>NC_064641.1:171031147-176031147 GCF_023864345.2 Schistocerca serialis cubense
ATAGGCACATAGTACTGTTTCAAAATTGTAGTTTTCTTTAATTTTTCTTAATATATAGCAGTATTTACTAATGTTTTTGTTCAATAGTTCAACATGTTTTTCCCATCTTAAGCTGTTGTCCAGCCACACACCTAAAAATTTTGTAAAAGAAGTATGATCTATTAGAGATTTTCTAATCTCTACTCTTTTGTTATTTTTTACTTACCAAACAATATAATAATGTAACAAAAATGAAAACAAAATGACAAGCAGTGACACTATACACAAAAATGGGAGCAAATATGTTACAGACTACAATGTATATCATCATCATCATCAGTTATCTGCTATGTTAGCAGGTCCTTTGCCTCTCCATTTTCTGCGATCCATTGCTTCCTTCTTAAGGCTGCTGTATGTTGTACCGTCCATCATGTCATCCAGTATCTGGAATCTCTTCCTTCCTCGCTTCCTTTTCCCTTCTACATAACCTTCTAAAACTGTTTTTATCAGTCCGTCATTCTTTCTTAATATATGCCCAATCCAATTTCTTTTTCTTCTCTTTATTACATCTAGTAACTGCCTTTTCTCTCCCACTCTTCTCAGTACCTCTTCATTTTTTACTCTGTCCATCCAACTTATTCCTTCCATCTTCCGCCATGTCCAGATCTCAAAAGCCTCCAGCCTTTCTCTGTCTTTTTTCCTCATAGTCCATGTTTCAGCGCCATATAGAAGAACACTCCATACAAGACATTTTATGAGTCTCTTTCTGAGTTCTCTGTCCATACCGCTGCAGAAGATTCTCCTTTTCTTATAAAACGCCTCTTTTGCCATTGCTATCCTTGTTTTAATTTCTGTGGTGCACTTCCAGTCGGTGTCTATCCTGCTTCCAAGATACTTAAAATTTTGCACCTGTTCTAGTTTTTCTCCATTCAGCACAATTTTTAGTTCCTTATTTCCTCCTATTGCCAATACTTTTGTTTTATTTGTGTTAATTTTCATTCCATATTTTTTTCCGTTAGTTGCAATGGTGTCCACCAAATCCTGTAATTCTTTTTCCCCTGTGGCTAGAAGGACCATGTCATCAGCAAATCTCAAGCACCCTACTCTTCTTCCTCCAATTTCTACTCCTTTGTCATCTAATGAGCATTGGTCAATCATATTTTCCAAGTACAGGTTGAAAAGAGTAGGTGATAAACAGCATCCTTGTCTTACTCCTTTCCCTAGTCTGATCCAGTTTGTACTTTCTCCTCTCACTTTAACTGAAACTTTTTGATTAAGGTACAATGAGTTTATAAGTCTTCTGGTTTTCCAGTCCACTCTCTTTTCCCTCATAATAGTCGCCAGCTTGTCCCAAACCACATTGTCAAATGCCTTTTCTAAATCGATGAAGCACATATATAGGTCTCTTCCTTTTTAATAAACCTTTCTCCTAAGATTCGTAGGAGCCCTATTGCATCTCTGGTGCCCGTATTCCATCTAAAGCCAAACTGCTCCTCGCCGAGATTCTCCTCTATTACTTTTTCAAGTCTTTTATTAATTATTCTTAACATCACTTTGGCTGCATGTGAAATGAGGCTGATTGTCCTGTGCTCGCTGCATTTCTTGGTTCCTTGTTTTTTCGGCAATGGAATCATTACTGTTGTCAAAAAGTCCTCAGGCCATTCACCACTGTCATATATTTTATTACATAACCTCAATATTTCTCTTATTCCATTGTGGTTCAAGCATTTTAGTATTTCTCCCGGTATTGTATCTGTACCTACTGCTTTGCCATTTTTCATTGCAGCAATAGCAGACTTTACTTCTTCCATTATGATGGTCGGTCCTTTCTCTTCATCACTTACACTGTTGTGTGATTCAAGTTCCAGAGTTTCTGGTTTGCTATTTGTGTCATATAGCTCTTTTATATATTCTTCCCATCTCTGGAGGACATCGTCACGATCTTTATACACTACCTCTTCGTCTTTACTCAAAATTTCCATAGTAGCACTTCCTGCTCTGTTTTGTTCCCATGTCATAGTCTTTACTCTGTTGTATAGTAAGTCGTGTCTTCCTTTCCTGTCCAGTTCTTCAATTTCATCACATTCCTCTTTTAGCCATTTTTTCCTAGCCTGTTCTGTTTCTCTTCGCAGTTCGTTATTTAACCTTCGGTATATCTTTCTTGCATCTTCAGTGTTCTTGTTTTTCAATTTTCTTCTCTCCTCCATCTTGGAAATCATTTCTTGTGTGACCCATGGTTTTTTTGACCTTTTCCCTTTTACATATCCTATATTTTGCTGTCCTGCTTTAATGATTCCTTCTTTCAGCATATTCCAGTACTCGTTGGCATTATCAGGCGCTTCTTTGTCTCGTAATGTGTTTAGAAAGTCCCGAGACAGCATTTCTGTAATTTGTTCTTTGTTGGACCTTATCTTCTCTAGATCCCATTTCTTCACCATTGTCGCCTTTTTCAGTTTTTTCATTCTTATTTCTATTTCTGCCATAAGTAAGTTGTGGTCACTATTAATGTCTGCACCTGGTAATGTGTGCACCTTCTTGATTCCATTCCTGTATCTTTCTTCTACCAGTATAAAATCGATTTGGTTTCTATATTTATCCCCTGGTGATTTCCAAGTGTAGAGTCTCCTCTTATGGTTCTTGAACCATGTGTTTGCCACTATCAGCTGCCTTTCCCTGCAGAAGCCAATTAACCATTCACCTCTGTCATTTCTCTTTCCACGACCATGACTGCATACTATGTTTCCCTCTTTCCCTTCTCCCACAATGGCGTTCCAGTCTCCCATTACTATTTTGCAGCATTTTTTATTTTCGCCCATTATTCTCTCTATTACATTGTACGTTTCCTCTACAATTTGGTCATCATGTTCTGAAGTTGGTATATACACCTGGACAATCAGTAAATCTTTTTGTGCTCCTTTCAGCCTTACACCAATAACCCGGTCATTTGCATAGTCTACATATTCCACACATTTAGCCAATTCCTTTGTCATAATCATTCCTACTCCATTAATTCCTTTTACTTCTCCTCCTGAGTAGTAGAATACATATTCATCTGACTGCAACTCTCCATGTCCATTCCATCTTACTTCAGCAACTCCTACGAGGTCCATATGATTCTTTTCCATCTCTCTTTTAAGGTTTTCTAGTTTTCCTGCTTGTAGCAGAGTTCTGACATTCCAGGTACCAATTCTCGTGATTTTTTGCCTCCTTTCAAGTTGTCCCCCCCCCCCCCCCCCCCCCGGAGATCCGAATGGGGGACTATTTTACCTCCGGACACTGATTTAACATGAGAGGAAGCCATTTTTTGTGCATAAAATGGAGACTGCATTACGCAGGGAAGATAATCTGCGGTGGTATTCCGTTGCCTTCCACAGTTCTGGAGGCTGCCCTTAACATGGGATACAGATGCCTTTTGCAGCCGCCCGCTCCGGGTCAGACGCTGCATGAGAAGTATAGGTTGGAAAATGAAAGACCCCTAGCCCTTGAAACCTAATAGCGTCAGGGTCGGAAAAGAACAAGAGCTGGCCGAGGGTGGCCAGATAGAAAAGATAAGAGTGAGGAGCCTGGCATAAGTAAGTGGAAGCAATGCCAGGACTCAGCTCGGGGCCCCGTGGTCGCCAGCCACGTATCACTAGGTGTGACTCCCTGAGGTGACAATGTATATAAGCGACAATAATGGTATGTCAGCAAATGAATAGGATAAGTGTATTTCATATTTGTATTTAATTATGTTATGTGTATAGTATGTGGAAAGGACACAACAGAAACTTTATGTAATGCAACTCTATGAAAGATGCGCCGGCCAGAGTGACCGTGCGATTCTAGGCGCTACAGTCTGGAACCGGGTGACCACTATGGTTGCAGGTTTGAATCCTGCCTTGGGCATGGATGTGTGTGATGTTCTTAGGTTAGTTAGGTTTAATTAGTTCTGAGTTCTAGGCAACTGATGACCTCAGAAGTTAAGTCGCATAGTGCTCAGATCCATTTTTTGAAAGATGCTCAAAAACAAAGTGCAAAAACATACAAAACCTGGCTGCAAAGTGTTAAGTGCCCATGTGATAAAACAATACGTGGGTGTGTGCATGATAAACTAAAAATGGCAATACTTCATGTAACATGAATTTTCTGTGCTCAACAATGTCATTAAAGTGACAAGGAAGAGGTACGGCTGGTGTCCCCACTGAATAAGTGAGAGTGACGAGTTGAAATAAATTCCTAGGGCCGCTGATATTGAAACCAGCTGTCACCGCATCAAAGATTTCACAAAGGATCACACCGCTGAACATGAGCTTCATAAATTTGTGTAGTGAAAGCTACTGTTAATGCACGACATGGACACTCTGACCTTGTACTAAAGCATGCATGCTTCACAACCTAAACACTGTGCAGATGCCGACTGGCAACAATGGGACTATGCGGTTACAGCAAGCACTTTGTTAGGAGAGAAAATAAAATTGCCATGATTATCAACCCTCAAAAAGGGAAATAAGCTCAGACACTATGCACCTCCGAATGATGTCAGTGCACAGTGGGGGGCAATTGTGTTGAATCATATTATTTTTTCATTCTTTTCTTTTTATACATGTAAGCTCTATGTAAACTGAATGGGATATATGCAGTGCCAAATACAAGTTAATGAGTTGTTTCATGGCAGGGACAATATTTTGATACATATGCATGAAAAAAAAAAAGAAATATGCTCTTCAATTTATTAATTCCTGTATCTTCACCTTTTTGTTTCTATAAGTGGTTGTATACAGATGTATGCTTGGATGTGTCATCCCAGCATTGTTAAAAAATGTGTATCTCAGCCATACATTGAAACCATTATAAAAAGTTATTAGAAAGGTTAAAATTAATTTGTATATTGAGACGTGCATCCCTGTCTGTTCATCATTTCACTTGCTGCCGAGATCCTGCATCAGGAGGTTCAAAACAGACAAGAGGAATTAGCGTGAGCAACAGAGGAGCGATCCTGCATCGGCATTGTTATAATCAAGACTACACACAATGGAATTCATGTGAAGCAGTATGTAATGCAAATTATGAATATTGATCTTGAATGTATTGATATTGTAGATCTGTTGATATTGGTATCAGTTAAAGTCATCCAGGATTGTGTAGAGATTCAGGAATTACCTTCCAATTTCTTTCAACTATTCTTTCCAATTATACAAGCAGCAATTATTAATCAGTTCCCATAATCCCAACACACACATGCCACTATTCAAACTACATCCACATCCTTACTTCTACAATGATGTTCTAATTGTAATATTTTATTCCTAATGCTGCAAATATTGATCTGATGGTGCCCATTATTCCTTAAATGAAATGCAACTCTGACTCCAGTCCAACCTACTATGCACCCTAAATAAGCACAGTGCCATCTATGTATTTTATGGTTGGAAACTTTGTACATGTTTAGGCTGTAGATTTGGATGTACTAGTTGTTGAAGATATGACTGTGAACTAAATGATATCTTAAAAACATAAAAATTATATTGCTTTCATTAACAACTGAATAACCTATGTTACCTTTTTTCTGACTGACCATAATAACAAAAGTTGTTCAGTTCACTTTTTTAAATTCATTTCTCAGTGGAATTTATGATTTTGATTATGAAGTTAAGAACAAAAACAAATCATACACTGATTCGGTGATAAAAACTTACTCAGTGGAAAACGAAATGTGTTTGTTTCTGAATATAAATGAAATTGAATTTAGTTCCATCATTTTATATTCTAAATAAAATGTTTTCATATAAAAATAAGGAGTTTTATAATCACATATCAATAAGCGTAACTGCTACAAGTGCTTGTTTTGCATGCATTTCATATCACAACCCAAGGCTAGTTGATATGTTTAACTAAAGCTCTGTATAGAGCACTTCAGGCCTAATCTAATGACCCCACTCCCAGGGAATAGTTATTGCACTAATAGTATGTTGATCTGCATACCGGATAAAAGCAGGCCAGCACAGCTTAAGTCTTCAATGATGATAGAATGATAGGGCAACATATGTACTTGCAAGCTGTAGTTTACTGTAAACATTTTTGCTTACATCTTGGCATAAGTTTGGTGGTTAACAGTGAGATAGAATTATGCCCAGCATTGACACTATGTTTTGCCAAAACACACATGCAGCTTCAATTTCTGTCTTGATGGATTTGAGTGTCTTGTTCACTCATGAAGTAATGAGTGCTTTCGACAGGTGATGTCAAATCGATTCCATATTTTTAGATTTCTAGTAGGCTTTTGACGCCGTCCTCACAAGCATCTTCCAACCAAACTGCGTGACTATGGAATATCACCTCAGTTGTGTGATTGGATTCATAACTTCCTGTCAGAAAGGTCACAGTTCATAGTAATAGATGGAAAGTCATCGAGTAAAACAGAAATAATCTCCAGTATTCCCCAAGGAAGTGTTATAGGCCCTCTATTGTTCCTGATCTACATTAACGGCATAGGAGACAGTCTCAGAACCCATCTTAGATTGTTTGCAGATGATGCCTGATGACCAGTACATTGTGTTCTGTTGACACCTGCACATCAGCAGCACTGTCTGCAGTGTTGCCAGGAGAATATTTACTGGACCAACATAGAGTGATGTCACATGCTATTCTTAAATGAGAGCAGATTCAGTCTAAGTAGTGATTCTGGACATAGCCTCATATGGTGAAAGGTGGGACCACCTAACGCACCTAGAAACATTGATGAACACAATCATTTGGGTGGTTCAGATGTTATGGCGTAGGGAGGCATAGTGTAACGTGGGGAAACTGACCTCAAATGAACATGGTACACTCACTGGTTGACGTTATTGTCAACTGTATCCATCCCAACATGCATGTTTTCTGAGGTTGATTTATCCCTGACTTCATTTTTATGGATGACAATGCAAGACCGCATCAAACAGTGCATTGAGAATACTCGGCAAACGGACTGGTCTGCCTATTTCCCCCAAATGTAAATCCCATTGAGCACATATGGAATACATTGGGGAGATGTATTGCAGCATGTCCATATGCATTTTGTGAAGTGAAAAAACATTTCTGAACATTAAAAGTAAGTTGCCAATCTCTGCACCATGTTGAAATCATTCCAATGTCTGACTGAATATTTATGCAGCTTCTCTTAGATTTTTTTAATTTTTTATTTATTTACCCTTTGACAAAATACATTGTATGGATCAAGATATATTTTCATTTCATGGACCGAAAGGTACATAGTTTTTACTGTCTGCTGTTTAACGAAAATATAATTTATTGCAAATTTATTCTAGGGCTATTTCATATTAAATTAGATTTTGTACAATTTTTCTTTTGATAAAATAATGGTGTTGCAATTGTTTTAAACTGTAGTGCACATAAATTCATTGACACTGTAATAACAGTTTTCTACTAGAAAATTTTTGAGACATTTTTTGAAAATATTTTTATTGTTTATGTCTCTCAAGAATGAAGGGAGTTTTTCAAGGGCTTTTGGTCCAGCGTATGATGGTCTCTTTTTTTTTTGTATTTTGTGGTGTTGCGTGTAGGCTCATGGAAGAGGTTCCGTTTTCTTGTGTCATGGTTGTGTTGTGTGTTGTTATCTCTAGTATCGGTAGAATATTTGAATTTTGTCCAACAGAGGAGTTAGTTATGGTAATGTTAGTAGTTTGAGAGCTTTAAATGCTGGTTTACATGAATCTTTCCATTTAAGGCTGGCTATCATTCTTATGGCTCTTTTTTGTAATTTAAATACTTTATTAATGTTTGTTTTTGAGGTACCTCACCACAAAATTATGCCATAACTTAATGTCATATGAATTATTGCATAGTATATTGTTTTCATAATGCCTGTATCTTTTAGGTAGCTGAGTTTGTGCAGCACATATAGGTGCTGAGTTTCCCCCTTATATATTCTACATGCTTATCCCAGTTTACATTTTCATTGATAATTATCTCAAGGAATTTTATATATTTGGTGTTCTCTGCTATGCACTCATCTATGCATACATTGATATCTTCACTGTGAAAGTTTCAGAGTCTGAAGGTTACACAAAGTGTTTTAGTAATACTGTTGTGCAGGTTTAATTCAGTAAATCTTTGGATGGCATTATTTACTTCTACATTGGCTTTTATTTCTAGCTTTTCTGTGTGTTTATCCGTGAACAGAACAGTTATGCCATCTGCATATATAACTATACTACCATACCTAATCGTATTGGGATGTGATTTCTGTATAGAATGAAGAGTATTGGGCCAAAAATGGAGACTGGTGGCACAGAGAGGTGTAAAATTCTTGTTTTAGATCTTATTTTTTCACCAGTAGTTTTTGTAATTTCAGTATATTGGCTCCTGTTTGTCAGGTATGAGAGAATCCAGTCTCCTGCATTTCCTCTTATGCCATATACTCCTAATATTTCTACTAAAACCTTGTGGTCTACACAGTCAAATGTCTTTGTTGGATCCATAAATACTCCCACACATTTATTTTTAGAGTCCAAGTTTGTTAAGACATTTTTGATGAGATCTATTACAACACCTGTGGTGCATTTATCTTTCTGGAAGCCAAACTGATTCTTGTCAATTGTTTCGCATTTCATCAGAAAAGCAGCGAGTCTTTGTGCATAAGCTCATTCAAATACTTTTGATATGACTGGTAAAAGAGCTATAGGCCTATAATTTCCTGGATTGTATTCATTCCCCTTTTTATGTATTTGTTTTGTCAGTGCTGTCTTTAAGGACTTTGGAAAAGTTCCTTCCAGGAATGATGAATTGATTGGTTGTGTAAGAGGTTTCTTGAGTTCCTGCATACAGTGTTTAATTTCTATACTTGATATTCCATCAGTTCCACATGACTTTGTTTGTTTTAGGTTTTTCATTATCTTAAGTGTTTCTTCTTTTGTCACTGGGAAAAGTGCCATTGTTTTTCCAGGGGGATTACTAAATGTTTTCCAAGTGTTATTGTGTTTTTTATTATTTGTTTTTTCTTTTAGTTTTTTGCCTACCATGGCAAATAGTCATTGAAGAGATTTATGATTTTATTCTGTTCAGTTATAGTTTTTTTTTGTAGATCATGACCTGTATTTTGCTGTGTTCCTGTAAGTTGGAGGGTTTGCAATTTGTACTTATAATAGACCAGCAAGCCTTGCTTTTATTACCAGCACTATTTATGTACTTTTTTGCTTCTAGTCATTTGGCTGCTTCCAGTACTTTAGCATACATTCTTTTATATTTTCTGTAGTACTCTTTAAAGTTTTCACCAGTGCTAGTTTTATATATTCTGTGCATCATTTTTATCGTGTTTCTAGAGACCAAAGGGCCTTTTGTTTCCATTTTTTGTTTTTATTTGTGGTTTTGACTTTAGTTTTTATTACTGGGCATGTAATATTGAGACAATAGGAAAGTGTGTCTATAAAATGAGTCACTTTTTGATCCACTGATGGAGAGTCTTTTTCCAGTATTTCCCATCCTTCTTCTTCAAGTTTTATCCTAAGGGCTGTTAAGATTTGTTCATTTAAGCTGCTTTTTTCCAATATTTTTGTGTGTTTTCATTTGTGTTGATATGATTTAGACATATTTTTACTGTGTCATGGTCTGACAGGGCCATTTCTATAACTTCACTTTTGTTCTAAAAGTCTCTTAAATTTGTAAAGATGTGATTTATTTGAGTACAGGAGTTTGCAGTTATATGTGATGGAGTTGCTATTGCACTGTACAAGCCATATGTTTTCATTGTGTTTAGGAGCTCCCTACTGTCATTGGTGTCTTGCAATGTGTGTACGTTTAGTTCACCTAGTAGTACAAGTGCACAGTTCTTGCTTAGGATGACATGTAAGAGCTCTCCTATGTTTTCAATGAACATTTCTATGCACCCATTTGGTGATCTGTAGGTAGTACCTTCATTATAGATAACTGCATTATCTGCAAAAAGTTTGAGCTTACTGTTAACATTGTCTGCAAGGTCATTAATACACAACATGAACAGCAAAGGTCCCAACACACTTCCCTGGGCCACACCTGAAGCTGCTTCTACATCTGATGATGACTCTCTGTCTAAGATAACATGTTGTGTCCTCCCTACCAAAAAGTCCTCAATCCAGTCACAATTTCACTTGCCCTGACGAACTCAACTCAACCTGTTCTTCCGAAAATCCTACAACGCTGCCACTGTTTAATCCCAACAGAGCAACATCCTGGTTCAAAATTGTGGATGAAGTGTTTGACCATTACAAACTCGACGAGTCAACCAGGTTTCTGTGCCTCATCACCCACCTAAACGACCAGGAGGACTTGATTGCTGACCTGGTCAATGCCCCGCACTCATCTACACGGTACACTCTAGCCAAAAAGACAGTTCTACGTCGGCTTGCACGCTCAACTGAGGCAGCAATACGGCAAGTGCTCCAAGTTGAGCAATTAGGCAATGACAAACCTTCCCAGCTCTGGAGACGGCTACGTGCCCTGGTCAGTTCCGATCTATTCTCTGACACAGCTCTCCTCACCATCTGGTCAGATAAACTATCTCCTCACATCCACTTTGCTCTGGCTCAAAGGTCTCCTGAACCTGTCGAGCAAAGAATGACAATTGCTGAAAAGCTACACGATGCATCACTGCTCTATTTCGCCAGTCACTGCCTACCTGACAAGACTCAGGTTCAGGCTCATTGCCCTGCTGCCGGGGCTGAACTGTGCCGACCGTTCCGCTCGCTCCGGGAAGCAGTAAACAAGCAACTGGGATGTCAAATCATCGTCTCCGCCCACTGTCATGCCCCCTCCTGCAACCGAACCTGCTGTGGCCACCAAACCTTGGCTACCACCACTGGCAACGAACTTTCCGCAGGAAATGCAACCGCACTACCCGTACTGTTACACACGGTTTGGTGAGGCGGCACGGAACTGCAGACCACCCTGCTACTTCCCAAACGCCAATCGCAGGTAGGTTCGGGTGCCACCTCCTGCATACAACATGACAGGCAGCCCCCAGTGCTCCATTCTCTCCGGGAATGACCGGATAATTGCGGACGACTTTACATTAAATACATTTTGTCAGGATACCTTTTCCTAGTAGACACAGGCTTCAATGTTTTGCTGCTGCCTACATCCTTAGTGTCGTCGAACATCTGCCCTCATCATACTTCACTGCAAGCTGTGAATTCAACTAAAGAACAATTCTCAGGTTGAACTTCCCACGTTTTATCACTCTCCACAAACTGCAAACTTGAGTGGACTTTTTTAGTGTGTGAAATTGACAAACCTATAGTAGGCATTAAATTCTTGCGACACCAGAAACTTTCACCGGACCTAGTGTGAAACACTGTGTTTGATCATCCATCCAAGACTCACTTGCCCTGTGCTCTGGTGAGCAATCCCCCCTCCCCCCTGTGACACATCGGACCAGGCTCATTTCATCCGTACATGCTCGTCTCTGTCGATGACATTACCAGAAACCATGCACAAGTGCCTTGTCAAGCTTGAATACGTCACTTGCCTACTCAAGGAAAACTCTGAGCTCTCCCTCCAGCTCCACGAAACACAGCTCCAACTCTCCGATGCAGCAAAGGAATTACAGACACTACAGCAAGGACAAAGCAAGGTCAGTAAGTGCGCTGAATCTGCTTGCAATCCCAGCAATCAAGCCTCCGTGTGTGTACATCACGCTACCCCTCGCAACTGTGCTATCAAGACTGCCATAACATGTACTGACAGTTCCGCAGGGCCACACCCTCCTAACATGGCAGCGTTTGGCACTCGGCCGGACCCAAGTGCGCATGCGTGACGGGCATCACGTGTTCCTGAACTGACGGCTCCTACCCCGCCCCTCGTGGACAGCACCTCAAACTATGCAACTTCAGCTCCTGCACGCTGCCGTGTGACTGCCACTGACAACACAAACAGTGCAGTCGCGCCAAGCGTTTCGCCCGCGACTGCGTGCTGCCACAGAACGCGCCCTCGGACAATGGGCTCACTAACGGCTCACAAGCTCTACCAAGCTCACCTGACCACGGTGCCACTGCTTTGGGCCGGCAGCCATCTTGTCACATTGACTCCTGGTACACTTTGCCACCTCGGCTCATGTCGGATCCGCCGAGTGGCTCTGAACACCACGACCATGCCTCACCTGCCCCACCCACCACACGTTGTAAACAAACCGCCTCCCGTGCTGCTGGCAACTTTTCCATCATCTCCAACAGCATGGTTCACAAGCTTCACCTCACGCCAGTTCCCCTGATCTCCTGTAAACCACGTCGACTTTGTCCCAAGCGCCTATATGACCTTAAAAATCAGATTTCTGAACTACTAAGCTCCGGTGTCATTGAACCCTCTGCCAGTAGCTGGTCTATGCCCATACATATGACACCCAAGAAAGACAGGTCCTGGTGCATGTATGGAGGCTACCATCGACTAAACACACGAACAATTATGGACATCTACCCCCATACCCAACATTGCCGACTTCACCAGTTCCCTCGCAGGTGCGACCACTTTCTCTGTCATTTATTTGCAAACGGGGCCACCACCAGATCCCCATGGCACCTGAAGACATCGAGAAGACAACAATCACCACCCCAATCGGGTTATTTCAGTTTCAATTCATGCCCTTCGGTCTGAAAAATGGAACCCAGACCTGGCAACGCTTCATCAACGAAGTGCTATTCAACCTAAAATTCTACTTTGCATATCTTGATGACATTCTTGTGTTCAGCTCCTCCATTGAGGACAACATTCAACATGTGCAAACTGTTATGAACACTCTCGCAGCACCAGGCATCGAGACCAACAAGGACAAATTGCACCTACATCAACCCGCTGTCATTTTTCTTGGTTTTTGGGTCTCTGCCGATGGCATTTCACCACCCCCTGAAAAGTACAAACAATACTAAACCTACCCAGACCTTCATCATTCAAAGAGCTCGGCACTTTCTGGGGACAGTTAATTATTATCATCGACATCTACCTCGAGCTGCATCGATTCAGGCTCCACTGATGGATGCCTTGGCAGGCACCAACACTTCTGGATATTGGCCCGTTCCATGCACCCCTGCTATGACTGA
Organism: Schistocerca serialis cubense; assembly: GCF_023864345.2. Classification (NCBI taxonomy): domain Eukaryota; kingdom Metazoa; phylum Arthropoda; class Insecta; order Orthoptera; family Acrididae; genus Schistocerca; species Schistocerca serialis. The sequence continues at coordinate 171,044,170 of NC_064641.1, forward strand.
CTCTTTCACTGCCCTCAAAAATCTTCTTGCTGAGGCCTGCACCATCGCGCATCCTCATCCCAACGTGCAGCTTTTCATTACCACAGACGCGAGAAATACTGCCATCGGCACTGTCCTTAGCCAGACAATCAACGGCCAAACTTCGCGTTTGCAGTTCTTCTCGTGGAAGCTCACCAATGCACAATGGAAATATTCCACATTTGACAGGGAGTTGCTCACAGTCTACAAAGCGATTAAACATTTTAAGACTGAGGGATGCCCTTTTTATGTTTTAACGGACCACAAACCCCTGGCTGCGGCCATTACAAACCCACCAGCTGACCTGCCTCCTTGCCGCTCTATATAAATGGACTTCATATCTCAGTTCACCACCGATGTCAGACATACAGTAAAGCTGCATACCCTCAGGAAAAATTGAGGCTGTAGTTTCCCCTTGCTTTCAGCAGTTCGCAGTGCGAGCACAGCAAGGCCATTTTGGTTAGTGTTACAAGGCCAGATCAGTCAATCATCCAGACTCTTGCCCCTGCAACTACTGAAAAGGCTGCTGCCCCTCTTCAGGAACCAGATGTACTACAAATAATAAATCAATTTTTCTGTATCTCACCAGCGAAAAGAAAATACTTGTTATAATCAAAGAACTGAAGCCTAAATTCTCTGTTGGCACTGATAATATCTCTGACTACAACTTGGAAAAATATGCTCCCCTCATAGCCAGACCACTTGTTGACGTCTGTAACTGTTCTCTATCAGAAGGGGTGTTCGTAGAAAAACTGAAGACAGCCGAGTTAAAACCTATATGCAAGAAAGAGATAAAAACAGAAGTATCAAACTATAGGCCTATTTTGCTACTGTCTCGTTTTTCCAATATAACAAAAAATTGATTATAAAAGAACAATCAGTTTCATAGAAAAAAGTAATTACTTCTCAAATACACAACATTGATTCTGGAAATCTAAATCTACTGAGACTGCTATTTTTGCATTCCTAAATGAAGCCTTAAATGCAATTGACATCAAAGAGCTTATCTCAGACATATGTCTAGACCTCTCTAAAGCATTTGATGTTCTCAATCACAGCACCTTGTTTAAGAAACTTGAATCTGTAATTATTAGGGGCCCAGCCTATGAATGGATAAAATCATATTTCCAAAATAGAGAGCTATTAGTTGAGCTAGCCATCCAAGAAGAAAACAAGATAAAGTCCTACTGCTCAGAAAAGCAGAGCATTAAGTACTGTGTCCCACAAGCTTCCATTCTAAGACCAATTCTGTTTCTACTCTTTGTAAATGGTTTGGAAGCGACCTGTCCATCCCATAATTACATAAAATTTGCAGATGACACAAATGTGACGATAAAAGGAAATACCAGAGAAGAATTACTGCATGAGATTAAAAAGTGTACCACCACATTACAGACTGGTTTTCTAGAAACAATTTAGTAATAAATACAGAAAAAACAGTTACAGTGCACGTTCACACCATGCAAAATAAATGTCCACTAACACCAGACATAGAGTCATTTACCAGAACCCTTGAAAATGCAAGCTCTACAAAATTTCTTGGAATATGGATCCAAGAAAATCTAAGATGGGTCCAACATGCAAAGTACATTACAAATAAACTGAACACCGTCTGTTGTACAATCAAATTTCTTTCAGGTTGCACACTGAAAGAGACACTAAAAAATGTATGCTGCACCCAGGCAGAATCCTCACTGCGATATGGCATAATATTTTGGGAAAACACTTCTGCTAGCAAAAGTCGTTTTATATGCCAAAAGAGAATTGTAAGAGCCATAGAAAATGCTGAATTAAGAAGCTCATGCAAGCCCTCATTTAAGGAACTTCATATCCTCCCACTAACATGTCTATACATTTTACAAGTAATAATATTTGTTAGGACGATCTTAGAATATAGCAACAATCTTGTATCAACTAACTAGAGAATTCATCTGTATAACACAAGCAGAAAGCAGCAGGATATATGTGTTCAACATGCATACACAACACTAAAACAGAATGGCTCACTGCAAACAGGAAATAGACTATACAGTAAGCTACCTAATAACATTAAAACATTAAAAAATGCTTAAATATTTAAAACTGTTGTCCATAAACATTTATTACAAGAGTGTTGTTATAGTATAGATGAATATCTTGAAACATAAAAAATTGTTGCCATATATTAAAAAAAAATGAATGAAATGTTAATCAAAAGTTTTACATAAAAAATGATTGAAATACTTTCTTAAATATCATGTATGAAAGCTGAATTTTCAGTTGTGATAATATTAAACCTAAATCAATGTAAATATTCTTGTGTGATTTAAAAGTGTGTATTGCAAATCACAATGACTTGTCCAATATCATACTGTATACCTTGTACAACAAATGATTAGAAAGACCAGTAAAAAATGAAATGAAACATAACCAAACTAAATTCCAATGAAGTGTTCAGATGAAATAAAATCTTAGCATTCATCAAGGGCATCCTTAATTGCTTCAAAAGTAGACTGACATCCATTGTCACATTACATTTATCCTTAATAGATTCAATACTGGTTCTGCATTCATTAATTGATTGGGTAGAAACCACCTAAAAATGAGGTCAACCCTATAAATCCTTTAAATTGTTTTTGCATTCTCAGGATTGAAAAATTCTTCACAGCTCTTCTCTCTTCTGTATCTGGTAGAATAAACTTTGCATCTATCAGGGGTCAAAAATTTCATGTTCTCAATTGGAAAATCCGATTTCTGCAAGTTTACCATTATATCTACATCCTTAAACATTGCAAGCACTTTTCATAAAATTTCTAGCCCTAGGACGAAGTCCACAGCTGAAATAAATATCCCAGCTCTAACATTTAGTCCAAATGGAACCACTTAAACTTGATAACACCACACTTCATAAATGAATGCTGTGTATTTCCATGATTCCTCATTAGGTTTTCTCAGACAGTATGAGGCTTAGAAATTGATGTTTCTTACATGTGAAGTTTTTGAATTAGTTCATCTATATTCTCCTGATGTGTTCACATGGGTGCAATTATTTTAGTTATGACCCTCACGTCAAGAAATAATCTTACCTTTCCTCCATGTTTAGGGTGCTACAATATGGAGTTGTAGAAGTCTCAGATACATCCTATTTTAACATTCTTCACTGACTGCCGGTCGCTGGTGCCAAGGAACTGAACAGAAACTGTGAAAAAATTGTTCATGGGGAAAAACATCGAAATGACATGTATACCCCTTTATTTTTCCTGGTCCCTCCTCAAAAACTCTGGAGTATTCTGACAGAAGATGGTTAAACTGTTGTTTCTGTTTAAGAGTTAGGTGCTCTAAGACAGACAATTTTTGTTGTGATTGTGTACCCAAAGTTATTAATTCTATAGAATTTACTTGACACTTGGCGGATTCATAATGTTGTTCCATGCACTGTGTCTACCTATCCACTTCAGCAATATTTACCATGTGTACTGGCTCTTCTTAACGGCTGAAAGCAATGGGAAACTACGGCTGTAATTTTTCCGAGGGCATGCAGCTTTACTGTATGGATAAATGATGATGGCATCCTCTTGGGTAAAATATTCTGGAGGTAAAATAGTCCCCCATTCGGCAGGTAGATTAGAAAATTTAAAAAGGGAAATGGATAGGTTAAAGTTAGATATAGTGTGAATTACCAAAGTTCGGTGGCAGGAGGAACAAGACTTTTGGTCAGGTGAATACAGGGTTATAAATACAAAATCAAATAGGAGTAATGCAGGAGTAGGTTTAATAATGAATAAAAAAAATAGGAGTTCGGGTAAGCTACTACAAACAACATAGTGAACGCATTATTGTGGCCAAGATAGACACGAAGCCCATGCCTACAACAGTAGTACAAGTTTATATGCCAACTAGCACTGCAGATGACGAAGAAATTGATGAAATGTATGATGAGATAAAAGAAATTATTCAGGTAGTGAAGGGAGACGAAAATTTAATAGTATGGGTGATTGGAATTCGAGAGTAGGAAAAGGGAGAGAAGGAAACATAGTAGGTGAATATGGATTGGGACTAAGAAATGAAAGAGGAAGCCACCTGGTAGAGTTTTGTGTAGAGCATAACTTAATCATAGCTAACACTTGGTTCAAGAAACATGAAAGAAGGTTGTATACTTGGAAGAACCCTGGAGATACTGACAGATTTCAGATAGATTATATAATGGTAAGACAGAGATTTAGGAACCAGGTTTTAAACTGTAAGACATTTCCAGGGGCAAATGTGGACTCTGACCACCATCTATTGGTTATGAACTGTAGATTAAAACTGAAGAAACTACAAAAAGGTGGGAATTTGAGGAGATGGGACCTGGATAAACTGAAAGAACCAGAGGTTGTAGAGAGTTTCAGGAAGAGCATAAATGAACAATTGACAAGAATGGGGCATAGAAATACAGTAGAAGAAGAATGGATAGCTTTGAGGGATGAAGTGGTGAAGGCAGCAGAGGATCAAGTAGGTAAAAAGACGAGGGCTAGTAGAAATCCTTGGGTGACAGAAGAAATACTGAATTTAATTGATGAAAGGAGAAAATATAAAAATGCAGTAAATGAAGCAGGCAAAAGGAATACAAACGCCTCAAAAATGAGATTGACAGGAAGTGCAAAATGGCTAGAGTGCAAATGTAAGGATGTAGAGGCTTACCTCACTAGGGGTAAGATAGATACTGCCAACAGGAAAATTAAAGAGACCTTTGGAGAAAAGAGAACCACTTGCATGAATATCAAGGGCTCAGGTGGAAACCCAGTTCTAAGCAAAGAAGGGAAAGCAGAAAGGTGGAAGAAGTATATAGAGGGACTATACAAGGGCGATGTTCTTGAGGACAATATTATGGAAATGGAAGAGGATGTAGATGAAGATGAACTGGGAGATATGATACTGCAAGAAGAATTTGATAGAGCACTGAGAGACCTAAGTCGAAATAAGGCCCCGGGAGTAGACAACATTCCATTAGAACTACTGACAGCCTTGGGAGAGCCAGTCCTGAAAAAACTCTACCATCTGGTGAGCAAAATGTATGAGACAGGCAAAATATCCTCAGACTTCAAGAAGAATATAATAATTCCAATCCCAAAGAAAGCAGGTGTTGACAGATGCGAAAATTACCGAACTGTCAGTTTAATAAGCTGCAAAATACTAACGCGAATTCTGTACAGACGAATGGAAAAACTGGTAGAAGCCGACCTCGGGGAAGATCAGTTTGGATTCTGTAGAAATATGGGAACACGTGAGGCAATACTGACCCTACGACTTATCTTAGAAGCCAGATTAAGAAAAGGCAAACCTACATTTCTAGCATTTATAGACCTGGAGAAAGCTTTTGACAATGTTGACTGGAATACCCTTTTTCAAATTCTGAAGGTGGCAGGGGTAAAATACAGGGAGCGAAAGGCTATTTACAATTTGTACAGAAACCAGATGGTAGTTATGAGTCGAGGGACATGAAAGGGAAGCAGTGGTTGGGAAGGGAGTGACACAGGGTTGTAGCCTCTCCCTGATGTTATTCAGTCTGTATATTGAGCAAGCAGTAAAGGAAACAAAAGAAAAATTTGGAGTAGGTATTAAAATCCATGGAGAAGAAATAAAAACTTTGAGGTTCGCCGAAGACATTGTAATTCTGTCAGAGACAGCAAAGGACTTGGAAGAGCAGTTGAACAGAATGTACAGTGTCTTGAAAGGAGGCTGTAAGATGAACATCAACAAAAGCAAAACAAGGATAATGGAATGTAGTCGAATTAAATTGGGTGATGCTGCAGGAATTAGATTAGGAAATGAGACACGTAAAGTAGTAAAGGAGTTTTGCTATTTGGGCAGCAAAATAACTGATGATGGTCAAAGTAGAGAGGATATAAAATGTAGACTGGCAATGGCAAGGAAAGCGTTTCTGAAGAAGAGAAATTTGTTAACATCGAGTATAGATTTAAATGTCAGGAAGTCGTTTCTGAAAGTATTTGTATGGAGTGTAGCCATGTATGGAAGTGAAACATGGACGATAAATAGTTTGGACAAGAAGAGAATAGAAGCCTTTGAAATGTGGTGCTACAGAAGAATGCTGAAGATTAGATGGGTAGATCACGTAACTAATGAGGAAGTATTGAATAGGATTGGGGAGAAGAGAAGTTTGTGGCACAACTTGACTAGAAGAAGGGATCGGTTGGTAGGACATGTTCTGAGGCATCAAGGGATCACCAATTTAATATTGGAGGGCAGAGTGGAGGGTAAAAATCGTAGAGGGAGACCAAGAGATGAATACACTAAGCAGATTCAGAAGGATGTAGGCTGCAGTAAGTATTGGGAGATGAAGAAGCTTGCACAGGATAGAGTAGCATGGAGAGCTGCATCAAACCAGTCTCAGGACTGAAGACCACAACAACAACAACAACTGGCTCTTCTTACTAAATCTACTGAATTTATAGCTCCATTGATCTGGAATATTACTTCCCTGTTGAGCAGTCTAATTTTGTGCTCTTCTCACGGATCCATTCTACTTCAAAAATATAGTCAGCCTGCAAATTCTTTATGACTAAGAACGTGCATTTAATTGCTGCATTTCCTAGCTTTGTATTTAATTCTGTCTGCACTTGAATACTCCGTGGTCCTGTGCCAAAGCCTCAAAAATTTTGCACTTCTAAACTGGCAGTATAGGTGAAGCTTTTGTCTGTCAGACCATCTTTAATAACGTTTCTGATAAGACATTTGCCAATGCTCCAATGTCCAAACTTATTACTACTGGTTTATCTTCAACTACTGCTATTATTTCTGACACAGGCACAGTCTGTGATTTGCTGGTGTCCAAGCATAATTCCTCTCTCATATGTTTTCCCTCCTTGAATCTCAAAAAATTGACATTCAAAGCATAGCCCCTACTTCTGTCCATGATCACTTCTACACAGCTGTAGTTAGTCAAATTAATGTTGCCTGCCCATTATTCCTAGCTGCCTCCTTGACTATTTCACTTATTATTGGTGGGGTACATGCTCTCCAATCAATCTCATCGTTTGTCATGAATAACTGCTGTGGAGTATGATTATTCATGTTATTCCACTGCTGGTAATTATTATTTGATTTGTAGTGTCTGTTTGGACAACTATGATTTATTCTAAACTGATGGTTTTCTCCATTTGATATATTTCTGCAAAATTGGTAGCTGTTATTATAAGATTGCCGCATAGCGCAATTTTCATTAACTTCTGTAGCATTCCCCCAGGGGACCATGGACCTTGCCACTGGTGGGGAGGCTTCCATGCCTCAGTGATATAGATAGCCATATTGTAGGTACCACCACAACAGAGGGGTATCTGTTGAGAGGCCAGACAAATGAGTGATTCCTGAAGTGGGACAGCAGCCTCTTCAGTAGTTGCATGGTCAACAATGTGGATGATAGACTGATAGCCTTGTAACATCAACCGAAACAATCTTGCTGCACTGGTACTGCAAACGGCTGAAAGTGAGGGGAAACTACAGCTGTAATTTTTCCCAGCGGTGTGCAGCTTTATTGTATGGTTAAATGATGATGGCATCCTCTTGGGTGTGTGGACCAGTGACCTGCAAATGTAGAATAACTTTCTTTTATTTCACATCAATGGTCACAGATTTGTAGGTCCTTGGACTACCGGTTTTGGTCAGCAATAACCATCTTCATATCTGCAGGAAAATTTGGGGAAAACACAAATACAACTAGTGGATTATCTACAGCTTAAAACAATAAAATAGGCAATGATTACAAGTATTACTGACATACACGTGAAAACTTGTGAGCTTTAAATTTGACAAGACATACCAGTTTTATAAAAAAATAAATAAATAAATAAATAAAATTAAAAAAACTGTGCCTAATATACTGGAGCGAAAGTGGCATCGTCAAATGCTAAACATGAAACAGTGCCAGCATCGTCACACATATATAAATTATAGGATATACAAGACTCATGAACCACAGACCTTGCCATTGGTGGGGAGGCTTTCGTGCCTTAGTAATACAGATAGCCGTACCATAGGTGCAACCACAATGGAGGGGCATCTGTATCAAGGCCAGACAAACATGTGGTTCCTGAAGAGGGGCAGCACCCTTTTCAGTAATTGCAGGGGCAACAGTCTGGATGATTGACTGATCTGGCCTTATAACTTTAACCAAAACGGCCTTGCTGTGCTGGTACTGTGAATGGCTGAAAGCAAGGGGAAACTACAGCTGTAATTTTTCCTGAGGGCATGTAGCTTTACTGTATTGTTAAATGATGATGTGGTCCTCGTGGGTAAAATATTCTGGAGGTAAAATAGTCCCCCATTTGGATCTCTGGGCAGGGACTACTCAGGAGGACATTGTTATCAGGAGAAACAAAACAGGTGTTCTACGGATAGGAACATGGAATGTCAGATCCCTTAATCGGACAGGTTAGAAAACTTAAAAAAGGGAAATGGATGGGTTAAAGTTAGATGTAGTGGGAATTAGTGAAGTTTGGTAGCAGGAGGAACAAGTCTTCCGGTCAGGTGAATACAGGGTTATAAGTACAGAATCAGGTAACGGTAATGCAGGAGTAGGTTTAATAATGAATAAAAAATAGGAATGAAGAAATTATTCAGATAGTTATAGGAGATGAACATTTAATAATCATTGGGGACTGGAATTTGATTGTAGGAAAAGGAAGAGAAGGAAAAGTAGTAGCTGAATATGGAATGGGGTTAGAACACTTGGTTTAAGAATCATGAAAGAATACTTATGCGTGGAAGAGACCTGGAGACAGACAGATTATATATCAGTAAGACATGTTTTAAATTTTAAGACATTTCCAGTGGAAGATGTGGATTCTGACCACAATCTATTGGTTATGAACTGTAGATTAAAACTGAAGAAACTGCAAAAAGGTAGGAATTCAAGAATATGGGACCTGGATAAACGGAAAGAACCAGATATTTTAGAGAATTTCAGAAAGAGTATTAGGGAACGGTTGACAAGAACAGGGGAAAGAAACACAAAAGAAGAAGACTGGGTAGCTTTGAGAGATGAAATAGTGAAGAAAGCAAAAATACGATGACTAGTAAAAAAACCTTGGGTGACAGAAGATATATTGAATTTAACTGATGAAAGAAGAAGATATAAAAATGCAGAAAATGAAGCAGGTGAAAAGGAATAAAAATGCCTCAGAAATCAGACTGATAGGGAGTGTAAAATGCCTACACAGGGCTGGCTAGAGGACAAATGTAAGGATGTAGAAGCACATATCACTAGGGGTAAAGTAGATACAGCCTACAGGAAAATTAAACAGACCTTTGGAGAATAGAGAACCACCTGTATGAATATCAAGAGCTCAAATGGAAAACCAGTCCTAAGCAAAGAAGGGAAAGTAGAAAGATCGAAGGAGTACGTAGAGGGTCTATACAAGGGCAATGTACTTGAGGGAAATATTATGGTAATGGAAGAGGACATAGATAAAGATGAAATGGGAGATATGATACTGCATGAAGAATTTGACAGAGCACTGGAAGACCTAAGTCGAAACAAGGCACCAGCAGTGGACCACATTCCATTAGAACTACTGATAGCCTTGAGTGAGCCAGCCATGACAAAACTCTTACATCTGGTGAACAAGATGTATGAGACAGCCGAAATACCATCAGACTTCAAAAAGAATATAATAATTCCAGTCCTAAAGAAAGCAGGTGTTGACAGGTGTGAAAATTACAGAACTATCAGTTTAATAATCCACGGTTGCAAAATGCTAACACGAATTCTTTACAGACTGGTAGAAGCCAACCTCGGGGAAGATCAGTGTGGATTCTGTAGAAATGTTGGAACAAGTGAGACAATACTGACCCTACAATGTATCTTAGAAAACAGATAAGAAAAGGCAAACCTATGTTTCTAGCATTTGTAAACTTATAGAAAGCTTTTGAAAATGCTGACTGGAATATTTTCTTTCAAATTCTAAAGTTGGCAGGGGTAAAAAAACAGGGAGCAAAAGGCTATTTACAATTTGTGGGTTGTAGTCTATCCCTGACGTTGTTCAATCTGTATATTGAACAGTAAAGGAAAGAAAAGAAAATTTTGGAGTAGGAATTAACATCCATGAAGAAGAAATAAAAATTTTAAGGTTTATCAATGATATTGTAATTCTGCAGAGACAGCAAAGGACCTGGCAGAGCAGCTGAACAAAATGGACAGTGTCGAAAGGAGGATTTTTTTTTTTTTTTTTTTTTTTTTTTTTTTTTTTTTTTTTTTTTTTTTTTTTTTTTACTTTCATTCCAATTGATCCGTAGTGAGGAGGTCCTCCAGGATGTGGAACATGTCAGAAAAACAACAATACATGACAAATATTTAAACTAAAACAAATAAGCTAATGTACCATTCCACAGGTCCCAAGTGGAATGATCGTCATTTTTTAATGAACACTAAGAGTCATTTTACAAATACTATTGCACTGAATTTAAAATAAAAAAGTTTTATATTTATTTATAAGGTAAGAAACATGTAATACAACTACTGTAATACTTATTTACAATGAACACATTACTGCACTGAAATGGTGCAGAAGTTAGATTATACTTACACACACACACACACACACACAAATTTTCAGTGAACACATTACTGCACTGAAATTGTGCAGAAGTTATGTTGTACTTATATACAAATCAGTTGGTTTTCCTCAGAAATTCATCAATGGAGTAGAAGGAGTTGGCCACCAATAAATCCTTTAGGCTTCTCTTAAACTGAATTTCATTGGTTGTTAAGCTTTTTATGGCTGCTGGCAAGTTATTGAAAATGTGTGTTCCTGAATAATGCACACCTTTTTGTACAAGACTAAGTGACTTTAAATCCTTGTGAAGATTATTCTTATTTCTAGTATTGATTCCATGAATTGAGCTGTTGGTTTGAAAAAGTGATATATTTTTAATGACAAATTTCATTAAGGAATAAATATATTGGGAAGCTGTAGTTAGTATCCCTAGTTCTCTAAACAGGCTTCTGCAGGATGTTCTTGAGTTCACACCACATATAATTCTTACTGCACGTTTTTGTGCCCGGAAAACTTTAGCTTGGCTTGATGAATTACCCCAGAAAATAATCCCATATGACATTATGGAATGAAAGTAAGCATAGTATGCCAGTTTTTTCATTTTTATATCCCCTATGTCTGACAAAATTCGCATTGCAAACAGAGATTTGTTAAGACGCTTTAGCAGTTCTGTGGCGTGCTCCTCCCAGTTGAATTTATTATCAAGCTGTAATCCCAAGAATTTAACACCGTCCACTTCTTCTATCTTCTTGTCATCATATGTTAGACATATACTCTTGGGACACCCCTTACAAGTTCTGAACTGCATGTAGTGTGTTTTTTCAAAGTTTAGTGACAAAGAATTGGCTAGGAACCAGTGATTAATGTCTACAAATATTTTATTGGCTGATCTTTCTAAGACTACACTTGATTTGCTATTTATTGCAATGTTTGTATCATCAGCAAACAAAACAAACTTGGCATCTGGTAATGTTACTGATGAAAGGTCATTGATATACACAAGAAAAAGTAAGGGCCCCAAAATGGAACCTTGTGGGACCCCACATGTAATTAGTTCCCAGTTGGATGATGCCTGATAGCTTGATACATGTCTCTTTCCTAATAACACCCTTTGTTTCCTGCCAGAGATATAAGATTTGAACCATTTTGCAGCATTTCCTGTTACACTATAATATTCTAGTTTACTTAAAAGGATATTGTGATTTACACAGTCAAATGCCTTTGACAGATCACAAAATATACCAGTTGCCTGCAATTTTTTGTCTAATGAATTAAGTACATTTTCACTGTAAGTGTAGATAGCCTTCTCAATATCAGAACCTTTTAGAAATCCAAACTGTGACTTTGACAGTATGTTATTTGAGATAAGATGGTTATAAAGACGACTGTACATTACTTTTTCAAAAATTTTTGAGAATGCTGGCAACAGTGAAATTGGACGGAAATTTGATGCTATTTCTTTATCTCCCTTCTTAACCAGTGGCTTAACTTCAGCATATTTCAGCCATTCGGGAAATATTCCACTGATAAACGACTGGTTACACAGATAGCTTAATATGTTACTTAGCTCAGAATCACATTCTTTAATTAACTTTGTTGATATTTCATCATACCCACTAGATGTTTTTGATTTTAAAGATTTTATGATGGACATTATTTCTGTTGGGGTAGTGAGGGTCAAATTCATATTATGGAAGTTACTTGAAATGTCTGGTCTAAGGTAATCCATAGCAGCATCTACCGAACCTGACAACCCCATCTTTTCAGTAACAGTTATAAAATGTTTGTTAAAAAGTTCTGCAACACTATACACATCTGTCACCAATGCATCATTTACTCTTAATGCTATTTGTTCCTCTTCATGTCTGGTTCTACCGGTCTCCTCCTTCACTATATCCCATATTGTCTTTATTTTGTTATCTGATATGACTATCTTTTCCTTGTAATATATTTGCTTTGACATCCGTATTACAGTCTTTAATATTTTGCAGTATTTCTTATAATGTGCTATAGCATCAACATTGGAAATGTTTCGGATTGACAGATACAGTTTTCTTTTTGTTTTACAAGATACCCCTATTCCTCGAGTAATCCATGGCTTCTTTGTAGACTTTGCTCTAACCTTGGTAAGTTTTGGGGGAAAGCAGTGTTCAAATAAGGTAAGCACTTTATTAGCAAAAATGTTATATTTTTCATTCATGCCATGAGCACTGTAAACATCAGTCCAGTGAATGTCTCTGAGGAGTGTCCTAAAATAATCAATTTTTGGCTTACTGATTACCCTCTTGAGCTCAGATTTAACAGATTTTATATCCTGTTCAGTATTAACATTTAACAGAAGGAACTGCATGTCATGGTCTGAGAGGCCATTGACTATTGGTTTTGTAATATAATTTTGTTCATTTGACTTTTCTATAAAGATATTATCAATGGCTGTTTGTGAGCAAGTGGTTATCCTAGTGGGGAACTTTACTGTGGGAATTAAGTTGAATGATAGTGTTACTAACTCAAATAGGTTCTTATTGGGAGAGTCTTTAAGGAAATCTACATTGAAATCACCAGCGACCACTATTTCTTTGTTTTTGGTTGTTAAATGGGCCAGTACAGCTTCAAGGTGGTTTACAAACAGATTAAAGTTACCTGCAGGTGCTCGATATACACTTAATATTATGAAAGATTTTTTGTGAAAATCTAATTCTGTTGCACATGCTTCCATATGCTGTTCTAGGCAAAATTTATGAATGTCTATGTTCTTAAATTTATGACAGTTCCTGATGAATGTGGCAACTCCTCCTTTCTCCATTTCTGATCTACAATAGTGAGATGCTAACCTAAACCCTGTAACACTTAAAAGTTCTATACCAGTGGTCACATGATGTTCAGAGAGGCAGATTATGTCAGCTGGGTTTGAAGACTCTAATTCATCTATGCAGATAGTTAATTCATTAATTTTATTTCTCAGTCCTCGAATATTTTGATGCAATAAAGATAGCTGACATTTCACATTGACTGACTTAAAATTGGATGGAGTTAAAATATCTGCTGACAGTTGAAAATTCTTAACCAATGGCTGTTTATGTTGATGTAATAAGCTGGAATTATGTTTTTTGATTTCTTTCTCAAACTGAAGGTTTGTCTCAGTTCTAACCTCTCTTAAAATTTGTTTTCTTTCTGTCCTCCCTACCCTAAAAAAGGGTCTTTTCTGAATCCTATAACCACTGGTATTTTACCACTCATGACAGTGCCTCCCCCCTTTAACTTTCCTGCTATTTCCCCAGCCAATTTACCCTTCCCCTTCCTGTTGAGGTGAAGGCCATGCCTAGTATAATCCCACCTACTGACAGAATCAACATGAACCACACCAATGTGTGACCCCGCACCCGACATGAGCAGCCGTTCCAGCTCCAAATTAACTCTCTTGACAGAAGAGTTCAAATGAGGTCGGTCATGGCGCCCAAGAACAGATACAAACTCATTTAAGATGAACTACAACAAAAGCAAAACGAGGATAATGGAATGTAGTCAAATTAAATCAGATGATGCTGAGGGAATTAGATTAGGAACCAGGACACTTAAAGTAGTAGATAAGTTTTGCTATTTGGGGAGCAAATACCTAATGATGGTTGGAGTAGAGAGGATATAAAATGTAGTCTGGCTACGGCAAGGGAAGCGTTTCTGAAGAAGAGAAATTTTTTAACATCAAGTACAGATTTAAGTGTCAGGAAGCCTTTTCTGAAAGTATTTGTGTGGAATGAAGCCATGTATGGAAGTGAAACGTGGACGATAAACAGTTTAGACAAGAAGAGATTGGAAGCTTTTGAAATGTGGTGCTACAGAAGAATGCTGAAGATTAGATGGTTAGATCACATAACTAGGAAGGAGGTACTGGAAAGAATTGGGGAGAAGAGGGATTTGTGGCACAACTTGACTAGAAGAAGAGATCAGTTGGTAGGACATGTTCTGATCCATCAAGGAATCACCAATTTAGTATTGGAGGGAAGCATGGATGGTAAACATCGTAGAGGGAGACCAAGAGATGAATACATCAAGCAGATTCAGAAGGATGTAAGTTGCAGTAGTTGTTCAGAGATGAAGAGGCTTACACAGGACAGAGTAGCATGGAGAGGTGCATCAAACCAGTCCCTGGACTGAAGACCACAACAACAAAGAACAGCTGTTGGTTCATTTGTATGTTATTATTATTGCACACACTTCCCTTTACATAATGACTCTTAGATACTGACCTGTTCCTGACAGCTTCTTAGATGAAATCAATAGAATAAATAACTAAAAGCCTTCTAAATTCTCCTCTGAACTTTAATCAGTTTCTCTCTTTCATGTAAATTGGATTTCAACATTCGTAAAATGTCCCTTTGTGGAAATGGATCACCTTGCTCTACTTAGACATTTCTCAAAGTACCAGCCTAATGTGCTGTTCCTAAATGAAAATGGTTCTGAACTGAACACTTCTTTCTGAAGACATTATTGTATTTCTTTGGACCAATATTTTGTGAGGCATGCATGCTCACATTGACCACAATTTTCATATGAATCTATGATATCTGTTGCCCACGGATTGCTGTCACTTGTATCAGGAAACATAACTGATTTTCTCTCTCGCATTCCATACTTGTAGTAATGCACTGTGAAAACTGCATATAAATATGAATGAATTTATTTTCTTTCCATCCAGTAAGAATGGTTGGAACTGTTTGTATTTCATTAACTTTTCTTCCATTAACCATGCTGAATAAATATTTGTGGATGGTGGTGATTGAGGGTGGTTTGAAAAGTTCTCGGAACAGAATAGAAGAGAAGTACTTACATCACTGAAACTTTTTTTTTATTTTTCAATGTAGTCTCCTTGTAGATTAATCACTTGGTCCAATAATGTTCCAGTGCCTTGATACCATATCAAAAATGATTTTCCTTCAGGCCTGCAAAATAGTTGTCAACTCCGGCTATCAATTCTTTGTTTGAAATGGATGTTCAGTCCACCAAAAAAAAATTTTCAGTTTTGGGAAGAGATGGAAGTCTGACAGAGCCATATCAGGTGAGTAAGCCTGGTTGCAGCGGCGCGGTTCTTTCCGTCCCTTTACGATGAACTTGCACCTACCTGTGAACATTGTCTCAGCAGATCATCAGTAGGAAAGCCGAGTGAAAGCTACTGTACTTCAACATGAACCAGGCTGCAATTGAAGTCACTAATCTACGTTTCGGGAGAAACACGAAATGAAAGTTTGGAAATTTTGTCCTCAATTAATATATTCTGAAACTTAGGTGAACAAGTATCACTGCCAACTCCGTGATAGTCTTAAAACAATCACTGACAATCCCTTTCATTCATGTTAGCAAGTTTATGGTGTTGCATTTCCCGAAAACATAATAGCTACAAAAATACTGATTGTTTTTGATTGATAATGCTCGCCAAATATTAAGTCTGTCGGTACCAAATACAGTCACAGTTTTTAGCCAGCGACCTACTCAATACGCTGTGTGGAATATATGTCTTTCCTCATTACAAAATTCACTTAAAAATTCTGAAATTTCTGCACACACATCGGAATAATTATGCTGTCACTTTCCAACACTTTTGATGTTTGAAACTTTGCTAGATCTGGCAACTTATCATTTCCATCGGAACTACTACTACACATGTCTGATCTGTTTCATGGCTAGGCTTCGACTCCTTCTCTAGAACACTAAGTCTTCTCTACCAGCAGAGAAAAGCGCGCAAAGAATATTTATTTACCATTGGTTAGTTTACTTAACAGCCAATAGCAAAACAACATTCTCCCGCGTCAGTCCGCACTTTTCATCCATAACCAATTGCAAAATAGTAAACCTCACAACTGCACTTTTTACCGACATTATTATCTAATATGCTGAAGTTTTGTTTATGCATAAAGTTATTTATTATTGTTATTTATACCTGAATTAACTTTCCCTTTACCATAAACTTACTTTAAAAATCTATTCTACAAAAATCCCCTTTGTCCATATCCATACTTCTTCAAAATGTTCCCACACTAAATTTTACAACATAACTCGTTAAACAATTATCTTCATATTAACCTTAAATCACACTCACGCATCATTCATACTGCTAAAACACATTTATAACATTTTACATACACAAAAAGACATAACACTTTATGAAAATACTAGAACAGTTTATGAAAAACATTCTATTTCTTTAGTGCACTCTAGTGGTCACAATCGAAACTAAAATCACATTCCCCCTATTCAATATTGTCCTCTATCAGCTGATACATAAACTACGTGCGCGTCCTGTCTTGTGGCACCATCTGTCACTCTCCAGCTCTGAGACACATCTCCCACTTAATGGCCTCCAAGGCAGGATTGTTATACGGCGCTACGCCTCATGGTGTGGCAACAAGTCATACCTTAGTTCATGTAATTTTGCCATGGTGACAGCACATATGCGCAGGCGTGCATTAAGAATCGCGGCACCCATCTTGCAGATAATTTTTTCATTTCTAATTCTTCGGTTAAAATGTGATATACCCTTTCACATGACATCTGGCATGCATGAGCAGTTTCATGCACTTTCAATTGGCAATCCTCCATGACCATTTTATGCATTTTTGTAATGATTTCTGGAGTAGTGACACTCCTTGGCTGGCCACAGTGTGGATCATCATTTAAGCTGTCCTGACCAAATTTAAATTCATTTGTCCACTTGGCAACAGTTGTAAATGAAGGAGCAGAGTCCCCCAGTGTATTCTGGAAATCAGCATGAATGTCCTTTGCTTTCATATCCTTCTTTACGAAGCACTTAATCACTGCTCGAATCTCAATTTTTTCCATCTTTGCAAATCACTATGCAGGAACAACAACAGTGCCACATAACCACCACAGCTTTCTTCCAAGAGCACTGATGTGACACATGTTTACATTCAAAAGCTCAATGAATATCACAGGAACAATTCGTTGCACTAGCACTAAGCTCTCATGGTGATTCTGAGAACTGTTGATTGTTGCGCTGATCAGCTGATGTGACTGCTCCTCACTTGTTTCTTAACTGTGGGATGAATCTCAGTATGCTGTAATTCAGTGTGACTTTCCTTTATAGCCCCCTGCATTTCTTCTACTTCTCTGCTCAGGTTCTGTATCAATTTTGATAACTGTGCTTTCCACTCCAAGAAATCTGAACCAATTTGGCTTTTGGCTTCTTGTAGTTCATGTTTTACAAAACTCTCGTCAGGTAAATTATCTACATACAAGTTAATGACTGCTCAGATATGCTTTTATTTGTGCAATGGATAACTTGTCTCTCCTTTGTCCCAGCCCAAGTATATATTTCCTGTGAAAGAAACTGCTTATATTCATTGAAATTCTGTTCTATTTGCTTTTTCTTTCCCTGAAACAAGTCCTTTAGTTTCTGTGATTTGCGCTAAGTTTGATTTCACATCATCCTGCCTTGACTTAATGTCTGAAATTTCCTGAGTTATCTTCTGTGTTTCCTGCAGGAAACTCTCATGCATTCTTCCAAGTTCAGCTAACTTCATAGAGATCTCTTCTTGTTTTTGCACTACTTCAAAAACTTGAGTTCAAATACTTGTGACTTGAGACAACATCTCTGTTTGTTTAGTTGACATCTCTGTTTGTTTGGCTGAGATACCTTCAACTTATTAGAAGCAGTAACTTCTGCAAAATAGTGGTCAAAGGATCTACCTCTCCTTGACTAGTTGTGGAGGCTGAGCACCTATTCCTGTTGCTTCCATTGGCTGTATATTACCCTACCTTTTGTTGTCAGTTTTATACTGTTGTCTAGTTAATACCATAACCCGCAAGAGTCCCTCACTAATCTGTTTATTTAATGAGCAATACGCTTTCTAATAATTAGTACCTAGATAATACTGTACAATTTTCACCCATAAAACATAAATATCAAATCCACAGAAAGAAGTACAAGATTTATAACACAATTCTGTGGAAACTGTAGAGACCAAGTATACTATTCCTACTCAATGCTTAAATGTTAAAGCAATTCAGATTGTACAGAAGAATAATTCCTGCGCATGTGCCTGCTTTTCTGATGATCACTGCAACAGAAATTTGTTTATGATGTACCCGACTGCACAGCAATTTGCTCTTTGTATCCACCAGATGCTTGCATGAAAAACAGTGCACCTGTGTTAGTATATATACCTAACATGCACAAAACACATCGAAAATCATTAACTTCTATTTCATTTTTATATCAGTTCTTTTTTATTTATCTTTCTCTTTCTTGTTATTATTAAATTTCTTTTTCACCATTACTTCAGTCTATACTTCTTCCTTTCTGTGGTCCTGCACTAGGTCTCCATTCTACTATACTGATCAGGCCTCTGTAGATTGAGCTCATTCTTCACAGATTGGTTGACTTGTCTGATGATTTAGACAGAATTTAAAAAATGTGATCAGTGTTTACATAAATCTCATGGCATCTGTTTGTGTGCATTAACAGAGCTCAAATGTCCATTGGATATCCGCGCCAAAGGATTTACATGTAGAAAAATTATTATTTTTCTTCTCAGAAATTTACTTTAAAAAATGAATTTGACCATGTAAGCTGCAACTCTCCCTGACTTTCCAATATGCATCTGCCCATTTAGTTTACATGAGTCATACCAGTATATGAATTTTGTGTTTAGTTATCACTGAAATGAAACTCCAAAGTACCTTTTATGTCTTGAAATAAACTTGGTTACATTGTCTTAGTTGTTTATATTCTAAATTTTCCTTTTACAATTGTAACTTACTCTTCTTTCTACATACAATTTAACATCAAAATCTCAGTAATTGAAAATTCAACATGTCTGCCATTAACAATGTAAGATTCCTTTTCGGCATGTTTGTAGTACATCCATCTCCTCTGACACCTCAGACAGAAGTAGTTTATTATCTTTGTTCATTCTGTGACTTGTAGCATAATGTAATACTAAAGCGCACAACACCGATTATTAGTGTTCGCACTCGCAATAGAATGTAACCGTCTTTTTACACAATTTTATCACAAAACAACACTTTCAGTTAGTGAGATGTCTTTTCCTCTCCCACATGATGCAAACTTCCTTTCACATGCAGCCTCATCTGTGGTATTAATGTGATATCAATAATATTCTGATATATTGTTATTTGCCTGTAGGTACCTTTTGTGGTTTTTAAAAAGCATTTAACTATAATTACTATTAGTGAATGCCTTTTGCTATAGCATTAAGGGGCCATCAGCAAATCTCCTTACAACTGTAGATCAGACTGGTGAGCTATTATTGTGCAGTCCCTCAAGTTTCTGACCTCTGCCCTCATTATTCTGGATGTGTATTGACAATCTGTCCTCAGTTTTTAACCACAAATGTAGAGTGCCCTTGTTCTCTGACAAGACTAGGTGTACAGTGGAAATGTATTGTCTGTAGACAGAAGCAGCAGCAGCAGCATCTCATACAGCATTATTTTCTGGGGATACTCTACTTATTCACAAAAGGTATTCCTTGTTCTAAAAACAGAGTAATTATAATCAAATCTACAGTAAATAGAAGGACTTACTGCTGTAAAGTGTTCAGGCATTATAACTACTTACTCCCTCTCATATGTTTCATTATAAAGACCATAACCTCTGTGAAACAATTAAAAAACCTACAGTCATGAAACCAATACCATGAAGTGTATCCATTATAATAATAAGACAAATAGTAATAAAAAGACTGTCATTAGTACAAAGAACACTGGCAATGTAATGTTCAACCCACTTCTCACAAAGATCAAACATTCAAAATATTTTCACATCTAAGTAAAAATAATATATTATGGAAAGGATACATCATTAATCACAGTAAAGCTGACTGTCAGTCTAGCATGAGTGGCTGTAGATAGCGGTAGAGGGGCGTGGCGGTGGGGGTGGGGGGGGGGGGGGGGGCGCATGCTTGCTTGTGAGAATGCATGTTCATTTTTATTTTCTGAAGAAGTTTTTGACTGAAAGCTTATGCATAACAGTCTCCTCATTGTGTGCCTGTCTGCAACTCAGTGTGTCATCTTTACAGACAGCAAATAGTAATCTATCCTTTTCATAATATTGTTGATATTCCAATCTGGACTTTCCATTGTTTCAAAACAATGTATGTATGTTGGACTATTCTTTTTATTTTGTTGATGAGCTTGTAATGCAAATTTACCAGACAGTTTACCATCTTGAGCAACTCATGCTTCTTCTAAACTATTATTAGCTACATGCATACTGCACAAGCCACAAAACTGTGCATGGCAGAGGGTACCTTGTACTACTGATAGTCATTCCCTTTCATGTTCCACTTGCAAATGGATTGAGGAAGAAATGACTGTCTACATGTCACCATACAAGCCCTAATAATCTCTTATCTTGTCTTCACAGTATTTACGCGAGATGTATGTTGGTGGCAGTAGAATTGGCCTGCAGTTGATCACAATTGCTCGTTCTTTACAACTTCTCATTAGTGTTTCATGAAAAGAAAGTATTCTTCCAGGGATTCCCATCTGAGTTCAAAAAGCAATTCTGTAATATTCATGTGTTGATCCAGCCTACCCACAACAAATCTAGCAGTATCCCTCTCAATTACATCAATGCTTTATACCTTTAATCTGACCTTGCAGGGATCCCAAAGAAATTGAGCTGTATTCGAGAATGGGTTGCAGGAGTTTTCTTTATAGATGAGCTACAATTTCCTAGAATTCCCCAAATGAACCAAAGTCAACCTTCACCTTCCCTACAACTGAACTTATGTGCTCATTCCACTCCATATCTCCTCATCTGCACTATCTTACATTTTTCTACATATAGAGCAAGCTGTCATGTAGCATACCAATAAGAATTTCTGTCAGTCATCTGGTATCCTCGTATAGTCACTCAATGATAACACTTTTGCTGTACACTAAAGCATCACAGCATCACCTGCAAACAGTCACAGACTGATGTTCACCCTGTCTGTCAGAATGATAATGTGTGTAGATAACAAGAGCAGTCCTATCACACTTCCCTGGAGCACTTCTGACAATACTTCATCTCTGATAAATACTGCCATCCCAGACAATGTACTGTGTTCTTTTACTTAAAAAGTCTTTGAGAAACTGACATATTTCAGAACGTATTCTGCATGCTTGGACCTTCGCCAAATGTCTGCAATAGCACACTGTGTCAAACACAAACAAATCTTGGAATATGGAATCTGCTTGTTGCACTTCATCTGTGTTCTGCAGTGAGAAAATGGTAAACTGTGTTTTGGACAAGTATTGTTTTCTAAATCCATTTTTATTCGTGGATAGAGGTTTTCTCTATCAAGGAAATTTGTTACATTCAATCTCAAAATATTTCCAAGAATTCTGCAGCAATATGACTACTTCTTCTCCAGGCCCAGTGGACTGCATGCTGCTACAAGTTTCCTCCTCCATTGTATTCTGTCCATTGCTGCTATCCACCATCTGTCCACATCTATTGATGCTTGGTTTAAATCTTCATGGAGGCCATCCCTCCAACATTGGGCTCTCTTTCCTGTAGGTGTGAAATCCAGGAGCTGCCAAGACCATCTGTGATCTTCCATCTGGCCCACTGGATTCGTTTGGCTTTGACAGTTCCTGCTTTGTTGGGCTGCTGGTACAGTTCCTCAAGCTCTTGGTTGTGTCTGATCCTCCATTCCCATGTGTCAGCATCCAGAACCAGACCGAAGATCTTCCAAAGCACTTTTCTCTCAAAAATGAGGAGCTTATGGAAGTCCTGTTTCCGGATACTCCATGTCTCACAGCCATATAGAACAACAAATAAGGTCAGGGTTTTGTATAGTTGAATCTTGAATTGTCTGGAGAGATATCTGGACCGAAGCAGCTGTGCTAGGCCATGGTAAGATCAGTTTCCTGCTTGTATTCTGGCATTGATCTCTGCTTCACATGATGGGTTCTCAGTGAAAAGTAGCCCTAGGTATTTAAATTCTTGCAATCTCTTGTAGGACTGGTCTCCCACCTGCAATGATTGTAAACGACCAGCAGTCTGACCTTGACCATGTGTCATAACAAGGTACTCTGTCTTGGCTTCGTTTATGTTTAGCCCAAATTTGCTGGCAGCCTCCTTTAGTGCTCTGGTCATTTGCTCCAACTCCTCTTCAGACCTAGAGAGTAAACAGATGTCGTCTTAATAGGCTAAGTATGTCAGTCTCTTTCCTTAATTCTCTTAGAAGTCTTGTGTACAATCTTCTCGAGAGCAAAGTTGAACATGATAGGGGACAACCCATCTCCTTGCCTGAGTCCTGTCACAATTTCAAATTATCAGTTATGTGATTTCCCATCTTCACCTTTGCACGTGCTACACTCAGACAGATCTTTATCAGATTGATGAGTTTATCTGCCATGCCAAACTCCCTTAAACAGCTGAGCAGACTCTTGCGATGTATACAATCATAGGCCTTCTTAAAATCAATGAATGAAATATGCAAATCTTCACCATATTCACCCAGTTTCTCAGGAATATGACACTTAGGATATTTGACTATAATTTTGCAGGTGCTTTCTTTCACCCCCTTATGTATGGGAGTTACTTGTACTTTTTTGGAGGCTCGTGGGACTTCATGCTGGGTACGAGATTCATGGTAAATGCAAACTAAGTAAGGGGTCATTACTGAATAGTACTCTCTGTATAACCAAGATGGGATTTCATCCAGACGAGGTGACTTATTTGTTTCCCAATTCTTTCAGTTGCTTCTCATTACGAGAGATGTCTATTTCTTTGTTCTCCATATGGGAGTGTGTTTGACAGTGAGTGATGGTATGTCTGTACAATTCTCCTGCATGAATGATTTTTTAATCATAGAATTTAAAACTTCGTCTTTCCTTTTGCTGTCTTCTGTTGCAACACCATACTGGTCAAAGAGAGCCTAAATAGAACCTGTAATGCACTTAGTGATTTTACTTAGGAATACAGTTTTTTTCAGTTTCTCATGAAGGTCTTTTATTGATGTATGATGGTGAAAGCTGTACTAACTTTTCCCTGTACATATTTCTGCGTTCTTCTGGACTATGAGTAGAACAGTCTCTGTTTCCTCAGCATTTTTCGAATTTTATTATTAAACTATAGTGGGTCTTTTTCATCCTTAATCCACTTACTCAGCATACACTTCTCCCAAGAGTTTACAATCCATTAAAACTTTATCCATATGGAAGAAGGCAGGACGGAGTGTAGCGAAAGAAAGAATGAAGTAAAATGAGTAGTGAAGGAAGTTGAAGGAAATCTTGAGAGAATAACACAAGGAACTTCTGGAAAAGCATAAAAGTACCAAGAAGGAAACATGGGAAGCAAAGAAGGACCATTAAGAATGGAAGTACGCTAATGTCAGAGAAAGCAGCAATGCTTGAGGTGTGAAGTTGTGGGAATACAAGAAGAAGGAATTATCACCAGGCAATATGAAATAATACAAGACCAAAAAACTAAAGGAGGTAAAAATGGCAGTTGACTAAGTTAGAATAGAAAACACTGCATGCTCTGATTGGATAGCTCCAAAAATAATCAAGTATGCTGGAGAAGAAATGGTAAAGGTACTTAATTAGCTATTCCAGAGATTGTGGGAGGAGAATGGGATCCCAGAGGAATGAAAGAACAACTTATATCATTGCATAATAAGGGGACCAGATATGACTGTGATAACTAAAGAGCTATCTGTTTATCATGAGTAGTCTATAAAGACTACATTCGTATATCGGAGAGGTTACTGATAAGGGTGGTGGAAGAGGATATGGAGGAGGGGCAGGCTGCTTTTAGGCTGGGATTGCAAACACAGGACCACATCTTCATTATAAGAACAACCATGGAGAAGAGCACTTTCCAAGAACTGGGATCTTTATCTCATGTTTCTTGATCTAAAAGCTGCATTTGACTCTGTGCCAAGATAGTACTTGGGGGGAGCACTGACAGTAAAGAGTGTACCAATGAAATAAACAATACAAAAACCAGTAGGAGTGGTTCTTAGTCATGGTGAAAGACCAGGAGAATTCCCATTGAATAAAGGAATCAAGCAAAGTGAAAGCCCCATCCATTTACTCTTTAACATCTTTCTATATAAAGCAACAAAAACATGCAAGAGGCAAACCCAAATAACAAAGCTTGCAATATGGAGACTATGACCAGTCAACCTGCAAAAATTGCTCTATGCAATAATGTAGTATTGGTGGAATGGTATGAAGAACTGAGGAGGAAAGTTGATAGTGAGCATAGACAAAAGCAAAGTAATATGGCTTTCTAAACAGAACAGACAGGACAAAGAACTCAGTGTATTAAGTAGTGATGGGAAAATAGAACAAGAGGTGCTAAACAGAACCAAAACAGCAGTCTCAGCACACTATCAGATAAGTAACACAATAGTAAGGAAGAAAGAGATAATTTTGAAAACTAAAATGCAAATTTACAATGCATTTATGGCACCAAATACTCAATTTTGACCTTAACGGATATATTATTTTTGGCAGTTGCAATAAACACTACATCTTTTATTATGTCTAGCATGTTTTTTCAATGCACGCTCCTTGCCTAATTAAATATTATGGAGCTTTGTACTTTGCGCCCACCAAGCTATTGGTTCCATGTATAACTTGGGAGTAATAACTTTCCTGGAGGGTAGTAAATTTAATGATTTTTTTATGACTGTTTCAGCAGTCTGCCATTACGGTCTTGACATTCAAAGCATCTTTACTCTGAATGTCTGACTTTGCAGTAAAGACCCGTAGGTGTTCAACAGAGGATGTCAAATATCACCTAGCTTATGAGACCTCCACGTTTTCTCCACAAGTACCCTGCCATGCGAGTAGTTGTTCCTTCTGTCTACTGCATCAAGAGGAATCGTGAAGTTCCCCACCCAAAGTACAGGCCCAGAAACATGCAGTCACAATCATCACAGAATCTACAGAACCTCTAGTTCAGATGTTCCACTTGGCTCTGAACCAAATGACCTCAACTATTTCTGGGTACGATACTGAAAGTTGTAATGTCTGCTTGCACCCTGTGAACAAGGCCAGTATAGTTTTCACCACTTCTTTTAGCCACCCGTATGAACTAAGGATGGCCTCCGAACCCAAGAGTTAGGAGTCAGTAATGTAGACATGAGCCATAATGTGCAGATGACAGCAACCCAACCCTCAATAGCCACAAGGCAGGGTTGCCCCTACATTTCAGATGATGCTCACTGGTAAACATACTGAGTGCACATTGGACTTCTTGCAAGACAGGGATGCTGTTTCCCTAAGGGGCTCCATAATAGCATAACATTGAAGCTCCATATAACAAGCAAAACCATCCATTTGCCTGTGCTGTCGGACCATGCTGAAGAAATGACCTCTCATCCCCTCAAACAATGAATGGGTGAGGCCAGTCAACATGCCGCCCTCTTCTTTGAGTGATGCAAATGAGTTACAACCTGCCACTCACATTAAGGTGAGTGCAGTTCTCCTGTGTCAAGTATTATGGAGGGTGCCTCGGCAACAGAGCCCATGGACAGAACAAGTGATGCTTAAGATGGTCCATGCAATGTACCATCGTCCTCACACCCTGAGGCAGCAGCCTGTAGATGGCTGACCAAGACCAAACTGCATCCACATACAGCAAGCACATTCCATGTCTATTGCACATTATCAACAATATAAAAATGATAGACTGTTACTCACCCCATAGAGGAGGCACTCACACTCTGCCATGCACCTCGCAGTAGTTTGCAGAGTATAGATGTAGTTGCAGACAAGCACATTGAAGACTGATAAACATTTTAGCTTTTGGATAAAAAATTCTTCTTCCCAAATAGGAAGCTGTTTCCAGCTGCTGGGGCTCCACTGTACGTATGTCATTATCATTTAATAAATACGCTGGTTTGCTTATGTCAGTACTGTATTTATGTTATTTCTGTACAACTCTATGTATTGTCTCATTTCTAATGTTGTTAAGGATTTTTATTACTGCTGTATCTGTGTTTTTACTGTACAACTGCATTTATTGACTTGTAAGATTACTATACTAGCATCTTCAATGGGTAAAATTTTGGCACAGTGCACATCCAGGGCAATTAATCTCTGTATGGATCCATGAAACTTGTATCCAGTAAATAAATAAATGTGTGTCTTTTAATTTCAGGTAGAAGAGTTTGGGTATCGAACGGGAAAACCACGCAAAAAGGTAGTCATAATAAACTGTGGACAAATTTGAAATCTGACTTCACTGTTCTTGTTATATAAATTTGTTGTGTTTCTCTAAAAGTGTTATAGTGTGAGTTCTGAAGTACATTATGTTTCCCATAAATTAGGAAAAATCAGTGTACGTTCAAGCTGATTGTGTTGTTGCAACAGTAATTCTGCACGACACGTTGGCATGAAAACCATCATCTGCACAGATCAAACAGTTCCAAGTTTAAGAGTAAATGGAAAATGATGCTGTGAGAGTGAGAAAGAGCAGGTTGATGGAGTAACCATCATCAAATGATATTGGGTGATCATTTACCACATAAAATTTGATGAAGTCCCATTGCCATTCTACAGTCAGAGACAAGTGGCTAAATAATTCAGTGTTTCATCTTCTATTGTTCATACGCTTGGACAACAATTTTTAACCACAGGTTTGGCATAAAGAAGATATGTCCAGTGATGACTGATTATAATGGTAACATATGTAAGAGGTTTGTGAAGCATCACAATAATTTGGACAACCTTGTCAGCATGAAACCAAGCTAACGAGTTTATTTGAAGTGCCTCCTACTCACACACAAAACAACCCTTGTTGCAATTGTCAGTGTAACTGTTGCTACTTGAGTGCATAGAGACAGTCATAAAAGAATAACATAGCCAAAATTACACCTTATTGTCTGCAGTTTGATGATATAGATTTTATAAGCTTCAGTTGATGAATGTGAATAAACCAACTTTTGCTATTCAGTTTTGCACTGTTAATTTCACAATTATTCTGAGAATTCACTCAGGTTTATAAAAATTGCACCTACTTCAGTTTCCCTCATTTGGTGGTGATCCAAATGAAGGAATCCAACACTGGTTTGTTGTTATAGAAAAAAACAAAATCACTTCATATGCATGTCATCACATTACCTCATTATTGGTTAATAACAATAAAAATAAAACAAAAATCAAAGAAAGAAGGAAATACAACTGTAGTATTGATTAAGACCCACCCATATAGCTGCTTGTGTTAGGACTCAGGGAGGACTGGCTCAAATCTGCCCAACGGATTGACAATGAGGGCTGGTGTGTCAGCCAGCCTGAATTTGATTTTTAGGCACTTTCTCACATCCAACTAGGTGAATACCAGGCTGGTGCCCAAATCCTTTCTCAGTTATGTGATTTGCTAACATTTCATACATGTTATCACACTTTCATATGGGATAACACTGTGGAAACAGATGGTGTGAACAAATTTCGCTCTGTGTGTGTGTGTGTGTGTGTGTGTGTATGTGTGTGTGTGTGTGTGTGTGTAAGGGGGGGGGGGGGGGGGCATCCAGTCATCTTTTATCACGAACATTGCTAAATTCAGAATAACATACTGCTCCTGTGAAGATATGGAATAAGACTAGAAAAGAAGAATTTTACTTGTGTGTGACAAGAAACACACAATAAGTAAACCTGGCTTGGTGCTGTACAGAATATGTTATTTTGGCAAATAATTTAATAATTTTTAAATTGTGTGTGCTCACTACTTTTCATAACTTCTGTTGCTTTTGATACTGAAAACATGCTAAACTTTAATAATAGGACCCAAGTGACATGGATGAGAACAATGACAAGGAATAATCCTTGTAAGTCTGTCCAATTTTCAGTTTTCAACATTAACATTCTGAAAAAAAGAATAATTCTTAAAAATACTCATTGGTAGAAGAATTCTACAAATCCTAATGGGAAGAAAAGAAAGGAAGCTTAGGATTTCATGTCCCTCTGTTGATGAGGCCATTAGATGCACACCACAATTTTGGATAGGGGATGGAAATGGAACACATTCTTTTTAATGGACCCATCCCAGCATTTGCCTTAAGTGATTTAGGGAAACCACGGCAAACATAAATCTGGGTGGTTGGACAGGAGTGTGAACTGCTCTCCTTCCAAATGCGAGGACAGGGTCTTACCAATGCACCAGCTCGCTTTGTCTAATGGCCTAACACCTCCCCATGACTACATCTGCTGCCAGAGCTGTATAGCTGAAGGTATCGTTGCATTCACAGGTGGAATTGTAGGAAAATGGCTCGTCTGGGACAGATCAGACTCTCTTCCATCATACAGACCAGTTAACATATCATACAATTTATTCTTTTTTCCATTGTCGTTACTGAACATGTAAAGCTGTAGCTGTTCTGTACATTGTGAATGCTACTACCTACCTTACTTTCTTTGTGATCACAAACATTTTTTATGATCACAAACAACCCAAATTGTTTCCAGCAATGCTTATTCACTACCTACAATAATGATACCCTTAAAACACATTTACATAGATATGTGCCTAGATTTTTATAACAGAAAATTTGAAACTCACATGCTAAGCAGAGAAAACTCATGATTTATTAATAATTACAATCTAATATTGCACAGAGTTTTAATATTACGTAAGATTTCTTTGGCTACAGATAGATTATTATTGTAATGATTTAAGAGTTCCCCATGTGTAACACAGCCAATGCTCTTGTAGGGAGGGAAAGGGGGGGGGGAGGGGGGAGGAGGTGGTAGAGTGAGAGAGAGAGAGAATGAATGTTTTCACAACGTATGGGGCTATATACTTTACAAAAAAAGTTAAATATGTACCAATGGTCAAAATTCACTCTTAACACCCTCAAAGGAATAGGGCCATGATAAGCATATCACTTAAACTTTGTCCTTGCTTCAGTCACTGAGGGGAAGCTTTCATCAAATGCTGTGTGAAGATGCATTTGTGGGGACATAACTCTGTGGAGTTGCCTGGAACAATATTCCTTCCCTGAGGTAGCTCAACTAACCTCTCTGGACCTGCAGTTAGTTTGCTTCTGATTAATGTTTGTGACAACATGCTTTGTATGTTGTAAGACAATAAAATATATTTGTATGGAATCGTGATGACCTAGTAGTTGTTATTATATGTAACTACTATCCCAAGTACTGTACTTCCTACATATTCATGAAGACGGTTCATTTTTCAGACAACGCGCCGGGTTTATACCCAACAGCATCAATGTAAAGGATTGATTGAGTTCCAGTTTAGCTTACAGAATGGAGGCAGGTGTGTTTTAATTTAATAGAAAGCTGGAACCTATTACCACCCATCAGTTATAGGTGCCATGGGTGCCTCTGGATAAGGCTGTATCTGTGTGTGAGTTGGTTGATCTTTATCTGTGTAAAAAGGAAAATACCAGTTTGTTAAAGTCACATAGACAGATCAGATGCTCAGTACTTACCTTAAGGAGGCAGTATGTCCAATAGAAAAATGTGTAAATAACTGAAAACAAAGACAATATTACTAGCTATTGAGCCACAAGTTTCTTCTTCAAATAAGAAAAGAGGAATTAGTTGGGCAGGGGGAGAATTGGAACTGGTCATGCAGAACCCAAGTTAAAAAGAATCTATGAAGAGTGATGAAGGAAAAGAGCTCAAAACAACTTATAATTTAAATAATGAACACCACTGTTGCAGGCTTTTCAAAAACACTGACTATGACGAAACAAATTAAAACAATTGAGATGGCAATGACAATAGGTAAATAGGAATTGTACCAGCTTCTGATTGAAAGTGGAAAAACATTAGAAGTAAATGTGAATAAAGACAGAAAAGGAAATCTTATGTCAGTGGAAAAGAATAAAATAAACAAAATTTAAAAAGTAAATAGAGTAAGTTTGAGAAGGGACTAAGGGGGAGAGAGGGAAGAAAATTTTAATTGTACAAGGAAGAATAATAGTGATGATTTTCAAGTTAGGGCAGGTGACAGACACCATTAAGAAATCATATTAAAACTTTATGCAAGTGAGTGTGGTTTAAAGTGATAAAACAATCACAAATGTCCATTGAAATAACAACAAAATTTTTTTGTAAACCATGTAAGCACACAGAATCATAACAAAAGTGATTATGAACGATAAAGCAGCTGAATAATAAGAACAACTGTATTAGCAATTAACAGAAAACCAAAAACCTGCAGCTTGGCCAGACAATGGGTAAAAATAATTTGGACTTCATTAGAGCATAAAAAATAAGGTTCCCATACTACCACAGGAAATTGCAAAGTCAAAAACATGCAGATCTCTTATACAAGAAACCACATAATTTAAGACTCATAAAAATTAAGGAGATGCATCCAGGACACTAGAAGCTGAGAGGCATCCAGGAGACTAGAAGCTAATATCACATTATTGTAGGCAGAGTATGAAGAGAGGGCTGCCTACATATAGTAAAGTGGTATAAACTTTCAAGCCAGTTACCCAAATGAGTATTGTGTTGAACAGCTCTGCGAGTGCTGTGCTGCAGTATTAGACCTGGTAAAACACAAAAGAATGGTTCTTACGAATTCCATGGTTCCATCAGGAATTATCAAAAAATTGACTCTGTTGAAGTAATTCATCCCATGTGGTCATATCAGTACTAATTTCACCTCTGGCAGTACTGGTTTAAAGCACCTGAGTGTAACTAAGATTGACAAGCAATTTTTAAATACAATTTTCTTCCGCATAAAATATGTGAGCCTCGTAGTGAAGTGGCTCAGTGGTTAGCACACTGGACTCACATTCAGGAAGATGGTGGTTCAACCCCGCATCCGGCCATCCTGATTTAGGTTTTCCGTGATTCCCCTAAATCGCTTCAGGCAAATGCTGCAATGGTTCCTTTGAAAGAACACAGTCGACTTCCTTCCCCATCCTTCCCTAATTTGATGGGACTGATGACATTGCTGTTTGGTCCCCTCCCCCAAAACCAACCAACTTAATAGTAAATAGTTCGTCTGATGGTCAACTGCCAATAATAAATCAACCCCTCCCAATCAGACTTAGTTATGAAAGGATAAATACAGTTTCATAAAATTATAAATACAGGCTCAGTCATACCATTCAGTCAGAATTTAGTGGGTAGAAAATAGGAAGTTTTTTACCAAATCCGCCCAGTAAATCAAACATTGAAAATTCCAGATTGGAATATCAACAATATTAGGAAAAGGAGAAATTGCAATTCACAGTAAAGACATGTTGAGTTGTAGATAGGCACAAAGAAAAAGGATGTCACACAGCTTTTCAGTCAAAGCCTTCTTCAGAAAGAACACATACACACACGCACTAGATGGAGAGATCAGAAGACTACCAGGCACAGTATCGTGAGGCTGTGGGTATAGAAGGGGGAAGAGAGAGGGGGATTGGGTATGGCTTGGCAGAGAATGGCACACAAAGAGGGCGAGGGGACATGAACAGGGAGGAGGTGACAGGACAGAAGGGGTGGAAACTGTTGTGGAGGGTGTTGGGACAGTAGGTTACCGTAGGTTGAGGCTACAATAATTTCGAGGGCGGAGAATGTGTTGTAAGGATAACTCCTATCTGCATAGTTCAGAAAACTTGGTAATGGAGAGGAAGATCCAGGTGGCTCATATTGTGAAGCACCCATTGAAATATAGCATATAGGGAAGGAATATAGTTCCAGGTGTACTGAAAACATTGGAATTATCGTTTAAAAGCTCTATATTTTCAAATTGTTCTCAAAACAACCTTATCCCCTCCAAAATACTCTTCATTACATCTAATACTTGTGTTCATCAGTGTTTCCACTGTTCGAAACTTTTTTGCAGTCATCTTTAGAAATGGCTGGCAGTTCCTCCGTCGTTTTTTTCTTGACTTATTTAGTGTTGTCAAATTGGTGTCCTCTCATGCTCCTTTCCATGAGTGGAAACAAGAAAATGTCACATGGAGCCAAGTCAGGTGAGTAAGGTGCGTGGGGCAGCAGAACCATGCCATTTTTAGCCAAAAACTGTCAAACAGAGATGGCTGTGAGTGCAGGTGCATTGTTGTGGTGGAAGAACCAGTCTTTTCATTCCCAAATCTACCATTAAAATTCACTGAATCGAGCTCCAAGATAATGTAATAATCTCTGACAGTTGATCAGTTCCAGAATGATATTTTCACTCTACAGTGGATTGTGCACTGATATGAAACTTCCTGGCAGATTAAAACTGTGTGCCGGACCGATACTCGAACTTGGGACCTTTGCCTTTCATGGGCAAGTGCTCTACTGCTGGTAGAGTCTCAATCCGGCACGCAGTTTTAATCTGCCCGAAAGTTTCAGTAGATCAATTATCTGTTCACGGTCTGTGAGCACAAGCTCTCTAATTTTTTTTCAATATTTTCATCGATTTGGGCAGTTTGTGGATGTCCAGAGTTAGGTTTGTCATCAATCAACATATCAGCATTTTCAAATTGAGCAAACCAATCGTACTCTTCGAGTTTTTCCCACATCATCAAATGGATGAACTGTTTTATTGTTGAAAACAGTTTCAGCAGCATTTTTACTGAGCAGAAAACAAAATTTCACTACACAAGCTCTGCCCGCGCCAATGTGTCTTGTGGGTACCCTCTCATATGTTCGTTGTACCACTGGGTGGTCTACTATGATGCTGGCCAGAGTTTGAAAGCAGCCATTCATCCTAGTGGACAGCTGGTTCCTAGTCATACCAATATAAAAAGCTGTGCAATGATTGCAGTGCAATTGGTACACAACATGGCTGCTTTCACAGGCAGCTCAACCTCTGATGGGGTACAAAAAGCCTGTGACAGGACTGGAATAGGAAGTGCTATGTGGGTGGATTGGGCAGGTCTTGCACTTCAATCTTCCACAGGAATATGATCCATGTGGCTAGGGTTTGGGATTGGAATAGGCATGGGGATGGACTATGATGTTGTGGAGGTTGGGTGGACGACAGAACACCACTTTAGGATGGGTGGGAAGGATCTTGTGTAGGATGTCTGTCATTCCAGGGCATGATGACAGGTAATCAAAGCTTTGATGAAGGATTTGTTCAGCTGTTCCAGTCAGAAGTCAGACAGTTGATGATGAGAGCACTCCTTTACATCTGGTTCTTGGGGTGGTGGGAGGATTGGGGTTGTGTGGCAAAATTGCACAGGAGATCTGTTTGTGGGTTAGGTCTGAGGGATAATGCCTGTCTGTGAAGGCCTTGGTGAGATCTTCAGCATATTAGACAAAAGAGTTCTTGTCACGTCAGATATGCCAAGCTTCATGGGAGGCATTTTTTGGCATGGAACGGATGGCAGCTGTCGAAATGCAGGGTACTGTTGGTGGGTTTAATGTGGCCAGAGGTGTGGTTGGAGCCATCAGAGAGGAGGAGGAGGTCAAATTCCAGGAAGGTACCATGTTGCATTGAGGAGGACCAGTTGAAGTGAATGGGAGGGAATGAGGATAAGGTGTCTTGATCCTGTGTTCAGGTCATGAAAGTATCAATGAACCTGGACCAGACCAGGGGTTTGGGAGACTAGGAAGGTTTCCCCTAGATGACCCAGAAGCAGGTTGCCGTAGGAGGGTGCTATGTGAGTGCCCATGGCTGTACCACAGATTTTTCTGTATATCTTTCCTTTAAAAGGGAAATAGATGTGTGTTAGGATAGAGTTATTTAGGTGTACGAGGAATGCGCTAGTGGGCTTGGAGTATGAAGGGCATTGGGAAAGTTAGTGTTCAATAGTGCAAGACCACATGTGCAATTGAATGTCGGTGTACAGGGAAGTGGCATCAACAATGATGCTAAAGTTTGAGGAAGGTGAAGAATCGGTGAAGGAAGTGGATGGCATCTTTGGATGTGGGAGGCTAGATTTCAGGCACCTGGATGGAGGTGTTGGTCAATGAGAGCCAGAATTCTCTCAGTTGGGACATAATAACCACCTCCAATTGGGCATCAAAGATTGTTGGGTTCATGGATTATGGGGAACATGTAGAGAGAATGAAATGAGGGACATCCTATCCAAGATCTTTCCCACCCCTCCTAATGTGATTGTTATATCACCCAGCCAGCCCCCACAACATCCTAGTCCATCCCTAATGCCACTTTCAATACCAACTCCTTCCCTGTTGAAGACCCAGTTGCAAGTCCCACCCAATCCAACCACCCAGCACATCCTATTCCAGTCTTGTCACAGGCTTATCCTACCCCTTCAGCAGCCAGGCCACCTGTGAAAGCAGCCATGTCATTTACTAGCTCTGCTGCAGTTATAGTGCAGCTGATTATATTGGTATGACTACCAACCACCTGCCCCGCAGGATGAACAGCCACTGCCAGACTGTGGCCTAGAGCATGGTACACCACCCTGTGGCACAACATCCAGCTGAACATAACATGATTGACTTCAATTGCTGCTTCACAACTTGGGTCATCTGAATCCTCCACTCCACCCCACAGCTTTGTTGAACTATGCAGATGGCAGTTATCCTTACAACACATTCTCTACTCCTGAAATTATCCTGCCCTCAACCTATGGTAACCTAATGCCCCACCCTCCACCCAATAGTTTCTGCCCCCTCTACCCAATCACCTCCTCCGTACTCAAATTCTGTCATCCTCTTTATGTGCAGCCCTCTGCCAATGCACCCACCCTCCTTCCCCTACCCTGTTCCCCTGCTTCTCCACTTATCATTTCCCACTCTCCCCCTGCCTGAGCCACAGCAATGCTGCACCTGACAGCCTTCTCATGCCTCCATCTAGCTCTGCACACTCCCCCAGACAGTGCTCTTCTCTCCCCCCACCCTTACCCTGCTATACCTTCCTCTTTTGTGCGCCCACTCACCACTCAGTGTCAGTTGAATTCTTGTCCGAGCTGCCATTTGTGGGTGTGAGGTGTGCCTGTGTTTTTTCTATCCTGGAGAACACTTGTAACAGTCTTCTTATTTGTGCCTGTCTGCAACTCAATGTGTCACCTTTATGGTTTGCAGTCGGTCCTTTTCCTTATATTAATTTTCCACACAGTTGATCAGAAATTTAAGTCTTTCTTAACCCTTTTGCTAGGGCATTTTTTGTAGCAACTAAGGAAAGTTATTTTTTTTTATATCATTTTAGCATTGCAATCATTTGACTATATTTATTTTTTGATTATTTTTGTGAGTTAGGCTCAAAATTTATGGTGTTGTTGAGTAGCTCCCAAAGCACTTTTGCGAACAGTTAAAACTATGATGGTAAGGGGATTTCCCACTTATGTGTTGCCATTACACATGATAAAAAAATAAATAGCATTCTGTGTTTCCATTTTATTTTATTTCAAATTTATTTATATTTTATGTTTACAAGTAGTTTATATTCAATGTTAACAATATAGTACCGGTAAACAAGTAATACTTCTTTCCCAAACAATGTTCAAATTGTAGTGATTATTACACAATAAAAAGACAGCATGCAACAGTTAACACTTTTTTTATTGGTGAAGCACAAGACTTACATAGGCAATATACACAGAGTCCAAATAGTAGTAATCCAAGCAAGTTCCAGCAATGCATCAAGTGTAAGTACTATGATGAGTCGCCCCAGAGATGTAACTGAAGAGTAATTTGTAAAGGCAGGAGCAGTGGCAGATATAGCCACCCGTAGTTCTTGGAGGAGCCCATGGTGCTACGGATTGAAACAGCAAGTGCAACCTGCGCCATAAACTTGCACCAGTGGTGGTGATGCTGCACCAAGTGGTGTGCCGCTCAGCCAGCCAGAAGTGAACATTTGTAGCTTGTGCTGGGTGCTGGGGGGCAAAGATCCAGGAGTGGAGCAGCTGTCAGCCTCTGGGGATCTGGAGGTTTATTGCGTGAGCTTTACCACACAAATGATTTTCACATTTTTAAAAATTTTCCACTAAATTGGTGAAAGCATGGTTCAATACACAGAGGCACTCTGCAGGAGCTTTTGTCTCAAGCTTTTATAGAATGTTTCCAGTGCTGTATGTACATTTTTCCCTAAACAGGCACACGATGATCTACCTTTGCCAGTTGAACAAGAGGTGGTATGGAGTTCTTCTTGGTTGTAAAGGTTAGTAAATGGTCTTTCTTTGTATGAGATGTGTGCCATCTATCAATCCATTTAGGGAATATAAATGAAAATTCAGTTGATCTCCATATCCCCCTTGTCATTTATTCATTCTGCACAACATAAAGGCATTTACAATTGGCGCATCTAGTAGGAAGTAGAGGATCCAGTGCCATTCCTTACGAAAACATCTACCTATTGTATGATGTTCTCTTAGCTGATTAAAGTGTCTCCCATTATGTTACTGTATGTTGCTACAGCTGTTGGACAACTAATACTGTTGGTAGCACTATTCTTAATCTTCCTTGAGACAAGTGTGGTGTCTCTATGGTTGTCTGAAGTTGTCAAAATGGAGACATGGTTGTTGTCCATCCATTTTATAGCTGCAATATCACTTTTGCATTGGAAGTGAAATTCTTGTCTTTCATGATACATTTCTCTTTCATAATTGAAGACAACCCTTTCCCGTTTGCTCTCACAGTGCCTATAGAATAGATATCATTGTTCCACAGGATTTGCATTAGACTGACAGTAGTGAAGTTGTCAAATGCTATCATGCTGCCCAGTGGCGGCCACGGAGGCATTCCAGTGGTGACCGCTGAGGTATTCCACTGGTGGTGCCAAAAAAAAACTTATTTTGGCAGCATCAAACCTATTACAGAATTTTGTCAATAATTCATATATTTTATAAGATACTATATCAAACAAAACGTATAGGGAAACAGAAATAAACACTTATTACAACAGTGCCCTTCTTATTCACAGTAAGAGTTTGATACATTCCTGGAAAACATGATAGCAAGCTTTCATATAAGAGAGAGAAAGAGAGAGAGAGAGAGAGAGAGGACGGTTGCTTTAGCTATCTTTTTCGCACGTCTGCATGAGATATAAAATGTAACACTAACTACGAAAATCTCTCTTGCACAGACAAATGCATGCACGGGCACAAGTATCAGCTGCACAATTCTTCTGCTCGAAGGGTGTGTGGGGTCACTTTTACATGGCAGTTGTAAGTAGGGGGTGTTTTGATGTTTGGTTGCTTAAGATACAGGTGGAGATCGGGCCTGAACTACCACATTAATGACACTGGCAACCTCGGCTAACATTGCGGTCTAGCCTGTACCGAATGATTTATGTGCTCCGCTTTGCTTTGAATTGTCCTTGCTGTTTGTTTCCTTTTCTTATTTTGAAATGAGTGCAGAGAGAAATCTTGTTCTGTCACAGGGTTCGAATATGACTCTCACAACAACAGATGGAATCAGTGATCCATATGTCCATTATTACATCGGTTCTGCCTTCCCAGGAGCATAGAACATGGATGTAGGCTGCCAGCCCTGTGAGGAGGCGGTGTGGCTTGTCCCCACACTCTACTCTTCTCCCCTCGACAGCCAAAACTACTCATTTGTTTTACATACACGGGGCCAGCTGCCAGAAAAGAGTCCACTACAACATGAGTGCCAG
This sequence comes from Schistocerca serialis cubense, assembly GCF_023864345.2. Lineage (NCBI taxonomy): Eukaryota > Metazoa > Arthropoda > Insecta > Orthoptera > Acrididae > Schistocerca > Schistocerca serialis. The sequence goes on from NC_064641.1 coordinate 171,082,186, forward strand.
TACTAGGAATAATAGAGCACGCATAAATTATTCGAGCTTGTAATCTGGAGCCGGCCGGTGTGGCCGTGCGGTTCTAGGCGCTTCAGTCTGGAACCGCGTGACCGCTACACTCGCAGGTTCGAATCCTGCCTCGGGCATGGATGTGTGTGCTGTCCTTGGGTTAGTTAGGTTTAAGTAGTTCTAAGTTCTAGGGGACTGATGACCACAGATGTTAAGTCCCATAGTGCTCAGAGCCATTTGAACCATTTTTTTGTAATCTGGATTTTGTGAAACAAATTTAGTCAAATTAGCAATATTTAAAACTAAAAGCATTGTACTCACCAAAATTAGCAACTCCATCACTTTGGGAATATAGCTTCAACATAATAACTGATAATTAGTAGGAACGGTATTGGAAATCCATTTGTTGCTACTTCTTGTTAGCAAATAAATCTGTCACTCTCAAATTGAAATCTCCAATTTTACACACGAATGACCTCACAGGATAGCATCCCTAAGGCACTCAGTCTTCCATGGTGTTTCATAGGAATGTTTTAATTCTCTTGAGCACTGAAAAGCATTGCTCAGCTTCTGATGTCAAGATAGGCATTATGATTAGCAGTTTCAAACTCTTAACAGTCTTCTCGAATATGTCACAAAGTTCATCCTCCAGAATCAGCAAAAGACGCGGAACTGCACCAGAAACTGCTCACAACTCAGGCCTGGCATAGAAAACTTGAAGCTCATGGTTCAATTTTCTTTTTTCCATAAATGTATATATGTCTGTAATTTCAAGGTATTTCTTTAAAAAATTTGTGATGTATTTATCAAACTGATTTACATTAAATAAGCTGGCTGCAGTGTGGTGTCCAGTGAACTGAAAACCTAATTTTAGTTCAGAAAGGATGGCACTGCACACTTCCAAACAATCTTTTGCTTATGCCCATCAAGAACCCATGCCTTCTGGGCAGGTATCATTTCATCTTTGCAAAACTAATCTCATTAAAGGATAGAGTCAATGTCATCTCTGATGTTTTCCATTACTGCTTCAAAGTTCCGGTTGTCTTACTTTGCTTTAGCAGTTCAGTTATCTTCTTCTGAAGCTGATTAAAAAGTACGTCTGCATAAGGCATTATCTTATAGAAAGCTGATTGCCAGAAAATGAATTTGTTATCTTGCAGTCTTTGTATGAACCAGCTTTTTCAACATTAGAATATAGTTTCATATAATGGAAGGAAACATTCCACGTGGGAAAAATTATATATAAAAACAGAGATGAGGTGACTTACCGAACAAAAGCGCTGGCAGGTCGATAGACACACAAACAAACACAAACACACACACAAAATTCAAGCTTTCGCAACAAACTGTTGCCTCATCAGGAAAGAGGGAAGGAGAGGGGAAGACGAAAGGAAGTGGGTTTTAAGGGAGAGGGTAAGGAGTCATTCCAATCCTGGGAGCGGAAAGACTTACCTTAGGGGACAGGTGCTTGTGTCTGTATGTGTGGATGGATATGTGCGTGTGTGCGAGTGTATACCTGTCCCCTAAGGTAAGTCTTTCCGCTCCCGGGATTGGAATGACTCCTTACCCTCTCCCTTAAAACCCACTTCCTTTCGTCTTCCCCTCTCCTTTCCTCTTTCCTGATGAGGCAACAGTTTGTTGCGAAAGCTTGAATTTTGTGTGTGTGTTTGTGTTTGTTTGTGTGTCTATCGACCTGCCAGCACTTTTGTTCGGTAAGTCACCTCATCTCTGTTTTTATATATAATTTAGAATATAGTTTATCTAAAAAGAAAGATGATGAAACTTACCAAACAAAAGCGCTGGCAGGTCGATAGACACACAAACAAACACAAACATACACACAAAATTCTAGCTTTCGCAACCAATGGTTGCCTCGTCAGGAAAGAGGGAAGGAGAAGGAGACGAGGCAACCATTGGTTGCGAAAGCTAGAATTTTGTGTGTATGTTTGTGTTTGTTTGTGTGTCTATCGACCTGCCAGCGCTTTTGTTTGGTAAGTTTCATCATCTTTCTTTTTAGATATATTTTTCCCACGTGGAATGTTTCCCTCTATTATATTCATATCATTAATTAGAATATAGTTTTATGCTTTCACTTGTTTGAATGACTTCCATAACAGTAATAAGATTTTCCCCGTTTTCAAAAACATCTTTTACTACTCACAAATGGTAATTCCATCTTGTGGCACACACACACGGGGCAAGCTTCTTTGAATAATGCTATGCAGCACTTTTGATCTCTTTGGGGAATGGGGGAAAAAGAAAAAAAAAAAGAAAAAAAAGAAAAAGAAATACCTTAAAGATGAGCAAAAAATATGCGGACTTTGCAATTAACAGAGGCTGCCATAGACATAACAAGGTTGAACTGAGCACATAACAATGGGTGTAGTTTGCATTTGAGTATTTGTCTTTAATTAATTTCTGAACCCCATCCGACTTGCCACTCATAACATTAGCTCTGTCATAACTCTGAGCTATTAGTTTTGCTCGGTCATTGTCAGTTAATGGTTCAGTTTCTTTCAGAATACCCTTAGCTTTGAGCATTCTGACTTTCTGGATAAACAAAGTTACAAAATCTTTCAACAGGTTTTCTCTCAAGAGCATAACACAAAACAATAACTAATTGGAATTCACAAGGCAGATCTGTGGTTCCAGCCATGATTATTGCAACATAGTTTGCGCATTTTATTTCTTTACAAACTTCATCATGGTACAGTTCCAACATGCATTGCAGTAGTTCTTTCTGAACACTGATGCTTGATTGAGATGAACTTTATGATCTTTATCCAGTTCTGCACTGAACTGAATTAGCTCATGAAAAAGCCCCTTATTTTGAGCAGCATCAGAAGCATCGTGGCCCTAAGAGCCATTTCCAAAGCACCACAGAACTGAATACAGTTTACAAATAAATTCAATATATATCCATTCTTTTCTACATGTTTATTATGACTGACAATTGTTTGTCTACATTGCGAATCTAATTTCTGCTGAATGTTGGTTTTGCCTAGAAATGAAAGACTAAACACATTATTGAAGCGTCATTTTGACATTTCATGTACTTTCATTTTAGTCCATATATGCCCAATATCAGTTTTTCCGGTCTTACACCAATGAACATCTCCCCCCAAATAGCACACAAGGAAAACATGAAACAGCAGTGGCTTCTTCATAGCCACAAATCCATTCGTTCTTTTGTAAAATTTCTGGATTGAACTTACAGCACTGATTTTTTGTTTACTGCTGTAGATTCAGATTCGGGAATGGCCTACCTAGTATTTTTTATCTGAATTTTTTCACTGCGAGTCCTGTCGCTAAATGGCGTTTTTAATAATTCATTTATTTTGTTCATATTTGCTATTTTCACAGCCAAGTGAATTTTCCCTTACATATAACTCTTTGCACACAGCTATATATGGTCAATTACCTGACCTCACAATAACAATACCAGAGAAGGAAAGTTGCTACTCACCACAAAGCGGAGATGCTGAGTCGCTATAGGCACAATAAAAAGATTCACACACACAGCTTTCGGCCATTAAGGCCTTTGTCAGCAGTCCTCCCTCTCTCTCTCTCTCTCTCTCTCTCTCTCTCTCTCTCTCTCTCACACACACACACACACACACACACACACACAAACACACACAGGTATATGCACGCAAACGCACACGCAACTTGCACACACGTCTGCAGTCTCAAAGAGCTGAAACTACACTGTGAGCAGCAGAACCAGTGCATGATGGGAGTGGTAACTGGGCGGGGGTAAGGAGGAAGGTACGAAAGAATTCTACACTCTTTGGGGTTTCCCTAACTGCTGTGCTGCGATTTATGGGAAACATATAAGGATACGGTGTCACGAACGAACCGAGTTTCTGAAAATGCTTTTGGACTTTTGTGTCAGGTATTTCGAGTGTTCTACACAAATCTGAATCTGCAACCTAACACGTGATAAACTCGTTACAGCTTGTTGCTGTCTACACAACCTCCTCAGGGACGCCTATTTAGAAAAAAATGAGGACGACCTTTTTATGAACTTGACAATGACGTGAGTTTACCACAGAACATTATTCCCCTGCCCCGAACAGGGGGATTCTACAAACTGAAGGGTTTCAGGTACAAGATACATTTAAGAATTACTTCTGTGAACCTACAAATCAATTATTACAACCTGGAAAAGAACTAAGGCTCAAATAAAGGAAATAAATTATTACTACTACTCGTAACGACTATTGTTGTAATCATTTGGTGACAGAAAGAATGGAAGCATTGTTGTAGCCTCCATATTGTACAATTTATCACAGTAGGAAAAAAAACATAAATAAATGAATGTGTATATGCAAAATACTTACCAACTTTTTTCATTTCTTTTCCTATCTTCTTCCACACCTTATCCTTTGCCATCACATTTCTGAAATCTGTATGCTTATGATCATACAATATAGAGTATGTGCTCACATACTCCAGTAACTGTTCGTCGTCGTCATCATGAAAACCTTTCTTCGACATAGCGCGTCATTGATTTATGCAGTCGTCACACACCTGGCAGTCACGGACCAACTGCTTGACTGCTTCTGCAGCGGCCGAGACACGCCAGTCGCGATGACGTCACAACCGCTGACTGCCGAGCATTTACAATGACATACGTTCTGTTGCTTTGCCCAAGAGCAGTAGTCAACTGCCCGCAGTCATTGCCGGCCGCTACAGCCGGCAGTTGCAGTGAAATAGTACCTTAAACTGCAACACTTCACTGTCCACCCCTCACACAATACTATCCTTCCCCCTCCCCAGCCTCCTCCTTACCCCCAGCCCGTTGCCACTCCCATCATGCACTGGTGCTGCTGCTCGCAGTGTAGTTTCAGCTCTCTGAGACTGTGTGTGTGTGTGTGTGTGTGTGTGTGTGTGTGTGTGTGTCTGCTATTGTTACATTCCATTCTGGATTTTCCATTGTTTGACCTCACAATAACTACAATGTGTTTGTACAGAACTGTATTACACGAACGTAACAAGTATAAACAGAAATACTACACTGTTGTTTAGAAAACAGATGCTCAACGGGTGGTGAATACGTTAGTTTCTTCGTTCTGTGGCAATAGCTCTGCTGTTGTGAAACATACCAATATTGAAATAATGCCCCTTAGTTTCAAAGTCTGAGGGCATAATTATATTTAAATTATATACAGCTATTTATAATGATATTTAAGTGTATTATTTCTGTATTCGATTTAATTACACGTTAATTTGTGTTTAGGATTGCATTAGCATTAATTTGCAGAAAGATTGTAAAACTTGATTACAAGAAATTTGCACCTCGATGTATTGTAACACGATTGCTAGATGGCAGATCGCGCTTCTATAGGTTCTGCGCTTTATTGCCCTCTGGCGGAAGAAACTTAAAGCTCTGACTCAGACCAGCTGTGGCTCCATCTGCACCTTAACAAGCATATAGAAACTGATGGCTGAGTCCTTCAGACAGTGCTTATGAGGGTAGACGGTGACAATCTGCAGTTGGCTCCAGGCTTCAGAAAACTACTGCGAGAGCACACATGGCAAAACACGGCTCTTCAAATCAGAAAATACATACTCCAAAAAAATGTTTTGTGTGCAATTTGCATAGATTTCTCTTTCTTTCTTTTTCATACAAGTGGTGCCACGGCACATTGGTACTACCTCAAAAGCCACCCCTGATGCTGCCACTATGATTCAGGTGTTGTGTTAGGCTAATGACTACTCATTCTCAAACAGAATTTTCTGTAGACTTATCATCCTATTTTCCTGCGTAAATATCAAACTTTGTGACACAGCCTGTCTTTGCATCAGCTAACTGCCACACCTTGCACCCTTGTTTTAAAGGCATATACTGCTTGTGTGGTATTTGTCCCTTGAAGGTATCATTCTTCCATCTGCAGTAAATACCAAACTGCCAGTGTATAGCTTACAAACTGTGTTGTTCACAAAGGTTATAAGTGGTCTGACCTTACGAAGTTTATCACAATTTGGATGCCCTTCTGGAGGATTCATCCTGTTGTCATTTATATGAATAGTTTACATATATTTTTGAAACATTCCCATGTCATAGGCTTTGATATATAGGGCTGACCTAGAGCAGGTTCAGAACTACAATAGTGCCATACTCCTGGCAACACACTGATCCCCGTCAAACTATTCATACAAATCCAAGCATGTAACTCATCTACAGATAAATTTTTCCAGTTATTCATCACATCAGTTCAGGTCTGACCAGAATGCTGTTTTTGCTTTTGGATTGCTCCAGATACAGATTTGACTGCTGAACTACATTATCTAATATCTCAGTGCTTAATAAAAAGGAAGTTTTTTCTGTGTTTCATTTTGTCAATGAACTATTTCCAACTGGTTTTCCTTGCATATCACTGTGAAGCAAGTTGGAAATAGCAGTATCATATGACAGTTCTTCTTCTGCCAATAACTCTTCTTGATTTATGGTATCATTTCAATGTGCACAGCACACACACTGTTTACACTGTTGTTGTTATCAGGCTGTGAAACAAAACAGATCACTGTCCAGCAAAGTGTATGAAAATAATTCATCAACTGTAAGTCTATCAGTTTCTGTTTTGGAATCCTCCTGATCACTAGTCAATGATCGACACTTACTTCACTACAATGTGAAAAAATTCCAGAAACTTCATTTGGCACACAATAAAGAAACAAGCTGATATGTTACAATAACATATACTACAGAAATGAAGCAATGTCTTCCAATGCAACTGACAACAGCAGTGATCTCATGAGAAACAAAAACTGATTGTTGCAGTAGTTTTTATACACCTGGTGCAGCTCACTACCACAAGCTGTCAGGCACACCCAGAATTGGTGAGACGTATTCCCATGAACATTGTAGAACCACTAAGTTGGTGATAAGTACATTTTCCAAAGTCCACAACAGAAGTATTAATTTTGTGGTAAGTATACTTCCTGTGTCACATGGAGAAACTATTGTGGGGTAAGTATCTTTCCCAATGCCCTTTAAAACATCATTATTTGGCAGTGTGCATTTTCCCACAACCCCAAAACATGTAATTCACAACAGACAGAAAATATAGCTGGTGCACAGAATGCCACTAGATTCCAGGAGTGTACAGAAGTGGTACGACATATTCCCATAAATGCAGTAAACAAATACAGTTACTGGTAAGTATATCTCCCAGGGCCTCTCAAAGCGTTAATATGGTAACGTAAAGTCCTTGGTGGAATATAGGCAGTAGTGGAACAATGTAGTCTTGTTTATGTGTCTATTGACTAAACTATTTGGTGAGTTTTCTTGCAACACTATGAATTCCTATGAATCAATTTTTCCTTTACACCAATAACTACAATAAAAAAAAAGAGAAATCTTTGAATGATTTTTCTGCCATTTAACAGTATAAACTTCTTTATATTATTATTATGATTTTGGCCTCAAGCAATTATTAAGTACAACACTGAAAGAAATGTTTATACAAATGCTCAGAAAGTGAAACAGACCACAATTTTGCAGTGAACACACAGTGCATAGTGTGGGGATCACTCTGTTGTAGAAATAATTCAAAAGCCAAGATCGCTTAAATACAGTTTACTGGATAACCGGTTTCAACACACTAAAGGTGCCATCATCGGATCTGTGAAGATATAACATGACAGGTTTGAGGGAGGGCTTACATGAGTTACACTATGTACACTACTATTAGCGCAGTACCACATACCTGAATGTAGCTTAACATTTATAAACCATTTAGATATAACGAAACATGAGGCAGACCAGCTGATATAAAATCATTGTCACAAAAATAAAAACAACTCCTCTCATGGTCATTCTTTTCCATCAGATATGTAAAACCGAAGTCACAAGATAAAACTATTTGGTACATGACCGGTGCTCGACTAACAACGGTCAGCACCACACTGCCCTATTCCGCACCAGTTTACCTGCTGCGATTCTAGTGGTTCACAACCGATCACTAGATAGCGCTGTCCAAGCAGTGCACACACAGTCCCACAGTATAACCACTCATTACTACTACAGTTCAACTTTACTATTACTGTTAATCAAATACCCATGCAAAGAGCACTTTCGCATACATTTACTGTACCTACTATACATGCTATGTATGTCAATTACAGAGTAAAAACATCTGAAGCAAATGCATTATCCATATTAGCGCCATACAAAACTACATATTATAATTTACCCTTATTAATATATGGAAGTCAGGAATTTACACATCGTAAGCTGTTCATAATATGACTTAAATACAATGTGTTGAGTGATTAAAAACTATATGCTGAGCTTTACCTGTCTGGGCACTATGGTCTTAGGTATTATAAATGCTAAAAAAGTACTAACAAGCTATAAATGGCTCTCACCATCTATACAATCATTATGAATGTAGTATGGACTGACTATGAAAACCTGCATAGGCACATGAAATTAAGGAAAGTCAGGTCAGAAACAAACTGAGGGGGCACAGGAACAGGGGGAGAAAAACAGACATGTGCACCACAATGCACAGCCACTCCACGTGTGCTCCCATTGGCATGGAACTCATTTCGCCCATTCAACTCACCAAATGGGGAGTAATAGAAAACATATCACTACAATACCAAGAAAAAACCCCATACTGGCCAGCCATACACAAATACATCTGTAGAATATAAAAACGTGACGAAGACACATTTGGGGCAAACAGGGAGATCATTTTTTACGCGCTTTCGTGAGCACACGAGTGCCCACAATAAGTCCACTTTGAGTGACCATCTGCGGGACTTGAACCATAAAAGTACTGATATGCAACACGGTATGAAAATCTTGCATAAAGCACCTAATGGAAGCAAACTAAATGTTTTGTAAAACATCAACATTTACAAAAACAGAAAGAGGTTTCCAAGCAAATTGTTGAAAGACAAATTAGAATCAGTGGACCGTAATTTTTTTGACACATTTGATGAGGTGCTCTAGAGATCCAGTGCGGCCTATTCACACACTATGATGGGTGTTGTGTATCTGTTATGTTCGGATAACCACCTATAGAGAACTGCTAATGTCATTTATTGGTCATGTTTTTTGCAGGGCGTGGCCTGCCATGTGACGGTAAATGTTTGTTATGAGATCTGATGTGTAGTTGGTCAGCCTCGCCAGTAAACCTTTGCTTGATGATTACCATTGCCCGCCAAATGTGTCTTCATCGCATTTTTATATTCTACAGATATAATTGTGAATGGCTGGCCAGTATGGGGTTTTCTTGGTATCGTAGTAATACATTTTCCATTACTCCCCATTTGGTGAGTTGAATGGATGGAAAGAGTTCCATGCCGATGGGAGCACACGCAGTGGCTGTGCATCATGGTGTACATGTCTATTCCCTGCCCCCCCCCCCTCCCCCTCCAATTTCAGTGCCCCTTGGTTTGTTTCTGACCTGGCCTTCCTTAATTTCATGTGCCTATGCAGGTTTTTATAGTCGGTCCGTACTATGTTCATAATGAGTGTATAGATCGTGAGAGCCTTTTATAGAACGTTAGTACTTTTTTAGCATTTACAACACCTAAGACCATAGTGCCGAGACAGGCAAAGCCCAGCATATAGTTTTTAATCATTCAACACATTGTATCTAAGTCGTGTTATGAACAGCTTACTATGTTTAAATTCCTGACTTCCATATATGAATAAGGGTAAATTATAATATGTAGTTTTGTATGGCACTAATATGGATAATGCCTTTGCTTCAGATGTTTTTACTCGGTAATTGACATACTTTATACTATGCATAGCATGTATAGTAGGTACAGTAAGTGTATGCGAAAGTGCTCTTTGCATGGGTATTTGATTTGCAGTAATAGTAAAGTTGTATTGTAGTAGTAATGAGTGGTTATACCATGGGACTGTGTGCACTGGTTGGACAGCGCTATCTAGTGATCGGTTGTGAACCACTAGAATCGCAGCAGGTAAACTGGTGCGGAATAGGGCAGTGTGGTGCTGACCGTTGTTAGTCGAGCAGCAGTCATGTACCAAATAGTTTTATCTTGTGACTTCGGTTTTACATATCTGATGGAAAAGAATGACCATGAGAGCAGTTGTTTTTATTTTTTGTCACAATGATTTTATATCAGTTGGTCTGCCACATGTATCGTTGTATCCAAATGGTTTACAAATGATAAGCTACATTCAGGTATGTGGTACTGCGCTAATAGTAGTGTACATAGTGTAACTCATGTAAGCCCTCCCTCAAACATGTCATGTTTTATCTTCACACATCTGATGATGGCACCTTTAGTGTGTTGAAACCGGTTATCCAGTAAACAGTATTTAAGCGATCTTCACTTTTGAATTATTTCTAGACCACAATTTAACATAATTATGCCATTCCAATGTCAGATTAAAAGTTGGGTATAATTAGACTTTGTTAAGTAAAGTCATCATCAAGCTTCATTACACTGGGTGTCCCACTGTGTAGATACTGTATTTACTCGAATCTAAGCCGCACCTAAAAAATGAGACTCGAAATCAAGGGAAAAAAAATTTCCCGAATCTAAGCCGCACCTGAAATTTGAGACTCGAAATTCAAGGGGAGAGAAAAGTTTTAGGCCGCACCTCCAAATCGAAACAAAGTTGGCCCATTGTAATATGAGACACAATTTAGATTAGATTAGATTAGATTAATTCTAGTTCCATGGATCATGAATACGATATTTCGTAATGATGTGGAACGAGTCGAATGAATGATGATACAGCTGCAGTAGTTTGGTTCGAGTCGTAAACTTAGCAGTTAAGCTTTACCAGGTAGCCATTGTTATGCGTCAGGCGCTCCGTCCGTATTTATACGGGTACCCTTCCTTTTCCACGTGCTTCGTCTGGTTTGAATCGATTGCTTATCTTTCTTTGATCTGATAAGTGCCGTTCTCTTTGTTATAGGTGTTTACATCACTCTAAGCTGAAAAGGTGTTATTGTACTGTGTCATGCATTGTTTGTCGGATTCTGATAATGTGTGTTTACGACCTGTCGCCGCTCGCGGCATGGCTTGCTTTTGTGCGCGCTACCGCCGCTTACAATAAAAAAAAAAGAGAGGAATTGTCTCATTAGCGAAACAATGGCAAGAGACTGCTATTTCTTGTTACTTACACTGCTGCTTTCTTTGATAATGATCAACAAGAACCAAATAATGGATTGCATATGATAGAAGATGTTCTGAATGAGAGTTTAGCTAAAGTTTTTCTCCGTTTGAAAATCTTTGCAGACGCCTCTTTTGTACATTACATTCTGCACAGAAATTAGTGTCATGTTAGATTTAAAAATCTAGTCAATTGCCGTGCTTCATTTCTGACTGTATCACTATTAGGCATAAGAATTATACGAATATAAACATGACATGATATGTATATTCTTCCACGTTTGCTGTTGTCACACTAGTTTCATAGTTTATTAGGCAGACAGGATTTAAATGAGATAGCAGCAAACACGAAAGAATACATGGCAAAATGTTTATATTCGTATTATTCTTATGGTGAAGAGAATACTGCATGTGATTCACAATTCATAAAAGTTCCTATTAGCAACCATCTCTTCTCACAGGTAGGAAAAAATTCAGAATGTAGAGTTGGCCATATTGACAAACATCCCAAACAGTCTTGCCAGTCAAATTTTCGTAGTACACTGAAATGCTGCTACATTCGAAGATGGACAATACGGAATTTGTATTTACTTCGTTGGATAATGTATGAAAATGCAGTGGTCGAAACTCGGAGCGGAGAAAAAGGCTCGTCTTCCACCTTTTTTTTATTTATTTACTGACGCAGAGGTTTTGGCGCCAGTAATTATCTTTGTGCCTGCAAAGCATGCCTGTTAAGTACTACATATATTCGATGGCAGAATTTAGTTGTGGCGGCACGTACCAACATTTTTCAGAACTTCCGTTTGCTTTGCACTCGATTCTAAGCCATAGGCGGTTTTTTGGATTACAAAAACCGGGAAAAAGTGCGGCTTAGATTCAAGTAAGTACAGTAAGTAAAAAATCACAAAAATATATGGCAGACAACTAGCAAACTTATTTTCCAACCACAGAACAATTAAGCCACAGAATGATAATCGATACAATCATTAATTAGTAGTGAACATGGTCTCAAAATACGAGAGTAAGTCAATTATTATCCACAAAGGAGTTATAAAATTTTATTGTAATCAATAACAGGAAACTTACAAGAACATCATTTTTCGACAGAGACTCCTTGTATTTCAACACACTTGGTCCATCGTTGTACAGGCTTCCTGATTCCCTCATAAGAGAAGGTTCTCGGTTGAGCTGCAAGCCAGGAATTCTGCGCTTCTTTCTTCATCTGAGACAAATCGACGGCCCATTAATGCCTGTTTGAGTGGACTGAACAAGTGATAGTCAGAAGGGGCAAGTTCGGGACTATATGGAGGATGACCTAGTACTTCAAATTTGAGTTTCTAGAGCGTTTCAGCAGTGGGGGCAGCAGTGTGCGGACGGGCATTGGTGTGCAACAACACACGACCTTTTGACAGCAATCCTCGGCATTTGCTTCAAATTGCAGGCTTTGCCTAGCAATAAGCATCTCACTGGAACATACACTGTTTATTGTTGTGCCCCTTTCCCCATAATGTTTCAGCACTGGACCTCATTCATCCCAAAAAACCGTAAGCATCAGTTTTCCTGCGGACGGTCAGGTCTTGAACTTTTTCTTGCATGGCGAATTTGGATGTTTCCATTCCATACTCTGCCATTTACTCTCCAGCTCGTAATGATGGATCCATGTTTCTTTACCAGTAAGGATCCTGCCTAAGAAGCTGTCCTCTTCGTTACCACAGCGATCCAAATGTTTTTTGCAGATGTCCAATCACGTTTGTTTATGCAACTGTGTGAGTTGTTTTGGGATCTATCTTGTACAAACTTTATGAATCCCAAGTCTGTTGTGGATGATTTCGTAGGCAGAACTAATTTGCAGACAATGTGCCACTTCATCAATAGTTAATCATCTGTCTAAGGGAATCATTTCACATAAATGCTCAATGGTTTCTTCATTTGTGGGGGTAAATGGTCGTCCGGCTCCTTCACCAGGTGTAACAGCTGAGTGACCATTTTGGAATTTTTCAATCCATTCGTAGACACTCCATTGTGGCAAAACACTGTTTCAGTACTGTACTGTAAGTCTTCGACAAATTTTGGCCCCTGATACACCTTCCAACCACAAAAAACGGATTACTGAATGTTGCTCTTCTTTGATGCAAATAGACAGCGGAGCAGCCATGATTAACAGCACGGTAGTGATAATGAAACTAACCTAGCAACTTTAAAATTGCAAAGACATAACAACAAATTAACAATGCATTCGTCATCAACATAAAATGACAGTACTACCAAAATAAACAAAAATATAACTAAGTTGCAGATAATAATTGGCTTACCCTCCTATGTCATAGAAGTTACTAGTTGACTGATGGTCAAAGATGAACAGTGCTGGTTGTAAGTCTATGTTGCATATTCCATGGTTGTGCAAAGATCTTAGGTATGTAAAATTGAAATGCATTCATACATCTTTGGAAGAAATGTGTTATCTGTGAATACAAGGTGTAAGCAATATCCTTACAGCACGTAAACATAACATCATTTCAAAAAATGTACTCTGCATTATATATTGGCTTAATTGAAAAACACCCACAGACCAGTGCAAGTAGAATGATTACAACAATTACAAAACACAACCATCTGTCTAATCTTATTGTGAAGTGGGTTTGTGTGTCATACATAAACATGGTACATAAAATTATAAAAGTTAACCATTTATATATTACGTGTTGTAACCAACACATTGTGAAAAAGATATAAGGCTTAAAATACAAGCTATTAAATTCACAATTCATATAATGATTGGGCATCTATAAACATGGGGTGATGGTGGTGGGGAGTGGAATGGATTTGGGAACAAAGCTTGAAATGAGATGGTGGTGGGAAAGTTGTCAATATGTACAAAATTGTTTTTCAGTGTTGAACTCAACACTACAGATGCCTCCAGCTGCTGTATCTGTGTGGACAGTAGATTCAATGGTAGTATTTTCCATAGTGTGGCAGTTCACAAAGATTCGAATGATTCAAATCTTGTCTTGGTATTCTAACCCACAAATACACCTTTCCCGTTTTCTGTAACACTGATGGCAAGGAAGAAAACAAAATAGTTCATTGTTGTCTATACAATATTTGTTTGAAATTATGTAAGTATAAAGAATATACATATGTGAAACAATTTGTCTAATGGTTTGGTGACTTGCTATTGTAGTTGAAATGGATTCCAAGAAAGGAAACAGAGCTGCACATTTTCACAGCACAGAAGAGCATTTTCTTTCTTACTGTCAGTTTTAAAAGGAAACCCATACAATATGGTTTGAAAAATATATAGCCTTCATCTGTCTGAATGTTTATTAGTGTATTGTGTAAAAGTTTGAAGTTAATTGATCAAAGAGTTTCTGAGATTTTTGCTAATAATGTTTCCAATTTCTGTATTAAATATATATTTACATATTCTATACATTAGAAATATACAGCCTGTGTCCGTCCAAATGTTCATTGTAATACTGTGCCAATATCTGAAGTAAACTGGTCAAGAACTTTTCAAGATATTTTGATAACACCATTTGCCATTTATATATCACATATACTCATATAGTATATATATTAATATATAGCCTACATCTGTCAAATGTTCACTGGAGTACAGTGTAAAAATTTAAAGTAAATCAAAGAACTTTTTGAGATTCCCCTTTACATATTCCATATATATTTCTATAGTATAGTTAAAAACTATATAGACTATGTCCATCTTATTGTTCAGTACAAGTCTGAAGTAAATACGTAAGGAACTTTTTGAAATTCTTGGTAACAATGTTTTCCATTTATACATTATACACAGGGGATAGGAAAAATAGTTGGAACAGTGGTAATAATGGGATGGTTGTGTTTTACAATCGACAATGCAGGGAAGGACGTGTCACGCTGGACTGTACATGTTCAGTACGGACTAGCCATCAGTGCAGGTTGTTAACGAGTACTGCACACTTCGAATCTGCATTCAGAGGCCAAGGTTGAAGCGAATGAAAGACCTAAAAGAGTTCCAAAGAGGCCAGATTGTGGGGGCTGATTAGCTGGAACATCAGTAACCAAGACAACCAACTTCTTGAATGTTTCAAGAGGAACTGTTTTAACAGTCAGGATGGTTACACAAAACGTGGAAAGACTTCATCATGTAAACATAATAGTAAGTGCAAATCAAAATTAAATGACAGAGATCATTGTATGTTAACACAAATTGTATCAAAACAACACAACACTACAGAGGCTAAAGTGATTGCAGGGCTCAATGGGCATCTTTGAGACCCAGTATCTATCGACACTGTCACTGAGAACTCCATAAAGCAAATATTCATGGATGTGCTGCTATAAAGAAACCAATAGTGACAACAACCAAAAGCATAAAACATGGTGTCAGGAGCACAAGTTCTGGATGGCTGATCAGTGGAGAAACGTCACATGGTCCAGTGAGTCAATGTTTTCATTATTTCCAACATCGGGCTGGGTTTAAGCCTGGAGAACGCCAAAAGAAGCCTACAAACCTGATTGCTTGATTCCATCAGCTAAGCATGGAGATGGAAGTGTGATGGTGTGGGCAGCCATGGCATGGTATTCCGCTAGTCCCATCATTACTCTCAAAGACCATGTTACAGCCAATGATTATGTGCACCCCATGATTCAAATATTGTTCCCCATCAATGATGCCATATTTCAGGACATAATGCACCCATTCACACAGCCAGGACAGTACAATCATGGTATGAGGAGCATGCAACTGAATTGCAGCACCTTCCCTGGTTACCACAATCCCTGGACTTGAACATTATTGAACCATTGTGGGCAATATTGGAGCCCAGACTCTGGGGCAGATTTCTGTCTCCCTCGTCACTGCAGGAGTTAGAAGAGGTTTTGATTAAAGAATGCCATAACACTCCACTGGAGACTATACAATCATTATATGTCAGTATTCCAAGAAGAATCGCATATGTATTACGGGAAAATAGGGGTCCTAGCCCTTATTAATAAACCATTCCCAAGTAAATACAAGTGTTCACATTATTTTCCTATCCCTGTATATTAAAAATATATCACCTATGTCTGTTGGGGGGGGGGGGGGGGGTATCAAATACTTTTGAGATGTGGTAGTACTCATCGAAACAAGAACAGTAAGTCCAACAAACATGGGTCCGGAAAAGCATACTTTCGGAGATAAACACATGTTTATATGAAGGGCTGTGGGATGCTCAGTGGCAGATGTTTGCAAAGTCATTCCATTGGTGCCCCGGCAAATGTGTCAGCAGGGTATTATGACATCTTACTCACAGTACTCTACCTACCATTAGGTGGTCTACAGCCAGTTGTGTGTTTCGAGTTGTGTTGTAGGCTACGTTAGTTTTTGTTGTATTTGTGTGTCGTATAATACAGTACTGTCAACCCTAAGTACGTATCATGGTGTTTCACCTTCTTACAAATGCAGATTCACTTGCGTGTTTGCTGTTATTGTGTTGTTTGTATGTACAAATGGTAGTACATTTACATTCTCTCTCTTCCACCACTTGTTCGCAATGGAAGACTACTACTTGACAAGTGAAATGGCGGATATGATATTCTGCTATTGTTTAGCAAATGGATGTAGCCTGCAAGCCCATGCTCTCCACACCGAAAAATATTCATAGTGCAGAGTGCCCTCTGATAAGCAGTTTGGCAGACTTTTCCTGCACCTCGGAGGACTGACAGTGGAAGACCCCACACATTACACACACCTGACATGGAGGAGCTTGTGCTACATTCATCGGAAGAAACCCCTGGGACCAGTGTGCGACAATTAGCAGCAGTAGGAGGCGTGACTCACTATTACCTGTGTGTGTGTGTGTGTGTGTGTGTGTGTGTGTGTGTGTGCGCGCGCGCGCGCGTCCTAAGTTTATTAGAGTAACGTGTAAAAATTTGAAGTAAATCAGTCAAGTACTTCATATAGCATGTATACACTTTTTATATATATATATATATATATATATATATATATATATATATATATATATATATATATATATATATATATATATATATATTATTATTATTGGTGTTTTGCCCTTAAAGAGCGCATTTGGACTAAACTACATGGCCAGTTCCTTTTGCTGCCTTCCTTGCTGCCCAAACTTCCCTCATTCGCTCGCTGTGTTTCTGTTTCCGGTCCTCTGTCCATGCTTCTTGTCGGCTTCGTGTCTTCGGCTTCATCTTGATTGCCTTTTTGGTTGCCCATATTTCTTTCATCTTCTGGCTGTGATCTTGCTTTCGTTCTTCGGTCCATTTTATGCCTGTTCGTTTGTCGCATTGTATCTCATGTAGTTTACTTTTCTTAATGATGTTTCTGAACTTTATTCTGTCGTTTATTGTGTCTGCTGTTATGTTGAGCTGGTTCAGGTCGTTTTCTACCTCTGCCACCCATTTGTTGTTTCTAGTGGTTACCCAGTCAAAGATCTGTTTGGTCAGCCTGTGTGATGGCATTCTGTATAGGTGTCCATAGAATTGTAGTCTGCGTTTTCTAATCTTTTCTGTGATTGTCTCCGTATGTTTGTACAGTTCCTCTGTAGGTTTCTTGATCCATATTCCATTGTTGTTAGTTGCACCAAATATTTTCCTAAGTATTTTCCGTTCTAATTTTTCTAATTGTCTGATACGTGTATGCCCTCGGATTAGTGTGGTCTCTGCTGCATATAGTGCCTCGGGGAGCACCACCGTGTCGTAATGGCGTAATTTGGCTTTTTGTGAGATAGACTTCTTGTTATAATGATTCCACACTACTTTGTATGCCTTCTCCAGTTTAGTCTTTCTTTCTTCATTTGAGTCTCTGTTATGTCCACTCATTTGTAGTGTTTCACCGAGGTATTTGAAGTTTGCTGTTTTGTAAATCGTGCCATACTTTGTGTTCAGAGATGAGAGTTTCTTTGTGCTCATAAACTGTGTCTTTTCGTAAGAGATCTGTAGTCCAGTTTTGGAAGCGATTTCGTGCAGTTTTTCAATAGCGTCTTTTGTTTCCTTCATACCTTTCGTGACAATCGCCAAATCGTCTGCAAAAGCCAGGCATTTAATCTGTAGGTTTCCTAAGGTTATCCCCTGTTGTGATGTTTCCCATTCTTTTATGACCTTATCTAACACCAGATTGAAAAGGAGAGGTGAGAGGCCATCGCCTTGTCGGACACCTGTGCGAATTTCGAAGGGCTCTGATAGTTCCCCACAGAACTTTACTTTGGAGGTCGTGTTGGTTAAAGTTTGCTCTATGATAGCCCGTGTTTTGTTGTCTACTTTGTATTCTGCTAGAATTTTGAAGAGAGTTTTCCGGTCGATAGAGTCGTACGCCTTTTTGAAGTCAACAAAGGTAATGATCAGGTTCGGTTTGTGTTGTAAAATCATTTTCAGGTTCCAAATTTGTTCCGCACAAGACCGCCCTTTACGGAAGCCTGCTTGGTATTCCCCAATCAAGTGGTCGGTTTGGCATTCTAGTCTGTTCAGTAAAGCTTTAGAGAGGATTTTGTATGTGACCGGTAGTAGGGATATTCCTCTGTAGTTGTTCGGGTTAGTCTTGTCACCTTTTTTGTGTAGTGGGTGTATCAGGGCAGTTTTCCAGTCGTCAGGAATTTTCATGGTCTTCCAGATGTCTTCCAAGATCCTGTGGATGTCTTTGGTGAGTTCTGGGTCTTGTAACTTCCAGATTTCCGCGATGATGCCATCTTCTCCTGGTGCTCTACGATTCTTGAGTGACTTTATTATTTCTTTAACTTCTTCTAGAGTTGGAGGTTCACTATCTGGATTGTATGTGCTCGTTTCTGTCATCATTTCTTCCATGGGGGGGTCCGTGTTCAGCAGTTTTTCAAAGTACTTTGCCAGAATGTCACAATTGTTTTTGGTATTGGTTTCTAGGGTTCCATCCGGTCTTCTGAAGCACAAGTTGGGTGGTTGATATCCAGTCATATTTTCTCTGAACGTTCTGTAGAAGTTTCTTGTATTGTTCTTCATGAAGTCCGATTCGATCTCTGTCAGTCGCCGTTTGTCATACTGTCGTTTTTCACTGCGAATGATTTTGCTTGATTGCTTCTGTGTTTTCAAGAAGTTCATCCAATTCTCTTGGGATTTATGGCAACTAAATTTTTTCCATGCACTGATTCGTTGGTCAATAGCTTGGTCACATGTGTGGTTCCACCAACGGTGTTTCCGTGTTCGTGGTGCTTGTGCTAGTTTCATGGCCTCTCGGATTCTTCGTGAAAGTTGTGTCCAGTCTGTCGTTTTCTCCATTTTAATTTTGTGTAATATTTGTGTCTGGTTTAAAGTAACGTATTCTGGATCTGGTCTAACAATTTTGTTCTTCTGGAGCTTTTTCTTGGGCAAAAGACGAATCCTGATCTGTAGTAGGTGGTGGTCTGAGTCGAAGTAGCCTTTACGGGTGTCTATGTTCAAAATTTCTTTTTGTGAGTCTTTCTGCACTATTACGTGGTCGATTTGTAGTTCTTGCTTTCCGCTGGGGAATTTCCATGTGGTAAGTTTCCATGTTGGTTTCTTGAATTTTGTTGACATAATGGCGAGGTCGTGGCTTTTGCAAAAGTCTATCAGATGTTTTCCGTTTTTGTTGGTGTCCTTGTGTGGAGTATGTTTTCCTGTGATATGTCTGTATATCTTTTCTTTTCCGAGTTTGGCGTTGAAGTCTCCCAGTATTATTTTGACTCTATGTGCAGGAATTTTTCTAATAGTTTCTTCCATTGTCGTCCAGAAGTCATCAATTTCGTCCGGGTTTTTCCTGTTGTAGTCATTAGTTGGTGCATGTGCGTTGATTATTGTGTAGGATTTATTGGCTGATTTCACTGTGATGGTGCTGATTCTTTCGTTTGGTGACGAAAAGTCGATTATGCTGTCCGTGATGGACCTGTGTACTGCAAATCCTGTGCCAAAAAGCCTTAGGTTTTTCAGTTGTCTCGATGGTTTTCCTTTGTATATTCTGAAATTCTCCGTGTTGAAATGGTCTTCGTCTGTGAATCGTGTTTCTTGCAGTGCACATATTTTGATTTGAAACTTTTCGAGAGTGTCTGTCAGTTGTTTCATCTTTCCTGTCTTCATCAGTGTGTTCACGTTGAGTGTGCCGATGTAGTGTTTGCGTTTGGTCTTGAGGGAGTTTGAGAAGCTCCGATTCTTCTCATGATGTCCGTGAGCCCCCGGAATCCGATGCTCACGACAATCCCAGTCTATTGACTGGGGCCCGGGGTAATGAGATTTTTCTCGTTGTACCATCATGATGTTTAGTAGTTGGATGTATGGCATGCTGCCGAGTACAACCTGACTTTCCAGATCAGGAGGTTGGTTGAGGCCGCCACTGACATGTGGAGCAGACGCCTTTTGTAGCCGCCCACTGTGGGAACAGACGCTACTAGTAGTTTTGGTCCGCCCCGAGTATTTCATTTCCTCGGTACCACCTATATCTAGGAGGCATTCCCCTATCCGCCACCTGGGGAGGCGCTCGGTTGCGGGTCTACTAACCGCCCCGATATATATATATATATATATATATATATATATATATATATATATATATGACCACAGCCTCTGGCAGCTGAAGCCAGAGTATGGTCTTTTTGTTGTGCCTATCTGCGATTCTGCATCTCCGCTACGTGGTGAGTAGCAGCTATCCTTTCATAATACAGTGAACTTTAAAAAAAATTGTAGTCTATGTCTGTCCAATCATTTGAGCATCATGTAGAAATCTGAAGTAAATTGGTCTTCTACTTTTTGAGATTTTTGGTAAAAATGCCAAACAAAGACTTAGTTTTGTGGAGTAGTTCAGATAATGACTTAAGGCTGAAATCATGATAATAATATAAAATAAAGGCATTTGTACTGTCAAATGTTGGAAATGTCACTCAGACATTATTATATGACAGTGGCTCAAAAATATAAGAAGGTTATAGAGAAAGAAAGAGAGAGAGAGAGAGAGAGAGAGAGAGAGAGAAAACATCTGGTCTAAAGTATCTTGTACCAGGAAGAGAGATGTATGAAGTATCTGTAATCAAGACACGGATGCACACTATGAGCAATACTGGAAGTTATTCAATGTATGATCAAAAACTGCACTATGGACAGAAAATCCAAAATTTTGAGATCAATGCAAATACAATTTGGACCTCCGTAGGTATGATAAAGACATGTAATGTTCAACTCACTGGTGACAGTAGTTGCAAGACAGATGACAGCAGATTCAAATCATTAACCATTAAATTCAATGACTACATTACAACAGTAGCTGAAAAACATGGAACAAATGATGGACGATCACAAGCAGATCCATTACACTTACTTAGTCACGAAGTGTATACTGTACCAACAGCCATGTTCCGTCAAATCACAAAAATCTTTAGGGCATTGAAAAGCAGTAATTATTCTACGATGGTATGGAAGGAGTTCAAGTCATGTATGTCGCCCCGCACTAAGACTACTGTGCAACAACAGAAGCACATTTTCAGAAGAGAGTAAATGATGTGGTTTCTTGCAGGTATATTCCCACTGTGGTACAGTTAACAGATGCGAGTGAAATGATGCGGCAATTGGCAATGTACATTGAAGTTGAAGTATGTAGGATAGTACGATTCTTGTGGGCGAAACTTCTAAATTGAACACAAATTTACTGTGAAATTCTGGCAGTGTATGGACAAAATATAATTTCACATACAGTCATGATAAAATGGTGTCAATAATTTGACCATCTCTGCACAGTTGTAGTTATGCTGGAATGAATGCCAGTGGTATCAACCAAACGTTACCTGTCATGGCATAACAATGTGTAATTTACTTTTTGAAATCCCATCACATTTTAAATAAAGTGCTAAAATATTGCACTGAGTTATAGCATTCCTCTTAGAAGATAGAGAGCTTACACAGGATCATCGATAATGAGAATCGGAATATAATGGAAATGGATCTGGTAATTTAAAAAGCAGATCATGCGGAAAATATTTCATAGTAGTACTCAAAGAAGAAACAAATACGTTCATGGGAAGACAATGGATGGACAGCCTTAAATTATTTATTAACAGTTAGTGAACAGTAGAAAAATCCTAATTTTAGAGACAATATGTATCACAAGCATAGGCAAAATGACGCAGCTGTTGAGTATTTATGGCTGTAAAGAGGTTGATAATCTATAGCAAAATTATTACAGAATCTGTACATGAAATAATCTGAGAAAAGGTAAGCTTCAAAGGTGGGTCAGACATTGATAATTGGTTGATTTTACCTCAGGAGGCAAAATGCTTTATGCAGTTGTAATAGGGGGCAGTCTTTAATTTTTCCAGCTTTAGATGTGAGAGTCATGTGATTAAACCTGGTACCAGAGGGATTGACTTAAGCTGTTCTGAATGTCTTGTCTGAATATTAACTTCCAGCAAATAGTTAGACAACAGACTCATGAGGGCAATGTTTTAAATTTCTTAATCCTAACAGATCCAAACTTTTTGTATCAGTTAATACAGATGAAGGCATCAGTGATCATAAGGATGTTACAAGGAATGCCGAGAAAGGTAGCAAAATATGTTTGTTTAGTGTGTGTGTGTGTGTGTGTGTGTGTGTGTGTGTGTGTGTGTGTGTTTTTCTGGAGCTTACGGCACTCAACGGCGAGGTTATCAGTGCCCTTACACTCACTAAAACAAACAAATGTGGATAAAATCTCACGCACTCTAATTGACTGCACAATCACTCTCTCTGACGTGCACTAAAACAAGATAAAATAGTAAAACTAGCTATATATGAGACTAAAACACAAGTAAAATGACAAAGGAGCTAAAAGAGAGGCACAGGAAAATGTTAATTGGCTGACCACTTACATCAAACATGGGTTAGCCAGTCAGCCTGTTAACACATTAAAACAATCTCCTTGAATTCTGGGAAAAATATTGGACAATTCACAGAATTTTAAAACTTGAACCACACTCATTTGAACGATGCTTAAAATAGGGGGGAGATCCATCGACAAATCTGCCATGGACCACTGGTCAGAATATAAAGTACAGTCCAATAAAATGTGGTGCACAGTAATCTGTACACCAGAAGCACCACACATTTGGAGGCTTCTCTCGCCGAAGCAAGAAGCCATGCATCAAAGGGCTGAGGCCTATGCGGAGACAAGTATGAAGGACCTCATTCTGACACTGTGGCTAGGAGGAGGTATGCCATAGCTGCGTTGTGGGCTTCACTAGACGAAACTTGTTGCCTGTCACTTCCAGGCACTCCTCGTCCCACCGACACAAGACTCGGGATCTCAACGGCGAGACTATAGTATGCCGGGGGATGGCACACTGAATAAGGAGTATGACATGACTCCTTGGCCGCTAGATCTGCCCTTTCATTCCCTGCAATACCCATGTGCCCTGGTACCCAGAAGGAAGACATCTCCTTTCCCAGCCATTGTAGTTGGAGAAGGGCATCCTGGGTATTCTGGATTACTTGATCTGCTGGGTACAAATGTTGTATAGAGTGAAGGGAACTCAGAGAATCGGAACAGACAAGAAATTTAATGATGGAAGGACATCTCATCTGCTCCTGTACCCACATATAATTCTGCATTGAAGATGGTAAAGCATTCCGGCTGTCGGACCATGAGCACACGCTCCAGGAAAAACAAAGCAACCAACTGAGGCCATCTGTTTGGACGTGTCTGTGAAGACAGCTATGTAGTAGTGAGACAGAATGTCAGAAAATATCGCATTAAAAACAGAAGCAGGAGTACAATCTTTCCTGTACTGCACATATCTAAAATCACTCTGGGCCTCTGCAGTAACAAGGGCGGCAGATAGTTAAAATCCTGGACTTGTGGTTGTACTTGCTCCACACTGAATGACTCCATCAAACACTGCAACCAAATCCCAATGGCATTGGGGCTTGTGGACGGTTGGAGGAAAGGCATTCCAGAGATGGACGAGCAACAGTATGACATGTGGGCAAAGTCAAGAGCTGCAAGGAATATGCATGCCTGATGCAACGTGAGGAGCTGCCGTCAGATAGTGAGTGATGGTTCCCCAGCCTGGGTATGCGGTGGTGGTTGTTGGGATGTTTAAGGGGGACTAAACAGCTAAGGTCATCAGTCCCTCATTCCAAAAACAGGCGAGATATACGAGGGTTATTCCAAAAGTAAGGTCCGGTTATAAAAAAAAAATCAAAACTAAAATGTTTTTTCAAAACAATTGTTTTATTTACATTCCTTACATCTTTATCTATTTTTCTACATAACTTCCATACTTATTTAAACATTTGTCACATCGTTCAACAAGCTTTTGAATGCCCATGTTATAGAAATCGGCCGCCTGTGACGATAACCAGTCCTTAACTGCTTCTTTCACTTCATCATCTGTGTCGAAGCGCTTGCCGCCGAGAAACTCCTTTAAGTAACGGAACAGGTGGAAATCACATGGCGCCAGGTCCGGACTGTAAGGAGGATGGTCCATCTGTTCCCATCCAAATTTCTTGATCAGAGCTTGCGTTTCATTTGCAGTGTGGGGTCTGGCATTGTCATGCAACAACAAGATTCCAGACGACAAAAGACCACGTCGCTTATTCTGGATTGCACGTCGAAGTTTAGTCAGGGTAGCGCAGTAGGCGGCTTTATTAATCGTTGTTCCTCTCTCCATAAAGTCGACTAACAACACTCCACGTCTATCCCAGATCACAGTCGCCATAACCTTACGTGTTGAGATTGTCTGCTTTGCCTTGACCTTGACTGGCGATGACGTGTGACGCCATTGCATTGACTGACGTTTAGACTCTGGAGTGATGTGAGAAACCCATGTCTCATCCCCTGTGACAACATTGTCTAAAAGACTGTCACCTTCCTTATGATATCGCTCCAAAAAATCAAGAGCAAAAGCCATTCTTTTCATTCGTTGGGGCTCAGTAAGCAGCCTGGGAACCCAACGGGCACACAATTTGTGAAACTTCAAATGTTCAGACACAATTCTGTACAAAGTTGTTCTACTCACATTCGGAAAATGCATGTCTACGTCTGTAATAGTGAATCGGCGATCTTCACGAATTTTTTTGTCAACCGCATTGACCAAATCGTCTGAAATCACTGATGGTCGGCCACACCGTGGTTCATCGTGCACATTATCCCGTCCTTCATTAAAAGCTCGCACCCACTTGCGCACTTTACTGTCGCTCATTATGTTAGGACCGTACACTTCAGTAATCTGCCGATGGATTTCCGCCGCTGAATTGTTTCTTGCAGACAAAAACCGTATCACTGCCCTTACTTCACAATCGGCGGGCTGATCAATTGTCTTAAACATTGTAAAGTGACACTGTGAACTACACTCAGCAACAGTAACAAAGCGAATGGCGGCGTTTGACGCGCAAGGCTTGCCGGGAGTCGGCGCGCATGCGTGTTTTGTCATTGGCGCCAAATTTCAATAGTTACGGCGAATCGGACCTTGCTTTTGGAATAACCCTCGTAAATGCACGAAGCAGGTAAAACCCCAAGGGGAAGGAGACTCCCCCCCAGGCCCTAAAAGAACCTAAATGCAGTAACGAACACTACAGACACGAAGAGTACAGATGAATACGAGACAAAAGCAAACAGAAGAAAGGAAGATGGCCGGAGACTGGTTGACTGACCACGACAACAAAAAAGGGAAAGAGTCAACCAACCGACTACACACTAAAATCTGCAACCAAATATGAGAGACTCGAGGACAAGAGACACACAAAGTGAAAGGAGCAGGACCTCCCTAAATGGAACCATAAAAAGGACTACCACAGATAAAATTTAAAACGTCATCAGCCATGGAGGCATTGTCGCTTAAAACCAAAGGCAAAGTGCCCGGGAGATTAAAAGACTGCCGGAGGGTGCGCAGTCGGGGACACTCCAATAAAATGTGGGCGACCGTCAGCCGGGACCCACACCGACGCAGGGGGGGATCCTCCTGACGCAAAAGATGGCCGTGCGTCAGGAATGTATGGCCGATGCAGAGCCGACACAGGATAACAGAGTCCCTGCGAGAAGGCCGCAGGGAGGAGCGCCACACATCGGTCGTCTCCTTGACAGCCCGCAGTTTATTCGGGGCTGTCATGCCACGCCACTCAGCAGTCCACATCCCAAGCACCTTACGGAGCAACACCAGCTGCTGATCGCGAGCCGTGAGGCCGATTTCCAAAGCTGGGGCGTCGATCGCCCCTTTGGCCAGCCTGTCGACACGTTCGTTCCCCGGGATGCCAACGTGACCGGGCGTCCAAATAAAGACCACCGAACGACCAGAGCAGGTAATGGCGGAAACAGACTCCTGAATAGAGGACACAAGAGGAGAAGAGGTATAGCAGCGGTCGATGGCCTGGAGGCTGCTAAGGGAGTCACTGCAGATGACGATGGACATACCTGAGCAGGAATGCATATGCTCAAGAGCGCGCAATATGGCCACCAGCTCTGCAGTAAAAATACTGCAGCCAGCCGGCAAGGAGCGCTGTTCAACATGGGCAGCGTGAGCAAAAGCGTAGGCAGTGCGACCATCAACCAGGGAACCATCAGTGTAGACAGTCTCACAGCCCGAAAATGAGGCGAGGAGCGCAAGAAAACGGCGACGGAGGGCCACAGGCGGAACTGAGTCCTTGGGTCCCTGTGCCAAGTCCAGACCGACGGACGGCCGGGGCAAACACCAGGGAGGCGTAGGTGCACGGACCCGGAAGGGAGGCAGAAGAGGGAATGACCCCAGTTCGGACAGCAGGGACTGGACGCGGACAGCTATGGAAAGCCCAGACCTAGGTCGCCGTTCGGGCAGATGGAGGACCACGGCAGGGGAAAAGCAGACGATGATTGGGATGGCCGGGCGAGCAATGCACGTGGACAGCATAGTCGGCGAGCAGTCGATGGCGGCGAATCCGCAGCGGGGGAACCCCGGCCTCCACCAGGAGACTATCCACGGGGCTCGTACGGAAAGCACCAGTTGCAAGCCGAACCCCACAGTGGTGTATGGGGTCTAACGACTTCAACACTGAGGGTGATGCAGACCCATAGGCCAGGCTCCCATAATCAAGCCGGGACTGCACAAGGGCTCTGTACAATCGCAGCAGCGTGCAGCGATCTGCACCCCAAGACGTGTGGCTAAGGCAGCGGAGGGCGTTGAGGTGCCGCCAGCATTTTTGCTTCAGCTGAGTAAGATGAGGAACCCACGTGAGCCGGGCATCAAACACGAATCCTAAGAAGCGGCAAGTCTCTACCACTTCAAGCAGGTGGCCGTCGAGGTAAAGTTCAGGATGAGGGTGGACCGTCCGACGCCTGCAGAAGTGCATAACTCGAGTCTTGGCTGCAGAGAACTGAAAACCGTGAGTCAGAGCCCATGATGCTGCCTTGCGAACGGCTACTTGCAGCCTGCGTTCGGCGACTCCAGTAGTCGTGGAGCTAAAGGAGATGCAGAAGTCGTCGGCATACAAAGAAGGAGACACCGACGACCCCACGGCTGCAGCCAGACCATTAATGGCCACGAGAAATAAGGAGACGCTCAACACCGAGCCCTGCGGGACCCCATTTTCCTGTATATAAGATGAACTAGAGGCGGCACCCACTTGCACCCGGAAAGAGCAGCGCAATAAAAAGGTTTGAAGAAAAGCCGGGAGCTGACCACGAAGACCCCAGTCATGTAACGTAGCAAGGATGTGATGCCTCCATGTGGTGTCATACGCCTTCCGCAGATCAAAAAATACAGCAACAAGATGCTGATGTCGGGCAAAGGCCATACGGACAGCAGATTCCAGCCGCACCAAATTGTCCACTGCAGACCAGCCCCGACGGAAGCCACCCTGGGATGGAGCGAGGAGACCGCGCGACTCAAGGACCCAACACAATCGCCGCCCCACCATACGTTCGAGCAATTTGCACAAAACATTGGTGAGGGTAATGGGACGATAGCTGTCCACCGCCAGTGGGTCCGCACCGGGCTTCAAGATGGGGACAATAACACCCTCTCGCCATGGCGACGGGAACACGCCTTCGCTCCAAATGCAGTTAAATATCACGAGAATGTGTGTCTGGCAGTCCCTGGAGAGATGCTTCAGCATCTGCGCGTGGATGCAGTCTGGTCCTGGTGCTGTATCAGAGCAATCGGCGAGGGCAGCGAGGAATTCCCTCTCGCTGAAAGGAGCATTGTATTTTTCAGAACTACGCGTGTGGAATGAGAAAGGCGTCCGCTCGGCTCGCTCCTTTAGAGAGCGAAAGGCGGGGGGATAAGATGCAGTCACAGAGCTCTTAGCAAAGTGCGCGGCAAGCAGTTCAGCAATGGCGGCAGCGTCCGTGCAGACAGCGCCGTCCAAGGAGAGCCCAGGTACACCCATAGGGGTCAGGTATCCATAAATCCGCTGGATCCGGGACCACACGAGCGAGGGGGAGACACGGGAGCCCAAGGATGAGACATACCTCTCCCAGCACTCCTGCTTACGCCGGGCAATAAGACGACGGGCCAAGGCACGGAGCCTCTTAAAGGCGATGAGGGTCTCCAGAGATGGGTGCCGCCTATGACACTGGAGAGCCCGCCTACGGTCGCGAATAGCCTCAGCAATCTCCGGCGACCACCAGGGGACAGCCTTCCTCTGAGGGAATCCAGAAGAGCGGGGGATGGCAGCCTCGGCCGCCGAAATGATGGATGTGGTTAAGACATGGACCACCTCGTCAATGTCACCCTGTGGGGGAGACTCAATGGTTGCAGCAGAAGTAAAAGCTGGCCAGTCAGCCCTGTGGAGAGCCCAGCGGGGCAGGCGCCCAGAAGAATGACACTGGGGCAGTGATAAATAGATGGGAAAATGGTCACTACCACACAGGTCAGGATGCAATCTCCAGTGGAGGGATGGGACAAGTCCGGGGCTGCAAAGAGAGAGATCGATGGCCGAGAAAGAGCCATGGGCCACACTGAAATGCGTGGGAGCACCGGTATTCAAGAGGCTAAGGTCGAGCTGAGCCAACACATGCTCCACGGCCTGACCACGCTCATCGGAGACAGTCCCACCCCATAGAGGGTTGTGGGCATTGAAATCGCCCAGAAGCAGCAAAGGTGGCGGGAGTTGAGCCAGCAGCGCAGCCAAGACATGTCGGGGGAGCTCCCAATCCGGAGGAATGTAAACAGAGCAAACAGTAATAGCCGGCGAGAGCTCAACCCTGGCAGCAACTGCCTCTAAAGGCGTCAGAAGGGGTACTGGCGAGCTACAGACAGAGTGGTGAACAAAAAGGCAAAACCCACCTGATGCTCGTTGACAGGCAGCGCGGTTCTTATAGTATCCCCGAAAACCGCGAAGGGCGGGGGTCCACATTGCCGGAAACCAAGTTTCCTGCAGAGCAATGCAGAGAACAGGGGAAACACTCAGAAGCATCCGGAGCTCAGGCAGGTGGCGGAAATAACCACTGCAGTTCCACTGGAGAATGGAAGCAGGAAGGGACTGGGAGTGCGTGAATGCGACTAAGAGGCAGATGGCGCCTCAGAGCCAACTGCCGCCACCGGGGGAGAGTCAGCTGAGTCCATAGGAAAGGCCCCCAAGGGTTCCGTGAGGGTGAGATCCGCGGCAGACGCGAGGATCTCCACCTCATCCCCGGAGCCAGGACTACGTACAGCAGGCGGTACTGAAACCGCTGGAACGTCCTTCTTCTTGGACACATTCCGTTCCTTCTTCTCACGTCGGCCCCTAGGGTGAGAGGGCTGGGAGAGCTTCTCTGAAGGAGCGTCGGAGGCTGACGACGACGCAGAAGCCCTATGACCAGCAGGTGGCGGAACCTTCAGCCACTGGCTGACATCCGGCTGGGTAGGAGAAGAAACAGAGGAAGGGAGAGCCCTGAGGGACCCCTTCCACGAGAGAGGAACCGGCAGAGGCAACGCCGGCGGAGAAGGAGGGGGAGGGATCGAGCCCCCCCCAGTTTTGGAGGAGATGTCACTCCCGAAGTAAGTGTGGGGGGAACGACAGAAGAGGGTTTGCCCCCAACTGCTAAGGGGGCAACAGAGGAAGGCTTGCCCCCAGGCACGAGGGGGGCAGACAGAGATGCACGGCCCCGAGGGCCCACTGAAGGCGGCACAGATGAGGCGACAACCGTCGTTCGCGTGGGCGATGATAACGTGGCTGCAGCATAAGATGTTCGAATGGAAGCAGGATACAACCTTTCATATTTCAGTTTTGCCTCTCGATAAGTAAGCCGGTCCAGGGTCTTAAATTCCATGATCTTCCGCTCCTTATGAAGAACGAGGCAATCCGGCGAGCATGGAGAGTGGTGCTCCCCACAGTTGACACATACAGGCGGAGGCGCACATGGAGAATCGGGATGAGAGGGGTGTCTGCAATCTCGACATGTAGCGCTGGATGGGCAACGGGAGGACATATGCCCAAACTTCCAGCACTGGAAGCACCGCATCGGGGGAGGGACATATGGCTTGACGTCGCAATGGTAAACCATCACCTTGACCTTCTCGGGCAAGACATCACCCTCGAAGGCCAAGATAAAGGCACCGGTGGCCACCCTGTTAGTCTTGGGTCCTCTACGTACACGACGGACAAAATGTACACCACGTCGTTCCAAGTCGGCTCTCAGCTCGTCATCGGATTGTAACAAGAGGTCACGATGGTAAATAATCCCCTGGACCATTTTTAAGCTACTGTGGGGAGTGACGGTAACAGGGACGTCACCCAGTTTATCACACAAGAGCAACGCTCGTGACTGGGCTGGGGAGGACGTCTTGAGGAGGATGGACCCATTCCTCATTTTAGACAACCCCGCCACTTCCCCAAACTTATCCTCCAGGTGTTCCACAAAAAACAGAGTCCTGCTGCAGACAAGGTATTGCGGTACGTAAGGCTCCCGCTTGGCACTAGATCGGCGTCCCTCCCATGGCGCAGCCAACGAGGGGAAAGACTGAGGGTCATATTACGCAGCATCAAAGGCTACTCTACCTCGCTTAGAGACGCTGGTGGCCGTGCGGCCACCAGCTTGGTGTGATTTATTGCGCTTCATTGCGCCACATCCGCCCAGATGCCACCTACTCCGAACGAGGGCTCTCCCCAAGGGCGCCACCCAGCCAAAGCAACGGGTACCTGGCCGATATCCCGTTGCCCGGAGTCCCCGCGCCCCAGACAAGATGGGCACATACTCCTTGGCATGCATGGGGAGGAAACAGCTCTGGCATCTGTAGTGCGATCCCTGCGTGGTCAGGGGGCTACCACCAAGAGGGTACATGACAACCCCACCACAACGGACTGGCTACCGTGCTGGATTTTAGGTGTTGGAAGGGTCCACAGTTGTCGTGGGCGCTAAGAAGAAGATTGCGCACAAGACGAGAAGGAGACAACCCACAAGATGTTGGGTGTAGTCCCCCCCACAAGACAATAGGTAACATGCAAGATGGTGGTGCATGATGGACCAATAGAAAAACACCACCTAAGGTGTCCTTCCCCAAATGGCACGCACTAACAACGGAAATTTGGAAAAAAGGAGGTCAAACCCAAGAGGGGACCATCACAGAAGGCCGAAACGTTTGAGACTCCTTTTAGTCACCTCTTACGACAGGCAGGAATACCGCGGGCCTATTCTTACCCCCGAACCCGCAGGGGGACCTGGGTATGCGACTGGTCCTATAAGCACCAGTGGCAAGCCTAATCCCCTCACAGTGGAAAACATCAATGATCTTCAAATGAGAAGGCCTTGCCGATCCACACAATGTGCACCCATAGTTGAGCCATGAATGCACAGAAGCCCTAGAAAACTGGAGCAGATGTGCCCTGCTGGTCCCCAAGGCCTGTGGCTAAGGTACTGTAAGATGTTCAGTGTCTTGAGGGTTCTGGCTTTCAGATCTCTCAGTTGTGGCAGCCATATGCAAGTCAGGTAGATTAAAAATACAATGAGAACAATTAAAATGAACACACACACACACACACACACACACACACACACACACACACACACACACACACACACACACACACACACACACACTTATCTGCAGAAAGCTGAAAACTCATCTTTGCAGCCCACTCCTCTAACCTCTGCAGTTTAAATTGCAACTAATGACTCACTGTTGCAGTACTGGAGGAGGAACAGAAAACAGCAAAATCGTCCACAAATAAGGAGCACTCTACAAGACTCCTTACCATAGATAGAAGATGGGGAGGTGGCCACAAAAGCCCCATTGATGCAGCTGCATGAGAATACTGTGTCTCCAAGTAGTGTCTTACGCCTTACAGATAAGCAAGGTTGAAAGGAAGCAATTTGCAGAGTATATGTGTAGTCAATATTGACCTTCGACAGCAAAGATATGCAGCACAAATTGGTTAATTTCATAATCATTGTATAATAGACACGTATGAAGTACAGTTGGAAAAGATCAACCATTAACTAATAGTAACTAACAGCTATGTTAGAAAAACACTATGAAATCAAAGAGAGCTTCTTCACAGATTTAAGTGACTTATAAAACAAAAAAAATAATAAAGCCAAAAGGAGCATAAGAAGAGAAATGTGAGAATCATTCAATGCATTTAAAACTAAAATTTTGCCAACCAATCTGACTAAGACCCCTAAGAAACTTTGGTCTTATGTAAAATCAGTAAGCAGATTAAAATTGTCTGTACAGTTGCCCAGAGCTAATACTGAACTAGAAGCAAAAGACGATGGAGAGGAGGC
Organism: Schistocerca serialis cubense; assembly: GCF_023864345.2. Taxonomy (NCBI): domain Eukaryota; kingdom Metazoa; phylum Arthropoda; class Insecta; order Orthoptera; family Acrididae; genus Schistocerca; species Schistocerca serialis. The sequence goes on from NC_064641.1 coordinate 171,114,935, forward strand.
CAGTACATTGAAATCAGTCTACCAAAATTATTTAACTGAGGAAGATCATAATACAGTTCCCAACTTCAATTTTCTCATGAATGTAAAAACTGATAAATTCAACTAAATTATGTGAAAGAACTTGCTCTCTTCGAACTGTACATCATAACAACTGTTTACTGTAAGTTGTTAGAGGAGCAGAGTGTATTGAGTGATTGTGAAAAAACACATCACTCCTATTTTTAAAATGTGTGGTTGGAAAGATGCACATATTTTTGTGTGTATAATGCCGATGGTTGGTTGGTTCATTTGAGGAGAGGGAACCAAATAGTGAGGTCCATCGGTCCCATTGGACTAGGGAAGGATGGAGAAGAAATTGGCTGTGCCATTTCAAACGAACCATTCCGGCATTAGCCTGTAGTGATTTAGGGAAATCGCACAAAACCTAAATCAGGATGGCCGGACACGCGTTTGACCGTCGTCCTCCTGAATGCGAGTCCAGTGTGCTAACCACTGCACCACCTCGCATGGTGTATACTGGTGAGATCAATCTCTCGTTGAATTATGGAATATATTTTATACTCACACATTATGAAGTCTCTTTACATAAATCAACATGGATTCTGTGAACAGAGATCTTGCGAAACTCACCTTCTTACTCTGCTCACACAGAAAATTCAGTGCCATAGACAGATACCCACCACAAGTTGATGCCATGTCCATTGATCCCTAGAAGGGATTTGATAAAGTTCCACAGTGTTGTTTAGTGAACACACTAAAAGCCTACCAGGTTTGGGACCATGTTTGTGACCAAACTGAGGACCACCTAGCAGACAAAACTTAACACATTGTGGTTAAAGGAATGAAATCAATACATGTAAAGGTAAATTTTGGAGTACCCAAAGTGTCACAGGACCATCAACCCTTGGAGGGTGAGGATACACAATGAGGGAAGATCAACAGAGGATCAATGATTGCTACAGGGACTGGCAGTTGACACTGAAAGTCAATAAACATAATGTTGTGCCCATACAGAGACAAAGAGGCCCATTGCTTTCTGATTACACTATTTGTAATAAATCAGTGAAAGTTGGAACACTCATGAAACAACTATGAGTAACCATCAAGAGTGACAAAAAATGGAATGACCACATGAAACTAATTGTAGGGGAAGCTGATGCCAAGGAGTCAGTGGAAAAATCTTAAAGAGCTGCAATTTAACCTCAAAAGAAGTGGCTTACAAAACACTTGTAAGACAAATTCTTGAGCACTGTTCTTCAGGCTGGCACCATTATCAGGTTGAATCAAAAGGAAAGATTAGGGAGATCCGATGAATAGTAGTATGTTTAGTCACTGTCAAGAGGTAATACACAAACACACCTTGTGAAATGGCCACAAGAAAATCAGACAAAGTGGAGGCATTACAGAGGTTTATCAACAGTCATTCTTCCTATGTACATTCGTGAATAGAACAAGGAAAGTGGGAAATGAAGTGAAGCCAGAAGTGCCCTCTGCCACACACCAAGAAATATTTAAGTAACACAACCTATCACATTTTACAAGGTGCATTCAAGTTCTAAGGCCTCCGATTTTTTTTCTAATTAACTACTCACCCAAAGTCAATGAAACTGGCGTTACTTCTGGACGTAATCGCCCTGCAGACGTACACATTTTTCACAACGCTGACGCCATGATTCCATGGCAGCGGCGAAGGCTTCTTTAGGAGTCTGTTTTGACCACTGGAAAATCGCTGAGGCAATAGCAGCACGGCTGGTGAATGTGCGGCCACGGAGAGTGTCTTTCATTGTTGGAAAAAGCCAAAAGTCACTAGGAGCCAGGTCAGGTGAGTAGGGAGCATGAGGAATCATTTCAAAGTTGTTATCATGAAGAAACTGTTGCGTAACGTTAGCTCGATGTGCAGGTGTGTTGACTTGGTGAAACAGCCCACGCGCAGCCCTTCCCGGACGTTTTTGTTGCAGTGCAGGAAGGAATTTGTTCTTCAAAACATTTTCATAGGATGCACCTGTTACCGTAGTGCCCTTTGGAACGCAATGGGTAAGGATTACGCCCTCGCTGTCCCAGAACATGGACACCATCATTTTTTCAGCGCTGGCGGTTACCCGAAATTTTTTTAGTGGCGGTGAATCTGTGTGCTTCCATTGAGCTGACTGGCGCTTTATTTCTGGATTGAAAAATGGCATCCACGTCTCATCCATTGTCACAACCGACGAAAAGAAAGTCCCATTCATGCTGTCGTTGCGCGTCAACATTGCTTGGCAACATGCCACACGGGCAGCCATGTGGTCGTCCGTCAGCATTCGTGGCACCCACCTGGATGACACTTTCCGCATTTTCAGGTCATCATGCAGGATTGTGTGCACAGAACCCACAGAAATGCCAACTCTGGAGGCGATCTGTTCAACAGTCATTCGGCGATCCCCCAAAACAATTCTCTCCACTTTCTCGATCATGTCGTCAGACCGGCTTGTGCGAGCCTGAGGTTGTTTCGGTTTGTTGTCACACGATGTTCTGCCTTCATTAAACTGTCGCACCCACGAACGCACTTTCGACACATCCATAACTCCAACACCACATGTCTCCTTCAACTGTCGAATTTCAATTGGTTTCACACCATGCAAATTCAGAAAACGAATGATCGCACGCTGTTCAAGTAAGGAAAACGTCGCCATTTTAAGTATTTATAAGTTCTCATTCTCGCCGCTGGCAGTAAAATTCCATCTGCCGTACGGTGCTGCCATCTCTGGGGCGTATTTTCAATGAACGCGGCCTCATTTTAAAACAATGCGCATGTTTCTATCTCTTTCCAGTCTGGAGAAAAAAAATCGTAGGCCTTAGAACTTGAATGCACCTCGTACTAGAGAGTAAATGGTCAACAGAAACAAAACATTGGGTGTGCCAGAAGAAAGCATAATAGGACCTCTAATGTTCTCAACATTCACAAACACTATGAAAAAGACTGCTAAAATATTAAGCTTTTGCAGAAAGAAATAGAAAACACACACACACACACACACACACACACACACACACACACACACACAGAGTAACTGTCTCCAGGAGCCAGGACCAGACTGTAACTATCTGAAGTGAACAACAATTTGCATATGGGTAGGGGATGAGAAAACATACTGTGCTGCCTTTCAGCACCTGGGTGGTCCAGCTGTCTCTTGGACACACTTTGATGGTGGCCATTCACCTGGACAGACAGCTTGCTAGTTGTCACACCCATGTGCAAAGCAGCACAGTGGTTGCAAGCTTAGTTTGCAGATCACATGGCTGCTTTCACAGGAGATGGCTTCACAGGACTGGCATAGGTGGTGCTACCCTGCAATAGACCCAGATGCAAGACCTGTTCCATACATTCTCCCACTAGTGTCTACTCCAGTCCTGTCCCTGGCATCTCCTACCCCATCAAAGACTGGATGTGATTGTACCCATGTGATATACAAACTACATTGCAACCATTGTGTTGCTTTGTACATGGGCATGATAACTAACAAGTTGTCTGTCCACATGAATTGCCATTGAAAAACTGTGCCCATGAAACAATTGGACCACCCAGTCGCTGAGCATGCTATCCAACACAATGTGCTTCACTTCAATGACTGCTTCACAACCTGCACCATCTTTTTTCTTCCTATCAACACCCACATCTTTGAACTGCAGGTAGGAACTCATCCTACAACATCTCCTTCGTACCTATAACCCCCCAGGCATCAAGCTTTGATAGTCCCTGTCCTCCACCCGGATATCCCCTTCCCTCCTCCCACTCCAACAACACTGAACACACCTTCTATTACACCAATTCACTTAACAGTCTTTTTCCCTTCTCTGTTTCTCTCCCCTCCCCCTCCCCCTCCACACACACACACACACTTTGCTGCCTTGTCCCTCCACCAGCACATCCTACCAACACTGCATCTAGCAGATTTATTCTCTTCCCACTATGTCCCTGCAGGCTCCTAAAGGCAGCACAGCATCTTCACCCCTCCTACCCTGCTATGCCTCCCCGTCCCCTCCCCAGGCTTCCACCTCATCCTGACCAACCACACCAGAGCAGATTGTGCAGAAGCAGATGAAATCACAATCAGGTCATGTGTGTATAAGTTGTGCTTTTTTGAATGTGTGTGTGTTTTTTATTTTGTGTGAAAGTTTAATATTTCAGTAGAATTTTTATTGTGCCTATATGCAGCTCAATGTCTCCTCTAGGTTGTGAGCAGCAATCTATCCTTTCTATGCTGTTATTCCATCCTCTGTGTTACATTGTTTCAACATTCCCAAACAATTTATTAGATGGGACTGGAAGCCCTGCAAGTTTATTTGCTGGCAACAATGTTGTGTAAAGGAAATCGAAGACCCTCTTGGGTAAATTTAGAGAACCTGTACTCAAAGAAGACTATGCGACCACTATGGAGCCACCATTGTACCCCTCTCATTAGGTATTGTAAGTACAAGAGAGATCAGGGCATATACAGAGCCTAGCTTTCCTCGATATTTTAATCAAAAAGGAAAGAAAACTGTACAACAAATACCATGGAAGGGGAAGTAGATTTTTAGAATAATAAATTTTTTAAATAATAATAATAACAAGGGAATAATAAAAATAAAGGGGTTAGAATAATAAATTTTTTAAATAATAATAATAACAAGGGAATAATAAAAATAAAGGGGTATAATCCATTAAATAAATAAATAAGAAGCAGCATTAATAATGTATTGCATGCTTAACTGAAAAATCACTGTTTTGCAGGCTTTCACATTGACTTTCTGTCAGTGATGTCCAGATTTGAATTGTTTTTCATAGTAAAATTCACTATGAGCATTGAAGGACATGGCACACCAACTATTGACAATTTGTATTTAGATAAAGCAACTTGCAGCAATTTAGCTGTAAAACCAATGGTGATAACTTATCTGGCTGTGATGGTTAAATTTTAACAAAAGAATGTACTGACCAGTTAGATACACATCATAAAAGAAAAGTATTGTATCGCAGAAATCCAAACAATGGTTCAATTACCGTGTTTAGAGAGAAATTACAAGAACACTGGAGAGGTGTGTATAAAGCAGTGTTTATGGAAAATTTGTACTTTAAGTCTTGTTTTTCTCCAAAAAGTAAGGGCAAAACTGAATAGAAGCAAGGATTAACGGTGGATAACTCTGAAGATTAAAGTATCTTGTGCAAGGGGAAGAGATCTCTACATAATTTACAGAACAAGCAGTATAGTCAAGACATGCAGCACCATTACCACTCTGTAATAAAAAAGTCAAAATTCACATAGTATGCTCAAAAAATAAAACACTAAAAGAAATAAGCAACAACTATTTGGAACATTTATAAAAAGGAACAAATGTAACTAGTGTAACTCGTATGAAACAAACCCCACAAAAAATAACTCTGGCAGACATGGTGACACTTTGTAACCATTGGCCACCAGATTTAATGATTGCTTCCTCAGAGTGGTTAAAAACACAGAACCCAGTAATAACCAAATACAGAAGTATAAGATTTAGTTGTGCACGCTCTACGTGCACCACCAAGAGACATTGGTTTCACAAAGAAGACCCATAAGGAGATTACAGAAATCATGTTGTTGTTGTTGTGGTCTTCAGTCCTGAGACTGGTTTGATGCAGCTCTCCATGCTACTCTATCCTGTGCAAGCTTTTTCATCTCCCAGTACCTACTGCAACCTACATCCTTCTGAATCTGCTTAGTGTATTCATCTCTTGGTCTCCCTCTACGATTTTTACCCTCCACGCTGCCCTCCAATACTAAATTGGTGATCCCTTGATGCCTCAGAACATGTCCTACCAACTGATCCCTTCTTCTGGTCAAGTTGTGCCACAAACTTCTCTTCTCCCCAATCCTATTCAATACTTCCTCATTAGTTATGTGATCTACCCATCTAATCTTCAGCATTCTTCTGTAGCACCACATTTCGAAAGCTTCTATTCTCTTCTTGTCCAAACTATTTATCGTCCATGTTTCACTTCCATACATGGCTACACTCCATACGAATACTTTCAGAAATGACTTCCTGACACTTAAATCAATACTGGATGTTAACAAATTTCTCTTCTTCAGAAACGCTTTCCTTGCCATTGCCAGCCTACATTTTATATCCTCTCTACTTCGACCATCATCCGTTATTTTGCTCCCCAAATAGCAAAACTCCTTTACTACTTTAAGTGCCTCATTTCCTAATCTAATTCCCTCAGCATCACCCGACTTAATTAGACTACATTCCATTATCCTTGTTTTGCTTTTGTTGATGTTCATCTTATATCCTTCTTTCAAGACACTGTCCATTCCATTCAACTGCTCTTCCAAGTCCTTTGCTGTCTCTGACAGAATTACAATGTCATCGGCGAACCTCAAAGTTTTTATTTCTTCTCCATGAATTTTAATACCTACTCCGAATTTTTCTTTTGTTTCCTTTACTGCTTGCTCAATATACAGATTGAACAACATCGGGGAGAGGCTACAACCCTGTCTTACTCCCTTCCCAACCACTGCTTCCCTTTCATGTCTCTCGACTCTTATAACTGCCATCTGGTTTCTGTACAAATTGTAAATAGCCTTTCGCTCCCTGTATTTTACCCCTGCCACCTTTAGAATTTTAAAGAGAGTATTCCAGTCAACATTGTCAAAAGCTTTCTCTAAGTCTACAAATGCTAGAAACGTAGGTTTGCCTTTCCTTAATCTTTCTTCTAAGATAAGTCGTAAGGTCAGTATTGCCTCACGTGTTCCAGTGTTTCTACGGAATCCAAACTGATCTTCCCCGAGGTTGGCTTCTACTAGTTTTTCCATTCGTCTGTAAAGAATTCGTGTTAGTATTTTGCAGCTGTGACTTATTAAGCTGATAGTTCGGTAATTTTCACATCTGTCAACACCTGCTTTCTTTGGGATTGGAATTATTATATTCTTCTTGAAGTCTGAGGGTATTTCGCCTGTTTCATACATCTTGCTCACCAGATGGTAGAGTTTTGTCACGACTGGCTCTCCCACGGCCGTCAGTAGTTCCAATGGAATATTGTCTACTCCGGGGGCCTTGTTTCGACTCAGGTCTTTCAGTGCTCTGTCAAACTCTTCACGCAGTATCATATCTCCCATTTCATCTTCATCTACATCCTCTTCCATTTCCATAATATTGTCCTCAAGTACATCGCCCTTGTATAAACCCTCTATATACTCCTTCCACCTTTCTGCTTTCCCTTCTTTGCTTAGAACTGGGTTTCCATCTGAGCTCTTGATATTCATACAAGTCGTTCTCTTATCTCCAAAGGTCTCTTTAATTTTCCTATAGGCGGCATCTATCTTACCCCTAGTGAGATAGGCCTCTACATCCTTACATTTGTCCTCTAGCCATCCCTGCTTAGCCATTTTGCACTTCCTGTCGATCTCATTTTTGAGACGTTTGTATTCCTTTTTACCTGTTTCACTTACTGCATTTTTATATTTTCTCCTTTCATCAAGTAAATTGAATATTTCTTCTGTTACCCAAGGATTTCTACTAGCCCTCGTCTTTTTACCTACTTGATCCTCTGCTGCCTTCACTACTTCATCCCTCAAAGCTACCCATTCTTCTTCTACTGTATTTATTTCCCCCATCCCTGTCAATTGCTCCCTTATGCTCTCCCTGAATCTCTGTACAACCTCTGGTTCTTTTAGTTTATCCAGGTCCCATCTCCTTGAATTCCCACCTTTTTGCAGTTTCTTCAGTTTTAATCTACAGGTCATAACCAATAGATTGTGGTCAGAGTCCACATCTGCCCCTGGAAATGTCTTACAATTTAAAACCTGGTTCCTAAATCTCTGTCTTACCATTATATAATCTATCTGATACCTTTTAGTATCTCCAGGGTTCTTCCATGTATACAACCTTCTTTCATGATTCTTAAACCAAGTGTTAGTTATGATTATGTTGTGCTCTGTGCAAAATTCGACCAGGCGGCTTCCTCTTTCATTTCTGTCCCCCAATCCATATTCACCTACTATGTTTCCTTCTCTCCCATTTCCTACACTCGAATTCCAGTCACCCATGACTATTAAATTTTCGTCTCCCTTCACAATCTGAATAATTTCTTTTATTTCATCATACATTTCTTCAATTTCTTCGTCATCTGCAGAGCTAGTTGGCATATAAACTTGTACTACTGTAGTAGGCGTGGGCTTCGTATCTATCTTGGCCACAATAATGCGTTCACTATGCTGTTTGTAGTAGCTTACCCGCATGCCTATTTTCCTATTCATTATTAAACCTACTCCTGCATTACCCCTATTTGATTTTGTGTTTATAACCCTGTAGTCACCTGACCAGAAGTCTTGTTCCTCCTGCCACCGAACTTCACTAATTCCCACTATATCTAACTTCAACCTATCCATTTCCCTTTTTAAATTTTCTAACCTACCTGCCCGATTAAGGGATCTGACATTCCACGCTCCGATCCGTAGAACGCCAGTTTTCTTTTTCCTGATAACGACATCCTCTTGAGTAGTCCCCGCCCGGAGATCCGAATGGGGGACTATTTTACCTCCGGAATATTTTACCCAAGAGGACGCCGTCATCATGTAATCATACAGTAAAGCTGCATGCCCTCGGGAAAAATTACGGCTGTAGTTTCCCCTTGCTTTCAGCCGTTCGCAGTACCAGCACAGCAAGGCCGTTTTGGTTATTGTTACAAGGCCAGATCAGTCAATCCTCAAGACTGTTGCCCTTGCAACTACTGAAAAGGCTGCTGCCCCTCTTCAGGAACCACACGTTTGTCTGGCCTCTCAACAGATACCCCTCCGTTGTGGTTGCACCTACGGTACGGCTATCTGTATCGCTGAGGCACGCAAGCCTCCCCACCAACGGCAAGGTCCATGGTTCATGGGGGGGGACAGAAATCATATGACAGAAATCATATGATCACTAAATAATAGTATTTCTGCTGACTACAATGGTGCTTTTATCAGAAAGTTAAAATCTTACTCTGACTTGATAGGATTGCCAACAAACTATCTTGATAATGAACTGATGACTCAGGATTTATTTTCTGACCAATATATGTTGTAATAACACCTACATACAAGACTATAGATAAGCAAACCACCTCTAATTAAAGATATATGTCAATCTTTCTAGTGTTTTCAAAAGTATTTGAGTAAGTTAGTATGCCAGAATACTGAGTCAATTAACTGAGCAGAACTTGTTAACCACTTGTCAGTTTGGCTTTTGTGAGGGATTTTCAACACATAAAGCAATACAGTACATTATAGACGAGGTGTTAGCTGAGCTAAACAATAAAAATTATCCTGTTGGTATATTCTGTGACCTTTCCATAGCCTTTGATTATATAGATCACAAACTATATTTAGTAAAATAAAGCCTTATGGCACTAATGGCATCCCTTTAGCATGGATGCAATCTACCTCCATAACAGAAAGCAGAGGGTCTCATTAACAGAATACATGTCAGACATGAAAAGTGACTCAGAATGGCAAAACTTAGTAAGTGGTGTGCCACAGTGATCGGTACTGGGTCCATTCTTGTATCTAACCTACATAAATGATCTTCCAATGACTTTAAAGTGCAGTTCAAAAACTGTAATATTTTGTATAAATATGGTGGCTGCCCTTTCAGACATGCATGATGGTATATTGATCTTTCAATGCAGATGCAGGAAGGGGAATACGGGACAGGGGACACTATTCTGCTGTGTGCAGCATATGGAGATTTGGATCAGATGGGAGGACATGCTCAGATAGCAACCAGGAAATCCAGGTTCTAATCCAGGTGTGGCACAAATTTTCATCTGTTGCCACCACATTATCTCAGTGCCCCATTGCAGCAAAAATCTGAAATTTCTTTCGTCATCTGTAATCTTTGCTGATGGCACAAATAAACTTATCAAGGGTCCAAATACTAACAGACACAGCTCAGATGATAGCTATGCAGACATACAACTGGTTCGCAACTAACATTTTAAGTCTTAATCTCACAAATACATTACACAATTTCAAAAAAGTAATAATGACCTTTTAGCACCAGAAATAGACATTATTAATGGTCATTCATGGAGTGAAGTACAGTGTATAAAATTCATTGGAATCCAGCTGGATGAAAAGTTAAAATGGAGACATCACATGGGTAAGCTAATCAAGAAGCACAGTTGACCACTTTATGCCTAACCTACAAACTCATTCTTGCCGTATGGAACATCGTCTGGGACAGTGAGCCTAAAGCAAGTAAATGTGTTTCTTCAGAACACCTGAGCAGATAGAAAATTGTGTAAAATGGATAATCCTGTAACTTGCAGACATCTCTTAAGGACCCTAGAACCCTCACATTCATTTACTCATTAATGATTTTGTTCCAAAGGATGCTCTTGTATTGGAATAAAACTGTTAAGGAGTAAATGTACTGGGAAGTGAATGTAAGAATCCCAAGATCCTTAAGGAGGCATGAGGTAGTTGCAGGCAGAGAAAGGTGTAAGGTATCCTTCTTCAATAAACACCCATTAGAGTCACAATGCTCCTCCTCCTCGACCAATCTTCAGGAAAAAAATTATGGAGACAACAGATAACATTATCCAAAAGATGTTCCCAATTATCTGTCTCATGGAAGATGAGGACCGAACACCACTGGATGATAGCATCAGAAAACGTAGTTGCTGGTTTCACTGAAGATTGGCGCATCTGGAAAACTCTGATCAGCCTCAGCATTGGAGTCACAAGGTCGAAAGACAATTTGCAAAAATGGTGTTATCCCACATCATGAGCCCTTTGTAACTGTGAAGTTAAAAAAAAAAAACTACAACTACAGAGCACTTATACCAGTGTAGAATATGTCCTGTAAGATTTACCATTAATGACTTGATATCTACAAGCTCTGAAGCTGTTGTGATTGCCAATTACAGGGATAAAGTTACTTAGATTGTCATATCTGTCTTTATTTCCTCTGTTTAACATTCTTTTAATGTATACAATATGGACTATGATCTGTAACATGTAACACTGTCTTCAATTTTATACACACACACACACACACACACACACAATAACATATATAAAGTTAGTTTATATATGTTATTGTGTGTGTGTGGGAGGGGGGGGGGGGGGGTGCGCGCGTGCACTCGTGTGCCATGGTCTTCACTCCAGAGACTGATTTGATGCAGCTCTCCATGCTGTTCTATCCTGTGCAAGCCTCTTCATCTCCAAATAACTACTGTAACTTACATCCTTCTGAATGTGCTTGGCGTATTCACGTCTTGGTCTCCCTCTACAATTTTTATGCTACACACTTCCCTCCAGTACTAAATTGGTGATCCCTTGATGCCTCAGAACGTGTCCTACCAACTCATGCCTCCCTCTTGTCAAGTTATGCCACAGATTCCTCTTCTCCTATTTCTGTTGACTACCTCCTCATTAGTTACGTGACGTACCCATCTAATTTTCAGCATTCTTCTGTAGCACCACATTTCAAAAGCTTCTAGTCTCTTCTTGTCTAAACTGTTTATCGTCCATGTTTCACTTCCATACATAGCTACACTACATATAAATATTTTCAGAAAAGACTTCCTGACACTTAAATCTATACTCAATGTTAACAAATTTCTCTTCTTCAGAAATGCTTTCCTTACCATAGACAGTCTACGGTATATTTTATTTCTCTCTACTTCGACCATCATCAGGTATTTTGATCCCCAAGAAGCATAAGTCATTTACAACTTTAAGTGTCTCATATATACTAAACTAATTCCCTCTCCATCACCTGATTTAATTCGGCTACATTCCACTCTCCTCGCTTTGCTTTTGTTGATGTTGATATTATATCCTCCTTTCAAGACAGTGTCCATTCTGTTCAGCTGGTCTTCCAGATCCTTTGCTGTCTCTGACAGAATTGCTATGTTGTTGGCAAACCTCAAAGCTGTTATTTCTTCTCCATGGATTTTAATTCCTACTCCAAATTTTTCTTCTTTTTTTCTTTTGCTGCTTGCTCAATATGCAGACTGAATAACATCAGAGATAGGCTACAAACCCTGTCTCACTCTCTTCCCAACCACTGCTTCCCTTTCATGCCCCTCGACTCTTCATAACTGCCATCTGGTTTCTGTACAAATTGTAAATAGCCTTTCGCTCCTGCTATTTTACCCCTGCCACTTTCAGAATCTGAAGGAGATTATTCCAGTCAACATTGTTAAAAGTTTTCTCTAAGCCTACAAATGCTGAAAACGTAGGTTTGCCTTTCCTTAACCTATCTTCTAAGTTAAGTCGTAGGGTCAGTATTGCCTCATATGTTCCAACATTTCTATGGAATCCAAACTGATCTTCCCCTAGGTTGGCTTCTACCAGTTTTTTCATTTGTCTGTAAAGAATTTGTGTTAGTATTTTGCAACCGTGACTTATTAACCTGGCAGTTCGGTAATTTTCACACCTGTCAACACCTGCTTCCTTTGGGATTGGAATTATTATGTTCTTCCTGAAGTCTGAGGGTATTTCAACTGTCTCACCAGATAGAAGAGTTTTGTCATGACTGGCTTTCCCAATGCTATCAGTAGTTCTAAAGGAATGTTGTCCACTCCCGGGACCATGTTTCAACTTAGGTCTTTCAGTATTCTGTCAAATTCTTCACACAGTATCATATATCCCATTTCATCTTCATCTACGTCCTCTTCCACTTCCATAACATTGCCCTCAAGTACATCACCCTGGTGTAGACCCTCTACATGCTCCTTCCACCTGAGCTCGATATTCATACAGGTGGTTCTCTTTTCTCCAAAGGTCTCTAATTTTCCTGTAAGCAGTATCTATCTTACCCCTAGTCATACATGCTCCTACATCCTTACATTTGTCCTCTAGCCATCCCTGCTTCCTTTCAATCTTATTTTTGAAATGTCTGTATTCCTTTTCGCCTACTTTATTTACTGCATTTTTATATTTTCTCCGCTCATCAATTAAATTCAATCTCTCTTCTGTTACTCAAGGATTTCTACTAGCCCTCTTATTTTTACCTACTTAATCCTCTGCTGCCTTTACTATTTCATCTCTCAAAGCTACCCTTCTTCTTCTACTGTATTTCTTTCCCTGTTCTCGTCAATCATTCCCTAATACTCTCTCGGCAACTCTCTATACCCTCTGGTTCTTTCAGTTTATCCAGGTCCCATCTTAAATTCCTACCCTTTTGCAGTTTCTTCCGCTTCAATCTACAATTCCTAATCAATAAATTATGGTCAGAGTCCACAACTGCTCCTGGAAATATCTTACAATTTAAAATCTGGTTCCTAAATATGTCTTACCATTATACAATCTATCTGGAACCTCCCAGTATCTCCAGGCCTCTTCCATGTATACACCTTCTTTCAGGATTCTTAAACCTAGTTTTAGCTATGATGTATGTATTGTGCATAAAGAAAAAATGCCACATTTTGTGGTCGGCATGCGATTCTTCATCCCAATTCAAGACAAAAGCGTATCTAGCAAAACCTAGTCGCACCAATAGATATAACGGAATGCAGTTTAAAAAGACAAGGCTGAGATAATGCTTTATCTGTGTGCAGTGTTGCCAAGAATAGATAACAAGAACTCTGTTCTGCGCTGGAGCTGTCCCATTAGTTCAGTGAGACCAAGCGATGCTCTGGGGAATGGATATTCAGACTTGCCGATGTCCTAGTTGTGTTCTCATCGAACTCTTTTTTTTTTTTTTTTTTTTTTTTTTTAAATTATCCTTTGTCCACAGTCTGTTTCCTCCAATCTTCACCACGTGTTTTTCTTGGACAATACAGAGCCCTTAAAGTCTTCAAATGTTAAAACAGAAAGAGAGAGAGAGAGAGAGAGAGAGAGAGAGACTTAAAAAACAAAAAAAAAAACAAAAAAAAAAAGTTAGTTGAAGGAACAAATTGTACCCAGTTCATACATCCACAATGCGGCATCTTGTGTATTACTTTCTGTTATGTTACCTTTATTTAAACATTAAGACATACAATGAACTTCAAACATACAACACCACTTTCCTTCATTTACGACACAAATAAAGCCAATAGAACAAATTAGTGGATAGAGCAAAATCGTCTGTATCCAATGAGCTAGAAAACAACACAGTAGGTAGGCTACACTAGACTGCACATTACACTATGAACAATAATTACATTCTGTACCTTTCAAGTCCAGTCATATTAGGTCATGTACATATATAGGCAGAGTACCATAAACTTGTTCCTTTACGTGTCCTCGCAAATAAAAATCTACTGGATTAAGGTACAGGGGAATGTGGTGGCCAGAACACTGGGCCACAATGACCAATCCATTTCCCAGAAAATGCTTCATTTAAATAGTTATGCACATTCATGCCATATTGTGGCAGTGCACCATCATGCTGGAACCATAGCTGTCCCTCAACACAAGTGGAACATTTTCTAAATACCCAGTGTGACTGACACCCAAACAACAGGAACTGAAATGTATTGAGAGTAGAAAATAGTGCATTGATAATGGCTAGGTACCAGCCGAAATCTGGATTTGCCAAATAAGACTTGCAACAAAGGGTGACTGACTGCTGTGCTCTATCATTTATAAGTCAGATCACAGTCACTGAGTGCACCCACATTCGTAATGGAAGATAATCTGATGTTTCAGAATGGAGTTTTGTGCTCTGGTTATAACAACTAAAGCAAGGTATTGGGAATTCTTATTGCAAGACAAAATGAACAAGTTACTTGGCCAGGGTGGCAGCTCTGCCATGTTTATGCCTGAGAAGCAGGGAGGGAAGGTAACAATAGTTTGCAATCCAATACTCTTACAAATGGAGCACTGTCACATGCTACACATCGTTACATGCCACTGAATGAAGAGCCCATTTAGAGCAAAAACAGGAACTAAATATCTAGTATTTCTCATCATAGCTGTTCAAGACACTTTGCTGGCAGCATCCATAAAACTACATTCCCAAGTGACGTCATTATTTTCCTCAGCAGTGTCTGTGGATTTTCCATCTGCTGCTTCACTTACAGATGATAATGCCAATCCTTTTTTTGAATCTATGCATGCTGATTTTACTATATTTTAATTATCCTTGTCCATAGTCTGTCTCCTCCAATCTTCACCACGTGTTTTTCCAGGGTGATACACACAATTGTTTATTTCATAAAGACATTAACTCAGTGATACGTGCTCTGACGTAATCAAAGGGAGGCAAGGGGAGAGGGGGGCAACCAGCTAATCACAAATAAAATAAAAATAAATTATAGATGGATGGCTGTATTGCTTACAGGCCAAAAGTCAATTACTTCAGGAACGATGACAAAAATCTGCTTAAGTTATACTAACAAACCCAAGATCAACATCTTTAACATTGTCTCCCCTCAGTAAAGGAATATTCAATCTGTCTGGTTTTAATGCCTGCATAACTGCAATTGATGGAAAAAGATTAGCTATTTGAAGGTTCTAATTAAAAAGTTGCTCATACTGACATATTACCCAACGTATCAGTCATGTGCGGGGAATTTTCTGTTATGTGATACAGTTGGTTACCACTGCATATTTGTGAGTTGTACCCCAGATCATCCACATGATGAATAATGTACATCTGAAAGATTCAATTAAATGCACAGGTGGGGGTGGGGGGGGGGTAATGTCAATGGGTCACTGGTATTCAATAAGCCACATGTGCCTCCTGTGTTGTGGTAAATGGTTAGCACTTCTGGGAGCTGTATGAGTTGGCTGTGTAGCTATCTGGTGATCCTAGGGTTCCTGAATTGTGGGCTAGCGAGTGTGGTCAGTCCTATGTAGCTGTAAACTTTTCGACGGCTTAACCAACCTGGCAGTGTAGCGGTGGAATGTTGTGTGTCACGGGATTGGGTTAACTGCACGGATTATGGTGCTCTATGTACCAAATGTGGTTGATGGCTCTGTAAGTGAAAAATGCATTAGTGGACATCAGTTGCATCCCACATGCATAAGGCTCAGACAAGGAAGTGAGGATCCTTCTAGATGGAACATCACTTACCTTTGTGCTCATGAGACACATATGGAGCCACTAATTCTATAAAATAAAACTCGAGAAGAGTGGACTAGGTGGACCACGGGAGAGCATTCATACCCAACCAACAAAGTTCGCTCAGATGGCTAGCCTCAAAGAGGAGGGAAATCAGATTTGCACCAGAATATGTACTTACATATTAAAAGAGAGGAAGAGACAGCTGAGAAGTTGTCATCATTTACATTGAGAAAGTGTTACAGGCAGCTACAAAGACATCAAGTCTGTAAAAAGACTTAGAAATGGCACCCTTGCCACTGAAATGTCAGCATCTTAGCAGGCAAAATATTTCTTAAACGTAAGAAGCTGGGGAAATGCTGTCAGTGTTGAGAAGCACACTGTTCTTAACACAAAGATGTCAGTCTGGCTGTGACAGTGCATTGACTGATGTGAGTGAACTGCGAAGTACTAGTCTGACAAGTGTTGCAGAAATGAGGAACATTCTGAAATGGGCAAACAGTGAGCTGGAAAAAAACTGGTGTTTATTGCAACATTTGATTCACAAATTTTCCTAGACTATATGAAGGCAGATTTCCTTTGTTTGTCTGAAACTGCAGCAGTTTACTCAAAATCCTATACATTATCATGAATTTCGAAGGCATGCATACTACTCTCGAGTGTAAGGGTATATGGCACAGCAGACCTCTGTGAAACGATCATGTGTTCACTAGTCTCAGTGAGCATGAATCAAGGAAACAATATGGATGTCCTATACTGAAGCAAAAAACACCTAAGAGGTACTGCCACCTCGTACTTTTGCTTTAATGGTGAAGAACACAGGACCTTAAGTTCACTCTTCCACGTAAAAAACTCAAGTAATGCCAGTATGAAGACCCGCACCGGCAAGCACATGGACAAAGCTACAGTTATGTACAGCAAACAAATTTAATAATAATGATGGAAACATAAAATTGGAAAGTCAACAGAGACTGCTACAAGTAATACAGACAGAAATGGACCAAGGCTAGGAACCAAAAAGTCCCTATATATACCCCCTGATCATTTCAATATCTCTAAGTGAAAGTAAATGCAAATGGGGAGACAAAGACAAACCATACTAACAAAATGGTTCCTGTCCTACAGTGGAACATGAATGTATTTAAAATTCACATCGAGGAGTTGAGAGACTCTACACAAGAGAAACTCCTGTGTCTGCAGGAAACCCATTTCGAAGTGTGTCACCCCCGTACTGAGGGGTTAGAGTCTCCACAGGATGGTTGACTTTAATGGGGAGAGGGCTAAAGGTGATGTGGCCATATTCACAAAAAAATAATCACTCCTCATCTCCTATCCTACTCTCCAGCAGCAAGCAGTTGCTTTAATGCTGCATATACTGTATACAGTGATTATGTATTCTATCTGCTCCTAATGAAGATCTTCATTCCAAGTTCTCAATATGGCAAATAACCTGCTATGTGCTGTAGGGATCCATTACCATATGCCCCTCTAACAAAGCTATCGAAAACCTCACACAAAAAGAACAATTATATCTTCAGAACAAGGAGAAATGTATGCAGTGAAATAAAATTACAAGATCATTCTCCGTGTCTAATTTTTCAATACTCTCTCCAGACCTCACTGACACTACACAGTGGGATATGATTAATGATTTGCACTCCAGTGACCATTTCCCTATCTGGATGCACCTAGCAGACTAAGCAGTGTCCAGAAGGAAGCTGCTCATATGAATGATAAGCAAGGCCAACTGAGTGATGTACAGCCAACTGGAAGCTGTGACCCTGTTGCAGATTGTGTCTATTCCACAGTCACCAGGCCACACACAGCAACCACCTCTCCCCAGATGGAATAAGGAGTGCTTTTCAGCAATCAGGGGCAGGTGTATGGCTCTACAATGATTTACATGTTAAGCAGGTGCAGAGAAATTGCAGTCTCATGTGGTAATAGGAAAATGCCACTGCAGTATTAAGGAGAGCAATACGAGATCCTGGCAAGAATTCCTTAATCCTGTAAATTGTTCCATGAAGTCTACATCAGTATGGGAGGATTTTTGGAAGGGATGTCCAGTAACTGATATAGAATCCTCAAAGTTCTCTCCTGATTAGCCCTCAAGATATAGCCCAGGTCACGGCAAGACACTTCACGGAAGTGACTGATACCCCCAGCCATGACCCATACTTCCATTATCACTTAACTATTGCTTGAAAGGCAAGGTGGGAGTTTCGATCTAACAACAAAGATGATTACAACTGTCCCTTTACCAGGTGGGGCAAATGAATTCACATTACACAACACAAAGGTATAGGAAATCTTGATGACACTGGAGCAGAGGAAACATTCTGGAGCTATGAAGTTCATCTGTTGACTCTGTAAGTGCACTCCAGGTCATCCAGTTATCTAGCACAGAAAGCACTTTAGAAAATCCTCATTCATCTACAAATTTTGATAGTTACTAGTGCACTTAGGAATTCGGGCAATGAATAAGTGCACACTGAGGACAAGGAACATTACGCAATACCTACAGTGGCTCAATGTTAAGTCTCTCCACATGCAGTCATCTCACTTTTGATCAAACAAACCCCATGTCATTGGGTGATAAAGTGGTTGAAGTGAAGTAACAGATTGCAGTTCATGAAACCAACAATTCAGTTATGGCACAGGTTCTTTCACTTACATGCAGAATGAATTCTTCTGTATTGGTTACCCCCCCCTCCTGACGCACTGATTTTACATCCAGCAAGAGGACGACTCACTACTCTGCAGTGCTTAGGGTGTTACACAGACAACACACAACATTTTAGTTGACTGTACACTATTTGCTGTTCCATGGACAATTCTACTACTGCCTATTGACTTGCAGAAGTGCAGCAAGTAGCATGATATTTTCTCAGGTAGCAAGACTAATCCCTAAATTTTAGGGTACAGGCCACTGCTGGAGGAGTGGCTGGCTCTTCGCCCAGCCACAAGCTTTTGCAAAAAAAGGTTTAACTACTTTGATTTTACTTTATTTTTTATATTTTGGTAAAATAATTTTAAACATTGAGATTGTGTGTCTGAGTAAATGTTTAGAAGTGTGTGTGTGTGTGTGTGTGTGTGTGTGTGTGTGTGTGTGTGTGTAGGTGCCACTTGCATGCGGGGCTGCTATGTCTACTATTGAGACTTTAATGGTTGGGTAAGTAAGGTTTTATTAGTTTCTTACACTCTGAAGTCCAAAGAACATACCTGCAAGCGTTAACATCCAATATGATGAGTGTCACAAACCCAAAAGGAAAAGGAAGGTTGGGATTAATGTATCTTCAATGCCGAGGTCATTAGAGATGGAGCACAAGCTCGGATTGTGTGAAAGAGTGGTGAGGAAATCAGCCGTGCCCTTTCAAAGGAAGCATCCTGGCATTTTCCTGGAGCAATTTGGAGAAACCATGGAAAAAATAAATCTGATTGGCCGAATGTGGATTCGAACCGTCATCCTCCCAAATGCGGCTCCAGTGTGCTACAGCTCCACTACCTCACTCGGTGACTCAAATTCAAACAACAACAACAACAACAACAACAACAACAACAACAAAGGCACAGTGAATTTTTGCCAACAGTTCAATCAGTGGTAATTGTTGTAACAACTTTCGTTTCAGTACAATGCATATCAGTCTTTGTTTGTGTTGAACACTATTATTGAACTAAAAGAATAATACTGTTTTGTATGAATGTCTCAAGTTAAAGATTTCTAATAAAATATAATACACACATGGCTCCAGATTTGATAGTTCCTGCAGTATGTCTCCCATATCAGTTTTAGACAAACAATGGAAAATCCAGGATGGAATGTAACAATATAATGAGAAGGGAAGTTGCCACTCACCATATAGTGGAGATGCTGAGTCACATATAGGCACAACGAAAAGACTTTCAAAATTAAAGCTTTCTGCCATTGGCCTTCACCCCCCCCCCCCCTCCCCACGCACACACACTGAAGTCCCAGTTGCCCGAGACTGCAGTGTGTGTGTGTGTGTGTGTGTGTGTGTGTGTGTGTGTGTGTGTGTGAGAGAGAGAGAGAGAGAGAGAGAGAGAGAGAGAGAGAGAGAAGATATGTGTTTGTTTTGTGTGTGTGTGTGGGGGGGGGGGGCGGGGGGGGGGGGGGGGGTGGGGGGGTGAACATTCGCATGCAGGGCGTGTGCGTGTGTCCGTGTGCATGCTTTAATTGCAAAAGTCTTTGTTGTGCCTATCTGCAACTCAGCATCTACGCTATATGGTGAGTAGCAACTTTCCTTCTCATAATATAATAACAGTTTCATTACAATGCTGCATATTTTGTCTTATAAGCAATACTGTACGGACAAATTAAGATAAAAATTCTAGCTTTATAACAAGCCACAAAGTCTGCATGTACTTCAGGTTCTCTATGGTAACTACGATTTCTTGAAAGCTGCTGCTGCTGCTGCCTTTGTTACACTATTGTCCCACCATACACTATCTGCTCGACATCATTATGGTGTCAATTGAGTAGAGTATGCTGGGACATCAGCTTGGTATGTTGTATGTGTTATTTTATTTGTGACCTGCCAATGTTCCCTGCTACTTTTTACTACAATTTGACCTATCATCATTATGGACTTTCAGCGCTGTAACAATTGTGTACATCTAATAATGTTAGAAGGTCCATTCAAAACTGGTGATTGTAATAAAATGAATTGCTAACAATCTTGGCAAACTAGATTCTTCAAGAATAACTTTCAAATCACCCTCAATGACTGACACAAAGTTGAACATGTATAAACATAAAACAATGGAAAATCGAGGATGGAATGTAACAATATAATGAACAGGATAGTTGTTACCATATAGCAGAGATGCTGAGTCACAGAAAGGGGAACTGTTGGAAAGTTAGGTTTCGGCCAACAAGGCCTTTGTCAAAAATAAACAACATACACACATGCAAACACAACTCACAAAAACATGACCACAGTGTCTGGCAGCTGGAGCCAGCTGCCTGAGACTGTAGTCGTGTGTGTGTGTGTGTGTGTGTGTGTGTGTGTGTGTGTGTGTGTGTGTGTCTATTTTTGATACAGGCCTTGTTGGCCAAAAGCTAACATTTAGACAGAGCTCCTGTTTTGCCTTTCTGTGACTCAGCATCTCCGCTATATTAGCAACTATCCTTTTCATTATATTGATATATGTAAATATAATAAGAGTGTAAAACAGGCTTGAAAAAACATGTCAAAGAAAAACTACAGCATCTCTTCAGTATGTTTTATTATGAAAAAGGAAAGTATTGTCTGTAAAAAATGTACATCTTGTTCAACAAGGTAGAAAATAACAAACAAAATAGATTAGATGTGTTAACAATGACATTAACCCACATGTGGTTCAGTCTTCTTTTACCAATGTGTATATTACAATGGATTATGCTCACATTTTCCAATGTAACTGAGAATTATATTAAATTAACAGATACAAATATTAACTCTATATTTACTATATACAGTAACACGGCTTGAAGATATGGTGCAGATGGAAGAAAAGCAAACAAACAACTTGCACTCAAAGCACCATCAAGCATAGCCTGACATGCAGCAAGCAAATGTAAGTGCTTTATTTATCACAGCCAAAAACTGTTTCTATTGACACGAGGCCAGCAGCTGCCATAATAAGTTCATTTCCATTTCAACAAATGGAGTTTTAAAAGAACTGACTTAAATTTAAAACTGAGTTATAAAAAGCAACTGGATACAAATTGCTACAATGCACTTACAGAACAAGTACACTTAGAATCAAATTGACAATATTCCATCCCATTTGTTCCAGACATCATTTGTACATGATATTTACAACAATAAAGTAAGCAACACAATAACAATCCTGTACACAGCAGCCAAGTAATGTCTACCAGAAATATAAATTTCAAAAATTTTCTCATGTGTTATTGATGCTGTCTTAACATTGGCAGGAGGAAGAAAAAATACTGGAATTTTTCCATTTTGTCACTTGTGACAAAAGTTGTAACATTCTGTGTAATCATCACTTCCCTCCTTAACCCAGTCAAAGTCTTCCAATGTTCTCATGGTTGGGGTTGTGGGGTGACAACAGTGTCCTACCATTACTGTATTACTCACATTTTTTTGCAGAGGTTTAACTGTGGTGATGTTTTCGAATGTTGAAATCAATGCAACAGATCAGGAACTGTTTCGTTTTCATTAATTAATGCCTCAGGGCTACCAGCATCTGCTGGAGGATGTTCAACCACTTTCTGTGAAACAATGTCTTCCTTGGTCTGATCTGATAAAGATTGGACTTTAACTTCAACATTAAGGTCCTGGATTAGTGTTTCACAATGCTTTGTCTTGATCTGATTATCATCTTTCTGTTCATTTTGTAATAGTTCCAGGCTTTGAACTTCTCGTTGCATGTTTGTAGGGTGCCTGTAACTATTCTCTATGTCTTTAATATCTGGATATACAAAATCACTAGAGGTCTTCATCTCAGATGCCTCATTTTGACAAGAGTCACCAGATTTAAATTGTGGTGAAATACAGGTACTGATTTCATTATGTGCAATGTGTGTTTCATCATCGAGAATTTCAGATCTTCCAATATCAAAATTTTTATTTTCAGGTGTATTTTTTACCATATATGCAGCAAGTTTCTCTTCAATTTCGTCTCCATCTGCACTTATGGTAACCGGCTGAAGTTCTGTGTTGTGTAGTGCAGTTTTATCACATGTTCCATTCACATGCTCTTGCAAAACTAATTCTTCTGCTGTGTCTGATGTTTGATCCTTTAGTGTACCGAGTTTTTCAAAATCACTTTCCTTCAAATATAACTGTTTAAGCATCAGTTCTACTGGTTCTCCATTGTAGTCAAGACTTACGACATTCAAAAGATCTTCTTTCACTAATTTCATATGAAATTCTGTTTCTCCTCCCTTGACTAGACTCAAGAATTCTGAACACGCATTTTCAGACCATTCATTAACCTCATCAGGAAAAATTAATGAACAGTGCTCAGCAATGCCTGGCATTTGTAATAAATCAGATGGCAAAACACGTACTTCATCTGTGGTAGACGTGTTCCCATAATCTATGAACCTTACGGACATATCATCATCATCATTACGTGAAAGAATTTCAGCTCGATACCAAAAACCATCATCTTTAAATAGCGCAGCACACAGTGCACCTTCCCTTGCATCTGGAAACACATTAAAATTTGCAGCATTTTCCATTTTCTCTGTTACATATTGCAAGTTTCCTATAGCGCTTTTGCGTTGTATCCAGAAATCGGCAGGGCTTTCACAATGGCTAACAAATACTAAATCATCATCGTTTGCATTCTCTTGTAACCCAATGTCTCCACTTTTCTCAACTTCGAAAGATTCATTCACTTTAGGCACCTCATTGATTTGAGAGATATTACTTCTATTTTGTGATAAAACTGTGGGATCAATTTCTTGAGACGCTTGGTGTATTTCACCATCTGGAATTTCAGATCCACTAACAGTAAAACTTTTTTTCTCAGATACTTCTGCTGTGTCTGATGGTTCATCTATTACCATACTGACTTTTCCCAAGTCACTTTCCTTCAAATGTAACTGTTTAAGTATCAGTTCTACCAGTTCTCCATTGTAGTCAAGACTTACGACATTCACGGGCCCTTCTTTCACTAACTTCATATGAAAATCTGTTTCTCCTCCACCGACTAGACTCAAGAATTTTGAACACGCATTTTCAGACCATTCATTCACCTCATCAGGAAACATTAATGAACAGTGCTCAGCAATGCCTGGCATTTGTAATAAATCAGATGGCAAAACACGTACTTCGTCTGTGGTAGACGTGTTCCCATAATCTATGAACCTTACAGACATATCATCATCATTACGTGAAAGAATTTCAGCTCGATACCAAAAACCATCATCTTTAAATAGCGCAGCACACAGTGCACCTTCCCTTGCATCTGGAAACACACTAAAATTTGCAGCATTTTCCATTTTCTCTGTCACGTATTGCAAGTTTCCTATAGCACTTTTGCGTTGTATCCAGAAATCTGCAGGACTTTCACAGTGGCTAACAAATACTAAATCATCATCATTTGCATTCTCTTCTAACTCAATGTCTCCACCTTTCTCAACTTCAAAAGATTTATTCACTTTAGGCATCTCATTGATTTGAGAGTTATCACTTTTATTTTCCGATGAAACTGTGGAATCAATTTCTTGAGGTGCTTGGCATGTTTCACCATCTGGAATTTCAGATCTACTAACAGTAAAACTTTTTTTCTCAGATACTTCTGCTGTGTCTGGTGGTTCATCTATTACCATACTGACTTTTAACTGTTTAAGTATCAGTTCTACCGGTTCTCCATTGTAGTCAAGACTTACGACATTCACAGGCCCTTCTTTCACTAACTTCATATGAAATTCTGTTTCTCCTCCACCGACTAGACTCAAGAATTTTGAACATGCATTATCAGACCATTCATTCACCTCATCAGGAAACGTTAATGAACAGTGCTCAGCAATGCCTGGCATTTGTAATAAATCAGATGGCAAAACACGTACTTCGTCCGTGGTAGATGTGTTCCCATAATCTATGAACCTTACAGACATATCATCATTACTACGTGAAAGAATTTCAGCTCGATACCAAAAACCATCATCTTTAAATAGTGCAGCACACAGTGCACCTTCCCTTGCATCTGGAAACACACTAAAATTTGCAGCATTTTCCATTTTCTCTGTTACATATTGCAAGTTTCCTATAGCACTTTTGCGTTGTATCCAGAAATCAACAGGGCTATCACAATGGCTAACAAATACTAAATCATAATCATTTGCCTTCCCCTGTAACCCATTATCTCCACTTTTGTCAACTTCTGATGTCTCAAGTAGGGACTCAGACTGGTTTTCCAATTTCATTGATGGAGACATTGCTAGCTTCAGGTCAATGAGAATTGAGGAGACATTACTTTCATCGGTGTAGAGAGTCACTACATTCACTTCTG
The DNA here is from genome assembly GCF_023864345.2 of Schistocerca serialis cubense. NCBI lineage: Eukaryota > Metazoa > Arthropoda > Insecta > Orthoptera > Acrididae > Schistocerca > Schistocerca serialis. Next base: position 171,139,904 of record NC_064641.1, read on the forward strand.
CACTTTTAAGTACCTCTGCAACCATCACACCACCTGTTTCATCAACTATTTCATTGAATTTTTTGATAGCAGCCTCAGACCATTCAGTTTCACCAGGCAATGGTGTTACATCCAAAGAACATTTACAGCCAAATGCTGGTAGACTAATAAGATCAGATTTTAGAGGCTTCAGTCCACTAGAAGACAGAGTTATTTTGTCTGTGTTACCATAATCTATGAAACTTACGGTGACTGTAGTCTGTTCTACATCCATCACAACAGCCCTATACCAAGATGCATCCTCTGAATATTGAGCTGCACAAAGCATACCTATTTCAGGTAACGTCTTCATACTATCAGCAGTATTTGCATGCTTCTGCAACATATTCCGCAGTTTTTCAATTTCATCCAAATTACTTCCAAGTTGCACCCAAAAACTGGATGGACTTTCTACATGGGTAACATAAACGGATGCCTTCACACCCTCGGTTATAGATTTTACCATAAAGCTTCCAGTGAATGGCGAATCTTCAACTTCTGTAACCAAGCCTAAATTTGAAAGCTCATCTACCACACGTTTCCCTTCTGATATTAAGTCAATAAACCAGTGATCCTCTTCAGAAGTTTTTCTGGAAAGTTGGGCAAAAAATTCTCTCTCTGCTGTGTAGTTCTGAAATTCAGTAACTGTTCGTTCATTATCAAGTACATTAACAGGAAGGCGAACTCTCAGTGCCATTGCATGTGGGCTATAAAAGCCATCATCTAATGCTTTAATGTTTGAAATGGGCACAATTTCGCAATTTCCATAGTCTATAAAGTTTACGGACACATTTTCATTGTCCACTGAGTTTATTCTGGCTCGGTACCAATTATCATCATTTCCTGACTTTGCAGCACACAACTTGCCTGGTTTAATGTCTTTTAAATCTTTTCCATTGCCTTTAGTTTCATAGAAATCAAACCACGATTCCAGTAATTGAGTAAGCCCAGCAATGTCTTGAACATTTTGTATCCAAAAGAAGGGTGCTGTCTCTTCCACGTGCGATACACATACCATCATTTTTGACGATAGCACAGGCAGTGGGCATACAGGTTCTACCTCTTGTAAATTATCATTATATAATTCCTTGAGTAATTCTAGACGCTGACCTTCAATGTCAAACAGACGTACACACAACCTGCACAAATGAAAAATAAGAACAAAAATGTATTACAACTTGCAGAAAGAAATAATATTACATTTGAATTACTGTAATGCTCACATATCCACAAATCAAAAGAACAGGAAAAACTGCTATTTGGGTGGAGGAGTTGGGGGATTGATTTTTGCATACTGACAGTGTAATATTACAATACAATTACCAACAATGAAACACTTTAAGATGAATTTCCAACTGGGACAAAGGTTTCTTAAATAGTGATGTTGTGACAGAACAGTATGGACACTTAGATTCAAGTGGCATGTGGCAGTAGAGGTAAAATACCTCACTAGAATTCATATATCATAATGGATACAACACACTGAAATAACCTCAGACCAACAAAAACAGATTTACGATACATAATAAATATAGGATGAAGTCACTTCATCTACAGCAGCTCAGTATGTGGATTAAGTCACTATGAACAGCAGTAAGACCTTTCATACATTGTGACTTACAATCAGTATAGGTTGTGGCACTGAATTAGTACAGATGTGAGATGTGTTAAAAAAGAAAGAAAGAAATAGTGCAGCCTCCCTGTTCACAGTTCATTCATACTGACTATTGGAGGAAACCAGACCCATACATATTCAGTTTTATCTATACATAGCTTAACTTCTTTACCAAATGACACTTTTCATTAAATGCACAAACAGTGCTATACCCCAATAAGATAATGGCTGACTACATATAGACACACAAGTATAGAAAATCATCCACATGCATATTCTGCCCATTGGGAAAAATGCACTTATGTTGTAGACATCACTGTATCAACAGTATTATTAAAATGACAGATTGCTACACATCACATACAGGCAGCACTGAGTCACAGACATGAAAAGATTTCTACACATTTTGGGTTTTGGGCAAAAGGCCTCCTTCTGAAGCAAAATTCAGAAAAGCTGGTATTACTAGGAAGGGCCCAGATGGCACAGGCTGTGGAACAATCATTGAAGTGAAGCACATTGTGTTGGCTAGCATGTTCAGCAACTGGATGGTCCTACTGTCTCTTGGTCACAGTTTGCCTTTGGCCATTCGTGCAGAAGCAAAGCTTGTTAGTCATCATTCCCACATAGAAGGCAGCACATGGTCACAGTTTGCCTTTGGCCATTCATGCAGAAGCAAAGCTTGTTAGTCATCGTTCCCACATAGAAGGCAGCACAGTGCTTGCAGCTTAGTTTATAGATCACAAGACTGTTTTCACAGGTAGTTCTGCCTATGATAGGATACAAGATGCCTGCGACTGAACTGGAGTAGAGGGTTGCGAGAAGATGTATGGAATAGGGCTTCAAGTCTACTGCAGGGATATGAGCCATGAGGTTAGGGGTTGGGGGCAGGGTGCTATACAGGTTTGGGAAGGATAGTGGCATGGCTTGACAAGAGATCATGTACCATATAGGACAGAAGCAACTGAATCAGTCACTACCAGGATTTCAACACATCTCATGTCATCATGGCTTGAAATGCGGATATCCTGTCCAATGTCCTTCCCACTGCTCCCACAGTGGTACTTCATTGCCCACCAAACCTACACAATATTCTTGGCCATCTCTACTCCACCCCTGCCCTAACCCCAAGTCTCATGGCTTATATCCCTAAAACAGACCTGTTCCACACATCCTACCACCACCACCAACACATATTCCAGTCTGGTTATAGGCATCCCATATCCTTATCAAAGGCAGGCCTACCTGTCAAAGCAGTCATGTGAACTACAAACTCTACACTCCCATCACAGTGTTGCTTTCTAAGTGGGCATGACAACTGACAAGTTGGCTGTCTGCTTGAATACCATCCAGTTGCTGAACATGCTACCCAACACAATGTGCTGCACTTCAATGACTGCTTCACAGCCTGTGCCGGTCCTTTTTACCAACACCAGCTTTAACGAAGTGTGCAGTGGGAATTCTCCTTGCAATATATTCTATGTTCCCATAACTGCCCTGGCATCAACCTTCTCTCGTCTCTGTCCTCCACTTTCTTTCCCCTTACCTGCTCCCACCCCACCACAGCACAATCTCCTATTCAATCAATGCAGTGCACTCATTGGACCTTTTTCCTTTCTCTACTTTTCTACTCTACTCTCCCCCCATCCACCCCTCAGACCTCTGACTGCATGTAGCAACCCTAACCTGTCCCCATCACAGCCCTACTCACTCCCAGAAGCGGCACTACACCTTCCTGCATCCCACCCTGCTTTCTGGCCTCTTCCTCACCCCACGGCTCCTCCTTACCCTACCACGCACTTTGGATTGCTGTTCCCATCAGGTGCAGTTATAACTCAGTCCAGTTACAGCGGACGGTGACAGTGGTCATGTGTGTGTGACTTGTACACATATGAATGTGCATGTTTTCTACTTCAGAAGGATGCTTTTTGGTTGAAAACTAAATTGTATAGCAGTATTCCATTGTGCCCGTCTGTGACTCAATGTCTCCTCTATATTGTGTGTAGCGATCTGTCCTTTTCATAATATTCTTGTTTTTTCATTCTGGACTTTCTATAGCGAGATATGATTCTATTATATTTGTTAGAACGTTGTTTACGTAAAAAAAATTACAACTGCAAAGAATTTTGTCTTTTAGCTGTTGCTATGACAGAAAAATGTTCTGACTCTTAATGCAGCAGCTGGGATTTTTGGAGAAAACTCGACTGTGTCCATATTACACATTTTCATTGCACAAATTTTTGAATCAAATACCTTACATGGATAGCATATCCACAGCATTTCCTTTGTCATCAGCACAAGAGCTGGTTTACTCATAAACAGCAACATATATCTCATCTTCTTCGTTAACTCCATTCTTTGATGTCAAATTCAACTGGAAGGAGTGGTACATCAGGCATTGTAGGAAAGACATTTATTGGAGTTATTTAGCCTTGTTGAGACTCTCTCTTGCACCTCTGCCTTTTGCTTATGCACCTCAAGATCATTTTTCAGTGCTTCCCTTCGTCCTTTATTTGCAACCTGATTATCAATTCCAGATTTATCACATACTGGTCAAATGCATTGAAATAGGGAAAGTCAGATCAAAATGTTTGTGAAAACATTGTTGGTACAATTCTTAATGAGCTGCAATTCTCTTTCTCTGCAAAAACCCTAAGTACAGATCACTGAAATTATTTTCACATTTTGTATCATACTAAACATAAAATTTAACTTTCATGTTTTACTTACTTTTGTCATCTCCATAACTACTGCAAATTAATGGCCATGGCCCATTACATTACATAACAAAGAGAGTTCACTTCAAAGGAGAACATGAACCTGTCAACAGATGGTAGGGAAATATACATTCCACACCAATCTATCCCCCCTCCAAGACAGATCTGTCTTAGCTATATAAGAGGGGTGTTCAATAAGTAAAGCAACACTTTCTTTCTCAGCCAATTTTGGTAGACAAAATGCAGAATTTTTTGTGGGACATTATGGAATATTCCTGCTTCAGCCTCTGTAGTTTAATGAAATTTCAATATGTGGCAGTGCTATAGGTACCCTTTGAAATGGCACCTGTAAAGGTGAGACTCAAGCCATTGCTGAGTTTCTTTTTGCAGAAAACCAGAGCATCGCACACGTACATGACGCTTACAGGATGTCTGCGGGGACCTAGCAGTGAACGAAAGCACAGTGAGTCTTTGGGCGAGGTGTCTGCCATCACTGAAACGTGTCATGTAAACTTGTCTGAGTTCCTTGTGCTGGCCGGCCACATTCAGCTGTGACCCCTGGAACGGCAGACATATTCATTCGAGGTGACTGACAAATCACAATCAAACACCTCGCAGCTCAACTGGATATGTCTGTTGGTAGTGCTGACACACTCATCCACCAGTTGGCTACTAACAGGTGTGTGCCTGCTGGGTTCCTCACCCCTTAACAGAAGACTTCCGTTTTTAAGGTCCAATAAAGGATGCACTCCACGGGAAGCAGTATCGGGTTGACGATGACATTACTAATGTAGGAAGACATTGGCTCCAACGTTGACCACTGGATTGGTAACGTGTGGGCGTACAGGCTCTCCCACTAACACGACGTAAGCCCATCGCATTGAATTGTGATTATGTTCAGAAACAGCATTTTGTAGCCAATAGAGTGGGGAAGAATATGATGTATTGGAATCCTGGATAAAATGAACCTGCTTTCAGAAAAAAATTGTTGTATTACTCATCGAACACCCCTCGCATACATAAATTGGCAATATTGGACATAACTCCTTTTTTACTCAAGTGTCCACGTTGTCACATATCTCTAAGAACTCTTTGTCACTGGTCAGATATGAAATCGCTTCGATCTTCTCATTTATAGTAAAGTTGGCAACTCAAGATTCTCTTCAGCATGTCATCATCAATATGTACTGATGTCAAACAACAACCCACTATACAATTTACTAATACACTCTAAGAGGAAATCTCCCGCACACAGCGAGAGTTTTTACTGTTCATCTTCGTGCTTGCCAAATCCTAATTTGGCCAGCAAGGTTGCTGACATCTCTCCATAACTGAGAACGTTTGGAGCATTATGGCCAGATAAAACACCAAGTCACGATGTGCAGACATTTTTATCTCTGTTACCAGTGACTAATCAAACTTGGAAAACAAATTCCCTGAGAATTCCAGGTATGCGGAGCAAGATGATGCTATACGAAGCTCCTACGAAATTTACAGTGAGTGGGTGGGGTTAAGTATCTCACTATTATGACTCTTCTTTCTCAGCTGTAGTTTAACAGCAGTTTTTAAACACTAATATTTATATGGCCATTCAAATAATTAACACACTTTGAAATATTAAGTATTTTAAAATTTGTGATTTACAAAGCTCAATAAAGTTAAATTCCAATGTTAGGTTAAAAACACAGAATTCCCTGAGATTTTACAGAATTTCTGAATTCTAGGTTCTTCAGAAGAATCGCCAAAATGGACAATGCAAAATGCAGTGACATTAATGTGGCTGCACTCACTTATATTTGATGGTTTAAGTTATACAATGGCAAAAGCTTTCGTATGTAAGTGTCATAACACTGGGTTTCAACATCTTGCTCAGTTCCTTACAAGCTTGATAAAAAAAAAAAATTTAGAAGCAAATCTTAGTGCCAAGTTCTAAATTGAATAAGTAAACTAATTCATACAAGAAGTTGTCAATGACTAAACAGCAACCTGGGATCAACTTGTGATGTCCTGTCATATGCAATTGTTGTAATGTAATGGCTTCATTCAACCGTCATCCAAGGGCCTCCAACCTCAAGATGAGATTCAAATTGATATTCTTTGCTAATATTACATGCACCCTGTGAATGGAAATGAATCATCATGTCTTTGCTTCAGACCAGTAACAAAGTGCATGAGTCAGAAATGGAAACACCCAAATGGGATAGTCATCAAACAAACGCTGACCATATTAGAATAATAATTCCAAGAGAAATGAAAAATACAAAGTTGTCTTTAAGGTCCACAGTAATCACAGCCATACTATCAAATAACACACTTAAAATTTTCTACACACCATTATAGCCCGCATCGCATAGGACAACACTTCCGCGCGTAGTGGCAGAGCAGAAAGGAATATTTAGGAGGGGGTGGGGTGGGGGAGATGAGAACTGTGCATGCACGCAGCAGAGAGCAGACAAACAAAGTCCATGTTACTGAGCTGCGTTGCTGCGGACAACAGTCAGGCACATTTGCCTACGGTACATCATATTATATGTTCAAATCTATCAGGGGAATAGTAGATTTTAAAACCGATTTCGATCAGTCGTTATGAGAGAAATATTAATTCACGTATTGACGACATTGCGTCCACTGCTCCACAGATTTATTCTGCATGACGTTGGGAGAAGAGAACAGCTGACACAGCTTTGTGAAGATGTGAAGTACAATTTTTCTCAAAATGACAATTGCCTAATGACAAGATTATTGAAACTGCTTGCAATAATCATCAGTTATTGCTATTTGAAATGTATTATAAGTAAAAATTTAATATACAACAAAATTAACTTAAAGCACAAACCGAAATTATTATATCTGCGTGACAACTGTTTCTACCCAATGGAATTTTTAAAAATGCGTATAAGGTGTATATGTTGATGTATTTGACTATAGTTAAGTGTAATCACTGCATGTAAAAAAGAATCAATGGTGTAAAAGACTACTGTAAAAATGGTGAGTAAATTGTCATATTTTTCACTGTTAGTGAGTATTATGAGTGTAAACTAACTCATTGGAAATTACAGTGAGCGACGGCATTTATAATCCACTGAACAAGCAAACAATTAACCATTACCTGCGAATAACTCCAGGGAATGCTAACCGATAACACTGAGAACCTACACTATCTCAAAAAGTAACAGTTCTGTCATTTTAGGGCCATATCCAGTTCGTGCTTTGAAAGTCACAGGTGTTTACATGTGAAAATATCAGACTTCTGATGAGTTTATCCAACTGCATTCTCTCGTATTATTTGAGCATACAACATGGCCGGAGAAGCTCAACTTCTCCTTGGGCAACATGTTGAACATTATAGTCCGCATAATTCAAAGGATACAAAGTCCTAATCAAAAAGAGTAGGAAGTTCTCATTATTACGTATGCAACTGATATGCTGACAAATGCATTTTTTATACCACGAGCCTTTAAAACTAAGAACTCTGTTCCAAAGACTACATCATACTACCATCATCACTTCTATTTGAGTCTGTTCCCGAACAATCTGTAAATTTATGATGATAAGTTCAAAGTTTATCTCCATCATCACTTCCCTGTCAAATTCTTCTTTCTGGAGCTTTTCAGCATGCCGCACACAATGCGCCCAAGTTATAAGTGGGATGTTGTCTATTGCCTTATGCACAAGTGATTCAGTGTATGTTATCCTGAATGTTGTTTCCCCCCTCCCACATAGCCCTTTGCTCATATTAATTCCACAGAGCTAAAACGACAGTGACACGTGGATAAATGCAAAACTGTGTGACACTAGTCTCATGCAAAGAAGTCAAATTTGTACGTTCTGTCACACGACTTGTATAAATTAACGAGCTGCAGGAGATCGGCACGAGTCTGGCTTATACTGTGCTTAATATTTTTATTTTTAAGCCAGGGAAAATTATCCGCTTTTCTGGTGTTTGTACTTGATGTTTTCTCTGTAACAGCTGAATTATAACTAGCAATGACAGACTTCAAAGCAAGGTATGACAAGAATTGTGAATCATGTCATGAAACTGACAGCATTCATTTCCAAATGGAAGTCGCTGCTGTTTTTCTTAGATATGAATACAAGTTTATTCTCAGAAACAAAACCAGAAGAAGAGTCAGCACATAGAATAATTATCTGAGAATCTATTCCGGTGAGAACTTTAAAATTGACAGTACCATCACTCGTTTTCCAACAGATCTTCCTGGAATGATTCTAACTGACCCATGTTGCATCAAGGTAATAAGACTGTTGAGCGATCTACTCCTCTTGTATCATGAATCTTTATATCATTCATGCAGTACCTATGTCACTTCTTTGAACTAAAAACTCTCTTCTTAACATATCTGGAACCAATGTCTTTTAAAAATTCTTTACATTGACAAAGCGCTTAACATTGAAGCCAGTTTTCTCCTGCATAGCTGTAACACATTTCTGTGATTTCGGGCATTCATCATTCACATGGAGCACTTTAAAACATAAGTCGTTAAAATAATCCATTTGTGTTACAGCTTCCTTGTAATTTCGATGCTTTCCAGGCGACACGAAACTAACTTTTTCTATGGTTCCTACATCACTGATACTTTTGTTTACAACTATCTTTACAGTTCTCTTGCCATCACCACATGGTTCTGGAGTCCGTTCTTGTGCCTTCAAATGTTAACAGTAGGAGACCTGCTTTCAAATTCACATTCAAAAAAGTTATAAATGCGGTAAATAACTCCCCTCGTCTGCTTGTGAAGCACTCCATGTTTATTGTTGTCACCTGACTTTTTTCAATTGCCCTTAAACATTTACAGATAAGCATTCACAGCTACACTGCTGCAAGGAAAAAAAGAAAAAGAAAAAAAAAATGACAGTTGAATGTATTCATTCGGCTGTAGCGAAGTATGGCAAGAGTGCAGCACGTGGGAGCGAGATTCTTGCTCTATAGCTGAAGCTTGTTACTAGCAGCTCGGAAAGAGAATGAATATTATTGGCTGCCAGTGGCTAGTGGAGGGGGATGCGGAGAATGGCTGAAAATTGGGTTGCCTTCCTAAATGATGCAAACTTTAATTGATATTACAGTATTGTTCACTGTGTTTCAAGATGGGTAAAACTGACATGAAACCAATAAATTCACACTTGAGGCATTTATAATGCATGCAGGCCAACAGAAAGCAGTATTATATTTCTTTATTAAATAAAATGTATTCATTCGGCTGTAGCGAAGTATGGCAAGAGTGCAGCACGTGGGAGCGAGATTCTTGCTCTATAGCTGAAGCTTGTTACTAGCAGCTCGGAAAGAGAATGAATATTATTGGCTGCCAGTGGCTAGTGGAGGGGGATGCGGAGAATGGCTGAAAATTGGGTTGCCTTCCTAAATGATGCAAACTTTAATTGATATTACAGTATTGTTCACTGTGTTTCAAGATGGGTAAAACTGACATGAAACCAATAAATTCACACTTGAGGCATTTATAATGCATGCAGGCCAACAGAAAGCAGTATTATATTTCTTTATTAAATAAAATGTAATTTTGTTTTATATGTGCAATGGGGTAACTTCAACAAGAATAATACAGAGTAAACTAACAGTTGCCCATCAGTCACTTGTACTACAAGTATAGTGTTATCACATGGGTAACATACACATTTCTGCTACATTATTAATTAATTTATAGTAGTACACAACTATGAAATGTCAGTTGTTAGAAACGCGGTATCGTTAACTGCCTCTAAAATTGTCAGTGTGAAGCACGTGGTCCATTTCATATTTGAAATTTTAATTTTATTATCCAAGCAGACAACAGAAACAAAATATAATAATTATTTGGCTTAAAGAATGGAATTTACATAGTGGAACTTATACCACTTCCATCCAGACAATATACATTCTGGCTGTTGTCTCCTAGCATCCACTTTACAACCCTAGCCTCTCCTCTCCACGATGGAACTATTAAGGAGTTTTGACAGTAAAAACACAAAAGGTTGACAGTTCAGTTTCTACGAGAAAGTCCATGAAGCAGTGAAATAGCTTATCATCAAATAATTCTGCCCCACTCCCCCCCTTTTCTGGCAGTGTTGGGAGAATTTTGTAAGACTGTAAGTCAGAATTCTTCATCATGAGGGAGGAAAAAAAAGAAAAAGAACACACACACACACACACACACACACACACACACACACACACACACTGGTGGGCAGACGGGGTTAGTGAATGAGGACAAAATAGTAGTCTAAGAACGAGTACCTGTCTTCGCAAACACTATCCACGTGCAGGATAACATCTTGCTCCTCTACTTCCACTTTAAACTGTTCGTCTAGTTCACCAGAAGTATTTGAACTGGAACCCACTACTGAGCACTCGACAGCCAGACGATGACATGGCACCATATCATCTGGGATGGGTGCCATCTGAAATGTAAAATTTTTTACATATAATGTTATGCATTCAGTTTCTATTGGTAACTACTTAATTAACATTCACTGGTTCTCCTAGACAATAGTTAAACTTCCAACAGATAATAATCTTTATGGTAAATTTTATAGTAAATAAGATACACTATTTACAGATATATTGACTGTCAAATACCATTTTAATAATGACGGGCTGTAACTAGAATGAAGAGCAATGTAACTTCATTTTTTCCTGCCTTACAGCTTGACTATATGCACTATTGTTCTGTAATTACCCCTTTATCTCTTTTACAAAAAGTCTCTCAACTGTGACAACATGACAGTTAATTTCTACTTCCGGTCTGTCTCTCGGTCCTTGTTTAATCCATCTGCAAAATTTGACAAGCCTAGATCATCACTGTACAAGCACCAACTGAGGACACTGAAGAGGTTGTTAAAGACGGCTTTTATGAAGAACTAGATCAACTGTGGAATGAGTTCTCCTCGTATGATACAAAATTAATCATAGGTGACTTTAATGCGAAGATCGGGAAGGAGGAAGCATTCTGGCCTACAACTGGGAAAAAAAGTTTGTGTAACATTTCGAATGATAATGGCACAAGGGTGGTTAATTTTGCTGTTTCAAAAGACATGATTGCTGAGAGCACATATTTCAAAAGGAAGGACATTCATTAAGCAACTTGGGTCTCTCCGGATGGGTCACACCCAAAACCAAATTGATCATGTTCTTGTAGATCGGAGATGGCACACTAGTATAGAAAATGTTAGGACTTTCAGGGGAGCAGACTGTGATTCTGATCATTTTCTTGTAGTTGCCAAAGTTCACCAATGGCTGTCTACAGCAACATCAATGTGTCACAATGCAGAACTTGTTAGGTTCGACACTGACAAGCTAAATGATGAAAAGTTTAGAAGAAGGTACATGATAGAAATTTCAAATAGGTTTGATGCTCTCAGGACACACGAAGATCAAGGTGAGGATGTAAATAAACAGTGGATCACTGTGAGGAATAATATCAAAGAGGCAGCAAAGGTCACAATAGGTACAATTAAGAAGAACAGGAGGAAACCATGGTTTGATGAGGAATGCAAGAAATTGGTAGAGGAAAGGAGAAAAGCACAATTAGATTGGGATAGAATGGGAGACAGAAGACGAGAGGAGTTCTTGAACTTGAGAAGGGAAGTTGGTCGTAGGCTACGGGCAAAGAAGAGGGGTTATCTGAACAATCAAATTACAAAAATGGAAACAAACATAAAACAAAAAACATTAGGGAACTTTACCTAGACATAAATGGGTATAGGAAGGGCTTCAGGGCCAGGACAAATGCACTTCGAGGGGATGCTGGGGGAATACTGACAGACCCCAGTGCTATACTAAGTAAATGGAGGGCGCATTTTGAGCATCTATTAAATGTACACCAGGAAGCAGGAAATGAACAGGCGTACGAAATACATACAGCAGATCCCCAGATACCTGAGCCAACGTTAAAGGAAGTAAGAAATGCAATCAACAAATTGAAAAACCATAAAGCACCAGGATCAGACTGCATAACTGCAGAATTAGTTAAAAACGGGGGATAGAAATTGGTGGAAGTAGTTCACAAAGTGATAACTAAAGTATGGAACTCAGAGATGATACCTGAAGAGTGGCAGGAGTCGATTCTGAACCCAGTTCTCAAGATGGGAAACAAAATGGATTGTAGTAATTATAGAGAGATATCGCTATTACCAGTATGTCCCAAAATTTTCTCGAATATTCTGCTAAGCAGGCTTACACCATATACAGATGAAATTGTGGGGGATTACCAAGCCGCCTTTCGGAGGAACAGATCAACTATAGACCAAATATTCACCCTGCGTCAAATTTTGGAAAAGAAATGGGAATACAATAAACCAGTTCATAATCTTTTCATAGATTTTACAAAAGCATATGACTCAGTATTGCAATCAAAATTGTACAGAATTCTTTTGGAACTTGGAATACCAAAGAAGTATGTTAGACTTATAGCAGCGAGTTTGAAAAACACAAAAGGTAGAGTACGCATGGGGAAATTGGAGTCAGAAGAATTTGTAATAAAGAACGGACTTAAGCAGGGAGATGCCCTGTCTCCACTACTTTTTAATTTAGTCCTAGAATATATTGTACGAATGGCAGCAGATAATTCAGAGTGTGTGGAGTTAAATGGAAATATTAAGATATTAGGGTATGCAGATGATCTAAACATCATTAGCGATAGGAAAGAATCTGTAACAGCAAAAGCGAATGCGTTAATCAAGGATAGTGAAGATGTAGGTCTGAGGATAAGTGAAGACAAAACTAAATACCTGGTTACTACTAGAATGCCAACAGCAGCAGATCAGGAAATGTTAAGAGTTGGAGACATGCAGTTTGAAAAAGTGAACACATGTAAGTATCTAGGCATGGACATCACTTCGAGAAATGAGATTGATTCCGAAATGAAGAAGAGATTACGGGCGGGAAATGCGTGCTACTTCTCACTGAATAGATTATTTTCATCACGGATATTGTCTAGGAATTTAAAGATTAGAATATACAAAACTATTATTCTCCCAGTTATGCTGTATGGGTGCGAGACTTGGTCTCTCACTGTGCAAAATGAAAAGCCGTTTCGAATATTTGAAAACAAAATTTTGAAGAAAATTTTCGGAGAAAAAACGGATGACATTAGCGGAGAGTGGCGAAAACTGCACAACGAAAAGCTTCACAAACTCTATTCAAGCCCTGACATAATCAGTATTATTAAATTCTGTAAAGTTTGGAAGGTAAGAGACGAGATACTGGCAGAAGTAAGGCTGTGAGGACCGGGTGTGAGTCGTGCTTCGGTAGCTCAGATGGTAGAGCACTTGCCCGCGAAAGGCAAAGGTCCCGAGTTCGAGTCTCAGTCGGGCACACAGTTTTAATTTGCCAGGAAGTTTCAAACTACCACTACTTCAGATCTGAACTAAAGAGGTGGTAGCAGTTCATGAAAGTATTATAAATAATAAAACAGGAAAGTGGGACAGAAAAACTACAACAATTCTAGAAATAATATGGTTGGGTGCACTATAATGTATAAAACAGACGCAGTATGAAACCCAACTGCTGTATATAGTACCATGGAATGACCTATTCGGATTTGACTGATGGAGAAAACCTAGCTGACTCCATTATCATCAGGACATACTGTACTATACGAATGAAGACATCCTACACAAACAATGAAAATCTGCATTGTCCACCAATGAATGACCATACGATCAGGAATAGTTAGTCTAAGCCATAAAAGCACAATGGCACACAAAGACCATATGTAGAAATGAAATCAACAAATGACATGGTAACCAAACAATGAAAAACATATTCCACGGAATCCTGTAAAGTGTAAGCACCTATCATCAATATAGTTGAAATCATGGTAGTGATTGAATATAGAAAATTAGTCACAACCAAAACATAATATTACTGCCTGACCTTCATAAGAAGGCAACAAGATAGCCAATAAGACCTACATATGGCAAGATCAAAACCACCCACCTGTATACTAGATAGTGGCTGAATTTTCAAACGACAAACATATGTATGTCATATGTGAAAGTAACAAGTCTACACACCTAGTTAGGACATACAACAATGTAGTAAAGTACTGAACATCAAGTAATAGTAAGACAGTCAAACATATGTAAATATCTGTTTCTTTTTTAACCCTGCGTGGTAGTGCAATTTCATTTGATATATTTGACTGTTCCCTTATAATTTTCATGTGTATATGATCATCTACCTCTGGTTGAAAATTGTTATTAACTGCAATGTCTTTGAAGACGTGTATTTCACACTCCCTTCACTTATCCTGGTCCAGTGGGATTTTAAGCATCAAACTGATCAAACTGTAGAAAAATGCCATTTTGTATTTCTCAAATTGAAAGGAATAATAGCATCTGTGGTGGTCAGTTTCTCATATATAACACCCAAGAAATTGATTTATTTTACTGCGTTCTTCAATTTCTTCTCTAATGGTGATATTGTGGTGTAAACTGTTGAAAGCACGCATAATGTGTTGCGGGTCATTGTCTTTATGTTCATATAGCAATACAGTGTCGTCAACATATCTATAATAATATAAAATGTGTCTCAGAACATCCTGACACTATCTTAAGCAAATCGTCTCTAGATGTTTTAGAAAAATATTAGCCAAGGTACCAGATAGGCAACAACCCATGGCTCTTCCATCACATCATTTATATATTTGTCCATTGAAAGATAAACAATTATAAGATAATATTAACTAATGTAACCTTACAAAATTATCTATTTCACCTGGTGTCAGACATCGGTGTTTTACAAAATTCTTTCTTACAACTTTCGCCTATCTGAACACTGGTACATGTCTGTTACGTCTAAAAACACCCACTTAAAACCTCCTGGGATCTGAGTGCCTTTGATTTTATTTATGTCGTCATGAGCATTCAGCAAGGAATACTGTTGTTCAAAGGTATATTTTTTAACCAAAGTTTATTCAAAGGTATATTTTTTTAACCAAAGTTTATTCAAAGGTATATTTTTTTAACCAAAGTTTATTCAAAGGTATATTTTTTTAACAAAAATTTATTCAATCTGGTACTTTATCTACATACTGGGCTCTCTCTATAATTAACAGTTGGTCTCGCCAGATAATTTTCTTTATGGATCTTTGGCTGTGCTCACAAATTAGGTGCATCTGGATTCATTACATTACCTGTTTTACGGAATTTCTCATCAAAAAGGAAAGTAGCTGTTTTCAAGGTATTCTTAATTGGACCACTAACTAGTTGGATGATACCCTACTATCAAATTTGACCACCGTGGCATTAGCTATAGCTGTGCCACAACTGTTGGTACCCTTGTCAGCTGAAAGCTGAATACAGTGGTCACCAATGTGTTTTAATGTCAACAATAGCATTTTCATACACTTGTTTCAAGCAATTTTTGCACAGTATCAATTTATCTGGTACACAGCGGCCACTGCTACTCACCAGGAAGCCTTTAGCACATTCTAAGGCACATCAGCCAACACTAAAGGCTCACCCAAGTTTAGATTAAAGCTGTCCACTGCCCACTGCACTACTTGTCACAAAGGAAATTAACTGCTGACACTTCTGTATGTCCTCTTGCTTAGTGATGCTTGTATGGTAGTGCAGAATGATTGTGTTGAAGGAAATGTGACATGGCTTACATAAAATTAAAAGAAACAAACACTAAGAAGATGGCGGTAACTGAAAAATAATGATGTCAACTTCAATTGAATAACATATGCATTTCAGTAAACTAAATTTCAATTTGAAAATTTGAGGTAAGAAGACTGGTAGATAACATAAATGATAAAAAACCTGTTCTTACTTTCTTGTTTTTGACAAGTTTGGCACTTGTGAAAATATATCTCTCTAATGTCAAATGGTATTTAACTAAAGGCTAGCTGGGTTTGTCACAATGCAGCAGCATGTAGACATATTCTCAAAGCTACAATGTGTCACATACAGTGTTGAGTACAGTACTGATTATATCTCTTACACCTTCCAACATATAAAAGTAAGTTGACTCAAGTGTCCCCGATGCAGCAGTGTGCTGACACATTATTGAATTATACGGACAAACAACATTGCACCGCACACAAGCTCGATTTCAGTGCAGTGTGTAAATTTAATTATTGAGCTTTTTCTTAAAATGTGCAGCTTCACATTATTGTTTTTCCTTAGTATTAATTCTGAAAATATATTGAAAAACTGTGTTTTTCTGCAAAAGACTTAACCCCTATCTTTACTGTAAAGTCTTATTTACCCCTTTTTAGGATATGTAAGGTTAAAACATTCAAACCTGAGCCCTACACATCACATTGACATCATGTTCTTGCATCATTTGACATGCTAGTGCGACCTGCCCTTCCCATCATTTGAGGACTTTAGCTTGTGTAGTTACAGCACACTGAATAAGCCAGCAAAGTGTGAATGTAGGGTCACAGATGGCTCTGGCATGGCATTTGCTTCTTTCTGTGTAGTCTAGGAATGTGTTATTGCAATTTAAAATTTTGCTCTCCCTTCGGGAAATGACTTGTAGGCAGTACTGCATTTCAGAAGAGGAGCCTATTACAAAACTTGTAAACTGTGTTTTATACAAAAGTTCGGAGTTCACTGATATTTCAGGTGACTAAAAGGCCATGACAATATTGATGACAACAGTAAGAAAAGTGCAACAAACTGTTCATTTATATTCTGGACATATGGATATTCAATTATGATACCTAGCACCATAACCTCTTAAGACTAGACTAGATTAGATTCAGTTTTCGTTCCATAGACCCAGAAAATAAGATGATTCTCGTGGGTGTGGAACAGGTCAGAAAGTATAACATAAAAAACATAAAACATTTGAATATAATACTTACTACCCTGACCATTTGTCAGAAGCCTGTCAAAATAGGTGAATACAATACAGTAAACTGGAATAGCTAATATTTACAAAATTAATATGCTGTCAGAAAAAAAACATTGTTATGCAGTACAAATAAATTTATCATACACAAAATACCTAATCTTGACTGTTGTCACCAAGTGCTTTCAAAACTGAAATGTAACAGACATTTTTAATTAAGCTGGCCTAATAATCTCTGTTAAGATATTCATCTATAGAGTAGGAGAAGTTGCCTATCAAAAAGTCTTTTGAACTCTGTTCATATTGTGCTTTATCTGAAACCAAGGTTTTAATGGCTGCTGGCAATTTATTGAGAATGTGTGTTCCTGAACACTGTATCCCTTTTTGGACCAAGGTAAGTAATTTTGGATCTTTATGTATACTGTTCATATTCCTGGTATTGGTACTGTATACTGAGCTATTGGTTGGAATAGAGATGTATTACTTGCAACAAACTTCATTAAGGAATAAATATACTGCGAAGCAGTGGTTAGAATACAAAGTTCCTTGAACAGGTTTCTACGTGATGTTCTAGAATTTACACCACAAATGATTCTTATTACACGCTTTTGCACGCTAAAAACTTTTGCTCGGTTTGATGAGTTACCCCAGAATATGATCCCGCATGACATAATAGAATGAAAGTAAGAAAAATATGGAAGTTTTTTTTATATTTATATCTCCTACAGCTGATATCATTCTCACTGCAAATACACACTTGTTTAAGCGCTTAAGCTGTTCTGTGGTGTGTCCTTTCCAAATGAATTTAGTATCGAGTTGCAATCCCAGAACACTGTCAACCTCTTCGACCTGCATGTCTTCATATGTTATGCACATGCTGGAAGGAAATCTCTTACAGGTTCTGAACTGAATATGATGGGTCTTTTCACTGTCTTTAACGACAGTGAATTAGCTTCACACCATCTATTAACGTCAGGGAAAATTTGATTAGTAGCCCTTTCTAAATCTGTATTTGACTCGCTACTTATTGCAATGTTTGTATCATTGGCAAAACAAAATGAACTTAGCATCTGGCAATGTAACAGACGAGAGATCATTAATGAACACAAGAAAAAGCAACGTACCCAAGACGGACCCAATCTGATGAAGACTGACTGCTTACTGCACAGATATTTCGCAACGACACCCTTTGTTTCCTGTTAGTTAGATAAGACTCAAACCATTTCACAGCACTAAAGGTGACACCATAATATTCTAATTTACTTAAGAGAATGGTGTGATTCACACAGTCTAAGGCTTTTGAGAGGTCACAGAAAATGCTAGAAGCCTCTGGTTTATTATCTAATGCATTAAGTATGTTCTCACTGTAACTGTAAATAGCTTTCTCTATATCAGAACCCTTAAGAGATCCAAACTGTGACTTGGACAATATATTATTTGCAGTCAGATGATTGAGGGGACACTTTAACACAACCATTTCAAATATTTTGAGAAAGCTGGCAAAAGTGAAAGATGGCATCAATGTAATGCCGAAACTGGTCGCACATAAGAAGTTTATAAATAAATTTCTACAATACATATGGCTGTTGGTAAATTATTGCATCAAGAAATCAAGAAAAAGTGAAATTGGTCAATAGTTTGATGGCATCTCTTTATTCCCCTTCTTGTAAAGTGGCTTAACTTCAGCATATTTTAGCCAGTCTGGAAATGTTCCAAAGATACGAGATTGATTACACAAATAAATTAAGATAGATCTCAGCTAGCATGAGCACTCTTTGATTAACTTCATTGGTATGTTATCATTCCCACTAGAATAATTAGATTTAAGGATTTATGATGGATGCTACTTCTTTGGAAGACGTGTCATTTCCATTTTACTCAAGTTATTTTTAAAGATTGGTCTCAGAGACTGGTTTCACAGAATGGGCATATGATTAGTGAAACTGAACACTTCAAATTTCTAGGTGTTCGGATAGATAGTAAACTGTCGTGGAAAGCCATGTTCAGGATCTTGTTCAAAGACTTAATGCTGCCATTTTTACTATTCTAACATAATCTGAAGTAAGTGATCGTTCAACACAAAAATTAGTCTACTTTGCTATGTTCATTCACTTATATTTTGTGGTATTATATTTTGGGTAACTCTTCCCATTCCAAAAAGTAATTTCTGGATCAGAAACAGGCAATTCAGGCAATAGTGGCGTAAGTTCATGAACCTCTTGTGGACCCCTGTTCACTAATCTGGGTATTATCCAGCCTGGATTTGGATCAGACTTCCTTAACGCTTGTGCAGAAAGGTGTGCATGCAGTATACTGCTGCATCCATTTTTAATAAGCTACCACAAGAATTCAAAAACCTTAACAGTAATCCACATGCTTTCAAATTGAAAACAAAGAGTTTCCTCATGGGTCACTCCTCTCATTCAGTTGAGGAGTTCTTTGAAAAATTAGGCTAATTCTTATGTTATATTGTTGACTGCGTTTATTTAAACTTATGGCTTGACTTTTTCTGGATTCATAGACATTTTATTTTTGTCTATTATTACTGGTATGTTGTAATTTCATGTACTGACATGTTCCATGACCTTGGAGATTTGTTTCTCAATTTGGTTGGTTGGTTGGTTGGTTTAAAAGGGGTGAAAGGGACCAAACTGCTTGGTTATCGGTCTTTTGCTCCTGTTAAAACAATCATACAGGGGAAAGAAGAAAACAAACGAAACAGAGAGCACAATACTGAAATGAAGGAAATATGACAAGAATGACAGAAAGGCAACAAACACTACAAAGAACAAAGGAGAACAACAAAACCACAGAGTGATGCAAGAAAAAATGTAGAAGAGATCAAAACAAGAAAGCAGATTACCATGGCTGGCTGACCATGATAATAAAAAGAAGAAGCCAGCCACTCTGCAACACATTAAAACCTCTCTAAAAGCAACAGGGTGGAGGACACAGAGGGACAAAGGACTTATGCTGAAACTTAGATCAAATGATCAAACCCACCCTCACAAATAAAACGTAAAACTAAAGCTGCTGTCGAGGCACCGTTGCCCAACACCGAAGGTAGGGTGCTGGGAAAGTTAAAAGTCCACCTCAGAGCGGCTAAAAGTGGGCAGTCCAGCAAGATGTAGATGACAGTCAGAATGGAGCCACAGTGACACCGAGGTGGCGCCTTGCGATGGAGGAGGTAACCATGTGTCAGCCATGTATGGTCAATGCGGAACCGGCATAGGGCAACAGATTCCCTGCAAGTGACTCGCATGGATTACCGCCACACACATTTGTTGTCGCCTTGATAGCAAGGAGTTTATTTGGTGTACTCAGGGTGCGCCATTCAGTATCCCAGTTCGCGAAAGCTTTGTGGCGGAAGACCACTTGCAAATCGATCTCCAGCAGGCCAATCTCCAGAGATGGTTTACTTTACTGGTGGCCAGTTTGGACAGGCAGTCAACAAGTTCATTGCCCAGTATCCCAATATGTTCTGGGGTGCAAATGAAGGTCACTGAGCGTCCACTGGTTCAGAGGGCATTAAGAGACTCCTGCATTAACAGTACCAAATGATGCCTAGGGAAGTACTGGTCGAGAGCTTGTAGGCTGCTAAAGGAGTCACTACAAATGATGAAGGACTCACCAGAGCAGGAGCAGATATGATCAAGAGCATGATAGATGGCAACCAACTCTGCAGTGAAAATGCTGCAGTCATCCAGAAAGGAGTGTTGTTCAGTATGGCCAATGTAACCATAAGCATAGCCAACAAGATCGTCAACCAGTGAGCCATTGGTGTAGATTATTTCTGAGCCCTCAAACTCGCCAAGAAGAGAGATAAAATGCCAACGAGGGCCTCAGGTGGAACTGAGCCTTTGGGGGCTTGCAATAGGTCCAGCCGAAGCTGTGGTCGAGGTATGGTCCATGGAGATGTATGGAAGTGGGCCTGCAGAAAGGTGGTAAGGGGAAAGCGTCGAGTTCATGAAGAAGTGACCGGACATGGATGGTGAAGGGATTCCCAGTTCTGGGTCGCTGTTGCAGGAGATAGACTGCCGTGTTGGGGAAAAGACAACGGTAATTTGGATGGCGATGTGAACTATGGATGTGGCCAATATAATTTGTGAGCAATAGTGGCTACCGGAGCCGCAATGGAGGAATGCCAGCTTCCACAAGGAGGCTGTTCAAGTGGCTAGATCGGAAGGCTTCTGTCGCGAGGTGACTCAATTTGGTCCAACGGAACTTGAGATGTAAATAAAATATTCCATTGTACTGTTCACCAACCTGATAACGCCAAGCTCTCAGTAACGGAAATGAAGTACTTGTTTAAAAGGTTTGCAACAATACAAGCACTTGTCACCAAAGTCTCATTTATTTTTAGAACTATCTTTTCCTCTACCTTTTTTGGTCCCACCTGTCTCTATATTCACTATATCCCATACAGTTTTTACTTTTTAACCCGATGTAATTATCTTTTTCTCATAATAAAGCTGCTTCGATTTCTGGATTACTTGCTTCAATATTTTTGCAGTATTCTTTGTAACGCATTACAAAGCTAACATCAGAGCTGCTCCTAGATAGTAGATACAGTCTCCTGTTTGTCCCACATGATATCTTTACTCCTTGAGTAATTCAGGTTTTATTTTTTTACTTCTGTGTGATTTGAGTTACCTTGAGGGAAAAAAAATTTCTAAAGTGGAGGTAACTTTATTAGTGAATGCTTTGTATTTTCCATTTGAGTCGGAAGTATTATAAACATCTATCTAGTTCATGTCTTTGAGTAATTTCCCGAATTTCTCAATTTTTGACTTATTTATTACCTTCCTGTGCTCAGATTTAATAGATTTTTTTTTTTTATTCTGAGAAGTTTCAACATTTAACACAACAAGATGCTGCATGTCGTGATCAGGTAGCCCATTTACTATAGGTTTTGTGATATGGCTTTTTCCCTAGATTTGTGTACAAAAATATTATCTAAAGAAGTCTCAGAGCATTTACATATCCTAGTTGCAAATTTCATAGTAGGAACTAAATTGAATGATACTGTTACTGAATGCAATAATTGTTCACTGATTCCTTGTTTTTTACTGTGAGATCGGACAAGGGAGTTTCCAGATTTTTTTATGAAGAGATTAAAATTTCCTGAAGGTGATCTGTATATACCCACTATTGTAATGGACTTATCATGAAATACTACTACTGTTGCACAAGCTTCTAAATGTTAATCTGAGTAAAAGTTATTACTATCAATATTCTTGAAATCAAAACAGTTTCTGATAAATATGGCAACTCCTCTTTTCGCCATCGTTTCACTACACACGTAAGAAGCTAACTTGAATCCTGCAACATTTAACATATCTGTACCAGTGGTCACATGACGTTCAGAGAGGAAGATTATATCAACTGGTTTACTCAACTCTAATTCTTCACACTCATTAAGCTTACGCCTTAGTCCTCGGATATTCTGATTCCATAAGGATAACTGATTTTGTGCACTGTCAGAATTACAACTGGATGAACCTAATGTTCCTGTAAATTTTTTAGTATCTTTAGTTTTAATCTGAGGCTTTCTGCATGAATTGTGTACATTAAAATTTGCTATCTGGCTGCCTGTTTTATCAATGTAAATGTCATTTTCAGCCTGTCTCTGAACATATTTGGTTCTGCCCTCCCTACCCTAAAGAACTGCTGTTCTGTCACTTGTAATCACTGGTACTTTACCACTTGCGACAGTGCCGCCCCCCCCCCCCCCCCCCCCCCAATCTTATTTGCTATTAGCCCACACAGTTTTCCCTTCCCTTTACTGTTAAGGTGAAGGCCATGCCTAGTATAGTCCCACCTGCTGACTGAGTCAACAGGAACCACATCGACATGAGACTCCATACCTGATCCAAGCAGCCATTCCACCTCTAAATTACCTCTCCAAACAGAAGGGTTTAAATGAAGCAAGTCATGGTGCCTCAGAACAGACACAAGCCCAATACCA
Source organism: Schistocerca serialis cubense (assembly GCF_023864345.2). Classification (NCBI taxonomy): domain Eukaryota; kingdom Metazoa; phylum Arthropoda; class Insecta; order Orthoptera; family Acrididae; genus Schistocerca; species Schistocerca serialis. The sequence goes on from NC_064641.1 coordinate 171,163,033, forward strand.
GTATGTCCCATTGCTGAAGCTATCTTCACCAGGTCACTCTTGACTGAATAATTAGGGTTCCTATCTATGCTGTTGCTAGCCCCACCTACATTTACCATGGTTGTCTTCCTTTGTGAAGTCTTTGCAATGTGAACCTACATCCTATATCACCTGACCCAGACTTGCACTAAATTTGAAAAAACTTGTGACCTGGTAACCTGACCCTAGCTCATTTTTTCACGAATTTCCTGACTTCTTACTTTTCAGACGCATTTTGAAAGTTTGTTGTGTCCTGCCTACTCCTAAATCTACTTGTGGCTCATAAGTTTCCAACTGTGACAACAAATCAAACCTGTTTTCCACATTGACAACAAAACTGTCTGAGAATGTCTTATTCCTTTTTTCTTCTATGACCTGTTGTCACTTCCCACTTCTATTTTCCCTTCTCCCCCCCCCCCCCCCTCCCCTCTCTACAGCAAACCCTACACCAGTGAGTCTGGTTTATTTCCCCAATTCCCGAGCCGCTACAGTCACCCGCATGAGAGAAACTGCAACACCCCTCACACCACACCCCAGAACTAACAATCTTATGGCAAGTCATACACTTCTCACTCATGGCAAACAAATTTTAGCATTAGTTTAATTGCATTTGCAAAGGACTGAGTTTGTTAATATGTCGTCGTCCTCTCCATTTAGCAGACTGTTTGAGAACCAGCCTCACCAAAATATCATTCTGAACCTCTACATATGAATAAGCACTGTCTTAAACACACAAGACAAATTTTCAGTATAAAATAAATTATACCCAATTTTTTTCCACATATATTTGCACTTGTGTCACCTGAATGCCAATTTAAATTGGACTCCTACTGTACCTATGCCACATTTAAGCCATACACTTCTGATGAACTTTATTCTTATCCGTTTTTGTAAGACAGACTATTGCTCTTTATATTTCCAGTAACTGTGTTGTACCAAACACAGACACTGAAGTTTTTTTTAATACACACTCATTAAGCACAGTCTAAAATTAGTGGGAGAACTAAGAAGAAAAATAATCAGGCAATGCCTGTTGCAGATGGAAAAAATAAGAAAAAGAGCAACTGTTTTTCTCTCAAAGCAGGAAAACGGACAAGTTCATCAGGTGGCAAACCAGAGATACTGAATATGTTAATTTATTTTTGACAAAACAATTGAACGGTTAGGTTGCAATAACAATAGTATTATGGAAAGGATAGATTGTTACTCTCTGTAAAGAGGACACAATGAGTTGCACACAGGTACAGCATAAAAACTGTTAGACATTGAGCTTCGTTAAATACTGAGCCGAAAGCTCAATGTGTAACAGTTTTTTTTTTGTTGTGCCTGTCTGTGACTCAATTTGTCTTAATTGATGAAAGGAAGAAATTTAAAAATGCAGCAAATGAAGCAGGTGAAAGGGAATACAAACGTTTAAAAAATGAGATTGACTGGAAGTGCAGAGTCGCTAAGGCCGGTATTACACTATCAAATTTCTTTGTCAAAGATTTGATCAAAGATGTGATCAAATATTCCGTCAAATATATTTGACAAAGATCTTTGACTTAGCGCTAGAAGGGGTATTACACTGTCATCATGTTTTTTGTCAAAGTTCAAGATGGCTGACAACAACAACTTGTTATTAACCGCAGCAGTTGCATGTACCACAATTGCACTGTGTGCACATGTGGAAGAGAAAGGGGAGGGGGGGGGGGGGGGAGACATACCTGGGTGAAGCCGTGGGTTCTGCGACGACACGATAAAAGCATTCAACAAAACTTGTTACATGAGCTTATAGTGGAGGATGTCAAGTCGTACATCAGTTACTTAAGAATGGATGAGCATACATTTCTGTTATGTGCTCAATGAGGTGTATCCTCATATCACAAAGCACAATATTCACTTAAAAACTGCTACATCTGCAGAAGACAGGCTCACTGTAACACTCCGATTCCTTGCTACAGCAGAGGGTTGGGTTGGGTTAGGTTAGGTTTCCAATCTTCTTAATCTATTTTTGTATTCAGCGTGCCTCACGTTGACAAGCGCCTCATCAGCTTCATACATCTCTATTAATTTTGTAGTTGTCGGCACAAACCAATTGTATTTACCGGCCATGTTTATAAAAACACTACAGACGACAGAATGCTGCAGCGATGCTAGCACTCCAAGTGGTAACATGTCACATTGCAGTGAACAGAAGACAAGCGACTTCTTTGAACAAATCTACAGCGAGGCCCTATATTTGATCAAATATTGGACGACATTTGACAACATTCCCTATTACACCATCAAATATCTTTGACAAAGATATTGGACAAAGATATTTGACAAAGAAATTTGATAGTGTAATACCGGCCTAAGCAGGAATGGCTCGAAGACAAATGTAAGGATTTAGAAGCATATTTCACTAGGGGAAAGATAGACACTGCCTACAGGAAAACTAAAGAGGCCTTTGGTGACAAGAAGCGGCTGCATGAATATCAAGGGATCTGATAATAAACCAGTCCTAAGCAAAGTAGGGACAGCTGAAAAGTGGAAGGAGTACATAGAGTGCCTATACAAGGGAGATGAAACTGAAAGCAATATTATAGAAAGTGAAGTGGAGGCAGATGAAGACAAGATGGGAGATATGATACTGTGAGAATAATCTGACAAAGCTCTGAAAGACCTAAGCTGAAACAAGGCTCCAGGAGTAGACGATATTCTATCAGAACTACTGATAGTCTTGGGAGAGCCAGCCATGACAATACTCTTCTGTCTGGTGTACAGGATGTATGAGACAGGCGAAATACCCTCACACATCAAGAAGAATGTAATAATTCCAATTACAAAGAAAGCTGCTGCCGAGAAGAGTGACAACTTCCGAACTATCAGTTTAATATGTCATGGCTGCAAAATACTAATACGAATTCTTTACATAAGAAGAAGAATGAAATAACTGGTAGAAGCCAACCTTGGGGAAGATCAGTTTGGAGTCTATAGAAATGTTGGAGCATGTGAGGTAATACCGACCAAATGACTTACCGTAGAAGACTGGTTGAGAAAACGCCAACCTATATTTGTAGCATTTGTAGACTTGGAGAAAGTTTTTTGACAATGTTAACAGGAATATTCTCTTCGAAATTGTGAAGGTAGCAGAAGCAAAATACAAGGTGAGAAGGACTATTTACAACTTGTACAGAAACCAGACAGCAGTTATAAGATTTGAGGGGCACGAAAGGAAGGCACCGCTTGAAAAGGGAGTGAGGCAGGTTTGTAGTCTATCTCTGACATTGTTCAATACGTACAATGAACAAGCAGTAAAGGAAGCCAAAGAAAAATCTGGAATACGAATTAAAGTTCAGGGACAACAAATGAAAACATTGAAGTTTTCTGATGAAATTATAATTCTGTCAGAGACAGCAAAAGACTTAGAAAAGCAGTTGAACATAATGGACAGGGTCCTGAAGGGAGGATATAAGATGAACATCAGCAAAAGGAAAAAAACGATAATGGAAAGCAGTCGAATGAAATCAGGTGATGTTGAGGGAATTAGTATAGGAAATGAGACACTTAAAGTAGTAAATGGGTTTTTCTATTTTGGGCAGCACAGTAACTGATGATGGCTGAAATAAAGAGGATATAAAATGTACAAGGCTGAAGTAGAGAGGATATAAAATGTAGACTGGCGATGACAAGAAGAGCTTTTCTGAAGAAGAGAAATTTATTAACATCATGTGCCTGTAACAAGTTGAGCACCAGTGCTTTCTATCAGCGCTTGGAGTCTGGTACTTTCTCAACACAGCTATGACAATTTACAACTGTTGTACTGATGGTTCCTGTATCTACAGTCTTCCTGTGTTCGGCCTGCACCCTTTGGAGCTGAAGCCCTTCTTGTGTTTTCCTGAGACCCTCTAGCCTATAAAACAGCCTAGTCCACACCACACAGCCCCTGCTACCCATGTAGCCGCCTCCTGCATATAGTGGACACCTGATCCATTCAGCGGAACCCGAAACCCAACCACCCTTTGGCGCAAGTTGAGGAATCTGCAGCCTGCACAGTCGCAGAACCATCTGAGCCTCTGATTCAGACCCTCCACTTGGCTCTGTACCAGAGGTCTGCAATCGATCCTGTCAACTATGCTGCAAATGGTCAGCTCTGCTTTCATCTCGCAAGTAAGACTGGCAGCCTTTACCACTTCTGTCTGCAGCTCGAAACCAGAGAGAATCTCTTATGATCCAAAGTGACACACATTACTGGTACCAACATGTGTAACCATCTGCAGTTGGCTGCACCCTGTACTCTTCATGGCATCCGGGAGGATCCGTTCCACATCTGGAATGACTCCACCCAGTATGCACACGGAGTGCACATTGGTTTTCTTTCCCTTCTTGGCAGCCATGTCCCTAAGGGGTCCCATAACACACCTAATGCTGCAGCTCCCAACTAGCAATAATCTCACCCTCTGTAACTGCCTGGATCTTGCAGGCTCAGAGGTTTCCTCTGAAACAGGACAGGTGACAGCATCTAGCTCAGCGACAGTCTCAGCCACAGACAGCACCTGGAACCTATTGGTCAGACAAACTGGGGAAGCCTCACGTGTGGCTGCCTGGGGAGTCTTTTGCCGCCTGCTACACCGTGGGGCAACCCCACACTCTACCACAGGTGAGGGGTCAACCTCAGTGCGAGCAGTAACTGGGCTGCCCGCTGGTGAGGACCGATTGGAGGACTCGGATGTGGTGGATGTCCATTGGATCCCCACGGCTGGCCGGCCCACCCACAACAGTGGTGCCCATCCAATGGAGCCTCAAGCTGTGTAACAGAAGCCATCATGCCTGAAGCTGAGAGCTAAGTGTCACCAACTCGGCTCGCACCTGCACACAACAATCTTAGTCCCTGTCCATACTAAAGCAAAGCGACCAGCCAATTATTTGTGTGTTTGTGAAGCTAAAGTACCATACTTGGTGGATTCTGTAATTGTACTTGCACACTACAATTGCTGGGCAAAACTATTGGGAAATATGACATCACCAGATATACTTTAAACTTGCTTCATTATTGTGACAAAACAATTTTTTGCTGATGAAATGGTGATGAATGGAGGGGCATGTTTTAGGCAACTGTGAGGGAAATGTTGAAACACAATGGGTTGCACCTTCAAACTAGGCTAACACTTAACGCCTTACATCCATGCAAGCCTGTATTCAGTCATATGATCTTGTTTCAACCAGAGGATGAGGATGATGATGATATCTGTTAATACTGATGTGGTAAAGAAACAGTTATACCTGTAATGGCAGGATTCAACAGTGTATACACTCTGAAAGGATACAAATCCTTTCATTATTTATTGAAAAAGCAACTTCTCATGCTTAAAAGAAATTTGGACACCGTCAAATGTCTGGTGTTTTGCTGAAGACAGTTTACTTCCATGTTCAAATATAGACACCAGGTGGCTGTTCTGTATTGACGGATCAATGGCAAAATGTGCCAGATGAGAACCTTGGGAAGTTGGGACAATGTTCAAATAATGCACATAAATGTCATTTATTATGTCAGAAAGTGCAATGTAACTGATAGGCATATTTTCATTTTCAACATAACATTGAAAAACAATTAAATAAGACCAAAATAAGGAGTATACGGTACTTCAAAAAATAGCCATCAGAAACTAATAGAAAAATTGACAAGAAAGTAATGCTGAAAATGGCCATAAAATATTACAATTTTATCATGTCCCTATTTATACCTCTTACACTTAGTTCACGTTTGCCCTCCTCCAATCCTCGATGAATTTAACAGAACATAGAAGGACAACAATTATTCTTTAGTTCAGCTTTTTAATTCTCAGACAGCATCAGCAGCACTATAAGATTGTTCCCTAACTATGCTGTTGTGCACAGGAAAGTATTTTCGCTGGCCAATTGTAAAAAATTTCAGAAAGACAATTACAAAATTTCCCCATGGTATTATGAATGGCAGCTCTTATTAAATACAAATAAATGTAAGATAATGCTTACAACAAACGAAAAGAACCTGGTTATAAAATTAGTGGCAAACATCTTGAGCATGTCAAATTGTGTAATAATTTGGAGGTAATAATAAGACAGGATATAGAATGGAATGATGTCATAAAATCAGTATTAGGGAAAGTGAACGTAAGTCTTAGATTTGTTCGAAGGGTTCTGGGAAAATGCAAAGCAACTATAAAGGACATTGCATACAATACGCTACTGCAACCAATTCTTGAGTACTGTTGTAGTGTTTGAAGTCCTTATGAAGTAGCCACAATAAAACATCTCACAAATTCAGACACATGCTGGTAGGATTGCAATAGGGCAGCATTGCCTGTACAAAAGTGTAACAGAAATTCTAGGGGAACCAAATGGAAATCCTTATAAGAAACGCACTCATGACAGTAGCATGTGAACAGTCAGCTAGCCTTGCCATTTGTGAGCTGCTCATTCCCAAATGGCAAATCATAGCACTTCACCCTTTTTGAAAGCTGCTTATGCATTGGATTACGGGCATTTGCTATCTGTAGCGTTGCACGAATCCTCTCCCATGTGTCTCTACTCCGATTACATACTTTCCTTAACATGCCACATGCCCGCGTCACCACCAGGTGACAATCTCATGGGCGATAGTGGTCATAATGTTTTGGCCATCAATGTTCAGTTAAACCCATATTTCTATAGCAATAAAAAACAGTGTTTGGTGCTGTGTGAACAACATCATAGCTGCATGACAACCCAAAGGCAATAATGAAGTTTGCTGATAGGCCAAACTGGAAGAAGATAAGAGATTTGAAAATCATTTTGCAAGTGTGCCCATCAACTCCTTGAAACTGAAGGCCTTGATGTTACCAATACCTGCTCAAAAGTATTATTATCTAACGAAAACACAAACAAATGTGGATTTCAAAAGGGTTCAAATGGCTCTGAGCACTACGCGACTTAACTTCTGAGGTCATCAGTCGTCTAGAACTTAGAACTAATTAAACCTAACTAACCTAAGGACATCATACACATCCATGCCCGAGGCAGGATTCGAACCAGCGACCATAGCGGTCGCTCGGCTCCAGACTGTAGCGCCCAGAACTGCACAGCGATTCCGGCCGGAAAATGTGGATTTAATCAGTGAAATTTTCTAAATATACATTTTCAGACTTCCAATACATGTTATTACCACATGTCTACAGCATACTTTAGCTTCCTGCATTAGCTAATTTATGCTGCTAGTTGTTAATAGCCATATAACCAGTGTAACAGAAGCTTTAAATAGTCTTAATTAACATTAATTGAAGAACAAAAATAAAGTACTCGTGCACATTCAGCACTAATGAAATATGTTCATTAATATAAACATCATGTCTACCTTTTCCGCCCTGTCAGAACACTGCATTGCATGTATACTTTGTTTTGTATTTGTAATTTAAATTTGTAAAAATGTAAGTGTTCGTTTGCTCAAAATCTTAAATTTCACGAAGTTCTTCCTGAGTGCTTCAAAATTTTGACACAACATTGCATACAAATATTCACTTTTTATAAATCTATTTTTAATGTATGTAATACATAAATAAATAAGTACACATGTAGAGGGGAAACATTATTACCTATCGTCTCGAAAAGTTCTTGACCAATTTACTTAAATTTTTTGAAAGTTACTGTAAGAAATGTATGGACACATATATAGGGCAAAGCTGTTAGAAAAAGGAAAGTTTTATTTATGTTTTATTGGCTTACAGAGGGTAGAAGGAAATGCACATAAAATGCAGAAAGAACAAGATGGACAGGGGGGGGGGGGGGGTGGCCAAGACAAGATGGAGAAAGTGGGGAGGATGTGATGGGCAGAGAGAGGGGAGGAGGATGTGATGGGCAGAGAGAGGGGAGGAGGATGTGATGGGCAGAGAGAGGGGAGGAGGATGTGATGGGCAGAGAGAGGGGAGGAGGAGGTGATGGTCAGAGAGAAGGGAGGAGGAGGAGGTGATTGACAGATAGAGGGCAGGAGGAGGTGATCAACAGAGAGAGGGGAAGAAGAGGTGATGGACAGCGAGACAGGAGCTTTCTCTTTACTTTCTTTTCCATTTAACCAAACTGAGCCACCCACCATGTGACAGAGAACAGCTAGTATTTAATAAAAAGTTTTGTGGTGAGTCACTAACCTACACTGAGTTTTAGTAATGGTTGTGCTCAGTATTTTTGCATTATAAGTATCTATATGAATTTAAGTAGTAGTCAATAAAAGTGTCATCCAATTAATACATAAGGAATCTTTTGCTATGGAGTCTTGCCAGTAAATGTTTGTGAATATTTCTCAAATCTCATCCAGTGCTGCCCACTACAATCTATTTTTTCTTCTCATCCCATCCGGTAAGTCTCCTCTAGTCAGGGGTTCTGGGCAACTTTCCCACAAAGCTAACCAGTTCCTAATCTGCCAGTTCTTTTCCTTCATCCCTCTTTTCTTCTGTATCAACCCTTCTGCCAAAGGGATGAGCCACTGGCTCTGAAAGACTGCACATTTCATCAACTTCTATTTGTGTTTTCTCCAACTACCACATGGTGAGTAGATGCTTTTATCTGTCAAATTATATTACATGTCCATAATGGTAATTAGAACTTATATCTAATTATACATAAAAAACAGATTACTGATTTTTAGCACATCTAGTGGCAGCTGTAGTCTGCAAAAAATCTACACATTATATTAAAAACAAGGATAATGCCCAAATTTATAAAAAAGGATTGTTTAGTGTATGTGATCACTGGTTCCACTAGCTCTTTTACATGTTACTATTTTAACAAAACTGCTAAAAGATACAAAATGAAAATGTTGGCAAAATGTCCAAATGTAGGATTACATTAACCATGACTTTAATTTTTTATCTCACCCTTTCCATAGGTACTTCAGCTGTATCTCCAAAATCAATAAAATTATTTGTCACATGATCCTGATGCATTTCCATTATAACAGCACGATACCAACACACTCCATCTGGTGTTGCTAAGCACATTTTTCCTTGTTGCAGCATGCTAGAAGGTAGTTTGCCTGCAGTCTGGAATAGCAGAAAAATGTGTCTTACAAATATGCTCAGAAAAACTGCACAAATACACAATCTGACTATGAAACAGATTAAATTTTGTCAATCTAACATACAGGAAAAAGGTTTACTATTTATTGATGGCACACATGATGCAAGATATTTATAGACCAAATATCACCTAATTACAGCATTAGTGATTAGCGAACAATATTTTTTGTTCTTTTCTAATCATGCTCACTTTCATTACATTTGTCACACTTCTGCTTCATGTATGTATAATGCAAATTCCTGGATGGAACTACACCTACTATAAGAGAAAGCTAACCATTCATCTATAGCAAATCAGTGTGAGGAGCACAGAAACACGTAACAGGAGACAGTGTCTTTCAAGCACTAGTTCTTTATATAGCAGAAAAAAACTGCACGTGTCACCCCCCCCCCCCCCCCACACACACACACAAAAGCACAAAAGCAAGTACAAGCACAAGCTCACAGAGTACTATAGGTATACTCCCATGGGCAAGGATTATTGATAATTAACGAAAGCTGTAGCCTGAGCTCATGGAGGTAGGGACGGGGAAGAGAAGGATACAATGGTGGGTAATGAGGCTTTGGACAAGACAATAGCAGTACCGAGGGTAGAGCAAAAAGAGATGTGGAAGGAGGGACCGATTTGGAGAAAGGGGGAAGGGAAAGAGAGGAGGAAGGGGAAGAAAAGATGATGATGAAGAGGAAGAAAGGGAGAGGGGTTGCAAAATATGGGGGGAGTTGAGAGGAGATGGAGGGGGGTGGGGGGGAGAGAGAAGAGTGGGGGCGGGCGGGGAGAGAGAAGAGTGGGGGCGGAGGGGGAGAGAGAAGAGCGGTGGCGGGGGAAAAAAGGAGAGGGGCGGGGGGGGAAAAGGGGAGGAGGGGCGGGGGGGGAAGGGGAGAGGAGGGACAGGGGGGAAAAAGAGGAGAGGAGGGACGGGGGGGAAAAAGAGGAGAGGAGGGGCGGGGGGGAAAAAGGGGAGAGGAGGGGCGGGGGGGGGAAGGAGAGGAGGGGCGGGGGGGAAGGAGAAGAGGGGTGGGGGGAAGGAGAAGAGGGGTAAGGGGGAAAAAGGAGAGGAGGGGTGGGGGGGAAAAGGAGTGGAGGGGCTGGGGGGAAAAAAAGGAGAGGAGGGGCTGGGGGGAAAAAAAGGAGAGGAGGGGCTGGAGGGAAAAAAAGGAGAGGAGGGGCTGGAGGGAAAAAAAGGAGAGGAGGGGCTGGAGGGAAAAAAAGGAGAGGAGGGGCTGGAGGGAAAAAAAGGAGAGGAGGGGCTGGGGGGAAAAAAAGGAGAGGAGGGGCTGGGGGGAAAAAAAGGAGAGGAGGGGCTGGGGGGAAAAAAAGGAGAGGAGGGGCTGGGGGGAAAAAAAGGAGAGGAGGGGCTGGGGGGAAAAAAAGGAGAGGAGGGGCTGGGGGGAAAAAAAGGAGAGGAGGGGCTGGGGGGAAAAAAAGGAGAGGAGGGGCTGGGGGGAAAAAAAGGAGAGGAGGGGCTGGGGGGAAAAAAAGGAGAGGAGGGGCTGGGGGGGAAAAAAGGAGTGGAGGGGCTGGGGGGAAAAAAAGAGAGGAGGGGCTGGGGGGAAAAAAGGAGAGGAGGGGCTGGGGGGAAAAAAGGAGAGGAGGGGCTGGGGGGAAAAAAGGAGAGGAGGGGCTGGGGGGAAAAAAGGAGAGGAGGGGCTGGGGGGAAAAAAGGAGAGGAGGGGCGGGGGAAAAAAGGAGAGGAGGGCTGGGGGGAAAAAAGGAGAGGAGGGCTGGGGGGAAAAAAGGAGAGGAGGGCTGGGGGGAAAAAGGAAAGGAGGGGCGGGGGGAAAAAGGAGAGGAGGGGCGGGGGAAAAAGGAAGAGGAGGGGCGGGGGAAAAAGGAAGAGGAGGGGCGGGGGAAAGAAGAGGAGGGGCGGGGGAAAGAAGAGGAGGGGCGGGGGAAAGAAGAGGAGGGGCGGGGGAAAGAAGAGGAGGGGCGGGGGAAAGAAGAGGAGGGGCGGGGGAAAGAAGAGGAGGGGGAGGGGGAAAGAAGAGGAGGGAGGGAGTGAGGGGGAAAGAAGATGAGGGAGGGAGTGAGGGGGAAAGAAGATGAGGGAGGGAGTGAGGGGGAAAGAAGATGAGGGAGGGAGTGAGGGGGAAAGAAGATGAGGGAGGGAGTGAGGGGGAAAGAAGATGAGGGAGGGAGGGGAAAGAAGATGAGGGAGGGAGGGGGAAAGAAGATGATGGAGGGAGGGGGAAAGAAGATGATGGAGGGAGGGGGAAAGAAGATGATGGAGGGAGGGGGAAAGAAGATGATGGAGGGAGGGGGAAAGAAGATGAGGGAGGGAGGGTGATAAGATGAGGGAGCGTGGGAGGGAGGGGGGGAAGATGAGGGAGGGAGGGGGGAGAATGTGTGGGAGGGAGGGAGGGAGGGGGGAGAAGGTGTGGGAGGGAGGGAGGGAGGGGGGAGAAGGTGTGGGAGGGAGGGAGGGAGGGGGGAGAAGGTGTGGGAGGGAGGGAGGGAGGGAGGGGGGGAAGAGAAGATGAGGGAGGGAGGGGGGAGAAGAGAAGATGAGGGAGGGAGAAGATGAGGGAGGGAGGGGGTAGAAGATGAGGGAGGGAGGGGGGAGAAGATGAGGGTGGGTGGGAGGGAGGGAGGGAGGGGGGAGAAGATGAGGGCGGGAGGGAGGGGGGAGATGAGGGAGGGAGGAGGGGGAAGACGAGGGAGGGAGGGTGAGAAGAGGAGGTATGGAGGGGAGGGAGGGAGGGGAGGAAGAGGTGGGAGGGAGGGAGGGGAGGAAGAGGAGGGAGGGAGGGAGGGGAGGAAGAGGAGGGAGGGAGGGAGGGGAGGAAGCGGAGGGAGGGAGGGGAGAAAGAGGAGGGAGGAAGAGGAGGGAGGGAGGGGAGGGAGGGAGGGGAGGGGGGAGGAGGGAGGGAGAGGAGGGAGGGAGTGGAGGAAGAGGTGGGAGGGAGTGGAGGAAGAGGTGGGAGGGAGTGGAGGAAGAGGAGGGAGGGAGCGGAGGGAGGGAGGGGAGGAAGAGGAGGGAGGGAGGGGAGGAAGAGGAGGGAGGGAGGGGAGGAAGAGGAGGGAGGAAGGGGAGGGAGGGAGGGGAGGGAGGGGAGGAAGAGGAGGGAGAAGAGGAGGGGGAAAATTAGTTGATTGGTTGTTGGCGGCGAGGGGGGAGATGTAGACAGGGCAACAGAATGAAAACAATCACTTAGTTAGTTGGACTAGTCATTCATTCTTTTGAATGAAACCAGTCTGTGGGAGCAACCAAATGCAAACATTCAAGTCAGTCAGTCGTAGTTCGACATGTCACTTTGATTATTATTCATTCCTCCCCTCCTGAGTGAAAGCAGTCTGTGGGAGCAATGGAATGAAAAAATTCAACACCACTGTTTACTTTGCATATTGACTGAATTGTTCAGCCTTTCTTTTCAAGCGAAAACCATCAGTAGTTCTTGTGTCGGTTGAACCATGTATTAATTCTTTCAGTTGAAACCACTCTTTAGTGTGTTAGTTGACTGAGCTATACATTCATTCTTCCGAGTAAGACCAGCATGCAGTACTTTCATTAGTTGAACTACAGCAGTAAATGCTACTTTATCCCGTCACACAGTAGTTCTACTCCCCACCCCCAGGGATAAGTGAAGACATATCTCCGGGTGTATGTCGAAGTTAAAAAACACTTTATATATGTTAATTTAATTATGTACTGAATGGAGTAATTTTTCTTTTAGTCACTTAGAACAGATTCATACAATGTTGTGGATTAATGTGTTCCAGGTGTCATTAACATGAAACTATTTAAGCACCCGTATCGCTGTGGTATGCCTGCCATAACTCAAACTGCCAACCTCAGACAAAAACTACAAAGATTCCAGACATCTGTGTCAAATCAGATTATTTTCCTGGACACACGCAGTCTGTAGAAGACAAGTTGGTCACTGGCCACAATGTACCAACGGGAGTGGTGTTGTGTGAGAGGTAATGTTTAATCAGTTGCATTTCCGTGCTGACGTCAGTGGACATGTGACACCTACCACTCGTTGTGGTTGTTGTTGTTGTTGTTGTTGTTGTTGTGGTCTTCAGTCCTGAGACTGGTTTGATGCAGCTCTCCATGCTACCCTATCTTGTGCAAGCTTCTTCATCTCCCAGTATTTACTGCAACCCGCATCCTTCTGAATCTGCTTATTGTATTTATCTCTTGTTCTCCCTCTACGATTTTTACACTCCAAGCTGCCCTCCAATGCTAAATTTGTGATCCCTTGATGCCTCAGAACATGTCCTACTAACCGGTCCCTTCTTTTTGTCAAGTTGTGCCACATACTCCTCTTCTCCCCAATTGTATTCAATACTTCCTCATTAGTTATGTGATCTACCCATCTAATCTTCAGCATTCTTCTGTAGCACCACATTTCGAAAGCTTCTATTCTCTTCTTGTCCAAACTATTTATCATCCATGTTTCACTTCCATACATGGCTACACTCCATACAAATACTTTCAGAAAAGACATCAATACTTGATGTTAACAAGTTTCTCTTCTTCAGAAACGCTTTCCTTGCCATTGCCAGTCTACATTTTAGTTCCTCTCTACTTCAACCATCATCAGTTACTTTGCTCCCCAAATAGCAAAACTCCTTTACTACTTTAAGTGTCTCATTTCCTAATCTAATACCCTCAGCATCACCCGACTTAATTCAACTACATTCCATTATCCTCGTTTTGCTTTTGTTGATGTTCATCTTATATCCTCCTTTCAAGACACTGTCCATTCTGTTCAACTGCTCTTCCAAGACCTTTGCTGTCTCTGATAGAATTACAATGTCATCGGCGAACCTCAAAGTTTTTATTTCTTCTCCATGGATTTTAATACCTACTCCGAATTTTTCTTTTGTTTCCTTTACTGCTTGCTCAATATACAGATTGAATAACATCGGGGAGAGGCTACAACCCTGTCTCACTCTCTTCCCAACCACTGCTTCCCTTTCATGCCCCTCGACTCTTATAACTACCATCTGGTTTCTGTACAAATTGTAAATAGCCTTTCACTCCCTGTATTTGACCACTGCCCCCTTTAGAATTTGAAAAAGAGTATTCAAGTCAACATTGTCAAAAGCTTTCTCTAAGTCTACAAATGCTAGAAACATATGTTTGCCTTTCCTTAATCTTTTTTTAAGATAAGTCGTAAGGTCAGTATTACCTCACGTGTTCCAATATTTCTACGGAATCCAAACTGATCTACCCAGAGTTGGCTTCTACCAGTTTTGCCATTCATCTGTAAATAATTTGTGTTAGCATGTTGCAGCTGTGACTTATTAAACTGATAGTTCGGTAATTTTCACATCTGTCAACACCTGCTTTCTTTGGGATTGGAATTATTATATTCTTCTTGAAGTCTGAGGGTATTTCGCCTGTCTCATACATCTTGCTCACCAGATGGTAGAGTTTTGTCAGGACTGGCTCTCCCAAGGCCATCAGTAGTTCTAATGGAATGTTGACAACTACCAGGGCCTTGTTTCGACTCAGGTCTTTCAGTGCTCTGTCAAACTCTTCATGCAGTATCGTATCTCCCATTTCGTCTTCATCTACATCCTCTTCCATTTCCATAATATTGCCCTCAAGCACATCGCCCTTGTATAGGCCCTCTATATACTCCTTCCACCTTTCTGCTTCCCCTTCTTTGCTTAGAACTGGGTTTCCATCTGAGCTCTTGATGTTCATACAGGTGGTTCTCTTATCTCCAAAGGTCTCTTTAATTTTCCTGTAGGCAGTATCTATCTTACCCCTAGTGAGATAAGCCTCTACATCCTTACATTTGTCCTCTAGCCATCCCTGCTTAGCCATTTTGCACCTCCTGTTGATCTCATTTTTGAGACTCTGTATTCCTTTTTGCCTGCTTACCGTAGAAGAAGAATGGGTAGCTCTGAGGGATGAAGTAGTGAAGGCACCAGAGGATCAAGTAAGTAAAAAGATGAGGGCTAATAGAACTCCTTGGGTAACAGAAGAAATATTGAACTTAATTGACGAAAGGAGAAAATACATAAAAAAAGAAGCACCTACCACTCAGCAAA
Source organism: Schistocerca serialis cubense (assembly GCF_023864345.2). Lineage (NCBI taxonomy): Eukaryota > Metazoa > Arthropoda > Insecta > Orthoptera > Acrididae > Schistocerca > Schistocerca serialis. Next base: position 171,178,108 of record NC_064641.1, read on the forward strand.
CACAAATTACACATGAGAGTAACAAGGATTTGTGAAAGCATGTTATACAGAGTGCATCGGATCATCGACTGTTGGCGGCTTCTCATTGTCTCAACAAAGTACACTACTGACTATTAAAATTGCTACACCAAGAAGAAATGCAGATGATACACGGGTATTCATTGGACAAATTTATTATACTAGAACTGACATGTGATTATATTTTCATGCAATTTGGGTGCATAGATCCTGAGAACTCAGTACCCTGAGCAACAACCTCTGGCCGTAATAACGGCCTTGATACGCCTGCGCATTGAGTCAAACAGAGCTTGGATGGTGTGTAAAGGTACAGCTGCCCATGCAGCTTCAACACGATACCACATTTCATAAAGAGTAGTGACTGGCGTGACGAGCCAGTTGCTCGGCCACCATTGACCAGATGTTTTCAATTGGTGAGAGATCTGGAGAATGTGCTGGCCAGGGCAGCAGTCGAACATTTTCTGTATCCAGAAAGGCCCGTACAGGACCTGCAACATCAATGCTGTAAATTTTCTTCATCATGGCTGTATTCTCCAACACCTCAAGTTTCATCATAGCTCGCCATTGTCACTAACATTACCTTCATAGTTTCTACAGCAAATGAGCAATTAATTCAGGATAAATTGTGACAAAATTACTAAATCTCAAAAAAATGAGTGTGCTGAATTACTTTTGAAAAAGTTTATGACAGAGCTAGAAAAATTGTGGTTGTCATGACAGAAAAAAGCAGTAGATGAGGTGGGGTAGGTAGAGGGATGGGGGTGGGAGCACATTGATGGTCATCTTCAATGTGTGCACCATTTGTAGCACACAGGATATCTAAACAATATTCCAGTACTCGTCTGGCTTAGCGTGTCCTCGTTAACATGTGCTGTTGCTGGTTTGATGTGATCTCACAGTTCCTGCAGGTCCTACACAATGAAAATAAAAAATGTAATGGCGTTGCGCAGGATCTGGGTGTCGGATCTGGTCTGTACCAACCAGTCCACACACTGTGCTAACTATTGGGGGGGTGGGGTGGACGAGAGACCAGTTTTAGGTGCATGAACATTATGCTGCAAGCCGCAAATTTCTATCTATTTCAACTCCTGAAATATAAGTGATCAAATCTGTAAAGATCATTTTGGATCAAGTGTGTGTGTGTGTGTGTGTGTGTGTGTGTGTGTGTGTGTGTGTGTGCGCTCACTTATGGGTTTTTTAATAGACTAAAACAAAGAAACTACCTATGGGCCAGTCATCATTTAATGAATTTTAATTAAGGTTTGCTACTATTTATTCATTTCCAATCAATTGAATTTCCATTGACACGAAAAAAGGTCCAGGTTTATGACAGACAGTAGTATAGAAATCCCTCCAGTATGCCTCAGGACACCCTCAAAGCTAGGAACAACCTGGGGAAACCCAGTGTTGCAAAATTACAACTTTCCTCAAAGCTAATTAACTGAAATATATTTGTGCTCATAGCGCACAGCTTAATTAAACGCAGGTACAAGACGTTATAAAGTAATTCAACTGAGCAGGTTTTTTTTCTTCAAAGCACCTCCTCACTGTGTGCCCGATTTGAGAAGGTGTGAGCCATCTTGGTTTGATTATCTGTCATTTCGAATCACTTTTGGAAGCCAGCCTGAGCGTGGTTTGTCACACTGTTTCTTCACACTCGTCCAGGCAAAGTCTGAGCTGGTTAACCATTTCAGCCCCATTTACATGATATACAAATGCTTACAACACGAAAAACATATCTATATATTAACACTACTAAGCAGACACATTTCAACACACATGCAACTACCATTAGATGTAGCCTTGGGTTGTATAGTCAAGACTATTATGTTTTGATTGTTGTAAGAAGCTGCGAAGTTTGAAATTCATATGTGTATTTTGTTTATTTGTACCACTTAAATGGAAACAAATAATATTGCAAGTGATTGTGATGTACCAAAAGCCTGATGAAAATGAAGAAGCATTAACTACTGCATAAATACACGAATCAGAGTATTATACAGGGTGATTTTTTCCACCAAGTACACACTCTAGGGACTGATCGATGAGAGCATATGGAACGAAACAGGTCTAATGAACTTATGTCAGGAAAGGCATTGTTTCCTTGCTGGAGACCATTTATTCAATCGTACATTGTTACACTGACTGTGGTCTGATATGTGCTGTACCATGCAGCCACAGTTACAGTATATGTTGAAAATGATTTTTATGTGCCTCAACACACGAGTGTACGCGTTGTGACATATTCTGTCTCACATGTTACATTGGCCATGCTGCATCTAAAAAGTGTCAAAGGCAGCAAGAATACACTGCTCCAGTGCCTCCACATCTGGGATGGATTTTGCATACACGGTATGTTTGAGGTGGCCTCATAACCAGAAACTGCACGGTTTGAGATCCAGTGAAAGAACAGGCCACACAACTGGAACCACTCGTCCGATCCATTGACAAAGGAAAACACGATTGAGATGCATCAGGACACTAACGGCGAAGGAGGCTGGAGCACATCATGTAACAGCCACATAACCCTTTGAATCACCAATGGCACTTCTTCCAGTACAGGAGGCAAAGTAACCCGCAAGAAATGCCAATAGTTACAGCCTGTTAGGCAACATGGAAGAAGGCTGGTCCCAAAATACAGACACCAATTATCCTGGTTGACACATTCCAGCTGCACCGACACTGATAATTCACTGTCACCGTGCCATGGGGGTTCTGCATACTATCGCACAGATGACTGTTAGGAAAGTTTAAGATAACTCTATGCGTAAATGTGGCCTCGTCTGTGAATAGGATGAATGACACAAATTCTGGAATCGTGGTTGCCTGGTGAAGAAACCAGTAACAAAACTGCTCCCAATGTGGAAAGTCTGTCACTAGTAAGCCCTGCAAATGCTACAAGGGATAAGGGCAGTAACAACTGTCATGGAGAATATTCCACACGGTTGTCTGGCTTACCCTGTAGTGGCAGGCCAACTGCCTGGTAGTGACGCGGCTGTCGCCTTCCACAGTGTTAATCACATTTTCCTCAAAGTCTGGTGTCCGAACATTTCGGGTACATCCTTCATGATTTCCTGTTTCCTGAAACGACCCTATCTCAGACAAATGGTGAAACACTGTTGCAAACACTGAATACTGTGCTTGCTGCCCGCCACCTGTTGGCATTTGCCATTTGCCTTTCCGCAAGTAAACATCATGTCGGCAAGCTCTCGATTCGAATATGGAACCGTTGTGTACAACACAGTATCACATCCACTACAAGGTGAATCAGCAAGAGAAGTGGATGGACGCAACACTAGCTATCAATATGGCACGAGAGAGCACTAGGGCATGATGTATAAAGAATGGTACCACCCTCAAAGAGGAAACCATGTATACTGTAACTGTGGCTGCATGGTGCAGCACATATTAGACCACAGTCTCTGTAACAATGTATGATTGAATAACTGGTCTCTAGCATCATGCAGTTCCAGACAAATTCATTATACCTTTTTTGTTCTGTATCCTCTCATGAATCAATCCCTAGAGTTTGTACACAGTAGAAAAAATTACCCTGTATATGAAAGAGAGAAATTTTATGAATAAGAAGTGATCCTCAAGATAAATTCAATGCAATACACAATATCTGCAAGGATGATTCTTATTATGAAACTAGATTAAGCAAAAAAATCAACAAATGATAAGTATTCTTCGTGGAAAAATACAGCCTACAAGTGGCAGAATATTCTTCAAATGCAACAGATCAAGTCACCAATTTAAAAAAAATGTATAATATTTAGTTTATGTTCACGTCACCTCAGCATTTACAAAAATAGATACATAAATAAATAATTAATGTTGGGTGTTAACTGGTGGAAGAGAGAGACAGAGCCTCAATAAATTTAAATTAAAAATAATTATTTAAGAAAAACATTCTAATATAATATGTTCTTAAAACTGACTAAAATGTATGAGATAATTTCTCCTAGCCCCATACACATTCCTAATACCATACGAATGATCCTGAAAATTTGTGCTTGTTAATTTTTAATACCTACAACAATACTCATAAAATTTAAAATGTAAAACATAGTATGCATGCAATACATAAGTAATGCATCAATAGTTCACCTAAGTTGCTAACAATTTTATTGAACTTCAAATAATACAAACAGTTCTGCGATTTTCCTCAACGACAGTCACTCTCTACACTCCTTACGATTACCCAATGCATGTGCCATGTGTGTTCCGTTTACAATTTTACAGGTATTATCATAAAAAATTCACAAGCACAAATTTTCAGGACTTTCTGTACGGCATTAGGAACCTGTATGGGGCTACCAGATATTATTTAATACTTTTCAGGCCATTTTAAAAAAAGTGTTATATTAAAAATCAAACAATGAAAAATCCAGGATGGAATGTAACAATATTATGAGAAGGAAAGTTGTTACTCACCATATAGTGCAGATGGTGAGTCGCAGAGAGGCAAAACAAAAAGGTTCTCACAACACACGCACATGCAAACACAACTTGCACACACGTCTGCAATCTCAGATAACTGAAATCACCCTGCAAGCAGCAGCAGCATCAGTGCATGACGAAAGTGGCAACAGGGTGGGCGTAAGGAGGAGGCTGGGGTGGGGAGGGGGAGGGATAGTATGGTGGGGGTGGCGGACAGTGAAGTGCTGCAATTTGGACGGAGGGCAGGAGAGAATGTGTGTGTGTGTGTGTGTGTGTGTGTGTGTGTGTGGTGTGTGGTGTGTGTGTGTGTGTGTGGGGGGGGGGGGGGGGGGGGTAAGTAACGGAAAGGAGAGAAATAAAAACAAATTGAAAGACTGGGTGTGCCGGTTGTGTAGTGCTGGAATGGGAACAGGGAGGTGGCCGGATGGGTGAGGACAGTGACTAATGAAGGTTGAGGCCAGGAGGGTTACGGGAATGAAGGATGTATTGCAGGGAAAGTTCCCACCTGTGCAATTCAGAAAAGCTGGTGTTGGTGGGAAGGATCCATATGGCACAGGCCATGGTGCAGTCATTGAGATGAGGGATATCATGTTTGGCAGCGCGTTCAGTAACAGGGTGGTCCACAGGATGGTCACAGTTTGTCGGTGACCAATTCATGCGGACAGACAGCCTGTTGGTTGTCATGCCTACATAGAGTGCAGCACAGTGGTTGCAGCTTAGCTTGTAAATCACAAGAGTAGTTTCACAGGTAGCCCTGCCTTTGATGGGATACGTGATGTTAAGTGACCGGACTGGAGTAGGTGGTGGTAGGAGGATGTAAGGGACAGGTCTTGCATCAAGGTCTATTACAGGGATATGAGCCATGAGATAAGGGATTGGGAGCAGAGGTTATGCAAGGATGGACAAGTATATTGTGTAGGTTCGGCGGACGGCAGAATACCACTGTAGCAGGGGTTGAAAGGATAGTGGGCAGGACATTTCTCATTTCAGGGCATGACAATAGGTAAGCGAAACCCCGGCAAAGAATGTAATACAGTTGCTCCAGTCCCGGATGGTACTGAGTTACAAGGGGAATGCTCCTATGTGGCTGGACTGTGGAACTTTGGGAGGTGGTGGGAGACTAGAAAGATAAGGCACAGGAGATCTGTTTTTGTACAAGGTTGTGAGGATAATTACGGTCAGTGAAGCCTTCAGTGAGACCCTCGGTATATTTAGAGATGGACTGCTTGTCACTGCAGATGCGACAACCACAGGTGGCTAGGCTGTACAGAAGGGACTTCTTGGTATGGAATGGGTGGCAGCTGTCAAAGTGGAGGTATTGCTGGTGGTTAGTAGGTTTGATATGGATGGAGGTAGTGATGTAGCCATCTCAGGTGGAGGTCAACAACTAGGAAATTGTCTTGTTGCGTTGAGTAGGACCAGGTGAAGCAAATGGGGGAGAAGTTGTTGAGGTTCTGGAGGAATGTGGATAGGGTGCCCTCACCTTCAATCCAGATAGTAAAGATGTCATCAATGAATCTGAACCAGATGAGCGGTTTAGGATTCTGTATTTTCGGGAAAGATTCCTCTAGATGGTCCATGAATAGGTTGGCATAGGGTGGTGTCATGTGGGTGCCCATAACTGTACCCTCGACTTGTTTCAGTCGGATGTCTCGCACTGAGTAAAACATTCATGTAGCTGACATACGCGCAGAGACTAGTTTCTTCCGGTTTTTTCGTTCACCTGAAAAAACTGACTGAAGGAAAAAGCAATCGATTGGATACATCGCGATCTCAGGCAAGTGAAGCATTCACGGTCACGCATTGCCCAGAGCATCTGGTAACAGGGCAATCCTACAGCCAATCGGAGAGAGCGGCGCCAAGTTTCTGTAGTTTAAAAATTGTGCGTTGTCAACCTACACAACACTAATAATTTTGGTTCCTACTGTCATCAGCTATCCACGAATAAAATTTCATGACAATTTTTCTCCACCCTGTAAATGAAGCATACAGGATCAACAGTCAGAAAACCATAGGGTTTTCAGTTACCCACTTCAGATCAGGTACAATTAAGGTACAATAAAGCCCCTGCTACACTGTCACCAACAATGACACAGTGAAATTATTTTAAGGAAATCCTAGGAGCAAAAATTAGATGAGAGGATACAATTATTACCAGTGACATGAATGCATGGACGGTGTATTGATAAATAGATAACAATGATATAGGGCAATCTGGTGTATGTACGAAGGTACTGATGTAGCCATCTCAGGTGGAGGTCAACATCTAGGAAATTGTCTTGTTGTGGCGAATGGAAAAACTGGTAGAAGCCAACCTCGGGGAAGATCAGATTGGATTCCGTAGAAATATTGGAACACGTGGGGCAATGCTGACCCTACGACTTATCTTAGAAGAAAGATAAGGAAAGGCAAACCTACATTTCTAACATTTGTAGACTTAGAGAAAGCTTTTGACAATGTTGACTGGAATACTCTCTTTTAAAATTCTGAAGGTGGCAGGGGAAAAATACAGGGAGCGAAAGGCTACTTACAATTTGTACAGAAAGCAAATGGCAGTTATAAGAGTCGAGGGACATGAAAAGGAAGCAGTGGTTGGGAAGGGAGTGAGACAGGGTTGTAGCCACTCTCCGATGCTATTCAATCTGTATATTGAGCAAGCAGTAAAGGGAACAAAAGAAAAGTTCGGAGTAGGCATTAAGATCCATGGAGAAGAAATAAAAACTTTGAGGTTCGCCGATGACATTGTAATTCTGTCAGAGACAGCAAAGGACTTGGAAGAGCAGTTGAACGGAATGGATAGGGTCTTGAAACGAGAATATAAGATGAACATCAACAAAAGCAAAACGAGGATAATGGAATGTAGTCGAATTAAGTCGGGTGATGCCGAGGGAATCAGATTAGGAAATGAGACACTTAAAGTAGTAAAGGAGTTTTGCTATTTTGGGAGCAAAATAACTGATGATGGTCGAAGTAGAGAGGATATAAAATGTAGACTGCCAATGGCAAGGAAAGCGTCTCTGAAGAAGAGAAATTTGTTAACATCAAGTATTGATGTCGTTTCTGAAAGTATTTGTATGGAGTGTAGCCATGTATGGAAGTGAAACATGGATGATAAATAGTTTAGACAAGCAGAGAATGGAAGCTTTGAAATGTGGTGCTACAGAAGAATGCTGAAGATTAGATGGGTAGATCACATAACTAATGAGGAGGTATTGAATAGAATTGGGGAGAAGAGGAGACTGTGGCACAACTTAACTAGAAGAAGGGATCGGTTGGTAGGACATGTTCTGAGGCATCAAGGGATCACCAATTTAGTACTCGAGGGCAGCGTGGAGGGTAAAAATCATAGAGGGAGACCCAGAGATGAATACACTAAGCAGATTTAGAAGGATGTAGGCTGCAGTAGGTACTGGGAGAGGAAGAAGCTTGCACAGGATAGAGTAGCACGGAGAGCTGCATCAAACCAGTCTCAGGACTGAAGACCACCACCAGCACCACCACCACCACCACCACCACCACCACCACCACAACAACAACAACAACAACAACAACAACAAGGTATAAAGAATGCTGTGGATGTAGTCTTCTAGATTTCAGCTTGAGAATGTTGTGGATGTAGTCTTCTAGATCTCAGCTTGAGAAATGATTTTGTTACAATAGAAAAGTTAAAATATTCTTAAATATGGTTGGGATGGGCACCAGCGGAACAAAACCACTTTTACGCCCTTCTTTAAATCTTTCCCACACAAAATGTTCATTCACCACTTAGTTCCAATGAGACACTATAAAAGTATTTCCAACTTAATTTGTTTCTTTAGCACATAGTGCACTATACATCCAGCAGCAGCACATTTTCAAGACCAGAAAACCAACTTGTCAGCATGTAACAAACAACTTAGCAGGTAGCACAAGGGAAAGTGTTTGCTATTATTAAAATTTGGCACCATAAACCTTCATCTTAGTTACACTCTGTTGTTGTTGTTGTTGGTTGTTTTTTTTTTTGGGAAGGAGACCAGACAGCGTGGTCATCGGTCTCATCGGATTAGGGAAGGATGGAGAAGGAAATCGGCTGTGCCCTTTCAGAGTAACCAGCCCGGCACTTGCCTGGAGTGATTTAGGGAAAGCACAGAAAACCTAAATCAGGATGGCCGGACGTGGGATTGAACCGTCGTCCTCCCAAATGCGAGTCCAGTGTCTAACCAAGTTACACTCTGTCTTCAATTAGCTACCATATGTCTTATGTCGCATATTTGCGCACAATAAACAAAACTCAATAATTCTCAAAACAAATACCACAAAATATGAAAAATAAATTTTCGGTAACTGAGAATTGCACAAAGCACTGTTATCAAATGAAAGGAACTGCTGTTGAAGAGATAGATTGGTTGATTTGGAAGAGGGGACCAAACAGCGAGATCAGTCCCATCAGGTTAGGGAACGAAGTCGGCTGTGCCCTTTCAAAGGAACCATCTTGACATTTGCCAGAAGCGATTTAGGGAAATCGCGGAAAATCTAAATCAGGATGGTTGGATGTGGGTTTGAACCGTTGTCCTCCTGAAGCGACTCCAGTGTGCTAGCTAATGTGCCAGCTCACTCGGTGAAGAGGTAGAGAAGGGTGAGAAAATGGTAACTAGAGGTTTGCTGATCTGGAAAATGTTTTAATTCAGTGAGTACATCAAACTGAGCCTGCATCAATTCCTCTAACGAAAGAGTCAGTAGTTCACACAGATGTCTAGAACTCTAAGAGAAATGAAGCAGAAAATTTATTGTATGTAGGTATATCAAGACCAACCCATTATGTCTATGACATGTTTTGGACCTTTTTTAACAAAAATAATGGTGAAGTTTAATGGCGACATTGAATCCACCTACAAAGTTTTTGCCTGTAAAAACAATGCTCTAGCATGTCTCATGGCAGATTATCAAAAGGCTGACATTTAATGCAGACACATTTAGACTGTTAAATGAAGTCATGTTTAACACAGCATAAAATCATGCTTTATACAGCATACACTCAAACTTGCCAGAGTAGGGTGCTCAGCAAACACACAGTCATGCTAATGGGGCAAAGAACTAAAAATGTTCATCAATCACTAATGTTTCACAAACTCATGTAACATACCAAGTAAGAAAATTTATTCGTGAAGAGCGAAAACGAGAAGTTCAATTTGTCACATGGTGAAAGTGTTTCAATTAACTAAACTGCAAGACTATGTTTCTTGTAAACAGTTTTGGTGACACTGAACTTACTCTTTCTCCCAATGGTACCAGTCCAAAAGTCTTAAATTACTTATATGGGAAAAAAAAATGTTTACTGGATAGATAAAAAATCTACTCATCAGGTGGCTGCAAGGGAACATGCATACAAAAGGTATTAAAGTATGCGAGCTTTTGGAACCAGTGGTTCCTCCTCCTGGCAGATGGGTTGAGGATTGGTCAGTTGGTTTAAAAGAGGGGAGGGGTGGGGTGGGACAAAACTGCAAGGTCATCGGTCCCTCGTTCTGATTAAAATAATTCCACAAGGGTGGGAGTAAAATAATCGAGACATACAAAACACAGCTGGAAGAAAGGAGAAACCACAAGAATGACAGAAGGGCAACAAACACTAAAATGGACAAAATTAGACAGGAAAACCACAGAAGACGCAGGAAACATGTAGAAGAGATCAAAACAAGAGAGCAGATTACCATGGCTGGCTGACCATGAGAATAAAAAGGAGAAGCCAGCCACTCTGCAACACATTAAAACCTCTACCCTAAAAGCACAATGGTAGAGGACACAGAGGGACTAAGGACATGCGCTAAAACTTAGATCAAATGATAAAACCCTCCCTCACGAATAAAACGTAAAACTACAGCTGCTGTTGAGGCATTGTCACCCATCACCGAAGGAAAGGTGCTGGCAAAGTTAAAAGTCCACCGCAGAGCAGCTAAAAGTGGGCAGTCCAGCAAGAGGTGGATGACTGTCATTTGTGAGGCACAGTGACACAGAGATGGGTCATCATGACAAAGAAGGTAACCAAGTGTTAGCTACTTATGGCCAATGCGGAGCTGGTGAGGACAACTGATTCCCTGCCAGAGGACTGCATGGCGGACTTCCACACATTTATAGTCTCCTTAATGACACGTAGTTTGTTGTGCGTACTGTTATGTCATTCTGTCTCCAACCGCCGAAAAATCCAGTGGCGTAAGACAGAACACAGGCCAGATTTGGAGATGCCCATCTCCAGAAGGAGTTTCCACGTAGCCTGTTTGGCCAGCCTGTCAGCAAGTTTGTTGCCTGGGATTCCAACATGTCCTGGGGTCCACACAAACACCACTGAACGACTGGACTGTTCCACAGCATAGATGGACTCCTGAATGGATGCTACCAGAGGATGGCGAGGGTAGCACTGGTCGATAGCTTGTAGGCTGCTCAAGGAGTCAGTACACAGGAGAAATGACTCACCAGGGCATGAGCGCATGTGCTCAAGAGCACAAGATATGGCCACCTGCTCTGCAGTGAAAACACTGCAGCCATCTGGCAAGGAGTGCTGTTCAATACGTCCTTCATGAACATATGCAAAGCCTACATGACCATCAGCCATTGAGCTGTCTGTGTAAACCACTTCATGGCCCTGGCACATGTCAAGAATCTAGAGGAAGTGATAGCGGAGAGCCCCAGGGTTAACGGAGTCCTTAGGGCCATGCAAAAGCTCCAGACGAATCTGCAGCCTAGGTGAGAGTGCCGTCGAACTGTAAACCAGACTCCCAAAGTCAAGGCAGGATTGAACAAGGGCTCTGTAGAGCTGCAACAGCATAGAGCGATCTGCATCCCAGTTGGTGTTGTTCAGGCAGTGGAGGGCACTGAGGTGCTGCCAGCACTTTCACTTAAGCTGATGAAGGTGAGATAACCAAATCAATCGGGCGTCGAAAACCAGTCCTAAGAATCGATACGTTTCCACTACAGTGAGTGGTTTGTCATTAAGGTACAGTTTTGGTTCTGGATGAACGGTGCGATGCCAACAGAAATGCGTGACACACGACTTCACGGCTAAAAATCGGAAGCCGTGGGCTAGAGCCCATGACTGCACCTTGTGAATGGCTCCCTGTAGGCGCCACTCAGCAACACCAGTACTGGAGGAGCAGTATGAAATGCAGAAGTCGTCCGCATACAGAGAAGGTGAGGCCGACAGCCCTACAGCTGCTGCTAGACTGTTAAAAGCCACTAAAAATAGACACATACTCAATATGGAGCCCTGCAGAACGCCATTCTCCTCAATACGGGGGGAACTATGGGAGGCACTGAATTGGACACGGAAAGTACGGTGCAACAGGAAGTTTTGGACAAAAATTGGGAGCAGGCCCCAGAGACCCCACTCATACAATGTGGCAAGGAAATGATGTAGCCAGGTCGTGTCGTATGATTTACATAAGTAAAAAAAGACGGCAACCAGATGTTGGCATCTGGAAAAGGCTGATCTGATGGCAGACTCGAGGGACATATGATTATCAGTGGTAGAGCAACCCTGGCGGAAGCCGCCCTGACGTGGAGCCAGTAGGTCACGTGACTCCAGGATCCAACACAACTGCTGACACACCATACATTCCAGCAGCTTACAAAGAAAGTTGGTGAGGCTGATCGGCCAGTAGCTATCCACATCAAGCGCGAGTTGACCGGGTTTGAGCACCGGAATGATGGTGCTCTCCCGCCATTGTGATGGAAAGACACCATAGCACTGGATCCAGTTAAAGATGACGAGGAGATGTCGCTTGTAGTCAGACGAGAGGTGTTTAATCATTTAATTGTGGATCAGATCAAGCCCAGGAGCTGTGTCGGGGCAATGTGCAAGGTTGCTGAGGAGCTCCCACTTTGTAAACCGGGTGTTACAGGGTTCACTGTGATGTGTAGTGAAAGAGAGGACTTTCCTGTGTGAAAGGCTGAGAGGTAGTTCTCTGACACAGAGGCTCGAGCAAAGTGCTTAACAATCACATTTGCGTCGGTAGATAACGTACCATTGATGTAAATGTCAGGTACTCCTGTTGCCGTCTGGTACTCAAAAAGACATCTGATCTTCGTCCAGACTTGGGAAGGTGACATATGGCACCCAATGGTCGACATATACGTCTCCTAACACTCCTGTTTACAACATTTTATAAGCTAGCGAACGAGGGCACGGAGCCGCTTAAAGGCTATTAGGTGCTCTCGGGAAGGGTGCCGCTTATGTCGCTGTAGAGCTCGCTGACACTAATTGCCTCAGCGACTTGCAGCGACCACCATGGGACTGTCTTTCGCCAGGGGCACCATAAAAAGTGAGGGTTGCATTTCCTGTCGCAGAAACAATTGTTCTACTGACCTGCTCAACTACAACATTGATGGCACCATGTGGGGGAGATGCAGCAATGACAGCAGAGGTGAAGGCTTCTGAGTCTGTCTTGTTTAAAGCCCATCTGGGTAGGAGTCTGTGGGCATGATGCCAGGGAAGTGACAAGAAAATGAGGAAGTGGTCACTACCGCACAGGCTGTCATGTCCTCACCAATGGATAGCTGGGAGAAGGCAGGACTACAAACTGAGAGATCAATGGCCGAACATGTGCCATGTGCCACACTGAAATGTATGGGGTCATCTGGATTTAAGAGACAGAGGTAGAGTTGTGACAGTAAATTTTCAACCTCCCTACCTCGGCCAGTACACATGGCACTACCCCAAAATGGTTTACGCACCAAAATCTCCCAAAAGTAGGAAAGGTTTACGGAGTTGATCAATCAGCACAGCCAATACGTTCAGGGGTACTGCACCATCTGGAGGGAGATATACATTGCAGATAGTTATTTCCTGCGTCATCCTTATCCTGACAACCACAGCTTCAAGAAGGGTTTGAAGGGGCACAGATTCACTACATACTGAGTTAAGAACATAGATACAAACACCACCTGACACTCGATTTTAGTCGCTATGGTTCCTGTAATATCCCTTATAGCCGCGGAGGGCAGGGTTCCTCACTGCCAGGAACCAAGTTTCCTGGAGGGAAATGCAGAAAGCAGGTGTAAAGCTTAACAGTTGCCGTAGCTCAGCCAGGTGGTGAAAAAAATTGCCGCAATTCCACTGGAGGATTACATAATCATGAGACTGGGAAGGCATGAAACACTCAATGAGGCAGCCTACACCTCAGCGTGACCTGCTGCCACGAAATGAGTACCTGTGTGATCGACATCCAGTGTGTCTGAGGGCCCAGCGAGATCTACGTCCTCAGCGGATAAGAGAATCTCCACCTCATCCTCTGACACAGAGCTTTTAGGTAGTGGTGGTGTGGGTGCCACCGCAGTGTCTCGGTTCTTGGGGTTCTTTTTATTTTCAGGTTTCTCTCACTGCTTCTTAGGTTTGTCCAGCTGGGAGGGCTTCACTGATTCAGTTTCAGGGACTGAGGAGGATTGTGAAGCCCTACGACCAGTTACCTGTGGTTGCTTCAGTCCCTGGCGGGTGTCAGCTTTGCCATTGGTAGGAACCTGGGAAGGGAATGTCCCAAAGGATCCCTTCCTGGCAAGACGAGCCATAGAAGACTTACAGTTCTCCAGCTGATAAGTGGGGACTGACATCCCTGATCTGATGGTTTGGGTGGGGGTTTGATCCTGAAGTAGGTTGTGCAGGAGCAACAGGGAGGGAAGTGCCGCCCTGCTCACCCCCCAATAAGGGGAGCAGGTGGAGTCTGGTGGATCTGAGAGCCAATTGTATGCGGCGGAATGGAAGATGGTAGACCCATTGTCATAGTAGCAGCGTAGGTTGACTCATATGCTCAGGATGTAGCCTCTCATAGTTTCTCTTATCCTCAGTGTAGGTCTGTTGGTCCAGGATCTTGCATTTCATTGTTTTTCTTTCTTTCTGGAGAATCCTGCAGTCTGGCGAGCAAGGTGGATGGTGTTCTCTGCAGCTGACACAGATGGGAGGTGGGGCACAGGAAGTATTGGGATGTGAAGGACGTCCACAACCTGACAGGTGACGCTAGAAGTAAAGTGGGAAGAAATATGCCCGAACTCCCAGCACTTAAAGCACTGCATCGGGGTTTTACATCACAGTGGTACACCATCACCTTCACCTACTCGGGTAATGTGTTCACCCTCTAAGGCCAAGATGAAGGCACCGGTTGAAACCTGATTATCCCTCGGACCCCGGTGGATGCGCTGAACAAAATGGACACCTCGCCACTCTAAATTGATGGGCAGCTCGTCGACAGATTGCAAAAAAAGGTTCCTGTGAAATGTGATACTCTGGAGCATATTTAAGCTCTTATGGGGTGTGATGGAAACAGAAATATCCCCCAATTTGTCACAGGCGAGTAGCGCCTGTGACTGGGCAGAGGCAGAGGATGGTGTTTTGATCAAGACTGACCCTGACCGCATTTTGGACAAACCCTCCACCTCTCCAAGCTTGTCCTCTAAATGTTGCACCAAAAAATTGAGGTTTCATTGACGAGAAAGATTCCCCACAACTCTTGTACATAGGAGGTACCAGGGTGAGTAAGCTTTGCTGTCATCCTTATCCTGGTGTTCCTCCCATGGTATAATGGGGGGGGAGGGGGGGAGGATGATTTGTGGTCGTATTTCTTAGTATTTCTTGAAGTTAGACCTTGACTGCTTAGGGACTGCTGGTGTTTCACCACCAGCAAGAGATGAAATACTACACTTCATGGCATGTCAACCGCCATGATACCACCCACTCCGACCCCACGGGCACCCACTCAGTCGCAGCAAAGGCCACCTGGCAGGATGGCCCATGCCCAAGGGTAACTGACATCTAATCCTTGGCGTATGTGAGGAGTTAATGACACAGGCATCAGCAAAGCAATCTCTGTGTGGTCAGGGGCTACAACCAACAGGGTCCATGGCGGCCCCACCACAATGGACTGGCTACCATGCTGGATATCAGGCACAAACAAGCTAAGAAGTCCATTATCATCGACAGTGCAGAAAACGATACTGCACAGAGGATGGAGGAAAATGCGCCCAGGAGGGTGATCTCGCCCAACAGCTCGAGAATGACCGGAGTTGCAGATCCACGTTGACCAAGGATGCGAGAGGTCTCAGCGCATGATGGACACTATGCACCATGTAAGGCGCCCTTCCCCAATTGGATCGCTCTTTGGGAAAATTTTGAAAAATGGAGGTCAAACCCTACAGGGGACCATCAAATACAGGTCAAAAGGTGAGAGACTCCTTTTAGTTGCCTCTTACGACAGGCAGAAATACCTTGGACCTATTCTAACCCCCGGACTGGCAGGGGGGAGGGTTGAGAGGAAGGAAGAGGGGTGAAGGAGTAGGACTGGTGAGGTTCAGGAAAAGAGGCAGAGTTTGGAAGAAGTCAACCCAGAACCCGAGATCAGTGGTGACTTGCTGGGTGGCATGAGAAGGAAAGACTGATTGTCAGGGACTGCAGTATACAAGATTCGGAAGCCTGAGAGTTTAATTTGGAGGATAGGGTAATAAACAAGAAAGAGATTACTGCCAAAACATCAAACATGAATTAATAAGAGTGAAAAGCTGAGAGAATTGTAAGTAATGGAGGTAGGAGGGTCACAGCAAAAAAGATAGTTCAGAAAATGAAAGATGTAGGAAACTAAAAGGGAGTGATGAAAGGAATAGTTAGTGGAAATAAATTCTGAGACTGACGAAATTAATGTAAATTAGGGCCAGGTGGTTGCCAAGAACCAAGGAAATATTGTGGTGCCAGTTCCCACCTGCAGAGTTCTGAGAAACTGGTGTCTGGGGGAAAAAGTTCAAATGGCACATGTGGTGAAACAGGCACCGAGATCACAAGTGTCATATTGTAGAGCATGCTCTGCAACAGGATATTGTGTGCTGCAGGTATACACCCTCTGCCTAGGCCTGTTTATCCTAAATGATAACTTGGTGGTGGTCACGCCGATGTAAAAGGCTGAACAGTGTTTACCTAACACATAGGACGTGTCGTTTCACATGTGACTCTCCCTTTGATAGTACATGTTCTACCAATTACAGGTCTGGTATGGGTGGTGGTAAGAAAGTGCACAGGTGAAGTCTTACAGTGGGAACATCACAGGCACAGGATTCATAGGGTAGGAAGATAGGTGCAAAATGAGCATATGGCTTGACAAGGGGATTGTGGAGATTGAGAAGATGGCGAAAAGCTATTTTACATGTGGTGGGCAAAATGTCGGACAGAACATACCTCATTTCAGGTCATGATTTTAGGAAATCATAGCCTTGTTGAAGTAGCTGATTGATACATTCCAGAGCAGGATAGTACTGAGTCACAAGTGGAGTACACTGAAGTTATTTTTTGAAGGGATCAGCAGTATCATGCTTGGATGTGATAGCCCAGGAAATCTGCTTTTGAACTGGGCTGGTGGTATAACTACATCCAGTGAAGGGTGAGGTGAGAATGGTGGTGTATTGCTGTTAACGAGTCTGCATCTGGACAAATATGTTTGCCTCGAATGCCAAGGCTGTATCGGAGAGAATGTTTGACATGGAAAGAATGGCAAGTGTCAAAATGTAAATACTGTTGTTTGGTGGTAGATTTATTGTGAAAAGAAGTGTGTCACTGATCTTTGGTGAGGATGAGATCTATGTCAAGGAAAAAGGCATGGGATTTGGAAGAGGACCATATGAAATTTACAGGGAGAATGTTAGAGATACCAAAAATTGTAACATGTCAGCCGCATCTGGGGCCCATATGTTAAAGATATTGTCAATGTATTCCAACTGAACCAGGGGCTGAAGGCTTATGCATCATAGCCAAGCCCCCCCTCCAAGTGGCCCATCAAGAGGGGCATAGTAAGGAACCAGGCTGATTCCAATGGCTGTGCCCCTGATCTGTGTATGCGCGTCTGTCCATTCCTCAACGGTAAAGTAGTAGTTGGTAAGTATAAAGTTGATCAAGGAGAGCAGGAAGAATGTGATAGGTTTGGAATCAGGTGTGCATGACTCAGGAAATGTTCAGTACACAAACAGACCATGTACATAGGAGGTGGCATTAATGGTGGTAGTGGGATGGGCACAGATTTCAGGTGATCTAGGAAGTGGTTGGTGTCTTTAATATAGGAGGTATGTCTTTGTACTATGGATTGCAGCTGTTGAGCAACTAAGGCAGATACACATTTCATGGGTCCTCTGAAGCCAGCAATTATGGGACAGCCAGGATGATTGGGTTTGTGGGACCGATGGGAGTATGTACATGAAGGTCTATGCCAGCTGTCTGACGCCTCTACATACAGCATCTGCAGTCAAGGGCTAATCCCTGTGATTCAAACTTACCTGCAGACCTGCAGTCCCTCCTTAAAACTTCAAGTCCCTCGCAAGTACTAACACCCCAATCCATAGAACTTCTAAACCCCAGCTAAAGCATGAACTCTCACCTTTTACCTTCTTACTAAGATCCACAAACCCAAGCACCCTGACCATCCTCTAGTTGTTGGCTTCAAAGACCCACCAGACGTATAACTGCCTTAGTTGATCAACTCCTACAACCTATAGTACAAAGACTTCCCTTCTATATAAATATAAGAGAACCAACCATTCCCTAGATCGTCTGAAATCTATATCTGTCCCACTATCATAACACACACCTTGCTTGTAACCATTGATTCCACCTACCATGTATAAGGTCTACCTGCTGCTGAACATTTCCTCAGTCATGCACACCTGATTCCAAACCTCTGACATCCTTCTTGCTCGTCTTAATCAACTTTAAACTTACCAACAACTACTTTAACTTTGAGGTGCAGACATACAAACAGATCAGGGACACAGCCATGGGAACCACGATGGCTCTTTCCTATGCCAACCTCTTCATGGGCCGCTTGGAGGGGGTTTCCCTATGATCCATAAGCCTTCAGCCCCTGGTTCAGTTAAAATACATTGACGACATCTTTGCCATATGGACTCATGATGTGGCTGACATGTTAAAATTTTTCGAATCTCTGTATATATTCTCGCAGCTAACTTTCACATAGTCCTATTCTGAATTCCAAGCCACTTTCCTTGACATTAACCTCATCCTCACTGACAGTCAGCGACACTCTTCTTTTCACATTAAACCTACCAACAAATAACAGCATTTACATTTTCACAGTTGCCATCCTTTCCATGTCAAATATTCCCTCCCATATATCCTTGGCATTCGTGGCAAACATATTTGTCCAAATGCATACACTTCACAGTAACAGACCACCATTCTCTCCTCACCCTTCACTGGAGCAGTTAAAAAGCAGAGCAGATTTTCTGGGCTATCACACCCAATCCTGATACTGCTGATCCCTCCAAAAAATAACTTAGGAGTACTCCACTTGTCACTCAGTATTATCCTGGTCTTGAATGTATTAATCAGCTACTCTGACATGGCTATGATTTCCTCAAATCATGACCTGAAATGAGGTATGTTCTGTCCGACATTTTTCCCACTGCACATAGAACAGCTTTTCGCCACCTTCCCAACCTCTGCAATACCCTTGTCAGACACTATGCTCCTTTTGCACCTATCTCCCTATCCTATGACTCCTACCCCTGTCACGTTACCACTGTAGGAATAGCCCTATGTACCCTCCTACTGCCGTATACCAGACCTGTAACTGGGAAAACATATACTATCTAAGGAAGAGTCACCTGTGAAACAACACATCATATACCAGCTGTTATGCAAGCACTGTTCGTCCTTTCACATCGGCATAGTCATCATCAAGTTATTAGTTAGACGGAATGGGCATAGGCAGAAGTTGCCATTTGCAACACACAATATCCTGTTGCAGAACATGCTCTACAACATTACAGTTGTGACCCCAGTGCCTGTTCCGCCACACGTGCCATCTGGATTCTTGTTCCAGTCACCAGTTTCTCAGAACTCCGCAGGTGAGAACTGGTGCCACAATGTGTCCTTCGTTCTCACCACCCACCTGACCTTAATATACGTTAATTTCTTCAGTCTCAGCATTTCTTTGCAGTAACTATTCCCTTCTTCACTTTCATTTATTTTTCAACATTTATCATTTTCTGGCCTGTCTATTTTTCGCCACTACCCTTCTGCCTCTATCACATACAATTCACTTAGCTTTTCACACTTATTAATTCTTGCAGCGCTGAGACTGGCAAGGTTGATCACACACAACTTCATGACATCCATGTTCAGACTCAAATGAAAATATACTGCACAAGGAGTATGGTTAGCATGCAAATCTCTAGAGGTTACCCCTTCCGAACATGAAGTCCCGTGCGCAATTATTCTGATTCACAAATATGTCTGCAGGAAACAATGAATTGCCTGATGACTTTAGAAACAGAAGCTTAACTGTATAGAAAATGTTGCTTAAAATCAATGCAGACTGAAACAATAGACAAAACTAAGTCTGTGCTCCTGATAAAGTAGTTTGTATTTGGACTGCAATAACGATCTGTTCATACAGCACAGAGATGCTGAACGTTTTTTAGGCTTGAGATCATATAGCCCATTTAGAGATCTGTTGGCATTCATGAAGCTTTAAGCACAAATCAACATTGTAGCCAAAATTAACAATTTTAACTACACAAACTACATAAAAGGTAATTTTCTCTCCATCAGAAGCTGTAGACTGGCTATTGGATATATAAGACATTACACACGTGAAAAAAATTAAAATATACATCATCATATATGCTGAAAAAATTTTCGCGAGATACCTGGATTTGCATATCATTGGTAGGTTTATTATAATCTGGTGAATAACTTGTCACAGCCAACCTTGTTGTTGTTCTTGTGGTCTTCAGTCCTCAGACTGGTTTGATGCAGCTCTCCATGCTACTCTATCCTGTGCAAGCTTCTTCATCTCCGAGTACCTACTGCAACCTACATCCTTCTGAATCTGCTTAGTGTATTCATCTCTTGGTCTCCCTCTACGATTTTTACCCTCCACGCTGCCCTCCAATGCTAAATTTGTGATCCCTTGAGGCCTCAAATCATGTCCTACCAACCGATCCCTTCTTCTAGTCAAGTTGTGCCACAAACTTCTCTTCTCCCCAATCCTATTCAATACCTCCTCATTAGTTACGTGATCTACCCACCTTATCTTCAGCATTCTTCTGTAGCACCACATTTCGAAAGCTTCTATTCTCTTCTTGTCCAAACTAGTTATCGTCCATGTTTCACTTCCATACATGGCTACACTCCATACAAATACTTTCAGAAACAACTTCCTGACACTTAAATCTATACGCGACGTTAACAAATTTCTCTTCTTCAGAAACGATTTCCTTCCCATTGCCAGTCTACATTTGATATCCTCTCTACTTCGACCATCATCAGTTATTTTACTCCCTAAATAGCAAAACTCCTTTACTACTTTAAGTGTCTCATTTCCTAATTTAATTCCCTCAGCATCACCTGATTTAATTTGACTACATTCCATTATCCTCGTTTTGCTTTTGTTGATGTTCATCTTATATCCTCCTTTCAAGACATTGTCCATTCCATTCAACTGCTCTTCCAAGTCCTTTGCTGTCTCTGACAGAATTACAATGTCATCGGCGAACCTCAAAGTTTTTACTTCTTCTCCATGAATTTTAATACCTACTCCGAATTTTTCTTTTGTTTCCTTTACTGCTTGCTCAATATACAGATTGAATAACATCGGGGAGAGGCTACAACCCTGTGTCACTCCTTTCCCAACCACTGCTTCCCTTTCATGCCCCTCGACTCTTATAACTGCCACCTGGTTTCTGTACAAATTGTAAATAGCCTTTCGCTCCCTGTATTTTAGCCCTGCCACCTTCAGAATTTGAAAGAGAGTAGCCAACCTTACACAGTCTGAAATACGAGAATCAGCAAGTTTATTTCTACAATTACATTTCACTATGTTCATCATTAAAAATGCAGCCTCATACAGATAAATTAATCCAAAAATAATAAAATGCCACTTTTATAATGGTAGTGAGTGTAAAAACCTACTCTAATTTCCAAAAGTTATTTTCATTGTCTTCTGACTTCAAGGAAATGTGACTTTGAAATTCAATTATTTCTTCCATTGTTCATATTGTTGTTTCGCAGTAACTCAAAAACTGAGATCTGTGCTCTGGATGCAGAGCTCAGTGCACCCCCTCCTCCCCACCTCTCTGGTCTGGCACTGCACACCGCACCTCATTCCGCAGCAAACCCTGAGTGAATTTCCGCTTACCACAATCCCCAACACCCACTCACAGTGCAGTGAAATGCAGGTCAGGACAAAAGAGATGGAGATGGTGTTGTCAGATTTACCGCCTACGAATACCATGCAAAACTCTCAGTCAACAAACTGGTATTTTACAGAAATGGATTTCTGGCAAAAGTTCTGAAAGACTGACTCTTAAAGCCATGGTGATTGAACGGCTGATGACGATCCATGGGTTGAGTATCCGTGGTATAGAGAAATTTTGACCATGCCAGCTTGCATGAAGGCTGGATAGAATCTGGGCGCAGATTAACAACTGTAAGCCAGAATCCCCACCTGCTATGTGGTATTTTTTGGTTGTTTCTCATACTTTTTTAGGCCAATGTCGGGCTGGTCTCCAAAGGAGTAATCCACTAAATTACAGGCCCATATCATTAATGTCGATACGCAGCAGAATTTTGTACATATATTGTGCTCGAACATTATGAATTACCTTGAAGAAAACAGTTTATTGACACACAGTCAACTTGGAATTGAGAAAACATCATTCTCGTGACACACAACTAGCTCTATATTCACATGAAGTGTTGAGTGCTACTGACAAGGGATTTCAAGATTCCGTATTTCTGTATTTCCGGAAGGCTTTTAACACTATACCACACAAGTGGCTTGTAGTGAAATTGCGTGCTTATGGAATATTGTCTCAGTTATGTGACTGGATTTGTGATGTCCTGTCAGAAAGGTCACAGTTCATAGTAACTGATGAGAAGTAGTCGAGTAAAACAGAAGTGATTTCTGATGTTCCCCAAGGTAGTGTTATAGGACCTTTGCTGTTCCTTATCTATATAAACGATTTGGGAGACAATTTGAGCAGCCTTCATAGGTTGTTTGCAGCTGATACTGCTGTTTATCGACTAAGTCATCAGAAGATCAAAACAAATTACAAAATGATTTAGAAAAATAGTATGGAAATCGGCAGTTGACCCTAAATAACAAAAAGTGTGAGGTCATCCAAATGAGTGCTAAAAGATATTTGTTAAACTTCAGTTACACGATAAATCAGTCAAATCTCAATGCGTAAATTCAACTAAATACCTAGGAATTACGATTACAAACAACTTAAATTGGAAGGAACACAGAGACAATGTTGTGGGGCAGACTAACCAAAAACTGCGTTTTATTGGCAGGACATTTAGAAAATGTAACAGATCTACTAAGGAGACTGCCTACACTACGCTTGACCATCCTCTTTTAGAATACTGCTGTATAGAGTAGGATGCTTACCAGATAGGACTCATGGGGTACATCAAAAAAGTTCAAAGAAGGGCAGCACATTTTGTATTATCGCGAAATAGGGGAGAAAGTGTCACTGAAATGATACAGGATTTGAACTGGACATCATTAAAACAAAGGCATTTTTCGTTGCAATGCAATCTTCTCATGAAATTCCAATCACCAACTTTCGCCTCTGAATATGAAAATATTTTGTTGTCACCGACCTACATAGGGAGAAATGATCACCATGATAAAATATGGGAAATCAGAGCTAGTAAGGAAAGATACCGGTTTTCATTCTTTCCACGCGCTATACAAGATAGGAATAATACACATTTCTGAAGGTGGTTCGATGAACCCTCTACCAGACACTTAAATGGGATTTGCAGAGTATTCATGTAGATGTGGATGTAGAAATTCAGCCTCAGGGAATATAATACACAAACGGTTAAATCATGATCGTATACAGAGCAAAGTATACACAACTTGTAGAAAGATGGAGCATATGATTTCCCTCCTTTGGGCTACCTCGACGAGTGTGGCATCTGGAAGGATATCAAGCCACAATGTTAAAAAATAAATAAAATTTGCCATATCCCCAAAAAGCAGACCCCCATACTGATGTGATAAAAGCTAGGGAAAAGACAAAATATTTAGACGATACTAATGTTATTCACTACTTTTTTTATATAATCTGGGACATCATATGTGGCATCATATTTCAGTTGCTTGTTACAGAACCTGCCACTGTGATGTCGAATATTGCTTTCTGCTTAAAAGTATCAGCCACTTAATAAATGTTTCTGTCTGTGGGCGCTTGAAGAGAATGTAATGACGTTTCATTGTAGTTAATCAGGTATCTTGTCCATCAAACAATCACATAACATATGTTTAATTAATTAATGTTTTGTACCTGACCATTAGGAATGAGGAGTAAATTATGTGTACTTTTTTTAACAATATTATGAAAAGGAAAGTTGCTACTTAACATATAGCTGAGATGCCAAGTCGCAGATAGGAAAAACAAAAAGATCGTCACAAATAAATCTTTTGGCCAGTAGGCCTTCGTCAAAAATAGACAACACCAACACACACACACACACACACACACACACACACACACACACACACACACACACGACTGTAGTCTCAGGCAACTGAAACCACACTGCGAGCAGCAGCAGCAGCAGTCATTATTTGATTTTCTTTTTTAGTCATTAAGTCTTCTGACTTGGTTTCATGCAGCCCACCACAAATCCCTCTCCTGTACTAAGATTTTCACTACAGAGCAGCAGTTGCAACCTATGTCCTCAATTATTTGCTGGATGTATTCCAATCCCTGTCTTCCTCTGCAGTTTTTACCCTCTACTGCTCCCTCTAGTACCATGGAAGTTACTCTCTTGTCTTAGCAGATGTCCTATCATCCTGTCTCTTCTTCTTATCAGTGTTTTTCGTGTATTTCTATATATTTCTCGCCGATTCTACAGAGAATCTCTTACATTTTTACCTTGTCAGGCCACCTAATTTCCAACATTTTTCTGTAGCATCACATCAAAAATGCTTCAATTCTCTTCTGTTGTGGTTTTCCCACAATCCATGTTTCACTACCATACAGTGCTGTGTTCCAAACATATAGTCTCAGAAATTTCATCCAAAAATTAATGCCTAAGCTTGATACCAATACACTTCTCTTGGCCAGCAATGCCAGCCTTGTCTGTGCTAGTTTGCTTTTCATGTCTTCATTGCTCCTTTTATGATGGGTTATTCTGCTGCTTAGGTAGCAGAATTCCTGAACTTCATCTACTTCATGAGCCCTAATTCTGATGTTAAGTTTCCCACTGTTCTAATTTCTGCTACTTCTCATTACTTTCGTGTTTCTTTTATTTGTTCTAAAACCATATTATGTACTCATTAGAATGTGCATTCCATTCTACACATCCTGTAATTCTTCTTCACTTTCACTAAGGATAGAATGTCATCAGTAAATTTTGTCATTGATATCCTTTCACATTGAATTTTAATCCTACTCTTGAACCTTTCTTTTATTTCTGTCTTTGCTTCTTCGATGTACAGAACGATCATTGTGGGTGAAAAATTACATCTCTGTCTTACACCCTTTTTCATCTGAGCACTTCATTCTTGGCCTCCTATTCTTGTTGTTCCTCCTTGGTTCTTGCACATATTGTATATTACCCGTCTCTCCCTGTAGTGTACCCCTATTTTTCTCAGAATTTTGAACACCTTGCACTATTCTACACTGTCGAAAGATTTTTCCAGGTGGACAAATCCCCCTTTCCTAAAGCTAAACCCATCATCATCTAACACATACTCAATTTTCTATTCCATTCTTCTGTATATTATTGTTGTCCGCAACCTGGATGCACAAGCTGTTAAGCTGATTATGCAATATTTCTAACACTTGTCAGCTCTTGCTATCTTCTGAATTGCAATGATGTTTCTCCAAACTCCGACAGTATATCGCCAGTATCATACATTCTACACACCAACAGGAACATTTGTTTTGTCATCACTTACCCCTCGATGATTTTAGAAATTCTGTTGGAATGTTGTCTGCTGCTTCTGCCTTAATTGATCTTAAGTCATCCGAAGCTCTTTTAAATTTTGAATCTAATACTGTTTCGCCTATCTCTTCCCTGTCAACCCCAGTGTCGTCTCCTGCTATGTCATCAGACAAGTCCTCCCTCACACAGAGGCCTTCAAAGTACTCTTTCCACCTATCCACTCTCTCCTCTGCATTTACAGTGAAATTTCCATTGTGCTCTCAATGTTTCTGCCCTTGCTTTTTAATTTCATCAAGAACTGTTTTGGCTTTTCTATATGCTGAATCAGTCCTTCGAACATTTATTTCTTTTTCAATTTCTTCATTCTTCATGCAGTCATTTAGCCTTAGCTTCCCTGTACTTCCTATTTATTTCATTCCTAAGTGACCTGTATTTCTGTATTCCTGAATTTCTCTAAACATTTTTGTACACCTCCTTTGATCGATGGACATCCAGCTATAACTTTCCAAATGTTATGAAGAGCCAATAAGATAAATGAAGAGGCCTTCAATGGCAAGCGGTCTTACTACGGCAAATACCTACACTACCCAATATCAAGGACACAAAAACATCTGATGCGGTCAGAAGTCGCCCTTGTCATGCAGTACATGAAAGAGTGTGCCTAAAATTTCTTGTGAACGAACTGCATAGCAGCCTTAAATGTACAGCCAAACAATTGAAACAACAGGTTGGATGGCAGTCATGTGTGCTTTGAGGTATACTTGCTTTTGTGACTGAATGAATGAATGAGTGTGTGTGTGTGTGTGTGTGTGTGTGTGTGTGTGTGTGTAATAAGCAAGAAGCTCAGTTTTGCTCTTGGAGGTCATCTGATTGCGTTGACTTGAAAAGAAAGATTCTACTTAATTTTGGGTGCTTCCAAATACCTTAGGCTACTTCATTGTAGATGGTACACAAGCGATCTGCCAAATATGAGCCAAATCGACTGACGCTTTCAGAGGCCTTCCCCTCATTAGCCACTACGTTATTTTAGGTGATTATTGCAGCATAGTGAATGTGGATGTGATCAGGAGGTACATCATATCAGATCACAGAGTCATTGGCTAGCTGGAGGTCATTAATGAAGGAAGTGGACTTGGCATTGTCTAACTGAATCCAGTAACTGTATCTTCCTGATGAAAGATTTCTTGTTTCCATTAGCATCACACCTTTGTTCCTTGTTTTCATTTAATTTTACCCTGATCTGTTCTCAGAGTAAACTGGATAAAAATTATGCAGAAACTTGTCTCATACAGCATCTTAACCATCACTGCTATTTTGGCTTGTTATATATATGGGTATAAGCAATAAAGCATCAGTCAAGACATGATAACGCATCCTTGGTACAAAGTGATGTACAATATTGTTTGGAGAGTAAATACTAAGAATTATTAAATCAAGAAGACCAATCCATTAAGAAGAAACCTGACTGAGGGATTGCCTTCATTGGAATCTTTAAATGTTTTTCAGGCACAGATTACTCTAGATGTGTGAGCTGATGGCAGTCACATGGTGCCAAATCTGGTGAACAGGGTCGGTGGTGGTGTTATAATTTGTATTTCCAATTCATCAATGTTCCCATTAATTTGTATTTCCAATTCCTCAATGTTCTCATAATGAAAACATCTTTGTGGACATGTGCAGTGTTCTGGTGGAAAGTGGTATTTATCTTTCACAATCAAGGCCTGTCCTCAAGTATTATTTTCATAAAATTGGTCTGAAATACAGACACAGTATTCACTAGTTACTGGTTTATGAGAAGTATTGATAAAGTTTTTAATTATCACCTGACGAAATTAAGTTAGGTAATAATTTTTAGTTTATTTCCACGTACTTGTCTGCAGTTCCGATACACAGCTGAAATCTCTCTGCCACAATACCTTAGGCTTCACAGTTTGTAGCACAAGAAAAAGCATGACAAACAGTAAAACCAATATGTTAGCATGTTGGTGATTTATTGTTGATAAAAATGCATAAACAATCCTCCAAGGAAGCATGACGGACGTGAAATCCCATTATAAACATGAAGGTCCACGCCATATCATTGCCCAGGATGCCTCAAATACAATCATTCGAGAAAACATTTTTCATAACAGTAAGATGACCGATGCAAATGGAGAGAGAGAAACTATCAAACATTTGAATCTTTTCAATAATGACAAACATGATAAAATAGTGGAGGAGGGGAAAAACTTGGACTGCAACATGGGAGGCAGCGACTGGGTTCTTTGACCATGAAAGAATTCTTACATTAAGACATAAGGAAAAAACAGAGGTTATGTTATGTTTGTATTGACGTCAAAGGGGAGCACGTAGGAACAAAAATATGATATAGAGTTGTACTGCACCACTGCAAAACTTCAGTAAATTACTGTACTGAACTGTGATTCTTGTGTATATAAATGTCTTCACTGACAGTACGACACCAGTACATGCAAAATTTATTATTTTAGTAGTAGATCACAAAATATTCTGAACTTACTCATACAATAGTGAACAACCAATACTTAGACCTAGCTACACACACATGATTAACTGTTGTCAAACGTACAGTGCAACTGATTATTTCATTAAAGGGTTTTCAAATATACACGAGTGTATTTTTGAGTTTGTGATATATTATTCAGAACTTGTCTTGGTACTTACTTAGTTAATATTTTCAGGTACATTATATTGCAGCTTGGACACTGTGTGGTTGCAACCTACGTACTATCGAAAGGTGAGTGACTCATACAAACTCCGTTGTGCTCTGCATGGATATTAGTGCACATACAAATACACCACACACATTTTTATTTTGTAAAGGCATACAAATGTGGTCACATATTATAATAAAAAATCCAGTACCAAAGACCATGAATTACAGAAGACGTTTTCACACTTTCTCGATGTTTTCGCCTATGGCTGCAGTTTCTTGATAGACCAGGAATCTTTCATATTGCCTTCAAAATGGTTCAAATGGCTCTAAGCACTCTGGGACTTAACATCTGAGGTCATCAGTCCACTAGACTTAGAATTACTTAAACCTAACCTAAGGACATCACACAAATCCATGCCCAAAGCAGGATTCGAACCTGTGACTGTAGCAGCAGTGCGGTTCCGGACTGAAGCGCCTAGAACCGCTCGGCCACAGCGGCCGGCATATTGCCTGAATTCTTCAACTTCAGGTATTATCTCGTAACTATTGTCAAGAACTGCATGTAAAGTAAGGGTGATATAATTTACTGATAATTAGATTAAATAAAATTTGCAGTAAAGAAAAGCAGTGTGAGAGAGCTTTTGCACTGTGAAGTGTAATGGTTGGATTGTGGACACCTTTTGATTATCGTTACTACTTCCTCACAGTCTGCTCGAATGAGTAGCTCAGCTGTAGTGCACTTTTCAAAAGTTCACAAGATGCAGTACACTTACCCAAACTAACACCTATGTAGAAATAGCATAATCGATATTCTTGCCAGTCAACTACCTAACTGCAGGCACTAGCTGACGAGCCTTAGCTTCTAGAACTTCCTGCAGTGCCCTGCCTTTTTGTCTAGCAGGCAGGGCATTGATGTGTCACATCAGCAATGAGAGTTAGTAGTGAGCACACAGGAGCTGCAGTGGGGCATACTCGTTGGAGTGCAGATGTAATGAAAGAGCAGCAAATCAGAAATACGCAAAGTTGGATTTAGCACATTGAAGAGAATATTTAGTCAGAATAGGATTGGTGAATCACCTATGACTTCAACTTTAAAATTTGTCCATATCATCAAAGTGAATGAGTGCGATATAGTCAGGCCTGTTTCCAAGGTTGTTTCAAGTTTTCCCCCTGACAAATTTTGAGATCTGAAGGGTAGTAAACAGGTAAGTTGACAAAAAAATGTAATGACTTCTGTATTTCTGAATAAGTTATTAACTCTAATTTTGAATGAACAACAAATATTGTCTCCTTAATAGGGTTTATGATCCGAGAGGTAAGTTGTGTCAATATTAGCTATTTTCAGTTAAAGGATTTCTGTATTTATTAATGTTGTGGACTGGCAAGACAGCCAATCCACAGTGACGGGTAGCCGAAAGGCACGTGTTTAAGCTCATGCAGGCTGGCGTGAGGTCTGGAACAGTTAAAGGAGTTATACTAGCAAGAAAAGTACATAGCTGCTGGAATACTTAACTTTAATCCATAATTGGTGAACATCGGTCTGACGGTACATGCATCACAAGATAAATAGCAAATGATAATGGCGCCTTGCTAGGTTGTAGCAAATGACGTAGCTGAAGGCTATTCTAACTATCGTCTCGGCAAATGAGAGCGTAATTTGTCAGTGAACCATCGCTAGCAAAGTCGGCTGTACAACTGGGGCGAGTGCTAGGAAGTCTCTCTAGACCTGCCATGTGGCGGCGCTCGGTCTGCAATCACTGACAGTGGCGACACGCGGGTCCGACGTATACTAAAGGACCATGGCCGATTTAAAGGCTACCACCTAGCAAGTGTGGTGTCTGGCGGTGACACCACAATTAACAAGTTAACTTTAATTTTGAATTAACAGCAAGTGCTTGCTGCTTCTCCCATACAGGATTCATGACAAGATAATGTGTCAGATTGGACAAGAAACACAAGGACTGTTAGCCAGGTGACACTGTGTCAATTCCACTTTGTTTTACCAAAAGCAGCAGCTTTTAACGTGGTGACAAGAGAAATGTAGGTGCTACTTGAAATTTGCCACTGTTAAATGAGTGGTTTTCAGCTGACAGCAAGTTTTCATTGCTGAAAGTAAAATGACGGGGCTGGACCAATGACAACATTGAAAAACTAGTACAATTGTAACATGAGATACCTTATTTGTGGAAACTGACACACAAACATTACACAAACAAAAATCTAAAAAATTGAGAATACAAACAAATGGCTGAAACATTTCTAGTTGGTATTCCAACTGTGGACCACAGCATTATAAAAATTAACCTACAAAATTTTAAATGAAGATTCTGAAAAAATTCTGCATGTGTGCGACCATATTGTCTGCAGCTGCTTTATAATAACTGAATGTATTGTAAATCTGTCTTTGCAATCACGGTACAAGAAACACCCACGCCAAAATATAAAATGTGCAAGTAGACGGTGTTTCCTGACGTGAGCAAAATATCAGACATAACATATTGTAACTAATGTAAACATCTTTTGTAACAAATTGTTTATAGATGTAGAAATCAAGCCAGATCATAAATATGTTTCATTACAGACCACTGATGATATTTCATTTCAATAAAACAAAAAGCATTTGGTGAAAAATATATGCATTTTCTCATAGTTGCAAAGATGGATTTAAATTGCCTTCAATAACTTCAGAAATAAGATCAGAAATAAGATCAGAAAAAAGTAGGTCTATTGAAAGAAGTGTGAAAGGGAAGAATGAGTTGTGCAAACCAAAACAAAATAGCGAGCACCAATGAAATGCTGCTTGTGTTATGTTCATTATTGTAGGATATTACCCACTGTGTTTTGTCCATTTTACAGATATTGTGCAATTTTTGTTTCAAGAAATATATGAATACACAGCTTACAAACTGCCAGCTGTTGCCACAATTTTCTTCCTATCATCATCTATACTCTCTCTCAAATACATGAACTACTTTGAAAGTGTGAAAATGTACTACAATAAAGAAAATGCCTATAAAGCAACACACCTGTGGTGATACACAGTTGCAAGTCCTAAAAATTCATCGTCCATGGACTATGGCCAGTTGCACATGTACTGCAGTGCTGGGTTCACGGACTACTCATGAAAAATCTGTCAATTTATGCCACACACAAACTGTTCAATCATGTGGGCAGATTAGTGAGACTACATCCGACATGCACAGCCTGTACATTAGTGGTAAATGACAGGTCTCAGATCAGTGGCTCCAAATCATTAGAGATAACTGCCGTCCAGGTCTGTTGCAGAAATCCACTCCCGTGTAGTCAGCTATTCATGCCCATAGTCAAGAGTCACCGACAATGCAGTGATGAACTGACATCACGGTCATCAATCTATGCAGTGGATAAATTGTGTAAATGCTGTGAAGTGCTACAAAGGATGAAGTAGGGAGGGGGAGCAGACACCTGGGAGCTACATGGCTGCACCCAGCTAGTGACAACGTGTAGTGTCTCCACAAACAAACAATTTCAGCAGTTGAGCCAAAAATGAGGGTTTCCAGGCCCCCCGACACGTGTGAAATTCCCTTATTTTGAAAACTTGTGCCAACCCTGGTTTTACAGTGTCCGAAGATAAATAAATTAATATCACAGATGTCATCTAAAAATTAAGGGCAAAGAGGTTACACCTAGCACCTTTGCGAAGAGCCCACTGCATGTCTTGACACCATAGTATGTGCCCCAATTACAATATCATACTGCAGAGACCCCATACTTTGGCAAAAAAAAATATTTACACACGCACGCCAATGCATTGTAATTTAATGTTGAGCACGACAACTAATATGTTTATGTCAAAAGAGGGCCAGCCAGAAAACTTCGCATAATAAAACTTGCAATGTTGTATCTCATCAGTGCAAAAAGTTTCAAGACTAGATAACTAGAAAAAGAGAGAAAAGTTAAGATGGAGGTTTTAAAGCTTCAGGTGTGCTCACAGTATCCTCACCCCACCTTCCCTGTTGAATACAAAACGCAGAACATTCACACAATCCTGTGAAACAGAAGGTAAATTTCTTTTTCGGGATGATGTTTGACTCACACTTCAAACTGGTTTGAATGTCGGTTATGTCATCGAAGTGTTGACACCTCATGTGAATTTATGCATTCTGTTATTTTGTGTTAGGTTTGTATCCATAACATCAAGTTTCGTCACCAGTGACAATTTTTTGCAGGAAAGAACTGTCCACATTTTGCATTTCAGTCAAGTTGTGGAAAGCATTCTCATGTTGCCATCTTCGTTCGGGAGCCAAGATGTGCAGCAGGAACTTTTCACACAATTGTCTCTTCTTAAAAATGTTATGGAGAATATCTTGAACACTTGATTTAGAGATGTCACTCAACTGCAACTTGTGGTAAAAATGTTGTCACATTATAGTTGCACAGCAACTACTCAACGCTGCCTGCTCATTACTGACTGGTTGAATGCCCATCTCTCATTTAGGTGCTCAATGCCTACGTTAGCAATTTGATGTGAGTTAAAACTGCCACTGTAGTTACTGCACTGACATCGCTTATGTGGCAGGAATAAAATCATTCTTGGTGCTTTTTGGATGGATGGTGTACAGTGAATGGATGAAAGCATGAACAAGCATTGCTAGACACATGATCCTCCATGTCATCCAAAATGTTTCTTTGGCAGCTAATACGTAGAGAGATGTGATCCACTCTGCAGCAGTTGGTGCTATTAGTAATTCTTTCCTATTCGGGGTAAAAATATTCCCTATCATCATAAAGCTAAGTTTCCTGTTAATTACTAGAAGGTAAGGCAATCACTCTACTTCCATAGAATGTAGCTCACATGTGAGTTTAGCCTGGAATGCACTGCAACAGAGCCAGCCAACAATTGAATGTGAATGTTCTTCACTAATACTGTGAATCTCATCAATAAACTCACTGTATGTATGTTATGTTGCTATCAATAAATATTGTGGATTTATTTAGAGCATACACCACATTAGGTGGTGAGCAATCTTATTTGTTCTGTCCATTATTAAACTATTTAATTAGTACAAAAAATGTCCCCTTCCCAATATTTTCCAGTCCATTTGCAAAACAGTTTATCATCCTACACTAACATTTCTGGAAATATCAAGGAGGATACAGGCAGATTACAATCAACAGTTTAATTATATGACAATATACAAATGATTAAAGCTGTAACACTGAAAAATCTCGAACATTGACAGTTTAGGATGGCATGAATCTGCTACATGCTGCAACCAGATGATCAAAATGTGCAGACATGGAATCAGAGAGTCTGGACATGTTTTGCAGAATCTCCCCACACTCGATTTGGATATGAAGTTGCACAGCACCCACACTAATTGCTAGCACAAAGTTATAACCAAATTACAAGCGTCTGTTTGATGTTGAGGTGATCGAATGAATACACATGCCCTGGAAGCAGTTGTACTTTTCATTTTTTGAAAAATGTTCCTACATGTGCTTGGACAATGTGTGTGTGAACTATGGCATGCAAGGTTGCCTGAAGGACGTATATCTCAAGCTCTATCTTAAACTTCCCTGATGTACCAGTATTGTTTAGATTTCCTTCCATCCATAGGAGACATCATGTTTTATCCAAATGTACACCTTACCACCACATCAGCCCACTGTCTTGGTCAACAATGCAAGATGCAAGACTGCAGTCACTGTGGTGGCATCTAATGTGTGTGTTACTGTCACTGTAGGATGGGATGAAGTGAGATTTTAACAAAAAATATTACATTTTGCCACCCAGCATTCCAATACAGACAATCACATCACCATGACTGACTGAGGCAGTTGTGGTTTCTGGAAAAAATTTAAGCCAATGCAACAGTGTGCATGCCAGCAGTCCAGCTCATGATCAACATAGGCATGTTAACATCAACTGTAGTGCTATAGTGTCTAGGTCAAAGCTGGGCAATTTATTACAGACATACAGATAAGATGATTAGTATCCCATACTGCGGTCACACTATGTAGAGCAGCATCGTGTAGGGTCCCCGCGAGCAACCCCCCCCCCCCCCACACACACACACACACACACACACACACACACACACACACACACACACACACACACACAGTGGTGGCTATATGTCCTGTAAGAGCCAAAGATGAAGGTATAACTAGCAAATAAGGAAGACAGCTATTTGGTTCAAACTGAGCTAGTATTTCTGGATGTGCATTTGTATAAACTGTAATGGAAAAGTGAAATCTTGAGTAAATCTCAAATTGTTTTGAGTGGTGAAGTTTACTGTACAAATACGTACCTCACTGTATTGCTGCATGTGATTTTCTATGCAAGCTTGTATTTCTACAGCACGTGCTGGGTTCAGATGCACAAAGAACTTGGAAAGTGAACATACATATGTAACATGAGCTGCCAAACACTGGCCCTGGCACAGTGACAAATCCAGCTCTTCCTCAACATTAACTGAAATGTTACTGGCAGGTGGTGCTAAAACAAGAGAGATGACACAAATCAATGCAATAAAAAACTGAACACAACAAATTACAATCTAGTAAAAACACAAACATTTTATGAAATATGTAATTAATTAATTTTTTTTTTTTTGTAATTTTAAGATACAATGTAATTTTAGGATACAATGAATATGTCAGAGAGTGAATGCATCCTGTTATTTTTTTACACCAATTACAAGGGCACAAAAGAAATTTTAACATTATGAAAAACTAATGGAACAGATGATAGAACAGCCAAAAACAAACATTAGCTTAAAGTACGATTTTGATTTACACCTGTAATTTTCTGCTGTATTCAAAAGCTTTCCCAATTTTTATCTGTGTTAAATTATTGTGGTGTAGCTATACTCTCAAGCCTTACAGTGATGAAAGTTCATGTATAATACATTACGTCCAAAGACTTCTGGAATATATTTCAGTTTCACCAGTTGCTCTGTCCCAAAGCAAATGGTTGCTTGCACAAATGTCAATACATTATTCGCCTTACCTGAAATAATGTTTGTGTGTTCTTTATGACACTGACAATGAACACAATGGGAAAATTGCCATCACCATGTTATGTGAATCATCATGGGGGAAGGTGGGGGTGTACTACGTGTGTAATAGTGTACATAACTGATAGGACTGGCAGAATGACAATATTTGCCAGCATCATAAAAAAAAAAAAAAAAAAAAAAAAAAAAAAAAAAAAAAAAAAAAGCTGAGGGAAAAAATACCACCCCAAATTTGTGCACAACTCCATGCACCCAATAGATCAGTTTTCAAATAGGCCTAAGTACTAAATATAAATAAAATTACAATGAATGTCAAAGTAAATAGCACTACTGGTCATCATGCAGCCTTATTTAACAGAGAAAACTGCTTATACTTGTAAATCTATAGGAAGATATTGCATTACTCCGCATAAAACATATGCATAACAAGTGTGTGTGTGTGTGTGGGGGGGGGGGGGGCGCACACACATACATTGTATGCACATATTGTGTTTTTTTTTTTTTTTTTTTTTTTGGGGGGGGGGGGGGCAAGTGTTCAATGCCTTGTTTTTACATGGTTCTATTGCTCAATACACCCTACATAATGGGTATAATGTCGTCGTCGTCGCTGCTGCTGCTGCTGCTGCTAATGTCCTCCCACACCAGTACCTTAATTCAATCAATACATCATCAGCAACAGCAGCAGCCACTGCACTCGATTTGCTGTAAAATGCCCAAATCTGAATAGTTTAACTGGAATTTGAACAACCCATATTGGCAATCTAAACTTGGACCCGTGGAAATTATTACTTCCTTTTATTTTTTAATTCTTACTTTTATTATTTAGATTTTAGATGATATATGCAGTTGGTCTAGCACTGAACATGTGCAACTACCTGCTGTTGAATTACTGGACCAAAGTCCAAGGACAGGACAGAGTCAGTAGAGGATGTAGCAAAACTCCATTAAAAAAGTTAATTACTTGTGCTTCAAAAAAAAAAAAAAATTACTTACAGAAAAATACTCAAATGATGTCACCATTTTACAATATTAATGCTTGAAAACACCACCTCCCAGGTGAAAGCCATTTTCAGCGATGCACTTAAGCCATTCTCGGGAGTTGGCTTCTCCTTTCTCCACATTGCTCTGTCATTAGAATGACTTTCACACGAACTGCTTCCTTCAGTTCTTCAACTACACATGATTTGTGCTCACATACACGACTTGAGGCAACCCCACAGGCCTGTGGAATGAGGAGGCCAACTAATGTCACCAAACCAGGAAATGATGCGACCACAAAAAAACATTCCAAATTGCTTCCACTGACATTCTTGCTTTGTGAGCTATGGCCCTGTCCTGGTGAAACCAAACTGACCAGATAGAAATACATTTTCTTCTTAGTTCAGGTAGAAAGAATTCAGCGATCATCTGTCTGTAACGTCCCAAGGTTATAGTTACAGAGTTCCCACTTGGAAAAAGTGCGGACCAATAACATCTGTACCGGCTAAAGCAAACCAGTCACCTTGGGACTATGTAATGGTCTTTCATGCATTAGTTTGGGATTTTCACTGGCCCAATAATGACAGTTCTGCTGATTTATCGTGCTGTTCAAATGAAAATGAGCTTCATCACTCACAAACAAAATAATGTTATCATTTTGAAGACGTATGGCCTCCATTTCTTGAGCAAAATTTAGATGCTCATGTAATCTCTAGGGTTCGATTATTGCACCATGGCCATTTTGTAGGGATGAAATCTCACATCAATACGCAAAATACACCATACTGAATGATTATTGAGGTGCAGTTCAGCAGAATGTCTCAACAGATCGATCAGTATGCACTGCCGAACTCTTTCAACATTTTCTGCATTACGTTCTGAGCAAGGAACTCCTGGTGGTTTCCTGTTCATCACTGTTCCTTGTAAAAGAAATGATTCAGTCTAACATGAAATGGTGTTATGAGCGAGAACACTACCATGTCTCGCAAGATTGAAACGGCAATGAAACTCACACTGAACTACAACGTAGACTCATTATTATGCAAAAAACTAATGTAAGCAAACACACAATGCTGCATAGTCCATGGCTCCATGACTTTGACTAAACAAAATGGCAGGAGCCACCAAACACGTAACCGCATCAGTTCCCCCCACTCCTACTACCAGAGCTGAATGCTATCTGTTCTAAAAACGTCCGTTCTTTCTGTTTCATCCTGTATAACTCTCTACAATTTTGACGTTAAACTTATTTACAACTGCCCTCTTTCATTTAGCATTTTCTTTCATAAAAAGTGAAGACTATAAAGCATTTTTATACTCTGTTGATAATACGTTTTTTTAATGCACATACGATGAAATATCCCTACAGCCGATTCAAAGATATATAAATATAGAGAGTTTCTAATTAGCTGCTAACTTCATAATTTAATAAAATCTCGGAATTGCCTATTCCACTATGTTATCGTAAGTGATCAGCAAGTTAACAGCATGATCAATGAAGTGTGCTCACTCGGCAGTCTAGTGGTTAGTACAGGTCCCAGGTTCGATTACCAGTGACTACCTCAGATTTTTCTGTGGTGGGAAGATTTAAAAAGGGGTCCCCTCAGCCTTTTGAGGGGGTAACACAAAGTCATGAGGTGCATACTTTGTATCCTATAAATAACAATAAAGATAGAGTAAAGTAAAGTAAAAATCCCATTTGCAAGTATCTAATGGGGCAATTCTACACACAACTGTTGTATAACAACTTGTCTGCTCACACATCACGAAACAGGCTTTTTCTGTGTCAGATGCCAAGAACGAGTTACATAGTGCTCTTCTGCTATGGCCAATTCCTTATCAGGATACATTAACATTTTCCTGAAGAACTTAGGATGAAAACTTAATCCAAAGATGTTAACACAAAGATGTTATGGCTCAGAATTCCCAGATAGCAGAGTCATTCTATGGCAAGTGGCCTAGAGGTTCCCACACGACCATCACGGGTTTTGATGAAATTTTGTATGAGCAACCACATTTGTTCCCAATGAACATGCTAAAGTTTCATGATCATTAATTCAATACATCTGCCATATAGCAATTTGTTTGACCCATAGAGCAACTATCAACAGTGGATGTATTAGTTTTCAGCAAATTTGTGAATAATATCTCTGGTAATAATTTCTAGAATGAAACAAAACTAGGTCATCTTGCACAGCTTCTTGTCCTCTCTTTTACAAAAATAAAGAAAATAAAAAAATATTTCCTGGGCGATTTGTATATAGGCATTTGAAGTAAAGTTGGCCAAAAAAATGACACTCAAAAAAATGTGAAGT
Source organism: Schistocerca serialis cubense (assembly GCF_023864345.2). NCBI lineage: Eukaryota > Metazoa > Arthropoda > Insecta > Orthoptera > Acrididae > Schistocerca > Schistocerca serialis. The sequence goes on from NC_064641.1 coordinate 171,216,460, forward strand.
TTATCTTTTTTATACCAACAGTAGAAACTGCAGGATAAACCTCAAACTAAGCAAGTAATAATTTATCAATATAAGGTCTTAGAACATGAAATTTCATTCTCTTACTGCTTTCCAATATTTTGCAAACTGATTGCAAAGTTGATGGTTTTTCTAAAAACACTGCAAACTCTTGTAAACTATTTTCATTAGAAAGGTCATGTTCTAAACTGCCTAAAAACTATATTTTGTTAGCATGGTTTGCAGTTGATGTGGAACATTAGTGTACACAATAAAAATTGTGTAAAGGTGTTGGTATGACCCATGGTGGTTTAACTGCTACTGGTTCCTTTCAAAACAAGAAAATCCCCCAATCCCTGTAGGACTGCACCTGATAGCTGTGCAACAACAGTAAGTTTCTATACCACAAGTCCCAAATCTGATATGGGTTTCTTTACAAAGGATCCCATGCTGATGATACATTTCTATAAGCATAAAAAGCCAAGTCTAGGAGATCTCTCTTTCAGTATCCTATGCTTATATTTACCTCAAGCTACATGAAATTTTTACAGGTTTCATTAATTTGAGTAGAATGTCATGAAGAATGGTCAGATGTGACTGATTGGATTATTCGGGAAGAAATTTTGACAAGAACAACCCCAAAAAATACCCTCTTCAAATGTGATTACCTCAAATTATTTTGTGTGTGTGTGTGTGTGTGTGTGTGTGTGTGTGTGTGTGTGTGTGTGTGTGTTCGCGCGCGCGTGCGCGCGCGCTTTATGGCTCAATGGCACTTCCCAGTCATCAACTTTGTGTCGTTGCAACAATCCAAACACCTTCTACGATTGTATCCTCAAAGAAGCTGTAGAGATCCGACTGCATAACAGACTAATAAATAAGGACAGTGGTTTTCAATTAAGCAAGGCCTGGGACCCAGCCTTGGGCTTGACCAGAGCACAGCAGTAGTCTACGTGGAAACTGGCTCCCATCACGACAACTGAAGAGGACGAAGAAACAGTCACCATGCCAGCACAGATCCACATCCAGCACTGGTCTGGCCTTGGATCAATGCCAGATGCCACACTTCCTCCACCACAGCACCAAGTCTGTTCCTGGAGGCACTGGCTGGAGGTGGCATGAGGGCGGAGGGGGAGGGGGAAGGGGGAGAGGAGGAGGAGGAGGAGGGGGGGAGGGAGGAGGAGGGGGAGGGAGGAGGGGGGGGTGCATGGATATAAGACTGCACCCAGCAGATACATTATGTGGTCAAAAGTATCCGGACACCTGGCTGAAAATGACTTATAAGTTCACGGTGCCCTCCATCGATAATGCTGGAATTCAATATGGGGTTGGCCACCCTTAGCCTTGATGACTGCTTCCACTCTCGCAGGCATATGTTCAATCAGGTGCTGGAAGGTTTCTTGGGGAATGGCAGCCCATTCTGCGTGGAGTGCTGCACTGAGGAGAAGTATCGATGTCGGTCAGTGAGTCCTGGCACAAAGTCAGTATTCCAAAACATCCCAAAGGTGTTCTATATGATTCAGGTCACGACTCTCTGCAGGCCAGTCCATTACAGGGATGTTACTGTCATTAAACCACTCCACCACAGGCCGTGCATTATGAACAGGTGCACGATTGTGTTGAAAGATGCAATCGCCATCCCCTATTTGCTCTTCAACAGTCAGAAGCAAGAAGGTGCTTAAAACATCAATGTAAATGTAGGCCCGTGCTGTGATAGTGCCACACAAAACAAGAAGGGGTTCAGGCCCCCTCCATGAAAAACATGACCACACCATAACACCACTACCTCCGAATTTTACTATTGGCACTACACATACTGGCAGATGACGGTTACCAGGCATTCGCCATACCCACTCCCTGCCAGCGGATCGCCACAATGTGTACCAAGATTCGTCACTCCACACAACGTTTTTCCGCTGTTCAATCGTCCAGCATTTATGCTCCTTACACCAAGTGAGGCGTCGTTTTGCATTTACCGGCATGATGTGTGGCTTATGAGCAGCCACTTGACCATGAAATCCAAGTTTTCTCACCTCCTGCCTAATTTTCACAGTACTTGCAGTGAATCCTCATGCAGTTTGGAATTCCTGTGTGCCGGTCTGGATAGATGTGTGCCTCTTACACATTACGACCCTATTCAACTGTCGGCAGTCTCTGTCAGTCAACAGACAAGGTCGGCCTGTATGCTTTTGTGCTGTACGCGTCCCTTCACGTTTCCACTTCACTATCACATCAGAAACACTGGACCTAGGGATGTTTAGGAGTAAAGAAATCTCGCGTACGGACGTATGTCACAAGTGACACCCAATCACCTGACCACGTTCAAAGTCCTTGAGTTCCGTGGAGCACCCCATTCTGCTCTCTCACGATGTCTAATGACTACTTAGGTCGCTGATATGGAGTACCTGGCTTTAGGTGGCAGCACAATGCACCTAATATGAAAAACTTATTTCTTTGTGGATGTCCAGATACTTTTGATCACATAGTGCATCAGATGGCAAGAAGTCAGCTTGCCAAAATATTGCATCTTTTAGATGACTCCCCCTGGCTAAATACTCAAGAACTGTTCAAAATTAAGGCTTGACGTCTGTCACATTATACATACCCATCCAGTCAACTTTCTCTACGGCTGTTTTCAAACTTTATTATCTATTCATTAATTACTCTGTTTTCCATATACCGCTTCATTCTGGTCATATAAGACAACTCCCACCCTTCTTTTTCTACTCAATGTAGTTTTTGCCTAATCTCAAAATATTATTAATGGTCTGCTGCATCCTACTTTTTCTACAGTTGAGTGAGGCTCCACCCTTTCAACAGGTTTACAGGCTGTATCTGTTCTCCAGCTCAATGGTGGAGAACTATACAGACTATTTCTTTTTTGCCCCTGCTGCCCTGTTTGCTTTTCCCAGATTCCCCCACCCCACCCCTCCCTCCTCCCGAATCCTCTAATTCAATTTTGGTAGCACCAATCTTCCTGAGGGGCACAAAATAATCTTCTCTTGCTCTGCGATGTTCCTGTTTTTTTTTTTTTTTTTTTTTTTTTACACACATAACTGACATATCCATGGGGGAGCCACACTACGAATTCCTTCTCCTGTGTCAATGCATTCGCCCCCACCAGTGACACCACAATTCACACTCCCCACCCACTTCACCCGAACTACTGACTACCAGCATGCACATTTGACACCTGTGGTTGTATTATTATAAATAAACAAATTAGGCCTACCAGTCAAGGCATCTAACACTGAACAACATTATGCAAATGTAATGAAAATCGAACCTACAGCTTTTCTTATAAATAAACATTATCCAGAGGAGGTCCCCAATGGTGGGATTAATTTTTTGAAATGAGCTATATGGTGGTATAAATTAGGACCCCAGGTATCATACCTGGCAGCCATTTGCTCTACAGAGCCCTCTCTGCGAGTAATCAACAAAGCAGAATTTTAGAATTTCTTGTGATCACAGACACTGGTGTGGGGAAGGTTGTGGCTTTGCATCCTGTTGGGTACACTCTACTTAAAATTTAACCTCTTTATCAAAATGAATGCAACCATTATTCATTTTCATTTTTTACTTCTTTTTATCCATTGGAATATTTGGCATGCGATTTTAATTATCTGATCTATAAGTTGAAAAAACAAAGAATGAAATAGCAACAATGTATATACCTGCACACTCTCTCGCTCTCTCATTCTCTGCTCCCCTATCCTTTTTCCTTCTCTCTCCCTTTCTTTCTTCCCACCCTGTCTCCCCTTTGAGCTCCACCTCCCTCTCCCCCCCCCTCCCCTCTCCAACTCTTATATTACCCTCTGAACTCCTTTCATCTTTATGTGCGGCCATTGACTCATCTGTCAAAAGACCTGTCTCACATTATCCTGTCACCCTCTCTTCATTGCCACCTAACGAGACAGTTTCTATCAATAATCAACAGTTATCCTCACCACGTGTGTGTGTGTGTGTGTGTGTGTGTGTGTGTGTGTGTGTGTTTCTTGGATGGTAACGATTGTAGAAACACTTGAAACACATATTCTTCTCATGCCATGGACAAGATAATGAACATTAGATCTACATGAAAGGAGGTTTTATAAACAAAATGAAATTCAAGCAAATTGAATTATAGAAATAATGATTGCAGTAACATATAAAAATGACATAAATATAAAATCATGAAAGGAAGTAATTAAACTGAATTAAGCACAAAAAAATAATTGAAATCACATAGGCAACCATTCCAAAAGAAAAAGAAAAAAAGAATAAAACGGAGAATAAGAAGAAGATTGAAATGACGTGGCATTAGATTAAGCAGAAAAAATTTATATTTAAACCAATTAACTGAAAAATAGTGACGGAAGTGATTTCAATAAAGATGTCAAAAGAACAGTAGAGAGCATCCAACGGGATCCGAATCCACGATCTTCAGCAAACCATCCACATAACTGAACCATGGCTATGGCACAGTTTTCAAATTTGTTCTGTTTTCAAGGCCACATTGGTTTACAATATTCCTTTTTGCCAATTACTCATGAATGACGGCCGATCAGGTAGAATATCTAATGGGTGGAATGCTTGGGACTCCAATCTACACCACTACGTAAGTAATTTCAAAAAGTCACTCCGACCTGAAGGGCCATGTCCTTGTAAGTACTCTGACACAGCCTTTTACACGAAATACCAATGAAAACATAGAAATCAAGTTGAAGTTTATATCATTTTTATTGTATAAGAAAAAACATCCCAGTATCTGCCTGGAATGATTTAGGGAAACAACAGAAAACCTAAATCAGGATAGATGGACACAGATTTGAACCATCATCCTTCCAAATCCGAGTCCAGTGTGACAACCACTGTGTCTCACCTCCCTTGGTCTTCTCACTGGTGTAGTAACCCAAGAGTCAGAGGGCAATGTCGTAGCCAGAAGTGAATGAAGGGCTTTTTTCTTCCATCTTATGGAAGGGGAGCACATACAGCTTGGATGGGTATTAGGTTTTATCAACTTCAATGGGTTATCCTTCACATTCAGCCAGTCCTCCTTCCAGTGACAATCACCCTGTGCCTAAGCAACAAAGTTACTGCACATACAGGAATTAGCTGTTAACCAAGTAGCCAAGCAAGTGATAAGACAGTGGACTTCCTACATCACTTAAGGGGCTCCGGAAAGCCTCAAAATCATGAAAAGTTCAATTTTTACTTTTTTGCGTTTTCTGAATCTGCGGACTATTACCTTTTAACAGATATATAATTTATTCAATTCCGAAGACTACAACTATTTTTAAATTTTTTTTGAAATGTGTTCTACATGGGCGTGACCCACTGTGGCGCTGTTGAACTGCTGTCAAATGGTGTTATTCTTAACGTCCGTGTTCATCAGGTACATTTTAGTGATGTGAGATAAAGTATGTGTTGTGGCTAACCTGTGATGCTTCAATATATATCGCTGGTGTGATTGTCGATTGTTTCATGTTTATTTACTCTGTCGTTATCTCGAAAATATTCATAATTAATTCTGTTTCTTGAGTTTCTGTTTTGTTGAAGTATAATAATGAGTAAAAGTAAAGTTATTAGAAATCCTCTGAAGGCTTTTAAGAAAAGGAGAAATGTTGGAAAGCCAAAGGTATGTGTTATTACTGTAAACAATAAAGACGATAACCAAGTGAGTGAACCTAACCTCTCAAGTACACCTGCCCATAGCAGTCAAAGTGGGAAAGAAAATACTTCACAGAAGAAGCTTGGTTCAATGAGTGAAAACTATGAATGTTTTATGGGCGAATCGGATGTGAATGAAATATTTGATATGTCGGTTCTCAAAGGAATTTTTTCAAACTGTGTAAGATGTATTCATTGTAGTGAAGTTGGTCTGGAACTCTCCATAATAAAGCACGTAGGACTTGCTAGTGAAATGCAACTGAAATGTGATAAGTGTTCATACATGACCACCTTTTGGAACAGTGTTGCAGTAACTGCAACTGAAGAAAATGGTAGCAAAATCTTCGAACACAACAACGAGCGATGCTTGCTTTGGACAAGGAACGCCTTCGGGGTGCAGACAGGGCTGTAAAGAGTCTAGAAATACAAGCAAGAGTAAACAGGAGGAGGAACAAGAGGAAGCTGAAGGAGGAGTTTGCAGAGGATGAAGGTAATCCATCCTATGGACCTGGAATGCACTAAACAGTTAATCCAATCTTTGTCGCTCGATTCCCAAAACTTTTATTTTCTCATACTAATTACATGTTTTCTAAGGATCTTCCAAACAAATTTGTTTCAAACTTTCAGTAAATGTTACACAGTACCTTCTGCATAATTTAACACAGCCTTTTTCCAAAAAACTGTATATTTTTGAATATATAAATAAAAAATTGCAAAAAATGTTGTGAATTTTCATTACAATTGAAAAAAAAATCATCTTTAATAACTGAAGTAAAATTTTGTAAAATCCCTGTGTTAAGTTGTAGCCCATATTCCAATAAATAATCTGTAAAAAGTTCAACTTCCTACCTCAAATACTTTGTGAGGAAAGATGTAATTTATAAGCGTTATTTTAACATTGCAAGTATAGGGCGTTCCGGAGCCCCCTAAGACAAATGCCAGATGGTTCGTTTGAAAGGGTACAGCCAATTCCAACCTTGTGTTTGGTCTCTGATGACATCATCATCTATAAGACATTAACCCTGATCAAATATATCCCTTTTCTGGATGGGGAGGGGGGACGATGGTTAATTCTAGATATCCCAAGTTTCAATGCACACAACTCCCTGTGATGTACCTTTTGCATTTCTTGCTTTTATGTTTTCGTTTCTTTTAAAGCAAAGAGAAAAGGTGAAGCGGTAGCCCAGCGTAGAGCCTGTGCCTACCGTCATGTATTTTTGATTATCAAATGTTAAAAAACAAGCTGTTTTTCCTGTGCCTCAGCAAAAGGAAAGACTCGCTATCTGCTATTTAACAAAGGTAGATACTTGTATTTCAGAGCGTAATTGGTGGTAGCCATTTTTGTTATGAGAATAAGCGAAAAGTCTGTATTTTTGACATTTTTGTTTATGTGCCATGTACGCTGATAACATGATGGAGATGATGATGTAACACTGGAAAAATACTAACTGAAAGAAAAAGAAATAATAAATAAATTAGAAGGAAGAAAACAACAATATCAAGAGTGGACAACGTACGCGCAATGCATGTAGAGAATGTGTTCCTTGTAGACCTATTAGAAAATCCAAGCACCTATTTCCTAAAATCCAGAACCTAAAGCTTCAGAGGTTAACACAATTGCAATCAAGTAGAGAGAATGACATTTCTTTAACAGGATGAAAAGCATACTGAGTGAACAACAACTGAGACTACAATTACATGTAGTTGTATATGCAGTCTGTCGTGCGAGAAAGCACGCAAAAGTAAAATCCAAACAGAGAAAATATTAATTTTGGTAACTATAATGGATGGACAAAACAATAAGGAAATATCATTTCAAAATCAAAATGCCAATGTAGTAGACTTGCATTCGCAAAACATAACAATGAGTGGTTCGGAACCATCAAGCGATGATTATTTGGACACTAGGCGTGACATGCCATTATTGCATTCGACACCCATGAATATGGAACATTTTATTACAAGTAGTACGTTGATTACAGTAAACGAAATTAATGACACCTCAAGGCAAAGGAATATTTTAAATAAAAGTACTATGCGTAGTACAGACGCAGATTCTGACAGACATAGGCCAGAAGGGACTAGGAAAGATATGCAAAGCCTTATTTCGAGCCTTAACAAAAAAAAAAATTACAAACAGGCATGAACGTAATGAAAACATACATGAATGCAATAAAAACAGACATGAAGGCAATGAAAACAGACATAAACACAATGAAAACAGACATAAATTCAAAAATATAGAGTTTAGAAACAACAAAAGCAGGCATGACCACAGTTAAGTCCGAGATCTGGAAGGTAAAAACAAACATAACACACATTTCAGCGATGTAAAAAATTTGCGCACAGAACTCAATAATCTGGATACGAAGTTCAGACAGCAGATTTCGCAATCTCCACGGAGGTGGATAGGAAAATTAACGAGCAAGTACAAACTTCAGTTCACGCTATTTATGAGAAATGAAAATGCACAGTGGGAGAAAAATTTGAAACACTCACACGCACGTATGGACAGAAGCTATCTGGAATCAGGGAAACTTAGGATAGTTTACAGGTAATGTAGAAGAATACACAGGTTAATATAGATAATGAACAATCAGAAGTAGTGAAGCTGCATTCTTTCTGTGACGACTTACCAGAAAATGTAGAGAAAATCACTGTGGAGATAGGATTACTTAAGTTAGAACATAAAAGAATCAACTCAAGACATTGTGCAACTTTACAAAAGAGTAAAGGATAATACAAAAGATGAAAACACAAAATTCACGGAAAAATGCATTTGCAAACAGCGTACTTATGTGGAAGTGGTAAAGGAAGTAATGGCGGACAAGGAAGAAGAAATGTTAAAACACGTAAAATATAATATTAAACAGGCAGAACAAAGATTAACGGACGAAATAGTTAACAAAGTGCGATAATATCATCGCCGGGAGCAGTAATCGGAGCTATAAACAGCTGTCCGCCGGTGAGAGAAATCTGTGGTGTCGACAATAATGCCCAACCCACACAGCGCGAGCGCATGCCAACGTGCAACCAACAGAACTTTTGTGAGACATATATGTCAGCACCGCATGTAAATGCTGTTCCATCCTGCTGGACAGCGTTGTTAATGGATAAGAGATTAATAAAACACCGACAGTTTCCTGTATTTTCAAATGAAACAATGCAAACGCACCCAGTAGTGTTTGTCCAAGCCTTTAGGAGAGTGCTGCCTAGGACTTGGACAGAAGCTCAAAAGATCAAATATGTGGTAGGACACACAGGAGGCGATGCCCTTTTGTGGCCTACAGATGTGTCTCAACTCTGTGAGGCATATGATCAATTTGAGAATGCATTTTTTGATAAATACTGGTCAACAGCTATCCAGGAGAGATTAAGACGAAAAGTATTTAACCCATATCATGTTGTTGTTGTGGTCTTCAGTCCCGAGACTGGTTTGATGCAGCTCTCCATGCTACTCTATCCTGTGCAAGCTTCTTCATCTCCCAGTACCTACCGTAGCCTACGTCCTTCTGAATCTGCTTAGTGTATTCATCTCTTGGTCTCCCTCTACGATTTTTATCCTCCATGCTGCCCTCCAATACTAAATTGGTGATCCTTTGATGCCTCAGAACATGTCCTACCCACCCGATCCCTTCTTCTGGACAAGTTGTGCCACAAACTCCTCTTCTCCCCAATCCTATTCAGTACCTTCTCATTAGTTATGTGATCTACCCATCTAATCTTCAGCACTCTTCTGTAGCACCACATTTTGAAAGCTTCTATTCTCTTCTTGTCTAAACTATTTATCATCCATGTTTCACTTCCATACATGGCTACACTCCATACAAATACTTTCAGAAACGACTTCCTGACACTTTAATCTATACTCGATGTTAACGAATTTCTCTTCTTCAGAGACGCTTTCCTTGCCACAGTCTACATTTTATATCCTCTCTACTTCGACCATCATCAGTTATTTTGCTCCCCAAATAGCAAAAATCCCTTACTACTTTAAGTGTCTCATTTCCTAATCTAATTCCCTCAGCATCACCCGACATAATTCAGTTACATTCCATTATCCTCGTTTTGCTTTTCTTGATGTTCATCTTATATCCTCCTTTCAAGACACTGTCCATTCCATTCAACTGCTCTTCCAAGTCCTTTGCTGTCTCTGACAGAATTACAATGTCATTGGTGAACCTTAAAGTTTTTATTTCTTCTCCATGGATTTTAATTCCTACTCCAAATTTTTCTTTTGTTTCCTTTACTGCTTGCTCAATATACAGATTGAATAACATCGGGGAGAGGCTACAACCCTGTCTCACTCCCTTCCCAACCACTGCTTCCCTTTCATGTTCCTTGACTCTTATAACTGCCATCTGGTTTCTGTACAAATTGTAAATAACCTTTCACTCCCTGTATTTTACCCCTGCCACCTTTAGAATTTTAAAGAGAGTATTCCAGTCAAGATTGTCAAAAGCTTTCTCTAAGTCTACAAATGTTAGAATCATAGGTTTGCCTTTCCTTAATCTTCCTTCTAAAATAAGTCGTAGAGTCAGTATTGCCTCATGTGTTCCAACATTTCTACGGAATCCAAACTGATCTTCCCCGAGGTCAGCTTCTACCAGTTTTTCCATTCATCTGTAAAGAATTTGTGTTAGTATTTTGCAGCAGTGGCTTATTAAACTGATTGTTCAGTAATTTTCACATCTGTCAACACCTGCTTGCTTTGGGATTGGAATTATTATATTCTTCTTGAAGTCTGAGGGTATTTTGCCTGTCTCATACATTTTGCTCACCAGATGGTACAGATTTGTCAGGACTGGCTCTCCCAAGGCTGTCAGTAGTTCTAATGGATTGTTGCCTACTCCCGGGGCCATGTTTCGACTTAGGGCTTTCAGTGCTCTGTCAAACTCTTCATGCAGTATCATATCTCCTATTTCGTCTTCATCTACATTCTCTTCCATTTCTATAATATTGTCCTTAAGAACATCGCCTGTGTATAGACCCTCTATATACACCTTCCACCTTTCTGCTTTCCCATCTTTGCTTAGAACTGGGTTTCCATCTGAGCTCTTGATATTCATGCAAGTGGTTCTCTTTTCTCCAAATGTCTCTTTAATTTTCCTGTAGGCAGTATCTGTCTTACCCCTAGTGAGATAAGCCTCTACATCCTTACATTTGTCCTCTAGCCATTCCTGCTTAGCCATTCCCACTATCATATCATCCAAAATTCGGGAGAGGGGGGGGGGGGGGGGGGTGCGCTAAGAAACTGTTTTGAAACATATCTAAACACAACCCGCTACTGGAATAATCCAATATCTCATGTCGATGTATTGAAGATCTTAAAGAACATGTTGCCTGCAAATGTTAGGGAAAATTTAATAACCATTCCCGAATATGATCTAGTATTTTTCTCTCAGTGTTCAACACAAGTAGATCTAATTCATGAGGATGGGCAAGCCATGCCTATTTATCGTAACATTAATGAACAGAACCCAAATAGGACGAACAACTGACTGCCAAGGTATAGTTGGGTTACCGACCCCTTGGGGCCATTTACTTTTTTTCAATATCCTGCTTTAGTTTGCTCCAAGTTTGTTAAGTGCAAATAAAGTGAAAATATGGCATTTTAGTACCTTTTTTAAATTTTTTTGTGAGAGTAACATATGGTTCACATGCCACAGAGTAAAGGTACCAGGTGTGTCATCTGCTATGTCGCTAATAATTTTAGGTTTGTACTCCTGTCAGTTTTTCATTCCACAGCATTATTTGGGAACAGTTCCATTATTGCTTTCCTGCATTGTTGCTAGTCTTATTCAGTGTTGTTTGCTCTGTAACAAAGTGATATTGTGGCAGAAGAAAAGTCTTGTAGATATTATTAATGATGAACAAAGGCATGCACAGCAGCTTTTAGATGAAGTTATGGACATAAGTGATGAAGATTCTGTGTCCTCATTTGGTGTTAGCTCAGACGAATTTTTACCAGAGGAGACCTGAAGCGAAACCGGAAGTTCTGATGATGGAATCACATCAGTGAAGGTAGGAAGAAGAGTTTTATGTCCACATTCAGTCAAAGAACCAAACTTCACAGCTGTAAAAACCAGGCAACAAAGCACCTCAAACTGTGTTAGTGCCATAACTACTGCAGCTGAATTAGGTTCAATTGAAATAAGCATAATATCAGAAAGTTCTTAAGGTGAAGACGACACACTTAGAACAAATTCTAATGAGATTGTCTGGGGGCCAGTTACGTGTAAAAATACGAACAACTTTACATTTATTCATTCCAGTTCTGGTGTAAATACTTCTGTTGCACTAACTCTCAAAGGCAAGACACCATACGATTTCTTCAAATTTTTGTAACTGATGAAATTTTCAAGAACGGACGTCAAACAGATGTGCAGAACTATAGACCTATATCTCTAACGTCTATCAGTTGTAGAATTTTGGAACACGTATTATGTTCGAGTATAATGACTTTTCTGGAGACTAGAAATCTACTCTGTAGGAATCAGCATGGGTTTCGAAAAAGACGATCATGTGAAACCCAGCTCGCGCTATTCGTCCACGAGACTCAGAGGGCCATAGACACGGGTTCCCAGGTACATGCCGTGTTTCTTGACTTCCGCAAGGCGTTCGATACAGTTCCCCACAGTCGTTTAACGAACAAAGTAAGAGCATATGGCCTAACAGACGAATTGTGTGATTGGATTGAAGAGTTCCTAGATAACAGAACGCAGCATGTCATTCTCAACGGAGAGAAGTCTTCCGAAGTAAGAGTGATTTCAGGTGTGCCACAAGGGAGTGTCGTAGGACCGTTGCTATTCACAGTATACATAAATGACCTTGTGGATGACATCAGAAGTTCACTGAGGCTTTTTGCGGATGATGCTGTGGTATATCGAGAGGTTGTAACAATGGAAAATTGTACTGAAATGCAGCAGGATCTGCAGCGAATTGACGCATGGTGCAGGGAATGGCAATTGAATCTCAATGTAGACACGTTTAATGTGCTGCGAATACATAAAAAGAAAGATCCCTTATCATTTAGCTACAATATGGCAGGTCAGCAACTGGAAGCAGTTAATTCCATAAAATATCTGGGAGTACGCATTAGGACTGATTTAAAATGGAATGATCATATAAAGTTGATCGTCGGTAAACCAGATGCCAGATTGAGGTTCATTGGAAGAATCCTAAGGAAATGCAATCTGAAAACAAAGGTAGTAGGTTACAGTACGCTTGTTCGCCCACTGCTTGAATACTGCTCAGCGGTGTGGGATCCATACCAGATAGGGTTGATAGAAGAGATAGAGAAGATCCAACGGAGAGCAGCGCGCTTCGTTACAGGATCATTTAGTAATCGCAAAAGCGTTACAGAGATGGTGGATAAACTGCAGTGGAAGACTCAGCAGGAGAGATGCTCAGTAGCTCAGTACAGGCTTTGTTGAAGTTTCGAGAACATACCTTCACCGAGGAGTCAAGCAGTATATTGCTCCCTCCTACGTATATTTCGCGAGAGACCATGAGGATAAAATCAGAGAGATTAGAGCCCACAAAGAGGGATACCGACAATCCTTCTTTCCACGAACAATACGAGACTGGAATAGAAGGGAGAACCGATAGAGGTACTCATGGTACCCTCCGCCACACACCGTTAGGTGGCTTGCGGAGTATGGATGTAGATGTAGAAATTTTAGAATATGCGACTCAACAAACTAATCTGTAAGCAAAACAATTCTTAGAAAGTCATTTAGTAACTGTTAATTCACGACTGAGAAAGTAGACTGATGTCAGCAAAACTGAAATTGAACTATTTTTAGGATTTTTGTTATGGATGTCACTAAATGTAAAACCGAGGACTCCAAATTATTGGTTAAGAAATATGCTCTGGATCACAACAAAGTAAAAAATTTTAGGTCACGCAATCATTTTGAACTGCTTTTACGTATGTGGCATTTTTCCGATAAGAACCAGTGCCCACTGGGAAACCACTTATTCAAAATTCAACCTCTTATTGATAAATTACTACAGAGATTTCAAAGTGCAGTTGTGTCGGAGGAAGAAACTTGCATTGGCGAAACACTTGTGCCATTTTGAGGAAGACTAAGTTTCATTAAGTATATAAAGAATAAGAGCCATAAATTCGGAATTAAATTGTTCAAACTTTCTCTAAAGGGTGGCTACACCTGGATTATAGAAGTTTACTGTGGGAAGAATGAGAATCCTGGTGTTCCTCTTACCACTTCTGTTATGAGCCTTATGAGTGGATTACTAAATGAGGGCAGAATCATATACAGGCAATTTTTACGCAAGTGTTCATCTAGTACACCAGCTTCTTGAACAATTGACACATTTAGTTGGTACTCTAAGATCGAACAGAAACTTTAATCATCAAGATGTTCTACAGACAAAACTGAAGAAGGGAACACAAAGCAAAGGAAAGTACCACAGGTGAAGTAGTACTGAAATGGAAAGATACGAGGGATGTTCTCATGCTGAGTACTGTTCGTGGAGAAGAAGTAGTTCAAACCCGGAATGGTACAAAGAAAAAAACCAGCAATGACCAAATGAAGTCGTACTCCCATTGTCCAAGGTGGGGTGTGAAATGGTACAGGAAGCTTGCAATTGAATTGTTGACAGGGTCAGCACTGGTAAATGCTCATCTGATTTACCGATACATCAACAACAAGATGATCTCAATCACAGAATTCAAAGAGGAAGTGACTTTGAGACAACTCCATACATAAGATGCCTGAGACGTCTCTCACCAAAGCCACCACGTTACCTGCAGATTGTGCACATAGGTGTACAGTGTGCTAATAAAAAATGAAGAATGAATTTGGACGAAAGCAAGTTGTCAAGAAATGCAAACTAACTGCATGGAAATGTAAGAATTGTGACTCATATTTTTGTGTAGAGTGTTTTTTCATAAAGCACAGTGCAAACAACGTGGCATGACCCAATTTTTTCAGTTTCATTGTTGTTGCAATTAGAGTTGAAGAATGTAAATAAAACTATATGTTATTTTCAATATACTGTGTAAGTAATATGTCAAACTAAATAATAAATACATAATAAAAAGAAGTAAAGTCCAATACAACTGAGCCATGTGAGATATATAACTCACGAATTCAAATGTCAGTAACTACTCTTGAGCTCTTGACAACCGTAGGCCACGAACATGATTTGTTACTGGGGCCATAACCTACTAAACAATGAGTCACAGCATGCTCCTACGAGTTACAGCTGCACCACGGAGCTTTAAATGGAAAAATGTCCGCGAGTTGTATTTACTTCGCTTGGCCCGAAGAGAACGCTTCCTGTGAGTTATATTTAACTCACGTGGCAGTCAATATGATAATGGTCATGTGCGTATGAATGAATGGCATCCTTATGCACCGATGCGCCACAATGGAAATCCGTACAATCGGTTTACCTATCAGCCACAGGGTGACTGATGGTACGAAAATAAATATCAGCCCCATTGGTACATCAATGGCCAAGATAGGAGAAATTCGAGAGAAAACTTTGATACTAGGCGACAAGAAAATGCAAATTACCAGGATCAGAATGTGGAACACAGGGATCAAAGAGGGAACCGGCAGCCCGTACACTCAAACTGAAACAATTGGGGCACGAACTGGTGAACATAGTAGAGGTGACAGCAGAAAATTAAACAATACCTTTACCGCCTCCAGGAAATAACAATAATCGAGCGTGACTAGAAGGAGGTAATGAACTGTCAGTGTGACACAGTACTAATATTAGCGACACAAACACCAACACGAACAGAAACAGAAGAGAGGAAGTAGACACTGAAATAAGCTTACATGTACAGTACATCTGGAATCTATTTGTAAGGTATGATAAGGAAGCAGGAATGAAAGAATTGTTCACTGAAGAGAAAGAAACAACATGCAAGGTAAGTGAAATAATTCAAGCAACAATAAAGGTAAAGGTGGGAAACGTAGATATACCAGTTGTTTTGGATACTGGCGCATCAACAAGCCTGATGTCAACCATCTTGTTTACAGAGAGAGTGCAGGAAGTAAGTATACCCACGCTACCCATAGAGAACTGCAAGATTGTAACGGTGAAGGGAAGTAAATCTAAAGTTATAAAATTACAGGACAGCATACCCATTAGCATATGTGGTGTAATTTTGCAGTGTACTTTCTTGTTAGTAAACAAACTTACAGTGAACTGTATACTTGGTATGGAGGTGTCCAGAAGATATGGGGTAAAAATAGGCATCAGCAACAGGGAATGTCAGTTTCACACAGGAGAGTGTGCACCGACAGTAGACTTAATAAGAACTACAATGACAAATCAGACTATGAAGACACCAGACATTAATGTTTAATTTATCTACCCTAAAATCTTAATGGTAAATGAAATGGAACATTATGATGTTGGCAGGGAGATCCTCGATGAGCAAACAGTAGAAGTAAAATAAGCAAATCCACTTGTCTTTAACAATGAACAGCGAAGTGAATTGACAAAATTATTTTTTAAGTATCATAGCATTTTTCGTAAACAACTCAGTGTTATTAAGGGATATGAATATAAAATGGAAGTCTACATACATGAAACCCATCGTAGAAAGTCATATGGCATTCCTTGGGCAAAGAAAGAGGCAATAAGACAAGAAATGGAGCATATGATTAGATGGAAGGTTACTGAAACATCGCACTCACCTTATTGCAGTCCGATTCTCGCAGTTGGTAAAACTGACGGAACGGTGCAGTTGGTGATAGACGCAAGTGAAATAAACAAAATCATCGTTCCTATAAGAACAATGCCAGAGAATTTAGAAGCGCAGTTATTAAAGTTTCATGGCGTTAGATACTTAACATCCCTCCATTTGAAGGCTTCATAATGACAAATTTTATTACATGAAGAGAGTAGAAAGTATACAGCTTTCATAAATGCCAGGAGAAGCTACCAATTTAGGGTGCTACCTTCCAGATTAAACGTGAGTGCTGGTGTATTCATTGAAGCAGTAGACAGAGTACTTGGAACTGAACTGTTCAACCAGGTTACATTCTACATTGATGATCTACTAATTGCGACCCAAACATGGAATGAACATATATGTATTTTGGAAAAGGTTTTTCAAAAATTCGATAAATACGATATCACAGTTAACTTTAAAAAGACAAAATAAAATTCTTCGGTCATATGATTTCACCAGTAGGAATTCTAACTGACCCCAGTAAACTAGATGTGATACGCAATTTCCCAACACCCCACACAAAGAAACAATTAACAGGCTTTCTAGGACTGGCCTTGTTTTTCAGGAAATTTCTGTCACATCAATTAAACTTACTGCGTAAAAACCACAGTTGGTTGTGGTCTAAAGAATGCGAAAATGATTTTCAGCAGATTAAGCAGGCACTGATTAATACAACTACCCTTAAACACCCAGATATGGAGTATGACTTCTGTTTCAGCACCAATGCTTGTTATCAGGGGCTTGGTGCATGTCTGTTTCAAATAATAAAAAAGGATGGTTAAGAAGAAGTCAATATAATCAGTTTTGCTAGTAGAACCCTCACAGAATGTGAAAGATCTTATTCCGTAACCAAGTTAGAAGCCTTAGGGGTAGTTTGGGCATTTCGCAAATTTCAATATTACCTTTGGGGAAAACATACTAAAGTTTACTGTGATCATTACGCTTTGTCCTTTCTTCTTCTGTGTAAGCTGTTAAATAAGAGAATAGTGAGGTGGTGCATGTATGTTCAAGAGTTTGATTTTGAAATAGTGTACATGAAAGGGGAACAGAATGTTTTAGCACATGCACTATCACAGTTTCCCAAGGCCTCACCAATTTCTACAAATCACAAGAACAAACGTCAGATTTCAAGGTACTTTTAATAAATGATGGAACTTTTAAACCATATGATATCAAAATGTGAAAAAACATGCAAAGCTTGCAGGAAGAAGACCCGAGATGGAGCAACGTAATTAAAAATTTGCAGTCTAGAGCACATGAACATTTAAAGCAGTATTACATTATACATAATGGCGTCCTTTTTCATAGAAGAGGTTGAAGAATGGATAAGTGGTGTGTATGCATACCTCAGGAATATTTGGACAGCTTAATTCAACACACGCATTGCACATGGGGACACTATGGCTTGCTATAGTGTGCTGCCAAAATTTCTACATATTGTTATTTCCCTAATATGATGTGACATAGAACAAGTTATCAGATGCTGTGCAGTTTGTTAAAAAGTCAAGCTTCAGAATAGGACATGTCTTAATGTACAACACCCAATAATACCAAAGCAACCAAGGGATCTTGTATCCATTGACGCTGACGGACCTTATCCCCATGCCTGCGGAGGGGTCAAATACATCGTAGCCCTGTATGATGTTTAGTAGTTATCTCTGGCTATATACACTCAAAACAATTAGGTCTGGACCAATTATAAGAGCGGATTCTGAAAGACTACATACCACATGTTGGGAAACCCCGCACAGTACTAACTGATAATGCATCATATTTTACAAGTGACCAATGGAAATCATTTTTGAAATCACAAAACATGCGTCATATTTTAGTACCCAAGTTTCACCCAAAAGCAAGTCCCGTCAAACGATGTTTTCGTGAATTTAATAGATTTACCCAGACATATATACCACAGAATCGAAAGAAATGGATAGTATATTTGGGTCCGTTTCAGCATATAGTAAATAACTTACCACACACATCAAAGGGTACACACTGGTGAAACTTCTGTTTGAAAAGGTGGAGCTAGACGAATGGGCAAAACTGATACCTAAATTAGGGCAGAAAGATGTAGCCTTAGAAGAGAAAGTACGGCGAGAGCTAATAACATTGGAAGAGCAAGCTCAAATAAGGAAAGGAATTTACGATAGGAAATTGAAAAATGTAACAATTTCAAATTGGACAGGAGGTACTATTAAAAACTCATCCAAAATCATCGAAGTTAAAAGCATTGAATAAAAGATGGCAACTGTTATATGTTGGTCCATCATATCATTGTTGACAAGCCACATCCTGGGTGCTACTTGATAGGAAATATAAAAAACGGTAAAATAAAACGCATGTATCCACATAAAGATTTGCGCAAATTTATTAAATGAAAATTCAAGTATCGTTTTTTCCGTATATGTGGTATCAATAAAACACATGAAGGTAAGAGGTTTGTCGCCCTTTGACGAATAAATCGACTGGCGCTCTGTTCCTCTCCAGCTAGGGGGTACAATACTCATGTTTCTTGTACCATCTTCCTCGTCTACTATCCTGTTTAGCCAATAACGAATGTTCAATTTTCTTCTACTATCTAACATACAAAGAATGAGATGCAGCCTAGTGAACAGATATTTTCCTTATATTTTGATGCTGTACCTTCCTGAGACTTAAATATCTATAGAAGCAAAGGAGACCTTTTGATACTCCTTGAGGAAACACAAAACATACAGCAAGAACTAAAATAACTATACACAATACTGAACGAGTGAAAACCATTAGATGACGTAGTTATACTACATCAGGCGCAAAAACTTGAATAAGAGTGATGGAAAAGAAAGAAATTCACAGCATGTGAGCTTTAAGCGAGAGTCATGAGCGCTGAAGTGTACTGAGACGCGTAGCTGCACTTAAAGTGGAGTGTACATTAACAACTATATGTGAAGCGGCTAACAGCTGATCGTACGAGCAGACTATGCAAAATGTGAAGGTATGTTCAGTGTCCCCTTTAAGACATGCAAAGACACACTGCACACCATGACGGAAACCATTTTAGAATGTAAGTGAATCGGCATCCACAGCGCACAGCCAACTGGACAAAACAGAAGCGATATGAAATGGAGTACCTGTCAGCTGACTACTCTAACATAAATCAGTTACACAAACAAAATGAATACACACATTTATTCCCAAGTCAGAGACTATACTGTAAAGAGCACTAATTTTATGAGTATATCATTAGGTTAAGCATACGAAGTTTTAAGAAAAGGAGCGCATCGGTGCAAGTAAACTATAAGGAGCGTAGAATATGCTAAATTTGTGAACTTAATGTAGGCTATTGAATGCACATAGTTAGAAATAAGTATGGATCAAAGTAGAAGAGAATATACACAAGAAATGACCTATACGAGTATATACAACAGGATTAAGACAAGTTTAAAAGAGAAGTAACAACAAGTACACTTAAAAGAATGTGACTAGCACAGAACTTAAGAACCAAGCGACTTACATACAGCATGCACATAAGTGACGATGAGAAAGGTGGAATGAAATATACACACAGAAAAATGCGTGTGACAGAGACGTAAACTATAAAACAACATATCGTACAAGATTTAGCGAGAGGAGCAGTTGTGCACTTATAGAACTACACTTCTTTACAGACAACATTAGGAGTAGCGATCTTAATGTACAAGGAGAACATATACCCACAAATTTGCTCCTATAGAACTCACTTATGTTAATTGTTACTAATTACATGGTACCTTATACAAAAAGCATAAGCAGCAAAATAAAACTGTGAACACGTATCGTACAACACACGGGAGATAAGCTAAGTAAATATGAAAACCAACCAATACGCACACAATGTAATTACATGAACTTAAACAAAATAACTGAGGTAAAGTACTATATGTTTAAAAAGCAATATAGAGAAATAAATGAATTTCACTTCTGGATAATACTAGGAAATAGAGAGAGTGTGAAAGATTTTAGATTCAACTGGAGGTATTAATTAGTTAATCTACATTTTTGGTGATGTATCATACATGGAGTGAAACTAGGAAGAGAATGAAATTGTATTATAGTAATATGAGTTTGTTTATATTTGTGGGAAGAAATAAATAGGATGGTGGTGCTAGTGTGAGAACCCCACAGGTAATACATGGGTATAAATGGAGATTTACGTAGAAGACTTTAAAGGAATATTTATATGGGTATACAGCGATGACTATGAAGATGAATATTACAGGGGTACCAAGGAAAGGGCCACGAAGGAGACATAAGAAAGAATAGATTATATAGTTTTAAGTCTCAGAATGTATGATTGTGTGAGTGTGGAAAGCGAAGTATGATGATACATGTACGATAAGTAATTGTGAAAGAAGAAGTTATGAACAGTAAAGAAAAAACCGTGAAGTCAATAGTAACAAAGGTTCATGGTACATTTAACGTACACCACAGCACAGTAATTTGCTACACATACATCAGAATGTAAAACAACTTAGTATGAAAAATATTTCCTTAGCGACTAACTGTTACAGCTTGAGCAACTACAAGGTGAACATAAATGAAAATATGATATACAATTCGTATGAGGGATGAACACAAAATGCAGGGAAACAATATTTTTTACACTGAGTTCTTGACACAAGCAGAAGCGAAAGAAGTATGTTTAACTTAAGCACCTCCTTCTTTAGTGGGAGTGAATTATGAGTGGAATTACACATGACAAAGATACAGTAAAATTACTAGTCACACGTTAAAAAGGTAAACATGTGTATGTCATTGCACCAATAAGGCAGATATACAACTTGAAATGTGTGTACATTAATGTGAAATATTACGACAAATAACAAGCATGATGAAGTCAGGATCGTCAAGGGATAAAACTTTCCCTATACTCGGTCACATACGAGTGCACAGTATATTGTGCACAGTATAAAGGTTTATCAAATGCCAAGAATAGAATAAGTACACTGATGATGCACTACAAGTAGCAATCCTAGAAGTAGCTTGATCTCTGAAGCAGACCCTAGCAAATCCTCTTTTTTTCCATGTAGTGAGTAGTGCTGGAATGTATTTTCTATATGTAGTTATGAAGGTAAAAATGCAAAGGAGGTCGGTCCTGCAAGACAAGAAAAGAAAATGCAAATATTCAAAATAAATGCAAGATTCTTCCTAATTTACATATTAGTGAGTAAGCTGGTGCAATGTCATGGAGTCCATATATGAAATGTGAATGTGAACTGTACATTGATATGTCAACTTTTATTACTGTCAATGTCTATGTCTACGAAAAATGTATGTACTATTTTCTATGTGTAGTTATGAAGGCAAAAACGCGCAGGACGTCGGTCCTGATTTACACATTAGTGTGTAAGATGGTGACAAACGTAGAGTCCATGTATGAAATGTGAATTGTACCTTTATTTGTCAATTTTATTATTGTCAATGTCCATATCTACGTCTATGTAAAATGTTATGTGAAGTGCAACGCGACGGACGAGTAAAACACACACATGTGTGAAGCGATACAAAAATAGTACAACCTGATAATAGTGAAAATAATGGCTGAGCAATGATAAAAATACACGCTACAGTCTAGCGAAGTGAATGTGATGTGTGTGCGACGGAGAAATCAGAGGAAATCTGTTTAACCACTAATTGATGTGCGACGACCGCTGAACTACAATGTACAATGGAAGATAATGCCATGTCCTGCAGTGGGGCTCTTCCCTTCAATTTCACTGGTCGAAAACTTCGAGCCTTGGAGCTGGATCCGTCGTATCCAGTTTCCAGACTGGAGAGCATCCACGACACTGACTTCATAAGCCTGGAGCGATGTTACAATGAGTGCACGGGCAGTGCTGGTGCTAACATGGCGCTTGGGTCACTGCGACGGGCACATTAAACAATGAGCTGCTGCTGGCCATAAGTACAGCGCACAATGAGATAGCGTGTGCCGAAAGGACACCTTCTCACAATTGCCAATGCACTGAAGCCAATGAACCGAAAACAGGGTAAAAGGACAATTTAAGAAATTTAAAATTTTTCCCCTCTTTACACCATACAGGTTAACAAATGCAAGGATAAATAACAAACTAAGACAGTAGCACAAAATGAACGTGCAATTAAGTAATATAAGTATATGTCAATTTATTTATTTGTATGAATTTGCAACGGACACAGAAATGAAGCTCTGTAGCTATACTTGCAGTAGTATAAGAATACTAAAACTCCATTGACATGCACCAAGTGACCAAACTATAAGCCACAATGTAAATAAGGCTACTATATACTGTCTCCCTAAATAAAGAACGTTATTTCCAACAGTATACAGTAGGGGGGCATTTGTGATGTATCTTTTTCATTTCTTGCTTTTATGTTTTCATTTTCTTTAAAGGCAAAGAGTAAAGGTGAAGCAGTAGCCCAGCGCAGAGCCTGCGCCTATCGTCATGCATTTTTTTATTTTCAAATGTTAAAAAACATAAGACTTTTTCCTGTGCCTCGGTAAGAGGAAGCAATCGCTCACTGCTAATGAACGAAGGTAGATGCACATTATTTCAAAGTGTAATTAGACGTGGCCATTTTTGTTATGACAATAAGTGGAAAGTCTCTATTTTTGATGTGTGTGGAAGAAATAACACATTTGTAGTTTGTTAGTGAAAAATTGAGTTGTTATTCCAAGTAGTACAGAAATAGAGAAGAATTGGAGAAAGCCCACCTGTGTACTTCAGAGTTATCACGAAGATCCGATTACCATATCATGGACACGGTCAAGATTTTGTAGGTGGATACAGCAACCGGGCGTAGTATTATTAATTGGTAAGCATAAATCTACAACCAGAGGAAGACTGTTTCATCCATGCAGAACCAATATGAACCCATTTACAGACATATACGCAGCTCATTGTGCCTGTGCGAGATCCGAAAAATTAAGCTCATTATTCCCATATATCAGAACATTTTTCATTATATTATATCCCTCACGCCCTGGTACCCATAAGAACTTCACGACCTTCCTAGTTACACACTGCATCATCTTAACTCTCTTTATCACTAAAATATTAGGATAACAGCCCTCCTGGTAAGGCTGATGCAGCCCAACAGGTTTTTACACTCTACTGAATAATTCATGTACACATAATAGTGAATAATTCCATGTACATCTGATCACTGTGTGTGTCTTAACATCTCTTCCTTAATACACTATGTCATAAGCTGTACGATTTTAGTGGAATAATTATAAATATGATGTCATATAGATACTATCCCCAGCTCTCATTGTTTGTTAAGGTTTTAATAGTTTGCTGGTCACACCTATATACAAAAACTACAATTGTTTTAGTTTAATGGAGTTAATGATGATCAGTTTTAAAAGTAACTACACAGTTTGATAACGCATTTTATACAGTCATGACAAAAAATATATTCGAGAGACTGAAGAAGATATAATGTAACACCAAAAATGATTGCAAACAATTTAAGACCTTTAAGTACAGCTGGAGGTGCCATCCCTATCACATGAAGATACAGTAACAGCCCTTATCCCATGATCTATCAAAAGATGGATGTATGGAAAGAGAAGGAATGTGACCTTGGTGTTGGACACATGCACTGAGTGGCTTGCAGTGCACTCATGGATGTGGAGCAGATGAGGAATATTGTGACTCAAACACATCTCATGATCTCATGTGCTTTCAACTCAAAATATAAATTGTAAGTGGATATTAAGGACTCAATCTGGGTAAGCCACAGAGCACTGTTTACACCAGGCAGACAAATAGGAACATGATAGCAGTGCTTAAATTAAGTGTTCGAAATGAATGTTGCGAAACTTTAATATAGGGCACTTTTCTTATTGTACACAAACAGCTATAAAATCACTTGGGCCTTTTCAGTACCCAAGCTGACAGCCGTCTTCACTACAGGTTAAGGACTGAAATATGATACATACGAAGTGCTACTACATCTGCTTTGACTGAGATTACAAATTACTTTACAGGTTGCACACATTTTAAGAGTTCCTTTTCCATGGATTGGCACTCTGAGAAAATTGTTGACTGTGAATCACACAATAACCTATTTCCAGAACAAATATTTCATTTTGCACTACTCTGAAACTTCAAAACTAAAACTTTGTGCTGAATCAGGACTCTAGCATGGACCTTACCTTTCGCCTGCAATGCTCTTATCTAACTAAGCTACCCAGGCAGGTGACTGACGAGGTTCTAGTTTTGACTCCTGACCTGGCACACAGTTTCAGTCTGGCATGAAGTTTCAAAAACCTGCCACATCACAAGGAGTTGCAGCCAGTTGGAGAGTGGCAGCTCACCAGCCTCTGCAAATAGTCAGGCACAGAGCTAAGCCTATGCGAACACATGGCCGACATTACCACCCACCCCCCCCCCCCCAAGTCTGAATAACATGTACGATCTTCAGATGTGTAGACCTAACCGACCCATACACCTTACACCAATAATCTGACCAGCGATGCTCAGGAGCCTGCAGGGAGCTTGAAGTTTGTCCATTCCTCCACCCTTACTAACTTCTGTTGCACTACCAAGTTACTACTGATGCTACAGAGGAAGAGCAAAATATAGCAAAACTGAAGAGGCACAGTACCAGCTTCTTTACTGTGGTAGTAGTTGTTGTTATTGATGTCTGCAGAAATGATAGTGATACGTGACAAGGTTCCTTGAGAGTATCTGAAATATCACTGCAACAAGAAGACTTTATAAAGACGAAAAGATATCACCAGAAGCCCTTTTTTTTGAGCTGTCTTGAGATACTTTGCATCTGAATGGTATCACAGGCTTCCTAAGAGAGAGACACCTAAAAATGTTGCTTGCATAGGAAAGTCTGTTAGATAATCATCTCTAGCAACACAGGTTTATCAACGATAGCATGATAGCAACCATATCTACATTAGAAGGGACTAAGCAACTCGCTGAATTTAATCGAGACAAAACAACAGTTACTGTACACTCCTAAAGGTCTTTCCTACACAGTTGTATGCTCTTTTCCTGATTTCAGATGAGTGAAAAAGATTTCTACCTATGATAAGGATCACAAAATTGTGCTTTTCCCTATACTCAGTTGAACAATGAAGTAGTCTTTCTTTTGCTCCACCTGCGAAGTGCCCCAACATGGTGTAATGTAGTTCAAATGGCTCTGAGCACTATGGGACTCAACTGCTGTGGTCATCAGTCCCCTAGAACTTAGAACTACTTAAACCTAACTAACCTAAGGACATCACACACATCCATGCCCGAGGCAGGATTCGAACCTGCGACCGTAGCAGTCGCACGGTTCCGGACTGCGCGCCTAGAACCGCGAGAGCACCACTGCCGGCTGTAATGTAGTTTCTTCTGCCTAAATGTCAAGCCATGATCAGCAGACAATGCCAAATCCAGCTCACACATTGAGA
This sequence comes from Schistocerca serialis cubense, assembly GCF_023864345.2. Lineage (NCBI taxonomy): Eukaryota > Metazoa > Arthropoda > Insecta > Orthoptera > Acrididae > Schistocerca > Schistocerca serialis. Next base: position 171,242,247 of record NC_064641.1, read on the forward strand.
GGGGATAACTGTAAAGTTCTTTGGCACTATAGCCAAAGTCTTGACCTGTTCCTCAGTGACAGGTCTCTGTCAGAGGAAGACTGGCCTATGGCTGTATTGCAGCCACTTTGGCAGAATGTTCTGCCAGTAATGTGCTGAGTGACATATTTGTCTATCGACTACAGTATCACGTTTCATCAGGAACTATGCACCTCCCTCTTCAGCCAGAAATCTTCCCCACGGTCTACCATACTACTGTAGATTTTGTGGCACAGTTTGTACAATTCAGGAACTCTCTCAACACAAGCCTTCTTACACTCCTTAACGATATGGTATCATTTTGCCCATACTATTATAAACTCCACAAGAGCCTCAGCCACTCGACAGTATTTGAATTTGAACACAGCTGTAGACCTACTGCTGGCTGCAAGAGCACCACTTCTCACTATGCCAGATGACAGGTAGCCTTCACAATTGGCCTGAAGGCTCAGTGGCACTTGTATTAAGGCTGCAGGGGTCACATCTGTAACACCAGCCATACCTTTCATATTTAAAGTTCCCCACTCTTGTCATTTGGACAGCTAAATCAAGAAACCCATTTACTGACACATACAACAATCCACAGTCATGCCTAACAGTGATGACTGAAATGTGCCAGACTTTACAGCAGTAGAGAACTAGTGACACTGAAGAAATCTTGTTTGTGCCAGGAGTAGCAGAGTTCCCTCAAGATGCTCACTGTTTCACACAACACAAATTAGGGGAGGGACAGCACCATGCTAAGCAGCAGCAACAGTCAGCATCACAAAAGTGATCACATGCCCCACTTCCACTGTGCCCTTATTACCTTGTTCAGCACGAATGGGCAGCATGCCCAAAGCCTTGGGCAATGTGCAACTGTTGCAAAAAACAAGGATATATTTGTCTGAGTGCACCTCTCAATCTCAGGCAACAGACATTAACATGGAGGCGAACAATGTTTCTCTAGTGATGGTCACCCCAAACAAACTTCATATTGATGTATGTGTTATGGACACAAATGCAAGTAGACATGTGTGGCAATGACCTTGTTAAATTCTCAAACTTGTGCGAATCTCAGATCATCAGTGTTGTTCCATCTCTTGTTGACTGATGCATTACAACAAACAATAAATACCCATACTGGGACAGTTTTCTAGTCCCATAGTATATACAACAGTTGTTTGGTCTTCGACCTTTCTAGTGGTAGATGATACCGACACTGAAAATTTATTTGGGTCAGACATCTTCAAAATTTTTGAATTCTCTATTTCAGACGAAGTGCATCTGGTATCAAACCAAGTTCCATACCAAAAACTGGATGCACTATGCCTGTAACTTTCCCCACTGTTTTCAGATGGTTTAGGGTGTGCTACCAATTTCAAGGCTCACGTCACAATGAAACTGATGGCATGCCTCAAAAAAAAAATTTTTTTTGCCCTCTCAACACCCATTGCTTTACGGAAGCAAGTCGAAGTTGACTCTATCGACTTATGTCCTTGGGTATTCTCATGCCTGTCTCCTCTAGTGAATGGTCTACTCTGTTGGTAATCCTCGCAAAACTAATGCCAAACTCTGGCTTTGGGGCAATTTTAGGAAGCCTGTAAATTCACAGTCAATTAATAATACCTATCTCTTACCCCAGCTGGATGAACTCTTAGCTCAGCTTCTGGGGGGCGATATTTTTACAAAATTGACTTTTCTGAAGCCTACCTGTAACTGAAGGCTTCAGAAAAGTCAATTTTGTAAAAATATCGCCCTCCAGAAGCCGAGCTAAGATCTGAAGACTACCTGTAACTGATGAGGAGGTATTGAATAGAACTGGGGAGAAGAGGAGTTTATGGCACAACTTGTCAAGAAGAAGGGACCGGTTGGTAGGACATATTCTGAGGCATCAAGGGATCACAAATTTAGCATTGGAGGGCAGCGTGGATGGTAAAAATCGTGGAGGGAGACCAAGAGATGAATACACAAAGCAGATTCAGAAGGATGTAGGTTGCAGTAAGTACTGGGAGATGAAGAAGCTTGCACAGGATAGAGTAGCATGGAGAGCTGCATCAAACCAGTCTCAGGACTAAAGACCACAACAACAACTACCTGTAACTGCCTCTGGATGATGATTCCATGTGTAACCTCATATTCAATACCCCATTTGGGTTACACCAATACCAACGTCTGCCGTTCAATGGAACTAGCACCCCTGCCATTTCCCAATGATTTCTGGAGCAACTCCGGCTTCCATGACAGGATGCATTAACTAACTGAATGATATTGCCGTCTCCAGTTGCTCTACAGATGAACATTTGCAGAACCTTCATGCCTTGTTCAGGTGCTGCAAATGGCTCTGAGCACTATGCGACTCAACTTCTGAGGTCATCAGTCGCCTGGAATTAAACCTAACTAACCTAAGGACATCACACACATCCATGCCCGAGGCAGGATTTGAACCTGCGACCGTAGCAGTCACGCGGTTCCAGACTGAAGCGCCTTTGACCGCACGGCCACACCGGCCGGCCTCAGGTGCTGCAGGCTTCAAATGTAGACAAATAGCAATTTTTTGACCCCTCTATTATTTAAATCAGTTTCGAAGGCTCGTGTTGGCATCAAGCCTGTATACCAGCATGTCAATGCCATTGCATCTTGGCAGCATCCTACCAATATCGAAGAGTTTCGGGCTTTTCTCAGAAAGATGGAGTACTACCAAAAATTTTTTCCTGATGCAGCCACAGTAGCTTGGCCCCTTCAACTTCTGGTCCTCTATTCCATCCTTCAGCATCTCTTGCAGACAATGTGGCCCATCCCCTGCAAAGCTGGGTTCTGCTTTTGTTGGACTATAACTATGAGATTCACTTTCACCACACAGGACAACACGCTAATGCAGATGCTCATTCTCAGTTGCCATTTGGGCCAGATCCTGCATTTCATCAGGATGAACTGTTGTGTGTCCATTTAGACATTGAAGGCCAAAACACTATTGATGGTTTTCCCATTACTAGCTCTCTAATTCCAGTGGCTGTTGTGGCCAATCCTGTCTTGCATCAGGTTGTTCACTTTGTCCACCACAGCTGGATGGATAAACCACTGGGCCAAGCATTGTATACTTTGCATAATAATTATGCTCCCCATCCTGACTTTCAGTTCTTTGTTTGTTACTGTGGGCTACGCAACAGTCGGCTCCCAGGGTTGTGATCCCATCCATGTTGCAGTGGGGCATCATGCACCACCTGGACCATTGGGGTGTTTTTCGTATGAAACTGGTGGCCCACAGACACATGTTTTGGCTGGGTATTGACAATGAAATCATGCATGTTGTGTCAGCATGCTCACAGCGCGCCTCCCATCAGGTGGTATCATGGGCCTCTCTTTCCGCTTGCCCCCTCGGATCCTGCAATGTCTTTGCTCTGAGTACCACCACAGCTGGGCAGAGTCACATTAGCGCCAGGCCACCTCCATTTCCGCGACCCCTGTTGCCACTGCTTTTGTCTTCTCTGCTGCCTTCGTCGCAGAGTGCCTGACCGGCTGAGGATATGGATATGACGACGCCATCAACAGTGATCCCTTACGGTCTCTCACGAGGGAGTGGGTGTCACACCTGCTCCATTTCAGACCATCTTCTCCTGCAACGGTACAACACCTGCTCCAGCAGTCGTCCCCTTCCGATGAAGACATGGACATCTGCACAGTCAACAGTTTTCCCCCAAGGGGTGAGGACAGCTGTAATCCTATACAGTAAGACCGCACATTTAAACAGCCTGTGCCTGCACGGCTGGCCTACAGAAACTGGCACTCCTATGTTTTGGTGACTAACACAAATCTTCACTATTAAACTGTATGTTCATGTAACCCATGACTTTGTGTGCTTGTTCTTATTACAACAGCCATCTGTGTGTCTGTAACTGTTTTCATGTGGAAAAATTAAAAGTTAGTTGGTTGGAATTCTAATATTGTGCTGGTGCAACGTTATAAGACACCTCTTGTCAATTAATCATAAGTTTTTTTTCATACTTGCACAATTCTTTTGTGGTCAGAAAGTTCCATCATGAAACCCACAATACTTTTAAGCTTCTTCATTACAGGGAACATTTTGAAAGACTTCTTTTTTCCCCATTAAGTTACTGCTGTTTTGAAGTTCCACTGCCAAAATGATACTGTCTCACAAATTAATGGGCAGTCAAGATTAAAGAGATGCCTATCTGCAGCACACCTGTAATTTCCTTGTAAAATGTTTGTCAAATACTGCGCAATTCGCAATCACCTGCTAACTGCAGTTTTCAGGTAGCAGTCAGATTCTCATCTTTTGATCATTACTACTTCTCAATGCTTGTTTTTTTAAAAAAAAAAAAAAGCTAAGAAAAATGGCTACAGGCTATTGCAGCCACACACACACACACACACACACACACACACACACACACACACACACACACACCAAGTGATCATAAGAGGTATTCTAGACAGAAAAAAATTGCAAATAATTCAGGACTGATTTCTCCATAAAACAAATAAATGGAAGTTAAGAGCAACAAATTACATTAGGATTTCTCTCTTACTGTTGTATAGTTACAGTCATATACTTCTTTAAAAAGATATTCCACAAAACAAAGTATCACCTGGAATTCCACATGTAAATTTAATAATGAAATTACATTCATTTTTTAAAATAATATTGTACTTATTAATTTGTAACATAATAAAATGAACTAAATCTATGTAAGCATACACAGAAACAAATGGAGCAACTAACCTTTCTCATCTTTCACAGCAATCCCTTCTGTTACAAGTGCCTCTGCAACAGAAGAGCCATTGTTTTCCAATGTAACTGAATATTTGTGATCCTCTTGCTCGTGGAACGTACAAGCTTGTTTCTCCGAGAAGAACTTTCCAACATCTAATGGGCTGACTTTCCATTCAGAATTTGGAGGCTTCACACCTTTTAAACAACATTGCAAGGCGTAAACTGGATAAGAAAGGTATTTTTTCTCCAAGGGCCAAATGTCTGAAGCATCTGCAATATCACAGTTGCCAAAATCAACATATTGTATAACTACTGCATTCCCTTTAAGTTCTTTCACAATCGCTCTGTACAGAACTTTGTCACTTTTAAATCTCGCAATGACTGGAGTATCTGCAACAATGTTTATTTTCTGACGTTTTTTCTTGCGATAATCAGTCTGAATTGATTCCATCATATTTTTTAATTCGGTCTGTAAGGAAATTAGCTGACAATAAAAGTTTTCTGGGTTAACAAACCATGACACTAGAACATCATGCTTGGTGCCAACCAAAGTATTCTGCAATTGGTATTTGTCTCCAAAAGTAGCACAAATGCTGTCCACATTATCACAAATTCCTGAAGAAACACTTGCCCCAGCCTCAATTTTCTCCAGTTCAGATGGGTCAGCACCAAAATCTTCATTGATTGATTTACTAGAATCTGCAGCTTCTCTTAAAATAACCTCATACTCATCTGATTTCCTTTTGACAAATTTTGTGTTGATTTCTTTCCCATCAGTAGCCTCTTTGAAACGCAAAATTTCTTCTTCAGACCACGAATCTCCAGAAGGCTTTGCACAGAGCATAACACATTTTATTGCCTGTGCTGGCAGAATTTCAAACTCCTTTTCCAATATTTTCAGTCCTGAATGTGGGATTTCATCACTGTTACCGTAGTCTACAAACCGACATAAGACAGTGTCAGTGTAAACGGCTTCAATCACAGCACGATTCCATGAGCCATCCAAAGAATAAAGTGCTGCACATGCAATACCTTCCTTGATATTGTCTAGTGGAGTACCACCACCATCACCATACTTCATTGCAATCTGCTCCATCATTGAATTAAGTTTCGAATCATCAGCCATCTGCAACATCATATTACACTCTTGAAATTTCAATATCCGTGCAAGACATCATAAATGAACAATTTCAGTACAATTAATACATACTAGCTAATTCACTTTGAACTTTATTTTAATACACTGAAGAGCCAAAGAAACTGGTACACCTGCCTAATATCATGTAGGGGGCCCGTGAGCACACAGAAGCGCCGCAACACAAAGTGGCATGGACTTGGCTAATGTCACATTCAGTGCTGGAGGGAACTGACACCACGAATTCTGTAGGGATGTCCATAAATCTGTAAGAGTACAAGGTGGTGGGGATCTCTTCTGAATAGCACATTGCATGGCATCCCAGATATGCTCACTAATGTTCATGTATGGTGAGTCTGGTGGCCAGTGGAAGTGTTTCAACTAAGATGAATGTTCCTGGCACCACTCTGTAGCAATTCTGGACATGTGATGTGTCACATGGTCCTGCTGGAATTACCCAAGTCCATCGGAATGAACACTCGACATGAACGGATGCAAATGATCAGACAGGATCCTTATGTATGTGTCACCTGTCAGAGTCATATCTAGACGTATCAGGGGTCCTATATCACTCCAACTGCACACACCCCACACCATTACAAAGCCTCCACCAGCTTTAACAGTCCCCTGCTGACACACAGGGTCCATGGATTTATGACATTTTCTCCATATCCCTACATGTCCAGCCACTCGATACAATTTGAAACAAGACTCATCCGACCAGGCAACATGTTTCTAGTTATCAACAGTCCAATGTCAGTGTTGACGGACCCAGGTGAGGCATAAAGTATTGTGTCAAGCAGTCATAAAGGATACACGAGTGGACCTTCGGCTCCCAAAGCCCATATTGATGATGTTTTGTTGAATGGTTCACACGCTGACACTTGTTGATGGTACAGCACTGAACTCTGCAGAAATCTGTGGAAGTGTTGTACTTCTGTCATGTGATGATCCTCTTCAATCGTCGTTGGTCCCATTCTTGCAGGATCTTTTTCCAGCCACAGTGATGGAGATTTGACATTTTACTGGATTCCTGATATTCACAGTGCACTCATGAAATGGTTGTATGGGAAAATCCCCTTTTTCTTGCTACCTTGGAGATGCTGTGCCCCATCGCTTTTGATAAACTGCCATTGTAGCAGCAGTAATCGATCTAACAACTGCGTCACACACTTCTTGTCTTATATAAGCGTTACCGATCGCAGTGCCGTATTCTGCCTGCTTACATATATCTGTATTTGAATACATATGCCTATACCAGTTTCTCTGGCACTTCAGTGTAATATGAGGATGGTTTGAAAAGTTCTCGGAATCACCATGAGAAGTCAGCGCTAGCGCAACAAGTTGTTCACGTGAGATTCACTGGAACGTTGGCTGTAAACACATGCCATGTCAGTGCTCTTGGAAGAGAGCTGTGGCGGTGACATGGCTCTGTTGTTGTTCCTGCTTAGTGATTTGTGAAGGTGGCGGGGGGAGGGGAAGGGGAGGGGAGAGGGGGGGGGGGGGGGAGATTCGAGGTGTCATTAAGTACTATGTAAAGAAAGGTATGAAAACAAAGGACATTCATGCCTATTTCCACAGTACACTGGAGGACTCAGCTCCTTCCAAGTCAATTGTTGCCAAGTGGACAAATGAATTTAAATTTGGTCGGGAGGACTTAGACAATGATCCGCACAGTGGTCGGCCAAGATGTGTCACTACTCCAGAAATCATTGCAAATGTACACAAAATGGTCATGGAAGATCGCGTGAAGTGCGTGAAACTGCTCACGCTTGCCAGATGTCATCTGAACGGAAACATCACATTTTAACTGACAAATTAGAAATGAAAAAATTATCTGCAAGATGGGTGCTACGAATCCTGATGCTGGATCTGAAACGTATGTGAATGGGCATATCGGGACAGTGTTTGGCCCATTTTAGGAGAAATGAACAAGATATTTTGCACTGATTTGTGACCACAGATGAAACTTGGGCACCCTACTATACCCCAGAGACAAAAACAACAGTCAAAGCAATGGAAACAAGTTGATTCTCCGCCACCAAAGAAAGCAAAGACAATTCCTTTGGCGGGAAAGGTCATGGCATCAGTGTTCTGGGATGCGAAGGGGATCCTGTTTGTAGATTATCTCCCCCCTGGGCAAACAATTACTGGAGAATATTATTCTAACCTCCTGCAGAAATTGCAACAAAAGATACGGGAAAAAAGGCCAGGTTTAGCAAAGAAGAAAGTCACCTTCTTCCATCAGGACAATGCGCACGCACACACATGCCATCGCCATGGCAAAATTACATGCACTAAGGTATGAATTGTTGCCACACCCGTCTTATTCACCTGATATTGCTGTCAGACTGCCATTTCTCCCAAAAACTGAAAATGTTTCTTGGTGGACAAAGATTAACTTCAAACAAAGAATTGATAGCTAGAGTTGACAACTATTTTGCAGGCCTGGAGGAAACTCATTTTCGAGATGGGATCAAGGCACTGGAACATCGTTGGACCAAGCGCATTAATCTACAAGGAGATTACATTGAAAAATAATAAAAGTTTCAGTGATGTGAAGTACTTTTTTCTATTCTGTTCTGAAAATTCTTCAAACCACCCTCATACCAGCACTATGCACACAAATCTGCTGTAGCGGAGATTCTGAAATGCTATCCTGACAAAAATGTAGAAACATATTTCTTGGAACAAATAATTTAGCCATTAAAAAAATTCATATAACAAATTGTGTGATGGTAAATTTAACACAAGTCACATTAGCAATGACCTATGCTGCTATGGCAATAAAAGAAAAATTTAACACCAACCAAAATTTACACATATTTACCTGGAGGCAGAATTCACTTGGATTTACAACATAGATGAGCTGCATTGTGTGCACAGTGTTTAGCTGAACATCTATATGAGGGATTGTTTTAACTGATGGTTCAGTTTCAGTGTCATTCCATAAGTCTCCCTGAAAAAGAGCAACCATATAAAAACTGGGAATAACTGTTAGTTATCTATTCCATAGATCACATTCACAATAAACATTATGACATGGAACATGCCTTCAGAAAAAGAAGCAAAACGATGAAAATTCCTCATGGTGTACAAGGAGTTGTGGAGAAACATTTGATCTAGATTTCAAAATGCAATTGACAGCTTATTTTCATGGATAGCTTGTCAAAGAGTTTTATAGCCGTATACAGAGTGTCCCAGGTTAAATCGTCAACATTGAGGGATATGACCAGAACAATCATGCGAGCGAAAAAGTCTAGTAAACATGAGATTTTTCTTCTAAGAAATACATGAATACATAGCATACAAACTGCCAGCGACTGACACAATATTCTTCTTCTTATCATCCATACTACCTAATATATAAACTACTTTTGGAAGTGCTAAAATGTACTAGAATAAATAATATGTCTATAAAATGTCACACTTTACAATGTACTTTGGGTGGGAAGTCGCAATTCCTGAAATCCTACATCTACATCTACATCTACATTGATACTCCGCAAGCCACCCAACGGTGTGTGGCGGAGGGCACTTTACGTGCCACTGTCATTACCTCCCTTTCCTGTTCCAGTCGCGTATGGTTCGCGGGAAGAACGACTGTCTGAAAGCCTCCGTGCGCGCTCTAATCTCTCTAATTTTACCTTCGTGATCTCCTCGGGAGGTATAAGTAGGGGGAAGCAATATATTCGATACCTCATCCAGAAACGCACCCTCTCGAAACCTGGCGAGCAAGCTACACCGCGATGCAGAGCGCCTCTCTTGCAGAGTCTGCCACTTGAGTTTATTAAACATCTCCGTAACGCTATCACGGTTACCAAATAACCCGGTGACAAAACGCGCCGCTCTTCTTTGGATCTTCTCTATCTCCTCCGTCAACCCGACCTGGTACGGATCCCACACTGATGAGCAATACTCAAGTATAGGTCGAACGAGTGTTTTGTAAGCCACCTCCTTTGTTGATGGACTACATTTTCTAAGCACTCTCCCAATGGATCTCAACCTGGTACCCGCCTTACCAACAATTAATTTTATATGATCATTCCACTTCAAATCGTTCCGTACGCACACTCCCAGATATTTTACAGAAGTAACTGCTACCAGTGTTTGTCCCGCTATCATATAATCATACAATAAAGGATCCTTCTTTCTATGTATTCGCAATACATTACATTTGCCTATGTTAAGGGTCAGTTGCCACTCCCTGCACCAAGTGCCTATCCGCTGCAGATCTTCCTGTATTTCGCTACAATTTTCTAATGCAGCAACTTCTCTGTATACTACAGCATCATCCGCGAAAAGCCGCATGGAACTTCCGACACTATCTACTAGGTCATTTATATATATTGTGAAAAGCAATGGTCCCATAACACTCCCCTGTGGCATGCCAGAGGTTACTTTAACGTCTGTAGACGTCTCTCCATTGATAACAACATGCTGTGTTCTGTTTGCTAAAAACTCTTCAATCCAGCCACACAGCTGGTCTGATATTCAGTAGGCTCTTACTTTGTTTATCAGGCGACAGTGCGGAACTGTATCGAACGCCTTCCGGAAGTCAAGAAAAATAGCATCTACCTGGGAGCCTGTATCTAATATTTTCTGGGTCTCATGAACAAATAAGGCGAGTTGGGTCTCACACGATCGCTGTTTCCGGAATCCATGTTGATTCCTACATAGTAGATTCTGGGTTTCCAGAAATGACATGATACGCGAGCAAAAAACATGTTCTAAAATTCTACAAGAGAGCGACGTAAGAGATATAGGTCTATAGTTTTGCGCATCTGCTCGACGACCCAATCCTTCGCCCGTGGTCTCTGGCCTGCCGAGGAGCACCACAGTCCTGGGTCCATGGACAAACTATAAAAACCTGCTGCTTTACGACACATACACACAGACAGACCCAGCCTGCGGGCACATCAATAAGACTAGATCCGACAGGCAGGGCCTGCACATTAGTGGGAAACTATAGGCTTTAGATTGGCAGGAACAATCCGTTAAGAGATACCCAAGAAATGGCCTGTGGTTTTGGCCCATCATGGAGGTCCACTTGTGTGACCAGCTATTCACAGGTCACAGACACCATGTGGATGAAATGAGACCATGGTGATCACTCGGGAGATAGATAACTTGTGCAAATACTGTGAGAATCAATACTAATGAGGATAGGTAACACCTCACCGTAAGGATGATCGCTGAGCCACAGACAGGCACATAGAGAAGACACTCACACTCTCACAACTTAATTTTTGGCCATAGCCTTTGTCATAAAAAGAGACTGCACACACACACACACACACAAAATCACCCAGACACAACTAATAGACACATTACCATTGTCTCTGACCAATGCGCCAACAAGCTCTGAGAGTCACATCCACTCCTCACCCTGCCCATCATCTGTAGCTGCTAGGCTAGCAGCAAGTAGTGGTGGCAGTACTGACTGCAAGCTGAGGGGAGGTGTGGGAAGGGGAGGAGAGGTAAGAAAGAGAGTCGGGAAGCGGCCCACATACTCAGCTGCACCTAGCCAGCGACAAAGCATGACATCTCAGTAAACAAACAATTTCATGCTACTGAGACAAAACGAGATTTTCCCAGGCTTTTCTTTTCTTTTTTCTTTTTACAAATTTCACTGATATCCCCTGATTTCCAGAACTTGTGGCAACCCTGGTCGTTCTTGTGAATATCTCTGGTACTCTCACAACAAAACAACATGCTAATCAGATTTACATATTTTTTATAGTTATGGGGAGGTGTTGAGGATCTGGAGCAATGTGAATACGGTGTCCTCAGCAAAATTACCCTCCCTACTTTGTTCAGAAACAGGTCTCCTATGCCTTAGCTCTCCAGTCCTCTACCACCTCCCACTTACTGATTGTCCAACCACAAAGAAGCACTCCTCTAATGACACAGTACCACCCAAGACTGAGCAACTGAATGACATTCTCTGACAGCGATCAACTACCTTTTGTCATGTCCTGAAATGAAAAATATCCCACCCACTATGCCCCCATCCCTGCCATAGTGGTATTCTGCCAACCACAGAACCTATGCAATATCCTTGTCCATTCCTACTCCACCTCTGCTCACAACCCATTGCCTTGTGGCTCATATCCTTGCAAAAGACCTAGATGCACGGCCAGTCCCAAACATCTTCCCACCACCACCACCACCAATTATAGTCCTGTCACAGTCATCTCCCATCCCATCAAAGGTAGGGCTACCTGTCAAGGTAGCCATGTGATCAACAAACTAATCTGCAACCACTGTGCCGCTTTCCACACGGCATGACAACTAACCAGCTGTCTGTCCACACAAATGGCCACCATAAAACTGTGGCCATGAGTCAGTTGGGTCATCCCGCAGCCTAACACAATGTGCTTCAAGTCAATGACTGCTTCACACAATACACCATTTGGATTCTTTCTACCAACACCAGCTTTTCTGAAATGTGAGTCCCTACAACTACCCTTCTTTTCCACAACAGCCCTGTCCTTAACCTTTGCTACTCCCAGACTTCCACCTACCTATTCCCTTCCCTACTCCCACTCCAGCACTATCCACCCCACCCCACCCCCCTCGAAGCACAGTTTCCCAACTATGCATCTCACAGCCCTATCCTGTCTCCTGTTTTTCCTGGGATCCCCTGTATTACAGCTACTTTTCTTCAATCCTCTTGGCTCCCTTACTGAACGCCTATTTCTCCTGTATGTTTCGTCTCTGATCACTGTAATACATATTAATCCTGCGAAGTACTATCGATAGTTAAAAAGCTCTGACCATAAAATCTCGAAATATTTTCCTATAATAATCGATACTATTGTCTATACATAGTCTTTTTTTCTGTTCATGGTTGTAGGAAAGACGACCGTTCGGCTCAGAAGTGGAGAAAAAATGACATAGCCTAGGTGTCCAGAGCGGTCATGAGAGAGAGAATGTTTACTTGTTTCTCTGTCACTACTGCAGCCAACAGGTGCACTCACCTCGTACCGATCAGCAGCTATGGTATAAATAAAGCATGGAAGTATCAAGGACTCGTAAAATCGGATACTACAGACATTCAGGTTTAAACACTCTTCTTACACTATTTGTTTCTCAACTTGCTCACACAATCACTCACATAGGTAATGCCCACTAAAACCAACATTCTTGTATAGTCATCCACAATCAGAACGAAAAAGAAGTGAAGGCATCTTATAATTTACTCAATATTTTGGTAATGGATGCAAGGACATTAAGAACATTGCAGGTGAGCTAGCAATTATTTTCATACTGTCAAATATAATGTCAACTACAGAATTATGAATTGTTGAAATAAATTACTGAAGGATGTTTTCCACGAGTTTAATCTGGCTAAGACGATAGCACGTGGTCAAACTGGACAAGAAGCAGTCATGAAGAAGATTTTGGCTCCAAAAAGTGTTCAGATCTTCATTAATGTCTTGAAAGATCCAGCTAAACCAAGTAACTTTTTATCTGCTGCAGCCGATGCCTCCAATCACAAAATGAGAAAGACCTTCCCTCTAGTTGTACAGTATTTTGATCCTGAAAAAGTAATAAGAAATAAGCTTATAAACTTCACTGAATAGGCGAATGAGAGAGCTACTGGTGTTCACGGTCTGATCAAGACTTCATTGAATTTTATTAATTTAGATGTAATGAATCTCACTGTACACTGCGCAGATAATGCAAATGCAAATTATTGGAAAATAATTCTGTGTTTAAACTGCTTCAAGAAGACAAAAAGCATTTAGTGACACCAAATGCTTGTATCACACTGCATAATGCAATTAAAATGCATGTGATACATTAGATGTCAATATAGAATACTCCCCTCGCATGAACCATGGACCTTGCCGTTGGTGGGGAGGCTTGTGTGCCTCAGCGATACAGATAGCTGTACCGTAGGTACAACCACGACGTAGGGGTATCTGTTGAGAGGCCACACAAACGTGTGGTTCCTGAAGAGGGGCAGCAGCCTTTTCAGTAGTTGCAAGGGCAATAGTCTGGATGATTGACTGATCTGGCCTTGTAACAATAACCAAAACGGCCTTGCTGTGCTGGTACTGCGAACAGCTGAAAGCAAGGGGAAACTACGGCCGTAATTTTTCCCGAGGGCATGCAGCTTTACTGTATGATTAAATGATGATGGCGTCCTCTTGGGTAAAATATTCCGGAGGTAAAATAGTCCCCCATTCGGATCTCCGGGCGGGGACTACTCAAGAGGATGTCGTTATCAGGAGAAAGAAAACTGGCGTTCTACGGATCAGAGTGTGGAATGTCAGATCCCTTAATCGAGCAGGTAGGTTAGAAAATTTAAAATGGGAAATGGATAGGTTAAAGTTAGATATAGTGGGAATTAGTGAAGTTCGGTGGCAGGAGGAACAAGACTTCTGGTCAGGTGACTACAAGGTTATAAATACAAAATCAAATAGGGGTAATGCAGGAGTAGGTTTAATAATGAATAGGAAAATAGGAATGCGGGTAAGCTACTACAAACAGCATAGTGAACGCATTATTGTGGCCAAGATAGATACAAAGCCCACACCTACTACAGTAGTACAAGTTTATATGCCAACTAGCTCTGCAGATGACGAAGAAATTGAAGAAATATATGATGAAATAAAAGAAATTATTCAGATAGTGAAGGGAGATGAAAATTTAATAGTCATGGGTGACTGGAATTCGAGTGTAGGAAAAGGGAGAGAAGGAAACGTAGTAGGTGAATATGGATTGGGGCTAAGAAATGAAAGAGGAAGCCGCCTCGCAGAATTTTGCACAGAGCACAACTTAATCATAGCTAACACTTGGTTTAAGAATCACGAAAGAAGGTTGTATACATGGAAGAACCCTGGAGATACTGACAGGTTTCAGATAGATTATATAATGGTAAGACAGAGATTTAGGAACCAGGTTTTAAATTGTAAGACATTTCCAGGGGCAGATATGGATTCTGACCACAATCTGTAGATTAAAACTGAAGAAACTGCAAAAAGGTGGGAATTTAAGGAGATGGGACCTGGATAAACTGAAAGAACCAGAGGTTGTACAGAGTTTCAGGTAGAGCATAAGGGAACAATTGACAGGAATGGGGGAAAGAAATACAGTAGAAGAAGAATGGGTAGCTTTGAGGGATGAAGTAGAGAAGGCAGCAGAGGATCAAGTAGGTAAAAAGACGAGGGCTAGTAGAAATCCTTGGGTAACAGAAGAAATATTGAATTTAATTGATGAAAGGAGAAAATATAAAAATGCAGTAAATGAAGCAGGCAAAAAGGAATACAAACGTCTCAAAAATGAGATCGACAGGAAGTGCAAAATGGCTAAGCAGGGATGGCTAGAGCAAAAATGTAAGGATGTAGAGGCTTATCTCACTAGGGGTAAGATAGATACTGCCTACAGGAAAATTAAAGAGACCTTTGGAGATAAGAGAACCACCCGTATGAACATCAAGAGCTCAGATGGAAACTCAGTTCTAAGCAAAGAAGGGAAAGCAGAAAGGTGGAAGAAGTATATAGAGGGTCTATACAAGGGCAATGTACTTGAGGACAATATTATGGAAATGGAAGAGGATGTAGATGAAGATGAAATGGGAGATACGATACTGCGTGAAGAGTTTGACAGAGCACTGAAAGACCTGAGTCGGAGTAGACAACATTCCATTGGAACTACTGACGGCCTTGGGAGAGCCAGTCCTGACTAAACTCTACCATCTGGTGAGCAAGATGTATGAAACAGGCAAAATACCCTCAGACTTCAAGAAGAATATAATAATTCCAATCCCAAAGAAAGCAGATGTTGACAGATGTGGAAATTACCGAACAATCAGTTTAATAAGCCAGAGCTGCAAAATACTAACACGAATTCTTTACAGACGAATGGAAAAACTAGTAGAAGCCAACCTCGGGGAAGATCAGTTTGGATTCCGTAGAAATACTGGAACACGTGAGGCAATACCGACCTTACGACTTACCTTAGAAGAAAAATTAAAGAAAGGCAAACATATGTTTCTAGCATTTGTAGACTCAGAGAAAGCTTTTGACAATGTTGACTGGAATACTCTCTTTTAAAATTCTGAAGGTGGCAGGGATAAAATACAGGGAGCGAAAGGCTATTTACAATTTGTACAGAAACCAGATGGCAGTTATAAGAGTCGAGGGACACGAAAGGGAAGCAGTGGTTGGGAAGCGAGTGAGACAGGGTTGTAGCCTCTCACCGATGTTATTCAATCTGTATATTGAGCAAGCAGTAAAGGAAACAAAAGAAAAATTCGGAGTAGGAATTAAAATCCATGGAGAAGAAATAAAAACTTTAAGGTTCACCAATGACATTGTAATTCTGTCAGAGACAGCAAAGGACTTGGAAGAGCAGTTGAATGGAATGGACAGTGTCTTGAAAGGAGGATATAAGATGAACATCAACAAAAGCAAAACGAGGATAATGGAATGTAGTCGAATTAAGTCGGGTGATGCTGAGGGAATTAGATTAGGAAATGAGACACTTTAAGTAGTAAAGGAGTTTTGCTATTTGGGAAGGAAAATAACTGATGATGGTCGAAGTAGAGAGGATATAAAATGTAGACTGGCAATGGGAAGGAAAACATTTCTGAAGAAGAGAAATTTGTTAACATAGAGTATAGATTAAAGTGTCAGGAAGTCGTTTCTGAAAGTATTTGTATGGAGTGTAGCCACGTATGGAAGTGAAACATGGACGATAAATAGTTTGGACAAGAAGAGAATAGAAGCTTTCGAAATGTGATGCTACAGAAGAATGCTGAAGATAAGTTGGGTAGATCACATAACTAATGAGGAAGTATTGAATAGGATTGGGGAGAAGAGAAGTTTGTGGCACAACTTGACCAGAAGAAGGGATCGGTTGGTAGGACATGTTCTGAGGCATCAAGGGATCACCAATTTAGTATTGGAGGGCAGCGTGGAGGGTAAAAATCGTAGAGGGAGACCGAGAGATGAATACACTAAGCAGAGTCAGAAGGATGTAGGTTGCAGTAAGTACTGGGAGATGAAGCAACTTGCACAGCATAGAGTAGCATGGAGAGCTGCATCAAACCAGTCTTAGGACTGAAGATCACAACAACAACAACAACAACAATAATAGAAATACTTGTCTTGAAAATATATGAACCTTTGCCTGTATTACGCAATCCTAGAAAATACTATGTAGTACCATAGATGAAATTTATTGTGATTAAATCTCCCTTAGGCTTCCCTTAAAATCATGGTCAGATGTTGGCCACCTCCCTTAAAACTACCATCAAATGTCGGTCGCCTTAGCCCCACCAAGTCACACTCTCACATGCTGCACAATTCCCCCCCCCCACTCCTAACCTGCTATCACTCTCACTCATGGCTCTATGTCACCTCCTTACCACTACCATCGACCCTGGATTGCTGCTCCAGTGAGGGCGCGCATGCGCGCGGGTGTGTGTGTGTGTGTGTGTGTGTGTGTGTGTGTGTGTGTGTGTGTGTGTTTTTCCGAAGAAGGCCTTTTGTCCAAAAGCTTAAATGTTTAATGGTGTTTGCTTTTGCCTAATGGGCTTTTTCCCGGTCCACAACCCCTGCTGTTTTCCTCTGTTACTATTCTCTAATGTACACTTTACTAAGTGTCCATATTTTCATTTCCCTCCCTGTATTTTACTGTCGCCTTCCAAACCACACATTCTCTGACTTCTGAGCCAAATTGTATCAATGGTCTCATCCATGTACAACATGTGACTGTGAGCGTGCAGAATGTTCCAGCATCCCATGTCCCACATTCTTTCTGCCAATATAAATGCTCCTAGTCCTCCAAATTGATTGCACTTCCTCCCTAACCTTTATGTATTTTTTTCCTGTAGCTTTAAGTGCCACATGAACCTGAACCCTTAGTAACCACCCCAACCCCTCTCTCTTCCCCTATTCCAGCACGCACATATTAACCTGATGTAGCCCATTTAAACCTACTGGCCCCTCTTTTCACTAGGATCGACACACCGACCTGCACCTCACTTTCATCATATTTTTACTTATTTTCCTCTTTGATCTTATTAAATTTCCTCATTGATTTTAGTTTATCTTTCACTATTGCCCCTATTCCCGCAAGTTTCAGATTTCACCTTTTTAACCCGATACTTCATCTGTTACATTTTCATTGTAATTCCCCTCTCCCTCATATTTTATATGGTTCACTATGGACCCTTGCTCCTTCCATGTGTGACAATACAGAAAAACTTTCCCCTATCCTTAGCCACAACCCAGTCCCATATCGTTCACACGTTGTTGCCTGAACATCAAATTACCCATCTCCAGCTACAACCTCTTCTACCGCAACGAACTGTTCAGATTCCATCAGTGCATAGTCCTCACCAGCCTAGTCCTGCAAAAAGTATGTAAATCAGGCTCAAACTTCTTGCCACAAACTGTCCCTAAGTGTAAAATTCTTAGACTAATAGTATCCACCATATCTATAAAAGACTCCAAAACTCCCTCCGCATCCACTCAAACCACACAAACTCTGCCTCGCAGACCCATTACATTTACCTCACCCTCAGAGAAACACACTCCCACCATCACACTCAACTTAGAACCTAAACAGACCCGAAACACAGTCATGAACCTGTCCTTCCAAAGGCCTCAGCCCCACAGAAGAATCCGTCCTTTCCTTTTGCCACACTCTAAAATTCAATCATGCTGGACTTCTTGTAGACCTCATCTCATTCTCTCAGTGGAAACATTTTTTCACCACCAACAATACAAGTCAGACTCAATCTAAAGCCAATGTAGAACTCTGCCTAAATCAGATAATTTCTCCATCCAAACTTTATGCACCAGCGCTGCTCTAAAATCATTCCATTAACTTTCCAGAACTATCTAATCTCTATCCTCACCTCACCATCACTCCCCATATCCCTCAACATGTAACTGCAGCCCACCATCTATAAACTGATCCTAGCCTTATAATCCTACCTGCTGACAAGGGCTCCGCCTTACGGTTGTGAACTGCAGGAATTACCTGGCGGAGGGACTCCACCAACTGTCAGATTAGTCCTCCTACAAATCTTGTCACAGTGATCAAATTCCAGTAATCCAAAAGGATCTCCAGTCCCTCCTCAAATCCTTACATCTACCCAAGAATCTCTCCCGAGTCTGTCACTCCCCTCACCAACACATTCCTACATTCCACACGATTCCAAAAATCCATAAACCCAAGCGACCTGGGCACCCTATCGTGGCTGGTTAATTTGTCCCCCACGGAGAAAACCTCTGTTCTCATGGACAAACACCTTCAGCCAATTACCTGAAGCCTACCCTCCTATTTAAAGGGCACAAAACATTTCCTCCATCAAATCTCCACAGTTCCTATTCCTTTAACACCTGCCACTCTGCTTGTCACAGTCGATACTGCCTCCTCCACACTAAGGTCCCTAATCACCGTCACCTTGCCGCTACTGAACACTACCTTTCCCAGTGCCAGACTGACTGCAAACCAACAACCTTCTTCCTCATCACCATCACTAATTATATGCTCAAACACAATTACTTCTCCTTTGAGGGCCTAAACCTGAAAAAAAAATCCATGCTACAGCAATTGACACATGCAGAGCACCATCCTATCTATACCAAACTATTCATGAGTCCTCTAGAGTAGTTCTCCCTAACCACCCAGAATACTGAACCCTCATCCGGTTCAGATTCACTGATGACATCATCTTGATCTGGACTGAGGGAGAGGATAGCCTCTCAACATTCCTCTAGAACCTCAACATCATCTCCCCAATTGGTTTCACCTGGTCCTCCTCAACTTAAAAAGCCACCTTCCTCGATGCTGACCTCTACCTCAAAAATAGCTCCATCAGTAACTCTGTCCACATCAAACCTACCAACTACCAATGATACATCTACATCTACATCCATACTCCGCAAGCCACCTGACAGTGTGTGGCGGAGGGTACCTTCAGTACCTCTATCGGTTCTCCCTTCTATTCCAGTCTCGTATTGTTCGTGGAAAGAAGGATTGTCAGTATGCTTCTGTGTGGGCTCTAATCTCTCCGATTTTATCCTCATGGTCTCTTCGCGAGATATATGTAGGAGGGAGCAATATACTGCTCGACTCTTCGGTGAAGGTATGTTCTCGAAACTTTAACAAAAGCCCGTACCGAGCTACTGAGCGTCTCTCCTGCTGAGTCTTCCACTGCAGTTTATCTATCATCTCTGTAACGCTTTCGCGATTACTAAATGATCCTGTAACGAAGCGCGCTGCTCTCCGTTGGATCCTCTCTATCTCTTCTATCAACCCTATCTGGTATGGATCCCACACTGCTGAGCAGTATTCAAGCAGTGGACGAACAAGCGTACTGTAACATACTTCCTTAGTTTTCGGTTTGCATTTCCTTATGATTCTGCCAATGAATCTCAGTCTGGCATCTGCTTTACCAACGATCAACTTTATATGATCATTCCATTTTAAATCAGTCCTAATGCGTACTCCCAGATAATTCATGGAATTAACTGCTTCCAATTGCTGACCTGCTATTTTGTAGCTAAATGATACGGGATCTATCTTTCTATGTATTCGCAGCACATTACATTTGTCTACATTGAGATTCAATTGCCATTCCCTGCACCATGCATCAATTCGCTGCAGGTCCTCCTGCATTTCAGTACAATTTTCCATTGTTACAACCTCTCGATACACCACACCATCATCTGCAAAAAGCCTCAGTGAACTTCCGATGTCATCCACAAGGTCATTTATGTATATTGTGAATAGCAACGGTCCTATGACATTCCCCTGCGGCACACCTGAAATCACTCTTACTTCGGAAGACTTCTCTCCATTGAGAATGACGTGCTGCGTTCTGTTATCTAGGAACTCTTCAATCCAATCACACAATTGGTCTGATAGGCCATATGCTCTTACTTTGTTCATTAAACGACTGTGGGGAACTGTATCGAACGCCTTGCGGAAGTCAAGAAACACGGCATCTACCTGGGAACCTATGTCTATGGCCCTCTGAGTCTCGTGGACGAATATCGCGAGCTGGGTTTCACACGATAGTCTTTTTCGAAACCCATGCTGATTCCTACAGAGTAGATTTCTAGTCTCCAGAAAAGTCATTATACTCGAACATAATACGTGTTCCAAAATTCTACAACTGATCAATGTTAGAGATAGTTCAGCACATCTGTTCGACGTCCCTTCTTGAAAACGGGGATGACCTGTGCCCTTTTCCAATCCTTTGGAACGCAACGCTCTTCTAGAGACCTATGGTACACCACTGCAAGAAGGGGGGCAAGTTCCTTCGCGTGCTCTGTGTAAAATCGAACTGGTATCCCATCAGGTCCAGCGGCCTTTCCTCTTTTGAGCGATTTTAATTGTTTCTCTATCCCTCTGTCGTCTATTTCGATATCTACCATTTTGTCATCTGTGCGACAATCTAGAGAAGGAACTACAGTGCAGTCTTCCTCTGTGAAACAGGTTTGGAAAAAGACATTTAGTATTTCGGCCTTTAGTCTGTCATCCTTTGTTTCTGTACCATTTTGGTCACAGAGTGTCTGGACATTTTGTTTTGATCCACCTACTGCTTTGACATAAGACCAAAATTTCTTAGGATTTTCTGTCAAGTCAGTACATAGAACTTTACTTTCGAATTCACTGAACGCCTCTCGCATAGTCCTCCTCACACCACATTTCGCTTCGCGTAACTTTTGTTTGTCTGCAAGGCTTTGGCTATGTTTATGTTTGCTGTGAAGTTCCCTTTGCTTCCACAGCAATTTTCTAACTCAGTTGTTGTACCACGGTGGCTCTTTTCCATCTCTTACGATCTTGCTTGGCACATACTCATCTAACACATATTGTACGATGGTTTTGAACTTCGTCCACTGATCCTCAACACTATCTGTACTTGAAACAAAACTTTTGTGTTGAGCTGTCAGGTACTCTGTAATCTGCTTTTTGTCACTTTTGCTAAACAGAAAAATCTTCCTACATTTTTTAATATTTCTATTTACGGCTGAAATCATCGATGCAGTAACCGCTTTATGATCGCTGATTCCCTGTTCTGCGTTAACGTTTCAATTAGTTCGGGTCTGTTTGTCACCAGAAGGTCTAATATGTTATCGCCATGAGTCGGTTCTCTGTTTAACTGCTCAAGGTACTTTTCAGATAAAGCACTTAAAAAAAATTTCACTGGATTCTTTGTCTCTGCCACCCGTTATGAACGTTTGAGTCTCCCAATCTATATCCGGCAAATTAAAATCTCCACCCAGAACTATAACATGGTGGGGAAATCTACTCGAAATATTTTCCAAGTTATCCTTTAGGTGCTCAGCCACAACAGCTGCTGAGCCAGAGGGCCTATAGAGACATCCAATTACCATGTCTGAGCCTGCTTCAACCATGACCTTCACCCAAATTATTTCACATTTCGGATCTCCATCAATTTCCTTCGATATTATTGCACTTCTTATCACTATAAACACGCCTCCCCCTTCACTGTCCAGCCTGTCTCTGCGGTATACATTCCAATCTGAGTTTAGGATTTCATTACTGTTTACGTCTGGTTTCAGCCAACTTTCTGTCCCTTGTACTATATGGGCATTGTGACCGTTTATTAATGAGAGCAGTTCTGGGACCTTTCTATAGACGCTCCTGCAGTTTACTATTAGCACATTAATATTGTTATTCCCTATTGCATTTTGCCTACTCCTATCTTGCCGCGTCTCAGGAGGCGTCTTGTCAGGCCTAGGGAGAGAATTCTCTAACCTAAAAAACCCACATGTGCACTCCACAAGTACTCCACTACCCTTGTAGTCACTTCCGGCGTGTAGTATAGTTATTTAGTTCATCCCACTTAGTGAATTTTTTATTCTATTTCTTTTTCAGTCCACCCAATAATTTTCTTCCACTGCTCTAACTTACTAACCGGTTCTGTTAATCTTTTTTTTTTTATATATGTTATAAATTATTTTAGTCCTTTTATAATGCGTTTTAGGCCAGCTTTCAAACTTGCTACATCAATTCTTCCATTTGTTGTTGAAATTTATTTGCACTAAAAGCAAATATTACAGTGCCATCAGCACACTGTGACTGGTTCCTGGATTTTTCATTGACCCGTATTCTTTGTTCATCTGTACAGTTTAAAATGCTGAAAACTTGTTCTAAGGCAGCTGAGAATTGTATGATAATACTGGCCCTCCTTCAATTTTGAATTTCTCACTACCTTGAGTAAGTCTAATGTAAGCTGTACTACTAGTATTTAAACATACTAACATATGTTGAATAGAGAACTCATTTGATGAAGATTGTTTGTAGAGATGTTGTTGAAACTGAGTTGGCAATTTATACTAGTCACACACCCACATTTACGACTTACAATGTTGCAAAAGGATATTGCTAAAGTTTTGTTTTATTGAATGTCAATCCTTAATGGATTTCAGTATGAGATCACCTGGTGGCATGGCAAATATTCCAATTCATTCCATGTAGCCTGGATCACGCAACTGCTGCCACAGCTTTCTTTATGCAGTCTTTCAGGCACTTGAGACTGTTGGTCTTAACCTGGTAGGCCCTGTTTTTGCCATAATCCTATCAGAAAAAGCTCCTGTTCACTGGAAGATACTTTTGTAGTAGTTCTGGGAAGACATGTTGTTCCAGCATATCCAGGTAACAAATTCCAGTCACTGTTGGTTCCACGAATGATCCAACCACCATGTTACATATTAAAAAGCCCATATGTTGATTTTGGGGGTGTCCCTCTCCAGTGCACCCATGACGTGGATTCCCATTGCCTCATATTCTACAGTTGTGTCTGTTTACAACTCCACTACCGCAAAATGTTGCTTCATCAGGGAAGCGCACTTGTTGGACATAGTTGTATGACTCATCAATCTTTTGTAGCATTTCTAATGTGGAGTTCATACGTACAACTCTGTCACAATGTTTTCTTGTGTGAATAATCTGAATCAAGCATGCTGTTAGAGACATTTTTGCAATAAATAACACATCGTGCAGAGTTGAACACAAAATCTGTAACTGCAAATTAATATCACAAAAAGCTCTATGCTTCTTTTAAGTGCTTATCTAATGTGGTCAACTTTTTTTTCCAAGGCCCATGGTCTTCCAGGAGATTTTACACACGACAGACTACTTGTGGTTCTCAGTCAGTTGTTCCAGAATTGAATCATTTTCCTCATATGTGGTTGACATCTGTATCAGGTTCTAAAACAACACTGTACAGATCTAAGAGATTGCAACTATCCAAACACATTTGAATCTGAACTTCCACTGTCGCCATTTTAACTGTGTACATAAATTAGTTTACGAAATATTAAACTTTTATTTTGAATACCTATCAAACAGACGCCCACTATTACTGTTCAAGACTTGTACTTGGTTCATTGTGTTATGCATTTTAAAATCATTCATAATTATCAAATTAAATAAGCAAATAACTATCCAGTCAATTCTGTTTCCAATAAGCATTTTGAAGGACTAAACCTTCACCATCAAGCGGATTTATTTAAAATCAGTGTGACAGATAGTTTGCGGGTCCAATTCTTTGGGCATCTGTATAGAAGCAGACACAAAAATAAATATTTTAGTACATCAAACTGAAAGCTTTACAGTCGTGTGGCTGATTTCGTTGCATAATTAAATAGTGGCATAAATTCCATTCATTGATCACAGCTACATTTCGATTCATTCCTACAGTACGCACTTCACTTTCCATCAACTGACATTTATAGATCATATAACAAGTGCAAAAAACCTCTAATAATATAGGATTATCAAAAGGAAAGTTCAGTTGTGGAAACTATAGAATTATGAGACAGAACTGTTGGTAAGTATGTACCTCCATGAGGTGAAGTTTCAATGCTGCTAAGAGATACACACATAAAAGTACATACACTACCCTAATTTTCAGAACTAGAAGTACTTTCCCAGGGGAGGAGAGTTATCTTTCTCTCCTCTCCAAGCAGGGAACTATTAGTTCCAAAAGCTAGGACAGTATATATACAGTTTTATGTGTGCCTAGAACCATAGCAATTAAAATAAAAATCAGAAGAAGAAGAAGAAGAAATAAGATGCAAGGCTATCAAAGGCTCAGTCCTGGAGAAATGCATGATGGAAGGATATGATGGAGTGTGTGGAGTGTGTTAACAAAAATGAACACTGGCTGGCTACAGGAACAATTAGTTCAAATGGCTCCAAGCACTTTGGGACTTTACATCTGAGGTCATCAGCCCCTAGACTTAGAACTACTTAAATCTAACTAACCTAGGGACATCACACACATCCATGCCCGAGGCAGGATTCAAACCTGCGACCGAAGCAGCCACGTGGTTCCAGACTGAAGTGCCTAGAACCACTCGGCCACAGCGGCCGGCTGCAGGAACAATTAGGATAGTTACAGTTTTGCACAGGGTGGGCATGACAAATATCCTGTAAAATAATACTACACACCTTCTCTGAAACAGATAGTTCAGAATCCCACTCCTCATGATGGAAATATACTGGATCTAGTGGCAACAAATAGACCTGACCTATTGGGATGTCCATGTTGAAATTGGGATCAGAGACCATGAGACAGCTGTAGCAACAATAATTACTAATTTACAAAGGGTAACCAAAACTTTTAGAAAGAGATATTTGTTAAGCAAACTAGACAAACAGGCAGCAGTACCATCATATCACAATCAGGAATTTTACGCATATAGCTCCAGACCTGAGCTTGCTAAAGAGCTAAAATGTACATTTAAAAGAATAATTGGCAATGCACTGGATAGGTGTGTATCCACTACAATAGTTTATTATGGGAAAAACTCTCCATGGCACACAGCCACTGTAAAGAAGCTTCTAAAGAAACAGAAACTACTAAATACTATGCATAGAACAAAGCAAAGAGCTATAAACAGAGAGGTGCTGAATGAAACACAACTGGCTGTCATGAAGGCAATGTGTGAAGGCTTAAACCATTACCTTACAAGAATATCGTCATAAGATCTTTCAAAAAATGCAAAGAACTTTCTGGTTGTCCTGTTAATGGTACCAAAGTTAGTGACCAGACTTTCTGGATGATATAGGGATGGAAAATGAGGGGAGCAAAATAAAAGCAGAACACAACACACCATACATGGTGACAATAGAGGCCATTGGCAAACTGCATCCCTTCATTCATTTGCCGTGTTAAACACTGAAAATAGGCCCGCAAGTATCCATCAATGAGGCAGCTATTTAGGTCTGTGTATGAGCTCCAGAAAATAGTTCCATCGCAGCCAGACACCAGAAGACCTTCATATATGCCTTATCAGACACTCGGCTGCTGTGTATGATGGCACACCATCTACACTACCATGGGACTCTTAAGTGTTTAGTGATGTGCCAACTGGGACTTGGAATAATTTGTACTACTGACTGACAAGAAGGTGTCAGACATGAAGTTTTCTACCATTATCGGACTCATAAATTTTCATTACTGTTGGACTCTTGAGACTTCAGGAAGTCAAGAACCTACTCCCTTCATCAGAAAAGTTGAAGAACAGTTTAAAAAATAGAAAATTGCGCTTACCAAGTAATGATTCTAGCTCCTATTGAAGTAGTCCCTTTGGCTATCTATACAAGTTGGCAATGTTTCTGGAGATATTCGAAGCAAGCAGAGAAATTTTCAACTGTCATGCTTTGTAAGCTCGTTTTTCACAGGCAGTTGGATGTTTACAATATCTTGATGAAACAAGAAAAAAATCACAAGGTGAGAGGTCGGGTGAATATGGCAGATGTGGGATGACAATAACAGAATGTCTAGCCAGATACTCTATAACAAACAAAGCAGTATGGGGCCTTGCATTGTCATGCAGTAAGAAAAAGTCCTGAGAACGCCACAAATCAAGGCAACGACACTGAAATGCTTGTCGCAGATGTTTCAAGACTTCGATGTAAAGGGTTTGGTCCACTGTTTGACCTGGAGGAACATACTCGTGGTAAACTAATCCTTTACTATCAAAGAATACAACTGGCACCGTCTCTCTTTTTTAAGGTTGTCATTTGACTTGTTTTCAAGGCTGGTGAATCATGCTCCACCATTCAGTACTTTTGACGCCTAATGTCAAGGTCATGCTGGTAGCACAGGCGACCAGCTCTGGGATTGTCTTGCACTGAATCTCTGCCTTAACAAAACCTTTTGTGCCACTCGAGAACAACACAACTTCTTGAAAAGTGCCTCGCCTGCATATGCTTGCTTAATCATTGGTTGCATACGTACAAGGTTACATTAAAATAACATTTGTTCCCTTTTAGTACTGCAAACCCAGAAATAAAAAAATAAAAAAAAAACTTGTCCTGGAACTTTTCTGGCAAAGGGAGTACAAGAGATTTCATCAAGTATTTGTTCTTTCTATAAACTGAAGCTGGGCGGGGACTTGTTTTCTAGAACTCAGCTGAGGAAAGCTTTTTTTCTATTCAAGTTATAGTTCTGCTTTTCTATTTAAGTTAAAGTTCTGAATACTACTTTATTTGGTCACTTAAAGTGATTGATTATTTCAAGCATTGTGGAATTTAATTAGTTTATTTTGTGTACTTGGAACTTTAAACTAATTTCCCTGGTGAATTTTGTTTTTGAACACTTATGTTCCACCACTCTCATGAACTTGGAAGTGTTGGAACTGTGTTTATCAATAAATTTGTGTGATCGTCACTACTTGCCTTCTTTTGTGGATGACTCCCTAGAACGTGGAACAATAGCTCCAAGGACAGATGGAGCCCATATCATATCTTATACAGAATTTACAGTTGAGTTTCTCCTATCTATTAACCATGATCTGGCATAGGTCGTTCAAATAAGAAGCTATGCCCAATAGTTGGAACGAAGCCCATACCACATAGCTCAACAAGAAGGGTAGCAGAAGTGATCCACGAAACTACAGTCCAACTTCCTTAACATCTATCAACAGCAGGATCTTGGCAAATGTTCTCAGTTTAAACATAATTAAATATCTCAAACAAAATGACCTCCATGTCAATGGAATAAATTCCGGAAACAATGGTTGTGCAAAACCAACCGTGCTTTCCTCGCTTGACATCCTGAGAGCCATGGATCATAGCAATAAGATGGGTGCAGTATCTACTGACTTCGAAAAAGCAGTTAGCTCAGTGGTGCTCAGTGTTACACCTTCACTTAGTATCAAAAATGTGATCACATGGGATATCAAGTGAAAATTTAACTGCAATGAGGCTTTCTCAGCAGTGAGGACATAGCATGTTATGTTGGATGGAGAGTCATTGGTACATGCAGAAATCACTTCAGTCATGTCCCAGGCAAGTATGTTCGGATCCTTGTTCAGATTAATGACCTAGCAGCCCAATATG
The DNA here is from genome assembly GCF_023864345.2 of Schistocerca serialis cubense. Classification (NCBI taxonomy): domain Eukaryota; kingdom Metazoa; phylum Arthropoda; class Insecta; order Orthoptera; family Acrididae; genus Schistocerca; species Schistocerca serialis. Next base: position 171,270,470 of record NC_064641.1, read on the forward strand.
AATAGTAACCTTTTGATCTTTGCAAATGATGCAACTGTCTATAACGAAGTGTTATCTGAAAACAAGCTGGACGAATATCCAGTAACTCTAAGAAAGATTTCAAAGCGGTGAAAAGATTGGCAATTTGCTTAAGTGTTCATAAATGTAAAATTGTGTACTTCAAAACATGAAAAAACATAATATCTTATGACAATGATACTAATCAGTCACAACTGCATTATGTCAACTCATAAATATACCAGGGTGTCACAATTTGCATAGATACTAAATGAAACACTCAAATAGGCTTAATCGTAGATAAAGCATGTGGTAGACTTCAATTCATTGGTAGAACACTATAAAAATGCAATCAGCCAACGAAATACTCCCATGACCCATCCTGGGATATTGCTAAAGTGAGTGGACTCCTTACCAAATAGTACTGACAGGGGATAGTGACAATACTCAAAGAAGGATAGTCAGAAATGTCACAGGTTTCTTTGACCCATGCGTGCTACTCAAATCTCATCCTGGGATATTGCTTAATTTTGTGTGTTCCTTATCAAATACAGGGTGAAGTAAATAAAAGTGGCCTAGACGAGTGGATCCAATTGGACGTGAATGTATGCATATAACCACACCCGTGATGTGCAAAACACGTATTCATCCGCCACGTGATCCAAACCGATTCAGAGCATATGCAGGCAACATCAGCGCAAGTGGAGCAGTGAAAAGGGGGCAATGGTACTCACAGTAGAGCAGTATGAAAAGTTATGGTCAATTGTTAGCTGAGAAGTGTAAAGGTGTCAAAGTGCCAGAAAGACTGCCTGCAATGCTTAGTCTGAAAATGTGTCAAGACAGGATCTAAATGTGCCCACACACTAGGATCCAAAAGTGCCAATGGATGGAAGGTGGTCCCTTTTAACATCTCCTATAGTCAGGTAGTACTGTATTCCCTTTCCTCTGCTGTCTTTCTTTGTACTCTGTTCACCGGGCAACTTTTATTTGCCCCATCCTGTACAGCTAACAGGGGATATAGAACATACACAAAACAGGACAACCAGAAAGGATACAGATTTCTTTTACCCAAGGGCAAGTACTATGGAAATGCTGAAAAAACTGTACTGGCAGACACTACGACAGACACAAACTACACACTCAAAACCCACTTTCAGAGTTTCAAAAACCAGCTTCAAGTGATGCATCTAGGAATGATCTATGTATCACTCCCATAGTGATGGCAAAGACAGGGTCAGATTAATGAGTGATTACAATGTGCACCATACATGAACAGAATGGGGCCAAAGCCTTAATAATTGCTGCAATAAAAAGTTCCCTCTCATTGACACAGTGATTTGCAGAGCACAGAAGGAGATTTGTATTTAATCTTCTGTCAACCATGGTAATGTCCAGTAAGCAAATAGTGTGCGCCAGCATATGATTCAGTGGTAGCAGAAGATTGTAATAGATTGTCTGATAGTGCATCTCAAACACATGTGGGTCAATCCATATAAAGTGGTCCAGTAATGGTTGCTTGACCATTTTTAAATATTTTAATTTTTTTATATGAGATTGCCCTATATTTGAGAAGTTCAAAACAGTTTTTTTTAATAATTTATCTTGTACTTTTACTGGATGACGGCCATTTTTAATTGTAGGCGCGCGGTAATTTTTCAGTCTGGAGACATTAGCGAAAATTTGAATCTCTCTGCACTGGATTGAGTTACAACATTGCAATGGACATGATTGTTTTTAGAAAAGTATCCTCTACAACATTGCCTATTACATAAAATACATTAAATTCAAAAATAAACAGTCAAAATGACCTCCAGAGTTTGGTATCCAAATTTTCAAAAATCCACTTTTTTGGGCCCAAAAATAACAAACAAGGAGTGATTTATGAGACACTATTTTTTTCCTATAATTAGATATCATACACAACTAGCCTCATATAGAGCAAGAATACTTACAAATGTTTCCGTAATTTTTTGTGCGTTTTTGAAATTTGAAAATTTTCATTTTTTGTGATGTTTGTGGTTGGTTATCTCAGGTGAGACTGAACATAAGAATATGACTTTTGCACCATTTGTACACCTATATGATAGCAATCTACTGCAAAAATTTCAACATTGATATCTGACTGTGAACGAAGATATGAATGTTTGAAAATGAGGAAATAATTCACATTACTTTACAACTGATCTTATGAATGTTGCCTATTTAAATGGTTTATTGTTTCATTGTAATAAAATTTAATTGTGACATATATTTAGTTAACACTATCACCCAATATTCATTTAGTTTATTTATTTTTAATAACCCCCCTCCATGAACCATGGACCTTGCCGTTGGTGGGGAGGCTTGAGTGCCTCAGCGATACAGATAGCAGCAGGTACAACTACAACGGAGGGGTATCTGTTCAGAGGCCAGACAAACGTGTGGTTCCTGAAGAGGGGCAGCAGCCTTTTCAGTAGTTGCAAGGGCAACAGTCTGGATGATTGACTGATCTGGCCTTGTAACAATAACCAAAACGACATTGCTGTGCTGGTACTGCGAACGGCTGAAAGCAAAGGGAAACTACGGCCGTAATTTTTCCTGAGGGCATGCAGCTTTACTGTATGATTAAATGACTACTCAAGAGGATGTCGTTATCAGGAGAAAGAAAACTGGCGTTCTACGGATCAGAGCGTGGAATGTCAGATCCCTTAATCGGGCAAGTAGGTTAGAAAATTTAAAAAGGGAAATGGATAGGTTAAAGTTAGATATAGTGGGAACTAGTGAAGTTCAGTGGCAGGAGGAACAAGACTTCTGGTCAGGTGACTACAGGGTTATAAATACAAAATCAAATAGGGGTAATGCAGGAGTAGGTTTAATAATGAATAGGAAAATAGGAATGCGGGTAAGCTACTACAAACAGCATAGTGAACGCATTATTGTGGCCAAGATAGATACAAAGCCCACACCTACTACAGTAGTACAAGTTTATATGCCAACTAGCTCTGCAGATGATGAAGAAATTGAAGAAATGTATGATTAAATAAAAGAAATTATTCAGATAGTGAAGGGAGATGAAAATTTAATAGTCATGGGTGACTGGAATTCGAGTGTAGGAAAAGGGAGAGAAGGAAACGTAGTAGGTGAATATGGATTGGGGCTAAGAAATGAAAGAGGAAGCCGCCTCGCAGAATTTTGCACAGAGCACAACTTAATCATAGCTAACACTTGGTTTAAGAATCACGAAAGAAGGTTGTATACATGGAAGAACCCTGGAGATACTGACAGGTTTCAGATAGATTATATAATGGTAAGACAGAGATTTAGGAACCACGTTTTAAATTGTAAGACATTTCCAGGGGCAGATGTGGACTCTGACCACAATCTATTGGTTATGACCTGTAGATTAAAACTGAAGAAACTGCAAAAAGGTGGGAATTTAAGGAGATGGGACCTGGATAAACTGAAAGAACCAGAGGTTGTACAGAGTTTCAGGGAGAGCATAAGGGAACAATTGACAGGAATGGGGGAAAGAAATACAGTAGAAGAAGAATGGGTAGCTTTGAGGGATGAAGTAGAGAAGGCAGCAGAGGATCAAGTAGGTAAAAAGACGAGGGCTAGTAGAAATCCTTGGGTAACAGAAATATTGAATTTAATTGATGAAAGGAGAAAATATAAAAATGCAGTAAATGAAGCAGGCAAAAAGGAATACAAACGTCTCAAAAATGAGATCGACAGGAAGTGCAAAATGGCTAAGCAGGGATGGCTAGAGCACAAATGTAAGGATGTAGAGGCTTATCTCACTAGGGGTAAGATAGATACTGCCTACAGGAAAATTAAAGAGACCTTTGGAGATAAGAGAACCACCCGTATGAACATCAAGAGCTCAGATGGAAACCCAGTTCTAAGCAAAGAAGGGGAAGCAGAAAGGTGGAAGGAGTATATAGAGGGCCTATACAAGGGCGATGTACTTGAGGACAATATTATGGAAATGGAAGAGGATGTAGATGAAGACGAAATGGGAGATACGATACTGCATGAAGAGTTTGACAGAGCACTGAAAGACCTGAGTCGAAGCAAGGCCCCCGGAGTAGACAACATTCCATTGGAACTACTGACGGCCTTGGGAGAGCCAGTCCTGACTAAACTCTACCATCTGGTGAGCAAGATGTATGAAACAGGCAAAATACCCTCAGACTTCAAGAAGAATATAATAATTCCAATCCCAAAGAAAGCAGATGTTGACAGATGTGGAAATTACCGAACAATCAGTTTAATAAGCCAGAGCTGCAAAATACTAACACGAATTCTTTACAGACGAATGGAAAAACTAGTAGAAGCCAACCTCGGGGAAGATCAGTTTGGATTCCGTAGAAATACTGGAACACGTGAGGCAATACCGACCTTACGACTTACCTTAGAAGAAAAATTAAAGAAAGGCAAACATATGTTTCTAGCATTTGTAGACTCAGAGAAAGCTTTTGACAATGTTGACTGGAATACTCTCTTTTAAAATTCTGAAGGTGGCAGGGATAAAATACAGGGAGCGAAAGGCTATTTACAATTTGTACAGAAACCAGATGGCAGTTATAAGAGTCGAGGGACATGAAAGGGAAGCAGTGGTTGGGAAGGGAGTGAGACAGGGTTGTAGCCTCTCCCCGATGTTATTCAATCTCTATATTGAGCAAGCAGTAAAGGAAACAAAAGAAAAATTCAGAGTAGGTATTAAAATCCATGGAGAAGAAATAAAAACTTTGAGGTTCGCCGAAGACATTATAATTCTGTCAGAGACAGCAAAGGACTTGGAAGAGCAGTTGAACGGAATGGATAGAGTCTTGAAATGAGGATATAAGATGAACATCAACAAAAGCAAAACGAAGATAATGGAATGTAGTCGAATTAAGTCGGGTGTTGCCGAGGGAATCAGATTAGGAAATGAGACACTTAAAGTAGTAAAGGAGTTTTGCTATTTGGGGAGCAAAATAACTGATGATGGTCGAAGTAGAGAAGATATAAAATTTAGACTGGCAATGGCAAGAAAAGCGTTTCTGAAGAAGAGAAATTTGCTAACATCGAGTATAGATTTAAGTGTCAGGAAGTCGTTTCTGAAAGTATTTGTATGGAGTGTAGCCATGTATGGAAGTGAAACATGGACGATAAATAGTTTAGACAAGAAGAGAATAGAAGCTTTTGAAATGTGTTGCTACAGAAGAATGCTGAAGATTAGATGGGTAGATCACATAACTAATGAAGAAGTATTGAATAGGATTGGGGAGAAGAGAAGTTTGTGGCCCAACTTGACCAGAAGAAGGGATCAGTTGGTAGGACATGTCCTGAGGCATCAAGGGATCACCAATTTAGTATTGGAGGGCAGCGTGGGGGGTAAAAATCGTAGAGGGAGACCAAGAGATGAATACACTAAACAGATTCAGAAGGATGTAGATTGCAGTAGGTACTGGGAGATGAAGAAGCTTGCACAGGATAGAGTAGCATGGAGAGCTGCATCAAACCAGTCTCAGGACTGAAGACCACAACAACAACAACATTTTTAATAACGCAATATTAAACAATAGGAGAGTTCCCTTTTTGTTCTATGGTAATAAAATGTCCATTTACATTTAGGTTTATTGTCAATGAAGAAGTACATTATTGCTGGGTGTGGCATTGTTGTAGTCAGTCTGTTCTGAAACCTCTGTTAGAGTGGATGTACATACTTCGAGAATGTAGAATGTCTTATGTGCTTTGTTCTGTGCGTAATTTTTAATTCATTTTGAAAGATTAAATGGAATGCAATAACATGGATGAACAGTGCTTTGTTGGACAGATAGCAAGTGAAGTGTGTCACAAAACAGTTTACAGTTCAGTTTCAAAAAACTTGAAAACTGTCAATGACTTTGATGAAGCTAGACAAACTTTGTTTAAATTTCGAGTAAGTTCTTCTGTTACATCAGTGTGTGAGTGTCATGAGAAGAAATATATTCTGAAGTACAACCACATTTTTGGAAGAAAGTGCTGTGATCCTCTTGAAGTTCATAAAATGCCATTTAATAAAGGTTTGAGGGAAAGAAAACTTGACCATTTGTCCTTGTTATGTGAGAGCGAAACAGCTTCCCAAGTGAAACATAATGTGAGACCTGGAAATACCCTGTGCCCAAATTGTTACTCAAAAATATTTGTTGCGAATCCAGAACTAGAATCATGTAACCTTGTTAATGACAATTAATATTCCTAATGATGAAGCTGTTAGCATATTGGATTTTGCTTGTTCTAAGTTAAGACATATCTCCTGCTTCGAAAAAAATATAATTAAGTAGCAGAAGAAGAAAAGCAGCTATTGAAAATAAGATACAACAAATTCCAGACAAAATTAGAAAAGACTTGGAATCATGCTTTAATAATACAGATACCAACATTATTTCTAAAGAAGAAGAAAACCAACACCAGCATCATCTGACAATGAATATTTGAGCTTGATAGCGAAAGTAAAAATTAGATGTTCAGTGACATCTAAAGTGGAAAAAGTTAAAATTTTGAGTTTGCTCCCTGACTCATGGTCAAGAGAGAAAATAGTTCATGAATTCAAAGTTTCTCATCGTTTGGTTAAACTAACCTGAAAATTAGTGAGAGAGCAAGGCATTCTTCCAGTTTCAGGAAAGAAGAAAGGAGTAGGTCTAAATGAAGAAACAAAAAGATCCAGCAGTTTTTTGAAGATGATGAAAACAGTAGAATATGCCCAAGTTGCAAAGATAGCAAAAGAGTTGTTATAAATGGAGTTAAAGTAACAAAGCAGAAACGACTAGTGCTGTCAAATTTTAACTGAACTTTATGTAGCTTTCAAAAATTCTCATCCTGAATGCAAAATTGGAAGGTCGAAATTTTGTGACCTCGGCCCTAAGTGGTGTATTTTGGCTGGATCCTCAGGGGGACACTCCGTATTTGCTTATATCATCAAAATGTCAAACTGATAATTGCAGGTGCAAAATTCACTGATCTTAACTACAAAGAGTTACTAGATTTAATGGTCTGTGCACTAACAGTTATGACTGCATGATGAGTTTGTGGAATAAATGCCCTGGTAAGGAAACAGTTACTGAATTGTTTCACGAATATGATGAGGAAATGCCAGACAGTATTACCATCAAACAGTGGCTCAGAACCAACAGGGCAGAAATGATAACAGTGGTTAAATCTCAGGAAGAGTACTTGGAATCCTTAATTGATAACTTACAAAAACTCAAAAGTCACCACTATGTTTCTAAAATCCAAAGTAAGTTTTTGAAGGACAAAAAAGCCAACTTCATGAAACTGAATGCATAGTGCTAGCTAATTTTGCAGAAAATTTTACATTTGTTATTCAGGGTGCAATACAAGGGTACCACTGGGTCAATGACCAGGCAACAGTGTAGCCATTTATTCTCTACTTTAAAAATGAGATGAAGCTTGCAGTTCTTCAATTTGCATTCTAAGTGACTACTTGGAGCGTAACACTTCGGCTGTACATGTGTTTCAAAAGTATGTTATAAATTATATAACAGAAAATTTTCCCAATGTTGAGAAGCTGATATACTTTTCAGATGGAAGTGGTTGTCAGTATAAGAACAAATAGAATTCTTCAAATCTGTGCAACCACAAAGTAGACTTTGGGTTGGAGGCTGAATGGCACTTTTTTGCATCTTGCCATGGTAAAAATGCATATGATGGAGTAGGAGGTACAACAAAACATGAAGTAAGTAAAGCCAGCCTACAAAGACCAACTACAGACCAAATTCTCACAGTACAGGACATGTATGTCTTTTGCAAGGATAATATTTAAGGCATTACCTATTTTCTTATCAAGAAAGAAGACGGGGTTCTGCATATGAAAACACATCAAACTAGATTTGAGAACTGTATAGCAATAAAAGGAACAAGGCATTTCCACAAATTCCTTGGCATTGCAGAAAACTTAGTTCGATGCTATGTAACATCAGAAACCGAAATTTATGAGGATCATTGGGTCAGTAAAATTACATCTATGTCTTTAACGTTGAATGACATGGTGGCATGTGTGGACAGTGGTGGCTTGCAGAGGTTGAAAGAATAAGTTTGGAAAACAATGATGTTTTTGCGCATTTTTACCACCCTGCTGGCCCAAGAACATCATTCAGGAAATCTACTGGTGACAAAGTTTGGATACCAATGAAAAATGCTTTAAGGAAACTTTCAGGGCTTGAACTTACCACAACAACTGGGAGGTCTTATTCTAGATCACAGAAGCAGTCTGAATAAATAAGTGTTCTTAACATTCACCACCAGGTTTAGGAACAGTCGCATCTCAAAGGATCTTAATTGAAAATATTTACTTCAAGTATGTCAAAATAATATAAATGTTAATTTCAGTGATGTTTCCACTTTTTTATATAATTCAGTACCTTACTTCAATAATAATTGATTATAAACCACCAATATCACACATGAATAGGCAACAGCCGTAAGATCAGTTGTAGAGTAATGTGAATTATCTCCTCATTTTCAAAATTTCATATCTTTGTTCACAATCAGATATCAATGTTGAAATTTTTACAGTACTTTGCTATCATATAGGTGTACAAACGGTGCAAAAATCATATTTTTATATTCAGTCCCACCTGAGATAACCAACCCCAAACTTTACAAAAAATGAAAATTTTCACATTTCAAAAATTCATAAAAAATTAAAGAAACATTTGTATGTGTTCTTGCTCTATCTGTGGCTAGTAGTGTATGATATCTAACTATAGGAAAAAATAGACTCTCATAAATCACTCTTTGTTAGTTATTTTTGGGTAAAAAAATGGATTTTTTAAAATTTGGATACCAAACTTTGGAGGTCATTTTGACTGGTTATTTTTGAATTTAGGGTATTTAGTGTAATAGACAATGTTGTATAGGACACGTTTCTAAAAAAAAAAAAGTGTCAACTGCAATGCTGTAACTTAACCCAGTGCAGAGATATTCATATTTTTGCTAACATCTCTAAACTGAAACATCGTCACATGCTTACAAACGAAAATGCCCCCCATTCAAAAAAGGTGAAAGGTAAAATTTTCTTAAAAACTATTTTGAACTTCTCAATTATAGGGTAATCACATATAAAAAATTAAAATATTTAAAAATGGTCAAGCAACCAACTTAATTTTTATTGGACCACTTCATTTGGATTGACCCAAGTGGCAAAGTGAAATGGTGTAAATGGGGGGGGGGGGGGGGGGGGGGGGGGAGAACGTGATAAAGGAAACAAAATCTGGTAGTAAAGATGCCTAACACACAGCACACTTCTAGCAATGTCTACACACTGTCTCCTTATTGGACATAACTAAGGTTAAGGTGGTCAATAAAAAATACATTAACATGACTGAGGAGGTCAATAAAAAATAAATGTGTGTGACTAAAAATGTGAGTCAAATCCAGGCAGGCATACATGACAATTCAGTGAAAATACAAAATTAATAACATGTGAAAGAAGCCCAAAACAAAATTCTTACCTCAGCTGACACAGCAGTAGTATTCATATCATTCTGATAACCACCATGTGAACTCCCTAAATGGACAATAAAACAGTAAACAATAACTCACAATGCAAAATTGTTTGAATTACTTCTTATTCACAAAATCAACAAATTTATTGCTTGCTTACCAATATCTCTCGAGTTCCACCGATCTCGTTTGTTGGCATTTCGATCAGACTTTTCCTCCCATTTTCTGTTATTGTTCCGTGCAGAGTCTTCAGAACTTGAATTTTCAACTGCTGTTCCAGATCTTCTACCACCTCTGCCTCCTCCATTCCAATCACTGTCTCTGTCTCTACCTTTATCTCTATCACCAAATCTCCCACCTCTTCTGTTCCCTCCATCTCTTTCACGATTTCCATAACTTCCTCCTCTGTTATCGCTGTATGATCTACTGCTATCCGAATTAGAAGGCCTTCCACTCTCGCCATCAGTTTCTTGGTCAGATCCACGAAATCTTCCTCCATTTCCTCTTCTGTTACCATCATATGGCCTATCCCTCCCTCGTTCTGGTGCCCGTCTGTTCTCATTATCACCTTCTCTCTCATTGCCAAGAAATCTCCTTTGGTCCCTGCTATTTCCCTGCCTTGTTCCCCTGTCACTTTGAAATACATCACTTTGTGACTCACCACCAGCCTCCGTGTTCTCACCCCTATATCGTCCACCTTTATTACCAAACTTTGTGTTTCTATCCCACTCTTTCTCTGTCCCCATTCGTCCTGCTTCACTGTTTGACTTATGGTCATCTCTGCGATGTGTACCACTCGAAATTCTGTTGCCACCTTTCGCTATCCCTGCATCAGAAGACTCTGATGACATTCCGTCTCCTTTGTTCTGCCAGTGTGACACTGAATTGTCATTCCTCTGTGACTTTCTAAATGGTGAATTTCTGTCCTCAGTACCTCTGTCAAAAAATAAATAAATAAAAAATGGAGAGTAAAAATTAAACAAAAGCACAAATCTCATGTACTCAACAAAGCATAAATAAATTAACCTGTTATGTTCACAATCAACACACACATTTCTGTACTAACACAAGCTGAAAATCTGACCTAATATGATTACATCAGAGATGAATACAATAAAAAAAGTCTATTACATATCACTGTATCAAACTGTGCAGTGGCAGCTCAGCCTTTATCTTCACTAAAGAGGTTTAATAACACTGATACAAAACATTTAGCCATTAAAAACATACAGCTTGTTTCACAAGATGCTACCAAGCACAAAAACATTCAGATCTCAATCTTCTTAGGTAAAGTAACTATTTAATGAAAATTCATAATCAACCTTCTATAAACCCGTTTCATTTAAATTAATCAAGAAAAAAACTAAATAAAGCTCTATCACAAACTCAGACTGGGACCTAGTATCATAACTTCAGCACCAGGCAAGCCGTCAGCTCTCACATCAAATTCTTCATAACGAAGAATAGGAACTCACTCTTTCACATTAAAATTAGCCTAGAATACACTCACTTATATAAAGGAGCCGTGTGATTTCAAATGGACACAGGCATAGAAAACAAACGCATAAAACGTAATACGGCCAGCATACAGCTTGAGCCACTACAGAATACTCCACACTGCAGTTGGTAGCGAAATTCATTTAAGAAGGGTGACCAGAACATACCAGCAGGCCCATCACATGGGATGCAAACATAGCTCTCTGTGTGCCACCATTTAAAATGGTATGGAATCCATCTTTATGACAAATCGACACAATGCACACAGAATATCAATTCTCTAGGCCATTTTGGGAGTTTCCCCCATCTTCATCAGTGTGACTGTGGAATGAGCTCACTGAAGGCACAGACTACAGTGGCCAATTTTTTGGTTCCATGTAGCTAGTGGTGGTGGATGTCCTGTCAAACATCCCACACATCACCCACATGACATTTGCCACCACAAAAGCTACCATAAATCCTATAGCACATATTTTCACAACTGCTGCTTCGCACATCCTGATATCAAAAAACAAGTTGCAGTACGTAGTGACCCACTTTGCAGATTCCTATCACTGCAATGGGTATGATCACTTGGTAACAATCTCTCAAATGACACTGCAAAAACAGTTTGTCTTCTGGAGCAACAGCTAGTCTGTATCATGTTATACGAGGTACATGTTGCAGCAGTTTTTGACTGATTCCAAGACTTGAAAGCTGATAAATTAATAACCAGAATTTGAGCCGTGTGCAAGATCTGGAATCAAACCCAACAGTTCCTGGTTTAGTCTTGGTTAGTTACAAGGTTTCCATCTGCCAGGAAGTTTCCTAATACACACTGTCGCTGAGTGAAAGATTCATTCTGGAATAAACAGCCTCCAAAAGTAAACACTAATACAGAAAAGCAGTTAAAAGCAACTACACGTTAAGCCCCACTGGTGGAAGGTTAAGACATCTAAGAACAAGGACTTTCTCTTGGAGAAAAATGCACAAAACACGTTGTAGGGAAAACAGAGGTCCCAAACTAAAGATTAATCGTCCTTCACCATATTGCTGCAACAGATAAAACATAAAATGCTGTCAACAGCCCACACGTCATTTGCTAAAATGACCGATAACTCAGACAGCAAACATACATTAGTATGTAAGTAGTTAAAAAAAGAGCATTCGGTCAAAAAATGGAGAAACATCAAAGGTTGACGACAATGAGCACAAAGTGCCTAATACGCTACCTGCTAAAATGATCTCCTCATGGCGAGAGGGCCGAAAAGAGATTGGCTAAGCCCCTGGGAGAGGTTTAGTTCCTCAGAGCTGGTTCCCATTACAAATGTGAATTTTCAAGACCCATCCTACTAATTTATTTGTTTGTGTGCATTGTAAAATAAATGGAAATGTCGTGTGGCTAGGGCCTCCCGTCAGGTAGACCGTTCGCCTGGTGCAGGTCTTTCGATTTGACGCCACTTCGGCGACCTGCGCGTCGATGGGGACGAAATGATGATGATTAGGACAACACAACACCCAGTCCCTGAGCGGAGAAAATTTCCGACCCAGCCGGGAATCGAACCCGGGCCCTTGGGATTGACAGTCTGCCACGCTGACCATTCAGCTAGCGGGGCGGACTGTGTGCATTGTGAAAACAATGAATTGAAAAAAAAGCAGCAAGATCTGACATTAATGAAGTTTTCCTTTATTTTAATTTTTTTTAATAAATGAGTATACATTGATGTACATGAATGCTACTAAAATCCAAGAACCTACACAACTGATGAAACTCTCAAAAATTCACAATTACAAATTCAACGATTACTACATTGTAGTTCTGCAATGTTGTAATATTGCAAATTCTCAACAGACCACATCCACAACATTCTGCGATTTTTTTGTATGAAAATGCTGTGGTCTCAATGAATGCAGCATCTGTTAACCATCAACAAACACGTATCATTCCTCAATATGATTAGACCTGTTTAACCCAATCGACTTCTCTGACATTTCATAACAGTAGAAAAATGTGGGTGCTTTATTATAAGAGAGAGATGAAGAGGCTGCCAAAATAATGGAAGACAAAAGTGTAATTGGTGTAAAAAATATTTTTAGCTGTTTGTGGTGTGGTGTTCAGAGACTCAAGGACAGAAGCATCACTGGTGAGTAATATAGTTGATTCCTGGACAGACCAAAGATACTATTCATACAAAACATGAAAAATCTTACAATAACAATGCAACTTATCATACATTTACAATTACTGTTGCATAACTGCAAGACCTTGACTACAAAATGCTTTTAATATGCAATTCAATGAACTTGGCTCCCAGTGATTACCATTTGTTCCAAAACCAGAGGGAATAGTTGGATGGATAGATGGGCATTTACTTCAAATTATAATGCTGAATCTGAGGCAGGCAGTCTTACGAATCTTATTTTACTGACATGAAGAAGTTGGAAAGTAACTGGACAATATCCTTTGATTTACAACAGGGCAGCAATAAAAATATTATCTTTTAAATATTTTGTTATATTTCTCCTGTTGCGAAGAACTATATAAAATCTAACTGAGGAAGGGCAGAGCTGGATTGAAGGATCAATGTTTAAGGTAAAAAATTTAGCGTTTGCTCATGATACTGGTTTGCTTTGTGTTACAAATAATCCATGCACAGTAAAAACTACTGTTATTTTGATTTCTTCTAAATTTAACAATATATTATCATTATACATATAAAACCTACTGAATACAACTAGTGTCTACATAACACTACTGCCCATCAAAAGCTACCCTTCTCCAGCAAACACCCTCGTCAAGCCCTCATAGTAACCAGACCTCGCCTTGCCGAACTTTTAAATATGGCACATCCCCAAAACTCTCAACATGACACAAAAAAAGCACACAATCCAAAACACTGTTGTCAACTTATCTACCAAAAAGCCCAATCCTACAGTCCTCAATCAATCAGTCCAACCTCAGCTTTAGCACCACTTCCAAGTTCAATCATACTGCACTCATTAAAGAACTACTCTCCTACTGATTGTAACACGTTTGCTACAATCTCACCAACTAAATTCCAACAATGAACTTTGTCTTCCCCAGTTCATACCTGTGTACAATAGCGGCTCTCCTCCACTACCACATAACAACTACAAGTTACCTTCAGGAATTCTTTACCTCCAAGTTGGCAGAACCCCTCCTTTCCTAGGTCCCTTTCCAGATTTAAAAACTTTTAAACAGAGGGAAGAACAGTCATCCAGAATCTCAAGGCAGACTCTGATTCAATCATACACCCAACAAACAGACTCCATTACTGTCATGGTAAATCACGATGATTACCCGACACAAGGTGTCTCAACTGTCTGACTCTTCCACCAATCAGAACTGCCACAGTGATTCCATTAAATCTCTACCCAAATCGTTATGTCCATCCCAGAATCTCTCCCCGGAAACCATCTCCCTCATTCTAGTTACTCCCCCACCTCCCCTGCATCCACCTTCTCCATGTTTACCAAAATCCATAAACCTAACAATCTCAGAGATTCCACTGTGGTTGGCTATTGTGTTCCCACCAAAACAATCCTGATTCTAGCTGACAAGAACCTGCAGCATAGCTTCCCACATCTACACAGCCTCAGCTGTCCCTGCACTATCATCGCTTGAATCGCAACATATCACTGTTGCCATACCACCCTATACACAAATATTACCATGGCCTAGCCTTGCCTCTATCGAACTCTACATCTCCCAATGTCCTCCTGACTCCAAACACATCACCTCATTCCTTATACACCTTACAAAGTACATCCTTACAAATAACTACTCCTCCCTTGAGGTGAAAACACACAATACCACAGCAACGTCCTTGGTGTCTACATGGCATCATCGTATGTCAACCTATTTACGGGCCATAGAGGAAATCTTCCTAGCCACCCAAAATACCACATCCCATCTAGGTCAGGTTCATGCTATCTTCATGATCAGGGCCCCAGAGCTCTATTCTCATTCCTCTACAGCTCAACACATTTGTGTCCTATCCACTTCAACTGGACCTCCTCAGCCCAAGATCTCTACATCTGGACTGTTGACCTCCACTTTCAAAATGGTTCAAATGGCTCTGAGCACTATGGGACTTAACTGCTATGGTCATCAGTCCCCTAGAACTTAGAACTACTTAAACCTAACTAACCTAAGGACAGCACACAACACCCAGCCATCACGAGGCAGAGAAAATCCCTGACCCCGCCGGGAATCGAACCCGGGAACCCGGGCGTGGGAAGCGAGAACGCTACCGCACGACCACGAGATGCGGGCCTCCACTTTCCTAATGGCTAATGGCTCCATCAAAACTCTTCTGGGCATCCCTACGAACCAGCTGTAAAGGCTGCAGCTGCAGGGCTTCACAACCACAATTCTTCCCAACTTTCTTAAAGTGATATTCTGCCAGCCACCACATCTATGCAGTATCCTAGTCCACACCTACACTTTACCTGCTCCTACATCACATGGGTCACACCCCAGCTATATCCCTCTAATTTCTACACAGAATTTTGTGGGCATGACCACCAACCAGCTGTCCACCCAAAGAAATAGCCATCACCAAAGTGTGCCCAAGAGCAGAGTTGACACCCTTAATGGCAAAACATGCTGCTGAGCACAACATGCTGCAATTCAAAGGCTTTTCACAAGCCGTCTGGATCCTTCCCTCCAATACTAGCCTCTGTGTGTGTGTGTGTGTGTGTGTGTGTGTGTGTGTGTGTGTGTGGGTTTTACATTTAATCCTTATATCGTGTAGATAAAAAAATGACAGTCAAAGACTGCAAGTTCTATGGAGCTTTGTTCAAAGAACATAACAAAATCTACTGTAGAGCAAAATTCACCTTTCTTATTTAATTCGTATACTACAATGAATCATCAAGCATAGCAGATGATAGAGCTTTCTTATTAGCTACTAGCTGAGAGACCCAACGCTGCTGGGGTATTTATTTATAGTTGTGCCCAAAACTTTGTACATGTGGAATTTATTTTTGACTTATAAAAGCTTCTTTGTATCCAACATCTGAAGTAGTACTATTGGGGACATGAACAATGAGCTTGTTGGTTGGCTGGTTGTTTCGGGGAAGGAGACCAGACAGCGAGGTCATCGGTCTCATCGGATTAGGGAAGGACGGGGAAGGAAGTCGGCCGTGCCCTTTGAAAGGAACCATCCCGGCATTTGCCTGGAGCGATTTAGGGTAATCACAGAAAACCTAAATCAGGATGGCCGGACGCGGGATTGAACCGCCATCCTCCAATGAGATTGTTAGCTTCACTAACATTAGAGAGAGCCATGTGAAAAGTAATTGACACCAAGATCCACACCTGCAATATGCATCATCTGGCCTTTTGCTTTGTTTGTGGTCATGCCACAACATAAACTCACTGGAAATTGTACACATTTAAAGCGAAATGGTAAACTGTAAGGCATAAGCAAGACTTGAGGTATAAAAGCTCACTCTCCTACACCACTTCCCGTCAACATTTCCTGCTTTTATTATGTTATGTTGGAGAGAAGTAACTTTAAGCCTCTGTAAGTGTTCTGAGGAGTGAGATAATGCATGACGCTCTCAATCAGAGTTATGTTGCACCTCACTTTTAGAAGGAGTTTCCAAAGAGTAAGTTAAGCCTGATGTTCTCGGGCCACAGCAGTTCTCCCCTCAAGATCTCCAGTGGACTCTTGAGACTGCTAAGTCCTCAGTTTTTTAGCCATTCGGTTGTATTCAGAAAAAAATCTACCATTTTTAAGGTATTTTTACTCATAAACAAAACAAAATCAAAATGTAATGAGTAGGCACCCAAATCACAAAGCAAACTTAATAGATTTTCCTAGCAAGAAATAATAAAAAAAAAACGGTCAAAAGAAGCAAAGCAATGTCGTGAAGTTTTTAATACCAAAGGTGAAATCAGTAAATTCGCCATTAGTTTGTATTTATAAAGATAAGACAGAAGCGTTTAAATGCGTCACTGATGCTAAGTTCCGAAAATACAGCTGTCATCACGTTAAAGAAACTAACAACACCTCTATTGGTTCCTTGGTTTACTATGCCATTGTGATTAAACATCCAAACTATTAAGCTGAAAAGACAATTTTAGATGAAACTTCAAATTACAATATCTCTCTTTTCCGTGATCCGATTTTGATGAAATAAAGCCTATACCATTACCCCAAGCTACTCTCATGTTACCTAGCAAAATCGCATGAAATTCATCTAGTAGTTTCAGAGATCAGCGTTTTCAAACAGACAGACAGACACGATGGTTTTACAATTTTGTTATCAGTACAAATGATCCTATACAAAACCATCACAAAACACAAGGAGATTTAAATGAAAAATATAAGAACAATAAAAACTGCTAGAAAAAGAAAATCAACAATGTCATTTTTATTTGCATATGCAAAACATATTCACATCTTAATCAACCATTTTATGTGAAAATTAATTAATTGGATTCACTTAACAAACTTATTAATGTAGGCTGCAAACTGTTATTTTCTGTAATCTTAAATAAAATATACTGTAAAAAATAACCTGAAACACCCACCTTCAGTCACAAATTGTGGTATTTATTAAAAAGCACAACAGATTTTGAGCCCTAAAGGCTCAGGTGATTAACATATCACTTCATCACTATTTGTACAGGGCAGTTATCTCTTGTACTATTTCACAAATATAGTTTATGGCTGATGACAAAACAAAACTGACTAAAATAAACATTACATAAAAATTATATATGTCTTCAGTTACCACTTGAATAGACAAAGCATGGATAATTTACATTGTAGAAAAACAGATTTTGCATATATCTATGAGGTGACCGTAGCACAGTACGCTACTAAATGTGGTATTTACAATTTGCACAGTAACTGAAACTTCAATATTATACATATTTGTTCTCTTTTTCACATTAATTTATTATTAATGGCAGTCATGAATAATAACTGCTGCTATCAATGCAAATCAAAAGGGACCCTGGTCCAGAAATGATAAAGTTGAAAGTTATAAGCAAAAATCATTCTGATACTTCTGACGTTGGAATACATGTAACGGCATTGTTCTTGCTAAGACTGTAGGGTGGGCAACTTTCAACTTTAAGATGTGGTAGTATGGACCAAAACAAGGAAAACGTCACATAAATATAGTCGCTAAACTGAATCCTTTAAAGCTACGTACATTTGTTCTGTAGAAGACTTTTTCTCAGTAGCAAAGATGTCAAAGTGTTCATAGCTCCTAAGGTATGCATCTGACAGCCCTTGTTTACTAGACTTTTTTTCTTGTTTTGGTCCAAACTATAACACAGTTGTCTACCCTACAATCTTAACAACAGCAGTACCAGTACATCTGCTCCACTGTCAGTGGCATAAGAACAATTTTCCCTTATAACTTTCCATTCTATCATTCCCGGATCACGGTCACTTACCTACATTGATACAATTACCCATCTCCATGATCTCTGCAAGTTTGTATTATCACCACAGAATCACCCTCTATATGTTGGTGGCAGGAATCATATTCTGCGCATCTCAGTGCTCACTCCATTGTTTTTCTTGTGCTTACGTGAATATTTGTGTATTAATGTATAACAACATAGAAAGATATTGAATTTTTCCTATTCTGACATGTGATTATACTTTATAACAACCATGATTTGTGACTGAAGACAGCTGATGTTCCCTTTATATATAACTGTCAATGCTGTACTACGGTTCAAATTAAATTTAACTATCATGTCTAATATTTTCTTACTAGCATGTTCACACAAAAAATACAAACACCACTAGCAACAAAAAATTTCACTGTGCAATGATTAACAAACATTCCTATTAACTAGTCAATATTAATAACAACATTCTCTGATACAAAAACATGCTTACTGAAACAAGGCACACATATATACACATTGTTCAAGCAAAGAGTGTGCATGATAACAACACTACTCCATGTTGTGCATCATGAAGAAATAGGTAGAATTATTCATACAGTCCATCAGTTCATATTACGACACTATTTCGACAAGGAATACAATACAATAAAAAACAAAGACACACTGGGCATACGGCATCCCAAGGACTTAAAAATAATAATACAAATAAAAAGCAATATAGTCTCACCAAGTAAACATTTCATTAATGTAAATTCCTGCATGCTCAGTAAAAATGTTTTCTAGCTTTAGGGTTACAAATGGATGTACAACGCGAGTTAAGTGCAGCCAAATGAAACACAATTATTGGTAATCGCTAAGTCAGTTATCTGTAAGATCTTAAGCAAATTTCAGTTGCAACATTCAACTGAAAGTGAAGCAGTGGTAGCATGCAAACAGAAATGATTTATAATCATTTTCACCATATTCAATAAGCAGAGCTCCACAAATGCATCTGGATTAGACTGTGCAGTAATGGCAGCAAGCAGTCGGTATTTATCAATGCTTATCCTCACAAACTATCTCCAAAACTTATTTCTCATACTTTCATCCCCTCCTCTTCCCATCATTTGTTCCCACACTTAACATCAAACTTATCTACATGCAGAGTATGCCACAGTCTACATCGATTTTAATAACAAAATTAACCTTTGTGTACGAGGGCAGTTCAATAAGTAATGCAACACATTTTTTTTCTGAAACAGGGGTTGTTTTATGCAGCATTGAAATACACCAGGTTATTCCCCAATGTTTTAGCTACACAACACTATTTTTCAACGTAATCTCCATTCAATGCTACGGCCTTACGCCACCTTGAAATGAGGGCCTGTATGCCTGCACGGTACCATTCCACTGGTCGATGTCGGAGCCAACGTCGTACTGCATCAATAACTTCTTCATCATCTGCGTAGTGCCTCCCACAGATTGCGTCCTTCATTGGGCCAAACATATGGAAATCCGACGGTGCGAGATCGGGGCTGTAGGGTGCATGAGGAAGAACAGTCCACTGAAGTTTTGTGAGCTCCTCTCGGGTGCGAAGTCTTGTGTGAGGTCTTGCGTTGTCATGAAGAAGGAGAAGTTCGTTCAGATTTTTGTGCCTACGAACACGCTGAAGTCGTTTCTTCAATTTCTGAAGAGTAGCACAATACACTTCAGAGTTGATCGTTTAACCATGGGGAAGGACATCGAACAGAATAACCCCTTCAGTGTCCCAGAAGACTGTAACCATGACTTTACCGGCTGAGGGTATGGCTTTAAACTTTTTCTTGGTAGGGGAGTGGGTGTGGCGCCACTCCATTGATTGCCGTTTTGTTTCAGGTTCGAAGTGATGAACCCATGTTTCATCGCCTGTAACAATCTTTGACAAGAAATTGTCACCCTCAGCCACATGACGAGCAAGCAATTCCGCACAGATGGTTCTCCTTTGCTCTTTATGGTGTTCGGTTAGACAACGAGGGACCCAGCGGGAACAAACCTTTGAATATCCCAACTGGTGAACAATTGTGACAGCACTACCAACAGAGATGTCAAGTTGAGCACTGAGTTGTTTGATGGTGATCCGTCGATCATCTCGAACGAGTGTGTTCGCACGCTCCGCCATTGCAAGAGTCACAGCTGTGCACGGCCGGCCCGCACACGGGAGATCAGACAGTCTTGCTTGACCTTGCGGCGATGATGACACACGCTTTGCCCAACGACTCACCGTGCTTTTGTCCACTGCCAGATCACCGTAGACATTCTGCAAGCGCCTATGAATATCTGAGATGCCCTGGTTTTCCGCCAAAAGAAACTCGATCACTGCCCGTTGTTCGCAACGCACATCCGTTACAGACGCCATTTTAACAGCTCCGTACAGCGCTGCCACCTGTCGGAAGTCAATGAAACTATACGAGATGAAGAGGGAATGTTTGAAAATATTCCACAAGAAATTTCCGGTTTTTTCAACCAAAATTGGCCGAGAAAAAAAATGTGTTGCATTACTTATTGAACTGCCCTCGTACTATGTTCTTTTAATCATAGTAAAAAAAACTGAAATCAACGAACTGATCCATCATACAGTTAACAACCAGATGATTTGACACAAAGCTGTTAAAGAGTACCTCTACACCAACTTTTGTAATAACATCCAAAATAAGTATATGTAGGCTACCAAATTTATATCTGTTAACAAATATACTAGGCAATAAGACAGATCAGAATCACCATGGTCTAGGTATATCATCTTTGATCATCATAAATGGTGGCCACAGATGCCTGCTGCAAATAGTTACCCAAGTTTGCAAACAGCCTTAATGAGAACAGAGGAGTGGGCAGATGTTCGATTCACATTCTTGCCCTTGGGTTGTGATGCCACCTCTAAAGTCGGAAGAATCAGCAATGACCAATGGCATGAGGATGCAAAAGGCAATAGAAACCACTGCACAATTTACACAAGTGTATTCACACATGTGGCCTATAATTGAAAATGTGTCTTGATGATCTCTCCATTGGTAAAAGAAGATTGGTTGGTCCTATCATTTGGATTTGCAGAAGGGGATTGACCAGAGGTGACCATGAGAAAAAGACTGAATAATTGAAAGGGTAAGGTAGGGAAGCTAGAAAATCTGAAAAGGGAAATGCAAAGGCTCTGTCTTGGTATGGACAGGGTTCCATAATATGAAACAGAAAGTTGATACGGAATTTTGGTCACATGAATATAAGGTAATATCAAATGCAGCAGAAAATAGTGTTGTGAAAGTAGGATTCACCACAATAGGAACGTGGTGCAGAATGAGTTACTGTGATAGGATTAGCCTCCTCAGAACTGACAGCAAACAAATTCCAGCAATAGTACAGTTCAGGTATACATGCAGAGGTCACATGCAGACGATGAAGAGACAAAGGAAAGTATATGAGAGTATTGAATGTGTAATTCAGTATGCAAAGAAAAATGGAAATTACCATGGGTGACAAACGGTGAAGTAGGGAAAGGAATAGAAGATAGAGTAGCAAGAAATATGGGTTCAGTAGTACGAATGAGAGAAGAGAAAGACAATATGAGATGTGCAATAAATTTCAGTTAGTAACAACGAATATCCTGTTGAAAAATCACAAGAGAAGAGGTCGGGAGACACAGGAAGATCCTACCTCGATTATATCATAGTGAGACAGAGATTCAAAAATCAAACACTGGACTGTAAGGCATGCTCAGGAGTAGATATAGACTCCAATCACAATTCATAATGATGAAGGGTAGACTGAAGAGTAAGAGAACCACCTGGAAGAATCAAAGTGGAAAGAAGTGGTATACTAAGGAACGATGAGGTACATTTGAAATTCTCTAGCAGATACTGCATTAATGAACACCACAATAGGCAGCTCAGTTGAAGCGGAATGGACAACTCTAAAAATTGTGATCACAGAAGTCAAACAGATAAATACTGATATGAAGAAGGTAATAGTGTAGAAAACTTGGCCAATGGATGAAATATTTCAATTGATCACCAAAAGAAGGAAGTAAAAAATGTTCAGGAAAAGACAGGAATACAGAAACAAAAGTCACTTAGTCATGAAACAAAACAGAAGTTAAAGAAGCCAAGGCAAAATGCCAGTGGGGAAAATCTGAAGAAATAAAAAGAAACGATTAACAGGAGCACTGACTGAAGGAGAGACACAACCACCCCCAGCGAAATCAAAAAGCAAGGTCATCAACATCAAGAATGTTATAAAAACTCCACTATTAACTAAGCACAGAGAACAGTGCAGACAAGTGGACAGAGTATTCCGAAGGCCCCTATGAGTGGAAGAACTGTCCGATGATGATGGTTGGTTGGTTGGTTGGTTTAAAAGAGGAGGGCGGGGGGTCAAACTGTGAGGTCATCATCGGTCCCTTGTTCCCGGTAAAATAATTACACAGGGAAAAGAAGAAAAGAAAGGAGACATATAGCACAATAACAAGAGAAAGGAAGAACCAGAAGAACGACAGAAGGACAACCAACACTATGCACAAAACAGAGAATGAAACCCACAGAGAGAAGCAAGAAACAGGTAGAAGGGGTAAAAACGGCTGGCTGACCACGAGAAAAGCCAGCCACTCTGCAACACACTAAAGCATCCAACATAAAAGCATTAGAATGGAGGGAACAAAGGACATGCACTAAAACTTATCTAGAATGATAAAACCCACGGTCACGTATAAACGTAACACTAAATTAGCCGATGATGCGTTGTCAGCTAAAGTGAATGGCAACGAGTCCGGTAACTGAAGAGTCCGTCGCAGGGCAGTTATATGATTCACTGTGGCGTGTAGTGAATGAGAGGACTTTCCCTTCCAGCAGTCGTTTGAGAGTGTGAAAGGCTGGGGGGTAATTCTCCAACACAGAGGTTCGAGCATAGTGCTCGGCAATTGCGTTTGCATTGGTAGATAACACGCCATTTCTGTTAATACCAGGAACACCTGATGGAGTCTGATAACCAAAAACACATCTGATCTTTGCCCAGACTTGGCAAGGAGACATACGGCACCCAATGGTCGAGACATATCTCTCCCAACACTCCTGCTTCTGTTGTTTGATAAGTTGGCAAATGCGGGGACGGAGCCGTTTAAAGGCTATGAGGTGCTCCAGGGAAGGGTGCCGCTTATGCCGTCATAGAGCTTGCCGACACCACTTAATTGCTTCAGCGATTTTCTGTGACCACCTAGAGACTGCCCTTCACTGGTGGCACCCTAAAGAGTGAGCCACAGAAATGACTGTTCCAGTCACCATCACATCGATGTTTCCGTGTGGGGGAGATTCAATAGTGACAGCAGAGGTGAAAGTTTCCCAGTCTGCCTTGTTTAAAGTGCATCTTGGCAGGCGTCTGTGGGCCTGATGCCGGGGCAGTGACAGGAAGATGGGTAAGTGGTCACTATCACACAGGTCGTCATGTGCTTTCCAATCGATAAATGGGAGAGGTCCTTGGCTGCAAATTGATAAATCAATGGCCGAGTAACTACCATGAGCAACACTGAAATGTATGGTGGCCTCAGTATTTAAGAGGCAGATGTAGAACAGAGTCAGTAAAGTTTCGACATCTCTGTTTCAGCCAGTAAGCGCGGTGGCACCCTACAAGAGGCTATGAGCGTTAAAATCTCCCAAAAGTAGGAAACGTTTAGGGAGTTGACCAATCAATGCAGTTAATACATTCAGGGATACTGCACCATACATTGTCGACAGTTGTTTCCTGTGACATCCTTATTCTGACAGCCACAGCTTCAAGAGGGGTTTGAAGGGGCACAGTTTCACTACAGACTGAGTTTAGGACATAAACGCAAACTCCACATGACACTCGATTATAGTCAGTACAGTTCCTGTAGTATCCCTTATAGCTGTGGAGGGCAGGGGTCTGCATTGCCGAGAACTAGGTTTTCTAGAGGGCAATGCAGAAACAGGTGTAAAGCTTAACAGTTGCCATAGCTCAGCCAGGTGGTGGAAAAAACTGCAGCAATTCCACTGGACGATGACATCATCAGACTGGGAAGGCATAAAACATTCAATGAGGCAGTTTATGCCTCAGGGTCACCTGCTGCTACCACCTTTTGGCCTGAGCAGTTTATATCCATTGTATCTGAGGGTCCGGCAAGATCTAGGTCCTCAGCAGACACCAGAATCTCCACCTCATCTGCAGATGCAGAGCTTGTAGTTAGGGGTGGTGTGGGTGCCACCACAATTCCCTTGATCTTGCCACAATTCCCTTGCTCTTGGAGACCTTTGTTTTGGATTTCACTCACTGCTCCTTGGGTTTCCCTGGCTGGGAGGACTTTACTGATTCAGTCACACTGGACTGTGGATGAGCGTGAAGCCCTACAAACAGCCGCTTTAGGGCTCTTCAGCCAATGAAGGGTGTCATCTTTCCCACTAGCAGAAACCTGGGAAGGGAGTGACCCAAGGGACCCCTTTCTAGGGAGAGGAGCCGAAGAAGACCTACGCATCTCAGGCTCAGCAGTGGGGACTGATATCCCCGTTGGTAGGGGAGGGGGGGTGTTGCTTGTTGCTCCAAATGTAGGTAGTGTGGGAGCAACACGGAGGAAAGTGCCCCCCACCACCAAGGGGTCAGGTGCAGTCTTCTGGTTCAGAGAGGCGACTGGAATGCGAGGAACTGGTGGGGCGACAACTGTTCTTGTAGCAGTGGTGTAAGAGGAGGCCATAGCCACAAGATATAGGCACTCAAATTTCCTCTTTGTCTCAATGTAAGTCAGTCGGTCTTACATTCCACGATTTTCCTCTCTTTCGGTAAAATCAGATAGGATGCTTACGTGTGTGTCACCTGTCAGACTCATATCTAGATGGATCAACAGTCCCACATCACTAACTGCACATGCCCCACACCGTTACAGAGCGTCTACCAGCTTTAACAGTCCTCTGCTGACACATGCAAGGTCCATGGATTCATGAGGTTGTCTACATACTTGTACACGCCCACCTGCTCGATACAATTTGAAAGGAGACTCGTCTGACCAGGCAACATACTTCCGGTTACCAACAGTCTAATGTCGGTGTTGACAGGCACAGGCGAGGCGTAAAGCTTTGTGTCTTGCAGTCATCAAAGGTACACGAGTGGGCCTTCAGTTCCCGAAGCCCATATCGATGTTTCATTGAGTGGTTCACAGGCCGACAGCTGTTGATGGCCCAGCACTGAAATCTGCAGCAATTCGTGGAAGAGTTGCAATTATGTCAGGTTGAATGATTCTGTTCAGTCGTCATTGGTCCCGTTCTTACAGGATCTTTTTCTAGCCACAGTGATGTCAGAGATGTGATGTTTTACTGGATTCCTGATATTCACGGTACACTCATGCAATGGTCGTATGGGAAAATCCCCACTTCATCACTACCTCGGAAATGCTGTGTCCCGTCACTCGTGTTCCGACTATAACATCACTTTCAGCCTCACTTAAATCTTGATAAGCTGCCATTGTAGCAGTAGTAATCTATCTAACATCTGTGCCAGACACTTGTTGTCTTATATAGGCACTGCCAGCCGCAGTACCGTATTCTGCCTGTTTACATATCTCTGTATTTGAATAGGCATGCCTATACCAATTTCTTTGGCACTTCAGTGTATGAGACTGGAGACATTTCCTTCTCATCCAATCCAGTAAATCTGCCCTGACCCAGGATTCTGGGTGACTTTTCCGAACTCTCCCCATTTCCTGACCCTCATTAGTCCTAGTTCTTCACCCTTCTTCCTTTTCCTTCGACCATTCTGCCAGAAGGAGGAGCCACCGGCTCCAAAAGATTGCAAATTTAAATATCATTTTAGTTTATGTACCATTGTGTTTGGCCCAGTACATGGTGCTATGATACCAGATTAGTACCTTATGATAATTGTTATGAAACGAAAACTTTACACATACACAGAACAGTATAAAATGCTGCATATTAATTCATAATTCATTATCTACACATAATGGACTGTTTACAGCTGGAGCTCTCACTAGTTAACAGACATTGTTTCATTGCTACCCTTAGGGATGACGCCACCAAAGAATACTTTTAGACTATGCACTGAACTGGAGCTCACCTAGAAAAACACTGCTAGAATGTAATTCTTGTTTTGTCTAAAAAGGGTGGGCGCAGAACAGGGGTCACTGATTTGGCTCAAACTGCACATAGATAGTTCCCGGAATATCTCGCCTGAGTGGGTCATAAGGTGCCTGAGTAGGTCATAAGGCAAGGTAAAAGACGCACCAAAGATTTTGGAGTATACTATAAGGGAATTTTGAGCAAAAATTGTCAAATAAGTGGTAAGGCACAATAGTCAAGCAATTTGCCAGCTCCACTTCGATTCCTGCTGCCACTGTAATTTTCCCCCCATTTTATTTCATTCCTCACAATGTTAAACTATTAACTATAAAATTTAAATATATCTAAACAGGTCAATTTATATAAGAAAAATTATTGTATTCAATTTAGTTAGAATTAAATTCATTAACATATTTAAAAAGAAATTGTTTTAAATGATACATTCCTGATTTGTGATTTCAACTGTCTTCTGATATTTTGTAACGGTCTCTAAAGTTGCAAACAGTGCTCACCAGGGTGTCTGCAGTGATTTTCTATAAAAACTTATTATTTTACAGGAAAATGAAAACCCTATAAGAGTTTTCTAACAGATTGGTGACGCATCGAAACTATCACCATTGCTCTTCATTATGCTTTTTCAATTTACAAAAAGGCACAATTACTGACAATCCTCTTTAGTCTGTGAGTCCTGTAGCAATACCTATGGGTCAAGCAATCACAGAACAGGTTTTCGAAATTATGAATGACAAAATTTGGTATTATACATCTAACCCAACAAAGAAAATCTTTATGAGGAGGTATGCTCACACTCTCTCTCTCTCTCTCTCTCTCTCTCTCTCTCTCTCTCTATCTATCTATCTATCTATCTATCTATCTATCTATCTATCCAGTCCTATTTTATTTGTTGTAAGTCCCTTCTTAAGGTAGAGACATGGATGATGACAACTATGATTCTAACAAATATACTCTCATACACAGGTGTCCTTGACTGATAAGAAAGTCATCAATTTTGCTGGAAGTACCTATCATTAAAATTTTGATTCCCAATCATGGAAGGCACAAGAGGGGGGGGACCACTTAAAATTTGCAGAAAAAAAGTACAAAAAGATAGCATTAGAAATGACAAAATTGCAGTCATTAACTCCAACACATGGGGAAGATTTCAGAATGTACGCGGCTATTATGAACAAGTGATGACAAGAATACCACAAAATGGGCAATGGCAGTCAAAATTTTCAGTTTATTGCTAGTGATTCCTGGGAAAATAAAATAGTTTCTAATGTTAACATTCAGTAAGACAGCAAAAATTCCCCAAAGTTATCAACAAAAATGACGTTGCAACTTTAGATAGAATGGTGCAAGCGGCAGAGAAGTTATGTACACAGACCACACATATAATGTCAAACTTCAAACCTCGATTGTAGCGATAGAGTGGTTGTAATTGAAGTGCAGTTGCTCACTGAGGTACAGTGTATGCTGTAATTATCATATGGCAGCAAAACTTGATAGATATTCTAATGCATTAATGGGGAATTGATTTATGTGGGAAAAAAATTTGTTCCAAATTTGGCCACAGGGTACAAATCTGGCTCTGTGAATGCAAGAGAGACATATAAATGATTCCATATGTAATGCATTAAGAATGGGATTTCGGCAGAAAAGATCAAACAATTGAGAAAGGCAACATGTTTTTATTATTAAATGCCACTTACGCAGTCTCTCCAATACAAGCACCAGAAATGTCGACAAGATTCTGTACAGCACGAGATTTGCATCTGGTGGCCAAAATTGGAAAAAATTTTTTTCTGATATAAATCAGTTCTGCATTAGAATATTTACCAAATTTCGCTGCTGTACAATAATTACAGCCCACACTGGACCTCCATGAGTCGCTGCACTTTAAATATAATCACCTGTCCAGTATAGTTTTGGTCGAAATTTGACATTATGTGCGTTTTCTACATATGTAATTAACATTGACCAGACTGGATGCTAATATGAATCAGTGTATAACAGGACACTGGATTACAATGGTGCAAATAACCATTTTGGTGAAAAACTCAATCTTCCCAAAAACATCCACTCTTATATAGCACAGTACAGCTTAACCACTTCGGGGAAACTGTTAATACACCATATTTTTATGTATGCAAGATCCCGCAGACAAATTTGGCCCTTTAGTTGCCAGTACTGTCAAAATATTACACAAAAAAAAGAAGCATTATTACTTGCTCCAAGTGAGGAAAACTAACAAAAAAAGTCTTATGCAAAAATTCTGAAAACAGCATTAAAACCTTATGTTGCTAACAGCAAATTCCTTCTGTTGGTGGATTCATGGTGCGGTCAAGCAGATCTGACATTGTATGATGAGACATTCAGCAATGAGGAAGGCAAAGTAACTTGTGCTATGGACATCATTCCACCCAAATGTAATCCTCTTGCTCAACCCTGTGATCATTTCTATTGCCTAGTCAAAAATCTAATTAAAATACTACTAAGTGCTCCTGAATAGCTACATTGACAGTAAGATTCATCAACAAGAGAAGAAGCAATTAGAATACATTTGACCATGCAGAACCAATTCAGTGCTCCTGTTTTCACTCCAATGATTCAGTATGCTTCGTATGCATCAAAACTGACAAGACTGAAGACTTTCCTTTAAAAACTTGAAAGAAGTATGCTTTTCAGTGAAGTATATTTCGGTAAAATGTTCTTGCTCATGAAACGCTTTCATAAAATGTACATAGTGTGGACATTACTTATTTTTTAAATGTTTCTTTGATGATTATCACTCAAAAAATGCAATGTGACTTCCAACACTACATTAAAAGCACATAATTAATTGCTACAATTTTTGGAAATTTGACCGTCATTCACAGCTTCACAAAATTACATAAATTAACTGTTTAAAAATATAAATTAATTAAATTGAAGTAATCATAACCAAACTGAATACATTAAATTTTGTAACAGACAGTTTAACAATGTGAGGAAGGAAAAGATAAATAAGCAAATAAATAACAAGAGTAGCAGCAGGAATCAAACCAGAACCGGTGAATTGCCAGTCTGTTCTCTTGACCACTGTGCTTATTTGGCAATTGTTGCTCAAAAATCCCTCACAGTTTACTCGAAAATCTTTCGAGAGCATTACACCTTTTCCTGTAGCCCACTCAGATGAGATATTCTAAGAATTTGATAGGGATATCTACCTTCTTAACTACCAATGAGCCCAACTGGGAACATCTGTACTGTGCTCTCCACTTGTAAGACACGAGTGTACGGCCTTTAAAGTTTGGCTTTTGAGAGCCTGTACAAATGTTTTTCAAGCTGTTTGATAGTGGGCAACATATTCCAGCAAAAGTGACATGCGTAAGTAGGGATAGCGCTAATGGTCATAGTAGTTACAGCAACATGATATGTTTGCTTGGACACTGTTGCTGGACACTAATTTTGATATTAGATTATTTTTTAAATGTTTTTGGAGTTATCATCAAAAGATCCTCGCAAGTCTGGATACAGAGAAAGAGACCGCCTAGAGCACTGAGGTACTGATGGGAACAGTTGCGAACAATGGAATGCAGGTGGTTCTTGGAGTTTAACAGCCGAATTGTATGTGAGCTTGGTGAATAATTTCAAGTGAGATTACATTTTGATATCAAGGCATAACAAACTAAAATTTTGTAGGGAAGAAAAGTGTATAGCGATGAACTAAGGCCAAGAAGTAATAAATAAATTTGATGTTTCTCAGAAAACTTCATTGAAAACACAAAATATAATTAATTTAAATCAGCATTTCCCACTAAAGCCACACACACTTTAAAAACCCACTTTAAAACCTGTAAATGTCAAGAGCATGCTACTGCTACATTTTGTAATGAACTACTGAGGAAAAGCATTCTTCTATAAAATTAAAGTTTCCAATAACAGCTACCCATAGATTACAATCCCATTCTTTCATATTTAATACATACAGTTTTAGTATTTCAAGGAATAGTCAATAATATCCACATAAGGACTGCAAAATCTGATATGGAACACATCAGAGCTCTTCTGTGACAACTAACATTTCAACTGACAGTGGCATGGAAGGAAACATATCTGAAGCCATGTTCATGTTCTCCTCCAAAATGAAGTTGTATCGGTCTCAGCATATGAAAATCATGCTGCTCTAGTGACATCACTGGCAACACAGGAATAAAATTGGAAAGAGCAAGGTACACAAAACATGTGTAGTTGTACATCGGGGTTCTTATTTAATAAAAATAACAAAAAACTGCACTAAATCCAAGTTAACCCTTTCACTGGTGCCTCTTTTTG
This sequence comes from Schistocerca serialis cubense, assembly GCF_023864345.2. Classification (NCBI taxonomy): domain Eukaryota; kingdom Metazoa; phylum Arthropoda; class Insecta; order Orthoptera; family Acrididae; genus Schistocerca; species Schistocerca serialis. The sequence continues at coordinate 171,301,214 of NC_064641.1, forward strand.
TAGCAACTAAACAAAGTTAACTTTTTTTGCATTGTGTTAGAATTATGTCAACTAACTTTTTTAAATATTTTTTGTTATTTAAGATAAAAAACTATGGTGGTATGTGAATCTCCCATGGCCCTTTCGTGACTGTTAATGTATAGTGGTAAGTGGATTTCCCACTTTCCCTCTTTTAAGCCATTACACTTTAAGCATTTTATGGTTTTATTTTACTTACCATAATGTGACGACAAACGCAGAAACTTTGTTTACTACACAATAACAAACTCAGCTGATACAAGTCACAATAATATGCACTATAGAAGAGAAGCAAAGTGTTCTGACTTCAGAACTGACAATAATGATCCCACAACAAACAGAAAGCAATTGTTGTAGAAATTTTTATACACCTGGCACAGCATCACGGTCAATCAGAGATCATTACACACATTCTCAAAACCTTTGTAAAACCACTAAGTTGTTGATAAATATGCTTCCCAAAGCGCACAAAAAACATTAATTTTGTGGCAATTAAACTTTCTGTGTCTCACGAAGACACTGCTGTGGTGGTAATCATACTTCCCAGTGGCATTTCAAACAACGTAATTTGTTGGGATGTACACATCCTAGGCTCCTAAAAAGCTATATTTAATAACAAACAGCATACAACCACTAGATGCCAGGAGCCTACAGAAGTGACAAGTTATATTTCCATAAATGAGTAAAGAAATATAGTCACATGCAGGCATACCTTCCACGACCCATGAAAGTGTCAAAAGTAAGGACTGAGATAAAATTAACAATTTTGATAATAGTTGTTTCTGAACCCACACATTATATTGTACTGATAATGTAACAGCTAAAGACACAAAAGTTACCAGTAAAAGTTTAGATTCTAAAATGTAAGGACTGACTGCTGATAACAAAAATACATGTTACCAAGAGTCAATAGAAGAGACTTTAATGAATAATTATGTATGGTGAGAACTTTTTTTTAATGGAATTACTATCACATTTACATTCATTGTATTACACACAAAATAAATCAAGAGGGACTAAAATGCACTGACAAAATGGAAAGTGTTGCACCATGAACATCTTAAATGAACACTACCAAGCTGATACCTTTGGGATACATTTCGTCCTTATGCAAGCTTTTTTTGGTCCAAAAAAAAAAGCCATTCCTACAGAAAGGATGGTGTGAGTACCTGATGCCCATTGGGTGGACATAACATCACTGCACCTTTTCAGGAGTAGAATGCAAAACAGCATGCCCAGAGGACATGCATGTGCGGCTTATTATCATCTTACAGACTTAGACATGGGTATCCTCACTGGCATGAGGTACATGGAACCACTTCTAAGTGGTTTTCTGAGGTCAACATTAGCTGATGATAATTCATCATTATCAGGGGCAATTTGAGGGCTAAGCAGTATAAGGAAATGAAGCTCCAACCCACTGGCCAGTCCTACATTCAATGTGTCAGCGATGGGTTCACCTTAGACGACGATAATGCACAAGCACACCCCGCACACACTGTGAACAGCTTTCTCTCGGAGGCGGAATCTTATCTGCTGACATGAACTTTGTTGAAATCAGCAGTTTGTCAGTGCAGTAACCTGATGACCTAAGGAGGGCCGCAACTGAAGAGTGGAACATACTTGACCAGCAATGTTTCAACGATCTTCTGGTGTAAATGCCAAAGAGTATCTAGTAATGTTATGCTGTACTGGTACAGCAACACAGTACTGAATATCACCTGTTGCCTAGAAGAAGATTTTCTGATTACACATATCTGAACTTTAAAAATATATTGCCTTTATTTTTGTTATTTTTTCACTTCACAGGTGATTCCCTTATGTTTTGGAAACAAAGTGGTGGTGCGACCTCCAGACCAGATGAGAGTAAACACAGATGCCAACAAATGATAAGTAGTTATTTATTTACATAAAAAATGTGACATGGACTGTCTAACAATCTAAAAATAAAGAACTGTATCGCTCTAGATCCCACTGGAGATGTCTTAGAGTAAGAAAAGGCAAAACGTGTGGGAAAAGTAAATTAAGTTGCAGCAAGCAAAGGTGTTTTTATTTACAAATAAAGTATTCCTGTGCTTGTTGTGGTGGATGGCCACACAGACAGACTTGTTAAATGTATTGTCATTTACAGTTACCTCATCTTTATTCAAATTCACAGTATAAGCAGCTAGATGAATCCGTAATTTCTGCTGCAGATTTTTAATTATTTTGCCGTGAAAGCAAATTAGTGACACTCACAAAAGCCCACACCTGCAAAGCTTCAAACTTTTTGCTTTGTAAGCAACATGAAAACACAGAAGCTGTAGCAGCACAAATAAATGAGAGTTTACCGTTGCCTAGTGTAAGGTGCTGTGTGAGATGGTTGGCCTGCTTTGTTCCTTTTCTTCGATCTATACTGGAAAGAAGACTGACAATGTACATAACAGGATAAAATTATTTTGTGCTTTAAATTCATGCAAATGAAAATTTTAACAACAGTTATTTAGTATAAACTGCTTTCACTCTAGTTTCACACAGTTTACAAAAAAATCTTTTCTCTCTGTGTCAAGACTGGCTCGTACTTGGAATTTGTTTCAAAGTGTGTGTGTGTGTGTGTGTGTGTGTGTGTGTGTGTGTGTGTGTGAGAGAGAGAGAGAGAGAGAGAGAGAGAGAGAGAGAGAGAGAGAGAGAGAGAGAGTCACTGAAAAAAGTAAAAAAATAAAAACAGAACAGCTGGACTGGGATTCATACCACAGCCAATAGTACACTAGAATTATGTTGTCTCAAAGGCTGTCTGTTTTCTTATTCTTAGTGCACAAAATGAATTTCAGAAAGTACTCATTTCAAGAGCATCAGTTGAAGAAATAAAAGAGGTTTCAATATGGAGATGTTTTAACAGAACTTAATATTTTGGAACCTTGCATAGCCATCAGTTTTAATTATACAATCTGTTAATGAATCAAAAAGAAAATTGGGAAAACTAAAAAATTATTTCTTCAACAGGTGGGTTCCTCTCAATGTGTGAGAGATCTGTCTCTTCTTTCTAAGCTTTCCCAATCCATCTTTCTCTCCCTACCTGAGAGGAAAGCTACAACAACTGTTTTTCTTTAACTTGCATCTAACAGTAGTACTAAAAATTTTGACTGCTGATAGTAACTACTGGCCAATCTGCCTCCTTGTAATTTTACAATTTCATAATTACGTTCATTACCTGTATCTGATAAATTAAGATCTGGGAACTAGTTTGGAATCCACCTACAAAGGCTAACTAGAAGATAAGTATTCCAGCACACAAAGAGACATGAACAAAATTTCATTAAGTTTGTCTCTGCAACCAGTTAGCACTGCACCTAACATTCCATCATTTGAAACTTCCTGGCAGATTAAAACTGTGTGCCCGACCGAGACTCAAACTCGGGACCTTTGCCTTTCGCGGGCAAGTGCTCTACCATCTGAGCTACCGAAGCATGACTCACGCCCGGTCCTCACAGCCTTACTTCTGCCAGTATCTCGTCTCCTACCTTCCAAACTTTACAGAAGCTCTCCTGTGAACCTTGCAGAACTAGCACTCCTGAAAGAAAGGATACTGCGGAGACATGGCTTAGCCACAGCCTGGGGGATGTTTCCATCATTTATCCACAGCTTAAGCAATTTTCCTTTAAGGAAGTGAAGGACAAGCACCCAACCTTACACTATTTTGTAAAACAAACACAAAATCACTGTGGAGTATCTGTATTCTCTGTAAGATCTGGTCAACACATCAAAAACTTTAGTGCTGGTGTTAAATTTTTTGATTGTTTTCAGACAATTTTGTTTCATGTTGCTGATGAACAATGTACCAATCATATTATTGGTACTACTAATTTAGTTGTGAAGCTAATGAATTTTGTAGAATTCAGTGGCCTACATTTGCCTTCATTCAGATTTCAAAACCTTTTTAATAATCACAAAATATGGCTAGAACACTCCAAGATAAACTTCGCACTCTAATAGCATTCACAAACACAAGCATTCAGAACCTAGCTCAAACTTACAATTTTGTTGAGGAAGAGTGTGTGGAAGGATAAAATGTAAGACCTCCCAATGTAAGAGGACAGTTCAATAATGCATGCCATGTCAGTGGTTGACTAGAAGCTGAAGCTCACTGTGTCATACGTGTGAGGTAGCCTCTGTAGTTAAAGACAGAGCAAATAAAATTTCTTGTATAATAGGTTGTACGGACAGAAACAATTCTAGGTAATAACATCTGCAGAAGGTTGCGATACTCTGCTAGGTGACAAGTGGCATGAGTTCATGGCAACAATCGGTGGATGCAGCAGACTGGAAGATACAGGTACTGATCTGGCTCAATGTAATCCCATACATCAGGGCTTAACAACTGGCCGCTTTTGAGCGCGAGTACTGGCGTCTGCTCAGGCACGTGCTCGCGAGCAGTTGCAAGGTCGCGGAGTAGGTGGTGGTGGTTAGTGTTTAACGTCCCGTCGACAACGAGGTCATTAGAGACGGAGCGCAAGCTCGGGTTAGGGAAGGACTGGGAAGGAAATCGGCCGTGCCCTCTCAAAGGAACCATCCCGGCATTTGCCTGAAACGATTTAGGGAAATCACGGAAAACCTAAATCAGGATGGCTGGAGACGGGATTGAACCGTCGTCCTCCCGAATGCGAGTCCAGTGTGCTAACCACTGCGCCACCTCGCTCGGTCGCGGAGTAGGGAGGGAGGGGATGGATGGGAGGGAGGGAAATGCGCGCGCACGTTTGAATAGGGCCGCAGCGTGCCTATTGAATTCGCGCCGACTGTGCACTAGAGATGGGTCGAACTCGTTCATTCCCGTGAAGTACTTCATTCATTTCACTCTTTGCCGTGAAGCGTTCAAATGAAGTAGTTCATTCATGAAGTACGGAAGCCTGGCGAAGTTGTCCAGTTCGCCGCTCAGCCGCGGCTACGCTCGCTTCGCCTCGCTCGTACAATAAAGCTTCGTAATACTTCATAATTTTACCAACAGATGGCCAAACTATGTAGTAACGTCCACGTAACGTTTTGCGTCTTACAGCGTCTGAGGTAACTTAAATACAGCATGGTCGAAGGGGACAAAGGAAAGATTAATAGAGAAGCCTGTCACATATAAAGAAGGTATTACGTTTAACCTTGCTCGACATTTTTTCATGAAGCGCCAAAAAGAGTCTTCATCTGCCAAGTGAAACCTTATTTGTTGTGTTTATGGACTGAAAACTAGGGCTACTAACGAAATTAAGTCCAATTTTACGTTCCTTTTAAAATTTAATCCAAAATAGAATGAGTATGTTTACCACTGTCACAAAGTCTATACACCTACGTTAAGTAATTATTCAGAAGTTTTCCTGTAGATTTTATTTTTGTTGACAATAATAACCCCTCTAAATTCAAAACGTAAACTGTCACCTGTAGTCATTGGTACGATTTCAGGTAAAATCCCTCTTTATTTTATTCGGAAAGCAATTTTTGTGTCTGTTCACGCTTATACAATGGCTAGCAACTCGCGATCGCGTAGAAGTAGTGAAATTTGGGGTTTCTTCGCCGATTTAGGTGATGGGAAAGCAAAGTGCAACTGTTGTTGTAAGTGTATTTCACCGCGCGATTCGTCGACAGGCAGTAGAGGGAGGACTGAAGTGAAGGGAGAATGAGTGACGTAGCGCCAATGTAGAGGGAGAGGGGAAGAGAGTGAGTGAACGAACTAGAAAAAAAGTGTGGAGTGTGCTATCTGTGGAGAGTTTGAAGTACCAGTTCATTGAAATTGAGTGGTTAGTTCACACTTCACTGGAGTGAAGCGTTCATTTGAACGACTCATTCACGAGCTCCCCACCACTACTGTGCACCGTTTAAAGTACTACGATCAGCTCTTAAGAGTCACTTCGCTGGTTAAGAATCATCTCAAGTCACCGTTGTGTAACCCCAACCATGCTTTCGCAATTCAACCCCCATTGTGAGGAATTGTATCTGTTTACAGAAAAAGATGGTGTTGCAAAATGTTTAGTATGTCACAAAACGCTGAATTCTTTTAGGAAATCTAATTTGCAGCGACATTATATGTCGTACCACGCGAAAGACTACGGAAGTGGAAAATGTGATGGACCAGATCGTGCACAGGAAGTTATTAAACTTAAAAGGAAGCTATCCGAAGATGATCTGGACGACGAAGAAAAATCAACTGAGGCAGCTCTCAGAGTGAGTTACAAAATTGCTTTGCTTTTAGCAAAATCCCTGCGCCCCTTCACTGATGGCGATTTAATAAAAGAATGTTTGGTAGTTGCAGCGGAACACTTGTGTCCATCTCTAACAGTTTTGGATTGTGCCATTATCTAACATGACCATTATGCGTCGCATACAGGACATGCAGACGATGTCCAGAGCCAGCTTGCAAATATCTGTAAAGATTTTATGGCGTATTCTCTAGCTCTGGACGAAAGTGTTGATATCACTGGAACAGCGCAGCTTGCCATATTTATTAGAGGTGTTAATAGAGACCTTCAGGTGAGGGAGGAGCTCCTCGATGTAGTAGCCATGAAGAACACTACAACCGGAGGTGATATTTTAAGTAGTGTTGAAGAAAGTGTTGAAAATATAGGATTGTCGTGGAATTCTTTAGTTTCTTTGTCTACAGACGGTGCACCAGCGATGACAGGGGAAAAAATCAGGTTTCGTTGCGCTGCTGAAGGAGAAAATGCAAAAACTGACCGTGCCGAATGAAATAAGGGGCGTTCACTGTGTGATCCACCAGGAAAACTTATGTGCAAAGAGTATCACTCTACAAAATGTGACAAGAGTTGTTGTTCGTACAACCAATTATAGCCTGCCGAAGTGGCCGTGCGGTTCTAGGCGCTGCAGTCTGGAACCGCGAGACCGCTACGGTCGCAGGTTCGAATCCTGCCTTGGGCATGGATGTGTGTGATGTCCTTAGGTTAGTTAGGTTTAACTAGTTCTAAGTTCTAGGGGCCTAATGACCTCAGAAGTTGAGTCCCATAGTGCTCAGAGACATTTGAACCAACCAATTATATAAGGAAGCAAGGGCTACAACACAGGCAATTTAAAAGCTTTCTTGACGATGTAGAAAGCCAGTATAGTAGCCTGCCTTATTACAGCGAGGTCCGCTGGCTTAGTCGTGGCGAATTATTAAATCGATTTTTTTGCCTATTAGATGAGATAAACATGTTCATGGAAATAAATAACATGTGTTTCCTGAATTGAAAGAGCCTTCATGGAAATGTGATCTCGCGTTCTTAGCATATTTAACTAGCCATCTGAATGCTTTGAAAATTTCACTACAAGGTAAAGATCTGCTAATTACTCATTTCATAGATCGAATAAGAGCTTTTAAAATGAAATTGACACTTTGGGTGAGTCAGCTGGAAACAGGATATCTAGCTCATTTTCCTAAATTATCATCCATGCAAGATGTTCACAAAGACTGTGAACGTTATTCACATAGTTTTGTTGCCCTTAAGGAAGAATTTGATTAACGCTTTCAAGATCTGACAGCTCTAGACAGTGATTTTGATCTGTTCTCCTCTCCATATTCAGCGAATATTGAAGAGATTCGTCCTGAGCTGCAACTAGAAATTATTGACCTGCATTGTGACAGAGAACACACAGACAAATTTCAGAACAAGAAAAACATTTTGGAATTCTAAGACACTTCCCTCAGGATAGATTTCCTCGTTTGCACAAACTGGCGGCTACAATAATATCAATGTTCCACGTATGTTTGTGAACAACTGTTCTCTGCAATGAAATGTAACAAGATGCGCCTGAGAAACGCATTGTCTGATCGAAATTTAAACTGCACGCTGCGCCTACAATGCACAAGAACAATTACTCCGAACATAGACGCAATTGTAAAGGGCAAAAAGTACAAGATAACCGAGAATCCCACACCTCAGTGACACCTTTTATTGTGTAACAGTTCACAAATTAAAACGAATGTACAGGCATACACTAAGCTAATAAAATTATGTGGCACGTGTACATTCTCCTTTGTTTGTTTCATTTGTCGCAGTAATAATTCCTGAGTGATATCCCTGCAGGTGGCCGCGGATTCACATTGACTGGCGGCAGCTGTTGTGTGCCCCACGTGACTCTCCCCACTCTCCGCTCTTGTCCTGCAGTGGGGGTAGCGTGCTCGGCGCTGCTCCGTGCTCGCGCCTTGCTGCTCACAGCTTGCTTCGCGAGCACGTATGTTGTGAAGCCCTGCCATACATGAAGGCCATAGTCTAATGCGGCAGTGAGGTGGCAGGTTGGGAAGAGACCCCAAGTTAAGAGTTATTACAACAAAAACATGACCAGGGTTTCCTTCTAAAACACTAGCTAAAAGATGCTCCATTATTATTAATACTGAATGAGTTGTTCCCGCATTTTTAGAGTTGAAATATCACTCTGAGATTTACAAAAACCCTTTCTACAAAGCTATAGTTCTCCTGTAATATGAACAACCATATGTGATTCATAAGATTGATTGTTTTCCTCGAGATCAACTTCTGCACACTCTTATCACACACTACAAATCCAGTGACATCAGCATGTGTCAAACTTTCTGTATTCTTACTATGCCTGGTGTCCCACCTCAACATCTCCATAAACAGGCCTTTATTTTAAAAACAATAAAAGAAGCTCAAAGCACTTTTGGTGTTCCATATCTTTTTCTTTTTTTAGTTAAAAGCATTAAACTCACAGGTCAGTTTTAATATGACAAAGCTTTATTTGGCCAGGTCCTATTGGAAGCAAATGTAATTGTCTTTCTCTTACCTTCACCAGGTTACCTTCCATTAGGAAAGAATGTGCACTCAGTGACTGCAATATCATTTATAAATTAAAGAGCGCAGCAATCAATCATTTCTTTTTTTTTTGTGCAGGTTCTATTTGGCAAATCCAGATTTTGCTAGTGCCCAGCCATTATCAATGCACTATTTTCTAGTCTCGATACATGTCAGTTCCCTGTTGTTCGGATGTCAGTTGCAGTTCTTAGAAAACCCTGTGTGACTGATGCCCGAACAACAGGGAACCTACATGCATCAAGAGTAGAAAACAGTGCATTGATAATGGCTAGCTAGCCACTAGCCGAAATCTGGATAGTGGGGGGAGGGGGGGGGGGGAGGACTGATTGCTGCGCTCTCTAATTTATAAATTTCTCTTATCTGTTATGTAGCTCAACTAGTCTGTCATGTGGTGAACCTATATTTTAACATAGAATCTGGACCAAAGTTAACTGAACACTTTTTTTATGCATACAAGTATCACCAGAAACATCCAAAGGGGTACAATGTAAACCTTTTATGTCAACATTTATCCACCAAGCTACAAACTAACCATCTACATCTACATTGATACTCTGCAAGATACTGTATGATGGGAGGTGGAAGGTACCCTCTGCCACCACTAGTCATTTCCTTTCCTGTTCCACTCACAGGTAGAGCGAGGGAAAAGCAAGTATCCATATACCTCAATATGAGCCCTAATTTCTTGTATCTTATCTCAGTGGTCCTTATGCGAAACATATGTTGACGGTAGTACGATCGTTCTGCCATAAGCTTCAACTGTCAGTTCTCTAAATTTTTCTCAATAGTGTTCCTCAAAAAGAACATTGCCTTCCCTCCAGAGATTCCCATTTGAGTTCTCGAACCATCTCTCTAACACTTGCGTGTTGTTCAAACCTACCAGCAACAAATTTAGCAGTCCACTTCTGAATTGCTTTGATGTCTTCCTTTAACCCGACATGGTACAGATCCCAAACACTCGAGCAGTATTCAAGAACAGGTCGCACTAGCATCCTACACGCGATCTCCTTAACAGGTAAACCTCACTTTTCTAAAGATCTCCCAATAAAGCCAAGTTGAACATTTGCCTCCCCTCCCACAATCATCAAATACTTATTCTATTTTATACTGCATTACACCAAGATATTTAAATGACATGACTGCGTAAGCAGGACTCTATTAATGGTGTATCTGAACATTACAGGTTTGTTTTGCCAATTCTTCTGCATGAACTTACATTTTTCTACATTTACAGACAGCTCCCATTTGCCACACCAACTAGAAATTTTGTCTAAGTCATCTTGTACCATCCTACAGTCAATCATCTTTGACACCTTCTGTACACCACAGTATAAAAAAAAAGCACAGAATGCAGTTCACCCTGTCCATCAGATCATTTGTAAACAGAGAATAAGAATGGCCCTATCGCACTTCCATGGGGCACTCCTACAGCACCCTTGTCTCTCATGAACCCTCACTATCGAGGAGAATGTGCTGAGTTCTGTTACTAAAGAACTCTTCAAATCACTCACATACCTGGGAACCTATTCCACATGCTCACACCTTCATTAACAATCTGCAGTGAAGCACCATGCCAAAGACTTTCTGGAAATCTATAAAAAATCCGGAATCTGCCTGTTGCTGTTCATTCATAGTTTGCAGCATTTCATACGAGAAAATGGCAACCTGAGTTTGACACTAGCGATTCTTTCTAAAAGAGTGCTGATCCATGGACATATAAGCTTATTGGTCTCTATGACATTTATTATATACTCAAACTTGGAATATGTTCTAAAATTCTGCAGCAAACTGATGTTAAGGATACTTGTTTGTAATTTTGCAGGTCCGTTCTTTTACCCTTCTTATATACAGGAGGAACCTGTGCTTTTTTCCAGTCACTTGAGACTTTGTGCTGGATGAAAGACTCGTGTTGAATGCAAGTTAAGTAAGGGGCCAATGCCATAGAGTACTTTTTTTACAACTGAACTGAGATTCCATTGGGACCTGGCGACTTATTTGTTTTCAACTCTTTCAGTTGTTTCTCTAGGCTAGGAATGCTAACTGCTGTTTCATGTACAGGGGACATAGTCAAACAACGTTATGCTTGTACGATTCTTCTGCATCATCAAACAATGATATGCTTGTACGATTATTCTGCATGAATGGTTTCTTAAATGCGTAACTTAAAATGTCAGCTTTCATTTTGTTACCTGCAACTGCCACACCAGACTGGTCAATGAGTGACCGGGTGGAAGCCTTAGACTGTACAATTTCATTCAATATGCAAGACAAATGGCAAACACCATTGTTTCAAATTTGATTCAATCATTCCTTTTACTACATGAAGATGGCATCCGTTCTTTCGGACATGTCCGAAAGAGCAGATGCCACTGGTGACCGTGCAGCTCTCTAGAATGAAATTACAATTAAATCAATACTATTAGCCACTAACAGGCATTGATATATCAACAGGGATCTTTGAAAATGTGTGCCCCGACCGGGACTCGAACCCAGGATCTCCTGCGTACATGGCAGATGCTCTATCCATCTGAGCTACCAAGGGCACAGGGGATAGTGCAACTGCAGGGATTTATCACCGGCACACTCCCCGTGAGACTCACATTCTCAACTTATAGTCCACACACTACAGTCATAGTGCCCCTGCCACTGTACCCATTACTCGCAGCAGACAATCCACCGAATCCAGTGAGGGTTCAGGCAATTCGTGTGCATCCGCACAGCCGGTTAGCTTTAACGATATGAAGATGGTATCCGTTCTTTCGGACATGTTCAAAAGAACAGATGCCATTGGTGACCGTGCAGCTCTCTCGGCTGATGACCTTCTTCAGTGCGGATGCACACAAACTGCCTGAACTCTTACGGGACTCGGTGGATTGACTGCCACGAGTAACGAGTATAATGACGGGCACTACGAATGCAGTGTGCAGACTATAATTTATGAACGTGTGTCTCACGGGGAACGTGCCAGCGGTAAGTCCCAGCAGTCACACTATCCTCTGTGCCCTCGGTGGCTCAGATGGACAGAGTGTCTGCCATGTAAGCAGGAGATCCCGGGTTCGAGTCCCAGTTGGGGCACACATTTTCAACCGTCCCTGTTGATGTATATCAACGCCTGTCAGCGGCTAATACGGCTAATAGTATTGATTTAATTGTAGTTTTGCTCCTATTACTGCCCCGTGAAAAGAAATAATATGACTACTCTCTTCCAAATTTTAATTAAAGTGATACTACATTAATTTTTTAAATTATGCTTGATAATTTTGTAATAAAACTGTTGCATACTCACCCTTTACCACCGTACTGTTCTCTTTGGGTACTCCCCGAAGCACTATCGCCATAAGCAGCGCCAACTGAAGTACTCTCCTGCCAATCTGGACAATTAAAATTTGTTTCAATCTTATTTTATAACATTTCAAAATGACAGCAAAATAATCGCACTTCAGTATATTATTATTGTTCATAGTGTGTGAAACTTGCAGCATCTATCTATCGAAATGTCCACATTTGCCATTCAGTTTCCATGCAATATAAAGTGCCAGTCAGCAAACAACATTTTGCCCAACTGGCTACACTATTACTGGATTTATTTGGCACGTTTATCCAGATTATGTACATGGAGTGAGCAAATTTTGTTTTCTAAGGTTAGGCTGAATACATAAATAATGTAGTCATTTAAATTTAGGGTCCTGTGTTAGTCAAACAGATTTAATATAAGGAAAGCAACTGCAATGTGCAAGGTTTATGTTGACTGACTCCAAGGCTGATATGATTCTGACATTCACAAACATAATGCCAATGAGTAATGTAAATGTGTTGTTTCAAATAATGGAAAAAAAATCATTGTTATGATCCAATACATTACCTTACATTTTAAGCCACTGGAACACAAAAATTTGGGGAGGGGGGGGGGGGGGGGGGCAGCTAATGATGAAATATTATAGAGGAAAGGTATAAATCTAACTAAAAAAGCACTGGTAGAATGAGACACAATGATCAGTAGGTCAGCTACTGAAGATTGTGAAAAATAATGGAAACGTGAAATCAAGTGCCAGATGTTATTAATATCAAAGAGCATAATAGTTACAAGAGAATGATCAGTTTCCAGGAAATGGTTATGCCTTACTATGACATTTTAGCTCACAGAAGCCATGTTAAGACTACAATAACACGTGTGTGAAAGCATATGCAGCAGCAAGCAGGTACTGGTACTTTGGAATGTGCCCACTGTACCCAATTAGAAGGAAGAATTAGGGTTTACATCATCCTCGAAACAGAGGTCATTACAGACTGAGTTCAAGCGCAAATTGGGAAAGGAAATTGGGCACGTCTTTTTGAAAGAACCGTCCCAATATTCCCTTATGTTATTAGGGAAAACACTCAACAATGAGTTACAATCCACCTGGAAAATGGGTCACAGGAGGTTGGTCCTCCAGTGTCAACAAATAACAATGAGGTTTGACTCCACTGTGATCATGTAAAGTGGGAGTTGTCACAGGATTCAGACCAGGATCCATTTCTTTTCTTGATATATACCTTTCATCTAACAGTAAACGTGACAGACAGCAAAAAATTTCCCTCTTTGGAAATGACAAATGTTATTGTAACATGGAACATAATATAAATGATACAGCTAATGAAATGAAATGATCGTATGGCATCACTGGTTGGCAAACCTCATCTGGGATTGCTCACAGATAACTGATTAACACTTAACTACACTAACTTAACACTTAACTGCAACAAAATGCAATGTGTACAGATTCTGATGTAGAACTATTGTAAAAGCAAAAGCAAAACGCTATTATCTGAAAGTAGTCAAACAATCAGTGAAATCAACTATCTTGATATTCAAGATCTCCTGCAGAAACTGAATGCTGCTTTCTAAACTATATGTATAATCTCCACCATCTCTGACAAACACAAAAGTTACTTTGCTTCCTTCTACTCTATCATATCATATTATGTCATATTTTAAGGCAACACCGTGCACAGATGTTTTAACCCAGAAAAAGGGCAGCCATACTGATCTGCAGGGTCAGTCTGCAAGTTTTGTGTAGGCTGTTGTTCAGGTGTCTCTGAACTCTTAATTCTGCCATCCCTGTATGTATATTCTCCTATTATAAGATTTGTTGCTGACAGTATTAACTCATTCAAAGAAAACTTCAGTATTCATTCAGTGAACACTAGTCGGAAAGAGAGATGCTCGCTGATAACACTTGCTTAAGCATTGTACAGTAAAGTGTGGACCACTCAACAGGTTTCATTTTCAACAGGCATTCACAGCAGGACTGAAGGAACTGAGTGAGGAATCCCAAATACACAAATTCGAGTTGAAAGGTTTCTTTGTAAGACACTACTTCTATTTTGTTTAGTAGTTCCTTGCAGCAGTTTAGAACTTTTCCGGGTAATGTGTTATTTACTCATACACACTCTCAATTCTTTTTTTCCTTCACTTTTAATAGTTCTTTTGTTTATAAATTTCCTGATCAGCAATCTTTAAACTATGTACAGACTCACATGACCAAGTAGCTTTGGCTCCCACTGTCCTTGTCCTCTTGAATGCGAATCCGATGTCTTGCCACTGTGGCACCTCACTGCACACACGATCTTGGGTCTTAATAGACCCTGCAGCTTTCCCCACAATGTACGCACAATGCTAGGGTACTGCACTGGGTCTGGATCTTGCCGTAGCAATGGTTTGACCATCTCCAGCATGCACATCAGTGCTTCTGCTTTTATTGTCTAGAACTTACCAACCACCATTTATGGATGCAAGAAACATGTCCAGGCTCTCTCTGATTCCATGCCACAATGTGTAAACATTCACTAACAACCATTTTAAAAGGTGAACTTAGGACAATTACATAAATACATACTAAGTAAACATATCGAGGATGACAACGACCCACCTTCATTTAACAGGTAACATTGCAGAAACAGACTACTATAATCTCTTTCAAAAGGGGGCTGCAGGTAAAATTGAATGGCACCTCTTTCATCCCACATGGCTTGGGACTTAAAGAAATGAACTGAGCATGTAGCACAACTAAGGTTGGACAGAAAATCGTGCTTAATAGCAGATATCACACGATGACAAAAAGAGCTCACATAACTCCTGTTTACAAAAAGGGCAAAAGAGCAGATGCACAAAATAACAGACCAATACAGCTGAAGTCTGCGCGTAACGACCAGAGAGCATATTCTAACCTAAAAAATAATGACATTCTTGGAGGAAAGGAAGCTTCTTTCAGAGAACCAGAACATATTCGTGAAAAACAATTGTGAGAAACACAAATTGCTTTATTCATACACAAAATCTTATAAATAGTAGATGCAGAAGAACATACAGATTTAGTTATCCTAGATTTCCAAAAATGTTTGACACTGTACCACACTCTCGATTAATATCCGAGACAGAATCTTATAGTTACCTTTTCATATACGCAATGGTTTGATAACTTTTTTAATAAGAGCGCCTACTATGTTACACAGAACAGGGAATATTCAACAGAAACAAAAATAACATTGGCTCTATCCTAAGAAAGTATAGCAGCATCTGTAATGTTGTCAATATATGAAACTGATCTAGAATCAAACAATGGAAACACTAGATTGCAGTACCAACAATGTAAGGAAAAGATAAGATTAGCATAAAGATGACACGTTAAGTTGCAGACAGGCACAACTAAAGGACACTTATACATTAGCTTTCAGCACAGCCTTCGGCAAAGAAGCAAATGTGCACACATTCACTCATGCAAGCAAACACACTTCACGCACACGTGACCACCATCCCTGGCAGCTTGGATCAGAATGCAACTTTCATGTAGAATGGAAGCAGCAACCTGGAGATGGCAGGGAAGGGGAAAGGATAACAGAGTACAATAGGAGGAGATAAGAGCGCTGTCTCGTGGAATGTGCATCGAGTGGCTGTGGGGCAGGGTCAAGCAGGGGGAGGGGGGGGGGGGGCAGCAAAAAAGGAGAGGAGCACAGAGAGATGGGTGGGTGGGTGCATTGGCACAGGGAAACATACAGAGAGGGTGGGAGACGAGAATAGAGAGGAGGTGATAGGACAAAGGATATGAGAGGGGTGTGGGGACAGTATGTTACTACAGGTTGAGGCTGGGATAATTTCAAGAGTAGAGAATGTTTTGTGAGGATAACTCATCTGCGTAGTTCCAAGAAGCTGGTGGTGGAGGGGAGGATCCAGGGATCCAGATGGCTCGGGAAGTGAAGTAGCCATTGAAATCAAGCATTTTATGTTCAGCTGCATGTTGTGCCACAGTGTGGTTTACTTTGCTTTTGGGTACAGTCTGGTAGTGACTGTTCACCCTGGCAGGCAGCTGGTTGGTAGTAATACAGAAAGCTGTGGAATGATTGGTATATAGTATAGCTGCTGTCACAGGTGGCACAGCCTCTGATGGCGTTGGATAAGTGTATGACAGGACTGGGATAGCAACAGATGGTGGGTGGATTGAGCAGGTCTTGCATACAGATATGATGCTTGTGGTACGGAGGTGGGATTGGGAGTGGCGTATGGATGGACCACGACGTTGTGGAGGTTGGGTGGTACACAGAACAACACTTTAGGAGGGGTAGGAAGGATCTTTGGTAGGATGTCCCTCATTTAAGGGAATGATGATAGGTAATTAAAGCCCTCTTAAAGGATGTCCAGGCTGGTACTGGGAGATTAACGGGGCACTTTGCTGTGGCTGGTTCTTGGGGGTGATGGGAGGAGTGGGGGCTGCAACAGAAATGGCACAGAAGTCTGTCTGCAAGTTAGGTCCGGAGGATAGCACCTGTCTGCGAAGGCCTTGGTGAGACCTTCAGCATACTGGGCAAGGGAGTTTTTGTCACTGCAGATACACTGTTCCCGGGTGGCCAGGCTGTATGGAAGAGACTTTTTGGAGTGGAAGGAATGACAGCTGTTGAAATGCAGGTAATGTTGATGGTTAGTGGGTTTAATATGGACAGGGGTGTGGATAGAGCTCTCAGAGAGGAGGAGATCATCATCCAGAAAGGTGGCACAGTGGGTTCCGGAGAACCAGGTGAAGTGGATAGTAGGGAAGATGCTCAGGTTGTGAAGGAATGAAGATATTGTTTGTATACCTTCACTTCAAAGTACAAGTAGTTGTGAATTAGGATGAAGTTAGTAATGTGTATGAGAAATAAGGTAGTGGGTTTTGAGTCTGAAGGATGTTGGAAATGGTAGTGTTCAGTAGGCGTAAGACCATGGGCATGAAGGATGTTGGTGTGTAGGAAGGTGGCATTCACACTGATGAGTAGGGATCCAGTAGGTAAGGTGGTGGGGATTGTGGAAAGTCAGTGAAGGAGTTGGTTGATATCTTTGACATAGGAGGCTAGATTACTGACAATTGGTTGGAGGTGTTTGTCAATGAGGACCAAAACTCTTTCAGCAGGACACAATAACCAGCCACAATACGACATCTATGATTGCAGGGTTTGTAGATTTTGGGCAGTATACAGAACATGAGTGTGTGGTGTGTCATAGGGGTGAGGAAGGAAATGGATTGAAGGGAGAGGTTCTGGGAAGAGTCTAACACTTCAACCAGAGACTGGAGGTTATGTTGGATTTCTGGGAAGGGATCACTCCTACACAGTCTATAGGTGGAGGAGTCAGATAGGTAGAGACCTTCCACTAGTAGCTAAGGCAATTCATAAAAATAGTGCTCTTCTAGCCCCATCCGTACACTGCTATCCCTTCCCCTTCCCTGCCCCCTCCAGATTGCTGCTTCCATTCTATGTGACAGTTGCATTCCGGTCCAAGAGGACAGAAATGGCAGTCCTGTGTGTGTGTGTGTGTGTGTGTGTGTGTGTGTGTGTGTGTGTGTGTGTGTGGTTTTTTCCTTTTCTAATAAAGACTGTGGCTGAAACCTAATGTATAAGTGTCTTTTAGATGTGCATGTCTGCACCTTTGCTTGTTATCTATCTTTTCCTTACACTGAGCTGCTTTATAAGATAACAGTCAGCACCACTTTTCACTGGTGATATTGTTGTCTATAGGAATATTTCTTCATTAGTCAACAAGAAGGAAGTGCTGACAGACAGACAATATTTCTGCTTGGAGTGACCACTGGCATCTTTTAAGCAAGATCACTGCTATAACAAATAAGAAGCCATTGCTATTCAATTACATACAGGATTAGTGATCAACATCCGGCAATTACATACAGGATTAGTGATCAACATCCGGAACATATCACAGTGCATTAAATAATTAAGAGCTGGATAACACTAGAAGTCAATATGAAATTGGGCAAACACACAATTGGTGCAATGGATGGTGAATGGATTATTATGAATGGATTATTAGATATGGTGGAACTGTTGAGGGAAACTGCAGTGCATCCGTAAAAAAATTTGCAAAACAAGATACCAGTGTGACCAATCCTATGAGTATTGCTCCAACATCTGGTATCTTTATCAAACAGTCATGACAGCAGACCTTTGAATGAATTCAGATATGCCTGCCAGGTTCATAACAGTGAGGTAAAGCCCATACAAAAGTGTAACGCAGTTGCTCACGGAACTTAAATGGGAATCTCTGGAAGAAATGCAGCTTTGTCCTCATAAAACCATCTTGGAAAAAACTCAGAAAACTGATAGTGGTATAGGGATCATGAAAATATGGTGTAAGAATCATGAGAATATGTGGCAAGATCAGGCTGCATACAGAGGAATGAACACAGTCTGTTTTCTCCCACTCAGTTCATAAATGGAGTAGAACAGAAAACAGAAAATGGTGGTAGAAAGTACCTTCCACAACTTATAATGACGCAGCCTCAGAGTAGAAACTGGGACGAGATTTTTTACTTGTGATATAATACATGCTGTAATCATTTTATTTGATATTTCACCAATACTTTGTTGCAAACAATCAAAACAGCAAATCTTGTTAAGAAAATTGCACTTATCTATAATTTTAAGACAGTGGAAGTTGCTGCCATGTATTATTCTGTACCAAGTTCAATGTATACAGCCACTTGACTCAGTCGCTAGTTAGTGCTGATCCCATGTACTTTGCAGGAAGTACTGGGCACCTTAACAAATTTACAGAACTTTAGGCCCTATGTAAGAGATAACCATGAAGTTTTTTTATGACTCACTCTCTCGCATTTTTAGTGGCTGAATAATAGAAGAAAGGAAAATTAGGATTAGTAGTGATTTGACAGCCTGTAAGAGAGAGAGCACAAGATCAGATTGGGGAAGAAAATTGGCCTCTCCTCTGCAAAGTAATTATCCTGTCACTTGTGTTAGTCAATTTAGGAAAGCAACAGGGAACCAAAACTTCAATGCTGGAATTTGCAATCACATCCTCTCAAAACTGAGTCCAATCTCAGATAATGAAGTGCGCATTACATAATAATGTTCTCACCTAGGATCTTTGACATGCTTCCTGTCGATCAATAGTAATTGGTACAACTATTTCGTAATGTTTCGTGTTTGGTATCTAAGTTGTTATAAATAAATTATATTGGTTTTTGACTGTTCTATATTTGTGGAAAATGGGAAATTTGGGAATTTTTCCATTTAATTTAAATCATAACTGGAATGTCCTAAAAGGAAGCAAGGGAAGTTATTGTTTAACGTTCTGTCAATTGGCAGTCTATCTTCTCCATATCATTCCACTTCATTTACTAACACAATGTTCATACAACAACAACAAAACTGATATCCAAAAGCTCAAGTTAACAGCCCTGTTTACACACAAAAATCTCTCCAATGGAACTTTACTAATTTTGTCACAAAGATATCTCATGAGAGTGGAAATACAAGTGCTGTAGACCACACACAGTTTATGTTGGTCATGAAAGCATCAAAAGTCACAGTCTGGTGAAGACAATTAGTTTGATTTGGCTTAGTTATTGGCATCTCCATGGAATACATTTACAACAATTCACACTGTTGTGGAATGTATCATTAACCACAAAATAATATACACTTTCTCAAAATATAGCTATATAGTAACCGTTTACATAACTGGATTTCACTTTAATTGTAAACTACAATAAAATCTGATAACTGTAACTCGGTCACACACATACATTATGTAGTTGGTAATTCATCTATAGAGCAGAAGGCATTGTCAAGAAGAACTGCTTCCAATTTGCTTTTAACATTTTTTCATTGCTTGCCAGCACCTTGAATTTTGCCAGGAGGAGGTCCAAATATTTTCAAAGTTGCATACTTTGCTCATTTCTGGCAGGTGTAGGCTAAAGTTGTGAGTAATAAGAGGTCACTTTTGTTCTTAAATGTTATAATGATGTTGACTGTAGTGCACTCAACAGCATAGCTATCAATGACCTTTTGCTGAACACGAGTATACACACTTATTGAAACAAACACAGTGATTCTTCTTCACAAGCAATCTTACTGTATGATGTTCCATATACATGCGTAACAGTGTTCCAAATAATGTGGCACTACCAATGCTTGGAAGAATAGTGAGACTGCCCATTTGGGCCAGCCATGCGGGGAGAACTGACCCTCCTATCTCACCGATAACAGGACCTGTTCTAGTACTATTAGAAGATTAATGGAAGGTGTATAAAGGTAACAAATCACCAACAGTTGAGGCACTGAGTGGCCTGACAGGACAGAATATGCCATGAGGCTGGAATCACCTGTCCTATGCAGCTACACACCAACCACTCCAGTCCTGTCACAGGCATATTCTACAACATCCCACCCTATCAGAGACAGGGTTTTCTGTGAAAGCACCTCATACACCATCTCCGAGGTAAATTTTGCAGTCTTTTATTTGAGCATCATCACGAACTAGCTATCCATTCAATGAAATACCACACCCCATTGTGGCAACGAGTGCAGCTGACCATCCTGTGCCAAAATACACTGTTGAACACAACATGCTGAATTTCAATGGCTGCTTCACAAACCATAAAAGCTACTCTGAATTACATATATAGGAACTGTCCTTACAACAAATCCTTTGATTCCATAATCCTTCTGGCCTCAATCTACACCAGCCCTATCCTCCATCCATCGTCCCTGACCCCATGTACCCACTTCACTTTTTCTACATTCACACCTCACAATATCACTCTTCCTCGGTTCTATTTCGTCCTCGCAGTCCATTCCTCCACATTGATGTGTGCCACATGCAATTCCCTTACTGACACCCACATGAGTACCACATCCCTGGCCCGTGTGTGTGTGTGTGTGTGTGTGTGTGTGTGTGTGTGTGTGTGTGTGTGTTTCCTTTAGTAGTTAGCTGTTAAGAGGCTTAATGCATAGCAATGCTTCTAGTCTAGTTTGTGTGCCTATTAAGCACTTAAAATCTCAACTGTATGTTTAAGTTGTCACCTTTCCTCATTCCATTTCCATTATTCCACTGCATCATTGTGAAACCACGCACTGATTATAGAGTCATGTTATGAATGCTGAAGATTAATTAAACAGAGTACATACTATTAACACAGAAAATAACAGCAATGTGTGTTTGAGAGGGACATATGAATGAGTATTTATAGAGCAAGTCCAATTTCAAAAATGTTGACACCATACAAGAGTAAATGTGGCTGGTTATGTACAAAATCAGATTAATATCCACTATTTAAAATCTTGGTGTTATTTAGGTTTGACTGCATGTTCAAACATATGTTAATTACTAGTAAATAAAATTCGTAGTGAATGGAGGTAAGAAGCTAAGAAGTGAGAAAAGATAAAATAGTAGCACAGATTAATGTGATTGACTGATCACTTGATAAAAAATTGGACAGCGTCAAATAGGATTCGTGTAGAGAGGGTCCTGTACACAGTTATGTATGTAGACAGTTTATTCATACTGGGAACTGAGGATCTATAAGATTTTAGCCTATTATTAACATTGATACAGGCAAGGTACCAGTTCCAGGGATTTCAAGACTTTTGGGAATGTTTTAATTTGAAATCTGAAGCCTCATCACAAAAGACAGAAATACCTGTGTGTGTGTGTGTGTGTGTGTGTGTGTGTGTGTGTGTGTGTGTGTGTGTGTGTGTGTGTGTGTAATTCAGATAAAGGCCCTTTTGGCCAAAAGCTTACTTGTTTGACAAACTTTCTGTTGTGCAAGACATCATCTCTGCTACATGGTATGTAGCAATCTTTTTTTTTCATAATACTGTCAAAAAAATTTGTGTGATTACGGATACAGGGTACTTTTTCGGCTCAACATTATGTAAAAATCAACACCTATTTCATTCAGGCACTGTTTATAATGTATATGTTTTACAAACTTATGGTTGATATCAGGTAACGCAGCACACTTTCTAAACAAATTAGATGTATTTTGAATATTTTTGAACCTGCTTAGGATTATTTTAAAAAATACAAAAAAATTTGTGCACTTTTTTTTTCCAAAATGCTTCCTCAAATTGAGGTACCATTTAATCCAATGTTAAACATTTGAAGGAGACCAAATTTTTATCAGATATGCATAACATGATGGCTGAGGTACTAGACCTATTTAATTCCACCTATTATGTATATTACAACGACAAAAAATGACGTCTTACATTTTAATTTTTATAATTCTTTTCCTAATAAAAATATTTTTTCTATAATTTAGTTGATTCTGCAATAAAGCTTGGGTCTACTACATAAGTACGGACTATTGCAAGTTACAGAAAAAAATTAAGAGCAACACTTTATAAACTTTAGGAAATATTTGTACCTGAATTCTGAAAAATACAACTCGCGGGAAATTGTGAATGAAGATACAAGTCCAATTAAACTCTGCCTCACAACATTCCTGAAGCATTTTCATCCTGCAGCATTTCTTCATCTTCAAGCTTCCTCTTAGCATTCCTTTTAGCATTTCTTGCATCTTTGGTAACTTAGAGCAGATCTTTCAGCTACATGCGCCTGTTGTCTGCCACACGCTAACAACTGATCTTCCATATTAGAGCCACATTTTATGCCTAAATTTCTCAGGTCTTCCAACCTTCCTATCACTCCATCACTGAAACGTATCACTGCATCTAGTACACCAACTTTTAATGTATTTAGTCCTACAAAAACATTTTTGGGTAATCTTTCCCATAAGCAATGGTTGAAACTTTCATTTTTATTCTGAGTGCCCCCTTGAAGACATTTACTAAGAAAAACAGGGTCACTCAGGTCTCTAAAAATTGGTTTTATTTCATTCATAACAGGCTCCGGAAGAGAATGCTTATGATGGTATATTTGGCCACTTTCTTTTGCTTTTTGGTAACCACACCAAGAATCTGCTGCATTAGGGCAAAGTACGTGAACAGGATGGTCATCTGTGGTCAACTTATGAAAATAGGTGGCCTATACACTTTTCTCATTGCTGTAACATCATTCAGAGGTGCAGTTTGTCTAACGGCCAGTCCATAATAACTATGAAGGAGGTCTATTTCAGTTTCTGTCAATTTGCCTCGGCCAGACGGCAACTTTCCTTTCATTTCTCTTCGTAGCTTCCTCAATCTTGCACCCATCCTCTTTTGTACATGTCCACAGCACTCCAGTTTTGTGACCAAGGTATCACCATAAACACTGAACTCATTGCCTTTATTGAAAGCTTTAGAGTCCCCATCGCCTAGGTACTTCGTATATCTAACGTTATAAATGGGCACCGACATCTGAAATAGTTTTAGAGCTCCATCACATTCCATACCTCCACTGTAACCATCATAATTCTTAGTACACTGATGTTCAATATGTCCTTCAGTGTTACATGGCAGGTGTGTCTCAGTACTTAGATAAACAACAACTTAGATAACATCAATAACTTCTCCACCCTCCGAGAAGTGGCACTTATAACACCATTTACGAAACGATGTCGTCAACACTGCCATGTCCCATGAAGTGCAACAGGTTCCACTAATATTTACAGTTTCCTCTACTGCACGGTTCATAGATGCTTTAGACACAACCCGTAAAGGCACCTAAAAGTATGTTTATGTACTTGCTAAACCTACTGGGAGGAGGAGGAAGGTCCATCAAACCACAAAACATTTGAGCAGCCGTTTCCCTTTTCCTATTGCACGTGTTGCATACACTAACTTCAAATTCACGTCATACGAATTATGCACAATGTTCGAAGTCATTTTTGAGGTAGATTTATTGCACGATCTACACAGAAATAATTTTGATGCTAAACCCTTCCTGCTACTTTGTTGTTCATTTATTTCCAGACAGCCCACACCATCACATTGTTTACATTTCGCGACTTCCTTTCTCAAAGGAGATAAGATGCTCACATCAAGAACAACAAATCCACTACAAACAGCGTCATTGTCAACACAAAAATTTGAATCACCTGGAGGCGTGCCATGTGGGAGTTTCTTCCCTGAAGAACTGATACATTGGTTGCTTTCAACAGTGTGCCTTGCTTTGTTTGTGAACTGGTTACCACGAAATTTCCTTTTATTGAATTTCTTGATGCGTGTCATAGTTTGTATTTATTGCATACACTAAAGCATATGTACTTCCACAAATATATGCAGCACTTGGGCAACAAACATTCAGTAACACATGAACAAATTGCTCCAGCGAAACAAAAGTCAATACTAGCAAAGACAATCATTTAGACATTAGAAACCTGCACTGTGACCAACACATGTAATGTATCAGACGTACAATCATAGGAAACAGAAAGTTAACAGTTCTTTTTGAAATAATACTAGTTTCTGTAAAGTAAATAAAGGGGACATTGCGGCATACATGACCGTAACTATAAAATTTCGTATATATAGGTCATTTTTCATTTGAAACCCTGTAACATATATATCAGTATAATCAGGAAAGATTATAGAATTTAATAAAGTCATAAAAAATTTTCATTTTTCATCATTTATAAGTACTCTGTATCCTTAAATACAAATTAACATTTTTTTCTCCTTTGGTTGTGCTATGAAACCCTACTTCTTGGTAAATTTCATGATTGTAGGTCTATGAGAAGTACCCCATAGGTTTCGATGAGTGAGTTTGCAAGTGTGAAAACATGTGATGTAAATAGCCTTATCTTTTGGTTGCACTGACTTAAAAGGCTAGACTTTTATACCACCAAGAAACAATAGGCCTTAGCACGTCACACAGATTTCAACCTGATATGTCTACCCACTACTGTGAAAAAAGGGAACTTAACAGACAGACAGATAGATAATCTGACAACAAATGACAAAAGAATTCTTTTCATATGATATAACTGCAAATCAGCAATATTGCAATGTTTTCCCTCTGCTTGTAGTGTGAAACTTAGCTTCTTGACAAATGTCATGGTTCTAAGTCAACAGCAAGAACCCCGCTGCTTTTGATGAGTGGGTTTGCAAATATAAAAATATGTCCCAAAAATGGCATTGTCTTACGATTACAATGATTTGGAAGCTTCCCTTTTTTACATCAACAAGGGACCACAGACCTTCATATGTGACATTAATTTCAATTTGATATGTGTACAAGTTCCTGAGAAATAGGGTTTTGAACAGACAGACAGACAGAAAACCAAGTGATCCAATAAGGGTTCCATTTTTACTAACTGACATACAGAATCCTAAAAATGGATGAGACAGTCACTGAGTTACACAAAATCAGCCTTTAATAGCTTAGTGAGCAGGTGCTGCTCATCACAAAACTTCAATACTTCTGCAACGCTTGTATTGTCATCACATAGTACGGATGGCACTTCCTTAGAAAATATGAGCGCTTTCTTCTTGCTATCAAACAAAACACAATTTCTTCAAATATAGTCTACAGAGTGTTTTCAATTGCAAGCACTGAATATTCAGCCAGGGTGGCAATTGGTCTCGAAAATTGGGAAGTCCCTGTGAAATAAAATTTACTGGGTAGTTAGGGAATTCTGGAAAGTTCCAAGGTGAAATGAAATGTTCACTGATAGAAAGAAAGGTTCTGAATCATCTCATTAAAAGTCATCCTTAAGTGTTTGCTTTGAGAACATTAGGATGGAACCATCAGTACATAGAACATTAAAATCA
Organism: Schistocerca serialis cubense; assembly: GCF_023864345.2. Classification (NCBI taxonomy): domain Eukaryota; kingdom Metazoa; phylum Arthropoda; class Insecta; order Orthoptera; family Acrididae; genus Schistocerca; species Schistocerca serialis. The sequence goes on from NC_064641.1 coordinate 171,326,992, forward strand.
AAAAGTTTGTGTAAAATACAGTTAAAATGTTATGAGAGGTACCTTGTTTCATGTGTTCTGTCAGTTCTAAAAATAAATACTATCTTTTAACTAGCCATTTAGCAACCTGCTACATTTCCTATATGGAGATATGGCATCTGCTACTTCTAATCCCACAAAGCATTCTCATGCTCAGATCCTAGAAAGCAGGTAAAGGGCAGATATGTGATTTTGTTGCATATCTACATCTTTGTGGTAGCAACAGGCACTTCAGATCACACTTCATCTTGAGCAGATACGACATTGCAGAAAGTGGTAGTCTGCCAGTGTCAGCACACAGGCAGGGTATCCGACTGGTTTGGTTGGCTCCAGCAGCCAGCCTAATGCTCTCAGTTTCAATAGGGTCTTACATCTTTAAATAAATGAATGATTTGAGAAAATCAGCCAACTTGTTGCAAGTATAAATGTTTATTTACAAACCCTGACCACGGTTTCAACAATTGTAAAATTGTCTTCTTCAGAAGTACACAGACCTAGCAGGGATTTTTTTTTTTTTTTTTACATCATAGTTAAAAAGAATTATCAAGGCGTAAAGGATTTACAAAACCACTGGATAAAAATATAATAAACAAAACATTACTGACAAATAAAATCACATACTGGCAACAACAAATTTCAGAGTAAAGCAGCTCATGTCGAGTAATACAATATATGTGATCATCAGCTGGGCTAAGCATAAAAGCCTTCACATTAGCATGTACATTGAATTAAAAGGCAGTGAAACAGCATGTATGTGGCTGGTGTCACGCGCCAACTCACAAAGTAGTTGTAGTGCACGAAATAGGAAACAATGGTAGGTGACATACCTACGTAGAGGCAAATGCGCACAGCAAACAGATGAAGTGTAAACTAACGATCAATACATTGTGAAATTTTTGGTAGAAAAATGGAAGGAGACGGGAAGCATGAAGGATGAGAGGAAGCTTTAATTATTGTCGTAAAATGGAGGATAAACAGAATTAAATAAAATTTTTACACAAAAAAATAGAAATTTGATGAGAATGAAAGCAGAGGCCACCAACAACCTGTAACTACCTTAATCAGTCTGAAGTACCAGCTTAAAGCCTTCAAAAAAACTGCCAACTTGCAAGCTGCACATGATCATTTAACATGTTACCATCTCTACTGATTGCATTTTTAAAAGTTTCCAGTTTTCATGAAAGTCTAATTTCCATTCTTTAACCTCCTTACACAAAATTAAGGTTTCTCCTTGTTCTTTAGGGGAATTATTAGTAATTAATAAATGTTCATCAAATGTGGAGTGGTGCATATTACCAACTTTCTTTCTTAGTAAATGTTCTTTACACCTTACAGCAGCAGAAAATGGTACAACGGCAGTAGAATTCATTGCGAACAGGAAAGTAGGGCAGAGAGTAAGTTACTGTGAACAGTGTTATTCTCATCAGAATCGACAGCAAACCAACACTGAGAACAATAGTTCAGGTATACATGTTGACGTTGTTAGGAAAGGATGAAGATATAGAGAAAGTACTTGAGGATACGAACAGGTGATTCAGCAAGTAAAGGGAGACGAAAATCTAAGTCATGGGGGATTGGAATGTGCTAATAGGGGTGGGGGTACATAGAAGACCTCTATGAGGCAGAGGACTTGTCTGACGATGTGATAGAAAACGGAATGGGAGTCAAAATGTATGAGACAGGGGATCCAATATTAGAATCAGAAGACGATGTGATAGAAAAAGAAATGGGAGTCAAAAGGCATGAGACAGGGGATCCAGTATTAGAATCAGAAATTAAAAGAGTTTTATACAACTTAAGATCAAGTAAGGTAGAAGGGACAGATAACTTTCCATCAGAATTTCTAAAATCATTGGGGGAAGTGGCAACAAAACGACAATTCATATTGATATGTAGAATGTATGAAACTGGCGATACACCATCAGACTTTTCGAAAAACACCATCCACACAATTATCAAGGCAGCAAGTTCCGGCAAAGGCAAAGGGAAAGAAGGGAGGAAGATTGGATTTAGTGTCCCTTCGATACTGAGGCCATTAGAGACAAAGTGCAAGCTCGGACTGTGTCAAAGATTAGGAATGAAAACAGCTGTGCCCTTTCAAAAGAATCATCCTGGCATTCGCCTCAATCAATTTAGGAAAATCACAGAAAACCTAAATCACGAACCGTAGTCCTCCCAGACGCAAGTCCAGTGTGCTACCCACTGTGCTACCTCGCTTGGTGACAAGAGTGAGAATTATCACATAATCAGCTTAACAGCTCAAGCATCCAAGTTGCTGACAAGAATAATACACAGAAGAATGGAAAAGAAAATTGAGGAACAGCTAGAGGACCATCAGTTTAGCTTCAATTAAATGCACCAGATTAGCAGTTCTGACATTGCATCGATAACAGAAGCAAGACTAAAGAAAAATCAAGAAATGCTCATAGGATTTGCTGACTTGGAAACAGAGTTCGACAAGGTAAAAAGGGTGCAAGATGTTCAAAATTCTGAGAAGAACAGGAGTAAGCTACAGGGAAAGACAGGTAATATACAATATGTACAAGAGGGAGTAATAAGATTGGAAGACCAAGAACGAAGAGCTTGGATTAAAATGGGTGTACGATACACATGTAGGATTTCATCACTACTGTTCAATCTATAAATTGAAAGGTTCAAGACTGGGATTAAAATTCATGGTGAAAGGATATTAATTATAAGATTCACTGATGACATTGTTATCCTCAGTGAAAATGAAGAAGAATTACAGGAGCTGCTGAATGGAATGAACAACCGAATGTGTACAGAATACAGTATGAGAGTAAATCAAAGTAATACAGAAGTAATGTGAAGTAGTAGAAATAATAGGTAGAAACTTAACATCAAAATCAGAGAAGACAAAAGTTAAGGAATTTTGCTACCTAGGCAGTACAATAACACACGGTGGACGGTGCAAAGACAACATACAAATTAGACTAGCACTGGCAAAAAGGGCACTCCTGGGCAAGAGTATCAAACATAGACCTTAGGCCTTAATTTGTGGAAGAAATTTCTGAGAATGTACATTTGGGGGACAGTATTGGATGATAGTGAAACACGGACTGTGGGAAAACTGGAACAGAAGAGAATTGAAGTATTTGAGATGTGATGCTACAGAAGACTGTTGAAAATTAGCTGGACTGAAGAGGTAATGAATGAGGAGGTTCTCCGCAGAATCGACGAGGAAAGGAATATTTGGAATACATTGATGAGGAGGGACAGGGTGATAGGACGCATGTTACATCATAAGGGAGTAACTTCCATTGTACCAGACAGTTCCGTAGAGAGTAAAAACTGAAGAGGAAGATAGAGGTTATAATACATCCAGCAAATAATTGAGGACATAAGTTGCCACTGCTACTGTGAAATTCATGGTGAGCCACATCAAACCATTCAGAAGACTGATGACCTTAAAAAAAAAGTCTTACTTCAATTGCCCTGACAGAATGACCTACCATATATAGTAACAAGGGCAATTATTACAATTCATTTCATAAACACCTGAATTCGAAAAGGGACCATTAACATTGTTGACTGCATGCACAAGATTTTTCTTTAAGCTATTGTCAGTGAAGAAAGTTACATTAGATTTGTATTTACTCACTAATAAGTGTTTTTTCCTATAAGTTACATCTCCTAGGAAAGGAAAAGAAATTCGTTTACCATTTATCACATTGGTGGCACTGGATGTATTTCACTGTAATGTGGAGCAGTTTAGGGAAGTTTTCTTTTTGATGATTTAGTCAGTAGCAGCACGGAACAATGCAAACTTGCGTGCAAGGGGTTGGGCACAATCAGCTAGAGTAATATTATCCAAATATGTGGGCTTGCTGAAAACATTAAAGCTAAAATTATTACCTACTACTGAAATTGTGAGACCAAGAAAATTAAGCTCAACACTTTAAATATTATCACGAAACATGTTGAAAGTGCTAAACAACAAATCTAGTTCTCGGTGGTTGTGATCAGAGGCAAGAATTTATGAAAATGTCAGCAAGGACTCCAGCAAGAGGGCTAAGTCATATGGGTGTACATACATTTTGCCATTGAAGGTGAAATAATTATGTTTGAGACTGACTTGTAATAAACTTATTAGTTCAGCAATTTGTATTTCAGAAAATTTCCTATTTTGCTGTAAGTTTTTCTTGATAATATTTAATGTCTCATCTGTGGGAACATCTCCACATACATTTTAATGTGAAGACTTTATACTTTGCCCAGCTCCAATGGGAATGTTTTTTCATGGCTCTAATTTGGTTTTAATGATGGCATATGTAACCATGTTGATTGACATGAGCTGGTTGCTCTGAAATTTGTCACCACCAGTATGTGATTTTACATGGAAGTAATTTTTGTTTATTACATTTCTATCCAGTGGTTTTGTACATCCTTTACACCTTGATAATTCTTTTTAACGATGTTGTTGTTGTTGTTGTCTTCAGTCCTGAGACTGGTTTGATGCAGCTCTCCACACTACTCTATCCTGTGCAAGCCTCTTCATCTCCCAGTACCTACCGCAACCTACATCCTTCTGAATCTGCTTAGTGTATTCACTCAGTGTATTTTAACGATGATGTGAAAAAATTTCCTCACTTTGTCTATGTACTTCTGAAGAATACAATTTTAAAACTGTTGAAAGCATGTTCAAGGGTTGTTAATAAACATTTATACCTGCAACTAGTTGGCTGATTTTCTCGTATCATTCATTTGCATCCACTGTTGCTGAAGAGCAGCTATGTTCAAAATTTTTATCTTTAGATAAGTCTGCCTTGTAGATATGTATACGCAACTGTATTGAAGTTGGGACTTTGAAAAACTGCAGAAGAGTAGACCTGTGTACTTCCCACATTAGTTTGGTAAGGTTCAGGATGGGATCAACTCCCTGAAACGTGAAATTCGAATACATTTAGATCATAAATATAACTGCTTTATTAAAAGTCAAAGTCATGCTGTTCATGAGAGTTCAGGTAAAATAAAACGACAGCACCAAAAAAAACTCTGTATAATAATTTGTTTTGTTTATTTTATGATTATTTAAAACCAGATTTTTTTCCCCTTCGCCAATTTAATTCGACATAATGTCAAGCTGAGTTGGTGGGACAAGAAAACTGATAAATCATTTACAAATAAGAAACACTGGCCTGCACTTTTCTACATCTACATCCACACCTGCATAGATACTCCACAATCCATCGTACAGAGTATGGCGGAAGGCACCCTGTATCACTAGTAGTAATTGCCTTTCCTATTCCACTTGCAAATAAAGTAAGGGAAAAACGACTTGTCTATACGCCCCGTATGAGCCCTAATTTCTCATATGCTATCTTCGTTGTCCTTACACGCAATGTATGTTGACGGAGGTCGAGTAGTTCCTCAGTCAGCTTCAAATGCAGGCTCTCTAAATTTTCTTAACACAGTGTTCCTCAAAAAAAGTCGCCTTCCCTCCAGGGATTCCCATTTGAGTTTCTGAACCATTTCTGTAAACTTGCATGTTGTTTAAACCTACCAGTAACAAACCTGGCAGCCTGCCTCTGAATTGCTTCAATGTCTTCCTTTGATCCAACCTGGTACAGATCCCAAGACTCCAGCAGTAACCAAGAATAGGTCGCATTAGCATCCTACATGCAGTTTCCTAACAGATGAATCACTGTTTCCAAAATTCTCCCAATAAACTGAACTCAACCATTCACCTTCGCTACCACAATCCTTAAATGCTCATTCCATTTCGTATCACTTTGCAACATTACGCCAAGATATTTAAACGACTTGACTGTATCAAGCAGGACACTACCAACGCTGTGTCCAAACAGTATGGGTTTGTGTTTCCTACTCATACACATTAACTTACATTTTTCTAATTTAGAGCCAGCTGTCATTCATCACACCAACTGGAAATTATGTCTAAGTCGTCTTGTATCCTCTAAGTCATTCAACTCAACTCATCAGCAAACATCAGCAAATTGCTGCCCACCTAGTCCACCAAATCATTTGTGTATATAGAGAATAATAGTGGTTCTATCACAATTCCCTGTGGCATTTCTTACTACATCCTTGCCTCTGATGAACACACACTGTTGAGGACACTGTACTGGATGCAACAACTTAAGAAGTCTTCGAGTCGCTCAAACACTGTGAACCTATTCCATACGCAAGTACCTTCTTTAACAGACTGCAGTGGGGCACCATATCAAACACATTCCGGAAATCTAGAAATAAGCAATCTGCCTTCTGCTCTGCATCCATATTTCACAGTATATTGTGTGAGAAAAGGGCACACTGAGTTTTGCATAATCGATGCTGTCTAAAACCATGCTGATTTGTGGTTGGTTGGAATTAAAAGAGGGGGGAAAGGGACCAAACTACAAGGTCATCAGTCCCTTTTTCAGAATAAAACAATGCCACATGTGTGAGAATAAAACAAACAAGACTGACAACTCAAAACGGAATGAAATAAAAAATCACAAGAACGATGAAGGGCAACAAACATATAAATGGACAAAAGACGACAAGAAAACCACAGAAACACAAGAAACGGCATGAAGAGATTAAAACAACAAAGCAGATTACCATGGGTGGCTGACCATGAGAATAAAAAGGAGAAGCCAGCCACTCTGCAACACATTAAAACCTACACCCTAGGGTGGAGGACACAGAGGGACAAAGGACTTGCGCTAAAACTTAGATCAAATGATAAAACCCACCCTCAAGAATAAAACGTAAAACTAAACCAGCTGATGAGATGATGTCACTTAAAATTAGCGGCAACGAGTCCAGTAACTCAAGATCTCGCGCTGGGCATTGACTGTGGGACAGTGTATCAGAATATGGGCCAGTGCTAACCGGGCGCCGTTGCCTGGGATGCGAACGTGTTCCATGGTCACCACAAACACCGCTGAACGATGGGACCAGTCCAGGGCATAGGTGGACTCCCGGATGGATGCTACCCAAGGATGGTGAGGGTATCACTGGCCGATAGCTTGTAGGCTGCTCAAGGAGCCAGTACACAGAAGAAACAATTCCCCGGGGCATGAACTGATATACTAAAGTGCATGACAGATGGCCAACAGCTCTGCAGTGAATACACTGCAGTCATTGGGCAAGGAATGCTGTTCAAAATGGCCACTGTGAACGTAGGTGAAGCAAAGTTGACCATCAGCCATCGAGCTGTCGGTGTAAACCACTTCAGAGCCCCAGAACACTTCAAGAATCGAGAGGAAGTGACAGCGGAGAGTGGCAGGAGTAACTGAGTCCTTAAAGTCATGCGAAAGGTCCAGATGAATCTGCGGCCTAGCTGTACACCATGGAGGTGTATGCGGACGGACCTGGATGGGAGGTAGTAAAGAGAAGGACTCCAGTTCAGACAGAAGGGATCGCACGCGAACCGCAATCGTTAGCCCTGACCTGGGCCACTAATGCGGGAGATGAACTACTGCGGGTGGAAAAAAAGATACGGTAATTCAGATGCTCAAGAGAACTACAAATGTGTGCAATGGAACTGGCGAGCAGTTGTGCATGTCAGATCTGCAATGGAGGGACTCCGGCATCCAACAGGACACAGCTCACTGGACTTGTTCTAAAAGCTCCTATCGCTAAGCAAATGCCACAGTCATGCAGTGGGTCGAGTACACACAACGCTGAGGGCGCCACTGAACCATAAACCTGATTCCCATAGTCAAGGAGGGATTGAGCAAGGGTTTCATAGAACTGCTGCAGCGTAGAGAAATCTGCACCCAAATTGGTGTTGCTCATACAGCGGAGGGCACTGAGGTGCTGCCAGCACTTCCGCTTAAGCTGACGAAGGTGAGGTAGCCAAGTCAATCAGGGGTCGAAAACCAGTCCTAAGAATCGGTATGTCTCCACTACAGTGAATGGATCATCATGAAGGTAAAGTTCTGGTTCCGGATGAACGGTACGACACCGACAGAAGTTCATGACATCTGACTTCACGGGCGAAATCTGGAAGCCATGGGCGAGAGCCCATGACTGCGCCTTGTGGGTGGCTCCCTGTACATGCTGCTCAGCAACACCAGTACTGGTGGAGCAGTACGAAATGCAGAAGTCGTCTGCATCAGAGAGGGTGAGACGGACAGCCCTACAGCTGCTACTACACCGTTAATGGCCACTAAAAATAGGGATACACTCAATACAGAGCTCTGCGAGACACCATTCTTCTGTATATGCGGGGGGAGGAGGGGGGGGGGGGGGACGGACTATGGGAGGCACCAATTTGGAAACGGAAAGTACGAAGCGGGAGGAAATTCTGGATAAATATCTGGAGCAGGCCCCTGAGACCCCACCCATATAATGTGGCAAAGATATGATGTCGCCAGGTGGTGTCATACACTTTGCATACATAAAAAAAGATGGCATCTAGGTGTTGGTGTCTGGAAAAGGCTGTTCGGGTGGCAGACTTGAGGAACACAAGATTATCAGTGGTAGAGTGACCACAGCAGAGGCTGCCCTAACATGGAGCCAATAGGCCACGTGACTCCAGGACCCAACCATACCTCCAACACACCATATGTTCCAGCAGCTTACAAAGGACATTGGCGATGCTGATAGGTCGATAGCTACCCACATCAAGTGGGTTTTGACCAGGTTTGACCACTGGAATGATGACGCTCTCCCGCCATTGCGAAGGAAAGGTGGCATTGCACCAGATCCGGTTGAAGATTATGAGGAGGTGGCGCTTGTAGTCAGACGAGATGTTCAATCATCCAACTGTGGATAGGATCTGCCCCAGGAACTGTGGCGGGGCAATGTGCAAGTGTACTGAGGAGCTCCCACTCCGTAAATGGGGCGTTATAGGGTTCACTGTTAAATGCAGAGGAGAGAGCAGATAGGTGGAAAGAATACATTGAAAGCCTCTATGAGGGTGAAGATTTGTCTGATGTGATAGAAGAAGAAACAGGAGTCGATTTAGAAGAGATAGGGGATCCAGTATTAGAATCGGAATTTAAAAGAGCTTTGGAGGACTTACGGTCAAATAAGGCAGAAGGGATAGATAACATTCCATCAGAATTTCTAAAATCATTGGGGGAAGTGGCAACAAAATGACTATTCACGTTGGTGTGTAGAATATATGAGTCTGGCGATATACCATCTGACTTTCGGAAAAGCATCATCCACACAATTCCGAAGACGGCAAGAGCAGACAAGTGCGAGAATTATCGCACAATCAGCATAACAGCTCATGCATCGAAGCTGCTTACAAGAATAATATACAGAAGAATGGAAAAGAAAATTGAGAATGCGCTAGGTGATGATCAGTTTGGCTTTAGGAAAAGTAAAGGGATGAGAGAGGCAATTCTGACGTTACGGCTAATAATGGAAGCAAGGCTAAAGAAAAATCAAGACACTTTCATAGGATCTGTCGACCTGGGAAAAGCGTTCGACAATATAAAATGGTGCAAGCTGTTCGAGATTCTGAAAACTGTAGGGGGTAAGCTATAGGGAGAGACGGGTCATATACAATATGTACAACAACCAAGAGGGAATAATAAGAGTGGACGATCAAGAACGAAGTGCTCGTATTAAGAAGGGTGTAAGACAAGGCTGTAGCCTTTCGCCCCTACTCTTCAATCTGAGGAAGCAATGATGGAAATAAAAGAAAGGTTCAGGAGTGGAATTAAAATACAAGGTGAAAGGATATCAATGATACGATTCGCTGATGACATTGTTATCCTGAGTGAAAGTGAAGAAGAATAAAATGATCTGGTGAATGGAATGAACAGTCTAACGAGTACACAGTATGATTTGAGAGTAAATCGGAGAAAGACGAAAGTAATGAGAAGTAGTAGAAATGAGAACAGTGAGAAACTTAACATCAGGATTGATGGTCACGAAGTCAATGAAGTTAAGGAATTCTGCTACCTAGGCAGTAAAATAACCAATGACGGACGGAGCAAGGAGGACATCAAAAGCAAACTCGCTATGGCAAAAAAGGCATTTCTGGCCAAGAGAAGTCTACTAATATCAAATACCGGCCTTAATTTGAGGAAGAAATTTCTGAGGATGTACGTCTGGAGTACAGCATTGTATGGTAGTGAAACATGGACTGTGGGAAAACCAGAACAGAAGAGAATCGAAGCATTTGAGATGTGGTGCTATAGACGAAGGTTGAAAATTAGGTGGACTGATAAGGTAAGGAATGAGGAGGTTCTACGCAGAATCGGAGAGGAAAGGAATATGTGGAAAACACTGATAAGGAGACGGGACAGGATGATAGGACATCTGCTAAGACATGAGGGAATGACTTCCATGGTACTAAAGGGAGATGTAGAGGGCAAAAACTGTAGAGGAAGACAGAGATTGGAATACGTCAAGCAAATAATTGAGGACGTAGGTTGCAAGTGCTACTCTGAGATGAAGAGGTTAGCACAGGAAAGGAATTCGTGGCGGGCCGCATCAAACCAGTCAGTAGACTGATGACCAAAAAAAAAAAAAAAAAAAAGAGTTCATTGTGGCAGGTAGTGAACGAGAGGACTTTCCTTTCCATCCGCCATTTGAGTGTGCAAAAGGCTGGGGGGTAGTTCTCTGATGCAGAGGCTCGAGCATAGAGCTCAGCAAAGTGCTCGGCAATCGCATTTGCATCACTACATAGCATGCCATTGGGTGGTAACGCCAGGGACACCTGTCGGGATCTTGTATCCAAAAAGACATCTGATCTTCGTCCAGACTTGGAAAGGTGATGTGTGGCACCAATGGTCGACACGTACCTCTCGCAACATTCCCGTTTCTGTCGTTTTATAAGCCAGCGTACACGGGCACAGAGCCACTTAAAGGCTATCAGATGCTGTAGGGAAGGGTGCTGCTTATGTCGCTGAAGAGCTCGCCGACACTCTGTAATTCCCTCAGCGACTTCCGGCGACCACCAAGGGACTGTTTTACCCTGGGGGCACCCTAAAGAGCGAGGGATCGCATTTTCTGCTGTAGAAACGATTGTGGTAGTCACCTGCTCAATCATCACATTTATGTTACCACGTGGGGGAGAGTCAACAGTGACATCAGGGATGAAAGTTTCCCAGTCCGCCTTGTTTAATGCCCATCTGAGCAGGCATCCCTGGGCCTGATGCCGGGGCAGTGACAGGAAGATGGGGAAGTGGTCACTACCACACAGGTCGTCATTTTCTCTCCAGTGGATAGATGGGTAAAGTCCTGGGCTGCAAATTGATAAATCAATGGCCGAGTAACTACCTCGAGCATGACTGAAATGTGTGGCGGCCCCAGTATTTAAGAGGCAGATGTCGAACAGAGATAGTAGAGTTTCGAAATCTCTGCCTTGGCAAGTAAGCATGGTGTCACACCAGAAAGGGGTTATGGGCATTAAAATCTCCCAAAAGTAAGGAGATTTAGGGAGCTGATCAATCAGTGCAGCTGCAGGAAGATATACATTGCAGACAGTAATTTCCTGCGTCGTCCGTATTCTGACAGCCACAGCTTGAAGAGGGGTTTGAGGGGCACAGTTTCACTACAGACTGAGTTTAGGACATAAATGAAAACTCCACCTGAAACTCAATTATAGACACTACGGTTCCTGTAATATCCATTATAGCTGCGGAGGGCAGGGATCTACATTGCTGGAAACCAGGTTTCCTGGAGGGCAATGCAGAAAGCAAGTATAAAGCTTAACAGTTGCCATAGCTCAGCCGCAATTCCACTGGAGGATGACAGCATCGTGAGACTGAGAAGGCATGGAACTCAATGAGGCAGTTTACACCTCAGGGTCACCTGCTGCTAACGACTTTTATCTCAGCAGTCTATATCCATTGTGTCTGAGGGTCCGGCGAGATCTAGGTCCTCAGCAGACACCAGAATCTCCACCTCATCTGCAGATGCCGAGCTTGTAGGTAGGGGTGGTGCAGGTGCCACCACAAGCCCCTTGGTCTTGCCGCAATTCCCTCACTCTTGGGGACCTTTGTTTTGGATTTCTCTCGCTGCTCCTTGGGTTTCCCTGGCTGGGAGGACTTGACTGATTCATTCGCCTGGATTGTGGACGAGCATGAAGCCCTACGACCAGCTGCTTTAGGGCTCTTCAGCCAATGGCAGGTGTCATCTTTCCCACTAGCAGAAGCCTGGGAAAGGAGTGACCCAAGGGACCCCTTCCTAGCGACAGGAGCCAAAGAAGATTATGCTTCTCCAGCTCAAAAGTGGGAACTGATATCCACGATGGTTGGGGGGAGGGGGGGGGGGGGGGGTTGCTCCCGAAGTAGGTGGTGTGGGAACAACAGGGAGGGAAGTGACCCCCACCATCAAGGGGGCAGGTGCAATCTTCTGGTTCAGAGAGGCGACTGGAATGCGAGGAACTGATGGGGCGACAACTGTTCTTGTAGCGGCGGCATAAGAAATCATAGCCACAGGATGTAGGCACTCAAATTTCCTCTTAGCCTCAGTGTAGGTCAGTCAGTCCAGGGTCTTATATTCCATGATTTTCCTCTCTTTCAGTAAAATCCTGTAATCTGGTGAGCAAGGTGAATGATGCTCTCCACAGTTGACACAGATGGGAGGCGAGGCACGTGGAGTATTGGGATGTGATAGACATCCACAATCTTGACAGGTAGGGCTGGAAGAACAGCGGTAAGACATATGGCCAAACTTTCAGCACTTAAAGCACCGCGTCAGGGGAGGGATATATGGCTTGACGTCACAGCGGTAGACCATCACCTTGACCTTCTCAGGCAATGTGTCATCCTCGAAGGCCAAGATGGAGGCTCTGGTGGCAATCTGGTTATCCCTTGGCCCCTCGATGGACGCGCCAGACGAATTTAACACCTCGCCGCTCCAAATTGGCTAAAGTGGCATGCAGCTCGTCACCAGACTGCAAAAAAAAGGCCCCTGTGGAATGTAACACCCTGGACTATATTCAAGCTCTTATGGGGTGCGATGGTAACAGAAACATCCCCCAACTTGCCACAAGCGAGTAATGCCCGTGACTGGGCAGAGGATGCTGTTTTCATCAAAACTGACCCAGAGTGCACTCTGGACAATCCCTCCACCTTCCCAAACTTGTCCTCCAAATGCTCCAAAAAAACTGAGGCTTCATGGACATAAAAGATTCTCCATCAACTCTCATAAATACAAGGTACCAGGGTGAATAAGCTTCAATGCCATACGTAGCCTGGCGTTCCTCCCATGGTGTGGCCATGGAGGGGAACGACTTGGGGTCATATTTCTTAGCACTAAAATTAGACTTTGTCCATTTACAGACTGCTGGCAGCAGACCACCAGCAAGAGATGACGTACTACGCTTCATGGCGTGTCATCTGCCCTGATGCCACCCACTCTGACCCTCCCCACGGGTGCCACCCAGCCGTAGCAAAGACTACCTGGCAGGATGGCCATTGCCAGGAGTCCCGATGCCCCAGGGTGACAGGCATCTACTCCTTGGCATATGTGGGGAGTTAACGGCACAGGCATCAGCAGAGTGATCCCTGTGTTGTCCCACCACAACTGACTGGTTACCATGCTGGATATGAGGTGCAAAGACGTCCATGGTCATTATCCGCACAGAAAGTAACACTGCACAGTGCATGGTGGAAAACACACCTAGGAAGGTGTCCTCACTCAAAAGATGGAGAAGAAGCAGGACTGCAATGCGATGACAAGAAAATCGGCTAAAGATCTCAATGCATGATGCACCATGTAAGGGGCCCTTTCGCAATTGGCTCGCTCTTTGGGAAAATTTTGAAAAATGGAGGTCAAACCCTACATGGGACCATCACATAAAGGCCGAAATGTGAGAGACTCCTTTTAGTTGTCTCTCATGACAGGCGGGAATACCTTGGGCCTATTTCAAGCCCTGGACCCGCAGGGCAGGGGGGTGATTCGTGGACACAAGATTCTAGGTCTCAAGAAAATTTACTTCATTCAAAATGAGAATGTGGTCAAGGATTATGCAGAAAAAAAGATGTTAGGGACATTGGTCTGTAATACTGCATAATGTTGTTGGTTGTTATGGCAAAAAGAGAGTTGTGTACATTTTCTTGGGGTACACTATTATCATGAGGAACTGACAGGGCCTATCTGATTCTACAATGCAAACAGCATTAGCTCAGAAGGACATTGTGAGAAGGAAAAAGTGTTCAAGTTCTCTCACAGGTTTTCCTCTCAAAATAAAAAAAGACACTCAAAGCGTGTTTATGGAGGAAGGTTCCCTGTACAGCTGCCTACAACTGGGTAGATTAACCAGAGTGGAGTGGTATCCACGAAATCACAGTTTTCTGTACTCCAGACAATTGACAGTTAACGAATTGTTTCAAAATATTTCCCAATAAAGATATTAATCCAATGTGATGATTACTTGATTACTGGTAGGGACTGTACTAGCCTTTCCTCAACAAAGTCCACCCAGAGAGCCCAGGTTGCCTGAGCAAGCTTTACGCTGCCGAGTTCCTGCAGGTCCCCAAATAATGCTCATTAAAGCCTCTTTCCACTGAAGTGAAGACAAGCAAATGCCCCATAGAGAATTCTCTCTGGTGTTAAAACACTAGGCATGCATGCACAAATGGCTATTGGTCATGCACTGGTCACATTTGCAGGTGTTCACTGAAGCACTTCGCTGGTTGTCGGTTTTAGAGTGGACCATCGAGGAAACTTTGGGCCCTCTCCAGCCTGGCACTAGCTCCAGGGAGATAAAGTACACTTGATTTGCAGTAGTATGCTATTTTTCACATGTGAGTGGTGGTTGTTTTTTTTTAATAGTTTTTTCCCTGGTGATGGAGTGGCCGGACAATAGCATACTTCTGTTGATAGAAGAGCATAGATCCCACAAGTGCTTCATGGATCCTAAGATCCACAGCATAAAATACTTAACACACACAATTACATTGGCAAGAAATTGCTGAAAATGCGAACAGAAGAAAGTGAAGCAGAAAATGAATACCTTAATATCTTTTTATAGATGAGAAAGGTGCAGAGAACACACAAGTCCTGAAACGCATGTAGTGGAAAAATATAATGGTATGCCTTCAAATTTATGTCATTTCTCCTTGATAAATATAGAGTGAGGAAAAGCAGATGATAATGGTTTAGTACAGTCATAAGCATGTAGTAACATTATTTTGCATTTATTTAGTTTAATGAGAGCTGTACAGAGTATTAACTCAGTCTAACAATATTTATCCTGTCCTTCAAATTTCCCATTATCCAATTTAAAATATTGTGCAAATGCATACTTCTGCAGAAAATATTGTTTCAGAGAGATATGGGCAACCAACTGTTGTTCTGGAGAAGTCCGCACTGATGAAATAATACACTCCTCTACCCTCACCACATTTACAATTACTGCGTGACTTACAGAGAATGAGATGCGCAATCTTTCTGAGCTCATTTTTGTTCCATTTTTTTGTTTACTTTTGTTTCGTTCCATGTAACTGCTGTTAGAAAAATAAATGCCACCACAATACACAAATAACATAGATTAATATGAAATAGAGAGACCTGATCACTCTTGCTTACCATACAAATTAAACCAAGCTGTACTAATTTGCTCTCCATAACACTAAACAGAATACAATTTAAGCAACTTTAAGTAAGTTCCCCAATCATACTGTAGTCATCAGTGGACATTTTAATCATCCAATGATCAATTGGGAAAATTACAGTTCTGTTAGTGGTGAGTGTGATAAGACATCCTGCGAAATGTTGCTAAATGCCTTCTCTGAAAACTACCTGGTACAGATAATTAGGAATCTCACTCATGAGGGAAATATATTTAATCTAATAGCAATGAATAGAGCTGAACCCTCTGATAATTTCCAAATCGAAACTGGAATCAGTGACCCTGATGTAGTTGTGGTAACAGTGATTAGCAAAATACCAAGGACAACCAAAACAAGCAGAATGATTTACATGTTCTGTAAGTTAACTGAAAAACCAGTAGTGTCATATCTCAATGAGGAACTTGAAACTTCCAGAACAGGGGCAGAGCACATAGTGCTATGGCTCAAATTGAAAAGTATAGTTCACCATGAGCTGAACAGATGCGTATCCAGTAGAACAGCTCATAATGGGATAGATCCTCTAGGCAAGTACTAGACATGTTAAAATATCACAAGATTCTCATATAAGTACAATGAAAAATAATGTTAGTAAGTTACAAGATTCTCATAAAAGCACAGTGAAAAATAACATTACTACATCACATCAGAATATCAGATAATTATAAAGCAAAGTAGATGAGCTTCTTGTTTGTTTAGAAGATTTAGAAACTGCAGGCGGAATAGGTGCAATACGCCTGTCTGAACATCATACAGTCACAGATATCGAAAAGGTAAAGGTAGGTGGACATAAACTTTCAGCACATATAAGTTAAGACACTATGCAGAGAGGAGTTGCCATAACGTTAAAATTTACGATAGTGTAAAAAATTTAGGAACTAAAAAGTTTTGTGTAGAGCAATGTACAGAAGAACATGCATGTGGTTCTTTCAATTTGACATCAGTTATTGAATTTCCTATTCAGGTGGTATAGTAAAGCAGCATACTGATAGATAATGTTTTTACAGACCAAGATAAATTTATTCAAATAAAAACTTTTTGTGTTAAGAATGGCCTGTCTGATCATGGTGCACAGCTAGTTACAGTATATGACATAGCTTCATACAGCAATGCAAACAATCCTCCAAAATAGTGGATTCAATTAACAATTTGAAAATTGCAAATTTTAGGGAAAACTTGCAACAGTTAGTGTGATGAGGTGTACAGGGAACCTGATGCTAATTTAAAATTTAACCTCTTTCATGAGATCTCTTTGAGAATAGTTGAAAACAGTTTCCCTCAGAAAAGAGTGAAACATAATTTAAGAAAAGTTATTAAAAATTTGAGAAGTATGTGCATCATGTCTGAGATTAGCACCTCTGATAATAAAATTAAAACAATTCGAAATATTGTTAAAACAGAAACAGGGCAACAGAGAGCACAGGAAGACTGTACTTCTACCTAACTCACTGATAAATTTGTTAGCAAAACATCAGAAGTAACACTTTTGTGTCTTTTTACTTTTGTTTGCATTTGTTAGTATGTGTACTTAGTGATGTCATTGTCATCATTTTGTGTACACTGGAAGAAGCTGCTTCTGCCGCATTGATGATGCCATGGGTCAAAGCAGATGGATGTAATCTGATGCTCCTGTAATGCCCTGGGAATCACAGTAGTGGAAGATGCAAAAAAATTTCCTTGTACAGGAAAGTCAGTATAAGGTGGCGGCTGAAGCAAGGAAGATATTAGAAGTAGACTGACACAGATGTAGAAAGCCTTCTTTAATCAAACAGTTTTCTGATATCACATATTGATATGGTACTGAGGAGTAAGTTCCTGACAGTGCACATCTGGAGTAGAGTTGTTAAAAACAATAAAATAAATAAAAACGGAGAAAGGGGAGGAGGGAGGTGGGGGGGGGGGGGGGGGAGAGAGAGAGAGAGAGAGAGAGAGAGAGAGAGAGAGAGAGAGAGAGAGACACTAGATGCAGTGCCATCGAAGATAGTTAAAAATTATGTTGAAAACAAAACAGAGTAGTGAAGATGAGAATAGAAGCCAATGGAAACACCTAGAAGAGACACGATAATGGTCCATCTACTATACTGTCTAAGAATAGCACCTACTTGATTTAGTATCATGGAAGAAGTGTTAGAGGGCACAAATATAATAGGGGCAAATCAAGACTAGTATACAAGATGGTGAATGCAACAGTTGTATTAGTATAAGACAGAAAAGACGGAATACAGCATCAATCTAGTCACACAACTGTTGACTAAAAAAATAAATCAAGGTTTTAAAAAAGTATCCAAGGTGGGTCAACAGAAGTGTCAGATTCCACCCACCTACTTTGACCCATTACATAATGGTGTTGTGGTATGTGACGTCATTACAGCCCGGAGTTTAAGAGTTGGTTGTGTTTGTAGAGGTCTTCTTGTGTTTGATAGTGCCCTGTGTGTGTGTGTTTTGTTTTCCGTAGTTGTAGGTGTTAGTTTTTTCGTATCAATAGTTATGGTTGACCTATACTAGTCAAGGAAAATGACAGATTCCTATTTTCTTAGTTTTATATGTAGGTATCCGTGTTTTGGTATCGTCAGCTGTGGTGAAGGGAAATGTCTGATTCCAATTTCCTTAGTATTTGCTGTAGGCGTTGGCGTTTTGGTATCGTCAGCTGGGGTTGACCTATATAGGTTAAGGGAAGTGTCGATTCATAAAATTAAAAAAAAATTTTTGTCATCATTTTGTGTGTTTTGGGATCGTGGTGTTTTTTTTTTTTTTTTTTTTACTGTTACATTTAGTTTGTCCCCTCTCTAGAACTCCCAATTTTTCACATTTGTCCCGTTAGTTTCATTGTATTTTCGGAGTGAGATGTTACTGTCTTATTTATATGTATTTTCATGTTTGTTGCCATGTGTATGTAGTGACATCATAGGCGCCATATTTTGAGACGCTTAGAATAGCCATTTCCGCCATACTGGTCATGTCATGGGTCAAAGCAGACGGGTGGAACCGGACACTTCCATAATCCCTCGAAGCTATCATTAACAAAAACTGAATGAGATATTGTAAACAAGGTACACAACCATAGCCAAGTTAAAATATACAGCACAAAGAACAATACTGTAGATCCCATTTACATACAAGTCACACTTCATGAACGTATACTTCGCCTGTATTCTTCCCAAGATACCAGTGATAAAGTTCACAACAGCAGCGATATTAAATACTAACATTACAAAATTTATACACAACAGATTGATAAGAAGAAACTTACTTTTAACACTTTTCCTAGCTAGCAGAGGTAGGATAGAACATCCATGCATGAGCAATTTAATGCAGTCACACTTTTTACAAATGATATTTTATAAAATACGGGACTTCCAAGTCAGACATATACATACAAGCACATATCTTACCACTGTCCAATTCAGCAGGAGCTGCGGCTGTTTCTGCCTTTGTTTGTGCTACAGTCAGCAAATCAGATATATTCTTCACTGGCTGAACGGTGGTGTCATAAATATCAACCACTATGCCACCTGGAACGTGTTTCAAGACCTTCATTGACAGCAACTTTTCTATCACAGCAAGTTCAAATGTTGCCGAAAGATCATCTTCAGCACCACGGTGTTCATAACCATTAAGTATACAGTGGATGGCCTGCTCAGGAGGCTGGCTTAGAAGTGTTGGTTCAATTTTGCACAGAGAGCTAATGGGCACAGTATCAGAATTACCGTAATCCACATAAAAAACATGCACCATATTAGATTCAATACTCTTAATTTTTGCACGATACCAACGGCCATCATTTGCAAACAATGCACAACATGGCATACCAACTTGCAACTGAGCAGGAGAAAATCCTTGAACTTGGGTTCTGTTGCAATATGAAGCCAAATAATTCATAATATTTGTCAGTCCACTGACATTGGCTTCCAACTGAACATAAAAACTTGAAACTGATTCAACATAAGAAACATAAACATTCTCAACTAAGCCCACAGCAGGTAGCGCCATTTTTTTGTACCCCTTAGACAGTTGCTGAACTCTTAGTTTTTCAAGTAGCAAGTCTTTAACACTTTTACCATCAACATACAACTCACAATATTGCTTCACAGGTGGACCTTCTGGATTAACTACCTTCATCTTTAATAACTTATCTAGCACTATTTTCTTGAATTCATCTTTGAGATCATCATTTAAAGGAATATCCCTTATCCCTGCAAGAGAATATCTAAGTGCCATAGACTTTAGATTCATGTATTTGTCTGGAATTTCGTATATTTCTGAATAAGGAAGAACTTCTGAATTCCCAAAATCTACATAATATATCATACACCTGTCATCCATTACACTCATGACAACAGCACGACAAAGTAAATGATCTTCAGAAAATCTACCTAAACACACTGAACCTGGGAGCAATGGCTTCAGCATTGGCTGTGGAGGATTGTCATTTATTTCATTCGACATGCTGGCAAGCTGATCTTCAAAAGCCTTTAACTGGACAGAAAATGCAAGAGGGCCATCGTCCACAAATGATACATATACCAAATGCTCTGAGTTAACTTCCAAAACAGGTACTCCAAAGACTCTTCCACTGCCCTGTTGCACAGGGTTTTTCTTCATATTGACATTGGTTCTGGCAGCCCGCATTGTTTCAACTTGGTATGCTGGATTGGGCCTAATATTGGCAACACGGTTTATAGACGGCGGGGGAGTGAAAGTCTGCCAAGGGGCTGTGGGTGCATTAACTTTGTGTGTTACAGACTGAGAAGTATGCAAACTTTGACTGATCATCTGTTGCGCACTGGGTGTAATAGAAACCGCCAAACCTTCCTGAATCAGAACCTGTGAAATATCTATACCTCCAGAAGAGTACAATGCCATTATCTTTCTTCTAGCAGTTTCTCCAACAATAACGCCCTGAAACTCTTCATAGCCAAGTTTTTGTCTTATATGCTCAACTGTAGAATCTTCCCACTCTCCTCTTTGAGGTGGCAGTACACCAGCGAGATAAAATTCCGTAGCCTGGTCCGGAACTGCAACCAAAGGTGGTTGCGGATCACCAGCACGCACCTGCACATTTCTAATATTACTAACTGGAACCACTTCTTTATTTCCAAAATCGCAAAACTGTACATAAATCTCGCCTTCTGACACGTTTGCGAGGCTGATTATTCGTGCCCTGTAG
This sequence comes from Schistocerca serialis cubense, assembly GCF_023864345.2. Taxonomy (NCBI): domain Eukaryota; kingdom Metazoa; phylum Arthropoda; class Insecta; order Orthoptera; family Acrididae; genus Schistocerca; species Schistocerca serialis. Next base: position 171,347,692 of record NC_064641.1, read on the forward strand.
TAAACTCCATCGACGTATTTCGCACAACAGATGCCACCGACTATAAGAGCTGAAGGATGAGTTACGAAGAGGCCTCTTTCGAACTGATCCGTGTACTGGCGTATAAGTTTTTCCACGAACATAGCACTTGACCTGTTGAGTTGCACCCATAGTTTCAAAAATGGGCCTTCTTTCTCTAGATAAGTGACATACACTTCAATACTGCTCATGTCAACGTATTTTAACACAACACTGTACTAACAATCAAACATCACGCTATCCTTCTTCATTGGTACATGCTTGAGTCAACGATACAACTTTTGGGTTTCAAAGATCTTCAGTCATGACAAAAAGGAGCATTTTCCAAAGACCAGCTTACGTGTAGTAACCAAATTTTAACTCGTTGGTAGTAACCTTCGACCATAGATATTGCTATGGTCGAAGGTACTAACTTCTAGATAATCTTCCATATGCATTCAAACTTGCAAACGCAAGTTGACACCTGTAGCGACAGAAGACAATTGTTCTTTTAGTGTGTTATTTCTTCTGAAACAGTTATCACTATGAAAGATACTGTAGTGTTTCATAGGATTGGCAATGTATTAAACCTTACTTTAGGCTAAAAATTGAGAAAATCACTGTGAATTGCGAAACAGGCCCACAAATATTAGACATAAAGAAGAACTTCTAAAGGTCGCTTCACATCACTCGTTTTCAATACTCAACATTAATTCCCAATTGGTGATACGTCAAAGAGATATAATACTAGAGAGAGGCAGTACCGCAAAACCAGTGAAGCAAACTTGAACAACCCTCCACCATGATTTCTGCTGACAAAACATATGTGTCTGATGTAGAAGAGTTGTCAAGTAATCACTAAAAATATCCTATGTTAATGGTCAGCAGTTACGGCCAGATGCGAAATTATCCTGATTACGACCGACGAATACTTGCTATACATCGTCTTTCATCAATAACTGGAACACATACATTATACACAATCTACTCCCAGACGATTTATTATGTGGCATTCAGAAAAAGAAGACACGCTCTCAAAAATTCAGTATTTGTGTGGTTTAATACACCCCATGAACCATGGACTTTGCGGTTGGTGGGGAGGCTTGCGTGCCTCAGCGATACAGATGGCCGTACCGTAGGTGCAACTACAACAGAGGGGTATCTGTTGAGAGGCCAGACAAACGTGTGGCTCCTGAAGAGGGGTAGCAGCCTTTTCAGTAGTTGCAGGGGAAACAGTCTGGATGATTGACTGACCTGTCCTTGCAACACTAACCAAAACAGCCTTGCTGTGCCGGTACTGCGAACGGCTGAAAGCAAGGGAAAACTACGGCCGTAATTTTTCCCGAGGGCATGCAGCTTTACTGTATGGATAAGTGATGATGGCGTCCTCTTGGGTAAAATATTCCGGAGGTAAAATAGTCCCCCATTCGGATCTCTGGGCGGGAACTACTCAAGAGGATGTTGTTATCAGGAGAAAGAAAACTGGCGTTCTACGGATCAGAGTGTGGAATGTCAGATCCCTTATCCGGGCAGGTAGATTAGAAAATTTAAAAAGGGAAATGGGTAGGTTAAAGTTAGATCTGGTGGGAATCAGTGAAGTTCCGTGGCAGGAGGAACAAGACTTTTGGTCAGGTGAATTCAGGGTTATAAATACAAAATCAAATAGGGGTAATGCAGGAGTAGGTTTAATAATGAATAAAAATAGGAGTGTGGGTAAGCTACTACAAACAGCATAGTGAACGCATTATTGTGGCCAAGATAGACACGAAGCCCACGCCTACTACAGTAGTACAAGTTTATATGCCAACTAGCTCTGCAGATGATGAAGAAATTAATGAAATGTATGATGAGATAAAAGAAATTATACAGGTAGTGAAGGGAGACGAAAATTTAATAGTCATGGGTGACTGGAATTCGAGAGTAGGAAAAGGGAGAGAAGGAAACATAGTAGGCGAATATGGATAGGGGCTAAGAAATGAAAGAGGAAGCAGCCTGGTAGAGTTTTCACAGAGCATACCTTAATCATAGCCAACACTTGGTTCAAGAATCTTGAAAGAAGGTTGTATACATGGAAGAATCCTGGAGATACTAGAAGGTATCAGATAGATTATATAATGGTAAGACAGAGATTTAGGAACCAGGTTTTAAATTGTAAGACATTTCCAGGGGCAGATACGGACTCTGACCACAATCTATTGGTTATGAACTGTAGATTAAAACTGAAGAAACTGCAAAAAAGTGGGAATTTAAGGAGATGGGACATGGAGAAACTGACTAAACCAGAGGTTGTACAGAGTTTCAGGGGAGCATAAGGGAACAAGTAGAAGAAGAATGGGTAGCCCTGAGGGATAGAGTAGTGAAGGCAGCAGAGAGCTAGTAGAGGGCTAGTAGAAATCCTTGGGTAACAGAGGAAATATTGAATTTAATTGATGAAAGGAGAAAATATGAAAATGCAGTAAATGAAGCAGGCAAAAAGGAATACAAACATCTCAAAAATGAGATCGACAGGAAGTGCAAAATGGCTAAGCAGGCATGGCTAGAGGGCAAATGTAAGGATGTAGAGGCTTATCTCACTAGGGGTAAGATAGATACTGCCTACAGAAAAATTAAAGAGACCTTTGGAGAAAAGAGAACCACTTTTATGAATATCAAGAGCTCAGATGGAAACCCAGTTCTAAGCAAAGAAGGGAAAGCAGAAAGGTGGAAGGTGTATATAGAGGGTCTATACAAGGGCGATGTTCTTAAGGACAATATTATAGAAATGGAAGAGAAAGTAGATGAAGACGAAATAGGAGATATGATATTGCATGAAGAGTTTGACAGAGCACTGAAAGACCTAAGTCGAAACACGGCCCCGGGAGTAGACAACAATCCATTAGAACTACTGACAGCCTTGGGACAGCCAGTCCTGACAAATCTGTACCATCTGGTGAGCAAAATGTATGAGACAGGCAAAATACCCTCAGACTTCAAGAAAAATATAATAATTCCAATCCCAAAGAAAGCAGGTGTTGACAGATGTGAAAATTACTCAACTATCAGTTTAATAAGCCACTGCTGCAAAATACTAACACAAATTCTTTACAGACGAATGGAAAGACTGGTAGAAGCCGACCTCGGTTAAGATCAGTTTGGATTCCATAGAAATGTTGGAACATGTGAGGCAATAATGACTCTACGACTTATCTTAGAAGAAAGATTAAGGAAAGGCAAACCTACGTTTCTAGCATTTGTAGACTTAGAGAAAGCTTTTGACAATGTTGACTGGAATACTCTCTTTAAAATTCTAAAGGTGGCAGGGGTAAAATGCAGGGAGCGAAAGGCTATTTACAATTTGTACAGAAACCAGATAGCAGTTATAAGAGTCGAGGGGCATGAAAGGGAAGCAGTGGTTGGGAAGGGAGTGAGACAGGGTTTTAGGCTGTCCCTGATGTTATTCAATCTCTATATTGAGCAAGCAGTAAAGGAAACAAAAGAAAAATTCGGAGTACGTATTAAAATCGATAGAGAAGAAATAAAAACTTTGAGGTACGCCGATGACATTGTAATTCTATCAGAGACAGCAAAGGACTTGGAAGAGCACTTGAACGTAATTGCTAGTGTCTTGAAAGGAGGATATAATATGAAAATCAACAAAAGCAAAACGAGGATGATGGAATGTATTCGAATTAAGTCAGTTGATGCTGAGGGAATTAGATTAGGAAATGAGACACTTAAAGTAGTAAAGGAGTTTTGCTATTTGGGGAGCAAAATAACTGATGATGGTCGAAGTAGAGAAGATATAAAATGTAGACTGGCAATGGTAAGGGAAGCATTTCTGAAGAAGAGAAATTTGTTAACATCAAGTATAGATGTGTCAGGAAGTCGTTTCTGAAAGTATTTGTATGGAGTGTAGCCATATATGGAAGTGAAACATGGACGATAAATAGTTTGGACAAGAAGAGAATAGAAGCTTTCGAATGTGGTGCTACTGAACATTAGGTGGGTAGATCGCATAACTAATGATGAAGTGTTGAATAGAATTGGGGAGGAGTATGTGGCACAACTTGACAAAACGAAGGGACCGGTTAGTAGGACATTTTCTGAGGCATCAAGGGATCACAAATTTAGCATTGGAGGGCAGCGTGGAGGGTAAAAATCGTAGAGGGAGACCAAGAGATGAATACACTAAGCAGATTCAGAAGGATGTAGGTTGCAGTAAGTACTGGGAGATGAAGAATCTTGCACAGGATAGGGTTGCATGGAGAGCTGCATCAAACCAGTCTCTGGACTACAGATCACAACAACAACAACAATACACCCATTACTATATGTAAGATACTTTCAGTAAGTCCAAAATCAATTGGGGAAGTGTGTAACCTACAAGTTCAAAGAACAGAGTTTAAAGAAAATTTTTCTAAAAAATTTTGATTCTTTATATATTATACGTAGTACAGCACCAGTATAAGGATAAATTTGAATTTGAAATACCTGAAATAAGCTTTGTGTTACATGGGTCAACTACAGAAACTGCGACTCATAAATCAGGTACATTACGACCAAATCCACTTTGTTGAATACCCAAGGGAGTTATTAGATGATCATAAGTTTATGAAATTTATAATTAAGACACTATTTAGTTAAATTATCTTTTTCCTGAATCAGTTTATCATTTGGTCGTTATATAGATACAACTCTGCAAAATGGCTACCCTTGCACAAACGGATACCAAGATTGTCTCATAGAGTAATAAGAAATGAACACAGGAGATTGAAGATTTTATTGGCTGTAAACCATAGGTCCTAATATTAACACATACTTCATTTAAAATTTCCAAAAAACAGCAAAATAATTATTGGAGTATGCTTAATGCAACTGTCAAATACTGAATCAGTTAGATTACTTCATAATATTCATATAAAAAATGACATAATTCACCATACCTTCCATCCAGTAAATAAGTTTTCAGTCAGAACAAAAATGTATGAGCTTCATTATGAACATAAGAACCTGATAGTGGTTCAAAGAAGTGTCAAATAAATAGGCACAAAAATTTTAACTCTCACCTTGAACAGATAAAATGTTTAAGAGACAGTGAATCAGGTTTCATAGCTAAATTGTTTTGTATTGTACGGAACTGGGGACCTACAAACGATCTAGAGACTGCAAGACCATAGCCCGCAGTGGTACATAACCCCACAACAGGCTACAGCAGTTCACTCACGCCACTGCCGCCCCACACCAAACCCAGGGTTATTGTGTGATTCGGCCCCCAGTGGATCCCCTGGGAACATCTCACACCAGATGAGTGTAACCCCAATGTTTGCGTGGTAGAGTAATAATGGTGACTGCATACATGGAGAAAGTGTTTGCACTGCAATTGCCAACATAGTGTAACTGAGGCAGAATAAAGGGAACCAGCCCGCATTCGCCAAGGCAGAAGGAAAACCGCCTTAAAAACCATTTGCCGGGCTGTTTCATGCTGGGGTCCGGCACGTCTATCAGCCCAGAAATGGCTAAATTACAGAAATATTTGTTAAATATGCCCATCTATTGATTAGAAGAGTTTCATGCATCAAAAGTGGAAATTGCATTTAGATAAAACAATACATTTTGTAAACAAAGAAATGTGATATCATTTTCCAGTTTGAGACATTATAGTACTGATATTTATTTTTGTAATCATTAAAGATATCTGTTTTTATATGTACAAGTACATTACCTACTTTCGCTTTAAATTTTGTGTTAACAAAGTCCAAATATGTAGAATATTTTTAGATATGCAAAGAAGATTGTTTCGTATATTTTGGTATTATACTATCTTGTATGAGTGGCTCATTCGACATCTCACGTGATATGCACACAATTCGAGACCTAAGGAACATGAAATAAGTAAATGCTCCCAACTTTCGTTCTGTTATCTGCAACTGCCACACTAAACTGGTCAGCAAGAGGTTGAATGGAAGCGTTAGACACGCTTAGCGATTTTACATAGGACCAGAATTTTCTTGGGTTCTCCGATCTTTTGCTAAGGTGTGACTGTGGTAGTTGTTGTATGCTTCGCACATAGATCTTTCCACAGACGCACGAATATCTACTAACCTTCACTTGTCGTCATTTATGCGACCGCTTTTGAATCTAGAGTGCAACAGCCTCTGCTTTCTCATCATCTGCCGAAATTCGTTAATAAAACACAGTGGGTCTTTTCCGTCCTTCATGCACTTACTAGGCACGTAAATCTCCAGACCACAATTAACAATCTGCTTAAACTTTGCCCATATTCCTCTACAGTCATCTTACTGGAGCTAAATGATGACAATTCACTGTCTATGTTAATAACTGCTTATCTACTCTATCTAGCAGAAACACTCTCCTAGCCTTCTTGACTGATTTATTAACTTTCATAATCATAGTTGCTATAATGACATTATGATAGCTAATCCCTGTTTCTATACTGACGTTGTCGATAAGGTCCAGCTTATTTGTGGCTGCAAGGTCTAAGATATTTCCATTGCGTGTGGGCTGCCGAGATAGCTGATCAAGACAATTTTCAGAAAACGAGTTCAAAAGTATTTTGCAAGACCGTGCCTCTGTAACCCCCCTTCCCCCCCCCCCACACACACACAATGAATCCATAGACATCCCAGTCTGTACTTGGCTGGTTAAAGTCGCCTCCAAATAGTGTTGCATGATCTAGTATTTACACGCTATTAACTGTAGAATTTCTTTGAATGACTCTAGAACCGTCACAGTGGGATTGGGTGGCCAGTAAAAACATCCAACAATTAACTTAGTTTCACCTGCACCTATTATACACGATCCCCCCCTACGGCCTCTAATCTGTCTTTCCAATACACGTTCCACAACCCACTAAATATCTCATAGCTTCCACTTCAGGTTTCAGCCAGCTCTCAGTCCCAAGAATAACTTGAGTGCAGTAAATTTGGGAACTTTATTACGAATACTTCGACAGTTTAGGTACTGATAAAATTGTAACAGTCGATGCGTCTTTATTCTGAATGGCGTTTGACTTCCCATGCTGTGAATCGACTGGCAACTGTTCATTGGAGCACCTGAAATTGCGGCCTAGCCTAAAAAACCCTCATATGCACTCAACAGGTACTCTGCTACCCAAGTAGATGGTTCCTTGGTGTAGTGCACCCCTGACCTATCAAGGGTAGTCCTACAAATCCCCACACGATAATGCAGGTCTACAAATCTGTAGCCAAGGCCGTTACAGAGTCGACGAAAACTTTGGTTGAGGCCCATCAACTCGGCTCTAAAACAAAGGACCCTTATCAACCCTGGGAACAATGCAACAAATTGCGAGCTCTCTGCACCCTGCGTGAGAGTTCAGCAGTATTCACCACCTCCACCAGCTACCTGTGCGAACTGAGGATCACCTCAGAACCCACACAACAGGTGTTGGTGCCAACGTGAGCCACAAATTGCTGACGACTGCACACTGCACGCTCGATCGCCACAGGCAAGGCCACCTCCACATCGCGGATGAGCCCCCCCCGCCCCCCCCCCCCCCCCCAGCAGAGATACTGAGTGCACACTGGCTAGGAAGCCAGGATTCCAGCCCTGAACGCTATCTGGCTAATGGGCTCCATAGTGCGTCTAACATTGGGGATCCTGATAACTCATAAACCCCTCCCCCATGTGCCTGATTGGACCCTGCTGAAGGAGCAGCCGCCTGTCCACTCACAGGGTGAATGGGCGAGGCCAGATGGCCTGTCTCCATTTTGGCCCTCCGCCTCAAGAGACGCGAATGGGCCACCATCCTCCACTCACCCTGCTGTGAGGGCAGATCCACCATGTCAGGTGCACTAGGTGGTGCCTCAGAAGCAGAACGCACGGGCAAAACAAGTGACAGTTGTGCCATGCGACACACCAGATTCTCTGCCGCCACAACATTCCGAGGTAGCAGCCTGAAGATGACTGACTGCAGCCAACAGCACGTTCAGCAGTTCACGAACTGCGGCCAGCTCCTTCTGCATCTGTACACAGCTTGCACAAATCTTATTCATAATAGCAAGACTATTTGAAGAAGTGAACTATAAAAGCAAAGAAGCCTAGATATGCGATTTGCTACCCTCCTGATGCGTCACCAATGAACGCTGATGCGCTAAAGAACTACGTAGCTGATTGTTCAGTGAGCAACTATTGTGGTAAAGACTGAATGAATTTACACTTACAAAAACGCGATATTAATCCTCTTAACCAGAGGAACACGTACGAAATTTAATAAATATATTACGTGAAAAACACAGAAAAGGATAAACACATAACTTGTCGCATACATATCACAGCCGAGAGCTGAAGCCTGACCCCCTTGTGCGTTCATCTTCCTTCTGCTGCTTTTATGCTCAGGGTATCCAATCCACTCGAATCTGAACGACGACTAAGTCTGAACTCAGTCTTATGCTTCGTCTTCTACACATCAAAATAGGGACCTACGCTCAGCAGAACAAGTGTCGCTGCAGTGGCTGGCATGACAACAGTCAATGCTGTCTCCCTCTGGCACTGATCTTCTCATATAAATTCACATGCTGCAATAACGGTTCCAGAGAGACTCATCCCTCCAGGTGGTTCAAAGGGTGTCTGTAGACTGCATTAATTCGAGCCCTAAAGTTTGATTTCAGCTGATTAGATTTGCGGCAGGTAGCACTTTCCTGGGCTGCCCTGACCAGTACAAACAAGGCTGTGAAACATTCAGGTGAGCTATCCCTGAAACCTTGATAGGGGAATGAGAAGTAGGCTCCATTATCTCACAAGTTGTTCCACTCAATAACAAATCACTCCTGTTTAACTCTAGACTTTTGGGTGACGTAAGCTTCCCCTACTCGTAACAACTAGCAAGTACTACCATTTTGTCAAAAGTAGAGTACAACCAATGTGCCTCGATCTGCTAAAAGTACAAGTCTGGCTCAATCACTTCTTTATTACATTCTCTTACCTCCTTTTCTCCCGTTAGCGATTTCACTGACCAGGAATCCTGCTTCTCTCTTATTACTATATTCGGACAGACTGTGATTTCTCCTCGGCATCATTTTAAAACTTTGCTTTCTCTATTTCTACATATCTTTCCCTGACTTAATAATAGTCGCAGCGTTTTTACTCTTACAGATTTCTTCAATATCCTCCACTTGACAGGACCTGCATGAACTGTGTAGCATTCGTAACATGCTTGTTTCCCTTCTACCGATATAGAAACGGAGATGTAAACTTTCGCTCCATCAGTTCTCACCGATGCTGTGGCTAACTTAAAATAAAAAGGTACGGTTTTGTGCTCAGGTCCTAAAACCAACCACACCTTCGATGGTAGTCCTTCCCTACTTTCCTTAGACCCTCTAAATACTGTTATGGCAACAACTTTACCCCTAGCTGACTTCTTACAGGCTGCTGCATAGCCTCCTGTAGTTCTGTTACTTTCCCTCGTGCTTTCCAAAAACCATCTTCTATGTACTGCAACAATTTTGTCATTACTACCTCCCTACCTAAAACTTCTACTTCGGTTAGTGGTTCCCTGATATTCTGCCTCTTCTGCAGCTCACATACAGACAGGAATACCTATTACTTTCCTCCCACTTATATTCATTGCTGCTCCACAGCAGCTTACACTAATTACATTAAATCAATACCTAACACCCAATAAATAAACGACTAATTCCTAGGTCTTAATCCATGTGGGTTCTTCGTTACCATTTCATTCACTACTTCTTGTTTATTTTCTGATAGCTTTCTCTTCCCTCTCCCTTTCCAGTACGCATCTGCTATCCCTGGAATAACTTCCGGATTCCCTGAAAAAGATTTAAGCTGCCCTACATCCACAAATGTCGTTCCCGTCGGCACTTAAATCTTGACATTTACTGGCACCGTAGACTCTACCACTTGGAATGGCCCCTGATACTTCGTAAAAAAAATGTGATTCCATAAATAAGACTTAACATCTCTTTCTCTGTGAGGAATAATTTCTTTCTGCAGAATTTAGCCGTCTTGGTGCATAATGGACGTTCTACACTCTCTACCTCTTGTGACAACTTGCAGCCAAGTGCTTGGTCTGATGCATCACATAATAAAACAAATTCTCTATTAAAATCCGGAAATACTAATATCAGACTCGATATTAAAGATTCTTTTATCTTCTCAAAAGCATACTGGCACTTTTCTATCCGCATGGGTTCAGTACCCTTTTTTAACAATTGTGTCAATGATCTGGCAATACCTGCAAATCCTTTTACACCAACCAGCGTTAATAGTTTGCGGGCCCCAAGAACGATTACAACTCCTTTCAGATTATGGCACAGGAAATGCAAGTACAGCTCTAATTCATCTTGGATCTGTCTTAACCCTCATCTTTATTTATGATAATGACCTACATATGCTACCCCTTCCATCATTAAATTACACTTTTCTGTACTCAGTGTTAACTTCACAGTTATCAACCTTAGGAATACTCATCTTAATAGCTGTGAATGCGGTTCCATATCAGTCCCATAGAAGATTATGTCAGCGAGGTACATTAAACGTTATCATGGTTTTAACCCTCTCAGTACTCCATCCAGCAACCACTCTGCAAATCCATTGTTGAAAAATGTTTGCATTGCCCTGAATGATCCAAGCTTTCTGTAATATTTGGCAAAAGGTAGGTGCCCGTTATCGTTTTTGCATTTAGACGTCTGTAATCACAACAAAACCTATATTTTCGTGTTCCACCCACAGATTTTTCTTTTTTTTTTTTTTTTGCATGATGACTATTCCTGCTCCCCTGTGGACTATAACTTTCTTCAATTATTCCATCTTTCAGATGTTGATCGATAAATTCCTCCAAAATTGGCCGTTAAGTACCTAGATATTCTGTATGGTTTGCAGTAGACTGATGATTCACTTCCCATTGGTATGCATAGCTAGTAACGACCCTTTAGGAAAAAATAAATCCTTAAATTCCAAAAGTCATTTTTCCATCGATTGCCTGTTGCTTCCCTCTAGATGCTTCAGTTTTTCTCATAATGCGGGTTCAATGACGTCTGACAATTGTCTGTGGCTGACATAACTCATGTCTCAGTCTTCTTCCTCCAGGATATTCATGTTATCGTTTAACAACCCCATTGTTAATCCTGTGTTCTCTGCGATAAAATTCTCTATAGAAACAGGGACCTCCTTTTCACCCTTTCTTTCTTGTACATGTACAATACCTGTATTAACTAAGTAGCCCACCTCATCTAATACTTCATTCTTTTCTGATGGTTCCACCACACACAAAATGCCTATCGGCAAGCTAGACTCAACACTGATGCAAAGTTATTTCCCAGTACCCTTAGGTACACAATCATGTGAATCGAGTGATCGTTCACAGTTTGATTGGTTCATATTTCGCGACAGACTCCCCTCGACACATAGCTACACTGGCAACGTCTTCACACAACTGAAACATTTTGCCGAAATCGATTGTGCCGCAATGCTGTTATAAGAAATCTATTCCTAGAATCACGTTGTAGTTCTCACTCATGTGTGGCATAATCTCTACACATTGTTTAAATTGAACCATACCCAGCCAAAAGTTTGTGTCCATCAATCCTAATGGTGTGACATATTTATCCCCAACCCATAATCTGTACCATGGTGGATTCCATTGCTTATGGCACCAAATCACGCCTGGCGACTGACACATGCGCCCCTGTGTCCTGCAACCCTTTTTCCTACCATTCCTCGTATTGCACAATCCATCTTCGCATACGATTTCGTAGCATCCATTTTACTGGCAATGATCGCATGTGGACCTGGGGTTCCCGTTGGCATTTAATACCTTATTCTTCCCGAGTCATCTATGTCTAAAGCTATTACTTCCTCTTGCGTTATTCACATTACCCTGACGCTGGCGACACTGCCTCCTTACATGCCCCATTCGTCCATACCCGAAACATTTTATACTAGCTGCAAACACTGTCCGTTTCCCCTGCATTCCAGTCGACAAATCGATCTCCTCAGACTCTATAGATAACCCCACTGCTGTCGGCAAATCCGTCAGACCCCTGATCCTACATGTCTTGACATTTCTGCATGAAACCCTCTTAAAAAAGCATCAAGCACCCTCTGCTCAGCTTCTTACAAAATAATTTCTTTGTCTGCAGCATCCTGTCCTAATCCATAGGTACACCCATTAATTTCCCTTATCCTATCCGCAAATTGTTCTACAGTTTCCGTATTTTTCTTAGCTCTTACCCTAATTGTCCCCTGTAGTGTCTGGCACTATTTCGTATCATATATTTCTAAACTAACCCTTCTTTAAATTCTTTGACTGTTGTGGCTCCCTTAAGACCTTCCGTACAACTTACATTAGTTTTAGCTTCTCCTATTAGTCTCAATTTTGCAAAACTCAATAATTCCTTATCAAACCAATCTCCCATTTCAGCCGGATTTCCGAGCTGTCCCACAAAAGCCTGAACATCCTTGATTGACTTACCAAAAAAGGAGCAATTAAACTTGCGACTGACAAATCTACACCCCATTGCGACGATTGCGATTCTACCAATACATGCAGTTCTGTATTATTCGCTTTTAATTGTGCAACCGTTTCTAACAATACGCATACTGCTTCCGGCTCTGATACACCTTGCATCTCTGGTTCTGTCGAAGCTTTGTCCTTGACACCATTTATTTTAAGAACTAACACTCACAAGACAAGGAAACAAAATACGTTAACTTAATACTTACATCTAATAATGAGTCGTCTTGCCTCCTGACATTGCCTAGCCATATGCCCCCAACTGTTACATGTACAACATTTTACCAGAACTGATTCTGTAAAAGACGCTGAGTGGCGCTCAAGGTTACACCATGCACACCTAACAGGCACTCACCAGTCATCACTTTCTGACACCAGTGTTAGATGACCATGAATGTCATCCATGGAGAGTGAAATGAGGCGACAGGATGACAGTGGATATGTTCAGTTAACTTCTTTTTTCCAGCCCTCAGCCATAGTACAGCAGGAGCAGCTTGCTGGAGGCGTCCAGATCCCTCTCATGCAAAACAATAGACATCCGGCATTGCCGACAGCGCAAAGAGTTGGGCCGAGTGTAGCGTCACTTGAATACTGCTCTCAGTTATGTCTCTGCCTGCGACCATGACGACAGTGCAGAAGCGCAGCTGATGATGGCTGCGACCTCTCTCCAGCGAGCAGGAGCCTCCCTGCTCCGTCAGAAGGTTTCTCATGACCATGGGCAGGCTGCCCCTTCCTGTGTAGAGCAGCAGACCCCATGCCATATTCGGGGATGTTGCTAAGGGTGTCACAGGCTCATGGTGTAGGCTGTGATAGTGAGATGATAATATTTTAGTACACAAATGGCTGAGTATTTAACACTCCAGACTATATTCATTTTGGGCTTAAGGCGTGTACTCCACACACTTCTGTGGTGACAAATAAGGAAAGGTTTCTGTCTTTCTGCCCAGCTGGCTCTGCTGCACAATGCCCATTGCCCATGTTTTGCTTCATAATGGATAACACTATCGCAGCCTGCAGCTGGCTCTGCTCCAATTCACTTCCGCTCTGGCGGTTTTTTTTCTTTTTTTTTGTTTTTTTTTTTTTACCAAATACGGTTGACATGTTACAGTAGTTAAAATGCCTAACTCCTTAAATAAATGTCTGCCAGATAATAACGAGTGAGCACGTTTTTGAGGAATGAAAACTTTCTTTCTTAAAGATCTGTTACTTAGGAAAATTATTCCATATGACATAACTGAATGAAAATAGACAGAACATGTGGACTTACTGATCTGTTCCTCCTCAAGATATACAATGATTCTAATATCAAATGTGGCTGAACTAAGAAGGAATCACCACTAACTTGGCCTCGTATTTTAAAAAGAAAAACTACACATGTAAAAGATATCAGCCCCAGCAATCGATTCCATGCCAAAATTGGGGCCATAAGTCTGGACCTTCTGAAAGTACAGCTCTCAAAGTTTCACATGGACTGTTTTTTTTTGCCATTCACTCCATCACACTGCAGCCTTGCCACTTAATGCCCAAGCACAAAGTACTGAGCAACAGAGTGACAACCAGAACTCTCCTACCTGCAGGATTTTCAATGCTAGGGAAGAGGAGAGAGAGGTGGACATACCTGCCAAACGTTTTTTGAAATCTTGTTTGAGGTCACATGTTATTTTGTAAGTAATACGAGTATGTAATTTGTCCACCTAATAACATTCAATATTAAAAGTACATAAAAATATGATTTAAAATCAAAATAAATAAGCCTAAGCTGCTGAAGAATTATTACAAAATCAAGTTAATGATTTTCGTTTTACAGTTTAATCATGCCAATAGCACATGATGAATAGCGCATTTCCTGAAGATGTATTTTACTTTAATAGTGCCAGCTTTGAAATCCAAAGAACAAAACGCACAGCAGCGATGTTAATAATTAAATAGCGTTATGCTACTTCTTTAATGACATGCTAATTCGTTTCATTTATTTACACTGCATTAGTGAACTGCAACATAAAGATGTTCATCAGACAGAACAGACACCACACGTGTATGTAGTACATCTTTAAGGTTAACTGCTATGATATTCTCAGTGTGGACACACAACAGGTTCCGAACCTTCTGCCGGAATACCGGAAACACTGTGAATAAATGAGGTACATGGACAGGGATGCTACTTAGCTGTGTGGGATAAGTTCAGAATTTGGGCTGGGTGGAAAATGTACTAGGATAGCCAAAGCATTTCAGGTAAACGCTCATGTAAAGAGGGAAATCCGGGTTCAAGTACTGGTCCAGCAAAAAATTTTAACTTTCGCCAGAGAATTATTGCAATATTCAATTGCAGTTGATGTCAGTACCTCCTCAACATTGATATTTATGACCGCTGAATCAAAAACAGTGGTGTCTATTTTGCCAGACATGTCCAAAAGAAGAAACACCAAACGTATATATATAGTATATCTGTATGCTTGACTGCTATGATACACTCAGTGAGAATACACAATAGGGTCCAAACATCTTGCAGGAATACAAAAAACACTGCAAACAAATGATTGGATTGGATTGGATTGTGTGGGGGAGGAGACCAGACAGTGAGGTCATCGGTCTCATCGGATTAGGGAAGGAAGTCGGCTTAGCCCTTTCAAAGGACCCATCCCAACATTTGGCTGGAGTGATTTAGGGAAATCACGGAAAACCTAAATCAGGACGGCCGGATGCAGGATTGAACCATCGTCCTCCCGAATGCGAGTCAAGTGTGCTAGCCACTGCGCCACCTCGCTCGGTATAAATG
Source organism: Schistocerca serialis cubense (assembly GCF_023864345.2). Classification (NCBI taxonomy): domain Eukaryota; kingdom Metazoa; phylum Arthropoda; class Insecta; order Orthoptera; family Acrididae; genus Schistocerca; species Schistocerca serialis. Next base: position 171,362,955 of record NC_064641.1, read on the forward strand.
GTAAATGAACAGGGCACTTCTTAGTAGCATGCGATAAGTTGAGACTTTCGGTTAGCTAGAAAGTGTGGAAACTTTCCAAAATGTGATATCTCGTAAACGACTCGCACTAGTATCTTGCAGTGAATACCACAGATATTCTAATTTTCCCCTACTTTTAGCTTATTAATATCAATAGCGTTGTTCCATTTAAAAAGTGTATGTTTGCACAAAAAATAGACTTTCTACGCATTATTACAATCTGTTTATTAGCTAACAGTACGAGCCCCTGACTACCGATCCATTCTGTGAAAATCTCACATCAATAACACTCTCCATTTGCGCAATATTTGCGGTGCAAGTTCAAAATAATTCACCCTGTATGATAGATTGGTGCAGGCGTTTGTTACGTTTTTCTTTTGTGTGTTGGTGTCCCAGTTGATATGGGTTTATTTATCGATTGTCGTTTTCATTTGTAGTTCACTGTTGCTATTTGAGTTTACATATTGTCTTTTTGTCATTTGTAGATACTGAGTGGAGCTGTGGACGCTAGAAAATGGAGTCCCAAGTGGAGAAATTCGAATATTTCCGACAAATTCTTCTGTTTGAGTTCAATAGAGGGTTGACAGAAGCGAAGGTAGCCAGAAACAACTGTGTCGTGTGTGGGGCTAATGCCATTGGACAGAGCGTGGCAACAAAATGTTTTAAGGAGGATTCTTTTGACATTAGTGGCTCAACACATTCAGGAAGATCTTCGAGGTTTGATGAAGATCGTTTAAATGCTTTAATCCACAATGATACATGTCAGTGTACTCAAGAACTGGCAAATGTGATGAACTGTGATCGTTCGACATTTGCATCTAATGGGGAAAGGTAAAAAATGAGCTGTATGGGTAGTGTACGCTCTAAACCAAAATCACAAAAAGCGGTGGTTGGTCATACGTTTATCTCTGCTTTCTCGTTCTCAGTTGGGTGGTGATCAACACCGACCACGTTACTGGTGACGAAAAAATGGTGTCTTATGCTAATATAAGGGAAAAGAAGAAATAGTTAGGCCCAAATAAGGCAGCAACTAACCGTACAAAGACCAGCATGCGCTACGAAAGATAATGTTATGCATCTAGTGGAACTGCGATGGCGTGGTGTACTACGAATTGCTTCCCCATGGTGTAGCTATCACTGTTGACATTTATTGTCAACAAAATGAGGTGCCTTGCAGGCGCAATCCAAGACCACTGACCAGGAAAATTGTGTGAAGGGATGCTACTCCATGACAACGCCCGTCCACATTCTGCTAGACTGACAATAAGCATTACACAGGAGTTGGATTAGGAAGTCATTCCGCTTCCACCTTATTCACCTGATCTTGCGCACTCACATTTTCACCTTTTCTGTTCTCTATCGATCAACTTTCAAGGAACTTCCTTTGCAGATGAAAATGGCCTTGAACTATGGCTTGACGAGTTCTTTGCCTCAAAACCATATGATTTATACAGTCGTGGGATCGAAGAGTTATGCCAGCGTTGGCAGACTATTATAAACTGTGAAAGAGAATATATTATTGATGACTCAAGACACTGTTATATGTATCTGATGTGTATTTTAAACGTGTGGAAAAACGCTACAAACTTACACACCAACATAATAGCGTTGGTTGTATCTTGCCACTAGTATACTCTACATATGCCAGATTTCGAGGAAGAGTTTCGATGTGGGAGCTATTAAGAGCTTTTTGCATTAAATTTCGAGCATCGGGTAAAATGGTACCAATCTTGGAGATTTTATCTGTCGTCTCGCAACACCATTAGGTCCTTTGTAAAAATTTCGTCTGGGCATATGTCCAGCTTTAGCCAGGTTTAGGAAGCTACAACGACTTGAAGATCAGTGCTTTTTATTATCTCTTTGAGCTCTGGTTCTTTCCCAGCATAGCTTTTGTCCTTCACCCCTTGGTACTGAAGAACTTACTGTATTTTACCAACACCCACTAACCTATAAAACTGTGCAGTCCATTCCACACAGCCCCCACCATTTGTATAGTGTAGCAGCTCCCTGTGTGTCGCAGACCCCTTATCTATTAAGGGAAGCCTAAAATCCGTCCACCTTATGGCACATCTCAAGGAATCTGCAGCCTATGTCATCACAAAACCGTCTACGCATTTGATTCAGATCCTCCACCTAGTTCTGTGCCAAAGGGCTGCAGTCGATGTTGTCGATGATGCTACAGATGGTAAGCTCTGCACTTATCCCGCAAGTAGTGGTGGCAGTCCTTAAAACTTCAGTTAGCTGCCCAAAATCAGAGGATATCTCTTCTGATCCGCAGGAGCACGCTTCATTAGTAATGTTTTGAGCCTCCCCCTGCAGTTGGCTGCTCCCTATGCTCTCCATGGTAACTAGAAGTACCCATTCCAAGAGTGGAATGACTCCTTCCTATATGCACACTGGATTTCTTCCCCTTTTTGCCAGCCATGTCCCTAAGGGACCCCATCATGTGCCTAGCATTGGAGCTTCCAACTACTAGTAATTCCATCCTCTGTGAATGGCCTGATCTTATAGGTGAGGAGGCTGCCTCTGGAACAGGGTTAACGACTGCATCTGTCTCACGATTTTTATCAGCCAGAGATAGCGCCCAAAACCTATACATTGAGGAACTGGGAGGCCTGTTGATCAGTCCCACAGAAGGTCCTTCACTGCCTGCCACAATTTGTGACAACCTCCCATGGGTGAGGGGTCATGCTCAGGGCAAGCAGTAACAGGGGTTGTCACAGTAGTGTACCAGTCTGGAGATAGGTGAGATATGCTGGACATATCTTGTGCCCCCATGTCCAGACCCATTCAGTAAAGCCCATTGGTCATAGCCTCAAGGTGCGTGACTGAAGTCAGCACCACCCATGCTATGAGCAAAGGATCACCAACATGGCTTGCATCTAAAAACAGCAACAACAGTCTGGGTACAAGCATGCTGCTGCTGCACAAGCGGGAGCTTCCACCCAACTCAGTGTAGCACATGAGCAACTACCTGTTCACACGAAAAAACTGCCTGTCGCGATGCAAACGGCAGAAATATACGCTACATAGCTATTAAAACGCAGAACTGTGGCTACTAAATACAGAAACACACAAGAAATTAAAAAATTTAGGCTACAATAAGCCAAAATAAGTCGCTTCCAGTGATTAGAAGCTCGTTACATCTTACAAACGAAATTCTGCGCTCTGATGTGATACTACAGAGATGGCAGCTGCCATGGACCTATCTGCCCATCTCTTACTCCCACTATCTGTCCATTTTCTCACCTCCCGCCCTCCCACCCTGTGTCGATTGTAACCTCCCCCTCTCACTACTCATCTCCTCCACCCTCTCTTTGCTCACATGCCTCTCCACATATATCCCTCTAGAACACATTACAATACTAACCACACAACACAACAGTCATGCAGGCCAGCCTAAATTTCACATGTTACCAAATCTTTACATCCCCTCTCCCATCCATATGGCAGTTAGGTAGTTCTTACCCCAACAGTATTTCTTTCCAGACAGTAAGTAGTGTGTGTAGCAAATTTGGTTAAAATCGACATAATGATTTAGGAGAAGATGTGGAAGACACTTAGATGCATACACACACACACACACACACACACACACACACACACACACACACACACACACACAAACAGATGAGAGGGGTGCAACTACTTTCCATTTACCTGCTTTTCCTTGTGCTATCTGTGTAGTCGTTTTCTTTTCTTCTGTTGTTGCTTCTTCTCCTGCACATGATGATATGCTTGATGGTGAGACTACAACTTCAGCACAGGAGAGCATTTTAATTGATGTTTTATTTTCCACTCATATGCCAAACGACAAATCATTTTTCTAGTTGACACTCTCGTCATAAGAAAATGTTTTTGGTTGTCTATGTATTTCCAGTTTTAGGACAACTTGTGAACTGTTACTCTCGCTTATATTGCTAATGCAGAGATGACTGAGTGTTGCTTGTCTTCGACAAACATTCATCCCCATTCTAGTCGCAGGAAGGCAATGGCAAACCACCTCTGCTAGGACCTCGCCTAGTAGATGGCGCAGGTCTCCTACATCATCCCCTATGCTCCTCAGAGTATGGGACCTCATCATCATCACCATCATCATATCATTTTCATAATATTTGTATCTATAAGGTAGGTGAGTTCGTGCTGTGCATATAGACTAGAACTGGGTTTCCACTTATATTTTCTATATCCTTGTCCAAAATTACTTTTTCATTAATTATTATTCCAAAAAATTTCGGGTAGAGTTGGGTGGAGTTTTCTTTTATGCATTTATCTATATAGATATTGATATCTTCACTGAGCAGAATTTTCGCTTCAGACCTTATTTTCTCTCCTAATAACTTGCAGTTTCTGTGTACATGCTTCTCTTTGTCTGATATGACAGCACCCAGTTCCCTGCATTCCCTCTCATATTGTACATATCTAACAGTACTACTGACTGCAAAGTCAGATGACTTTGTTAGATCTGTAAATACTCCTACACTATTATTTCTAGAATCTAAGTTGGTTGTGACATTTCTTATGAAACCTACACCTGCATCTATGATACGTTTGTCTTTCTGGGACCCAAACTTGTTGTCAATGATTGTTTCAAATTTTATCAGGAATCCACTGAGTCTTCATGTGTAAGCTCATTCAAATATTTTTGGCATTATTGGCAGGATTTTCTTGCTTGTATTCATTTCCCTTTTTACATATTGGTTTCATGAATGCTGTCTTTGGAAAAATTTCTCCCAATCATAATGTGTTGCTTAATTTTGTAAGAGCTTTCTTCATTGCCTGCACATGGTATTTAATTTCTGTACATGATATTCCTTCAGTTTTCCAGGATTTTGTATGTTTAAAGACGTTTTTAATCTGTGCAGTTTCTCCTTCTGTCACTATTAAATGTTTCTAGCTCCCACAATAGAATTATTGAAAAGCTTTGTCAATGAAGACATTTTTAGAGCAAAATATATTATACTGTACTTTGATGAAATTAATTGGAGAAGAGTAGATTAAACAAATAATTTTAATGACTAATATTAGCAGCATTGTCTACAGGAAATTTCTTCCCTTGACATCATCTTATTAATGGTATGGGCTTTGATTTCAAGATTAAAACACATATCTTATTCCTGGTTGTTTATTCTGTTCAAAAATAACTACTGCACGTTCAACACTGATGTTAGGTTGCAATTCAACATTAATTACAGTCAAAAATCCACTTCTGTCCACTACATCCTTACTCAGAACACACTGTTCACATAACTCATCGTAACATGTTGGTTTCATAACCACAAGTGTTTACAGTTCATCATCTCACATGGTGCCAAACTCAAGATCAGAGACATACATATTCTACAGATAAACTTCAAAATAATTACAACAGTTTAAAAATAGAAACTGTGAGGAATTGTGTCTGATAAAATATAGAAAGTCACATGCTATTGTGTAATGCAATTTGTACCCACTTCCACGAATTCCTTTTTATTTATTTATGAGATTAAATTAACCACATATGCACCACGGTGACTAAATCTTCAACTTCTCCATAAACTTGTATTTAAAACATACTAAATGTTCTTATTATATTTATTTAGGAAAACAAAAAGTAACAACCAAAAAGCCCATTACTAAACAAAGGCCCAAGTAAAAACCAAGAATTGAGCAGTTCGACCAAAAGTGCCATTGGATGGATAAATTCAGAGACTTGCTATCAACCAAATCAATTAAGTAAAGAGGGAAACAATCCATGGTTGTTACAGTTACCTGCTCACAGAGAATCATGCATAGTATACATATGACATTCTGCTACTCTATGGAACACAAATGCTACAAAAATATGGGCATCCTATATCATACTGAAACCAAACTTTTCAAGTATGATCATGTGTCATAAGAATTTTTGAGACATGAAGTTTTTTTAGTGTCAAGTGTGACACAGTAATTGTATTAACTGAATTTTGTATAGCAAGGTCAACAATAATTCTATGGAGCAAAACATAACATATGGGTTGTAACAAAATTTTGTGAATCTTTACCATTAGTTAACTGTGACATAAGAACAAAGGAAAAATATGGCATTTACAGGTCTGTGAGAGCAAAATGTAAAGCAACCTAAAGGCTGGCAAATTACAGTATTTTCCAAATGGAATTGAAATATAATAAGGATGTAGTGTATATATACAAAATACAGTATATTTAAGTTTTATACAATCTTAAAAATAAATTTGATGCAAAAGGTTAAACATGTTCGACAAAATAGATCTTATGGGTAGTATACAAAACTGTGACTGGCATAACAACAAACCATTCTCAGATGGACATGAGAAATATTAGAAAATAAGGATGTAACTACAAATTTCTTAGCAAATAATAGTTATTTTCTTTATTTTGTACAGATACATTATGACCCCATTTTTGTATTTGAATTGATTGGAAATAGCAGGTCAGAGTAATCAGATTATAAATATCTTCTAACTAAACTCACTGAATTGAAACCAACAAAGTTAAAGTGATGTATGAGTAAAAGAACATATGGCAAAATAATCAGTATAGGAATGAATGTTGTAAATCAAGAACAGAGTAAAAACAGTCATCTATTAATGTGTGTTAAGTAAAGTGGTGACAGAATTAATCATTTGAAAATTTTAAAAGAAAACTATATTTTTTGTACATTGACATCCCTAGTGACCTTAAGAAAATATTACTGAAAATGACAATGTCTGGTAAGTTGAAGAACGTGCACTAACTTCTCTGAAACATGGAAGAGAACACTTAACTTTATTAGTAATCATATACATTTGAAAGAACTTGAATAGTACATAAATACTAAATCAGTTATGTACATAATTGTAAGATGAAAGCTTGGAAATTTATTGAAAATGTTTTGCATAATTTCAATATCTCCTCTTACTCAGACAGAAATACTTCACCTCAAAATATAACAAAACAATTATCTTTCCTACAAACCGACTACTGAGCACAACTATACCAAATGACATGACACTACGTAATGTGTCCACACTCTCCAGTAATTGTATGATACATGTACCTTATGTTTTGTAATTTTTAGAAAAGTTATCTATTTTGAACAATTTCTTACCAGCAGAACGGGAATAAGTGTAAAACTTGAAGTTGTTAAGCCAATAAAACAAGTTTCACTAATAACAATCTCCACAAAAAATACATAATTGTATTAACTGACTGTGAGTAGTTAGCCAGAAAGTTACTAATTTTGAGATGAAATTTAGCAAACTGAAGTTGTTTTATAAAATATTATGTTTGCAAGCTCATGTCTGAGTGAACATTATAAATCTGATTATGTAGTATGATATTATAAATTTACATAATAATTACCAAAAGTTTCACAGGCAATAGTAGTAAATGAATGTGCAAAAGCTGCTTTTAAAAAAGAAAAATGTTATCAAATATCTCAAAGTTAAATTGCTGTTTCTGAAGTTACAGGATACTTCCTAATACCGAGTCTCACCTCCTTTTACCCATCGTATTGCACCAACTCTATGTGGCATTAACTCAAGAAGTTGTTGGAAATCCCCTTCAGAAATACTGAACCATGTTGCCTCTGGTCACAATTGTGAAAGTGTTGCCAGTGCAGGACGATGTGTATGAACCGACCACTCGATTTGTCACATGAATGTTCGACAGAATCCATATAGGGCAATCTAAGTGGCCAAATCATTCACTCAAATCATTCAGAAAGTTCTTCCAAAAACTTGTGTATAGTTGTAGCCTGTGAGATGGCGCGTTTCATCCATAAGACATGAAGTCCATTAATAGATGCAAATGGTGTCCAAGTACCCAAACATAACCATTTCCAGTCAATGACCAGTTCAATCAGATCAGACGTGTCAGTCCATTTCACGGAAAGAAAGCCCACACCATTATGAAGTCACCACCAGCTCGCACAGTGCCTTGTTGACGACTTGGGTCCAAGGGGTCTGCACCACAGTCGAACCCATCATTTTTACGAACTGAAACCAGAACTCAGGTCGCGGTTTTCAAGCCATCTAGGCTCCAACTGATATGGTCACGAGCCCAGAAGAGGCACTGTAAGCGATGTCATGCTGTTAGCAAAGGCACTTGCATCGGTCGTCTGCTGCCATAGCCTAATCTATTAATGCCAGATTTCGCCATACTGTCATAACAGATACATTCGTCGTATGTCCCACATTGATTTCTGCAGATTTTTCATGCAGTGTTGCTTGTCTGTAGCAGTGACAACTCTACACAAAGGCTGCTGCTCTCAGCTTTGAAGTGAAGGCCATCAGCCACTGTATAGTCAGCAGTGAGAGATAATGCCTGGAAAGAAGGTTCAAATGTGTGTGAAATCTTATGGGACTTAACTGTTAAGGTCATCAATCCCTAAGCTTACACACTACTTAAACTAAATTATCCTAAGGACAAACACACACTCCCATGCCCGAGGGAGGACTCGAACCTCCGCCAGGACCAGCCGCATGACTGCAGCGCCTTAAACCACTCGGCAAATCCCGTGTGGTGATAATGCCTGAAATTTGGTATTCTCAGCACACGCTTGATACTGTGTATATTGGAATATTGAATTCATTAACGATTTCCAAAATGGACTGTCTCATGCACCAGCTCCAACTGTAACTCTGTATTCAAAGTCTATTAATTCCCATTATGTGGCCATAATCACGTCAGAAAATTTTTACATAAATCACCTGAGAACAAACACAGCTCTGTGAATGCATTGGCCTTTTATACCTTGTGTATGCGATACTACCGCCATCTGTATATGTGCGTATTACTATCCAATAATATTTATCCCCTCAGCGTATACTGTACAATTTGTAATAAATCAAAATCAAAAATAATTTATCAATTTACATGTAACGTGATACTGATAGAGATATATTGCTTCCCTACAATGTATGATATCTTCAAGATTTCTAATCATTTATTTTAAGTTGTAAGTAGGCTGTTTGGGTTTTTATGTTGGTAACACCAGGTAGTGCTCTATACGAAAATCACTGACTGTGCTGTGTTCAGTCTGTAGCTGGTTTGCATTGTTGGAATATTCGCCATTGTAGTGTTGGGCAGTTGGCTGTTAACAGCGCGTAGTGTTGCGCAGTTGGAGGTGAGCCGCCAGCAGTGGTGTATGTGGGGAGAGAGATGGCAGAGTTTTGAGAGCGGATGATCTGGACGTGTGTCCATCAGAGGTAGTAAATTCGTAAGACTGGATGTCATGAACTGAAATATGTATATATATTATGACTTTAGAACACTATTAAGGTAAATAAATTGTTTGTTTACTATCAAAAGCTTTCATTTGCTAACTATGCCTATCAGTAGTTAGTGTCTTCAGTAGTTAGAATCTTTTATTTAGCTGGCAGTATTGGCGCTCGCTGTATTGCAGTAGTTCGAGTAATGAAGATTTTTGTGAGGTAAGTGATTTATGAAAGGCATAGACTGGCAATGGGAAGGAAAGCGTTTCTGAAGAAGAGAAATTTGTTAACATCGAGTATTGATTTAAGTGTCAGGAAGTCGTTTCTGAAAGTATTTGTATGGAGTGTAGCCATGTATGGAAGTGAAACATGGACGATAAATAGTTTAGACAAGAAGAGAATTGAAGCTTTCGAAATGTGATGCTACAGAATAATGCTGAAGATTAGATGGGTAGATCACATAACTAATGCATATTGAATAGGATTGGGGAGAAGATAAGTTTGTGGCACAACTTGACTAGAAGAAGGGATCGGTTTGTAGGACATATTCTGAGGCATCAAGGGATCACCAATTTAGTATTGGAGGGCAGCGTGGAGGGTAAAAATCGTAGAGGGAGACCAAGAGATGAAAACACTAAGCAGATTCAGAAGGATGTAGGTTGCAGTAGGTACTGGGAGATGAAGAGGCTTGCACAGGATAGACTAGCATGGAGAGCTGTATCAAACCAGTCTCAGGACTGAAGACCACAACAACAACAACAGGTTATTGTTAGTCAGGGGCATTCCTTTGTAGGGATTTTTCAAAGTCAGATTGCGTTGCGCTAAAAATATTGTGTGTCAGTTTAAGCACAGTCATGTATAATTTTTTCTAAGGGGACGTTGCATATGTCGACCCTTAGCCGAGGATACCTCTCTGGAATCTTCTGATTTTTTCTTGTAGTTTCTGTAATTAGTGTAGCTATTGTTTATTGCCAGCGCGTAATTATAGAGAGAATTTCATTTGTAGTTGAAGTTTTTCATTGTTGTACAGTATAACAGTTGTGGCATGCATGTAGATTTGCACCAAGTATTTCGCAGCTGCGCTTGCAATTAACGAGATATTATTTTCAATGCTATGTTAATGTGTTTTCTTATTTTGTTCTTCAAATTGTGCTTTTCTGTGTTATCGTGTGAAATATTGTGACAATAATGACGTGTGAAAAACGTAATACTAGGCTCCAAAGTAGACTAAGAAATGACAGTGAAGACGAAAACAGTTTGTTAGCACCACCGTGTAATGAATTAACTAATGTTCAAAGTAGCAATTTGGTAATTGTGCATAGGGAAATGGAGCGGGCTGCAAATAAAGGTGTAGACAGTGAAACAATTAGTGAACAGGGAAGAATTATCGCTCGATCGGTCGGCGACAGCTCGCCTCAGGAATTCGAAATGACAGCACACTATCTTGCAAACACTGTAGATTCAGGTTTTGCGTCCTCACTGTTTTCTCAAATAAGTAAAGACACATTTTCTGCTTTTCAAAATGCGAATATTGGCGGTTCAAATCCACTGCCGAATAGCACTGAGGAACATGTTTCAGACACCAGTGCACTGTTATTAGAATTAATGCAACAAATGGGACAAAAGCTTCAAAAGTTAGACGCAATGGAACAAAATCTTCAAAAGTTAGACGCAATGGAACAAAATCTTCAAAAGTTAGACACAATGGAACAAAATCGGAGACAAACACAGCAACAGCTTCAAAAGTTAGACTCAATGGAACAAACACGTGAAGGTTTAACTGATGAGTTACTTAAAAAATCGAATCGAAATGTCAAAAAGCCTGTAATGACGTAAAAACACAAATTTGTGAGCATTTTCAACCTATTTTTTCGCGTCATGAAAATGCATTACAGAACCACGAAGCAGCCATAAAAGAACTGCAAACTATGTTCATGGAAATCACGACACCTTGCAAGCTAAAATTGACTCAGTTGCATCTACCGATTCGGTTACGCAACTTGCAAAAACTCAGGACAACTTAAAGGACACAGTAGATACGATTTCAACACAAATGGACACTTTGAAACTTGGTTCAGAAAAACACACTGAGGAATTCAGTTCACTATCGGAGAAAGTAGCCGAACTTTCGAATCAGTTCACTTACTTACCTTTAAAGGTAGATGATGATCTGAATGACACAAGACCCGTAGCCTTCACTGACACAGAAGAGTATGAACAAATTAGAAAATTCAAACAAAGTCAAAAGCAAATCAATACACAGTACAAAAGAGAAATCCGGGAAGAACAAGATCAGTTGACACAGGTAATACAAGAATTACATATTTCAGAGGACACTCGCGCTCCAATACGGGAAGAGGGACATGGAAATACGGAACAGCCACAAAATAATAACACAGGGCACTTCGGAAATTATGAAAGAAATTGGCAAGGTACACCGAATTTTGAGATGGAACCGCCGAAACGAAGTAACAATGACTGATATGCGACTCGCCGACATGATGATTTTGACTATAAGCTGTTCATTACTACACGTAAATTCAATTCTGGAAACGACATTAATCCACAAGCATGACTCCATCAATTCTCTTGTTGTTTTCCTCCCAACTGGTCACTGGAGCACAGGTTAGAATTTATGTGTGGCTACTTAGAGAATGAACCAGCTCTACGAATGCGGTCGGTCATTCACGATTGTCACAGTGAAGGAGAATTTTATCAAGCCTTCCTCTCAGCATATTGGTCTCAAGCTACACAAGACCGAGTAAAACATAGCATCATAATGATGAAACATTTCGAACAATCTGAATTTTCCAATCTTGTCAAATATTTCGAAGACATGTTACATAAGAATCAGTATCTTTCAAACCCATACAGCCCCTCAGAACTCATCCGCATTTGCTTAATCAAATTTCCTGAACATTTACGACATATTATTTTGGCGGGACGTTGCAAAGACGCCATTGAAGCTTTTCAGGGACTGTTACAAGAATTGGAAATTGACACTGACAATCGCGGGACGCGAAAACAGGAACACAACAATTACAGGTCACATCCGTCACAATTCCGCGATGGAAGAAATAATAACTGGAGACGACAAGGCTATTCTTACAATGTAAATCGTGACCAAAACAGACTCCTCCCGTATGACAACTGTTGGCAGAGTAGTAATAATCACAGGGAAAGATCACCTCTCTGCGGTAATGACTATCACAGAGACAATCAGAGAAACAGACAATACGGGAACCAAAATAATTATTGTCAAGGGAGACAGAATAACTTCAGATGCAACGGTCCAGCGCGCAGTTACGATTCAGGGAGAAATTCTCCACCATGTGACCGACAAGAAAGAAATTTTGGAATCTACCGACATGACGACAGACGATATAATCGTAACGACAGACCTGAATTCCATCAAAACTGGCGTGGTTCAAACAGGGCAGAGCCCTCTCGACAAGGTGAATTTGTAGAAGTTAGGTCTCCTAATCCCAATAACGATGCGCGCCAACAAAGAGACAGACAATGACTCGCACCGCAGGCAGTCACGTGCGCTGGCTGGTTCAGAGAAAAATAACATAGACGCTAACCTTGAGAAAAATTTTAGCATTCCTTACTGACGTATACCACATGATAATTGCGTTGAAGTTGAAACTCTGTGTACTAGGAGGAGTAAAGGATTGCACCACATGTAAAACCGTTTATTGAGAGATAATCTGTTTTTTCAACTTAGTCTTTGCTATAAAATTTTTCACTTCACGTTACTAGTACTCTTTGTCACACTTAGAAACTGTTAATATGCAACTATGTTTTAAAATTAACTATCCAGTCTAGAACCTAGGGAACATATTTAGACAGTAATTATGAACACATTTTTATAGTGAACACATGACAAAGTGTTATTGTGTGTGTACATTCTTGCTTATTAGTTGCACAATTACGTAACGACTATAAGGCTTACATACTTAGAACATATACTGCTAATGAGATTTTAATGCAACATTTTGGTTCACTTGAAAAGATATTCTTTATTTGAAGTACACTCTGTGAGATTAAAGATGACTTGGCATTTGGTTTCTTTGATAGCTACACGATCATATCATGACGCTGCTAATATGTTACACAATTTACATTGTTGCTTTGCGGTGTATCTGTTTTATATCTGCACAGTTTTTCTGTATTAATCTGGAAAGTAAAACATGTTTTAGTAGTAACTTTGTGGTATAGCTATAATGAGACAGCCTTTTCCGTAGCACAACAGTACGTTACAGTACAGTACTTACACCATCACGGCAACAAGCGTAATAACTACGATATCTATAGGCAAAGCATTTCACTTTGGTTTATTACGAGGTAAGTACATTGAGTTCTACATAACTTTGCTTACGGACGACGATAATTACGACACTTGGCACATTTTTTACCCTTAAGTAATGACAGAGATTGTCTTACAAGAAGACGCACAGTTTAGCGCTACCGTACACGTATTTGAGTGATTGATTTTGTACTTAAAACATTTATGTTTAAAGATTTTTTAATTACAATGGTACAAAGGTTTTCCATGATACATTTCATTCCATTGCTGTAACCTGTAACACCTGAGGGTATAATTACATTAATCCTCAGGGGGGGGGTACACGCTTACTTTGAGTACCATGTGTTTGGCAAGCGCAAGGAGCCCTAGCTAATACGCTATTTGCTTATACAACTTTACACATCGGTACCATATTTCTCTAACACAGAATTACACAGCTATCTGATTATTTAACAGAGAAACAAACATTTTTTTTTACTATGTCAGTGATACATGTTTACGCAATTACACAGTTGGATAATTTCACACTTATGAAATTGTATTTTGTCTGCATTGTGTGAACTGTTCATATTTTCTCAGAAGCATTGTGATACTATGAGAGCTTTGAATGATGTATTTGGTATGGGATCATGATTTTTAAAGTACATTTGAGGTAGATGACACTATTGAAATGAGCAGAGAATTTTTTTAGGTTTTGAAATTACTGCAGAAAGCTACGACGTTTTTGAGATTTGACTGAGGTGTTATGATGGTATTATTACGATGACAATGTGTATTATGCTGTTGAGGTATGTTTATGATCAATGAGATGATGCTACCATATATGAGGAATGTGATTACGTGTTTATATGTATATGAATAATGAGTAGTGGTTAGGGACTCTGATTTGTGGAAAAGGATGTTGGAATCCAAGAATCGCACTTTAAGAATTATGAAATGTGTGTCATGCGTGAATGTATCACAATGCCACCGAAAATTTTTTGGACACTGTTATATTTATAGGATTTTGTTCCTACACATTTGTAACGCAAATTCTCGACCTGTGAAATTTTTTTATGAGATTGTCACTGTAGCGCAAACTGCTGTTGTAAATATTTCGATAAGAAAGCTAAGTAACCTTGACGTAATGCGTTGTGGACGCCCAGCTGTGCCAATCGCCTGAAAAAAGAAAGCATTATGTGGAGGAAAAAAGAGGCCATTATCCTCACTATTGACATTTCTTTGTAGAGTGCATCGCACATACGACACGCTCAAACTTGAAAACCTTTGATCACACTGTGGAACTCTTAATTTATGATATTTACTAAAATGCCTAATGAAATGATGAGAAACACTTTACATCTACTGTCTTTCTAGTTGAGAGATTGCTCATTTTGTTTAATATCTAGTTTCTAGCTGCACTGCAGCATTGGTTAAAATAAAATTTAATAGATGTACTAATATAGTTATTTTGTGCCTACAGATCCAGTAAATAATAATTTTATGATCTACTTCCAAGAAAACGAGGGAACATAAATAGACATTTCCCTTCATAGGAATTGCATAAATAATTTTTTTACGATTTGGTAACTTGTCCGCTAGCATAAATTCTCGTGATGCATCACTCTAGTGCAACATAGGCATTAAACATGGCCATTTTTACTGTAATATTTTTTCTGCTTGAGTTTTGTCATGTTTAGATATTAGTTATTGCATTTGCTGCTGCTGTTTGACAGGTATAGTGCTACTAAATTTCATTTTGTATTACTCTGTTAAGCCAGTTTTACTACTGATTTATTTTTCTTGTTGCTGCACATTGGCTCGTATTAGTTGTAATGTTGCATTTGCTTTGCTAATTTAGATATACTGCTGCTTGCTTTGTCAATTTGCATTTTTTTGTCATTGCTGTTTGTGTTAATTTGTTGTGTGTTGCTGCATTGCCTCGTCCCTTAGTTTAGCATCTGAGCTCAGTAGATTTAAGTTAGCTTAAGAGGGGGTAGGCTATATATGAGAATGAATTGTGATGAATTGGAAGAAATGCATTGACAAGGTATAAAAAAAAGTGAAATAAGAGGAAACATCTATGAAATGAAGTTTTGGGTTGGACTGCAGTACCAAATGTCACACTGAAAGCAAACCCTGACATGTCCTTTTGTGTCATTCCACTATGTGTCTGTGTACCATGTGTATTTGTGTTCTTCCTGTCTTTATGTGTTTATCTGATAAGACTTATGTTGTAGAATTTTTCTAATACTCAGCTACATTTACTATGATGAGGAATACTGTTATCCTCAAATATAATTTGCATTTATAATATGTTATTTACTTTGTAAAGATGTTTAGACATTATTTATTCTGTTTTGTCATAATTCCTGTAACGCTGATGCATATGTTATTTCGATTCTTTTGTAAAGTCTGCATTACTACAAATGTTATCTGTATCATTATGTTTTCTGTATCTTTGTAATTGTATTCTCATGTTATAAAATTGTAATGGACACCAGTTCATCAAATTAAGTAACTTGTAAGCATTCATTTCACTGCACACATTTCTGTTGGTCATAGTATATGCACAACATGTGAGAAGTTGGGAGTGTTAGTGTTTGCACATGTGTTAATAATTCAGCAGGGGACTGGTTAACAGCATTGCTGGTTCTAAGGACATTTCAAAAAAAACAGTTTGTGAGTGCACAAGTGGGACTTTCTATATTGTCCGCAAGACTCTTTGATGGTGATTGTGCACCTGCACAGTCGCAACAGATGGCTGCTGTCCGTCTCTACAAGGACTACAGTGGGTCTGCACCTTTGATGACCAACCAATACAATAATCTCTACAAGGACTACAGTGGGTCTGCTCTGTAATGACCTACCTACCAACATTCTTCAAAACGTCGACTGACTCTGCAGTAGGTTTGTTCTGTTGTGGCCCATTACCTGTCTGCATATCAAGAGTCAGCACTGTCTTTGGAAGGACAAGACTATTTCTTCAAGACTGCATGGAAATCCACTACTTCCATGTGCATTTTCTTTTACTGCTCAGACTTTGAGAAAAAAACTGCAATTACCACTGTGATGAATGATCTGGATGTGAGAAAATCTTTGCTTTTGACCAACAGTGTATCGATAAGTGTGTGCATTTGATATCTTTGTTATTGTAATTGTGACAAATTTTTTTCAAATCTGTATTGGCCACTGCCCCAAAATATTCAAAAAAATTTTTGTGGGGAGCATGGGGGCTATGTAATTAGGCTGTTTGGGTTTTTATGTTGGTAACGCCATGAAGTGCTTATATGAAAATCACTGACTGGGCTGTGTTCAGTCTGTGGCTGGTTTGCATCGTTGGAATATTCGCCATTGTAGTGTTGGGCAGTTGGCTGTTAACAGTGCGTAGTGTTGCGCAGTTGGAGGTGAGCCGCCAGCAGTGGTGGATGTGGGGAGAGAGATGGCAGAGTTTTGAGAGCGGATGATCTAGACGTGTGCCCATCAGAGACAGTAAATTTGTAAGACTGGATGTCATGAACTGATATATGTACATATATTATGACTTTTGAACACTATTAAGGTAATACATTGTTTGTTCTCTATCAAAATCTTACATTTGCTAACTATGCCTATCAGTAGTTAGAATCTTTTATTTAGCTGGCAGTATTGGCGCTCTCTGTATTGCAGTAGTTCGAGTAACGAAGATTCTTGTGAGGTAAGTGATTCATGAAAGGTATTGGTTATTTTTAGTCAGGGCCATTCCTTTGTAGGGATTTTTCAAAGTCAGATTGCACTGCGCTAAAAATATTGTGTGACAGTTTAAGCAGTCATGTATAATTTTTCTAAGGGGATGTTGCAAAGTTAACAAAAGATCATTACTATAAACATGACAAATGAACACAGAATAAATGATAACGAGCAGCAATGGAAACAGGTCAGAAGTATGAAAGCCGATGATGAGAAAACGTATAGATAAGCACATAAATTTATGTAACACTATTGAAATAAATAATGTACTATAGTCTTTCCAGATAAACTAATCTAAGTGTTTAATAAGATTCTTTCTCAAAAAGATAATGAAAGTAGTTACATTTGCAACAGTTAATCAACATTTCCAGTTAAATTGTAAAATGTGAGTTTCACAAATTTAATAACACTGAAGGCTTACTTTCTGGGTCTTTCATAAATTTAACAAATAAGTATTTTCATTTAACTGATACTCAGTTACCTTAATGTTGGGAACAGTATCCTATTCTTCATAGTTATTATTTGGGATAACTGTTGACACAGACAAAACTTGAAGCTAGCAAAATATCAGTAATATTTGCCTGCTGATTCTAAAATGTCTTTTACATTTCTAAATTCTGAAATGGCACATTCTTATTTCGAAGTGGACTATTGTAGGTATGGTGTGTGATTTGATGATGACTATTATTAGACAACAGGCTCGTCCTTCTATTTACAAGCAGGAATAAATACATTCAGACACACAGTACCATCCTTCCATTAATTCACTTGACATTTTTCCTTAATAATTTTTTTACTGTGGCCCATGTTACTGCTCATTATCTTCACAGTGCCATGCCAATATTTTATCATTACGAAATTCATAGACTAAATTCAACATGCACTTTCACTTTTACTTCCACACAGTCTATCTCACTCTCGACTTGCAACTTCAGTGTACTCATGTGACAATGGTGTTAGTGCCATGTCAGGTTTATCTTTGGCTAGAAATTGAAAGTATACATAGGAAAAACCATAAATTTGCCAAAATGCCTACTGCACTCTCTTATAACACCATTTTTAAATGATTTGCAATAAATTTATATTGCTATATTCAAATAATTAATATTGACAATAAAAGACAAGATTTATACATTTATAATCTGTAATTACTATAAAAAATGTAAAATTAAAGAATATGAAATGTATGAAGTTCAGTGTTGTTGTGTTATAAATAAAGTTGAAGGTTGTTAATTTTTATAAACATGACTAAAATGTTTTTCATAATGTTTGACCTCACCAACGCCCTTCCCCCCACCCAAAATTTCTTCTCACTTCAAACTAGCTATTTCAGTATGAAATTTTTACTAAACTATATTATTTTAAATTACCAAAAATGTGTTAAAATTAGCAGAAGCTGCTTGAAATATAGAAGAGAACAATTTTAAAATAAATGAACAATATATAACTTCCAAATGAGTTTTCACTTTGCGAAATAAAACCAATGCAAAGTAGAAAATAATAATTGCATTTGGTTATAACCTGCACACATGAAAGTAGGTGAAGGTTCAAAGTTAATCTGCCAGTAATCTCGGATGTTTGCCTTAACTCATCCTCACCAACACAGGTGTGCATGTTCATTTAAATTACAAGACTAGTTCTCCTCAGCTTTTTCCAACAGCAACAACTCCATTTTCGTTTTATTCCTTTTCTAGTTTTGAGTGACCTCCCCATTCATTGTTATGCTCGATTTTACTTCTATTTTATCTCAAATATGTGAGACAATTAATTCACAAAAGATTACAGTTATGTGGTATCTTTTCAGCTACAACATTAATTGATTCAACATATTATGTTATTCTCTATTTTCAAGTTTCCTAATGCCAATAACATATTATCATTACAAAACTATTAACTGAAATAACATTTGCTTCAAAACCAACAGACACAATTACCACATCATCAAACCATCATAATATTGACAGACTGATTACTACATGTAATAGCACTAAATTAATTTACGCCCTGCTCCAAATATATATCAAGCAGGCACAATGAATATGAAATCTTACAATCCAAAACACGAGAAATCCTGGATCCCTCAGCCTAACATTATCTCTGTCAAAATCATTAATACATCCCATTGCTTCAAATTGCAATTATATATATCGACGAAATGTAATAATATAACCATATAAACGTCACAATATTGCAATACCCAAACATAATACTTAAATTACAAAATTGTTCCTATCATAGCTTCCACACTTCATTTATGAGCCAACAGTGCATATTTCAAACAAATGACCACTCACAGACCAAAAAATTAATATATTTTCGAAAATTTTCACAAAAGTACCAGTATAATATGTAGCTTTCATAATCGTTTTACCACTGTGGTCTGACATTTAATTTCTTTCTTGCAATAATTTACAAACTGGTATAGACATGATAAACAGAGTTGACACAGTTTACAAATATACTGCTGACAGTCCACAATTCCTAGTGAAATTTCATACTTTAATGTTTGTCAGCACAACAGAGAGCTCCAGGCTGTCTCATCTTCTTGTGGCATTGCCAATTAGTGATAATTTCAAATGTTGGTAAGAATTCTGGAAAAAATATACAGGCATCTGTAATTTTGGTCTAGAATGTTATGGATTATTTTCAAAAAGAAAATTTTGTCAGTCACACTAAACTTGTCTGTTCCTGCTGCAATGTCTTTCCACTCCATCAAAAATTTTTGTCAGCCATTGCACTTTCTGTGTCTCAAATCAAACAAACAGAGCAGACAAAGAATGGAGGTCTCTGAACCAGAATTGTTAATTATTTCATCCTGTATTTCTCTAGCTGTCAGATACTCCCCTCTGCCATACTGATTGAGTACAGTTCTACATACTTACTTTTTCTTAAAATGTCAAAGTCCATATCTTTCCATTTTCGTTTGTATGCCTTCCTTGAAAAATAAAAACATGTGCTCACATCTGGTGATTCAACCATTGTTAATACAGAATACAGTTGATTCATAAATATCGTAGGGTTTAGCTGTCAGTTAAGAATTTTCGCAAAATTTGTATTGTTGTTGGTTTATTCACTGTTGGGTACACCAGTAAAAAAACTTCAATACAAGTGTGTTTTATACAGCAATTTCAGTGTCTTTCTATCTATTTTGTTACCCTTTACACACAATGACTAGTGTGAGCCCTGGCTCTTGTATTATGCTCACTACAAAACACAAGTCCATGAACTTTCTATGGAAGACTGAAAAACTCATGAACACACAATATCGCAGGGGAGCACTGAACATACTGTTGAGGACATCCGTCACTTCTGCAGTGTGCATATGGCAAGAAAGCTGTGAAGTGGACAAATTGCAGCACTTTGTGCTGGGGATGTCATGCAGTGGGTATGATCGTGACCTATCTATTTTGGTGACAGGCACTATAATGCTTCAGATGTTTCCACAAAATACTCGCAAATCTGATATCCATCTTTTCGTATAGCATAAAATTTGACGAAAAATGTGTAATAACTCTAATTATGGATGAAATTGGTATATGTCAGTATCTATGTACTCAATCAGTTTCAAAAAAATGCTAAATGTTCAATCTCCATGCAAAATTTTCAGAACAAACGCAAAATCCTTTTGAAAAACGCAATATTTGCTCAAAATAATAAAAGGGCATGAATATCTCTAGCATATTTCATCAACATACCACAATAATTGTTCAAGTAAAGAAAAAATATATCTTATGAGCTTTTTCTAGATTTAAACATAGATACAAAAACATAAATACACAGATATATAAAAATTCTTATTTCATGAAGCAACATTTTCAATCAAAGTCGATAATAAACACATTACTTTCCAAAATTTCCATTAAATTTCTTATTAAGCAAACACAAAAATTTAAATGATATTGTACATCACACTGAGATTTCAACTTTAGCACCAATCATTCCTAATATCCAACAAAAATTCTTTTTATGCTGTGCATAGAAGAGATATTGGCACTGGAAGAAAACATTTAAAATGCAAAGATAAATAGAAGAAAATATGCATCTTGGATACATGGAAATTTCTAAAGGAGTGCTGCATTGGCTTGTGGTCGTGACTTCATCATACTTAAACCGTGTAAAGGATTTGTGATCCTTAAACATTCCTGCTCCTCGTCACTGCTTCCTACAACGTCAACTTCAATAAGTGTTACATTATCATGATGGATAAATCCGCTCCAATTGTACTTGAAAAGTCCATTATTTGGATAATATCGTACACATGACCCAGAATGTAAATCCGATCTTCAGGCGCTACAAAAAACAGGGAACGCTAAGAGGGGCTCTATGTACTGACTTATCTTTAATTTGCGGTATATTGGTTTGGCCCCTTTTATATTTCACACTATGATTCATTAATTTTATATTTTGCGCTATGATTTTATTAGTTTTATGTCTTGACCATTTTGTAACATCTTTTTGTTATTTTTATTTCTTTGCAACTGCATTATACATTGCATGTTTTGATGTTATTGTTTGCTCCGTACTAGGCCTATCTTAGCTAATGGCATGCATAAGTAAGATGGTTTTAGTGTTACTAGTAGTGGGTAGTGTTTGAGAGGAAATGTAAGGGAACAGCAGTAAATACATAACTATGATTAACAGTATTGTTTTGTGTATATAGGTTTTGAAGTAATAATGCAAAGCATTTACAGGTAGTAGGTAATTACATTTCTCAAAATAACGTTACATATGCAGTTCCTTGATTGCTAATTAGATTTCAGATAACAGTGTAGTTAAGGTAAAAACACATTTCAATCTACTAACAAGGGTAAACACTTAGTGTTAAATAAATTATTCATAGTAATGTACTTATAGTTTACACAATATCACATGTAATATATCTGCATATACAGATGACAGATTCAGTTCAATTGCTGGAGATAAAATTACAAACCATTTTACTATGAAGTAAATGTGTGCAGCTCAATCACTGTGAAGTTAATGGAGTTCATTTCACTGATAGTTAAGTGATTAACCTGTTATGAACTAATGACAATTTCCTTTCTCCACTTACATCTTATTTTTCTCTTTTTGGTGTCTGAGGAGGCAGGAAGCAAAATTTCTATCTTTGACTTTAACCACTGTTCATTTGTAACATCTTTTATTACACAAGGGTTTTACTTTCGTTTTTATTCTTTCATTTTACATTTTATGTTTTTTCTTACTCAAGAACCAGGTACAACAATCCCACTTACAAGAACTTCACCCTCAGTCTTACAGTCTACATTTTCCCAATATCCACAGAACAGTGCATGGTAATAGTAATCTTTCAATATCTCATGTAAGACGAAATTTCAAAATAATTTATTTTTGTATCGGAATAATCAAGTCTCTGGCTAATAAAGTATCTAAACTACTAGTATATACCATATATTATAAAGTGTATATTTCATTTGCAAAATATGGGCCATAAACAAAAAATGGCGCACACACACACACACACACACACACACACACATACACACGCACACACACACACACACACACACATATATATATATATATATATATATATATATATATATATATATATATATATATATATATATATAGGGTGAGTCACCTAACATTACCGCTGGATATATTTCGTAAACCACATCAAATACTGATGAATCGATTCCACAGACCGAACGTGAGGAGAGGGGCTAGTGTAACTGGTTAATACAAACCAAAAATAATGTACAGAAGTATGTTTTTTAACACAAACCTACGGTTTTTTTTTAAATGGAACCCCATTAGTTTTGTTAGCACATCTGTACATATAAACAAATACGTAATCAGTGCCGTTTGTTGCATTGTAAAATGTTAACTACATCCGGAGATATTGTAACCTAAAGTTGACACTTGAGTACCACTCCTCCGCTGTTCGATCGTGTGTATCGGAGAGCACCGAATTACGTAGGGATCCAAAGGGAATGGTGATGGACCTTAGGTACAGAAGAGACTGGAACAGCACATTACGACAACATGCTAACACCTTTTTATTGGTCTTTTTCACTGACACACATGTACACTACCATAAGGGGTGAGGTAAACGTACACACGTGGTTTCCGTTTTCAATTACAAAGTGGAATACAGTTTGTCCCACTGGAAACACGTCGACGTATGTGGTATCAGCATGACGGTGCATCTGCACATTCCGCAATTAACACTAGGCTAACCCTTGACAGGATGTTCGACGGTGTGTGTGTGTGTGTGTGTGTATGTGTGTGTGTGTGTGTGTGTGTGTGTGTGTGTGTGTGTGTGTGTGTATGCCTACATGTATGATTCGTGTGAATAATATGTAAAAGCAAAATGTGAATGTTGATAAATGTTTCTCTGTAATAAAGGAGACAAAAATTCATTCATATATTCATACAGGTAATCAACATTCCATGCAAGTGCAACTTTATATAAATCAAGTAAGTATCTGACTATCCTGACAAATGATGGTTTATGCAATGAAGGGTGTAATTAACAGAGTGATATTAGGCAAAACATTAAGTGTAGGTTCATATAAGAACTGAAGTGAGAAATGTAGTTTACACCCAAAAGGAACTATTGCTAAATGAATATTAGGATTTTCAAATAGGTATGTGCATGATGAAACTGTAATGTATATGAATTACGTATTGCAAGTTTTGTAAGAATTTGTGTAATATTGTGTGTGTATAGAAAGTCAATAAAGAATAGGAAAAAGAGAGGAATGTGACACAAGAAACTGTGTTCAAGCTGCAGAAAATGTCACATGGCTAGGGCCCTGCACTTGCGACACACATTGTGGATAAAGAGGTTGTAGCCTCCTGAAAGTCTTTTTTCCATTCCCTAAGCGTGTATGTAATGATAAATGTTCCTGAACCAAACTTCAAACTGATGTAAATTTTCTGGATAAGCAAAATGGTGCATAAGAGGTATGAATTTATTCTGAATTCCTATATGGTTTCAATTGCGTAACATTTCTGGGTCCATGAAGCTTCTTGGATTTTGGGTAAATGAGCTGATAAGTGCTTTGGTGTTGGCATTAAAAAAATTTCAGAAGATCCTACGAAAATATTTAATACTTCTTAATTTCATTAGTTACTGCTGTAGATTTTGTATAACTTTTCGCTAGAACTAAATCTCCAATTTTAAATTCTATGGGTTTTACTTTCCTATCATGTCTCTGGTTTCTGTTGTTGTAATACTGTTTCATAGTCTCTCTTACAATAAGTTCTCTTTCAGTGGCAGATATGCTTCTGCATGTCAGAGGATTTCAGTCATTTCAGTAATGAGATAAGTGGGTTTCTTGTTATACAAAGTTTTGTATGATGAGAATCGTGTTATCGTCTTCAAAATCACTATTTATTCTAACGAGTTTCTATGATCCTTACTTCAATATCTTCTACACAAACGGTTGATTTCTCTTTATTTCTGTCCTTTATTATTCTGTTAAGTTACAACTTGGTGAGTAAGTGGAAATGATTGTATGTTTTATGCCGTAGTCTTCGATAAATTCTTTCCATACTTTTGATGTGAACTGACCTCCATTATCAGATAAAATTGCTTTTGGTTGCCTACTGAGGAAAATAGTCCTTTTTCATTTTAGTAATGGTTTTTTTGCTGGATGCTTTCTTCAAAGGGTAAAGTTTTACATATTTGAGAACAAATGTACCATGGCTAACACATATTTAAAAGTACTTTACCTATAGGCAGTTTGCCAAACAACTCAAAGCCTACTAAATCCATTTGTATAAGGAATAACGCTTTGGAAATTGAATCTATTCGTTTTGTTGCTGGTCATTGTTCTATGTCATTTGATCACAATTAGCAAGAAACTTTCTGACTCTTCTGGCAATGTTGTGAAAGTATATGTTTTCCTGAATTTTTTGAATACACTCCAACAAACCACCAATGTCGAAAACTTTCATAATTATAAGTGTGTCATCATCTTGGTCTGGCCAACAAACTTCCCAACTGTCGTCAGAGCTGCATATATAAGACGAAAAACATTTATAAATTTGTCAGTAAAGTTGTGCTTTTTCACATCCCTTCCTTCCTAAATCGTTTTTTACAAATTTCCAATGGTCATCAAGATTTTGATTCCTTCAGAACTGATTGCAAAGTGTCCTAACTTCCATTTCGTTCTTTACCCCCTTCAGGTGTACAATTTTGAAATTTTTCCCTAGACCTTCATTCTCATCTCCATCTTCACCCTTCACTGGTAGCAACTGCATTTTCCTTTCCTTTAATATACTGAATTGTATAGTTAAACTGTAAGTAAACTGCACACCTGTTAATTCTACCATGGTACAGTTTATATCCTTCAATATATGATTGGGCTTTGTGATCTGAGTAAATCTCAGTATTGTGATCAAGTAAATAATTAATAAATTTCTTAAATCAGCCAACTATTGCTAAAATTTCTGTGATCATGTAATTCTTTTCATGTTTTTGTAACATTCTACTACTAAATGCAATTAAATGAAGTTCTGTTACATCATTAACCTCTTTTTCTTGAAACAGATGCACATCTAATCCTGTGTCACTAAAGTCATTAAGTAAAAGGGTAAATATAAATCAGCCCTAAGTAGAATCTTGCTGTTACATAACTCTTTCTCAATTTTATCAAAAGCTAGCTCTAATTCTTCATTCGACTCCCATACAGTACTTTTCTTTAAAAGGTTATTCAAATTGGGTTCATTTAACGCTTATGTTCTAATGTACTTCCTGTAGAATCCTACTAAACCATAAAACGACTTTAATTTCTTCTTATTCTTAGGTTTTGGAAATTTTGCGATGCCCTCGATGTTTCCTTGATGAGTCAAAATTCCATCTTCAATAATGGTATGGCAAAGGAACTTTAACTGTCTCATAACATATCTAGATTTTTCAAGTTTTAACGTCATATCCCTACTCTCATCTTTTTCCCAATTTCTCTCAAAATATCCATATGTTCTTCTGAACTTCTATTTGGCAAAAAAAAATATCATCTACATATATAGCCAATTTTTCCAAAAGTTCCCTTCCCAAAACAAAATCAAATCCCCCGATAAACTCTGCTACTGAGGCTCTTAAACCAAATGGTAGAGCATTATACTGAAAGCTTTTTCCATTACCTGAACATGCTGTATATTTTCAATAATTTTGTAGTTCAATATGGTGGATAAAAAGGCTGTCAGTTCAAAACTAGTCATAACTCTGACATATCGAAACTTATTTAGTAATTCGTCAATGTTCTCTGGATGGTGTGCTTGTCTTTGAAGGCATTTATTAAAATGTCTGGACCAGTGGTGGCAAGTAATTTTTGATGGTATCTAGATCCTTTCGAAAATTTTTGTCGAGGTCCATAAGAGAGACCTCATAAAATAACACGAAATGCATTACATAGGTATACTTGTATTCAGAAATCCAGAAGAAACTCATATTCCTTACTAATTTTTTATTTTAATTTTCGCTCTCAGACTAATGTGAAATACAACGAATAAGCTTATTTGTATTAAAAAAGCATATTTTTCATCACTTTTTATTTCTATTTTCATTCACAAAAAAATACGAAATACAATACATGGGTGTATTTATATTGAAAAATCCAGAAAAAAACGTTTATTCAGTAGTAATTTTCACTTTAATTTACACTCACAAAATATGAAATACAATAGATAGGCATTGCTGTATCAAAAACTCAATGGGAGAAATGGCTTTTGTGGTCTTGAGCCAGTTTCTTGAAGTTAGGTTCTTGTGGGGAGCAGCTTATGCATATAGTGTCATCAAGGTGGGATTATGAGCGATACTTGTTCAAAAAATTCATTTTCAGAAATGAAATTTTACAAAAAATATGTGGAGCCAAACATGGTGGCAGGTATAGGGCTAATGTTTTACAATTTTCATATTTTTTCTGATACATTTTTCGACCAAAATTCTTCAGGGGATGCAGTTTTATGTTTTCCTGTAAGTCCGTTATCTCCGCTTGGAGTAAAGGCTTTGAAAGGCAGAACAACTTTGCTGCCATATCCGTCCATTCTGAAACTGGAGAAACTTCAAAACGCGATTTTAAGAATCGTGACAGCTAGTCATCTCAGAAAATTCTTAGAATCTTGCTGCAAATTCGTTCTTAAGATCTGACATGGAATATGACAGTAACGAAATATCTATTTCAGAATTATTTTCATTTTCAATAATTGTTGGAAAGTTCAATGTCTTTTTCAAAGACATCCAGCTTGCGATGAAAAGAAGATGCACATTTTATCAGATCACATATTAATTCCCCATTTCCTTTAAGGTCGGTATCGAGCCGCAACTAGATTACTGCATTCGTTTGATAGGAACTCCAACTGGTTTCTTGCTTCTCATGAATCTAAGTTTTCTATGAAGGATGTTATATCTTCTTTTAATTGCCAAAAATGTTCAATCGCTTGTCCTTTACTTAGCCAACGAGGTTGTTGTACTGCACTAAGTTAGTATGCGCCGAATCACACTCAGAAAGAATCCCTTTAAACTGTCTTTGCTGAAGAGCAGAACGAAACCTCATAAAAGTAATCAACTTCATCAAATTAGCCATTACTTCTTTCAGAGTTACAGTAAGTTTTTCACTAAAGACTGTCTGGTCAAAATACGCACTGATAAGATAGTAGCCGAGAATTTGTATCTTTGATTCTCTTTACTGCTCCTTTTTCTTGGCTGATCTCCACTGCAGCCCGTCACATGAAAGAGACACCATTTTAGCAAAACTTAAGTTTGATTTTGTCATGAAGCCTCCAAAGCCTTGAATAAATCTTCTCCATGAGTCTTGCCTTCCAATGGCAATATTTTTAGCAATTCTCCCCTAAATTTCTTACTTTCAGTATACAAAAATCCCACGAAAATGGACATTTGTTCCTCATCAAGAACGTGTCATGATTCATCTACTGCTACGGCGTAGCATTGCGCCTTATGCAGAGTTTCCAGCACATTACTTTTATTGTCAGCAGCCAAAATTTCAGCTCTCATTGTACTACTTCCTGCCGACAGTGGAATACGTTCAACTGTGGCAGCAACATCTGTTTTCTCTTCAAAAAGTGACACGGTCACTTCCAACATGCATTTTTTTACTGCCTCAGAGTCTGAAAACGGCTTCTGGGGTCTATTAAGCGACCAACATATAAGCATCGCTGCTTCTGCAAACTTTTCTTATTCGCTCATTGGCAGAGCTAGGAAGGCAGCGCTTTTTAGGAAGAAACTAGTTATGCCTGGAGCTTTCCTGCATATGGAACTGCTGATGAGTTGTTTCGTGGTGTCGCTTTAAATTGGCACTTTTAACAAGAGTGGAAGTTATGTTGCATGTAAGGCAAACTGAAATAGCTTCAGGCCTATCAGGTACCGTAAAACAATATTGGTCAGTCCAATCAGTCAAAAATTTCCTATTTTTATTATCAACTTTACACTTTTTATGATCCATATCGATGAAAAAGAAACGTTACACACCTCGATAACAACGAACTGCTCCGTACGATATCGCAGCAACTAATGTCGAAGTGGTGACAAAATTTTGTGCTTCATTTAGATTTGTTTTTTACACAAATACAGGCGCCTGGCACACAGCATGTGCGACGCACTGCAAAGGAGCTACTTCCATGTCAAAGTGTATGCTGCCACACCACAAAGGAGTCACACTGCAAAGAAGGCGCTTCGCCGTCAAAGGTCGCCGCCATCGAGCAAACTCGCCCGAAGTTTCATAAAGTAGCTTTAAGCTATGGTTCGAGTTCCAAGCATAGAAAATAGTAAGTAAATGAATATGTCTTCTCCCATTTAATAGAAGTTTAAGAGGTTGCCAGAGTCTGAAATCGATTTATAAAATTCCATTGTTCATTAAACATGATTCTTGAGTTCTATTAGCGTGTACAGAGCTTATCGGCCGGCTGGCACTCTCCTCTCTGTCCCGGCTCTTCAGTGCTCTCTCCTGTGTTGCTATGTATTTAATCTAGCTATAAATAACCATTAAGAATTCTAATTATTCAGTAGTTAACTGTACACTACAAGAAAAAATTATAAGGGTAGTGATCAAACAAATTGTTATCTACAGAAAAACACTTTTCAAATTTTTTGAGTACATAATTTATATTTTCAAAATGTTTTTAGTGGGGTAGTTTTTGAATTTCCGCAGTCTGGACATGGACCATGGTCCGCCAGTTACTGATTCATGCTCTAGAGCCAGATAAAAATGTTATTCCTCTGTCTCATTTAGACACCGGCAATAAAGGGTTGTTGTTCTGACTCCTTATGGCATAGGGCTTCAGAAAAAATGGGTCATAAGCTTTTAATTTAATCCTATACTGATATCCTTTTATTCTCCTGGGCTTAATATAAAAAATATCATGTATTAATACAGAAAATTTTATAGTTCGTCTTCCTTTCTGCACTTACGTTTCAGATAATTTTTTAGCAACCGATTCACTGTTTGAGATACTTTGTATTTCATCATCACAAAGTTCATTTTCTTCAAAATAACTTCTATCTCCAAATTCGTCTACGCCCCCACCCCCATGATATCATTATTTACGCTACTGTTTATCATTACTATACCTGTTTCTCCAAAAATCCCACTTTTTGTTTCAGTAAATGTTATTTTGATATTGTACCAATTAAAATTTACCTTTGCTTTAACTATCCAATTTATACTGAGTATCAGACTTTCATTTAATTACTCAATTATGAGGTATCCTTGGGTAAAGCTAAAATCATTGATTTTAAATTCTACTAAAGCTTGTCCAGTAATTAACTTACCACTGTTTCAAGTGAATCCCTTAACTGTAACACCTGTTACAGACAAATCGGTAAAATTTTCGCTTTTCTGAATCTATTGACTCTTGATATTCCAGTGAATGGACTACCAGTGTCAAGTCTTCAAGTCTCTAGTTGTCAGTTTGAATATAAGAGCCTCCCAGCTCATGATGTTTTTCATCATTTTCTTTTTAATATACTAAATCTTCCTCAGTTTCTCTAAAACTCACTCCTTTCTCTTCCTCTGAAACTTCATTATCCTCCACAGCCTGAAAACTTTCCAGAACTGTATTATGACTGGATGCCTTCTCATTAGAATCAAATTTTACTTCATTAACTGAATGTGTATTTTGAATTTCCTTCATGCATTTCATGCATTTATTACTATTACTAACATAATCATAAGAATCACAAGCTACTTTCAATATTTTATTACTAATTAAATCATTCCTCTTACTACAATCAGGACAAGTGGATATAACCTTACTGAAATTAAATGGAAAGGGCAAATTATATGTACTTCCATATCTAACTCAGAATAATCATCTAAACCTACAATAATATCACTAACTTCATTCTGCATTCTGCATTGAAGTATCATCTTTAATCTATGCATAAATCATTCCGCCTGTCACATTGCAAAGCGTCATCAATACCACCATTATCATCAGAAAAAGTATTAACAACCGAATTATAAAAACCATCAGCAAGTATATCATTATCTACACTTACATAATCAATAGCGTTCAAATCAACATCAGCTACTTCTGTAATTCTAACAGAATCATCATTAAAAGCATCATCATCATCAGGACTCAGATCATTATTTACAGCATCGTCATTTAATCATCCCCCTACATCCTCTTCTCTCCCCCACAAATATCACAATTAAGAACTAATTTAGGTTTTTTCTTGCTATTTTCTGCTTCTTCCATCTCTCCTAAAATATCCTCCTAAAATTCTCTTTTAAATTCTATTCTAATCCCTGCATGTGATCTACTGCTGTCTCCACTCTGGTATTCCCCATTGTAATTACTTCTCCCTCTTCTAAAATTACTGTCAGCTAGGTTTAGGTATCTATCACTCCTTGCCGCAAACCGACAGGCCACCCACAAAGCAAATTTTAGTTTTCCTTGCTTCTGCTTCTATTTTTGCTACCATAGTTCCTATCATTACTATTTTCCTATCAGCCATTATTTGTTAGTAGATTCTCTCTCCAACCCTGTAACTATCATTCCAGTGATTATCCATCCTGATACCATTATAATTAAACTATGAATAGTTTTTGTTATCTGTCCTCTTATCTCTGCTCCATGATGATCACTGGAAAACCTGCATTCCTACAAATTCGTTTTAGTTCTGTCTCTCCCTGTCTCTCTCATGTTTCTTCCAAGCCATATCCAATTTATCCACACATCTTTAAGATGCTTCTATGGACTCATCTGGTACATAGACCATCACCCATTGAACTTTATGTGGTAATCGTCTTCTAAGTGCATCAATCTGAATCTTTTTGTGTAGTGGTTTTTCAAGATGTACTAATGTTTTAATCTATTCTTCACCAAAGGTTTTCAATATGCCACTACACTCTTTACAGCAAGGTCCATTTAAAAACTATGACTTTTTCTCGATACCTTAGTTTCTGTCCAGAATTTGCTCATGAAACATCTTTCAAATTCTACAATATTCATATCCAGATTCATAATATGATTCTTCCCAAAATAGGGCCACACTGTTTAAAAATATATTTACAAATTTAAGTTTCAAGACATCTGTCATGTTGGTGGAAAAGTTGTCTTTGCACCGACAGATCAAATCTACAGAGTGGATTTTATTATCACCTGAAAAATTTTTGATATTAATATTACTCCAAATATTATCATTATTACTGCAAAAATTTCTAGTCACGATATTTTCTTCAAGCTCACATACTTCTGACTTCATGTTACCTGTTTCACGAAAGAGGTCACTCTACAGTTCATTTCAGTTACTGTTAGTTTCTTTGAAATGTTAGGTTGGTGCATAAGTTCGTGGCATACTTCAATAATTTTAATAAATACGACAGGTACATACAACAGACACATATATAACATGTCCTCCCTTACTATTTCCAACAGTCTGTCTACGCTGGGATAAATTTTCCATTCCATGACTGTAAAAATCATACAGTTTTGAGGCTATGTTTGGAGCATATTTTTATCTGGAAACGAAGTTCCTTGTAGGTTGTTCGATAGAGAACAGGAAAGGCGAAAATCTGAGAGTACAGGATAGGCTGAATAGCGCTGGTGCTGAAAGACTTTCCAACCCAGCTTCTGTACAGCTTTTATTGTCAGTCTAGCAGAATGTTGGCAGGCATTATTGTGGAGTAACATCACTTCACACAATCTTGCTGATCGTTGTTCTTGGATTGCGCCTGCAAGACCTCTCAGTTGTTGACAATAAATGTCAGCAGCGATGTTCATACATTGGAGAATCAATTCGTACTACACTACACCATCGCCATTCCACCAGTTGCATAACATTATCTTTTGTAGATGCATCCAGGACTTTGTATGGGCAGCTGCTGCTTTGTATGAGCTCCTTCCTCACTGCATGCAAATGCCACACCAAGATGGAATGATCACGGCTCATCACATCTGCCAGTTCTTGAGTGCACTGATGGGTTTCATTGTGTATTAACACATTCAAAAGATATTCATCAAACCATAAAAATGTTCTCAAATGTTGTGATTCACTAATGTCAAAACGATCCTCTTTAAAACAAGGAGACCATTTTCTTGCCATGTTTCACCCAATGGCATTATCCCCATACATGGCACAAATGTTTCTGTCTCCACAGATGTTCCCCTCTACTGAACTCACACAAAATAATATGCCGGAAATGTTCTGATTTCTTCACATTTCACTCCATTTTATAGCGCCCACAACTCCATTCACTATCTCCAAATGACAAATTGCCAACTTGTAAACCAGACAGCAAAAGTGAACTATAAATAAAAAATGACAATCGACAAATAAACCCACAGCAACCAGAATACCTACATACAAAACAAAAATGCTGTCAACTTATGCACCAACCTAACATTTCACCCATGCATATCAGCTAAGAATAGTAACATTCTCGTTTTATCAGTTACATCCCCACACTTAATTGTTGTCACATGCAGATGGACATTCCTTGATACCGAACATTGTACAAATGCTTTGTACTTCTGGAAATTGTATGTGAGGGTTCACAGTATCTAAATAATGACTTAATTTCCCCAATGGAGGAATTTCCTTACCGCCATACTTCCCATCCATAACCACTTCAAAACATTTTTATTAGACACAGATGACGTTAACACTCTATGTTTTTGTTTCATACTTGAAGTTACTTTAGGCTTAATGTAACAACTTTTATTCTCACAACTTTCGACAGTTATTACCGCAGTGAGGGGTCATAATGCTTATTTCCAGTTTTGCACAAAACGTTTTGCTGCAGAGCATCACAGTATTTACTTTTATCCCAGCACAAAATTTCGCAACAAAAGTTCGTAAACTTTCTGTAACAAACTTACAAAACAACAATGTTCCTACTGTATTTAAATTAACTGAAAATGCCTAGGTTCATACACCTGAAAATCTGTTATTGCAATGAAGTTTGTAAAGTTACTGAATTACATTCATATAATCCTAAAATAAAAATTATTGAAGTTAAATATCAGTATCTGCAGAAAGTAAAGTGGTGGGTGAACTCATTGAGCGTATACTTGAGTAATCCGTGTTGAAAAAGAAGCCCTGTTGCTGTTACTGCAGAAAAGAAAGTTCAAATCCAGGTATAACAACAACTGACCAGAGTGAGCAAATTGCACACATTAATTTGTGCCACACATGTTTTTGAATTTTGAAGAAATTTATTTCCATATTGA
Source organism: Schistocerca serialis cubense (assembly GCF_023864345.2). NCBI lineage: Eukaryota > Metazoa > Arthropoda > Insecta > Orthoptera > Acrididae > Schistocerca > Schistocerca serialis. The sequence continues at coordinate 171,396,849 of NC_064641.1, forward strand.
GTCATCCAGATAACGAGCAAGCAACACTGCAGAGCTAAATTGGTACAGTGTGTTCCTTGAAGAACTGTTACATATTTTCAAATCAGACTAGTAAAGTGGCCACCTCAAAAGTGCCTGCAAAACTATCCTACAACAGTGGTTTCTCATTGGCCTTATATATGCTTATCTACAATGTTGTTGATTGTTGAAACCCAAAAATTAATAAAATTCAATGAAATTTGACATATATCAGAAAAGAGAAGACATAGTATGAATTGTAAAATAAAATGTCATTAGGCTGTAAACGTATCTTGTTACAGAAAAGCCTCATTCACAATCAGAAGAGTCAGATATTTACATATAACCACATGTGTTGCATTTTACTGGATTACATGAAAAATATCGAATATAATTTCTTCCTAGGTTTAATAAAAATGTACTTCATTGCAATAATAATAGTCTTTCAAAAGACAGTCTGGAGGACCCTTAAAACTAGTTTGTTTAGATACTTGCAGTTACCCTTTCTGTTAATAATAGTGATTACATATCACACAGCCAGGAAAAAGCTTTGCAATTACATAGTAAAACTCTAATTTAATTCGATTTTTTTAGTTAAAAATAATATTGGACTTAAAATATGTCACAGACAATGATCATAGCTGTATTTTAGTGATTTTAAGCAAATAGCATGGTTCCAAACACTCCCACCAATTATAGTGTCTACTTGAGGCATAAGGAAAACTTTGTACAGGTCGATTTCATTACAACAGTCCCCAAAGTGTTGTATTACCTATATTACCCACATTTGCTTATGCCTAGGATTACTGTTGACATGTAATTACCCTTTCAAATAACCAAATGTGAGTGAGAATTTGGTGGTAATAAACTTTAAAGAAGTGGGAAAGGTCCTAGTTGTTATGTTAGAAGTTACACATTTCCGATTCTCAATCGCAAGCTCTATTTATTAATCTTAACCTTGTCAAACATGATACATCAGCCACACATACTTTACTGAACATAGTCTTATATCTTTAGCAACACTTTTGTTGCAAAAAACGCATAATGGATTAAATAGATATGTGTGTTCTACAGAACGATTTATAACACACCTCTATACAACGCCATCTTTAATGCTATTATTCCCACACAAGATAGTTGTGAGATCATAAGTATTTGGTATCCTAACAAAGACCATTCTGCTCTCAATAGGGTCAATATTACCTTCAAATTTTGAACAGTGTTACATAATTTGTATTTATAAGTTTCGTTTGCATGCCATATTAATACTGAATAGTTATTTCTATTCGATTTTCTTCTTCTTCTTCCATATCCGGATGCACCAATTATATCTCCCTTCCTACTTTACTGAACACAGTCTTATATCTTTAGCAACACTTTTGTTGCAAAAAACGCATAATGGATTAAATAGATATGTTTGTTCTACAGAACGATTTATAACACACCTCTATACAACGCCATCCTTAATGCTATTATTCCCACACAAGATAGTTGTGAGATCATAAGTATTTGGTATCCTAACAAAGACCATTCTGCTCTCAATAGGGTCAATACTACCTTCAAATTTTGAACAGTGTTACATAGTTTGTATTTATAAGTTTCATTTGCATGCCATATTAATACTGAATAGTTATTTCTATTCGATTTTCTTCTTCTTCTTCCATATCCGGATGCACCAATTATATCTCCCTTCCTAGTAATTAGCATGTTTGTTGCTTTGTCATTGACTTTCAAAATATCGTCTTTAGTGCATGTTATAGACATATCTGGGCAAATCAATAGGTGGTCCAAGTCCTGTATTGCTCCGCATTCATACCTATCGCTATCACTGTAGCCCCGTTTAAATAGGTTTGATTTGCACCCAGTTACTCCATTGCGCAGCCAGTTTAATGACCTCTAAGTTGTAAAAGGTAGTTGAAATCCTGCAGATCCCTCCTCAAGTAGTTCCACTGTGGAGTGTGGCACCATTTCTTCCCAAAGAGATAGGCACCTTGCGACGGGCTTGGTGGCGAGCTCTTCAGCAGTTTCAACGAAACTCCTGCGGGATTTCAGCCGGACACGTTGTTTTCAGTGCATATGCATTGGGTGCCAACGATTATTCTTTTGTTTTGCTCTTTCGATCTCAGCGGCCACTTGTCTGCGGATAGTGGGTGGTGCTATGCCTATGATGGGATAAATTTTGTCTTTGGGAGTTGGTTTGAGGCATCCTGTGGCAATACCTACAGTTTCGTTTACGGCGACGTCAACTTGCTTCGTGTGAGCAGAGTTCCTCCAAACTCGCGCCGCGTATTCCGCTGTTGAGATACTCAGCGCCAGACCCATGGTGCACAAAACGTGTGGTTGAGCTCCCCACGATGAACCTGATAGCTTCCGCAGTATGTTGTCCCTGGCATAGACCTTTTTTTCAGTGGTATGTCAGTGCTGCTTAAAAGTAAGCGCTCTGTCCTATGTTACTCCCAGGTATTACGGGCTGTTTGTATGCTTCAGCTCTTCCCCTTGCCACATGACTCGGAGTTTCCGTTTGGCTAGTTTGTTCCTAAGATGGAAGGCGGATACTTGAGATTTACTAGGGTTTGGTTTGAGATTATTACCTTCTTAATAGGTATCATGTTCTGTTAAGGCTCCTGTGAGATTCTCCTCCACTGGTTCAAAGGTTTTATCATGTGTGGCTACTGCTGCATCATCAGCATAAATGAACATTCGTGTCTGGTGGCTGATGGGAAGGTCATTCGTATAGATGTTAAATAATACTGGAGCCAAGACAGTACCCTGTGCAAGTCCATTTTTCTGTGTCCTCCATCGGCTGTTTTTCGATTGTAAGGTTACATAGTAGCGTCTGTTCTGTACCATGTCTATCCAGATGTGTATTTACATGGAAAGTTTTCCTTACTCTGCTTTTCATCATGTTTACAGAAGCACACTTACTTGCATTCCCATATGTACCGATTTATTGTGTCCTTGTTCTTGCCACTGGGACACTAACGATTGCTCATTCACAGGTGGTACAGACAAATTTTTTTTTTCGTCAGTAAACTTCGCAGGCCTAACATACAATAACTTTTGTCTGGAGCATTTTATGACATATTTGTTTCCTTACATGTCACTATGTTGGCACTATGTGTAAAAGTAGTTTTGTTCTTTTACAGCTGTTTCACAATGCGTTTAGCCTTTGTCCTGCTACAATAGCACATATTCTGAAAACTGACCACCATCATTTGTATTTACACATGTATTCAATTTTTTATTCCTTCCAGATTTTTTATATGGTATATCACACATCTGGTGTCATACACAGCATCATATTCAGTGCACAGTGAACAACTGTGTACACATTTTTCGCCGATATATGCAGAGATAACAATGTGTACATTTCCAATAACCACCATATTTCAATAAAAATTTATAAACGTTATAGAATATAATAGTAATGATTACTTAAAGCAATTAACATGACACAAAAAGAGGGACAACTACAGAAAAATATTGCCTTAGGAAATGGACATATGTAGAGGAATGTATGTAAAAAACATATAATTTTAAAAGATGTTTTATTAATAACACTTCAAATCATATTTATTATCCATTACTAGATTTGAATAATGACTAATTAAGCCATCTTAAGAACCATTTAATTTGTTAAAAGTACAGTATGGGATACATAGTTAAGAGAATAATAAAAACAGTTTGGAAAAGGTATCAAATGTATAAAATATGAATAAATCTATTACATAATTATATCAATGTAGTACAATAAACCTACACTAAGTTGGACTTTACCAATTTCACAATAATTTCGACTGGTTTTTCATCACAAATTGAAATGTTGCCATACTGTAGAGGATACCGTTTGAGTCAAGTTCGCTTATAGTATACAACAAAGTCAATGCCTGTCCAGATCGTTTGCTGAAGCCCACTTTGTGAGTTGTGTTAAATTCTATTTCTGTGATTGCTTAAAATTATGTTAAAGTTTTGTACAGTTGAAAAGAGTTGCCAAAATAAGTGTTAGGAGTAAATTTAAATCTTTAAGGCCAGAAGACAAACTGAGTGCCCTTGACAAAATCTACTGCAGTGCTTCTGTCCAAGGAATTATGATGCAGTTTGACATTATTAAGTCGACTTTTTGTGACATTAAGAAAAAACGCTTTAAAACTTTGGGCCTTGTGCTAAAATAAGATTATATATCAGGAAAATGGAAGCAGAGAACTGGGCCAAAAACTGACCAGTATTAATGATGTTGTGTATACTTTATGCAAGTAACAATACTTTCGGACTACATGTAAGGGTAGACGAACTGAAAGCTACAATGGAAGGAGTTGTAGATAAATTAGGCCAAATAGGTTTATAGTCTAAAGGCCAGCCAATACACAACTATCTTTCTGCGCTGCAATATGTACAATCCTATATTGGCATTCAGGAGATCCTACCAGAAAAGACAATGACATACAGCTCTCACTAAATCCAAAAGAATTAATATCCGCCTTCGCATTTTTAAAAGATTCTTGGAGATTCTTGTTAATTCAACAGAAGTATGTTCTATAATATTCGATGTTACACAAATACAAATGCACTCTCTATCAGGAGTGAGATTGTTCGATTTCATAAACATGATGAGAAATATGGGTCAATGGCCCTGGGTTAGAGTAGTGATCCAGAAAAAAGTTTTAAAGTACCAGAAAGTTTCTCCATCACTACATGATTTGATTATAATTAAGAATTATTTATTTGCCCAAACTATTTTCTAGATTTTGGGACACACAATTCATTTATAAATATTGTTTGAGATTTCGTATGGTAAATTGCTGATAAGTAAAACAATGCTTCAAAAAGTAGCCATTTATTTGTTATCGTAAATACATACTAACTAATAAATCAAACAATATTTATAAGGGAATACATAGAGCCTATTTACCTTATCCATTACAGTTTTTTCCTATATAGGAAATAACATCAGAAACAACTGTAATTTTTTCTTTCAACCGAACTGACCTTTTCACTTAATGAAAGGATGCTTAATAAAAATTACTTCATCAATTTATTATCTTATTTAAATATAGTGTATGTGTCAGCTCTGTTCACTTATTGTAAAACCTGAATTATGTTTTGGTTTTAGGTATCTGGCCTCTCTTATGAAAGAACTTTCAGTGGAAAAAATATCCAGTTCATCGCTGCACATTTGCAACTGGGGACGAAACAAAGCTAAAAATAAAGTAAAGACTAAATGGATGGAAAAGCACAAAAATCCTTGCACAATTTGACACTGACATCACCCTTCCATTCCATTGACTTCTAGTGCTAGTTGTCCTTACGGCATCATCACACTGGACAAGACAGTTGATGTCGATGTAGACACTGATGCTAAAACAATCCAGATGAGGCACATCACATGAGAACATGGGATGTACTGGTTAAGATGATTTGCAGCTGAGCTGAAATCTATAAAATACTTAGTATTATATAAATACAAGTCGCTGTTTAGTGTTGCTACCAAAAATCTTGAAAAACGTACTTGATTGATTTCCTTCAAATTTTACATGATACTCTAATGAACATTTCCATGGACATGGGCTATATATAATACAGAAAAAGACAAATTTTAGCTTAACATTGTTACCACAAATCTCGAAAGTTTTTTGACCAATTTACTTCTTATTTTTACAGTGCACTAATAATAAACGTTTACATGGGCACACATTCCACATTTTTAATTTATGTAGTATATATATATATATATATATATATATATATATATATATATATATATACATATTAAATAAAAAGAGAATTTTTTAGCAGAATATCAGAAAGTTCTTGCCAATTTATCTTAAATTTTTACTCAGTGCTCTGATAAACTTTCGGAAATATATAGGCTATGTATTATTGAATATATATGATATACATTTTTAACATCTATATAAAAATAATTCATTGTATAATGTTGCTACCATAAATCTGCAATAGTCCTCGACTGATAAAATTGAGATTTTTACGCAAAACCATAATAGAGGTTTTGAGAAACACAGGCTTAACGTTTTTAATGTATATATATATATATATATATATATATATATATATATATATATATATATATATATATATATAGTGTATATATGCATACTATAATAAGGAGAAGCTTTTTAGCAAAGTCAGAAAGTTCTTGACCCATTTACTTCAGATTTTTCAGCATACTTGGACAGACATAGACTACATATTATTTTAATATATAGGGTACATAAATCTGTACTAACGTAAAGTCAAATCATAATTTACAAATGATACAAAAATCTCGATAAGTTTTTGAATGGTTTACTTCAAATATTTACACAATGCTCTAATAAAAATTAGGATGAACATATATATATATATATATATATATATATATATATATATATTCACACTAATAGGAAAGTGAACAGGCATAATTGTCAACTCTGGGGTACAAAGCATCTACATGAATGCATTGAATTTGAGTGTGATTCCCGACAGGAATGTTAGCAAAGCTATCAAAAGGTTCTTGGCTGATTAAACAAAATTTTCAGACCATGCTCCAATAAACATTCACATGGACATAGGCTATAGAAACAATACTCCAATAAACATTCACAGGGACATAAGTTATATATATTTTTAAGCAATAACTTAAAGTTGTTTCTGTTAAAACTGACAGTAAGAAAAAACTGCTGTGATGCATTCCATTGTGAAAATGTCTGGTTTTGTATTCTTTCTTGTATTCAGTTTCACTATGATAGCAGGGCATTCAAAGCACTACATAAATTGTTTCTCCCATATATATTCTCTCTCTCTCTCTCTCCTCTCCTCTCTCTCTCCTCTCTCTCTCTCTCTCTCTCTCTCTCTATATATATATATATATATATATATATATATATATATATATATATATATATAACACGAAAGCTATATACACAATAATGTGCTGTTTTGTTTTCTTCCTCACAGTCGATTTTCACAGAAAGGAGAAAAGTTATATAATGGATAATCAGATTATGCTTATAATAATACACAGATTATGAATCTAAACAATAATAAGTGAAGTTACAAGGTCAGAGAGATGGGGAAAGAAGAGTTTGGCATAGTGGGAGAAGGGAGAGAAAATAGCCATAGAGAGAGAGAAGAAGGATATGGTCAGAGAGAGGATGTAGGAGGAAATGGACAGAGAGACTTGGGAATAGGTGAGGGACAGAGGACAGAGAGAAGGGGGAGGAGAAGGAAACGTACAAAGTGAGGGGCAGTGGTAGCTGGACAATGAGAGAAGGAGATTAGGACGTATATCCAATTGCCTTACACATTTAGCAATTGCGAAGTACTGCCAGTTCACTAGTAATGAAATAAAGACTAGAAAGAGGGAAAAGCACAAAAACCTACTGCTATATCACATTCATGAGAGAGCATTGTGAAAATACGTCATCTGTTAGCAGATGACGATCCGCCCCACCAATGTCAGTGTCAAAACTTTTTTCCCAAAAAACATTGATGGTGATGTACTCTCCTGTTCTGATCCATCCCATGTCAGTGACTGTCTGAATGAACGCAGTCTTTAGAATGTCCTGTGGAATGTTTTGATGTGATGTTCTATTTCATAAGTGAGAATTGGCCTCTAACTGGTAATGTAAGAAATTTTTAGGTTGACTGTGTTCACAACTAGCTTTAAAAACGTTAATGCAGTGGCAGTGGCAGGAAGACTGATCCATTTGGTGAAGACAGTGGGTTCTCAAACGATGTAGTTTTCACAAAATAGTTTACTTTGCGAGCTACACAGCAAACATGATGACTGGCGAAATTATTTCTGTCTGGACATGGAGACATAAATATCTACTGCTACTTGTGTGATTTCACTTTATAAATGGCTGGTAGCTACATTGCAATTTGTGGCAACAGGATGAAGTTAGAAAGATTTATAATTTTCAACAACAATGCGCAGACAAGCACTGAGCGAAACAATATCTAGTACATGTGAAGCTATTTTATTGTTCTCAAGAAGAATTTCGTGAAGACAAGTAACGTATCACAGGTATGTAACACATCAGTTTTGACAAGGTACTGACAACATTTTTAGACATGTTTTGAATTCCATATATTCTAATAAATTATAGGAGTAGACAACGAGTTATCTTTTACTGTGTTTCTGTGTATATGTAAATTTTTAATTCATGGATGAAATGTTGTCAACCTGCTACAAATTTTTGCATCATAATATATAGCTCCGTTCTGAACTTACACATCCTACATGAAAAGAATTAGTATTCTGATAGAGAATTGTACAGTTTACCTTTGATTTATTCTTTATACGATCCACAAATTCCATTACAGAGTAAACGGGTTGACACACAAGTATAAGAATCCCTGTGCACCTGAAGACACTGCTACAAAATGTTCGTTTAGTAACTTAACCCTTTACTGTGACTGCATTCTTCTGTGTAGTAAATACTTTTTACTTTGCCTTTGCTATTATTAAATATTATGGTATTGAATAATACAGAGTGAAAAATCCCTTATTCAGATCAACGTAATGAGAGAGATTTTTAAGTAAGAAGCAGTCAATACTAATAGCTTTGTTGAAGTAGGCAACAATACTTTTTTTAGAATTACAGTTTCTCTCTTTGACATAGGACCAACTGCTCTTGTTTTCAATTTTAAAGAATTATAGCTTGCTGCCTTCTTATATCGATCTCTGGAATACTTGACCTAAACTGTCCACAATCATGCTTGAGTCTCACATATTTAAGTAAAGCCAATAAGCAGTGATGTTGGGAAGATTTTACAACTCATTGTGTATGCAAGGTGAGAAACACTAGACTGAACAAACAGCTGAATCAGATACGTTTCACATACCACATTTGCAGTGATCTCCTATCCTCACCATTCAATTAGTCTGCATGGATGTGATTTGTGCTCACAGATTTGAGTAATTTTGCTGAAACTTTCAGCTTCAATTTCCATGTTTGTGTACATCTCTTATCTGCACAAAACTCCTGTCCACACACTACAACCTATCTGAGCAGATGCAATATGTGCAGACAGTTGCATAGACAAATTGTTGTGTTTGGACTGGCCTTAAGAGTGGAGGGTGTTCAGATTCTGTAACTGGCACAATACCTCTAAAAAAGAGTGTGGAAGATAGTTTACATGTAGACATTGCATGTGTTGAAGCACTTCGTAAGGAATTGAAGGAAAGGAAAATTTGTCTTTGGCAAAGATCTACAACGCTGAATAAACTGGCTTATTAGGAACTCCATCACTAATGGCACACAGGCCACCAGAAAAGACAGTGGAGCGAGCTAAAAACGAATAATTAATTTGTGTGCTAATGCTAATTGTACACATAGTTTAAAGTGAATTGTGAAATTTGTAAAATCTACAGCAATCAACAATATTATATAGCCTCTCCCAGTCACTTACACAGCTAATTAATAGTCATGGGTCACAATACAGGTATTCTATGACTGGTTAAAAAACTACTTCATCCCTAAAGTTCAGAAATTCCATGCACAAAGATGAATGTCGAAACCTCAAGGATTGAAAGCATTATTGATTTTAGACAGTGCTCCTGTACATCACTCTGTCCATTAAATATGAGCAAATCAAGTATATATTTCTCCCTCTGTAACCTTACCAGCCGGCCCGTGTGGCCGAGCGGTTCTAGGCGCTTCATTCTGGAACTGCACGACCGCTACAGTCGCAGGTTCGAATCGTGCCTCGGGCATGGATGTGCATGATGTCTTTAAGTTAGTTAGGTTTAAGTAGTTCTACGTTCTAGGGAACTGAAGACCTCAGGTGTTAAGTCCCATAGTGCTCACAGCCATTTGAACCATTTTTTAACCTTACCAACTTTTTCTCTCATCAGATATTTAGTACAGTAAATACCACATGCAACCTCCCCTTTAGCAGCAATAATAACTGTTTGTTTAAATTGTTACGCTTAAGGTGGTTAACTGAGTCTATTTGCAACAAGCTGTAAATTTAAATTTTCAGTGTTTCTATTAGGACTTACAACATGTTACTACAATAGCAGAACACGTTCCTGATACCAGTATTGAGCACTTATAAATGCGCACAAGCCACTACTGAAATTATTGTTACAGGCAGTTGTATATTTAATTCCAAAGTGTTAAGTGGATATGGAACTTGATCTTTCCCTACTCAAAACACACATGTATAATACACTTTACTGCACTGCCTACCTCTGGTATCGTCTTCATACTTTAGTCATATTTACTAAACAAATAGTAATGACTAGTGCAGCAAGTAACTTCCAGTTCCTGTGTCCTGCTGAAATAAATACCAAAAATGAAAAACGACTCTCACCAGTCCTGACAGGGCAGTTTCTGTGTATTACTCTGAAATACATTGAATTACTTTAATGTGACCTTTTCTTTTATTATTGAAAAATTACTTGAAAATTAGATGGAGTACTTTATAATGAGATGGATGAAAACAGGTGCTGTAGGTAGCTTTCTAACTACCATATTTGAAAAACTGATCTGACATAATTACTGAGAGTTATTTTTGTCGAACTTGGAATTGACAGTAAGCTAATTAAGCTGTATGAAGTTAATAGGCAGGGAATTTCACTTAAATACTTTCATTAGTGGCAGTTAATACCACTATTTACTTTGTTAAGTGAATGACGTATTGACATTATCATTGCAAAAAAACTACATTTCTCTATGACTTTGTTTGGTAACAAATCAACTCTTTTCAAAATGACAAATAAAAGAGGGCACAGAATGTCTGTAGTTTCTATTAATAGGTAGAACAACTGAAAACATGTCAACTACATTGTTCAAAATTTCAGAATTATAACACATGCCTTGAAAAGATTGTTACACCCTATACACTTTTAATTATGACACTACATAAAAATTCTTGTTTGTAGCAGTTGAGCAGTCATGAAGTGTGATGATGATTATTTTAATTTAAGTTTCTGATAATGCGGATATGCACAGTTCACAGTGATGCCAAACAGTGCTGTTGATCTTTAAGTACTCGTGATACAATTATTTCATCACAATATATGCTTGGAAAGTCTTGCAGTCATGACAAATGGTTTTTAGAGATGTCTTATAATTGTACAGACTCTTGCCACACCATTTAGTGGGCAATTAAATCAACATTCAGTTGCAGTTTAGTCAACAAATTAGCTAACTCCTTGAGAGCATCAGCTACATGGCTTCACTGCCTACAAACCAGTCTTACACTGTCTAGACTACCCTTGGCTGCTAAGTGCACCAAGAACATACAAACAGACCCACCAAAGGAAAACCTAACGTGGTTCCCTGGCTTACACGGATGATTCTTACACATGTAAATCTAATATACACTACTCGCCATTAAAATTGCTACACCACGAAGATGACGTGCTGCTGACACGAAATTTAACCGACAGGAAGAAGATGCTGTGATATGCAAATATTTAGCTTTTCAGAGCATTCACACAAGTTTGGCGCCAGTGGCGCCACCTACAACGTGCTGACATGAGGAAAGTTTCCAACTGGTTTCTCATACACAAACAGCAGTTGACCGGCGTTGCCTGGTGAAACGTTGTTGTGATGCCTCATGTAAGGAGGAGAAATGCGTACCATCACGTTTCCGACTTTGATAAAGCTCGGATTGTAGCCTACCACGATTGCGGTTATCCGTATCGCGACATTGCTGCTCCCTTTGGTCGAGATCCAATGACTGTTAGCAGAATATAGAATCAGTGAGTTCAGGAGGGTAATAAGGAACGCCGTGCTGGATCCAAACGGCCTCGTATCACTAGCAGTCGAGATTACAGGCATCTTATCTGTATGGCTGTAACGGATCGTGCAGCCACGTCTCGATCCCTGAGTCAACTGATGGGGACGTTTGCAAGACAACAACCATCTGCACAAACAGTTCGACGACGTTTGCAGCAGCATGGACTATCAGCTCGGACACCATGGCTGCGGTTACCCATGACGTTGCATCACAGACAGGAGCGCCTGCGATGGGGTACTCGACGACGAACCTGGGTGCACGAATGGCAAAACATTTTTTTCGGACGAATCCAGGTTCTGTTTACAGCAGCATGATGGTCGCATCCGTGTTTGGCGACATCGCGGTGAACGCATATTGGAAGCGTGTATTCGTCATAGCCATACTGGGGTATGGATGGGGTGCCATTGGTTGCACATCTTGGTCACCTCTTGTTCGCATTGACGGCACTTTGAACAGTGGACGTTACATTTCATATGTGTTACTATCCGTGGCTCTACCCTTAATTCGATCCCTGTGAAACCCTACATTTCAGCAGGATAATGCACGACCGCATGTTGCAGGTCCTGTAGGGGTCTTTCCGGATACACAAAATGTTCGACTGCTGCCCTGGCCAGCACATTCTCCAGATCGCTCACAAATTGGAAACGTCTGGTCAATGGTGTCCGAGCAACTGGCTCGTCACAATACGCCAGTCACTACTCTTGATGAACTGTGGTATCGTGTTAAAGCTGCATGGGCAGCTGTACCTGTACACGCCATCCAAGCTCTGTTTGACTCAATGCCCAAGCAAATCAAGGCCGTTATTACGGCCAGAGGTGGTTGTTCTGGGTACTGATTTCTCAGGATCTATGCACCCAAATTGTGTGAAAATGTAATCACATGTCAGTTCTAGTATAATATATTAGTCCAATGAATATCTGTTTATCATCTGCATTTCTTCTTGGTGTAGCAATTTTAATGGCCAGTAGTGTAATAAAGTTCCCTCATCAGTTTAATCGTCATTTACGACTAACAATCTATTCCAGTTAACAACTTGTGTACATTATTGAAACATATTAATTTATGAGTTCAAAGATAACATCATGGTTAGAAAAGCATTCTTTTATAATTCTGTATCGATTCAACACAGTATCGAGTTTTACCAATATGCAATTGTAACAAAACGTTTTTGGTTTTTATCAAGGAGATGATACGAATTTTGTTGTTGTTAGCTTACATGTGCACAACATTTTCTTGGGATATCCTATAAGCATAGCCTCAAGGAAATGTTTCTTTGAACCTATATAAGAGTAGTGTGGGTATATACTAATAACATCTATTCTGTAAACATGCATGTAAGACACAACCAAATACATATTGAAATTCCACAAAGCTGTAGTTACATTTCTTTGCATACACATATTTAAATTAGCATCTGCATTCTTAAGCTAGTGGAGGAGTGGTACTCGAGCGTCAACTTTAGGTTACAATATCTCCGGATGTAATTAACATTTTACAATGCAACAAACGGCACTGATTACATATTTGTTTATATGTTCAGATGTGCTGGCAAAACTAACGGGGTTCCATTTTAAAAAACATAGGTTTGTGTTAAAAAACATACTTCTGTGCATTTTTGTATGGTTTGTATTAACCAATTACACTAGCCCTTCTCCTTACGTTCGGTCTGTGGAATCGATTCGTCAGTATTTGATGTGGTTTACGAAATATATCCAGCGGTAATGTTAGGTGACTCACCCTGTGTATATATATATATATATATATATATATATATATATATATATATATATATATATATATATATGTGTGTGTGATTCAACATTGAAATCATATGTGTCGCATTTTTATGTGTCTTTTCACATATTAGGAAAAATGTCTCTATGGCTATTAACATTAACATTACTTTCTTATAAACACAATTATTACATATGTATCTAATAATACATCATAAAATTGAAAGGTAAAGCGCCATTGGTTTTTTATTCTAATAAGACAGAAATGTATGCTTCACTAAAACTATTTTTTAAAGTCTGATTTCCATTACCTTCACCTCTTGGCTCATACTGTTTTAAATGAGGAATGTTCGATACTCCTACTCTGTTTTACATTTAGGAAACTCCTGATAGTGTGCAATGGATGTAGAACATTAATAATTTTGCATACAAATTTAAACTTGCTTATCTCATGGTTAATTTCGCTTCATTTCTCATTCACTCTTAACAAGCACCAAGCCATGCACTTTAAATCTTGTATTCCTGTAATTTTTGTCATGCTTGGAAATCCTAAATTTGGCTAGATTGCTCATCTTGTTTTTAAGTAACTTCTTCTTTCATCAAAGGCAAATTTTTTATGTGGTGAAAATTGTATTACTTTTCAACCAAACTCTTTGCTTTTAAATTCAGTAATTCAAGAGTAAAACTAGCACTCTCATGATTCAAAAAATTCGTTATACTTTCAAAGTCAGTTAGGTATTTACCCCAAACCTGTGACTGTCATGGCAGTATGTGCAACGTAAGATGTCTATCACCCACTATGCTTTAGAGCAGGATTACTGGTGGGATGATATGCTGATATATGGACAACTTGGAACTCATTTTCAGTCATTCCTAGTCTCCAAAACTTTGATCAAAGCTGCATGTCATTGTGTAACAAAAATTTTCTGATTTTTCCTCATCCAAAAATAGTCCTTAGACATTTTGTTACACACACTTTTTGCTGTACCATTTTGCAAGGGATATAATTTAATAAATTTCGAAAAATTTTTTAATACCACCAATATACACGTAAAACTTCAGGCTCATACAAGTACAAAGTGACTATTTCTATTACATGCACATCTTTAATGGTACTCATTGGCAGTTTGGTAGTAGGATTTGTATATTTTGCCTTTTAACATAGGTCATAATATATAATCTTTTCTGCCACCTTCCTTACTAAATTTTAAACTTTATGTGCTCCCAGCTTTTATCAGCACATTTCCTTGCACCACGGTGCCAATGTGCCAAAGAAAAACAATCAGTGAATTCATTAATACACTTGAAGATCAACACACTCTCCAGATTTCGGAATCTTTCTTTATTCTCAAATAAAATATATCAATACAGATTTTATAAAAACCTTTATTTTATTGTCTTTTCCATCATAATACTTTGTTTTAGCAATGTCAGACAATCATTTGAATTTTGGAATCACTGCATGTTTCATAAATATTCGTAATTTGATCCTTTCCTTCTACATCTCTGAAACAGTCAAGCTGAAAAGTGGCATTATTATTCTCTTTCTCACCTATGGTGTCAGCATTTTCTGGCAACTCAGACAAACTGCTGTAGTAAGAATGCCCATATAATTAATCCTTATGTAGTAGTTGGCAACCTTTCGAAAAAGTTAATGCTCTGTGATCAGTATGGATAATTATTACGTGCCCTCAAAAATAATTTTTAAATTTTTAAAGCACCAAACTATTGCTAAAGCCTCATTTTCTGATATTTTGTAACTTCTTTCAGATGATCAGTTTATGAGCGATCTGCCCTCATTTTTTGTGTCCTTGGAAAATCTGAATCCTCAGCTCAAAGTTGAACTATATGTGAAGAAGGTTTCATTCAAATCTAAATGATATAAAAGAACTCTTCTGCCAGGCTCTGTCTCAGTCTTTTGAATGCTAAATCGTATTCTTGTGTACAAATTGGCTAATCTTTCTCAACTTCTCAAACTTGGATCGTTAAATACTTGAGCATTTACACATTTACAGTAAAAGGAACACATGACTCGAAAGGCTTTCAATAGTTTTTGTGTCTTGGGTACTGAACATTTGTTGTTGCTTCCACCTTTATCAGATCTTTCACAAAACCTTAATTCATGGCTATATGCCCAGAGAGTCTGATTTCCTTCACGAAATCATACTTCTTGAGTTTTAATGTCATACCTCCTTTTACTGATATCTTGAATACTTTATCCACAATTACTAAATATTCATGTCCAGATTAAATGGCTGTCATTATATCAACCAAACATATGGAAATATGTGATCTTATTTCACTCTCTAAAATTTTGTGTAGTGCTCTTACGAACACTGAAATGGAAATATTTAACTCAAAGGGCTCTAATTTGTAACTATACTACTTAACTGCAAATAAAAAAAGAAAACAGTGTGCTTCTGTAATTTAGATGCCAACTAGCCAATAACCATCAGTTAAATCTAAAACCTTTTGATTATGTTCCACACAGCTACCATGCTGATCTCTTTTTGCTCTTCAGCTTGCTTGGCTAAACGAGTTGAATGTGGTTGCACGAAAGACAGTTTAAGTTCAATGATATATAATCGACGTTCACATCCTATGACACTTACTGGCTTACATTTGATTACTTTTTCACTTTCTTTCAGCATTCAGTACAATTCATTCAACTTTTCCTTCTAATGAAAAACCATCAATTTGATTTATATTTTTTCTAAAATAATGTTCTTTTTCACATAGTTCTTAAATAGTTCAAACATGTTACAGTTATAAAAAATTTCGTAAGCAGTTATTTTCGTCTGTACTAATAACTTTTAATGGATTACTCTGACATATTTCAGTCTTTATCAACCAGTTTATCCTCCATATGAAACTGGCACAAGCTGACTGAAAGAAGGGACTGGTTTGTAGGACACATTCTGAGGCATCAAGAGATCACTAATTTAGTACTGGAGGAGAGTGGGGGGGGGGGGGGTAAAAGTCATAGAGGGAGGCCAAGAGATGAATACAGTAATCGGATTCAGAAGAATGTAAGTTGCAGTAGTTACTTGGAGATGAATAAACTTGCACACAGTAGAATAGCATGGTGAGCTGATTCAAACCATTGTTTGGACTGAAGGCCACAATGACAACAACAACAACAACAATAATGACATCTGCACTCAGTTCCAGGTCCTTAACTGTTTTGATAACTTTCCCAGTAGCTCCTGCCTATCCCTGCACTCATCCAGCACTTCAATTCTTCCATCACCATCTACAACAAATTACGATCGATAGTCAGTTTCATTATCTTCTTCCTGTGTGTGATCAATTCTGTTTTGTATCCACTATTTGCGCTCCTATTTTTATTGTAGCAGTATTTTGTTCTCTTGCCCCTTATCATCAGGAAAGTACTTAAGCCTTTTGTTACTTCTGGGCCATCTATGTTTGACCACATCCAAGAGGCCCTTGAACCGCACGAAATCTAGTTTTCCATGTCACTTTGCTCTTTGTGATCACTGTAGCTACCTTGGCCATGGTTTGAAAAACTGCCTGTACTGTATCCTGTCATCATGTTTATCTTGTGTCCATTTTGGAGACCCTTTCATGTGCATTAGCGTTCCTGAAATTTCTTTGATCACGAGTTTCATGCCAACGGTCCTCATTCTTGACTATTTCTAAACATGTCCTCGAATGTTTTATGATTACAGACAATGTACCTTTTCGAATCATTTGGTTGTTCTTTCCAATAGCTCCCACATTATTTCCGACTCTATTCAAATATCTTTCAGATATTCCAGTCGCCTCGACCAGTTTCCACAGTAATCGTGAATAGAACTACTTCCACGTCTATTTGACATTCTTGTGATGACAAATTCATGTTATAAATTATCTGGTTTCTGAATAGACCAAACTTCATCCAAAAACTTGTCTTTAAATTTGGAGAATGTCATGTACACTAAGTCTAAGTTTAAGCACCAACGTTTCGCATTACCTGGTCCTACTGTATTAATTTTCTCCATTTCCATCATGTCATTACATAAATGTTAGTTGTAGCTCTTTATGGAATATGATGGGTGCTATTACCATGTTTCTTCTGTGATTATAATTTTCTTCCACACTTAAAAGTTCAGATTTGTGTACTGTTAATGGTAGACAGTTTGTCCTAGTTTGTAACTGTTGTAACAATGATTCAACTTCATTGCGATTTTCTGGAGCAGTATTCCCAAGCGCTTCTTGCTGTTATTCAGAAGAGCCTACTCAAATATCAACTTCAGTTTTTAATGCTGAAATAGACTTTGTATTCTATCATCTAGAATTGGTTCAACACTGTCTCTGATTAGCTGCACTTTGGAAACGAACTTGACCTTTATAATACGGCATATGTTTTTATTGAGTTTCAGTTATGTATTTGTATTAAGTCTATATACTGACAGTGGGCCAGCTTACTGATCAGAGTTAACATGGTTTGTACAGTAGTAGTATGCTGCATTCTGTGAGCTCGATCTCCATGCTTCATTCTGTTGTTTCCACTCTTTATCAGAATATCATTACCTTTGGTTGTGGAGCTGTACCAGAGATGGAGGTGTAATTAGATTGAGTGTTATCGATGCCATTGCTCATTATATGAGCAGTTGTTGAACTTGATGACAAACGATTGATTGCTCTCCAAACACATGATAAGGCTTAACTAGCTTCTTTATACCTCTTTATTATTTCTCATCAATTCTGTCACGATTTCAGGAATTTATTTTGGTACTGAGAAACTGAGAGTTCTAAGACTGATGACAGAATGATCCTGCAGATGGTCATTGATTTCACAATCCTAGCATAAAAGTCGTTGAGCTCCACAATTTGGTGTGCACTGCACTGCATGCAGCCATATTTTAGCCCCTAAATTCGTTACAGATATCAATTCTCACTACTGATGTTTCATTGGAATTTATGATTGAATTCAGAATCAGTATTAGCTTACAGCGAAAAATACAATTACAAATATTAATTAAATATCTTATTTCAAATTCATCAGCTTTAAAGGATAGGAAATAATTACTTTGGAACTTCATATAGTACTTTCTTTAGAGAACCTATAGATTTACTGAGCTCTGTAATCGTTTCATTTTGCCTGTTTGAAATAGACAAATTAGCTACTGTTTTGTTAGTAAGACTGGGTTTTGTCTTTCTGTTATTTGCTTCTATTTGACCTTGCTTGCTCCATCTTTCTTGTAACATTGCACTGTAGGATACCCATATCACTGTTCACTGTATTCATATTGTCCTGTATCCGACAGTGGTTACAATAAAGTTAATGTCATGTGTCTTATGTGACAGAACACGCCTGTTTTTCTAAGTAAATTATCTCATAGACTTATCCATCTGGCAGTTCATCCGAATTTTCATGGAGTTTTTTGGCAATGATTGTAGGAACTAGGGTGACTGTCGAAGCATTTTGTAGATTAGTTTTGCCATCTGTGTTTCTTTAGTGATACAAGAATCGTAGGAGTGGCTTACATATTGACTGTTAAGTTGAGCAAAGACTGCCTAGGGATATAATTTTTCCCGAAGTTATGATTTTGGTGCACTCGCCTACAGTTTCCCAACGTTCAAAGTAAAAGAGAGGATGCCCCTTATAACACTCAGCGGAAATGCGAGCGTTAATCCTTTGTCTGAAGGTGCTATAGATGTTGAAGACAGAATTCAGCCATCTGTCTGCACGTCCTCTGCTGACGTTTTATCAAAGGCAGGAGGCTGCACTCTAGATAACATCCTTACCTTCTCTTATTAAGCACTGAATCTACGCTGGTTTGAAACACAATGACGAAATAACTTGTACTTCATTACTAGAGCATGCATTATGTAATACAAACACACAAACTACATACACAGTTATGTAAAGAAAATATGCAACACCACTAATATTTAACGTGAAACAAAAATTTAGACTCAAATCAAAAAGTGAATGACACTATATTATCTTAATATGCGCTTAAACAAACCAGAAACACGACAAATGCATTAAGATACTCTCTTTGACAAAAAACTTGACAGACAGTCTGCCAAGAAATCTGCTGCAAGAATATAATTGCACAGGGCTGTTATTACTGGTGCTTCAGAAAATGAAATGCATCGTACTTGCGCTACTGTTGCACTCAGAGCGTCAACATTCAGAAAAAAGCTATCGTATAAGTAAAAGCAACGAGTGGTTTCAACTTCAAGACATTGCATTTGGACTATGCACTGTTCGCAGCTAGACCATAGGCGTTGACGTAGCGTAACAATTCGAACAGGAACCGCCGCAGTCTACGGTGTTGCCACACTGTGCAGATAGATGGACTTCGTGTTATTATCAGCGCTCATGGTACTCATCCCACGTTACGACCAGCACGGAGTTAGACTTGCCAGCGGTCGGCCACCAGACAGGCTTAATGTCAGAGTGTAAAATTATTTTCTGTGAAATCTATTTACTACAATGTCCATCTTCAATTAAATTACTTATGTACGCATGTTACTTTTCATTTTGGAGTGCAGCGAACAATTATTCCTGGAGAGATGCCCACTAGAGGGTCTTCTTCTCCCCCACTGAGGATATTGCAGGTCGTAGCAGAAATCGAGTAGCGCTGACTTCTAGCTAAAACAGTGTGAAACATGATCATTACCGTTTGCGTAACATCAGATTCAGTGGAATCAGTGGATTCAGTGGAAGCCTTTTGTGCCTCTCATAATGAAACTGAAGCTTCTCGCAGAAATAAATTGAGCTGTCATAACTAAGTATTGTGTTGAAAACTTAGTTTATTTGAGTAACCCTGTGCTAAAGAAGGGCCACGTCAATAAATTGAAATTGCATTGGAAATGACCATATGAAGTCGAAATTATCTCCTGCATCACACTGAAAGTTCAATTTTCATTGTTCTTCATGTCCTCACACAGTAGCTCACGAAATAGATTCTGGTGAACTTGTGAACATTTCAAGCTTCTTTTCTTGCTATCTACAGTTTTACCCAAAATCGTTTCCATTTCTCTTTCGTTCCAAGTAACGCCATCGCCACCAACGTATCCTGTGTACAGGCGATTAACTGTTCAGCATCCATTCCCAGGCAACTATCACGAAAAATTTTACGATCGTGTAATAGTTCCAGTGAAGCAGTTTGAAGACATTTTACAGTGTAACATGGGCCTTAGGCTTCATGCATTCGTCAGGCTTTAACACTACGTTGGTAATGTCACAGATGTGCGCCAGTTACGTATTTTTTCACAAATTGTATGATACTTTGTGAGAATTTATTCTCGTTATCAACTGCAAATATTTACACAGGTATTTCATACGATTTTTCGGAAAATTGTGCAAAAGAAATTTTTCTAATTGCAGTAAACTATGAAAACAGAACGGCAGAGCAAGAAAAACGCATGACAACACACATACAAACACCACAAAATAAAATCTATGTCAATATTACCTCTTGATAATGGAATAAACTCTCAAAACACATCAAATTAAGCCTGAAAAAACATATAATTAGTGCAGTGTTTCATTATTTAAATCATGAGTGACACAGTTGCAGGCTTTCCAAAAACATCAATTATGATTAATAAAATTAAGAAATGGTATTTCTTAAAAGAGCATTATGTATGCAAATAAGGGGCGCCACTTTCATGAGGGCAAAGTGAAATGTTTGTTCGTCCATTTTCGAATAATCAGGCCTGTATTTATCGTTGACCACAATGTATCCACAGTGACGTCACTGAGAGCTGCCCCACCTGACAAGTTTCACGCGGGAAGCTGAATTCACCCTGCTGAATGGGCACAGGACCAAGTCTCTTGTAACCACGTAAGCCTAAGCAGGTAGCAGGAAGCAAATCTACGAAACAAGTCTAATTACCAGTAGATGGTAGCCTCAAGGCCTCCCAGCCTCCTCAGAGCGGTAGCTTGTTTAGATTAGATTAGATTAGATTTACTTTCATTCCAACTGATCCATAGTGAGGAGGTCCTCCAGGATGTAGAACATGTCAGACAAACAACAATACATGACAAATATTTACAACTGAAACAAATAAGCTAATGAACCATTCTACAGGTCCCAAGTGGAATGATCGACATTTTTTAATGAACACTATATTAAAGAGTCATTTTACAAATACTAATACACCGAATTTAAAATAAAAAGTTCTTATTTATTTATAAGTTAATAAACATGTAATACAACTACTATAATACTTATTTACAATGAACACATTACTGCACTGAAATGGTGCAGAAGTTAGATTGTACTCTCTCTCTCTCTCTCTCTCTCTCTCTAACACACACACACACACACACACACACACACACACACACACATACACACACAAACACATTACTGCACTGAAATTGTGCAGAAGTTATACACACAAACAGTTGATTTTACTGAGAAATTTATCAATGGAATAGAAGGAGCTAGCCACCAATAAATCCTTTAGGCTTCTCTCAAACTGAATTTCATTGGTTGTTAAGCTTTTGATGGCTGCTGGCAAGTTATTTAAAATGTGTGTTCCTGAATAATGCGCACCTTTTTGTACAAGACTAAGTGACTTTAAATTCTTGTGAAGATTATTCTTATTTCTAGTACTGATTCCATGAATTGAGCTGTTGGTTTGAAAAAGTGATATATTTTTAATGACAAATTTCATTAAGGAATAAATATATTGGGAAGCAGTAGTTTGTGTCCCTAGTTCCCCAAACAGGCTTCTGCAGGGTGCTCTTGAGTTCACACCACATATAACTCTTACTGCACGTTTTTGTGCCCGGAAAACTTTAGCTTGGCTTGATGAATTACCCCAAAAAATAATGCCATATGACATTATGGAATGAAAGTAAGCATAGTATGCCAGCTTTTTCATTTTTACATCCCCTATGTCTAACACAATTCGCATTGCAAATAGAGATTTGTTAAGACGCTTCAGCTGTTCTGTGTGCTCCTCCCAGTTGAATTTATTATCAAACTGTAATCCCAAGAATTTAACACTGCCCACTTCTTCTATCTGCTTGTCATTGTATGTTAGGCATATATTCATAGGACACCCCTTACAAGTTCTGAACTGCATGCAGTGTGTTTTTTCAAAGTTTAGTGACAAAGAATTGGCTAGGAACCAGTGATTAATGTCCACAAATATTTTATTAGATGATCTTTCTAAGAATACACTTGATTTGCTATTTATTGCAATGTTTGTATCATTGGCAAACAAAACGAACTTGGCATCTGGTAATGTTACTGATGAAAGGATATTGATATACACAAGAAAAAGTAAGGGCCCCAAAATGGAACCTTGTGGGACCCCACATGTAATTAGTTCCCAGTTGGATGATGCCTGATAGCTTGATCCATGTCTCTTTCCTAATAACACCCTTTGTTTCCTGCCAGAGATATAAGATTTGAACCATTTTGCGGCATTTCCTGTTACACAATAATATTCTAATTTATTTAAAAGGATATTGTGATTTACACAGTCAAATGCCTTTGACAGATCACAAAATAAGCCAGTTGACTGCAATTTTTTGTCTAATGAATTAAGCACATTTTCACTGTAAGTGTAGATAGCCTTCTCAATATCAGAACCCTTTAGAAATCCGAATTGTGACTTTGACAGTATGTTATTTGAAATAAGATAGTTATAAAGCCGATTGTAAATTATTTCTAAAATTTTTGAGAATGCTGGCAACAGTGAAATGGGATGGAAATTTGATGCTATTGCTTTACCTCCCTTCTTAAACAGTGGCTTAACTTCAGCATATTTCAACCATTCAGGAAATTTTCCACTGATAAACGACTGGTTACACAGATAGCTCAATATGTTACTTAGCTCAGAATAATATTCTTTAATTAACTTTGTTGATATTTCATCATACCCACAATATGTTTTAGATTTTAAAGATTTTATGATGGACATTATGGAAAGGCAAACCTACGTTTCTAGCATTTGTAGACTTAGAGAAAGCTTTTGACAATGTTGACTGGAATACTCTCTTTCAAATTCTAAAGGTGGCAGGGGTAAAATACAGGGAGCGAATGGCTATTTACAATTTGTACAGAAACCAGATGGCAGTTATAAGAGTCGAGGGACATGAAAGGGAAGCAGTGGTTGGGAAGGGAGTAAGACAGGGTTGTAGCCTCTCCCCGATGTTGTTCAATCTGTATATTGAGCAAGCAGTAAAGGAAACAAAAGAAAAATTCAGAGTAGGTATTAAAATTCATGGAGAAGAAATAAAAACTTTGAGGTTTGCCGATGACATTGTAATTCTGTCAGAGACAGCAAAGGACTTGGAAGAGCAGTTGAATGGAATGGACAGTGTCTTGAAAGGAGGATATAAGATGAACATCAACAAAAGCAAAACAAGGATAATGGAATATAGTCTAATTAAGTCGGGTGATGCTGAGGGAATTAGATTAGGAAATGAGGCACTTAAAGTAGTAAAGGAGTTTTGCTATTTGGGGAGCAAAATAACTGATGATGGTCGAAGTAGAGAGGATATAAAATGTAGGCTGGCAATGGCAAGGAAAGCGTTTCTGAAGAAGAGAAATTTGTTAACATCCAGTATTGATTTAAGTGTCAGGAAGTCATTTCTGAAAGTATTCATATGGAGTGTAGCCATGTATGGAAGTGAAACATGGACGATAAATAGTTTGGACAAGAAGAGAATAGAAGCTTTCGAAATGTGGTGCTACAGAAGAATGCTGAAGATTAGATGGGTAGATCACATAACTAATGAGGAAGTATTGAATAGGATTGGGGAGAAGAGAAGTTTGTGGCACAACTTGAAAAGAAGAAGGGACCGGTTGGCAGGACATGTTCTGTGGCATCAAGGGATCACCAATTTAGTATTGGAGGGCAGCGTGGAGGGTAAAAATCGTAGAGGGAGACCAAGAGATGAATACACTAAGCAGATTCAGAAGGATGTAGGTTGCAGTAGGTACTGGGAGATGAAAAAGCTTGCACAGGATAGAGTAGCATGGAGAGCTGCATCAAACCAGTCTCAGGACTGAAGACCACAACAACAACAACATTATTTCTGCTGGGGTAGTGAGGGTCAAATTCGTATTACGGAAGTTACTTGAAATGTCTGGTCTGAGGTATTCCATAGCAGCATCTACTGAACCTGACAACCCCATATTTTCAATAACAGTTATAAAATGTTTGTTAAAAAGTTCTGGAACACTATACACATGTCACCAATGTATCAGTTACTCTTAATGCTATTTGTTCCTCTTCATGTCTGGTTCTATTGGTCTCCTCCTTCACTATATCCCATGTTGTCTTTATTTTGTTATCTGATATGACTACCTTTTCCTTGTAATATATTTGCTTTGATGGCTGTATTACAGTCTTTAATATTTTGCAGTATTTCTTGTAATGTGCTATAGCATCAACATTGGAACTGTTTCGGATTGACAGATATAGTTTTTTATTTGTTTTACAAGATACCCCTATTCCATGAGTAATCCATGGCTTCTTTGTAGACTTTGCTCTAACCTTGGTAGGTTTTGGGGAAAACAGTGTTTGAATAAGGTAAGCACTTTATTAGCAAAAGTGTTATATTTTTCATTCATGCTATGAGCACTGTTAACTTCAGCCCACTGAATGTCTCTGAGCAGTGTCCCAAAATAATCAATTTTTGGCTTATTGATTACCCTCTTGAGCTCAGATTTAATAGATTTTATACCCTGTTCAGTATTAACATTTAACAGAAGGAACTGCATGTCATGGTCTGAGAGGACATTGACTGTTCGTTTTGTAATATAATTTTGTTCATTGGGCTATATCTAAAAGATATTATCAATGGCTGTATGTGAGCAATTGGCTACCCTAGTGGGAAACTTTCAGTGGGAATTAAGTTGAATGATAGTGTTACTCACTCAAATAAGTTCTTATTGGGAGAGTCTTAAAGGAAATCTACATTGAAATCACCAGCAACCAGTATTTCTTTGTTTTTGGCTGTTAAATGGGCCAGTACAGTTTCAAGGTGGTTTACGAACAGATTAAAGTTACCTACAGGTGCTCGATGTACACTTAATATTATGGAGGATTTTTTGTGAAATCCTACTTCTGTTGCACATGCTTCCATATGCTGTTCAAGGCAAAATTTATGAATGTCTATGTTCTTAAAGTTATGACAGTTCCTGATGACTGTGGCAACTCCTCGTTTCTCCATTTCTGATCTACAAAAGTGAGATGCTAACCTAAACCCTGTAACACTTAAAAGTTCTATACCAGTGGTCACATGATGGTCAGAGAGGCAGATTATGTCAGCTGGGTTTGAAGACTCTAATTCATCTATGCAGATAGTTATTTCATTAATTTTATTTCTCAGTCCTCGAATATTTTGATGCAATAAAGATAGCTGACATTTCACATTGACTGAGTTAAAATTGGGTAGAGTTAAAATACCTGCTGACTGTCGAAAATTCTTAACCAACAGCTGTTTATGCTGATGTAATAAGCAAGAATTATGATTTTTGGTTTCTTCCCAAACTGAAAGTTTGTCTCAGTTCTAACCTCTCTTAAAATTTGGTTTCTTTCTGTCCTCCCTACCCTAAAAAAGGGTCTTTTCAGAACCGTATAACCACTGGTATTTTACCACTTATGACAGTGCCTCCCCCCTTTGACTTTCCTGCTATTTTCCCAGCCAATTTACCCTTCCCCTTCCTGTTGAGGTGAAGGCCATGCCTAGTATAATCCCACCTATTGAGAGAATCAACAGCAACCACACCAATGTGTGACCCTGCACCCGACATAAGCAGCCGTTCCAGCTCCAAATTAACTCTCTTGACAGAAGAGTTCAAATGAGGTTGGTCATGGCTCCCAAGAACAAATACAAACTCAGCACTAGTATGCATTGATGCTGATGCAATCTTTGCCAGGTCACACTCTATACTGTACCCAGGATCTCTGTCAATCTGTTAGCTGCCCCACCCACTATAACCACAGTGTCTTCCTTAGTGAAATCTTTGCAAAGTGATCCTAAATCCTCTGTCACCTGCTCCAGACCAGCACTAGGTTTAAAAAAATTCGTGACCTGGTATTCTGATCCTTGTTCATCCTACAAAAGTTGACCAACACCTCTTCCATGGGAACTATCTAACAACAACACTTCCTTTCTCTTTACTGATTTCCCTACGTTCTTACTTTTCAATTTGCTGCTGAAAGTTTGTTGTGCCCTGTCTACATCTGCCACTGCTTGTGGGCTCATGTTTCAGTCTACAGCAGATCATTTCATACATAACATGTTATCTGAGGCGAATGTAGTTGCATTGAGTAGAGAGGCAAGGAAAATGCTACTTTAGAAAGGTTATGGTCTCACAGTCCGAAAATTATTAAAAGATAGTATAGCGTGATGGATAGGCAACATTAAGAGTTGTAAAAGTTTCATTAAAACCGTCTCCACTGAATACACAGATTGCTAGAGACAATACACACAATACTGCACAGACATAGCTGGTGACAAAATTCATAGGCAAAAAATACTTTATGATCTGAAGTGGAATGCTACAGGAGATATATGTGAGAGACCATCACAGATAACATGTAATCGATTGAAAGGAGAACACAGGCAAGAAATAATCACGTGCAAGAAATAATGATTAAAGATGTCGACAGTTTACGTAAATTCATTTAAAAAGCTAGGTGGACAATTCTGACGAAATTACCTATCAGCATGCAGGAGGTTCGTGTTGTTTTGAATTACAAATGTGAAAACTACAGATGAGGCGGATTTATTGTTAAGTAATTTCACTGATACAAACATTGTAATATTCTGCAAAGCTGAACATCTCGAAATACTTAGTGTCACACAGCATAGGTTAACAATAGCTTCAAATGTTGAACAAGTTTTTTGTCAGTTATTTGTGGTCCATGGGTTTGTTAATGGACATTACATTACACTTTTTCCCTTTGTTGTGCGACAAGAAAATTTCATCTTGCTAGCATACTTTTTCAATAGTGATTCATAAATGTGATACTCTGGGTCTGAAATTGTGTCCATCAACAATGTTTCCGGACTTTGAAGATAGCATTATGAAAACTGGAATGAAAACTGGAAGTGAAGTGTGGATTGATGTAAGAATCCAAGGAGGTATACTTCATCTAACACAAAGCTGGTGGAAAAGATACAAATATCGGTAATTGCACTTCCATACTATCTGCAATGGTACCAACAGTTACTGCTGTGTAATTGCTCTTCTAAACAGCACCCCATACGAGCAAACCAGTTGCCTCATTACTTGCAGATGCTTTTATTTTAGATACTTGAGCTACGCATGACTCTCTACATAATCATGGAGTCAAGCCGTGCATGTCTGCTTTCATGCACTGCAGCTAATTTGCTGCAGATAATAACCTGTAGCCATGATCCAGCAGTCATTTTATGCATTGGCTAGAATTGCGAGTTAATAGAATACACAGAAATAATGAATAAAAGTTACATGAATAATTTAATAACAAGGGTTCTATTCTACACCTGTAATTGATTTAGATGATAGAGAATTATGTTAATAATGTTCATTCAAGAAAGTACATCTCAAATAAATGGGAGTTGGTCCCACGATATTCAGTTAATATACAGACACAATATACCCTTATCAAATGCAGTAAAGTTACGTTGCGAGTGTTACGTTGATGGTAGCAAAATCCCCAAACTAAACAGCCATCACAGATACGCAAAAACGAAGTCCATTTTGTGGCCACAAAATACGATGTATTCACTAGCTCAAAACAATTCAGAGGTCAATTTGATGATTTACAAATTATATCATGCGATAAGAGGAATAGTAACTCTGTGATACAAACAGAGTATGTTAGAGTCCTACTCTGCAGCACAATCAGACCTCTCGAAATATAAAATCCTTTCAGAAGTTAAGGTACGATAGCAGCCATTCACCACCCAGAATCAAACACCTACATAACTGAATCATGCATGTTACCTATGGCAGGTCTGTCTTCTCCAAGAATTCGACATAAAAAGTGTGCAAAATCGTTCTTCAGCTCCTCAGTCGAAAGTTACAGCCCCACTTGAATCCCATATTGTTCTGTAACTGTCTGCTGTCTGATGTCCCACAAAATTATATCGTTATTATGTTCTACAAACACGATTTGACTTAGCATGACCACTTCCCAGACTAAACTAATGTACTACAACAATATTTTAATAAAGAAACGTTAAAAATATTCAGTCATACTCATATCATTCACAATATCTACAAATAAAGGATTGTTCATAAATAAATAAACTAGTGTTCTTATGCAAGAGCACTCATGTTAAATCACAATGAATTGTTGTTAAATATTATTTAAACAATTACTTATGACTTCTTAACAGAAGTGGCTTTTGACTCTATTTTCAGCTGTGTGGTCTGGTAACACCTGTGTCTGACCACTTTTAAATTAACACAGTTTTTTAATAGTAGTTGCAATCCTTTATTTCTTAATTAAATTTGTTGCAAGTAATATGCTTCTATCTCCAGAAAATATCTCAATACATAGTATCAATACTAGGAATAAGAACAATCTACATAAATATCTAAAATTACTTACATAAGTCCAAAAATGGGTCTAATATTCAGGAACATACATTTTCAATAAATTACCAACAACCTTTAAAAACTTGGCTTCACATAAGGCACAGTTTAAACAGAGTTCGAAAGACTTTTTGATAGGCAACTCTTTCTGCTCTATAGATGAATGTCTTAACAGGGGCTGTTCGACGAGCTTAAGTAAGAATGTCTGTTAGATTTCAGTTTTGACAGCACTTGGTCACAGCAGTCAAGATTAGGTATTTTGTGTATGATAAATTTATTAAAAGTGTATAATTATATTTCAATCTGACAGTGTATTAATTATTTAGATACTAGCAGCTCCAGTTTACTGTAATGTATTCATGTATTTTGACAATCTCCTGACAAATGATCAGGATCGTGAGTATTATATTCAAACATTTTATGTTTTTTATGTTATACTTTCTTACTTGTTCCACACCACGAGAATCATCTCATTTTTGGGTCTATGGAACGAGAACTGAATCTAATATAATCTAATCAACATTTAAATAAAGTTACTGGCAAAGTAGTAAACTGTTCATTAAATAACTACACAAGTATGAAAATATATGAAGTACTGATGCCGTGGTCATTTGCTGTGTAAATGTGGAAACACGATGGTCTGCATAATAAAACAGATATAGGAGATGAAATTAATCAAAAAAATAAAATAGATACAGACACATAGCTTTCAGAGATGATGGCTGTATTGCAATGCTATCATCTGAGATATCGTTTGTTGGAATCAAATGAAGCAATTAAAAGTTGTTAATTTGTAGGTTCATTGTGAAAATGTTTATTCACTGTCAAATACTAACTTCTTTGTACATCTAAAGATACTGAAATTATTGTTGTCACTGGCTATGCCTCATTTTTCTGGGATCGCCGATGTATTCAGATTTGCGTTAATATTTGATTGTCAACTATTGCAGTCTCTCAGAAGCTGTAAGAATCCATCTTTCAACTTGTCTGATGCTCCACTATTTCTTGGTACATTAGTCTCCTGCACAAAAGCCATGCAAGTGACAGCTGTCCGAATTCCCAACGTTGGGATTAACTCACCTGGCTGGCCACAACTGGTCAGCTAGCCAGGCTGTCTACAGAGCGCCTTGCGCCCTGGGGCCGCTAGTATTCAGCTGTGCAACAAATTCATATCTCCTCAATACCAGGCCTAGGTGAACGAATAACTCGCCTACATAAATTCGTGTAGGGCCCCGTGAGGACGCATTAGTGGCGCAGTATGACATGGCATGGACTCAACTAATGTCTGAAGTAGTGCTGGAGGGAACTGACATCGTGAATCCTACAGGACTGTCCATGAATCCGTAAGAGCTCGTTGCAAGACATCCTAGATATGCTCAATAGCGTTCGTGTCTGGGAGGGGGGGGGAGGGGGGGTTGGTGGCCAGTGAAAGTGTTTAAACTCAGATGAGGGTTCCTGGAGTCCAATGTCGGTGTTAAAGGGCTCAGTCATCAATGGTACACGAAAGGGCCTTCGGCTCTAAAAGATCATATCAATGATGTTTCGTTGAATGGTTTGCAAGCTGACATTTGTTGATGGTCCAGCATTGACATCTGCAGCAGTCTGTAGAAGGGTTGTGTTACGGCGTAAAGTCAAGCGCTGGCACTCCAGTCGGGTACGAGAGAACAGAGAGGGCTATGAAAAAGACATCAGCCAAATTCACCCTGACCGATCCCTCTCCAAGACGACTGGCCGCGGCCCAGTTCTACAGCACCGTCGAGAGTAGCAACTAGGACACAAGCGTCAACACTCGTTACTTTGCTTGTAAATTCTATGCAGCTCAAACTTGGAACTGTTATATTGAAGAGATTTCTTAATTTGTCTGTCGCCCTTTGCTTGCGACACATGGGTGTCATATTAAAAGTTAGGTATTGTCATTTACTTTTTTGTAATAAAACTCATTAATACGATTTGCTTGAATTATTGTCTAGCGATCCGAGAAAGCAGGTTTCCAACACACCCCATATTCGACGATTAGACAAGATTCACCAGGTTGCACCTGTCACTTTGAACGATTCTCTTCAGTTGCCGTTGTCCCCGTTCTTGCACGATCTTCTTCCGGCCTCAGCGATGTCAGAGATTTGATGTTTCACCGGATTCACTCGTGAAATGGTCGTACGGGAAAATCCCCCTTCATGGCCACCTCGGAGACGCTGTGTCCCATCGCTCGTGCGCCGATTATAACACCATGTTCAAACTCACTTAAACCTTGATAACGTGCCATTGTAGCAGCAGTAACCAATCTAACAACTGCGTCAGACACTTGTCTTATATAGGCGTTGCCGACCGCTGCGCCATTTACTACTCTCTGTATTTGAATACGGATGCCTGTATCAGTTTCTTTGGCGCTGATAGTGTTGGTGAGCGTTTTGTTAAGGAGTTAATGACAGTGATCCTTACGTCAGAAAAACTACAAACAATTCGTGACTGCTTACAGTATTAGTGGATACGTACATACACAAGAATGCTCTCTTTCCTCCATCTATATGGGCAGAACTAAGTTACGATAGACAGAGAACTTCCAATGCTTGCGAAACTTTTGGCGGCAAGTACAATAGTCTCTTATGTTCTTTCACCCCAGACATATACAGTTTTCTTGAGGTACTGAAGCAAATTCAACTCGACGCCAAAATTACATTCAGTTTCTCAAAAAAACAAGGAAACGAAAAGGTATTGTCTGCTTTTAAAAATCGTGATCCAGCAATTGCAAATCTGCAAAAATTTCAAAAATACAATGTGTGAAATTAATGTCCTACAAAAAAAATCTGGAAGTAAAGCTACACTACTGACCATTAAAATTGCTACACCAAGAAGAAATGCAGATGATAAACGGGTATTCATTGGTCAAATATATTATACTAGAACTGACATGTGATTACATTTTCACGCAGTTTGGGTACATAGATCCTGAGAAATCAGTACCCAGAACAACTACCTCTGGCCGTAATAACGGCCTTGATTTGCCTGGGCATTGAGTCAAACAGAGCTTGGATGGCGTGTACAGGTACAGCTGCCCATGCAGCTTTAACACGCTACCACAGTTCATCAAGAGTAGTGGCTGGCGTATTGTGACGAGCCACTTGCTCGGCCACCATTGACCAGACGTTTTCAATTGGTGAGAGATCTGGAGAATGTACTGGCCAGGGCAGCAGTCGAACATTTTGTGTATCCAGAAACGCCCCTACAGGACCTGCAACATGCGGAGGTGCATTATCCTGCGGAAGTGTAGGGTTTCGCAGGGATCGAATGAAGGGTAGAGCCACGGGTCGTAACACATCTGAAATGTAACGTCTACTGTTCAAAGTGCCGTCAATGCGAAGAAGAGGTGACCGAGACGTGTAACCAATGGCACCCCATACCATCACGCCGGGTGATATGCCAGTATGCCGATGACGAATACACGCTTCCAATGTGCGTTCACCGCGATGTCGCCAAACACGGATGCGACCATCATGATGCTGTAAACAGAACCTGGATTCAACCGAAAAAATTACGTTTTGCCATTCGTGCACCCAGGTTCGTCGTTGAGTACACCATCGCAAGCGCTCCTGTCTGTGATGCAGCGTCAACGGTAACCGCAGACATGGTCTTCGAGCTGATAGTCCATGCTGCTGCAAACGTCGTCGTACTGTTCGTGCAGATGGTTGTTGTCTTGCAAACGTCCCCATCTGTTGACTCAGGGATCGAGACGTGGCTGCACGATCCGTTACAGCCATGCGGATAAGATGCCTGTCATCTCGATTGCTAGTGATACGAGGCCGATGGGATCCAGCACGGCGTTCCGTATTACCCTCCTGAACCCACCGATTCCATATTCTGCTAACAGTCATTGGATCTCGACCAACGCGAGCAGCAATGTCGCGATACGATAAACCGCAATAGCGATAGGCTACAATCCGACCTTTATCAAAGTCGGAAACGTGATGGTACGCATTTCTGCTCCTCACACGAGGCATCACACAACGTTTCACCAGGCAACGCCGGTCAACTGCTGTTTGTGTATGAGAAATCGGTTGGAAACTTTCCTCCTGTCAGCAGGTTGTAGGTGTCGCCACCGGCGCCTGAAAAGCTATCATTTGCATATCACAGCATCTTCTTCCTGTCGGTCAAATTTCGCGTCTGTAGCACGTCATCCTCGTGGTGTAGCAATTTTAATGGCCAGTAGTGTAGCAGGCTAGTAATATAACAGCGATTTTTCACTCTCCACTGCAGAACGCATGTTTCCGTCTCCGCTGAGTCCGCACTGCATAGTCGTCGCCTGCACTAGTTAGCTATATGTACACGGAATAAAAGTGGGCGTTTCTAGCGGCTGAACGATCGCTATTGTTAGCCATCTGCAGCATCGTCGACAGGACTGACTGCGGACCTTTGGTACAGAGCCGAGTGGAGGGTCTGAATCAGAGGCTGAGACGGTTCTGCGACCGTGTGGGCTGCAGATTCCTCGACTTGCGCCATAGGGTGGTGGGGTTTCGGGTTCCGCTGGATAGGTCAGGAGTCCACTACACGCAACATGCGGCTACACGGGTAGCAGGGGTTGTGTGGCGTGGGCTGGGCGGTTTTTTAGGTTAGATGGCCTTGGGCAAGTACAGAAAGGGCAACAGCCTCAACGGGTGCGGGGCAAAGTCAGGACATGTGGGGACCAAGCAGCAATCGGTATTGTAATTGTCAACTGTCGAAGCTGCGTTGGTAAAGTACCGGAACTTCAAGCGCTGATAGAAAGCACCGAAGCTGAAATCGTTATAGGTACAGAAAGCTGGCTTAAGCCAGAGATAAATTCTGCCGAAATTTTTACAAAGGTACAGACGGTGTTTAGAAAGGATAGATTGCATGCAACCGGTGGTGGAGTGTTCGTCGCTGTTAGTAGTAGTTTATCCTGTAGTGAAGTAGAAGTGGATAGTTCCTGTGAATTATTATGGGTGGAGGTTACACTAAACAACCGAACTAGGTTAATAATTGGCTCCTTTTACCGACCTCCCGACTCAGCAGCATTAGTGGCAGAACAACTGAGAGAAAATTTGGAATACATTTCACATAAATTTTCTCAGCATGTTATAGTCTTAGGTGGAGATTTCAATTTACCAGATATAGACTGGGACACTCAGATGTTTAGGACGGGTGGTAGGGACAGAGCATCGAGTGACATTATACTGAGTGCACTATCCGAAAATTACCTCGAGCAATTAAACAGAGAACCGACTCGTGGAGATAACATCTTGGACCTACTGATAACAAACAGACCCGAACTTTTCGACTCTGTATGTACAGAACAGGGAATCAGTGATCATAAGGCCGTTGCAGCATCCCTGAATATGGAAGTTAATAGGAATATAAAAAAAAAGGAGGAAGGTTTATCTGTTTAGCAAGAGTAATAGAAGGCAGATTTCAGACTACCTAACAGATCAAAACGAAAATTTCTGTTCCAACAATGACAATGTTGAGTGTTTATGGAAAAAGTTCAAGGCAATCGTAAAATGCGTTTTAGACAGGTACGTCCCGAGTAAAACTGTGAGGGACGGGAAAAACCCACCGTGGTACAACAACAAAGTTAGGAAACTAGTGCGAAAGCAAAGAGAGCTCCACTCCAAGTTTAAACGCAGCCAAAACCTCTCAGATAAACAGAAGCTAAACGATGTCAAAGTTAGCGTAAGGAGGGCTATGCGTGAAGCGTTCATTGAATTCGAAAGTGAAATTCTATGTACCGACTTGACAGAAAATCCTAGGAAGTTCTGGTCTTACGTTAAATCAGTAAGTGGCTCGAAACAGCATATCCAGACACTACGGGATGATGATGGCATTGAAACAGAGGATGACACGCATAAAGGTGCGTTTCTGGATGAGGTATCGAATATATTGCTTCCCCCTACTTATACCTCCCGAGGAGATCACGAATATAAAATTAGAGAGATTAGAGCGCGCACGGAGGCTTTCAGACAGTCGTTCTTCCCGCGAACCATACGCGACTGGAACAGGAAAGGCAGGTAATGACAGTGGCACGTAAAGTGCCCTCCGCCACACACCGTTGGGTGGCTTGCGGAGTATCAATGTAGATGTAGATGTAGACTTCCGAGTCAGGCTTCTGCGTCGCGTACGAGTCGTAGGCTGCAAGGACGCCGACCGCTACAGAATATGTATGTACAACTATCTGCTTAAAGTCAAGTAAATCGAGAGACTGTTCGAAAGCTGATCACCTGCTCGCCCTAAGAACCTCGCACTCACACCGCCACCCATCTTGCCCAGCAAAACATCTTATAAAATGTTGTCAGTTGTGGCATCCTCTGGAATTCGTTATCTGGGGAGAGAAGGAACCCCACAGTTTTCAAAATGTGTATGAATTCCTAAGAGACCAAACTGCTGAGGTCATCGGTCCCTAAACTTTCACACTACTTAATCGAACTTAAACTAATTTATGCTAAGAACAACACACACACCCATGCCCGAGGGAGGACTCGAACCTCGGGCGGGAGAGGCCGCGCAGTCCGTGACATGGTGCCTCAAACTGCTCTGCCACGCCGCGCGGCCCCACAATCTTCCAGCAGTGTTGCGGTGATCGGTATTATTCAGGAATGTTCCTGTTTTGTACCTGTATGTAGAACCAGCACAAGGCAGATGAAGACACCATTCTTCCGTCGGAGGTCATCTCTTCGCTCAATGCAGTGGAACGTGACACAACGCCGAAAGTAGGAATGCAGCAGATACTGGCTTTGCTTGGTGTGCATGCAAATGGCAATGATGGGAATATTTTTAAATAAATAGAGGGCAGGGTTAATCAATTATGGTACATGTACAACAAGTTACGGATTTGCAGACTGTTATAGCACAATTACGCTCAGAAATTCAGCAGTTAAAAACAGAGACAGAAGGTAAGAGGGACGTGGATCAAGTAAATAGCAGCCCTCGGAATAGAGCCAATGAAAACACAACGAATTCAGCAGTAGTTAAGAATTTTTCTTTGATCCTTACGATTCCAGTCATTCGTGGGAAGTCTGATGAGGATGTTCACGTGTTTTTTTTAGTAAACTGGAAAATGCAGCAACTTTAGGATCCTGGAGTGATTCGGGTAAAATAATCATGGCAAAATTGAGAATCCAAGATGATGGACTCGATTTTGTTAGGTACGATACCACCAGCAGTCTAGCAGCTACCTAAGACGTTTTTAAGCAGACACTGGTGCCACAGTACGAAAGGAAGAACACGGCAAGTTTTACAGGGAAAAACTCCACCTCATGGGTATGTTGGACGGAGAATCTGTTGAGTATTTTGCTGATCGCATTAGGAAACTATGAGCTCAGCGAGAACGATTCGCACAATGAGGAAAAATTGTTTGAAGCTGGACAAAGGGCATTACATACGTTTTTGACGTTTTTGAACAGGATACAGGGTGAAGTCAGTTGTGCAGTCAGATTATCATGTTGCGAGACGTTTAAAAAAGACACAAAAACAGCAGTTCGATTTGTGGAAGAGCTAAAGAGACCTCAAATGGGCCGCAAACCAGATCGTCGTGTATTCGAAGCTTGTTCGGGAACAAGTTATCACGGGAGCGGGCAACTAGCTACAAATACTCGCAGGAAAGAGATTCGATGTTTCGTTTGTGGAAGGAAAGGCCACATAGAGCGGAACTGTGGAGAAACGAATGCAAGGAATACGTTATACGACATAGGGGACGTAAGGTCCACCACTACTTCCGCCCCCAAGAATCAGTAATTATTGCGAGCTCCACTAATGGCAGTTCCGAAGCTCTGCTTGTTAACACACATTACCGTGGACAAAATGTACGTTTTCTAGTTGATACAGGGGCTCAAATTTTTCTGATATGGTAGAATGTAGTTAAGACACTGGAGGCAGCCGAGCACTACCGCTAAAGGGTTAGACGGCAACTGGCTGCACAATTACGGAGAATTTGTGAAGAACTTAGTGATAGGCCATGATGAATATGAGGCCGAAGTGCAAGTGATAAGGAGCTGAGAGGAAGGCTACAGAGGTATATTGGAGTTGGATTTCCTGTCAGCTAACCACGCTCAGATCGATGTTGCAAAAAGAGAAATCCGATTCGGTCATAATGACTATAGCTGCGGTGTAAACTCTGAGATAATGCACAAACCGAGTAGTGACGCAAGTGTACAGATCGGAGTCGACGTGCATTCGATTGAAAGTGAGTGCGTCCCTCTGGGGACAGGATAAGCTCTGTATATCAACGTGAAGATACCGAAGTGCCACGGAAGTAATTTGTTGTTGACAGAGCCATCAGTAAACGGTGATTTGCTACAGCTAAGTAGCAAGCATTGTCAGTGTAATTAAGGACGAACCAAGTGGAAAATTGCGTGTTCCGGTAAGCATCGCTAACATGAGTAATGCAGAAGTAGAATTACCATGTGGAACTATTGTGGCAACAGTATCGAACGTAGCTCTACAAGACGTGACCGAAGTCCCTACCAAGGAAAAATATGTACAGGTATGAAGTTATTGTCCCCCGAATGTCAGTATGACTGAGGCAACTGACAAAGCACACGGATCAATCCAACAAGAACTGGTTACTAAATTAAGCCACTTGTCGCCGGACGATCGGGAAGTAATTTCACCAGAGCTACTTAGATACTCTGATATTTTCTGTGAGCGGGATAATCATCCAGCAACTCCATTGGTTCAACACATGATACATGCAGAAGGAGCAGCATTCATCGCTCAACAACCATACAGAATTCCGTACAGCCAAAGGCCTCAGTCGACTGGAAGTCGGGTTCATTGTAATTAGAGAACCCTCAGAACCACCCTGGTTATCAGCCATCGAAGTTGTGAAGAAGAAATCGCCTACAGAAGAACAGAAGTATCAATTTTATGTTGATTACCGAAATCTGAATGCTTTGGCGTTACCGGATATTCATCAATTACCGGATCTTGCACACTCATTGAATTATCTTGGTTATTGCAAAAATCCTCACTTTTTGTAGCCTAACCAGCAGGTACAATCAACTGACTGTACATCCAGACGATTGGGATAAAACATTATTTATTACACCTACAGGCATGTACAAGTATAACCGTCTTCCTTTCGGTCTTCTGAATGAGTCAGTAACATTCCAACGTCTGATGGATACTGTCTTCAGAGGACAGGCACCCACTCAATGTCTGGTTTGCTTCGATGATGTTACCATTTTCAGCCGAGAAATGCAACAATATGCTGAAGGATTACAATTTGAAACCAGTGGAAGCCGTGGGGAACTGTCCGCAACCGACGAATGTGGAAGTACTACAGTCTTTTCTAGGCACTGTAAATTTCTACGCACAGTACATTAAGCGGTATACCGACATAGTACGGCAAATGACTCAATTACTGAAAAAAGGAGCAGTTTTTGATTGGAGTTCCGAATGTTCACAAGCAATGGAAACATTGAAAACAGCTTTGACAATGACTCCTGTATTGGCTTATCCACATTTCTCGAGACCCTTCATCGTAGCAACTGATGCCAAAAATTTTGCTGTCGGTGCAGTTCTTTTGATGGCTCTCGACCTTCCACCATAATCGAGTCCATCAACATGAGGTGGCAAATATGAGGTAGCCAAGGAGGAGGAAACGTGGGTTCTACTATGCCAAGACTGCTTCGTAGCTACAACAGGAAAACACAATTAATTAGCAGAAGTACAAAATAAGAAAGTATTTATTACTTAACTTTGCTGTGGTCCATGATCAGCTGGTTGATAGCTGTAGAAGACGCGACTAGACTATGCGTCTGTAGAATGCCATAATTTACAAGTCACAAATCTTGCAGTGACGAATTAATCTCTCGTAATCTTGAATGTCGAATCCGGTGAATTTGAAGACTAGCTTGGAACGGAGCTACAAAGACTTGATGGCAGCAATGACTGAGATGCAGACGATGACTAACATCGGCTCTGGCTGACCACTGAGCGCGGCTACGAACTGTAAACTGGCACTACTGCACTACACTCCTGCTGCACATGAAGTGGCCTCGCAGCGGGCATAAGTACTGCGACTGGCTGTGTACTCTTTGGCTAGCACAGCCGTTCTTCTGTTCCGTTTATCGAGAGAATCCCTCAGGCGTCGGTGTGGTCGTATGACTGACGACATCACATCTTTCACAGGAAATTAATGGAGAAGACCATCCAATTTCATTTGCTTCTCGTCTTTTGAAACAAGGCCTTGTGCTACCATTCAAAAACAGAAAAAGAATTATGTGCACTTCCTTATTCCATACACAACAACCGATGCTTTTTAGTGGGGCGAGAATTCTATATAGTGACGGATCATGGCGCCGTGAAATGGCTACTCAACCTAATGGACCCCAGTAATTGATTAACTAGACGGGCTTTGCGGTTAAGTGAGTATCGATTTAAGGTAGTCCACTGACCAGGGAAGTTGCACAGCAATGCGGATGGACCAGGTAGGAAGGTCAGAACACGTTACA
Source organism: Schistocerca serialis cubense (assembly GCF_023864345.2). Classification (NCBI taxonomy): domain Eukaryota; kingdom Metazoa; phylum Arthropoda; class Insecta; order Orthoptera; family Acrididae; genus Schistocerca; species Schistocerca serialis. The sequence continues at coordinate 171,436,314 of NC_064641.1, forward strand.
CATTCGGCAGAAAAGAGGAATTAATAAATGCGCAAGACATGTAGTATCAGTCGTGGAAATTTGAAGTCGTTGATGGGATACTGTACAAGATTACTGTCAAAGGAAACTACATTGTCGCGCCTGACGTACTACGGGAACAGGACATAGTGGCAAAGGGCAACTAACCTACGAATAGCACACAACTCTACTGGTGGCCAAACCGGAAAACTGATGCTTGCAATTGCGTTTCACATTGTGATTCATGCAATAAATGGAATGAAGAGGGTAAAACCAAAGCACTTTTTCAAAAACTCCCAGAAACTTGCACCCCTTTTGAACGAATAGGACTTGACTTCGTAGGACTCGTATCGGAAACAAAAGATCGCTGTTTTGGGTCATTTTTCGGGATATCTATTAATGACACCAATCCCAGACCAAGGTGCTGAGACTGTGGCACGAGTATTTGTTAAGGAGTGGATTTTGAATAATGGCTCACCTTCTTCTATAATTCCTGATCAAGGTTCCAATTTCACTTCCGATTTGCTGCAGGTAGTGTTTAAGTTGTTGAAGATTGACGACCTAAGGACAACACAAACCCGGCCGCAGTGGCCGAGCGGTTCAAGGGGCTTCAGTCCGGAACCGCGCGACTGCTACGGTTGCAGGTTCGAATCCTGCTTCGGACATGGATGTGTGTGATGTCCTTAGGTTAGTTAGGTTTAAGTAGTTCTAAGTTCTAGGGGACTAATGACCTCAAATGTTAAGTCCTATAGTGCTCAGAGCCACTTGAACCAAGGAAAACAACAGCTCATCCAGAAGGGAATGGTCGAGTGGAACGAGTTCATCGAAAATGGTAAGTCACTGAGCAGCAAGCACGATTCGCGGGACGCCTACGTTCCCTACGTGCTCAGCGCTTACCAGGACTCAACTCAGCCCTTACGAAATCGACTGTGGCAGGCGGATGACCCCACCGTTTAACTTCGCAACTCCAGCATGAAACAGCAACAATGAACACGTCAGGAACGTAGCCAGCAAACTGCAAGAAGTATGGAAACACATAAAAGCTCGGAAGACTTATTCTGTTCTCCAGCGGGCCGCTCAGAACGACCACGGAGCTGTCGTACCTAAGTATTGTGTTGGAAACTTACTCTATTCGAGTAATCCTGTGTCGAAGAAGGGCCACGTCAATAAATTGAAATAGCATTGGAAAGCACCATGTGAAGTCCATGAAATCATCTCCACCATCACATTAATAGTTCAATTGCTGTTTCGCTCTATCACAGTACACGTAAACGATATAAAGCTGTACCTGAGCAGCCCAGCCCCGGAACCAGACGATGAACCGGTAGAGGCAGACACTGGAAGCAGCTGAGGCATCCGCAGGAGACCCCCGACAGTAACCAGCCGGTGTGCCGTCGACGCTGAGATTCACAGTTCGACGCTGACGTGTCAAGTCGCCGCCGAACGATCGCGGGTGCGACCGTGAACTCCGTTCCATCACGGTATCAACTACGGCCGTGGTAAAGGTAAGCGGTTGCTGAGTGAGTATGCATCACTTACAGTAGTGCGCGAGTGTCCTAAAGAGGCATGTGCAGGAGTGAATGTGTGTTATCTCTTGTGACAACCAACTTAGTCAAGGTTAACATTGTCCTTATTGCAGAAAACTAACTGCTGGACTTCTGGAAGTTACATCTAAGGATACAAGGTACTTATAAATGGTAGAAAAATCGAATTTTTTATGACTTTATTAAATTCTATAGTCTTTCCTGATTATATTGATATACACATTATAGAGTTTCAAATTAAAAATGACCTATATATACAAAATTTTAAAGTTACGGTCATGTATGCCGCCATGCCCCTTAATTTCTGTTACAGAAACCCGTATTATTTCGAAAAGAAGTACGAACTTTCTGTTGCCAGCGATTATACGTATGATACATTGTATATGTTGGTAACTGTGCAGGTTTCTAGTGTATGTAAATGATTATCTCTGCTAGTACTTACTTTTGTTTCGCTGAAGCAGTTTGTTCACGTGTTACTGAATGTTTGTTGCCCAAGTGCTACAAATATTTGTGGAAGTACAAATCCTTTAGTGAGCAATAAATACGAACTGTGCCACGCATCAAGAAATTCAATAAAAGGAAATTCCGCGGTAACCAGTTCACAAACAAAGCAAGTCACACTGTTGAAAGTAACCTATGTATCAGTTCTTCAGGGAAGAAACTCCCACATGGCACGCCTCCTGGTGATTCAAATTTTTGTGTTAACAATGATGCTGTTTGTAGTGGATTTGTTGTTGTTGATGTAAGTATATTGTCTTTATTGATAAAGGAAGTGGCGAAATGTAAACAATGTGATGGCGTAGGCTGTCTGGAATAACTGAACAGAGTAGCAGGAAGTGTTTAGCGTCAAAATTATTTGTTGTGTGTAGATCCTGCAATAAATCTGCCTCGAAAATGACTTCGAACATTGTGCATAATTCATAAGATGTGAATTTGAAGTCAGTGTATCCAATGCATGCAATAGGAAAAGAAAAAGGCTGCTCATACGTTTTGATGGACCTTCCTCCTCCTCCCAGTAGGTTCAGCAAGTGCATAAAATTACTTTTAGTTACCTTAACGGTTCTGTCTAAATCATATATGAAACGTGCATTAGAAGAAACTGTAAATATTAGTGGAACTAGGGATATTGCTGTTGCACCTGATGGGACATGGCAAAGTCGAGGACATCGTTCCTTGAATGGTGTTGTAAGTGCTACTTCTCTGAAGAATGGAAAAGTTGTTGATGTTGAGTGCTTATCTCAGTACTACCACACCTGCCATGGTAACACTGAAGAACATATTGAACATCAGTGTTCTAAGAATTATGATGGTTACAGTGGTGGTATGGAGTGTGATGGAGCTCTAAAAATATTTCAGAGGTCGGTGCCCGTTGGATGGGGACTCTAAAGCTTTCAATAAAAGCAATGAATTCAATGTTTATGGTGATACCTTGGTAACAAAACTGGAGTGTTGAGGACACATGCAAAACAGGATGGGTGCTAGATTCAGGAAGCTATGAAGAGAAATGAAAGGAAAATTGTTGTCTGGCAGAAGCAGATTGACAGAAACTGAAACAGACCTCCTTCAGAGTTATTATGGACTGGCCATTAGACGAACTGCACCTCTGAATGATGTTACAGCAATGAGAAAAGCTGTATGGGCCACCTACTTTCATAAGTTGCCCACAGATGACCACCCTGTTCACGCACTTTGCCCTAAAGCAGCAGATTCTTGGTGAGGTTACCAAAAAGCAAAAGAAAGTGGTGAAATATACCATCATAAGAATTCTCTTCATGAGGCTGTTATGAATGAAATAAAACCAATTTTTAGAGACCTGAGTCACCTTGTTTTGCTTAGTAAATGTCTTCATGGGGGCACTCAGAATACAAATGAAAGTTTCAACCATTGCATATCGGAAGATTACCCAAGAATGTTTTTGTAGAATTAAATACATTAAAAGTTGGTGTACTAGATGCAGTGATATGTTTCAATGATGGAGTGATAGGAAGGTTGGAAGTCCTGAGAAATTTAAGCATAAAATGTGACTCAGTATGGAAGATCAATTGCTTGCGTGTGACAGGCAACGAACGCATGAAGCTGAAAGATTCGCTCTTGAAGTTATCAAAGAAGCAAGAAGTGCTAAAAGGAATGCCAAGATGGAGCTTGAAGATGAAGAAATGTTGCAGGATGAAGACAATGCTTCAGAAATGTTCTGAGGCACAGGTTAATTGGACTCATATCTTCATTCACAATTTCCCGCAAGTTGTATTTTTCAGAATTCAGGTACAAATATTTCCTAAAGTGTATAAAGGATTGATCTAATTTTTTCTGTAACTTGCAATAGTCCATACTTATGTAGCAGACTAAGCTTTATTGCAGAGTCAACTAAATTAGAGAAAAAATAACATTTTATTAGGAAAAAAGTTATAAAAATTAAAATGTATGATGTGATATTTTTTCGTCCTTGTAATATACATAATAGGTAGACGTAATAGTTCTAGTACCTCAGCAATATGTCATGCATATCTGGTAAAAATTTGGTCTGCTTCAAATATATAACATTGGATTAAATGGTACCTCAATTTGAGGAAGCATTTTGGAAAAAAATTGTATTAATTTCTTTGTAATTTTTTTAATAACCCTAAGCATTTTCAAAAATATTCAAAATACTTCTGATTTGTTTAGATAGTGTGCTGCATTACCTGAATCAACAAAATCTCTGTAAAACATATACATTATAAACAGTGCCTGAGAGAAATAGGTGTTGATTTTTACATAATATTGAGCTGGAAAAGTACCCTGTGTCCTTAAGAGTACCGATTCGTTTGTGTTGATCATTTGTTTTTATTTTAAGCTTTGTTTGTCTGTTAAAATGTTCCCTCATCAATCTCATGTGCTTTTTGAGCCACAAACAAATATGGTAGAAGCTAGTGGTAATTTTAAACTTATTTTGAAGCATAATGTAAATGAGGTAGAAGAACTATTTCAGAAGATATGTACTTATGAATCTTATTCCAGTGAACCATACGATATGGGATAGGGGAATGTCATGGTACTATAGTTAGTTTATGGGTAAAACATAACTTAAGGTAGCCTTTACGGCGTATAGAACGGAAATCGATTGCTTTTGAAGTCTTTTACCTCACAACAAACTTGTTAGACATAAGTGGGCACGGTTTGAATTTGTTGGTACTTTACTTAGAACTATCTTTGGAACATTAACCAACAAGTACTCGGTTGGCGCGAGTAACAAGTTAGAGCAGCTAGGAGAAGTGCGTTCTAAACTATGGAATTCGCTGAAGGTTTAGCGATACTATGCAATATGCAACAGATGATTACTAATGACACACTTTTTATTGGTAAGGTTGTTAAGCAGTTCGTAGCTCATTTCAGAGACCTCTACAGCGAGACTACAAGAATCCAAAAGGAATTCCAGACAGAAATCAGTATGTTGAACCCCCATGTCTAACTAACTAACTAAATAATTTGCTTTTTATAAATACCGACAGCTTGTCAAATGCACGAGTGGATGCTTCTAATCTGATGCAGGCCATGGAAACTAGCGCAGCTAATCATTTGAGCCTGTTTTGCTGGATCCTACGACTACAGTCCTCCCTTTTAATACACAAGATTCGTATTCCTATTACCCACTGAGTGATGTAGATGCCATCATGAAGGAAAATGAATTGGCCGTGATTGTTACCGTTCCCTTAGCTGACTCCAAACATCACTAGGAATTTTACCATGTGTACATCTATCCAGTATTCTGGGAACTCCTCCGTACCTATATTCAGTACCACCTGTGGGAGTGCTTTTTAATCAGTCAGGACCAAAGATATTTCTTAGCTTTATCACAAACCACTTCACGTGGATGTGACCAAACAAAAATCTTATTCGTCCATCGAATATCGTATTTTACGACAGTCGTGTATGAGGCTGTGAGAGAGAGATCTGTTCATGAATCTTCGACCCCGAAACTACTGTTCCATGAACCCGAAAAAACTGAGTCAACACTTCCTACAAAGGTTCACATCCACTCTTTCAATTCAAAAATTTACCTGACCTTCGTGTGTAACAAGTCTCACTCCCCCTTCACTCAACAGATAGAAGGTAGTGGTTTTCTGGTAGATATCCAAAACTGTCAGCCGTGACGTGACTTTTTCCATGTACCCCAGATATCCCAAGGCACCTTGTACGCCGAAGACAATTTATCCGTAACTCCCATTTCTACGGTATTTCACAATAACACTCCAGCCAATGAATTCATCCAACTTTAGTTTAAATCGAACAGACGAATTGTACAACCAAATAGTTCAAGTTATAAATACTAGTGGTAACGACTGTAATTTAATTTATGCATTTCAGTCACTTTAAAACTTTCAATTGGACTAACCACAACTTTGGCAGTCACTTTGTTACGTTTCATCACCTTTGGTTTCTTTGAATTAAAGCGGTCAAGGCCCTCCGCATTTCCAGAGCTCAAACGCGTTACCGCCGGTGACACTGCAGCTGACTTGCAGATATTTTGAATGATGTGTATAGTATTCGGTAGAGAGTTGTTTTGATGAGCCACCTGGTCTGTCCCTGCTGAGTCCTGAGTCCGCAATGCCGGGTCGTCGCCCGCGCGAGTCAGCTATGTACACGGAATAAGAGTGCGTCTTTCTACCTGCCGGGCGGTTGCTGTTGCTGTTGTCGGCAACTGGTATTCCGAGTCACGTACGAGTCGACAGGCTGCAAGGACGTTGACTGCTGCAGAGTGTGTATGTGACATGATTTGAATAAAGTTCAGTAAATCAACGGAATGTATTCGAATGCTGACCACCTGCTGGGCCCAAGATCCTCAGCTCACACCGCCACCTATACTGGCCATTAAAACACCTTATAAATTTGTAAATATTTTTGGGGAGTGGAACAGTTCACCTCCTCGTGGTGCACCCTTCCTTGATAATCTCAAACGAGCTAGCACAAAAACCACTAAATTACATTTAAGTGTTAGAAGCTCATTTTCTCTTTACATCGACATGCAGGCTAACACTGCCTAACAATGAAAATATTTTGGGCTCAAAAATAGCTTATTCTCATGTACTTCCACCCGCTGATTTCAGAATGACGATGAAAATAACCGGTTAACTCTTGCTTTGGAGCTACGATGACTTGTCATTTTCTTTCCTGATCTACATTTTTAGTTTGGCGGTGATTACATTTTCGGAGTTGTCGCGCCTGTTACATGCAAAACACAACGTTCTCGAGCTGTTTGTAGGTTATAAACATTATTACTGTTGCTAGTTTAATATTGTTTGTGTTGTAATTAGCGCAGAATTTCGTGTTTTCAACTGCTTTTTGAGTGTAATATTTGTTAAATCAAAATGCCACGAAAATGTGTTCAGTGAAAATATTTGTTACAGTTGTAGCGAAATAATATTCTGGTCTCAGAAACGCAATATGACGCCAGTCGTGAAAACTACCTACCAACATTATTTTGGTATAATGGTAGGGGAACATGATATGTCATCGTCCCCACAAATACACTGCAATTCCGGTTCGGATTAAAAACAAATCTATGGCTTTTGCTGTGCTTATGCTTTGGCGGATTCCTACAAATAGTACAGATAATCACATCTGTTTGACTCCACGAGTGAGGACAAGGCTATCAATGAACAAGAGAAGAATGGTTCGATAGCCTAATCTTCCATCTAATACTCGATCTTTTCTATGTTCAGATAGTTTACCAGGTCCTACTCCACCCCACAATTGAGCTTCAAGTAGAAGGTGAAGATTTTGACGGAAACTTCACCGACTGGGTCAACCGGAATTGAGTCATCTCGTACGAGACCTTGATATGTCGAAGGAGAAGGCAGAACTTTTAGGGCCCCCAGACGGCAACAATGAGACAACGTGGTGTCAGTGTCTCAAAGGATCGATATCGTCTCAGGGATCTGATTCCTGTGACGCTTATGACTTCAAGAAATATATGAATGTAAGTCATGATGGAACTGATTGAAGGGTATTCATCGACTTCTCCCATTCTAGTTTGGAAGCTGTATTACTTCGAAACAGCTGGTCTGTGTGTAGTCATGTTCCGAAACTCTCTTACAGGAGGCGTCATTTTCTCTTAATCCGTTGCAACAAAATGCATCCGCCTATGGTGTATTAGTGAAGCTGGAGCTAATAAAAAATTTGCTTTGTCATTTTCGTTTTCTTCACATCTAAATTCGTAAGATTTGACTCAGGAGTGAAAGAAACGCTCATAACAATTCTTTTGTTGTGGCTTGGATCATGCAGAGATGCAGTGCACTGCTTATTATGACCTAGTTGACAAATAAGAATACGTGTAGTAATTCACATGGAGACACCGATTTTGGGTAGAAAACAGTGAGCAGTCTCCTATCGACGCAGCAGCTTTAGTTGGTTGTAATATTCGTAAAAATATAAGGAATCTAAAGATCTCTTCAAGTACAAGTGCATTATCCTTTTCAATGCCTGCCAAGCAGGAACTGCAATGGAAATTTTTAGGTGTGATAGCTCAGATATACTCGTCCTCTATTGATTAATGATTCCTTAATCTTAACATTTTTCGGGTGTCTTTTTCTGTTTTTTAAGGGGGACAATGAAACATGATTTTGCTGGTAACCAGTATACCATCAAGTGGTGCTTACAAAACAACATAATTTTTCCCTGTTCTACTCACCTTCGCTACCGCGCAAAAGAATTCAAACAGCAACTGAAAAGTTTGATAAGTATGTTCCTATGTGACCTATTTTCAGATTTCTGTGAACATATCTGAAAATGTTTTAAATTTGTTCAGTTCTTTAATCTTCAAATATTCAACGTATTTTATAATTTTATCTTCATCATCTATTTTTCTTACTGTTCACTTTACTAAATACGATTTAATTTGTTTTATCAACAGAAATTTTAAACATTGAGGCTACTTTACTGAAAAAAAAACTTACATGAAGCAGTACACCTTCTCTATTACGTGTTAAGAATGAATCATCAGTATGAGCATGACATTTGCTGCAGCATTATCCCTTAGATGAACCTTCCATTTACGTATTATAAATGCAGGGATGAACAAAAATATGGGAACACCTCTAGATATGAATGCTCGAACATAAATGCTGTTGCTAGCCAACCCTACGGGCTGTTGTATTTTACCATGATCAGCACCCATGTAATGTCCTGAATACGTTGAAAGTGTCAGATGTTGTCAGACTGTGTTTTGTGCAGCAGTGAGGGCATTAAGTTGGAGGTCAGTGCATTCGAAAGTGGGCAAATTGTTGGTCCTTGCATGGTGGGTGCTTCAGTAACCAAGGCAACCGAAGTGTTTGGCGTTTCAAGAGGCACCGTATACCGCATACAGGGAAAGCGGAAGAACATCATCCGCTAAGTCACTAGGTGGACGAAACTGAGAGTTGAGTGATCGTGACGGACGGTCACTGAAGAGAATTGCGACGAAAAATAAGATAATGACACGCGCAAAAGTCACTGCAAAACTGAATCTCTCCCACGCGAATACTGTTCAGCACCAAAACAACACGAAAGGAGCTCCATAAGCAGGAAACTACAGGGCCAGCTGGAATTCCAAAACCACTCATCAGTGATCCAAATGCCAGTAACAGAAAACGTGGTGCCGAAGCTATAAAACCTGGTATACGGAGCAACTGAAGAAAGTCATTTGGACATATGAGTCTCGTTTCACACAGTGTCCAACTTCTGGCCGAGTTTCGGTCGCAGAAATGAAACATGGAGGAGGTTCGGTGATGATTTGGACAGTCACATCGTCGTATTCCATGGGCGCCATGATTACTCTATAATGTCGCGTTGTTGCCAAGCTGTTTGCTACTTTCCTATGCTCATGTAAAGACAGCGCACGAGTGGTTGAACACATGACTTGATCACAGCACCAGCTGTAAAGGCTTAACGATTCCCCTGTACTTGCACACTGGCGTAACTTTTTCTCCGGTGAGCTTGTCACTTCAAAATGGATTAAGAAACACATTAAACATTTCTTACACGGCTGACTAGAGGCGAAATTCCGAAAAACGTTCGATATAACACTCTCACCTAGAAATTGTAGGAAGGGGGATGCTATGGCGGTAGTAAGCCACCGATAGAGACAACACACCCGGATCGCAGGAATACTTTTTATTCAACAGGGCACTAGTACGTAGCCTTAGTCGCATTGTCCAGCTCGCACTCCAGTCACGTTTTGCTGTTCCAAAGATCATCCACACCGTTCATGCCAAAGATGTTCGGTCGCTCTAGGAAAAATGTCCCCACAAGATATTGTTAAATGGTATTCTTCATGGTGTAAAAGGTAGAACATTAAAAATCACCAACAAAATAGAACCTTTTGACACGTTAATGTTCTTCAGAAGGCTTAAAGACAAGTGAGACTATCTCGGTTGGAAAAATTATGCAATGGAGAAGACTAGATTATAATCAGTCACTGAAACACAATCTAGAAAAGCGATAATGTGGTTCATTAGCGGATATGCTGTAAAAGAAGAAGAAATTAATGGGTGCTTAAAAAAAATACATTGTGAGACTTCAGTGTAAGTACAGCTATGTCAAATGCCAAAGTTACTGAAGGCTAATTTTGCTTTTTCATTCGTTTTTAGTACCTTGCGACGAAATACACTACTGGACATTAAAATTGCTACACCACGAAGATGACGTGCTACAGACGCGAAATTTAACCGACAGGAAGAAGATGCTGTGATATGCAAATGATTAGCTCTTCAGAGCATTCACACAAGGTTGGCGCCGGTGGCGACACCTACAACGTGCTGACATGAGGAAAGTTTCCAACCGATTTCTCATACACAAACAGCAGTTGACCGGCGTTGCCTGGTGAAACATTGTGTGATGCCTCGTGTAAGGAGAAGAAATGCGTACTATCACGTTTCCGACTTTGATAAATGTCGGATTGTAGCCTATCGCGACTGCGGTTTATCGTATTGCGACACTGCTGCTCGCGTTAGTCGAGATCCAATGACTGTTATCAGAATATGGAATCGGTGGGTTCAGTAGGGTAATACGGAACGCCGTGCTGGATCCCAACGGCCTCGTATCACTAGCAGCCGAGATGACAGGCATCCTATCCGCATGGCTGTAACGGATCGTGCAGCCACGTCTCGATCCCTGAGTCAACAGATGGGGACATTTGCAAGACAACAATCATCTGCACGAACAGTTCGACGACGTTTGCAGCAGCATGGACTATCAGCTCGGAGACCATGGTTGCCGTTACCGTTGACGCTGCATCACACACAGGAGCGCCTGCGATGGTGTACTCAACGACGAACCTGGGTGCACGAATGGCAAGACGTCATTTTTTCGGATGAATCCAGGTTCTGTTTACAGCATCATGATGGTCGCATCCGTGTTTGGCGACATCGCGGTGAACGCACATTGGAAGCGTGTATTCGTCAACGCCATACTGGCGTATCACCCGGCGCGATGGGATGTGGTGTCATTGGTTACACGTCTCGGTCACCTCTTCTTCGCATTGACGGCGCTTTGAACAGTGGGCGTTACATTTCAGGTGTGTTACGAGCCGTGGCTCTACCCTTCATTCGACCCCTGCGAGACCCTATATTTCAGCAGGATAATCCACGACCTCGTGTTGCATGACCTGTACGGGCCTTTTTGGATACAGAAAATGTTCGACTGCTGCCCTGGCCAGCACATTCTCCAGATCTCTCACCAACTGAAAACGTCAATGGTGGCCGAGCAACTGGCTCGTCACAATACTCCAGTCACTACTCTTGATGAACTGTGGTACCGTGTTGAAGCTGCATGGGCAGCTGTACCTGTACACATCATCCAAGCTCTGTTTGACTCAATGCCCAGGCGTATCAAGGCCGTTATTACGGCCATAGGTGGTTGTTCTGGGTACTGATTTCTCAGATCTATGCACCCAAATTGCGTGAAAATGTAATCACATGTCAGTTCTAGTAAAACATATTTGTCCAATGAGCACCCATTTATCATCTGCATTTCTTCCTCGTGTAGCAATTTTAATGGCCAGTAGTGTACTTCGGCGCCTCTCCGCATTGTTGTGAAACATGCGAGAGACATAATCCACAGAAAATTAAGTAAACCACTAGTGTTGCCACACTGTGGGCTTCGTAAAAAATGATTTTATGTAACTTATAATTCAATCTAATGCTGTATAAGGTATGACGGTAGAGAATATATCCGATCGTTGATAATAAATACCTTTATCCAATAGGAAAACTAATGAGGTACAGAAAATTAACTAATTTTGTATCACGGTTGGGTGGCATGCTGTCCTAATGAGATATATCTATAGATGATGAACCACCAACACATTCTGTTGAAATATGAAAATAAAAAAAAATGCCCATGAATAAAAGAATCAAAGAAGATTTCAGCCTTTCACCAAAGTGATTAATACCAGATACTAAGATGACAGATGACATACAGGGGTTGGACAAAAATGTGGGAACACCAAAAACAGAACACATTACCATTCCTGATACGATATGTGAACACAATTGGCATTCGAAACAGCTTCTAGTCGCCCAGGAATGAATAAACACAGGTCCTGTATGGTTCCAAGAGAATCTTATGCATTGTCCTTGCAAAATAGTGGCAAGTTCAGGTATCCTTCTCTCCAATGTAGACCAGAAAGGCTCAATAATATTGAGATCTGGCAACTGTAGTTGTCAAGAGAGACGCGCAAATTCACCCTCGTGCTCACAAAACCAGTGGTGGACGATGCGAGCTGTGTGAACAGGAGCTCTAACGTTTTGTAACACAGCGCCACCATTGGGGAACAAACATTGTACCATGGGAGGGAGTTGATCAACCAAAATGGTCATGCCATGCCCATGGCCATACGGTGGGTGAGATTGCTGAATATGTTGGTGTTTAGCGGCGGACTGTTCCACACGTCTACAAGCAGAGGTGTTACATTTGTGGCCTCGAAACACGACGTTAGAATTGTGGTCGGAAAAAGATCCTGACTGGAAGGGACCTAAGACGTGCTGCACGGCTTGTGTTTCAAAATTGCTTCGAAGCCCAACAGGAACTGCCGCAGGTAGTGAATAAAGGTCCACCCAACCTTTAAGCGAGAGAACACTGCGACAGGAACTGCATGCAATGAACATTTGGAGCCGGTCAGCTCGGAAGAGGTCATTGCTCTCACAGGCACGTAAGGTTGTGCGTCTTCAGTGGGCTGGAAATGATCGAACGTGGGCAGTAGCTGACTAGTGAAACGTAATGTGATCCGACGAGTCACGTTTTTGCCCGTATTCAAGTGACGCACGTCGTCGGAAGCATCGGAAGCCAAATGAAGATTTTCATCCTAAAGGTGTTAAAGATCAGGATCAAGCCGGAGGTGGTTCTGTGATGGTTTGAGGGTGTTTCTCTTATCATGAATTGGGTTCGCTTACTGTGGTGAGCACCAACATGAAGTGGCAAGTTTATTTAAACATTCTGAATAATCAGGTGTTGCTTTTCACTCAACATCTGCTTGATGAGCATGCTATTGACAACCGTGTTTTTCAAGGCGACAAAAGCAGAGGTCATTGGACTGGAGGAATATGTTACTAGTTTTCTGAAGACTTCCCACCTCCCGAATTACATCTCGATTGGCCTGCAAAACTCATCTGATTTGAAGCCCATAGAAAATTTGCAACATGTTGGAACGGCGAGTAAAAGCCGATATCAGTATTCCTGCAATTTTCATAGAGTTGCTAGATCAAATCCTCAGCGAATGGCTTAATTGGATGCTATATACATACAAAACCTAGTGGACTCACTTCCTAACTGAATCCAGACAGTTATCAAGTCCAGAGGCGAAATTGCACGCTATTAAATGATGATTGTCATTATTTCGCTAAGGTGACTAATTTTTTGTCCGGAAACCTTTTCATTCACTTTATGTGTGTTGCAGCTTTCTTCTGAAATTACAAAAATTACTCTGGAAAAGTAGGGTTTTTCCAAATGTTTCAAGGAACAACATGGTCCTGTAGATTGGAACAAATATTCTGTTCAAATTTAAAAGTGTAACATTCGAAAAAATCATGTCAGTCTACATCTACAGCTGCATTCCGCAAGCAACCTTGCGGTGTGTGGTGGAGGGTACTCCGTGTACCACTTGCACGTCTCTCATTTCCCGTTCCAGCCGCGAACAGTTCGCGGGAAAAACGATTGCCAGTAAATTCTTCATTTGTGTGGTCATAGTGTACATAGTTGCTTTATAATTCTTGAGGGTATTTTTGTTCTGTCGTTACAACAACACATACTTGAAGTGAAAAAACTAACAGAATACAGTAGTGTGCATAAAAGTGTGTTGTGAAAAACATAAGAAATACATATTGCTGCAAACATCTAAAAAATTAGACCAAAATCATCAGTGTCTAATACAGAAAAACAACGATGTGCTGGCAGACGGCATTTACCGATATAAGCGAGAAACGAGCCGAAAACTCACCACCACTAATGATGCTTTATCTCAATAAACCGAAACGCGTCTGGTGAAAAAATCACGCATTTTTGCAGTTGCAACAACAGAACAAAAGTACCCTCAAGCATTGCCAGTAAGCCTCCGTGTGAGCTCGAATCTCTCTAACTTTATCTTCATGTTCTTTTCGAGAGATATACGTAGGAGGAACCAATATATTTTTAGATCCACCTACAAACGTGCGCTCTGGGAACTTTAACTATAATGCACACCGTGATATAGAACGCATCTCTTGTAGTGTCTGGCACTGCAGTTTGTTGACCGTCTGTGTGACGCTTTCGTGCTTACTAAATAAAGCGGTAACGAAACGCGCGGCTCTTCCTTGGATCTCCTCTATTTCCACTATCAGTCCTACATGGTTCGGATTCTTTTCATATTGGCGAGCAATATTCAAGTATTGGTGAAACGAGTGTTTTGTTAATGGATTACATTTGCTGAGGATTCTTTCAATGAATTTCAGTCAGGCATCTGCCTTACTCGCGATTAATTTGGTGTGGTCTTCCCATTGCAAAACGCTCCGCATGCTTACTCGTAGATATTTTATGGAAGTAAATACTATATTTAATAAGCGATGTGTTACATTATTCCTCTACTACACACCAACAATCAATAAGCGAAATCAGATTAAGAAGAAGTTTTATCAAAAACCAATTACAATTTACAAACATTTATAATTAGAAGTTATTGGCTACCAGAGGAAAATGGTCAAGACGTTACGGAAATTCAGGTCATTTGCAAAATATAAAATTTCCCATGGTTCCATTTTAAAGCACAAGCTGATACACGTTTGGTATTGTATCTGCGCGTGTTATTTTACAGTGTTGCCTTATTACGATGACCAGTTCTTCAGTGTCATCTATATTATCATCGATTAGAACATCGTCAGAGCAGCGGATGTTTTTCATCCACGATCTGATGTTTTGTAAAGTCTCGGGTGTCCGTCCGGGTCACGTCTTTCGGTTCTCCATGACGTTTCGGCAACACTGTATCGTAGTTAGCTGGAGGAGCGAAGCGTTCCTAGTAATCGGTAAAATGCGCAGATCAGTCCCCTTTTCAACAAAAATCGCCTAACAGAGGCACAAAACTATAGCCCTACTAGCTACACCCCGCGGGATTAACCACGGTTATAAAGAAATTTTAATGCCGAAACTCAATATTCACCCGTGTGTGCCGTCACAAAAGTATCGCTTGGAGGCATTGTGGCGAGCCACTTGCGGCCCAGCAAACTGCGCGACATCGAAAAAAAAAAAACACCAAATTTGAGACGATGTGAGAAGCTAACAGAATACATGTCGCTCACAACTCACCGTTTACTTAATGAAAAAACGAATCTCTGCGATAATTTAACGCATTCATTTGATAGTTAACTTTTAAGTCACTTTACCGATCCCATGCGAACAGTACTCGCACTGAGTATTCCAGGAGAACAGTAATTTTTCCGGAATAAAAGGAATCCTGCGTGCTGATTCAGGGTATAGGCTACCTGAATCCATGAAAACAGCGCCCAGGGAAATTTGCGCCCATCCAGAAATCTGTGAAATCTGCTCCCAGTACCTCCTCTCTTTGTGTCACGGCTTACCTGCGCCCGGACCGTCGTAATTGCTCTAAACTACCTGCTCTCCAGACACGGATATGCTGCGCCCCGATAGACCTCCTCTGATACAGTAGCCGAGTGTCTGAACAAATAGCCTTAATACCGGTCTACCTGTCGTAGAGCTGACATCGTACGACTTGTGCATTTCTGTCACAATAGTTCCGATATGGAAGTTCGAATGACCATTCGCGGTAAGCCATGCTGCTACTATGAAGGTTATTCTTAGACAGTAAAGAGAAAAAGAAGACGGGATTGCGACGTGGCGCTGTTCAAGATAGAAAGCAAAACGCTGGTGATGAATGCTTAAAACCAAGGATTCGACGGTTGTTTTTCAAATCGAGCATCAATGTGGAGCTTCGAGTGTCGCTCGGTTGGAAGACTTTGGTTCAAGAGAAGAAAAGGGCACGAAAGAAAGAGACTTCTATTTCCAAAGTACGAGGGCAGTTCAGAAAGTAAGTTCCGATCGGTCGCGAAATGAAAACCAAAGTGAAATTCAAAACTTTTTTATTCTCGTCAGTTAACCCCACCTTTCAGCTACCTCTCCGACCTAGACTTCTGCCGTGGCGTTGTACAACCTTCCCAGTACCCTCGTCACAGAAAACAGCCGCCTGTGCTTTCCACCAATTCTCTACAGTGGTCTGCCTTTCATTGTCTGTGCCAAAATGTTGACTTCGTAGTCATCGGCTCATGTGAGTAGAGATGTACAACGGAGGGGACCAATTAAGGGCTGTATTGTGGGTGATGAACCACTTCCCATCGAAAACGCTGCAGGAGCGTCTTCAGTGCCCCTGCAGAATGCGGCTGAAAATTGTCTTGGAGAAAGAAACGTATGGCATTCATGTTATGTAGGTTGCATAGCTTTAGGCTAAATCAGCTACCAGGCAATTCTAGATGATAACTTTGCGCTCTGAACTGAAAAGAGCGACGTGAAGCGATCGAAAGGCACACTAAAGACACTGCCCAACACATATGTCCAAAGTTCCATCGGATTTTCACAGTGGTTTCCACTTCGCGCCCAATCGGACCTTAATTTCTGAATACGCCTCGTATATTCAGAAGAGCTGGGTTGCCTGCATAATCGAGGGTATGATTTTCTCACTGAAATGCCAGAGAAGCAAGCAATGTAGAGAGTGGTGTTTTTTTTTTAACTCGAGCATCAATGTGGAGCTCCGAATGTCGCTCGGTTGCAAGGCTTTGAACCAGGCGAAGAAAAGGGCATAAGATGAAGAAACTTGTATTTCTAAAGTACGAGGGCAGTTCGGAAAGTAAGATCCGATCGTCTCCAAATAGTCGCCACTTCGACTTAGACATTTGTCGCGGCGTTGTATAACCTTCCCAGTATTCTCGTCACAGAAAACAGCCGCCTGTGCTTTCCGCAAATTCTCTACACTTGTCTGCCTTTCATTGTTTGTGCCAAAATGAGGGAGATGAGAGAGATCCTCAGACAAGAGAAGAATCTGCTTTGAAGCAGAGTTACTACTTATGAATGATGTCAGCAGTTTCTGTTAAACGACGACAAATTACAAGAAAGGTTAGTGGAAGAGCAAGGCGAGAAGCTCTAAGAAGTAAACAAGAATTTTTTTATGGATGGTGCTTTCAAAGTACTGCAGCAAACAGTTTTCGCAAACGTACACCATTCACGCCGACACTGGGAGTACTAATAATGACGCAAACATATATCCAGTTGCCCTTGCTCTATTGTCAAACAAAAGAAAAGACATGTACATCGTCTTTTCCTAAATTTGGTGGAAAATATTTCAGAATAAAAACCTGCAAACGTGACCATAGATTTCGAATAAGCGGTGATTTCTGCGATTGAAGTTGTACTACCGACAGCCAAAGTCCATGGACGTTGTTTCTACACGAAAAAGCCTCTCTGCAGAAAAGTGAAAGATCTAGGACTTACTTATGAATACACAGAAAACGAAGAAGTGAAACAACCAATTCGCATGAGTGCTGCGCTGGCGTTCCTATGGCCTGAAGATGTATGTAATGGCTGGCTCGATATACATTCACATGCACCGAATATCCGTAGACTTTCTGAGTTTTTTGAGTACTTTGTAGATAGATGATTGGAAAATGAAGGAAACTCTACCAACCTTTGGTGTTTCTACTAACTGCGCCATCGAACGACCAATGCTGTAGAAGGCTGGCTGCACGAAATTAATAACATGTTTGCTAAACCAAATCCTAAAATCAACAAAGTAATTTGGTGTACGAAAAGAGGGGCACAAAATTCAGCGGGCGCGTTGATGAGGGCAAAGATGGGTATGGAACGTAGACAAAAAAATTCTACATGAAACAGGATGCAAGGTTTGAAAAAAATGGTAAAAATGTACGAAGAGGATGGTGAGATTAGGGCTTGCTTGAAAGATATTCCTTACCTATAAAAACTTGACTAAATTTTTCAGAAGTACATAGACAGAAAACTATACAAAGTGCAAATAGCAACTCTTAAATTAAAAAAAAAAGCAAACAGTTAATTGATTATTAAGGAAATAGAACAAGTACGAAGACCCCTTTGGTGGCAGGTGACCAGCACGTAGCTTAGAATTTCTTCCTTCTTTTTCAGCTGCAAATTTTGAAATTGATCTTCTAGTATCGGTATCCTTAGCTAGCTCATTTTTTATTGACTAACTGCTAAATAAGTCAGTCATGCTTAACTCATAGTGGGCCCAAGATAATTATTAATTAATCTGATTTTTGAAAAAGAATTCTCTTACATAACGCTATCGAAACACATGAAGTTAAGAAAAATCTTTGCGCCAAAATAAAGTTGGGAACAGTTTCGGAAAAAAATGTTCTTAGTGGCGAAATTTGTGCAAGGATACCGCCTTGAGGAATCTCACGATAATTATCAGCAGATTTTTGTATAATCACGGAAAGTTTCGTTTCTAAAGTTTTAACCAAATGACTAGGATCTGAAGCAGCATCTGATATACGTTCCATGGTTTTGCAATGTGTATAGATTTCTTGTAGAAAGCTGTCGGTGCGCTCTTAACAATGACGTTCTCAGTTCTCAGCGTTGTGAATAGTATGGCTTGAAAATACGAGCTCTGAAACCTCTAGGTAACGTCCCTCAGCTCTTCTACCTGCCGTGCAAGAGGATTAGAGGACCCTTACTCGACCCCTTCTGGGCGCAAATTTCAATGGGCGCAGGTTTCATTACACCATGCTATCTCCATTCCAAAGTTCATCCAAATCTGGCCAGACGCTTCAGCGTAAAGGAATAACAAACATACTAACTCGACGAAGAAATAAAATTACCAATTTCTTGTTCGGTGCAGTGTAAATTCTACAATATTTGTATGTCATCTGCCCTCACGTGTGCGCCCGCTACCAGCGGATACGCTCGTATTTCACAATAAAATCCAACCTCACTAAACGTTTACCGCGTTCTACATGTAAAGGAAAGACTTCTCTCTGAAGTACAGCATTTGAATGACACTATTGTTGTGAGTATCCAAGCGTTTCAGAAGCTTTAAGATACTCCTAACGCCTGGCAGCTAAAATGCAAAGTGCTTGTATGGAAATATGAATTAAACACATTGAGGATTGAATAAGCACTGTATTCATTAAGATGAATCTTACGTAAGACACATTAAAGAAAATAAAAGCATTTTCACAAATACGATACAGTTCAAAAGTCAAAGAGTACATAGGTTTTCCTAAGTATAATTGCTGCTCCACATTTCGCGTTATATTCTTCAAATCCATAAATATCTTACACTACACACTTTTAAATGTTGCCAGTGTGTTAATTCATGGTACAACCTAGTTCCATTCCAAATTTGCTCCCAATCTGTCCAGCCGTTTCACTGTAAAGGAGTAACACTTTCGCGTTGCTAATACGAGGGATATTCGGAAAGAAAGTTCCGATCGGTCAAGAAATGGAAACCACTGTGTCTCTAGCATGCCTGCCGGTTACATCACTTCACTCTTTTCAGTTCTGAGCGCATGGTGAGCACATAAAGATGCGTAGAAAATGGCGTCTCCCGCGGAGTATGAGGTCCTGGTGAGAGATTTCGCCTGATGTTATGCAGCCCACATTACAGAACTGTCATATGGTTCCTATTTTGTGACAATTCTCGGTCGCAGTCTGCAGGGGCAATGAAAATGCTCCTGCAGCGTTTTCGATGCGAAGTGTTTGATCACCCGCATTACATCCCGTAATTGGCTCCATCAGTGTTTCATCTCTGCTCACATGAACTACTGGCTATGAAGGCAACATTTTTGCACAGACAACGAGCTACAGATGCGCGTGGAGAATTGGCAGGAAGCACAGGATGCTGCCTTCTATGACGAGGGTATTGGAAAGTTGGTACAACGCTACGACAAATGTCTAAGTCGGAGTGGTGACTATGTAGAGCAGTGGCTGGAAGCTGTAGCTAACTGTTGCAGATAAAATATTTCTGATTTTCAAAGTGGTTTCCATTTGCGATCAATCGGAACTTACTTTCCGAATAGCCCTAGTATACAGGGTGGTCCATTGATCGTGACCGGGCCAAATATCTCACGAAATAAACGTCAAACGAAAAAACTACAAAGAACAAAACTTGTCTAGCTTGAAGTGGGAAACCAGATGGCGCTATGGTTGGCCCACTAGATGGCGCTGCTATAGGTCAAACGGATATCAAATGCGTTTTTTTTTAAAAATAGGAACCCCATTTTTATTACATATTCGTGTAGTACGTAAAGAAATATGAATGTTTTAGTTGGACCACTTTTTTCGCTTCGTGATAGATGGCACTGTAATAGTCACAAACATATGGCTCACAATTTTAGACGAACAGTTGGTAACAGGTAGGTTTTTTAAATTAAAATACAGAACGTAGGTACGTTTGAACATTTTATTTCGGTTGTTCCAATGTGATACATGTACCTTTGTGAACTTGCCATTTCTGAGAACGCATGCTGTTACAGCGTGATTACCTGTAAACACCACACTAATGAAATAAATACTCAAAATGATGTCCGTCAACCTCAATGCATTTGGCAATACGTGTAACAACATTCCTCTCAATAGCGAGTAGTTCGACTTCCGTAATGTTCGCACATGCATTGACAATGCGCTGACGCATGTTGTCAGGCGTTGTCGGTGGATCACGATAGCAAATATCCTTCAACTTTCCCGAGAGAAAGAAATCCGGGGACGTCAGATCCGGTGAACGTGCGGGCCATGGTATGGTGCTTCGACGATCAATCCACCTGTCACGAAATATGCTATTCAATACCGCTTCAACCGCACGCGACCTATGTGCCGGACATCCATCATGTTGGAAGTACATCGCCATTCTGACATGCAGTGAAACATCTTGTAATAACATCGGTAGAACATTACGTAGGAAATCAGCATACATTGCACCATTTAGATTACCGTCGATAAAATGGGGGCCAATTATCCTTCCTCCCATAATGCCGCGCCATACATTAATTCGCCAAGGTCGCTGATGTTCCACTTGTCGCAGCCATCGTGGGTTTTCCGTTGCCCAATAGTGCATATTATGCCGGTTTACGTTACCGCTGTTGGTGAATGACACTTCGTCGCTAAATAGAACGCGTGCAAAAAATCTGTCACCGTCTCGTAATTTATCTTGTGCCCAGTGGCAGAACTGTACACGACGTTCAAAGTCGTCGCCATGCAATTCCTGGTGCGTAGAAATATGGTACGGGTGCAATCGATGTTGATGTAGCATTTTTGAGATTCTCGATTCTCGCGCAATTTGTCTGCTACTGATGTGCGGATTAGCAGCGACAGCAGCTAAAACACCTACTTGGGCATCATCATTTGTTGCAGGTCGTAGCTGACGTTTCACATGTGGCTGAACACTGCCTGTTTCCTTAAAGAACGTAACTATCCGGCGAACGGTCCGGACACTTGGATAATGTCGTCCAGGATACCGAGCAGTGTACATAGCACACGCCTGTTGGGCGTTTTGATCACAATAGCCATACATCAACACGATATTGATCTTTTCCGCAACTGGTAAACGGTCCATTTTAACACGGGTAATGTATCACGAAGAAAATACCGTCCGCACTGGCGGAATGTTATGTGATACCACGTACTTATACGTTTGTGACTATTACATCTATCACAAAGCGAAAAAAGTGGTCCAACTAAAACATTCATATTTCTTTTCGTACTACACGAGCATATAATAAAAAATGGGGGTTCCTATTTTAAAAAAAAACGCAGTTGATATCCGTTTGACCTATGGTAGCGCCATCTAGCGGGCCAACCATAGCGCCATCTGGTTTCCCCCTTCAAGCTAGACGAGTTTCGTTTTTTGTCGTTTTTTCGTTTGATGCTTATTTCGTCAGATATTTGGCCCGGTCACTATCAATGGACCACCCTGTATATGGAATATAACTCATGACAGTCTATTGTAGAATTTTAGTACACATTTCATGATCACGTAATATGATATTTCTGGAGGTAGAAAATCTCCTATGTAGGAATCAACGTGGATTCCGCAGACAACGCTCGTGTGAAATGTAGCTCGCTTTGTTCGTCCACGAGACCCAGAAGGTAGCAGAGACCGGCGCTGAAGTTGATACCGTGTTCCACGACTTCCGGAAGACATTCGATACAGGTCCGCGCTGTTACCCAATGATCAAAATACGAGGGTATGGAATGTCAGACCAGATTTGTAACTTGACTGAAGAGTTTCTCATATCTTTACACGTAAATGTAACTTCGAGTGTCACGAAGGACCATTATACAGTGATAAGCCAAAACATTATGACCACCTGCTCAAAAGCTTGTTTGTCCGTCTTTGGACCAAAATAAATAACTGATTATGCGTATCAGGGATCCGACAGTTTATTGGTAGGTTGGTGGAAGTATGTAGCATCGGATTTCTATGGACAGGTCATGTAATTCGCGTAAATAATGGGCCACTAATTTGCATACGTGGTGCTGGCGCCCGATAGTGATTCAGATGCGTTCCATAGGATTTACATCAGGGGAATTTGGTCGCCGAGACATCAACGTGAGTTCACTATAATGCTCCTCAAACATCTATGCCACTGTTCTGACTCCAAGACACGGTAAATTATACTGCTGAAAGATGACAACGCCGTCAGGGAAGATACCGAGCATGAAGGGACGCAAGTGGTTCGCAGCTGTCTGTGTCTTCGATTACTATCACAGACCCACGCAAGCGCAGGAGAATCTCTACCATAGCATAATACTGCTCCCACCAGCCTGTGTCAGCAGTGGAACAACTAGGGCATCAGCACATTTTGTTAGTGCGGAGCTTCTCTCCTAATACAAGTATTTTTCCATATTATACGATGGTTCTGAGCGTCAAAAATTTGTTATGTGTTTCCTGGTTTCGAAATCCGTCCGCAAATAATTTCGCCATTAGTCCACTTCGCCTTGCAACTTGCGAAATAAATTTATATGCAAAAGCAGCCGTTGCCAAAACAGCCACTGTCTAGACCATTTTCATCGGACTTTCTATTGCTTGCATTTCGTATTGCAGCACAAGTTATAAAACACAGTCCATAACATAATTTCCTCCATTACGAATTTCTGAATAAGTGATATAAACTTTAAGGTTTTTTGCCGCTGAAATTTTATTTCGGTACCGAATTTGTATCGCGTGAACACAACAAATTTGCAGCGGTTTATTGCAAGAACAGACACTTGCGCACATATTTACACAGACAGATCTTTGCGTGTGTACGGGCCTTGAGTTCGTATGTCAGATGGCGAATCCACGCAGGAGGGTACATATCATCAGCAGAAACGGTTATCTGTCCCAGCGATGGAGAACAAAATATGATCATTTGTAATTGTATTGTTTAAGTGCACTCATCAAGCTTTCCGTTTTTGTGAGATGAATAGAGTTTCTCAACAGATAATTACTTAAAAAATTTATGTTTGAATTCATTATTCAGGCTTTCCATGGAATTACAATAAGTAGATACTAGCGGCGTTTGAAAAGTCCGTGCAAAAATAAAAACTACTTATGTGTTTGGGGTAAACCTTTTCTTTTTTTTAGACTTACACACTTCTTCCAACGCTGTTCTAATTTGCTGATTCCTTCCGAATAATAGGAATTGTCCAAGTCTGCAAAATAGCTATTAGTTGCTGCAATCACCTCCTCGTCTGAATAAAATCATTATCCCGCCAGGCATTTCTTCAAATTGAGGAACAAATTGTAGTCCAAGGGAGCCAAGTCTGGAGAAAAGGGGGGATGAGAAACGAGTCGGAATCCTATTCCCATTAATTTTGCGACCACAGCTGCTGAGGTGTGTGCTGGTGCGTTGTTGTGATGGAAAATGAGTTCTTTGCGGTCCAATCGCCGGCGTTTTTCTTGCAACTCTGTTTTCAGACGGTCCAATAACGATGAAAAGTATGCACCTGAAATGGTTTTACCCTTTTCCAGATAGTCGATGAGGATTATCCCCTGCGAATCTCGAAAGACAGTCGCCTTAACCTTTCCGGCCGAAGGAATGGTGTTCGCCTTTTTTGGTGCAGATTCAACCTTGGTAACTCATTGTTTAGATTGTTGTTTGGTCTCAGGAGTATAGTAATGAATCCATGTTTCATCCACAGTGACGAAAGGACGCTTAAAATCCTGCGGATTCTTCCTGAACAGCTGCAAACCATCCTTGCAACACTTCACACAACTCCGTTTTTAGTCAAGCGCGAGCAATCGCGGAACCCATCTTACGGATAGCTTTCTCTTGTCCTAATGTTTATGCAAAATATTATGTATCCGTTCATTCGAGATGATCACAGCACTAGCAATCACACGCACCTTAATTCTTCTGTCATCTATCACCATATCACAGATTTTATCAATTATTTCTGGAGTCGTAAGACCCACAGGGCGTCCAGAAGGTTCAGCATCAGTTGTGCCCATATGGCCACAACGAAAATTTTGAAACCACTTTTAAACTGTTATAATCGAAGGTGCAGGGTCACCGTAATGTTTATCAAGCTTCTCTTTAGTCTCCTGAGGCGTTTTGCCTTTCATAAAGTAATGTTTAATCACCACACTAAATTCTTTTTCGTACATTTTTTGACAATCACTCGACTTCCTTGGTTCACACGAACGCCAAACACAAAGAAATAGACCAATATGGCTGAAACGTGGTGTGCGCATTTTCCAAAGATGCTACTAACTAAAAATGAACTCGATACGACCCCGTGGTGACATTTCTCGGACTTTTCAAACGCCCTCGTATACTGAAAAGTGACAAAATTTGTTCCAAATGATTTATTTTGATGAGGTACTTTACAAGTATACAAAACAGAAATAAAGGAAAAGTTGACATGTATGCAGGGTTTGGAAAAAATAATATGAACGCCATGAAATATACACTTAGTGATCAAAAGTATCCGGACACCCCCAAAAACATATGTTTTTCATACTAGGTGCACTATGATACCACCTACTGCCAGGTCCTCCGCATCAGCGACCTCAGTTGTCATTAGATATCGTGAGATGTCCTCACGGACTTCCAACGCAGTCAGGTGATTGGGTGTCACTTGTGTCACATGTCTGACCGCGAGATTTCCACACTCTTAAACATCTCTAGGTCCACTGTTTCCTACAAAGATCGCCAACAGTTGAAGAGGGTCGAAATGTGTAATAGGCAGACATCTTTCCAGATCTTCACACAGGAATTCCAAACTGCATCAGGATCCACTGCAAGTACTATGACAGTTAGGCGGAAGGTGAGAAAACTTGGATTTCATGGTCGAGTGGCTGCTCATACGCCACACATCACGCCGGTAAATGCCAAACGACGCCCAGCTTGGTGTAAGGAGCGTGAACATTGGGCGATTGAGCAGTGGAAAAACGCTGTGTGGAGTGACGAATTGCGGTACACAATGTGGCGATCCGATTACAGGGAGTGGGCATGGCTAATGCCTGGTGAACGTCATCTGCCAGCGTGTGTAGTGCCAACAGTAAAATTCGGAGTCAGTGGCGCGGTGGTCTAGCGGTTCTGGCGCTGCAGTCCGGAACCGCGGGACTGCTACGGTCGCAGGTTCGAATCCTGCCTCGGGCATGGGTGTGTGTGCTGTCCTTAGGTTAGTTAGGTTTAAGTAGTTCTAAGTTCTAGGGGACTTATGACCTAAGATGTTGAGTCCCATAGTGCTCAGAGCCATTTGAACCATTTTTTCGGAGTCAGTGGTGTCATGGTATGGTCGTGTTTTTCATGGAGGGGGCTTGCACCCCTTGTTGTTTGGCGTGGCACTCACACAGCACAGGCCTTCATTGATGTTTTAAGCACCTTCTTGCTTCCCACTGTTGAAGAGCAATTCGGGGATGGCGATTGCATCTTTCAACACGATCGAGCACCTGTTCATAATGCACGGCCTGTGGAGGAGTGGTTACACGACAATAACATCCTTGTAATGGACTGGCCAGCACCGAGTCCTGATCTGAATCCTTTTTTTTTTTCATCAGTCTACTGACTGGTTTGATGCGGCCCGCCACAAATTCCTTTCCTGTGCTAACCTCTTCATCTCAGAGTAGCACTTGCAACCTACGTCCTCAATTATTTGCTTGACGTATTCCAATCTCTGTCTTCCTCTACAGTTTTTGCCCTCTACAGCTCCCTCTAGTACCATGGAAGTCATTCCCTCATGTCTTAGCAGATGTCCTATCATCCTGTCCCTTCTCCTTATCAGTGTTTTCCACATATTCCTTTCCTCTCCGATTCTGCGTAGAACCTCCTCATTCCTTACCTTATCAGTCCACCTAATTTTCAACCTTCGTCTATAGCACCACATCTCAAATGCTTCGATTCTCTTCTGTTCCGGTTTTCCCACAGTCCATGTTTCACTACCATACAATGCTGTACTCCAGATGTACATCCTCAGAAACTTCTTCCTCAAATTAAGGCCGGTATTTGACATTAGTAGACTTCTCTTGGCCAGAAATGCCTTTTTTGCCATAGCGAGTCTGCTTTTGATGTCCTCCTTGCTCCGTCCGTCATTGGTTATTTTACTGCCTAGGTAGCAGAATTCCTTAACTTCATTGACTTCGTGACCATCAATCCTGATGTTAGGTTTCTCGCTGTTCTCATTTCTACTACTTCTCATTACTTTCGTCTTTCTCCGATTTACTCTCAAACTATACTGTGTACTCATTAGACTGTTCATTCCGTTCAGCAGATCATTTAATTCTTCTTCACTTTCACTCAGGATAGCAATGTCATCAGCGAATCGTATCACTGATATCCTTACACCTTGTATTTTAATTCCACTCCTGAACCTTTCTTTTATTTCCATCATTGCTTCCTCGATGTACAGATTGAAGAGTAGGGGCGAAAGGCTACAGCCTTGTCTTACACCCTTCTTAATACGAGCACTTCGTTCTTGATCGTCCACTCTTATTATTCCCTCTTGGTTGTTGTACATATTGTGTATGACCCGTCTCTCCCTGTAGCTTACACCTACTTTTTTCAGAATCTCGCACAGCTTGCACCATTTTATATTGTCAAACGCTTTTTCCAGGTCGACAAATCCTATGAAAGTGTCTTGATTTTTCTTTAGCCTTGCGTCCATTATTAGCCGTAACGTCAGAATTGCCTCTCTCGTCCCTTTACTTTTCCTAAAGCCAAACTGATCGTCACCTAGCGCATTCTCAATTTTCTTTTCCATTCTTCTGTATATTATACTTGTAAGCAGCTTCGATGCATGAGCTGTTAAGCTGATTGTGCGATAATTCTCGCACTTGTCAGCTCTTGCCGTCTTCAGAATTGTGTGGATGATGCTTTTCCGAAAGTCAGATGGTATATCGCCAGACTCATATATTCTACACACCAACGTGAATAGTCGTTTTGTTGCCACTTCCCCCAATGATTTTAGAAATTCTGATGGAATGTTGTCTATCCCTTCTGCCTTATTTGACCGTAAGTCCTCCAAAGCTCTTTTAAATTTCGATTCTAATACTGGATCCCCTATCTCTTCTAAATCGACTCCTGTTTCTTCTTCTATCACATCAGACAAATCTTCACCCTCATAGAGACTTTCAATGTATTCTTTCCACCTATCTGCTCCCTCCTTTGCATTTAACAGTGGAATTCCCGTTGCACTC
Source organism: Schistocerca serialis cubense (assembly GCF_023864345.2). Lineage (NCBI taxonomy): Eukaryota > Metazoa > Arthropoda > Insecta > Orthoptera > Acrididae > Schistocerca > Schistocerca serialis. The sequence goes on from NC_064641.1 coordinate 171,463,995, forward strand.
TTAATGTTACCACCGTTGCTTTTAATGTCACCAAAGGTTGTTTTGACTTTCCTGTATGCTGAGTCTGTCCTTCCGACAATCATATCTTTTTGGATGTCTTCACATTTTTCCTGCAGCCATTTCGTCTTAGCTTCCCTGCACTTCCTATTTATTTCATTCCTCAGCGGCTTGTATTTCTGTATTCCTGATTTTCCCGGAACATGTTTGTGCTTCCTCCATTCATCAATCAACTGAAGTATTTCTTCTGTTGCCCATGGTTTCTTCGCAGTTACCTTCTTTGTACCTATGTTTTCCTTCCCAACTTCTGTGATGGCCCTTTTTAGAGATGTCCATTCCTCTTCAACTGTACTGCCTACTGCGCTATTCCTTATTGCTGTATCTATAGCGTTAGAGAACTTCAAACGTATCTCGTCATTCCTTAGTACTTCCGTATCCCACTTCTTTGCGTATTGATTCTTCCTGACTAATGTCTTGAACTTCAGCCTACTCTTCATCACTACTATATTGTGATCTGAGTCTATATCTGCTCCTGGGTACGCCTTACAATCCAGTATCTGATTTCGGACTCTCTGACTGACCATGATGTAATCTGATTGAAATCTTCCCGTATCTCCCGGCCTTTTCCAAGTATACCTCCTCCTCTTGTGATTCTTGAACAGGGTATCCGCTATTACTAGCTGAAACTTGTTACAGAACTCAATTAGTCTTTCTCCTCTTTCATTCCTAGTCCCAAGCCCATATTCTCCTGTAACTTTTTCTTCTACTCCTTCCCCTACAACTGCATTCCTGTCGCCCATGACTATTAGATTTTCGTCCCCCTTTACATACTGCATTACCCTTTCAATATCCTCATACACTTTCTCTATCTGTTCGTCTTCAGCTTGCGACGTCGGCATGTATAGCTGAACTATCGTTATCGGTGTTGGTCTGCTGTCGATTCTGATTCGAACAACCCGGTCACTGAACTGTTCACAGTAACACACCCTCTGCCCTACCTTCCTATTCATAATGAATCCTACATCTGTTATACCATTTTCTGCTGCTGTTGATATTACCCGATACTCATCTGACCAGAAATCCTTGTCTTCCTTCCACTTCACTTCACTGACCCCTACTATATCTAGATTGAGCCTTTGCATTTCCCTTTTCAGATTTTCTAGTTTCCCTACCACATTCAAGCTTCTGACATTCCACGCCCCGACTCGTAGAAAAAAAATGGTTCCGATGGCTCTGAGCACTATGGGACTTAACATCGATGGTCATCAGTCCCCTAGAACTACTTAAACCTAACTAACCTAAGGACATCACACAACACCCAGTCATCACGAGGCGGAGAAAATCCCTGACCCCGCCGGGAATCGAACCCGGGAACCCGGGGGTGGGAAGCGAGAACGCTACCGCACGACCACGAGCTGCGGACGACTCGTAGAACGTTATCCTTTCGTTGATTATTCAATCTTTTTCTCATGGTAACCTCCCCCTTGGCAGTCCCCTCCCGGAGATCCGAATGGGAGACTATTCCGGAATCTTTTGCCAATGGAGAGATCATCAAGACACTTCTTCAATTACAGGTCACATGTCCTCTGGATACACGTTACGTGTCTTTAATGCAGTGGTTTCCATTGCCTTCTGCATCCTCACGTCGTTGATCATTGCTGATTCTTCCGCCTTTAGGGGCAATTTCCCACCCCTAGGACAAGAGAGTGCCCTGAACCTCTATCCGCTCCTCCGCCCTCTTTGACAAGGTCGTTGGCAGAATGAGGCTGACTTCTTATGCCGGAAGTCTTCGACCGCCAATGCTGATTATTTATCAAAATTTAGGCAGTGGCAGGGATCGAACCCGGGACCGTAGACGTTTTGATTATGAATCAAAGACGCCACCCCTAGACCACGGGTCGTTCTTATCTGAATGCTATAGAGGTGTCGATGTCGGTCGGTGAGGCCTGGCACGAAGTCGGCGTTCCAAAATATCCCAAAGGAGTTCTATATCTGAATCCTATGGACCCGTGGTCTAGGTGTAGCGTCTTTGATTCATAATTAAAACGTCTACGGTCCCGGGTTCGATCCCTGCCACTGCCTAAATTTTGATAAATAATCAGCATTGGCGGTCGAAGACTTCCGGCATAAGAAGTCAGCCTCATTCTGCCAACGACCTTGTCAAAGAGGACGGAGGAGCGGATAGAGGTTCAGGGCACTCTCTTGTCCTAGGGGTGGGAAATTGCCCCTAAAGGCGGAAGAATCAGCAATGATCAACGACGTGAGGATGCAGAAGGCAATGGAAACCACTGCATTAAAGACACGTAACGTGTATCCAGAGGACATGTGACCTGTAATTGAAGAAGTGTCTTGATGATCTCTCCATTGGCAAAAGATACCGGAATAGTCTCCCATTCGGATCTCCGGGAGGGGACTGCCAAGGGGGAGGTTACCATGAGAAAAAGATTGAATAATCAACGAAAGGATAACGTTCTACGAGTCGTCCGCAGCTCGTGGTCGTGCGGTAGCGTTCTCGCTTCCCACCCCCGGGTTCCCGGGTTCGATTCCCGGCGGGGTCAGGGATTTTCTCCGCCTCGTGATGACTGGGTGTTGTGTGATGTCCTTAGGTTAGTTAGGTTTAAGTAGTTCTAGGGGACTGATGACCATCGATGTTAAGTCCCATAGTGCTCAGAGCCATCGGAACCATTTTTTTTCTACGAGTCGGGGCGTGGAATGTCAGAAGCTTGAACGTGGTAGGGAAACTAGAAAATCTGAAAAGGGAAATGCAAAGGCTCAATCTAGATATAGTAGGGGTCAGTGAAGTGAAGTGGAAGGAAGACAAGGATTTCTGGTCAGATGAGTATCGGGTAATATCAACAGCAGCAGAAAATGGTATAACAGATGTAGGATTCATTATGAATAGGAAGGTAGGGCAGAGGGTGTGTTACTGTGAACAGTTCAGTGACCGGGTTGTTCGAATCAGAATCGACAGCAGACCAACACCGATAACGATAGTTCAGCTATACATGCCGACGTCGCAAGCTGAAGACGAACAGATAGAGAAAGTGTATGAGGATATTGAAAGGGTAATGCAGTATGTAAAGGGGGACGAAAATCTAATAGTCATGGGCGACAGGAATGCAGTTGTAGGGGAAGGAGTAGAAGAAAAAGTTACAGGAGAATATGGGCTTGGGACTAGGAATGAAAGAGGAGAAAGACTAATTGAGTTCTGTAACAAGTTTCAGCTAGTAATAGCGGATACCCTGTTCAAGAATCACAAGAGGAGGAGGTATACTTGGAAAAGGCCGGGAGATACGGGAAGATTTCAATCAGATTACATCATGGTCAGTCAGAGAGTCCGAAATCAGATACTGGATTGTAAGGCGTACCCAGGAGCAGATATAGACTCAGATCACAATATAGTAGTGATGAAGAGTAGGCTGAAGTTCAAGACATTAGTCAGGAAGAATCAATACGCAAAGAAGTGGGATACGGAAGTACTAAGGAATGACGAGATACGTTTGAAGTTCTCTAACGCTATAGATACAGCAATAAGGAATAGCGCAGTAGGCAGTACAGTTGAAGAGGAATGGACATCTCTAAAAAGGGCCATCACAGAAGTTGGGAAGGAAAACATAGGTACAAAGAAGGTAACTGCGAAGAAACCATGGGCAACAGAAGAAATACTTCAGTTGATTGATGAATGGAGGAAGCACAAACATGTTCCGGGAAAATCAGGAATACAGAAATACAAGCCGCTGAGGAATGAAATAAATAGGAAGTGCAGGGAAGCTAAGACGAAATGGCTGCAGGAAAAATGTGAAGACATCCAAAAAGATATGATTGTCGGAAGGACAGACTCAGCATACAGGAAAGTCAAAACAACCTTTGGTGACATTAAAAGCAACGGTGGTAACATTAAGAGTGCAACGGGAATTCCACTGTTAAATGCAAAGGAGGGAGCAGATAGGTGGAAAGAATACATTGAAAGTCTCTATGAGGGTGAAGATTTGTCTGATGTGATAGAAGAAGAAACAGGAGTCGATTTAGAAGAGATAGGGGATCCAGTATTAGAATCGAAATTTAAAAGAGCTTTGGAGGACTTACGGTCAAATAAGGCAGAAGGGATAGACAACATTCCATCAGAATTTCTAAAATCATTGGGGGAAGTGGCAACAAAACGACTATTCACGTTGGTGTGTAGAATATATGAGTCTGGCGATATACCATCTGACTTTCGGAAAAGCATCATCCACACAATTCTGAAGACGGCAAGAGCTGACAAGTGCGAGAATTATCGCACAATCAGCTTAACAGCTCATGCATCGAAGCTGCTTACAAGTATAATATACAGAAGAATGGAAAAGAAAATTGAGAATGCGCTAGGTGACGATCAGTTTGGCTTTAGGAAAAGTAAAGGGACGAGAGAGGCAATTCTGAAGTTACGGCTAATAATGGACGCAAGGCTAAAGAAAAATCAAGACACTTTCATAGGATTTGTCGACCTGGAAAAAGCGTTTGACAATATAAAATGGTGCAAGCTGTGCGAGATTCTGAAAAAAGTAGGTGTAAGCTACAGGGAGAGACGGGTCATACACAATATGTACAACAACCAAGAGGGAATAATAAGAGTGGACGATCAAGAACGAAGTGCTCGTATTAAGAAGGGTGTAAGACAAGGCTGTAGCCTTTCGCCCCTACTCTTCAATCTGTACATCGAGGAAGCAATGATGGAAATAAAAGAAAGGTTCAGGAGTGGAATTAAAATACAAGGTGTAAGGATATCAGTGATACGATTCGCTGATGACATTGCTATCCTGAGTGAAAGTGAAGAAGAATTAAATGATCTGCTGAACGGAATGAACAGTCTAATGAGTACACAGTATAGTTTGAGAGTAAATCGGAGAAAGACGAAAGTAATGAGAAGTAGTAGAAATGAGAACAGCGAGAAACCTAACATCAGGATTGATGGTCACGAAGTCAATGAAGTTAAGGAATTCTGCTACCTAGGCAGTAAAATAACCAATGACGGACGGAGCAAGGAGGACATCAAAAGCAGACTCGCTATGGCAAAAAAGGCATTTCTGGCCAAGAGAAGTCTACTAATGTCAAATACCGGCCTTAATTTGAGGAAGAAGTTTCTGAGGATGTACATCTGGAGTACAGCATTGTATGGTAGTGAAACATGGACTGTGGGAAAACCGGAACAGAAGAGAATCGAAGCATTTGAGATGTGGTGCTATAGACGAAGGTTGAAAATTAGGTGGACTGATAAGGTAAGGAATGAGGAGGTTCTACGCAGAATCGGAGAGGAAAGGAATATGTGGAAAACACTGATAAGGAGAAGGGACAGGATGATAGGACATCTGCTAAGACATGAGGGAATGACTTCCATGGTACTAGAGGGAGCTGTAGAGGGCAAAAACTGTAGAGGAAGACAGAGATTGGAATACGTCAAGCAAATAATTGAGGACGTAGGTTGCAAGTGCTACTCTGAGATGAAGAGGTTAGCACAGGAAAGGAATTTGTGGCGGGCCGCATCAAACCAGTCAGTAGACTGATGAAAAAAAAAAAGGATTCAGATCAGGACTCGGTGCTGGCCAGTCCATTACAAGGATGTTATTGTCGTGTAACCACTCCTCCACAGGCCGTGCATTATGAACAGGTGCTCGATCGTGTTGAAAGATGCAATCGCCATCCCCGAATTGCTCTTCAACAGTGGGAAGCAAGAAGGTGCTTAAAACATCAATGAAGGCCTGTGCTGTGTGAGTGCCACGCCAAACAACAAGGGGTGCAAGCCCCCTCCATGAAAAACACGACCATACCATGACACCACTGACTCCGAAAAAATGGTTCAAATGGCTCTGAGCACTATGGGACTCAACATCTTAGGTCATAAGTCCCCTAGAACTTAGAACTACTTAAACCTAACTAACCTAAGGACAGCACACACACCCATGCCCGAGGCAGGATTCGAACCTGCGACCGTAGCAGTCCCGCGGTTCCGGACTGCAGCGCCAGAACCGCTAGACCACCGCGCCACTGACTCCGAATTTTACTGTTGGCACTACACACGCTGGCAGATGACGTTCACCAGGCATTAGCCATGCCCACTCCCTGTAATCGGATCGCCACATTGTGTACCGCAATTCGTCACTCCACACAGCGTTTTTCCACTGCTCAATCGCCCAATGTTCACGCTCCTTACACCAAGCTGGGCGTCGTTTGGCATTTACCGGCGTGATGTGTGGCGTATGAGCAGCCACTCGACCATGAAATCCAAGTTTTCTCACCTTCCGCCTAACTGTCATAGTACTTGCAGTGGATCCTGATGCAGTTTGGAATTCCTGTGTGAAGATCTGGAAAGATGTCTGCCTATTACACATTTCGACCCTCTTCAACTGTTGGCGATCTTTGTAGGAAACAGTGGACCTAGAGATGTTTAAGAGTGTGGAAATCTCGCGGTCAGACATGTGACACAAGTGACACCCAATCACCTGACTGCGTTGGAAGTCCGTGAGGACATCTCACGATATCTAATGACAACTGAGGTCGCTGATGCGGAGGACCTGGCAGTAGGTGGTATCATAGTGCACCTAGTATGAAAAACATATGTTTTTGGGGGTGTCCGGATACTTTTGATCACTAAGTGTATATTTCATGGCGTTCATATTATTTTTTCCAAACCCTGCATACATGTCAACTTTTCCTTTATTTCTGTTTTGTATACTTGTAAAGTACCTCATCAAAATAAATCATTTGGAACAAATTTTGTCACTTTTCAGTATACGAGGGCGTTTGAAAAGTCCGAGAAATGTCACCACGGGGTCGTATCGAGTTCATTTTTAGTTAGTAGCATCTTTGGAAAATGCGCACACCACGTTTCAGCCATATTGGTCTATTTCTTTGTGTTTGGCGTTCGTGTGAACCAAGGAAGTCGAGTGATTGTCAAAAAATGTACGAAAAAGAATTTAGTGTGGTGATTAAACATTACTTTATGAAAGGCAAAACGCCTCAGGAGACTAAAGAGAAGCTTGATAAACATTACGGTGACCCTGCACCTTCGATTATAACAGTTTAAAAGTGGTTTCAAAATTTTCGTTGTGGCCATATGGGCACAACTGATGCTGAACCTTCTGGACGCCCTGTGGGTCTTACGACTCCAGAAATAATTGATAAAATCTGTGATATGGTGATAGATGACAGAAGAATTAAGGTGCGTGTGATTGCTAGTGCTGTGATCATCTCGAATGAACGGAGGGGGAGGTTACCATGAGAAAAAGATTGAATAATCAACGAAAGGATAACGTTCTACGAGTCGTCCGCAGCTCGTGGTCGTGCGGTAGCGTTCTCGCTTCCCACGCCCGGGTTCCCGGGTTCGATTCCCGGCGGGGTCAGGGATTTTCTCCGCCTCGTGATGACTGGGTGTTGTGTAATGTCCTTAGGTTAGTTAGGTTTAAGTAGTTCTAAGTGATCTGAGTCTATATCTGCTCCTGGGTACGCCTTACAACCCAGTATCTGACATCGACACCTCACCTCAGTGCAGCACTCCGTGAAGAAAGGGCTGCCATTCCACAAGAAACCTTCCAGTACCTGATTGAACGTATGCCTACGAGAGTGGAAGCCGTCATTAAGGCTACCTGGGACTCTTCATCGAGCGTAAGCTAACCTAAGGTGTACAGAAAACATGTAACTAAAAAATATGAAATTGCTGTCAACATAATCAGACCTATGACGTGACTTGTGTGGGGCTTGAACGTTGGTACAGCACTAACGCTTTAACGTATGATGGTACGTCCTATCACTGATTAAGAAAGTGGTTGTTATTGATCTGCCCCTGACAGTCACGTATCTCAGCAGAATTAATAAATTCCAATATAAAGAGTTGAGATCTTCAGTTGAAGCAACGCGCTCCACCTCTACCAACGTACCCTTGATTGAAGCACATGAACCTATACATCTACGATGGTGGTACGTCTGTGCAAAATTTCAACTGAAAAGGAATCAATACAAATTATCAAGCTGCAATCGATCATCTATACAGTGCTTAACTAGGCGCTTCTGGATCACTAGAACTCTTTCTCCCTTAGTCCAAGCGTACTTAGATACTCGGGAGGTTTCAAGGAACTTCATTAGGGTACCTAAATTAAATAGTTTTGGCACGTGAACGCAGTAACTGGCGTTACGTTTGAGCATGAGGCCCACATCAATAATAAAACTTTGGCGCAGTTTATAAGATAGCATCCGGAGGCAACCTACACGGTTGTGCATAACGTATGGGTGAAAGTAACTTTTGCGTGATGTGTCGCTGTCGACGATGATGATAGGAAATATCGTGTGACTAGGGCCTCCCGTCGGGTAGACCGTTCGCCAGGTGCAAGTCTTTACGGTTTGACACCACTTCGGCGACTTGCGCGTCGATGGTGATGAAATTATGATGATTAGGACAACCCAACACCCAGTCCCTGAGCGGAGAAAATCTCCGAACCTGGACCCTTAGGATTGACATTCTGTCGCGCAGACCACTCGGCTACCGGGGGCAGACTGATGATGATGATGATATTTAGTTCGTAGGGCACTAAACTGCGAGGTTACGAGCGCCCGTACAAATTCCCAATCTTTTCTTTGTCTAGTCTCGCCACTTTCCCGAATGACGATGAAATGATGAGGGCAACACAAACACCAAGTGCCCGGGCGAAGAAAATCCCCGACCCGGCCAGGAATCGAACCCAGGAGACCGTGATCCAGAGACAGCACAGCAACGCTAACCACTTGACCGCTGTCACTGCCGAGTAACATAGCTCGATGAAACTGGGACCGTACACAGAAAGAACTGCTATAGTATAGCACAGAAGTAACTGGAAGAAATACGCAACGAGACGACAAGAAATAACACTTTCATTCAATGATAATAATTACACTGAAGTCACCGCGATTCATGATAGCCCCCTGGACATTACAAAAATAGTTTAAATGGCTCTAAGCACTATGGGACTCAACTGCTGAGGTCATTAGTCCCCTAGAACTTAGAACTACTTAAACCTAACTAACCTAAGGACATAACACACACTCATGCCCGAGGCAGGATTCGAACCTGCGACCGCAGCAGCAGCGCGGTTCCGGACTGAAGCGCCTAGAACCGCTCGGCCACAGCGGCCGGCCCTGGACATTAAAAAAGGCACGACATGGTTGTTAATAGTGTATTACGGTGTGTTGTCACACCGGATGTCAAAGTAGGCCCTGCAAAGTGCATCCATGTTGGTCATAGTGTTGTGGCAGGGCTTTCCATTCCTCCATCAGCGCAGTTGACAACTGATACATAATCGTTGGTGCATGTGGACGTGCTGGAGTACGTCTCCCCAACGCATCCACACGTACTCGTGGGGATTCAAGTCAGGGGAACGGGCAGGAATGTCCATTCGCCGAATATAATCTCGTTGGAAGAGCTCCTGCACCTGAGCTGTTCGTTGCGGTCGAGCGTTGTCGTCTACAAAAATGAAGTGAGGGCCGAGTGTACCACTGAAAAGACGCCATGGGGAAGGAGTACAGTGTCACAACAACGTTGAGCGGTGAGTGCTCTGTGTTCAGAGATTTGGAGGTCTGTACGCCCATACAACATTGTGCATTCCCAGACCACAACACCTGGTCCACCAAAACGGTCATGTTCGACACTGCTGGACGTGCCATTCTATGGCGAGAGGGGGGGGGGGGGGGCAGTAAGGCACTCAGGAACATTGTCGAATATGATCGCTCTGGTGGTCGAGGTGTATGATCTGTGGAGGTGTAATGCTGCATTCTCGTACTGATCTCCCAGCCTTTGAACAACGGCAACTCGCTGTTCGATGTTATTCTGACACCGTATTCTTCAACATGTGCGTGTTTTCATAGACGCATTCGTCCCTGTCTTCATTATTTTTGGATGACAATGTGCGACAGCTTCGTACAGTGCAGGAACGAAATGATATTCGACGAATGGTCTGGCCTGTCCGTTTCTTCGCCGGCCGCTGTGGCCGTGCTGTTCTGGCGCTGCAGTCCGGAACCGCGGGACTGCTACGGTCGCAGGTTCGAATCCTGCCTCGGGCATGGGTGTGTGTGATGTCCTTAGGTTAGTTAGGTTTAAGTAGTTCTGAGTTCTAGGGGACTTATGACCTAAGATGTTGAGTCCCATAGTGCTCAGAGCCATTTTTTCCGTTTCTTCGACTTGAATTCCATCGAGTATGTGTGGTATGCGTTGTGAAGACGTACTGCAGCACGTCCGCGTGCACCAACGACCATCCTGAGTTGTCACCCGCACTGGTGGAAGCATGGAACCCATTACTACGAGAACTTCTCACCTAGCTTGTGGTCAGCAAGGGAGGATGTTGTAAGCATGCATCGCTACCCGTGGTGATCAGACACCTTATCAAGAACCATTTCTCGCCTTTTTTAACGTCCTGGGAACCAACATGAATCACGGTGACTTCAGTGTAGTTACTGACTTTGAACAAAAGTCCCATGAAACTTCCTGGCAGATTAAAACTGTGTGCCAGACCGAGACTCGAACTCGGGACCTTTGCCTCCTGCAGGAGAGCTTTTGCGAAGTTTGGAAGGTAGGAGCGGAATTAAAAGCTGTGAGGACGGGTCTTGAGTCGTGCTTGGGTAGCTCAGTTGGTAGAGCACTTGCCCGCGGAAGGCAAAGGTCCCGAGTTCGAGTCTCGGTCCGGCACACAGTTTTAATCTGCCAGGAAGTTTCATATCAGCGCACACTCCGCTGCAGAGTGAAAAATTCATTCTGGAAACTTCCCCTAGGCTGTGGCTAAGCCATGTCTCTGCAATATCCTTTCTTCCAGGAGTGCTAGTTTTGCAAGGTATGCAGGAGAGCTTCTGCGAAGTTTGGAAGGTAGGAGACGAGGTACTGGCGGAATTAAAAGCTGTGAGGACGGGTCGTGAGTCGTGCTTGGGTAGCTCAGTTGGTAGAGCACTTGCCCGCGGTAGGCAAAGGTCCCGAGTTCGAGTTTCTGCCCGGCACACAGTTTTAATCTGCCAGGAAGTTTCATATCAGCGCACACTCGGCTGCAGAGTGAAAATTTCATTCTGGATAAGTCCCATGTTTGTTCACTCATTGTGTATTTCTTTCAGTTGGCTTCTATACTATACCGTAGTGGTTTCATGGAGCTATGTCAGTCGGCTGTGACACAGCATGCGGAAGGTATTTTAATTTTTAAGAGTTGCACACCAGTGCATATCTATACTGGCTGTACCAAAACCAGTGACTCAATTGGAAAGGCGTACTACATACATTATTTGCTGAAGTCCGGGCTATCCAAACTACCAAAAGACGCAAGTATCACGACCGCTGAACTTGTTTCGATACTGGAAGCATTAAATTTCTGCTCGTAGATAATAGTATCTCTGTATTTCCCACTCATCCGCTCTAATAGTATTTAAAAATATTAGCGCCTGTTTGAATGAAAATCCCATTGTATATAAGATTACCGAAGTGCCGGAATCCATGCGTGAAGAAGGCCATTCCGTTAATTTCGCTTGGGTAAAATCACACTGTGCAATCACTGGCAGCTGACCTGTCAACTGCTTATCCAAAGAAACTACAGTGACAGGGCTACAATCCAAAATACGTTGTACCGACCCGATATGTACTACAGAAGAGGCATGGTAGAAAACTGGCAACAGGAATAGGAGGAAACAACAAGACACAAAGGCTATTCCACGAAACCCAATACACATTCAGTTTCATGACACGATGCCTCTCTAATAGCAGGACTTAAATTTAACGATGGGTGTTTCCGTAAACATCTTCACTGGCTGCACATCCCACAGACAATTTCCGCTGTTGTGCAGAAGAAGAGGACACAGATCACATTCTCTTTGGGTGCCTCAGAGCACGTGGAAGTACTACAGTCCTTTTACGAGAACTTGTAAAGCTTGGTCATCCATTATCAACCTGTGTGACGCTCTCGTTAGAAACACGGAATCATTCTGTAGCATTTTATTTTACAATTACTATTGTAAGTAGGCTGTTTAGGTTTTTTATTGGTAACGCCACCTCTGTATGAAAATCACTGGCTGTGCTGTGTGCAGTCTGTGGCTGCTTTGCATTGTTGTAATACTCGCCATTGTAGTGTTAGGCAGCTGGCTGTGAACAGCGCGTAGCGTTGCACAGTTGGAGGTGAGCCGCCAGCAGTGGTGGATGTGGGGAGAGAGATGGCGGAGTTTTGAAATTTGTCATGAACTGCTATATTTATATATGATGATATTAAGGTAAATACATTGTTTGTTCTCTATTAATATCTTTCATTTGCTAACTATCCCTATCAGTAATTAGTGCCTTCCATAGTTTGAATCTTTTATTTAGCTGGCAGTAGTGGCGCTCGCTGTATTGCAGTAGCTTGAGCAGCGAAGATTTTTGTGAGGTAAGTGATTTGTGAAAGGTATAGTTTAATGTTAGTCAGGGCCATTCTTTTGTAGGGAATTTTGAAAGTCAGATTGCGTTGCGCTAACAAAATATTGTGTGTCAGTTTAAGGACAGTCGTGTATAATTGTTCAAAAGGGGACGTTTCATATGGCGACCCTGCCAGGATACCTCACTGAAATCTTCCGATTTTTTTTTTTCTTGTTGTTTGTGTAATTAGTGTAGCTTTTGTTTATTGCTAGCGTGTAATTGTAGAGAAAATCTCCTTTGTAGTTGCAGTCTTTCATTGTTGTACAGTAAAGCAATTGTGGCATGCATGTAGATTTGCACCAAGTATTTCGCAGCTGCAATTAACTAGATATTATTTTCAGTGCTATGTTAATGTGTTCTCTTATTTTTGCTCTTCAAATTGTGCTTTTCTGTGTTATCGTGAAATATTGTGACAATAATGGCGTGTGAAAAACGTAATACTAGGCTCCAAAGTAAATTGAGAAATGACAGTGAAGACGAAAGCAGTGTGTTAGCGCCGCAGAGTAATGAATTAACTAATGTTCAAAGTACTAATTTGGTAATTGTGCATAGGGAAATGGAGCGGGCGGCAAACAATGGTGTAGACAGTGAAACAATTAGAGAACAGGGAAGCATTATCGATCGATCGGTCGGCAACAGCTCGCCTCAGGAATCCGAAATGACAGGAAACAATCTCGCAAATACTGTAGATTCAGGTTTTGGATCCTCACCATTTTCTCAAATAAGTCAAGACACATTTTCTGCTTGTCAAAATGTGAATGTTTCCGGTGCAAATTCACTGCCGAAAAGCACTGAGGAACATGTTCCAGACACCAGTGCATTGTTATTACAATTAATACAGCAAATGGGACAAACACAGCAAAAGCTTCAAAAGTTAGACACAATGGAACAAAATCTTCGAAAGTTAGACACAATGGAACAACATCAGAGACAAACACAGCAACAGTTAGACACAATGGAACAAAATCTTCAAAAGTTAGACACCACACTTGAACAAACACGTGAAGATTTAACTACTGAGTTACATAACATTGAATCGAAATGTCAAAAAGTCTGTAATGACGTAAAAACACAAATTTGTGAGCATTGTCAACCTATTTTTTCGCGGCATGAAAATGCATTACAGAATCACGAAGCAGCCATAAAAGAACTGCAAACCATTGTTCATGAAAATCATGAGACCTTGTGGGCTAAAATTGACTCTGTTGCATCTACCGATTCGGTTACGCAACTTGCAATAACTCAGGAAAACTTAAAGGACACAGTAGATTCGATTTCAACACAAATGGAGACTCTGAAACTTGGTTCAGAAAAACACACTGAGGAAATGTGTTCACTTCGGAGAAAGTAGCTGAACTTTCGGATCAGGTCACTAACTTATCTACAAAGGTAGATGATGATCTGAATGACACAAGACCTGTAGCCTTCACTGACACAGAAGAGTATGAACAAATTAGAAAATTCAAACAGAATCAAAATCAAATCAATACACAGTACAAAAGAGAAATCCGGGAAGTACAAGATCAGCTGACACAGGTAGTACAAGAATTAGGTATTTCAGAGGACACTCGCACCCCAATACGGGAAGAGGGACACAGAAATACGGAACAGCCACAAAATAATAACACAGGGCATTTCGGAAGTTATGAAAGAAATTGGCAATGTGCACCGAATTTTGATATGGAACGGCCGACACGACCTAACAATGACCGATATGCTACTCGCCGACATGATGATTTTGACTATAAGCTGTTCATTACTACAAGTAAATTCAAAACATTTAAGAATTCTGGCAACGACATTCATCCACAAACATGGCTCCATCAATTCTCGCATTGTTTTCCTCCCAACTGGTCATTAGAACACAGATTAGAATTTATGTGTGGCTACTTGGAGAATGAACCAGCTGTAAGAATGCGATCGGTAATTCACGATTGCCACAGTGAAGGAGAGTTTTACCATGCCTTCCTCTCAGCATATTGGTCTCAAGCCACACAAGACCGAGTAAAACATAGCATCATAATGATGAAACGTTTCGAACAATCTGAATTTTCCAGTCTTATGAAATATTTTGAAGACATGTTGCATAAGAATCAGTATCTTTCAAACCCATACTGCTCCTCAGAACTCATCCGCATTTGCTTAATCAAATTACCTGAACATTTACGACACATTATTTTGGCAGGGCGTTGCAAAGACGACATTGAAGCTTTTCAAGGACTCTTACAAGAATTAGCAATTGACACAGACAGTCGCGGGATGCGAAAACAGGAAAACAATCACTACAGGTCACAACATCCGTCACAATTCCGTGACGACAGAAGTAATAACTGGACACGACAAGGCTATTCTCACAACACAAATCGTGACCAAAACAGACACCACCCTTATGACAACCGCTGGCAGAATAATAGTTACAGAGAAAGATCGCATTTCCGTAGAAATGAATATGACAGAGATAACCATAGAAATAGACAATATGGTAACCAGAACTATTATTGTCAAGGGAGGCAGAATAATTTCAGACGCAACAGTTCAGCACGCAGTTACGATTCAGGGAGAAATTCTCCACCACGTGGCCGACAAGAAAGAAACTGTGTAAACTACCGACAAAACGACAGACCTGAATTCCATCAGAACTGGCGAGCTTCAAACAGGGCAGGGCCTTCCCGTCAAAGTGAATTTGTAGAAGTTAGGTCTCCTAATCCCAATAACGGCGCGCGCCAACAAAGAGACAGACAATGACTCGCACCGCAGGCAGCCGTGTGCGCCGGCTGGCTCAGAGAAAAATAACATAGACGCTAACCTTGAGAAAAATTCCAGTATTCTTTACCGACGTATACGACATGATAATTCCGTTGAAGCTCGAGCTTTGCATAGTAGGAAGAGTAAAGGCTTGCACCACATTTCACATGTAAAACCGTTTATTGAAAGATAATCAGCTTTTTAACTTTGTCTTTGCCACATAAGTTTTCACTTTACATTGCTAGTATGCTTTGTCAGACTTAGAATCTGTTAACATACAACAATGTTTGAAGTTAAATATCCAGTCAAGAACCAAGAGAACTTATTTAAACAGAAATTACGAATGCATTGTTATTGTGGACAGACGACACAGTGTTATTGTGTGTGTGCATTCTTGCTTGTTTGTTGCACGATTACGTAACGACTATAACGCTCACATACTTAGAACATTTACCAGTACTGCTAATGAGATTTTAATGCAACATTTTGGTGTATTTGAAAATACATTCTGAATTTAAAGTGCTTTCTGAGAGATACCAGATGACACAGAGATTAGTTTATGTGACAGCTACACGATTTTTATCACGACGCTACTAATGAGTGACAATTTACAATGTTGCTTTTGCGGTGTATCTGTTTTATATCTGCACAGTTTTCTGAATTCTTCTGGAAAGAAAAACATGTTTTAGTAGTAACTTTTGAGGTATAGCAACAATGAGACAGCCTTTTTCGTGGCGCAACAATACGTTACTGTACAGTACTTTCTTCATCACGCCAATAAGCATAATAACTACGATATCTATACGCAAAGATTTTCACTTTTCGTTTATGATGAGGTAAGTACATTGACTTCTGCAGAACTTAGCTTTCGGAGGACGATAACTACGACACTTCCACAGAGATTATCTTACAAGACGCACAGTTTAGCGCTACAGTACACGTATTTGAGTGATTAATTTTATACTTAAAACATTTATTTTTAAAGATTTTTGAATTACAAAGAAAGTTTTCCGTGATACATTTCATTCCATTGCTGTAATCTATAACACCTGAGGGTATAATTACATTAATCCTCAGGGGGGGTACACGCCTACTTTGTGTACCATGTGTGTGGCAACCACAAGGAACCCTAGCTAATATGGTATTTGCTTATACAACTTTACACATCGGTACCATATTTCTCTAACACACAAATTACACAGCTATCTGATCATGGCTGTGCTGTGTGCAGCTGTAGCGTCTAGGGCCGCTCGGCCACACCGTCCGGCTACTATATGTCATTTATCTCTATCTGTAACTGTGTACTTTCTGTCTTCAACATATATATATATATATATATATATATATATATATATATATATCTGTGTGTGTGTGTGTGTGTGTGTGTGTGTGTGCGTATGTATGTGTGTGTGTGTGTGTGTGTGTGTGTGTGTGTGCAAAGAAACAAAGAATTTCTAACAGTAATGTTGTGTAATACCTGTACATTCTGTGTAGAAATAAGCTAACTGTATGGTACAAGATAAATGTCAACAATTTTTTTTAAAAAAAATCAGAAAAGCCACAGAACATAAAAACAGAAATTGTGTTGTAGATCGTGCTGTTTTGTTTGTATCACGCCCTCTTTACTCGGCGATGTCTGCCTCTCGGTGCTGTCCGTGGCCTGGCTGGTAACAATTAACACGGCATTTACGAGATGTGTGCTAATCCTCGGCACCTGGCCAGTGTCACAACATTATGCTAGGCGATAACAAACCAGGCTGACACTCTTGAGTCCTGAAAGACGCAGTTCACCTGCAGCACAAGCAAGTGTGACGCATTAAAGTCACTTCTCATGCAGTGGGCAGGTATCCAGCAAAGCAACTGTCACAGCCTTTTTTAGAAGTACGCGTTAAACCAACATGTGTCGCGAACGGGATAGGAAATATCTACCGTAGTTCAGTAGTCATGTCCGTTGCTACAAAGGCAGAGTGAGTTTCATTGCAGATTTAAGGGAGGCCTGACAAGCAGAAGCTGAACGAAGCGAAATATGAGCGTAAGGAGAAGAATGCGAGAAACCTTCAATGAAGTCGAAAGTAATATTTTGCCGTACTGTTTAAGTGCCTTATCCGAAAATTACCGTTAAAAGTTATACAGAGAACCAACTCATGAAGATAACGTCTTAGATATGCCGGTGACAAACTTCTGTAATTATATTGAGAGCTTTTGTGCTCTTCCATATTCGTGCTTGTCGTTGGCCTAAAACAGTTAAAGAAAGAGCATCGAAGATTAACACCCAACTAGGACTATTAATATTTTTTTAATTATCGTGTATCCGATATATCGATATTTAAAGAAACATCGTCATAGCCAATCGACATATCGAAAAAAAATTCCGATATATCGACGTATTGGCTGAAAAAATATTTACCGGTCTATAAAATTGTAAATATACTGCCGGTTTTAGAGCTGTATATTTAAGTATTGATTTTTATTAGATATTCTGCACAACGACAAGCTAGCAACCCGCTTATCCCCCTCTGAGTAAGAACTGAAAGGAAAACGATGTACGTTCACGCTTGTCGATAACAATTTTGCTAACCATGGTACCTGCTTTAAGTGCCACAATAAATGGTGTCCGATGGGTCCGTCGCTCGGTTTCGTCACATATCGCCTTTGTCCGGAACATTTAATGTTGACAACCCGGTTTTTTTATTTGTGCAAACGCTAGCGACCTAGCAGTTTTAGTGTCAACACTACATGGTGATTAAACAGTGGAGTTTCTGCTGGCAGAACCGCCACCTTACTTCACACAAAGAGAAAGATTGGGCGTGATGAAAGTTCACAAAATAATAAGATTCCTTCACACAGTAAAGTAAAATTATGTTCTACCACAATTTCAAAATAGCAATTTCAAATACTTACCGGAAATTTTCGAAAAAAATATAAAATATAAATATCGGCACAGGATATTGTAATTTTGATATCGATATATCTGAAAAGAAAATAATGACAATTTACATCGACATTTCATGGAAAAAACGGGAAATTCGTCGCAGACGGTAACTTTATAATACTACTGTTCGCACCCTAAAGCTGAATCGGAAAATAAATGAAACTAAGTACAAGCTATAATTTCTTTTTCGTCCCTCTACTCGCAGTTGAGGTTGCAGTCAAATCTATTTACTGGATTAAAAATTGTTTACACGAATGGCATCATTTTATATGCAACTCTTGCGAAGTTTATTTCATCCACCAACAAAAAAAATCAGTATTTTTGATTCAAGTTCCTTGAGAACACTCTGTCCAAACACTCTATGACCACAATGGCATTGAAACAGAGGTTGAAACGGGGAAGGCCGAAATACTAAACGCCTTTTTACCAAAATTGTTTCACAGAGGATGATCGCACTGTAGTTTCTCCTTTACATCGTCGCACGAACAACAAAATGACAGGTCTCGATATAAGTGACCAAAGGATAAGAAAGAAAATGAAATCCCTCAACAGGGGAAAGGTCACTGGACCTGGGGGATACCAGTACGATTCTACAGTAGAGAATGCGAAAGAACTTTCTCCTCTTCTAGGTGCAGTATACCATAGGTCTCTGAAGTAACGAAGCATTCCTAACGATTGGAAAAAAAGCGCAGGTCTTTCTCGTTTTCAAGAAGAATTGTCAAACAGACGCACGAAACTATAGGCCTATATCTCAGGCGTCGGTCTGTAATAGAATTTTGGTACTTGTTTCATGCTCGCTTATTAAGACATCTCTGGAGCCTGAAAATTTCATCTGCAGGAACTAACATAGGTTTGGAAAACAACGGTCGTGTGGAACCCAGCTCGCTCTGTTCGGCCACGAGACCCCGAAAGCAGTAAATACAGGCGCCCAAGTAGATGCCGTGCTTCTTGTGTTTCGGAATGCATTCGATACAGTTCCGCAACGCCGACCAGTGAACAAAATACGAGCGTGCAGAATATCAGACCACCTGTGTGACTGGACCGAAGACTTTCTAGCAAACAGAAAACAGCAAGTCGTTCTCAACGGAGAGAGATCTAGAGGCGTAAAAGTAACCTCGGGCGTGCTCTAGGGGAGTATTATAGAATCATAACTTTTCACCTAGTGGATAACGTCGAAAGTTCCATGAGGGTTTTCGCTTACGTTGCTGGAGCGTACAGGGAAGTTGCGACGCTAGAAACTTGTGAAAATGTAGTAAAATGCAGGAAGGCATGCAGAGGATCTACGCTTGGTGCGCTGAGCGGTAGTTGCCTTCGACATAAAAACAAATGTAACGTATTGCGAATACATAGTCAGAAGGATCCTTTATTGTACGATGACAAAATTGCATGACAGTCACTGGAAGCAGTTATTTCCACAAAATATGTAGGGGTATGCGTACAGGACGATTTGCAGTGGAATTTCCACGTAAAATTAATCGTGAGTAACGCAGATGCCATACTGAGGTTCATCAAAGGAACCCTCAGTAAGTGCAGTCCATCAACAAAGGAAGTGGCTTACAAAACACTAGTTCGATCAGTTTTGGAATACTCCTGGGCAGTATGGGATGTGTACCACATAGGACTGATAGTGGAAACAGAGAAGACCCAAAGAAGAATAATAAGTATCGTTACAGGTTCGATTAGTAAGCGCGAAAGCGTCACGGAGATGCATAGCCAACATCAGTGGCAGACGCTGAAAGAGAGGTGTTCTGGTATGGTCTGCTACTAAAGTTCCAACAGCGTACGTACGTACAAGAGTCAACCAATATATTGGTTCCTCCCATGTACGGGGGATAAACCAAATAATGTGAACAGTGGTAGTACTGGGATGGTTCTGTTTGTTGGTCAACAACACAGGTAAGGCACGTGTCGCGCTGGACTACGCGTGTTCAATACAGACTAGGCATCAATGCAGGTTGCTTATGAGCAGTGCACACTTCGTATTTGCATTCAGAGGCCGAGGTCGATGTGCAATGAAAGACCTAATAGAGTTTCAACCAGGAAAATTGTGGAGGCCCGATCAGCTGGAGCATCAATAACCAAGACAGCTAACTAATTGAATGTTTCAAGAGCAACTGTCTCCACCCAACAGCCATGCCAGCCTACACAAAACATGGAAAGACAGCATCCTGTAAAAGTAATACTGAGCGCAAATCAAAACTAGATGACAGAGATCGTCGTACGCTAACACGAATTGTGTCAGAACAACACAAAACTATGGTGGCTAAAGTGACTGCAGAGCTCAACAGCCATCTTCGAGACCCTGTTTCTGTCAAAACTCTCCGCTGAGAACTCCACAAAGCGAATATTCATGAAGGAGCTACTATACCGAAACTATTAGTGACGACAACCAACGAAAAGAAGCGTGAAACTTGATTACAGGAGCACAAATCCTGAACGGCTGATCCGTGGAAACACGTCATATGGCCCGCCGAGTCAATATTTTCATTATTTCCAACATCTGGCCGGGTTTAAGTCTGGAGAACGCCATAAGAAGCCTACAATCCTGATTGCTTGATTCAAATGTGTGAGAATTTCTAAGGGACCAAACTGCATGGGTCATTCGGTCCCTAGATTTACACACTACTTGAACTAACCTAAACTAACTTATACTAAGAACAACACAGACAGCCATGCCCCAGGGAGGACTCGAATCTCCGGCGGAAGGAGTCGCGCAGTCCGTGACAGGACGCCTCAAACGGCGCGGCCACTCCGCGTGGCTTTGCTTGATTCGAACGTTTAAGCATAGAGGTGGCAATGTGATTGTGCGGGCAGCCACTTCATGGTATTCTGTTGGTCCAATCATTATTCTCAAAGACCGTGTTACAGCCAACGATTATGTGAACATTTAGGCGATAAGGTGCACCCAATGATCCAAACGTTGTTCTTCAAGAATGACGCCATATTTCAAGATGATAATGCACCCATTCACACAGCCAGGACAGTACAATCGTGGTATAAGGAGCATGCAACTGAACTACATCGTCTGCCCTGGCCAGCACAGTCCCCGAACTTGAATATTATCGAACTCTTGTGGCCGGTATTGGAGCGCAGACTCAGGAGCAGATTTCCGCGTCCCACATCACTTAAGGAGTTAAAGGAGCTGATCGAAGAGTGGTGTAACATTCCACTGGAGACTATTTAATTATTATATGTCAGTTTTCCACGAAGAATCGGAGCTGTATTACGGTTAAATGGTGGTCCAACCCCTTATTACTAAACCATTCCCAAGTAAGTACAGGTGTTCACCTTATTTTGCCTGTATATATACCCTTGTATGTATACGGAGAAACTAACAAGATAAAATCAGAGAGATTCGAGTCTACACAGAGGCTTACTAGCAATTACTCTTCCCGCGAACCATACGCCATTGGAACAGAAAGAGGGGTAGGTGACACTGGTACGCAAAGTACCCTCCGCCACACACCGTAAGCTGGCTTTTACAGTATAGATGTGTATCGTTGTGACACTTTCGTGCTTACGAAATGAATCTGCGACAAAACGCGCTGCTCTTCTTTTAATGTTCTCTGTTTCCTTTAACAATCCCATACTGAACAGCAATATTCAAGTATTGGTCCAACGGTGGTTTTGTAAGGTACCTTCTACATCTACATCTACACCTACATCTACATGGATACTCTGCAAATCACATTTAAGTGCCTGGCAGAGGCTTCGTCGAACCACCTTCACAATAATTCTCTATTATTCCAATCTCGTACAGCGCGCGGGAAAAAACCAACACCTATATCTTTCCATGCGAGCTCTGATTTTCCTTATTTTATTACGATGATCGTTTTCGCGTCAACAAAATATTTTCGCATTCGGAGGAGAAAGTTGCTGATTGAAAATTCGTGAGAAAATTCCGATGCAACGAAAAACGCCTTTCTTTTAATGATGTCCACCGCAAATCCTGTATCATTTCAGTGATACTCTCTCCCCTATTTAGCGATAATACAAAACGTGCTGCCCTTCTTTGAACTTTCTCGATGTACTCCGTCACTCCTGTCTGGTAAGTATCCTACACGGCGCAGCAGTATTCTAAAAGAGGACGGACAAGCATAGTGTAGGCAGTCTCTTTAGTAGACCCTTTACATTTTCTAAGTGTTCTGCCAATAAAACGTAGTCTTTGGTTAGCCTTCCCCACAACATTTTATATGTGTTCTTTCCAATTCGAGTTGTTCGTAATTCTAGTTCCTAGGTATTTAGTTGAATTTACGGCCTTCAGATCTGATTGATTTATCGTGTAATCGAAGTTTAACAGATTCCTTTTAGCACTCATGTGGATGACCTCACACTTTTCGTTATTTACGGTCAACTGTCAGTTTTTAGACCATACAGATATCTTTTCTAAATCATTTTGCAATCTGTTTTGATCTTCTGATGACTTAACTAGTCGATAAACGACAACGTCATGTGCAAACAACCGAAGACGGCTGCTCAGATTGTGTCCTAAATCGTTTATGTAGATAAGGAACAGCAAAGGGCCTGTAACACCACCTCGGGGAACGCCAGAAATTACTTCTGTTTAACTCGATGACTTTCCGTCAATTTCTACAAACTATGACCTCACTGACGATATTCCAGAAGCACTAAATTTCACTACAAGCCGGTTGTTTGATACAGTGTCAAAAGCCTTCTGGAAATCTAGAAATAAGGAATCAATTTGAAATCTCTTGTCAATAGCACCCAACACTTCGTGTGACTAAAGAGCTAGTTGTGTTTCACAAGAACGATTTTTTTTTTCTAAATCCATGTGGACTGCGTGTTAATAGACCGTTTTCTTCGAGGTAATTCATAATGTTCGAACACAATATATGTTATAGAATCCTGCTGCATATCGACGTCATTAATGTGAGCCTGTAATTTAGTCGATTACTACTACTACCTTTCTTGAATACTGGTGCCACCTGTGCAACTTTCCAGTCTTTGGGTACGGATCTTTCGTCGAGCGAACGGTTGTATATGATTGTTAAGTATGGAACTATTGTATCAGCATACTCTGAAAGGAACCTAATTGCTATACAGTCTGGACCAGAAGACTTGCTTTTGTTAAGTGATTTAAGTTGCTTCACTACTCCGAGGACTACTTTACGTTACTCATGCTGGCAGCTGTTGTTGACTCGAATTCTGGAATATTTACTTCGTCTTCTTTGGTGAAGGAATTTCGGAAGACTGTGTTTAGTAACTCTACTTTTGCAGCATTATCGTCGATAGAATTTCCATTGCTATAGCGCAGAGAAGGCAATGATTGTGTCTAGCGGCTAGCATACTTCACATACGAGTAGAGTTCCTTTGGATTTTCTGCCAGGTTTCGAGACAAAGTTTCGTTGTGCAAACAATTATAAGCATCTCGCATTGAAGTCCGCGCGTAACTTCGAGCTTCTTTGTTGACGGACTACATTTCCTAAGGATTCTTCCAACGAATCTCAGTCTAACAACTGCCATTATTACGATTAGTTTTATGTAGCTGTTACACTTTAAATGGCTCCGTAAATATATTCCTACATATTTTATGACAGTAACTGCTTCCAGTGATTGTTCTGCAATCGTGTAATCATACACACACATCAAAAAAAGTTTGCATCACCTCGGTTCCAAGAGTTCCGAAACCTGTACAGAAAATTGGAATGGCACTCAACATAAACATCATTTCCGCCCTTTTTACTGCTCATGAAAACCACACATTGCATGTTGTACCACTATACTGCGAGACCTTCAAAGATGGTGCTCCAGATTGCTGTACACACCGGTATCTCTAATACCCAGTAGCACTCTCATTAATGCAGGCCTGTATTCGTCGTGGCATACTATCCATAAGTTCATCAAGGCACTGACTGTTGGACCAGATTGTCCCACTCCTCAACGGAGATTCAGCGTAGATCCCTGAGAGTCGTTGATGGGTCACGTCGTCCATAAACAGCCCTTTTCAATCTATCCCAGGCCTGTTCGATAGAGTTCATGTCTGGAGAATACGCTGACCACTCTAGTCGATCGATGTCGTTATCCTAAAGGAAGTCATTCACAAGATGTGCACGATGGGGACGCATCATGCAGCCTTTTGCGCACAGTTTGAGTCGTAACACGACGTCCTGTGGCTGCACGAAAAGCATTATTCAATATGGTGGCGTTGCTGTCAGGGGTCCTCCGAACCATAAACCGTGGGTAGTGGTCATCCACTGCAGTAATAGCCCTTGGACGGCCTGAGCGAGGCATGTCATCGACAATTCCTGTCTCTCTGTATCTCCTCCAGGTCCGAACAACATCGCTTTGGTTCACTCCGAGACGCCTGGACACTTCCCTTGTTGAGAGCCCTTCCTGGCACAAAGTAACAATGCGGACGCGATCGAACCGCGGTATTGACCGTCTAGGCGTGGTTGAACTAGAGATAACACGAGCCGTGTACCTCCTTCCTGGTGGAATGACTAGAACTGATCGGCTGTCGGACCCCCACCGTCTAATAGGCGCTGCTCATGCGTGGTTGTTTACATCCTTGGGCGGGTTTAGTGACATCTCTCAACAGTCAAAGGGACTATGTCTGAGATACAACATCCTCAGTCAACGTCTATCGTCTGGAGTTCTGGGAACCGGGGTGATGAAAAACTTTTTTTGATGTGTGCAATAATGAATCTTTCTGTCTGTGTGCGCGCAATATGTTGCGCTCGTCACATTGTGGGGATGTGATGCTGGAAACGTCTCTACGTCCATTTTTGTCGGCAGATGACAGTCTGTGTATCTCATTACGACATGATGGCTTCTTCTGGAGTTACGGGCAGTTGCCCGAAAGTCGGAAAACTGGGCAGCAACCGGCTGCGCGGCTATTGAATGCTGGGCACCCCCTGCGGTTACCGAACGCCACGGCTATCCCACAGCCCCCAGAGAATAATTGATCACAATGTTTTCGCCTTATTAAGTGTACTTCAAAGAGCCAGACGCCGTCGCACCGTCCAACCAGTGGGAAGAGTCTGTTGCATTCTCTCTAAAGATTTAGTTAAGCCAATAGTCACTCTGGACGGCGTTCTTGGTGCATAAGGTTGACTAATCATGAAAACACTCCCTCAGCTCAGTGGTAACTATGTGTTTAATAATGACTGTCAGGTATGAAAAAGGAGGGCAGTTATATGTGCTGTCGCCTTTTTTTCCATGAATTTAGGGACAACTCTCGCCCCTCACTTTGGCAACAACATAGTTTTTTTGAAAGTAGATTCTGGGCATTCTTCTCTGAGGCGTCACAGACTGGGGATCACTCTAACCGCTGCCTGGTACTCGTCGGTACTGTTTAGGGGAATGTGTCGCAATTACGCTAGCACGATCCATACCCCGGGCATCTCTTTACTTGCTCTCTTTAAGATTCAGCTTGTGTTGCTTCATTTGATTATAATTTTTGTCTTTGAATTGTAGCACTAACTTTGATTTTGCGACGTAAGATGATCTTGTTGCGCTTACTCTACACAGCCTTCCACACTCCACATATACATCTACATCCACATAGATACTCCGCAAGCCACCGTACAGTGCGTGTCGGAGGGTACCTTTCCTGTTCCACTGCCAAATTGAGCGAGGGAGAAACGACTGTCTTTATGCCTCCGTATCAGCCCTAATTTCTCGTATCTTATCTTCGTGGTCATTACCACAATGTATGATGGCGGCAGTAGAATCATTTAGCAGTCAGCTTCGAATGCCGGTTCTCTAAATTTTCTCAATTGTGTTTCTCGAAAAGACCGTCACCTTCCCCCCAGGGATTCCCATTTGGGTTCCTCAAGCATCTCCGTCACTCTTACGCGTTGTTCGAACCTACCGGTAACAAAACCGAGCGGGGTGGCGCAGTGGTAACACACTGGACTCGCATTCGGGAGGACGACGGTTCAATCCCGTCTCCAGCCATCCTGATTTAGGTTTTCCGTGATTTCCCTAAATCGTTTCAGGCAAATGCCGGGATGGTTCCTTTGAAAGGGCACGGCCGATTTCCTTCCCAATCCTTGCCTAACCCGAGCTTGCGCTCCGTCTCTAATGACCTCGTTGTCGACGGGACGTTAAACACTAACCTAACCTAACCTAACCGGTAACAAATCTAGCACCCCGCCTCTGAATTGCCTGGATATCTTCCTTCAGTCCGACCTGATATCGACCCCCAAACACTCGAGCAGTGCTCAAGAATAGGTCGCACCAGCGTCCTATACGCGGTCTCCTTTACAGGTGAATCACTCTTTCCTAAAATACTCCCAATAAATCGAAGTCGACCATTCGCCTTCCCTACCACAGTTTTCACACGCTCGTTCCGCCTCACATCGCTTTGCAATGGTACGTCCAGAATTTAAAGGACTTGACTGCGTCAAGCTGGACACTAGCAATACTGTATCCGAACATTACAGGTTCACTCCACCCACTCATTCGTATTAACTTACATTTTTCCATATTTAGGGCTAGCTGCAATTCGTCTCACTAAATCGAAATTTTGTCGAAGTCGTCTCGTATCTTCCTGCAGACACTCAACTCCTACACCTTACTATACACCACGGCATCACCAGCAAACAACAGCAGATTGCTGCCCATCCTGTCCGCCAAATCATTTATCTATACAGAGAACAACAGCGGTCCTGCCACACTTTCCTGGGGCACTCCTGACGATACCCTTGCCTCTGATGAAAACTCGCCGTCTATTATTTAAGAAGTCTTCGAGCCACGCACATACTTGTCAACTTATTCCATATATTCGTACCTTCGTTAACAGCCTGCAATGGGGCACCGTGTCAAATGCTTTCCGGAAATCTACAAATATGGAATCAGTCTGTTGCCCGTCATCCACAGTTCGCGGAATATCATGTGAGAAAAGGGCAAGCTGAGTTTCGCACAAGCGATGCTCTCTAATACCATGCTGATTCGTGGACATAAGCTTCCCAGTCTCAAGATAATTTATTATATTCGAACTGAGAATATGTTCAAGGATTCTGCAACAAACAGTAGTTAGGGATATTGGTCAGTAATTTTGCAGGTCTGTTCTTTAACCCTTCTTATACACTGGTGTCACCTGCGCCTCTTTCCAGTCGCTTGGGACTTAGTGCTGGGCGAGAGATTCACGATAAATGCAAGGCACTAACGGGCCAACGCCGTACAGTACTCTTTGTAAAATCGAACTGGGATTCCATCCGGACCTGTTGATTCATTTACTTTCAAACCTTTCAGTTGTTTTTCTTTGCCAGGGATGCTCATTACTCTTTGGACCTCCCCACTGTGTTAGCATAGTTTTGTAATTTGATTTAAGTTGTGCCAGATTTTGCTCTCTGTTATTTTATACAGTGATTTACTTCAATCATTAGAGCAAATAACTAACTGTTAACAACAGTCTTGCCGGCCGAGATGGCCGAACGGTTCTAGGCGCTACAGTCTGGAACCGCGCGACCGCTACGGTCGCAGGTTCGAATCCTGTCTCGGGCATGGATGTGTGTGGTGTCCTTAGGTTAGTTAGGTTTAAGCAGTTCTAAGTTCTAGGGGACTGATGACCTCAGCAGTTAAGTCCCATAGTCTCAGAGCCATTTGAACCATTTTGAACAACAGTCTTGACGTACAAGGAAAACCATGAGCGCGAGGACGCAGAAGGTCAATGATTTTTACGGAATTCGACGCCCCACATTTTGTCCACCATGCAACCATAATATTCGCTGCTAATGGCAACAGGGGTCAGGAATGCAGGTATCCAATAGCGAGCACAACATAAGGCTGCGGAGCGTAGTTGAACTGCTTAGTTGATCAGTATCTCACTACAGAGCTACAGTACTAGTGGTGTTGATCCAGAGCAGAGAAATGTCAACAATAAACAACGCAAACATTGCATTATATCTACAACAACAGTTGCCCAAGTTGTATTTCGTCAAAAATCAACCTAACGAATTTCATAGAGTGAGAAAGAAGTGACAGGTGAATTATAAGCGTTTCTGCAAGATGAGTCAGTGGATCGCGTGGTGTCGTGTACGCTCGACTGTGCACACAATGTACATGAGGAGTACAATGGTGACGATACGTACCTAACAATTGAAAGTGATGTTGAAATAGGTGTCGAGCCATGTAGTCCATCTTACTTGTCGGGCAGGGTGCCACAATGTACATGGAAAAACATCCACAGCATAATAATATGAACAGATTTCGAATAAGTCCGTAGCAATATGACAGTGGCGCGCAAAAGAAAAGCTATGGATATTCATTGAGGAGAAGGCGCACCTGATACAAAAACTGGTGTCTGCGCGTTTCAG
Source organism: Schistocerca serialis cubense (assembly GCF_023864345.2). Taxonomy (NCBI): domain Eukaryota; kingdom Metazoa; phylum Arthropoda; class Insecta; order Orthoptera; family Acrididae; genus Schistocerca; species Schistocerca serialis. The sequence continues at coordinate 171,492,370 of NC_064641.1, forward strand.
AGATTCTCGATGCACTTTACAGGATGTGGCGTGATAGTGACGTATTGCATTATGCACGTCACAAAGTGCGTGACATACATTTTAGTGATTTCAAGGGAAGCTGTAGATGGATGCATAACTTCAAACAGTGCTTCAGAATTGGAAGACGTAAGGTAACGAAATTGCAGTCAAAGCGTCAACTTCACGATGCAGAAAAGGCCCGGAAATTCGTAGATGAGATAAACAAACTTATCCCATCGTCCAGTAAGGAATTTGTTTTCAACTCCGACCAGTCGGAATTTCAAGAGGAAATGCACATGAAAGAAACCCGGGAAATTAGATGTACCAAGAAAGTTGTATAAAGATCAACCAACATCAATGCCCTAACTCATTTGTACACAATTATGCCGATTGTTAATCTGCACGGTAAATTGGATGGAAAATTATTTATTGTGCCGCGAGAAGTTGGAGATGCTTTGTTCCCTACAACGCTTTCCCGTGTGCATGATCTCGCAAGGGCAGGAGGGAATATTTACGTCACAGCAAGCTAGATTGGGTAAGTGGGCATAAGAGAACTACAACTACGGTAAGACCACTGCTTTCAGCCAATGGCTGGTACGAGAGTCTCTGACTATCTTGCGTCTTCAATGGTGCAAACGTCGAATGACTTTCGACAAAATCCTTTTTTGTTTTGTATCACGCTACTCTACAAAAGGAGTAGCACCATTCCTAAAATACAGAATAACGACTTATTATTTCTTCGTAAACATGAACGAACACAGACAAGCAGGACTGACTAATCTCGTTCTCACACCAGAAACTGTGGAATTTCGTTTTGCTTGTTCATTTATTTCAAGCTACACAACATGGATATAAAATCAATATACATGAGGGAGACTTTGTACCCTTACATATGCCGCCCCTTATAAACGAACAAGAGGGAAACGAAGTAAAAAAGATAAACAAACAAACATACATAAAAGATAAATACTTTTACATTATTGTAAAACAATAAATCGAGTTACGAATACCTCAGTCTCCTCCTTTAACTGTTTTCGTTTTGTCTTCGAAGACAAGTTATATTTTATTTATTTATTTTTCTTTTTTACGCATTGCAGGAGTAACAAACCGCTGAAGTTGTGGTCTGAAACGCTTGTACCTTTACAACCCAAGTGACCAGTCAATGCATCACTTAAAATACGTCAGTTACATAGTACAGCATTCGTGATAATTATCATCCCATTAAGCAACTATTAGAACCCAAGGATTTCAGTTTCTATTCGTATGCAAAGAGCCGTACAACGCTTTTTGGGGTTTCATTAAGAAGTTTAGTTTTCATTATAAAATCCACTGTAATCACACCCAAAACCAAATGAAACGTCATATACAAAAGTAAACAACACGTCATATACAATTTATGTCATGTGAATATTAATTTTTCATACTTCGTTCCTGATAAAACTTCTCTAAATCAGAAATAATATTTAGCGATTCGTAACATAGTTATAAGTGGAGGAACTGAGGAAAGATTTAATTTCAGCTCAATCATAATGCTAACAGTATTAATACTAGTGCAGACATCCTACATCTCTTTCACTATAATGTACACCCTTGGCATACGTAAACCATGCACAACAATCTCACGATCGAAAACAGATTCCTCATCCTCATGCAGCGACTTCACTCACTCTATACATGCACCAATATCAGATATCTATGTCGATGTGGAAACCCTTACAGGAAACAAGAATTTTTTTTTTTTTTTTTGTTTTTCTTCATGGGTCCAAATGGTTCAAATGGCTCTGAGCACTATGGGACTTTCCATCTATGGTCATCAGTCCCCTAGAACTTAGAACTACTTAAACCTAACTAACCTAAGGACATCACACACATCCATGCCCGAGGCAGGATTCGAACATGCGACCGTTTCATGGGTCCACTGCTCAACTTAATACCTCATGTCAAGTTCAGTCCTAACATTCTCAACATCACCACTCGTAACGTAATCACCTTCCTCTTGCCTTCCCTTAGTAAGGGCACATACAACATACATCATTTTATTATCATAATAGTGTTTATAGAAGTCGATGGCCACCAAAGGGAAGCAGTGGTTGAGAATGGAGTGAGGCAAGGTTGTAGCCTGTCAGCGATGTTACTCAGTCTGTTTATTGAACAAGCAGTAAAGGAAACAAAAGAAAAATTTGGAGCAGGAATTGAAGTCCATAGAGAAGAAATAAAAACCTTGAGGTTGTATTCTGTTTGAAGGTTCTGGACAAAGTTTAATAACATCTAGTCTATGTGGGTCCTGTTTGATTCGTGTTGTACTCACTGTGTCCCAAAAATTTTCACCTCATTCCTAACTAATTGCAATTTTGATAGTTAGTTGTAGCCGGCCGAAGTGGCCGTGCGGTTAAAGGCGCTGCAGTCTGGAACCGCAAGACCGCTACGGTCGCAGTTTCGAATCCTGCCTCGGGCATGGATGTTTGTGATGTCCTTAGGTTAGTTAGGTTTAACTAGTTCTAAGTTCTAGGGGACTAATGACCTCAGCAGTTGAGTCCCATAGTGCTCAGAGCCATTTGAACCATAGTTAGTTGTAATTCCTCGGGATCTTAGTCTATCGAAAAATTCATTTATAGTTTATAAGTGTTCATTTCATGTGGTAGATATAGCTGCAATGTCATCAACATGAACTACAATCTTATCTCTTAAGTCGTTGTCCATGGCTTTGTGTAAGGCTCTTACAAACACTGACACTGAAACGTTTAGTCCAGAAGGTAATACCTGAAATTGGTATGGTCGTCCTTCAAATAGAAAAGATGTATACTTTCTATAGTCTTATCGAACTGTATTTGCCAATATCCATCAGTGAAACCCATTGTACTGATGTATCTTTAACATTTCCACTAATATAGGCGGTGAACATTTCTTCTATTATAGGTGGCGTGTCTCTTTCATATTACATTATTTTATTAAAACCTCTTGCATCTAATACTAGCCTCAAAGTTCCATCTGGTTTTTGACTACAGCTAAGGGGTTGTTATAGTAACTACCAGAAGATTCAACAATATTACAATTACTCATCCTGTCAGTTTATTTTGGACTAACACTTTTTTTTATAGAGACAGGTATTGGATATATTCTTATTTAGAATGGATTGTGTGCCTTAATCTTTAGGTTACAAACAAATTCTTTTACAATTCCTGGTCTCATTGAAAAAACATGTATGTGAATAAAGAAGCCATCTGCTCTTTGTCGTTTGTGTTGAGATTTACTGATCAACTCATGTTGCTAACTATGTCCTCTTAATTTATTGGTAGGCCGTAATCTGGAATTTTCTGTCATCATCGTTGACTATGTTAGCTTCTACTTCTAATGTAAGATTCATGTCTCGAGTAGTCACTGGATCCAACTGCAATGTGACTGTGTTTCCGTCTTGTCCATAAAGAAATCATGCTATGCTCGTTTGAATATCTAACGTGATCTTCTGTTCTGTAATCCAGTCTTTTCTGAGAACAATTGGTATATTTAACCCTGTAATCACAAACACTGGATACTCAAATGTATATCAACTCAATTCAAATGTAATCAACAACAAAATGGTTCAAATGGTTCTGAGCACTATGGGACTTAACATCTGAGATCATCAGTCCCCTAGAACTTAGAACTACTTAAACCTAATTAACCTAAGGACATCACACACATCCATGCCCGAGGCAGGATTCGAACCTGCAACCGTAGCGGTTGCGCGGTTCCAGTCTGTAGCGCCTAGAACCGCTCGGCCACCCCGGCCGGCCTGTAATCAACATTTCTTCACAAATTGGTTTCCTTGTGTTTACAACCTTGTTTTAAAAACCCATCGTCTACTGCACAAATAGCGTTATCAGAATCTAGAAGTATATTTACTGGTGTATGTCCGACTACTCCATTATCCATTAAGTTCTGGCCGAACACGTTGCTTAAAGGGTTGTGTTCTTTCTTCTGAGAGATCGTCTGTTAATGTATTTCCATTGTTATGGCTTATTAAACTAGTAGGATTGGTGTCAAATATTATACCTTGGAGTTCTGTCTCATTGTTACCATTTCTGTGCGTATTTCCTGCTCGGTTAACGTCTTGACCACTGGATTTTCTGTACATAATACTCTCACTATTTTCTCTTGTTCCTCATTGTCCTATGTTGTAACGCCAAATCATCGTATTGTGTTTGTGAGCGTTGTTGCTGTTGTTATTTGATTGCCATCGGTCTGATCGTCTCTCAATGGTGTCTATCTGTTACGAATATTCTAATACATCATTAACGTTGCTCAAATCTTTGCCGAGAGTCTGTTCCTTACTCTCCGTGGGAGGCCACTGATAACAAGCAGGAGTGACTAATCTCATTCTCACACCAGAAACAATTGAATTTCCCGCTGACATTCTTGTCAGCTCTACGTTCCGGTCTTCGGCGTTTCTTGGGAGCTGCGCACGGCCTGCGGTCTCTTTGCTGCTACTTGCGAAGACGTCAGGGGCAGCTCGACTGTTGGCGCCGCATGTAGCTCGAAAGGAATACCTGAGACAAGAATACATCAGCCGCAGACTGCGAGAACAGTTCTAAAAACGAAATAAGGATAATAATCTCCTTAACACGAAACACTCTAATTCTCAACTTGTTCTAATTATTCAGTTAGTTGAAGCTACACAATATCGATATAAAGTCAACATATGTAAGGGAGACTGTGTAACCTTACATTGGTCAAAGTAACTTGCTTTGTGCTTGATTCCTGGTCTGCGTATAAAATTCATACTCCTTTAGAGCAAACTATCCCTCCTGAAAAGTGTGTGACACTGCAGTTGATACCAACTGGAACCACAGGGCAAATTCAACCTCTAGGCGTTTGTTTCTTCCGCGGCTATAAAACGTATTATCGTAATATATGCAGCTACGCCTTAATGTACAGCCAGTTTCACGATAAGCTCCACGATAGACTGTTTCGCATTCAGTTGCATGCCATCACATTCCACGAGTTCTCATCACTCCGTTATACCTTTCTTTAATAGCGGATATCTAGTTGACCGTCCTGCACGGTTTGTAACTCCCAAGAAAAGCGCCTTCGATCTTGACGGAGCAAACCATCGTGGTCACTGTGGCGCGCCATTTTTCATTCGGTGTCCGTGGTGCAAGTTAATGGTTTGTTTTGAACATTTCTTGAATATCGACTAAGTCCATTTTGTGAAGTGTAATACCTAGATCCCGTAGAAGGTTGATCTGCCGAACATTCACTTTCTGTCACCCTCCCAATGCCCGTGGTGAGTCATTAGCAGACAATATTTTTTCCCCTTCACAATTGTTAATACAACACATTCAAATGAGCCTTACTAAAGATTGAACTTGACCATGTACTCAAAAGGTCCTTATTATATTTCAAGGTCCTTTAACTTGTGCTGCAACATGTCGTGGTTAGGCGACTCATTATATACATATATAACGTGTTTTACACCCAATTAGCTCACTTCACTGTCTCAGGGTTTTTCTTGTTCACAGTGATCATTTACTAGGAAAATATACTTCTTTAGTCTCCGAAAGCAGCGACTATTGCACTCGCTCATCTTGCATCAGTAAAATTTGGTTTTGCGCATTATCTCGTGACAACAACGAGCATTGCACTCACTCGTTTTGTATTACTACAACCTGGTTTCACTAACCAGGGATCAGAACTTCCAACTAATCCCAAAAAATAATATTCAAAATGCTCGTAATATGTAATCGATTGATGATGACGATGATGATGTTTGGTTTATGAGGTTTAGTTTGGGAATTCAGTGAGTGGTTTACATAGACGAAACATGGAGTTGTACACACTGTACTTTGTCTATATACTGACAAAAGAACATGTGCGTGAGTAGTATAGTAGAAGAAAGGTGCAGGTCAAGATTTTAAACGTTGCTGGACTCAACTCGTGATAGCGCTGTCCTCGTAACAATAGTAGAGTGTACGCTGTTGCAGCCCCTTGTCTCTTTTTCTCGAACCGTTGTACTAACACCAGTAAGTTAATTTCTGGAAACTGTGGCAGGTGTTGCAACGTTCCCTTAATATGTCTTACGTTTCCCATTGTGCTTGACACTCCTTTAGCTGTTAGAGAAGCCACTCAAGAACGGACAGAATTTAAGACTGAGTAGGAACGTAGTCGAAGCCGTAGACGTGCCATGTGTACCGCGGGGTCGCTGAAGTTTTGAACGGCAGGTAATTTACTGCACGTGTCTTAGTGGGATGCTTTCCTAACGTATGTTACCATAACTTTAATGCTCTAAAAAAAAGCTGGCAACGCTGTGAATCGCATAACGCACTAATACTGTTGTCAAACAACCCGTTAAGTTATGACGAAACAATTGCAAACGATTTCTTCATTGTTGCTGATATTCATCGTCCGTTGCAGAGAGTATTCCTAGGCAGTGTCACACTTGGCAATCTACAGTGACGAAAGAACAGCATTGTCACAAAAGAAAACGTGTAGTCTTTCGACAGCGTGTCAACCGGTGATGTCAGATAGAGAACCGAAATATTAGCACCCATAGCGAGGAACAGCATCTGATAAATTAATTAGTAACTAGTGAATAGGTAAACTACGTTGGCCGCGAGAGCTGACGAAGGGTTCATAGCACTGGATTCGCATTCGAGGGAAACTCTGGTCAAATACGCGTCGAGACATTCTGCCTTAGGTTTGTGTGGTTTCTCTACATTGATTAAGGTGACTATTGCTGTGTTTCCTTACAGAAAGACGATGTCGACTTCCTTCCCCACCATAATGAAACTGTGAAGCTTTTATTCTTCTTTAATGACCTCGTTCTTGACTGGACATTAAACACAGATTTAGAGGCCTTTAAAATAAAATCAGATATATCTACAGGGTGTAACTTTGGGATAAGGAATCCAGGTCAAGACACGATTGAATCGATTGTTACAAAGCCAAGAGTGTTGTGGGACAACTGCCAGCGGAATACGAGAACCTGCGAATAATGGTGTAATGAATTTATGTGTTATGTAGTGGAGGTAAAGCCGACCAACATGTAGGCGGACACCTATTCTCAGCAGATTTATGCAGTGGCGTGGTTACTCCTGATGTAAAGGTTTGAAAGAACGCAGTTATGTTTTTATAAGAACAAAAATCTTCAGGGAAATTCAGGAATACAGAAATACAGGTTACTCAGGAATAAAATAAATAGGAAGCGTAGGGAAGCTAAGACGAAATGGCTGCATGAAAAATGTGAAGAAATCGGAAAAGAAAGAAGTCGGAAGGACTGACTCAGTATACAGGAAAGTCAAAAAAACCTTCGGAGAAATTAAAAGCAAGGGTTTTACCATTAAGAGTGAAACCGGAATTCCATTGTTAAATGCAGACACTGGACTCGCAGTCGGGAAGACGACGGTTCAATCCCGCGTCCGGCCATCCTGACTTAGGTTTTCAGTGATTTCCTTGAATAGCTCTAGGCAAATGCCGGGATGGTTCCTCTGACAGGGCACGGCCGACTTCCTTCCCCGTCCTTCCCTGATCCGACGAGACCGATGACCTCGCTGTTTGGTCTCTTCCCACAAACAACCTGTACAACCAACCTGTTAAATGCAGAGGAGAGAGCCGGTACAGGTATGTGGAAAGAGTACTTTGAAGGCATCTATGAGGGGGGAAGATTTGCCTGATGTGATAGAAGAGGAAACAAGAATCGATTTAAAGAGATGGTGGATCCACTATTAGAATCAGAATTTAAGAGAGTTTCGGAGGACTTAAGATCAAGTAAGGCAGAAAAAAATCGATAACATTCCATCAGAATTTCTAAAATCCTTAGGGGAAGTGGCAACAAAACGACTATTCACGTTAGTGTGTAGAATGTATGAGTCTGGCAATATACCGTCTCACTTTCGGAAAAATATCATCCGCACAATTCCGAAGTCTGCAAGAGCTGACAAGTGCGAGAATTATCGCACAATCAGCTTAACAGCTCATGCATCCAAGTTGCTAACAAGAATAATAAACAGAAGAATGGAAAAGAAAATTGAGGATGTATTACATGACGATCAGTTTGGCTTTAGGAAAGGTAAAGGCACCAAAGAGGCGAATTTGACGCTGCGGTTGATAACGGAAGAAGGACTAAAGAAAAATCACGGCACGTTCTTAGGATTAGTCGACCTACAATAAGCGTTCGACAATGTGTAAAATGGTGTAAGATGTTCGAAATTCTGGGAAAAATAGGGGTAAGCTATAGGGAGAGACGGTTAGTATACAATATGTACAAGAACCAAGAGAGAATAATAAGAGTGGACGACCAAGAACGAAATGCTTAAAAAGGGTGCAAGACAGGGATGTAGACTCTCGCCCCTACTGTTCAATCTGTACATCGAAGAAGCAATGATAGAAATAAAAAAGGTTCAGAAGTGGAATAAAAATCCAAGGTGAAAGGGTATCAATGATACGGTTCGCTGATGACATTGCTACCCTGTGTGAAATTGAAGAAGAATTAGATGCTCTGCTGAATGGAATGGACAGTCTAATGAGTACAGAATATGGACTGTGAGTAAATCGAAGAAATACGAAAGTAATGAGAAGTAGCAGAAATAAGAACAGCGAGAAACATAATACCAGGATTGATAGTCATGAAGTAGATGAAGTTAAGGAATTCTGCTACCTAGGCAGCAAAATAACCAATGACGGCTGGAGCAAGGAGGACATAAAAAACAGACTAGCATTGGCAAAAAGGGCATTCTTAACCCAGAGAAGTCTACTAGTATAAAACATAGGCATTAATGTGAGGAAGAAATTTTTGATAATATACCTTTGGAACACAGTGTTGTATGGTAGTGAAACATGGGCTGTGGGAAAACTGAAACAGAGGAGAATCGAAGTATTTGACATGTGGTGCTACAGACGAATGTTGAACACTGGATGGATCTATAAGCTAAGGAATGAGGGAGTTCTGCGCAGAATCGGAGAGGAAAGGAGTATGTGGAAAAACCTGACAAGGAGAAGGAACGGGATAATAGGATGTCTGTTAAGACATCAGGGACTGACTTCCACGGTACTACAGGCAGCTGTAGTGGGCAAAAACTGTGGAGAAAGACAGAGGTTGGAACACACCCAGCAGATAAATGAGGATGTAGGTTGCAAGTGCTACTCTGAGATGAAGAGGTTAGCAAAGGAGAGAAATTCGTGGCGGGTCGCATCACACCAGTCAGAAAGCTGATGACTCAAAAAGAAAAATGTGAAATCGATCAGCCCTAGTGAAATATCGTTGTAATCTGTTAACGAATTATGAAGCAGACATAATTTTCACGAAAGAGCAAGAAAATAGGAATGCTGACACATTGTGTAGGGCCAAGCACTCACACACGTGATATCCAATGCACACTATGCTTCTAAAGCTGTTTCTGTGTTTAAGATGGTATTGTTAAGACAACGACCATGGAGACAAAGAACCATGCGGACGCCCGATATGGATAAAGCGGTGCTTGCTTGCATTCATGAGTTAGGCATCAATCAGCATATAACACAACCGCCTGCCACTGTTATACTATAACCTCAAAGCTGGAGGCAGTTCGTAAAAATGAAATTATTTTTATTGAAGCAATTGCAGTATAAAGAAGCAGAGCAGTGTTACCCTCTGAAAGCAATTTAGTTGTGTTGACCGTGATATACCTAACAGAGGTGGCTTATCGGAAGTGAAAGTTAGAATTACGTAAATATTTAAACAGAAATAAACAATAATTTACTTATCTACAGCGTCCAAATGATAATAAAAACGGTCGCCAACCTAATTAGGCATAAGAATGAGTAAGATTCTTGTTCAAGAAACAGAAAATAAGTAACTTCAATGGCAAACACAGCCTATACTTTGTCACACGACAGTGCAATGAACTCTGGCACTTGCATATGTTAACGTTAAGGCTGGAGCTGACAGTTAGAGCAGAACAAAATATTTGCATAAATATAATAGATAACGATACACACTATTACCTTCAGGGCTTAGTCAACTGAATGGTATCAATAATATTACTATTAATATTCAGTGCAGAATCGTAAATTTGACATAGATTCAATATTACTTTTCAAACATATTCCTATCTGACCTGAAATATGGATATGGTTCACAGCAAAATTAGTTATTGTGCATAGATTAAGTCTCTCACTGCTAAACACCTTTCTACTTAGAATGAAAATTAAATGGAGTTCACTAACAAATTACTTCTCACTGTCTTTTGAATAAAGAAGTTACTGTTTTCATAGATAGTGGTCGTTCTATTAATCGTTATCTAGCATGAGCACAATAGACAAACTGTGGATCCTGTTACAGCAATAATATGCATTTTTAATACATAAGAGGAACCCAATATTGAACAGAACTTCACAGGAATAGCAAGAGTAATTGAAACTTTCTATAATTAAGTAACTTTGAGCATTTGAACTACTTTCAATTGCAGGGAGGGGGGCTTAATCTTGACCACTGCAGTACAGCACAATAAACGCACTTTCAGTACATTAGTGAAACAATGACATGTCGAACAATCGGGTCTACTGCCGGATGTTTGTGTCGCTCTGGCACAATATTTTGGCCACGTAACTCGTTGCCTTCTTCAGGTGCTACCTGAGACTGCCGTATTGGAGTTTTTTTTTTTTTTTTGCACTTTTCATTTCCTTCTCAGATGGAGAAGGGCGGGCTGTTGTAGAGCGTGCATTTAGCTCTTTTCAGCCATGGGGTAGAGTTTTTCTGTTTTGGCACTCTTTATTTGTCTCGCTGGGGTGCAAAAAAAGGGGGGGGGGGTTTCTCCCAATTGGGAATTTATTTGCAGGAGTTTGTTGGGGACAGTTCCGGTATTTACCTTAGCGGCCAAGGAAAACCTGCAAAACCCGGCCAGAACTGCTTGTTATGGCTTGCCTTCTCTTTATTTGCCGTGTTACCAGCGTTGGCGCTGGCGTTCACGGCGGGCAAGGGCGGCTTCGCGTCTTCTGACACGCTCCTCCTCTTGCTCTCCTCTGTACTTCTGCTCTCGGGCTTCCGACTTTCTTCTTATGAGCTCCCCGCTTTGCAGGAAGCTCGTTTGGTGTTCATCGCGGTCGGCCAAGTTCGGGTTGGTGACGTCCAGGATTTCGTTGTCTACACGGTAGGCCCAGTGATTTACGAACTCCTTGGTCTGGACGCTTGTGTCCTTTTGTGCTGCCAGTGCTCCTTTGACTTCTGACGAGGCTTGTGTGGCTCGACTGATGGTCATCCTCTTCGGCCAGGCCATTTGTGTGGCTTGCTCACGACTGGGGTGTGTTGCCGGCCCATCGCCCTTGTGCTGCTCATACGTCTGCACCGCCTGCTTCTCCTTGTTTGTATTGCGGCGGAGGGATTCACGCAGAGTGAGGCAGGTGGCCTCAATCTCCGCATGGAGAACCATGCGGAATCTTGTTTCCGCCTCCTGGAGGGCCGAGTCGATGTCGGGACCAGCTGTCGCCGCCTTCTTCCCACTCGCTGCGTCGCGCCGCCGCCCCTCTCCACCACCTTTGCCCCTGGCGGGGGGGGGGGGGGGGGGGGGGGGGGGAAGGCGGCCGCACGTGAACAGTGGCCGTCGTCGATTCTCCTCCGGGTGCCGCCGTTGTTCCCGCGGCGTTGCCTCCTCCTGTCGCTGTTGCCTCTGTCCCTCCGTTGCTCGCAGCGGCTGCAGGACGTTGCCGTGTCCTTCTTCTGTGGCGTCGCCTCTTTGCCTGGGGCGCGGTTTCCTGTGCTGTGGCGGGATTTCGGCCGTTGAAGGCCTGGCATCCGCGCCAGTGCTCACCGCCGCAGCGGGCGCACATCGGTTGGACGTCTTTGGTGCTGGTACAGGTGCGGGTGTCATGGTGACGTCCGCACTTGACGCACCTGGCGGCGTTGCGGCAGTGCTTTGCCACATGCCCTTCCTCCTGGCACTTGAAGTACTGTGGCTTCGTGTCCAGGTGGGGGGATGGGGGGGGGGGGGAGTCTCCGGCTGCACATGAAAGCCCAAGAGCTTTCGGATTCCGAGGATGTCCCCGCCGTTGTCTGCCGCTGGTGTGGCGACAATAAACAGCTGCGGTTTCTTCTTATTGGTTTTGTTGTGCAACCTGACGGTTGCCTCAACAAAACCTCGGCGGCGCAGCCCTTCTTTCACTGCTCACTCTGTGAGAATCCAAGGCAGTCCCCTCAGGAGCACTTTGGTGACTTCTTTGCGACGAGTCTTCTGACCCATCGCACCTCTTTCTGGGGCGTCCACTGTGTGAGCGGCCACAAGGGCCTTCAGGGCCCTGTAATCGTCCCAGTTCGCGGCCTGGAGCTTGATGGTGGCGTCAGAGTCGACGGACTCAACGACAACCTCCTAGGCCGTATTGGAGGATCTTGTCCAGTATTTATGCCCAGAGGGCGCTGGGTGTTCTCTTTGCCGTCCGCGCCCGCCTGGCGCTGCTTGTAATGTGTTATCTCTTCCCCGGTGTTCCCTCGGACGTCCACGCCCGACTTGGGTGTCATCTGTGGCAGCTCTCTGAGGCCTGTCCTGTGTCAGTGTTCCGTTCGCGGTCCGCGGCCACCAGGTGCTGCTCCTGAGGTTTTTACCCCTCCCTGGTGCTCCCACGGACGTCCGCGCCCGGCTCGTCCACCATCTGTGGCCGTGGCAGTTGTCTGGGACCGGACCCGCATGTGGCATTCCGTTCGTGGTCCTCGCCCGCTTCGCGCTGCTCCCGAGGTGTTGGCACTTCCCTGGTGCTCCGTCGGACGTCCGCGCCCGCCTAGTCCACCATCTGCAGTTGTGGCAGCTCTCTGAGGCCCGTCTCACGTCGGGGGCTCTGTTCGCGGTCCGCGCCCGCCTGGCGCTGCTTGTAAGGTGTTGTTTCTTCCCCGGTGCTCCCTCGGACGTCCGCGCCCGACTTGGTCTCCAACTGTGGCAGCTCTCTGAGGCCTGTCCTTTGTTGGGCGCTCCATTCGCGGTCCGCGCCCATCTGGCGCTGATTCTGCGGTGTTGGCACTTCCCTGGTGCTCTGACGGTCGTCCGTGCTCGGCTCTTCCATCATCTGCAGTCGTGGTGGCTGTCAGAGGCCCATCCTGCGTCGGGAGTTGCTTTGGCGGTCCACACCCATCTGGCGCTACTCCTGCAGTGTTACTAATTCTTGAGGAGTTTGTTGGTTCATTTCGTTGAGCCCTGATAAGCTCCAGAGCCGGTCTCCACCCCGAGCTGAGCTGGTAACCGCTGTCTCGGTTTATTAGGTTGTCTGTGACCTTGATGTCGATGGCCTCCTTTATGACACTGTCCCAAAATCTTGGTGTCTGTGTCACAATTTTGGTGTTGTTATAGTCCACTAAGTGGCCGAGATCCAGACAGTGCTCCGCTATGGCAGATTTGTTGCCTGTCCAAGTCTGGTGTGCCTCTGGTGTTCTTTGCACCTGACGTCCACCGTCCTGGTTGTCTGGCCAATGTATAACTTTCCACACTGGCATGGGATGTTGTAAATGCCTGGTTTACGTAGCCCCCGGTCGTCCTTCACACTTCCTAGCATAGTCCCATTTTTGGAGGGTGGACAAAAGATACTCTTTATATCATATTTTGAAAGAATTCTGCTGATCTTTGCAGAAATAGGTCCAGCATATGGCAGGTATGCCACCTTCTTCGCCTCCTCTGGCTCCTCTTGTGTACCCTGTGGTTGACTGGTAGTACGAAGTGCCCTTTGGATGTCTGTGGAGGAGTATCCATTTCTGCTGAACACCAGCTGTAGATGTTCTATCTCTGTGGCCAGACTTTCCGTATCTGACAGAGCTTGAGCCCTGTGAACTAATGTTTTCAAGACTCCATTCTTCTGTGCCGGGTGGTGGTAGCTACTGGCTTGAAGGTGTAAGTCAGTGTGGGTGGGCTTACGATACACACTATGCCCCAAAGTGCCATCTGCCTTCCTCTTGACCAGGGCATCCAGGAATGGGAGTTGCACCTTCCTATCATACTCCAACTTGTTTAAGATGACCGTGGAGTTACCCTTATCAGCTGGCAGAACTACAATGCTGTCATCCTCCCGTAGCTGCCTGAGTGCCACCCTCTCCTGACTCGAGATGTTGGATTTGGGGAGCTTTGTCCTGGTGAGTGCCCTGCAGGTCTCCCTGCAGATCTCTTCAGACACATTGGACAACTTCTGGAACACACTGCTTACAAACCACTAGATGGTGACCCCACTGACAAGGTGGGCAAGAAGACCCGGAAGTTACTGAAGGAGACGGGTCTACCTGAACAGGTCACCAAGAAGCTTTATCCCAAAGCACCTGTACCACCCAGACTCTATGGACTCCCCAAGGTCCATAAGGAGGGGGTCCCTCTTCGACCTTTTGTCAGTAACATCGGCGCAGCGACATACCTCACTGCATAATACCTGAAGAAGATATTGGCACCATATGTGGGCAAATGTGCACACCAAATTCGGAACTCGGAGGACTTCCTACAATGGCTAAGGCAGCTACACATCGTGGACTCTGACATCATGGTCAGTTTCGATGTGGTGTCGGTCTTCACACGAGTGCCACTCACCGAGTCACTCAATATTATTGGAGAGAAGTTTGATGGTCCCCTGCTCGACCTGTTCAAGCATGTACTGACCTCAACATATTTTCTTTGTGGGGGTCAATTTTATGAGCAAACGGAAGGAGTAGCAATGGGCAGCCCTTTATCACCTGTGGTAGCCAACCTTTTCATGGAAAGGTATGAAGAGGAGGCACTTGCATCAGCCACTTATCAACCCAAGTGCTTTCTTAGGTATGTTGATGACACTTTTGTCATTTCGCCCCATGGTAGGGAGAAGCTAGAGGACTTTTTGGAACATCTAAATTCACGCCACACAAGTATAAAATTTACTATGGAGCTAGAGAAGGATGGACAACTCCCATTCCTGGATTTCCTGGTCAAGAGGAAGGCAGATGGCACTTTGGGGCACAGTGTGTATCGTAAGCCCACCAACACTGACTTATACCTTCAAGCCAGTAGCTGCCACCACCCAGCACAGAAGAATGGAGTCTTGAAAACATTAGTTCACAGGGCTCAAGCTCTGTCAGATACGGAAAGCCTGGCCACAGAGATAGAACATCTACAGCTGGTGTTCAGCAGAAATGGATACTTCTCCACAGACATCCAAAGGGCACTTCGTACTACCAGTCAACCACAGGGTACACAAGAGGAGCCAGAGGAGGCGAAGAAGGTGGCATACCTGCCATATGCTGGACCTATTTCTGCAAATATCAGCAGAATTCTTTCAAAATATGATATAAAGAGTATCTTCTGTCCACCCTCCAAAATTGGGACTATGCTAGGGAGTGTGAAGGAGGACCAGGGGCTATGTAAACCAGGCATTTACAACATCCTGTGCCAGTGTGGAAAGTCATACATTGGCCAGACAACCAGGACGGTGGACGTCAGGTGCAAAGAACACCAGAGGCACACCAGACTCGGACAGGCAACAAAATCTGCCATAGCGGAGCACTGTCTGGAGCTCGGCCACTCAATGGACTATAACAACACCAAAATGGTGACACAGACGCCAAGATTTTGGGACAGTGTCATAAAGGAGGTCATCGACATCAAGGTCACAGACAACCTAATAAACCGAGACAGCGGTTACCAGCTCAGATCGGGGTGGAGTCCGGCTCTGGAGCTTATCAGGGCTCAACGAAATGAACCAACAAACTCCTCAAGAAGTAGTAACACTGCAGGAGTAGCGCCAGGTGGATGCGGACCGCCAACGCAACTTCAGACACAGGACGGGCCTCTGACAGCCGCCACGACCGCAGATGATGGACGAGCCGAGCACGGACGACCGTCGGAGCACCAGGGAAGTGCCAACACCGCAGGGTCAGCGCCAGATGGGCGCGGACCGCGAATGGAGCGCCCAACAAAGGACAGGCCTCAGAGAGCTGCCACAGATGGAGACCAAGTCGGGCGCGGACGTCCGAGGGAGCACCGGGGAAGAAACAACACCTTACAAGCAGCGCCAGGCGGGCGCGGACCGCGAACAGAGCCCCCGACGCGAGATGGGCCTCAGAGAGCTGCCACAATTGCAGATGGTGGACTAGGCGGGCGTGGACGTCCGTCGGTGCACCAGGGAAGTGCCAACACCTCGGGAGCAGCGCCAAGCGGGCGCGGACCACGAACGGAACGCCACATGCGGGTCCGGCCCCAGACAACTGCCACGGACACAGATGGTGGACGAGCCGGGCGCGGACGTCCGTGGGAGCACCAGGGAGGGGTAAAAACCTCAGGAGCAGCACCTGGCGGGCACGGACCGCGAACGGAACGCCCAACACAGGACAGGCCTCAGAGAGCTGCCACAGATGGCGCCCAACTCGGGCGCGGACGTCCGAGGGAACACCGGGGAAGAGACAACACATTACAAGCAGCGCTAGGCGGGCGCGGACGGCAAATGGAGCACCCAGCGCCTTCAGGGCACAAATACTGGACAAGATCCTCCAACACGGCAGTCTCAGGTAGCACCTGAAGAAGGCAACGAATTACGTGGCCAAAATATTGTGCCAGAGCGACACAAACATCCAGCAGTAGATCCAATTGTTCGACATGTCAAACAATATTAAATTTAGCACACTCCATTGCCATATTAATTTTAATATACTTTCAATAAAGGACACTCAGTAAGCACTTTAGCGTGGAAGGCACCATAAGTGGATATGTGACTGAGGATAAACCACTGTAGGTACAAGAGTTCAGTCAAAATTTACCTTATATTTGAGTACACTATAACATCCTATGAGCTGATCCTTCACTGAACATTACTATAATTCTTCTGTTCCATTACAGTGATTGCGCAATGTGGTGGCGAGTGCATGTTGGTAGGTGGATTTGCAGGTAGAATTGCTGGACTCTGTCATTCCTTGGCGGCGATGATAGATATCAATTCCAACATAATTCCAGCTAGTTACTGCATCCATCTGAGAGTTTGGCACATTGGAAAACGGCACAAAAAGCCCCTCTCGGCACCAGCACAATTCACAACCTTTTCGTGAGCTGTTGGTGGTTCAGTAGCTCATCCCCGACTGACTCTCCCTTCCACCTTTCTATCTATGCCAACCACACTTCACGCGCGTTAAAAAGTTCCGTTCCCGAGGGGAACCACAATACCTTTTACATACAAAATGACTATGAACCCTAAGTGAAGGTCAGCAGTTTACGTAACAGCAACCAAACATATTAAATGAAACTGAACATTTGCACATATTGACATTTCTACAAAAAATTATTCAATCAAAATTACAATTATATACATTAAGTTTTGTTCCCTCCAAATGAGACAAAGAATTTAACTAATAAAGACAATACATTACATACGACTAAATCAGGACATCAAAGTTTCTACATAGAAAAAAGTACCCAATTTTATACAGTACCGAGTTAATCATAGAATAATTACAGAAACTCAACGACATAACATTAAATAAAACAAAAGGCAAAAAAATCAGTACAGAATTACAGCTATGGTGTTACAAGCACTCCATCAGGCTGCACCTGAGACAGGCGTTGGTGACTTTGGACGTCGCATTGTATTGAGCCAATGGCTGCTACAGTGCGGTATTGCTGATGCTCACTTTTCTGTAGACAGTATGTTC
Organism: Schistocerca serialis cubense; assembly: GCF_023864345.2. NCBI lineage: Eukaryota > Metazoa > Arthropoda > Insecta > Orthoptera > Acrididae > Schistocerca > Schistocerca serialis. The sequence goes on from NC_064641.1 coordinate 171,509,948, forward strand.
ACTGCTGGGCGTTCTAAACTGCATGACCGAGATGAAAAGCAAATAACAGTAGAAAATACACAAGACTAAATTGGTAAGTGGTTTGGGCATATACAGAATGAAAATTTAGCACACAGAACTGTCACCTAAGTAGTGTTGCGCTCTACGAAAACTACGGTTCGGTTCTTTCGGTAAAACACGTAAATGACGTAGTAAATCGTAGGATAACTAGTAGTGCTCGTAGCATTGGTAGCAAAAGGAATGAACGTGTAAGACAGAAATTGGGAGCCGACGACTTCTCTTTGTTTTTTTTTTTTTTTTTTTTTTTTTTGCTTGTTTTGCACATAATTAAGACCGCATAACGTTCAGTGTTAGTCCATTTAGTACTTTATACCCTTACAAATCATAAATTACTTTTATAAAGAATAAAAGAATATTACGTATCTTCTGCTTTTTAATGTAACCAGAGCAAATATTTTTGATGCAACTACAATTTACACGCACAAACATAAAAGTGCGTTTATTATTATTGTTGTTTTTTGTATTCAACAGAAAGTTCTTCATCATGATCAAAGGCAAGAGTTTCCTGTTATTACTGACAAGTGCGGAAGTTGTTTATGAATAATAAAAACATGTTTCATATAAGCTCGACGAAGTATTGAGGCGATGTCTGAACTTGAGACATGCGTCGCGCATAGTACTGTGTGAAAGTAAGTCAGGGACAGTAGCTAAACCGTAGTGGTCCTATGTAAAATCGCTTAGCCGGTCTAGGACTCCCATTCAGTCCCTTGTTGACCAGTCTGGTGTGGCAGTGGAATACAGTAAAACGAAAGCCGAAGTTTTAAATTTCACATTCAAGAAATCGCGCACAGTAGAGAACAGTGCAAACATACCGTAATATTTATTGAAGGAAGTCATCTTTACGCCAGTGGCTGTTATAGGTTTTTTATTGCACTATTGCAATTTCGGCTTTAGGCCATTATCAAGTGCTGATATTATGGCTTTAAGCCATGTCAACGTAATGTAAGCTGACACATTTGTATGTCGTTGTCAATCCTGTTAAATACATTCGTGTCGTTGTTACATAGGGCGAGCACACATAGTCAGACACCGTAAAATAACATGATCTACAAATGCTCATGTTCGTTAACACATCATTAGTCACACATGCATTAGACCACAGCTGCAGACTTGGTAGTCAGCTTACATTATGTTGCCATGGCTTAAAGCCATAACATCAGCACTTGATAATGGCCTAAGGCCGAAATTGCAATAGTGCAATAAAAAACCTATAACAGTCACTGACATAAAGATGATGTCCTTCAGTAAGTTTTGTACGACTGTGAACCCCAGCTACAACAAGTATATACCGTAATATGACCAACGGACAACTCCCGTATGTACGAAATAGCACACACATCAAAACAGGTTTTGCATCACCTCGGTTCCGAGAGTTCCGGAACCTGCACAGAACATTGGAACTGAGATCAACACAAACATCATTTCCGCCCTTTTTATTGCTCATGAAAACCACACATTGCATGTTGTACCACCATACAGCGACACCTTCAGAGGTGGTGTTCCAAACTGCTGTAAACATCGGTACCTCTGACACCCAGTAGCACGTCCTCTCGCATTTGTGCATGCCTGTATTCGTTGCGGCATACTATCCACAAGTTCATCAAGGCACTGTTGATCCAGATTGTGCCACTCCTCAACGGCGATTAGGTGTAGATGCCTTAGAGTGGATGGTGGGGCACGTCGTCCATAAACAGCCCTTTTCAATCTATCCCAGGCATGTTCGATAGGGTTCATGTCTGGAGAACATGCTGGCCACTCTAGTCGAGCGATGTCGTTATCCTCAAGGAAGCTTCTGCCTCCAGCCTTTCATATCTATCTATTAATCCCAATCAAAATTGTTGTTTATGTATAATTTTACCGCTGTAGCCAAAATGATTATTGTACTTAAAGTCTGTAACATTTCACCTGATTGTTATAAACAAGTATGAATTTTAAGCCATTTTAACATTTCCCCTGATTGTATAAAAGAGTATGAAGTTTAAGCTGTTTTAACTTGTCAAAATCAGATTTATATGTCACCCGAAGTATTTATTCCAACACACGTATTCGACACCTCAAAACGAATACCTCCACGATGTATATTCTCCGTACTTTGCGATAAGGTCTTCTCCCTCTGCTATACGACCTTGCACCCAGCAGTTTCCAGACGCCATATTTGTTTACAAATACGACAGTTTACATGTGATGTGTTGTGTCAGCGAAAGGAACCTGTGACCACTGGAGGTACTCTGTTTTACCTACTTTATGCTTACCGTTAGATAAGTTTACTTTTTGTCAGAAGAAACCCAAAACCATGTTCTGAAATAGTGTCTTGCTTCTTCACTAGAAAGTGTACAACTTCCTCCAAAAACTCGTAACACACGCACACACACACAAATGTCATACGAACTAATGGAAATCCACCTGATGATGGAGGTTTAAACCTCTGAAACGCGTCGTGAAGATAAACAAAACGGTGACTGGTAACAGTAAACTTGTTGTTTCATTTAATGTCAATAACAGTCACGGTAAAACCTAACCTAAAATGTCCGCATTTAAAGTTAACCGTGCAGCTTATATTTGAAGAAATCCATGTTTACCGAGCGAGGTGGCGCAGTGCTTAGATACTGGACTCGCATTCGGGAGGACGATGGTCCAATCCCTCGTCCGGCCATCCTGATTTAGGTTTTCCGTGATTTCCCTAAATCACTCGAGGCAAATGCCGGGATGGTTCCTCTTAAAGGGCACGGCCGACTTCCTTCCCCATCCTTCCCTAATCCGATGAGACCGATGACCTCGCTGTCTGGTCTCCTTCCCCAAACAACCCACCCAAATCCATGTTTATAAGCTGCCTTTAGTGAATGCTTTATTGGTGACTAGTTTCAGTAGGAAGTACCATTTTTAAGTCGACGTATAATATATTATTATAAAAAACATCTTGGTAGGACAGGTTAACATTTAAAACGTATAATTCAAGTTAACAGATAGTTTGACCAAGAAATTGTATATTGAAACCTTCTGTACAAAAGTCATAAGTTCTCCATATCGCATATCAACACAGGTCTTTCACAGTTGTACGAACTACAGAAACTTTCTGCACTGTTGTCTACGTTCTCCACGTCATATACTATCACAGGTTTATCACAGCTATGCAAGGCATAAATATTTTCTTGTGACAGACAATACAATTAAGCGTAACGTTGTAAAACGACGTAAGATGAAAACGAGTGCGTAAGGTCGATTGTAGGGAAGTTGAATGGTCGCCTTTGGTTTGTTGGGACAGTTCTAGGAAAGTACAGCTCATACATAAGGAAAACCACGTACAGGAAACTTGCGCGACCCATTTTTGAGTACTGGTCGAGTATTTGGGATCTCCAACATGCCAGGTTAAAGGGAGATTTCCAAGCATACAAAGGCATGCGGCTAGATTTGTTACAGGTGAGTTAAATCAAGAAACGAGTATTACGGAAGCGCTCCGTGTACTCAGACTGAAATCCCTGGAGCGACGAAAAGGCTCCATCGACGGAACACTATAGAGAAAGTTCAGACAACCGTAATTTGCTACAGACTGTAGAACGGTTCTACTGCCACAAACGTACATCTCGCATAAAGACCTCGGAGGCAACATAAGAGTAACCACGGCTCGTACGAAGCGTATAGACAGTCGTTTATCCCTCGCTCCATTTTCAAGTGAAAGAGGAAAGGAGATGACTAGTAGTGGTACATAGTACCCTTCGCCATGGACCGCATGGTGGCTTGCAGAGTACGCCTGTATACAAAGTAAACATTCCAGAATTCGAATCAATAACAACTGCAAACATGAGCAACTTAGAAGTAGAGATCCTCGATGCAGCGGAGCAAATCAAAATACATAATAAAGGCAAAGCCTCAGGTCCACATTGTATACCAGTCAGTTTCCTTTCAGAGTATGCTGATACAACAGCTCCATACGTAGTAATCATACACAACAGTTCACTCGTAGAAAGATCCGTACCCAAAGACTAGACAGTTGTACAAGTCATACCAATACCCAAGAAAGAAGACAGGAGTAATCCACTGAATTACAGTCCCATATCACTTACTTCGTATCAGGGTTTTGGAACATATACTGTTCTCAAACATTATGAATTACCTCGAAGAAAACAATTTATTGACTCAGAAAATATCGTTCTTGTGAAACCCAACTAGCTGTTTATTCTCACGAAGTAATGAGTGCTATCACCATGGGATGTAAATTGATTCCATACTTTTAGATTTCCAGAAGGCTTTCGAAAATGTTCCTCGCAAGCGACTTCTATTCGAATTTTTTGGCTATGAAGTATAGTCTCAGTTGTGTGACTGGATTCGTGATTTCCAGTTAGAAAGGCCACGGTTCGTAATAATTGACGGAAAGTCAATGAGCAAAACAGAAGAAATAGTTTCATAGGCTCTCTGCTGTTCCTGGCCTTCATAAACGATGCAAGAGACAATCTGATAAGCCCACTCATATTGTTTGCAGATGATGCTGTCATTTACTGTCTTGTAAGGTCAGCAGATGATGAAACTCAATTGCAAAACGATTTAGACAAGATATCTGTACTATGCAAAAAGTGTCAATTGACTATAAATAGCGAAAAGCTTGAATTCATCACTTGAGTACTAAAAGGAATCAGCTAAATTCCGATTACACGATAAATCAGACAAATCTAAGAGCTGTTAATTCAGCTAAGTACTTAGGGATTATAGTTACAAACAACTTTGGAGCGATGATACAGACGATGATGTGCGAAAAGAAAACAAAAGACTGTGATTTACTGGCAAGACACTTAGAAAATGTAACTGGTCCACTAAGGAGACCTCGCACACTACGCTTGCCCGCCCTCTTTTGGAGTACTGTAGTGCTTTGTGGGATACACATCCGACAGGAATGACGGAGGCTGTCAAAAACGTTTAAAGAAGGGAGAGAGAGCCATGGATATGATACGTAAATTCGGGAGAAAGTCATTACAACAAAGAGTTTTTTTGCCACAGGAGCACGTTCTCGTGAAATTTCAATCACCAACTTCCTCTTTTCTTCTCAGAGTGTGAAAATATTTTGTTGGAGACACCTACATAGGAAGGGACGGTCATAATAGTAAACTGAGAGAAATCACAGCTCGGAAGGAAAGATTTAAGTGTTCGTTTTTCCCACGCGCTGTTCGATAATGGGACGGTAAAGGAGTAGCTTTAAGGTGGTTCCATGTACCCCTGCCAGGCACTTAATTGTGAATTGCAGAGTAATCTTGTAGATGTCGATGCAGACGTAGATTTTGACCCCCATGAGACAGTCGCACTGATTACCTGGCCGTTCTCCTAGAACATCGACAACAATTTCTAAACATACAGTAGTGGCAAGTGCCTAGGTCAGAAGGCATAATAGGGGGGGAGAGGGGGGGGGGGAGGGGGGGCTGTAGCCGGAGTCCGGATGCCGCTGACGTCTTACCTCAGCACTGATAACTAATGTGCCAATTCAGATGCAACGCCGAGCCAAGGCTGCAAACACATACACTTGTTAGATACATTAACACCTCTGGAGTACGCTGTTCGCTTGGATTTCTCCACAAGAGTCGACTACTCCTCCACGGCAGTACACAAAATTGTAAAGTAGCTGTTTGTCTCTCTCTCTCTTTACCAGTCTATCTGTCTTCTCCATCCCTTCCACCATTTTCACTATTTTATAGTCCTTCAGTCAGTGTACCGTTAAATACTGCAGGTTGTCACCCTTATACAAGACGCGGCAGCATCTTGCTTTTGTTTGGTTCGCCTCCCATTTTAGATTTAACACATAAAATTGGTGATCCCTCGTTTGAAGACACTGTCCATTCCGTTCAACTGCTCTTCCAAGTCCTTTGCTGTCTCTGACAGAAGCTGTTTCTCTCTCTCTCTCTCTCTCTCTCTCTCTCTCTCTCTCTCTCTCTCTCTCTCTCTCTTTCTATTTACCAATCTATCTGTCTTCTCTATCCCTTCCACCATTCCCTATTTTATGGTCCTTCAGTCAGTGCACCGTTAAATACTGCAGGTTGCCCTTAAACAAGACGCGGCAGCATCTCGCTTTTGTTTGGTTCGCTTCCCATTTTAGATTTAACACATAAAGGCAAACAGTCGCTAGAAACAAATTATTCGTAAGTGACGTGTAGTTAAGCCGGTTAAAAATTACACGGACTCACCCATATTTTAGGTCAAAAATGTAGATGTCGCATGGCACTGTTCCTTCGAAAATCCCATACGTTGGGTTCAGCCGCCTGTCGGAAAGGGTGTTCTTCGTCTGCGCACGTCGGCCCCTTTCCTTGCGGATATGTGACAGTTGTGTCGAACGTGTAGTTGTAGAATGTAGGTGAGTGTAATAGACTCGTGTTTGCTGTAGAGTTATGTTTGTATTGTACAGTGATAACGAGAGAAGGGAGAGAGTGAAACGTGGTGCCGACATCCCCACTCTTCTCGAGACCACCAAGAGTGCCGTAGAGCTTAATGCCCCCCATCCGGCGCGGAACACCACCAACAGAGTCAAATGGTTCAAATGACTCTGAGCACTACGGGACTTAACTTCTGAGGTCATCAGTCCCCTACACCTTAGAACTACTTAAACTTAACTAACCGAAGGACATCACACACATCCATGCCCCAGGCAGGATTCGAACCTGCGACTGTAGCGTTCGCGCGGTTCAAGACTGCAGCGCCTAGAACCGCTTGGCCTTCCCGGCCGGCCCAACAGAGTCACATCTCCTCACCTCCTGAGGCACTGAAGAGAGGTTTTGAATTTAATACAGGAAAATTTTATCCACCACTAGTATTCAAGCCGGCTTATCTCCGACTCGAGCGCTACCGCACAAAAGAACTCGATTACAGAATCGCGACAAATTGTTCAAATGGCTCTGAGCACTATGGGACTTAACGTCTGTGGTCATCAGTCCCCTAGAACTTAGAACTACCTAAACCTAACTAACCTAAGGATACCACACACATCCATGCCCGAGGCAGGATTCGAACCTGCGACCGTAGCGGTCACGCGGTTCCAGACCGAAGATCGCGACAAGTTTAGATACTTAACCAGAGATGAATTATCGTGCTAACATAAAACATAGCTCAGTGTATACTTACTTCTTTACATAGATTGCGAACAAACATGCATTGAGCCTAATGAAATAACATGATACACAGTCTTATATCTCTGGGTGGACGGTGACTGAAGGTAATCGGACATTAATACTTTGTAGCGTTGGTGGCCGTTTACCATGCTTTATGGTGTTGGTGGCAGTTTACCGACACCTTATTTTTGTAGCCTAAACAGTATGAATTTGGGCGTTTATAAAACGTGTTGTCAAGCAAGTGAATTCTCAGCGCTTATTTTTGTCTCGAGAAAACCCGAAATCATGCACCTCAGACTGTGTAAGGACTCACTTTCAAGACAGCTGACATCTTCAAATACTTAGTGAGTCTTTTTAGCAAAGGTGCCAGAACGAACACAGAAACAAACGTCCGTCTGACAGGGTCTAACAAAGCACTTTAGAGTTATGTCAGTATCTTCAGGAAAAGATCACTTAGCACTAACTTCAAAATTCGTCTTTTCAGTCATATGTCTTACTACTAATATCTGGATATGAAGCTTTAATACGCAAGACAAATAATAATAATAACGTGCACAAACGAAGGAATTAGCCGAATAGGACGAAAGTTGGTCGATGTGGGGTACACACACAGACAAACAAATCATTACACTTTCAGAAAAATTGGATGATTTATTCAAGAAGAGCTTCACAAACTGAGCAAGTCAATAACGCGTTGGTCCACCTCTGACCCTTATCCGAGCAGTTATTCTGCTTGGCATTGATCAATGCAGTTCCTCGATGTCATCCTGAGAGACATCGTGCCTAAACTCCATGCACCGAAACAAGAAACACGGCAAGGCGCGTGACCACAGCGCTGCCGTCGACGGGTGTACAATGCAGGGGCGTCAGAAATTAAAAAATGAAAGTCGTGTTTTCTATAATTTGGCATCTGAACATGATAAAGTGATCCGAGAACTACCTTCCGACACCTTTTTTATATTACATTAAAATTTATTGTCGCTGAAAGAGAGAAATATTTAAGCTTTCAGGAAAAGTTGTTTTTTCACGTTACTCTATATTTATCACGCCATATCTCCTAAACTGTGTGTCGCACAGCAAAATAATTTTATAATTGCCTTCAGTACTATATGTTGATAACGTCTGCAAATTTTCTGCCCAATAGAGTCAGTAATAGTGAAGTAATAAATTAAAATCTCACGTCTGATGCAGAACTTTTACCAAATCATCATCCGAAATATAGTAAGCGAAAAACTTTTCCCCTTTAAATTTTTTTGTGAGAATGTAAGCGAGAAAAGTTTCAGAAAGGTTTGGATTTAATTTCGTAGTTTGTTCGAATGCGATGGGTGCAACCCTTTGTCCTTTATGAGCGATGCATTGTGTGGTTCGCAGGCGCGGCGCTCAGTGTGGCCGTCTCAGTTGCAGGTGTGAGCTCGTTAGTGGATGTTGTACAGCGGCGATTTCAGGATATCTTAAGTTCATCTGTAAAGACGCTTGAAAGACTAGTTGTTGATTATTAGAGTAAGTATATGTCTTTGTAGTCACGCTGAGCATTCACTGTTTATGTGCGCATCCAATAGCATCGCATGGTTTCTTATTTTATATATTCACTTATTTCACTAGCATCACATACGGCTGTCCTCATTATGTCATCCACGGATTCAGCGAGTGAGGTCGACGTGTCAGTTCTGAGTCCACCAAAGAAGCGAGCAAAGAAGAAATCATTAAGTTCTTCTGGGAAGCACATGGTGCTTAATGTGTATAAAACGGAACTGTTACATCAAGAGCAGTCGATGAGTGACATTGTTTCGAAAACAGCTGCAGCTACAGATGTTGGACGTTCTTCAGTGTATCGTGTGATAAGTGAGTACAAGGCCAAACACTCTTTGAAGTCTTCCAAGACAGGAAAGTTACGACAGAAACTTTCTGAAAGTGTTGATGACTTCGTAACGAATTGCCAACAATTGACAAAGTGCTTACAGTCGTGAACGAAGATGCGGATCTGGGCAATTTTCGGAGAACTACATTTTATAAGTTATTGAGAGAAATGAATTTCAAATATGTCCGGCGTGGGCGAGATAGCATGCTAATAGACAGGGATGACATCATTTTATGGAGCGGCGTTATCTTCGAACCATTAAACGGTTGAGAGATGAAGGCAGATCCATTTACTATTTGGACGACACTTGGCTGAAAGCAGGACATACCCGAAGTTACGTCTGGGTAGATGACACTATAAATTCCTCAAAACAAGCGTTTCTGTCCGCATTATCCACCGGAAGCAAGGGCCCATCAGGTAAAGGGAACGTCTGATTATCGCACACATTTGCACCAAAGCAGTGTTCGTTGAAGGATGTTTGTGGACTTTCGAATCCAAGAAAATTGGAGATTACCATGAGGAGATGTGCGCCGAAACCTTCGAGAAGTGGTTTCAAGATGTTCTTCCTCGTCTTCAGGAAAATGCAGTTATTGTTCTTGATAACGCGCCGTACCACTCTCGGAGAGTTCCCAATGCGGATTCCAATAAGCACGAAATATCAGAGTGACTAAAATCTAAAAACGTCGATTTCGAAGACGTTATATTGAAGAAAGAACTTTTAGATATACAGGGTGTCGGAAAAGTCTTTCCCTGATTACATAAATTAGTAACTCAGGTTAGAAGTAAGATACAAACATGAAACTGGTGTCTAATTGTTTACAAACTGTCAAAGTTTTTTATCGCACATCAGTAAACTTCCACTTCCATTGTTGCCCGATGACTACACGTCGATATGACATTGCGGTCGAAATGCTATCATGTATTGAGGACGATGATGGTTATCTCAGACGAATTGCCTTTTCCGACGAAGTGACCTTTTTTGTCAGTGGAGTAGTGAATCGCCATAATGTGAGCATTTGGGGTTCTCAACCCCTTGGCGAGGTCATGGAGTGCACCAGAGGCAGTCCAAAGGTGAATGTTTGGTGCGCGCTATTGCACGATCGAATTATCGGGCCATTCTTCTTTGCTGAGGCTACCATCACATCTGCAGTGTATCTGGACATGTTGCAACTGTATGCTGTTCCTCAGCTGCTTCAGTATCACCCCGATGTCTTGTTTCAGCAAGACGGTGCACCGCCTGATTGGGGTTTGAGCGTCCGCGCCTATCTCGATATGACCTTTCCTGGGCGATGGATTGGTCGTGATGGGCCAGTTAGTGTGGGCCAGAATCAAAGGCTATGTTGCAGCGAAAAACAAAACGTACAAAATGCCGGAAGTAAAAGTACTCCTAGTAGGAGCAGTAAGAGCAGTGACTACAGAGGATTGGAGCAAGTGCGTCCTACATGTCGTAGAAAAAGTGGAATCTCAAATGTGGAAATTAGACTGCATTATAGAGGAGAGAGAGGAGCGGTTTGTTATAAACCTCAATGAAAACAGTTCAAGTTCGATAGAGTGAACCTTGTTTCGTCCTTTATCATTATTATTACTGGTATTGTTATTAAAATTAACAATTAATTGTGTTTGAATGGAGCATTTTGCTGGCAACCTGAATGAAAGTAAATCTGCTTCGACAGAATGAACTCAGTTTAACATTATTTTAACATTATTGTTAAATTTATTTCGTACATTGTTGCCAATGTTTCTCATTGTCCGCTGTGACAGCTCGGCAGCCAGCTGAACGCCGCCAGCTGCAAAGCGTGCGCCAAGAATTTTCCACACCCCTACGTATCACGTGAACACCGAATGCTTTCTCTGGAAACGAGCGTAGACGCTCACGTGACACTGTTTATGTTTCATCCCGGCTCTCGGTGAATAGACTATAATTCTGTCCAATTGACATGCTAGATCGTCACAATCCCCTGCTGGTTGGAGGGTCCTGCCATTAATCCTCCAAACAATCTCAATTGGGGAGAGATCTGGAGACCTCGCTAGCCAAGGAAGGTTTTATCAAGCACGAAGCCAAGCAGTAGAAATTATCGCCGTATGCGGGCGCGCATTATCTTGCTGAAACGTAAGCCTAGGGTGGCTTGCCATGAAGGTCAACAAAACTGGGTGTGGAGTATCATCGACGTATCACTATGTTGTAACGGCGTATGACAACCTAAGGGGTCTTTATATGAAAGAAAATCGCACCCCAAACCATCTCCCCTCGTTGTCGGGCCGTATGGCGGGCAACATTTAGGCTGGTGTCCGATCGCTATCTGGGGTGCCTCCAGACACGTTGTGCCGTCTCCTGGTGTATTTGTTGTTGTTGTTGTTGTGGTCTTCAGTCCTGAGACTGGTTTGATGCAGCTCTCCATGCTACTCTATCCTGTGCAAGCTTCTTCATCTCCCAGTACCTACTGCAACCTGCATCCTTCTGAGTCTGCTTAGTGTATTCATCTATTGGTCTCCCTCTACGATTTTTAACCTCCACGCTGCCCTCCAATACTAAATTGGTGATCCCTTGATGCCTCAGAACATGTCCTACCAACCGATCCCTTCTTCTACTCAAGTTGTGCCACAAACTCCTCTTCTCCCCAATCCTATTCAATACTTCCTCATTAGTTATGTGATCTACCCATCTAATCTTCAGCATTCTTCTGTAGCATCACATTTCGAAAGCTTCTATTCTCTTCTTGTCCAAACTATTTATCGTCCATGTTTCACTTCCATACATGGCTACGTTCCATACAAATACTTTCAGAAATGACTTCCTGACACTTAAATCTATACTCGATGTTAACAAATTTCTCTTCTTCAGAAACGCTTTCCTTGCCATTGCCAGTCTACATTTTATATCCTCTCTACTTCGACCATCATCAGTTATTTTGCTCCCCAAATAGCAAAACTCATTTACTACTTTAAGTGTCTCATTTCCTAATCTAATTCCCTCAGCATCACCCGACTTAATTCGACTACATTCCAATATCCTCCTTTCAAGACACTGTCCATTCCATTCAACTGCTCTTCCAAGTCCTTTGCTGTCTCTGATAGGATTACAATGTCATCGGCGAACCTCAAAGTTTTTATTTCTTCTCCATGGATTTTAATACCTACTGCGAATTTTTCTTTTGTTTCCTTTACTGCTTGCTCAATATACAGATTGAATAACATCGGGGAGAGGCTACAGCCCTGTCTTACTCCCTTCCCAACCACTGCTTCCCTTTCATGTCTCTCGAGTCTTATAACTGCCATTTGGTTTCTGTACAAATTGTAAATAGCCTTTCGCTCCCTGTATTTTACCCCTACCACCTTTAGAATTTGAAAGAGAGTATTCCAGTCAACATTGTCAAAAGCTTTATCTAAGTCTACAAATGCTAGAAACGTAGGTTTGCCTTTCCTTACTCTTTCTTCTAAGATAAGTCGTAAGGTCAGTATTGCCTCACGTGTTCCAGTATTTCTTCGGAATCCAAACTGATCTTCCCCGAGATCGGCTTCTACTAGTTTTTCCATTCGTCTGTAAAGAATTCGCGTTAGTATTTTGCAGCTGTGGCTTATTAAACTTATTGTTCGGTAATTTTCACATCTGTCAACACCTGCTTTCTTTGGGATTGGAATTATTATATTCTTCTTGAAGTCTGAGGGTATTTCGCCTATTTCATACATCTTGCTCACCAAATGGTAGAGTTATGTCAGGACTGGCTCTCCCAAGGCCGTCAGTAGATCCAATGGAATGTTGTCTACTCTGGGGGCCTTGTTTCGACTCAGGTCTTTCAGTGCTCTGTCAAACTCTTCACGCAGTATTGTATCTCCCATTTCATCTTCATCTACATCCTCTTCCATTTCCATAATATTGTCCTCAACTATATCGCCCTTGTATAGACCCTCTATATACTCCTTCCACCTTTGTGCTTTCCCTTCTTTGCTTAGAACTGGGTTTCCATCTGAGCTCTTGATGTTCATACGTGTGGTTCTCTTATCTCCAAAGGTCTCTTTAATTTTCCTGTATGCAGTATCTATCTTACCCCTAGTGAGATAAGCCTCTACATCCTTACATTTGTCCTCTAGCCATTCCTGCTTAGCCATTTTTTACTTCCTGTCGATCTCATTTTTGCGACTTTGTATTTCTTTTTGCCTGCTTCATTTACTGCATTTTTATATTTTCTCCTTTCATCAATTAAATTCAATATTTCTTCTGTTACCCAAGGATTTCTACTAGCCCTCGTCTTTTTACCTACTTGATCCTCTGCTGCCTTCACTACTTCATCCCTCAAAGCTACCCACTCTTCTTCTACTGTATTTCTTTCCCCCATTCCTGTCAATTGTTCCCTTATGCTCTCCCTGAAACTCTGTACAACCTCTGGTTCTTTCAGTTTATCCAGGTCCCATCTCCTTAAATTCCCACCTTTTTGCAGTTTCTTCAGTTTTAATCTACAGGTCATAACCAATAGATTGTGGTCAGAGTCCACATCTGCCCCTGGAAATGTCTTACAATTTGAAACCTGGTTCCTAAATCTCTGTCTTACCTTTATATAATCTATCTTATTTCTTTTAGTATCTCCAGGGTTCTTCCATGTATACATGGCGTATTTGACCTTGCGAATATACTTGAAACAAAAAGGACTTAATATTTTTCTGTAATATGTGAAAAACATTGTCATTTTTTCATGTCAGGTGCATCGAGTGAAAAGGACAAAGACAATATGCATGAGTTATCTGTGTCGACAATGATTAAGGAAGACAATCTATAATCTGTTACTTTTCATTTTTCTGAGAAAAGAGAAGATATTAGGCTTTTTCGAGTAGTACCGCTGACCTAGCAAGACGCATTTTTCCCACGTTCCACATTAAGAGGCCTGTAACAAGTGCAATAATTGTTAATTTACCTAAATTGTTTTCAGAATACAAAACGTTATTTGTTACTATTGAAACCATATTTTATTTACAGGAGAACTGTCTCCTTTCCTGCAACTATTGAAAGTTTTATTAGTTACGATCTTACCATATCGTTGTCGGTACAAATGTTTTTGGTAATTACAGCTCTTCCACCCCGGATATTATTAATGTAACTAATTCAATTTATGCACTTATGAAAGTATTAAAGCATTCCGCCGTTAATTTCATTTTATGTTGTAAATTTTACCGTACTGGGCCACAAATATCGAGTACGTTATTTTTCACGTAGGCGACATTACAGAGAAAGCTAAAACTAAATATCTTTCATGCAATTAAAATTAACAAACCAGTGTGCTACTAAGAAATATATTTAGGTACGAACAATAAAGTTCCAGCCCTTGAGACCAAAAGAGATCATGTTCACATGTTGTTTTTGCTTTGGTGCGCAATAACGTATCAGCACAATAACGTAACTTCAATAAAAGGAAATAATTATAAATTATTTAGCACACAGAAGTGTTGGGCATAATAAGTCTGTGTCAATATTTTTACATTTTAGAAGATTATAAGAAGATAACTAACCATTATCGTTTAAAAGACAATTTCATACAATACGTTACAACTACGCTGCACACAGTTCGAAGCACGACTTATCACTGAAGCCAATTCTACTCCAGTCAATGATATTCCAGGCCGAAGACGTGTCTGGAGACACACCCAACATCAGTGGGCTATCAATCTGTCTGTGGCCCACCATGTAAAGTAAAGAAAATTAATATTTGTCTGAAGATTTCTTTCTGAAATTCTCTGATTACTTACTCTGAAGGACTAAAGTTTTATGTTATCTGGACAGCTAGTAGTAATGTTCGTTTGAAATAAGCAAGAGAGCATCTATTATTCTTTGACAAATAATAATCTGGTAGTGGATATATTGAAGATGTTGCTATTTCTGAGGAAGCAGCGACTGTTTTGAAAGTACTAGTTTCCCGCTAAATTTATTATGTTATATTCAGAATGAGAAAGCACATGTACACTGCCTTACAAATAAATTGACGCTCCCAGAAGACATAGTCGGGTGTCACTGTAACCTCATACAAGCACACACCACTGGCGGGTACGTAAACGGCTAGAGTTGCAATTTTCTGTGACAGGTAGAATGGCCACCCGAGTGTATTAGTGTTGTTTGTATTTACTGTTATTCGTGTTTAATATACACACATCAAAAAAAAGTTTTGCACCAACTCGATTCCGAGAGTTCCAGAACCTGTACAGAAAATTGGAATAGAGATCAACATAAACATCATTTCCTCCCTTTTTATTGCTCATGAAAATCACCCATTACATGTTGTACCACCATACAGCGAGACCTTCAGAGGTGGTGGTCCAGATTGTTGTGCACACCGGTACCTCTAATTCTCAGTAGCACGTCCTCTTGCATTGAGGCATGCCTGTATTCGTCGTGGCATACTATCCACAAGTTCATCACGGCACTTTTGGTCCAGATTGTCCCACTCCTCAACGGCGCATCGGCGTAGATCCCTTGCAGTAGTTGGTGGGTCGCGTCCATAAACAGCCCTTTTCGATCTATCGCAGGCGTGTTCGATAGGGTTCATGTGTGGGGAACATGCTGGCCACTCTAGTCGATCGAGCCGTTATCTTGAAAGAAGTTATTCACAAGATGTGCACGATGGGGGCGCAAATTGTCGTCCATGATGACGAATGCCTCGCCAATATGCTGCCGATATAGTTGCACTACCGGTCGGAGGATGCCATTCACATATCGTACAGCCGTTACGGCGCCTTCTATGATCACTAGCGGCGTACGTCGACGTTCTGGCCAGGTGGTCAAATCGAGCAATATCCATAGTTATGGGGAATAAGGATGTGATGGAGTGCATGGGTATGTAAGGGCAAGCATACTCGTCCACAAAGTTCTACTAGATCACATCTGAACACCACAAAGTTGGTGGGGGCGGGAGAGGATCGTCGTATTGTGCATCAAGCACATCTTAACCCTTTACATTTGTGGCTGCAATCCAGGACAAGTAATGGACCCTCTGAAGCATTATGTGTCATCAGGCGCCGTTGGTAGAAGGATAGCAACAGCCGGACTAGAGAATTACAGTCCACATGTAGACTCTACCACAACACTCACGGTGGAGTTTGGAGTAGTGCTGTGACCACGCAGCACGAACTGCTGATGAATGGCGTCGTTTCTAGTTATAAAGTGCGGTTCTGCCCTACCCCAGATGACAATCGTCGGAGAGTATGGTGTCGACCTGGGGAGACGTCCCATTCTCCCGATGTCCCGCTGAAAGGCGTGTGTGCAAATCTTTGTAGGATATTTTCTCGTTCTGGGTGTCTGGAATGGCGCTCATAACGTCTGCACAGAGAAGCTGCGCTGCACAGAGTTGAGATAGAGCTGATCTTTGCTCTGCGAAGATGCGCGCCAGGTTTATCTGTTGATCGCGAGGAGATGGGAGGCACAGGACAGTTGAGCTTTTTGTGTTCGATGTGAACAGTAGAGTTTTGGTTTAGACACGATAAGCAGCAAACAATCGAGATTTCTGGGAATTATATCACGAACTAGCTTAGCTTCCGCTGTTTCACTCGCGTAGACTGTATGGCCTGCAGAGATTTTTTTGTTTTTATTTAATCGAATTTTTATGTTGTTCACAAATTTAACAACTTCTAAGCTCTTCACGCTAATTAAGGCCATATAAGCATGGTCTTTTCCGAATGTACTTCTGACCAAAAGCGATTCTAGTAGCTAGAGTCCAAACTTTTTGTTACTCAGCATTTTGCGTCCTTGTGGAGATATTTCCATAGCAACTTTCATCCCCCTAACACATATTTCTTTATATCTAACCGAGAAGTGAAATACCAATTTTCATAACTTAAGCTTTAAACAATTTTTTGATATAACGAAATGTTTTCTTAAAATTTTAGCCCCTTTTGCGCTTCCTTAGGTACTGAATTTCCAGAAACACTGATACACGTGTTCTTTATTTCTAACCGAGAAGTCAAATACCAATTGTCATAGACGTAGTCTTAAAAATTCTTTAGTAGTTCCTTAGTAATTATGTATTTTCAAAAAACTTTCACCCACTATTTCACCCCCTTAGTGGTTGAATTTCCAAAAAATGCTGAAACACCTATTCCTTATTTTATGACTGAGAAACCAAATACCAGTTTTAGTAGTCCTAGCTTCAAACTTCCCTTAATAGGGGCATACTCTCAAAAAGCCTTTCATCCCCTATTTCACCCCCTTAGGAGCGGTATTTCCGACAATTCCTTCTTAAACGATGCCTACAGTAAAAGTTCCACACCCTCTCTAAACTTCAAGCTTCTATCGTTGGCGGTTTGGGCTGAACGATGATGAGGCAGTGAATGAGTCTGACCCTATTTTACCCCATTAGTGGTTGAATTTCCAAAAGCAGTGACATGAGTATACTTCACGTGGTGAAAGATTCGGGCTGTATGGAGGAAGTTGCAGTGTTTTGCAACCAAATCGCTGAAGCGTAGCCTTCGTCCGATTGACAGTGGCAGGTTGGGTGTTACCAAGCACCAGCACCATTCCGACGGACATCATTCTTGGGCGTTCTCACTTATGGGCGTCGCAGTTTCTGCCAAGCTGTGTATTGGTCGTGGTCCCGCGCTCGAGGAACTAGACGAGCTGAGGAAGCTTCCTGTTGCACGATAACGGCCACCCCCCCCCCCCCCCCCGGCCACACACACACACAATGCTACTCAGATGAAGGCTAAGCTTGAGCCATTTGGCTGGGAGACAATGCAGCATCCTCCGTACAGTCCGGACCTTTCACCACGTGATTATCACATATTTGGAGACATGTAGAAAGACATGCGTGGACTTTGGTTTCAGTACGGTATACGTACATCGATTTTTATAATATGCTTGGATATAAGATGTTCCACAGCACTGAAGATTCTCTTTCATCATGGTACCAACGAATCAGGATAAAACAATGCACAAAAATGGGAACCGCTGATGTTCTTGTTTACGTCTAACGGTAACGAGAAAACAAAAAATGGACGAACGATTCATTCAAATGAAGCCTCGTCCACATTTACATCTATACTCAGCAAACCACCTGTGTTCTGTGGAAGGCAAGCCAACATCTGGTATCACCATCATTTCCCCATTCCCCACCTCCATTCGCGAATGCTGCGGAGGAAGAACAACTGTCGGTAAAACGCCGTAAGGCTGCGGTCACAGCGGCACTGACATCGGTGGATTCCACCGACGACCGACATCGGCCGAAGACAGACGCTCTTTTTATACCAGTAAGCCATTACGTGCGCGGTCACAACGTAGCCGATCTCATCGACGGAACGTACTGACTTTGGACGACAATCGGTGAAGTTCGCATCAGTTTGTTTTCTTCGTTCGAATTAACCGACGTTCTCACACAAGAAATACTGCCTGTAAAGGTGCGTTTACACTGCCATTTGTATCGGCACATGTATGAGATACATGTATATGCGACTTTGCGAGATGTATCGCGACTTGTATGAGTTGACAAGTATCAACCTCATACATGTATGAGCGTGCGTTTACACTGATTGATATGTATCACTGTGCGATAGCTTTCGACGACGATTTGGAAGATTTCACATTTTTATGTGCTTGTACACTTGCTTTTTTGGAAGATGATAGGAAGAAAAGGCGGAGGAAGCGTAGATGGTGGCAGAGAGAGTTTCTCGCGAATTAACGCTAAAGGATGGCGCATATTTTAGAAATTATGTTAGGATGAGTATGGAGGATTTCCGCGGTTTGTTATCACTTGCGGCTCCTCTTGTGTCCAAAACCAACACAAACTTTCGGGAAGCGATTCCACCAGAGGATCAGTTGGCAGTAACACTCCGTTTTTTGGCCACTGGGGATTCCTCTTGAAACGAAGATTTCATTACAAAACATTTGCATTGTCGCGCGATTGCTAATGCCAACGTCTCACACACGATTGTCGACATCCGTTGTCAACATTATCACGCGAGGCCGCAGGAATAATAGCAAAAAATTGATATACGTGCCAGATGCATCAAAAAATTGTAGAATGCATTACATACTGTTATATATATAAAACTTTTACCTTCACGTCTTGGAATAAAACTTGCACAATGGCCTCGCAAACACGAAGAATAATGTTGCATACGGCACTTTTTGATGTTCTATGCAGATACATTAACGTCGAAACGATAGTCGGCACCTCCAAAACTCAAACAGCCGCCAAAGAGCCTGGTACTACGCATGCGCTAATCGTCAAAATAAGCGGCAGGCGACAAGACGACAGGAAATGATAGTACTGCGCATGCGCGAGTTCTTCAAATGTCGCTCATACATGTCGCGTATATGGTCAAAAAGCGATATACAAAATGTATACGCGACATGTATGAGCTGGAGGGTCCGCATACAAGTTCCGTGAATTTTTGTATGAGGTGATGTATCGCGACATGTCAAATTGACATGTCGCTCATACATGTCGCGATACATGTATCCCAGTGTAAACGTACCTTGAGATAGTGTAAGATTAATCTAAGAAAGAACTCACACTGACCTGAAATTACAGGCTGACAATTGTCACCATCCGGCTCAGCGTGAAGGGGTACTTCGTACCTTGGTACACAGGGCACATGTCGTTTCCGACACTGAGACTTTGCCAGTTGAACTGGCCCATCTTGAAGTTACATTTCGTCAGAATGATTATAATAAAAGACGGATTGAACGTGCGTTGTGCTATCGACCAACTGTGCATCGGGTGACTGATGATAACACTGAGCCGACGCCAAAATCTACTGCCTTTTTCCCTTACGCAGGAAGCACTTCCAACAAAATCGGTCGTATTTTACGGAAAGACGATGTGAAATGTGCCTTCCGACCTCCATCTAAAATTAGAGTGCTTTTGTGTTCTGTTAAGGATGATCTTGATTTGCGTAAGGCAGGTGTATATCGCATTCCTTGAAGCTGTGGCATGGCATACACTGGTCAGACTATGAGGACCGTGGAGGGCCGATATACTGAGCATAAGCGGCACACACGATTACAGAAGCCAAGTAGATCCGCTATTGCCCAATATTGGCTCTTAGCACTATGGGACTTAACATCTGAGATCATCAGTCCCCTAGAACTTAAAAACTACTTAAACCTAACCAACCTAAGGACACACACACATCCATGCCCAACGTAGGATTCGAACCTGCGACTGTAGTGGTTGCACGGTTCCAGACTGAAGCGCCTAGAACCGCTCCGCCACAGCGGCCGGCCTTGCCCCGCAATGTTTGGATACTGGTCACCCTACGTTATATAACATTACCGAGATATTGGCATGCACGTCCAGCAATTGGAAGTGTTTCATGGAAGCGGTTGAGATTAAATTAGCGAGAAACCTTGTAAACCAGACTGAAGCGCCTAGAACCGCTCCGCCACAGCGGCCGGCCTTGCCCCGCAATGTTTGGATACTGGTCACCCTACGTTATATAACATTACCGAGATATTGGCATGCACGTCCAGCAATTGGAAGTGTTTCATGGAAGCGGTTGAGATTAAATTAGCGAGAAACCTTGTAAACAGGGATGGAGGTTTTTGTTTAAACTCTGCTTGCAATCCTGCACCCTCTCTTGCCAAAAAACAGAGGGACAGAGGTAATGTTACCTCAGCTGCTAGTTCGTAGTCTTTCCCTATCGATACCTCTGACTTCGGTCATCTTTGGTGGCACTAGTTTTCAGTGTGTGTGTGTGTTATCTTTCCTGAATTACTCCAAGAACCGAGGTTTTAAATTTGCTTGTACATCACCTGTCCGTTGCAGTTTGTGCCTTGAAAATGGCGGGGCGTACTCCCGCCGAAATACCGGCGGCCGCTGTAAATATTACCTGGCCGAATTCCCGTAAATTGTTTGAAAATTGTATACGCCATGAGAAACTAAGGTCTCACAAGAAAGAAAGTTCTTGGCATCCTGAAGAAGGAAAATATCAAAAAGGTTCAAATGGCTCTGAGCACTATGGGACTTAACATCTGTGGTCATCAGTCCCCTAGAACTTAGAACTACTTAAACCTAACTAACCTAAGGACATTACACACATCCATGCCCGAGGCAGGATTCGAACCTGCGACCGTAGCAGTCGCACGGTTCCGGACTGAGCGCCTAGAACCGCGAGACCACCGCGGCCGGCTAAAGAAAATATCATCTACATCTACACGATTACTCTGCAATTGACAACGAACTGCCTGGCAGAGGGTTCATCGATCCAACTTTAAGCTATTCATCTACCGCTCTGCTCTCGAACATCGCGCGGGAAAAACGAACACTTAACCCTTTCAGCGCAAGTTCTGTTTTCTCTTATTTTATTATGACGATCATTTCTCCCTACGTAGGTAACCGCCAACAAAATATTTTCACACTCTGAGGAGAAGGTTGGTAACTGAATTTTCATGAGAAGGTCCTGCTGCAGCGAAAATTATCTTTGTTTTAATGACTGCCACCCCCAATTCGCGTATCATACCCGTGGCACTCTCACCCTTATTTCGCAATAATACAAAACGAGCTCCCCGTCTTTGAACTTTTGCGATGTCCTCCGTCAGTTCTATTTGATGCAGATCCCACACCGCACAGCAGTACCCAAGAAGAAGGCGGACAAGCCTAGTGTAAGTAGTCTCTTTAGTAAGCCTGCTCCATTGCCTAGGTTGTTGTTGTTGTGGTCTTCAGTCCAGAGACTGGTTTGATGCAGCTCTCCATGCGACTCTATCCTGTGCAAGGTTCTTCATCTTCCAGTACCTACTGCAACCTACATTCTTCTGAATCTGCTTAGTGTATTCATTTCTTGGTCTCCTTCTACGATTTTTACGCTCCACGCTGCCCTCCAATACTAAACTGGTGATCCCTTGATGCCTCAGAACAAGTCCTGCCAACCGATCCCTTCTTCTAGTCAAGTTGTGGCACAAATTTCTCTTCTCCCCAATTCTATTCAATACCTGCTCATTATGTTAACAGAATCTTCCTCATTAATTATATGGTCTACCCATCTAATCTTTAGCATTCTCCTGTAGCACCACATTTCGAAAGCTTCTATTCTCTTCTTGTTCAAACCATTTATCGTCCATGTTTCACTTCCATATATAGCTACACTCCACACAAATACTTTCAGAAACGACTTCCTGTCATTTAAATCTATACTCGATGTTAACAAATTTCTCTTCTTCAGAAACGCTTTCCTTGCCATTGCCAGTCTACATTTGATATCCTCTCTACTTCGACCATCATGAGTTATTTTGCTCCCCAAATAGCAAACTTCCTTTACTACTTTAAGTGTCTCATTTCCTAATCTAATTCCCTCAGCGTCACCCAACTTAATTCGACTACATTCCATTATCCTCGTTTTGCTTATGTTGAAGTTCATCTTATATCCTCCTTTAAAGACATTGTCCATTCAGTTCAAGTGCTCTTCCAGGTCCTTTGCTGTATCTGAAAGAATTAGAATGTCATCGTCAAACCTCAAAGTTTTTATTTCTTGTCTCTGGACTAATTCCTACTCCAGATTTTTCTTTTTTATCGTTTACTGCTTGCTCAATATATAGACTGAATAACATCAGGGATAAGCTACAACCCTATCTCACTCCCTTCTCAACCACTGCTTCTCTTTCGTGCCCCTCGGCTCTTATAACTGCCATCCGGTTTCTGCGCAAATTGTAAATAGCCTTTCGCTCCCTGTATTTTATCGCTTCCACCTTTAGAATTTGAAAGAGAGGATTCCAGCGAACATTGTCAAAAGCTTTCTCTAAGTCTACAAATGCTGTAAACAGAGGTTTGTCTTTCCTTAACCTATCTTCTATGAGAAGTCGCAGGGTCAGTACTGCCTCGCGTGTTCCTACATTTCTCCAGAGTCCAAACTGATCCTCCCCGAGGTCGGCTCCTACCAGTTTCTCTATTATTCTTTAAAAATGTTACCTAACAACTGTTCTGCATTGTTCCTGTAAGCAACGAACTACTTACCTCGTCTTGTCGGTGGAACTGTGCGATCAGCAACACGCTAAAAAATATTTTAAAAGCAATACAGCGATCCATACATTCTTCAAATGGTTCAAATGGCTCTGAGCACTTTGGGACTTAAAATCTGAGGTCATCAGTCCCCTAGAACTTAGAACTACTTAAACCTAACTAACCTAAGGACATCACACACACCCAGGCCCGAGGCAGGATTAGAACCTGCGACCGTAGCAGTCGCGCGGATCCGGACTAAAGCGCCTAGGAACCGCTCGGCCACTGTGACCGGCTCCATACATGGTTATAAGAATTGTAATAACTACTGCCATAGTTTTATATAGAAACTGAATGATCAGGAAGGGTTTAAACTAGCCTTAAACGGTGTAAAAAAAATGAAAGAAATCAATAAAGACTTTAATTTACTACATTCGCAAAATAGATTATTTAAACACTGACAAACTTTAAGTAGACCTTAATTGTTCCACAATGTCTATACTCAATGAGCACGTTTCTGGCCACAACAAAGATATGAATAGTACTCTCAAAGCATAGATACTCAAAGCTGACAAAAACCCTCCAGTCAGCAAGCAAACAATAGCTATGTGCAACAAAAAGACAAATTACCAAAAATCCTCAATTAACACCCAAATCTCCTCCGTTGCTACTATCACAATTACTGCAGGCTGCGACTCATGAAATGAAATGTCGTGTGGCGAGGGCCTCCCAGGGCGTAGACCTGATCGCTTGGTGCAAGTCTTTAGAGGTATCGCCACTTCCAGACTTGCGCGTCGATAGGATGAAATGATGATAAAAACAACAGAAATAGCCAGTCCCTGAGCGCAGAAATTCTCCACAACCCAGCCGGCTATCCTTGGGTAACAGAAGAAACTTTGAATTTAATTGATGAAAGGAGAAAATATAAAAATGCAGTAAATGAAGCAGGCAAAAAGGAATACAAACGTCTGAAAAATGAGATCGACAGGAAATGCAAAATGGCTAAGCAGGAATGGCTAGAGGACAAATGTAAGGATGTAGAGGCTTATCTCACTAGGGGTAAGATAGATACTGCCTACAGGAAAATTAAAGAGACCTTTGGAGAAAAGAGAACCCCCTGTGTGAATATCAAGAGCTCAGATGAAAACCCAGTTCCTAAGCAAAGAAGGGAAAGCAGAAAGGTGGACGGAGTATATAGAGGGTCTATACAAGGGCGATGTACTTGAGGACAATATTATGGAAATGGAAGAGTTTGTAGATGAAGATGAAATGTGAGATATGATACTGCGTGAAGAGTTTGACAGAGTACTAAAAGACCTAAGTCGGAACAAGGCCCCAGGAGTAGACAACATTCCATTAGAACTACTGACAGCCTTGGGAGAGCCAGTCCTGACAAAACTCTACCATCTACTACCATCTGGTGAGCAAGATGTATGAGACAGGCGAAATACCCTCAGACTTCAAGAAGAATATAATAATTCCAATCCCAAAGAAAGCAGGTGTTGACAGATGTGAAAATTACCGAACTATCAGTTTAATAAGTCACGGCTGCAAAAGACTAACGCGAATTCTTTACAGACGAATGGAAAAACTGGTATAAGCAGACTTCGGGGAAGATGAGTTTGGATTCCGTAGAAATGTAGGAACACGTGAGGAAATACTGCCCCTACGACTTCTCATAGAAGATAGATTAAGGAAAGGCAAACCTACGTTTCCAGCATCTGTAGACTTAGAGAAAGCTTTTGACAATGTTCACTGGAATACTCTTTTTCAAATTATGAAGGTGGCAGGGGTAAAATACAGGGAGTGAAGGGCTATTTACAATTTGTACAGAAATCAGATGGCAGTTATAAGAGCCGAGGGGCACGAAAGGGAAGTAGTGGTTGGGAAGGGAGTGAGACAGGGTTGTAGCTTATCCCTGATTTTATTCAGTCTGTATATTGAGCAAGCAGTAAACGATAAAAAAGAAAAATCTGGAGTAGGAATTAGTCCAGAGACAAGAAATAAAAACTTTGAGGTTTGACGATGACATTCTAATTCTTTCAGATACAGCAAAGGACCTGGAAGAGCAGTTGAACGGAATGGACAATGTCTTTAAAGGAGGACATAAGATGAACATCAACAAAAGCAAAACCAGGATAATGGAATGTAGTCGAATTAAATCGGGTGATGCTGAAGGAATTAGATTAGGAAATGAGACATTTAAAGTAGTAGATGAGTTTTGCTATTTGGGGAGCAAAATAACTGATGATGGTCGAAGTAGAGAGGATATAAAATGTAAACTGGCAATGGCAAGGAAAGCTTTTCTGAAAAAGAGAAATTTGTTAACATCGAGTATAGATTTAAGTGTCAGGAAGTCGTTTCTGAAAGTATTTGTATGGAGTGTAGCCATGTATGGAAGTGAAACATGGACGATAAATAGTTTGGACAAGAACAGAATAGAAGCTTTCGAAATGTGGTGCTACAGAAGAGTGCTGAAAATTAGATGGGTAGATCACATAACTAATGAGAAGGTATTGAATAGAATTGGGGAAAAGAGGAGTTTGTGGCACAACTTGACTAGAAGAAGGGATCGGTGGTAGGACATGTTCTGAGGCATCAAGGGATCACTAATTTGGTATTGGAGGGCAGCATGGAGGGTAAAAATCGTAGAGGGAGACCAAGAGATGAATACAATACGCGGATTCAGAAGGACGTAGGTTGCAGTAGGTACTGGGAGATGAAGAAGCTTGCACAGGGTAGAGTAGCACGGAGAGCTGCATCAAACCAGTCTCAGGACTGAAGACCACAACAACAATAACAACAACACAAAAAACAAAGTTCTTCAACCTCAGATTTCACCCTTCAGTATTGACTATTCGTAATGCCCAAATAGTGGAATGAACCTCGATTACAACATGATTTTTGTGGAGAGTTAAAAAATTTCAACCCATAGGGGAATAGTGGCGATTTTTTGTAGTATTCAACCAGTTACCACTTTTCGAGAAAAGCAGCAAGCAGTGGATGGACTATGTTTTCTTTTATTTGCCTATTTTATTTATTATTTTCCAATCCTATGTACTTTGAAAGTGACGGAGTCAAAAATTTTCATTTTTTTTTCTATCTATTAGTTTATACGAAAAACGGTTATTTCAGAAACCAGTTATTTTGAGCGCTTTTAACAGTCAGGTTAAGCTGGCGTGGAAATGAAACCTATATTGAGCGCTTTTAACAATCAGGTGAAGCTGGCGTGGAAATGAAACCTGTATGATCGCAACCCGTTTGTTTCATCGATAACCGTCATCCCCGTAGGGTAACCGTGGTGCGGTGCATGTTTCCTGCAGCCGTTCGCCTGGGTCACAATGGATCCAGACACGAGCAGCAACTTGGTTTAACAAGAAACGTGATTCATTCGACCAGGCGACACGGTTCCATTGATACATAGTCCAATCCCCATGACCTCAGCCCACTCAATCGAAACAGATGATGTCGTGGGGTCAACAAGGCAACACGGAGGTTTCCTCTACAGCGGAGCCCCGTGTTCAAGAATCTGCGGCGACAGGTGTGCTCGGAAACACTTGTGCCTGGGCCAGTACTGTACTCTGTCGTCATATCTGCCACGGATCGCCACCTGTCCTGCTTCACAGAGCGTCCACGCCTCTGACCTCCACGGTCTTCGTTGAGGCGTGGAGGTCCACCACCTTGTCACGTACTTGCGGTCTCACCGTCCTTCATACATGCTCACGAAAGCAACGCGCGAACGGCAGACCAGCATCGTTGTTTCTAAGATATTTGTCATCAGGTGCCAGCCCATAATAATCTGCCCTTTGTCTAAGGAGTAGAACCAACACCGACTCACAGGAAGGCCTCGGCGCTTGTTCGTGACGTCACGTCAGCTAGGCACGGTGAACGCCAGGTCTGTTACAGGCATACTCATAATGGTGGTGTCTCCCTCTCTGACACAGGAAAATGTGAAACTATTGGCGGTAGTTGACGAACACACATTGTTCTGAGAGATTTCTGCAATCAATTAATTGTGCAATTCATTACACTTTTTAACAAATAGTGTACTCCTGAACTTAAATTTCCACCTGTTTTAAGGATTGACATACAAAAACAACTTCATGGTCCAGCAGCAACAGAATTCGTGTTTCTTTACCTTATTTATAAATCTGAGGAAGTTACGTTTGTACTGGGTTGCTTTTACAAGAAACTGTTAACATATTGGTGCTCTTCTTTAGGTATCGTGGTTGACTATGGGGTGAGGAGCACTGAATGTTAATGAAATATCTTGCGATTGTACACGTTGGGGGAGGGGGTGGGGGACGGAAGAAGAGGCAAAAGAGAGATACTTGTTTTATCAAATAATTTTTTTTATTTTAAAGTTTCTCCTTTCAGTTGCAAGAGGGGAATATTTGCTAATGTGCATGTTTAAAAAAGTTTAAGCTCAGCAGTATTTTCGATGATGAAGCTATTTTGTTTCCTGTTTAGAATTCCTTTCGTTGAAAACGACTGTAATCTAATGACTGGCAACAGTTGGACATTTACACATGTAAATTAGTTCACAATTCCAGTGACGACGTCAAACGAAAATAAATAAATAAATAAAAGAAACGAGTTCATTTTAAGGGTGTTGGGGTAAGTTTCGATAACAAAATGGATCAAGTAAATATAGTTACTTGAATGTAAAATTTCACAAGCTTGCAATGGGGCAAAGCATCTTCTCATATTGATCTACATTTGTTTCGACAGGATTCAGTAATACAGAACTATGATCTTCATTTGTAGCTTTACGATAGTAAGAAAATCTTTCATCTAAATAAAACTGCAGAATCCAAAACAATACCAAACATTTTGTCCAAAAATAAGAGATTTATAGTGATAAGCACGCCCAGGCGTTTCTGCCTGCAACAGACCTGGCGTTCGCCGTGACTAGCTGACGTGACGTCACCAACAAGCGCCGAGGCCTTCCTTTGAGTCGGTGTTGGTAGAACACGGCAAGTGCCATACGCAGATTTCTCGAAAACTACGCTCAGTGGAAGAGGAGTCAAAAACTCTGTCTCTCTTTCAAGGTATTTTAGAATCAAAATATTAAATTAACTAGACAAATAAAAGAAACTTAGTCCGTCCACCGTTCGCTGCTTTTCTCTAAAAGTGGTAAGTGGTCGAATACTAGAAAAAACCACGAGTTTTCTCTTATTGATTGCAATTTTTTGAAATTCTGCTCAAAAATCATGTTAGACAAAACCGGTTTTTGCTTTGTTTTTAATAGAAGTTTCGTATCTGTAAACTTTAGCCTGCCGTAGCGTTAACATTTCATAAAGCAGCAGAAATACAGTACACCTTTACAGTATTCGTGGAGAGGGACTGAAGAGGAATTTTTGCTATGTTTATGCAGTTCGTGTAGCAATAAAATGCCAGTAAAATATAAAAATCTTTAATAAGCAAAGAAAGAAGTAGCACCACTGAAAATTTTTCAGTAATGTTGAACATAGTGTGTTACAATGAATGAGATAAATTTTTCAGTATGTTTAAATCTTACTGGAAGTGTTGACAATATAAATCACGAATTGTAACTTCGTTCCAGTTACTGTACCAGAAAAATTAATCAACAGTACCAAAACGAAAATGCAGTATTCTACACATAAATTACACGAAGGGCTACATTTTCTCCCATGCTCTTGTTTAAAATGATATACAAATGTCAATAACGAACACACTATTATTTCATTTCTGTACTGTGTAAAAATTCCACAAATTGGAATTTAATTTTTTTTACAACTGCAAAAAACTTGTTTTAACCAGTCGCTTTAACTTTAAAATGTTTATAGTAACTCATACTATAGTATACTTTGTTTGCTTTTTGCAGTTAAGATGTGCGTACGTATTTTGCATTTGACGGCGCATTTGTTTCAATGCCTGATTTGAAGCCAACAATTTACAGAAAACGAGAATTTGAAAATAAGTGTTCGTTATTGTTACGAGTTAGTAATCTCCAAATACGTAACAAACAAAAATGAACATTGGACGTTGAAGCCCATATATTTCTCCGAAAATGAAATAAAAATAAGTCGTTTTAGGCGAAAAGTCGCTATAAGCGATGTCGTACCAACCGATTTTTAAATATAGCGTTTACGTAGGATTTAAACGGAATCGTTGGATGTCGCTGTTACAGCCAGTACGTCGTTAACAGCGATGTCGCTATAAACTGTATCCACTGTATATGCAATTTAAAACCGAAAAGGAGAGAGAGACTCAATTGAGTTAACGAATAACTCCTACTAGCATCCATCTCAGATCTTTGTGCAGCATTATGCAGTGTTCCTCTACCAGTAATTCGCTGTTCAAGTCATCAAAGAGTCCACAATCTTATTCGCGATTTTATCCGCTGTTCTCCGACATTTGCTAACTTAATTAATGCAGCTGCTTTATGCGCGTTCATTTTCGTAGAGAACCTGTGCCAGATGCAGCCAAGAACTGCCGCTGGAGAGCGCGCTGCGGTCGGAAGTCACGATGAGGAACACGTGCCGTGAAATGTGGCAGATCGTTTTAGAGCGAATGGCAGCCACGATGGCGTTCCTCGTGATGAGATCCACGTCCCGTGTGAGGACGGGTTTAGCTCTTCGCACACCACAGGAGACACTCGGAGCTGCAGGTCCGCCGCAGGCTGCTACGTTGGCTCTGCTGGAATGCCAGTCTCGCAAATCCGGTGAAAGCCGGGCGCCAACACCGGAACGGGGACGATCGGGTTACTCGTGGCACCTCACGGCCGCGTCGCTGGATCTCAACAGCTTGCCTCATTAACCCGTGCCTCTGCCGTCCCCCCCCCCCCCCCCCCCCCCCCTCTGCTCTACAAACCATCAGACAAATAACACACCGAGTTGATTCCGACTGCGGACAACCTCGCAGTGACACGCAAGCGCGTTCGCGAATCGACTTATGTAAAAGTACTTTCGGAAGTATCCGAATAGAGTTTTATAGGGCCGTTACTATTTATTTAAAAAAAAGATCTAGTTTTTAATGTAGTTACACGAGAAGCACTAAAAACTAATGTGCTCATTAATGTTAACACCAAATATGTATACATGTCCTGTAAACTGACTCGTTCTAAAACATTTCGATAAAAAAATCGTTCAGGTGATGTATGGAACATGTAAGTAACTAACCAACTAATTTACACCAGTGGTCTAGGGCTGGACAACTGTTTTGGATGAGAGCCACTTTGTGGAAGCAGAGGTCAGCGGAGGCCCGCACCTTTATTGCATTCTGTACTTAACTCTGAATTTCAGAAAAGGTATTATTGTGCCATAAAAATCAGTAAATATAACCAAAATAGTCGTAGTTTTGCTAATTTCGTATCATCAATAACTGCAAGCACGTTTAAATTTTTCTCATCACAGCCTGTAGCACGTGTCTGTCAAAGAGTATCGATATTTACTCTTGTTGACCTTCAAGCAAGAAAAAATTCACTTACAAATATGATATCCAAACATGACAAAGATTTGTAAAAAATCGGCTGATGTCGCAGTATTAAACATTTATTGCACAATGTGTTCTGACTACGTGTTAATAAGTTCAAGGTGCAACTCTTCAGATTCTGTGTCAATATCAGCAGAGGTGGAATAAGAAAGAAAATCGAATTGAGACTCAATTTTCTTGAAGTTCTGAAACCATCTTGTGAACTCGTCCTCTAAACTCTGCAGATGATCCCTAATCTTAGCAGAAACGCTTTCAGGCACTTTCTGTTTTCCTAACAAACGGAAATGACAAAAACTGTCTTGACCTGCTTGCCTTGTAAATAGAGCTACTTTGCACTGAATGATTTTACTTGCGTCCACATTTAATGTGCAACCAACCGCTTTTCCTCCAGTGTCACATTCCATTCCTACAATTTCTCTAATACCTCAGCTGCAAACATCATCTCGTATCTCCACTCCTGACATTCCATTTTTGTAAAAAAAATCATGAAATATCTCTTTCGTGTCCATAAATAAAAGGATTTCATACTGCAGTGCCCAGACTCTTTTTGACACTTATCCGGACTGGGCCACCTCACACTGTTGTGGTAAATTACGTCTTCATATTTTGCCCCCGCATCCTCAAGAACAGATCTGAACTGTACCTGGTGCAGTTTCCTTGCTCATATTGTGTTCACAACATCAACAAGTGCTTTAATTCCAGCGCAGCTTTGCAAAGGCTCTCCTGATGCAATATGCAATGAAAAGACAAGATTTCACTGTCTGCGTTTTGGGCTTGTAACTTGTTTTTTGAAAGGTTTACCATAACCACATTTTTCCCACTGAAAGATCTGGTCCCATCTGTTGTAATGTTACAATTTTATTTCAGGACAAGCCGCTTTGCTCCACATAATCCACAGCACACTGGAGCAAGTGACCAGCCACCATATCTTTAAATGATTCTAGACAACAGTAATTCCTCTATGAAAATTTCATTAATTCCACCGATTAATATGAATAATTATGCAGTGTCTTCGTTATCTGTGCTCTCATAAACTGCTAAGGAAAACCAAACAAAATCTTTGCTCGCAGTCTTGAGCTATTCTGTGAGCTTGTCTGTAATTAAGTCAATGTGCCGCAATATAACCCCTGACAATGAAACGCTTTAAATTAGCTTCTAACATCAGGGCACAATAGTCGTGCACCTCTGCATACACTGCTCAATAAACTACTCATTTCGAAAGAGGCTTGTTGCGTTAAGCAAGGTTACAGGTTACCCTGAAACTTGCATCTGTAGCGCTATTTTGAAATTCTGATTGTTTTATAAATGTTTGTTGCTTTTTCAGCATTTTCACATTCTCCGCAGAGCTTTTTGTGTTCTTCCTGGGAAAGTTTGCCGCCAAATTCGCTATGTTTTGTTTCATAACATCGTTTCAGATTGTACTCCTTTAACACGGTCATCGTTTCATGACACAATAAACACACAGATTTATTCCCGGTAGAGTCGACGGACATGAAAGGGAAGCACTGGTTGGGAAGGGAGTGAGACAGGGTTGTAGCCTCTCCCCGATGCTATTCAATCTGTATATTGAGGAAGCAGTAAAAGAAACAAAAGAAAAATTCGTAGTAGGTATTAAAATCCATGGAGAAGAAATAAAAACTTTGAGGTTCGCCGATGACATTGTAATTCTGTTAGAGACAGCAAAGGACTTAGAAGAGCAGTTGAACGGAATGGAAAGTATCTTGAAAGGAGGGTATAAATGAACATCAACAAAAGCAAAACGAGGATAATGGAATGTAGTCGAATTAAATCGGGTGATGCTGAGGGAATTAGATTAGGGAATGAGACACTTAAAGTAGTAAAGGAGTTTTGCTATTTGGGGAGCAAAATAACTGATGATGGTCCAAGTAGAGAGGATATAAAATGTAGACTGGCAATGGCAAGGAAAGCGTTTCTGAAGAAGAGAAATTTGTTAACATCGAGTATAGATTTAAGTGTCAGGCAGTCTTTTCTGAAAGTATTTGTATGGAGTGTAGCCATGTATGGAAGTGAAACATGGACGATAACTAATTTAGACAAGAAGAGAATAGAAGCTTTCGAAATGTGGTGCTATAGAAGAATGCTGAAGATTAGATGGGTAGATCACATAACTAATGAGGAGGTATTGAATAGAATTGGGGAGAAGAGGAGCTTGTGGCACAACTTGACTAGAAGAAGGGATCGGTTGGTAGGACATGTTCTGAGGCAGCAAGGGATCATCAATTTAGTACTGGAGGGCAGCGTGGAGGGTAAAAATCGTAGAGGGAGACCAAGAGATGAATACACTAAGCAGATTCAGAAAGATGTATGCTACAGTAGGTACTGGGAGATGAAGAAACTTGCACAGGATAGAGTAGCATGGAGAGCTGCATCAAACGAGTCTCAGTACTGAAGGCCACAACAACAACAACCAACAAGGAAATATGTGTTTGTCGCTTCCTGATTAAACACACGACATTCAGCACTGATTTTACAGTTATTTTCGCAGGTTTCATGGCTCCACTAGAGTTGGAAATTTACATATTTACTATTGCTCAGAAAAACGAAAATAAACCAGATAAACCGGAAAAGTAATACTGTCGTTGGTCGCACTATGCTTGCAAACCAAGTTGACACTAGGCGCGGTGGCTGATGGGAGCGCAAATAGTATCTAAAATCCGCGTGCGTATTGACTTGGCCATCCATATTCGGTGGCGCACGGGAAGGAAATCTCGGTTCAACACGGATTTTTCTTTCATAGCGGACAGCACGAAAGCCATTAGCGCGCGGCTTGTGGTCCGCGGACGGCTTTTTTCCCACGCCGGCTCTAGTGGGTAACATTGGGGGCTACGTGAGGGTATTCGCGGACGACGTAATTGTCGGTAGCAAGGTTACAACGCCACAAGAATCGACTACTAACGCGGAGGCCGGCAATTGACCCTTAAACGAGAATAAATTTACGCATTGCACATATATAGGTGAAGAGGTCCAGGATTGCTCGATGACACTATTTGCGACAAATCACTGGGAACAGCAAGTATCGTAATATACGTTCAGCAAGCCATCTGGAGCGACGTAAAGTGGAATTGGCACATAAGACAGATGGTGGGATACGTCGATGCCGAACTGAGGTACATCTATATCCACATAATTACTCTGCAATTCACAATTAAGTGCCTGGCAGAGGGTTCCTCGAAACACCTTTAAGCTATTTTTCTACCGTTCCACTCTCGAACAGCGCGCGGGAAAAACGAAAACTTAAATCCACCCGTGCGAGCTTTGATTTCCCTTATTTTATTGTGATGATCATTTCTCCACGTGTAGGTGGACGCTAACAAAATACACTCCTGGAAATGGAAAAAAGAACACATTGACACCGGTGTGTCAGACCCACCATACTTGCTCCGGACACTGCGAGAGGGCTGTACAAGCAATGATCACACGCACGGCACAGCGGACACACCAGGAACCGCGGTGTTGGCCGTCGAATGGCGCTAGCTGCGCAGCATTTGTGCACCGCCGCCGTCAGTGTCAGCCAGTTTGCCGTGGCATACGGAGCTCCATCGCAGTCTTTAACACTGGTAGCATGCCGCGACAGCGTGGACGTGAACCGTATGTGCAGTTGACGGACTTTGAGCGAGGGCGTATAGTGGGCATGCGGGAGGCCGGGTGGACGTACCGCCGAATTGCTCAACACGTGGGGCGTGAGGTCTCCACAGTACATCGATGTTGTCGCCAGTGGTCGGCGGAAGGTACACGTGCCCGTCGACCTGGGACCGGACCGCAGCGACGCACGGATGCAAGCCAAGACTGTAGGATCCTACGCAGTGCCGTAGGGGACCGCACCGCCACTTCCCAGCAAATTAGGGACACTGTTGCTCCTGGAGTATCGGCGAGGACCATTCGCAACCGTCTCCATGAAGCTGGGCTACGGTCCCGCACACCGTTAGGCCGTCTTCCGCTAACGCCCCAACATCGTGCAGCCCGCCTCCAGTGGTGTCGCGACAGGCGTGAATGGAGGGACGAATGGAGACGTGTCGTCTTCAGCGATGAGAGTCGCTTCTGCCTTGGTGCCAATGATGGTCGTATGCGTGTTTGGCGCCGTGCAGGTGAGCGCCACAATCAGGACTGCATACGACCGAGGCACACAGGGCCAACACCCGGCATCATGGTGTGGGGAGCGATCTCCTACACTGGCCGTACACCACTGGTGATCGTCGAGGGGACACTGAATAGTGCACGGTACATCCAAACCGTCATCGAACCCATCGTTCTACCATTCCTAGACCGGCAAGGGAACTTGCTGTTCCAACAGGACAATGCACGTCCGCATGTATCCCGTGCCACCCAACGTGCTCTAGAAGGTGTAAGTCAACTACCCTGGCCAGCAAGATCTCCGGATCTGTCCCCCATTGAGCATGTTTGGGACTGGATGAAGCGTCGTCTCACGCGGTCTGCACGTCCAGCACGAACGCTGGTCCAACTGAGGCGCCAGGTGGAAATGGCATGGCAAGCCGTTCCACAGGACTACATCCAGCATCTCTACGATCGTCTCCATGGGAGAATAGCAGCCTGCATTGCTGCGAGAGGTGGATATACACTGTACTAGTGCCGACATTGTGCATGCTCTGTTGCCTGTGTCTATGTGCCTGTGGTTCTGTCAGTGTGATCATGTGATGTATCTGACCCCAGGAATGTGTCAATATAGTTTCCCCTTCCTGGGACAATGAATTCACGGTGTTCTTATTTCAATTTCCAGGAGTGTATTTTCACACTCTGAGGAGATAGGTGACGATCGAAATTTCATGAGTTCTTACCGCAGCGAAAAGCACCGTTGTTTTAATGACTGCCACACCAATTCGTATATAATATTTCCTGAACTCTCTCCTTTGTTTCTCAATAACAATAAACGAGCTGCGCTTCTTTGAACTTTTTCGATGTCCTCCGTCAATCTTCTCTTATGCGGATCTCACACCGCAACAGTACTCCAGAAAATAGCGGACAAGTGTGGTGTAAGCAGTCTCTTTAGTAGACCTGTTATATTTTGTAAGTGTTCAGCCAATAAATCGCAGTCTTTGGTTTGCTTTCCCCACAACATCATGTATGTGATCGTTCCAAGTTGTTCGTAATTGTAATCCCTTAAGCATTTAGGTGAGTTTACAGCCTTTAAATTTGTATGATTTATCGTGGTAACTGAACTCATGGAGAATCTTAAGGAAAATGTAATTCATCCACGGAAGAAGTGGCTTATGAAACTCCCGTTCGATCGATGCTTGAGTATTGTTCATTAGTCTGTGACTCTTTAACAAGCAGAATTAACAGAAGAGACAGAGAAAATCCAATGATGAGCGGCGCGTATCGTCGGGAGCCCGTTCGGAAGACTCTAGAGAGTTATGGAGATGCTCAACAAACACTCACAGACGCTGCAACAGAGGCGTTGTGCAACACGGATAGGTTGACTGTTGAAAGTTGGAGAATGCGCGCTCGTAAAAAATCGATTATATATTGCTCCCCCCCCCCCCCCCCCCCCCACTTACGTCTCGCGCAATTACCGCGATGAAAACATCAGCGAGATTAGATGTCACATGGAGCTTTATCAATAATCATTCTTCACGTGCGCCATTCATGAATGGTACAGGAAAGGGGGGAGAAGATGGGAGAGCCCAATACAAACGGACAAAACAATTCAATAGTAATGAATTGGAAAGGATATGAAAGAGTGAAAACATTTAAATATTTAGGTTCTGTAATAACGGAGGACAATAAAGTAGCAGTAAAAATCCAAGAAAGGATAGCGAGTAGAAATCGTTGCTATTTTGCCTTGCAGAACGTATTTTAATTCCAGGAATGTTAGTAGTAGGAATACAAAAATCAAAATATACACGACCATATTAAGAACTATAGTAATGTATGGATCAGAAGGCTGGGTATTGACATTAAAGGAGGAGAACTGGTTATTGAGATGGGAAAGAAAGATACTAAGAAGGATTTTTGGAGCAGTGAGAGAGGAAGATGGCTGGAGAGTAAGATCAAATGTAGAACTACAAACACTTTTTGGACGGATGGATGTTGTTGTTAAAATTAAGCAGGGAACAATAAGATGGGCAGGACATGTATAGAGAATGCCAGAAACTCGGAGTGTCGAGAAAGATTTTATGGGAAAACCTGACGGGAGAAGGAGAAGAGGTAGACCCAGGAAAAGGTGGCTGGACGATATGGAGGAAGATCTAAAGGCGATGGGAATAAGAAATTGGAGAAGGAAGGCAATGGACAGAGAAGAATGGAGGCAAGTGATACAGGAGACCAAGGTTCTTCAAGGACTGTAGAGC
Organism: Schistocerca serialis cubense; assembly: GCF_023864345.2. Classification (NCBI taxonomy): domain Eukaryota; kingdom Metazoa; phylum Arthropoda; class Insecta; order Orthoptera; family Acrididae; genus Schistocerca; species Schistocerca serialis. Next base: position 171,546,639 of record NC_064641.1, read on the forward strand.
CAACCAAGAAGAAGAAGAAGATGGTGGTAAAAGAAGTAACCCCCGTCACAACGCATAACATGGCTTGCGGAGTACAGATGCAGATACGGATTCTTTAATGCCGCTCAGGCAAACGCGAACATTAATTTTACATCAACAAAAAATTAAGATAGCATTTTCTAATATGCCTAAAGAGATTACAGAGTTGACGAAAACTTATTTAAAAATGCGATTAAAAATTACCTATTAGGCATACGTTTCATGAGTGAAGGATTATTTAGATAGCATAGATTAGAGGCTTGGTAAAAACTGTAACACAAATAAATAGTAATATAATGCCCTAGTCAAATGTCAACACACTTCCGCACTGTTATTTTTTTCCTGTAATACTTCACACTCACATTTTGTAGTGGGTAGCACTATACATGTTATCATTTTTCTGAGTTGGACATCGCTTTCATTATGAAGGGGGTGATGTTCCAGAATTCAAGACAAACAAATGGAAAATTACAGTACGCAAAATGGAAACCAAATGTTACTGCTGGTGGTGTTCGTGGTGTGTGCAGTGATTACTACTGTGAAGAATCTAGCACAACCTTTTTACGTTACGAAATAACTTATTTACAAGAATGTATAAACCAAACATCCCAATATCCTAGATATAAACCGAACAAGGTTGCGCTGTTGTAGACTGGCTTTGTATTCAAGAGGATTGAGGCTTTATTCCACATCTGGTAATACTGATTTATATTTTCCTTTGGTTCCTAGGTTACTTCCTGCACCAGGCTGGTTCTTACTACAGCCCACGCCAGCCTGTCCCATTCTCGTCAAACTAGACCTATAATTTATGTTAGTGACTATAAGTATGAGTTAAGTTACTGTCCTTACTCTGCAATACAATGGCATATCCAGCGTCGTTGTAAAAATGATCCATGTATGAAGAAAACTACTACTACTACTACTACTACTACTTGCATCCACGTGAAAACACTTTTCGTAAGTTGATACAATCGGTCTTCAGAGTTAGAGCCACACCTCTTTCTCCGAAATTTCTGAAGTCTGCTGAACACATATATCATTGGCCTAACTATAGCGCAGTACCTAAACTGCCTAATGAGTGTCGGCAATCTGTCACCAAACTGTTATCCTTCCGCGGACGTATTTACATGTCACTACCGACAGCAAAGCTCAGTTTCTAACCGCTCAGTTTAGTTTCCCTTAGTAGTTTATAATGACACGGCTCAATACCCAAAATTATTTTATTCAAAATGGCGCCGGCCTACGAATTTTGTCACTTTCTAACAATTTCACTTCCAAACTTGGTTGCCTGCCTTCTTTTGCCAGCGTCAATATTTTGTGATGTCTTGTGGAAAGCGGACATCATGAGACTGGCTCAGTATGAAAACACAGGTAATTTCTGGGTGGAAACAAAAATAGCAACCAACTACAGTTAATTGCTAAATTTATTCAAAACAAGGCCGTAACCAGTTTTAAACCGACAAGTTCATCTTCAGTCGTCAGTACAGGTGTTATTTGCCGGTTGCGCAAGGTCAAACTTCAGAAAAGACGAACGTTTTATATTATATCAAATGACAGAAGTATATAACAACATGTCGCTGTTTTTAATGGAAGAATTTTGCGACGTTTCTATCACCAGAGAAGTTTTCTTCAGTACTGTACACGAAATTTTAGTTCTAAATTGTTCGACTGGTAATGACTGAATATCCTTAGATAGAGCACTAAATAATTTTAGGGCCACCATTGGGAAGCTGTTCTGCGTCTTAGTTAACCGACATCTTGGCCTGTTTATGCTGTCTTCATAGCGAGTGCTGTGTTGATGGACTACATTTCTCTTTCTGTAGGTCTCATGATTTGTCTTTGTGTGAACAAGGCAACTGAAAACATATTGAGGTCAGGAAGCGCAATACCATTTATTGCACAGAATTATATACATCACAGGGGTTTTGATGTTAAGTGACCCGTGTAAGAGTTCTTTTTTCCCATTAAAAACTGTTATATTTGTATATATGACGGTAGTATCTGTTCCCGAAAGAACAGTTACCGTGGATGACCATGCAGCTTTGCTAGAAATGAAATGATAATTAAATGGACACCCTAGCTGCAAACAGGCGTTGATGTACTTCATTGGGGACATGCTGAAAATGTGTGCCCCGACCGGGACTCGAACCCGGGATCTCCTGCTTACATGGCAGACGCTCTATCCATCTGAGCCACCGCGGGCACAGAGGATAGTGCGTCTGCAGGGAATTATCCCTGCACGCTCCCCGTGAGATCCACATTCCCAACATGTCCACACCACTACATTCGTAGTGCGCCTAATAGATGTTTGCCCATCATACTCATTACTCGTGGCAGATTAATCTACCAAGTCCCGTACGAGTTCGGGCATAGCGTGTGCGTTCGCACAAGCACATATTTGTGTTATATTTCGACATTAGCCCAGGTACAGAGCGCTGCTACGAAAACCTTGAGACTCTTCAGGCAGCTGCTGATATTTGCTTGTCGTTGTCAGAGCTACAGTCCATCAGAAACAAACAGACTAATTAACAATAGCTGGATCATGTTCCCATTTTCGGTAAGAATTCACGGCATTGTCAACGGCCATTGCATCGAACTGTACTGGCGGTCATGAAGTATGATAAGGCAGTGATTCGTGTCCTAGTGTCCGTTATTGATATCCTTGCCGTTTCTTTAGTTGGCTCTGTTAAATGTCAATGTAATTTCGGACTCTTAATAGATTTCCGTAAGGCATTCGACGACACTAATCAAGATAAAATCACACGGATTATATTTTAAAATATGCGATTGCTCGAGGAACATTTGACTAATGGAAACCAGTACGTTATACTGCATGGCGATTGTTCCACATTAATGAAAGCAGTATTGGGTGTGTGCTGGCAATATATGATGGGGTGGGGGGGAGAGGTGGGGGGGGGGGCAGGGACGAGGAGGAGGGTCATATGAAAACGAGACAGATGGAAAGAAGTAAGTAAACTGTTGATTACTTCAAAAATAGTCGCCATAACTGTTAATACATTTGTCCCACTATAAGACAAGATGGCCCATGCGTTCGTGGAAAAATGTTTGCTGTTGCCTACGGAATCACGATTGCCTCCAGCTGTGCACCTCTTCGTCCAAAGCAGATCGACCGGCATGAATGTCCTCCTTCAGAGCTCCATAATGTGGAAAACGTATGAGGAGAGATCAGGATTGTGCAGAGATGTGTGAGGGCTTCTCAGCCTAACCGCGACGTCTTCGAAGCAACGTTGCAACACGTAAGCGTTGCAGCATTATGCTGCAACAGAATGATGCCTTCCGTCAGTCCGCTGCTAACTGACTTTCTGGAACAAGGCACCACAATTCACCCTCACAATACCAACATATTTATAATACCACCAGAAGATACCTGCAAATCGGTGGCTTTTCTGCCTTTTGCTGGGAGCATTTCCTCGAAGATAGGAAGAATTCTGAAAAGATACCATATCAAAAGTATTTTTCGTCCGCCAGCCAAGATTAGAGCGCTCCTTGGCGCTGTAAAGGATGACTTGGGTTTGAGGAAGCCCGGTGTGTACAAGATCCCTTGCCACTGTGGGAAGGCTTATATCGGTCAGACAATCCGGACCATTCAGGACCGATGTGTCGAGCATCAACGGCACACACGGCTGCTTCAACCTGAGAAATCTGCAGTGGCGGAGCACTGTCTCACCGAGGGACACAGATTGCTCTATGACGAGACACAAATGGTTGCCCCTGCATCTCGCTATTGGGACTGTGTTTTAAAAGAATCCACAGAGATTCGTTTATCTGACAATCTTATTAATAGAGACAAGGGTTATCTTTTAAGTAAGACTTGGGACCCGGTGTTATCTGACATTAAAAAACAACGGTCTGTGTTTCGATCGTCGGAATAAAATTTTTTAAATTTTTGACAGCGATATCTCGATTTTGCCTTTTTCCACCACTGGCGGCGCGGTATGTTTATTGCGCTAGAGGGCAGTTACGGCACCTTCTCGCGCACGCGTTGTGGGTCTTCTGCGGCCTATATAGGGGCCGCCGCTTGCGCTACCTCGGGCTAAAACTGGATAAGAATCTGACATTTACGCATCACATCAAAGAGGCCAGAAACAAGGGCTCTGCCCGGCTCTTTCAGCTGTACCCACTCCTTAAGGGCAGGGGACTCACAGTACCTGCCAAACTCAAAATTTGGAAAACGATCATCCTCCCAGCCATGCTCTACGGTTCAGAAGCATGGAGTATGGCAGCAGACACCAATCTCAAACAGTTGGAAATCATCCAAAACAAAGCCTTCCGAATCGTTGCAGACGCTCCATGGTTCTCGAGCAATGAGGAGATCAGAGCAATGTTAGGACAGCCCTCATTCTATCATATCATAAAACAAAAATCATTAAAATTCTACGAATCATCCAACGCATCACCACACCAACTCATCAACTCTCTGGGAAGGGACGAAAACCCTGACCAGAGAGCACCAATCACCACAATCCATCGGCAATTCAGGCGCTAGTCATATGAACCCATACGCAAACATACACTTACATCATCATCGCCGCCGCCTCCACTATCATCATCATCGCCGCCGCCTCCAGTAACATCATCTATCCAGGGGAAAAACGACCCCTAGCCAATACCATATATAACCCTGAATCCGCACCACCAAGGAACACCTCGTAAGACAGAGCGTTTTCAAGGACGCTGGTTCTTCAAATACACCATGGGTATAGACCCAGCCATTTCATGTCGGTAGGAAGTCAGTTCTGGCGAGTTCGTGCACCAGCACTCTCACCTGAACATGGCGGCCAGTTGGACCGCGGAGATATTGTGTCGTGAAGACGTTATGATCCGACTGCATACCCGAGAAGAATATTATCAATTATTACGACGGGAAAGCCTTCGTAGCCATATATAAAAGGCTTTAGACCCATGATTTCGGACCGAGAGGTGTCCTTACAATCTCTATCTCTGGACTAAACGTAACTACTTCTTTTTTTCTATATATAGATTAGTGTAATTTACAATTTTATCTATAATATCAATTGTAAAATACTTCATAAATGCATCAATTTCAGTTTTAGCATCCCGTGAGACACGTGTGGGTCCAGGAAAAATTTTCAACAAATTATTTGAAAACATTTTCGAGGTTTGGCTCACTGGATTGCTAAGCCAAAATGTTTCAGACCTTTTCCCCTGCCCCAAAAATACTTGAAATTCACTTGACAGTTCCAGAGTTTCTTGGCCTTCGTCCCCTGACTGTTCACTCTCGCTGGAATGGTCATCTTCAATAATTCTCTCTTCTTCGTCACTTTCGTTTGAAAAATCGAAATTATCTTCTTGTTCTAATCTGCCTTCACGCTCTTCATCAGAGAGCTCTCTTAGTAGCTCCACATCTCTTCTGTCGTATTATAACGTCTAGACCTGAAAGATGAGAAACAGGGCATAATGAAAGGAAAAGCAAAGCAAATAAACGACAGAAGTCAATAGAACAATTAGACGAATGAAGGAAAATGTAGATTATTTTCGTAATAGAAGCAATAATAATTATTCATTTATAAATGTATAGTACTAAAAAGGTAACGAAGTAGTAAAAAAATACTTACATTATCGTGTATTATAAATATAATTGTAGAACACCGACACACGCAAGCGGTACTGGGTGCCGCAACGAGGAAGTGTTTCAGTTAAGGGCTTGCAGACAACTAGCTGTAAATCACACAGGCACGGAGTCATGCGGGAATCACGTGGAGACTACTGGTGGGGGAATACCTGGAAGCCCAACCTCAAACCTCCCATAATAGCTGCCAAAACTCAGAAATGCAGCGTTTAGCTAAGGGTTAAATGTATGAGATAAGTTTAACTGAAAAACTTGAAACACTTATGGTATCTGGTAGAAGAAATCACTAAAATCAATATCTGTTTTTTTTTTCAAAAGTTGAAAACATAAATTACCTGACTACAGTACAGTATTTTCAAAAGGTGCACGAAGTATCTGCCCACCCTTCCCTGGTATTGCGAGCACAGCTGTAGGTGGACGCATTGCAAAAATTGAAGCGCGCCATTGAGTCCTAACGTACAAGAATGTTTACGGACGCCATCGTTATGTTGCAGGATAATGACCGCCCACAAGTTGCTAAGGTTGTTTTGACTACGCTGCGAAACGTTCGCTGGGAAGCCGTTAAACATCCTCCATACAGTCCCGATATGATTTCCAGATTTTTGGATCCTCGGAGAATGACACTCGGTTATCGCTGAAACATCCGGTTTTAGTTTATATCGATTTTTTTCCCAACTTTAACGTATTAGAACAGCTCAGAATAACTAGTTTATAAAATAACCGATTTTCGGGTTTTTATTCCTATTATTTCCGATAATAAACGTAAAAGTCGAACAAAAATAGAAAAATTTTGACTCACTCAATTTAAATACACATAGAATCAAAATATTAAATTTAAATAGGTACATAAAAGAAAACTATTCCACCCACTGTTCGATGCCTTTCTCGAAAAGTTATAAGTTGTTAAATATTACAAAATTACCTGTGTTCTCTTACTGTTTTTTTTTAACTCTGCTCAGAAATCATGTTGTGAATGAAATGATCGTATGGCATTGCTGGCCAGGAGGCCCCATCCGGAGAAGTTCGGCCGCCGAGTGCAATGAAGAACTCTATTTCTCTTGTTATTTCTTCGTTTTCAATGGCTACAGGCAGATAAAGACATATAATATAGACATGGGATGCAGATCAGTTATGTTCTATTTTTCATCGTAAATTATGAATGAATTGTTAAGTTTTAAGTTTCTCCTCATATTATGTCGCAAGTTTGCTGTGGCTCTTCCCATTTTCAATCTTTTAAAGCAAGTGGAGCATTGTACTGCACTTCGTAAAATACTTCCAGACTAAGGATGGTGTCAGTCTGTAATACAACTGCTCTCTGATGACAGTAAGAAACCACCATTTGGACCAGATGGGACAAGTTCTGCACACTGCATTGTACATGTGTACCATCTAACAGGCCATACCACATGGTAACATGTGCATTATTGTCTCAGCAACGCTGTACCATCCTTATGCAATGTGTTTGTTGTTTGTTTCTGTCGGCATTGTTGTTACTCGTAAAATAACACTGATCTCTCACCCAATTTTTTAATAGAACGCTATATTTCGAAGCAAATGAAAATTTACCAATAAAAATTACTCGTTTGATTGAAAAAGGTTTATTTAAAACCCAAAAGCTTTGTCACTGCTGCTATGTTTAATTGACATTTCGGTTTTTTACGCGGTTATTAGTAAAAAATAAAAAATACCTCTTATAACCGAGGCCAAACAGATACTGAAAAATGCTAGTTATTCAGAACTAAAATACCGGTATCGATTTTAGCCGGTCGGTTTTTCCCATCCCTGTCCAATACTGTGAATGAATTGTTGTTAAATTTTTAATTTATTAGTGTTACCATGATTTATTCCCTCTTTTATTATTTAAAAGAAATGGCAAACAAATCTTTTAAAGCAAATGAAGCACTGTACTTCATCGCTACGTCACTTTATAAAAATATTTCCATTCTAGGGTTGGTGCTATTCCCCAATACGATAGACGTCCAGCGACGTCAGAGAGAAACTACCGTATGGACTTGGTGGGGGCAAGTCCTGCACACTGCATGTACACGCGTCCCTCAGTGACGACACGCGACAACAGGGACTTTATTGTCTCAGCAACACTATACCAATTATCTGTGTGTCTGTTGCTTGTTTCTGTCGGCGTTGTTACTAAAATAGCACGGATCGCTTTTCCCGTTTTCTACAATAACGCAATATTTCAAACCAATCCAAGTTTTACCAATAAAAATTACTCCTTTTTAAGCAATATTTAGCAATAAGCAATATTTATCTAAACACGAAAAATTTTAGCAATGCTGCTATTGCTAATCGATATTTCGGTTTTCTTGCTCGGTTATTACTAAAAATTGAAAAACTGTAATATCGGTTTAAGCCGGTCGGTTTTTCACATCCGTAATTCGTAACCACCGGTTTGCTTCCTACAAAGAGGTGCCAACGTTTGGACTCGTTACCAAGTAGGCAGGGCAGCAGGCCGCCACAAAAAATGGTTCAAATGGCTCTAAGCACTTCGGGACTTAACATCTGAGGTCATCAGTCCCCTAGACTTAGGACTACTTAAACCTAACTAACCTAAGGACATGACACACATCCATGCCCGAGGCAGGATTCGAACCTGCGACCGTTGCAGCCGCGTGGTTGCGGACTTAAGCACCTAGAACCGCTCGACCACAGCGGCCGGCAGGCCGGCACAGCCCAGTCGAAAGTGTAACAGAAATGCCCGGGGATCTTAAATGGAAATTCTTGGTAAGAGTGACTGAAGGAAGATAAGTTAACTACGAGACCACACAGTAATCGGATTTTTGCAACTATTTTATCTTTTTTACACGCGAAGTTCAGAACTGAAATACTAATCATTGTAGTAGTCCGACGCAATTCTCAAAAATTCTCGATAAAGTCGACTTTGAAGTTTTCCAAGTGACTTTAGTACGCTAAACTGAGATCGCTTTCTCGATAGGTAGCGTGGCTCTGTAGTAGACTGTTCGGATCTCTCGTGGGCGGCCTGTGTTTGATTCCCGGTCGAAGCAAATTCTTAAACACACTCGGGGGACATTTCCGTGAAGCTTGAAATATATAAAGATGGAAAAAATAGCTATCGCTCTAGATCGGTAATTGTTGATTCGAGTATTGCTTCGATTACTTTTTACGCTTTTCTTTCATTCAGTTCGAATACCAATACCATTTAAATATAAAATTCATGCTCATTCAGATACATCTAATTGTCATTTTTAAGAGAAATGCATGTCTTCTTATTTATAATTACATATCACCCACAAAAGTCCAGTTTTCATTGCACATATTAAATTCTTAATTATCGATCTTTTATAAAGATTGTTTAAATACAAAACATTAAAAATTGCATCAGCCAAGAATCGAACCAAGATCGCCAACATGATAAGCAGTCAGTCTACCACGGTGTCACACCCCCCTCGAGAAACGGAAATTGAAACCAGTTTCGGGTAACAAAGATGCACGGATAACTTTCAAGTAGATTTTCTGGAAATTTTTTGAGAGGTACATCGAATGGTTTTAGTCGATAGATACTTGCGTCCTGAACTTCACGTACCATTAAATATAAAAATTGGGCATGTACGAACAGGACTCGCGATCTGAGGTTCCGTACAAACTTAATTATGTACACAGACAGTTTATCCATCCCATAAATCAAGAATATCGAGCATTTTTGCTTGTTATCGGCACTCATACTGCTGGCCGTTGTGGCCAAGCGGTTCTAGGCGCTTCAGTCCGGAACCGTGCTGCTGCTACGGTCGCAGGTTCGAATCCTGCCTCGGGCATGGATGTGTTTGATGTGCTTAGGTTAGTTAGGTTTAAGTAGTTCAAAGTCTAGGGGACTGCTGACCTCAGATTTTAAGTCCCATAGTGCTCAGAGCCAATTTGACACTCATACTCGGAAGATATCGGTTCAGGGAATTCCAAGACTTTCGAGCATGTTTTAATTTTAAGTCTGAAGTCGGATGGCAAAAGGCAAAAGTAATATTTTTTGTGTGATATAATTACAAATTAACAATTTTATTATTTTCTTTCCTTCACTTGTACCATGAAACCTCGTTTCTTGCCAAATTTCTTTATTCTATGTCAACAGAAGGTACCCTACAGGTTCTGATGAGCGAGTTTACGGGTATCAAAATATGTGACATAAATGGCCGTATCTTTTGACTGCACTTACTTTGATACTTTAATTTTTTACACCGCCAAGAGGCAGTAGACCTCAGTATGTGACATAAATTTCAACTTGATGGGTTTACCCGTCCCTGAAACAAAGGATTTTTAATAGCTGGACGGGCAGACAGACGGACGGACAGAAAACAAAGTGATCCTATAAGGTTTCCGTTTTTACTGATTGATGTACAGAATCCTAAAAAATGCAATAGTCCCATTGCGTACGTTCTCCTTGTTAGCACTTCTATTAGGTGTGTTTGCTCTACACATAGAAAAATGCAAATTAATTCAGATGGTAGGATCAACAGCTCTGTAACGTTCAAATGCAGTATCAAAGTCAGGACGATTAAATATCTAGGCGTAAAGTTGCAAAGTGATATGAAATGCAAGGAGCACGTAAAGAAGGTTTATTGGAAGAGTTTTAGGTAAATGTAGCGTATCTGCAAGGGAGACCGCCTATAGAACACTTGTGCGACCCATTCTTGAGCACTGTTTGAGTATTTGGGATCACCACCAGATCGGATTCAGGAATGACATAGAAGCAATTGAGAGATCTACTGTTAGATTTGTTACTGCTAGTTTCTATCAACACACAAGTTTTATGGTGATGCTTCATGAACACGAGCGGAACTCATTGGAGGAAAGGTGGCTTTCTTTTCACGAAACAGTATCAAGAGATTTTAAAGAACAGGCATTTATACTGACTGCAGAACGTTTCTACTGCCGCCAACGTACAGCTCGCGTTAAGGACCGTCAAGTCAAGATAAGAGAAATTAGACCTCCTACGGAGGCATATAGATAGTCGTTTCTTCTCGCTCCATTTGCGAGTGGAACAGGCAAGGAAACCATTAGTAGTGGTGCAAGGTATCCTCTGCCATGCAGAATACGATCACTTGCGGAGCATATATGCAGACATATGAGTAGCGTTAAATAAGTGATGTGACAATTTTTTTTCTGAAAGCAGTTTGATGTTATTTAGGATTCCAATACGCTATATTATTCTCCATTCTTTTGGCTACAAAATCCTATTTTTCGACATAATCTCCATTCAATTCGACGGCGGTACGTCACCTTCCTGCGAGGGCTTCTATGCCTGCATGGTACCACTCTAATGGTTGATGTTTGGATCAACGTCTTTTTGCGTCAATAACCTCCCATTACCCTTGTACTGCTTACAATGGAGTGCATCTTTCATTGGTCCAAACAGATGGCAGTCAGAAGTTGTGAGTTCCGGCTATAGGTTGGATGAGGAAGTACAGTCCAGCAAAATTTTTTGAACTCTACCGACAGAGACGTCCAACTGTGCAGCGAGGTGTTTGATTGCAATACGTCGACCACTTAAAATAAGACAGTCCTCATGTTCCAACACTGCAGGAACCACAGCTTTGTGCAGCTGGCCAGCACACCAGAGATCAGACAGGTTTGCACGACCGAGGCCCAGATCCAAGGGGGGTGGAGGGGGGGGGAGGGGGCAAACCGGTTACCTGCCCAGGGCGACAATTTCAGGGGGCGCCACATTCATATTCTTGAAGAAAAAAAACCTTGATTCACTAAGCGCCACAAGACGAAATAAACGACTAGCACCAATAATAGGTAAGAAAGCTTACTTATTATCTTCTCGGTGTATCCAAGAAAATGAGATTTTGACATAAAACTTTTGCCAGATTGCTACACTACCAGCTGTACAGTCCAAGGTTAGCAGCATGTAAAACGCATCGTACAAACATGTAAAAACACCTGACTGGAGAATAAACACGGGATAACTGAACTAGTTATTTTGGCAGGGTTAGTGAAGATAACGGAGGAATAAATTTTGGCAATGGCAGGAATAGTTAGAAAGTAGCTAATGACAAGATTGTTTGTTACACCGAGCAAGGAGAAGAAACGGACACATCACACAAATTATATGGAAGGATATGACAGTAGAAGGACAAACTGTGTTCTGCCCAACTCTCCACTGTTGCCAAATTTATTAAAGATGGCGGCAATCGATATGGCAATGTTGCAATGATGTCATGATGTGAAGTTCAAATTTTAGCGGGAAGATAGGTCAATTGGGGGCTACCTCCAGAAACGTAACCCCTCTCCACCCCCTTCCCCTCCCCTTCCCCAGAAAATGGTGGTGGGAGGATCAAATTCCAGCAGGACAATGCAACACACCACAGCTACATCCAGTAACCTAAGAAAATGGCGGGAAAATAGGTCACTTGGGCTACCTTCACTGACCTAAGTCATCCGACTGCCACCTCTTCCTAGAAATTGGCGCGAGAAGGACTCAACCTGTGCTGGATAGGATGGATGTGTTCATTTTGCAGGCAGTCTTTACGTAAACAATTAGAGGCAGTACCTCCATCCAGTGTGTTCACCACGAGGTCCAGAGTCCAACTTACCTAGCACACAGTACTGCCACCAGTGGGCACTGCCGTCCCATGGTGGTCTGGAGTGGGGAAAATGGTGGGAAAAGGAGTCAGCCTGTGCAGGGCTGCTGGATAGGATTGACATAAGTCTTTATTTTGCAGTCAGGCTTTATTTAAACAATTTGAGGCAGTAGCTCCATCCAGTGTGTTCACCATGAGGTCTGAAGTCCAATTGACCTAGTACACAGAACACCACCAGAGGGCACTGTAGTCCCTTCCATGACGTAATCCAAGATGGCGATCTGGGGTGAGGAAAATAGTGGGAAAATGACTCAGCCTATTCTTGGCTGCTGGAGAGGCAGGGAGTGTACATTATTTATTTTGGAACAATTCATTTAGGGATGGATTTCACATAGCTCATTTACTACACTGATGCAAAACACTCACCATGCTAGGGGTCTCAGTAAATAGTCGACAGACCTGCAAACTACTAGTAAAATCACCGAAATAATGCAGTACACTGATGTACAGACACGAAAACAACTCGGGAATTATCGAAATAATGCATAGCACACACTAAGACCTGCAAACTACTCTTAGATCATCAAAATAATGCATGCAAAACGCTCTGCTTGATAACTATAAACTGTCGAAATAATGCAGTACACAGCAGACAGATGTGCAGACTACTTGTGATCAACGAAATAATGCATATATAATGCTCTGCCAACATGCTCACAACACTTAAGCAGCCGAAAATAATGTAGTGCACAAACACTCAGTGCACATAATAAACGCTTTTGAACTATCATCAACAGTGACATGTCAGCAAACTGTTCCAACACATGCACACACCGACTCCGTGAGCCACCACTGGACAGACAAATAGAGGGGCGCGAGCTATTGTTCACAGGCCGCTCCCCAGGGCAGCCAGCATGTGAACGTCGCACAAAACTCCAAGGCACTCATACTGGGCTGTGATCTCATGCCGGTCCCATACATTAGATGCTTCTGGACTACGCACTTGTTTACTATTGCTGGTGCGATGTCTCTCTACCTGCAGATACTGACATCACAGGTTGCACTATAGAAATCTGTTCCAATGCTTCCTAGAATAGCACAGAGTGCATTGTTCCTAGCGATCCTAACAGGCCATGTGATCTGCATCTAGCCATGCACGAGAGTTTACTGTGGCTGACGCGTAGCTTTTGGAGCTCTGGGTCCAGCGGAGGTCTAATTGCCAAGTGAGAGACGTCTGATCTGCTACTCACCATCGCAGGTGTAGCTCAGAAATGGTAAACATTCTCAGCGCTATGTAGAAGCTCCTATGTCCCAGCACAAAGCATATCTTGTGAATGAATCGTGCATTCTGACTGGTTCTTACTGAATGTACCCACAAAACTGCTGCAGCTGCTGCCGGCAAGGGAGCACTGTCGGCCTTTTTTTTTTATACAGATGAGACTTTCAGCAGCAAAACTATTTTGTACAGATCGCCATATTGCACTGACAGCTACACCCTGCAAAACTGGTCTACAGGTCGTCAAACATGGAAAGACACTTTCTCAATTATGCCGCTCTGCCACTGAGAATGGAAGCTTGAATATTAGAGTGTAAAACATGTACCACAAAGAAAAACAGCACCATATATACTCCTCGCATCACTAGATATTTTCCCACAGCCGACAGTCAGAAGTCATCAGCTGCCGACACGTGACCGGAGCGCCCTTGGTGGACCAAAGTCACTCTCCAAATTGTTGTACAAAGATGGGCTCGTTTCCCCTCAGCACAAAGGTGTCACCGTTCCTGGTCCCGACCTGCTTGCTTGCTAGCTTTCTACACCAATCTCCAGATTGTAGGATTACACGAACACACGTATTTTCACCTGCTTTGCCAGAATATTATACCATTTACGCGGTACTTCTCGATATCAATCACATAGCAATATCACCTCCAAAGCAGTATCGCTCGTGCAACATAATTCCAAAGATATAGACTGGAAATCATTCTCTAGAAACCTGAAACTTTAACGAGGAAGCGTGCTGTAAACCACTGAATCACTAGAAACTTATCCCATCTGTGAAGACCTTTATGTGAAAACTAGAAAAGTGCATGTGATGGTTCCAATTTAAGTCGGAACTGAGTAGATGTCGGAGGAAGCTATATCTACCGCCTTCTGTGACCCATGTAGAAACAGGCTAATTAGTGCGACAGGACTGTGCTTTGACCATTGGAAGGAAATGGGAACATGTTGTAGCTCTGCCAACTGTGTATGATGTGTAATGTCAGCGCCAAATGAAGCCTGTAGTATAAAAGACAGTACAGGAACTGGACAAAGGAGAGGGATTTTGCTACTTTATTGTGGTCCGTCCCCAAACTACAAAACTACACACAGATACAGCACTCCGAAGCAGATCCACTTCCCACAGGACCCATTCACGTCTCTCACTTCAACATGCTATCATCATTATTCTGTACCATCAAACAGGGAAAAATTACGAACTATGAAAGCTCCACTAACTTCAACCGATAGAGAACTTGATAAGATTTTTACCACATCTGTCTTCTCCCACATATCGAAAACAAATACTGTATGCCGGCTGGCACCGAGCACATGTGGCGATCCTATTAAATAGACAGGTATTGATTCACTGCACTGATCAGTTTCATCACCTGTACTGTAGGAGGATGACCGTATTCCACAGACTATACTGTAAGTCGCAAGAGTCGCTCCCTGTGACCCAGTGTCGTTGTTTGAAACATTGTTTCTCTGTTTCTACTGTAACACGCCTTGTACACTGCCATACATTTTGTTCTCCCCCAAGATGTCAAGGTCTGTGTCAGGTTCTAAATTGACATTAACACGTTCTGATCCATTGCCTCTCGTAGAAAACTAGATGTCGCATGGCGTAAATCATGTTTTTACTGCTGCTACCGTAACACACCACACACACTGGATGATTTTAAATAAAAGACAATTACAACATAAGGAAACTAGAAGAGTTTTGTGGTGTTGTCTAGCGTTTCCAAATGTTGTCCAAAGGTAACTGACGTCCTCTACATTTAAACTCATCTGTCACAGATATGGAATCGCTTATGGCTCTGCATTCCGTTTCGACTGATTCCTCATATTGCAATCATGTACGTGATCACTGTTTCAGTGCTAGCTATCCCCAGAAGGTGTTGCTTCTCCACCAAAACTCTTTCTCCAACTCAAACAAGTGATGTCAGTCAATCATTATGTGGTAACCAAAAGAGTGGACAGATGGGGCGGAAAGGATACCGTCGATGTACTGTGATAATAAGCATACCAGTTCATAGTGCGAACAGTTTTAGCAATTTTCCAGTAATTTCAACACCGACCAATGATGTGACAGCAGTTTCCCAATTTCAGTATCATAGCTAAACCGCCCATTCTCTACTCTGTATCATTGCGAATGTAGATAGATGACTGTGCAGTACGTCCATTCATTGTTAATTCTCTAACACATACATCATCAAAGTATACCAGACGGCGCTCTACATATTTCTAGCACCTCGAGCACAGTGCATAATTTATGATCTATCTCTATGTGGATGGGAGGCACAGAACATTCTCGCAGTTCAGGATAAAATTAGAGACTGAAAGACCCCCTCGCAATGTGTTTGACCAGCCCACCATGCAGCACCATTACCGATTTCATCTGCAGCTGACCAGATGTAGACCGCTACATTCCACGTCTCGTGAATGAATGGACCTTGCCAAGTCCTCGCTCATCCAAGTGCACAAGATTTCCCCAGATGCACCCATGTCGAGGAGATTAGCACTCTTTATCGATGTATAGTAACAGATTTGAAAGTGTTGTGATGTAATAGTCTATGCTGTGACTTGATTGAAGACATGTGTACTGTCTTACTTGTCTCTTGTCTTTACTGCTTTTATGTTTCCTATATTTAATTTTATGTTACACAAAAGAGGAAGTGATTAGGTAATAGGTAATAAAGAGTGCAAATTTTCTGATGAGCTTTATACTACCTGTCACAAGAGGCACCACAGGGCATTTTAATTTGCGCTGTCCTAAATATAAGTTTGATAGCTTCCATTACAAAATATACACGTCTGAATTCCACAAAGCGAAATACAGTGATGTGCGATAGAAGAATGCTGTTTCAAGAGGTATGGAGCTGCACTTTGGCACACATGTCTTCATTGCCTTGAACATATATGTTTTATGCATCAAACTCTTCATAAAGACGTGCACTACAAGATGAACATATTTTTGAAAAATCTTTTTTCGTATATATATTTTTGACGTCCTGTCTCAAACGCCCGAAGGGTGGGGGGGGGGGGGGGGAGGCGCCACTATCAAGCTTTTACCCCAGTTCGGAAATATCGTAGGGCCGGGCCTAGCGCCACCTTGTTGCGTCGATGAAAGAGGCCTCGATCAGTGACTCATCGCGCTTTTGTTCACTGCCAGTTCTCCGTAGACATTCTGCAAGCTCTGCTCTGGTTTTCCGTCAAAAGACGCCCAATGGCAGTTCTTTGCTTGGAACACACCACCTTTACAGACGCCATTTTGAAGGTTACGCTTTGTGTCGCCACCCATTTAAACTTCATGAAACTATAGGGGCTGAAGCGGGAATATTCTACGACGTCCGACAGCAAATTATGTATTTTTTCAACTGAAATTGGCCGAGAAACAAATGTGCTGCATTACTTATTGAACGCCGGTCGTAGATGAAGACTAAGTAATTCTCGTGAAATCCTGTTGGGCAACTTTAGAGCGCCAATATACATGGAACACTTTGCAGTCATTCTGATTCTACCAAGTATGTCTCGTGTAGGAATCATGAGAATGAGATAAGAGAGATTGGCGAGGCATGTAGACGCTCATAGTTACCTCGCTCAGTACGCGAATGGAATAGAAAGAAAACAGATAATGTTGGTACGGTGTATTCTCCACCATGCAATGTACAGTAGCTTGCATAGGTTTTAGATCAACACGTGGAAAACCTCAAATAATCTTTTTCCTTCGTACCGCCTGAAATTGAAATTATCAGGAATTCTGCTTCTAACGGCCTTGCTTCTGAGATACTAGAGTGGACTGTAGCTCGTCCCACATACATGCTTAGGGCAAAGTCTTAGGGAATAAATGGACACTGAGTAATAACTGTCATCGTTTGTCTCGTATTGGACGTAATGGAACAGGGACACAGTGGAAAAGGTCTGACTGCCCTTCTGCCTGGATGTTGTCCTTATATGCTCTCTATTCCACTGAGCATCATGAGTCTGTCCCCCCCCCCCCCCTTTCCCAACCCCTCCCCCCACCGCCAGCAAATAAAATTTGGCAGCCATCCTCACTTTTAACGTGGCAAACGTGCCTGCGATTTTGATAGGTAATAGTAAGAATAAAATATATAAAATGTTTTAATATACCATAACACTAATAATAATAATAATAACTTTCATATGTCAGTGCTTAGTACATTACTTAAACTCACAATTTCACATTATAATTTACGCAATAAAAAAGTGATTATTTCATCTATATTTTAAGCAGAAAGCCGACGCTACTGGGTAAATTATAGAGGAATTGATGTTATTTGTACAATAGCCCCAATAAATAAAATGTCGTGTGACTAGGGCCTCTCGTTCGCCGGGTGCAAGTCTTTCGATTTGTCGCTACTTCGGCGACTTGCGCGGCAATGGGTATGAAATGATGATGATTCGGACAACACAACACCCAGTCCCTGAGCGGAGAAAATCTCCGACCCAGCCGGGAATCTAACCCGGGCCCTTAGGATTGACATTCTGTCGCGCTGACCGCTCAGCTACCGGGAATAGCCCCAATGTACGGTAAAGTAATAAAGCATATAACAGAAACATAAATAACGGAGTCGGAGAACAAAATGTGTTTAAGAGCGGGACATTATTAGACCCCTCACCGAAAAGCGTCTAGAAATGGGAATGACGGTTCACTTGACACTTTTTGATTTGCAGGAGGCATACGAGACAGTCCCACTAGGTAAGTTATGGATATTAATGCAAAATTTTGGTATCGGTAATAAATAAGTCCCGGTAATAGGAAACTTATATGAGGGTTGCAACAGTGTGATTAAAGTGGGTAAAAAATTCCCCAAGCTAGCTCTAAGACCAGAGAGCTCATTAGCACCGATTTTATTTAAAGTATGGTGTTGCAGTGACTGTGTTATTGTGAATTACTATGCAGTGGCTGTATTATTGTTAATTACTATGCAGTGTCGTCAACTAAAAAGGACTTGCATTACGGCGCCCGAACTCCCCCGCATGGGGCCTCCCGGCCAACAATGCCATACGATCATTTTTTGGACCTACTTGCATGTTCAAAATAACACAAACTGCAATATCGCATTTTTCCGCCGACACCGGGGAAGCGACATTCAAGTAATAAATACGAAATATATAAAATTGATGTGCGAGTATAGGTCGTGGGCGCATTTTTTACGTCATATGGAGATCTGGATCTGGCCGTGAGGCGTGCTAGGAAAGCCAAATGTTAAAGCGACCGCTCGCGATCAGCGGGAAAACTGGGTTCGAGTCGCGGTCCTGCACAAATTTTCATTGTCGTCATTCCATTATTAGTTGATTGTTATACATATTCACCGTTGCGAATGCATTTAATGTATTCTTTGAAGTATTCTTGGATAAAGTTTTGCAAAATTGGAAGTGGAATTGTTGCGCAATGGGAATCCCTGTAGGACAAGGAATACTGTATAGTTTACTCTTCGCCGATGATCATATCCCGATAGCAGGAGACAATGACGACTCTTACTTAAACCCCACGAAGAATGTTCAAAATGAGGCCTCTCAATGAACGTAACGACGTCTGAATACATGGCAGGGAATGAAGATGATCGAGAAGATTAAGATGTAAGACTCTGTAAAATTAAAAAAAAAATGCCTGTACATTTAAATACTTGAGCATCACTTTCACAACAAACGGAAGAAGAACACAAGGCATCACAAATAAAATTGGGCAAGGAAAACGAGTAACTGGCCAACTTAACGCCTTGCTATGGAGGGCAAAATTACATAGAAAACGAACGTCTTGCTGTACAAGTCAACCGTAGAGAAACCATGACATATCGCGTTGAAATATGGGCGCGAACCAAAAAGGAGAAAAACTAATTGATGTCCCTTGAGATGGATTTATGGCGGAGAAATTGTCGCGCCTCCAACAAAAACACGTCAGAAATGCAAGACTACGGGAAATTAGTAGGCAAAAAGAGAACTATTCTAGATGCTACAAATGGCAAAATATTAACTTTGTATGGCCACCTCCAATGAATGGGTGATAGCCATTCGTCAGAAAGAATCTATTGACACCAGCTGAGCGAAGGAAACGTGGAAGACCACGTAGAGGAGGGATGCAAGGAGTTAATTTTGCGACGAATTCAAGGGGCCTTCATGAAGAAGATTAGACAGATAGGAAACTGTGGAATTTGAGAAGCGGAATATCTACATCGTGCACTTAGCATTACGGTTGTGAAACCTGGTCTCTAGAGTAAGCGAGTCTGTTTACGGGGTAAATAATGATTCTTTAAGTCGTTTCTGCTTCCTGTTCGCGAAGGCCATCGTTAGGTTTTATTGTTTTTCAAAGCCGCGTACACACTAAGCCTGAAACATGTTTTCAAAACATGTTTCCGGCTACTTGATGTGGACACCATTTGGAAACATGTTTCGAAACACAAAAACACATATCCGTAGCAGTGTCGGTACTGATCAAAGGAAACAATGTTTCAGGCTAGCTACCTGTTGTCATCGCTGCACGACGCTAGCGTACGTGTGTATGTATCGTCTACTGTTAAGTGGTGTTGTGTTTACTATAGTGTCGTTTTCGCTTCATTTTTTTAAAACAGTGGTGTGGTCAAGGCAGCAAATTGTTGATATAATTGCCGTGTATCAGGGGGAGGATTGCTTACGGAACATCCGGAGCAAGGAATATAAAAAGTGTTAAAAAACAAGATGCACTTACAAAAATTACAGCAGCTTTTGGCACGGCCAAGGAAAGTCTAGAGAAAAAAATACGATCGCTCGTGGTTGCTTACAGGCGTGAGATAAGAAAAATAATTTCCAGCAGACCATCTGGTAGTGGTGCAGACACTGCATATGACTCCAACTGGTTCGGCTATCGGCTGCTGCAGTTCTTTTGACGATGTTAATGAGCCGAAGGGGACAACAGATACTGTGGAAAATGAGGTATCAAAATTATGTTTATTTGTCTTCATTTGTATTTTATAGTACAGGTTCTATTTGAGATATTGCTTGCTTCGAAATGTGAAATAAATACGCAAGGCTCTGAAATGAAACTCCTGTTGCCAGAAAACGAAGCCTTTGGTTGACTGAAATGCGACGAGGACGACTTTCATTTTGTTTGTGTAAACCTTCTAGTATTAAGAGTACAGCACCACATATTATTGCCGTTTACTCGACACCAGACATAACACAGCAGCGGACGATATGAACACAATAATACAAGGAGCACTGCAGACGGCATGAACAGACAACGAGAAATGTTTGCCGCCAGTGTGGACGGAAACAGAACCAGAAACAAAGTCGGAAACATTTGCGGAACATCGCAGAAAATAATTTTTCCAACAGAAACATGTTTCCAGCGGCAGTGTGTACGCGGTGAAGGGTCTCTCCGCTCTCCCTTTCTGTCTTGCACCTTCCGGCTTTGTGCCGTTTCTACCTGGCACGCGGGTCGTGCTGGCAGCAGATAACGGTCGGCCGCTGAAGGGGCGTCTTTATCTGTCTGGAATGTTCACCGCAAGCGCTCGGGTCGCAAAGCCATCCACGTGGGCAAGCCACTGAGAGAGTATCCTGTGTTAAACATCGCTTGTGGTTTGTAGAATTCCTTGTCTTTTTTCGAGGTTCTTAAATTTCATACTATCTCATTCTCCGAAAGTTAGCTGAGAAATTTAGAAACTGATATATGCGATGAATGGCGAAATAGTCTTGATATTTCGTGAAAACCGAGTCATGGTACACTTGCTGCTACTCTGTATCCACTATGCATTGTTGCTGTCTTCCAACATGCTGAACTGCCAATTCTCTCTCTAGTTGGCGGAACTGGATGCGCGTTCGGTTGGCGAAAATTGTTTTCCTGGGAGGAGAAAAGGGGACGAGAGGTGGGAGGACGGCATCTGGGCTCCTTGTGTAAAGATAAATGGTTTTAAAATTATGCCGGCGAATTAAATGTTGGAAGAGATTTCGGGATTGCAGCTGGTCGTCATAAACTACAATCTACGATCTTTTAACCAGTTATCTTCAGGTGAGCCATCGAAGACTCAAGCTCTACCAGAATACAGATTTGGTGTTGGCATTTAATATAATAATTTGTTTACCGTTTCTTGCTAACGTATGTGATGTATGCACACCTCCCGTGAGTGCGACGTAACTCTTCGTGGTTATATGTAATATTTTCATCTTGTTTTTCTTTCTCGTCAAATATTCTTTATTATTGATTAGGCGCTCACTTGAGAAATTTTATTTCTGCCGCCGTTTCATTCTTAGTTATTTCTAAATATATGAAGAGAGATAGGGGTAGACGTAATCTGTCTTCTCCCTAGTAGATGCTGTAGTGAGCGTACACAAACAGAAATGCACTCAGGTTTTTATTACAGGTCAAAACGGATGACCGCATACATCTTTCCAAGAGGGGGTAAGATTCGAAAAGTTTCATTTTTTGATAAACTGATTAGTTGAATTCGAGAACGTGTCGTACCCTTAGAAATAAATTTGACAGGAAGTACACAAAACTTGTCCGCAACTCGTGGTCTTGCGGTAGCGTTCTCGCTTCTCGCGCACAGGATCCCGAGTTCGATTCCCGGCGGGGTCAGGGATTTTTCCATGCCTCGAGATGACGGGGTGTTGTTGTGTAGTCTTCATCATCATCATTCATTCTCATTACGGTCGGAGGAAGGCAATGGCAAACCACCTGCGCTAGGACTTTGCCTAGCACGGTGGTGCGGGTTTCCCGCATCGTCCCCTACGCTCCGCCGACTATGGGACATCATCGTCACACAAAGCCAGTGTGCGATTTGCAGGGGGGATGGGGGGGATTTCCCCCCCCCCCCCCCCCCCCCTCTGCATCAGACCAGCCACTCCTCTGGTTTTAGTTTATGCATCCCTACCTGGGATGTTTATTTCCCATGCACTGGAGTAAAACTTTACATATAATTTAAATTTGTGAAGCCGAACACCTGAAAGTTTTTAATACAGTCTTACTATTAATACTATTATTATGCTCGCTTATTAATTTTGAAAAAGTGTTATGTAGTAGGTAAGCATTTCAAAACATTTAGAACTAAATGACAAGACGACGCACGCCACATTTCCGTAACATGCCACAATGTTGCAAGACGTCGCCCCAGCGTAAACGAGGCTTTCTAAGCCAGGTCTGTATTGCATGGTGGATGTGATGTGTTGCGTACGAAACTAAAACCTGCAATCAGACCCAAACGAAGTGGAAAACTGTGAAGAGGTGTCATCCTGCAGCAAGATACGCTCGCCCACATTCTGCCAAACGGACAGCCGACGGAATAAAGGAGTTGAGATTCGAGGTGCTGGAACACCCACCATACAGTCCAGACCTGGCTCCAAGCGATTTTCACATGTTTGGACCCTCAACGGAAGCACTACACGGAAGAAGATTTGAAAGTGATGAAGACGTCATTGCTGCGGTGCAAAATTGGTTACAGATGTAACCGATGAACATATTTTCTGATGAAATAAAAAAAACTCGTAAAACGTCGGGAAAACTGCATTGAAGTCCAGGGAGGTTACGTAGAAAAATAACGCATGTTTCAGTTTTCTATCATCAGAATAAGTACAGCTTTTTACAAATGTGCCTTTACTTTTTGAATTCCCCTCATATACCTGTATGCAGATGATTTTGTAAATAAGCTTCACCTATAATGTGCTTTTAAAGATATAACAAGGGATGGCTTTTCTGATTGTGCATACGCGTGAATAGTGAGTTTCTGCATTAACATCTATTTATAAATAACTGTTTAACCATGGTTAACGCCACGGTCAAAGCTAGTAACATATATAATTTTACTAACCCCCTAAGACATCCCCCCCACTGGTAAAAGCACAAATCGCATACTGCACAAAGCTTATTGTATCTTTAAGTTTTGATAGTTATTCAGTCAATATTTTCTTGTGCGTAGATTACTGCTGTATCTTCAAGGTAACCATATTTTATTAATATATCCAAATGACATATTTTTATATGCACGGACGTATGAAACCTACGAAAACAGCCATCAGATTTGTCGGTAGAACCACTCCTTAACAGCCTAGTCTCTCTGGTTTGGCACGTTATGGTGTAGACATGGCAACTGTACTGCAGGACTTATAACTCTACGCTTCGATGTCATGCAGGGTTGCACTCCGTACAGCTTAAGAACCATATAGTTTAAGAAGGCCCTAACAACTTTTTTACCTTGACGTTTCATCATTTTCTTCTCTCGTCGGGCGTAGAAATTTTTACTTCTGCATTTGGCCCCATGTCCATAGATGACCGTGAAAACAACTACAATACAGCATGATGGAGATCAGCTTTCTCTAATACAATCGCTTTACCGTGCGGGTCAGCCGCGAACTTATAGAGAAGATTAAACCGTGCACAAGCGAAAGGCTGTTCTTGTGGATAATGGGGGCAGATACACTGCAGCCGTGTCTGCGCTGTGCAAGGTGCTGGAATTGTCTCTTCCCGTACAAGGAAGTGACAGAAGAAAGATGGGGTACTCTACTTCGGCAATGTTCTGTAAAGACTCACATCCCCTAAGATTTTAAAGCGACGCCTAAACCGCCGCCACAACAATTTAATAATTTGCAAATGGTGCAACTTAGTAGCTACAGTAGAATGGCCGGAACATGGAGGCAACCTAGAATGGCCGGAACATGGAGGCAACCAGCACAGGATGATTTTACTAAGATGCACACAATGTAGTGCGTCACATGAAAGCTCCCTAAGTTCATACAGTTTACCTTATAGAATTCCACCCTCATTAAAAAAAAAAAA
Organism: Schistocerca serialis cubense; assembly: GCF_023864345.2. Lineage (NCBI taxonomy): Eukaryota > Metazoa > Arthropoda > Insecta > Orthoptera > Acrididae > Schistocerca > Schistocerca serialis. The sequence goes on from NC_064641.1 coordinate 171,570,851, forward strand.
ATAGAGCTACATGGTATTAGGCTACTGAGTAAGCTGGCAGACGTTATTGTTCGGAAACGGAAACTGATCAGATACGCATAATTTCGATTGCAAAATATTGCATATAGCCGAGAAATGACCGGATAAAGTATCTCAAGCGGGTTCGGGTACTCAATTGAATAGAAATTAACGAAAGGACGCCATCCGTGTGCGATTGTTCATGTCCGAACAATCAGCATCCAACCTCGACTGCTTTTTCCTGGAACATGGGTCAATTGCATTAGTGGCAAAGAGACAAGGTAGTAGCTTAGATTAATGACGGAATCGACACATATTGATATTAATAACATTATACGCAGCAAACAGTAACTGATTACACACCTTGGGTCTGCCCTTGCGAACGCCTATGCAGATCAGTTCAATAAACGGCGAGTTAAAAGTAGAATACGTTGGGGTAGACTACACTAATTATCAACCTGTTCAATTATATAATAATTTAAATAAATAATAAAATAAAATAATTTATGTTGTTAGACCAACAGTAGGAGAGTTATACAAGGCTACGAAAAGATTTCTTCTTTCAATAATATTGAAGTTGATATGAGATCTTAAATCGATGCAGAAATAGATGGATTTTATTCCCATGTTGACAGTAAAAGTTCTTTAGCAAATATTTTCTCTGTGCTGTAGCGAGCACCATTGTTACCGCGTGCTCACTGTACAGTTGCTTTAGCGTGCATAAACAACTGTGGCTGCCACCTGATTCTTCCCTGCCGGCCGGTGTGACCGTGCGGTTCTAGGACTTAACAGTCTGGAACCGCGAGACCGCTACGGCCGCAGGTTCGAATCCTGCCTCGGGCATGAATGTGTGTGATGTCCTTAGGTTGGTTAAGTTTAAGTAGTTCTAAGTTCTAGGGGACTGATGACCTCAGATGTTAAGTCCCATTGTGCTCAGAGCCATTTGAACCATTCTTCCCTATAAATAATCTGTATCTACATCCTTACTCTGCAAACTACTGTGAACTGCACGGCAGAGGTTACGTCCCATTGTACCAGTTATTGGGACCTTTTCCTGCTCCACTCACGTGTGGAGCGCGGCAAGAGTGACTGCTTAAATGACTGTACGTGTTGTAATTAATCTGATCTTCTCCTCACAATTCCTATGGGAGCGATGTGTAGGGGGATGTAGTATATTTCTGGAGTCATCATTTAAACCCGGTTCCCCAAACTTTACGAGTAGGCTTTTTCGCGGTAGTTTACGTTTATCGTAAAGGTTCTGCCATTTCAGTTCTTTCAACATTTCTGTGATACAAATCACACAAAAATGTGACCATTCGTGCTGCCCTTCTCTGTATACGTTCAGTATCCCCTGTTAGTTCTATTTGGTACGGATCCTACACACTTGAGCAGTGTTCTAGGGCGGGAACACTATTGTTCTTATTACAGAAGTTTATTCACCCAGATCGCATAAAAACACACAGTTTCAGCGAAATCAAGTCGCCGTCTCCGGATCATTTGTCTAGAAAATTCTTTTTGCAGGGTCAATCAATTTCGTCGACTGTTCACATTAACTTGACACAACTTATAGAGACGACATTCGATAGTACCATCTCTCGTCATACAATATAACAATAGCTCCAACAGTGCACAATAGCTACAAATAAAATACATAAGACGTAGAATCTCCGTCACATGTCAACAAGGACATAACACGAAAACATTCTATACACGTCTTATGTATTTTTTTTACGACGATTGTAAACTGTTCGCACAGCTATTCTCTTATTGTATGTCGAAAGGCGGTATCATAACTTGTGGCCAACTGATGTTGACGGTCGGTGGAATGGATTGACCCTGTAAAAAGAATTTTCTAGACAAATGATCTGAAGATGGGGATATAGTTTCGCTGAAACTAGTAATCATTGTGTATTTTTATGCGATATATGTGAATAAACTTCTGCAACAAAACTAACGACCGTGTTTAGTTTCTGAGATAGCTTCCAGTACAGCTGACAATGTCAGGTAACCACCGTAATTCTACGATGGGTCGCACGAGTGATTTGTAAGCAATCCCCCTTCTATTATTCTACCAATAAATACAACCCTGCCGCCTGCTTTACCCACAAGTGAGCCTATGTGATCATTTCATTTCATGTCCCTACAAAATGTTACACCCAGGCATTTGTATGAGTCTACCGATTTCAGTTGTGACTTTCTGATATTATAGGATACACGTTCTTTTAGTTTTGTGAGGTGCTCAAGTCAGAGATGTGCACTGAAATTTCAGTATGCTTCCATTTTTTGCTGTGCCGTTTTCCAAAAATAAAAACGTTAACATGTGGAAATGTGCTGTGAAATGACTAGGGTATTTTTACAGTTTTTGCCAGGCTCCTACTCCGTGCAATCTAAGCAATTCTTCCCTGTTATATTACCTAGCAGGTAATTTTTAAATGCGTTTCAGTAATATCTTTAAGCACAACATACGTATCTCCAAACCTCGAGCTATTAATTTGCCCTACTTTTAACTCGGCCGTTCTTTAATCCATTGCAGATATCTAACTGTAATGTAATTTTCCGGTAACGATTGTAAACCGATGAAAACTAATACACCGTGCAATGTCGCCTATAATTCGTTAATCATAAAGAATAAACCTGATGTAAACAAACACAAACGCGATGATTGGTCAGAAGCCGTAGCACATGTACAATGGTGTTGTTATGCTCTTGGAAGTAGGTTTTACTTATGTATTAGATATCTTATTACTAAGTTACGTTAAATGAAGCTTTAAGATTATCAAATGTATTAGCCTTCAATGTTTTACTTAATCACGCTTCAGCTACGTAGTTTTTATTTCAAAAATCGTGTACAGTCACAGCCTCTGCAGCGCTGTGCTCTAATTGTCGCGCTGTTAATGCGCAGTATGAAAATGGCTGGTCTGCTTTCTGTTCCGCAGGGAAACAAGCATGTGGAACACAGTTAAAAAGTGCCGAGAAATAGGCTGTTTTTAATGTTTTTCATACATTTACGGAGATAATCGGCTTTTAAAGTTTTCCCAGAATTGTATATACTCAACGCGTAGCGCAGTCGATAGCGCAATATGATGCAAAGCAACTGCTATTATTTATGCGTCGATTCAAATCTCTCCCCTGTCATTTTCTTTCCTAGTTCAATTTGAAATACCTACACCACGTAATTATAAAACTCATCATCATTTTTATGAATAATGCACGTCTTCTTGTTTCTAATTACATACTGGACGCGAAATTCCAGTTTGCATTTCAAATACAAATTCTTAATCATCGATGTAAGACTGTTCATAAAAGTTGTTTAAATTAAGAAAACATAACAATTTAATTTTTAACGTAAAAATTAAAAACCAAATCCTCTTTATTTGGATTATGTCCATCGTTTTATACCACACAGGTAGAGAAGTATCGTAGTAACATGAAAAACAATCCTTTTCACAGCATCGAGCACATCATACAAATGCTGCATTTTTACATATGCTACTGTACCATTACAATATGAACCCAACATAACTGATCTGGAGCCAAGCTGTGGGATTTGGCCCGAGAAGTAACAACAATGTTAAGTTGCCAGACGTACTGGAACTAACGCACGCAGCTTTTTCACACGTCACTGCCGAACGCTGGCGGGATATAGAACGGCTCGTCATAAAAGAAGAAGAGAAAATGCTGCGCCTGGTTGGCTTCGTGGATTCTTTGTTGATAGGCTCGTTATCAACGTAGCACGTGACACTTCCGGAACTGTAATGGCTCAAATGGCTCTGAGCACTATGGCACTTAACATCTGTGGTCATCAGTCCCCTAGAACTTAGAACTACTTAAACCTAACTAACCTAAGGACATCACACACATCCATGCCTGAGGCAGGATTCGAACCTGCGACGTAGCAGTCGCGCGGTTCCGGATTGCGCGCCTAGAACCGCTAGACCACCGCAGCCGGCAACTGTAATGTATTTATCAGATTCGGATAAGGAAGGAGCTAAGAGATTACCACACGACTGACTGTAACTAATACCTTCAGTCAATATTTAACTATACGGTGAAATCCTTCAATACTCTCTTACGTTACACACAGCTTATGCAGAAAAATTAACCTGAGGTTAAGTAAGGAATTTTCATCATTCTTGTTTGTAATTACAACAGTACGTTAGCTAAAAACGATAACGTGTTACGGTTTTCGTCTAGTCGTCTAAGGAAGTATTGTGGGAGTTTTGCAGTGTATTATTTCATTCTGATTAAAAATTAAACGACATTGGGGGCTGTATTGCTTCTCTGCTCGTCTCTTTATACGTGTGAACTGCAGCTGGCCACGTCACTGCAGGCTAGCTGTACCAGCTGACCGGCCAGTGCTGTCCAAGTTAAATGCGCCGGTAAAGCTGTTGTCCCGAATTATCGCTAAGTCGATATTCACGCAACGCACAGCACAAATAGTAGCCTTATTGTTGTATTTGACAATACTCGAGACAGCTTGGCTGCAGCCCCATGTGAAACGGTAATCCAAGGAGGTTCCAGCAAACGCGGAAGAATACATAGTGCAATGTTTAAATCGGGTTTATTCTTATGATGAACGGATTAGTCATCGTACAGCCGCACGGGAGCCATTGTTTCTTGTGTTCGCACAGCAACTTTCTCCTGCAGATCACAGCAATGTTCCATAACACTAGGAAGAGCAATACGTAAATTGGTTCAGTCGGATGTTTCTGGAGTCGGAAAGGCAACTGTAGAAGACCTTTTGGACGTGCAATTCTGGATACGTGTCGTGGGGCAACATGTGTGTCGGTAGCCTCCACTGGGGCAAATGCTATTCTCTCTATATACTTGTACATTTCCTTTTAAGGTTCTGTACCTCAGTTTGTAGAAACGGAACCCTCATACGATCACTTTGTTGTCCGTCTCTCTGAATGTCTGTACGACTGTTAAAAACCCTTCTTCTCAGGCAGGGGTAGATGTATCAAGCTGAAATCTCTGTCACGTACTGAGGTCTACGGGCTCATGGTGGTGTAATAAATCGAAGCTTTTACGTCAATGCAATCAAAAGATACGGCCGTTTATGTCACACATTTTAACAATCGCACTTCACTCAATGAAACCAGCATGGTATTTTCCGTTGGCCTGGACCATGAAATTTGGCAAAAAGAGAGATTAAACAGTACAACCGAAGTAAAAATAATCCCAAAACTGTAAATTCGTAATTGTTTTACACGCACGATTTTTTTTTTCTTCTCTTAACTGACTCTTTCAGTTCGCCCATCTGTTAAGACCCCTTTTTCTTAGGAGCGGGAAAACGAATCAAGTTGAAATTTATGTCACATACTAAGGTCTATAGGCTGTTGGCATTGTAATAAATGTGCGTTTCTAAGTCAATGCAGCCAAAAGCAACCGCCATTTAGCTCACATATTTCGATACTCGCAAACTGACTAATCAAAACCTATAGGGTATTTCTCATTGGCACAGGATCAGGAACGTAAGTAACGTTTCACGGTACACCCAAGGGAAAACACATTCGTAAACTGTAAATTTGTAATTATACCACGCGAAAAAAAATTGTCATTTGTTATCAGACTCTCTGTCCGTCCGTCCGACTGTTGAGACCCATTTTTCTTAGGAACGGATAGACGTATCAAGTCGAGATTTGTGTACATATGGTCCCTTGGGGGTATAATAACATTAGCTTGTAAGTCAATGCACTCAAAAGATACAGCCACATATTTTCGTACTCGCAAAATCACTCATCAAAACGTACTTCCCATTGAATTACAATGATGAAATTTGGCAAGAAGCATGATTTCACAGTGCAAATTCGGGAATAAAACCGAAAATTGTTAATTTGGAAATACATCACACGAAAAAATATTTCTTTTGTCATTTGTTATTCGACTTCAGAATTAAAACAGTCGGTAGTTCTGCATTCGGGCTGACTGGGTCGCAATGGTAAGAATCAAACATCAGGCAAGGAATGACTTTTCGGCTCATATTACGCGTTTCGGAATTTATCCATCAGCAGATATCAAGAAGCGACGTAGATACGGCGTTTCAAGTTGTACGCGAAATAAACATTCACAGACTAAACAAACGTTGACTTTTACCACTGCAACCCAGTCAGCCTGAATGGAGAACTCCTGATTATTATAATAATGACTTTATATCACATTTATATTATCATTATTATTATTATTGTTGGCGAATTTTCCCTAAAAGGAAATCGTTAAGCTTATGACTTTGAAGGCTTGTTCTTCTTGTCCTTCCAGTACTCCTTCATTCTCTTGGAGAGGGCCTCTTTTCTCTCCTCAGACCATTCTTGTTTGGTCCGCTGTTTTAGCGCTTCTGACTTTACTTCCCAATTGTCTATGTGTTTTCGGAAGGTGCTTCTGTCTGTGGTGTTTGTGGTGCCAATTGCTTGTAGGTCTTTTCGGACTCCTTCCATCCAGGGTGTCGAGACTTTAAGTGTCTTGATGTGTTCTAGAATTTTCTTGGTGAGTCTTGTTTCAGGGAGTCTATCTAAATGTCCGTAGAATTTAAGGCGCCTTTTTCTCATATCGTTCTCGATGTTCGAATATGCTTCTACTGTTGAGTTCTTCTGTAGTCTGTAGCCATCTGGTGTGGGTCTTCCTCCTAAAATTTTCCTCATGATTTTGCGTTCTTCTTTTTTGATTTCTCCAATTTTGATTTTCCTGTTGAGTGCTAGTGTTTCGCTGGCATACAGTACGGCGGGTTTGATCACTGTGTTATAGTGTCTGACCTTGGTGTTTCTGGAAATGCGTTGTTTGTTGTAGACGTTTCGTACCATGCCTAGTGATTTCCGTGTCTTCTGTTGTCTGTCTTCGTAAGCCAGTTTCTCTGTTCCGGTCGGTTCGATGATTTCGCCTAGGTATCTGAAGTGTGTGACCCCTTTAATTTTGCCGTACTTGGTTGTGATGTCGTCGCCTTCTCTTGTTAGGACTTGCGTTTTTTTCAAAAGAGATTTGTAGGCCGACTTTCTCGGCGCATTCTTTCAGGATTTCGATCTGTGTTTTTGCTGATGTTGGGTCATAGGTCAGTATCGCTAGCTCGTCTGCGAATGCTAGGTAAGGGATTTCCAGTCTTTTCCTTCCTAATGTGACTGGTCTCCAGGTGTTTTGTCTCCTGACTTCAGCTTCCCATTCGCTCATTACTTTGTCCAGGACGATGTTGAACAATAGCGTGGATAGTCCATCTCCTTGTCTTAGGCCAGTGTGGATTTCAAAGGGGTCCGAGATTTTGCCCATGAATTTGACTTTGGATTTTGTATTGGTTAGTGTCTGTTCGATTAGTCTTCGGGTCTTTTGGTCTAGGCCTTTTTCTCTGAGGATTTGGATGAGGGACTTTCTGTCGATCGAGTCGGAAGCCTTTTTGAAGTCGACGAAAGTGCAGATGATTTTTTTGGGGCTTGTCATGTGGGATTTTATGATTGACTTCAGGTTGAAGATTTGTTCGGGGCAGGCTCTGTTGGGTCTGAAACCCGCTTGGTATTCCGAGATGGCGGGTTCCAGTTGTCCTTGCGTTCTGGTGAGAAGGCAGGTTGATAGAATTTTGTAGATGACCGGTAGCAGGGAAATTCCTCTATAATTGTTTGTGTCTGTCTTGTCACCTTTCTTGTGTAGCGGGTGAATGAGTGCGGTCTTCCAGTCGTCAGGTATGATTTCGGTTGTCCAGGTGTTCTGTATGATTTGTGTGATTTCGTTTAGCGAGTTTGGTCCTAGGTTCTTCAGCAGTTCTGCCGTTATTCCGTCTTCACGGGCTGCCTTGTTGTTTTTCAGTTTCTTTATGCAGTGGAGGATTTCTTCTTTTGTTGGTGATGGTGAGTCTTCTGGTGCGTTGGCCGGTTCTCGGGGTTCGAAGGTTGAGTTAGGTTTCGGGCAATTTAGTAATTTTGAAAAGTACTTCGCGAGCTCTTCACAGTTTTCTTTGTTGGTAAGTGCCAGTTTTCCGTCTTCTTTTCTGAAGCAGAGGTTCTGTGGTGAGTATCCTTTGACTTGTTTGGCGAACGTCCTGTAGAAATCCCGCGTGTTGAAATTTCTGAAGTCTTCTTCGATGGAGTTTAGCTGATCGTTTATGTATTTGCGTTTCTCTTGTCTTATTGTTTTCGATGTTTGTCTTCGAATTTCATAGAAGTTGTCCTGTGTTTCTTGTGTTTTGTTGCTGTTGTAGTTTGTGAAAGCTGTTCTTCGATTTTGTAGGGCGATTTCGCAGGTAGTGTTCCACCAAGGGTGCCTGGGTTTTCTAGTCAGCGGGATCAGTTCTTTGGCTGTGTTCACAATTTTTTGTTTAAAGCTGGTCCAATCTTTCGCCTCTTGTTTTTCCCAGTGTTCTGTGATGTTCGATTCTCTGACCTTTCTTGTATCAAATTTCGGTGAGGTCAATTTCTTTTTGTGTTGTCTTCTTGGTGTGAGTTTGATTTTGATTCTTGTTAGGTAGTGGTCCGAATCTATGTTGGCGCCTTTTCTCACTTGGACGTCGTGGATTTCTTTCTGGTATTCATAGGAGATTGCCACGTGATCTATCTGGAATTCGCCTAGTGAGTGGACTGGTGATCGCCACGTCTTTTGTTTCTTGGGCTTTTTCATCAGGGAGGTTGACATGATTTTGAGGTTGTTTTGCTGGCAGAGTTAGATCAGTCTGGTGCCGTTTTTGTTGGTGAATTTGTGTGCAGGGAAATTTCCTACTGTTTTTCTGTAGCGTTTTTCTCTGCCGATTTGTGCGTTGAAATCGCCTAGTAGAATTTTCGCGTTGTCTTGGGGTATTTTTGCCAGGGTGGTTTCGAGTTTGTCCCAGAATTTGTCTGTTTCTTCTGGTTTGTCCTTGTTGTCTGCGTTCGTGGGGGCATGTACACTCTTTGACATAAAACTTGACCGGCGGCCGGCCGCTTCAGAGGCTAAGTCCGCGCCGATCGCGACATGGGACAAAAAAACTGGCCAACTCGCTAATTCTCTAAGTCCGGTTATCTGCACAATCTGGCAACACTGTAGACTGCGGCACTTCCTGGAGGAAAACTTGTCCCATGATAGAGAAACTCTAGGCTGATTACGCCTGTGGTCTAGTGGTAGCGTGCGTTGTTTCTGTTCATAATGTCAGTGGATCGAGAGCAGCTGGCATAAAATATTTTTATAGCCTCTTCTGTCTGAATGCTGAAGACGTGAATGTAATGGTAGCGCAGATTCAATCTATTTCGCTTTGTGACACACCGATATCAAAATTTTATCCAGTAACGATTTTGCGGCAGATTTCCTGCAGACTGTCCTCCTCTGGACGCCGTATGCGACAAAGCTCCGGGATCCATTTGCTGGCTACTGGCAGCGGCCGTGGCGACAGCAGCGGCGCTGCACTCCCCCGTTCTTTATCGAAAGCGCCTGCTACCGCTCATCGCTTTTGATGATTTAAAACGCTTTATCATTAAATGTTGCTCCACAGAAAATTTCTACAATTTCCATTCACGCTCAAAAGCAACGGAGACAGACGCCCTGATTAGTAGGCGGGTATTATATTACATTAATCGGCAAGAGCTGAGTATGGCCCGAAATCAATTTTATAGACTGGGACGAAATTAAACCACCTCACTACATTCGATGAATTTATAAATGCTTCATACCTCGTTTCTTTTCCTTTCAAACTCAATTATTTGTGCAACTTTTGGTCAATGTTTGGATGTTTTCGTCAAGCCAGAGTGAGCGTCTGTGGTGTAAAGTGTATTACAGTTCTTGTTTCATTTCTTATGGTAAGTCTATGCGATAAACTGTGTGAATACCTTGCAATGCATGCTCTGTAGCAGTGCAGGAACACTGCACATTTGGAGTTCCATGTATGGGTTCATGAAGTATTTATTGTTGATCGGAAGTGATAGTTAAGGTCATCAGATTTAAACCAGAAAAATTTGTCGTTTTGAAGGTTTCAGAGAACGGAAAGGAATTGCTAACGCCGGTGTTAGAAAACGTCTACAGTTAAATGGTATTGCAAAAATTTAGAAGAAGGGAACTACATTAATGAACATGTGCACTTCATAAACAACCTTCTGACATGTTAGACCTATATGACGAACAAAGCTCAAATTTATATCGTTGACAGTCGGTTTGAATCTTTTCAGGGTCTATTTTACAGTGAAGCACCTTGGAATTTGCAAAGCAGAAATCCATGATATTAACTTAATTTACTAAGTCGAAATCGGACGAAGATTGATGTTTAAAGGCATTCTTCAGATTTCGCATAAGAAATTTTTACTAGCAGTTTGCAACTCCATTAATTAAAATGGAAAATAAAAGGTTGTACTCAGCGGCTTCTACCGTGATTCGAACTGCTATGTCTTATAGTACAAGCACTGCAACGCACAAGGGAACCTCTGAGCTAACGACACACTGGCGGCCAGAGGCGGAATATAGTCACTGTGATGTTGCCTGAACCTCAAAACGCAACCTTAAACACACGAACAGAGGAGGTGGAGATTACTGTTTTAACGTCCCGTCGACAACGATGTCATTAGAGACGGAGCACAAGCTCGGATTAGGGAAGGATGGGGAAGGAAATCGGCCGTGCCCTTCCTAAGGAACCATCCAGGCATTTGCCTGAAGCGATTTAGGGAAATCATTGAAAACCTAAATCAGGATGGCCGGGCGCGGGATTGCACCGTCGTCCTCCCGAATGCACACATAAACAGGTGTTACTTATGTGAAGAACGCCGTTCTTGGAGTCCAGAAATTAAATATACTTTCTAATTGTGTCATCTTGCAGTGGATTATATCGTACGAGTCTTCGATGTGGAAAACGAATGTCAAGTGAATTTAGCGAGGTAACGCCGACCTTCACCCGGAAGTAAATGCACTATCAGAGTGTTGACAAATACTTGCTACGACGCTGCCATTTCTAGGCTCTCTGACGAGGCAGCTCTTCAGCGAAATGCTTGCCGTGATTCTCCGATACGGTTCTTCAGAGTGGAGACGCGCGCGCACGTTTGGTTTTTATGCGGCGTTCTCCCCTGATGGTTTCTGACGTCGCCTTGTGGGCTATGTATACATATGAGACATTCAATTATCATTAATCCAGAATGATACAAGTTTCAGCTTCCGGCGTGGAAGAAGGCTGTTGACGCCGACATTATATCATTTCAACGTAGGGAAAGCAAAACGGATCATTCAATGTTTCTCATTCAACATAAAGCATGTGAGATAATTTTCCGTAACGTTCATAATCATCTAAAAATACAAACGAAGTAAAAATACACCGGAAGCTTATTCGAATTGAATATAACGCTTTGCACCTCGATGTCGAATTTGTCCACTTGCAATCTTTTGCAGCATACACATAGAATGTCATGATTACCACGAGAATGAAGAAATATGTTGGTAAGGATGGAAGCAAGAAGAGACGCAGTCAACAAATATTCTATTCCTCATGGCATTCATTTCATTTGACACGTAAGAAGAGGTAAAGCGGGAATTTACTTTCGTTAACACGAAAGATATGCCGCACATATTGATAACGAGGAAGTCTGCGTCTTCATACGTTTCCTCCTTGAAATCTGTATGCTCTATTATATACTAAGTAGCCCGATCATTGTTTCAGTAGTGTTACCCTCTTGTTTGACCCCGTAACGATGAACAGATTCCAAATGCATGTCTCCCTTCCTGGGTTGTTTTTTGTGTTTTATTGCTTGGAATTCCTGAAGCAGACCACTGTGCCTTCCCCCCTCGTGGGTTAGGTCTCAAAACTAAACCGCTTTGTATCCAATGGCATAATTTATTCAGACAGCATCAGCATAAGACTATCAAACAAAGCCTTCCATTTACAGTTGCAGCACTCTAACCAGCACTGACCAAAGTGTAATCCACGGTCATGGTCCTAAATTACCAGCTGTCTGCTACTGTGGCAAAGTCCGTACTACACTGTCGATTCCGCAGCACCATTTTATCTGGTAACACTGTGTAGTTGCACAGTTGTGCTACCAGGTCTGTCCTCACACTGTCAACTTTATGTATCTCACTTCTCCTGTAGCGTAGATCACGAGGAGCCGAAGTAAATGAGTGTATTCTGCATGACGTAACATTCAGTATTCCCTTCTTTCATAGCCACTCTTCATGTGCATCGATACCAAATAGGAATGCGAAAACTCTTGCGAGTGAGAGAATGACAATAACAATCGTAACAAGAACAAGCAAATAATGAATGATGTTTATTCCAACGCAGAACGAGAATGGCTTTAAATATAAAAATCTATATCTATATCCATATCTATTGATCTTTGAGTTGGCACAATGCAAATATATTCTTAGCATTTAGTTACTGAATTTAGTTCTGGATGTTTGCAGAGAAAAGGAAGAGTCGGTACTTCTCGCTAGTGTAATATAATGTGAACCAGCAACTACCCTTTCCTTAGAACACGACTCAAGCAGGTCCTCAAGTAGGTAGCAAGGCACTGCTGCATTCTGTTCCCTGACATTGCTCTGATGACGGTTAATGCAGATAGTTCCGATTATGAAATACAAAACGTATTGCAGGTTAGTTCCTAGGATAGTAACATTAAATTTGCGTTGTAGACGGCACATGAACGTGACGACTATCCATATTACTCATCAATATAAAAAGACAATATTTAGGGAATTTAGCAGGATTACTCAAAATGAATTCTGAAATTGGGTGACTGACTGCACAGGTGCTAAACGTCGTCAAGAGTATACGATGTCCTAGTCGCATTAGGAATATGAAGATCGTCTTCGACAGCTCGCAACTTTCACATTGCTATCTCCACCCTACTCCAGACAGCCCTCGGTGGAGTTGCACTACGTTGCCGATGTTATGGAAGGCCTTCAAACCGACAACAGACCACATATTGAAAAATACAAGCGAATTCTCTTGCAGCGTAAGCTTATTGTAACTAATCTAAAAATTATTGGAGAGGAACATTGTCCTATTCAAAAAAAGTAAAATGTTACACACTGTTGACGTCAAACGGACATTATCTATGTCCTGTCTTGTGTCCTACTCATCTATAATATCAAGTGTACTATGTAAATGATTATATATAATGGACGATAGGGTAATGCATTGATACCAGATGGTGGGGGCCGGCCGGTGTGGCCGTGCGGTTCTAGGCGCTTCAGTCTGGAACCGCGTGACCGCTACGGTCGCAGGTTCGAATCCTGCCTCGGGCATGGATGTGAGTGATGTCCTTAGGTTAGTTAGGTTTAAGTAGTTCTAAGTTCTAGGGGACTGATGGCCTTAGAAGTTAAGTCCCATAGTGCTCAGAGCCATTTGAACCATTTGAACTATTTAACACAAAATGACATTAAAAATTAAAGTTATTCACGAGCAGCTAGTTGAGAATATGTATGAACATTAAATGGCACGACGAACTGAAATAATATGACGAAGAGTTCAGCGCTCACTGGGAATAGAGCCCCACACATATCGTTGTTGACTACACACAAAGAGACGTCAGCTACCGAATTTTTCTCCACCAGCTGCTCAGAATAGCATCTTGAACTTACAGTCATCTCGCAAATAGTTCTGTGTCTCACTGGGAGTTAAAAACGTCAGATATCGTTAGTGTTGACAACGAATGAAAATACATTAAAAATCAAAATTATTATCCACCAGCAGATGGGTGTTCTCATGATAGAGCTTGATAATACATAATTAAATCTTTAGTGCTGGGCCAGGATTCGATCCCATTCACGCGTAATATGTGAAGGTGTTGAGGAATCTGCAGTTTTGAACAAACAACAAACTGTAGCCGAGCTGTATTGCCACGAAGGGATCAAATTCCGCGTTAAGGGCGGTCTGAGTTGCATTCCCAGTTTAGAACCAATTTTATCGACATACAGAAGCTCAAATAAAAGATGGAATAAGTGTCCTGTGACCATACATAGCGTTTGTGTCGTCACTTGAAATAAATAACTAGTATAAGAAAGGTTACTGGTGATAGAGTTTCTACATGTCGCCACTCCAGACTTTATTGTGGTTCAACCTACCGCCTACTTGGTAAAGAAGGAATACCATCTTTAATGTGAATTTTCAGACCACGCAGCCATTATATCTCCTCACTTGGTGTAGCCAGGAGAGAATGGAATCTGTCTCTCCCTATCTAAAATCATTGACGGAAGTGGGAATCGAACCCAGACCATAGGTATAACAACCTACCATCCGTCCAACAGACCACGAAATCCTCTTCTCTGCGAGTCATTTTTCTATCGTAACGCAGTTGCGCCACACTGGATGAGAATTCTGACACACAGGCTCCCTGTAGTAATTTGCAGCATGTTCAGTAAATTCATTTACTTGGTTGACCGAATCACCATGAACTAGCTGCCTCGGCTACCCAGTGCATACATTCGACTATTTTGTAATCACAGAAATAAAATCACGTAACTGCCACCTACACACAACTGCCAACAGTGTAGGATGCAGAAGTTTAAATAGGAAGTGTTCCTTTCCACTTGAGCTATTCTATTGCGCTATCTGTTACTAGAAAACGTCGTTCAGTCCAAAAGAAAAGCTGTAACTGTTTGTCTCTCAGAAGTCAAGGCCTGGCCATATGCAGAATCTCACAGTGCTGTGGAATCCAAAAGTTCTGGAGGAATAGTTGCCGAGCTCTGGAGCTGCTGTAGCTACGTGTCAGCTTGTAGCATAGATAAGATGTCGCGAGTTCGAATACATTCAGTGCTACATTTTTTAAAACGCAATTCTGCTCTCTGCTGAAGGTATCAATCTAATGGAACTTTGAACATAATTCCCTTCACTTCTCAACCGAAAGTAGTCGCATGTGGAAAAAGGGCTAACTACTGTGACATTTTGTTCTATTCAGGTTTAATAGACAGCAGGCAGCAGATGCATCTCGAAGATGTGCAGGGAGAGCGCATCGTGCCATAATATGTCAGAAAAGTATTTTCTATATTAGCCGTCGTGTGGTAGTGATATTTTATTCTTCTTCAAACTTTGTTTGACAGCTTTAACTCAGAACAAGTTTTCTACATGCATGTAATCAATAAACTGCATGTGCATTGTCAGACTGTCATAGGTAACATCTGAGAATTCGCATATATCGTTGATGATTAATTTCTCTCTCATGTTTACTATTGTTTTAACAACACTAAAGGAAACCTTACGAAAATTGTGCACTGTATTATAAAAAATGAAATAAAACTAACCATGGTAACCTTACGACGAAAGTATCTGTACACAAGCATGCCTCTATCGACACGAATTAGTAAAATACTACTCACTTAGATTTTGATTGGGTCTGTGTTTAATTGGTATGCTGTGTCATACTCAAGAGGTATGCAAATGTGGCATTTCATAAATATAGTTACGTATTCCTAGAAACCCAAAATTCGCTTGTCAGCAGCGGAAAGAGGCCTTACCTGTTGTGCAGCATTGTAAGTTTTTCAACATTGCACTATGAGCTGAAAGCATTTTCTTGCGATTTCCTTATTGATGTTTGATCTGACTGCTTGTAGCTCTTTCACAGAAGGGATAAAAACGTTACAGTCAGTGAGACTGGAACTGCGAACCGTAACAGACACTTTTTCACAGCTCAGCACGTTACCACAGAGCTGGCGAGGAGGTATGGGTCTTAGCTCCCTATTACGAGGGCAATAGTAACTAGAACTCGTAAACCGCTATTTGAATGTCGAGATTAGTTGCTGTTTCCACCTGCAACGACTTTCCTGGGCTGGAAACCATAAATTTTCAATCTTTTGTTACCCTGCAAGCGATAATAACTCAGATTATTCAATGGAAATGACAGGTAAAATCAAGTGAACTTCGAGGCTTAATTCCGTGCACACCAGGAAGTAACTCGTGGATCACAGAGTTGCCAAACATACATTGCCTTGTTGCCAAATCTCAGTTACAGTACCAGCAGGAAGAAGACGAACCGATGTGATCCTACAGCGGTCTGGGAAGTGACCATAGCTGGTGTCTCCAAGTCACGGCTGCTACGGCCTGGAATACGTAATGCGTCTCATTCGCTTTCTGTAACTAGGTTTAGGGACTGGAGCGTAGTTACTAATAATACTCAGAACTGACTGCAAACTGAGCATCATAAATCAGTAACTCTCATTGTTGTTTTTATATTTCTTTCGTAAGTGTACTCAAAACTAAGAAAGTCATTCACAGGCGTTTTCGTGCCTCGCCGATAGTCGAGCACAACATACAAATAAAAATAAAAAAGAATGTGTGTGTGTGTGTGTGTGTGTGTGTGTGTGTGTGTGTGTGTGTGTGTGTGTGTGTGTTTGTGAGAGAGAGAGAGAGAGAGAAATAAAAAGCAATGAGAGAAAGTGTAAAAAATTGTTGTAAATAAATTGAATCATGTTATTTAAAGAAATCTTTCATTAAAATGACACGTTCCATATCATTACGAAATGTCGTATTCATGATCTATGGAACAAGAGTTAATCTAATGTAATCTAATCTAATCTAATCACATCATATTGATGATTAGCCATGAAGAGTCATGAATTACCGAAATTTTGGCCAATACCAGTAACCAAATCTAAACCTGAAAATAAAAGACGACAATTTTTGTAATAAACCGTGACTGCTATCAAGACCCTTTCGTCCCTGTTATCGAACCACGAAAGATGTCTGATATACCTCCATTCTGAAGTAACAAAGTGTGCATGCATTTAAAGATGAAGTGCATGATGTGAAGTTCTGTGACGGAGATACGAACCCAACACGTAATCCTGTTGTTAACTAAGAAAAATCAAATGTTACGTATCGGTTTTTCTTACGAGCCGCTAGGTGTCTGAATCTAAAATAAGGATACAAACTTTTGTGCCTAAGCGACAATCGAACTGCACACCTACCGTGCATCCACGAATATAGCTTAAGTTTCAGTTGCTTACTCATGAACAGTAAGATGTGTGCGTGTTTGACCAGAAATAACGACACCTGTTGCCATTGTTGGAAACACATGAACAGACATTGAAATTGCGCGTTAATTTTCACTAGCAGGTGGGTGTGCACTTGATAAAGCTAGAAATGAAATTATGAATATTTTTGTACTGGATCAGGTTTCAGACCCACATACTTACCTTTGGAGGAGACCTAGAGAAGATTGCAGTCTTGGGAAAAGGAACGAAATGACTGAACTATACTGTTCCGAGAGATTCAGATCCTCGAAAGAGGAGATACGAATTCGAATCACAGTCCAGCACCAAATTTTTAAACGTCTCTAGTTCAATCAAGTACAAGTAAAATAAGAGCCCTGTCCCTTTAAATGGCTATCGGTTCATCAAATAAAATAAAATTTTCTAATGTAAGTAAGCTTACTGGCGACTGTATTTCTGTTTACCATGACTTCCGCTGTGTCATTTCCCAACGTAAACCGGCTCTGCCCAGTTGGTAATGAAGGAACGTGATGTTTAATGCGGATTCTGGATTATAACGTCTTTCTCTTGAGGTTACCAGAGGTAAAATAAATCTGTTTGTGCCTCTTAAAAGTAAATGCCTGAACCCACGCATTGCACCTGTGATAGCTCGTTCCACCATACCATTGTGGCCACATTACCCAGCCCCAAGAGTGTGCTGTAACGGATGATGTGCTTAGCTTACAAAATTAGTCACGGTGGAAAAAATGCGAGTCTATTAAATGGTCGAGTAGAAGCAAGCTTCTGACGCAGAGATTATGCTATTCTCATGTCAGCAGGATGTAAAGACTCTTCTAGGCATCATAGGCTGGATGTGAAGCCATTTTGTTTTTTCACAAATTCAGCAAATTTCTTAGTTCGAGAAAATCCACTGCAAAGTGTGAAGTTGCCGGATAATTCGATTATTACTGTTATTATTAATATCATTTTATTCATACCGCTGCTGTAACATCATTTAATGCCTTTTGGTCACTATAGATGTAGTTTCCCATGAACAGGTTCTTTCCCTGTCTACGGAATCCTTTTCATGTTAATATCAAACACCAGCAATTACTCGTAGATTACTTTAAAACTAAAGTAATTGACGAAGACGTTACTTGGTAACAAAAACACACTGCCTTTCTTCATTTACTTTCGCCTAGAAATGGCTATCGAGTACTGACAAACCAAAAGGCAAGAGATTTTACTGCCTTCCGATATACGTTGCTGTTAGTTCTTCCACATGATTTGGTCGACATGACCTGTTTCAAGTTGTGTATGACAGACAGTGTTTTAGAAAATCTATTGTTTCCCTTTGAAATAAACAGAAGTATTTTCATTCTAAGCTGTCCAAGTACAAAATTTTCGCAATATTAGTTCAAATTTAATATTCGCTTCTATAATGTAGGAAAGTATTTCACAGTCGCAAAACTCGCATCCAAAACGTTGACCTTACACTTAGTCGCTGACCATAAATTCTAGCTCAGAGTGACACCAGTTTAAATAATCTAATGTAGTGAAGACTGTTTGCCAGTGCTCTTTCTCACCGGAAAATACGCAATTCACTCATTTGGCTCCATAAGTACACTGTAACAGTAATTTCTGTGTGAAATTTGTCAGTAAGCTTTTGCCTTCCAACCGGCAAAATACGGCAGAGTACGGCCGGTAAACAATTCACAAACCACGATTTAGTGCCAATAAGACGATTTCTTTAAACATTGTCGAAGCTGAGGGAATTTAGTTTCTGCTTAAATCGTCTTAAGCAGCAACAATCACAGATATCTCAAATAGGAAAAAGCTGAATATCCAAGTACGAAGGTTGTAAAACAAACTTCTCACAGTTTGTGTCAGGTTGATCTTTTCGTCTGATAACACTGCTTAAGTATTTTGTCTAAGAGGTATCACAAGTAGTATCCCTGTAGCTGTTGGAATCATTGGTTGAAAACGAGTTTAACACCAATGGGTACAGTGCTGCTAAATTTTCACAATTATTATCAACCTAAGTCTGAGTTCATCCACAAACTGAGGCGTATTTATAGTATTGGAGCTAGACTGTGTATCCTTGTCTTTCTTGAGTGGTCATTGGAAGGCGTTTACACACACGTATACAATACTATGAATACTTCGAACGCTATAGTTAACGTTGCTCTCATAAACTACTTTTTTTTTAAATTCTTCTGGGTCTTCAGCGTGCAATATGTGTTGTAGATACAGTCTCAGACCAAAAAATTGACCGCCGAGTCGTTCACGTAAGCTGGACAATACAGTCGTGCTCCTCTCAGAATTCTATGTCTGGCAATATGCTCGATCTAGCAACATGTAGACTGCGGCACTTCCCAGAGGAAGTCTTGACTCCAGTCTTAGTACATTACTCTTGACTACGACCGTAGTCTTGAGGTAAAACGCGAGACCAGCTAATATGATATTGTAGATTCGCTTGAATTACACTCATAGCTTCAGCACAGAGAGGAAAGGGGCGATAAATATTTTGTCGATATGTGCTTTCGGTCGCCAGACGTCGTATTAGCTGGTCTCGCGTTTTACCTGAAGACTACGGTCGTGTTCCAGCAGCGGTATGAATAAAATGATAGTAATAATAACAGTAATAATCGAATTATCCGGCAACTTCACACTTTGCAGTGGATTTTCTCGAACTAAGAAATTTGCTGAATTTGTGAAAAATCAAAATGGCTTCACATCCAGCCTATGATGCCTAGAAGAGTCTTTACATCCTGCTGACATGAGAATAGCATAATCTCTGCGTCAGAAGCTTGCTTCTACTCGACCATTTAATAGACTCGCATTTTTTCCACCGTGACTAATTTTGTAAGCTAAGCACATCATCCGTTACAGCACACTCTTGGGGCTGGGTAATGTGGCCACAATGGTGTGGTGGAACGAGCTATCACAGGTGCAATGCGTGGGTTCAGGCATTTACTTTTAAGAGGCACAAACAGATTTATTTTACCTCTGGTAACCTCAAGAGAAAGACGTTATAATCCAGAATCCGCATTAAACATCACGTTCCTTCATTACCAACTGGGCAGAGCCGGTTTACGTTGGGAAATGACACAGCGGAAGTCATGGTAAACAGAAATACAGTCGCCAGTAAGCTTACTTACATTAGAAAATTTTATTTTATTTGATGAACCGATAGCCATTTAAAGGGACAGGGCTCTTATTTTACTTGTACTTGATTGAACTAGAGACGTTTAAAAATTTGGTGCTGGACTGTGATTCGAATTCGTATCTCCTCTTTCGAGGATCTGAATCTCTCGGAACAGTATAGTTCAGTCATTTCGTTCCTTTTCCCAAGACTGCAATCTTCTCTAGGTCTCCTCCAAAGGTAAGTATGTGGGTCTGAAACCTGATCCAGTACAAAAATATTCATAATTTCATTTCTAGCTTTATCAAGTGCACACCCACCTGCTAGTGAAAATTAACGCGCAATTTCAATGTCTGTTCATGTGTTTCCAACAATGGCAACAGGTGTCGTTATTTCTGGTCAAACACGCACACATCTTACTGTTCATGAGTAAGCAACTGAAACTTAAGCTATATTCGTGGATGCACGGTAGGTGTGCAGTTCGATTGTCGCTTAGGCACAAAAGTTTGTATCCTTATTTTAGATTCAGACACCTAGCGGCTCGTAAGAAAAACCGATACGTAACATTTGATTTTTCTTAGTTAACAATCGGATCACGTGTTGGGTTCGTATCTCCGTCACAGAACTTCACATCATGCACTTCATCTTTAAATGCATGCACACTTTGTTACTTCAGAATGGAGGTATATCAGACATCTTTCGTGGTTCGATAACAGGGACGAAAGGGTCTTGATAGCAGTCACGGTTTATTACAAAAATTGTCGTCTTTTATTTTCAAGTTTAGATTTGGTTACTGGTATTGGCCAAAATTTCGGTAATTCATGACTCTTCATGGCTAATCATCAATATGATGTGATTAGATTAGATTAGATTACATTAGATTAACTCTTGTTCCATAGATCATGAATACGACATTTCGTAATGATATGGAACGTGTCATTTTAATGAAAAATTTCTTTAAATACCATGATTCAATTTATTTACAACAATTTTTTACACTCTCTCTCATTGCTTTTTATTTCTCTCTCTCTCTCTCTCTCTCACAAACACACACACACACACACACACACATTCTTTTTTATTTTTATTTGTATGTTGTGCTCGACTATCGGCGAGGCACGAAAACGCCTGTGAATGACTTTCTTAGTTTTGAGTACACTTACGAAAGAAATATAAAAACAACAATGAGAGTTACTGATTTATGATGCTCAGTTTGCAGTCAGTTCTGAGTATTATTAGTAACTACGCTCCAGTCCCTAAACCTAGTTACAGAAAGCGAATGAGACGCATTACGTATTCCAGGCCGTAGCAGCCGTGACTTGGAGACACCAGCTATGGTCACTTCCCAGACCGCTGTAGGATCACATCGGTTCGTCTTCTTCCTGCTGGTACTGTAACTGAGATTTGGCAACAAGGCAATGTATGTTTGGCAACTCTGTGATCCACGAGTTACTTCCTGGTGTGCACGGAATTAAGCCTCGAAGTTCACTTGATTTTACCTGTCATTTCCATTGAATAATCTGAGTTATTATCGCTTGCAGGGTAACAAAAGATTGAAAATTTACGGTTTCCAGCCCAGGAAAGTCGTTGCAGGTGGAAACAGCAACTAATCTCGACATTCAAATAGCGGTTTACGAGTTCTAGTTACTATTGCCCTCGTAATAGGGAGCTAAGACCCATACCTCCTCGCCAGCTCTGTGGTAACGTGCTGAGCTGTGAAAAAGTGTCTGTTACGGTTCGCAGTTCCAGTCTCACTGACTGTAACGTTTTTATCCCTTCTGTGAAAGAGCTACAAGCAGTCAGATCAAACATCAATAAGGAAATCGCAAGAAAATGCTTTCAGCTCATAGTGCAATGTTGAAAAACTTACAATGCTGCACAACAGGTAAGGCCTCTTTCCGCTGCTGACAAGCGAATTTTGGGTTTCTAGGAATACGTAACTATATTTATGAAATGCCACATTTGCATACCTCTTGAGTATGACACAGCATACCAATTAAACACAGACCCAATCAAAATCTAAGTGAGTAGTATTTTACTAATTCGTGTCGATAGAGGCATGCTTGTGTACAGATACTTTCGTCGTAAGGTTACCATGGTTAGTTTTATTTCATTTCTTATAATACAGTGCACAATTTTCGTAAGGTTTCCTTTAGTGTTGTTAAAACAATAGTAAACATGAGAGAGAAATTAATCATCAACGATATATGCGAATTCTCAGATGTTACCTATGACAGTCTGACAATGCACATGCAGTTTATTGATTACATGCATGTAGAAAACTTGTTCTGAGTTAAAGCTGTCAAACAAAGTTTGAAGAAGAATAAAATATCACTACCACACGACGGCTAATATAGAAAATACTTTTCTGACATATTATGGCACGATGCGCTCTCCCTGCACATCTTCGAGATGCATCTGCTGCCTGCTGTCTATTAAACCTGAATAGAACAAAATGTCACAGTAGTTAGCCCTTTTTCCACATGCGACTACTTTCGGTTGAGAAGTGAAGGGAATTATGTTCAAAGTTCCATTAGATTGATACCTTCAGCAGAGAGCAGAATTGCGTTTTAAAAAATGTAGCACTGAATGTATTCGAACTCGCGACATCTTATCTATGCTACAAGCTGACACGTAGCTACAGCAGCTCCAGAGCTCGGCAACTATTCCTCCAGAACTTTTGGATTCCACAGCACTGTGAGATTCTGCATATGGCCAGGCCTTGACTTCTGAGAGACAAACAGTTACAGCTTTTCTTTTGGACTGAACGACGTTTTCTAGTAACAGATAGCGCAATAGAATAGCTCAAGTGGAAAGGAACACTTCCTATTTAAACTTCTGCATCCTACACTGTTGGCAGTTGTGTGTAGGTGGCAGTTACGTGATTTTATTTCTGTGATTACAAAATAGTCGAATGTATGCACTGGGTAGCCGAGGCAGCTAGTTCATGGTGATTCGGTCAACCAAGTAAATGAATTTACTGAACATGCTGCAAATTACTACAGGGAGCCTGTGTGTCAGAATTCTCATCCAGTGTGGCGCAACTGCGTTACGATAGAAAAATGACTCGCAGAGAAGAGGATTTCGTGGTCTGTTGGACGGATGGTAGGTTGTTATACCTATGGTCTGGGTTCGATTCCCACTTCCGTCAATGATTTTAGATAGGGAGAGACAGATTCCATTCTCTCCTGGCTACACCAAGTGAGGAGATATAATGGCTGCGTGGTCTGAAAATTCACATTAAAGATGGTATTCCTTCTTTACCAAGTAGGCGGTAGGTTGAACCACAATAAAGTCTGGAGTGGCGACATGTAGAAACTCTATCACCAGTAACCTTTCTTATACTAGTTATTTATTTCAAGTGACGACACAAACGCTATGTATGGTCACAGGACACTTATTCCATCTTTTATTTGAGCTTCTGTATGTCGATAAAATTGGTTCTAAACTGGGAATGCAACTCAGACCGCCCTTAACGCGGAATTTGATCCCTTCGTGGCAATACAGCTCGGCTACAGTTTGTTGTTTGTTCAAAACTGCAGATTCCTCAACACCTTCACATATTACGCGTGAATGGGATCGAATCCTGGCCCAGCACTAAAGATTTAATTATGTATTATCAAGCTCTATCATGAGAACACCCATCTGCTGGTGGATAATAATTTTGATTTTTAATGTATTTTCATTCGTTGTCAACACTAACGATATCTGACGTTTTTAACTCCCAGTGAGACACAGAACTATTTGCGAGATGACTGTAAGTTCAAGATGCTATTCTGAGCAGCTGGTGGAGAAAAATTCGGTAGCTGACGTCTCTTTGTGTGTAGTCAACAACGATATGTGTGGGGCTCTATTCCCAGTGAGCGCTGAACTCTTCGTCATATTATTTCAGTTCGTCGTGCCATTTAATGTTCATACATATTCTCAACTAGCTGCTCGTGAATAACTTTAATTTTTAATGTCATTTTGTGTTAAATAGTTCAAATGGTTCAAATGGCTCTGAGCACTATGGGACTTAACTTCTAAGGCCATCAGTCCCCTAGAACTTAGAACTACTTAAACCTAACTAACCTAAGGACATCACTCACATCCATGCCCGAGGCAGGATTCGAACCTGCGACCGTAGCGGTCACGCGGTTCCAGACTGAAGCGCCTAGAACCGCACGGCCACACCGGCCGGCCCCCACCATCTGGTATCAATGCATTACCCTATCGTCCATTATATATAATCATTTACATAGTACACTTGATATTATAGATGAGTAGGACACAAGACAGGACATAGATAATGTCCGTTTGACGTCAACAGTGTGTAACATTTTACTTTTTTTGAATAGGACAATGTTCCTCTCCAATAATTTTTAGATTAGTTACAATAAGCTTACGCTGCAAGAGAATTCGCTTGTATTTTTCAATATGTGGTCTGTTGTCGGTTTGAAGGCCTTCCATAACATCGGCAACGTAGTGCAACTCCACCGAGGGCTGTCTGGAGTAGGGTGGAGATAGCAATGTGAAAGTTGCGAGCTGTCGAAGACGATCTTCATATTCCTAATGCGACTAGGACATCGTATACTCTTGACGACGTTTAGCACCTGTGCAGTCAGTCACCCAATTTCAGAATTCATTTTGAGTAATCCTGCTAAATTCCCTAAATATTGTCTTTTTATATTGATGAGTAATATGGATAGTCGTCACGTTCATGTGCCGTCTACAACGCAAATTTAATGTTACTATCCTAGGAACTAACCTGCAATACGTTTTGTATTTCATAATCGGAACTATCTGCATTAACCGTCATCAGAGCAATGTCAGGGAACAGAATGCAGCAGTGCCTTGCTACCTACTTGAGGACCTGCTTGAGTCGTGTTCTAAGGAAAGGGTAGTTGCTGGTTCACATTATATTACACTAGCGAGAAGTACCGACTCTTCCTTTTCTCTGCAAACATCCAGAACTAAATTCAGTAACTAAATGCTAAGAATATATTTGCATTGTGCCAACTCAAAGATCAATAGATATGGATATAGATATAGATTTTTATATTTAAAGCCATTCTCGTTCTGCGTTGGAATAAACATCATTCATTATTTGCTTGTTCTTGTTACGATTGTTATTGTCATTCTCTCACTCGCAAGAGTTTTCGCATTCCTATTTGGTATCGATGCACATGAAGAGTGGCTATGAAAGAAGGGAATACTGAATGTTACGTCATGCAGAATACACTCATTTACTTCGGCTCCTCGTGATCTACGCTACAGGAGAAGTGAGATACATAAAGTTGACAGTGTGAGGACAGACCTGGTAGCACAACTGTGCAACTACACAGTGTTACCAGATAAAATGGTGCTGCGGAATCGACAGTGTAGTACGGACTTTGCCACAGTAGCAGACAGCTGGTAATTTAGGACCATGACCGTGGATTACACTTTGGTCAGTGCTGGTTAGAGTGCTGCAACTGTAAATGGAAGGCTTTGTTTGATAGTCTTATGCTGATGCTGTCTGAATAAATTATGCCATTGGATACAAAGCGGTTTAGTTTTGAGACCTAACCCACGAGGGGGGAAGGCACAGTGGTCTGCTTCAGGAATTCCAAGCAATAAAACACAAAAAACAACCCAGGAAGGGAGACATGCATTTGGAATCTGTTCATCGTTACGGGGTCAAACAAGAGGGTAACACTACTGAAACAATGATCGGGCTACTTAGTATATAATAGAGCATACAGATTTCAAGGAGGAAACGTATGAAGACGCAGACTTCCTCGTTATCAATATGTGCGGCATATCTTTCGTGTTAACGAAAGTAAATTCCCGCTTTACCTCTTCTTACGTGTCAAATGAAATGAATGCCATGAGGAATAGAATATTTGTTGACTGCGTCTCTTCTTGCTTCCATCCTTACCAACATATTTCTTCATTCTCGTGGTAATCATGACATTCTATGTGTATGCTGCAAAAGATTGCAAGTGGACAAATTCGACATCGAGGTGCAAAGCGTTATATTCAATTCGAATAAGCTTCCGGTGTATTTTTACTTCGTTTGTATTTTTAGATGATTATGAACGTTACGGAAAATTATCTCACATGCTTTATGTTGAATGAGAAACATTGAATGATCCGTTTTGCTTTCCCTACGTTGAAATGATATAATGTCGGCGTCAACAGCCTTCTTCCACGCCGGAAGCTGAAACTTGTATCATTCTGGATTAATGATAATTGAATGTCTCATATGTATACGTAGCCCACAAGGCGACGTCAGAAACCATCAGGGGAGAACGCCGCATAAAAACCAAACGTGCGCGCGCGTCTCCACTCTGAAGAACCGTATCGGAGAATCACGGCAAGCATTTCGCTGAAGAGCTGCCTCGTCAGAGAGCCTAGAAATGGCAGCGTCGTAGCAAGTATTTGTCAACACTCTGATAGTGCATTTACTTCCGGGTGAAGGTCGGCGTTACCTCGCTAAATTCACTTGACATTCGTTTTCCACATCGAAGACTCGTACGATATAATCCACTGCAAGATGACACAATTAGAAAGTATATTTAATTTCTGGACTCCAAGAACGGCGTTCTTCACATAAGTAACACCTGTTTATGTGTGCATTCGGGAGGACGACGGTGCAATCCCGCGCCCGGCCATCCTGATTTAGGTTTTCAATGATTTCCCTAAATCGCTTCAGGCAAATGCCTGGATGGTTCCTTAGGAAGGGCACGGCCGATTTCCTTCCCCATCCTTCCCTAATCCGAGCTTGTGCTCCGTCTCTAATGACATCGTTGTCGACGGGACGTTAAAACAGTAATCTCCACCTCCTCTGTTCGTGTGTTTAAGGTTGCGTTTTGAGGTTCAGGCAACATCACAGTGACTATATTCCGCCTCTGGCCGCCAGTGTGTCGTTAGCTCAGAGGTTCCCTTGTGCGTTGCAGTGCTTGTACTATAAGACATAGCAGTTCGAATCACGGTAGAAGCCGCTGAGTACAACCTTTTATTTTCCATTTTAATTAATGGAGTTGCAAACTGCTAGTAAAAATTTCTTATGCGAAATCTGAAGAATGCCTTTAAACATCAATCTTCGTCCGATTTCGACTTAGTAAATTAAGTTAATATCATGGATTTCTGCTTTGCAAATTCCAAGGTGCTTCACTGTAAAATAGACCCTGAAAAGATTCAAACCGACTGTCAACGATATAAATTTGAGCTTTGTTCGTCATATAGGTCTAACATGTCAGAAGGTTGTTTATGAAGTGCACATGTTCATTAATGTAGTTCCCTTCTTCTAAATTTTTGCAATACCATTTAACTGTAGACGTTTTCTAACACCGGCGTTAGCAATTCCTTTCCGTTCTCTGAAACCTTCAAAACGACAAATTTTTCTGGTTTAAATCTGATGACCTTAACTATCACTTCCGATCAACAATAAATACTTCATGAACCCATACATGGAACTCCAAATGTGCAGTGTTCCTGCACTGCTACAGAGCATGCATTGCAAGGTATTCACACAGTTTATCGCATAGACTTACCATAAGGAATGAAACAAGAACTGTAATACACTTTACACCACAGACGCTCACTCTGGCTTGACGAAAACATCCAAACATTGACCAAAAGTTGCACAAATAATTGAGTTTGAAAGGAAAAGAAACGAGGTATGAAGCATTTATAAATTCATCGAATGTAGTGAGGTGGTTTAATTTCGTCCCAGTCTATAAAATTGATTTCGGGCCATACTCAGCTCTTGCCGATTAATGTAATATAATACCCGCCTACTAATCAGGGCGTCTGTCTCCGTTGCTTTTGAGCGTGAATGGAAATTGTAGAAATTTTCTGTGGAGCAACATTTAATAATAAAGCGTTTTAAATCATCAAAAGCGATGAGCGGTAGCAGGCGCTTTCGATAAAGAACGGGGGAGTGCAGCGCCGCTGCTGTCGCCACGGCCGCTGCCAGTAGCCAGCAAATGGATCCCGGAGCTTTGTCGCATACGGCGTCCAGAGGAGGACAGTCTGCAGGAAATCTGCCGCAAAATCGTTACTGGATAAAATTTTGATATCGGTGTGTCACAAAGCGAAATAGATTGAATCTGCGCTACCATTACATTCACGTCTTCAGCATTCAGACAGAAGAGGCTATAAAAATATTTTATGCCAGCTGCTCTCGATCCACTGACATTATGAACAGAAACAACGCACGCTACCGCTAGACCACAGGCGTAATCAGCCTAGAGATTCTCTATCATGGGACAAGTTTTCCTCCAGGAAGTGCCGCAGTCTACAGTGTTGCCAGATTGTGCAGATAACCGGACTTAGAGAATTAGCGAGTTGGCCAGTTTTTTTGTCCCATGTCGCGATCGGCGCGGACTTAGCCTCTGAAGCGGCCGGCCGCCGGTCAAGTTTTATGTCAAAGAGTGTACGTTGATGAGGGTGTAGTTCTTGTTGGCGTGTTTGATTCGCATGGTCATGAGCCTGTTGTTGATCGCGTTGACTTCTTTTACTGAGTCTAGGATGTTTTTGTTTACTGCGAAGGCCATGCCGAGGATTGCTCCTCCTTTGCCGATTTTCCTGTTGGTTCCACTCTTGAAGAATCTGTAGTTTCCGTAGTCTATTGTGTCTGAATCCGTGTATCTTGTTTCTTGTAGCGCTAGGATCGAGATCTTTTGACTGGTGAGTTCCGTTGTTAGATTGTGTAATTTTCCCGTTTGTAATAGTGTCTGTATGTTGAAGGTGCCAAAGTATGTGTGTGTTTTCTTGGGTAGTTTGCCAGAGCGCTCCGACTCGCCCTTTAGTACATCTCCAGGTCCCCCAGAATCCGAGTGCCTGGTTGCCGTCTTGCGACGGGTGGATCGTCCACCTGGGGTAATGTTGTTTTTAGGTGTACTTGCCATTATGCTTGTAATTCGTCTGGCTTGCGCCAGTTTGGTAGAACCAGGGATTTTCAGTTCCTGGAGCTCGTATCAGCCGCACCATTGGTGACAGACGCTGGCCAGAGTACCGGTGGTTACCACACAGACGTGTCTGGGCTTTTGTGTTAGTTTTCTTCGTTTCGCCGGTTTTTACTCCGGGTACTTATCCTCGAGGATGTGATAGTTTTGGTCCGCCCCGAGTATTTGATTTCCTCGGTGCCACCCATATCTGGGAGGCTTTCCCCTATCCGCCACCTGGGGAGGCGCCCGATGGAGGATCTATCAACCTCACACGGGATCACATTTATATTATTAAAGTTAAAACATTCTCGAAAATATTAGCATACCTGGGATCAATATCTTGCCAGTACCAATGTCGATAACAGGCAAAAATGGTTCAAGATTCTAGATTCCAAGAACTGATTATATACATAATTAAGTTTTTGCGGATCCCACAGTACGCGAGTCTTACTCGCATCTAAAAATGGTTCAAATGGCTCTGAGCACTATGGGACTTAACATCTGAGGTCATCAGTCCCCTAAAATTTAGAACTACTTAAACCTAACTAACCTAAGGACATCACAAACATCCATGCCCGAGGCAGGATTCGAACCTGCGACCGTAGCAGTCGCGCGGTTCCAGACTGAAGCGCTTAGAACCGCTCGGCCACACTGGCCGGCTACTCGCATCTGCCCTGGTTTGTTCCGGGGGGGCGGGGGGGGCGGTTGGGCTTATCACCTCCAGTTTTTTTTGTGTACGTTTTTTAGAGTTCCGTTTTCGAGAACTGATTTTTAAGTCTGTCGAAATTAGGATGTTGGTGTTACTGGGAAGCCGACACGCATGTACCCGTACAGAGGCCATGGCGAGATAGGGCCCCTCCAAGGGTGCATAAAAACTGACCGAAAAAAACCACCAGCGAGACAATTTAAAAATTAACCCTGATAGATACGTGAGTTTTCCCGTCCCATGTGCTATCTTTGGCTTGCGAGAAAAAGTCTTTCCCACTGTAACACGCAGTTATCACGACATCATGTCGTCCAAGTAGCATCATAAAGAAGTGACTACAACCAGAACAGACGTCACATGGGTTGTGTGCTTTAACAGTGAGCTTGGTTCTACAGCTATCGCATTTACACAGCTTAAAGGCGCGTTTGCCCCTGTGCATCTCGCCCTAGTCGCCGTGCCAAGCTAGCAGCGGCACGTGTGTCTCTGCGCCTGCGCACGGTGGCCTATGCGCACAACTCCGAAGGATGCGTGATTTTGCGCCGGTGCATGCGCCTCCTTGCCTCTTCGTGCAACGGCCACATGCGCGTAGTTTGCACAGGTGTAAGCGCAACTTGAAGGTGCGTTTACATCTGTGCGACTTTCTGTGCGCACTAGACGCATGCGTCCGGGCCACAGTGCGCAGAAGCAAGAGTATGGGGGCCAAGGGCAACAGTCGTGCGCATGTCCGCGCTTCTCTCCGTTTATTGGTTTGTTTGACTGTAACTGACAACTGAAAGATTCTGTTTCTTGCGCACACTTGCGCTAACCATGGCTGATTGGGCTAATGAGAAGCAAACAGACTTTGTGGAGGATTATCGTTCCTTTCCCCGTTTGTAGTTCATCAGCTCTGGCGATTATAGAGACAGAATTACGAGGAATGATTGTTTGCAGATCTGACAAATACTATAGCATTGCCGGACGCCGTCACCAGAGTTTGCTCGATGAAATCGGCCGACAGCTTTGTCACAGGGCGTCCGATCCTCTTTGTCAGCTTTTAGCCGGAACAAGGAAGTTAGGGTGGTAAGTTTAGAATCTATTCTACATGTACCTCCATACTCTGCGAACCACCGTGAAGTGCATGGCAGAGGGTACGTTATTGTATGAGTTGTTAGGGTTTCTTTCTGTTCTATTCACGTATGGAACACGAAAAGAATGTTTGAATGCCTCTGTGTAGGCTGTAATTATTCTAATCTTGTCCTCACGATACCTATGTGAGCTATGCATAGGGGGTTGCAGTATATTCCTAGAGTCATCTTTTAAAGCTGGTTCTTGAAACTTCGTTAGTATACTTCTTCGGATAGTATCTTCAAGAGTCTGTCAG
Source organism: Schistocerca serialis cubense (assembly GCF_023864345.2). Lineage (NCBI taxonomy): Eukaryota > Metazoa > Arthropoda > Insecta > Orthoptera > Acrididae > Schistocerca > Schistocerca serialis. The sequence continues at coordinate 171,601,798 of NC_064641.1, forward strand.
TTCAGTATATTCAGTATCACTGTAACACTCTCCCACGGGTCAAACAAACTTGTGACCATTTGTGCTGCCCTACTCTCTGCACGTTCAATACGCCCTGTTAGTCCCATCTGGTATGGGCCCCACACACTTGAGCAATATTCTAGAATTGGTCGCACGAGAGATTTGTAAGCAATCTCATTTGTAGACTGATTGCACTCCCACAGTATTCTATCAATAAACCGAAGTCTACCACCTGGCTTTACCCACAACAGAGCCTATGTGATCATTCCATTTCACAACCCTACAAAGTGTAACACCCATTTATTTGTATGGGTTTGCCGATTCCAGCTGTGACTCTTTGATATTCTAGCCATAGTCATAGTATACTACGTTATTATTTTTGTGAAGTGCAGAATTTTACATTTCCGAACATATAAAGCAAGTCGCCAATCTTTGCACCACTTTGAAATCGTTTCAAGATCTGACTGGATAGTTATGTAGCTTCTTCCTGACAGTATTTCATTACAGATAACTGCATCACGTGCAAAAAGTCTGAGGTTACTATTAATATTTCCCGCAATGTCATAAATATACAGCATGTGCAGCAAGGGTCGCAACACAGTTCCCTGAGTCGCACCCGAAGTGACTTCTGGACTCCCCGTCCAAGATACCATGCTGTGTCCTCTCTGCCAAAAAGTCCTTAGTCCAGTCTCAAATTTCACTTGATAGCCCATATGATCCAACTTTTGACAATAAGCGTAGGTGTGGTACTGATTCAAATGCCTTTCGTAAATCAAGAAATACTGCATCTACCTGAGTACCTTCATCCAAAGTTTTCGGTATGTCATGTGAGAAAAGTGCGAGTTGAGTTTCACATGGTCGATGTTTTCGGAATCCACAACGGTTGGCGTGGTGGAGGTCATTCTGTTCAAGATACCTCATTACGTTTGAGCTCAGAATATGTTCTAAGATTCTACAACAAATCGATGTCAAAGATATTGGACGATGGTTTTGTGGATAACTTCTACTACCCTTCTCGTAGAAAGGTGTTACCTGTTCTTTCTTCCAACTATCGGACACGGCTTTTTGTTCGAGAGATCTACGATGGACTATAGTTAGAAGAGGGACTAACTCAGCCAAGGTTTAGTATAGAATCTAATAGGGATTCCGTCGGGTCATGGGGCTTCGTTCAATTTTATTGTGTCTGAAGTAGGTTAGATTTTAACCTGGGTTGGGATGGATACCACGAAGTCTCTGTGACTGGGGACGAGTGCTGTGGCTACCAAAAAGAGGCCGAATGCTTGTGAATGAGCTATATCTGACCCGGAAAGCCGGCCGATGTGGCCGAGCGGTTCTAGGGGCTACAGTCTGGAACCGCGCGACCGCTACGGTCGCAGGTTCGAATCCTGCCTCGGGCATGGATGTGTGTGATGTCCTTAGGTTAGTTAGGTTTAAGTAGTTCTAAGTTCTAGGGGACTGATGACCTCAGCAGTTAAGTCCTATAGTGCTCAGAGCCATTTGAACCATTTTTGTCTCGGAAAGCAAGTTTTACAAAAACATGAAGAGACAAATGTTCTGATATATGCTCAAGATGATTCGTGGTGACTACGAAAAGTAATATTAAAAACACTCTCTTTTGATATAATTATTTGAAGTTGTGCAGACATACGTCAATTAAACTTCAACGTATGTCACTCAGCATACATGTGGAAGACAAGCATTAAGGGGAGGTTTATTATCTTTTGGTTCAAAAAATCGATTTTTTTTAAAATTGCATTTTTGGATCCATAAAAGTGTTCAGAATCCACCCCTGAAACGGTTTTTCCGAATACAGAACGGAAATATTTGTTATTCGCGGTTGAACAAAAATATGCACCTGCCTGAAATCGGCCTTTTTCACGCACCAGTTTTTTTTTTTTTTCTTTCGGAGGACGAGTTATAGTACCGGTGCTTGGGAGGAAACACACAAAATTCAATTGAAAGTTTGAACACGTGTGTTTGGAAGTTAGCCCCCAAGCATTTGCATTCTGGTGCGAAGACTGTGGAGACTGCGACTTTCCTGGCGGTGAGAGCTTGAACGAAGGATATTCACCAATTCTGAAGACAATGACAACGATGGACGTCACCCTGGGACTCTATTCGACGCAGGTCGCCAAGCATTCGGCCGACCACCGGATTGAAGCGACCGAAAACCGCTTGTCACCGGCCGTTCGAGCGGCTCTGGAGCAGCGCAGGATGGCCCAGATCGAGCAGAACGCCCTCTATGAGGAAGAGGAAGGACTAGCTTATGGAGCTGGAGCCAGAATAGCAGATTGAACGTACGTTGCATAATATTGCATTTATATGTAGTCAAAACTTCAAACGCGTTTTTCTCGAAATCACGTTTTTTTTTTTTTTTTTTTTTTTTTTTTTTTTTTTTTTTTTTTTTTTTTTTTTTTTAAATCGCGTGGTATGGCAACTTCAAATCTACTGAACCGATTGGCATGATTCTTTGTTTCCGACGAAGCTAACTAAATTGTCTAGGAGTTGTACCACTTTTATTCCGATCCATCAACTATAAATATTTTTACTTGGCCGACGAAGTCGAAAAATCTATGAAAAAACCCTATTTTTTTAAATGGCCGCCATTTTGTTTCGTACGGTCCAAATAACATAGGCGAGGTATAACTCCTAAAGAATATTACATACTTCGCTAACGTCAACTCAGTTTTGATTTCAGACGAGCCGACTGACCTGTGACATACCGCGCGTAGAGGTCTACATCGAAATTTTGTTTCGCTCCGACGGCACTTGCGCCTTTGCTCTTTGACATTTCCGGTCGAAAAAATTCCAGTTTGTAGAGGAAATATCAATAAACATTTTGACTAAGTTTGACCCTGATATCTACAAAACATCCCGAGAAAAAAATTCTCAAAGAACATGCTTTTTTCGGGCCAAAGATAGTAAACCTCCCCTTAAGTTTAGAGACAATACTTTGAAAACGTAAAGCGCTGGAAAGCGGTAACACATACACCACATTTGCAAATCACTTCATGTCACGGAATCACCACCCTACTTTTTATCCCCATCGACGCGCAAGTCGCCGAAGTGGCGTCAAATCGAAAGACTTGCACCCGGCGAACGTTCTACCCGACGGGAGGCCCTAGCCACACGACCACCCTACTGGCTAAATAACGCCAATAACTGGCATAATAACGCCAATAAGCTACAGAAGAATGCTGAAGATTAGATGGGTAGATCACATAACTAATGAGGAGGAGGTATTGATTAGAATTGGGGAGAAGAGGTGTTTGTGGTACAACTTGACTAGAAGAAGGGATCGATTGGTAGGACATGTTCTGAGGCATCAAGGAATGACCAATTTAGTACTGGAGGGCAGCGTGGAGGGTAAAAATCGTAGAGGGAGACCAGGAGATGAATACACTAAGCAGATTCAGAAGGATATAGGCTGCAGTAGGTACTGGGAGATGAAGAAGCTTGCACAGGATAGAGTAGCATGGAGAGCTGCATCAAACCAGTCTCAGGACTGAAGACCACAACAACAACAAGCAGTAATACTAATTTGTAGACACCTAATACCCACCTACAGCCGGCAAGGGGAGGAGTGATGGTAGCGTGAAGTTCCTGATCACCAGACTTCGCGCCAATGTCCTGGTTTAAACATCAAACTTCTCCGCAGTGTCTCATACGTCTAGATAAGCTCAAGTACTGTGGTATGAATGAGACAGAGCTCAAATGGTTTAAATCATACCTAACTGGAAGAGCGCAGAAAGTTGAAATAAGCAGTTCACATAATATGCAAAAAACTGGTGATTTCTCAAATTGGGGAACAATCAAGAATGGGGTGCCGCAACGTTCGGTCTTGGGCCCTCTGCTATCCTTAATATATATTAATGACTTGCCGTTCTATATTCACGAAGATGCAAAGCTGGTACTTTTTGCCGATGATACAAGTATAGCTATCACACCCAACAGACAAGAATTAACAGGTGAAATTGTAAGCGATGTTTCTCAGAAAATCATCAAGTGGTTATCTGCAAATGGGCTCTCATTAAACTTTGACGAAACACAGTACATACAGTTCCACACAGTGAATGGAATGACACCATTAATAAAAATATAGACTTCGATCAGAAATCGGTAGCCAAGGTAGAATATTCAAAATTTCTAGGTGTATGCATTGATGAGGGGTTGAACTGGAAGACCGAGCGAGGTGGCGCAGTGGTTAGACACTGGACTCGCATTCGGGAGGACGACGGTTCAATCCCGCGTCCGGCCATCCTGATTTAGGTTTTCCGTGATTTCCCTAAATCACTCCAGGCAAATGCCGGGATGGTTCCTTTCAAAGGGCACGGCCGACTTCCTTCCCCGTCCTTCCCTAATCCGATGAGACCGATGACCTCGCTGTCTGGTCTCCTTCCCCGAAACAACCAACCAACCTTGAACTGGAAAAGACACACTGAAGATCTGCTGAAACGTTTGAGTTCAGCTACTTATGCTATTAGGGTCATTGCAAATTTTGGCGATATACATCTCAGTAAATTAGCTTACCACGCCTATTTTCATTCGCTACTTTCGTATGGCATCATATTCTGGGGTAACTCATCATTGAGTAAAAGAGTGTTCATTGCACAAAAGCGTGTAATCAGAATAATTGCTGGAGCTCATCCAAGATCATCCTGCAGACACTTATTTAAAGAGCTAGTGATCTTCACCGTAGCCTCACAATTTACATATTCACTTGTGAAATTTGTTATTAACAATCCGAACGAATTCAAAAGTAATAGCAGTGTATATGGCTACAACACTAGGAGAAAGGATAATCTTCACTACTCAAGGTTAAATCTAACTTTGGCTCAGAAGGGGGTAAATTATGCTGCCACAAAAGTCTTTGGTCACTTACTTAATAGCATCAAAAGTCTGACAGATAGCCATATAGCATTCAAAAGGAAATTAACTCATTAGATGAATTTTTGGATACAGTTAGTGGGTAATTTGTGTAAAGTAATATCTTGTATAGACACCTTTTATTAACCTGACACGTTCCACATCATTACGAAATGTCGTATTCATGATCTATCGAACAAGTACTAATCTAATCTAATCATGAACTGAGGGCATGTGGTATTGTTGACGGTGATCCGTCCGTCGGATGGAGACGTTAAACTTGGCAGCTGTCTTAGTGCTTGCTAGTCGCGAGGAGAAAGCTATGTGCCGGCACACTCACCCTTCTCTCATAATAATAATAATAATAATCAAACAACACACACACAAATACATACATACCAGTATTGTGTAATGGAGCATGTTGTAAACAAACAAAGCACCCATCTACAACAACCCAGGAAGATGCACTACAGTAACTACAAGCCTCCCCCGTCACTTGAAAAAATTGTTTTTTGAGGCTATAATTTACGCCTGAAATTCCCGATAAAGATTTCGCCTACCTACGTTTTCCTATAAACCTGTGATTTGGGTCGATAGATTCCGAACGAAACCCCGATTATGATATTTTTAATCCTCAGGATGCCACTCAAACTCACTCTTTCTTGGACTTCTCGCATTCTATATTCCATGCACGAGAACGTCGGTTAATTTGACCAAAGAAACCGAACTGGTTTCAGTTTCACCGATTGTCGTCCGAAGTCTGTACACACGGACGACGAGATGGGCTTCAGTGTGACCGCGCACGTAGTGACGTTCTGATTTTGAGACGATTGGCCATGTCGGTCGTTGGCAGAATCCACAGATATCGGTGCCACCACTCGTGTTCAACAATGAAGTTTTTGCTACTGCTTTACCACGGTATTGTACATTCTCGGAGGTTGGCGCGCCGTAGCTGAGCTAATTATGCTGTTTGACCGAAGGCTTCCGATTTCTGACAAATGAGGCCTCAAAGTATTTAATAAAATAACAAGTAAACTGGGAAACAGATCTCATGTATAACACACCATTTAAACGAAAGCTCTGCGTCTTATTTTGAAAAATATGGATCAAATTTTGGTGCCAAATACATACCGTAGCAGAAATGTAAATGCAGCTGAGGTACTTAACGAAACAGCGGCATTCAGATTCCAGCAGAAAGAGCTGATCAAGAGCACCGACACAGCCTTCCATCTGGGAACTTCGAAGTTTCTTTTTTAAAGTATGTGTTATAAAGTGACTGCAGCGTCTCGTCAACGCAATTTCAGCTAATTAAAGATAGTAAAAAAAACTACGTACTTGAGGTTCGGTAGGCTTATAGGCGAAGCAGACTGTTCATTTCAGTTATCTTGTCGATAGAACATGAACAGCTGCTAAAATTGACTTCGATCATGTAATCAGTAGGTTTGCTTCGCTCAAGCAAGGAAATGGAATGCAAAATGATGACAAAAACAAAGTTCTTAGAAAGGAATGTTTTCTCAACTCTGAACCCTCTATTGCATGGCTGTTTTTTAGTACTGTACATGAATGGGGAAAAAAATTGTCCTGTGGTAAGGTCTGACACACAAAATACTATGCAACACGTTGAACATATAAATTTTGATTTAATCTATATTTTAGGTTTGTTGCCAAATGGAAAGAATATGAAAATATTGATTAACTACAGTTACAGTGACATAGAAACATAATCTTTGTTATCATGGATAGGTACTGAAACTGCTTGAATGATGTTGTGGCAAAACTGCCAAACTATTTGATGTGATCCGTGAGCAAAACCATTGCGGATTATAAAAAGCATCTCTGCCATTGTCAGCATACTTACTGTCATTATTCACAACATTTTATCTCCTGTTCATTGTTTCATACTATGCTAGCATAATAAAGTTATTATCAAATACTGGCCAATATTTATCGTGAATGAGAGAATAAGTTCAATTTCCCATAGTGGAGACCCCAAAAAACGAAAGGAACGCAAATGGTAACAGTGAAATGTATCATAGGAAATAACGAATCTATTGACACATGCACTGGAAACTTGAACCAGATTGGATCAAGACTTACCGCTCAACCCAGGATCATCATCCACAACTTTTGATTTTCTGTGAAACGGCACAATAGTTATAAGCACACAAGATGGGAGTACATCATGTGACACAGAAATGCTAAGGTCCAGCATTCTGGTCTATACAACCTCAGCTTCAGTTCACAAAAGTTGAATGCATATTTCAACACATTGGGTATTTGATAATACTGATAGATCTAATACACTCCTGGAAATGGAAAAAAGAACACATTGACACCGGTGTGTCAGACCCACCATACTTGCTCCAGACACTGCGAGAGGGCTGTACAAGCAATGATCACACGCACGGCACAGCGGACACACCAGGAACCGCGGTGTTGGCCGTCGAATGGCGCTAGCTGCGCAGCATTTGTGCACCGCCGCCGTCAGTGTCAGCCAGTTTGCCGTGGCATACGGAGCTCCATCGCAGTCTTTAACACTGGTAGCATGCCGCGACAGCGTGGACGTGAACCGTATGTGCAGTTGACGGACTTTGAGCGAGGGCGTATAGTGGGCATGCGGGAGGCCGGGTGGACGTACCGCCGAATTGCTCAACACGTGGGGCGTGAGGTCTCCACAGTACATCGATCTTGTCGCCAGTGGTCGGCGGAAGGTGCACGTGCCCGTCGACCTGGGACCGGACCGCAGCGACGCACGGAGGCACGCCAAGACCGTAGGATCCTACGCAGTGCCGTAGGGGACCGCACTGCCACTTCCCAGCAAATTAGGGACACTGTTGCTCCTGGGGTATCGGCGAGGACCATTCGCAACCGTCTTCATGAAGCTGGGCTACGGTCCCGCACACCGTTAGGCCGTCTTCCGCTCACGCCCCAACATCGTGCAGCCCGCCTCCAGTGGTGTCGCGACAGGCGTGAATGGAGGGACGAATGGAGACGTGTCGTCTTCAGCGATGAGAGTCGCTTCTGCCTTGGTGCCAATGATGGTCGTATGCGTGTTTGGCGCCGTGCAAGTGAGCGCCACAATCAGGACTGCATACGACCGAGGCACACAGGGCCAACACCCGGCATCATGGTGTGGGGAGCGATCTCCTACACTGGCCGTACACCACTGGTGATCGTCGAGGGGACACTGAATAGTGCACGGTACATCCAAACCGTCATCGAACCCATCGTTCTACCATTCCTAGACCGGCAAGGGAACTTGCTGTTCCAACAGGACAATGCACGTCCGCATGTATCCCGTGCCACCCAACGTGCTCTAGAAGGTGTACGTCAACTACCCTGGCCAGCAAGATCTCCGGATCTGTCCCCCATTGAGCATGTTTGGGACTGGATGAAACGTTGTCTCACGCGGTCTGCAGGTCCAGCACGGCGAACGCTGGTCCAACTGAGTCGCCAGGTGGAAATGGCATGGCAAGCCGTTCCACAGGACTACATCCAGCATCTCTACGATCGTCTCCATGGGAGAATAGCAGCCTGCATTGCTGCGAGAGGTGGATATACACTGTACTAGTGCCGACATTGTGCATGCTCTGTTGCCTGTGTCTATGTGCCTGTGGTTCTGTCAGTGTGATCATGTGATGTATCTGACCCCAGGAATGTGTCAATAAAGTTTCCCCTTCCTGGGACAATGAATTCACGGTGTTCTTATTTCAATTTCCAGGAGTGTATTGTGGTCTTGTATATGGATTTAGAAGTGGATGATGAAACTGAAGAAACCTTGTCACAGCAAAACTATGCTGCACTAAAGGTAGTTCTCATACAGTACTACACACATTCACCAGAATGGCAATTACAAAAGATTTTTGCAGAAGAAAACATGGGCAACAGGACTTCATCACAAGTGCTCAAAGTTTGACATACATTAGCAAGCCCAGAATTTCTACTTGAACAGTCGTAATGCATATTATGGTTTTGTACACTTCCAGCCATGATCCACATCATCACTGTGGCATAGACAGACTTGCACCGGAAGTTTTAGCAAAGAAGGCAGATACAACTGCAAGCAGCTTAAGTGAGGTTTCCATGTATGCAAAAACTTGCTATGGTCAAGACGAGGACGCAGGAACAGGCAGAGAGGTGAAAGCTGACACCACTGGTCCAGTAATGTACACAAATACTTCTCACCAGCAGCATGCATCAGCCAAGCCACCATGGAGCAACTAACAGCACAAGTGGCGAAACTAAACATGCAGGTAGCCACACACCAGCAGCAGTTACGAAGTTGCAGTTTGAAAAAACGGAAAACTCCCATGCAACAAGACTTGCTGGAGTGTTGGTGCTGGTGCCATATGTGTTCCAGCAACTCAACCTGTCACTACACTCAGTGCTGCAGTTACCCAAATTTCAAAGATGAGCAATTACCCACATTTCAAAGATGGGTGTCAGCACTCTGCTAGCATCCCCATCGGCAACAACAGAAGCGCCAAGATCAGAGTAGGGTAAGAAGATATTCAAATGCCACATTAGCAGCAGTCAACCAATCTCACCAATTGTTATACAGGACTTGTTATCAGACTGATCTTATTGATATGGGTTGAGCAGTCAATGTCTGTCCAAGAGCTGCCAGTGACACATTGATGGCAACAATGGAACATTTACTTACTATGGAAAATGATTCCAGGATTGCTGTTGTTGTTGTCGTCTTCAGTCCAAAGGCTGGTTTGAGGCAGGTCTCCATGCTACTCTATCCTGTGCAAGTTTCTTCATCTCCAAGTAATTACTGCAACCAACATCCTTCTGAATATGTTTAGTGTATTCATCTCTTGTTCTCCCTCTACGATTTTTACACCCGCACTGCCCCCCAATTCTAAATTGGTGATCCCTTGATGCCTCGGAATATGTCCTACCAACCGATCCCTTCTTCTAGTCAAGTTGTGCCACAAATTTCTCTTTTCCCCAATTTTAGTCAATACCTCTTCATTAGTTAAGTGATCTACCCATCTAATCTTCAGCATTCTTCTGTAGCACCACATTCTGAGAGCTTCTGTTCTCTTCTTGCCTAAACTATTTATTGTCCATGTTTCACAGCCATACATGGCTACACTCCATACAAATACATTCGGAAAAGACGTCCTGACACTTAAATCTATACTCGATGTTAACCGATTTCTCTTCTTCAGAAACGCTTTCCTTGTCATTGCCAGTCTACATTTTATATCCTCTCTACTTCGACCATCATCAGTTATTTTGCTCCCCAAATAGCAAAACTCATTTACTGCTTTAAGCGTCTCATTTCCTAATCTAATACCCTCAGCATCGCCCGACTTAATTCGACTACATTTCATTATCCTTGTTTTGCTTTTGTTGATGTTCATCTTATATCCTCCTTTCAAGACACTGTCTATTCCGTTCAGCTGCCCTTCCAGGTCCTTTGCTGTCTCTGACAGAATTACAATGTCACCGGCAAATCTCTAAGTTTTTGTATCTTCTCCATGGATTTTAATTCCTACTCCGAATTTTTCTTTTGTTTCCTTTCCTGCTTGCTCAATATACGGATTGAATAACATCGGGAGAGGCTACAACCCTCTCTCACTCCCTTCCCAACCACTGCTTCCCTTTCATGCCCCTCGACTCCTATTACTGCCATCTGGTTTCTGAACAAATAGTAAATAGCCTTTCGCTCCCTGTATTTGTCCCCTGCCACCTTCAGAATTTGAAAGAGAGTATTCCAGTCAACATTGTCAAAAGCATTCTCTAAGTCTACAAGTGCTAGAAACGTAGGTTTCCCTTTCCTTAATCTATTTTCTAAGGTAAGTCGTAGGGTCAGTATTGCCTCACTTGTTCCAACATTTCTACGGAATCCAAACTGATCTTCCCCGAGGTCAACTTCCACCAGTTTTTCCATTCGTTTGTAAAGAATTCGTGTTAGCGTTTTGCAGCCGTGGCTTATTAAACTGGTAGTTCGGTAATTTTCACATCTGTCAACCCCTGCTTTCTTTGGGATTGGAATTATTATATTCTTCTTGAAGTCTGAGGGTATTTCTCCTGTGTCATACATCTTGCTCACGAGATGGAGTTGTGTCAGGGTAACTCTCCCAAGGCTGTCAGTAGTTCTAATGGAATGTTGTCTACTCCCGGGGCCTTGTTTCGACTTAGGTCTTTCAGTGCTCTGTCAAACTCTTCATGCAGTATCATACACTCCTGGAAATGGAAAAAAGAACACATTGACACCGGTGTGTCAGACCCACCATACTTGCTCCGGACACTGCGAGAGGGCTGTACAAGCAATGATCACACGCACAGCACAGCGGACACACCAGGAACCGCGGTGTTGGCCGTCGAATGGCGCTAGCTGCGCAGCATTTGTGCACCGCCGCCGTCAGTGTCAGCCAGTTTGCCGTGGCATACGGAGCTCCATCGCAGTCTTTAACACTGGTAGCATGCCGCGACAGCGTGGACGTGAACCGTATGTGCAGTTGACGGACTTTGAGCGAGGGCGTATAGTGGGCATGCGGGAGGCCGGGTGGACGTACCGCCGAATTGCTCAACACGTGGGGCGTGAGGTCTCCACAGTACATCGATGTTGTCGCCAGTGGTCGGCGGAAGGTGTACGTGCCCCTCCACCTGGGACCGGACCGCAGCGACGCACGGATGCACGCCAAGACCGTAGGATCCTACGCAGTGCCGTAGGGGACCGCACCGCCACTTCCCAGCAAATTAGGGACACTGTTGCTCCTGGGGTATCGGCGAGGACCATTCGCAACCGTCTCCATGAAGCTGGGCTATGGTCCCGCACACCATTAGGCCGTCTTCCGCTCACGCCCCAACATCGTGCAGCCCGCCTCCAGTGGTGTCGCGACAGGCGTGAATGGAGGGACAAATGGAGACGTGGTGTCTTCAGCGATGAGAGTCGCTTCTGCCTTGGTGCCAATGATGGTCGTATGCGTGTTTGGCGCCGTGCAGGTGAGCGCCACAATCAGGACTGCATACGACCGAGGCACACAGGGCCAAACCCGGCATCATGGTGTGGGGAGCGATCTCCTACACTGGCCGTACACCACTGGTGATCGTCGAGGGGACACTGAATAGTGCACGGTACATCCAAACCGTCATCGAACCCATCGTTCTACCATTCCTAGACCGGCAAGGGAACTTGCTGTTCCAACAGGACAATGCACGTCCGCATGTATCCCGTGCCACCCAACGTGCTCTAGAAGGTGTAAGTCAACTACCCTGGCCAGCATGATCTCCAGATCTGTCCCCCATTGAGCATGTTTGGGACTGGATGAAGCGTCGTCTCACGCGGTCTGCACGTCCAGCACGAACGCTGGTCCAACTGAGGCGCCAGGTGGAAATGGCATGGCAAGCCGTTCCACAGGACTACATCCAGCATCTCTACGATCGTCTCCATGGGAGAATAGCAGCCTGCATTGCTGCGAAAGGTGGATATACACTGTACTAGTGCCGACATTGTGCATGCTCTGTTGCCTGTGTCTATGTGCCTGTGGTTCTGTCAGTGTGATCATGTGATGTATCTGACCCCAGGAATGTGTCAATAAAGTTTCCCCTTCCTGGGACAATGAATTCACGGTGTTCTTATTTCAGTTTCCAGGAGTGTATCTCCCATTTCATCTACATCCTCTTTCATTTCCATTATATTGTCCTGAAGAATTTATAATAACCAAATAAAATCTGTTCTTAATTGTACATCGTACTAAAATCAGTAAACAGCAGCTACCATAAACACCATGTCGTAGATTTTGTTTTATTTTCAATTTTGTGGAATGTTTATACAATTTGTAATTTATTTACACAATTTATTTACACAATTGTACAACAGACTAACCAAGCGGATATTCACATTACTCAATAGCTACAAATCCAAGCCAGCATGGTTCATAGAGACTGAAAAGGACATTGAAAATGCTGGAGTTACAATAGACACAATAGAAAACAGAACACATTTCAGAAAGGCAGTTCAAAAGGCAGAATTTCAGGAGAGAAAGAAAATAACTAGACGAAAGTGGACTCAAGAAGAAAGGGAACAACACTCTAAAAGGATGAAGGAAATTTGGAAACTGAAGAAATCTAATACAATGAAGAGTAGCTAAAGTTGATTCATCGTACCCTCCAAATGGGTTATTAGAAAGAAAAAAAAATGTACATTTAATTTAATGTGTGCAATATCTGTCGACTATCTAGCTCATTTAAGTAATACTACTCAATAATGCCGCATTTTTTTACACCTTACCTTACAAATTTAATAAACACTGTCTATAAAAAATTGCAGTTTGCGGAACGGTAGTTTCTGGGGCGGGGGGAGGAGGCCGCAGATTTGGTCGTTCTGTCAAGGGCGCAAGGTCACGGCTCTGGAGACATATCCATGTCTTACACAGCAATTACGTTTTCGAGGGGAAAACATAAAAGCCAATATCGTAGGCCTACTCTGATTACAGGTATTAAAGGAAAAGTGTTCGGAAAGTCTCTACTCAAAAAGTAACCATTTTAAAGATATGTACCGAAATTAAACAAGGCATTATGTTCTGTCTAAAACGTATTCAGAACATTATTCTACTTATTACGTACAGAAATGGACTTCTAACAAGGGAACCTCCCCATCTCACCCCCCTCAGATCTAGTTATAAGTTGGCACAGTGGATAGGCCTTGAAAAACTGAACACAGATCAATCGAGAAAACAGGAAGAAGTTGTGTGTAACTATGAACAAATAAGCAAAATATACAAACTGAGTAGTCCATGCGTAAACTAGGCAACAACAAGGAGAGAGCAAGTTCAGGGGTGCCGTGGACCCGTGGTTAGCGTAAGCAGCTGCGGAACGAGAGGTCCTTGGTTTAAGCTTTCCCTCGGGTGAAAAGTTTAACTTTTTATTTTCAGTTTATGTGACAAACGCTTATGTTTTCATCACTTTTTTGGGAGCGATTATCACATCCACAAGAAAAGCTAAATCGGGCAAGGTAGAAGAATCTTTTTACCCATTCGCCAAGTGTACAAGTTGGTGAGCCGACAACATATTCCTGTCATGTGACGCACATGCCGTCACCAGTGTCGTATCGAATATATCAGACGTGTTTTCCTGTGGAGGAATCGGTTGACCTATGACCTTGCGATCAAATGTTTTCGGTTCCCATTGGAGAGGCATGTCCTTTCGTCTACTAATCGCACGGTTTCGCGGTGCGGTCGCAAAACACAGACACTAAACTTATTACAGTGAACAGAGACGTCAAAGAACGAACGGACAGATTATAACTTTGCGAAAATAAAAAAAGTAAACTTTTCACCTGAGGTAAGACTTGAACCAAGAACCTCTCATTCCGCAGCTGCTCACGCTAACCACGAAACCAAGGCGCTCCTGAGCTCAGATCTTCCTTGATGTTGCCTATGTTGCACATGGACTACTCAGTTTGTATATTTCGCTTATTTTTTTCATAGTTCCACACAACTTCTTCCTGTTTTCTCGATTGATCTGTGTTTAGTTTTTCAAGGCCTGTCGAATGTGCCAACTTATAACTAAATCTGAGGGGGGTGCGATGGGGAGGTTCCCTTGTAAGTACCGGTAGCTGATGAATGTATCATAGCAAAAGTGACTGACACGACATTTAAGTTTTCCCGCATTCGGGCCTTGTTTTAGGAGCTGCTTTTTATATTTCACGAATTCTGAACTCAAGCTTACATTGTTCTGACATTTTTATCTGGTGCATAGGAAATTGTGAATTAAGCTTTGTGTACAGGAGGAATTTCATAACCAAATGCCCAGACACAATATTATAAGAATATTTCTTTGCAATGGCTGCTGCAGTTCTTCTAAAACTCCCCTGTTACAGTCGCAAGAGATGTTTCTGACTAATCAAACCGGACGATTTCTATGCGAGTGCATTAAAATGATTTGGCGCAGTTGCTACCGGTCATATTTCTCTATTTTTGAGTCCAGCGGCGATGTTCAGTTGATTCCACTAGCAGAAGCTACAAAACAGATTGTGCATCACGCCGAGAATTACCGATACTTTTCAAATCCCGGGAGCGTAGGCTCCAAGAAGAGTCAAACAATATATTATTTCCTTTAAAATGTTTCAAGCAAAATGAGAATGCCAGTAAAATTAGAGAAATATAAACCCATACGGAGAATTACCATCAATAATTATTCCCACACACCATACGTGAGTGGAACAGGATTGGAGGAATTATAGTGGTATTCGTACTCCCCGTCACACATTGTACGGTGGTTTCCAGAGTATGTACGTAGATCTGGGTTTACACGTGGGTCACTCCGAAAGTTTTCACATTTAATTACATAATTTCGATGAAAAGCGGTCGGTGAAGGCATTCAGTCTAATGATACGTTACTGTACAGGAGTCGTGCATATTTCACTTCATTCAGTCTAATGTATGTGTCTCTGGTTCAACATTTGCTTGGCTACATGTCTTTGTTCGGCAGAGGAAAACCTTACGATGTACGTCAAAACCTGAACAATGTAAGAACCGCCTCCATTAGCAAGACCACGTGGAGTACTCTTACAAAAGTAAATTTTTACCTTTTTGCTGCGGAGAATAGTAGATCGCCTTTGTGCGACGTCCATCCCTTATCTGCTTAAAAGTAAACAAGTACCGGTAGGTGCTGAACAGCGGGACACGTACCGAGGCTGCGAACAATGTTCCTTTCCGCCAGAGGGGAAGGCGAAAAACGTTATCACAACAGAACAGATAGAAGGGACAAAATCTGAACGGTTTATTTAAGCTCCTCGCGGTACGAATCTGTACTCTAGAAAGGATTTAGTTTACGATCCGTTACACTACTGGAGTAGAGGGAAGACATTCTTCTAAAGTTGTCCTAACACGGACTACGGGGCATAACGAGTTTCATGAGATCACACTCTTTGAAGCGTTCACGCGCGAAAAATGCGTAGAGATTTCAGCAAAGTGCTACGAAACGTGAACCAATACGATGCGAGAACGATATTTACGTCACAGGCATGTCTCTTCCCTTTTCAGTTCTGAGCAACATGGCTACCGCATGGACAAGAGAACAAATGTCAGTGCTAATAGATGCTATGAAAGAAGAACAATGTCTTTACAATGTAAAAAGTAAAAATTATTACAACAAACGCTGTCGTGCGGAGGCGCTTTTTCGTGTATTTTTTAAAGTGAAATGTGTTAGGCCTCATTTGAGCAATCCAAAGGAGTGTCAAACGAAATTTTTGAATATGAGGAACATGTTCAACGTGGAAAATCGAAAGAGGAAAGAGAGTATGAGGACTGCAACCTGCGAAGATGATGTAAGTATTTACCATATTATTAATTTTACGATGGACCGACCTCACATTTCCAGACGTTGTCCCTCATAGTGTGCTCATTAAAGATGCATTATTGGAAGATCAAATAGTATGTGCTGCAATTAAACTGCATATCTTTGTAGTACGTGAAGTACAAAAACCTCAACTACGGCACTTAAGGTTCACTACACGTAATCCAACATGGCGCCGGTATGTTTATATCAGCCAATCACAGCACATGACATATGACATCACGTAAACTTGTTTTCTGGCGGCACAATGGAACACCGGGACTGTGTATTTCTGTATTTATTCAATGTTATTTTTTTCCTACGCTTTGACATCGGCCCATTGTAATGTTACCTAAGTATTCACTCCTCGCCAATTGGTTTATGAATAATGGGTAATAGTATACCGTTTTCTGAATATAAATTGCATCCTGTTTTATTTGTCACTTTCAGATATATCGGCCAGGTTTGTGGTATTTTCAGAAACTCGAATTTCTAGGCGCTCATTACATGCCACGAATTAGGAACTCTGCTCCACTACAGACTATGGAATGTAGTGACAGTTTTCAGGTATGTACATTTACTGATGATCATTTTTATTCTGAAAGCCAGCGTTGTTTGCATGCATCTGTTTACCGATTATTTTTGACGTTAACATTGAGAACTCCGATTGTTTGCTTGTAGTTTTTGGAAGTAGATTGCTTGTATGTTGTTTATATGCGTTTCGCCGCTAGCAGAATGCGGATACGGGATCGTTTGTGTGTGTGTGTTTCAAAGTGAGATATGTCATGACTTTTAGGTGGATAGGAAGTTAACAAAAAATTTTACACAATCTTGGCAGTGCACATTTTCATGTATTGTGTCCGAGTGAAAACATTTTGCCCTGTTCTCTTCTGCTGCCATTGTCTTTATATCTCACTAAAAATGCACATTTGTATAGCAAACTACTGAATGATGTAAAGTGATTGCTAAACATTCGAACAGAGATTTTTATATATGCCAACAGCAAGAGTATAATGCACTGCTTCTGGTTATTTCATACCTGTGATCTTTGACCACCTTGTTTCAACATTTCATTTTAATTCTAGTGCGGTCTTTCAGGCAGGATAAATATATTTATATAATTGAATTTTTTATTTGCTACTATTGTGACTAAAATACTGCTGCTATTACCACTACCGCCACCACCACCACCACCACCACCACCACCACTACTAAATAATAATAACTTTATAGCTTTTACAAAGGAACAACATGGTCATTTTTAGCTCAGTCATTATTTTGTACATTTCAGACAGATGAAAGCACATCACATGAAAGTGATGTCGTGGAATCTTCCATGAGCAATGTCATTGAATTTACAGAAGAAAGTGACGTGAAGGACATAGGACTAGTTGAATCTGATTCAATTCTAGAACAAGTACCACTGGCACAAACCTCATGGAGTTCAGCGGAGAGTGCTACATCCAGGTCCTCCACTGCGAGAAAAAGAAACAATAGTGACAGTTATGACACTGCAATACAATTAATTGTAGACAGACTGCAGGAAAGTTATGATGATGACATAACTGTTTTTGTAAAATATCTGGCAACAGAAATGAGACAAATAAAATGCAGAGAAGCAAGGAATGCTTGTAAGCAAAAAATACTAAAAATTGTTTATGATACTTTAGATAATGAATAAAACATTGTGTATATTGCATTTGTGTTTACTTTATAAAAATGTAACTATTTAATTGAAGGAAAATGAAATCAGTGTGAGTCCTGCAATTCACTCTTCGTGTGACGCCTGGCTGTGATCAAAATGATGGCTGTCAGCAATAGTAATAATATACTGAGTGCTACCAAATCACTGTAAATCTGATCAGTCTGAAGGACAGTGTGATTTGGTATGGGTAGTATTGTAATATCATTAACAGTGATATCAGAGCTGTACAAGATCATAAGATCATATGTTCTTACTTTTGTCAGATGAGTGTTGTTTTCTGTTTTATGTGGTTATGTACTGAAAAGTGATTTATTGTCTGTGTGTTGTGATACCTTGAAGAGAACCACAGCTGTAGAAGTAACTTCAGGCCCACCCCAGGAAACTGTATTGGGACGTTTGCCCTTCATGTTGTATATTAATAACCTGGCAGACAACATTAACAGTAATCTCAGACTTTCTACAGCTGATGCAGTTACTCTTAATGAATTAGTATCTGAAAACAGCTGCACAAATATTCTGTCATATCTTGATTTTAAATGTTCAGAAATGTAAAATTGTGCTCTTCACAAAATGAAAAAAAAAAAAAAAAACATTGGGCTGTTTTCGAATGCTGGTTGGTGCTTTCTATGTGAATAAATAGCGTTATAAAAAGTGGCTGGTTGCTATTTCCTTCTCTGTAAGAATAAACCTGGAAAAATAGTATGCTATGACTACAGAATGACACAATTGGAATCAGTCTACTTGCATAAATATGTGGGTTTAACAATTTGTAGGGATATGGAACATAAGTCACCTAGCCATAGTCATATTTAAAGCAAGTGACAGATTTTGGTTCATGGGTAGGATACTGGGAAAATGCAATCAGTTTGCATTCCATCATAGAATATTGTTAAATATTGGAATTTGTACCAAATAGGACTGAAAGGAGATATTTTATTCATACAAAGAAGGGCAGCACAAATGGTTACAAGTTTGTATAATATATTGGAGAGCAAAGAGGAGCTGAAAAACTTTAACTAGCATACACTTGAAGATATAGGCCAAATATCATACAAAAGCCTTGAACCTAAGAATTTATTACAAGCTCTTACATGTAGCTCCCATAGGGAGTACACTTTTCCAGGCACATCACAGTGGTTTGTATTGATATATGCAAATGCAGAAATTTTTTAAAAAAGTTACACAAGTAAAGTGAAATAGGAGTGTGTGGTTTGTGTGTACATTACTCTTACTGCTGCTAGGAGTGTATACTTTGACTAGTGAATAACTTTTTTTTTTATTTGGTAGTTATTTATCAGAGGAGTGTCAGTGTGGTTGGTACACATTTTCAAGGTGGTTGCACAGTAAAAACAGTACACATTGTTTACATCAAACACGCAGTTACAGTAAACATAATGATAATAATAATAATAATAATAATAATAATAATAATAATAATAATAATAATACAAGGCACATAAAATATACACTAGAGAACAATTTCTTAATTTTACAGTACATAGAAAATAGTGTACAGAAGTATCAAATAAACTGTTGACATACTTAAGTAAATACAAAATAGCCTAGTTTACAGTTAGAAATAATTTAGTATCTCAGGTCATTCTTAGAACAGTTTTGAAATGCTGAAATATTGTATAAAGCCTTTTCTTTCAAACATCTTTCAGTTTCTGTTTTAAAGTCATTGAGGTGTGATGCACATGTAAAGGTTTGGCGGCGCTTATCGGTAGGAACTTCTGCAGTACAGGCAGCTGCACGCTCATTCGACTCGAGGCAGCCGCACTGAGCACACAGCCATGCCGTACAGGAGGAGAAGATATGCAAGGAGATCAAGAATGCCTGTGTACAAGACTGTATGCCCAGGTATTTATAACTAGACTGTATTGTCTTTAATCTAGCTGTGGGCATAGCTATCTGTTTCATTTGCTTAGTTTTATGTTGCTGTACTACTTTTTAGTAGACAGCTGTGTATAAAAAGTGATGAGACTATGAATAATTTTAAGTCTTTAAGAAGTGGTCCGCAGAAGGTTTTAGAGTTTATAACTCCAGAAATAGTCCTGATAGCCTTTCTTTGTGAAATGAAAATTTCTTGGTCCCTGCAGAATTACCCCATAAAAGGATACTATGTAGCAGGTGGCAGTGAAATAAGGAATAGTGGGAATTCAACAACAGAGGTGGTGGTACAAATGTCAGTAGTATAGTCAGTAAAAAGGCAACACATGAGAGCTTTCTGCATGCATAGTATGTGTGTTTGTCTCAGGTTAATTTGAAATCAAGGGTTATACCAAGTAGCTTAACAATTGAGCATTCAGTTTCACTGCTTGATAAACTGAAAATGATGTTCACTGTCGTTTCATAGTTGATGGATAGCTCATTGGCTTCGGATCATGTACTAGACAGGTAAGGTATTCAATCTTCCAGTTTCAATCTGTTTATTTCTTTCCCAGAGCTAATGATGATGTGTCATCTGCATTAAGTACAGATTTTCAGACCATTTTACGTGGGAGATCATTCTCAAATACACTGGTATCCAAAATTAAAGAACAAACTGCTGTTTTCCCACCCTGTGTCTAAATCATGATATAATTATACAAACTGACAACACATGTCCATATGATCATGTTCTGCACAGAAAATTGCATTCCGGTCAACTGTCAACCACGTCCATGACTACGTCGGGACACCTGTCAAACGGGGTAGTATGGCGCAATATGGCTCAGAGGAGGAATGGAAGCAGGACAGTCACAACATGATGTGGCCAGATGCTTAATGTGAATCATTTTGTTGTTTTTCGGATGTGGCGACAGTTTATAGAGACCAAAACTGTATCCCGAAGACCAGGGCCGGGGTGACCACAAGTAACGTCAGATAGAGAGGACCGTTATTTGGCTGTAAGGGCACAACAGTACTGCATGTACAACTGGCATCCAATTTCACAGCATCCTCCAGAGGGTGTTATATCGAGGCAAACAGTATGCAGAAGGCTTCGGTAGAGTGGCCCTTATTGTTGGAGACCTGCTATACCTCTAACGCGTCTTCACAGAAGGGAATGTCTAGAGTGGAGTCATCAACCTGCTATCTAAACGGTCGAAAAGTGGGCTAATATTCTTTTCACAGATGAATCCTGATTTGGTCTGGAGAATGATTCTTGATGGATTCACATCTGGAGGGAACATGGAACACAATTTCGGCACCCAGACATTGTGGAAAGAGACCAGTATCGAGGAGGATCCCTAATGGAGTGGGCAGGAATTATGTTGACCACTGAGACAGCTCTTCATAACATTGTACATGTGAATCGAAAAGGTCTAACTGTTGTCAGGTATTGTGACAAAGTCTTAGGACCTTGTGCGGTTGTTGCGAGGTGCAGTCGGTCCAGACTTCATATTGGTGGACGATAATGCTCTACCTCATAGAACAGAGGTAGTTGATGTTTTCTTGTAAACTGAAGATATTGCTCACTCTCCCGATTTGAATACCATAGAATATGTCTTGGATGGAGCAGGGAGACGGCTTGCATCGTGTCGGCATCCAGCAACCACTCTCCAAGACTTCTGAGCAGCTCTGAAGGAAGAATGTGCGTTATTGCCTCAACATGGGATTGATGAAATCATTCACAGCAAGCCCCATTGTCAGGCCTGTATTGCTGCCAGAGGTGGTCACACCTCATACTGAGCACATTAAACAGTGGTCGGAATGTGTGTGCAAATACGTTAAGTTGGAAAAAATGAAGTACTTTTTGTCTACCCTTTGCATGTTGCAGTTGTTTATGATCTGTATTTTTTACATTGTTTCTTCTTTGCTATCACCTGTTTATATTGTTTTGTGGCAAATAAATGCAAAATTACAAGATTTCCACTTGTTACTTTAATTTTGGACACCAGTATGTTATAAACAATAAAGGGCTAAGCACGGAACCCTGATGAATGTTTCGAGTTAACACAAAGTATTGGAACTTTTGGTTGTTGCAAACTACAATTTGTTTCTTGTCACAGAGACGGGCTTATGAGGGAGAGTTCTAAGTCTCTGACTCCATAACACCTAAGTTTCTTCAGTTCACTGAATCATATACCTTGCTTAGGTGTACTAGAATAGCTTCAGTAGATAACTTTCATTCAAATAAGGTTTGACGTTTGTATAAAAGAAATTATGTCTTTCACTGTGGATAATCAGAACCTAAAACCATCCTGAGATTTTCTCAGAACGTTGTTTTCAGACAAATACCTGCAAATATCCTTTTGTAGGCAGTTCTCTATTATTTTGGAGGGAATAAGTACCAGTGAAATTGGACAATAATTATTTGTGCATATCTTGTTACTCTTTGTATGAATAGGGATGACAGCTGTTCTTTTTAGCCACTCTGGAAAATGGCCACTAGCATACATCCAGTTTATTAGTGTACAAAGAGAGTTTGATAAGAGATCCAATATTTTTTAATCAAAAAATTTGATAAGCCATAAATGTCCTCAGATTTTGAATTTCCTAATTTTGTTATTGATGTAACCACATTACATACTAGTATTTATGTCCATGTGGAAGTTGACACACACACACACACACACACACACACACACACACACACACACACACACACACACACACACACACACACACCTACCTTTTTATTTTTGCCTTCTTATCGTCAGTGCTGACAGCAAAAAAAAGACATAGAAGATGACAACTTTGTCACAGAATTCACAAGATGCCACTTCTACATTAGTCAATACCTCCCATTTTAAATAAACACTTACAGTAAATCTTTTACGCAGAACCCATATATTCACTCTTGTGGCACAGGACTGTATGACATGTAACATACATCAGTTGTGGGTTATAACTGAGGTATTATAATGCTGATTAACTAACGATAATATGTTCAGTAAATATTGCAGAACAACAGAAGTATGTGGTTGTTAAAAATAATTATTGTATTTGTCCTGTAGCAGATGCAAAGGAAAATTTTTCACCTTCAAATATCACACAGCTTCCCATTTCCATTGTACAGCACCAATTACATTGAAATAATTTCTGAAATCCTCTTTCATTTTCATGGTTAACTCACCCGGATGGTTTCCATGTCAGATTGGAATTCACTCAGTTCCAAATGTTACTTTCCATGTTACAGAAGTCATTCAATTTCAGATGATAGTGATTTGCTGTGGAAATGTCTGCTTGTATACATCAGCTTGGACTCCAGTCCAAAGTGAAACTATACAGAACATGGCAGGTTCTTAATAGTTTCCACCTTAGGAACATATGGGCTTGGGAGAACCAGAAACTTCTTGGTTATAATGTCAAAAGAATTTCGACCGCTCTTGATCTCTGCTCTGTTGACACTACAGCATCTTTTGTTCCACTGAGATACCTGTCTCAGGATATAGTGTCATTATGTACCATTTCAGGGCAAATGCATTAGCTGCCACAAACACATATGACTATTCAGGGCCCCTGAAATATTCCACTTTATCCAGTGCTAGCTAATTCATATTGTTCCTTTTTAATACCTCAAACAGTTAATTGCTGTTGTTGTTTACCCCAAGATTTGCACCAATGTTTGTATGAAAGAACTTATAATGTGCATTAACAATTCCTAGAATCACAGTTCTATCATTTTCTTTATAGTAGGCTACCTGAAGTAGGCTTCTTTTGAAGTTCTGAGCCTGAAGGTAATTTGTGGTTGATAATGGTACAAGTGCAATGTGGGAATTGCCAAGACAACTTGAATAAATGGGAAATTTGTTTTTATTAATTAGATGTGGCCAAAACTTAAACTGGATATAAATACTTTATATTAATATTACTGGTGGGGATGTATTTGTGGTTTCTCTGCTTAGAGACGCAAAGGAATTCCAGAAATATAAATAATACAAAATATATATTTTTAAATAACTTAACCCATCTAACAAAACTGATCATATTAATCCTCTGAGAATGGGGGCTCCAAGTATGACTGAAATACAACATACTGCTCCCCTTCAGTGCTACTAGACCACCTGGTTACTACAATGTGTACTGATATATGCCACTAACCCAAACATTGCATTATAAGGTTACAGTAGGCAAATTAAAAAAAAAGTAGGCTCTAAGCATACATTATCTTTACATTTTTATGTTGCAAATGACTGAGTATTGCTTGAAGCTTGTCAGGTATAATTATTGAACATGTGTTTGCAGCAGTTTGAGTTGCACAAGCCAGACATCGTAAGGTGGTCACACATCTTAAAAGTCAATGCTGGCCCACAACAAAATATAAACAAAGTTACACAGTGGAAGCTCCTGCTACTTACAAAAATATTTGTTAATTTGGGGCTAGAAAGCTTTGTGACAGAATAATTTTTATTAGGGCAATACAATGTCAAGAACACTGATATTAAATACACAGAAGCTGAAGTATGGCTACACTATATTTAAACTGTATGCAGCACAAAATAAAACTGTTTCAGATTAATTCTCATGTACATCTGTTCATTGTGCAGCAGATGCACTGTCCCTTAATCTGTTTTTCGCTGTTAAATCCAGTGGTGCGTCTTTGAGATTTTATGTATCTATCATTCACAATCACTTAAAAAAAAAAAAAAATACTGCTAATTCATGTCTATCCATTCTTTGAAACATATCTAAAAACACAGATGATGTGACTTACCGAACGAAAGTGCTGGCAGGTCGATAGACACACAAACAAACACAAACATACACACAAAATTCAAGCTTTCGCAACAAACTGTTGCCTCATCAGGAAAGAGGGAAAGACGAAAGGATGTGGGTTTTAAGGGAGAGGGTAAGGAGTCATTCCAATCCCGGGAGCTTGTGTCTGTGTATGTGCGGATGGATATGTGTGTGTGTGCGCGAGTGTATACCTGTCCTTTTTTCCCCCTAAGGTAAGTCTTTCCGCTCCCGGGATTGGAATGACTCCTTACCCTCTCCCTTAAAACCCACATCCTTTCGTCTTTCGCTCTCCTTCCCTCTTTCCTGATGAGGCAACAGTTTGTTGCGAAAGCTTGAATTTTGTGTGTGTGTTTGTGTTTGTTTGTGTGTCTATCGACCTGCCAGCACTTTCGTTCGGTAAGTCACATCATCTGTGTTTTTAGACATATTTTTCCCACATGGAATGTTTCCCTCTATTATATTCATATCATTCTTTGAAACAGCTATGTTTTAGTTTTATATGTGTTCTGTCTGTTCTTTTGGACATTTCCAAAAAAACAGACACCACTTATATAACTAAGGCCATGGCAGCCATTGATCCCTTCAGTGCAGATGCACACCAAGCATGAACTCGTACAGGAATTAGTGAGATGCCGCAAGTGACGAGGCTAATGAGCAGAGGCACTGCATCAGTAGTGTGTGGTATAAGGTGAGAAATTGGGGTCTGACCGAAGGTTCGTTAAGGTAGTCAGTGCAGTTGTGGTGACCACTGTGTCTGGATGACATACAAGTCAGCACATCTGCCTAGAAAACAGGACATGTGGGTTCAAATCCCAGTCTGGGACCAGTTTGCAACGTTCCCTATTAATGTAAATCAATGCCCATGGATGGCTAATGCCTTTAATTCCTTTGTGTCTGTTTTAGTTTGTTCACAAAATGTGGGCGACAGCTGCTGCTGGGTAGTGCTGTTGTTACAGATCGGCCTATGTGATTGTTTCAGAGTGCCCACCATAGCTCGTATCTCAATACAAGGCAGCATGTCCAGGAAGAAAGGGAAGGTTAAGGAAGCAGGGATAACGTCATCTAAATACATGCTAGCCGAAAGTGATAGACAGCTTTCTTGTTGCTAAGCATTCAAAAGTGTAGCTGTGGACAATAATGACAGATACCAATCGAAAGTAAATGTGTCAATACATTTACTCCCAAATGGTATTTATACTTAATGATATAGGTGAATTTGGTGTGGACTGTGAAATTCACAACCACAATTCTAGAAGTAAAAATAATTTTCGTATAGATTATGCATTCTGAGAGATATGTTGCAGAAATTTTTAACATGTTTGCTGATGGATATCAGGGAGGAAACTGAAACTCCGCAGATACCTAGAAACAAAGTAAAAAAGTATCTTATTAGGCGTTTCATTTATAATGTACTGGAATATTTGGACTTAAGACATGTAAATTATGCTTCATTCTAATGTTTGTATTAATTAGATTTCGATTTTGCAAGTATAATATGGTTTTTGGTTAGCAGCCACATTAACTATAACTCTTCAAATAGCTAGTGTAATAATACACACATTTACTAACACAAAACATACAGCATTAATTCTGTACAATCATTTAGTAAAATATGTGAGCAACAGCTGAATACAAAATTGAAAGTCTGACATTTCTATGCGTGCATAGAAATTCTATTAAAATTTAGGAAAGCTCAGATATAACGTCATTATGAAAAGGATAGTTGTTACACATTATATTATTGGAGGAGAGGGGAGGGGAGCTAGCAGAAAAGGAGGGAGTTAAAAAGGCTGTGGATGCATTGGTGGAAGAGAGGACTGTGTAGTGCTGGAATGGGAACAGGAAAGGGGCTAGAGGGTAAGACAAGAACTGACAAAGGTTGAGGCTAGGAGGGTTATGGGAACATAGGTTATATTGCAGGGAGATTTCCCACCTGCACAATTCAGAAAAGCTGGTGCTGGTGGGAGGGATCCAGATGGCACAGGCTGTGAAGCAGTCATTGAAATGAAGATTGTTGTGTTGGGTGATGTGCTCAGTAGTGGGGTGGTCCAGCTGTTTCTTGGCCACAGCATTCATGCGGACAGACAGCTTGTTAATTGTCATGCCCATGTAGAGTGTAGCACAGTGGTTGCAGCTTAGCTTGTAGCTCACATGACTGGTTTCACAGGTAGTCCTGCCTTTGATGGGATAGGTGATGCTTGTGACTGGGCTGGAGTAGCTGGTGGTGGGAGATTTTATGGGACAGGTCTTGCATCTAGGTCTATTACCACCAGGGGTATGAGCCATAAGGTAAGGGGTTGGGAGCAGGGGTCTTGTAGGGATGGATGAGTATGTAGTGTAGGTTCAGTGGATGGCAGAATACCACTGTGGGACAAGTGCGAAGGATACTGGGTAGAACAATCCTCATTTCAGGGCATGACGACAGGTAGTCAAAACCCTGGTGGAGAATGGGATTCGGTTGCTCCAGTCCTGGCTGGTACTGAGTCATGAGGGGAATGCTCTTTTGTGGTCGGACGGTGGGACTTTGGGAGGTCGTGGGTGACTGGAGAGATAGGACACAGATCTGTTTTTGTGCAAGGCTGGGAGGGTAATTGAGGTCTGTGAAGCCCTCAGTGAGACCCTTGGTGTATTTTGAGAGGGACCACTTGGCACTACAGATGTGATGGCCATGGGTGACTAGGCTGTATGGATGGGACTTCTTGGTATGGAATGAATGGCAGCTGTCAAAATGGAGATATTGCTGGTGCTTGGTAGGTTTGATATAAACGGAGGCATCGATGTAGCGTCTTTGAGGTGGAGGTCAATTTTGAGGAAAGTGGCTTGTTGGGTTGAGTAGGACCAGGTGAAGTGAATTGGGGAGAAGGTGTCAAGGTTCTGGAGGGATGTGGATAGGGTGTCCTCACACTTGATCCAGATCATAAATATGTCATCAATGAATCTGAACCAGGTGAGAGGGGTTTAGGATTCTGGGTATTTAGGAAGGATTCATTGAGATGGCTCATGAG
Organism: Schistocerca serialis cubense; assembly: GCF_023864345.2. Lineage (NCBI taxonomy): Eukaryota > Metazoa > Arthropoda > Insecta > Orthoptera > Acrididae > Schistocerca > Schistocerca serialis. The sequence continues at coordinate 171,629,335 of NC_064641.1, forward strand.
TGTAGCGGCAGCTGCCAAGCCAAGAGGATGCACAGCAGCAGCACTTGTGTGATAAACTGTAAATTAATTTAGTCTTTGTTTTTTTGTTTATGTGCTTCTGCAAAGAAGTGAACTGTACATGTGTATTTTACTGTGTAGACTAATGGTTAGAAAATTAATAGTATTTTTTGTTTTTGTGTAAGTCTTGAGAATATCTTGGTGTAGGGTGGCTTCCTAGTGTAAATTTTCCGTGTAGAGAAATTTATTTCTGTTTAATAAATTGCAGTCTCAGAGTTCAGTGAGAAATCTGCACACCAACTTTTAGTGTTCCTTTGGCATATTTTCAAACTCAGTAGAGCAATTTGAGACCTTATATCTATTTTATTCACAGTACGCTATGGCTAGGGACTGTGCTTGTTGTGAGTGGACACAAGGAGAGTTGGCTGCTGTCCGTAAATGACTGGAAGCTGTGTTGCCTACCATCGACAAGCTTCTAGCTAATGCTCGAAGTTGTGGTGACGTTAGGGCGCCAGTGATGAGACCTGCGACACCTTTGGTGTCACTGGAATCCCCTGATGGCCCAGATGTCATTGCGATTTCCGATACGCAACATCTGACCAGTCCGTCTTCACTCCAGAATGGGTGGCAGACAGTGGTGAGTTCACATGTCACTGGGCAGAAGGCGAAAGAGAGAGCAGGCGGTGCGGCTGGCTCCCTACATCTTAGCAAAAGGTATGAGGTGCTTCCCAGTGTTGTTGATAATTCTGAGCCAGCACGGGATGCCTCTCCTGTTGGGCCAGTGGTCAATTTTCCCGCCCAGTCCAGACAAGTACAGAGGGTGGGTATGCTAGTCATTTGGAGCTCCAATGTTAGTCAGGCAATGGAGCCACTCAGGCAAGGCGGGAAAGAATTCCAGTGTGCATTTGGTATATTTTCCAGGAGGTCTCATCCATGATGTGGAAGAGGCTCTGGTGGCAGCTATCGAGTGTACTGGGTGCAACCGGCTGCATGTAGTGGCACATGTCGGCATGAATGATGCATGCTGCTTGGGTTCTGAGGCCATCCTCGGCTCCTTTTGGCGGCTGGCTGATTTGGTGAAGGCAACTGGCAACGCATGCGGGGTGCAGGCTAAGCTGTCTATTTGTAGCATCGTACCCAGGGTTGATCGTGGTCCTCTGGTTTGCAGCAAAGTGGAAGGTCTAAACCAGAGGCTCAGATGGCTCTGTGATGGTATCAGATGCGAATTTCTCGACCTCCACTACTGGGTGCAGAATTGTAGGGTTCCCCTCAATAGGTCAGGCATGCACCACTTGCAGGAAGCGGCTATTAGGGTAGCGGAGTGTGTGTGGTGTGCACGTGGGGCTTTTTTAGGTTAGAGGACCCCTCCCTTGGGAGCAAACACGATTTGCCTGTTAAATCAGCCACAGCGACCTCAGAGAATCTTGGTCCTCGCAGATCAGAGATAAAAAAAATTAATAGGATTTTAGTAAGCTGCAGGAGCATCCAAGAAACGGTCCCAGAATTAGTATCGCTTATTGAAGGTGATAGTATTGAGAACAGAAAGCTGGTTGAAGCCAGATGTCAGTGACAACAAAATCCTAAGTTCAGACTGGAATGTTTATTGTCAGGATAGGTTAGTCGCCAATGGTGGCAGCGTGTTTATTGCAGTAAAAAATTCGTTAAAATGTAGTGAGGTTATCACGGATTCCGAATGTGAATTAACCTGGGTGAAATTGAGTATCAAAGAACGGTCAAAAATGGTGATCGAATGCTTTTATAGACCACCTGGGTCAGAATCTGTAGTTGTAGAGCGCTTCAGACAGAGCTTGCAGACTATCATTAGTAATTTTCCTGATCATGCCATTGTAATAGGGGGTGACTTCAACTTGTCAGGTATAGATTGAGAGTATTATGCCCTCAAAACTGGTGCCAGAGACAGGGAATCGTGTGGCGTTGTTCTGGATGTCTTGTCCGAAAATTACGTTGAGCAGATAGATAGAGAACCAACTCATGAGGGTAAGGTCTTACACCTCCTGGCAACAAACAGACCTGAACTTATCAAATGAGTTAACTAACAGGAAGGTATCAGTGATCATAAGGCTGTGACAGCATCTATGACGATGGGTCCTACAAGGAATGTTAAGAAAAGTAGGAAGATATATTTGCTCAGCAAGGCTGACAGGATACAAATTTTAGAATGTCTCAGCAGTCAGCATCAAATATTCGGTGATGAGGATGAAGATATGGAGAACAAATGGAAAAAAAAATTTAAAGGCATCATTCAATATGCCCTAGACAATTATGTTCTGAGTAAGGTTTTAAGGGATGGGAAAGATCCACCATGGTTTAATAGCCATGTTATAAAAGTGCTATGTAAACAAAGAGCACTTCATCTCAGATTCAGAGAAGTAAAAACCTAGCTGACAAACAAAAGCTGAACGAAGCAAAAATGAGCATAAGAGGAGAGCAAGGAGAGAAGCGTTCAATGATTTAGAAAGTAAGACCTGAGTAAAAACCCTAACAGATTTTGGTCGTATGTAAAGTCAGTAAGTGGGTCAAAATCATCTATTCATTCTCTCAACGACCACAACGGCACCGAAACGGAAGATAACAGAGAGGAGGCCGAAATACTGAAGTCGGTCTTCTGAAGTTGTTTCACCATGGAAGATCCTAACACTGTCCCTCCTTTCCATCATCGTGTGAATGTTGAAATGGCAGATATTGAGACAACCGATCGTGGAATTGGAAAGCAGCTACAATTGGTTAGTAGTGGAAAGGCTTCAAGGCCAGATGAGGTACCTATAAGATTCTATAAATATTATGTGAAAGAACTTGCTCCCTTTCTAGCAGTAATTTATTATAGATCGCTTGAGCAATGAAAGGTACCTAACGACTGGAAAAAAGTGCAGGTCATTCCCGTTTTTAAGAAAGGCCATAAGACAGATCCACACAATTATAGACGTATATCGTTGATGTCAATCTGTTGTAGAATTATGGAACATGTTTTATGCTCAAGAATTATGACCTTTTGGAAAATGAACAGCTCCTCTATAAAAATCAACATGGATTCCATAAACAGAGATCCTGAGAAACTCAGCTCGCTCTCTTCTTCCATGAGATCCACAGCGCAGTGGACAATGGTGCTTGGGCTGATGCTGTGTTCCTTGACTTCAGTAAGGCATTTGACAGCATCCCGCATTGCTGTTTAACGAAAAAAAGTACAAGCTTACGGAATATCGGAACAGACCTGTGATTGGATTCAAGACTTTCTTGCAGTTAGAACTCAACGCGTCGCACTTAACAGAACTAAATTGACAGAGGTAAAGGTAATATCCGGAGTACCAGGGAACTGTTATAGGATCGTTGCTGTTCACTATATATATATGATCTAGTAGAAAGCGTCAGATGCTCTTTAATGCTGTTCGCAGATGATGCAGTTGTTTATAACAAAGTAGCAACACCAGAAGATAGTAAGAATTTGCAGAACAACCTGCAGAGAACTGATGAATGGTGCAGACTCTGGCAGTTGACCCTGAACGTAAATAAATGTAACATAATGCGCATACATAGGAAAAGAAATCCACTACTGTACAGCTACACTATTGATGACAAACAGCTCGAGACAGCATCTGCCATAAAATATCTAGGCGTAACTATCCAGAGTGACCTTAAGTGGAATGACCATATAAATAAGATAGTGGGAAAAGCAGACACAAAACTCAGATTCATCGGAAGAATCGTAAGGAAATGTAACTCATCCATCAAAGAAGTGGCTTGTAACAAAGAGTGGCGTGTTTTGTCACGGGATCGTTTAGCTGGCAAGAGAGTGTTACCGAGATGCTAAACAAACTCGACTGGCAGACACTACAAGAGAGATGTTGTGCATCATGGAGACATTTACTATTGAAATTTTGGGACAGCATTTTGCAGGAGGAGTCAGACAACATAATACTTCCCCCCACATACATCTCGCCTATTGGCCACGAGAAGAAATTTCGAGAAATTAGAGCCAATAGAGAGGCTTACTGACAATCATTCTTCCCATGCACTATTCACGAGTGGAACAGGGTTGGAGGGATCAGATTGTGGTACTGAAAGTACCCTCCACCACACACCATTAGGTGGCTTGCAGAGTATGATGTGGATGTAGATGTAGATGAATAGGTTGGCATAAGATGGTACCATGTGAGTGCCCATAGCTGTACCCCGTATATGTTTGTAGGTAATGCCTTCAAAGGAGAAATAATTTTGGGTGAGGATATAGTTTTTTGTGGCAGTTAGGAAGGAGGTTGTAGGTTTGGAATCAATTGGGCGTTGAGAAAGTGTGTGTTCAATAGCGGTAATGCCATGGGCAATAGGGATGTTAGTGTAAAGGGAGGTGGCATCAATAGTGATGTGTAAGGCACCATGTGGTAAAGGGGCAGGAACTGTGGAGAGTCAGTGAGTGAAATGGTTGGTATCTGTTATAGAGGAAGGTAGGTTGTGGCTAATAGGCTGAAGATGTTGGTCAATGATAACATAGATTCTCTCAGTGGGGGCACAGAACCAGCCAAAATGTGGCATCCTGGGTGGTTGGGTTTTATGGACTTTAGGAAACATGTAGAAGGTAGCAGCGCGGAGAGTGGTAGGGGTGAGGAGAGAGATGGACTCTGAGGAGAGGTTCTGGGATGGGCCTAAGGATTTGAGGAGAGACTGGAGATCCTGCTGGATTTCTTGAATGGGATAACTGTGGCAAGATTTGTAGGTGGATGAATCTGACAGCTGGTGGAGTCCTTCTGCCAGATAATCCTTGCGGTTGAAAACAACAGTGGTGGAACCTTTGTCAGCAGGTAGGATTGTAAGGTTGGGATCGGTTTTTAGGTGATGGATTGCAGTTCTTTCAATTGCTGTAAGGTTAGTTTGTATGTTGAGGGATTTGGGAAATGATGATGAGACAAGGTTCGAGGTTAAGAAATTCTGGAAAACTAGCAGGGGGTGATTTGATGGCATTGGTGGTGGATCGTGGTTGGATGGAGGAGTGAACTGAGTCAGGCAGGGATCAATATTGGTCTTTAGTTGAGTCTGATTGGTAGGGACCGGTAGAAGGAGAGCAGGTCTTTAACAAGTCATGCATGAATGAATTTGGGAGTGGGGCAAAAGATGTGGCCTTTGGAAAGGACTGATACTTCTGCAGGTGTAAGGCTTTTGGAGAAAAGGTTCATGACTGTGTTTCAAGTCTGTTTAAGTTCTGAATTCTATATGGTAGTGGGAAGGAATTTTTGAAGGTGATGTAAATGCAGTAGGTCTGCAGGGCAGGGTTTGTCACCCATGATGGGATGCGGGGGAGGTTTGGAGGTTGTTGTAGAGGTGATGGGAAGTGGTAGTGCAAGACAGGACTAGGAAGTGAGCAGGGCAAAACTTTCTTGAGGTGGCATTGTGCATGTTGCTCTAGTTCCGGGAGGACAAGTGTTTCAATGTGTGATATGGGATCCAGGAATATGGGATTTCATAGCAGGAGAATTTTACAGATGGAGAAGAGGTATTGCAAGGAAGTTTGGTCCAGACTGATATGGTTCTGCAGGAATATGTTGGTAAAGGTCAAGGGCTGGTGGAATCTGAAAAGTTGGAGATCATTGTGGGCGGAACGGTGGCAGCCAGAGATAGGTAATTTGATGGCAAGGCCATTTGGGCGGGGGGAAGGGGGGATATCACGAGCCAAGCAACAATGCAGAAGAAATATGTGGGGACTGGGTTCTGTCTAGGGATAAGGAAACTTCATTGTATTGATGCAGATGGAAGGAGCAAGGATCTGTGGTGGAGGAAAAGATGCATAAAAATGCCTATCTCTCTCCTCACCCCTATCACTCCCCGCACTCCTACCTTCTAGGTGCTTCCTAAAGTACATAAACCCAATCACCCTGGATGCCCCATTGTGGCTGATTAATGTGTCCCTCCTGAGACTCTCTGCTGTTGTAGACCAACACCTTACCTACAACCTACCCTTCTATGAAAAAGATACCAACAATTTCCTCCACTGTCTCTCCACAGTTCCTGTTCCTTACCATATGGTGCCCTGCTCATCACTATTGATGCCACCTGCCTGTACACTAACATCTCTAGTGTCCATGGCCTTACAGCTATTGAACATTACCTTTCCCAATGCCTGATGGATTCCAAACCTACAACCTCTTTCCTAACTACTATGACCAGCTAGATATTCACCCGCAATTACTTCTGCTTTGAAGGCATTACTTCCAAACAAATCTGGAGTACAGCTATGGGCACTCACATGGCACCACCCTAGGCCAACCTACACATGGGCCATCTAGAGGAATCCTTCCTAAATACCCAGAACCCCGAACCTCTTTCCTGGTTCAGATTCATAGATGAAATCTTCATGATCTGGATCGAGGGTGAGGACACCATACCCGCATTTCTCCAGAACCTCAACACTTGCTCCCCCATTCACTTCACCTGGTCCTATTCAACCCAACAAGCCACTTTCCTCAAAATTGACCTCCACCTCAAAGATGGCTACATCAGTACTTCCATCCATATCAAACCTACCAACCACTAGCAATACCTCACTTCGACAGCTGGCACCCATTCGATACCAAGAAGTCTCTTCCATGCAGCCTAGCCACCTGTGAATGTTGCTTCTGTATGACGAGTGGTTCCTCTTGAAATACACTGAGGGTCTCACTGATGCCTCCACAGACCGTGCCTTATCTCTCCAGTCACCCCCCATCTCCCAAAGTCCCACTGTCTGGCCACAGAGGAGTATTCCCCTCGTGACTCAGTACCACCCAGGACTGGAGAAACTGAATCACATTCTCCATTAGAGTTTTGACTACCTGTCATCATCCCATGAAATGAGGATTGTTCTACCCACCATCCTTCCCACCTGTCCCACAGTGTTTTTCTGCTGCCCACTGAACCTAAACAATATCCTTGTCCATCCCTACACAACTCCTGCTCCCAACCTGTTGCCTCATGGCTCATATCCCTGTAACAGACCTAGATGCAAGGTCTGTCCCGTACATCCTCCCACCCCAGCTGCTTCAGTCGGGTCACAAGGATCACTTAACCCAGGGGTCTGCAGGAATGGTGACTGAAAAACTGTGGCCAAGAAACAGCTAGACCACCCCACTGCTGTGCATGCCATCCACCACAATGTTCTTCATTTCATTGACTGCTTCACAGCCTGTACCATCTGAATCCTTCTCACCAACATCAACTTCTCTGAACTGTGCAGGTGGGAACTCTCCAAGCACTATATCCTACGTTCCCGTAAACCTCCTGGCCTCAACCTTTGTCTGTCTTTGTCCTACCCTCTAGCCTCTTCCCTGTTCTCATTCCAGCACTACACATACCTCTATTCCACCAATGCACCCACAGTCTTTCTACCTGCCTCCTTTTCCACTAACCCCTCCTCCTCCCCACCCTCTGTCTAACCTTCCAGCTGCATCTAGCTGCCCTAGCCCCTCTCCATGTCATTCCTGTATGCTCCCAGCGGCAACTCTTCACCATCCTCAACCCCACCGTGCTATTGCTCCTCCTCTCCGCCTCAGCCTCCTCCTTACCCCCACCACCCAGTTGCATCTCCCATCATGCATGCTGCTCACAGTGTGGATTCAGCAGCCTTGTTGTGCCTATCTGTGACTCAGCATCTTCAATAATATTATTGCAGTCATCCTGGATTTTTCCATTGTCAGATATAATACCCATTTCTCAAGTAATTTGATTATGGGCTCCAGTGTACCACATTTTAGGAGTCACTGTTGATCACCAAAGTTCGGTTGATGTCCCGTTAATCTGTGTATTTTCAGGTTCAGCCCCTGAAGTATCCTGGGCTCCATTTTCATTCTGTTCTACAGCATTCACAAGATATTCGAATTAAATGTCATTCATCTTCATTTCAGTGTTGATCACTATTCTTCAAAATATTGCATTTTGTGAGCTGGTTTTGATGCCTTTTGACAGTTCCATAAGGCAGTTCATGAGGTAAAGCATATTTCCCAGCTGTTTTACTGCACTGCCAATGATCCACAGTAATCCACTTGACAAATCGTTGGAAAATTTTTGGTATACACTTGATCACCTGTTTGAAATTGTAAACACCTCTTTGGCTTTGCCTCTGTTTTAATGGAAGGATTAGCAACAGTGTGACTGAAAGCCATGAAGTAGATCAGCAGGCAATTTTCCAGATATTGGCTTTGGAATTCTGTGATAAGTAATCAGTATTTTCTGCAGTAAAACTGAGGAAACTGCAAAAAGGTGGGAATTTAAGGAGATGGGACCTGGATAAACTGACTAAACCAGATGTGGTACAGAGCTTCAGGGAGAGCATAAGGGAACAACTGACAAGAATGGGGGAAAGAAATGCAGTAGAAGAAGAATGGGTAGCTTTGAGGGATGAAGTAGTGAAGGCAGCAGAGGATCAAGTAGGTAAATAGATGAGGGCTAGTAGAAATCCTTGGGTGACAGAAGAAATATTGAATTTAATTGATGAAAGGAGAAAATATGAAAATGCAGTAAATGAAGCAGGCAAAAAGGAATACAAATGCCTCAAAAATGAGATCGACAGGAAGTGCAAAATGGCTAAGCAGGCGAGGCTAGAGGACAAATGTAAGGATGTAGAGTCTTATCTCACTAGGGGTAAGATAGATACTGCCTACAGGGTAAGATAGATACTGCCTACAGGAAAATTAAAGAGATCTTTGGAGAAAAGAGAACCACTTGTATGAATATCAACAACTCAGATGGAAACCCAGTTCTAAGCAAAGAAGGGAAAGCAGAAAGGTGGAAGGAGTATTTAGAGAGTCTATACAAGGGCGATGTACTTGAGGACAATATTATGGAAATGGAAGAGGATGTAGATGAAGATGAAATGCACTGAAAGACCTAAGTCAAAACAAGGCCCTCGGAGTAGACAACATTCCATTAGAACTACTGACAGCCTTGGGAGAGCCAGTCCTGACAAAACTCTACCATCTGGTGAGCAAAATGTATGAGACTGGAGAAATACCCTCAGACTTCAAGAAGAATATAATAATTCCAATCCCAAAGAAAGCAGGTGCTGACAGATGTGAAAATTACCAAACTATCAGTTTAATAAGTCACAGCTGCAAAATGCTAATGCAAATTCTTTACAGAAAAATGGAAAAACTGGTAGAAGTCGACCTCGGGGAAGATCAGTTTGGATTCCATAGAAATATTGGAACACGTGAGGCAATACTGACCCTACGACTTATCTTAGCAGCTAGATTAAAAAAAGGCATACCTACGTTTCTAGCATTTGTAGACTTAGAGAAAGCTTTTGACAATGTTGACTGGAATACTCTCTTTCAAATTCTGAAGGTGGCAGGGGTAAAATACAGGGAGCGAAAGGCTACTTACAATTTGTACAGAAACCAGATGGCAGTTATAAGGGTCGAGGGGCATGAAAGGGAAGCAGCGGTTGGGAAGGGAGTGAGACAGGGTTGTAGCCTCTCCCCGATGTTATTCAATCTGTATATTGAGCAAGCAGTAAATGAAACAAAAGAAAAATTCGGAGTAGGTATTAAAATCCATGGAGAAGAAATAAAAACATTAAGGTTCGCTGATGACATTGTAATTCTGTCAGAGACAGCTAAGGACTTGGAAGAGCAGAAATTTGTTAACATCGAATATAGATGTAAGTGTCAGGGAGTTGTTTCTGAAAGTATTTGTATGGAGTGTAGCCATGTATGGAAGTGAAACATGGACGATAAATAGTTTGGATGAGAAGAGAATAGAAGCTTTCAAAATGTCGTGCTACAGAAGAATGCTGAAGATTAGATGGGTAGATCACATAACTAATGAGGAGGTATTGAACAGAATTCGGAAGAAGAGGAGTTTGTGGCACAGCTTGACTAGAAGAAGGGATCGGTTGGTAGGCCATGTTCTGAGGCATCAAGGGATCACCAATTTAGTATTGGAGGGCAGCATGGAGGGTAAAAATCGTAGAGTGAGACCAAGAGATGAATACACTAAACTGATTCAGAAGGATGTAGGTTGCAGTAGGTACTGGGAGATGAAGCGGCTTGCACAAGATAGAGTAGCATGGAGAGCTGCCTCAAACCAGTCTCAGGATTGAAGACCACAACAGCAACAGCAACAACAACAACAACATTTTCTGCAGAGCATCTTGCTTGCTCTCTCCTCCCCAGTTAGCCTTTTTTGTGGCTTCCTAGAAAGTCTTGACAAATATTTCAGCTTACCATTTAGAGTAGGGTGAAATGGTGCTGTAGTCTGGTGTTCTACTACATTCCTGGCACAGAAATATTTGAATTCCTTTGATAAAAATTTGTTCCATTGTCGGGACCTTTGGTCTTGGGGACATCATCCTATGGCAAAGATTTTTTGGAGTACTTTTATTGTGGCTTCTGTAATTGTGGATGTCATGTCAAATATATGTAGGATCTGTGAGTATTTGTCCACACGTACGAACCAGGATGCTTTCCAAAATGGTTTAGTGTAATGAGTATGAATTCCTTCCCATGGTGCTGTTGCTTGGGATCATTTTGAAAATCCTTTTTAGGATTTGGTTTTGCCATTTGAAAAGGTTCACATTATGAAACCATTCTTTTTGTCCATTTTTGGCCACCAGTTATTTCCTTGTGATGATGCCCCAGTGTCAACCACAAGTGTCTTCAGAATTTTCTTTTGGCACATTTTGTGTGTGATAACTGTTGTGGAATCTGTGTGAAGAAATAACAAGCCATAACTGTTGCTGATGGAAATTCCCTTGTTAAAATGTGGCTGCAAAATTTTTTGTCCTTTGGCAAATAGTGTGGCCATCTGTTTTTCACGTAATATAGAATTACTTTTAGTGCTGCATCTTTGACCATGGCTTCTTGAATGAATGTTTCTGTGATCATCTGGAATGAACTGATTCTGTTTATTAATTTCTTCACCAAGTTGCAAGCAAGATTCTTAGGCATATTGAATTTTCATCCAAATCAGCAGATAGCCTTGATAAGGCATCAGCATGCAACATTTTTCCATGGGTCTGTATCAGATATCACTTTTGTATCCCATCAACGTGATTGCCCATGTTTGTAGCCTCTGTACTGTCATTACCGGCAGCCGTCTGCTTGGATGTGATATGGATACCACAAGCTTGTTCTCTATGCTCAGTTCAAACCATTTTCCATAAAAATATTTGTGGCCTTTCTTGTTAACAGCTAGTAATGTAAGAGGATGAACAGTGTGTTTTCTTCCCCCCCCCTCCCCCCCCCCCAAAAAAAAGCTACTTTTCTCCCATATATCCAAATATAATATTTGCATGTTACTTGTTCCATATTCCTAAAGGATCTCCTTCACGAAGGGATTTACAGGGCACAATAAGGAGTGAGTGAATGGTTAAAAAGACACAGCAGGTAATCAGTACAAGGAAGCCTGTAGTAAGTACTGTAACAGTCTAACTAAACAAAAATCCTTTAAGTACAAAAGAAATGATCAAAGTTTGTCAGAAGTGTAGGAAAATGTACTCCAAATAACAAACCTAATATGGACAAGTCTTATGTGACATACAAGTTTCTCTGGGCCTCAAGTACATCTGTATCGCTTAACAATACAACAAGAGGTATATAAATGCTTCTCAAGTTTGTTCAATAAAAATTTTGACAATAACTAGATAACGCACTAAGGATAGATATACCTTGTAAGTGCAACACACCTTGTAGCTATTTTCATGTGTTTGATATAATCGAGAATCTTTCCAGTCCCCTTACATCCATTACTTGTGTGATGCCATTGATCCATCTCAATCTTTGATCCTGTCTTCTGTGTGCCTTCAATCTTAGCCAGCATTACAGTCCTTTCCAGTGAATCATGTCTCCTTATGATGTGCCCAAAGTAGGTCAGTTATTGTTTCAGTTCAGACCTTCCAAAGAGCAATCTGGTTTTATTTGCTGTGATACCGACCTGCTCATTCTCTTTGCATTTCAAGTGTGGCATTACATTTGTATGAAATGGCATGCCTCACTCCCAGATTTCTGTGATGATAGATGTTTGTGATGTTCCATATCTGATGTTCCATATGTGCAGGTGGGAGAATGTCTTGAACCAATCACATCTCAAAATGGGACAGCAAGTGAGTGACTCCACCTGCTGTGTGAGACTGCTTGTTCCTTGACACTGTGATTTGAAGGTATTTAGAAGACAAGGAGAAAAAGAGAAGGCCTTGGAGACAATGAACACTGTGGAAACAGAAATGAGTCTTGAACTGGCCTGTATAGAGAATACTTCTTATCTTGATCTTATCCAAACTATATCAGCTTTAAAAAGACCTGTCAACCCATATTGTACTCAAGAGAGTATAATAAGACATGATTTTATTGTAAGAAAAAGTTTTATACAGAAGGTTTAAAGTTCAGTTGTTTACATTATGGGAACTCAAACGTATTCCTTTGTTTACAACAAAAAATGCTCAGTATTCAGTAACAAGTTTATTATGCAAGCATGGGATGAAATAACTAACAGAAGATAAACAAATATAATTACAACAGTAACTGTGTGGACAGCAGCAAAGCTTGCTATAGCCTGCTATGGTTTTGCTCATTTCTCATGGCAAAGATTATTGTGTTATTGCCAAATCAGCCCTCCCACCTGCCCCTTTTTTGAAACTGGGTGCTCGGTACCTGAGAGGAATTGCATTTGAGCTGCTTACTGGTCCTCGAAAAAAAATCTGGTACAGGCAAGGATTGTCCCTAGTTTGAGACAGATGCTTTGGTGGGAGACTGGTGTCAAAGAGTCTGTCTCCTTGTTGAAGTGCAATGTTGTAGTATGAGAAGGGGACATACCCTCAATGATATACACAGGCTTGAGTCACTCTATTGCCACTGTAACCTTTTTACCACCCTTTTCAATCTCGACAGTGTGACTCTCACATGTGATTACTTCGTGTGGTTCTCTGTTATAACCTTTAATCACTAATAAATTGCGTGGATATACAAAAGTAGAAACACTAGCGGGTTACATGTTACTAACTCCGTATCTGTCATTCGACTGCCGTGCCGTGACATGCGGCCGGCGCCGTTCATAGCCAGGTGGCGCTCCCGCGCTCGGCCGAGCTGCGGAGCGCCTCTATCGCCGTGTTCGCGTACTAACGTAGCGGCACTTTTGAATGTCGTGGCACTGTCACAACACTTTTCCCCCCTTGAAAAAAAAACACTCACGTCCTTGGAGACACGGACAGTGCGGAGACATCCATGGCCTCTTGGGAGGCCCCGAGAAGATCCCGCGGAGAAACACGAGAGTATGGTCGAAAATGTCCAGGACGGAAGCTTGCGCGTGGAACGTGCCTCCTGGACGAGATGATGGGTGAAAACTCCGGAGCAGCATCCATAGGTGGCGTGGACCTGGGGGTGTGATCCAGCGAGATGGGTCCCGGAGAAGGCGGCATCGCGACTGGGGCCGGTTCCGGCGTACTCGGAAGCGGTAGCGACGGCGGCGGCAGCAACACGCCCGGAAGATCGGCAGCAGCGACAGGACTGGCTTCTCGGGCTGGTGGAGACGAAAGAAGGGGCGGTGGTACCGGCGTGGCCACCACTCGTGGGCGCATCTGGTTGTAATGGCGAACAACCATGCCGTCGTCCGTACGTATTTCACAAAGTCGGCGGCCGCGAAGAGCCTGGACCACCCCTGGAATCCATTTAGGGCGAGATCCATACCCCCGTGCCCACACGTCGGCGCCCACCGGGTATTTTCCCGCACTAGGGGACACAGTACAAGGCCTGACAGGGTGAAGCAGGTGCAGTAGAGTGCGCGGTTGGCGGCCATGCAAGAGTTCAGCAGGGCTGCGATCACCCAGAGGCGTGAAGCGATAAGAACTCAGAAATTGCAACATAGCGTCATCTGTGGAAAAATCACTAAGGAATTTTTTCATTTGGCTTTTGAAAGTGCGGACAAGGCGCTCGACCTCCCCATTCGATTGCGGATGGAAGGGCGGTGCTGTAACATGATGAATCCCTTGTCCAGTACAAAAATCACGGAAGGCCTGCGAAGAGAACTGAGGGCCATTGTCCGTGACAATCGTGGATGGAAGACCTTCTAGCGCAAAGATTTTGGACAAAGCCAGCGTCATCGCCGCAGTGGTGGGCAACGGACATCGAACAACAAACGGAAACTTCGAGAAGGCGTCAATCAACAGTAGCCAATAAGTGCCGAGGAAGGGGCCGGCAAAGTCAGCGTGCACCCGTTCCCACGGCTGCGCCGGATCAGGCCACGGAGAGGGCAGAGTACGAGGCGCAGCCAGTTGTTGAACACACTGATCACACGCAGTGACCATGTGGGCGATGTCCGAATCAATACCGGGCCAATAAACGTGCCTGCGGGCCAGGGACTTAGTCCGAGAAATCCCCCAATGGCCCTCATGCAATAGTTTGAGAACAGCTTTGCGAAGAGAGGCGGGCACCACAACCCGTGGAGATGCGCCATCCGTGGCCAGAAGAACAACACCCTCACGAACAGACAGACGAAGGCGCAAGGCATGGTAGTTGCGAAGGGGATCCGATGCCCGGCCCTTGGTCCTGTCCGGCCAACCCCGCTGAACAAAACCGATCACCTGACGCAGGACCGGGTCCCGCGCAGTAGCCGACGCGACCTGCGAACCAGTAAGTGGAAAACCCTCGACCGCACGACGTTCTTCCTCATCAATGTGGAAACAGAGTAGTTCATCTGGATCGAAAACCGGGTCGGGGCCCATCGGCAAACGCGACAACGCGTCAGCGTTGGCGTGCTGGGCCGTGGGGCGAATCTCATAGTGAAAACGAGACAAGTATACGGCCCAACGTTGCAGGCGGTGAGCTGCCTTATCCGGAAGCGACGCCGAGGGGCTGAACAGAGAGACCAGCGGCTTGTGGTCGGTGATGAGGTGAAACTTAGAACCATACAAAAAAAAACGCTGAACTTTTTTAGAGCATAAATGATAGCGAGCGCCTCCTTTTCTATTTGAGAGTAACGCCGTTAGGCATCGTTGAGGGTCTTGGAAGCGTAGGCAATGGGTCGTTCCGACCCATCCTCATACCGATGGGCGAGAACAGCCCCTAGGCCATACTGTGACGCGTCAGTCGCCAGAACCAAGTGCTGACCCGGACGGAATGTGGCAAGACAAGGCGCCGACTGCAAATGAGCCTTCAGGTGGACAAAAGCCTGCTCACACTCAGCGGACCAACAGAAAGGAACATTTTTGCGCAACAGCTGATGCAGAGGATGAGCCACCGCCGCCGCGGAGGGAATGAATTTGTGATAATAAGCAACCTTGCCTAGAAACGCCTGAAGTTCTTTGACTGTAGACGGCCGGGGTAGAGCGGTAATGGCCGCAACGTGCTGTCGTAGAGGACGTATACCCTCATGGGACAAGTGGAAACCAAGATACACAACGGAGAGTTGGAAGAACTGTGACTTGTCCAGATTGCACTTCAATCCAGCTGAATGCAGAACCCGAAACAGTGAACGCAAATTGCGAAGGTGCTCCTCAGTGGAGGCCCCCGTGACAACAATGTCATCCAGGTAGTTGATACAGCCGGGAACGGAAGCCGTGAGCTGTTCCAAAAACCGCTGAAAAATGGCCGGCGCGCTAGCGACGCCAAATGGTAACCGCTGGTACTGATACAACCCACAAGGAGTGTTGATGACGAGAAATTCCTTGGAAGATGCATCCAACGGCAACTGATGGTACGCCTCCGATAAGTCAAGTTTGGAAAAGAACTGGCCCCCAGTGAGCTTGGTAAATAACTCCTCAGGACGGGGAAGAGGATAAGTGTCAATGAGGCTTTGAGCGTTGACAGTGGTGTTAAAATCACCACACAATCGCAGACTCCCGTTTGGTTTAGAAACCACCACGATGGGCGATGCCCATTCGCTGGAGGTAACAGGAAGGAGAATCCCCGAAGCTGTTAACCTGTCTATCTCAGCTTTGACAGGTGCACGCAACGCCATCGGAATAGGGCGTGCCCGGAAAAACTTAGGGCGAGCCCTAGGTTTAAGAGTAATGTGGGCTTCAAAATCCTTGGCACGACCCAGACCAGCAGAGAACACGGACGAGAATTCAGAACACAAGCCATCCAGCTGTTGATATGGAATGTCCTCAGATATGAGGTGCACATCATCATCAATGGAGAACCCGAACAACTGGAAAGCATCATAACCGAACAGGTTTTCAGTGCCCGCATGATCCACCACATAAAACGTGAGGGGCCTAACAACAGACTTGTAGGCAGTGGAAGCATCAAACTGGCCAACGATAGGAATTTTCTGCTTATTATAAGTTCGTAGATTTCGCGTAACTGGAGACAAGGGAGGGGAGCTCAACTCCAAATACGTGCGAGAATTAATGAGAGTTACTGCAGAGCCAGTGTCCACTTGCATGCGAATGTCTTTATCCAGAACACGAACAGTAACAAACAACTTATTCGTTTGAGCAAGCACACAGTTAACATCCATGTCCGATGCCTCGTCCTCGTCGACAGGAACTTTAGGGGACTGACACACAGAAGCAATGTGGCCTTTTTTCCTACATGAATTACACGTGGCCCAACGTTTTGTAAACGCGGCTCTGTCATGCTGTACGAAACAACGTGGACAAGAAGGAAGGGCAGAACGAACCTGCTTCTGTGGTTGCTGTTTCCGCTGCGAGCGTGGCGGCCCAATGCGACGTTGTTGACGCGAGTGCACCGCCGCCACATCGTCGTTTCCCTGTGGAACAGGCAAATTGTCCGCGTCGAAAGTGGTTTGTACAGCGCCTACATCACACCACGCGTCTATTTGCGCACCAGCAGCGTGAGACACTTCAAACGATTGAGCGATGCTGAGAACTTTCGACAACGACGGGTTTGGCAATTGTAAGGCACGTTGCCGAACTTCTTTATCAGGAGCAAGCCGTAAAATAGCGTCCCTAACCATTGAATCAGCGTAAGACTCATGATGAGTGTCCGTGACAAACTGACATTTCCGACTCAGACCGTGTAGTTCCGCCGCCGAAGCCCGGTAAGATTGATGGGGCTGTTTACGACACCGGTAGAACGCCACGCGGGCGGCAATGACATGGGTGTTTTTTCGGTAATAGTTAGACAATAAGTCACACATTTCTTGGAAGGACAGAGAGGCAGGTTCCCGCAGAGGGGCTAACTGAGATAGCAGCTGATAGATCCGTGGGGAAATCCAAGAGAGAAATAACGACTTACACATAGGAGTGTCGACAACGCCGAAAGCCAAGAAGTGTTGCCGCAAACGCTTCTCATAATCCTCCCAGTCTTCAGCGGCCTCGTCATAAGGAGGGAACGGAGGCGGAGAAGAGGAAGACAGACGATGAGTAAGCGACGTCGACAACGCCTGAATAGCAGCCGTCAGCTGTGTTTGTTGTTCAATAAGCGCTTGCATAAGCTGTTCCATTTCTGCCCCGACACGAACACACAATTCCACAACGCAGGAAAAAAAATATCCCATCCTCGTCGCCAAAAAGTGTTATAACCTTTAATCACTAATAAATTGCGTGGATATACAAAAGTAGAAACACTAGCGGGTTACATGTTACTAACTCCGTATCTGTCATTCGACTGCCGTGCCGTGACATATTGAGAATGTTGTGACAGTGCCACGACATTCAAAAGTGCCGCTATGTGCGTACTAACGTAACGGCACTTTTGAATGTCGTGGCACTGTCACAACATTCTCAATATGGTGTAGTATCACCCATGAGCCATACCTGGGACGTGTTTTCTAGATCTTTATGTACAAACACCTGGTGGTCTCCATCTCCGACATGAGTGAATAGACTGAGTTGTTGTGCAAACTGGGTGCATAACCGTGCAATGACAGGTTATATGGATGCTGGTAAGATCATTTCTCTTGGAACCCTCAGTTGCTTGCTGTAGACCAGTTGTGCTGGTGAGCACTGGATGTCCTCCTTCGTTGCCATTCTCCCGAGTAGAGCCAGTGTCAATGCTTTTGATCATAATGTTGAACTGCACATTTGGGCCATTTTGAGTGTGTGTTGGAATAGTTCTACCATCCTATTGCTTGCTGTGTGGTAACGTGTAGTGTGAAGGTAGCTGCAGCTGCACAGTAGGAGAAGTTCACTGAAAAGTTGACTTTCAAATTGTTTCCCACACTCTGTAGTTATGTCTCGCGGTGCATCAAACCTGGAGAACCAAGCATGCAGTAGTGCCCTCGCAACTGATTCATCCGGTATATGACCTTTGGTCATCTGGTAAAAAGATTGATGATTGTTAGTAAATAATTTTGTCCAGCAGAATGTGGTAGTGGTCCTATGATGTCCAAATGTAAGTCCAAAAATGTGGGTGGCGGTGTCGGGGAAATGCGCAACAGGCACAAAGACATGCCTGCCAATCTTATTATACTGGCATGTCAGGCATGTACATGACCATGCATGACAATCCTTCTGCACTCCTGGTCACACGACTTTAGTGGAGACTAACTTGGCTGTTGTTCAGACTTATGGGGAATGCTAAGTTGCGCAATTGTTGAAAACTTACCCGACAGTACTGCCCCTGTATGTAGGGTTGCTGCTTTGTTCTTGCTGTGTCTCATCAAATAACATCCAGCATATCCTGTGCTGGTACATATCTGAGCTGCAGTCCAGTTCGCAACTCCTGTATGAGAGGATGCAAAAGGAAATCATCTTGTTGTTTTAACACTATCTCTGCCCAATGAATAGAGGTTAAACTGGAACATTTTCAAGACAGGCAATCTGCAACCAGGTTGTCTTTCCCTGCTGTGTGCTGCACAGCATTTAAGAACTGTGCAGTGTACTCAACCTGTACATATATGCCATATTGCAAATATGGCTTGGTGCAGTCTATCACACTGGATATTTTTGTATTACTCATGATATTGTTAAAATCCACTGGGTATAGGGTAGTAGTCTGAAAAATGCACTTCTATGAAGCACTCTATAATCTCCACATATGCTCCAGGAATTTTCTTTTTTATTAACCATATGGATTGGGGAGGCCCACTGACTATTTGACTTGGTCACAATACCTGCTTTCAGCAGTTGGTTGAACTCTGCTGCACTGTGAGTAGCTTCACTTGATGCAGAATGTGATATGTTGACAATGTGTCATGCAGATGTGATTCTGAACATTGTGTGAGCATTTTCTGGTGGCACAGAAGGGTTCAGTGAGTGCTGGAAAGTCTATGAGTAGATTATGAAAAAGTGTCTCCTTAGAAAATGCAATGATATTGTCAACAGCACATGAACTGTTATGACTCCTGGAGTTCTTGCTTGACATCTACATCTAAATTTATACTCCGCAAGCCACCCACCGGTGTGTGGCGGGGGGCACTTTACGTGCCACTGTCATTACCTCCCTTTCCTGTTCCAGTCGCGTATGGTTCACGGGAAGAACGACTGCCGGAAAGCCTCCATGCGTGCTCGAATCTCTCTAATTTTACATTCGTGATCTCCTCGGGAGGTGTAAGTAGGGGGAAGCAATATATTCGATACATCATCCAGAAACGCACCCTATCGAAACCTGGACAGCAAGCTACACCGCAATGCGGAGTGCCTCTCTTGCAGAGTCTGCCACTTGAGTTTGCTAAACATCTCTGTAACGCTATCATGCTTACCAAATAACCCTGTGACGAAATGTGCCGCTCTTCTTTGGATCTTCTCTACCTCCTCTGTCAACCCGACCTGGTACGAATCCCACACTGATGAGCAATACTCAAGTATAGGTCGAAGGAGTGTTTTGTAAGCCACCTCCTTTGTTGATGGACTACATTTTCTAAGGACTCTCCCAATGAATCTCAACCTGGCACCCACCTTACCAACAATTAATTTTATATGATCATTCCATTTCAAATCGTTCCACACGCATACTCCCAGATATTTTACAAACGTAACTGCTACCAGTGTTTGTTCCACTATCATATAATCATACAATAAAGGATCCTTCTTTCTATGTATTCGCAATACGTTACATTTGTCTATGTTAAGGGTCAGTTGCCACTCCCTGCACCAAGTGCCTATCTGCTGTAGATCTTCCTGCATTTAACTGCAATTTTCTAATGCTGCAACTTCTCTGTATACTACAGCATCATCTGTGAAAAGCCGCATGGAACTTCCGACACTGTCTACTAGGTCATTTATATATATTGTGAAAAGCAATGGTCCCATAACACTCCCCTGTGGTGCGCCGGAGGTTACTTTAACGTCCCCCCCAGGGGCTCAGCATTCATTTGCTGAGTACGGGCTTGGCGATCCCGGGGTCCTGAGCTGGGGACTGGTCAGCGCCGCCAGTCTCCTGTCACCGTAACCCCCGGACATGCTTCAGCGCCCACCGCATGGCGCGGCGGTGGAATGTTGTGTGCTGCAGGGAATGGTAATTTTGGCTTGACCGCCTGGATTGCGAGGAAGGTAAACCTCTATAAAAAACCCTCAATCTTACGATGTGCTGCGCGCCTATAACATGCATGGCTGTTGGGGTGGAACAGTCGCAAGCGGGTAGCCTCTGGGGCACCTGCCACACCCCAGTTGTATAAGGCTTACTCAGGCACGCGGGGCTCTGTCTGAGCGGACCTTTAGTTCCCTAGCTGCTCGTGGGACCACAATGGACCCTTCGACCTCTACGTTTCCCCCTACCAGTGGTTTGGGTGGGCCACTGGTAGGAAAACACACCCCATCGAAAAAGCGACTTCGTGCTGCGAGTCCTCCAGCACCTGGTTTACTAGAGATTTATCAGACTGTCGTAACAGAGCACATGCTGATAACCAGAATGTGTTTTTGATTGTCAAACGGAAGGAAGGTAGCTTGGAGAGGGTTTCTCCCTTTTACATCCACAAGAGTCTTGAGGGAATTGCAGGAACACTGAAATCTGTGAAGCGACTACGCAATGGGACTCTGTTAGTTGAAACTTCTAGTTCCCGTCAAGTCACTTCTCTTCGGAAAGCAACCTGTCTTGGAGAGTATGCTATCGAGACCGAGCTCCACTCCACTTTGAACTATAGTAAGGGTGTTGTGACATGTAGGGACTTGGTGGATATCCCCAAGGACGATTGAAATCTGAGTGGGCTGACGAAGGTATTGTCGACGTGCAGCATATTATGACATGAGTCGATGGGGACCTAGTCAAATCCGACTCATTTATTCTCACGTTCAATTGCCCGAGACTCCCAGAGCATATTAAAGCGGGTTTCTTATGTTTGCCAGTACGGCCATATTTCCCCAACCCAATGCGCTGTTTTAAATGTCAGCGCTTTGGGCATACTATGTTGGGGTGCAATGGGATAGCCACTTGTGGTAAATGTGGTCAGCCTGCCCATGAAGGAGCCGATTGTTCACCGCCTGTGAAGTGCGTGAATTGCTCTGGGAGTCACCCTGTCTGGAGCCGTGTCTGCCCCATCTATCTCGAGGAACGGAAGATACAGGAGATCAAAACATCTAAGTGCATCCCCTATGGTGAGGCCAAGAAGCTCTTTAAGGCCATGCAGCCTCCTGTGTTTACAACATCTTTCGCTTTCACTCTGCAGAAACCGGTACAGTTGGCCACTGTTGCTACACAAATGGAGGTTGCTAGTGGCAGCACTAATACCTGTGTTTGCCAGTGCACTTGTGCTGCTGCGGTTGTTTTGCAACCTGCAGCTCTCCCCACAACGTCGGACAAGGCCGTGGTTGCTGCCATTGGGGTACTTCTTTCCCTCTCCATATGGCGCCTTTTGCCCAGGCGAGTAAAGCTCCAACTGTTGACAAGGTTCTGCATTCTAAGCCCCCCAAGACGAAGACGCCGTAGGTGACAGTTTTGCCACCTGAGGAGACTAGTCAGGGTCAGTCTGATGACGATGCCATCGTACTGTCTGACATCACTCTTGGGTCGCCATCGGAGCTGATGGACATTGATGTCGACCGGGGGCGATATTCTCGCCCCAGGAATAAATCTCCGGCCAGTACGGGCTCTCCTCCAAAGCACAGAGGCAGGGTGAAAATTCAGCCACCATGATCACTGGCTTCCATATTACAGTGGAACCTGAATTGGTTCAGGACGCATGTGGCCGAATTACAACTCCTTCTACGAGAGCGCCCCTTGTGCTTATGTCTCCAAGAGACACATTTTTGGGCCACTGATGCTCCTTCTTTACGGGGCTATACCGTGTATCGAAATGATGATCTGATGGGGGAAAGGGCAAAGGGTGGTGTTCCGGTTTTTGTCCGTGACATGCACCACTCATCTGAGCTCCCTCTCGTTACGGACTTGCAAGCAGTTGCAGTTGACCTTCTTGTGGGGTGGAGGCTCACAATCTGTTCCGTTTACTTATCGCCTCAGGACGCAATAGACTCTGAGGCTCTCACAGACCTTATTAGCCAACTCCCCCGCCCATTTCTCCTTCTGGGGTACTTCAATGCTCATAATGTCTTATGGGGCTCTACGACTACTTGCCCTAGGGGTCGCATTCTGGAAAGCCTCATGGCATCCGAAGAACTGTGCATCCTCAACTCTGGTGTTCCCACTGATTTCTGTACTGCTTCTGGGTCGTCATCAGCTATTGACCTTTCCTTTTGCTCTCCAGCACTCGCGGATTCTGCTCTGTGGGAGGTTGCCGCTGACCTCCATTCTAGTGACCACTTCCCCATTTGGATTCGCCTCCTGGATGAGGCTGTGGCATTATCAGTGCCGCCCAGGTGGCACCTCTGCAGACCTGATTGGACACTTTTCAGCCATTTAGCTGTTTTGGAACACCGTGCCAGGGTCCACGAATGGGTCAACCATGTTACAGTCGTGATCTCCCATGCTGCTGAATTGTCGATCCCACGGTCCTCAAGTCATCCCAAGAGGCGTCCTGTCCCTTGGTGGACCACTGAGTGCCGCTCAGTCATCCGAGCCCGCCATGCAGC
The DNA here is from genome assembly GCF_023864345.2 of Schistocerca serialis cubense. Taxonomy (NCBI): domain Eukaryota; kingdom Metazoa; phylum Arthropoda; class Insecta; order Orthoptera; family Acrididae; genus Schistocerca; species Schistocerca serialis. The sequence continues at coordinate 171,652,172 of NC_064641.1, forward strand.
TCTGCGCTGCTTCAAGTGCCGTCCCTCAGCTGACAATCTTGCGGCCTTTCGGGTGGCAAGGGCCAAGGTGCGGCGAGTGATTAAAGAGAGCAAACGACGGTCATGGCAATCGTTCTTGAACTCCATCTCCCGCTCCACTAGTAAAACTAAAGTATGGGAAGCCATCAGGAGGATTTCCGGGAAACGCAGCCAACTACCTGTCACGGCATTGCTGCATTAGGGATGTCTCCTCACGGCGCCGAGAGACATTGCCAAGACACTGGCCATGCATTTTGTGGAATCTACTGCCACTATTAACTGTGATCCAGATTTCTGCTGGTACCGCACTGCCATCGAGAGGGATCACTTGGACTTCCGGTCTCCAAATTCTGAACCCTACAACTGCCCCTTCATAATGTGGGAACTGGATTCGGTACTGTCTGTGGCTCATGATACTGTGCCAGGTGATGGTCAAATCCTGTACAGTATGCTGCAGCACTTGTTGCTGCCATCCAAGGAAGTTCTCCTGAATTGTTTTAATATGATATGGTCATCCGGCACGTTCCCTGACTCGTGGAGGGAGGCGATTTTGATTCCCCTCCTCAAACCGGGAAAGGACCGAATGCATCCCAGTAGTTATCGGAGTATTGCTTTGATGAGCTGTGTCGGGAAGACATTGGAACGCATGGTCAACCGTCGCCTGGTTTGGCTGCTCGAGACCAGGCAGCTCCTTAGCCACTCTCAGTGCGGCTTTCGGAGATGTCGTTCAACTATAGACAACTTGACCCTGCTTGAGGCGGCCATCCACCAGGCCTTTCTATGTAACCAGCATTGTCTAGGTGTATTCTTTGACATTAATATCAGTGGGGCTTTCGTGGCCATCTCCCCATCTTCATTCGGTCCTTTCTTTCTCGCCGCCTCTTTCGATATCGGGTTGGTAATGTGCTATCTGATTTGTACGTGCAGGAGAATGGTGTTCCTCAGGGAAGCGTTTTAAGTGTCACCCTCTTTGCCGTCGCCATTAACGGTATCACGTCCACTATCCGGAGTCCGGCCCAGTGCTCCTTGTTTGTGGACGATTTTGCTGTTTTCTGTTCCTCCAGTCTTGTCACTGCTAGTCGGCAGCTGCAGCTTATATAAAGTGATTAGAGGCAGGACTGTGAAGACGAGTTTTACCTTTTCTGCAGACAAATGTGTGTGTGTTCATTTTAATCGTTCTTGACGTGCTTTTACCTCCCATGAATTGCGTCTGAGGGACACCATTCTTCCTTTTAGAGACACTGTGAGGTTCCTGGGCCTCAATTTTGATTCCAAGTTGTCGTGGTTGCCACACCTTAAAGACCTCAAGGTGCAGGCCCTGAAGGCACTGAATATTTTGAAGTGTCTGAGCCATCGGTCTTGGGGAGCAGATCGGGCGCGTCTGCTGCAGTTTTATAGGGCTTTCGTCCGGTCGCGTCTTGACTATGGATGCACCGGGTCAGCGAGGCCTTCGTATCTGAAGATTCTTGATGCAGTACACCATGAGGGTATCAGGCTGGCCACTGGTGCCTTCTGTACCAGTCCCATCCCCAGCCTGTGTGCTGAGGCAGGGGAACCGCCGCTCGCCATCTGGCGGAAACTCCTCATGGTGCGACGGGTGTGTCAATTCCTTGCCTGTCCTACCTCCCCTGCGTACCCTACTGTTGCTCGAGCGCCTATGGAATGTCTCTTTTCCAGTCGTCCCAGGGCAACGAGACCATTTGGGATTCATGCCAAGCATTTGCTTGAGTCCCTTGGTGTGGAGCGTGTGGCACCCCAACTCCAGGGTTTTACCCGCCTTCCTCCCTGGTTGCTCCAGAGGCCCAGCGTCATTTTAGACTTGTCAGAGTACCAGAGGAGCTGCACTCCTGTGTTTGTTTTTACCTCCTTATTTTACGATATTTTAAACCAGCATCCCGACCATGTACCAGTATTTACGGATGGCTCTAAACAGGGGGACTCTGTTGGTTGTGCTGTTGTTTTCCCTGATCGAGTCGTCAAGTTACGGCTTCCTGTGGCGTTTACCATCTTTGATGCCGAATTGTTTGTGATCTTGCGGGCATTGGAGCAGATGAGATGTGTTCCCAGTCTTAAGTTTGTCATCTGTTCTGACTCCCTGAGTGCCCTTCACACCATGCAACACTTGTACCCAGCGGATACGGTCGTCCAGAACATCCATGATGCCCTACTCCACCTGCAACGGCAGAAGAAGGACTTAACAGCTCATGCATCCAAGTTGTGACAAGAATAATATACAGAAGAATGGAAAAGAAAATTGAAGATGTGTTAGACAAAAATCAGATTGGCTTTAGGAAAGATGAAGGCACCAGGGAAGCATTTCTGACACTGTTGTTGATAATGGAAACAAGACTAAAGAAACATCGAGATACATTCATAGGATTTGTAGACCTGGAAAAAGCATTTGATAATGTAAAATGGTGCAAGATGTTAGAAGTTCTGACAAAAATAGGGGTAAGCTACAGGAAGGGACAAGTAATGTACAATATGTACAAGAGCCAACAGGGAATAATAAGAGTGCATGACCAAAAATGAAGTGCTCAGATTAAAAAGGGTGAAAACAGGGATGCATTCTTTCGCCTCTACTTTTCAATCTGTACATCGAAGAAGCAATGATTGAAATAAATGAAAGGCTCAGAGGAGGGATTAAAATTCAAGGTGAAGGATATCAATGATATAATTTGCTGATGGCATTGCTATCCTGAGTGGAAGTGTAGAAGAATTACATGATCTGCTGAATGGAATGAACAATCTAATAAGTACAGAATATGGATTGAGAGTGAATCGAAAAAAGACAAAAGTAAAGAGAAGTAGCAGAAATGAGAACAGTGAGAAATTTATCATAGAGATTGATGGTCACGAAGTAGATGGAAATGGAAATGAGTGTTTGGTGTTATTGGCTGGGAGGCCGCCTTGGTGCAGGTCTTATTACATTCGACGCCACATTGGGCGACCTGCACGCCGGATGGGGATGAGATGATGATGAAGACAACACAACACCCAGTCCCTGAGTGGAGAAAATCTCTGACCCAGCCGGGAATCGAAGCTGGGCCCATAGGACGACAATCCGTCATGACATGAAGTAGATGAAGTTAAGGAATTTTGATACCCAGGCAGCAAAATAAATGATGATAGATGGAACAAGGAGGGCATCAAAAGCAGACTAGCACTGGCAAAAAGAGCTTTCCTGGTCAAGAGGAGTCTGCTAGTATCAAACATAGGCATAAACTGGAGGAAGAAATTTCTGAGAATGTATGTCTGGAGCACAGCGTTGTACAGTAGTGAAACGGAGACTATGGGAAAACCTGAACAGAAGAGAACTGAAATATTTGAGATGTGGTGCTACAGACGAATGTTGAAGATTATGTGGACTGATAAGGTAAGGAATGAGGAGGTTCTGCACAGAATCGGAGAGGAAAGGGATATGTGAGAAACGCTGTCAAGGAGAAGGGACAGGATGGTAGGACATCTGTTAAGATGTTAGGGAATGACTTCCATGGTACTAGAGGGAGCTGTAGAGGGCGAAAACTGTTGAGGAAGACAGAGATTGGAATACATTCAGTAAATAATTGATGATATAAGTTGCAAGTGCTACTCTGAGATTAAGAGATTGGCACAGGAGAGGAATTCACAGTGGGACACATATAGAGGGTGATTATAATTAAAATTAAAACTTTCAAACCGCTGTAGAAATAACACCACTGGTCAGAATGACATCAAATTACAATGGAATATTATCGGAGAAGGGGAAAATGTATGGCAGAAGAAAAATAAATAGTTTCAAAATGTAGCAATAAATGGCTCTGTAAGCATCATAATTTAATAGTGGTCAACTACAAATGACAAATGAATCATACAACAATGCCTAAGGTGTACGTTTGACATTAAACAAACTGTACTACTCTGTGCATGGGTGTATAGGTGTGACACTGTTAGTTACGTAAGCCCATCCATTACAGCAAGATCGTATCACATCGGATGGAAAAAATCGGTTTTTAATTGCCCTGAGGTCAAAGACTGCATAAAAAGCATCAATCAAAATCAAATTGGATTATTAATTTTCATGTGACTGGTGCAAAACATGTCCAGTATGCTGTCCACCATTTTCTGCAACAAGTTGAAATCGAGAAACAGGATGTTCCACAACTGATCGATGTATTTCTGCAGTTACATTCAGAATGTGTTGCGCAATGCATGCCTTCAACGCAGCTAAGTTTGCAATCAGAACATCTTTCAGATAGCCCCACAGTCAAAAGTTGCACAGATTAAGATCCGGTGATCAGGACAGCCAGGCTGTAGGGGAAATTGTGGCTGATAATTCTAGCATTTCTGAAATGGCACTTCAGCAGCTGCTTTAACTGGATTTGCAATGTGTGGAGGTGTGCCATCTTCCACAAAAATAATCTGATCCACACTGTTGAAGAGCTGGAATGATGTGGTTGAGCAAAAGGCACTCATAGCACTTACCAGTGACAGTACAGGTAACAGGATCGGAAGCACATATCTGTTTGAAAAAATATGGCGCTATGATAAATGATGCCAGAAACCCGCAACACACAATGACATCTTCAGGATGAAGTGGTGCTGGTTGATTTGTGTGTGGATTTTCTGCTGCCCATATTTGACAATTCTGTGTATTGACATATCCTGTCAGATGGAAGTGGGCTTTGTCCACAAAATCTTCCAAGGCCAGTTAGTGTCCACTTCCTTGAAAGCGAGAAATTCTAAGGTGAAGATCTCTCTTTCTGGCAGATCAACAGGAGGCAACTAGTGTACAAGGGTAACCCAAAAGGACCCAGAGATGCCGTCGGGAGATTGGGGAAGTTTTTTCTTTTCTGCATGAGCGTTCGAGTTCCCTGGAATCCTCTAGCAGGGAGATAGGGTTTGGAATGTGAAGAGCACCGCAGTTGCGACGGTGTCCCAATCTTCCCCTCAGACCTTGAAAATCCAGGAGAGGGCCACGTGGAGGTGTTGCGCTGGTTTGTACCCATATCCACAGCAGGTCTCCAAGGTGAAGAGCCTCTAGTTGATAGAATAATGTAGGTAAGGGTAGTCGGCAAATTGGATCCGTAACTTTGGGATAAGGATTAGCTCTGAGGATCGGGGCATATCGGGCTTGGTCGGGAAATGGGTCAGCGCTAACGTGCCGGGCCTGGGCAAGGTGAGTGCCGTAGGGGTGCTGGTAAGTGCGGGCATGGTCTGCTCTCACCGTTGGTCGGCCTCGTGCTGGCCGGCGGTGCAGGATGCACGCACCTGCGCGTTGTTCGCGCCCTGGTGCTTCAACCTGCGTGCAGGATCCGAGCTCGGTCCCGTGCCTTGGCCTCCCACTGATCTTCCTTGCTGCGAGGCTGCGTCTGCCTTAGCGTGCTCCTCCGGGGGCACGCGGGGGCGTGGATTCCCTTCAGCTACCATTCAACGATCAACTCAGAACTGGCACGGACTGGGGGAATCCGACTGTCTAATTAAAACAAAGCATTGCGATGGCCCTAACGGGTGTTGACACTATGTGATTTCTGCCCAGTGCTCTGAATGTCAAAGTGAAGAAATTCAAGCAAGTGCGGGTAAACGGCGGGAGTAACTATGACTCTCAAGGTCATAGCTACTGGGCAGGTGACACGCAATACATGGGCCTAGCCCTCTTAGCCTCTCCTTGCCTGCGGCTTCCTCCCTTCCCGTGGGCCTGCCGATATGCCAGTCCTCTTTACGGCTGGTAAGCAGAGTGGAAGTACGCACCTGGGGCTTTTGAATGAGAATACGGATACAGGGCCTTCCGCTGAAGGTCCCGGCCCAACTGTCCCGACTCCTAGCTCGCCAACCCTTCCTGGAGTAGAGGAAGCAGGAGAGCTTTGGTTCCACTGCAGCATCTGCAGCCGTGCTTTCCGAAGTAAGATCGGGCTCAGACAGCACTGCCGCCGCACTCATCCTGAGGCAGCGAATGCGGAAATAACCACCGAGAGGAAGCGAGCTCTGTGGGCGGAGGAGGAGACACGGGAGCTCGCTCTGCCGGAGGCCAGGCTTCTTTTACCCCGGTTCCCGCATCGTACCCTGGACACCATCAAGTGTAGGAGGAGGGCCATGGTGCGGGAGTACGTGGAGGAACTGACGCGGGAACAACAGGCGCAGTGCGGACTGCACCACCCTCTCCGCCGGAGCTGGAGTGCCCGCCACCGACATTTGCAGTCGACGAGGCAATATGGAGGCACCTCGGGGAACTGCCTCGCGCTTCTCGGCCTTGGACGACCTCGTGAGTTTGGGGCCGGGTACGCCATCGACGGTGGTCGCGGCTGGGTTGCCAGAGGCCCTCCTCGCCGTCGGCTCCGAGGGAGTAGGAAGAAAGAAGAAGAAGGCGCCGCACCCGCTACCCAAGCGGCTGCCTGGTGGTGGCCCTCTGCTCTCCAAGCGGAAGCGCCGCTGGTGGGAGTACGCCAGATGCCAGGATGCCTGTAGGAGGAACTGTGCGCGTTGCGTGCGAGGACTCCTGGACGGCACCCTGCTCCAGCCGCCGCCAAACATCCCTGGGCTGGTGGATTTCTGGCACAGCCTCTTTACGTCATTGCCACTCTCCACCGCAGGCTCAATCCCTGATTGGCTTCTCCCGCGTGTGGAGCCTGTTGACTTCGTGCGCCTGTGGGGGCTAATCACTGCAGAAGAGGCAGCGGCTGCCTTGCTGCCCAGAGGCTCCATTGCTGGCCCAGACGGGGGCGACGAGTCCCCGGCCGTGTGGCCAGCAAGAGGTGTTCGGCAAGGAGATCCTTTGTCCCCTCTCCTGTTCAACTTTGCTGTAGATTATGTTCTAGGCCAGCTGCCCTCGCACATAGGTGTCAAGGTGTTGGGCTGCCAGGTCAACGCGGCGGCCTTCGCAGACGACATTCTGCTCTTCGCCTCTACGAGGGGGGGAGCCTGCAGTCCCTCACCAACGCAGCAGCAGCAGCAGCAGCCCTCGAGCAACTTGGGCTGCAGGTGAACCCGGGGAAGTCTCTAACCCTTGCACTCGTGGCGTCCGGCCGCGAGAAGAAAGTGAAGGTTGATGCTAGCGTCACCTTCACTGCCGGCGACACCACCATGCCGGCGCTGGGTGTGGCCGAGACCTCCCGCTACCTCGGACTGTAGTTTTCCTCCTCCGGGCGGTGCCTCTTCCATCTGAGGCTCTACATAGAAGAGCAGCTGCCGGTCATCACGCGGGCGCCACTGAAGCTGCAGCAGCGGCTGTACGCGCTTCGTGAGGTCCTTCTCCCGGGCCTGTACCATGGCGTAGCCCTGAGTCGCACCCGCATCGGTGCGCTCAAGGCCATGGACAACTGCGTTCGGGCTGCGGTAAGGTGATGGTTCCGTCTCCCAGCAGACACTCCCATGGAGGCCTCGGGATTCCATCAGCCCGCTGGATGGGGCCAACCCTGAGGCGGGGCAGGCTTCTTACCCTGTTGCAGCTCGAGCCCTCCACCACCGACGCAGATCTGGGGGAGGCACGGCACGAAGTGGCAGCGCTGGAACGACACCTCACGTGGGAGGATCACTTGCTGCAGTCGGCTGCGAAGGTTGGAGAGATGTTGGCGGTGCGCCTGCACGTTACCTTCGACGGGGCAGCCCTTTTGTCGTCAGCCAGGACATCAGGCCAACATGGCTGGGTTGAGGACACCAGTCATTTCCTGTCAGGCCGCGACTATGTGGTGTGCATCCGCATGCAGATCAACGCGCTACCATCTAAAGCGCACTGGAGTCGCAGCCGGGACAGGGAGAAGATGTGTTGTGCGAGGTGTAACGCCGTCGAGACCGCAAATCAAGTCGTCCAGGTTTGTGGGCTCACCAGCCAAGCCAGTGTGCGGTGTCACGATGCGGTGGTGAAATACGTTGCGCGCAGGCTGGCTCAACGCGGGTTCAACGTGTCTGTCGAGCCACACCTCCGAATGCCAAAGGGAGTCCGCAAGCCCGACATCATAGCATCGAAGGACGGCGTGGTGCATGTCATTGATGCGCAAATCGTCGGCGACCACCTCAACACCGACTGGTGTCACCAGTAGAAGGCGACGAAGTATGATGTCCCGTCGGTGCGGTGTGCTATCGGCACTCTTTGACCGACGGCCAGCAGCATGGAATTCAACACGGTGACGCTGAATTGGAGGGGGACCCGGGCACCAACATCTGCCCGCGAGATCCTCCAACTGGGCTTCCGCAGGCGGAAGCTAAGCATCATCAGCACACGGGTGCTCGGGGGAACCACATGGGTCTTCGGCTTGTTCGAAAATATGACGTCTGTCAGGCCGAAGTACAGAGGGGGCATGGGTTAGCGAGTCAGTATTTTCTAGGTTAGTTTGCCCTGACTCCTGGGGCTTCAGTATCAGGAGCAATACCGTTCTTTATTCTGTATTTTGTTAATTATTAATTGCATTTGCATTGTGTATTAATCGAAGGTACTGGCGGTTACACCACCAGCAGTAACCGGCGCCCCTGTAAGCTACTCTCAGGGAGTATGGTGCATTAGTCTGTAAGAGTGTATACCTTGTATTATTCACATGTATTTTGTGAATAAAGACGGCTTCATAGCCAAATGCCTCGTCATCTAATTAGTGACGCGCATGAATGGATTAACGAGATTCCCGCTGTCCCTTCTACTATCTAGCGAAACCACTGCCAAGGGAATGGGCTTGGAAAAATTAGCAGGGAAAGAAGACCCTGTTGAGCTTGACTCTAGTCTGGCACTATGAGGTGACATATCCTGTCAGATGGAAGTGGGCTTCGTCTGTCCACAAAATCTTCCAAGGCCAGTCAGTGTCCACTTTCATGAAAGTGAGAAATTCTAAAGTGAAGATCTCTCTTTCTGGCAGATCAACAGGAGGCAACTAGTGCACAAGGGTAATTTTGTATTTATAGCAAAGAAGGATGTTTCGTAGGATTTTACGCACTGTGCTCACGGAAATGTCCAGTGTTTGGGCAATTCTCCGTACACTACACATTTGCACACCATCACTCGTCTCTTCCTGCATTGCTGTGGCCACTGCTTCCGCTGACATCAAATCAATTTGTTTCCTCCCTCTACCAGGATGTGCACCCAATAGAACCCATCTTTTCGAATCATATTCTCCAGAACCACGGCAGTCATCAGACCAACACCTTTTTTCAAACCCTTCAGTGTCCAGTACTTCTGCAGATCAACGTGTGCACAGTCATAGTTATGGTAATACAGCTTTACAAGCAGAACACGATTCTGCGTTGAGACAGTCATGGCGAACATCGCTGACGCAAAAGGAGGAAAAGCCACGTACCTGGCGTGTTTATACCAACTTCAGGGGGTCATGCACATGACAGGTATTTTCATGTACATATTCTGACACATACAGCGCCGTCTATTGATCATTTTTCACACTATATTTTTTTTCTTCTGCTATACTTTTCCCCCTTCTCCGAAAATAGTCTGTTGAATTTGACGTCATTCTGACCAGTGGTGTTATTTCTACAGTGGTTTGAATGTTTAACTTTAATTATAATCACCTTGTAGATTACACATAGGAAGAGAAAGACTGATACCACACTGAAAGTCCTTGATGTTGTGTTTAATTATGGTAACATTAGTGAAGGACTCATATTAGCAGTGCTAGAGAATGAGATAATGAGAATATTTTATACAAATTTCATCAAAATAACTTGGGAAAATATGTTGTTGCCATATACAACCAATATGGACAACAAAGAATAAAGAAGAATAAGCACATGCAGTGTAGCGAAATAAACTGAACTACAAGAAGAAAAATAACTTCAAGTACTATCAAAAAGAAGAATTTTAAAAAACTGAACTGAAAGGGAAGTTTGAGACTACACTTTCTTGTCTGTAGCAACCCAGGCAACAGTAAATACAGCCTCGTTCGAGTCAAATAGGACATGTCAATAAAGAAGATTTCACCGTTTTACTAAGAAGATGTCCTGTCTTGGGGCAGAGGGCTACAACTGACTCAGCAGTCCATGACACTACTACAGCAGCTGACAATTGACACAATGGAGGTTCATCTACACTCACTGCCCATGGCACAGAACATCAACTCACTGCGTCAGCTACACATCTACTGCTCACTGAGCTGTTTTCATAAGCCAGTGAACTGCACTCACCCTAGAACAGTGATTATAACTGTCTTGTTTCTGTTTAAATTCCCAAAGAACTGAATTAGTGTAGAGGAGTAAATATGAAGTGACATTATTTAAGTATTTTTAAATCTGCAAATGTATTTTTGGTCTATTGCATGCCTGTGGTCACATGAAGTGTGGAAGGAAATGTAGTGACCGTATTTGCAGAACTGGAGGAATTGATGATTGACATTAAAACCGCTAAGACAGAATTAACTTCTAGCATTGACACACTAGGTGATTAGGTTTCTAATTTGCCTAAGAAGACAATTACAGACTGAAGGAAATAAACAATGTGCTTATTAAGAAACCAAGTGAATGGGCAGTTTAAAGAAGTACAAAATATATTTAAGGCATTAAATGATAAAATCTCAGATGGATGGGTAGTGGTGTTAGAGCAGAGTAGGCAATTTAATGAACACTGGGTTCCCAGAACACACTGACTAGTTTGGAGGAATGGCTACAGAAATTAGTGGAGGAGAAAGAAATGAAAAAAAGTTGCATCTGCCAGCACTAAACCTAATTCTGTGGGCAGTAAGAAAACCAGAAAGAGTTTCAAATGTTGTAGGAAGATTTAGAGAAGACCAAACTAGAACTTAGCAAAAGATCAACTGCCAGTAACAGTGGGATGACAGGTGATTGGTTAGAAGAGCTTCAACTCAGGACAGGAATAAACTTATCAAAGCAGTTTCCTAAATTCAAACCGGATGGGGAAGCACATTGCATCTATTATTAAGAGTATTTAGGAGATCATTACCAAAAAAATGGGAGAACTTGATAAAAAAAAATAGTTTTCACACTTGGTTACCGGGTGTGGGTGACACCCAAGAACGGGGAGCTGCCCATTTGAAGGAAATTGAATCATGGGATGATTTTCAGGAAAAGTTTAAAAGTAAGTACTGGTTGATAAGCAAACTGGAAGAACTGACATTATAATTGTTAAATCTGATATATTATAATAGTTCATGGGGAAGCTGTAAGAAGCATATTGAGTGGCATCTCACTAGATCAAAATATTTTGTGCAAGTCCACAGATACCACATTATGTTATAAAAGAGGTCTGGTATTGAGGGTGGATGGATGTTACAACTTGTTAACTTTTGCTGTGGGCCTAGACACTCTAAATAACAAAAGATGTGATTATACATGAAGAGAAAATGACATAAGTGACACTAATGACAGTAAGCATTATCCAAACAAGCTCATAAAGAAAAAGGAAAGTACCTGCTGGAGTGTTAACAGCAAAAACAGGAATAGAGGAAATAAAGGAGACAGAAGAACATGCAGCCCCAATTATTTGTCCTGAGTACCACAAATGATATCTGTGCTAATATAAATCATAACATGTCTTTTCCTAATCAAGGCACAGAAAAGGGTAGTTATCCTGTTATAGCAAAAGGAAATGAGGAACATCCTGGAAAATGGGCCAGAATCCAGTATGTAATGCTACAACCATGGGCCCATATAAAGAAAAATTGTTTGCTTTCACGCTATTCTTACAAAGGAATGGTTATTGGAAGAAGATAAAGTATTAGTGTTAAGAGGATGAACAAACAGGACCTATAGTAGTAGGAAACATGGGGAAAGAAGGTAAACATTTATACTGAGTCAGTGGGCAAGATATCTCTGGTGTCATGGGATTTCTTAGAGAGATTTAGAAATAAGATTCTTTGTCCCATATTACCATTGACTGGAGTCTGTATTATTGGAATAATGGGAAACAAAGGAAAGTTAATTAAAGAGGAAACAGGGTTAGCCTTAGCTATAAATAAGTTTTTACAAACTTAATTGGTGGTGCCAAATGTAAATTTGCAAATACTGTTAGGTATTGATTGGTTACTAACATACAAGGGAAAATTAGACTCTAATGGTAAGGTACAGGATGTCTCGCATAGTTTTGACAATTTCAGAGTTGAATAACGTGCACTAAAAACAAGATACAATGACAGTGGTGCCTTTATCAGTAATGTGGAGTGTTACGTTTCATCCCATATACACTGATCAGCCAGAACATTATTACCACCTATCTAATAGCTGGTATGTCCACCATTGGCACAGATAACAGTGGAAACGCATTGTTGCCTTGGTAGGTCACTGGAGGGAATGGGCACACACAAAGTCACCTTATTCTTGTAAATTCAGCAGAGGGAGTCAATGACCTCTGACACCATGTTCAGTCTCATCCTAGATGTGTTTGATCAGGTTCAGATCTGCCAAGTTGGGGGCCAATACATCAACTGAAACTCACCACTGTGTTCCTTGAACTATTCCATCACACTCCTGGCCTTGTGAAATGGTGCATTATCTTGCTGAAAAATCCACCAGGAAACAAGACTGTCATAAAGGGGTGATGTGATCAGCAACCAGTGTTCCCTAGCTGTCATGGTGCCTTGCATGAGCTCCACTGGACCTATGGATGCCTGCACGAACGTTCCCCAGAGCATAATGGAGCTGCTGCCAGCTTGTCTCCATCCCACAGTACAGGTGTCAAGGAGCTGTTTCCCTGGAAGATGATTGATTCCCACCCTCCCATCGGCATGATGAAGAAGGTATTGGAATTCATCAGAAAGCAGAGAACTGTCATGCGTATGCAAAATGCCTTTTGTAATCATTTCAAGATGGAGCCACGATATCCATTTCCTGCTGATTTCCAATATTGAATTGGGTTAGAAACTTCTGTGCAACTGCCAATGCATCGAACTGAAAGTCAATCAATTGTCAAAAAAACACCCAAACTCCCAAGAACAGGCCTGTCGCCTACTTTAACCATGTCAGACTTTTATTTATGGGGATATTTGAAGGTGAGAATGTACTCCAACAAGCTGAAAAGTTTACAACAGTTAAAAGATTGAATTCAGGATGAAGCTTCCAGAATTCTTCCACCAGGTACGAAAGATGTGTTCAAAAACTGCGTGAAGTGCGTTGAGTATTGTATGGTCATGAATGGTTGTCATTTGTCCAATGTAGTATTTCATAAGTTAACTTGACTAAATGTTGTACCTCATGTAAAATGTTCAACTTTGTTGTTTCACAATTAGTTTGTGAAACACCCTGTATTGTACTGAAAAAATGAAAATTCCAATTATGTAGTAACAAAGATACATCACCTAGCAAGTAAGCAAAAAGTATTATTGGATAACATGCGTTTAGTTGTACTGCTCAAGTAGTGAGCAGACAGGAATCAGTAATGGACATCGATGAATTGGGTGAACAGATACAGATTAAAGCTTATGAATCCAGCCTTTTAACTGAAAGACAAAGGTACAATTTATATAATAACCTGTTAAAGTATTGCAGTGTATTCTCCAATAAACCTGAAGTAACAGTTGTATAAGTCTGCCAATTTAAAATAAAAGATAACGAACCATTCTGGTGTAAACTGTATCCTGTTCCCTTAAGTTTTAGACCTGCAGAACATAGGAAATGAAAGAACATAGGAAATGAATACGATAGTGGAAAATAGAGTAATAGAAAGAAGTTTAAGCATACACAACAATCTCTTATTAGTAGTAAGAAAAACACCAGAGAGGTATGCTAGGTGTTAGACACGTGAACACTTAATAAGCACACAAAAACAGAGACAGACAGACTCATCTGTATTGACAAGGTGTTAATTAAATTTGAACATGAGGTGGAGGGAATATCTTAGCTCTATGGATTTAAGTGCTTGGTGTCAGCAGGTAAGCCTGCATGAGTATTCGCAGAAGTGTTCTGCATTTTTATTTGATGGAAAAGCATATCAATTTAGAGAGCTGTCTTTTGGGTTAAATATCTCAGTCTCGTGTTCAAACAAACACTGGATGAAGATTCAGGCAAGGTCTTATTGCAGGAATTAATAATTTATGTAGATGATATTTCACTAGTGTCAAAGACATGGTACTGAACATTGTTAATCAAAGATTTTATGTAAAGGACATTACTATTAAGTTATCAAAAACACATTTTGAAAGAGAACAAATCAAATTTTTAGGACATATTGTTGGAATACACAGGATAAGACTTTCCTTGGATTCGCTGCATTTTGCTGTCGCTATGTACAAGGTCAAACTATGACTGATCCTAGGCTGCTTTTGCTGCCAAACCAAAGGTCTCAGAGGATATGGAATGAAGGAGCATCGGAAGCTTTTGAAAATATTAAGCAAGCTTTAGTGCTTATGCCAATATCATAGACCCCATAATGAATGAACCATTTAAACTGGCAATGGATGCTTCAGAATATGGTGTGGTATGTGAACTATTCCAGCGTGAGTGGAATCCAAATTTTGGAGAATGTAACACCATTAACTTTTCTAGCAGAAGTATCAATAAGCATGAACTCAACTACACACTGACTGAGAAGGAGCTGTCAGCTGTTGTATGGAGCATACAGAAATTTCAAACATTAACTTGGGGCTCTAAAATAATCACATATCTGGATCATTAAGCATTAGTGTCCCATATGGAAAGAAGGTTTCTGCGTAACATAAATTTGATGGGTATTGATTCCCCAGGAATTTCAACTAGAGATCAACTACATAAAAGCTTTACAAAATAAATTACCTGATGGGTTGTCGAGGCTGCCATTAGGAATGAGTGAAAAGGCAAGAACCAGATGACAGAGTATTACTTTCTCAGTAAATTTTCTAGCTTTAAGATAGGGGAATCTCAGGGTTAATTGGAACATCACAATAATTAACAATACAAGAGGGATAATTATTTTTTTCATACCATAAAATTGTTTCCTTAGGTTGTATGTACTATTTGACCTTACAGGTTGCTATGTGTTAGCTGAATTAGCAGATATATATATATATGCGAAATACACTGGCAATAGTAATTTTTTCTCGCATCTATCAGATTCTAATTCCATTGTGAAAGACTTCATTTGAAGCTAAAAAGGAAAGATATGAAAGTGGATCCATCATGAACAGCCTTACATAAGTCAGTTCATTATTTAAATAAGATGATAAAATCATAAATCAGTTACAAATGGAGCTGAAACCATTTTCAAAACAAGTAATACAACAGAAAATACTCACAATAGAAATTAGGATATGCATAAGTAAACAATATCAAGTAAATGGGAATTGGAGAATAGATTCAAATGAAACAGTATTCAAGACAATAGACCCAGTAATGAGCATGATAAGGAAGAAATGCATCTCATTCTTTGGACATGTGATGAGAACACCAAGAAACAGAATTTATAAAAGAATAACAGAAAAAATGTGTAGTAGTAAGAAAGAAAATATCTGACAGAAGGGTAAATATTCACCAGACAGAAGAACAAAACAACCTTTATATCACAGTAAGTTATAATAATCCTTGTATAATACTGCATTAGTGAATTGTCTTATCCTGCTTAGCTGAGTGGTAATGTGCTCACCTCCCATGCAAGTGGGCACAGGTTCGATTCCTGGCCAGGTTGGAGATTTTCTCCGCTCGTGGACTGGGTGTTGTGTTGTGTTGTCCTCATCATTATTTCATCCTAGTCACCGGCACCCAAGTCACCCAATGTGGCGTCGACTGAAATAAGACTTGCACTCGGCAGCCAAACTTCCCCAGATGGGGCCTCCTGGCTAACAATGCCATATGATCATTTCAGTTTTTTGTGTTATTGTTAAGCAAGGAAGCACTGTAACAAATATGTCTCAAATGGCTGCGTGGAGAATCGCAATTGGGAAGTCTTGGTGCCCAGTTCATATTCAAGATAGGAACATGGGGTAAAAAGTTTTTGGTTTAGCCCAGGCCAGATGTTATTTGTATAGTCATTCGAATATCTGGCTTACTGTAACTATGTTACAATATGTTAAACAAGGTTTGAATGACAAACCAGAGCTGCTGACCAGGCAAATTGATTAGTTCCTTTTGCAGAAGATGTTAATTGGTCTGAAATTTATGCTCAGCTAATGGCATCATTTGTATATGCGCCATTAAAATTTTATGTGCAACTATGTGAAAAAAAAAAGAAGTTTTTCTGGGAGGTTTTTGAAGCATGCCACTTCTATACTGTAAACTTGTACGAGATAAAAGGGTAAACTCAAAGAGAATTTTTTTTTATCCAATAATCTTAATCCATTGTGAAGATACATTGGTTTAAAGTTGAGCTAAATGTAGCATATAAAATTCATTCTTATGTGAACTGAATGTGGAGAAACAGTTTAAAGTTATTCATATAAATAAAAAAATGTGCTCATACAATAAAACTGAAAACTCACTTTCAAAAATCTAGGTTCATTTGGATACTATGTACAAAATAACAGGTTTTTTTAAGTTTCTTTACATATTCCATGTATACATTTCAAACGTGTGCGAACTGGTTCAAATTTTGCGAGAAAGTAGACAACTACATGCAATTAATATTTGTCTTGTTGTTTTGTAAAAGATTTCTCCATTGCCATGATATAAACAACACAGTTCAAAAGACGATGAAAAACCTACACTAGACCACTCAAGAAATATCTAATCTGAAAATGGCAGAGTAAAAGTTGAGAATCAGAATGAAAATCCTCCTATCATGGCATGAAAAAAGGTGAACATACTGGATAGAGTTAGGGATGCAAAAAAAGGAACTAGTTTTTTGACTCATCTGGCAGCTCCAAAGACATTTAAATCAAAACATCTTCGCACTTTTTCAAGTGTTAATCCTACTTCCCTAGTGCTGTGAGCTCTCTTGAAATTTATAGACTAAGTCCTCCTTGATCCTATGCCCAAAATCCAGAAGATTCACCAGCCATAGTAAACAATATATAGTATCATATAGCTGAAGAGCATACATGTAAAAGCTTTAAAAAAAATTAAAAAAAAAATTAATTCTGGGGGGATAACATTTCTGGATGTGGATGACATGTATCATGTTACCTGACTTTACACAATGCATTATATTACATGGCATGGGTACTAATACCAAAAAGTAAAAAAGTGTGAATATGTCAAGATCTTTTGATTTAAATGTCTTTGAAGCAGCCAGATCAGTCAAAAAGCTAGTCCCCTTCTTTTACATCCCTAACTCTGCCCAGGACATATTCATCTTAAAGTGCTGTAATAGAAGCATTTTTCACCCTGGTTGAATTATTATTGAAGTGAATTGTATTATTGAATAACAACTCCAAGTGCAAGCCTATGTATAATTGACTGCAGTGGTCAAGGGGGCTATGAAATAATTAAAAATAATAATTTACTTTTGTGGCAGCTTTTGAATGAACTGGTGTCACTACCAAAACAAGGAAAACAGATGGTGCATGGTTCACATAAAACATAACCGTAACATCTTTCACTTTGTTTCTGCAGTTAGTAATGATGGAGAATACATTGAACTGTAGATGGAAAAGGCATAAGCATAAAAAAATATGAAAAGTTGTTTTCATATTTGATGGAAGTTTTTCACTGAAAACTGTGGGAATGTAACTGTCCCATGAAAACATACATGCCCACATCTGTGACTATAAAACACTTTCTTGTCACAGACTACAGTCAATATGCCTCATATACCCTCTTTGTCATATTTTGTCCTCTCTAAATGTAGCACTTAAATTATTTACAAAATTGCAAAGTATATTTCATGCAATGGAAACTCGGTTACACCTATCAAAGTCTTAATCTTTGTGGATGAATTTACAGTGAGAAAGAACATGTAACACTTTCCTCTTCACAAGACTAATAAATGGTGTTAAGTCTTCCCCTTTTTACATAAAAAAGTGTATTACAATCCCATGGCTGGCTTCAGTTATGTTGACATCTGCTTACTACAGATACTTCTATTGGACAGCCTATGAAACTTTGCTGTGGAACTTGTGGCAAACCTTAAACTAAATAACATTATTTATCATCACTAGTTACAATAACTATACTTCTGTCACACCAGTATAGCGCATTCATTAAAAGTTTTCAGTGCATGTGTATGGTGTTGAAATGGATCTGTACCATTCTGACACCCAAACCAAAGTAGCTGATGATACATCTCTGCTTAATGAGCCATTTGATACCATTCATATTTTGACAAAGTTTCTTTGCAAACTGCACATCTTATTTTGGTTGTGGGCATTTTGGGATCATCATATTATTTGGAACTATTATTTGAAATTTCATTTATGCTTTTACACTCCAAAAAACTGTTTCTTTCACTTCCGTGTCACTTTTGAAAGTATTAATTATCCTATGAAATTGCATCTGTTATTCCTTGGTAAGTGGAAGATAATTATATATTTACCATAATGGTGAAACTTAATTACGTTCATTTTATCATCATTGTGATACCTAAGAGTGGGAATGGGGTTGTTAAGAGT
Organism: Schistocerca serialis cubense; assembly: GCF_023864345.2. NCBI lineage: Eukaryota > Metazoa > Arthropoda > Insecta > Orthoptera > Acrididae > Schistocerca > Schistocerca serialis. The sequence goes on from NC_064641.1 coordinate 171,670,564, forward strand.
GTGCTGCTGCTAGTGAAACATCAATCAACAACAACTGGTCTAAATATTTTCCACTTGATCTTGTTTTATGGGCACTCACTGTAACATTTCGTCTTCCAATGCTGGAGACATCGTCATATGCTATTCAAACTCAAAAAGCAGTTATAAACTGTAACATATCACTTTGGTAAAGTGATCTATCAAGCCGATGAATGATGACTGCAATAGTTGAAACCACTAAACAGTTAAACAGTTTGGAACTGAAACTGTTTGGAGGTCTTTGTCTTCATTTTTACTTGTAAACTGTTATGGATGGACATTGCGCATCTTCGAGGTAGGACAGCTACTACAGCTTACCACGAGTTGCAGTTGGGCTCTGCATTTGTTACACCTTCAATGTTCCAGCTAGGAGGAACAGTGTGCACCCATCTAATAAGAGTGTGTCGTGACAAAGCGAATGATGTCACAGAGAACAGAAGACGATGAGTTATTTGTCGATTAGCTCATTATAAAATGTCAGATGTTGTGCATGTAACATCAAAGTCAACGTATGCGATCAAATTGTACATGCATTGTTCAGGTGTGTTTACACCTGTGAGCCTTGCGGTTAGTCGCTGTGTGGCTGTAGCTTGCCCTACACGCAAGTAGCAACATACAGTGTGAACACAGGTATGAATGGAATCACTTGCATGCATATGTTGAGGAAGAGGTATGCACCTACATGTGTGCTCCTACTTGCAGGAAGGGAAGCTACAGCGACACGGCGATTAGCCGCAAGGTGCACAGATGTTAACGCACCTTTACTCCACAGTAACTAACTGTATCGGAAGAAGTAACATAACTGTATCGGAAGAAGTAACATAACTGTTCTGAGAAGTACTTCCTATTCATTTGTAGAAAATTGGAAACAGTTCAAGGTTTACAGGTTTCTGCCTCATGCCACAACTGCAGAGGAATCGAAATCTACCCTGTGTCACTTGCACGGTCTATGAAGAAATTATAATTAAGGGTGCCACAGTTCAGAATTTGAAGATAAATACACACACTTCTAAATACAGAACACCACATTCTGGTGCCCTAGTGCAGGATCAGAATAAATTTGTGGTGAGATTCGATGAAACTCAGAAAGAAAATTCATATTAAGCACTAATTAAGAAGAAATTCATACTTTAAAGTAAAGAATTGATCACTGCTGTTGGCCTTAGTGGCAAAGTCAACAGAAGAAATTTTATGATTAAATAAATACGCAGTACATCCAAGGGAAAAAAAGAGAGTTCAGAAGATATAATTTAATGATAATTAATAATTAAATTAGAAGAACTGATGGCCAACACTATGACTGTTCCATCCAGTGCAAAAACTGCACTACAGCAGCACACAGTAGTTACATCAGCGGTGCACTTATCAACAGTAGTCCAGTTCACTATGATTAGGGATCTGGGGCTTCATTGGCATCACAACTTACTTTAAGACAACTTCAGTGAACTGTGTTGAATCCCATCTGATTTTTTGTTGCTTGATGACGGTAGTGTGTTCTGTGGATAGTTAAAGTGTACATTCATTCAGAAGATTGTTTTTAACTGAGTTACTGCTAGTGGGGTGACAAGTCATTAGTGGGAGATTAGTCTCAAACTGACTATTGGTTCAGTTGCATGCCTGTGTTGACTCAAAAGCTCGACGATGTATCGAGGATGTGCAGAAAGCACATTATTACTATTGAGGATCCCTGTGGGAGTAAAAGAACAGTTAAATACGCACGCTGCTAGGTTAGATACTACTAATCCAAGTTTAAAATCTTAAGGTGATGAGCTAGGTGCTAGGCTGAATACTACTAACACCAGCATAAAGGCTCAAGGTGACGAGTTGAAAGCAAACATAGTTTTCCAAGGTGTTAGATTCAAAAAGGCTCTGGCAGAGAGAAAGGAACAATCACTGATCTTAATGGTACACAAGAGATCACTAATGCTGATATAAAGAAGAAAACAGATAAGAAGGTCCAGAAGCTAGAGCACATAAGTAAGTCTCTAAAGGATAATTTAGAAATTAAGAGTTACATTTTGGCACGTTTGCACTGTCTGATTTCGTCATTAATTCATAGCATGTATATGCTGTCGAATTAACTTCAAGGACGAGTGTCAGCTTGAATATTTTAGAGCTAAATACAGTTTTATGTAGGGCAGACTTTTGTGTCCCACTCTGTCAACTCTGGAGGAGTGTAGCAATGATTTCTTTAAAGTAAAAGTTCATCAAAATGTTGAGTCAACTATTAACAGACCTCTCTCGGCAGATGTTGTAGCTAAGCAACCTATTTGAGAGAGATTATTTGATTTTACTGGATGGTTGCAATTGATCTGGTGGACCACTTGTTTGATGTAGTCATCATTTTCTAAATAACCATGCACACTTTAAGTGTCTATTGTCATTTGGTGTTAATTATATGACATGTATGGTATTTTCATATGATCAAGTATAAATGACTTAATATTAACAGTTGGTAAATGATTACTTACGAAAAGAACAGAATAAGTTTTAGCTAGACATTTACATTTGAACTTTATACTATGTTGAATACTGGCTTTAGATATTTATGGAAGATTAAGAAGAGATGAAGAGGGAGATCTGAAGTGGATATCAACAACCTCATACCTGTATTATGCAAACTGACGTACATGGGTCAACTGGAATATACAAGATAGCATCTTGAAACATACTTTTCAATGCCACTGTCAGGAATGGGTTATAGTTACATGCCATTGACCTCAGACGGTTTACAATCTATGTTAACTTTGTAGAGTAACGCCTTATATTGCTTCTTCTTTTGGTTTCTATGTAATGATCCTTCATCTTTTACTATCCTACCTACTTTAAATTATAATTTTCCTCCACTGTCCCAATCTATCTTGCTAGAATAACAGGGCGTTAGCATATGCTTCTCTTACAGTGGAGCAATTGCCTTTCTCTAGCAGGCATTCCAAACAGATTATAAGTTTAAATAACCCATACAAAACAGCAATGATTTCATTTGTCATGAGCATGCACTGCCAGTACTGCAGAGCCCAACAGAGCAGTTGTTCTTCTGAACAAGAAACAATCTTCAGCATGGGAAAAATGAAGTGAAGATCGAACACAGAAATTGCAGAGCAGTTGCAGCACAGTGAAACAGTTCCCACCAACAACGGGAAAAGCAATAATCCTGCTCACCGAAGTGGGGCAAGAAGACACCACCAGCCAAAATGTACAGTCACTATGAATGTGATATATCATGGAGTGAGAACAGAGAAGATTTGAATTTACTAGCGAAGTTGGGCTTTAAAGTCAAGACTATCTATGATGGCCATATTTTGCAAATGCAAGTGACAACTACTGGTAATCACAAAGCAGTGTGTCACGTGTACCAGCATCGCAAAATTCCACAACCTTGATTTTTAAGAATCGCAAACAATGATATGTTAAAGTCATCATCCGAGGACTTCCATGGATCGTCACATGTGAAGAGGTAAACAGCTACTTTTGCGACCTGAGATTCTGGTGGGGAAAGATCATCATAAGACCAACCAGAAGTGACAACCCCCCTTCATCTTCAAGAGGAGGGTCCAACTGCCATCGGAGCCCAACAGGAACAAGAACTCAGCCCCTGACTTCAACAACCTACTTTCAGTCACCAAAGTACTCGGTACCTCAGTGTAAGTAAAGATGATGCCAGAAGAACTCAAAAGCAAATCACAATATTTCAAATACCATGCGTACCGATATGTGGCGACGTATTGCAACAATAAGCCCATCTGCGTAAAATGCACAGATGACCATGTCAGCCACAATTGCACTAAAAGTACGGAAGAACTGCCAAAGTGCACAAATTATGGTGAAGAACACAATCAGTAATTTGCTTGGTTTTGCTGCAGTGAAGAAATCTCAGCTTACCAACCTGGGAATCAGGAACAGAAGATTCAAGCGATGCACAAGCATCGCTGACAACCAACAGATGTCAGGCGCTACCGATTCCCGGTGGTGGTCACCTCCCCACTCCTGCCAGTGGCAGCAATGGGATGGGGAGACGGTTGCTGCTACCCAGTCAGCTGCATGCCACTGCCCGGGCAACATGCAGCGTGCGACCACCGGTGTGAGAGGCAGTCACAGTTAGTGCTCCAGTGAAGAAGACTGATGGCAGTCTCATGCGAAGCCTCACTGCTCTGAGATGCAATGAAAATGGTTACTAGCAAGCTAGTCACCACCATAAGATATGCAATGGTGACTGTACTACATGCAGCCTTCCTCAAACTGACAGCCACACTCAATGCACCAAAATAAAGTGGCAAAACCAGCAGCTCTAGACATGGTTTTTGGAGGTTTTTCCCTTGGCTGTTAGACGAATGCCAGAGCGGTGCTCCAGTTCCTCCACTGAACATCATCTTCTCCCAAATACAATAATGTCAAATGAGAATATCTCTAAGTTAAGCTCATTGTATCAGCTGAAAAGGGCTATGCTGTTCTGCAGCCCACCATCTGCCTCTGAGATGGAATGAAAGGTAAATAATAATAATAATTTTTGAATATGCTTACATTCTGTTGGCAGAGTTGTATGTATTGGAGCTTGGATTATATTAACAGATGCTTATGTCATATCGGGAGGTCATAATTACGAACACCACAAAGTCAATTATCATTCATTATTTAACTTTACTACAAACTTGTTTACATCATAGTTATGGATCATCATTTGCCGCACAATACACACTGATGAGCCAAAACATTGTGACCTTCTGTTTAATAGCGTATCGTTCCACTTTTCAAACACAGTACAACAGACATTCTGTTTGGCATGGATTCTACAAGTCCTTGAAAGGGTGCTGTAAGTATATGACACAATATGTCTATTCACAGGTCAAGTAATTCCAACAAATTATGGGATGGTGGTTTATGGGGATGCAGCTGGCACCCAATATGTGTTCCAATAGGTACAGACGGTGCAAATTTGCTGGCCAAGACATTAATATGAGTTCAATATAATGGCTCTCAAACCACTGTAGCATGCTTCTGACCTTGTAACATGGACAGTTATCCTGTTGAAAGATGTCATTGCCTTAGGGGCATGTGCCTGCAACACCGCCAGGAAGCATTCAACCTCACAGTAGGCCTTGGTCATAATGTTTTGGCTCAAGTACAGAAATCAGTTACAACAGAAATTGCTATTCCCTTGCAAGTATTCTCATGGTACAGAACAGCTTTAGCCTATAATTGTTTTTGTGGAAAAATTACATTTGTATTTGATCAAGGTAATTATGTGGTAAACATATTGAAGAATGAACTTACTAACTAAGAAAAAAGATCCTTTTCTTCAACACAAATCCGACATGTAAATGGAGAATGTCAGCAATGTCGTGTGAGGGGGTGTAGAAAGGAAGGGTGAAAAAGTATCAAATCTAGACTAAGTTATATGAAGTGCTAACATCCAAATGAGATCATTAAGATACATAGCAGCACACTTGGGGTTAAATAAATAACATGTTTTGGTCACTCTAAAAGGAATGTAGGGGAGTACTCAGGAGACAGAAAGGAGAGAAATCAGGCAATCGCGTGTGGATTCATTATCAATCACGACTAAGTTTATCTCAAAATACAGTAGTAGTTTCTACGGAGCAAGAACACTGCAGATTTTTGAGGCTTATTCCAACGTTGCAAACTAGAGCAACCTACCTGAGTTATAGTGGTCAAATAGGGGTACTGATTCAGAAAATAATTAGCAATGAGACAAATGTCTGAGCTTTGTATGCTGTCACTAAGGAAGGTTATAATTAATAAAGAAACACAGCATGTACAGCTAAAAGGTTACTAATTATTTCAAAACATACCTTCTCTTGTTTGGCGGTAGTAACCAAAATAAAGAAAGCTTCCATAAAATGTGTCTGTGTGTGTGTTTGTGTGTTTGTGCGTGTGTGCGTGTGTGTGTGTGTGTGTGTGTGTGTGTGTGTGTGTGTGTGTGTGTGGGGGGGGGGGGGGGTAGAAACAATAGAAGAGAGAAAACAACATACTATTAAGGAATTGTCTGAATGGGATGGAAATTGGTAAATGTGATGTACATGTACAGAAAAACAAATGATTACAATTTCAGGGAAATTAGATGATTTATTCGAGAGAAAGTGCTTCATAAACTGAGCATGTCAATAACACATTGGTCCACCTCTGGCCTCCTTATGCAAGCAGTTATTTGGCTTGGCATTGATTGATAGAGTTGTTGGATGCCCGTCCCAGAGATATCGTGCCAAATTCTGTCCAACTGGTATGTTAGATCGTCAAAATCCTGCAATGGCCCAAGGGCCCTGCCCATAATGCTCCAAACGTTCTCAACTGGAGGGAGATCCATGACCTTACTGGTCTGGAAAGCACGAGACAAACAGTAGAAACTCTCGTTATGTGAGAGTGGGCATTATCTTGCTGAAAGGTAAGGTGGCTTGCCATGCAGGGCAACAAAACTGGGCATAAAATATTGATATACCAATGTGCTGCAAGTGTGCCACAAATGCCAACCAAAGGAGTCCTGCTATGAAAAGAAACAGCAGCCCAGGCCATCACTTAACATATTCACAGTTCCAATATAACAAATTTTCTTGAGATTAAGAAGCTTACGTCCATGAATCAGCATGGTTTTAGAAAGCAATTCGTATAATAACCAAGAGTAGCAGTAGGGCTCACTGCCTTGAACATTTCCAAAAGCTGGAAATTCTAACTGTCCCCTGCGAATACATTTTTCAAAGTATTATGTATGTGGGAAAAAAAAAAAAAAAATTGACTGCTATGTTAAAAATTCTTTAGTACACAGCTATGAAACTAGAAACCAATACAATCTGCACCTAGAGAGGAAAAATAAAGTTAAAACTCAGCAGAGCTTGTTGTACAATACCGTTAAATTATATAACAACTTACCCCAAAATAAAAAAGATATTGACGCAATTGGAAAGTTCAAAACAAAACTTTAAAAATTTTTAATAAATAAAAGTTATTACACAGTAATGGACTATCTGAATTAAAACACGTAGTGTAATTAAAGTAACCTGCATTGTAATACACAAGGAAAAAATTATAATATGAAATCCAGAATTGTTCAGTACTATAAGAAAATTACATAAGGATAAAAAACTAATGTGAGATACCTTAAAAATGTGTGTAAATATTAATTTTATGTGTATAAATTGTAGGTATATTGTATTGTATATGATTTTGCTGACGAAATCCACACAATGTAAATTGTTACATGGATTAATAAAGAAATCAACCAATCAATCAAGCACCGCTCATGCCAAATTCAGCTTGCCCATTCCTTGCTTGATATACTGCGAACTATGGATGAAGAGCAACAGGCAAATTCCATATTTCTAGATTTCCGGAAAGCAGGCTGTTAACGAAGGTGCTAGAATGTGGAATAAGTTCCCAGATATGAGAATGGCTTCAAGACTTCATAAGTCATCATCATCAGTTATCTGCTATATTAGCAGGTCCTTTGCCTATCCATTTTCTGCGATCCACTGCTTCCTTCTTAAGGCTGCTGTATGTTGTACTGTCCATCATGTCATCCAGTGGAATTTCTTCCTTCCTCGCTTCCTTTTCCCTTCTACATAACCTTCTAAAACTGTTTTTATCAATCCGTCATTCTTTCTTAATATATGCCCAATCCAATTTCTTTTTCTTCTCTTTAATACGTCTAGTAACTGTCTTTTCTCTCCCGCTCTTCTCAGTACCTCTTCATTTTTTACTCTGTCCATCCAACTTATTCTTTCCATCCTCCGCCATGTCCAGATCTCAAAAGCCTCCAGCCTTTCTTCCTCATAGTCCATGTTTCAGCGCCATATAGAAGAACACTTCATACAAGACATTTTATGAGTCTCTTCCTAAGTTCTCTGTCCAGACCGCTGCAGAAAATTCTCCTTTTCTTATAAAATGCCTCTTTTGCCATTGCTATCCTTGTTTTAATTTCTGTGGTGCACTTCTAGTCTGTGTCTATCCTGCTTCCAAGATACTTAAAATTTTGCACCTGTTCTAGTATTTCTCCATTCAGCATAATTTTTATTTCCTCCAAGTGCCAATACTTTTGTTTTATTTGTGTTAATTTTCATTCCATATTTTTTCCCGTTAGTTTCAAAGATGTTCACCAAAGCCTGTAATTCTTTTTCCCCTGTGGCTAGAAGGACCATGTCATCAGCAAACCCCAAACACCCTACTCTTCTTCCTCCAATTTCTACTCCTTTGTCATCTAATGAGCATTGTCAATCATATTTTCCAAGTACAGGTTGAAAAGAGTAGGTGATAGACAGCATCCTTGTCTTACTCCTTTTCCTAGTCCGATCCAGTTTGTACTTTCTCCTCTCACTTTAACTGAAACTTTTTGATTAAGATATAATGAGTTTACAAGTCTTCTGGTTTTCCAGTCCACTCTCTTTTCCTTCATTATAGTCGCCAACTTGTCCCTAACCACATTGTCAAATGCCTTTTCTAGATCGATGAAGCACATATATAGGTCTCTTCCTTTTTCAATAAACCTTTCTCCCAAGATTCGTAGGAGCCCTATTGCATCTCTGGTGGCCGTATTCCGTCTAAAGCCAAACTGCTCCTCGCCAAGATTCTCCTCCATTACTTTTTCAAGTCTTTTATTAATTATTCTTAACATCATTTTGGCCGCATGTGAAATGAGGTTGATTGTCCTGTGCTCACTGCATTTCTTGGTTGCTTGTTTTTTTGGTAATGGAATCATTACTGTTGTCAGAAAGTCCTCAGGCCATTCACCACTGTCATATATTTTATTACATAACCTCAATATTTCCCTTATTCCATCTTGGTTCAAGCATTTTAATATTTCTCCCAGTATCGTATCTGTACCTACCGCTTTGCCATTTTTCATTGCAGCTATGGCAGACTTTACTTCTTCCATTATGATGGTTGGTCCTTTCTCGTCATCACTTACACTGTTGTGTGATTCAAGTTCCAGAGTTTCTGGTTTGCTATTTTTGTCATATAGCTCTTTTAGATATTCTTCCCATCTCTGGAGAACATCGTCATGATCTTTGTACACTACCTCTTACTCTTTACTCAAAATTTCCATAGTAGCACTTCCTGCTCTGTTTTGTTCCCATGTCATAGTCTTTACTCTGTTGTATAGTAAGTCTTATCTTCCCTTCCTGTCCAGTTCTTCAATTTCATCACTTCTTAAGTAACAGAACCCAGTGTGCTGTCCTCAACAGCAAATGTTCAGAGACAAGGGTATCGTCAGGAGGGCCCCAGGGAAGATGATATGATTGCTGCTGTTTTCTATATACATAAATGATTTGGAGGACAGGGTGGGCAGCAGTCTGTGGCTGTTCGCTGATGATACTGTGGTTGACTGTAAAGTGCAGAAGTTGAATGACTGTTGGAGGATGCAAGATGACATAGACAAAATTCCTAGTTGGTGTGTGATGGCAGTCAGCTCTAAATGAGGGCAAATGTAAATTAATGCAGATGAGTAGGAAAAACAAACCTGTAACATTAGGATACAGCATTAGTAGTGTACTGCCTGACAATCACATTGTTTAAATATTTGGGTATAACATTGCAAAGCGATATCAAATGGAATGAGCATGGAATGCAAATTGTCAGCTCAGTTTCATTGGGAGAATTTTAGGAAAGTGTGGTTCATCTGTAAAGGAGACAGCATATAAGATGCTGATGCGACCTATTCTTGACTACTGCTTGAGCGTTTTGGATCCGCACCAGGTTGGATTGAAGGAGGACATGAAGCAAATCAGATATTGGCTGCTAGATATGTTACTGGTAGGTTCAAACAACATGTGTTACAGAGATGCTTCAGGAATTCAAATGGGAATCCCTGCAGAGGAGGCGACGTTCTATTTGAGGAACACTATTGAGAAAATTTAGAGAACTAGCATTTGAAGCTTACTGTAAATGATTCTATTACTGCCACCATATATTGCACATGATGACCACGTAGATAAGATACGAGAAATTAGGGCTCATAATGGAGGCATACAGCCATTTTTCCCTCACTCTATTTGCAATAGGGCTCATAATGGAGGCATACAGCCATTTTTCCCTCACTCTATTTGCAAGTGGAACAGAAAAGGCAATGACTAGTAGTGGTAAAGGTTAACCTCAGCCACGCACTGTACTAACCTTGCAGAGTATTTACGTAGATCACTCCTGGTTATCAGGCTATGCTAGCTGGGCAAGTCTGGTTGGTTTTTTGTGTGGGATGTCTTCAGACACCTCTTTGGCCTGGAAGCTCACTGACCGGCATAGGTGATGAGTTCCATTTCAAACTGGGCCCTGACCAACCAAGACATGTACTGAATGATATGACTGGATTTGAATAATATTCTAAAGATGATTAATAGTTTAAAAGTTAAACAATGAGAGCTAACATAGATGTAATATGATTAGTCAATCATATACTTATTTTGACATACCTTAAGAATTTAAGAATGGACTACGTGTACAGCTGAGTACAAGTAATATACAGATCGTTTATGGTTAAGACATTTATAATTTTACCATACCTAAACAATTTAAGGACGAATTACATGAGTGGCCACTTGGAGAAACACCCAAGTAGCTTCCGGACAATGTCAGCTAATGTTAAAGTCATAAAAGGAACTAATATTTACTTGATTTTCATTCAGAATAAATAAATGATGCAACAAGTCACAATAAAAATTGGCCACGTGTGAGTATGACTTGCACACTGAGGGTGCCATACAAACTTAATTATGTACGTAGATAGTTCACCCATTCTGGGAATCAAGGAACTCGACGAATTTTCCCGTTATCAACATTGATATTGGCGAGATATCAGCTCCAGGGATTCCAAGACTTTCGAGAATGTTTTAATTACAAGCTTGAAGTTTAATTACAAATGATGTGGTAACATCATTCTTCTAAAGGAGAGGATACGTGGTACAATTTATCACTTTGGTACAGCAGTGTTTTACCCAACATCTGCCTAGCCAATGAATAATGACTGCAGCAGCTGAAGCCATTTATTAGTTAAACAGTTTGGTACTGAAAACTCTGTGGAAGTTTTTGTCATTGTTTCTGCATGAAAGATGATACGGATGGATATTGTGAGTCTTCAAGGCAGGACAGATATTACAGTTTGCCATGAGTTGCATACCTGCAGGGCATTACATTTGCTCAGTGCTTCGAGATCCTGGCTTGGAGAAGTAAGGTGTGCTATGAAGTAAGAGTGCACCACAACAAAGTGAATGATGTCTCAGCAAACAGAAGACCATGAGTTATCTGTCAAATCATTCCTTCCAATATAAAATGCCAGATCACATGCATGTAAAGCCAAAGTGAACGTATGCATGCATACTATACACACAGTGTTACTCTACATTAACTATTTGTATTAGAAGACACAACAAGACTGTTCTGATACGAAGTAGTACTTTCCATTCATTTGTAGGTAGTTGGAAACAGTTCAAGGGTTTACAGATTTCCAGCCCAAGACACAACTGCAGAGGAAATGAGATCCACCGTGTGGAATTGCATGGTCTATCAAGAAATCATAACTACAGGTGCTGCAATTCAGAATTTGAAGATGGCCCCTCTATACATCCTAACACAGCAATAACTGGGGCTTTGTAAAACCACAGTATTGGAGAAACAAATCTGGTGGTTCCCTGCTACTGCCTATTTATCCACTTAGTTTGATGAGCTTATTTGAGTTTGTAACAGCCTTCCGAGTCTGAATAGCTCCTGGTGATGTCTGCAGCATTGGAGCCTTGGATCACAGCCTAAAGTCCATACAACAATAATCATGAAAGATATAAATACTGGCCTTCAAAGTCTGCATCTTATTGATTCTTGTGTCCATTTTGACACTAGGCATATCTTCTCTTGGTTATTATATAAATATAGGCACTTCGTGACACGTAAACCAACAGAGAGGAATTTAATACTGCTGTGTCAACAGTAATTACTGTAGAGCCTGTTTACTTTATCACTAATTTCCTGAGATCTTCCAAGTTTTCCAACACATTTTCACAAATAAAGTGATAATACTTTGTAAACAAAACAATTGGAAAATGAGCATTAATTACATTTAATAGTAAAAATTCTTCAATATAAATACATATTTATTTGTGATTACTGAAGAAGCTGCACACATTTTTAAAGGACACTTATGTTTATAAAACACTAGTTGCAGTTTTAGGAAGCTCATTTCATACCACATGGTTCAGTCATTATCAAAGATTTATGTACATGCATAATGTACAAGTCACGATTATGATGCATTTAAAATTAACAACAGAGAGAAAATTGAACTAGTCTACCATTTCACAAGTAACTACTTATTTCCTTAAAAAAGAAGACACACTGAAAGACAAATTTCATATTTTTTACTTATATGAAAAGTAGTATCAATAGATAAATAACAGTGATGGAAGACATAATAAACAGGTTATACACTGATTTTTGTGCAAGTATTTGAACTAGCAAGAAAAACAGTTTCTTTACTACAACACAGACACAAGAACAGTGTATTAACAAATTAGGTTGTTTTGCAGTTTAGATCTCCTCATTGAAAAATAAATACCAACAACTTCCTGAATTGTAGCCTCACATTCAGTCATTTATTCATAGTGCTTAATAAACACTATCCACAGGGCACAACATTTCACAAGAGTGTTGCAACTTTAAATTATGTAAGACCTTCTGACATTGCATATCTCGGTCATCATACAGATGACAGAATGAATCAGTAAATGGAGTATACAAAAAATTAAAAATGATGCACATACATAATGTAAGAAATCAAATGCCTGATTGGACAGTGACAATTCAGCATGGATAATTAGGTAACCGTGCTGAAGTTTAAAGAAACGTGATTCAAAAGGTTAAAGCAAATATACTCAGAAACTAACCAATGGTAATAGAATAATTTTCTAAACTGGTGATAAATGGAAGAAATGATTTAATGCCCAGTCATTGATGGGTTTGTTATAGATGGGCACAAACTCAGGCAGGGCAAGGGTGGGAGAAGGGAACTGACTGTATTCTTTTCAAATGAATCATCATAACATTCACTTAACTGATTTAGGAGAAAAAAATAATCCACTGCCTCAACAATTACCACCATGCTTTGTCTCAAAAGCACATACTCTGCTGATGCAAGAATTTAAATGCCAAGTTCAGAACAGAGCACTACAAGAAAATGTTACTTGGCATAGATTAATAACCACTGCCACATAGCAACTGATCTCCTGATTAATGAAGTACTTATTACGAGTTTAATAGGTTCGTTGATAAGTCGTCGTTGTGTCCATTAAAATTTACCCCATTACACAAGGAAATACAAGCAAGGTACAATGACATTCGCAATAAATTGTATAAAAAGGGAGTTCACTTGAGAAAAGTATAAAAGTACATGACAGAGTTGCTGGCAAGTAATTACCTCAGTGTGCAAAAATCTTGGTACTGCTGAAAGACAAGCATGAAAGTACAAATGACTATCTCCACTACTGGAAATATTAGTTCCTTCCTCGGGTTCAAAAGAGGCAGATTGGAGAAGGTTACAGAGGAATGGCAATTCATTCAAATCCTTGAATGAGAGGGATACATCTGTTGAAAGAATACATTCTCTATGTTTCCAAGTCTCATTATGCAACAAATTTTTGTAATTACAATGTAGCTGGTAAGGGAAGGGAGTTGATGGCAGCTTACAGTTCTTGCTCATCTGACTCTTCCTCAAATCTGAATTCATTCAAACCATCTGGCAGTGTATTTTTGAGAGAAGACATAAAACACTGGTGATTGTCGTCTGTGGGGTGTTAGGCACAGCAACATACACTGAGACGAGTGGGCTGTGTGTCAGCTTTATGATTCTTTCTCACTTTGATTCCACACCTATAACATTACTAAATCATACAAAATTCTCTGAGATTGTGGACTACCCCCCCCCCCCCCTTTTTCCCCTCCCCTCACCACACTAGTAACTCCTTTGCATTTGTATGCACTCATTAGCTTTACACCCTTGCATTGATATTTCAGTCAGCCGTTCAAATGAATCTTGTACATGGCCATCATATTCTTACATATATAATTTTAGAATGTTTGTATCTGTTTGGAAAATAACAGTTTAATTTTTTTCCGAGACACCAGCCTGCTGGTTTGTTTGATGTGGTCTACCACGAATTCCTCTCTTGTGCCAACCTCTTCATCATAAAGTAGCACTTGCTCCCTACATCCTCAATTATTTATTGGATTTATTCCACTCTTTGTCTTCCTCTACAGTTCCCTCTTTGGTACCACGAAGTTATTCCCTGATGCCATAACATGTGTCCTATCTCTTCTTGCCAGTGTTTTCCATGTTCCTTTCTTTACCATCTTGATGGAGAATCTCCTCAATTTCTCAGGCCACATAATACTATTTATTATACGATCTACAAGTATATAATTAATCAACCAGCATTCTTGATGTTCGAAATTAAGTAAATAAATACTTTTTCAAGTGTAGTTTTACCCTTCTGCAACAAAAAATTGTCAGCAGTTGCTACGTCTGATGCATACTGCTGGAGATTCATAATACAGTAAAAACACTCGTGACTGTCCATTGTTGGTGAAAGTACTACCATACAAATAAGCCTCATCAACAACTTAGTCCAAGTCTATTGAGAGTTGTAGAATTCTTTGAAGAAACTCAATGAAGAACTTCCATGCATGAGGCATCTGTAGTCTACTGAACCACAATAAATTATTTTTGGATTCTGAGCTAACAGTAACTACACAAACATATCTTAACATACCCTTCTTCTGTCCTGGGAAGTTTTCTCCAACTCATACAGGAGACATCATATTTCATGGGAGACTCATAATCAGAATATAACTCATTTTAAGTGACAAATTTCAGAAAGTATGAGAATGGTCCAATACATAGGCAAAAAGAGCTCTCATGGATATATAAGTATCTCACGCAAATTAAATTCCAGTCTACATACAAGAGGGCATCAAAGCTTTCAAAAGTCACCAGTTATTGGAAGTAACTGCGTTGTTGCACTCTGAATTAGAGTTTCGAAATGGAGGCATATTGTTATATGGTTGGTGAATGGAATGCAAAGAGTAATAAGGTTTTTGGTTAAAGAAAATATTCTTGTTGCTATTCTTCATCAACTAGTGGAAGTTTATGGAGCAAGTGCAATGTACCAAAACATGTATAGTTTTGGTGCCAGGAATTTGGTAAAGACAGAACAGATGTGCGAGATGAGCAAAGGCCCAGGTGACCAAGCACATCCACCTCAGATGACAATATGTACAGTATTGAAGGACTGATTCGAGCTGATCCACTGCATTCATGTGAGGCAGATTGCACAAAAACTCAACATCTCTATTGGGAATGTAATGGATAGTATGCACAACAGAATAGACTATTGGAAGATGTGGTCTTTTTTGGGTACTGCTCTCAGTTGAGAATAAAGCCAAGCAATGTGGTTCTCTCGCTAGCACTTAATGTGGTATCAGGCAGGCAGTGTTGCACTATTGCACTGACTGTCACACAGGACAAAGCATAGGTGATGCCCGAGATGAAGAAAGCATCTGTGTCATGGAGATTACCCTCTATTCCACCCTCTCACATAAAATGTTCAAAACAACATTATCCATTAGCAAGTGTTGTTGGCCAATTTCCCCACCCTCAAAGAGAACTCGATTACAGTTAATTATTGTGCCACAATGGAATGGTTGCAGGAGGTGATTTGGAGGTAATGAACATGACTGCTTTTGGAAGGAGTCTTGTTGTTGTACGAGATTGTCTGAATGTATACGACCTTGGTTACAAGTGATTTGGCCTGGCATTTCCAATGGACTGTATTGGAACACGATCCCTAGTGCCTGTATTTCACAGTAAGTGATTTCCATCTCTTCAGGTTGTTGAAGAAGTACCTGGTCAGTTGACAGTTCAGGGCTGCAGCTGACATTCAGGATGCTCCCTACACCAGGACCCTGACAGTTTTAACAGAGTGGTTTACCAACAGAATAAATGTTTAGACAACTGTGTGGACTATGTCAATAACTTTGTGTCTCTCCTCTGATTTTTTTTAATAACTCTTTTTTACTGAGAACTTGTTATCTTACTTTTTGTACCATATTCGTAAGTTGTCGCTCCTGTCTGAGGAGGAAGTCATTTCACTGCAATGATATTGCCACAAAGCATGATTCTTGCATACAGCTTTATGATCTCCAAATCACTGCACAAAAAAAATTTTCATATCCATACAACAAATATTTTTTACAAGATTAGACCTAAAACTTAATAGATATACTGTGTGTTAATAAGCACGTTTTTGAGAAACAAATAAATTAATGCCAAGGGAATGAATTTCAAAGGCAAAATCTGAGGGTTAATTGGTAGTGGAAACATGCACAAAGTGATGAAAATGATCTACATGTAATTGCCTAATACGCCATCTCCATGTACAGAAGAGGTAATTTTCAAATTTTCTGTAATAACGGATTCCTTTTATTAAGCTCTTGTTATAATAAATATTATGTTATGGACACAATACTTTGTGAACAAATGTGTTAACAAAAAGTTAAGAACTTTTATTTCAAAAAGGGTAAGCTTGCACCTATATTCTAATTTATTCCCTTGCCTGGTAATTGTGGCCTTTCCTTGTTCATGCTCCAAAAGTTATGTGCTAATAAATTAAAGCCTTAGAGTGGTGTACTCAATTCCTAATGTTTTCTGGTGTGGACTACTAACACTTCACATTTATATTTTGTTCTGAAAGGCTAAATCTCCTTACTACAGATTACTTGCATCTGAAAGTTAGGACTTTAAACTTGTTATAGACAACACCAAATAATTTTAAATAGTGAAGATTTGTCTGATCTCATCTCATGCTCAATTTAGATCTATTTCCTGGACTTATAAATATGTATTCTGTTTCACATAACGGGTGCATCTAACAGTGTAGCAAAAAATGAAATTTATAAACATATCGTAAAATTATTTTTCATCTAAGTGTTTAAATCAGTAAATGCAGTCTCCCTGCAGGCTCTGCATCTAGACAGAGTCTGGAGAAGCCTTACTTAATTAGATAAAAGGACAATATTTTGATTTGGTCTCTGATGCCCATGGAAAGAAAGAACAGAAATAATGCCTCAAAAATTGATGTGACAACCATTTAACCAAATTATTTTAGGAGTAGGAAGAAATGATCACATACTACAATGAGATTCTTATGACAAATTCATGCTAATACCACTAAACAAACTTCCAGAATATTACACTTTCACATGTGACATTACTTTCCATCCTACAGAGTTTATAACAAAATAAATCAAGAACAAAAAGAAAAAGTTACAACATTATCTAAATTAAACAGTAACACTCCAAATACATTTTAAAATGTTAGAAATCTGTCATTTTCAAAGACAAAAGTAATTGTAATCATAATCACTGGAACTGTAAAACTACCTGGAACTGACATTCATATTGAATACTGGACAACAAGGGATAACCAAATAAAGAGAAGAGTGATTAACTAAATAATGAGAGTATTATTCATACTTTTCTCATGTAGTGTCTAATTTTGTTGTATTCTTTATACGTAAGTTAAACAAAAAATGTTAACCATCATATACATATCTATCCTTATTTTCTAGAAATTACGTCTTATCAACTCTATGCTCATGGCACTGGCACAATTAATATTTCAACACTTGCAAAAAATTTGTGACAAAAATAATGTATTAATACAATTTCACAGCTTTTTCTATCAAAGTTATATAATTCATTACAGCTTGTGTCCACTTGACATACACCGGCAATTACGTATATAACAATGTGGCACCATCAATCTAAAACATCCTCATGCTTTCTATAAAAATGTCTCTGTTATTTGGATGCTGCCAGTAGCTCCTAAAGGACATTTCAAAACTTTATGACATGAGACAAAAATAAATAGCTAACACACAAATTCACTACCTTGTTTAATACTGTTTCTAATCATAAGACATTCTTTTCTGGCATTGCCTTTGACAGTATTTTATCTATCTACAGGACAGGGGAGGGACGAGGGGGATGGTATTCTTAACAGATAGCAAATCGTTGCTCATTTACAATCACAGTCAAGTTCCAGATGTGACAAAGATAGGAAAGAAAAAAGAACTTAATAATTATTCTATGGAGTTCGAAAAAATCACCTATAGCCTGCTATCTGAATTTGAAGAAAAGTTAATTATGGCAGCAGTAGCAGCAGACAAATCTGGGAGTGCAGAGTCTTCATCCCCACTACCACTGCTCTCTGACGAAGAATGGTGGCGCACACTGAGGATCCGTATTTGCTCTATAGCACGTCGTAATGAAAGGTGTCTGTCTGGTGTGGTGCTTCCACTGGTTGCACCACCAGCAGGAGTCTGTGGTGTATTTGTGGGTGGCACAGGTGTGGTTGCACCATCACTCTGTCCTGTGGCAGTTAGGGATTGGGGCGTGGGACTCTTTGGGCGATCTTCTCCTGTGCCAGATCCAAGCCTAAGCCCAGCCACACCCTTCTTTGGAATGGTAGCGAGATCACGTTTTATACGTCTCCGCCTGGACGGGTCATTTTGTCGAACTTGCAGCATGTCATCAAAATCAGCTACATAAAGGAAGCCTGCTATGAGCAATTCACAAATCCTTTCCCCTTTCTTATAAGCTGTCTCCAATTCATGACTGGTCCGTTCATCATACTGCCACCAACCTAAAACAGTAGCAGCAACATTGTGAGACAAGCAATGAAACTTGGGAGATGAAGCACGAGAAATATATCAGTATTAATGCAAACAGTTAGACAACTAGCAACACGGATATAAATTGTAAATCCATACATATTATAAAAATGGGGATGCATATTTAGAATGTAGATATGTTCCACATCTCCTCCTAAATTATTTGACAAATTTGAAACAAACTTTGTACAAATATCACTTACTGCCTGTAAATCATCACTGATGTACAAACAACCACAGGGGTGGGGTTGAAAAAGCAGTGTAGCCCACAATGTGCAAAGAACCACACTTTAGTCATCCATTATTTGAGAATGACAGCACTTAAAAACTTGCAACAAACTTTACATGTAATTTCAAACCTTTATGAAACATTTTCTCGCTGACAACCACGACAAAATGATGAAAGGAAAAAGATTGATTGCTCGCTACGTATTTGTTGTTCATGCAGTAAAACTGCTGCATGAAGCCTGATGTTTCAATCTGTTACTTCTTTACTACTAACTGTTTTCCCAACACATTTCATAGACAGTAGCCACTTATACTACTGGCTGTACCTGCAAAATTATGTCACCGCATAGCACATAGTCCAGGAGATATGACATCATAAACATTGAGCTGCATGAAAATGAAAATGCAGGGCAAAATTTGCTAGAGATATACATGAAATGTGTGTACAAATACATGTGAGATAGAGATATAAGGGGTGTTCAAAAATAAACAAGCCGGAGGCATAATTACAGAAACCAGTACCTGTGTGTTAAAAGTATTTATCCAGGCTGTTGAGACACTTGTCCCACTGTGACACAAGGTGGTGAATGGCTGCCTCATAAAATTCCCGGGACTGTGATGTTCACCAGTTCCGCATGTACAGCTGGACATCGTCGTCCGAGATGACTCGTTTGCCCCTCAGAGCCTTTTTAGGGGGACCAAAAATGCGTAATCACAGGGAAAGAGGTCCGGACTGTATGGAGGGTGGCCAACAACCTCCTGTGTGAATTTCTGCAGGAGTGCCGCGACTGTGTTGGCCGTATGAGGCTTTGCATTGTCGTGGAGCAGAATGACCCCACAGGTGAGATTGCCCGGTCATTTTGATTTGATCGTTTGGCATAGGATGGTCAGAGTAACGCATTCACTGTTGTCCCATGCTGCAGGAAGTGAATCAGAATGGGGCCATCTTGGTCAAATGATCTGAGGGGCCAATGATTCACCTCGGACGATGACGTCCACCTGTACGTGTGGAACTGGTTAACATCGCAGCCCTGGGAATTTTATGAGACAGCCATTCACCGCCCTGTGTCACAGTGGGACAAGTGTCTCAACAGCAAGGGTCAATACTTCTAACATGCTGGTACTGATTTCTGTAATTATGCCTCCGGCTTGTTTCTTTTTGAACGCCCCTTATATGTTAAATATATGTGAAATGGGTAAAGAGCTCATCCTAAAGCCCTGAAATGATTCCAATCAAATTTGGAACAAATATTAGTTACAATCTGGAAACAAATACGGAGGGGCTAACTGCTGCCAGCCTCCTATTAGGGTGTGCATGATGAGGAGTTAGGAGCTGGGCAGAGATAAGACAGGTAGGGTTAGGGGGAGAGGGGGAGGAGATGAACAGAGAGATAGAGATAGAGAGAGAGAGAGAGAGAGAGAGAGAGAGAGAGAGAGAGAGAGAGAGGGGGGGGGGGGGGAGATGGACAGGGAAAGGAAAGAGGAGATGGACGGAGAGAGGGGTAGGGCAAGATATGCAGAAGTAGGGGAAGGAGGAGATGAACAGAGAAAGAGGTAGGAGGAAATGGATAGATGAAGGGAAGAGGAGATGGACAGAGAGAGGGGGGAGGAGATGGGAAGAGAGAGGGGGGAGGAGATGGACAGAGAGAGGGGAGAGGAGATGGACAGGGAGAGTGGAGATGGAGAGGGGGAGGAGATGGGCAGGGAGAGGGGGCCAGAGATGGACAGGGAGAGGGGAGATGGCGAGGGGGAGGAGATGGGCAGGGAGAGGGGAGATGGCGAGGGGGAGGAGATGGGCAGGGAGAGGGGAGATGGAGAGGGGGAGGAGATGGGCAGGGAGAGGGGAGATGGAGAGGGGGAGGAGATGGGCAAGGAGAGGGGAGATGGAGAGGGGGAGGAGATGGGCAGGGAGAGGGGAGATGGAGAGGGGGAGGAGATGGGCAGGGAGAGGGGAGATGGAGAGGGGGAGGAGATGAGCAGGGAGAGGGGAGATGGAGAGGGGGAGATGGACAAAGAGAGGGGGAGGAGGAGATAGCCAAAGAGAGGGGGAGGAGGAGATGGGCAGAGGGGGAAGGAGCAGATGGACAGAGTTGGGAGTGGAGGAGGTGGACAGAGACAAGGGATGGATAAGATGGACAGAGAAGGGTTGATGGAGGAGGTGGACTAATAGAATGGAATAAATACAAACCTGGTCAATGCTGCTTCTCAGCTAGTCGATTACAAATCTGCACTTTTTGACAACTCTACTTCCTATTCTGAAATAATGGACGCAAAACACACACATCCAAACCAAAGAAATAGAACAACTATCACAAATTCCTTAGTCCTGGGCTGTGCATAACACATTTGGAATAGCAACATGTGAAACAAAGGAGCAAAACTTCTCTATAGCAAATAAAGGCACTGCTTCAAACAGAAGTTTGGCTGTCTAAATGTTCTTGACACATAGTACACCTCAAAGCATGAAAGTTTAGCACTGATTCTGTCTTGTGTATTAATACAGAAATGAAATGTCATTGTTTCATTTTTCACTTTTTATCAATCACATGAGAGATAACCTACCACTGCCCTTGTTAAATTTGCAAACAGGCAGTTCCCCTGGTCAGTACTAACCTTTTAGAAGGTACAGTTCCGGCTTTTTAACTGCAGGTTCCTTCTTCTGGGAAGAAACAGAAATTTCTTATGGGAAGGGCAGATCACCACGTGAACAGGGACCTCACTAGTTTTTCTATATCCACAGCAACACAAATTATGTCACTCACATCAATCATTAAGTTATGCAGTAGTGAACCTATTAAGAGTAGAGTAAATTTGGTGCATCAGATGGAAGTTACTCCCGTGACAGTGCAGTGACAATTTTCTTGATCAGAAAAACGTCTGTGTCAGCCTATACACAAAGGGAAAACAACACAATTCATAGCATCAGCCATCACATTTTCTGCTACAATAACACAACGAAATACATGGACAAAATTATAGTTCAAATGATAGCATATGATATGGAAATATTGGCCTACAAACGTGGAACTGTAAATTTGTAGATCCTCCAATGAGGACTGTTAACTTAGGGATGGATTAATTAATGGGGAAACTATATTATGAAAATTTTGGATAGTTGCTATTCACCATATGACGGAGATGCAGATAGGCACAGCAAAAAGACAGTCGCAAAATGAGCTTTCGGCCAACGAGGCCTTTGTTGAAAATAAACAACAGGCACACACAGATGCTGAAGCAGACACAACTCACATACACATGACCACAGTCTCTGGCAGCTGCAGCTAAAGCCTATCTGTGACTCAGCATCTACATTATATGGTGACTAGCAACTATCCTTTTCATAACATTGTTCCATTCCATACTGGATTTTCCATTGTTTAATGGGTAAACTAGTAGACAGTGGCTCAAACTCCATGTCGCTACTTGCAGTCTACATTATGAACATTTCCATGAGTACACAGTGTCTTATATTAACATTTATCACTTCACTGGGTGCTTTCCTGCCTTTGTGACGAAAAAAGCTGGGATATTTTTACTTGCCCTCTTGTTCTGCTGCCATCTGCCTCCTTAAATTCGTTTTTTCTCTTTTAACTAATCATCATCAACATGCGTGAGTATAATCTGCATTTTCATAAAAGAAATAGGTTGGCCCTTAGTCTTAAAGAATATACCACCAGATCTAATTTTGTGCTTAGTTTTGTGTCTGTAATTGATTTTCTAATTTATTTTGACTATTCCTAGTTAGTATCTTTTGTTATAGGGTAAAATCAGGAATTGTTTTGTAACTTAAATTCTTTTAGTGATGTAAAAACAAATATAAATTCTGTACTGATTATAAACATTTGTGGGAACAACTAATAGTATTCTTAAAGGATCTATTTGGCTCTATTTGAAAACAAGTTAGCAAAGCAAGTAGTTAACAGTTTTCTCAAAAGTATTGTTTGCGTAACGATATCTGTTAATTTCATCATTTAAACAACCAATATGGCTTAACTCTTGTAGTAGACGAAACTGTTAAAAAGATGGAATTTTTCGATGTATTCAGTTGATTTAACGAGTTAAGTTTTAATTGTAATTTCTGTAAATTAAACATCAAACAATGTGTAGTTTCAGTGTCTATTATTGTGTTGATACATAAGGATCTAATTTTTAGTCCCGAGACAGTCAGTCCACGGCCGAATTTCCGACGAGGAACACGTATTGGTTAGATCAACAACAATGCGTCAACTTAACTGTGAAACAAATGTAACACAAATAGGATGTGATAACGCAATGACAGTGCCTGTTAAATTTATTTGAAAGACTGTTAAATGTGTGGTTTGGTTTTTACTGCTTTTAGATGTTCAACAGTAAACCAGTTGTAGCAGTATGTTGATGTTTGCCTGTGAACTATTAATGAGGCTTATTGAAAGTCAAACAATAGTGCACTGGCCATATTAATCGGGTATATTGTAGAGACCGTGAACAGTGAAAGTAAAGATCTTGAAACAGAAATGTGCACCTGTCGGCTACATCATTTAAAGTAGTCAGTGTTGAACCTCCATTCCCCGATTTTCAGCCAGTGTAGCAAACACAGTACGTTGACACCAAGGACAATCAACGAAGAAATAATGCAGGTGAACGTCACACCTTGAGTGCTCTGCAATGGCTGCTATTTTGAGAGCTTTGTATATGATTATGCTGCTCCTCTGAACTATTGGTTCATACATAATAAGACCAAATGAATGGGTTAACACTCACTCCAAAGCCTACCATATTCCATACTGCGAATCAAGAGCTATACTGTGTGGCTATGATGGAAAGCCAACATATTGGAGTTATTTGCAACATATTTGAGTTATTTGCAACATATTGGAGTTATTTGCACCACCACATAATCTCGAGCACTGTACATATTGTTGCACTATGAAATCAACATAGTGCTAGCACCCAACAGAGAGTTAATCAACTTTTGTCAAGGACCATGCCCATACAACAATTTATTGTAAGGGGCAGTCAAATGAAAACAAGACAATGGAAAAAAAAGTAAGTAAACTGTTTGTTGTTGTTGTTGTTGTTGTTGTTGTCGTCTTCAGTCCTGAGACTGGTTTGATGCAGCTCTCCATGCTACTCTATCCTGTGCAAGCTCCTTCATCTCCCAGTACCTACTGCAACCTACATCCTTCTGAATCTGCTTAGTGTATTCATCTCTTGGTCTCCCTCTACAATTTTTACCCTCCACGGTGCCCTCCAATTCTAAATTTGTGATCCCTTGATGCCTCAAAACATGTCCTACCAACCGATCCCTTCTTCTAGTCTAGTTGTGCCACAAACCTCTCTTCTCCTCAATTCTATTCAATACCTCCTCATTAGCTACGTGATCTACCCACCTTATCTTCAGCATTCTTCTGTAGCACCACATTTCGAAAGCTTCTATTCTCTTCTTGTCCAAACTAGTTATCGTCCATGTTTCACTTCCATACATGGCTACACTCCATACAAATACTTTCAGAAACGACTTCCTGACACTTAAATCTATACTCGATGTTAACAAATTTCTCTTCTTCAGAAACGCTTTCCTTCCCATTGCCAGTCTCCATTTTATATCCTCTCTGCTTCGACCATCATCAGTTATTTTGCTCCCTAAATAGTAAAACTCCTTTACTACTTTAAGTGTCTCATTTCCTAATCTACTTCCCTCCGCATCACCTGATTTAATTTGACTACATTCCATTATCCTCGTTTTGCTTTTGTTGATGTTCATCTTATATCCTCCTTTCAAGACACTGTCCATTCCGTTCAACTGCTCTTCCAAGTCCTTTGCTGTCTCTGACAGAATTACAATGTCATCGGCGAACCTCAAAGTTTTTACTTCTTCTCCATGAACTTTAATACCTACTCCGAATTTTTCTTTTGTTTCCTTTACTGCTTGCTCAATATACAGATTGAATAACATCAGGGAGAGGCTACAACCCTGTCTCATTCCTTTCCCAACCACTGCTTCCCTTTCGTGTCCCTCGACTCTTATAACTGCCATCTGGTTTCTGTACAAATTGTAAATAGCCTTTCGCTCCCTGTATTTTACCCCTGCCACCTTCAGAATTTGAAAGAGAGTATTCCAGTTAACATTGTCAAAAGCTTTCTCTAAGTCTACAAATGCTAGAAACGTAGGTTTGCTTTTCTTAATCTTTCTTCTAAGATAAGTCTTAAGGTTAGTATTGCCTCACGTGTTCCAACATTTCTACGGAATCCAAACTGATCTTCCCCGAGGTCGGCTTCTACCAGTTTTTCCATTCGTCTGTAAAGAATTCGCGTTAGTATTTTGCAGCTGTGACTTATTAAACTGATAGTTCGGTAATTTTCACATCTGTCAACACCTGCTTTCTTTGGGATTGGAATTATTATATTCTTCTTGAAGTCTGAGGGTATTTCGCCTGTCTCATACATCTTCCTCACCAGATGGTAGAGTTTTGTCATGAATGGCTCTCCCAAGGCCATCAGTAGTTCTAATGGAATGTTGTCTACTCCCGGGGCCTTGTTTCAACTCAGGTCTTTCAGTGCTCTGTCAAACTCTTCACGCAGTATCTTATCTCCCATTTCGTCTTCATCTACATCCTCTTCCATTTCCATAATATTGTCCTCAAGTACATCGCCCTTGTATAAACCCTCTATATACTCCTTCCACCTTTCTGCCTTCCCTTCTTTGCTTAGAACTGGGTTGCCATCTGAGCTCTTGATATTCATACAAGTGGTTCTCTTCTCTCCAAAGGTCTCTTTAATTTTCCTGTAGGCAGTATCTATCTAACCCCTAGTGAGACAAGCCTCTACATCCTTACATTTGTCCTCTTAGCCATCCCTGCTTAGCCATTTTGCACTTCCTGTCGATATCATTTTTGAGACGTTTGTATTCCTTTTTGCCTGCCTCATTTACTGCATTTTTATATTTTCTCCTTTCATCAATTGAATTCAATATTTATTCTGTTACCCAAGGATTTCTATTAGCCCTCATCTTTTTACCTACTTGATCGTCTGCTGCCTTCACTACTTCATCCCTCAGAGCTGCCCATTCTTCTTCTACTATATTTCTTTCCCCCATTCCTGTCAATTGTTCCCTTATGCTCTCCCTGAAACTCTCTACAACCTCTGGTTCTTTCAGTTTATCCAGGTCCCATCTCCTTGAATTCCCACCTTTTTGCAGTTTCTTGAGTTTCAATCTGCAGTTCATAACCAATAGATTGTGGTCAGAATCCACATCTGCCCCTGGAAATGTCTTACAGTTTAAAACCTGGTTCCTAAATCTCTGTCTTACCATTATATAATCTATCTGATACCTTTTAGGATCTCCAGGATTCTTCCAGGTATACAACCTTCTTTTATGATTCTTGAACCAAGTGTTAGCTATGATTAAGTTATGCTCTGTGCAAAATTCTACAAGGTGGCTTCCTCTTTCATTTCTTCCCCCCAATCCATATTCACCTACTATGTTTCCTTCTCTCCCTTTTCCTACTGACGAATTCCAGTCACCCATGACTATTAAATTTTCGTCTCCCTTCACTACCTGAATAATTTCTTTTATCTCATCATACATTTCATCTATTTCTTCATCATCTGCAGAGCTAGTTGGCATATAAACTTGTACTACTGTAGTAGGCATGGGCTTTGTGTCTATCTTGGCCACAATAATGCATTCACTATGCTGTTTGTAGTAGCTTACCCGCACTCCTATTTTTTTATTCATTATTAAACCTACTCCTGAATTACCCCTATTTGATTTTGTATTTATAACCCTGTAATCACCTGACCAAAAGTCTTGTTCCTCCTGCCACCGAACTTCACTAATTCCCACTATATCTAACTTTAACCTATCCATTCCCTTTTTAAATTTTCTAACCTACCTGCCCGATTAAGGGATCTGACATTCCACGCTCCGATCCGTAGAACGCCAGTTTTCCTTCTCCTGATAACGACGTCCTCTTGAGTAGTCCCCGCCCGGAGATCCGAATGGGGGACTATTTTACCTCCGGAATATTTTACCCAAGAGGACGCCATCATCATTTAACCATACTGTAAAGCTGCATGCCCTCGAGACAAATTACGGCTGTAGTTTCCCCTTGCTTTCAGCCGTTCGCAGTACCAGAACAGCAAGGCCGTTTTGGTTATTGTTACAAGGCCAGATCAGTCAATCATCCAGACTGTTGCCCCTGCAACTACTGAAAAGGCTGCTGCACCTCTTCAGGAACCACATGTTTGTCTGGCCTCTCAACAGATACCCCTCCGTTGTGGTTGCACCTATGGTACGGCCATCTGTATCGCTGAGGCACGCAAGCCTCCCCACCAACGGCAAGGTCCATGGGGGGTAAACTGTTTACTATTTCAAAAGTAATTACTGTAACTTAATACATTTATACCTCTATGAGATAAAATGATCAATCCCTTCACAGAATAATGTTTGTGGCTCTCACAGAACCATCATTGTACCCAGGCATGCACCTCTTTGACCAAATCGTACTGACATCCAGGAATGTATTTCTTCAGAGCTCCAAAAATATGGAATTTGCACTGGGAGAGATCCAGACTGTACAGTGGATGTGTAAGTTCCTCCCAGTGAAACTTCTGCAGCATATTCAAAACAACCTTGGCAAAATGTGCCCTGCCTAATCAGAGTGTCAGTTTTTATGTGGGAAGAGAAACAACTGACATGGCTGACATACTGGAACCAGTCTCAGTATGTGTCAAGTAATTTGAGTAACAAGGAGTAAATGTGTCTCCTGAAATGATCAGTGAGTGTAACTTGTCCCATTACGTCAGGCTTATGAGTCACCGTATTAAGTCATGGATGGAATTGTCATGTTTTGATATCTCCATAATACACTGACAAAAAAACATCACAACACCAATAAATAATTAATATAGAGTAATGAAATTTCAGGAATACATTTGTGTAGGTAAAATATTTGAGTGATTAACAATGGAAGATCACAAGTTAAGTGCAAGATAAGCCATTGCAAATGTGAAATGCTGGTACACAAATATACAGTGTAACTGCCAGAGAAGTGAATGCTAGCATGCATGCATTGTCTTGTTCTGCATGTGCCGCTTGTCACTTTGTGGGATGGGGTTCCACGTCTATTGCACTTGGTTGGTCTATACAGGGACAGTTAATGCTGATTGTCCCATATGAACTCAATTGAGGACACATCTGGTGATCGAGAAGGCCAAGGCATGTCGACACACTGTAGAGCAGGTTGGATTGCAATTGGAAAACACCCCCTGGAATGTTGTTCATGAATGCCATCACAACAGGTCGAACCACCTGATTAATGTAAAAATTTGCAGTCATGGTGCATGGGATGATCAAGAGAGTGCTCCTGCTGTTATACAATATCGCACCCCAGACCATAAATCTTGGTTGACTGAAGGGCCCCAACTGGGCTCCACCTAACCATAACACGGCCATCACTGGCACAGTGGCAGAAACTGCTTTCATTATAAAACACAACAGACTCCACCCTGGCCTCCAATGAACTCTCTTGACACCACTGGAGACACAAATGACGGTGGTTTGTGGGTCAGTGGAATGCGTGCTACCAGGCAGTTGGTTAGGAGTGTCCTTGATGTAATCTATTTGTTACAGTTCGTTGTGTGACTGTGATACCAGATTGCTGCTGTAGATGTAGTACAATGCGCCAGAGTGATACATCGAACATGATGGTCTTCTGTCTCAGTAGTGCCATGTGGTTGTCTGGAGCATGGTCTTCTTGTGACCATACATTCTTGTGACCACCACTGCCAGCAATCATGTACGTTGCCTTAATTCCTGCCAAATATTTCTGAAATATCATAGAAGAAACATCCAACTTCTCATAGCCCTATTACACGACATCATTCAAACTCAGTGAGGTGTTGATAATTGCATCTTTGTCACCTTAAAGGCATTCTTGGCTAACATTAACTCACACATCCAATGTCAAAGGTAACTAATGCTCACAACCATTACAGAGCATACTTGAAGCAAAACTGATTTGCATCCTAAAGAGTGGTGTTACTAATGCCACTCTTATGAGACTAGTGTGTAATCTTTCAGATTAAAAAACGCACCTATCAACTTTTGTTTAAGCCACACAACTCCTCCTTGATATTGTGATCTTTATTTTTTGCATCAGTGTATTTGTTATCAGTTCACGCAATGACAATATATGTATCTCAATATTGGGCAGCACACCTAAATCTGTATTAAATGAACTATTTGATGTGCTAGAGTATGAGAGTATTTTTTCGCCAATGTTACATGTCATGAAAGATGTGAAAAATGTTGGCCAGAACCTATGCTGGCCTACTATTTCACCTAATGTCAATACTTCAGGCGCTGAGTAACTATACAAACAAGGGAAAGAAAAAATGTTAAGAAAAACAGATATTTCCACAGGATAATATTTATGGCAACATCATATTGTGTCCTAAAACTACATACATTCCTCACTGATTCAATCTCTGATCAGTTGAAATGATTAGCTAAGCATAGTGTGACAATGTCAGATCTTGAATGTCCTGTATATTTTCATAAAACTCTGAGAAGTATGTCTTCTTGAGTTCATGTATTTGAGAAAACTAAAGAAAAAAGTAAGATTATAATAAAGAAACAATCTGGCTTTAGAAGTGGATATTGCAAAAGGAATCAGTTGCATGTCATAAATGACATTTCAACTTTGTCTAGGATTCATAGATTTTGACTTAGTTTCAACAAAATCAGTACTAGCTTATTCAAACAATTGAGAAAAGTTTAGAATATAAGGAGTAGTCAAGCAGGAAGATTTCATATCACTGAAAGTATCCTCAGTACTCCAAGAGGAATTTTCAAATCCTTAAACTGAGAAAATTGAGGAGGAATCTGTGTGAATGGAACATGTCTGAATCATATGAAAGAACAGACAGTCTTACTTGCAAAACTGGATTTTTATTTTGTTTAGCATCCAAGGACACATTTTGCCTTAAGCAAGACATCTTCAGATTGGCCTATAAGAAAAAATATGTTTCGTATTTTCCTATAGGCCAATCTGAGGAGCAGGAAACACATCATTGGAGGATAAATAAAATAAAAATCCAGTTTTACAGCCAAGACTGTCCTTTCATATTGTTGCCATTGGTTGCTATATCACACCGCCACGGATTGGAAAACATTGTATCTGAATCATCTTTAATTTGCTGATGATGGTGTCTCAAGCACAGATAACCGTCAAAAATAGATCTCAGTAGTAAACAGGTCTAGTGTTAAAGTACGCCTGAAAATGAATTACAGTGAGACTAAATTAATGTAAATAGTTGAGAATTATGGTGAAATTATGTTCTTACAAGAATTGCCAATAATTACAACAATTAAAAGTGAAAAGACAAATCACCACTGAAGTGACAGAAGCAGGAAATGTGGAACATCCCCCATCCTTCTCCTCAGACACAGAGATGGACAATGTTCAAGAAAATCACCCACGGAAACCAGTTCTAATGTATACCAAAGAAGGAATATCTTTTTCTGGATCCAGGGTATATGAGAACTCAGGATAGCCTCCATAACTTTCAACTCCATCAGCTGTCTGATATTGCTTCTATACTATCTTCACACAGATACAATATGAAATTGTGAAATAACAGGAGCAGAATGCAATGAGCACTGTAAGAATAACAATCCCAGAACAATATTAAATAGATTATATATCAATAAAAATTAAAACTGAAGAAGTGGCACACAATTGATGATAATCAGGGGTCTAAGGTAAAACTGTCCTTAACTTCAGGGTTGGTTCTAACACTACAGTTCTTTACTAAGCATGGCCCTACTGGAGGTGGGATACCCTAACTCTGGGGTGGGCTTCATTTTAACATGGTGTTGAACTCTAGTGCAGCTGGCATTCATCAGATATGTAAACTACTGTCAAATGTCAAAGAAGTGATATATTGATCATTTGGATATGTAATTTTATGATGACTCATTTAGACCACCACTAAAATTTTGCAAAAACGCCAACTGTGCAATAAGTAGGATATATAATGTGTTCAAATTGAATTTCATTTTTTCTATTGCCACATTTTTTCTGAAGTATATGTCAAGATTTCCTGACTGCAATCATCAGACTGCAGGAATGATGATTTCATTTTTACTCTCCTTGTGTCTCTGCTTTCATTTAGCAACAACAAGAATGAAAATAACGTTTCCTGATTTTGAATAATTTGTTTGTTGAATTCAATCTTTCCTTTCTAAAAATACTTCTACATGCTATTCGACTTTCTTACCTCTTCTCACAGCTGTTGTCCTGAGCCTTTTAGCCACTGCCCTCCTCCACGACTAAGTTTTTACATATATTCTCAGACAATTTAATATAAGTTTACACGATTGTCCTGAGTTCGCTTGCAGTCACCAACTCCAGTGGGAAAAGGGAGCAAACGTAAAATGTAATTAACAAACCCCAAGACAACAGGTGTGTGTGTGTGTGTGTGTGTGTGTGTGTGTGTGTGTATGAGGGGGGCGCTTTAATCTTAATATACAAACAATTTTCAAATGATATGTACAAATGGAAGTTTTATTTACTACCATTTGAAATAAACTGATGAACAGATGAAAGCAAGGGTAAACTACACCTGTAATTTTTCTCGAGGGCATGCAGCTCTACTGTATGGCTAAATGATGATGGCATCCTCATGTCTAAAATATTCCAGAGGTAAAATAGTCCCCCATTTGGATCTTGCAGCAGGGACTACTCACGAGGACACTGTTATCAGGAGAAACAAAACAAGCACTCTACGAATCGGAGTGTGGAATATTAGATTCTGGATAAACACAAAGAACCAGATGTTATAATGATTTTAAAAGGGAACACTAGGGAACGACTGACAAGAACAGGGGAAAAGAATACAAAAGAACAAGAATGGGTATCTTTGAAACATGAAATAGAGAAGGTACCAGAGGATCAAGTAGGTAAAAAGATGAGAGCCAATAGGAATCCTTGAGTAACACACGAGATATTGAATTAATTCAGGAAAGCAGAAAATATAAATATGCAGTAAATGAAGCTGGCAAAAGGGAATACAAACATCTAAAAAATGAGATCGACAGAAAGTGCAAAAGAACTCAGCACGAATGAGTAGAGGACACATGTAAGGATGTAGAAGCATGTATCCACTAAGGGTACGATAGATGCCGCCTACAGGAAAAATTAGAGAACATTGGCGGAAAGTGAACCACATGTATAAATATCAAGAGCTCAGGTGGAAAACCAGTCTTAAACAAAGAAGGGAAACCAGAAAGGCGGGAGGAGTATATACAGGGTCCGTACAAGGGAGATATACTTGAGGTCCACTTACTGGAAGAGGATGTAGATGCAGATGTGAAGAACTTGACAGAGCACTGAAAGACGTGAAGAATTTGACAGAACACTGAAAGACCTAAGTCAAAGCAAGGCCCCGGGAGTAGACAACATTCTTTTAGAACTACTGACAGCCTAAGGACAGCTAGCCATGACAAAAATCTTCCACCTGAGGAACAAGATGTACAAACAAGATAAGCAAAACACCCTCAGACTTCAAGAAGAATATAATAATTCCAATTCCAAAGAAGCAGGTGCTGACAGGTGTGAAAATTACCAAACTTTCGGTTTAGTAAGTCACTGTTGCAGAATACTAATACGGGGGCTTTACAGAAGAATGGGAAAAACTGGTAGAAGCTGACCTTGGGGAAAATCAGGTTGGATTCTGGAGAAATGTAGGAACACACAAGGCAGTACTGATCCTACGACTTCTCATAAAAGGTAGGTTGAGGACAGGCAAACCTATTTTTACAGCATTTGCAGACTCAGAGAAATGGTTTTGACAATATTGACTGGAATATTCTCTTGCAAATTCTAAAAGTGGCAGGGTTAAAATGCAGGGAGTGAAAGCCTATTTACAATTTGTACAGAAAACAAATGGCAGTTATAAGTCGAGGGGCACAAAAGGAAAGCAGTAGTTGAGAAAGGAGTGAAACAGGGTTGTAGCCTATGGTTCAAATGGCTCTGAGCACTATGGGACTTAACATCTGAGGTCATCAGTCCCCTAGAACTTAGAACTACTTAAACCTAACTAACATAAGTACACCACACACATCCATGCCCGAGGCAGGATTCGAACCTGCGACCATAGCAGTCGTGTGGTTCCGGACTGAAGCGCCTAGAACCGCTTAGCTACCGCGGCCAGAGTTGTAGCCTATCCCCGATGTTATTCAATCTGTATATTGAGCAAGCAGTAAAAGAAACAAAAGAAAAATTTGGAGTATGAATTAAAGTCCAGGGAGAAGAAATAAAAACTTTGAGCTTT
This sequence comes from Schistocerca serialis cubense, assembly GCF_023864345.2. Taxonomy (NCBI): domain Eukaryota; kingdom Metazoa; phylum Arthropoda; class Insecta; order Orthoptera; family Acrididae; genus Schistocerca; species Schistocerca serialis. The sequence continues at coordinate 171,703,843 of NC_064641.1, forward strand.
GTCGATGACATTGCAATTCTGTCAGAGGCAGCAAAGGACTTGGAAGAGCAGCTGAACAGAATGGGCAGTGTCTGGAAAGGAGGATATAAGACTGCCTGAAAAGGAGGATGTAAGATAACATCACCAAAGCAAAACGAGGATAATGGAATGTAGTAGAGTTGAGCCATGTGATGCTGAGGGAATTAGATTAGGGAATGAGACTCTTAAAGTAGTATATGAATTTTGATATTTGGGTACCAAAATAACTGATGATGTTCAAAGTAGAGAGGATATAAACCATAGACTGCCAATGGCAAAAAAAAAAAAAAAAATTATTCTGAAGAAGAAAAAATTAACATCAAGTGTAGATTTAAGTGTGAGGAAGTCTTTTCTGAAAGCATTTGTATGGAGTGTAGTCATGTATGGAAGTGAAACATGAACCATAAACAGTTTAGACAATAACAGAATAGAAGCTTTTGAAATGTGGTGCTACAGAAGAATGCTGAAGATTAGATGGGTAGATCATGTAACCAATGAGGGGGGTACTGAATAAAATTGTGGAGAACAGAAATTTGTGGCACAACTTGACCGACCAGAAGAAGGGATCGTTTGGTAGGAAACATTCTGAGGCATCATGGGATCACCAATTTAGTACTGTAGGGATGCATGGGGGTGTAAAAATTGTAAAGGGAGATCAAGAGATGAATAAAGTAAGCAAATTCAGAAGGCCGTAGATTGCAGTAGTTACTCTGAGATGATGAGGCTTGCACAGGATAGAGTAGCATGGAGAACCGCATCCAACCAGTCTTAGGACTGAAGACCACAACAAGAACAGGGGATAGTTATACCCTGCTAATTTATATATCCCAAAAGATGAACTTAATTATTAACACAATTGATTTCTGTATGCACTGATTATTGTCCTATGTTATAGACTCAAAGACATGTAACTAATTATGATCGTATAGATCTTATAATTAAATTTTTCCGAGACATTTAAGTCTCATCTTTACCTATGATAATGTTGGAAGCTGAGGATATGAGTTGAAATTTGTGCCATGGCCATGCACAGTGCTGCAGTGGTGTAATGGTCAGCATTTCTGCCTAGTAAACAAGAAGACCTGGGTTCGAGTTCTGGCTGTGGCACAAATTTTAGTTCATATCCTCAGCTTCCAACAATATCGTACATGTAACTAATTTTAAAATGAAATCTATTACTTGTACATCATGTAACAGAAACCAGAATGACAGCTGTAAACCAACTTAAACACTGATTCAAACACTTGCCCATTTTTCAATGCTAAAAACTCTTTAAGATTGTGCTATTCCATAGAAAATCGTTTTTGGGAACAGAAATATCTGTAATGACTAATTCAAAGATATCTGTAAATAATTTAAGATCAGTAGATCCTAATATTGTCTTTACTTTTGAAGGTTATTATTCTGCTCATAGTTGTATGAACTGAGTAAAAGAACCACAGTGCTTCATGCATAACTGAGGTCATAGGGGAAACTATGAAAATCTCCATCTTTACGACCCAAATTCTGAAAATTAGTCCTTTGAATTAATGATGTCAGTAGTGCATGAAATAAATGTGAGATAAACCAACTTCCTCTAAACACTTAACACACAACTAATCATCAGTCATTGCTTAATATTCATCCTCTCATTCTTTAAACACACATAATCTTGGCACAAATAAGAATATCTCCAATTCTGCTAATAGTTGATAAGAGGAGGACAGTAATAATGACAAGCAGAAGCAACTAAAATAAGGTTGGTAAGATTTGGATTTAACATACTGTAACAGGAAAATTACTGGTGACAGAACACACTTTCAGTCTGGACAAGGACAGAACAGGGATTCAGCATCAGCCCACTGAAGAATCAATGCCAGTTCACATAAAGCAATTTAGGGAAAGTGTACAAAACCTTATTAGCAGTGCAAGGAAGAGATTTAAAACTCACTCCTGCCAAACAGAACTCTTGACGTAGCCACTGGACATCACTTCATCTTAGGCACTCCCAGTAAAGGCAAAAATGAGAGTTCAAGTCTTGGTACATAGTTTTTCCATAGCTGAAATGATTCACATCAGAATTGCTTGTCCTAGACCAATGTAAAGATATTCATTATTGCCGTAAGTTTATCATGTAAATTGCAAATTTTTTATTGCACATTCCACGGTTGAAGATGAATTTTGGTCAAGAGTGTCTTACAATACCACTAAGGAGAAGTTAGTGAAAGGACACTTCTTGGGACGATGGATGCCTAACTGCATCTTTCAAAGGATTTGTGATTTACTTTGTTATTTGGGTTTGAAACTAACTTCTTTGTTATATCCAGGGATAACTGTAAATCATATCTTACATTTTTTGCAATGCAAGTGGGCACTTCTCTACAAAGATAGTACAACATATTCTGTTTGACTGATAACTTTAAAGCTGTGTGTCTAGTTCGAAATCTGGGTGCCTTGTCCATTCAATTTTTTCCTTGTCTCCTCCTTGGGGGGGGGGATTATTCTTGCCTAGACATGTTAATTGTGTCACGTTAACAGCATATTTTCATCAAAAATAACTGTCATTTATTTTAATTTCAATTATAGAAAGGAATAGCCTCAATGTGAAATTTATACACTGAAATATCAACAGACTTCTCCCAAACGAAAGGTGGTTATAAATCTCCATAAGATCAAGAGTGAGGTAATTACCAATGCAAACTGCAGCAGATAGCCTGCCAGATAACATTGCAAATCGATTTCACATACTGAAATAAGCTATCTGGTGGTACTGGTGCATCTGTCTAGTAACCCCTTGTAGCATATTAATAAAGATGGTTCGGTATCACCAAGACCGAAATACCTTTACGAGGGGGATTCAAGGTTGTAAGCAAAAGCCATATCATGACTGAATAATGATTTGGTAAAATATGGAAGTTTCCAAGAAACCTGGTTTGTGTAAATGATAATCCTGCTGCCTTAGCCATCCAAGTTACCAAAGCTGAATTATTAATCATGGGATTGGAAGAAATGTAATGGTTAAAAAAAAAGACATATGATACATCTATTTCTGTTAAGTGGTATATTTCCTTTTGAGAGCTATGTACATTTTTATATTAAAAAGATATTTATTCAAAACAATAGAATTTTTTGCACTATGTTGCAAACATATCCAACAAATTATCATATGGAAATTCCTTGTCAACATTTTTAGTTCTGCGAATAGCACAAATGTCCTATCGGAGACCAGCTATTCCTTTAGTTTTGGATGATTTTTTGTCCCTCTTTATTCTCCTTTTCTTTCTGGGGTCTTTCTTCTGATGTTGGATGTTGTCTTTAAAATTTATTACATACAGTGTGCCGCAAATCATCATTTCACAGCTTGTTTCCCCTAAGTTGTATATTTCTTCAAGATCAGCACTTGTCCGCTCATCGTACATCCACCAACCTACGTCAGAAGTGAACAGTAAGCAATGAACTGTGTGATATGATCATGATATAGATGCAAAAATAATTGGTGGATGCTTGCTCCTTTATTTCATGTCACTTGATAACATTTGGGGAAGGAGAAAAGGAAAGGGTCTGTTGGGAAAAAAGGAGCAATATTTGTAATCTGATGACACAAAAAATAAACCAAACATTTTAAAGGAAGAATAAATAAAAAAAATCTGAAATTAACAGGAATGGGAAAACAGAAGGTACCTATATAAACACTCCCTTAAAGCCAATTGAAATAATGGGCACAAGTAAGAAAAATGCAAGATATCATTTAACATGCATTTCCTGTTTTTGTGATGAACATGATATTAATACCAATAAAACCTGAACTGGCTGAAGTAAAGCTGTGAAGGCGGGCTGTGTGTCATGCTTGAATGCTCAATCAGCTGAGTACTTGCCCATGAAAGACAAAGTTCCCAGATTCGAGTCCCAGCCGACACAGTTTTAATCTGCCAGAAAGTAACAATAAAGTGTAACCGGGAAAACACACATAGGTGAAACAAACAGTGGTCCAAACAAACCCTAGATACACAATAAGATACAAATAGTAGTTAACATAGTGAAATTTGATGATATCTGAACAAACAATGGTTAACAGATTTTAATGTCATTGTTCTGTATCAGCTTCCAATTTCCTTCCTGTACTTTCACAATATCACAAACAAATCTCAGTTCTGAATAGAGCCACAAAAGGATTTTAATTAGGATGCATTCACAGTGCTATCTCAGATATACAAGGACCAATTTACAATAAATACGAAAAAAATAAAATAAAGGGAAAAGAAATTAAGCAATTTTGGAGTTGGCTAAGGATACGTTTGTTCAAGTATGTTGCAACAGTCAGGGACAAAGACATAAAAAATTAAAACGTATGTAACTGAGAAGGTGCAGGTTGCTTGAAAACAAAAGGGGTGAAGACCTTTAGAAAGCCATGAAGTCTAACCACAGTGCAAGATGACACAATTGGAAGCAAATAATATGAAAATGATTACGGCATGACAAAATGTTACATAGCACTATAACATAATGGCAAAGGAGGATCTGCAATTCAGAGCTGAGTCTACTCCAAGTAATAAACAACCAGTTTAATATGTATGGTTCTGAAAGGCAGTCCCTTGGCCCACAGTTCTGCAATATCACTGTCATTAACCCAAGATCCACATATTCGTATGCATTTCTAAAGCCAAATGTATTTGTTACGAACAGGTTTTTATCACAATTGTGTGTGTATTTGATTGAAAAAGAGCTTATGAGCTATGAGGCCACATTATCAATATATACTGATGTGCCAAAACATTACGACCACCTGTTTAACGACAGGATTGCAATACAGCAGTGATTGTTTCACTATTTTTGTAAATTACAGGCCACTGGTTTGTGGGCATATAGCTGGGCCCGATAGTTCCCAGATCCATTCAATTTGTTTCAAATCAATAGGAATTTGTTGGCAAAGACATCAACAAGAATTCACTATCATGTTTCTCAAACCAATGTAGCCCAATATAGCTTGATTTTTGCTTTGTGACATGGACAGTTACCATGCTGTAAGTGCCACCACTCTTGGGGAAGCCCTCAAACATGAAGGGATTGCAATAATGTTCATGGGGAACCCTGCTGTCATGGTGCCTTCGATTACTACTCATGGTAGTCCACTTGAGAGCCATCCTACTGTCCTCCCCACAGCATTGCTCTACCAACCTGTGTCTGTGGAGTGGTGCAGGTTTTGAGCAATCATTTGCCTAGTCGACGGTCTATCTATACATGACAATCGAACTGGTGTTACAAGAAATGTGATTTGTACAACTGGGCTGAGTATTTCCACTGATCCATGGTCTACTCTCAAAGATCTTGTGCCCGGTCATAATTGATGATGTCACTGGGTTCACAGGGGAACAGGTGAGAGTGGGAGGTCATCTGCCGCAGAACACTATATTCAACACTGTGCCTCAACAGTGTGCTCCAAAATATTTTTGCCTGCACCAACAATATACCATGCCATCAGATCTGCCACACACTACTGTCTAACCTGTTTTAAAGAGAAGGCACACCCCCAAGCTCCATGATCTGTGATGAGGCATTGATATTCAAAACCTTGCATCTATTCACAGTTTCACTATCATTTAACCATTTTCTATGAATGGTTACAACAATAGCACATGAATAGCCAAGCCGCTTCAGCAATTCTGAGACATTTGTGCCCAGATGCAGGGCCAAGACAATCTGCCTTTTTCAAAGTTGCTTATGTCAGCCTATTTCCCAATTTGTGGCATGTTGTTGTCCCAGAAAGTTTTGCAATTTGCCTCTGCTCTGGTTACACACTTACCTTACTGTGTCATATGCCCCCTATTTCACCTGTTGGCATTTGAGTGTTTTTATTCTAAAATATCAGCACTATACATTCATTCATGTGCTCATTTAACACTGCAGTTTTGACAATCCATTTGCAGAGGTCTTTCAATCAAATACATTAAATTAAAAATAAATATCATATGGAAACAAAATTTATGCTCGAAGACTATATGTTTGAATAGATAAGTCACATAAAATTTCATAATCAAAAGACTACCTAAAAATGCGTTACACATGAAACCTGCACACATCTGAAAGTTACCACAATTACTTTTTAACTTTGCAGAACGTGATGATAGCTTGTCAGAAATTGAAAATTATTGGACAATATGACCTAATGGTAAATAAACAATGGCATGGGCACTGACTAGGATATGTGGAAGTGTAATGATAACTGCTGATTGAAAACAGACACGGGATTATATTTAATTTCAATTAAGGTGTAGCAAAGAAATCTTGGTAATGATTATCACCTATGTCTACATCCACACACTGCAAACTACTACAAAGAACATAGTAGAGAGTACTTCTCAGTTTACCACATTCCTGTTCCATTCATGCAAGAATGAATCTAGAAGGGTGGGACTTAAGCTTGCCTAATATTTGGTGCTGTTTTTTGCTTAAGAGATCTATAATGTACTGCAGTTAAGAATGGGCTAGCTAAATTGCAAATTGTGTATAGTCTGATAGGGATTCAATCGGGCCCTGGAGCCTTGTTAAATATAGCAATTTCAGTTGTTTCTCAACACCGCTCACTCTATTATCTACATCACCCATCTACACAGCACTACAAGTATTAAACAAGAGCAGTACTTCTGAAAAGGAATATTCAAAACTAAAGACCAGTGTTGACATTATCTTTTCGGGTTATCAGCTGAGTTGTGGCATTGTATAGTTGCAACATTTTGACAAGTTTCCTAATTGTCATCATCAGACAAAGATGACAAGTACGAAACTCATCAAAATGCTGTAACGTGACTGGATTGATAATCTGAGAAGATTTCATTAACGAAATTCGCTGAGAGAACCAGCATTCCCATAAAGTTCAGCATTTTTGCTTTTGCTTGAAAACCTCAATTTCAGTTCCTATGTCATCCACAAGCGTCTGGACACTAGCTTTGGTGTCATTGACAACCTTAATATATGACCAGAATTCTTAGGGTTGTCTACAGCCTCCAGAAACATTTACCTGTTTTTGTGTTTTATGTGGCTCATAGCTCCATACTAAACCTTTCCATGTTAAGGTCAGATTTTATTTTATCAAACAATAGAGACTACAGGTCGGAATTTCGTTGTATTTGTCTGGGGCGGACGTCTCACGATGCTTTTTCAAGTTCATCACTGATCCATTAACTCAGTTTTTTTTTACTACAGAGAACAGGTAAATCTCTGACCAAACAAGTTTAAACTATTACTTCATGTATAAGTTTACTATTTATTTTATGTTTGTAATTAACAACTATTAATCATTTTATGCAATAAAATGACTGATTTAATCTAATGATTCCTGAAATACTTTCCATAAGCAAGGTCACGACTGATCACTTGTCCTATGCTCATATAGGACGCTACGTATTCTGTGTTGAATGTTTTTAGCTACTGACTTGTAGTGTATTATCTTGACAATTTCTGTATCACTGTGACATGATCCTCAGATGAATAAATATTAGTAAACTTATTTCTAAATCAGCATACAAAATATACTGAAATCAGAATAGGTGCAGCTGAATCCCTCCATAATATTACGAATGCTTACATTCTACATTATCATGAATACCTGCATTCTACCAGCTATGTCCTTCAGACACTGTTGTTGCAGCATATATTCTTGATTTAAACGAACAACCTTTACACACATAAGAAGTTGAAATGTTACATTTTATATTAGTGGAATTTTAAAACAATATGACAACGATAAGTCCTGCTTTGTCAAGAATGATCATTGTTAAAAATGACTATTAATCACAATGCCTCAAATACCTTCTAAATTAGCATCTGTTTAATGAATCGGTACTCAGAATTTATTCGAGGCAATTTTTGTTTTGTTGTTCACACTACGTGTATACTGCCACAGGCCAAGGTAATATTATTGTAAAATACCATTGCAGTGTGCAAGTAAGAAGGCAGATACACAATATGTTCTGAGTGTAAGACAGAAGACGAATATTTTGCAGGATCACTAGTGTGTTCTTTGTCTGACACACACCACAATCTCCAGCTGTTATCTTCTGTGGCACAACAGATAAAGTCGACACATCATCTAGCTAGGGAATTGTTTCTACTTCTGTTACAACCCCCCCCCCCCCCACCCCCCCTCCACACACACACACAAACACACATACATGCACGCACGCACAAAGATTTATAAGTATACAGGGTGGTCCATTCTTCATAGTGACCAGGCCAAATATCTCACAAAATAAGCATCAAACGAAAAAACTACAAAGAACGAAACTTGTCTGGCTTGAAGGGGAAAGCCAGATGGCGGTATGGTTGGCCCGCTACATGGCGCAGCCATAGGTCAAATGGATATCAACTGCGTTTTTTAAAATAGGAACCCCATTTTTTATTGCATATTCGTTTAGTACGAAAAGAAATATGAATATTTTAGTTGGACCACTTTTTTCGCTTTGTGATAGATAGTGCTGTAATAGTCACAAACATATAAGTACGTGGTATCACGTAACATTCTGCCAGTGCGGACGGTATTTGCTTCGTGATACATTACCCATGTTAAAACGGAACGTTTACCAATTGCGGCAAAGGTCGATATCATGTTGATGTATGGATATTGTGATCAAAATGCCGAACGGGCGTGTGCTACGTATGCTGCTTGGTATCCTGGATGACATCATCCAAGTGCCCGGACCGTTCGCTGCATAGTTACGTTATTTAAGGAAACAGGAAGTGTCCAGCCACATGTAAAACGTCAACCACGACCTACAACAAATGATGATGCCCAAGTAGGTGTTTTCACTGCTGTCGTGTCTAATCCGCACATCAGTAGCAGACAAACTGCTTGAGAATCGGGAATCTCAAAAACGTCGGTGTTGAGAATGCTACATCAACATCGATTGCACCTGTACCATATTTCTATGCAGCAGGAATTGCATGGCGACGACTTTGAATGTCGTGTACAGTTCTGCCACTGGGCACAAGAGAAATTATGGGACGATGACAGATTTTTTGCACGCGTTCTATTTAGTGAGGAAACGTCATTCACCAACAGCGGTAACGTAAACCGGCATAATATGCACTATTTGGCAACGGAAAATCTACGATGGCTGCGACAAGTGGAACATCAGTGAGCTTGGCGGGTTAATATATGGTGTGGCATTATGGGAGGAAGATAATTGGTCCCCACTTTATCGATGGCAATCTAAATCGTGCAATGTATGCTGATTTCCTATGTAATGTTCTACCGATGTTACTACAAGATGTTTCACTGCATGACAGAATGGCGTTGTACTTCCAACATGATGAATGTCCGGCACATGGCTTGTGTGTGGTTGAAGCGGTATTGAATAACATATATCATGACAGGTGGATTGGTCGTCGAAGTACCACACCATGGCCCGCATGTTCACCGTATCTGACGTCCCCGGATTTCTCTCTGTGGGGAAAGTTGAAGGATATTTGTTATCGTGATCCACCGACAACGCCTGACAACATGCATCAGCGCATTGTCAATGCATGTGCGAACATTACGGAAGGCGAACTACTCGCTGTTGAGAGGAATGTCGTTACATATATTGCCAAATGCATTGAGGTTGACGGACATCATTTTGAGCATTTATTGCATTAATGTGGTATTTACAGGTAATCACACTGTAACAGCATGCGTTCTCAGAAATGATAAGTTCACAAAGGTACATGTATCACATTGGAACAACAGAAATAAAATGTTCAAACATACCTACGTTCTGTATTTTAATTTAAAAAACCCACCTGTTACCAACTGTTCGTCTAAAATTGTGAGCCATATGTTTGTGACTATTACAGCGCCATCTATCACAAAGCGAAAAAAGTGGTACAAAAAATGCAGTTGATATCCGTTTGACCTATGGCAGCACCATCTAGTGGGCCAACCATAGCACCATCTGGTTTCCCTCTTCAAGCTACACAAATTTCATTCTTTGTAGTTTTTTCGTTTGACGCTTATTTCGTGAGATAATTGGCCCGGTCACGATCAATGGACCACCCTGTGTGTGTGTGTGTCCATATATATATATATATATATGTCTGTATGTGTGGATGGATATGTGCGTGTTTACGAGTGTATACCTGTCCTTTTTTCCCCCTAAGGTAAGTCTTTCCGCTCCCGGGATTGGAATGACTCCTTACCCTCTCCCTTAAAACCCACTTCCTTTCGTCTTCCCCTCTCCTTCCCTCTTTCCTGATGAGGCAACAGTTTGTTGCGAAAGCTTGAATTTTGTGTGTATGTTTGTGTTTGTTTGTGTGTCTACCGACCTGCCAACGCTTTTGTTCGGTAAGTCACCTCATTTTTATATATAAATATTTTCCACGTGGAATGTTTCCTTCCATTATATATATATATATATATATGCTTTTCCCCCAACCAAATGATGTTAGTAACTGGCATACGATGCAGTACCCCACTACTTGCTACTGTGTATTGTCACACCATTATACCTTCTTAATGTGTACATCACTCTAATACAGGCACTCTAATAATAGGCAACTGAAATCTGAGACTGCGGTCATGTGTCTGAGTTGCGTTTGCGTGAGTGTTTGTGTGCGTATGTGTGTCTATTGTTGGCAAAGGCTTTTGGAGAATAGGGGGGGATATGAAACAAATTGGAATCTTATTTCCATTAATTTTGCGTCCACAAAACTGTTGAGATGTGTGCTGGTGCATTGTCATGATGGAAAAGCCTTTTTTGCGGTCCAATTGCCGGTGTTTTTCTTGCAGCTCGGTTTTCAAATGGTCCAATAACAATGAATAACGTGCACCTATAATAGTTTTACCCTTTTCCAGATAGTCGATGAGGATTGTCCCTTGCAAATCCCAAAAGACAGTCACAATAACCTTTCCGGCCAAAGGAATGGTCTTCGCCTTTTTTGGTGCAGATTCTCCCTTGGTAACCTATTGTTTAGATCGTTGTATGGTCTCAGGAGTACGAGTATAGTAATGTATCCATGTTTCATCCACAGTGACAAAACTACACTTAAAGTCCTGTAGGTTCTTCCTGAACAGCTGCAAACCATCCTTCTTGACACGATTCCGTTTTTGGTCAAGCATGAGCAATTGTGGAACCCATCTTACAGATAGCTTTCTCATGTCCAAATGTTTATGCAAAATAATATGTACCCATTCATTCGAGATGCCCACAACACTAGCAATCTCATGCACCTTAACTCTTCTGTCATCCATCACCGTATCATGGATTTTATCAATGATTTCTGGAGTCGTAACATCCACAGGGCATCCAGAACATTCAGCATCACTTGTGCCCATATGGCCACTCTGAAGATTTTGAAACCACTTATACACTGTTCTAATCGAAGGTACAGAGTCACCGTAATGTTTATCAATCTTCTCTTTAGTCTCTTGAGGCGTTTTGAATTTCATAAAGTAATGTTTAATCACCACACGATATTCTTTTTTGTCCATTTTTTGACAATCACTCAACTTCCTTGAATCACACGAATGCCAAACACAAAGAAATAGACCAATACAGCTGAAACTTGGTGTGCATTCTTTCCAAAGGTGCTACTAACTAAACATGACCTCGATACGCGCCGATGGTGCCATCTCTCGGACTTTGTACGGACTTTTCAAATGCCCCTCGTACTCTTATATCTCCAGCTATAATTAAATTCAATTAATTTTCGATAATAGGAAAACAGCTTTTAGATGAATAATAGCAATACCAAACAATAGTAGTTACAATACCCTTTGTACCATAAACAATTAAAATCAGATTAAGGAAATTAATGTATGGAAAATGTTTGGACAAAAGAATAATATATTTCGTCCTCATCATCTGTAAATGGTAGGAATCAAATCTCAAGCATAATTAACAAAATTTGATAATTGATTGTTTAGCATTTTTAGAATGCTTATTTCTGCAATTTCAATATTAATGTGATTTTTATGTGTTTAGAAAATGTCTTAAACTACACTCCTGGAAATGGAAAAAAGAACACATTGACACCGGTGTGTCAGACCCACCATACTTGCTCCGGACACTGCGAGAGGGCTGTACAAGCAATGATCACACGCACGGCACAGCGGACACACCAGGAACCGCGGTGTTGGCCGTCGAATGGCGCTAGCTGCGCAGCATTTGTGCACCACCGCCGTCAGTGTCAGCCAGTTTGCCGTGGCATACGGAGCTCCATCGCAGTCTTTAACACTGGTAGCATGCCGTGACAGCGTGGACGTGAACCGTATGTGCAGTTGACGGACTTTGAGCGAGGGCGTGTAGTGGGCATGCGGGAGGCCGGGTGGACGTACCGCCGAATTGCTCAACACGTGGGGCGTGAGGTCTCCACAGTACATCGATGTTGTCGCCAGTGGTCGGCGGAAGGTGCACGTGCCCGTCGACCTGGGACCGGACTGCAGCGACGCACGGATGCACGCCAAGACCGTAGGATCCTACGCAGTGCCGTAGGGGACCGCACCGCCACTTCCCAGCAAATTAGGGACACTGTTGCTCCTGGGGTATCGGCGAGGACCATTCGCAACCGTCTCCATGAAGCTGGGCTACGGTCCCGCATACCGTTAGGCCGTCTTCCGCTCACGCCCCAACATCGTGCAGCCCGCCTCCAGTGGTGTCGCGACAGGCGTGAATGGAGGGACGAATGGAGACGTGTCGTCTTCAGCGATGAGAGTCGCTTCTGCCTTGGTGCCAATGATGGTCGTATGTGTGTTTGGCGCCGTGCAGGTGAGCGCCACAATCAGGACTGCATACGACCGAGGCACACAGGGCCAACACCCGGCATCATGGTGTGGGGAGCGATCTCCTACACTGGCCGTACACCACTGGTGATCATCGAGGGGACGCTGAATAGTGCACGGTACATCCAAACCGTCATCGAACCCATCGCTCTACCATTCCTAGACCGGCAAGGGAACTTGCTGTTCCAACAGGACAATGCACGTCCGCATGTATGACGTGCCACCCAACGTGCTCTAGAAGGTGTAAGTCAACTACCCTGGCCAGCAAGATCTCCGGATCTGTCCCCAATTGAGCATGTTTGGGACTGGATGAAGCGTCGTCTCACGCGGTCTGCACGTCCAGCACGAACGCTGGTCCAACTGAGGCGCCAGGTGGAAATGGCATGGCAAGCCGTTCCACAGGACTACATCCAGCATCTCTACGATCGTCTCCATGGGAGAATAGCAGCCTGCATTGCTGCGAAAGGTAGATATACACTGTACTAGTGCCGACATTGTGCATGCTCTGTTGCCTGTGTCTATGTGCCTGTGGTTCTGTCAGTGTGATCATGTGATGTATGTGACCCCAGGAATGTGTCAATAAAGTTTCCCCTTCCTGGGACAATGAATTCACGGTGTTCTTATTTCAATTTCCAGGAGTGTATTTCATATGATAAATTATGTTTTCCATTATTATAACCAGTAGTACATTGTAGGAAGAGTATAATACTCGGCCTCGAGTATTGTTAGGGCAGATGAGTGCTGGACCCACTAGAGGACAGATCTGTGCATACAGCTGGGATAAATTCTTGGTGCATGATTCAGGTTTGGATTTACAATAGAGTAACTTGTGTGTTGGACATTGTCTACAACAGCACATTAGAACAGTGCAATGACGGATTATTTCGGAGTGATAAACAGTTGCAAAAGGCAGAATGATATGTGACTTTATATTCGTACTTTGTTGAGTATTTAATGCTGAACAATGCAATGGACCTCACACAAGCATTTCTATCAAATTACTGCATCTGGACTAATTAATATCGCCAGTGTAGTATGTGCTACCATTGCTTAGCTGTAGTAATAACAACAAGGCTTATTACACTGAAGACTGATCATGAGCTCATAAGATACAGGTTTTGAAGTGAATAAATCTACGTAGTTACTTTACTTCAGTTGTGGCCTACATCACTGTAGTGAAATCCATTATGGTATCCTGTATTTATTGAACAAGCATATTTTAGCTCATGTATGCAGTCACCAAGGGACACCGCAGGCAAGATATTCACAGGTATTTAACCAATTTTTAACTACTAACTAACCGGTGGGACGTTACAAAGTGTATAATCACTCTTTTGTCTTGTTTCGCACTTGTTTGGGGAATAATGAAGAATGGGATACAACCCGTCGGCTTTGAAAAATGACATCACAAGTTACCACAGTTGATCACTGCACAGGCATAGACAAATGATAGAAACAAAGGACTGTAGACTGTGGGATATACCACATAAAAACATATTGCAGATGTGACTTTACATAAATTGCTCTTTTCGCAGTAGAAAGTCCTAGTATCATTCTTCAGTTGACCTATACAGGTCAACTGAAGGATAGAATACTAGTGCTAGGGGAACAAGGAAAAAGTGACATATGTAACACTGGCATGGAATACCTCAGTTGACATATATAGGTTTTATTGGGTACTTCAGTTGACCAACATTAATCAGCTGAAACGTTGGTACTTGTATCAAGTGAAGCACATGCTCCTAGTACTAGCAAAGGCGAAAAAAGCGACAAACATTAAATTTGTATCTCATACTTCAGTTGACCTACGTAGGGTGGGTATGCTTGTCATTGGGAGCTCCAATATTAGGTGGCTGATGGAGCCCCTCAGGGAGATAGCAGACAAGGTGGGAAAGAATTCCTGCGTGCATTCGGTATATTCGCCGGGAGGCCTCATCTGGGATTTCAGGAGTCCCTGCTGGCAGCTATCGAGCACACTTGGTGCAACCGGCTGCATGTAGTGGCACATGTCAGAACGAATGACGCCTGCTGCTTGGGTTCTGAGGCCATCCTTGGCTCCTTTCAGCGGATGGCTGATTTGGTGATGGCAACTAGCAATGCATGTGGGCTGCAGGCTAAGCTGTCTAATTTGTAGCGTCATACCTTGGGTTGATCATGGTCCTCTGCTTTGGAGCAGAGTGGAAGGTCTAAACCTGAAGCTCAGACAACTTTGCGACGGTATCGGATGCGATTTTCTCGACCTCTGCTATCAGTGCAGAACTGTAGGGTTCCCCTTAATAGGTCAGATGTGCAGTACACAAAGGAACCGGCTACTAGAGTAGTGGAGTCTGTGTGGCATGCACATGGGGCTGTTCTTGGTCACAGAATCCCTCCCTTGGTATCAAAGACGATTTGCTGTTAAATCAGTCATTGTATTCTCAGACAATCTTGGTCCTTGTAGATCAGAGATAGAAAAGATTAATATGATTTTAGTAAACTGCAGGAGGAGTAACACCTCGTTAAAAAACCTGGGTCCATCTGGCTCCGGATGGTAGCACCCTGTAAGGGGACTTGCCTAGGGTTACTAGGTGAAACCTGGTCAACAGTCTCAAAGGCGGAAGAGGAAGTTCAGATTCCCAATGGCGAAGAGAGCAGAAGCACTATCTCCAGGACTCACAATCTTGGTTGTATTTTTTGTGGCCTTTGGGCCACACCCAAAATAACTTTCATCAATCATGGAAGTGTGTGATTTAAACTATTTTATCCCAGATGGACGATCCACCGTACGTCAGTACGTTAGCAGACATTCAGATTCTGGGGAGTCCTGGGGAGTCTGCAACACTGCACGAAGACAAGTCGGAGTGTCTTGGAATTTCATCCAAATTTCAACATAGGCAATCAACGTACCTAGCAACTTTCAACGCAAACTCATTGTTGAAAACCGGAAAACTAAAACATCTAACAGATATGCTAAAGAACCACAACATACTCATAACAGCCATTCAAGAAACACGATACATGGGTACAGATACCTTCGATTCCGAATGTTTTAGAATATACAAAAGCAAAGTGGGGCCAAGAGTAATGAAAAATGTACCACATCTTGGAACAGCCTTTATAATCAACAAACAAATCTTGAACTCAATAGCTGACTTTGATTCTCAATCAGAAAGAATCTCATGTCTTACATTCACAAGCACAAACAAAATCTACACAGTTATCAATGCACATGCCCCTATAAATGAGGATAACAGGAAAAACATAGAAAAGTCGAGGCCTTTTGGAATCATCTAGATCACATTATTCAGAAAATTCCAGATAAAAACATCATCATTCTTCTTGGAGACTTTAATGCACAGATTGGTGAATAAAAAAGATCTGAGAAAATAGTTGGAGACTATTCCGCACACAAGAGAACAAACAGAAATGGTGTGAGGCTAATAGAACTTTGCGAAGCACACAATTTAATTCTTAAATCCACAGCTTTCTAGAAACTACCACGAAGACAAGAGACATGGATATCCCCAAATACTAGCCTTGGGAAATTTCAACTTCATCATGTGGCAATCAAGAAGATTTCTCGCAAAGAAATCATGAATGTTAGGTTACTCAAGGGTGCAAACTTGGATTCAGACCACTACCTTTCTAAAATTAAGTTCAAAGTCATCCCAAACAGGAAAAACAGCATGAAACAAATTAAGGGTCAGAAGTACAGCATGGAAAAGATATTAAAATCCGATGAATTCACAAAAGCAACACTAACCACACAGACACAAAGCTGGGAGGATATCAAGGAAAACCTCATTTCTACAGCCAAATGGATAGCACCTAACATAAAAAGTAAAAAACATGCCTGGTGCTCGCTGGAATATGATGCCCTCATTGAAACAAGACAACAGGCATGGCAAAACTGCAGAAGAAAGCAGATTAATGATGAATTTCATTAGGGCTAGAAAACTGGTAGATAAAAATATAAAAAGGGTTAAGAAGACACATGAAAACAAAACCCTCCTCCAAACTGATGAAGAATTTACTAAAAACAACACAAGAAGCTTTTACAGAACTTTCAAACAAAGGTTACCAAGATACAAAGCACACACCCGACAATTTCGAGATGTAAATGGGACCATCGCTCACGATAATGCGGAAAATTGCAAAATACTAGCAGGATACTTTGAGAAACTCTTGAATTGTGAACCCATCCTTTAAAAATTTGAATCCATCCCAAATAACCGTGAGAAGCTGGATTCAGAAGCACCGACAACTGAAGAACTACAGAAGGTCATTTCAGAACTTAAAAACAACAAAGCATTTGGAGAAAACTAAATAGTGGCTGAACTATGGAAAAAAATGCAATTACATCCCTTCAGTTTGTTTCCATAAAATCTGGAAAGACGAAGAGATCTCCACAGAATGGAGGACAGCTCTCATCCACCCTATCCACAAGAAAGGTTTGAACACAGACCCCCAACAATTACAGAGGAATTTCACTGCTGGATATAACATCCAAGATTCTTTCTGAAGTGCTTTTGAACAGGGAAGAGCCACAATTGGACCCGCAAATCGGGGAATACCAGTGAGGTTTTAGAAAGGGTAGATCATGTTCGGAACAAATACTAAACCTCAAAAACATCATGGCCTACCAAAAATCAAGGGCAAAATCATACGTAATATCCTTCATTGATTTCAAAAAAGCATATGATTTGATTGATAGAGAATCTCTATTATCAGACCTGGAAGAAATGGGTTTGGATAAGAAAACAACTAATATTATAAAAGCGACCCTTACAAATACATTTTCGAAAGTTAAATTTGTGGGTGAATTATCGGAACCCTTTGAAATAAAAACGGGAGTGCGACAGGGGGATGGGCTCTCGCCGTTGCTGTTCAATTGTGCGCTTCAGAAAGTAGTCAGAGAATCGAACACAAATATTAATAGTGGTATAAGACATGGTTGCAAAAAGAAGAACCTTAAAGTAAATTGTATTGCTTTTGCAAATGATATGGCCCTGTTTGCAGAAACAATGGAAGAACACGGGAACAAATCCTTGAACTAAAGAAGCAAGCAGCTAAAATAGGTCTTTACATCTCCTTTGAAAATACTAAGATATTGACAAACACCAAGCACTCATGTAAATACCTCAAAGTTCAAGAACAAAAGATTGAAATAGTAAAATAATTCAAATATCTTGGAGAATGGATTAGTTGGAATTCTGGAGAAAGCAAAGCAATGGAATCCAGAAAAAATAAATGTGAACTGGCCTTCCAACTAACAAAAAATAATACAACAAAAAATCCCTATCGTGGGGGTCCAAAATTACAAGTGATTAAGCCAGAAGCACTGCATGCAGCAGAAACACTAAACATGAATTTCAAAGGCCAAATGGAGAAACTTGAGCTAAAGGAAAGAAAAATTTTAAGCAAAACCATAGGACCAAAATTTCAAGACAATAAGATTATATACATAAAAATTGAAACTCTCTATTGAAAATTGAAAAACTTTCAGATAATATGCAAAAAAGGAGGATAAATTTTTATGGTCATCTTCTCAGAATGAATTCCAACAGATTAACCAAACAAATCTTTGACTTTTTCCGAAACTGAAAAACGAAACCCAACTGGTTTAAAGAAACTGAGAAAGATCCAGCAGAACTAAAGATTTCAGAAAATTCACTTGTTGATCGAACAGCTAAATTAATTACTAAAGATGAAAACATAAAGTTCCAAGACAAATCTCCACAAAAGTCCAAACCCTTCATCTCAAACGAAGAGAGGAAAAGAAGATCAGAAAGAATGAAGAAATACTGGGCCCTAAGAAAAGAACAACACACAAAGAAATGATTGATCCAGCATACCCCAAAGAGGGTGAAATGAAAGAAGAAGAAGAAGACTGTAGGAGCATCCAAGGAAAGGTTCCAGAATTAGTATCGCTTACTCAAGGTTATAATGTACAGATAGTTTTGCGAACAGAAAGCTGGTTGAAACCAGACGTCCATGACAATGAAATCCTGCATTCAGATTGGAATTTTTATCATAAGGGTAGGTTAGTTGCCAATGGTGGCGGCGTGTTTATTGCAGTAGGAAATTCGGTAAAATCTAGTGAGGTAATCACAGATTCTGATGTGAATTAATTGGGTGAAACTAAGTATCAAAGAATGGTCAAAAATGGTGATTATATGCTTTTATAGATCACCTGGGTCAGGATCTGTAATTGTAAAGCACTTAAGACAGAACTTGCAGAATTTCATTAGTAATTTTCCTGATCATGCCGTTGTAATAGCGGGTGACTTCAACTTGCCAGGTGTAGACTGGGGGTGTTATGCCAACAGAACTGGTGCAAGAGACAGGTTGATTGGTTGGTTTGTTTATAAGAAAGGGGGGAAGGGACCAAACTGCGAGGTCATTGGTCCCTTGTTCCTGGTAAAATAATTATACAAGGGAGAGAAGAAAAGAAAGGAGATGTACAGCACAATAACAGGACAATGGAAGAACCAGAAGATCGACAGGAGGACAACAAACACTACTATGGACAAAACAGGAAAAGAAAATCTCAAAGAGAAGCAAGAAACAGGTAGAGCAAATGACCGTCCCTGGCCGACCACAAGAATAAAAAGGAAAAGCCAGCCACTCTGCAACACATTAAAACATCCAGCCTAAAAGCATTAGAGTGGAGAACACAAAGGGATAAAGGACATGAGCTAAAACTTATTTAGAATGATAAAACCCACCATCACATATAAAATGTAAAACTAAATTAGCCAATGAGGCGTTGTCAGCTAAAATTAATGGCAACGAGTGCGGTAACTGAAGAGTCCGTACTGTCAGCCGGGCACCGCACTGACACTAAGGTGGGTCATCAAGGCGCAGGAGGTAGCCGTGTGTCACCCAAGCGTGGTCAATGCAGAGCCGACAGAGAACCACAGAGACCCTGCACGAGGCCTGTGTGGAGGTCTTCCACAAATTCGTGATCTCTTTAATGGCAAGCAGTTTGTTCTGCATACTGAGGTTATGCCATTCCATCTTGCAAAGCCGCAAATACTTGCGGTGTAGTACTGAACGCAGGTCAGTTGCAGAGAAGCCTATCTCCATAAGCGGTTTCGCGTAGCCTGTTCGGCCAGCCTATCAGCAAGTTCGTTGCCTGGAATTCCGATGTGGCCTGGGGTCTAGACAAACACTACTGAACGACTGGACCGTTCCAGGGCATAGATGGACTCCTGGATGGTTGCTACCAAAGCATGATGAGGGTAGCACTGGTCGATAGCTGTAGGCTGCTCAAGGACTCAGTACACAGAAGAAACGACTCTCCAGGACATGAATGGATGTGCTCAACAGCACGAGATAGACACCAGCTCGGCAGTGAAAACACTGCAGCAATCAGGCAAGGAATGCTGTTCAATATGTTCTCTATGGACATACGTGAAGCTGACGTGATCATCAGCCAATGACCCATGGGTGTAAACCACTTGATGGCCTCGGTACATGTCAAGAATTGAGAGGAAGTGGCAGAGGAGAACCACGGGATTAACTGACTCCTTAGGACCATGTGAAAGGTCCAAGCGAGACCGCGGCCTAGGTGTACATTATGGAGGTGTATGTGAATGGACCTCAAATATAGGTGGTAAAGGCAAGGACTCCAGTTCGGAAAGAAGGGATCGGACACGAACTGCAATTGGAAGCCCTGAGCTGGGCCGCCGATGTGGGAGATGAACCGCGGTTGGTGGGAAAAGGATACAGTAATCCAGATGTGCAGGAGAACTATAAACGTGTGCAACGTAACTGGCCAGCAATTGTGCATGCCTAACCTGCAATGGAGGGACTCCGGCCTCCACAAAGACACTGGTCACCAGACTCATCCTAAAAGCTCTTGTCGCTAGGCGAATGCCGCAGTGGTGGACTGGGTCGAGTAAACACAATGCTGAGGGTGCCGCCGAACCATAAACCAGACTCCCATAGTCAAGGCGGGATTGAACAAGGACTCTGTAGAGCTTCAGCAGCATAGAGCGATCTGCACCCCAGTTTGTGTTGGTCACGCAGCGGAAGGCATTGAGGTGCTGCCAGCAGCCAGGACCGACAGGAAGGGAAGTGCCCCCCTCCATCAAGGGGGGCACATGTAGTCTTCCGGCTCTGAGAGGTGAGTGGAGTTGATGGGGCTCAAACTGTTGTAGCGGCGGTGTAAGACAATGTCATACGTACAGGATGTAGGCATTCAAATTTCCTCTTAGCCTCAATATAGGTCAGTCAGTCCAATGCCTTGTACTCCATGATTTTCCTTTCTTTCTGGAGAATCCTGCAGTCAGGCGTGCAAGGCGAATGGTGTTCTCTGCAGTTGACACAGATGGGAGGTGGGGCACATGGAGTATTGGGATGTGACGGGCGTCCGCAATCACGACATGTGACACTGGAAGTACATCGGGAAGACATACGGCTGAACTTCCAGCATTTAAAGCACTGCATTGGGGGAGGGATACAGGACTTTACATCACAGCGGTACACTATCACCTTGACCTTCCCGGGTACTGTATCACCCTCGAAGGCCAAGATGAAGGCACTGTTGGCAACCTGATTATCCCTTGGACCCCAGTGGACACACCGAACGAAATGTACACCTCGCTGCTGTAAATTGGCACGCAGCTCGTCGTCAAACTGCAAAATAAGGTCCCTGTGAAATACGATACCCTGGACCATATTTAAGCTCTTATGGGGTGTGATGGTTACAGAAACATCCCCCAGCTTGTCACAAGTGAGTAACACCCATGACTGGGTGGAGGATGCTGTTTTGATCAAGACTGTCCTAGATCTCATTTTGGACAAGCCCTCCACCTCTGCAAACTTGTCCTCTAAATGCTCAACAAAATAGTGAGGCTTCACTGTCAAGAAAGATTCCCCATCAGCTCTCGAACATACAAGATACCCCCATGGTGTGGCCAGGGAGGGGAACAATTTGGGGTCGTACTTCTGTGTGTTGAATTGAGCCTGTGAACGCTTAAGAGACTGCTGGTGTTTGACCACCAGCAAGAGATGATGTACTACACTTCATCGTGTGTCATTAGCCCTGATGCCACCCACTCCGACCAGGGACCGTCCCCATGTGCACCACCCAGCTGCAGCAAAGGCCACCTGGCAGGATGGCCATTGCTGGGAGTCCCAATGCCCAAGGGTGACGGGCATCTAATCCTCGCCATACGTGCGGAGTTAACAGCACAGGCATCAGCAGAGTGATCCTTGTGTGGTCAGGGGGCTACAACCAACTGGGTACATGGCGGCCCCACCACAGCGGACTGGCTAGCATGCTGGATATCAGGTGCAACCAAGCAAACAAGTCCATTATCATCATCAACATAGAAAATGATACTGCACAGTTGATGGAAAAATGTGCACCCAGAAGGATGACCTCGCCCAGCAGTTGGAGAATGAGCAGAAGTGCAGATGCACCTCAATGAAGGATGTGATAGGTCTCAGTGCATGATGGACATGATGCACCTTGTAAGGCGGCATTCCCCGATTGGCTCGCTTTTCAGGAAAATTTTGGAAACTGGAGGTCAAACCCTACAGGGGACCATCACATAAAGGCCGAAACGTGTGAGACTACTTTTAGTCGCCTCTTACGACAGGCAGGAATACCTTGGGCGTATTCTAACACCCAGACCCGCAGGGGGGCCAGAGACAGGGATTCATGTGGCATTGTTCTGGATGTCTTGTCCAAAAATTACCCTGTGCAGATAGAGAACCATCTCGTGAGGGTAATGTCTTAGACCTCCTGGCAACAAACAGACCTGAACTTATCGAATCAGTTAATGTAGAGGAATGTGTCAGTGATCATAAGGCTGTGACAGCACCTATGACGAAGGGTCCTACAAGGAATGTTAAGAAAGGGTGACAGCATACAAATTTCAGAATATCTCAGTAGCCAGCATCAAATATTCGGTGATGAGGACGAAGATGTGGGGAACAAATGGAAAAAATTCAAAGGCATAATTCAATATGCCCTAGACAAGTATGTTCCGAGTAAGGTTTCAAGTAAAAACCTAGATAACGAACAAAATCTGAATGAAGCGAAAATGAGCGTAAGGAGAGAAATGAGAGAAATCTTCAATGATTTTGAAAGCAAGATGTTCTCAACCCACAAAACCTAGGAGATTTTGGTCATATGCAAAATCAATAAGTGGGTCAAAATCATCTATTCATTCTCTCCGTGACCACACCAACACTGAAACAGAAGATAAGAGAGAGAAGGCTGAAATACGGAATTCGGTCTTCCAAAGTTGTTTCACTGTGGAAGATCGTAACACTGTCCCGCCTTTCAATCACCATACGAACATCAAAATGGCAGATACTGAGATAGCCGATAGCGGAATTGGAAAGCAGCTACTATCGGTTAGTAGTGGAAAGGCATCACCACCACGAGATACCTATAAAATTGTATAAATATTATGCGAAAGAACTTGCTGCCCTTCTAGCAGTAATTTATTATAGAGTGCTTGATCAATGAAAGGTACCTAATGAATGGAAGAAAACGCAAGTCGTTCCCTTTTTTAAGAAAGGCCATAAGACAGATCCACATGATTATAGACCTATATTATTGATGTCAATCTGTTGTAGAATTATGGAACATGTTTTATGCTCAACAATTATGATATTTTTCGAAAATGAACACCTCCTCTACAAAAATCAACAAGGATTTAGCAAACAGAGATCCTGCGAAACTCAGCTCACTCTACTCCTCCATGAGATACACAGCGCAGTGGACAATGGCACTCAGGTTGATGCCATGTTCCTTGATTTCAGTAAGGCATTTGACACCGTGCCGCAATGCCATTTAATGAAAAAAATACGAGCTTATGGAGTATCGGAGCAGACTTGTGATTGGATTCAAGATTTCTTGCAAATAGAACTCAACACGTCATTCTTAATGGAACAAAATGGACAGCCGTAAAGTTAATATCTGAAGTGCCACAGAGAAGTGTGATAAGACTGTTGCCATTTACAATATATATAAATGATCTAGTAAAAAGCGTTGGTTGCTCTTTAAGGCTATTTGCGGATGATGCAGTTGTCCATAGCAAAGTAGGAATGCCAGAAGATAGTAAGAATTTGAAGAATGAACCGCAGAGAATTGATGAATGGTGCAGGCTCTGGCAGTTGACCCTGAACATAAATAAATGTAACACACTGCACATACAAGGAAAAGAATTCCACTACTGTACAGCTACACTATTGATGACAAAAAGCTGGAGACAGTGTCTGCCATAAAATATCTAGGTGTAACTATCCAGGGCGACCGTAAGTCGAATGACTACATAAAACAGATAGGAGGAAAAGCAGATACCACACTCAGATTCATTGGAAAAATCTTAAGGAAATGTGACTCACCCATGAAAGAAGTGGCTTATAAGGCTCTTGTTCACCCAATTCTTGAGTATTGTTTATCTACCCCGTATCCATATCAGGTAGGACTGATAGAGGACATAGAGAAGAAGATCCAATGAAGAGCAGCATTATTTCATCAAGAGATCATTTAGCTGGCGAGAGAGCTTTAGGGAGATGGTAAACAAACTCCAATGGCACGCGTTAGAAGAGAGACGGCGTGCATCAGGGAGACATTTACTACTGAAATTTCGGGACAGCACTTTTCAGGAGTCGGACAACATATACTTCCCCCCACATACATCTTGCTTATTGACTACACGGAGAAAATTCGAGAAATTAGAGCCAATACAGAGGCTTACCGACAATGATTCTTCTCACGCACTATTTACGAGTGGAACAGGGTTGGAAGGATCAGACAGTGATGCCAAAAGTACCCTCTGCCACACACCATTAAATGTAAAATTTGCATCCTTATACTCCAGTTGACCACTATAGGTCAACTGAAGAATAGGGTGCTAGCACTAGTGAAGATGACAAAAGGCAAAAAATGTAAAATTTGTATCCTGTACTTCAGTTGACTAATATAGCTCTACTGAAGGATAGCATACTAGTGCTAGGGAAGGTGAAAAAAGTGACAAACATAAATTTTTTATCCTGTACTTCAGCTGACCTATATAGGTCAACTGAAGAATAGGATACAACCTTCATAGTTCTACTGAGTTACAAGATGCCAGTATTATGTGTCACATTTTTTGCTTTTGTTACTACTAGTATAAAACTCTTGAATTGACCTACATAGTGCAGGATACGAATCAGCTGCAGAGGAAACAGCAGTTGGAATGACTGACCATCAGACAAAGGTATAATTCAAAATGTGTACTCAAATGATTTAAAGTTACCACAAGAAACAAAGAGCATACACAACATGTATCTCTTAATAATACATTCATTTATTTTAATTTCGATTATGACACTTTGCCACAGAAGATAACCAATTTATTACCTACAGTTCGAAAATAAACAAACTAATATTTATGATTAAAAATGATGTCATTGATCCAAGTCGACGAGTTGGATCCCACTTTTCAGTTGACCCCTTGTTTGCTATGGCTCATTTATTCACATCTTGGGTTGAATTCTACAGCATGACAGAAATTCCTCTGCTTTTTTAAATTTTATTTTCTCAGAACAACAAAGACAAGTTGCACCATAAATTTAATTTTTTAGTAGCCTAAAATTATCAAGACATGTAATAAAAAAGCTCGTTAACTTAAAATTATGTCTAGTTCAGCAATATAGTTTATGCAGTGTTTACTATGAAGTTTCAATGCATGTAAGGTAATATACAGCTGTTCAACATAAATCCATTTTTTCATTGTTTATTACTTCGTAAACATCTGAGATTTCGAGGTCCTGTTACTTATGTGTGTTAATTTACAACAGTAATTTTTTTTTTTAAATTTCCCATTTGGAGGCAAATGAGCCATATGATCACTTTGGGGTTTCAAAGTTTCATCTGGGCTGCAACAGAATGAATCACAAGCATTGGTGTGTACATACTTTGTGAGAGAGCCTCTACAGATCCATGGACATAAGCTCATTACTACTTCACAGACTGAGACACTAATGAAGCTATCTTCCATCAGTTATGGAAATGTTATAAAAATATGCAAATTTCTTTTAGGATGGGTCTCTCCGACAACACGTATATCATGTAAATGGTGTATTTAAAAACAAAGATAATGTGACTTACCATATGAAAGTGCTGGCAGGGCGATAGAAACACAAACACACACATACATACACACAAAATTCTAGCTTTCGCAACCAATGGTTGCTTCACCAGGAAAGAGGGAAGGAGAGGGAAAGACGAAAGGATGTGGGTTTTAAGGGAGAGGGTAAGGAGTCCTTCCAATCCCGGGAGCGGAAAGACTTACCTTAGAGGGAAAAAAGGACAGGTATACACTCGCACACACACATATCCATCTGCACATACACAGACACAAGCAGACATTTGTAAAGGCAAAGACTTTGCGCAGAGATGTCAGTCGAGGCAGAAGTAAAGAGGCAAAGATGTTGTTGAAAGACAGATGAGATATGAGCGGCGGCAACTTGAAATTAGCGGAGGTTGAGGCCTGGCGGATAACGAGAAGAGAGGATATACTGAAGGGCAAGTTCCCATCTCCGGAGTTCAACGCAATCTGGAACCACAACACCCCAATTCAGTAGTTAACCTTTCCTCCAAACCTCTCTCCCAATCCGAAACCTCTGTCCCATCCAAAGGCCTCACCTTCAGCCCCACTCCCAGATTCAACCAAACAGCCCTCGTCAAAGATTTACTGTCCTACACTCGTACTCTCTGCTGGAAATATCACTTTGCCACGAAGAAAAATGATCCTAATCCTACTCCTAATGATCCAACTCCCCAAGACACTATCCAAATTGAACCCTGCCTGGAACAGTTCCGTCCTCCGTCACAGCGGGACACACCTCCTCTTCTTCAAAATCACCCTCTCTAAACCTTCCAGGAATTTCTGACTTCCAGCCTTGCTTCTCAATCCTTCTTAAAAAACCTTAATCCTACTCCCAACATCACCACTGCTGAAGCCCAAGCTATCCGTGATCTGAAGGCTGACCGATCCATTGTCATTCTTCCGGAGGACAAGGGTTCCATGACCGTGGTACTTGATCGTCGGGAGTATGTGGCTGAGGGACTGCGTCAGCTTTCAGACAACAACACATACAAAGTTTGCCAAGGTAATCCCATTCCTGATGTCCAGGCGGAGCTTCAAGGAATCCTCAGAACCTTAGGCCCCCTACAAAACCTTTCACCTGACTCCATCAACCTCCTGACCCCACCGACACCACGCACTTTCTTCCTAAAATTCACAAACCCAATCATCCCGGCCGCCCCATTGTAGCTGGTTACCAAGTCCCCACAGAACGTATCTCTGCCTACGTAGATCAACACCTTCAACCCATTACATGCAGTCTCCCATCCTTCATCAAAGACACCAACCACTTTCTCGAACGCCTGGAATCCTTACCCAATCTATTACCCCCGGAAACCATCCTTGTAACCATTGATGCCACTTCCTTATACACAAATATTCCGCACATCCAGGGCCTCGCTGTGATGGAGCACTTCCTTTCATGCCAATCACCTGCCACCCTACCTAAAACCTCTTTCCTCATTACCTTAGCCAGCTTCATCCTGACCCACAACTTCTTCACTTTTGAAGGCCCGACATACCAACAATTAAAGGGAACAGCCATGGGTACCAGGATGGCCCCCTCGTACGCCAACCTATTCACGGGTCGCTTAGAGGAAGCCTTCTTGGTTACTCAGGCCTGCCAACCCAAAGTTTGGTACAGATTTATTGATGACATCTTCATGATCTGGACTCACAGTGAAGAAGAACTCCAGAATTTCCTCTCCAACCTCAACTCCTTTGGTTCCATCAGATTCACCTGGTCCTACTCCAAATCCCATGCCACTTTCCTTGACGTTGACCTTCATCTGTCCAATGGCCAGCTTCACACGTCCGTCCACATCAAACCCACCAACATGCAACAGTACCTTCATTATGACAGCTGCCACCCATTCCACATCAAACGGTCCCTTCCCTACAGCCTAGGTCTTCGTGGCAAACGAATCTGCTCCAGTCCGGAATCCCTGAACCATTACACCAACAACCTGAAAACAGCTTTCACATCCCGCAACTACCCTCCCGACCTGGTACAGAAGCAAATAACCAGAGCCACTTCCTCATCCCCTCAAACCCAGAACCTCCCACAGAAGAACCACAAAAGTGCCCCACTTGTGACAGGATACTTTCCGGGACTGGATCAGACTCTGAATGTGGCTCTCCAGCAGGGATACAACTTCCTCAAATCCTGCCCTGAAATGAGATCCATCCTTCATGAAATCCTCCCCACTCCACCAAGAGGGTCTTTCCGCTGTCCACCTAACCTTCGTAACCTCTTAGTTCATCCCTATGAAATCCCCAAACCACCTTCCTTACCCTCTGGCTCCTACCCTTGTAACTGCCCCCAGTGTAAAACCTGTCCAATGCACCCTCCCACCACCACCTACTCCAGTCCTGTAACCCGGAAAGTGTACACGATCAAAGGCAGAGCCACGTGTGAAAGCACCCACGTGATTTACCAACTGACCTCCATACAATGTGAAGCTTTCTATGTGGGAATGACCAGCAACAAACTGTCCATTCGCATGAATGGACACAGGCAGACAGTGTTTGTTGGTAATGAGGATCACCCTATGGCTAAACATGCCTTGGTGCACGGCCAGCACATCTTGGCACAGTGTTACACCGTCCGGGTTATCTGGATACTTCCCACTAACACCAACCTGTCTGAACTCCGGAGATGGGAACTTGCCCTTCAGTATATCCTCTCTTCTCGTTATCCGCCAGGCCTCAACCTCTGCTAATTTCAAGTTGCCGCCGCTCATACCTCACCTGTCTTTCAACAACATCTTTGCCTCTTTACTTCCGCCTCGACTGACATCTCTGCCCAAACTCTTTGCCTTTACAAATGTCTGCTTGTGTCTGTGTATGAGCGGATGGATATATATATATGAGTGTGTGTGTGTGTGTGTGTGTGTGTGTATGTGTGTGTGTGTGTGTGTGTGTGTGTGTGCGCGCGCGAGTGTATACCTGTCCTTTTTTCCCCCTAAGGTAAGTCTTTCCGCTCCCGGGATTGGAATGACTCCTTACCCTCTCCCTTAAAACCCACATCCTTTCGTCTTTCCCTCTCCTTCCCTCTTTCCTGACAAAGCAACCATTGGTTGCGAAAGCTAGAATTTTGTGTCTATGTATGTGTTTGTTTGTGTTTCTATCGACCTGCCAGCGCTTTCGTATGGTAAGTCACATCATATTTGTTTTTAAATATATTTTTCCTGCGTGGAATGTTTCCCTATTATATTCATGTAAATGGTGTATGCATAGCATCTAAAATGTATTACAATACGAGTGGCGGTCAAAAAGTTTCAAGCTTGAGATAGTTACTGTAATGTCTCATACAAACACCACCACCTACTTTTATGGTGACCTGTGTGGGGGACGCATGTAAAATTTCGCGGCTCCAGCTTTGTTAGTTTTGCCGCTAGGATGCATTGTGTACTGTAGTGTAAGCAAATTGGAGAATATAGAGAGAATCAAGAACCGTGCTGTGATTGAATATCTTCATTTGAAGGGAGTGATGCCCAAGGAAATTGCGGAGGACATGCGGAACACACTCAAGGACAGTGCTGTCTTATACAATAGTGAAAAACTGGGTGTCCGACTTCAAACGTGGAAGAACGAGTGTGGAAGATGTGACAAGGAGCAGAAAGCCTGTCACCATTGTCACTGATGAAACAGTGACTGCAATTCCTAACACAATTTTGCAGGATCATCGAACAACGTTGTAGCACATTGAAACCACACTTGGAATCTCCCGTGGGCGTGTTTACGACATTGTTGCGGGTATTTCAGGAATGCGGAAAGTTTTATCTTAGTTGGGTCCCAAAAGACTTAAATGCAGATCAGAGACAGGAGCTTGTGCAGTGTTGTTGATGCAGATGAAGACGGGTTTCTTGCAAGGTATGTGACAATGGATGGAACATGGGTTCACCACTTTCATCCTGAGACAAAACAAAACAATGGAAACATCCTTCATCCCCATAAAAAAAATTCTGGGAGCAAAAAGCAGCTGGTAAGGTGATGGCATTGGTGTTCTAGGATGCAGAAAGGGGTAATTATAGTGGTTTACATGCAAAAGAGCATAACTATCAATGCATCGTACTACTGCACCCTCCTGTGCCATTTGAGAGAAGAGAAAACTGATACACAGAGTTCTTTTGCATCAGCACAACACACCGGTGCACAAAGACCTTGCAACACTAGAAACTCCGCATGACTGTGGGTTCAAATTGTTATGTCATCAATATTCTCCAATTTGACTCCATCAGACTTTTTCTTTTCCCAAACCTAAAAAAAGACCTCAAAAGATGACGATTTTACAATGATGACGCAGTGATTGATGCTGTGAACACCTGGACTCGAAATCGAAGACCTTTTATTTGAATGTTTTGCAGAAGTCATCTGAATGTGGTCGCAAGTGTATTAGTGTACACGTGTATTATATTGAAAAATAAATTGGTATTATGAAATTTCTGTCATTCTTTATTTGTTAGGCTAGAAACTTTTCGACCCCCCTTCGTATAGGAAAAAATTAAAATGTAAGCAGCTACATATAAACACCTCTTTTCAGAGAGCTGTTAGTATTCAATTTAGGTACATAGTAAGTTTCTCCCCCATGAACCACCAACCTTGCCAAGGAGGGGTGGGATGGCTCGAGTGCCTCAATGATGTGGAAAGCCATACGACCACAATGAAGGGGTGTCTGTGCAGAGGCCAGACTAACTCACGGTTCCTGAAGAGGGGCAGCAACCTTTCCTGCAGTTGCAGCTGTAACAATTTGAACAGAAGAGCTGCACTGGCCTTGCTAAAATAGCAGCTGTAGTTTCCCCTTGCTTCCAGCCGTCTGCGGTACCAACACAGCAAGGCTATGTAACAAGGCCAGATTGTTATAGCTCCAACTGCTGAAAAAGTTGCTGCCCCTCTCCAGAAACCATGAGTTAGTCTGGCCTCTGCACACCCACAATTACTTCTCCTTTGAAGGCACCACCTACCAACAAATCCGGGGTATGGTGATGGGCACACGTGGAACTATCCTATGCCAACCTATTTTGGGCAATCTAGTGGAATCCTTCCTAATTATCCAGAATCCTAAACCCCTCACCTGGTTCAGACCAACTGATGACATCTTTATGATCTATCAACATCCCTCCAGAACCTCAACACCTTCTCCCTCATTCGCTTCACCTGGTCCTCCTGAACAAAACAAGCCACCTTTCTCGATGTTGGACCGACTCCCTTCGATACAGCTAGCCACCCGTGGCCATCACAACAGTCACTCTTGCAATTACGTTCCCAACCTCGTACAGAAGCAGATCTTCTGCGCCTTATTGCTCTAGTCACCCGCTACCTCCCAATATCCTACTGACTGGGCATGAAGAGCACTCCTCTCATGACTCAGTACCACCCAGGACTGCAGCAACTGAATCATTCTCCATCAGGGTTTCGACTATCTCTTATCATGCCCTGAAATGAGGAATGTCCTACCCACTATCGTTCCCAACCCTCCCACAGCAGTACTCCTCCACCCACCAAACCTACATGATATCCTCATCCACCTCTATATAACCTATGCCCCCAACCTCTTGCCTCATGTCTCAAGTAACAGACCTAAATGCAAGACCTGTACCATACACCCTCCCATTCCCACCACCACCACCACCACCTAGTCCAGTACAGTCACAAGCATTACCAACCCCATCAAAGGCAATGCTTCCAGTGACACCAGTCATGTGATCTAGAAGCTAAGCTGCAACCATTGTGCTGTGTTTTACATGTGTGTGACAAACAACAAGCTGTCTCTCTGCACGAATGGCCACCGACAAACTGTGGCCAAGAAACAGCTGGACTACCCAGTTACTGAGCCCACTGCCCACTACAATGTTCTTCATTTTGATGACTGCTTCACAGCCTGTGCCATCTGGATTCTTCCCACCAACACTAGCTTTCTGAATTGTAAAGGCTCTTCCTGCAATATACCCTACATGTCCGTAACCCTCCTAACCTCAATCTTCATTAGTCATTGTCTTTCACTCATTGTCCCCTTCCTTGTTCCCACTCCAGTACTAAAGAGGCCTCTATTCCACAAATACGCTGACAGTCTTTCTACTTCTCTCCTTTCCCACTCCCCCCAACCCCCACCTACACCTAACCTACCGACCGCACCTAGCTGTCCTCCTCTCTCTCCACCCTGTCCCTTTATGCTCCCACAAGCAGCACTTTACCGTCCCCACTCCTATGCTTCTCACATCATGTGCAGTAGCTTGTAATGTGGCCTCGGCAATCAGAGATGGTGGTCACATATGTGTGACTTGCATTTGCATAAACGTATGTGTTTATGTTGTCTAATTCAGAAGAATTGCCCAAAAGCTACTTATTAAGCAGTCTTTTAGTTGCAGCTGTCTACAACTCAACATCTCCACTATATGTTAGGTAGCAATCTATCCTTTTCATAATATTGTAACTGTTTAACATACTGTGTACAAATGACTTTAATACCTTTGTCTCACATGGATGTCACATTTCTGAATGAGCTGTTAAACAGTGTAGCTTCAATATGTTGAGGAGTACCTCGAGGATGCTCAAGGCCTAACCGATTCAGTGGTAGCCTCTGGCCTTAAGAAAAAATTAGAATAAAAACATGCAAATCCTCTAGAAAGTGTCAGATTTAATTTCTTCTTTTTATTCTTTACTTCTGAATTCTCAGAAAAATATAATTTCCACCCTTTAACTTAGTGGTATAGGGTTGATTTTGGGTCATCATTTGTTGCTTCTGCTTCCCTAAATGTTTTGACTTACAGTATTTAGATCATCATGCACAGCCTTTGACATATTTATAGTGTAACAGCAATGTGGATGCTTCTTAATGCACAGGGTGTTCCAATCGAAAGGGGTCCCACAAACGTGTAGCAACTGCACTGTGTAATTTGTGCGTTTAACGTGGCACCACTAGACTTTGCAACATCATTTGACACAAAAGTGTTTCTGCACATTGCTGGGGCAGGACCTCAGTGTTCATGTTTAGAGACAATGTTGAAGAGCGCATGTTTCTTGTGAAACAATATTGGATTACTGGTTCCATTAAGACATGTCAGCAAATGTTTTTCAAAAGGTTTAGTGACTAATATATATTGTCTAAATGCAGCATACAAAAGACAGTGAACAAGATGGAGAGCATTGGAATAGGATCTTCATGGTGGGGTACAGCCGCCATTATTGGCAGAAAAATTGACTGACATGAAACAACTGTTGTTTGCTTCTCTTGCAAAGTATGTCCGACTTTTATCTCAGGAATATTGAATATCACAGAGTACATGTCACAGTACTGCGAAGAAAGCCAGCATGTAGCTACACAGGTTTACAGTTGTTTAGGAACTGAATGTCAATGACAAACACAAACGCATTAAATTTTGCCGTTCGTTTCAGCAATTTATTGCTCAGAGGACAGGAATATTGCAGTACACATGGTTTAGTGACGAGGCATGGTTCCACCTCTCTGGCTATGTTAACTCACAGAATAGACTTTCGTGGTTTAATGAAAATCCACATGCACTGGTCTAGTAACTGCTGGATTCAAAGACTGGCGTGTTCTGTGCAATATCACAGTGTTGCATCATCGGTTTTCTCAAGACTACTGTGGCAAGTCCAGTTGACATCAAAATGTTCCAGGCATTTGTGAACAAGCTGGACAATGAGGAACTTACCTTTGGCTGGTACCAACATGACAGTGCCACATGTCTTGAGTGACCATGGCTGAGGTTGAACCATTTTCCCCCCAGAAGAATGATTTCGAAAGAAATGTGGCCCCCAAGTCACTTGATTTAACACCACCTGACTGTTTTTCTCTGGTGTGGCCTAAAAGGCAAGATCTACAGGAACAAACCTTGCAACTTGGAAGATTTATGAGAGAACATTATCTGTGAAATCCAAGTATTGACACCAGAGGTTCTGGCAGCAATGTTTGAGAATCTGCAGCGTCGTGTTCAACTGTGTTTAGAAGTTGAGGGTGGTCACTTCCAGCACCTTTTGTGATTCACCTTTATTTCCCCGTGAACAAGGTATGACATGTTCATTTCCATGTCCTTATTTTTATGCAAAGCCTTTAAGGCTAATTTAAGCAAATGTTCGTTTGTGGGGTCTCTTTCAAGTGGGACACCCTGTAAGTCCTTGGCAGTTTACAAAATCTGATACAGAATATCATAATCATATCATTCTAAGTCTCAACTCACTATCTGTTCCCAATTACACACTTTGTAATTTTTGTGATAAACGTAAACGTGCAATAGTTCTCATTTATCTCGAAATTAAGTAATTCCACTTTTATAATTTCACTTGGGACTCATAAAATAATTGAGTGGACCATAAATGTGTTTACCTTACCAATAGATATGCCTAACAGAAAAAAAGTACAATTTTCTTTCTTCAGAAATCTGGAGCTGACGAACTGGTAGTTAAAGCAACATAAAAAGCTCAACAATTAACAAAATTCAACAACAAAAAAGAGAGGGAAGTGATGTCACAATAAAAAATGGCAGCTGAAAACAATTCTGCCTACAATAACACCTAATGTCTCCAAAAAAATTTTATACCCGCTGTTCTCAATTAGTCCTAGTTAACAAATACCTGCATGACCCTAGATAGTTTTGCTATTTGGATGGCAAAATACTGATGATGCCCAAAGCACACACTACATAAAACCCTGACTGGCTACAGCACAGAAAGCATTTTTAAAATGAGGAATTTGTTAACACTGAATGTAAAACGTTACTAAGTCTTATCTGAATGTATTTGTCTGAAGTGTAGCCTTGAAAGGAAGTGAAAGGGCCACAATATGCAGTTCAGACAAGAAGAGAATAGAAGCTTCTGAAATAGGTTTCTATAGAAGAATTGTGGTTTTTCACATAACTAATGAGAAAGTACTGGACTGAAGATAAAAGAAATAAATTTATCGCAGAACTTGAATGAAAGAAGGGACTGGTTGATGGGACACACTCTGAAATGTGAAGGAATTGTAAACTTGGTAATGGAGGGAAGTGCGGGGTTAAAAATTGTAGAGAGCGATCAAAACTTGAATACAGCATGGAGAGTTACGTCAAACCAATCTTTGGAATGGAGACCACAACAACATAATTGCACATTATTGGTTTGGTAATGGGTCAAATGCTTTTTGGACGTCAAGATCAACTGCACCAACATGACTGTGTTGATCCATGGTTTTCAGGATTTTACACAAGAAAAATTACAGTTGAGTTTCTATGACCAACCCTTTCGGAATTCATACTGGTTGGCATGGAGTTCATAGCGTTTGAGATACCTAATTATGTCTGAGCTCAGATTATGTTCTAGGATTCTATAACAGATAGATGTCAACAAGATTGGACAGTAGTTTTGTGGATCAGTGCTGCTTACCTTCCCGTTGACGGTTTTTTATTCGAGGTTTCACTGTACATTATGATGAAAATGAGAGCTAACTCAGCTGCAAATTCCATATGGAATGTGACAGTGATTCCTCAGAACCTGCAACCCTTACTAAAGTCCAAACCATGTTTAAATGTGGGGTCGGCTGTTTCCAGACATCAGTTTTGGACAATGATGTAACGATGCTATGATGTGTGATGACAATTGTGTGCTAACAGTAACATAAAACACTGAAAATATCTATTTTGTTTTGGAATGCAAGTTGTGGTGAAAGGCTCATCTGCAGCATAGTTAAGATATCTAGCTTAAGCTGGAACACGACATTTTTAATTATGAATTGGTGAAGACAACACGTGATGCCACACTCAACTCTAATACTTGCTATGGCACATATTTTCTGCATAATGGATTCTGATGACTGATTCAAGACTGTTTTGATGGCACCATGGACAAGGCAGACAGATGGTATTGTCAGACTAAGTATTTTTGAAGGTCAAACACGTCACGACTTGAAAATATCAGACAACTTGGAGAATATGTAACTATGGAATAACATATGAGAAGACTGTTCAGACACATTTGTCAGTTTCACAAACTCCCAACCAACCCATCACCTTATAATGTAAAATGGACCTCAGGCTATGCTTTATTTCACACACAACAGTGTGTAAGTGGAAATTTATAAAAGATATAAAGTAAAGAGCACAACATGAAACATATTCCTCCTCGAAGGATAGCATCTCCACGTCGTCAATATAGATCTAATAAACAAAGCGTTCTAAGCCGGCACACACGAGAAATAACTGAAATACATTGAACGAAACATACAACAATTAATTTTTAGTAAACGGATAAATACATACAAAAGCATTTCAGACATCATCGCAAATCTTACGACGTACTTCAACTAATGGACCGATGGGGTTGGCGCGTTTCAGTAGACTTGGAATGTTTTTCATGTATCTGATGTGAATATTTTACTTTCATTCTTATAGGTTTTCTTAATTTCCTTGTTGTTGTATGAATCTAAGGCAATCTCCGTGTTACCAAAGCATTTAAAACGATGAGACTGCAATTTAAGACGCTGTACAATCCTTCTCTATCGTGTTTGTATGGAATGTTAATTACTACCTATCAGTATTCTGTGACAGTGAAAATTGATGTCAAACACCTAAACAATTACTCACCATTCCTTCCTTCATAAAACCACTGGTACCCATCGTCGAAGCTAACAGCCTCCTTTTCTAGTCCACTGACTTCGACAAGCTGAGGTTTTTCCAAATAATCCGGTGGAATTTCCTGACGGCACATTGCACATTTTCTGCTCTGATTGGCAACACCCTTTACACAAAGAAAGCAGAAGATATGTCCACAAGGAAGCTGGGCGGGGTGTATACACGTTTGGAGACAAACTGCGCATTCTGGAATCTGCGGGCCTGAAATCGACAGCAAATAAAAATTAGTATCTACTTACTTACCAATTTCGTCGAAAGTAGAACACAAACTCGTTACCTTCAAATACTTGTTCTTTATTTCCAGTTGCTGCTGCGCGCTCTTCTTTGTCCTCTTCTTTCGCTGACATCTTTATTTTATTTGGCTCAGCAGACGTGCCACCCTCAGCCATTTTCAGTTTATGACTAGCTAGACCGCATGAGCACCACCTTCAGGACACCCACGCGTTTGCAATTTAACATCTACACCCCTTAACACGAAACGACAATAACATTTGTTTTCATAATAACCCGTTCAGATTCACCTCTTCCACTCGAACGAAAACATAACACCCAAAGTCAAAGATATTACATCACAACTTAACGGATCTTATTATTAATTATTGTGACTTTTGGTGCGAAGGCTATATATCCTTCTCTCAGAGTTTTGGAGATTTACGGAGTAATGTCGCATTTATCAATGAATATCATAATTAGTTTTAAAACTGCGATATTATTTTGATGGAGTGGAGTAGTTGGAAATGGTTGATCACATCGTATTAAGGCCCGCACACACGCAACGATCTGTCTGCGCAAATGTCTGCGCACATCACATCTGTGCAGACAGATCGTTGCGTGTGGACAGAAGATTTGCACCATCCTGAGGTGTGTGCAAAACTGGAATTTTGAGCGAAACTTCTCAAATCTGTGGGTTCAATTGAAGATGAAATTGGAGTGTCAATGTGCGAGGAAATGGAACACGATATAATGTAAAACAATATATTTCACATACGGTTATCAAAGGTTTATTCAAAAGAATGTATTTGTGTGAAAACATAATAGAAAATTAACTACTATTATAAAAAGAACTCATCCGTCAAGACAGCGTAAATAGCTGCACATCTGTTGGCTATTATTTCACTCAAGGTTTTTTTCGATACTGCAGTTGAAAATTCCAAATCCTTGTAGCTCCTTCCTGTTGCTAGGAGGAATCTTAATGTTACCGCCAGCCGTTCATGAGGAGAAATTGCCCTTCTCATACAAATATTTTTTCTCATAATATTAGGGGTTACAAGCTTTAAGAGATTATTATAGGTTTCGACATCCGTCCGCAAATAATTTCGCCAGTCGTTATGTTCGCCCTGCAACTCTCGCAGTAAATTTACGTGAGAAAACTACTTTCGCTTTAGCAGACACTGTCTACACCATTTTGACCGCTTTCTCTGTTTCCTGCGGTTGGTCTGAATGCTTTTTTGCGACACGAGTTGCGAACACAGACCACAGCAGAATTTCGTCCATTTCTATATTTCAAAATAACTGAATTAAATTTTTGACGTTTACGGGGAGCGTAGTCGCTTGCCACTGATATTTCTTTTCTACACCGAAAGATGGCGGGTGAGTAGTAGATTGGGGTTTGTGTCGTGTGAACACACCACATTTGAAGCGATCTTTTGCATGTACAGACATCTGCGCCGATGTCTGCGCAGACAGATCGTTGCGTGTGGACCGGGCTTTAGTTGTTGAATGAAATCGGTTTACTGATTTGCGTACAGTTAACATTCATAAAATATGTCACTGATATTCCCTACTGTTATTCCGTCACATTCGCAATAAGAGTTATCTCGAACTTGTATTCGGAGAAGATGGCTAGGGAACGATCCATGATTAAATCACATCCGAATACGGTGCTTATAAACTTCTTATTCGTGTGAAGTATGTGGAACCTGGGCTTCGAGGGAATGTCTGGCTGTATTTGACCATGATATTTACCTTCCATGTGTATGATAGTTGATATTCGTCTCGCCATTCATGTCTTATTCTTCTGTATAATGTAGTCTGCAGGTCTGATGGCGGCAATAAGATGTTTTTAACCCCTTGTTAGTCGCGTACGTATCTGTGAGATACGTGGACTAAATTTTGTTCAGTATTACAGCAATGAATAAAGGTAAGTGCTTGCCAGCTCAGGACTCTTGCATCATACCTTTGTTATTATGGTACGGAAGTTTCAACCCTATTTCGACGCTGTTGAGGTCGCAAACTGGGCAGACGTCGACACGTGTATCAGGTTGCGTCTACTAGAAACATCGCGCGATTTCAGGTAATGCGTTGTCGTCGCTATCCATTGCAACGATAGTGTTGTTTAGAGCATGCTTAACCCTCTGGCTGGCGCGCCTACTGTTGTCACACGATTAGGCGCACTTTGTAAAATTTACAACATGGTCATTTGTCAGTAGAAACAAACTTGTCTTAAACATGCTATTATATGTATTGAAGAAAGCAGTTCATATTTACTATCTTCAACATCTATAACAAACGTTTATGCTCTTTTAGTTCATTAAATAACAAGCTAGCCGGTTTTCTGACATATGTTCACTTTCATAACACTTTTCACAGACAGTTAGTTTGCATATTAATTCCGACAATGTCCATAAAAATGAAAAAGTAGCCAATGGCCATCACCTTGTAATTCTTGAAATGGAATATCAGGCACACATTTTATCTACAACGTCAACTCCACCTTTTATCATGTTGTACTCAATTATGATTTCAGGTTTGTGTGTTTCTTCATCCAGTGTCGCTATGTCATGTACAGCAGACAAACGTATTATAGCACAGTTTTTACAAGGAACATATGAAACTAAGGTCTTATCCTACTGAAACCCAAACACTGCACTTCCAATTTGTTTTGTTTTCTTTGGGAGAAATTCTGGAAGGACTTCACATCAGTTGTTCATCGCTGTACCAATGCAAGTGATAGTCTTCTGCAGTAAATATTAAGAAAGGAGTTAGCATGAGTACCATTGTCAGTTGTAAGGTTCCTGTTAGAATTTTTTATAGGCACCACTTATCTTTTCACTAAGTCCTCAGGAGCATTAGATACCCGATATTGTCCTTTGGTTGTATGCCACAATAAACCTTCAGATAAATACAATAAGATACTTTTGCATCACACAGAGCAAACATTTTTGTCTGATTTGCTGGGTATGTACTGAATGCATATACAGCGGTCTCCATACGGATTAAGCATTTCATCTATCAAGGTGAATTCATCAGGCTGTAAGAACATTGACAGTTAGTAGCAATAGGATCCAGTACAGTACGAATTGCAACCAACTTATCAGATTTCCTGCTGCCATTCCTCGTTTCCATATCAAAAAACCGCATACAGCTTAGAAAAAACATAAACCTATTGTAACCCACTGCAGTCCTAAGCAGCAACATTCCCATTCCGTCTGCTGGAACGTTAGAAAGATGGAATTTTCTTCTTCTTCTTTTTAAAAAAATCCCAAACACAGCCATTATTTCGGCACTTTATTACTTCTTTTGCACGAGAATTGATGTGTGTCTCGCTGTTTATTTATATAGGTGTTTGTATAGTTTACGGTTTCATTAATAAAGTCAAAAAAGCGCTAACTTCATCAGTTATACCCATCACCTTTCTCTTTGGATCTGGTGGAATTTGAACAAGGTTTTTTGTGTTGGTTTTTGATGTTTTGGCACACTCGCTTTTACACCAATGTGAAACTCTGTTGTTTCAATGAAGAACCCTGGTACATCTGCTGTTCGTTGATGATACAAGCATCATTATTAATCCAGTAAAAGAAACTCCAATTGAAAATTATACAAATAAGGTCTTTGGAAAAGTCATTAATTGGATTTCACAAATGGGATTGCTTTAAATTTTGAGAAAACTCAATACATCCAATTTTCTGCTGCAAAAAGTACAGTTCCTTCAATAAATATAACACATCAACAGAAGTCAGTAGACAGGGTAGAGCATACTAAGTTTTTGAGTGTACATATAAATGAGAATCTTAATTGGAAAATTCATATTTTGTATCTTCTAAAGCGACTCGGTTCAGCAACTTTTGCAATTAGAATAATTGCCAATTTTGAGGATATAGAAATTAGTAAGCTAACATACTTTGTATACTTTCACTCTCTGATGTCATACGGAATAATATTTTGGGGTAACTCAACACTTAGACGAAAAGTATTCACTGCTCAGAAGAAAGTGGTTAGAATAATGTCTAGGGTTCATAGTCGCACATCTTGTAGGCATCTTTTTAAAGGATTGGGAATTCTTACAACAGCCTCACAGTACATTTACTCACTAATGAAATTTGTTCTCAGCAACATGGCTCAGTTTAAAAACAACAGTGACATTCATGATTATAATTCCAGAAAAAAGAAAGACTTACATCACCCTTTACTCAACCTATCTTTGGCACAGAAAGAGGTAAAATATGCTGCTATAAAAATTTTTGACAAATTACCAGATGAAATAAAATGTCTCACAGACAGCAGTAATAACTTCAAAAATAAATTGAAATCATATCTCCTTGACAACTCCTTCTATACCATAGATGAATTCTTGAACAGGAATAAATACATCTATAAATATAGTATATGAATTTTGTGCCATTTAAGGGAATGGTGTAAATAATAGAAATATTAATCTTTAACACTGTACTGACATATATATATATATATATCCAGATAGTGAACCTCCAACTCTAGAAGAAGTTAAAGAAATAATAAAGTCACTCAAGAATCGTAGAGCACCAGGAGAAGATGGCATCATCGCGGAAATCTGGAAGTTACAAGACCCAGAACTCACCAAAGACATCCACAGGATCTTGGAAGACATCTGGAAGACCATGAAAATTCCTGACGACTGGAAAACTGCCCTGATACACCCACTACACAAAAAAGGTGACAAGACTAACCCGAACAACTACAGAGGAATATCCCTACTACCGGTCACATACAAGATCCTCTCTAAAGCTTTACTGAACAGACTAGAATGCCAAACCGACCACTTGATTGGGGAATACCAAGCAGGCTTCCGTAAAGGGCGGTCTTGTGCGGAACAAATTTGGAACCTGAAAATGATTTTACAACACAAACAGAACCTGATCATTACCTTTGTTGACTTCAAAAAGGCGTACGACTCTATCGACCGGAAAACTCTCTTCAAAATTCTAGCAGAATACAAAGTAGACAACAAAACACGGGCTATCATAGAGCAAACTTTAACCAACACGACCTCCAAAGTAAAGTTCTGTGGGGAACTATCAGAGCCCTTTGAAATTCGCACAGGTGTCCGACAAGGCGATGGCCTCTCACCTCTCCTTTTCAATCTGGTGTTAGATAAAGTCATAAAAGAATGGGAAACATCACAACAGGGGATAACCTTAGGAAACCTACAGATTAAATGCCTGGCTTTTGCAGACGATTTGGCGATTGTCACGAAAGGTATAAAGGAAACAAAAGACGCTATTGAAAAACTGCACGAAATCGCTTCCAAAA
The DNA here is from genome assembly GCF_023864345.2 of Schistocerca serialis cubense. NCBI lineage: Eukaryota > Metazoa > Arthropoda > Insecta > Orthoptera > Acrididae > Schistocerca > Schistocerca serialis. The sequence continues at coordinate 171,745,800 of NC_064641.1, forward strand.
CTGGACTACAGATCTCTTACGAAAAGACACAGTTTATGAGCACAAAGAAACTCTCATCTCTGAACACAAAGTATGGCACTATTTACAAAACAGCAAACTTCAAATACCTCGGTGAAACACTACAAATGAGTGGACATAACAGAGACTCAAATGAAGAAAGAAAGACTAAACTGGACAAGGCATACAAAGTAGTGTGGAATCATTACAACAAGAAGTCTATCTCACAAAAAGCCAAATTACGCCATTACGACACGGTGGTGCTCCCCGAGGCACTATATGCAGCAGAGACCACACTAATCCGAGGGCACACACGTATCAGACAATTAGAAAAAGTAGAACGGAAAATACTTAGGAAAATATTTGGCGCAACTAACAACAATGGAATATGGATCAAGAAACCTACAGAGGAACTGTACAAACATACAGAGACAATCACAGAAAAGATTAGAAAACGCAGACTACAATTCTATGGACACCTATACAGAATGCCATCACACAGGCTGACCAAACAGATCTTTGACTGGGTAACCACTAGAAACAACAAATGGGTGGCAGAGGTAGAAAACGACCTGAACCAGCTCAACATAACAGCAGACACAATAAACGACAGAATAAAGTTCAGAAACATCATTAAGAAAAGTAAACTACATGAGATACAATGTGACAAACGAACAGGCATAAAATGGACCGAAGAACGCAAGCAAGATCACAGCCAGAAGATGAAAGAAATATGGGCAACCAAAAAGGCAATCAAGATGAAGCCGAAGACACGAAGCCGACAAGAAGCATGGACAGAGGACCGGAAACAGAAACACAGCGAGCGAATGAGGGAAGTTTGGGCAGCAAGGAAGGCAGCAAAAGGAACTGGCCATGTAGTTTAGTCCAAATGCGCTCTTTAAGGGCAAAACACCAATAATAATAATATATATATATAACTGTGGGTTGCGAAAGCTTGAAATTATATATATATTAAAAATCTTGTTTCATATGTGCATTTCACGTGCACTTGACACACTCCACATCATAACAGCTACAGTACTGTGTGACTGATCAATGGAACACGTAACCAACTATCTCCCTAACTAACTCTCTTCGAGATCATCACCATCCTCACCTTCAAATTCAGATTCACTGGCATGGTCCCATTCAGTATTTTCATCACTCAAATCTACTTTAGTTTTCTACAAGTCTGAAAAGTCTGGATGGACTTTATCATCACCTTCTACGAGCAGTCTGCGAATATCTTCATCTTGTGGGGTGGCGAGTGAGTTACTTTCACTGGTTTTATTGTTCTTATGCCGTCTTTAATCATGTGAACCTGGCAACTAATTTGGTGGTCAGCCTGAAAGCGAAGGGAAACATACTGGCCTTAGTTTCCAGTCTGCACGGCCACATTCTGGTCCAGCCGACTATGACCTCAGTAAAAGTTTAAAGTTGCAATCAAGATTTAATTTAAATAAAGTTTCTCACAAACAACACTTCAAATTGCGTTATGTTCAACTGAAACCAAGTCTTTCTAATCTAACAGCACCTTTATCAGTTCAGAGGCGACCTCTACGGTAACTTCCTACCGGATTGTTTTTCGCCCTGACTAGCATCACTCAATTGAAAGTTCGCAATAAATGTTCAAAAATTAATGCTCGCCATAAAAGTGGAAATAAATTCACCACTTGCCACGTGGAATTGAATTTCAAACGGACGGCACACTAACAGTTATTTTACCGAATTCTAAACGATCCAGGACGGTGTACAGTCCCCGCTAGTTCACTATCCGTTTTCACAAATACGCGCTGTCACAGCTCGGTTCTGACGTCATCCGAGGCAGAGCGCAACCAGACGTTTAACTGGCGTGGACCTCACAGTGTCTGAGAGCGAAGTGAACCTTCCTACTGCTTCAGGGGCTATATTTATAAGGTGCCGGAGCGGACTGCCGAGAAAACATCTGTTGTCTCTGTCTATTTGCATACGGCGGCAGTCTACAAACGACCGCTATCTCGGGCACATAATCATTAATAATATAGTTACCAATTACTTCAGAAACTTGTTAATTTTTGCTGGTATGCATTTAAGCAGTTTGAAAGCACGTAGAAAGTTTCAGATCTCTAGAATGAAAACTTTGCTTGATAGAATTTATTTAGTTGAACTAACGGTAGATTGTTACCTCTGAACCATACCTTTGCTAAGACGTATATCAGTTGCTATTTATGTTACAAGTCTTAAACTTCGCGTAGCTCTATTATTTGATATATTTGATCATCTGGCTTAACCAAAATCCTCTATCATTAAAATTTCAAATACTCAATCTACAACACTTAGGAACATTTTAGTTACAAAATTAGTTTTTATTTAATTACTCAAAAATTATAAGAGGTAGATTAACGTGGACTCTCTGTTATTATTTATGGGGTGTACTGAAGCATAAAACAAATTTTCAAGTTTCTAAGCTCATTAAATTTAGCGCCTCTGATTTTTCTGAAAAACGTGGATTCCAGCATTAATTTTTGTTTTATGGTTTTGCAAACCAGCATCACTTATTTATAACTTCTAACTTCACCTTCTGACCAAATTCTGGCTTCCTAGCGTCATTATTTAGTGCCTCTGATTTTTCTCTTAAAACGGAATTTTTCCGTAAACTATTAAGTTTAGAACATCAAGACTTGGTATTTGGAACATTATTACACCAAACTAAAATTTGACAGAGTTTTAAACATAAATTTTGATTTTTAATTTCATACTAAATTGTGGTGCAATAGTTGTGCGCTACATGCAGACGCGTTAAGGTGACGTGGCGCTACTAGCAGTGAACTGGAGTAAGTCCCAGCGCACTCGCTTGCCGCTGTATCTCACACATGATACAGCGCTTGGTTTGCTTCAATCTGATATACCCTTGGAACAAAACATCAAGGAAATGAAATGAATAAGTACATTCAGATGTCAGTGTAACCAAAGTAACATTTAATGTGCATCTATAAAAACTAAAAAAGTTAACTTTTTAGTACACTTTCCTCTGGACATTTAGAGCTCAAACAAAGCTTGTAACTGTCACACCAGCAGGCGCGCATTGTACTTTTAACAACATTCGACACATCGTTGCTTACAATTCTGAAAACAAATTGAGAATTCTAACCAAACGAACTAAAGCCACTTTAACATTGTCGAGAAAACATTAACAATGGAATACATAGCAGCAATGGCGCAATAGCTCAAGGTTAAGGCGTCGATTAGCCATAGAAACTGCTGCTGTTGTACTTTTTTCTAAAGCGCGCCTGCTCGAGGGTTAAGTCTGTAGTTCTGTTATTGTCTGATAAATAAAGGAACATTTCGTTACTAATACGAATCCTATCTTTGAAAATGAATGAAGTGGACGGTATAGAAAATACTAAGTGTTTAGAATGGGTATGTCACCTTCTTTCCGACGGTCAGGTACCCATTGATGATCATTTTGTAGAAACTGATTCTGAATATGAACACACAATTGAAACGAGACCTTTAGACTCAGATGCAGACAATGAAGATGATGAGAAGCAAAATAATGAAGCACAGGAAAGTGATGAAATACAAGGAGTGGAAAATGTAAGGAATATGATAACTGAATTTGACTGCTGGAGCCCTTCCATCAGTGATGACATGTCATGTCTAAAAGTGGAAAATACGAATAGGTACATAATTGATTTGAAAGGTAATTTTGAACGAGAAAGAGTGATTGCAGACATACAGACATAGTGGGAATGAAAGCTGTTTTGGCTTATTACATCTTGTTAGTGTGTGTCATGCAGGAACGCAAAATATTCACGACATCTGGACAGAAGATCACCTTTGTGTCAATATGCATTCGTTTTGATAATGGCACCTCAAGACAAGAATGGCACAAAATAGACAAATTGCCTTCCCTGAGGAAAATGTTCATGTTGTTTGTGAATAACTGCAAGTCACATTATTCCCTCTATCAAAAGATCACTACTAATGAACTGCTACCAGCATTTTGAGGCCAGTGTGGAGTTCGTCAGTTCACATCAGCAAAACCATCTAAATAAGGCATAAAAATCTTCTGTTTGTGTGATGCTAAGATATACTACACTTACAATTTGAAGATATATTCTGCCCTACATCCTGAACATCCCTTTCAAAATAATAATTCTGACAAAACAGGAGTTTTGAGACCTGCTAGGTAAATATATGAGAGAAGTATGAATGTTATGGCAGATGATGGGTTCACTACTTTGGAGATAGTGAGAGAACTGCAGAAAAGGAAGTTATTTTTTTCAGGAAAAGTTAGAAAAAATAAGAATGAAGTACCTTCAAATTTCATATGCCCAGTAATATGATAACATATCTGGCTACACCAAATATAAGCACTTGCTTTGAATGTCCTGAAAAAAATGGAACACTGTGCTCCTCTTTTGAGGTATACATGGATAATCAAACGAGGATTTGGAAGGATTAGAGAAAAAGCTACTTCACTATAATGACACAAAATCTGCGATTGAAGTGGTTGACAGATTCCGTGCAATCTACCATGTAGATAGGTCAATAAGCAGATAACCCAGGGTGAATTTTTTCCATAGCGCTAAACGTTGCAGGCATCACCTCAAGTGTAATTCTCTAGGGCAACAAGAATAAATATGGAGATAGGAGTGAGTACTGGAAAGCTTTGACTCTGGCTCTACTGGAAGACCAGCTTAGATGAGTGCTAATTACAAAACTATCAGATGGTGTAAAATTAATGCTAGTAAAGTACAAATCCAAAGTACAGTGATAATAAAACGCTGAATTTCCTTTGGAAGCAGGGAACAGGAGTAGAAAATGGTGCGAGTCATGTAACAAGGAACCAAATAAATGTGCCTCAGAAAGTATTCATGTGACAAATGCGGTATGCATCTTTGTTTGAAAAACAGGCAAAAATAGTTCGTGAAAATTGTCTATCTGTAAGGAGCAGTCAAGGTGCGAGAAGGTTTTGTCAATATTTTAAAGCTTTGAATATAGCTATAGCTTCTGCTGAGAAGCTAAAAGTTTCAATGGGAAACGAAATCAATTCTTTATAACCTGTGGTTGGGCATAGAAACACACAGTTCACTCTGTCATTATCTGAGGTTTTGGGGCTGTCAGTATAAATATGGAAATATTCTGGGAAATTATCAGCAATTCAGTTTTTCGGTGGTTGTTTTGCTACAACGCTTCTTTTTTTTTTTGAAGAGAGAACACAGCTACTGATATTATTTCGCTATAAGGTAGTCTGAACTTGGATATGTTGGTGTTCTTTGGAGTTTAGGAAGAACATCCTTTAAATCTATAAAGATTGTACGTAATTCTGATTTTAGAACAATGTTAATTCTCTCTCTGTTCATTTCTTCTTGTTGCAATATGCCCAGTTTCTGTTTCTGTGGGTGGTCAGTTGCAGAAAGTCTTTTTAGTAAGAATATATCCATCATTAATTTTCATCATAAGCAATTGGCCATTTCTGCAGCTTACAATAACAATGCATTTGTTGGCATAGCTCCTAGGCAACCTGACGCAATTAAACTGGAGTTTTCCTAGTTTCGAAATTGATTTTCTGTTGCTTCTACAGAACAACATGCTTTTATAGTCGATTTTAGATCTTATTGGATCTCTGTATAATAGCAGAATAGTATTAACAACTTCATACCATACTCATATAACTGAGCACATAATGTTGTGACATGGCTCAGTCTTATCTAAGAGGCATGCAGTATGCCCCACCCATGATAGGTGAGAGTCCATTATAATTCCTGGGAATTTAGTTTCACTCATCACTGTCAAAAACTGGTTATTTAATCATATATATGTTAGTCCCTGTGGAATTCTTTGCCTGCCAAAATTAACGAAAGCTGTCTTAAGGACTGAGACCTGTAAGCATTTAGATGCTAAGCAGGTTCCTATATGGGATGTCACTAACACAATACTCTACTCGTTTCTTCAAGGCTGTTATCAGAAGTATATCTGCATATCTCATCAGCTTATTGTAGTATCTAAATTGCTTTTGGCAGCCTAGTTCTCATGTCTGCTGTGTAAACATTAAACAGGAGAGGACTCAATATCGATTCCCATGTAAGTCCAACAGTGGTGTATCTTAGGCCTACAGTTCTATTTTTTACATGTAAGAGGATAGGTCTTCTAACGAAAACTTTGCTTATATCATAAACAAACTTGTATGGTAGCCCTGTCTACAGTAACAACCACTATCTGGTTGGCCACACTTTCAAAACACGTGCCGCCAGTTATGCCGCTGTGTTTCCTATAGTTGCCATCATGGCATGAGGGCGCTGGCATGGACGATCACGCCACCGCCAAAGAGGTGCAAGCACCCCCTCTCCCGAGCCCCAGCTATGGGTGCATTTTCGTTCGAACATTTATGCACTGAGTCCATTTTACACATTTGCCCACTGAATAACATTTACAGACCTTCATATTGGTCAGGGCTCATGATCTATGGAATAGTTATTGTATTGAAGACTTACTTATTTGTGAATCTACTGTATCTGTATGCAACTACAGGAACAAAGTCATGTGTTATTTTTGCTATTTGATATTAGATGTAGAATAAATTGATATCTGAATTCTCTGTTCCTGAAAAAGCTGTTCCTCACTCCTGTATCTACTAAAAAACCACACAGTGTGTAAGGAAGTTATAACACTACCTCAACCATTCTTTGCCATAATAAGGTAATGATAACATTATCATATGCTCTTTCAGTGTACACAAATATGGATCTCATGTACTGTCATTTCTCAAATGCACTTTGTATGTGAAAAGTGCATTGTGTTAGATTATTTAACACAGAGAAACGTTTCAGAAAGTCACTTTGATGATCTAGTAGTATACTATTACTACTGAGGAACCATTCAGGATGATTTTTAATAAATTGTTCCAAGGTTCTCGCAATGCACAATGAGAGTGCTATGGGTCTGTAGGAGTCAGTAGATGTTGGATCCTTTCCAGGTTTCACGACTGATTTAATGATCTGTGTAGTCCATATTCAGGAAATGTTTGATTGAAGATATCCAGCAGCCACCCTTTTGCAGATTCACGTAAATTCCACAGTATTTCATAACAAATATTTCCAATTCTGGAGCTGTGGCAGCTGAGTGGATTAAGGCAATCGACAGTTCTTCCTTTGTAAACTGTGAGCATAGGAAATGATATGATACTTCTTCTGGAGCACTGAAAAGTTTTGCCTGTATTGAAGGATGTGCTATTTTGTCTAGAAATATGTCTGTGAGAGATTCATCCGTCCTTTTGAAACTGATATTTCTTTGGTTCCCGTGTCAAATAGCCTTAATATGCCTCCATATATCTGTGATATTAGTATTTTTATGTAAGTTATTACAAAATGCTGACCTGCTCTTTCTTCTTTTTCTTTAAAATACACTTCACTTGTGAATCAATTTTCTTACACTGTAAAGGGAGGAAGGAAGATTTGGTTTAGCATCCAATTGACATCAAGGACATTAGAGACAGTGTTGTACATTAAGTACTTATTGAGTGATTGGTTTTTATGATATTCTCTCAATTACATTTTTCTACTTCCTTGTCTAGTGTAGGTCTTATTGCTAGGTTAATTTCTATTGGGAGATGATCTGAGCCCATTGTATAATTCTGAACTGTCGACTGAGCTAATGTAGCCAATACTGGTGAGCTTATGGTCAGGTCTACCACTGTCTGTCGCCTATCTGAACTAGATACTGTGGTGGATTTTCTGTTATTAAGTAGTACTAACCCATAGTCTTCAATTACCTCTTCCAGATGTGTACTGAGCCCATCTGTAATACAACAGTCCCACAAAACGTTAAATGCATTAAAGTCTTCACACACTAGATCTTGCAGTTGCATCTGGCTAAAAATATTTATCCATGTCCTGTCCTGAATCCTAGTTGTTGGTGGGTGCTAAACAGAGATAAGAGAGAAATTGTGCATACATGAATGAGTTCTAACAGCTACAACTTGAATTTCTTCATCCAGTGGTAGTTGCATGGATACATTGAGCAGCAAAGTTCCTCCAGACAAGAATCGCTACACTCCTTCTACCATCCATTCTTTCATCTTTCTTGTAGCATCGTATTCTGAAAATACTGTACTTGTAGTAGGTTTAAACCATGTTTCCGAAAGTGCTGTGACATTTACTTTATTTCTGCGTTATTCTTGTATCAAATTTTCTTTATTGGATACTGCTGATCATGCTTTCTACTGTAAAATTTTAAGCATTATATTGTTTAATTAGTAGTTTGATGTTCTCCCTGATTTATTGTGTTTATTTTCACCTTCTACTGATTTTATTTGCTCCATATAGTTAATATTAAGCTGACGATACCATCCACTAATCTGTGATCATCTGTAGTTTGTCTCTCAATGATGCCTGCTTTGTGAAGTGAGGGTGCATATGGATTTGAAGTTATTGGCTGTATTCATTGTTGAGAAGGGGTGTGAGCTGAACGATATGTATTCCAATGGCTGGTGTTATATCGTTGTAGAGAGCCCATACTTGTTTTGATGTTGTGTTGAGGAGTGAAATGGGTTGCTCTCATCTATAGTTGTTGGCTTATGTTGAAAGGTCTCTGTTGGATTCCTTTCATGTTAATTTCTTAAATCTGTTGTCACCTACAGCAAAAATTCCTCTTCTAAATTTACTGTGGTGTTTCTGACTCTATCTGGGAGGAGACTGAGCAGTGGAACGCGTACTTTTACACATAAACAAGAACGATCTGTCACACTACTACATTTTAAAACACAGTTTATATGTAATTCATGTCACACAGTCTCATATGGAACCTACATGCGCTTTTTTATGTAGTGTATATGATAAGATACTGTCATCCCCCTTCCCTTCTGTGTGAAAGGATGAATGAGCAAATGTATTTCTAGTTGCATGCTTGATGGTAGCAGACAAGCCTGTCTGCTAGAGAACAGTAGGACCAACGTTGGAACAGGTAGCTACGCTTTCTAAAAGCAAAGAGGTTTCTATTCTTAGTATGGTCCTATCCGTCGCTTGTCATGTTGGTATAGGAAGCTGCCTCTCTGGTCACTTCCGTTTGTATCTGTGAAGCACCCTCGGTAGGGGCCCAGAGCAGTCTGTCCATGGCGAGCGCCTGAAGTGGTAAGATCTCTGGGTAAGCGCGTCTCTGCTAAGTCCGTAGGACAATGGATTTCTTAAGTTCAGCCTAACTGAAAATTTAATCACCTTTATTTCAGGTTTAGATCCAAAATGTCTTATGTGATCTTAAATTGCAATGCAGTGTAATTCGAGTGTGAAGTTCAGAATATCTTCCAGTAGTTGCTTTGTCACTACTTTGTGAGTAAAGTGGAACCACGTGTTGATGAGCTGTAACTCTAAGATCATCAGTCTTAAATGCGAATGTGCGTGAGATTGTAACGTCTTGTCTTCACAATATTTTTCAATATAGCAACTTTTATTTATGTTCAACCCATGTGGGGTGTACTTTGTGCTTATACAATTGTTTGACCCATCAGGTTAATAGTAAGACAATAGTAACCAGTTCGAGGTTTTTCTTTTGTAAATTGCGTTTCCATGTAATTTATTTTAATTATCAAAATTATCATGGAGTTACACTCTTTGTGTAAACCAAGTTGACCACGTGAAGCATGTGGTGTAATCATCAAAGTAGCCCTCAGCTATTCTTTTAGGGAAGATTTCACAGAGAGTTAGTTTGAATTTAGTAGACCAGTGTGTGGTAATTTCATGAGGGACAGGATTGCGCTATGAACGTAACTTCTTTGGGTGAAAATTGAATCGGTTGGTTGTGGTTAATTTCCTCTTGCATATGTTTCAACGTTCTTCGTGTGTTATTTTATGAATGCAGTGTTGTATGCAGTCTCCCAATCTTGGCTCCATATTTGATGTGTTCCATAAGATTACAAACTCACATTTTCACAATCCTAAATAAGGCACCAGTTTAATTATGAATCAAGTTAATATGCTGAAATTTTAACATAACAATGATCAATGTTAAAATAAATGTCCAAATATAAACTGATTTATTTCTTTTTATTTAAATTCTCTTTATATATAGATATATATCACCAGTTGTCGTAAGATGACTATTAAAAGATTATAATTAATGTTAGTCTGGTTGGGAATTTGGTAAGCTAGACTGGATACCTGGTGAAACAGTTGCACTGTAATGCAAGGTTAACTTCCCCAGATAGCTCACATCTTTTAACCTGCTTTTATGTCTTGAATATCAGCACCACTTTCAGAACAACTTAAAGCATCAACATTAAAATGTTCATTTCCTGGTGTGCACCACTTGATGTTGCCAAATATCCCTCATACCCAGGAAATTCCATATTTTCACTTAATTTGGACGAAAATCCTAGGTTGTGTATTTATCAAGAAATACCTTGTTTTTTCAGAATTTCCGCCATTAATTCTTTTAAATTAGGTGATGGTTGCTTTGATCCTCCTTGTCACTTTCTTTCCTTTGTTTTCCTTCCCCCTCCTATCGATGAATTTAGGCTCGACAAAATGACTTTTGTTTAGTGTTGTGTCAGTCCCATACATTTCAATGTGTGATGAGGTATTCTTCTTTTACTATCGCTCAATCGCTGCAGTTGTCCTCTGAGAGGACAATGTGTACCAGTTAGGCACTAAAATATTTTTAAAGAATTAAAGATGAGTGATGCTGTTGAATATAGCGAAGAAAAATATCACCAAGAAAGAATATAAAATCGTTATGTGTGTATTTCACTAATTGGGAGGCAATGTACTCGTGGATTCCACATGTAAAGAATAATCGTGATAAAGCACATTGTTCTTTCAGCAATAGGGATTTTAGTATTGCACATGGCGGCAACACAGGCTGTCTTCAACATTAGAAAACGTTCTTTAAGTAGTATGAATTATAGGCTTATCGTCATTATTTATTTTGTGTTATTCATTTTGCAATGCAGGAAATGCAGCACTGACATTAGCTGTTATTATGTCTTAGAAGGTCACAAGAGAGGGAAAGGAAAGTCAAGCAGACATACAAGACATCTAACGTCTTCAGCGGCGCATCACAAAAAAATTATGCAGCACGACTGCAGGAGAACTGGCATTTATGTATCACAATGTACAACCTAACATTGGGTATAATAGCATGGATTGCAACGTGAAATTAGCTAAGGAAGTGTACAGTAACTCGTGTATGTCAAAATATATGCAATGTGGTCGTCCAAAAGCTGAAAGTCCCGTGAAAAATGTTTTGACCTCCAAAAGTGTGTCCGAACTTATTGAAATTTTGAAAGACCAACCTAAGTAGAGCTTGTTTTCCTTTATTTGTACTTACATGACTAACCACAAAAACAGAAAAATGCTACCAGTAGTCTTACGCTACTTTGATCCAGATGTTGGAATACAACATAAACTTTTAGACTTTATAGAATAAAGTGATCAAAGGGCCATAGGCATTAACAACATGCTGAAAATTTCCTTGTGTCTCATTGCTTAGATGTTTCCAATTGTAATGTGGACTGCATGGATAATGCAAATGTAAACTTTGGAAAGCACAGTTCAGTTATGAAACTGATAAATGATGATAACAGAAATATTTTAAAGGCTCATTGTTCGAATCATGTTTTACATAACTGTGTAAAACATGCACGTGATACTTCAAACACTGATGTAGAAATTGTAGATTTAAAATTGTATGATCATTTTTGCATTTCTGCAAAGACAAGGGATTCTCCTAAATCATGTTTTTGAATATATAGAAATGGAATGGAGTGAAACACTCAGGCATGTTCCTACCAGCTGATACACTGACTCCTGTTGTTGGAAGAATAATTAAAAACTGTGATCCCATAAGAAGTTATTTTAAAAGTGTTGTCTTTATACTACAAAAATTTCAATCACTCTAATGATCCAGAAAAGGAAGTCATATTACAGTCATACCTATGGTTTTTTCCTTGTATTGGTCATGTAACAATGGAATACTCAAAGAAACTAGAATGTGCTGACATAAGTATAATTTAGTGTTTTGAAACAGTCAAATTGTAATTCGTAAAATCAATCAAAGAACAGCTGACAAATTTTCGTAGTGCTACAAACAAAAGTTAAATGAATTGTTTTGTTACAGGGCAGTTATTGAGACATGATTTAAAGATTTCTATTCCATTTTGCATGAATATCCAAATCAATTTCAAATTTGATGAAAATTTTTTAATAAAATCTTGGATACCATTTACTTTAGTGTATGAAGAAATTTAAGCACATTCAGAAACTTCTGGAATTTCTTCAGATCGAAGTTGATGAAGATGCTTTGTATGAGAAACTTGCCAATTCCTATGACATTTTAAAAATGTCATCTATCAGGAAGTAAGTATTTGTAAAAAATGGGTTTCCGTTTTCACTCCTTCAAAAACTAGAAATGACAGTTTGCTTAATATTTTGTAGGTATTTGGACTTGTTTTCAGTGTGCCCGGAACAAATGCAGATACAGAAAGAGTTTGTTCTGATAATGAATAGTAAAAGTAGTGACACACCAAACAAGAGTAGCGTAGTGCTAATAACAGCAGAAGTTCAGGTTAGTGTAAATTATGAATATAATTTAAACGAATTTCTCTCTTTTGTAGAGAGTGACACACTTTTAGAGAATGATGCATGATCTGTTGCAAAATACCAGAAAGCTGTCAATAATTAAAAGATAAGGTATTAAATCACTGTAAGTGTGATGTGTCAAGTATAGAACATCTGTTCTGGTGTGTTTTTTCCTTTCTTTTTTATATTTGCAGGAATGTGTGAAATTGGTGTTGTTAATGTAGTAATATAATTTTTTAATATACAATAATAATACAATATTGAGAGAGGACAAGTTACTCTCTCACCTATTTTTCATATTGGGAAAATTATTAAAGATTTTATTACAACCTGATGCACCTTGAGCGAGACTCTAGAAAGTTAATGGCCTCAGCAGACATTGATGGAGCCTGGTAGGGCGCTAACAGCATGAGGTATTTTTGTGGTCCTTAGCTCATAGAAACGGCATGTTAGGAGTTGGAAGCAATTGGCAGCTAGCCCATCTCTCAGTAAATCTTGCCAGACAGGCCCACAGCCGTACAGGGCAGACAGAGCAGCCTCTTGTCGAGACAGGTCTCCAGCAGAACAATGCCGCGATATGGGCATTGCAGCCAGCCAAAGCCTGGGCTAGGGGTGACAGACTGAAGGAAGGCATCTATACAGTGGAGTCGTAAACCAGGCATTGTGCGCAGAGCCACGCATAATAAAAATTCACAAGTTTTTGTGTTCATCGATACTGCAAATAGGCCTGTGACCCACTTCCACCGGCCGTCTTGGTTGTATAAGAAACTCAGCCATCTGAGAAACGTTTAGAGAAAGAATATTTATTACACCCCATAGCTGGGACTAACAAGCTCCAAGACACAGGCGATTTACACCTCATACCTAGAGAGAATATTTATTACACCTCATAGCTAGGACTAACAAGCTCCAAGACACAGGCGATTTATATAAAGATCTTTAAGATTGAATGTGTTCACTTGTTGCCATGGGAAGTGACGCGACTTCGGAGAAAATCATCTTCAACCACCACAAAAACTTAAAAAAGCCAATAACTGGCGGTTTCATTTTTTCTCAAGGGATGCAGGTTTCTTAACTCTTGCCCTGGTTCGACAGGAGTTTGTGCTGTTGTGTGGGAGGGGAGATTTAGCGCTTCTGGAGCCCTATGATTGGCTCAAGATGGCGTGAAGGCGATATCGTTCGTGCACTTTGTGGGAAAACGGATTTTTTTTTCTAAAGAAGTGCGAAGTAATCGGGCGCTGGACTTTGGTCTGGTAGGAGACTCCTAGTCGGTGCTCTGGCATGTGTGGTTGGGCTTGGTACCTGTCCTGAGACTGGATTTACTTGCAAGTAGTTTAGACTTGGGAGCCTGTGGCGAAGTTCAAACTGTACCAACAGTGTAACTTCAAATATCTTGGACTACTAGTTTGCCGAGGGCACACTTATTCGTTTTTGGTTTATCAGTCTTGATCCTCCCCCCCATGAACCATGGATCTTGCCATTGGTGGGGAGGCTTGCGTGCCTCAGCGATACAGATAGCTGTACCGTAGGTGCAACCACAATGGAGGGGTGTCTGTTGAGAGGCCAGACAAACGTGTGGTTCCTGAAGAGGGGCAGCAGCCTTTTCAGTATTTGCAAGGGCAACAGTCTGGATGATTGACTGATCTGGCCTTGTAACAATAACCAAAACGGCCTTGCTGTGCTGGTACTGCGAACGGCTGAAAGCAAGGGGAAACTACAGCCGTAATTTTTCCCCTGGGCATGCAACTTTACTGTATGATTAAATGATGATGGCGTCCTCTTGGGTAAAATATTCCAGAGGTAAAATAGTCCCCCATTCGGATCTCCGGGTGGGGACTACTCAAGAGGATGTCGTTATCAGGAGAAAGAAAACTGGCGTTCTACGGATCGGAGCGTGGAATGTCAGATCCCTTAATCAGGCAGGTAGGTTAGAAAATTTAAAAACGGAAATGGATAGGTTAAAGTTAGATATAGTGGGAATTAGTGAAGTTCGGTGGCAGGAGGAACAAGACTTCTGGTCAGGTGACTACAGGGTTATAAATACAAATCAAACAGGGGTAATGCAGGAGTAGGTTTAATAATGAATAGGAAAATAGGAATGCAGGTAAGCTACTACAGACAGCATAGTGAACGCATTATTGTGGTCAAGATAGATACAAAGCCCACACCTACTACAGTAGTACAAGTTTATATGCCAACTAGCTCTGCAGATGACGAAGAAATTGAAGAAATGTATGATGAAATAAAAGAAATTATTCAGATAGTGAAGGGAGATGAAAATTTAATAGTTATGGGTGACTGGAATTCGAGTGTAGGAAAAGGGAGAGAAGGAAACGTAGTAGCTGAATATGGATTGGGGCTAAGAAATGAAAGAGGAAGCCGCCTGGTAGAATTTTGCACAGAGCACAACATAATCATAGCTAACACTTGGTTTAAGAACCATGAAAGAAGGTTGTATACATGGAAGAACCCTGGAGATACTAAAAGGTATCAGATAGATTATATAATGGTAAGACAGAGATTTAGGAACCAGGTTTTAAATTGTAAGACATTTCCAGGGGCAGATGTGAACTCTGACCACAATCTATTGGTTATGACCTGTAGATTAAAACTGAAGAAACTGCAAAAGGGTGGGAATTTAAGGAGATGGGACCCGGATAAACTGAAAGAACCAGAGGTTGTACAGAGTTTCAGGGAGAGCGTAAGGGAACAATTGACAGGAATGGGGGAAAGAAATACAGTAGAAGAAGAATTTGTAGCTTTGAGGGATGAAGTAGTGAAGGCAACAGAGGATCAAGTAGATAAAAATACGAGGACTAGTAGAAATCCTTGGGTAACAGAAGAAATATTGAATTTAATTGATGGAAGGAGAAAATATAAAAAAGCAGTAAATGAAGCAGGCAAAAAGGAATACAAACGTCTCAAAAATGAGATCGACAGGAAGTGCAAAATGGCTAAGCAGGGATGGCTAAAGGACAAATGTAAGGATGTAGAGGCTTATCTCACTAGGGGTAAGATAGATACTGCCTACAGGAAAATTAAAGAGACCCTTGGATATAAGAGAACGACTTGTATGAATATCAAGAGCTCAGATGGAAATCCAGTTCTAAGCAAAGAAGGGAAAGCAGAAAGGTGGAAGGAGTATATAGAGGGTCTATACAAGGGCGATGTACTTGCGGACAATATTATGGAAATGGAAGAGGATGTAGATGAAGATGAAATGGGAGATACGATACTGCGTGAAGAGTTTGACAGAGCACTGAAAGACATGAGTCGAAACAAGGACCTGGGAGTAGACAACATTCCACTGGAACTACTGACGGCCTTGGGAGAGCCAGTCCTGACAAAACTCTACCATCTGGTGAGCAAGATGTATGAAACAGGCGAAATACCCTCAGACTTCAAGAAGAATATAATAATTCCAATCCCAAAGAAAGCAGGTGTTGACAGATGTGAAAATTACCGAACAATCAGTTTAATAAGCCACAGCTGCAAAATACTAACACGAATTCTTTACAGACGAATGGAAAAACTAGTAGAAGCCGACCTCGGGGAAGATCAGTTTGGATTCCGTAGAAACACTGGAACATGTGAGGCAATACTGACCTTACGACTTATCTTAGAAGAAAGATTAAGGAAAGGCAAACCTACGTTTCTAGCATTTGTAGACTTAGATAAAGCTTTTGACAATGTTGACTGGAATACTCTCTTTCAAACTCTAAAGGTGGCAGGGGTAAAATACAGGGAGCGGCAGGCTATTTACAATTTGTACAGAAACCAGATGGTAGTTATAAGAGTCGAGGGACATGAAAGGGAAGCTGTGGTTGGGAAGGGAGTAAGACAGGGTTGTAGCCTCTCCCCGATGTTATTCAATCTGTATATTGAGCAAGCAGTAAAGGAAACAAAAGAAAAATTCGGAGTAGGTATTAAAATCCATGGAGAAGAAATAAAAACTTTGAGGTTCGCCGATGACATTGTGATTCTGTTAGAGACAGCAAAGGACTTGGAAGAGCAGTTGAATGGAATGGACAGTGTCTTGAAAGGAGGATATAAGATGAACATCAACAAAAGCAAAACGAGGATAATGGAATGTAGTCGAATTAAGCTGGGTGATGCTGAGGGAATTAGATTAGGAAATGAGACACTTAAAGTAGTAAAGGAGTTTTGCTATTTGGGGAGCAAAATAACTGATGATGGTCGAAGTAGAGAGGATATAAAATGTAGACTGGAAATGGCAAGGAAATCGTTTCTGAAGAAGAGAAATTTGTTAACATCGAATATAGATTTAAGTGTCAGGAAGTCATTTCTGAAAGTATTTGTATGGAGTGTAGCTATGTATGGAAGTGAAACATGGACGATAAATAGTTTGGACAAGAAGAGAATAGAAGCTTCCGAAATGTGGTGCTACAGAAGAATGCTGAAGATTAGATGGGTAGACCACATAACTAATGAGGAAGTACTGAATAGGATTGGGGAGAAGAGAAGTTTGTGGCGCAACTTGACCAGAAGAAGGGATCGGTTGGTAGGACATGTTCTGAGGCATCAAGGAATCACCAATTTAGTATTGGAGGGCAGTGTGGAGGGTAAAAATCGTAGAGGGGGACCAAGAGATGAATACACTAAGCAGATTCAGAAGGATGTAGGTTGCAGTAGGTACTGGGAGATGAAGAGGCTTGCACAGGATAGAGTAGCATGGAGAGCTGCATCAAACCAGTCTCAGGACTGAAGACCACAACAACAACAACAGTCTTGATGGTAGTATCCTTGTGCGCTCTGTCATATAAGTGAGCCAAATTGGTCCTTGGTACAACCAGCAAACAGGTGTATCACACAATGAAATCTACCATGATTTCATGGCTCTGGTAGAGAGTAAATTGTGATCCGTCTGCCTGATTGCTAGACTATGAGATTTTTGTACTTCTTTCATGGCCGCGATTGATTCACAGGTGCTGCCTCACGTCTCACCTCCGCCGCACCCATCTCGCCAGCTCCAAGTTACATCGTTGCATGAAGCAAACAGGGTAATGTACTGCTGCTCTGGCATTGTCAGGGCGTACAGATCTCAATCGCCACTTGCTCTAAGCTGCACCTATGTAGTGAAAGCACACTAGATCTAATCAATCACAGTCTGCTCAGTGCAAATCAATTCAGATTGTGTTATCCACATTTTTAGGGCCAGAGTACTTGATTCACTTCTGCCATCCATGATCCTTGACCATTGTACGCTTAAACCAACTGTTTGTTATTTACAGTATTGAATCAGTAACTTGTTTAGCATAATTTAGATCGGTCTTTGTTTTGGAAAAATAAATGTAGTTGGTAAACTAAATTTTGCATACATTCTCAATCATTTCACATAACAGCCCCACAGGGTTAACTTTCATTGTGGCGTCTCATGCCAGGATTTCGGATTCGTGGCACCTTCTGTGAGTTCTGGAACAATGATCATACGGCCCCAAAGTACCGTTATCCAAGATGGCGGTGATGACGTCACCCCATATAGTGGCGATGATGCTATCTAATATGGAGGCAATGACGTCAATCAAGATGGCGGATTTTGGCGGGAAGTTTGAATTTTGGTGGGAAAGTGCCATGCCCCCCTCCCCCAGAAAAATGGCGCGACATTCAAATTCCAGCAGGATAAGGCACCACACCCCGGTTATCTCTACTAAGCAAAGAAAATGATGAGAGAAACGGGCTTGTCTTCATTATTTAACCAATTTCAAGAAGATGTGTTCGATACTGGGTCTGGACTCCAACTGGCTTAGTTCATATCAGTGCGACCAGAGGACACTCTCCTGATGTCAGATCATGACGCAAGTACCATTATACAAGATGGCGGCACCAAGTGTGCTCACCACAAGCTCCATAGAGCAACTGACTTAGTTGATATTGTGGCCACCAGAGGGTGCTACCATGACGTCGGGTGATGACACAAGATCGTTTGTTCTCTCTCTTGCGCGCGTTATAATCGGACACGCGCCACGTCAGCAGCCCGCGATCGAGTGGCCACTGACGCCACAGCCTCTAGCCTAGACCTTTATACTCACGCCAGACACAGTCTTCTCTAAATAATCTAACTAAAGTAACACCCACATCCCGCATCTAACGTATTAATTAGCTAAGTACTTAATTCTATTTCAATTTTAGTCATATTCAATAAGTGAATTTACAATTTCAATATTCAATGATCAAATGAGAAGTTCCACATCTTCCCACTATGAGCGCAGTGTTCATTCATGACCCATGACCTAGCACCCCCCCGCCCCCCAAATGCTGCACTCCTATTGGCTACTGCATTAGTCATGTGATTCGACTTCATAGCACCTAATCTTTGTTGATCCATTATGGACTGTTGGACAACTGCTGACATGCATTTCTTGATGCAATTATTTACCAAGAGCAATATGTATTGTAGAAGATTATTTTATGAACTTCGTATATGCTGCCAGTTTCGGCATTACATTGATGTCATCTTCAGGCCCCACACATCATAGTCCTAAAATCGCTATACACAGAAGGAGAAATATAACTGGATTCGTGAATCAAATGGCTGTGCAACAGCTCTTGGTGGCCAGGTGACACAGACTGTGCATTTATCCGCGACACAGGCGTGCATATACACAGACATACAGAAAACAAAGCAATCGCTCTCTGAATGTGGAAGTGGCTGGATACAGTCAAGTACAGTGCTATATTACACTTCCCGATCAGTGCATTTGGGCTGGGTGTTGTTCAGCTGTGCTATATTTACAATTAAATTTAGAACACAGAACGGGACGTTATGTCATTATCGCATGGATAGATCTGACCTAAAGTCGACAGAATTGCGAAAAATGACGAGGGAATAGGTATAAATTCACCTAATATACACCAAAATGCAGGGAAATTGAGGAAGTACTTTGCGTATGTTCTGATTCATGCTGAACAATTTGTAGATGGGATCAAGTATGCGGCAACGAGAGGAATCCGGGAAACGTTGACATCAAAAGGAAGGGAATCAGGGAGGGAGTCAATTTTTTCCTTTGAGGCAGTATTATACTGTATGTCTTTTGAGGTACCAGTGATACACGTGAGTTGACTACTCTATTTGGTGCTTTTAGGAGGCCAGAGAACTATTCACCTCTACACTTACTTGCATCCGCACTAAAGGATAACCAAGAGTGGATGGGTTGATCGATTGAGATACAGCTGTAACAGGGTACGATTTAATGGTTGACTGATTCATTAAAGAGAAGGAGATACTGCTGGAGGTCAACTTTTTTCCAGTTTTCTGTCTGGATGTATCGGTACGTGACATAGCCTGTGTTGTACTCGTATACAGCCACATGTTCCGTATGTGGTTTAAAGCATTGTCTACTTGCAATCGTTAACTTTAAACTTGTCGGTCATCAGAGGACTTCCATCTCATGTGTGATGAAACTTGACACAGTCCTCTAAACGAACTTTGATTTATGTGATCCCCCCTGTCGCATCTTGGGTGTAAAATCTTGACTTCAAGTTAGTGATAGGAGCTTGTGAGGCGCTGCAATCTCGTGTGCACAATTGCCAAACAGGTGTGGTGCTTACAAAGTTAGTGACGGAATGACTTGTAATTTTCACATGTAGGACACTGCAGCTATGCGTTTATCTGTTTCCATGTAGGATGTATCCCCCGCTGCTAACGATCATTTTATATAGACCTTATGGAGGAATGGTATAATTTCTGAAACATGGTCGGATGTGAACAGTGGGTGCTATACGTCTCTGCAAAGCTGTATTGAGCTCGTATAACGCAGAACGAGCGTTTTACGGAAGTAGTTTGTTTTTCGATTTACGATTCGATAAGACAGTTCATTGTAGAGAAACCAGGAAGAAGGATGTATGTCCGGCGCTTGAAATATCTTTCTCACAATGCAACATTAACAATGCTACAGTCCATACGACTGATAGGTCGGAAACGTAGGCGATCTAACATTATAGACCCGTTTTAAGTGAAGAACGTTGTTGCCTTAGGAGTGTGTGTGTTTATGTTCTCTCTCTTACCAGTACCTTCCAGGTACCGATCCTAGACTCTAGAACAATACTTTAGAGTTGATAGTTTGGATGATTTAGGTAAAAATGCGTCGAACTCCATCCGTCTGGAACTTCATTGCGTATAAAAATGAATACTTCCTTGTTCTTCTTAACTGTCTGCTATTTCATTACGGCACTTTGAAATCTGTTACTATACATCGATAAGGAGTGCAAGTGCGAGTACATGGTCCCATCTCGAGAAAACTGGTGCACTTGGACGGGTTAGGTTTCGGAAAGCTCGATTCATTCACGAGACGTGGAGTGTTGCGGTCTTCTTCTTCTGATCGGTTGCAGATTAATTCGGTAACGGTGCTGCATGGCAGCTTGGTCAATGACACTGTGAGGGTGATCTTTCACTCTCTAATTTGCCCTAAGACAGGAAGAATGCTATGTGACTTCCACGCACAGAGAGTTGGATCGTAAATTAAGTACTATGCTCGAGGTCTTAGAAATATGTAGAGCGCTGTCTGGTGTATATTGATTATTTATGTGTTCGAGAATTAACAGTGAATGGACGTACTTAGCAGTGATCTATCGATGTTCGCAATGATACTCGCAAAGTAGAGAAGGGATGGTTTCGCTATGATACTGAAATTAGGGAAGCATGCTGTCACATGATTGGCTGGTGTTGGAGTAAAACTGGTAAAATTGTTCGCCCTATCAACTTGTTGCTTAGTATTACACTACATAGGTGGTGTCTTTTCCATCCCATCCGCGCATTGGTGTGCTATTGGTTACGACATAATGATTGACTGACAAGTTTTATTTATTTATTGTTCCGTGGGCCCAAATTAAGGAGAAGTCTCCATGGTCATGGAACGAGTCAATGCATGAAATTATAACACGATAGTAGAAACAGATACAATGAATACAAGAAACGTATTCAGGCGACAATTCGTAAGTTTAAATAAAGAAAATCAACAAAGTGACACTGGAATTTGCTTAATTTTTCAGCTCTTCCAGGAGCTCCTCGACAGAATAGAAGGAGTGAGCCATGAGGAAACTCTACAGTTTAGACTTAAAAGCGTTTGGGCTACTGCTAAGATTTTTGAGTTCTTGTGTTAGCTTATTGAAATTGGATGCAGCAGAATAGTGCACTCCTTTCTGCACAAGAATCAAGGAAGTGCATTCCACATGCAGATTTGATTTCTGCCTAGTATTAACTGAGTGAAAGCTGCTAACTCTTGGGAATAAGCTAATATTGCTAACAACAAACGACATTAAAGAAAATATATACTGTGAGGGCAATGTCAGAATTCCCAGATTTTTGAACAGGGGACGACAAGAGGTTCTCGAACTTACACCACATATAGCTCGAACAGCTTTTTTGAGCCTAAAATACCCTTTTTGAATCAGAAGATTACCCCAAAAAATAATACCATATGACATAAGTGTATGAAAATATGCGAAGCAGACTACTTTTCGTGTTGAACTGTCACTTATTTCAGATACTGTTCTAATGGTAAATAAAGCAGCATTTAGTTTCTGAACAAGATCCTGAACATGGGCTTTCCACAACAGCTTACTACTTGTCCGAGCGCCTAGGAACTTGAACTGTTCCGTCTCGCTTATAATATGCCCATCTGTCTGATCAAAGTATCAGTTCTTGTTGAATTGAAAGTTAGAAACTGTAAAAACTGAGTCTTACTGTGATTTAGCATCAAATTATTTTCCACAAGCCACGAACGTATTTCATGAACTACTTTATTTGATAATGTTTCAATATTACACACAAGGTCCTTCACTACCAAGCTGGTGTCATCAGCAAACAGAAATATTTTTGAATCACCTGTAATACTAGAAGGCATATCATTTATATAAATATGAAAGAGCAGTGGCCCCAGCACCGATCCTTGGGGAACGCCCCACTTAACAGTGCCCCATTTGGGACTGAACATCACTACCACTCTCAATATTGCGGAGAATTACCTTCTGATTTCTGTTCTTAAAGTAAGAGGCGAACCAATTGGAAGCTACTCCCCTTACTCCATAATGGTCCAACTTCTGCAGTAATATCTTGTGGTCAACACAGTCAAAAGCCTTCGTTAAATCAAAGAAAACACCTAGCGTTCGCAACCTTTTATTTAATCCGTCCAAAACCTCACAGAGAAAAGAGAATATAGCATTTTCAGTTGTTAAACCAATTCTAAAACCAAACTGTACATTTGACAGCAAATTATGTGAATTTAAATGCTCCAGTAACTTTGTATAAACAACCTTCTCGATAACTGTAGCAAACACCGATGGCATAGAAACAGGACTATAATTGTCAACATTATCCCTGTCTCTCTTTTTATAAAGTGGCTTCACTACTGAGTACTTTAATTGGTCAGGAAACCGACCACTCCTAAAGGAAAAATTACAGATGTGGCTAAGTACTGGGCTAACATACATAGAACAATATTTCAGTATTCTGCTAGATACCCCGTCATATCCATGAGAGTTCTTGGTCTTTAGTGATTTAATTGGCTGGCTCTGAGCACTATGGGACTTAACATCTGTGGTCATCAGTCCCCTAGAACTTAGAACTACTTAAACCTAACTAACCTAAGGGCATCACACACATCCATGCCCGAGGCAGGATTCGAACCTTAGACCGTAGCGGTCACGCGGGTCCAGACTGAAGCGCCTTTAACCGCACGGCCACACCGGCCGGCGATTTAATTATTAACTCAATCTCCCTCTTGTCAGTATCATGGAGGAGCATTTCAGGTAACAGTCTCGGAACACTTTTTTTCTACGAGCACTGTATGATTCCCTGTTGGGACTAGGTTTCTATTTAGTTCACCTGCTATATTCAGAAAGTGATTATTAAATACAGTACATATATGCGACTTATCTGTAACACGGACGTTCCCACTACGCACTGATTCTTGTTTGAGCTGGGGAATGAGTTTTGTGGATGGGTGACAGCTTCTGGGGGTTGCTAGCAGTGAACCAGTGATCGTGTACATGAGTGTAAAATGAGGAATGCAGAGCCATAATCTATTCCATCATTGTGACAGATGAGTTTAAACGTAGATATCGTCAATAGCTTTCGGACATCAGTTTGGAAATTCCAAACAAAGCAGCCAAAGTTTTCTAGTTTCCTTATGTTTGTCTTTTATTTAAAATAATCCACCGTGTGTCACGTGCTATCGTAGTTACAGTAAGAAAATGATTTACACAGTGTCATGTCTAGTTTTCTGTGAGAGGCCGTCGATCAGAGCGTCTTAATGTCAGTTTAGAACCTGACACAGGCATCGAAGATGTGGAAGAAAAAATGAAATCTTTGTTGTTGTACAAAAGCGTGTTAGAAAACAGTGTTTGAAGCGACTAAATAGGACCAGAGGGGGCATCTCATACGATCATTGGTCTAGAGTATAGGTGAACAAACTTAAAAGTGGTCTCTGCAGTGCCAATATAATTAACAGGATCATGTCATAGGGACAACAGTAGTAGCAGTAGCAGTTTGATGCGAGGGTCTGGGTACACCGTTAGGAATGTTTGGATGACTGCATGCTACGCTATTATTGGGAAGTTTTGTGAAATGTCTTTCTCCGCACTGGAGGATCACCGCAGCTATACATCATTGCACGCTCATCGGTCCATAGGTGACTTGTAAATAGGATGAGCTTTTATAGTTCGTAATTTTTCTATGTTTGCTGGGTAGAGAATAATGATGATATGACGTTTGGCTGATTGATTTGAATGGACGCGGATCTGTAGTACTTGTATCTACACTCCTGGAAATTGAAATAAGAACACCGTGAATTCATTGTCCCAGGAAGGGGAAACTTTATTGACACATTCCTGGGGTCAGATACATCACACGATCACATTGACAGAACCACAGGCACATAGACACAGGCAACAGAGCATGCACAATGTCGGCACTACTACAGTGTATATCCACCTTTCGCAGCAATGCAGGCTGCTATTCTCCCATGGAGACGATCGTAGAGATGCTGGATGTAGTCCTGTGGAACGGCTTGCCATGCCATTTCCACCTGGCGCCTCAACTGGACCAGCGTTCGTGCTGGACGTGCAGACCGCGTGAGATGACGCTTCATCCAGTCCCAAACATGCTCAATGGGGGACAGATCCGGAGATCTTGCTGGCCAAGGTAGTTGACTTACACCTTCTAGAGCACGTTGGGTGGCACGGGATACATGCGGACATGCATTGTCCTGTTGGAACAGCAAGTTCCCTTGCCGGTCTAGGAATGGTAGAACGATGGGTTCGATGACGGTTTGGATGTACCATGCACTATTCAGTGTCCCCTCGACGATCACCAGTGGTGTACGGCCAGTGTAGGAGATCGCTCCCCACACCATGATGCCGGGTGTTGGCCCTGTGTGCCTCGGTCGTATGCAGTCCTGATTGTGGCGCTCACCTGCACGGTGCCAAACACGCATACGACCATCATTGGCACCAAGGCAGAAGCGACTCTCATCGCTGAAGACGACACGTCTCCATTCGTCCCTCCATTCACTCCTGTCGCGACACCACTGGAGGCGGGCTGCACGATGTTGGGGCGTGAGCGAAAGACGGCCTAACGGTGTGCGGGACCGTAGCCCAGCTTCATGGAGACGGTTGCGAATGGTCCTCGCCGATACCCCAGGAGCAACAGTGTCCCTAATTTGCTGGGAAGTGGCGGTGCGGTCCCCTACGGCACTGCGTAGGATCCTACGGTCTTGGCGTGCATCCGTGCGTCGCTGCGGTCCTGTCCCAGGTCGACGGGCACGTGCACCTTCCGCCGACCACTGGCGACAACATCGATGTACTGTGGAGACCTCACGCCCCACGTGTTGAGCAATTCGGCGGTACGTCCACCCGGCCTCCCGCATGCCCACTATACGCCCTCGCTCAAAGTCCGTCAACTGCACATACGGTTCACGTCCACGCTGTCGCGGCATGCTACCAGTGTTAAAGACTGCGATGGAGCTCCGTATGCCACGGCAAACTGGCTGACACTGACGGCGGCGGTGCACAAATGCTGCGCAGCTAGCGCCATTCGACGGCCAACACCGCGGTTCCTGGTGTGTCCGCTGTGCCGTGCGTGTGATCATTGCTTGTACAGCCCTCTCGCAGTGTCCGGAGCAAGTATGGTGGGTCTGACACACCGGTGTCAATGTGTTCTTTTTTCCATTTCCAGGAGTGTAGTTTGGGGACATAAGACATTGCGCGCATTTCCGTCGAATGGTCAAAACACGCTCCTGTTGCAGTAAATGTGGCCGTTCTATTCTTACATGGAGTGCTGAATGTGTTGTATATGTCTTTCTCCAACTTCTGCTCAGTTCCGACTTAAACTGGAGCGATCACATGCGCGAAGCTGTAGAAATGGGTGTGGCTGCAAGATGTGTATGGTGCGACTAAAAAGATCTTTTAATTTTACTGTAGCAGATAGGTTCCAGGAAAGTGACTCGTTTAGAGATATGAGAGTGCCTGAAATATGATTCATTTGTGGCTGTGTGCATATTGAAGTATGTGCTTGAATGGAAAGATCTTATTCGAAATGATGGACACAATTTCTAACATACAGCATAGCACTAGAGATCGGAGAAGCTAGTATACATGTTTCTTCTTACGACCTCAATCAGCACATCATCTACTACTACTGTTTGTATTGCTTCTCAATGAGTCATGGCCTATAACTTAGTGGATGTATCGTGGAACCTCTGATATGGTCTCGACTCAGAATGCGCTGCAAATAATAAAGAATTATCTAGTTGGGGTTGGTGTGAGGGAGTCGCAAATACCGCTTATATGCCACGTTCCTTAGCCGAATCACTTTCAAAGTTCATTGCTTTTATCCCGAGGTTGTAAAAAAATGGTTCAAATGGTTCTGAGCACTATGGGACTCAACTGCTGAGGTCATTAGTCCCCTAGAACTTAGAACTAGTTAAACCTAACTAACCTAATGACATCACAAACATCCATGCCCGAGGCAGGATTCGAACCTGCGACCGTAGCGGTCCCGCGGTTCCAGGCTGCAGCACCTTTAACCGCACGGCCATTTCGGCCGGCCCCGAGGTTGTACCGTGGGCTTACATTTTGCTGTGATCACGGTCACGGTATTTGTCCCGAAAAAAGAAAACTACCTCATTCAGAGGTAATGTCGTACGACCATTTGTAAAGTGGGTATAGCTTTTAACATGGATACTTGTGTGCACCTGTAGAACAAAGAGCGCTTGTGAGAGTAACATGCAGTAGTTGTTGGGATGGGATTTTTTCTTTAATATCTTGTCGATTACGTCTCTCTTTCTATGACACTGTGGTAGGACTCGCAAGAAGAACCTAAGGGACATGCATGCTGACTAGATTAGATTAGATTTACTTTCATTCCAATTGATCTGTAGTGAGGAGGTCCTCCAGGATGTGGAACATGTCAGAAAAACAACAATACATGACAAATATTTGCAACTAAAAACAAATAAGCTAATGTACCATTCCACAGGTCCCAAGTGGAATGATCGTCATTTTTAATGAAAACTATATGGGAGTCATTTTACAAATACTAATGCACTGAATTTAAAATAAAAAAGTTTTTTATTTATTTATAAGTTAATAAACATGTAACTGATCGTTGATTCTGGGTCAGTATTATTTTGTATCGTAGGCAATGATTTATTGACGAACTTTTATACTTAGTAGTAGCAGTGACTGCGTGATATGTACGTATTTGAGAATTAGGTTTAAAAAAGTATGTGTTTGTGGAAAGAAGATGACTATTCCCTCTATCAGGGAAGGCATGGATTTGACTTGGAGTACTGTGATAGCAAAGGGAATAGTATGTCCACTCGTAAGGCAGGTACAGATATTTCAATTTCCAGAGCCACCGCCTTCGGTAGTGTGTATTTACTTTGCCCATTGTCGAATGACGTTCATTTGAGATCGTGATTGTAAGATTGGCAACTTTCGTGATCAAGTGGAAATTTGAGAAGATTGTGTATGGAGTTGCGTTTGCGCTGGACCGTTATTCTCTTCCATGTAAATTGTTCGGTTGTGGTATGTGCATCTGGCATATGGAAGATACGTTTCCGTATTCTCTAGACACGGGAAAGACTTTAGTTGGCTTGTAAATTATATGGATGATTTGGAGTATGTTAGATCAGCGAGATCGATATTCACGGGCGGAAATATGATTTTTCATGTGTTTGTTTCTAGTTGGTCAGTGGTCTAGAGCACGCTCCACGTACCTGAAGTTTCGTGTTTATAGGGAAATGATTTCGAGTCTATACGTCGGGATTTATGTTGCGTTAGTGATCGGTAGGACGCCGCCTAGTGCTTGATATGGAGAAGTATAGCGAAAATGGTATAATATTATGTCGAAAATACGCGTGTTCTTGTAATCGCTGAGTCTGGAGACGTGCATACTCGTAGAAAAGCGAGCAGGCAAGGAAGCAGTGACAGTAACGCGTTTGTGTCGAGGGGAAACGATCGCGAATTTGTAGAACAGTTCTGAGAGCGACTTCGGCCCGCTGTTGTAAAAGGGGTGATTTTGTATGGTGGGGGATATGAACTGTATGTTTACTAGATCGACACGGTACTCGGTGATATATTGCTGCGATGGTGATCAGTTTCACGCTCCAATATTCTTGCAAGTCTGGTATGTATTTGATGATCTGTAGACAATTTTGAGAGGTTTAGTTGCTAGTGCGAAATGGTGATCAGTGTAAAGTAGTTTATTACCGCTGAATGTCGCGTTTGTAGAAAGAAAGAAAAGGCTGACGGTGCTTCCCTAGGACTGGGGAGCATCATAACATATAGCCGGTGTGAGTGTAGGCGTATGATAAATTTTTTGGGTGCTGTGCAGATATAAAAGATAATTACACTGTTTGTCTAAAATGTGTATATATTGTATTGTAAAGTTAGTGTGGCTTACATTGTGTAAAATATGTATATATTGCATTGTAAAGATAGTATGGTTTATGTTACGGCATGACTAGAGAGTATGACTGTGTGTCCTATCGTGAGGGACGTATAGATTGAGCAGACTGATAACGACGAGGGTATGAGATAGAGTTTTTAAGTGGAAAATTATATGTGCTATAGATACTGAACCACAGTCGTCAAGAGGAGAGATTACCAATGCATTGACTGGTGTCAGACTGTAGCAGCAATCATAATATTTAGTTGTAGTTACATGGTAAATATCCTACCGGCTTGCAATATTCTTGTGAGTCTGGTATGTATTTGATAATGTGGAGAGAATTTTGTGCGTTTAACTGTCAATGCAATTTAGCGATCTGTGTAAAATAACCGCTGGAAGCCCGAGAAGGAATATGTGGATGGCGCTTCGATACCCGCAGCATAAGTAATTCGCCGTGTAAATTCGATACGAGCCAAACAGAATGCTCAGTTCATTCACATCGTTTGTGCTTGGATATAGGACTCTCTACATAGTGGAGGGAATGTTTGCGTATGTTGAAATCTAGAAGGGTAAGACGTTAGGAGCGCTGGGAAGACTGCATTCGGCGTTATTTCTGTAAACAGGTTCTGTTAGGGTAAGAATTTCCGTGCATACACGCTGAGGCATGAAGAAAGCGAGCGTTAGCTATTTCTGGGACTGTATACAATTCCCGAGAGGTCGACTTGGCTCTTATTTTTTTACAGAGCGATGTGACGTAAGAATAACATTGGGATCGTTGTTAGATGAGTTTGTAATTATGGGCGTGCACTTGGCGGTGTTGCGTCAGTCACGTTAGGTAGTTAAATGGTTAAACGCGTGTGTCATGTCAAGCTAGGAGCAATGAGCTTAGTGCTATTCTGTTCAAATGGCTCTGAGCACTACGGGACATAACTGCTGAGGTCATCAGTCCCCTAGAACTTAGAACTACGCAAACCTAACCAACCTAAGGACATCACATACGTCCATGCCCGAGGCAGGATTCGAACCTGCGACCGTAGCGGTCGCGCGGCTCCAGGCTGAAGCGCCTTGAACCGCTCGGCCAATCCGACCGGCTGCTATTCTGTCATCAGCAGTAAAGACAAGTGGTGCATGGAAATGTCTCGCATATGAGACTGATGTGATCGCGCCTTGGACTACTGAGAAGTCGGTATAACGGAGACTGCGTAGAATCAACTTTCACATGCGTTTGGTTGCAGTGGCTCGCGGGTGCGACGGAGCGCGCATCTCTGGCTGGTAGCGCCAGGAGCTGTGTCTAGGTGAACATGTATTTGGATAGGATTTTCTCAGAAATGAAGTATGAAACGGATGTGGTCGCCTCATGCTTGCGGGACCCGAGCGGGGGTCTGTGCGTGGTTTGACTGCTGACGGCCGCGTCACTTCGCGCTCCTGTGGGCAGGGTGTGGCAGAGGGTGCTTGCACATATTGTTTGCATTATTTTGTAAGCAGGTCTGTAGGCTGTGATGTGCGTTATTTGGACAGTTTATTGTACTTAGCTTGTCTACACATCACTGTGCTGTATTATTTAGGAGCGGTTTGCATGTCTGTACTGAAATTATTTCGGAAAATTAGGAGTTGTTTGCGTGTCTACATACTGTGTATTGTGACGCCAAGCACCTTAGAGCGAGTCTTTTGTATGAGTGTGATAAATATAGCCAATAGCTAAATAAAATGTTTGAAAACAAGTAGAGTGCACTCCTTCCTTACTCTATGCAGCAGCCCAACGCAGCCTGAGTCATATTCACACCATTTTCCCCTCCAGACCACGATCTTGGATTACATCACACCAGGGATGACAGCACCATCTGGTGGTAGTAGTGTGTACTGGGTCAGCTGGAGTCTAGATCTCGTGGTGGAGACACTGGCTGCAAAATAAAGACTTGTGTTCAGATCTGTTTTCCCGCCATTTCACCCTACCATCTTGGATGACGTCATACGCTGTGCTCGTTAGTACACTCTAGTGCACGTTAGCCCACCAACATGGGTCGGTAAGGGGACGTGGTGCTGAGTTGAGAATCATGGTGGAGACTTTAACTATTTGATTCCATGTCCAGGTGGGTGTGGCATTAGCGCAAATTGATTTCAAGTCCTAGGTTCTATGACTTTCTTGATGCAATAATTTACCAACAGCTGTATGTATTGTAGAAATTTATTTTATGAACTTCTTATATGCTACCAGTTTCGGCATTACATTGATGCCATCTTCAGGCCGCACACGTCATAGTCGTAAAATCGCTATACACAGAAGGAGCCATATAACTGGATCCGTGATTCAAATCGCTATGCAACAGCTCTTGGCGACACAGCCTACATCATGCTGCCCAGTCGTCTGCTAGTGCAGGCGGCACAACTCAAGCCAGCTCAGACAGCGGGACGCCCCCATGTGCCGACAGCAACCCTCTAGCGGCCAACGACTCGCCAGGCCGCTAGTCAAGGGACAAGCAAGTTGCGTGGCACCACAGTTGAAACGCGTGCCGAGCCTAACTGACTCAGTAGAGTGTGCCAGCAGGCACGTTCCGATGTAGAGGTGAACAGCAAGAGCAGGGCCATTCCGTGTCCCGCTAACACTAAATGGATTTCTATACCAGGGGGCAGGATGCACGTCAAATGCAATGCTGTCACGCTAGTCGCTGACAGCTAACTGCTGTCTGACCAGGATGATGCCGAGGGTCTAGCTGCTGTCCAGAAGCTGCCAGAGATGCCAGTTGCTGCCCAGTTGCCAGATGCTGCCTTGAGACGAGAGGAAACGCCAGAGACGTCTGCCGCCACTTCTGCCACGACCCGCACTGAGTGAGAGGCCAGCCCACTCTGATGCAAATTGCTGTTCTTCAGTCCTACCAGTCACAGTTTGAGCGAGTCCATAAGTGCCATGTTTTCAATTCGTGTGACATTTTCAGTTGTAAAATTTGTCTCCCCAGGGACCCTTGTGGAAGGAGTGATAGGATTTTATATAGTCCCCCCAGCGTTACCTTTCAATATGATTATTTACTACTTGTTATTGTATATGAGTAGTCAACTTTAGGTCTGTTGTTTTTTGCATTTGTCCCTTATTTTCACTTCTGTTGTACACTATTATCCCTTATCTCCAATTTAAAGGATCGACAGCCCTAGTGCCACCAGTCCTTTGTAGTGCAGGAAATTCGTCAGCGTTATTTACCTGGCACTGCATATCAGGTATATTGTTCAGAAGAATATGT
The DNA here is from genome assembly GCF_023864345.2 of Schistocerca serialis cubense. NCBI lineage: Eukaryota > Metazoa > Arthropoda > Insecta > Orthoptera > Acrididae > Schistocerca > Schistocerca serialis. Next base: position 171,777,494 of record NC_064641.1, read on the forward strand.
CCTACTGAACAGTATGCAGTAGTGGGTAGCTATATGAATTTAACTTCGTGTTTGCTTCATTATACGTTGTTGTAGGTAGCTACTTTTGTATTTGTTTCCTTCTGATGTATTCATAGCATCTGTGGCTAGGTGATTTTCTTGGCAATAAATACATACAATCGATGGAGATGTGCAAGTATGTGATGTCTGGTGTTCAGCGCATCTTTCGCACCTCGTTTTTCCTCTGCATTGATTGCTAATATGACCATAGCCTAGGGATTTGAAATATTGTCTCATAGTAGGAACATAGTGTTGTACAGAACATCTCGCCCCATGAATATATAAAAATTCTGGCAACGATTGAGCATCAGTTGTTAATACACAACTCACACATTTCTAGAGCACTTACATTTCATTTTGCATGACTCGTTTTGAAAATCTTCGAACCTTTGTAACTTTAAATTCACTAACAATAACATCCAGTATTTCCTCTTCTTATTGATAGGACATTGTACCCAATTACGTCTTGATTGTTCACTGAGTGAATGGGAATATACACATCCCAATTATTTTCTTTGAAAACCTTCTCCTGTTTTTAATTGGTTTGCTGTCTCACTTTCCGCAAGGTCTTTTTTGACAGCAAACAGCAGACACTTCCACGATATCAAATTTCATAATGGTTACTTTTGTATAAATTTGTTTACCCACAGCCATTTGATGGAGTTCGCAAATATTTTATCGTGACTTTCGATGTAAGCTATGTGTGGTCCCATATCTGTCTTCTGTATCTGTTCTGGGATGTTCGTTGTTCTGTAGAAATTAGTTGCGTTCTCTCCTGTGTGATCTCTTTGGTGTTTACTACCCAGCTGACGCTTGTTGTTGGTTGTACAGGTTTTCTTGTCTTCGTCTCTTCAAGAGTCTTTGCTGTAATTTTCACTTGCCATTCTTCCCTGTTCTTTTATTCATTGGCCTCTCATCATTAGCAGAGTCCATCTCAGATCTCCCTTCTAAAGTACTCATTATCGTAGAGGTTGTCTTACCCGAGCTGTGAGTAGTATCTGATGCTGTGTGTTTATCCACCTTCATCTTTTCCATCTCCACCTGCCTTTTTCTCGATGCTGCGGTCTTTCAGTACCCATCTAAAGGTCTTCCTGCATTGCCTGTACCACATGGCGGCAGTCGCCTAAGTTTCAAGATTTTCCGTCAAATCTCGATATTCGCCTACTCTATAACCCCCGCTAGCCATAGCGGTGTATCCACTACGGACCTTTGTAGGTTAAAAAATAATTTTTGCACTAACTTCTAAATATTATGTGTACTTAAAGTTTTCTGGTTGCTCCGGCGTGAGAGCTACCGGACATTGTACACTAGACAGGAACGAAATTTTTTATTCTTCGCTTAATAACAGGATGTGAATATTCCTATTCATTAATATTACTGCGCTGTACGTTAATAAAAGACAGTGCTATGTGCAAAAGCATATAACTGAATTTAATTTTTATCCTATAAATGTTGGCAGTAGAACTTGTTGCATTTTGTTTTTAAATGAGGTTCATGAAACGATCTGTAAATGTGCATAGTTTACTAATGTGAAGAGCTACAGGTGTTATACAAAATTTATTTTGTTACGTATTAAATGAGACTCCGTTTCTAAACTTTCTTCATGCCCACGTATACAACCGACTACTTTGATACTGTTAGTCCGCTATAAGTTGACGATTCAGAAAGCGACTGCCGGGAACAGCCTGGCCCCCCGCACTGCAGCTGCTGAGGAGCGAGGAGTTATGAGGAAAAAGCAGCATCGGCTGTTGGTACCCGTGCTGCCATCATTACCCGTGTTTTGTGCTTAATATGAAACAGAAGGCGGTACTCACGGAAATACTGTCCACTTAAATGACGCTTGCATCGGACTGAAAAACACCTAATTTGTTGACATATTCATACACCAGAGTTTAACCTACAACTTACGTATTACTTATCAAAAATAATAAAAAATGAAAGTAGACGACTGTAAAACTTACGACAGTATGAACCGAAAGTTAAAAACTGATTTTTGTAAATTGTGTCAGTTAGACCCTCAGTCAGAGAAGACCTGCGTTCCTGTTGCACGTGAAGGCGAGAGCATCGTTTGTTTGTGAATTATATTTAAGAGTACGGTGAGCTGACACACCTCATAAGAAGCGACTTATTTTAAATATCTTCAGTGTTCTTTAGCTTCAATTCATATATTTCGTGCGTGTTTATTTCTTTATCAGTCACAGTTCCGCCCTTTATTAACTCTGTAGTGCATAGAACCGCTGTTTGCATCGCACCAGGCATCTTTTTGTGCTTCAAAAGCCACTTTTGATAGTTATCCCCCAATGACAGCTCTCTTAGCAGCGGTGCATTAGAATTCTGTGAGTTGACGCAGCTTCTCATAAAAAGCGACTTACTTTACATTTCATCAGTATTTTTTAGCTCCAGCTGCTATATTTCGTGTATGTCTTTGTATTTATCAGGCCGTCTTTAGTATGGGTAGGTACTGTAAAAACTGTGTTCAGATGCTAGCTGAGTTGGTGACCCATCGCTCACAGCTCCAGGTGATGATGGCTTTGGTCACGAAGCTTGAGGATGTTGCCAGTAGGATTACTGTTGGGGGCCGGAGAGGACGTCCAGCATGACCCTTGTGTCCTCTGATCAATACACTACTGTGGTCGTTACGGGTACCACCCTCTCTGAGGTTGATTCCCCGCCTGTGGTGTAGTGGGAGGCCATTCCAAGGTGTGGCCGGCAGCAAAAGACATTCCGAAAGGCTAATGGGAGGACTTCCCAGTTCATCTGACGTAAAGGTTTCAGGTGCTATCTGTGGCTGACAAAGTCCCTGATCCAGATGAAGTTGCTCGACCTGTTCCAGAGGAATCCTCTCGGCCTGCAACGTCTGGACATTCACAGTGGGTGGAGTTACTGGTAATTTGGTGCTCCAACGTTAGTTGCATAATGGGTCCCCTTAGGGATATGGCTGATAAGGAGGGGAATAAATCCAATGTGCACTCTGTGTGCATATTGGGAGGAATCATTCCAGATGTGGAACAAGTGCTTTTGGATGCCATGAAAAGCACAGGATGACACCAATTGCAGGTGGTGGCTCGTGTGGGTGGCTTTCGATCAGAAGAGTTTTTCTCTGGTTGGGTGCGGCTAGCTGAAGTAGTGAAGACTGCTAGTCTTTCTTGCAAGATGAAGGCAGAGCTCACCGTCTGTCGTATCATTGACAGAACTGACTGTGGTCCTCTGATACAGAGCCAATTGGAGGGTCTGAATACGAGGCTCAGATGGTGCTGCGACTGTGTAAGTTGCAGATTCCTTAACTTGAGCCATAAGGTGATGGGTTTCTGGGTTCTGCTAATAGCACATTAAAACAAAGACGTTTTCCGCTGCAGCAGGACCTTCTCATGAAATTTCAATCGCCAACTTTCTACTCAGAGTGTGAAAATATTTTGTTAGCGTCCACCTACACAAGGGGAAATTATCATCATCATAAAACAAGAGAAATCAGAGTTCACAAGGACAGATTTAAGTGTTCGTTTTTCCCATCCATTGTCCGAGAGAGAAACGATAGAGAAATAACTTCAAGGTGGTTCAGTGAAACCTCTGTCAGGCACTTAACTGAGAACTGCAGAGTAATCATGTAGAAGTAGATGTTTACAAATTGCATTTATTAAGCAAAGCTCAGCAGTAAAATTTACTGAGTTTAATTGACTATACCTGAATGGCTTATTTGAGTGGTGTCGGATATGTCTGAAAGAACAGACACCACTCAAACACATGCATTTATGTAAGAGCGGGACTGCTCCTTGACGTTTGTTTCAGTGTAGATGCAATTGTATCTACATCACACTCCGCAAGCCACCTAATGGTGTCTGGCGGAGGGTATTTTTGTATCACTAACTGAGCCCTACAACCTTGTTCCACTTGCGTATAGGAAGAGTGATTGTCGGTAAGTCTGTTGTTTTTTTTTTTTGAGTCATCAGTCTTCTAACTGGTTTGATACGGCCTATGGCCTGCCATGAGTTTCTCTCCTGTGCCACCCTCTTCATCTCAGAGTAGCATTTGCAACCTACATCCTCAATTATCTTCTGGGTGTATTCCAATCCTCTACAGTTTTTGCCCTCTACAGCTCCCGCTAATACCATGGAAGTCATTCCCTGATGTCCTACCATCCTGCCCCTTCTCTTTGTCAGTGGTTTCCACATAATATTTTTCTCTCTGATTCTGCACAGAACCTCCTCATTCCTTACCTTATCAGTCCAACTAATTTTCAAAATTCGACCTTAACATCACATCTCAAATGCTTTGATTCCCTTCTGTTCTGGTTTTCCTGCAGTCCATGTTTCACTACCACACAATGCTGTGTTCCAAAAGTACATTATCAGAACTTTTCATCCTCAAATTAAGGGCTATATTTGATACTAGTAGACTTTTCTTTTCCTGGAATGACCCTTTTGCCAATGCTAGTCTGCTTTTGGCGTCCTCGATGCTCTGTCCATCGTTGGTTATTTTGCTGCCTAGGTAGCAGAATTCCTTACCTTCATCTAGTTTGTGACCATCAATCCTGATGTTAAGTTTTTCCCTGTTCTCATTTCTGCTTCTCTCGATTCTGCTTTTCGATCTACTCTCAGTCCATATTGTGTGCTCATTAGGCTGTTCATTCCATTCATGTAATTCTTCTTCACTTTCATTCAGGGTCGCAATATCATCAGCGAATCGTATCATTGATATCCTTTCACCTTCAATTTTAATGCCCCTCTTGAACCTTTCTTTTATTTCCATCATTGTTTCTTCAATGTACAGATTGAACAGTAGGGGCGAAAGAATACAGTAGTGGGACAAGGGGGGTGCCACCCCACACTCCATTTTGGCCAGATGTATCCAATATGGCGGCGATGACGTCATCCAAGATGGCGGCGATGACGTCATCCAATATGGCGGCATGTAGACTTGGCAACAGCGCATGACGTCATCCAAGATGGCGGATTTTGGTGGGAAGTTTGAATTTTGGTGGGGAGAAGGTCAATTGGGCTACCTCCATTAACCTAACCCTCCTAAAAACAATTGGCAGCAAATTCAAATTCCAGAAGGATAATGCGTCACACCACGAAAATGGCCAGAAGAACGTCAATTGTGCTACCTCCACTAACCTAACCCCCCACCCTGTGGAAAATAGCGGGAAGTTCAAATTCCAACCGAATAACACACGACATCTCTCTTATTTCTACTAAGCAAAGAAAATTGCAGGAAAATAGCTCACTTGGCCTATCTCCACTAACCTAAGTTACCCGACCACCACCTCTTCCTACGAACTGGCACCAACTTTTAATTTTTGCCGGAAACAAAATTCAATTTCCTTATGTCTACTAAGCTAACAAAAATGGCGCGAAACAAAATACACTTTACTAACCTCAGTCACCATACTGCCACCACCTTCTAAGGATTTGTGGGAAAAGGACTTGGACATAAGACTTTATTTAAACAATGCCATGCAGGTGTGTTCACCACAAGGTCAGTACTCCAACTGACTTAGTATACATCGTCCCCAACAGAGGGCGCTCTTATCTGTGACGTAATCCAAGATGGCGACACCCAGTGTATTCACCATGATGCCTGACTCCAACTGACTTAGTACGTATCGTCGCCACCAGACAGCGCCATCGTGACGTCATCTAAGATGGCGACCGTGACGTCAATCAAGATGGCTGCACCCAGTGTATCCACCATGTGGTGTAAGATTGTATACTTGGCCTACCTCCACTAACCTAACCCCATCCCCAAGAAAAATGGCGGGAAGTTCAAATTCCAGCACGATAATTGCGGAAAAACCGGACTTGTCTTTCTTATTATTTATACAATATCATGCAGGTTTCTTCGCCACGAGGTCTGAAGTCCAACTGGCTTAGTACACATAGCCACCAGCAGAGGACATCAGTCAAGATGTTGGATTTTGGCGCGAAGATAGGCCAATTGGGATACATCCACTAACCTAACCCTCCATAAAAAAAATTGGTCACAAGTTCGAATTCCAACAAAATAATCGGTCACACCTACAAAAAAATGGTCTGAAATAGGCCAATTGGGTCACACCCACTAACCTAAGTCCACTTTATCTTATGAATTCTCAGAAGTTTGAATTTTGGCCGTTAGTTATGTTTTAGCTGCTAAGCTATGAAAATCGCGTCAAATAAAGTATACTTGTTATGACCTAAGTCACCTCCTGTCGATTGGCGGGAAAGGACTGAAGTCTTCATTTCAAGCAGTACGGTCATCACTTATGCTCCAACAGACTTAGTACACATCTTTGAGATGGCAACACCCAGTGCACTCGCCACTAGGTCCAGACTCTAACTGACTTGGTTCAACTCGTCGCCGGCAGAGGAGGCTACCCCTGGCGCCACTGATCAGCGGTAGCCCGCTCGCGTGCCACTGGTCCAGCGACCGCTCACGTCACAGCCCTTGGTCGGACGGTGCCAAAGTTGTTTTGCTGGACAGTGGAATCTGCCCTGACGTCACACAACCGCCGGTCCGTCACGTGGCTTGCTCGACAAAGAACGCTATCGCTAAGTTAACTGATCACGAAGTCCCATTATTCAACCCAAATGGCCCGATTACCTAATCCAAGACCGTTGTGAACACACACACGCGGCGCATGTGTGAGCCGTCGCTCGCGCCAAATTATCTACCTCCGCAAGTCGATCTAACACAAAGTTCCCAACTCAAATCCCTATCTAGAAAAAAAAATAACAACTCATACAGGTAAGAAAACGTGTTCACTATACTTTCAACTATCTAGTTTCAACTACTTTTCAATGTTCAGACCGCCACCTCTTCCCAGGAACCGGCGCTGAGTTTGAATTCTGCCAGTAAAGAAAGGTCACTTGCGCTTTTGCTGCGAACCTAAGAAAATTGAGGCAAAGAAAGCACACTTGTACTAACCTCAGCCATCCGACCACCACCTCTTCCTAGAAACCGGCACCGAGTTTGAATTCTGCCAATAAAGAAAGGTCACTTGCGCTTCCGCCACCAACCTAAGAAAATTGTTGCAAACAAAGCTCACCATCACTAACCTAAGCCTCCAGGACGCAACCTCTTCCTAGGGATTTCTGGTAAAAGGACTCAGCCTATACTAGGCCCATGGATGGTGGAACGAATGTACTTTATTTAGGGATGGAGTATATGTATCACAGAACACACGCACTGACACGACCCACAGCATACAGACCTGCAAACCACTCCTACATAACTCATTTATAATGCTCTACACACACGCTTGCTAATTGTAAACCGTCGAAAATAACGCACTGCACAGCCTACAGACATGCGAACCGCTCGTAAATAATGCAAAACATTTACATCCATAAAGCCAAACAGTTCCTAATTTTCCCAAATAATTTCAGTGCAGACCTGCAAACTGCTCCTAAATAATACAGCACAATTATGTGTAGACACGCTAAGTACTCGTAAACTAGTCAAATAGCGCATATGAAGGCCTACAGACCCGCTCCTGAAATAATGCATCAACATATGCAAGCACAGTCCACAGCCCCCAAAAAATTTTCAAATGTGTGTGAAATCCTATGGGACTTAACTGCTAAGGTCATCAGTCCCTAAGCTTACACACTACTTAACCTAAATTATCCTAAGGACAAACACACACACCCATGCCCGAGGGAGGACTCGAACCTCCGCCGGGACCAGCCGCACAGTCCATGACTGCAGCGCCCTAGACCGCTCGACTAAACCCGCGCGGCCACAGCCCCCCCCCCCCCTCCCCCCTGCCCATTGAGTACACAGAAGGTAGCGATAAGTGATGCATACCTCAGATGTCAAACCGCGCACAGCCCCTGCTCGGCTTCCGCAAGCATGAGGTGGCGACACCTTCCATTCATATGTAACACCTGAGAAATTCCTATCCAAATACTTGTTCACCTACACACACGTGCCGATGTGATCGGGCGGGAGCGCAACCGCGAGCTGCAACCGAATGCATGCCAAAGTTGTATGTAGGCGCCGTTAATGACGCGGCGTTTGTTTACACAGCGCGCACTCCAAGTTCGTCGTTCCTCGCTACGCTCACTCTAACTGCGGTCCAGCAAAGACGCTGCAGAATTCCATTCCACAATAGCAGAACCTGCTTTCCTCCCTTAGCGATTCTAATGGACCACAAGTGTCGATTGACTGACGCTTTACTGCACGCGCCACAACCCCCGCGAAGTGAGGCAGCCACAGCTAGGGTCCCGCGCGTGTCGTCGAACACCGGTGAAAGTTGCATTCCAAGCATCGCTCACGCCAGTCTCATTTTCCAGTTATCTCCAGGAGCCACTTGTCTTTACCATTGAAGGCAGGGCGTGTTGACACACACACACACGTTTAACCATACTTAACTATCAAGCACGGCTCTCGCCTCGCCGCGAAACGTCTGCGTGACGACTCACCATCTAAAACGTTCTCAACATTATTCTTACCTCACTTTTTTTTGGTCAACAGTCTACTGACTGGTTTGGTGTGGCCCGCCACGAATTCCTTTCCTGTGCTAACCTCTTCATATCAGAGTAGCACTTGCAACCTATGTCCTCAATTATTTGCTTGACGTATTCCAATCTCTGTCTTCCTCTACAGTTTTTGCACTCTACCACTCCGTCTAGTACCATGGAAGTCATTCTCTCATGTCTTAGCAAATGTCCTATCATCCTGTCCCATCTCCTTATCAGTGTTTTCCACATATTCCTTTCCTCTCCGATTCTGCGTAGAACCTCCTCATTCCTTACCTTATCAGTCCACCTAATTTTCAACATTCGTCTATAGCACCACATCTCAAATGCTTCGATTATCTTCTGTTCCGATTTTCCCACAGTCCATGTTTCACTACCGTACAATGCTGTACTCTAGACGTACATCCTCAGAACTTTCTTCCTCAAATTAAGGCCGGTATTTGATATTAGTAGACTTCTCTTGGCCAGAAATGCCTTTTTTGCCATAGCGAGTCTGCTTTTGATGTCCTCCCTGCTCCGTCCGTCATTGGTTATTTTACTGCCTAGGTAGCAGAATTCCTTAACTTCATTGACTTCGTGACCATCAATCCTAATGTTAAGTTTCTCGCTGTTCTCATTTCTAATACTTCTCATTACTTTCGTCTTTCTCCGATTTACTCTCAAACCATACTGTGTACTCATTAGACTGTTCATTCCGTTCAGCAGATCATTTAATTCTTCTTCACTTTCACTCAGGACAGCAATGTCATCAGCGAATCGTATCATTGATATCCTTTCACCTTGTATTTTAATTCCACTCCTGAACCTTTCTTTTATTTCCATCATTGCTTCCTCGATGTACAGATTGAAGAGTAGGGGCGAAAGGCTACAGCCTTGTCTTACACCCTTCTTAATACGAGCACTTCGTTCTTGATCGTCCACTCTTATTATTCCCTCTTTGTTGTTGTACATGTTGTATATGACCCGTCTCTCCCTATAGCTTACCCCTACTTTTTTCAGAATCTCGAACAGCTTGCACCATTTTATATTGTCAAACGCTTTTTCCAGGTCGACAAATCCAATGAAAGTGTCTTGATTTTTCTTTAGCCTTATTTCCATTATTAGCCGCAACGTCAGAATTGCCTCTCTCGTCCCTTTACTTTTCCTAAAGCCAAACTGATCGTCACCTGGCGCATTCTCAATTTTCTTTTCCATTCTTTTGTATATTATTCTTGCAAGCAGCTTCGATGCATGAGCTGTTACACTGATTGTACGATAATTCTCGCACTTGTCAGCTCTTGCCGTCTTCGGAATTGCGTGGATGATGCTTTTCCGAAAGTCAGATGGTATATCGCCAGACTCATATATTCTACACACCAACGTGAATAGTCGTTTTGTTGCCACTTCCCCCAATGATTTTAGGAATTCTGATGGAATGTTATCTATCCCTTCTGCCTTATTTGACCGTAAGTCCTCCAAAGCTCTTTTAAATTCCGATTCTAATACTGGATCCACTATCTCTTCTAAATCGACTCCTGTTTCTTCTTCTATCACATCAGACAAATCTTCACCCTCATAGAGGCTTTCAATGTATTCTTTCCACCTATCTGCTCTTTCCTCTGCATTTAACAGTGGAATTCCCGTTTCACTCTTAATGTTACCACCATTGCTTTTAATGTCACCAAAGGTTGTTTTGACTTTCTCTTACATCACATCGCTCTTTAAAAAAATAACACCCAGGTCAACCTCTCGGAAATTGTATAATGCCCCATAAATAGTTAACGCTCACTTTCTAGATGTCTCAGGTTGTGTGCACGGAAATTCTTCCATAACAGAACCTGTTTACCAAAATATCGCCTAATCCAGTCTTCCTCCCGGACATAACGTGATAGCCTTCCTCCTCGCAACATACGCAAATGTTCTCATCGCTCCTATATCCCACCACAGTCAAAATGGCTCTGAGCACTATGCGACTTAACTTCTGAGGTCATCAGTCGCCTAGAACTTAGAACTAATTAAACCTAACTAACGTAAGGACATCACACACATCCATGCCCGAGGCAGGATTCGAACCTGCGGCAGTAGCGGTCGCTCGGCTCCAGACTGTAGCGCCACCACAATCAATCGAGCATTCTCATTAGCTCTTATCGAATTTATCAGTCGAATTACTAGCGCCGTCGCTATCGAAACACCATCCACCTTTTCCTTCTGGGGCTCTCTCTAGTTGATCTGCAAAGATTGCTAAATTACACGGACAGTTCCCTCAATCTATACACCGCCAACCTGTTCTTTATTTCTACAGACGCTACACTCAGAGGAAATAAACTATTTTCGTCTACATCTAAATCTACATTTATACTCCGCAAGCCACCCAACGGTGTGTGGCGGAGGGCACTTTACGTGCCACTGTCATTACCTCCCTTTCCTGTTCCAGTCGCGTATGGTTCGCGGGAAGAACGACTGTCTGAAAGCCTCCGTGCGCGCTCTAATCTCTCTAATTTTGCATTCGTGATCTCCTCGGGAGGTATAAGTTGTGGGAAGCAATATATTCGATACCTCATGCAGAAACGCACCCTCTCGAAACCTGGCTAGCAAGCTACACCGCGATGCAGAGCGCCTCTCTTGCAGAGTCTGCCACTTGAGTTTGTTAAACATCTCCGTAAAGCTATCACGGTTACCAAATAACCCTGCGACGAAACGCGCCGCTCTTCTTTGGATCTTCTCTACCTCATCCGTCAACCCGATCTGGTACGGATCTCACACTGATGAGCAACACTCAAGTATAGGTCGAACGAGTGTTTTGTAAGCTACCTCCTTTGTTGATGGACTACATTTTCTAAGAACTCTCCCAATGAATCTCAACCCGGTACCCGCCTTACCAACAATTAATTTTATATGATCATTCCACTTCAAATCATTCCGCGCGCATACTCCCAGATATTTTACAGAAGTAACTGCTACCAGTGTTTGTTCCGCTATCATATAATCATACAATAAAGGATCCTTCTTTCTATGTATTCGCAATACATTACATTTGTCTACGTTAAGGGTCAGTTGCCACTCCTTGCATCAAGTGCCTATCCGCTGCAGATCTTCCTGCATCTCGCTACAATTTTCTAATGCTGCAACTTCTCTGTACACTGCAGCATCATCCGCGAAAAGCCGCATGGAACTTCCGACACTCTCTACTAGGTCATTTATATATATTGTGAAAAGCAGTGGTCCCATAACACTCCCCTGTGGCACGCCAGAGGTTACTTTAACGTCTGTAGACATCTCTCCATTGATAACAACATGCTGTGTTCTGTTTGCTAAAAACTCTTCAATCCAGCCACACAGCTGGTCTGATATTCCGTAGACTCCTACTTTGTTTATCAGGCGACAGTGCGGAACTGTATCGAACGCCTTCTGGAAGTCAAGAAAAATAGCATCTACCTGGGAGCCTGTATCTAATATTTTCTGGGTCTCATGAACAAATAAAGCGAGTTGGGTCTCACACGATCGCTGTTTCCGGAGTCCATGTTGATTCCTACATAGTAGATTCTGGGTTTCCAAAAACGACATGATACTCGAGCAATAAACATGTTCTAAAATTCTACAACAGATCGACGTCAGAGATATAGGTCTATAGTTTTGCGCATCTGCGCGACGACCCTTCTTGAAGACTGGGACTACCTGTGCTCTTTTCCAATCATTTGGAACCTTCCGTTCCTCTAGAGACTTGCGGTACACGGCTGTTAGAAGGGGGGCAAGTTCTTTCGCGTACTCTGTGTAGAATCGAATTGGTATCCCGTCAGGTCCAGTGGACTTTCCTCTGTTGAGTGATTCCAGTTGCTTTTCTATTCCTTGGACACTTATTTCGATGTCAGCCATTTTTTCGTTTGTGCGAGGATTTAGAGAAGGAACTGCAGTGCGGTCTTCCTCTGTGAAACAGCTTTGGAAAAAGGTGTTTAGTATTTCAGCTTTACGCGTGTCATCCTCTGTTTCAATGCCATCATCATCCCGGAGTGTCTGGATATGCTGTTTCGAGCCACTTACTGATTTAACGTAAGACCAGAACTTCCTAAGATTTTCTGTCAAGTCGGTACATAGAATTTTACTTTCGAATTCACTGAACGCTTCACGCATAGCCCTCCTTACGCTAACTTTGAAATCGTTTAGCTTCTGTTTGTCTGAGAGGTTTTGGCTGCGTTTAAACTTTGAGTGCAGCTCTCTTTGCTTTCGCAGTAGTTTCCTAACTTTGTTGTTGTACCACGGTGGGTTTTTCCCGTCGCTCACAGTTTTACTCGGCACGTACCTGTCTAAAACGCATTTTACGATTGCCTTGAACTTTTTCCATAAACACTCAACATTGTCAGTGTCGGAACAGAAATTTTCGTTTTGATCTGTTAGGTAGTCTGAAATCTGCCTTCTATTACTCTTGCTAAACAGATAAACCTTCCTCCCTTTTTTTTATATTCCTATTAACTTCCATATTCAGGGATGCTGCAACGGCCTTATGATCACTGATTCCCTGTTCTGCACATACAGAGTCGAAAAGTTCGGGTCTGTTTGTTGTCAGTAGGTCCAAGATGTTATCTCCACGAGTCGGTTCTCTGTTTTGCACTGATCACCATTTTTCACAGACAACTAAACATCGCAAAGTTGTGTACAGGTCATCAAATACAAACGATACTCGCAAGAATATTGGACTGTCAAACCGATCTCCAACCAGGGAATATATCACCGAGTACCGTCAATTTTCACTGTACTTCTCGATATCACGAACACCGCGCTAGCCTCCTGATCGCTAACGTAAAATAATGCACAACATATACACTGTAAATTATTTCTCCACAAACACCCAACTTTAGCGATGTGCAGCGTGCTGTAAACCATTGACTAACTAGAAACAAGTAGAGTAAACTGATATTCGCACTCTCGAATACCGAAGTTGGTCATCTAATAGATTCGAGATGATAAATATTTTCTACAAACCATGGTCTTTCCCACGTCTAGAGAACAGGCAAACGTGTGTCCAACACACCACAATCGATCTTCCCTCAACTAAACAAAGACACCAAATGTCCAGAAGCAGTCGACCGAACAATTTACATGGGGAGGGGGAATAACGCTCCACTGCAAGCGCAACATCTTCTCAAAGTTACACTTGATCACGAAAGCTGCCCAGCACGTAATAAGTATTAGTTCGCTATTCATTCGTCTAGAAGATGGTAAAGTTAACTCTAATACATTCCTACACTCCAACAGGCCTCTGCATTCGGTAGACTGCCACCATTAACAGGGGAACACGAATCAATACCACCACAGACTTTGCATACACGGACACATTCCAGGCTGGCCGAGGTGGCCGAGCGGTTCTAGGCGCTACAGTCTGGAACCGCGCGACCGCTACGGTCGCTGGTTCGAATCCTGCCTCGGGCGTGGATGTGTGTGCTGTCCTTAGGTTAGTTAGGTTTAAGTAGTTCTAAGTTCTAGGGGACTGATGACCTCAGAAGTTAAGTCCCATAGTGCTCAGAGCCATTTGAACACATTCCAGAAAACCCCTCACACGTATCTTCTATCATTATACTTACAACTAAATCTTACGATCGCGGTCTCAACTGAAGTGTATTCAGCAATGATCAAAGTATTGGAAATACACCCTGCTGTCAGCAATGGCTCTGGAAATAGAAATATGACTACCATTCTTGTGACTTGACATATTCTTCCCTTCGCTATCACAGTACCCAAAGTCAAATCCATACCCTTCCTACAACAGCACATAGACATTATTGTTACATCCTCAATAACTGGATGCATATGACCCCAAATAATACTGACCGAAAACCAACGATGCGTGTGTATGTCTCTTACGTTCATCCTGCAAGTCATACCACCGTGTCATGGACGTAATCGAGCACATGTTAAACAAAAAATCTCGATCCCAACAACTACTGCATGTTACTCTCACAACCGCTCCTCGTTCTACAGATATCCACTAGTATAGATGTTAAAAGGTATACACTTGCTTTATAAATATAAGTACGACGTTACTTCTGAATGAGGTCATTTTTTGTCGAGACAAATACCGAGCCGGTAATCGTAGGAATGTGTATTATCAGACCAACACGTAGCCCACTATGCAATCTCGTGACAAAATCGGTGAATTTTGAAAGTCATTCGGCTAAGGAACGCGGTATGTGACCGGTATTTGCAACCCCCCTCACGCCGCTAGATATTTATCCAGAATGTGTAACGTATTCTGTCTCGATACCATGTCAGAGGTTCCGTTATATGTCCACTGAGTTAAAGGCGATGACTGATTGAGAAGGATCACAACGACAAGTGAATCATATCTCGAAACGAGTCAACTTTCTCGAACCTATTTGCTACAGTAAAAATCCAACATAGTTTTAGTTAGTCCCTACACATCTTGCAACTGCTTCCATTTCTACAGCTTTGCGCATGTGATCAACCATTTTAAGTCCGAACTGAGCAGAAGTCGGACAAAGCCATATCCACCACCTTCTGCAACCCGTCTAGAAACAGAGCGAACTGAATTACTGTGACAGGACCATGTTTTGACCATTCGGCGGAAATGCGCGCATTGTGATGCGTTCCCAAACTACATACAAGTATTACAGATCCACATACAATCAAATCTATAAGCCCAACATGCTATCGTCCTTATTCTCTACCCACCAGCAGAGAAAAATTGACAACTATAGAAGCTCAAATAACTTCATCCGATATAGAACTCACATAGACACCATAACTCGCGCGATGACGCAAAGCTGCGTTGGAGGTCCAGCGCGGAGAGAGAGAGAGAGAGAGACACAGGGAGAGAGAGAGAGAGAGAGAGAGAGAGAGAGAGGGAGGGAGGGAGGGAGAGGGAGATAGAGAGAGAGATTTCGCAATGCTTCCCAGAATCGCACAGCGTGCAGCCCTCCAAGCATTCCTAACGGCATACTTCGCCCCTCACTGAATTTACCCCTAAAACTGCTACTGCTCCCTGCCTCGAACAAACCTATTAAATACACACTTATTCATACACTACAGAGGGTAGTTTAAGTTTAATCACCTCTACTCTAGGAGAATGATCGTACCCCGCGTACTGTACTGTAAACCACAAGAAACGCCCACTGTGGCCCTGTTTAGTTGTTTGAAACACTGTTTTCTAACGCGGTATGTACACTGCTAAACATTTCTTTTTTCTGCCACGACTTCGACCTCTATGTCAGATTCTAAACTGGCATTAAGACGCTCTGATCCACGACCTCTCACAGAAAACTAGACATCACACTATATAAATCATATTCATACCGCGCATAGCACAACACTGAATCATTTTTAAATAAAACCCACTGACAACATAAGGTAACTAGATGAGTTTGGCAGCGTTGTGGAGAGTTTCCAAACTACCGTGTGAAAGTCTTTCATGACCTCTACATTTAAGTTCATATGTCGCCGTGACGGAACAGATGATGGCTCGGCGTTCCATTTCGAGTTATTCGTAATTTTGCACTCATGTACGCGATCGCTGTTTAGATGCCAGCAACCCACAGAAGATGTCTCCCACCCACAAAACTTCTCCCCCAACTCAAACAAGCTATTTCACTCAATCATTATGTGGTAACCGGTGCGCGCATGTGATGGAAAAGACACCTTTGATGTACTGTAATATTAAGAAACAGACGTGATAGTGCGAAGAATTTTACACTAAGTTCAGCACCGGCCATTGATGTGACATCATGGCCCCCAATTTCGGTATCACAGCTAAACCGCCCCTTTCACATCACTTTGCGTGTATGATTGAGAATGTGGGTAGATTACTGTGTAGTACGTGCATTCATTGTTAATTCTCGAACACATACATGATAAAAGTACATCAGACAACGCTCTACGTATTTGTAACACTTCGAGCATAGTGTTTAATTGAAGATCTATCTCTCAGCGTATGGGAATCACAGAGCATTCTCCCTGACTTAGGGTAAAAGACCAGCCTCACACAGTCGTTGATCAACACACCCTGCAGCACCGTTAGAGAATTAATCTCCAAGCGATCAGAAGAAGAGCGCTACACTCCACGTCTCGTGAATGAATATAGCTCTCCAAGTCCCAACCCGTACAAGTGCACGAGATTTCTCGAGATGTTACCATGTCGAGGAGCTTAGCACTCCTTATCGGTGTATAGTAACAGATTTCAAAGTGCCGTAATGTAATAGCATACAGTTAAGAAGAACAAGAAAAGACTTATTTTTATACGTGATGCAGTTCGAGACGAATTGAGTTGGACACATTGTTACCTAAATCAACGAAGCTATCAACTCTAAATTATTGTTCTAGAGTCTAGGATCTGTACTTGGAAGGTATTGGTAAGATAAAGAATAAACACACACTCTCCTAAGACTAAAACGTTCTGCACTTAAAAGCTAGCTATAATGTTAGATCGAAAACTCCCCCCCCCCCCCCCATCAGAGATACATCCTTCTTCACGGTTTCTCTATGTTGAACTATCTTATCGAATGGTAAAAATTTGCTTTGCATGATACAAACGCAATATAGCTTTGCGGAGACGTATAGTGTCCACTGTTAACATCCGATCACGGTTCAGAAATTATACCATGCCTGCATAAGGTCTACATAAAATGATACTCACTATCCGGGATACACCCTACAAGGAAACAGATAAACGCAAAGTAGCAGCGTACGAGATGTGAAAATTACAAGTAATTCTGTCACTAACTCTGTAAACAGCACGTCAGTCGGACAAATGCGTACACCGGGATTGCAGCGCATCACAAGCTCTTACCGCTAAGTTAGTTATGACCCTGAATTCCCGATTTTACACCAAAGATGCCACAGGGGTGATCGCATAAATGAAAGCTCCTTTAGAGGAGTGTGTCAAGTTTCTTCACACATGAGATGGAAGTCCTCTGATGACCGACAGGTTTACGGTTAACGATCGCAAGTAGACAGTGCTTTAAAATACATATAGAACACGTAGCAGCTCTATACGAGTAGAATGCAGGCTATGTCTCGTGACTGTTGCATCCGGAATCATTGGTACCTCAATAGACATACAGTATAATGCAGCCTCAATGGGAAAAAATTGACTGCCCCCCTTATTCCCTTTGTTTCAATGTCCACGTTTTCCAGGATTCCTCCTGTTGCAGCATACTTGGTCCGATATACAAATTTTCGGTGTGAAACAGAAGATAGAAAAGTACTTCCTCAAGTTCACCGCATTAAGGTTCTATATTCAGTCGATATATACCTATTTCCTGGTCACTTTTCGCAGTTCTATCGATTTGAGGTCAGATCTATATATGTGATCATGACATAACATCTCGTTCAGTGTTCTAAAATTGATTGTAAATGTAGCACAGATGGCAGCACCTAGCCCAAATGCATTGATCAGGTTGTGTAATATAGAACTGCAGTCTGCACTCGACTGTATCCAGTCACCTCCACATCCTGAGAGCGTTTGTTCTGCTTTCTGTATGTTCTTTTGACATTCCCTTATAATTGAAGGGATATCAGTACCTAAGGTTTGTTATTTGCATTCAGCTATTTGTTACTCATTGGATTGCATTAAAAAAATAGGAAGCGAATGCTCGTGGATGAATGCTTACTAACTGGTAATGGTACCCCTACATGTGTATCACTGACATCAATCAGAAGTACGAAAATGGCAGGCGAAATCCAGGTTGTTGTTTATGTTTTCCTTTATGCATCCTCAGAGCAGGTTCGGATATTTATGGTACCTCTCCACTTTCCTCTGTCTTCCATCGTTTGTCTACTAAAACTGTTTTGTTTCAGTCCGCATTCCTCCTCCTTATACTGGTCTCAATGTACTGACTCGATTACTTCCAGTGCAAGAAGAAGGTATGTCGACCAGAACAAAACAGTTGTAGTGGAAGAATATTGGAAATACAGGGGAAATTGCTGTAGTATCATAGAAGTGCAAACATGGACTGATCATGGGTAAAGGAAAACGAAGACGACTGGCTATTGTTATTAACCATCCTGGCATTCACCTCCACGATTTCCATACTTATGTTTCACTCCAGTGATTCACACGTTCCATACATAGACGTTTTAAAATTACATTGTATTTAATACAAATACAGTCCATGAACTGACTTTAGCATATTATGTGATTACTCTGTCATTTTCAAATAGTAAGATCATCTTTGGTAGCCTAATGCATATGAACTGATGCCTCATGCTTATTATTATTGTTATTAGTTAACAATGGCGCTGTTAAATAAAATTTACATAATAATGGTGATTACATTGTATACTTATTTCTTTCTATCTGTTTACTTCCACTTCAATGTTTGTTTTGCTATTGGAGCTTTAATGACAACTAGCAAATTTACTGGTACTCCCTCTACCATAATTTCCTACACAATAAATAGCTACACCAAAGCTGAACTTAGTCGCAACAGAATTAAAATATGAACACAAAATTCAATCCATAGACAGTAGTTAAATAAAAAAAGAGGTATTTGTAAGAGATCTGTACATAAAACTAAATTTATCAGGGACATGTGACAAGAGCAAAAACGTTACCATAAGATGATGGAAGTTATCTTTAAATAAATAAAATGTATCTGAAGTACTCTGTTTCTGGTTGTAAGAATGCACTGTGATAATAAATGAACTGTTGTAATGAAACTTGTACTGTCATAATGTGAAAGACAAGCTGCGCAATAATAACAATTAATTGTCATAATGAAATTGGATGTCTATCATATTGTAAAAGCTAGCAATCTGAGTGCAAAAATTTAGAACAGTATAAACTGCCTGAATAAGTAACTTGGACATGAAACCTCCACGTAATTGGCTTTGCAAAATTTGATCACAAAAACTGTCTCTGAGTAACGTAAGTTGGCCATGATAGAATAAATAAAACAATCAAAATATTTCCTCTTTACCTCTAATCTGCACAAATCTGGATAATGCATTGCAGTACTGCTCTGTCTTGCCTGCCGCTATGCTAAAGCTATGAATTAGTGTATTTACAGAGAACCTTGAGAGGTGCAATGAGTTCTCTGTTAATTGCAAATCCATCATACTTGTTTGGATCATCCATTAAAAAGATTGTAAGAGAAAGGTTGGTAAGAAAATGAAATATGCACTTAAATGACAACACTGTGTTTTTTTTGTACATTGAGAACAAGTGCTCAAGGCAGATTTTAAATTTAATGAACTTCTCAACATCCAAAAAATACACTTTCCTATCTCTCAAATACAACAGCTTTCAGTACAATAGCCAAGTTAGTTCGATAGCACAGCAATAGTGAAAACAATATCATTATTGTATTTACCTGACATTCCATTAGATTTCTTCCTTCACAAATCAGTTTCATGATCATGTTGCTTGCAGAAAAGATAAATTTTAATTTGCATCATAAAACTGCTATAGTTTCATCACTAACACTGCTTAAAATTATCAGCTTAATTCTAACACAGTTGAACTTCGATTCCACTCGCTACAACGAGTTAAAATTTCATAGAGTGGCTGAGATACTAGTTACAGCGCTCCTAGCAGCAACCAACGCTAACTCGGCCGCCATGTTCTCCTTAGTCAAAACATTAGGAAAGCGTTACTGTTGTTTGTGTTGGAAGCGTGTCAGCTGTTGTGATATTACTGCAATATTTAACTTTTCTAGTTGACTTTTTTGTTACAAAATATAAAGTCAACATGCCTGCAGTGTGTTCAGCGTTCAACTGCACAAATCGCAGCGATAAAACAACAAATATTTCATATTATAAGTAAGTATATTAGTACCGAAATACGACACACGTTTTTTAATGTTTATTAAAGAGTCATTTGCATTGGAACTGTAATTATGCTTAAGACAAATGCAGGAAGTAATTTATTTATCGTTGATTACAGATTTCCTTTAAAAGATAAGGAAATTACAAAAAGATGGGTTATAAATATGAAGCGAGAAAACTGGTTTCCTACTACAGCCAGTTACCTCTGTTCAGCTCATTTTGAAGAGAAATATATGTACCACACAAATGTCCAGAGGCGCCTTTTGTCAAAACCAGTACCTACTATCTTTAACTTTCCACCACATTTACAAAAGCAAGATAAAGTATTACGACCACAACCCAGAAAGCGATCTTTCGACAATTTGCAAGATTGTGCTATTACAGTGACATCATTAGCACAAAGTAAGTCAATAATTTAATTTTACTCTGTGTTCTTATTACTTTGAATTACATACTTTCTATTATAATCTTATGGTGTAACTCTGTTATAAACTTATGATGTAATTACATTCTTTCAGTGTCTGTCGGACCAACATCTGTTTCTGCTGACCACAATTACTGTCTACCAAGCCCTAAGAAGTTGAAAACACAATATAACAGAGTACAAGCAGAGAATGTGCGACTAAAGAAGCGGATAAAGCAAATGAAGCAACTTAGTGTACGACACAAAAGAAGAATAGTGCAGTTACAGACTTTTGTTGCTGGTTTGAGAAGAAGGCTATGTAGTTCAGTTTCTGATATGTTAAACAGTGAACATGTAGTTGGTTTGTTGAAGGAGCTATTGGAACTTCAGTGCAGTGCTAAAGTATGCCATTATTCTCAGCAAATAAGGAAATTTGCCCTGACCCTACACTTTTATTCTGCCAAGGCATACAGCTACTTACGAAAATTTGTGAAATTACCCCACCCAAGAACGCTTCGACTTTGTTATTGAATTACTATGCTTGTGTTAACTACTTGTAACACATATTTCAAATAAATTCTCTTTCACAGTGTACTGGTTTTTGAGGCTTTACTGTTTACTTTGAAATAGCGACAAAAATATCGCATTTCTGCGCCCGTTACTGTTTCTAATAGTTAACCACAGCATGTTTAGAAGTTTCGCCATAATATTCTGGTGGTACCTGCTCTAATTGCACTAATTTATCGGTAACAAGTAACGTTAAAGTGGATGGACAGACTTATTTGAGTTGTCTTGTAGTGTTATCTACATCGAAAAGTTTAGCCATATTTCGACGAAAACATCCCTTTTTGCTGTCAGTGTGCACTGAAATCACTGCTGTCTATTGCTTGTTTTAGAAAAAATAAAGCTAGTATGGGCTATTTCAAGTAAGTCAAACGCAGTTACAAGGGGGCGGGACACAGCAGACGAATGCCTTGACTAAAGAAAACATGGCGGCCAGAACTCCAATTTGCTTCAAACATGGCGGACCTATAGCCACTCTATGAAATTTTAACTCGTTGACTCGCTATCAGAGCTAAACGTTGTCTGCCCCCACTGCGCCCTCGTTCAGCTCAAAGATGTTAGCTTAACTCCTGTGATATGGCTTACAACATCGCTGCTCGCTCACAATCGATTCAGATACCAAAAATTCGCATATCAAAATTATACATGACACCTAGCAACAAACCTAATTATTGATAACTCCAATGATTACGACATTAAATCATTCTGTAGCTTATGTGGCACAATTAAAAGATTTTTTTGGAAAAAAATGTGACAGTCCCAGAAGTCCTTTATGATGCAGTGTGTTGGAAGAAAAACTAAGAATCCAGGAGCAGAAATGGGGTTTTTAACCTCCAGCATTTGAATACACAACAGATAACTGCAGCCACAATGAAGATACAATTCTCACATAGGGTGCAACTGCAATACTGAAATTGAACATCAGATAAATAAATTATACAGGAAGAGAGGGCAACAGCAGAAATAAAAAGCAGTGCATAGTGAAGCATTGTACACAAAGACTGCAGTAGGATGGAAATATTAATTTATACGTCCATGAAGGCAAAATAGCCTCAACTTCTTTTAGAGTATTTGCTGCACGGTGCAGCAGCGTCTTAGATAAATAAATACAAAAATAATACTAACCCTCAATGTTGCTTGTCATGATTGTTTATATCATTATCACATCATTTTGGCAATTTATACATATTGATTTCTCCAAAGCAAATGTGCATTTGTGCATTTGTTGGAAGATACCTAGTGGTGTTTACTGGATCCTCAGTCACGAAGAAATGGAAAATCTATTAACGCCAGCAAAAGCTCTTATTTCTCATGTTGCGATAATTCATTAATAATCAGTTGATGGTTCCACTTCCTTGGTATGGTGGTGTGGAAAACATCACCGAAACGGCATCTGGACAATCAGGTGAAGTTGATCACAAGTTTCCCAGGTATTAGTTCGACGTCCTGGCTCTTCACCATCATGTCTGGCGTCTTAGTTACGAATGAGGCATCCAACAATCATTCCTTTGCGTTAGAATTGAATGCCTTATCACAAAGAAACGAGCCTTAATTGCAAATTTGTCCTCTCCCACATGTTTACATCTGATCAAACCCAGCCAGGGGATAACAATATTGCAATTAAAGAGGAGAGTACATATTGGTTACGTTCATATAGTTATAATGCAGAGAAAAATCTTTTGGATTCTTTACTTGTAATAGCCACATGGTAGATCCTTGTTGCACTTGCTGCATGTCTTTGCTGGCTGCTCACCTGTCAAATGATACTCGCCTTCTGATGATCACAGTCACAGTAAATTTCTGCTTCAGATAATCGTTCGAATGAAGGAAAGTTGAATTCAAGAAAGAAAACAAAAAGTTATACATATGCTATGTTCTTCGACATGAAAGAGGTGAAACGTACCGCGTCCTTTCAGTTCCGTTCAATATACAAAAACTGCTGAATAAACATCGTGTCTTAAGAAACACCCAACCGAGCGAGGTGGCGCAGTGGTTAGCACACTGGACTCGCATTCGGAAGGACGATGGCTCAATCCCGTCTCCAGTCATCCTGATTTAGGTTTTCCGTGATTTCCCTAAATCGTTTCAGGCAAATGCCGGGATGGTTGAAAGGACATGTCCGATTTCCTTCCCCATCCTTCCCTAACCCGAGCTTGCGCTCCGTCTCTAATGATCTCGTTGTCGACGAGACGTTAAACACCACTAACGTAACCTTAAGAAACACTACTTACTTTGCATGTTTTTCACAATGAAAGTAAAACATTTCTATGACCCTACGTACAATACTATATGAAACTACAGAAAAAATAAAGCCATAAAACAGACAAAAAGTGTGTATTTGTTCACAGGGGGATTTTAAAAAACTGTGTATCAGTTCACAGTGAGATTATTTAAAACATGAGGGTAATTAAATACGATTTGTGATTTTGCATTTAGCAGGTAAACAAAATCTTGCTACCATCACAGCTGACCATATACTGATATCAAATTATGGTTATCTGAACAGAAGCCTATTAAAACTGGACAAATACTTCGACAAAAAGTAGAATCTATCAAACTAAACAAGATCTTCCTACCATCACAGCTGACCATATACTGATATCAAATTATGGTTATCTGAACAGAAGCCTATTAAAACTGGACAAATACTTCGACAAAAAGTAAAATCTATCAAACTAATTATCAGCTGAAATACACAATCAAATATTTCAGTAGTGTGTGGTTATTATCTAATGCAATTTAATGGTAAACTGTTTCCACATGATAATATTCTTATCGGGTGTGCAGCCAGATCATACCGTCGTCTAGACACAATATTTGAGCAGTCCACCTGGCCGCCATCTTCAGGTGAGAGTGCTGATACACGATCTCACCGGAACTGACTTCTCAGCGTTTTTTTTTTTCTTTATTGTCATTTTAATACCTTATAGAGGTAGGCCGGCAGCGGCAAAACTACGCCGCTCTTCAGCCACAGATATACATCTAGTACACATCAAGACATAGAAAAACAAAACAAAACGATGGATAAAAAACAGTAGACACACAAAGTAAAATACATGGAGCCATTCACAGGCGTAGTGAATTAAAAAACTTTCAGCACTGGTACACGAACATAGATGACAGAAATGACACACATGAATGATGGAGCACTGATGGTGAAACACTAAGGTACTAATACGATGGCACATAAAAAACAGATGGCGATGATATCCCGCGCCTGAATGTTCACTGTTCATGTACGAATCCAGGGACCTGCCAAAGGGGAAAAGGTAGGGGAGGAGGGAGAGGGGGAGGGTGTAGATGCCAGTTGCAGAGGAGTGGGGAGGGGTAGGAAAGAAGGTAGGGGGGTAAGGGAAGCCCAGGGGGGGAGAGGAGGGAGGTAGGAAGAGAGGAAGCGAGAGAGGGTGCCCTTGGGAAAAACACAGAGGGTGGAAGGAGAGGATCAAAGTTGGTACGAGGGGAAGATGGAGGGGATGAGGGCACCATCAGGGAGGAGGAGTTGACAGAAGCCACCTTGGGCAAGGGAATGAATAGTGGAGAGATGGAGAGCGGTTGGAATGTCGGAATACAGGCAAGGCAGCAGACGGGGGTGGGAAAGGATGGGAGAGGCAAGAGGGGGAAAGGGATCAAGTTTGTGGGAGGTGTAGACGATCTGTATCCATTCAAGGAAAAGGAGGAGGTGCAGGAATGGAATGAGGTCATACAGGATCCATGTGAGGGACAGAAGGCGGATGTGCTAGGCGAGGCGGAGTGCATGGCGTTCCAGGATTTGAAGGGATTTGTAAAAGATAGGAGGGGGCAGAGAACCAGGCGGGATGGGCATAGCAGAGGATAGGGTGGATGAGGGATTTATAGGTGTGGAGGATGGTGAAGGGGTCCTGACCTCATGTGTGGCCAGAAAGGAGCTTGAGGAGACGGAAATCGAGATATCGCTATCCTTGGCTTGGATTGTCCGGAGATGGGGGATCCAGGAGAAGTGATGGTCAAGAGTGACGCCAAGGTACTTGAGGGTGGGGGTGAGGTTGACAGGACGGCCATATATGATGATACAGAAGTCGAGGAGATGGAAGGAAGGGGTGGTTTTGCCAACAATGATTGTCTGGGTCTTTTAAGGATTGACCTTGAGCAACTTCTCAGCGCAAGTGGCGGCCCCTATATAGGTCCACAACGCGTGCGCGAGAAGGTGCCATAGCCGCCCTCTAGCGCAAGTAAACATACAGCTCCCCAGTGGTGGAACAGGCGAAATCGAGATGTTGTTGTTGTTGTTGTGGTCTTCAGTCCTGAGACTGGTTTGATGCAGCTCTCCATGCTACTCTATTCTGTGCAAGTTTCTTCATCTTCTAGTACCTACTGCAACCTACATCCTTCTGAATCTGCTTAGTGTATTCATCTCTTGGTCTCCCCCTACGATTTTTACCCTCCACGCTGCCCTCCAATACTAAATTGGTGATCCCTTGATGCCTCAGAACATGTCCTACCAACCGATCCCTTCTTCTGGTCAAGCTGTGCCACAAACTTCTCTTCTCCACAATCCTATTCATTACTTCCTCATTAGTCATGTGATCTACCCATCTAATCTTCAGCATTCTTCTGTAGCACCACATTTCGAAAGCTTCTATTCTCTTCTTGTCCAAACTATTTACCGTCCATGTTTCACTTCCATACGTGGCTACACTCCATACAAATACTTTCAGAAATGACTTCCTGACACTTAAATCTATACTCGATGTTAACAAATTTCTCTTCTTCAGAAACGCTTTCCTTGCCATTGCCAGTCTACATTTTATATCCTCTCTACTTCGACCATCATCAGTTATTTTGCTCCCCAAATAGCAAAACTCCTTTACTACTTTAAGTGTCTCATTTCCTAATCTAATACCCTCAACATCACCCGACTTAATTCGGCTACATTCCATTATTCTCGTTTTGCTTTTGTTGATGTTCATCTTATATCCTCCCTTCAAGACACCATCCATTCCGTTCAACTGCTCTTCCAGGTCCTTTGCTGTCTCTGACAGAATTACTATGTCATCGACGAACCTCAAAGTTTTTATTTCTTCTCCATGGATTTTAATACCTACTCCGAGTTTTTCTTTTGTTTCCTTTACTGCTTGCTCAATATACAGATTGAATAACATCGGGGAGAGGCTACAACCCTGTCTTACTCCCTTCCCAACCACTGCTTCCCTTTCATGTCCCTCGACTCTTATGACTGCCATCTGGTTTCTGTACAAATTGTAAATAGCCTTTCGCTCCCTGTATTTTACCCCTGCCACCTTTAGAATTTGAAAGAGAGTTTTCCAGTCAACATTGTCAAAAGCTTTCTCTAAGTCTACAAATGCTAGAAACGTAGGTTTGCCTTTCCTTAATCATTTTTCTAAGATAAGTTGTAAGGTCAGTATTGCTTCATGTGTTACAGTATTTCTACGAAATCCAAACTGATCTTCCCCGAGGTCGGCTTCTACTAGTTTCTCCATTTGTCTATAAAGAATTCGTGTTAATGTTTTGCAGCTGTGGCTTATTAAACTGATTGTTCGGTAATTTTCACATCTGTCAACACCTGATTTCTTTGGGATTGGAATTATTATATTCTTCTTGAAGTCTGAGGGTATTTCGCCTGTTTCATACACTTTGCTCAACAGATGGTAGAGTTTTCTTAGGCCTGGCTCTCCCAAAGCCGTCAGTAGTTCCAATGGAATGTTGTCTACTCCGAGGGCCTTGTTTCGACTCAGGTCTCTTCACACAGTATCGTATCTCCCATTTCATCTTCATCTACATCCTCTTCCATTTCCATAATATTGTCCTCAAGTACATCGCCCTTGTATAGACCCACTATATACTCCTTCCACCTTTCTCCTTTCCCTTCTTTGCTTAGAACTGGGTTTCCATCTGAGCTCTTGATGTTCATACAAGTGGTTCTCTTATCTCCATAGGTCTCTTTAATTTTCCTGTAGGCAGTATCTATCTTACCCCTAGTGAGATAAGCCTCTACATCCTTACATTTGTCCTCTAGCCATCCCTGCTTAGCCATTTTGCACTTCCTTTCGATCTCATTTTTGAGACGTTTGTATTCCTTTTTGCCTGCTTCACTTACTGCATTTTTATATTTTCTCCTTTCATCAGTTAAATTCAATATTTCTTCTGTTACCCAAGGATTTCTACTAGCCCTCGTCATTTTACCTACTTGATCGTCTGCTGCCTTCACTACTTCATCCCTCAAAGCTACCCATTCTTCTTCTACTGTATTTCTTTCCCCCATTCCTTTCAATTGTTCCCTTATGCTCTCCCTGAAACTCTGTACAACCTCTGGTTCTTTCAGTTTATCCAGGTCCCATCTCCTTAAATTCCCACCTTTTTGCAGTTTCTTCAGTTTTAATCTACAGGTCATAACCAATAGATTGTGGTCAGAGTCCACATCTGCCCCTGGAAATGTCTTACAATTTAAAACCTGGTTCCTAAATCTCTGTCTTACCATTATATAATCTATCTGATACCTTTTAGTATCTCCAGTATTCTTCTATAATGATTCTTAAACCAAGTGTTAGCTATGATTAAGTTGTGCTCTGTGCAAAATTCTACCAGGCGGCTTCCTCTTTCATTTCTTTGCCCCAATCCATATTCACCTACGTTTACTTCTCTCCCTTTTCCTACACTCGAATTCCAGTCACCCATGACTATTAAATTTTCGTTTCCCTTCACTATCTGAATAATTTCTTTTATTTCATCATACATTTCTTCAATTTCTTCGTCATCTGCAGAGCTAGTTGGCATATAAACTTGTACTACTGTAGTAGGTGTGGGCTTCGTATCTATCTTGGCCACAATAATGCGTTCACTATGCTGTTTGTAGTAGCTTACTCGCATTCCTATTTTCCTATTCATTATTCAACCTACTCCTGCATTACCCCTATTTGACTTTGTGTTTATAACCCTGTAGTCACCTGACCAGAAGTCTTGTTCCTCCTGCCACCGAACGTCACTAATTCCCACTATATCTAACTTTAACCTATCCATTTCCCTGTTTAAATTTTCTAACCTACCTGCCCGATTAAGGGATCTGACATTCCACTCTCCGATCCGTAGAACGCCAGTTTTCTTTCTCCTGATAATGACATCCTCTTGAGTAGACCCCGCCCGGAGATCCGAATGGGGGACTATTTTACCTCCGGAATATTTTAACCAAGAGGATGCCATCATCATTTAATCATACAGTAAAGCTGCATGCCCTCGGAAAAAATTACGGCCGTAGTTTCCCTTTGCTTTCAGCCGTTCGCAGTACCAGCACAGCAAGGCCGTTTTGATTATTGTTACAAGGCCAGATCAGTCAATCATCCAGACTGTTGCCCTTGCAACTACTGAAAAGGCTGCTGCCCGTCTTCAGGAACCACACGTTTGTCTGGCCTCTCAGCAGATACCCCTCCGTTGTGGTTGTACCTATGGTACGGCTATCTGTACCGCTGAGGCACGCAAGCCTCCCCACCAACGGCAAGGTCCATGGTTCAAGGGGGGGGGGGGGGGGAATCGAGATATTGCTATCAAAAATTAAAAATTATTCTGACGATCGAAAACACAGACCATTGTTTTTTAATGTCTGATAACACCGGGTTCCAAGTCTTACAAGATAATCAGATAATCGAATCTCTGCGGATTCTTTTGAAACACAGTCCCAATAGCAAGATGCAGGGGCAACCAATTGTGTCTCGTCATACTGCATTCTATGTTCCTTGGTGAGACAGTGCTCCGCCACTGCAGATTTCTCAGGCTGAAGCAACCGTGTGTGCCGCTGGTGCTCAACAAATCGGTCCTGAATGGTCCGGATTGTCTGACCAATATAAGCCTTCCCACAGTGGCAAGGGATCTTGTACACCCCAGCTTCCTCAAACCCAAGGCATCCTTATCTGCGCCAGGTACCCAGTGTTATCAGACATTAAAAAACAACGTTCTGTGTTTCTATCGTCGGAATAATTTTTAATTTTTGATAGCGATATCTCGATTTCGCCTGTTCTACCACTGGGGCGCTGTAGGTTTACGTGCGCTAGAGGGCAGTTACGGCACCTTCTTGCGCACGCATTGTGGGCCTTCTGCGGCCTAAATAGGGGCCGCGGCTTGCGCTGAGAAGTCAGTTCTGGCGAGATCGTGTACCAGCACTCTCACCTGAAGATGGCGGCCAGGTGGACCGCTGAAATATTGTCTCAAGATGACGTTATGATCCGGCTGCATACCTGAGAAGAATATTATCAATTATTACGCTGGAAAGCCTTTGTTTTCATATGAACAAAAGTTTGCAAAAAATATTATTTTGTTATCAGTTTGAACTTTACAACAGCTATTCTTCCAACAAAAATATAAGGTTGTTCCAAATTTCATGTTCAGTACAGGAGATCGACCTTAGTGGCCCCCATAAACAGATCAGCTGATACACAAAAAAAATCTTTGCATTTCACTGAATTAGCAGATCATTATGTCGTGCTGTTGAGGCTAATGTGCAGTACTTATAATCTGTGAAGCAAAATGCTACTTTCGTTCAAAGCACTTCTGAATCATAATAGTGACACGTTTGCTCTGAGGCAGAGGGAAGACCGAAGTAGCATGGGCGCTTGTTGTCAGGTGAATTTGCTTATCATTTTCGATATACGGAGCCAGCAGTAAGATGAATATTAGGTATCCACATTCGCTGAACATAATTCCATACGTATATGTTCCATGCACACACTTAAAATCACAATAAAACCACTTTTATTCAGCAAAACTAACACATCTACTTCCCTGACTACCACAAAAACCTTGTCGCTGCACACACAACCACAACTCCAAAGAGAACTGAGTACACATGTGCTGATTCGCCTAATGTCATATGTCCAAGACGTCAATCGGAAAGTAGTTACATTAACACGGCGGTTTGACTTTCGGAAAATATAGCAGGCATGTTGATATCCATAAATTAATAGCGATGTGTTTGCGTTGTTTATCATTTAGTGACATAAACTTCCACTAGATAGTTCAACCCAGTCCTGAGAGAATCGTTTGAACATTATGATAGTTGAAACATAAATGACAAAGAAGTTTTTTCGTAACTTTAAAGTATAAATTAACACTATTTGCATTTTGTCGTAAATATTGCTGCTCATCCTCGTCAAAAATGGTTCAAATGGCTCTGAGCATTATGGGACTTAACATCTGAGGTCATCAGTCCCCTATAACTTAGAACTACTTAAACCTAACTAACCTTGTATCATATCCATGTCTGAGGCAGGATTCCAACCTGCGAACGTAGCAGTCGTGCGGTTCCAGATTGCGGGCCAGAACCGCTCGACCACCGCGGCCGGCTCATCCTCGTCCCTTGCCAAATATTTCACTCCCCTGTCAAGTGGGAAGCGTCTACAATAGCCGATGAGTGAGTTAAGTGAGCTATCGATTACCAAAATATTTCATAGAAATCGCTGTAATTGCCGACTGCAATGAGTTAGAAGCTTCTATTTTGTACAAAACGTAGGGACAACATACCTTAATATGTGACATAAATTTTTCACTCGATAGCTCCACCCAGTCATAGAATTCGTGCTACGTAATGGTCGAACAATACGATGGTCGATATACAAACGAAAAAGACCCTTTTTTGTAACATTTTACTACAAAATTAACACTTTTGCGTTTTGTTGTAAATATTGCTATTAATTCTCGTCTCTCTCCAAATTTTACGCTCCTAGATTAAGAGGGAAACGCCTAAAATACCCGATAAGTGAGTTATGGATTACCAAAATGTGTAATAGAAATAGCTGTAATTGTCGATTGCAATGACTTAGAAGTTTCTATTTTGTTCACAACGGAGGGACCAGACACCTTAGTATGTGCCATAAATTTCCACTCGATAGTTCCACCCAGTCTTCACAGAATTCGTGCTATGTAACGGTCGAACTTTACGATAGTCGATATACAAATGACCAAGAAGCTCTTTCGTAACATTTTACTAGCTATTAATCCTCGTCTCCCTCCAAATATTGTGCTTCTTGAGTAAGTGAGAAGCACCTACAATCCCCGATAAGTGAGTTATCGATTACCAAAATATGTAATAGAAATCGCTGTAATTGTCAATTGCAATGACTTAGAAGCTTCTATTTTGTACACAACAAAGGGATCAGACACCTTAGTACGTGACAGAAACAAGTTTTCTGCTTGTAAAATCCAAACAAAGCAAGTTTTCTTCAAACAGTTGAAACTTACATTAGCCCGAGGTTCGACACACCGGTGGTCCGAATTTGAACTATCAGTATCGTACAAGTCATTGAGTTATTTAAGGCTGACTGTTTTTGCACTTAAAATCCGAATGATACACTTGCAAATGGTGCCATTAGCTGAGCATTAATTTCAGCCCAATTAAAATCTTATGCAAAAGTATTCATCGATTCGCACAATTTTCCTGAGCGTCAACTCCGGATCATAGTTGAAACCTTACTTAATATACTGTAACATAACTCCTGTAAGTGAGATGTTCGACTGACTTTACGAATGTCCGCTAGTCTGGGGTAAACCAAAAACTTTTTGTTCTTACCTCAAGTAAAAACTGAGCAGCAAGACGCCACAAATCAAGATTTTTGAGCGCAGCCTTTCCATACTTTCACGCTGTAACGATTGCAGATCGACCTTTTTCCAATCCATTGCAGTTTTTAGTTTACGACTGAATACCTCAGACAGTGCTGTGAAGCTCACTTATCCAGCATCCCTGCGAATGTATTCAGACCTGTTCTGTACTTGGCAAACAGGTATGTAATTCTAGGAATGTGCCGACTGTGCTGCAAGCATTACAAATTAGCTATCCTTTTATCTGTCCATGATGGCCTCTAGTTGATGACGATACGTAACTCAGAGTAGACAACCGACATATTGGCATCCTGAACAGTGTGTTGTTATCGTTTGAACAACCACCATAATACCTGTGTGTTTTTGTGAAATATGGCGACCGTGACAGGAGAACTACTTGCAGGGCCCCCTCTTCCCTACCTGTGACAGCTTGTGGCCTGTGTCTCACTATATATACAGTCGGGTGTTCCAGAATCCCTATGTGAGTAGTAGTAGTAGTAGTTGTTGTAATATCCCTACAATAAACGCAGTGTCCGTCAGGCAAGCGTAGGTGAGTCGTTATCCATGGCGCATGCTGCACCTCTGGGACCAGACCAGCCTGCGGGGGTCCCCAGCACATGCCGATCACGCACACGGCCCTTGCAGGTTAACGACCAGACAGGAGGCGGAGGCCAGGAGGCCCACAGTGTTTTTGCAGGGACGCCAGCTCCAAGGTTCGCGTCTTTAGCGTACGTGGCATTCAAAGTCCCCTTTTTTGCAGAATGGTGGGCACTATGAGGTACACCTGATCTCTACATCCCGCACCTGTTCCTGCATCCCCAAAACCTCAGAATGGTCACTGCGCGGGCGAAACTGACGCCGTGATACAAGGAGTCAGGAGTGACTATGTAATACGCTAATGAGAAAATTTCCTACACTTAAGGGGCCGGATCAGCATAGCGGTCATATATCGACATAACTTTGGGGGAAACGCCCAGAAGATCGCAGAGGTTGCCGTATGGAAGACGAGAAGCTAAAATATTTGTAATCCTATTGTGCATAGCAGCGATCAAAATGAACAGTAAGAGCATTTTTATTCGTAAGTGGTGACTGGTTTCGACCCGATGTGGATCATTTTCGGACAACACTCGAGTGATGACTTGTTGGGACGATGGCACGAAGGTTGAACTGTGGATACCATCCACTGATCGACCACAGCAGTAGGGACGGGAAAAATCAACCGGTTAAAATCAGTACCGGTGTTTTAGTGCTGAATTACCGAAATATTTCGAGATTTGTTTTGTCCCTGGTATAACAGGCGGTTTTTTATTTTTTGCTAAAACCGAGCTAAACAAACCATAATATCAATTAGCCATAGTAGCATGCTAAAATTTTTCGTTTTTGAGTAAACCTTTTTTTAGAAAAGAGTAATTTTTATTCATAAAATTTCCACTGGTTTGAAATATTGCGTTATTGTGCAAAATAAGTACTCAGTGCTATTTCAATAACAATGCCTACAGAAACGACCAACAAACACATAGCACAAGAACTGGTACAGCATTACTGAGGTAGTAATGTCCCTGCTGCCACGTGACGTGGTTTAAGGTGAAGTGTTGCGAGACTTGCCCCTACCTGGTCTTCGCGGTAGTTTCTCGCTGTCGCCGCCAGACTCATGTTGTATTGCAGAATAGCACCAACCCTACTCTGGAAATATTTTTACATTGTGACGTAGCTATGCAAGATTAAGACTTGTCTGTCACATCTACAAAATAATAAAAGAGGAAGAAAGTATGGTAATAGTAATGAATTTAAAACTTAATAACAATTCATTTGTAGTACACAATAAAAACAGAAAGTACTTGATATGTTGTGTGTGTCTACATAATATCCCTTTACTGCTTATTGACCGTGAAAACGGGCAAATTAACACGAAGAAAAGAGTTCGTCAACATCAGTTTTCACCCTTCAGCACTGATTATTCGTATTGCCCAAATAGTATAGTCCATAATTACGACTTGATTATTGAGCAGAGTTTCAAAAAATTAGAATCAATGGCAGAATACGTGTGATTTTTTTTTTGTAGTATTCAACCATTTTTCACTTTCCAAGAGAAGCAGCAAACGGTGGGTGGACTATCTTTTCTTTTATGTAGTTGTGTAATCTGATATTCTAATTCTCTGTATCTTGAAACAGAGCAAACATTTTTCCATTTTAGTTCAATTTCTACATTTACCGTACCGTGTGAGCTGCTAAAACTCAGAAACAAGTCCCAGTACGATCAGGGAAGTTGTATAGCGTAGTAGCCATCTACCCCCCCCCCCTTCCCCCTTTTCATGAAGAACGTTCCCGTTTATACCTGAAGGGAGTGCTTTTGAAGATACAAGGGCTGCGAACTTTCGCCTCTAGAAATTTATACAACATTGCAGAACATTCGACAGCATTCCATAACATTCCAGAATTTTCCGGAAAGTTCCACAATGACCCGGGATGTTCTGGAATGTTCGGAAATAGTCCACAATGATTCGAGATGTTCTGGAACGTTCGGGAATAGTCTGAAACATTCGGAAAGATTTCAGAATATTCGGGAACATCCCGCAGCATCCCAGATCATTGTCAAACATTCCCTAAAACTCTTGAATTTTGTGAAATGTTCAACGACATTCTGGACCATTCGAAGCCATTTTGGTATGTTCTGGGATTCGCCACTGGTGGTGCTACTCGTTGGATACATTAACTGAATACAAACCGAAAATAAAGTGTGAAAAGTCTGTAAAGTGTACTTAGGGTATTTGTTAGTAAAAAGTTGATTTGGTTTATATTTTAGTCAATGACCAAATGTAAATCAGGAGGAGATCTTTCCAGTTTTGAAGTTAAACGGCGAAAACAAAAAGAACAGCGAAAAAACGAAACAGACGAAGAATGTAGAGCATGTTTAAGTTCCCAACAGATGATTAGTGAGTAGCGTGAGATGCAGAGAAACCGAAGAACAACGAAATGAACAGGCTGAAGAATCAACAATTGCGACAGAGTCTTACAAATGACTGTGAACTCAAGCCGGCCATGAAAATATCACACTCGAGAAGCACAGACGAGAACAAGTAAACAGTACGACGTAACAAATAAAGCATTCCAGTACTACCCGACGAAAGAATATAACAAACACAAACACATCGTAACCGGAAAAATGGATAACCTCTGCCAATTTTGCAACGCGAAAAAATTCAGTAGAAAAACACTAGGATTCTATTGCATGAATGGAACATTTCGGTTACCGCCACTGGAAGCGTCTCCGCAGGAATATTTGCATAACTAGGCCTGGGAGAATCTAAACACTTTCCTCAAAATATAAAAGTGTACAACACCTGCCTCCAAATTACTTCTTTCGGTGTCACTTCGATCAGCACTAACATAGGTGAAATTGATTCTGTTTCCATCTAAGGATAAATTTATCACAACCACTACCCAACGAAGATCATAAATTTCTGCAAGTATGTTCAACGCCGTCCGAGATGTACAGAGGATCTTACACAAATACAATCAACTGATTCACATATTCAAAACAGCCCTAGACCGAATGATTTCTGGTGACTATAAACTTATAATTCCAGCCGACATAATACCATCTGGAGAAGAAGAAGATGATGATTTATTGTGGAAGGCGCTAAACAGCTAGGTCTTCAGCGCCTTGCATTAATGTTATACTGAAGAAGATTTTCATAATCTATGGAAGGAGATCAACAAACTGGAAAACTACGTTTGGTCCCACCACAGGAAACGTAAAGCAACACCAGGAAGGCGAGGTTCAGAAAAGCCCGTAATAAAACCCCAGCGAGACACAGCGGGATAACTAAACGAAATCATGGAGAAAATACCCGTAAAGATGCTGTTAAGAAAGGAACAAATAGGGGTGGCTGGCTGACGACTTAGAAATAATACGTTACCCAGCCACTCTGTGACACATTAAGATTGCAAACCAAGTACACTCCTGGAAATGGAAAAAAGAACACATTGACACCGGTGTGTCAGACCCACCATACTTGCTCCTGACACTGCGAGAGGGCTGTACAAGCAATGATCACACGCACGGCACAGCGGACACACCAGGAACCGCGGTGTTGGCCGTCGAATGGCGCTAGCTGCGCAGCATTTGTGCACCGCCGCCGTCAGTGTCAGCCAGTTTGCCGTGGCATACGGAGCTCCATCGCAGTCTTTAACACTGGTAGCATGCCGCGGCAGTGTGGACGTGAACCGTATGTGCAGTTGACGGACTTTGAGCGAGGGCGTATAGTGGGCATGCGGGAGGCCGGGTGGACGTACCGCCGAATTGCTCAACACGTGGGGCGTGAGATCTCCACAGTACATCGATGTTGTCGCCAGTGGTCGGCGGAAGGTGCACGTGCCCGTCGACCTGGGACCGGACCGCAGCGACGCACGGATGCACGCCAAGACCGTAGGATCCTACGCAGTGCCGTAGGGGATCACACCGCCACTTCCCAGCAAATTAGGGACACTGTTGCTCCTGGGGTATCGGCGAGGACCATTCGCAACCGTCTCCATGAAGCTGGGCTACGGTCCCGCACACCGTTAGGCCGTCTTCCGCTCACGCCCCAACATCGTGCAGCCCGCCTCCAGTGGTGTCGCGACAGGCGTGAATGGAGGGACGAATGGAGACGTGTCATCTTCAGCGATGAGAGTCGCTTCTGCCTTGGTGCCAATGGTGGTCGTATGTGTGTTTGGCGTCGTGCAGGTGAGCGCCACAATCAGGACTGCATACGACCGAGGCACACAGGGCCAACACCTGGCATCATGGTGTGGGGAGCGATCTCCTACACTGGCCGTACACCACTGGTGATCGTCGAGGGGACACTGAATAGTGCACGGTACATCCAAACCGTCATCGAACCCATCGTTCTACCATTCCTAGACCGGCAAGGGAACTTGCTGTTCCAACAGGACAATGCACGTCCGCATGTATCCCGTGCCACCCAACGTGCTCTAGAAGGTGTAAGTCAACTACCCTGGCCAGCAAGATCTCCGGATCTGTCCCCCATTGAGCATGTTTGGGACTGGATGAAGCGTCGTCTCACGCGGTCTGCACGTCCAGCACGAACGCTGGTCCAGTTGAGGCGCCAGGTGGAAATGGCATGGCAAGCCGTTCCACAGGACTACATCCAGCATCTCTACGATCGTCTCCATGGGAGAATAGCAGCCTGCATTGCTGCGAAAGGTGGATATACACTGTATTAGTGCCGACATTGTGCATGCTCTGTTGCCTGTGTCTATGTGCCTGTGGTTCTGTCAGTGTGATCATGTGATGTATCTGACCCCAGGAATGTGTCAATAAAGTTTCCCCTTCCTGGGACAATGAATTCACGGTGTTCTTATTTCAATTTCCAGGAGTGTATTTTGGGAAGAACTCCGGACACCGCACAACATTTTAAGACACGAACAACACTCGCCTCGTTATCAGCTAAAATAGAGGGAAGATTCTGTTGGAGACCCAGTTCAACCCTCAGGTCGTCATATAGAACACACTCGGTTAAAAGATGTCGTACTGACAGCTGTGTCCCGCATCTCTAACATACTGGGGGCTCCTCTCGATGTAAGAGGAAGCCTTGTGTCAGTGGGCAATGTCCCACTTTAAGCCAAGTAAGGGCAGGAGGAGGAAGGGAGCAAGTCTCCTTAGCAGCAGCATCAGCGAGTTCGTTTCCCTGGATGCCTATGTGCCCTGGAACCCAGCAAAAAATGATTTCCTTGTTTTGCCTGTGCAAGAGAAGGAGAGCGTCCTGCACTTGTTGCACCATCCGATCTGCTGGGTACATCTGTCCAACAACGAGAAGGGCACTTTGAGAATCAGAGCAGATGATAAATTTTTTGTCACGGCGCCGTCTCATCTGCTCCATTGCCCTCAGGATAGCAAACAATTCCGCGTAATAAACTGAAAACTGCTCTGGGAGCCCTATCCTGAGGACAGTATCGGGGAACACGACAGAAAAACCGAAAACATCTCCCTGCTTAGAACCATCCGTGTAGACGGTAATAAAATCTGGGTGGCTATGTAAAATTTCACTAAATTTAATTCTAAAACCATGGTCTGGGGTACAATGCTTCTTGTAAGCAGTCAGTTCTAAAAGCAATCTAGGCCTTGGTCGTAGCCAAGGGATACCCTACTCCATCCCTGGCTTTTGACCTTAATGCCCCCCCACCTGTAATAGTTCAAGGCTCTCCCTTGCACGGATCCCAAATGGCCATGTTGCTTGTGGTCGATGATCGAACTGCCGTTCCAGTGGCGGCTGAACAACGTAACTGGATGCTGGCGACGTAGGAACGGACGAAAACCTATTTTCTTGGAGTATCACGAGAAAAAGACATCGAATAGACAGCGGAGGCTCACCAGCCTCTGCACACAAACTAACAGCAGGGCTCGTGCGATAGCCCCCTGTTGACAGCCTAGTACCAGTTTAAGGTGTGAAGGCCTTGCTGACCCATAAATCTGGCATCTGTATTCAAGCCAGGGTCGCACGAAGGCCTTATAAAGTTGGAGCAGACGTGCTTTGTCGGCTCCCCTAGACCTGTGACTAACACATTTAAGGATGTTTAAGGCCTTGAGACATTTCAGTTTCAGTTCTTTAAGGTGTGGCAACCATGTTAACTTCTCATCAAAGATAAGACCCAGATACTTCACCTTTTCCTTAAAAGTGAGATTGGTGTCCCCCAGTTTTAAAACAGACAAATTAAACAATGTTAGCACTGAATAGGGGATCATGGAGGAATTTTATAAGGGGGGCTACAATGATGATTAAACAGAGAGTGGGAAGGATTGAAAGCAACACAAGCTGTTTTCTCTAATGAGAATTTAAAAACTGTGGTGCGAGACCATTCCTCCAACCGTTTGACCGTCAGTTGCAATTGCCGAGTAGCCGTGGCAAGGCTGGAGGATGCACAGAAGATGGAGAAGTCGTCTACAAATAAGGAACATAGTACTGGACGTCGCACTGTGGTTGAAATATTATTGATTGCGATGGCGAAAGCCGTGCCAATTAAAACGCTCCCCTGAGCGACACCATTCTCCTGCCAAATGGATCCATCAGCAAGACATTACTTTAGGTCGACGTCCCTATCTATTACGCGTGGAACTAGAAAAATCTTTTAATGACGAAAACAAGTGAATCATCCAGGAATCATGGACAATGGCGCACTAGGCAGTGTAAACGCCGCACATCCGAACATAAACTATACTGGAACAATAGTAATCTTATCCTCATCATACATAGGAAGTCCGAGACACATGCAAAAATACACTCAAGACGCCATGACTTACATAAGAAAATATGGATGACATGACCTCTCCATAACATTCAGAGGCGACTCGTTGTGGCAGAAATCAAAGAATAATTAAGATGCGAACAAGCCCCCAGGCATCGACAGGACATAATAGCCCGAGTCTTCTGGCAAAAACAAATGAGATTTGTTGAAGTCATCGAAAATATAATATCTTTGGAACCGTTAGATACTGAATGTACACTATCGAATGGTAAACACGAGAAATGCCTCGCTCACACAGTCTCATATGGCTACATGACAAAATTTGTCCCACGGATATGGGCAAAATCATCCAAGCTGAATTTCCCAATCCACAAGAAGATCCATAACCGTAAGATATAGCAGCGAAAAACATTATTCACGGACCATGCGAGCCATTAAATCCAAATTCTTCATCTATGAGTGATGGAAAATGTAAAAAATAAATAAAATAAAATAAAATGAAAAACCGAAACCATACTTGGACGACATACAAACTGGAGTTCATGGCTATCCCCAATACAGAAAACGATTATCCAAAAACGGTGGTTTCACAGCAAAAATACGAATACTAGACAGCGACGAACTGGAAATAGATAATCAGTGGGTAGTACCATATAACACACTACTTTCCAAAATGTTCCAAGAGCACAAACATATAATACAGCAGTTCCGTGAAATCCTTCAAATAAAAGTATGTTAATAAAGGCAGTGACTTGGCAGGATTTCAAATAGCCAAAGATAGCGAACAACAATACGAGATCCTCATGTACAAAATAGGAAGACACAACAGTAACGATGCAAGATGGCAGATTTTCGGTTCTTCCATACACGAAAGTGAACCAGCTGTGCAACATCTAGCAGTACATTTGGAGAATGGACAGAGAGTTTACTTCACGAAAGACACCTCCAGAAAAATTGAAGTAGCGCCAGCTTAGAACATAACATTAACAGCTTTTTACCAACAGTGCCAAACGGAGCCATCAGCAATACATTACTTTATGTCCACGTCCCTACCTATTATGTGTGGAACAAGAAAAATCTTTCAATGACGAAAATAATTAGAAGATCATCCAGGAATCATGGACACTGGCGCACTAGGCAATGTAAACGCCGCACATCCGAACAATGCCGAATGTTTCTTTCTCCGGATGTTGCTACACAAAATATGGGGGCGAACATGTTTCGCACATATGAAGACTCTTGACGGTTACGTGCATTCACTCACCCCAAAATGTAACCCATCGAATCCAAAGCAACTATGGGACTCCTTCAAAGAGAGTATGAGTGACAACCAGATCTTAGTACAAAGGGATGTAAGCACCACGAAAAGATGCCATTAGTGTGCTAAAGTTTGAAATTACAAAGGAAAAAAGCTACATCATCAACGAACTACTTCAACAAAATACTCATCAGTGACAATGAATGGGAAATTTACAACGTTATCATGGGCTGGATAGACAACAACACTGGCGGAATTATTTACTTTGACGCACCAGATGGCACCGAGAGGCGTTTCTGGTGAGATACGTGCTAAACAACACATCGCGCTTGCACTGGCATCATCCGGCACTGCATCCACGCTTATGGAAGGTGGACGAACTGCCCATTCCACCCTACAACTACCGTTGAATACAGCAAAAGAACAAATCCCGGTATGTAAAATCACAAGTGCACTTGGACGGAGTGAATTTCTAAAGCAGGCTGAAATTATCTTCTGCGACGATAAAAAATCACAGGCAGCCATGGACAGGACATTATGGGACTTGTGAGGAAACTTTGAAATGATGGGACCAGCTCTGTACATACTCTCAGGAGAGTTTCGACAAACACTTCCAGTTATGCCCAAGTCAACACCATCAGATGAAATGAATGCATGCTTACAAATTCACATATCTGGCCACACATACAAACATTGTGACTAACAAAAAATATGAGAGCTGAACTATTGAAAGACGAAACAACAGCACATTTTGTTCAACAACTTTTATAAATAGGCGAAGGCACATATCCCACTGACCACAGCAGATGAAATGAATGCATGCTTAAAAAATCACATATCTGGCCACACATACAAACTTTGTGACTAACAAAAAATATGAGAGTTGAACTATTGAAAGATGAAACAACAGCACATTTTGTTCAACAACTTTTACAAATAGGTGAAGGCACATATCCCACTGATCAGACGACCAACTTCATTAAACTCAACAGTGATTTCTGCAACATAGCCACTGCTGAAAACGAACTCTCGACCAAATTTATCCAAACATTGTTTGCAAAATTGCCAAAATTGCCTTTCCAAATAGCCAGTGTGAATTGTCACACTGGCTATTTGGAAAGGCAATTTTGGCAATTAAAAATAATATTGTTGACGATATCATCTTTAACATTCAAAAGAAAATTCCTGGGGAAGAGCGAATAGCTATACAAATCGATCGACGTGATGGTAAACGTTGAAGAAAGTGAGAACTGCCCTATGGAATTTCTAAACTCTTTGCAAGTACCAGAAAAGCCATTACACAGCGTTCGACTTAAAACTGGATCCCTGATCGTACTGCTCAGAACACGTAAATCACCAAAACTATGTAATGGAACATGGATGATAGTCAAACAGCTACTGAGTACATCATCGATACTGAACTTATGACTGTACAAAGGACACAAGTACAAAGTACACAAGTACAAAGGACACAAACTAATTATCCCCAGAATACCACTGATCTCTATTGAACTGCCATTCGAATTTAAGAGACTGCAATTTCCAATCAAATTAGCCTACAGTTTTACAACTAACAAAGCGCAAGGAAAAACTTTAAAAATTGTGACATCAACCTCAAAGACACCTGCTTCTCTCATGGTGAACTATACGTAGCTTTCTCTCGACTACGTAATTCGAAAAATTAGTACTTATATACCCCCAATAACAAAATGAAAAAATGTTGTTTATAGAAAAGTATAATAAAACTTTTTACCTCTTATACTTTAACATGTATTTTAAATAGTTAGAATATGTTTTTGATAAAATATTTTTACCTCCAATACTTTAAAGTTTATACTTTTATTTCAACTACCACAGAATATAACATCAACTCGCTGATCGAAGTCGGGTACCCCCCACAAGTACGAATAAAAAACCGAAAATTTTGAATGGTTTTGACAGTCAGATTAAACTGGCGTGGGAAGAAAACGATATAACCGAAAACCGGTATATTAAGGGATAACCGCCAGCCTGCCCAGCAGTTGACACGATTCGGTGGTATCCACAGTTTCTGCTATGGCCATCGTCTCCACACATCATCACTTGAGTGTGGTCCGAAGATGATCCAAGTCGGCTAGGAACTAACCAAGAGATTATTCTCATTGTGTAATTTTAAGCTCTATTTCTATACTTGCAAGAAATAATAACTTAAA
Organism: Schistocerca serialis cubense; assembly: GCF_023864345.2. Lineage (NCBI taxonomy): Eukaryota > Metazoa > Arthropoda > Insecta > Orthoptera > Acrididae > Schistocerca > Schistocerca serialis. Next base: position 171,819,983 of record NC_064641.1, read on the forward strand.
ATGGGTCCACCTTCTTGCAAGAAAGCAATTATTTTTTTCAGCCCCAAACATGTTTCACCACACTTGAGGCATCTTCAGTGAATTTTTTTTTGTATGTATGCATACAGATTTTATGACGTTAGAAATATGTTGACACCAGATTTTGTTATAAATTACATTCGTAGTTTACAGTTTTTTACGTTACGTGTACCCTGTGGCTACCAACAGAAATCAGCCAGAGGTCTAAATAAATGTAGCATGGCATCTGCAACACAGAGGTGTTAGGGCAACATCGAGCCACTGTACACTTATTTATGAAAATTTAGTTTAAAGTTAGTATTAAGTTCTTTCTTCCAGGGAACGATGCATCGACACGTCCTAAAGTGAAGAAAGATAAATACTTGCGGAGTGTTAGGTACCATATTAACATAAGAAAGAGCCGCACCGCAAGTAAATATAGTTGTAAGTTTATGATATGTATGAACGTGATAGTGTGAAAATATGTGTAGAAGAATACAGTTGCAGTACGTCGCATATCACGATGCTGAACTAGGGTGGAGCACCACCAAATAATCAGGGGATAGAAACCTAACTACTGTGAGCGTCGACTACTCATGAAAGCGTCAAACATCTGATTTACATTGGAATTTTTATACACGTTTGCTACTTATACAAAACCCTATTTTACGCTCATACATAACATATAGTATTGATCAATCAATCGATGTATACCTCAGAATATGAAATGGTTAACCTTTATACAATGAACATAACAAGTAAATATTGACGTGCACTTTAAACAGTGAATTAGTATTCGATACGAGTGGTATGGACAGGTTTACATTATGTTTGTAAACAACTATTTTTGTTCTGGGGATCACAATTAAGTCCAGTAAAGAGCCGTAACTGAGCACCTAAATGCCTTTCCGTGAAATTTTCTTAACACTGTAGTGTGTAGATCCTTCCTGGAGAAATCTAGAGAGGTGAGATCCCGCGTAGTTATTTAAACAGAGCGTAGACTATGTTGCATCGACTATTGTTTACTTCTTTAATTCTTTTAAATTGATAAATATGCTCCGACAAGAAGTCTCTGTGAATTAGAATGAAATGCGTGTCAATTTATGCCATAAAGGGAAAACAAATCTATTACCGGTATTGTATGAATGTTACGTAAGGCAAAAGGAGCACTCATATAATTGGAATTGAATTTCTCCGCTCAGGGACTGGGTGTTGCGTGGTCCTAATCTTCATCATTTCATCCCCATCGACGAGGAAGTCGCCGGAGTGGCGTCAAATCGAAAGACTTGCTCCAGGCGAACGGTCTTCCCGACGGGAGGCCTACGTCACACGACGTTTTTTATTGGAACTGAACAACGTAACGAAATTATAATTTGATACAATGTACTAAAACAAAATGATAATCAGACTGTAGTGTATGTAAGTAGCGAAAATGGCATATCAGCAGATGAATAGGATAAGTTTATTTTCGTAGTTATAATTTTTCTTTTTTTGTTATGTGTATATTACGTGGAAAGGACACTATAAAAGCTTTGTGTAATGCAATGGTATGAAAGACGCTCAAAAACAAAGCTCAAAAACATACGAAACCTGCCTGCAAAGTGTTAAGTGTGCGTGTGAGATATGTGGGTTTACGCGTTATGAATTAAAAAATGACAATACTTCGTGTAACATTAATTTTCTGTGCTTGACAACATTGTAAAAACATGAATTTTCTGTGCTCGACAACGTGATAGAAGCGGCAAGAAACTTACATTGTTGGCGGATGTTGGATGTACGGCTGCCATCCCCACAGTGCGAGCGACGGGTTGAAATACATTCCTCGGGCCGCTGATATGGAAACCAGTTGTCACCACCTCGAAGATTTCACAAAAGATCTTGCCGCTGAATACGGGCTTCACGAGTTTGTGCAGTAGGGATTATGTGGACGCACGATACGGGCATTCTGACTTTGTGTTAAACATGTCAAAGTGAGCAGAGACAGCAACGGAAGCCGAGCTGCGCGTGCATGCTTCGCAAGCTAAACAGTGGGCGGATACTGACTGACAGTAATGAGACTATGCACTTACAACAAGCACTTTGCTATGAAGGAAACTTATGTATGTATGTGTTGGAGGGAGTTGACATGCCTGTATAAATTGGTAATCATATAGGATAACTCCAATGGCAGAAAAATAAAGGCTATGCCCATACCGCCCAGGGTTATCAACGTATAAAAAAAGGTAGCATATTATTGTTATTTCCTTCTTTTCTTTTCTCCATCGTTCTTCTGGTATTGTTCAGAAGTGTGCATTCCAATTGTGCAATAGAAAATATTAAAGAAAGGTATCAAGATATCAAAGTTTATTCGTACATTCACGGCGATGATACCCATGTACCGGTATTCATCTCTCCGCGACGTGCCGAGAATCCTGTAGCAAGAGCATCAAAGCCGACAAGAATAATTTGCGTGAGCAGGAGAGGGGTGATCTGGAACCAGTATCGTCCTTCCAAGCTCTATGCACAATGGCTGTAACAAGGAAAAGAAGTACGCAAATTTAAATTTGAATAAATGTATTGAATATTGAAGGTCTGTTTATATTAGTGCCAGTTAAAGTTCACTCAGGAAACGTGTGTACCCTCCAATTTTTTTCAATCATTCTTTCAAAATTTTAGTTTTAATTATTTAAGCAACAAATTTATATTGAGCTTTCCAATATATATATTACATTTTATATTCACCCCACCCTCCCCCGCCCTTATTCAAGCAACAATATTGGGTTGAAATCTGAATCCAAAATTATTTTTAGATTTAGCGAAAGTACTTATTTTTGAGACTAGGATTTGTTTGTTACTCATGGTAGTTAATACTGGTGCGAAAGGGCACATTAAAAACTCTTGAGGATACGATTATTGAAATCAAACAGTATTGCTGCAAATTTATGAAATTACCTTACCTATGCATTGTTCGGAGGGTGCATTAGTAATGAGTGTGGAAGTAATTTTATGTCAGAAAATCTAGTTACTTCCACAGGGAAGAAAGTGGGATTGGTTGGGGAAGTTGAGGAGGGAGTGGCAAATCACAGACTTCTGGTTGAGAGAGAGCCACCTGTTGTGAGGATGAGGGGGAAGAAAATGAAATCAGACTAAGTGACTTGCCCCTCCTTCCTGGATACTGCAGGTTGGTATTAGCTAGCTGTTCTGTCTCCTTGTAATTTTAGGCATGCCATTTACTCATTAAATTGTGGTATGCTTTTATTGGTGTGCACACATATTAGACTGTCCTGTATACATTTCCTTCCAAAAACGAAATTTAAAGAATTGGGACAGAAGCAATTTCTTTGGGAAGATGATTTGTCAGCAAAGCTGATACCTTAATTGTAGACACATGTGGTCTTACCTCCTCCATCCCCCCTCTCCCCACTGAAAAAGGGGCAATCCAGAGAAACTTGAGAATAACGAGGGTCCTGCACTATGATAAACTTACAATGTGTTGCCCATGACGTAACCACTCTGTTATTCGGCATTCGTATTTTGCAGTTATCACTCATTTTGAAACATCTCTATGTTGATGTAATAGGGACTGAAATCTAACAATAAGATAAAGGGATTTTGTCATATATTTATTCATTTTAATACTTTAATATACACATTATAAATTACATAATCAGATACAGGTTAATAACACTTCAGTTTATTCACACAACTGGTTCTCAGCTACTCAGAACCACAGTCAGCAACATTCACTTGTCTCCCTCTTCATTCAATATAATTTTACTCAGCTTTTTCTGTGCTCTGTAAAGAAATATTGTTGATATTTCTTACTGAAAGCAAAACTTCATTATACATCACCATTGGTGCTCCTCTATCTGCTTCTCTGCTTTCAGAAGTTGTTATCAGATCTAAGTAATTTTCAGCTGCTATTACTCATAGCATCAACAATATATTTTGAAGCAATTTATGATAAGCTGTTTTTTGTTTTTTTTTAAATTTTTTTTACTGCATACCCATTTTTCAATATTTTTGTCTTGCAATATGTAAGAATATGATGTCTTATATTTATGATATGTGACACAGAGCAAATGCAAATACATTCCAGCATTGTTTGTTGCAAAATAAACTCTTTCACCCATACAAAATCGAGTACGTCCTATCTCCTTTATTAGAACACATCGGATATTAAAGTTGATAAATATCAGGAGCATGTGTAGTACATAATGCACTATTAATGTGAGATATATTGACTGGAGTATTTCTCTGCATTATTTTATTGTGATAGATCTGCTGTTTTATTTGAGTGAAACTATAAATGAACCCATTTTCTAAATGTTTTAAGGTCCTTGTACTATAAGAAATAAACAAACAAATTTTTGATTATGTGGACAAGTTGTTTGTGAGGAACCATTGAAATTAAAGGTGTGGATGTATCCAAAATGGGAATACATTTTTATTTTCATTGCAGCACTATTGCTTCAATATTAACGAGTGGTACCCGTCTTTTTTGTAGAGTCGGTCAGGTATAGCAAAAACTATGTTGTTTTCTTCTCTAACAGTTGATTAAAGCTGCACTCTCAATTCTGACGTCTGAATATTTGATATGCAAGACAGTATCATATATAAAGGAGAATGACATCACATACACTCTACAATAAAATAGCTGATATCACAGTTGGTATTTACACACTGAACCCCAATAGATACTTGAAATAGTCAGTATCCAGCAAGATTTATAACTGTATGCTTTTAATTATCAGTACAATGTGGGAAGAGTTTCCTTTGTGTTCCCTTTGGCACACAGTTGCCATGCTCATGTATAATTAAGAAAAAGGGAGGGAAAAAAACAACAGTTGGACATGTTTAATTCATCTGCCCACTGCATATGAACTAAAGGAGGTTGACACAGATGTTAATTATTCACATTTATGTTTTACATGAATTGAGGACCAATTCACTTTTTCTACTTTAACTTAGATTAATGTCTGATGACGCGAGTGTACCATCAGTAAAAAAATTATTCATTTCTGAAAAATGTGATTTATCTCATCTGAAAAATATACTGTTTAAGGGCTTCTCAGTATGGTCATTCATTCTTGTGGGTTGTCATTAATTGAGACCTGCCCCAAAAGAAATTGTGATGAGTATTAATTAACCTAAGGCTGACACATTATAAAGGAAAAATGGTGTTTTCTAGTAACATTCCAGTAAAGATATTTTATCCAGCAATTTTATAACAGAAGCAGAAGCAAATAATTAATTAAAAGAAATTGTCTCTATTTCATAGTTGTGTTCGTTGTTATAAATACACCCAAAAGATACAACTTTTAATGTATTTTGCCTGATGTACCTTCATGAGAATGTGTGCTAAGGGTTCCATAGGAAATTCTTACTACAGCATAGTTGTCAATGTTTTTTTAGGCAGCCTTCTACATTTTTAATAGAAAATTACCTGCTTAGTTAGATATATTTAATCTCATGGTGTTTACATTTTGCACATAGTTATTTAAACATTCAGGGACTTAACAGATTTGGTGAAAATTCCATTCTTGTAACAGTACTGACATTTAATACTTATACCTTGGTCCACTCATGTATCGGATATGCCTCATTTTTGTTTTGTTTGTCAACGAATAATTTTGTTCAATACGAAGACTCTGAGGCATCTGGAAAAAGATTTAAGAATATTGTTTCCGATATACAACAATTTTGCATCATATTCCACTTGATTGTCTTGGGAACATTTGAAATTAAAACAGATGACATACTCTGATCTTTAACTTCATACAGGTGTTACTGTTACTGTATCAATATCTCCTATGGACTTTACTCTACGGTGATGGTGGCGCTTTTTCAATGTGCCAGATGATGCTATTGCTGGTCTCTGTGGTGAAGCACTGTTATTGGCATCTGTCTGCTGTGGTGATGGCACTCTGCAGTTGAAACTGATAACTGAGGAGCTGTTCTCTGATGAGGATGATGGTGATGCTATCCCATTACTATTGCCTGTAAAGTCACGACTGTCTCTTTTGCTGCTGTTGTCCTGACGCATCTTCAGTCCCAAAGCACGACTTAAAGACCCCTGTGTTAGGAAGATAAAAGTTTTAAATTGTGAAAATTTACCTTTAAGCGAAGTGAGAGGACATTAATCATTACTAAAATACATTAAGCAAATTCTTAATTAAGATCATTAACAAATGGCAAGGAAAAAGCCTTCAATATTTTGAGCTCAATAATCGAACTATATTTGCTCCTAAAATAAGTATGTCATATTTCTGGAGTGGAATATCCATGATCTCAGACTCTAAGAATGAGAATGTTTTCTCTTCTTTGCTGCATTTGTGCCTGTTACTCTACATGAAACAACCTTATGCATAAATTTTCATACCTGCGAGCTCCTCCATGATGAAAACTATGAAGAAAATTGCAGGAAGAGGTTTAAAAGGCTGCTCTAATTTTTCTGTTTTTAAAATGTTGATTAAACTCATAAATATAATTTTTCATTGTACATTATGATCACTAACATTAAACAATGAACTACTGCAGTTAAAGAAAAAGTGTAGTTATAATATAAAGTAAAATTTTACAGTTTTTTTAAAACAGTGTATGTGTATTATGGGAAAAAATGATGTTTGATTCTTCATGACTTCATAACAAGTGTGTGACACCATTTGTCCTGGAACTTCCACAGTTTTTAAGACTGTGACAAAAAATAGAGCTGTTGAAGGGACAATTCTAGATTTATGTCTACATTTATAATCCACAAACAACATTGTGGTGTGTGGTAGTGGGTACTTTGTGTACTACTGTCACCCCCCCCCCCCCCCCTGTCCCCTCCACCTCCCACCCCCTTTCTTCTTTCAGTTGTGAATGGAGTGGGGAAGAATGTCTTTCATAGGCCTCTGTATGATCCTGAAAACTTTAATTTTACCTTCTTGGTCTTTTTGAGGGCGGAAGCAATATGTTGGTTGAGTCTTCTATGAATGTAAGCCTTTGGAATCTTTAACAGTAAATGGCTTCCTGATGCACAATCCACTTCTTTCTGTGTGTATCCATTATATTTTTGTGTTTACTAAACAAACCAGTGAAGAGTCATTAACTTCTAGTAGAGTTGGTGGTGGATAAGTTAACAAAGTGCAGCAGACTAATTCCCACCCTGAGCATAGAGGAACTTTATTTTAAGGGCAGCCATCTTAGTTTCCACTTGACTCTTGAGTAGTGCACTTTGAATATTGATATGACTATCTCCAACCTACATCAAGCTATGGGTGACAGCCTCAAAGCACTGTAGGTCTAGGGAAAGTACTTAAAAGTCTGGTATATCAGGCTGTGAGAAATATCATTAAAATTATTTTAGAAAAGGCTTCATTTGTTGAGTAACAATTACACTAATGTGCTGTTTCTCGTTGCAGGAGAACCACTGCCACTAATGCTGCCCATTTTTCTATTCTTGAATAAGGTCAGAATTTAACTTTAGTGACATAATGTTGGCAACCGCTACTTTTTGTGACTTGTGAAAAGTGTTTATTTGACAGTTGGCAGAATTCTCCCAGAGAAACTCAAATATTAGGGTATTAGATATCTTGTTTTTATCTGTATCCTCTCAAAATACAGTGTTTCACATTAAGAAATCTATGGAGTGTACACGGTGGAATAATTATTACATGTGTACCAGAGGAATTGATATTGCATCTGTTTTGTTTTATTATATAGGAGGGTGAGTCATGCAAGGGGTAACACTTCTTTTATTTCATGAACGGTTCCAGATATCGAAATGAGTTTTTTGGCAAATGATAGTATACTAAGGGGCACATGGTTTTGCTATGTAATAAAGATTCTCACTCTTGTATTGAGCAAGATATTGAAGCAGATATCATTTTTTAAATAGAATGATATACTTTTTGATATATTCTACACTCTTGTTAAACCAGCCATTCCTAGCACATATGGGTGCCGGATTAGCAGAAGTGCCAGATTGTTGAGAGTGTCTAAAATTTAGTATAAACACATAGGGATTGTACTTTATCAAATCAAAAGATACGTTCATTATTACTTAAAACTTAGTCCTTGGGTGTATACATGCATATTAGTATCACTCAATATTCGCTATTAAACATGTCCCAAAGTTTTAATTGTCACCATGATGATACACAATGGTAGTATGCTTTATGACACAACGGCTTTTCAAGCATTTCATAGGTCCTGCCATGTTTTTGATTGTTGCTTAATGTACTCCAGGAAGATGTCTCCAACTTCAGCACAAACAGTTTAAAATATCCTTGTTCTCTTCTCCTATGTCCTCTTCTTTATCAGTTTCATCAGAACTTTCCTGTGAGCTTATGATTACCTCTTTTCTGCTGAAGTTTGGTCATAGATAATTGCTCGTGCAACCTTGTTGCCAGCAACAGTGGTTTTCTGTGAAGAACCTCAGTTCAGTTTATATCTAATTTCGAGTTTCTGCTTGAGGTCTAGCAAAATGTGTTTCCCTTTAGAAACCATGATAATGATCAGCAATGAAAGCCACAATTTCAAGGTGTACCTGAATGTTGAACATTATAATTAACTAACAACATTGCTGCAGATGAAATTTCATTATTGTAGACATCATTTCAGGTTGAACAACTAGAAGCTGGAAGTGTGCTGGATTACTGAGAGGCTGGACTACTGAGGGCCGTATTAGCGAGAGTTTAGTGTACTTTTTTCAGTAGCATCCAAAATGCTTCAGATGACAAGTACAGTGGTCTATGCTTGTTAACTTTGAGGTAGCAACTGTTCAAAAAGGAATGTGAGAAATATCCTAAAATTGAGAGGCAATCGGCTGTTGCATGTAAATGCTCTCTTGCAGGGCTACTTCATTATATCAAGCCTTTCAACTGTTTATGAGGGTCTTTCAATAAGTAATGCCCCACATTTTTTTCTCAGAACATATTTATTGTTCAGAGTCAGAATTTGGTGACAACATACATCAACATGTCTTGGTCATGTCCTACTTTTCTACATATTCCCCATCTTGTTCTATGGCCATATGCCAATGTTGTGAAGAGCATGTATTCCCTGCTGGTAAAAGCTCTTGTCCTGTAGACGTAGCCATGTTTTCCTGGCATGACTGACACTCTTGGTATCTTCAAAGTATGTTCTCTGTAGAAAATCGTTAAAGTGTCCCAAAGAGATGGAAGTCCTAGGGTGCCAGGTCTGGACTGTAGGGTGGATGAGGCAATGATGTCCAACCCAATTTGGCCATGTGTTCCCTGTTCCTCAGACTTGTGTGTGGATGTGTATTATCATGTTGGAGCAAGATATCTGCAGGATTCTTGCCTGATCAAATAAGTCGGAAATGGTTCTTGAGTTTATTCAGAGTCTTCACGTATGCCTCTGAACTGGGGTTGACCCTCTTGGCATCACATTTATCAGAATCCCAGAAGACTGTCACTATGACTTTTATGACAGAGGGGGATGACTTGAATTTCTTCTTTTGTGGTGAATGAGGATGATGCCACACCATTTTTGTTTTCAGCACAAAGTGGTGCACCCAGCTTTCATCCCCCGTAATGATCCATGACAGAAAGGCCTCTCCATTGGTCTCAAAATGCTCCAACAATTCGGATGAAATGGCCATTCTTTGAATCTTGTTGTCTGCTGTGAGCATTCGTGGAACCCATCCAGGGCACCTCTTTGAATATCCCAGAGTCTTAATTGTTGCAGACTCACTTTCAATGCTGACCGACAACTGTAGAGCCCATTGTTAAGTTGTGATGCACTGGTCGGCATGAACAATGGCATCCACATGATTCAACACGTCTGGAGCAGTGGCTGTGACAGGACATCCCGAGCATGGCTAGCTATGGAGCTCTGTTTCTGCATTTCCTGAGGCTGTAACTTTCTTTACCCATCACTCAACTATACTCCTATCAACTTCATCATTGCCATACACTGCACACAAACATTTATGGATCTTCACCACAGTTTCTTTTTCTGCACACAAGAATTCAATTAAAGCACGCTGCCTGTAACATGAGTCATATGTAGATGCCATTTTCACACTGTACTACGTACTACGGCTCTGCCATCTGCCAGAATGGTTTGAAACTTTACCGGTGCACAGAACAAACATCAAATGTGAAGTACCAACAAGGATGTTTGTCTATTATATTAATGGTTTTTTAAGAAAATGTGGGGCATTACTTATTGAATGAACCTTGTACTTGTCTGCTCTGCTGAACTAGCAGGAACCATGTTGTTTATTGGCAGGTAATTTCTGCTTCAGCATTCCTCACTTGCAGGCTTGCACACCAATGAGGAGAAGTTAGACATACCACTTTTGTATGGTGAATGTCAAAGAAATAGTATCAAAATGGTACGGCAGTTGAGGAATGTCCATCCTGACAGTCACTGTCTGTTGTGGCAAGCTCCTGCAAGAATTATTGGGCCACTAGTGTGAACAGGTGGCAGCAACGTCAAACACAGGATGAGGATGATGCCTGCAACTGACAGAACACATGAAGACACTATTCTGACTAGGACACTTACCAGTTCAGAATTTGGCATGAGACAAATTGGCAAGGAATGTGGAATCAGCAAGACAAGTGTTGTTCGCATCCTCCAACTACAAAAGTCTATCCAATTCATGTCATTTATCAGGCACTCTGAGGACATAATTTCAAATTTCATGAAGAATTTTGACAGTTTGCTCTGCAACACCTGGGAGATGACACTATGCTTTTCAAACATGTGCTCTTTACTGACAAAGTAGTGTTTACAAATCACAGTAATGTAAATTTACTTAACAAGCACTATTAGGCACCTGGAAATCCACTCTGGCTTCATCAGGTACAACTTCATGCTAGTTGACCATAAATGTACTGTGCAGCATCATAGAAAATTCCATTGTGGGACCTTACATCATAGGGATGTAAAATGGAAATTCATAGGCACACTTTCATACGAAGAATCTACCTGTTCTTCTAGAAGAGATACGACTGAATAAGCAATTGCGTATGTGGTCCAACAAGATGGCTGCCCAGCTCAGTGTTCCTGTGTCAAAACACAAATACTGAATGAAAAGTGTCTGACTACTGGGTAGGATGGTATGTTGCAATACAGTGGCTGAATGCATTTTTTGTGAGCCTGTTTACTACCACTTATGACTGTTTGAATCTCCTCTACAGCGTGAAATCTTTTGCATTTTAGCTTGAGTTTCATTATTGGACATAAGGAACAACTGTCATTTTGTTTTTGCCAGAAACTCCTGGGTGATCAATGCAGTTTGTAATCTTGCATTGTCATGATGGAGGAACCAATTGCCTGTCCCACTTTCATTAAACGAAATTCTCTGCTGCACCCCACAAGACAGCACCATGACATAGCATACATCCCAGACCTTCTGCCTACGATCTTTCAGCACTGTATTCTGAAGAGCAGCAACATTTTCAGAATTAATACTGGTTGACAGCTGTTCTGAATAAGGATCATCATCAGATGATTCTCTATTATCCTGGAAATGTTCAAAACAGCTGTAAGATTGGTTGTAACCTAAGGTATCCTCACCAAATGCTTGCTTTCAACATGTCATGTTTGCCTAGTGGTTTTTCTGAGTCTGAAACAAAAGCTTATGCATAGACATTGTTCCCAAACACCCACCATATCAGTGTTGCAAGACACACAGCACACAAGAATGAGGAAATGTGTGTAAAAATTAAACACAACCACCTAGCTCAAAGTCGCTTGGGCTAACCCTCAAAGGTTGTGTGCAGTAGCACCTTGCGGCATTTCATTGTACTACCTAGACTTCTCTAGCTACAAATGAGTTCCAGAAACTTCTGGGTAGCACCTTGTGAAATGTGTGTTATGGCATGTGTGACTCTCCCTTTATAAATAATCTGCCATCACATATCTAAGAAGCTGAGATAGTTCTCTTTGGCTAATTATAAAATTATTATAATCAAGCCTATTGGAGAAACTTCAACACTTGAGAATGTGCAGCAAATTTTCTTGAACATTATTATCTGGTTCTATGTTAATGGACTGTCACTGAGCTTAGGTAAATACACAAACAAACAATTCTGATAAACTCACAGCCTGACCACACTATTAGAAACAATGAAATGAAGTAGAGAATGCTAAATTGTTGCATGTTGGTAAGAACCTGAAATGGAAATCACACCTAATAGATCTTTTTAAACATAAAGATTCTTCAACTTTTGCATCATGAATAATAATAGTCTTCGGAGATGGAAGTGTAAAAAAGAGTATTCCATTTGTAGAGTAACTGATATATTAAACATCATAATGGGAGATTACAATTAGAGTCCAATTAACATGCAAATAACTAACCAATATCATCACAGTTTTCATCTGGCTTGACGCTGTGCTCTTTTTTGTTAATGCTTATGCTCCACTTTTTGTCTCTACATATCAGTTGCATCCAATATACTGTGTACTATATATCCAGTTTTTATCATTCTTATCATTTATCTCTCTCTGCTGTTTCCTCCACTACCAGATTAACCACTACAGGATTTTACCATGCCAGCCTGATAGATTTATTTTATAGATTTTGTTCATTACCTATTTCATCCAACACATCTTCATTTTACATGTCATCTCTCCACATCATTTTTAATTTCTTTCAAAAACTTTCAATTTTTGGAACTGTAGACAAAGCAAAACTGTTTGCTCAAGCAGAACTCAAACTTGAAATCTTGCCTTTTGTGGGCAAGCCTCTTAATGACTGAGCTATTCAGGCATGACTCATATACAGTCTCAGTTCTATCATACATGTCTTCTACTTTCTAACACATAAGCTGTTCTGGATTTCTTGATGATGTAGCTCTCCTGGAAGGAAGGACACCATGGAGAAGTGGCTTAATCATAGACTAGGCCAATAGTTTTCAAACTTTATGGGTTCACAGCTCCCTTGACCTAAAAGTAAACATCCATGGCTCCCTGTGCACATGACATCTGACTCAAAATTGTGGGGTAAATAAATTTAAATTTTTTTTAAAAATGAAGAAGAGTAGTTATTTCATTATTAATTGTTGACATAATATATTTTATTCAACTTTTAATGTTGTTGCGTCTTACTCTTGCAATGAAATCAATGAGAAGGATGAGCCTGCTTCTCCATCATCATTTCTATCATTTCTCAGTCTTGGCAAAAGATTGGAAATTGTGATTCGCATCTCTTTCCCCACATTCATTTGTTATCTATATTTCATGTTGATGACTGTCTTTGCTGAAAACCCTACCTCACATAAGTAGGATATTACATAAAGTATCAGCATTTGTAGGGCTTTGTCACCTGCTTTCAGGTAATCCTGCTTCACAAAGCTCCAAAATTCAAGCAGTTATGAGGAAACAAACTTTGATTTCAATGTGGAGTCTGAAAAAAGATCAATAAATTGCTCTTGATCTTCTTAATGGAATCTGAGTATTGAAAGGGTCTTTTGTCCAGTTGTGTTGATCAGCTTGTTCTGGAAAGTATTTTAGAAAGTAATCACAGAGCTCAGTTGAATGATCTACAGACACAGACTCCACTTCTTTACTCAGCTGAAAGTTTTTTTGACAATTGCAGAGTTTTTAATAAATATCATAAAGATATGGCAGTTTCAAAACATTGTCACTGTCTACAGACTTCTGCGAACTCAAAATGTTTCTCTTGAACAAGGTACGAGTGTAGTTAATTCCTTAGTTCATACACGCTTTTCAAGACTTTCTCATCTGGAAGCCAGCAACATTGTATTGTAGTAAATTACAGAAATGTGTTCAGTCACCATATCAATGCATATTTGTTGAAAACATCTTGACTGAAGTGGCAGACTTTTAATGAAATTTATCACATTGTCCACTGATTCAAGGATAGGGCTCAACATTTTGGTGACAGTGCTTCTCAATAAATAAAATAGTGTGTCGAAGTAGCATGAGGAGCCTCTTTAAGGATCAAAGCTTGCAGTCTGGAATAAAAGCTAGCGATACTGTGATCTCCATCTGCACACACACTTGTACCATTTTCCCAATTAACGTTGTTTTCTTCCATAAAAGAGTGTAGTATTTCAAAAAGATCTGTTACTTTTGTTCCAAGAGTTACTTTCCTGCAGAAAAGATCTTAAAGAAATTTGTTGTCATGTATAAACCACACATAATAGATCAGATGTGCAGCAATGTGGTTGTCTGGAGCTTCATCCAATTGGGTAGCAAAATCACCACTACCTTTGAGTTTTTCAACCAATTGATAACTGATGTCATCAGGCATATCGACTATTCAGCAGCTAACAGTGTTGTCTGCCAAAGGTCCTACTGACCAGTTACTTGGCAGATGACTCACGTATCATAATAAATATCATGTCCAGAGCAGCTGGTAAAGTAAGCTGTGAGGTGTCTTGTTTTTAGCTACAGGAAGGCAACTTTGTAAGATGCAGGAGAAGCCTTTGTAGGAATCATAACTTGTTTAGTGAAAGTTTTTGTTGTCGTATCATTTCTTATAACTTGTGGGAAAAGAATTCTTATGGTTTGTTTACTAAACTACCATGATTTGTATCCAAATGTTATTTCATTTTATTATGAAGCATGCTTTCAGTAGCTAGGACTTTGAAACAAATGGCACACTGTAGTTGTTCTTCATTTCCAACAGTAGTACACAGAAACTGAAATTCAAGAAACTGTTGTCATGCTTCTGGCATTTTTGTCTATTTATATCTTTAGAACTGCATGATACATGTGAAATACTGCATTTTGCAATTACACTTAAAAATTTTACAATTCTGACAGAAAAACATAAATCACAAAAGACAAGATAATAATTAAAAAGATCTGCATTCAACAAAACTAATCACCTGACAAATAATTACTGAATAAAAATAAATGCATCACATAGAACAATTTGGCTACCATCTATAATGCTGTCATAGTAACAACACTTACTTGCCAGTCCTCTAGATATTTATTGTTAGCACAGATGTTGTTCCTTTATCCAGAAAAACATGTAAACAAAACTATTATTTTCACAAAACAAGTGTGACGCCCTTACTGTAATGCTGTGACACTCCTGGGACCCATGATGTCCAATTTGAAAAACTCCTGGTCTAGACTTTATTTCTAGAATGTATCTTTCACTTTGCAGAGTATCCACTGATATGGAAAACCGTGCCACACTAGGCACTAATTAAGGACCTGGGCCAAAGTCACATTCTAGCTCACAGTTTTAATCTGTCAGATTGTTTCATAACCACACACACTTTGCTGCAGAAAGAAAGAGTCACAGAGAAAGAAGCCATTCACTATGGCATTGTTGTATTACACTTTCTCAGACTTCTTGCCATGTCAGTTCAGGGTAAAACCTCAAGCTTTTGATGATTTCCACTATCATCTCCGTCAGGAGCAACTGACTGTCAAAATTGTTACTGTGGTGGCCTCATATAGCCCAAGAAGGCTTCTTCTGATTGGTGGGGCATTATGTCTTGCTGTCACAGATGATGCCAACATTTGCATTGCTGGCATCACCACTCCCTCCAGAACGTAAACATTGCAATGAATATCAATGGCTCTCCTCTGCATCAAGAGCTCAAGTCTATGCACTGATAAGATTATATCCATCATCACGGTTGAAGGTTTTCCCACACATTCTTATTTTTACAAGCTCTTTAATTATAGAGGCCCAGTAAGTGGGAGCCTGGGACAAACCTTTTGTTTTGTCAAACAGTTTTTTATGTTAGTTTGTGAGGCTGTGCCAAGCAACTGTAGATTTCTCCAGTTCTCAATTTTTAATATGCACTGATGTTCTGCACAAGCTAGGTACTAAAATGGGATCCATCTCTGTCATATAGCAGAAAAAAATGGTGGAGCTCCTGAAGAATTCTGGTCTATCAGAGGATGCATTAAAAATTCTAGAGCACTATCTCCTAGACCTCCCAGGCTGTACAGTTTACCTTAAGTCTATAAGGAAGATATTCAGTTGAGGCCAATTGTTAGCGCCATTGGTTGTCCTACCTACAGGGTGGCCAATATTTAAGTAAGCTGATGGCTTTGATAGTTGGTTGCAGTGAACATCACATCAAAAACTCCAAGATGTTCATTGAGAAAATTAAACAGATTATAGTTGGCCCAAATGATATTTTATTCAGCCTGAATGTGACCTCACTATTTACAAAAATTCCTGTGGAGGGCACATTGAAACTGTTGACAGAGCACTTTCCTCCTGAAATAATAAAGTTGTTCTGATGTGATGATGACTGCCTACTTCTTGTACAGTGGTAAATTTTATGAAATGATGGATGGAATGGCTATGGGTTCTCTGTTGTCTCCAGCAATGGCCAGCTTTTTTATGGACCATTTTGAGGAACATGCATTAAATTCAGCTCCCTTTCATCCATCTTCATTCTATTATTATGTGTAAGACACATTTATGATCTGGCCACATGGTGTTAAAGGGCTTGAGCACTTCCAGAAACATATGAGCAGCATCACCAAAACATCTAGTTCACTGTCAAGACAGAGAAAGAGGGAAGGGTGCCATTTTCAGATGTTCTGGAAGATGACACATACAGATTGGTATCTTAATGTCCAGAGTTTTCACCATCCAGTCCAGAAGGGAGCAACTTTAAATACACTGGTACACAGAAAAAAACTGTTTCTGATGAAGACCACTTGGATTCCAAAATTAATCATCTGAAATATATGTTCGGAAAGAGTGGCTGTGTGTCACATGATATCAAGTTACTATTTTCTGACTGCCTAAGAAGGTAAAGGAGTTTCTGTGTCCTGTTAAGGACAGTCTCGGCCTCAGATTCCTGAGATTTACATCCCATGTGAGTGTAGAAGCAATTACATTGGTCAGTTCATTTCTGACCACTGTGTAGAATATGAGCGGCATATTAAAAATCAAGAACATGAGAAATCTTGCAGTTGCTGAGCACAGTATCACAAGCAAACATAAAATACTGTTTGATAAAACAAAAGTTTTGTCTCAGGTGCCCACATACTGTGACTCAGAATGTATGAGAAAATCTTCAACTGTGATGTCAGATAAAATCTTAGCAGTGCATGGGAGTAAGCTCTCAATGCAGAGAAGAGCCATAGATACTCATCACAAAGTTTTCGCTGCGGCAGGAGAGGTGGCACCACCAGTGCAGATGATACTGACACCATCAGCGACAGCATGACATACCGTAACTACCAACCAATGAGAAGCCGTGTTTGGGCTATATAGGGTGAGTCACAAGGTTTTCCCCAGTTGCTGGAGGTTATTCCTTAGGTTATTTGGAACAAAAAATGTAGATACATTAATGTGATCAGCTCCATAATTAAGGAACTACAACAGAGTTCCAAAACATGACACAGTGTATGGAGCACTGCTCTTGTGTTCACAGGACTCACAATCAGTCTTAGGTAGACAAGTGCAACGAGTGGTACGTTTGCACAACATCCACATTGTTGATACTGCAGTTACTGTTTAATGTTACTGTCTCCTGTGTACAATACACTTTGCGATGCCATACAAGTTTTCATCGGAAGAGTATGGAGAGATGGTGTATATTTTCGGCTTCTGTTATGGTAATGCAAAAGTTGCTGTTGCCGAATATCACACTTGGTATCCTGATCATAGGATTCCCAGTGCCAAAACATTTAGTGGAACATATTGGACGTTGCTAGAATCTGGTACTCTTTCCAGGATTTGTATTCACTCTGAAAGACATTGTGACATTCAAGAAAAGGAAAACATTTTTAATTCAGTAGAGCACAGTCCCCATTCAAGTGCAGGACGCCTAGCTACCCGATTGAACGTTACACGATGTAAGGTATGTAGGATTCTTCTTGAGAATGGACTGTATCCTTTTCATGTGCAGAAGGTTCACCATTTAGAGCCACATGATTGTGCCAACTGTTTGCATTTTTGTAACTGGTTAAATGTAAATCGGCAACTCTATTGCTTCATAATGTTCAGTGAGGAGGCAACCTTCACAAGAGATGGCATTGACAACATGCATAACATGTATGTCTGGGCAGACAAAAATTCCTATGCCATGGTAGTATCTCAATTTCAAAGCAAATTCAGTGTCAATGTCTGGTGTGATGTTGTGTGTGACCAGTTACTGGGGCCATTTATTCTTCTGGGAAATTTAAATGGTCAGATGTATAGTAACTTTTTACGAGAAGACCTACTGTATCTTCTTGAAGATGTTCCTCTGGAATCATGATGCTACATGTACATCCAACTTGATAGGGCACCTGCACACTTCCACCATGTGGTAACAGCTTATCTTACTCTGCAATTCCCACTTCGATGGATAGGTCTTGGGGGCCTATCAACTGGCCTACCAGATCCCCTGATTTAACACCCCTAGATAGCTGCATCTTGGGGTGTATGAAAGACAGTGTATGAAGTTAAGGTGGAAACACGAGAAGAATTGATACAATGCATTTTCGATGCCGCAATGTCAATAAGGAATGAGCATGTGAAATTACGAAATGCTACTCGTGCGGTTCACTCCCATATGAAACCTCTCCCTTCAAATGCAGGGAGGAAATTTTGAACACTTCCCTTAAATCCACTGAGAATGCAAGAGACTGTTACAAAATTGTTTAAATTAATTATTATGTGCATTTTTGATAGTGAAATCATACAATAAAAGTTTTTTCTGCCATTTTCCTGAGTTTTTTTAGTTACTGTAGCTCCTTAATTAT
This sequence comes from Schistocerca serialis cubense, assembly GCF_023864345.2. Taxonomy (NCBI): domain Eukaryota; kingdom Metazoa; phylum Arthropoda; class Insecta; order Orthoptera; family Acrididae; genus Schistocerca; species Schistocerca serialis. Next base: position 171,838,628 of record NC_064641.1, read on the forward strand.
GGATCTGATCCCATTACTTTATTTTCATTTTTTGTTCCAAATAACCTAAGGAATACTCTGCAAAAACTGGGGGAAAACCTCATGACTCACCATGTATAAGGTCACCACAGCAGCAGTTTTTACAGTCAGTTGCTCCTGAAGAAGACAATAGTGGACATCATTGAAAGCTTGAGAGGTATTACCTTGAATTGATACAGCAAGAAGCCCGAGAATGTTTTATACAGCAAGGGTCATGACCAACCACAATTATCAGATTCAGCCCACATGTGAACTACAGAAAACTTTTCAGTGGAATGTACTGTTCATAAATTTTAATCTAGGAGAGAATGACGTACTGTCTTTGGAGACAAAGTGACCGAGTGACTATGTTCTATTATTTTTTATATTTTTTCTTAGTATGAAATTGCAGAATGTCCATGGAATTGTATGTGACTTGAGGAACATGTTTTCTGTAACTACTTGAAAACAATCATAACATCAGAACTTTTCTTCTGTCATTCTTTTCCCTAGCCAACAATCCATGAAGATTTTCTCATATTTATTCTCCTCTCTGCCTGCAATCAAACTGACTGATTGTGTGAATTACACAGAAGAACTCTCTGTCCTAGGAATCTGTAGTGTTCATACTTTACAGCATGATTTAAGGGATCACATATGTGCTAAACCACACAGACTATTTGGATCCTCCCATCCAGCACAGGTTCCCTGAATTCTTTAGATGTGAAGAGAGAATAGTAGGTCAAAATTTGTATTTTAGTTACAGAATGATAGAACTGAGTTAGTGTGAAACAAGGGTAATTTTCCTCTCCAACATGTACTCTCATCCTACCATCCTCTTGGACTTCACTTTTCGTATATAGAACTTGTTAGAATATTATTATTATTATTAACCAATTTATATTCAACTTCATTTACTGTTTCTCATTTTTTCTCTCCTTTTTTTCCCTGTCTGTAACCATTCTGGCACCTGTTATATATTGTTTTGTAAAAGTTTATGGAGTAATAACTACATTACCACCAAACCAGAAAACAGGTGCCGGAACTGTTAGAGATAGGATAATAGGGTACACATTATGTAGTAATAATAAATAATAACACGGTAACATACTCAACATCTCTCATATTTTCTTTCTTTTTTCATCTTATTTCTAGTCCTTAAATGTCACTCCAAATAATTCCTCACTAGATTAAAACTTTTAATTCTGATTGTGGAGGGTATGCCAGAATTTATACAAATGGTTAAGGATCTTAAAGTGAGTACTTTGGGTTACGGAACTAAAGATTGGTGGAAAGGCATCAGGACCAGATATGGCACCTGTGAGATTCTTCAAAGATTACGCAAAAGAAATTGCTCAGCTTCTAGCAGAAGTTCATCTTAGATCAATGGAACAAAGAAAGGTACCTAGTGAGTGGCAAAAAGTGCAGGTCATTTCCATTTTTCAGAAGGACCATAGGCCAGATGCAAGTAATTATAGGTCTATATTATTGACATCAATCTGTTGTAGAATTATGGAACATATCTTTCGGAAAATGAAAATCTCTTCTATAAAAAACAACATAGATTCCACAGAATCAAATTCAGCTCACTCTGTTCCTTCAAGAGATCCATACCATTGTAGAATACAGGGTCAGGTTGCTCCCATGTTCCTTGACCTCAGCAAGGCATTTGACATTGCCATTTAGTGACAAAAAATATGAGCTTACCATGTATCAGAACAGATTTGCAGCTGGAGTAAAGGCTTCCATGCAGACAGACCTCAACATGTCACTTTTAATGAACAAAATGGACAGATACAAATGCAATTTCCAGAGAACTCCATGAAAGTGTGATAACACTGGTACTGTTTATTAAATATTTAAATGTACAAGTAGGATGCATCAGAAGCTCTTTAAGACTGTTCCCAGATGATATGGTTGTCTATTAGGAAGTAGCAACATTGGAAGACAGTATCAATATGCAGAATGACCTGCAGAGGATTGATGAATGATGCAGGCTCTGGCAGTTGACCTTGAATGTAAAAAAAAAAGTATTGTGCATACATAGGAAAAGAAATCCACTACTACACAACTGCACTATTGATGACAGATTGCTGAAAACAGTATCTGCTGTAAATTATGTAGGAATAACTATTCAGAGTGACTCTAAGTAGAATGATCACGTAAAGCAAACAGTGGAAAAGTATATGCCAGGCTGAGATTCATAGGAAGAATCTTAAGAAAATGTAACTCATTCATGAAGGCCCTTGTTCAACTGATTCTTGAACACTATTCATCTGTCTGGAATCCTTAACAGAAAGGAGTGGCATTCTGACCAGAGATACTGGAGTTGGCACTCATGTGTGCATATATATGTATGACTGGTGTGTGTCTCTCTTTTACTGATGGAGGCTGTGGCCAAAAGCTTTATGTAAATGTCTTTTAATTGTACCTGTCTGCAACTTGATGTGTCTTCTTTACAGCAAAGTAGCAATCTGCCTTTTACTACATTGATGGACTGATAGAAGAGGTAGGGAAGGTCCAATGAAGACTGCTGTATTTCATCATGGGATCATTTAGTCAGCACAAGAGCATTGCAGAAATGTTCAGCAGATGTTACAAGAGAGGCATTGTGCATCATGGAGAGGTTTACTATTGAAATTTCAAGAGAGCACTTTCCAAGAAGAGTCAGACAACATATTACCTTCTGCCACATACATATTGCGAAATGATGAGAATAAGAAAATTTGATAAATTAGAGCTAATACAGAGGGTTACTGACAGTCTTCTTCCCATGCATCATTTGTGAGTGGAAAAGGGAAGGGGACACCAATTAGTGGTACCAGAAGTACCCTCCACCACACACCGTTAGGTGGCTTGCAGAATATGACATACATGTCTATGATGTGGCAGTCAGTTAAGATAATCAGTTAGAGACACCTGTCACTTGGGTTTGGAGGCCAACCTCAGTTTGTAATGGTAGCAGACACCTGTCACTTGGGTTTGGAGGCCAACCTCAGTTTGTAATGGTAGCCAGTGGCAGTAGTGAAGACTTCTAGCATCACTTGTGGGGTGCAAGTGTAGCTTGCAGTTTGCGGTATTGTACCCAGAAACCCAGAATTGATTGGGATCCCTTAGTCTGAAGCTGAGTGGGATGAGTCAGCTAGAGGCTCTGTTGATTCTGTTCCAGTCTTGACTACAAATTTCTGAACCTGCATTATGGGATGGAGAACTGTAGGACTCCCCTTGATAGGTCAGGGGTGCATTACACAGAGGCATCAGAGTTCTTACAAAGTACCCTTTTTTTGCGATAGTTTCAGGTTTTCTGATGAAGACTCCCAGCCAGTACACAGAAAGTGGAATCAGATTATATACACAATAAATACATTTTGAATGCCAAAATTGTAACATTAAATTGCTGAAGCAAAATCTCTGAATTTATCGCTGTCCAGGAAAGCTGTCTCACTCAAACTGGAATAGAGACTTGGATGAAACCTAAAGTATAAAGCTCTGAAATATTTAATGAGGCATGGAGTGTGTGTCAAAAAGATAGGTTAGACACCATAGGAAGGAGAGGGTTTATTGCAATTGATAAAAGTATTGGGTCTATTGAGGTTGAAGTTGAGTCTGACTGTGAAGTTATCTGGATCTGAATAATAACTGGCTTAGAACTGTCTTGAGCAGCTAGTCTGACAACCCACATGCAACTGAAATATTTTAGACCTTGTAGCTACTGATCTTATCAGTAATGTAAGTATAGAGCCTGGTATTAGTGACAATGATGTTATCATTGCAATAGTGTTTACCAAAGTTAATGAAAAAGTTAATAAATCCATCAAGAAGGCTGGAAGAGTTTTTATGCTAGGAAAGCATACACAATGAATGGAGTTAATTTGGTTCCAATATGATGATCATAGAGGAATGATGGGCAAAGTTGAAACTGATTATAAATTGCACTCTGGAGAAGTACGTGCCAAGTAAGTGTATGAAGGACAGGAAAGATCCACCTTATTGTAATAACAAAATTGGGAAAATGTTGAGGAAGCAAAGATTGTTGCACTGTTGGTTAAAAAGAGGACACAGGAATGTTGATGAGAGAAAGTTAGTAGAAATTTTTGTGTCCACAAAAACATCACAAAGTGGAAAGCAGGCAACAACTTCAACTGTCATACTGTAGTAAAGATCTTGCTGAGAACTTGAGAAAATTTGGGTCCTACATAACATCACTATGGGGGTCAAAGGCTTCTGTTCAGTGACTTGTTGAGCAGTTAGGCATGGCAAGAGAAGACAGTAAAAGGAATGCTGAAGTTTTAAATTTTATGCTTAAAAAATAATCCACACACAAGAATTGAACAGACATACCATTGTTTGACCATCGCACAGAGATCATAATAATAGGCATCTTTGGAATTCAGAAGCAAATGAAAGAATTGAAAACAAATAAGATGCCAGAGCCAGATGAAATTCCAATTCAGTTTTGCAGAGAATACTCTTCAGCATTGGTCCATTACTTAGCTGGCATTTATTGTGAATCTTTCACTCAGTGCAAAGTCTGAAGTGACTGGAAAAAGCACAGGTGACTCCTGTATATAAGAAGAGATGATTGCTGTATACAAGGAGGGTAACAAAAATGGACTCACAAAATTACAGACCAGTATCCATGACACTAGTCTGCTGTAGAATTTTTAAGCATATTCTAAGTTCAAATATAATAAATTTCCTTGAGACAGGGAAGCTTCTCTCCACAAATCAGTATGGCTTTAGAAAGAATTGCTCATGCGAAACTCAGCTTGCCCTTTTCTCACACAATTCCCTGCAAACTATGGATAAAGGACAACAGGCAGTTTCTTATTCCTTGATTTATGGAAAGAATTTGACACAGTGCAGACTGTTAGCAAAGGTCCAAGCACATGGGATAGGTACCCAGATGGGTGAGTGGCTTGAAGACTTCTTAAGTAATAGAACCCAGTTCATTGTTATGGACAGTGAGTGTTTATCAGAGACAAGGGTATGATCAGGAGTGTCCCGGGGATGTGTAATAGGACTATTCTTATTCTCTACATACATAAACGATCTGAGGGACAGGGTAAGCAGCAATCTGCAACTGTTTGCTGATGATACTATGGTGTTACAGTGCATTAATGCTTGTTCCACACACACACACACACACACACACACACACACACACACACACACACACACACACACACATACATTTTTTTCAGTGCTGGGCCATCAACAAGTGTCAGTTCGTGAAACAATCAACGAAACATCATCAATATGGGCTTTTGGAGCTGAAGGCTCACTCATGTACCCTGGATGACTGCATGACACAAAGCTTTACACCAGACCTGGTACCATCAGCACCGACATTGGACTGTTGAGGACCGGAAACATGTTGCCTGGTCGGATGAGTCTCGTTTCAAATTGTATCGAGCTGATGGCTGTGTATGGGTATGGGGACAACCTCATGAATCCATGGACCCTGCATGTCAGCAGGGGACAGTTCAAGCTGGTGGAGGCTCTGTAATGGTGTGTGTGTGTGTGTGTGTGTGGGGGGGGGGGGGGGTGCAATTGGAGTAGTATGGGACCTCTGATGTTCTGATGTGTCTAGATATGGCTGTGACAGATGATATGTATGTAAGCATCCTTTCTGATCATCTGCATCCATTCATGTTCATTGTGCATTTCGACGGACTTGGGCAATTACAGCAGGACAATGCGACATCCCGCACATTCATAATTGCTACAGAGTGGCTCCAGCAGCGCTCTTATGAGTTTAAACACTTTTGATGGCCACCAAACTCCCCAGACATGAACATTTTTGAGCATATCTGGGATGCCTTGCAATGTGCTGTTCAGAAGAGATCTCCACCCCCCTCGTATTCTTTCTGATTTATGGACAGTCCTGCAGGTTTCATGGTGTCCATTCCCTCCAGTACTACTTCAGACATCAGTCAAGTCCATGCTACATTGTGTTGCAGCATGTCTGCATGCTCACGGTGGGCCCTACACTGTATTAAGCATATTAAGCAGGTGTACCAGTTTCTTTGGCTCTTCAGTGTATGATGCTATAAGAAAGCAGTGAATGAAAGTAGGCATAGTAGGCTAGTTTACTGATATGTTTATCACCAAAATTTGCAATAACCCTAATAGCATAAGTAGCTGAATCTAACTGTTTCAGCATATCATCAATGTGTTTCTCCAAATTCAAATTCTCAACAATGTGCACTCCCAGAAATTGTGAATATTATGCCTTAGCAACAGACTTTCATTCAAAATCTATATTTATCAGTGGTGTACAGGAAGGTGTTGCACTGAGTGACAGTAGGAGGAGACAAGATGACCTAAACAATTTCTAGTTGATGTGATGAATAACAACTTGCTCTAAAGTAGAAAAATGTAAATTAATGTGAATGAGTAGGAGAAACAATCTTTTTATGTTCAAATACAGTATTTGTGGTGTGCTGCTTGACACAGTCATGTTGATTAAATATCTAGGTATAACATTGCAAAGCAATACGAAATGGAACAAACCTGCAAGGATTGTAGAGGTGAAGGCGAATAGTTGATGTTGGTTTATTGGGAGAATTTTAGGAAAGTGTAGCTGATGTATGATGAAGACCATATATGGGACATTACAGCAACCCTTTTTTGAGTACTGCTCGAGTGTGTCAGATCCCTGCCAGGTTAGATTAAAGAAGGGCATTTAGGAAAGTGTAGCTGATGTATGATGAAGACCATATATGGAACATTACAGCAACCCTTTTTTGAGTACTGCTCGAGTGTGTGAGATCCCTGCCAGGTTGGATTAAAGAAGGGCATTAAAGTAATTCTGAGCCATGCTGCTAGATTCATTACCACCAAGTATGGTTAATAAGCTAGCATTATGAAGATGCCGTGTGAACTGAAACAGGTATTCCTAGAAGGAAGACAAGTTCTTTCTGTGAAACAGTATTGTGAAAATTTAGAGAACTGACATTTGTGACTGACTACAGAACTATTATATTGCCACTAACAAACTTGTGTGTAAGGACTGGGGACAAAAGATATGAGAAATTAGGGTTTGCATGGAGGCATATCCATTTGTTTTTACCTTGCTCCATTTGCATGTGGAACAGGATACAGAATAGGTATTGTGAAGTTGGCATAAGACGATCTCTGACAACTAACAGTGCTGTTGCCAGCTATCTACTGTGAAGTGCGAATGGCTGCAAGCTGAAACAATAGCCATCTATAGAGCTATAACAACACTGAAGTGTTGCCATCGAGGCGTTTACAAAATCATGTTATGTGATTGGTTGAGGTAGGTGGGTGACGCTGCCTTGCCCAGTTCACTACAACTGCTGACTCTACTATAGTAGAGTAAAGTCTCTACTGTGCACCAAACGGTGGTTGCGCAGAATATGTGTGTAGATATAGATGTAGACATGACTCCAAGGAAAGAAACAGTTCTTCCATCAAGACTGGCATAGTCTTCACTTTAACCATCTAGACTGAGTGTCAGGTCATAAGTGAAACGTTCATATCACACACTACACACAAAACATGATCTGAAAATGCAATGAAAAACAATTTTTGACACAAATGTATTGTGAATTTTCTTAAATTAGGTTGATGTGCATCTCTTAGCCTGTGATCACATGTGTGAAAACTTGTGCTGTAATATGCAAAAATTAAAAATAACTCAAGAATTGCTCAGATAAAAATAAAAAAAAACTGAAGTGCTTTGCACCAAAATGGAGTTCAAGGAAGCTTGAATACTGAAATACTAACTAAAGTGTAAAGGAATGCATTTAAAATGTGTTTTTTGTCAAGTCATTCACAGTTACCATTATGGTCAATGACATATGGCTTTTGACAGGTAAACAGATTAAAAATGTCTAGAGAGACACAAGAGGAAATTTATTGGCTTGGATCTTGGATCTAAGAGAAAACAACACACAGTCAGTACATACATTTTATGAGGAACTAGTAAATTTGAAAGAAATGATGTATAGGTGAAGAACAATTTCTTAAAAATGATCTTCAATATAACTTCAGTAAGAAATTAGATGTTAAAAAAGTCAGGGGACAATCATGAATCCATGCGTACCATAGCTTCACTTACAAGCTAAAATATACAAAGAAAATAAAATGATCAGGCTATTTGTCAATAATGTTAACTGCTGTACAAACAAAATTAATCAATAATTTAATAAGAAGAGGATTTTATTTCTCATACTTCTTACAATACAAAAAATAGTGCTATTTTTGCCCATGAATAAAAGGGTATAAAAATTCTGCACATCTGTTTTCAGTTTATATCAAATATGTACTAGTATCCCTATTACAAAAGATGCCTATGTGTAGTAGTTCTAAGCTGCACATTGATCTGGAAATGGCTATTTAACGTGATTGAAACTTGTAATCCAAAAATGTAAACTTGACTGTCTCTAAATGTGAAGATTACTTTCACAAATATAGCTGTCATTGTTATCACCATTGGGATAAAAGGTCCTGCCTCCCAAAAGAAAACTTTGTCAAAAGTAGATTAATGGACACTACTAGATGAAATGAAGTGAAATGTTCGTAGGGAATATTTGTCAGGGAGCTCCTTTTCAGGGAGCTGGCCACCTGGTGGGTCTTTCTATTTGATGTCACTTCAGCGACTTGTGTGCTGATGGTAATGACATAATGATGAGGCCAACACAACACTCAGTCCCCAAGCAAAGAAAATCTTTGATCTGGCTGGGAATTGAACTGGGGTCCTTGCATGGCATTCAGCCACATTGACTGCTCAGCTGTGGAGCCAGACACTATTAGATGATAGGACAAAAAATGGAAGGCAGTACACTTGCAAAAGTCTCACTCACATTAAATGTGGTTAATAAGCTGATCCATTGTTGCTTATTTGAAACTGGGTTAAGTCAGTGTAGTGGTAATGAACTGGAATGATGTTTGATAAACAAAGTCCAAATTCTGTTCTGAGTATTTTGATTTAGATTTGTTTTACCTTTGTTATTTGATTTATGTGAATGAACAGCCTATGATAGCAGTATTAAAGCCAGTTTTTCTTGTCTCTTTGTCAAAACTGAGCCGATGTTCCACTCTCCATTTGAAACAACAATACTTCTAAAGTAAATTATAAGGAGAAAATAAATTTCTTATAAGGAAAATAGTAATATTTGACATATATTATCATAAGGAGGCACTCTTTTGCAAATGGACACAGCAAGTTAGTGTATGTTATCATAAGCTTTTGTGTTTGACACTATAGATCAAGTGCTGAGATGATCAAAAGTTTCTTACGATATTTGCTTTTCATCTAGATGCAACATAAGCAGCAGCAAATATCAAAATCATTGTGGTAAAGAATAGGTATAGTTGAGAGTCTAGGCTCTTGACACCAACAGATATATTAATCATAAAGCTAAGTTCTGCCTGCTTTGCACAGTGTGAATTGTAAAGAAGCTTTCACTCACTCCTATCCCTTGGCACAATCTTCTGGGAAAATGCAGTTAAAGTCAAAAAAGTATTTATTCTATTAAAATGTGCCATAGGGATATGATGTGAAGTTGATAACCTAATATTTTGCAGAAGTTCTGTCAGGAAACTTGCAGTTCTTACTCTTACATGCGAATGTACTTACTCCCAAATGAAAGGAGTAAATTTTGAATGAACTCTGCAGTTAGAGTACGATAAGTAAAGATAATTTATATGTAAATTATGTGCCACTGTCTACAGTTAAAATTTGTATAACAGTTCGCTGCTAGACTTCATGAAGAAAATTGAAAATCCTCAGACACACAAAAACAAAGTGAATGATTACTTACCTTACTAACTATTCCCTTTCTAACTTATCAGAATATTTGGACTCAGTGATCTAAATTTTCTGTTAACAATAATCTTCATATTACACATGTATTTAACTTTCCAAATGAATAGACATCCAATAGTGTTTGTGAAAACAGTAAAGGTACATAAATGATTAGTGTGAAGAAGTAGATAAAATCAGTGACCAAGTGGAGTAAGAGGCGGGGCAGTCGTTTCTTTTCCAAGGTGGTTACTTTTCTCCTTCAATTCACTGTTATTATTAAGCACAAATATCATTAGGAAGTAAATATATTGGTCTATAAGTGTAAGCACTTGTATTCCCCAGAGTCCCAGAAGCAGCTTCTGTAAGGTGTTTGGTTATCAACATGGCATAATATTCTTATGCAATACTTGTACAGAATGAATATTTTTGGACGTTATGTACATTTTCCCAGAAAATTATACTGAAGGATGGTTTTACGTGAAAGTACACTAGCAATCCTGTCTGCAGCTCAGCACAGTGCAGACAGAAATAAGCCTTTTCTTAAAGTATACACTTGTTGGTGTTGGTGCCTGGAAATACAACTAAATCTATTCAACAGTCTTGTTTTAGCATGCATCCAATTTAGACATTGTTAAAAGTATGACAGTCTATTTAACACTGCCTAACTCTGCCAGGAGCTGGAGCAGGATTGCTTCCCTACTTCCACAAACGAAGCAGTATGTGGGTTTTGCAAATGTGGTCTTAAACTGAAAATGTGGAAAATGGTCTTAAACTCCTTTACCTTTTCAGTATGAATATATACAAGTAATACCATAATTGTCCATGTAAGTAGATTAGCAGTAATCATAATTTGTTGTTAGTGGACATTACAGAAATTGCCTATTAATTTATAACTTGTCTCACCATCCTTGAAGGCCATCCTTCAAGATAACATTTATGAAGTGCAATGTGTGAATGAATAAATTGTACCATTAGTAGAACTATTCTTGAATGAGCAATGCCTGAAGTTCATGAAATAAGCCAAAGCTTCACCCGTTAATCAGGACTGACAAAATGCAGTGAAACAGTATGAGTAAATGTAAAAATAAGAAATGGGCTCTGTAATTTTCTTTTATGACAACAACATCTGGTACCAAAGACTTTGATATAGGTATGAGTTATTTATTAAAAGACTATTGGCATAATTTTCTTGAGAAAAATTTCAACATCAAAAAACTTTATGAAAAATTCTATGCTTAAGCTGTCCTCTTTAAGGCACTCTAATACAGGAGTTATGAATGGTTTTTGGCAAGACATATGTGATAGAGACTAATTAAAAAATATAGTGCACAAAATTGAGCTGTAACACAAAGGTATATAAGAATAAAATTCATCTAGCACATCTCATAAACATCACTGACAGAAGTACATACATAAACCAACCCCTCTCCAGCACACACTCCCGATAAGGGATATTTTTGTAACTGATGTTGGTACGCAACAGATGACAACAACAAATTTACATTAAGTGTCCATAAATATTTGAGCTCTGTTGTATTTCTTAAGAAAACCAAAAAAGAAAAGATATGGAACAACAAAAACTTTAAGTAATAAAACCTGTTTCATCTCTCTCTGTGAAGGTAGACTTCTGAAACCAAATCTATCTAAAACAGCTCCAGTTTAAAAATACATAAGCAATTTGATGTCTGGAATACAGCAGTTTCTATGGTAGAGGAGTCTTTGAAAGAAGTTTATGAATATGCTAAAGTTATCAGTGCCAGTACCGTAGTCTAAGTGCCAACACACCGTAATGGATCAATCACATGCCACATGCCATTTGTGTTAGTTATCAAACAAACTACACTTGCTCCCTTTGCGCTGCAGCTAGTTTCTACCGATGTAACAGTCACTACATTCAGTCATGAGGGAGTAGCAATCAAAATGCAGAGAAAATAAAATACTAATATATTACAAAGGATGTTTATAAGTATTTTGGCAAGTTTCTGTGTGAGATCATATTTTTCAAGATATGAATTCAATTTAAAAAGGAAAATGAGACACTGTTGCTTACAGTAACAACAAATTATACCAGGATCGAAAACATGAATAATTTTTTCTTTGTGATTGCTGTTACTCATAACAAACAATATACTGTGAAGTAAGTGCCAGATACTTCTGTTTATGCTGATCTCAATATTATTTGATATATTCTTACAATATGTGTATATTAATTTGTGTCATAATGAAAAAAATTACTTTGCTTTTTTCTAACCTGTAACCACTGAAAAATTATATTTTAGAATGATAAACTTTGGAATCTGTCGTGTGATTTTTTGCTGCTCTAATAAGATATATATATCCAGAAAAGGTATCAGTTCCATCTCTGTCATCATATTTTGACTCTGAAGTTTGTTCAACTTTCTTTAAGAGAATGTCTCTCATTTATAGTGGTGCTACAACAGAATGTTATAACATATGACAGAAAAGTGTGGAAATGAGGGTGCACTGATATTTTTAAATGGATATCGACCTAAGAATTCTAAATGTGGAACAATTTGAATTTGTGTTTATGCATTATTTTATTAGTTGTGTGAATATTTTGAATGAAATATTTTGTATGTCACTGAGGAACTATGACAAGATAAACAATTCAGAGAAAATTACCATCTTCATAGGGAGGGATCTGAAAAGGTAAATAAGGACATACAGGTTTTGAAGTGTTTCATTTTTTCTCGGTATGGGGAAAAACTGTAGGGAGGACACACATCTTGCTATGACTGTAGGTTGTATGAAGCTCCTGACAACTGAAAGCATATGTCAGTGGTGTAAAGTAGATCTCTGGAACATGGAAAATAAGAGACAGAACTGGGCAGAAAAAGAGCGTCTGAGGGATGAGACAAAAAAGAGAAACAAATACATAAAAAGTTTGAAAAAAGCTGGGGGACTGGGGGAGCATAATTTTTTGTCAATACAGAAAATGTGAAGAGAAATAAGAAGGAGAGAAAATGGTTACATGAAAGAAAATAAAGAAAAAATAAAGTAAGAAATATAAAGTGGCAGCAGTAAATGAGAAGTAAACACTATATTCAGTGAACTTCACTGTATATTAGTCAATGTATCTAACATTACCTATTTTTGTACCTCGTATTTGGGAAGCAGTGAGTAGGTCATATGGATGCCAGTTACTTGTACAGAGAAAGATAAAATTGATATTAATAAGCACCTGTCATAGCACATATCTTTGGATTATATTCCTCTGATCAGATTGAATCTTTGTCCTTTAATAATATATTATTAAGTATGGAATTCGCAATTTGCAAGAACTGATAAATGAGAAGGTATTAGGTTGGATTTAGTGTGCTGTTAACATTTAACATTTTCAGTTAACAATGAGGACTAATCTTGAGAAATTACTGGTAATCCTTCTGGATTTTAGTCACAGAACAGTCATGGCTCTGTTGTAATAGAATGTACCACACAACCTCTGGGTTATTGTTGTGATTTATGACAATAGTAGTGATACACCAAGGCCACTGTTTGTGGGGATGGCTTAAGAGCGAAGTCTACAAGCACAGAGTGGACACAAAGGACGAACTTCTCACTCATATTTTACAAGCAAGTCCTCAAGTGAAGGACCTTATGAATGAGCTGCTCAGATCAGCAACACAGCAGCTGTCTAAAAGAACTGCAAAATGGACTGCAGTTGACTGTGGGCTTTTTTAACTTCATTTGTGAGGAAATGTGTGAAAGTAAATAAAACGTTAGATCACAATGTTTCATTTACTAACACCTGCATTTGTTCTGTTTCATATTGTTTTCATTAGTTTTCTCAGAAACTGTTAAGAACAGGACATATGTTGATATGACATTCAGAATTGCTAATACTAACATCCCTCAAAGAATGTACCTTTCCTCCAACTCAACCTGTATATTTATTGGGTGATAAAATGAGAATTTTCTTGTTTTTCAACTTCACTTTATTTGACTGTCTGTACTTACATCTCTCTCATTTTTCTGATTCATCCCTCTCTAAATCTCTTATATATTCCCCATATCTGAATTCTTTTTCCCAAAAAAATGTAAATTTAAGGATAAGACAGGTTCTTGACTATTGTCATGTATGAAGGACAAAATTTTGCCATTATTCACAGTTGTCTATTGATAAAGCAATGTAACCAACAGTTTTGTTAAGCTACATGAAAAAATGAAATGTTGTCAAGGGCACATGGATTCAAGAGTACAAAAGGAAGAAAGTTTAACAGAAATGATACTCAGTGATAGGTGTACCAAATGAGTAACGTGAACTCTTTTCTGAGCTGAGGTATAATACATTGTTAGAAGTTTCGAGCCATGTACTAAATGTGAATACTTATTGCACAACAAACTAATACAATTTCTACTGATGGAAAAATGTGCCTTTAAAATATATCATTAATATTCTGCAACCATTATAATAACTTTTTTTTCCAAAAACCAAACAATGGAAACTCCAGGATGGAATAACACCACTGGGCACCTGCTCATCATTGTCGATCCCACCTTGCTCTATACTACTATTCCCAATATCCATGGCCTTGCAACTATTGAACACTACTGTTCCCAATTCCCAACTGACTCAAAATCTACAACCTCCTCACAGTCATCATGACCAACTACATCCTCATCCACAATTACATCTCCTTTGAAGACACCGCCCACATGGCACCATCCTATGCCAGCCTATTCATGGGCCATCTGGAAGACTCCTTCCTGATCACCCAGAATCCCAAACCCTTCACCTGGTCCAGATTACAGTCATGACATCATCATGATATGGACCAAGAGGGAGGACACCTTAACCACATTCCTCTGTAAACCTCAACATCTTCTCCCCCGATTATATTTATCTAGTTTTCGTTAACCTAACAACTACCATCCTTGATGTTGACATCCACCTCAAGGATGGCTACATCAGTACCTCTGACCACATCAGATCTACCAACCACCAACAATACCTCCACTTCAGACTTGCCACCCATTCCATACCAGAAGTCCCTTCCATACAGCCTTGCCACCTGTGGTTCTCCAATCTGTAGTGTTGAGCAGTCCCTCTCCAAATATTCCTATGCTCTCATGGAGGCCTTTACAGACTGAAATTACCTTGTTCAGAAAGAGATCTCCTATGCCTTGTCTATCCACTCACATCCCACCTCCCACACACCTACTGTCCAGCAACAAAGGTGCACCCCTCTCATTACTAAGTACTACCCAGGACTGGTTGAATCACATTCTCTGCCAGGGTTTTGACTCTTTCTCTTTGTAACCTGAAAGAAGGAATATCCTACTCACAATCCTCCTCATCCTCACACAGTAATGTTCTGCCACTCACCAAACCTATGTTGTATCCTTGTCCATCCTTGCCCCCAGCCCCTTACCTCATGGGTCACATCCCTGCAATAGATCTTGATGCAAGATCTGTCTCATACATCCTCCTACTACCATCTACACCAGTCCTGTCACAGGCCTCTCTTACCCCATCAGAGGCAGGGCTAACTGTGAAACCAGCCATGTGATCTGCAAACTAAGCTACAACCACTGTGCTTTTTTCTATGTGGGCAGACTACTAACAAACTGTCTGTCTGCATGAATGGCCACTGTTAAACTTTGTCCAAGAGATAGTTGTACCACCCATTTTATGCTAGATGGATTGTTCCTACTGACACTAACTTCGCTGAATTGTGCAAGTGGAAACTCGTGCTACAACGTATCCTTTGTTCCTGTAACTCCCTGGGCCTCAACCTGTGCTAGTCCATGCTTCCACCTACCTATCTATCCACTTCCCTGCTCCCACACCACCCCTGCACAGGCCTTCTATTCTGCCTATGCATTATAGTTTTATGCCCTTCTTTCTCTATCTCCTTTCCCCTCTATATTTCCTGACCCACCCCCTCCTCCCAGCACAGTTTCCCGACTCTGTACCTAGGTGCCCTATCTCATGTCCCCACCATATCCCTGTATGCTCTCCCATGCATCACGTATCTTCTCCCACTCCAGACTGCTGCTCACATCAGATGCAGCAACAGTCTACAGGCAGCCCACAGCAGCCAGAGACAGTGGCCATGTGTCTGTGAGTTGTGCTTATGTGAATTTATGTGTGTTTTATGTTTCCAAAGAAGGACATTTTTTGTCCAAAAGCTTACATATTTAACAGCCTTTTCACTGTGCCTGTCTGCAAGTCAGTGCCTCCTGTATATTGTTATTTTCCAAAAACACATTCAATAAAATTAAATAGATAAAAACAATGTATAATATCATAAATGTACAGGCAAACAAATGAACTAGTAAAATATCTGTCCATAACTGCATTCAGTATCAAAATAACTACATTATTTTTCAGATGTATATATCTATGGTCATACCACTATAATTATTAAAGAATGGCCTCTCACACTGTAATTTTGTCACTATTGTACCTGTTGTAACAATTTGTCCTTTTTCTCTCTAATTTTTGTATACAATATTTAAGGCTTCAAAATTAGTAAATCAAGTTGTTCATTGTGCAATATTTCTAATGTTGCTCTTTGTTTTACATCATGTTCAAATGAATTTACCAAAACATATTTTCTTCCAAATGAAGATTGATGACTACACCATAAATTCCATATGGAAATTACAGAAAATGTTAATAGATTATGAAACGCGAAGCAACATAGGACATTTATCAGTCTCAAATGTTCTTGCAACGAAAAATATTTACTAAAGAAAGAGTTTACAGGAGATGGAAAGCTTGGGAGTTGAGAATGTAAGTAAGGGTAGGAAAAGATAATTCTGAGGGAAAGTTGCAGTGTATTTGTGCTGGGAAGCAGTAGGGGGATTCTCACCTAATAGATTGTTTCATGAATACCTAAAAAGTTATGCTTTTGTTTATCTGTATTATGAAACAAAAGCATGTGTATCATTTTTTGAGATCTGTAGAATAAATTACTTTAAATGTTACAACACATTTTAGAGTGTAATATAACAGCACAGAGGCTCTTCTGTCAAGAAGCCACACGAATTTCATCAAAAGATATGAATGAAAACTGTCTTTTCCTCTATTTGTTTTTTCATAGATGCACAAAATACTAGGTAATTATAAAGTCCATGAACTATTTTAAAACATCAGTATAGGCAAATGGCTAAATATAATGCAACACATGGTACAGTATGTGCAACACAAACTTACAAAGCTTTTTTTAGAACATGCTACTGTCAGGTTAATTTGGAAAACTGCCAGCAAGGGTCCCATCAATCATAGTTGCTGCAAGTGACTTCTAACCAGACAGAGAAAGCATGTTGGGTGCTAGAATTTGCCTGTTGCCAGTAAGTAGTGAGTGTGCAAAGAGCTTTTTGTGGCAAATATCACAAGGCACCACCAGTTTACAACAGCATAGTGAAGTAGTACAAGAAATTGTTGTTTGTGTGATGCAAAATGTTCAGGTTGGTTGATGGTGCCAGAGCAGACGGTGCAGTATGTGATGTTGCAAACTCCACATGAAGTCTACTTAATGAGATATGCAGAACTGAACATCTCTCAGCTGACGGCATGGAAAATTCTTTGTAGGCCATTAAAGGTGAAGCCGTACAAAGTGCAGCTTGTGCAAGGCATAAGCCCTGATGACAGATTGCAGTGTCTCAGTTTCTTGAAAATGAAGTCTTTGCAAGCAAATTAATTTTCAATGAAAATATCACTTTACATCTTTTCTGAAAGTTCAACTTACATGACATGCACACAAACACACACACACACACACACACACACACACACACCCACAACCACACACATGCACACACATGGGCAACAGAAAATCCACATATAAATGTTGAACATTTCTGGGGTTCCAAGATAGTTAACGTGTTCTGTGCTGCATCCGATAAGACAGTCTGTGGATCTTTCTTCACTGAGAAACTGTCAATATATCACTTATATCACAAGCTGCAATATGGCTCATGCCATAACCTGAAACTGATAGCAGTGATTTCATCTTTCACAGTGACCCTCCATATTTGAGATTATCAAAATGAGATGTTGCCACATCACCGGATAGGCCACGGTGCATCTGCTGTCCTGACACTGCTCGAGTGAACACTACAGTTGCCAGACTTGATGCCTTTGGCATTTTTCTTGTGGGGTTACATCAAGGGTAGCATTTATGTTCCACCACACCACCAAACCATGAAAACTTGCAATACCACATTGCAGCAGCTGTTATTGTTTCTGTCACTGCTGATATGGTGTGTCAGATATTGGCACAATTGGTCTACCAATTAGATACATGCCATGAGATGAATGCTGCTTACACAGAACATTTGAGAAGATGATATGCAAAGATGAACATGTATGTCCAATAAATGCAGTTTTCCACAATCAACATAAAACTAATTTCAGGCATATATATCAACAGAAATAAGATATTGCAATGTAAATGCCTTTACTTTTGTTCCAAAAGACAGTTAATATCTGTAAATCAAATCTACAATGAAAAAATTACTTTCAAAAGTACATTTAAATATGGATGTGTTCTTATTTGCATGAACCATTTGGACATTTTTGGCTTTGAATGATTCTCAAAAGCAAATACTTTATTTTTGCAAAATAATTTACATCTCACTGTATAATGCTTGTGGTACTATATCATATTACAATTTAGTATTTGAAACCATCGAAAAAATTATAAATTGGCAGCTGAAACATTGATATTCAGTTTTTTAAAAGAAAGTTCTGATTTTATTGTTGCTTCACAATTATTTTAAATATTTTATATCACCATAACATACTATAGTGATGTAACACTGACGGTACCTATTACTAGAACTTTTCTTTGAGGTAGCTGTTACACTTAGGCATATAAACCAGAAGCACCTCGTAAGTAATCACAAGCAATTTCCTCCACCTCTTTGTTGAACAACATGGGTATATCATCAGTGAACAGTGTATGCAAACTTAGGTCATCTTGGTTTTGCTAGACTTCTCCAAAAGCAGTTTACAATAAACCCTTAACGACTTTTTTATTGTCATCTGTGTTTCATGTTTAAGAAAAGAGTTTCATAATGGCCCATTCACATTTCTGAAGAGACTTCTGCTCTTGTACATCACTTTGGGATCTGTACAATGCAGCTGCTTCCATATCAATCAGAGCATTTCCCATATTTTCATACTTCTACATTGATCAGCCAGAATATGATGACCAGCTACCTTGTAGCCAGTATGCCCACCTAAGGCATGGATAACAGAGGCGACGCATAGTGTTATGGAAGTAATGAGGTCTTGGGAGTTTTCTGGAGGGAGTTGGCACCATATCTGCACACTCACAAATCATCTATTTCCCGTAAATTCTAGGGGTGGGGGGTGGGGGTGGGGGGGGGGGGCCATGAGCACTGACACCATCTTCGGTCACATCCCAGATCTGTTCAATTGTGTTCAGATCTGGTGAGTGGGAGGGGGGCGGGGGGGGGGGGGGGGGGGGGATGGCAGCGCATCATCAATTGGAACTCGCCACTGTGTTCCTTGAACCACTCCATCACATTCCTGGCCTTGTATCATGGTGAATTATGTTGTTGAAAAATGCCACTGCCATTGGGAAACATGATAGTGATAAAGGGCTGCATGTGGTCTGCAATCAGTGTGCGATATTTCTTGACCATCATGGTGTTTTACACAATCTTCACTGGATCCATAGATGCCTACATGAATGTTCTCCAGAGCCTAATGGAGCCACTGTCAGCTTGTCTCTGACCCTCCATTCACGTGTCACGGAGCTGTTCCCCTGGAAGACAACAGATTCGCACCTTCCTGTAGGCATTATGAAAAAGGTATCAGGATTCATCAGATCATGCAACACTCTGCCACTGTGCCAAGTCCAGTGCTGATGGTCATGTGCCCATTTCAGTCATAGTTGCCAGTGTCATGGTGTTAACATTGGAACATGTGTGGGTCATCGGTTACAGAGGTCCACCTTTTGAGTGTTCGGTGCACTATGTACTCAAAACTTGTACTCTGCCCAGCACTGAAGTCTGATGTTAGTTCCACCACAGTTTGCTGCCTCTCCTGTTTTACCAGTCTGCTCAGCCCATCTGGCATGTGGCATGGCTGCCCAACCCCATAACGTCTGGACATGGTTTCACCATGTATTGAAGACACTCACCACAGCATTCCTCAGACACCTGATAAGTCATGCAGTTTCTGAAATGCTCATGCCAAGTCTCTGGGCCATCACAATCTGCCTTCAGTCAAAGTCAGATAAATCAGGCTTCTTCCCGATTCTATACATGGACAGCACACTCCCTGGTGCTACATGCACCATGCATGTGTGTGAGTAGCAGTCATTCCTTGCCAGGTGAAGCTACTATTGCCTGGATGGATTTATATCAATAGTAGGTCAATGGTTACAATGTTCTGGCTTATCAGTGTATATGGAAATTCATTATATTTCAGATGTGTGATCTAAATTTTATAGGCCTTTAGATAGGGATTTCATGTCTATCACTCTCCAATCTTCACAAAGTCTTCTTGCTTCACCCATGCTCTATGAAAAATGCAGTCAGCAGGTAAGTAACCGTGTCCTCATAATAATAATTATTATTGTTAGAACTGTGGGATATTGCTACGAGGGAGCACAGAAACACAAACTCATGCTAACAGTTGCTCTGTGTGGGAACATCTAGCCATGAATGGAATGAAAATTAAGTGATTGGAATCAGCATCTCCTTGTGGCCTTAATGGACTAGTTCTTCTCTGCACAACATGTACGTGTGGACGGTTCATGTTTGCTCTGGACCATCTGTTTTCATAGGCTTATATGTTGCCAGCTGTCTGATTCCACTTAAATTGTGTGATGTATTTAGATTCTGCTTATCCTGTATGTGCTGTTCCATTCCTTATCTCATTTTCTTAAAAATTGTGGACATGTTGGACATTGTGTGTCACATTCTCATTTACAAACATCATGACTGGAAACTTTGAGAGTTTGCACTTTCATATAATATCTTATTTGTCATGTTATTCTTGGCTGTTTATATGTACCAATTTTTTGAAATGTTTTATGAACTTTATAACTGCCCTGTACCTGTGGCAATAATGCAATAGGCAGTTAAACAGCAGTGCACTGAGAATTTCTTCATCCACAAATTAATGGCATCATCATTATGGGTATATTCTTTTTTAAATAATTTCCTTCTCATTCTTGGTAAAATAATGTGGATCTACCTTCTGTAACTAATTTAATGTCTTTGTGTGAAACTAAATATATTTTCAGTAATTTGTGTTTGACATCTTCAAAAAGCAGACATATTTGGTTTCAACAACTAAATAAATTCTGCCCTAAAAGATTCAGTTGAGAAAAATATGTACACCACAAGTGAGGGTACTGACACATATATAAACAGCATTACTTTACTTTCCTATTCTACACAGAATTAAGATTTTCTTTGCAGAAGACTGAAATGTTTATTCTGCCATGAAATGATCTGCAAGTGTGCAAATTAAACAGATCAGAAAATGTAGCAAAAATGTTTCATTAACTCTTATATGTTGCCTACAACCTACATTAAAATAAAAATGAAATTTAATGCCAACCTTTTTCAAATACAGGAGACTGTAGGTCTGATGTAAGTGTTCAGAATTTTGATCAGTATATTAAAATTCCAGTGGTTTGATGAACAAGTGGAAGGCAGCAAAAAATATAAAATAGTTATTAGATTCATAGACAGACGTTGTAAATTAGACACTAATTGTGAAAAGACAATGTACACATGTATGTCATGCACGGCATGTGTGTTAGTTACTGTAAAGTGCACACACTTGATGACATGCAACACACACACACACACACACACACACACACACACACACACACACACACTTGCATGATTTATAGGCATAAAACAATTCATAGTAGGTAACTGTAATAAAGAAGATTGTAGAAAATGGCAGCATTTCATGGCATCACAGTTAACTGCACAAATAAGTGTGAAGTTAGGAGAGCCAGTATGTGTATAAAAATCTAAAAAGCTAAGAACTGATGCTGCAGTAACACCAAACACTGATGACACTATATCAAAGGGTTTGCATAAAAGAGATATAGAACATATACTGCCAAGATACTTAGGTATTTGTGTGTTTTATTCATGCAGTAGGTGAAAAATAGGTTCATTTAACCACATTTTCTTCTGATTTCTTCAACTGCAAACCACTGTAAAGTACACAACTGAGGGTCCTTTCATTGCACCACTTATTAATGTCTAGTCCCATTCAATCTCTAGTTGAGTAGATTGACTATTTACTACCTCTGTGTGAGTTGGTATTTATTAAATTACTAGCTGACAAACCCAGCATTGCCCAGGTATTAATTTTATCAATTTTCTATTAGAAATGAAACCTTAAAAGTGCTCCTGCAGTAGACTCAGTGTGAGATCATCCTGTGATCCTGGACAGTTTCTGTATACTGGGCACAGCTGTTTTGAGTCTATAACAACTGTTTTGCATGTCTACAAATCAATTCTGTACACACCTCTGTAGATGGCTATTGTTTTTGCCTACATCAGTCTGTGCTTCACAGTTGAAAATTGTCAAAAGCACTGCCAGGTGTCAGGTATTTCCTTAAGTGGACTCAACTGTAGGAGTATTTTGTAGTAAAGAATATATCTATAAAAACTTCATGCATGATGTGGCATTTTTTCCACACTTCTCAGTGTTTATGATGTCATATCTCTTGAACTAAGTGTCATACAATGAGATGTTTGTGTTGGTACATTTAGCAGCATATGTGTATACTGTCTGCAAAATATGTTACAATTAGAGTTAGTAGCAAAGAAGTAATAAATTGAAATGTCATGTATGATTCGGCAGTTTTCTAAGTGTGTCAGTGTTTATGATATCATATATCCTAATCTATGCATGGTACCATGATATGATTTTGTAGGAGCAGTTTATGGCATATGTGGATACTGTCTGCAAAATTTATTATAAACAGAGTGATTAGTTAGAAGTACTAAATTTAAATGTCATGCATGATGCAGCAGTTTTCTATGCATCTCATTGTTTATGACATAATATCTCCCAAATTATAATAAGTAGGTAGTTCTTACAATCTCAGAAATTGTTTCCTGGCTGTAAGGGATAAGTGTACCAAGTTTGATTGAAAAGAGTCCAGCAGTTTAGGAGGAATGTGGACCGAACCCCCGCCCCCCCCCCCCCCCCCCCCCCCCCCCACACGCACACATCCATTATTATAATATGTATGGATATTCTGAGGTCACCATGAGAGCACATATGTATGTGCTGATGAGTGTTAATATATTACACCATGCAAACCATTCATTGAATTTTCTCAGCACTTTTTACAAAATACATAGAGTTTTTCTTCTGGTGATTGCCTACTTAGATTCTGCAACCTTTCTGTAACTCTCCTGTGAAGCAAATGAGATAATGGCTATCAACACCTCTTTATACAAGATCCAGTCACATTAGTCTGACCACTGTTTATGTTCAATGTCAACATGCTATGGCCACTCAGATGGCAGGTAGCTGAGGAGGGTATATAAAGCATGTTGGGGGACACAGAAAACAGTGCAGTTGTAGTCATAATGTGGAAATGGAGTGATTTATCGGACATCTAAAAGGGCATGATCATTGGCTTTAGTGCCAAGGGTGGTAGTGTTTGTTAAACAGCTGAGTTTATAAACTGTTCCCATGCTGCTGTGGTTAAAGTATACCATGCTTGACAAAATAGCAGTATCCAAAACTGGCGCAGAAGCAACTGTGGTGAACCACAGGCCAAAGATGGAAGGTGTGGATGATAGCTGTGGAGATGTACTTGGTGAATAGATGTGCAACTGTTGAGTAACTGACCACCCAGATTAACAAGGAGCTATGAACAGTGACTCCTCAATGACCATTCAGCAAATGTTGCTGCCTATGGGCCTTTGCAGCAGATGCCGGGTTGATCTACCCATGCTGATTACTATTCATCAGTGAAAAAGGCTGAAATTTGCGTGCCAGTACTGCAACGGGGTGTCCACTGAATGATGACAGGTGACCTTTTCACATGAATCCCATTTTATGCTCTGTAGAACAGATAGCCATTGATGCATGTGGCCCTGCAACAGTCATCATAATGGTCCAGGTAGGAAGACAAAGCATTATTGTTGGGAAATGTATCTTTTGCATTCCCTGGATGATCTCATCATTCTGTAAGACACAATGTATAAACACAAGTACACATCTATCTTTGGGACCATGTAGACCTCTATATACAATCTGTTTTTTCCTTGGCACAATGGCACCTACCAGCAGGACACTGCAACATGTCACACAGCTCATAATGTACATGCATGGTTTGAAGAGCACCAGTGTGAGTTTAATTTATTGCCCTGGCCACCAAACCCCTCAGATTTAAAGCTAATCAGAATTATGTGGAACCACCTAGAGAGAGCTGTTCACACTATGGCTCTTCAACCAAAAAAAATATAGCACTGCTCATCACAGCAATAGAGTCATCATGGCTGTACATCCCTGTCAGTACCATCTGTAGCCTCACTGACTTTCTTCCTGCAAGTCTGTGCTGCGAAAGGTGGGTATGAAGTTGCATTGATATGACTGGGCCATGTATATAATCATTGGCTCCCCTTAGTCTAACTTTATGTGGGTCCTTACAGTTAAACAGTATTCCTTTAGGTATCAAAAAGCAAAAATATTCTCAACGAGAAGGTTGGTTTGAACATCACTGTGTTTTGCTGGTCAGGTCCTCTTGGATATGGTACTATGCCGTCACCTTCATTTGACTTCTGAACTGTTTTTCCTAGACTAGTAAGGAGGGGTGGGGAGGGGGTCATAATTTGAGACAGGCTGCAAACCATGGTATAAGTTTGCCTTTTTCACATGCACATGAACTTAATTGACACATAAGTGACAGAAAACTCCTGGAACTGACTGATAGAATGTGAGCCCCGAATCTTTGGATTTGTAGGATCACACATAACCATTCAACTAGAAAATCATATTATACATGTATAATATTAATAATATTGTTCAATCAATTGCAGTTACCAGTATATTACAATAAAATGCTGTTTGCCACATCCAGGGACTTAGAACTGACTGACTATAAAGGATTCATTACGATGTAGTTGGATACTAATTTTGTGTTGTGCGCCATTTACGATTTCTCTACACTTATACCTATTTGTGTCAGGCTGTTAATTATCATGATGACTTTAATTCTTATACTGTGAAATGATGTCAGTACCAGTTCATACTGTGCATGAAGAAATGCACTAATGAGCCAAAACATTATGACTGCTCCCCACTACAAGACTGAATGCCACTCAGTGGTATTGCAGGCATATGATGCAGTAAGGAAAGTCATCAGTGGAGCAGAGGCAAATGGGGAATCATTTTAGTGATGATATGGGCCCCAAATAGGAAATGCCAGTTGCCTAAGTGTCTTTGACAAAGAGCAGATTGTTGTAGCATGGTGCCTGGGAATGAGCTTCTGGGAAAAAGTGAATCTGCTCAGCTGATTGCATACTATTGTTGACAAAATCTATGGTAAGTTGTTGAAGGGTGATGAAGTCAAGAGCAGGTGACATGGTATTGACATCAGTGCCTTATCAAATAACATGGAGATTATAGACTTGACTTCTCTGTAAAGCAGGAGGAGTACAGTGCTAAAGAAGGGACAAATATTTTTGAGCACACTGTTCAGTGCACATTGTTGAACATGGGACCATGCAGCAGGCAAACCGTACGTGCTCCAATGTGTGACCAATGTCATCGTCAGTTGCTACTGCAATGAACACATGATTGTTGAGATTGTAGTCTGGATCAATGGAAACATTTTGCCTGGTCAGCTAAATCATGTTTCTTGTTAACCAGGTTGATTGTTGTATCCAGATATGCCATCATCTGGCTGAAACACATACTGTGCCATGGACAGAGGCTGGTGGGGGCATTATTATGCTTTGGGGGACATTCACCTGGGTTTCCACAAGGCTTGTGGTTGTAATTAAAGGCTCCATGAGAGCTATGGACTATGTGATTGTTGACAACCTGTGTTTCTTTATGGTTGTTGTCTTCCTTGAGGACCATGTGATCTTCCAAGAGAAAACTGTCCAAGCCACAAAGCAAGAATCATGCTTCAGTGCTTTGAGGAGCATGATAGTCAACTCATGTTGCTGTCTTTGCTGACAGATTTGTCTGATCTGAACCTGATGGAAAACATCTGGTATGCTATCGAATGTCAGTTCCATGCCCACAAATCACTGGCCTCTAATTTATGGGCATTGCATGACCAGTATGTAAACATCTGGTGTTGCATACAACCAGAAAACTATGAAGGGCTTATTGAATACATGCCACACAGAATTGCTGCTGTATTGCACTCCACTGATGGAATGAGATGCTATTATTAAACAGGTGGTCATAATTTTTTGATTCATCATTGTATACAAATCTGCTACACATTACAGAAGTAAACCTTCACCCAGTTATCACAAGAAATGATGTCTAAGTTGAAAGAAACATTTGGATTCCTTTGAAAAATATGGTAAAAATAGAAAATGACACAAGAAACAAAGAAATGGATTGCTGTCAATTCAATTAACGCTGGGGCACAATGCTGGTGGTCATATCCGCATGGACTATACGATCTTCAACTGCTGTTCAAAAATGTAAAACTTAAATTAGTTGTATTCATAAGTGTATGCCACATGTAGCCCTGAACACACTACTGTACCATCTGTAATCAAAGTGTTTCTTTCAGATGTGTTGCTGCAGAAGAATTGAAAATTAGGTGGACTAATAAGATAAGGGATGAGGAGGTTCTCCACAGAATTGGTGAAGAAAGGAACATATATATCTTTTACTTATAGAAAAGAAAATTTCAAGGAAAACAAAATGTAATTTCTTAGAGAGGACTTCTTCTGCAGAAAACATTTAGGGCTGTTTATTTTCTTTCTGTATAATCTGTGTAAAATTGTATGCTATTAAGATAGCAGCATTTAAAATTTATTGTATACATCTATTGTCAAGTATTGAAGTCATAGTAATCTTCTACATTCAGAGAGCAAAGATAATACAATGGATTATGTTTTCTGTTGCATAGTATGTCATAAAAAGTGTGTGTGTGTGTGTGTGTGTGTGTGTGTGTGTGTGTGTGTGTGTGTAACACACTTGGAACGCCATTGACAGCCTTAGGAGTGTGGTTGGTGTGTGAAAGAGGTGAGATGAAAAATAATAAAAATTAGTTACATCGGTTTCAGAGCCACAGTTTTTGAGATTGGGGGTTGATTAGTGACACGTCCAATGATATTTAACCCATTTGGGAGCAGATGTGGCAGTAAGAAGGGCGAGATGTAAAGCATAACTGTGGAGCACATTGGGAAATATCAGCCAAACTTACACCACAAATGAGTTATTATCTACTGAAAAATACTGAGGAGGTAAGGTACCCTGAAAAAGAATTACAGGATCTGCTGAATAGAATGAACAGTCTAATGAGAACAGGATATGGATTGAGAGTAAACCAGGAAAAGACTAAAGTAATGAGAAGCAGCAGAAATGAGAATAGTAGGAAACTTAACATTGCAATTGATGACTATGAAGTAGATGAACTTAAGAAATTCTGTTACCTTGGAAGCAAAACAACCCATGATGGATGAAACAAGGAGGATACAAAAAGCAGACCAGCAGAAGCAAAGTGGGCATTACTGTCAAGAGATGTCTACTAATATCAAACACAGGCCTTAGGCTGAGAATATACATTTGGAGCACAGCGTTGTATGGCAGTGAATCATGGACAGTGGGGAAACCAGAACAGAAGAGAATCAAAGAGTTTCTTTCAGATGTGTTGCTACAGAAGAATGTTGAAAATTAGGTGGACTAATAAGATAAGGGATGAGGAGGTTCTCCACAGATTTGGTGAAGAAAGGAACATGTGGAAAACACTGATAAGAAGAAACAGAGTTATGTGACATGTTTTAAGACATCAGGGAATAGCCTTCACGATACTAGAGGGAGCTGTTGAAGGGCAAAAACTGTAGTGGAAGGGAAGACAGGGATTGTAATACGTCCAACAAACAATTGAGGATGTATGATGCTAGTGCTTCTCTGAGATGAAGAGGTTGGTACAGGAAAGGAATTCATGGGGGAGTTGCATCAAACCAGTGAGAAGACTGAAGATGAGGCATTTCACCATCATAATAACAGCATTACTTCTCCCAAAGATGTTCATAACATCAGTCATGGAATACTCTCAGCAACCCAATTTTTGGGGGATGAGGATGGAATGTGGTGATGTGTATGTATAACTCTCAGAGACTTAATGTCTGAAGAATACACTGAAGGGGTAAGGAACCATTAGGGTAGGAAGGAGAAGACAGGTAAGAATAATTGAAAAGGATTAATTTCACTGCAGAGCTACAGTTTTCAATGTTGTTAGGCTGAGAGATATTTCTAAAGATATTTCACACATAGCTGTTTGGTGGATGTGAGGAGGGAGTGACATGTAAAACGTAAGTGTGTAATGTTTGGAGTAATTTCAACCAAATTTGTTACACAATTCACCTTCCATACAGAAAAAAGCAATGATAGTATGACATGCCCAATATCTGTAGGTATGGAGAGGGGAAGGTGGTGACAGAAATAATTGAAAATGATATTACACTCCTGGAAATGGAAAAAAGAACACATTGACACCGGTGTGTCAGACCCACCATACTTGCTCTGGACACTGCGAGAGGGCTGTACAAGCAATGATCACACGCACAGCACAGCGGACACACCAGGAACCGCGGTGTTGGCCGTCGAATGGCGCTAGCTGCGCAGCATTTGTGCACCGCCGCCGTCAGTGTCAGCCAGTTTGCCGTGGCATACGGAGCTCCATCGCAGTCTTTAACACTGGTAGCATGCCGCGACAGCGTAGATGTGAACCATATGTGCAGTTGACGGACTTTGAGCAAGGGCGTATAGTGGGCATGCGGGAGGCCTGGTGGACGTACCGCCAAATTGCTCAACACGTGGGGCGTGAGGTCTCCACAGTACATCGATGTTGTCGCCAGTGGTCAGCGGAAGGTGCACGTGCCCGTCGACCTGGGACCGGACTGCAGCGACGCACGGATGCACGCCAAGACCGTAGGATCCTACGCAGTGCCGTAGGGGACTGCACCGCCACTTCCCAGCAAATTAGGGACACTGTTGCTCCTGGGGTATCGGCGAGGACCATTCGCAACCGTCTCCATGAAGCTGGGCTACGGTCCCGCACACCGTTAGGCCGTCTTCCGCTCACGCCCCAACATCGTGCAGCCCGCCTCCAGTGGTGTCGCGACAGGCATGAATGGAGGGACAAATGGAGACATGTCATCTTCAGCGATGAGAGTCGCTTCTGCCTTGGTGCCAATGATGGTCGTATGTGTGTTTGGTGCCGTGCAGGTGAGCGCCACAATCAGGACTGCATACGACCGAGGCACACAGGGCCAACACCCGGCATCATGGTGTGGGGAGCGATCTCCTACACTGGCCGTACACCACTGGTGATCATCGAGGGGACACTGAATAGTGCACGGTACATCCAAACCGTCATCGAACCCATCGTTCTACCATTCCTAGACCGGCAAGGGAACTTGCTGTTCCAACAGGACAATGCACGTCCGCATGTATCCCGTGCCACCCAACGTGCTCTAGAAGGTGTAAGTCAACCACCCTGGCCAGCAAGATCTCCGGATCTGTCCCCCATTGAGCATGTTTGGGACTGGATGAAGCGTCGTCTCACGCGGTCTGCACATTCAGCACGAACGCTGGTCCAACTGAGGCGCCAGGTGGAAATGGCATGGCAAGCCGTTCCACAGGACTACATCCAGCATCTCTACGATCGTCTCCATGGGAGAATAGCAGCCTGCATTGCTGCGGAAGGTGGATATACACTGTACTAGTGCCGACATTGTGCATGCTCTGTTGCCTGTGTCTATGTGCCTGTGGTTCTGTCAGTGTGATCATGTGATGTATCTGACCCCAGGAATGTGTCAATAAAGTTTCCCCTTCCTGGGACAATGAATTCACGGTGTTCTTATTTCAATTTCCAGGAGTGTAGTTTTATACCCAAAGGCCTTCAGGGTTGCTGGCTGATTGGTGACAATCATGATGACATTTCACCTCTAGTGGCAAAGTAGGGGTAGCAAATCAGGGACTTAAAGAGAAATAACTGGCCAACACTGAGCAATCAGCTAGTTTCAATATATTCTTATTCATTATTTGACACACATTTCAGATTTAATTCTGAATAAAATAACAAAAACTGAAAAATAAAAAAGTTTAAAAGATTCAGTTTAATTGGGATCTGAAACTTCTATATTTGTATTCACCACTTTTTTGTTATGCTACAGTTATATTTACCACTGTTGGTAAATTTTTGGCATGTGATAGGCAAGCTATAACTGTAAGCAGGAAATAAACAGCAGTAAGAAGAATACCACATTCTAATATCTTTCTTTTGATTTAAATCTTAAGCACAAAGTAAAGTTGATGTGTCTAGAACTTCTGGAGTTTCAGATCTTTTATTGCATAAATTTGCTTATGGTCAGATGGATACCAAGCTGAAATAGAATCATTACATGCATAAATTAATCAGGAAGCTCATTTTGGCATGTTTTATGCTGATAACCATTTCCCACTGCACTAGCTTATTTTGCATTGTTCTCTTACAGAATTATCTCCAGAATCAATATGGCTGAATAAATTATTTACTTTTCAAAAGTGAGTGGTAAAAAAAGTTGTGTAAAATAGGTAATTGCACACCATGCAGAGTTATCTTCAAATGTTTTGGAATTCTTACACTCATTTCCCAGTACATTTATCCAGTACCAGTCTAACTGCAGCTTATATTGAGTTCATACACACACACTCACACACACACACACACACACACACACACACACACACACACACACACACACATATACAGAGAGAGAGAGAGAGAGAACACTGTTAACTCTCCCAGCACTTAGGAATAACAGTGTAATGGAAGTGTGTATGTGGTGTGTGGTGGCAGTATTGGTGGTGGTGGTGGTGGTGTGTGTGTGAGTGTGTGTGTGTGTGTGAGAGAGAGAGAGAGAGAGCGAGAGAGAGAGAGAGAGAGAGAGAGAGAGTTTAGGATTGTGTACAAGAGCTAAGTAGTTTATCACATTTCTGTGTGTCTGTTCTCTGCTCATTGCTCCCATTTGACAAGAAGTAATACATCTTTGTACTGAAGGTGGGCTACTCCCCATCTTGTTTCTGAGTGATCAGCTCCTTTTTTCAACCTTTCCCAATTGATCCCTGTTTTCCCCATGAGAAAGGGACTATTGGTTACTAACACTAGATAATAATTTTTTGTTCCAAATGTAGCTTTTCAGTGACATATTTCATTGTTTGCTTCGGTTAGAGGAAAATGTCTCTTATTATAAAATGATATGTGCATAAACTAACTATTCTGCAGAAAGAGCACATCCCAATGAGACAATAAAAATTACTCAAGTGAATTTGTGTGTGTCAGTTATTATGCTTTTTTGTGAGTCCTTTTAAGATGTCAAACACAACTGTGCAATGGTTAAAACACTGGCTCACCTATATCTTTTACGTACTTAAAATAGCTATGTTTTCAAAAAGTATTACTGTAGCTTTTTTGTTGTTGATAATATGGTTTATTTTTTGAAAGTTCATTAGCAAAGTGTACTCAACACATATGTTCAGTCCTCAGTGTCACTATGTGCACTCTAATGAATGCACATTTCTGATCTGCACATCCAGTAATGTCTGTAGGCAATAAATTATGGTCATAGAGTGCCCAAAATGGAGCCTTGGTGTTAAGTTTTTGAGAAGCATTAAAAATTTGCTCATTGATATATTTTGAGGTTCCAGTCACAAATTTTAACTTTTAATCAGTTTTCTTACTTTTTTCCGTGTAACTTAAGAAAGGTATATTTTTCAAGTAAAATCAGTCTGTATTAAATTGATTTGAGAATACAGTCACAAATTTGAACTTTCAATCAGTTTTTTTACATTTTTACGTGTAACTTAAGAAAGGTTAATTTTTCAAATAACATCATTCTGTATTAAATCGAGTGAGGCTAAACACCCAAAAAAATTGCAAAGCAAACCTCTGCATTCTGGCCCAGATTGACTAATTACAACCAACTGAACTCTATGTCATCCTCAGCCGATGGTGTCATTTGGATGTGGTATGAGGCGTATGGGGTCAGCACATTGCCCTCCCAGTCACTGTCAGTTTTTTTGACCTGGGAGCCACTACTTATTAATCGTGTAGCCCCTCAATTGGCCTTGTGAGGCTGAGTGCACCCCATTCCAATCCTTCCTCCAAGGAAAAGTCCCTGGGAGTACAAGGAATTGAACCCAGGTCATGTGCATTGTTGTCAGGTATCCTGACCACTGTGCTATGGAGGTGGACCAAGAAAGTTGGACCCTAATAATTTTCTTTTCTTGCTGTTACCTTGTGTACTTTCCTTTTGAGTGTTTTCAGTCATTTCCTTCATTTCTATCTCAGCATTCATATCCTAAGCCCATTATTGGACCTGCAGGTGGAGTCCTGTTATTTGAATCTGCCTTCTTTCCCCCACCACCATAGCTTATGTGCCCTACATCACTTCTACATTGCCTTGTCATATTCTTTTGTTCAGTGCTTTTGTGAATTAGTTGTCTTGAAAACAAGATAATTATTTCAGATCAAACTATTCATCAGGTGACATTTGTGGGAAATGATGCAGGACTACCTGTGGTGAAGGTATGGGACCTTCATAATATTTATCCATCTTCAGAAGCCCTTATTCCTTCCATTTCTGATTTCTTGTGGCATAACAGTAAAAATAAAGACATATGGGTATTCCAGTATGGAATGTGTTAACAGCGGAAAGTACCAAAAAAATCCTCTATTAAATAATTTTCAGAGGTTATTAGCCATTCACAACTGTTCCTTCCAGTAGCTATGACTTCACCATCACAGCTTTGTTGTGTGCAGTGGGGAAGACTGAAAAACTGCGTAAAAAATGTGCATGGAAAATGACAGTATTATGAAAAGGGAAAGCAGAAAGGTGGAAGGAGTATATAGAGGGTCTATACAAGGGCGATGTTCTTGAGGACAATATTATAGAAATGGAAGAGAATGTAGGTGAAGATGAAATAGGAGATACGATACTGTGTGAAGAGTTTGACAGTGCACTGAAAGACCAAAGTCGAAACAAGGCCCCGGGAGTAGACAACATTCCATTAGAACTACTGACAGCCTTGAGAGAGCCAGACCTAACAAAACTCTACCATCTAGTGAGCAAGATGTGTGAGACAGGCGAAATACCCCCCTCAGACTTCAAGAAGAATATAATAAATTCCAATCCCAAAGAAAGCAGATGTTGACAGATGTGCAAATTACTGAACTATCAGGTTAATCAGCCACAGCTGCAAAATACTAACACAAATTCTTTACAAATGAATGTAAAAACTGGTAGAAGCCGACCTCAGGGAAGATCAGTTTGGATTCCATAGAAATGTTGGAACACGTGAGGCAATACTGACCCTATGATTTATTTTAGAAAATAGATAAAGGAAAGGCAAACCTACATTTCTATCATTTGTCGACATAGAGAAAGCTTTTGACAATGTTGATTGGAATACTCTCTTTGAAATTCTGAAGGTGTCAGGGTTCAAATACAGGGAGCGAAAGACTATTTACAATTTGTACAGAAACCAGATGGCAGTTATAAGAGTTGAGGGGCACGAAAGGGAAGCAGTGGTTGGGAAGGGAGTGAGACAGGATTGTAGCCTATCCCAGATGTTATTCAATCTGTATATTGAGCAAGCAGTAAAGGAAAGAAAAGAAAAATTCGGAGTAGGAATTAAAATCCATGGAGAAGAAATAAAAACTTTGAGGTTCACCGATGACATTGTAATTCTGTCAGAGACAGCAAAGGACCTGGAAGACCAGCTGAATGGAATGGACAGTGTCTTGAAAGGAGGATAAAGATGAACATTAACAAAAGCAAAATGAGGATAATGGAGTGTAGTTGAATTAAATCGGGTATTGCTGTGGGAATTAGATTAGGAAATGAGATGCTTAAAGTAGTAAATGAGTTTTTCTATTTGGGGAGCAAAATAACTGATGATGGTCGAAGTAAGGAGGATAGAAAATGTAGACTGGTAATGGCAAGGAAAGCATTTCTGAAGAAGCAAAATTTGTTAACATTGAGTATAGATTTAAGTGTCAGGAAGTCGTTTCTGAAAGTATTTGTATGGAGTGTAGCTATGTATGGAAGTGAAATGCGGATGACAAATAGTTTGGACAAGAAGAGAATAGAAGCTTTCAAAATGTGGTGCTACAGAAGAATATTGAAGATTGCATGGGTATTGAATAGAATTGGAGAGAAGAGAAATTTGTGGCACAACTTGACTAGAAGAAGGGATCGGTTGGTAGGGCATATTCTGAGGCATCAGGGGATCACCAATTTAGTATTGGATGGCAGTGTGGAGGGTAAAAATCGTAGAGGGAGACCAAGAGATGAATACACTAAACAGATTCAGTAGGATGTAGGCTGCAGTAGGTACTGGGAGATGAAGAACCTTGCAAACGATAGAATAGTATGGAGAGCTGCATGAAACCAGTCTCTGGACTGAAGACCACAACAACAACAACAATGACAACAATATGACAAGGATAGTTGCTACTCACTATACAGTGGAGAAGTTGAGTTGTAGACGGGCACAACAAGAAGACTGATAAACAAGTAAGCTTTCAGCCAGAATGCCTTCTTCTGAATTAGACAACATACATACACATTCATGCAAAAATAACTCACAAACACACACACACACACACACACACACACACACACACACACACACACACACACAACCACTGTCTCTGACAGCCAAGGCCAGGCCAGGTAGAGTGTAAGGCCGAGGCCAAATCTGGTGGCCTTGTAGCTGGAGACAGTGGTCATGCGTGTGAGTTGCATTGTATGAAGGCATGTGTGTGTATGTTGTCTAATTCAGAAGAAGGCATTTTGGCCAAAAGCTTATTTGTTGTGCCTGTCTGCAATTCAACATCTCCACTATATGGTGAGTAGCAACTTTTCACGTTACTGTGCGTGGTAAAATTTGATACACCATAGCATCGAAGGGTTGAAGGCAAGTCGACATTCTGACTGCCAATTTTCTAATGTTGTCATAAGACTTTTTGGATTCAATTTCCCAATGACTCATAAGAATAATAGGTTTTGTAAAAAAAGGGAGTTGCCTGAAGGAACTGCTGTGCACAGTTTATACATATATACAGGCAACCATGACACTTTTGAGGAAGAGATCCCCGAGCAGCTCAAACCTTCCAGAATAAAGACTACTTTGATAGAAATATTTAGCCCCTGAAGTTCTAGCCATCTACTGCTCATAACAAGTAATATTAATAACATTTTATATGCACACATTTCATTGAATACTTTATGTCTACAACTTTTCAAATTCTTCATTATCATTCAGCAGTTACTCAAAGAATTTTTAATAATTTTCAGAGAAACTAATGAACAGTCCTATTGACTTCATTGCATACATTAGAGAAGAAATGATAAATAAGTTCGACAGTGGAAAGCAGTGATTCATTGACATAAGCATTTGCTATAAAACTGCACAGTAGTCCGAAAAGTTATTATGATCAAAATTGCAGGGAATTTATTCTCATTTAATGATGTTACTAAAAAAATGCATTGTTTCTATGTTACATGCTAAAAAGGTAGAAAGATTTGTATCAGTACAAAAAAAGGAAAGGAAAAAAAAGGCAAGTTTTCAGTACTTCTCTAAAGCTTTCCGGGTTGTATCTCCATATTCCTGGATGACAAAGAGTATATGCACTTATTATTAACTGATACTGCTTGAATAATTATGACAAATCCCATTTCTGGAGATAACAGAATTGATGTACTTTTCATTTAGGACTAAAATGCTGACAGTTTTATCTCTATATCTATGTCCAGTAATGGAACTAAGAGACTTAATTTTTCTGGGACAACTAACAAACGCATGGTAAACATGAAACTTCCTGGCAAATTAAAACTATGTGCCATGCTGAGATTCGAACTTGAGGCCTTGCCTTTTGTGGGCAGTGCTGGTACCAACTGATATTTACAGACACAGCTCATGACATGCTCACACAGCTTCACTTCCAACAGTACATTTCTCCTACCTTACAAACTTCATGAAGTTCTCCAGCATGCCTTGTGACAGAAATTTGGCTACATGCCTTGTGAGACTAGCCCTTCTAGAAGGAAGGATAATACAGTGAACTGGATTAGCCACAAACTATGGTATTGTTTCCATAATGTATTTTTCACTCTTTAGTCTGTAGTGGAGTGTATGTTGTTTTGAAACTTCCTGATAGATGTTTACTGTGAGCCAGACCAGGAGAGGGAATGATTCATTACGGAAACAATCCCCTAGACTGTGGCTAAGCAATTTCTTCACAATATCCTTTCTTACAGGAGTACTAGTTCTGCAAGCTATGCAGGAGAACTGCTGTGGAGTTTGGAAGTAGACGAGAAATATTGGCTAAAGTAAAGTTGAGTGGGTGGGTTATGAGTTACGTCTGGATGTCTCAGTCATAAGAGTATTGTTCGCAAATGTTTAGTCTCAGCCTGGCAGCAGTTTCAATCTGCCAGGTTTCAAAACAGAGTACACTCTGCTTTAGAGTGGGAAGACATTCTGAAATACACTAAATATTTTAAAACAGCCTGTAAATTGCTTTTCTTACCACTGAAATCATTAATTACTTCCTGTACAAGTATTCTTCAGTAAAAATATAAATTGTCCTTTCAGTTATCTTATTTACAAAACTCACATTAAAGATGAAGCGATAAGGAATAAATATATACAGAAAAGGCAGTGAAGAGCGAAAAGCTTGATAACTTTTATGTTCCCACACAACAGAGATGTAGTTTACACTTCTTATCTTCCTGCCTCTTCTTTGAAATGAATAGTGGTCTGTCATGTCAGTAATTGTTTACAAGAATTTCCTTATTTTCAGATTAGTGAAAACGAATGTGTATTACATATTTGTGTTTCTACATGCATAAATTTTCTGCTCTGAAGTAGGTTGGAAACATGAAAACATTAATCATTGTTTTATACATTGATTTCTCCTCAAGGTGGGCAGTGACCTGTTCTCTCAGTGATTATTTACAGACTGAGATGATCTTCCCATTATTGTAATTACCTATTAAGCTCTCTAACACAATCATTGTGTAATCAGTTGTGTAATAAAACCCAAATAATTATTTTTAAATATATTTTTATATTCTCTTTGAATGACTCTTAATTACATACCAATATTTACAGAAAGTAGGTCACATTCTATATATTTAACAGTGGAAAATAATAAGTTAATGGTAGAATTCTTTTCTGTCCATCATTATATCTTTAAGACATATCCATAATTCCCACTGGAAGCAGGGTGCATAAACCAGTAATAATTTCTTCTCTGCTTTATATGATCAGACAAGTGGCACATCTTACTTGTGATTTTCGTATGTTACATATACACTGAACAAGACTTTCAGAAAATGTTGTATATATATCTGAATCTTCAGATTTGCCTATTTTAGGTGGGAATTAGGGATACACTATTCTAATGGTGACAAAACATGTAATCATTACAATGGGATGAGTTAGAAAGATTATCATAAAACGTGGTTCATGCCTCTCTGTTTTTGTGACAAATTATTTACAAAATATTTGTGTATTTATTGTTTATGAGTCCTGATGTTTGTCTGCTGGAAAATAAGAAACTGATAATATCACCTCAACTGTATGACACTGCAGGTATCAATAGCAGTACCCTGAGACAGATTTAATAAAACTGCTGGCAATGCACAGACACCTAACTACAGCAATAGAAGATTGAGAGAATCAAGAGGTAGGTCACCCAGTTCAGTACATTTAGAGTAAATCTGTCATTAAAGTGCTCTAGGTTTGTGTGGATTTAAAAAAAGTAATAGTTCATATAATTTTGTGTCTGTTACATTCAGTTATTTTTTCATAGTTTGCAGTTACATTTTTTGAAAACAGCATTTATCATTGAAACTATAAATCTTGTGAAATATTTGTATGTGAATGAACAGTTTTGTTGTACACATTGTTACTGTATGTTTGTGTGATTGTGGGAAAGTCTCGAAAAGCATCCACACAGTAGTGAATATTTCCCATGGGCATATATTTTAGGCAATTCATAGCACATTTCTCTTGTTACACAGTTTTATTTCTGTGAGGCACTTTGCAATAGCTTTTATTACTATCACTGG
This sequence comes from Schistocerca serialis cubense, assembly GCF_023864345.2. Lineage (NCBI taxonomy): Eukaryota > Metazoa > Arthropoda > Insecta > Orthoptera > Acrididae > Schistocerca > Schistocerca serialis. The sequence goes on from NC_064641.1 coordinate 171,876,720, forward strand.
CTTGAAGACAATGTAAAAGGTAATGCTGTCTTGTACTTCATATTTAATACTGTCAGTAAAAGAAAAACCAAGGGAAGTTACAACCGTAAAACAAAAGAAACAGCAGTTAATATGTTTCACTGATTAATATGTTAACTCTGATGCCTTAAATACATATATTATATATTTCAAAGTTGAACTTTTTAGGTATGGTTGTTGGGACAACATCTGAATAATAAGCAATTTACTGAGTATGAACAAGTGCTTGATTGGGGTATTGGCCAAGTGAATTTGATATAATATGTGTAATCTCATCTGATGTGAAGTAAGAGAATATCAGACCAATACGTATGTAGAGAAGTTCCAGGTAACAAGAAAAATTTATATAAATTGTGGGTGAGAGATTAAAGGGAAGAGAAGGAAAAAAGTGATACGCTACATTTGAATAGAGGAACTTGAATTCAGTTGAGACCTGATGGATGAAATCCAATGAAGAAAAGACAAGGACTGGTAATTCTCATGTTAGGTTTCTCTATGTGCACGTGAATAAAATCAATTTATCATGCAATCATTAGTAGTCTGTAATAAGACCATTATTAGTCAGTAATATATACTGGTACTTATTTATATGTATACTATTTTGTTTTACACACTAGACACTATGATTTCAGATTAAGAAGTCCCAGTGGGAACTGTTTCTAACTGGAGAGGTTGTAAACACGTAAAACAAAATAATATAGATATAATATATGTATATTTTAGACCACTGATGACGCTTTTCAAAAATTAATGCAAAATATTTATAGAAAGATAAAACTGGTTTTATTCAGTTACACACAGATGGACCTAATGTGAAAATTTTCAGTATGATAGTATGTGTAACTGAGGACCAGAGATCAGTAAAAGATAAAAATATAAGAGAAGTCAGTAAGTGAAAATTAGTGAAGAAAGAAGACATGAGTAAGAACACTGACAAAGATATTTTACAGAAGTAATAGGCAGGCTCCTAGCTGAAATTGAAATCATGAGATACCAGATTCAAAATGGAGAATGAAATCTTCAAACTGATATTGACTGGTACCTAATGGGAAAGTAAATCTTTGATTTCTTATAGATCTGCCTCCAGCATCTTGGTTGTCCACAAGCATCCCTTAACCACATGACCAACATTATTGGTGTAGACTCATTTCTACATCAAGTTTGATAACACTAAAACTTTTCTGTACCAAACATAAAACTGATTCTGCTACATACACTGAGAATAAATAGACAGCAGGAGACTGATATGCTGCATTGATTGGGGAATAAATGTAATGAAGATATGACTTGGAAGTTGAAAATCCAGCAAAGAGAACAGTGAAGGTTGAGAATAATTCTGTTAATTAATGACGTGATTTTTCTGGGGTCATCTCTAATGTCAGCACTTATTGCATTCTTGATTTCGTTGAATGATACCTATCTATAGATGAGAATGGCAAGTATTGGTAGGCTTTTAGATGTGTCTGAGCTGAGTGAGTACTCAGTGAAATTGGCTTGTCATGACACACAGGTGAATCAATGGGCAACCAAATAACAAGGGCGACATTTTGGAAGACTAGAAGATATACTACGAGAAAAATAAAAAAAAAAAAAAAAACTTATCCAGAGAGACTTTTCCAAAATGCAGCTACAGATGAAAATGAAGTTATCCAAATAGTATAAAACTTATATAAGGCCTCTTTCCATTTGTGACAGCTGTTGCAAATCTGTTCTAGTGCAGGTTTAAATGTGCACATGCTTAAGCATGCGCATTCCCTCCCTCCCCCCCTCCCCCCGTCCCACACAACAACACTTACACACACACATTAATGCATGCACACACACAAACATGTATACTACACAGTTCTCAGTACTTCCTCAAACCACTGTATTCAATTACCTAACATATTTTATGTGTTACTCTGTTTTCATTCATGTTTTCTTTCTCCTATGGCCCTTCCCTATTAAAATATCTACTGTTCCTTGTTGTTTTTCACAATATTCCCTCCTTATCATCTTTGCTTTTAAAATTAGTACTATGTCGTTGTTATTCATGTTTGCTATATTGCTACTTTATTTTCCCAATTACAGGACCGTAACATGTTTTTCATAGCTCCCCTTTATGTAACAATCCTTCTTAAAGCCTGGTGTATGGGTAATACATTATCTTTCAAATCATTTTGAAGAAATAAATTATTGGATTATCTCCAGTCTCAATATGCTGCCCACAATATACATTTTGTTGAGTGTAGCCTTCCACCTACTTTTATATGTGAGAACAATCTCATCTCACTCAGAATAGTACTAATTTTAGACCATGGATGGTCCTTCAAAGGAAAGTGGTGTTGCTTTTCAAGCAAGCATATTTTGATAGAGACACATGACAAAATACTGTTGGACTACTGACAAGGTGATTTGTTCAAATACGAGCACAACATATGTTACTTATCAGCATGAATGTGAAACATAGTGAGATGTGCCAACCATGCAATAAATTAAGAAAGATGGTGAAAAACATTTGAATAAGAAAATGAGGCAATAATATTAACATATACCCACAAAATATGAAACTGAATAATGGATGTCAATGAACTGCAAGAGCCAATGAACTGGTATAAACAATTCAGAAGAATCTGATTATCTAATTACGTAATAAATAATAAAGTAAGTCACAAAAGAAAAAGTGCAGGTGAAAATATTCTCAGTAAGCTCATGGATAGTAACTTCAACATTACTTCAGATTTTAAAGTTGTTGATAGTCTCATGATGACAAAACCGACTCTTTTGATGTTGCTGAAAGAGGGACCTATAATCACTGTACTGTATTGTATTTCATGAAAAGGTTGTTTATGTGGGCTTTTCGAAAGCCTTGCAGAAAGAACTATCAATTTTCAAACCACCAGAAAGAAATACCAGTTTTCAAAACAGAAGCAGGAGTGATTTTTTTATCTCACAAAAGACATACCAGGTGTACAACATCTTTCATTGTTATTTTTAGAAGTTTTTTTGTGGGTAATATGTGTGCATTTGTTACAAGAGAAAGAAAGATGATAGTTGTGATGTTTTCAGCTCTTACAGCAAATAAATTATTTTATTACATATGTTGTACTCAGTAATGTGGAGCGAGCAATGTAAGAGCTGATATAACAGAAATGGGCCACAGCAATATATTTCTGTTTCATTTCCTAGGCCACAGGCAAGCAGCACACTCCTAATAAATGTACAATGAGAATGGTAAGAGCCAGACACCATAGCATCTGTGGCACATAGCTGTAAGTTTGTTTTACTGCTGCAGGACTTTATAATGTAGAGAAATAGCCTGCAGAAGGTTATGTGCTATGGACAAACACTGGTAGCACCACCCTCAATGTAGATATGCAGTTTCCCTAAATGCCTGTAGTGTGAAAACCTAATATGTCCCTCAACAAGCCCATTCCTGAGCCTCTCCCACTCTTTCCCAATTCAGGCTGATGATCTATTTCTAATGACTTTGACATTGATGAGATATTAAACTGTAACTATACTTCCTCACTTTGATTGATGACTTTGATGTTGAAGAGACATTAAACCAAAACTTTACTTCTTTTCATTTATTGGTGTAAAAGGAAGTCAAAAAGTTTTCCATCAAATCATAGTATGTGGTTGTCATTTTAAAGGATTTTGTGATAAGTCTTTTCACTTGGCAGTTTTTTTCAGCACCATATATTATATTTTATCAAAATTTTGTTTTCACTTGTCATTAAATGTTCAGGTAATAAAAAATATAGCTGTTACATACTCTAATTCCATGGATACATACTTTACAGCACACAGTTCATTATTTACACGTTTTAAATTGCCTAATTCTTGCATGCTCTTTTGGTGTAAATAACATTATTATTATTATTATTATTATTATTATTATTATTATTATTAATATTCTATTACTGTGCTTCTTCTGGCCTCTAGCTTTTGCTACATTTACATTGATCCTAACTATTGGAAGTACATCCACTTTTGTCACATCTCTTTACTGAAATAAGACTTAAAATGGCATAGCGGAACAGAACATGTACATAATTGTTGACATTATGATGCAAAATATTGACAACCAAATTTACGAAACAATTAACCAAAACAATGTCAAATAAGGAAGCAAGTAAGCCATGCATCACACAACAAAAGTAACAGCAGCATCTTGCAGAAATGAAGGAGTGTGAGGACCTTTCTTTTGTAATAACAGTAGTTGTCAGTGTGTGATTTTGTTCATTCCTAAAGTTTAATCCTATTCCAAGTCAGTAGTTTACTAAATGAGACTGTATTTTTACAAAGTCATGTGTTGATATGTGTTGATGAAATCTTCTGTGAATGGAAAATGTTATTATTGATATCAGGGGTTCCCAAAGAGTGAACAGCAGTTAACAACTGTCATTTTTAGAAATAACCTGTGTGAATCAAGTTAAAAATTATATAAACATAAAGGCAATTTACTTGTATTATTAAAATATGTTTTCTCAACCATTATTCTAAAATATATAACAATCCAAAAGGGATGTGTTTTGTAGAGTTTGCATTTTTTATCTTTCTTAAATATTAGGGTACGAACAACATACACTTTCTGAACCAAGTACAGCACCAGGTATTTATGTTATTTTTGTCATTCACACCACTGCTTTCATAGTTTTCCTCTGTAGAGAGCAGTATTTTGGGAAACCCTGATTTATTGGGGGTGAATGGAAAACATCAAGATGAGTGTGGGGCTGCACAACTTAAAACTTAAAAGACCAGCCATTTTTACATATCTGGTCTTATTTCAGTAGTTTAAAAGCAAGATGTGGGATATAGTTCTGTTTGAGGCTTACTCTGAGACTAGAACGCCTGCGTTCCTTCTCTTGCTCAGGTGCGGGCCCAGGACCAGGGCGTTCAGTAGCTGGGGATGAACGCTCTGCCAGCCCACCTGCGTAAGAGCGAGAGAAGCTCCGCCCCAGACTTCCCCCACCGACCAACTTCTCAGCACGCCTACGCTCCGACTTGCTTACGCGCACAAAGTGCTCAAAAGCAGCTCTGAGACATGGATAAACAGAAAAAATGGTTGTAAATTAACTAATACTTTTGTCATTTAAAAATTAATGAAGAGAACAGTAATACATATCTACCTAAACCCTGTTTATATGGGAATTGAAACTGATCTATCATTACGCCAAACAAATGTTTCACATTGGAAATAAAATGTTAGGTCTCATACAGTACCAAGTGTGGCCTGAGAATACTGTTAATAGTGTGTCAGGCCAGTGTTTCCTAATGTTTTACCATCAAGTCAGATTACATCAAAGAAGGTATTTCATGATACCTGATAATGTGTTTAGTGATTACATTAGACTGTAAGCATTGAAATTCATTCTGTGCAAGAAGTGAACATATGAATAGTTTCATGAAATATATGCAAGGTTATTATAACCCACAAAATTGCTATTATGCTGATAATAAATTTAACTTATGAATCTTTTTCTGTTTGTCCAGAGGATAGTTTCTTACATTTCTTCTATTTCTGAAATATGTGTGCATTAACACAGGAGGCTTTGTTTTCCATGTACATATGCAGCCACACTTGCTAACTATTCAAAAACAAAAAATAAAGCACCAGATAAGGATAATTTAAACTGAAATTTTGGAGAGAGTGGTAAAGAAGCTTGATTTACTGAAATAATAGGAAGTAGTGAAAGAATTCATAAATAATTCAAGATTTCAAAGCAGGGGTTGATTCTTCTGAGATTCCTTCTCCAGTTTCACAGCAATTAACATTACTCTAAAATTTTAGAGCTTTCATTGCTGCTTGTATATTTTCAGTGTATTCCTAATTATCTGTGTGCAGATTCTCCAATTTGTGGATTATGTGTGCATAAAAAAAGACATGCAATGTTTTTCTCTGGATAATAGCAATAAATGACACACCATGTGACAATAAGTGCCATTTCCATTATTTAAATGGCTGCCACATCACAACAGAATAACATTTCCATTGTTATTGGCCAGCCTAGCCTGCTCCATGTACATCGAAAACAAACTCAGTTTTTTGATGTCAATTGGCATGTTAAGTGTGAATGAAGCAAGTTAAAAGAAATTTGTAATGCAGAAGCAAACAACACATGTCAACGAATTATAATCAACTGAAAGATTAGAGAAGGGGGAAACTGCTGCAAAACTAAGTGCTGATTATGTTACTGGAATGCAGACTGTTCAGGACACTAAAAAGAATAAGCAGAAAATAAAGATTTTAACAGAAAGTGTGATTCTAGTACTGGACCACCTGCACAAAAAAGCATGAAGAGATCTACATTTGATGAATTATGCTGCTCTTTTACAATGGCGCAGCCAAAAATGAACAGAAGACATCATTGTTTCAGGTGCAATGTATGCCTAAAAAGTTCAATTTTTTCATGGAACTCTAGGGTTGGAGGGAGAATCTTGGTCTGAGATGCTAGAGTTGAGAGTTGTGTGTGCGTGACGTGTGCTTGCTTATGTGTGTATATTGTGTGTGTGTCTCTTTACTGACAAAGACTGTGGCCGAAAGCTACATGAGAGTGTCTTTTAATCTTGCCTGTCTGCAACCTGATCTGTCTTCTTTGCTATAAGTAGCAATCTATCTTTTCCTACATTGATGGTATTCCTACCTGGAGTTTCCATTGTTTAATCTAATTTCAGATGGTTTTCATCACCTATATGAAATATGAAGGTATGGTACATGGTATCAATTACACTTAAAGATTGAGAAAGCCTATCATTGAAACCATGAATTAGTGTACACAACTCAACCAAGCTAATATTGTGCAACTAAGTCCATTGTTCAAGCTAACATTATGCAACTAAGTACATTGTTCCTAAAAGGAGTACAGTCACTTTGTAGGAGGTGGTTACTGGGGTGACCAGACATTCACAGATGTTCAGTCTGTGACTAAAATAAACAAGACACACTAAGACTAACCTATAATCCAAGCATAATCACTTTGGTATTAGAGCTTTTAGACACTCCATTCATGTAAAGTTCAAAAAATGCATGGTGCCACAACATACATAAGTGGCATAGTGATTGACAGTTTTGACTACATGACACTGTTTACACCTTTCATTTAAACATTGTGTAGATTCTTTAGATTAGGTTCTTCTGGTGAATGCTGAAGGTAAGACAAATGCTGCATAATTAGTTCTTGAACCTGTGTTTCTGGGGGGGGGGGGGGGGGGGTCAGTTACAAGTACCTTATTAATTACATTTGTCCTTCAAAGAGCATTGTCTTTTCCTTATAGATTGAGAACAAGAGAGTAAATTTGATGGATGTGCATATAACAGCTGGAGGAGATGAATAGTGTTTAACTATTTGAATGACTTCTAAATGCCCAGCCAGATCATCACGAAACAACCCACAACAATATTTGCTGTATCCCAGTGCAAGAGCTATTTAATTCCCCATTGACTTTATACTTCTGGGGGAAAACTAAAATGGAAATTTTCAAAACCTTTTGCAAGAGCCCTCAGCTGTAGAATTGTATCAGTTGAGCATTACCAATAATTAGATGAAATGGCATTGTTATGATTGAACCCTGGAGAACAGAGTGTTGCTCTACATCAAACATTTTGAAGATGCCCTTAACACATGAGGATTAAAACTGTTGAATGCAGTGTTTCAGAAGAACCAGATATTGAATTTAGATTCTTTCAGGAGAGATCTCAGATCTTCAGTGAAATTCCTGGCTTGAACCCTACCAAAGAAACTTGTGGAACTATTTCAGACATCATCTTAAAAGGAACTATAGGCCTCCAATAAACTTCTGCTAGCAAAAGGAGAAGATGGTCACTGAATAACTTTAGGTTAGTCTGGACTACATTAAAACAGTTTTCAGGTACATGTCAGGTCAAACTGCTGACATAATAAACATGAGAAAATATGCCTGCTGTGAGGTACATTCTGCACACTGGACAGCAGAGACCTGGATATATGTGTAGCATTGATCTTGCTACAGAAAGAAATCAAATCTTTGTGTAGTAGAATAATTGGTAAAGAAGTGGTATAAAGGCTTCATAATGATGTTACCATCTGTAGGATGTTCCATCCTTCTCTTTCCCATGTACCATCCAACACATGCCCAATGTTCACCAAAGGTGTTTCATTATAGTGCTGCTATCTTACAAGAGATATTTCTCTAATAGGTAACTTATGAAAAAAGTGTAACACACTAGCAGACATGTAGTAGATCTAATGTTGTCATGAGGAAGTTTAGCTGCAAATAAATGCACGGAAAACAGCTATGTGTATTAAATTCATACTAAGGCACCAAAACATACAATATTGTGAGTGGACTTACAAAATAAATAACTGACAGATGGTATACTTTTACTGGTATGTAATTATCCTTTTGCATGAGAAAATATTCTTCCAATGTGGATATTCTAGGAATTATACACTTTAATGATTGAAAACCATGATTGTCCAGCACTAAAGGTAGCTCCTATTATTTGTTCATGGCTTTGTGTTAATGTTGCCTGAAAATACTGAGAGAATAATTTCACCTTTAAACAATTTGAGTTTTCTGTTTTCAGGTTACATTTATGGTGCATTCCTACATGGACAATCAATGACCATTGCACACCATCATACATGTAGCAGTCCCATCAACAACACATACATACAACTGGCAAAAAAACTTCTAGAGATTAGAAGTTGGAAAACTGCTAAAACTTATAAGAAAAAGAATGTTTCAGTACTTTTTGAATTAAGTTATTCTTTCTTAAACTGATGTTTCTATGTAATATTTGGATTTTATAAAGTCAAGGAAAAGATATGGACATCAGAAGTGTTAGTTCTCATTGTCAGTAAAGGACATAAAATACTTGTTTCCCAATGTTTGGTGTGAGCAGCCTTACACTGTGTTACATTATGTCACATTGGCAGAAAATTTTCCAGGATGTTGTTATAGAAAAAAAAAATGCTTTTTGTTCCTGCAGTAATACATTATTTTGAGCAATCCAGCTAATTTATGTATCACAAAAGAAATTATATCAACTGCAAATGTAATAGTAGTAGTTGCAGAACATGGAAACATTGTATCCTTTTTTGTTATTTTTTATTGTACATTGTTAGATAATTTTCAACCCAAATGTTAACAACCCATTATTATTTTTGGGAAACTATAATGCAAAAAGTTAACTAGTAAATAAACCTAAGCAAACTGTGTGCATGTGTTCTAAATCCTTATTTTAGGAGAGGTTTGTTTTGAATTAATGAAACCAGTTCATTGTATTTCTCAAGCTTATTATGTAAACGCAAGTTCTCAGGAAATGGATCTTGTGTCCTTTTATTATTTGGACACTATAGATACTGTAATTACATTTGATAGGGATTATGTCAACAATGAGTTGACAGAAAAATTTAAAATGTATGCAGACATTGGGTCAATAAATAACGTGTGGCTCCTAGTGTGTTAACAAGCCTTTCAATCTGGCTCCACTTTCTGACTGCATGTTAATTTTGCCACTTTTATCAAGCAGTTTATCATTTGGACTACATTTATTGAGTGTACTCCATTCTATATCTTCCCCCCACAGAAAAATTGGAGTTGGTCACTTCTAGTTAAATCCAGGCCCATCACATCAGTTAACTGGCATGCTAACTCCTAGGCTACAGAGGTGTCTGTGGACACAGGATTGAATACAGCTACTGTATTCAGCTTTGGCAGTGGTTGATTATATGCCTGGTATGTGATGCTGTACCATGTTGAATGATAAAGATAAATGATGAGCTGTATGAAACACATGATGTGTCAGCTGTAATGATCTTTAGTTGCTACTTACACTTGTCATTTATGTTTGGTTAAATTACAGATTTCATAAACAGAACATGTTAACTACATTAATGAGTCCATAGGCTACAAACTGTAAATCATTTAAATGAAAAAAAAAGAACCAAAGAAAAGAAGCATTAGCCACAATGACATTGCTGAATTAGTTGCTGCAGTGTGAGCTAATACAATTTTCCAAAGACGTATCAGTTTCATTATTTTAAATGAGTTTTTATGTAAAGTAAATTACGAACTTCAAGACTATTTTAACCATATTCTTTCTAAGTCATCCCACAGTACATTAAAATGTGATACATGTTGTGTCAATCCTAGTGAAAGAAAATAAGTCTTTCAGGCCTTAAAAAATGGTCATACATTACTATATATCTGCTCACAACCATGAATATGTTATTGGTCTCTACAGAGAACAGCATTTAATATGAGTCAAAATTAGAAATTGTTTTGAACACAGGTTGAAACATTTCCTGCAATTTTATTTTTACTTGATACTTAATTTTGTTCACTAAAATTCTTTTCTCCTTAGCTTTTCAGTGAGTACTGAATGAAAATCAGAACTGCATCTTCAAAGCATCTCTTCAGTTAAGTAATGAGAATGTTAAAATTTCACACACACAATTTCTGTATAGCATCCTCCAGAATATAATATAAACAATCTGTATAATGAAATTTTAAGGTTTCCTTCAATATTGATTCTCTACTCTCTTCCATAATAAATGAGAAAGAAAAATAGAACTCCCTAATGAAAATCAATTAACAGTGTGTTCAACAGCAAAAATATTTAGTACCTAATGATTCTCTGTGCAATCTTGCCAAAATTAGTGCTCCTGCTTACAACTATTAAAAAAATATATATTGGTGCATACTTCAGTTAAGCTGTGACTCTGATTTATTTTAATGAATGATTGTGATATAGCAGATATTTACAAATGACTTCATATTAACAATAAATCCATTTATATTAATAAATTTGGTATCTTAAAAGAGATTTCAGCAGTTAAGCACCACAATGTAGAGGATATATATTGATAATCTCTCATTTCCAGTTCCATTTCTTCAAGAATAAAATAACAGCTTATTTCTGATTTAACATACTTCCTTGATAGAGAATATCTGTAGGCAGGAATGCATAGGCAATGTTTGCTTGCCAGCATTTTTGAGTGGTTATAGCAAGAAGCTACTTACCATAGAAAACAATTTCACAGTACCAACAGTTCACAAATTCTTTTCTCTATGCATTTTACAGGTTTAGCCTGAACTTCCTTGTGGGACATATTCCGACTAACACAAGATAACAGATAGGATAGGAATTGTTTATATGTGTGTCCATTCAGATTATGGTGATAAAATGCAAAGAAGTGTATTTATATCTGCTAATTTACTAAATTTTAAATCTGAGTTTGAGTAAAATATTACTGGTTTGCTTCTTCTGTAACTTATAGTATAATAAAATTTCTGACAGTGACTGTATTTATGCCTGTGTGCTCATTTGAATATGTGATTTTTTTCTTGAAAATGAGGAATACTCAAAATTGAAGTCACAAAAATAGATTTCCATGACAGATGTAAGAGGTAACTATCATATTTAATAATTACATGAAGAGTATGGAGCCATCCCACATCTATGAGGGCTGTTACAAGAGCACCCAACCTCATATTTTATTCTTTAAGCCAACAGTGGTATTAGGGCATGTGCACTCTAAGTTTGTACACATACTTAGTGCGTGTGCCTGATTTTTTCATTGTATAGACACCAATCACTGGCTAGCTCTTGACAAGTGAACACATGTAAATTGAAGTAATCAGGTTTTATGTTGTGGATAAAATTACAGAAAAAGTGGACGAACATTATTACTTCAAATTTTGTTTTAAGCTTAACAGTTATCAGGTTAAAATAATCTGCAATATCTGACAAGTGATTGGGGACAAAGCAATGGGTACCACACAGATAAAGGACTGGTACAACTGCTTCAAAGATGACCACTCATCAGTAAAGAGTGAAGCACAATTAGGTATGCCCTCAATGACCACAAATGAGGTTATTGTTGATCACTTGAGGTCCCTGGTGAAGCAGGATAGACGAATCATAATCATAGAACTTGTAGACAAGGTTAAAATTGGTACTGGAGCCATTTGTTCAATTTTAATGAAAGATTTGGACCTCAGGAGTATCTCAGAAAAATTTGTGCCAAAATTAGTAACAACTCAGCAGAAGCAACTTCATTCAGAGATTGCACAGGATAAGCTGGATTCTGTGAACATCAATCCCAACTTTCTTAAACAATGATCACTGGTGATGAATTCTGGGTTTATGGGTATGGCCCAGAAACAAAGTTCCAGTCAACACAATGGGAGCATCCGTCATCTCTGAGACTCAAAAAGGCGAGGCAGGTTGGCAGCAACGTGAAAGTCATGCTGACTATCTATTCAAATCCAGTGATGTGGTCCATCATAAGTATGCCCCAGAAGGTACTAATGTCAATAAGGAGTACTGCCAAGAAGTTCTGAGTCACCTCCACGAGGCAGTGAAATGCAAATGGCTGCAGTTTGTACCTTCACCGCGATAATGCAGCTGCTCATCATTCTCAACTAATTCTTAGTTTATTGGCCAAACACAAAATGGGATCTGGTTTGTCAGCCTCCCTATTCCCCTGGCCTATCATTGAGTAACCTCTGGCTTTTCCATAAAGTGAAAAAGACACTGAAAGGGACCAGATTTCAGAACAGGGAAGGTATTGTGCAGAATCTGATGGAGAAGCAGTGTACCATACCAAAAGAGGCTTTCCAAAAGAGGCTTTGCAGCAATGCTATCAGCAGTGGCAGTAGCATTAGGAGAGGTGTACAGAAACTGAAGGGGGCTACTTTGAAGGTGACTAGAGTAAAACAATTGTATTTGAATAAAGATGATTTTATAAATAAAAGTTGGATACTTTTTGTATAGCCCTCTTAATTGCATTATTGTCTCAGCTGCTGTATAACAAAATGATATTTGTAACTAAAATGGCAGATATTAATTTTCCATTATGATAAGAAACTTTAATAAAGTTGTAATGTAGTTGTGATTGTAGAGAGGTTTGGCAGCAGGAAATTAATGACAATGTTCTTAGCAACAGCATGAATCAATATGTGTATCTCCTTCTTGGATTCAAACAGAAATCAGCAGTTTGTAGACCACTGTAAAAATATGATTTGGCTAATTGGTGAAACATTCAGTTGACAGTAAGGTATCAGAGTGGTGCAGACCCCATGAAGCAATGGGTTGCATTTGTCATCATGGTGCAGTAAGACTTGGTTGTTGTTCTATAATGATATGGACTGTATTGTTGTGGTGTATTTCCAGTTCTCCTAAAAACAGAACAGTTTTTATTGGAGAAAATGCTGAGTAATGCAGCTGGATGACTATGTACATCATTTCTGAACTTTGTTTAGTTATAACGAAAAATGTTAAATAATTACTATTCCAAAAGAGAAATGTAGGGAATTATTCTGCAAATAATTTTAAATATATAACTAAATTATGTGTAGTGATTAGTAGTTAGTGCAGAAATTGAGTCAGAGCCTAGATGATTGGGGCTTCTCATCATTCACTGCAAATTCATTATTGGTCGAAGAAAGCTGTCAGTTTTGGACAATAAAGTTCCAAGAGAAGTGTGTGAATTAATTATTAGAAAGAAATTAAAAAGCTTGTGCTGAAATTTTGAAGGCCACCTAAAGGTAATTATTAATTAATACAGCTTGTTATACTGTTTGGTAATAAAAGAAAGTCTGTGGCTTTCAACCCGCGAATGAGCTTCTGACCTCGTTGGAGTAGAGGGCAGCCTTTTGTCCACTGTGGCACTAGGAGAGGAAAGGTGGCGAGCCTATCAACCCAGCTTTCTTTTACCCTTGGGGATGCTCTACCTGCTACACCACCATTGCCAGGAGTATTTGGTACTCATACAAATGACACAAGGCAGGATGAAAGCATCATATTTTTTCTAAGCACATGATAGCTGGGGAATATCAATAGGTATGCAAAGAAGGAAAACAACAGAGGAAGTAACAAAAGTAATCCAGGAAATTAATGGACACACAGGATCTCCAGTTGCATGACACGGGGTGAATGCTTTCAGTTTCATGATTAAATGTGTGGATTTTTATTTGTGTGTAAGGCATCACAGGATGTTGCTCTGAGGTTTAATATAAATAAATTAAACAAAAGGAAAAAGTGGATGGAAAATGTTCCCAACAATTTAGTTCTAATTGAATTTGTGTACTTGTGGTAAAGTGAAAACACAGTTATTCTAGTTAAAAATCTTAAGTTATGACAACAACAAGTACATACATTAAACACCTTTCAACAGTTGTCAGAATCAGGTACTAACTGTAAGCATTAAGGAGAACAATTTTTATACACACATTTAAATTTTTACATAATTCTTTCAGACTATTCCACATGTTTAAAAATGTATAGCTACTTGTCTAGTTACAGATTTAAATTATTTTACTTAAACAGTTCATGCTATTTCAAGATAAACACCCACAAATTTGATCAATTAAAACAGATTACATATTCGTTGCTGCTACCTTAAAGCATTCTTTGATGCTCCATAGAACACAATGTTATTTGTTTTCTCATATTATGTTCTGTCACGGCCACATACAAATGATTAATAACATCTCTTTATCAAAAGCATCAGTTATTGATATTTTCAGCATTTCTCATTAGAATATATTAAACTGACTCTTTTGGTATATTGTATCAAGATCATAAATTATATTAACAGTTCATAATCAGAGCTAGATGCTGAAAAAATTAAATTGTTTGTTGTTGCAGCAATGTACTGTCTGGTAGCTATCAACTAGCATATCACTTTCCAAACTGTGACAGCAAAACTCTTGTTTGCATTGAAATTGTGATAAATACTGATGTAATTCTTGAGTTTTGTAACTTATGTGGTGAGGCCTTATATTTATAGATTGCACTTAAATTTTGACTTCTCTGCATGTGGTATATACATATTTTCTCACTATCACAGATAATCCATTGTTCTAAAGAAAATGCTTCTTTTTTTCTTCTCTCTTTCCATTTGCTTTTTAGTTTCTTCATTTTTTTATAGGATGATGCATGATCAAAGAAAGGAATGGAACATTTTTATGCAATATTTACAATAGATGCAACTGAAACTTTTTGTCACATGTTATGTTAATGTGATGTGGTTCAATAAATTTTAAGTTTGACTTAATAAACCATGCTGCAAAGATGAGGTTGGCTGTAAAATGATTTTATTATGATGTTTACTTAGGAATGTTGTATAAATTCCATTAACTAGAGCTAAAGAAAATTTGTAACGTTGTAATGCCAAACATGCTAGGTGGATATAAGCACTGTTTTATAGCATTAATGTAATATATTTTGTTTGTTTGTAGGACTGATGTTACAGCACCCAATAACATGAATTTTTAGGGAAACAATTACGTTCAAAAAACAAGTTACTGTAAAATATTGATTCTCATTAACCACGTTTCTGCACTGAATTAATCCAATGGTTGCTTCTAACTATAATTAGGACTGCAGTTACATTTTTGCCAAATGTAATTTTTGTGATGAACAATGAAAAGGTATGTCATGGTTGTTGATATTATCTGAAGTACAAATTTACAACATTTTGGTAGGATAATATATTGCAGTGAATTTTGTGCTGCTACTTGGAGAATGAATCCGCAATTCCAACTAAAGCTACATTGATCCTTGCTTATCTCTGGAAAAGTAAGAAATTCAAATTAAAACCTTAACATGCATAAGCACCATTAATTAGTATAAGGAAATTAATTAATGTAATGGTATTATGTATAACTGTCAGATGAAAGATTTTCTTCACAATGACAGTAACCTGTCTTAAAATGCACTTTTACTGTCAAAATGCAGTTAATTGCATCCTACAGAGTTCAACAGTAGTACTTTACATACAATAGTGAAACAATATTGAAATTGGTCACTAGAAACTAAAGCATGAATGTGAAAAAAACCTGAGTATGGAAAATCACATTTTATCATCATAATGGGTTGTCCCTGTTTTGCACTTATTACGACTATTGGCACATTTTTCACAACAAATAGCCATAGTTCTCTAACTGATGCAAATAATATGAAAAGTCTGAAATCAGAATAAGTATGCTAATAATGATTTATTTGTGAAACCTAAGAGACATTATTTGGTTGTTATGTGTGTCTGGTACTCTGATTATGCACAATCAGTTTATCTTGTGACCTGCTTGACATTGTTGACAGCTCTGGCCACTTCAGCCTGGTATTCTTCCATCTGGCAGAAGATGACATACCTGGCAGGCAGTACTAATGCCTCCAGCTCCGTGCTGAGGTGTCGCCGTATGATGTTCTTTGAAGGAGGTATGCCTAAGGCTGTTGCCATTGTGTCACCATTGAATGAAGGCTCAAGGACAACTAAGGCTCCATGGACACCACTATCTGCAAATTTCAGAAACTAAGATTACTCATTATGTACTTGATGATTATTGTTGTTATACAGTTAGTGATTCTCTCTTTGAATCAGTCACTTCAACAAAATTTAATTTGCTTATGAACACACATATCATAATTATGTGGTACATGGCAGTATTACATGAGCTACTTAAACATGGTACAAATTTAGATATAGTTAGATGTTATGACTCTGCATGTGAAACATGAAGGAATCTCTGACTACATAGACTTTCTGGCATAATAATAATATATAAGATTCTTCTCAGTGTTACTCTGGGAGGGCTTATAAAGGCCAGACCATTCAGGCAGATCGTGACTTGTGTGTGAACACCAAACTAGTTACAACCATCTGCATAAATCCACAATGGTGTAACATTGCTTGACTGGGGGATGTGGTATGAAATATGAGGAAAGACAAATAATTGCTGCCACATTCCATATTGTCATTGAGTACTTAGAGCAGCAACGTAAATCACGTTGATGGGTAATAATAATCTTATTAACAGTGACTAGGGTTCCATTATAAGCAAGATGCAAAACCCTCCATTAATCTGCTTCATAACACAATACTCTTGGGCATGCCTGCTAAAAGATTGCTGCAGCCATCTTTGGCAATGGTAAATCATTCCTGTCAGTGATTGCCATATGGTGGTATCACTGCCAACGTTTGACATAAGCACCAAGTATGTTGTACTACCTATGCAATGTTGCTGTCTGGCACTAACATCGTTATGGTAAACCTTATCGAGAGTGTTTCATGTGAATATGATGCCTAGTAGGCCACTTAAATGTTAAGTTGATTTTTATGTCAGGCAGCAAGACTGATAAATATACCATTGAAGAATCTGTTATTTAATTAAATATACAGTTGAAATTTTGCTTGTAGTATATATGCTAGCTACCCCTGGCCATAAATTAGAATATGATGCTTTGTACTTCTTTTTCAGTTGTTTGTGAAATATTTTTGGTTTCTGGTATACAAGCAAAGAAATTTGTAGTACCATAATTCATTCCTTCGATCCCAATGACAGGAAATTCTGTTGACCATCACCCTCCTTTACATAACTTATTATGAGCTATCTTAAAAAAGAACCTAAAATGTTATAATAGCTGAAATGCACAGCAAAAGGTGACTCCTGTATTTTTTTTATATCCTTACCATATGGAAAAGTAAAGGCACCCAAGAGACGGTATTTACAGAAACCCATTAAGCTCGGATTTGTACTGTTATGCCAACAGTAGTCAATAAGCTGTGTGGAGGTATCTTTGCATTACTTAATAAGTGACACTTGCAGTATCTGGATGTCACCACAATCCACTGTGCGGTTACATCAGATTAAGAGAGTCTAGTAGATGAAACTAGTAACTGAAAGACAACAGTCAAAATAAATTTGTGTGATAACCTGCAGATACAGAACACCCTTCAACAGATAGAACTTCTATGATCAAGGAATGAGGGAGGAAGGCACAAAGCAACAGTGTATCTTCTATATGCTGGACATGTTTGAAGGCTAAATGACAGAGTTCTGGGGTATTATGGCAGATGTGGCATCACAAACAATGGTGTCATGCAGAACTTGCGAACTCATTAAGTTAGTTGTGGGTGAGCCATACAGTGAAAGACAAAACTAACATGTCCATCGCCCTTCTTCTCCTAGGGCTGAATAGTTGCGGGAGTTATCAAAAT
The DNA here is from genome assembly GCF_023864345.2 of Schistocerca serialis cubense. Classification (NCBI taxonomy): domain Eukaryota; kingdom Metazoa; phylum Arthropoda; class Insecta; order Orthoptera; family Acrididae; genus Schistocerca; species Schistocerca serialis. The sequence continues at coordinate 171,894,713 of NC_064641.1, forward strand.
CTGGCTGGATAACCCCATGGACAAAGAGAATGTATTATAAAATATTGAAGCTTGAGATCCTCTAGCAACATGTTAGGGTAATTTTTCATCTGAACAATGAGTCATATTTTATACTGATTTTTACATCTGTGAAATCATTATTTGCCTAGCAATGGATGGGCACATCAGTATGAAGACTTTAGAGTTATCTAACACAACACTGTGTGATGTGTTTAAAATTACTTAAGCTTATGAAGTTACAGTTTCAACATAAGTTTTGTCTGATGATTTTGTAAGTGTATAATATCTTTCAGATTGTCAACATTGTGTTTGTCAGGTAACTGATGACACTCAGTAAATGTCATCATTGATTAACAGAGCATCCAGCCATCCACTATTCTAGTGGTGCATGGTGCAGTAGTTGTATGGAATTGGGATTCACTCTTCTCGTCATTAGTAGATGTGCACAGAAAAAAAGATATTTAGGTACCTGTCATTTCATCCCAGAGCAACAACAGCCCAAGTAAATATTTTCGCCACATTGTTGCTTTCTCTCCCCCCCCCCCCCCCCCCCCCCCCTCCTGGAAAGCCAGGTCAAATAAATAGTATCCAGACTGTGATGCCAGGCGCCAATGACCATTCTGTGATGCCAGCTGTTTTGTCTGCAGTAAGCCCAGACACTAGGCGAGTGTTTGCTGCAAACAGAAATCAACAAAGTGGGCCATTGCGTCCCTGCATGCCACCTATTCAGTGCCTGTCACCACACAGGCCCCTGCTGCAACTCACAGTAATGCTCAACACCAGTGGAGCAGCAGTTGATTTCCAGATGCACACTGGAGCAGTTGTATCTGTAATAAATCTGGATCCATAACTGCAGAAAATTTCAGTTTGCAGTGGTGATATACAGCAACCATTTGACCCCACTGCAGGCTCATTAATGGCTTCAGTTAAGTATAAGAATGCTGCTAAACAAATTACATTTTTAGCAGTAAATTCCTATATGGCATCTGACTTTATTGGTCTGGATGCATTCACATTTTTTGGTTTCCAGACTGGAGGCCAAGCTAATTTAATCTCTAATGCAATCCCATTCATTGTATGCACACTTTTTCACTCTGTCTTAGGTGATGCTGTGAATTTTGAAGTGCACATTTTGTTAAGTCAATCAGTGAAATCCTGCCTCTTTTAAAGCAGTACTTATGTTCTGTAGAACATGTCCAGTACCCTTTGCTATGTGCGAACATGTTAGTGCAGAACAATACAGGCTGGAAAGTATAGGAGGTCATTTCATCTTTATCTTCAAGTAAATGGGCAGCGTCATTGGTAGGTGATAAGAGAACAAATAGGGCAGTTACACTACATGGTTATTTCAAAGTTGCAGTAAATTCTCAAATACCAGTAGATCTGTATCCAGTTCCTAGATCAAAGCAGTTGCTAGCAGTCATTTGTTTTCAAAAACTAATCTGACTTATGCCACTTGCCTGTTGACGAGGAAGCAAAACAGACTGTAATCATTAATACATCTTTTGGTATGTTGAAATACATCAGATTACTGTTCAGAGTAGCAACTGCTCCTGTGATTTATGATAGTTATGTCAAACACTTAATTCAAGGAATCCCTAATCATGCAAAATATTTGAATGAAATCAGGGGCAATGAAAAAGTTTTCATACAAAGGCTGTACAGTCCAGAATCAGTATGCTAATCAGGTAAAATCACCATGAGCATTAAGGCAGTCATCCCACCAGCACACCAGGTTGAAGATAACCCTTCAGTAAAACACTGTGACCTGCTGTGTGAAGAAGTCCATAACTCCATGATGCACATCGTAGTCTGCAGGAACTGTCAACCCTTCAAGGCCTTTTTTAGAAACCAAAGGCACGATAATCACAAGGGGAGAGATCAGGACTATAGGATAGGTGCTTGAGTGTGTACCACTTGAGTTGGCATAACTTATGCATTATGACATTTGTGATATGGAGTGTGTGTTCTCACTGTTTTCATTCCACAACATTGGTTGCCAACAGGCATTGTGCCCAATACAAATTCTTCATTCTCTGACATATGCCTACCACTATTTGTTGTTGAGCAACCAAGAAAAGAATGACAGCACATTGTTCAACGACAGCATATTGTTCCTGCTTGGACACATTTGGTAATAATGTTGCCATAGTTCACATATCTGCTTTTACCGTGTGCTCATTGGAAAGACATGAATGCCACACTCATCTTTTGCCTGCATGTTGATGCTTATATATCCACATCAGAGGCACTCTACGTTGCATATATGCTGTAGCAATGCCCTCAAACAGAAACCTTTTGACCACCCTCTATAAAATTTATATAAATACAAGTGAGCAGCATGTTCAACACTTGCAAGTTGTGAAACTCTTGGCAGATTAAAACTGTGTGTTGGATGAGGACTCAAACTGGGACCTTTGCCTTTCACAGGCAAGTGCTCTACCAACTGAGTTACTCAAGCACAACTCAAGACCCACCTCACAACTTTAATCCTGCCAGTACCTCATCTTCTACCTTACAAACTTTACAGAACTTCTTCCACATACCTTGTGAGACTAGCACTCCTGGAAGACAGGAGTGTTATTTGAGTGGCTGCAAATGCATGGACTGTGTTGCCAGCTCCACAAGTGTCAATGTTTTCTTCATGAATAATAAATTCCACTGCAGTTAATTTCCAAGTTCCTTTATTCATATGAAAGCATGTGCACTATCCAGATTTCTGGACACTAATACTATTTTCATGTGTAACAGTTATTGAAGTTTTGATAGGACACTAATCAAAATATATAAACAAAGAAGGGCTGTTAAGGTTATAAACCAACCATATGACATACCTCAAGTATGCATGACAAAACATACAAGTCATGTGGAAACATTAACAAATTTATCCAGTAGCAGGAGAGAGCATGTGCAGGTGAGGCATGAAAAATGTAGGATCAACCAGTGAGACTCGAGACAAATAGCCTGACCAACAAAACAGAACTAAATCCATAAATATACACTTACAGACAAAAATAACATAATTTGATGACCTACTACAAACGACCAGAGAAGTGGCATGTACTTAAGAAAGGGAACATAAAGGCAAAAATGCTGTTACAAGCAACCAAAATGCCAATTGCTGATATGCACAAAGGCACTTACCATATTAGAGCTCTGGCAGCTGCATCTCAAGTACACCCAGCATGACTCATATTACTGACAGACATGCAGAGCACAAAGTGCCCCAGTATACGCATGCCATTGAGTGGCCATGGCATGAACTAGAACCAAAAGAAAGGGAAGAATACTGAGGGAATTCAATTACTGATGTCCATACCTCATTCCAACACTATCTCACAAACCAATCCAGAACAGATACGTCTCTGGCCATTTGCAGTAGGTCAGGTTATATTATTTTTGGATATGAGAGCATATTTACAGATTTAGTCCCATTTTCTTGGACAGGCCTTGTTTGTCTTGAGTCTCACCAGCTGATTACGCCTTTTCCATGTCTCACCTGTGCAGGCTCTCACATACTACTGGATAGAATTGTTAATGTTCCCATGTGACTTGTATGTTTTGTCATACGGAATTAAGCTACGGCTCATGGTTAGTTTACAGCCTTAAAAGACTTTTTATGTTCATTTATTTCATTTAGTGTCCTGCCTAGGCTTTATTAATTGTTATAATAGCATCAAAATATAGGATTAGTGACATCAAAACTGGGTAGTGTAAATGACGTTATCCAATTAAAGGAAATTGGAAATTATGAATGCAGTGGATTTTATGCATCATGAACAATCCAATAAACAGTTGTGTATGTTGTGGATGTTCCACTAAGAATATATTACATAGATGTTTCTAACTGAGTATTAAGTACCTCAGTCATATCTTTAGCAAAAAGGTGCTTAAACCCACTGAGGATCATATAGGGATTATAGATAAGCTACCAACCCACAAACCTACAAGATTTGCTGTTGTTCTATGGTGAAGTAATTTATTACAAGTTCATTCCACAGACTGCCCTCATTTTGCACCTGTTCAACCAACTGCATAAAACGGCGATGAAATTTGTCTGACCAGAAGCATGGCATAAAGTGTTCTTTAGTTCAAGAAGTTTCTTTGAACGGCTCCCTGTATGACTACTTTTACTTCAGGTAAACGTCTTATTCTGATGAAGGATGCTTCAGATTTTGATATCAATGTCTTACTACTGTGTAAGTGTTGTCCCAGCATCAGCACTGCCTTTGAGTACACAATCTAGAAACTGTCATATCTGCACTGACAATCAGTTGCCCCACCACCTTGTGTTAATCCCTGGCCCTGTCCAGAGCACCCTTGGCAAAAAGTTCACATTGATCTCACTAGACCATTCCAGGGGACAGTGTGGCTGCTTGTTGTCTATGTCCTTTCTAATTTCCCATACATGAAATGGATGCCTAATCAAACAATGCTGGCTACTGTCTGTGCTCTGTCTATGATCTTTCCAGTCATTGCCATAGAGGCAGTGTCCAACAACATCTTCTCTGCCAATGGCCATCAGTTAATAGATTCTGCATTTCAGTTATTCTGTCAGTGCAACATTGTTGAGCATATTACCACTGCTCCATTCTAGCCAGTGTCAAATTCAGAAGAGAAGTGGCTGTTCAGAACATTCAAACCACAGAGGTGCAAAATAATGGTAATGGCCATTTCCATGGAAGCACTCACCAACTTTCTTCCCACATAGTGTCCTCACCCATCAAGAAAGACAGCCTGGCCAAAATACTGTACATGTGCAGGTCGCATACATTATCTGATTTGCTGTGCCTGCTCTTTCAGCAGCCAGAGCCCAAGCTGGACTGAAAGTGTCATTGTCAACTATAGGAGGAGACAGATATCTGAAATCAAGGCTGGGTATGAAAAGATAGTTCAGCATCAAAACCAAATCCTCTTGCAGCAGTCCACAATTCTCCCCCCCCCCTCCCTCCCCCTCCCTCCAAAAATCCCCAAACAGTCATAACTAGCCCCACTCTCTCATCCACCTCAAAGTATGACCTCTGCTCCTGCCCATGATTCTGGCAATGTAGTTGGGTCAAAGAAATTCGGCAGCAGGAGCTGTTGGGAGTGGAATCATTGTCATCCACCATCATTTCTTGCACCATTCACCATCACATGTGATCCCCTTCGTCAATCGGACACAGTAACAAAGATCAGTCTTCAAAGCAGTGAGCACTTCCACCCATAGAACACATTCCTCTTCAGGGAAGCACATGCAGCATAGTGGGTGTGTATGATCAGAAAATATCCCTGCTACTCATCCCAGAATGGACCAAGATGCAGCAGGTGCATTGGTAGGGGTCTCAGCACCTTTTTCTATGCTTCCTTGATGGACTAGGTACTAGCCTGGTCACTTTCAGCCTTACATGCTGATTCAAGAGATCTGAAGCTGACAGATTGCCTACAAAGCCACAACTGGCAGGTAGATACAGTACCTTGTGCAGACAGTGCAAACCATAAATACAATGTGTGCTCTCTCTGGAAGAGTTTGGTTCTTAAATGTGCAGACAAGATTACATACTGGCAATTGTTTATTAGCATTTGAAGCATTCAGGCTACACTATTTGCTACAGCGATCAATTATTGCTTGTGGTACATTTTCCCTTTTCTGGTGTCTGGTATTCACTCTGGAGTGATCTTGTACACTTGCTGTGTTTTGGAAACTGTTTTCTAACTGCCATACTATGTGAAATTAGTTATTATTGACCACTTGGAACCACCATTTGTTCCACGGGTCAGTGCTTGCCAAGTGATACAAAACTTTTACTACCTATGCGAGTAGGATAGTAAAGACCTTAAGCTTGTATCACTAAAAACATAATACAAAGTGAGGTTTCATCACAGCAACGTTAAGATGACATGTGCAGAGACAACCTATCACACCATCTATGTGGTTGTAACAGGGGTACCAACAAGACTATACGTTTGGAGTAGACAAAAGTTCTCAAAATGTCTCTTGTAAGTGGCAACAACTGTTATTGTAATATTTTGAGTAACCAAGGTCCTTAAATTGGTAAATATCCAAAAAGAATATGTGTGCTTCTAGCACAAAGTCATTAATGAAGTCATCAGTAGCTTTTAAGAGCACAAGATTTTACAGCCAGAATTCATTTTGAGGCTGCCTGAAACTGTTGTTGGAACATCAGTAGTTTTATCCATAATAGTGTGGCCACATACTCAGAAGAATTTTGTTGAAAAAAATAATCAGAAGTAATTTAGGACTGAAAGTTCTCTCCATTAATCAAAAACTTCATTGCTACCACATATTTTTTGATTGTTCTTGCAAGATTATCAAGGTGTGAAATAACTCAAAGGAAAGACATGAGTATTGCCTTCTTGCAGAAAATTAATAACAAGAGTACACAAAGTGAGAGACTGGGGAGGAACTTAAACAGTACCTCAGCACCCAGCTTGTTTTTAAAAAGTCATTTGATGCTGAATATTATTTAGTAAAATACACATGGAGACCTTAGTGATTTGCGGTTTATGGGCATTAGGCCAAGATTAGACACTTAGACTTTGACGAGCTCTTTAGAATTGGGAGACAAACCATTAATCCTAATGCCTATAAAACAAAAATCACCATGGTTTTAAATACCAGCCATGAAATCTTGAATTGTATAAACAGATAGAGACTGTCTCAAGATGTATCCCTTTATCTCCTTTAAGTTATGGTACCTAATATATTTGTTCTTGTTTTAATATAAATTGTGTATGGATTCTTCCAGGTAAAATTTCCTACATTTTCAATCACTGAGATAATGTTGGTCAAATCACAGACATGGCAGATTCATTAGTGTAGTGAAGTATAAGGGGCATTCAAATGAAACCCAGTCACTAGTGTAAAGTAACGGTAACGATTTTACTAACTGAAAAATGAAGTTATACACAGTACATATACTCAAAAATAGTCACCAAAACTGTTGGCAAATTTATCCTATTGTGACACTAGCTGGTCCATTCCATCCTTGAAAAACCTAGTAGGCTGCTGTCAGATTCAGACCTGGACCCAGTCACACCCTGCGTCATCCATTGCGAATTGATGTCTGTGAATAGCTTGTTTTAGAGATCCAAACACATGAAAGTCACACAGTGAAAGGTCAGGACTGTACAGTGGATGTTCCAGCATTTCCCACCAATACTGCTGCAACGTTGTCTTCATCGCATTGGTCGTGTGTGGGTAGGCATCATCATGCAGGAGGATAACGTCTTTGGACAACATGCCTCGGCGTTTCAACTTGATGGCTCATCTATGATCCTGTAAAGTGGCTTGATAATGCTGGGCATTGATGGTGGTTCCCCATTCCAGGAACTTGACAAGTAGTGGGCCCACGTGTTCAAAACAGAAGGACATCATGACCTTAGCAGAACTGATGTGCAGAGCCTTTGATTTCTTTGGAGGTAGTGAAGTCACATGTATCACAATGGTGACACTGTCTTTCATCTCTTATGACAATACAAGACAGAAAGCCATATTCCTCCTCATGATAATGCTGCAGATAACTCAAAGACACTGCCATTTGAGTATTGCACTGTTCGGCAGTCAATTGGTGGGGAACACACTGCACACAGATTTTTCGAAAGTTCAAGTGTTGATGCATTATGGTGTGGGCAGCGCCCACACTAATACCCAGTAACTAATGGATCTTGTCCATATTGATTCTGTGGTTGTCCAATACTAAAGCATTCACTTCTGAAACCATTTCCGGTGTGATGGCAAGATGAGCATGTCCAGGATGAGCATTGTCTTCCAGTGACTTACGCCCCTCAAGGAATTGTTTGTGCCTTTCCACAACACTTGACGGTACACAGCCTTCATCCATCAATGCATTTCATGGCCTCCAACTCCATCCGCAGCCAAAAATCGAATCACTCCTCGTTGCTCCTACTTACTTGCCTGCACATTTGGTAGTGGACGATAACTTGTGTGACCACCTTCTCTTTGGTGTGAAACCACACTGGTGCTATGCAACATCAGATGGTGCACATGCATCAGTCTCTCTATCAGTAGATGGCACAACCATACCCGCAGTTACATGGTGCCACCTTACATGTAATGCAAAGGAAAATGCACTGACCAGGTTTCATTTGAATGAACTTCATAATACTGCACTACCTGATGTTACTTCCATCTGGACCACATATTATTCTCAGAGTATTTACTTTCTCTCATATTTCTTAACTTTCCTTTAAAAAAATCTGCATTTTAAATTAGAAATGAATTTCAGTGTCTCACCCTTTAAGTTCTCTGCATATTCACTGAGATCAATATTTCTTGCCCATCTAATGAATCTTTGATTTGTCCAGACAAGAGGATCTGCATCAATTGTTTCACATTGATGTCTCCGGACTGCAAGTGCCTTTAACAATATGAAATAAAATGTAATGATGACTTATTCTAGAGAAGACAGCATGAGAGACATTAAGATGAATTTAAAAATAAAATACATGAATGAAATGGGTACAAAACCTTGTGTAACACCTAACAAATGTAAAAGAAACAATTTATTGAAAATAATGTGAGCACATATACATTACAAGAAAGTTCCTTTTAAAAATAAAATTCATGAATGAAATAGGTACACAACCTTGTGTAACGCCTAAAAATGTAAAAGAAACAATTTATTAAAAAGAACGTGAGCACTTATATATTACAAGAAAGTACCTGTAAACTTCTGATTGTTTAAGGGACCAAACTCCCATGTATAAAACAGTTTCAAGCTTATGATTATTTTACAAACGAGTTAATGTGTTAAATATTTGATGTGAAGCATGTCAAGTGGAAAAAAAAGTTTAAGAAAGTTGAAATTGCATTTAAATTTGGTTGTAAGTTGCTATGTGCTTCCATTATCAAATAGTGGATTAGTATATTCTGGGTAATTTGCATCCCATTTTAAGCAAAATCTAGTTTTTCATAAATCATCATGTCTCATGATTCATGTGTTGTTCAATGATATAATTTTGCAGGTACATTCACTGCTACATGTGGACACAGTTTGCAAAATTTGTTGGGAATACAATTAGTAGAAAAGGAGGAATAAATTAAAACATCAAGCATGGTGTGCAGTTTTGCTGCATAAACAGCGAAAATGTAGTAAGGGTTTAACTTTTCTCTTGCAAGCAGTAAAGGAAACAAAAGAAAAGTTCAGAGCGGGTATTAAAATCCATGGAGAAGAAATAAAAACTTTGAGGTTCGCCAATGACATTGTAATTCTGTCAGAGACAGCAAAGGACTTGGAAGAGCAGTTGAACAGAAGGGACAGTGTCTTGAAAGGAGGATATAAGATGAACATCAACAAAAGCAAAACGAGGTTAATGGAATGTAGTCGAATTAAGTCGGGTGATGCTGAGGGAATTAGATTAGGAAATGAGACACTTAAAGTAGTAAAGGAGTTTTGCTATTTGGGGAGCAAAATAACTGATGATGGTTGAAGTAGAGAGGATATAAAATGTAGACTGGCAATGGCAAGGAAAGCGTTTCTGAAGAAGAAAAATTTGTTAACATCGACTATAGATTTAAATGTCAGGAAGTCGTTTCTGAAAGTATTTGTATGGAGTGTAGCCATGTATGGAAGTGAAACGTGGACAATAAATAGTTTAGACAAGAAGAGAATAGAAGCTTTCAAAATGTGGTGCTACAGAAGAATGTTGAAGATTAGATGGGTAGATCACATAACTAATGAGGAGGTATTGAATAGAATTGGGGAGAAGAGGAGCTTGTGGCACAACTTGACTAGAAGAAGGGATCGGTTGGTAGGGCATGCTCTGAGACATCGAGGGATCGCCAATTTAGTATTGGAGGGCAGCGTGGAGGGTAAAAATCGAAGAGGGAGACCAGGAGACGAATACACTAAGCAGATTCAGAAGGATGTAGGCTGCAGTAGGTACTGGGAGATGAAGAAGCTTGCTCAGGATAGAGTAGCATGGAGAGCTGCATCAAACCAGTCTCAGGACTGAAGACCACAACATAACAACAATTTTGTGGGTGGTGTTAGTATGAAAAAGTTCTGTAAAAGTGTGAAATTATGTGTAAAGTTCGTTGTAAGTCAATAGGTGCTCTCATCCTCAAATACTGGATGAGTATAGTCTGGATATTTGCACACGGTGAGCATGCTGCCTCAAGACATACACACAAGTTATAACTCTAATGTGTCATATTGTGTTGAATTTTCCACTTAAGATTATACCATTTAATGAGCAGATTATGTCAACAAGTTAAATTTTTAAACTAGATTGCTATTTATCTGAAATACTGAAAATCAGTTTTTGTACCCATTAAAGGTGCAACTGGGTGTGGGTTCTATGGCTCGGCATAAGTCACTTGGTAATATAGATGAAATATTGATCATTAAAATTATGTACTAATTAATATCATTGTCAGATTTATCTGTAATATGCTTCAGTGGCCGTATACATTTCTGTTACACAGATTATACATACAATCATTTAATCACTCACTGTAACCAATATCCGTCTTTTACTGGAAAACTGTGCTGTCTCCTAGAATTAGGAATATAAATGCAAAATATAGACATAAAAACACATCACCTTAGTAAGAAACTTAACAATGGAGATAACTGATACTGAATAGTTTGCTTAGTTAAAATGGTAGCTTGAATCTTAAATTAAGAATGATAAAAATTAGTCATAATGTAACAGCCATTCAAAACATGATAGAAATATATTATTTCCAATGATAATAAATTGACCTGACATCTATTAAGATGTATGCATTGAAATTGGCATCAGTGACCAGGCAGCAGCTGCAGGAACAGTGATTACCAAAAAACATAGGGTGACTAAAACAAGCAGAAGGATTTACATGTGTTCAGTAAAATATATAAAGAAACATAGTACCATATCTTGAAGAAGAAGTCAAAACCTTTAGCTGTGGGCATGTGCAAGTAGAAGATCTGTTGCTTAAGTTTATAAAAATAGTCAACCAAGTACTGGATAGATATGTATATAGTGCAGGGACGACCACAACATGCCAAACTTCACCCATCCAACATGTGCAGGCCACAGCCTGGTATGTCACTCGGCTTTGCTTGGTTCTTCTCAGAAGTACCCAGAACAGTGTGACATTTCATTTAGCATTGCAGTGCAGCATTTTGCAGTTAGCACAACTCTCTCAGTTTGGCAGAATCATGGTGCCAGTGTTTGTTCATTGTGTGAAGGTGTTCACAGGTCCAGATGGATGTTTGCAAAAAGAGGTAGTCTAGTGACCTGTCACCACTGTTCTTTAAAATGAATGGGGTCACAGAAGAGATGGATGAGAATTCTCAGTTCACAAAAGTGATGGGTACCACTTATTTGCTATGAATTGACTTTATAGTACCATGCTGAAAGAATTTAAACTTTTGGATGACAATGAAAGAGCAAAAAATTACAAAGATCAACAGACAGAATTTGTTGTTCTGTACATCAAGTAGAACTCTGAGCTAAATATGCAGGCATGGAGCACTTGAAGAAATTGGTGGTATGAATAGTAAAATTTCTGTACTCATACCCATTGTTCCATTTTTATTTGCAACAGCTTTCAGTGGAAATGAACAAAGAATATAGAGACTTAATATGTTTCTACAAAGTACATTGGTAAGTCAAGCAATATGCTTGAAACAATTTTTCAATTTAAATCTCACTATTCTTGGATTTATGAAGGAAAAACGAGTGCAGCAATGAAGATTAGAACATCTGGAGTGAACTGCAGACTTCCACATTTTAAATTGACTTGACTGCACACTGCCCACAATAAGACACTGCAAGGTGATGATTTTCTTATTTGATGGTGATGCATTTAAAAAGAAACTCATGTTACAGATGGGACACATTCTAATAAACACAATCCAGTTCCCTAAGCTCACTGTCATTAAAGAAAAGTGCAAGTCTTTGAAGAATTATTGTGGCCTTGCAAGGGGGGTTGGGTTGTCTACATCTACATCAACATTTATACTCTGCAAGCCACCCAATGGTGAGTGGCGGAGGGCACTTTATGTGCCACTGTCATTACCTCCCTTTCCTGTTTCAGTCGCGTATGGTTCGTGGGAAGAACGACTGTCTGAAAGCCTCCGTGCGCACTCTAATCTCTCTAATTTTACATTCGTGATCTCCTCGGGAGGTATAAGTAGGGGGAAGCAATATATTCGATACCTCATCCAGAAATGCACCCTCTCGAAACCTGGACAGCAAGCTACACCGCGATGAAGAGCGCCTCTCTTGCAGAGTCTGCCACTTGAGTTTGTTAAACATCTCCGTAACGCTATCACGGTTGCCAAATAACCTTGTGACGAAACGTGCCACTCTTCTTTGGATCTTCTCTATCTCCTCCATCAACCCGATCTGGTACGGATCCCACACTGATGAGCAATACTCAAGTATAGGTCGAACGAGTGTTTTGCAAGCCACCTCCTTTGTTGATGGACTACATTTTCTAAGGACTCTCCCAATGTATCTCAACCTGGTACCCGCCTTACCAACAATTAATTTTATATGATCATTCCACTTCAAATCGTTCTGCACGCATAGTCCCAGATATTTTACAGAAGTAACTGCTACCAGTGTTTGTTCCGCTAGCATATAATCATACAATAAAGGATCCTTCTTTCTCTATATTCGCAATACATTACATTTGTCTATGTTAAGGGTCAGTTGCCACTCCCTGCACCAAGTGCCTATCTGCTGCAGATCTTCCTGCATTTCGCTACAATTTTCTAATGCTACAACTTCTCTGTATACTACAGCATCATCTGCGAAAAGCTGCATGGAACTTCCGACACTATCTACTAGGTCATTTATATATATTGTCATTTATATATTGTCATTTATATATATTGTTCGGAAGAAGAGACCAAACAGCGAGGTCATCGTTCTCATCGGATTAGGGAAGGACGGGGAAGGAAGTTGGCTGTGCCCTTTCAAAGGAACCATCCCGGAATTTGCGTGGAGCAATTTAGGGAAATCACGGAAAACCTAAATCAGGATGGCCGGATGCGGGATTGAACCGTCGTCCTCCCGAATACGAGTCCAGTGTGCTAACCACTGCGCCACCGCGCTCGGTGGGCCTTGCAAGAGTTACAATGATAGTTTTATAAAGATTTTGAGGACACTGTCAATCTTAGATCTGTTTTTGAGCTATTTTCAAGACCATTTACTGTTTCATTTGAAAGCATCCCTGTGCATGTGCAAATGTAAATGATTGACCAGCAAGGTAATTCCAGTTTTAATTACAAATAATTTTAAGTTAAAACTGTTGAGGATATCTACATTGCTTTTCCCAGGTCGATTTTTCGTCTCCATAATGAGGTTGTAAAACTGCTACAATATTTTGATCAACATATTTGTGTGAAAGAAATTTTTTTGATTATGAAACTAAATAAGTAATGATTACATCGCAGCTTGAGTGCAAATCTCTGTGAAATTGGATGTGTCTGTCTATGTGCCAACAGTTTGTACCAGATAAAAATTATATTATGTTTTCGGCAAACCAAAAATAATTAATTAATGCTGAAAACTTGTTTTGTTTGTGATCTATGTTGTTGAAAAATGTAACATATAAAACCAAGTTGCATGTAGTACAACTGTACTGCCATTTAAAAGTGGCGCTTTCACTGTTTTCCCACCTTAGACAGTGTGGCATGGTGGTGGGGAAAATGTTAATCTGGAATGAGTGCTTTGGCACTCAGCCCTGCACATGGCCTGCGAGCCAAGGTCTCGAACATCCCTGAATTAGAGATTGGATGGACACATTATACAATCACTGAAAAGAAACTTCTAAAGAAACAGCAACTATAGCACAAAAGGTGTAAAACAAAAAATAGAGCTATTGATAGAGAGATGCTAAACAAAACATGTTTAACTGTTAGAAGGACATTGCATGAAAGCTTACAGTGACTACACTGACAGAATGGTACTGAAAGCTTTCTCATACAACCTAAAGAAATTCCGGTCATGCGTAAAGACTGTGAGTGACATCACATTTTGTGTCCAGACACTCATGAGTAACACAGTAGCAGAAATGAGTATAGCAAAGCAGAAGAAAAAGTGCTAACTCCAGTTTCAAACATTTCTTTACAAAGGAAGATACAGGAGTTCATCCTCAGTTTAATTCTTGCACAACTGCTAAGATGAGTGATATACATATTAGTGTTGGCAGTGTTGAGAAACAGCTGAAATTACTAAAAATAAACAAGTTTTCAGGGCCCGGTGTAATACCTATTAGATTCTATACAGGTTCCAGGGCCCTGTGTAATCCTTATTAGATTCTATACAGAATTTGTGACTGAGTTAGCAGCTCTTTTTACCAATATATACCATAGCTCTAACAGACAAAAAATTGTGCCCAGTAACTACAAAAGGCACAGTCACACCTGTCTACCAGAGGACTAGCAGAGGTGATCCACAAAACTGTTTTCCAATCTGACTGATATCCAGCCATTGCTAAAGATTAGAACATATTCCTAGTCAGATGCAATGAAATGTCTCAAACACAAAGCCCTCTTCCACTCTAGCCAGCATGGATTCCAAGTACATCATTCATGTTTTGAATCACTTTTTCACTTGACATGCTGAAAGCCATGGAGCAAGGCAGTCATGCGGGTGCAGTATTTATTGGCTTCCAGTGTTTAAATCAGTACCACAGCAATGCATATGAATGAAAATACAATCATATATTTCATTTCAAATGAAATTTTAGATTGGATTGAAGATTTCTTGGTAGGGAGAATGCAGCATGTTAGCACTGACAAATGTAGAAGTAACTTCAGGCATGCCCAAAGAAAATGCATTGAGACCCTTGCTGTTCATAATGTATGAGATATTAGTGACCCATCAGACAGTGTTAATAGTACCATCAAACTTTTTTACAGATAATGCAGTCATTTATAATAAATGCTGTCTGAGAAGAAGCTGCACAAATGTGCAGGGAGATTTTGGTAATATTTCATAGTGGTGTATAGACTGGTGGCTTGCTTTAAATATTCAGAGATGAACAAGTGTGCATATCACAAAATGCAAAATTGCAATGCCATATAACCACAATATCAATGTGTTACAATTGGAATCAGCCAACTCATACAAGTACCTAAGTGTGACAGTATGTGAGAATATGAAATGAAATAACAGTGTAAGGTCAATAATAGGTAAAGCAGGTAGTAGACTTCAGTCTAGCACTTTGAAAATGGAGTCAGTCTGCAAAGGAGGACTGCTTACAAAACACTTGTCTGATCCATCTTTAAACATTGCTTATGTGGGTGGGAGCCATACCAAATAGTTTGTTACAGGAGATATTGAACATATACAAAGAGGGAAACACAAATGTTGACAGGAGTATTTGAAGCACATAAAAGTGTCACAGAACTGTCGAAAAACTTGAAAAGTCATACACTTAAAGATAGATGCAACTATCCCATAAAAGCCTACTTACAAAGGTTCAAGAACAAGTATTGAGGAATCTAAGAATGTACTCTGCATGCTGTGTATTGCTCCCACAGGTGCCTTGAAGACAAGAATAGACTAATTACAGCAAGCAGAGAGGCATTTAAGAATCAGTCATCTCATGCTCCACATGTGAATGGAGTGTGTACTATGGGAATCACTTTCTACCATACACTTCCCAGTGGTCTGGATGTAGATGTAGATCAACTCTGTGACATTAGTGTTAAAAATTCTTTAAATGAATGCAAAAGTCACACACTAACAGTCTTCTGAATGTTTGCTCTCAGCTTTTCCAGTGGCAAGGGATGTACCTCAGGAAGCACATGTTAAACATTTTCATTGCACTCTGCTTTTTTTCCTTTCTCTATGCACTCCACTAATAAAATTTTCAGTGGTTGTTCAGGAATGTCTTCTGAGTATTTTGTTACCAGAGGTCCATGGTCTCCAAAAGCTCATTGCACAATAATAAAGTACTTATATTTACTTGATTTCTAACCCCAGTTACCTCTGTTTCTGTGAAAATATCTTCACAACAGTGAATATGCCTGTAATATGCAAAAACTAGAACTTCCAAAACAAAACAAAAGTAATGCAAGACCCTTCAACAGATGCAGAAATACCATGATGTAGTTGCTGTCACTCTGCTAACAGCTCAGCCTTGTGTCATTTAGCTGCTCTTCCACTGCATTCAGTGAATCTGTAGATGAAGTGGATATTGTCTATCCCTTTATCAGTAAACCTATCCATACTGCATTGTGTCTCATTGTTAACACAGAACTAACACTGCTAGAAAAGCAAACCCATGTGAGAACTGAGCAGCACTGATTGCAAGATTGAGAACAAAGACTAAGCAGCAGGTATGAATGGAACAAGACATACAATGCACACTGTTCACATTTGCATTGTGGCTTGGAACCGTTGGGCCTTCATGGCCTGTCCGTGCGGAGTTCAGTTCAGATATTTTCAGTGAAATAGAGTACAAAGATAAATGTGAATAAGAAATCAAACAAAACACAGTTATTCTGTAATGAGCAACCAGAGATCAAGAGTCCCTTATAACAAAATACCCCAAACATGTTCCTGAAAAGCAAACGAAAATCTTCCAACAGGGTTTCGGTTCACCTTGTATATATGAAAACAGAAATAAAATACAAACTTTTCGAATATGTGCTCTAAAGAAAACAAAAGCCATCTATCCAAATGAAATGGATAAGAAATATGATATAAAAGTCTTTAGTGTGTAGTAATTCCTTGAAAATGTCTTGATCACTAAATACTGAATTTGTGATGCTTTCTGAGTAAGCATCATCAGATAAAATATGCTTAGGAAAGACTATACAAGTGAGCAGTACAAGAAAAATGTAGACTCTCATGCACTATTGCCATTAGGGAAAAAAGTTCTGGCAGAATGTAATAATTTAGGAGTAGAGGAGACAACTCATTTGACAGTACAAGTTTTGAATAACATCTCATTTTTCAAGCCACATCAGTTCGAATAGAGTTGTCAACTTTTGATGGCTATCTCCGCCACTGGTGTCAGGAGTAAAATCCAGTGACTGTCAGTGGTTTTTACTCCTGACAATGACGGTGGAGGTAGCCATCAAAAGCTTGAGTATTTTATTTGAATTGGCACAGCTCAAAAACAGCAGATTTTATCGGTCATGTCGTCACAAAAGACTCCAAGGACAGTAGACACGTTAAGTCATTGACAGGTGCACAAGAAAAATGAAAACTTTGTTAGCTATCAGATGAATCCTTTGGTGAGTTAGAGTAGACATGCGCATACATACCTGTGCTCACCTGCCCCCCCCCCCCCCTCCCCTGCACACACACACACACACACACACACATATACGCACACCAGTTACATTGTGCCACGTGTGTGTGTGTGTGTGTGTGTGTGTGTGTGGAAGGGGGGGGGGGGGGGGGTGTAGTGGTGTGCATGTGATGTGCGCAACCTCCTCATAATATTCGTCCAAAAGCTAACAAAGTTTTCAATCTTTTTTGTGTGTCTGTTGATGACTCAATTCTTCTTACTATTTGAGAGTGGTCTCCTTTCCTCCTAAGTTATTTATGAAATGTATAGTAGTAGCAGAATAGTGTTTCAGTTAGGAATATCTAAATTTCAGGTGCAATGAATGACAACCAGACATAAAATGCTGTTTTTATTTTTAATTATGTATTTGCAATTAGAATATTAACATATCATCATTTTACCTGTCTGTCATATTTCATCATTCTTAAAAGGTGAATTCCATGGACAATAGAGGCTTGGTGAAATTTCCTTGTTACACCAAGAAATTTCTCCAGCTCCTTCTTGCTGAGGTGATCCAGCATCCTTGCATCCACCATGTTTGTTGCAAAATTCTCTGAATACTGGTAAATAATACATAAAATGTGACTTGATATTTCACCTCACAAATATGTACTAATAATTTATAAGAATAATAATGAAATGAGAAATAAAAATATTTGTTTGCTTACTACATTAGAGAGATTAATATTAAAACTTAAGTTAAAAATTGATGGAAAATCAAGTTATAGTGGATAATAACAATGTCATAAGTAAATATATGAAGGAAAGTCTAATGTGAGTGCCTAAAAAATTTATATTTTAAAATATTTCAAAGACAGGCACTACTTGTAAGAAATAATTTTTTCCTAAAACATAAAGGAAAGGCAAGATACAGTTGTTATAGATATCTGCAAGTGAAGTTTCAATATCTACTATTGACCCTCCAATTTCTTTTATACACTCTCAAAGGAACAATTAAACAGAATAACGGACAAGAGGGAAAGAGTAAACAGGTTCTGTATTGAAACTTCCTGGCTGATTAAAACTGTGTGCCCGACCGAGACTCGAACTCGGGACCTTTGCCTTTCGCAGGCAAGTGCTCTACCAACTGAGCTACCGAAGCACGACTCACGCCCGGTACTCACAGCTTTACTTCTGCCAGTACCTCGTCTTCTACCTTCCAAACTTTACAGAAGCTCTCCTGCGAGGAGAGCTTCTGTTAAGTTTGGAAGGTAGAAGACGAGGTACTGGCAGAAGTAAAGCTGTGAGTACCGGGCGTGAGTCGTGCTTCGGTAGCTCAGTTGGTAGAGCACTTGCCCGCGAAAGGCAAAGGTCCCGAGTTCGAGTCTCGGTCGGGCACACAGTTTTAATCTGCCAGGAAGTTTCATATCAGCGCACACTCCGCTGCAGAGTGAAAATCTCATTCAGGTTCTGTATTGAGAGGAAAGGGAAAAATTCATTGTGTTTTGACTGTGCCAATTGCTGATGTAATATAATGACTGAATGGTAGTGTAAAAAAGATGCATGAAAATGAATTAATGTAAAAACTAACAAACAGGAAATTAGAAAAAGTGAAAAGAAAGTAAATGTGATAATCTAATAATGGAAGTAGTAATTCTGATGGAAACGTTTCTGTTGGCAGTAGTAGTGGCAACTTTGAGGACAACAATTGAAATATCTGAAATGTGTTTTTCAAGCATTCAAGATTTTCACTTTTCAAGTGTGATGGTAAGTGACTAATATTCCCTTTTTACCAGTTACAAAACTTCTGTTTATCTCTTAAAGAATGAAATGTTCTGCTGTCACCTTTATTAATTGACAGAGAATTTACTACTAGATGGTACACCAGTAACACTGTTCTCAACAGAGTTTGAATAGAATCTTGGCTCTGTGGAAATAACAGGACAGATGAGAGCATAAAGTCGCAGTGAAATGAGAGAAAATGCTTATAAAATTCCATAGATGAAAGAGGAAAACAAAGAAAATGATAGATGTGCCTTTCCTATTGCCGTAGCCAGTATTTAATTCAAGGGAGGGAAGTCATGTGAACCATCTATCTGTAAATCATGTGAACTTTGTTCTGAATATTATCATATTTTAACTGTTTGTGTATCATATTTTTTTTTTAGGTAGAGACAGGGAACCAGCCCAGCATTTGCCTAAACAAATGTGGAAAACTTGTTCCCAAACAAGACATTCATTGCATACTGTTGACATTTGCATTGTTGCTCAGATATTTTTAGTGAAATAGAGATGCAAAGATAAATGTAGGTAAGAAATCAAACAAAGCTCAGTTATTACATAATGAGAAATCGTAGATCAAGAGTCAGTTATACTGAAATACCCAGAAAATATCCCTGAACAACAAACAGAAATTTTACAGTGGGGTTTGAGTTCACTTAAAACCCACACTCAGTGTGGGTGGTGTACTAGACCAATGGTCATTAATCTATTGTGCAAATTCAGTTTGGTATTGTCTCACTTCCATACATTTAAAGCTAGCATTCTGTGCATTATGCTATATGAGTCGGTCAAAATGATAAATAAACTAATAACAACCAGGGTGGCAGTTCTTCTGGAAAACTGGAATTATCATGGAATTACATTTTACCTGGAAAAATCAGGGAAATCTCAAGGAATTTCATAAAATCGCAGGGAATACTGCATTTTTAACCTAGCATTCAACTTAAAATTTATTGAGTTTTATAAACCACAAATTTTAAAGTACTTAATGTTTCAAAGTGTGTTGATTATATGAGTATTATACCATTTAAATTATTGATGTTTAAAAACTGCAGTTAAACTACTGCTTAAGGCTGGTATTTAGCACAACTGAAAGGAAGGAAAAGTCATTATTGTGGTATGCTGCCCCCAACCCCTCCTGCTCATTGTTAATTTATCAGCTTCTTCTTGGCACCATCTTCCTCCTCACACTTGGAATTCTCAGAGATTTTTTTTTTCTGAGTTTGAGTAGCCCCCCTGGCACCTTTTGAGAACATAAAAATTCAAATGTGTACAGTGGAAAAGAGAGGAAAAGAAACAGGGAAATGAGGCAACAGAAAGAGACTGAAAGGGTTGGGGAGACTGGGGATTGAAATGTGAACTTGAAATAACAATACCTGAGAAAGACAGAATAAGAGATGGATTATAAACTAATGGCTGGTGTGAAAAAATCATTGAAAGAAGGGCCCTACCAAGAGAAGACCTCACTATATTCTGAGAACCTATTACTAATGCCATCATAACCATAAAATGAGGTGCTACTGTGTGATATACCCAATGTGGAAGACATGTGAGGGAGTGGAGGAATGGGGGAAAAGAAACAGGTCAGAAAATAGAAGATATAGAAAACAAAAAATTGAGTGGAGAAAATGAGTAGCTACTGAAAATAAAAGCTGGGTGAAAGAAGTTAACACAAAATAAGGACAGGTGGGTGGGGAGAACTAAGAGCATGTTGCAGTGCCAGTTTCCAGCTGCATAGTTCTGAGAAAATGTTGTCATTGGGGGGAGAATAGAGATGGCGTGTGTGATGAAATGGGCATCTAGGTCAGATCTGTCATGTTGTAGCCACACTGTGCAACAAGATGTTGTGTGTTGCCAGCATACATCCTCTATCTACGCCCATTCACTCTAACTAGTAACTTGATGGTAGTCATACCAATGTCATACCAATGTGGTAGGCTGAAAACTGTGTACATCAGGTACTTGACATGTGTCATTTCAGAGTTGGCTCTCCCGTTGATGGTATACATTTTATCAGTTATGGGACTGGTATAGGTGGTGGTAGGAGGGTACATACATCAAGTTTTCAGTGGTGCTGGTCAGAGGGATATGAGCCATAAGGTTGGAAATGGATGCAGAAGAAGCGTAGGGTCCGTAAAGATTTTTTTTTTTCTTTTTTTTTCTTTCTTTCTAGGTGTGGTGGGCAAAATGTCAGACACAATCGACCTCATTTCATGGCACGATTTTAGAAAGTAATAGCCTTGTTGAAGTAGCTGATTAATACAGTTAAGAGTGACTGAATGACAAGACTTGGACTCCTAAGTACTTTTTTGGAGAGATGAGCAGTACCAGGATTGGTTTGAAGGCCTCAGCAATCTATTTGTGGACTAGGCTGATGGAGTAATTATGTCCAGTGAAGGCTGATTTGATAATGGTGGTGTATTGCTGTAAAGTGTCTGCATGTGAACAGATATGTTTGTCTCAAACGCTAAGGCTGTATGGAAGGGAATGTTTGACATGGAAAGGGTGGCAGCTGTCAAAATGTAAGTACTGTTGCTTGTTAGTAGGTGTAATGTGAACACAAGTATACAGCTGACCTTTGGTGAGAATGAAGTCAACATCAAGGAAAGTGGCATGAGATTCAGAATAGGACCATGTGAAATTTAATTGCAAAAATGTATTTAGAGATTGCAAAAATTTTAACAGGTTATCCTCACTAAGAGTCCAAATGGCAAAGATGTCATCAGAGTATCTAAACCAAACCTTGGGCTGGGATACTGGAAAAGTCCTCTTCAAGTGACCCCATGAAAAGGTTGGCATAGGAAGGAGCTATCTTGCTTTCCATGACTGTGCCTCAGATCTGTTTGCTTTATCTACTCTTCAAAGGTAGAGTAATTGTTTCCAAGTATAAAGTTGATAAAGGCAAGCAGAAAGGACATCATAGGTTTTGGTGCTGGTTGATGTAATGTTCTACAACAGACAGACTATATCCATGGGGAATGTTGGTGTAGAATGAGGTGGTGTCAATAATGATAAGGAAGATATGTGATGGGAGTGAGATGGGCACAGATTTCAGACAAACTATGAAATGGTTGGTGTTTTTGATACAGGAGGTGAGTCTTTTTACCATAGTTCACAGGTAATGCAGATATATGTTCAGTGGGTGGTTTGAAACCAGCAACTATGGAATGGCCAGGTTGACTGGGTTTGTGGAGCTTAGGAAGAAGGTAAAAAAGGGGAAGTGCATGATTTGGGTGGAGTAAGAAGTTGAGTGGATTGAGATGCTAGTCCTTGTGAGGAGCTTGAGATTTTAAGGAGGTACTGTAGGTCAGTTTGTATCAGAGTATATTGATGCAGATGCTCTATGTGGAAGTATCAGAAAGCTGGCATAGTCTCTCACTTACATACTCCCATTGGTCAAGCATCACAGTGGTAGATCCCTTGTTTGCCGGGAGAATAATAATGGAGTCATCAGCTTTTAGGAAAGGAAGATTTTTGCTTGCAGTGTTGGCTCCATTACTGTTTATGAGTTTGCATGTAACTCTTTGTTTACGGTTCACCAGGCACTGCAGGGCCTTCTCCCAATCGTCTTTCACTGATTTATTTGCAAATTTGATAGTACTTTTTTTTCTTTCCTTCTTGCCACTTATCTTCCTTCTCAGTGATTCTTTCACATTTTTGTGTGTTTGTCTTTCACTAAACTCTGCTGATCAACTGTAAATTGCAACATCTTGCATTATTTTCTCACCCAAATGCAGTAGTTTCCATTTTCTCAAACAATTTTCTCTTTCTATTTGCTCTGTTTTTAAGCTTTTTTTCGGTGTACATGTCTTTTCCATTAACTTTCCCAATGATAATTTACTATTGTAATTCTTTTTCTATCATAACTTTTTCCTATCATATAGCCCACTTTTCTTGCAAGAAGTACCGCCCCCCCCCCTCCCCCCATAACCTCTTGTTAACCCTTGCCCTCAAAATTTTGGTGTGAATGTTTCTATATTGTTCTGATCTTTATCGATGCTTGTCTTCCTTTTTTCTCACATCCTCCCTCCTGCCTTCTTCTTCTTTTTTGCCACTCCCATCATCTCTAATACACCAAACTCTCCTCTGTTGCCTCAATGAACCCATCACATATCATATCCAGTCCTTTGAAAAATGTTTTTGCACTGCCCAGACTAAGATTCCACATTCTGGTTCTTGAAATTTGCACATCCCTGGGAGCTATCCCTAAAGGCCTTACATTGAAAGTCCTTATTTCTGGATGTAATCCCTCTCTGCACCAGCCCCTTTTACAGTTTCAAATACAGTCATCTCTTGCATGTACCAGCTAATCTGCAAGTTACATGCCTTATGTGCCTATTTCCAATCCAACAGACATATCTCCTTCTACAAAACCTGCAGTTATCTGCCCCTCATGATTCCTTGGATGGTATCATCCATCAAGCCAGCTTTGTACTGCAACAACAAGTGAGACTTCACTTCAAAAAGCTGTCCTACCTTCTCCTAAACTATCTCCTGTCTCTCTCCAACTCCCTACACAGTCACACCATTAATCACCATTCCTGTCCTACAAACCAGTCTTGGCCAACCTTCTTAACATTTCCTACTCTTTGCCGCTGCCTCCCACGGCAATGGTAACTCATGATTAGAAGAACCAGCCACAATAGTACAGTATTTTCAACTTCTAATCTAAGGCCCTTGAATTGTCTGTATTATTCAAGAGTTCCACTTGCAGCCATAAACCTGCATTTATTCATGCTGCATTGGTTAAGGACATACTTTCTTTCAGACATAATGTCACCTGGAAATATCACTTAAAACCCAATCTCAAAGCATTTTCAACAGCAAATCTGACATTGAACTCTGCCTTGACTGTTCTGACCATGATTCCAACTTGATGCACCACCATTACCTGCAAATCACCCCTTACAAGCATTCCAAGAATGCCTAAAATCCAGCATTGCCCCACAACCCTTTCTCAGGTCCCTACAACGCAATCAAAACCTGTCCTCTGCAAAACTATAGGCTCTTCATTCCATAAAAACTGATAACTCCATTATTATCCTCCTGTCAGGCAAGAGATCTACCACTGTGGTACATCAACAATGGGAGTATGTAAGAAAGGACCTACGCCAACTGTTTGACACATCTACATATAGCATCTGCCATCAAGGTACCATCCCTGTGATACAAACTGACTTACGGCACCTCCTTAAAACCATAGCCCCCCTCCCCCCAAGGACTAACAACTCGACCAACAGAACTTCTTACCCCAACCAGGTCATGCACTTCCACGTTTTACATTGTTCCTAAGCTCTACAAACCCAGTCTCCTAGCCATCCCTTAACTGCTGGCTTCAAAGCACCCACTGAATGTATTTCTACCTTAGTTGATCAACATCTATAACCTGTAGTACAAAGACTCCCCTCTACATTAAAAACACTAACCAGTTCCTAGTTAGTCTGAAATCTGTGCCTGTCTCACTCTCACCACATACACTGCTTGCAATTATTGATACCACCTCCCTCTGTACCAATATTCCCCATGTATATATCTGTCTGCTGTTAAAAATTACCTCAACCAGCATGCAACCCATGACATCCTTCCTGCTCACCTTTATCAACTTTATACTTATGAACCACTACTTTACCTTTGAGGAGCAGACATACAAACAAATCTGGGGCACAACCATGGAACATAAGATGGCTCCTTCCCATGGCAATCTTTTCCTGGGTCACATGGATGCCAGCCCAAGGTTTGGTTAAGATACATTAATGTCATGTTTGCCATATGGACTCATAGTGAGGCTAACCTGTTAAAATTTTAGCAGTCTCTAACTAAATTCTCTAAATTAAATTTCACATGGTCCTCTTCCAAATCCCATTTACTTCCCTTGATGTTGACATCATCCTCACCAAGTGTCAGCTACACACTTGTGTTCACATTAAATCTACCAACAAGCAACAGTACTTAAATTTTGACAGTTGCCATCCTTTTCATGTCAAACGTTTCCTCCACTGCAGCCTCGGCATTCAAGGCAAATGTATCTGTTCAGATGCAGACACTTTACAGCAGTACACCACCATTCTCAACTCAGCCATCATTGCACATAATTATTCCATCAGCTCAGTTCATAAGGGTAAAAAAACCACCCCTCTTGTCACTCAGTCACTCTTCTCTTAACTGTATTAATCAGGAACTTCGACAAGGCTATGAGCTCCTAAAAAGAGACCCATTCCGTCTGACATGTTACCCACCATACCTAGAATAGTTTTTTATGGAGGGGGGCCTCCACCCAATTTACACAATATTCTGTTCAGACCCTATGCTTCTTCTGCACCCATTTTCCTATCTTATGGCTCCTATCCCTGTGACCATCCCAGCTGCAAGACTTGCCGTGTATACCACCCTACCACCACCTAGACCAGCCCTGTAACCAACAAAACACATACTACCAAAGTGAGAGCCACCTGTGAGATGTTGTTATGTAAACAATGTTTGGCCTTTCACATTGGTATGACTACCACCAAGTTATCAGCTAGGACGAATGGGCTTAGACAGAGGAGGTATTCCGGCAACACACAAGATCTTGTAGCAGAGCATGCTCTATGAAAGACAGTCTTGACCTTGGTGCCCGTTTCCACACACATGTCATCTGGATTCCCCCCCCCCCCCCCCCCCCCCCCCCACCCTCTGCTGACAGCATTTCCTCAGAACTATGCAGGTGGAATTACAACAGTACTTGATTCTCACCACCCACCTGGTCTTAATTTACCTTAATTTCTTTGGTCTCAGCAATTATTTTCAATATCCATTCCTTTTCTTCCCTGACTTTTAGTTTTCTAGATCTTCTATTCAATGACCTGTCTATTTTCCCCCACTCCTTCCCTCCCTCACATGTCTACCACGTAAAATGCACTTAGTTTCCTGCTCTTATTAACTCTTGCACAATGTTTTGTCAGTAATCTCTACCTTGCTTTTAGCCTGTCTTCCACCTTTAAGCTCTCAGATTTTCAAATCTTTTCCAGTGCAGTTCCCAACAATCAGTCTTTTATTCCCATCCCATATGGTCTCCCATGACTTTTTTGTAACTCTTTCTACTTTCTAAACCTTGCCAGTCCTTTTCCTTGATCCCTCTTCTTCCCCCTTCAGCCCTTCTGATGGAGGAAGGAGCTACTGGCTTTGAAAGCTTGCACATTTCCTTAAGTTTTACATGTGTTTCCTCCTGTGACTGCTTGGTACGTAGATTTTTTATCCATCCAATTATATTATGTTTTCATGTACAGTATTTTTAAAACTTGATTGTTTTCATTGATATATTGTTATTGTTTATTATATTCTGAGCACAAGATGTCATAACTCTAGGTGAAGGCTGTCTTTCCTCCTTTTTTCTGTCAAGTTCCCACAGACAGGGGAAAAATTTGAAACAATTGAACAGGTAAAATTAACTAGGTTTTCATTTTCTACACTTCACTGACCTCATGTAATATCTGATCATTGTTATCACTGTAAATTAAGGCCATATGTTCTGAATTAACCTCTATTTGTGAATCTGATGTCCAGTATTTTTCTTCTACAACCTAACAGAGTACATCTTTTTGTCATGATTTGATAAAGCAAATATTGTTTGTATTACAATTACTGACTAAAAGCAGTTGGATCCAAAAGCAAGTTTTGAGTTGCTGTTACTTGATTATGATCTTTCCTGTGAAAATTTGACCACAGCTTCACCTCATCACATTTAGGTACTATTTGACAGAAAATAGACATATGAATCTACAAAAACCATAATGATTCTTTATTTAAATTTTTCATAACATTACAGACTGAAATTTACTCTAGTTATATTTTCAGTGGATTTGATATTTTACACACACACACCTTCTGTATCAAAATGCTCTCTCTGTCACACAGATTCTGCAGTCACATATCATTCTGCTGGTGGTGTTAAGTATGATCAACGATGAACATTTGTGACAAGTTAAAATTCTGTGCTGGACTGGGACTAGTCACTAGTTCATTTACATATTTTTTTAAAACTCCACAGAGGCACTTCCACATTACTGCAGGACTAGCATCTCTGGGAGAAAGGATGTATCGAAGAGTTTGAGTTGCAGGGAGAGGTCCCCAGAGGTGGGATTGACTTTTTGGATCCATAGCGGCTCATGGTCTTGTGGTAGAGTTCTTGCTTCCCACGCACGGGGTCCCAGGTTCGATTCCCGGCAGGGTCAGGGATTTTTCCTGCCTCGTGATGACTGGGTGTTGTTGTGTCGTCTTCATCATCATCATTCATCCACATTATGGTCGGAGGAAGGCAATGGCAAACCATCTCTGCTAGGACCTTGCCTAGTAGGGCAGTGTGGGTCTCGCACATCATCCCCTATGCTCCTCGGAGTATGGGATCTCATCATCATCATCATACACAGTTATGTGGGTTAAGATCCAAGGTATGATGCACTGCAGCCATTCACCCTGAAGGGGTTTCATTTCGGTGTAAATGGTGACAAAATTTTGCATGATGCTCAGTAGCATTAAAAAGGTTGTAATATCCAGAACTGTTGTGTGGTGTAATGGATATGGTAAGGATTTCACATGCAGGAGGTTGTGGGTTTTAATTTCATCATGAGCATTAATTTTTATTGAAATGACTTTGATCATAATTTTTATTCAATTAATTGATTTAAATGTAATTTTTTATTTCTATTCCTTTGTCACATCATTTTAATCATATCAGCTTCTTCATTTGCTCTCATTTTTCTTCCTATAACTCTTTTTCTACTTGAAATCTTTTTTCATGTGTTTTTGTTTAATTTTATGTATTAATTTTGGTATAATTTCTTTTGTTTTTATTATTGTATTTTTTTTGTCGAGATTATTACATTCATTATATCTATTCTTCATATTGCTTGAATTTTGTTTGATATATAAACCCATCCGTTGTTTAAATCTTCATCTGTGTTATTTTGTCCATAGTGCATTACGAATTTAGGCTACATTTTAAATGCTTCGATGATGATTACCATGAAAAAAATGCACATCTTGTAATAGAAAATGCATTTTTCGCCCCCCTTTATATTCAAAATAAATATATTATTTTGTTTTTGTTTTTTAACTGTTGGAGCAGAATGTTCAAATAATAGATTGTTATAACAGATAAATGTAATTAAATTCAGATTCACAAAAATTCTGAGTGGAGGAAGAATGATACAAAGAAAAAATGAAACACATTAAAAAGTTCATATGATGATTAAAATGATGTGACAAAGGAATATAAATAAAAAATTACATTTAAACCAAGTAACTGAATAACAATAATGATCAAAGTAATTTTGATAAAGATTTAAAAATAAAAAAATTCATGTACTTGACAAGGTTTGGAACCCACAACCTCTTGTATGTGAAGCTCTGACCCTACCCATTACACAACACAACCAGTCCACAGAGTACAACTTTTTAATGCTACTGAGCATCATGCAAAATTCTGAAATTTATTTTTGTCAATTACTCCAAACAAGGGCCCACCGGAGTGAATGGCTGCAGGGTGTGATGCTTGGGATCTTAACACACATCACCATATATTTGGTTTCAAAAAGTCAGTCTCACCACTGGGTACCTCTCTTTGTTGGTCACAGTGTTGAGCTGTTACTAAGAAGATCTGTTTTTGCTCTCTATCAGAGAATACACCATAGAGAACATCTATCTCAATTTAAAATAATGGACTGTGCCAGAACTCAAACCTGAATGCAATGTCCAGTGGAGAATATTCTCTACAAAGATGTAACAATACATCATTTGTAAAATTACAGTGAGACAGAATGGGCTTTCATTACTTATCTTCAGAACATAAAATTTGCTTCCTGAAGTAAGTAACTGTCAATCAATCTGTCTTCTTGATGTTTTACAGTTTTCTCAAATTAAAAATCTCCTCTTGATACAAAATAATTTCTTTTGTTCTAGTAATGACAAAATAATGATTCAGATAATGAGAAACAAATAATACTTTCAGTTTTGTCCCTCTCCTTTCTTTTCTTTTCTTTTTCTCTCTTTCTTTCCACTTTTTAATTAGGCACACAAGAGCGCTTCAACAGCTGTATGAGTAAATTTTTACTAACAATAAAATAAAACAATTTGAGTGAATCAATTTAATACATTACCCCACGAATCCTATTTACTTCCCATTACTCGTCTCTTGTTTCCTCTGTTTTACTTTAACTCTCATCTTCTCTCATGTAGGTATTTTATGCTTACCTGAGCAAGACCAAGGTCTGGTAGCCACTCACTGGACACCCATGTGTGTCCTAGCTGTGCTATACATGGGTATCGCACAAGTGCAGGGTGCCTATGCTCTTCAATAGCCAGGCGAAGCTTTTTTCGGTGCATAGGATGAGTTATTCCTAGCCCCAGTTCTAGCTCAACATCGCTAAGTTCAAGAAGCACCTGAAATTTGTGTTTTTTCATTAGATAATTTGGTTTTCATTAGAGTTAATTTAAAGTTTTATAAATTTTTGGATGTATCATAATACTAAACTCAAATGTATATAGCTAGCGAGAAGATACAGTATCAACGTTATGATAATGATTAAAATTTGTTCTACTGTATTCATTTATGTATTAATTCAACGATTTCCATGATGTGTTTCATAATCCCACCATGAAGGAGAATGAGTCTTAAGGGATGTGGAAGGAGTCAAGTTATACACTAACAGGTACAAGCAGATACTCAAGGCTATTTCTGTGAAAGATTTGGACTTTTTTCAATATACATCTATCATTAGCAAACATTACAGTTTTCTAAGGTGCTCTTTTTTGGTGAATGATTTGTGCAGGTAAGGAACTGGATTGGACCAAGTATTGAACCACACAGGATACCACATTCAAAGAGACTCTCCGTTTCCTGCTTTAGCGATATGACTCTATTCATGCAAGGCAAATATCTTTATACTACAGGGCTTCAGTTTCCCTGTTAAATTTTTATCTTCACACATTCAAATTCGTTGAAAAGCTCAAAGAAAATGTCATTTGGATAATTTTTCTTGTTTTTGATATTGTATGTTATGAGGGTCGGATGAAACGAAATGCCTCCACCTCTGAAACTTGGGTTTTGGTGAGAATATTTTAATAAACCAAATGCACAAATAATCCTTAGAATTTGCTCTTAAATTAATGATGTTCTTTTCCACATATGCACCAGACAATTGGATGCTCTCTGCCATTAACAAACAAGTTCTCTGAAGCTGTCAGGGAAATGTAGACACACAGCCTCCAGCAGTTCGCAAACTTTATCTAATATTCATAGTGATGTCCCCACAGATTGTTTTTCATTACTGGTAACAGATGGTAGACCAACAGCACCAAATCTAGACTGTATGGAGGATGCTATATGGCTGTGAACTTCATTTTGTGCTGTGGCACTATATGAAGTGTGTAGTCTGGTACAGTCATGCTGCTGGAAGATATTTCCCTTTTTCTTTCAGTTCCTTGTTATTCATCATATCAAAGTTTGAGATGTTGTGATGTAACACTGAACTGATTGGTGTTCCATGTTTTGCTTGTTCAGCTCAGTGGCCATGTCACATGACATCCAACTCTTCCTTTGTCATGCAAGTCAGACATTCCTGCACCATCAACTTTATTCTTACTGGACCAAAGATGGGCAGTGCTCTAGATCAACACAGTCACCATAAAGATAAATGGTTAGCATTATGTGATGAATTTCCTTCTGCTGCCAAAAATTTTTGACTGACCTTCCATTATTTTCTCTGTAATAACACAACTGTTCACTGCTAAAGCTTCCTGTCAATTGGAACTATAGAAGAGAATCTACAGAATAGTTCAGTGCCTCCTGCAAATCATTGATACCACCTTTTGATGAGTTACAAAAGTGGAGGCATTACTTTTCTTTCAATATGGTTTGTGCATGTAGTGTTCCAAAGCTTTCAAGTACTTGGAGAAAGGAAGACATGAATGTTAAGAAGATGCAATACGATTTTATTCTTCCAGAACTTCCTTGACTATCAATATGACTTTATTTATACACAGCTACTTATGATAATACTAGCTTATTTTGATTGACATAGTCAAGCAAGCAAACTAATATGACTTGATAGTATTTACTGGGGTGATAGTGTTCTCAAAAGTAGTTGTGAATGTAGAAAGTCATATTCTAGCTTCTTGGTAGTTATGTCTTCTTTTTTCAAGATCATATATTGCTTTCCATGTAGAGTAAACTTTTTGTTAGAAGCTATCTTCTCACAAATGTTGGAGAACATGGAGGAAAGGGGTGGGTTGCTTATTTCTACTTTCAGACAAGGATGTATTAATACTGCAGAGTTCAATTTCTCAGAAAATACATCCTGACTCATTGACTTATTTCTTAGGTAACTCAAAGAGGACACTATCAAGTCAGCACAAGATTTCAGCACTTTGAGTAGAATACCATTATAGTCAGACAAGGTACTGCTCATCAGCAAACTAATGATTTTTTTGGTCTTTTTAACTGGGGAGTTGGCAAAATTGATTCCTGCTGGTGTGTTATGAATCCATCCACCCACTCTGGTGCCCTATATCTGGCCAGTGCCAGGCCAGGACTGGTGTGATACTTCTCCAATTGTGTGGACAACCTTATCTGTATAGAAGCTATTATTATGCCTCCCAAATGCATAACAGAGCTACTGCCAGCTCCCCTCCCCAGGCAGGAATTTGTGTACACCCTCTGTCTGCATACAGTGTATGATTAAATTGCATGGTCGAAAGTGACATTGTTTTTCAATGTTTGAGCATTGTGTAACTGAGGCTGAGTCTGGGAACCAGTGCAGTATTTACCTAAGTGGATGTGGCAAACGAGCTAAAATCAAGGGCACAACTGGCCATCATACTGGTTCCCATTGTTAATTCATAAGGCAGATTCGATCTGGGGCCTCGCTGTGTCCTGCAAACAGGGCTTTTAATGTGCCTGGCTATCCGGACAGGTTGTAGTATGCAATGCCTGTCTAAGTAAGCCTAAAGAATCTGCTTTTGATTATCCATTTTTTTGGTCCTTGTGTTTGCAGCTACTGTCAGGAAGAATTCATTGACTTTAGGGGCAAATGATTAAACCTAACATCAAATGTCTCACAATAATGTCACCAAAGAGTTGATTATCATTTACCTTGTCAAGTGTATCTTTTTCATGCTTAATAAGGCTCCACTTTGCCTTTGCTTTTTCCCTTGTAATTTTGTAATTTTTGTGCTTGGTTCATTGTTTCTTTTTTTTCTTTTTTGGTGACATGGGGAATAATTTGTCATCACTGGTTTTAGTGCACCTTTAAATCTTGATTAGAGCTAGGTTTCTTCATTAAATAATTTTCTCTGTTTCTGGCAGAAGATACTTTGATTACATCTGGTAGTCACCCTTTTCCTCAGCTTCTACCATATTTGCCTGTGACTATTATAAAGAAAATTAGGTTTTTAGAGCTGTAGGTTAGTTTTAGAAAAGAATTAAACTTCTCAAATGCTGCAAATTTTGTTCTCATTGTTCATCCAGTAAATTCTTTCTGAACAGTGTGACTGCATTTGCAATTCTTTGAAACTAGTGAAGCCCTACTGAGAGGGATGCTTTATTGTTGTTATTTTATTGTTGTCTGAATAGAACTTGCATTATAGCCAATATGTTTTGATCAAGAAATTACTGATCCCTGAAAGAAATGAAAACAGGAAAGGCTTCTGGTTTTGATGGAATAATTCATAGTTTCTGCTTAACTGGGTGAAATATGCAGTAATGCAGCTCTAAAGGTGTATCACTGATATAATGCAATTGGCAAACATAACCCACATCCTAAGATAGCAAAAATAGTTATCGACTTAAATCAGGTAAATCCACTAACATATCCTACTGCCTGATCACCCTACTAAACAAACAAAACCGTACAGACCAGGTACGCTAGCACTTTGCATCTACAAAGAGCCTTCCGGAAGCATCTAAAGATAACTGCTATGTTTATTTTTTGACACTGTCTCAAGGCAGAGTTTATTTGGCAACTTTTTTTTGTATCATACCCTGCCAAAAAATAGATCACCTACTGAATAAGGTGCTTAGCAACAGACTGTTGGAAGTTGTCATAAGTAATAGAAGGAGCAAACAAATATACTTAATCAATGGGCTCCCACAAGGATCCACTCTGACATCACTTCTTTATATCTGCATATCACCAACATAACTGAGATAGAGTCTGTAAAATTTGGGTACTATGTCTGGGAAATAGCTACCCAACGTAAGTGCATGGAAACAGAAGAGGAAGTATTGTCGAAGGATTTAAGAACTCCTGCGTGATACTTTTGTGAATGAAGACTTTAACCTTGAACAACTAAAACAGAATCATATGTTTCTCCTTAAACAATGGCTTGCCCCATCACAGATTACAGCACATTTTGAGAACAACACTCTTCCTTACAGTTAAATTTCAATACTGCAGAATATAGAGCACCACTGTGGCTCAGTATTGCTCATCTAAAGAAGGCCAACATGGAATTGAACCATTCAGTGTGACTGATACCCGGAACAGTAAGGCATCATGGTCTTGGCTCCTTATGCTCTGCTGCATTTACTCGGTCCAAATATGGTGGAATCATGCTCTTGTCAGAAAATACTCTGCTTGGAAAAAGTGCAACATCCTCATGGCTTGTTTTCAGTGACACCTGGGTATAATACGTGTGTGCTGAGGGACTGTAGTGTGATTGATCATTTGTCACAGTCATTGGTGATCAAATGGCTCTCAGGAGCTCTGTTTATGCATCTTCTGTTTTGGCTTTGCAAATAGTAACTGTGCTGAGTTTAGAGGTGAACAGTATTTGCAACATTGATTCTAGGGTACAATTAAGTCCCACCGATGATTACAAACTCCTGTTGAATTGTTGAAAGACTTGAGCCATTTGAATGGGATCGCATTGTTGGTCTGTGGGAAGCTGGATGGATGTAATGGTGGATTCCGTGCATGTCAAGTACAAGGTATTGGTGATGTGTTGCTGCTTCCAACAGTGGTCTGTGGAACCTTCTCACACCTGTCAACCATGTAATGTTTGTATGCATAGAATGGATGCACACTATAATAAAACTGGTTATGGTGAGATGAATATCCTAACAGATCTTGGATCATATGAAATGACCAACTCATAGGCCGGCCAGAGTGGCCGAGCGGTTCTAGGCGCTACAGTCTGGAACCACGCGATCGCTACGGTCGCAGGTTCGAATCCTGCCTCGGGCATGGATGTGTGTGATATCCTTAGGTTAGTTTGGTTTAAGTAGTTCTAAGTTCTAGGGGACTGATGACCTGAGAAGTTAAGTCCCATAGTGCTCAGAGCCATTTGACCATTTTTGACCAACTCCTAAGTTGAAGATTCAAAACCCAGAAATTCACTACCATACAGATATATGAAAATGTATAAATGTGAACATATATAAACACTTAATGTAATTACAATGATGATTATGGACTTCTTAAAAAGAGAAGCAATGATAAACAATTACTTTTACTTTATTTTTTAAATGTATGTTTCAGAGTTGGTTTTGCACAAATAGATTGATATGTGATAGTATTTTCTTTGCTAAATGTTGTTAGAGGTAAATCTTTGTCTTTATGTAGTTAGTAGTATGAGTTTGAAGCATGAGGATGGAGTACAAGTTATGTGTGTTGTGTTAGCATCATGGATGATGTTGATTTGTATTGTAAAGTGAAATGACTGAAAATATATGTGTTCAACACCAGAAAGTCCACCAGTGTTCATGTTATTTAACAAAATAAAGCTGAGAATCCTCTAGAACAGTATAAAAAGTTATATTTCAGAATGTCTATGAGCCTACAACTTACAACAAAGAAGAAGAATAAAAGATCAGTATTACGAAAACTGTTTGTTCAGCTTCTACCATTGCTACCTCTCACTGCAGTGTGTCACTAACTCAGCATGCAAAGTGCTGTGGAAATGTGACCAGCTGCCTAAATTATTAACTTACTTCAAAATTAATAAGTCAACATTGGGCTACAACAGGGTGGTTATGGTTATAATGCCCAGATCAACACATTGTGCAAGCAGTGGTGACCGACAGAACATCATCCAGGGATGAAATCCAGGCACATGTTGCATCTGCTGTGTCGTCACATACCACTTGCAGCAGGATTTAGATCATGTGTGTCTCTGATCAGGCTACAATTGGCACCACAACACTGCCAAGCATGGCTACTCTGGTATTGCAAAAGAGTCGGGAGGAGAATAAAAAGAGACTCTGTTATTTTCAAAGATGAGAGTACGTTCTGTCTGTATGTGAGCAATGGATGTACATGGGTATGGCGCAGACCTTGTGAGCTGCCTATTCCGGAATGCATTCCCCCACAACACAAAGGCTGCATCCCATGCTTCATTGTGTGGGGGCCATCTGTTGCAACTCTTGGTCACATTTGGTGTCACTTGAAGTGTAAAGCAGCCAGTGCCTGATACACATTACATAGGCTGTTATACACATGCTATTTCAATACACTATGCTGATTCAGAAGGATGTAGGCTGCAGTAGGTACTGGGAGATGAAGAAGCTTGCACAGGATAAAGTAGCGTGGAGAGCTGCATCAAACCAGTCTCAGGACTGAAGACCACAACAACAACATTGCCATTTCTTTCACGGGAAGATGACGTGAATTTTCAGCAGAGCAAAGCACATCTACATAAGGCTGCTGTGATGCAACATTCTCTTTGTGGTGTACAACAACTGCCATGGCCAGCAAGATTATCAGATCTCTTGACAATGGAACACATCTAGAACATGGTGAAGCAAAAACTTACTTGTTCTTGGGACTGCCAGAATCATTTCCGAATTGCAATAAAAGGTGCAAGATGCTTTGGACAGTGCAGAATGTCATTTGGCATCTTTATGATCATTTGTATCTGAGAATACGTGACTGTTTTGCAGCCATATGGGGCTTCACTACATATTGATGAGATTGTTTGGGCAGTGATGTGTGTTTCATTTGATCAAAATTTGTTATCATATACTCCTACAGTGGTGAATTACTTATCATGTCACTTGTCAATAAACTGACCTTGCCCTTGAGTGTTTTGCATTTTTGTCAAGCAGTGTGTATTTAAATATAAAGTAAGCCTTTACTCCTAGTTCACCAGATATATAAAGATGTGGATGATATGAGCTGTGCGAACAGGAGCCATGTTGTCTAGGAACACAGCAGCACCACTAGGGGACAAGCATTGTACCATGTACAGATCTAATCAGTCAAAATAGTCACATAATCCTTTGTAGTAATGTGACCATGCAAAGTAACCAAGGGGCCCATGGAATACCACAGTATGGGTGTCCAAATCATCAACAAACAGCCGCCATGTTTCACTCTTTGAAAAAAGACTCATCTAACCAAATAACTTCCTTCTGTTGCTTCATAGTCTAGGTTTTATGACTTTGGCACCATGTTTCTCTGTTACAGGCATGTGCATCAATGATGAGTGGTTTTGGAATTCAAGTTTGCCCTACAGTTTCCAGATTATGGAGCTCCCTTCACATTGTCTTGATGTTGACGGGGTTTGTTCATGTGACATTCAGTCCTGCAGTGATTTTTGCAGCCATCATCCACATTTTTTTCCATCTCAATTCTGTTCAGAGACTGTTGTCACAATCACTCAATGCACACTTTTGTCCACATTGTAACTTAGTGGATGACATTTTTTCAGTTTCCAGTATGCAGTATAAATCTTCAATACTGTGCATCTTGAAATATAGAACACTTCAGCTACCATGGTTATGGAAGCCTCCACCATATATGCACCTTAGCTTTGCCCACATTCAAATTCACTTAACTCCAACTTCAACTACAGAGAACACTGTTCTGATCATGACTGACAATTTCAACATATTGAGGACATTGTACAGGTGCCATTAATGTCAGATACAATAGCACAACCTGTAGGCTTGGCTAGTATCTGCTTTCATGTTCACACAATCATTTCACATGGTGTTTCCATATTTTTGTCGAATCCCTGTTATCATGCATCTTCATTATTCAGGTGTTAATAGTCAGTATGCTGATTACAGGAGTATATATAGGTTTGCTTAAAACCATGTTGATGAAGAATAACTAATAACTGGAAACGTTGCTGTAGCTTTTAATAGTAGATTTTGACAACCTGGAAATATTAACATATCCGTTAGAAATCTATGACACCAGACTTTACAGCAACATGTTTCAATTTTCCTGAAAGTAATTAATGTGACAGATAATAAGTATTAAAGCCCAGGAAAATCCAAAACTAATTTTGCTTTTTATATCATTATACCTGTCTGATTCCCAGGTTTATGACAGTACTTTTGTTGCCCTAAATTTTCTGGACTGAATACCACCCTTCATTATCCAACTAAGCCATTAATTAAGCACTTGCATAATTTATCATCATTTCAAACTTGCTAACTATACTCATAATTAGGTAAGTCACAACACAGGCATACAAACTTTTTTTTTTCCTTCATTAAGTAACCATTTGTTAGGTAAACCAAGTCATTGTTGGAACACATACCTTATTTACTAGTGTTCATTTTAACATATCCATTTCATAAACCGATAGGTATCTCCTGAGATCATGAAATATTCATATGCAAGGTTATAGTACCTCTCCCCTCCCACGAATCCTGTCTGCCACCAGCATCTATAAGGCTAACCTTTCTGTGTTGGTTCTGTGATCATGTAGTAAAGTTGGTGTCTAGAAGGTAGTTCTTTAACAGTCTGATGCAAGTTTGTGCTTGTTTGGATCAGCTTGTATATTGAAGGATATAAAAGTCTGTCAGACGTAGTATTTGGGAACAATTAATATTGTTTCTCTCACTGACAACATGTCTGCGTGAAATAACTGTACAAACTTCGTTGTTTGTTGTGAGCAAAGACTGTGTTTAGCAGATTGCTCTTTGTAAATGTTTCTGTTCCATGCCACACTAAATGTTTATGGTGACTTTCATACAGTGCTCAACTTTCTTTCCCTACAAATTGTGAATTATGAGGTGAGTTTCACGATAAATGTAAACTGTGATCATCCAACAGATCAATTTAAAGTTAATAAACATGTGATAAAGTGAAACTGAAAAAACAGTGGCATTGTGTAAATTGTGTATAACATCATTCAGTATTCCAGAAGTTTTCAGTGTGGAGACTACAAACTTATGCACAACCAAGATGAATAAGAAGATGAGTCTTGAAAAAGTTTATTACTGTTTCAAGACAGATAAAAAATGAGAATGATGATTAGTTTCTCCACTAATAATTTCACCGTGAAAATCATTTATGCCTAACTTTTCCACGTTATAAAATTTTACTATTAAATTCATCAATATTTTGTAATATTATTTTTTTCATGAAGAAGATGACTCTACCACTCACACATGTTCCATAAATTCCTTCATAAAGGACAACCTTCAGGGATGTCGAATGAGTCAAGCTATACATTAACAGAAAGCTAAGGTACTATCGCTGATAATTATGGGCATTATGTCTAGATTATGAAAGAAGCCACTGTTCCTCTTCTTATATACTCATCTGCTCTTTGCAATTAATACTTCAAATGAAGAATTTATGTAACTTAGCACAGACCACTATCAGTTTGCAGAACTGGCCAAGTTAAGATCTGTTTAATACATACAGTAGAGTTATGTGGAATTTACACCAAGAGTCCAGATATTCTGATCAAGAACTGTGAAAAGATAAACATAATATTCTCCTCTGGGACAGCACACCAAGATGTACGAACAGTTTCCTGTATTCACACCTCAACTTCACAAGCTTGATGAGCATGTGTTCACTGCACTGAAAATAAGTAACATTTTATTTACAGGTAAGATTTTTCAGTTCAGTTTGACAACTACCTTAGAAAAGTCTTTATACATTCTTCACAAATAAAAAGGGAATTGACAAATACTGTTGTTTTACATCAAATTTTCAGTACAGAGTCTCATGCCAGTAGTGCATGTGATAACACATTGAATAAAAAGTATGTCACCTGATCAAATTGCTGACACATTGATTAAAACATTGAACTAATATTCAGGAGAAATTTGGTTCAGGTCTCCTCTTGTAAGTATCTTTCCTAAAGCACTTTAAATGAATTCTTGGATTATTCTTCCAGCCTTGCCCAAGTGCGCTAGTACCCTTATATCCAATGACCCAAGTAGCAACAGATCTGAGGAGTAACATGAAAATTGATCAAAAATGGAATAATATTTACAAAAATTGCATCATCAAGAAGTAAACTGATATGAATACTGTATCACAGATTAGGTTCATGACAATATAAAATTATTATGACAGACCTGCCTGTACGCAAACTCTGTTAATACAGTATGGAGAGAAGCCCCAATGTACTACACTCGGAGCGTCTTAACTTTGTGGCATGAATGTTTCTGGAGACTCTCTCTATGCATCGTTTGTATAGAAGTCCTGAGATCATTAAATGTTGTAACTGGGCAACCACAATGAATAATTACTGACCAACCATATTCAAAACATTTTTGATGAACAAGATGTATGGTGAGTTTGTCTGGCATTGCCTTGCTATAAAGTAAAGGCATGTTGACTGACTCACTGAAAGGGCAGTACTTAGGCTCTAAAATTTGACAGATAGGATGGTTGTAGCTTAGACTGCTCTCAGTATGCAGGAGTAAAACAATGAAAAAAAGGAAGGAAGATTAATGTTTAACATTCTGTTGACAATTAGGTCCTTAGAGATGGAGCACAAGCTTGTATTAGGGAAAGATGGGGAAGGAACCTGGGAACCTGGCTGTGCCCTTTCAGAGGAACTGTCCTGGCATTTGCATCACATGATTTGGGGAAATCTTGGAAAATTTAAATCAGGATGGCTGGATGCAGATTTGAACCATCATCTGCTTAAATGCAAGTCCAGTGTGCTAACCATTGCACCACCTCTCTCTGTCGTAGGAGTAGAGATTGTATGTTGTGTGTCATGCCACCTGAAAGCATCAGATTTCATATATGTCTAATGTACCGCTCAACATGGAGGTTACCAAATTTTGACTACAACAGTAGTGTAGCCATCACTATAGGATAAGCTGAAGAGGGACTCATTTGAAAATCCTTCACTTCAAAAAGCAGAGCATCAAAAACACTGTTCGTGTCCACTTTTCAGTCACAAATAATTTTAGTTTCTGGTGCGTGTAATGCATTGCAGTGGTGTGTGTACCACCAATCCATTCCACAACAAACACCATACAACTGTTGATAAAGACATGTCTGTACCTCTTGTCATGTTCCAGCATCAAGCCAACACTGTGGACGACACTTTGCCATCAGTTATTGCAATACAGAGAAGGTGCTGGTAACTATGTGCTATGGTCTCATTATGTGTACCAGTACCTATCTGCTGTTGCATATGATGCTTTATTTTTTCATTGGATCCATGTACAAATCACTGTATCTGTACCTAATCATTCATTACCTAATCACTCATTACATTTACATACTTAAAGGACAGCTGTTGTGTGATATAAAAATATACTTAAGCAGTGTTGTGTATATGAGGACTTGCCGTTTAGGGAGGACAAAACTAAAGCATTATGAAAAACAGACTATGCATTTAATATAACAAGCAGGGATGTATATAGGCTATATTAATTTCATTGTATTATTATTAACTTCATTTTGTATTATTTTGTTTTGTACTTTTTTACATATATATTGTTTGTGTCTCATTTCTTTGAAATGGCTTACATGTACCCTTGACAACATCAATACAATATTTATTGTCAACAGATGGATAAATAAAATAAATAAATAAATAATAAACTGTTGCAGTGCTAAGCTTCCCATAGGGCAAACTACTACAGAATTACAAATCCATTTCTCACTGACAGATTATTGTGTCCTGTTTGAATTTTCCCACTTGCTGATATGCCCTTTGAGTTCAGTAGTACATAATGTCACTTGCTTTTATGTTTCTGTATTACTTGATATCCATTCTTTATCTAAGCTTTGTATAACACAAACTTTTACAGTCATGTAAGATAATCTACTGTTGGGCATGTGTGTACAGCTTCTTGGAATTTAGTTACCTGTTTCCAGAATGTATCTTTCTCTTTGCAATGGAGTGTGCCCTATTTTGAAACTTCCTGGCAGTTTAAAAGTGTGTGTTGGAGGGGGGACTCAAACTCAGAAACTTGCTTTTGGGGTAATTTGCTTACTGGTTGCACCATCCAGGCACAGACAACTGCTGTTATGCTGTGCATATATCTTGCAAGTTGAATTCATTAGAGCCATTATTTTCGAGAATTGCAATTTACACAAATATTAGTATGCTAAGTTAGGCCATTCCAGGAAAACTGAAATATAGACTGAACAATTATTTTATTGTGCTTCAGTACTAGTATGTTGTTTTGTATGTGCTTGATACGTTAGTACACAATTTCTATGTCACTTCTTATTCGTTTCAGAGCTTACTCTTGTGAATATATGAGCTAGAATAATAAATTCTGATAAACACTTCTTTGTCAAGCATAGAGAAGCAGCAATATACCTTTAGAAAGATTCTACAATTGATTCCTAGTGCCAATGTGGCACCTACAAGTCATGTATTCTCACTAGCTGTAAGTACTGTGCATGATATAGGTGGAACAATTTGATGAATAAAATAATCACTCACAAGATAAATGAATCACTAAGCACTGGATTTCTATATCTACATCTTGCTCCACAAGCCACCTGATGGTATGTGGTGGAGGGTACTTGTCGTACTACTGTCTGATTCCCCTTTATCTGTTCCATTCCCAAATGGCATGTGGGAAGAATGATTGTTGGTAGCTCT
Organism: Schistocerca serialis cubense; assembly: GCF_023864345.2. NCBI lineage: Eukaryota > Metazoa > Arthropoda > Insecta > Orthoptera > Acrididae > Schistocerca > Schistocerca serialis. The sequence goes on from NC_064641.1 coordinate 171,936,510, forward strand.
CCACATTACCTCTAATTTCTTCAACTTTCTCTTTGTTGTCATTTTGTGAGACAAATCTGGAAGCAAGTTATACATTGTCCTACTCTTTCTGGAACATACTCTCTTGGAATTTCAGCAGCAAACCTCTATGAGGTGGACAAAGTCTCTCTTGTAGCATTTGCCATTGGAGTTTGTGTCCACAACACTCTTGTACTGACTAAATGATCCCGAGATGAAACGTATTGCTCTTTACTGGATCTTGTCTGTCTCCACTATCAGTATGATACAGTAAGGGTCCCAGACTAAGCAATACTTAAGTATTGGTTGAACGAGATTTTCTGTTAGCCCATCTTCCATGGATGAATTACATTTCTCTAAGATTCCAAATTTCATTAAGATTCTCCCTATGAATGTCAGTCTCACATCTGCTTTTCCTACAATTTGTATTATGTGGTCATCCCACTTAGATTCACTCCTAGTTACACTGAAGTGCCAAAGAAACTGGTATAGGCATGTATATTCAAATACAGAGATATGTAAACAGACAAATATAGCACTGCAGTTGGCATCTTGTATATAGGACAACAAGTGTCTGGCGCAATTGTTAGATCAGTTGCTCCTGCTACAATGGCAGGTTATCAAAATTTAAGTGAATCTGAATGTGGTGTTATAGTCAGTGCATGAGCAATGGGACACAGCATCTCCAAGATAGTGATGAAGTGGGGATTTTCCTATACAACCATTTTACGAGTATACTGTGAATATCAGGAATCCAGTAAAACATCAAATCAAACAGCTGGAAAAAGATCCTGCAAGAACGGGACCAATGATGACTGAAGAAAATCATCCAATGTGACAGAAGAGCAACCCTTCTGCAAGTTGCTGCAGATTTCAATGCTGGGCCATGAACAATTGTCAGTGTGCAAACCTTTCAATGAAACATCACTGATATGGGCTTTTGGACCTGTCAACACCAACATTGGTCTGTCGATGACTGGAAACATGTTGCCTGGTTGGACGAGTCTTGTTTCAAATTGTATTGAGTGGATGGACGTGTACGGGATGGAGACAACCTCATGAATCCATGGACCCTGCATGTCAGCAGGGGACTGTTCAAGCTGGCAGAGGCTCTGTATTGGTGTGGAGTGTGTGCAGTTGGAGGAGATATGAGATTCCGATATATCTAGATATGACTCTGACTGGTGACATGTAGGTAAGCTTCCTGTCTGATCACCTGCATCCATGGTGTTTTCTGATGGACTTCCAGCACTACTTCAGACATTGGTCGAGCCTGTGCCACTTTGTGTTGCGGCACTTCTGTGTACTCGAGAGGCCCCTACACGATATTAGGCAGGTGTGCCAGTTTCTTTGGCTCTTCATTGTATTTTGCGATAGTTCCTGTTTCCAGCAATTTGCCACTTATAGTGTGCAGTAGTGGATTTCTTTTTCTATGTTTGTGCAATGTGTCACTTATTTACATTCAAGGCCTACTGCAAGTCCAAGCACCATTCATGGGTCTTGTGCAGGTCCTCGTCCTATGGCCTTCTGACATTGCTGCCTTCTTATAGGCATCTGCACCATCTGCAAGCAGCCTTCCAATGTTATCTACTAGATCATTTATGTATATATTGTAAACAATAATGGTGCTATCACATTTCCTGTGTTTTCTTGGAATTACCTATAATCTGTTGATTGCGTAGCATTAAGAGTGATTTGCTGAGTTGGTCTGCAAGGAAGCCTTGAATCCTGTCACAAAAACATGGTCCGATGACCAGTAAGCTATATTTTTTCTCACTGAATGACAGTGTGATTGTATCAGATGCCATTCTGAAGTCAAGGAACATAGCATCAGTCTGAACACAGTTGTCTGGGCTGCTGTGAGTCTCGTGGAGGAACAGAGCAAGCTGAGTTTGACAAGATCTCTGTTTTCAGAATCCATATTGATTTCTATAGAGGGATTTTCATTCTGCAAAGATATCGTAATATGTGAGCATAAAATGTGCTAAATAATTCTGCGACAGATTGTCTCAGTGATACAGGCATAGAATTATGTGCATCTGCCCTATGATACTTTCTGAAAATGAGAATCACCTGTGTTTTTTTTCCGGTCACTATGAATCCTTCATTGTCCCAGCAACTTATGAAAAAACTGCTGCTGGAAGGAGAGCAAGTTCTTTTGCATAATCTCTGTAGAACCTTACAGGTATCTCATCTGGTCCAGATGGTTTTCCACTACTAAACAGTTTTAATTGCTTTTCTACTCCACAACAACTTATCTCAGTATCTGCAATTTCAGTGGTCATGATAAGTGAAGGGAGGGACTGTTATTACTGTCTTCTGTAGTGATCACATAAACAAACTGTCCACACCTGTCGCTTAGATATCAAGTTCACATCCATCATCTGTATGCACACATACTGCATGAGAATGCACATGAGTATGTATTTGTGTGCACACATATATGTATGCTCACACACACACACACACACACACACACACACACACACACACACATACACACACTCCTCTCTCTCTCTCACACACACACACACACACACATGTTCTTGTGTCCTAATACTGCACCTCAATGGGGATGTGTAATGTTTTCACATGGAGCAGGAAGGTAAGATGGAAACTGAAGAGTAGGACAAACAGAAACCATTAAAAAAGCACTGTGAAGGCAGGTGAAGTACTCAGATTAAAAGAAAAGATGCTAGGAAGATAGAGAGATATCCAAATTGGGTTTATAAAATAACTAATGTATGCAACAAGGAAAAGCATAAAGTTAGTGAGGGAACTGGGGGAATGGCTTGGGAATGTAGGCATGAGTAGGTACTGTGAAGGAATTTCAGTTTACTGAATAGCAGCAAGGGTTAGCGGAAATGAAGGCAGCGAGACTGTGTGACTGAAGGGAATAGGAAACACTTATGTGTAGCATGCTCTTCAGTCAGGTGATTAAGTTCACCTTTTGTAGTGGTGGCTTTTCATATCGGTGGAGAGTCTCCCTACCTTGTGACTTTGCTATTTAGGTCTATATATACTATCTGTGACCACTATTAGACCCAACTGGACTGCAGCACTGCGAGAGAGGATGACTGTATCTATACTGTATGAGTATGCTCTGATGGAATTCACAAGTTTACTAACTGAGTTAGTCATTGACCCTTGATTATGTGCTTATTTGCCACTTGATGCCTTTTCTACACCTAGACCTACACCTACTCTGCAAGCCAACTCGTCAAGTATTTGAAGGATGCTTCTCATACCACTATTATTTCCTCTCTTTCCCATTTCTTTTGTATGTGCAGGGAAGCAATATGTTGGTTATCTCTTTTTCGAATGTGTGATTTCAGAATAAACAGTAAACCCCTCTTACCATACACAATTTTGTAGCATTTGGAACTGGAGTTTGATGAGTATCTCCATAATGTTCCCATATTTACTAAACAAACCCATGACAAAATATGCCATTCTTATCAGTGTCTCCTTTATTACTAATCCTACCTGATAAAGGTCCCAGAATGATGAAGAATACTTAAGAATCAGTTGAATGAGTGTTTTATAAGTGACTTACATTTTGTAAGTGAATTACATTTTATATGGATTCTTCCAACGAATCTCAGCCTGGCATCAACTTTTCCTACAATAGTTTCAACACTTTGGGGATGAGTGAAGTAGCTCCTACATTGTGTGGATAATACTCCAGAAAGATAAGCAGCATAGGACCTACAGTGACCACTTCTCAGCTTTGTAAATATATTGTCTTGCATCTGTCATCAGTAAAAAGGTACTGTATGATGCTTGTACTACAAAAAAAAAAAAAAAAAACACACAGATAGCAGCACCTATTCCTCACATTGGCAGGAAAGGAATACAGACAACAGTGTGTGTTTTTTGCTTTGCGATGTTTACATTTCCCTTGTTGCCACACGTTACACCTCACAAGGTCACATGCAGTGACCAGCTAATGGATTACTATCCTTCTGAACAGAGACAAATGAAGTGACAGAAGAAAAATTTTTTCACATTTTTATGATGGTGTTTGTAAATTCATGTGTTTTTCTAAATACACTGTTTATGTCTAAATGCAAACATCTTGTTGAATTTGTTACTATTGGCAGCAGTTTTGGTGAACAAAGATGTCCTGGTTGTATCAACTTCCACTCAAAATAGTTCACTAGTAAAGAGACTCAGTGGAAGCTTTTTCCTAAATTTGTTGCAGCACAGAAATATCAAGATGGCTTCAGAGGAGATTTAAGGTTTGTGTAAAATGAGTCAAGACAAGATCTAGGAAAGTGGCAAGAAAAGATATTAGGTACTGTTGTGAAGAATGTGACTTTGCTGTTCCAAAATGTTGGGAAATTTTTCATATTAAGGCCAATATAACTATGTGATTTTCAGTAAAAAACTACATTTTGAAACTGTTTTATTTCCGTACCAACAGCTTATAACTGTATCTCAATTTAGGAAATGGAAAATGAAAAACACATTTTTTGTTATTGTGAAAGCAACACATTTTCAATATAAAACAATGGTCACTGTTTTAAGTCTATTTTTCTTTTCAGTAGTTCATAGAAAAAAAGCTGACAAGGTTCTTTATATTAGAATTTTCTACACAAAATTCAGAAAATCTATGAAAAAGCACAGTACTGATATCACCCAATTGAATTAACCCTAGCTGCCCAGTCCTTGAAGTGTTAAAGAGATTGTTTCTACTTTAAGTCAGTCCAGATGGTTGTTCCAGATTTTACACTTGTTACTAATTTCAGTGATTTATTGCCAATTGTGTAATTAAAGAGCAACAGGTATTTCTGCCTATTTATGTACAATGCATTACATTTATTTATGCTGAGAGTCAACAGCTGGTCCTTGTCCCAAACATAGACATTCTTCGTGTCTTTCTGTTATTTCACTACTGTTTTCTGCCAGAGCTATTCTTCTACGCATAACACCATCACCTATGAACAGTCTCACAGAGCTTCTGACATGTCCACAAGATTATTTACACAGATTGTAAATACTAATGGCCTTCCAGAAAGAATTTCCACACTGCAGCAGAGTGTACACTGGTTTGAAACTTCCTGGCAGACTAAAACTGTGTACTGGACAGAGGCTCAAATGTGAGACCTTTGCCTTTTGTGCGCAAGTGCTCTACTGACTGAGCTATCCAAGCACAACTCATGATGCACCCTCACAGCTTTACTTCTGCCAATACTCATCTCATACCTTCAAAACTTCACAGAAGTTCTCCTGTGTAACATGTGGGTTAACACTTCTGGAAGAAAGGATATTGTGGAGATGTGGCTTAGCCACAGCCTGTGAGATTGTTTCTAGAGTGAACACAGTTTAAATCTTCCAGAAAGTTTCAAATCAGCACACACTCCACTGAAGAGTGATTATTCATTCTGGAAAAAATTCCCTATGCTTTGTCTAATCCGTGTCTCCCACAAAATCCTTTCTTCCAGTTTTGTTAGTTGCACAATGTGTGCAGCAGAACTTTGGTGAAGTTTTGAGGGTAGCGATGAGCTACTGGCAGAAGTAAAACTGTGAGAGTGGGTCATGAATTGTGTTTGGACAGCTCAGTCTGTAAACACCCGTGAAAGACAGAAGTCCCTGGTTCAAGTCCCATTCACAGTCTGGCTCACCTCAAGGAGCAGCACTATTATTACCATTAACTGATGTCCTTGAAGGATAAAATAAACGGGAAACAATGGTGTGATGAATTTTCTTGGGTGATGTTGGGCATACACACTTCCCTGGGTGACACTGGGCATATGCATTTCCTTCAAAGAGGACTTGCAGGCATCTGTATCAGAAGTCTTGTATAGTGAACAATTGCATCTCACAGCAGAATTTGTTGACTGACCAAATGTGTCAGAGCTACTGAAATTAGTCAGCAGAGTATGAAAACACATCACACATCACTACCAAAACTAAAGAGGATAGATTGCCACGCGGGATTAGCTGAGCGGTCTAAGGCGCTGCAGTCATGGACTGTGCGGCTGGTCGCGGCGGAGGTTCGAGTCCTCCCTCGGGCATGGGTGTGTGTGTGTTTCTCCTTAGGACAATTTAGGTTCAGTAGTGTGTAAGCTTAGGGACTCATGACCTTAGCAGTTAAGTCTCATAAGATTTCACACACATTTGAACACATACAAGCATAACAAAAGTTCTCGTGAATAAGGCACTCACATTTTGTGACTATGTGATTTAAGAGATGACACTATATGACTGGTACCCACAAAAAGTTCTTCAAAGGGGAGACAACACAGTTGTCATTGTACTGCCTGATGAGCCTAGTCCTCAATGATGATCCACTCACACACATGCCAGACACTGTGGCAAATATGCCAGAGGAGCTTGAACCCTCTTCATTGCACCACATTGAACAACAGACTCTGCCTTCAGCTGTGTCTACACCCCCAAGCTTGGATGATGAACAACACCCCTGTTTTAGCTGCCCATGCAGTCAGTGAGGCACATACAGGATTGTATTTTGGACTGAGTGAAGGCAAAATGCTTCCCTCTCAATTGTACTCCATACTAAAGAGAGGGGGGGGGGGGGGGGGGGGGAAGGTTAGGGGGCAATAGTCTCTGTGGGGCCTGCAGACTGTGAAGCAATCAAAAAAATTACAAAGTACAACCTGTTCACTAGGTCACCTCTCTGACATTCATATGAGGAGGGTTAACACAGACATTCTTTGCTTCGAGCAGTCTGGCTCTGACTATTGAAGAGTAAATATGTGCTTTTAGTTTGTGCAGTGTTATTAGCAATAATGTGTCTTTTGTCAAGCAACATTTCAGGTTTGAATACTTCTATTAACTTTCCTGCAGTGACAACTACATATGTATCTGTGTGAAAACATACCTTGCCACTCTTAACATTCTCTGCACATCGAGGACCGTACTGTGGCATACCGAGAGCAATTTCAAGCCATGCTAATACTGTAGGTGCTCGCCACCTTTCCATTGGGATGGAGGCAGCTTCTCTCAACAATCTCAGTTTTTCTGCATACCCTTCCTCTGTTAATGGTGACCAACTGCGGTATGCATCTGATGCCTCTGTAGAATTAAAATGAAAAATGGAATGATTATCACAGTCATGAATTTTCAGTTTTATATCCATGCCTTAAAAAAACAATCATGATAAATGAAACTCCATGTTTCCAGCATATTTTTCTGTGGATAGCATCTGAAACAAACAAATCCTAATGAGTCACAGCATTTGGTCTCTGATCTCATTTATATATACCTATTTCTATTTTAAATGCTTCAGTTATTATTTAAGAAACATAGATCTTCTTTAAAATGCACAAAAAAGTTTTCAATGGATGTATATGTAATGGTACAACAAGAATTTATGAAATAGCATCATAAATTTCTTTTATGTGAATCTTTGTAATTCCTTGTTGTCTCTAACTAGAACTTACATGTTTAAGCTGTTTGGTAACATTGGTTTGTAGGGCAACTAAAAACAAGGCACAGTATTATTGTCTTCTATGTAAGTATATTTTATTTCACTTGCAACTTGTGCTACTGAAAATTTGTAGTGTGAGAAGCTGTCGCATGACGAAGTTTTTGTAAAATGAAAAATTTGTAATCTATGAAGACAATTCTTGTATTGTCTCTCAGTGTAAATCTGAATATAAAAGATTAAAACACAAGGATTTTGAGTGAGAAATGTTCAAAACGTATGTTGAAGATAAGCCTTCTACAGAAAAATTGCAGTTTGAAAATTCCATTTCAAAACCAAAATTGTTTCATTGACAAATATTTGGAGTTTTCTGCATTCCATTTTCTCCCTGATAAATCTAATTAAATTTTGTAACTACCATTTCAAGTTCAAATACATGAAACCATTAATGAGGATATTGATGAAACACACTGAAAGTCATTAGACATGGTATGTATGATGAGAATAGCTTCATGTTACATATTAGCTGACATATTTACTTATAAGCTACTCCAGTCTCTGATAAGGGCATCACACTGCAATAAGTAAATTATAAGTGAATCAAGAAACATTTTAAATAATTGTTTCATCTCATAATAATGGATTGGAAAACAACAAAACAGTGAAATTCATGTAAATCTGAGTGCGTACCCTGTCACTTACCCTCCTGACTTGGGCTGGCTGCCTTACGATGTCGACTTCGAGCAAAAACTCTGGATATGCTGCCCCATGTTCCACCTCTACTACCACCACTTCTACTCACAGGAGCCACATTTTTTGGTCTTCGAGGCTCCAATTCCATAGGATTGCTGAGCTGCTCAACTGACCTAAGAATCACAATAACAAGTTAGTATCATACAGTTCCTTTGAGAGTTGAAAGTAAACCAACACTTTGAGATCATTTGAAATACACAATGAATGGCAGAATTTCGGTAGCTGCAATAAACTATGAAAAATACAGTAATTTTATTAAAATGTGAAAGACAATAATTTTATTTTGTGGATTAAGTATTCAGGTTAATAGTTTCAGAAAAAATATAGTGTTCAGATATGAGAAAAAGTGGACTAGTCGCTCACATGCCATTGAAGTGAAACTTTCAAAGTCAAAAGAAAAAAGGAAATACCTATAGTTTAGGACAGACATAATAGTATTCCACTGAGAAAGTATAGTTAGTGAAGAAAGAGGTACGAAGTCATAGAAATAATTTTTTAGTGTATAGAAAATAAATATTTAACTAATAATATGATTTATTTTAATTAAGTTAATTGTAGATCCTTGGGGAAACATTATAATGATTGCTCTTGAAAGTGCAGATTTTCACCTGTGGTATATAAATTTTTTACTTCACATTACATAGGCGTCAGGTTGCAAAACAGTTTTCTTGCATTACTATTTTAAAGACGTTATTTATGTATTCTAGTGTACTGTGAAACAAAGAATCTACAACCACCAAAAAGATTACATGGTAACTGAAAATGCAGTGTCTTACAGTAAACATCAAAGAAATCAAATGGCATTGTGAGACATTGATGGGGTGGCTTTAACTTAAGATTGCAGATGTTATATATGATTTTACATTACAATATGTTGATATAAAATTAGTACATATGTAATAAACACATACACTGATGAGCTAAAACATTATAATCACCTGCTTAATAGCTTGTTTGTCCATCTTTGGAATGAAATACATCACTGATTCTGTGTATCAAGGATCCAACAGTTTGTTGGTAGGTTTGTGGAGGTATGTGGCATTAGATGTCTATGCACAGGTCCTGTAATTCACATAAATAATGGACCGCTGATTTGGGCATGCGATGTGGTGCCTGAGAGTGACCCAGATAGGTTCCATAGGATTTACATCAGGCGAATTTGGATGCCAAGACATTAACATTGGCTCCTCAGATCGCTGTAACACAGTTCTGGCTTGAGATACAGACATTTATACTGCTGAAAGATGACATCGCTGCTGTGAAAGACACCAAGCATGAAGGGATGCAGGTGGTGTCTGCTCCGCTTACATACTTTTGTTACCATGTCACTTGCCCACAACGCTACCAGGTGGCATCCAGTGTTGCAGTGGGCAGTGGTCATAATGTTTTTTTGGCTCATCAGTTTACATTGCTCATCATTGTTCCAAGACTGGTTTTATTCCTGGTGTATGAGCAATGCCAGCACAGTAACTGTGGTGGTAGCTTGAACTAACAATTGTAAACAACTAATGTGCATTTGACTAGTCAGCTTGAGCATGCTATATTAAGCAGTGGAATTGCCAAATAGTTTGTTGATGCAGTTGCAACACAAATCACAATGGAGCAACACCTCTCAATCAAAGACGTTCTCCAGCATGTTTTGAAGTAGAGAAAAGTGTGTGCAAAGTTTGTTCTGCATATGTGGACTCTCAAACAAAAACAACAACAAGTAGACACCTGCCATAACTTGACTGATGGGCAAGATGTGATCAATTCTTTATTAGAAAAAATTATCATAGGTAATGAGACTTGGTGTTATCAATACAAACCTACCATAAAACAACAAAATTGCAGAAATTCTCATGAAGAGATTGCACTAGTTGAACAACATCCCAAAAAAGGCCTTTCCAGACAGTCTCACAAGGTTGTATGTGTGTTCTACTCAAGTTGGGAATGGGGGGAGGGGGTGCTTACACCCAAGCTTTAAAACCTTCACCTTAATTTTTCTGTATTTTTGTTATTAATTCAGGTTTGGGACTTTTTGTTCTGAAACTACATACACTGAAGCAATAAAGAAACTGGTATAGGCATATGTATTCAAATACAGATACTTTAACAGGCAGAATATGGTGCTCTGGTCGGCAGTGCCTGTACAAGACAACAAGTGTCTGGTGCAGTTGTCAGATCAGTTACTGCTGCTACAATGGCAGGTTACCTAGATTTAAATGTGTTTGAACATGGTGTTGTAGTCAACACATTAGTGATGGGACACAGCATCTCCGAGGTAGCGATGAAGTTGGTATTTTCCTGTATGACTGTTTCACGAGTGTACTGTGAATATTGCAATCCGATAAAACATCAAATCTCCAACATTGCTCCCTACAAGAACAGGACCAATTGTGACTGAAGAGAATCACCCAATGTGACAGAAGTGCAACCCTTCTGCAAATTGCTGCAGATTTCAATGCTGGGCTATCGACAAGTGTCAGTGTGTGAATCATTCAATGAAACATCATTGATATGAGCTTTCAGAGCCAAAGGTCCACTTGTGTATCCTTGATGACTGCATGACACAAAGCCTGGGCCCATCAACATTGACTTAGGACTGTTGAGGACTGGAAATATGTTGCCTTGTCAGACGAGTCTCATTTCAAATTGTATCGAGTAGATGTACATGTACGGGTATGGGGACAAACTCATGAACCAATGGACCCTGCATTTCAGCAGGGTCTGCTCAAGCTGGTGGAGGCTCTGTATTGGTGTGGGGTGTATGCAGTTGGAGTGATATGGGAACCCTGATAGATCTAGATATGACTCTGACAGGTTACACATATATAAGCATCCTGTCTGATCACCTGCATCCGTTGTGTTTTTTCTGATGGGCTTGGGCAATTTCAGCACGACAATGTGACATCCCACACATCCAGAATTGCTACGGAGTTACTCCAGGAACAGTCTTCTGAATTTAAACACATCTGCTGGCCACCAAACACCCCAGACATGAACGTTGTTGAGCACGTCTGGGATACCTTGCAACATGCTGTTCAGAAGAGATTTTCACCCCGTTACACTCATACAGATTTATGGATAGCCCTGCAGGATTCATGGTTTCAGTTCCCTCCAGCACTACTTCAAACATTGGTCAAGTTCATGGCACATCATGTGACACTTCTACATGCTCAAGGGGGCACTACATGATATTAGGCAGGTGTATCAGTTTCTTTGTCTCTTCAGTTTATTTAATTGGTAATTTGAGTTAGATTTTATACATTCACTGTCTCTTTTTGTCATTTATTTTCTTTGTTATATATTGTAAGATCTGTATATATGTTCAGATACCATTTAATTTCTCTGTTTTGTCATATTTTCTTTATGCCTTAGTACACATAAAATGTGCACAACATCTTTCAAACACTACTACTAGAGTCCTAGGTCATGTTAAATAAGAAGTTGTGAAACATGTACCAAAAAGGGATATCTGCCACATAGTGTGTTGACTGCAGAAAATTATAAAGTTTTTACAGTACCCAAGAAATATTCCAGTAATGGTGCCAGATTTATATTTGCAACTGCATCTGCATCTATACTCTGCAAACCGCTAGGAAGTGCATGGAAAAGGCGGATCCAAGTGAACCAGTTATTAGGACTTTTTCTCATATCATTCACATATGGAACATGGTAAGAAAGGCTGTATGAATGCTTCTGTGTGCACTGCAATTACTCTAATCTTGTCATCACAATCCTCATGTAGTGATAATTAATCAGGGAGTTGTAGTATATTCATACAATCATCATTTGAACCCAGTTTTTGAAATTTTGTAAGTAGCCTTTTTCAGAATAGTTTACGTCTATATTCAACAGTCTGCCATTTCAGTCCCTTCGGCATCTCTGTGACACTTGCCCATAATTCAGACAAACTTGTGACCATTTTTGCTGCCCTTCTCTGTATATGTTAATATCCCCTGCTAGTCCTCTTTTGTACAGGTCCCACACAGTTGAGCAATATTCTACGATGGATTGCACAAGTCATTTGTAAGTCAATCTCATTTCTAGATTGATTGCATTTTCTTAGACTTCTGCCAATAAACTGAAGTCTACCACCTGCCTTACTCATGATTGAGCCTACATCATTATTCCACTTCATATCCCTACAAAATGTTGCACCCAGGTATTTATATGAGTTGACTGATTCCAGTAGCGATTCAGTGATATTATAATAATACGGTACTTCTTTTTTTTGTTTTGCGAAGTGCACAGTTTTACTGTTGTGACAGTGCCATGACATTTAACAGTGCTGCCATGACAGTACGCGCAAACGGCGATAGAGGCGCTCCGCAACTCGGCTGAGCGCGGGAGCGCCACCTAGCTACGAACGGCACCGGCCGCTTGTCACGGCACGGCAGTCGAATAAGAGATACTGAGTTGTTATCATGTAACCAGCTATTGTTTCTAAGTGAGTGTATTTGAATACCCATGCAATTATTGGTGATTAAAGGTTATAACACTTTTTGGCGACGAGGTCGGATATTTTCACTGCGTTGTGAATTTGTGTGTTTGCGACGGGGCAGACATGGAACAGCTTATGCAAGTGCTCATTGAACAACAAACACAGCTGACAGCTGCTATTCAGGCACAAAAAACACAGTTGACGGCTGCTATTCAGGCGTTGTCAACGTCGCTTACTCATTGTCTGTCTTCCTCTTCTCCGCCTCCATTCCCTCCCTACGACGAGGCCGCTGAAGACTGGGAGGATTATGAGAAGTGTTTGCGGCAACACTTCTCGGTTTTCGGCATTGTCGACACTCCTATGTGTAAGTCATTATTTCTATCTTGGATTTCCCCACGGATCTATCAGCTGCTATCTCAGTTAGCCCCTCTGCAGGAACCTGCCTCTCTGTCCTTCCAAGAAATGTGTGACTTATTGTCTAACTATTACCGAAAAAACACCCACGTCATTGTCACCCATGTGGCGTTCTACTGGTGTCCAGCCCCATCAGTCTTACCGGGCTTGGGCGGCGGAACTACACCGTCTGAGTAGGAAATGTCAGTTTGTCACGGACACTCATCATGAGTCTTATGCTGATTCAATAGTTAGGGATGCTATTCTATGGCTTGCTCCTGATAAAGAAGTTTGGCAATGTGCCCTACAAATGCCAAACCCGTCGTTGTCAGAAGTTCTAAGCATCGCTGAATCCTTTGAAGTGTCTCACGCTGCTGGCACACAAATAGACACGTGGTGTGATGTAGGTGCTGTACAGACAACTTTTGACACGGACAATTTGCCTGTTTCACAGGAGAATGAAGATGTGGCAGCAGTTCACTCGCATAAACAACGTCGCGTTGGGCCGCAACGCTCGCAGCGAAAACAGCAACCACAGAAGCAGGTTCGTTCCACACTTCCTTCTTGTCCATGTTGTTTCGTACAGCATGACAGGGCCGCATGTCCAAAATGTTGGGCCACATGTAATTCATGTAGGAAAAAAGGCCACATGGCTTCTGTGTGTCAGTCCCCTAAAGTTCCTGTCGACAAGAACGAGGCATCGAACATGGATGTTAACTGTGTGCTTTCTCAAACAAATAAGTTGTTTGTTACTGTTCGTGTTCTGGATAAAGACATTCGCATGCAAGTGGACACTGGCTCTGCAGTGACTCTCATTAATTCTTGCACATATTTGGAGTTGGGGTCCCCTCCCTTGTCTCCAGTTACGCGAAATCTGAGAACTTATAATAAACAGAAAATTCCTATCATTGGCCAGTTTGATGCTTCCACTGCCTACAAGTCTGTTGTTAGGCCCCTCACATTTTATGTGGTGGATCATGCGGGCACTGAAAACCTGTTCAGTTATAACATCTTGGATTGTCGGGTGTTCTGCCGGATATCAGCGTCGTACTTGCACGATATTTCGGTCACAAAGCTCGTGACCTTCATCAGGTGTGACCTGAGACTGCTCCTCGAGTGGACCTGGTCCAGTATTTATGCCTATGGCCTTCCCCCTCCACCAACGGCTGCAGGCGCTTCCTCTGTGGTCCGCGCCTATTCCTTGCGACCTGCTGGAGCATTGCGTTGTTCGGTTATGATGCTTTCCAGTTGTTCGGGTTCTCCATTGATGATGATGTGCACCTCATATCTGAGGATATTCCATATCAACAGCTGGATGGATTGTGTTCTGAATTTTCGTCCGTGTTCTCTGCTGGTCTGGGTCGTGCCAAGGATTTTGAAGCCCACATTACTCTTAAACCTACAGCTCACCCTAAGTTTTTCTGGGCACGCCCTATTCCGGTGGCATTGCGTGCACCTGTCAAGGCTGAGATAGACAGGTTAACAGCTTCAGGGATTCTCCTTCCTGTTACCTCCAGCGGATGGGCATTGCCAATCGTGGTGGTTTCTAAACCAAACGGGAGTCTGCGATTGTGTGGTGATTTTAAAGCCACTGTCAACGCTCAGAACCTCATTGACACTTATCCTCTTCCCCGTCCTGAGGAGTTATTTACCAAGCTCACTGGGGGCCAATTCTTTTCCAAACTTAACTTATCGGAGGCGTACCATCAGTTGCCATTGGATGCTTCTTCCAAGGAATTTCTCATCAACAACACTCCTTGTGGGTTGTATCAGTACCAGCGGTTACCATTGGCATCGCTAGCGCGTCGGCCATTTTTCAGCGGTTTTTGGAACAGCTCACGGCTTCCGTTCCCAGCTGCATAAACTATCTGGATGATATTGTTGTCACGGGGGCCTCCACTGAGGAGCACCTTCGCAATTTGCGTTTTCTGTTCCGGGTTTTGCATTCGGCTGGGTTGAGGTGCAATCTGGACAAGTCACAGTTCTTCCAACCCTCCATTGTGTATCTTGGTTTCCACTTGTCCCGTGAGGGTATACATCCTCTACGTCAGCACGTTGCGGCCATTAACGCTCTACCCCGGCCGTCTATGGTAAAAGAACTTCAGGCGTTTCTAGGCAAGATTGCTTATTATCACAAATTCATTCGATCCGCGGCGGCGGTAGCTCATCCTCTGCATCAGCTGTTACGTAAAAACGTCCCTTTCTGTTGGTCCGATGAGTGTGAGCAGGCTTTTGTCCGCCTGAAGGCTCATTTGCAGTTGGCGCCTTGTCTTGCCACATTCCGTCCGGGTCAGCACTTGGTTCTGGCGACTGACGCGTCACAGTATGGCCTAGGGGCTGTTCTCACCCATCGGTATGAGGATGGGTTGGAATGACCCATCGCCTATGCTTCCAAGACTCTCAACGATGCGCAACGGCATTACTCTCAAATCGAAAAAGAGACGCTCGCTATCATTTATTCTCTAAAAAAGATCAGCGTTTTTTTGTATGGTTCTAAGTTTCACCTCATCACCAACCACAAGCCACTGGTCTCTCTGTTCAGCCCATCGGCATCACTTCCGGATAAGGCAGCTCACCGCCTGCAGCGTTGGGCCTTATACTTGTCTCGTTTTCACTATGAGATTCACTATCGCCCCATGGCCCAGCACGTCAACGCTGACGCATTGTCGCGATTACCGATGGGCTCCGACCCGGTTTTCGATCGTGATTAACTACTCTGTTTCCACACTGATGAGGAAGAACATTGTGAGGTCGAGGGTTTTCCACTTACAGGTTCGCAGGTCATGTCGGCTACTGCGCAGGACCCGGTCCTGTGTCAGGTGATCAGTTTTGTTCAACGGGGTTGGCCGGACAGGACCAAGGGCCGGGCATCGGATCCCCTTCGCAACTACCATGCCTTGTGCCTTCGTCTGTCTGTTCGTGACGGTGTTGTTCTTCTGGCCACGGATGGTGCATCTCCAAGGGTCGTGGTGCCAGCCTCTCTTCACAAAGATGTTCTCAAACTGTTGCATGAAGGCCACTGGAGTATTTCTCGGACTAAGTCCCTGGCCCGCAGGCAGGGTTATTGGCCCGGTATTGATTCGGGCATCGCCCACATGGTTGCTGCGTGTGGTCAGTGTGCTCAACAACTGGCTGCACCTCGTACAATGCCCTCTCCGTGGCCTGATCCGGCGCAGCCATGGGAATGGGTACACGCTGACTTTGCCGACCCCTTCCTTGGTACTTATTGGCTACTGTTGATTGACGCCTTCTCGAAGTTTCTGTTTGTTGTTCGATATCCATCGCCCACCACTGCAGCGACGATGCTGACTTTGTCCAAAATCTTTGCGCTAGAAGGTCTTCCATCTACAATCGTCACGGACAATGGCCCTCAATTCTCTTCACAGGCCTTCCGTGATTTTTGTACTGGACAAGGGATTCATCATGTTACAGCACTGCCCTTCCATCCGCAATTGAACGGGGAGGTCGAGCGCCTTGTCCGCACTTTCAAAAGCCAGATGAAAAAATTCCTTAGTGATTTTTCCACAGATGATGCTCTGGTGCAATTTCTGAGTTCGTATC
Organism: Schistocerca serialis cubense; assembly: GCF_023864345.2. Classification (NCBI taxonomy): domain Eukaryota; kingdom Metazoa; phylum Arthropoda; class Insecta; order Orthoptera; family Acrididae; genus Schistocerca; species Schistocerca serialis. Next base: position 171,953,033 of record NC_064641.1, read on the forward strand.
GCTTCACGCCTCTGGGTGATCGCAGCCCTGCTGAACCCTTGCATGGCCGCCAACTGCGCACTCTACTGCACCTGCTTCACCCTGTCAGGCCTTGTGCTGTGTCCCCTAGTGCGGGAAAATACTCGGTGGTCGCCGACGTGTGGGCACGAGGGTATGGATCTCGCCCTAAATGGATTCCAGGGGTGGTCAAGGCTCTTTGTGGCCGCCGGCTTTGTGAAATACGTATGGACGACGGCATGGTTGTTCGCCATTACGACCAGCTGCGCCCACGAGTGGTGGCCACGCCGGGGCCAGCGCCCCTTCCTTCGCCTCCACCAGCCTGAGAAGCCAGTCCTGTTGCTGCTGCCGATCTACCGTATGTGTTGATGCAGCCGACGTCGCTACCGCTTCCGAGTATGCCAGAACTGGCCCCAGTCGTGACGCCGCCTTCTCCGGGACCCATCTTGCTAGAGCACATCCCCAGGTCCACGACACCTATGGATGTTTTCCCCCATCATCTCGTCCAGGAGGCACGTTCCACGCGCAAGCTTCCGTCCTGGCCATTTTCGACCATACTCTCGTGTTTCTCCGCGGGATCTTCTCGGGGCTTCCCAAGAGGCCATGGATGTCTCCGCACTGTCCATGTCTCCAAGGAAGTGAGTGTTTTTTCTTCAAGGGGGGAAAAGTGTTGTGACAGTGCCACGACATTTAACAGTGCCGCCACGACAGTACGTGCAACGACGATAGAGGCGCTCCGCAACTCGGCTGAGAGCGGGGGTGCCACCTAGCTACGAACGGCGCTGGCCGCATGTCACGGCACGGCTGTCGAATAAGAGATACTGAGTTGTTATCATGTAACCAGCTATTGTTTCTAAGTGAGTGTGTTTGAATATCCACGCAATTACTGGTGATTAAAGGTTATAACATTTACATTTTTGAAAATTTAAAGCAAATTGCCAATATTTGCAGTACTTTTAAATTTCATCAAGATCTAACAGAATTTTTGTACAGCTTCTTTCAGACAATACTTCATTATAGATGACTGCACCATATGCAGAACATCTGAGGTTGCTGTTAATATTTGTCAACAATGTCATTAATAAACAACATGAACAGCAAGGGTCCCAGTGCTGATGACTCTCCATCAGAGATGACATACTGTGTACTGCCTACTAAGAAATCTTCAATCCTGTAAAAAATTTCACTTGATAACTACATGATCATAATTTTGATAGTAAGTGTAGATGTGGTACTGAGTCAAATGCTTTTTAGAAATTGAGAAATAGTGCATCTATCTGATTGCCTAGACCCATGGCTTTCAGTATGTCAAGTAAGATAAGTGTGAATTGGGTTTCATATGATCTTTGTTTTTGAAATCCGTGCTGACTGACTTGGAGAAGGTCATTTTATTGAAGGTATTTCATTATGTTTGAACTCAAAATATGTTCTAAAACAGTACAACAAATGGATGTATTACTTCTGCTACACTTCTTGCAGACAGATGTGACCTGTGCTTTCTTCTGACTACTATGGATATTTTTGTATGGGGGATCTATGACAGATGACTGAAGTGGGCAATTTTGAGTGAATCAGTCCCAGTATTGACTGATGAGAGGGTGATATAACAACTCTAATATCTCTAAACATGACCAAAATTTGGGAACTATTTTCCAGGAAACCTTGAGATATTTGCCTGTTGGTAGTAATGTGCCACACAGGGAGATGCAGGATGACAGCAGGCATGATTGTTATGAGAAAACTGGTAGCTTTTGTGGATGGTATGATGAGAGTTGGCAGAAATGAAGGATGAGAGGAAAATACTGCTGGTAAGGTTCTTAGTCAAAAATTTCGGTCAGTTAATATGATGATATGTGACCTTTTCTTTTAACTAGATGTGTAGAATCTGAAAGACTTGATTAATTATTATTGAATTTAATTTATTTTATTAAAATTATTGCTATTGTGGGATGGATTGTATCTCATTATATAGTTAATTTGAAATACAGTTTTCAAATTCAGTTTATGAAACTAACTCACATTTCCATCTAATATTTTCTCTGTCAGTTGTGTTAATATATTTAGGTGTTGTATTAACCTCCAGTGAATTCATGGTAATTACAGAAGTCTGTTTTTATTGAAAGCTTATTTGACTTATTATTGCAGTGGACATACCTATAAGATATGCTAGCTATATTGTATAGAAGTGCAAGATATAGACATACATGGAAAGCCAAAAACTTGTTTACATGCCATACCTATGCTATGATTATGATGTCATATGAGAAAATTGCAAGTTGGTTTTCATATGATCTATGTTTTTGAAATCCATGATAGTTGACTTGGAGGAGGTCATTCTTTTGAAGGTACCTCATTATGTTTGAACTCAAAATATGTTCTATGATTCTACAACAAACTGGAAAGATACTACTACCTGTTAACAGCCATACAAAGAGAGGCAGAAACTGTTTGCTTCAGTAATTATGGGACTTCCAACTCCAACAAATTCAATATAAAGATGCCTGCTATCTGCAAGATGATAATGCTTGAAAAGTAACATTCTGTAATCAGTAATCAGTTATAGGGGTGGTGCATTCAAAGTCACACTAGTTCCACATGTCTTAATTTTTGTGTAATTATGGTGTTGTTTCACTGTTATCATTGATTTTATATAGCAAGCAGTGTATACGAAGATTTTACAGTATGTTTTTTGTATTTGTTAATTTAGATTTTCCTTTCCTTGTAGATTTCATGAGAGGGGCAACAGCAACCAAAACCAATTATAATTTCAAATATAATTATGATTGGGACTGATTGACAAACATTATAATGAATTAGCTGTTAGCAACTCATGTGGTTCTGTTCATAATTTTTTAAGTGTTAAGTGCATACTGTTAGATGTTACTAGAAATGTAGAACATGCTCATATTTGGAGAAATGTTGGAAAGAATTAGCAGAGGCATTACTGTTGAATTGCTGTAGAGATTTGCAGAAAGCAATCAGTTTCAAAAAGCCTTAAAACTTGTGTTCATCTGCTTCTGCCAGCTCAGTCAGGTTGTGTTTTTCATTCCAGTCCTCCTGAAATCTCTCTCTCTCTCTCTTTCTCTCTGAGCCACCATGCAATTCTCAATTCTGTGTGTTTTTATTTTACATATGAAGTAGACTGTGAATACAGCATCTTAAATTAACACAGTAATAGAAACCACATAAACTGTTTTTTTTTTTAATCAGAATGCATTTATGAATGTAAGCTTTAGAGAAAAGCATAACATATGAAATTAGAAGCAGACCAATAATTTAGACAATATAAATAATGTTAAATTCACCTTGAGAGAACACTGTTGTCAATGGACTTCGAAAAGGCATTTGCGTTCAGTGGTGACAAGGAAGGACTGCAGTCCTTTGGTGTTGTAGCAGCTGGAAAATTTATTGAAAGCCCATAATTACTAATCATACATTTAATTGTAAGTAGAGACTAATATGTTAAGACTTACTCCAAAAGACATATTATAACATCAATGTTGTATGTTCATTAAATACATTTCTTTTGCTTTCCATGATGAGATCACAGTATTTCAAGGATATTGAAATTTTCAAAGGTTGATGTATCATTATGTTATGCATAGATAAATTATGAATTACTTCTTGTCCGTGAACCAGTCTAATGTTTTCAAAAAGTTGCCATTAAATGAGAATCACTTTAAACCTTTTGAGGGTGATTAGTCTCTGGTCTGTTGTCATATTTCCAAGATGGTCAAAAGACAGAAACATTGTATCAAACATATTGTTGCAGATTTCAGAAGTTAGCAGTTATTGGAAAGGTAGAAAAACTTGTAGTATCATAACAGATTGTTACATTGCGGGGTATTCAGCCAGCCAATCACAATCATGAATTTCAATGATTTAAAAGTAATTTGAGTGACTAACACAGTTACATGTGGATATATTCCTCCTTTCATTTACACAGTAAAATTAATTCAAAATGAAAGTTTTTTTTTTTTTAAAAAAACAGTACTGTAAAGTTGTAGATGTATGGGAGTTGCCAGAAGAACATCTGTGAATGCACAGTGAAATGCAGCATTATTCTGTGGTGAGGAGTGCATGGACAATCTGCTTTACTCTTTGATTTTTAGTAGTATTCTTTGTATTGACTTAGATTTTTCAGTTGATTGGTGTTCAAGCTTTAGGAAATAGAAAGTTATTGCCTGACTACTACACTGTATCTCTTTAACAGATGGAGATAAGCTGTAGTTGGCTAAAGATGGAATACAAAGACTGAAAGAAGTGAAGATATTCACTAAATTTGGCTGATTTGTTGAATGACAGACAGGTGCATAAACTTGACTGAAATTGTCATCAAGCTTTTAGACAATATCTGTTCTGAGAAGTAACAACTTGGGAAAAAATGGACTACTTTGCACCAAGACTGCAGCTCAACTAGTGTGAGGACAGAGTAGGTGAGACAAACAAAGGAAAGGGGTGGAGAAGAAAGGACTGGAGAGAAGAGAAGGAGAAGAGAAGATGATGTATGGGAGGGAAGGGAGACAATGGATGAGGATAAGAAGAACAAGGTAAGAGAAAAGGAATGCAGAACTAGATAACCTGTCCTGATGCGGGCAGGGAAGTTTTTGTAACAATCCAAGTGGTGGAATTGGTTAGAAAAGGGGGAGAAAGATAGCAAAGAGGAAAGGGGACTGCAGAGAGAACAGTGCAGGTGTACATTATTGAAGTGAAGATAAAGGCATGGAAAAAAGAGTTGAGGTGGCTATGGGAAGGGCTGGCAGAGATCATGGCCAGATAAGACATGGGATCAGAGGACATGCTGTAAGGGAAATTCCAATCCATGCGGAATTGAGAGGAGCTGATATTGGGAAGGTGGGTGGGGGGGTGTCCTGTTGGCATGAGTTACAAGGCAGTCACTGAAGTCAAGTGTGTTATGCTCAGTAGCATGCTCTGCCACAGGGGAATAAACTTTTCTCTTGGTCACAGTTTGGCAGTGGCCATTCATATTGGTGGATGATTAGTCAGTGTCATACCTGGATTAAAGTCTTTTCACACATTTATGTGGGCATGATCTCCAACCAGCTGTCCACTTAAATGTATGATTACTACCAAACTGTGTCCAAGAGCAAACCTGACCACTCAGTGATGGTGGCAGAGCATAGAACTGAGCACAACATACTTCACAAACAGTACCATGTGGATCCTCACACCACAGTCTATCCAAACAATCTCTTCTCTGAACTGCATACATGGGAATTATTATTACAAGACATCTTCTGATCCCACACTATCCTGGCCTCACTTCTACAGTTCCTGTCCATCAATGACCTTCACTCCTGTCTCTATGCCTCCCACATTTAACCATTAGTCTACAAAATACTACGTGATCTAACTCTTTCTCCAGTCTTATTAGAAACTGAAATACATCATACTGATGCACCTCAATAATATGTATTCTATAGTTCATGGTGAACTGGCTTTTTTCTTTTTGGACCATCCTCAGACATTTCTCCATGCTGTTCCCTAAGCCTTTTAATTCACTACACCACATTGTGTACCAAATTCAGCTTCCCTTCTCCACCATCCCTTTCCACCCCTCCAAACCTCTCTTTCCCTCTCTTCCTCCTTGTTCATCTCATCCACTCCACCCAGCACAGCCCTTCATGCCATTTGGGCTGCTATGATAAGCCAGTGTACCTGTTTGTGAATATGTGTGTGAGTTTTTTATTGGTCTGTTAACTCTGATGAAGGACACCACCAGAAAGTTCAGTGAAAATGTAAACCATGTTTATGTGTCTTTTGATTGCTCACCACCTCAAATACAGTATATTATCAAAAATAGAAAATGTTACACTATAATCGTCTTGATTGAATGCTACCAGTCTGACACTCCAATATTTCCACGACTGTTGTTTGAAATTTAATCTTTATACAACCTTATTCTCAGTTCAGGAAAGAGTTATTCCAACAGATGAAGAAAAGTATGGGCAATGGCTATTGGGTGCACCTGATGTTAATGGAAATTTTCAGAGGTAGATTGCAACACCATGCTCAGAGGGCATACATGTGCAATGTACTGCCATCTTTCAGACTTCAAGAAAGGCAGAATCTTTGGCATGAAGATTCAGGAGCATCATACTAACCGACTGCACACACTACTGGTTGTTGTTCAATGACTATAGAATGAGAGGTGACTAGATGGACCACAAGAGCAGTGTCCTTCCAGAAGGACTACACCACAAGAAGATTGTATGACTGTTCAACTGGCTCTGATGAATAGAGGACTGCCAACAGTTGAAATCCAGGCAGATATTAGGGACAGTGCTGTGATGAACTGCTGGGAACAGATTATAGAAGCTGGATTAGTATATGGAGCTGGCAAGTGTCATTTATTGCTGACACCTTACCACAGACAACAGAGATTTGCATGGTGTGGAGCCAGAATTAATTGGCACATTGAGTGGAATTCAGCAATGAATCATGCATCTGTTTGTAACAGTCAGATTGATGTCAATGCTGTGGTGAGACATCACAGGCAGTAATGATTCTAACCTTTTAAACAGATGCCTACAAGATATGTGACTATGAACACCACACATTATTCTAACTACTTTCTTTTGAGCAGTGAATACCTTTTGCCTAAGTGTTGAGTTGCCCCAGAATATTATTCCGTGTGACATCAGAGAGTGGAAGTATGCAAAGTATGTTAGCATACTAATTTCTACACTCTCAAAATTGGCAATTATTCTGATTGCAAAAGTTGCTGAACCTAGTTGCTTTAGGAGATCCAAAATATGAATTTTCCAATTAAGATTCTCATCTATATGTACACCCAAAAACTTAGTATGCTCTACCCTGGCTACTGATTTCTTTTGATGTGTTATGTTTATTGAAGGAATTATACTTTTTGCAGCAAAAAATTGGATGTACTGTGTTTTTTCAAAGTTCAGAGTAAGCTCAGTCACAGAAAACCAATTAATAATTTTTCCAAAGACCTTATTTGTATCATTTTCTATTGGACTTTCTTTTATTGGATTAATAATTATGCTTGTATTATCAGCAAACAGTGTCAGTTCAGCATCTTGTTTCACATAAGAAGGGAGGTCATTCACATATATCAAGAACAAGAGGGGACCCATGATCGAACCTTGTGGAACACCTAATGTCATTTCACCCCAGTTAGATGAAGTGGCAAACTCCTTTGAATCACTTGAAGCATATAAAGAGACTTTTTTCTTCCTGTTCTGTAGATATGACTTAAACCACTCATATGCTGTTCCATTTATACCATAGAATTGTAATTTCTCGAACATAATCTCATGGTTCACACAATCAAATGCTTTGTTAAGTCACAGAATATTCCTACTGGTGACATTTTACTATTTAAAGACTTTATTATGTGGACAGTGAAATTGTGTATTGCTGTCTCAGTAGAACAGCATTTCTGAAATCCGAACTGTGATTTACTAAGTATCCGATTACTGTTGAGATGGCTAACCGCTCTTGAGTACATTACTTTTTCAAAGATTTTTGAAAATGCTATAAGCAATCTTTGGTTTCCTCCTTTTTGTAGAGATGCCTGACAATGGCATATTTTAATCTGTCTGGAAAAATACCCGGAGTCAGTGATGCATTACATATGTGACTCAAAACATTTATTTTTCAAAGACTTAATAATTTTCCTTATTTCACAAGAGGATGTTAGATGAAACTTAATCTGACTAACGTTTTTCAAAACTGACTCTTCCATGTACTGCCTGGCCTTTTCTTCTGAACTATTCTCACCAATTTTTTCTCCTACACTTAAGAAGTGATTGTTAAATACATTGGCTACCTGTGTACAGTTGGTTAAGATGGTATCATTCTCTTTAACAGTAATACTACCTACCCCAGTGGTTACGTTTCCTGTCTCCCTTCTAACAACATTCCATATTGATTTGATTAAATCATGGGGGACTGGAATGCAGTTGTAGGGAGTGGAGTAGAAGAAAAGGTAACAAGAGAATATGGGCTTGGGGCAAGGAATGAGAGAGGAGAAAGACTACTTGAGTTCTGTAATAAATTTCAGCTAGTAATAGCAGATACTCTGGTCAAGAATCACAAGAGGAGGAGGTATACTTGGAAAAGGCCTGGTGATATGGGAAGATTTCAGTTAGAGAACATGATGGTCAGACAGAGATTCCGAATCAGTTACTAGATCGTAAGGCATACTCAGGAGTGGATATAGACTCAGATCACAATGTAGTAGTGATGAAGAGTAGGCTGAAATGTAAGAAGTCAGGAAGAATCAATATACAAAGAAGTGGGATATGGAAGTACTAAGGAAGACGAGATATGCTTGAAGTTCTCTAAGGCTATAGATACATCAATAAGGAATAGCTCAGTAGGCAGTGCAATTGAAGAGGAATGGACTTCCATATAAAGGGCAATTACAGAAGTTGGAAAGAAAAACATAAGTACAAAGAAGGTAACTGAAAAGAAACCATAGCTAAGAGAAGAAAAACTTCAGCTGATCGATGAAAGGAATAAGTACAAAACTGTTCCGGGAAACTCAGGAATACAAAAATACAAGTTGCTGAGGAATGAAATAAATAGGAAGTGCAGGGAAGCTAAGATGAAAAGGCTGCATGAAAAATGTGAAGCCATCAAAAAAGAAATGATTGTTGGAAGGACAGACTTAGCATATACGTTAGTCAAAACAACCTTTGGTGACATTAAAAGCAAGGGTGGTAACATTAAGAGTGCAATGGGAATTCCACTGCTAAATGCAGAGGAGAAAGTGGATAGGGGGAAAGAATACATCGAAAGACTCTGTGAGGGGAAGATTTGTCTGATGTGATAGAGGAGGGAACAAGAGTCAATTTAGAAGAGATAGGGGATCCAGTATTAGAATCAGAATTTAAAAGAGCTTTGGAGGACTTACGGTCAAATAAGGCAGAAGGGATAGACAACATTCCATCAGAATTTCTAAAATCATTGGTGGAAGTGGCAACAAAATGACTATTCACATTGGTGTGTAGAATGTATGAGTCTGGCAACATACCATCTGACTTTTGGAAAATATCATCCACACGACTCCAAAGAGTGAAAGAGAAGGCAAATGCGAGAATTATCGCACAATTGGCTTAACAGCTCATGCATCTAAGTTGATGACAAGAATGATATACAGAAGAATAGAAAAGAAAACTGAGGATGTACTAGATGATGATCAGTTTGGCCTCAGAAAATGTAAAGGCATGAGTGAGGCAATTCTGACGTTGTGGGTGATAATGGAAGCAAGACTGAAGAAAAATTAAGACCCATTCACAGGATCTGTCAATCTGGAAAAAGCATTTGACATTGTACAGTGGTGCAAGATGTTGGAAATTCTGAGAAAAATAGAGTTAAGCTATAGAGAGAGACGGATAATCTACAGTATGTACAAGAGCCAAGAGGGAATAATAACAGTGGACCACTAAGAATGATGTGCTCGGATTAAAAAGGGTGTAAGACAAGGATGTAGCCTTTTGCCCCTACGGTTCAATCTGTACATCAAAGAAGCAATGATGAAAATAAAAGAAAGGTTCAGGAGTGGAATTAAAAGGATATCAATGATTTGATTCACTGATGACATGCTGTCCTGTGTGAAAGTGAAGAAGAATTACATGATCTGCTGAATGGAATGAACAATCTAACGAGTACAGAATATGGATTGAGAGTAAATCTGAGAAGGACAAAAGTAATGAGAAATAGCAGAAATGAGAACAGTGAGAAGCTTAACATCAGCACTGATGTCACAAAATAGGTGAAGTTAAGGAATTCTGCAACCTAGGCAGTAAAATAACCAATGATGGAGAGAGCGAGGAGGACATCAAAAGCAGACTAGCAGTGGCAAAAAGGTCATTCCTGGCAAAGAGAAGTCTACTAGTGTCAAACATTTGAGGAAGAAATTTCTGAAAATTTATGTTTGGTGTACAGCATTGTATGGTAGTGAAACAATGACTGTGGGAAAACCAGAACAGAAGAAAATTGAAGCATTTAAGATGTGGTGCTACAGATGGATGTTGAAAATTAGGTGGACTGACAAGGTAAGGAATGAGGAGGTTCTGTGCAGAATCAGAGAGGAAAGGAATACATGGAAAACACTGATAAGGACGAGGGACATGATGACAGGACATCTGTTAAAACATGAGGGAATGACTTCAATGGTACTAGAGGGAGCTGTAGAGGGCAAAAATTGTAGAGGAAGACAGAGATTGGAATACATCCAGTAAGTTATTGAGGATGTAGGGTGCAAGTGGTACTCTGAGATGAAGAGGTTAGCACAGGAAAGGAATTTATGGTGGGCTGCATCAAACCAGTCAGAAGACTGATGACCCAAAACAACTCTCAGGCATGTCTAATATCTGGGCAGTTCCCCATGCAATGCATGTTTGCACATGACTGCTCGACTCCTTCTGCAATGTAGTGACCACATCTTTGACAGACATCAGATCATCTGCTTTCCTCTCTGCCACACCACACTTTAAAAGAACCTGTCTTTTCAAATTTTGTTAAATTTTCTCCAGATCCTTATTAGACATCAGACAAATGTCTTTTTTCTTATCCTTGAGTGACTAGAACTTCTGCAGGACTACTGGTGCACAGTCACTGTTCTGTAAAAGAGCTTAAGCAACAGTACACGATACTTCACGACTTCATTGAGACTGTCATGTTGGATCTCGGATGCAAATTGAGGACAGCTGTATAATGCAAAATTGTTGGAGTGCATTTTCTGATGATTACAGCACCATCTATTGGTCAAATTTTCATTAATTTTTTTTCTTTTTGAGTTCTATGATGTTTCCGTGACACTAATTGTTCCATAAAAACCTACTTATAGAGTTTAAAGGATCAGTACTAAATGAAGAGCATGGAAGTATTAGGTTGGTGCATAAGTTAGTAGTGTTTTTGTCTTGTATGTTAGTATTCTGGTTGCTATTGGTTTATTTATTGATTGTCACTTTTTATTTGTAGTTCACTGTTGCTATCTGAGTTTACATATTGTCATTTTATCATTTGGAGATTGTGAGTGGAGTTGTGGTTGCTAGGAAATGGAGTGCCAAGTGGAGAAGTCAGAATAATTCTAACATAGTCTTCTGTTTTGAGTTCAATAGAAGGGTGACAGCTGCAGAGGCAGCCAGAAATATTTATGCCATATATTGAGTTAATGCCACTGGACAGAGCAGGGAGGATTGTTGTGACATTAGTGACTCTCCATGTTCAGGAAGACATTTGGGGTTTCATGAAGATCATTTAAATGCATTAATCCACAATGATCCACATCTGCGTATGTGCATACTGATGGATGTGATGAACTGTTATCATTCCATGATTGTGCAACATTTGCTTGTAGTGGGGAAGGTTCAAAAATTGGGTGTATGGGTAACGTATGCTCTGGCCAAAATCACAAAAAGCAGTGGGTGGCCATTTGAGCATCTCTGCTAGCTCATCGTCAATTGTCTCATAAAAAACACCAACCATTCCTATCCTATGTCATCAATGTGACAAGAAATGATGTCTTTATTCTGACATAAGGAAAGAAAGGAACGGCTGAGCCCAAACAAAGCAGCAACTCCTTGTACAAAGACCTGCACATATCCACAAAAGATAATATTATGCATCTGATGGAACAACAACAGTGTGCTGTATTACGAATTGCTTCTCCAAGGTGTAACCATCACTGCTAACATTTATTGTCAACAGCTGAGATATATTGCAGATGCAATGCAAGAGTGACCAGGACTGTGTGAAGTGATGCTACTGCACAATAATGCCAGCCCACGTTCTGCTAGAGTGACAAAAAAAACACTATACCAGAGTTGGGTTTGGAAGCTATTCCTCGTGCACCTTATTCATCTGATCTTGCATCCTCAGATTTTCACCTTTTCTGCTCTGTATCAAACAGCCTTGAAGGAACTTCCTTTTTGGATACAAGTGCGCTCTGTACATGGCTTGAAGAGTTCTTCACCTCAAAACGACATGATTTCTGCAGTCATTGAATCAAAAAGTTACCCCATCCTTGGCAACTGTTGTAAATAGTGAAGGAGACTATATTATTCATGACAGAAGTCTCTGTTATGTTTATTACATTTACAGAAAAATGCTACAAACTTATGCATCAACCTAATATACTGCAGTCCATTGTATGTCACTTCCATAGGAGCTATTAAGACAATTTTAGACCAGTTTCATGACACACAGAGGAATTTAAACATTTGTTCTTTCTGCGCTCCGTAAGTGAATGGAACTGATAGAAACCCTAATATGAGGTACAATGGTAAGTCCCTTTACCATGTACATCGCAGCTGTTTGCAGTGTCCCTTATGCTATCCTACAGTGTACAGTATATGGTGTTTGATGGCAAACAACATGTACATCATATGTACACCGCAACTTACAACTGTGTTTTGATTTTTTTAACCCTCAGACAGGCATGCTGTTTTTCATAACATGAGTGGGTGCATGGTGTACTTTGTTTATGTTACCACAGTTAACAAGTAAGAGCAAAATCACAGTTTAATCTTAATTTTATTAAACAATGACTAAATAAATTTATATGAAATGAGCTAAATCACTGTTTAGTTACAATAACTAAACTTTCATAACAAAAAATAAAATAAACTTTCATTGTATCAATCTGTTGCTGCGGACAAGTGTTACCTGACAGCAATGACTCTCTCAAATCATTAAACTCCATTAAGCAGGGTAGTTGCATTGTATCCCAACCATCTGCTTATTTGATTATTAATTATTTTGTAGACAAAAGCTTCATTGTGGGATTGTGCTGCTAGCTCATAATCTGGATCATTTCCTTGCATGGATTGTCAATTTTTTTCTCACCCAACTCGCTGTTTATTTTATTTTACTGTTACTCACTTGGATGTATGACAACACAGTTTATCACCATGTTAGCGGAAGTAATAATGAAGGAATAGGTATGGGCTGATAGCTGTAAAACAACAATGGAGCAGTACAAGACAATGTTAATTGTTCTTCTGCTTGTGTTTCTACAAAAGTGCACCTACTTGAAAGTTAAATATGTGTATTATAAAATTACGAAATTTCATAGACTATGTCAGTTACACAGGTACATATAAAAATGCTTATAATGTTAAATGGCATGTGTGTAAATGGCTTGCCATAGTTAGTATCACTGTTTCATTTGGCCAAATGATGATAATACTATCAGAACTAGTCACTCGTTAAAATCACACTACAGCTTTCTAGCAGTCATTTTGTACTTCTTCAGTTAATATTACTATGATGAGTGAATGTAGGACGGTATTGCTACTTACAGTATTGTTTGATTGGATGGATGGTTCTTTATTGGACTCTTTTTTATCATACAGCACAAATCGTGTAATTGATGTTGGAGGATTGATAATGTTGGCAGTGACCATACACAACATAGTACCAGTTCAGAACTACATAGTCCAGATGCCAACATAAAGTAATGCTTAATATCTAGTGGTAAGACCTTTTTCATGTATGTAGTCCTCCTCCTACTAGCTATAATATGTGCTATCATACTGCTGCCGATATCATCTGGTTATCCAGTAAGCTTTTTCCAGTCTCCAAAGTGTTGAAGCTGCTGATGAGGTAAAGATAACAATCTGAAGAGTTCCAACATCTTTTAAATAATTTACTTATTTTGGCTTTGTTTTGCCATTAATTTAATTATCTGATATGTTACTATTAATATTGCTACGACAACTGCTACTCTTAACTGCTCTGATTACTTCTGGGTTTCTGGCAAATACTGTTGAAGTTTAACATTAATTACTTCCTTGCCATATCAGTGCAGAGAAGCAATAACAAAAAGATAGCCTAAATCATTTTCAACCATGTTGCAGCATGATTTCATGTATGAAAATTGTTCAATGAAACATTATCTTCATATGATCACATTGTTACGAACAGATGATAATGCAGTTAATATTATACAAAATGAGCTAAATGAAAATTAAATTTCGCAGAAAAAATTTTTGTGACCATAAATTTTGTACTCAGTGAGCTGATGAAAAAATATTGTAAATAATTTTAACATACTAACAGTAGACAAAAAGCAAGAGGCTTAGAATTTCTGCATATTCAAAACAAAATTTAAAATATATGATATTAGTCACTTCTAGAATTTATTTGACTGTCTAGATTCAAGAACTGTAAACTCCTGCATTAAAAAACACTAGTAAATGAATGACAACTACAGAAACACTGAGGAATCAGCAACTTTTTTCCCAAAGTAAAGACTTTCCTGCTAATTTTATTATGTTTTTTTTTTTTTTTTTTCACTGTGTATGACAGTTCAGTGATAGTTAATCGTTAATACAGGGTATTAAATTAGTTTCAGAAAGGTGCTAAGTTTTGAATTTTAACCTTGAATTGGTCCACACTCCAGAAGTACCTTTTTCAAAGTGTAATCTACAGAATATTACAAGAATAACTGGGCCATTGAATTAATATGTCTGGTGTTCCTACTTGTTGGCCTTTTTTGGAATTGTATGTAATTGTGATGTATCTTCTTCCTACTTAACATTTTTTTTTTGAAAAATTATTATGTTAACACTTATGCAACAGTAAATATAAAAGTTTTGAAAGTAAAAACTGTTCAACAGAAGCTTGTGAGCAATTAAGTTAATTCATTTTAGCAGCACTTAAAAAGCTTCATCTTGTAGGTGAAAGTCTACTAAAGATTGGGGGGCAAGGCTTTACCTAGTCTTTATCTGCCTGTGACAGTATTTCATGTTCAAAGATATTACTATAAACATTAGGGTAATCAAATCAAAACAATTTTTTTTTCAGAATTCTATTAAGCTAAACATGCATTTGTTACTGTACCAGCCAACCAAACTTATCATTCAAATGTTCTGAAGTTGGAAGATCTAGTAAAGAAGTGAGTAGCATTCAGTCTTGGATGCATCTAAGCAGATTATAAGCTTGCACTGCTTACTGCACATTATAGTTAAAGAAAATTTATTTTCACTCTCGTAGTAAAATTACGTGCTAGTTCCAGGGTATCTATTAAAAGAATTGGGTATAGTCTGAACTAAATTATTCTGAGAAAATGGTCAATTGTGCCAAAATTTAATGGATGGTTAATCAGTGCTAAAATTAGAATTCTGGATTTCTAGCTAGGAAGCAGCAATATCTTAATAATTACTATTTATAAAAAGGTGTGTGAATTAAAGATATGGGACTACAGATATGTGCAAGATACAGTGTAAATGATTACAAGCATTTTCTATCAGTTTTGGAAAACAAGTACAACACAAATGTTTCATGATGCATTGGCTTATTATTGACCAGTAACTTTAGCTCAATTTTTTGCATTTTTTTACTGCTATAAGCAAGTGTTGTATGACTGCATCATTTTCATGAAGCTAGTACATGGCTCAAGTACATGATACCAGATAAATGAGTAGGATTATGATGTATAATACTAACCACTATGGTTTATCAGTGTTTAGAAAACAAGTGGCTAAATTCATTGAGGGAGTTAGCAATCTATATCATCCTCAGACAGTAACTTAACTACATTAGTTTGCATTTGCAGCAGTGTCCATGCCCTTATGAGGAGTGATAACTGGGGCACAGAAAGACTTGTCATTTACTGCATAAATATCTGTTTAAGTCAGATCTCAATAATATTACAATAGATATGTGAGTGAAGGGATGCTGAGCTAGTGACATCTTGGAAGTACATTTGTGAGACAACCTTTACTAAGCTAATCAGGAACACAAATAACATAAAAGACAGCTCATAAAAATTTGTTATCAGTACTGCCAAAAGTGCAGGAATCTATGGATAAATATATTTCCATACCTAAGACATAAACTATGTCAGTGTTATGATACCAATGCACACAACAGATAGTTATGGCCAGCAATAACAACTAATAGTAAAACCAATACAAAATTCACGAATTTTAAAAGACGTATATAGTTCTTTTTCTGTTTTTGATATCTTCCCTCATAAGACTTATTTTAGAGGGAATACACATTTCTGAAATAATAAAACTATTAGATGGAGAAATCATTTAGTACCAAGACAAGTTATGGAACAATGTAGGTAGGAAAAGACTTTTCCACTCATGTGACAGAATGTTGATTATAAATATGTTCAGTGCAATACTTCATGCAAGTGAAATCTCGTAAGAGAAATAAAATGAGAAATCTTTTTGAAGTGTCAGCTGCTACAGCCATACAATTTTTGTATTGGTAGTGATGATATTGCCTGGAAACAAACATGACCTTTCATCGTCACTGAGTTAAATGTTGGGTTGACAACATGTATAAAATTCACAATTAGATACCACAGAAGTAAGCAGTTGTAAATCCTGTATGCAGAAAGAAGCACTGTACTCAAGAAAAGGAATGCATATCAAATTTTAGTTTAGTAACTTTAATACTTTTGGCATTATGTGAACAAAGTCATGAAGGTTGTTATGAATATCACACTGATGTTCTTAGCATGATTGTATTATAACTAGAATGCCTTCTTCTAACAGGCCTGTGCCATCTGGCACAACTCAGAAGTTCGAAACACGGTGCTTCTTTGCATCTGATTTTTATTTTTCTCACATACACTAAGCATTTTCAGAGGTGACAACTTCAGTAGGTATTAGATAAAAATCTTAAAGTGGATTAGGTACTGAAGGCCAAAATTTTGAATTTGTTTCTCAAACTTTTACCAATCCTACACGAATAACAATATATGGTGAATTACTAAGACTCTAAAATAATTTTGTTGTTGGAGTTTTCAAGGGTTTTTTTACTTAGTTTAATTTTGTTTGGTGGAGTACTCTTTGGTAACAAACAAAAGTTAATGTAAATAAAAGCATTAAAGAAAGAATGTCTACTCAAGGAATTAATTTCTTCTGATGACTGGTATTCAGTCACTTATTATGCATTTGCTTTTAATAGTGAATTTTATGTTGGTGTATATGAACTCATTAAGCAAGAGGCAAAAATGTTTAAAGAACCTCTGTTGTTACTTGGATGGAATGCATTAGATTTTTGAATGAATGTATGTTCATGATTTAGCATGTGTTGAGACATATTTTTGACCATGGTTCAGACGCAAATGGAACTGCGAACTTAGAAAATTAATAAAAGGTCTATTCAATGAAAAAAATAATTGTGTTTTTGATTGGGAAAAACATTTTGTATTGTGAAAATAACTCCACTTACATTGACAGGTATGTGGAGTAGCTATGTAGGATATTAAAGATACTGAGTCCGTATCAACATTGCTTCCTTCCACGGTGATTGTGGGTGTTCCTGGAACCAAAAACTCCTGTTCAACCAGTCCCAATAGTTAAAATGAATTGTATTGTTGTGTTGTAAAAACAGGAATATTCTGTTTGTGTGTTATGTTAATGAAAGTTTCAGTCAATAGAAAATTTCATATCTAAACCAGTGCTTGTTACTTAACATCAATCAGTCAACATTTTCAACAATTGTGTGTCCAGATAATCTATTGTTATTACTTTCAGTGTTTTTACTTTAACTGCTTCATGCATGTGTTTGAAAGAACATCAAGCACCTTTGTACTCTGTATGTTGTCCGTATACAGTCTACCTCTCAATTTTATCTTAATATAGTAAGAATATAATTTACTCTACGGACATTATAAATCAATAAAAAATTGTCACCAGGATCTGAAACCCCAGCCTCATAGTGCTTTTTAATTCTGTAGGAGAATTTCACTTAATACTGTAGGTCAATTGATTATAATACATTATTTTTATCATCTGCATGAAGCACTACTTATGTTTGACTGGAATTTTGGGTAGTTGTTATTTACAACATGTAATGACTCCAGAAGTTTTACTATTTGGCAAAACAACTGCAGATTAAATAAACTGTTTGGGACAAATAAGTATTCATGAGGCAATGATGCTTCTATGTCAGCTCTCCTAATCAGCTTCTGTCTCTAACAAATGGTAGGTCTCATGCATTAGACTAAAATTCAGCATCTAAAATTATAACTATTTTGTTTAGCTGATTAAGGATTGTGTCTGCATATAATTAATCCAAACAGAGCAGAAGAAGCATTTGTGCTAAGTGCATCCCATCATGCAATTAACTGAGTAGTGAAGATGAAGATTCTTACACAGGTGCCATTCATATGACAGAAAGGCTGTATGCAGCAAATATAGAATACTACCCACTGCAACTTGTTTCATGTAATGTTTGTATATGTTATAAAAATATGCATAATATGTTAGGGATAATATTCAGGGGATATACAGTAAGATGCTATTGTGTCACCATGGAAATTCATGGTTAAAATAGTGTTTCAACATATTTGTTTTCTATTTCCTGTGGTTGTGTAAGTTTAACACTCCAATATGAAAACACTAATTTCATGATTTTAACCATTCTACTCAAGGAATATATTCTAATTTGGTTAAAAATGACTATTAATATCACCTCAAAATTGTTACAAGTAACATTCTATATCAATTCCACACTATTGATGAAAGCTGTTACAAAACTGTCTTGTTGCATGCTCAATAACTTGTTCTTCATAATTTTCAAAATAATCTGAAATAATAATGATAATTATTAACTACAATTTGGAAAAAGTGAAACACTGAGACCAAGAGATGTCTTCACAATGAACTTTATTCCACCGATATGATTAGCATTACAGACCTGTACATGCACTTTGACTGTGGAAATTCAGTATGGAGAAGCACCGACAAATGATGAAGTCAGAGCCACTAGATGTCATGCATGGAATCAAAGAGCACCTGAATATGCTGTTGGAGAATTCTCTGCATGCAGCTAGTAGATGCATCCACAAAGCATAAACTGTAGTTTGCAGGAGGACCTGGACAAACAAGCAGCTGACTGACCACATCCCAGACATGTTATGGAAACAAGCAGGCCTGGGAAGCAGTGGTACCTGCCACTCTTCAAAGAAGCCTTGTACATTCCTTGCCAAATGTGGCTGGGCATTGTCCCGCTGAAATGTGGAATGTGGAATGGCCTGCAGGAAGGGCAGTGCCTCAGGCTGTAAAACGTCCCTATGTAGCAGTAGTTGTTCAGATTGCCCTGAAGATGTAGAAGGCAAGACTTTATGATACAGGCAAAGGTGACCCAAACCATCACACTTGGCATTTGTCCACTATGCTGCTCAGCAATACAGTCTGCTTGATTGAATTCACCAAGGTTATGTAGAATGCGTATGCAGCCATCACTGTAGGAGAAGTAGAAGTAGGCTCATCCAAAAATAGCACATTTTGCCACTCAGCACACAAATGTTGGCATTCACATGCCCATTGCATTTTGTGTTGTTGGTGGGTTCTGATCAATGGGAACCAAAGCAATGGCATGAATGCCACAATCCCAGCCGGTGTCAAACCATCAATGCAGACATGTCTGCACCTGGTGGAGTGCTCCAACATCACACCAACACTGTGGACAAAGCTGTTCTGTCTGTTGTAATCAAATGGACAAGATGGTGGTCATCTTGCACTGTGGTCACATTGTGTAATTCAGTACCCTATCAGTGATGTGTACGGTTCTCTTCTCTCCATTGGTTCCACATCTGCCTCACTATTGAAACAGCATGCTCTGTACAAGCTGCAAAGTCATGGAATGACAGACCCATGCCCGGAGATGAATTATTCTGCCCCATTCGAATGCACTCAGATGCCAACATTCCACCCTGTGATGCTGGTGAAACATAGTGGCACTTGGTTACATGTTTCCACTTTATAAGATGGCTCTGCACTTAATGAGTATTGTGTAACACTGACCTGTCTTGTCACATAAAAGAAGGTGCTGTCACACCTATATGCATGCCACCTCTCTGCCATTTAAATCACTTATTATGGTTCTGCTATTCTACGCTTCCTCTTATAGTGGCACGTTGCAGACCACTTATTTTAACTGTTTCACTTTTTACAAACAGTAGTATATTATTGCAGCCTTCTAAAAATGAATCAGTAGCACACAGAGAGAAAAAAAGCTTGCATATGAATATAAATATCAGTTAATTAGTACCGTGAAATTGCTCTTCAACATTTCTCTAGCACATAATGTATACACTACAAACATTGTGATCAATAAAAAAGAGAGCCATGTAGAGGTATGAATTATTTATAATGTGTACATGTGAACTCATAAAACTATATTTCACTGTTTATCTCTGGGCCTTGTCACAAGCTCTAATTAAAAGCTAAGTCCTCTTCTGCTGTTTGGTGCTTTAATTCAAAAGACAAGACTCTTAATTTTTTTCTAGAAATTATATATTATCATATGCAATGTAGTTCTGACAAAGACCAGTATTCATATTCTGAAAATCTGAGGCACTCTCATATTATGACAGCACATTGGGCTAGGAACTGTGTCATACCTGCAAATATGTAACTCTCAATTGTTACAGATCAATCTGATGAGTTTTAGTGACCATATGTACTTACAATATTCTGAAAGCTGATTTGTTAAATTTGTTTTATTCCAATTTCAAATTTAAGTCACTTTTAATCAGTGTATGTTAGCATGTTGGCACTAACAACTGAAAAATCCTTTTACTGTGAAAGCTGTGTTGGTTAAGCTGCCTCACCCCTCCCCTGAACACATTATTTGATTATGTCTGCATCTGAACTATTTATTGTGAGGAGTGTGGAGAATTTATCTCTCTCAAAGGAGCACAGTTTCCTGAGGTTTCCCTCCCTCTCTCTCTCCTCTTCAAAGATTCAATGTTTCCAATGAAACTGTCCAATCACAAGGGCAATAAGCAATGGAAGCGGTTGCTGTAATTTTATCTGTACCGAACTGAGAGTATTCTGGAAGCAAAACACTTGCTGCAAAGATGCAGGTGAGCTTTAATGTGTCTAGATAATTCAATGATAACAGCACAATTCTTTCATCATTCCAGGCTCAGGTGCCAAACTGATGCAGGTACTAAGAAGTAGTCTTCAGTGAGGCCATGCAAAAGACAAGACTATGTTGTAATCACATTATTACATTATTCTCTATTGATTAGAGCCAACACAGGCAAAGGATTTAATCTTATTTCAGTAAATTGTAGTTTATTATTGGGTAAGAAACTTAATACACATAGTCACTTCTTAATGAAACCAGAAATAAATAATACTAAAAATCAAGGACCTGAACTGTTAATATGGCTTAAACAACAACCATAGCAGAAAAAAATGACTTAAAAGAAAGGCATTGGTAGTGAACAACTTGATCAAGTCACATGAAGATTATATAAAACTACTGAACAATCAGAATATGAGGTTTACGAGAGACAAACAATGGCCGTGTATAGGTAAGCAGCTAAAGCTTGAGTAATGCTGAGAACTTGATGGAGTATGGAAATATTTTGTAGCCACTCAGGCATTTGCTGCCAGTTTAAGTACACAGGAGAAAAGGTTTATAAGCAGAAGATGTGGTTAGAAAATGAATGTTAGTCGAATGTTTCCAAGTTCTTTTCACTTGGAAAATGACATGGTTAATAGAGAAAAAGATATGAATGGAGAGATTAAATTCATGAGTAAATCAGAGTCATTTTCAGATTATCTATTCCGGAGTTAGTGGGGCAGGTAATTTGTATGTGATCTTTAAGTTAGTGATGCAGGAAATAGTGGAAGATATAAGCATGTAGTTGTGCCTGGGCTTGAAGTATTCATGCCACAGGCTAATAGTGGCAGTTGTATTGTTCAGCACTTATTTTTATTGGATAAATGTGAGCCTATATGCATCTAAAGAAATATTCATCTTAATTTCTGGTATGTGAGGGTTGGGTGTCCTGGTTCATTGATGGTATCTTCATGATCTGATCTCAGACCACATCCTTCAGAAGGGCTATGGTCATCTATCATCACATCCTGAAATGAGGGACATCCTACCCAAGGTCTTTCCCACCCCTCCTAAAGTTGTGTCACATTGCCCACCCAACCTCCACAATGTTCTAGTCCATCCTTATGCCACTCCCAGTCCCAGCCCCTTGCTACCGTATTTACTCGAATCTAAGCCGCACTTTTTTCCGGTTTTTGTAATCCAAAAAACCACCTGCAGCTTAGAATCGAGTGCAACGCGGAAGTTCTGAAAAATGTTGGTAGGTGCAGCCACAACTAACTTCAGTCGTCGAATATATGTAGCGCTTCGCAGGCACAAAGATAAATACTGGCACCAAAACCTCTGCGTCAGTAAATAAATTTAAAAAAAGGCGGAAGACGAGCTTTTTTTCTCCGCCCTGAGTTACGACCACTGCATTTTCATACATTATCCAACGAAGTAAATACAGATTCTGTATTGTTCATCTTCGAATGTAACAGCATTTCAATGCACTACGAAAATCCGACTGGCAAGACCAACGAGTTAAAATTTAACTCGTTGGGCAAGACTGTTTGGGATGTTTCCCAATATGGCCAACTCTGCGTTCTGAATTTTGCCTACCTGTGAGAAGAGATGGTTGCTAATAGGAACTTTTATGAATTGTGAATCACATGCAGTATTCTCTCCACCATAATTAAATAATACGAATATAAACATTTTGCCATGTATTCTTTCGTGTTTGCTGCTACCTCATTTAAATCCCGGCTGCCTAATAAACTACGAAACTAGAGTGAGACAACAGCAAACGCGGAAGAATATACATATCATGTCTTGTTTATATTCGTATTATTCTTATGCCGAATAGTGATACAGTCAGAAATGAAGCACGGCAATTGATTAGATTTTTAAATCTAAGATGACTAATTTCTGTACAGAATGTAATGTACTAAAGAGGCATCTGCAAAGATTTTCAAACGGAGAAAAATTTTCGCTAAACTCTCGTTCAGAACATCTTCTATCATACGCAGTCTATTATTTGGTTCTTGTTGATCATTATCAAAGAAAGCAGTCTCTTGCCATTGTTTCGCTAATGAGACGATTTCTCCCTTTTTTTTTAAATTGTAAGCGGCGGTAGCGCGCACAAAAGCAAGCCATGCCGCGAGCGGCGACAGGCCGTAAACACTCACTATCAGAATGCAACAAACAATGCATGACACAGTACAGTAATGCATTTTCAGCTTTGAGTAACGTAAACACCTATAACAAAGAGAACGGCACTTATCAGATCAAAGAAAAATAAGCAATCAATTCAAACCAGACGACGCACGTGAAAAAGGAAGGGTACCCGTATAAATACGGACGAAGCGCCTGACGCATAGCAACGGCTACCTGGTAAAGTTTAACTGCTAAGCTTACGACTCGAACCAAACTACTATAGCTGTATCGTCATTCATTCGACCTAAACTGTGTCTCATATTACAATGGACCAACTTTGTTTCGATTTAGAGGTGCGGCCTAAAACTTTTCTCTCCCCTTGAATTTCGAGTCTCAGATTTCAGGTGCGGCTTAGATTCGGGAAATTTTTTTTCCCTCGATTTCGAGTCTCATTTTTCAGGTGCGGCTTAGATTCGAGTGCGGCTTAAATTCGAGTAAATACGGTACAGGTATCCTTGTGGAACACCCAAGTGTGAGGCCTACCCAATCCACCCACCCAGCACTTCCTATTTCAATCCTGTCACAGGCCTATCCTACCTCATCAGAGGTAGGGCCACCTGTGAAGGCAGCCATGTCATATATCAGATCTGCTGAAACATTGCTCATCTGTTTGTATTGGTATGACTACCAACCAGCTGTCCACCAGGGTGAATGGCCTTTGCCAAACTGTGGCCAAAAGCAAAGTGGACCATCCTATAGCACAATATTCAGCAGAACATAGCACACTTGATTTCATTGGCTGCTTCATAACCCAAACCATCTGGAGCCTTCCCTCCATCATAATCTTTTCTGACCTGCTTGGATGGGAGTTATCTTTACAACACATTCTCCATGTCCAAAATCATCCAAGTCTCAACTTATGGTAACCTACTGTCCCCACACCCTTTACCCAACTTTTCCACCCCCTCTATACTGTTATTTCCCCCCAGTTTGCGTCCCCTCACCCTCATTGTGTGCTACCCTCTGCTGAAACACCCCTTTGGTCTTTCCCCCTTCTCTGATTGTCTCTTTTCCACTTCCTGTTTCCCACATATCCCCTCCCTCCCACACAGCCTCCTGAAGCTGTGCCTGTCAAGCTTGTCTGAACAACTTTTCCACCCCCTCTATACTGTTATTTCCCCCCAGTTTGCGTCCCCTCACCCTCATTGTGTGCTACCCTCTGCTGAAACACCCCTTTGGTCTTTCCCCCTTCTCTGATTGTCTCTTTTCCACTTCCTGTTTCCCACATATCCCCTCCCTCCCACACAGCCTCCTGAAGCTGTGCCTGTCAAGCTTGTCTGAACACCTCAAATCCCTGCAATCTCCACCAGGCAGTGCTGATTCCTGTTCCCCCACGCACTGTGTATTGTGTACGGTGTATTGAACTAGGGACCTAGAAATAACAGAGAGGCTTCATCCCACCATAGCCCTCAGTGGTTAACAACCCGGCAACAGGCCACAGCAGTCTACCTGCCACCCCACACCGAACCCAGGTTTATTGTGCAGTTCAGCCTTCAGTGGACCCCCTCCAGAACGTCTCATACCAGATGAGTGTACCCCAAATGTTTGTGTGGTAGAGTAATTATGGTGTATGCATATGTGGAGACAGTATCTGTTCAGCAATCACCGACAGTTTAACTGAGGCAGAATAAGGGAACCAGCCCACATTTGCCGAGGAAGATGGAAAACCACTTAAATGCCCATCCACAGGCTGGCTGGCACACCAGTCCTCGACACTAATCCGCCAGATTGATTTGTGCTGGGGACCAGCACACCTTCCCGCTCGAGAAGTAGTGCGTTAGACCACGCAGCTAGCTGGGTGGGCTCCCCCACCCATAATCTGCTATCCTTCCCCCTTCCTTTCCCCATTCTGGGTTGTTGCTCCCACTCAATAGCGTTCAGTTGCTGTCTGGCTGGAACAGCTGTAGATAGCAGTCATGTTTGTGTGAGATATACTTTTTTTATGTGAATCTGCGTGTGTTTTTCTTTTCTGAAAAAGGCTTTCATCAAAAGCTTATATGAACACTCTTTTATTGTACCTGCCTGCAACTCAACATGTTATCTTCACGATAAACATCAATCTGTTCGACTCATAATATTGTTCAGTTGTACATACTTTTAACTGTGTAGTGAGGTGTACTCTCCTACTTCAAGAGCTCATTCTCATAAGAGTGTCTACATGTTCATGTGAACATGTTTTTTGAGTGTACATTTATAACTTCCTTGTTTGGCATTGCCTTCCAAGTAAATGAACACTACTAGAGAATGACACAAGCTGTAACAAAGCTTCCATCGCTTTGTGCTCTTATAGCAATGGTTGTAAAGTATATGCTGCCCAACATTTCTTGGTAGACATGCTGACACTCGCCTTTCCTGCCAAGCTTTAAAATGTGACCCATCATGAAAATAAATAGCAGAAGCCTAGTTTTGATATTGTGGAAGAAAATGTACATCTCAGACTTTATCTTCTGTTTCACTGTGAACTGTACTGTATAATAAATTCCTTTACAAGTATGGCCAAATAAGAGTACAGGCTTTAGTCTTGATCTGGTGCTGACTTGTAATCTGACAGGAAGCTATGTTAGGGCTTAAACACCATGAATGAGTGAAATATTCAATCTGGAAGCTGGCTTTGGATTATAGCCAAACTTTTACCCACCATATTCCATAGGCTCAAAAAGATATGTGGAGTTCCAAAACTATGAGAGATTGACAGATTAAAGCTCACACATGCCTGCCTGAAAATGATTCAAACATTAGTCCACAAAGAGTGGACACTAACTACATGCAGATGATGTAATGGATTTGTATACATCCTCAGAAGGTGGAAAACTAATTTATGCAGGTAGTGCCACTGGCCCAGACACACCCCATGGGAAATTGTCACATGTGTTAGCTATGTAACCCAGTATTAATCTTGAACAATAGCCATTACCATGAATCAGCTGTTTGCTACTCTTCGGTTTGACTTCATTGGTTGTCTTCAAAGTGCTAGTGGGTTACTATGACTGGGTCTGCAAGGGACTTCTTTTATTGTAACCTGCTACAGACTGTCTGGCTTTCTACTTATGACAATAGTGAACTTATTTCATGAACTTGATTTGGAGAATTCTTTGTAACTATTGGTGGTTTGTTTATAAAAACCTTGTAGAACATCATTTCTGGGCCACACTTGTGCATTTGCCCTATCTCTGTTACCTACACTACAAGGCCATCATGTGGTAGCTGGGGGAAAGAGGTTTTTGTAGGCCTCAAGTTGATGAGCCAGTTTTTCACTAATTATCCTACATGGGTAATGACCTGTGTGTGTGTGTGTGTGTGAGGCCGGTACAAGGTTGAGGGTTTTACCCATGATGAATGACGTTTTCCAACACCTTTTGTAGAGAAAATTCAAGAATCCTTGATAGGAAGCAGTGCTCTACAGAAGTGCTACAAGCAGGTGCAGGAAATGACCAATAAAATGCCTCCATTCTGTTGCAGATTCTGATTGGCTGGAAGGCCTAAACATTAAATAATTTTATGGAACAATGTGGAGCTAATGAAATTGGAAGTCAGCAGACATCCCTCTTGGGAGTAGGTGACATTGTACTTGCTCTGAGATGGAGGTATTGTTCTAAAGTGTACGTCTAAAGTCAGTAGTTGGTAATTCTGAGTAGTCAACCAAGTTATTTTTTCACGATGGGAAGTCTACAAGCTTTTGAAAATGTGTTCCAGTGAGCCAATGAAATAGGCATTGTCTGTTTTTCTAGGCAAATGTTGCCATTTAGTGTGTGTGCAGATGCATGGTCGGCAGTGCCCTTACATCAGGTTGTTGAGCCAGTAGCTAACTGGGCAGTGATGTTTCCATGGATGAGACAGACTTGTCGAGTTTTAAGAGCAGCCACTAAATTCAATTGTTATATGCAAATTTAAGTGTGGTGTTTTTGTGTGACTTTTCTTATTGACTTTAAACAGTACTCCCATTTTGTTATCGTGAAGATTATTGGCAGAAGTTGCTCAGAGCCAGTTGAAGACAGTGTACATATTAAAGTCCAGTGATTTGATCCTGGAATCTTTCCAAAAGTGTTGGGATTACTACAGAGCTTTGACTATTGATACTGAAGTAGTGAGGAGTTCAACTATGTCTCACGGGTCAGAGCAAGAATGGCAACCCATATTTAGATCAATTTTATTTGGATAGCAGTGCAGAGTAATAATCCAGTTTCACAAATAAACATTTGTAATTAACCGTAGCACCACTAAACTTGGATCTGTCACATGGATGTCTAAAGGGGGGGGGGGGGGGGCGGCGGAGGCAAAAATTGCCCTCACATTCTTTGCACATTTTAACATTTTTTTGTTTGTTTGTTTGTTTTGTTTTGATTATTTAATGAACTAGGAATTTCTTTACTAGGTTGCAACACACTTTCCAAAGTTATCAGGAACATTATAACATATACAAATACAATAAATTAAGTAATTAATATGAGAAATACTATAATATTTTTGTCATGAAACTAACACTTTCATATACATCAGACTTACATTAAGAAATCATAAAAGAACATACAATAGCAAACCACAAATAAGAAAACAGAAAATCAAAGTCAGAAATTAGAACTGAGTTTTTCCTTCCTACTCACTTTCAATTTCACAACCTTTGCATATTATTATTTTTGCAGAATGAGTGGAACACACATAGACTACTTGGAACACCTGCAACAAACTTAGACACTTTTGTCATCTTGTCTTTTTCCTTTTTAGATTTTTTACTCTTCAAACAGATGTGATGTCTTCCTCCTGAATAAAACTCAACAGATTGAACAGTTGCAGAAATGCTGGGCAGCGTTTTCCTTAGAACACTTTCAATTGCAGAGATGACAGGCTTTTGTAAACCAATGATATTCTTTGCTCTCTCTTCCACATCTGGCCTAATGAGCTGTTGACCTAATTCTAGCAGATACAGCCTTCTTACATTATGCTTCTTCTTATTCCAGTTTGGGTTATTTATGATGAAAATTGTTCCAGCATTGAGACAGGCAATATCTATCAAGGTGAAAAAGAGAGATAATGACCACCTTCTCGTCCCTTGTTTTACTGAATGATGTCGTGTCATTTGATCAATCCTGTCCATGCCCCCTTTAGTCTCATTGTAGTAGAGATTGATGTTTGTCTGTTTTTTCTCTGTCGACTCAACCACCTTGTTATCATTGTGTTGTGCAGAAAGAAGTATGAGATTCTTAGTAGGCTTCAGTTTGGAGATGTATGAAACCAAGGTAACTGATGCATTGCCTGTTTTCGGATCTGTGAATAAGAACTTAGAGGAAACTAGCTCTTGACCCTATTTCTTCATTAGCTGTTCTGGTATGTGTTTTCTGTTACTCTTTGATTTTACCACCAAAGTTAACTTGTCATCATTGTAAAGCTCCTTGGCTAGGTCTAAGGATGTATAATAATGATCTGTTATTATATTTCTTCCACTTCCTGTCAGTGGATTCACTAGGCATCTAACAACTGGCTTTGTACTCTGTTCCTCGACAGGTTGTTCATCCTTCCCTTCATTTCTAGAACATACCGGGTGTGTGCATCTAATATCCTAATCAATATAATGGAAGGAAACATTCCACGTGGGAAAAATTATATATAAAAACAAAGATGAGGTGACTTACCGAACGAAAGCGCTGGCAGGTCGATAGACACACAAACAAACACAAACATACACACAAAATTCTAGCTTTCGCAACAAATGGTTGCTTCGTCAGGAAAGAGGGAAGGAGAGGGAAAGACGAAAGGAAGTGGGTTTTAAGGGAGAGGGTAAGGAGTCATTCCAATCCCGGGAGCGGAAAGACTTACCTTAGGGGGAAAAAAGGACAGGTATACACTCGCACACACGCACATATCCATCCACACATACAGACACAAGCAGACTGGGTCTTTAAATATGTCTGCTTGTGTCTGTATGTGTGGATGGATATGTGCGTGTGTGCGAGTGTATACCTGTCCTTTTTTCCCCCTAAGGTAAGTCTTTCCGCTCCCGGGATTGGAATGACTCCTTACCCTCTCCCTTAAAACCCACTTCCTTTCGTCTTTCCCTCTCCTTCCCTCTTTCCTGACGAAGCAACCATTTGTTGCGAAAGCTAGAATTTTGTGTGTATGTTTGTGTTTGTTTGTGTGTCTATCGACCTGCCAGCGCTTTTGTTCGGTAAGTCACCTCATCTTTGTTTTTATATATAATATCCTAATCAATATGCCATACTTCCCAGGATTGTCTTTCATAAAGACAAAGGGACATCTTCCTCAAAATAGGGAGAGCATTTCATCAATCTATAGATCTGCATTTGGTATGCAGTATTTCACAAACATTTCATCAATTTTGTCAAAAACTTCAGAAAGGGGGCAAAACTTATCCTGCTTTCATCTTTTGGTTCTTGTTTCTTTATCATCAAATCTAATCAGGGGCAGAAATTGTCCACATCGAATACAACTCATTGTAGCTATGTAGCTATTCTTTCCCAGTACGTCTGCAGCTCGTGGTCGTGCGGTAGCGTTCTCGCTTCCCACGCCCGGGTTCCCGGGTTCGATTCCCGGCAGCGTCAGGGATTTTCTTTGCCTCGTGATGACTGGGTGTTGTGTGCTGTCCTTAGGTTAGTTAGGTTTAAGTAGTTCTAAGTTCTAGGGGACTGATGACCATAGATGTTAAGTCCCATACTGCTCAGAGCCATTTGAACCATTTTTTTCCCCAGTACTTTCCCCCATAAGTCCTCAAGAGGCAGTCTAGTGTTTTATTTGTGCCCATGAGTATCAGAATACCAATGAAGGCATACATTTCTTCAATGGTTGTAAGTTTTAAGTTCTTATTATGAGCTTCTTGGTTTGTATAGTCCACGATAATCTTCATTATTTCAAGAGTTATAAACTTTTTGAAATATTTTAACACACTAGAGGTCAAGCCTTCACTATATTTTGTACTGACCTGCATACTTGGCTTGGAGGTGCAGTAATATATTCCCTACCACTTTTTGCTGTAACAGTAATGCTGGAAGCAGTTGCATGCTGTTCATCAGGGGATTAACTCTGTGAACTTGACTCATTTTCAATTGCTGTGTCACTATGGTATGTCACAACCGTATCATCTTCTTCTGGATCACTTTCATCACCTTCACTTGCTTCATTTATTATAGCTGACACCTCTTCATATGTGAGAAACCTCTGATGCTGATGAGACGTTTTATTAGAACTGCGAGTAATGTACAACTGCTCAAACAACAAAAGAGATTTATTTCAAAATAACAATGGCAACACGATACAGCAATACCAACAGTCCGAAACTGCATTTCTTTCTGACATATTGTGATATATTTTAATGAGAAAAGTTGTCTCACCAATGTCTAAGGGGGTGGGGGAGGGGGAAACTGCCCGCACTTAAATTAAATATAATAGGCAGGTTTAAATAGTTCACAAAATTATAAAACCATGAGAGCACATACTCTTAGATATTTTTTTACAACTACCTAAATTCTTACTTTTTCACTCCAACAAATAGATATATTACACAAATAAAACAAATACTGTGAGCAATTGGTGCTAGGGTTAAATCTGTAGAGCAGTACATTGCATAATTCATCTTTCATGCTGCACATCACCAAGAGAGCACGGATTCTAGTCACAGTCAAGGTTGTGGGACTTGGTGTGATCCAACGAAAGCTTCGAGACATGTTTCAATCTGGCTGCCACACCTACGTGTACCTAAACTGTGGTGAAATAAAGGCTGTCTCACAGTTTCTGGATAAAGTATGCTTGGATAATTCAGTTGGTGAGACTCTTTATTGCATAAAGCAAATGCCTGAGTGGCAGCCTATTCCAATAAATGATTTTAATTTATGAGGAAGTTTCAGTTCCAGGTCTTCCCCATAATTTACATGCATACAGGCACCACATGTTAGCTCCAAAGCCCCCATATAAAGAGGTTACCAAACCTTAAGGATCAAAATTATTCAGATGGTGGGGAATACTGTACTGTGTTCTTTGAGATACTGAGCTCATGGCTGAAAATGAATATTTAGTTTATTTATTGACATAAATGGGCTACAGCTTGTAACAACAACTTAAACTCATAACAACTGTTCAAAATAAGGACTATTGTTTGACTTCATTGGTTACACACACTGGTATTCCACCAATACTCACTACTATATCTTCATTGAAGTATGCATTTCACATAATTAATCTTCTCCAACATGATCCAACACCATATCCTCAAATAATACTGAAAGAGCAATTCTTTCTTGAGGTCTTTGGCCAACTCTGTGTGGTCTAAATGAAACGATCCACTGTAAGTCTTAATTCATAACAGAGTATTTCTTCCACTTTGGATGTCTCATGTTGTGAAACTTTTGTATGTAGATTACATCAGGCTTGCTATGCATTACACCCTATTGCATCATATAAATGGAAGTCAGCAAGTTCTGGTTATGAGTAATGATTCATATTTGACAAGCCATGTACTGCAAACACTTGTGGACACATTAGAGACAAGTGTGTGTTTCTTTAGGCAGTGCTACTGACATTGATGAGGAAGGTAGATTTTTGCTATGAAAAAAAAAAAAAAAACAATTTACAAATATGTGCCTCAAAATGCTTTTTAAGACATAAAGCTGCCTGAAATAAAGCTTTTCTTATCAAAAAATGCCACTCAGTTTCAGATCATTTACCCCAAGTATCATTTCCACGCTAAAGGTTTAGAACACACTTTAGAGTAGTTTTCATTGAACTATTCCAGTTGACATCAGTCTTGTTGGACAATGAGGTTTGTGGTGGATGCAAAAATGACTTTATATAATGGCTTTGTCTGAATAATGAAATAGTGCTATGCAGTGTATCAGTTGGCTCTCACACTTTGTAATAGCAGACTTTCATGCAGTCCATTAATGGTACATGTATCTTTGCTACTCCTTGGTGTAGAGGCAAAGAACATAATGCAATGTTCACCTTATAATAAATATGGTACCTCTTAGCCCAAAAACTGTAGATCATTCCCTACTGCATTCTGGGACATGTCTCTGTAGGTGAGGTAGCAAATATACTAGTATATGATGGCATTCAACTTTGACATACTTCGTTTGAATGTTGATTGTGGAAGAAATTTTCACTGTGATAATTTGGCTAGCAAGGGGTGAGAAGTGAGGATGTAAGGTTCCTGGTCTCCAAACTTCACGCCCATATCCTGGATTAAACTGTAAACCTCTCCACTGTATCTCTAGGAGTGAGGGCAGGGGATGATGATTTGTCTTTTAGACATGGGCTCCCCTCTTGGTACTGAACAATAACATTCTGCCACACTGGCTGGCCCTTTGACAGATTAAAATATCCCTTTATTTTGCGTTGATTACAGCACAGCCTTTAATTGTGAAGTTCAGCCAACCCCCTACGTTTTAACATTGTGTGATTTGATGAATGTTAGGAGTGTAACCTCATACAGCCATTTTGATGAGTTGAACTATGTGAACATTTGAAATTGGCTCCACAGTTGAAACTGTGTAGTAAAGGACACAACACAAAGGGAAGCTTTACTTTATCCAGTGACATCCACCATTGCAGAATGTTATTATTCAGACAGCACATAGTAGCTGTGGACCAAGTTACAGTTAAAGTATTCTTTGGTGTTATTTGACAGAAGTAGGCTTTATACTAGCCCTGGATATCATCTTCACCCTTTTCCGACCATCAATAACACATAATTACACCCTAAAAATAATTACACCATAAAGACACTGATTAACAGTTACCTCCCCATTAACCAGATGCACTTGTCAACTTTCACACGACATGAAGGAATGGTGCCATTGTGTGTAATGAAGAAAAAGTTTTCAGATCAAGCAGTTCAACAGTCTCAGAGGCAACAGTGCTATAGGTTCTTTCTCCTGCAACATGAATAAAGTGCTTTCTTTACCCATTATAAGTGAATGATTGGATATGGACAATTTGTCAAACACCTTACATACCAGTTTAACTTAATATACATTCCAAAAATTGAGGATGAGTTTGGCTTTAGAAAAAATAAAGGCATTGAACTGGCATTTCTCACAATGTGTGTGGTAGTGGAGGTAAGATTTATGAAAAATTATAACATTTTCATCAGATATGTTGACACAGAAAAATTGTTCAACAACGTAAAATGGTGCAAGATGTTTAAAATTCACCACTCTGCAAAACCGAAGGATGAAATAGATAATTATAAATATATAAGCAATTATTAGTATAAATAATTATAAATATAAGTAATAACAAATATATTAACTTCTTGGTGGAAATGAATGGAAGTGTGGGAGCATGTTGCCAGAGGTCTCCCATGCATGCATCATTGTGACTATAGCTCACAAATTGAGCTGGCCCTGCAGTCCGAGACAGTTAAAAGCATGGGAGAAGACACAGAGTATGTGTGTGTGTGTGTGTGTGTGTGTGTGCCAATCAGAGAACAGTTGTGCTGCACTGTGGTGGTGTTTGTCATTAGAACATGGTTGAGAGACAACACAAGGGGAATAATCATCGGGAAACTGTGAGGAGGGTGAAGTGTGATGAGTGTACCCCATGAATTTGGTATTACTAAGTATCATTGTTTCATGTGCATGGGGTGTGTTTTGAAACACAGGCACTGCTGCCTGAATGAGAGGAAGTGGTTGATCACAGTCAACTTCAGCAGAAGATGACTGCTACACTGTACAGTGGGCAAGAAGGGGCCCCACATGAAACAGCAGGTGCAATTGCAATCACATTTAACAGGACTGTGAAGCATACAATCTCACACTCTATAGTGACATGGCAATTGCATGGGGGTGGTCTCTCACCCAATGAATAGTATATTGTGTCCTGTTGAAAACCACATGTGGGTAGCATCATCTGTGATGGTGCCAAGAGCATAGGAACCGGACAAATGAGGAGTTGGGTCACATGCTTTTCTCACAGAAGAGCAAATTCAGCCTGAGTAGTGATTTTGGACATACTTCCATACATCAAGAGGTGGGAACATGTAATGCATCCAGGAATACTGTTGATGGTCTAGGTGTTATGGTGTTGGGAAGTGTAGTATTACATGGGTGCACTGACCTCTGAATCATTGAATGTGGTACACTCATTGTTAACATTATTGTGATACTGTACTCCTTCCCCAGGTGCATCTTTTCTAGTCTGATTTCGGCGTTTATTTCATTTTTGTGGATGAAAATGCACAAATGCATCAAACTGAATAGGGGGAGGAGCTCTTCGAACAGGAGGATATTTGGTGAATGGACTGGCCTGACGATTCCCCTGACTTGAATACCATCGAGCATTTGTGGATGTGGTGGGGAGATGTATTGCGGAACATCCACATGCACTGCTGACAATTGAGCAGTTGTCAATGGTGCTGGTGGAGGAATGGAACAGCCTACCACAAAAACTCCTTACCAACCTTGTGGCCACTGTGGGAGCACATTGCAAAGCATGCATTGCTGTCCGTGATGATCACACACCCTATTAAGAACCACGTCCCACACTTTGACTTCACTGCAACTATTGTCTTTGAATAAAAGTGTTTGTTTCTGATTGTTGCATTGTGCATTTCTTTCAGCTATCTTCTGTGCTATACTGTAGCAGTTCTTTCTATGTATGGTCCAAGTTTTTTTGGATATGTTACCTGGCAGTGGAATATCATGTCAAAGTCACTGTTTTCCTTATGTTTTGCACAACAGTGTATGTATAAGCTGTAGGGAAAAGATAGATAGTATACAGTATACAGTATACATAAGAACATACAAAGAACAGCA
Source organism: Schistocerca serialis cubense (assembly GCF_023864345.2). NCBI lineage: Eukaryota > Metazoa > Arthropoda > Insecta > Orthoptera > Acrididae > Schistocerca > Schistocerca serialis. The sequence continues at coordinate 171,987,805 of NC_064641.1, forward strand.
AGAATGGAAGATCAAGTTAGCTGTAGGCCAACTTGGATATATAAGACAAGGAGTCGGCCTTCATGCCTTACTGTTCAATCTTCACATTGAAGGAGCAGTGAAGGAAAATAAGGGTCAAGAGTGAGATTAAAATTCAGGGTGAAAGGATATCGATGATAAGTTTCTCTGGTGGCACTGCTGTCGTCTATGAAAGGGAAGAAGAATTACAGGACCTGTTTGATGGAATGTACAGTCTAATGAGCACAGAATATGGTTTTCAAGTAAACCAGAGAAAGAATGTATTGACGGGAAGAAGATGTGAGATTAGTGATAAATGTAATATCAGATTTGAGGAGCATGTAATAGACAAAGTAATGGAACTAGTTCAACTGCATTTTCTGACTACGTCTGCATTATGAAATTGGTCTGATATTCCACATGACTGCGTATTTTATTCGTGAATTTTTTGTTGCCTAACCAAACACTATTGGTGCAGCTTTAATAGGCTTGGTTTTAAAATGAACTTGGAAGTGTGCTGGGTTTAAAATATAAAATTAAATAGCATTCCTTTCTCTTTCTCTCACTGGCTGCTGGATTCATGCTTGTATCAATAACTGTGTTGTGTGCAATGTCCATGTTGGTATTCAGTGTTAGTTCACAGTGTACGTGTATACTGGGTTCAAGTTGTGCCAAGGTGAAGAATTTAAAAATTATTAGGCATGGAATTCTGTTTCTAAGATGTTTTAGTTTTTCTCGGACATATTCCATAAGTCAGCTAATTTCAAAGCATGTTTTTGCTCGTGCAAGTATACCTAACTTGGTAGTGTCAGGAACAGGAGCCTAACCTTGGGAACTGTTATGTTTCAGACTGATAAGAAACGAAGAAGTTCTCTGCAGAAGTGCTGAGGAAATGAATATGAGGGTTGGAACTCCAATAGTGGCAACTATTTGTTTACAGCTCATACAAAATAGATATATGTTTCAAAGTTTAACTGACCTTCAAAATAGTCACCAGCATTGTGTATAACCTGTTACCAGCGATGTGGAAGTCGTAGGATGCTCTTAGCAGTGCCAGTTGTGTTGACAGTTCAAGTGGTGTGGTCTATTGCCTGACGAATATGTAGCAGTTCAGAAGCAAATGCTGTGAAGTGTTTCCTTCAGTTTAGAAAGCGAGTTGAACTTACGAGGGCTTAAGTCAGGGGAGTGCAGTAGGTGGTATAGCACTTAGCAGCCCCATCAGTCAAACAGATCAGTAACAGCTTGCACTGTATGTTCTTGAGCATTGTCCTGCAAAATGATGGTCAGGTCCTGCAGAAAATGTCATCACTTCTGTCTCTATGCTGTTCATTTTTGAAACACAACCTACGACCAGCTTAGAGGCAGAATGTCAGTAAAACTTTGAAACACGTATCTATTTTGTACAAACTGTAATTAAATAGCTGCCACTATTAAAGTCCCAACCCTCGTATGTGGGAAACAAGTCACGAGAAAAGGGTATAGGACCATGGCACTTGTGTAATATTCATCAAGGAGTAATCTTCTGTGGTACTACAGAGACCCATAGAGGGCAAAAACAGTAGAAGCAGACAGAGATCATGATACATCCGACAAAGAACGGAGGACTTGGATTGAAAGTGCTACGCTGGCATGAGGAGACTGGCACAGAAGAGGATGTTGTGGTGCGGTAAACCAATGACACAAAAAAAATTATATAAAGACAAAGATGATGAGACTTACCAAACAAAAGCGCTGGCAGGTCGATAGACACAAAAACAAACACAAACATACACGCAAAATTCTCAACCAATGGTTGCTTCGTCAGAAAAGAATGCAGGTAAAATCTGCTTTCATCGCTGAAAACCACGGCGCACCATTCCGTCTCCCAAGTGATCCCCCAACAGCACAGTAAAACTATGCACGTCAATGCTGTGGCGTGATTGGAAGATGGACTAGAGGTGGGCGTGCCCATAGCCCTGCTGCTAACAACCAGTTCATGACAGTTCATGTTGACATATCTACTTGCAAGCTCTTTTATTTTTGCTGTGGTATTTGTAAGGTCTGAACCTGGCGAGTATCTGTGCTGCGCGGATGGCCACAGTCACGTCTACAGGGTGAGAATGTTCATGTCACCACCGTTACACAGCTTACACAGCACATCGAACTTGTGTGGCAGTTCTCCATCATCAGATCAAAATCGACGTCATCTTTCCAGGTGTACTACATATTTGCCTTTACAAATGTCTGCTTGTGTCTGTGTATGTGTGGATGGATATGTGTGTGTGTGTGTGTGTGTGTGTGTGTGTGTGTGTGTGTGTGTGTGCGAGTGTATACCCGTCCTTTTTTCCCCCTAAGGTAAGTCTTTCCGCTCCCAGGATTGGGATGACTCCTTACCCTCTCCCTTAAAACCCACATCCTTTCGTCTTTCCCTCTTTCCTGATGAAGCAACCGTTGGTTCCGAAAGCAGAATTTTGCGTGTATGTTTGTGTGTCTATCGACCTGCCAGCGCTTTTGTTTGGTAAGTCTCATCATCTTTGTTTTTAGATATATTTTTCCCACGTGGAATGTTTCCCTCTATTATATATATATATATATATATATATATATATATATATATATATATATATATATATATATATATATATATAGTACACCTGGAAAGATGACGTCGATTTTGATCTGATGATGCCATGTGCTACCTGGGGAACAGTAGATGCATTGATAACGGTTTCAGAATTGTCTGCCAGCTGATGGCGTAGAGGCATAGCTACCATGGCGCCATCTGTCTCTACCCTTTGGTAGGAAATGCTCATAGCCAGAATTCACAGAGTGGTGCAAATGCGTGAAGAAAGCAGGCAACCACGCCACAGAGACAATCACGTGCTTCCTACCAACTGAGCAGGCCTGAAAGGGGTCACATTCTGGACTTACGTGTGGCATGATGGTCATTTTGGAGAACTCCCACACAAGTTCGATGTGCTGCGTAAGCTGTGTAACGGTGGTGACATGAACATTCTCACCCTGTAGACGTGACTGTGGCCATCCGCGCAGCACAGATACTCGCCAGGTTCATAGTGTTGTAACTACAGGAGTTGCAGACCTTACAAATACCACAGCAAAAATAAAAGAGCTTGCAAGTAGATATGTCAACATGAACTGTCATGAACTGGTTGTTAGCAGCAGGGCTATGGGCACGCCCACTTCTAGTCCATCTTCCAATCACGCCACAGCATTGACGTGCATAGTTTTACTGTACTGTCGGGGGATCACTTGGGAGACGGAATGGTGCGCCGTGGTTTTCAGCGATGAAAGCAGATTTTACCTGCATGTGAGTGAATTCGTCCGAGACACAGTGGCCCCATCCCGTGCCTTACGGGTCGGAATGCAATGAGTTACAACTCTCGTTCACCTTTGGTGTTTCTGGAGGGGAGGCTAACCAGCACTCAGTACGTGCAGAATGTTGTTAGATCCATTCTTTTGCCATTGTTGCAACAGAAAGGCGGTGTGTTGTTCCAACAGGATAATGCTCGCCCACACACTCAACTTGTTCTACAATACATGCAGCAACTTCTTCGGGCAGCACAATCTCCGGAATTGTCTACAACTGAGCACGTCCGGGATAAGATGGGACGAGAAGTGAGTTATGCAACTCATCAACTGACAACTTTTACAGAACTACATGAATAGGTCCAACAGGTGTGGCATAAGGTATTCCAGGCAGTATTCGCCATTGTACAATTGACTAGATGCCACCTGTACACATACTAATACGGATGTGCAGCAACTTCTTCGGGCAGCCTAATCTCCGGAATTGTCTACAACTGAGTACGTCCGGGATAAGATGGGACGAGAAGTGATTTATGCAACTCATCAACCGACAACTTTTACAGAACCACATGAATAGGTCCAACATGTGTGGCATAAGGTATTCCAGGCAGTATTTGCCATTGTACAATTGACTAGATGCCACCCGTACACACACTAATATGGATGGTTCAGCATGGGTCAATCAATACCTGATACCTCAGAACGGCTTCTGCTATTGATCTGTAAATGTAATCATTTCATGTGCTCAGTATGCATCGTTGCAACAACAAATCTTGAGTGAATTGGAAAGCTCTAAGTGGGTGTACTATTTTTTTCTGGCAGTATAATAATATAATAATTACCAAACTATCAGTTTAATAAGTCATAGCTGCAAAATACCAACGCGAATTCTTTACAGACAAATGGAAAAACTGGTAGAAGCCGACCTCGGGGAAGATCAGTTTGGATTCCGTAGAAATGTCGGAACACGTGAGGCAATACTGACCCTACAAGTTATCTTGGAAGAAAGATTAAGGAAAGGCAAACCTACGTTTCTAGCATTTGTAGACTTAGAGAAAGCTTTTGACAATGTTGACTGGAATACTCTTTTTCAAATTCTGAAGGTGGCAGGGGTAAAATACAGGGAGCGAAAGGCTATTTACAATTTGTACAGAAAGCAGATGGCAGTTATAAGAGTTGAGGGACATGAAAGGTGTGGTGTCACTGCCAGACACCACACTTGCTAGGTGGTAGCCTTTCAATCGGCCGCGGTCCGTTAGTATACGTCGGACCCGGGTGTCGCCACTATCAGTGATTGTAGACCGAGCGCCGCCACACGGCGGGTCTAGAGACACTTCCTAGCACTCGCCACAGTTGTACAGCCGACTTTGCTAGCGATGGTTCACTGACAAATTACGCTCTCATTTGCGAGACGATAGCATAGCCTTCAGCTACGTCATTTGCTACGACCTAGCAAGGCGCCATTACCAGTTACTATTGATGCTGTAAAACATGTACCGTCAAGAGCGATGTTTACCAATTATGGATTAAAGTTAAGTATTCCAAAAGCTACGTACGTTTTTTACTAGCCTCATTTCCGTGTCCTGTTCCAGACCTCACGCCAGCCTGCGTGAGCTTAAACGCGTGCCTTTCGGCTTCCTCCTAGTGGATTGTCTGTCTTGCCAGTCCACAAGAAAAGGGAAGCAGTGGTTGGGAAGGGAGTGAGGCAGGGTTGTAGCCTCTCCCCGATGCTGTTCAATCTGTATATTGAGCAAGCAGTAAAGGAAACAAAAGAAAAGTTTGGAGTAGGTATTAAAAACCATGGAGAAGAAATAAAAGCTTTGAGGTTCGCCGATGACATTGTAATTCTGTCAGAGACGGGCAAAGGACTTGGAAGAGCAGTTGAACGGAATGGACAGTGTCTTGAAAGGAGGGTATAAGATGAACATCAACAAAAGCAAAACATGGATAATGGAATGTAGTCGAATTAAATCGGGTGATGCTGACAAGGGAACCTCCCCATCGCACCCCCCTCAGATTTAGTTATCAGTTGGCACAGTGGATAGGGCTTGAAAAACTGAACACAGACCAATCGAGAAAACAGGAAGAAGTTGTGTGGAACTATGAAAAAATAAGCAAAGTATACAAACTGAGTAGTCCATGCGTAAGATAGGCAACATCAAGGATAGTGCGAGCTCAGGACCGCCGTGGTCCTGTGGTTAGAGTCAGCAGTTGCCGAACGAGAAGTCCTGGGTTCAAGTCTTCCCTCGAGTGTAAAGTTTTTTTTTTTCAGACAATTATTATCTGTCCATCCATCCGATGCGATCACTTTTTTGGGAGTGATTATCACATCCACAAGAAAACCTAAATCGGGCAAGGTGGAAGAATCTTTTTACCCATTCGCCAAGTGTACAAGTTAGGTGGGTCGACAACATATTCCTGTGATGTGACGCACATGCTGTCACCAGTGTCGTATAGAATATATCAGACGTGTTTTCCTGTGGAGGAATCGGTTGACCTATGACCTTGCGATCAAATGTTTTCGGTTCCCATTGGAGAGGTACGTCCTTTCGTCTACTAATCGCACGGTTTTGCGGTGCGATCGCAAAACACAGACACTAAACTTATTGCAGTGAACAGAGACGACAATGAACGAATGGACAGATCATAACTTTGCGAAAATAAAAAAAATTAAACTTTCCACTCGAGGGAAGACTTGAACCAAGCACGTCTCGTTCCAAAGTTGCTCACGCTAACCACGGGACCACGGCGCTCCTGGGCTCACATTATCCTTGATGTTGCCTATCTTGCGCATGGACTACTCAGTTAGCATATTTTGCTTATTTTTATCATAGTTCCACACAACTTCTTTCTGTTTTCTCGATTGATCTGTGTTCAGTTTTTCAAGGCCTATCCACTGTGCCAACTTATAACTAAATCTGAGGGGGTGCGATGGGGAGGTTCCCTTGTGAGGGAATTAGATTAGGAAATGAGACACTGAAAGTAGTAAAGGAGTTTTGCTATTTGCGGAGCAAAATAACTGATGATGGTCGAAGTAGAGAGGATATAAAATGTAGACTGGTAATGGCAAAGAAAGCGTTTCGGAAGATGAGAAATTTGTTAACATCGAGTATAGATGTAAGTGTCAGGAAGTCGTTTCTGAAAGTATTTGTATGGAGTGTAGCCATGTATGGAAGTGAAACATGGACGATAAATAGTTTAGACAAGAAGAGAATAGAAGCTTTCGAAATGTGGTGCTACAGAAGAATGCTGAAGATTAGATGGGTAGATCGCATAACTAATGAGGAGGTATTGAATAGAATTGGGGAGAAGAGGAGTTTGTGGCAGAAGAGGAGTTTGACCAGAAGAGGGGATCGGTTGGTAGGACATGTTCTGAGGCATCAAGTGATCACCAATTTAGTGCTGGAGGGCAGCGTGGAGGGTAAAATCGTAGAGGGAGACCCAGAGATGAATACACTAAGCAGATTCAGAAGGATGTAGGCTGCAGTAGGTGCTGGGAGATGAAGAAGCTTGCGCAGGATAGAGTAGCACGGATAGCTGCATCAGACCAGTCTCAGGACTGAAGACCACAACAGTATAATAATAAAGGGACCACGCGGCCTACGTCAACTACGCATTGTAATCGTCTCAACTAGAAACTGGCTGTAACAGTGTGGCTGAACACTGGTCGTGTGATTCTGTGAGAGTGCGGGGAAATGCCATGCGTACTGACCGTCGGTGGTGGAGTCGGACAGGTTGCCGCCGCCCGAGGTGGCGCCGCCCGACTCGCGGTCGGAGCTGCCGCGCACGCCCGAGTCCGCGCTGCAGCTGCCGCGGTCTCCGGGCAGCAGGCCCAGCCCCGCGGTGGGCGTGGCCAGGCCGCCGTTGGCGCGCGACGCCGACAGCGACATGGAGGCCAGGCTCTCCTGGTCGGACAGGCAGCCGCCGCCGCCGCCGCTGCCCCCGCTGCCGCCCCCGCTGCCCGGCCCGCCGCCGCCGCCCGCCAGCACCACGGCGCCGCCGCCCTGCACGGCCGCCAGCTGCCGACGAGCCTGCGGTCGTCACACCAGTCCACTCATCGTGTTCCGTAGATCCAATCAGTGAAGTGAGTGCCTGCTCTGGATATACCGGGTGATCAAAAAGTCAGTATAAATTTGAAAATTTAACAAACCACGGAATAATGTAGATAGAGAGGTACAAATTGACACACATGCTTGGAATGACATGGGGTTTTATTAGAATCACCTCATATTGCTAGACGCGTGAAAGATCTCTTGCGCGCGTCGTTTGGTGATGATCGTGTGCTCAATCGCCACTTTCGCCATGCTTGGCCTCCCAGGTCTCCAGACCTCAGTCCGTGCGATTATTGGCTTTTGGGTTACCTGAAGTCGCAAGTGTATCGTGACCGACCGACATCTCTAGGGATGGAACTTCCTGGCAGATTAACACTGTGTGCCGGACCGAGACTCGAACTCGGGACCTTTGCCTTTCGCGGGAAAGTGCTCTACCAACTGAGCTACCCAAGCACGACTCACGCCCCGTCCTCACAGCCTTACTTCTCCCAGTATCTCGTCTCCCACCTTACAAACTTTACAGAAGCTCTCCTGCGGACCCTGCAGAACTAGCACTCCTGAAAGAAAGGATATTGCGGAGACGTGGCTTAGCCACAGCCTGGGGGATGTTTCCAGAATGGGATTTTCACTCTGCAGCAGAGTGTGCGTTGATATGAAACTTCCTGGCAGATTAAAACTGTGTGCCGGACCGAGACTCGAACGCGGGACCTTTGCCTTTCGCGGGCAAGTGCTCTACCATCTGAGATACCCAATCACGACTCACGCCCCGTCCTCACAGCTTTACATCCCTCAGGCTGTGGCTAAGCTATGTCACGCAATATCCTTTCTTTCAGGAGTGCTAGTTCTGCAGGGTTCGCAGGAGAGCTTCTGTAAAGTTCGGAAGGTGGGAGACGAGGTACTGGCAGAAGTAAAGCTGTGAGGACGGGGCGTGAGTCGTGATTGGGTTGCTTAGATCGTAGAGCACTTGCCCGCGAAAGGCAAAGGTCCCGAGTTCGAGTCTCGATCCGGCACATAGTTTAAATCTGCCAGGAAGTTTCATATCAGCGAACACTCCACTGCAGAGTGAAAATCTCATTCTGGATCTCTAGGGATGCTGAAAGACAACACCCGACGCCAATGCCTCACCATAACTCCGAACATGCTTTACAGTGCTGTTCACAACATTACTCCTCGACTACAGTTATTGTTGAGGAATGATGGTGGACATATTGAGCATTTCCTGTAAATAACATCATCTTTGCTTTGTCTTACTTTGTTATGCTAATTATTGCTATTCTGATCTGTGGGACATTTTTTGAACGTTTGTATTTTTTTGTTTCTAGATGATGTTCTTTGCAGGAAATGCTAAACATGTCCACCATCATTCCTCAACAATAACTGTAGTCGAGGAATAATGTTGTGAACAGCACTGTAAAGCATGTCCGGAGTTATGGTGAGGCATTGGCGTCGGGTGCTGTCTTTCAGCATCTCTAAAGATGTCGGTCGATCACGATACACTTGCGACTTCAGGTAACCACAAAGCCAATAATTGCACGGACTTCGGTCTGGGGACCTCGGAGGCCAAGCATGACGAAAGTGTCGGCTGAGCACACGATCATCACCAAACGACGCGCGCAAGAGATCTTTCACCCTTCTAGTAATATGGGGTGGAGCGCCATCCTGCATTTACATCGTACGTTCCAGCAGATGTTTATCAGCCAGGCTGGGGATGATTCGATTCTGTAACATATCGGCGTGCCTCTCACCCGTCACGGTAGCAGTTTTGCTGTCCTGCGCCATCTGTGGGACATTTTTTGAACGTTTGTATTTTTTTGTTTCTAATAAAACTCTTTGTCATTCCAAGCATGAGTGTCAATTTGTACCTCTCTATCTACATTATTCAGCGATTTATTCAGTTTTCAAATTTATACTGACTTTTTGATCATCCGGTGTAAAAAGTACGCTGTTGGCCACTACAATTGCTACACCAGAAGCGATAGCAAGTAACGAAATTTTACTTATTGTGAATTTGTAGTACAGTAGAAAGTACGTACGATTGTAAGTGATTTGGTGCGAACTTTAGCACACAGCTTCCACCTCTGGCACCAAGAACGCCTCGTAACCGGCTGGACATCAGCTTGAACTGAGCTCGGATGACAGGTATGAGGCGTGGCAATTGATAACAAAATCAAAACAATTTGGAATATTATTACAAGTGAGACAGGGCAACCAAGAGTACAGGATGACGGCATCACCATCAGAGTGAATGGAAACTTGATAAACAACAAGCTGGAAGTCGAAAACATTTTGAGTAATCATTTTTTAAATGTTGTAGAGAAAATAGGATCTAAATGTTCACTGCAAGAAGCAAGGCAGTTAACGGAAGAGGCCTTACCCACACCATTTGACACAATTGAAATTCCACCCACCTCTCCTTCTGAAATTAGGAAGATAATAAACTCTCTCAAGAATAAAAGCTCACATGGAATTGATGGCAATTCCAGCAGGATAATAAAAGCTTGTTCCCAAGAAATAAGTGGGATTCTTAGCCACATATGTAATAGCTCTCTGAAGCAGGGTATTTTCTCAGATAGACTGAAGTATGCCATTGTTAAACCACTGCATAAAAAAGGGGATACGTCTGATGTCAACAACTACCGCCCAATCTCTCTTGTGACTGCCTTATCCAAAATACCTGAAAAAGTAATGCATTGTAGAGTAGCTTCACACCTTAGTAAAAATAAAGTTTTAACGAAATGTCAGTTTGGTTTCCAGAATGGTTTTTCAACGGAAAATGCTATATATACTTTCACTAATGAAATATTAAATGCTCTGAGTAACCGGAAGTCACCCGTTGGGATTTTTTGTGATCTATCAAAGGCTTTTGATTGTGTAAATCATGGAATACTTCTAGATAAGCTCAAGTACTGTGGTATGAATGGGACAGTGCTCAAATGGTTTAAATCATACCTAACTGGAAGAGTGCAGAAAGTTGAAATAAGCAGTTCACATAATATGCAAAAAAAACTGGTGATTTCTCAAACTGGGGAACAATCAAGAATGGGGTGCCGCAAGGTTCGGTCTTGGGTCCTCTGCTGTTCTTAATATATATTAATGACTTGCCATTCTATATTCATGAAGATGCAAAGCTGGTACTTTTTGCCGATGTACGAGTATAGCTACCACACCCAACAGACAAGAATTAACTGATGAAATTGTAAACAATGTTTTTCAGAAAATCATTAAGCGGTTCTCTGCAAATGGGCTCTCATTAAACTTTGAAAAAACACAGTATTTACAGTTCCACACAGTAAATGGAATGACACCCTTAATAAATATAGACTTCGATCAGAAATCGGTAGCTAAGGTAGAATATTCAAAATTTCTAGGTGTATGCATTGATGAGTGGTTGAACTGGAAAAAACACACTGAGGATCTGCTGAAACGTTTGAGTTCAGCTACTTATGCTATTAGGGTCATTGCAAATTTTGGCGATATACATCTGAGTAAATTAGCTTACCACACCTATTTTCATTCTCTGCTTTCGTATGGCATCATAGTGTGGGGTAACTCATCATTGAGTAAAAGAGTGTTCATTGCACAAAAGCGTGTAATGAGAATAATTGCTGGAGCTCATCCAAGGTCATCCTGCAGACACTTATTTAAAGAGCTAGAGATCTTCACTGTAGCCTCAATATATATATATATATAATCACTTATGAAATTTGTTATTAACAATCCGAACGAATTCAAAAGTAATAGCAGTGTACATGGCTACAACACTAGAAGAAAGGATGATCTTCACTACTCAAGGTTAAATCTAACTTTGGCTCAGAAGGGGGTAAATTATGCTGCTACAAAAGTCTTTGATCACTTACCTAATAGCATCAAAAGTCTGACAGATAGCCATACAGCATTTAAAAGGATATTAAAAGAATTTCTTAATGGCAACTCCTTCTACTCATTAGATGAATTTTTGGATATAGTAAGTGAGTAATTTCCTCAAAATCACAAAAAATTAAAAATATTAAGTGTCATGTAATATTTTGTGTAATGTAATATCTTGTATAGACACCTTTTATTAACCTGACACGTTCCACATCATTACGAAGTGTCGTATTCATGATCTATGGAACAAGTACTAATCTAATTTAAATAAAGGGACTGATACTGTAACACAATAAGTACGCATGCATCGAAAATGAACGACCAATAGCTGTGAAGCGTGATGCCTTGTCAGTCGAATTCGGCTTCTGTAATATTCGTAGACAAATCAGTGTGGCCGTGGCCTTCATTTGTGTAAGTTCCTTTTTTTTTCTTTGCTGGTAAATTGGTAAGTGTAATAACAGAGCAACGAACTGTCTTGAAGTTTCACATGAAACTTGGAAAAACTGCTACTGAAACCTGTCTTTTCTAAAGGAAGTGTATGTTGAAGACTGTTTATCACATACGTCACTTTTTCAGTGGCTCTACACTACTGGCCATTAAAATTGCTACACCAAGAAGAAATGCAATGATAAACGGCTATTCATTGGACAAATATATTATACTAGAACTGACATGTGATTACATTTTCACGCAATTTGGGTGTATAGCTCCCGAGAAATCAATATCTAGAACAACCTCCTCTGGCCGTAATAACGGCCTTGATACGCCTGGGCATTGAGTCAAACAGAGCTTGGATGGCGTGTACAGGTACAGCTGCCCATGGAGCTTCAACACGATAGCACATTCATCAAGATTAGTGACTGGCGTATTGTGACGAGCCAGTTGCTCGGCCACCATTGACCAGACGTTTTCAATTGGTGAGAGATCTGGAGAATGTGCTGGCCAGGGCAGTAGTCGAACCAATGGCGCTCCATACCATCACGTCGGGTGATACGCCAGTATGGCGATGACGAGTACACGCTTCTAATGTGCGTTCACCGCGATGTCGCCAAACACGGATGTTACTATCATGATGCTGTAAACAGAACCTAGATTTATCCGGAAAAATGACGTTTTGCCATTCGTGCACTCAGGTTCGTCGTTGAGTACACCATCGCAGGCGCTCCTGTCTGTGATGCAGCCATGGTCTCCGAGCTGATAGTCCATGCTGCTGCAAACGTCGTCGAACTATTCGTGCAGATGGTTGTTGTCTTGCAAACGTCCCCATCTGTTGACTCAGGGATCGAGACGTGGCTGCACGAACCGTTACAGCCATGCGGATAAGATGCCTGTCATCTCGACTGCTAGTGATACGAGGCCGTTGGGATCCAGCACGGCGTTTCGTATTACCCTCCTGAACCCACCGATTCCATATTGTGCTAACAGTCATTGGATCTCGACCAACGCGAGCAGTAATGTCGCGATACGATAAACCGCAATCGCGATAGGCTATAATCCGACCTTTATCAAAGTCGGTAACGTGATGGTACGCATTTCTCCTTCTTACACGAGACATCACAGCAACGTTTCACCAGGCAACGCCGGTCAACTGCTGTTTGTATATGAGAAATCGGTTGGAAACTTTCCTCATGTCAGCACGTTGTAGGTATCGCCACCGGCGCCAACCTTGTGTGAATGCTCTGAAAAGCTAATCACTTGCATATCACAGCATCCTCTTCCTGTCAGTTAAATTTCGCGTCTGCAGCACGTCAGCTTCGTGGTGTAGCAATTTTAAAGGCCAGTAGTGTAGCATTACGTTTTCCAGATGGCCGAGAAGATGCTGAAGATGACTCACGCCCAGGAAGCCCTTTAACATCAAAAACGGATGAAAATATCGAAAATGTAGGTAATCTGATTCGATCTGATCGTCGGTTGAGTATTCGATCGCTGTAAGAACTGACGAAGAATTTGTAAGGAAAATTTTTCGTAAGCAGTTTAACATGAGAAAAGTGTGTGTGAAACTGGTGCCGAAAATTCTCACGATCGAACAGAAAGAAAATGTTTGTATTGGTTCTTTGAATACCATTGAAAATGATACTAATTTCTTGGAAATAGTGATAAAATGTGACAAATCTTGGGTTTTCACTTACGACAGGGAAATTAAGCACAAATCCAACTTTACCGAGAGCGAAAAAAAAAACTCGAATGAACAAATCAAGAGTCAAAGTTGTGCTGAGTGCTTTTTTTGATATTCAAGGAACTGCGTTTCTTCACTAGGTTCCTGAAGGTCAAACTATTAGCCATCACTGATACCTTGAGGTTCGTTGCTCAGCTCCGTGAGAAAACAACAAAAAGGAAAAAAAAAGTAAACACGACCCGAACTGTGGGAAAACGATTCATGGTCTCTGCATCAAGACAACGAACCGGCTCACATCGCATTGTCTTTTAAGAGGCTTTTAGCGAAGTACAGCATCCCAGTGTTAGAACACCCACCTTATTCCCCTGACCTAGCACTATATGAGTTTTATTTATTCCCTAATGTGAAATCTGCATTAAAAGGAAACAAATTACAGTCCGTTGAAGCAGTGGAAGGAAAAGGGGCACGCATCGTCAAGGAGCACGCAGATGAAGATTTTCAGCACTCTTTCTATCAATGGAAAATTCAAATGGAGCCTTGTAGGGACAGAGGCGGGGAATATATTGAGAGTGACAATCACTAAATGTGTATGTTTTTTTAAAATAAAATCCTTTACAGCCTAAGTCCCATTATTTTACAGCCACTTCCCATATGCTGCTTCAGTTCAATGCCAGAATTTATCAATCGAAGTGGCTGGCGAGTGGTGGCTAGGCTGTCTCTAGGCAATCCGTGTCCAGAGTTTTTAAGTGGGTGAGAGATCTGCAGAATGAGCTCAGCAAGGCAACAGTTACGACAGGACAGCACAGGCAATGTATGGACTTGGGTTATCTTGTTGAAAGACAACGTCATGAGGACTTAGAAGTTAAGGTACAGCCACTGGCCTTAGCATGTCAGTAGTGTAATAATGCCTGCTGTCCAATTTATGGAATATGTGAACCAAAGATGGTCGTGATGTGTACCCCATGGCACCCAGTACCATCATGCTAGGTGCTGGGGCTGTAAGACAATGACAAAAGTAACCTGGCTACGTTCATTCTTTTCGAATCCTCCACATGTCCATTGTGACTGAGTGCGTAGAGTTGGTGTTCGTCTGAAAAGACGACGTGTTGCCGAGTATTGGCGTTGGGAGCACCAATGTCTGCGCGCCTCTCTATGTTGCCACGTCAAGGGAAGTTGGCACAATAGGCCATGTTGACTGTCAGTGGTGCTCCAAACTTCGACGCAGTATCCATGTGAAATGATAATTAAATCAAGACCCTAAGCTGTCGACAGGCGTTAATATACATCAATGGGGACAGTCGAAAATGTGTGCCCCGACCCGGGTTGTCTTGCTTACTTGGCAGACGCTCTATCCATCTGAGCCGCCGAGGGTACTGAGGATAGTGCGACTGCAGGGATTTATCCCTTGCACGCTCCCCGTGTGACCCACATTCCAAACTTAATGACCACACACTACATTCTTAGTGCCCCTGCCCACTACACTCATTACTCGCGGAAGACAATCTTACCTAGTCCCGTAAGCGTTCGGGCAATGTGTGTGCATCCAGCACAGAAGAAGAAGGTCAATGGGCGGTTAGCCTTAACTATAGGAAGATGGTATCTGTTCTTTTGGGCTCTTATGGGACTCGGTAAGATTGTCTTCCGCGAATAATGAGTGTAGTGAGCAGGGGCACTACGAATGTAGTGTGTGGACATTAAGTTGGGAATGTGGGTCTCAGGGGGAGCGTGCAAGGGATAAATCCCTGCAGTCGCACTACCTTCTGTGCCCTCGGTGGCTCAGATGGATAGAGCGTCTGCCATGTAAGCAGGAGATCCCAGGTTCGAGTCCCGGTCGAGGCGCACATTTTCAACGGTCCCCATTGATATATCAACGCCTGTCCGAAAGAACAGATACCATCTTCACACAGTATCCATTGGTACAACTGTCTTGCTGTAAACTGGCCCATTTCAGTTTACGTGGCTGTACAATTCTGCATGGCTGAGCGAATAATATTTCTGTTCTCTAGGGCGCCAATAGCGACGGGCACTGAGGTCCTGTATGGCGTCCAGTAGGGCCCTCCTTAACTAATCGACTGCATTTTATCACGACTGTCGTGGGATACCCCCAAATGCGAGCAATGGCGCGAAACGATAAACCACAGTTTCGACAGCCCACGATCCTGTCACTGTCGAATTCCGACACATACTGCTTCTTACACAAGGCATCACACGATCTTCTCGCATAGCCAACATGTAAATGTGATTTCCGAATGAGAAATGCACTCCATTATCTTTCCTTTATACAAAATGTGGATGGCATTACACCTCGCTTCTTAGTTCGGCTGTTCTGAAACGCTAACCATTTGCATATCGAATCATATAATACATTCCATCCCAGTTTTACGTATGTTGCGTGCCACCTTCTTGGTGTTGCAATTTTAACGGCCAGCATTGTAGAATGAATAATTAAGAGAGATGCATGTGTTGCTCGACAAAGCGAACCGTAGACCCGGACGTAGGTGCAGTTCAAAGTATTATGCGGCAATAGATCAGAACTCTTAGAAGATGCAACAAATACGCTAAAGAAACTGCCTACACTACGCTTGTCTGTCCTCTTTTGAAGTATTGCTGCGCGGTGTGGGATGCGCATCAGATAGGACTGAAGGAGGACATCGAAAATGTTCAAAGAATGGAAGCTACTTTTGTATTATTGCGAAATAGGCGAGTGGGTGCAGCGGATATGATAGGCAAACTCGGGTGGCTATCATTAAAACAAAGGCGTTTTTCGTTGCGACAGGATCCTCTCCTCCGAATGCGAAAATATTTTGTTGGCGCCCACCTAAATAGCGAGCTGGGTGAGTGAGAATAATACAGAGATGGCACCAGAGTCGATGGCCTTTTTGCCTCATGCAATAAGCATTTCCAACAAGACTAGTCATGTTTGGCCGAAGCATGATGTGAAATGTGCTTTTCGACCACCATCTAAGATTAGGACTCTTTTAGGATCCGAAAAGGATGAACTTAGTTTGCGTAATGCGGGTGTTTTTCGTATTCCTTGCAGTTGTAGCATGTCATATATTGATCAGATCATCCAGGCAAATCTGCTATTGTAGAACACTGCCTTGGCACCAGTGATCCTATGGACTGTAATGTTTCAATGGTGAAGCCATGGTTGATGTGAGCGGACACAGTTACATGGTCGAGAAGCAATTAGACGCATGTATGTATGTGTGTGTGTGTGTGTGCGTGTGTGTGCGAAAACCGCTGGCCGCGGTAGCCGAGCGGTTCTAGGCGCCACAGTCCAGAACCGCGCGACTGCTACGGTCGCAGATTCGAATCCTGCCTCGGGCCTGGATGTGTGTGATGTCCTTAGGTTAGTTAGATTTAAGTAGTTCTAAGTTCTAGGGGACTGATGACCTCATATATTAAGTCCCATAGTGCTCAGAGCCATTTGAACCATTTTTGTGTGTGAACCTATTCCGAGATCACTCTGGCAAAGGCCTATCTCGTAAAGCAACCATGCTTGAATGGGAGAAACATGCTTTTGTTTCCGGCTGTTTCGAAGGCAGACGTAAGAAAACGCCAGAGGAAACGTATGCCGCTGTCGCTCAGATACTTGGCAGTCGCCAATGAAATCCATTCGTAGAAGAGCAGCTGAACGACAAGTACTACAGACAACAATGCACAAGAACATTAAAAAGATTTGAAAATGAAAGAACCGACGTTGGCGAATTAATTATCTGACAACGACGTGGAGGAGTGAGATGTCGCCGGCCATGCTTTATAGGCAGAACTTCCAAATACCGTTTCTCGCTCCTGAACCGTACCGAGGTAATCCTGGGGCCCTGGCAGACTGCCAAAGCTGCCCCTTCCTACTGCAAAATTGCCTTCCTGCAATTTTATCTACGTAGATTCAGCAACTTATATAATTTTTGTAAGTAGGCAGTTTACTCTACAGAATCTATGCAAGGAGTAAAGGAGACAAGGTATTTTGCAATCGCTCTCAGACTGTTGACGTGCTAAGGCCTCCGAAATGGGAGCTTAGGTAAACAAACCACCACAGACAAGCAGCAGAGTGCACACTGCGTGCTATCTGTGGCACTGCTTCCTTTGTTACATGACACACACAGCACTCCACAGTGAATGGTAGAGTGCAGTACTGTCTTGCATTCCGTTGTTCCATACTGTACGTAGCTATTAGTCTGTGTGGCTATCGTAAAACTGGAATGAACATTGGCATTCATGCAACTGCAGAGTACACTGAAATACTTCTTGTGTACGGGGAAGCCCAAGGGAATACAAGGAAGGCACGTCAGCCGTGTGAAGAACGTTACCCCAACAGGTGTCTCCATCCCACATAATGTTTGCAAGACTTGAGAGGCTTACGTCTTAACAGTCACCACACTGGACAACCACAGTTTGAGGAAGCTATATGTCAGCGTTCTGCTGAGCAGCCTTCTACGAGCGCCTGAGCAGCAGCACACGCCATGAGGGTGTATGGCATATTCTGCACGATGAGCACCTTCATCCATACAGACTCCAGAAGGCTCATGCAAAGCCTGAGGATGAGTTTCCTCGTCATGTCATCTTTTGCCAACGGCTGCTTTAACAAAGTAGGCAGGATCCTTTCTTCTTACAACGTATCCTGTTTTGTGATGAGTTCACATTTACCTGGGATGGCACGTTCAACATCAGAAAACAACCATCTTTGGACGGAAGAAAATCCTCACTCGCTGCATATCCGAGGCCACCAAATGTTCAATTGTGGTGGATTCCTAAGGGACCAAACTGCTCGGATCAGCTGTCCCTAGACTTACACACTACTTAAACTAACTTATGCTAAGAACAACACACACACCCATGCCCGAGGGAGTACCTCTGGCGGGAGGGGTCACTCAGTCCTTGACATGACCCGAGGCCACCAACATCACTTTGCTGTTAGTGTGTGGGCAGGTCTCATTGATGACACATTATACATTGGTGTCCAAAATTAGAACAACAAACGGAAATTTTACGAGGTTCCGTTTATTTTGCCACAAAACAGTGCAAATAGGTGATAGTAAAGTAGAAACAATGTAAAGAATACAGAACGTAAACAACTCCTACAAAAATTTTCTTCGTTTTTTTCTTATTTAACGGATTTGCACACGCATTCTGACAACTGGTTAATGTGCTCAGTATGGGATGTGACCACCCCTGGCAGCAATACAGGCTTGACAACGACTGGGCATGCTGTAAATGTCATCAGCCTCATGTTGAGGCACTAGCGCCCATTCTTCCTGCAGACTGCTTGCAGTCCTGGAGAGTGGTCGGTTGATGCAAGCCATCTCCCTAGTACATCACAGACATGCTCTATGGGATTCAAATCAGGAGTGCGAGCAGCCCACGTCATGCGTGCAATATCTTCCATGTTCAAGAAAACATCAACTAAACATGCTCTATGAGGTCGAGCATCATCGTCCATCAGTATGAAATCTGGGCCCACAGCACCTCGCAACAACCGCAGAAGATGTCCCAATCTTTCGTCAGATACCTGCCGATTCACTTGCACAATTTCATGAAGAGGAGTTCGAATGGCAAACATAACCTTGCTCATACCGTTAGGGATCCTCCTCGATATCGGTGTCTTTCCACAATGTTTGGGCCCAGAAATTGTGTTCCACGTTTTCTCCAGAAGCGAATCCATTGAGAATCACTCTCTAGACTAAATCGGGACTCACCTGTGAAAACAACATTGGCTCACTCTTCGACCGTCCAGGAGGCATGTTGATGACTCCTCTCTAGACGTTCCCTTCTGTGAAGGTGCCTCAGAGGTAGACATACAGCATGTCTCTGACAGTAAAGGCCCGTCTCTCAAAGCCTCCTTCACACCGTTTGTCTCGATACAATACGTCCAGTGGATGCTGCGAGTTCACATTCCAGTTGTTGTGCAGTACTAAGGCGGTACTGTCGTGTCCTTACAGCCAAATAACGGTCCTCTCTTCTGAAGTCACAAGTGGTTGGCCCTGCCCTGGTCGTTGGGATACAGTTTCAGTCTGTATAAACTGTCACCACTTCCGAGAAACAACAGAACGATTTACATTAAGCCATTGGGCCAAATCAGTTTGCGACTGTCCTGCTTCCTTTCTTTCTATGGCCCTCCACCACAGAGAGTGTGGCAGGTATCTTCTCTGTGCCATACTGCACCGTCTGTGACTGTGTACACAGTGATTGTGGATGTGGGGCTACCTGGCAAACACTACCTCATTTTCATAGGTGCCGTGACGTCATCATTGGCATGGTTGCCTGTTGACCAGAATGGCATCTTCCATGTTGAACACGATTGCACGGACATTTGGTTGACAGATGATATGATTATATCGCGAATTTGACACGGGGCAGGGAAATAGCGGTTTGTTGATTTAATTTTGGACACCAGTGTAGTTCCATAGCCTCAGCCCATGCATGCTGATTGTCCCACTTACCGTGTATGTTTGTGCGAGGTCTTACCCAGACTGTTGGTCGAGGTGCCTTTGGACATACATTGTCACATATGCTTCCAGCAAGATGGCGCTCCAGCACACTTCAACAATGTGGTACGCAGACACTTGAATGACAGCTTAGCAACAGATGGATTGGGTCAATAGCCTGGCCCTCCCGCTCACCATACCTGACACAACTGGATTTTAATTACTCAGGCTACACGAAAAATTTCTTGTACAAGATGCCCGCGAAGTCATCACAAAATCTTGAAGCACGAATACAAGTAGCACTGGAGTCATCTGTTACGTGTCTGGAATCTTTCCAAGGATTCGGCAAAACAT
Organism: Schistocerca serialis cubense; assembly: GCF_023864345.2. NCBI lineage: Eukaryota > Metazoa > Arthropoda > Insecta > Orthoptera > Acrididae > Schistocerca > Schistocerca serialis. The sequence continues at coordinate 172,007,925 of NC_064641.1, forward strand.
CCTCAGTTGATACACAAAATGTATCAAAGCTGGTGGCAGCACCTTCTGCACATGAATTCAACTGGTGTTTGCTGACAGTAATGTACAGGGTGTTTGAAAAAGAACTCCCTAGTTTTAATGTGTCCTAGAATCTGTACAAAGTGACATACACTACTCTAGTTTGTGGTGCTTGATTCATAAACTCTCCAAGTTTGGCTCCCCTGCAGTTGGCAGGTCTGCTTGACCTTGAGACGGCACCAGTGCAGTGCAGAGCAAGTCAGCAACAATGTGTACTCCGCGTATCAATGGAACAGTTAATCGGCATAACTGCAGAATTTGGGGGACAGAGCATCCACATGAAGTTATTCAGCATTAACGTGGCTCTCCCAAAGTTAATGTCTGGTGCGGTTTGATGGAAGATCGAGGGATTGGTCTTTTCATTTCTGTAGAAAAAACAATACACGGGGACCTTTACTGTGACATGTTGACAGAGTACGTCTTTTCCAAAATGGACGATATTAAGGCGGAAAAGGGGCTTGTGTTTTTCCAACAAGATGGCGCCCCAGCTCATAACAGTAACCATGTACATGCGGCTCTTGACACTTGCTTTCCAGGAAGGTGGATAGGCAGGGCTGGCCCAATACCTTGGCCACCACGAAGCCCAGACTTAATCCTACTGGACTTTTTCTTTTGGGGCCACATAAAAAAATGTTGTGTACAGTGAAAAGATCAGAGACGTCAATCATTTACGGGAAAGAATCGTGGCGGCAGTTGGGACAGTTACACCCGAAATGTTGGTGAATACGTTATGGGAAGTGGAATATCGTGCAGGGCAACAAATGGATCTCACGTTGACGTCTACTAATATTAAACAAATCTTTCATGATATGTACTCATTGATGTAATTTTTCATTAATTATCCCATTAAATTTACACTTAAAACAAGGGAGTTGCCGGCCGAGCGGTTCTAGGCGCTCCAGTCTGGAACCGCGCGACCGCTACGGTCGCAGGTTCGAATCCTGCCTCGGACATGGGTGTGTGTGATGTCCTTAGATTAGTTAGGTTTAGGTAGTTCTAAGTTCTAGGGGACTGATGACCTCAGAAGTTAAGTCCCATAGTGCTCAGAGCCATTTGAACCATTTGAACAAGGGAGTTCTTTTTCAAACACTTGTCTCTTTTACTACTTGCCTAGCTTATGTGGTCCATACTGCTTACGTTCTTCTCCAAATTTCAGAGACACTAGCATGCAAACAAAGTGTTTCCGAAGATAAGCTGATTACCACAACACGCTCACATGGTATTCATCTGCCAATCACCTCGCCTTGTAACATACCTTTAGATGCACTCTGTATACGTTGGCCGTTACTAGGGTGACCAGATACAATTCTTTAAAAAGGAGGACAAGCAGCTTCAAAAAGGAGGACAAAGGAAGGAAAAAAGAGAATACATCAAACGGGTCAACTGCAGATGAGGATACCATCCGTCAGCTTTGGACAAGTCACGTGACTGCCGGGAATTATCGGTAAATCTAGTAGTTAATTGTTACTGATGGTCAGGTGGTGGTTAACTGAGAAATATAAAAAAATTTAAAAACATTGGTTATGGTGACAGTGTGGCGTCAATTGTTTTGTTATGTCAACAACACGGAATTGTTTACAAAGCGAAAAACCTAAGACCATTCACCTTCCTTTATTCGACGCACCACTTCCAACATCTACAATTCAAGCAGCAGCTGACAACATGTAAACTGCACTTTTATCTTCCGAATACAAATAAATTGAACGACTATGAAACAATGAAATAAAACCATGACAGTTAATCTGTTGAGTTATTTCTTACCTTCATTGGCCACTGAGACGTACGTTCCAGCTCCACATATCTTACACTCCGCTTCAAATTCATTTCTCCCTTGCTTAAAGCCGGATATTTGCAGGAAAGGACATCAGAAAATGTACACTTTCGTTTAGGCATACCCAAATATTTTACGTGACTGACTCGGTTAAAAATTACACTCACAAATGACACGTGCACTACATGTAGCCAAGCCAATACAAAGCGGAGATACGAAACGAAAATTTTAAATAATCGATATTTGCATTCGCTTATAGGTAGATCAACGGTAACATCGACGATCCTGGTGCCACCTATTAACACCGCCTTCGTGCGTGTTTATCATGAACGCTGTGCCAATAGTTAAAGTATTTAAGAAAAGAGCAATAGAACGGGACGATTGTAAATTTAACTGTATTCCGCTCAACTTTGCAAAAAAGCCGGACACTGTAAAAATCCGCCCGGACCCCGGACAAAGAGCTAAAAAGGGGGACGTGTCCGGATTAATCCGCACGTCTGGTCACCCTAGCCGTTACCCCCTCCACCACTCCGCTCCTTCCATGGTCCATGCAGTCGCTGCAGACTGTTGGATTATGCAGCTGTAGTATGGGGCAATTCAGCCACCACAAGCGTCGCTAGACTGCAGACAATGAAGAATGGGCCCTCCATCTCCCGCCAGACTTCGGCAACGCTGCGCTAGCCGTAGGGTAACCACGTGGTCTGCGGCGCCTTGCACGGTTCGCGCAGCTCCCCCTCCCCCCCCCCCCCTTCCTGTCGGGGCCTCGAGTCCACCCTCGGGCATGGGTGTGTGTGTTAGCGTACATTAGTTTAAGTTAGATTAAGTAGTATGTAAACCTATGAACCGGTGACCTCAGCAGTTTAGTCCCATAGGAACAGAGCACAAAAAAAAAAAGCGTTACGCTATACCGTTTTGCCAGAGTTCCGAAATTGCGGAAATACTTCAACAAAGCGGCCAACACTCTGTACTATAAGACGCGACAATCAGGAAGCGCAAAAACCTGAGCACCCGGCACCCGACATCACTGGCTGCCAACGAGAAACATGTCCTATATCTTGCTCGCGTAAAAAACCACAATCTGTACATTGAAAACATGTGTACGTCATATAAAATTACCATGCAACGGCCCATCATTATGAAGATGTATGTTTTTTATATATTCCGGTGAGTTTCGGGGGGGGGGGGGGAGATATATATTCATGATTAAGGGGCTTGCGAAAATATCATTGTATAAGTGCATTGAAAGCACTTCGATTTCCGGCTGATAGTATTCATGTTAAAGGAGTAAAAAAATTTTGTGGGGTCTTTTGGGGGGGGGGGGGGTATTTTATGTTCATGTCTTCATTGCAAGTGCATCCAAAGCACAACCAACTCCACTGGAAATCAGAGTCAGAACATATTTTTGTAGGTTTTGGGGGATATTGAGTTAATTTCACTGTGCTTTCATAAGTGGGAATAAAAAAACCGTATATGTACACTGCAGCGGCAAAGAAACTGGTATAGGCATGCGTATTCAAATTCAGAGATATGTAAATACACATGTCAAAAAAAGTTTTGCAACACCTCGGTTTCGAGAGTTCCGGAACCTGTACAGAAAATTGGAATAGAGATCAACATAAACATCATTTACGCCCTTTTTATTGCTCATGAAAACCACTCTTTGCATGTTGTACCGCTATACAGTGAGACCTTCAGAGGTAGTAGTCCAGATTGTTGTACACATCAGTACCTCTAATACCCAGTAGCACGTCCTCCTGCATTGATGTGTGCCTGTATTCGTTGTGGCATACTATCTGCAAGTTCATCAAGGCATTGTTGGTCCAGATTGTCACACTCCTGAACGACGATTCGGCGTAGATCTCTCAGAGTGGTTGGTGGGTCACATCGTACATAAACAGCCCTTTTCAATCTATCCCAGGCATGTTCGGAAGGGTTCATTTCTGGAGAACATGCTGGCCACACTAGTCGAGCGATGTCGTTGTCCTGAAGGAAGTCATTCACATGATGTGCACGATGGGGGCGTGAATTGTCGTCCATGAAGACGAATGCCTCGCCAATAAGCTGCTGATATGGTTGCACTATCGGTCGGAGGATGGCATACACGTATCATACTGTCGTTACGGCACCGTCTACGACCACCAGCGGCGTACGTCGGCCCCACATAATGCCACCCCAAAACATCAGGGAAATTCCACCTTGCTGCACTCGCTGGACTGTGTGTCTGAGGTGTACAGCCTGACCGAGTTGCCTCCAAAAACGCCTCCAACGATTGTCTGATTGAAGGCATATGTGACACTCAACGGTGAAGAGAACGTGATGCCAATCCTGAAAGGTCCATTCAGCATGTTGTTGGGCCCATCTGTACTGCGTTGCATGGTGACGCGGTAGCAAAGATGGACCACGCCATGGACGTCGGGAGTGAAGTGGCGCGTCATGCAGCATATTGCGCACAGTTTGAGTCGTAACACGACGCCCTGTGGCTGCACTTAAAGCATTGTTCAACGTGGTGGCGTTGCTGTCAGGGTTCCTCCGAGCCATAATCCATAGGTAGCGGTCATCCACTGCAGTAATAGTCCTTGGACGGTTTGAGCGAGGCATGTCATCGATAGTTCCTGTCTCTCTGTATCTCCTCCATGTTCGAACAACATCTCTTTCGTTCACTCCGAGATGCCCGGACACTTCCCTTGTTGAGAGCCCTTTTTGTCACAAAGTAACAATGCGGACGCGATCGAACCGCGGTATTGACCGTCTAGGCATGATTGAACTACAGACAACACGAGCCGTGTACCTCCTTCCTGGTGGAATGACTGGAACTGATCGGCTGTCGGACCCCCTCTGTCTAATAGGCGCTGCTCATGTATGGTAGTTTACATCTTTGACAGGTTTAGTTACATCTCTGAACAGTCAAAGGGACTGTGTCTGTGATACAAAATCCACAGTCGACGTCTATATTCAGGAGTTTTTGGAACCAGGGTGATGCAAAACTTTTTTTGATGTGTGTGGGTAGAATACGGCGCTGCGGTCGGCAACGCCTATAAAAAACAACACGTGTCTCGCACAGTTGTTAGATCGGTTACTGCTGCTGCAGTGGCAGGTTATCAAATTTAAGTGTGTCTGAACGTGGCGTTATAGTCGGTGCACGAGCGATGGGACACAACATCCCAGGTAGCGATGAAGTGGGGATTTTTTCGTACGACCATTTCACGAATGTACCCTGAATATTAGGAATCCTGTAAATCATCAAATCCCCGACATCACTGAGGCCGGAAAAAGATCCTGCAAGAACGGGACCAACGACGATTGAAGAGAATCGTTCAACGCGGCAGAATTGCAACAATTCCGCAAATTGCTGCAGATTTCAATGGTGGGCCATCACCAAGTGTCAGCGTGCGAACCATTCAGTGATACATCATAGGTATGGGCTTTTGGAGCCGAAGGCCCAGTCGTACACCCTTGATAACTGCACGACCCAAAGCCTAGGCCCGTCAACACCGACTTAGGACTGTTGATGGTTCAAATGGCTCTGAGCACTATGGGACTTAATTTCTGAGGTCATCAGTCCCTAGACTTAGAACTACTTAAACCTAACTAACCTAAGGACATCACACACATCCATGCCCGAGGCAGGATTCGAACCTGCGACCGTAGCGGTCGCGTGGTTCCAGACTTTAGCGCCTAGAACCGCTCGGCCACCTGGCCGGCTAGGACTGTTGATGACTGAAAACATGTTGCCTGGTCGGACGAGTCTCGTTTCAAATTGTATCGAGCGGATGGACGTGTACGGGTATGGAGACAACCTCATGAATCCGTAGACCCTGCAAGTCTGCAGGGGACTATTGAAGCTGGTGGAGGCTCTGTAACGGTGTGGGGCGTGTGCACTTGTAGTGATATGGAACTCCTGATACGTCTAGATACGACTCTGACAGGTGAGACGTACGTAAGCATCCTGTCTGATCAACTGCATCCATTCATGTCCATTGTGCATTGCGACGGACTTGGGCAATTCCAGCAGGATAGTGTGACACCCCACACGTCCAGAATTGCTACAGAATGGCTCCAGGAACACTCTTCTACCTTGCAACGTGCTGTTCAGAAGAGATCTTGACCCCCTCATACAGATTTATGCACAGCCCTGCGGGATTCATGGTTTCAATTCCCTCCAGCTCTGCTTCACACATTAGCCAAATCCACGCCATATCGTGCTGCGTCAGTTCTACGTGCTCGCGGGGGTTCTACACGGTATTAGGCAGGTGTACCAGTTTCTTCGGCTCTTCAGTGTATACACGTCACAGAATGTTATGTCATTGCGGACAAGTGACTAACCATAACGCCGAAGTTCGATGTTGTAATGGCGTCATCGATGTTCATAAATCGCTCATAGGGGAAACCTAAGACCCCCCCCCCCGCCCCCCCTCCCCCCCCCCGTACGCTGTCGATTTTTCTGTTTACGTTAACAGCAAAGAAGGCGACAACTAACAAGGAAGCAAGCAGTTTCATCAGGCTGGCCCCGAGTCACATCCCCAAGTGCCGAAAGCTCCACAAAGTTAGTCTACACGGTATTAGGTAGGTGTACCAGTTTCTTCGGCTCTTCAGTGTATATGTGTCACAGAATGTTATGTCACTGCCGAAGTTCGATGTTATAATGACGTCATCAGTATTCATAAATCGCTCATAGGGGAAACCTAACGCCCCCCCCCCCTCCCTCGGTGCGCTGTCGTATTTTTCAGTTTATGTCAACAGCAAAGAAGACGACAACTAACGAGGAAGCAAGTAGTTCACCAAGCGAGCCCAGAGTCACATCCCCAAGTGCTGAAAACTCCACAAAGTCAGGGTGTAAAAAGCCCAACAACTGTGCTGCAAGAGGGTGGTGGCGGAGGTGGAGATGGTGCTGGTGGAGATGAAGGCACTCGACCGCGAACTGTGGCCGCCAGTGTCGGCGCTGGTGCTGTTGAGTGTGGAGGGCGATAGCGCGGGCAGTGGGGAGGCACGGTTCTCAGCTGGGTGCTGCTACCGCCACCAGTCACCGAGCGTCCGACAGAGACGCGACTGGAGTGATGGATGGTGTAATGCCACTTCCTCAGACGAGAAACAAAAATCAAAAATTACCTCTCAATACCCCAAAGATTTCCCTTCAAGTCCAAAATTCCCAGAAAAGTGAATAAGCGAACGAAGTTCCATTTATCACTATTATTAGGACAATAACAAGTAATTAAATCAGGAATCTAAGACTTGACAATTTAAGAATCTACGAAAGAAAGATTAAATTTCAGTAAAATTAAAATCAAAATCATAATAAATCGCAAAATTAGCATAAATTAACATTCGCAAAGTAGAACCAACGATCCCAAAGAATACTCCGTGTGAGTACTCTTTGGGAATCGTGAGTAATGACTAAGTATAATTCAATGCATTGTCACTACGTTACGAGAGTTATCCGAAGCAGGTCATATATTTGAATGCTAGTTCATGTAGGCGCGCTTAGATTGTTTTTGAGATTGAATAATTGCGATCTATTATGACGCAGCAATACGATCTTCTGACTTCAAATATCACGGCATTAGAATTCGAACGGAGGACTTTTACCTACTAGAATAAAGAGAACTTTTAACTAGATAATTGAACTAAACATTACTTAGACAGTCATTTAGGCAACGAACACTGATAGACAGTTTTCATTCATAATAGCCAGTGGTTTATGGAACTTCAGTGATAGGTACGAATCATATAATTTAAATCCCCCCAACTCCTGGGAAAGTTTTCTTCTCAAGGCTCGGTTAGGAAGTGACTGATATTGTGCAATAAAACACCCTCTCGTGCCAAGTCGTGCATTTGTGATTTAAAATTCAAACAAATTATTGACATGAAACTCTCGAGTAATAATTACGCGCAGCGATAATATTTGACTGTAGCGCTCGGCGCTTGTGTAGAATCTTTGACTCAAATAACAAGCCCACTGTTACGATTTCTTAGATACTTGAAATTACGACCAGCTTGTAGGGAATTTGTTGTGGATGTGACTGTATTGGTTTTATAATTAATATTTCATCATTAATCAGTTAAACATCGATTACGAACGATTAATTACGATTTTTGGTGAAGTAAATATCTTATGGAAGCCTTTATATTTTATGAAGTAACAGCTTTTTCATGAGATGAGAAAACATTTTATTTTCCAAGCACAGATCAAAAGCTAACAAGAATAAACAACTCGTCACCAAGCCGACTACGGCAAAGATAAATATCTATCAGCTGCAGCTTTCACCCGCAGTGGATAAATGACGTCGCCACATCAGCCCCCCTCCTTTTGAAACCGGGTGCACCAGGTATGTGGGGAAACTTGCTCTTGATTTTTCTGCCAGCTCTCGTGAAAACATCTGGTGCAGGCAATGGCTGCTCCTGTTCTGCACTTGCTGCTTCGTTGTCCTCTTCTGAAACCGAGAGATCGGCGAGACTCTCTGCTGTTTCTTTGGCCTTCACGTTTGAAGTGATTTTGCAGACCGAGGAAGGAGTGTACCCTCTTCGGTGTAAGCAGGTTTAAGCCGCTCAATTGAGACTGTCTCTTCTTTACCATCCTTATCGATTTTGAAGCTGTGGCTTCCTCTTGTGATTACCCTGTATGGTCCGGAGTAAGGCGAAACAAGCGGCGGGCGCACCGTATCATCCCTAAGCCACACGTGGGACGTTGCTTGCAGGTCTTTATGTACAAACACTCTCTGGTCTCCATGTCTGACAGGGTTAGTGGGTTTGATGTTTCTCATTATAACGCTGAGTTGTCTCGCGAATTGCGTGCATAGCTCAGGGGCGAACGGCTGTGTAGATGCTGGAACGATAAATTCTCCAGGAACCCTCAATTGCTCGCCATAAACCAATTCTGCGGAAGAGCATTGTAAGTCCTCCTTCACGGCCGTTCTCAATCCGAGTAGGACCAGCGGTAGTGCTTCAGGCCATGATGTGGAATTACACATTAATGCAGCTTTGAGCGTGCGGTGTAGTCGTTCCACCATTCCATTACTAGATGGATGATAGCTTGTGGTGCGTAGGTGGTTGCACCCGCACAGTAGTAAAAGTTCACTGAAAAGTTGGCTTTCAAACTGCCTTCCGCGATCTGTTGTTATGTTTTGCGGAACGCCAAACCTGGAGAACCATGATTGCAACAGTGCTTTTGCAACCCACTCCGCAGAAATGTCTTATATTACAACTACTTCTAGCCACCTGGTAAAACGATCAATGATTGTGAGCAAATAGCGTTGTTCTGAAGAGCATGATAGCGGGCCTACAATGTCCACATGTATATGTGAAAATCTTGCAGATGGCGTCGGGAAGTCAGCAATAGGTGCAAAGACATGTCTGCTGATTTTATTACGCTGGCATGTTAGGCATGCACGCGCCCATGCACGACAATCTTTTTGTATTCCAGGCCACACTACTTTGGAGGAAACTAATTTGGCTGTAGCTCGTACTCCTGGATGTGATAGGTTATGTAGTGCACTATAAATCTCGCGACGATATTTTTCTGATGTGTAAGGTCGCTCCTTTCCTTTTGCTACATCACACCAAATTCCGTCTGGAACATTTGGGACAGACACACGTCTGAGCTGCAGCGCAGTTCTCTGTTCCTCTATTAGACGGCGCAAGAAAGGATCTTCTCGTTGTTTAGACGCTAACTCGGTCCAACGAATTGAATTTAAACTGGCACAATTCCTAGACAGGCAATCTGCGACCAGGTTGTCTTTTCCTGATATGTGACGCACGTCAGTTGTGAACTGTGCAATGTACTCGACTTGCCTGCACTGACGTGGTGTATTGAGCTCTGTGTCTCGTTGAAATATAGCTACTAACGGCTTGTGATCGGTAAAAATTGCAAAGTGCCTCCCTGCGACAGACGTGCGAAAATGCTTTATGGCTAAGTAAATAGCAAGCAACTCACGGTCAACAGAACTCCATTTTTGCTGCTGTCGAGTCAGGTTTTTAGAGAAAAATGCGAGCGGCTGTCATCTGTCATCAACTTCTTGCTGTAGCGCTGCACCCACTGCTGTTTGGCTCGCATCAACCATGAGCGCTAAAGGAGCACTCAATCTTGGATGTCCCAGTAGTGTTGCACGAGAAAGACATTTCTTTAAGTCATGGAAAGCTGCTTCAGCATCTGGACTCCACGGAATTTTATGATTTCCTGTTGTATTTTTAACTGCAAATAACGTTGTGAGTGGCTCTTGGGCAGCAGCTAATTTAGGTAAGTGACGTCTGTAATAGTTGGGCATGCCTAAAAATCTGCGCAGTCCTTTGTAAGTTGTGGGAAGGGGCATCTGTTGTACTGCTTCAACCCGCTCAGGCAAAGGTGACAGGCCTGCTGCTGAAACCAAATATCTCAGGAACTTAACCTGGCGTTTTCCAAACGTGCACTTTGTTTCGTTAATAATTATGTCATACTCTGTCAGACGGCGGAAAAGCTGCCGCAGATGTTCGACATGCTGATATACAGAACCAGAGAATACTAAAATGTCGTCCATATAACAAAATACGAATAGTAATTCTCGAAGCACCTCATGCATGAATCTTTGCCATGTTTGGGCGTTTCTGAGGCCAAATGGGATAAAATTGTACTCAAGCAAACCGAATAGTGTGATAACTGCTGTTTTTTTAATGTCAGATGGAGCCATGGGAATCTGGGAAAATGCTTTGGCGCAATCAATCACACTAAATACACTCCTGGAAATTGAAATAAGAACACCGTGAATTCATTGTCCCAGGAAGGGGAAACTTCATTGACACATTCCTGAGGTCAGATACATCACGTGATCACACTGACAGAACCACAGGCACATAGACACAGGCAACAGAGCATGCACAATGTCGGCACTAGTACAGTGTATATCCACCTTTCGCAGCAATGCAGGCTGCTATTCTCCCATGGAGACGATCGTAGAGATGCTGGATGTAGTCCTGTGGAACGACTTGCCATGCCATTTCCACCTGGCGCCTCAGTTGGACCAGCGTTCGTGCTGGACGTGCAGACTGCGTGAGACGACGCTTCATCCAGTCCCAAACATGCTCAATGGGGGACAGATCCGGAGATCTTGCTGGCCAGGGTAGTTGACTTACACCTTCTAGAGCACGTTGGGTGGCACGGGATACATGCGGACGTGCATTGTCCTGTTGGAACAGCAAGTTCCCTTGCCGGTCTAGGAATGGTAGAACGATGGGTTCGATGACGGTTTGGATGTACCGTGCACTATTCAGTGTCCCCTCGACGATCACCAGTGGTGTACGGCCAGTGTAGGAGATCGCTCCCCACACCATGATGCCGGGTGTTGGCCCTGTGTGCCTCGGTCGTATGCAGTCCTGATTGTGGCGCTCACCTGCACGGCGCCAAACATGCATGCGACCATTATTGGCACCAAGGCAGAAGCGACTCTCATCTCTGAAGACGACACGTCTCCATTCGTCCCTCCATTCACGCCTGTCGCGACACCACTGGAGGCGGGCTGCACGATGTTGGGGCGTGAGCGGAATACGGCCTAACGGTGTGCGGGACCGTAGCCCAGCTTCATGGAGACGGTTGCGAATGGTCCTCGCCGATACCCCAGGAGCAACAGTGTCCCTAATTTGCTGGGAAGTGGCGGTGCGGTCCCCTACGGCACTGCGTAGGATCCTACGGTCTTGGCGTGCATCCGTGCGTCGCTGCGGTCCGGTCCCAGGTCGACGGGCACGTGCACCTTCCGCCGACCACTGGCGACAACATCGATGTACTGTGGAGACCTCACGCCCCACGTGTTGAGCAATTCGGTGGTACGTCCACCCGGCCTCCCGCATGCCCACTATACGCCCTCGCTCAAAGTCCGTCAACTGCACATACGGTTCACGTCCACGCCGTCGCGGCATGCTACCAGTGTTAAAGACTGCGCTGGAGCTCCGTATGCCACGGCAAACTTGCTGACACTGACGGCGGCGGTGCACAAATGCTGCGCAGCTAGCGCCATTCGACGGCCAACACCGCGGTTCCTGGTGTGTCCGCTGTGCCGTGCGTGTGATCATTGCTTGTACAGCCCTCTCGCAGTGTCCGGAGCAAGAATGGTGGGTCTGACACATCGGTGTCAATGTGTTCTTTTTTCCATTTCCAGGAGTGTATTTTGGCATTGCTAATCGTACTGTTAAAATCAGTCACATTGGGTACTGGGTAGCGGTCGGGAATTGTGCGGGCATCGAGCGCCCTGTAGTCTCCACATACTCTCCATGAATTGTCTTTTTTACGGACCATGTGAATTGGAGATGCCCATGAACTATCAGACCTACTTACAATACCTGTTTTTAGAAGTCTGTTGAACTCAGCTCGCGCCGCGAACAGCTTCTCTGGAGGCAGACGCCGCAGGCGGAAGGCAACGGGTTGACCTTGTGTCGTGCTGATGTGGTGTTGAGTATTGTGTCTGCATTTCCTGGTTGCGTTGACGGGTTCGGTAAGTGCTGGAAAGTCTTGAAGCAGTTTACAGTGCTCTGATATTGCCTACAGTATACGAATCGTTACGACTGTCGGGTGTCTTCTTGCGTGACGCACACGTGTGCGCCCCGCTTAGTTGCGGGTACGAAATCGTATCACAATATCCCGAAGCGGATGACGCGGTAGAGGAGCCGCAAATCTTCGTGCGGAAAGACACGGGCACATCACACTGCACTTGAACCGACGCGGAAGACGCAGTAGGCAATATCAGATCACTGTCGGAGGAATCACTTTCTCGTAAACTGCTTCAAGACTTTCCAGCACTTACCGAACCCGTCAACGCAACCAGGAAATGCAGACACAATACTCAACACCACATCAGCTGTATGCATAGCCAGTTGCTGTATGGTAAGTTCGGTCGATGAGCACTGCTGTTGGGAAGTATTATTGCATGTTCCTGGCTCACTGACGTCAGATTCCGTCACACTACACGTTCTTGGGCCTCTGTCCTGGCTGTAGTTGAATTCGGAACACGCAGAAACTTCGGTTAAGGTGTTTGCGATGGTGTCTGCCTTTTTTGCTAAGACTTGCAATGATAAGTCTGTTTCTGCTGCAATGACGGCACGGATGTTGGCGGGAAGTTTACGAAGCCATATTAGACGTAAAGACTCTTCAGGTAGGAGTTCCGGGCCGGCTAATGTACGTAAGGCTTTGAGTACTTGTGACGGAGTCTTGTCGTCCAAATCTTCGTATGCGCAAATTTTTTGTAGTCGCAAATCTGGTGACAACGTATAATGCTGTATGAGAGCTTCCTTTAGCACAAAGTAATTTTGTTGCGACAAGGTTTCTTCTACTTGCTCTATCACTTCTAAATTTAGATGTGAAACCACTATATTAAATTTGTCAATGTTGTTAGACACCCCACGCTGCCGAAATATGCATTCAGTCTGCGTAAACCAAAGCTGGGGGCGCGTCGGCCAGAACGCGGAAAGCTTAACATTTCCGTGTCGCGCGTAGGTACTCCCATCTTTTGCGTTAACATCTGTCGTTCCGTTTTGTGGCGAATCAAAGGGCGTGGGCCGCGATCCTTGGTCGAACAGACTGTAGTCTTCAATCTTGATTCCACTGCCCCATGCTTTTGTCTCTGAATTCATTATTCTCGTCGGTATATATATTTTCTTTATGCTTCTGCTACGATTTTTCGGGGTTACCACTATGAGAGCCTTTATATTTTATGAAGTAACAGCTTTTTCATGAGATGAGAAAACATTTTATTTTCCAAGCACAGATAAAAAACTAACAAGAATAAACAACTCGTCACCAAGCCGACTACGGCAAAGATAAATATCTATCAGCTGCAGCTTTCACCCGCTGTTTTTGGCGCAGTGGATAAATGACGTCGCCACAATCTCACGCACGTCGACATTTCCGTTCAGCACTGTTATTTTGTGTAACGTCGTCTTCGTAACTTGATAACGATCTCAACACTCTACCGACTGTCGCCGAGTTTTAGCCGAGGCTAAGTACAAATCAAACCAAATCATCAAGAAGAAGAGGCGTTATAAGGGGTAACAGCCAACGCACGTAGGACGCAGACAAGAGCAGAGCAGATGTCACCAGAAAGTACGGATCTGCCAGCCGGAGTGTGGCGGTGCAGCGAGTACGTACCTCTAGCAGCTGGTCCTGCAGCTGCTGGATGTGCTGCTCCTTGGCGTCGAGCTGCGCGGCCAGGGCGAGGCTGCGCTCTGCCTCGTCGCGGGCGTGCCGCAGCAGGCTCCATCGCTCGCGCTCGCGCTCCTCGCGCTCCGTCGACAGCTGCTGCAGTGACGCCTCGCTCTCCCTCATCCGCTGCACACAAGAGGAGCACAGGGGTAGCCGGGCCGTGCCACGGGCACTGCGTCTACAGCAGCCTTCTCACTCGTCCACCCGCAGCTCCTCGCCCGAGACACTTTCCTACACGCTCGTGTCAAAATTACGAATCTTCCTTTGTGATATTTGCATATGTACCCTTAAGCCGTCAGCACACTGACAGTGCTGTCGAACGTTAAGCCGTCGGCACACGGACCGTGCATTCGAAAGTTGAGCGTTGAGCGCGCCGAGTTACTGACGTCATAGCGTGGAATAGCACCTTCGGGAGCCTTTCCGAACGTGCAGAGCAATATCTGGCATGTCAGATATTCTGACAAGGGAACCTCCCCATCGCACCCCCCTCAGATTTAGTTATAAGTTGGCACAGTGGATAGGCCTTGAAAAACTGAACACAGATCAATCGACAAAACAGGAAGAAGTTGTGTGGAACTATGAAAAAAATAAGCAAAATATACAAACTGAGTAGTCCATGTGCAACATAAGCAACATTATGGATGGGTTTTAGCGCATTTGCGCCGTGGTTACGTGGTTAGTGTGAGCGCCTTCGGAACGAGAGGTCCTTGGTTCAATTCTTCCCTCAACTAAAAATTTTAATTCTCTATTTTCGTAAAGTTATGATCTGTCCGTTCGTTCATTGACGTCTCTGTTCACTGTAACAAGTTCAGTGTCTGTGTTTTGCGACCGCACCGCAAAACCGTGCGATTAGTAGACGAAAGGACGTGCCTCTCCAATGGGAACCGAAAACATTCGATCGCAAGGTCATAGGTCAACCGATTCCTCCACAGGAAAACACGTCTGATATATTCTATACGACACTGGTGACGGCATGTGCTTCATATGACAGGAATATGTTGTCGACCCACGTAACTTGTACACTTGGCGAATGGGTAAAAAGATTCTTCTACCTTGCCCGATTTAGGTTTTCTTGTGGATGTGATAATCACTCCCAAAAAAGTGATAAAAACATAAGAGTTTGTCACATAAACTGCAACAAATGAATGCAACAGTTTCACAGTCGCAGTTTTCCCCGTGCTCTGTCAAAACATATGTTTTTAACGTTTTCAAATTTTTCCGTGTGTAGACCGTCAAATCCTGCATATGTGCAAGCAAATCTGAACATGTCCTGGAATTTTGGAGAGCGAAGTTGATTATGTGTGAGTGCCTGAACTTTGATAATTATCTGAAAACAAAAAATTAAACTTTTCGCTCGAGGGTAGACTTGAACCAAGGACCTCTCGTTCCGTAGGTGCTCACGCTAACCACTGGACCACGGCGCTCCTGAGCTCACATTATTCTTGATATTGCTATCTTGCGCATAGACTACTCAGTTTGTATATTTTGCTTTTTTTTCGTAGTTCCACACAACTTCTTCCTGTCTTCTCGATTGATCTGTGTTCAGTTTTTCGAGGCCTATCCACTGTGCGAACTTATAACTAAATCTGAGGGGGGTGCGATGGGGAGGTTCCCTTGTGAGCATGCGTCTGAGCGTTGACCAATGAGATGGCACAAAGCCACCTACGTCACATGCACGCCGTCTCCCTTCAGTACAGAGTTGTGAGACGCCATATTGGCATTCAAAATGGTTCAAATGTCTCTGAGCACTATGAGACTTAACTTCTGAGGTCATCAGTCGCCTAGAACTTAGAACTAATTAAACCTAACTAACCTAAGGACATCACACACATCCATGCCCGAGGCAGGATTCGAAGCTGCGACCGTAGCGGTCCCTCAGCTCCAGACTGTAGCGCCTAGAACGGCAAGGCCACTCTGGCCAGCTATTGGCATTCATTTCAAGCCTATATGTTTATATGGCATTTCTGAGCACCAGCAAACTGAGAATCACTGGAAAACCCGTTGTTAACTGTGTGATTCGTTCCAATAAAATAATGAGAAACATCATATTCGTGGCAAAAGAATAATTGTAACTTGCGTATTATGGGAGTAGGCTATTTGAAGGCAGCGACACACTGAAGATCCACTCAACACGCATTGTTATTGGTACAATTTGTGACAGTTAAATATCAATTAATAACATAATTATCTACGATTAACCTTTTTAGCAGGGGTTAACACAATATGTCTACACGTATAGCGCGCATAGTTGGATTGCCGGCATGGTAGCTCAGCGTGTTTGGTTAGAGGGTTAGTTGCCCTCTGTAAAAAAAAAAAAAAAAAAAAAAAAAAAAAAAAAACTGAATGAATGGATCAATAACGAACTTCAACGGCCGTCAGGGGACGGCCGCCACGAACAACTGCAACGAACTATAACAAAAAAAAAAAAAAAAAGGAGATTAGCGTAATGGGTAGCGTCACTGTTCACCAATTACTGCGTCATTGGCCGGTGATTCGCGTCCAAACACTACCAAATTCTTTTTTCCTAACTCTCGCGTTTTATTAGGTTCTGATACTTTATTATTAGTTTAATATAAGCATATACTATATTATTTGATGTTATGTAAATATAAGTTCACCTTTTTTTGAAGGCTGACTTTGTTGGATTGGCTTAATCTACAGGACAGCTTGCGCTACTTGTACAAAGATAGTTTGCTCCTCTTTCTTTTACGCCGCGTAATTCACATGTTGCAAAGATTCTGCTACTCTGTAGGAACAGTGATCAAGTAAGACTGACCTTGGGGTTTTACTAAAATGCGAGAATGATGAAATAATGTTTATCTTATGCGGAGAAGTATTTCAAATTTGTAATGCATTGTTTGTAATGGAACTTTTATATGCCTGTGTCCTTATTAGTTGGACATGGTACTTTCATTTTCGTGGACGATGGAGAAATGTGCGTTTTAATAGAATTTTACGCGCACTCGTTGAGTAAACAGTGTAATTTACGAACTAAAAACACCCCTCAACTGCCGTTGAAGTGCGTTGCGATCGCGTATACCACGTTGGGGCCCACGTACCGTATGCACAAGTCGCATCGTTCCTGAGCGTTCAGCAGCACGTTGAACTTGGCACGTACAACGTTAACGTTCGACAGCACGGTCCGTGTGCCGACGGCTTTAACGTTGAGCGTGCCAAGTTCAACGTGCTGCTGAACGCTCAGGAACGATGCGACTTGTGCATACGGTACGTGGGCCCCAACGTGGTATACGCGATCGCAACGCACTTCAACGGCAGTTGAGGGGTGTTTTTAGTTCGTAAATTACACTGTTTACTCAACGGGCGCGCGTAAAATTCCTACGTTAGCTCTATTAAAACGCACATTTCCTCCATCTTCCACTAAAAGGAAAGTACCATGTCCAATCAATAAGAACACAGGCTTATAAAAGTTCCATTCCAAACAGTGCGGTACACATTTGGAATACTTCTCCGCGTAAGATAAACATTGTTTCATCATTCCCACATTTTAGTAAAACCCCAAGGTTAGTCTTACTTGGTCACTGTTCCTACCCAGTAGCAGAATCTTTGCAACATGTGAATTACGAAGCGTAAAAGAAAAAGGAGCAAAATATCTTTATACAAGTAGCGCAAGCTGTCCTGTAAATTAAGCCAATCGAACGAAGTCACCCCTCAAAAAAGGTGAACTTATATTTACATAACATCAAATATTATAGCATGTACTTATATTAAACTAATAATGATGTATCAGAACCTAATAAAAACGCGAATGTTAGGAAAAAAAATTTGGTAGAGTTTGGACGCGAATCACCACCCAATGACGCAGTGATTGGTGAACAGCGACGCTACACATTACCCTAATCCAACTATGCGCGCCATACGTCTAGACATATTACATTAACCATTGCTAAAAAGGTTAATCGTAGATAATTATGTTATTAATTGAAATTTAGCTATCATAAATTGTACCAAGAACAATGCGTTTTGGGTGGATCTTCAATGTGTCGCTGCCTTCAAATTGCCTACTCTCATTATACGCAAGTTACAATAATTCTTTTGCCAAGAATATGATGTTTCTCATTATTTTATTGGAACGAATTACACAGTTAACAACGGGTTTTCCAGTGATTCTCAATTTGATGGTGCTCAGAAACGGCATATATACATATAGGCTTGAAATGAATGCCTCACAACTCTGTACTGAAGGGAGACGGCGTGGGTGTGACGTAAATGGCGTTGTGACATCTCATTGATCAACGCTCAGACGCACGCTCAGAATATCTGACATGCCAGATATTGCTCTGCACGTTCGGAAAGATTCCCGAACGTACTATTCCACGCTATGACGTCAGAAAGTCGGCACGCTCAACGCTCGACGTTCGGATGCACGGTCCGTGTGCCGACGGCTTTACGTGTTAGCAACCTGTGAGCATATTCATTACTACACTAAAATCTGTGAAGATTACAACACCAAAATAGCACATATGATTGACATTATCCTGTATACGATAATGTGCTACGAGTAGTCATTAAGTTTTAATCATCAGTTCAGAAAAATTAGACTACGTAATGAACTTTTTGTCTTTTTCCTGTTTCATATGTGCACCCCTCGTGCACGAGGATGGTCCGTAACTATACGTAATTCTCTGAAAGTTATTATTTCCGCTCTCCCACCGCCCACTTTCTTCCCAATTGCCAAAAAAACAGTCGCTGAAAAATTTCGTATCAATCTAACAATACAATGAAGGCTTTCACGACCGGATGTTTCAGCTGCTGAGAATTCTTCCGGGTTGTGTGGTGGTGGCCCATGGAACTCTTCAATCCCGGACGTTCCGTCCAATGCTACGTTGGACATCTTCGGAGGTGTTCCTGGTTGTGCTGAGATGCGATGGAAGAACACGGTTTCTCTACCCTTCATCAAAAAAGTGACGGATCAAATCGGCAACATTCTAAGGAAACATGACGTTCGGCCGATTTTCAGACCAACTAAGAAAATAGGCCAAGCACTTCGTTCCGTTGTTGGATAAACGTCCCCCTCTGTCTGCAAGTGGTGTATATAAGATTCCGTGTACGTGTGGCAAGGTCTACATTGGAACCATAAAGAGATGTGTGAATACACAGTTGAAGGAACATAAAAGTCTTTGCCGACTAGGGAAACCAGACAAATCAGCCGTGGCGGAAAATGCTCTTCAATCAAGTGATCACGTAGTGAAATTTTCGGAAACTGAAGTTTTATGTACTATGACGATCTATTA
Source organism: Schistocerca serialis cubense (assembly GCF_023864345.2). NCBI lineage: Eukaryota > Metazoa > Arthropoda > Insecta > Orthoptera > Acrididae > Schistocerca > Schistocerca serialis. The sequence continues at coordinate 172,027,159 of NC_064641.1, forward strand.
TCCACGGCTATATAGAGAAGCCATCGAAATATATAAACATGGGGGTAATTTCAACAGTACAGAAGAAGCCATGAAACTCAGTGATATATGGACGATGGCGCTATAGAATCGATGAGAAGTTTTTATCTTTGATGTACTATGATCGATAGTTAAAAAAATATCTTTGACAGGGTTTATCTCTGCTATCACGTGAAATCCAGACCACGCCCACTTTGCACGGTATTTAGCCCGCTCTTCGACGTCCGACTCGCCAGTCAGTACGACTCAGCACAACCAGGAGCATTTCCGAAGATGTCCAACGTAGCCTTTGACGAAACGTCAGGGATTGAAGAGTTCCATGGACCACGGCCATACAACCCGGAAGAATTCTCAGCAGCTCAGTCTAACAAATTCTTGGTGACTCTCAAACGCCTCGAAGGTGAACGTAACATGTGCAACACCTATGTCCATTAAAACACATCGTATTCTTTCTTATCTCCACTGTATACTTGCTTTCGTGAGAGTAATGCGTGATACATTTAAGTAAACCCAACAATTGTTTAATACCATTTTTACTCATATTACTAAAAAGTTCATTCGAGGAATTCAAAACACAAAGTGAAAAAAAAAATTTTTTTTGTTGAACAGTTGAATAAACGATCAGTTTATTTCCCATAATGCCCACATTTTCAATTTGAGAAGCTATTTTAGTTACATTCCTCATTTTACAACATTCATTTTTGTAGAATCAAAAAATAACTTGATTGAATTGACACTGAATATTATTTATTGCGAAGAGAAGTTTTAGTAATAGCTGGGTGCCCGGCCGACTGGCCGTGCGGTTTAACGCACTGCTTCCCGATCGGGAAGGCGTACCGGTCCCCGGCACGAATCCGCCCGGCGGATCATGCACACTAGTACCGCGAATCATCCACAATAGCACTAAAAGGAATCCATGACATTTCGGTTACACGATAAATCACACGAATCTAAATGTTGCCACTTCAGCTAAATATCTAGAACATATTGCCGGCATACTGGCAGTGTAGCAGCGACGAATACAATACTGAAAAAGTTTGGCAAAAAATGGTTCAAATGGCTCTGAGCACTATGGGACTTAACTTCTATGGTTATCAGTCCCCTAGAACTTAGAACTACTTAAACCGAACTAACCTAAGGACATCACACACATCCATGCCCGAGGCAGACCGTAGCAGTCTCGCGGTTCCGGACTGAGCGCCTAGAACCGCGAGACAACCGCGGCCGGCGCGAAAAAGTTTGGTTTAGTCCATAGTCGCAGTTCATTTAGTCTGCCTAGCGGCTGAAGGTGTCGGTACACATTACCATGCTCAAGCCATACCCTACCACGCAGTTGTCACGTTCGCTTCGCAAACAGGTGACTCAAATACAAATATTTGACACACCTTCGCGGAAAGCGAACGTAACGACTGCGCGCCAGGGGATGGTCTGAGTGACCATGGTACTGTGTGACCGCCCGCTTAGCTGCGCGGTCTAACGTGCCGCTTCCCGAGGAGGAAGGTGTGCGGGTCCCCGGCACAAATCCGCCCGGCGGATTAGTGTCGAGGTCCGGTGTGCCGGCCAGCCTGTGGATGGTTTTTAAGGCGGTTTTTCATTTGCCTCGGCGAATACGGGCTGGTTGCCCTTACTCCGCCTCAGTTAAACTATGTCGGCGATTGCTGTGCAAACACTGTCTCCACGTACGTGTACACCATAATTACTCTACCACGCAAACATTGGGGTTACACTCGTCTAGTATGAGACGTTCCGGTGGCGTCCGCACAATAACCTTAGGTGGTTCGGTGTGGGGCGGCGGTGGGGTGAGCAGACTGCTGTCTCCTGCTGTGGGGTTGTGTACGACTGACGGCGGGGACGGAGCCTCTCCGTCGTTTCTACGTTCCCGGTTCAATATATACATAGATACAATAGCTGCTTAATTTCTACGATGTCCAGCAAAAATTTGCAAAACAAATCGATTCTCAGTCCTCCTGATAATTTATCAATTGACTCATGGGTAAGAAGCTGCCTTCTGAATAATTCATAGAATGTGCCCCCAACGCCGGCCGTTGCTGCCGAGCGGTTCTAGGCGCTTCAGTTCGGAACCGCGCTGCTGCTACGGTCGCAGGTTCGAATCCTGCCTCGGGCATGGATGTGTGTGATGTCCTTAGGTTAGTTAGGTTTAAGTAGTTCTAAGTATGATGACCACAGATGTTAAGTCCCATAGTGCTCAGAGCCATTTGAACGATTTTTTTGTGCCCGAAACGTTTAATTAAGGCTAAAATACATTAAGAATAAATTTTCTCTGTGTGAATATGTCTGTAAACTAGGGAGAAAAGGTCATGATTTAATATGAGGGATGCATTTTTTGCTGTTCCGATAAAGAAGTTTCCAGAGAAATGTCTATATATTGATCTGTAAAGCAAGTTGAAAGGCAGTCGCCGTAATTTGTTTTGGACTACATAAAAGCAGTAGCTGTGAGCTCTCTCTCTCTCTATCGTTTGTTTTCGATGGTTGTTTCACATAATGTTCAAATGGGTCAAATGGCTCTAAGCACTATGGGATTTAACATCTGAAGTCGTCAGTCTCCTAGACTTAGAACTACTTAAACCTAACTAACCTAAGACATCACACACAGCCTTGCCCGAGGCAGGATTCGAACCTGCGACTGTAGCAGCAGCTCGGTTCTGGACTGAAGCACCTAGAACCGCTTGGCCACAGTGACCGGCTTACAAAATGTAAGTGTCGCTCTCGTATCCATAACTTTTGGTTAAATAATTACGCTAATTTAATTTCAAGAGCCGTGTTTGAATTAAGAACCTACTTTCCTCTTCCATAATGTCACATCTAAATTTATTATCTTGCATTTTAGAACTTTTTCTCGCTGCAGCGAAGGAGAGTTGCTGATGAATTGTTTGGTGGCCACAGCCGAACCCTATTAGTGTTCCATTGGCATTTACTTTATCAAACTTTTATTTCAGCGTCCCTGAGATATCTGTTACCGATCTTTTCTGTCAGTATCCGGGCAAGGTAATGACGCAAACTGCATAATTTTGAGATCGGTCACTGGCCTTTAAACAATGTTGTCGGTCAACGTTCTCGTTGGTCTGATGGGAATCTGATGCTGGATGGTGGAATGCAATTACATGACAAACTAAAAAAAATGCTGTGCACCATTTTACCATTTTCAGAAGCTTTGCCACCAGCAAAAATGATAAATGTAATACTATTTTATTATTTTTTGAAATATTAGTAATATTATAATGTTAATGTGCCTTAACTACCTGAGACTGTTGCTGTGAGCCTGAATGAGTTTCAGACCTCTTTCTGCATCATTCACTACAACCATCTCCTCAAGTTTTTACGTTACACATTTTGTAATGAGAGTCATCTCTCCACTTTGAAGAGCGCGGGGAAAATTGTTAATTATCGGAAATTTTGCTTAGAAAGTTTTCGGAAGATCTGTTACAAATGATGAAAGGTCAACATTCCTATAAAAGAAAGACCATTTTTGTGTATAACGTACGTTTTACCTTGGTATTTTGTATACTCTTTTTCAACTTTTGTAATTTCGAGACAGCTTTAGCTATATTTGCCTTAACCTTTGTTGGAACATTGTCATCAAACGGAGTTTTCTCATTTTGAGATTACTGAAAGGGGATCTGTTTTAATTGTTAGAAACCATTCAACAGCCAAGATTGCACAAAATATTTCTTTATTTAAGACAACCGGTTTCACCAGACTTTGCTGTCTCTTCCCGTCTTACACTTTTTAGTGTAAAACATGTTAATATTTTGTTGTAAAACATGTTCATTTTTCGCTGAACCTCACGCACAAGAAGTCAAGTGGATAAAAACCAGTACACTATAAAAAAAAACGTGCTGGTTTTTATCCACTTGATGTCTTGTGAGTCTGGTTCAGCGTAAAATGAACATGTTTTGCAACAAAAAGTTTAAGAACTGAAGATGGCAGCAAAATCTATTGAAACCGGTTGTCTTAAATAAAGAAATATTCTATGCAATCTTGGCTGTTGATATGGTTTTTAACAATTATTATCAAACAAAAGTAAAAAAAAAGTAAAATCGTTGTTTCTGCAACCATGTACCAGAGGTGTCTGCAAATTCATTTTCAGCAGCTGTATCTACATCTACATGTACATCCATACTCTGCAAGCCACCTGACGGTGTGTGGCGGAGGGTACCTTGAGTACCTCTATCGGTTCTCCCTTCTATTCCAGTCTCATATTCTTCGTGGAAAGAAGGATTGTCGGTATGCCTCTGTGTGGGTTCCAATCTCTCTGATTTTATCCTCATGGTCTCTTCGCGAGATATATGTAGGAGGGAGCAATATACTGCTTGACTCCTCGGTGAAGGTATGTTCTCGAAACTTCAACAAAAGCCCGTACCGCTACTGAGCGTCTCTCCTGCAGAGTCTTCCACTGGAGTTTATCTGTCATCTCCGTAACGCTTTCGCGATTACTAAATGATCCTGTAACGAAGCGCGCTGCTCTCCGTTGGATCTTCTCTATCTCTTCTATCAACCCTACCTGGTACGGATCCCACACTGCTGAGCAGTATTCAAGCAGTGGACGAACAAGCGTACTGTAACCTACTTCCTTTGTTTTCGGGTTGCATTTCCTTAGGATTCTTCCAATGAATCTCAGTGTGGCATCTGCTTTACCGACGGTCAACTTTATATGATCATTCCATTTTAAATCACTCATAATGCGTACTCCCAGATAATTTATGGAATTAACTGCTTCCAGTTGCTGACCTGCTATATTGTAGCTAAATGATAAGCGATCTTTCTTTCTATGTATTCGAAGCACATTACACTTGTCTACATTGAGATTCAATTGCCATTCCCTGCACCATGCGTCAATTCGCTGCAGATCCTCCTGCATTTCAGTACAATTTTCCATTGCTACAACCTCACGGTATACCACAGCATCATCCGCAAAAAGCCTCAGTGAACTTCCGATGTCATCCGCAAGGTCATTTATGTATCTTGTGAATAGCAACGGTCCTACGACACTCCCCTGCGGCACATCTGAAATCACTCTTACTTCGGAAGACTTCTCTCCATTGATAATGACATGCTGCGTTCTGTCACCTAGGAACTCTTCAATCCAATCACACAATTGGTCTGGTAGTCCATATGCTCTTACTTTGTTCATTAAACGACTGTGGGGAACTGTATCGAACGCCTTGCGGAAGTCAAGAAACACAGCATCTACCTCGGAACCCGTGTCTATGGCCCTCTGAGTCTCGTGGACGAATAGCGCGAGCTGGGTTTCGCACTATCGTCTTTTTCGAAACCCATGCTGATTCCTACAGAGTAGATTTCTAGTCTCCAGAAAAGCCATTATACTCTAACTGATTACTGGATGAATATCCTAATAACTTATTAGTTGACTCATGAATAGGAAATCCTGGTAAGGTGCCCTAAGTGCTTCTGTTGACACGCGCGCAAGAAAAATACATTTTCTTGTTATTTAGTTGTATCAGATAAGTGAAATTGATTTTGAAACATGTATAACTCGCATGGGTATATGGACTTTGCCATCCACCTGGGACGTGAAAAGACATCTCATTCTTTGGAATGCCGCGAAGAAACGTTATCTCTATCTCCAGCAGTTTTCGAAAATCATCTCGCGTTTGTTTCTGTGCAGAAGGTTGGTTTTCAAGAAATCTGAGAGTAATATACCGTACATCATTCTACCGATCATTCACTGCTACCGGCCATGTAAGCGTTCTTGTCGAGTTTCAACTAAGTTACTCTAAATTTCTTGAAGAATTCCGTGTTGGGGGCAGAAGTTGCCGACATAAGTTAATTGAAATAGGTCGGCAACACCAATTCAAAAATGAGATGCCGGCAGTGGGGATATAACAGGTCAAGATTGAACAACTTTTCTAGATTGTTACAGTTGCCATTTACTCCACCTGTATCGCTCGCTGTCGTATCACAACAAAGTGCCCGAATTTTGTAAGCTATACCCCACTTCTCTAACGCCTGATGAATAGCCATGGCTTGATCTTCTCCAGAAGATTTTGGGATTTCTGGGACTCCCATCATTGTTCCTTGCCTTGAGATGTCACTAATACTCTCATATACATTTTCAGCACCTTTGAGCGCTGCGAGCAACTTTCCATCCGACTACAACACTAATTCTTGACAATCATTTATGTCAAACTTGTGCTCAAAATCTGCATGTTTCGCTTCTATAAATTTTTAATGAGACGTTGAAAAGAAGTTCGATTTACAGTTTCATGCCCGAATGCTTCCACAGAAGCTATTAATATGTAAACCCCATTTCTATCACAGATCTCGCATCTGTCAATACCTTCAGAGTGACAGGGATTAAAAAAATTGCAGTGAACCTCTAGTTTTTGTTACTGTTCAGTTTTTACTCTTAGTGATATTTGCTGAATGACAGAGAAATTTTCGCTGTCGACACTACTATCACTTCTTTGACTTCTTGATATTCAATGATATTTATTATATATGTGGAGTAAATATTATTATATATTAGGATTAAAGTCTTAAAATAGGGTTTTTAAAATAAGTAGACTTGTATTTATGCGTTATATGTGAGATTGTTTTGTTTTTCTATATAATTTATTTTGATTAAGGTTCATTAATACATTTGAAACAAAACGAGTTTAAATCACTACTTGTACCCACAGTCAATTCTACTCTTAAAGTTAAGTCGATCATCTCCGTTCCTTTAAGTACAAAATGATCATTATCGCGGCAGCGGGCCTTGTTTGTCTCGAAAGTTCGCGGCAGGGCAAAACAAACGATTTTTCTTTGTTCAACCTCGCTGGTCTTCTGATATTACGCCACTTGACTTCGAAGAGGACTACTGGCACATACCGAGTGGCTGTAATTAAAGTGCACCTACTCACAGCAGTGCAGAATGGGCTGTAATTATCGTATGGCAGCGAAACTTGGTAGATATGCTAACGCGTTAATGCGGAACCAATTTACGTTGGAAAAAAAAGTTCCAGTTTTGGCCACCAGTTCCGCACTGTCGCCTGATAAACAAAATAAGAGCCTACGGAATATCAGACCAGTTGTGTGGCTGGATTGAAGAGTTTTTAGCAAACAGAACACAGCATGTTGTTATCAATGGAGAGACTTCTACAAACGTTAAAGTAACCTCTGGCGTGCCACAGGGGAGTGTTATGGGACCATTGCTTTTCACAATATATATAAATGACCTAGTAGATAGTGTCGGAAGTTCCATGCGGCTTTTCGCGGATGATGCTGTAGTATACAGAGAAGTTGCAGCATTAGAAAATTGTAGCGAAATGCAGGAAGGTTTGCAACGGATAGGCACTTGGTGCAGGGAGTGGCAACTGACCCTTAACATAGACAAATGTAATGAATTGCGAATACATAGAAAGAAGGATCCTTTATTGTATGATTATATGATAGCGGAACAAACACTGGTAGCAGTTACTTCTGTAAAATATCTGGGAGTGTGCGTGCTGAACGATTTGAAGTGGAATGATCATATAAAATTAATTGTTGGTAAGGCGGGTACCAGGTTGTGATTCATTGGGAGAGTCCTTAGAAAATGTAGTCCATCAACAAAGGAGGTGGCTTACAAAACACTCGTTCGACCTATACTTGAGTATTGCTCATCAGTGTGGGATCCGTATCAGATCGGGTTGACGGAGGAGTTAGAGAAGATCCAAAGAAGAGCGGCGCGTTTCGTCACAGGGTTATTTGGTAAGCGTGATAGCGTTACGGAGATGTTTAGCAAACTCAAGTGGCAGACTCTTCAAGAGAGGCGCTCTGCATCGCGGTGTAGCTTGCTGTCCAGGTTTCGAGAGGGTGCGTTTCTGGATGAGGTATCGAATATATTGCTTCCCCCTACTTATACCTCCCGAGGAGATCACGAATGTAAAATTAGAGAGATTCGAGAGTGCACGGAGGCTTTCAGACAGTCGTTCTTCCCGCGAACCCTACGCGACTGGAACAGAAAACGGAGGTAATGACAGTGGCACTTAAAGTGCCCTCCGCCACACACCGTTGGGTGGCATGCGGAGTATAAATGTAGATGTAGATGTAGATGTAGAATCCGGCGCTGTGAATGCAAGAAAGGTTATAAAATCCCATATATGTGGAAATTAAATGTCGCAGTTTAAGTTACGTAACAAACGGTACTAAAAGCGCCACAAAGTTTCCCACTGTTACGGTGTCTTTAACCTCAACACAGTGTGCGCCCATGGTCACTCTGGTATTGGCTCAGTTTATAACATGAGTGATAGGGCGACGCCGCTCGTCACCATCCTCCAGTCGCTATGGATGACATCGCTTGCGGTCGGCAGCTACTGTACAAGCAGAACAAGTCAGTCCTCGACTTTACTCTGTGTACACGTAAACAGGTACACTTACTTGTACAGGACGTTTTCAGTTTTTTTCTAGTACGTATTGGTACAGAATTAATTTGAAAATGGTTCCCAGCCGTGGTTCTAATAAAAATTCTCGGGATGATTGGCTTGGTTATAAAGCAAATGAATGAACAGAAAATCCTCCATAAATACACTGACGGAAACAAATCGTAACATCAAAAAATAATTAATGTACAGTAATGAAATTTTGGGATTATATTTGTCTAGGTAACATATTTAAGTGATTAACATTGCAGGATCACAGGTTAATGTAAGCGCGAGGTAAGCTACTGCAAATCTGAAATGCTGGTACATTAATAACCGGTGTAACCGCCAGAATGTTGAACGCAAACATGAAAACGTGCATGTATTGTGTTACACAGGTGCCGGATGTCAGTTTGTGGGACGGACTTCCATGCCTGTTGTACTTGGTCGGTCAATGTAGGAACAGTTAATTTTGGTTGTGGATGACGTGGGAGTTATCGTCCAATGATGTCCCGTACGTGAGACAGATCTGTCGCTCGAGCAGGTCAAGACAACACGTCGACACTCTGTTGAGCATGTTGGATTGCAACAGCGGTATGTGGGCGAGCGTTGTCCTGTTGGAAAACATCCCCTGGTATGCTGTTCATGAATGGCAGCACAACAGGTCGAATCACCGGACTGGAGAACAATTCTGCAGCCAGGCTGCGTGGGATAACCACGATAGTGCTCCTACTGTCATACGAAATCGCACCCCAGACCATAACTCTAGACGTAGGTCCAGCGTGTCTAGCACGCAGACAGGATGGTTACAGGCCCTCAACTGGCCTCCAACTTTTCTACACACGGTCATCACTGGCGCCGAGCAGAACCAGCTTTCATCATAGAACACAACAGACTTCCATCCTGCTCTACACTGAGCTCTCGCTTGAGACCACAGAGTCGCAAATGGCGCTACCAACTCAGTTTTTCGTTAATGGTTGCAGACACAGAATCATTGTTACGGTAGTCTACGGAAACCAGTGTATAGATGTTGGCCGCTGACGGGATCGTGTATACTATTAGAGTTCACGTCCTCAGTGCCAGTTAAGTCGTGAAGATGGCCAACTGTATCACCGAAACTGGTAGCTATATAATAAATAACATCGAAAGGACGACTCCAGGTGTTCCATCTAATTATAATATCCGTTTATATCGCGCAACACCTTCTTGATCTTGCGATCTTTTCCCCGCCAGTGTATTTTCAACTGGGACTCCTCCTCTCGTAGTAGAATCTCTCCTGGTATTTGACTGCGAGGACCATAACAGTGGCTTAGAGCTCAAGAAGTTCACCCTACATTTAGGAACAGAAAATGAATTGTAAAACCCCGAAAGCCTAAGCCCTACCAAATCCTCAGAGCACTACTTAAGCCTTTTACTCCAAACTTCTACTTTACTGGTGCAGATTCTACAGTTTCGTACAGTGTTTCGTGTTTATCATAATGGGTACCATCAATATCACAGACTAGAAAGCTTTTTTTATCATCACCAACTTGCAATCGTTCTTTATAATAATTAAAAATATGTAAATACTTAAAACATTTTAGTATTTCAAATCTACCCTTGAATATTTTATAAATATATTTTTATAAATTTTTATAAATGCCAAAATCAGACATGCCCGCTCTGTCGTATGCGGCATATCAAAACCTGCTGCACTGTGGAAAAAGCTGCGCAGTTTCGGTATAGGGAAGCGAAGATCTGACGCTGTTTATCAAGCGTCTGCAGAAGAATTAAACGATTTCTTCTCAACAGCCGTAAACTGCCACGCAGCGAAAAATTACCAGCCCCAAGATATCAATCTATCGAGAGACAAGTTTTTCCTAAAACATGTCACTACCGGCACAGTACACAAGGCAATTATGAGAATCTCTTCCGAGGCAGTAGGAAATGATGGAGTGAGCATTGGCATGATTAAGACCGTCGTAAACACTATTACTCCAGTTATCACAGACATCTTCAACCTGTCTCTTGACAGTAGTACATATCCAACTGAGTGGAAGCAAAGCTTAATTCAACCTATACCCAAGACTGACAACCCTAAGTCGCCAGGTGACTACAGGCCGATCAGCATACTTCCTGCAATATCTAAAGCCCTAGAACACATCGTCCATGAACAGCTGACGGATTACCTCAAAACTCATAACATCCACGACAAATATCAGTCAGGCTTTCGAAAGCACCATAGTACAGCAACTGCATTAATCAAAGTAACTGATGACATTAAACATGCTATGGACAGACGTGAAGCTACCATCCTAACACTGCTTGACTTTAGCAAGGCTTTTGATACAGTTGACTTTGATATATTACTAATTAAAATGAAGCAGCTGAATTTCTCAAACAGCGCAATACACTGGTTCGACAGCTACCTCAAAAACAGAAGTCAACAAGTCATTTGTGGGTCGGAAAAGTCATCATGGAAAAACGTGCGCTCTGGAGTTCCCCAAGGCTCCGTCCTTGGTCCATTACTCTTCTCACTGTACATTAATGATATTTCTTCGGTGATTCACTCCTGCAACTACCATCTATATGCCGACGACATCCAACTGTACATAAGTGCAAGCCCCAAGAACATTGCTGACGCAGTAGCGAGTATGAACGCAGATCTTTGCTCTGTTTCTCGATGGGCACAGAACCTAGGTCTGAAACTAAACCCCAAGAAATCCCAGGTCATACTTATATCTCATCCAAAGTTAATCAGTCGGTACTTTCGCGAAACAGTCCCTCAAATACTCCTCAATGGTACCCAACTACCATACCAAAAAACAGTAAAAGACCTTGGAATAATCTTGGATGAACACCTAAACTGGGAAGAACAAACAGTCACAGCTTGCCGGAAATCGCTCTCCTCCCTACATGCAATTCAAAAATTTAGAAAAATATTTCCAACCCATGTTAAACAAAAATTAGTCCAAACACTATTCTTGCCTAACCTTTACTACTGTGATGTAGTTCAACATGGCACAAATAATGAAAATTCGAGATGCCTCGAGCTAGTGATGAATGCTTGTGTTAGATACGTATGCAACATACGGTTGTATGATCATATCAGTCCTTCATACTCCCAGCTTGGTTGGATACGCCCACATAAGGCACGCGATCTCCACACGGTGTGCTTACTTCATCGATTTCTTAGCCACTGGTGCCCCCAATACTTATCTTCTCACATTAAACACCTATCATCATTCCACAACCGCAATACCAGATCGGATACGTCTAGCATCTTGGCTGTACCTTTACATAACACAAAATCTTTCTCCGTGTCATTCTCCATCTCAGCCATACGACTATGGAACGCGCTCCCCTGTGATCTGCGTCTTATCCAAAACCACTCAACATTCAAGAGGGAACTTAAGACTTACATATTAGGGACGGTATAGCCACCATTGTTGTGCCCCCCCCTCATCTTTTTCTTTCTCCTCTCCATCATAGCTTCGAATTTTACCATTCTATTTCTCTTCCTCTAACCTATCTACCTCTTCTATATCTCTTTCACCCCATTCCATCGTCTTATGTCTCTGCTTGATGAGAATAACTCACAAGCTGCAAGAATATAACGAGAAAATTCCCAAGTAGCAATAGGACTGACACTCATAAAAGAAAAACATGTTTACTTTCATATACATAGTCATTATTATTATTATTATCATTATTATTATTATTTTTATTATTCTTGATTGTTATAATTATTTTTTGATTGTTATAATTATCATTGTACTACTTTTATAATCTCTATTTTTTTTTCTTTAACATTAATATTGTATAACATGTTATATGTCCTAATTTTCTGTAGACACTGAAATTTGTTGAATCTGAGTATGCCTGGTTAGGTGTAAGAGAGGGCCTGAAGGCCCTAATCTTGCCAGGTAAAATAAATGCATAAATAAATAAATAAATAAATGATCGTGGCAGAAAGCAGCAATTCATCACTGCCACACTGAAGACTAACGAAAAGAAAAATGTGAGTTCCAAGTTGAAGAAATATGATCTCTCACATTGTTACAATGGCCCTGAAATTTAGGTGGAACTTCAACTTTAGTCGGTCATGTAAGTTGCAAACTTTTAACGTCTCTAACGTGCTGCGAGCTTCTGTTATCACTACTCAGTCGACGTTATTCGTCGGTGTGTTAGCTATTTAAGAAAACACTTGCTAATGATCATATGCCAAAATCAGACGGTAGTGCGTGTCAAGAGGCCGATGAAATAAAGAAACATTGACCCTAAAATTCGAAACAAGGGTACTAAAATATTTTAAACCTTCAATAAATCTTAATATTACTACAGTACATCGGGCAACATAATAAATGTTCGACCGTATCTAAATGACAACAGATGTTAAAATGCATGCGTGCACATGCATATGGAGAGACATGTTATGAAATGCAATGTCGCACCAAACACTCTAATCTAAAGCATACAGGGTCTTACAAACTTGAGGGTGAAAATTATAGGAATTTCAGAGGATTTTTAACTGAGTATCTGGAGATAAGACAGTAATGGGCGGAAATGAATACTGGTATTTCCAGCGTTAAGAGGTCTTGAATGAGGCAACGCTACTTTGACAAACAGTACCCAGTCCTTCGTGATGTGAACACAGCGGAGTTTACCACTTCCTGAATGGTTCACCGGCGTTGCGTTTGATGGTGTTGCGTAAATCGTCCAATACTTCCACGAGACAGCTGCTCGTCATTTTCAGGTGATACTGACGAATTGCTATTTTGGTTCGCCAAAGTAAGTCGAGGTAAGAACATGCTTAAAAGGTTGTTAAGATGCCCCCTTCCAGCTTAGATACTGTGGGGTGTAGTGAATCCACAAGGGGCACTCGCGTGGACAAAGAGACCACTTCATAACTCATTAGTACGTCTGCTGGTTTGATTCGCAGGTTCTTCAGTTGCCTCATAAAATCTTCTGAATTCCGAATATGGTATTCACATTTCAGTACCAAGGGGCTCAAAATAGAAACTAGATGTTTTGTTCGGTGTTACACTGGGGCTCCTATAGTGCTCAAAATGGGGCACAACCGAACTCCTTCTTTGTGTATCTTTGGAAATCGTGGTGGAACTGGCATTTGTACTCTTTAAGTCAGGAAACTGGCTGGGTTTAAAGAGGAAAGATGTCTTCCTTTGTGGTGCATCCGTTGGATCCTTCTAGAGGTGACGATACGCTGAGTCTTGCAGTAAACCCATCAGCAGGTAAAATTACTATTACTGTGTCCTCTGTTAAGGATCGGATCGCTTTTCTTTCTTCATTGGTGACGTTCAGCTTGGACGCGGGTGTCGTAGATACGGTCCTGCATTTCTCTCACTTATTTTTCCAGCAGTCTCACTGGGTGGTTTCATCCTTCCCAACTGCACTGATAAAATCATTGGTGGACAAAGTCTTTGGAGTGACCGCAGAATATAGGGTGTCCCAGAGGGAACGGTCACTATTCTGGGATATGACAGGAAGGATTATTCACAGCAAAACAATCAAGTAAACATAGGCTGTAAAAAAAAAATGGCTCTGAGCACTATGGGACTAAACTGCTGTGGTCATAAGTCCCCTAGAACTTAGAACTACTTAAACCTAACTAACCTAAGGACATCACACACATCCATGCCCGAGGCAGGATTCGAACCTGCGACCGTAGCGGTAGTGCGGTTCCAGACTGTAGCGACTTTAACCGCTCGGCCACTCCATAGGCTGTAATATGCATACCTTAAGACCTATCAACTCTTCTTCATCTTAGAAACTGTGAAACACATGTCTTCGATTGAACAAGTGTTCATAGCTCTTAAGGTACCTATACATTTCAGGGTCCATGTTTACTAGACTTTCTTGCTTCGAATTGTCGTTCCTCTCATATCCCTGAATATTGACCATTCCTCCTGGGACACCCTATGTAGTCCCTTGTCCAACACTTACGTCGCAGCGTCACTCAGTGGTCTGGATGCGAAAATTAAACACAGTGCGTCTACGTAGTTAGGTTCTTGTGATGATCGACATGTAAAGCAATAGAACTTGGAAATTTGTCGTCAAGATGCCCGTGAAAATCACAATTCGTAGAATACAGAGCAGCATAGATCGTCCTATCGTAAAAATCACGTGCAAACAGTATTTAGCGCAGTACTGCAGTGCTTAGCCGCCTGAAGTTTGTATTGTTCACGGATGACGCCTCTTTCAACTGTGGTGGTGTTTTCAGATACTTCAACAGCTACACCGTGAGTGATGGAAATCATGCCTGTCTCAGATACCAGCAATGTTCCTGTATTAGTGTAAACAGGCTGTCTCAGAAATGTTGCGACAAGCTTCTAAATGTGGTAGTGGGTCTCTTGAGGAACAAGTTGAGGATAGGAACCCATGTCCTTAAACGTCAACCAACGACAGCGTAGTAGTTATAGGTGCCGGTGCCTGCCATTAGGCCCTTGGGCGGCAAACTTGACTTTTTACGCTGACGGATCGTAGGCGGAACGTCTCGCAATGTTGTTTATTATTCAGTGATCGCCGACGGAGAAGGTGGAGTTAGTTGCTGCGTAGACAGGCCTTGTTTCCTATGAATGCGATGCTCCATTGTCACTGTAGAAAACAAGTTGCGGAAATATGTTTCCACGTGTACTTTATTATCCTCCTTACATTGAAAATCATTGGAAATTTTAGACTGTTCCAGGAGAAAAATAAACTACAGAGGAACACTGTTTCTGAAACCGTCATCCACCAAGGCAACAGAGCAAACAGAGCATTGCTTTAATAGGAGACAACCCCTTTCTATGCAGCAGCTTCTTCACTGGCCGTTGCGGAAATCAGTCATGGTCACTGAATAACAAATAACATTGCGAGGCGCTCCGCTTACAGTGTTCAGCATACATAGTCACATTTGCTGCCATAGGGGTGGCTTAGTGGTAGGCGCAGGCGCCTATAACTTTGACACTCTGTAGGGTCATTGAATGAAGTTTTCCGACATGGGTCCTAGCCTCTATTTGATCTTCAAGACACCCTCTACAACCCCTCTAAGTTTTTTGTAACATTTCTGGGAGACTATGTATATTAGAATTTTACCAGATACTAATAGTGTCTTATTTGCTGCCACCATACATGAATAGTGTATGTTCATTCGAGATGTGCTGCCACTGCCTTCCTGCTTCGACAATAATGTCTGTGAACATCTGATCAACAGATATCCTCATTGTTGAACTGGGAACTGCTACTCCATGCCCAATGCAATCGCCAGATCTCACTGCGATGCATTTTTTCTAGCGGGGGTTCATGAATTCGTTTATATATGGAACCCCTGTAGAAACTAAAGAGAAACTCACTATTGCCGAAATACTCGTTCAGAGAGATTGCATTGAATTTAATCATCTTTGGACGATCTGTTGCACTGCTGCTCTATAGGTCTACAGATGATCAGATATAGCCCCAAGCTAGTCATTAACAATAATAAACGTGCGACTGAGGTGGTGAAATAAAGGATGCATTTGAATAGAAACTAGTTTGTAGGGTCCAAGTCAGCTGTCATTGCACAACAGAAAACAAGGATATTTGAGAGAATGCAGAAAAATTTTATCTGTCGTTGCAATTTATGCGTTGAGACTGGCGATCGTTACTTTGAGTCCAAAATGCTGTTTTAAGTTGGTAATTATTCTGGTAAATAACAATTGTAAATATTTATTTTCGTTACTTTCTTATTTCCAAGTGTGGGGATTAGAACGACATACCTTTGACTGTAGTGGCTAGGAACGTTCTGTGTCTTTCTGCTTCAGTCAGTCGAATGTTGCCAGTATGAAGATTGTTGCCTTAGAGCAATAGAGCAATGCATTAGTACCAATTTTTGTTACGAACTGAGAAAACTGTTGACAGAAACACATGAAATATTCCTGCGAGTGTGTGGAACAGAAGCCTCGAAACTAAAATGTGTTTACGACTGGTTCAAACGCTCTTGAAACGGCAACTATTGACGATGGGCCAGCCGGTGTGGCTGTGCGGTTCTAAGCGCTTCAGTTTGGAACCGCGTGACCGCTACGGTCGCAGGTTCGAATCCTGCCTCGGGCATGGATGTGTGTGATGTCCTTAGGTTAGTTAGGTTTAAGTAGTTCTAAGTTCTAGGGGACTGATGACCTGAGAAGTTAAGTCCCATAGTGCTCAGAGCCATTTTTTTTATTGACGATGTTTCTCGTTCGATCCGGTCGTTAGACATCACTGAAGTACAAGTGACGCAGTCGCAGAGACAGATGGAGACTAGCAAGGACAATGTGAATGCCAAGATTCAGAAAGATTTGCGTAAGTGAAAGACCCTGTTTTGTGCTGGGCAAGAGACAGAAACTGCTCAAGTATTTTTTTTTACTTTAAAATTTTTTGGCTTTTGGCACGTGTCCATACAACCATCTCAAATGGGAAAGAAGACACGACAATGTGTTTGGATGATTCAGATCATTCGTTAGGGTCAAGCCGTGCCTGGAACTAAGTTACATAGGCTCACACTTGTCATATGACGAAATGTAGGTAATTTTCGTATCAGTTATGACGGTACGAAGATGAGGAGAACACGACACCCAGTCCCGAGCGACCTGGTTGGGAATCGAGCCTGACCCCTTCAGTTAGCAGTCTGTCACGCACGTCCTGTAGCTGCTGAGGCGGACATTGCTCAACTTTTCACTGACACGTGTAACTCCCAAACACTTTTCCTGCAAACCGTCATAACAGCCCATGGGATTTGGTGCGAAGAGCAGAATTGGCATCGACAGTCGCTGTGCTCAGTTGAGTGTACCACATTTCGACGAACATCCAAAGTCGTTTGACATCATCTCTTCGATTGATTAATGTAGAGATGATCCATCACTGGTCGCATATGCTTGGCGTATAAGTGCAGACTCTAACGAGGATCGATAGCTACCTTTCTGAATCAAGGAGGATTATGACAGGATTTACCAGTGGCCTTTGCATTCAGATCGCTGAACCACGCCTAGAGAGGATACAATACGATTGAGCAATAGCTCCTAAGCCATAATGTGGACAGTGGAACAGTACCGACCTTATGTGTACGGAAGAAAATTTATAGGTGTACTGACTGCAGACCACTGAAATGTTTGGCGCTTATAAGTGATCTTCAAGATCAATGTTCAAATTTAAACTGGAAGAATACGACTTTGAGATTATATGCGAAGAGGGATTGCAAAATACAGCAGCAGATGGATTGTCATGCATGCCGGATCATCCAGCTGCAGTCATTAGGAATATGGAAGATGCTGACGAGGAAGAACAAGACGATCAGCAGCCAGTGATTATTAAAGAATAGAAACGGGCTATTCTGAAAATGTTTCGCTAATAGATGGACGCCAAGGAATCAGCACCACTTATGACTTTCTTATAAGGCGTAGACCATGGAGATGTGTGAATAAAGACAAAGAGCAAATAGTTGTGAAGAAGAACAAGATTTGCGTTTATCCATTATGCAGCTCAATGCAGCCCTACTGTGAATAAACTTGTTGTAGCTGGGATCCACAGCCATAATTTTTTTTTAAAGACATCATCTTTACGCCAGTGACTGTTTTAAGTTTTTATTACACTATTTCAGTTTCGGCCTTAGGCCATTATCAAGTGCTGAGATTATGGCTTTAAGCCATGTGAACGTAATGTAAGCTGACACATTTGTATGTCGTCGTCAATACTGTTAAATACACTCGTGACGTCACTAGTGTATTTAACAGTACTGACAACGACATACAAATGTGTCAGCTTACATCACGTTGACAGGGCTTGAAGCCATAATATCAGCACTTGATAATGGCCTAAGGCCGAAATTGCAATACGAGGTGCGGCTAGAAAAAAACCGGACTGATGCTGGAAAAAACATTTATTTACAATTATTTACAATTTCATGTTATCTCCTTCAATGTACTCTCCTCCTCGGTCTCTACACCGCTCCATACGAATTTTCCACTGTTCATAGCAATGCTGCAGATCATTTTCGGTAAGTCCATACATTACTTCCGTCGCTTTTTCTTTTACTGCTTCAACAGTCTCAAATCTAGTTCCTTTCAAAGCTGACTTGACTTTAGGGAAAAGAAAAAAGTCACAGGGGGCCAAATCAGGTGAGTAGGGTGGATGATCTAAGATGGGAATGTTGTGTTTTGCCAAAAACGTCTTCACTGACAACGCACTGTGAGCTGGGGCATTGTCTTGGTGAAGGATCCATGACTTTTTTCTCCACAAATCGTTCCGTTTTCTCCGTACTCGCTCACGTAGGGTAGCCAGGATGCTAATGTAGTAATGCTGATTCACTGTTTGTCCCTCTGGTACCCAATCAATGTGCACAATCCCTTTGATGTAAAAAAAAAAACAATCATCATTGCCTTGAATTTCGATTTTGACATTCGTGCTTTTTTTGTCGTGGAGAACCAGGAGTTTTCCAATGCATCGATTGGCGTTTAGTTTCGGGATCGTAAGTAAAAAACCACGATTCATCGCAAGTAATAACATTTTGTAAGAAGGTGGGATCACTTTCAATGTTTTCCAGGATGTCAGAACAAATCATTCTTCGGCGTTCCTTCTGTTCAATTGTGAGACACTTTGGAACCATTTTTGAACACACTTTGTTCATGTTGAAACTTTCATGAAAAGTCTGCCTAACACTTTCCTTGTCAACTCCTGTTAACTCAGACACTGCTCTGATTGTTAAACGGCGATCTTGTCGAACAAGTTTACCGATTTTTTCAATGTTTGCATCAGTTTTTGCTGACAATGGTCATCCAGTGCGAGTGTCATCACTGGTGTCTTCGCGGCCATCTTTAAATCGTTTAAACCACTCAAACACTTGTGTTCGCGATAAACAATCATCGCCGTACACTTGTTGTAACATTACAAACGTTTCACTTGCAGATTTTCCTAGTTTGAAACAAAATTTGATGTTAACACGCTGTTCTTTCTGTACACTCAACATTTTCCGACGCACAGACAAAAATTCAACTACTTAAAACAGACGCCACGGGCAGACTGAGTGCAGGAGGCAGATGAAACTCGAGCAGTAGGCGGAGCGAGAGTCACGTGACAGGCCACGCGACTTTCAGCCTTATTGCATTCGTTTTATTGCTTCACCAGTACTAGTCCGTTTTTTTTCTAGCCACACCTCGTAGTGTAATAAAATCTTATAACAGTCACTGGGGTAAAGATGATGTCCTTCAGCCCTACTGTGTTCGCTGCGGTTGCGTCTAACATGTACGCGGTCATCACCGTAGGACAAGCTGAACAGGACTCGTGTGGGGCGTTACTTGTTGGCACTCGGCACGCAAGTGGCGGCATTCAAGTGTATATTGCAGTCAGTGGTGTATGTGGTTTATGGTCAGTGGAAGCCGGTGCAATGGCATGCGTGCTACCAGTACAGCCCTCAACAGACGACGTCGAACCGTCGACGCATATCTTCCACACGTGTTGCAGTGTTTCAGCGTTGAACGAACAGTGTGGACCAAGTTGTTCTATCGGTTACAGCCACGTGGACGAGATGTCGGGCTTCTTGCTCTGCGTTCACATCTCGTAGTTCAGTACCCCCTCTTCTGGATCACTTGTTCCATACACGCATCACTGACGTTGCAGCTTCCTCTGTTTTTGCTGTATTGTCACAGCAGCAAAAACCCGTTTCCCGGAGACCAACCAATCTACCCGAGCTCAGTCACATGGTAATGATGCGTCCTTTGACGTCGTCGAAGATACTGGCACTTGCTTGAACGTTTCCATTTCATTTGGCGACTCCACACCAGCTGCGCCTAACATAACACTGATGTGTTTGGTCACACAGAAGAGGGCACTGCTTGTCTCAAGTATGTGGGATGATTCTGCACCCATAATCATTTGCTATGGTTTCACTATTCTGCATACCCTCCGATTTTGGAGTGATTCAGAACATTCCTTCTGGGTGTCGCTGCATACACAAATAGTAGCGTAGTTCCTCGAAATCAGTTACATTGCATTTGAAGCTATTTTGACTATTTTTCGACCGTGACTGACTCAAGAAATATGTAGAGGTGTTTTTTAAAATTACCGCTACCAGTCACAAACTTTGTCAACTATTGTATTACTTATTTATTTAACGACTTGTTTCGAGGGTTCTACCTCATCTTCAGGCTAAATGACATCACAAAAACAACTTTACAATAAGGTCATACAGATGTTACATAGTCTTTTCGTAAATGCCGTGGTCATCCTGTGGAAGAAGAGAAAACTTAGTAAGAGGCGATGTCACTTTGGAAGCTGGACCGATGTTTGCACGAAAATGTTTTGTAACGGTCACTCACTTTGTTCTTCTGCGGTGGCAGTCTCGTTGTGATGTGTTGCGGTGTTTCCATTTCCGTGGCTCTCTTTGTAACTGTTCACAAATTGTCACTAACATAGCAGTAACTTGGAAACACGATCACAAACAGTTGTCCACTGCACTACAAAACTGTTTATGATCGTGTTTCCAAGTTACTGCTATGTTAGTGACAATTTGTGAACAGCGACCAAGAGAGCCACGGAAACGGAAACACCGCAACGTATCACAACGAGACTGCCACTCCAGAAGAACAAAGCGAGTGACCTTTACAAAACATTTTCTTGCAAACATCAGTCCAGCTTCCAAAGTGACATCGCCTCTTACTAAGTTTTCTCTTCTTCCACAGGATGACCACGGCATTTACGAAAAGACTATGTAACATCAGTATGACCTTATGGTAAAGTTGTTTTTGTAATGTTATTTAGCCTGAAGATGAGGTATAACCCTCGAAATATGTCGCTAAATAAATAAGTAATACAATATTTGACAAAGTTTGTGACTGGTAGCGGTAATTTTTTTTAAAAAAGAAAACTTTTACATAGTTACATTGCGTGTTGCCTTTTTTATGAAAAACATCATATTCATTATTTGACCATACACGAATCGTCATGTTAATGCCGCTTGCTTGGTATGTCAGGATACAAAATGAAAGTATCATGTAGGTTACCAAGAATTGTATACAAAGTCAAACGGAAAAAGCTTTACCATTTAAACAGTCTTGATAAATGATTGTCATACGACGGACTCGATAGTTCGTTGCCTCATACAGTTACTCAAACTTTTAAAACTCATAGCCGAGTTCTAGTCTCCTTCATGAAATGGAACATTCGTGCAACACATAAGAACGTCATAACTGATATGGCAGTAGGACTAATGTAGTGTCATCGACCATCCGAAGACGTTGTACTGTCTGCAAAGCGATATCGCTCTCTACGTGATACGTGCCTGAGTCGGTCTAGTGAGGTGGGCGGTGCACAGAGCTGGTTTGTGAATACCAAGCGTGACGGAGCTAGAAGGGGACATTCGTACTGCGATGGCAGAGGGAGCGGGGGTGACCGAGAGTGCGGCGGGGCTGGCTGTGGTGCGGGGCACATGCCGACAGCGTGCTTCGCCACGCCCACCTTCTTACCTGTTCGTAATTCCTGATGAAATCGCGCAGCTCCTTCTCCTTGTCTTCCAACGTCCCGTACAGCTGCTTCATCTGGTTCAACAGGTCGAATTTCTCGGCTTTTAACCTCTTCCGGTCGGCCTTCAAAGCTGAAACATTCAAAGAAATCGCTCAGCCAGGTGACAAGCAATTGTACTATATTTAATTCTGAATCTACACAGATCACACGATGAGATTCGTGAAGGGCAGCGAAGGAAATTGGCCTTATGATTGCCTACAGTGATTTAGGGAAACCATGGGAGATATGGATTTGGATGGCTGGATGAGGATTTGATTCACTACAGCATGGAAAGCGAATCCAGCGTCTTGCCACTATGCGACCTCAAAGGCATAAGTCTGTCAAAATTTAAAGCCCAGCGCCACAGAACCGTACAGGAGCCTAACAAAACGGCGCAGCCCGTTTATAAAGTGGAGATAAAAGCCTGCGGCGATGTGAACATCCGGGGAGCCGACAATAATAACTACTTTCTGGTTAAACATAAAGAAAGGTGTCGATATACAGATTTTCGTGTGCTTTTGTACACTACTGGCCATTAAAATTGCTACACCAAGAAGAAATGCAGATGATAAGCGGCTATTCATTGGACAAATATATTATACTAAAACTGACATGTGATTACATTTTCACTCAATTTGTGTGCATAGATCCTGAGAAATCAGTACCCAGAACAACTACCTCTAGCCGTAATAACGGCCTTGATACGCCTGGGCATTGAGTCAAACAGAGCTTGGATGGCGTGTACAGGTACAGCTGCCCATGCAGCTTCAACACGATACCACAGTTCATCAAGAGTAGTGACTGGCGCATTGTGACGAGCCAGTTGCTCGGCCACCATTGATCAGACGTTTTAAATTGGTGAGAGATCTGGAGAATGTGCTGCCCGGGGCAGCAGTCGAACATTTTCTGTATCCAGAAAGGTCCGTAAAGGACCTGCAACATGTGGTCGTGCATTATCCTGCTGAAATGTAGGGTTTCACAGGGATCGAATGAAGGGTAGAGCCACGGGTCGTAACGCATCTGAAATGTAGCGTCCACTGTTCAAAGTGCCGTCAGTGCGACCAAGAGATGACCGAGACGTGTAACCAATGGCACACCATACCATCACGCCGGGTGATACGCCAGTATGGCGATGACGCCAGTATGGCGATGACGAATACACGCTTCCAATGTGCGACCACCATGATCCTGTAAACGGAACCTGGATTCATCCGAAAAAAATGACGATTTGCCATTCGTGCACCCAGTTTCGTCGTTGAGTGCACCATCGCAAGCGCTCCTGCCTGCGATGCAGCGTCAATGGTAACCGCATCCATGGTCTCCGAGCTGATAGTCCATGTTGCTGCAAACGTCGTCGAACTGTTCGTGCAGATGGTTGTTGTCTTGCAAACGTCCCCATCTGTTGACTCAGGGATCAAGACGTGGCTGCACGATCCGTTACAGCCATCCGGATAAGATGCCTGTCATCTCGACTGCTAGTCATACGAGGCTGTTGGGATCCAGCACGGCGTTCCGTATTACCCTCCTGAACCCACCGATTCCATATTCTACTAACATTGTATCTCGACCAACGCGAGCAGCAATGTCGCGATACGATAAACCGCAATCACGATGGGCTACAATCCGACCTTTATCGAAGTCATACGTGATGGAACGCATATCTCCTCCTTACACGAGGCATCACAACAACGTTTCACCATGCAAGGCCGGCCAACTGCTGTTTGTGTATGAGAAATCGGTTGGAAATTTTCCTCACGTCAGCACGTTGTAGGTGTCGCAACCGGCGCCACCTTGCTTGAAAAGATAGTCATTTGCATATCACAGCATCTTCTTCCTGTCAGTTAAATTTCGCGTCTGTAGCACATCATCTTCGCAGTGTAGCAATTTTAATGGCCAGTAGTGTATTACAAGCGACAAGCCGTGTGTCCTTCCGAAAGGGCCCCCGGGTCATTTTCTCTGATGTTTCGACACATATTTACAATTTTTGAAATGTGTAGCTGTCGTCAGCGCAGACAAACACTGCTGGTCACGTCTTTCATGCGAAGCCCAGTGTCCACATCAATTTTAAAGAGGATTTTACATGATCATTCGCTAGAGCGGTCCCAGATTAGCCTCGTGCGATATTTGTTTTATCGATATGTTTTAACAGGGACAGTAAAACACGAAGAATAACCAGTACCCCGGCCGGGGCTGTGCGGCAGTGCTGCATTCCAATACCAGGGCGGTGCTGTTGCTGCTACAGTATTGATTATTATTCGTGTTTTACTGTCCTTATTAGTACATTTTGATACAACGAATATTAATCAGGCTAATTTGGTATCGTTCTACCGAATTGGAAGGTAAAATTCCGCTTTAAAAATAATTTTGTTTGTCATTGGAAACAAACCAACATTTTCCGTCTACAACGTGCGTCCCTTGAAAGTCATGATGAGCAATATTTGTTTGCGATGACTTCAGCTACACATTGAAAAAACGAAATCGTAAATATTTGAGAAAACACCAGGGAAAATACGACTGACGTCTCTTAGGAAGGACGCCTTGTATAATGTTGTTGTTGTTGTGGTCTTCAGTCCTGAGACTGGTTTGATGCAGCTCTCCATGCTACTCTATCCTGTGCAAGCTTTTTCATCTCCCAGTACCTACTGCAACCTACATCCTTCTCAATCTGCTTAGTGTATTCATCTCTTGGTCTCCCTCTACGATTTTTACCCTCCACGCTGCCCTCCAATACTAAATTGGTGATCCCTTGATGCCTCAGAACATGTCCTACCAACCGATCCCTTCTTCTGGTCAAGTTGTGCCACAAACTCCTCTTCTCCCCAATCCTATTCAATACTTCCTCATTAGTTATGTGATCTACCCATCTAATCTACAGCATTCTTCTGTAGCACCACATTTCGAAAGCTTCTATTCTCTTCTTGTCCAAACTATTTATCGTCCATGTTTCACTTCCATACATGGCTACACTCCATACGAATACTTTCAGAAATGACTTCCTGACACTTAAATCTATACTGGATGTTGACAAATTTCTCTTCTTCAGAAACGCTTTCCTTGCCATTGCCAGCCTACATTTTATATCCTCTCTACTTCGACCATCATCAGTTATTTTGCTCCCCAAATAGCAAAACTCCTTTACTACTTTAAGTGCCTCATTTCCTAATCTAATTCCCTCAGCATCACCCGACTTAATTAGACTACATTCCATTATCCTTGTTTTGCTTTTGTTGATGTTCATCTTATATCCTCCTTTCAAGACACTGTCCATTCCATTCAACTGCTCTTCCAAGTCCTTTGCTGTCTCTGACAGAATTACAATGTCATCGGCGAACCTCAAAGTTTTTATTTCTTCTCCATGAATTTTAATACCTACTCCTAATTTTTCTTTTGTTTCATTTACTACTTGCTCAATATACAGATTGAACAACATCGGGGAGAGGCTACAACCCTGTCTTACTCCCTTCCCAACCACTGCTTCCCTTTCATGTCCCTCGACTCTTATAACTGCCATCTGGTTTCTGTACAAATTGTAAATAGCCTTTCGCTCCCTGTATTTTACCCCTGCCACCTTTAGAATTTGAAAGAGAGTATTCCAGTCAACATTGTCAAAAGCTTTCTCTAAGTCTACAAATGCTAGAAACGTAGGTTTGCCTTTCCTTAATCTTACTTCTAAGATAAGTCGTAAGGTCAGTATTGCCTCACGTGTTCCAGTGTTTCTACGGAATCCAAACTGATCTTCTCCGAGGTTGGCTTCTACTAGTTTTTCCATTCGTCTGTAAAGAATTCGTGTTAGTATTTTGCAGCTGTGACTTATTAAGCTGATAGTTCGGTAATTTTCACATCTGTCAACACCTGCTTTCTTTGGGATTGGAATTATTATATTCTTCTTAAAGTCTGAGGGTATTTCGCCTGTTTCATACATCTTGCTCACCAGATGGTAGAGTTTTGTCAGGACTGGCTCTCCCACGGCCGTCAGTAGTTCCAATGGAATATTGTCTACTCCGGGGGCCTTGTTTCGACTCAGGTCTTTCAGTGCTCTGTCAAACTCTTCACGCAGTATCATATCTCCCATTTCATCTTCATCTACATCCTCTTCCATTTCCATAATATTGTCCTCAAGTACATCGCCCTTGTATAGATCCTCTATATACTCCTTCCACCTTTCTGCTTTCCCTTCTTTGCTTAGAACTGGGTTTCCATCTGAGCTCTTGATATTCATACAAGTCGTTCTCTTATCTCCAAAGGTCTCTTTAATTTTCCTGTAGGCGGTATCTATCTTACCCCTAGTGAGATAGGCCTCTACATCCTTACATTTGTCCTCTAGCCATCCCTGCTTAGCCATTTTGCACTTCCTGTCGATCTCATTTTTGAGACGTTTGTATTCCTTTTTGCCTGTTTCACTTACTGCATTTTTATATTTTCTCCTTTCATCAATTAAATTCAATATTTCTTCTGTTACCCAAGGATTTCTACTAGCCCTCGTCTTTTTACCTACTTGATCCTCTGCTGCCTTCACTACTTCATCCCTCAAAGCTACCCATTCTTCTTCTACTGTATTTATTTCCCCCATTCCTGTCAATTGCTCCCTTATGCTCTCCCTGAATCTCTGTACAACCTCTGGTTCTTTTAGTTTATCCAGGTCCCATCTCCTTAAATTCCCACCTTTTTGCAGTTTCTTCAGTTTTAATCTACAGGTCATAACCAATAGATTGTGGTCAGAGTCCACATCTGCCCCTGGAAACGTCTTACAATTTAAAACCTGGTTCCTAAATCTCTGTCTTACCATTATATAATCTATCTGATACCTTTTAGTATCTCCAGGGTTCTTCCATGTATACAACCTTCTTTCATGATTCTTAAACCAAGTGTTAGTTATGATTATGTTGTGCTCTGTGCAAAATTCGACCAGGCGGCTTCCTCTTTCATTTCTGTCCCCCAATCCATATTCACCTACTATGTTTCCTTCTCTCCCTTTTCCTACACTCGAATTCCAGTCACCCATGACTATTAAATTTTCGTCTCCCTTCACAATCTGAATAATTTCTTTTATTTCATCATACATTTCTTCAATTTCTTCGTCATCTGCAGAGCTAGTTGGCATATAAACTTGTACTACTGTAGTAGGCGTGGGCTTCGTATCTATCTTGGCCACAATAATGCGTTCACTATGCTGTTTGTAGTAGCTTACCCGCATTCCTATTTTCCTATTCATTATTAAACCTACTCCTGCATTACCCCTATTTGATTTTGTGTTTATAACCCTGTAGTCACCTGACCAGAAGTCTTGTTCCTCCTGCCATCGAACTTCACTAATTCCCACTATATCTAACTTCAACCTATCCATTTCCCTTTTTAAATTTTCTAACCTACCTGCCCGATTAAGGGATCGGACATTCCACGCTCCGATCCGTAGAACGCCAGTTTTCTTTCTCCTGATAACGACATCCTCTTGAGTAGTCCCCGCCCGGAGATCCGAATGGGGGACTATTTTACCTCCGGAATATTTTACCCAAGAGGACGCCATCATCATGTAATCATACAGTAAAGCTGCATGCCCTCGGGAAAAATTACGGCTGTAGTTTCCCCTTGCTTTCAGCCGTTCGCAGTACCAGCACAGCAAGGCCGTTTTGGTTATTGTTACAAGGCCAGATCAGTCAATCATCCAGACTGTTGCCCTTGCAACTACTGAAAAGGCTGCTGCCCCTCTTCAGGAACCACACGTTTGTCTGGCCTCTCAACAGATACCCCTCCGTTGTGGTTGCACCTACGGTACGGCTATCTGTATCGCTGAGGCACGCAAGCCTCCCCACCAACGGCAAGGTCCATGGTTCATGGGGGGGGCCTTGTATAATAATGATTTTTATTGTTTGAGTTATTATTATTATTACCAAACCGAGGAGGAATACCGTTAAATATCGAAATATTTTTGTATAATTTTTTCTAAACAGTGGGAAGTCAAATGAAGTAGCATTACAAATTGTCGCCACATTATGCATTCTGTTAAATGTAGCCATGTTAGTTCAAAAATGGTTCAAATGGCTGTGAGCACTATGGGACTTAACATCTGAGCTCATCAGTCCCCTAGAACTTAGAACTACTTAAACCGAACTAACCTAAGGACATCACACATATCCATGCCCGAGGCAGGATTCGAACCTGCGGCCGTAGCAGCAACCCGGTTCCGGACTGAAGCGCCTAGAACCGTTCGGCCACAACGGCCGGCAGCCATGTTAGTTGTACGTTGATTCAGCATAGTGTTAAATCATATTATTGTGTTACAGCTCTCAGTGTAATAAGTGCTGTATTTCATATTTATAAGTATTTTTAAGAGAAACGTTGATGGCACCACTGATCCAATAGAGAACATCGTTGTATATCGTATGTGATACACCAACAGGAATGAGACCATGAAGCGAGCTTCCTTCGTAGCAGCTTTCAGCAATGACGAAAGTAGCCCCTTAATATAAACGAAACACGAGTGCCTCAGAAGCACGAGTAAGGCAGCTGCTGATACGATGGAAGCAGCATGCACGTGTAATTGTGCGAAAAATCAAGAAAGATCGCTATGTCACCATCTTTAACCCTTGCAGAAGTCAGTAACTCGTCTACTGTTTCTAGGATAGTCTGCATTCAAGTACTTTAGTGGTATTCCTTCCCGAAACGGTAATAGTAATAACTTACAAGAATAATAGTCATTATTATGGATCGCTTGTAATGCGAAAACAGTCGAAAATCTTGAAGTTGACACTGCAGTTTAACCAGAAGGTAGTAATTTTTTCCGGTATTCGCAGATCCATTGGCGGATATCGGCATCGCCACAGGTTTTATCCGCAAAGTAGAAATTACTGCGGATATTCATAAAGCACGAGTAACTATGGAGTGAGCATATAGCCAACACAAAACCAAAATAGCTACGTGACGCTGGTATAGTATAATTGATCTGTTTTCACGTATTTGTTTATTACTGATCGCAATGATGTTAAATTACTGTTGCTACAAACATAAATCGAAATTCATTAAAAGAGGAAACGGTAGTTTCGATACCTAAGTACCACAAAGGTATGACTATAACTATCAAACTATGAAGAAGCGTTTTATGTATTGATTAATATCGAGCTACAGCGCTAAAGGTAAAGTCTGTGGCGCAAGCCTGTGACCTGACTGTAGGAAGAGTGGAGCAGCCCTTCTATTCGCCACGGTGCCAGGAGGGGGAGGGGTAGCCCCCCTTCCCCCGGCAACCTTTTGACAGCAGGCTGAGTGGACCAGCCAGGGACTGGAACGAACAAAAGTACCTGCTGCAACCGGGATTAAACCCGGGACCATCGGGGCCAGAGTCGGGTGCTCTACCCGCTAGACCACCACAGCCGATACAATGAAATGAAGGTATAAAATCTTTTGAGATGATTTTTTTTGACTGTATCGCCATGTATCTATGAGATAAGCGCTAGATAAACTGATTAGTGCGGGAGTGTGCTGGTAGTCAGTCAGTTTAATGTACAGACATTTCGCGCAATGTTCACACACATAAATCATTTTTGTATGGCAGTCTGAGTAATTTCCTTTGTATTATTCAGTTATCGAAACCATTGTTTTTATTTTACGCTAGTAAAGTTCTGATAACGTGGTGAATGATTATGCGCCATCAATGTTTTAGTTTCCCTAACGCTCAAAAAGCTTAAAAAGATTATACCAAAAGGTGAAAAAGGAAGTATTTAGTTCCCAAAAATATTTTTAAGTGTGATAAATCACTAATTTGCT
This sequence comes from Schistocerca serialis cubense, assembly GCF_023864345.2. NCBI lineage: Eukaryota > Metazoa > Arthropoda > Insecta > Orthoptera > Acrididae > Schistocerca > Schistocerca serialis. Next base: position 172,056,783 of record NC_064641.1, read on the forward strand.
GCTTGTCATGGCTTCAAATTCTAAGTTTATCCCGTCGCTTTCAAATTGATGCGCAAGGAAACCATCGCACGACTGCAGCAGCATAATTAAAAGCGAGGTTCGGCTATCGATTCTTCTTTCGATACAAAAAAGCCGCCGCCCGGGATTAGCCGAGCGGTCCGACGCGCTGCACTCATGGACTGTGCGGCTGGTCCCGGTGGAGGTTCGAGTCCTCCCTCGGGCATGGATGTGTGTGTAAGCTTGGGGACTGACGACCTTAGCAGTTAAGTCCCATAAGATTTCACACAGATTTGAACATTTGAACAAAAAAGCCGTTATCTGAGCTGTGACACTTGTCGCAAACAAGCGAAATGCCCTTGCTTTAATGTCTTCAAAGCTTGAAGCCAAGTTCACTCCAGACGTTGGGTGTAAACGATTAAGTTGGTTACGGGGTGTGAATAGAAAATCCAAAATCCAGTGTGCACCATTTATGTAACGGCGTTCAAAATCTGCTCGGTGGTAACGGGCAACCCTTTCACCGTGCCATGGTGGCTTTAGTGATGGAGTCTGATTACCAGACTTGTCAAACACCTTTGTCAAGGCGAAGTGTGGACACACCCCATTTTGACGGGACAGTAATAGGTGTCCGCATACTTTTGATCAGACAGTGTATGTTGGCGACAGAAGTTCCGTTCTGCGCATCTGAATGCTCACTCCGTAAATATTCCTATATCTTGCGGTTATCCGCTTTCACGCAGTCCACTTTCTTCAGTCACAACAAAATATTAATGTGGTGTCACCGCCAGACACCACACTTGCTAGGTGGTAGCCTTTAAATCGGCCGCGGTCCATTAGTCTACGCCGGACCCGCGTGTCGCCACTGTCAGTAATTGCAGACCGAGCGCCACCACACGGCAGGTCTAGAGAGACGTACTGGCACTCGCCCCAGTGGTACAGCCGACGTTCATAGCAATGGTTCACTGACAAATACGCTCTCATTTGCCAAGACGATAGTTAGCATAGCCTTCAGCTACATTTGCTACGACCTAGCAAGGCGCCGTATTCAATTGATAATTAATATTATGAAGCATGTACCGTAACGAGCGATGTTCTACAATTGTGGATTAAAGTTAAGTATTATATCAACTACGTACTTTATTGCAATTCTCAAGATATTGTCCTGTTCCAGACCTCACGCCAGTCAGCGTGTAATTAAACGCGTGCATTTCGGCCTCCTCTAGAAACACAGTGTTGGCTCTTCTGCCAACACTACAATTAGTCCTTTCCCGACGGAAAACGGATGCACCTGATTGCCTCCGTACTGCGGGCGTCTATGAAATGACTTGTGGCTGCGGTAGAGTGTATATAGCTGAAACCCCGAAATGAGAAGGACTGTTAAGGAATGTATGAAGGAACACGAACGCCACAAGCGGCTAAAACCTAAGTATAAATTCGGCGATAGCGGAACATCACGAGAACTGAGGCCTTGACATCGATTTCAATAACGTACGTGAGCTGGATAGGGAAACCAACTTTGTACAAGAAAAACCCGAGAAGCGACTGAAATTTCTACGAACACATGTAACTTCAATAGAGAGGAAGGCTATACAGGCTTCCGGCATCGTGACTCCCCTCCATCACGAAAGTGAATACAAGGCCGCGACGTGCGAGCAATACAAACAACGACCTGTAAGCCACAATATTTTGGAGAAACGTTCCCCCTCTCTAGCTCTGCCCGTTTCGCTTCTAGCGGGAAAAATCCCTTTCTAACCAACGACATTGGTCCACCAATGATAGTCACAAGAGTTTTAGGCGATAGCCCCCTTTTTCGGCTTTATCGCGAAAATACTTCTACCCAAGAGTTGTAAATTCAACCAACATTGAATTCAGTCATACAGAAATGACACTACTAAATAAGGCAGTAAAATCTGATAAAGGTTCCACAGCAGTTATTATGTTTAAGAATGATTATATACACAAAACACTCGAATTCTTTGCAAACAACCACATACTGGAAGTCCAAGGTGACCCCACACCAAAGTTTCAAGCTAAAATAAGAAACTGCCTCAATAACAGTAACTTCCTTTTAACTAAGAATGAAGTACGAGACCTTATTCTGATGAACCCAACAGCCCCCAAACTCTGAGCACAACCAAAAGTCCATAAAACCAACACACCTATCAGGCCTATTGTGAACTCAATTAATAGCCCAGCCTATAAATTAATGAGAGAACTAAATGACATACTTTTAGAAAAATACACATTTGAAAAATCATATGCCATAAAGAACAGCTATGAACTTATTCACAGTTTGAAAGATTTGACGGTACCACCTCAAGCCAAGTTTCTATCCCTAGATATTGATAACCTTTACAGCAGTATACCTGTAGATGAAACAGTTGAGATAATAAGAATGAACCTATTGAGAAACAAGACAATGAGCAAACCAGAAATCATAGAACTTGTAGATGTACTCAATCTAGTGCTCTCACATAATTACTTCTCTTTTAACAATAAAATTTACAAGCAGGACCAAGGATTAGCAATGGGAAGCCCTCTCAGTGGCCTATTAGCTGAAATATTTATCAACCATATAGAAAATAAAATTCTAACACTAAATGAGAACATCACAAGCAATGTTAAATTCTATAAGAGATATGTAGATGATGAAAGGGTCCTGTAGCCACCTTTCATTAGTCCGGTAGCCCATTTTCATTACCATTTCTCTTTCTTTTCCTTGTTTCTCTATTCTCTTTACTCTCATAGTAGTGTGATTGAATGAATGTGGTTGTGTGTCACGTTGCTAGACGGTGGCGTAGTCTGCTGCAGAAAGTCTGCGATAGTCGTACAGATTCAGCAGCAGTTGCACAGAATAGCCAACTCTCGTAGTGGTCAAGTCGGCAAAGAGGTTTCCGCTACTTGTGAGAAATCCACCTGCGTTAGGTTGGTGGCGGAAATGGCATCTTGGGGTTTTCCGGTCCACGCGGAGCGTGGAAGAGGCTGGAGAAGCGGGAGGCAGTCTGCCGCCGGTACGGGAAGCGTCCACAGCTGTGCTCCAGTCGAAGAAGGGTGAGTTAGACTGACCGCGTGGCGCGTTGTTACTTGGCGAGGGGAGAGCTGTTAGCCTTTGGTCTCGCTTTTCAAATCTGGAAGATTGCTTTGCCTTGTCACAGCAAGGAATGCAAAACTTTGGCAGATTTTTCTTTTAGCAAATTTCTGTAGCAGACTTGGATCCGCCGGAAGAGCGCCACACAAAGGTGTCGATAAGAAGTGAGCACTCGCTTCTGTATGAATGTCTGTTTGCCTTCAGCTGTGCCTGTATAAGCTTTCACCTTTCTAAATATTTAGAGCCTTGCCTTCTCGTAAATTTTCCTTACTTTCCGTGTCTTTCGTCCTTGGGGAGCCAACCACGTGGTAGAACATTATAGTTGTTGGGCTACCGGCATCACTAACTGTCCGATCGCATGTTTGTTTTAGAAAATGTTAACATGATTGTATGATGTGATATTGTTGGAATTTGGCACTATACCTAGAAATTGTGCCTCCACAAACCACGTGTTATCAGGAATCGTGTACATGCCTCACATCCTTAGTTTAGGAATAAATGATTTTATCTACAATTTTCTCTTGTGTTCCGAGATTACGTTTTTGCGCCTAAGCCACTCACCTCGTAGCTTTCCCATTAGCACATCCAATGCGTTTCCTTATGCACAGGTCCAGTGATTAGTCTCCTCTTGTATTTTATAACAAATGCTTTAGATTAAGTCATATTTTCAGGCGTGTTGCTGGGAGCTGATCTTATGCAGTGTTCATGCATTTTCTATTTTATTTTAAATGTTTGATTGTCGTGAGCAGCGCACGGGCAATACTATTAATTACATCGTATCCGCTGTGAGCGACCTCACAACGTATGCATTTTTGTGAGTTTTTGGTCTGTGATCAAATTAATTTATTTTCCGACTCGACCAAATCTTTGATTAGTTGTATGGTTTGAGTCGGTGGCGACCCTATTCTTCTCACGTTGATTTCATAAGCAATAAGTATTTCCATTCCCAATAATAGGGAATAACCCGTAGTAACGTGGTTAGTTACAATGACACCCTCATTCTATTTGATGGCACAGAGGATGAAGTGACAAACCTTTTTAACAAATTCAATAGCCTACATAAAAATATTCAATTCACCCTTGAACAGGAAGAAGACAACACCATACCTTTTCTTGACATAAAAATATCAATACAGAACCAAAAGGTAACTTTCAATGTTTACAGAAAACCTACTGGCACTGACACCAGTATACCAAAGTCCTCAACACATCCCTCCTCCCACAAAAAAGCTGCTTATAGATCAATGCTGTACAGAGCACACAAATTTCCACTTCAACATACAGAACTCCAACCAGAAACAGAAACCATAACATATACTGCAATAAACAATGGATATGACCATTCTCTAATTAATAACATGTCACACCAGACAAAAAATAAACTGAACAAACAACATCAAACTACACTCACAACTGACAGTGCCCCAGCAGTAAAATATGTAAAAATGCCATATCTTGGAATAGTGTCTGACAAATTAGCAAGACTATTCAAAAACACAGAAGTAAAAAGTAGATTCAGCACCAACGACAACCTAAGTAGGAAGCTTATTCACAATATTAAACCACCAGATACAAGGCTTGATGCACCTTGCATTTACAAAATTACCTGCAGCCAATGTAATAAATATTATATCGTACAAACAGCAGAAACTTCAGAACCCGATTTAAAGAACATTTAGACTGCTACAGGCTTGATAAATGTAACAAATCAGCAGTAGCAACTCACATTAAAGGCACAGGCCACCCTTTGAAAATCGAAGACAACCTAGAAATTTTACACAAAATAGGAAAAAGTAAAAGAATGCATATCATGGAAGAAATGGAAATTTTCATACATAACACAAACCGTGGAGATAACATTCTTAATGAAATAACCGTATTCAAAAACGCAAAATTCTTCAACAGTCGTAAGCCAGTTCTAACTCAATAGATTCAAGAAATGTCAATGTAAATAATTGGCTAGAACCAAGAATATCTATACGAAACCTCGATAATCGATACAGACTCACATGCTACAGTCCGCCATCTTGTGTTGAGTGTATAACATCGAAGCAATTTGTGCAGTGACAATCAGTGACAAAATATAATGTGCAATAGTGTAACGTCAATCAACAGCTCCGCCATTACACCAGTGATGCAAGTGAAGCAGCAAGATGATGTAACTGTAAGTGATCAACTGTCATATAAAAGCCTTTCACACTATTTTAGTAACACATAACTGATGCAAATCTATCTGCATCCGATACAGGCTGTGATATACATAGTCAACAACAAAGAAGAAAACCAGCAGAAGACATCACTGATTTTGATTTCTAGCAATACACTGCCCCCCTCCTTCCCCCCAAATGCCACACCAGTAGCTACAGTAAAAAACAATGGACAAAGTGTTCTAGATTAATCTAGTTTAAGACTATTTTTAAGTAACATTTCTCTATGTATGTATGTATGTATAAACGCCGGAAGATGAACAGAACATGTTTGAAACGTGTTGCATTATGTTAGATTAAGCATAAAATAAAAAGTGACTGATAGCAGAAACTTGAAGCAAATAATTAATACTTCTTTTACTATCCAATGACGATGGCCTACCAACTGTAGCCGCAATTTCTTTTTTTTTTAATAATTTTTTTACCCAGTAATCCCACTTCTCTAGCACAAGCGCGAAAAAATTACTCTTTAAAAGGAGACACTGGTCTCTGACAGCACTCAGTCTAGAGTCACACAAGAGCCTGAAGAAGATCCCAGAAGAGGGGTGGAAACGTCGACCGTTTGAAGAAATGCGACGCTGCATAACAACACGGAAGATTTTAACAGTACCTGCGAGCGCCTCGCGAGCGTGCCGCAGCTCCATGTCGAGCGCCTGGACGCGCAGTGACTCCTCGGCTCCGGTGCCGCCGCCAGCTGGCGCGGCCGCCCCCGCCGCCCCCTCGGCGCCGGTCGCCGCCCCTGCAGCCGCCGCGCTGCTGGCCGCCCCCGCCCCCGCGCCCGCACCCGCGGCCGTCAGGTCCCTGGAGGCGACCAGCATGCGCAGCTCGGCCACCTCGCACTTGAGACGCTCGTTCTCGAGCCGCAGCCGCATGGCGGCTGCCGGGTTGTTGACGGCGTCGCGCTCCGAGCAGGCGCCAGACTTGCCCTTGGCCCGAGAGCCGCCTCCCGGCACTGCGTCCGCGTCTGCAAAGCGGGAGCGACCACTCTCTGTAAAGGGCCTGCAAACACGCTACGAGGCAAATCAAACTCACTGTCACTGCCAAATAGAGGGATATTCAAAAGGAAGCTCGTCGGTCTCAATTATATGTAACCAACCACAATCTTCAGATTCTACCTCGGCTGTTACAAGTATTTGCTTTATTGAAAACCCACAGTTGGCTAATTTCAGCCTTACACTTCATTTGCAAGTGCTATCTACTATGAAAGCAGCACAAAGATATACCAGGTTTATGACTGGCTTACCGACATAAAAAAATATATTCTACACTAAAGCGTCAAAGAAACTGGTATAGACATGCGTATTCAAATACAGAGATGTGTAAACAGGCAGAATATGACGCTGCTGTCGGCAACGCCTATGTAAGACAACAAGTGTCTGGAGGAGTTGTTAGATCGGTTACTACTGCTACGATGGCAGGTTATCAAGATTCGAGTTTGAACGTGGTGTTACAGTCGGTGCACGAGACATGGGACACACCATCTCCGAGGCAGTGATGAAGTAGCGATTTTCCCATACGACCATTTCACGGGTGTGCATTGAATATCAGGAACCCGGTAAACCATAAAATATCCGACGTCGCTGCGGCCGGAAAAAGATCGTGCAAGAACGGGAGCAACGACGACCGAAGAGAATCGTTCACTGAGACAGAAGTGCAACCCTTCTGCAAATTGCTGCAGATTTCAATGGTGAGCATCAACAAGTGTCACCGTGCGAACCAGTCAACGAACCATTATCGATATGGGCTTTCGGAAGTGTAGGCCCCTCTCGTGTACCATTGATGACTGCATGATACAAAGCTTAACGCTTCGCCTGGGTCCGTCAACATAGACATTAGACTGTTGATGCCTGGAAACATGCTGCCTGGTCGGACGAATCTCATCTCAAATTGTATCGAGCGGATGGACGTGTACGGGTATGGAAAAAACCTCATGAACCCATGGACCCTGTATGTCAGCAGGGGACTGTTCAAGCTGTTGGAGGTTCTGTAATGGTGTGGGGCATGTGCAGTTGGAGCGATCTGGGACCCCTGATGTGTCTAGATACGACTCTGATAGCACACTACTATCTGATCACCTGCATCCATTCATGTCCATTGTGCATTCCGACGGACTTGGGCAATTCCAGCAGGACAATGCAATACTCCACACGTCCAGAGTAACTACAGAGTAGCTCCAAGAACACTATTCTTTCTGAGTTTAAACATTTCCGCTGGCCACCAAACTCTCCAGACATGAATATTCTTTGGCATATCTGGGATCCCTTGCAACGTGCTGTTCAAAAGAGATGTTCAGCCCTTCATACTCTTACGGCGCGCGGGATTAGCCGAACGGTCTAAGGCGCAGCAGTCATGGTCTGTGCGGCTGATCCTGGCGGAGGTTCGAGTCCTCCCACGGGCATGGGTGTGTGTGTTTGTCCTTAGGATAATTTAGGTTAAGTAGTGTGTCAGCTTAGGGACTGATGACCTTAGCAGTTGAGTGCCATAAGATTTCACACACATTTTGCCGGCCGGGGTGGCCGAGTGGTTCTAGGTGCTACAGTCTGGAACCGAGCGACCGCTACGGTCGCAGGCTCGAATCCTGCCTCGGGCATGGATGTGTTTGATGTCCTTAGGTTAGTTAGGTTTAAGTAGTTCTAAATTCTAGGGGACTGATGACCTCAGAAGTTAAGTCCCATAGTGCTCAGAGCCCTTTTACGAATTTACGGACAGCGCTGCAGGATTCATGGTATCAATTCCCTCCAGCAATACTTCAGACAGTAGTCGAGTCTATGCCACGTCTTGTTGCGGCACTTCTGCGTGCTCGCGGAGGCGCTACACGATATTAGGCAGGTGCTCCAGTTTCTTCTCTTCAGTGTAAGAGGGAAAAAGTATGCAACACGAAGCAATTATCCAATTGAGTAGGAAATCTGTAGATGTGACGTACATGTACAGACAAACAAGTGATTAAAATTTCAGAAAAATTGAATGATTTGTTTAAGAAAGTTAAAGTAAATCCGTGTGGCATGAATGGCTGGGAGATACAATCTGTAGATGTGACGTACATGTACAGACAAACAAGTGATTAAAATTTCAGAAAAATTGAATGATTTGTTTAAGAAAGTTAAAGTAAAGCCGTGTGGCATGAATGGCTGGGAGATACCGAAGGGCAGGTTCAGCTTCCTAATTGGAAAGGTTTTCCCTATTCTTCGCGCCCGCATGCAAAGAGTTAGAACTGCGTGCTTTAGTGTACCTGTTATGTGTAGGTGACTGTAATGGGTGAGTGTGCGTAGTGCAGTGTCATGATCTTTTGAAGACGGTGAGAGAAGGAGAGAGTGAAACCTTGTCCCGGCACATAGCTTCCTCCTCTCGAAGAGCTCCAAGTGAGCCACCGAACCTAACGTCCCATCAACAGTTGCACATCCCCTCACTTCCTGAGACAGTGCGGTGGGGTTTGGAACTGAATCTAGAACATTGACGCCAAGACTGCTGATCAGAAGCTTTACGCCACCATCTCTTCTCCCCTTGCCGGCCAAACATCGACAATGAAAATTTTCTCCCCCACCCGGATTCGAACCGGCTTACCTGCGGGTCGAAAGCCACCGCACCGGCTTGTGGTAACGAACTCGGCCACAGAGGTTCATATTAATTCGACAGAAAGAACTTCACGAACTGAGCAAGTCAGTAACGTTTGGATCCACTAGTGGCCCTTATCGAAGCAGTTGTTCAGCCTGACATTGATTGATGGAATTGTTGTAAGTCATCTTGAGAGATATCGTGACAAATTATGTACAATGGGCGTTAGATCTGCAAAATTTCGAACTGCATGGAGGGCCCTGTTCATAATACTCCAAACGTTCTCTGCGGGGGAAAAATCCGGCGACGTTGCTGGCCAACGTAGATTCGGCAAGGATGAAGACAAGCAGTAGAAACTTGCGCCGCGTGTGAGCAGGCATTATCTCGCTGAAATATAAACCCAGAATAGCTTGCCATGAAGAGCAACAAAATGAAGCGTACAATATCGCCGACGTACCGCTGTGCTGTAAGGGTGCCACAGATGACAACCAAAGAGGTTCTGCTACGAAATGGAACGGCACCCCAGACCTTCACTATTGGTTTTCGGGCCGTGGAACTGGAGACAGTCAGGAAGGTATCCACCGCTGTCTGGGGCGCCTCCAGACACATCTACTCTGATCATCAGGGCTCATTTAACGAGACTCACTACTACAGACAATTCTGCTCCAGTAAATGAGATTCCAGATCGAAGACGTGTCTGGAGACGCCCCGGAGAGCTGACTGTCAGCCGCCATACGACCCAACAACCGAGAGTAATGGACTGGGGTGTCATTGTATTTCATAGTGAAGACTGGTGGTCAGAAACTTAGGCCACCATCTCTTCTCCTCTTGCTCTCTGATTGTCATCCGCAGCATCCTTACAATACAACGGTATGTCGACGATATTCTACGCCCCATTATCTTTTTGTCCTTCTTGGCAATGCATTCTGCGCTTGCCATTTTCCTCAAAAGAGGAAAGGCCGCTGGACCTGATGGGATACCAGTTACATTTTACACAGAGTACGCGAAGGAACTTGCCTCTCCCCTCCCCCCCCCCCCCCTTCTTGCAGCGGTGTACTGTAGGTCTCTAGAAGAGCGCTGCGTTCCAAAAGATTGGAAAAGGGTACAGGTCATCCCCGTTTTCAAGAAGGGACGTCGAACAGATGTGCAGAACTATAGACCTATATCTCTAACGTCGGTCAATTGTAGAATTTTGGAACACGTGTTATGTTCGAGTATAATGACTTTTCTGGAGACTAGAAATCTTCTCTGTACGAATCAGCATGGGTTTCGAAAAAGACGATCGTGTGAAATCCAGTTCGTGCTATTCGTCCACGAGACTCAGAGGGCCATAGACAAGGGTTCCCAGGTAGATGCCGTGTTTCCTGACTTCCGCAAGGCGTTTGATACAGTTCCCCACGGTTGTTTAATGGACAGTGTAAGAGCATACGGACTATCAGACCAATTGTGTGATTGGATTGAAGAGTTCCTAGACAACAGAACGCAGCATGTCATTCTCAAGGGAGAGAAGTCTTCCGAAGTAAGAGTGGTTTCACGTGTGCCGCAGGGGAGTGTCGTAGGACCGTTGCTATTCACAATATATATAAATGACCTTGTGGATAACATCGGAAGTTCATTGAGGGTTTTTGCGGACGATGCCGTAGTATATCGAGAGGTTGTAACAACGGAAAATTGTACTGAAATGCAGGAGGATCTGCAACGAATTGACGCATGGTGCAGGGAATGGCAACTGAATCTCAATGTAGACAAGTGTAATGTGGTGCGAATACATAGAAAGAAAGATCCTTTATCATTTAGCTGCAATATAGCAGGTCAGCAACTGGAAGTAGTTAATTCCATAAATTATCTGGGAGTAGGAATTAGGAGTGATTTAAAATGGAATGACCATATAATATTAATCGTTGGTAAAGCACATGCCAGACTGAGATTCATTGGAAGGATCCTAAAGAAATGCAGTCCGAATACAAAGGAAGTAGGTTACAGTACACTTGTTCGCCCACTGCTTGAATACTGCTCACTGGTGTGGGACCGTACCAGATAGGGTTGATAGAAGAGATAGAGAAGATCCGACGGAGAGCAACGCGCTTCGTTACAGGATCATTTAGTAATCGCGAAAGCGTTACGGAGATCATAGATAAGCTCCAGTGGAAGACTCTGCAAGAGAGACGCTCAGTAGCTCGGTATGGGATTTTGTTGAAGTTTCGAGAACATACCTTCACCGAGGAGTCAAGCAGTTTATTGCTCCCTCCTACGTAGATCTCGCGAAGAGACCATGAGGATAAAATCAGAGAGATTAGAGACCACACAGAGGCATACCGACAATCTTTCTTTCCACGAACAACACGAGACTGGAATAGAAGGGAGAACCGATAGAGGTACTCATGGTACCCTGCGGAGTATGGATGTAGATGTAGATGTAGATGTAGAAGGCAATGCCCGCCTGCACACGGCGATAGTTTCTACTGCTTGTCTTCGTGCTTACCAAAAGCTACCTTGGCTAGCAAAGTCACCGGATCTTTCCCCAATTGAGAACGTTTAGAGCATTACGGGCTGGACGTTCCAACCAGCTCCGCGATTTCGACAATGTAACGCGTCAGTTGGTTGGATATACCTCAGAAGGATATCCAATAACACTATCATTCAGTGCAAAGCCGAATAATTGCTTGCATAAGGGCCAGAGGTGGATCAGAGCGTCATTGACTTGCTCCATTTCTGAAGTTCTTTCTCTTGAATAAATCGTCCAAATTTCCTGAAACTTTTATCATTTGTTTGTCTCTACATGTACGTCACATCTACCGATTTCTGTCCCATTCGCAAAAGTCCTTTGTTGCGTGTGGTATTCTTTTTTTTTCCTTGTCTTGGAGTGTATTTTGGCCCGTAATAAATGGTGAATGGTCTTGGTCGCAAACTAATTAATTACGTGATTCAATACATCGTCATCAAACACAGCTGTTCATTGTATAGTGAAGGAACAGAATATAGAAAACGATGCATGCATTTTTTATGCTTCTTTATTATACAGTGTTTCCTTTTTTTTAGGACAGCTATGTCTGATGATGACGTATCGAAACACGTCAATAAATTAATTTGTGACCATCTTTCACCATTCACTGTGTGCTGATTGTGATTGGTCATCTGCCTTATAAAGCACTCCGTCTTCATGCCAGAAGTGGCCCACCGTGTCATCCTCAGATGAGGGTGCGGATAGGAAGGGCGTGTGGTCAGCACACCGCTCTCCCGGTCGTTATGATGGTTTTCTTTGGACGGAGCCACTACGATTCGGTCGAGTAGCTTCTCAATTGGCATCACGAGGCTGTGTGCACCTCGAACCGTGGCAACAGCGCATGGCGGCCCGGATGGTCACCCATCCAAGTGCCGGCCACGCCCGACAGCGTTTAACTTCGGTGATCTGACGGGAACCGGTGTATCCACTGTGGCAAGGCCGTTGCCCCATCTGTCTTATAGATGGAGGTATTTCATTGTCTAGTGAAGGAAAAAACAAAACGAAGGACAGCCTAAAATATGGACTGACAGATGCGATCGATGTTTTAGCCTGCTATACATCTTTTGGTCGATGCACCATCTCACATTTTTTGCCGGTAGTAGCACTTTTTTATGTATGTCGACCTTAGGTGTATGAAGCTAGATTTTAAACTGATTGTCATTTCATTGTATATTGCCTCGTTTTTACACATCGTCAACATTTGCTATAGCAAACGACTTTTATCACTTTTTAAATAAATACGCTTTCATATTTGTCGTTTGTTACGTTAATTTTATATTTATATATCATTTAGCTGGACCATGTATCACAATAACTGTTAAGACTTTGAACGCAAGCTATCTTCAGCCGCAAAATGTAGCTTTCCAGCTGTTGTAAATCTTATCTCATTTATTTGTTGTTATGTATGTATTTATAACCACTTTTTTATAATCTTATTCTTTTGTATTTTCTGGTACATATTTTTCAATTATTTTACGTCCAAAAGCAATGAAGAATTCCTATCTCATTTCCCTCAACCTTACTTGACTCTGCAGACGCAGTTGCTGCTTTGGCACACGGTTCAGACTAAGCTTATTTGTTACAAATTCGGGCACCTAATATGTCTATAGTTACAAAGACATTTGCGCATACTTCTCTGAGACACGTACGTCGATATCTGAACACACGGAGAGAACAACTGGCAGGTGGTTTTCAACAACGAAACCGAGCACATTCAGTTACTTATAAAGTGGCAATAGTTTCGAGGATAGCTATCATTGCATTCAGTTAACATTCTGCTTTTAAATTTGACGCTTGCACATTATGTGGTCGGTCTCAGAACTGCTGCGAAAGCTCGCGCCAGTATTCCGGTAGTAGCTCGCACGGCCAGGTGTTGCAATCAGTCTTACGCCTATAATGTATATGGATGAACCCAAGAAGTTCTGCCATACGCTACTAGGTGGCAAGGGCGTCGTTTCACTGCGGCAGGGGATTTTAATGTATCGTAGTTCAGCAAATTTGCACAAAATATTTATAAATTATACAAACAAACCTTCCTCGTGAATCAGTCTAGTAATAATGAAAGCCGTATCAAAATCCCTATAGTAGTTCCTGAGATTAGCCTGGGAATACAGATAGAAACTGGGGCAGGGTACTTTAATTTCTGTATCTACAGCCAGAAAGCAGAAGATTTGTAGATAGGTGATACATAAATAGAAGACAGATTCTGTGGTTTATAACGCTTGATCTACAAAAAGTGGTCCACAAAACTACCATCCAACCTCACTGACATTCATCTCTTATAGAATGATAGGACATATTCTGAGCTGAAGAGGTATTTTACTCTGTCCATCACTGATGATGTTTTCCCAAAAGTATGAAATTCCGTTGTATTTTATTGCCTGAAAGACAGACTTCCTCGGCTGTATTTTATTGATGTTGATTATTCATACAACAAAAGTATTCGATTTCAGAATACACATTTCATCGTCAGGAAGTAGAGGAAGTTCAGAATTTAACATGTTTTGACATGTTTCGACCTTACCAACAGATCAAAACAGATCAAAAGGAAAGAAATACGCGTCAACTTATTGTGAGCCTAAACACAAACTTTGTAGCGTAGAACTTGGCAACGCGATTAATAAATACCAAAATAAAATCTGAAAAACAGATACTCCTTATCACACTGGATTTATGTTACACTGGATCAACTTCCAGCCCAAGCGTCGTGACAACTGACTGAGGAGGCAGGCAAATGCGGATTGACGTACCAGTTGAATATTAAACTTAAAAGCTTCACTCATAAGATGAAACGACATAAAAATACATTTAATGATTTAAATGACTCCACAGTCCTATCCATACACATAATAATAATAATAATAATAATAATAATAATAATAAGCGACTTGTATGTCCTAATCTATCCACATATCCACCAGCAAATTGGGATCTACAGTTTAAAGCGGAATCCGAACCACGTGTCCATTTCTCACATTGTTGAGAGATGACGGTTAGATTGAACGCAGACTGGCGGTTTTCGTGGTCGGACCAGGATTCGATTCCTCAAACCCTCGGTTTCCAGACACGCGCTTTATCACTGGACCACCAGGCTCGACACTACGTAAATACCAAGTGTGAATACATTGCACTGATTCAGTACGGCCCTCTTTGCACAAATGTGAAACGTAAAATACAAAAATAAAAAAAAAAAAAAATTAACAGATACAATCAGACGATGAAAAGTTCAAAAGTGAGCGAAGGCAACCATGGTGATGTATCATTACGTAATCATACTTGTTGTTTGTATTATGTATAGGAAGAATGACTGTTCGAGTCTTTTAAATTACTTAACACGTTCTAATGTCGTTTTATCGTATTACTAAGGCTATTATGTTTAATTTTCAGCTGGTTTGTCAATCAGCATTTGACTGTAGTGTCACGTAGTGGTTATTTGTTATCAGTACCTCAGTGAGCCATCATGAGACTCAGTCTGACATTTGATTGCTGTAATGTACAGTTCAGTTGTTGACATGACATTGTTTCTGTGTTTCATATGATATTTTCAAAAGTATTAATCGTGATGAAATGTTCTATGCTGACCACTTTGTGTATCAGTTAAAATGAATTGCTCCTTGCATGTTTCCCTTTCCTGTATTTAGATGTTTAGATCACATCATCACAGCAACAACAACAACAAGGCCGATGACGACGACAATGGCTGTATCTATGGCCGAAATGCGTCATAAGGAACGATGAACACACTGAGATCGAAACGAATTCATCTACATCTACATCTCCCTTCCTTGAAAAACAATACAGAATATGTGATGTGCGCACGGTGGTTTAATATCGTTTGCAATGGGTGATTTTCTGTCGAAGATGGAGCATTACTCCTTGCAGCAACTTGCAGGCATACATTTAAAATGTGCTGTAGCATGATTTTTACGTGACGGAATTTGAAGAACCCGTATTCTAGATTGCAGTAGATCGCTCATGACACTATTAAACTTAAAATTTACTTTATAAATCGTATTAATATCAAAACAACTGGAACTGCAGAACAACATGTTTATGGAACAATAATTATCATCAATGTGACAGAAGAGAGGTTCAATGAGAACTTTAGGAGACGGCCACGACAGAATACTTAAAGTACTCAGCTTACATGCACTATATACGTAATTTTACTGCTAGAAATAGACGTTAATTAGGAATGATGTCTTGAACAGGGTAAAAGAGTAAGGTTTGGCTACGCAATTATTTCTCTCTCTCTTTTTTTTTTTTAACAAAATAGCTGACCTTAAGATCTCACCGTTAAAATTCTGGGCAACCTTCTAAGATTTGCAGATCGTTCAAAATGTTAAATGTTACGTAAATATTGTTTCCCCTGGAAGTATAGTACCGTCGTCACATGTGCCGGAATCGGTGTTGCAAGGTAAGCTGGTATAACTTCGAATTAAACGTTCGTATTTTACGCATGGTGTTGCAACGATTTCCGCAAAGCGCCTCGGTGGGTAGCGGTCAAATTCACTGACGCAGCAGTGCAGCCCGTCCAGGCGAACGGCAGAATCATCCTGCGTAAAATTGGAAATTAGACCAGTGTACTTTGTACCAGTGTTCCCAGAGTATTTGAGGTCTTCAGAAAGACGTTCAGGCGGAATCCAGTGTATATTTATCAGCCTTAACTCTGCAGACCGAAGACGCTTACAGACTGTTGGTGCTCCGGGAAAGCGTGAAAACTGGCATTAAATCCGTTGGTCGGCCAAGTGAAAAATGACACAGAGCGTCCAGGTTCTAGAACGCGATATTTTGTCTCCTGCTTGTGGAAATAAGATTTTTCTTCCATGTGGCCAAACCTGTATGGATATTACCAGGAGAAGCGTAGGTAATCGACTGAAGGAATATAAACTACGAAACTTGTCGGTGGGATAAAATTAATTAATTGTACTGGCGTACTGTCTTCACCAACGCACAGCATCTGATTCCATATTGCAGGGTACTACCATTCACTGACTGGTTTGTACAGTATCGTTATAAAAAGGGAGTCCTTTCTTTTGTTTCATAATGCAGAGTGTTAACAACACACATAAACTTCTATTTTCCGTTGGTTCATGGGCATTTAAGTACCAACTTGAAAATGCTGCATGGAAGGAGGGTATCTAGTTTCACGTCTGGGTTTCTCAAATAGCCTTGCGGAAGAAATCTTTTGGATATATAAAATTAAATAGATGAGAGATTAATGCGGTCCGTGGTAGAGTATTTTGAGACTTATCGTTTTCATTACAAAACCTGTTACAAAAACGTAAGCACGCCGCTCTCGGCAACCTCTCAGCTTCACCAGCTCTAGAAAAAGACAAATAACGTGTGCCTCTCACTTCTTTCATTTATTTTAAGACAGATGAAAATTAGGAGGTAGCAGAGGCACAATTGCTCAAGCGAGCGCCTACTCGATAGCAAAAACAGAACGAGAAGGCGCAGTTTTAAGCACACTGGACTCGCATTCGGGAGGACGACGATTCGAATCCACCTACATCATTATGTAAATGTTCCGTGATTTTCCTAAATCGCTCCAGACAAATGCAGGGATGGTTCTTCTGAAACAATGCGGCCGGTTTCCTTCCCCATTCTTGAAACAATATGAACTTGTGCTCCGCCACCGATAACCTCGATGTCGACGGGACGTCAAACCCTAATCTATATCTACATGACAGTTCTGTAATTCATACTTAAGTTCCTGTCCGAGGATTCTTCGAACCACCTTTAAGCTATTTCTGTACCTTTCCATTCTCCAACAGCGCACGGGAAAATGTACACTAAAATCATTCCATACTATTCTAATTCCTCTTATTTTATTATGATGATCATTTCTTCCTATACCGGTTGGCGACAATATTTTGCATTCAGAGGAGAAACCTGGTGCCCGAAATTTCGTGAAAAGATCTCGCCGTAACGAAAAACGCCTTTGTTCTAATGATTGCCACCCCAACTCGTTTATAATATTCGCGACACTCTCTCCCCTACTTCGACAGAATACAAAACGAGCTGCCATTCTTTGACTTTTTCGATGTCCTCCCTCAATTATATCTGATAAGGATCTCATCCTGCGCAACAGTATCCTAGCAGAAGACTGACAACGGTAGGCAGTAGATCTGTAAGCGTTCCTCCAATAAACGCAGTCTTCTCTTTGCCTATGTAAGCGTACTGACACGTTCCATGACCTTGGAGATTTGCTCCTCAATTTGGTTCTAAGAACCTGACGTGTAAATAAATAAATAAATAAATATTTTTGACTGTGTGCTACTGTTTTAGCAATAGTTTATCTTAGCATTTAAGACTCTTCGGATTGATGTAAGCAAATGATTGTGGAAGTATTAAGTTGTGATGTACTTGTTACTGTGCTCTGCGTGTTAGACGACGAAATTACCGACAATAACGTCAGTAAATGAACTAAGTACATGCTTATCACACAATGTAAATACTATAACATATTTATCTTCCCGAACAGGCGTCTTTTTCGACACATAACCTCACAGTCACACACAGCCATTGAACCTAATAAAACTTCATATTAATTACAAAGTAAAAAAAAACTGTAAATGTATCTGATGATTGCAGCATGCTGCTGACTTGCGCCCTGCGAGTAACAAACAAGTGACTGTTGCAGTATATATTATTATCTTAAAACCTTACAATTCAGACGCAGCCCTCAAATAACTTTCATATAACATTGATAAATTTAAGTTTATTTATTTTGCCTTGTGGCTACAGGTTTCGGTACACAGTGCCATTGACCGTGGGAGGTGCCGCCGTGGTTAGCACACTGGACTCGCATTCAGGAGGACGACGGTTCAATCCCGCGTCCGGCCATCCTGATTTAGGTTTTCCGTGATTTCCCTAAATCGCTCCAGGGAAATGCCGGGATGGTTCGTTCGAAAGGGCACGGTCGACTTCCTTCCCCGTCCTTCCCTAACCCGATGCGAGCAATGATCTCGCTCTTTGGTCTCCTCCCCGAAACAACCCCAACACAGTGCCATTGGGTATTGTGTATCGTGTATTAAACCGGGGAGTTAGAAACGACGGAGAGGATTCGTCCCGCCGTAGCCCTCAGTGGTTCACAACCCCACAACAGGCCACAGCAGTCCACCCACCCCACCACCGCCCCACACCGAACCCAGGGTCATAGTGCTGTTCGGCCCCCAGTAGACCACCCCCGGAAACGTCTCATACCAGACGAGTGTAACCCCAAATGTTTGCGTGAGAGAGGAATTGTGGTGTACGCGTACGTGAAGGCAGTGTTTGTGCAGCAACTGCCGACATAGTGTAACTGAGGCGGAATAAGGGGAAACAGCTTGCATTCGCCGAGGTAGATGGAAAACCGCTTGAAAAACCATCCACAGGCTGGCCGGCACACCGGACCTTCACACTATTCCGCCGGGCTGATTCGTGCCGGTGACCCGCACGCTTTCCTGCTCGGGAGGCAGCGCGATAGGCCGCGTGGCTAGCCGGGCGGTCACACAGTACCATGGTCACTCAGACCATCCCCTGGCGCGCAGTCGTTACGTTCGCTTTCCGCGAAGGTGTGGCAAATACTTGTATTTGAGTCACCTGTTTGCGAAGCGATCGTGACAACTGCGTGGCAGGGTATGGCTTGAGCATGGTACTGTGTACCGAAACATTCAGTCGCTAGGCAGAATAAATAAACTGCGACTATAGACTAAAACAAACTTTTTCAGTATTGTATTCGTCACTGCTACACTGACAGTATGCCGGCAATATGTTCTAGGTATTTAGCTGAAGTGGCAACCTTTAGATTCGTGTGATTTCAAATGGTTCAAATGGCTCTGAGCACTATGGG
Source organism: Schistocerca serialis cubense (assembly GCF_023864345.2). Lineage (NCBI taxonomy): Eukaryota > Metazoa > Arthropoda > Insecta > Orthoptera > Acrididae > Schistocerca > Schistocerca serialis. The sequence continues at coordinate 172,075,967 of NC_064641.1, forward strand.
ACTTAACTTCTGAGGTCATCAGTCCCCTAGAACTCAGAACTACTTAAACCTAACTAACCTAAGGACATCATACACATCCATTCCCGAGGAGGGATTCGAAGCTGTGACCGTAGCGGTCGCGCGGTTCCAGACTGTAGCGCCTAGAACAGCTCGGCCATCCCGGCCGGCTCGTGTGATTTATTGTGTAACCGAAATGTCATGGATTCCTTTTCGTACTAGTGTGGATGACTTCACACTTTTCTTTAATTAGAGTCAACAGATACTTTTCGAGCCATGCAGGTGTCTTACCTAAATCGTTTTGCAATTTGTTTATCTTCTGATGGCTTTACCAGATTGTAAACCATAGCATCATCTACAAACAATCTTGTATGACTCTACAGATTACCTCCCAAATCATTTATGTAAATCACCGACAGCAGAGGGGCTATAACAATTTCTTAGGGAACGCCAGTTAACACTTCAGTGTCACCCGATGACTTTCTGTTGATTATTACGTACTGATAAGAAGTCACGAGTACAATCACAAAACTGAAACTTTACTCCATACACTAGCAATTTGATTAGAAGTTTGTTGTGCAGAACGGTCTCAAACGCCTGGAAATTTAGAAATGTAGAATCAGTTTGAGATCTCCTGTTGATAACTCTTATTTCCTTTGTTGAGTAGTGACCTGTGCAACATCGCTAAAGACGTGGCAAGAAAAAAAATTTTTTTTTTTTTTGTTTCTATAACATCTAAGATCACAATTTTGAATAAAAATACAGCATCAAACCAGTGTAGAGAAGGCAGTATATATTGAGAAAGCTATAACGTTATTGTCCACAGCTAGTGGTCTCACGGTAGCGTTCTCGCTTCCCGAGCACGGGGTCCCGGCTTCGATTCCCGGCGGGGTCAGGGATTTTCACCTGCCTCGAGATGACTGGGTGTTGTTGTGTCGTCCTTATCATCATTATTCACCCTCATTACGGTCGGAGGAAGGCAATGGCAAACCACCTTCGCTAGGACCTAGTACGGCGGTCCGGGTCTCCCGCATCGTCACCTATGCTCTGTCAAGGAGTATGGGACCCCATCATCATCATAACGTTACTACACAACATCATCCGTAATCTCATCAATACCGGCCTGTGTGGCCGAGCGGTTCTGGGCGCTTCAGTCAGGAACCGAGCGACTGCTCCGGTCGCAGGTTCGAATCCTGCCTCGGGCATGAATGTGTGTGATGTCCTTAGGTTAGTTAGGTTTAAGTAGTTCTAAGTTCTAGGGGACTGATGACCTCAGATGTTAAGTCCCATAGTGCTCAGAGCCATTTGAAACATTTGGATCTCATCAATAAATGAGGTTGAAATCGCAATTTTCCAGGGTGTGCGGGAATGTTCCAAAAGCTGCACAAGACAATTTACAGATAGATATAATACTTCATCGCAATCAGCCACACAAGTCAGGGAAAACTTTAAATTTTGTTTTGAACAGAATCCTATGCAACGAATGTAAAATAAGCTGCTTAATAAATATATACTTAAAGTGTCAATTATTCTGACTTGATATTAAACAACTACTATAATTTTTATTTCTCTTGTCCCATTTTCAATGGCTCTGAGCACTATGGGACTTAACATCTATGGTCATCAGTCTCCTAGAACTTAGAACTACTTAAACCTAACTAACCTAAGGACAGCACACAACACCCAGCCATCACGAGGCAGAGAAAATCCCTGACCCCGCCGGGAATCGAACCCGGTAACCCGGGCGTGGGAAGCGAGAACGCTACCGCACGACCACGAGATGCGGGCCTCTCTTGTCCCACAAAACATAAAAACTTCAGACTTTGTAAGTTGAAACACAAACGGCAAACCGCGTCCAAAATATCAAACCAATTGACCGCGTCCGCATCACCGTGTGCTCACGTACGACAGGTCAACCGCTGGCGAGTGTTTGATATTTTCCCTTGGTCGCAGCAGTTCGCTGACGTGGGAAGCCACGGGGAACAAGAGATATGCGAGTCTTGCAACGAACTTGTGACGTCACGTTAGTTGCCTTGCCCGCCGACATATATCGCTAACGCTTGGCTCCTTCCAGCCCACGCGGAAAATTAATATCTCATTAAAAAAGTACCAACTAAAGGTCTTAGCTTTGTCATGTGCTATCGAGAGCTTGCTTATATTTAAACGCGCACCTAATAATTATTGAACTCGTCTGAAATGATAACTCGCTTCCCGCAGAGACGGCCGCTGGAAGTCGTTATGACCCGTAGTGTGCGTGCTGGACATAGTAGAAAAATTCATTTACAATCTTACGAAACGGTGTTCTTTTTACATTCTTTCCGTTGCTGATTAGTAATTCGACGTTGGAATGACAAGATTCAAAAAGGTGGATTCAATATGGCGGATCAAAAATTGTAAATTTAGCGTGTTCCAGTAAAACTTGGGTTATAAAGTATTGTGAGATCGATAATAACGAATTAGAAGTCGAAACTGGCATACTGAAATGTTTTATTCGATATTTTATATTTTTCAATCGAAATCATAGTCACAGTCATTATTGCTTTTCTAAGGGTCGCTGTCGGGTTGTCGGTTGTCCACTGGGATTTGCTTCGAAAATCAGATCTTTTACCTTAGGTGGAATCTTTTTTCTTCAATAGTCATTTTCTGGACTCTAGAGTTGAATGAATCCGAAGATGCCAGATGCCGATGGAAGGCGTCACTTTCTCTCGGGAATACTTGTGTGTAAAATCTTCTTGACTACCCTGGATATCCTTATTCCAATCTTCCTACGCATCTTCAGACAGCCGACCAATCGGGAACGGAGCAGCTTCGGTTATGGCATACGTGCATAAAAACTACATAGAGTAGTGTCGGCATTGGGCATTATTTCAGGATATTGTGTCCATTGATGTGTTTTAATTCTAGAGTTTTCTGTACAAAATTGGAATATTTCTGCAGCATTTCGCAAAAAAACGATATTACTAGTGAAAAATTTATTTTTGTAAAAAGGATTATTTGCCAATTTGCGAAAAAATAATGATCACAATTCCGAATAGGTCCTCAAGAATTCTACAGAGAACGAAATTGACATTTTTTTGTGCAGATGATAGTTTATAAGATAAATGCAGTAATGAGGGACCGAGTTTTACCGTGTTGTACTGCAGCACGGCACAAAAATGACCGCCCTTCAAAAACGTGCAGATGTGTGCACGCAAACACATTTGAACTCGTTAACTGTACTATTAAGGTAGTAGGAGAGCCATTTACAAAAGTGGAGCCACGCAGAGGAAATTTTTTAGCCAACAATTTCAGATAATATCAGTAGTAGCTTAACGTCATTACATGGGTTAAAAATATCAAAGATACGTTCTAGAGTGCTAACCATCTTATTGTATCCTGAAAATCAGGCAGCATTGCTGTCATATATTAAACAGGCCATACAAACAATGTGTCTTGTCCGATTTACTGTTTACCGTCAACTGTCACAACACGCGTCACGTCGACTTGAGACTGAAATGATACTGCCGTATTAGACAAGGACGCACCAGTCCAATCTACACGAGGTTTCGCTGGACCAATGTCGGAATGCGCACCTATTTTGTTAGCATTTTGTCCAGGTTTTCAAGCGAGTTGTCCCACTGAGCGCCAGTGTGATTTCGCGGGACGCTGCGGAAGCTCCAAGGCGCAGACGAAAGGAACGTTTCATTATTATTGTAGTTTATATGTTATCATTATTATTTTTATTTGCCCGCCCGGTTGGCCGTGCGGTTGGCCTTCCGGGCGGGAAGGAGCGCCTGGTCCCCGGCACGAATCCGCCAGGCGGATTTGTGTCGAGGTCCGGTGAACCGGCCAGTCTGTGGATAGTTTTTAGGCGGTTTTCCTTCTGCCTCGGCGAATGCGGGCTGATTCCCCATATTCCGCCTCAGTTACACTATGTCGGCGATTGCTGCGCAAACAAGTTCTCCACGTACGCGTGCACCACCATTACTTTACCACGCAAACATAGCGGTTACTCTCGTCTGGTGTGAGACGTTCCCTTGGGGGTCCACAGGGGGCCGAACCGCACTATGACCCTGGGTTCGGTGTGGGGCGGCGGAGGGGTGAAGTGGACTGCGGTGGTCGTCGTGGGGTTGTGGACCACTGCGGCTGCGGCTGCGGCGGGGACGGAGCCTCTCCGTCGTTTCTAGGTCCCCGGTTAACATACAATACAATACAATTATTTTTATTTAATTAAAATGTAATGCAGACAGATTTGTCCGCGGAATCTCCTGGTATGATGTAAGAGAGTCCTAATCTGACAGACTGAATAAATTAGTTATTTAAAAATGTCGCTGGCCACGGTAGCCCCCATAGAACTGCTCTTACCAAAGCTGTATGCACGGTTGTTGTAGCGATGAATGCGCATATCTTCTTGTGTATTCTTCCTTTCGGCGCGACAGTCACAAAGAAGCGTTTGTATCCGGCGGGAAAACGTCTGTCTCCAGTTGACAGGAGCTGGTGCGGTGACAGCCCTCAGCGCTGCAACTTGACCGGCGCTGCAGTCTCTCTGAGGAGTGCCACGTACCGGTGCTGGGACAGGTGAGTCGTACACAGCAGGGTGGTGGGCCGTCTCCGCAGAGAAAGGCCGCTGACAAAAGGCGGGCCGCAGAGGAGGAGAGGAGAGTAGAGAAGACGGATTGAAAACAAATTGCTCCGTGGGAGCTGCAGGAGGAGGAGGAGGAGGGGATAATGAAGAGGGGACAATGCGAGCCGCGTTAACCTGCCAGCTGCCGGAGCGCAAATGACGCTCGCCCGGGGCGCCGTCGTCCGCCCTTCCTTCAGTATTCCTCACCCCTCACCTCCTCTCCCTCCGATACCTCGTTTATGCATGAGCTCTTTCGTCTTATTCGTCGTCCCTGCTAGCTCTCTGTTGCCACAAACTCGCTATTCACCTGTTCCCTGAAATGAGAAGCTCGGTAACGAGATGTTTTAATTAAACGGGTTCCTCCAGCGTCTCAATTCGCAAGACACGGCGACTTTACCCGCAACTCACAGTTCTCGCCGTAAGGTGTTTTTACTTCTAGAAACGACCTAGCTCCTCGTGCCAGATACACATGTGCGGCTAGAGCTCTTACGGGGGCACCGAGCCGTGCTCCGGCTCGTGTTTGTGCCGTTGACAGGTTGGCGTCGTGTATTCGGATTGTGACCTCTCGTTTCCTTAGTCCGTTCACTGGCGCCACTACGTTTGCTCGCTTTGTCTGTCCGTGAGTGGCAGCAGCGAGTACTGTCGTACTATCTTTGGAGCGACCTCTAGTATTTCCGGGTCGTCATGTGTCAGAGTGTGTGTGTGGTGGGGGGGGGGGGGAGGGGGGGAGGCGGAGCAGCAGTGAGGTCAACCAACACCGACTCAAAGGAAGGCTTCGGCGCTTGTTCGTGACGTCACGTCAGCTAGGCACGGCGAACGCCAGGTCTGTTGCAGGCAGAAACGCCTGGGCGTGCTTATCACTATAAATTTCTTATTTTTGGACAAAATGTTTGGTATTGTTTTGGATTCTGCAGTTTTATTTAGATGAAAGATCTTCTTATTATCGTAAAGCTACAAATGAAGATCATAGTTCTGTACTACTGAATCCTGTCGAAACAAACGTAGATCAATATGAGAAGACGCTTTCCCCATTGCAAGCTTCGGAAATTTTACATTCAAGTAACTATATTCACTTGATCCATTTTGTTATCGAAACTTACCCCAACCCCCTTACAATAAACTCGTTTCTTTTATTTATTTATTTTCGTTTGACATCGTCACTGGAAATGTGAACTAATCTACACGTGTAAATGTCCAACTGTTGCCAGTCATTAGATGACAGTCGTTTTCAACGAAAGGAATTCTAAACAGGAAACAAAATAGCTTTATACATCGTAAATACTCCTGAGCTTAAACTTTTTTAAACATACACATTAGAAAAGATAAATATTCCCCTCTTTCAACTGAAAGGAGAAACTTTATAAGATAAAAAAATTTTATTTGATAAAACAAGTATCTCTCTTTTGTCTCTTCTTCTGTCCCCCACCCCCTCCCCCTCCACCAACGTGTACAATCGCAAGATATTTCATTAACATTCAGTGCTCCTCACCCCACAGTCAATCAAGATACCTAAAGAAGAGCACCAATATGTTCACAGTTTCTTGTAAAAGCAACCCAGTACAAACGTAACTTCCTCAGATTTACAAATAAGGTAAAGAAGCACGAATTCTGTTGCTGCTGGACCATGAAGTTGTTTTTGTATGTCAATCCTTAAAACAGGTGGAAATTTAAGTTCAGGAGTACACTATGTGTTAACAAGTAATGAATTGCACAATTAATTGATTGCAGAAATCTCTCAGAACAATGTGTGTTGGTCAACTACCGCCAATAGTTTCACATTTTCCTGTGTCAGGGAGGGAGACTCCACCATTATGAGTACGCCTGCAACAGACCTGGCGTTCTTCGTGCCTAGCTGACGTGACGTCACGAACAAACGCCGAGGCCTTCCTTTGAGTCGGTGTTGGGTCAACACAGCCAATACTTGCCCAACCGCTGGCAACGTACATGCGCTGCCAGACAGAAGGATGTGGTCGTGAGAGTGTACGACCACGCCAAGAACCGGATTCAGCGAGCTTAAGTTGAATGGAACGTTATATTCGAGTAGTGCAACTTTCACTTGCATGTGTGTCCGTCCGTCGAAGTGACCTCATGCCATAAAAAAAAAAAAAAAAATGGTTCAAATGTCTCTGAGCTCTATGGGACTTAACTTCTGAGGTCATCAGTCCCCTAGAACTTAGACCTAACTAACCTAAGGACATCACACCCACCCATGCCCGAGGCAGGTTTCAAACCTACGACTGTAGCGGTCGCGCGGTTCTAGACTGTACGCGCCTAGAACCGCTCGGCCACTCCGGCCGGCACCTCATGCCATCAAGCTGTCATTTGGCGGTTTTATACCCCGACGTTTCTCTTGCCTAACTTGATTGGCAACGATTGATGGTCGTTCGTCTCAGTGGACGACGTGTATCTGGTCTTTCGACCGTTTCTGTGTTCTTAGCGTTCATGTCTAAGTGCAATTCGTCTTGTTGCTGTACAGTGACTGTTTTAGCATTGTTTGAGTTGTTTGTGGAATTGTCTTTTGCGGTTCCATGTGCATCTAGTCAGATTTTGATTAGACAGTTTGGTCTTGACCCTGTCTACGTACTAGGATTTGATGGAGCCAACTTGTGTAATTAAATGCTTGTCATTTGACGATGTTAACTGTTATTCTATCGTGGTATTGGTTATCGCATCTTAAGTGGATTTTCCGAGGGTGCTGGTCGGCGTTTCAGCTGTCCCTAGTTTGAGTTGCCATCCTGTTAAGAGAGCTGCCTGTCTCACCGCTTATGCAGCTGTAGTGACTTTTCTCAGGTCGACACTTGGAGCACCGTCTGTAGATCACTCCTTTTTTTTATTTGGTCTGATTGTGTAAAGTATTTAAAAACAAAATTTTGTTTAAATTATTCCTATTGCTTGTGGCCTTCAGCCGACATATAATTTGAATTCTTCTTAATAAGGCCTTCAGTTTGTGTTACAGTCAATTTTTTCAAATGATTGTTTTAAAAAAAATATTTCCTTAAATAAAGTGTATGTGTTTACTGTGCAACCAACGGTAACTGATTAGGCCCCGTTCACACCTTTTCCTGCTTTCCGTAAGTCCCACGTTTCAGGCACATTATTGGTTTACGTGTCGGGTCAATCAGACACCTACTGTAAGCTTAAAATGTTCTCACCTATACATTTAAAGTTCGAATATAATTGCAAATTACTCAACTTTACTACAACTGCCTTCCACATATAGATTTTGTTGCTAGCGTGAAGGAAATGATTCATCAAGGAAGGTCACATACGTGAGAGATCTCACAACAGTCAAAAGGAACACGTTATGCCGCAGTATAGCCGAATATTCCGCGAGAAACCAGATTCTCCCAAATCAAGCTATCTAGACCTCATAGCAGTACTACAACGCGCATCCGGCTGCGCCACAGTTGTTACCCTTCAAATCTTTACAGGATGAAAGTTCGGACATCTCCATACTGCGAAGATCACCCAACTGAAATTGTAAACCTCAGCCTACGATGTTCAAGCTATGACAGACAACGCCGCAAGTTTCTTAAGGCCTTCATCAGAGCAGGAATTCCTCGACTTACATCTGTGACGGACCTGTTTCGACAGCTGACCTCAATGGACTATGTCAGTGTTGCCCAGTTTCTGTAAGTCAGTTATAAGTCGGACTCAAAGGTTCGAGCGTAAGAAGTTGTGATGTATGGACTGTGTTGTGTGCGTGAATGTACAAAAAATGGTTCAAATGGCTCTGAGCACTATGGGACTTAACATCCATGGTCATCAGTCCCCTAGAACTTAGAACTACTTAAACCTAAGGACATCACACAACACCCAGTCATCACGAGGCAGAGAAAATCCCTCGTGAATTTACAGACTGTACCATGGAGTTTACCTGGAATTAATGTAATTTCTAATGTGTATGCTGTATATGTGATATTGTTTACCAAAACTGTAGGTACTCACTTCTCTGGCTAAATGGATAATTCCAAAGACCAGTAAATTATAAATAAAAAGTACTCAAAAAAACGTATATTTCATTTATTTATGAGGTTCCGTGGAACCATGCGAGGCAAAATTGCTTGTTCATGGAACAAGTTTTCAGACCACTGATTAAAAAAAAACTGCAAACAAAATAAAGCAAAGAAATAAAAAAACACAAAAATTGAGGCAATGTATGAATAAACAGCACGTTTCAGAAAAAAATTTTGAACGACTAAGACAAACTTCTGTACAATGTAGACATAGTAGTATCCCGCCTGGAAATACTTCGAATTACGTTTGAACACTTCTGAGTTTACAACTCAGTTTTTTTCGGTCCTGCTGGAAACCTATTAAAAACGAAACCTGCTGAATACTGCACATCTTAATTTTCCCGTGCTTAGGAAATTGTTATACAGGTGCACATCGTTCTCCGGTAAGCGATCACTGAACAGATGTATTTTCTTCTGTGTGAGTCAATATTGTCAACAACAAAACCCATGATGGAATATACATTGTGATTCCGTGATGATGCTACAGAGTTTCAGGGATGGTGGAGGAAGGTAAATGTATCAATTTGAGGGAAAGGACCCTTGTCCAAAAACGACCGAGTTGCAAGTTATAAACGGAAATCGTTCTGATATCTCTGACAGTGGAATACATATATCGGTACTGTAAAATAATGAGCGTATGGCATTAGTGGCTGGGAGACCTCTCGCGGGGCGGTTCGGCCGCCGCTCCACAACTTCTTTAACGCCACTACTTCGACTTGCGAGTGAATGAGGATGAAATGATGATCAAAGACACACAACACCCAGTCATCTCGAGGCAGAGAAAATCCCTGACCCCCGCCGGGAATCGAACCCGGGACGCTACCGCAAGACCACGAGCAGCGTACATCGGTACTGTTATTGTTAAGATTGCAGGGAAGGTAACTTTTGCATGTGGTAATATGAACCAAAACAAGAAAAAAGTGTCTAGTAAACATAGGCACCAAATTGCATACCTTCAAAGCTACGAACACTCGTTCATCTTCCGTACTGCCAAACACATTTCTTATACTGCAAGCTTTCTGATTTCCATATTTTTGAAGGAGGTAGTATGGATCAAAATGAGACAAAAATGTGCAATAAATACAGGCTCCAAAATGCATACTTTAAGAGCTGTGGGCACACGTTCAGCAGAAGAGGTGTGTTTCACAGTAGCGAAGATAAACGAGTGCCCATAGTTCTTGAGGCATGGATTTTAGAGCCCGCGTTTGCTAGATTTTTTTTGCATGTTTTGGCCCCAAACGTTGCCTATCCTACAACCTTAGCAACGACAGTAACAGTACATTTATTCCATTGACAGAGGTATCAGAACGAACTTCGCTTATAACTCTCGACTCCGTCGTTATCCGACTGGGATCCCTTACCTCAAATCGATACATTTACTTTCCTCCATCATCACTGAAACTTTGTAACATCATCACGGAATCACCCAGTACATAGTTGCATGACAGAGTTCAGAGACACCTGAACTAACTCCCTACGCGAGCTTCGCGTGCTGACCCTAGAGTACAGCTGGACTGCCATTTACTGCCATACTGCAATGGTTTAGACATAAGCACAAGATATTTTTACTTGTCTCGTGCTGGACCTTACGAAATGTTCATTGTAGGCAGAACATTTGCAAAATTACACTACAGTCCCGGTTTCAAAATGGTTCAAACGGCTCTGAGCACTATGGGACTTAACATCTGTGGTCATAAGTCCCCTAGAACTTAGACCTAATCAAACTTAACTAACCTAAGGACATCACACACATTCATGCCCGAGGCAGGATTCGAACTTGCGACCGTAGTGGTCACGCGGTTCCAGACTGAAGCGCCTAGAACCGCACGGTCACACAAGCCGGCTGTCCCAGTTTCACCACAGTTGTTAAATGCTGCATATGTGAATTGGTGACTTCTCGTTCTGTTTTAAATTAATTCTTCAGATTTTTCACCAACTGCGACGTAGTATTACGTATATTAAGAGTTGACTGTAAATTCACCATAAAAGGTTCCGACCTATTCTCTTCATATATTTCCTTTTAATAATTTTATATGGCTAACTGTATTCGTCTTTTAATGTATCACAATTGGTTTCTATGACAGTTGTCAATATTTAAAAGTCTGCTACATGTATTTTACCTAATGTGTTTTTATCAGATTATGTTTTTGCCTTAATGATGACTACATCTAAGCCCACAGTAGCGACATTTGGGGAGGATGTAGGTAAACAGGTTTCTGGTAGCTACCGTACTTCAGTAGCCAGTTGCAATAATGACTGTGTGGACGATGTGGCCTATTGTACACCTTATTTTAGATCTATGTGACGATGCTGTGCTGATTATATTTGTATGTTTTGACGATGCCGTTATGGCCTTATCACCTTAGGACATAATGTAAAAAAGGTACGTTTTACCGTATTTTATCTGTACATTTCCCTGGTTGTATGATAGTATATTGTGATACGTATTGCTGTATTATGTTGAAAGACACACTGCTCACTAGGTGTATATATTTGTATATTGTAGTTCTGAGGATGGTCATTACGGACTGAAACCGGTCATCGTCTAAAGAATTAATATTGTGATCAAAGACTGGATTAAAAAACATTCCTCAGATTTTCCATGGTTTTTTATGTGTTTATTTGTTTTAGTCGCAAGATGTTAATTCTAACCACATAAGTCATCTTTACATAAGTCATCTTTAACACCAGATCCGAACTCTGGATTGCGTGATGGACAAATAGTGGACCTTGCGCCAGCTATACTAATGTCTTTGGACATTAGAGCTGATATAGCGGCAGACTGGAATATCTACGGCGGATGGCCGGCAGCGAGAGGCCAAGGCAGTTGGCGGAGAAGGGAAATTTCGTCTGCGCGGGCCAACTGAGGGCAGTTGGAGTTGGATCGGAGGCACTGTGCGAGTGTAAGCAGCTGAGGAGGCGCCCGACCGCGGGCGCAAGACCGTGACAGGCGGTGTTTATACAAGCGCCGATGTCGGCAGCCGAGACTGGGAAGTGCGTGGTCTGTTGTGGCTCTCAAGGCCTGTTGAGCGGACGCACCGTGGATTTGTTCACGACTGCACAATCTGGTGAATGACAGATCTGTGGATTTAGAAGGTCTCTACTGATTCAGCGTTCTGTTAACCACGTGTCATTATTGTGTACTGAGCCGTAGTAAATTTAGCTTTGAAAAGCGCACCGCAGCGCGTAGCGTGAAGCAGTCGCCCTCCGTTTTCTGGCGGTGGTGCCGTTGTCGCAATTGCAGGCCTCGGTGTCTCCCTCTAGCGGGGAAGGGGAGAAGTGGGCTGTTCGCGTGGGTTTAAGAAGTGGCTGTATGGTCTCTCGTGGAGAGTTGGCAGCCGGGGCATGAAAAGCGATTTCTCTGCCGGTGCTAGAGGGACAGCACGCAAACCGCGGCATCAACGTAAGCGACGCGAACAGCGGCTCCGTGGTATGGGGCATTAACTGCTCGTCGCGAAAGGAATCTTCCTGAGCGTGGGTCTGCGAGGGCCTAATCTGCAGTTCGGCCGTATGCTGTCGACCGGCGAGGAGGTTCTGAAAATCGGCGCGCCTTCCTGCGTCCGTTGAAACGGCTGGCAGCGGTCGGCTCGGCAGAGCATCTGGAGGTGATGCGTTGGTTCAGTCGTGGGAGTCGTAACGCACCAGAGTGTTGATTGTTATCAGATTTTATGAAGTTTAACTGAATTCAGTTTACGTATTCTTGTTAATTACACCAGCCGTATATTTTGGGGGTTTTCCGCCATTCATTCTCGTCTGCCCACCCGCGGGAAGGTGGTAATATTAGAAAGGGTGGTTCGTTTGTCCCCGTTTGAGGACGAAAGGGGGGGGGGGGGGAATTAGAGTAAATCTGTGGTTCGGAATGCTTCTTTCCCCTCCCAGCTTGCCTGTGGTTTTATTCGACTGTTAGCCTCTGCCATGTCTGTGAAAGTTTAAGGCACCAATGACTGTACTGTTTAAAATGCAAGGTACAAAGACCTGATCCATTCTCTCGCCTGCCGTAACTAGTATTACTAGACTCACGTGTAAAAGGTACTCTAAGAAAGAAGAAAAATTCCTTTTGCCTCGTGGTAACAACTAGTCAATTGCATAACGAATTCCTGCTCATCTGGAAGCTGTAACCTATGTAAATTTGTGTTTATGTATATTTGGCTATAATCAAGCAAGGTTAATATACGCCGCAGTGGATTTTTTTTATATTGTCTCTAGTCAGCAAAAACTGTTGTTTTTTCCAATTCAACACCTTTTAAGGCTTTTGCTCTGTAACACCACAGCTCTAATGCTGTACGCATTTATTTTGCTTTTGTTTCATTTAATATTACATCGTTAAGCTTCTGTAAATGTGTTTCATTGAATAGATAACACAAAATTGTATACTCCTTTCTTTGTAGAAACTTTGATGTCATGATTTGATTCTATGCAATGTAGTATATCTGTCATTTACATTTTTTGTACCATTTGGAGAGAACAAAACTTACTCTATATAATTGTAATTTCTGTGTGGATAAATTTTTGTAGAAATACTAATATGTGCAAATGTTCTGTTTTATTTAAAATGTTTGTTTGTTGTTCTGTAAACTGCTGATCCTCACTTAGGGTTCTTAGTTATTCTGTATGTAAAAGCTGTTGTGGTTCCCCTCGGGAATGGAACTGTGTAGCGCGCGCAAATTGTGATTGGCCTAGGTAGAAAAGGTGGAACAGGAGTCAGTCGGGGACGAGCTACGAGTCGGGGACGAGCTACCAAACTGGGCACTGCCATGTAAAAGTGGTATACTGTGCTGGTTCCGAGAGAGGCTTTTTCTGCCACTGCCCAATGCCTCGGATGGATGGATAAATAGCTGGAACGACTCTGGAATTGGTATTCATCATCACCACCAAGAAAGGCCAGAGTTCAGCAATTCTGCCTGCAAATCCGCCTGCCAACTTGCAGTTGCCACCACATTGCGCAATCACTGTAAAGGAGTACTATAATGATGTACAGTGAAGGATCAGCTTATTGAATGTGTTAGTGTGCACAAATATAAGGTAACTTATAACTGAGTTTATGTGCCTACCTTGATTTTTTTCCCTATCACAACACCTCTCAGGTTCCTCTCCACTTGAACTATGATTACCGAGTGTCCTATTTTGTGGAAAAAATGAGAGCCTCAAAGTTAGACAGTTAATTACATAATGTTGTTTGATCTTTGATGAGAAGGGAATATTCAGATTTACTGTGGATTTAGTGAAATTGTGGGTGGCAGTAAATGTAGTTTTGTGAAGTTTCAAAGTCACCTATTTAATCATTTACATGAAAGTAGAAGACTGTGACAATAAAGACAATTTGCTGTTTCTTTTACAAATTAAAGTTCTTAAAATTGAGGTTTATAAAGTTTTGCTTAGTTAATGATCATAGTGCTACCTGTAGTATATTTTAAAAGGTGAGTCAGTTTCTTGCAAATTTGTCAACATCGTGTTTCACTGCAGTAAAAGTGGAAAACTGCAATAGTAGAAAATTATATGTTCATGATTGCTAAGTGTTTGTCTCTCATGTGTATTGGAAGTGCATATTAATAGTATAACAGGATCCACAGTTCGTCTATTGCGCTAATGCTAGGTAACAAGTAACGGAAAGACCACTAATTATGAAAACCACAATTTCTTTATTCAAATGATAGTGAGAAGCAACCTGTTAGTGGATTCCAATTAACTTTCATTTTAAATAGTAAAGTATTTAACTGAGAGAGACTTGACCTATATTCAATTAATGATTCAGCAGTGAATAGTAATAATAACGTTATAAAGACCATTCAGTTTGTGTAACCCCTGAAAGTAATAGTGTGTTTCAGTATCTGTTATAATTTTGCAAATAGTTTGTGCTGCTCTAACTGTTAGTTTCAATCTTAACGTAAACATATGTATGTGTCAAAGTTCACTGCACTCGTGTGTGACAAAGTATAGGTTGTGTTTATCCATTAAAGTTACTAATAACTATTTTCTTGAACGAGAATGTTAATCATCCTCTTGCCGAGTTAGGCTGGCGACCGTTTTCTTTATCAGTTAAACAGTGCAGATAGGCAAAATTTTGTTTGTTACTGTTCAAATATTTACGTAATTTTGACTTTCATTTCCGATAAGCCACCTCCGTTAGGTACAACACGGTCAACATAACAAAATTCCTCTCAGAGGGTAACACTGCTCTGTTGCTTTATACCATAATTGCTTTAACAAGATAGTTTTATTTCACAACCTGCCTACTACTTTAAGGTTGTGGTACAGCAGTAGCAGACAGGAGTGTTATAACTCAACGTGCTTATGTTTTATACAGGTTATTAGTGTGTTTTCTTGCCATGCAAAAGTTTGCCATTTTATTACGGGTAGAAATTGTTGCCTTGAAAGGAGAATGTTGTAAAAGTTCGCAAGTCCTACCTTGCGAGCGTGTGTGTTTGCAGTAAGTTAACTGGCAGAAATTTGTAAAATTTGTTTTTTATATGTTTTGGAAATGTTAATGTTATTAACTTAAACTGGTAGTTGGCCGTTACTGTGAGTAAGGTGTTACGTGAGTCAAAATTACTTCTGATATTTCTCTGCTCCAGGTAACCAGTGTTGTGATCCTCGCTTCGTATTGTTCAGCTTAAATAGTGTAAATATATATAACTCACTGATTGATTGTTTACCTACTTATATTAAGGGGCGTTAGGCTGTTAGTGTAAGTGACTACTACGTACTGCTACCTGTCTATTGCAATGATTGCTTGAAGTGACATTCCCAGACCTTTTTAGATTTACATTACGTAAGTTAATTCAAGATTTGTCTTAACGATGGTTATTTGACCTGGAAGTTCTTTCATCCGGTTCTGAAACAGGCCGCTGGCCGTTATGACAGTTAACTGTTACTTGTGGGACTTATCCAGAAGTTGATTACCTATAACTGAATTACTTGAGGTATTTTACTTTATTACCGTGATGCTTTTGATGCGAGCCATGGGGCCGCGGCAGCAGCGATATAGCTGCGTTATGCCGATTGGTTTTTTTATACTAGCTTGTATATGAGCCGGCCGCGGTGGTCTCGCGGTTCTAGGCGCGCAGTCCGGAACCGTGCGACTGCTACGTCGCAGGCTCGAATCCTGCCTCGGGCATGGATGTGTGTGATGTCCTTAGGTTAGTTAGGTTTAAGTAGTTCTAAGTTCTAGGGGACTGATGACCACAGCAGTTGAGTCCCATAGTGCTCAGAGCCATTTGAACCATTTTTGTATATGAATATCATTAATTGTCATGGTATTGTATTTAAAACCTGTTGCATGTCGATCAACATAGAGACAGAGTTGTATGACAGTGAATGATGGAGAAAGATTGTTTCTTGAAACTGTCGTTAACACTGTAATTAACCTTTTGTCCAATGAGTTATATAATAATTGCTTCCAAGTTTTGAATGTTGATACAGGCTGTATAGTAACTGTTTTTATTTTCCGTCTTGATTAATTCTGTATTGTTTTGGGTCAAATGTACTTTAGTTGCCCCAGTTGTTGCTCAGATGTACTGGACAATTCCAGCAGCACAATGCGACACCCCACACGTCCAGAATTGCTACAGAGTAGCTCCAGGAACACTCTTCTCAGTTTAAACACTTGCGCCTGCCACCAAACTCTCCAGAGATGAACATTATTGAGCATATCTGGGAGGCCCTGCAACGTGCTGTTCAAAGAGATCTCCACCCCTCGTACTCTTACGGATTTATGAACAGCCCTGCAGGATTCATGGTGTCAGTTCCCTCCAGCACTACTTCAGACATTAGCTGAGTCCATGCCATATCGTGTTGCGGCACTTCTGCGTGCTCGTGATGGCCCTACACGATATTAGGGAGGTGTACCAGTTTCTTTCGCTCTTCAGTGTATATGAAATAAAATCGTCATAACTTCTCAATGATTTGCGTTAGGTCGTTCAAACTGCACGATTGACTACGGGTCATGATGGGAATTAATATGCGTCTGTATGGTTTGGTTTAGCAGCGAAGGCCACTTTCATTTGGGTGGGTTCTTCAATAAGCAAAATTGGCCCATTTGGTGGACTGAGAATCCTCATTTCGCGTTCGAGAGGTCTCTTCACTCTCAACAGGTCTGTCTGCGGTGATACGTCCAGTCATGGAATAATCGGTGTAATATTCCTTGATGGCTCGGTATCTACCGAACGATACGTGAAGGATTTGGAAGATGATTTCATCCCATTATCTAAAGTGACCCTGATTTCGACGAGATTCATGCAAGACGGAACTTGATCCCTTCGAAGCGGGAGAGGGTCTGATATCCTGGAGGAGCACTTTACTGACCGCGTTCTGGCTCTGGGGTACACAGAGATCAATGACACGGGCCTCAATTGGCCGCCATATTCTCCGGATCCGAACACATGCGACTCCTTCTTGTGGGGGCTATATTAAAGACAAGGTGTACAGCAATAACCCTAGAACCATTGCTGAGCTGAAAACACCCATTCAGGGGGTCATCGACAGCATCGATGTTCCGACACTTCAGCGGGTCATGCAGAATGTCGCTAATCGTCTGCGCCATATCATGATGGCAGGCATATCGAACATGTCGTAACCTAAATCCGAGTATCTATAGTGACGTTTACATATTGAATAAAGTGCGTGCACGCCGTAATTTGTAACTAATGTACGTTTTTTTCGTACAGTTCATTGTCACCCTGTATTTAGATGATCTAAAGAATTAAAATTTAGCGAAACTAGTCGTCTATAGACGTAATTATTGCGATCTGGGCAAATAAAACTTCTCTAATCAGAAGATTGTGTTTTTCCTTATTTCTGCCTTTTTAAAGTAATTTTCCATATTCACTTTGTAGTGCTTTGCGTTTTATTTTCTGTGCGCGATGGAAATTTTCTGCACGGAACTCAATGGAGTTCCCTTGCAATACCGTCTATGGGTGTTTTTTTTTTCTCCCTCTACAATATGAATGTGCAATCAATACTCGCTTAATGATCGCAGTCAAACTGACACCGATCGTCGAAAGCTATAGTCTTAATTTGATATGCAAGATGTTTTCTTCTCTTATGTCAGTTCTGAGTGCTACATGCTACGTCTACACTCTGCGAATCACTGAAGCTTGTTGCAGGATGCACCTTTTATTCTACCATATTTAATGGTTTCTTCCCGTTCCATTTAGGGTTGGGGTTAAAAAGGCAGGCATCCGCTCTTCAGCTGTTAGCTGGCCTGAAACTGTGCCTTGTTGGTAGACTCGAACTCGATTTGAGTAAAGGAGGTTGTCAGAGGTAAGCCGGTTATGTTATACTGAAGCCGTGCATGGACCACACACACACACACACACACACACACACACACACAGAGAGAGAGAGAGAGAGAGAGAGAGAGAGAGAGAGAGAGAGAGAGGGGAGGGGGGCGGAAGCGACGGCCTCCACTTGTGGATAATTAGGCACGAGCAGAACCCCGCGTCCAACTATGAGAACACCGCCTCCCCGCCCACCAAAAGTTCCCTCTCAGGGCTGACCCGGAAAAGGCTGTTTGTAAACTAATTAGGCCGTCTCTCCATTTGATGTGCGCTATAGTGGGTGCCCAGCGCTGGTACGTAAAGAAGCTGACAGCTTTGACCGAAAATTTTCCCATTTTCTGCCTTATCCGAACAAACCTAATGACTTTTCCTTTGATGGGCGTATATAAAAGCTATTGGCTCCCCCGTTTTGAATATTCTTCCATTAAAAAATATTCATCATATACATTAAAGCTCCAAGAAGGTAATTCCCTCTACTTTATTGAACTTGTTGTTATTAGGATAGGGACAGAATTAGTCTGAAGAAGCACACTGTGTTTTGTACAAGTGGGATGTGATGCGGACAGCATCATTAGCAACCTGGCCCGTATAGTCCTCTCGTTCTTCGTGTCAGTACTTTCTACAAGTGAAGAGGCGTGACCTCTAGAATAAGCTTCTTTGGCGCTACAGTTGTACTGGTTGTACTGGCTCTCAGCAGTTGTATCAAGTTAATCAGTTCGATTGACAAACTAATTTTCAAGAGAGAAAATCCGATGTATTCCGTAGAATTGACGGGGCCCCAGAAATCGATATCAAGCTAAAGCGGCCGATAATCAAGGGCAGCTATGTCTTTTTTTGTCTAGAATTAATGCACACTGAGTAGTATAATATAATAAATAATGGAATAGATGATAATAAAATGTTGAAATGCGTGGCTTTTTAAAATGTATTGAATTAATGAGATTAATTTTTCGGCATGAATGACAAGCACAATAAGCTGAGCTATGCTTGGAAATAAGTTCGTATTAGTTAATATCATTTTGGAGGGCGAAGTAGTTTCTTTCTCCGCTGTAGAATTGTGCTTACCGTTCTTTATAATGCTACGTTTGGTCGCCGTGTTCACCTTTGAAGTCTTGACCGTGTTCCCATGAAGCTTATCGGATCTTCGAAATTTTCCAAAGTACACAGGTGGGCTTCAGTTCTTGTAATTATAGTCTTATTTGAAATAACAACTCACACGACCTTTCTGTTAATAAAACAATACTGTATTTTTCTAAACGGTGCACATATGAAATACATACTCCTCACTTATTCATAGCGACCCCAAAATGGCGGTCTACAATTAATCGCTTAAAATGGCGTGCTTCTCACTCGTTCACTAGCTGAGCGCGAATCCTTCCTTCCTCCTCCTGGTACAAAAAAAACTCCTCTCTTTTTTAACAACTGAAAATTAAAAATACCTGACGGTAGGCATAGGTTCTATGATGGGCTACCGCTTCATCTTTCTAATTTGCCTTTAAAGAAGACGAAAACATAAAAGAAATGCAATAGGTTTATCACAGTAGTTATTATCTAAATCCATTTCTTTCTTTTTCTTTATTGCTGTAACGTATAATTGTGATTGTCTTGCTATACGTGTACGAGGGGATGTCAAAAAGTAAGTTACAAATGTCGCCTCAAGCTAAGACCGTTGTATAACAAGAGTGGCACATTATCAGAAGAGAGAGCATGTTCTGAGTTTGCTGCAGATATAGTTCTGTTGCGATATGGATTGCAGGTGTATCACCGTGTAAGACTGAAATGGTGGCACGGCAACTGAAAATGTACTACAGAGTTGAAGTACGAGGAACATTACGAGTCTTCGAGACAAAACGTCTACATTGCTCACAGATTCACCGCGAAATTCTGGTTGTATATGAATCAAATCCAACGTCCAGCTACAGTACATGGCGCCGACAATTTCACCAAGGCCGCACAGACCTCGGAGATACTGATCGGCAAGAAAGGCTATCGACACTGACGACAGACTACCTTGTCTTGACAGTCGAACTGATTCGCAGAAGTCGCAGATTTTCCGTCGATGAGGACGTTCACTCGGTGGTTCTCGAATAGCTCCGCGACTGAGGAGCGGATTTCTATCGTGGAGGAACTGAAAGACTAGTAGAGCGTTCCCACTGTTGTTTACAGAGACTTGGTGACAATGTCGAAAAATAGTGTCGCGAGTCGGTGTCACTTTGAAGCGTAGCGCAGGATTCAATAAACGTTACTTGGTCTCCCATAATAATGTGTAATTAACATTTAGAAGTCCCCTCGTATGTAATGGATGTACAGGAGTTGGACAAAGATATGTAAACTAAGTTTGTACTTGCGTTCCAAACACCGAACGAGATGGACTTTTATTAGGAAGGACGGCGGTTCGAATACTCGTCCGTCCACCCAGTTTGCCATAATTCCCGCACATCACTTAAAGCAAATGCTCGGACGATACCTTTAAACCGGGTTCCCGGGTTCGATTCCCGGCGGGGTCAGGGATTTTCTCTGCCTCGTGATGACTGGGTGTTGTGTCCTGTCCTTAGGTTAGTTAGGTTTAAGTAGTTCTAAGTTCTAGGGGACTGATGACCAGGGATGTTAAGTCCCATAGTGCTCAGAGCCATTTGAACCATTTGATACCTTTAAAAAGAGCACAACCGATTTTCCTTCCCAACATCATCCATTTCTGCATCGTCTCTGATGACTTCGTTATCGACGATACGTTTAGTCCTAATCTTCCTTTTTTCATTACAGACTGCTTTTATTTTCCTATCTAATATAATATTGGTATAAATGCGTAACCGGGCAGCGCCAGCAAAACAGGAATAAACGGTGGTAGAGTTTCACTAGCATGTCGACTGTTAAACGATCTAGCCAAATACACACTGAAGAGGCAAAGACGCTGGTACACCTGCCTAATATCGTGTAGGGCCCCCATGAGCACGCAGAAGTGCCGCAACACGACGTGGCGTGGACTCGACTAATGTCTGAAGTAGTGCTGGACGGAACTGACAAAATGAATCCTGCAGGGCTGTCCATAAATCCATAAGAGTACGAGAGGTTGGAGATCGTTTCTGAACAGGACGTTGCAAGGCATCCCATATGTGCTTAATAATGTTCATGTCTGTGGAACTTGGTGCCCAGCGCAAGTATTTACAATCAGAATAGTGGTCCTGAAGCCACTCTGTTACAATTCAGGATGTGTGGCGTGTCGCATTGTCCTGCTGTAATTGCCCAAGTCAGTCGGAATGCACAATGGACATGAATGGATGCAGGTGATCAGACTGGATGCTTATGTACGTGTCTCCTGTCAGAGTCGTATGTAGAGGTATCAGGGGTCCCACACCACTCCAATGCACATGCCCCACACCATGCCCCTCAGCCAGCTTGAACAGTCCTCTGCCGACATGCAAGGTCCGTGGATTCATGAGGTTGTCTCCATACCCGTACACGTCCATCCGCTCGATACAATGTGAAACGAGACTTGTTCGATCAGGCAACATGTTTCCAGACATCAACAGTCCAAAGTCGGTGTTGACAGACCCAGGAGAGACGTAAAGCTCTGTATTGTGCAGTCATCAACGGTATACGAGTGGGCCTTCGGCTCCGAAGGCCCATGTCGATGATGTTTTGTTGAATGATTCGCACGCTCACACTTGTTGCTGACCCAGCATTGAAATCTGCAGCAATCAGCGGAAGGGTTGCACTTCTGTCACGCTGAACGATTCTCTTCAGTCGTCGTTGGTCCCATTCTTGGAGGATCTTTTTCCGGCCTCAGCGATGTCGGAGATTTGATGTTTTACCGAATTCCTGATATTCGCGGTACACTCGTGAAGTGGACGTACGGGAAAAATCCCTACTTCATCGCTACCTGGAGTTACTGTGTCCCATCGCTCTTGCACTGGCTGTAACATCACGTTTAAACTCACTTAAATCTTGATAACCTGTCATTGTAGCAGCAGTAGCCTATCTAGCAACTGCGCCAGACAGTTGTTGTCTTATACAGGCAATGACGAGTCCAGCGAAGTATTATCCGTGTTTACATATCTCTGTATATGAATACGCATGCCTATACCAGCTTTTTTGGCGTTTCAGTGTAGAAGAACAATGTACGGATACTGACATTGCCCAGTGATTCCAGTGGTGTCTATAACTTATAAATAAAGTTCATGGCACAACCAACTAATATAAGCGTAGGCTTCCACACCCCTTCGTGTTCCCGGTGTGGACCTCGACATGATGTAATATGTCCCAATGCACCGACCAGAATTGCGTGTGGAACGCAATATACGCGCAAAGCAAGCGCATGCCAGCAGATTCATTAGCGGATGCACACCGAATAATTCCCGCGGCAGCTGCCGCACGACGGCTCGTAATATTTTCTCGGAATTGACCACATTTAAAATGCAATGCGGGTAAATTAATTTTCCTTTAATGAAAAAATGCACACCACGAAATGTTCATCTCCTGGGTTGACGCAAAAGGTTCTGCATTTTCGTTTCCGTTGCTAATAAATAACATGGTTATGGCTATAAAACTGCCTACGAGTGTGAGCCACAGTTGCTGGAAGAAGACAAGAAGGCCGAAACGATGGATCGGAAGATTCTACAAGGATGTCGAAATACAAGAATTTTTAAGTGATTCTTCAGTTTCTCCCGGCGTATTTGTTGCTCGAACAGTCCACGGGTATACCGCCGGTTCATAGGGTCCAACGGGCACAATATTTCGGCGATCAGACATGTCGCCATCGTCATCGCACCTGAATTTTTAAGATCGCATTTTCGAAGCTTCCCCTTGTCAGTTTTTTCTTAAAACTAGGCTGAATAATATCACCTACGAACCAGTTATAAGATTATTGGTTCCTGGAAACTGTTGGATAGTGACTTCTAATATTCTTTAACTACAAGGGCCAACTAAAAAAATTTTTATTACTCTTGTCAGAAAACAGTTTAATCACATGTTGTTTTGGGCACTCAATGTATGTCTGACAGGTTCTTTTGCTTTTTATGTTTTTTGTTTTCTTAATATCCGGGCCACTTATATCAGATTGTCAGTTCGCTACAAATTAAAAAATTGGGAAATCACGTGTAAACGAAATTAAAAGCACGGGAATTTAAGTTTTTAATATGAAAAATGGCTTTATTCTTGCTTCTCTTCTTCTTGAAGCACCTAAATAGCTTTTTCTCCTCTGAATTGCTTGTTGGACGTCTCGGTCAAGTGAGCAAGAGTGGTCTCCTGTCACACGGGTATTCCAGTCTGATACCGTCTCTACATCACCCTGATGTCTTGATGAAAGCGTTCGCCTTGTTTCTCATTGGCACCGCTCAAATTTCCATGGATAAATGCAACGCGAATGTTCAAAAAGTGAATCTCAGTTCCTGTTGGCTACTACAGAAATATAATGTGGCTTCCTTTTTGGTGTCTATGGACTTAGTACGACCTCAGTGAGTGATACCCTAGCGCCTCTCTCACTCAGACATTTTTATCTCAACGTTGGAATCGAACATCGTTTTTCGATGGTCAGGTCCCACAAACACGCCCTATTACACTTCCGACAAATAACGAAACGTCCCGCAGAGATACTCGAAAGAGTCTTCTTCTTTGGGTAAGACTGTCAGAAACTGTTTCATTAGGATCAACATAACGTGTAGAGGCGATAATACACACATCAAAAAAAGTTTTGCATCACCTCGGTTCCGAGAGTTCCGGAACCAGTACACAAAATTGAAATAGAGATCAACATAAATATCATTTCCGCCCTTTTTATTGCTCATGAAAACCACACATTGCATTTTGGACCGCTATACAGCGAGACCTTCGCAGGTGGTGGTCCAGACTGCTGTACACATCGATACTTCTAATAACCAGTAGTGCGTCCTCCTGCATTGATGCGTGGCTGTATTCATCATGGCAAACTATTCACAAGTTCATCAAGGCACTGTTGGTCCAGATTGTCCAACTCCTCAATCGCGATTCGGAGTAGATACCTAAGAGTGGTTGGTGGGTCACGTCGTCCATAAACAGCCCTTCTCAATCCATCCCAGGCATGTTCGATAGGGTTCATGTCTGGAGAGCATGCTGGCCACTCTAGCCGAGCTATGTCGCTGTCCTGAAGGATGTCATGCACAAGATGTGCACAATGGGGACGCGAATTATCATCCATGAACACGAGTGCTTCTCCAATATGCTGCCGACATGGTTGTACTATCGGTCGGAGGACGGCATACACGTATCGTACTCCGTTACGGCGCCTTCCATGACCACCAGCGGCGTACGTCGGCCCCAAATAATGTCACCCCAAAACATCAGGGAACCTCCACCTTGCTGCACTCGCTGGACAGTGTGTCTAAGGCGTTCCGCCTGACCTGTTGCCTCCAAATATGTCTCCGACGATTGTCTGGTTGAAGACATATGCGACACTCATCGGTGAAGAGAACGTGAAGCCAACCTGAGCGGTCCATTCGGCATGTTGTTGGGCCCATCTCTACGGCGCTACATGGTGACGTGGTTGCAAAGATGGACCTCGCCATGGACGTCGAGAGTGAAGTTGCTCATCATGCACCTTATTGTGCACAATTTGAGTCTTAACACTACATCCTGTGGCTGCACGAAAAGCATTATTCAACATGGTGGATTTGGTATCAGGGTTCTTCCCAGCTATAATCTGTAGGTAGCGGTCATCCACTACAGTAGTAGATCTCCTCCATGTTCGAACAACATCGCTTTGGTTCACTGCGAGACGCCTGGACACTTCCCTTGTTGAGAGCCCTTCCTAGCACAAAGTAACAATGCGGACGCGATCGAAACTAGGTACCGACCGTCTAGAAAAGCTTGAAGTACAGACAACACGAGCTGTGTACGTCCTTTCTGGTGGAATGACTGGAACTGATCGGCTGCCGGACCCACTTCGTCTAATAGGCGCTGCTTAAACATGGTTGTTTACATCTTTCGGCGGGTTTAGTGAGATCTCTGAAGAGTCAAAGGGACTGTGTCTGTGATACAATATTCACAGTCAACGTCTATCTTTAGGAGTTCGGGGAACCGGGGTAATGCAAACCTTTTTTTTTATGTGTAGATGTTTTTGCTGATCTATGATGATCTTGTGGAACAGGAGAAGAATGGCTAAAATCAAATGGCTCTCAGCACTATGGGACTTAACATCTGAGGTCATCAGTCCCTTAGAACTTAGAACTACTTAAACCCAACTAACATAAGGACATCACGCACATCCATGCCCGAGGCAGGATTCGAACCTGCAACCGTAGCAGTCGCGCGGTTCCGGACTGAAGCGCCTAGAACCGATCGGTCACCGCGGCCGGCGAACAGGAGAAGAGTGAAAGAGCTTATGATAATAGTTACCATAGATTCGAACCAGAACCACCTCAGCCATCGAAATTATTATTAATCGAAATACTGTATGAAATTACCCGTCCATTCAAACAAGTTTGGTGACTTGTTTTATTCCTGCCGTACAAGCGGCATCAGCGCAGTAACTACGGTGGCAGCTTGAACTAATAACTGTACGCAACAGATGTGCATTCGACCAGTCAGTTGTGAGGAGGCAGCGTTAAGTAGTGGACGTGCGACAGTAGTTTGTCAACTCTGTTGTTTCACGAATCGCAAATGAGCAACATCTCTAAATCAAGTGGTCAACACGTTCTCCAGATTAAATGGCTCTCAGCACTATGGGACTTAACATCTGAGGTCATCAGTCCCTTAGAACTACTTAAACCTAACGAACCTAAAGACATCACACACATCCATGCCCGAGACAGGATTCGAACCTGCGATCGTAGTGGTCGCGTGGTTCCAGTCTGAAGCGCCTAGAACCGCTCGGCCACTCCGGCCGGCGTTCTCCAGATTATTTTTAAGAAGAGAAGAGAGCGTGAAAAATTTGTCCCGCACACCATGACTCCAGACTTGATTGAAATGCAACCCGGACGATTGATTCGTGAAAAGAAAGTCATACGGATGACTATGTCGTCCATACGAACCTACCATAAAACGATAAAGTGCAGAAACTCACACGAAGGGCCAACGCCGTGACGACACAAGCGACATTCAGGCCAATGTGACGCACATGTTCGACAATATGCCAAAAAAGGACTTTTCTTACTGGTTCAAATGGCTATACGAACGTTCTATGCGTTATACTGAACTAGGGGAGACGTGAAGTGGTATCTCCTTTCGTTGTATGTTAAATCTTAGCTTTTCTTTTGTCAGGTGCTATAATGAAGTAAGTATCATTGTTTTTAGTACACCAGGAGAGTTCACTAAACAAAAGCACGGTGAGTCGTTGGGCGAGGCATCTGTCATCATTGAAACAAGGTCGCGCAAACCTTCCTCGTCCACCTTATGGCCCGGATCTCGCAATTTCCAATTTCCATCTGTTTGGTCTTATGAAGGATGCATTCTGCAGCAAGGATGATGGGAAGGTTATTGATACAGCGAGACGTTGGCTCCGACATCGACCAGTGGAGTCGTACCATGCGGACAAAGAGGACCTCCAGTAAGGTGCCGTAAGGCCGTCACATTGAACGGAGATTATGTTGAAAGTTAGGGTTCTGTAGCAAAAAGAGTGGAGAATAGTATTACGTATTGGAATATTGTCAAAACCAAATTGATTTCAGAAGAAAGTGTTGCATTATTATTGAAGTCCCCTCGTTCTTTTTCTAACGGCATTCGAAACTTGTTGATGTAACGCTTGGTAATTTTTGTGTACAAACTTTTCGCAAACGTATTTGAGCACCTGGCTAAAAAGTGAAGGGGGTCGGAATTGGTCACAGTGAACTGGTGGTTTTATGCGTGGCTCCGTCGCTGTACGAAACCTTTTCAGTGGATTACTTGTTTCCACGAAAACTTCTCTTAGATATGTGTATGTACAGACAATTGAAATAGTTTCGCAAAGTGTCACACATGAAAAGCATATGATTCCATTTACAAAAATCATATCTGGTCAATATGTACGTCTGTGAATTGGAGCCGAGAGATAATATGTTCTTAGTGCATATAACGACGGAGCCTGCCATGAGAGCCTCACTTCTAGATGTTGCCTCGTCTTGCCTTGCCTTTCAATTTGAGTACATTTCTCGTATGCTTTTGCGAAGAGTTTGGATGGTAAGGTTAACAAGCGTTGTATCACTATAACCGACTTTAAAAGACCTTTTGAATGTTTATAAAAAAGGTATATAGTTCTACACAAAAAAACATATTACTTCAGTACCTTGAAGGGAGGGACCGATGGCCTTTGTAGTCTGGTCCCTTCCATCCCGCCACAAACCAACCAACCAACCTTGACGGATGTAAGCGTTAACCATGCAATAAAATTAGATGTTTCGCCACGTGCTATCATTCCCCGAAAGCCTAAAAAAATGGTTCAAATGGCTCTAAGCAGTATGGGACTTAACATGTGAGGTCATCAGTCCCCTAGACTTAGAAACTAGGTAAACCTAACTAACCTAAGGACATCACACACATCCATGCCCGAGGCAGGATTCGAACCTGCGACCGTAGCAGGCGCGCGGTTCCAGACTGAAGCGCCTAGAACCGCCCGAAAGCCTCATGTTTATATTTTCAACTGTTTACGAAATAAATGGGGTATTGCGTTAACACGACTCACCGTGTGTATTCCTAAAATCTGGAAAGCATGCATATTAAAAAATATTGTTGATTGTAAACACAACGTAGGAGATAATTCATAGTCATTAAAACGTGTTTTTTTATCGTTGTGTATCGGCACGGGATTGCAAGAATGGCAACAAATAGATGTTTTTGGCGCTAACAACCTTGTCGATGAGCGCCCCTAAACCACAAACACACTAATGGTTAGGATGGACGATATTTTGAATACTCACGCTATGCCGCCGTGCAGGATTACTCATGGTATGCCACTGTGCGGTACATGTCGGATAAGAGTGCTTTACTTTTGGACGGAATTTACGATGGAGACACGTCAGCACGTAATGGAACAGACGTACCGCAGTGGCAGCCTGGTTAGTGCCCAGAGGGCTCCCCGTCCTCCTGAGACAGCTTCCCACCCTGCGCTGTGCCCTGGTCTCTTTGAGGAGGACGCGGCGCCTCTCCCTGGGGCTATTCGTAATTACTCAATTAGCGTCGGCAGTCTCCGTATCCCTCTCAGCACTGCTGCTGCTGCTGCTGCGTCAGCAAAAGCACTGCAGCGAGGGGCGCCGACTCTAGTCTGGCTGAGAACGTAATGCAGTTCCCTCTAATTCCCTCACAGACCCTCCAAAGAGAAAGGTCCGTGCTTGACACATCCTTGGACGCTCTCCTTCGTACCTACATTTACATCTGCACCTGTATTTTGCAAGCAACTGCACTGTGCGTACTTCAGGGTAAATAGTGCATGAACATCTCCCACGCTTCCACCGCTCGCAGATGGTACGCAGAAACAAAAACTCTGTCGCTAACACTCTGTATGGGCCAAATTCCTCTAATTGCAGCATCGTGACTCGGTCCGAAACATGAACTCGGCAGTGCGCCATCTCTTCCAACGTTGAGTTAAAAATGCCTGAGTGAGAGGGGCGTTAGGGCATCTCTCACTGAGGTCGTCACGAAGTCCTTAGACACCAAAAAGGGAGCCACATTATATGTATGTATTTCTGTATTAGCCAAAAAGAAGTCAGATTCACTTTTTTGAACATTGACGTTGCGTTTTTCCATGAAAATTTGAGCGTGATAATGAGAAACAAGGCGAACGCTTTCATCAAGACATAAGGGTGATGTAGAGACGGTATCAGGCTGCAACACCCGTATGACAGGAGATCACTCTTGCTCACTTGATCGAGATGTCCAACAAGCAACTCAGAGTAGAAAAAGTTATTTAGGTGCTTCACGAAGGAAATGTAAGCCAATGGACACGCAATTCCTATGCACTTAAGGAATCTTTCCATATGTATACTTCAATAAAGCAATTTTTCATATTGAAAAATTAAAGTCCCGTGCTTTTAATTTCGTTTACATGTGATTTCCCAATTTTTTAATTTGTGGCAAACTGACATTCTGACAAAAGTGGCCCAGATATTAAGAAAACAAAAAACGTAAAAAGCAAAAGAACCTGTCAGATATACATTGAGTGCCCAAAACAAAATGTGATTAAACTGTTTTCTAACAAAAGTAATAAAAGAATTTTTTTAGTTGGCCCTTGTAGTTAATAAATATTAGAAGTCATTAGCCTACTTCAGGAATCAATAACATTATAACCGGTTCGTAGGTGGCATTATTCAGCCTACTTTTAAGAAAAAACTGACAATGAGAAGTTTCGAAAATGCGATCTTAAAAATTCACTTATTTCGACATTCTTGTAGAATCTTCCGATCCATCGTTTCGGCCTTCTTCCAGCAACTGTGGCGCACTCTCGTAGGTTCGAAAATTGAAAGTCAGTGTTTCCCGCGGTTATCGCTATAGCTGTTGATGACTTACTATGGGCTAAACGGCGGAAAGGGGCTGGCGTGTTGTTTGCATTTATGTTTGCACGCACCTTTGGCGTCCTCGTAGTTTGGTGACCTGTGACAAAGCCGCCGACAACCTACAGCAATACTCAATATTAAAATTTTTGAGGCGTTTGGTTATCGCAACTGACTCTCTGACTACCCTTTTACACTGATACGATGCTATAAGGTGAATATCAGCAAAACCAGATCGTGGCCGCACGATTCAACAAGTTGAGCTACGACCGAATGGTTGGCTTGCTTGTAGGGCGTCACGGGCGGCAGCGAAAATGTTCGTTCTTATGTTTCGAAAATACGTTCGCAATTCAGGTTGTCCCTGTCCCTACCCTACCAGGGATCAAGGAGTCACAGTTCGTGTTACGCAGCAACCACACAAATATTGTACTATTGGCCCTGTCAAAGTTTATTACCTCCGTATTTCTTGTGTTTGAACAGAGACTGTCTAAAACCAAAATGACTGATCCTTCAGCTAAGAATTCAAAAACCTCGATGTTGAGCGCCCATAAGCCCCCCCCCCCCCCTCCCAAGAATTCAAAAAGCAACCAAACTGTTTCATCCATAGATTACATCACAATGCATCTACCCTAACTGATGAAACCTTGCACAAGCCAGGAGGAGCTACGTTCTTTAGGTTCACTTTTTTTCTTCTTCCAAGGAAAGCCGAACATTTGGAGAGGAGAGGGGTGGGGTGAAGGAGGACGGTATCTGTTGACTAGAAGCTGCTATGCAAAGGACAACAGAACTCAGTTTCCCTCATGCTCCCGATGAAACATTTATAATTTTGAAAGATACAACCGCCATTTGACCGTACAACAGATTTTATTCCACAATCTAGATTTCGGCCTTAGGCCATTAGCAAGTGTAAAAAGTATCAGAATTCATTATACTTGAGTAGAATGTTAAGTTATCTTCAAATTATGTATTTTCGGTTATATAAACCAACTGAGACAAAAATAAATGCGAGAACATTTGTGTAACAGGCTAATTTACAGGCAGTTAGCGTGACTTATTCCATCACACTGGACTCGCATTCGGGAGGACTACGGTTCAAACCGAAGTCCGGCCATCCTGATTTAGGTTTGTGTGATTTCCCTAAATCGTTTCAAGGAAATTCCGGGATGGTTCCTTTGAAAGGGCACCGCCGACTTCCTTCCCCATCCTTCCCTGATCCGAAGGGACCGATGACCTTGCTGTTTGGTCCCCTCCCCAAATCAACCAAACAAAAATGTTTCAAATGGCTCTGAGCACTATGGGACTTAACAGCTGCGGTCATCAGTCCCCTAGAACTTAGAACTACTTAAACCTAACTAACCTAAGGACATCACACACATCCATGCAAGAGGCAGGATTCGAACCTGCGACCGTAGGAGTCGCGCGGTTCCGGACTGAGCGCCTAGAACCGCGAGACCACCGCGGCCGGCTTAACCAAACATCTTATTCACTTGATATGATTATGGAATAAAATAGATGAACAAATCACCTACATTGAGTCTAAACAGCACTAAACAGCAGTGATACAAACAGTGTCTGTGGCTGTTGGACAGTCAAATTGCGGTTATATTTTTCAAAAAGTTTTATACGAGTGTTGCTCTCCACAACAAAGTGAAACTATCGTTCACATTGTGTTCTGTGAAGATTTTGGCTATCGGAAGTTCTCTGATTTGTGACTGACAACAGATTCCTCTTCGAAAATAAAGCCAATTACTTTCGGCGATTGCAGTGGTTTGCTTTTATAAGGCGAATAGGGAAGACAGTTCGTTATACGAGTGGACTTCAAAACGTAAGTTCTACATTATTACGGCAAGCTAGGCATCTTTTATTAACCACTACGCTACACTTCAAAGAGAGACAGATACATGACACGGATGGTCACTAAGTCGCTATAAACAACGGTCGGAACGTTCTAGCGAATTGCAGTTCCTTGATGGTAGAAATCCGCTAGTTGGGCACGGTGCCATTCGAGAACCGCTGTTAGAACGTTGTCATAGTTTGTAATCTAACCCCCCCCCTTCCCACACACACACACACACACACACATATTCCTCGGTTACCGGAACATTGTACTCTGTGGTCGATGTAGTGGGTTTCCTTCACAATCAGTATCATTCACATCTGAGTGGCCTTGGTCTAATTGTTGGCACCATTTCATTACGACTCGAGGTCGCGTTTGGTCCATATACTGCCATCATTTCAAGGTGAACCTCTGTGCAGTTTAGATGTTATGCCCACACGAATCGTACCGTCCCAAGCACATCAGCTTTGCTGTAAGTTTCCAATGCCACACCATTTCACTGGCACACTGTGATGCATCTTACCCGTAACTTGAGTCAGCAGGAAACCTGGAACATGTACCCTCTCTGCTGACAATGTGCCACTCTTGTTGAGCGATTTATTAGCTTGAAATCACATGTTTAACTCACTTTCTGAAGTAATGACGTAGTTAGTGGAAGCCATCTGCTTCAAGTCATTCCAAGTAATGTCATAAAGCTCTTTTTCGTATCAGTCCAGTAATTAATCCGCGCTGGTGGAACTTTGATAGACCTGCGATAAAATGATGTTGAAGGTATACTTCGGATTTATTCTGGATTTATAAAATCACTGGGGGAAGTGGCTACCAAAGTAGAATCTATGAGACCGGAAACATACCACCGAACTTCCGGAAAAATGTTATTTAAGGAATCCCGAAGATAGCAAGGGCAATTAAATGCGAGAACAATCGCGCAATCAGCTTAACAGTCTATGCTTCAAAATTACTGACAACAATAATATACAGAATAATGGGAAAGAAAATTGAGGATCTGTGAGATGACGATCGGTTTGGTCTTAGGAAAGGTAAAGTCTGCATAGAGGGTGTTCTGACGACTTAACAGATCCAGAGTTACTTACATAGGATTTGCAGACTAGGAAAAGTGTTTTAACAGATCCCAAGTTACTTAGAGAGGATTTGCAGACTAGGAAAAGTGTTCGACACTGCAAAAATGTTGCAAGATGTTTAATATTCTCAGAAAAACGGATATAAACTACAGACAAAGACGAGTAATGTGAAATGTGTTCAGGAACCAATAGGGAACAGAAGGAGTATAGGACGAGGAAAAAAGAATCGGGTGAAAGACAGAGATGCAGTCTTTATCCCCTACGCTCAACCTGTACATAGAAGAAACAGTAACAACAAAGAGGAGGCAGTAGTGGGATTAAAATTCATTGTGAAAGGATGTCAAAGATGAGATTAGCTGATGACATTGCAATCTTCAGCCGAAGTGCGGAAGGATTACTGAACATGTTGACCAAAATGGTCTAACAATTACAGAATGTGAAGAGTATCAGAAAAGAGATCAGCACAAAACTTAAAATCAAAACTGGGGACCACGAGGGAAAACACACTTGTCAGGTGAAGCAAGGAGGCTTTAACAGCAGACTCCCCAAAGCTAAGAGGTCGTTCCTCTCTAAAAGAAACTACTAGTATCAAACAAAGGAAAAAAATTATGGAAGTGAATCATGGCCAGTGGAAAACCAGAAAAGAAAATAATCCAGCGGTTGAGATGTCGTGTTGTAGAAAGATGATAAGAAATGAGGAAATTCTCTGCTGAATCGACGAGGAAATAATAGAAAACACCGACCAGAAGAAGGAAAAGGGTAATAGGTCATGTATCAAGATATCAGGAAATAACTTGGGAGTGTTGAAATCTTTTTCTTGTGCCTTTGGCGCAAGTTCGGCGATGGCGGATTTGGGATGGTTAGTTTAAGGGACAGCCGAATTTCCTTCCTGCCGTGTTCCCTGGGACGGAATATTTATACTCCAACTGTCTGCATGTAGTGTTATTCACGTGAAACTGTGCGAAAGTTCTCTAAATGTTTGTGAATCGTGTAACTGTACTGAGGCACGACTAAAGTATCAGCCCGGTATTCACCTAGTGGGATGCAGTAACTGCCCAAAAATTAGCACACCGACCTCGTCGTCAATGTGCTGGTCGGATTCTGCATCTTCATCTACATCTACGTGATTACTCTGCTATTCACAATAAAGTGCCTTCAAGCTGCCTCTACCGTTACACTCTCGAACGTGAAGTTCACATTAGTTACGGCCCGCCATCCATGTGGAACACGTGTTGGTCTCACCGCGGACTTCTAGGCTGAGCAACACACAACTGATTTCATCAGAGTGTACGGGCCTAAAGATGGCGTTGACGCAACGTCGAAACTAGTAGCGAAGTAAATATAAAATCTTAAGTACAGCTGGAAGAATTTCATTTTTAATAAAAATACTTTCGGAACGTCCCTGGGTAATTTGATTGCTACAGGGCTTTTAACCCTTTAACTGCTCTGGACGTGTTAACGCGCGCCTTTGTACCTGCCCCTGTGTGCTCTGGACGTATTTAAGCGCGCCACCGGTCCTTCTACCTCGTACAGGCCGGCCGTTGTGGACGAGCGATTCTAGGCGCTTCAGTCTCGAACTGCGCGACCGCTACGGTCGCAGGTTCGAATCCTGCCTCGGGCAGGATCCATTTTAGAGCCATTGCTTTTTCTTGTGTACATTAATGACCTCTCATCAGTTACACTGCCAGAACCAGAGTACGTTTTGTCTGCAGATGACACAAGTATTGCAATAAATAGTATGTCGAGTGTAGTTCTAGAAAGATCTGCTAATGATATTTTCATGGATATTAATAAATGATTTAAAGCCAACTCACTGACATTAAACTTCGAAAAGACTCACTATATGCAATTCAGAACCTGCAAGATGTTTGCACCCAGCATATGCATAAAGTATGAAGAAGAGGAGATAGAAGAGGTTGGCAGTCTTAAATTCCTGGGATTACAACTTGATAATAAATTCAGTTGGGAGGAGCACACCACAAAATTCAGAAACGCCTTAAAAATCTGTATTTGGAATTCGAGTGTTAGCAGACATAGGCGACATAAAAATGAAAAAGCTTGCATACTTTGCCTACTTTCATTCCATAATGTCATATGGTATAATATTTTGGGGTAACTCTCTCTTCAAGTCAAACAAAAGTTTTCAGAGTCGAAAAGATTGTAATACGCATTATTTGTGGAGTAAATTCACGGACGTCCTGTGGAAACCTCTTCAAAGAACTGGGTATACTAGCTACTGCCTCCCAGTATATTTACTCCTTAATGAAATTTGTCCTAAATAACATTTCTCTTTTTCCAACAAACAGCTCAGTTCATACATACAATACCAGGAACAAAAATGATCTGCACAAGGACTTAAAAGCACTTACTTTAGTTTAAAAAGGGGTCCACTACTCAGGAACACTCATCTTCAATAATTTGCCAGCAAACATAAAAAATTTAGTTACAAACAAAGATCAGTTTAAAAGGAGCCTGAAAGACTTACAAGTGGCCAACTCCTTCTACTCCATTGACGAATTTTTTTAATAGAAACAAATGATGTATTGTATATATTCATACTATTAGTATTGTTATTTCAGTTTTTTTTAAAAAAATTGACATGTTCCACATCCACGAGGATCTCCTCAGCACGGATCTATGGAACGAAAAACTAATCTAATCTGATCATGGATGTGTGTGATGTCCTTTGGTTAGTTAGGTTTAAGTAGTTCTGAGTTCTAGGGGACTGATGACCTCAGATGTTAAGTCCCATGGCGCTCAGAGCCATTTGAAACATTTGAACCATTTGAACCTCGTACTCTGAACGTGTTTACGCGCGCCGCTTTAGTGGCACCTGTGTGCTGCTGACCTGGGAAAACCCATTAGCGCAGGTACCAGGATTAGGCGGCCTCAAGGGCGCGCTCGACCCTGCTAGATGGATGCACGGCTGCAGCAGCCAGAGGATTAATTATCGTCTTAAGAGGTGTGCGATGCTCGCGCGTCAGAGCAAGGCTGACGGTTCTTTTCTTTACCCGTGTGGCATTGGGGAGAATTAATCGGGGTTCGCCACGAAACGTTTCCGATTAAGTCTGCGGAGCAGTACGTCACGTGCTGCGTCTCGCGCTCCGCACACAGCCACGAGGGCGCGCATTCAGACGTGGTGAGAGCGCCACGTGGTGCGGCGCTGCGGAAGCTTCTACGACGGCCGAAAGGAACATTTCAGAGTTTCAGTTCGTAGGCAGACGCCGTCATAAGAAGCTGCTCGGCGTGTTCCTAACAAAAAGGTCAGCTTCCGGCAAGGGCGCGACCGCGCTTGCAGCAGAGCAGGCCGGCGCCCAGGGCACGAAGGCGACCTGCAGGGCCGCGCTCGTGGCCGGCAGCGGCACACGCCGCTGTCGTCATCCGCTGAGGGAAATACGGCGGCGCGGGGGCGTTCGCCGGCCGGGATCGTGACGACGGCCTGCCCTAAATTTCCCGCTGCAGACGTTCCATCCTCCGCTGGGGGCCGTAAACTGACGACGGCGTCATAAATACGGCAGCCAGACGCCACGCAGAGCTGATTCGCTCGCGTGCGCCTCGGCAAGGGGGCAAACCGCGCTCGTAGTAGATACCTGCTCCAGTCTCACTGCCGGGTAGAGGTGGTTGACGCTGGACGCCAACGGAGCGGAACAGAAGATGACCTCAAATTACGGTGGGTTCACAGTAAACAGAAGACCGACATGGGGTCACTTGGCTTAGCCCGGGACCAAACGGTGAAAGTGAAGATATGAGATACCATCTGTGATAGAAGATTCGGCATGTACCAACAGAGCCGGCCGGAGTGGCCGAGGGGTTCTAGCCGCTACAGTCTGCAACGCGCGACCGCTACGGTCGCAGGCTCGAATCCTGCCTCGGGCATGCATGTGTGTGATGTCCTTAGGTTAGTTAGGTTTAAGTAGTTCTAAGTTCTAGGGGACTGATGACCTCAGAGCCATTTGAACCATTTAGCCATTTGTACCAACAGAGGCAAGAAACTAGCAGTGACAGATTTTATTAATGCCGAAGCAATGGTTATATCGTAAATTTCCACACAGCTGAGAATTGAAAGAATAGTAAGTGTCATCCGAATATATATATGGTGTCTTTCTTTCGGACATGCTCGGAAGAACAGACACCACAAACAAACACACATACACACGCACACACACACACACACACACACACAGACACACACACACACACACACACACACACACACATACATACGAGGGTTGACTGAAAAGTAATGCCTCCGCCTTCGTAGCTCTTCAACAGTTGGCAGCATTGGTACGCGGCAGGTACTGGCTTGTTCCGTAGCATCTTCTCTATAGATCCAGTTGTCGGGAAGCCTTAGCATTGAACGGTTGTATTGTTACAATGTAAAGTATGCAACCCTGCGTAGACGATCGGTCAATGTGATTTATGCAACGTGCAGTCATTGAATTCTTGACAGTAGAAGGTGTCACCCTAAAGGAGATTCATCAGAGAATGAAAGCAGTTTATGGTGATTGTGGTGATGTGAGTACGTCGTTGGGCGAGTAAAATTAAAGATGTCGAGGCGGGAACATCTGACCTGCATGACAAACAGAGAGATGGAAGTCCTGTGACAGCAACCACCGAGTTTCACAAATGCCCGGGACTATATATACACTCCTGGAAATTGAAATAAGAACACCGTGAATTCATTGTCCCAGGAAGGGGAAACTTTATTGACACATTCCTGGGGTCAGATACATCACATGATCACACTGACAGAACCACAGGCACATAGACACAGGCAACAGAGCATGCACAATGTCGGCACTAGTGCAGTGTATATCCACCTTTCGCAGCAATGCAGGCTGCTATTCTCCCATGGAGACGATCGTAGAGATGCTGGATGTAGTCCTGTGGAACGGCTTGCCATGCCATTTCCACCTGGCGCCTCAGTTGGACCAGCGTTCGTGCTGGACGTGCAGACCGCGTGAGACGACGCTTCATCCAGTCCCAAACATGCTCAATGGGGGACAGATCCGGAGATCTTGCTGGCCAGGGTAGTTGACTTACACCTTCTAGAGCACGTTGGGTGGCACGGGATACATGCGGACGTGCATTGTCCTGTTGGAACAGCAAGTTCCCTTGCCGGTCTAGGAATGGTAGAACGATGGGTTCGATGACGGTTTGGATGTACCGTGCACTATTCAGTGTCCCCTCGACGATCACCAGTGGTGTACGGCCAGTGTAGGAGATCGCTCCCCACACCATGATGCTGGGTGTTGGCCCTGTGTGCCTCGGTCGTATGCAGTCCTGATTGTGGCGCTCACCTGCACGGCGCCAAACACGCATACGACCATCATTGGCACCAAGGCAGAAGCGACTCTCATCGCTGAAGACGACACGTCTCCATTCGTCCCTCCATTCACGCCTGTCGCGACACCACTGGAGGCGGGCTGCACGATGTTGGGGCGTGAGCGGAAGACGGCCTAACGGTGTGCGGGACCGTAGCCCAGCTTCATGGAGACGGTTGCGAATGGTCCTCGCCGATACCCCAGGAGCAACAGTGTCCCTAATTTGCTGGGAAGTGGCAGTGCGGTCCCCTACGGCACTGCGTAGGATCCTACGGTCTTGGCGTGCATCCGTGCGTCGCTGCGGTCCGGTCCCAGGTCGACGGGCACGTGCACCTTCCGCCGACCACTGGCGACAACATCGATGTACTGTGGAGACCTCACGCCCCACGTGTTGAGCAATTCGGCGGTACGTCCACCCGGCCTCCCGCATGCCCACTATATGCCCTCGCTCAAAGTCCGTCAACTGCACATACGGTTCACGTCCACGCTGTCGCGGCATGCTACCAGTGTTAAAGACTGCGATGGAGCTCCGTATGCCACGGCAAACTGGCTGACACTGACGGCGGCGGTGCACAAATGCTGCGCAGCTAGCGCCATTCGACGGCCAACACGGCGGTTCCTGGTGTGTCCGCTGTGCCGTGCGTGTGATCATTGCTTGTACAGCCCTCTCGCAGTGCCCGGAGCAAGTATGGTGGGTCTGACACATCGGTGTCAATGTGTTCTTTTTTCCATTTCCAGGAGTGTATATAGGTGAGCACAAAGTCTTGTCCTGATTATAAAAATTTATAACAGAATACCCGTTTGACATAATAAGTTACATTTGATGCCGTTACATAGGTTAGCGTTACTAGTTTTTTTAAATACACTTACGTTAGTAAACCTCAACGTGTGCTCCCTTGGTAGCTCGGAGAATGTAGAGGCGGTATTGCAGTTCCCGCCAGGTGTTTAGTATTATGTGTTGTGTCACAGTACCCACAGCAGCTTGTATCCTATCCTTCAGTTCGTCGACGTCAGCAACTGGTGTGCCGAAGACTCTGTCCTTGATATAGCCTCAGAAAAAAATGTCAAGGGGCGTAATATCTGGAGAGCGGGGTGACCAAGGTGTTGGACCGTTCCTTCCAATCCACCGATCCGGACATTACTCCCCTCTCCTGACATTACGCCCCTTGACTTTTTTTTCTGGGGCTATATCAAGGACGAGTCTTCGTCACACCAGTTGCTGACGTCGACGAACTAAAGACTAGGATACAAGCTGCTGTGGGTACTGTGACAGAACACATGTTACGAAAAACCTGGCAGGAACTGGAATACCGCCTGGACAGGGAGCACACGTTGAGGTTTACTAACGTAAGTGGTCTTAAAAAAAAAACTAGTAGCACTAACCTATGTAACGGCATCAAATGTAAATTATTGTGTCAGATGGTTATTCTGTAATAAATTATTATAATCAGGGCAAGACTTTGTGCTCACCCATATATATATATATATATATATATATATATATATATATATATATATATATATATAAATATATAAGACGAGACGGCCAATGATCTCTTCAGTGCAGATGTAAACCAGGCTCGAACTAGTACGGGAATCGGCGAAATGCCGGGAATAATGAGGATAAAGGGCAAGAAGTGCTACATTAGAGATATGTGGGTAAATTGAGAATTTGGGTCTGACGGAAGGTGTGCTAGGGTAGTGACCTGATCACTGTGTCTGATGGCTCAGTGCTCAGAGCATCAGTCTAGTAAGCAGGAGACTCGTGTTCGAATCTAGGTACGGCACAAATTTTCGACTTTCCTCATTGATTTCAATCAGTGCCCGCTTGCAGCCAATGTCTGTAACGTGTTGGCAGATGCTTTCCCGGTGGACGTCTTGTAGAAATAGTTCTCGTGAGAGACATCGGACATCGTTGTGAAAACTCCACACTATTTCATCGGCGCAACCGACCACAGATGATCGCGCGTACCTGCGCGGTATAAGGGGGGGGGGGGGGGAGGGGGGGGCACTATATGTGAATGTGAGACATGTAGACAGATTGAGGAAAGTTCTAGCTGGTACCTGAGATGTCTTCGGATGACAGTTCAAACACTGCTTATGGACAGCAGGGATGGGGGTTTTGTCGGCGTGTAACACACAGCTGTGTATCTGTGAAAGTAAGTTTCGTAGTAGCGTCCAAACAGTTGTGCGGGAAACTCAGATCTCTATCATGTAGTGGCGACATGACATACAGCTTTGCAGGTTCCTGTTTCTTTCATGGCCTCAGGATTATAAAATGCTTGGAATGACAATACGCGTGACTGCACAGGTTGTTGTAACAACCCCTGTCTAAATGTGCCCATTTCATCCTGAGCGTCTTATTTATACGCGTATCTTATCCGACTTGAAGAGCTGGCCTCGTTCGAACGAGACAAATGACATAAGTTAATTAACATATCACACTGGCGTAACAAAATGATATGTGTAACAGAAAGCTCGAAGCGCAGTGGTGTACACATCGACAAACTGCCGATACCGTAAGGCAAGTCAGCGATCAATCGACAAAGCAGCACCACATCAAAAGCTCCGTTGTTCGACGTCGGTTGAGCTCGTCCTGCACTTATCAGTGACTAATAATTATTGTGCTGTAGTACATTTCATCACTGTTGTAGCAGCAGTGTTTGAAGGGCCGAGCAAATTGTCCTTCTATTTGCACATCCAAGACGAAGAGCTAAAAAATCCTTACGAACTTGAAGAAACAGGATTTCGTACGAGTGTGGAATTTCGAGCATTTGGAAGGGTTAAGGAGGTATAAGTGTATCCGCTACAATATCATCAGAGATTGAGGTCTATCTCAGGTGGATAAAAATCAGCCGCAGGAACCGTCCCGGAATTTACCTTATCTGAGGCGCCAACGAAACATGTATCCGGATGGTCGAGACGGGAAGTGAACCACTCTTCTGTGTCATAACCATTGTTTTGAAATAACTCTCCGTTTCCAATTGAAGTAAAATTAAAATTGCATTGTATTGTATGGAACTGGGGATCTAGAAACGACGGAGAGGCTTCGTCCCTGCCATAGCCCCCAGTGGTACACGACTCCACAACGGGCTACAGCAGTCCACTCACCCCACCGCCGCCCCACACCGAACCCAGGGTTATTGTGCGGTTCGGCCAGCAGTGGAACCCCCCGGGAACGTCTCACACCAGGTAAGTGTAACCCCAATGTTTGACTGGTAGAGTAAGTATGATGTAGTACGTGGGGACAGGGTTTGCGCAGCAATCGCCGACACAGTGTAACTGAGGTGGAATAAGGGGAACCAGCCCGCATTCGCTGAGGCAGGTGGAAAAACGCCTTAAAAAAGATTCACAGACTGGCCGGCATACCGGACCTCGACACTAATCCGCCGGGCGGATTCTTACCGGGGACCGGCACGCCAGCCGGCCGGGTTGGCCGAGCGGTTCTAGGCGCTGCAGTCTGGAACCGCGCGACCCCTACGGTCGCAAGTTCGAATCCTGCCTCGGGCATGGATGTGTGTCTTGTCTTTAGGTTAGTTAGGTTTAAGTAGTTGTAAGTTCTAGGGGCTGATGGCCTCAGAAGTTAAGTCCCATAGTGCTCAGAGCCATTTGAACCGGCACGCCTTCCCACGCGGAAAGCAGTGCGTTAGACCGCACGGCTAACTGGGCTGGCTCAAAAAAAAAGTCGTCAACAAACCTACTGAGCGGGAAGCATTCAGTCTCTGCTTTTTGTGATGCAGCGTGGATGCTCAACATTTCGTCGTCTGCTCGTGGTTTCGCCGTCGTTCAGTAACTTTTCATAGATGCTAACGACAGTAGCTTGCGAACGGAAGAATATCTTCACCGCTCCCGAGATGGTCGTTCCCAGGCGCCGGGCTATAACAATCTGCCCTTTGTCGAAGTCGCTTATGTCACTGAGTTTCTGCATTTGCGGCACGTGTAGTCGCTAGAATGATCCGTCATTCCCGCATCGCCATCATGTGGCATTCACTGTCGAGTGAGGCAGTGGTCATAATCTTCTGGTTCATTTAAACCATTTTCAGACATTTTTGTAAATGTAATGTAGCTCCCATCCCGCCAGTTACTGACCTGAGCTATTTGGGAGTCATGTTTAAGGAGAGTGTGCGCGGCCAAGTGTCGACGCTACTACCGATCGTACGTGTGATGGCACGCCAGAACCTGCTCCGGGCCTTCAACCAGCTGCCATGTGTGCAATACCTGAACAGCATGTTGTTCTCAATGCAGAGACATCTACAGACGTTAAAGTAACCTCTGGCGTGCCACAGGGGAGTGTTATGGGACCACTGCTTTTCACAATATATATAAATGACCTAGTAGATAGTGTCGGAAGTTCCATGCGGCTTTTCGCGGATGATGCTGTAGTACACAGAGAAGTTGCTGCATTAGAAAATTGCAGCGAAATGCAGGAAGATCTGCAGCGGATAGGCACTTGGTGCAGGGAGTGTCAACTGACCCTTAACATAGATAAATGTAGAGTATTGCGAATACATAGAAAGAAGGATCCTTTATTGTATGATTATATGATAGCGGAACAAACACTGGTAGCAGTTACTTCTGTCAAATATCTGGGAGTATGCGTACCGAACGATTTGAAATGGAGTGATCATATAAAATTAATTGTTGGTAACGCGGGTGTCAGGTTGAGATTCATTGGGAGAGTCCTCAGAAAATGTAGTACATCAACAAAGGAGGTGGCTTACAAAACACTCGTTCGACCTATACTTGAGTATTGCTCATCAGTGTGGGATCCGTAGCATGTCGGGTTGACGTAGGAGATAGAGAAGATCCAAATGAAACTGCGCGTTTCGTCACAGCGTTATTTGGCAAGCGTGGTAGCGTTACGGAGATGTTTAGCAAACTCAAAGGGCAGACTCTGCAAGAGAGGCGCTCTGCATCGCGGTGTAGCTTGCTGTCCAGGTTTCGAGAGGGTGCGTTTCTGGATGAGGTATCGAATATATTGCTTCCCCCTACTTATACCTCCCGAGGAGATCACGAATGTAAAATTAAAGAGATTCGAGCGCGCACGGAGGCTTTCCGGCAGTCGTTCTTCCCACGAACCATACGCGAGTGGAACAGGAAAGGGAGGTAATGACAGTGGCACATAAAGTGCCCTCCGCCACACACCGTTGGGTGGCTTGCGGAGTATAAATGTAACTGTAGATGTAGATGAAGCTCTACGTGGCGTCAGAATTCAAATCACGTGGCACATGTCCTCCTTCTATCGGCAGTGATACTTCGCAGACTTTAGGCGGCGTTCGGTTATTACCTGCTCAGAGGACACGTATTTCAAGTACGTTACGACAGTCTCACTCTCCCCCTGTGCCACGGAGGGCTCGGACCGATTAACGTACGGGCACGGGCAGCTGCCCTCTATTGAGCAGCTTGTGGAAACGATTATTGCAGTCACCATGCCTTCCTCTGTGGTCGTTTGTTGGACGTCCTGATGCCGGTCTCTCACGTCCCACCTGTATCGGTGACGATGTCGCGACACATCTCTCCCATGTAACGAAATTTATTCTCGAATGCGGCTGTCTTATGTCAGATCTCTCCGCAATACACCCGCCGAAAGACTTTTATACCACCCTTCCGTGGGCGGTTGTGCGTAAGGTGCTGGAATCAAAGCACCCATTGTTGACTGGTCCGCAGCTCATGGTCTTGCGGTAGCGTTCTCGCTTCCCGCGCACAGTGTTCCGGGTTCGATTCCCGGCGGGGTCAGGGATTTTC
Organism: Schistocerca serialis cubense; assembly: GCF_023864345.2. Taxonomy (NCBI): domain Eukaryota; kingdom Metazoa; phylum Arthropoda; class Insecta; order Orthoptera; family Acrididae; genus Schistocerca; species Schistocerca serialis. The sequence continues at coordinate 172,119,278 of NC_064641.1, forward strand.
CGTACTTCGAGATGACTGGGTGTTGCTGTGTCGTGTTCATCATCGTCATTCATCCCCCTTACGGTCTGAGGAAGGCAATGGCAAACCACTTCCGCTAGGACCTTGCCTAGTAGGGCGGTACGGGTCTCCCGCATAGTCCCCTACGCTACTCGGAGTATGGGACCCCATCATTATTGTTCGTTGGCCGCGAGTGTGTAAAACGATACACCACCACTTTCTGCCAGCCACCGTGCACGCGACGTGGTATCGAGTTGCCAATAAAAAATATGCGACGAGGTACCGGCTCCACGCTATCGGATTAACAGACTAGACTCCCACCTTTGTCCTGACTGTCGCCTCCTGGACACCGATGAACATTTCTTCACGTGCCTGCCGTCATCCGGTGGCTGGCGACTGACGTAGAAGATCTTAGCTTATTACCTGCGTGTCACACTTGACGTGATTGGATCTTGCACGCTCCTGTGTCCGGATGACTCTTACTCTGTCCCCGCAAAATATCATGCGCTTACATGGATGAAGATTTGGAAATGAATAACGCGAGAAAATCTCTTAAGCTGAGGAAAGCTGCCGGTCTAGACAGAACATTCCCTGAATTCATCAGACACCTGGGCCCCTCTGCCCGTGCATGGCTTAGACAATTCTGCTGTGACATCATGAACACCAGCCGGGATCCCTATCAGTTCAAGATAGCCAAAATCCTCGCAATCTTAAAACCAAGAAAGCCAAAGGATGACCCAGCTAGCTATCGGCCAATAGCCCTATTGAGCGTTTGATACAAGCTATTAGAAAGACTGCTGTACAACAGAATATATGACTCCATAGTTAGACTAATTCCCGCAGACCAGGCAGGATTTAGGAACAAACGGAGCTACTGAGAACAAGTACTTGCCTTAACCTCATACATTGAATCAGGCTTTCAAAGGGCCCAAAAAAACCTGTGTGGCTTTTGTGGACCTCTCGGCCGCCTATGATACCATCTGACTCGACGGAGTTACACTCAAGCTGAAAAAAGCGATGCCTTGCCGCAACACAACTAAGCTTCCGGAAAACATGTTGAAAAATCGCTACTTCAGAGTGAACGTAGGTCAATCTACGAGTAAATCCTACGCAATAAACAATGGGCTCCCACAGGGATCAGTGTTGGCTCCCCTTCTCTTCAACCTATACACGAGTGACATGCCAGCAACTAAATGGCAAAAATTCTGCTATGCAGATGACATTGCAATAGCCTCTAAGAGCAAGACATTTGAAGAGGGGGAAGCTACTCTGTCAACGGACCTTCAACTTCTTAACCAGTAATAACGAAATGGAGGCTCTGCCCAAATCCAAATAAAACTGAGGTAAGTGTATTCCACCTGAACAATCATGAGGCAAGACGAGAGTTACAAGTAACATTCTGCAATGAGCGATTGACGCACAACAGCCATCCAAAATATCTAGGAATCACTCTTGACCGGTCACTAACCTATAAAAAACACCTAGAAATAACCAGTCAAAAGATAAAAAATCGAAATAACATATTAAGAAAGCTGACTGGAACCTCCTGGGGAGCTCAAGCTAGCACCCTACGCACCGCAGCACAATGTCTTGTTTACTCGGTGGCGGAATACTGCGCCCCAGTCTGGTACAAGAGCAGACACACGAAAAAAATTGATGTCCAGCTTAATACCACCATTAGGATTGTCTCAGGAGCTCTGCAATCAACTCCACTCCCCTGGCTTCATGCCCTTTGCAATATAGCTCCTCCCTCCCTCAGAAGGCAATAAGCAGCTATCCGAGAACAGAAAATTTACCTATCCGAAAAATATTAGACCATATACCAGCTACCCGCCTAAAATCCAGGAAACCTATATGGGAAGACGAAGTCCTCAAATTCCCAGAAAGGTACTACATAGCAAGGGAATGGAGGCAATACTGGTCGCTGAATAATCACCATCCTCTCATCACTGATTTTGATCCTTCGATACCGGTGGAAGGAATGCAAATGCCCAGAAGAACTTGGTGCAGACTTAATCGTGTGAGGGCTAACCACGGCAGGACTAACCACAAATGGAAACTCACTGATGACCCACGATGCGACTGTGGTGCAGAAGAACAAACAACCCCTCACCAGGTCTTCGAATGCCCTACGAGGAGGTATGAAGGAGAATGGAGGGATATCATGAATGCCACTCCACGTGCTGTTCAGTGGGTGACCTGCTTAGATGTGGACTTGTAATAGCTGCATATTGTTGTTTGCAATCAATCATTCAATAATATATTCTAAATTCGTTTATTACATTCATTAATAGTATGGGTGCGATTTTACTCTGTAGATGCCAAACACTAAATAAATAAATAAGTGAATGACCACCAACTACGTCTTCAGCAAAGGGGATGGTACCTGTAAAACGTTCACAACGCCTCGAACGTACACCGGCGTACCGTACACACTTCGCGAAGTACGACTTTCATGCAGGATGGCGCTCCATTCTGTATTGATACAGCTGTGAAAGACCTCTTGCGGACATCGTTTGGTGTGGATCGCTTGCTGAGCCACCACATCCATCATGTTCAGCCTCCCAGGTCCCCACGCCTCAATTCGTGTCTTTTTTGGCCGTAGTTTTACCTATCTACTGCGATGTCCGATCTTATTAAAATTGCTAAAAGACTACATAGGATGGTCGTTTCTCACCACACCTACCGATATGCTGCACACTGCTGTTCACATCATTGTGCCTTGGCTACAGGTAATTTTGATGAATTACGGCGGACATGTTGAGCATTTGTTACAAAAAATGGTTTTTGCTAAAAATCAGTTGTTATGCTAATTATTGCTTTCGTATCATATGAAGCGTCATTTGTTGGTCATTTTGTGCACTTTGTTTGGTTTCAATAAAACCCCATGTCATTGCAAATATGTCTGTCAATTTTTTCCTTTCTACCTACACTATTCCGTGAAGCACTGAATTTTCGAATGTTAACGGACTCTTGGGTCCCCCGTATATTAAATGCTCTCACGTCTTCAATGCACTAATACTTTCAATACAATGTCGGTCAAATTTCCTGTTCGTGTACATGATATCAGTAACTGCTCTATCAGTAATTCGTTAATGCTGGTATTCTATATGCAATAGCTGAAGTGCGTTTCTTCGTTACGATACACGCTTCGTTCTATTCATAAAATGGTTCAAATGGCTCTGAGCACTATGGGACTTAACAGCTGAGGTCATCAGTCCCCTAGAACTTAAAACTACTTAAACCTAATTAACCTAAGGACATCACACACATCTATGCCCGAGGCAGGATTCGAACCTGCGACCGTAGCTGTCGCGCGGTTCCAGACTGTAGCGCCTACAACAGTTCGGCCACTCCGCCCGACCGTTCTATTCAGTCGAAACATCGAAAATGGTAGGATTTCTTGCTATTAATGTAGAAATGATGTTTGTATTCACGTTTGATTTAAATTTTGCCCTCTGGCGATGAGTTAGTAAACAAAAAAATTAAAGAAACTGTTAGACAATAACAGACTACGAATGATACACAATGTAACCGTAGGTTTCTGCAGCCGTTGTCACCGACAATTCTTCAGGGTATGTTATCACATGGTCAATGTTTAAAATTCTCGAATGTTTCAGCCAGTACTGTAAATGGCTTTCCTCAGGACACTGTACTGACTGCACAACAAAACATCCTGACGAACCCCATTTGAAACAGTGTAGAAGTTTATACATTGACCATGCCGTCACGTACCCTGAAGAATAGTACTGACAATAGCATATAAGGCTGACAATAGTCTTTTGGTAAGGTTATATTTTCCCGTTGCCAGTAATATAGTTCACTGAAATATGCGGAACATAAGGGACGAAGAGCCAGGGCTGTTTCCCATCTCCCTGCCTCACCCTTCGCAGGTACTGTCCTCATCTGCCTACATCCTTTCTACTCCGATACGGGTGTGTAAGCAGCGACGTGTGGAGTTCGTGTCTTTCGACGTGCGTGGAGTAAATGGGGAAACATGAACCATGGTGACGTTTTCAACAAATGCATTCAAACGTGACCAATGTGCAGTTATTCTTTTCATAATTTTTTCATAATGCGGGGCCACAGTCATAGTATATTTCTTTACAGTCAATACCGCCATTAGACTGTTGTTTATTTATAGTGTTACATTTGCACTTACACAATCATGATTTCGGCTTCAAAGTTCCATTATCAAGTGTTTTAAGTGTTATAAATTGACTAAGATGGCATACTGTCGTATTGTGCCATCAAGTGTTTTAAGTGGTATAAATTGCCTAATATGGCATACTGTCGTATTGTATTTTAATACGACAGTACGCCATCTTAGGCAATTTATAACACCTAAAACACTTGATAATGGCACTTTGAAGCCGAAATCATGATTGTGTAAGTGTAAATGTAACACTATAAATAAACAGTCTAATGGCGGTACTGACTTTAAAGAGGTGTTATTCTTTTCTCGGTTGGCGAAGGACAAACACCGGTAGACAACTATCGGAGAGTAGAGAATGTCTATGGGTCAGGATTCCTATCGAAAACCACTGTTGTCGAATTGTGCGCCAGGGAGTGCTGCTTCTTCATGATATCTCACGAAATTTCATCACATTTTCACTTACTGTTGGCTGCATTTGTTGCTATCGGTACATTTTTCTTCACAAGTAAGAGAGATTCTTTGATGAATTTTGCACAGCATACAAACCATACTTACAGGTGTATGAAACTCAAGCGTTTTCCAAATCTGCTAAAACTGTGGTAAAAATTGAGTTAATTAACTACAAAATTTGATTTTTTTCTAAACATAAAGTTTAAAACGTAACATTCATTTTTTCATAAATTAAATATATTATAGAGTTTCAGACACCTGTAAGTATGGTTTGCATGCTGTGCAAAATTCATCGAACAGTCTCTCCTACTTATGAAGAAGAGTGTACCTATAGCAACAAATGCAGCCAATAGTAAGAGAAAAAATGATGAAATTTCACATGTAAAAAAAATTATTTTGTTATGTTTTTGAACTTCCGCTGCTACGAGTGTGAATCCTGAATCCTTCCTGGTCATGCTGACAAAGTTTTATGAATTTACTTGTAAAAGTATAGACAGTGGAAATTAAAATGTCCTGTGGTGCCTCTCCTGCTCCAAGTCGGCCCGTTTGACGTCCTACCCCCCTTAAAAATTTTGAGGGATTTCTAGAAGAATGTGTCTTAATTGAAACCGTTTTGTAAAATTGCAGTACAATTCAGCCTTAGTGGCGTATATCAGTTTTGATGGGGAAATAAATGAGTTATTATTGATCAAACTGTCTATAACCTTTTAAAGTTGTTTGGTAATATCCCGCCCGGGAGGGGCGGTTTCAATCTATGTGGAAATAGTAATTTATTCCCTGGTTATTTGATGTAAAGTTAATTTGAAATGATTTACTTGGCCCGAGTGGCGGTTTTTTTAAATGTTTGCAAAGAGATTAATTCGCTTGTGGTTTCATATAACAAGCAGTTTGTAAAATTGGTGTGAGTGGCGGGTTTTTAAGTGTTTTTAAAGAGATTAAATCATTTGTGGTTTTATATGACAAGCAGTTTGTAAAGTTTGCCTGAATGGCGTTTCTTAAAGAAATTATTATCTGATTTGTGATTGTAATTCTCTTAATGATTTATCTACACTACTGGCCATTAGAATTGTTACACCAAGAAGAAATGCCGATGATAAACGGGTATTCATTGGACAAATATATTATACTAGAACTGACATGTGATTACATTTTCACGCAATTTGGGTGCATAGATCCTGAGAAATTAGTACCCAGAACAACCACCTCTGGCTGTAATAACGGCCTTGATACGCCTGGGCATTGATTCAAACAAAGCTTGGATGCCGTGTACAGGCACAGCTGCCCATGCGGCTTCAACACGATACCACAGTTCGTCAAGAATAGTGACGGGCGTATTGTGACGAGCCAGTTGTTCGGCCACCATTGACCAGACGTTTTCAATTGGTGAGAGATATGGAGAATGTGCTGGCCAGGGCAGCAGTCGAACATTTTCTGTATCCATAATGGCCCGTACAGGGCCTCCAACATACGGTCGTGCAGTATCCTGCTGAAATGTAGGGTTTGGCAGGGATCGAATGAATGGTAGAGCCACGGGTCGTAACACATCTGAAATGTAACGTCCACTGTTCAAAGTACCGTCAATGCGAACAATAGGTGACCGAGACGAGTAACCAATGGCAGCCCATACCATCACGCAGGGTGATACGCCAGTATGGCGATGACGAATACACGCTTCCAATGTGCGTTCACCGCGATGTCGCCAAACACGCATGCGACCATCAGAAACTGGATTCATCCAAAAAAAAAAAGACGTTTTACCATTCGTGCACCCAGGTTCGTCGTTGAGTACACCATCGCAGGCGCTCCTGTCGGTTCTGCAACGTCAAGGGTAACTGCAGCCATGGTCTCCGAGCTGATAGTCGATGCTGCTGCAAACGTCGTCGAACTGTTCGTGTAGATGGTTGTTATCTTACAAACGTCCCCATCTGTTGATTCAGGGATCGAGACGTGGCTGCACGATCCGCTACAGCCATGCAGATAAGATGCCTGCCATCTCGACTGCTAGTGATATGAGACCATTGGGATCCACCACTGCGTTCCGTATTACCCTTCTGAACCCACCGATTCCATATTCTGCTAACAGTCATTGGATCTCGACCAACGCGAGCAATAATGTCGCGATACGATAAACCGCAATCGCGATAGGCTACAATCCGACCTTTATCAAAGTCGGAAACGTGATGGTACGCATTTCTCCTCCTTACACGAGGCATCACAACAACGTTTCACCAGGCAACGCCGGTCAACTACTGTTTGTGCATGAGAAATCGGTTGGAAACTTTCCTCATGTCAGGACGTTATAGGTGTCGCCAACGGCGCTAACCTTGTGTGAATGCTCTGAAAAGCTAATCATTTGCATATCAGGGCATCTTCTTCCTGTCGGTTAAATTTCGCGTCTGCAGCACGTCATCTTCGCGGTGTAGCAATTTTAATGGCCAGTAGTGTATGATGCAAATAAATATGTTGAAATGAAATGGTCACTGTATGGGTCAAGTCCATCCACTGCCTTTATATTAGAGATTAAGGAAATTGCGGTTCAAAACAGAAATAACGGTCCATTTTTACTACTTTTCGGCTTCCTGCTTGCCACTCTGCAACTATGTGCCTATGTGCAGGAAGCTACGTCTAGTTATTGTTCGAGCAACGCTCGGTACTCTATGGAGCTCTGCGGTATACCAGGTAATCTCGAAGTCGTTCGAATGCGAGTATCGTTGGGCGAGACGTAACTGCAAGTATGCTGGTAAGCGGCCGTACCTGACGCGGCGGTGGCGGCAGCAGAAGTCACGGCTGTAGAGGCGGACACCGCCCCGACGCCGACGCCGCCAGTCGCGGAGGCGTCTCCGGCGGCGGAGGCGGCTCCGGCGATGGGCGAGGGCGGCCGGATGCCGGCGGGCTCTTCGGCCGTTGTCGGCTTGTCCTCGGCGGCGCTCGGGTCGGCGCCGGCGCCCACGGCCACCTTGGCCAGGTGCTCGTCCAGGCGTCGCGACGCGTCGTGCAGCTCGCCGCGCACCGCAGCCACCTCCTCGTGGGCCACCGCCAGGTCGCCGTCGATGCGCGCCGCCAGCTGCTTGTTCTCCTCCACCATCCTGCGGAACTTTGCCTGCGAAAACACGCAGACCGATCCCTCGTCATTCTTCTGTAGCGTACGGCGCAACACTACATTATACGTGGTATCTCAAACCTTTTGGATCAAACTGAAACAGGTAATAGTGGATCCCGTAATATTTCTGACCTACTCAGCCATCATATTAGGCTCCAAGAAATTGTTCCCAGAGCAGTGGAGATGCAAGACGTACCAGGTGATCAAAAAGTCAGTATAAATTTGAAAACTGAATAAATCACGGAATAATGTAGATAGAGAGGTACAAATTGACACACATGCTTGGAATTACATGGGGTTTTATAAGAACCAAAATATACAAAAGTTCAAAACATGTTCGACAGATGGCGCTTCATGTGATCAGAATAGCAATAATTATCATAACAAAGTAAGACAAAACAGAGATGATGTTCTCTACAGGAAATGCTCCATATGTCCACCATCATTCCTCAACAATAGCTGGAGTCGAGGAATAATGTTGTGAACAGCACTGTGAAGCATGTCCGGAGTTATGGTGAGGCATTGGCTTCGGATGTTTTCTTTCAGCATCCCTAGACATCCAGAATGAGATTTTCACTCTGCAGCGGAGTGTACGCTGATATAAAACTTCCTGGCAGATTAAAACTGTGTGCCGGACCGAGACTCGAACTCGGGACCTTTGCCTTTCGCGGCCAAGTACTCTACTATCTAATCTACCCAATCACGACTCACGCCCCGTCCTCACAGCTTTACTTCTGCCAGTACCTCGTCTCCCACCTTCCAAACTTTACAGAAGCTCTCCTGCGAACCCTGCAGAACTAGCACTCCTGAAAGAAAGGCTATTGCGGTAACATGGCTTAGCCACAGCCTGAGGGATGTAAAGCTGTGAGGACAGGGCGTGAGTCGTGATTGGGTAGCTCAGATGGTACAGCACTTGCCCGCGAAAGGCAAAGGTCGCGAGCTCGAGTCTCGGTCCGGCACACAGTTTTAATCTGCCAGGAAGTTTCATATCAGCGCACACTCCGATGCAGAGTGAAAATCTCATTCTGGAAACATCCCCCAGGCTGTGGCTAAGCCATGTCTCCGCAATATCCTTTCTTACAGGAGTGCTAGTTCTGTAGGGTTCGCAGGAGAGCTTCTGTAAAGTTTGGAAGGTGGGAGACGAGATACTGGCAGAAGTAAGGCTGTGAGGACGGGGCGTGAGTCGTGCTTGGGTAGCTCAGTTGGTAGAGCACTTGCCCGCGAAAGGCAAAGGTCCCGAGCTTGAATCTCGGTCCGGCACACAGTTTTAATCTGCCAGGAAGTTTCATCCCTAGAGATGTCGGTCGATCACGATACACTTGCGACTTCAGGTAGCCCAAAAGCCAATAGTCGCACGGACTGAGGTCTGGAGACCTGGGAGGCCAAGCATGACGAAAGTGGCGGCTGAGCACACGATCATCACCAAACGACGCGCGCAAGAGATCTTTCACGCGTCTAGCAATATGAGGTGGTTCTAATAAAACCCCATGTCATTCCAAGCATGTGTGTCAATTTTTACCTCTCTATCTACATTATTCCGTGGTTTATTAAATTTTCAAATTTATACTGACTTTTTGATCACCCGGTAAATAGACGACGAAATGTGGTGGGAGGTACCTGTGGCAGATGTCAGATTCGGTACCATTCGCGTGAAAAAGACCGCCTGCACAATGCTAGTGCTCTGTGATTGGCTGAAGCTACTCATTGGAATGACTTCACTTTTTAATACAAATCTCTCTTAACAGCTCACTATCAATCAGTCATTTTAGAATTATTAAAAGCAATTTAAATCAAAAACAAAAAACTGACGAAATAGCAGACGAAGCACTTCGGAAGCTTTCGGGTCACGCCTTTTCTGGTATGGCTCGCGAAGTGTTTCGGGCTGTTCGTCACTCTGGATTAGGCAGTCGAGATGTACAGTCATGTTGTCTGTGGCAGGATGTGTTTGCCAGTATTCAGTATTAAACGATTCACTCCGGTAGTCATGAGGCACAGACACGTGCCACAAATAGTGTAAAGATATATTTTCGTAAACATTGTGTTTGATCATGTACTTTGCTGTATCAGAAGGTATCGTATTAAGATCATGTAGTCTTCTCGTGTGGCTATATTAAAATACGCGTGTGGCATCCCAAAGAAGTGATACATTATTTCAGAACAGAACCTCACTAAAAGTCAGTTTTAGCCTCAAGATGCAGAACCTGTGTGCTGTTTTCTGCGCTGGGGACATCAACCTGAAGACTGCAGGTTAGTGAACTATAACAGAACCTTCGTATTCCACACAGTGCAGTGGAAACAACTAGACACCTCACGTGTACTGTATGCACAGTACAAATGTGCTCAGTGGCACGTCATCTGCAGTAATGCAGAGGAGGTAAAGGAGGATGATCGTTCTTAACACCAACAATCATTCATTCTTCCTTTCTTGCCGTAATCCGCCACTGATTATATTGACATAGGGAACCAGTAGCCGGAAATGCATATTTATTGTGTTATGGACATACACAGGTACACGTCATAACACGAAGGTAGCTCATTGTATTTATTTACAGCTACGACCGCCAGTCTCATTGTACGTATTGCAACGACACTTGTTGTTCTGCCACATTCTGTTAAAGATCCCAGGTGGTTCAAAATGGCTCTGAGCACTATGGGACTTAACATCTGAGGTCATCAGTCTACATCTACATCTACATTTATACTCCGCAAGCCACCCAACGGTGTGTGGCGGAGGGCACTTTACGTGCCACTGTCATTACCTGCCTTTCCTGTTCCAGTCGCGTATGGTTCGCGGGAAGAACGACTGTCTGAAAGCCTCCGTGCGCGCTCTAATCTCTCTAATTTTACATTCGTGATCTCCTCGGGAGGTATAAGTAGGGGGAAGCAATATATTCGATACCTCATCCAGAAATGCACCCTCTCGAAACCTGGCGAACAAGCTACACCGCGATGCAGAGCGCCTCTCTTGAAGAGTCTGCCACTTGAGTTTATTAAACATCTCCGTAACGCTATCACGGTTACCAAATAACCCTGAGACGAAACGCGCCACTCTTCTTTGGATCTTCTCTATCTCCTCCGTCGACCCGATCTGGTACGGATCCCACACTGATGAGCAATACTCAAGTATAGGTCGAACGAGAGTTTTGTAAGCCACCTCCTTTGTTGATGGACTACATTTTCTAAGGACTCTCCCAATGAATCTCAACCTGGTACCCGCCTTACCAACAATTAACTTTATATGATCATTCCACTTCAAATCGTTCCGCACGCATACTCCCAGATATTTTACAGAAGTAACTGCTACCAGTGTTTGTTCCGCTATCATATAATCATACAATAAAGGATCCTTCTTTCTATGTATTCGCAATACATTACATTTGTCTATGTTAAGGGTCAGTTGCCACTCCCTGCACCAAGTGCCTATCCGCTGCAGATCTTCCTGCATTTCGCTACAATTTTCTAATGCTGCAACTTCTCTGTATACTACAGCATCATCCGCGAAAAGCCGCATGGAACTTCCGACACTATCTACTAGGTCATTTATATATATTGTGAAAAGCAATGGTCCCATAACACTCCCCTGTGGCACGCCAGAGGTTACTTTAACGTCTGTAGACGTCTCTCCATTGATAACAACATGCTGTGTTCTGTTTGCTAAAAACTCTTCAATCCAGCCACACAGCTGGTCTGATATTCCGTAGGCTCTTACTTTGTTTATCAGGCGACAGTGCGGAACTGTATCGAACGCCTTCCGGAAGTCAAGAAAAATAGCATCTACCTGGGAGCCTGTATCTAATATTTTCTGGGTCTCATGAACAAATAAGGCGAGTTGGGTCTCACACGATCGCTGTTTCCGGAATCCATGTTGATTCCTACATAGTAGATTCTGGGTTTCCAGAAATGACATGATACGCGAGCAAAAAACATGTTCTAAAATTCTACAAGAGATCGACGTAAGAGATATAGGTCTATAGTTTTGCGCATCTGCTCGACGACCCTTCTTGAAGACTGGGACTATCTGTGCTCTTTTCCAATCATTTGGAACCCTCCGTTCCTCTAGAGACTTGCGGTACACGGCTGTTAGAAGGGGGGCAAGTTCTTTCGCGTACTCTGTGTAGAATCGAATTGGTATCCCGTCAGGTCCAGTGGACTTTCCTCTATTGAGTGATTCCAGTTGCTTTTCTATTCCTTGGACACTTATTTCGATGTCAGCCATTTTTTCGTTTGTGCGAGGATTTAGAGAAGGAACTGCAGTGCGGTCTTCCTCTGTGAAACAGCTTTGGAAAAAGGTGTTTAGTATTTCAGCTTTACGCGTGTCATCCTCTGTTTCAATGCCATCATCATCCCGTAGTGTCTGGATATGCTGTTTCGAGCCACTTACTGATTTAACGTAAGACCAGAACTTCCTAGGATTTTCTGTCAAGTCGGTACATAGAATTTCACTTTCGAATTCAATGAACGCTTCACGCATAGCCCTCCTTACGCTAACTTTGACATCGTTTAGCTTCTGTTTGTCTGAGAGGTTTTGGCTGCGTTTAAACTTGGAGTGGAGCTCTCTTTGCTTTCGCAGTAGTTTCCTAACTTTGTTGTTGTACCACGGTGGGTTTTTCCCGTCCCTCACAGTTTTACTCGGCACGTACCTGTCTAAAATGCATTTTACGATTGCCTTGAATTTTTTCCATAAACACTCAACATTGTCAGTGTCGGAACAGAAATTTTCGTTTTGATCTGTTAGGTAGTCTGAAATCTGCCTTCTATTACTCTTGCTAAACAGATAAACCTTCCTCCTGCGTGAGCTTAAACGCGTGCCTTTCGGCTTCCTCTCATAGTGACTTGGCTGTCTTGCCAAGTCACAACAAAAAGAGCTTTGGATGACTTACCGTCAAATAAGGCAGAAGGGATAGATAACATTGCATCAGAATTTCTAAAATCATTGGGGGAAGTGGCAACAAAACGACTATTCACGTTGGTGTGTAGAATATATGAGTCTGGCGATATACCATCTGACTTTCGGAAAAGCATCATCCACACAATTCCGAAGACGGCAACAGCTGACAAGTGCGAAAATTATCGCACAATCAGCTTAACAGCTCATGCATCGAAGCTGCTTACAAGAATAATATACAGAAGAATGGAAAAGAAAATTGAGAATGCGCTAGGTGACGATCAGTTTGCCTTTAGGAAAAGTAAAGGGACGAGAGAGGCAATTCTGACGTTACGGCTAGTAATGGAAGCAAGGCTAAAGAAAAATCAAGACACTTTCATAGGATTTGTCGACCAGGAAAAAGCGTTCGACAATATAAAGTGGTGCACGCTGTTCGAGATTCTGAAAAAAGTAGGGGTAAGCTATAGGGAGAGACGGGTCATATACAATATGTACAACAACCAAGAGGGAATAATAAGAGTGGACGATCAAGGACGAAGTGCTCGTATTAAGAAGGGTGTAAGACAAGGCTGTAGCCTTTCGCCCCTACTCTTCAACCTGTACATCGAGGAAGCAATGATGGAAATAAAAGAAAGGTCCAGGAGTGGAATTAAAATACAAGGTGAAAGGTTATCAATGATACGATTCGCTGATGACATTGCTATCCTGAGTGAAAGTGAAGAAGAATTAAATGATCTGCTGAACGGAATGAACAGTCTAATGAGTACACAGTATGGTATGAGAGTAAATCGGAGAAAGACGAAGGTAATGAGAAGTAGTAGAAATGAGAACAGCGAGAAACTTAACATCAGGATTGATGGTCACGAAGTCAAAGAAGTTAAGGAATTCTGCTACCTAGACAGTAAAATAACCAATGACGGACGGAGCAAGGAGGACATCAAAAGCAGACTCGCTGTGGCAAAAAAGGCATTTCTGGCCAAGAGAAGTCTACTAATATCAAATACCGGCCTTAATTTGAGGAAGAAATTTCTGAGGATGTACGCCTGGAGTACAGCATTGTATGGTAGTGAAACATGGACTGTCGGAAAACCGGAACAGAAGAGAATCGAAGCATTTGAGATGTGGTGCTATAGACGAATGTTGAAAATTAGGTGGAGTGATAAGGTAAGGAATGAGGAGGTTCTACGCAGAATCGGAGAGGAAAGGAATATGTGGAAAACACTGATAAGGAGAAGGGACAGGATGATAGGACATCTGCTAAGACATGAGGGAATGACTTCATGGTACTAGAGGGAGCTGTAGAGGGCAAAAACTGTAGAGGAAGACAGAGATTGGAATACGTCAAGCAAATAATTGAGGACGTAGGTTGCAAGTGCTATTCTGAGATGAAGAGGTTAGCACAGGAAAGGAATTCGTGGCGGACCGCATCAAACCAGTCAGTAGACTGATGACAAAAAAAAAACAAAAACAAAAAAAGGGATAATCGTGATGCTGATAGTGCGTTAAAACGATAATGCTCTTGATGTAGTTGGTATGATGGGCACGACTATGAGGTCTTGCGTGACACCAAGTAGCGACTAAAAGTCGTTGAGAGAGGAGGAGGAAAGAGAAAGGATGATGTGAGAGCTGGGAAGAGCGGTATATCTCAAGACGGATTTCACCTTCAGGTTGTGGGAGTTTGTTGAAATTCTAGGAGACGAGGCGTGAACTTGCATGGAAAGTGGGTTATCGATTTAGTGCCACAGCAGGATAGCTGGATTGGGGATTACTAGGTAGGATGTTGGGTGCCGCCGCAGGGTTTGATGGTTAATGTTGTTGTGACCCCGAGTCGCAACCCCTGTCACGTAGACTAGCCTTCAGCCAAGGCAGGTGACCGGTACTACATATACGCCAGGCGAAACTATTACGTTAGTTTTCGATTCGATGGCTTGGCTGGAAGTGTGTGTAATTCAGCGGGGAGTCCGACAGCGCTATCCAACAGCCGCGGATGTTCCTCAGCAGTAGCCACGACAGCTCCAGCCCCACCGTTCATCTGACCGAAGAAGAACAACGCTCTTCAACAGTGTTTACAACAGGATATCGACTGTACTGTATTGTGTAATTGGACTTAGCCATTGACTTTACTGTTACCGATCTTGAAGTTGAGTATTAGCGTTTTTTTTAATAAAAGTGCGTCTTTGGAACCGTGAACTGTAATAATTGTTTCAGTGGTTGTATTTTTTAGAGTGCGTGCATGGTGTGATGTTGGGAGTAGATCCCCAGTTACACTGACATCAGTGACACCTCAGTGGCTGTCCGGATACATAGCAGAAACTGACGACGAGAATATCAGACCTCTACGGGCAAGCCCAGCCCTAAGTTTTGGTGATTATGAGATTCAGACTTGGTCCAATTAAAACAACTTGTAGTGACAACTTAGTGGTTTTGGACGCGATGGCTGAACAATTTTCATGTGTTGTCTTTCCTTTGAATCTTCTCTCTAACCTGTCACAAAGTACACTGTCTAATCTCTTGTTTCCAGTAATCCTAGATAAGAAATAATCTGTGTGCAATACAGCTTCAAATGACGCAAATAGCTGACCTTATGGTACAAATATTGCACCTTTTCTCAGTCTATTTGTCACTTGCAGGCAAAGCGGCTGCAAAGACAGAACAAGAGGTTCCACCGGCAAGAGAAAGACATGTGGACACCGCCGGTGCTCCATCCGTTTGATTGGATGAAGAAAAAATGAGCAAATTACATCGCCTGGATGGAGGAACGCTTCACGGGGCACAGAACAACAGGTAATGTCATGCAGAGAACCTTTTTGCTATCTAAAGTTGGAGCTAGCGTTTATGGTTTATTTAATTTTTGCAAATCCTCCATACTGATGTGGATGCAGGACTGTGGCTTATTGTCGTGCATTTAAACTGCACACATCGATTAAGTAGAATCAACGGTATCCAGTTCAATTACAGTACCTATTCTATATGCGCCATTGTTTGGTTCTCTCCAATCGTTTTTCACACAGGCGGCCTGAATGTGAGGCTAATGAAGCTTCGAAACTGGTTACTTAAATAATAATTTTTTTTAGGAAGAATTACAGCTTCTTGTATCCTTTTTCTAAGATTTATGGTTTAGAGATGTAGTTGTTTCCAGACAAGGATCCAAGTGCATTAGGTTATACGCAGCTTATAGACAAATTGTCTGAATATTCTGAAAGTCAAACTATCGTTGCAACAGCACGATACAAGTTCTACAGACCTTATAAAGAAACCCGATTAGACTTTCACGGTGACGGTCAGCATGTTTCAAGGTGCAAGCAGAGACTGTAAATTCGAATGTCAATATCGTGAACGTAATCTTTCATATGCTTATACAGTAGTAAGGGGCATGCTCATAGTCCATGCTCCTGACGCAAGCTTACTGAAGAACCTCATTAGATTAAACAACCTCACTCTCTAAGAACTTTCATCCGTCATTCAGGTATTTGAGCAGAAGAAACAGAATGGACTCTCGATCAGTTTCCAGTAAACTCCAGTGGCAGAACTACAAAACCAAACCACCGCTATGAAAAGTTGGTAAGCTCATTTAATAAATTTCAGGGTGTGCTAACAAGCTACAATGATCAACCGATCCTAATAAACGGCCGTCGTATACTAACTGCTTAGTATAAGCACAAAGTGGTGCAAGCAACGCTGCTTAAGACAAAGTTTCCACTTACTGCCAATATGATGGGACGATCATTTTGACCAGTTAGAGTTCACCGTCCAGGACGCAGGCAATCAAATACACATAAATGGAGTGTACACAACTCTTTTAAAGAGTACAGTCAAGCTTTTTGTGGCGCTTCATGAAGCTCTAAAGATTATCAGGTGCATATCAGCTCCAAATCTCATACAATTCCAAAATTTTGCAAGGCTAGACCCGTCCCTTACGAGTTGTGTGCAAGGTCAAGCAAGAATTGGATACCAGAATGAGATTTTCACTCTGCAGCGGAGTGTGCGCTGATATGAAACTTCCTGGCAGATCAAAACTGCGTGCCGGACCGAGACTCGAACTTGGGACCTTTGCCTTTCGCGGGCAAGTGCTCTACATCTGAGCTACCCAAGCACGACTCACGCCCCGTCCTCACAGCATTACATCTGCCAGTACCTCGTCTCCTACCTTCCAAACTTAAAAGAAGCTCTCCTGCGAACCTTTCAGAACTAGCACTCCTGAAAGAAAGGATATTGCGGAGACATGGCTTAGCCACAGCCTGGGGGATGTTTCCAGAATGAGATTTTCACTCTGCAGCGGAGTGTGCGCTGATGTGAAACATTCTATATAGCAAGTTCTTCTACAAAACTGAAGCCAAACATTTAAAAATTTCAAACACTGAAATTTAAAAACTATCAGTTATCGAAGTTCCAAGCTGGAACATAACGAAACACACTCTTCTGCAAAATACCCGAACACTTATTAGCTACCCTTATATGATTATTGTACACAAATGTTTATTCATTGCAGTGCAGAAATTAATCCCTCCCTTGTGCAGCTGCCTCACTCTCAATTCTCTGAATGGTACCCGCTAAAAGTTCACATTGAAGATGTCTTTCTCTGCAAATTTTGTTTACTGGTGGAGCTTCGTTACAACCTATGGGCAAATCAATCATCATAACATGCAGAAGTGATCACCTGAAACGCCACGCCGATTAGAGAAGTGGATAAACAGCGACTTTGGTCTATACAACGTGTGCTGCGGGCTTTTTAAGAAGCGCCTCATTGGTCCACATTTTATTGATGGGACTCTAAATGATCACAGGTATCTACAAGTCTTAAGACATATGCTGCCTCTTTTACTGGAAAACATCCCACTGGCTATCCTTCTGGTACCAACATGACGGATGTCGGCTCCCGTTTCGCGCAAATAATTACAGACCATCTGAACAGAACGGAGATCGTTGATTTGGCTGTTTGCGAAACACAAAATGGCCGACACGCTCAATGTATTTCACACCTTTGGGCTTTTATCTGTGGGGAGAATTAAAGGAGAATTTAAATAAGCAGCCTACAAGGAAACACCGACGATTCCAGAGGACATGAAGTGCTGTATAACTGGTATCTGTGGTGCAATAACTCAGCGTGAAATTCAACACGCAGCACTGTCTGTCAGGAATCGCTTTACGCTCGAGATAAAGATTTTAGATCCTTGATATGAGTTTGCTCACATTTGGTACTGTAGGAACGTCGTTTGTGTGACCTCTTCTGCTAATGGCGGGAATGTAATTGGCGGCGCTGATCTTGTTGTTGCTTGATCAAGTTCCGCACATATTGAGTTGTTAACGTCCTCTTCGTATGTCCTTTCCAACGACACAGACTAAGTATATAGTTCCTTTAAGAAAAAACGCGGTGTCATAGTTCAGCAGCTATAAACCATAAAAATTACTTGCGTACGTCAGAAAATTCTCCACAATGTTGGCTTTAAATCAGCGAAAACTTACCTCTGTGTACTATCTTGTTGTAATTAAAGTGCAGATAGTCATAGAAGCCCAGTGTGGGAGTTATCATATGGTAGCAAAACTTGGTAGATATTCTAATGCGTTAATGCGGAACCGATTTACGCCGAAAAAAATTATTTCCAATGTTGGCCACCGGGTACAAATCTGGCGTTGTGAATGCAAGAAAATCGTATAAAAATGTTTCCACATGTAACGGATTAAGTACGGGATCAAACAAGTGAGAAAGGCATAACGTCGATATTATTATTAACCGTCGATTACACAATTTGTTCTGTATGAACACTGGAGACGTCGGCGGGATGTTGCATCCGTAAAACGACGTGATCAACAACTGCTAGCACCAGTTCCGGTGGAATCCGAGAACCGAGTTCTTGTATGCTGGCCTTCAAATCAGCTACAAACCGAACGTGTAAGTGGTGAATGCATTCTTATAGATATCCCCAGAGCCAAAATTCACATGGATCTTGCCGGCCATGCTTCTGAAAAACCTCTAGAGATAACTCGTTCGGTCAAGGTTGCATTAAGTACAATACTGGCCATTAAAATTGCTACACCAAGAAGAAATGCAGATGATCAACTGGTATTCATTGTACAAATATATTATACTAGAACTGACATGTGACTACATTTTCACGCAATTTGGGTGCATAGATCCTGAGAAATCAGTACCCAGAACAACCACCTCTGCCCGTAATAACGGCCTAGATACGCCTGGGCATTGAGTTAAATAGAGCTTGGATGGCGTGTACAGGTACAGCTGCCTACAGTTCATCAAGAGTAGTGACTGGCGTATTGTGACGAGCCAGTTGCTCGGCCACCATTGACCAGACGTTTTCAATTGGTGAGGGATCTGGAGAATGTGCTGGCCAGGGCACAAGTCGAACATTTTCTGTATCCAGAAAGGCCCGTACAGGAGCTGCAACATGCACTAGTGCATTATCTTGCTGAAATGCAGAGTTTCTCAGGGATCGAATGAAGGGTAGAGCCACGGGTCGTAACACATCTGAAATGTAACGTCCACTGTTCAAAGTGCCGTCAATGCGAACAAGAGGTGACCGAGACGTGTAACCAATGGCATACCATACCATCACGCAGGGTGATACGCCAGTATGGCGATGACGAATACACGCTACCAATGTGCGTTCACCGCGATGTCGCCAAACACGGATGCGACCATCATGATGCTGTACACAAAACCTGGATTCATCCGAAAAAATGACGTTTTTCCATTCGTGCACCCAGGTTCGACGTTGAGTACACCATCGCAGGCCCTCCTGTCTGTGATGCAGCGTCAAGGGTAACCGCAGCCATGGTTTCCGAGCCGATAGTCCATGCTGCTGCAAACGTCGTCGAACTGTTTGTGCAGGTGGTTGTTGTCTTGCAAACGTCCCCATCTGTTGACTCAGGTATCGAGACGTGGCTGCACGAACCGTTACAGCCATGTGGATAAGATGCCTGTCATCTCGACTGCTAGTGATACGAGGCCGTTTGGATCCAGCACGGCGTTCCGTAATACCCTCCTGAACCCACCGATTCCATATTCTGCTAACAGTCATTGGATCTCGACCAACGCGAACAGCAATGTCGCGATACGATAAACCGCAATCGCGATAGGCTACAATGCGACCTTTATCAAAGTCGGAAACGTGATTGTACGCATTTCTCCTCCTTACACGAGGCATCACAACAACGTTTCACCAGGCAACGCCGGTGAAGTGCTATTTGTGTATGTGAAATTGGTTGCAAACTTTCCTCATGTCAGCACGTTGTAGGTGTCGCCACCGGCGCCAACCTTGTGTGAATGCTCTCAAAAGCTAATCATTTGCATATCAGGGCATCTTCTTCCTGTCGGTTAAATTTCGGTCTGCAGCATGTCATCTTCGCGGTGTAGCAATTTTAATGGCCAGTAGTGTGTATCTCTCACGAGGTGAGCTACATGAGGTGTTGCTCTATCTTGCATGAAATCAATGGTTTCCATACAGTTGCGCTCTTCCAAACCAGGAATCTCATGTTGTACAAGGAGGTCTCGATAATGTGCAGACGTGTCGGTACACCTGACAGGCACTACGGGTGTATTCTCTTCAAAGAGGAACGGACCGAGAATAAAGGTGCTTGTGAATCCACATCACACACTCACATACTGCGAGTGAAATGGCTCTTTGTGCACAATACGCGGTTTAACAATATCCAAAATCCGGCAGTGCTGTGTATTCACTGTACTGTGTAGTG
The DNA here is from genome assembly GCF_023864345.2 of Schistocerca serialis cubense. NCBI lineage: Eukaryota > Metazoa > Arthropoda > Insecta > Orthoptera > Acrididae > Schistocerca > Schistocerca serialis. Next base: position 172,139,576 of record NC_064641.1, read on the forward strand.
CAAAATGTGCCACATCAGTTGCCTGCCCACTTGTCATTAATTTCGATTCGTGCCAGAAATCGAAGAGAAAATTCAGAACGTTCCTGCGGATCATGAGATTTGAGTTGCTGCACCGATCGGCGGGTACCAGTGTAAAATAGACCGAAATACTTTCCATAGTGTTGATCATGGAACGGACAGTTTTCGTGACACTGCTTTAGCACGACCCGGGGCACGTGTAACATGGTCAGTTAGGGCAACAGCAACCTCATCAATAACTACCACCGGTATAGGGCGCCTTCCTCTTCGAGATGCCACTCCAAACTCTGCCGCGTTTTCTAATTTCATTATTATCTATTTAAACCGTTTAATGGCATCGGGCCTCTAATGAAACCTTTCAGTCGGCGATACATACCGTGCACAGTACCAGATTTGCAACTGGTGGCAAAATTGAATCTATATTTTTTCGAAAGTATATCGGTTCCACATTAAAGCATTAGCAAGTTTCGCTGCTGTAAGATAATTACAGCGCATACTGGACCTCCTTGAGTAGCTGGACTTTCTTTATCACCACCCGGTATTTACTGCCTATGGATATATTCTGCTTGGTATTAGTTATACTCCACTCAAAAACACACAAGTTTCTAAGAGTGCTTCTACTGCCATAGAAGCCATCATCTTCCGAAAATCCTCACTCCACTGCCACATTCTACACTGGGTGACTTCCCATCATCCCTTCACTGACGTACCAGTAAGGTCGGGTACAATAAGAACAGTGTTATGAAATACAGTACAATCAAAACATCTTTGCAAAGAAATTTTGACTTCAAGCGTGCTTACTTCAGCCAGTGCACACAGATAGCCGATAACATGTGATAACTAAATGTGAACTTTAAGCGAACCTGCTGGCATTATACGATACAACGCTCCGGTAAATGCAAACGACTCGGAACCAAATATTTGCACTAACTTCTTCAGGTTCGGCCACACAGGACCGATAATTTTAGAGAATGACATCGTTTCACAAACCTTTCATTCCAAATGAGTACTTTAGTCGGCACTATTGCATGGTTTCGAGCGTGTGGTCACTCTCAATCCTAACCATTTGCACATCCAAGAACCTCGTTCACTTCGTACTAGTCTGTCATTTGCTGAATGCGGTCTTCATGGCGTTGTAATTTTAATGAACAGCAGTGTATACCTAACTGTATGCAGTTCCACAGCACGTATACACATGCGGTACAATTCCGAACACGTGTGTATGTATGGTTCGTGGATACGTATTCCGAGGTCGTGTCCATTGACGTCCGTGCGATGTGTTATTGTGCATGGCATGCAATTTATGCCTTATACTGCTTACAAGGATTATGTATCAAAATCTGCTGTATACTTTAGAATAAGAGCGCCCTCGTAGGGATCTGATGGTGCTGAACAAAATTCAGTTTTAAAATAAATCCCGGTGGAAACGATGTAATTTTTACAAAATTTATAATTACGATAATAATTCGTGGCGTTAGACCTGAAGATGATCGGCACCGCAGACTGAAACTCGTAGTCGGTAGTAAAAGTTGTGATCCAGACAGTGTCTGTTTATTTATGATAACAAAAGAGAATTCGGTTCCTACACATGGTGACAATTATGAGAAACGTTGTTTGGTTAAGACAAACTAAGATTTTCACAAGATGAACTTGTAACTGAGGAAGACTAGCTGCAAATATTAAGGAGATTGTAAATGTATTTGAAATTTAAAAAAAGTATGTTGATGGATCACAATCAATGGTAATACCTTACAAAATAAAAATATTTTACTTGTTTCCTCCATGCTAAGGTCCACAGTCCTCAAACCCTGAAAATGGCGATGTGGTTGAAATTGGGAAACAGCGGAGAATAAAATACAGTGCATAAACATAGTCTCTACCGAACAGTAACTTCTCGTAAAACTATTTTATTATTCTAATAGCATTTAATTGGAATTTGCAAGCAAACGCTGAAATTTTTGGTATTCTTCAAAACTGTAATGTTGACTGTTTACTGTGTAAAAGGAGGCCTACATAATTTCGCTCTGTATGACGCTTGGAAGTATTTTATTTTTGTTTTTACTACATTAATCGCTTATCTGTCAAGCTACCTGATTTTGGAGAGGCATCTCTTTGTACGAGGTGCACTCAAGTTCTAAGGCCTCCGATTTTTTTTCTAATTAACTACTCACCCAAAATCGATGAAACTGGCGTTACTTCTCGACGTAATCGCCCTGCAGACGTACACATTTTTCACAACGCTGACGCCATGATTCCATGGCAGCGGCGAAGGCTTCTTTAGGAGTCTGTTTTGCCCACTGGAAAATCGCTGAGGCAATAGCAGCACGGCTGGTGAATGTGCGGCCACAGAGAGTGTCTTTCATTGTTGGAAAAAGCCAGAAGACACTAGGAGCCAGGTCAGGTGAGTAGGGAGCATGAGGAATCACTTCAAAGTTGTTATCACAAAGAAACTGTTGCGTAACGTTAGCTCGATGTGCGGGTGCATTGTCTTGGTGAAACAGCCCACGCGCAGCACTTCCCGGACGTTTTTGTTGCAGTGCAGGAAGGAATTTGTTCTTCAAAACATTTTCGTAGGATGCACCTGTTACCGTAGTGCCCTTTGGAACGCAATGGGTAAGGATTACGCCCTCGCTGTCCCAGAACATGGACATCATCATTTTTTCAGCACTGGCGGTTACCCGAAATTTTTTTGGTGGCGGTGAATCTGTGTGAATCTGTGTGCTTCCATTGAGCTGACTGGCGCTTTGTTTCTGGATTGAAAAATGGCATCCACGTCTCATCCATTGTCACAACCGACGAAAAGAAAGTCCCATTCGTGCTGTCATTGCGCGTCAACATTGCTTGGCAACATGCCACACGGGCAGCCGTGTGGTCATCAGTCAGCATTCGTGGCACCACCTGGATGACACTTTTCGCATTTTCATGTCGTCATGCAGGATTGTGTGCACAGAACCCACAGAAATGCCAATTCTGGAGGCGATCTGTTCAACAGTCATTCGGCGATCCCCCAAAACAACTCTCTCCACTTTCTCGATCATGTCGTCAGACCGGCTTGTGCGAGCCCGAGGTTGTTTCGGTTTGTTGTCACACAATGTTCTGCCTTCATTAAATTGTCGCACCCATGAACGCACTTTCGACACATCCATAACTCCATCACCACATGTCTCCTTACTGTCGATGAATTTCAGTTGGTTTCACACCACGCAAATTCAGAAAACGAATGATTGCACGCTGTTCAAGTAAGGAAAACGTCGCCATTTTAAGCATTTAAAACAGTTCTCATTCTCGCCGCTGGCAGTAAAATTCCATCTGCCATATGGTGTTGCCATCTCTGGGACGTATTGACAATGAACGCGGCCTCATTTTAAAACAATGCGCATGTTTCTATCTCTTTCCAGTCCGGAGAAAAAAATTCGGAGGCCTTAGAACTTGAATGCACCTCGTATATGGATACCTCTGAAACTGCTCCAATAGAAAGCAGCTGTTTTTTAAATATCGACCGGAGATACGCAGCGCTTAGTGTTGGTTACCTTGCTGTTTACAATGTGTCTGTCGCTTAGCTTTGTTTCGTACGAAAATATGTGACTTTCGTGTGGAATAGTGTCTTTCTAAGGGCTTTGGTTCAGTTTGACAGACTATAAGCATGCCTAGAAGAGCAAGACTCTTTTAAGAAACGTAAGTTTGTATAGAAAAAAATAAGTTTTACAGGGCCAGTCCATTTCGTCGACTGTTCACATTAGACAAAAATTGTTGTGTCCAGTTAACCCTGTAAAATTTTGTCTACAGAAATGATTTGAAGATGGCTATTTAATTTCGCTGAAAATGGTAATCATTGTGTATTTTTTACGATCTGGGCGAACAATCTTCTGTAATAAGGACAACTGTATTTAGCTTCTGAGATAGCCTCCAATACAGCAGACAATGTCAGTTAATCATCATGAACGGAAGTTTAGTGGTAACCAGAATTCTAGAAACGTTAAATCATGTGGTTCTCATGAGAAAGATGCATTTGCAGGGTAGAAAGGAATGATCAGAATGAGACATAAGACAACAAGAGAGACACGCCTCCTACTAGGACACGTAAAACAAAATTAAGTCAACAGTTTAAAGAAATCACTGGAGAACACACTGGCAAATAGTACTTCACGTGTAGGCCGTGTCTGTGTTGGTATGAGCATTATCTACACTCAGAATCCCAATGAATAATTCAGGACTATTATTCGGACACGGGAGAGGTTAAATACTCTGAAATGGGGAGTCAGTGATTCTGTGTTATTACTTAATGCTGCAAACGTGGGAAGAACGAGTGCTAAGACATATGAACATCAATGCTGGCTAACATACTGTAGAGAGATTGCAACTTTTTCACACATTAAGACTTGGCAAGTCACAGTGTTCAGCCGAGTTCAACACGAAAGAAGCAAGGTCAGCACGAAGGAAGATGCTTTTAGAGAAAGAGGGGACAACGAAGAAGATTCTGATTATGCTGCTGGGTGCTTTTGAGCCTTCTTTTAGAAATATGAGTAAATATTTGTCATTTTCAGCTTTTAACTAGGTTATTTCAAAATGGTCTTTTTTACAATTAACGTTCCTGTATCTGCAAAATTATGCGTGCTAGTCGCCTGCAATTTTGTGAGCCGCTTTATTATCCTTTCTTCCAGGAGTGCTAGTCCTACAAGTTCCACAGGAGAACCTCTGTGAATTTTTGAAGGTAGGAGACAAGGAAGGTACTGGCGGAAGTAAAGCTGTGAGGAGGGGTCGTGAATTGTGCTTGGTTAGCTCAGTCGGTAGAGTACTTGTCCGTGAAAAGCAAAGGTCCGGAGTCTGGGTCCGGCACACAGTGTTAATCTGTCAGGAAATTTTGTTGCTTTATTATAATTTATTATGCCTATGAAGCTGAATTATGGCAGTGGTTTGAATGGGTATGAAGTTATGTGTTTGCATGTACAACCATTTAATGTAAACTGTTGCATATTTTAATAAATTAATGTCGTTGGTTCATTGAATTTCTTTAAGTCTGCTTCAGTCAAAGTAAATAACACGGATGTATGTGAAATGTGTGTGAAATCTTATGGGACTTAACTGCTAAGATCATCAGTCCCTAAGCTTACACACTACTTAACCTAAATTATCCTGAGGACAAACACACACACCCATGACCGAGGGAGGACTCGAGCCTCCGTCAGGACCACGACTTCAGGGCCTTGGACCACTCGGCTAATCCCGCGCGGCTCACACGGATGTATTAGCTGTAAAAATGTTAGCGCGTTTTCCTCATTGGTTCCAAAGACAAAGATACATACAGCTAGCTTATTTAACACTGGAAGCATAAACCTTGCAAATTCCCCTTAAAAGCGTTTGTATAGCGAATGACTCGAAACAGAGCGTCGGTTGTGAGGCATCCTGTGTAAGCACAAAAATATTCTTTCTTTGCGGAGTGTGTCTTAGTTTAGTTGTCGACATTTAGCTTTCCGAAGTCTTTTCACTGACGCAGAAAGCACCTTTGAGAAGCGCACAAACTTTCCGGGAACAACCCGTTTGTTTTAGAAATTACGGCGGAATGAGTGCACGCGCGATTTATTCCCTCATTTATTCCCCCCGCGCCCCACAAACGCTAGCTCTGGAATCTGTCCCGCGTTCCTGTGTCGAGGGCGACGGAAGAGAGCGGAAAGGATGGAACAAGGTGGATGGTGGAGGGAAGAGGAAGCGGCAGTCAGAGAGAAAGGGGGAGTTGGGAGGGGCGATCGGCGCTCTCGCTCATTATCCCCGCCCAGCCCAGGATGGGCGGCCGTCCCATTGTGGGCGCCAGCGCTTTGTTCGGCTCGCCGCTGGCGAGCGTTCTCTCCGCAGATGTGGAACAGGACAGCCCCCTGCCGCCGCCGCCGCAGCAGCAGCAGCAAAATTAGCAATTTTTAATTTGGCTAATGGCCGCGCGACCAGCAAAGGCGGCAGCCCAGCCGGCCCTTGCAGGGAGGCAGGTAGAGAGGAAGAGGGGCCCTTTTGCGCCTCAGAGTGGTCCTCGTGCAGCGGCAGGGCTGACACCTGATGCGCCGGCAGACGCGCGGACACGCTAATTAGAGGCGAACCACGTAAACGGCACACTGCCGCCATCAATAGGACAACCGCTGCCACTCTTAAGTTTGCGGGCGCGATGCTAAAAATACCACACAATAAACTCCCGAGAGCTCCAGCGAATGCAGCAATAAGTGACTGGGCACAATAATTGCCCGAGTTCTGTTTATTCCCATCTTCTATTAGTCCATCTTCACCACCCCCTCTCTCTCTGCTCGTCTCCCCCATCCCTCACTCTCTGCCCATCTCATCTACATCTACATTTATACTCCGCAAGCCACCCAACGGTGTGTGGCGGAGGGCACTTTACGTGCCACTGTCATTACCTCCCTTTCCTGTTCCACTCGCGCATGGTTCGCGGGAAGAACGACTGCCGGAAAGCCTCTCTAATTTTACATTCGTGATCTCCTCGGGAGGTATAAGTAGGGGGAGGCAATATATTCCATACCTCATCCAGAAACGCACCCTCTCGAAACCTGCACAGCAAGCTACACCGCGATGCACAGCGCCTCTCTTGAAGAGTCTGCCACTTGAGTTTGCTAAACATCTCCGTAACGCTATTTCGCTTACCAAATAACCCTGTGACGAAACGCGCCGCTCTTCTTTAGATCTTCTCTATCTCCTCTGTCGACCCGATCTGGTACGGATCCCACACTGATGAGCAATACTCAAGTATAGGCCGAACGAGTGTTTTGTAAGCCACCTCCTTTGTTGATGGACTACATTTTCTAAGGACTCTCCCAATGAATCTCAACCTGACTCCCGCCTTACCAACAACTAATTTTATACGATTATTCCACTTCAAATCGTTCGGTACGCATACTCCCAGATATTTGACAGAAGTAACTGCTACCAGTGTTTGTTCCGCTATCATATAATCATACAATAAAGGAACCTTCTTTCTATGTATTCGCAATACTCTACATTTATCTATGTTAAGGGTCAGTTGCCACTTCCTGCACCAAGTACCTATCCGCTGCAGATCTTCCTGCATTTCGCTGCAATTTTCTTATGCTGCAACTTCTCTGTATACTACAGCATCATCCGCGAAAAGCCGCATAGAACTTCTGACACTTTCTACTAAGTCATTTATGTATATGGTGAAAAGCAATGCTCCCATAACACTCCCCTGTGGTACGCCAGAGGTTACTTTAACGTCTGTAGACGGTACTCTCCATTGAGAACAACATGCTGTGTTCTGTTTGTTAGAAACTCTTCAATCCAGCCACACAACTGGTCTGGTATTCCGTAGGCTCTTACTTTGTTTATCAGGCGACAGTGCGGAACTGCATCGAACGCCTTCCGGAAGTCAAGGAAAATGGCATCTACCTGAGAGCCTTTATCTAATATTTTCTGAGTCTCATGAACAAATAAAGCGAGTGGGGGCTCACACGATCGCTGTTTCCGGAATCCATGTTGATTCCTACTGAGTATATTCTGGGTTTTCAGAAATGACATGATACGCAAGCAAAAAACATGTTCTAAAATTCTACAACAGATCGATGTCAGACCCTCTTCCTGTTCATCTCCTTCCCTTTCTTCTCTGTGTCCATCTCCTCCTCCTCCAACTCACTGCCTATCTATTCCTCCTCTTTTCTCTGTCCACCTCCTCCTCTTTCTTTTCTTTGCCCGTCTCTTCTCTCACCTTTCTCTGTCTATTTCCCACTCCCCACTCTGTCCATATTCTCCTATCTGTGCCTACCTCCTTCTCACCCTCGCTGTCTATCTCCTCATCCTCTCTTCCCTCTCCACATTATACGCTCATCTCGGTAGGAGGCTGGTGGTTCTTACCTACACACTATTTCTTGTCGTATTGTATGTAATGTGTGTACAGAACTTGATAAAAATCTTTCCAGTGGTTTAGGATGGGCTATTTACCTGTGATTTTGCCCACATACACACAAGTCAAATATATGTCACACACATTTAACAAATCTCGCGCGTATTTGTACACAATTTTCACCTGTATGTCCAGCGAATTTTACCCAGATATTTCATTTTCACACAGCCCAGTGTTTATGACGTCGTGTCTGTTGAACGATTTCCTGTAGTCACAGAATTTTGTATATTTGCTTACTGTCTAAGAACTCCGTAGAGTGCTGCGTGCACAACGACCATGCACGTGAAATTAGAGTTATTGCGATCGTTTCTTAGCTTTGGTTACTGATACCAGTGTCTGAATCAGTGTCTATGAGTTTAATTTGTGCACTGCAGCACTGAAGATGATCACTATGTGATTGAAAATCGATTTTGCTGTCGCCGGCCATGATGGCCTATCGGTTCTAGGCACTTCAGTCTGGAACCGCACGACCACTACGGTCACAGGTTCGAATCCTGCCTCGGGCATGGATGTGTGTGATGTCCTTAGGTTGGTTAGGTTTAAGTAGTTCTAAGTTCTAGGGGACTGATGAGCTCAGATGTTAAGTCCCATAGTGCTCAGAGCCATTTGAACCATTCGATTTTGCTGTCAATAAACCATTAAAATTACGGCCAACGCTGACCTTCCTTCTAAATTAGTAGTGTTCGAATAGTCTTTCAATAATAATAGAGTGAGTTGTCATCTATAAACATAAATGTGACTTCTTGTTCCACGCCACGCAAACATCACCGAAATTCAGAATCCAGGCCTAATCTCGGTTCGCTTCGTAAGCCTGGAGTCAGACGCTAGATGCAAAGTGCCACGGAGTACTATGGATCCCAACTAAATGCATGAATGCTGTCAGATTCATTAATACTTCTGCTTGCGATCCGTCCGCATAAAAACTCACGTTTTCTACCGTACGGATGGCTTAGGGACCGGCGCTGGTTCCTGTACTTGGACGATTCGTAGCGCCTTTGGATGACATTTACAGACACGGGTTTTTATCCTCAGTTTGTTTGTCAAAGACACACTCTAAAACCACTCTAAGTCTCTCGCCATCGATTTCATACACCCCGTGTATAGGAGACGTCACTTTTACAAGTGCAATTTAAACTACAACAATACAGAATTTATAAACTCTCTTTACGACTTTTTGTGCAGCTATCGCACTGTCGGTTCTTGTCGACGTAAATCTTCATAAATTTGTCCGTAATAAGGAGGTAGTGCTTTGTTTCAAAGCCGCCTTCGAAAGCAGAGACCGTTAATTGCACAACGGGAAAGTTAATTTAATTAAGCGCTCGCAGAGAGGTATTATGTGATGACGTTAAACGTGAAGTACAGAGCTGGCAAATTAATTCAGAGCCGACGTCGTATGCGGAAAGGCACAGCTGCTTCCGAGGCCAGCCAGCTTACTGCGTTACCGCTGCTTTTCTCTGAGTTTATTGCCGTTTCTTCGGCGGTGTCATAAATTCATAATCCGTGCCTTGCGTAGCCAGTTGCACAGCACCGTGAAAAGCATTTTCGAATATTGTCGGTGCTCCCCTGCTGGTGCTAAATTGTGAAAGAAGTGGATGAGTAATATCCAGTTTCTGAAATTCATTATCGTTTGCAGTAAAGCAGTTGTTCATCAATTTAACACAAAATATGGGAAGTCTTTAATATTAATTTATTATTTCACAGTTGTTACTACTGCCCCAGATATAGCTAGTGCCTCAGTTTGTGATTGTTTTTACGGTAGCTGTTGTCTGCAACAACTAAAAATCAGGGGAGATTTTGTGTCCCCTCTTAAGCAAGTTCGTTCCGCAAATGTTCTTACAATTTTGTTTTTCGAGTTTATAGAAAGCTTTTAGACCTTCTATATTAATTTCAACACCGCAGCTTTCTTCAGATATAATTTCTGAACACACATAAAAATTACAATTTCATATCAGTTGTATTTGCTGACATAAATAAACACGTAAGTTGGCCAAATGGTGAATGAAGCTATATATTGTGTGTAAAGATACGAAGTGCTACTGGATGTAGAATCTAGTAAAAGCTTGTTAATTGTAAATTAGACGTTAGTGTTCAACTAGGAAAACTTGATGGCTATAGATTTTTTTCCTCCAAAGGACACCTCACGCATTAAACTTGCAGTCAATATTGTCGTATTACGATGAATACATACTTGAAAGTAAAAAAAAAAAGAATGAACAGTGGGGGTTGAACCAAGTGAATGAATGCGGCTGTTCTTGGATGGTCAACTCGCTGAGCTTGAAGTATTCCAAAGTGTTTGGTCGACGATGTGTAGCAGCTGTATATAAAGTCCATGGAAATTAGGAAAGTCTTACATTCGTTCTGGTAATTCGTTAGACACCATGAAAAGAGAAAGGAAAAAAAATTGCTAACTGCAGACTTAACCTGCTGCTTCGGTGTTAGTGGACTATGGAAACGTGTAGGAGAGGAAACCTACACTTAAATAATCAATAGCGCCTTGTGAGATGACGGACGCCGCAGTGCGGAGCGACTCTGGGCACATGTGGACATGCTAGCGTATGGATGTGTCAAACTGTAACACATGACGGATGAGCCTCCGCTATTGGCGGAACTACCTATTAGGACATAATCGGCAGCTGTCAGAAAGACGGCAGGTAAAGTGAATGGTTACTGCGTCTTGTTTTCCACGGGCGCATGACCGTTGCAAGGCCGCGTGCAGAGTGACGGCGTTGCCACAATACAAAAACCCAAAGAACACAAATAATTTCACAGCCGGCCCATGAGCAACACGTCTTAGAGATCAGAAGAAATACCTACAGAACTTGAATAGCACTATCGAAAGCAAGTACAAATTTTTTTGTTTATAAACGCCGCATAATTTGAATAATGAACCTGGAATGTTGATTCCGATGATTCAAAACGCATTTAAGTAGAAAATAATTTGGAAAACGGTACGTACAGAGGCAGTACATCTACGTCTAGGTCACACTCAGCAAACCACCTAATGGTGTGTGGCGGAGAGTGCTTTCGGTACCACCATCTGATCGGGCTCTTTATTGGCTCTAATTCCTCGAATTTTCTCCTCGTGATCAATATGCGAGATGTATGTGGGGGGAAGTAATATGTTGTCCGACTCCTCCTTAAAAGTGCCGTCCCGAAATTTCAATAGCAAATCTCTCCGTGAAGCACAACGTCTATCTTGTAACGTCTGCCAGTGGAGTTTGTTCAGGATCTCCGTACCGCGCTCTCGCCAGCTAAACGATCCCGTGACGAAACGCGCCGCTCTTCGTTGTATCTTCTCTATCTCCTCTATCAGCCCTACCTGATAGGTATCCCAGATAAATGAACAATGCTCAAGAATCGGGCGAAGAAGCACCTTATAAGACAATTCTTTCGTGGATGAGTTACATTTCCGATGAATCTGAGTCTGGTGTCTGCTTTTCTCTCTATCTGTTTCATATGGTCGTTCCACTTAAGGTCGCTCTGGATAGTTATGGCTAGATATTTTATGGCAGACTCTGTCTCCAGCTGTTTGTCATCAATAGTGTAGCTGTACCGTAGCGAATTTCTTTTCCTATGTATACGCAATATGTTACATTTATTTACGTTCAGGCTCAACTGCCAGAGTCTGCACGTCGTTCTACAAATTCTTACTATCTTCTGGCGTTGCTACTTTGGTATAGACAACTACCTCATCTGCGAATAGCCTTTAAAAACATCTGACACTTTCTACTAGATCATTTAGACATATTGTGAACAGCAGCGGTCCTATCACACTTCCCTGTGGTACTCCGGATATTACCTTTACATCTGTCGATTTAGTTCCGTTACGAGCGACGTGTTGAGTTCTGTCTACAAGAAAGTATTGAATCCAGTCGCAGGTCTGCTCCGATACTCCGTAAGCTCGTACTTTTTTCATTAAACGGCAATGCGAGCCTTACTGAAATCAAGGAGCACGGCATCAGCCTGAACGCCGTTGTCCACTGCGCTGTGAATCTCATGGAGGAACAGAGCGAGCTGAGTATGCGTTAATAACTCAGAAAAATTGTATGTATAAGTATGGATCTTCTTAGGTACAAGTAGTTAATCGTGAATAATGCTTAATTTTGACTACTCCATAATGGGATGCTAACAATTCACAACCCAAGTACCATGCAGAACAATCAATGCTACCATATAAACACTGGTGGAATTGTGGTAGCGCTAACTTTAATATAGTTATTATTCACTGAAAAGTCCGCGCTAACTCACGAGAGACGCCGTAGCTTAGCGGTTCCAGGTGCTTCAGTCCGGAACCGCGCTGCTGCTACGATCGCAGGTTCGAATCCTGCCTCGGGCATGGACGTGAGTGATGTCCTTAGTTTAGTTAGGTTTACGTAGTCTAGGGGACTGATGACCTCAGACGTTAAGTCCCATAGTGCTTAGAGCCATTTGAATTTTTCAAGAGAGACATTATTCAAGATGCCCCATAAAAAGCAAGCCACCTGGTATATTTAACCAAGCACATAAGCACGAGTAGTGTGGAATATTTGTATATATAGAGTTAGGAATAATTCATACCAGTATAATAAATACGTCTAAAACAATGAACCGATTTCGATGAAATTTGGTGTGGAGATAGCTTGAACCCTGAGGAAGAATGTAGGCTACTTTAGAAAATAAAATAAAAAATAAATAAAAAAGCGTTGTGCCTTAAGAGGGTGAAGTAGGGAATGGAACTTCTTCTTTTACAGTGAACATAAACCATGTCAAAATATTATTAAATTCGGTGCAAAATGCACATGTTGCTTAATGTATAGCTACATCAACGGCACATTGCATAGATGTGTGTTCCTCACCAGCACCACTACGAATGCCGCCACATCATGCATTTGGGCAGTTTGGGGGAAGGAGGAGAAGGGGGCGGGACACACATCATGAGCTTTGCTTACCGGAACAGTCAGACGCATGAGGGCAGCTGACGTTACTGCGCGTACAACAGCTTGCTAGTTCACCATTACTCATCATAAGAAAAATACGGACATGCAAGTGCAGCCGCAACTAGTGTGTATATCAGTACATTTTTGTAAGTATAGCATCGACGTATGTACGAGGTAAGACTATGGGGATTTAAGGATGGAGACAGTATTGGCCTGGGCCGGCCGAAGTGGCCGTGCGGTTAAAGGCGCTGCAGTCTGGAACCGCAAGACCGCTACGGTCGCAGGTTCGAATCCTGCCTCGGGCATGGTTGTTTGTGATGTCCTTAGGTTAGTTAGGTTTAACTAGTTCTAAGTTCTAGGGGACTGATGACCTCAGCAGTTGAGTCCCATAGGGCTCAGAGCCATTTGAACCATTTTTGAGTATTGGCCTGGGCGAGTTGATCGTACAAGCTCGTCGAGAGAAGACCTGTACGGATGTGTGACATGCCAGTCACCATCAAGCGCTTGACATTCATCGTGCAAGATGTCTATGAACATGTAAAATATGCGCACGATATGGTGGATGTAGGAATGCTGTCCACAATATTTTTTCGGACTTTGAATAGCGGCGTAGTGTTCAGGACTTGCTGAATTCTTGATCGAGTTCGTGGATCAATTTTTTGTTGCATTCGCAGCAGATAAGCACGTGTAAAAAAAAAAAAAAATTCTTTACCAGGCAGTAACCAAATTTTGTTAAGGACATTTTTACTTCGCCAATCATACCCTGCCTGCAAATTAATCAATTATCAAGACGTTGGTCGAGCAGTAATGCAGTAATGTGGCATGTTTGTACACTACTGGCCATTAAAATTGCTATACCTACCAAGATATTCAGATGATAAACGGATATTCATAGGACACATATATTATCCTAGAACTGACATGTGATTACATTTTCACGCAATTTGGGTGGATAGATCCTGAGAAATCAGTACCCAGTACAATCACCTCTGGCCGTAATAATGGCCTTGATACGCCTGGGCATTGAGTCAAACAGAGCTTGGATGGCGTGTACATGTACAGCTGCCCATGCAGCTTCAACACGATACCACAGTTCATCAAGAGTAGTGACTGGCGTATTGTGACGAGCCAGTTGCTAGGCCACCATTGACCAGACTTTTCAGTTGGTGAGAGATCTGGAGAATGTGCTGGCCAGGGCAGCAGTCGCACATTTTCTGTATCCAGAAAGGCCCGTACAGGACCTGCAACATGCGGTCGTGCATTATCCTGCTGAAATGTAGGGTTTCACCGTGATCGAATGAAGGGTACAGCCACGGGTCGTAACACATCTGAAATGTAACGTCCATTGTTCAAAGTGCCGTCAATGCGAACAAGAGGTGACCGAGACGTGTAACCAATGGCACCCATACCATCACGCCGGGTGATACGCCAGTATGGGGATAACGAATGCACGCTTCCAATGTGCGTTCACCGCGATGTCACCAAACACGGATGCGACCATCATTATGCTATAAACAGAACCTGGATTCACCCGAAAAAATGACGTTTTTCCATTCGTGCACACAGGTTTGTCGTTGAGTACACCATCGCAAGCGCTCCTGTCTGTGATTCAGCGTCAAGGGTATCCGCAGCCATGGTCTCCGAGCTGATAGTCCATGCTGCTGCAAACGTCGTCGAACTGTTCGTGAAGATGGTTGTTGTCTCGCAAACGTCCCCATCTGTTGACTCAGGGATCGAGACGTGGCTGCACGATCCGTAACAGCCATGCGGATAAGATGCCTGTCATCTCGACTGCTAGTGATACGAGGCCGTTGGGACCCAGCACGGCGTTCCGTATTACCCTCCTGAACCCACCGATTCCATATTCTGCTAATAGTCATTGGATCTCGACCAACGCGAGCAGCAATGTCGCGATTCGATAAACCGCAATCGTGATAGGCTACAATCTAAGTTGGAAACGTGATGGTACGCATTTCTCCTCCTTACACGAGGCAGCACAACAACGTTTCACCAGGCAACGCCGGTCAACTGCTGTTTGTGTATGAGAAATCGGTTGGAAACTTTCCTCATGTCAGCACGTTCTAGGTGTCGCCACCGGCACCAGCGTTGTGTAAATGCTCTGAAATGCTAATTATTTGCATATCGCAGCAACTTCTTCCTGTCGGTTAAATTTCGCGTCGGTAGCACCTCATCTTCGTGGTGTAGCAACTTTAATGGCCAGTAGTGTAGTATGTCCCTACACGCTTTATGTAGCATTTTTACTGAATTGTGTGTACATGGTGAAGAATGAGTTACCACCATTCTGTTTATTCGTGTAGTACATCCAGTTCTTTCGCGCCTGTGCTTCGCATGATTACGCTACCATCTGTACTGACTTTCTGAATGTCAGTTTATTGTGCTGTCTGTGCAATAAGATATGTTTAGATACTTTTAGGCTTTTACAGTGCCCTGGTCGCTGCTGTTCTCCAAAGCTAACTTCCGGATGGAACAAGGGCACCGTGCTTCTGCCAAGATCAGTTGCTTTTTGACTGCAGAACGAATTGCTGCAAACCAGAATCCTCAATGGCGGCTTCCCGCTTACGACAGTTTTCATTTTTTCCTAACTGATCATATGTGACAAGATACAATTTTTTATGAACCCACCAGGACACTCCTAACGCATCCACTCAAATCTTCGATGTGCTACTGTCTCCTGTTCAGTTCTCCCAAGTTCCGCGTTATCGTGTTACGAACTATCTGGAGTTTTGTTTTCTGAAATGAAAGAAACATATGGTGTGTTCAAATGGTCAAATGTGTGTGAATTCCTAAGCGACCAAACTACTGAGGTCATCGGTCCCTAGACTTACACACTACTTAAACAAACTTATGCTAAAAACAACCACACACCCATGCCCGAGGGATGACTCGAACCTCCAGCAGGAATGTTCGCGCCGTCCGTGACATTGCGCCTCAAACCGAGTTGCCAATCCGCCCAGTTCATATGGTGTGGTTTTAATGTCTTCAAAATCAACGGGAAAATCGGTGTAAAAACTTTTACTTTAAAGAAATGGGATGGTTTTTTATTTGTTATGAGAGTGGCATAATACCCAAAAATTACAACGTAAATTAGCGGTTTCAACCAGACTACCTTCACTACGATGACAATATGGTTTCGTCACCATATTGCCTGAATGATTTGTTACTTTCACTGTATTCACTTAATACGGACAGTGGTGTCTGGAACTTGCAATGCTAGCGAACAAACAAATCATTCTCTGATACGACAGAAATGTCATTTTCCTAAAAGCGGGTATAAGGTCGGATCTTTTTATCTGAGTGGATTACTCAGAGAACGGAATAACTCCCGCCTGGAATAAAAGATAAATGAATTAAAAGAAATAGTTACACATAATTTAATCAAAGCAGCTTCGTTTTCGTATTCATATTCTTCGGATAAAGCTCAAATTATATCAGAATATAAGGTTCTGGATAAATGAGGGCCATGGAAACTAAAGAAATGATGAGGGGTTGCAGTTTCAAACAGCTGACGACTAAGCGCAGTTTATTCCTGGCTTATCTGGCAGTGCAGTATAACTTAAGTCTAAAAAATAATTTTGCTAAGCGGATTAAATATCTGCGAAGAAATATTTTATTCATAAAATTTACGTAATTTAATTTGACTTGTAGAAAAAAAAAACTATGAATCACTGATGAAGGGCTGGGGCAGCTGCTTCAATGTCTGGCGGCTGTCTGACTACAGAGAATTCATTAATTTTGCGTGTGCCAGAGAGCCAGAGGGAACGCTTTGATTTGTTCGGATTGACTTTGCTGGAAGCAACAGTGCTGCAGTCACTTTACCTAGCACAGAAAAATATTTGGAGGACCGCGTAAACATTGGTCGATCATTTCCGCCTGGGTGAAACTGTGCCGATTAGCAAGATCAAAATGAAACATCTTTAGTTACAATTTCCATTTACTATTTCATCAGATGACAATATTATAATTTGTTCTGTTTAATAGAAGAAACAACAGGCTCATCATAAAATATAACCTTTCATAACTGAAAAGTTTAGTAATTAATGATAATGTTATTAATAATAACTAATATAATAGTACAAACCTAAATTCACTTGGAGTTAGACTTTAAATTGTTGTAACAGTGTACAGGTAGAGCTGATCTCACTTCTATCATAAAACAGAGATTTATGTGAAGATGAGATAAACAAAAATTTAGAAGATGTAGAGTCAACTCACGGAAACCTCTTTTAAGATTAGTGCTCATGCCATCTTTTTCGACGTATACTGACAAATCTAAACGTTATGACCACCTGCTTAATAGCTTGTTGCTCCTCCTTTGTAAAGCATTACAGCACCGCTTCAACGTATCATCGATTCTATAGGTCGTTGGTAGATTTGTGAAGATATCTGGCTCCAGATACCACCCTGAGTTAAAAGAACAGTTGGCCGGAAAGCGATTCAGCTCCGACGACGAGGTGAAAGAAGAGGTTCATAACTTTTTGAACAGCATGGCGGCGAGCTGGTATGACATGGGCATACAAAAACTGCCACACCGTCTACAAAAATGCATCGACAGAAATAGTGATTATTTCGAAAAATAGCTAAATGTTCAAGCTGTAAACTGATGTAAACCATTGTAGAAATAAACAGGTCTGTGTACTTATAAAAAAAATAGGAGACCTTAATTTTGGGATTACCCTCGTAATTAGTGCTATCCAAGATGAACATAATGACTATGAAACTAGCAGTTAGGCAAAAGTCATTACACCAAAGAAGACTGCAACGTCCCTCGCAGGACGAAGGAAATTTTATGGTAATATAAAGGCCCTTAAGCAACCCTAACCCGTGTCGTCAGCTTCGCCTTCAAACCCGTTACTGAAACATGTGCGCTTTTGACCACATTTACTATTAACATGAAGCAAGACTCATAGAAGAAATATGCTCGCTATAAAGCCCGTTTCAATGCTACATAAATCTACAACAAGCTGGACCAATGTGCCCAAAGTATGTTTTTGAATGTGATTTAATAGAAACTTTACACAAGTGACGGAAAAGCAGCCTGTTTATCAACGTTATTTTCATGTTTAAACCACGCAATGTGTAGCACGAAGTACTGGTCAGCGGTCTAGTCTGTGTTATTGTAATCAGCGTAAATTACATCCATGACACTGGTTAACTAAATATCGAGTCCGTAAAGGCCAAAAGAGACAATGAAATATTCTGATGTAGTATCAACCTCAACATAAACATGTAGGTACGTAGTAAGTGCACTACCTATGTACTAGATGTTTAGTTTGACTCTGATACTACATCAGAATATTTTATGATCTGAAGATAGCAGTAGACGAAACCGATAACAGTGAAGTGTAAAAGTTCGTGTTAACAAGACGGACCTATAAAATAAAGTGCCAAAATACGATCGCAGACTCATTTTCAGACTTTATGCCTTCAGTTATAAAACTATAACAAGATTTTTAATCTGCTGTCTGATGTGCATTTGACCATATTTTGCCGGCCGGGGTGGCCGAGCGGTTCTACACCAGTCTGGAACCGCGCGACCGCTACGGTCGAAGGTTCGAATCCTGCCTCGGGCATGGGTGTGTCTGATGTCCTTAGATTAGTTAGGTTTACGTAGTTCTAAGTTTTAGGGGACTGATGACCTCAGAAGTTAAGTCCCAAAGTGCTCAGAGCCATTTGAACCATTTTTTTGATAATATTTTAGATAACACTCTGCTAACTGAAGCGAGAGTCGAAATTTGTTTTCCGATCAGAAACATAGCTTTACGAAACTCTGATAGCTACTGCAGAAACATCATAAAGCTCTCTCAGAGTGTGTCGACTTGCACTAAGTGAATTTTTTATACTTGTCTACATATTATGTTCCTTCGTCGTTCATATATTACATTACTGTGACCCGATTAATTTAAGAAAATCTGAAAATTGTCGATACTATTTTAATAAGTAGCTGTCTTGTTCAGTATTCTGGAGTTTTTGAACTTTCCATGAGATGAAAAATGGAAATAGAAGGAATTCCGCCGTCAATTTTATACGCATCTTCATATTTCAAGTTAAAGAGAGGTTACATCAAAGATAAAAACCCAACTGGCGCGGTATATAATTCTCTTGCAAGAAGGGAAGAGAAAAAGAAGAAAATTAAAAATCTTGTTTCCGAACTCGAAATTAAACTTCACAAACAGTTGTGTTAATTAGAACCCGTCGTGTTATCAGGAGCACTGAGGTGGAAGTAATTTTCCCGTCAGTGGAAGGTAACTCACAAAGATACACGGACTTCAAAGGAAACGAGAGCCAATATGATACCGAAAAACACATTAGCTGACGTATGTGGCACCAATTTTGTTCCTGTTATGTTCAGGGGGAAATAATACAGGTAAAGAGTTCCTCCCAGCGGAGCTTGTTATTATCGGAGGATTTCAAGAAACAGTATCACTGAGTTAACCCACGTGTTCAATATTTACTTTATGTTTCATGTATTTTGTCCGTCCTCTTCGAGAGGAGTAAAACTGAATTTTGCCTCCTTAAATACACAGTGGGCCCAATGCAATTGGCCAGTGACAATCATGTCATGAAGGGGTGAGATTATCATGGGCTAAATCCTGCACATAACTGTGGAGGACTAGGAGTGTATTGTATACAAGTCTCTTCGTCTCTGCAAAACCAATGCAACCAACATCCACTTCAAACTGCTTACTGCGGTCAAGTGTTGGTCTCTTTCTCTCTCTCCCTCCCTCTCTCTCTCTCCTCTTACCTCTACTGGCAAATTAACTATTCGACGATGCCTCAAGTTGTATCCTACCAAACTATCTTTTAATCAAGTTGTTCCACAAAAATTTTTTCACCCAGATTCGATTCACGTTTTCTTTACTTATACGATCTCATACATTTTTTCTCCCAGATCCGTTTCACAACGTTTTCTTTGCTTTTCTTTCTTAAGTTTTTTTCTCTACCACTATATTTAAAAAGCTCCTGTTATCTTCTTCTCTATAAAGAGTGAATACAAAAGGACTTTAAAACTTTGGAATGATATAGAAACGTATTAACTTTCCTCAAGTTTCACATAAAAGTGTCAAGTGTCATTTTGGTTCGATTCGACTACCGTATGTGATGCTGCAAACGCCCCACCGGAATCATTTTCTTCCTACAGCCGTTGCAAAAAATCGGACTTAACTTGTGCAACGACAGCGTTGATTCGATTTTTCAGGTCGGTTATATTGCTTGGTAAGGTAGGAACATACACACGGTCTTTATTGAAACCGCAGAGAAATAAATCCAGTGGTATCAAAGTCTGGGGATCGAGATGGCCATGCGCCCCACCGACCTGCGAAGAGATTATCGAGCAAACTTGGAAGCTGCGTGATGAAATGAGGTGCTGCACCGTCTTGCTAGTAATCACCCATCCCATCTCGGTCAGCTTCATCGATACGTGTAATCAAAAACTTTTCAATCTTGTCCAGATACACAACACCAGGGATAGTTCTGTCCATGAAGAAGAAAGGCCGTATACTTTCAGTTTTCTAAGAGAATAAAACACAACAACTTTGGTCTCTGTATGTCCATCTTTTGAGCGATGGTCGCGGGACTCGGCTGTTCGACTGAGAATGTCAAATTAAACACCTTTCAGCAGTCAATTTTCAACCTTATTTTATTAGGCAACCAATTTCGGCACTTTATTACGCCATATTCAGACCCCTGACCGACGTGTTGGAATAATCTACCTCACTTGTGGTCGAAGCAGGAACCAGCAATACTGGTATAGGAGGTATCTACTTGCTGCAGTGACACGTCGGTCAGGGACTCAATTCGAATCGGGAGTTATCACTGAAGACAACCCCGCGCCATCCAGTGAGATTCCAAGCCGAAGACGAGTCTGGAGACGTCCCAGACAGCGGTGGGATAACAAACTGGGTATCGTCCAATATACCGCCCGACAACCAGGAGCGATGGTTTGGGGTGCCGCTTCTTTTCATAGCAGGACACTGTTGGTTGTCATCCGCGGCAGCAAGATAATACCAGCCCCAACCCGGCGAGAGTTTCTACTGCTTGTTTTCGTCCTTACCAAAGCCTACCTTGACCAGCAAGGTCGCCAGATCTCTCCTCAATTGGGAGATTTTTGTGCATTATGGGCAACGCCTTCTGACTGACTCGGAATTTTGAAGATCTAACGCACCAAATGGACAGACTTTGGTCCGATATCCGATGCTAAACCAAATAACTGGTTGCATTAGGGCCAGAGTTGGGGCAGAGCATCGTTGACATGCTGAATTTGTGAAGCTCTTTATGTTTAGTGAATCAGTGAATTTCTCTGAAACGTAATCATTTGTTTGTCTGTATATGAACATACATCACATCTACCGATTTCTTCATCAACTGTCGATAATTCCTTCGTCGTGCGTCTTTTTTTGGCTTAGAGTCTATTACCTAGGACCTATAAACGTTTCTCACTGTTTTGTGTCATAACTCAGTTAAGCCTTCTTGTGTTAAACTAATTCGAAAGAAATAAGTCTTCCGAATGCATTAGCCTTTGAGGCAACGTGTGCCTTTGCTATCGATGCCACATTTACCCATTTTAATACTCCGCTGTGTTCGGTTTTTTACCCGTATTGCTTGGATCTCCTCTGCTCTTGTGGTTCATATATTTTGCAACCAATTTCCAATTCCCAGTGACTGCATCAGTGAACTGCTCGAATTCTTACAGGAAATTTAAGAGTTTTTAACATTATGCGGCCCTGTCAGCAACTGTGATAATTGAACATGTAACACGTCAGCCTCAGTTGCCAATAGAAACCAATCTTTACTCAGGTTCCAGCCAAAATAATTTGGCCTTCTTCAGAAGCTAGTGACACTTGGCATGCAATAGTTCAGTATCACTGGCTTATGAAGGAGGCTAAATTATTTTGGCTGAAAACTGGGTAAAGATTGGCTTCTATTGGCAACTGAGGGTGACGAGTTACATGTTCTTACAGGAAATTACGCTGGGATGGTGAAAACGATAGATCTAGAATATGAAAGGAATGTACTATTATCAGGCAGTATACACAGTGTTCAGAAACTGTCTGAAAAGCTTTTAAGGGTGTTACAGGGTAGGCTGTGCTGAGAAATATTTGTTAAAAAAATTCGGTGCATTTGACCGTTTCCGAGTCAATTAGCATTGAAGTTAGCCAATTACACTGTAGAGCGCGTAGATTCACGCAGCCCGCTAGGGACGTTATCACCAAACGAGTTCTTCCATTGGTTTACTAAACTCGAACAAGAGTGCGATACAAAAATTGGACATGGAACGATTGGAAGGATCGAAACCGAACGAAAGGCTGAGCAGTCTCGTGCGCTGTCATCTACGCTGTAAGAACAACTGACACAAATTGTAGCTGGGCGGTCACTAGAATTTGCGCCCGCAATGGATTCTTTGGCAAACTTCAGTGTTAACTGACGCGGAAACGGCGCAAAGTATCGAATTCTTTTCTTAACAAATATTTCTCAGCACACCCTACCCTGCAACATTCTCGTAAGCTTTTAGGACCGTTTCTGACCACCCTGTATTGGCAATTTATAACACGGAAGCCAGTAGCAACAGTTGGTGACGACGCGAATGCATGGTAACACTTCATTCATATCAATGACGTGCCCTCCCGTTAGCTGGCAGACCGTTCATCGCGTCTTCACTTCGTTTACGAACCTAGGCTGGGACTTCGCCAGTACACAGTCTCTTATTAGACGCGACATTCTGCACACTCTGTCCAACATAATTTTTAATCTTGTTCCAAATTCCTATGGCGGAATTCAGTACAGATCTAGTCTCTTCTTTTTAAATCCGAAGCTTACTCACAACTCTGCTTCCCACGTTTTAAATACAGCCCCTATAAAACCTCCATAACAGCTACCTTTATAGCCTTCCCGAGAGTTCCACATCAGGGTCCCATCAAATTCTCCTTCAACTTCTCTACTTTCTACCAGGAGTGACTAATTCTCAAGATGGCAAATTTCCATGCCTTGCTGCCTATACTTCAGCTAATGACCTGCATCAGCGGCCTGCCTCACAACAACGTAAAGTAAAAATAAAAGAAAAGCTCTAACTACTGTGGTGTGGGCTCATTGAGGCGTAGACGTAGACCTAATTGTTCTGCATAGACTTTTCGTATGAAGTTATCTGTGCGCTGCAGACACGAATTAAGACAGCGTTCAGCTCTCAAACCTCGCTCTCCGTCTCGTGGAACTTCCAGTGGCGTCAGGTCAAACGCTTGGCAAAATCGCTAAGACGTTTGTCAGAATGGTTACTGAAACTTGGGCAGTTCGACATGAGTTCTATTTTATGGAAAGCGGATATCTTTCTTACTTCATTTCATCCAAAGAAGAACCCATTAAAATGTTTTTCTTCCTGTCGCCAGTTCTCTCTAAGACGGAGAAAACAACTTTCGGATACCTTCATTCTTTAATGTAACCTTACAAGGTTTCTTAAGATTACAGCGTCTGACATAATTTACTGACTTGTGATGCCGTAGCAGCGTCACACCAGAGCGGTTTTAACAGGCAATTAAAACGTCAAATAAACGCGGAGTTTTAAAGAAGTACATATTTTATAATACAATGCAGGCTTTCGTGGTCGGTATTTTCTTATGTTGTGATTTTTTTCTTTTATGGGCGTTTGGCCTTGATCCAAGGCATATCTCTCTGCTTAACGTTCGTCTTGCAAAGCTACAGCACAGACTTTCACGGCCGATATTTGCCTGTTTGGTGATGTTTCTTTTCTGGCATTTGGCCGTGGTCCGAGGTATATTTCTCTGCATAACGTTCACCTTCCAAATCTGGAGACATCATAAGTCGCTTTAACGACTCATAGAGCATATACAGTCTCCTGAAAGCTGAACTGTTTATACATGTCCACACACTACACAAAGGAAGCGGATACTCGGGTAGCATTGTGGAGAGCACATGGTTCTCTGTTCACCAGGCTACACACAGAGAGCGATTTCAGACCGTGTAAAAATAAGACACACCGACTGTCAAAATTTAGCAGTAAATTTTCGAAGTATTCCTAACAAAGTTCCTGAATGTACTGCCCTCCAGGAAAGATGTCACGCTCAAACTATTACCGGAACCGAGATGTGGCTGAAAGCTCTGAAATATTTAGCGAGGTATGGAACGTTTATCGAAAAGACAGATTAGACGTTATAGGAGGGGGAGAGTCCATCGCCGTCAGCAAAAATGTTGTGGGCATAGAGGTCGAAATTCAATTTAACTGTGAAGTTATCTGGAGGCGAGTAACAGGCCTACGTAAACTCAAGTTAATCATCAGATTCCGCTGTAACAGTTGCAGAATCATGCTCAGTATCGCGGAAATACTCCAGATCATGCAATATTAGTTGCAGACAACTTTAAACTACCGAATACACACTGGGACGTCGATGGATTCATTGCGGGTGGTACAGACGAGTGGTAGTATGAGAGGGTTTTGAGCACTTTTTCCGAAAAATGTCTCGAGCAGCTAGTTCGTAAACCCACACTCAACGGTAGTGTTTTAGACCTTGTAGCCTTAAAAAGGCTCGATCTGATTGACAGTGGGAGAGTAGAGACGGGCTTTAGTGATAAACATGCCATCATAACGATCACAAAGCTAATAATTGGAGCCTATTTTTGCTAGAAAGAGTAGATAGTAAATTGTTAGCATCCCATTTAGACAATGAATAGACATCATTTAGCTCCATTATGATGGATGTAGAGGAATTGTGGACAAAATTTAAACTAATTGTAAATCGCGCTCTTGAGAAGTATATATCGAGTAAGTTGCTTAATGAAGGAAAATACAAATCTTGGTTTAATAAAATTCGTAAAATTTCGTGGATACAGAGATTGTAGCACTCTTACTTTAAAAAAGATCGCACAAATGTCGATAGGTAAAAATTACTACAAGTTCGTACGTCTATGAAAATATCGATGCGTGGAATATACAACAACTTCCGTCGTCATACCTTAGCGAAGGATACAGCCGAGGACTCGAAAAAATTCTGATCCTACGTAAAATTACTCAGTGGTTCGTAGGTACCTGTTCAGCTACTCGTCGGTACTCGGCAATAGAAGACACCAGAAAGAAAGCCGATGTTTTAAATTTCGGGTTTAAGAAATCATTCACGCAGGAGGATTGTACAGACATAGTATAGAATTGATCGTCGCACAAGATTCCCGTATGGCGGACGTGGAAAGAGGCATCCCTGGTGTAGACAATTAGATGGAGGAGCTAAAGACAAGTAAGTCGCGAGGTCCGACTGGAATCCCGTTTCGGTTTTACAACGAGTTCTCCACGGCACTTGCCCCTTACGTAGCTTGTGTTCATCGCTAATCTCTCGCCTAGCGCGAAGGAAAAACGCAGGTGACAGCTGTTTGTAA
Source organism: Schistocerca serialis cubense (assembly GCF_023864345.2). NCBI lineage: Eukaryota > Metazoa > Arthropoda > Insecta > Orthoptera > Acrididae > Schistocerca > Schistocerca serialis. Next base: position 172,164,815 of record NC_064641.1, read on the forward strand.
GAAAGGTAAAAGAACGAACCCGCAAAATTACAGACCAAAGACCTTAACACGCTCTGAGTTCGAACATAATAAATTTCCTTGAGACGGATAAGGTTGTGTCCACTAGTTAGCACTGATCTGGGAAACATCCCGAAACTCAGCTTGGCCTTTTCTCACGTGATATCCTGCAAATCATGGATGAAGGATAACAGGCAGGTTCCATATTCCTAAATTTCCTGTAAGCGCTCGACACTGTGTCCCAATAAAGGCTATCACGAAGGCCCGAGCATACGTATTAGGTTCTTAGATATGCGAGTGATCTAGTGCTCTAAGACAAGTAATAAAACCCAGTACCTTATCCTCGACAGCGACTGTTCATCAGAGACAAGAGTACCGTCAGGGGTGCTGCAGGGAAGTATGTTAAGAGAGCTGTTATTTCCTATACAAAAAAATGATCTGGTGGACAGGATAAGCAACAGTATGTGGCTGTTTGCTGATGATGCATTGTGTACGGGAAGGTGTCGAAGTTGATTGACTGTAAGAAGATACAAGATGATTTCGACAGAATTTCTAGTTGGCTTGATGAATGGTGGTTTGTCCAAAATGAAGAAAATGATGACGTTTGGTTTGTGGGGCGCTCAAATGCGCGATCATCAGCGCCCGTAGAAAGTCCCAATTTTTCACAGTCCAATTTTGCCACTGTCACGAATGATGATGATGAAATGATGAGGACAACACAAAAACCCAGTCCCCGGGCAGAGAAAATCCCCAACCCGGCCGGGAATCGAACCCGGTACCCCGTGTTTCAGGGGCAGCAACGCTAGCCACTAGACCACGGACTGCGTATATGAAGGAAATATGTAAGTTAATGCAGATGAGTAGAAAAAAACAATCGTGTTATGTCCGAGTAGTGTGGTGTCTGACGCAGTCACGTCGATTAAATATCTTTGCGTAACGTTGCAAAGCAGTATGAAAATGAACAAGCGTGTAAGGTCGGTAGTAGGGAAGGCGATTGGCAGACTTCGCTTTATTGGGAGGATTTTAGAAAAGTTTAGCTCATCCATGAAGGAGACCGCGTAAAGACCGAGTACTGCTCGAGTGTTTGGGATCGACACAGGTCGGATTAAATTAAGACATTGAAGCAATGTAGAAGGATGTTGCTAGATTTGTTACCGGTGGGTTCGATCAACACGAAAGTATTACGAAGATGCTTCGTGAACTCAGATGGGCATTCCTGGCGCGAGGACAATGTTCTTCTCGAGATACAATACTGACAAGGGAACCTCCCCATCGCACCCCCCTCAGATTTAGTTATAAGTTGGCTCAGTGGATAGGCCTTGAAAAACTGAACACAGATCAATCGAGCAAATAGGAAGAAGTTGTGTGGAACTATGAAAAAAATAAGCAAAATATACAAACTGAGTAGTCCATGCGCAAGATAGGCAACATCAAGGACGGTGTGAGCTTAGGAGCGCCGTGGTCACATGGTTAGCGTGAGCGGCTGCGGAGCGAAAGGTCCTTGGTTCAAGTCTTCCCTGGAGTGAAAAGTTTACTTTCTTTATTTTCGCAAAATTATGATCTGTCCGTTCGTTCATTGACGTCTGTTCACTGTAATACGTTTAGTGTGCGTGTTTTGCGACCACACCGCAAAACCGTGCGATTAGTAGACGAAAGAACGTGCCTCTCCAATGGGAACCGAAAACATTTGATCGCAAGGTCATAAGTCAACCGATTCCTCCACAGGAAAACACGTCTGATATATTCTATACGACACTGGTGACGGCATGTGCGTCACATGACAGGTGTATGTTGTCGACCCACCTAACTTGTACCCTTGGCGAATGGGTAAAAAAATTCTTCTACCTTGTCCGATTTAGGTTTTCTTGTGGATGTGATAATCACTCCCAAAAAAAGTGATGAAAACATGAGTTTGTCACATAAACTGCAACAAATGAATGCAACAGTTTCACAGTCACACAGTTTTCCCTGTGCTCTGGCAAAACATATGTTTTTAACGTTTTCAAATTTTTCCGTGTATAGACCGTCAAATCCTGCATACGTCCAAGCAAATCTGAACATGTCCTGGAATTTTGGAGAGCGAAGTTGATTATGTGTGAGTGCCTGAACTTTGATAATTGACACACGATCAGGTAAACAATACTGCTCTGTGTACCTGTGCAGCTTCGCAAAATAATTGTCTGAAAATAAAAAGTTAAAATTTTCATGCGAGGGAAGACTTGAACGAAGGACCTCTCGTTTCGCAGCTGCTCACGCTAACCACGGGACCACGGCGCTCCGGAGCTCACATTCTCCTTGATGTTGCCTATATTTTTTTTCATACTTCCACACAACTTCCTCCTGTTTTCTCGAGTGATCTGTGTTCAGTTTTTCAAGGTCTATCCACTGTGCCAACTTATAACTAAATCTGAGGGGGATGCGATGGGGAGGTTCCCTTGTGAGAAAATTTGGAGAATTGGCGTCGGATCTTGATTGTAGGAGGATTCACCTGCCTCCAACGTACACTTTTCTAAGAACCAAGAAGATAAGAGAAATTAGGACTCGTTCAGAGGAACATAGTCTAAGGTACCCTCCGCCATGCACCATACCGTAGCTTGCGAACTATGTATGTACGAGGGCGTGCTGAAAAGTTATGCTGCCGAGTTTTTTATGTGAAAACTCCTAAAGCTTTTTAAATAAAACAAATTTTATTAAGATTCTACATCATTATTCTTCAAATCTACATATTTATTTCTCAACATAGCCATCCTGGCGACGAACACATGTCTCCGAGCGAGATGTCAGTTTGTTGATACCGTCTCTGTAGAATTTCTGTTGATAAAGTCACAACCACATCTCTGCTTGCACCACTTCATCGTTATCAAAGTGAAGTTCTCGAAGGTGTTCTCTCAGTTTTGCAAACAGATGAAACTCGTGTGGGACCAAGTCGGGACTATATGGAGGATGATCGATAACAGTGAAACCAAGGCGTCGGATTGTTGGAGATGTCGCAGCGCGAAGGAGATGGAGTTTCATGTGTGGATGAAATCCTCGATTTCGAAACACGATTACAGCACCCTGTTTCTCGTGTGCCGACGTAGTTAGGTTGCACACCGCGTTACACGCTACAATTCGGAGCCCTGTAGGGCAGAAGTTGCAGCTTGCGACAGCGAAGCAGGAAACTTCACTGAGTAATATGGATGACACGTAAAACCTATATCAATATTGAAAACAGAATAAAAAAATTCGAAGGCGTTACTTTTCAGCACCCCTCGAAGATGTAGAACGATCGGTTCGTGACGTTATCAGACCGCTACCTAATATCGCTGTGTCGTACGGACATGGAGCTTGTAGTGGGGAAGAGTTGGCTCTGTATGCGTTATTCAGCACAAAGGCCCATAACTTGTATAATTTCAGTTCTACACCATTTCTGTTAACGTTGTTTTTGTGCTTTTATATTTCTATGGCCCCTCTGTACATCCTAGCGTAGTAATAATGGGATGTTCATAAAACCATAGTATCGAAGAAACGTTTTTGATGATTCCCTGAGCCCAGCGCATGATCTGTTACTGCCAATTTATCACTGTCCCACAGACGACAATTATTGTTCTTGTGTACCTTAAAGCGTGTCTTAATGTCTTTTTTATAGTTCCTATGTACACTTGATTACATGTGCAAGGGTACAAAGTCAACAGAAAGTCCACTCACACGGATAGATATCTCCAAAAATATTCCAATTACCATGTGAAGCAGAAAAGAAGATTGATAAAAACATTGGCAAACCGCGATAAAAGAGTCTGTTAGCACATTACTTGGAGGACGAGTTCGAATATTTACGAACTGCTTTCAGAAAGAAAAGTCTACTCTGACAAAGATATAAAAGGGAGACTAGATCCTAAATGTCTTGGGTCTCTAGTGAAAAGAAACCAACCGAAAGAAAAGTTTTCCTACTGTTCGTAAAAACAATCACCGATCAACCATATAAGCAGAGTACGCAGAAGATGCGGCATTGGCACAGCTTCTAACACCTTCACGCCGGCGTTGAGAATTGTGTTTGCCTCTGTGGAATGGCCCGCTTATTCATGCTTTTCTTCATTTGGCGGCGCTGCTTTTCTGTTTCTCGCCATGGGGCGGTGGTCGTAGTGAAACGACTAGGCTACTGCTTTAATGTACGAGCTTTTTATTTTAGAAGACCATACTTTTAAAACAAGAACATACTTTTAAAAACAACGAGAGATCACATAAAATAATACAGTAAATAAATAATTAATAATAAAATATTACAATAATTAATCACAAATTTTGTGAGATCTCATTTGCTCAGAAGGCTCTGTCATTAAAAAGGAGGGGGGGGGGGGGGGGGAGGGAATTGTATTCAAAGCTGTTCGTTGCGCCTGGCTGATAGGTAACACATCATACGTTATTGTTGTGCTGGTAGCGTAACTGGTAGGGTCGAGCGTGAGCTACCGGCAGTACACACACAGTCCAATCGGAGGACCTAGTGAGAGCCACCGGTGATGGTACACGCCCGCGTGCACGCGGTAACAACTAAATCAAGAAGAAAGGTGCGCGAATACTTGAACACTGCAAACTACGGGTTGTGGACCTTTTTGGGAAATAAAACAAACGGCGTCAACTCTTCCCCACTACGAACTCCATAATGTACGAGTACGTCGGCGTGACTCTGCGATCCTAGGCTGTATAATGGCGTCAGATACCGGTCGTTGCATGGATACTTATAAACAGTTCGGTTTTCTGAGTCGTTATAGGCTCTGACGACGTCTGGACCCTTAGAAGACGAACGTTAGGCAGAGAACTATGTCTTCGACCAAGGCATAATGCCCGCAAAATAAAAATCAGTGAATGCAAATTTATTTTTTAAAAAAATTGTTGTACTACCAATTGAGAGCACGACAAAATTTTTTAACATCCCTATTACAGCATTATGGTGGCTGTACTTGTCATTGAAGGGCATAATATGGAACTGTCGTGGCCACCGTGTCAGTCATTTTAGGTGAATAACAGTAGCGTAACAACAAAGTAAAGCTATCACTGTAATAAGAATTTTTGTACTTGTCTGTGTAATCTATCGTTGTGGACCACCGTGAAATACAAACTAATCACTATAAAAAGAATATGGAATTTAAAAGCAGAAATGAAATAAATTGTTCAATTTTCAATTGTATCATCAATTCAACAATTATATAGTAAAACTGTACAGAAATAAATGAAACTTTGAATCCTTCATTATAAGTTTTTAATTTGTAAATGATTTTGTTGTGGATTAATTAACATAAACTTTCTTCTGGTGGGGACCGAACCGCAGGTTCAGCCTAAGGATCTTGTGTTCTTGTGGTCATCACTCTGATGAATGTTTCGATGCCTCTCTCCACGCTGGTCTGTATTGCATACCCATTGCAGCCCACGCGGTTCTAGGCGCTCAGTCCGGAACCGCGCGACTGCTACGGTCGTAGGTTCGAATCCTCCCTCGGGCATGGATGTGTGTGATGTCCTTAGGTTAGTTAGGTTTAAGTAGTTCTAAGTTCTAGGGGACTGATGACCACAGATGTTAAGTCCCATAGTGCTCAGAGCCATTTTTGCAGCCCACGTTCATTTCAACCAGTTTACTATAAGACGCTCTAGGTCTCCACTTTTGGAATTTTCTCCCCAAATACTTCCATCCACTAACAAATTTTCAAGTCCATGATGTCTCAGGATGTGTTATGAACCGATGACACTTTTAGTTAATTGGTGCCATAAATTTATTTCCTCCACAATTTCTTAGAGTACTTCCTCGTTAGCTGTGCGATCTACCCATCTAATTTTCAGCATTCTTTTATAGCATAGCATTTCAAATGCTGCAATGCTATTTTTTTCTGAACTGTTTCTGGACCATATTTCGCTTCCGTACAAGTTTATATTTTAGACAAATATCTTCAGAAAAGATTTCCTGACGCATTTATATTTATATTAACAAAGTTCGTTTTCCCAGAAGCGATTTTCTTGCTACTGCAAGTCTTCATTTTAAATCCTCTTTACTTCGGCCATAGTCAGTTATTTTGCTGTCTAAATAGCAAAACCCATCTATTAGCTTTAGTGTCTTATTTCCTTATCTAATTCCAAAAGCAACGCCTGATTTAATTCAAATACATTTAATTACACTCGTTTTCCATCTGTTGATGTTCATCTTATAGCCTGTTTTCAAGATACAGCCCATTCCAATCAACTGCTCTTTCAAGTCTTTTGCAGTCTATGACATAATTACAATGTTATTTGCAAACTTCAAAATGTTTATTTCTTCTCCTTGAACTTTACTTCGCTTTCCAAATTTATCTATTTCTCCTTTATCGATTTCTCAGCGGACAGAGAAATAAGATCAGTGAGAGGCAACAACACTGCCTCACTCCATTGTCAGCCGCCTCCTGCTTTATTTATTTATTTATTGTTCTGTGGGACCAAATTAAGGAGAAGTCTCCATGGTCATGGAACGAGTCAATACATGAAATTATAACACGATAGTAGAAACAGATAAAATGAAACATAAAAAAAACATATTCAGCCGTCAAGTCGTAAGTTTAAATAAAGAAAATCAACAATGTAACACTGGAATTTGCTTAATTTTTTAGCTCCTCCAGGAGCTCCTCGACAGAATAGAAGGATTGAGCCATGAGGAAACTCTTCAGTTTAGACTTAAAAGAGTTTGGGCTACTGCTAAGATTTTTGAGTTCTTATGGTAGCTTATTGAAAATGGATGCAGCAGAATACTGCACTCCTTTCTGCACAAGAGTCAAGGAAGTGAATTCCACATGCAGATTGGATTTCTGCCTAGTACGAGGGCAGTTCAATAAGTAATGAAACACATTTTTTTTCTCGGCCAATTTTGGCTGAAAAAACCGGAAATCTCTTGTGGAATATTTTCAAACATTCCCGCTTCGTCCCGTATAGTTTCATTGACTTCCGACAGGTGGCAGCGCTGTACGAAGCTGTTAAAATGGCGTCTGTAACGGATGTGCGTTGCAAACAACGGGCAGTGATCGAGTTTCTTTTGGCGGAAAACCAGGGCATCTCAGATATTCATAGGCGCTTGGAGAATGTCTACGGTGATCTGGCAGTGGACAAAAGCACGGTTGTCGTTGGGCAAAGCGTGTGTCATCATCGCCGCAAGGTCAAGCAAGACTGTCTGATCTCCCAAGTGCGGGCCGGCCGTGCACAGCTGAGACTCCTGCAATGGCGGAGCGTGCGAACACACTCGTTCGAGATGATCGACGGATCACCATCAAACAAGTCAGTGCTCAACTTGACATCTCTGTTGGTAGTGCTGTCACAATTGTTCACCAGTTGGGATATTCAAAGGTTTGTTCCCACTGGGTCCCTCGTTGTCTAACCGAACACCATAAAGAGCAAAGGAGAACCATCTGTGCGGAACTGCTTGCTCGTCATGTGGCTGAGGGTGACAATTTCTTGTCAAAGATTGTTACAGGCGATGAAACATGGGTTCATCACTTCAAACCCGAAACAAAACGGCGATCAATGGAGTGGCGCCACACCCACTCCCCTACCAAGAAAAAGTTTAAAGGCATACCCTCAGCCGGTAAGGTCATGGTTACAGTCTTCTGGGACGCTGAAGGGGTTATTCTGTTCGATGTCCTTCCCCATGGTCAAACGATCAACTCTGAAGTGTATCGTGCTACTCTTCAGAAATTGAAGAAACGATTTCAGCGTGTTCGTAGGCACAAAAATCTGAACGAAGTTCTCCTTCTTCATGACAACGCAAGACCTCACACAAGTCTTCGCACCCGAGAGGAGCTCACAAAACTTCAGTGGACTGTTCTTCCTCATGCACCCTACAGCCCCGATCTCGCACCGTCGGATTTCCATATGTTTGGCCCAATGAAGGACGCAATCCGTGGGGGGCACTACGCGGATGATGAAGAAGTTATTGATGCCGTACGACGTTGGCTCTGACATCGACCAGTGGAATGGTACCGTGCAGGCATACAGGCCCTCATTTCAAGGTGGCGTAAGGCCGTAGCATTGAATGGAGATTACGTTGAAAAATAGTGTTGTGTAGCTAAAAGATTGGGGAATAACCTGGTGTATTTCAATGCTGAATAAAACAACCCCTGTTTCAGAAAAAAATGGGTTGCATTACTTATTGAACTGCCCTCGTATTAACTGAGCGAAAGCTGCTAATTCTTGGGAATAGGCTAATATTGCTAACAACAAACGGCATTAAAGAAAATATATACTGTGAGGGCAATGTCAGAATTCCCAGACTATTGAATAGGCGTCGACAAGAGGTTCTCGAACTTACACTACATATAGCTCGAACAGCCCGTTTTTGAGCCAAAAATACCCTTTTTGAATCAGAAGAATTGCCCCAAAAAATAATACCATACGACATATATGCGAAGTTGACTACTTTTCGTGTGGAAGTGTCACTTGTTTCAGATACTGTTCTAATGGTAAATAAAGCAGCATTTAGTTTCTGAACAAGATCCTGGACATGGGCTTTCCACAACAGCTTATTACCTATCCGAACGCCTAGGAACTTGAACTGTTCCGTCCCGCTTCTAATATGCCCATTATGTCTGATCAAAATATAGGTTCTTGTTGAATTGTGAGTTAGAAACTGTAAAAACTGAGTCTTTTTGTGATTTAGCATCAAATTATTTTCCACAACCCACGAACTTATTTCATGAACTACATTATTTGATACTGTTTCAATATTACACAAAAGATCCTTCACTACCAAGCTGGTGTCATCAGCAAACAGAAATATTTTTGAATCACCTGTAGTACTAGAAGGCATATCATTTATATAAATAAGAAACAGCAGTGGCCCCAGTACCGACCCTTGGGGAATGCCCCACTTAACAGTGCCCCATTGGGACTGCACATCACTACCACTCTCAATATTACGGAGAATTACCTTCTGCTTTCTGTTCTTAAAGTAAGAGGCGAACCAGTTGTAAGCAACTCCCCTTACTCCATAATGGTCCAACCTCTGCAGTAATATTTTGTGGTCAACACAGTCAAAAGCCTTCGTTAAATCAAAGAAAACACCTAACGTTCGCAACCTTTTACTTAATCCGTCCAAAACCTCACAGAGAAAAGATAATATAACATATTCAGTTGTTAAACCATTTCTAAAACCAAACTGAACATTTGACAGCAAATTATGTGAATTTAAATGCTCCAGTAACCTTGTATATACAACCTTCTCGATAACGTTAGCAAACACCGATGGCATAGAAATAGGTCTAAAATTGTCGACATTATCCCTGTCTCCCTTTTTATAAAGTGGCTTCACTACCGAGTACTTGAATCGGTCAGGAAACCCACCACTCCTAAAGGAAAAGTTACAGATATGGCTAAGTACTGGGCTAACACACATAGAACAATACTTTAGTATTCTGCTAGATACCCCGTCATATCCATGAGAGTTCTTGGTCTTTAGTGATTTAATTATTAACTCAATCTCCCTCTTGTCAGTATCATGGAGGAGCATTTCAGGTAACAGTCTCGGAACACTTTTTTCTAAGAGCGCTATATGATTCCCTGTTGGGACTAGGTTTCTATTTAGTTCACCTGCTATATTCAGAAAGTGATTATTAAATACTGTACAAATATGCGACTTATCAGTAACACGGACATTCACACTACGCGCTGATTCTATAACCTCGACCTGTCTCTGCAGACCAGCCACTTCCTTTACGACTGACCATATGGTTTTAATTTTATCTTGAGACTTAGCTATTCTATCTGCATACCACATACTTTTTGCCTTCCTAATAACATTTTTAAGCACCTTGCAATACTGTTTGTAATGGGCTGCTGCATTTAGATTTTGACTGTTTCTAACGTTTTGATATAATTGACACTTTGTTCTACAAGATATTCTTATCCCTCTAGTCAGCCACCCAGGCTGCCTGTTTGTGCTAGTACTCTGTTTTGAACGTTCTAACGGAAAGCAACTTTCAAAGAGCACGAGAAAAGTCTTTATATTTGTCGTCTACTGTATCAGCGCTATAAACATCTTGCCACTCTTGTTCCTTGATAAGGTTTACAAAGGTCTCTACAGCAACTGGATCAGCTTTACTAAACAGCTGATGACTATATTTAACACGTGTTGCAGCACAAAAATCTTTTAGAGTTAAAATTTGTGCATCATGATCTGAAAGGCCATTCACCTTTTTGCTAACAGAATGCCCTTCTAATAATGAGGAATGAACAAAAATGTTGTCTATGGTTGTTCTACTGTTCCCTTGCACTCTCGTTGGAAAGAATACGGTTTGCATAAGATTATATGAATTAAGGAGGTCTACCAGCATCCTCTTCCTTGCACAATCACTTATACAATTAATATTGAAGTCACCACATATAACTAACTTTTTGTAATTCCTATAAAGTGAACCAAGAACCTCCTCTGGTTTTAGCAAAAATGTTGTGAAATCGGAGTCTGGGGATCTATAAATAACAACAGTTAGAAGTTAAGCTCCATAAAATTAACCACACCTGCACAACATTCAAACACCTTTTCAGTGCAGTACTTTGAAACATCAATTGACTCAAATGGGATACCGTTTTTCACATACATGGCTACTCCCCCACACCGCAAAGAGCTCCTAGAAAAGCTGCCGGCCAACCTGTATCCTGGTAAAGGAAGCCTCTGAATTACCTCCTTATTTAAGAAGATTTCAGATATACCAATAATTTCAGAGTCAACATCTATAAGCAGTTCACTAACTTTATCTCTAATACCTTGTATATTTTGATTAAATACACTCCTGGAAATTGAAATAAGAACACCGTGAATTCATTGTCCCAGGAAGGGGAAACTTTATTGACACATTCCTGGGGTCAGATACATCACATGTTCACACTGACAGAACCACAGGCACATAGACACAGGCAACAGAGCATGCACAATGTCAGCACTAGTACAGTGTACATCCACCTTTCGCAGCAATGCAGGCTGCTATTCTCCCATGGAGACGATCGTAGAGATGCTGGATGTAGTCCTGTGGAACGGCTTGCCATGCCATTTCCACCTGGCGCCTCAGTTGGACCAGCGTTCGTGCTGGACGTGCAGACCGCGTGAGACGACGCTTCATCCAGTCCCAAACATGCTCAATGGGGGACAGATCCGGAGATCTTGCTGGCCAGAGTAGTTGACTTACACCTTCTAGAGCACGTTGGGTGGCACGGGATACATGCGGACGTGCATTGTCCTGTTGGAACAGCAAGTTCCCTTGTCGGTCTAGGAATGGTAGAACGATGGGTTCGATGACGGTTTGGATGTACCGTGCACTATTCAGTGTCCCCTCGACGATCACCAGTGGTGTATGGCCAGTGTAGGAGATCACTCCCCACACCATGATGCCGGGTGTTGGCCCTGTGTGCCTCGGTCGTATGCAGTCCTGATTGTGGCGCTCACCTGCACGGCGCCAAACACGCATACGACCATCATTGGCACCAAGGCAGAAGCGACTCTCATCGCTGAAGACGACACGTCTCCATACGTCCCTCCATTCACGCCTGTCGCGACACCACTGGAGGCGGGCTGCACGATGTTGGGGCGTGAGCGGAAGACGGCCTAACGGTGTGCGGGACCGTAGCCCAGCTTCATGGAGACGGTTGCGAATGGTCCTCACCGATACCCCAGGAGCAACAGTGTCCCTAATTTGCTGGGAAGTGGCGGTGCGGTCCCCTACGGCACTGCGTAGGATCCTACGGTCTTGGCGTGCATCCGTGCGTCGCTGCGGTCCGGTCCCAGGTCGACGGGCACGTGCACCTTCCGCCGACCACTGGCGACAACATCGATGTACTGTGGAGACCTCACGCCCCACGTGTTGAGCAATTTGGCGGTACGTCCACCCGGCCTCCCGCATGCCCACTATACGCCCTCGCTCAAAGTCCGTCAACTGCACATACGGTTCACGTCCACGCTGTCGCGGCATGCTACCAGTGTTAAAGACTGCGATGGAGCTCCGTATGCCACGGCAAACTGGCTGACACTGACAGCGGCGGTGCACAAATGCTGCGCAGCTAGCGCCATTCGACGGCCAACACCGCGGTTCCTGGTGTGTCCGCTGTGCCGTGCGTGTGATCATTGCTTGTACAGCCCTCTCGCAGTGTCCGGAGCAAGTATGGTGGGTCTGACACACCGGTGTCAATGTGTTCTTTTTTCCATTTCCAGGAGTGTATACTAATTCCCTCATTACTCGGATACCTAAGCTTTGTCAAAAGTGGTTCCTTTGTTAGAGAGAATTCCCTTAAGCAGGAATACCTATCAGCTGAATTCAATCTAAAAAAGGTGCAGCTCTAACACCCACTACTGCAGGAATTTTCCCATGAGTGATCCCACCAACCCCACCTATGCTGTCACCTATAAGCTTTGCCCATACCTGTTGAGGTGCTTTTAATGTCCTTAACTCTTAACGGTAGTTTGGTTGCTGTGCAAGCTGCAGAACTTTTGCCCCCTGTGTTTTATCCCTGTTGTCTTCAGAAAGTGTGTATTCCAGTCGACAATGGTTTCTTTAAATCTAAAAATACTGTAAATGTAGGTTTGCCTTGCTTTAACCTATCTTCTAACATACGTATTAGGTTCAGTACCGCATCGCGAATTTCTACGTATCTCCGAAACTTGTCTTTCCGAAGTTGTCTTCAACTAGTTTTTCCACTCATCTGTCAATAAGCAATATTTTGCAACTATGAATTAAACTGGTGGTTCAGTAACATTCAAACCTGTCAGCATTCGCCTGTTTTGAAACTGGAATTTTTATATTCTTCTTGATGACTACAGGTACTTCGCCCGCCCGGCTAGGCGTGCGGTCTAACGCACTGCTTCCCGAGCGGGAAGGCGTGCCTTTCACCGGCACAAATCCGCCCGGCGGATTAGCGTCGACGTCCGGTGTGCCGGCCAGTCTGTGGATGGTTTTTAAGGCGGTTTTCCATCTGCCTAGGCGAATGCAGGCTGGTTCCCCTTATTCCGCCTCAGTTACACTATGTCGGCGATTACTGCGCAAACACTGTCTCCACGTACGCGTGCACCATAATTACTCTACCATGCGAAGATTGGGGTGACACTCGTCTGGGGTGAGACGTTCCCAAAGACTGCACAATAACCCTGGGTTTGGTGTGGGGCGGTGGTGGGGTGAGTGGACTGCTGTAGCCTGTTGTGTAATTGTATACCACTGAGGGCTACGGCGAGGATGAAGCCTCTCCGTCGTTTCTAGGTCCCCAGCTCAATACATACGTACATACATAGGTACTTCGCCTGTCTCATGCTCCATGCATATCAGGTACAATAGTTTTGTACTGACTGGCTCTTCCAAAGACTCAATAATTCTAGGAGAATATCTTCTTCTCCAGTGCCCTCGTTTGCACTTTTAGGCATTTTAGTGTCCTGTCAAATTCTTCTCACAGTATCATATCTCCCATCGCATCTTCATCTGCTACCTGTCCTGTCCCCGTAACATTGTCCTCTAGTTTGTTTTCCTGAAAATAATTAGGTAAATTTTGAAAAATATAGTGTAGAGTTAATAGATCCACAACACCGCTGGCAAGATGCTCCCAGTAATAAAATGAAAAAAGCTAAAAAAATCGGTTCACTTATGATGAGAGTAACTGATAACACAAGGAAATGTTTTTCATTTATTTTATCTATTTCACCCACAGAAACAACAGTGTAATTTTTGCATAAAATAATTTTGGGTATTGGGCCGCGCCAGTGTAACTACTACGACAGCTAAGTTGCCGAAGTTTCGGCCGACATGCAGCAGTCCCCTTCAGGGCTGTTAATTTTTGACTATACTTGCTGCAATCACATCGATGTTTATGTTAGAAGCGCTGCTGTTATTGTTGTCCACTCCACTCATTTGCTAGGAGTGAGAAGCAAGTGGTTCAGTTGCGATTGACTGTCATCTCCTTCCCCGCCCCTCTCCCCCTCCGCCGCTTCACACACCCAACACAAGACATGCCGCAGGCGTTTCGCACCTGGCGTCGCGGGACAATAGGAACACCATAACGGGAAATAGCCGGCGGCAGGCTTCGCCACTTGCCAGCTGCTAGCGAACCAGACAATGGCTGATTCCTAATGACTGCACCTACACGGTTAAACGATCGTCGCCGGGCGCAGCGGCCCATTCAGTGGAGACAAACCGAAGAAAACCTAGCGAAAAGTTAAACGAATCGTTGCGATGAAACTAGCCGCGCCACAGGTCTACGACCTGCGTAAAGAAGGCACTAAGTCTCATGCAACCATAAGTGTGGTATAACTTTCCAAATGTAGCTCTGGTGCAATATGAACGGTAAATGGAAAAGTCAGCAGGGTGAGAGGGGAGTGTGAAGGTGTTTAGGATTGATCGTAGGCTTTTTATCCGTTGATTAGAAAGCTTTGTGACAGACGTTTTGGCGAGTCGAGTGGCAGGGGACAGGCGTCACCCAACCACAGTTCCTCCCACATCTCTAAGTGCTGGATGTGTTGCCTGTTTTGTGGATAAGCGTATGACTTTATCAGGGTCTAAGCTAGTCTACTGCAAATAAGTTTACAGCCTATCTCGCTGGCTTCTGTTGGAACACGATCTGAATGATGTTACTTGCTTTCCGAGGCTACAACTGAGTAAAGCTGAAGTTATCTTCAAGATATTAAAATCTAAAAACTTGCGAAATTGAGGACTGAATAAAAATCTAAAAACTTGCGAAATTGAGGACTGACTGGTAAAAATGATAGTTGACTGTAGATCTTCATAAATATATAGTAGTACAAATATGTAAGTTGAAGACTCAGAAATAAAGAAATGTTATGGTTATGAGCATAACGATACTAGATCCTTAGATGTTACACAATAGCAATAGAACAGGAAGCTAACATTTGATCAAAACTTTATTACAACACATTAAATGTATTTCTTGGAGCCCACAGAGAAGAGTGTCTAGAATATGAAAATAATTCAAGGACATTTGTTTCATTTAAACTCAGTATTACAAATGACTTAAGAAGATGAAACATGATAGTATTACACGGCTAATATTTGTTATATTACAACCTAATAAAATTTATCTGATCATAATTTTCAACGGATTTGCAGAATTACTGTACAGAACGCTTTGAAATTCAGTTTTAAGCCCCACCACAATATGTCTTGGCTGGTTGTTGAATTCATGTGTACTCTTGTATGCTGTCCTTTCTTTAGTATTGTTGACCCACTGAAGGCTTTGTGGAAGTAGTTCCTCGTTGTAATATTTTACTAGGTGCTTCAACTACCACTGCCTTTGGGTCTTACGAAACCCGCAACGCCTCCAAATACCACGTGCCAGATTTTCATATTCTCTCGCTTTTAACACACATACTATTAGTCCTATAGAAAAAATAAAGAGGTCCTTTTTGTAGTAAATTTAATGTCGTTAAATTCGTTACTGGAATACGTTTTCGCTGGAGGCCGTAGTTTCCGAATTATTCAAGAAAAACGTACGGAAATGACCTCCAAATGCGTTTTTTTTAAATAACTCGACAGCGAATCGTATCCCAGTACAGAGTTTAACTACATTACATTTCCTACAAAAAGATCCAGCTCAGTTTTTCTGTAGGACCAATAGCATGTACATTGTGAGTGAGGGGATATGACAATCTCGCGCTTGGTTTCTAAAGACTTTGCGAGTTGCAGCTGAGCCACCCTATACACATATTTTGCACTAATCGGGAAGGATTGGTAACAATAAAGAATAATACTGAATTTGAGTATTGTGAAACAGTTTGTTGCCAAAATACGAAGTTTCTTTGAAGATTGTCTAGAGGTGTTCTAGAACAAACACCAGACATTGTTGTCATACCAAGCATCTGTCTTCCGAAAACATGATTGCTGTTAGCTGGGTTTACACAAAAAAAATTTTCCATAACTCATTAGATATTCTAAACAGGCAGAGTGAACTAGTTCCTTTTTAATTTTTAAGTCACCAATAACAATAACCACGATTATTGCAAATGTAGCTGAACTAAGGATCCTCGTTACGTCTATGGTGTGGGTGTTCCAATTCAGGTTGTGATCCAGCTGTAGCCCCAAAAATTGAAACCATCTACTTCTCGTGTTTCATTAACTGAGTCGACCTGTAGATTCTATGAGAAGCGCTGAATTCTACATACTGACTCTAATCGTAATTTAATAACAATGGATTTGCCTTGAATCATATTCAGTTGCTGCCTTTCCAGGAAGAGGATTGTTGCTATGTTTTATATCTCTGTTTATGTCGTCTGCAAGAACTGTGGGTGATAACGTACTACCGCAGTGGCTATCATCGCATGGACAAAGTATGGATTTATTTTCCTTTGATTACTGCTCATTTTCGGCTATGAAGATATTTTCAAATTTATGAACAGTATAACCTGTCGCAAAGGATACACACAGGTTAAATCTCAAGATCTGAGAGCTGGCCCTGTAGCTTCACGACCAGTATCCTATCCGTTGAGCCACGATGGTGAACCAAACCCAGGTAGAATTCGCGCGGCAGATTAATAACTGTGGCGTGGTGCACGGGACAGCTTGAGTGTGGTTTTTAGGAGATTCCCCACGCTCATTTTGGCAAATGCTGGTCTTGTCTCCAAAATGCTCTTCAGCGAATATGATACACAAACAGATAAAAATGCAGCATCACTCAAACCACACAAGATTCGCAGGCAGATGGAACTAAACGACCTCTGTCCCATAGGTTAGATTTACGGCTGTGGCATCGGGAAGGGCATGTAGCGAGAGCTGCAAGGGCCGGCCCGATCCGCCTGTGGTGTGCGAGGAAAGAGGTGAAAAAACTTCGCACAGCTTGGTGGAAGTTGCCGAAGATCGCCGACGCTATCTCGGCTAGTGACACAGCCGCTTGCGCGGAAATGACGCGGATTCGCGTAGCTGCGATGTCGCAGTGTGGGTACGCCTCCTGGTACTTTGTCTCTTAGTTAACCGCCATGTTTTCTTAGCCGCGTGGAAGTGAACCACCCTCCCACCACGCTTCTGTTAGCTCGGACTCGCTGAGTGCTCGCTGGTCTGAAAGCGGGTGAGACCGAACCGCGTGCATAGCGAGTGGTAGAGAACACGTGTTCGCCACGTGGGTGCAGTGTTCCATATCCGGCAACATAGTGAAATAATGAAAAATAAAATTCGCCAAGTCCAGAAAAACGGATCCAACACCAGACGGGTTAAAAGCTAGGGAAATGAGGGAGATTTCAAGAATTCAACAAATGACAAACTGGTGACCTGTACATTCACACACTTCTAAGGGGTGTTTTAGATCGGTGGTGTAAAGATACACTTGATGTTATTTAACTGATAATTTTGGCTTCTAGTCAACCCTCTTCATTTTCATCACAGTATGTTTTGATGAATTCTGTGGTTCTAAATGACGTATGACCGTTATTAGAGTTCCGTCCCTCAATCGGTAAAGATGAAACCCTTACAGGATCACTGTTGTTGGCTGTCATTCAGTCTGTCCGAGTGTCTTCCGATTGTTCAAAACCATTTTTCTCAGGAACTGGTATCCGTATAAAGTTGAAATTTTATGTCCCTCGCCGATGTAAAAAAGTGAAGCAAACAAAAGATACGGCCATTTTGTCACATATTGTGATACTCGAAAACTCACTCATAAAAACCTATAGGGTACTTCCCATTGGTCCACAATCGTGAAATTTGGCAAGAAGAAAGGTTTCTCTGTACAAATAAAGGGAAAAACTGAAAATGTTAATTTGTAATTATACCACAGAAAAATTTCTTGACATTTGCTATCCGACTGTCTGTCTTTTCCCCCGTCTGTTAACATCCTTCTTGAATGAGATTTTCACTCTGCAGCGGAGTGTGCGCTGATATGAAACTTCCTGGCATATTAAAACTGTGTGCCGGACCGAGACTCGACCTCGGGACCTTTGCCTTTCGCGGGCAAGTGCTCTACCAACTGATCTACCCAAGCACGACTCAGGCCCCGTCGTCACAGTTTTACTTCTTGCCAGTACGTCGTCTCCTACCTTCCAAACTTTACAGAAGCTCTCCTGCGAACCTTACAGAACTAGGACTCCTGAAAGAAAGGATATTAAGGAGACATGGCTTAGCCATAGCCAGGGGGATGTTTCCAGAATGAGATTTTCACTCTGCAGAGGAGTGTGGGCTGATATGAAACTTCCTGGCATATTAGAACTGTGTGCCGGACCGAGACTCGAACTCGGGACCTTTGCCTTTCGCGGGCAAGTGCTCTACCAAACTTAGCTACCCAAGCAGGAGAGCTTCTGTACAGTTTGGAAGGTAGGAGACGAGATACTGGCAGAAGTAAAGCTGTGAGGACGGGGCGAGAGTCGTGCTTGGGTAGCTTAGTTGGTAGAGCACTTGCCCGTGAAAGGCAAAAGTCCCGAGTTCGAGTCTCGGTCCGGTACACAGTTTTAATCTGCCAGGAAGATTTTTAAGTTACTTGTTTTGCGTAATATCCCACTGCGCAACTGTTTTTGCAACAAGTGAGACGCAGCAGCACATTAATACGCGCAGAGGCACCGTGCCAGCACTTAATCCGACGCCGTCGCATTCCCCGCTGCTCGATTTTGGCGAAGACTGCGTACGCTGTCGTAAATGTGGAGCCAAGTGCTCTACCAACCTCTTTCTCAGGAATAGGTAGACGTATAAAGTTGACATTTATGTCACATACTGAGGTCTATAAGCCTTTTCTGGTGTGGAAGTGTTAAGCTTCTAAATGTCAGTGTAATCAAAAGACTTCAAACTTGAAATTAAAATATCCTCGAAAGTCTTGGAATCCATGGGACCAATATCTTGCCGGTATCATTGTCGATGACAGCTAAAATCATCGAGATCCTGAAATGGACGTACTGTCTGTATATATGATTAAGTTTGTAAGGAACCCTCAGTGCCCGAATCCAGCTCACAGATGGTCAATTTTTTGTTAGATTATTCAAAAATTTGAAAATACGAGTAGCTCCACGGGCGACTCTGAGCAGTAATGAAAGCACAATAACGCAATATTTAAATCAATGTCAATGCGGTGGAGTCTGTTGCAATAATATCTGGAAAAAAGATATTGACAATGCAAACAGTTGTGAATCGGAAACAAAAGAGGATACAAAATAGATCCCTTTGGTACATCACGCCTGTAGTGCGTATTGCTATGAGACAGACAGTAGAGAGCGGTGGTGTGCTGACCTGAGCGTCAACCAGGAGGCGCCGCATTACAGCCATGGAGGAGTGGAGGCCGTGCGGCTCGCCATGGTGCGTCGCGGGCAGGAGGTCCGGGCCGAACGAGATGGCCAACTGCCGCTGCAGCGAGTCCAGCGCCTGGATAGCTGCAACACGCCCAACACGCCTTTCTGTCAACACCTCACAGAGCCGAGGACACTATTTCACAGTTGTCCATTCTAAAGCACTCGTTACTAAAACATCTGAAAAACACAAAAGATGGCTCTGATAGAGAATACTTAAATTAAATTTTGTGTGTGGTCTGCATTTCACTATCACACCAACACTTTTTAGCTGGGATTGGTGGTGGTGGTGGTGGTTAGTGTTTAACGTCCCGTCGACAACGAGGTCATTAGAGACGGAGCGCAAGCTCGGGTTAGGGAACGATTGGGAAGGAAATCGGCCGTGCCCTTTCAAAGGAACCATCCCGGCGTTTGCCTGAAACGATTTAGGAAAATCACGGAAAACCTAAATCAGGATGGACGGAGAGGGGATTAAACCGTCGTCCTCCCTAATGCGAGTCCAGTGTGCTAACCACTGCGCCACCTCGCTCGGTAACTGGGATTGGAAGCAGCTGCAAAAACACCAAGTTTGTCTGAAGAATCTCTGCAGGATGCTCTAGAACAAACATTAGATGTTGATGTCGTACCAAGCATGTGTCTCCTGAAAACATAATTCCTATAAGATAACTCATAAATGAATCCAAATGCTGGCCGGAGTGGCCGAGCGGTTCTAGGCGCTACAGTCTGGAACCGCGCTACCATTACGGTCGCAGGTTCGAATCCTGCCTCGGGCATGGACATGTGTGATGTCCTTTGGTTAGTTAGGTTTAAGTAGTTCTAAGTTCTAGGGGACGACCTCAGATGTTAAGTCCCTTAGGGCTCAGAGGCATTTGAACAATTTTTTGAATCCAAATACAAGAATCGAATTAAATTTTGGATTTTATACGGCTATTGTCATAGAATACTATGTTTTGCGTTTCGTGAAATGCAACATTTTGCATTTCTGCACATTTAAAGCATACTGACGATCTTTGCATCATTTTCAAATCCTATTAAAACCTGGCAAAAGGTATCTGTAGAATTTTTCCGCTAGTACATCACTGCAGACAAGTGCATCACCAAAACCTTTTAGGTAGCTAATAATATTATCTATTAGGTCATTACTACGCAAAGGACACAGTACACCTCCCTGGGTCCCGCATGAGCTAACTTTCACACCCGTGATGACCCTCCATCTCAGATTACGTGCTGCCTCCTCCATATCCACAAATCCCCGACTCAGTCAAATGGTTCAAATGGCTCTGATCACTATGGGGCTTAACATCTGAGGTCATCAGTCACCTAGAACTTAGAACTACTTAAACCTAACTAACCTCAGGACATCATACACATCCATGCCCAAGGCAGGATTCGAACCTGCGACCGTAGCGGTCGCGCGGTTCCAGACTGAAGCGCCTAGAACCGCTCGGCCACACCGGCCGGCCCCGACCCAGTCACAAATTTCATTCGATACCAGACATGATCACACTTTCGTCAATAATTTTCGGTTTTTTGAACTCAGCCTTCTGCAAAATACAATGTATTTCTTTTTCTATTTAAACAAACATGTTTCGACACCTGTGTGTTATCCTCTGTGGGTCTCGATTTATTTCTGGAACCACATTACTTGTGGAAGTGGATTTCTGCAGGTCGGCTTGTTTTTATACCTGTTATATTTAGACAGCAAGTCATATTTTTCGTCCAATTGTGCATATTTAGTATGTCTTCTTCTTATATGGTACTTATAAACACTGTTGTCCACATCTTTTCATACTTCACTGCTACCTGTGTTCACATGATTTTTACACAAAAACGAGATCTGAGGAAAAAATAATATGTCACCATACTCAAAGAGAAACGCTCATGTAGCCTCAGGTCTCCGTTTTGTCTAAAATCGTGTGGAAACAGATGGGAGTGAAGTATAAAAAGGAATGGACAACAGTGTTTGTAAATACAATAGAAGAAGAGTATGCACCAACGATGTACAACTTTACGAAAACATGACTTGCAGTACAACAATAAAAGACATAAAAATCCACTTACATAAATAGCGTAATTTCACTAATAAATCGAGACCCATAGGAGAAGAGACATAGGTATCGAAATAGTTAGTAAGTGGAAAAAGAAATACATTGCCATTTTCGGAAGGCGAATTTCAAACAACCGAACCTACAAACGAAAGTTCAAGCATATCGAAGATAATTTGTGCCTGGGCGGCCGGGCTGCTGTGAAGGGGCTGTAGTTATTGAGCGAATGCAAATTGCTTAAACCAGTAAACTCTGGCTTGTAAAAGCTCGTCTATTGCGGGGAAAATCCGACTAATTAGCGAAATTGAAGTAAATGCAAAAGTCATTCCGAACAATCCCCGAAGATTTAACGAAGTTAGCAAAACTGAATAAACAGAACGTAATTGCCAGCACAAAGTGAAACTGCAGAGTGTGAGCAGCGAATACGGAGATTAGCAATGGGGTTGTGATGTCGAGTGGCAAATAATTCTGTTATGTCTGCTCTCAGGAGAGGCGAATGACAAAGGACGTTTTCCAACGAACCATTTCGTATCAGAATCCTTCATGGTTTTACAGTAGCGCCGAATAAAAGCTCACAGGGCACAGGAGCACACTTGCCACTTTGGAGTGTTGTAGATGCGGAGAATTGGTACCGGTCGGCCACGTCACACCCCACCTCTGACGTCTGCTTATTTTAAATTTATCAGTCATCAAGTGCTGAGTTCCCTTCTCCATCTTCATGACGAGCGTGCTGTACACATTCCCACCTTCCAACGATTGCAGCCTTTGTAACGGAACAGCATTATATTTACATTTCCACAGCTTTTTGTCAGTATTTAATGTAACTTCTTAATGATTATTTCAATGTGAATATGGGGGGAGAGATATTCTAAGATGATTGTTAAAGTGTGATCAGCGAGTGAATACTTTATTTCGGTGTTATATACTCATGTATTTAAAAAAAGTCATTTTTGTGAAGTCGGGTCTCTTCCTGAGAAAACAATAATTCATTATAATACGTAAAAATGGCTTAGTACCAAGAGAAAATACACTTTAAAATGGGAATCATTTCCCGACACGCGTCATGTAAAATATGCGTACAAGAAAATCGTAACTTGTAGAACAAAAGTTATTTATGTATTATTTTATGCTTGTGGGCCAAAGTGGTGAGTGAAAATTTGTACAAAGGCCGGGAATCGAACCCGGGTCGCCTACTTAGTGTGCAGATGCGTTAGGCACTAAGTCCCCTTGGCACAGCGGTTCACAAAACAGTACGGATTACCTTCGAAAGACTTCCTCCACAACCCAAATCCTCACACAGTCAGCTTTAAATTCCCCCTGACACACAAACAGAACTGCCGAGCTTCTCCATGTTCTGGAATAGTACCTCCGCATCGAACGTAAATGGGGGAACAAGCCTGAAACACAAGTGAAAATTTTCGACCGCCGTTTCAGTCTGTATAACTGAAATCATATCTGTATGAGACTAGTAAAGTCTCTGAAATTGTGTCATTTCAGTTGTATCACTACTTGCACTTGGGTTTCATGGTGGATACCCCATTTACGTTCGATGCTGAGTGCTATTCCAGAATATGGATAGCTTCGGCAATTGGGTTCGTATGTAAGGGGGAATTTAAAGTAGGCTGGGGGTGACAATGAGAAACTGGATCGAGAAGGGAGACGTGCCAGCGTAATCTGTACAGTTGTGTGAAAACGCTGTGACAAGGTGGCTTAGTGGCTTAGTGGCTAACGTACTTGCCTAATTAGCAGGAGACTTGGGTTCAATTCCCGTGCTTGAAACAGGTTTTCACTCCCTGTTTCAGTCTATATACATAAAATCCTATCTATATGAGACCAGTAAAATCCACTAAAAATGTGTCATTTTATCTACAAACCCATTGTTTTCACTATCGGAGGCTTTCAAAAAACCATTTGTAATGGACTAAATCAGAGTGGTATTTAGTTAATGAGACGGAGAACTGTGAACTGCCAAGACTTTACCCTTGCCCTTTTCCTTTGTGGGATACCTTCCCAACAGCAGAAATGCGCTGTAGAGCGGCCCAGACACAACGACGATACAGCGTTAGCAGGTAGCGTGGTAGTTACCGTTTCGGGGATGCCCTTTCTTTTTTTGGAAGGACGAGTATGACAGGCCGACTGAAGTGGGAGAAGCAGCCAGCTAGTAGTGGTTGAGAGAGGCAATCTATGGGTGCGCTGATCTTTAATATTTTGTGCTAACATCGGTGCAGAGGAAGGCGGTAAACGGCACTTCTGCATTAATTTCGGATTAATACAATAATAGTTAATTCTCAGAAGTGTTACCTTCTTATTTCAAAAACCTTATATTTTGTTTGCTATAACCTATTTTAAAATTATTATGTGTTAAGTGCAAAAGTAATCGCATTTAATGCTATGTTTGTGTGGTTCATTTACGTAAGAAAGTGGAGATACGCATCTTTGATGGTACGGATTGTAACGCTACTTGATGAAATTCATTTGTTTGGTGTCTCAAAACTAAATGAAATTCAATCTGGCATGAAAAACCAGTTTCATTATACTCGAAAAATTTCGCTAAGTTATTGTTGAAGAAAGAAGTAAAAAATCTCGTGAGTTTCAAAAAATGGTTCAAATGGTTCTGAGCACTATGGGACTTAACATCTGAGGTCATCAGTCCGCTAGAACTTAGAACTAATTAAAATCTAACCAACCCAACCTAAGGACATCACAAACATCCATGGCCGAGGCAGGATTCGAACCTGCGACCGTAGCAGTCGCGCGGTTGCGGACTGAAGCGCCGAGAACCGCTCTTCCACAGCGGCCGGCTCGTGAGTTTCATTCTGGTATTAAAAGCTGCAATTACATTCATTCAAAGATAAATTCACTGACTGTTTCAAGTTTGATGACAGAGTTATTTTGAAAATTCATTCCTTCAGGAACAGTGACTGGTATTAGGCAGCAAAATTACAAGAGATTTCTTTTTTTTTTTCGTCTTTTTCAGGCTCCGATCGGTCGCGAAATTAAAAGTACAGTGAAAATTCGAGGGAGCTTTGCGCAGATGTGATGTGCAGTGTCTCTACTATGCCCATCGATAGCATCGCGTTACACTTTTCAGTTTTGAAGGCACGGAGAGCGCGTAAAGATGCCTACAACAGTAGTATCTCCCGGCAAGTGTGAAGTGTGAGGTGTCATTCGATTATTTCACGCAGAAGGGTTCCGCCGGATTTCATGCAGCCTACGTGGAAAATTTTGAAAATTTGTAACAATTTCCTATGGGACCAAAGTGCTGAGGTCATCGGTCCCTGGGCTTAAACATTTCTTAATCTAATTTACGCTAAGGACAACACACACCCATGCCCGAGGGAGGACTCGAACCGTGGCAAGACGCTCAAGACCGCGCGGCCCACCCCACCTGAAGTATCTGTTATGCATGACAGCAAAGTGCAGCAGTGGTGCAGAAACTTTCATGCAGAACGTATTGACGTTCATAAAGCAGGCAGCCAAGGAAAGAACAGAGTGTCAATCGATGATATTGCTCAGCGAGTGGATCAGGCCATTTGAGAAAACTGTCCGTTCACAATTTCAATTTTTCTCTGCCTCGTGATGACTGGGTGTTGTGTGATGTCCTTAGGTTAGTTAGGTTTAAGTAGTTCTAAGTTCTAGGGGACTGATGACCATAGATGTTAAGTCCCATAGTGCTCAGAGCCATTTGAACCATTTGAACCACAATTTCAATGTTGAGTGATTCGTTTCCCGAGCATTTTTTCACAGACAACGAACTGCAAACCAGTGTAGATAATTGGCCGAAAGCAAAAGTGGTTGCTTTGCTTTCTATGACGGACGTGTTGGAAAGTTAGTACCATGCTATTACAAATGTATAAATAATTCAAAAGCCCAGATGGCTTGAATACTGTTTACTGGAGTTAACAGTATTCAAGCGTTCTTGGCTTCTGAATTATTTCTACAACAGTGTTATCGCCCCACAACGCACTATGTGTTCACTGAAAAGAAATGTTTAAGTCGGAGCGGCGACAATGAAGAGAAGTAACTGGAAGGTGTAGCTCAATGTTGTGGATAAAACATTCTTGATTTTCATTGTGGTTTCCATTTCGCGACTGATCGGATCTCGGGGAAAAAAAACAGCCCTAGTAGTTATTTTAAGAAGGAAAGTTCTCAAGGTGAGTTTGTTCTGGCTCAATTGTAAATATTGGCACTATGTTTGTAATATTAATACGTGAGCATCGAAAATTAAAGCACCGATTTGTAAATTGAATCATATAAGGAAGGCAATGAAACTTATATAATTCGAAAGGTAGTTTACCGTAGATTACACAAAAGGAGGTCAAGTGTGGACGTAGCTACTACGAGAAGTAAATGGAACTAGGCACACATACAAACATGAGAAAAAGTTTTCTTTGTCTCTCACACTGCTGCCAGCTTCTACCCCACGTAAGAATCAGGTGCAGTGGTAGAAATGACTCACGAAAGCAGCAACGTTTCCTGAAATCGTATTCTAGGGTCGTTCATGTTTAAATGTTGCAGATTGTTCACTTGCAGTAACACACACATATCGGGCAGCTACAATCCCACAACTGCTAGGTCGCTGATGTTGTCAGCAATGGAAAACAAAACGTCATAATAAGGAAGCGTTCGGGGGCAACACAGATTGTACAAAACGATGTTTATTGGCGTCGTGTTCGCTTACTTTTGATAAGGGTACACGGAACTAATTTGTATTCACTTGCCGTCTTTACCAAAAACCTGAAATAAGTTTCTAATTTTAAATTTCTTCATTTTAAATAGTTAGGATTTCCCTTATTGTACGGAAACTACGCCTCGAAGAAGAACGCTAACGGGTTGGACTGAGAGACACAATATCTGCGAAGGAAAAGTAATGAGAGTATGTTGACATTGGCAATCAGGATTCTATTGTTACGTTAAGAGATATATTGAAATGTGCACTGAACGTAACTACAAAAAATTTTGTGCGTTATTACAGCGCTTGATGAATAGAGGGGAGATTTTTTATTGCAAAAATTTCACATTAGATGTTACTTTACGTGTTACAACGGCATTCGCAATGTGTTGTCATAAGGGAAAAGTTAATTAGCTGCCGTCAATATAAATTTTATTTTTCAACGCACTGTACCAAGGACTCGCTTCAAATGATAGAACAATCAAAGAAGTATCTGAATAATACTTGAAGCTACAATTCAGCATACACACAATTGGTCGAATTTCGACCACAGGCAATACGACAAACAATAATCACAAAAAAAATGACTCTGAGCACTATGGGACTTAACTTCTGAGGTCATCAGTCCCCTAGAACTTAGAACTACTTAAACCTAACTAACCTACGAACATCACACACATCCATGCCCGAGGCAGGATTCGAACCTGCGACCGTAGCGTTCGCGCGATTCCAGACTGAAGCGCATAGAACCGCTCGGCCACTCCGGCCGGCACATTAATTATGAAAACGATAGTTGAAGGTAAGGTGTGAAGTCAAGTGTTGAATATTGTTTCTGGATAGAACGACCACCTAGATTTTTATTAATGGCTTCAGAATAAGTACGATAGTGTAAGCAGTTCTCAAAGTGTACATTTCATTATTCTTTCCGACACCGTCCTTAGATGTTAAGAAAGCCATTCAAGGTTGCAGCAAGGTCAAGCCCTTATGAGGAACGACCAGCCACACGAAATAAAAGATGGTAAAAATAGTCTATAGTTTGGAATAGAGCAAAATCATGTAGGGGCGTTATACCATGATCACACAGCTATGCGCATGCTTTCCTGGTTTGACTAACACTCAGGCGCTCTGTCGAAACTCAATTGGCCCTCTAAATCACTTGATATGAATGGCTAGAAAGTATTTGGTACAATGTCGAACAGTGTGTGGAACGTAGCATTGACGCTATTTGGCGGCTTTATGTGATCTGATCATCAATATGTAGCTTCAGCAGGATATGGTATATCTAAAAAAAAACTCGTGGATTGTATTCCTTGCCGAATTGGGGTCATTATCTGGTGCATAGGCGGTATTAGTGCAGTGTCTGTTACCGGTCACCAATTCTTTATCCGGTTGCTTACATATCAGCCCCAACAGCCGTTCAGCAGTGTTTTCATTGATTTAGAAGCATCACGGTACTCGCACAACAGCAACCAGTAAAGCTATTCCGCCGAGACAAACTGGCAGGCCGGGACACGACAGTTCCCCGAGGACTTGTTGGCTCAGCGATGCTCCCAGGGGAGGGGCGGGGGTAGGGGTAGGGGCAGGGGTAGGTGGAGGAGGAGGGGTCGCATCTTGCTTCTGGCTTCTCGCTGGACTTCCCGCAGGCATAGGCGGTCCAGCGATCGACAATTAACGCTCGAGTACTAACGGAAAGATTTTACATGTTTCAGAAAATAAATGTCAACGTTCTTCATATGAATAATAATTTATTCGTGCGCAAGCCCATACTATCGTGCCAATGTTTGAGCGTTACACAGACTCTCAAACTAGCGTGCTGCCAGCAACAGTATTGAAAAACTAGTAAGGCCGCTTAAAGTGAAGAAGCATCAAACCTTTAGGACAGTGGTCGTCAAACGTTTTTGCTCAATTTCCAGTACCGTCAATGTGGCGTGGCACCTCGGGTCGCACATGTACCAATCTTATTATTAATTAGTTGATTCTGGTCACGCGTTGCTTGTGGCTCACTTTGGTGAAATGGAAATGAAAAAAAAGAGGGAGCACACATTTTAATGCGTAGCCTATGGGAATCTGATAAACGTCCGAAACTTCTTCTCCCCCCTGTCACTGTCCATCACCTCCTTGCCCTCTCTATCTTCTCCTCCCCCTTTCTCTCCATCTCCTCCTGTCCCCTCTCCCCGTCTATCTCTTCCTTTCCACTTTCTACTTCATTTTGGCCCCACCCTTCTGTCGATCTCCTCTTGCCCTCCTCTCTCTGACCCTGAGCTTTGTTTATTCTTATTGCAAATTGAGATGCCGTAGTAGTGTTCTAATCATAAAGTGATAAGTCATAAATTCGACTTTTCTGTTTGCTAACCACTTTTCACTATTATATATTTTATAAATGTGTTATACAGTCTTAATTACGTTAACATCATAGTATTTGCCGCCCACAACCACCCACTTCCACCCTCCGCGACTGAAGCACCATAGTGCACAATGCGAGACTTTAGGCTTCCATGTATAGACGCCATTGGTCTGCAGTGAATTGTTTCGGCTAGAAAGTGAAATATATGGGCGCGATTGTATGCATGTTGGTGTGTACGTGGCAGCTGAGGCAAATGTGTCGACACTGTTCTCAAATTTACGCGAGCAGTTTTTCCTTCCTTATTTTTTCCTGCGGTTATTATAAACAATATTGAGACGGGATGGGCAGACATCACACCACGCAATTTTTGTCGGCAATGACGTTAGCATTAAATTTTTTACCACCCAAAACCACCGACTGCCACCCACCGCGCCAAAACACCATAGTCCACAATGCGAGATTTAAGATTACTCTCATGAATGAACACAAAGGTCTGCAGTGAATAGTCTTGGCTACAAAGTAAAGTATACGGACACACGTCCCACATAACTTAGTATTTATGAGCCTCCAGTAGCCTACTCATGGTGAACGCGCGATACCTTGGCCGCCGATCCCCAGATCGTTATAAGTCGGCACCATTCGGAACACTCGAGTCGAGTGTTTTCGTTTTCAGACTGCGACCATCTGCAGTGACCCCACAGTTGACACGATCAGCACCTGATGAAGGGATAATGTTCATGTAAACAGAGGATTTGTTGGTTGATAACAGTAACTGTTCTTATATTTAAACATATTATGCTGTATAACAGCCGGCCGGTATGGCCGAGCGGCTATAGGCCCTGCAGCCTGGAACTGCACGACCGCTACGGTCGCAGGTTCGAATCCTGCCTCGGGCATGGCTGTGTGTGATGTCCTTAGGTTAGTTAGGTGAAAAGGTTTCCGACAGTATTATGAGCGCGCGGTGGGTATTAACAGACTTTGAACGCGGAATCGTAGCTGGAACTAGACGCATGGAACATTCCGTTCCGGAAATCTTTAGGGAATCCAATATTCCAAGATCTACAGTGTCAAGAGGGTGACGAGAATACCAAATTTCAGGCATTACCTCTCACTGTGGAAAACGCAGAGACTTATGGCCTCTATTTGACAATCGTGAGCAGCGGCGTTTGAGCAAAGTTATCGAAGCTGACAATCATCACTGCGTGAAATAACCACAGATAGCGGACGTACGACGAACGTATCAGTTATGACGATGCAACGAAATTTGGCGTCAATGGACTACGGCAGCAGAAGACCAAACATGGTCCAAATGGATCTGAGCACTATGGGACTTAACATCTGAGGTCATCAGTCCCCTAGAACTACTTAAACGTAACTAACCTAAGGACATCACACGCATCCATGCCCGAGGCAAGATTTGAACCTGCGACCGTAGCAGTCGCACGGTTCCGGACTGAAGCGCCGAGAACCGCTAGGCCACAGCGGCCGGTAGCAGAAGACCGAGGCGAGTGTCTATGCCAACAGCACGACCATATCAGTTGGATCTTAGACGACTGGGAAACCCAGATCTGGTCAGATGAGTCATGATTTCAGTTGGTAAGAGCTGTCGGTGGTGTTCGAGTGTGACACAGACCCCACTAAGCCATTGACCTAAGATGCCAACAGGGCACTGTGCAAGCTGTTTACAGCCATTCTTGTTCATCATGGCCGGCCAGTGTGGCCAAGCGGTTCTAGGCGCTCCAGTCTGGAACCGCGCGACCGCTACGGTCGCAGGTTCGAATCCTGCCTCGGGTATGGATGTGTGTGATGTCCTTAGGTTAGTTAGGTTTAAGTAGTTGTAAGTTCTAGGGGACTGATGACCTCAGATGTTAAGTCCCATAGTGCTCAGAGCCATTTGAACCATTTTTGTTCATCATGTTCCCAAACAATGATGAAATTTTTATGGATGACAATGGATCATGTTACCGGGTAACAGTAGCTCGCGAGTAGTTCGAAGAACATTCTGGAAAATTCGAGCTCATCATTTGGCCACTCAGATCGCATGACATGAATCCTATCCAATAGTTATGGGATATAATCAAGAGGTCAGTGCGTGCACAAAATCCTGAACCAGCAATCCTTTCACTATTATGGAAGGCTGTAGAGGCAGCAGGTTCAAAAGTGGTTCAAATGCCTCTGAGCACTATGGGACTTAATATCTCAGGTCATCAGTCCCCTAGAACTTAGAACTACTTAAACCTAACTAACCTAATGACATCACAAACATCCATGCCCGAGGCAGGATTCGAAGCTGCGACCCCAGAGGTCGCGCGGTTCCAGACTGAAGCGCCTAGAACCGCTCGGCCACACCGGCCGGCAGAGGCAGCAGGACTGAGTATTTCTGCAGGGGAGATCCAACGACTTGTTGAGTTCACGCACGCCACGTCGAGTTTCTGCGCTATGGCGGGAAAAACGAGGTCCTACACGATATTAGGAGGCATCCCACGTGTTTTGTCACCTCAGTGCGTATCTCGCGTACAGATCATCAGGAGTGGATTATAGAGGTTAGGAAGCTTACTGACATGAACAGAGTCTTGGAAAAATTTATGTAGATGTAGCCGTTCGAATGAGAGGGCTGTATGATTTTACTTTTATTATTTTTTTTACGGAATGAGTAACTGGAGTGTGCTTTATAGCGAGAGTCATGAGACAGCAATTCCGCACTGCTTGGTGGCAAACGGAGGCAGTGAGTGAGTGTGCGAGGACGATCGGAGAGCACGTGGGAGCGCCGCCGCCTATCGACCTGTGGCGGCAGAAACGGGGCAGCCAGCCAGCCGGCCTTATCTCCCTTTTGTGTTGCCGCAGCCGCTGCCGCTGCTGCTGTTGTTTGTCGTCGGTAGTTTGTCGCGACGCGCGCCGCAGCGCTTTATCAGGACAGGTAGCGCGGGCGGCTGCTCTGCGGTTGCAGGCGCGGAGCTTTGTCAGAGGCGGGCGGCTTTTGCTGTCGGGTCTCACCTGTAATTTTGGCGAGCGTTCTGTGTGTGCCAATTACGTCGCGTCTCTTCGTCCTTTCTATCCACAGAAACGTACAGATATCGTAGCTGCTTTGCTAATGCATTCTGCATATGCTCATGTAGGCCGTTACGTTACCAGGCTGACATTTTATCGTAACACAACTAAATGCTACGTTCGTATTAGTAATACTGGAGTGTATCTCATCGATTGTCGCGCAGTGTTAAGGGACATTCCACCTAATTCATCCTAATTTCAGCGGAATCTTTTCAGTTTTTACAATTTTTTTCTTTTTTTTTAAGTTTTGCCTTACTCCGGGATAAATTAAGTGTTACATGACAAATATGGGGACTATTCAGAAAGTAACTTACGTATTAGAACAAAAAAAGAAAAGATTCCTAAAAAGCACAGTGTTCAGGTATTTTCCAACATAATCACTGTATGTAAAAGGCAATGTCCCGACTGACTGATTTTTCGATATTCCGTCCCTAAGGGCGTGAAATAAGAGAGGAAAGATTTTTTGTAAAATGTCGCTTTTAAGGCAATTTTGAAGCTAGATTTACCAAAATTGATATTTGATTTCTCGGTCAGAATCAAAGAAACACGTTTCACATTCTTAGAAATCTAACCCCTATGAGGGTGAAATAGTGGGTGAAGGTTTATTTAAAAAATAAATCATTATTAAAGAACTTCCGAAGTATTTTTAAAGCTACGTCTATGAAAATTGCCATTTGACTTTTCAACTACAAATAAAAAATACAGGTTTCAGTGTTTTTTGGAAATTCAACCCCTAACCCCCGGTCAAATAGGAGATGAAATTTTTATGAAATATTTTATAATAAATATTTTTGGATGTGTGAAAATTTGAATTTGGCTTCTCTGTTACAAATAAGAAAACACGTATTTCATTGTTTTTGGAAATTCCACCCCTAAGGCAGTGAAATAGGGGGTGAAATATGTTATGAAAATATTACATTGCGAAAGAATTTTTAAATCTAAAACTGTCAAACGTGATATTTGACTTTTCAGTTGGAAATGAGAAAATACTTGCTTCACTGTTTTTGGAAATTAAACTCGCAACGGGGTGTAATAGGGTCAGTCTGATTTACGGACTCAGCATCGTCCAAACCGCTATTGATAGAAACTTGAAATTTGGAAAGGGTGTGGATCTTAGACTGTAGGCATAGTTTAACAACGGACTGTTCGAAATTCCACTCCTAAGGAGGTGAAATAAGGGATGAAAAGCTTTTTTAAAATATGTTGCTATTAAGGTAATTTTGAAGCTAAAACTACGAAAATTAGTATTTGGTTTCTCAGTTAGAAACAATAAAGCACCCCTATGGGGTGAAATAGTGGCTGAAATTTTATTGTGAAAATAAATAATTATTAAAGAACTACTACAGCATGTTTGAAGTTACATCTATGAAAACTGGTATTTGACTTCTCTGTTAGGAAAAAATACGTGTTTCAGTGTTTTTTGAAATTCAAGCGTGTGTGTGTGTGTGTGTGTGTGTGTGTGTGTGTGTGTGTGTGTGTGTGTGTGTGTGTGTGTGTTTGGAGCTCGCGGGCGCTCCGCGCCGCTTGGAAATTCAACCTCCTAAGAGGGTGAAATAGGGGATGAAAAATGTTACGAAGTTATTTCATTATGAAAGCATTTTCAAAGCTAAAGCTATGAAAATTTGTAATTGGCTTCTCTGTTAGAAATAAAACAAAAGCACTTGTTGAGAGGCTTTTGGAAACTGAACCCCTAAGGGAGTTGACATAAGAGCTGAAAATTATTAAGAAAATATTTGGTTATGTTAAAAAAAAGTTTAAAACGAAATCTTTGAAAACTGGTATTTCAGTTCTCGGTTAGATGTAAAGAAATATGTGTTAGGGAATGAAAGTTTCTTTAGAAATATACCACAAGAACGCAAAAGGCGTTTGACACCTGCTAGCAGTGACGCCTTTTGGTCAGAAGTACATTCGGGAAAGACCATGCTTCTAAGGCCTTAATTGGAAGTTTTTGAAGGTGTTGCACTTTGTGAACAAATCAAAGGTTCAGCTAAAGGAAACAAAAGATCTGTGCAGACCATACAATCTAAGCGAGCGAAGCAGCCGGCGCTAAGCTAGTCTCCGTGTAAATTACGGCATTTATCACAACGCTCTACCAGCCTGTTAATTTCATCGTCATGAAATATTGCCGCTTGAGACTTCAACTGTGGACGGACGCTGTCTTGCGGACCGAGTCTTCGCACGTGACAGAAAGTGGAAACCGCTCGGAACAAGGTCTGGATACCACGGTGGATGACCAAAATACCCCCAAGCGGCATGGACCTTAGTGCCAGCTGCTTATCGCACGGTCAGCTTTACGTGACTTTCCAGTTTTAGTGTAGCAAACCAGCTCCTCGTTCATGTCCCCGATCATCTACATCTATGTCTACATGGATACTCTGCAAATCACATTTAAGTGCCTGGCAGGGGGTTCATCGAACCACCTTCACAATTCTCTATTATTTCAATCTCGTATACCGCGCGGAAAGAATGATCACCTACATCTTTCCTAAAGAGCTCTGATTTCCCTTATTTTATCCCTCCCCTATGTAGGTCGGTGCCAACAAAATATTTTCGCATTCGGAGGAGAAAGTTGGTGATTGGCATTTCGTGAGAAGATTCCGTCGGAACGAAACACGCCTTTCTTTTAATGATTTCCAGCCCAAGGCCTGTATCATCTCTGTGACACTCCCATATTTCGCGACAATAAAAACGTGCTGCCTTTCTTTGAACTTTTTCGATGTACTCCGTCAGTCCTATCTGGTAAGGATTCCACACCGTGCAGCAGTATTCTAAAAGAGGACGGACAAGCGTAGTGTACGCAGTCTCCTTAGTAGGTCTGTTAATTTTCTAAGTGTCCTGCCAATAAGACGCAGCCTTTGGTTAGCCTTCCCCACAACATTTTCTATGAGTTCTCTCCGGTTTAAGTTGTTCCTGATTGTAATACCTAGGTATTTAGGTGAATTTACAGCTTTTGGATTAGACTGATTTATCGTGTAACTGAAGTTTCACGAGTTCCTTTTAGCACTCATGTAGATGACTTCACACTTTTCGTTATTTAGGGTCAACTGCCACTTTTCGCACCATTCAGATATCTTTTCTAAATCGTCTTGCAATTTGTTTTGATCTTCTGATGACTTTATTAGTTGATAAACGACAGCGTCATCTGCAAAAAACCGAAGACGGCTGCTCAGATTGTCTCACAAATCGTTTATATAGATAAGGAACAGCAAAGGGCCTATAACACTACCTTGGGGAACGCCTGAAATCACTTCTGTTTTACTCGATGACTTTCCGTCAATTACTACGAACTGGGACATCTATGACAGGAAATCGCAAATCCAGTCACATAACTGAGACCATATTCCATGAGCATGCAATTTAACTAGGAGCAGCTTGTGTGGTACAGTGTCAAAAGCCTTCCGGAAATCCAGAAACACTGAATCGATCTAAAATCCATTGTCAATAGCACTCAGCACTTCAAGCGAATAAAGAGATAGTTGTGTTATACAGGAACGATGTTTTCTAAACCCATGTTGACTGTGTGTCAGTAGGCCGTTTCCTTTGAGGTAATTCATAATGTTCGAACACATCATACTACTAAAAATGATGCAACGGCTTTATAAGTCAAAAATAAATTCCATGCGTACAAAGTGTCAGGCACAGCTATAAATAAATTCCGGGGGAACGCTAGGTATCTCGGTTAGTGATAAATAAAATCTCAAGTGGTGCGATTTAGGCAACTCTCCTCTAATGCAATGAGAGGCGGACGTAAGAGAAAAGGTATCGACTGGACTGCGCTCTGCTCTGTTGTGGTCGTGGTCCTGGAATTGAGAGTGGCCCCATCTGGTCTGCGTCCAATATCGGCGCACGGTCACCATTGAAACGAAATTAAACTAATGCTCCGTGGTCTCTGTGGCGCCCCCGATTCCCCTTATTAACGCAGCCTGCAGCCAGCGCTTAACCGCATGCCTCATCGCAGTTGCCACGTATTGCTAAAGCGACGGGCGGCTATCATCTTTTCTTTTTCACCGCCCTCATTCTGTGCACGTTATTACGTTGTCGAAGGGAATTTGCGCGCTGACTGCTGCAGAGTGCTCGTGGGAATTTTATATTCAGCAATGGCGGTGGAGAGTCGTCGACTATGAATACCTGCGAGATGTAGTATCCATTTCGACGTCCTTAATTTAATCTATTGAAATTTCATAGCGAATTTATATCTCTATAATTAATATCGTGAGTCATGATGACAAATATGTTATATCGGTAGTACGAATCCATGTCCCAGCGCTTGTTTTAAATTCATTATTCGGAGAGTCGTTTGGACGAACTGGAGAGAGTGGTGCTAATTCTGCATACTACTTCTGGAATTACTATTTCACTGAATCGAAGACTGTCAGATGTTGGATCGTTGACTCAATACTCGAGATTTTAAAAACATAAAAATCACACCGTCAAGTTACGACAGTAAAGCAAAAGTAAAAAAATTAATCCTTATGTTTTCAATGTTCAATTAATTCATCTCTATTGAAGCTAAAATCCTCCAGATTGTAAGGCCACGTCATGTTCAATTTCTTCTAACAAGGGGACCATGCGGACTTTCCCTCACCTATTTGATACATACTGACATAGTGTGTAGGGCAGGAGTGCCATTTCAGTATATATAACCAGTAAGAGGCTATTCTCAACCGTTTTCAAGAAAACCGAGTTTGAAAATTTTAGGCATGGTCACACTCTTTGTATGGTCGCTAATATTTACAGAGTCCACAGTCGAAGCGCTTAGTTTCATAAGCACGTGGTCTCCGGTGCCGCTAACGTTTTTCATTGCTACGTAATTCTAACAAGACCTTTATTATGACTGTGTAAATTAGCAATATTCAAAGAGACACAATTTTTACCCGGGAAAAAGGAGAACAATTTTTTCCTAATGAAATTAGAAATAAAAAAGAATACACGAAAACTTTCAATCAAATAAGTACAATCATTTAATTTATATTAATGTGTGTACATTTGTGACAAGCATAACGGGAACCCTATGTAAAATTGCGCAAATCAAGATCATACTGATCGCAGAAATACAGAAAACAATAATTCTTGCCACATGCACCATATGCAATGAACATCATAAGCTGTTATAATAGGCACCAACTTCTAAAACTTCACTGAAATATCCGATTTTCCCGGGGTAAAGATTAAGAAAATAATGAATGATTCATTAGATATTGATAATCTGCACAGTGTAAAGATTAAGAAAACAATAAATGATTCATTAGATGTTGATAATCTGCACAGTTGTAATAAACCTGCTTATAGAATTGTCAATAAAAAAGTACCAGCAGCGAGATTCGATTCAGAGATATCCCACGTAAGCAACTAAGCACTTAATCGGTCGGCTGCGGAGTGCCTAAATACTAGCAACAGTACAAAGTATATAAGAATGCCTAAAATTTTCAAACACTATTTTCTCGAAAACGTTTGAGAATTGCGGCTTCTTGTTTGTATACAGGGAGTGACGGATATAAGTGCAAATATTTTTGTATATGGTTTCTTAATAGGTGGAGACATCAGTGTGTTTGTTGTTTCTTCTCTGTGTCGAACAGTCTTTCCACAAACACGTCACAAGCTTTACTACCTGATGTTTTCTGAATGGTCTTAACTGCATCGTTAAGAGGACTATACCCTTCAGAATAGACTTGTACCCATTACACCATGTATATTGAAGTCCAGGTCGTGCCATACACAGCTTGTCAATATGAATCAAATCTATGAGGAGAAGTTCGTACAGTCTCCTCGAAAGCGATAGACGTTTCGACCGCTCGGAAATGTCACATTCACTTATAAAAGGGACCTCCCGCACTGATTCTGAAGAAGTGGGATTAGTGGGTAAAATTATTGCAGCTATTATTGGTGAGCCATTGTCACTGTACAGAAGGGGAAACAGATAGAGCAAGGCGGGGCGGGGAGGGTGAGAATTTTTTTGAAAGTAACACAGGGAGATTTTGGCATCACGAGTGCAGAATTAGGACGTTCTGCTTCAATTCTATTAAGTATCACTTCACCTTATCAAGTTCTCACAGGTGAACCATTAGTATTTTAACCCATGACAACTTTTCAGAATAAATGTCACTTGGTTTTATGGTAAGGTAGCGACTTCGGCCTTAACGGCATAAATGGTTGATGATAGCAGCATGTGGTATACGCACTCCCACTGTAAATGGTTCTAAATTGAAATATAATATGGTTGTCAACATTATAAGATGACACATAACATGTGTAAGTTAAAAAGTATGATTGTATCAGTGTTTGCCCATAACTATGAGTAATCGTAATTTTATGTACAGTTCAACATGAACATAGTACCCCTAGTGTGATCTCATGACCAGTAGAGGTCTGATGACTTGTAAAACAGTCCGTGAGTAATGCTGTTGTTTTGTGTATGTAATTTTTAAAAATGATTTTAATGTGAGTGCAACCGAATATGGGGATGGTAGTCCCGAAACTGATAATGCATTAAAGAGATTGAAAGCAACGGCTGCAGCTAGAGGCTAACATGTTTATAATTTTAACTCAACACACTACAGCGTTCCCGCTCTCCGTAACCATGGAAAGCTTAAATATTTATCAAAATATTATTGTCGTAGCTCAGAGGTGGCTTACTGGTCGTTGTTTGTATTCCCCGCTCACGGTGCCTGCGTGTTTACATCCTTGATGGAGGGAAGCAACGAAGCTGGAAGTCTATAGTCGTCTTCTCTGTTGAAGTTACATTCGTTCTTGGAAATCCCAAACCGCTTCTCGTAATTTCCTGCTATGCATGTTTATTTCCTTGGCCAGCATACATACAATGCTGAAGGCAATGTTTTGGCCGCGGTTATCTTAACGTTCTGTTATTGCGGATTTTAAGCTTCGTTATAACCGCGTACGGGCTTCGTGCTCGCTAAAAGTTCTTTTACTGGCCTTTCCCGGTCCCCTATGTACACTACCAAAATCACATTTCACCTCATAGACTCCCACAGTGTGGAGGTAATGAGGTGCTTCCGTTTTGCGTCGGAAAAATTTTATTTTGTTCGGGCTGAAAAAAAAAAGACCGAACAACATGCGTTAAGTAATGCACCACTAAAACCTTATTTGAAAAGGTTTAGAGCCACTTACGGATGTGAGAACCTATTCCGAATGCTTGAAACTTTGTTAATAGTCTTCGTCGGCCGGTGTGGCCGAGCGGTTTTCGGCGCTACAGTCTGGAAGCGCGCGACCGCTCCGGTCGCAGGTTCGAATCCTGCCTAGGGCATGGATGTGTGTGATGTCCTTAGGTTAGTTAGGTTGAAGTAGTTCTAGGTTCTAGGGGACTGATGACCTCAGATGTTAAGTCCCATAGTGCTCAGAGCCATTTGAACCATTTAATAGTCTTCAGTGTGGCACTGCGTCTAACGCATTCCGGATATCTAAGAATGTTGAATCCGCCTGTTGCATTTCATCCATAGTTCGCGAGAAAAGGATGAGCGGAGTTTCGCGATGCTTTATAAACTCGTACTGATTTTTGGACAGAAGTTTTTATCTCTCAAGGAAGTTTACTGTATTCGAACACAGAATATGTTCAAGAATCATGCAGCAAACCGACGTTAAGGACATTACTTTGCATTTTTCCGGGTCCGTCCTTTTATCCCTTTTATATACGGAAGTCACTTTTTTTTCTAGTCGCTTGGGTTTTCTCACCGGGCGATAAGTTAGCGATAAATGCAAGATAAGTATGGGGCCAATGCCGAAGACTGTTCTCTGTAAAACTGATTTGGATTCCATCAGGACCTGGCGACTTAATTATTTTCCACTCTTCCAACGCCAGGGACGCCTACTTCTATGTTCTCCGGACGGGAGTTTGCGCTGCAGTCAAACGGTGGTATGTCGTACGATCCTCCTAGGTGAATGACTTTTTTAAACTTTAGCTTTCCTTTTGCTATATTCTACTGCCACATCACCCTGGTTTGCGACTGACTGACTGGAAGCCTTCGATCCGCTTAGCGATTTTATGTAGAATCCGAATTTTCTAGGATTCTCGGCGGGAGCTTCGCGAACATGTCCAAAAGGTTTCGCGATTGCGATAATAAAACACACAGAACAGTTAAGACACTGTTTTTCATGCTTCAGGTGTTCCCTCTTCATTACAACACACAGAACGTTCACACAACCATGTGAAACCATCAGAAAAATCCTTCTTTGGGATGTTGTCCGACTCGTGCGTCACATTGGCTTGACTGTCCCTTATGTCGTCAAAATGCTGACCCTTAATGCTAATTTCTGCACTTTGTCATTTTGTGGTAGATTCGTATTGATAACATCAGTTCTCGTCACTCATGACGATCGTTACCAGAAAAGAATTGTCCGCGTTTTGCATTTCAGTCAAGTCGCGGGAGACATCCGCGCTTCGTTGTCTCTGTTCGGGAGTGGATGTCTACGTTACAAACTTGGCACAACGTCTAAAACATTTAGAGATGTTGCTCCATTACAATTTGTGACCCGACATTGCTGACACACTAAGGCCGTACGTCCACTACTTCACACTGCCCATTCACAACTGATTGGTCGAATGCGCTTATAACCCAGCAATAAAAATCAGTCTCGTCACTTTGTGGACGGACGGTTGTATGACAGCGGAACTAGTTGTATGCTTCGCACATCGATCTTTTTACAGTCGCGAGAATTTCTGTAACTTTTTTCATTTTGACATTTCGTCGATATTATTTGAACCGAGATAGCAACTCTATCTGTTTTCTCAGTATTTTCAGAATTTTGGTACTAGACTGCGGCGAGTCCTTTCGGGCCTTAATCCTTTTACTCGGCACATAGTTCAGAGGACGAAATACACTCGGTTCAGACTTTGCCGTTAGTTTCTGTACGAGCATCATGCAAGCACTACAAGACATATACTAAGTACGATGCTAACACATCTGCTTTTTGCAGCATGCACGTTATAACTTGGAAATGAAACGCGTGAAACTGAAATAACAGTGAGTAGTATTTTTTCCATTGGGAACCACAAAACCATCATTCAGATTACAGAAAAAGGAAGTAATTTCCAAGGTACGCTTATGGAAGAGCATGATATAATTAAAAAATACTGAAATTGGAGTGCATTGCAGATTAAATGTGACTTTACAGATGCATTGGTATAATTTAGTTTCTACACACGTAACCACATAGTAACCATGTTATACAAATTTATTCATCGTTGAGCCGTGCGCGGCTCGTGTTCATCCCGTTTACTGTTCGTCATCGTGTCTTACGGTACTGCCGCCTCGTTTCCTTATTCCATTTACTGGCGTCACTAACTTCCTGCCTTACCTGCCCGTGAGTGGCAGCAGCAGCGCTTATTGATAAGTGCACTCTCGTACCATCTCTGTAGCGGCCGATAGTATTTCCGAGTCGTGGTGTGTCGGGAGGTGATAGAAGCAAGCACCATTTCAGTCGGGACGCAGCAGCAGTGAAGTCGGGGACGGAGCGCCGGTGAAGCGCGGACAGCCAGTAGACGCACGACCGCTGGCGTCACACATGCATTGTCTGACGGAAGGAGATTTGAGCGGGGACGACCTTTCGTTGGTTGTTCGGTCGGTCGTCTCATCGGGCGACGTGTAAGCAGTTCTCTGACCGCTTCTGGGCCCCTTCAATTGGTCATCCAGACCGACCGACAACCTCTTAATCGGAAGGCAACCCAACCAAAGGCCGGCCGACAAACCAACCAACCAAATCAGTTCTGCTCCAACCGACGAGCGAAACGACAAGATGTCAATAGCTCAACGTGGGCCGGTTCCTTGCCTGTGCAGAGATGGCTGAGTGTTCCCTCTGCATGTTTGGGTCCTCGCCAGTGTCCCAGGTCGTCGTGTGTCCGAGTTGCGGACGGACCAGCAGGGCAGTCGGTCTGTTGGCGCAGAGCTGCAAGGAGGTCCCCGTCGCGCGACGCCAGGCCGGAGCCGCTGGAGGCGTGCACGAGCGGTAGCGGTTGTGAGGCGATTCTTGCGAGGGTTACGAAGTTCGTCGCCCACCGATCTTGGACTCTAAAGTTGAGTGCGCACTTAGCCTGCTATCAAGCCTCAACTGATATCATTTCTCTTCGTTTGATCCTGGTGGTTGCTTTTACGAGATTCCCATGAACAACAACGTGTGTGCATTCAAGTCGGCTAGAACTGTAAAATGTATGTGAAATCTTATGGGACTTAACTGCTAAGGTCATCAGACCCTAAGCTTACACACAACCTAAATTATCCTAAGGACAAACGCACATACCCATGACCGAGGGAGGACTCGAACCTCCGCCGGGACGAGCCGCACAGTCCATGACTGCAGCGCTTTAGACCGCTCGGCTAATCCCGCGCGGCCAGCTACAACTGCCGCCGTTTTCTTGGATGGGGTTTAACTTAACTGAATTCACTCCTTCATTAGTGCAGTGCACCATGGGATCTTCACCTTGTGACCGTTAACGTTCCGGTTACCTGCCCTGGGTGTTGACGTAGTTTTTGGCACTGTACTCGTATTTTCCTCGTCGTGTTGTTGCTGTCCAGCACGGCGTGTAGTTCGACAGCTGAGGTGTGTTAGTAGTTTTCGGCGTTTTTTCTGACTTGGCTGGATTGGGCACCAGTATCCAGAACGTTGAGCTGGCGTTTATTCTGATTCGGCTGGATTGGGCACCAGGATCCAGAACGTTGAACTATTGACATCTTGTTGTCGTTTTGCTCGTCGGTTGGACCAGAACTGATTTGGTTGGTTGGTTTGTCGGCTGGCCTTCGGTTGGGTTGCCTACCGATTAAGAGGTTGTCTGTCTGGCTGCCTGTCTCACCTAAACGTGCGTTAGTGTTATTTCCCAGGCCGACCCTTGGAACATTCTGAGCGCCGCTCCTTGTGTTTTACATAGTGATTGCCTTTCAGTCTTAAGTACTCCGTGTGGCCTTCCGCCGACTTTTAGCTTATTAAAATTTTAAGTTTTTTTTCTTTTTAGGCTTTAAGTTGTGAAACTGTTTTCTCCACTGTGTGTGGCCTTCAGCCGAGTTTTAAACTCTCTTAAACTGAAAATTTAAAATCTTGCTCTTTCCATTAAGTCAAAACACTGTAATTTTTTTCTAATTATGAGGTCTTCAGCTGAGTTTGCATGAAATGTTTCAAGCTATGGCCCTCAGCCTTTTCAAATTGAAAGCTCTTTGTTCCTAGGACTTAAGCTGTGAAATTGTTTGACATGGTGTGTTGCTTTCAGCTGGGTATTAATCTCTTTTAAATTAAAATTTCAAAATTTTGGTCTTGCCCTTCGGTCATAAGATTGGCATTCTTTAGTATGTGGCCTTCATCAGAGTATGCATAAAATGTTTTAAGCTAAGGCCCTCAGCCTGTTAAATTGAAAGCCCTTCTTCCTAGGCTTTAAGTTGTTAAATTATTTGGTTGACATGTGGCCTTCAGCCAGGTTTCAACCTGTTTAGAGTTAACATTGCAAATGTTTGTTTTGGCCTTAAGCAGTAACACTGCTCTTGCTTAATGTGTGGCCTTCAGCCTATTTTTACTGAACTAAAAAAAGTTTTTTTGAAAGAAATGAAACTTCCAGAAGAACTCCTGGCCCTCAATTCCTTGCTTAGACCTTGGGCCCTGGATTTTCTTGTGTGGCTTTCAGCCGATTTAAATTAAATCAGCAAAGCTTTTTCGTTAAAACCTTGAGTTTTTAATTCTTGCTTATGTTATGGTGTGTTTTAACTAATAATATTTATATGTTGAGTGTAACTAACAGCAATTTATTTTGGCCCCTTTCCACAAATTTAAGCTCACCTGTTCTGTCCTACTAGTCCAGGGATTTCAATCGTAGTTCAGTGTGTAAAATTACCAGAGGGAATGACCGAGTGAAATCAAACAAGCGACTGATCAGTTCTCATAAGACATAAATGTGTGACAGAGGTGATGTTAAACAACAGGACTGCATGTGAGTCGGAGTGCAAGTGAAGCGACATATCTACAAAAGCTCCCCTGTTTTCTGCGAGAGTGCTCATTGCCTCACAGTTAGAAAAAGCGTGCTGTCCGCAACGCCCACGACATTTGTATGTGTTCCGGTAATTAAGAGAGTTTTCAACAATATACACAAAATATCTTATGCAGGGAATTATTTATTGTTATTATATTTTATTAATTAGAATTAACGCACAGCAGAAAAGCGAATATTATGAAATTCTATTTGACGAGATTTAAAAAGAATAAATGTTAATTTTATTGGGTACATTTAAAAATAGATATGTATATATCTTTTATTAATGAACTACTTTTTTTATTAGTAGTCCAAACATTCGTGCAGATGATTATGGTCATAAGCAGGTGGATGCTACAAACAGTGCACATGTGCAGTGGACATTTAAAATTCATGCCCTGAAATTGTGCTTACGAGGAACGTTACAGTCTCTACGCCACCGTAGTGCATTACACCGATCCTGTTTATTTGCACGTCACGCCTAACGTTTTCATCTTGCATTACTTTAAGAGCTGACAACTGCCACAAATAATCCTTCCCCGTCAATAA
The DNA here is from genome assembly GCF_023864345.2 of Schistocerca serialis cubense. Lineage (NCBI taxonomy): Eukaryota > Metazoa > Arthropoda > Insecta > Orthoptera > Acrididae > Schistocerca > Schistocerca serialis. Next base: position 172,208,648 of record NC_064641.1, read on the forward strand.
ATAAGACCTGAAATTGTTGCACAGTTCTTATTTCAACGTGATGAGCCGGTGTTTCTAAGGAAAGAAAGAAAGAGGGAGAGGAGTTGCGTATGGCACTGTCGACTGAGAACTCCTGATTGCCTGACTGGCAAGAAATCAATAAACCACAAGTTCTTTAAAGAATGGAACTTCCATATACAGGGCTATTACAAATGATTGAAGCGTTTTCATAAATTCACTGTAGCTCCATTCATTGACATATGGTCGCGACACACTACAGATACGTAGTTTTGTTCGGCTGAAGCCGCACTTCAGGTTTCTGCCGCCAGAGCGCTAGAGCGCAGTGAGACAAAATGGCTACTGGAGCCGAGAAAGAGTATGTCGTACTTGAAATGCACTAACATCAGTCAGTCATAACAGTGCAACGACACTTCAGGACGAAGTTCAACAAAGATCCACCAACTGCTAACTCCATTCGGCGATGGTATGCGCAGTTTAAAGCTTCTGGATACCTCTGTAAGGGGAAATCAACGGGTCGGCCTGCAGTGAGCGAAGAAACGGTTGAACACGTGCGGGCAAGTTTCACGCGTAGCCCGCGGAAGTCGACGAATAAAGCAAGCAAGGAACTAAACGTACCACAGCCGATGGTTTGGAAAATCTTACGGAAAAGGCTAAAGCAGAAGCCTTACCGTTTACAATTGCTACAAGCCCTGACACCCGATGACAAAGTAAAACGTTTTTAATTTTCGGCGCGGTTGCAACAGCTCATGGAAGAGGATGCGTTGAGTGCGAAACTTGTTTTCAGTGATGAAGCAACATTTTTTCTTAATGGTGAAGTGAACAGACACAATGTGCGAATCTGGGCGGTAGAGAATCCTCACGCATTCGTGCAGAAAATTCGCAATTCACCAAAAGTTAACGTGTTTTGTGCAATCTGACGGTTTAAAGTTTACAGCCCCTTTTTCTTCTGCGAAAAAAACGTTACAGGACACGTGTATCTGGACATGCTGGAAAATTGGCTCATGCCACAACTGGAGACCGACAGCGCCGACTTCATCTTTCAACAGGATGGTGCTCCACCGCACTTCCATCATGATGTTTGGCATTTCTTAAACAGGAGATTGGAAAACCGATGGATCGGTCGTGGTGGAGATCATGATCAGCAATTCATGTCATGGCGTCCATGCTCTCCCGACTTAACCCCATGCGATTTCTTTCTGTGGGGTTATGTGAAAGATTCAGAGTTTAAACCTCCTCTACCAACGTGCCAGAACTGCGAGCTCGCATCAACGATGCTTTCGAACTCATTGATGGGGACATGCTGCGCTGAGTGTGGGAGGAACTTGATTATCGGCTTGATGTCTGCCGAATCACTAGAGGAGCACATATCAAACATTTGTGAATGCCTAAAAAAACTTTTTGAGTTTTTGTATGTGTGTGCAAAGCATTGTGAAAATATCTCAAATAATAAAGCTATTGTAGAGCTGTAAAATCGCTTCAGTCATTTGTAATAACCCTGTATAATACAGCTTCAAGCGTCTGATTGCTTTGAAAATGAGTTAATGTGTTAAATATTTGATCTTAAGCGTGTAAGTGAGAAACAGTGTAGAAAAGATTTGAAATTGTGCTTAGAGATTGTTGGAGATCCTTAAGTGCTCTGATTATGAAACTAATGTTGCTAATTAGCGCTCCATTTTAAGCAAAATGTAGTTTCCACGTATCTCAATGTTTACTTCGTCATATCTCCTGAAGTATGTGACGCACAATGACATAATTTTGCAGGCACTTTTAGTGCGAATAGATTCGGTAGTAAAGAAGCAATAAATCAGAACGTCATGCCTGACGATGGAGTTTTACTGTACGAACAGCGAAAATTTAGTAACGATGAACTTTTTCCTTTCATCATTTGGTGGTGGGAGGGTGGTGGTGTCAGCGAGAAAGTTTCGTAAAGATTTAAAATTTTATGTAAAGTGTGATAGAAGTCTCCAAGTGCTGTCATTCTCAAATACTGGATGAATAGAGCCTGGGTATTCGCGCGCCGTCAGTTGCGCTGTCTCAAGACTGACACACAGTTTCTAACTGCAGCTCTTGTCTTATTGTGTTAAACTTGTAACAGAAGGTTCATCATCATCTTCGTTTCCCCTCTATCCAACATCTGGTCGGGTTGGGGAATCAATGGTACTTCGCCACTTTACTCGGTCTTTCCACCATTATTCTTCCTCAATCTGGTTCCATATCAGGTTTCTCCTCCTTAAACTCATCTTTCTTGTATCAATCCAACTCGTTCTCGGTCTTCGTCTTGGCCTCTTGCCCTCAAAATAACTCCATCGTTCTTATTGGCATTCTTCCCTCTTCCATCCTCTTCACATGCCCAAACCATTTTAATCTATTCTTTTCAATTTTCTCAGTCAACTTCGCCACTCCAATTTCTTTCCTAACGCATTCATTTTTCTCTCTGTCTCTCCACGTCTTCCCTAGCATACTTCTCAGAAACCTCATTTCATTGGATTGTATCCTACTCTCCTCTCTTGCAGTCACTGTCCAAGTCTCTGAGCCGGCCGCGGTGGTCTAGCGGTTTTAGGCGCTCAGTCCGGAACCGCGGGACTGCTACGGTCGCAGGTTCAAATCTTGCCTCGGGCATGGATGTGTGTGATGTCCTTAGGTTAGTTAGGTTTAAGTAGTTCTAAGTTCTAGGGGACTGATTACCACAGACCATAGTGCTCAGAGCCATTTGAACCAAGTCTCTGAGCCGTAAATTAGTATGGGTGTAAAGTAAGTCTTGTATAGCACCAGCTTGCACCTCATTGGCACTTCCCTTCCCCACACCAAGCGTCTCAAACACTGGTAAAATGTACTAATCTGTTGTATTCTTTTGCTAATTTCTGTCTCCAAACGAGCATTTCCCATTAATACACTACCCAAATATTTAAAGTTGTCCAATATTTAAATATCCCGTCCCTTAATATGAATTTGTCCCTTGACCTCTCTATCCCCTCTGGTTACCACCATGGTCTTGCTTTTCTCCACACTAAATTTCATTCCATATTTCTCGACATTATCCCAGTGTGAGTATGTAGCTTAATGTCCGCATCCCCTCACTCCGTCAGCCACGACTGGGAGCGTTAGTGATTCATACCACAATAATGGTGGATAGCGTAAGTCTTAAGAACTGTAAGCACTACATCCCATCCCATCTTCTTGCTGGTTCGATTCCGGTGGCGGGACTTCCATCTACTTCCGCAACGAGTGCCATTATACTAGCACGTGTTACTGACGTCGACCTCGAAGACGGGAACGTATTCAGTAATTTTCTGTAAGGATATTTAGAGTATTTTCTGTAGTATGAGTCTTTTTATTTTTTTAAAAGAACCTCGTGTTATCTGGAAACTGGAAGGCAAGAATCGTGACTTTTGGTGCTCCACTTTCGTGTTGTGTTTTATTATATCTGTTACTCTGAGCTGAGGAGGTGGGCTCTTCTTGAGACTTTGACGCAGGTGAGGAAGTTGTCGCAGGGTGCATCAAACCAGTCAGAGGGCTGACGGAAAAGAATCCGGATAAGTGCGAGTAGGATTTACGCACCGATTGTTCCGTACAGACTTACAGGGTGTTTCAAAAATGAGCGGTATATTTGAAACGGCAATACAAACTAAACGAGCAGCGATAGAAATACACCGTTTGTTGCAATATGCTTGGGACAACAGTACATTTTCAGGCAGACAAACTTTCGAAATTACAGTAGTTACAATTTTCAACAACAGATGGCGCTGCGGTCTGGCAAACTCTATAGTACGATATTTTCCACATATCCACCATGCGTAGCAATAATATGGCGTAGTCTCTGAATGAAATCACCCGAAACCTTTGACAACGTGCCTGGCGGAATGGCTTCACATGCAGATGAGAGGTACTGCTTCAGCTGTTCAATTGTTTCTGGATTCTGGCGGTACACCTGGTATTTCAAGTGTCCCCACAGAAATTAGTCACAGGGGTTCATGCCTGGCGAATAGGGAGGCCAATCCACGCCGCCTCCTGTATGTTTCGGATAGCCCAAAGCAATCACACGATCATCGAAATATTCATTCAGGAAATTAAAGACGTCGGCCGTGCGATGTGGCCGGGCACCATCTTGCATAAACCACGAGGTGTTCGCAGTGTCGTCTAAGGCAGTTTGTACCGCCACAAATTCACGAAGAATGTCCAGATAGCGTGATGCAGTAATCGTTTCGGATCTGAAAAATGGGCCAATGATTCCTTTGGAAGAAATGGCGGCCCAGACCAGTACTTTTTGAGGATGCAGGGACGATGGGACTGCAACATGGGGCTTTTCGGTTCCCCATATGCGCCAGTTCTGTTTATTGACGAAGCCGTCCAGGTAAAAATAAGCTTCGTCAGTAAACCAAATGCTGCCCACATGCATATCGCCGTCATCAATCCTGTGCACTATATCGTTAGCGAATGTCTCTCGTGCAGCAATGGTAGCGGCGCTGAGTGGTTGCCGCGTTTGAATTTTGTATGGATAGAGGTGTAAACTCTGGCGCATGAGACGATACGTAGACATTGGCGTCATTTGGACCGCAGCAACACGGCGAACGGAAACCTGAGGCCGCTGTTGGATCACCTGCTGCACTAGCTGCGCATTGTCCTCTGTGGTTGCCGTACGCGGTCGCCCTACCTTTCCAGCACGTTCATCCGTCACGTTCCCAGTCCGTTGAAATTTTTCAAACAGACCCTTTATTGTATCGCTTTTCGGTCCTTTGGTTACATTAAACCTCCGTTGAAAACTTCGTCTTGTTGCAACAACACTGTGTTCTAGGCGGTGGAATTCCAACACCAGAAAAATCCTCTGTTTTAAGGAATAAACCATGTTGTCCACAGCACACTTGCACGTTGTGAACAGCACATGCTTACAGCAGAAAGACGATGTACAGAATGGCGCACCCACAGACTGCGTTGTCTTCTATATCTTTCACATCACTTGCAGCGCAATCTGTTGTTGAAAATTGTAACTACTGTAATTTCGAAAGTTTGTCCGCTTGAAAATGTACTGTTGTCCCAAGCATATTGCAACAAACGGTGTATTTCTATCGCTGCTCGTTTAGTTTTTATTGCCGTTTCAAATATACCAGTCATTTTTGAAACACCCTATATATATATATATATATATATATATATATATATATATATATATATATATATATATACTAGCTGTTATCCGCTGCTTCGCTCGCATATCAGTAGTTTTGTTGTGATGAGCGATGGTAAGTAGCTAGTAATTTTACGACATATCTGTGTGTACAGTGGTGTGTATAAAAAATATATGCAGTGCCGATATGAGAGTACATAATGATGGTGTTTCTGTTATTTTGATTTAAGTCGAATCAGAAAGCATGTATAATATTTTCTAATTACGTTTTAAAATGCCTCGATTCATTATCGGCTCACCTAGTGCTGGTTGTGAGATTTTGCCACCATAGTGACACGTACCAACCGTTTCTCCGTTTCTATTTTAATGCGTTATGCTGCCTACATTTTTATCCGTCCCCCTACATGCCTAATTTATGATTAACATAGTCAATTAATAGATGATAATCAAGCTCAGCCCCACAAAAAGCCTAGCACGTTCTACATGTAAAGCTACGGTTCTCTCGTTGCCGTGCAGCCTTTAAATGACGGCGTTGATGTGAATCTTCAAGTTTCTTGAAAGCTGTAAGAGACACGTGACGTTCAGCGTCTAAAATGCGACGGGCTTGTGACTGTTCTAATGGCCCTGCATCTCTTAGGGCTGCTTGATGTTCTGCATCCAAGTTCCGGTGGACATGAGACTGCTATGGGGCTTGTTGGATTCGAGTAACTTTCGCAGCTTGAGTTATCGTGGGAAACAAACAAACACTGTCCGAAGAGTCCTTGAAGGCCCAAAGGTACTGACCGACCGCCGTGTCATCCTTACCCCTTTGGCGTCACCAGATGCTGATACGGAGAGTCACGAGGTGAGCACACCGCTCTTCCGGCCATTGTCAGTTTTCGTGGCCGATGCCGCTACTTCTGAATCAAGTAGCTCCTCGGAATCATAGGAGCTGAGTGCAACCTGCTTACCAACAGCACTCCGCAGATCCGGACAGTGCGATCCATCCTAGTGGTAGCAAAGCCCGACAGGGCTTAACTTCGGTGATCTGACGGGAACCGGAGTTACCACTGTGGTGAGGCCGTTGGTACGAGTTCTCTTGGAATTGTACCCTAAACAGACTTGCGTTTGCGAGGTTTTTAGTAGTAATGAGAAGAGTGCTCCACCTACCATCTTCGAAGGATGTCATGGGTCTGATGATGGTCATGTGATATGACCGAAACCGGTCACCTATGTCCATGTAGCATACGTGGTGCGATCAAGACTGAATTTTAAAAAGAAAAATTTTTTAAAAATTTTTTGATCGCTGGTCCAAAAATGTTTATCAAAATTTTTAATATGGTTCTCCGGCTTCCCGTCCGTTTTTGTCGTTGTATCCCCATCAGAACTCTGCGGCTATGCCAGGTGGTGTAGAAACTCCTTATCGTAAACACCGCGAACAATAACATTGGATTCGCCCTGTCACGGAATGATCTGAAGACACTAAGAGTTGCCGACTATCGTGCCAGTGTCGTCTGCATGCTAGTCGCGTATGCCACACTTGATAATGTTAATAATATTCAAAAAGATAAAACTTCTTAAAGTAGCCTATGGTCTTCCTCAGGCTTCAAGCTATTTGCAGCCCAAATACCATCGAAATCAGTTCAGTATTAGAGTTGTGAAAACGTAACAGAGTGAGTTACTTTCGCAATTAAGATTCAGAAGGATGTAGGTTGCAGTAGGTACTTGGAGATGAAAAAGCTTGCACAGGATAGAGTAGCATGGAGAGCTGCATCAAACCAGTCTCAGGACTGAAGACCACAACAACAACAACAACAACAATACTGTTATTAGAATGGAAGTATGGATTAAACATGTCGAAAGTTGAATAAACATTGTATTGATTACGTTGAATCGTATTACATAGGACACATCAACAAATAAAAGCATTTTCACAAATATGATGAAGTTCAAAAGTCAAAGAGTAAGTAGCTTTTTCAAAGAGTAATTATTTTTTCTTATTTCGGGTTATATTCTTCAAATTAATAACGATGTTGCACTACAGACTTTCTAGAGTAGCCTCAGTGTTCAGTCTGTCTACATACTAAATTTTATCAAAATCGGTTCAGCGATTTAGTCGTGAAAGCGTAACAGTCAGAATTGCTTCCGCATTTATAATGTTAGTGTGGAAATATGGTTAATTCATCCATCCACAGACTTTGAATTTCGAAGATTTTTGCCTGTTATAGGTATCGATACTGGATATGTGACATAAATGACCGTATCTTTTAACTACATTGACTTAGATGCTTCAGTTTTTTACACTGTCAAGGGACCGTAGAGTTTAGCAAGTGCACACGTTTCAATTTTATACATCTACCCCAGAGAATAAGGGGTCTTAACAGAAGGACGGACATACAGACACAGTCGGATAACAAACGAAAAAATTTTTTTTGTCGAGTGATATAATTACAAAGTAACAGTTTCCGGTTTTTTCCGCTGATTGTGCTGTGATACCTTGCTTCTTGCCATACTGCATGTATTTGACATAAATTTCAATACGATACACCTACACGTTCCTGAGAAACAGGTTTTTTGACAGTCGGACAGACAGGCAAGAAAGTGATCTACAAGGATTCTGTTTATACCTTTTGAGGTATGGAACCCTAAAAATGGCTACATGCGCCACCCGATTGGAACAAACGTCTTTGTTTGTTAATATCGATAATGAGCTTATTTAGTACAAATGTGCCAGATACCTTGCAAAAACTGAACTTAAAGCTAGCCAGAAAGAAGATCCACGAGTTGCTTATGCAGAAGTTAGGCGCATGACTCATGCACTATTACAGTTGATTTCAGAAAGTTAAATTACAGAATCATGTGGAACATCTCCCAAGTGGAATGTTCCGAAAAGGAACTGAAGTTAAGAAAAAAAAAGGTTTAAGACCTCATGTCATTCTTAAATTTTTGTGCTACTGTACAAATAAATAATATAGAAATTACACTGCGAGTCGTGTGTCGGACAACAGGCCACCTATTCCTTTGATTTATTACACAATTAAACAGAAAAGCTTAATTATCAAGTAGTATCCAGGCAAAAGAAAGCAAGGAAAGTATACGATTTGTGAAGAAGTGACCACACATTTTATGTAAGTCCTCCCATTTCCGCATAGCAGGACCGGTTTTGAGAGCAACTAGCACTGTGTAGCCAGTTCAGAACACACACAGAAAAATGAACTGTGTACAAGCACGTGAAACGGTTAGAAGATTGTTACGATCTGAAAAAGACTAGTAGATTATCAGCGCCTAGCGCAAGAACTGACAAATGAGCCATATCGTTAATATAATGTAATGTAAAACGTGAAACTAGCCGAAAATATTGAACATCTGTTGGCTACATGACCATCAATCGGCCATTGATTTCAGTCAAAATCATGAAGAGTCCTTAGAACCCTGTGTGGATCAATTTGACGTGGAAGAACACGGATATCAGATACCAGACTGAGATTTAAGGGATGAATACTAAGAAAATTTCATTCGGCCATAAGCTGTCTTAAGCCCTTACGAACTGACCCTCTAACAATTTCTGTGTGTTGTTTGGCATAGTGAAAACACAACGAAGGCGGGGTGGAGAAGAAGTGATGGGGATTCGAATAAGAGCTGATCCATTTGTGACGGAGATTATTAGCCGTCAAGAGATCTTAAAAATTCTTAATAATGTACAATGAGAAACACAAAACGAAGGACTCGTATTACGTGGTAGACATTCTCTCATGTCCCTATACACATCAACTGCTACTATAAACAATTCACATAATGACTAAGATAGTAAAATTGGAGCTATACGTTTTGCACAGATGGATGCTAAGTATCATTCTTCTCGTGAGCAATAGCGAATGGAACAGGAGCGGGAAAATGCACTGTGTATCCTCTACTAGACGCAGTACGGTACCACTCACAGCAGTGACGCATGTGTAGATATGACAAATGTAAACAATATATAGTTCAAGAAACTAAAAAGAGCTATTTCAAGTTCAAAATGTTTTTTATTATAATGAAACTAGGAATGCGGGAATAGAGTTGCGTGTGGTGTGTACAGTTATTTTTTGTTGCACTACGCTAGAAAGTTTTTGTGCCCGCCAACCTTATTTGTTTTCCATTTTCGCAATTTTCCTTTTAGTACATTTCTTTCTTCCTCTAAAAAATTAAGATGCCATGATATAAAAAATGTAATCTGTAATGGAAAAACTTAAAAGAAACATATTGTGGAATCCGCACTGAAGTGATCTTCCTTCTGACAGTTATCTTCCTGCTTAAAAAAAAAAAAAAACTGTTTCAGAGCGGGGGAGAAACAAGCTCGGCTTACGTGATATCGCGTTTTGGACAGAAGGGAATGCGCACGAAGGAAACGCAATTGCTATTAGCACCTTAAAGTAACAACGAAGATAATAAGACAAATGCGGTTTATTTACAGAAAGGAAAGATATAAATGTATTTCATGTGAGAACCTGAAGGTAAGTATTAATCTAGAAGCTTAGATTAAGACGTAGAAGCCTGTTCCGCGATACTTCTTTTTGGTTCAATAAATGGTTCAAATGGCTCTGAGCACTATGCGGCTTAATTTCTGAGGTCATCAGTCGCCTAGAACTTAGAAGTAATTAAACCTAACTAACCTAAGGACATCACACACATCCATGCCCGAGGCAGGATTCGAACCTGCGACAGTAGCGGTCGCTCGGCTCCAGACTGTAGCTCCTAGAACCGCACGGCCACTCCGGCCGGCTTCTTTTTGGCAGCCAACAGCTATGTCATCACAATTAATGCCGCTTAAAATCTCATATTCAATTTGAAATACAGATAATATGTTCCTTACATTGCAGTAAATAGGATATAATTTTTAATTCGTTTTAAATCAGAAAACGACCTCCCCGGCGAATAATTATACTGCCGGTGATAGATGCATTCTGAGCCCAGCCGTAATGTTTTCATATAATTTGATCGGTTATTTTTCTTGCCCGAAAAGCAAAAGTTTTTCTGTCGAGGTTCTATTTCATCTTTGCTCATAGCATGTTCCAAGTGGAGTGCAAGGGTTGTACATTCGCTTTCTCTGTACATTTCCTGGGTAACCTGAACCTTTTTAGTTGTTGTCTACGTTCATCCACATCAAACTTTGTAAGCTTAGCCAATTTGCATACTCCAAAACTTTTAGGGTTGGCAATATCTTCCCTTTCACATTCAGCAATTCGTGTCCTATTTTGCGCAACACTTATCTACCTAACGCTGCTCATCGAGCTGGATCGACTACGTTAAAAAAAAAGCATTATCTAACAAGGGCAGAGATGGCAACAGACAACCAAGGCATGATAAACTTGTACGCGAGTCAATGAGAAATAATTACACACTGGTTTTAGAAGGTTATGTAGAAGGGAAAAGTAAGCGAGGAAGGAAGAGATTCCAGATACTGGATGACATGATGGACGGTACAACATACAGCAGCCTTAAGAAGGAAGCAATGGATCGCAGAAAATGGAGAGGCAAAGGACCTGCTAATATAGCAGATAACTGATGATGATGATGATGAGTGTGATAAATGCGATTGCAGGTTTTCTCGGCGTATTACAGCCAAGGATGATGGGTACGAAACTCACCGAAACGTTGCGACAAGACGACGCCACCCCTCGGCCGATCACCCGATAAAAAGAGTTCATCAACTATACAGCAGTTGCAACAAGCAACATAAATAATCGCCCTCCCAAATGCAACTATAGCGACTGTACTTATGACTGCTGGTTTGCTTTCCACGTTTCCAAATTACATACAGGTTTTGTTGTGATGGCATCTACAGAAAACACGCCTCTCAAGGTCTCTAGGCGGCCCCTTTCCGCTCGGCGCCCTAAATCCGGTCAGGTCTATTTTCCCTAATCGAAAATGCTGCAATGATCACAATTCTACATATGTAAGTCTGCAGGCTTTCGTGGCCGTTGTCACTGAAGTTAAAATCCTCTGGGTTATTAGGCCACGTTATGTTTCTTCTAAAATGTTTGACACACAATTTTAGAAGAAACATGACGCGGCCTAATAACCCAGAAGATTTTAACTTTAGTCACAATTCTACATAATCGCATAGTTCTCCAGCCCTTACACTTTTGAAGAAACACAAGATTTCTGAGGTGTCTTTTGGTGCTTGTTACTTTTGGAAAGAAACAAGAAATTTCGGTGGGAATCCGCTTGCTGTAGAGCAGTGTGCTACGCCGTGTTGCCTCGCCACAGGCGCGAGGCAGTGAGCGGGTTTATCCCAGGTACAGGCACGCCTGACGCGGAGACCGCAGCTGCGTTTGCGACACGCATTACCAATTGAGCCGGCCGCGGGCTTAACTGCGCCATTTGTCTGCCGGCCGCTTCCATCACCGCCCGCGCGATATGATCCCCACGGCCCCCCTTTCTGCTCGTCCGCTGACAACCGCGTTTCCACCGACTGCACGTTGTACGTCACACAACGGCCGCGAGTAGACACGGCGCATAAACGTAACACGCTTCTGGCAATTCACCGGCTTTGTATTCTTCGGTAGATTTCTGTCACAATGAAAAGTGTGTTTTCCAGGTTGTCGTGTTGCTGTTTGAGTTCAGAACTGAGCCAGCCGCAGGCTAGTTTAATAAAATACCCGCAACAGGTTTTTCTCTGCGACAAAGAGAAATTTATTTCGAAGCTGGAACAGTCTTTAAATGACGCCAACCGTAACAGTTGAATAAGTTTCTGGTAACCTACAAAAAGAGGCTGTCCTCTGTCAACAAAAATGGAACAGATTTTAATCAGACTGGGGCACTATAAACTGAGGATGTACCACAGGGTTCCTCTCTGGGGCCACTGCTTTTGTCAATGTATATCTATAATTTTCCTCTAAAGGTGGCAGATGACTCAACATTTTTGTTTCCATATGACAACTCGTGTCAAAAATGTGGAATGACTGAGGAAATGAGATTTTAACTCGTACCTTACAGAAAAATTATTTCAACTTGAATTAATAAATAAATGATTACTAGAAAAATGTATTTTTAATGTACCGCGTTTTTATCTAGGACTAAGAAGTATAGTATCTCCTAGCGCCCTACGTGCTCCTAACGCCACACAGATAATCCCGAAAATATGTGCTTGTGAATTTTTAATAGCTATGCAAATACTTGCAAGAAAAACCGTGGCACATGCAATACATAATTGATGTATCAATAGTTAATCTCCTTACTATTTCACTCTTACTAACTGATGCAAGAATAGTTCGTCCCCATACTATTTTCCATTGAATGCTCACCACTTTTTTCGTTTTAAGTGTTACAAGTATTTTCATAGCTATTAAAAATTCGCAACTGCCTGTATGGAGTTGGGAGTCTGTATGGAGTTAGTAGAAATTGTAATATACTTGTCAGTCCGATTTAAAAACGTGATGTATTAAAAATTCATTTCTATTTAAAAAATTATTTTCTGCTTTTTAGTTTTCTATTTGTGAAATTTTTCGATCGCTTTCAAACAACCTGATGAGAATACAACGAAGAGGTGTGGTAAATTTTAGATTTATTTAAGTTTTTCTTTGTATGACTCAACCAATATATTGCTTCCTCTCACGTATATCTCGCGAAAAGATCTTGAAGGTAAAAATGAGACACATTTGAGCTCACGCGGAGGCTTACGAGGAATAGTTCTTCCGGCGAACTATTCGCAACTGAAACAGGAAAGGGGTCAAATGGCAGTGGCACGCAAATTACACTCCCCCACAAGACTTGAAAGTGAGTTAAAACCGCATTGTCATCCAGTGTCATGTTTAAAGTATAGGGTGTCTGGCATATCGGGAAGCTGGTTTAATATCATTTACAAAATTCGTACCGTGCAGACAGTGACTTAATAAAAACGTGGTAAACAAGCGAAAGCGAACTTTTTACAAGTAGGTTGGAAATTAAATAGTGGCAACACTGCTGTGGAGACACTGTGCCATGGAATCTACTATTGTCGCTGATAGAACACGTTGTTGACATACCTACCCTACCTCCGAGCAAATGGACTCGGCCGTCCCACGTCACCGGCGTGCGCATAATCGAGGGAAACACAGTCACTTGTGAGCGAGCAGTCTAACGTAACGGTGTCACTATGTTTTCGAAACAGGAACAACAGAGTTGGATCAAGATCGAACGTGCCAGAGGTCGTTCAGCACGACAGTGTCATTAAGGTCTTCAAGAGCTTTGCGAAGGAAGCGGCGACACTTTCTGCGCAACCCACTCATCATTTTGCACGACAATGAGAGGGCGCATACAGCGAAAGCTGTGGCTGCTCTGTTCCGTCGATGGGACTGAGAAGTACTGTAACGTACACCATACTCCTCGGACTTAAGTCCTTGTGACATTGATTTGATTCTGAAGATGAAGGAACCACTTCGTGGCATTCGCTTCAGAACTGTTCCAGAGATTCGACAGACAGTAGACAGCTCCATTCGCACCATCAAGAGGACAGGCTCTGCTGACGGTATACTACGCCTTCCACATCGCTGGCAACGAGTTCTACAAAACGCTGGGTACTACTTTGAAGGACAGTAACACTTGCAAACATGTAACTCTTTTGTATTGGTTGCGAATAAATAGTTGCCACTATTTAAGTTCCAACCCTCGTATTATTAGGAATGAAGATAGATGAAAACCTCTCTTGGAAGTACGACATTCAAAGTCTTGTGAGAAACAAAATGCTGCTACCTTGACTATATGAATAATCTCCATTGTCTCTGATACTGGAACCGAAAAGCTTGATTATGTTGAATGGTTTAACATACATTTTGGGGCAGCTCTGTACATTCACAAGTAATGTTCTCACGTCAGTCCAGAAAAGGACAGTGGGAACAATTTGCGGCGTCAGTGCGTAAACTAAAAGCGTTTCGGAATTCTAACTCTGCCGTCTCTGTATATATGTTCCGTCATCGCATTTGTAATGAATAATATGCCTTCGTTCAATAGCAACCTGTCACATTCTCTCAGTGAACACAGGGTCCTAAACGATTTGCACTCGGGTATCACTTCTTTAATAACACTACAGAATGCTGTGCACTATTTTGTAAGTCTCATTTTCAACAGAATTTCAGCAGAACCGAAAAATCTAGAGCGTAATCCTTAAATGTTGAACTCTTACGTTAAAAGATTTATTTGCAGAACAGTCAATGCATTCTGTGGCTGATTCCCTCGGAATAGAGTTTTTCTTCACAACACGTTATTTATTTTTGAATTTTTGTAGTCTCCTTTAACGGCCGGCCGGAGTGGCCGAGCGGTTCTAGGCGCTACAGTCTGGAACCGCACGACCGCTACGGTCGCAGGTTCGAGTCCTGCCTCGGGCATGGATGTTTGTGATGTCCTTAGGTTAGTTAGGTTTAAGTAGTTCTAATTTCTAGGGGACTGATGACCACAGCAATTAAGTCCCACAGTGCTCAGAGCCATTTGAACCATTCCTGTAACGGTTTTTATTTTCTTACTACGTATCTGTGAATTACGTAGTAACTCTTATCATGCACAAAAATCTTTGCCTCAAATGATGCCACTAGCCCTGAAGATAAAACACATTATACTGATGAAACCGAAGTATCCAGAATGAAATTTGTGCTCTGCGTCACAACGGACTATATAATTAAACATCCTGTTAATTTTAACTGTCTCGAATACGCATTTAGTTTATATGGCACGGACAGTTTTACTATGCGAGAAAGATTCGTGTTAAGGTTTTTGTGCCTTGCAATGCTCTAGCTTTTACACTGATATACGTTGAGTAACGTATTTAATTAGTTAATTAATTAAAATGTGCACTGCTACACAGAAACTACAACTAAAATTACAAAAATGAAGTTACGTGCGCCAACTACCTGGAGTGGAACTGCACACGTATCAGGACCACTTCTTTTTTTTTTTTTTTTTTTACATTAGACGCAGCTGGGAAAGCGTGAATGTCATATTTTGTTTCAGCCGACAGATTTAATTGAAAAGCTTCTATTTTATTTTGATGCGCCGGACGTGAGTTTTCTTTTCTGAAGCTCTTTCTCTCAGAGCATCAGTTACACCAAGTGCCACAAAATTATTGGTTGTGTACACGATATTCCAGTCTCTATGTAACGCCGGAAATGCATATCCTCCTATTTCCATCTACTGTACTATAAATTTTTTCCTTATTTTGTTAGCTGAAGATATGACGTTTCTGTGTCTTTGTATATTGTAATTGTTTTACTATTTGTATATATATATATATATATATATATATATATATATATATATATATATATATGCATTTATGTCGATGTATAATTGGTTTGTTTTGTAAATATTATTTGTATTTTTACGCTGGGTCTGGCCTAGGGAAAACTAAGCTATCGAACGATTACATCGATAGGTCGTGTGGAGGACCAAAGTGTTTAGGATCTTTGGTAGGGTTATCTCTGCCGCGCGGAGCGCGGGCAGAACAGAGTCTGGCTGGGGTAGGGCGGTGGAGCAGGTGTGTTGTGTGACGCGCTTTCGGGGTTTGGCAGCATGTAATTGCGCTCGACTTGCTATGATAGTTTCTGACACGGTGTCGCGGAGGGGAAGCATTGGCTGGCGCACATCAAGAGCCCGTTTCGCCTGGTGACAGTGTCGAGAAGAAGGCGCGCGAAATCCAGCTTGTGCAACAGCGACAGCCGACAATGAGTGACTGTCGCCACCTCCTCGACCGACGACTTCAAACCTTCAATCAACCAACAAGGAAGACTGGAAGCACGTAAAGTTTTATAACTGTATGGCAGACCTCAGCTTTTCAAACTGTTTCAAAATTACAGCAACGTAGCATGAACCTTTGTTGCTCATTGTCCCAATTGCATTACCAAGCAGCGTCCCTTCCTTTTCCGGAATGAACCCGAGTGTCGTTGAAATTCAAACGCCAGCATTAAAGTATTATCATTCTATTTCACTGCTTTAATTTGAAAGTTCAGTTAAAGTATTCATAGCTGGCTACAATATTTAGATTACACAAGCTCAAATTAAGAGTGCGAGTTTTGTTACCATATTTTAGCTTACCTGTGACTGCAGCTCAGCTTGGTACGTACTAAATTTTACTATTGTTGATTGTTCAAATCATTTAATTCAAGTTCAAAGTTAAATCTCTTATTTCTAAATTGCGTAGATTCAAGTAGCTTTTGAAATGATTGTTGAGGTAGCCCAAGACTAACCTTATTTTATTGAATTTCGTAGTGCTTCAGAAACAAAGTTCAATATTAATTTCAGTCACTAAATTAACTTTCAATTTTCCGGTTTTATTAATTCTTTTGCTAAATTAAGTCAGAGTGTAGCGAAATTTATTGCTTCTGACAAACATTCAGTTTTCACACAACACATGTCAACCTTCAGCTTTTAGTACTAATTACATGTGCACTGACCTTTCTTTTTCAGTTATTATAGTAGTTGTCCATGGGACTGGCGACCGTAATTCTCCCCAAATCTCAAATATCTAATCAACGCCAATTAATTGTTAACGTAACGACCGCACATTTACTTTCTTTATTAACTTCACCCCTTTTCAAAATTAATTTCCACCAATTTCATTTGCATTTTTCCTTTCATTTAGATGTAACCCTTTCCTCCCTCTTTACCGACAGATTAACTTCGGTGACAATTGCTTTTCCCAAATTTCCATTAGGTGCACGCGGTTTAATTTTTCACTGTCATTAAGGTCGATAAGTGAGGGGCAGGTTACATCTATTATGCCCCACAGTTTTTTCTCTCTGCTGCTGTCTCTGGTATCATGAAAGTTATTCGCTGACGACCTGTCACATTTCCCTCTTTCAGGGTTTCCCGTACATTGCTTTCCTCGCTCATTCTGTGGAGGACCACCAACTTTATTTATCTTATCAGTCCATTTAAATTTCAGTATGTCTTCATTACAGTTCAAATGCTTCAATTCTCTTCTTTTCCTTCCGTCTCACAGTCCGTGTTTCAATAATGTCGTCCCGGCATGCGTTCTCAAAAATGTCTTTCTCAGTTCGCAACAACTTAATTTTTGATTAATAATCAGCACTGGCGGCGAAAGACTTCCGGCATAAGAAGTCACCGTCATTCTGCCAACGGCCTTGTCAAAAGATGGGGGAGGAGCGAACAGCACTTCAGGCCATTCAATCGTCCCTGGGGTGGGGAACTGCCACTAAAAGGGGAAGAATCAGCAATGATCAGCGACATGAGGATGCAGAAGACAATGGAAGCCACTACGTTAAAAACACATAAGTAAATGGTGGCCTATAATTGAAAAAGTTTGATGATGATCACTCCACTGGTAAAAGACACCGGAATAGTCCCCATTCCGATCTCCGGGAGGGAACTGCCAAGAGGGAGGTGACCATGAGAAAAAGACTGAATAATCAACTATAACCAAGGATAAGTTCTACGAGTAGGGGCGTGCAATATCAGAAGCTTGAACGTGGTAAGAAAGCTAGAAAATAAATAAAAAAGTAAAAAATACTACCTACTTCGTAGGATGTTTGGTTAGTTATTTAGCTAGCCAGATGATTTGTTTGGTAACTAAAAGTTGTCTGGTCTCATGACCACGAAACAAACAAAACTTATCCAAATCTGCAGAAAAAAATTAATATTTTGGTCAACATTTGTAAAACTCTAATTCCTCTCTCTCAAACCCCACCGTATGGGGAGAGAGGGAGAGTTTTAGTATTAGCGAATCAAAATTTACGAAGCAAATAAGTATTTTTTATTTATCCGTAACCATTTTCCACGCAAAAATAAGAACATAGATTTTCTTGAATTACAGCGTCAACTACCAAGAATCAAAACAGATGTTTAAGACAAAATGTGTGTAGTTTTTTATGTAGAAACTGATTCCGCAATAAGGATGGGGGTTACCATTTGAAATTTTAAAGTTGCCTCCCGCCCCACCGCAAGGGGGCTTTGGTGGCGGGCTAATTTTAGCACCAGCAGATGTCCCCCCTCGAAAATAATCAACTTTGGATTCTACACATTTTTTCGTGTAAAGCTTACTTTTCGAGTTATTCTGGTTTGTCAACTTAAAATTTACACGCTGTATAAGGACTCTAAACGCTGGAAATATTTTCTGCAACTCGTCATACTAGCGTCTTGTATGAGTTGCTTTGAAGATAGACTGCACTGTTCCAGAACGCTCCCAGCAAATCTAAGACTTCCATTCGCCGTTCTCCTACAGATTGTTGCGTTTGTCCCATTTCACATCGCATCATAAGATTAGACCTAAATATTGTAACTCTGTGACGAGCTCCAATCGTTGACAACTAATGTCGTAATTGGTTTAAATGGTTCAAATGGCTCTGAGCACTATGGGACTTAACATCTATGGTCATCAGTCCCCTAGAACTTAGAACTACTTAAACCTAAGTAACCTAAAGACAGCACACAACACCCAGTCATCACGAGGCAGAGAAAATCCCTTACCCCGACGGGAATCGAACCCGGGAACCCGGGCGCGGGAAGCGAGAACGCTACCGCACGACCACGAGCTGCGGACTGTCGCAATTGGATTCTACCAGGCTCTCCCTCTTTATTATGAGCATTACCTTATATTTACCCACGATTAGCTGTCATTCTTTTCGCCAAGTGGAAATATCACAAAACTACTTCTGCATTTGCTTCCAACTACGATAATTTTCCTGATAAATTATTGGTCAGTCCCTTGAAATCGGACAGGTGCCTTGTAGCGCTGTACACAGTGTATTACGGCTGTCGAGGTTTCAAATGGTCGTTCACCGTTAACCTAAGTCACAGAAGCGGCGTCACGGTATCAGCGCAGTAATATGGGTCGGCGTGGACACGAGGCGCCGCACGGGATTAGCCGAGCGGTCTTAGGGCGCTGCAGTCACGGACTGTGTGGCTGGTCCCGGCAGAGGTTCGAATCCTCCCTCGGGCATGGGTGTGTGTGTTTGTCCTTAGGATAATTTAGGTTAAGTAGTGTGTAAGCTTAGGGACTGATGACCTTAGCAGTTAAGCCCCGTAAGATTTCACACACATGAGCATTTTTGGAGGCGAGGCAGAATGGCAGAAATGAGCTATTGTGTTTGAACTTGTCCATTACCACACCGGTTTGTTGGTATATCAAAACGGGCTGCCCAACGTGTCTGCAAGGAGCGGTGGACCACTCGTAGCCTTGTAAGACGGTGTGAGACCAGTGGTCGTAAAAAGTTCCTAACCAATTGCGACCGGAGGCTAGCATCACGGCTTGTCAGTGGCGGTTGGTTTCAAGCCCGATAGGAATTGCGTCCATGTTTGCAGGTCTGAACTTTGCAAAACTTCAAGCAGCCAAGATCACTAATAAAATATTGATTTAGATGACAAGTTTTGGTAAAACTATGTTACCATCATCGTACCTCAAGGTCAGCATCAACCATTACTCCAACGGAGTACACCCTTCATTGGGCCAAAAAAATGGAAGTCGGAAGGCGCGACATCCGGACTGTCGGATGAATTAGGAAGAACTGTCCAAAGAAGCTTTGAGAGTTCCTCTCAGGTGTGCAGATTCGTGTGAGGCCTTGCGTTGTCACGGAAGAGGAGGACTTGGTTTGCATTTGTGTGACGAGAACACGCTGAAATCGTTTCTTCAATTTCCTGAGGGTAGCAAAATACATTTCAGAGTTGATCGTTTCAACCATTAAGGAGGACATCAAACAGAAGAATCCCTTTAGAGTTCCGGAAGACGACCACCATGACTTCACCGGCTGAGAGTGCAGCTTTCAACTTACTCTTCGAAGGAGAGATGGTGTGGAGCCACTCCTTGGATTGGTCGAAGTGATGAAACTATGTTTCTGCGCCTGTGACGCTATTCGATAAAAATTGTCACTATCAGCCTCATAACGTGCAAGCAATTACGCACAGATGGTCCTTCGTTGGTCTTTATGGTCTTCTGTTAGGCCTCGAGGAACTCAGCGGGCATACAACTCTGAGTACTCCAACTGGTGGACAAGTGTGTCAGCGCTACCAACAGAGATGTCCAACTGAACAGCGAGGTGTTTGATTGTGATTTGCCGGTCACCTCGAAGGAGAGTGACCGCACGTTCCAGCATTGCAGGAGTCGTAACTGTGGGCAGCCGGCCTGCACACGGGAGATGGGCAGGTTTGTACGACTATGCTGAGATGATGACAGAAGCCTCGCCAACGACTCGCCGTGCTTATGTTTACTGCCATGTCTCCGTACACATTCTGCAAGCGACTATAAATATCTGCGATGTTCTGGTTATCCGACAAAAGAAACTCAATTACAGCTGTCTGCCTGGAAACGCAATTTTGAAGCCTACCTATAGAGCCGCCACTTATCGGAGCGTCATGAAACTATGAGGGGTGAAGCGGGAATATTCCACGATGTCCCACAACAAATTCCGCGGTTTTTAAACCGCAGCTGGCCGAGAAGAAAAAATTTTTTGCATTACTTACTGAACGCCTTTCGTATGATGTTCTGGGGGTGTTCTTCGTAGCATGAATTGTGCCAACGCATCCACCAGCATGTTTATTATAACATTATCTTTGGCCAAGTGTTGTCCTTTCTCATTAAAGGTTTGCTGTGGGCTCTCCCGTCTTCCAAGATGACTGCTTCGTGTTCACGGGCTGCTTGCAAATGTTAGGGATACGGTAAACGTTCAGGCAGCTTACCGCACTTCGACCGGCCCGCTAAATCCTCCTATCGTAATACCACAGAAAATGTGTGGATGTATTTTAACCCTAGCAATCAAAATTCGCGTTACACGGTAGCTCAATAGCATGTACTGGTTTCCCGCACAATCTTAATCAGCCTCTCGGCCGATCGTCTGTAGGAGATCCATATCGCGTCCTCTACTGATCGCTACGCTGAGCCCGTATATTGGTGCGGCTTGTGCAGGCTATAGGAGGTGAGTCGAGTGGGTACCGGCAGTGGCGAGTACGGCAGAGCAGTCGTGTCTTGTGAAGTGGAGGCAGCTGTTTTGGAAGCCACTAGACAGTGTGGTTGGACGCTGGGGCTTTAAGCAGTTTTGTCGATGTGACGAATTGTGCGCAGGAATGCTTAAGAATGTACAGTTCAGTTGTGGCAGTTGCTGAACAAATCTGGTGAACGTTGTGTGTTCAGCAGCAGTGAGCTATAAGGTACTCTATTATTGTGATAGCACTCTGCTTTCTCTTGGTATGAACTGCAATGGAATTTGAACTAACTAAGACGATGTTGACTGAAGTTATATTCTTTCCTAGGTTAATGATCGTCTTATTGTATCGGTCTGCACTGCAAACTATATTTTGGCGTTTACTTCAACACCTCCACTTCAATATGCCATAAAAGTGAGTCCGGTATCGTGGTTATACTGTATCGTATCTTCAAAGTGAGCAGCAAGTATGTCATTTGACTTTAGCTACTGTTTGCCTTCCTTGAACTAAGTCTAACAAGAACCTGTAATTGACTGGATGTAAGCTATCGGGTTATTTGGCACCCAAGGAAGGCTTACTTTACTAGAAAGTTTTAGCGTAGTTGCTGTATGTTTGATTTAAGAAATTATCAGCTTAAGTTGGTTTACTTGGCAAGTCATTAATACGTTTAGTCACGTAAGCCACATTTTTCACTAGTTGCTTCCTGTGACGGTTAACACGATTGTCGTGTGTGATTAACAAGAGTTCTTATGCAGGTTCCATCTAATGTTAATCTGCCTTGTCTTGTTAAGACGCAGACTAAGTGACTGACGGCCTGGGCGTTGTTCTGAATCTGTTTAAACTGAATAATGTGGAGCCCACGTTTGAGATGCGAAGACGTGTCAGGCTCTACCCTAGTTCTAAAGGATTTTGGGACCTTTCGGATTCAGTAAAAATACTTTTTAATAATTTTCATTTTTTCTTAGAGACAAAAATAATAATTTCCAGTGAAATTACTTTTGTTGCCAGTCGGCCAAGCTGTTGTGTTTATACTGATATTGTATCCAAAATAACTTTTGGCTTCACTGAAGAATTCTTAATGCATGTGAGTGTAGAAAATACAAATTAAGATTTTGTTATGTTATTGGAAAATAAACATATTGTTTCGAGGGTGGGTTAGCTTTGTGCAGGGGTAACAGGGACCTTGATGACAACGAGGAACATACGCTACGTTTATCATACCTGAAGAAGCCTGTAAACTCTGTTCCTCGTCGAACTGAGCTCATTGTCAAGTCTGGGCCGCGCGGGATTAGCCGAGCAGTCTAGGGCGCTGCAGTCATGGACTGTGCGGCTGGTCCTGGCGCAGGTTCGAGTCCTCCCTCGGGCATGGGTGTGTGTGTTTGTCCTTAGGATAATTTAGGTTAAGAAGTGCGTAAGCTTAGGGACTGATGACCTTAGCAGTTAAGTCCCATAAGATTTCAAAAACATTTGAACATTTTATTGTCAAGTCTGTGGGCGGTGGTGTTGCACGATTTTAGCACGATGTCTCCTAGAGCGGGGGAAGGGGGAGGAGGGCGTGTAATTAACCCGTCAGCTTATTTTCTGTAGTCAATTTCCTTCCCTTTGCATCTATGCGTGCTAGATAATTCGCTAGATAAGAGAATTTCCGGACATATGGATGCAGGGCATTCATTTTTTGTCGGGTATTCTTCCATTTAGGCAACGTCTGATTCGTATCGTTCATACTCACTGATAAATCACTTTATTGTGTGATACACCTGGCACTTGGCATTCTGGAAGCTGTGATTCTAGTTGTTATTCGGGTATTATTATTTATATTACTAAGTGACTAACCCCGAACCCGCCGCCAGTTGCAGGTAGCCCATCAACAGCTTTCTGGGGCAACAAAAATTTGAATTTCAATGTTTCGCGTGATTATTTCCCGAATTTGAAATTTAAAAAAAAATGCCGGTATCTACTTATTAAGTGTTATACTTGTTTGTTAAAAGTTTAACACAAGAAGACAAGTATTACTATTACTGTTAGATATATATATATGTTTATTGGTTGGGTGGGTTGTTTGGGGGAGGAGACCAGACAGCGAGGTCATCAGTCTCATCGGATTAGGGAAGGACGGGAAAGGAAGTCGACCGTGCCCTTTCAAAGGAACCATCCCGGCATTTGCCTGGAGCGATTTAGGGAAATCACGGAAAACCTAAATCAGGATGGCCAGACGCGGGATTGAACCGTCGTCCTCCCGAATGCGAACCCAGTGCTATGTGTTTGTCTTGAAGGAAGGAAGGAAGATTGGGTTTAACGTCCAGTCGACGTCGAAGTCATTAGAGACGGAGCACAAGCTAGTATGGTATCAAGGACGGGGAAGGAAATCGGCCGAGCCCTTGCAAAGAAACCATCCCAGCATTTTCCTGGACCTATTTAAGGACATCAGGGAAAACCTAAATCTGGATGGTCGGACACAGGTTTGAACCGTCGTCCTCCCGAATGCGAGTCCAGTGTTTGTCTTGAGGTAGTGTAACCGACGGCGCGCAAATAGTCGGGTTTTACTCTGATCAGCCAGAACATTACGACCACCTACCTAGCGGTCGGTGTGTCCACTTTTGGCGCGGATAACAACGGCGACGCGTCGTGGCATCGAAGCAATGAGCCCTTGTTAGGTCGCTAGAGGGAGCTGAAACCACATTTGCAAACACGAGTCACATAATTCCCATAAATTTCAAAGAGGGGGAGTTGTGAGCTCTGAGGCCATGTTCAGTCACATCCCAGATGTGTTCGATCGAATTCAGATCTGGCGAGTTGAGAGGGGTAGGGGGAGGGGGAGGAGGCAGCACATCAATTGGACCTCGCCAATGTGTTCCTCGACACACTAGACCACATTCCAGGCCTTGTGACATGACGCACTATCTTGCTAAAAAATGCCACTGCCGTCAGGAAACATCATCGCCATAAAGTGGTGTACGTGGTCTGCAACCAGTATACGATACTCCTTGGCCACCAAGGTGCCTTTCATGAGCTCCACTGGATCCATGGTGGACATATTCTCCAGAGTATAATAGAACCATTGTCTCCACCATGCAGTACAGGTGCCAAGGAGCTCTTTCCCTGGAAGACGACGTATTCGCGCTCTCCCTTCGCCATGATGAAGAAGGTATCGGGATTCATCAGACTACGCAACGCTCTGTCACTGCTCCAACGTCCAGTGCCGATGGTCACGTGCCAATTCCAGTCATAGTTGCCGATGTCATGGTGTTAACATTGGCACATGCATGGGTCGTCGGCTGCAGGGGCCCATCGTTGGCAGTGTCCGGTGCAGACATTCTTGTACTCTGCCCAGCATTAAAGTCTGATTTTAGTTCCACCACAATTGGCCGCCTGTCCTGTTTTACCAGTCTGCCCTGCCTATGATGCCCGTCTCTAATGAGTGGTGGCCCCCAATTCCACGAAATCTGGACGTGGTTTCACCTTGGTTTCGCCATGTGTTGAAGACACTCACCATAGTGCTCCTCCAACACTCGATAAGTCTTGCAGTTTCCGGAATGCTCTTGCCGAGCCTCCGGGCCATCACAATCTGCCTTCGGTGAAACTAAGATAGATCCCGAGCTCTCCCCAATCTACACACAGACAGCACGCTAACTGATACTACATGCACCGTGCGTGTGTCTGACTAGCAGTCATTCCTCGCCAGGTGACACTGCTGTCAGCTGGACGTGCTTATATCGATACTACGAGTAGCTCTGTGGTCGTGATCTTCTGGGTGGTCAGTGTATTATACGCTATTTGAGACTAGGAGCACACAACGACTTTCAGAAACTTTTACACATGATTTAAAACCTTTGTGTAAGCGTCTCGAATGAAAAACATCCCACAGTTGCACTAAATTATGTTTATTTTAAACCTTGACCATGGTTTTTGCTATAATAATACAGCCCTCTTCAGAAGTCCTAAAAATGATCAAAATAACATCAAGACCATTGATACAATCTACACATAAACTTCAAAATAACGTATTTGATAACATATTATTTACATACACACTAATAAATGAAAATGGCCGTGCGGTTCTAGGCGCTGCAGTCTGGCACCGCGAGACCGCTACGGTCGCAGGTTCGAATCCTGCCTCGGGCATGGATGTGTGTGATGTTCTTAGGTTAGTTAGGATTAACTAGTTCTAAGTTCTAGGGGACTAATGACCTCAGAAGTTGAGTCCCATAGTACTCAGAGCCATTTGAACCATTTGAATAAATGAAAATGTCTTAGCCCAGCGGCTGCGTCAAGACGAATAAAAAACTTCAAAAGACATAAGTCTGTTTTATTGGTCTTGACGGAGCCGCTGGGCTAAGACGTTTTAATTTATTAGTGTGTATGTAAGTAATATGTTATCGCTTACGTAATTTTGAAGTTTATGTGTAGATTGTATCACTGGTCTAGATGTTATTTTGATCATTTTTTAGGACTTCTGAAGAAGGCTATATTATTATAGCATAAACCATGGTCAAGGTTTAAAATAAACTTCATTTAATGCTACTGTGGGCTGTTTTTCATTCGAGACAATTTGGTAACGGTTGCTGTTGTCGCTGCCATGATGAAAATAATGAGTTTGTGAAAGCTTCACTCACTGACAACCCTTCACAAAATTATGAAAGACAAAAAAAAAAAAAAAAAAAAATTAATAAATAAATAAATTATTACTTACTAGATTTTTGCTGTTCATATTGTAAAACTTCAGCTTCAGATATGACGTCTCAATTTATTTTTTCTTAACTAAAGAGTGTATTTGGAACAGAGTTTGCAGACAACATGCACATGTACCACTGAATGTACTCGAAAAATTATGTCATTGTAATGCACATACTTCAGGAGATATGACGTCATAACACTGAGATGCGAGTAAAACTAGCTTTTGGTTAAAATGGAGCGAAAATTAGCCAGACAATATGCATCCAGTGTCTCACACAACTGACTTAAGTATCAAATTTTAAACATTGTTTCAAACTTCTTCTAAACTTTTTCTCGCCTACTTGCTGCATGTCAAACACACTAACGGAAAAAATTCACAACGCCGAAAAACAATTAGAGTAACGACATTTCGGGAATACGTTTGTCTAGGTAACATATTTAACTGATTAACACTGCAAGATCACAGGTTAATATAAGCGCGAGATAAGCCATTCTCGTGACCACCGCTGCCAGCAGCCATGTAAAGTTCTCGTATTCCTGCCAAATCTTTCTGCGAATATAGCAGAAAGATTTGCCAGCTTCTCTTTCAAACTCAGTGGGGTGCTGGCAGCGGCATCTTTGTCGCCTTACAGGCATTCTTGACTAACATCAGCTCACAGCGTCCAGTTTCAAAGATGAGAAACGCTCACGTCTGTTACAGCGTGTATTTAAAGCAAACCTGATTTGCATCCTCATAGAGGCGCTACTAACTCCACTCTTATGCGACTGGCGTGAAATATGAGTAGACATCATCTTTCAGAAGTAGAAGCACAGCTACCAACGTTCGTTTATGTCGCACAAGTCCTTCATGGTGTTGCAAATTTTTTCCCGTCAATGTATCTAACACGTGAACCTTTTTCTAAACTAAGCAAACGTTTGAAACAGTTTATACGTGCGAGTTAGATTCCTTAAGGAATCGGGGGTTTGCTACACTACTGGCCATTAAAATTGCTACACCAAGAAGAAATGCAGATTATTAACGGGTATTCATTGGAAAAATATATTATACTAGAACTGACATGTGATTACGTTTTCACGCAATTTGGGTGCATAGATCCTGAGAAATCAGTACCCAGAACAACCACCCTTGATACACCTGGGCATTGAGTCAAACACAGCTTGGATGGCGTGTACAGGTACAGCTGCCCACAGTTCATCAAGAGTAGTGACTGGCGTATTGTGACGAGCAAGTTGCTCGGCACCATTGACCAGACGTTTTCAATTGGTGAGAGATCTGGAGAATGTGCTGGCCAAGGCAGCAGTCGAACATTTTCTGTATCCAGAAAGGTCCGTACAGGACCTACAACATGCGGTCGTGCATTATCCTTCTGAAATGTAGGGTTTCGCAGGGATCGAATGAAGGGTAGAGCCACGTGTCGTAACACATCTGAAATGTAACGTCCACTGTTCAAAGTGCCGTCAATGCGAACAAGAGGTGACCGAGACGTGTAACCAGTGGCACCGCACACCGTCACACCAGGTGATACGCCAGTATGGCGATGACGAATACACGCTTCCAATGTGCGTTCACTGCGATGTCGCCAAACACTGACGCGACCATCATGATGCTGTAAACAGAACCTAGATTCATCCGAAAAAAGGCGTTTTGCCGTTCGTGCACCCAGGTTTGTCGTTGAGTACACCATCGCAGGCGCTCCTGTCTGTGATGCAGCGTCAAGGGTAACCGCAGCCATGGTCTCCGAGCTGATAGTCCATGCTGCTGCAAACGTCGTCGAACTGTTCGTGCTGATGGTTGTTGTCGTGCAAACATCCCCATCTGTTGACTCAGGGATCGAGACGTCGCTGCACGATCCGTTACAGCCATGCGGATAAGATGCCTGTTATCTCGACTGCTAGTGATACAAGGCCGTTGGTTTCCAGCACGGCGTTCCGTATTACCCTCCTGAACCCACCGATTCCATATTCTGCTAACAGTCATTGGATCTCGACCAACGCGAGCAGCAATGTCGCGATACGATAAACCGCAATCGCGATAGGCTACTACCCGACCTTTATCAAAGTCGGAAACGTGATGGTACGCATTACTCCTCCTTACACGAGGCATCACAACAACGTTTCACCAGGCAACGCCGGTCAACTGCTGTTTGTGTGTGAGAAATCGGTTGGAAAATTTCCTCATGTCAGCACGTTGTAGGTGTCACCACCGGCGCCAACCTTGTGTGAATGCTCTGAAAAGCTAATCATCTGTCGGTTAAATTTCGCGTCTGTAGCACGTCATCTTCGTGGTGTAGCAATTTTAATGGCCAGTAGTGTAGTTATTGCTGTTTAGTTTCTGTGCTGGCATGACGACCAGTGGTAATCAGTAACATGCCTCCTAACAACCGAAAACGCAATTTCTCTGCAACTCTAGCCATTTGGCATGCTTGTTGTGTCAGAGAAAGACAGCGGCCCTACAGTTTTCCCAAATCGGAGCGAAACATTGCCCGCGGTGCATCACGGAGGCAGGGGACGCGTTTATTATTCTGTTTTCCAGGCGGGCCGCTCGTGTGAGGGGCTGAATACCTGTCCAGCAGCTGTCAGCGCCGTCCGCTGCAGATTGCTCGGCAGCGGCAAACGGACTGCGTAATGAGCGAGCCGACACGTCGCGCCGCTCCGCTAACAGCGACTCACTGTAAACCACGCAGAAGCCCGCCGCCGCCCACGAATGACACTTTGGGCTAAAGGATCAGCTGGCCCAGATGTAGCGTAACTCTCTTTCGCAAGCGGCCCATCTGCTTCTCTCTCATTCACTGTAGTGCAGGAGGACTTACTTGGTTGAACAAACACACCCACCCACCCACACCCACCCACCCACACACACACACACACACACACACACACACACACACATATATATATATATATATACATACATACATATATATATATATATATATATATATATATATATATATATATATATATATATATATATATATATATATATACTACTGGCCATTAAAATTGCTACATCACGAAGATGAGGTGCTACCGACGCGAAATTTGACCGACAGGACGAAGATGCTGTGATATGCAAAAAATTAGCTTTTCAGAGCATTCACACAAGGTTGGCGCCAGTGGCGACACCTACAACGTGCTGACATGAGGAAAGTTTCCAACCGATTTCTCATACACAAACAGCAGTTGACCGCCGTTGCCTGGTGAAACGTTATTGTGATGCGTCGTGTAAGGAGGAGAAATGCGTACCATCATGTTTCCGACTTTGATAAAGGTCGGATTGTAGCCTATCGCGATTGCGGTTTATGGTATCGCGACATTGCTGCTCGCGTTGGTCGAGATCCAATAACTGTTAGCGGAATATGGAATCGGTGGGTTCAGGAGGGTAATACGGAACGCCCTGCTGGATCCCAACGGCCTCGCATCACTAGCAGTCGAGATGACAGGCATCTTATCCGCATGGCTGTAAGGGATCGTGCAGCCACGTCTCGATTCCTGAGTCAACAGATGGAGACGTTTGCAAGACAACAACCATTTGCACGAACAGTTCGACGACGTTCGCAGCAGCATGGACTATCAGCTCGGACACCATGGTTACGGTTACCCTTGACGGTGCATCACAGACAGGAGCGCCTGTGATGGTGTACTAAACGACGAACCTGAATGCACGAATGATAAAACGTCATTTTTTCGGATGAATCTAGGTTCTGTTTACAGCATCATGATGGTTGCATCCATGTTTGGCGACATCGCGGTGAACGCAGACTGGACGCGTGTATTCGTCATCGCCATAGTGGCGTATCACCCGGCGTGATGGTATGGGGGTGCCATTGGTTACACGTCTCGGTCACCTCTTGTTCGCTTTGACGGCACTTTGAACAGTGGACGTTACATTTCAGATGTGTTACGACCCGTGGCTCTCCCTTCATTCGATCCCTGCGAAAACCTACCTTTTAGCAGGATAATGCACGACCGCATGTTGCAGGTCCTGTACGGGGCTTTCTGGATACAGAAAATGTTCGACTGCTGCCCTGGCCAGCACATTCTCCGGATCTCTCACCAATTGGAAATGTCTGGTCAATGGTGGCCGAGCAACTGGCTCGTCACAATACGCCAGTCACTACTGTTGATGAACTGTGGTATCGTGTTGAAGCTGCATGGGGAGCTGTACCTGTACATGCCATCCAAGCTCTGTTTGACTCAATGCCCAGGCATATCAAGGCCGTTATTACGGCGAGTGGTGGTTGTTCTGGGGGCTGATTTCTCAGGATCTATGCAGCCGAATTGCGTTAAAATGTAATCACATGTCAGTTCTAGTATAATATATTTGTCCAATGGATACCCGTTCATCATCTGCATTTCTCTTGTTGTTGCAAATTTAATGGCCCCGTTGTCGGCTTCTAAAGTGGATCACAGAGAACACCAGAACGAGGAAACTAAACTAACAAAACGTTCCTGAAAAAGCCTCTCTCTCTCTCTCTAATACAGAATGACTCCGGAAAACAGTTTTTTTTTTTTTTGTACTTCCATATTTAAACTGGATGAAGGGGGGACACAGCTGGTATACTATTTTTTATTAAAAACGAAATTCTTCCAGCTGTACTTAAGATTTTTTATTTACTTCGCTACTAGTTTCGACGTTGCGTCACTACAATTTTCAAGCCCGTACACTACGACGAAATCAGTTGTGTGTGGCTCAGACTAGAAGTCCGCGGTGAGACCGACACGTGCTCCACATGGATGACGGGCAGTAACTAGTGTCAAACACTAGTTACACACAACTGATTTCATCAAAGTGTACGAGCCTGAAGATGGCGTTGACGCAACGTCGAAACTAGTAGCGGAGTAAATAAAAAATTTTAAATACAGCTGGAGGAATTTCATTTTTAAATAAAAAAAGATATTATTTGATTGGCTGCACTCTGTACTGCGAGAGAAGAGCTTAGACGGTTAAGGTGGCCTTGGCACAAGTGCTATCGCGTCCACGATATCAGATCATGAGATTTTATTTACGTTCCGTGCCAACACCTCAATGTTGCTGCAGTTCTGGGCGACCCCTGCTTTCCGGCAGTGGTTCCGCGTTCTTCATTCAGGTTTGTATGTGTAAGTGTGCATTCCATTAATTCTGTGAGTTTCTTGCCGTTGTGTGGGAAATGGCTCTGTGCAGTGCAGAGAAGAGGACTTTTGTAAAATCAGCCACACTGAAATCTCAAGCATGCAAATTTATATAACTTATACACAGATTACGTGTCCACTTTGGAAGGGGAAAGGACATTGGTGGGCCTTTGAAACAAGTGAGTGAAGTGACTGACAGGGTGGCAGAAGCATTGAACATCTCTACAACGAAAATGATGAGAGCTAGAGATGATAAAGAGGATGATAATTCAGCTGGGAGCCTTGTGACTGTGACGTCTGGGAAGTCAAGGAAGAGATCGTGTCGTATGGCTAAAACAGACAACTTTGACGAAAGTGCTATCAGGCAACGCATATACGCGTACCAGCAGGAATGAGTACCCGATACTTAAAAAGTTAAATGTAAATGTCGTGTGACTAGGGCCTCCCGTCGCATAGACCGTTCGCCGGGTGAAAGTCTTTCGATCTGACTCCACTTCGGCGACTTGCGCATCGATGGGGATGAAATGATGATGATCAGGACAACACAACACCCAGTCCCTGAGCGGAGAAAATCTCCGACTCAGGCGGGAATGGAGCCCGGGGCCTTAGGATTTACACTCTGTCGCTCTGACCACTCAGCTAACGGGGGCGGGTCTTACAAAGTTGATGGCGCCACTGTCGAACTGCGGTGTGTTCACAAGCAGAAAGACAAGTCTCTCCATTTTTCTTTTAAGAGGTTCTGGTGGAAAAAGTTTTCAGGAAGAAGTTACTAACGGTACGGCAAGACATTGTGGCATGGAGATGTTTCCTTTAGGGGTCGCTATCAGTGAATCCTGAGAATGTAATACGGGTTGACGATACATGGATCAGCGTGCGTCATGCACGATCCATCGCGTGGACAGACGACACGCGCCATAGAACTATGATCGTGCCAATTGGTAAGGGAGAGCGACTAATTATTGTTCGTGCCGGCTCTATCAACGATTTTGTGCCAGGATGATATTTCAGTAAAAAAAGGACTGTCGATTACCACCAGGAAATGAAAGCAGATACATTTAAAGACTGATCCGTTATTCGTTTCCTACAAAATGTCAGTTGTGGTAGTGTTTTTGTTATAGACAACGCGCCGTACCATTCTGCACGATTAAATAAGTCATCATCGGCTGCTGCAGGGAGAGATGAAATAGTCAGCTGACAGAAAGATAATAAAATAGGCTTTGAACAGAATATGCGAAAAGAGGAGGTTCCGGAATTACTGAAACGATATAAGCCACAGGTGACGCAGTATATAACTGCAGCGTTAGAAACGACCCACTGCCATAAAGTTATACGACTTCCGTCGTACCACTGGTATTACAACGCCATCGAAATTGTATGGGCTCAAATAAAAGCGGGTGTTGCTGAGCAAAATAAAATCTTTAAAGTTGGGAGACACAGAGAGGCTGGTAAATGAGACTGTCGCACGAATAACGCCAGAAAATTGGAAGAACGTTGTGAACCGTGTATGGGAAGAGACTAGAAGGTCGAACGTAGAAGAAGGCATAAGGGAAGAATCCACACAAAATACTTTAATTCTTTTATGTGACTATGAGGACAGCAGCAGCGAAGATACCCAGGGCTGTGTGGTTGTGACAAAAGATGACCAATCAGATGACGATGGTGTTGGACTTTACGTTCTTCCGGAAGAAAAATAAAGGCAACGTCTTCTTTCGATATTTTACATGTAACATTTCTGTATTTTGTTGTACCCTGTTCACGTCGAAAATATACACTACTGGCGATTAAAATTGCTACACCACGAAGATGACGTGCTACAGACGCGAAATTTAACAGACAGGAAGAAGATGCTGTGATAGGCAAAAGATTAGCTTTTCAGAGCATTCACACAAGGTTGGCGCCGGTTTCCAACCGATTTCTCATACACAAACAGCAGTTGACCGCCGTTTCCTGGTGAAACGTTATTGTGATGCCTCGTGTAAGGAGGAGAAATGCGTACCATCACGTTTCCGACTTAGATAAAAGTCGGATTGTAGCCTATCGCGATTGCGGTTTATCGTATCGAGACATTGCTGCTCGCGTTGGTCGAGATCCAATGACTGTTAGCAGAATATGGAATCGGTGGGCTCAGGAGGGTAACACGGGCCGCCGTGCTGGATCCCAACGGCCTCGTATCACTAGCAGTCGACATGACAGGCATCTTATCCGCATGGCTGTAACGAATCGTGCAGCCACGTCTCGATCCCTTAGTCAACAGATGGGGACGTTTGCAAGACAACGACTATCTGCACGAACAGTTCGACGACGTTTGCAGCAGCATGGACTATCAGCTCCGACACCATGGCTGCGGTTACCCTTGACGCTGCATCACAGACAGGAGCGCCTGCGATGGTGTACTCAACGAAGAACCTGGGTGCACGAACGGCAAAACGCCATTTTTTCGGATGAATCTAGGTTCTGTTTACAGCATCATGATGGTCGCGTCAGTGTTTGGCGACATAGCGGTGAACGCGCATTGGAAGCGTATATTCGTCATCGCCATACTGACGTATCATCCGGCGTGATGGCATTGGGTGCCATTGGTTACACGTCTCGTTCACCTCTTGTTCGCATTGACGACACTTTGAACAGTGGACGTTACATTTCAGATGTGTTACGACCCGTGGCTCTACCTTCATTCGATCCCTGCGAAACCCTACATTTCAGCAGGATAATGCACGACCGCATGTTGCAGGTCCTGTACGGGCCATTCTGGATACAGAAAATGTTCGACTGCTGCCCTGGCACAGCACATTCTCTAGATCTCTCACCAATTGAAAATGTCTGTTCAATGGTGGCCGAGCAACTGCCTTGTTACAATACGCCAGTCACTACTGTTGATGAACTGTGGTATCGTATTGAAGCTGCATGGGCAGCTGTACCTGTACACGCCATCCAGGCTCTGTTTGACTCAATGCCCAGGCGTATCAAGGCCGTTACTACGGCGAGAGGTGGTTGTTCTGGGTATTGATTTCTCAGGATCTATGCACCCAAATTGCGTGAAAATGTAATCACATGTCAGTTCTAGTATAATATATTTTTCCAATGAATACCCGTTTATCACCGGCATTTCTTCTTGGTGTAACAATTTTAATGGCCAGTAGTGTATTTATATGAGTTTGTGTAGGAGGCAAGCACTGTTAGCGCACGAGAAAAAAAAAAAAAAAACATCGCTCAGTAGAATGTTGCCAACAAGATTGCTGCAATGAATCGTGCGGTATTGTTAGGCTCCGTAGCCCCTGTCTCCCGCGGGGTCGAAGGGTGAAGGGGGAAGGTCTGTCAGCCTTCTCGCGACCCCGCCGGTCGCTGCCCCACTGCACTTCAATACTGCAAATGCGCTGCCGGCTCTTCTCTATCCGAACGAGTTTAGTACATCACTGTCAGTGGTACGTAGAGTTGTAAAAGTAGCGACTAAATTTTATATGTGTGTGTTCGGTATTGTCGAGAGTCGTACTCGCTCCAAAATGTGCGTTACTCGTTACTTTCGCTACTTAATGTAATTACTTATAAAACCTGTAAAACATGACTAAACCACTGAGCAACGATCGTGCTGCTGTTTGTTGACAAACAGGCCCGGATGTACGGTGACTGCGGAGGAGGTGGGGGGTGTGGAGCAAACCGGGGCATCTGCCCCGGGCGGCAATTTCAGGGAGCGCCAATTTCATATTATGGAAGAAAGAAAAGCTTGTTTCACAAATCGCCAAGCATCCTGCGTACGTTGCTCTATCGAGTATACAGGGTTATTACAAATGATTGAAGCGATTTCACAGCTCTACAATAACTTTATTATTTGAGATATTTTCACAATGCTTTGCACACACATACAAAAACTCAAAAAGTTTTTTTAGGCATTCACAAATGTTCGATATGTGCCCCTTTAGTGATTCGGCAGACATCAAGCCTATAATCAAGTTCCTCCCACACTCGGCGCAGCATGTCCCCATCAATGAGTTCGAAAGCATCGTTGATGCGAGCTCGCAGTTCTGGCACGTTTCTTGGTAGAGGAGGTTTAAACACTGAATCTTTCACATAACCCCACAGAAAGAAATCGCATGGGGTTAAGACGGGAGAGCGTGGAGGCCATGACATGAATTGCTGATCATGATCTCCACCACGACCGATCCATCGGTTTTCCAATCTCCTGTTTAAGAAATGCCGAACATCATGATGGAAGTGCGGTGGAGCACCATTCTGTTGAAAGATGAAGTCGGCACTGTCGGTCTCCAGTTGTGGCATGAGCCAATTTTCCAGCATGTCCAGATACACGTGTCCTGTAACGTTTTTTTCGCAGAAGAAAAAGGGGCCATAAACTGTAAACCGTGAGATTGCACAAAACACGTTAACTTTTGGTGAATTGCGAATTTGCTGCACGAATGCGTGAGGATTCTCTACCGCCCAGATTCGCACATTGTGTCTGTTCACTTCGCCATTAAGAAATAAATCTTGCTTCATCACTGAAAACAAGTTTCGTAGTGAACGCATCCTCTTCCATGAGCTGTTGCAACCGCGCCGAAAATTCAAAGCGTTTGACTTTGTCATCGGGTGTCAGGGCTTGTAGCAATTGTAAACGGTAAGGCTTCTGCTTTAGCCTTTTCCGTAAGATTTTCCAAACCGTCGGCTGTGGTACGTTTAGCTCCCTGCTTGCTTTATTCGTCGACTTCCGCGGGCTACGCGTGAAACTTGCCCGCACGCGTTCGACCGTTTCTTCGCTCACTGCAGGCCGACCCGTTGATTTCCCCTTACAGAGGCATCCAGAAGCTTTAAACTGCGCATACCATCGCCGAATGGAGTTAGCAGTTGGTGGATCTTTGTTGAACTTCGTCCTGAAGTGTCATTGCACTGTTATGACTGACTGATGTGAGTGCATTTCAAGCACGACATGCGCTTTCTCGGCTCCTGTCGCCATTTTGTCTCACTGCGCTCTCGAGCGCTCTGGCGGCAGAAACCTGAAGTGCGGCTTCATCCGAACAAAACTTTATGAGTTTTTCTACGTATCTGTAGTGTGTCGTGACCATATGTCAATGAATGGAGCTACAGTGAATTTATGAAATCGCTTCAATCATTTGTAATAGCCCTGTACTTATGATTCTGAAACGTATCGCAGTTGGTTTCTGAACATGTTCTAAGTTGATTTCTCAACGAAGCAGAAGTTGATTTTTGAATGTGTGCATAATGTGCGTAATGTCTCTGTCAGTGCAATTCTCGTCGCATCTACAAATTAAAAAAAAAAAAAAAACTTTCCCACCGACAAAAGAAGACGGGGCTATATTGTAAGTAGGCTGTTTAGGTTTTTATGTTGCTAACGTCACGTAGCGCTCTGTATGAAAATCACTGACTGTGCTGTGTGCAGTCTGTGGATGGTTTGCATTGTTGGAATGTTTACCATTGTAGTGTTGGGCAGTTGGATGTGAACAGCGCGTAGCGCTGCGGAGTTGGAGGTGAGCCGCCAGCAGTGGTGGATATGGGGGGGAGAAATGGAAGAATTTTGAGAGCGGACGATCTGGACGTGTGTGCATCAGAAAGAGAGTAAATTTGTAATATTGGATATCATGAACTGATATATATATATATATATATATATATATATATATATATATATATATATATACACTCCTGGAAATTGAAATAAGAACACCGTGAATTCATTGTCCCAGGAAGGGGAAACTTTATTGACACATTCCTGGGGTCAGATAAATCACATGATCACACTGACAGAACCACAGGCACATAGACACAGGCAACAGAGCATGCACAATGTCGGCACTAGTACAGTGTATATCCACCTTTCGCAGCAATGCAGGCTGCTATTCTCCCATGGAGACGATCGTAGAGATGCTGGATGTACTCCTGTGGAACGGCTTGCCATGCCATTTCCACCTGGCGCCTCAGTTGGACCAACGTTCGTGCTGGACGTGCAGACCGCGTGAGACGACGCTTCATCCAGTCCCAAACATGCTCAATGGGGGACAGATCCGGAGATCTTGCTGGCCAAGGTAGTTGACTTACACCTTCTAGCGCACGTTGGGTGGCACGGGATACATGCGGACGTGCATTGTCCTGTTGGAACAGCAAGTTCCCTTGCCGGTCTAGGAATGGTAGAACGATGGGTTCGATGACGGTTTGGATGTACCGTGCACTATTCAGTGTCCCCTCGACGATCACCAGAGGTGTACGGCCAGTGTAGGAGATCGCTCCCCACACCATGATGCCGGGTGTTGGCCCTGTGTGCCTCGGTCGTATGCAGTCCTGATTGTGGCGCTCACCTGCACGGCGCCAAACACGCATACGACCATCATTGGCACCAAGGCAGAAGCGACTCTCATCGCTGAAGACGACACGTCTCCATTCGTCCCTCCATTCACGCCTGTCGCGACACCACTGGAGGCGGGCTGCACGATGTTGGGGCGTGAGCGGAAGACGGCCTAACGGTGTGCGGGACCGTAGCCCAGATTCATGGAGACGGTTGCGAATGGTCCTCGCCGATACCCCAGGAGCAACAGTGTCCCTAATTTGCTGGGAAGTGGCGGTGCGGTCCCCTACGGCACTGTATAGGATCCTACGGTCTTGGCGTGCATCCGTGCGTCGCTGCGGTCCGGTCCCAGGTCGACGGGCACGTGCACCTTCCGCCGACCACTGGCGACAACATCGATGTACTGTGGAGACCTCACGCCCCACGTGTTGAGCAATTCGGCGGTACGTCCACCCGGCCTCCCGCATGCCCACTATACGCCCTCGCTCAAAGTCCGTCAACTGCACATACGGTTCACGTCCACGCTGTCGCGGCATGCTACCAGTGTTAAAGACTGCGATGGAGCTCCGTATGCCACGGCAAACTGGCTGACACTGACGGCGGCGGTGCACAAATGCTGCGCAGCTAGCGCCATTCGACGGCCAACACCGCGGTTCCTGGTGTGTCCTCTGTGCCGTGCGTGTGATCATTGCTTGTACAGCCCTCTCGCAGTGTCCGGAGCAAGTATGGTGGGTCTGACACACCGGTGTCAATGTGTTCTTTTTTCCATTTCCAGGAGTATATATATATATATATATATATATATATATATATATATATATATATGATGACTTTGGAACATTATTAAAGTAAATACATTGTTTGTTCTCTATCAAAATCTTTCATTTGCTGACTATGCCTCTCAGTAGTTAGTCCCTTCAGTAGTTAGAATCTTTTATTTAGCTGGCAGTAGTGGCGCTCGCTGTATTGCAGTAGTTCGAGTAACGAAGATTTTTGTGAGGTAAGTGATTCATGAAAGGTATAGGTTATCGTTAGTCAGGGCCATTCTTTTGTAGAGATTTTTGAAAGTCAGATTGCGTTGCGCTAAAAATATTGTTTGTCAGTTTAGTGTTGATCAGAATAGGTAAAGAGCGAAATGTCTGAGTACGTTCAGTTCTGCTCAGCTGTTTGAAAATCAAATAAAGCAAGAGGTTTATCAGCACAGTCATTCATAAATTTTTCTAAGGGGACGTTTCAATATGAGCTGAGCCTAACGGGTGAATGCCAATCGCTGTTCGTTTATGTGGTTGACTGGGTGTACGAATGATCAGCATTGTTATAATTATTAGCGAAATCCATAGATTCAGATTACTAGAGTGGAAATAAACGACTAACAGGAATAACAGGTAAGGAAGATGATATATTACTTCTCGGCATATCCAAGAAGACATAAATTTATTGCCAGATCGCTACACTAACAGTAGTACAGTGCCCATTTAGGAGCCGCTTCAAGTTCTACTCTCGGAGTAGCGCGGAAAACGTAATAGCGATCAGCCGGAGAATAAACTTGAGATGACTGTATCTGTGATCCTGGCTGGGTTAGTGAAGTTAATTAGAGTATAAGTTTTGACAATGGCCGGAATAGTTACAGAATTAGTGATGACAAATTTGTTTGTTAGAACTAGGAACGAGAAGAAACAGGGACATCATACAAAGTATATGGAAGAATATGATGATTCCGAATTTATACAAAAATTTCGTAGTGATACTTTTCGATCTCATGCTTGAGAAATTGGAGCATATGAATGAAATGTGAAACTATGTCCTAACATAAGACTTTCTGCCTGTAGTGGGCATAATAGGCGTATGATATTGGTACTTTTTAAATTATGTTCTGTCGTGTAGTTTATTTAAATGGGGTACATAAAACTGACCATTCGAGCCAAAACAGTCTCGCTTATTTGGCGCGTGTTACAATTCGTGCAATATTAGGAAGGCCTGTTTCGTCTTATCTAGCAGACAGTGACAGAACGGACGTAATCAAATCGAGAAACCCCACCAGTCTTGGGTACTATCCGTATTAACAGCTTTCTCGGTATTGGACAACAACATTTTGATTTTTCATGTAGCAAAATTTTTGACGAACTTTGATGAGATTTAGAGTCTATCGCAGAAAGGAAAGCCGCAGCAAGATAGAGAAAAAACATTCTGAGACCTAAGGACTGAAGAAATGTGTACTGTCTTACTTTTCTCTTGCCTTTACTGGTTTTATGTTTCCTATAATGGAATAAAGTCGAATTAAGTCGGGTGATGCTGCAGGCATTAGATTAGGAAATGAGACGCTTAAAGTAGTAAATGAGTTTTGCTATTTGGGGAGCAAAATAACTTGTGACTGTAGAGAGGATATAAAACGTTGACTGGCAATGGCAAGGAAAGCTTTTCTGAAAAAGAGAAATTTTTTTAACATCGAGAATTGACTTAAGTGTCGGGAAGTCGTTTCTGAAAGTATTTGTATGGAGTGTAGCCATGTATGGAGGTGAAACATGAACGATAAATAGTTTAGACAAGAAGAGAATAGAAGGGTTCGAAATGTGGTGCTACAGAAGAATGCGGAAGATTAGATGGGTAGATCACATCAGGAGCTATTGAATAGAATTGGGGAGAAGAGGAGTTTGTGGCACAACTTGACTAGAAGAAGGAATCGGTTGGTAGGGCATATTCTGAGGCATCAAGCGATCATCAATTTAGTATTGGAGGGCAGCGTGGAGGGTAAATATCGCAGAGGGAGACCAAGAGATGAATACACTAAACAGATTCAGAAGGATGTAGGTTGCAGTAGGTACTGGGAGATGAAGAACCTTGCACAGGATAGAGTAGCATTGACAGCTGCATCAAATCAGTGTCTGGACTGAAGACCACAACAACAACAATATATTTAATTTTATGTCATACAAGAGAGAAAATTATTAGCTAATAGGCAATAATAGTGCAAATTTTTAGAATAGTTCTTATTCTGTCTGTTACAAATAATCCCACCCAGTATTAATTGTGAGTTTTTTTTTTTTAAAGGGGGAGTATTACGTCAGACCGGCCGACTGGGAGCTGGAGAGGCACTACAGGACATTTTGCTTTCCACTGTCCTGAATATAGGTTTGATGGCTTCCATTACAAAACATACACATGTGAATCCCGCAAAGCGAAATACAGTGACGTGCGATGGAAGAATGCTGTGTGAAGAGGCGTAGCAATGCACTTCGGCACACTACGTACATAGGTCAACTGAAGTATGGGATACAAACTTTACAAGCGTTGCTTATTTCGTCTCCGCTACTACTAGCATCCTATTCTTCAGTTTATACTAAGACCGAATACCATGTCTTATATTTCGTCGAACATATATGTTCTATATATCACACTCTTCACAAAGATGTGCTTTATAAAATGAACATATTTTTGAAAAAACGGTTTTTTCGTTGTATCGAAAACGCTCGAGTGGGGGAGGGGCGGGGGGTTTGCGCCACTATCAAGCTTTTGCCCCGGTTCGGAAATATCATAGACCTGGAGATGTTGACAAATGAATGGCGCGACAGAAGACGGAGTGGGAATAGCAGATATCGGCCAAAGGGTTATTTTGAGGTATCAGATAGCACGGTTGAAATTGGCTTTCGATGTCAGAATTGATTTCATAGTTCTGGAGGTAAAGTGCCGTACGGAGTGGCTCTGTATTATAGCTTGTGGGCGATGGAAAGAGTGCTCTTTCTATTCATAGTGCACGAACCTGCCATAGATGTTGCAGCTCTAATGGAAATAAACTGTCATAGATAGATTAGTGTTTCGTTAGGATATGCGTTTTTCAAATCTGTTGAGGTCTCTTCTGTAACTGAATGTGACTGTCGTCAGAAATCACACTTTGGTTTGTTTCTTGGCTCTTCTGTGGAAAAATTTTACATTGATTTCATCCGTTCCAAGATGATTAAGCTACACAATTAGAAAATATATCAAATTACCGTTGAGGTCAACTCGTACGAGGCGTAAAATGGAACCTATCTCTCCACTCACCTCTGATTTCAGTCCAGTCATCGAAATGATCACTTTGTAAAAACCGTGGGTAGGACGAACTATGCGATGTTGGAGACCTACAGCTCCCGTACAAGTCAGTCACGGCATGTATTGCACGCGTGAAACATTTCTGGGAGTAAGGAATTGGTAGCTTACGAATACAGCCAGCTATGCGCAAGTACGACGCCAAATGCATGCGGAAAAATACCTTGGCGACCGACAAAATGTATTCGTTACACTGTACCACCGACGACTTACTCCTCCGAGAATAAGAAATTGAAGGAATCTGGAAACCAACGAATCGTCACGAAGCGTGTGGAGAAGAAGACAGGCCAAAAATGGAGCATTTCTGTTACTCTACTTATCATAACGAATTCGAGGAATACGAAAACTACCGACTCTGTCCGAGTCGGGCACGAGGTGCGTGCCGGGAAGAAAACATGTGAGTGACGAACTGTTTCGGTCAGTAATGAATCGGTACTTCGAGTCCCGTGGAATATTCGTTACTCTGTAATTAATAAGCACGAAATGCATCTGACCTACGGGTGGTACGTAAGCGGCGCATATGGTCATTCAGTTTGGGGTTCTTAACCATTTCAGTAGCAATGCAACAGTGCGTCACAGAGCATCGCCTGTTCGTCTACGATACCTTTGCTATAAATGTTGACTCTGTCGTTAACACGGGGCGGATATCTCGTCGGTATTTTAATCACACAACTCCAAGTCCCGGTACGATCCTACGATGGGTTAGTCTTCAGAACAACAGGAAATCTTGTTAAGACGAAGCCGCCAGATCGTGATATAATAAGCGGGGACACATGAAAACACAGAAAATGTACGAAAGGCACTCATTAGGTGCGTACGACGATCGGCACATCAAAATACACACTGTCTATATGAGCCTCGGGTATACGAGAAAAATGTTTCGCATACCCGCCAACTTTCGGTACGAATGACCAAAACCACGGCTCAAGATCTCGAGACAAGTCGTATGACTCTTTCCCGTGACTTTGCAAAGCTGTAAGAACGGAGATGAAGTCGCAAGAGCTACCCAAAACGTTCAATCGTAGAACCAGGGGAAGGCAACCACTCGCCTGTAGCGGACTGGTGCGTGATCGACAGAAACACGTGAAAGAAAGCAGTTAATCTGCCATTTATTTCCGTTATAACACTTCGAGCGTAAATTTTCATCATCTTATGTTCAACTTCAACTTGTAAAGTCTCGCCGCGCGAATAAATACCGTACCAAAATTCCCTGTTCTCGGGCGGCATTTAAATTCCAGTAATTTTTACATTTTCTCCACTTTTCTGTTTCCCCATGCTTTTAAACAATGATTTTGCCACCTTGCATTACATAAATGTCGCATCGGCAAATAGTACAACATACAAACGACGGACTTTTCGACGCTCGATAATGTATGGAAACTTCCGTTTATAGTTTCAAGAAACCAGCGAACAAAAAACCGAATAAAGGTGCTACGAATATGACGAATAAGATGCACGTGAAATAATCGCTTACACAAAAATGAAGCCTTTCAGGGATTCAGATAACAAAATAACACTCATCAACTCTAGATAATTATACCGATTACTAAAGCGTTGAATAATAAGCGACTTCATTTAAGCACAATGAAAACACAAAAACACAAGTTCTAACTGAGTACAATACTGAGCAACTGAGCAATACGATTATATATCTACAAAATCCACGGGAATGAGGCGAATAACAATGTATATGCAGGTCACATACAACTTGCTGAGTTCTATAAACCTCCATACTTACATCAATTAAAACGACTAATGAGCGAAGGACTTCTGACCATTGGCCAAACAAACTGAAGTGGTGCGTTTTCTAAACAAATGTATTATGATGGACGATTATTAGCTAAAAATCTGGGGAAATAATGGAATAATTGGGAAGCGGAAGATAAGGGTGGAAAATCGGGAATCTCTCGCCTAAATCGGGAGAGTTGGAATGCGTGGTTACGTTTGGATTTAAAATTCCATCCTCGTAACACATCGTTGATTCGGCAGATCAAAGACAGGGACATCGAAGGACAAGAAGACTTCGCTCTGAGTGTACAAGCGATCTTGGAAGATCCAAGTTAGATATCGTTTATGATTGATAAGGCACAGTGTCACTTAAATGGGCCAGTTAACGAACATAGCTATCGTTTTTTGGCCCCTGAAAAGCCTTGCGCAGTTTATGAAAGGCTTTTTCAGTTCCCACGTTCAGTGTATGGTGTGGAGTAGCTACTGTTCGTGGAACCGAGTCTTAACGTTTTGAGGATGACGCAGTAACATTGACCACAGTGACCTCCGAAGGTTACGTACATTTGCTGAACATGTTATTTGTGCCACAACTGCGGAGACTATGGACAAACATAAAGAGTATTTTCTACAGAATTCTGCAAATTCGCACACTGCAAACGCATCCATGGCAGATGCGGGGAATGCTTTCCCTGGACGCTCATTTCTCGTTTCGGTGAGATGCCGTGGCTACCACGGTCACGAGATATCCGCTTGTAAATTTTTTGTATTTGAAAGAGCGTGTCTATACTAAAAAAAAATTAGCGTAGATGAAAGCTTCCACGGATTGATCAACGCCTTCTGCCAGAGTTGAAAATTGTATTCGAGAGAATATTTGCCACCTGCATTCCGTGATTATTCGTAAGTGTCCATGTAAATCAAATAGCTGATGTTAACCTTTGATTTTGTATAAAAAAATTTATTATTCTTAAAAATTTAGATGCTATTGTTCATCTGAAAGCCGTCTTTTTCCCGTAGGTCTCCCTGTATAAAAGCATGCTATGACTGGTTGATAGTGTTATTTCTTCTTGTGTGAAGTGTCTTATGACAAGTTTCGAGTGGACGCTCTCAGTGGACGCTCTCCGCTTTCTTGTGTCCTATGTTTATTCCTTAATCTGCTGCTATCTTCGTTCATTTTTGTCATCCAGCATTCCAACTCCTCTTCTTCATCTCCTTCTTCCCTGCAATCTTTCTTTCAGTGAGTTTTCGTTTCAGGCAATTTCTTCGCGTTATACCTCCGAGCCAAGATTTTTTCTTTCGTCTCTATTTTTCGTAATGTCCAGTTTTAGCATTTTTCCCCACAACAACATTTTAAAACTATCCAAGTATACTTGGACAATTTGAAA
The DNA here is from genome assembly GCF_023864345.2 of Schistocerca serialis cubense. NCBI lineage: Eukaryota > Metazoa > Arthropoda > Insecta > Orthoptera > Acrididae > Schistocerca > Schistocerca serialis. The sequence continues at coordinate 172,252,896 of NC_064641.1, forward strand.
AAACTATCAATATATTTTTCCTATTTCTTTTTGACTGTTCACTATTCACAGTCTTACAATAATACATTCCACACAAAACATTTGGCGAATCTTACTCCTAATAATGTCAGAATTCTTTTGGCTCTCACGAGCCAGTTCACTTGTTCAAAAACTCTTTCATCCATGAGTATTCAACTTTATTCCCTCTACACAGCCTCCATTTTTCGTCACCGAACTGCCTAAATACCGTACTTAAAACATTTTATTTCTACAAAGGTTGTTCCTTCCAACGATGTTTTGACGGAAGTTTGCTGGTTCTCACCACGCTGGGCTTACCTGTATTCATCTTCATACCATCCTCTTTTTCCCACTTTAACCTTTCCAACATAAATTGTACTTCTACCCTCGTTTTCCCCAACAGTACTTGACCATAAACATACTTAGTTGTCTTAACCCTTTCTTCTCCTACTATTGGTCCCCTTACTTCTCCTAGTGTTTTGTTAGTTTATAAGCACAAACATTGAAAAGTGTTGACGACAAACAACATTTTCTAACACCTGTTCAGATAACTCTCTCATCTTGTTTCCTCATCGCCAATCCTTACTACCACCTTCTACTATTGTGTTAGAGTTCCTTTATAAATCTTCTGCCTTGCAGGCTACATCAGCATCTTTTAAGGTATTCAGGAGAATACTCTAGTCCACTTTGTCAAGCATCTTTTCCCAAACAAAAAGTTAGAACATAATCCTGCTAGCTTCCAGCATTCTTTGTCCTATCTTCCGCAAATACTCAGTAGCACCTCGTATTCCTTGTCCGACCCTGAATCAAAACTCATCCTCCCTCACGTTTTACTCAATTTTTGTTCCCAATTTTTCCGAGTAAATCGGTATACGCGATCTTTTAAATGTGAGATATTAGAATCCCAATGAACGAATCGGACATACATAGTAGTATTATGAAAGATAAACACTATATTTAGTCCCAGATTAAATAACAATTGCAACGGCAGGTTAGAGACAACAGCATTATTCAGTGGAGATATCGGTGAATAGAAGTGTAGTGCAGTCTTTCTCTCTTTGCCAGTATTGGAACCCCCTCTTCATGCGGCTTTACGGCCATTGACCCCCCCCCCCCCCGCGCTATCCATTTACGGCTCTATTGGCAGCCGCGTCTGTCGCAACGGATTGTCAGTAATCCAACTGTCTGGCTCGCACGCCCAGAACAGGTGTTCAGCCGTCCTGCGGGCGTACTTACGCTCATTGCTTGCACGACAGTGAATGATGGCCGTCTCGCTAATCTGGGAGCGATAGGCGACGCGTGCAGCGCACAAACACTGTCTGCTCGATCTCTGCTATATATGTTTTGTATTCCGAAAGGTAATAAAGGATACCTAAGGCAGACTTGTTTCCATTTTAATTTTAAAGAAATTGAGACATATTCTATGCTTGTGCGATAAAGTTATACAATTTATCATTTCAGGATCAATAGTATTTACTCTACCTCAAGAACAAGTTCTTTATCAAAGAGACCTGCCATTAAAAATTCTACAGACACGGCGCTGTTTTTGTCATGTCAGCAGTGTCTGTATTCTTGTTTGGCTCTTTATGTTTTGTTTTCTAAGTCTTCAGCGTTTCAACTGGTTTGACTCTGTCCTTCACCTTTTCCTGCCTTGTGCAACATCCTCTATAATCTGTTTTGCATTTTGTAGCCTTTACCTGAAGCTACAAATTTTCATTCTCTGCTGCTCTTTCCATCACCAATCCTGGATGCTGTAGTATGTTTTCTTATAAGACGCTCTCACGTTCTTTCCTGGTCTATTTTTTTAGAACTAGTTCTATTTTATATTTTGTGCCAACTCAATGTTTAAGTTCGTTCGATATCACCACACTTGAAATGTTACCAATTGCGTATTTTTCTGATTTCCTATGTGCCGGCGGCCGTTGGTGACCGAGCGGTTCTAGGCGCTCCAGTCCGGAACCGCGCGACTGCTACGGTCGCAGGTTCGAATCCTGCCTCGGGCATGGATGTGTGTGATGTCCTTAGGTCAGTTAGGTTTAAGTAGTTCTAAGTTATAGGGGACTGATGACCTCAGATGTTAAGTCCCATAGTGCTCAGAGCCATTTGAACCAGCCTATGTGCCACTTTTCGCCTCTACACAATGCTGTAATAATCCACACGTACTATTTCAGGAAATTCTTTCTCATTTTCGTAGGAATATCTGACACCAGAGGAGCCGTTGAATTAAAAAAAATCTTTGTGCCGATTTACTTTCATCTAATATTTATCTTGCTTCAGCCGTCCTACGTACTGTTGGTTCCTAGATACGAGAACTCTTTCAGTTGTTTTACCTTGCCTCTTCATATGTTTGATGTGAGGTAAGTCGCTGCTCTCTTTTGTGTTACGCGGTGAAAAAAAGTCTTGGTTACAGAATTAGATTTATTGTTTTATTTGTTCATGACGCGCTTTTCACCTAATACACGTCATCTTCAGATTGACCAGTACATTGTTTTTAAGCGGGTTTTTGGATGCCACGGTTAGGGTTCGGCAAAAATAGACTGCCCTCGTCGTATATAGCAAAATAAATCGAAGCAAATATGTGCTTAGCTAAAAGCGTAATACAAGATAACCTTGCAGGTCTGCGTAGCATAGACCAGAGGATGCATGGTGGGATTAGACATGTACATAGTCCGTCATATGGTAAATACGCTAGACGCACAGTTTTTCGTTCTCCGGTCTTATAAAAAAATGGTTCAAATGGCTCTGAGCACTATGGGCCTTAACTTCTGAGGTCATCAGTCCCCTAGAACTTAGAACTACTTAAACCTAACTAACCTAAGGACATCACGCACATCCATGACAGAGGCAGGATTCGAACCTGCGACCGTAGCGGTCACGCGGCTCCAGACTGTAGCGCCTAGAGCCGCTCGGCCACTCCGGCTGGCTCCGGTCTTATACACTGACCTGCAATGTTATCAGGTGTTATGCTTCCACCATATGACACGAGCACTTACTTACTTCGATTTATTTTGCTATATATGCCGAGGGCACTCTATGTTTGCCGATTCCGTAATCGTGGCACCAAAAAACCCACTTACCAGCACAATTATGAAGGTGTCTTGTATTAGGTGAAACGCGCCTCATGAATAAATAAAGCAATAAAATCAATTAAGCAACCAAGACTGTTGTTTTCACCACATTCTGCGTACTGGTTGCTGTACCTCACCACATCCTTTACCATTTTACTACTCTTCATCAGCATCGTATCTGAACAGAATCATGTTTACAGTATTGCAGTGCCTGTGTTATTCTGAATACAACGCATGCATGAATGTCCTAAAGAACAGGCACAGCGGAGACTATAGTCATTATGAAATACATTAAATGTATTCGGCATTGCGAATATGGACAACCAACAGCTGTAGAATGGGACGACGACAATGAAAATTTGTGCCGGACCGAGTACAAGCTGCAGACGCATAGTTGAGGACGTATGGCAGTTTGGGTCTGACTATGAGTCGGCACAGATAACCTAATGGTAAGGTGACCGCTTGCAATAAGCTGGAAATCCGGTTTCGAGTCCGACTCTGGCACATTCACTGTCGTCATTCCATCCCGCAACTGATGGTTGTCCATATTCGCAATTGCGAATACGTTTAGTGTAGAATCATATTTAAGTACCACTAAGAGCACCCTCCCGGCTAGCCGCGCGGTCTAAACGCGCTGTTTCCCGAGCAGCAAGGCGTGCCGGTTCCCGACACGAATCCTTCCGGTCGATTAGTGTCGAGGTCCAGTGTGCCGGCCATCCCATGGATGATTTTTTTAAGGCGGTTTTCCATCTACCTCGGCGAATGCGGGCTGGTTCCCCTTATTCCGCCTCAGTTACACTATGTGGGCGATTGCTGCGCAAACACTGTCTCCATGTACGCGTACACCATAATTACCCTACTACCCAAACATTCGGAGTTACACTCGTCTGGTATGAGACGTTCCCCGGGTGTGTGTGTGGGGGGGGGGGGGGGAGGGGGGGGGGGAAGGGGGGGAAGGCGGGGGGGGCGGGTGGCGATGGAGGGCGGGGGCGGTGTCCACTGGGGGCCGAACCGCACGATAACCCTGGGTTCGGTGTGGGGGCGGCCGTGGGGTGGGTGGACTGCTATGGCCTGTTGTGGGGTTGTTAACCACTGAGGTCTACGGCGGGACGAAGCTCTTCGTCGTTTCTAGGTCCCCGGTTTCAATACACAATACCACTAAGAGCTACTGAAAAAATTAAATGTAATTTTCGACGCTTCCTGAGTCCCAGCAGGTAGAGCGTGGCACCAGCCTTTCTCAGCTGTTGGAAGGAGACTTATTTTTTGGGTTCGGATAGTGAATGAAGACGGTCTTCAGTCAGGCCTGTCACTCAAAAACACCCCAGGACGTGGTCGCCTCAGCGCCATTCTCTCTGTTCGGACATCACCGATTGCACTTTCGGAAAACTCCAACGGTTACCGTATTCAACTCCAGTGATTTGCCGTCTGGGGTCTCGTTATTGTTTTCTATTCATTACTTTGGACAAAGACACGTAATGATGCTCGTGATTAGCGCCACAGTTTTAACGCTGCGCAGACAACTCTTTCGGGCAAGAGCGTTGTAGCAGCCTGCTTAATGCCATGAGCCAACTTCATCTTTGATATCGTCATGTGGTGAGAAGAGATCGCAGCCATCCCCCTTTGTCGCCTCAGCCGCACTCCCGTGGATGCAGTGATATCTCTGATCTCTCGTTTACTTCGAAAGCTTCCCACAGGCAACAGGGAAAAGTGCCCATATTACGGGTGGCTGTCTAATGGCCGGTAGCTGAAAATCTCTCTTGCTTGATGCTGCACTCCGTAGCTCGTTCCGACAGCCGGTAGCGGAGTCATTCTGATACGTCATTGTTAGTGGCGGTGTAGTTAACGTTTCGTTGCCCACATCTATTTTTGCATTGTGGTCAAGATAAACATTTTCTACTGAGTTCAGTTGGAAGTCCCTCCTCAAGATAGGTAAGACGTACTTTAAAAGTATTTAATATAGGACAGTAAGCACGCTCTTTTTTATCTGCCGTGACGTCCACAATTCACTTAAAGGTCAGGTTGTGCCTAAATAGAAGTAAGGGGCGGTCCCTAATAGTGGATAGTAATAAGTCGCACTATTTTGGGTACCGGAAATTTGGCGTCAGGTTATACAAACAGATATTCCTAACGTTATTCCAGATACCACCTTTCTGATGTTTGAGAGACAAGACAATGGGCCGTTGATGGATTGGGCGTACTACAGAGCCGCAACAATGGAGGTGACTGCAAATGGTTTCAGAAAACGTGGGACCTGTACTTGTCATCTCCTAGTTACTTCATCTATGGGTTTCTCTCCTCAGCAATCTGCAACAAATGTGGATAAGGCATCAGAACCTACAGCAAGGCCATTGCGGAATGCAGTTAATGGAATGCAAGTAATAGTGGTTTCTACTTTTGAAATCAGCCCACCTTCTGTACTTTCAAGACCAAACCCAAGACCAAGAGCAAGTAAAGCATTAATGTTGACGTTATCTCCTTTTAAAAAGGCCATGTAGTAACCCCTGGCTAAAGGGAAACGGAAAGCCAGTACCAACACTACAGGGAAGACACCGCCTTCAACAAAACCAGCTCCAGAAGCTTCAGTCGATGCATCTCATAGACCTTCAACAGATGAGTCTAAAAAAAGAAGCTCTTCAAAATAAACAACCAGAATCATGAAACAGCAGGATCATGGAGAGGAAGCCTGATTCAAGCGTTGATGAATCCATGTTGGAAGACTCATCATACGAATATGAAGAGGATGAGGAGTGCATTTCCTCCGACCAACTGTGGTCAACTGATACCTCTAAAGAGACCAGGATTAAGTGCGTCGATTGCTTTGGTTGGTGTTATGAGCTTTGCGCAGTTGTCGGCGATGATACTTGGAACGTTTTTAAGTGTGACTTCTATATCAAAAAACACAAAAGTGAATATTTTTTTGTAATGGCGAAACGTCTGCAGAGAAACCGTTACGCGACACTCTCCACTTTTCAAACAAACATTCTGTACGAATAAAGGATAGTCACTAACTGATTAAATTTTAGTGTTTATTTACAGCCCGTAATTAGGAAACTCGAATATCCGAACTTTTAATTCTTTGTACTGCTATTATGGAAAGAAAATATGCTGAAGATTTTTTTCCCAAGGATAGTATTTATATGCTGTATTCTCCAATACTTTAGAGACTCCTAATTTACTGATAATTTTAAATTTAAAAACATTACCCGATAATAAAGAACTTTCCCCTGCGTGGAGTGTAGAGGATAAATTTAACATCTAGAGTAATGGTACGTGTCCACCACTATGTAAGCGCTACTTGTTTCATAATTTACTAACAACGCTTGTTTCCCTTCAACTGTCAGTGTTTTGCTAATTTTTGTCTGCAGTAAAACATTGGCTGCAACCTTACGGGAGAGTTTTGAACCAGGAAGATAGTGTAACTAGAAACACACGATATTTTCTAGTCAGTGGTTCAGTCTAGTGACTGACTTTAGAATCAATTGTGGGAATGCGCACTATAAACCACCATAAGTAGTTTCAGGTGTTTAATACGGTCTTTGTTGTTGTGAACCACGAAGTTGTTTTTTTGTGCAGCGTCTGTAAATAGAGTATTGCGTGATCTACAAATTTAAAAGATGTATAATATATTAGCTCTACAACTTTATTTCCACTGTTTCTTTTTTCGAAGTTCGAGGCTTTATTGTGGGAAAACTATAAAAAAGTTTACTGTAAGTACTGGCCATCGCTTGCCACTACTTTCTCCCATCTTTTGGGCAGCATACGAATCCCGCGGCGGAAGAACTGGGCCTCTTTTGAGGAAATTCATGAATCGATCCAATTTTGCACTTGTTCATACGAACGGAAATGATGGTCATCCAGTCCGTGTCATTGATCGAAAAAGATGGTAGTCACAGGGATCAGTGTCTGGAGTACAAGGGGGGTGGTGTAAGACTTTCCGTTCCAACGTTTCCAAGTATGTTTCGACGGGTTTTGCAACATGGGGCTGCAAAACCACCTTTTCACGTCTGCCGCTATATTGTGGCCGTTTGTCTTTCAGTGCCAGGCTCAAAAACATCAATTGTTTTCGATAATGATCTCCTGTGATTGTTTCCGTCCGTTTCAGCAACTTCAAAAACCTTCTCTCTTCCACCGCCATGCCGATGTTCTACGCCAAAATCATTGTTATTGAAGAGCTAAAACCATTCTCTGCACGTTATTTCACTATTACCTACCTTGATTTCCATTTTGGGATCGACTAAAATAGTTACTTCAAGGTTTTTTTGTATTTTACATTCATTTTCCCAGTCTTTATGTCAATCAGGTAACCCAGAAATAAATGTAAGTAGAAGAAAAATATTTTGGTTTCTGTATCAATCAGGTAACCCAAAAATAATCGTAGGCTGAAGAAAAATAATTCGGCAGGTAATGGGTCAATAGTCGTCTCACAATATGTCTTAGCCAATATTTTATGGATCTCAATCGCAGATTTTTTAACGTTAAAGGAGAAAATTAAAACTTCTCGCATATGACGAGAGTAGGGCTCGTAAGCTGAAATATTCAATCGAGAATAACTTTATGATGTAATCACAAATTGACAAACACTTTGAAGGGATTATGTTACAAATGCCTAAGCTTATTGTATGACACTTAAGACCTTCACCAGCACCACCACTTGCTGCTACTGCCATCTATTGCAAAACGGTGGAAGTAAAGTTGTGCTAAAGCTATTTGGAGGATATTGCTAATTTTCAGTTACAGAGTTTTATGATGAGTAAAATAACGTATTTTTTTAAAAAAACTAGTTATGTAACGTGTGGACAGTTAAGTCATATTACGGTCGTGCAACATCTTGTACCTTGAAGTATAAGAAAATCTTATGAGTTACGTTTCTCTAACGTCTTAACAATTTGCCCCTTCTTAAAAATGGAAATTTGCGTTAGTTGCCGATAGCTTGTATTTCAATATGTATGATATGTCACTTGTAACCGGTTTTTGATAAATGTATCTTCTTATTCTGATATCACTTAGGTATTATTGGTTAGTAATAAATAATGTAACATATAGACTACTACATACAGCGTTGCCAAGATTTTCTCCAGTGCAACACTGTTAAATTTGAAAAGAATATTTGTACCTCTGCACATAAGCATGTTATACCCTGGAACATTTATTTACATTTGGATAAACCTTACTTGCCGCGCGGGATTAGCCGAGCGGTCTAAGGCGCTGCACTCATGGACTGTGCGGCTGGTCCCGGCGGAGGTTGAAGTCCTCCCTCGGGCATGGGTGTGTGTGTGTTTGTCCTTAGGATAATTTAGGTTAAGTAGTGTGTAAGCTTAGATTCAAATGGTTCAAATGGCTCTGAGCACTATGGGACTTAACACCTGAGGTCATCAGTCCGCTAGGACTTAGAACTACTTAAACCTAACTAACCTAAAGACATCACACACATCCATACCCGAGGCAGGATTCGAACCTGCGACCGTAGCAGTAACGCGGTTCCCGACTGAAGCGCCTAGAACCGCTCGTCCACGGCGGCCGGCTGGAAGCTTAGGGACTGATGACCTTAGCAGTTGTCCCATAAGATTTCACATACATTTGAACATTTTTTAAACCTATGTAGCTGACGAATGATTTTTATTTTGGTTGAAAGAATACGCACCACAGTTGCTGAACAACAGCTATGAACAAAAGCTTAATTAATCAGTTCAGAAGCGCTTGTAAATAAAGCTGAAACCGATTGTCTTACGCGGTCAAGATGGGGATCCCTCATTTTGTACAAGATGGCAGCCAGTCAAGGAATATTTAGGGAATTGGTTTACAAAAATTATTTCAAAGCCCTCAGTCAAGTCTTTACAAGTTTACTCCCACAGTAACTGGGCTGTGCCTACGTCGCCGAAGGTGCCTATCTTTCAGACCCAAGGAAGTTCCGTCCGGTTAAAGCTGCTGCCAAGAGGCGCATTAGCGCTCTGTTGAAGTTGCTTGCGGACTCACGCCATCGTTTCACCCAGTAGCGTGCATGGGAGGCAGGTCACGTGTTAGCCGTTGGAGGATTTTGCAGGGCAGAACACAAGTTCCTTCTCTCTCTTGGGATCGAGACCTCGAGTAGAATAGACGTGTTTTTTGGGAGGCAGAGCGTCTGGTTCTTCGCCCCGCTATCGGCCACAACATGAACCGCCACCTCTCCCATTGCCCACTTTCTTAACTGTTCGACCTCCTAGACTGGCCAATTCATGTCAATTTATTACCGTAGGCGCGCCCCGTGTATCCCGTACACTGAAGTATATTCTGTTTATTTGACTAATTTCCTATTCTATCATTTAACGTCCGCCCTGGATACACACATGCTAAGTTCTGGCCACTCGACCACCTGTACACTGGCGTCAGAAGCGGGATGCAACAACTTTTGTCTTCTCGTACCTATATAGTTTAAATGGAGTGGCAATCTATCAAAATGGCTCTGAGCACTATGGGACTTAACATCTGAGGTCATCAGTCCCCTATATTAGAACTACTTAAACCTAACTAACCTAAGGACATCACACACATTGATGCCCGAGGCAGGATTTGAACCTGCGACCGTAGCGGTCGTGCGGTTCCAGACTGAAGCGCCTAGAACCGCTAGGCCACTGCGTCCGGCTCGGCAATCTATCATGCGAAAAGCTATCAAACAGTTGTACTTTTTCACTCAGTGTCTCTGGAAGGAAAATTAGCACAAACCTTTCCTTTCAGTAAATAAGTTTTATTTATTTTTGTTGTATGACATGTGCTACAACCTTGATAGCATTGTCGCTGTGAATGTATGGAGCTAAATGTTAATCTAACCTAGGCTGTGTAAGTCAATTGACAGGTCGGGAATGGTCAAGGCGTGGCACCTCCAAGAGGACCTGTCCAGTAAAGCACTACGATTATCGAGTCACCCTTCGGTTGATGACTGCTTTACGGAAAGAATGTATCCTGGAAGTGTGAACGTACCTTTTTGTTACACTCTGTATAAATATCAAAGTTTAAAGTTTTCGGTTAGGTGTCTGACTTGAGACCGCATGACGTCGACATCATGCCACTGGTGACTGCTGTTGCATTCCGGTGACTTTATATCAAAAATTTGCGCGGAGGCGCAAGGAACAGTGCGATGGCACTCTGTCTAGTTTAGCGCCTGCGTTAAATATTGCTCCACAGGAGGCGTGTACGCACTTGCGTAACTGCAATGTTGCATGCACACCCTCTGTCGAATTGTGGGTTCTTGTAAAAATACTGGACATCTCATTAGGCATAAATTTTTTTCTTTCTTAACGTATTGAAGAATTTCCAGTTTTTCGCATTGTAGTGGATAGTTTCTTCTGTATCATTTAAATGGGAAAAGGCCAGTAAGAATTCGGATTGCTCGCAGTGTAATAGTGCACTTGTGTTGGACGGGCCCAGGCTGGTGGGAGCTCGTTTGCGGCGCAGTTCTAGGCGCCCTCACACCCGGTGAGGAGCTCGTCCGGCAGGAACTGCCGCCGTGCAGTGCTGCCAACCACAGGAGATCGATGGAGGCCGGCCGGACGTGGGACGTGAGACACCGCCGCTGCGGCTGCCCTGATTAATGGCCAGAGACAGCGGCTATGGGTTCACGGGAGTGGGGTTGGGGGTAGGGGGATGGGGTAGCAAGGGCTCGTCACCGCAGGTGGGTGGGCGTCGGCCGCTGCTGTGGTGTGCTAAGACGCCGCCAACGGGCTGCTAATGCTTGAACGTGACTCCAGACTGCCCCCGTAACAGACACAGTGACCTAACTGCCACAATCTTACGATGAAGTTTCTTAAACGATTTATACAGGGTGTCCACAATGAGACGCCAACATTTTAATATCCTATATCTTTCTCATTTCAGGTGGTGGACCTGTGAATCCTGAAGGGGCAGACACAGCAACTCAACAAGTTTGTGGTGTGCAAATTTGATACACCAAGTGACCGTAGCGGAGCTGCAATCAATTTTTTTAGCAAAATGGAGGATATGAAGGAGCGTGCTCAAGTGGTCTGGTGGTAGGCAGAGACAAAATCGGCGACCCAAGTGCAAAGAAACTTTCGTCGAGTTTACAACAAAGCGCCCCCGTCGTTCAAGAAGTGGAGTGATCAGTTTTTGGCTACTGGGAGTGTTGCGGAAGGGCATGGTGGTGGTAAACCTGGGATCAGCGAACATCATGTGGAACAAGTGCAGCGGTCATTCGAACAAAGTCCACAGAAGTCAGTGCGACAGGCAGCACGAGTTCGTATGAAAGTTCAACAGTGCACAAAGTGCTTCATCAGCGATTACGTTTGTACGCATATAAAGTGCAGGTTGTGCAAGAAAAGAAGCCTGATGATCGACCAAAGCGAGAAGAATTTGCATGTGTCATGTTAGATCGCATTGCCGCGGACGAGACATTTTTATCACGCGTGATGTTTACTGACGAGGCAACCTTTCACGTGTCAGGAGCTGTCAATCGTCACAATGTGCGCATCTAGGGGTCCGAAAATCCACGTGCACCTAGGGAACACATGCGCGACAGTCCGAAAGTTAATGTGTTGTGTGGTTTGATGATAAATCGCATTGTTGGGCCGTTTTTCTTTCAGGAGCCGACTGTGAATGGAGCCATCTACCTGGACATGTTGGAACAATTTGCCGTGCCATAGATAACAGACCTGCAGCCAAATGTGATGTTTCAACAGGACTGTGCACCACCCAATTGAAGCCATGATGTCCGAAAAATTTTATATGACACATTCCCGCAACAATGGATTGGCCGTGGAGGTCCAATTCCTTGGCCGCCACTTTCGCCCGACATAACACTCCTCGATTTTTTCTTGTGGGGTTATGTGAAAGACCGGGTCTACGCTACACCAGTAAAGTACCTGCAAGACTTGAAACAGCGCACAACAATTGTCATCAACTCTGTCACAGAACAGATGCTCCGCAACACATGGCACAAAATCGATTATAGACTTGATATTCTTCGCGCTACCCGTGGCGCCCATGTTCCAGTGTACTGAACCGTCCACCTGTGTATGAAAACTTGATGAGCTGATGTATGATTTCCATGTATTTGTTCGTCAATAAATTGTGTTTCCTCTCAGATTTTATGAGTTGAAATGCTGGAGTCTCATTGTGGACACCCTGTATTTCTTTAACGTCATCAGTTCTGGTATTCGTTTGATGCTGAATTACACAGTAGAAGACAGGAAAAGGACGCACGACGACGGGGTTATCCGAATGGGACGGAAATCAGTAGATGTTATGTACATGAACAGATAAACAAATGATTACGATTTCAGAAAAAATGGATGATTTATTCGAGAGAAAATGCTTCACACACTGAGAAAGTCAATAAAGCTGTGGTGTACCTCAGGCCCTTATGCAAGCAGTTATTACGCTTGTCATTTGTTGACGGAGTTGTTAGGAATCCTGGTTGGAGGCCTCTGCCCATAACGCTCCAAACGTTCTCAATTGGGGAGAGATCCGGCGGCACTGGTGACCGAGGTGGGATCTGAGAAGCATGAAGAAAAACGAAAAACACTCGTCGTGAGAGGACGGGGATCATCACCATTACAGTTCAGCAATATGTCGACGACATTCTACGTCCAGTTTGGTTGCCCTTCATGGCAAGCCATCCTGGGCTTACATTTCAGCAAATGCATGGCCGCGGACTGCGATAGTTACTGCTGTTTGTCTTCGTGCTTGCGAAACACAGCCTTGGCCACCAAGGTTGCCGGATCTCTTCCCACTTGACAATGTACGGGGCGTTATGGGCAAAGCCCTTGGACCAGCTCGCTATTTGGACAACCTAAGCGCCCCGTTGGACCGTATTTGGCACGATATCCCTCAGGAGGGCATCCAACAACTCTATCAATCAGTTCCAGGCCAAATAACTGCTTGCATAAGGGCCAGAGGTGAATGAACGTGTTATTGTTGTGCTCAATTTGTGCCGGCCGGTGTGGCCGCGCGGTTCTAGGCGCTTCAGTCTGGAACCGCGCGACCGCTACGGTCGCAGGTACGAATCCTGCCTCGGGCGTGGATGTGTGTGATGTCCTTAGGTTAGTTAGGTTTAAGTAGTTCTAGGTCTAGGGGACTGATGACCTCAGATGTTAAGTCTCATAGTGCTCAGAACCATTTGAAATTTTTTTTGCTCTATTTGTGAAGCTCTTTTTCTTGAATGGATCATCTAATTATTCTGAAATTGTAATCATTTGTTTGCCTGTACATGTACATCACAACTACCGATTTCCGTCCCATTCGGTTAATTGATTCGTGGTGCTTCCTTAGAGTGTATCTTCTCTGTTTAGGACCCGCGTCATTTCGAGTAAGATTCTCGAGGTTTCGGCAACTACTACGATGCCAGTCATCAAGTTTTACTCATCACTAAAGAATCGGGCTGGGACTACGAACCTTGATGAAGGTGTAGGTGCTAGTCCTGCTATACATATTCACCCTTGAGAGCGACACATTTTTCCCACCGAGCGAGGTGGCGTAGTGGTTAGCCCACTGGACTCGCATTCGGGAGTACGACGGTTCAAATCCGCGTCTGGCCATCATGGTTTAAGTTATCCATGATTTCCCTAAATCTGAAGTGCGTGTCAAACTTCACTCCCCATGGTATCTATCACATACTAGTTTCTGTACGTTCCATTCACGCATGAAGCGCAGAAATGTCTAAATGCCCCCGTGCGCGCTGCAGTAGGAACCTTGTCTTTTCTGTCCCTATAAGAACGATCCGTAGGGAGTTGTACTATATTCCTGTAATCTTAATTAAAAAATAATTCTTGAAACTTCGGAAGGAGGCTTACACGGATTGGTTGACTATGTTAAATCGTCTACCTCTTCAAATCTTTCAGCATTTCCCCAAATTTCTCCTCCGGGTCAAGCAAACCTGTGACCATTCCTGCCACCCTTCTTCGCATACGATCCAAAAATCTTTGTGTTATCGGCCCACAAACTAAAGTAATATTCTAGAATGGATCGCAGTAGATCGTTGTGATGAGTTTGTTTTGTGTTCCCAGTATACTACCAATGAAATGAAGTCTGCGACCTGAATTACTTGCAACTGAGTATTTTATTTCGCATCCCTACATATTGCTACCCCCAGGTGTTTGTATGAATTAACTGATTATAATTACTGTTTTATATTGTAGTCGTGAGGCACCATTTTTCTGCCTTTGTAAAGTTCACAATTTCATGTTTCTGAACACTTAAAGCCAAATTCAAATGGCTCCAGGTACTATGGGACCTAACATCTGAAGTCATCGGTCCCCTAGACCTAAAACTACTTAAACCTAACTAACCTAAGGATATCACACACATCCATGCTCGAGGCAGGATTCGAAACTGCGACCGTAGCAGCAGCGCGGTTCCGGACTGAAGCGCCTAGAACCGCTCGGCCACAGCGGCCGGCCTAAAGCCAAATTACAATATTTACGTCTAACTCTTATCAAGATCTGACAAGATATTTTTGTAGCTTCTGTCAGAGGGTACTTCATTATAGATAAGTGTATCGTCTGTAAGAAAACTAATGTTCTGTTAATATTGCCTGCAAGGTCACAGCATATGGGATTAGTTACAGCATAAGACTTCTAATCTGTATCAATTTTTTCAACAGATGATGTCACTACTTTGGTTAATTAGTCTACTGAGGATGGCTTCCTCTGGCGAGTGTATTACAATAGTGATGATGCATGCATTTTCCTCACATTCGATAAGAAAGTATTAAATCTGGTTTAGAAATAAAACGGCGCTTTCAGAAAAATGCCATACACAAGTGCTATATACTGTACAACAAAGCATTAAATGAGAATAAAATGGCTCACTTTAAGGGAATATTGTACTACTGTGATTTAAAATTACAATATTTGTTAAATTACTTTATTTTATGTTGTTAGAACAAATGTGTGGGAATGGCGCTTATTCTGAATTTCTGTATGAAGATTATATCTCACGTGGCAGCTTTCCATAGTGTGCTACTCCCTCTGCTGGAGCACTGCTTGTTACTTACAGCGCTTGAAACATCGTGAGGAGGGATACTCACCTGCAACGAAAGAAAATATTTCAGTTTTATTGTACAGATCTTTGATAACACAATAAAACCAATATAATACATTATTTGTCAGTACACTTCTTACATCTTTAAGATATTCTGATCGCGCTGGGTACAGATATATCATTTAGATAATAAAACAACGGGTTGTTTTGAACGCAAAAGAGCCCTACTAGACACGCTCATGTTGGAGTAGGTGCGCCACCGCCTGCCGCCGACCTCTGAACTGACTCACCCAGCCAGTTATAGGGGAGCTACAGTTAGATGTCGACTCCGAATCATGGTTCAGCTTAACATTTTCCACACACACAAAATTTCTCCAGAGGTGTAAGAATCGGTAAGTGAGAGGAACAGTTCTATTCCTACCGAGGATTGACACCCAGCTCTTAGGATCTGTAGAGGGACATTTACCCATTCAGACACCGAGCCACAAAGATTATAGAACTAGACTACAAACAACTAGTACTAGAAATTACACACAGTTATTATAAAACTTTTCAATTCCGTGGATGAACGCCTCCAGATTTTAATACTGAGGCAGCCATACACGGCAACGAAGTTGACGCGTTACACTTTAACTAGGTGTTAAGGTAGAGTTCCTTCTTCTTGTGCATAAGTTTGTAGCGTTTTTGTTTTGCATATTGGTTTTCCGGTTGTTATTCATTTATTTATTGACTGTCTTTTTTTATTTATAGTTCACTGCTGCTATTTGAGTTTACATACTGTAATATTAAATGAAAGAGGCCTTTGGAGAAAAGAGCTCAGAT
This sequence comes from Schistocerca serialis cubense, assembly GCF_023864345.2. NCBI lineage: Eukaryota > Metazoa > Arthropoda > Insecta > Orthoptera > Acrididae > Schistocerca > Schistocerca serialis. The sequence goes on from NC_064641.1 coordinate 172,268,750, forward strand.
GGAAATCCAGTTCTAAGCAAAGAAGGGAAAACAAAAAGGTGGAAGGAATATGTAGAGGGTCTATACAAGGGCGATGTTCTTGAGGACAATATTATGGAAATGGAAGAGGATATAGATGAAGAAGAAATGGGAGATATGATACTGCGTGAAGAGCTTGACAGAGCACTGAAAGACCTAAGTCGAAACAAGGCCCCGGGAGTAGACAACATTCCATTAGAACTACTGACAGATTTGGGAGAGCCAGGCCTAACAATCTCTACCATCTAGTGAGCAAGATGTATGAGACAGGCGAAATACCCTCAGACTTCAAGAAGAATGTAATAATTTCAATCCGAAAGAAAGCAGGTGTTGACAGATGTGATAATTACTGAACTATTAATTTATTTGCCACGGCTGCAAAATACTAACACGAATTCTTTACAGACGAATGGAAAAACTGGTAGAAGCCGACCTCGAGGAAGATCAGTTTGGATTCCATAGAAATGTTGTAACACGTGAGGCGATGTTGACCCTACGACTTATCTTAGAAAAAGGAAAGGCAAACCTACTTTTCTAGCATTTGTAGACTTAGAGAAAGCTGTGGACAATATTGACTGGAATACTCTCTTTCAAAAGCTGAAGGTGGCAGCGGTAAAATACAGGGAGGTAAAGGCTATTTACAATTTGTACAGAAACCAGATGGCAGTTATAAGAGTCGAGGGGCGTGAAAGGGAAGCAGTGGTTGGGAAGGGAGTGAGACAGGGTTGTAGCCTATCCCCGGTGTTAATCCATCTGTATATTGAGTAAGCGGTAAAGGAAACAAAAGAAAAATTTGGAGTAGGAATTAAAATCCATGGAGAAAACTTTGAGGTTCACCGATCGTAATTCTGTCAGAGACAGTTAAGGAATTGGAAGTGCAGTTGAACGGAATGAACAGTGTCTTGAAAGGAGGATATGAGATTAACATCAACAAAAGCAAAACGAGGATAATGGAATGTAGTCGACTTAAGTCTGGTGATGCTGAGGGGATTAGATTAGGAAATGAGACGCTTAAAGTAGTAAATGAGTTTTGCTATTTGGGAGGCAAAATAACTGATGATGGTCGAAGTAGAGAGGATATAAAATGTAGACTGGGAATGGCAAGGGAAGCGTTTCTGAAGAAGAGGAATTTGTTAACATCGAGTATAGATTTAAATGTCAGGAAGTCGTTTCTGAAAGTATTTTTATGGAGTGTAGCCATGTATGGAAGTGAAACGTGGACGATAAATACTTTGGATAAGAAGGGAATAGAAGCTTTCGAAATGTAGATATAACTAATGAGGAGGTATTGAATAGAATTGGAGAGAACAGAAATTTCTGGCACAGCTTGACTAGAAGAAGGGATCGGTTGGTAGGGCATATTCTGAGGAATCAAGGGATCACCAATTTAGTACTGGAGGGCAGTGTGGAGGGTAGAAATCGTAGAGGGAGACCAAGAGATGAATACACTAAGCAGATTCAGAAGGATCTAGGTTGCAGTAAGTACTGGGAGATGAAGAAGCTTGCACAGGATAGAGTAGCATGGAGAGATGCATCAAATCAGTCTCAGGACTGAAGACCACAACAACAACAACATTGTCATTTAGTGAGTGAAGCTGTGGACGCTAGGAAATGGAGGGCCAAGTGGAGAAATCGAAACATTTCCGACGTATTCTTCTGTTTCAGTTCAATAGAGGGGTGGCAGCATCGGAGGCAGCCAGAAAAATTTGCGGCGTGTATGAGGATAATCCCAAGCAAGTAAATGGTTTTCTTGTTTTAAGGAGGATCGTTTTGACGTTAGTGACTCCACGTTCAGGAAGACCTTCAGGGTTTGACGAAGATCGTTTAAGCGAATTAATCCACAATGATTCACATCAGTGTACCCAATAATTGGCAGATGTGATGAATTGCGATCATTCCACCATCGTGCGACGTTTGCATACAATGGGGAGGGTTCAAAAATCAGGTGTGTGGGTACCACATGCTCTGAGCCATAAAAACACAAAAATCCACCGCTGGCCGTATGTGCATCACTGATTCATCATCGTCGGTTGGCTCGTGAACAGCACCGACCATTCCTATGCCGTTTTGTTACTGGTGGCGAGAAATGATATCTTTATACTAACATAAGGAAAAGAACAGCAGCAACTCCCGTACAGAGGCCTGTGCGCATTCACAAGAGAGATTGTTATGCATCTGGTGGTACAGTTGTAAGTCGGCTGTTTAGGTTTTTATGATGGTAAAGCCACGTAGCGCTCTGTATGAAAATCACTGACTGTGCTGTGTGAAGTCTGTGGCTGGTTGGCATTGTTGGAATAGTCGCTATTGTAGTGTTGGGCAGTTGGATGTGAACAGCGCGTAGCGTTGCGAGTTGGAGGTGAGCCCCCAGCAGTGGTGGATGTGGGGAGAGAAATGGCGGAGTTTTGAGAGCGGATGATCTGGACGTGTGTCCATCAGAGACAGTAAATTTGTAAGACTGGATGTCATGAACTGATATATATATATATATATATTATGACTTTTGAACACTATTAAGGTAAATACATTGTTTGTTCCTTATCAAAATCTTTCATTTGCTAACTACGCCTATCAGTAGTTAGTCCCTTCAGTAGTTAGAATCTTTTATTTAACTGGCAGTAATGGCGCTCGCTGTATTGCAGTAGTTCGAGTAACGAAGATTTTTGTGAGGTAAGTGGTTCATGAAAGGTATAGGTTATTATCAGGGCCACTCTTTTGTAGGGATTATTGAAAGTCAGATTGCGTTGCGCTAAAAGTATTGTGTGTCAGTTTAGTGTTTATCAGAATAAGTAAAGAGAGGAATGACTGAGTACGTTCAGTTCTGCTCAGCTGTTTGAAAATCAAATAATGTAAGGGATTTATCAGCACAGTAATTCATTAATTTTTAAAAGGGGACGTTTTACAGTGACAGTGTGGTGTTCTACGAATTGCTTCCCCGAGGTGTAATCCTTACTGCCGGCGTTCAACAACTGAGACGTCATGAAGACACAGTCCAAGAACAATGACCAGGAAGACTAGTGAAGTGTAGGGGAGTTGTGTTGGAAAGTCATTCCGCACTCACATTTGTCACCTGGTCTTACGCCCTCAGATTTTCACCTTTCTCGCTCTCTATCGAACAATCTTCAAGGAACTTCCTTTCCATATTGAGAAACGCTCTTAACAAGGTTTGACGAGTTATTCGCCACAAAATCGTGTGATTTCTACAGCCGCGCAACCGAGAAGTTGCCCAGCGTTCGCAGACAGTTGTAAATAGTGAAGGAGAATATATTACTGATGACTACAGTCTCTTTTATGTGTATCTGTTGTGTTTATTAATATTATGGGAGAACGCTACAAACTTTAGCACCAACCTAATATTTTTCATTTTTGTTCCACGTTTTTGCAATTCTGAAGATGGCAGATAACGACCGATACAGGAAATCGCCCATATAAAATTGTGAAAGTATTAACCTTATTTGTGGATGCTTTTACAGTTTCTCTTGTAAGAGCATTTTCTGGAAACGCATCGTATGATTTGTGATGTTATCACAAATTTTATATGGTTGAGCCTAGTATTATTATTTTACGAGGATAGCCTTTGTCGCCGGCTGGTAGTCCTTCGTTCATAAGAGGTGCTCGCAAGTTGCTTTTTTTTGTTAGTCTGTCTTTTCAGCTTTATTTCCACTCTGATACTTTCGTTTCTTACTTCATGTCTAACATGTATTCCACCTGTTATTCTTGGGAACTTCATTTTCTCCGTATTAATAGCTTTCTTCGCCTTTCTGTTAGGAATTCAATTATCACAATCATACGAAAGCGTAGGCACTGTCATCTCTTTATCAATTTTCATTTATGTGTTATTTCCTGTTTCCTTTTTTGAATAGATAGTGCCACACATTCATTGAAAAACTGTAGTTCAGTCTCCTGTCCTGCAACTAAGACCTGATCATTAGTAAATAAAATTGTATTTAATACTCAGTTGAAAAGTGTTTCACATTGATTACTTTTTTTGCAGATACTTTAAAGTAGAAGTTAAAGACAGAGTATTTAATATCCAGCTGCTGCCGCACATCTTTTCTTGTACCACAACCGGCTTCAGATCTGCTTTGTCATGTGGTGTCTGAAGAATATGCACTAGCGAAATGTAGTCCAGCCATCTAAAAAATATACTATCTATGTCCTTGGCGTAAAATAAAATAGTAACGTAACACATGCAATGTGGAATAAGCCAATTGAAACAGATAAGTGCATTAATTACTTTTTTATTAAACCTTCAGGAACCGTTTTGATGGTTTTCACCGTCATACTCAAGTGAATAATGTGTTACACTGAAAACCACAGAAACGCTTCGTGGAGGATTAATAAAGGAGTGACACATATGTCGGTTTTAATTTGCTTGTTTCATAGACAGTCGGAGATTCCATCAAACAACACTACATAGAGAAAATAATGCCATACCCAATACTATTTAAGAACGCCATCAGCATACTTGGTTTAAAATAAAAATATTCGTTTTCAGATACCGTTTCATGATGCAATGTAAAATTTATTTACCTTCCAGACGTGTTTAGATTTTTTAATGAAACAATCTTCACTGGATTTTTTTTTGGAATAACAGTTCTATTTTTACACGTGATACACATAGATTCGAAATCTGCGATTCCTTACAACTGGTCATAGGTTAGAAGGTGCAGTTACCTGTTTAAAAAATCGGCTCATATTTACGTAGAAATATTTTTTTCGTGCTTTATAAAAGGCTAAACACATCTAAAATGCAAATAAATTTAATATTAGTGTAAGAATTTGAATTTAAAAAACAAATATTTATGTACTTGCTGCGAAAAGTTGTCACAGAAATAAATGTGTTACGGAGACATAACATGCAATGACAAAAACCAGTCTCCTGTCTTTCAATGTGTCTCCTGGCACACAAAAATTAGTCAGCAAACATTATGTTGCATTTCAGTATAGTACACTCACCGCGCTATTTTAAACCTTAAACTCTTTTATGAGAAACAAACTAGTAAAACCGAAAAATCATTAATGCCAAATGCACTGTAGGCGGTTGGAAATGCGAAATGTATAAGAAATTATGCATACATTTTTAAGCAATGGTTACAATTAACGTAGTGTAAGCTTACCTTATTTCTACTACATTTCGCTCATTTATTTTCTTCGAACACGACTTGAAAATGAACTCACATGTCCGAAACCGGCTGTGGTACAATATAACATACACAGCAATGGCGCAAATTCACATTCTGTACTTAAATCAGCGACGGCCGTTATCAAGAAATGACCGAAATTTTGGACATATTAAAGAGGCTCGGTGAAAACGGACAACCTTGTCTCACTCTCGTGTTTACTGACTCCATCCAGGAATGTCTTCTTTCCGCGGTAGTGTACATATAAGCGGGGTAGAGAAATACAACCTGATGGTAAGATCATAGCAGGGTATGGAAAAATCGAGTCGAGCAAATGTTTCCACATATTCATAGGTCGGAAATGGAACTAAGGCCACAAAACTACCAATCAGACATGGTTGCGCGGAAATTTGTAGAGAAAGCAAACGTGTCTGTATTAGAGACCAGAAACGGAGCGAGTACGAGTCTGATGTTCGGGATGCATATTTCACAAATCAAGGCGCCACAGTTACAACAGTGTCAGGGCTTTCTTCTTTCCTATAAGTATGACGGTTGTGAGAACTGTGGGCTGCGGTCGCTTCATACTCGTTGGCTCATTCTCTCCTACTTAAGCATGGAGGAGTGTAAGGCTATTCGTGACCTATTGTTACTATATTGTGTGGTGGTCGTGCTCCGATGTACTTGTTGCCGTTTCGTGTACCTCATCGGAGTCACCATGGAGGAATCTCTAGCAATTGATGTGAAAAAGAAGTGATTTGAGAAAAAAGAGGTTTTAAAAGTAATTTATGTTTTACTCTTGTCTTTGTTTGCACTCATTGATCTACTATATCTGTAGAAACAAAGTTCATTCATGCTCTTCGCACATTTTCCAAAATTAAAACCTGTGACACTACCACTTCTAGTATCTTACTACAGTACTGTTTCTGTTATATAGCCCAATAATTAGACAGGTCAATGGTATTACGGTAATTTTAGCGTAGTTGGTTTGACAGGTAAGCTTTACCCAAGAAACATCGCAGTAAATTCGCGTCTTAACGAAACCAACCACGGTTAGGAATTTTAAGTTTACCTAGCTGTGACTGTTCAGCTGTGTCCACTGTATTCAACTTCCTTTCACTTGTGCCTTTATCCCGCTGTTTTGCAGGGTTGGCGTTGTTAGGAACAGATTTGGCAAGGTTAATGTTAAAGGGTGGCCAGATGCCCTTCCTGCCGCCACCCTGAACCCCCCCCCCCCAGGGCCGGAATTAATGTATCCCAGCTGCCTGCGTCTAGTGTGATCCATGGAATAGTGTAAACGTGTTCAGATGTCTGCAAGTCGTGTAACTGAGGCGAGAAGTGGGAACCAGGCTGGTATTCACCTATACAGATGTGGAAAACCGCCTAAAAACCACATCCAGGCTGGCAGGCACACTGGCCCTCGTCGTTAAGCCGCTGGGAGGATTCGATCAGGGGCCAGCGAGCCTACCCGAGTCCAAGAAGCACCGCATTATCGCTCTCGGCTAACCTGGCGGGTTGTTCACTATATTCAGACAATGTATTCAATCAGAAATTGTGCTCCTTAGCATAACAAAGATTAGCTGGGGCGAGTTAGTTTAAAAGTACACACTTCTGGTCGCTCGTCCCTGATTGGCTAACGTTTTATGGCAGTAGCTCCACAACTGGGTGTTTTCGACCTGTTGTCATTTGGAAAATTTTTCTCGATTCGAAATCCGCTAACCCGCTATGAGTGAGCCGTGAGTGCGTGAGAATCATCACCTACCGCTCATTAAACTTTTCTGTATTTCGTATCATAGTACCGGGTTCGCCAGCGTTCTACAAGAGTCAGCGTAGCCGCGGCGCTGAACGGATATTACATCACGCGCTGTCCTCCGGCCCTCAACGTTCTCTTGCTGGTGCACGTGGTAACTGGGGTTAGTCGCTGAACATGCAGGTCTGGTGCGCCGTGTTGTCAATGTGTGATAGTTCATTGTCAAGTTTGAAGATTACTGCTTCCCTTTGCCTTCGTGGTCGCGGGTTCGTGCCTTCAGAGTCAGTAAGTTTCTTGTTTCTACTGCTGTGGTTTGTGGATACTGAGCTACCAGCATTTACTATACAACCAAGGCCGGAATAATAAGAAAAAGGTGAGCAACTTCTGTAACATGTAACTAAAGTAATGGTTGTGATTCGCGAAAACCCCTGTAAGTTGAATGAGGCTTTGTGATATTTAATTTGGATTCTCAAACGCTGGCTGGCTTTGATTAGTGACCGTCGTATTGGTCTTAGTCCTCAATATGGATCAACAGTCCGAGTTGCCACAATATGCTCTAGTTATTTTTAGGCCTACTTGCAAAAAACAGTACCTTGCCAAGCTGAAGTTTTTTCAGTTTGTGCCATCACGGCTGGCCATTGCAACCACTCGCCCATTTGGTTGGATAATGAGTATCAGATAGCTTTCGTTCATTCCTTCTTCAAACAAACGTTTCGGAAACGTATTGGAATGATATTTCATTAAAAAGTATTTTAAAGGAAAAGGATGGTAACTAAGAGTAAAGATACTATAAGAAAATAAAGCTCAAAGTCGTAGCTTCTTTATGTTATAAGTCCGAAACATTCATTATACTCTCTCTCTGTGTCCAGATCTGTTCTTTAAGAACTAATCCCTTCGATGTGATGTGGAATTGTGAATTGGAAGATGAAACAATACATGATTATTAGTAAAAGTGTGTTTTACCCGATTTATTCCAAAAAGTACGAGCGGGTGGAGATCTCTTCTGAACAGCACACTGCAAGGCATCCCAGATATGCTCAATTATGCTCTTATCTGGGGAGTTTGGTGGGCAGCGGAAGTGTTTAAATTCAGAAGGCTGTTCCTGCAGCCACTCTGTAGCAATTATGGCAATTATGGACGTGTGCGGTATCGCATTTTCCTGCTGGAATTGCCCGTCAGAATACGCAATGGATATGAATCGATGCAGGTGATCAGACAGGACGCTTACGTACGTGTCAGCTGTCAGAGTCTCATATCCAGACATGTCAGGGGTCTCATATCATTCCAACTGCACACGCCCCACACCATCACAGAGCCTCCACCAGCTTTAACAGTCCCCTGCTGACATGCAGGGTCCATGGATTCATGAGGTTGTCTCCATACCCGTACATGTGCATCCGCTCGATAAAATGTGAAACGAGACTCGTCCGAACAGGCAACGTGTTTCCTGTCATCAACAGTCCAATGTCGCTGTTGACGGGCCCAGGCGAGGCGTAAAGCTTCGTATCGTGCACTCATTAAGGGTACACGAGTGGACCTTCGCTTCGAAAACCCATATGGATGATGTTTCTTTGAATGGTTCGCTAGCTGACAGTTTTTGATGGCCCAGCATTGAAATCTGCAACAATTTGCGGAAAGGTTGCACTTCTGTCACGTTGAACGATTCTCTTCAGTCGTCGTTGGTCCCGTTCTTGTAGGATCTTTTTCCGGTCGCAGCTATGTCAGGGGATTTGATGTTTTACCGGATTCCTGATATTCACGTACACTCGTGAAATGGTCGGACGGGAAAATCCCCACTTCACCGCTGCCTCGGAGGTGCTGCGTCCCATCGCTCGTGCGCCGACTGTAACACCACGTTTAAATTTACTTAACTCTTGATAATCAGCCATTGCAGCTGCAGTAACCGATCTAACAACTGTGCCAGACACTTGTCGTGTTATATAGGCGTTGCCGATTGCAACGCCGTATTCTGCCTATTTACACATCTCTGTATTTGAACACGCATGCCTGTACCAGTTTCTTTGGCTATTCAATGTACTCGATATTTGCTCTGTGAAATTTTAACGTAGCGAACAATACGCTAACCGGTAGTCAATTGTTTGAGTGATTTTAGAAGGGAATAACAGTTAGAATCTCTGGTTTCTCCGCCAATCAAACTGGGACAAACATTATTACATTTCACACGATCGTTAATTTGCCTTCGATGGATATGCGAGGGAGATATTCAATCCAGAACCTTATTGATCCAGCTCGAAATAAAGCGCTCAGTTTTAGTGTAAGCTTGGATAATCGTCGATACAGCTTGTTGTGTAGCGCTGTACATCGTGAATTTTTGCACGATTCGCACGCACTTTAAAGAATCTTTTTTTTTACGCTACACCCAAAGTGAAAAGTGACGACAAAGTAGGCTGTCTACTTGTATCGGGTTTTTCCACCAAGTATACAGAGATCAGTGCGTCCACAAATACTATAGCAAACTCGCCATCTTCAGCAAGGAAGCAAGAACTTCATACTGAAATTTCACCACCATACTACTATAACGGCAAGAAAAAGCAGAATCCGGAAGACTATTAAATTTTTTAAAAATTTTGGTTCTTCTTTTAAAGCTCACGCATAAAACAATTATGAAAAGTTAATCTCTTAAGGTGTTTTGTTCTCTTTAAGTATTCATCTGTTAAACTGACACAATTATTTCTCCTGCGTCGAAATATTAAAACTTGTACTGTTTACAATTAAAGACTGAAAGGGCCGCATGTGATCTTTTGGCGTGTGGTTTGTAATGTACGAGGGCTATCCACTAAGTACATTACGTTTTGGAATTAAAAATAAATAAAGTATTGGAATTTTTTTTATTATATACAGATGAAAGCCACACTTAAATACTACTTTTCTAAATAGTTGCCATTTAAATTAAGGCACTTATCGTAGCGATGGACGAGCTTGGAAATTCCTTCGTCGTAAAATTCGGCCGCCTGCGCCTTCAACCACGTGGTTAATCAGTAACCCGGTAGAAATACGATTTTTGTGGATTTCCTGGAAAGAGGCACTACAATAAACTCTCAAAGGTATTGCCAAACTCTGCACAACCTCAGAAGAGCGCAGGGGAAAGTTGGGCTCAAAGACCTTGCTGATTCACGACAACGCCCGGGCCCACACGGCAAATGCCACTCGCGAAGTTCTCCAATCTTTTAAGTGGGAGTTGTTTCCTTATCCGCCGTACAGCCCCGACCTGGCACCGAGCGACTTCCACTTATTCCCAGCAATGAAGAAGTGGTTGGCTATGCAGCGTTTTGATGACGACGCACAGCTTCAAGAAGAGGTAACCACGTCGTTGAAGTCACAGGCGGCCGAATTTTACGACGAAGGAATTTCCAAGCTCGTCCATCGCTACGATAAGTGCCTTAATTTAAATGGCAACTATGTAGAAAAGTAGTATTGAAGTGTGGCTTTCATCTGTATATAATAAAAAAATTTTCTAATACTTTATTTATTTTTAATTCCAAAACGTAATGTACACTCCTGGAAATTGAAATAAGAACACCGTGAATTCATTGTCCCAGGAAGGGGAAACTTTATTGACACATTCCTGGGGTCAGATACATCACATGATCACACTGACAGAACCACAGGCACATAGACACAGGCAACAGAGCATGCACAATGTCGGCACAAGTACAGTGTATATCCACCTTTCGCAGCAATGCAGGCTGCTATTCTCCCATGGAGACGATCGTAGAGATGCTGGATGTAGTCCTGTGGAACGGCTTGCCATGCCATTTCCACCTGGCGCCTCAGTTGGACCAGCGTTCGTGCTGGACGTGCAGACCGCGTGAGACGACGCTTCATCCAGTCCCAAACATGCTCAATGGGGGACAGATCCGGAGATCTTGCTGGCCAGGGTAGTTGACTTACACCTTCTAGAGCACGTTGGGTGGCACGGGATACATGCGGACGCCCATTGTCCTGTTGGAACAGCAAGTTCCCTTGCCGGTCTAGGAATGGTAGAACGATGGGTTCGATGACGGTTTGGATGTACCGTGCACTATTCAGTGTCCCCTCGACGATCACCAGTGGTGTACGGCCAGTGTAGGAGATCGCTCCCCACACCATGATGCCGGGTGTTGGCCCTGTGTGCCTCGGTCGTATGCAGTCCTGATTGTGGCGCTCACCTGCACGGCGCCAAACACGCATACGACCATCATTGGCACCAAGGCAGAAGCGACTCTCATCGCTGAAGACGACACGTCTCCATTCGTCCCTCCATTCACGCCTGTCGTGACACCACTGGAGGCGGGCTGCACGATGTTGGGGCGTGAGCGGAAGACGGCCTAACGGTGTGCGGGACCGTAGCCCAGCTTCATGGAGACGGTTGCGAATGGTCCTCGCCGATACCCCAGGAGCAACAGTGTCCCTAATTTGCTGGGAAGTGGCGGTGCGGTCCCCTACGGCACTGCGTAGGATCCTACGGTCTTGGCGTGCATCCGTGCGTCGCGGCGGTCCGGTCCCAGGTCGACGGGCACGTGCACCTTCCGCCGACCACTGGCGACAACATCGATGTACTGTGGAGACCTCACACCCCACGTGTTGAGCAATTCGGCGGTACGTCCACCCGGCCTCCCGCATGCCCACTATACGCCCTCGCTCAAAGTCCGTCAACTGCACATACGGTTCACGTCCACGCTGTCGCGGCATGCTACCAGTGTTAAAGACTGCGATGGAGCTCCGTATGCCACGGCAAACTGGCTGACACTGACGGCGGCGGTGCACAAATGCTGCGCAGCTAGCGCCATTCGACGGCCAACACCGCGGTTCCTGGTGTGTCCGCTGTGCCGTGCGTGTGATCATTGCTTGTACAGCCCTCTCGCAGTGTCCGGAGCAAGTATGGTGGGTCTGACACACCGGTGTCAATGTGTTCTTTTTTCCATTTCCAGGAGTGTACTTTGTGGATAGCCCTCGTATTTCCGTTGTTGCCGATTTGTGGCTATGTGGTTTTAAATTTTACCTTGTTTGTGTTGCTGAATACCTACTCTCTGGTGAATGAAGGCTGCGAGCTATGTCTGGGCTAAGCACAAGCTGGTCAACGCCTAATTACTAATGAAATGAATTTGTTTACAACCGCTACGGTCGCAGGTTCGAATCCTGCCTCGGGCATGGATGTGTGTGTTGTCCTTAGGTTAGCTAGGTTTAAGTAGTTCTAAGTTCTAGGGGACTGATGACCTCAGCAGTTTAAGTCTCAGAGTGCTCAGAGCCATTTGAACCAATTTGTTTACAGCCCGTTGAATTGTGCTTTAAAACTGTTATTGTTTGCATTGTATAATTGTGTCAATATTCAGCCACTGTTTATGCTCAAAAGTATAAAATTTTCTTTAAATATTTAGCGGAATTACTTGAAGGGTCACTTTTCTTGTTTGATTCATTCTGTGGTGACTGCAAAACGCCTGATATGGATTCTTCATTTTAAGTTAACATTGCTTAAATGCCCCTGAGGCGAAAAAAAGTTGTGCAAAAATCTTTTTTCTTTATGGGTGTGTTTGGTCCAGCATCTTACTATGCTATGTGCATTTCACTGAGCTTATTATGAGGTGGTAGCCACGCGGTCTAAGGGCGCCTTGCTACGGTTCGCGCGGCTGCCCCCGTCGGTGGTTCGTGTCCTCCCGCTGGCGTGGGTGCGTGTTTTCCTTACCGTAAGCTGGTTTAAGTTAGATTAAGTAGTGAGTAAGCCTAGATGACTGCAGCAGTTTGGTCCCATAGGAACATACCACAAAAAAAAAGTAATGAGGTTGTTGTTCTCCGACCTGTAAGTTCCTTATGACATGTATGTGCTACGTGTGTAGCGAATTGCCTCGATTGGACGAAGTAACGTCCCGTCGCATTCAAAATGAAGCTCATGCTAGTCGGACAAGTGCGGATATTTTTGACTGGCGGTTATAGTAATTGCGACACACACATACATACACACACACACACACACCGAGTACCCGTAGTCAGTCGGAGTTTCAGGGAACGCCCGGATTTTCCGGAGAGGGAGTGAGGACGAATGGCGGGCAGTGAAAGGCGCGCGCACCCGGAACACTCCCTGCATTTCCCCGGGGAGCCAGCTACTCATTTCTCTCCGCGCCCGTTATCCCAAAGTTCTCCTCCTCGCGAAATGAAGCCGCTGACGCAATATCTCTGAGCAAGCGTGCAGAGTGAATTTATAAAACAAACACTGTGTGGTCCCGTATCCCGAGAACCACAGCGTCTGTTACGGACCTCCGAAGCGAGAGCAGTTGCACCCAATCCAGCCCTCCCCACGCGGCCCCGCCGCCACGCTGCTTATCCCTCTCTACTCTTTTTCTCTCTTTACTTTCCGTTCCCTGCCTTTCGTTTCCCCTATCTTCCGAACCTGCTCTCTCTCTCTCTCGTTCTCTCTCTCTCCTGCTCACCCATCGGCCGTACTCTACCTGATGCAGCCGGGAAAAGAGATTGCCTGTCGTTCGACGAGAACGGTGGCCACCTGCCTCCGCCAGCCGTGCCTCGAGCGCCCCTGGATTCGCATTAAGAGGATCACAAATCCCCGTCGCCCTACCCTCTGTTCCGGTAATCGCGTCAGTTTCTGGGCGTCCCATCCATCGACAGGGAAGCAACTTCCACTGTACATCGAGATCCCCCAACTCGTACTGGCGGCGGCATTTGAGATGTGGCAGTTTCTTTGTGGAGGAGCAAAGATTTTTCATAAGGGGTCGAGGAAAGCGGGCGCTTGGGTGGGTTCTTTCTCAGCATCCCTTAAATAAACTCCCCGTCGGCGCCTGCTTCGAGATAGATGAAATAAGTCACTGCCGACGTGTAAAGGGGGTGGGGGGTCAGAGGAGTGAGGAAGGTGTTCGCGACACGTATAAAGGCAGCACCGGAGCGCAGCTGGCGGCTGTTGCCCAGCGATTATTATCTGCCGGAGGGGGTCGAAATTAATGTGGCAACAACTGCGCGACAGTAATTCATTGCCGAGTGGCTGCTGACAAGTGTTTCCTTGGCGGTACAGGGACTTATTCGGGAGGGAGGGGAGAGGAAGAGGAAGCACATCTGTACAGCGGAATAAGACGGAGTGAAACTGTCTTACGAAAAGGCGTGTTCTCCAACAAATAAGCTCTCCTGATTAAGCGACATTCGTATGTATAACAGCGACCAGAGAGTCCTCCAACGCTAACGAAATTTCGGAGGTTATTGTCGGATATTTTCTTAGCATTTTGGCACAAAAGACCCACGGAATTCGGCGTCAAGGTGCAGACTAGTAATACACTACTGGCGATTAAAATTGCTACACCACGAAGATGACGTGCTACAGACGCGAAATTTAACCGGCAGGAAGAAGATGCTGTGATATGCAAATGCATAGCTTTTCAGAGCATTCACACAAGGCTGGCGCGGGTGGCGACACCTACAACGTGCTGACATGAGGAAAGTTTCCAACCGATTTCTCATACACAAACAGCAGTCGACCGGCGTTGCCTGGTGAAACGTTGTTGTGATGCCTCGTGTAAGGAGGACAAATGCATACCATCAGATTGTAGCCTATAGCGATTGCGGTTTATCGTATCGCGACATTGCTGCTCGCGTTGGTCGAGATCCAATTACTGTTAGCAGAATATGGAAACGGTGGGTTCAGAAGGGTAATACGGAACGCCATGCTGCACCCCAACGGCCTCGTATCACTAGCAGTCGAGATGACAGGCATCTTGTCCGCATGGCTGTAACGGAACGTGCAGCCACGTCTCGATCCCTGAGTTAACAGAGGGGGACGTTTGGAAGACAACAACCATCTGCACGAGCAGTTCGACGACGTTTGCAGCAGCATGGACCATCAGCTCGGAGACCATGGCTGCGGTTACCCTTGACGCTGCATCACAGACAGGAGCCCCTGCGATGGTCTACTCAACAACGAACCTGGGTGCACGAATGGCCAAACGTCTTTTTTTCCGATGAATCCAGGTTCTGTTTACAGCATCATCATGGTCGCATTCGCGTTTGGCGACATCGCGGTGAACGCACATTGGAAGCATGTATTCGTCATCGCCATACTGGCGTATCACTCGGCGTGATTGTATGGCGGTGTCATTGGTTACTCGTCTCGGTCATCTCTTGTTCGCACTGACTGCACTTTGAACAGTGGACGTTACATTTCAGATGTGTTACGACCCGTGGCTCTATCCTTCATTCGATCCTTGCGAAAACCTACATTTCAGCAGGATAATGCACGACCGCATGTTGCAGGTCCTGTACGGGCCTTTCTGGATACAGAAAATGTTCGACTGCTGCCCTGGCCAGCACATTCTCCAGATCTCTCACCAATTGAAAACGTCTGGTCAATGGTGGCTGAGCAGCTGGCTCGTCACAATACGCCAGTCACTACTGTTGATGAACTGTGGTATCGTGTTGAAGCTGCATGGGCAGCTGTACCTGTACACGCCATCCAGGCTCTGTTTGACTCAATGCCCAGGCGTATCAAGGCCGTTATTACCGCCAGAGGTGGTTGTTCAGGGTACTGATTTCTCAGGATCTATGCACCCAAATTGTGGGAAAATGTAATACCCGTTTATCATGTGCATTTCTTCTTGGTGTAGCAATTTTAATGGCCAGTAGTGTACAATCATGATTTATGCGATTTGTTTCCCCAGTCACCTATGTTTCACAAGAGTGAAAAAGCCTGTCATAATAGGTACTTATTACCAGATGCGAAAGATCTGTGATGTGGTTGCCGCCGCTACCGGAGCAGCTCAGTATAGCATCGTTGTCCCGTTCTTACACTGCATTCGGGAGGACGACGGTTCAATCTCGTCTCCAGCCATCCTGATTTAGGTTTTCTGTGATTTCCCTAAATCGTTTCAGGCAAATGCCGGGATGGTTCCTTTGAAAGGGCACGACCGATTTCCTTCCCAATCCTTCCCTAACCCGAGCTTGCGCTCCGTCTCTAATGATCTCGTTGTCGACGGGACGTTAAACACTAAGCTAACCCTAATCTTACACTGCACTCAGTGAACTCGTGCACGAAGGAAACATCGCCAACTCTTCAGCAATAAAACGCGTTGTGCTCGAAATAAAGGAAAATGCTGACTGTCAGTAGCAAAATTTAATTTACAAAAAAAACAAAACCATTATTTTTGCAGCCCCGGGCTTTCACTAGCCGTTTCTAATGGAACACGTTTGCTTTGAAACACGGTGCTCACTGTATACCGATGACATCAGCATTGTTGTGCAGATATTCCCAGTGCAATATGGATAAAAATATTCGTGGATGTAAGAAATCAAAAGAACAGCAGTTACTCAGTAACCACAGGAGACCATGGATCCCTCATAGTAAAATTCTGAGAAAATATCCCTGGACAACTTCCGGAATTTTGTCCGTGAAGTTCAGGTTTACCCGTCTAAGAGAATAATTACTTAAACCAAAACATTTTTAGATACTACGTTTTTAAATCGAACTAAAAGTATAAAATAATTTGCCCCAGAATCCATAGAGATTCCTAACCCCATACAGATAAATCTGAATTTCTAATAGCCCTGAAAATACTTTTAAGATTTAAAACGAAAAAGGGGCGCGGGCAACACATAATAGTAAGGAATCGATTCATTCGTGTATCACTTATGTTCTACATGCGCCCCATTTTCACGTTTTAAATCATACAAGTATTTCCATAGCTATTAGAAATTCACAGTCATAAATTTTCAGCGTCATCTGTGTGGGTTTAGGATTCTGTACGAGGCTAGGAGAAAGCATTTTAGACTTTGTAGTCCGTTTTAAAAACGTGGTATATTAAAAATTCATTATTGTTAAATAAGTACTTTCTGCCTTTTAGCCTTGTCTGTGTGAAATTTTTCAGTAGATTTAAAATGCTTTGATAAGATTTCACCAGTGACATATGGTAAGTTTAACGTTTATTTCAGTTTCTCTTCGCCTGACTCGTCCAATATATTGCTCCCTCCTACGTATGCATTGCGAAAAGACCGTGAAACTAAAAATTAAAGAGAGATTGGAGCTCACACGGAGGCTTACCGGCGATCATTGTTCCTGCGAAGCATTTGCGACTGGAACAGGAACGCGGGGAAATGGTGGTGGCTCACAAAATACTCTCCACCACGCACCAAGCAACATGCCGAGTTCATATTGCAGTGTCATCCCGTTCTGAGCTACTTTTAAAATCTGAAGTCTCTAGCTCATCGGGAAGTTAGTTTAAATTCTATTGCGAGATTTGTACCGAACAGACAGGCAAGAAAGCGACCTAATAAAAACGTGGTAAAAATGCTAATGTATATGACATATTTTAGAAAAACCAATGATGGAATCAACACTCATATGCAAAGCAAAGTTGTCAGTGTGTTAATTTTAGTTAGCGACCGTTGATTTCAAATTGGCAGCGAAGCTTTTTGTGACGTGACAGCAATATGGGATGCACAAGAAATACTTCCCGACACACTGAAGAAGCTATTCTGCTAGAAATTTGTAGGTAATCATGTAGAACTTACTAGTATATTTTCTAATATGGAATTAGAGTGACCTCTGGCAAGAGCACAGTCCATCCAGTTTCGCAGAATCTGTGCAACTTTTATTATGATTATGCATGTAATGGCCCCGGCTGGTTGCTCCAGCTCCCTGTCCATCACGCACTCTGCAGCGTTCAACTGACACACGCTTGACTTCCCATCGTAATACGGTGGCAACACAGCCATGTAATGATTTGTTATTGTAAATAAATCTGCCTCTGGATCAGTATTTCGCCATCGCCCACGCCTCGGTACGCCGGCACAATCACTCGATGGGTGACCTGCAATCTTACTGAAAACCAGGGCTTCTGCAGTGTTGCGTCAACGGGACTCTTTGACACCTGGGTCGTCTGCTCGGCATTCTTTGCACCACTTTGAAGCCTTATCAAGATCTGACTGAATATATGTGCAGCTTTTTTGAAGATAGTGCTTTATTGTAGACTAAGATAGTGCTTTATTATAGGCTAGCTAAGCGGCCACTGCTTCGCTCGCATCATTATGCACAGATTTTTTCTTTTTTGTTTTCCCTTAATCGAATTTTGATGTTGTTCACAAATTGCAACATCTTCTAAGCTTTGCACGCTAATTAAGGCCATGAAGCACGGTCTTTACTGGATTCACTTTGGACCACAAAACGATTCTGGCAGCTAGAGCTGGAGGTCTTTCTTAACCCTGCCTTTTGAGTTCTTGTGCAGATATTTCTATAGAAACTTTCATCCCCTGTTTTACCCCATTAGGAGGTGAATTTTCAAAGTCACTAAAACACGTATTTTATATATCCAAACGAGACGTCAAATACCAGTTTTCATAGTTGTAGGTCTAAAAATGCTTTAGTTATTCTTTAATAGTGATTTGTTTTCAAAACAACTTTCACCACCCATTTCACTCCCATAGGTGTTAAATTTTCAACAATACTGAATCACGTATTTCTCTATTTCTGACCAAGAAACTAAATACCAATTTTCGTCGTCCTGGTTTAAAATTTCCATATTTTCAGAAATCCTGGAATTTCGAAGAATCCCTTATTAAACGATGCCTACAGCGTAAGTTCAACATCCTCTCCAAATTTCAAGCTTCTGTCCCTAGCGGTCTGGACTGAGCAGTGATGAGTTTGCCAATTAGGCCATTGCCTTTTATTTACAGGGAAAACGTCTGTTATTACTAATTTTGTCTCCCGGGAAAATAGTGTACAATATGAACAACAAAGGTCCTTGATACACAGCATTCAGGACGTCGTATGAGAAATCGCGTGTCGGGTTTCACGTTACCAAAGTTTTCTGAAACCATGTTGGCTGGCTGGTACTTCGGTTGTATTACAGCGGATAGGGGGAGGACGATGAATGTTAAAGTTACGAGGGGCATTCAATAAGTAAGAAAACTAATTTTTTTCTGAAAGCAGGTTGGTTTTATTCAGGATTCCAGTACATCATGTTATTTCCAACTCTTTTGGCTACAAAACCGTGTTTTTTCAACATAATCTCCGCTCAATGCAAGGGCCTTAGACTACCTTATTGGAGTGGCCTGTATGCCCCCATGGTGCCAACGTCTTGCTGCGTCAAAAAGCTGCCTGTTATTCACGTACTACGAGGGTCACTCCAAAAGAAATGAACACTATTTTTTTTTAAATCCATCTTTTATTCTACATGTTTGAAAGTTGTACAGTCTGTAGATACATGCTTTAGGAACAATATTTTCATTTCTCCACATAATTTCCAACCTTCTCAACTGCCTTACGCCACCTTGGAACCAGTGCCTGTATACCCGCACGGTAAAATTCTGGGCCAACCTGCTGGAGCCACTGTTCGGCAGCGTGCACAAGGGAGTCATCATCTTCAAATCTTGTTCCACAAAGAGAGTCTTTCAGTTTCCCAAAGAAATGATAGTCACATGGAGCCAGGTCAGGACGGTATGGCGGGTGTTTCAGTGTTGTCCATTCGAGTTTTGTGATCGCTTCCATGGTTTTTTGACTGACATGTGGCCGTGCATCGTCGTGCAACAGAAAAACATCCTGCTTTTGCCGATGTGGTGGAACACGACTCAGTCGAGCTTGAAGTTTGTTCAGTGTCGTCATATGTGCGTCAGAATTTATGGTTCCACTTGGCATGATGTCAACAAGCAAGAGTACTTCGGAATCGAAAAACACCGTAGCCATAACTTTCCAGCAGAAGGTGTGGTTTTGAATTTTTTTTCTCCGGTGAATTTGCATGATGCCACTCCATTGATTGCCCTTTCGTCTCTGGTGAAAAATGTCGAGCCATATTTCATCACCTGTCACAATTCTCCCAAGAAATTCATCTCCATCATTCTCGTACTGTTCCAAAAGTTCGCTACATACCGTTTTTCTTGTTTCTTTGTGAGCCACTGTCAACATCCTGGGAACCCACCTGGCACAAACCTTTTTTAACGCCAACACTTTCAGTATTCTGCTAACACTTCCTTCCCCTATCCCAACGTAGCGTGACAATTGGTTCACTGTGATGCATCTGTCAGCAGTCACCAATTCGTTAACTCTCTGCACATTGTCTGGAGTGTGTGCAGTACGAGGTCTGCCGGTGCGAGGACAATCCTCAATATTGCCATTCCCGCTTTCATCACGTAACCTGCTTGCCCACCGACTAACTATACTGCGATGGACAGCAGCATCTCCATACACCTTTTTCAACCTCTTGTGGATATTTCCCACTGTCTCGTTTTCAGAGCACAGGACTTCTATGACAGGACGTTGCTTCTGACGTACGTCAAGTGTAACAGCCATCTTAAAGACATGATGTGACAGCGCCACTCACGGGAACAGGTTGAACTAAGGATGTATCTACACACTGTAAAACTTTCACAATGAAAACTGTATTTTTACAAAAATAGTGTGCATTTCTTTTGGAGTGACCCTCGTATTTCTCGAGGAATTCATATTTCGTTGGGCTTAACAGATGGAAGTCGGAAGGTGCGACATCCGTGCTGTTGAGTTGGTGAAGAAGAACAGTCCAATGCAGCTTTGTGAGGTCCTGTATGGTGCTCAGACTTGGGTGAGGCCTTGTGGTGCCATGGAGAAGAATTTCGTTTGCATTATGGTAGTGACGAACACGCTGATGCAGTTTCTTAATTTTTTGAGGATAGCACAATACACTTCAGACTTGGTCGTTGCATCACAGGCCGGAGGTGGTGGGGAGGGGGGGGGGTGGGGGGCGGGGACACATCAAACAGAAAACCCCTTCACAGTCTCAGAAGACCGTCCTATGCCCTTACCACAACTGAGTGTTTGGATATAAATTTTTTCTTTGTAGGAGAGGTGATGTGACGCCGTTTTGTTTCCGATTCGAGGGGATGTGACGATGTTCGACAAAAAATTGTCACGATTAGCCTCGTAACGTTCAAAAGATTCCGCACAGATGGTCCTACATTGCTCTTCATGTTCTTCTGTTAGACGGTGATGAACCCAGCAGGCACATACCTTTGAGTAGCTGGAGGCAGGAACCACTCTATGATAATTACCGGACAATATGTGCGATACTATGACCAGCGCAAGTAGCTCGCGAGTAGCCCAGGGCTTGACGGAAGAGAGTCCAGTAGGACTGCGATTGATGTCTCTGCTGTAGAGGGACTTGGCCTCAGGAGGGCGGGAGGGGAGTGGTTGGTCTGCCGCGGGCTGCGAGTTGTTACAGACCCGCATTTGCATGCAAAGTGGTCCAGCGGAGGTCCTCGCCTGAAGCGGCGCACAGTGTCTCAGTAAGACGCGATCCCGGCGGCGCCGGGAAATTCCATTAGCGTCGCATGCAATATTCATGGCGGCGTGCCACGTGTACACACATTAGCGTCCACTCGTCACCCGCGGTCGGCGCGACGCGTAAACTGACGTACCGCATCGTGCCGTAGCGTGCCGCGTGTGTGTGTGTATGTGTGTGTGTGTGTGTGTGTGTGTGTGTCAACCTCCGCTGTCCGCTCTGGGGTAGTCCCCATATCACACGTTGTTTGGGGAGGCAGCGGCTCCCAACGCTATCGGTCGGCACACTCGCTCGTGACTCCCTCAGCTGCCAGACGAGAAAACCAGCATATTTCGATCGCCTGCAGACGTGTGCATATGTTCCACATGCAAGGTGTTCCCGTGATGACGAGAAAAACTCAGGGATGATGGAAAAGAAAAGAAGATTAAAAGCTCAATCGTTGATGTGTTCATTTTCGACGGAGCACAAGGTCAGATCGGGTAAGGATGGGGAAAGAAAGCAGCTCTATCCTTTAAACCTTCTGTGATTTCAAGACGTAACTACTGTGTGCTCACAATGTGCCTTACCCTGTTTGGTTTGTTTGCGCACATGCTGCCAACGTAACGAAGTATACGCTGAAGACCAACGTCTATTAATTTCTGTAATATTAAATCTGTGTGTGTGTGTGTGTGTGTGTGTGTGTGTGTGTGTGTGTGTGTATGTATGAGAGAGAGAGAGAGAGAGTATATAAGCATGTTTTTTTTTTGTGCAGTGGGGGTGTTGGTGATTATTCTGTGCAGGTTGTAGAATTCTTGAATGTGAATGTAATAGCTGTTAGAGAATGGCTGAAAACGCTAAGAACTGTAAGCAATCACTTATTTACACAAAAAAAACGAGACTTGAACTGTTTTCAACGAGTAGCACCAACGGCAGCAGCTCAGCATCGTCGTCGGCTACACTCTTCGTCGTCGTCACAGCTACAAAATCCTAAGACCCTTAACTGACAAAGTATAACTAATATTGTACAGGCATTTCTCAGTGGCACCTCTTACACAAACTTAAATGACTAACGTTTTTGAATAATAACCTGTAGTAGTTAAAACTTGTATTGCACCTGTATTGTTACTGTCCTCAGACATTATCACCAAGCAAGGTCCTTTTTCTTTTCCGTGGAATCACCGAGTCTCGTAAAAATATGAAAATTGATTAACAATTTATTGCGTTTTGTTTGTTTACTAATGACCAGTTTCAGCCTAAATTTTGCAGCCTCAGTAACTGTTCATCCTTATATTACATAACAGAGGCTTAACTAATTTGCAATTTTGATTGTTAACTTCACTCATTTAAAGTAGCGTAAAATTCATTGGCAAAACTAATAACCAAAGATACAGCACAAATTAAGAGGCTGGAATTTCATTTATTCTGTATAAAACTTAGCGAGTGACTTCTACTGGCTTGGTATGTATTTTATTGTTCGCATGTTAAAAGTAAATCAGTTGCTCATTTACTTAATGAATCACTTCAATCTTTCACCAATTAAAAGTAAATTGTTTGCCTTTTTCCAAATTTTGCATTACGTCATGCTCAGGTTACTGAAAGACGTTTCTTACGTAACAAAGTTCAGTTACAGTCAGTCGTTTGTTTAACCAGCAACTTCATTTAACTTTACATTCAAACTTTAGTATTTCAGATTAAGTAATTGCAAACTCAGTGCTTTCTGATTCATTTATTTTCTCATGAACTGTCGTGTTGTGGAAAAGCGTGATAACTTTCTCTTGCCATGCCAGTGATTATTTGCTTAATTTCCTTTGCCATTATCTTTCTCAGGATTCTAGACATTCATTACCCTAGTGGGCTGGCTCCCTTCTAATTATCCTTTTCTTCCAATCAGTATTTTTTGTATTAAATATTACGTACCCTTTTCCCCCTGTGTGGTTCGTTAGTGATTGCACTATATTCCGCCCATCTCAAAATTATCAGTGTTTGGATTAGGTTTAGAACAGATTATTCCTTCAGAAAGGTATGTTGTACACTTTCCTCCCACTAACCGGAATTATTTTCCTTTGGTAGCGATAGCCGTAGTCATCGTAAAATTTCGTTAGGCACACGTGATCACGGTCGTATATATCACAGTCCAATAGGCCGATTAGGAAAGAGGAGGTTACAAACTATTAATCGTGTGTGACTGACAGTGGTCAAATGACCCTAGAATGGAGGCTCACAGCGAAACTTTTTCTGCATAAACTACTCCTCGACGACAATCCACAGACTGACGAACCTAAATACAAGCAGTTACTAGCACAGCTGGAAACACAATACATGACGGACACCGTTGTTCACCATTTCGCACTAGAGGTAGTTGCTTCACACATTAAGAGGCTAAAGAGAAGGAAGAATCCCGGTCCTGATGGAATTTATTCAGAAGTGCTACAGCAGGTCGCTCCAAAAATCACCCCATACCTGACGACACGTCTTAACGACATGCTCTCGCTGGGACAAGTGACTGCAGCCTGGAAAGTGGCAAACACAGTTATCATTAAAAAATCCCTGGCCCAAATCTCATCGACCGATCTGATTTTTAAGTTTTCAGGTACACAGGGCGCTCAGGGGCATTAGTCCATATCTATTTGGATTTAAATACAATCGATAGATGGCGCGTTTCA
This sequence comes from Schistocerca serialis cubense, assembly GCF_023864345.2. Classification (NCBI taxonomy): domain Eukaryota; kingdom Metazoa; phylum Arthropoda; class Insecta; order Orthoptera; family Acrididae; genus Schistocerca; species Schistocerca serialis. Next base: position 172,292,511 of record NC_064641.1, read on the forward strand.
TCAGACTATTCGAATAGTGAACAGAACAGAAACGAAATAAGCAATAACAGTACTAACAGTTATGGTAGGGGCATGTTTACATGCCTTCCAAATCTGCAGCTCCTGGTGGCTCTTCTTCACTATTGTAAGAACAGGGTCGTCAAGTGCCGAGCGGGGAATCACAATCTGATAAAAAAATATTACTACTAAGCGATATCCGCAGGGGTCGATTAGCGAACCCATTTTGTCGAACACTCCATCTGAACCCCTCCTCACAGTAATGGAAGGGGATGAACGCACAGAAGAAGTGTTACAAATGCTGACTGCCTCCTCGTTGTTATAGCGGCCAACTCGAGAGAGCAACTTGCACCAGTATTTCAAACCACGAACAATAGCTGTACCACAAATAAACTCACCACTGCGAATAATAAAACCCTCTACATTATGCTGAAAGGAGTGATGTGGGTAACTGAAGTCACATTGGAACCAAAGTTCACCACAATTATGACCAACGCCACTGTGGACGGGTCATGCGAAGGCTAGGTTGTCACACACCATCTTACCCATATTTCATCTCTTCTTTTGGCGTCTCAGCGATGGAGGTCAGAAATACGACGCCCAGAGTTGAAAACACGCGGTTTTCTTATGGGTGGCCGTGGAAAATATTTCGAACGCACTGCCGCTCGGAATCGATACGAAATGGCCTTAGGTGGTGGCCTAATGGGCGACAATGAAACCACCCCTTCCCTTGGGGCGTTGTTTTCCATATATTTCGCGGTCGAAAACAACAATTCGCAGTGCGATGAACAACAGGACAACTCTGTTAAGAAAGTTCGACACTCCTGACACCCCTCGGACGATTCAAGCCTTTCCTGAAGACATCGTGGACCAAGAGCCACATTGAACGTGATCGCACACCTATTAGGGCAGAGCCACTAGGGACAGTTAAAAACCATTCGACGAAATTTGAACGCGATCCGAAACAGGAAATTGCGTTTATAATTTTACGGCCTTCCTGTTTCGCGGCATCCTGCGGGGTGATCACAGAGGGGTGCGACACTGACGCATGCGTGAATAAAATGACAAAGTGTCTCCCATAAACCACTCAGTTCAGCACCATACTTGGTGCCATCTCTCACTTTTGTTGAGCACCTTAAAAAATCTACCTGTCCAGACAGAACCTATGACGAGAGTCCTAGGCGCCTGCAGGCAGGCTGTGCAAGCTGTCCATGAGCCGGCTAGGAAGCCATCTGGAAGCGGATGGGTGTCGAAGAGGTTGCCAGTCTGCAGGTGCCTATCACTTCGTCTCAGGTTGTCTCTATCTTCAGGTACATTTTAAACTACTCAACAAAGGCGAGAATGACACCAAAGGTCTTCCAAACTGTATGTTCGTGTGGGAAGGGGTGGGGGGGGGGGGAGGGGGACACTTTGTCATTTTATTCACGTGTCAATGTCACAGCCCTCTGTGACCACGCCAAAGGAGGGGGCGTGACATGTCCACAGCGGTGTTGAACTGGGAGAAATCTGGTGCCGCTCTTAAGTTGTTAACCCTCACATGAGTTTTTGAGCTCTAGCCTTTCTTTTGAAAGTGTCAACACCTTACTGAAATTTCACCGAGCCCACAGGGAGCCATGCTTTTGTACCATTACAGAAGTAGGTTGTAGGGACCTTTGAACTAAATGTCAAACCTGTGCGTTGCAATTAAAGACAATTAGGGAGCAGTCAGATGGAAAAAGCCCAAAGCGAAACGTGGTTACGAGATACTTGGGTATATTCCTAGATCAGAAATTAAACTTTAATCAACACATCGAAACAGCTACAGAAAGAACTTGCAAGTTACTGCACAAGCTTGTGAGGATCAACACAGTGAACTACAGACTACCCACGACTACACTACTGGCCATTAAAATTCATACACCACGAAGTTGACGTTCTACAGACGCGAAATTTAACCGACAGGAAGAAGATGCTGTGATATGGAAATGATTAGCTTTTCAGGGCATTCACACAAGATTAGCGCCGGTGGTGACACCTACAACGTGCTGACATGAGGAAAGTTTCCAACCGATTTCTCATACACAAACAGCAGTTGTCCGGCGTTGCCTGGTGAAACGCAAGGAGGAGGAATGTGTACCATCACGTTTCCGACTTTGATAGAGGGCGGATTTTAGCCTATCGCGATTGCGATTTATCGTATCGCGACATTGCTGCTCGCGTTGGTCGAGATCCAATTACTGTTAGCAGAATATGGAATCGGTGGGTTCAGGAGGGAAATACGGAACGCCGTGCTGGATCCCAACGGCCTCGTATCACTAGCAGTCGAGATGACAGGCATCTAATCCGCATGGCTGTAACGGATCGTACAGCCACGTCTCGATCCCTGGGTCGACAGATAGGGACGTTTGCAAGGCAACAACCATCTGCACGAACAGTTCGACAACGTTTGCAGCAGCATGGACTATCAGCTCGGAGACCATGGCTGCGGTTACCCTTGACGCTGCATCACAGACAGGAGCGCCTGCGATGGTGTACTCAACGACGAACCTGGGTGCGCTAATGGCAAAACGTCATTTTTTCGGGTGAATCCAGGTTCTGTTTACAGCATCATGATGGTCGCAACCGTGTTTGACGACAGCGCGGTGAACGCACATTGGAAGCGTGTATTCGCCATCGCCATACTAGCATATCACCCGGCGTGATTGTATGGGGTGCCATTGGTTACACCTGTCGGTCACCTCTTGTTCGCATTGACGACACTTTGAACAGTGGACGTTACATTTCAGATGTGTTACGACCCGTGGCTCTACCCTTCATTCGATCCCTGCGAAACCCTACATTTCAGCAGGATAGCGCACTACCGCATGTTGCAAGTCCTGTACGTACCTTTCTGGATATAGAAAATGTTCGACTGCTGTCCTGGCCAGCACATTCTCCAGATCTCTCACCAATTCAAAACATCTGGTCAATGGTGGTCGAGCAACTGGCTCGTCACAATACGCCAGTCACTACTGTTGATGACCTGTGGTATCGCTTCGAAGCTGCATGGGCAGCTGTACCTGTACACGCCATTCAAGCTCTGTTTTACTCAATGCCCAGGCGTATCAAGGCCGTTATTACCGCCAGAGGTGGTTGTTCTGGGTACTGATTTCTCAGGATCTGTGCACCCAAATTGCGTGAAAATGTAATCACATGTCAGTTCTAGGATATCCGTTTATCATCTGTATTTCTTCTTGCTGTAGCAGTTTTAAATTTACAGTAGTATATAATACGAATATACCACTGCACTCCCTTAGAGTCAACAATATGTTATCCTGCCAGCGTGCGGTTGCCTCGGCTCTGCATCGCAGCTGAGGTCATGGTGGTAGGGCGCGGACAGAAGAGTGGGCTCTTGCGATTATCGGGGCCTTTCGGCATGACGTTCGTGGAGTCACTATGCGCGGTTCTCAGGATGTACCCGATAAGCAGAACTATTAAGCATCGCACAGCAACATACTGGCTGAAAACTGGCAGGTCAGACGAAGTCAGAGACCTCTTAGTGGAGGAAACACAGACCTTGAGAGAGCTCAAAACCTAGACAGTGAGTTCATAGCAAATGGAGTGGGACATCTGTGAAAAGGTCCGTAGGATAAATGCGGACTTCCCCACATCAGGAAACGTGTGGGTGCATTGTTCATTGCTTAACCAGTCATGGACCCTACTCCACTAATTTGCTGCCTCTAAATCGCGGTCAGGAAGTTGTAAGCCAGTCTTTACGCTGAGTGGTTGAGAGATTTGGGATTTTCAATACAAGCCGTCACATTAAAAAAAAACACCTTCACCCGCCTATGTTTCAAATTTTATTTTACGCGACCAGTTTCGCCGTTTCACTATGCTATCTTCAGGCCGCCTTACCGACGTGTAGCAAGAATCCAGCTTCATTTGCATACGAAATAGAGGCCAGCAATCACTAACTGGTATCTGCAGAGAAATGTTTTAACAATGCGATCCCTTCGGTCATCAACTGCAGGTGCACTGCAGTTGCCTCGGCGCCGGTTTGGGATAGCGCCATTTTGCCATGCACAGTGTACTTTAACCACATGATCCGCCAGGGTAGCCGAGAGCGCTAACGCGCTGCATCCTGGACTCGGGTAGGCGCGCCGGTCCCGGGTCGAATCCGCCCGGCGGTTTAACAACGAAGGGCCGGTGTGCCAGCCAGACTGGATGTGGTTTTTAGGCGGTTTTCTACATCCCTCTAGATGAATACCGGGCTGGTCCCGATGTTCCGCCTCAGTTACACGACTCGCAGACATGTGCAGCACATTCGCCCTATTCCATGGCTTACATTAGAGGCAGACAGCTGGGGTACAATAATTCCTTCCCGGGTGGTACGGGGTGGCGGCAGGAAGGGCATCCGGTCACCCCTTAAACTTAACATGCCACATCCAATTAACCATGGCCGACCCTGCGTAACTGCGGGACAAGGATCAGATAAGGAAAGAAGAAAGAAATAAAGTGTACTTTAACCACATCGGCACGCGAACAGTTTGAAAACTTAATAGTTTCAGAAATTCTTCAACCGTCAGTCCGAAAGACAAAGATCATGGCCTTTTGGACGTCAAATAATCAGTCAGTTTCCGCATTACGACATCGAGTGCACTGTTTTTTTTCCCCCCCGTCCCTCTTACACACTTTTTAACCCTCTGTCTGCACTTAGTCATCAGTCTTCTGACTGGTTAAATGCGGCCTGCCACGAATCCCTGTAGCTCTTGAAACCTATCTCCTCAATTATTCTCTGAATGTATTCCAATTTCTGTCTTCTTCTGCAGTTTTTACCCCCTACAGCTCCCTCTAATACCCTGGAAGTCATTCCCTGTTGTCTTAAAAGATGTCTTACGATCCTGTCCCTTCTTCTTGTCAGTGTTTTCCATATATTCCTTCCCTCACCTATTCTATTGAGAATCTCCTCATTCCTTACCATATCAGTGCACCCAATTTTCAACATTCTTCTGTAACACCATATCTCAACTGCTCCGATTGTCTTCTTTTCTGGACTTCCCGTAAACCAAGTTTCCTACCATACAGTGCTGTGTTCCAAACGTACATTCACAGAAATTTTTCCCTCAAATTAAGACCTACGTTTGATGCTAGTGGATTTCTCTTGGCAAGGAATGATCTTTTTGTCAGTGCTAGTCTGCTTTTTATGTCCTTCCTGCTCCGTCCGTCATGGGCTATTTTTGTGCCTAGGTAGCAGAATTCCATAACTTCATCTACTTCGTGATCACCAATCTTGATGTTAAGTTTCTTGCTGCTCTCATTCCTGCTAATTCTCATCTCCTTTCGTCTTTCTTCGATTTGATCTCAATTTATAATCTGTACTCATTAGACTGTTTATTCCATTCACCTTCACTGAGGACAGAAATGACATCAGGCAATCTTGTCACTGATATCCTTTCACCTAAAATTTTAATTCCCCTTTTGGACCTTTCTTTTATTGCCTTCATTGCTTCTTCGATGTCTAGATTGAACAGTAGGGGCGAAAGACTACATCAATATCTTAAATCATTTTTATTCTGAGCATTTCGGCCGGCCGCTGTGGTCGAGCGGTTCTAGGCGCTTCAGTCCGGAACCGCGCTGCTGCTACTGTCGCAGGTTCGAATCCTACCTCGGGCATGGATGTGTGTGATGTCCTTAGGTTAGTTAGGTTTAAGTAGTTCTAAGTTATAGGGGACTGATGACCTCGGATGTTCCATAGTGCTCAGAGCCATTTGAACCATTTGATCTGATCATTTCGTTCTTAGTCTTCCAGTCATTATAATTCCCTCTCCTTGTTCGTACTGTATACTACCATTTTGCACCATTTTACACTGTCGAATACTTTTCACAGGTCGACAAAGCCTATGAACGTTTATTGATTTTTGTTCGCTCATGTTTCCATTATAAACCACAACGTCAGAATTGCCCCTCTGGTGTCTTTACCTTTCCTAAAGCCAAACTGATCGTCATCTAACATACATCAATTTTCTATTCCATTCATCTGTATATTATTTTAGTCAATAACGTAGACACATGAGCTGTTAAGCTGATTGCGCGGTAATTCTCGAATTCGTCGGCTCTTGCAATCTTCGGAATTGTGTAGATGAAGTTATTCCGAAAGTCAGATGGTATACCGCCAGACTCACACATTCTACACACCAATGTGAAATTCACTTCGTTGCCACTTCACCCAAAGAGTTTAGAAACTTTGATGGAACGTTATCGCCTGCTTTATTCGATCTTAAGTCTTCCATAGCTCCTTTAAACTCTGATTCTAATACTGGATCCTCTGTCTCTTCTGTATCGACTACTGTTTTTTCTCCTGTCACGTCATCAGGTAGATCCCCCCGTCATCACAGAAGTCTGCAAGTACTCTTTTTCACCTTCTCGCTCTCTTCTCTGCGTTTAACAGTGGACTTATCATTGCACCCTTAATGCTACCACCTTTGGTTTTAATTTCACCGACGGTTGTTTTGACTTTCCTATACGCTGAATCATTCCTTCCGACAACCATTTCTTTTTCGATTTCTTCACATTTTTCCTGCAGCCTTCTCTCTTTAGCTTACCCGTACTTCCTATTTATTTCATTCCTCAGTGACTTCTATGCCTGTATTCCTGAATTTCAAAGAACATTTTTGTAGGCTATGTTCAGACTTCAAGAAGAATATAATAATTCCAATCGCAAAGAAAGCAGATGTTGACAGATGTGAAAATTACCGAACTATCAGTTTAATAAGTCACGGCTGCAAAATACTAACGCGAATTCTTTACAGACGAATGGAAAAACTAGTAGAAGCCGACCTCGGGGAAGACCAGTTTGGATTACGTAGAAATATTGGAACACGTGAGGCAATACTGACCCTACGACTTATCTTAGAAGCTAGATTAAGGAAAGGCAAACCTACGTTTCTGGCGTTTGTAGACTTAGAGAAAGCTTTTGACAATGTTGACTGGAATACTCTCTTTCAAATTCTGAAGGTGTGGCAGGGGTAAAATATAGGGAGCGAAAGGCTATTTACAATTTGTACAGAAACCAGATGGCAGTTACAAGAGTCTAGAGACATGAAAGGGAAGCAGTGGTTGGGAAGGGAGCGAGACAGGGTTGTAGCCTATCCCCGGTGTTAATCCATCAGTATATTGAGTAAGCGGTAAAGGAAACAAAAGAAAAATTCGGAGTAGGTATTAAAATCCATGGAGAAGAAATAAAAACTTTGAGGTTCGCCGATGACATTGTAATTCTGTGCCGGCCGCGGTGGCCGTGCGGTTCTAGGCGCTTCAGTCCGGAACAGCGCGACTGCTACGGTCGCAGGTTCGAATCCTGCCTCGGGCATGGATGTGTGTGATGTCCTTAGGTTAGTTAGGTTTAAGTAGTTCTAAGTTCTAGGGGACTGATGACCTCGGATGTTCCATAGTGCTCAGAGCCATTTGAATCATTTTTGTAATTCTGTCAGACAGCAAAGGACTTGGAAGAGCAGTTGAACGGAATGGACAGTGTCTTGAAAGGAGGATATAAGATGAACATCAACAAAAGCAAAACGAGGACAATGGAATGTAGTTGAATTAAGTCGGGTGATGCTGAGGGAATTAGATTAGGAAATGAGCCACTTAAAGTAGTAAAGGAGTTTTGCTATTTGGGGAGCAAAATAACTGATGATGGTCGAAGTAGGAAGGATATAAATGTAGACTGGCAATGGCAAGAAAAGCGTTTCTGAAGAAGAGAAATTTGTCAACATCGAATATAGATTTAAACGTCAGGAAGTCGTTTCTGAAAGTATCATCAATTTTCTATTCCGTTGCTCGCGCTATTCGTTCACGAGACACAGAGGGCCATAGACACGGGTTCACAGGTAGATGCCGTGTTCCTTGACTTCCGCAAGGCGTTCGATACAGTTCCCCACAGTCGTTTAATGAACAAAGTAAGAGCATTTGGACTATCAGACCAATTGTGTGGTTGGATTGAAGAGTTCCTGGATAACATAACGCAGCATGTCATTCTCAATGGAGAGAAGTTTTCCGATTTAAGAGTGATTTCAGGTGTGCCGCAGGGGAGTGTCGTAGGACCGTTGCTATTCGCATTATATATAAATGACCTTGTGGATAACATCGGAAGTTCACTGAGGCTTTTTGCGAATGATGCTGTGGTAAATCGAGAGGTTGTAACAATGGTAAATTGTACTGAAATGCAGGAGGATCTGCAGCGAATTGGCGCATGGTGCAGGGAATGGCAATTGAATCTCAATGTAGACAAGTGTAATGTACTGCGAATTCATAGAAAGATAGATCCCTTAGCATTTAGCTACAAAATAGCAGGTCAGCAACTGGAAGCAGTTAATTCCATAAATTATCTGGGAGTACGTATTAGGAGTGATTTAAAATGGAATGATCATATAAAGTTGATCGTTGGTAAAGCAGATGCCAGACTGAGAAATGCAATCCGAAAACAAAGGAAGTAGGTTACAGTACGCTTGTTCGCCCACTGCTTGAATACTGCTCAGCAGTGTGGGATCCGTACCAGATAGGTTTGATAGAAGAGATAGAGAAGATCCAACGGAGAGCAGCGCGCTTCGTTACAGGATCATTTAGTAAACGCGAAAGCGTTACGGAGATGATAGAAAAACTCCAGTGGAAGACTCTGCAGGAGAGACACTCAGTAGCTCGGTACGGGCTTTTGTTAAAGTTTCGAGAACATACCTTCACCGAGGAGTCAAGCAGTATATCGCTCCCTTCTACGTATATCTCGCGAATAGACCGTGAGGATAAAATCAGAGAGATTAGAGCCCAGACAGAAGCATACCGATAATCTTTGTTTCCACGAACAATACGAGACTGGAATAGAAGGGAGAACCGATAGAGGTACTCAAGGTACCCTGCGCCACACACCGTCAGGTGGCTTGCGGAGTATGGATGTAGAGGTAGATGTAAATGTATTTGTATGGAGTGTAGCCATGTATGGAAGTGAAACATGGACGATAGATAGTTTGGGCAAGAAGAGAATAGAAGCTTTCGAAATGTGGTGCTACAGAAGAATGCTGAAGATTAGATGGGTAGATCACATAACTAACGAGGAGGTATTGAATAGAATTGGGGAGAAGAAGAGTTTGTGGCACAACTTGACTAGAAGAAGGGATCGGTTGGTAGGACACGTTCTGAAGCATCAAGGGATCACCAATTTAGTACTGAAGGGCAGCGTGGAGGGTAAAAATCGTAGAGGGAGACCAAGAGATGAAAACACTAAGCAGATTCAGAAGGATGTAGGCTGCAGTAGGTACTGGGAGATGAAGAAGCTTGCACAGGATAGAGTAGCATGGAGAGCTGCATCAAACCAGTCTCAGGACTGAAGACCACAACGTGCTCAAATTAACTGGAGCGTGTAGCTTGGCGACATTGATAGCGTCTCCGTTCCGGGATGAGACCTGTTAGGACGCCGCTCGTTATAAGGAAGCAGGTGGTAGCGCATTAACACGAGAAGGCTGCTAGCCGAGGGCGGGACTTAATACGCCTGCGCCCTCCGAGGCAGGCAGCGCACGTAGCGCCGGCCACAGCCGCGAGCGCCCCGTGCTTAGCACGCAGGGGCAGGCACGAGCAGAGGCACCGGCGGGCCGGCTAATTAACGTTGCCCCGCCGTGAGCGCGAGCCGGGTTTTAATCAAGTCCCGCCAGCTAACGGGCTTGTCACCGGAGCCGCGCGCCGCGCGCCGCGCGCCGCAATCAAACCCGCCGTGTGGGAGTCCGGCGCAGCGCTGTGCGACGCTGAGGTACACGCATGAGACGTAACGTTAGTGACAGCCCCGGACGGTGCACAAGTCCCGCCCAATCACCACCCTCCACACCAATCCATACCCTAAGCTCCGCGCATGGTCTGCCGCATGTTCCAACATCAAAGTTGTTAGTATCACAGATATGCCAGTCAGAACGAGGGAGAAAATCAGTAGTTAGTACGAAATACAGTTTTTCCGGTACCATTGTGAAAAGAATTGGAAATATGTTCATTGAATATGTGAGAGCACAACACTGCTAGTATGAACAACCGTGGTAAAACAAAAAACGACGAACAAAAACACGACAGCGACGTGGACTACCAAAGATCATATTGATGCGCACTTGGTGTGGTGGGGGGGTAGGTGTGGAAGGGGGTAAATGGGCGGGGCTTGTGCAAAAGTCCGGGGCTGTCGCTAATGTTTCCTACGCAACGTAACGTTAGCGACAGCCCCGGACGGTGCACAAGTCCCACCCAATCACCCCCCTCCACACCAATCCATACCCTAAGCTCCGCGCATGGTCTGCCGCATGTTCCAACATCAAAGTTGTTCGTATCATACATATGCCAGTCAGAACAAGGGAGAAAATCAGTAGTTAGTACGAAATACAGTTTTTCCGGTACCATTGTGAAAAGAATTGGAAATATGTTCATTGAATATGCGAGTTGAAAAATCATCAATAAGAATGAAAAATAAAAATGGCATCCACACTGTCTTTTTTATTTCATGAGCTTTCACCTGCACTATAACAAAAAATCTGATATTTGTTAACTGCAGTGAGCGCAAATTTCCGTCACCTCGCGTACTGGAAGAAATTCTGTTGGGAAATATGAATTGATAGTATCGCCAAGGATGCTGTGCATTATCTCGATTGTCTAAAGTCAATCTTGTGCAGAAACAAGGCAAACTCGATGTCTTGGTTTGTTTCTGATTACCTCATTAAGACTAAAGAATATAAGAGTGGGATAATGTAGAAATGCGTAATGCAAGCAGTCAGATATTTATACAGTGACATGCTTCATTAATATTTGCCTGTGTAATGGATGAGTTTTTACTTGTGAACTCTTATGACTGCTTGCTTATAGCAGACACGAGATTACTTTGAGTTCTTCTTCAGTGTTTCAGAGCTTTAGAGCTGCCTATTGTTAAACATATGTACATAATTTCGTCAGTGTCATTCCAACACATCTTATCGTACTTTAATGTCTGTTAGATATCATATCTATGTTTCATTTTGACAGTATTACACAAACTGCTAAGAAGTACTAAGAGCACAACACTGCTAGTATGAACAACCGCGGTAAAACAAAAAACGACGAACAAAAACACGACAGCGACGTGGACTACCAAAGATCATACTGATGCGCTCTTGGTTGGTGTGGAGGGGGGTAGGTGTGTGTGTGGGGGGGGGGGGGGTAAATGGGCGGCGCTTGTGCAAATGTCCGGGGCTGTCGCTAACGTTTCCTACGCATGAGCCGGGGGAGGGGGGGGGGGGGGGGGGAGCTGCGGAGCACGCGACGAGTGCGTAGCCTTTGAAGCCCTACCGCAGGCGCGGGGTTCGCTGTTTCTACAGCGTCGTTCCCCTAGTCTGCGTCCAAATTTCCTTCCTTGCACCCTCATCCAAAAATACTACTCACGCATTTCATATGTTCATAATATGAAGCAGTATGTAATCTACACACAAACTCCGCAAGCCACCGTAAGCTGCGTGGCAGAGGGTACCCTGTACCACAACTTGTAGTTTCCCCTCCTGTTCCACTCGCAAATAGAGCGAGGGAAAAACGACTGTCTGTATGCCTCCCTCTGAGCCCTAATTTCTCGTGTCGTATCTTCGTCGTCCTTACACGCGATGTATTGTAAGTAGGCTGTTTAGGTTCTTATATTGGTAACGCCACCGCCACGTAGCGCTCTGTATGAAAATCACTGGCTGTGCTGCATGCAGTCTGTGGCTGGTTTGCATTGTTGTTGGCTATTGTAGTGTTGGGCAGTTGGCTGTTAACAGCGCGTAGCGTTGCACAGTTGGAGGTGAGCCGCCAGCAGTGGTGGATGTGGGGAGAGAGATGGCGGGATTTTGAGAGCGGATGATCTGGACGTGTGTCCATCAGAAATAGTACATTTGTGAGAATGGATGCCATGAACTGCTATATATACACTCCTGGAAATGGAAAAAAGAACACATTGACACCGGTGTGTCAGACCCACCATACTTGCTCCGGACACTGCGAGAGGGCTGTACAAGCAATGATCACACGCACGGCACAGCGGACACACCAGGAACCGCGGTGTTGGCCGTCGAATGGCGCTAGCTGCGCAGCATTTGTGCACCGCCGCCGTCAGTGTCGGCCAGTTTGCCGTGGCATACGGAGCTCCATCGCAGTCTTTAACACTGGTAGCATGCCGCGACAGCGTGGACGTGAACCGTATGTGCAGTTGACGGACTTTGAGCGAGGGCGTATAGTGGGCATGCGGGAGGCCGGGTGGACGTACCGCCGAATTGCTCAACACGTGGGGCGTGAGGTCTCCACAGTACATCGATGTTGTCGCCAGTGGTCGGCGGAAGGTGCACGTGCCCGTCGACCTGGGATCGGACCGCAGCGACGCGCGGATGCACGCCAAGACCGTAGGATCCTACGCAGTGCCGTAGGGGACCGCACCGCCACTTCCCAGCAAATTAGGGACACTGTTGCTCCTGGGGTATCGGCGAGGACCATTCGCAACCGTCTCCATGAAGCTGGGCTACGGTCCCGCACACCGTTAGGCCGTCTTCCGCTCACGCCCCAACATCGTGCAGCCCGCCTCCAGTGGTGTCGCGACAGGCGTGAATGGAGGGACGAATGGAGACGTGTCGTCTTTAGCGATGAGAGGCGCTTCTGCCTTGGTGCCAATGATGGTCGTATGCGTGTTTGGCGCCGTGCAGGTGAGCGCCACAATCAGGACTGCATACGACCGAGGCACACAGGGCCAACACCCGGCATCATGGTGTGGGGAGCGATCTCCTACACTGGCCGTACACCACTGGTGATCGTCGAGGGGACACTGAATAGTGCACGGTACATCCAAACCGTCATCGAACCCATCGTTCTACCATTCCTAGACCGGCAAGGGAACTTGCTGTTCCAACACGACAATGCACGTCCGCATGTATCCCGTGCCACCCAACGTGCTCTAGAAGGGGTAAGTCAACTACCCTGGCCAGCAAGATCTCCGGATCTGTCCCCCATTGAGCATGTTTGGGACTGGATGAAGCGTCGTCTCACGCGGTCTGCACGTCCAGCACGAACGCTGGTCCAACTGAGGCGCCAGGTGGAAATGGCATGGCAAACCGTTCCACAGGACTACATCGAGCATCTCTACGATCGTCTCCATGGGAGAATAGCAGCCTGCATTGCTGCGAAAGGTGGATATACACTGTACTAGTGCCGACATTGTGCATGCTCTGTTGCCTGTGTCTATGTGCCTGTGGTTCTGTCAGTGTGATCATGTGATGTATCTGACCCCAGGAATGTGTCAATAAAGTTTCCCCTTCCTGGGACAATGAATTCACGGTGTTCTTATTTAAATTTCCAGGAGTGTATTATGACTTTTGAACACTATTAAGGTATATATACATTGTTTGTTCTCCATCAAAATCTTTCATTTGCTAACTATGCCTATCAGTAGTTAGTGCCTTCAGTAGTTTGAATCTTTTATTTAGCTGGCGGTATTGGCGCTCGCTGTATTGCAGTAGTTCGAGTAACGAAGAGTTTTGTGAGGTAAGTGATTCATGAAAGGTATAGGTTATTGTTAGTCAGAGCCATTCTTTTGTAGGGATAATTGAAAGTCAGATTACGTTGCGCTAAAAAGTATTGTGTGTCAGTTTAGTGTTGATCAGAATAGGTAAAGAGCGAAATGTCTGAGTACGTTCAGTTTTGCTCAGCTGTTTGAAAATTAACTAATGTAAGAGATTCATCAGTACAGTAATTCAATAATTTTTCTAAGGGGACGTTTCAGTGTGTTGGCGGCAGCAGAATCGTCTGGCAGTCAGCTTCAAATGCCGGTTCTCTAAATTTTCTAAATAATGTTTCTCGAAAAGAATGTCGCCTTCCTTCCAGGAATTTCTCCCACTGACCTGTATGACCTCCTCAGTGTCATGGGCTGTTAGACCATCACGATTTAATACGCTGTATGACTCTTGAGTATCTGATCAAACTATGCAGACACCTATAAGTGGGCATTAAAATGGGGTGTTTTTGTACTTTCAACATTGCAGCCCAGCCAGCAATCGTGATAATTTAATATAAAGGGTGTTACAAAAAGGTAAGACCTCACACACTAATGAAGAAAAGATGTTATGTGGACATGTGTCCGGAAACGCTTAATTTCCATGTTAGAGCTCATTTTAGTTTCGTCAGTATGTACTGTAGTTCCTCGATTCACCGCCAGTTGTCCCAATTGAAGGACGCAATTGTGCAATCACGTCATCAACACAGATTTTCTGTGAACGTTTGGGCAGGCATTGTTGGTGACGTCTTGATTGGGCTCCATGTTCTTCCACCTACGCTCAATGGAGCACGTTACCATGATTTCATACGGGATACTCTACCTGTGCTGCTAGAACATGTGCCTTTACAATTACGACACAACATGTGGCTCATGCACGATGGAGCTCCTGCACATTTCAGTCGAAGTGTTCGTACGCTTCTCAACAATAGATTCGGTGACCGATGGATTGGTAGAGGCGCACCATTTCCATCTCCTCGACGCTCTCCTGACCTCAACCCTCTTGACTTTCATTTATGGGGGCATTTGAAAGCTCTTGTCTACGCAACCCCGGTACGACATGTAGAGACTCTTCGTGCTCGTATTGTGGACGGCTGTGATACAATACGCTATTCTCCAGGGCTGCATCAGCGCATCAGGGATTCCATGCCACGGAGCGTGGATGCATGTATCCTCGCTAAAAGAGGACATTTTTAACATTTCCTGTAACAAAGTGTTTGAAGTCACGCTGGTACGTTCTGTTGCTGTGTGTTTCCATTCCATGATTAATGTGAGTTGAAGAGAAGTAATAAAATGAGCTCTAACATGGAAAGTAAGCGTTTCCGGACACATGTCCACATAACATATTTTATTTCTTTGTGTGTGAGGAATGTTTCCTGAAAGTTTGGCCGTAACTTTTTGTAACACCCTGTATAAGAAACTATAAGCCGCTATTGCGGTAATGAAACCAACCTTTACCTAGGTTTCAAACCAAATAACCCACCTTTCTTCAGAAGATATACCTGAATCTGTAAATTGGCTAAGAGGGCATGGTCTAGAAATAAAACTAAAACAGTCTGAATACGCGTAGTCACATTTTAAAAATGCGGTAAATAAGTACTTAGTCAACACCAATACTTAATTACAATGAAATTAAAAATCTTAGCTGCTTACAGGCGTTGACATACTTCAACGGGGCCAGATGAAAACGAGTGCCCCGACCGGGACTCGAACCCGGGATCTCCTGCCTACATGGCAGACGCTCTATCCATCTTTTTTTATCATCATCATTTTATTCGGTATTGTACGTTGCGTTTGGTCTGGGCGGATGTCACAACACATCCGTTCAAGGTGATCGGGGATTCCTTTACGCAGGTTTTTATTGCAGAGGGCGAGCAGCCCTCTCACCGTACACGCTGAGCTACCGTGCCGGCTTCATTTCGTTCGCTGTATCTGCTCGGGGCGGACATCGCAAGACACACGTTTCAGTTTGTCGTTGATCCATTAACTCAGTTTATTTATTACAGAGGGCAGCTAACCCCCTGACCGAACACGCTGAGTTACCGTGCCGGCGTCCTTCTGACCCACCGAGGACACAGAGCATAGCGCGACCGCAGGCATTCATCTCTGGCACGGCTCCCGCGAAACCCACTTTCTCGACGTATTGTCTCGCACTACGTTCGTAGTGCCACCGCCCATTGTACTCATTACTCGCGGCGCGTTGCCGATTCCTGTAAGAGTTCGGGCACTGTTTGTGCATTCGCACAGAAGAAGGAGATGGTCAAGTGGCCGGTGAACCTTAACTATATATCTACTAAGATGGTATCTGTTCTTTCGGACATGTCAGAAAGAACAGATACCATCTTAGTATATATATCAAGACTTAAGCTCTGGCGTGCGCCTCGTCTCCATGGACGCCGTGCGGTGGGTCCCGGGAGTTCACGTCCATGGAGACGAGGCGCACGTCAGAGCTTAAAGCCGTCGGCACACAGACCGTGCTGTCGATCGTTTGAGCGTGAAAAGTAAAACGTACTGCTTAACGCTCAGGAACGATGCGACTTGTGCATACGGTACGTGGGCCCCAACGTGGTATACGCGATCACAACGCACTCCAACGGCAGTTGAGGGATGTTTTTAGTTCGTAAAACGTCTGCTACGGAGGCCCATAATCAGCAACGGTCGGAGACGTTGTTGACAGCCCCGCGGTTCATATGAGCGGTCAGTTATTCAACAATTGCACTTCTCTTCGCGCGTACACATCTCGGCAGCTATCGTTTACCCCTGTCTTATACGAACGGTGGTGGAGCACAGTTGCCTCGCTGTCCGTTATGGATAGCGCCGTTTTGCCCTTTACGGTCTTCTTTAACCACAGCCGCACGCGAACAAGTCACAGACTTAGCCGTTTCGGAATTCCTTTTCCCATTGGCCCCAAAGCCAATCAATGATCATGCCCTTTTGGACGTCAGTTAAATCACTCCTTTTCCGCATTATGACAACGACTTCAGTGTATTCCGAGTCCCCCTGGCACGCTTTATATACCCTCCATTGTTAGTGCTGCCAACTGTCGTCTATGACTAGTTATTGCACGTTGATGTCGAACGTAGGCGGTGGTCGGATTAATGCGACTGAACCTTGTATCTCGGGTACGCAGCCATGCAGATTTCATCTCTTCCGCTTATACTTCGTCCGTATATCTTCCGTGTATCGTCAATGTGAGCCAAAAGAGCCACAGCTAACTCTGAAGATAGCCAGAATATATACTGCCGAAACATCAGCAAAAGATAGAATCTATAAAATGCACACCCGAAATTACATCACTGGCCATCAAAATGCTACACCAATAAGAAATGCAGATTATAAACGGGTATTCATTGGACAGATATATTATACTAGAACTGACATGTGATTATATTTTCACGTAATTTGGGTGCATAGATCCTGAGAAATCAGTACCCAGAACAACCGCCTCTGGCCGTAATAACGGACCTGATACGCCTGGGCATTGAGTCAAACAGAGCTTGGATGGCGTGTACAGGTACAGCTGCCCATGCAGCTTCGATACGGTACCACAGTTCGTCAAGAGTAGTGACTGCCGTATTGTGACGAGCCAGTTGCTCGGTCACCATTGACCAGACGTTTTCAACTGATGAGAGATTTGGAGAATGGCCAGGGCAGCAGTCAAGCATTTTCTCTATCCAGAAAGGCCCGTACAGGACCTGCAACATGCGGTCGTGCAGTGGAGCTGAGCAATAGTTTGTTGTGGAGGCCCAGAGCTCACTGAGGTAGTATGGTAAAGATAATAAAGAAGATAGGCGGCTGGGATTTTTTTCTTTGATCTCATTTCCTTTCCTCAGTGTAATGAACCCGTTGAGGACGAATGTAGTAGCGTTATCCCACAGCTATTCATCACTACTGTTCGAAACTTTAAGATTACTAAGATGCAAGTGATGTTATCAAACATTCTGTTACTGATGTGGTGATATTGGTTAGAAATGTGAACCTCGTGGGGTTGATGTGCTGTGTGATGGTGTTGGTGGTTCTGTGGGTTCGTTAGAAGACGGTTTCTAGAATCTTTATGATCAGCTTCAGGTATACAGGTAAATGTATTGTTATTAGTGAGTATGAGGAGGAGAGTGGAAATTGGATATATGTGGGAAGCTGGTTTTCCGGGTGGTGTACGCTGGAGAATGGAAGCCAGTTGCTCGGTCACCATTGACCAGACGTTTTCAACTGATGAGAGATTTGGAGAATGGCCAGGGCAGCAGTCAAGCATTTTCTCTATCCAGAAAGGCCCGTACAGGACCTGCAACATGCGGTCGTGCAGTATCCTGCTGAAATATAGGGTCTCGCAGGGACCGAATGAAGGGTAGAGCCACGGGTCGTAACACATCTGAAATGTAACGTCCACTGTTCAAAGTGCCATCAATGCGAACAAGAGGTGACCGAGTCGCGTAACCAATGGCACCCCATACCATCACGCCGGGTGATACGCCAGTATGGCGATGACGAATAGACGCTTCCAATGCGCGTTCACCGCTATGTCGCCAAACACGGATGCGACCATCATGATGCCGTAAACAGAACCTGGATTCATCCAAAAAAATAGCGTTTTGCCATTCGTGGACCAAGGTTCGGCGCTGAGTACACCATCGCAGGCGCTCCTGTCTGTGATGCAGCGTCAAGGGTAACCGCAGCCATGGTCTCCGATCTGATAGTCCATGCTGCTGCAAACGTCGTCGAATTGCTCGTGCAGATGGTTGTTGTCTTGCAAACGTCCCCATCTGTCGACTCAGGGATCGAGACGCGGCTGCACGATGCGTTACAGCCATGCGGATAAGATGCCTGTCATCTCGACTGCTAGTGATATGAGGCCGTTGGGATCCAGCAGGGCGTTCCGTATTACCCTCCTGAACCCACCGATTCCATATTCTGCTAACAGTCAATGTATGTCGACCAAAGCGAGCAGCAATGTCGCGATACGATAAAACGCGAACGCGATAGGCTACAATCCGACCTTTATCAAAGTCGGAAACGTGATGGTACGCATTTCTCCTCCTTAGACGAGGCATCACAACAACGTCTCACCAGGCAGAGCCGGTCATCTGCTGTTTGTGCATGAGAAATCGGTTGGAAACTTTCCTCATGTCAGCACGTTGTATGTGTCACCACCGGCGCCAACATTGTGTGAATGCTCTGAAAAGCTAATCATTTGCATATCACAGCATCTTCTTCCTGTCGGTTAACTGTCGCGTCTGTAGCACGTCATCTTCGTGGTGTAGCAATTTTAATGACCAGTAGTGTAAATGGATGAATGACGCTTGACCAGCCTGCAAGAGAGATCGCAATGTTTTGCTAAGCGTTACGTAAACTGGTGAGGGGTTTCAAAATGATGACTTTGACACTCGCTCTGTGCACTAAATGTAGGACAGCTGTTTGTGCTGACTTACACGGAGACGCTCTGTTTGTTGTTAAGCTAGAGTAGGAAGACAGTAACACAATGACTAAGGAATGCTGGCAGAGTCCTTTGCCGAAGCAGGAACGGCGTCCCTCAGGACGGGGGAGGGCAGCACTCTTTGGTAAATGTGCTGTCCTCGGCAGTTGCCGTCCTCTGCGAGACGTTGTAGCCCTCGGGCGGGCAGCTGTAACTTGAGCATGTTTTGCTCCCAGCGGGGACGAAAAGTTCTCCCCTTCTGCTTCGCTGGTCGATGTCGCTACGCCGACGACACACACTCGCCCATCTGACGACTCGACTTGAGTACCGTCACGGGAGCAGCCACCTCAAATTGCCACCACTAGCTTCGGAAAACTGTCCAAAAGGAACATGAGGAAAAAAATTACAACTGCTCCTTAAGCACAGAGGGCAAAATCTACTTTAATATCACATAGTTATCCGCCATTCAGTCCAACTGATGGAAGATTACACGAACAAAGTTAGAAAAATACATTATCTCTAAATACGAATGTTTTTCGATCTTCTTATATCCCCTAGCGTTCACTTCGTCAAGTGCAGGGTCTACCTGTTCAAAATTCGGCAAATTATTATTTGTATCATTTAACTTGTGCCCGGTTGCCTTTCGTGTCGCTATGCGCTCGTGTGAACAGTGATGCGTGTGTTACCGTATTTTAACTATTTCGGTGAGGCGGAATATGGGTGGCAGCCCAGAATTTAAGTAAACGAGTATGGGAAACCACCTAAAAACGACACTGAGAGTGGCCGGGGTACCAGCCCACGGTCGTCACTACCACCCCCCCCCCCTCCCCCACGCAGATTCAGCCCAAGTCACTTGCTCGGTACGCTATACGAGCAAATTTATTATCATTAAATACCAATAGTATTAATGAAATCGTATACCGTTACCAGGAGGGAGGTGTTGAGCGTCGGATGCATGTTTCTACACTCCTGGAAATGGAAAAAAGAACACATTGACACCGGTGTGTCAGACCCACCATACTTGCTCCGGACACTGCGAGAGGGCTGTACAAGCAATGATCACACGCACGGCACATCGGACACACCAGGAACCGCGGTGTTGGCCGTCGAATGGCGCTAGCTGCGCAGCATTTGTGCACCGCCGCCGTCAGTGTCAGCCAGTTTGCCGTGGCATACGGAGCTCCATCGCAGTCTTTAACACTGGTAGCATGCCGCGACAGCGTGGACGTGAACCGTATGTGCAGTTGACGGACTTTGAGCGAGGGCGTATAGTGGGCATGCGGGAGGCGGGTGCACGTACCGCCGAATTGCTCAACACGTGGGGCGTGAGGTCTCCACAGTACATCGATGTTGTCGCCAGTGGTCGGCGGAAGGTGCACGTGCCCGTCGACCTGGGACCGGACCGCAGCGACGCACAGATGCACGCCAAGACCGTAGGATCCTACGCAGTGCCGTAGGGGACCGCACCGCCACTTCCCAGCAAATTAGGGACACTGTTGCTCCTGGGGTATCGGCGAGGACCATTCGCAACCGTCTCCATGAAGCTGGGCTACGGTCCCGCACACCGTTAGGCCGTCTTCCGCTCACGCCCCAACATCGTGCAGCCCGCCTCCAGTGGTGTCGCGACAGGCGTGAATGGAGGGACGAATGGAGACGTGTCGTCTTCAGCGATGAGAGTCGCTTCTGCCTTGGTGCAATGATGGTCGTATGCGTGTTTGGCGCCGTGCAGGTGAGCGCCACAATCAGGACTGCATACGACCGAGGCACACAGGGCCAACACCCGGCATCATGGTGTGGGGAGCGATCTCCTACACTGGCCGTACACCACTGGTGATCGTCGAGGGGACACTGAATAGTGCACGGTACATCCAAACCGTCATCGAACCCATCGTTCTACCATTCCTAGACCGGCAAGGGAACTTGCTGTTCCAACAGGACAATGCACGTCCGCATGTATCCCGTGCCACCCAACATGCTCTAGAAGGTGTAAGTCAACTACCCTGGCCAGCAAGATCTCCGGATCTGTCCCCCATTGAGCATGTTTGGGACTGGATGAAGCGTCGTCTCACGCGGTCTGCACGTCCAGCACGAACGCTGGCCCAACTGAGGCGCCAGGTGGAAATTGCATGGCAAGCCGTTCCACAGGACTACATCCAGCATCTCTACGATCGTCTCCATGGGAGAATAGCAGCCTGCATTGCTGCGAAAGGTGGATATACACTGTACTAGTGCCGACATTGTGCATGCTCTGTTGCCTGTGTCTATGTGCCTGTGGGTCTGTCAGTGTGATCATGTGATGTATCTGACCCCAGGAATGTGTCAATAAAGTTTCCCCTTCCTGGGACAATGAATTCACGGTGTTCTTATTTCAATTTCCAGGAATGTATTTGAAGCCATTTCGGCGACTTGCGTGTCTTTGTGATGGAGATGAGATGAAATGATTTGGACAATAGAAACGTCCAGTTTCCGAGAAGAGAAAATTTCCGATGATAGGAATATGCAGGAACTTAATGTAACGCATGATGAAAAATATTTTTTTGAATAAGAAGCTTCTCATTTTGCATATATCCAGTTTCATTTCTATTTGTGGAGATATTAAGGAATGAGCCCCTGAAGTTATCGATTAGGTTTGCTATTTACGCTGTATGGTAATTAATGACGTCCAACAGAAAGAGGGTGTGAACAGCATGCCGACAATACAAATAAAAATATTTAAAAAAGAGGTATTTGCTAACTGGAAAAGTAACTTACGTGATAAGAAAGTTTTTTCTGAGCGAGTTTGCACGGAAACGTGGATGATAACCAGTTAGGGCAAGAAGCGAATGGAGGCTTTTGAAATATGGTGATACAGAAGAATACGTAACATGAGATATTTTCAATCCAATAGGGAAGAAAATAGATTTACGGCACAATTTGACTTCAAATGGGATCAACTGGGAGAATATATCCTGAACCACGAAGAAATCGTCAAGTTGGTAATGAAGGGGGAAGGGTAAAAATTGTACACTTATACCAACAGATGAATACCGTAAGATAATTCAAATAGATTTAGACTGCAGAAGTTACGTAGTGATGAAGTGGCTTGCGTAGAATATACTAGAGTTGCTTCAAACCAGCCTCTGGAATGAAGACCACAACAACAGAACCTTCTCAAAATCGATAACTCTGAGACTTCGTCAACGACGCGAGTTATCTACTCTTAAAGAAATTTGTCATACAGGTAGCTGGTAACAAGTGATACGTTTGATATACTGACAAGCGTCAAAGGCATTAAAGCTTTTATAGGGCTAAAGATTCAGAGTCCAGGAAAATCACACCTACCATATCTTTAACAGTGAATAATTATATTTTCCGATTAGTCACCATCCATAACAAAATTATGCTTTCCAGAGGTCCATAAGCAATTATGTATCGTGTTGCACAAAGTGGTACACATTACATTGACAACAATCACACTGACTGATTTCTTATTCTTCCACCGACAGTCAGTAACAGTTACTGTTCTTCCACTGCTGTAAGGTGCTACATGCAACAATAGCTTTCTTCACAATAAATGTATAATATACAGCTGAGATAGTTTTCATAATTCATTAACAAACATCAAGTGTGTACTCGTTAATGATAAGTATAGCTTCAATCTTACCATCGGCTAACTGCATTAATATTTTCTTCTAGTTTAACGGCTTTAGATGTATGAATTGTTTGAACAACTTACGGACAGTTGTAATTACAAAATTAAAGCGTCTTGGTTGGCCACAAATTGTGTGTCTTTTAAACAATGAAGATACTATTTATTATTTAAAAAATGGTTCAAATGGCTCTGAGCACTATGGGACTCAACATCTGAGGTCATCAGTCCCCTAGAACTTAGAACTACTTAAACCTAACTAACCTAAGGACATCACACACATCCATGCCCGAGGCATTTATTATTTACTTGCACTAAGACCCCATTTCTCACTTCTGTCTTTTTCTAAATGTCACACCGTCATCATAATACTATCAACCGAAATAAAAATAATAAATTAGAAGTAATGTGTTTACTTATTACAGTTTGCGTGAAGACAGTCTAGTGGAAGTCGTAAAGTAACATATGGCTCACTCGGTTGACATCCACTGTCTGAACAATATAATTTTGTATGTGTTCATATTTGTCATCATATAAATCGGCTTGTAAAAGCAACTAGGAAATACTGACACGTAAAAGTCAGTTAAGTAATAAAATATTTTTTACATCACATCAACCGAAAACCGGAACGAAGGCAATATTTCCCACAGATCAACCACTTGGCGTGCAACAGTATAATATGGGTTTCCTGTTGTACTATTTTTCTTTAGCATTCCTTCCCAAAAAAATTCCGTTGGTGGTAATAAACGGAACTTTGTGAATACATCAGCGGGGAGCATTTGGTGCGTTATAATCAGCTTTTCTGCGGCTTGCTTCGCCGACGTTAATCAGATTTTCCGGGAGCTTATTTGAATAGCGATAATCAGCTTTAATAGTGCTAATGAAAGACCGCGGGAGGCGGTACGCACGAAAAAGTCTTGAAATACAGTATGGGAGCAGCTCGCGTACTGGCAGCGGAGTAGCGTCCTGCATTACGCAATGGATGCACGCAACTTTTTAACTTCTCCTTCCGCGCTTTTAAGGGCTGGTGCTGCTTCTCTACAACAGCAAAAGTTGCTGGTGACACGAAGGAGAATTTTCTATGTAGAAAGTGCCTCGTGATTATGTTTATTCCTCTTATAGCACCGTCGTCGTGTATTGTTAAAGGAAGAGGCGTTTTTATTTTTTTATTTTAATTTTTAAATAGATGATGTACATAATAATGAAGTAAGGATGGGGCCGCCTTTTTGCAAGTACACAAGTGTCGTTTTTCTGAAATACTCAAACACGTTTCACTGCAGTTGTAGCATACTCAGTCGACTTCTTATTTTCCTTACATTTTACATTGTGTATGCTCTGTTGCTGCAACAGAAATCAGCTACAGTCTAACTTAATGCACCATGTTATCGTTGCCGCAGTTCGCTTGTCATGAGCTGTGGCTGGTTTTTATGTGTGTGCCAAACGTGTTTACGTGCTGTTGGACTCACGTTTCCTCGTGTTCATTTGCGAATTCTGCGTCTTGTTATATTGCTGCGGCTTTGGCACACGTTTCACTGCACAATTTACGTTTATGAGCCAAAGACAATCTACGCATAACACTTCAGCAGTCGATATATGCCCACAAGGCATTATTTGGTGCGTTTTGGGCGCTCGAAATAAATGGGCATTATTTTTTCGAAGACATATAAATGTAGTGATGATGAACAGTGTACGTTATCACAGCATAAT
Source organism: Schistocerca serialis cubense (assembly GCF_023864345.2). NCBI lineage: Eukaryota > Metazoa > Arthropoda > Insecta > Orthoptera > Acrididae > Schistocerca > Schistocerca serialis. The sequence goes on from NC_064641.1 coordinate 172,316,763, forward strand.
GTGAGTTTTGTTGGCCCCAGTTGGAGCGATTAGACCTCCAAAACCAGCAGTTCCTCTCATACTGCACGTCGATCACGCGCATTGTTGTAGGAGAAGTTTCTGTATCTTGTAATTTCGAGCAGTGGACCTATAAATTTGTAACCAATGATTAAATAATGCCGTGTGACTATTTATTGTAGGGTTACCTGCGGAACACGTTTATGCGATCTAACCCAGCATGATTCCTGAGTTCTTGGACTAAACTGGGCGCGTTACTGCGGAAATCGATCCATAAATGTGAGAAAATATCGCCAAATTTTGTAAAGAAACGGTAAGAGTTTATCAACAAAGTTTTTCACATTGTCTACTGATGAGTTTGCACCAAAAATATTGTCGTTACTAGTACCTACAGAGTTTTATTCAAAAACTGAATAGCGCATTTTTATTGGGACACGTTTTAGTTAACGAGAAACACTGAAGACCAAATGTACTCCCCCCCCCCTTTTTTTATTCCCCAACCAGTTTTAGCCGTTAGAATTTGTCATCAATAATTCTGGCTATTGTGACATGTCTTTTGAGCCTTTGGTATACGAGGAAATATGTTCAGTTACTCACATGTGTGCCACAACACAATATTTCCATCTCTGCGAAGACAAAACAATGGACAGCAACATTTTTTGGAATGACTGGTGTCGAGTATTAATTAACGGAGCCTAAAGAATACTGATTCCCTTCGCTACAACTTCGACTATTTGAACAATGAAAGCAAACACAAGGAAGTAAATAAATTTGGAACACTATTAACAACGCGCGTTGGCTGATATCAAACTGGATATAAGGATTTCCATGTATCGGCAACAGAGGTGGCCAATAAACACAAACAGACATCGACAAAAAGATAACACATAACATGTTCCATAAGGTGGGCATGTCATTTTGTTTTTGTAAGTTATCGATGTGCACCTCAAAGAGAGAGCAGGTTATGTTACTGTTAAACAATCTCCGGTCTTGTTGCGGCAGAGTCTTTTGATACATTGCTAGCAGAAGTGTGGTAGGTGATGAACGTATTCACTAGTGCTGTGCTAACTTGTGATTGTATCTGTTAGATAAGGAAAACTTATGGTACAGGACAATATTTACTGAAAAGCGAAAAGAATAGAAATTTTGAATATGTCACTTTTTCCAAGAAAAAGAAAGACCACTCCACATCCCTGAGTCTTGCATTAACATATAAACTGATTAAGCTGTTTGGTTTTTATAGAAATTCTCTATTAACATCTATCTATCCATCTTTATCCGTATCCTGATCCAGCTATTGCCGGGTCTGGGTGCTGACGAGTCCTCTCGATTTGGCTCTTCCTCCACTTGCTGCCAGGTCACACCTCTCCTTTCCACAGATATTCTCACTCCAGTTTTCCACCATGTTCTTGGGCGCCCTCTAAGTATTTTTCCATCCCTCTTTAGTTCTCCTATAATTTTGGGGACTATCTGCCCCGCATCCTCTTAACATGCCCGTTCCATCTTAATCTCTTTTTTTCGGTTTCTTCTTCCATACTTTCTTCTTTAAGGTCCTTTATAATACCTACTTTCCTTACTCTGTCCATTCTTCTTTTTCCCTTAACTGCTCTGAGAAATTTCATTTCCCCTGCTTGCAGTCTGCTCCAGCCCCTTTCTGTCATTGTCCATGTTTCTGCTCCATAGGTGACGATAGGGAAGTAATAACTCTTATACATAAGGAGTTTTGCTTTTTCTGAAACTTCCTTATTCCAAATCAGGTGTTTTATTGTTTGGTAGAAATTGCCTCCTTTCTGTAACCTCCTATTAATTTCGTTGGTTATTCTTCGATCACTAGATATTTCGCTCCCTCAATAAGTGAAACTGTCTACCACTTTGAGGGGTTCTCGATTCAAAATAATATTACCACTGATCCCTTTGTTTCTTCCAAATACCATTACTTCACTCTTATTTTTATTTATTTTTAATCCATACCTTTTCAGTATTTCCTTCCACGTATCAAGTTGTAACTGTACAACTACCTCTTTATCGTCCCGTGTTACTATATCATCTGCAAAAATCGTCTTTCTGTCTTTTTCTTTTACTACATCTTTAACTGCCCTATTCATTCCCTCCATCACAACATTAAAAAGTGCAGGAGATAGAATAATTCCTTGTTTAAGTTCTTATCTTATTTCGAAGTATTCAGAGTTCTCCAATGGCGTTCTAATTCTACAATTGCGTCCTATGTACATTGTATTTATTAGATTAATGTATTTATCTTCAATACCTATCTTCTTCATTTCTTCCCAGAGTATTTCCCTGTTAACTGAGTCATATACCTTTTCTATGTCTATAAAAACCATTATCACCTTTTGTTATACTCCCAACTTTTTTCCATAAGTTGACGGATAGAAAATATCAGGTCGATCGTCCTTCTTCCTTACCTAAACCTATGCTGTTCTTCACTCAGCTCCTTTTCTGTCTTCTCACTTATTCGATTTTTTTTGTTGTTGTTGGATTATTTGGGGGGGGGGGGGGGGGGGGAAGAGACCAAACAGCGAGGTCATTGGTCTCAGCGGGTTAGGGAAGGATGGGGGAAGGACGGCGGCCGTGCCCTTTCAAAGGAACCATCCCAGCATTTGCCTGGAGCGATTTAGGGAAATCACGGAAAACCTAAATCAGGATGGCCGGATGCGGGATTGAACCGTCGTCCTCCCGAATGCAAGTCCAGTGTGCTACCACTGTGCCACCTCGCTCGGTTTATTCGATTTAGTAAAATTATTTAAAAAATCTTGGCTGTATGGCTCATAAGGGTTATTCCTCTGTAGCTTTTACAAAGTCTTTTACTGTACGTTTTGAAGATGGGAACAATGTCTCCTCTTCTCCAATCGTCAGGTACTGTACTATTTCTCCACACACTTGAGAGTACTCTATACAGCCACAGCATTCCCACTGGACCTGCTGCTCTTATCATGTCCACTGATACTTCATCAGGTCCTGGGGCTTTCCACCCATTCATCTTCTTCACAGCTATTTCCATTTCTTCCCGTGTAATTTGTCCTAATTCTGCTTCCAACTTCTCTCAATTTCCTCGTGTACAAGCTTCTCAGCGTTTAACAGTTTCTTAAAATGTTCTCTCCAGAGATCTTTTATATTCCCTGTAACTTGAATCACAATACCATACTCTGTTTCCATCTTTACTGGTACTTCAGGAGCCTTCCTTATATTTTTCTTCATTTTATAGAACATTTTCTTACTGCTCTTCACATCTTCTTTAAGTTTTTTTGTAAACTCTTCCTAAACATTTTTCTTTGCTGTTTCCACTATTTCTTTGCACTTCTTCTTTTCCTCTCTATATATTTTATGGTCCTCGTCATTTTTAGTTTTCACCACTTTCTCCATGCTCCATCTTTTCTTCTAACTGCTTGGACTGTGGTATCATCCCACCAACTTGTCTCTCTTACTTTTTCCTTTCCAGATGTTCTACCACATTCTTTCTGTGCATCTTCGACTTAAGAGTTTTTGAATAAACTTCATTCTTTTTCCACATCGCAGAAAACTTCTTTTGCAAATTATTGTGTGATTAATTCTTTATACTTCTCAGCACTTTCACTCTCCTTCAGTTTCCAGTCCCGTATCCTCATCACTTTCTTCTGTTTTCTATTTTTCACACACTGATTCATTTTCCATTGTTCCACCAGTAATCTATGGTCTTCATCTGCACTCACACTTGGAATTACCTTCACATTTGTTACTTTCTCACCGCATTCCCTATCTACTAGAATATAATCAATTACCTTCATCGTTCTTCCATCCCAACTGTATCTGGCGATAACATGACATTCTCTCATCATAAACCAGGTGTTTGCTATTTTCATTCCATACTTCTGGCACAAATCCAGCAGTCTTTCCCCTACTTTATTTCCGCCTCCATATACAAAACATCCCAATACTTGCTCAAATCCGTTTCTGTCTTTGCCTATCTGTGTATTAAAATCTCCCATCACTATATTAGTACTCTCTATACGGTTCTATAACTCTTTTTCAAAGTCCATCATCTCTTCTTCGCTACATCCCACTTGAGGCGCATGAATCTGGATAATTTTTAGTGTTTCTTTTTGGAATCTCAGGTTTAAGATTATGATTCTGTCTGATATATATCTCACACTTTCAATACAGCTTTGTACATTCTTATTCACCATCACTGCCACACCATTTCTTCCAAACCTGTTATTCCCACTCCAGTACAGTTTCCATCCTTCTCTCAAATTCTTCTCGCCTTTTCCCTTCCACTTCGTTTCGCTTTGTCCCAAAATATCTTTCTCTCTGTTAGTGCATCCGTAATTTCTTCCATTTTTCCATTCTATTAACATTATACCCTTTTAAAATCATTGTTCATTTTTTTAAGCGTAGTACTGTTCAGGCCAATGTTACGTGTGAAGATCAAGCGAGGTTTTACTCAACCTTTTTGAATACATACTTCATTCTAAAATCGTTGTCTTGGAGTATCATTTCATAGGAATAGTTACTCTCCCCATTCCACTGTTTAAATAAGGTTTATCTTTACACATTGCAACATTGTACTATGTGGTATGCAGCAGTTTGTATATGGTTTGAAAATTTTATTTAAAACTAGGAATCTACCTTAGCCGCTGCCTGTTTGCTGTTTACCGTTGTGCTTTCGACAAATCTGCAGCAATGTTGTCAAATCGCGAGGTAAGTTAAAATTTTGATTAGGTCCAGATAATTGTTTTACGTCAGCTGCGCATTTAATGTAAAGACAAGTTGTTACAGTTCAATTCAAATTAGATTCTGTTTAGGCAAAGGTTAGCATACAAGTTAACATTGGATAACAGTTGGTGGGTACATAGTTGCAGTAATACGTACACCTTTTACAGAGTGAGAGGTAAATCTGAGCTAAATTTCATACAGAAGCACATAGTATAGAACTTACGAGTTCATTTAAAATATGTACACTTAATAATTGAGACATACTTTGAAGTGCTGTAGGTCCTTGTGTGGTGTTGAATTATATAGAATAAGATTGAGTTTCTTGAGAGAAACAGTGCTAATACACTCACTCTCTGAATGTTAGTAATGCTTAGTAGCGTCATGCTACGTCGATGTAATGTCCCTCCCTACTTTCTTCCTTACTAGTGTTGATGGAATGTGAAAGTTCACTGAATCTGAGCGGAAGGTCTGAGTGTGGCTGCTCAAAAAGATGCGCTGGCTAATCAGAGTGCAGGCAGTGAGGTCATGAGAATTCAGCGTCCGCTGGTACTGTGAATGCGTGCCCCCCCCCCCCCCCCCCACCTTACCACCTTCCTCCACCCGCCCTTCACGCCAATGGGAGCGCGCTGTGGGGAGATTTAAATGTCCCATCTTCCGCGAAGCTGCGAGCGGTGCGCGGTACAATGAGCGCGGACGCCGAAGATACTGCCGATACCGCAGAAACAGTCAGCACCCTCCATCTCTCATTACTAGTTATTTCCCGGTTTAGTAAAGAAAACCTATGTAACAAGTGAGTTCTGTTTGTTTGAACGATAACTAAAGTTGAAAACTTCTCTCAATTTTGTAACAACGTGCACCAGCTGACGCTGGTGGTAGGAACCGTCCACATTATTCAACGGAAACTGCAAATTAGAGTTTAGGTCTACAACTTTGCTTCCGCCGTTTTTTCTCGAAGTTCAGGCTTTATTGTGAAAAACTTACAAAAAATTATTATTCATAGTACTGCCCATCGCTGGCCCCTACATTCTTCCATCTTTCGGATATCATACGTATCCCTTGGCGGAAGAACTGGGAGTATTTTGTGGGGATCCATGAATCGATTCAATTTTGCACTTGTCCATACGATCGGAAGTGTTGGTCAGCCAGACTGTGTGCCACTGATAGAAAAAGATGGTAGTCAGAGAGAGGAATGCATGGAGAATACGGCGTGAGGGATAGGACTTCTCATTTCAACGTTTCCATGTGTATTATGACGGGTTTTGCGACATGGGATCGAGCACTGACCTGCTGCAAAATTACCTTTACGTATCTATTGCTGTATTGTGACCGTTTGTGTTTCAGTGTTGGACTCGGACGCGTCAATTGCTTTCGATAATGATGTCCCGTGACTCTCCTTTTTTATTATTTTTAATTTTTATTTTTTTTGAAGACAAAATCCAGTTGAAAGGTGTCGACGTCATTTTCCGGTACTTTCAGATCACCAAATGTCCATTCCTGTATTTCAAAGGCCGTTGGCCGTCTCGCTACTCTGTCGAATATGCATTGAATACTGTTCGACCGGTTCGACATATTAACCGCAAAAATATCAACGCTGGAAAAACCAAGAACAAACGACCACGAAACGCGACTCGCTACAGTGCACAACGGACCGCTCCGACCGCGGGGTGCTTCTATAGCCAAAAGGCCGAGAAGCGATAAGGGAAAAACCGCAGTGGAAGGGCGTAAATGCTTGCGGAGTGTGCGCTCCACATGTGGGAGTGACACACGGTGGTTCGGGCCGATATGGCAACGGGCGACCGTCGAAAACATCGCAAAAGCAAGTGCCAGAAGGAACGACAATTCACGAGAGCATTCGTCAACAGCCCAGTACTACCCTCCATGTCGAAGAGTAAACTGCGACTCCCATTTGAACGCCGCTAGCTGCCAGGGCAGTGGAGAAGAAATCGTGGTGTGTAAGCAGCTAACTACTGGGCACATCGACAACTACGACAAGTTTTGCTACCAGCGGAATATCTGATCACTGCAGAATATCAACCCATTTCAGGCTGTTTTAATTAATTTTAGGTGGGCCGATCCCGGCGGTACTGCCCTCCACTTTCTTCCACTAATAGTTCCCTCGCCATTGGTCTTACCCAGCATTTTAAGAGCCACGGCCGCAGATTTCTTCATCTTAAAGCACAAAATTAAAACTTCCCGCAAGTGGTGAGAAATGGGAACGTAAGTTGACGTACTTAATCGAGAATAACCTTATGATCCATTCACAAATCGATTAATATTTTTATGGCATTATGTTTAGATGCCTATGACCTATGACCAACCACCTGAACCCCACTTGCCGCTACTACCGCCTATTGCAAAACGGCGGAAGCAAAGTTGTAGACCTAATACATAAAAAAATCGGGTCTAGTATCTTTTGTTCTTAAAGAAAAACTGACTAAATATAATTAGGGCGTGCGCAAAAGTAATGCCTTCGAATTTTTATGCAAAAACTCATAAAGTAGTTTAAATAAAACAAACGTTATTAACATTCTACATCTTTATCCTTAATGTTTAAATGTTTGCAACCCTTTGGCGCTAGAGGGCTCTGAACTGTAACGCGCAACATGGCAGTGTGTAACGGACTTCGACCATAGATACTGGTAGACTGGCCTTGCTGTGCAGAAGCTATAGGTCTGGTGTGGCTACAACCACGTGACTGTTGGCAAAACGTGGCGGGATTTCAAATCAGCGGTCTGCCATCCTATGTTTGTATCGTATTTCCCCACATTTCTCAACTGACTGCCAAACGCTTGCAACAAAAATTACTTTTTTATTTGAAATTATGCCAGAACTACATTTGACCTTGAAAGGTGGCTACACTGTGCCACTGCGCCAGAGACTGCGCCAAAGAGTACTATTAAGCCGCCTCCACAGTGCTTGTTGAGAGTTCGTAGCAGTCAGTGCGTGTTAAGAGCTCATGGCAGTCAGTGCTTGTGAAGAGATCGTAGCAGTCAGTGCTAGTAGAGAGCTCGTAGGTTGTAGTAAAGAGTGTTGTTCCATGTCTTATGCAGTTATTTGATGGGAGAGATAGCAGATGTTATTGTAATAAGTGCATTTCGTCAATATATATGAAGGTAAAACTTACAATGTTCTTTTATTGGTTGTGTATCTGAAATAATGTGTCACTACAGGTTCAGTCAACAAAGCATCTGGCTTGTGTTCTTGGATTAGAGTGTAATTGTGATTTTCTTGAGTGATTATAGTTTTTCTAAATTTCTTTTGTCACGTCAGTATAGTTGGTATTTAAAAATTCTTGTCTTGTTGGAAAAGAACCGTGCCAGATGTGGGCGTTGAGTCACACTCCCACATACAGAACAGTTACTCTTGTGCTTGGATTTTGTAGGTTTTATAGTTGCTGGGGACTTAATTAATTAATTGTGTTTACGAAAATCTATTTACATTGTTTGTTGCAGTCAGATAGCGTAATAATACTAGTCAGGGCCAACCGTTTACGAGACACTGCGTAATCGGACAGACATACTAAAATTAAAAGTATTTTCAAATTATTTAATTAAGCCCCCATGCACGTGGCGACCGCTGCTTCGGATCGTCCCTTGGATTCTTCGGATTGTGAAAATTGTAGACTGTAGTATTGTTGTAGTGATTTGTAGTTTATTAATTGTAGTCTATTTTGCATGTGTAGATTTGGTAATTGGCATTCTTCTAATGGTATTTTTCAAAATTTAATTTTTATTGCCTTGTACACGCGTTTGACAAATTAGTGCAATTATTTCAATTGTTCGATTGATCGTGTCTGAGGGAGACATTTCATGTGAATAGTATTGTTGGAGATAAGGAGGCATTGTGTGTAATTTTCGAACAGTGACGAATTTTTCATATTTTGTAAATGATTACGCGGTCAATGAAACAGGCAAAAATGATGAATAGTCAGAATAACGAAATTGTTAACATGGCGAACTCGCCAACAGAGGAAAACAGTGTCATGAGTAATGTAGTGGAAAACAATTTAATAAGCAAGGAAAATAGTCCGGTAACAGTTCAAAATGTTTCTCAATCAGAAAATTCACAGATTACGAGATTAACGACAGAAGAGATAAAGCAGTTGATGAGTGTAATATTAAATTGTCAATCTGAATTAAAAACAGAGATAGGAACAATTATAACCGAGTTGAAAGCAGTGAGATCACAGTTAGGATCTGAATTAAAAACAGAGATAGGGACAATTAAAACACAGATGGGAACAATGGAAACTCGGTTAGGCTCTGAAATTAGAACTGAGATGGAAGCAATGACAACACGGTTATGCTCACGAATAGGGACATGTTTCAAAAATACGAATGACGAATCAAATAATGAAATTAGAGAAGAAGTACAACCGATTTTGAAGGCTCACAATAATAGTTTAATTTCAACAGAAATCAGACAAGAGGAACAGGACAGAGAACGGGAAGAAAAAGATCGCGTGATAGTACAGAATTTTTCAGAGTTAAATTTACAACGTGCAAACGATAAGGAAGAAATAATTGAAGGAACCGAGGAATCCGTACCAAATGACAGAATAAATAACTTAACGCAACAGTGTGAACAGTTAACTACTAAATGTGACAACACCGAAACCCGAGTCGCCGTACCAAATGACAGAATAAATAACTTAACGCAACAGTGTGAACAGTTAACTACTAAATGTGACAACACCGAAACCCGAGTCGCGACATTTACAGAAGACATAAATAGACAGAAAGAACAATTAAGTGACTCATCGGAAAGAGTTGAGATGATCTCAGATAAATTGACAAGTGTTAGTTTAGCAGTAGGGTATGAAGAAAATAATTTGTTTCATTTACGGGATGCAACAAGAGAGCGCCAGACGCGCGAACTTTACAGTAATCGACATTCGGACCGGGACAGACGCGGTAGGTCTTTGTCGCCACGAGGCGAAAACTTTGATTATAAACACTTTTTGACTGTTCGGAAATTTAAGATATTTCGCAATTCGAAGAACGACATACATCCATGTGGATGGTTAGATCAAATTATGTACGCACTTCCGCCAGATGTGCCACAAAGTCACAAACTGGAAATTATGTGCAGCTATTAAAGTCCTCAGGGGATTCACTACTCTAAGTGAATATGTGCCGTAGCGAGCATAGGGCCCCGAGCTGTAGTGGTGCTATTTCCCTTTTAGTTTTCTGTACCGCTGCCTACTCTTTTACTATTCTTTGCATCTGTCAAACCAGCTCTTCGACTATCAATCTATCTAGTGAGTAAGTAAACAATAACCGGATTTGACTAATTTACCCAAAAGTGATTTCGGAAATTACCGTTTGGACTTACTGTATCTTCTGCAGCATTCATTCGTAGCTTAAACGAAATTTTACCGGTTTATCTTCGTGACAATATTACTTCATATGTTGACGACATTCTTATTGCTAAACGTTCTTGGAGTGAGCACAACAAAATTTTGGATTCATTATTACGTATTTTTGCACAAGTTGGCATGACAGTGAACTTGGAAAAATCTGAATTTGGTCGTTCTCAGGTGAAATTTCTCGGTCACATTATTTCTACAGAAGGTATTCTCCCTGATCCAGAAAAATTAGACGCTATTCGTAATTATGCTGTTCCTACCACAAAACGTGAGGTTCGTAGTTTTCAAAATTTTTGTGGAATGATATACTTTTAAAAAATTTTTGTGGAATGACATACTTTGGAGAACTAACAGCTAGATGTAAACATGCGGAGAGTACAAGGATACCGCGCTGTGTTTTGGCGGCGGCACATACTCAAAGCAACAGTCAAGTCTGCGCGCCGCACAAGGCCGTCGTTGACCGCGAACAATAGCTTCCTACGTCACGCGCCTACAGCTGATCGAGCGCTCAGTGCGAATGCACTGACAGACGTAAACAAATACTCAGTCTAATTCCTCCGACTAAATTCAGTATAAAGCTATAGTGACTTGATGAATTGTGTTATTAACATTCAGTATTTTTCAGGATACGGTTGTATAAAATATTTAAGAACTACAGGTAAATTCTGTGTGTCTCCGACGTTAAGACGACTTGCTATCGAGAAAATTTCAGAAAGAATGTAATTTCCAAGAAGAAACTAATAAACTGAAAAGGTAACTATTAATTGAGTTCATTTTTCAGGTAACATATTTCCACTTAGGTACGTACTTTAGACGTAATTTGCTGCTCGCGATTACGTGATTCATACTTTGTGCTAATTTTATGTTCTATGGATTTACTTGTGAAGCGACGTGCTTGTATACATTTACTGATTTTGACAATTATTGATTAATGAACTGGGTTGTAACTTGTATATATTATGCATCGCTTGGCTGCTATGCTTTTTCACTGATGTCATATTTTTTTTTTAATTATGTGCCTGCTGTGCTTATTTATTTAAATTATAATTGTAACCTGATTTATTGCGCTGACTGTGATTATGTATGTAAGTTATACTTTGTGATTTATCTGCTTGCGCCTCCATGTTTACTTATTAAGATTACATATGAACATTTATTTGCTTATGCTGATATGATGCTAATGACCTGTTTATTATGTTAGATGACATATGTTTGCTGCTATGCGCGTGGATTGCATATTTACACGTTTCTGTTTTGTTGCCATAACTGCTCTTTAATTTGGTGTATAGAAATGCTGATATACTGTGTACGAACATAGAGTTTAGGTCACACTACTGTATTAATTATAGATTGTTCGCTTGGCAGAGCCTCGTTGTAGGAATTGTGCTGCATCCACTTGTTGACATTCTGTTCTCTACTGGTATATTTACTCGCTATTGCTTGTTTTGCTTACGCTCAGTGCCTTATATTTTTAAGATAAGAAAATGAACTGCTATAATTCGACGAACGACATTAGTACAATAAAACTTCATAGAAGTCACATGAGCTGAGGTTTTATGGAAGCTGTATACATTTATGCTAATAGGAAGGAGGCTAACGACATGACATACCAAAAATAAGTTTAGACCATTAACAATTATTACACTGTATTTTTCGTGAGCAATTGAAATAGGAAGTGACACTTGACACAAAAAATACTCCACATGTTTGCTTCTGCTATGATTCTTGAAGTGGTGTACACACTGTGAAATATTATGATCATTCACACTCCGTAATCGTACTTAATTACTGAGAGTTATTCGAACTAAGTCTGTTAGAGGTCATGTATGCATTTCTTTGTTTATAATTCATAATGAGTAGAAAATTTGGGTCAGATGGATTACACAGAGGTTGTGTGTGGACACTGTGTCTTCGGATTGTATGGGATGCTGAATTGAAGTTGCATTAGGATTTATCTGTACTTGTTCGAGGAGACTGACTAGAGGAAAGAGTTGTTATGAAAGTGAAATGATATTGGTGCTGAGGTTTATATTTATCGACGTATTATTGAGGTATAGAGATTATATGAAGTTGATGATTATTGGAGTTTTTGTGGACAAGAGGTAAGGTAAATGATATTGATGATAAGAGTTATATGTATCGACGTATTGAAGAAGTATTAGTGACGTATTGAGATTATGTGAAGCTGATGATTATTGGAGTTTTGGTGTATAAGAGGTAAAGTAAGTGAGGAGCATATTTTTTTTGTTGGTCTTATGGAACAAGGAGGATGAAGATAGCAGTCTAGAACACTAAAATAGAAGGAAGATAGTCTATACACACACTTTGTTAAATCACTAAGCAGTATATACTTTTTTTTTGGAGAGAGGAAGTAATTTGCATATCTTGGCTCACTGACAGTTGTTCAACAACAGTACATTTTGATCTGGCTTGGCAAACATTGGTCTTGACATGATGACTATGACGTTGACTAACTATTATTGACTGTTATACATTGCTGCCAGTACTACTTGATACACATGATGAACATTAAATTTTGACAGAATTGCATTTACACAATTAACACTATTCAATTACACAGTAGTACTTAATGTGGATGAAAGATGAATGAGTGTGTTTTGTGTGTTTTCCTTTCCTAATCCTACCCACCTATCTCCTAAATATTATTTTATTTGTTGGTAGTGGCTTGCACTGACACCCATAAATATTATAGGTTTACTGGTATTTGTGTATTGTAATAGTTAATAGGACAATTATCTGATATCATTTGTGTGTTTGTTATGATTTGTATGTTACTGTAAAAGCATTTGTATGTGCATTCAAACTATTGTTCATGCCTGAACTGTCTGATTAGTGAAGATAAATATTCTGAACTGTTACCTGCACTTTTCAACATGATGTGTGACATTTGGTCGTGTTTAATTTCTGCTGATGAACTGTGTGATCAGTGATTGTAAAAAAAAAAAAAAAAATTATGGACTGTTACCTGTACCTTTTCTACATGATTGGTGCCACTAGGACATGTTTAATTTCTGCTCATAAACTCTGATAAACAGTGTGATCAGTGCTAGTGAATTTTTTGGAACTGCTTCTGCTGAGAGATGTGACTTTTTGCTGTCGGCACCTACTCAACGTTGCTGGGTGCCACTGATGGACTGCTTCTACTGAAAAGATGTCCCCTGTTGCTGTGTGCACCTGATCAACATTGCTGATGCCACTAATGGACTGTTTCTACTGAAATGGTGTCACTTGTTGGTGTTTGCACCTGCTCAACATTGCTGGGTGCAACTGATGAACTGTTTCTACTGAAATGAAGTCACTTGTTGCTGTCTGCACCTGCTCAACATTGCTGGGTGCAACTGCTGGACTGCTCCTACTGAAATGATGTCACTTGTTGGTGTCTGCACCTGCTCTCAACATTGCTGGGTGCAACTGATGAACTGTTTCTACTGAAATGAAGTCACTTGTTGCTGTCTGCACCTGCTCAACATTGCTGGGTGCAACTGCTGGACTGCTTCTACTGAAATGATGTCACTTGTTGGTGTCTGTACCTGCTCTCAACATTGCTGGGTGCAACTGATGGACTGCTCCTACTGAAATGATATCACTTGTTGGTGTCTGCACCTGCTTAACATTGCTGGGTGCAACTGATGGATTGCTTCTACTGAACTAATGTGACTTGTTGCTGGGTGTACCTGCTAAACTTTACTGGGTGCAACTAATGGACTGCTTCTACTGAAAAGATGTCACCTGTTGGTTTCTTCTTTTTGTATAAACTAATCATTGAAAGCATTTTATGTGAACATTTGTATAAACTGATTTTTTGTATATTGTGTAAACTATTATGTAAAGTCACATGTATGAAAAGAAGTTGTATTGCTTACTGTATTTCATATGTTAGGTTAGTAAAAGGTCAGTGCAAAGCCAAAATTTTTAACTAATTATGTGATATTTAGGTATTAATATTATCTTTTATTTTTGTCTGTATTTTTGTGGACGAATTTGGTGGTATTTTCACCACCAATGCTGGCAAAAATACCATCAAATTCTGGCCTGTGGAGGAGGGGCATATGAAAGGTGGCTACACTGTGCCACTGCGCCAGAGACTGCGCCAAAGAGTACTATTAAGCCGCCTCCACAGTGCTTGTTGAGAGTTCGTAGCAGTCAGTGCTTGTGAAGAGATCGTAGCAGTCAGTGCTAGTAGAGAGCTCGTAGGTTGTAGTAAAGAGTGTTGTTCCATGTCTTATGCAGTTATTTGATGGGAGAGATAGCAGATGTTATTGTAATGAGTGCATTTCGTCAATATATATGAAGGTAAAACTTACAATGTTCTTTTATTGGTTGTGTATCTGAAATAATGTGTCACTACAGGTTCAGTCAACAAAGCATCTGGCTTGTGTTCTTGGATTAGAGTGTAATTGTGATTTTCTTGAGTGATTATAGTTTTTCTAAATTTCTTTTGTCACGTCAGTATAGTTGGTATTTAAAAATTCTTGTCTTGTTGGAAAAGAACCGTGCCAGATGTGGGCGTTGAGTCACACTCCCACATACAGAACAGTTACTCTTGTGCTTGGATTTTGTAGGTTTTATAGTTGCTGGGGACTTAATTAATTAATTGTGTTTACGAAAATCTACTTACATTGTTTGTTGCAGTCAGATAGCGTAATAATACTAGTCAGGGCCAACCGTTTACGAGACACTGCGTAATCGGACAGACATACTAAAATTAAAAGTATTTTCAAATTATTTAATTAAGCCCCCATGCAACCTGTATTTGTTCATACTACCATTTATATAACCTAACAACTACATCGAACGCCACTCTGGTGGACAGCGGGACGAAATTACTATAAACTATCAATTAAAGTAAAACGTCGTTAAAATTCTTTTAAACAGTAAGAGTGGGCTCGTGTCAAAACTTTAAACATTGGATTCGCCGCGTTTTGAGCTCTAGTGACTTATAAAAGAAAATGGGACATGGGAATTATGTCAACTATAGGTGCCAAAATTGTCGACTTTAGGAACAGGTCCATTTTAGAGTATCAATTTTAGGTGCACTTCAAGGATTCAGTTCCCACTATTTTTGCAAAAATTTAAACTATCAGTTTAAAATAAAACGTAACGTGCTACAGTTCTATTCTAATACAATATTTTACTAACTCGCAGTTATCACACACATTCTAACAACATTCAGACTTACAGGCATTGGAAGCACAGATTTCAGAAGACGAGGCATCATCTAACGAACGCTTTCTACTGTGTGATTTACGGAGCTTAGACCTCTTCGATTTCATATTCTCCGGGAAATCAAAAAGTGTCGGGATAGCATCACTACTTAGCCAATTCCCTCCAGTCTTAGTCCTATAAAAACATCAGGATTAAAATTGACAGACACTGTAAATATAAATTATAAATATACATTGTAAATAATAACTAACCTATCAAAATACTTCTCCTCGAAGTGCTTTGAGCAAAGGCGCGTATGTGCAGATGGCTTAAAGTTGTTCCGTTTCAGGGCCTGTATCCAAAGCTGCCTGCGGTTTTCATCCTAAGGGAAACTATGAGTAGGAACGAGAAACAGTTATACTTACTTCTGTAACCGAATTATCAGAGATACTTTCCAAAATCTAATATGAATCTGACTTTACAGGCATCACTTTCAACACTTTAAGTTACATGGTACTCTATTTCAAGTGTAAAAAACATATAAAAGTCACTTCAGCAGATTTCAATAAACGCATCTGCATTATCATAGAAACACTTACATGTGAAATGTAATGCCATTACCCCCGACAAAACGCTGAGTACAGCCATAAGCGCAACACGAAACAACCATGTTTTGCCAACATTCACGTGACTTCAGCCCAGAGATGTTGGAGCCACGAAAATGACGTCAGGGCCAGTCTATTATATTTATGGTCGAAGGTAACGAAACTATGTCGGTACGTGGGAAACAGAGTGCTGCTATAGAGTTCCGAATTAGAAGAATTCTTCCACACATGGTACACCCTTTGCTTCAGCACGAAAATGCCAGACCATACACGAGCGTTGCCACATCTCTAACAATGAGCCACCTTCGGTTCACTGTCGTCGATCATTCTACCTACAGTTCCGACTTGGCCCCATACGATTTTCATCTGTTTACAGTAATTAAAGAATATCTTTGACGACTTTACTGTGGCAATGGTGAAGCGATGCAAGGAGAGGTTAGGTTGTGGATCCGTCAACAAAGTCAATCTTTGTACGGTGAGAGTATCAACAAACTGGTCTCTCATTGGGAGAAGTGTGTTGATGGCCAGAGTGATTATACTGAGAAATATAAATATGAAGACATGAAGAATAAAGATGGGGAATGTTAACAACGCTAGTTTTATTTAAACACTTTAAAGAATTATCACATAAAAAGTTCGGAGGGATTACTATTCAATAACTGTTCGTCATCATGATTAATAATTTCACAAATCTTGGGAGTCGTTAAGGTACAGAGAATGACATATGAAACGAGACGTCCAAACTTCATAAATGCTATGGTTTTCAATAGGATTTTACACAATCCTCGCAAAATGATTTCTTGCAATATGCTTCGTAAGCGAAGCAGCTAACTACTGGCAATTTTATGTAGTGCTACACTGTATTTGTGCGGGAACATCTTTGATTACTATTTCCTAGTACCCTCACAGATAGCAGTGCGCGTCAAGGCGCCGCTTCCAGGACGGAGAGGCGGACCGATGCTGGTTATGATCCGCGCGGCGGACTAACGATAGGGTGCGGTGCGTCGCCCAGACTGGATGTGGTTTCCCACATATCATTAGGTGCATAGCGAGCTAGTAACCACGCCCTGTCTCAGACACAAGCTATGCATTTTGAAGGCTTTTTAACTCTTATTCGTAAAAAAAAAAAAAGGTTCAAATGGCTCTAAGCACTATGGGACTTAACAACTGAGGTAATCAGTCCCCTACACTTAGAACTACTTAAACCTAACTAACCTAAGGACATCACACAAATCCATGCCCGAGGCAGGATTCGAACCTGCGACCGTAGCAGCAGCGCGGTTCCGGAATGAAGCGCCTAGAACCGCTCGGTCACAGAGGCCAGCTTTGTTCGTACAATTACTTTAGGCCCAAACGTATAGGATACCGTAAACTGATTTCGTCCTTTGGAGGGGAGGATGAAAGTTGGGCAGGGGATTGAAACTGATGACCTCAGAATTTTGCTCTTCTTAAACCCATAATGAGTAGCATTATTTCTTCATACAAAAAAATTTACATGTTTTCATTGCCAGTCATGACGGTAAAGATGAAGACACAAGTTGTCTTTCTGGTTCCCATTCGATGTAGAAACGTTTTGGCACGACACTCGAAACTGAAGTTGTCTTTTAATCAACTATTTCGCTGGCCGACGCTGGATGAAAAATTAACCTTTTTGTAATGGCATCTACGAACTTTCTGACGCCCACTGCGCACCATTTGCATTTATATTGTTCCTCAGATGTGAGGTTTTAAAATGAATAGCTACGCACTAATTTCGCGAATGAGCGGACGATAGGTGTGTCGTGTATGCACGTGGATGAAATATCAGAATGTCAGTACTCGAAGCAAAATCGAACGACGCTACAAAATGGGAATTTTTATTTTTAAAGAAAATGAGACTCGCCATAACAGCAGAGACAGTACAGAGGGTAGTTAAGATGCCTGGAATTTCATTATTCACACATTCTTTCATTTAAGAGTTCATATTCGTCTTCTTCCTATATTTCCTACTAAAAGTTTAGTCTTTTGAGGATAAGGGAAAAGAGCTAGATAGTGAATAAACTTGTTGTAGCTGGGATTCACAGTCATAAAAAATTTTTTGAAGGACATCACTTTCCGCCAGTGACTGTTATAAGTTTTTATTACACTATTGCAATTTCGGCCTTAGGCCATTATCAAGTGTTGATATTATAGCTTTAAGCCTTGTCAATTTAATGTAAGCTGACACATTTGTATGTCTTTTTTTTTTCTTTATGGAATTTCGATTCCCCCCGAAGGGGGCAGTCTGGCAGCAGCTTAGTACGCCGCTCTTCAGCCTACAGACTTTGTTTTAAAAAGATGAAGATAATAAATAGTAAAAACAGGCGATAAAATCGGAGACATAATGGTAACATGGTAAAAAAATTGTCGAACTTAAAACATAGAACAAAGGGATGATGATGCTAATAAAATCCATATGAAGCAGACAGGTATAATAATAGACAGACAATTAAAAAACACGGCGACAGTCTGGTTTCTGTTCGCAAAAGACATAAAATTCACACCCAGCGACAACATGGATTCTGTTTGCAACACTTTGGAAAGACGAAACAACACTGAACATTCACTTGGACACTGCACTATAAAGTTGGCAAATATGACATACCACAGCCGAGAGCAGGTGGTGGGAAACTGGACAGATGATGGGAAAATAAAAGCGGGGGAAGAAGAGGAAAAACGAAGGGGGGAGGGGGGAAAGAAGCTGATGGAGGATGAGGACCCATAAGAGGGGTAGGGAGTGCTGGGCAGATGCGACAGGGAGTGGGGAACGCAGAGGAGGAGAATACAAAAGGACTCGGGGGGAAGGGGTGGTAGGGAGAGGTTAGGCGAGAAGAAAAACAGGATGGAAGGGTGGGGGAGGGAAGAGGGAGGCCAGGGAAAAGGACGGAGGAAAGGAGGGGGTGAGGATCAGAGCTGATAGGAGGGATAAATGTAGGGAGAGAGGGCATCATCTGGGAGGGGGAGTTGATGGAAGACACCTTGGGAAGGGAGATGAAGGGTGTAGAGATGGAGGGTAAGGGGGACACAACAGTGAAGGCGTGGCAGGGGGTGGGGATGGGAGAGGAGCAACTAGGGGGTGAGGGGTTTGTATGTCTTTTTTTTCCTTTATGGTAATTTTGCACCTTATACAAGGTGGGCTGGCAGCAGCAATTTTACGTCACTCTTCAGCCTCAGACAGTACAAATGGAGATGAACAATGAAGATACATAAGTAACAAAACATAATGTTGGTCAAAATTACAGTAGACACAGGAATTAAGAAACATGAAGCCATTCAAATGTGAAGAAAACAAAAGACCATCAGCACTGTGCACGAACACTGATGATGGTGAAGATACACGTGAACGAAGGAGCGTGGGCGGCGAAAAACACTAAAGCGCAAACACGACGGCACACACAAAAAACTGATGGCGACGATCTCTGGCGTGCTAATGTTCACGAGGTGTGTGTGAGTCCGGAGACCTGCCGAAAGAGGAGAAGAGGCTGGGGGAGAAGGGAGATGAGATAGTTTAGATGCTAGGGGCAGAGGAGATGGGGGTGGAAAGAAGGTATGGGGGGGAGGGGAAGCCCAAGGGGAGGAGGGGGGAGGAATGGAGGAGGGAGAGAAGGGAGGGAGGGTGCCCTGAGGAAAAAACACAGGAAGTAGAAGAGGAGGATCTAAGTTGATAGGAGGGGTAGATGGCATCATCAGGCAGGGGGAGCTGGTGGAAGCCACCTTGGGAGAGGGTAAGGAGTGTGGAGAGATGGAGAGCAGGTGGGATGTGGGCATACAGGCGCGGCAGCGGACAGGGGTGGGAGAGGATTTGTATGTTATTATCAAGACTGTTAAATACACTCGTGACGTTGTTACACAGTGCAACCACACGTATTCAAACATCGTAAAAGAACATAATCTGTAAGTGCACATGTTCGTTAAACCATACCAGCACTTGAAAATGGCCTAAGGCCGAAATTGCAATAGTTTAATAAAAACTTATAACAGTCAATGGCGGAAAGATGATGTCCCTCAAAGAGCTAGATGGTTTTAATAATCCAGCATGTCTTCGCTACTTGGTGTTTGTGCTCATGAATTTGTGCTCTTCTGATATTGTATCCCACCTACATATTTTGTATCGCATCTGTTCTCGCAGTTTCTGCCCTCGCAACCGAGTCAACATCACTCAGTCTTGACTCATTTTGTAAATCTTGGGTAGAAAGAAAAATTTTTATGGCACCGTTGTCTATCGGTTGATGCGTTCAAAACATTTCAGACCAAATTAAGTGATGCAGAATACTACGTCTACGTCTACGTCTACGTGATTACTCTGCTATTCACAACAAAATGCCTGGCAGAGGGTTCAATGAACCACCTTCAAGCTGTCTGTCCACTCTCGAACGGCACGCAGGAAAAACGAGCTCTTAAATTATTCTGTGCGAGCCCTGATTTCTCTTATTTTATCATGATGATCATTTCTTCCTATGCAGGTGGGTGGCAACAGAATGTTTTCGCAATCGGAGGAGAAAAATGGTGATTGAAATTTCATGAGAAGATCCCGTCGCAACGAAAAACGCCTTTGTTTTAATGATTGCCACTCCAATTCACGTATCACGTCTGTGACACTATCTCCCCTATTTCGCGATAATACAAAACGAGCTGCCCTTCTTTATACTTTCCCGATGTCATTCGTCAATCCCACCTGATGTGGATCCCACACGGTACAGCAATACTCCAGAATATGGCGGACAAGCGTGGTGTAAGCAGTCTCTTTAGTAGACCTGTTGCACCTTCTAAGTATTCTGCCAATGAATCGCAGTCTTTGGTTTGCTCTACCAAAAATATTATCTATGTGATCGTTCCAATTTAGGTTATTTGTAATTGTAATCCCTAAGTATTTAGTTGAATTTACAACCTTCAGATTTGTGTGACTTATGGCGTAATCGAAATTTAGCTGATTTCTTTTAGTACTCAAGTGAATAACTTCACATTTTTCCTTATTCAGGGTCAATTGCCACTTTTCGCACCATACAGATATCTTATCTAAATCATTTTGCAAGTCGTTTTGATCATCTGATGACTTAACAACACGGTAAATGACAGCATCATTTGCAAAGGTCTAAGACGGCTACTCAGATTGTCACCTAGACTAGCACTAGTAATCGATCATTTTCAATACAGCACACGCTGTTTTAACTAGACCAATCGCGAACTCGACCGCCAGTAATACACTGTCGGAAAAAATAATACACGTGGAAGGACGACATTGATTTTGATCCGATGACTGCATATTCCACCAGAAGGCTCAGAGTGGTGCAAACGTGTGAAGCAAGCAGGCAACCACGCCACGGAGATGCACTCGTGCTTCCTACAGCTAACTGAGCGACTTTGAAAGGGGTCAAATTGTGGCCTTCCGAGTGGCGGGATGGTTCTTTGGGAGAATTGCCACACGAGCTGGAGGTTCTGCGTCAGTTCTAGAACGATGCAGTGGAATTATGGGTACGCATACCTCTAGCCCGCCTTTCACTCACGCCACAGCATCGACGTGCACAGTTCGGCTGGTGCCATCAGAGGTCACTTGGAAGATGGATGGCGCGCCATGGTGTTCAGTGATGAAAGCGGGTTCTCCCTGCATGCGAGTGACGGTTGTTTGCCCTTACCACATAGAACTGGTGAGCACTGTCTCGTACAGTGCATTTTTCCAAGACGCACTGGCCCCTTCCAAGGCCTTAGGGTCTTGGTGCGATAAGCTACAATGCTTGTCCACCTTTGGTGTTTCTTCTTTGTTGATCCAATATGGACTGTGTAACAACGGCTGGCATGTATTTCTTGATGCAATAGTTTACCATCAGCCGTATGTATTGTAGAAAATTATTTTATGAACTTCTTATATGCTACCAGTTTTAGCATTACATTGATGCCATCTTCAGGCCCCTGTACAATGAGTAGAACAAATGTGCCATTATAAAAATATAGAGCATACGTTAACAGTTGACAGGTATCATGTTAACTATGTAAGTGGCTCAAAAGGACATATTTTATATCATTAGAACTATATGTAACCTTAGGGCAATATGCTTCTGCCTATGTCATACTGTTGTTAATAGTTTCACTGTTTTACTCGATTATAGCATAATAGACGAACATATGTATACGTTATTATTCATAAATCCGTACCAAACAATTGTAGTAGGCCATGCATCACAACAATCAAATGTACTGCATATAATCATATCTCCAGTTCAAGAGCTTGGATGGCGTGTACATATACAGCTGCCCATGCAGTTTCAACATGATACCACAGTTGATCAAGAGTAGTGACTGGCGTATTGTGACGAGCCAGTTGCTCTGCCACCATTGACCAGACTTTTTCAATTGGTGAGAGATCTAGAGAATGTGCTGGCCAGGGCACCAGTCCAACATTTTCTGTATCCAGAAAGGCCCGTACAGGACCTGCAACATGCGGTCGTGCATTATCCTGCTGAAATGTAGGGTTTCGCAGGGATCGAATGAAGGGTAGTGCCACGTGTCGTAACACATCTGAAATGTAACGTTCATGTTCAAAGTGCGGTCAATGCGAACTAGAGGTGACCGAGACGTATAACCAATTGCACCCCATCACTCCGGGTAATACGCCAGTATGGCGATGACGAATACACGTTTCCAATGTGTGTTCATCGCGATGTCGCCAAACACGGATGTGCCATCATGATGCTGCAAACAGAACCTGGATTCATCCGAAAAAAATGTTTTGCCATTCGTGCACCCAGGTTCGCCGTTCAGTACACCATCGCAGGCGCTCCTGTCTGTGATACAGCGTCAAGGGTAACCGCAGCCATGGTCTCCGAACTGATAGTCCATGCTGCTACAAACGTCGTCGAACTGTTCGTGCACATGGTTGTTGTCTTGCAAACGTCCCCATCTGTTGACTCAGGGATCGAGACGTGGCTGCACGATCCGTTACAGCCATGCGGATAAGATGCCTGTCATCTCGACTGCAAGTGATAGGAGGTCGTTGGGATCCAGCACGGCGTTCCGTATTACCCTCCTCAACCCACCGATTCCATATTCTGTTAACAGTTATTGGATCTCGACCAACGCGAGCAGCAATGTCGCGATACGATAACCGCAATCGCGATAGGCTACAATCCGACCTTTATCAAAGTCGGAAACGTGATGGTACGCATTTCTCCTCCTTACACGACGCATCACAATAACGTTTCACCAGGCAACGCCGGTCAACTGCTGTTTGTGTATGAGAAATCGGTTGGAAACTTTCCTCCTGTCAGCACGTTGTAGGTATTGCCACCGGCGCCACCCTTCTGTGAATGCTCTGAAAAGCTAATTATTTGCGTATCACAGCATCTTCTTCCTGTCGGTTAAATTTCGCGTCTATAGCACGTCATCTTCGTGGTGTAGCAATTTTAATGGCCAGTAGTGTGGTTTCATAATCTTCTGTTTCCCACCAGGAGCTAAAATATTGTTACCTCATCATAATGGGTAACAACACCCGTACCAAACTCCGCAATATACTTGCTCATATCTACCATAGTTATTATGTTCATTCGGGTGTGAGATCCTTTTTACACTACTGGCCATTAGAACTTGAGCATCAGGAAGCAGAGGCAGTAACGAAATATTCCTTGTTGTGCGAATACAATACAGAGCAGGAAGAACATCTGATTAGATTTGTAGGTGATCTCTGAGTAAAGAGGGTGTAAAGTTTGCTACACAGACCTGCCACCTCTGGCAACAACAATGGTTCTAACGCGGCTATAGTCGAGGCAGGTCAGAACATGACGGGAACCTTATGGTGTTGCATTCGTAAATCCATCACAACAATATCACAGGAGCCGGTCGAACTGTTGTAGTAATATATACCACCACCCGTTTTTTGAACACTTTATTTAGGCTGCTACGGGGTGTTCAAAAAGTCTCTCCGCAGTGCCGTATGATTGTCAGCCGCGAGTGCCGTATGCTGCAGTGAATATACCGAAATGAAAGTGGAATACAAGTTATTAATTTATTGAATATTCATTTTACTTATAAATTTTACATTAAATGTTGAAAGTGTCCTCCCCTGTTGTTGAATACACAATTCAATCCGTCTTATCATATTTCCAAAGTCAAGCTTTAACATTACTTCTGTAACAGAAGCAGTGAAAGTGGATATTGCAGTTTTCAATTCATCGATGGATTTTGGACAATTTTTATAGTCAGTTCCCTAGAAGAAAAAGTCAGGTGGCGTTAGGTCAGGCGATCGTCGAGGGTAAAGTCCCTGTGAAATTATGCGATTACCGAAAACATTAGCAAGCAGTGACATTGAAACACGATTTGTATGCGCGGTTGCACCGTCTTGTAGAAAATAACCGTTCAGTATTTCACTTAACGCAAGTTCTCCTGTGAATGGGTACAGAATATCACTGCAGTATCATTGTGCGTTTATTGTTTCATTGAAAAACCCAGGCAGGCGAACAATCATACGGCTCGCGCGGCTAACAATCACACGGCACTGCGGACAGACTTTTTGAACACCCCATAGTTTCAATGCCAGCAGAAGACACTACAGAGGCATCGGAACTCGTAGCCTAATGAAAGTGTTCTAAAATAACGGTTGATGTTGTATATTTCTACAATGTGCATTCTCTTGTTGAAAGGTAATGTCAGGAAAAACTGGATAGAGCACAGACACTAGCCTTAAGACGTCAGAAACATGGCACCTATCATCGAAATTACTGGTATGTGAACTACAGCTGACGGTCTTGTGTATCTTGTGGCAACTCATACCACAACGAGAGGCTCAGGGTTCGTCTATGATGGCGTGGGGCCAATATTGTGTCCAGTGTTGTACTAGGGTGCGTTACTGTCCGTACATCCCTCTGCTGACACGCAAGAGAAGTCAGAACAATTGTTGCCATGCTTACAGACGTCATCGACTTTCCGAGTGAATACTTGTCGGACTGCAAACAAGCACATTTCCTGACTCAAGGCAAATGACAGTGCTGTGCGATCCTGCACGGCCTAAAGAGCAATGTCCTCTCGGGCGCTAGTCGTGTAGGGCCATGGAGATCCTGCATGACATTATGGCCCTCGTAAACCTATCGAATCCAGACCTGCAGGACAGTCGTGGACCCAACCAACCGAGCCCCGTGCGGTCCTGCACGGCCTAAAGAGCAATGTCCTCTCGAGCGCTAGTCGTGTAGGGCCATGGAGATCCTGCGTGACATTATGGCCCTCCTAAACATTTCGAATCCAAACCTGCAGGACAGTCGTGGATCCGACCAACCGAGCCCCGACAAATTTCGACTCTTGTTGGTATACACTGAGGTGAACAAAGTCATGGGATTCCTCGTAATATCGTGTCGGATTTGCTTTCGCCTGGCGTAGTGGAGCAGTTCGACGGGGCATGGACCCAACAAGTCGTTGGAAAGTCCCCTGTAGAAACATACAGCCATGCTGCTTCTATAACCCCCCACAATTGCGAACGTGTTTCCAGTGGAGGATTTTGTGCACGAAGTGACCTCTCGATTATGTCCCATACATGTTTGATGAGATATACATCGGGCGATGTAGGTGGCCAAATCATTTGAGCGAACTGTCCAGAATGTTCTTAGAACAAATCGCGAACAATTGTGGCCCAGTGACATGCCGCATTGTAATCCAAAAAAAAATTCCATCGTTATTTGAGAACTTGAATGGCAGCAAATAATCTCCAAGTCACCGAACGTAACCATTTCCAATCAATGATAGAGGTTCAGTTGGACCGAGGACCCAGTTCATGTCATGTAAACATAGCCCACCATCATGGAGCCACCATCAGCTTGCACAGTGCTTTGGTGACAACTTTGGTCCGTGACTTCGCGGGACCTGTGCCACATTCGAACTCTACCATCAGCTCTCACCTACTGAACTCTACATCTACATCTACATTTACATCTACATATATACTCCACTAGCCACCAAGCGGTGTGTGGCGCGTGCACAATTTGCGCCAAATTCATATTTCACCCCCCCCTGTTCCACTCGCGGATTGCGCGAGGAAAAACGACTGCCTGAACGCCTCAGTACGGGCTCTAATTTCACTTATCTTTGAGTGGTGATCATTAAGCGATTTGAAAGTTGGTGGTAATAATATCTGCTCTACATCCTCGGCGAAGATCTGATTTCGAAATTTCGTGATCAGCCCCTTCCGTTTAGTGTGTCGTCTATCTGAAAGTGTGTCCCACTTCAAACTTTCTATGAGATTTGTAACGCTCTCGTGATGTTTAAATGTACCAGTCACGAATCTTGCCGTTCTTCTTTGGACTTTCTCAGTCTCTTGAATCAGACCCAAATGGTAAGGGTCCCGTACAAACCAACAATACTCTAAGACTGGACGAACTAACGTATTGTAAGTAATTTCCTTTGTTGAATGACTGCATCGCTTCAGGATTCTACCAATAAACCGCAATCTAGAGTTCGCCTTGCCCGTTACTTGTGTAATCTGATCATTCCATTTCAGATCATTACGAATAGTCACACCCAGATACTTGACAGATGTAACCGCTTCCAAAGACTGGGCATTTATTTTGTACCCGTACGTTAATGGCGATTTTCACCTTATTATACGCAGTAGGTTACACTTACTAGTACTGAGAGATAGCTGCCAGTCATTACAACATGCATTTATTTTCCGCAAATCCCGTTGATATGTTCACAACTTTCGTGTGATACTACTTTCCTGGAGACTACAGCATCATCGGCAAACAGTCTAATGCCGCTGTCAGTACTATCAGCAGATCGTTTATGTAAATCGTAAAAAGCCGCGGACCTATTACGCTGCCCTGGAGCACGCCTGAAGTTACGCTTGTTTCTGTTGAAGTCACCCCATTCAGGACGACATACTGCTCTCCGTCTGTTAGAAAACTTTCTGTCCAACCGCATTTGTTATCGGATAGACCGCAAGCGCGCACTTTTTGGATCAAGCGACAGTGCGTATCTGACTCGAACGCCTTTCGAAAGTCGAGAAATATGGCATCAACCTGGGAGAGGGTATCTAGAGCCTGTTGTATAATATGCACAAAGAGGGCCGGCTGTGTCTCTCATGACCGCTGTTTCCTGAAACTGTGCTGGTTTCTGCAGATGAGCTTCTCAGAGTCTAAAAATGGCTCTGAGCACTATGGGACTTAACATCTGTGGTCATCAGTCCCCTAGAACTTAGAACTACTTAAACCTAACTAACCTAAGGACATCACACACATCCATGCCCGAGGCAGGATTCGAACCTGCGACCGTAGCGGTCACGCGGTTCCAGACTAAAGCGCCTAGAACCGCACGGCCACACCGGCCGGCTCTCAGAGTCTAGAAAGGTCATTATGTCTGAACGCAAAATATGTTCGACAATTCTACAATAAATCGATGTCAGTGAAATTGGTCGGTAATTATGTGCATCCGATTTTCTCCCCTTTTTATAGATTGCTACGATCTGGGCCTTCTTCCAGTCCCGTAGAACTTCCAGCTGTTCCAATGGTCTCTGATATATGATGTATAAGAATGGTGCTATACTTGTAGCATAGTCAACAATCTTACAGGGATACCGTCTGGGCCAGATGCCTTCCTGGCGTCTGAGGATCTTAACTGTTTTACGATCCCAGATACACTAAACACTCGAGACTCATCTGGCCAGGCCACGGTTTTCCAGTAGTCTAGGGTCCAACCGATACGGTCACGAGCCCATGAGAGACGATATGGGCGATGTCGTTCTGTTAGCAAAGACAATCGCATCGGTCTTCTGCTGCTATAGCCCATTAAAGCCACATTTCACCGCACTGTCCTAATGGATACGTTCGTCATACGTCCCACAATATTACTACGCTTATCTCACGCAGTGTCGCTTGTCTGTTAACACTGACAACCCTAAGCAAACGCCCTGCTCTCGGTTGGAGAGTGAATGGCGTCTGCCACTGCTCTGAACACGGTGTGAGGTGATGCCTGAAATTTTATATTCTTGGCACATTCTTCCTAAGGATTTCCAAAATAGAATGTCCCATGCGTCTAGCTGCAACTACCATTCCGCGTTCAGAGTCTGTTATTCCCTTCATGCGGCCATAATCACGTTGGAAACCTTTCCACATGAATCACCTGAGAACAAACGACATCTCCGCCAATCCCTGCCCTTTTGTAACTGGCGAACGAGATACTACCGCCATCTGCATATGTGAATATTGCTGTCCCATTACTTTAGTCATCTCAGTTTGTTTCTCCTTTTTAGACGAGATATGACACGATCTTCTCACCAGAAATAGTATTCAAATGAGATTTTAGAGTGAGAAACCTGCTACGTAGTCTTCCTTAGGTATTCAGAACGTAGATGGCGTTAGTCATCCTTCCTTTGTGCGGTTGCTATGCTATGCTAATAATTTGCAGATAATTCCAATATGGCAGTATCTTGAAAGGAGGGTATAAGATGAACATCAACAAAAGCAAAACAAGGATAATGGAATGTACTCGAATTAAGTCGGGTGATGCTGAGGGAATTAGATTAGGAAATGAGACACTTAAAGTAGTAAAGGAGTTTTGCTGTTGGGGTGCAAAATAACTGATGATGGTTCAAGTAGAGAGGATATAAAATGTAGACTGGCAATGGCAAGGAAAGCGTTCCTGAAGAGAGAAATTTGTTAACATCGAGTGTTGATTTAAGTGTCGGGAAGTCGTTTCTGAAAGTATTTGTATGGAGTGTAGCCATGTATGGAAGTGAAACATGGACGATAAATAGTTCGGACAAGAAGAGAATAGAAGCTTTCGAAATGTGGTGCCACAGAAGATGGGTAGATCACATAACTAATGAGGAGGTATTGAATAGAAATGGGGAGAAGAGGAGTTTGTGGCACAACTTGACTAGAAGAAGGGATCGGTTGGTAGGGCATGTTCTGAGGCATCAGGGGATCACCAATTTAGTACTGGAGGGCAGCGTGGAGGTTAAAATTCGTAGCGGGAGACCAAGAGATGAATACACTAAGCAGTTTCAGAAGGATGTAGGCTGCAGTAGGTACTGGGAGATGAAAAAGCTTGCACATGATAGAGTGGAGAGCTGCATCAGACCAGTCTCAGGACTGAAGACCACAACAACAACAACACCAATATGGCTTTTGTTGCATGTCGTGTTTATGATCGTGCAATTTTAAAGACCAGTAGTGCGTTAAGCCGGTGCAATAGGGCCAGCAAGCAGCCTGCCTCGAGTAGTGTCGGACTTTTACGACTTCAGGCGGCCCGCTGCCATATTTTGCGCGGCTGCTTCCGCTGTGTCGCCCGGCTGACTTTCTTATCGCGAAGTGTCGCGACAGCCACACACCGACTCGGCGCCTTCAGGCACTTCAGAACTTCGCCCGGCCTCTCGCTGATGTCTTATTCAGGCCGCCGTCCCATGGAAGAGTTCGCCAAGGGAAGTTACATGGCGTAGTTCACGCTGACGAATGGTTTTACTTTAGAAAACTAGAAATTTTCTCATGGGAGAAACATTTGAAATTAGGAAACTGCAGACGTTCACTGTCGGTAATTGTATACTTGTTAGTCTTTGTTTCGTGGGCATTAGGCTGTTGTCCAAAACAATTTTACGGCCTCTCTGTAGATCCAAATCATTCACTGTACACAAACAACTATAAAAAAAGGACTGTGATTAGAAAAGTTTTACGTCTTATTGCTAAATAAAGCAAATAGCTCCATCTCCTCCAATCTACAATCACCATAATACCCGTCGTCATGACACCACAGTTTTTAGGAACTCGTCTGATGACGTCACGACTCGACCGTTGCACGGCTTCGTGTAAACAGACCGTCTTTCGGACCTTGTTGTGGTCTGAAACTACTATCTGAGTCTTTACAGCCTCTAATGATGTCTCCAGGGTTGGTAGACGAAACGCCACACAAATAAACATGTCCCACATCACGGCCTAGTCCCCGTGTAGTAAAAATCAACAAGGACAGGAAACAACTGTCTCTTTCTCATATGGGAGTGGTTGAGTTGTGCAGGAGCAATTGTTGCATAACTATTTAAGACAACGATCCAGTTGCCAGTGGTGTTGTTTTATTCGCACGTTTCTATTCATTTTTGTCTAGTGCTAGTCTTCTTTTGATGTCCTCCTTGCTTCATCCGTCACTTTCAAATGTACTAAAGGGTTTCAATCGAAGACCTCATGGTCGCTTAATAAAATGTGTTAGTTCGGATAAATGCATTGTTGTTAGCTAGCGGCGATATAATTAAGTACAAACTAGTTTCTACTGTGCGCTCGGTCATATTTTCGCAGATATGTTGGAGGAAATCTTGTTTTGTCTAGGCGACAAATAATAAGCGCTATGAAGCTGCGTGGAGGTGCACTTGAGAGCAAACGACACACGTACGTTACTTGACAACTTGAGTGTTCCATACCAACCATCGGCTTTGAGCCGTGACATCATTCGTTACAAAGCTGAAGTTTTTAAGTGTCCATAGATATCTCTGGATGCCCTAATAAGGAACAAAAATTGTGATTGCAACTTACGTAAACTCTGAATTTTTTTTTTTTTTGAGTCATTAATCTTCTGACTGGGTTGATGTTGCCCGCCGCTACTTTCCCCTGTGCCAACCTCTTCACTTCAGAGTAGCACTTGCAACCTAAGTCCTCAATTATTTCCTGGACGTACTTCAGTTTGTGTCCTCCTCTACAGTTTCCACTCTCCACAGCTCCCTCGAGCACCAGATAGCGAGATAGCTTTATCCATTTCCAATCGTCCTGTCTCTTCTTCGTCAGTATTTTGCATACGCTGCATTCTTCGCCAATTCTTTGTAGAATCTCTTCTCTACTTACCTTATCAGTTCACCTATTTTTCAACATTCTTCTGTTGCACCACATCTCAAATGCTTCGACCTTCTTCTTTTCCGGTTTTCCCACAGTTGATGTTACACTATCATACAGTGCTGTGCTCCAAACGTACGTTTTCAGGAACTTCTTCCTCAAATTAAGGCCTACGTTTGATATTAGCAAATTTCACTTGGCGAAGAATGGCATTGTCATATCTGTTGTTGGCAAGGGGAAAAGCCGCTATTCTGTCTTCCATGCTCATCTTGATTTATTCTGGTGGAAGAGTGTTCCCCAGGGTAATTGTATATTCCAGGGGCTTATGGAGGTTATAGGGAAAACGTGTAGGCCGCTAGTGGTAAGTTAAACGGAAGTGGGTATTCTCTTTTTTTCTTTTTGGAGGGAAAGGGGGAGATTTGTCTTTTATTTATTTCATTCCACCGTACATCATTTTTTAAATTTGAATTTATGTTTTTATTATTACTGTATTTTAAAATAGTTGTTAAATTTCGATATTTTATTATGTTTGACCGTTTTTTCTATGTCCTTCGGTTTTATTAATGTTCGTGATCCTCGATTTATCTTTTATAGCAACTTTTGTGTCTGGTAACTTTGTTTCTTTGTTTTTGTTGCTTAAGTTTTTGGTTTTCTTTATTGGTATCGGTCCTTTAAGTTCACGTATACAGCTGAACCGATGCTTCGGATACCAGTCACAACTGCTTTGCTATGTCTATGTTTTGAATGTTTGAAACTATTTCTACCGTGTTTTTATCGTTGTTCCATTTTGTATATTTTACTACGTGATTTTGAGGATGTTATTTCAGATCTTAGTTTGCCTCGCAAAAAAACGCCATTTTCTCGAAGCAGTCACATTAGCTTCAATATTTATTGTTAAGAATTTGTTCGATTCCGTATTTTATGTTTATATTTTTGCGCCATGGAAACGTGTAATGTTGTTGCTCGCCGTTTTGAAATAATGTTTGTGTAGCATCTTGTGGGTTCATGTGAAGTCATTGGTCAAAGTCGACAGGTGGTGTCGACGCTCTTGTTTATCACATTCTAAAATAATTGCAGCATTTGTACCTGTTGCTCGAAAGCTAATTTTTATGATATCTGATACTTTTAGTAATATTTCATACCATCTCTACCAATGAAAGCAACATGAAATCTATTCTGTTGACGTCACATATGTTGTTGTGGCAAACAAATAAGCAAGTTTAATGAAGAAGTACCTATTATATTTATCATTATTACGTAGCACTTTATGTATGGATGGAAGGTTACAATTTAAGCCGTCACATCTTTCCATAATCAACGATTCGTTATGCACACATCTAGAAACACAATGCAATTCCATCACAGAATGCCACTGGAAATTAATATTAAAGGCTTTAAAAATAACTATGTATACAGATTTGTAGGATTATTGTTTTGGTTCGTGACGCAGATGTCAAAGGCGCACCGCTTCCTCACTAGGGGTCCTTGAAGGGTTTAACGCTTGACCGCTCTTATGCCAACTTTCACGGTTGTTTTGACTGCTTCGTACACAACAGATTGACGTTGGAATCTGATTTGCGACACAACTACATTTTTCTCACGGTGAAGGAAAATTCACATTACTGCTAGCAGAGTCCAAGTTCCTGCATTATCATTGTTTGTTTGTTGTGTTTACATGAAAGTTTCTACTGATGTTTACAGGTTCTTAATGGATGATTACAATCTAACATCTAATCAATGAGGACGTGCAATCTAAGAGTCGAGCAGGAAGTGACTGGACGATTTAAGGAAGGAGATTACCGAATCATGTCACATTTCAGAATTGATGGCTGCCTTAGTGAAACAGAATGCCTTCATCAGAACAACGGGAAACTGGTAGCTATCACAGACTGCGAACTGCTGTTTGAGAACGCTGTGTTGCAGCGAATTGAAGATAATCTCAAGACCAGCCAACGGACCAAATCTACATCTACATCTACATCTATACTCCGCGAGCCACCTTACGGTGTGTGGCGGAGGGTACTTATTGTACCACTATCTGATCCCCCCTTCCCTGTTCCATTCACGAATTGTGCGTGGAAAGAACGACTGCTTGTAAGTCTCCGTATTTGCTCTAATTTCTCGGATCTTTTCGTTGTGATCATTACGCGAGATATATGTGGGCGGTAGTAATATGTTGCCCATCTCTTCCCGGAATGTGCTCTCTCGTAATTTCGATAATAAACCTCTCCGTATTGCGTAACGCCTTTCTTGAAGTGTCCGCCACTGGAGCTTGTTCAGCATCTCCGTAACGCTCTCGCGCTGACTAAATGTCCCCATGACGAATCGCGCTGCTTTTCGCTGGATCATGTCTATCTCTTCAGTCTCTTCAACGTCAGTGATTGGAAGTCTTGAACGACAGTAGCATGCACCCGTTCAAGTATCAGACTGTACAAGACAACAGCTGATGACATTCCGCAGCGCATGGAATTCTGCCAAAAGTACATCAAATTGCAAACATCATTCTCAAACACGTGTTTTATTTACTGACGAGGCTGCCTTCACGAGGGAGGAAATATTCAACAGCCACTGCAGCCACGTTTAGGAGTTGGAAAGACCTAAACAGCTCGTTTATTCCACCATTAACAGAGATGTGGGGCTGGTATTGTTCATGACCATCTCAATGGGCCGCATCTTCTGCCTAAAACGTTCGTTCGAGTAAACTACCGTATCCTATTCTCTGTGAAGAAACCAGGTATGTTAGAAACGGTCAGGCAACGATTATGGTTCAGCATGACTGGGCCCCGTTGGTGTTAGCGGACATTTAATCAATGTTTTCTCAAATTTGTTCGAGTTGGCCGGGCGGGCCAATACTGTCGCCACCATGTTTTCCTGACCTCACTCCTATGAATTTCTTTTTGTGGTGGGAGCTGAAGTTTTTGGTACATGAGACACCGATAGATTCTCCAGAAGAATTGGTTACTTGTTTGGCTGAAGCTGCAGCTATTATTCTTGATTCTCCTGGTTGTTTTGAGCGTGTTAGGTAATCATTAATGTAAACTGGCAACATTTTCAGCATCTATCTCGAACACAATATTCATCATAAGCCAATGTGAGCACTTTCTCTGATCATAGTTAGCGTCAAATCATTTTTAGACCCGATCAGTGGCTCACCTTACTGCCGCAACAGTTAAGAAAAAGACTACCCGACAAACTTTATAAACTAATTATACATACAAAAAAATTGTAAAGTAATATTATTTCACATTTCGCTAAGTTCTAAGATAGGAATAATATGTGTTTTATCATTTTTCAAATAATCTGTTATACATTGGCTTTGTTTCGAAATTTGTTTCTTTAATTTTATTTCCATTTGAAGTAACCAACATTAAAAACGGTTACTTATAAACTTTCAAAATCAGTTCAAGAAAAGATAGCCGGCCGCTGCAGCCGACTGATTCTAGGAGCTTCAGTCAGGAACCGCGCTGCTGCTGCGGTCGCAGGGTCGAATCCTGCCTCCGGCATGGATGTGTGTGATATCCTTAGGTTAGTTAGGTTTAAATAGTTCTAAGTCCAGGGGACTGATGACCTCAAATGTTAAGTCCCATAGTGCTTAGAGTCATTTGAATCAAGAAAAGATAATAGGTAAGTAATTCATTTGTTACGTAAAGTACTTTTTTTGTTGTATATACAATCTTTATCCTTGTTAGTTTGTAGTTCGAAGTCGTATGACGTTGGTAAAAGTGAGATGTAGTTGTTGGCGCATAGTGCCATATCGTGCAGTTCAAATTTCATTTTATATTTGGAAGTTAATTCAAATGATTACGTGAGTTAAAATTTCTGAGAGTAATTACGCATTGATGCTTTGTTTCATTTATGTCAACCTGTTTTGAAAAGGTGGCATACTTTTTTAATTTGCAAAACTATTGTGACTAACTATAAAGAAGAAATTGTAAATTAGAAGATAATATGCAAACATAGAAATTACTATATGTGAAGTGAAGGTAATGAATCAACAGGTAAAGGCATTTTAATGACATGATGTTCTTATACGGTAGTCAAAATCTGGGTCTAGTACTTAAACGTAAATTATTCTTTCAGCGTACCGCATTTTCGTACCTTCTTTCTCACTCGTTGTGGCTGCACTATACTAGCGTTGTCATTGCTAGAAAAAGTGCACATGACTTCAATAATAATCAAAGACGTTTCTCAAATTGGAACATTTAATTGTTTCGTGCATTGATAGAGGGGAGGGTCGTAACATGCACCAGTGGCATTTTTGTCACGTAAGAGCGTTTTTATCTCCTTAACACTCAGTAATATTATATACGTAGTTTTTTACATCTTATAAACATCTCAAATTATTGCGGAAATTCCGAGTAGGAAGCTAAGTGATACAAAAAGTAACTAGCAAAACTATTTAACAAATTCATTCACAAACGAAATGTTTGCCCTTATGTTTATTTCACAAGGCAGGAGAATGACAGCACAGACTCTTATGAAAGGCATCAATAGGCCTAAATTACAGCTTTGCGTAGGGGTCGCACATTTTGAGAAAGGTAATGACTCAGCGTAAAACCAACAGTCGTCGACAACCAGGGCACTGATTTAGCTTGAGCAGAACATGCACATCGCTGCTACGGCTTCTATTGGACTTTTCCGCAAGATAGAAATTCAAGGCTAAAGAGGAGTCACACAAGGAGATTAGACATCACGAAAACTGTTCTCAGCACTCCTAGAACAAGTTTTCAGAGCCTTAAACAAATCGAAGAAGGAATATGTGTTAGTCAACAATTAATGAACAGTCTGGTTCCAGTTGCTGGCATGTTCTTTATTCCATTATTGGTTTCAGCTTTAGCGCCCGCTGCTTCTTTCTCATAGATTGTTTGTCTATACAGATTTTTTTTGTTTTTCTTTAATCGAATTTTTATGTTGTTCGCAAATTGCTACACTTTCTAATCTATTCACGCAAATTACGGCCGTATGAGTATCATTATTCCGAACGTACTTCGACCAAAAAACGATTGTGATAGCTGAAGTCCAAGTATTTTGTTAATAATGCATTTTGCGATCTTGTGGTGATATTTCCATAGAAACTTTTATTTCGTAACCCATTTCTGTATATCTTACGAGAAGTGAAATACCAATTTCATATATTTAGCTTCACAAACTTTTTAATATAATGAAAGATTTTCTTAAACATTTTCATGGCCGCCCGGTGTAGCGGAGCTGTTCTAGGCGCTTAAGTCTGGACCGCTACGGTCGCAGGTTCGAATCCTGCCTAGGGCGTGGCTGTATTTGATGTCCTTAGGTTAGTTAGGTATAAGTAGTTCTAAATTCTAGGGGACTGATAACCTCAGATGTTAAGTCCCATAGTGCTCATAGCCATTTGA
Source organism: Schistocerca serialis cubense (assembly GCF_023864345.2). Classification (NCBI taxonomy): domain Eukaryota; kingdom Metazoa; phylum Arthropoda; class Insecta; order Orthoptera; family Acrididae; genus Schistocerca; species Schistocerca serialis. The sequence continues at coordinate 172,352,782 of NC_064641.1, forward strand.
ATCATTTTTTAAAAACATTTTCATCCCCTATTTCACTCCCTTAGGGGTTAGAATTTCAAAAAGTTTGAAACACGTGTTTTCTTGTTTCCAACTGAGAAGTCAATACCTAGTTTCATATATGTAGCTTTAAATTGCTTTAGTAGTAATTTAATAATGATGTATTTTCACTCACTGTTTTATCCTCTTAGTGGCTGAATTTTCAAAGAAGCTGAAATACATCGTTCTTTATTTATGACCGAGAAACCAAATACCAACTTTCGTAGTTATAACTTCATTACCACCTTAATAGTGACATATTTTCAAAAACCTTTCATCTCCCGTTTCAGCTCTTAGAGATTTCGAAAAATCCCTTCTTAAACGACGTCTAAGTCCTCTTCAAATTTCAAGTTTCTATCCTTAGCAGTTTAGACTGGGCGATGATGAGTCACACTGCCAGGGCATTGCATTCGTCACTTCCGTCTCCAGATACACGTCGTATATGTTTGACGCTTGAAAATTTCTCTAGAACCATTCAGTTTCAGTTTATATTTAAGATATTTTCGAATGGATTTGAAAGTACGAAAGCCGAAACCGGCCGTGTAATAAAGGACATGTTAGCAGTTGGAGCTACTGTTCATTAATTTGGTACATCATTCCCGCGCAACAGCACTCTCGAAAGATAGAGAAACAAATTAATGGATTACATGTCTGTTCATTAATTTGGTACACCGTTCCCGCGCAACAGCACTGTCGAAAGATAAACAAATTAATAGATTACATGTAAACTACCTCTATTTGTTGATGATATGCGTTGTTACCCTATGCTGCAACAAGAAATTAAAGAACTTAATAGAGCAAATTTGAATGTATGTTTTATAACAATTAAAATTAGACTGCAATATTTTACAATAAACTTATCGAGAGTAAAATTGTTCCCGTTAACAATGAAGTCATAGAACCAGCTACAAGTTGCGATTTTTTGGGAAGATGAAGACAGTGACTTGATGTACAGCAAAAGACGGAAGCAATGGAGTAGAAGTGGCCTAGAGTAGGTCTGATAAACTAAATAACGTTTTCGAAATAAAGCTTCATAATGTCAACATGGAGATTATTATGCACAAATTGTCCATATGCGTGAAATATCTTTAATTTAAAAAGGCAACTTTCGGGAAGTTATCCCATTATGAAATTCTAAAAACAATGACGACATGAATCGCAATTTAGCATTATTTCACATACCAACGTACATATAATGGACATCTATTCCTGTTGCCCATGGTGCAAACCGGCTCAGTTAAAAAGGTACAAGTTGGAAAAATGCATTATCAGATGAATAAAAAATTCCCCATTTTACATGTAACATGGTATAACGATCTTAATAACTGGTGGCGCTTAAGTCTGATACATGCGTATTTACTGATCGATGACTAAAGACTGTAACACAAGAAGTAAAGCTTCGTAACTGAAAAGAAAAGACACATGGGAATCAAGATTTGTAATTTTAATACTAATGTTAATAACTGCTGGCAGCTCAGTCAGCATTGAGGCATAATAGGAATTACTAGGAGATAAGGGAAAAAGAATGTAGTCTAATTAAGTCGGGTGATGCTGAGGGAATTAGATTAGGAAATGAGGCACTTAAAGTAGTAAAGGAGTTTTGCTATTTGGGGAGCAAAATAACTGATGATGGTCGAAGCAGAGAGGATATAAAATGTAGGCTGGCAATGGCAAGGAAAGCGTTTCTGAAGAAGAGAAATTTGTTAACATCCAGTATTGATTTAAGTGTCAGAAAGTCATTTCTGAAAGTATTCGTATGGAGTGTAGCCATGTATGGAAGTGAAACATGGACGATAAATAGTTTGGACAAGAAGAGAATAGAAGCTTTCGAAATGTGGTGCTACAGAAGAATGCTGAAGATTAGATGGGTAGATCACATAACTAATGAGGAAGTATTGAATAGGATTGGGGAGAAGAGAAGTTTGTGGCACAACTTGACCAGAAGAAGGGATCGGTTGGTAGGACATGTTCTGAGGCATCAAGGGATCACCAATTTAGTATTGGAGGGCAGCGTGGAGGGTAAAAATCGTAGAGGGAGACCAAGAGATGAATACACTAAGCAGATTCAGAAGGATGTAGGTTGCAGTAGGTACTGGGAGATGAAAAAGCTTGCACAGGATAGAGTAGCATGGAGAGCTGCATCAAACCAGTCTCAGGACTGAAGACCACAACAACAACAAGGGAAAAAGGAACCTTGAAACACACTGAAGTGGAGAAGGCAATGATGTGACGCCAAGCAAAATGCAATGGAGATGGACGGGACATGCAGCGAGGCTAATGGAAGTTCTTCTCTCGATGCGGAGACTAAGAAAACGGAGATGATGATCTAACGAAGATGGACTGATACATAAGAAAACATGCAAGAGCTGTATGGCTGTGTGTAGGTAAAGAACGTAGTGCTTGGAAAAGTGTTCATCTTCCAGCCGTGGAATGTAAATTGATTGGTGATTAGGGATTTATGTGAAAATTTTAGTAACTTCTGCTACTACATTTTTCAGCAGAAGCTGTTGAATGCCTCTGCGCATTTGTGTAACTGCTTGATTGGAAAGATATCGCAAGCGACTAAGATTACCTTTTTGACTGGTTACAATAACGATAGTTAGGGTTCGGTATATCTTTGACAAATTTCGAAGTAAAATGCAAATAATATGAAACGCTCCTTCAACATGTCAGAAAATGTGCATTGATTTCAGGCGGTCCTACAACTTCCTTTAATAGTATTCGTACGTATGCTGTCTTTACGACTGCTACTTTCGTGATCGCAAGACACATTCGGAGAGTTTATATAAAATCTTTCAATTCGATTTCAAAATAAATTACTGCTTACATGGCAAAGAATGTGCGCAAGAATACGCCTGAAATGAATTTTACCGAGGGCGGCAGAGCTTTTTTTAAATTTATTTAACTTCTCATATTCTGGCGTTGTGGAGCTCAGCTCTTTCCAGCTAAATCCGAGCGAAATGGGAGTGGGGCAGCCGTGTTCTCAATTGGAAATATTTGCGAGGGGATCACCGGTTCCAGCGCTTGCCTTACAATCAAGGCAAACATCCCGAAAACCTCTGTCAGAACAGCGGGGAATGGAGCAAGTTTTAATTTCTCTCTGGGACAATATGTCCTTGAAAAATTCTATTACTTGCCCCACATGTACAGTTTGCCTGCAGTCCTTGTATAATTTAATACTTTTCATTCGTTGTCTACAAGACTAATGACACACTAGGCGATTTCTTCCGTTCGATGTAATTCGCGCGGTAATAGTTGGCGAAGGTTGTCACACCTGAAACGATTACAATGGTGACATCGTGGCAGATGAATTCGCTTCAGAATGAAAACTGCACGTCACACTGGCGAAAAAGTCTATTGCTTTAGCAATTGTGTTGAAACCAGTTTATTACATATCTTGCAAGTTGATTCTCATCGTGACCCTCAAATATTCAGCAAATACACATAAAACATATCGCGTCAACAGCTGCACCATCCGTTACAGTGATAAATGCAATATTGGCTCTGTGAGTCTAAGTATCTGATGTGTACACACAAATTTGTGTTTTCCTCTCTGCATAAAAGTTGAACAACTTGTTTGGTTCCCGATGTATTCCAAGAAGTTCAGTCATTTAATCATCTGTCTGTCTCAATCCACTGAGTCGATAGATCATGTGCATGTGTGAAACCAGACATGCGTCTACATTTTCAGTTTGGTTGTTCAATCATATACACGTTACTTAGTTGTTTGCATTGTGAGCTTGCAAGTTTTGAAATTACATATTGCATCTTTCTTTGATTTACTGTGGTGTAAGCTACTAAGCTGATGTAATGCGGCATGGCTGCTGAAAGCAAAGAACGGTAAGTGAGGCATTCTCGGGAAAATTTTAGAACTTCAAATTTCATTTGAAACACCACAAAATTAAAGAGGAAGAGTAACCAAATCAAGTGAGCCGCATATCTGCAAACTACTGGCCAACAGTACACTCACACAAGACACTGATTCTGTTCCAACCCCTACCATGCCTCTATTATCAGCAAAACAGTAAAAACTTTAACTTGTGGTGGTTCAACAACAGCTCTTCCACGTAAATGCATCGCGTGGCCGTGCATCAAGTGCCATTGATATTCAGCCGTCCACTCAACAGTCATTCGGAGAAATCAAAATGCTAGTCGTGCCAGAGTGTACCGAAACAAACTTTTTAGGACTCACTACAACAGATTAATACTGTAGCTGACTTTTATAAATTTTATTCTATCGCCGTGAGAGGGTGGATCACTCAATGAAAGACCACATAACAGTTTCTTCATTTCATTCGTAAACAAAGTGTGGCAAACGTGCAGTTTTTTAAAGAGTGAACCTATTCTTGAACTGATGATTATTTTTAATATATAAATTGATATCACTGTAAATATTTCTTAGGGACAACATTAAACTAAGCTACTAAGTAAAGCTTTAAAAATATGATTATTTTCCGATTTTGAATTTAGAACTATTTTGTCCAATACCTGCTTTAACATATGCCGAGAGTAATTTACCAGCTCTATAAATTCTCTTTAATTTAAAAGCAATTAAAATGCTTAAAATTTATAAGCATGAAACAATTTACAAACACCAGCTTTCAATAATAGCAAACCTAACGGCATTTTTCAAATAGAATGTTCCTTTCTGATATATCGTAAACTTGATATGCAGTATCTAAAACATCGATATTTTACCTCTAATATTTTGCAGGATCTATATCACTCACATAGTTTATCGAAATTTTGAGATAAGTTTGTCATTCTTACCCGAAACTAGAATCTTGTTTAGTTGTTCGATGAGCTTGATGATGGATAGTATTTCATATTCTGTCCCCAAATTCGTCGGAGGTCTTCGTTATCGCACACACATTTGTGAAAAGTCACGGAGAGCCTGATATCTTAAGGAATTTTGTGAGGTGTGTGTACACAGTATACTACTTTCTTCCTGAAAAAAAAACCATTCCACTGTTTTTGACCCAGAAGAAGACCATGAACTGTTGGCTGAGTGGTTATTATGTTGTGGTTTTATCACTTTTTAAAAATTTATACAATTTTCAGTGATCAGTGCGAGAATATTTTGATGAAAAGCGTCCTATGACTACGTTGAAGTTACTATGACGCTCGCAAAGCCACGCAGAAAATTTTTGTCTTTGCTGTACAACAAGAAATGAAACTTCCTAGATCAAGTATGTCTCATACTATGCAATTTCACCATATATGTCGCTCGCTGTTTAGCACAACATGTCTGTCTTACGGTTTTTGTTATTTGTAGTGTTTGTAGTACGGAACTGTTAGGATAGAATATGCGATTAGTTTTCGCTTCTGCTGTGTCTTGCATCGACATTTTTCTACCTCTCCTTGATTTCCTGCATGTGTAGAACTGCAGAAAAATTAGATTTAAGTTGAAGCCATTTAAATTTATACCATAATAGCGAACCCGGCAATCCTTCGCAAATGCTAAATATTTATTGGAATTGGGTATGTCCTAATCTGAGTTATCCCTGGGAATTGTGTCAGGACGCAAATTTAGGCTCCTCGTTGCGACTTTGTCCACTTTGAAAGCATGGAACTCGAAATTACAGTAAGTCATACAGAATATGAGTGAAAAAACCCTTTGTTTTCATTTTCGATTTGTATTGTCTTGCAGATTTTTAAAATTTTTTGTACACTTACAAAGCTTCAGAATATAAAACATTTTTCATTTTTTGCATACAGTGCTAAGTGTATGAACAGGTTTTCTGAACTACCTGTTAGTGAAATGGCAACATGAAACCGACCATGCGAAAAACTTGCCTAATAAATTGTTTAAATACCCTGCTATCGTAGTTAAACCCGACTGTTCGGAAGAAAACAAAACAGCATCTTTTCATAGCTCATGTGTATACTAGTCTTGTTTAAACATATATAGTCTATATTTTGATAGTACATAGTACAGTTTTAGTTTTTGTGATACTGTGTGGTAAGACTTGGTGAAAGGGCACATACAATCGATCACGGTAAAGACACTATTATCATAAATGAATTAAAAAGTGTTTGAATGTCGGGCTTTGAGCCTTTTTTATTGTTTTGCAAACGAAACCTTGATTTGCTTGAAGTGAAAGTGACTATTGTTATACGGTGTATGAGAGAGACCTCTCCAGCTATTGTATCTGTGTGAGTAGTAGCTACAATGACATTATTTTTCTCAGTTTTAATATAAGCTTCAAGCACTTGTTCAATAGAGAAGATATGTTTCACAGCAGCGGAGATGAACATAGCTCCTCAGCTATGCATTTTAGAGGTCATGTTTGCTGGACTTTTTTCTTCGTTTTGGGCCATACTATAACCTCTGAAAGTTGCATACACTACATTCTTAGCAACAACAATAGCGGTAGATGTATTCCACTGTCAGAGGTATCGGAACAATATTCGCTGCAACTTTCGACTCGTTCGTTTCCGAATCAGGGGTCGTTACCTCATATTGATACATTTATCCATCTCTATCTCCCTAGAATGTTTGTAACATCATCACGGAATTATTCCGTGTATACATACATTTACAGACGCCGGCGCCTATAACGTCGGATAACGTTTCCGAACACACGTTCCCATTCAAAGTATTATGTACTTACTCCCCTCTACAAGTCCTAGAAGTTTGTAACTAGAATTTCCGGAGACCCCACCCTGTATAACTTACGTCTGTCCGAATGTTTATTAGAGTTTAGTGTAAAACTTTGAAGTAAATCGGTGACGAACTTTTTGAGATTTGTGGAAACAACATTTACCCTTTATACGTATATATTAATGTAGATCTATTGTGTGGTTTGCTTTCTATGTCTACCTCGTTCTGCTCGTCAGACTCACAGAACCTGTTGTACTTGTTAGAGCCAACTTCGTGAAATTTTTTAAATTTTTTCTTTTTCATGGACTGCATAAATTTAAAGTACTGCTGGGCCAGACTTTTGGTTCTTTGGTCGCGAAAATGCGTGGTCAGATATAAACTAAATGATATTATAGTTTACTGAGATGGCCGGCATACCAGATACGACTAACAGATGACACACCCTAGAACAGTGGCAGTAAACCTGGTCCCTACCGTCCACTAGTGGGCGTTCCAGCTTTTGTGGTGGGTGGTAGTACGTAGGCTTTTTAAAAACATTTTAATTGGGTTTTTATAAAATTTTGATATAACGTGTTTGTAATTAATTATTGTTTTATGGTTTTACTCGCTGTAACATTGCGTTATGAATTTTATAAAGTAAAATTACTTCTCCACCTTATCAGTTACCATTACTGTGCAACCGGTGGGCGGTTAGAAAACGTTATTACTAACAGAAACGAAAGTGGACGGTAGAGAAAAAAGATTGACAATCCCAGTCCTAGAACATTTCGGGAAAAATAAATATGTTACTTGTGGTTGGGCCATTGACATCTGTTTACGCAGTAAGTCTTATCACAAAGCATGCTATACCTGTTCATTGGGAAGGCTCCAATACCCACAAAATTTCCAGATTCAACGTCTACGGTGTCTCTTAGAAGATGCAGCGAGAGCAGCTGGCAGCCAAAACTTACCTGAAACAAAAGAAAATTCGTCAAATTCAAGTATGATCCAGTAGTATACAAATAACGCTTCACTTTCAATCAGTAAAGGAATTGTAGCTAGCAGAGCTACCTCGAAAGTTAGAAAAAAACTGGTCGTTGATACATGACAAGCGGTCCTGAGGAAGCTATGTATTAGCCTACTTCAACGTATGTCTGTTGGTGAGGTTATAACGAAGTATACCCAAGAAAACAGGATTTTTTTTTATTTTTGGTCTGATAGACGTAGTGATAAATATCAACCTGTTCGAAAAATCCTTCCCTATCCACATTTGCTATGCGTAAAACTTACGTCTGTGGCGGAGAGTACCTTGAGTACCTCTATCGGTTCTCCCTTCAAGTATGATGCCGATAGAACGTGTGGGACCGGCTATAGCATCAGCTCCGTATCAGTGGTACTCTACAAGATATCATGGACGAGTTACAAATGTGGACCAGCTTGTCTCAGTAGAATACGCAACGGCTTTAAAACACCCTTCCCAACATGCAGGCAAGAGAGGGTGCTACGTCTTACTGAGAAGTGGGCTCATACAGCCAAGTTCTTTGTAAACTTGACTCAATGCTGTAATCACTGAAATAATATCACATACTCTCACAACCCGCGAAGCTTCATTTCGTTTCTTTTCCGCTTCTGAGTGCTTCTCCTCTTTTGTGCGGCAGTGTACGCTAAATGCACATCTACAAATTCTTGTAACGAATCATGTTCCCCCTTCGACATCCAGACATGAACCATAACCATTGACAAACTGCCCCATGGCCGACCGGAGTGGCCGAGCGGTTCTAGGCGCTACAGTCTGGAACGGGGCGACGGCTACCGTCGTAGGTTCGAATCCTACCTCGGGAATCGATGTGTGTGTTGTCCTTAGGTTAGTTAGGTTTAAGCAGTTCTAAATTCTATGGGACTGATGACCTCAGAAGTTAAGTCCCACAGTGCTCAGAGCCATTTGAACCATTTGAAACTGCCCCATGTACACATCACAAACCATTGTGTATTGTTTTTTAAAGTAGCGCTGCTACATTTGAGAAAACTACTCGTGGATTATTTTCCGTCCACCACACAACACACGATGGCTCGTAGAATACTGATTCAGGTGTAAAACAAAACGGAAGTCTTAGTGAGCAAATGCGAAATCACTGTATTACTTCAGGACTCAGCAGAAAAAAAGAGGCTAGCCGCATTATACAACAAAACTTAAAACTTGGTCTGAAAAAAAGTTAGATTTGTGTCTGAACGAGATATCTTAAATTGATTTCGGGCTGTCACAGTAATCGGATTTCGAAACTTGAGCGCAACCATTGACTTAGTTAGATGACATCTTCTAAACGACGACGAAGCTGCAGACAGACATGTACTGCCATATAAAATGTGTAAAAGTAAGTGGTGTAATCAGCCTGCTAGAGTGATCTTTATACGCAAGGGAGTAAAAGATTAATGGTTGTCTCCTACCAAGTTCCTTTTTATAATATTAAATTGACGGATAAAAGCGCCTAACAGTTTCAGGACTCTTTAGCAACTGATTATCTTCAGAGTACTGGCGTCAAAGTAGCATGCTAAAACATCTTGTTTCTTTAGCAGGAACGGACTGATAATGAACCTAGAGCTCGATCGGATAGGCATACGAATTACTACATGCTGAATCTGTATATAGTATTATAGATCCCAAGAAAGACAGGAAAATCACACATTCTGATGGGGACGAATCGTTATCCATTCTCTCCATGAACTGCCATCAGTACTGCTTAAAAATCACAGTTCGGTTTAACTGCGTGCCATGTTGATTTCTCAAATGTGTGACTTCTCGATATTTTGATTTTCTGGTTTACTAAATAACGAGTTTTGTGAAAAACAATAAAGTCACAATAAAGTCACAAGTGCGAAAGACTTGCCAGACTTCTTCATTGCGTTGACACGGAAGTGATATACAAGGTGTCCATATTGACTCATAGATGAGGTGTTTTTGGCGACACTTCAGTCGCTCCTGTAAGTTATGTTGCTACGTGCTTTTAAACTTGTATGGATAACAATATACGCTGTATTTACAATGTCACACTTTTTAATCAACCAGGGGATAGAAGAAAGAAATTGAGCAGGTAGTGCAATCACTGTTACGTCGTTGCCACTGCGTCACTGAAGTTAACAAGCAAGCATGAGGGCTCAGGGAGAGGATTCTCTGCAGCTGTTGAGAAGGGTGTGGAGTGGGAGTGCCACGACGGGGTGGGGGGGGGGGGGCAGGAAGAGGGGAGGCAGGAGAGGGGGACCGGCCAGCGTGCTGTTCCTTTTGCATGGGGTCGATAGTTGCGGCCACGAACCAAGGACGCTCGGCTCGAGAGGACTCCTTGCGTGAGCAGGCGGCTCGCGCTAACCGCGGAGAGGATCGATGCTGGGATTGCGCCGTACTGTAATAAACGAATTTTCTGAGTGGGAAGTTAAGACAACTACATCACAATCACGGGTACATATTCGCTTAGCATTTCTAAACATTTTCTCTAATTTCACTTAATTGTATCTTCACTGATCCAGTCTGTCAGAAGATTTTGTCCAGGGTTGTTGAAATGACAAGTGGCTTAACAGTATGTTGCTTTTATCTATTTCTTCATTCATTTATATTTTCTTGACACACATTGACAACACTTTTTATGTATACATTGTGCATTTTTCTTGAGCTAGACAAAGAAAATAATGGAACAGAGAACATTATGTACCAAACTCAACCGCTTCTAGAGCCACTTTTACACTAACTTATCCAACTCTGAAACAACTCTGATGAACTTGGTGCCTGAAGAACATTACAAATTACGAGTCCAGTTTCAAGTACATTCTGCAATAACATATAATCCCATCTGGCATTAATATGGCTGTCTCAGTTGAAATTGTTTTCAAAATCAATTTATATAATGTTTTCTTTAAATAATTATTAACGTAAAAATGGTTATAAACAATGATTCCAAATTTAGATAATATGAAAAATAGTAGCAGGTTGTTATTTTATGCGATAGATTTCACTATCGATAGTAAAATTAGGAAATAATATAAATGAAGACAAAAATTTTGTTTTCAGGAAAACTGAAGCATAACAATATTAAACTTCCCGGCAGATTAAAACTGTGTGCCCGACCGAGACTCGAACTCGGGACGTTTGCCTTTCGCGGGCAAGTGCTCTACCATCTGAGCTACCGAAGCACGACTCACGCCCGGTCCTCACAGCTTTACTTCTGCCAGTATCTCGTCTCCTACCTTCCAAACTTTACAGAAGCTCTCCTGCGAACCTTGCAGAACCTTTGGAAGGTAGGAGACGAGATACTGGCAGAAGTAAAGCTGTGAGGAGCGGGCGTGAGTCGTGCTTCGGTAGCTCAGATGGTAGAGCACTTGCCCGTGAAAGGCAAAGGTCCCGGGTTCGAGTCTCGGTCGGGCACACAGTTTTAATCTGCCAGGAAGTTTCATATCAGCGCACACTCCGCTGCAGAGTGAAAATCTCATTCTGCATAACAATATTATTTTTACTGTAGATGCGTTTCTAGATCATTTACGTTGAAAATTGTGCTTACTAATTTTCATGGTACAAAACTTATATTACGAAATGAATGGATATGAATAATAAGAATATGTTAACAGAAAAACTGTTTTTTGGGAATCAGCTATTTCAGAGATATCTACAGATAAGGAATATATAATTTAAGTAACAAAACTGAACGAAGCAGGGGCACAACTTGTGCGAAATGGAATATTTCGGTTAATCTGCTAAAGTTCCAGTGAGGCAAGGTTCATTAAAATTTACACCCATTTTGGTAGTGTGAGCCACGGTTTCCGAGTGACTGCATTCCTGCAGTCGTGCTGCTACCACATACCCGGTGAGAGAAACTGCTGTGGAAGTGTTCGGAAATCATAAGTAGGAACATCAGTGACAATGAATATTTGAGTAAGGCATGAAGCCAGGCTCCTTACCTCACACTGTCAGATTATATCTGAATGGTTTACACTGATCAATCGATGCCACTGCATGTTCATTGAACTCAGCCCAAGTGCAAGGTAAGACGAACACAAGTATATCCTGTAGCGGCGACAACAGTCTGCTGTGGAATTTTGTAACACGTTGCTGTCTTGCGTATTATGACCGTCCTAGAGACGAAAAACATCCTTTGTAGCAATCAACATTGATTCCGGAAGCAGCGATCGCTTGAAAACCAGCTCGCTCTGTTCGTCAACGAGACAAAAAGGGTTGCAAATAAAAGCTCTAATTTCATACCATCCTTGCCTTCCGGAAAGGTTTCGATACTTCACAATATCGCCTAACGATCAAAACAGATGGGTATTGAAGATTTGATCAGCTGTGTCACTGGACTGGAACGTTCCTTCCAAATAGAAGACAGTATGTCGTTCTTAACGGAGAGGAATCTTCAGAGGTGAGAGTAACTTTATGCATATCCCAAGGAAGTGTTATATGACCATTATTGTTCACGATTTATACAGAGTGTAACAAGTAAAGTGCAGACATTTTGATAGGTGGTAGCTTAATACGACCACACATTAGTGTGTTGGTTGTTTTTTCTGTGCATCTAACATTCTTCCCGCAAACACGTCACATAATTTGCTACCTGAAGTTTTCCGAACTGTCGTAACTTCACCACTAAGTGGAATACGACTGTCAGCACAGACTACCCGTTTTGCGCCCACGCGTCCACACTTCAACAGCTCACCTGGTGCGCAGGGGAATATAAATTGTAATAGGGTGGTGGTAAGTTCTTATGGGACCAAACTGCTGAGGTCATTGGTCCCTAGGCTTACACATTACGTAATATAACTTAAACTAACTTACGCTAAGGACAACACACACACACACACACACCCATGTTTGAGGGATGTCTCAGACCTCCGATGCCTGTAATAGGGAAAAAATGAACTGTAATAGCTAGCCCTTGCCACATATACTTGGAGGTGCTAACCAACCGAAAAGCATACGATTTGTAATAGCTACAATTGTTAGTTTGCAAATGACGTAAATTCTGATGTAATATTGTTCTGTGCATCGTCCTCAGTAACCAATAAAATTATCTGCACTTCTACCCCTAACACGCTTTATATGTGACCTAGTAGATGCTGTTCGTAGATGATGCTATTTTGTGTATGCAAATGTGAACGCTAGAAAATTGTAGCGAAATGTAAGAAGACCTGCAAAGGTTCGAAGCTCGATGAAACGATTGGTGTTTTACCCTCGAAATAAATAAAAATTGCGCACTGCACATAAATAGGTGAAAATATCCGATAATCCACGATTGCCGAATGGTCAGTGGAAGCAGTCACATCTATTACAAATTTGGGAGTATGCGTACGGAGCGATTTAAATTTGAATGGCCACATAAAACAGATTGTAGGTAAGGCAGCCATTCATTGGAAGAACCCTCAGGAAGTTTAGTTCGCTCACGGAAGAGGTAGCTTAGGGAACCTTAAGTTAGCCTGTTACTCAAGTATCGGTCGCCAGTCTGGGATCCCTAGCATAATGAACTGATCGAGTACATTCAAAGAAGATCGGCTCGTTTCGTTACGGTTTCATTCAGTTTCAATGGCAGACGCTTCCGGAGAGGCGTTTGCATCACGATGTGGTTCACTATTAAAATTCCGTCATTCGCTGCTGCTACGTATATCTCGCGCAAAGACCATGAACGTCAAAGTAGAAGAGATTCGAGTTCGTTAGACGGTTTACCAACGATGTTTCTTCCCACGGACCCTTGACGGCTGGAACAGGAAACTGAGGGAGTGAGAACAGTACATGATGTATCGTCCACCACACACCATAAGGTGAATTGCATTGTAGATGTAGTTGTAGTGCAGGACGTAAAACTGTGACGACGGATCACGAATCGTTCCTGCAAGTTTTCTGGTTCTATTCCCGGGCCAACAAACAGAGTTAATCTGCCGGAGACCAATGTGAATGGTTCATCCTGGCGTTTTTGAGCTACAATCGACCTTCGGTGTAAATAGGTGTCGCAGATCGGAAAGCCTCTGTGACGAAGTGAAAAATACTCCGTTTTAGAAGTGATGTCGCTATGAGGGGCGTGCTGACCGCGGAACGTCGAGGTGTGTGCGCTCACGTGTCAGCGCCTGACCTGCGCCAGCTCCGAGCCTCAGCGGCGCGGCGCGGAGCGTAGCACGGCCTCAATAATGCAGGAGGGGTGCGTTTTCATTAGGGGCGGGCGCCCCCTCGTGTTTAATTCAGGGGCCGCCGCATTCCGCCCTGCAGCCCGCCAAGCCCAAGCCCCGAGGGCTGAGGAACATTCGCGTCTCCAGGTACCGGTCGTCGCCGCTTCACCATGGAACAAATTTCTGACAAAGACACGTAATTTCTGAACACAACCAGACCTGCGGTGCCGCCATATCAACAGCAGAGTGTAACTATTTTCAAGTTCTTGAAGTTTCTTTAACTCCCCAAGTGTTTTGACTGGGCTGGAATCTTTCGGCCTAAGCACATGGCTGTTTTTTTTTTTTTATATGGTCAGCAAGATCTCTTCCCTCCATCCCCAAGATGTGGGATACTCTTCTTCAGGCCCCTCTGTTAGGAAGGAGATTGAGGACCTGTTGCCGGCCGGTGTGGCCAAGCGGTTCTAGGCGCTTCAGTCTGGAACCGCGCGACCGCTACGGTCGCAGGTTCGAATCCAGTCTCGGGCATGGGTGTGTGTGATGTCCTTAGGTTAGTTAGGTTTAATTAGTTCTAAGTTCTAGGGGACTGATGACCTCCGATGTTAAGTCCCATAGTGCTCAGAGCCAGAAATTACTGGACGATGACAGATTTTTTGCACGCGTTTTATTTTGCGACGAAGCCTCATTCACCAACAGCGGTAACGTAAAGCGGCATAATATGCACTATTGGGAAATGGAAAATCCACGATGGCTGCGACAAGTGGAACATCAGTGACCTTGTCGGGTTAATGTATGGTGCGGCATTATGGGAGGAAGGAGAATTGGCCCCCATTTTATCGACGGCAATCTAAATGGAGCAATGTATGCTGATTTCCCACGTAATGTTCTACCTATGTAACTACAAGATGTTTCACTGCATGACGGAAGGCGATGTACTTCCAACATGATGGATGTCCGGTACATAGCTCGCGTGCGGCTGAAGCGGTATTGAATAGCGTATTTCATGACAGGTAGATTGGTCGTCGAAGCCCCATACCATGACCTGCACGTTCACCGGATCTGACGTTCCCGGATTTCTTTCTGTGGGGAAAGTTGAAGGATATTTGCTATCGGGATCCACCGACAACGCCTGACAACATGCGTCAGCGTATTGTCAATGCATGTGCGAACATTACGGAAGGTGAACTACTCGCTGTTGAGAGGAATGTCGTTACACGTATTGCCAAATGCATTGAAGTTGACGGACATAATTTTGAGCATTTATTGCAGTAATATGGCATTTACAGGTAATCACGCTGTAACAGCATGCGTTCTCAGAAATGATATGTTCACAAAGGTACATGTATCACATTGGAACAACCGAAATAAAATGCTCAAACGTACCTACGTTCTGTATTTTAATTTAAAAAACCTACCTGTTACCAACTGTTCGTCTAAAATTGTGAGCCATATGTTTGTGACTATTACAGCGCCATCTATCACAAAGCGAAAAATGTGGTCCAACTAAAATATTCATATTTCTTTACGTACTACACGAATATGTAATAAAAATGGTGGTTCCTATTTTAAAAAACGCAGTTTATATCCATTTGACCTATAGCAGCGCCATCTAGCGGGCCAAACATAGCGCCATCTGGTTTCCCCCTTCAAGCTAGACAAGTTTCGCCCTTTGTAGTTTTTTTTTCGTTTGACACTTATTTCTTGAGATATTTGGCCCGGTCACGATCAACGGACCACCCTGTATAATTTGTCGACCTAGAAAAAGCGATCGAGAGTGTGAAAAGGTACAAAATGATCGAAATTCTTTGAAAAATAGGAGATTGCTATAGGGAAAGACGATACAATATGTACAACAAGCAAGAGGGCACAATAAGATTAGAAGACCGAGAACTGTGGTATCATATATCGATATCACCCTACCGGCGTCTCAAAGTTGGCAACAGAATTATAGGTTTCCGTCAGGCGCCGATAGCGGTGGTGCAGCATCCGGCATACCCAAGGCGCACGCTCGCTGATCAACGCCTCCAGCGGCTCCTTACCACGAGCGCCTTCTGCCGCTTCGATATAGGACGACTGGCGGCAGCCTCACGGCCCCCTCACACTTGGAACCACTTGGCTACGTAACGCTATGCAGACTCCATCTACACTCATGCTCATAAATTAAGGATAATGCTGATACATGGTGAAACAACGCTCTGGTGGGTGGTTTGCAGGTTTAAATCACCTCGGGGTATGACCATGCAATGCGTTTGACCTGCGGTCGTCGCACGGTGGCGCTGGCAGCAGTCCACATACGCAGAGGTGTGATGGTGCATGTCAGAGTATGGCGGAGCGAGTAAGTGTGCAGACTTTTCAGACGTGGTAATGGTGACTGTGTGTTGAAAATGGCTCAAAGAACACATATTGATGACGTTATGAGGGGTAGAATACTAGAGCGACTGGAGGCTGGTCAAACACAGCAAGTCGTAGCACGGGCCCTCCGTGTGCCACAAAGTGTGATCTCAAGATTATGGCAACGATTCCAGCAGCCAGGAAACGTGTCCAGGCGCTACAGTACGGGCCGTCCACAGTGTACAACACCACAAGAAGACCGATATCTCACCATCAGTGCCCGCAGACGGTCACGGAGTACTGCAGGTATCCTTGCTCGGGACATTACCACAGCCACTGGAACAGTTGTCTCCAGACACACAGTCTACAGACGACTGAACAGACATGGTTTATTCGCCAGGAGACCTGTAAGGTGCATTCCACTGACCCATGGTCACAGGAGAGCCCGTAAAGCCTGGGGTCAAGAACACAGTACATGGTCATTGAAACAATGGTCCCAGGTTATGTTCACGGACGAGTCCAAGTACAGTCTGAACAGCGATTCTCACCGGCTTTTCATCTGGCGTGAACCAGGAACCAGATACCAACCCCTTAATATCCTTGAAAGGGACCTGTATGGAGGTCGCGGTTTGATGGTGTGGGGTGGGATTATGACTGGTGCACGTACACCCCTGCATGTCTATGCAGAGGAACTGTAACAGGTCAGGTGAATCGGGACGTCATTTTGCACCAGTATGTCCACCTTTTCAGGGGTGCAGTACGTCCCACCGTCCTCCTGATGGGTGATGACGCACGGCCCCATCTAGCTGCCATCGTAGAGAAGTACCTTGAAACAGAAGGTATCAGACGAATGGAGTGGCCTGCCTGTTCTCCAGATCTAAACCCCATCAAGCACGTGTGGGACGCTCTCGGTCGACGTATCACTGCATGTCTTCACACCCCTAGGACACTTCAGGAGCTCCGACAGGCACTGGTCTAAGAATGGGAGACTGTACCCCAGCAGCTGCTCGACCACCTGATCCAGAGTATGGCAACCCGTTGTGCGGCCTGTGTACGTGTGCGTACTGATCATATCCAATATTGATATCGGAGTACATGCGCAGGAAACAGTGGCGTTTTGTAGCACAAGTGTTCCGGGACGGTTTTCTCAACTTATCACCAATACCGTGGACTTGCAGATCTGTGTCGTGTGTGTTCTCTATGTGCCTATGCTATTAACGCCAGTTTTGTCTAGTGCCACGTTGTGTGGCACCACATTCTGCAATTATCTTTAATTTATGAGCATGAGTGTAGTTGCGGCTCCATCGTCCGTGCCTTATCACACAGAGCCTCATCCTTGTTGTTGCTGTATTAGCTGGAATTTATTTCATGCTGCATTATCTATAATTAGTCTTCGTATGCCTGGTGAACTACAAGTTAGGTAAACCTCCTGTTTTCTGTGTTAATTTGTTTGCTAATCATTTCTGTACCTGACCATCTTTCCTACGACGACACTTGGCGCACAGATCTGTAGGCCACCTCTAATTACCATTGTCTACCACGTCGTACAGAACAAGAATGAAGTGCTCGTATTTAAAAGGAGGGTTAGACAGAGATGTCATTTTTCGCTCATACTGTTCAATCTATAAATAAAAGAACCATTAACGGAAATAAAGAAAGTTTTAGGAGTGCGATTGAAACATAAGGTGAAAGTATATCAATGACAACATTCGCTGATGACATTACTGTCCTCAGTGAAGGTGAAGAATTACAGAACCTGTTGAGTGGAATGAACAGCCTAATGACTAGAGAATACGAACTGAGAGTAAATCGAAGAGAGACTAAAGTAGAAAGAAGTAGCAGAAATGAGAATTGGCAGATACCTAACATCAAAATCGGTAATCACGAACTAGACGACGTTACGGAATTATACCACCTTGGATGCAAAATAATTCACGACAAATAAACGAAGGAAGACATAAAAAAAAGCAGTCTAGCACTGGAAAAGTGGGCTTCCCTGGGGAAAGAAGCCTACTGTTATCAACCATAGGACTTAATTCGAGGAAGAAATTTCTGAAAATGTACGTTTGGAGCACAGTATTGTTTGGCAGTGAATTACGGACTGTGAGAAAACCGCAACAGAAGAGAATCGAAACGTCGGCGTTGTGGTGCTACAGACGAATGTTAAAAATTAGATGGACTGATAACGAATGAAGAAGTTCTCCGCAGGATCGGCGAAAACGTGTGAAAACTACTGACAGGAAGAATGGACAGGATGATAGGAATGTTTTAAGACAGCAGGGAATAACCTCCATGGTTTTAGAGGAAGCTGTAGAGGATATAAAGTGTAGGGGAGGGTCCGGATGAGAATACGTCCAGCAAATAATGGATATGTAGGTTGCAAGTGCTACTCCCAGATGCAGAGACTGGCACAGCAGAGGAATTAGTGGCGAAGACGCATCAATCCAGTCACAAGACTGATGACGCAAAAAAGGCTGCGGGCTGTAACTACAAGAAATAGCGTCGAGCTGCAAAGTACCTTTAGGTCTGTGACTTCGTAATCTGCTTGGAGCGTGTGAAGCCAATACATCAATTACGCAAAACGTACCTTTTTTCCTTCGGTCTGTTGGCTACACAACGATCTCTAAGTGTTCCATGGGCTCCATAGGTTTTCACACGGTAAGGCTACATTTATTTCAAACCTTATTATTGATTTTGAAATAAATATGTTGTCCTTGATGTAGGAAGACAGCTGAATTAGTGGGCGACGATTGATAATATTTGATTAACAGTTGTACACATTGCGTTTGGTGGGTTGCATATAGCTAACAAGCAAACAAACTGTGATTTATGTATTCTGTTATTACTCTGTCACATACAGAGTAAGGATTACTTTGTTCGTATGTTAGTTAGGGATAACTGGGAAGTGACTTTGGGTAGAATTTCTATTTGGTGTGATGAATGGCCGGCCGGAGTGGCCGTGCGGTTCTGGGCGCTACAATCTGGAGCCGACCGACCGCTACGTTCGCAGGTTCGAATCCTGCCTCGGGCATGGATGTGTATGATGTCCTTAGGTTGGTTAGGTTTAATTAGTTCTGAGTTCTAGGCGACTGATGACCTCAGCAGTTAAGTCGCATAGTGCTCAGAGCCATTTGAACCATTTTGTGATAAATGATTGCATGTTTTTAATGTGGAAAAACGTAAGTTAATGCAGATGAGTAGCAAAAGCGATTATGTAATGTTCGAATACACTATTAATGGTGTGCTGCTTCACACAGTCACGTCAATTGCTCAGAAAGTGTAGCTAGAATGAAATTATCACTCTGCAACGGAGTGAGCGCTGATGTGAAACTTACTGCCAGATTAAAACTGTGTGCGGGACCGAGACTCGAACTCTGGACCTTTGCCTTTCACAGGAAATGCTCTACCCAACCACTACTGACGATCCGTATTCATAGCTTTACTTCCACCAGTATATCATCTCCTACCTTCCAAACTTCACAGAAGCTCTCCTCCAAAACTTGCGAGACTACTACTCCTGGGCGAAAGGATATTGTGAAGACATGGCTTAGGCACAACCTGGGAAATGTTTCCAGAACACTGTGCAGCTGAGTGTGTGCTGACCATGGAAGTCATTCCCTCATGTCTTAGCAGATGTTCTATCATCCTGTCCCTTCTCCTTATCAGTGTTTTCCACATATTCCTTTCCTCTCCGATTCTGCGTAGAACCTCCTCATTCCTTACCTTATCAGTCCACCTAATTTTCAACATTCGTCTATAGCACCACATCTCAAATGCTTCGATTCTCTTCTGTTCCGGTTTTCCCACAGTCCATGTTTCACTACCATACAATGCTGTACTCCAGACGTACATCCTCAGAAATTTCTTTCTCAAATTAAGGCCAGTATTTGATATTAGTAGACTTCTCTTGGCCAGAAATGCCTTTTTTGCCATAGCGAGTCTGCTTTTGATGTCCTCCTTGCTCCGTCCGTCATTGGTTATTTTACTGCCTAGGTAGCAGAATTCCTTAACTTCATTGACTTCGTGACCATCAATCCTGATGTTAAGTTTCTCGCTGTTCTCATTTCTACTACTTCTCATTACCTTCGTCTTTCTCCGATTTACTCTCAAACCATACTTTGTACTCATTAGACTGTTCATTCCGTTCAGCAGATCATTTAATTCTTCTTCACTTTCACTCAGGATAGCAATGTCATCAGCGAATCGTATCATTGATATCATTTCACCTTGTATTTTAATTCCACTCCTGAACCTTTCTTTGATTTCCATCATCGCTTCCTCGATGTACAGATTGAAGAGTAGGGGCGAAAGGCTACAGCCTTGTCTTACACCCATCTTAATACGAGCACTTCGTTCTTGATCGTCCACTCTTATTACTCCCTCTTGGTTGTTGTACATGTTGTATATGACCCGTCTCTCCCTATAGCTTACCCCTACTTCTTTTCAGAATCTCGACAGCTTGCACCATTTTATATTGTCGAACGCTTTTTCCAGGTCGACAAATACTATGAAAGTGTCTTGATTTTTCTTTAGCCTTGCTTCCATTATTAGCCGTAACGTGACAATTGACTCTCTCGTCCCTTTACTTTTCCTAAAGGCAAACTGATCGTCACCTAGCGCATTCTCAATTTTCTTTTCCATTCTTCTGTATATTATTCTTGTAAGCAGCTTCGATGCATGAGCTGTTAAGCTGATTGTGCGATAATTCTCGCACTTGTCAGCTCTTGCCGTCTTCGGAATTGTGTGGATGATGGTTATCCGAAAGTCAGATGGTATATCGCCAGACTCATATGTGCTACACACGAACGTGAATAGTCGTTTTGTAGCCACTTCACCCAATGATTTTAGAAATTCAGATGGAATGTTATCCATCCCTTCTGCCTTATTTGACGGTAAGTCCTCCAAAGCTCTTTTAAATTCCGATTCTAATACTGGATCCCCTATCTCTTCTAAATCGACTCCTGTTTCTTCTTCTATCACATCAGACAAATCTTCACCCTCATAGAGGCTTTCAATATATTGTTTCGGCCTATCTGCTCTCTCCTCTGCGTTTAACAGTGGAATTCCCGTTGCACTCTTAATGTTACCACCGTTGCTTTTAACGTCACCAAAGGTTGTTTTGTCTTTCCTGTATGCTGAGTCTGTTCTTCCGACAATCATATCTTTTTCGATGTCTTCACATTTTTCCTGCAGCCATTTCGTCTTAGCTTCCCTGCACTTCCTATTTATTTCATTCCTCAGCGACTTGTATTTCTGTATTCCTGATTTTCCCGGAACATGCTTGTACTTCCTCCTTTCATCAATCAACTGAAGTATTTCTTCTGTTACCCATGGTTTCTTCGCGGCTACCTTCTTTGTACCTATGTTTTCCTTCCCAACTTCTGTGATGGCCCTTTTTAGAGATGTCCATTCCTCTTCAACTGTACTGCCTACTGCGCTATTCCTTACTGTTGTATCTATAGCGTTAGAGAACTTCAAACGTATCTCGTCATTCCTTAGTACTTCCGTATCCCACTTCTTTGCGTATTGATTCTTCCTGACTAATGTCTTGAACTTCAACGTACTCTTCATCACTACTATATTGTGATCTGAGTCTATATCTGCTCCTGAGTACGCCTTACAATCCAGTATCTGATTTTGGAATCTCTGTCTGACCATGATGTAAACTAATTGAAATCTTCCCGTATCTCCCGGCCTTTTCCAAGTATACCTCCTCCTCTTGTGATTCTTGAACAGGGTATTCGCTATTACTAGCTGAAACTTGTTACATAACTCAATTAGTCTTTCTCCTCTTTCATTCCTTGTCCCAAGCCCATTTTCTCCTGTAACCTTTTCTTCTATTCCTTCCCCTACAACTGCATTCCAGTCGCCCATGACTATTAGATTTTCGTCCCCCTTTACATACTGCATTACCCTTTCAATATCCTCATACACTTTCTCTATCTGTTCATCTTCAGCTTGCAATGTCGGCATGTATACCTGAACTATCGTTGTCGGTGTTGGTCTGCTGTCGATTCTGATTAGAACCACCCGGTCACTGAACTGTTCACAGTAACACACCCTCTGCCCTACCTTCATATTCATAACGAATCCTATTCCTGTTATACCATTTTCTGCTGCTGTTGATATTACCCGATACTCATATGACCAGAAATCCTTGTCTTCCTTCCACTTCACTTCACTGACCCCTACTATATCTAGAGTGAGATTTTCTAGTTTCCCTACCACGTTCAAGCTTCTGACATTCCACGCCCCGACTCGTAGAACGTTATCCTTTCGTAGATTATTCAATCTTTTTCTCATGGTAACCTCCCCCTTGGCAGTCGCCTCCCGGAGATCCGAATGGGGGACTATTCCGGAATCTTTTGCCAATGGAGAGATCATCATGACACTTCTTCAATTACAGGCCACATGTCCTGTGGATACACGTTACGTGTCTTTAATGCAATGGTTTCCATTGCCTTCTGCATCCTCATGTCGTTGATCATTGCTGATTCTTCCGCCTTTAGTGGCAATTTCCCACCCCTAGGACAAGAGAGTGCCCTGAACCTCTATCCTCTCCTCCGCCCTCTTTGACAAGGCCGTTGGCAGAATGAGGCTGACTTCTTATGCTGGAAGTCTTCGGCCGCCAATGCTGATTATTTATCAAATTTAGGCAGTGGCGGGGATCGAACCCGGGACCGAAGACGTTTTGATTATGAATCAAAGACGCTACCCCTACACCATGGGTACTGTGTACAGAATACTTATTCCAGCCAATTCGAGTACTGCTCGGGCGTTTAGGATTCCCACTTGGTCGATCGAAGTAATTCAGAGGCAGTATTGCTAAATTTATTACCGGTGAGTTCGATCAGCACGCGATTAATACGGAAATGCTACGTTATCTCAAATGGGAGCTCCTGGAGGAAAGATGGCATTCTTCTCGAGAAGCACCATTGAAAAATACACACATCAAAAAAGTTTTGCATCACCCCGGTTCCCAGAACTACTGAAGATAGACTTTGACAGTGCATATTGTATCACAGACACAGTCCCTTCGACTGTTCAGAGATGTCACTATACTCGCCCAAAAGTGTAAACAACCATGTATGAGCAGCGCCTATTAGACGTAGGGGGTCCCACAGCCGATCAGTTCCAGCCATTCGACCAGGAACGAGGTAGACGGCTCGTGTTGTTTGTAGTCCAGCTACGCCTAGACGGTCAATACCGGGTTTCGATAGCGTCGATATTGTTACTTTGTGCCAGGAAGGGCTCTAAACAAGGGAAATGTCCAGGCGTCTCGGAGTGAACCAAAGCGATGTTGTTCGGACATGGAGGAGATACAGAGAGACAGGAACTGCCTCGCTCAGGCCGCCCAAGGGCTACTACTGCACTGGATGACCGCTACCTACGGATTATGGCTCGGAGGGAACCTGACAGCAACGCCACCATTTTGAATAAAGCTTTACGTGCAGCCACAGGACGTCGTGTTACGACTCAAACTGTGCGCAATAGGCTGCATGACGCACAACTTCACTCCCGACGTCCATGGCGAGGTTTATCTTTGCAACCACAACACCATGCAGCGCGGTACAGATGGGCCCAACAACATGGCGAATGGACCGCTCAGGATTGGCATCACGTTCTCTTCAGAGATGAGTGTTGCTTATGCCTTCAGCCAGACAATCGTCGGAGTCGTGTTTGGAGGCGATCCGCTCAGGCTGAACGCCTTAGACACACTGTCCAGCGAGTGAAGCAAGGTGAGAGTTCCCTGGTGTTTTGGGTTGGCATTATGTGGGGCCGACGTACGCCGCTGGTGGTCATGGAAGGCGCCGTAACGGCTGTACGATACGTGAATGCCATCCTCCGACCGGTAGTGCAAACATATCGGCAGCATATTGGCGAGGTATTCATCTTCATGGACGACAATTCGCGCCCTCATCGTGCACATCTTATGGATGACTTCCTTCAGAATGACGACATCGCTCGACTAGAGTGGCCAGTATGTTCTGTACCTGGGATAAATTTAAAAGAGCTGTTTATGGACGATGTGACCCACCAACGACGCTGAGAGATCTACACCGAATCGCCGTTGAGGAGTGGGACAATCTGGACCAACAGCGCCTTGATGAACTTGCGGATAGTATGACACGACGAATACAGACATGCATCAATAAAATACGACGTGCCACTGGGTATTAGAGGTATCGGTGTGTACAGCAATCTGGACTACCACGTCCGAAGGTCTATGGTTGTACAGCATGCAATGTGTGGTTTCCATGAGCAATAAAAAAGGCGGAAATGATGTTTATGTTGATCTCCATTCCAATTTTCTGTACAGGTTCGGGAACTCTCGGAACTGAGGTGATGCAAAACTTTTTTTTGATGTGTGTGTTAACAGTTAATGAAAAGCACCTGTAAAGGGTGAAGAAAAATTCGCGCACTCGGACTTCGCAACGCGATTCCTCACATATTAGCAATGGAAAAATGTCTCTCACAAAATGTTGTGCTGCGCATATTTCCGGCAGTAAATGGACGTTAAAAACTGGCAGCCTGGCAACACTACTGTTGTGGACTGGCAAGACAGCCAATCCACAGTGACGGGTAACCGAAAGGCCCGCGCTTATACTCACGCAGGCTGGCGTGAGGTCTGAAACAGGATACGTAATGAATGCTATAAAGAAAAGTACGTAGCTGCTGGAATACTTAACTTTAATCCACAATTGGTGAACATTGGTCTTGTTGATACAGTATATGCGTCATTAGATACATAGCAAAGGATAATTGGCGCCTTGCTAGGTCGTAGCAATTAACTTAGCTGAAGGCTATGCTAACTATCGTCTCGGCAATTGAGAGCGTAATTCTCAGTGAACCATGGCTAGCAACGTCGGCTGTACAACTGGGGCGAGTGCTAGTAAGTCTCTCTAGACCTGCCGTGTGGCGGCGCTCGGTCTGCAATCACTGATAGTGGCGACACGCGGGTCCGACGTATACTAGCGGACCGCGGCCGATTTAAAAGCTACCACCTAGCAAGTGTGGTGTCTGGCGGTGACACCACAACTACAATCACATGTACTGTAACTACCTCTTTTAGCATTTAGCAGCAGTTCTGTGTAGTTCGTGCAGTGGACAGCGTTTTGCGTTAGGATGCAGGAGATCGATAGTTCGATTCTCGGCCGAGGTGTGTGTGTTTTTATTTGCTGGATGTAGTCTGCGCGGCATTTGGCATCTTAATCGTCAAAAAGCTATTTGCAGTGGGTCTTCTAAAAAAACATTTGCCCTTTCGTACTACGAATGCAGAAATGGAAGTTCAATCGTTTTCATTGGTCAGCTTTTAGAGAAGTCTTTTGCACGTCGTGGACGCGAATTGTATCACATCACTGCAGCTACTAGATTCCAAACCTATTTTCTTTGTGTGCCGGCCGGGGTGGCCGAGCGGTTTTAGGCGCTACAGTCTGCAACCGCGTGACCGCTACGGTCGCAGGTTCGAATCCTGCCTCGGGCATGGATGTATGTGCTGTCCTTAGGTTAGTTAGGTTTAAGTAGTTCTAAGTTGTAAGGGACTGATGACCTCAGAAGTTAAGTCCCATAGTGCTCAGAGCCAGAGCCTTTTTCTGTGTACCATCCTTCAATGGTCCCATCGATTAGTACCAGTTATTGTGCTTGCCACGTTCAGGTCCATTACATTTCGTCAAGGCCTTACGTCACCAGTAGGGCTAGCAACATGCTTTGCAAATAATTTCTAAGCTAGGTTACCATTTGTATGTATTATCACCATGGAACGATTAATTATGCCTTTCAACATTGAATCTGATCAGCGCATAGTGATTAGTATCTGCTTGTGTTACTATGATATTTTGTTTTTTGTTACTATGATATTTTGTTTTTTAACCCAGTTAAAAAAACCAAATTGTGTTTTGCTAAAGCCGGACCCTCTCCAAAAACATACGCATTGTTAAAGCAAACATGGAAGAAAAGAGCTTCAACCCCAAGATGATCATTATGTGATTACAGTGTTGCCAGACTGACAATCTTTAACGTCTATTTACTGCCGGAAATATGCGCAGGACGAAATTTTGTGACAGACATTTTTGTTGTGGTAGTCTGTGAGGAATCGCACTGCAAAGTCAGTGTGCGCGAATTTTTATTCACTCTGTGTATACTCTATATTGTGCAATACAGGCATCTCGCTTAATAGTATTGACAGCGTATGGTGGCTTCTAGGAAATGGTTTCACCATTCAGAAGTATTTTATTCGGTTTAATTGTATGGAACGAGGCCTTTCAGGATGGGCTGGGCTGCTGCATTTCTCCGTAATATTCCCCTTTCCTTCGTTTTGATTTGTGATGTCGCTTTTCGCATTGCCTTGTTGCTCGTCTATTTAACGTAGTACACTCCTGGAAATTGAAATAAGAACACCGTGAATTCATTGTCCCAGGAAGGGGAAACTTTATTGACACATTCCTGGGGTCAGATACATCACATGATCACACTGACAGAACCACAGGCACATAGACACAGGCAACAGAGCATGCACAATGTCGGCACTAGTACAGTGTATATCCACCTTTCGCAGCAATGCAGGCTGCTATTCTCCCATGGAGACGATCGTAGAGATGCTGGATGTAGTCCTGTGGAACGGCTTGCCATGCCATTTCCACCTGGCGCCTCAGTTGGACCAGCGTTCGTGCTGGACGTGCAGACCGCGTGAGACGACGCTTCATCCAGTCCCAAACATGCTCAATGGGGGACAGATCCGGAGATCTTGCTGGCCAGGGTAGTTGACTTACTCCTTCTAGAGCACGTTGGGTGGCACGGGATACATGCGGACGTGCATTGTCCTGTTGGAACAGCAAGTTCCCTTGCCGATCTAGGAATGGTAGAACGATGGGTTCGATGACGGTTTGGATGTACCGTGCACTATTCAGTGTCCCCTCGACGATCACCAGTGGTGTACGGCCAGTGTAGGAGATCGCTCCCCACACCATGATGCCGGGTGTTGGCCCTGTGTGCCTCGGTCGTATGCAGTCCTGATTGTGGCGCTCACCTGCACGGCGCCAGACACGCATACGACCATCATTGGCACCAAGGCAGAAGCGACTCTCATCGCTGAAGACGACACGTCTCCATTCGTCCCTCCGTTCACGCCTGTCGCGACACCACTGGAGGCGGGCTGCACGATGTTGGGGCGTGAGCGGAATACTGCCTAACGGTGTGCGGGACCGTAGCCCAGCTTCATGGAGACGGTTGTGAATGGTCCTCGCCGATACCCCAGGAGCAACAGTGTCCCTAATTTGCTGGGAAGTGGCGGTGCGGTCCCCTACGGCACTGCGTAGGATCCTACGGTCTTGGCGTGCATCCGTGCGTCGCTGCGGTCCGGTCCCAGGTCGACGGGCACGTGCACCTTCCGCCGACCACTGGCGACAACATCGATGTACTGTGGAGACCTCAAGCCCCACGTGTTGAGCAATTCGGCGGTACGTCCACCCGGCCTCCCGCATGCCCACTATACGCCCTCGCTCAAAGTCCGTCAACTGCACATACGGTTCACGTCCACGCTGTCGCGGCATGCGATGGAGCTCCGTATGCCACGGCAAACTGGCTGACACTGACGGCGGCGGTGCACAAATGCTGCGCAGCTAGCGCCATTCGACGGCCAACACCGCGGTTCCTGGTGTGTCCGCTGTGCCGTGCGTGTGATCATTGCTTGTACAGCCCTCTCGCAGTGTCCGGAGCAAGTATGGTGGGTCTGACACACCGGTGTCAATGTGTTCTTTTTTCCATTTCCAGGAGTGTATTTATGTGTGATGGTTTAACTGTTTTCAAGAGTGCTAGATTGTATGATTAGTTTCGCCAAATCAAGGCGTTGAACATTTCTGCAGTTTCCTCCAAGCATACTCTCTTTGGAGTGGATAGCATAAATTCCAGGCTAGTCACGATACAACTAAACTGTATTTTCTTCCCCGTAGTAATCAACGATATGTTGTGCAGACGAATGGTATCTTCATCCTGGATGAAGCTCCGGAAATCACAGCACTTAGCGTTGTTGGAGCTGCAGAGACATCGTATGTTGAAGCTGCAGGTGTGGCCCGCGACCACACTCGTATGTCCGCCGCTGTTGACACGTTGCGTGCAGCGGCGGTGCGGCTGCGCCCACGCGCAGGTCTCGGCAGGCCGGCTCCTTTGCTGTGCAAAAGACTCTCGCTGGCGGGCAGTCGCGCACTGAATCAACTTCGCCTTCTGCTGGCGGCCGCCGGGCTACACACAAGCCGGCCGGTGTGGTCGTGCGGTTCTAGGCGCTTCAGTCTGCAACCGCGTGACCGCTACGGTCGCAGGTTCGAATCCTGCCTCGGGCATGGATGTGTGTGTTGTCCTTAGGTTAGTTAGGTTGAAGTAGTTCTAAGTTATAGGGGACTGATGACCACAGATGTTAAGTCCCATAGTCCTCAGAGCCATTTGAACGATTGTGAGCTACACACACACACACACTCCCTACCTTCTAAGAACCCCTCTTCCCCTCCCCCCCCCCTCCCCCCTTCCCGGCTATGTGAAGCTTACCGCTCGCTCCATTAATTCCCCATCGAACATAACGTCTAGCACTGAACTGGGCGTCGAAGAGTTGTTTCGTTAAGAAGATTTTCTTACCATGTAGTCCTCACGCCACGGCACGAATACTGACGAGTGGATAATACTAGCCTTCGTACTATTCCATCCATCGTGATTGTTACCGTAAATTAGTAAAAAAAGTAAAGTATTTTGAAAATCACCGCATGGACATGCCCAGCGAAGGGACAAGAACGTGTGTGAATAATTTAGATACCAAGATAAATTACTGTTTCAAATGTGATAATGAAATAAGAGTAAGTAAATGTATGTAAAAAAGTTTGTAAGTTGCCACCAGAGAGAGAGAGACAGAAGTGCTATGACAAAAATGTTTGCGTCAAGACAGTAGTTTGTTAGTATACAGGGTGGTCCATCGATAATGACCGGGCCAAATATCTCACGAAATAAGCAACAAATAAAAAACTGCAAAGAACGAAACTAGTCTAGCTTAAAGGGGGAAACCAGATGGCGCTATGGTTGGCCCGCTAGATGGCGCTGCCATTGGTTCAAATGTGTGTGAAATCTTATGGGACTTAACTGCTAAGGTCATCAGTCCCTAAGCTTACACACTACTTAACCTAAATTATACTAAGGACAAACACACACACCCATGCCAGAGGGAGGACTTAACCTCCGCCGGGACCAGCCGCACACTCCATGACTACAGCGCCTAAGACCGCTCGGCTAATCCCGCGCGGCTGCCATAGGTCAAACGGATATCAACTGCGATTTTTTTAAAATAGGAAGCCACATTTTTTATTACATATTCCTGTATTGCGTAAAGAAATATGAATGTTTTAGTTGAACTACTTTTTTCGCTTTGTTATAGGTGGTGCTGTAATGGTCACATACGTGTAACTACGTGGCACTACGTAACACTCCGCCAGTGAGGACGCTATTTGCTTCGTGATACAATACCTGTGTTAAAATGGACCGTTTACCAATTGCGGAAAAGGTCGATATCGTGTTGATGTATGGCTATTGTGATCAAAATGGCCAACGGGCGTGTGCTATGTATGCTGCTCGGTATCCTGGCAGACATCATCCAAGTGTCCGGACCGTTCGCCGGATAGTTACGTTATTTAGGGGAACAGGAAGTGTTCAGCCGCGTGTGAAACGTCAACCACGACTTGCAACAAATGATGATGCTCAAGTAGGTGTTTTAGCTGTTGTCGCGGCTAATCCGCACATCAGTAGCAGGCAAATTGCGTGAGAATCGGGAATCTCAAAAACGTTGGTGTTGAGAATGCTAGATCAACATCGATTGCACCCGTACCATATTTCTAAGCACCACGAATTGCATGGCGACGACTTTGAACGTCGTGTACAGTTCTGTCACTGGGCACAAGAGAAATTACGTGACGGTAACAGATTTCTAGCACGCGTTCTATTTAGCGACGATGCGTCATTCACCGATAGCGGTACCGTAAACCGGCATAATATGCACTATTGGTCAACGGAAAATCCACGATGTCTGCAACAAGTGGAACATCAGCGACCTTGGCGGGTTAGTGCATGGTGCGGCATTATGGGAGGAAGGATAATTGGCCCCTATTTTATCGATGGCAATCTAAATGGTGCAATGTATGCTCATTTCCTACGTAATCTTCTACCGATGTTACTACAAGATGTTTCACTGCATGACAGAATGGCGATGTACTTCCAACATGATGGATGTCCGGTACATAGCTCGCGTGCGGTTGAAGCGGTATTGAATAGCATATTTCATGACAGGTGGATTGGTCGTCGAAGCACCATACCATGGCCCGCACTTTCACCGGATCTGACGTCCCCGGATTTCTACTGTGGGGAAAGTTGAAGGGTATTTGCTATCGTGATCCGCCGACAACGCCTGACAACATACGTCAGCGTATTGTCAATGCATGTGCGAATATTACGGAAGGCGAACTACTCGCTGTTTTGAGGAATGTCTTACACGTATTGCCAAATGCATTGAAGTTGACGGACATAATTTTGAGCATTTACTGCATTAATGTGGTATTTACAGGTAATCACGCTGTAACAGCATGCGTTCTCAGAAATGATAAGTTCACAAAGGTACATGTATCACACTGGAAGAATGGAAATAAAATGTTCAAACTGTACCTACGTTCTGTTTTTTAATTTAAAAAACCTACCTGTTACCAACTGTCTGTCTAAAATTGTGAGCCATATGTTTGTGACTATTACAGCGCCATCTGTCACAAAGCGAAAAACATGGTCCAACTAAAACATTCATATTTCTTTACGTACTACACGAATATGTAATAAAAAATGGGGGTTCCTATTTAAAAAAAAACGCAGTTGATACACGTTTGACCTGTGGCAGCGCCATCTAGCGGACCAACCACAGCGCCATCTGGTTTCCCCCTACAAGCTACACGAGATTCGTTCTTTGTAGTTTTTTCGTTTGATGCTTATTTCGTGAGCTAATTTGCCCGGTCACGATCAATGGATCACGCTGTATAGTAAGGAGATGTGATACGTTTATTTTTAATTACTTTCTTTGCTTCATTTGCTTTCCTTGCTGTGCTGCCTTGCTGTTCGACCTGTTTACAGATCAATGTTCAGATTTTTAGTAATAGCGAATTTTAATAGTGATTACCTTGCTGATGCTATGGCGCTGGAAAGCAAAATCCCACAGCTGTTTGTTATTTATGAATGATGAGCCAGCCGATGAACAAAAATTATCAAAGGTGTGTAACTTGTGATGGATGAAAATATATGTTTAACTGTTTTACCTACTTTCACTTCAGTAGCGAATAGAAAAAACTTTCACAGTGATCGATAGAAACTGACTTCCATAACTAACGGCCAAAAATTTTAGATGAGAGGCAATCAGTTATTTATTAATAATAACGGAATGGACTTAACTATTTTTCAAAGTAATTCGAAGTGCTAAATTATTTTGTTATTGTTTATATGAAGGACTAAATTTCAAAGTGAGATAGCGTAGTAATCAGCGTTAATGTTCAGACTGTTGTTGAATCAAAGTTGGAGTTCTTACTGTGGTGCTCTTGAAGAAACTCTGTTGTCTGATTCGAAGGAGGTAACGAAACATTTTCTACGTGTAAAGGTTAACGGAATCTCGTTATATCTAGGGTTATTGAATGAGTAACTATTTTACCATTCCATCATCGTAATTGTTACCAGAAGCAGCAATAATTTTCCCTTTCGTAGTACTGATTTATAGGCAAATACGAAACCCAAACGCAGGCTACGTCGTCTTAATATTCATAAGATTGAGGGAGACGGCGAAGTGGCCACAAAACTTTTACTTAGTTGTGCATCTATTGTGAATCGTTAATGTCGAGATGACACTCTGCCCAGCCTAGGGAAATTACTTAGCCCGGCACAGTCTGTCTGAGACGAACCTTTCTTTGTGTCGTGAGGCAATAGATATGAGTATTACGAGGAGCCGAACACATCAATTACTGCGCCAGAAGACCAGTACCGGCATTTCTGATCTGAACGCTAACCAACGGCGAATAAAACAGTGCAGCGACGAAGCCGCGCTATTTCAATATTCGCTGGACAAACAAGCCCCTTTTTTTTCTTTTGCCCTGTGGCGTGGGAACTGGCGCACGCGGAGCAGTGCTCCCGTGTTTGCTTAAACACGGGCCCGAACGATCTGAATTCTGCAATAGGGAGCGCGAGAGGGTGCGGGAAAAAGAACGGCTGCCTCTGCGAGAGAGTAAACAGTTGTTACGAAACGCTCGCCTGATTGTGAGCGACAATCAAACTAGTTAATAAGCAACAGACATGTTACTCACAGGCGCTCGAATTTCTGAACGCATATTGTTTTTTTAAAATTGTCTCACTGTAACAGCCGTCCACACTCTTTTTTGTGCGTATTTATGTATGCAGTGACGTTTACGCAAGTTCCTCATTTATCGATATGTGTGTTGCCAGAAAGTGAAACTTTGAAAGGGTCCTGTAGCCATCTTTCATTAGTCCGGTAGCCCATTTTCACTAGCGTTTCTCTTCTTTTTCCTTGTTTCTCTTTTCTCGTAACTCTCGTAGTGGTGTGATTGAATGAATGTGGTTGTGTGTCACGTTGCTAGAAGGTGGCGTAGACTGATGCAGAAAGTCTGCGATAGTCGTACAGATTCAGCAGCAGTTGTACAGAATAGCCAACTCTCGTAGTGGTCAAGTAGGCAAAGAGGTTTTGCGCTACTTGTGAGAAATCCACCTGCGTTAGGTTGGTGGCGGAAATGGCATCTTTGGGATTTGCGAGCCACGCGGAGCGTGGAAGAGGCTGGAGAAGAAAGAGGGAGGCAGTCTACCGCCGGTACGGGAAGCGCCCACAACTGTGCTTCAGTCGAAGAAGGGTGAGTTAGACTGACCGCGTGGCGCGTTGTTACTTGGCGAGAGGAGAGCTGTTAGCTTTTGGTCTCGCTTTTCAAATCTAAAAGTTTGCTTTGCCTTGTCGCAGCAAGGAATGCAAAACTTTGGCAGATTTTTCTTTTAGTCAATTTCTATAGCAGCCTTGCATCCGCCGGAAGAGCGCCACACAAAGGTGTCGATAACAAGTGAGCATTCGCTTCTGTATGAATGTCTGTTTGCCTTCAGCTGTACCTGTATAAGCTTTTATTTTTCTAAATAATAATATACTTTGCTTTCTCGTAAATTTTCCTTGCTTTATGTATCTTTCGTCCTTGGGGAGCCAACCAAGTGGTTGAACATTAGAGTTTGTTGGGCTACCGGCATCACTAACTGTCCGATCTCACGTTTCTTTTAAAGAATGTTAACTGTTCATGATTGTGTGATGTGATATTGTTGCAACTTGGCCACGATACCTAGAAATTGTGTCTCCACAAACCACGTGGGCACGCGGGTGTACTGCGAAACAGCAGTTGTATGAATGATTCACACCAATGATTTTAGGTGTAGATTATAACGGTGAATATATCGATGCTTTTGTTTAATGTTTTAGGAATTAATGTTATCAGGAATTGTGTACATGCCTCACATCCATATCTTAGGAATAAATGATTTTATCCACAATTTTCTCTTGTATTCCGAGGTTACGTTTTAGCACCTAATCCACTCACCTCGTAGCTTTCCCGTTAGCAAATCCAACGCGTTTCCTTACGCACAGGTCCAGTGACTAATTTCCCCTTTTATTTTAAAACAAATGCTTTAGATTAAGTCTTATTTTCAGGTGTGTTGCTGGGAGCTGATCTTATGCAGCGTTCATGCATTTTCTACTTTATTTTAAAGGTTTGATTCGCGTCAACTGTGCACGGGCAATAGTATTAATTACATCACATTCCCTATGAGCGACATCACAACGTATGCATTTTTATGACTTTTTGGTCTGTGATCAAATTAATTTATTTTCCGACTCGGCCAAATCTTTGATTAGTTGTGTGGTTAGAGTCGGTGGCGACCCTAATCTTAACGTAATAACCCGTAGAAACAGGTCATTTACAACTTTCTCCCTACACTTAAAGTGAGTCTTACGCACAACGTATCTAAATGCAGTTGAGCGCGGGAGTTTGTGTCTTAGTAGGAGTCGTGGGCGGACGTTAAGGTATTTGTGCCAAAATTATTTGCTGTTACGGGTAAAAGATTTAATTTCATGTTTTACGCCAAGGTTTGTGTGGTGGGCGTACTGTAAGACCTTCAGTACACACACCATCAGATTATTTGACTTGTCGCTCTAACGAAGTAGGCGAGTGTCAGCAATATGTCTCGTGGTCTTATCGTGGCGTGTTTATCTTCTGCCGTTAGGTCAGGCGATAGAAATGCCACTTGCTCGCTTAGAGTAGCAGATTGACGGTGACCAACTTTAAACAGAACTTGATTAATTTTCACACACATTTATTAAAATAATAACAAGCATAAAAATTACTTAACTTGGTTCTGGACGCTATTTACAATTAACAATCTGAAGTTCTTTTGGTATTGGTACGTTAATCTTATTCTCACATATACCTCTGATACTTGACAAAAGTGTCTATACATTTATCTTCATGGCTATATACAGGAATATGTTAATCGTATTAGGCGCAGTCTGAAACTTGACTATAGACTGGTACAGACATAGGTAGAACTCGTACAGACTGGTACAGACTAATGCAGACTGGTGCAGACAAATGCAGACTGACTAATCGGAGGTCTGTACACTCGTTATAATACCTCGCGCGTTCATGTATCACTGCGCGAGTGTGATCCGCGAGGAGAAAAGGTTCTATGTTAGCAGCAATCTCATTGGCTGCGTTACATATTAATACACAGATGGGCGGAAGCAGAATTTGGTCCGTCTCTATGGCAGCGCCATCTCGTAGTGCGGAGACGGACGAGCTCTGCGCCTGCGCTGTTGTGCTAAGCGGGGCGCGCTCTAGTGGGGAAGTTGTGTACGCGCTGACTACACACAACTATGTACACAACAGTTTGTAAACTTGTTCTCCAAGATGGAAGAGGACGATTGTAATAGATAGTTTAACGCATACAGAAATAAGCATCTTCTTAATTAGTAAAGAAGAGCATTGCCCATGTATATTGTGGAGTCAACCACTGAATATCACACGAGGCAGGCCCACCAGTGTTAAGGGGAGTGTGCAGTAACAGCAGAATAAGGCATTCAGAAGAGCGCAGTAGTTTCGAACGTGGACTAATTGTTGGATGCCCCCTAAAATTCGAAGGGACAACCCCAGCTAACCCAAGACCGAGCAGACCTCATGTACAATGGACAGGACCGTCGAGCAATGTGAAGGATGGTTGTACAAATCGAATGAAAGCAGTGGAAGGAATCACCAATGGGTTCCAAAGTGTCGCCAGCAGTCCAGCTAGTACAATGGTGTTAAGAAAATTGGGGTACATGGATCGAGTGGCTCCTCAAGTCGACCGCGGTGGCCGAGCGGTTCTTGGCGCTCCAGTCCGGAACCGCGCGACTGCAACGGTCGCTGGTTCGAATCCTGCCTCGGGCATGGATGTGTGTGATGTCTTTAGGTTAGTTAGGTTTAATTAGTTCTCAGTTCTAGGGGACTGATCACCTCAGATGTTGAGTCCCATAGTGCTCAGAGCCATTTGAACCATCTGATTTGAGCTCCTCACAAACCATGCTAGGCAACGCTTGTGGTGATGTAGAGAGCGACGCCATTGGACAGTGGATGAATGGAAAGTGATTTAGATTGATGGCACAGTCCGATATGAGCCGTGACTTCCTGCGATGCTCTTAGAAGGATAGTTTCTCTGTTGAAGTTACGCGCTTTGCGGCGTCCTGGTTGGCTAGCGCCATATATTTAGGACGGCCGCGGCTCCTGAGGATAGACTCTGTGGGAGGCAGTGAGGGAGACTCGATCGGGGCAGTGACGAACACTCGGTCGGCGGCAGTGACAGAGGGAAGACAGCGCACGGAGCATCGCGAGTAGTCAGTCGGCGCTTGGTGTACTGCAAAGACGCACGGCGTTGACATTCCGGCGCCTGGGTCTGGCGGCGAGCGTAACTGGGTTGCGGAAGCAGTCACCGGTCAACAAAGGCCCTGTTTAAGAGTCCTTTTTATATCGAATCCTGATGATGAGGATGATGTTTGGTTTATGGGGCGCTCAACTGCGAGCTTATCAGCGTCCGTACAAAGTCCTAACCTTTGCTAAGTCCAAACTCGCCAATTTCATGAATGATGATGAGATGATAAGGACGACAGCAATACCCAGTCATCTCGAGGCAGGTGAAAATCCCTGACCCCACCGGGAACCGAATCCTGAGGAGAGCGTGGGAGCTTACCCTGGCGTGCATGTTAACGGCGAGCTCCTGGACTAACTTTAAATGGTGAGCCATTTTGTGGTGGAACTTTCTAATGTGATTGCTCCCTGTGGCCACTTGGATTTCCGCTAATCATTCCTTAAACCACTTGGACGTGGGTCCCGAACACTTGGTATTGCAAGTCCATGTAACTGCGCTGTGGTCATTGCCCTTGAATTACAAGTGTGGCCAATATTCGGCGATTCCTTTTCTTATTATTATTGTTAATATGTTAAGTGGTTAGTTCTATAAATCAAGGTTTATTCCCCGTATAAAACTTCAGTCGCATATTTAAATTTGAATTGCAAACTTCTTTGTTGTGAACTATCATAGTAACAATTTTGCGCCGTCAAACGGTGCTTTGGTATTTAAGGTTGTGTGCGGATTGTCATTATCACCTTCAGCTGGTTGTGGTTTATAAATTTATCAAGTGAAATTTCACTTCATCCTAAATCGTTTAATGAACTATTGCTTCAATAAATAACTGTGGTTGTCACACTACAACGTGTAACATTTCTTCCTGTATTAGGTGCTACCCAGTGCTTGGTTGTTGGTTTTAGTATTTTAGTGAACTGTGTATTAATACTGGGTTTATGAGTTCTAGAAGCCGTTATTGGGGTGCGCAGGCCCTCCTGCCTGTTGTTGTCACTTCAGCTCTCGAACACGGAATTCTGACGCTCGGCCGATGTGAACGCCAAACCCCCAGAATGTGGTGATTGCTGTGTAGATCTTTCAGGCTATCATAACATCATATTGCCGAATGTTTTCCGTAATAGTTAATTCACGTAATTATGGGATTTTGCTATTTGAGTATTTTTTGAAACCTGATAGCTTTTACAAATTGTTATTTTTCATATTCACAAGGCCTGATAACTAACTTAATTTCACAACTAATGAGCTCAGATCTGCAGTTATGTTAAAGTTATATTTGTGTAAAGTAATTTTTATTAATTTAAAGCCGCGCGGGACTAGCCGAGCGGTCTTAGGCGCTGCGGTCGTGGACTGTACGGCTGGTCCCGGCGGAGGTTCGAGTCCTCCCTCGGGCATGGGTGTGGTGTTTGTCCTTAGGATAATTTAGGTTAAGTAGTGTGCAAGCTTAGGGACTGATGGCCTTCGCAGTTAAGTCCAATAAGATTTCACACACACACACGCATTAATTTAAAGTTGAGACCGTAATTTTTGAATTATTCTCATTGCTTTCATACAACTGAATAATCGGTGTAGATCATCGCAATTTGCAAATGCTATTAAACATTGTGTTGTTACCAGTGCTCTGTTTTAATTATCGTGGTGAAAATAAATTTTAGTATCCTCAAATGGGGTCAGCATTCCACTCCAGCAGCCCATGTGCCCTGTTTACCAACCCTATACCTTACCACGATCGAAGGGTTCAAGTTTGGCAAATAGCTCGGTAAAGTCACCTGCCTTCATGTGTAGCACCAGCAGTGAAGTAGCTGATGTTACGGTATAGGGGTGTTTTTCGTGATTATGGTATGATCCCCTATTTGCTCTTAAAAAACGCTTCATGCGGAAATACGAGGATTAGAACTTAAATAGTGGCAACTATTTATTCACAACCGATACAAAAGAGTTATATGTCTTTCAAAGTAGTCACCAGCGTTGTGCAGAACCCGTTGCCAGCGATGTGGAAGGCGTAGTATACCGTTAGCAGAGTCTGTTCAGTTGGTGGTGCGAATGGAGCGGTCTACTGCCTGTCGAATCTCTGGAACAGATCTCAAGCGAGTGCCACGAAGTGGTTCCTTCATCTCCGGAATCAAATGAAAGTAACAAGGACTTAAGTCGTATTACTGTTCGTTTTTGTAGCATCACCTGCGACCAGCTTTGCGAAAGAAGAGGCGGTACTTTCTGCTCAACCCACCCATTATTTCGCTCGACAATGCGTGGGCGCATACAGCGCAAGCTGTGGCTGCTCTGTTCCGTCGATGGGACTGAGAAGTACTGTAACATACACCATACTCCTCGGACTTAAGTCCTTGTTTCGTCTTACGAAGGTGCAGGCCGAAGAAGTAAGAAGACAAGATGTGTCGAGAGTTCTTTTTTTTTGGTCATCAGTCTACTGACTGGTTTGATGCGGCCCGCCACAAATTCCTTTCCTGTGCTAACCTCTTCATCTCAGAGTAGCACTTGCAACCTACGTCCTCAATTATTTGCTTGACGTATTCCAATCTCTGTCTTCCTCTACAGTTTTTGCCCTCTACAGCTCCCTCTAGTACCATGGAAGTCATTCCCTCATGTCTTAGCAGATGTCCTATCATCCTGTCCCTTCTCCTTATCAGTGATTTCCTCATATTCCTTTCCTCTCCGATTCTGTGTAGAACCTCCTCATTCCTTACCTTATCAGTCCACCTAATTTTCAAAATTCGTCTATAGCACCACATCTCAAATGCTTCGATTCTCTTCTGTTCCGGTTTTCCCACAGTCCATGTTTCACTACCATACAATGCTGTACTCCAGACGTACATCCTCACAAATTTCTTCCTCAAATTAAGGCCGATATTTGGTATTAGTAGACTTCTCTTGACCAGAAATGCCTTTTTTGCCATAGCGAGTCTGCTTTTGATGTCCTCCTTGCTCCGTCATTGGTTATTTTACTGCCTAGGTAGCAGAATTCTTTAACTTCATTGACTTCGTGACCATCAATCCTGATGTTAAGTTTCTCGCTGTTCTCATTTCTACTACTTCTCATTACCTTCGTCTTTCTCCGATTTACTCTCAAACATACTGTGTACTCATTAGACTGTTCATTCCGTTCAGCAGATCATTTAATTCTTCTTCACTTTCACTCAGGATAGCAATGTCATCAGCGAATCGTATCATTGATATCCTTTCAAATTGTATTTTAATTCCACTCCCGAACCTTTCTTTTATTTCCATCATTGCTTCCTCGATGTACAGATTGAAGAGTAGGGGCGTAAGGCTACAGCCTTGTCTCACACCCTTCTTAATACGACCACTTCGTTCTTGATCGTCCACTCTTATTATTCCCTCTTGGTTGTTGCACATATTGTATATGACCCGTCTCTCCCTATAGCTTACCCCTACTTTTTTCAGAATCTCGAACAGCTTGCACCATTTTTATTGTCGAACGCTTTTTCCAGAACGACAAATCCTATGAAAGTGTCTTGATTTTTCTTTAGCCTTGCTTCCATTACTAGCCGTAACGTCAGAATTGCCTCTCTCGTCCCTTTACTTTTCCTAAAGCCAAAATGATCGTCACCTAGCGCATTCTCAATTTTCTTTTCCATTCTTCTGTATATTATTCTTGTAAGCAGCTTCGATGCATGAGCTGTTAAGCTGATTGTGCGATAATTCTCGCACTTGTCAGCTCTTGCCGTCTTCGGAATTGTGTGGATGATGTTTTTCCGAAAGTCAGATGGTATATCGCTAGACTCATATATTCTACACACCAACGTGAATAGTCGGTTTGTTGCCACTTCCCCCAATGATTTTAGAAATTCAGATGGAATGTTATCTATCCCTTCTGCCTTATTTGACGGTAAGTCCTCCAAAGCTCTTTTAAATTCCGATTCTAATATTGGATTCCCTATCTCTTCTACATCGACTCCTGTTTCTTCTTCTATCACATCAGACAAATCTTCAATCTCATAGAGGCTTTCAATGTATTATTTCCACCTATCTGCTCTCTCCTCTGCATTTAACAGTGGAATTCCCGGTGCACTCTTAATGTTACCACCGTTGCTTTTAATGTCACCAAAGGTTGTTTTGACTTTCCTGTATGCTGTGTCTGTCCTTCCGACAATCATATCTTTTTCGATGTCTTCACATTTTTCCTGCAGCTATTTCGTCTTAGCTTCCCTGCACTTCCTATTTATTTCATTCCTCAGCGACTTGTATTTCTGTATTCCTGATTTTCCCGGAACATGTTTGTACTTCCTCCTTTCATCAATAAACTGAAGTATTTCTTCTGTTACCCATGCTTTCTTCGCAGCTACCTTCTTTGTACCTATGTTTCCCTTCCCAACTTCTGTGATGGCCCTTTTTAGAGATGTCCATTCCTCTTCAACTGTACTGCCTACTGCGCTATTCCTTATTGCTGTATCTATAGCGTTAGAGAACTTCAAACGTATCTCGTCATTCCTTAGTACTTCCATATCCCACTTCTTTGCGTATTGATTCTTCCTGACTAATGTCTTAAACTTCAACCTACTCTTCATCACTACTATATTGTGATCTGAGTCTATATCTGCTCCTGGGTACGCCTTACAATCCAGTATCTGATTTCGGAATCTCTGTCTGACCATGATGTAATCTAATTGAAATCTTCCCGTATCTCCCGGCCTTTTCCAAGTATACCTTATCCTCTTGTGATTCTTGAACAGGGTATTCGCTATTACTAGCTGAAACTTGTTACAGAACTCAATTAGTCTTTCTCCTCTTTCATTCCTTGTCCCAAGCCCATATTCTCCTGTAACCTTTTCTTCTACTCCTTTCCCTACAACTGCATTCCAGTTGCCCATGACTATTAGATTTTCGTCCCCCTTTACATACTGCATTATCCCTTCAATATCCTCATACACTTTCTCTATCTGTTCATCTTCATCTTGCGACGTCGGCATGTATACCTGAACTATCGTTACGGTGTTGGTATGCTGTCGATTCTGATTAGAACAACCCGGTCACTGAACTGTTCACAGTAACACACCCTCTGCCCTACCTTCATATTCATAACGAATCCTACACCTGTTATACCATTTTCTGCTGCTGTTGATATTACCCGATACTCATCTGACCTTCCCGGGTTCGATTCCCGGCGGGGTCGGGGATTTTCTCTGCCTCGTGATGGCTGGGTGTTGTGTGCTGTCCTTAGGTTAGTTAGGTTTAAGTAGTTTTAAGTTCTAGGGGACTGATGACCATAGATGTTAAGTCCCATAGTGCTGAGAGCCATTTGAACCATTTGAACTCATCTGACCAGAAATACTTGTCTTCCTTCCACTTCACTTCACTGACCCCTACTATATCTAGATTGAGATTTTCTAGTTTCCCTACCACGTTCAAGCTTCTGACATTCCACGCCCCGACTTGTAGAACGTTATCCCTTCGTAGATTATTCAATCTTTTTCTCATGGCAACCTCCCCCTTGGCAGTCCCCTCCCGGAGATTCGAATGGGGGACTATTCCGGAGTCTTTTGCCAATGGAGAGATCATCATGACACTTCTTCAATTACAGGCCACATGTCCTGTGGATACACGTTACGTGTCTTTAATGCAATGGTTTCCATTGCCTTCTGCATCCTCATGTCGTTGATCATTGCTGATTCTTCCGCCTTTAGGGGCAATTTCCCACCCCTAGGACAAGAGAGTGCCCTGAACCTCTATCCGCTCCTCCGCTCTCTTTGACAAGGCCGTTGGCAGAGTGAGGCTGACTTCTTATGCCGGAAGTCTTCGGCCGCCAATGCTGATTATTTATCAAAATTTAGGCAATGGCGAAGATCGAACCCGGGACCGAAGACGTTATGATTATGAATCGAAGACGCTACCCCTTTTTTTTTTTTTTTTTTTTTTTGCGCTGACCACTTTTTTTTTTTTTTTTTTATAGTTTAGACGCTACCCCCTTTTTGGACCACTTTTTTCCCTTAAAAAGCCCCTTAGGAAAATGGAACTAAAAAATAAATATTTAAAAAATAAAAAATAAAAAAACTAAGTGCCACCGCCACTTGTCATCCTATAACAAAAAAAATCTGATCCACTTCAGGCGTTGGCTCCTGAGTAAACCCACCCCAGAGAGCTGCCTATATACCAGGGGAAGTATGGGAATCAAGGTTAGGGCTATTCGTTGCCACTTTTTCTTTTTTCTTATATATGATTACATTTAGGGAGCGTGTACAAATGAGAATTCTAGTAACTAAGTGTTACAAGTAAGTGTTACAACAACAAAGGTGGCATAAAAGAGTAATCAAAAAAATAAAAATATAAACCACCGATGGAATTCTAACTAAAAGGTTCTTCAATAATGTAACTGGTTCCACTTGGAGCCTTGCCATCGTTATCTGAAATCTCCAATAGCGCCTTTGAAGGGCATCTGCAACGGAGGCATTCTGCTTCGCTAGTGCCGCAAGGAAAACAGTATCCTTGCAGCAGCTTGTCTCTTCCTTTGGTCATGGCTGACAAGACAGAACGTTGAGCCGTTAGTGTGATGCGGCACAGCACATTAACCACAGCCTGGCACTCCCCAGCTGAGTGGGGGGTTAACGAAAGCGCTGCGTAAATAATTTGCGAAGAGCGTACGGTATTTCGGTGTGCGTTCGAGGGCATTGTGAGCATTTTGTAGGAACCACCAGTAATCAAGCTGCTCTTTCTCTCCGTCGCTAAAGATGTAGGCGACGGTAAGTCCTTTGAACCATGTAAGCGCATGATATTTTGCAGCCGGAAAGTAAGTTTCATCGGGACAGAGTAGGGTCTGCGGGTCAATCATATCAGGTGGGACCCGGAGGTAACAAGCCAGTATCTTCTGTGTTAGTCGCCAAACTCCGGACGATGATGCGCAAGTAAAACGATGTTCATCGGTATCCAAAAGGTGACAATCTGGACAATAAGGGGAGTCTGCCAGTCCAATAGTGTGAAGTCGCTGGCGTGTGGCATATTTTTTGTTGGCGATCTGATACCACTTCGAACGCACCGTGGATGACAGAAAGTGGTGGTGTATCGTTTTCCACACTCTTGGCCAGTGAACCGTAGGGTACTTGTTTTCCACCACGTTATGGTGAACAGCCCGCAGAAGGTTGGTATAAAAATCTTTCGCCTTCGGTGGACGTGTGGCGGAGAGATTCAAGCTGACATAGCTGTAATCAAGAATGAAGGTCGACACATGGGAGAGCTGTGGTGCGACGTGCGCAACCGACACCGGCGGGACGTTGGAGGCTGGCATCAGAACCTGTAGTAAACGACCCGTGAGAGAGGCATATTGACTTTTCCATCGTTTCCTCATGTTGCTCATGTAAAGGGCAGCTGCTCTCGCCCTAACGTTGACCAGTCCCAGACCTCCTTTGTGCACTGGGAGGGTAAGAGTGTCGTATCGTACTTTAAAGATATGACCTGCGGAAACGTAGTAACTGAAGGCCGCCTGAAGCCGGCGACCTATCTGCAGCGGTAGTGGGAGGACCTGTGCCACGTGGTTGAGTTTGGAGGCTACGTGGAGGTTCAAGTATTCAACACGTTGTAGCTGATTCAAGTCCCGGAGCAGGTTCTGTCGCACCATTGCGCGTATGATCTGTAATAACCGTCGGTAGTTTGCTGCAGCTGTTTTACGTACATCTTTCTTGAACGTGATGCCCAAATATCGCAGATCAGAAACTGGTGGGAGGGGAGCGAGGGCTTCCGGTCCGAGACCACGCCCAATGTCCAACGCCGCTGACTTGTTGATGTTCAGAAGACTGCCTGCGGCCTGTCCGTATCGCTCAATCCAGGTTAGTACACTTTGAACTTCGTCATTGGAACGAACCAGCAGTAGCAGGTCGTCAGCGTATGTCCTATAGCGAAAGGTGACGTCCCGCAGCGTGATACCAGATAGGCGGTGGTTAAGGCCCCCTAGGAGTGGCTCGAGTGCGATTGCATAAAGGTAGGTAGAAAGGGGACAACCCTGTCGTAGAGACC
Source organism: Schistocerca serialis cubense (assembly GCF_023864345.2). NCBI lineage: Eukaryota > Metazoa > Arthropoda > Insecta > Orthoptera > Acrididae > Schistocerca > Schistocerca serialis. Next base: position 172,396,826 of record NC_064641.1, read on the forward strand.
TCTTAATGGGTACTGGTCCTACCGTCCTTCCATTGACCTGGACGTGTGAGCTGGCTGCGGTCCAAAGACGCCGTAGGGTGTCGATGAGGCCCGGGGGGAATCCCATACAGTCCATCACTCGTAGGAGGAAGTTTTGGTGCACTCTATCAAAGGCGCGGTTGAAATCGACGGAGACGATCGCCGCTCTCAGACGGCACGCAGAAGCGATCGCTATTAAGTCCCTGCAGTCACCGGTGGCCATGTGTATGTTGGCTTCTCCCCCCTGCGACGTCTGTTCTGGAGCGAGGATCATCGGCAAAGTCGTCTTAATACGGCTCGCCATAATCCTGGTGAAAATCTTGTAATCGGCGTTCAACATTGTAAGCGGCCGATAGTCGTTAATCGATAGCCCTCCACCTGGCTTGTGTATTGGTATGAGGAGACCTTCTACAAACGCTGGCGGCACAACACAGTCTGGAGACATAAGTTCGCGGAACATTATAACCCAGCGAGGCATCATGATGTCACGGAAAGTCCGGTAGAATTCGATGGGCAATCCATCAGGTCCAGGAGATTTATTGGCCGCACCTTTGTCCACGGCGTCTTCGACTTCTTCGAGTGAGATTTCCTCTGTTAGTGCATTCACGGTAGCCTCGTCGATAGTACGTGTTATCTGCTGTAACACTTCAGTAGTGGCCTCGTCAATGACGGTTCTTTCCTTGTAAAGATGACGAAAATGATCCTCCACCGCCTTTACTATGGTTGCTTGGGTCGTACATAAGCGACCGTCGTGTGTCCTGAGTTGTGTGATTAAATGTTGACGTTGTCGGCGCTTATCCGCCACAACGTGGTGCATAGTGGGTTCCTCTGCAACCGTTCGGTCGTGCCGTCGCGAGCGGACTACTGCACCTTCTAGTCGACGCTTCGTCAATGATAGTATGTGAGCCTTGATTCTGCTTTGGTCATGTTGTCTCTCCGGGGAAGGGGGTAAGGCGTCGAGGTCCCTGAGTGCCGCGTAGTAAAAATCGAGGGTCCGTCGATGCCACGCAGTCACGTCCTTGCCATAACGCATAAGTGTCCTACGGATTGCTGGTTTGGCACAGAGGAGCCACCACTCCAGGGTCGAGGTGTATCGTGGGTGGCGGCGTTCACAGTCAGTCCACGTTGCTGCAACTTGCCGACGGCAATCCTGGTCCTGGAGATGAGTTATGTTGAGCTTCCAAAATCCATTGCTGCGCCAGACTTGTTGGGGGCGCAGGTGTATAGTGCAGATATAGGCACTGTGATCGGAATAGGCTTGAGGCCATAATTCGGCGTCCACCACACCTTGTGTGAGATCTTGTGACACATATATGCGGTCAAGTCGGCTGGCCGAATGACTGGTAAGATGAGTGTGGCCAGAGCGGTTACCGTGGACTTTTTCCCACGTGTCGCACAAGTGAAGTTCTTGGGTCATCGCACCCAGTTCCGGACAAGGCATGTAATGTGGGATTTGGTCCTTGGGGTGAAGTACGCAATTAAAATCGCCGGCGCAGACGCTGTGGTCGTATCGTCCAAGGAAAAGGGGAGCGACATCTGTGGAGTAGAATCTGGCGCGGTCGTGACGTCTTGTGGTCCCCGACGGCGCGTAAACATTAATGAATCGGGTGTTGAGTGCCGTAAATGCTATTCCTCGCGCGGAGGGAAGAAACGTGACGTCGGTAACTTCAATACCTTCACGCACTAATATTGCCACTCCGGTGTCTGCAGGGCTACCGGGCGTCACATGTGTGGCGTAACCGTAAAAGTGCGGGAGTGCAGTCGTTTTCACTTCTTGTAGGAAAGCAAAGTCAACTCCCATGGCTCGTATGGTTTCTTTCAAAAGTTGGATCTTGACAGGAGAACAGATCATGTTGATATTCATTGTCGCCAGGCGGTAAGCCTGGCAACGCGTCGTTTGGGCGAGGTTATCCATGTTGAAGTTGGAGAGAAGCGAACATCGGAAGTGACGTCACCCCCCGCCAAACGCGGTCCTCCTTGCGCTGCTTATGCTGCATGATCCGGCGGCGCCTCAGCTGGCCGCGGGTCGGGATCTTGTGTCTCGACGTCCTCGGCCCACGAAGCGGGCGCGGATGTCTGTTCATGTTCCATAGCCTCGGAATGGTTGGTAGTAAGGGACCGGGCGACTTCGCCGCCTCCACTGGTACCTTCCCGCTGCGCACTGTTTCTGTCAATGGTCTGATGTTCGAAAGCTGCATGTTTTTCTGTCTGTTCTGCAAGGTTGGAGTCAGTGGAAACAGCCTCAGCTTCGCGGCTGGCTTCTTGAGGGGTCAGTTGTTCTTCCCCGGCCGAATGCGAACCGCTGTGTTCCGACACGGTCCGACGACGGCGCTTTCGGCGTTTCGGTGATCGCTGTTTCCGTACATGGCCTTCGTTGTCAGAAGACGGCACTGACTCACGCTCCGCCGGAACAAACGCTTCGGTCGGTACAATAAGGGAGTCAATTGCCATCTTGCCGGCGTCAATGTCTGTCGCGTTCGGTAGCTCCAGAGTCGTAGTACTATTTTCCACCACTGGCCAGGTCGGCGGATCATCCAGGTTTTTGTCCGTGGAAAGTGATTCTTGTACCGCTGAAGCGGTCGTCCGTGTCTGTTGTGTGGAGAACGTCGTGAGCGCCGCCGCGTAAGTCACGGGTAGAACAGTCTTCGCCGCTGGTGGTGCAACGTCCTTCGGTGGTAGTTGTGTGATCCGACGCTGGAGGCACTCGGAACGAAGGTGTCCTTCTTTGCCGCATCCGGAACACGTCTTCGGCTGGCCGTCATAAATAACTATGGCCCGGCATCCTCCTATCTGTAGATAGGATGGCACGTGTCGTTGGAGATCTATGCGCACTTGGCGTACTCCATTGAGTACTGGATACGTCTTAAACTGGGTCCATTTTTCAGCCACGTGTTCGTGTACCGTGCCGTAGGGGCGGAGCGCCGCGACAACTTCTGCCGCCGGGAGTTCAAATGGAAGTTCGAATATGCGGATAGTCCGCAGTCCCATTGCAGCATGGCCGACCTCGACGTTGCCAACATAGCCATCTGCGTGGCAGAAGCGGAGTTCTTGTTTCATCTCACGAAGCACCTTGTCGCATGTAGTTTCGTTTATGAGCTTTACATAGACCGTGCTACTGACGATCGAAAAGTGAATGCCGACAATGTCGGCAGCCGGGATCTTGGCTTCCTCTTTTAAAAAGCGTTCGACTTCGAGCGCCTTTGGTCGGGTAAAGTCGTTCCGAAATGTGAATTTCAAGGTGGATCTTCTGTATTGGTTTGCCATGGTCTTGTAGCGCTACGGCGTCACGTTAGTGTCGGCCGAAGAAGGTAAACAAGGCGCGCGGGCTCGCTCTGACAGCGGAGAGCACACACCGCACGTCTGCTTCGCTCGGCTGCGAGAGCCGCACTTTTACCTTATCAGTCCACCTAATTTTCAAAATTCGTCTATAGCACCACATCTCAAATGCTTCGATTCTCTTCTATTCCGGTTTTCCCACAGTCCATGTTTCACTACCATACAATGCTGTACTCCAGACGTACATCCTCACAAATTTCTTCCTCAAATTAAGGCCGATATTTGGTATTAGTAGACTTCTCTTGGCCAGAAATGCCTTTTTTGCCATAGCGAGTCTGCTTTTGATGTCCTCCTTGCTCCGTCATTGGTTATTTTACTGCCTAGGTAGCAGAATTCTTTAACTTCATTGACTTCGTGACCATCAATCCTGATGTTAAGTTTCTCGCTGTTCTCATTTCTACTACTTCTCATTACCTTCGTCTTTCTCCGATTTACTCTCAAACATACTGTGTACTCATTAGACTGTTCATTCCGTTCAGCAGATCATTTAATTCTTCTTCACTTTCACTCAGGATAGCAATGTCATCAGCGAATCGTATCATTGATATCCTTTCAAATTGTATTTTAATTCCACTCCCGAACCTTTCTTTTATTTCCATCATTGCTTCCTCGATGTACAGATTGAAGAGTAGGGGCGTAAGGCTACAGCCTTGTCTCACACCCTTCTTAATACGACCACTTCGTTCTTGATCGTCCACTCTTATTATTCCCTCTTGGTTGTTGCACATATTGTATATGACCCGTCTCTCCCTATAGCTTACCCCTACTTTTTTCAGAATCTCGAACAGCTTGCACCATTTTTATTGTCGAACGCTTTTTCCAGAACGACAAATCCTATGAAAGTGTCTTGATTTTTCTTTAGCCTTGCTTCCATTATTAGCCGTAACGTCAGAATTGCCTCTCTCGTCCCTTTACTTTTCCTAAAGCCAAAATGATCGTCACCTAGCGCATTCTCAATTTTCTTTTCCATTCTTCTGTATATTATTCTTGTAAGCAGCTTCGATGCATGAGCTGTTAAGCTGATTGTGCGATAATTCTCGCACTTGTCAGCTCTTGCCGTCTTCGGAATTGTGTGGATGATGTTTTTCCGAAAGTCAGATGGTATATCGCTAGACTCATATATTCTACACACCAACGTGAATAGTCGGTTTGTTGCCACTTCCCCCAATGATTTTAGAAATTCAGATGGAATGTTATCTATCCCTTCTGCCTTATTTGACGGTAAGTCCTCCAAAGCTCTTTTAAATTCCGATTCTAATATTGGATTCCCTATCTCTTCTACATCGACTCCTGTTTCTTCTTCTATCACATCAGACAAATCTTCAATCTCATAGAGGCTTTCAATGTATTATTTCCACCTATCTGCTCTCTCCTCTGCATTTAACAGTGGAATTCCCGGTGCACTCTTAATGTTACCACCGTTGCTTTTAATGTCACCAAAGGTTGTTTTGACTTTCCTGTATGCTGTGTCTGTCCTTCCGACAATCATATCTTTTTCGATGTCTTCACATTTTTCCTGCAGCTATTTCGTCTTAGCTTCCCTGCACTTCCTATTTATTTCATTCCTCAGCGACTTGTATTTCTGTATTCCTGATTTTCCCGGAACATGTTTGTACTTCCTCCTTTCATCAATAAACTGAAGTATTTCTTCTGTTACCCATGCTTTCTTCGCAGCTACCTTCTTTGTACCTATGTTTCCCTTCCCAACTTCTGTGATGGCCCTTTTTAGAGATGTCCATTCCTCTTCAACTGTACTGCCTACTGCGCTATTCCTTATTGCTGTATCTATAGCGTTAGAGAACTTCAAACGTATCTCGTCATTCCTTAGTACTTCCATATCCCACTTCTTTGCGTATTGATTCTTCCTGACTAATGTCTTAAACTTCAACCTACTCTTCATCACTACTATATTGTGATCTGAGTCTATATCTGCTCCTGGGTACGCCTTACAATCCAGTATCTGATTTCGGAATCTCTGTCTGACCATGATGTAATCTAATTGAAATCTTCCCGTATCTCCCGGCCTTTTCCAAGTATACCTTATCCTCTTGTGATTCTTGAACAGGGTATTCGCTATTACTAGCTGAAACTTGTTACAGAACTCAATTAGTCTTTCTCCTCTTTCATTCCTTGTCCCAAGCCCATATTCTCCTGTAACCTTTTCTTCTACTCCTTTCCCTACAACTGCATTCCAGTTGCCCATGACTATTAGATTTTCGTCCCCCTTTACATACTGCATTATCCCTTCAATATCCTCATACACTTTCTCTATCTGTTCATCTTCATCTTGCGACGTCGGCATGTATACCTGAACTATCGTTACGGTGTTGGTATGCTGTCGATTCTGATTAGAACAACCCGGTCACTGAACTGTTCACAGTAACACACCCTCTGCCCTACCTTCATATTCATAACGAATCCTACACCTGTTATACCATTTTCTGCTGCTGTTGATATTACCCGATACTCATCTGACCTTCCCGGGTTCGATTCCCGGCGGGGTCGGGGATTTTCTCTGCCTCGTGATGGCTGGGTGTTGTGTGCTGTCCTTAGGTTAGTTAGGTTTAAGTAGTTCTAAGTTCTAGGGGACTGATGACCATAGATGTTAAGTCCCATAGTGCTGAGAGCCATTTGAACCATTTGAACTCATCTGACCAGAAATACTTGTCTTCCTTCCACATCACTTCACTGACCCCTACTATATCTAGATTGAGATTTTCTAGTTTCCCTACCACGTTCAAGCTTCTGACATTCCACGCCCCGACTTGTAGAACTTTATCCCTTCGTAGATTATTCAATCTTTTTCTCATGGCAACCTCCCCCTTGGCAGTCCCCTCCCGGAGATTCGAATGGGGGACTATTCCGGAGTCTTTTGCCAATGGAGAGATCATCATGACACTTCTTCAATTACAGGCCACATGTCCTGTGGATACACGTTACGTGTCTTTAATGCAATGGTTTCCATTGCCTTCTGCATCCTCATGTCGTTGATCATTGCTGATTCTTCCGCCTTTAGGGGCAATTTCCCACCCCTAGGACAAGAGAGTGCCCTGAACCTCTATCCGCTCCTCCGCTCTCTTTGACAAGGCCGTTGGCAGAGTGAGGCTGACTTCTTATGCCGGAAGTCTTCGGCCGCCAATGCTGATTATTTATCAAAATTTAGGCAATGGCGAAGATCGAACCCGGGACCGAAGACGTTATGATTATGAATCGAAGACGCTACCCCTAGACCACGGGAAATCGAAATCGAATCCTCCGAAAAGCAACATATCGACGCAGGAAAAGAAATCTCTTATTCACCTAATAAGAATGACGAGGAACCGCCTTCTCATTCCTTCAGGTTACCGTTCGTTTCTGGTGTCACTGACTGCATAAGCAGAATTTTAAAGAAAAATGGTATTCAGACAGCTTTCCTTAGTCAAAACAAAATAAAAGACATTTTACGACGGAAAACGGATGCACTCTATTACCTCCACAATGCAGGCGTCTATAAAGTGTCATGTGGCTGCGGCAAAGTGTATACAGGCGAAACGGGAAGAAGTGTTAAAGAACGCATTAAGGAACACGAATGGCACATGCGGCTAAGACAAAGTACAAAATCGGCAGTAGCGGAACATCACAAGAACTGTGGCTCTGACATCGATTTTAATAACGTACCTGTACTGGCTAAAGAAACAAACATTTATAGAAGAAAGGTCCGAGAAGCGGTTGAAATTTCTAAGAATGCATCTAATTTCAATAGAGAGGACGGCTATAGGCTTCGGCATCGTGGCTCCCCGCCATCAAGGAAGTAAATACGCGGCCGCGCTGTGGTTCAAAAATGGTTCAAATGGCACTGAGCACTATGTGACTTAACTTCTGAGGTCATCAGTCCCCTAGAACTTAGACCTACTTAAACCTAACTAACATAAGGACATCACACACATCCATGCCCGAGGCAGGATTCGAACCTGCGACCGCGGTGTGGTAGCGGCATAAACAACGCGCTGCAGGTCACCTCGGCGGACAATAATATTTTGGGTAAACATTCCCACCCTTTGTTCTGTCCGTTTCGAATCTAACCACTGATGACGACCAGTCAATAGCGGTAGCAGGCATTTCAACCAATAACCCTTCTCCAGCATAGTGTGGAATAGTGCCCTATAAACCAATGACGATGACCGCCAATGGTATCCACAGGAGATGAGCTGCCAACGCCCCTTGTTCTATATTAGCCTATAACTATGGCCCACCAATGGTAGCAATATGAATTTTAACCAATACTATCACTTCTCCAGCACGAACGCCAGAAAATCCCCCCTTTATAAGTGGACGCGAAATTCGTCTCTGACAGTGTTCTAGCAGTAGTGGACACCAAAAGATCCTGGGGAAGATCCCAGCAGAGGGGTCGAAACGTCGAACATTTTAGAAGAAACATGACGTGGCTTGATAACCCAGAAGATTTTAACTTCAGCTACAATGATGTTTTGTTGTGAACCTAATTTTTGAAAGGTAAGTGTGTAGTTGGGTAACATATCCAGTCCTAGTTACTGCTCAGTGGTGTATGGCAGACGCCCAAAGTGATGTTCCCCTAATGCTTTTGGGCAGTGCTTATGATTATAAATGCAATCTACCTACTGCTGACTGAAGACATTATTAGCGGGTCAGTACCGCTTCGGCATCCTGTATCAGAACACTGCACGGGAGGACTGGAACCGATATAGCTCCGTGTGGAGCACAAGGCCGCCGCGGTCGATTCTTATCTGCTCGCAGGCAGCCGTCGCAGCGACGGATAGGGAGAGACGCTATCTGCGCCTGCATCGTGGCTGCGGCCCAGTTCGAATTTTGCGCCAAGGTAAAGGCGTGGCTGAGGAAGGAACCGTTTTGCGAGCTGCGTTCGCTGTTGCAAACCAGATACTCTGGCGCGCGTCCAAACTTTTATCGATGTCGTTGATCACCAACACCGCGTGCGTGCGTTTCGTTTTCACTGTTCAGCCAGACTGGTCAAAGCACCGACGTTAGGGAACTGTTAAAATTAATTATACGGTGCACAAACTGTATATCGAATAAGCGTCGTCATCGTCATTGTCTTACATACTAGGGTTAGGCATATGCCTGTTCCTTCTTCACCTACATTTGCATGACTATTCACATTTAAGTTTACTTAAATTTATCCATGTTATGGGATGTTAATTGAGGGCTGGCACACACAGAAAAGGCAACTAACCTCACTTCATATCAATTACAATGGAAAAGTAATTGTAAATGCAACTGATGATGGCAGAATGCTGCCGAAACTCGTCGTGCTAATAAAATATTAGTAGGAAATGACTGCTGCAGTATTTACTATTTCATAAAAATCATAAGTGACTGGCAGAGGATTGTTCGAACTATCTTCGACTATTTCTCTATCGTGCATGGGAAAAATGAACACTTAAGTGGAGATTATATGCCCTACACTGGAAAGTTTTTAAGACACCAACTTCAAATTTTCCACAATAATTTACTTTCGTAAATATACTAGACTACGATTATTGCAAAAATTGTGTTATTCGGCATGGTTTGGTATTTTTCTCAAACATTAATTTTTTGTGGAAGATTTTTATAAACAAATGAACATAAAAACTAAACAATATAGGCTATTTTTATTATTCTAGTTCCATATCTCTTGAATCTTATTCTTGGCATGGTGTGAAAATTTATTTTTTTAGCATCAGTACTTTTTGAAAAAAAAGGGTTATTTTTAGCAAACCCCACAAAAAGGGTTTTTTTTTACTTTATTTTCGCCGTCATCAGCGGACCAAAGTCAGGTAGAGGATTCCAAGACGGCTATGTACACAAAATGGCTGACATTTTTACGATATATTACTGTGATCCCAATCCCGAATAGCCTAGGCCAGTGGTTCCCAACAGGTGGTCCGCGGACCACCAGGGGTCCGCAAGATTCTAACAGAACACAAAATATATTCGTATGATAACAGATTTTTTTGTTTTGGCGGCTTCCTGCATGAGCAGAGCTTCAGCGAACGCTAACTTCCACGTATAGCGTCTTCCTAGAGCCAAACCAAAAACAGAAAACGTATAAAAAGACTGCTAGTTTGGCTTTTTTTAGGTACTTGATACTGTGATATGACAAGGTACCAATCATGCTCGATGAGGGGGTCCTCCAGAAAATTTTGGGGTCTAGTGAAGCAGGGGATACAACACGGCGGCTTTGACCAATGACGTCATACATTAGTCATAGATAGTAATGTCTTTACTTCGAGGCATAGATGATAAAACAGTTCTGGGTTCCGAATAAGCGCTATCATTGCACATTAAAGTTATTCACAATGATATTGAGGTAATTTGGAGTATTAGTTTGTTATTGAAGAACAATTTTGAGTGTCTTCTTTTCGTTTATAGGAATGGATTTGTCTGTTTGTGGGTATGTAATTTTCGTTACTGTCTGTCTAGAGGAGCTTCGCTTATTCCTCGATATTTCCGTGTGGTAAGTTCACTTTTCCATTTTCTTCTTTCACTGTATTTCACTATTTTGCCATATTTCACTGTTTTATTCCACAAATATGTGTATTTTCGTGTTGTGAAGAACGTAACAGAAATTTGTCAGCTGTCGATCTTGTTTCGTTTCCCAGCTCCAGTATCAGTACGACATTTTCGAATGTATACTTTCGAAAATCCCGAGGCAACTAAAATTTGTATCCCGTCCTTCACTTCGCCTTCACACTGAGACTACATATGTCAGTTGGAGAGCAAGATACAAATGTTGCGTACAGCTATATAGCTAATGTATCGAATGGGATACTATTTGCGTCCAAGGCAACAAGAAAACTTTACCCCATAGTGACGTACGGGCTACAAATTGTACATGTGTGGTCTTCTTGTCTCCGTGTAGTTCAATTGAGGTAAAGGTTGCAAATGTAACGTACGTCTATTTCCACCTTTTTGTTACCAGTGTGCCTATACAGAGCTCAGCGGAAGTCTGGTATACATATATTACAGACGTAGGTCCTTCTGTCATCAGTAGTTGGTTGGTTGGTTGTTTTTTGGGGAAGGAGACCAGACAGCGTGGTCATCGGTCTCATCGGATTAGGGAAGGATGGCGAAGGAAGTCGGCCGTGCCCTTTCAGAGGAACCATCCCGGCATTTGCCTGGAGTGATTTAGGGAAATCACGGAAAACCTAAATCAGGATGGCCGGACGCGGGATTGAACCGTCGTCCTCCCAAATGCGAGTCCAGTGTCTAACCACTGCGCCACCTCGCTCGGTGTCATCAGTAGTACTGATATGTACGTAAGAAATGACTGTTAGTAATAGTGGAGAGGAAATAAAAAAAACACGTCTACAATTTGAATCCCGTGTTCCATTTAAGGTTTTTTGAAGCGGAGGATACATCGTTCAAATGAAAAACACGACAGTAATGCTGGTGAAAACGAAGAAATCGACTTACGACACACTCGTATTCCGTACTGCACTTAGGCATTTGATTTGTATCGGGTGTTTCATTTACGGTTTAGTGAAACAGGCGATACATAGTTCAAGTGAACAACAGGACAGCAATGATAGTTAAAACTAAGAAATCGACGTACGCTAAACTTGTATCCCGAACTGCACTTAAGCAATGTAGTTCGAAAGAGTTTCGAGATACAACTGACATACATGTAGCGTGATGTATTCTTTGCTACTAATATATTTCATTCATTTCTTTCCACTGTATTTTGCGGAGAAATACTAAGATACAAACACCCGATATCGTTAACGTGAAAATACTACTGGCTCTTGAATGAGATTTTCACTCTGCAGCGGAGTGTGTGCTGATATGAAACTTCCTGGCAGATTAAAACCGTGTGCCCGACCGAGACTCGAACTCGGGACCTCTGCCTTTCGCGGGCAAGTGCTCTACCAACTGAGCTACCGAAGCACGACTCACGCCCGGCACTCACAGCTTTACTTCTGCCAGTACCTCGTCTCCTACCTTCCAAACTTTACAGAAGCTCTCCTGCGAACCTTGCAGAACTAGCACTCCTGAAAGAAAGGATATTGCGGAGACATGGCTTAGCCACAGCCCGGGGGATGTTTCCAGAATGAGAAGTTTCATATCAGCGCACACTCCGCTGCAGAGTGGAAATTCTCATTCTGGAAACATCCCCCAGGCTGTGGCTAAGCCATGTCTCCGCAATATCCTTTCTTTCAGGAGTGCTAGTTCTGCAAGGTTCGCAGGAGAGCTTCTGTAAAGTTTGGAAGGTAGGAGACGAGGTACTGGCAGAAGTAAAGCTGTGAGTGCCGGGCGTAAGTCGTGCTTCGGTAGCTCAGTTGGTAGAGCACTTGCCCCCGAAAGGCAAATGTCCCGAGTTCGAGTCTCGGTCGCGCACAGTTTTAATCTGCCAGGAAGTTTCATATCAGCGCACACTCCGCTGCAGAGTGAAAATCTCATTCTGGAAACATCCCCCAGGCTGTGGCTAAGCCATGTCTCCGCAATATCCTTTCTTTCAGGAGTGCTAGTTCTGCAAGTTTCGCAGGAGAGCACACAGTTTTAATCTGCCAGGAAGTTTCACTACTGGCTCTTATTTATGTGAAGTACAGTTTTTCTCCCTCGCATTCGTTTGTTTCTGAATATTCTTCACAGCTCTTTCACTTTTGTAATATATGCTCTCTGGCCAATCTGACGGCATTGGTCAAAGCCGACGGGTTGTATCCCCTGCTAAACTAGACCCCTGTATAACAAGACCGTTAATCTGCCTTTTTTAGGTACTTGATACTGTGATATGACATGGTACTAATCATGCTCGATGAGTGGGTCTTCCAGAAAATTTTGTTCGGAATCCCTGGCCTAGACAGTTTTCCTGATATCTTTATCCGCTTCCACGATACAAAGGTTCAAATTTACCCTACTTGTACGTGTAAAAATCGCACGTAAAATCCGATGTGAGGCAAAAACGTAGTTTATAAAGTGCCAGAGCTCAGAGGAAAATGCTCTAGAGTGTCTCCGTTATCATCTGGGAGCTCCATGCTGTAGTACTGAAGCACGTGTAAATTGTTTTCGCACGTAATATCTGTTCTCAGATGTAAAATCAGTATTGCAATTTTCAGTTTCACCTAAGTAAACTATGCAAATTTTACTGAACAGTACGTTTCTTTTCATTTGAGTTACAGTCCATGTTTCAGAAGACAGTAAATGATATAAGTTGCCGCGCGGTTATAGGTGCCATGTTACTGATTGCGCGGCCCCTCCCGGTGTAGGTTCGAGTCCTCCCTCGGGCATGGGTGTGTGTGTTGTTCTTAGCATAAGTTAGTTTAAGTAGCGTTTAAGTCTAGGGACCGATGACCTCAGCAGTTTGGTCCCCTAGGAATTCACACACATTTTTTGATATGTGTTACAAGTTCGTTATAAATCGGGCCAGAGGTTTAGGAGGAGATTTGGAACGTACGTACACACATAAGTACACTCATTTTCGTAATTTGTATGAATATAGCGGCGAAACCATGTATTCGCACATATCTGTTCTTGTTCTGATTGCTTGTTATGCGCCAACCACATTATCAGCTACAATGTTGCTTCCCTTCTCCACTCCGGTGTCCGGTGCAAACGATTGCAGCGGTTTCCACTGCGATGCTGCTAGCAGAGTTCGTCTGACGCCTACCGCCACAGGCAACCCTACACCGGCGCGTCAGAGTGGAACACTGTAACATCCCCAAGGGCGCCCTGCCGCTCCTACAGTGTTGAATGACTCACCTTTCAAGGCGCGGAACCCAACCTTGCAGCACTCAGAGTAAACAAAGAAAAAAAGCCACGTCCTTTCCGACGCACGGCAAGTGCAACTTTATTCTCTGCACAACGCGATCAAAACGGTACTACGAGGCTGGTGTATAAGGCATTAAAGTGAAGAGGTTGAAAAGTTCGACAGAGGAAACATTGCAACGAAATGACAGTTGATGTTTAACTTAGAGTCCGTGAAGTGTTCTCGCTTTGAAGATCAACCACTTTCGGCGTCCAGAACAAAACCTTTCGCTTTTCAGAGGTGTGTGCGGTAATTTGAATATTAGTGCCATATTAAAACTGTGTGCAGGACTGGGATTCGAACCCGAAACCATTCCGCATTTCTAGGACAAAAATTAATTTCAGCCAAGGGAATTCTCGCGGGAAGTTGCGGAAGGTGGTGTTCGGTTTAGCGATGCCATACTCAAATTTCATCCAACCGCTCTTTTCCCCTAGCTTATTTAATGGAGCCAAGCTCATACCAACGATCATATCCCGTGGAGAATACGTGTTTATTGGAACAGTAGTTCGGCTTGTATTTGTTAATGTTAACCTAGGTCATTCGAGAAACAGTAACCTGAAAGCAACAGTAACGTTAAAGCTACAGTATTCTGAAAGCCACAGCAGCGTGAAAAGCCGAAGTTCCCTGAAAGCCACGGCTAAAAACTACTAAAACGTTGCCAACGTTCGCATCTGACACCACGGAACCGGGTGTTTAGCTTGGTTTTACCTTGGGTTGTGTCCCTATAACCGAGATCGCTAATACCTGATAGCGGATGGCGCGCCTTGCAAGGTAATCGATTAGAAATCTAAAGAAAAAACAAATTTTGAGCAGGCTTTGACCGGCATGGTGCTAGGCGATGGCGAACGTCTGCTGATGCCAGACCTTACGATCTAACGTAGAACGTTGGCGCAGACGTCCTCTGCCTCGTGGACTAATGAAGGTGTGTGAAACTGGTGCTGATAGCCCCTTGCGATGTTTACTTTACGTAAACTAACTCCTAGGTATTATTAAATAGCACCAGGCTTCTCTCAAAGTCTTAACTATGAGTAAGGCCCTCATGTTAGTTTTCATTATGGTGGATAAAATATAGCACTTCATACAAATGTTTGTTAGAAATAAACATTTGCAGTTACAAAGCACCTTGTGCGGACGGGTATGTCCTTATAGAAAGCACTTAAGAATTAAGAAATGTCTATGAGGACTACATACACTGAGACGGCGACGGGCACAAGGTGCTTTTTAACTGTAAATGTTTTATCTGTAACAAACACTCGTATGAAGTGCTGTATTTTAGCCACCATAATGACAATATGGCATGAGGCTCTAATTCAGAATGAACACGTTTAGTAACAAAAAATTTTCGAATTCCGGAAGATGACAGTTACATCTGTCGAGAAAGATTATCAAAATAAAGATGAATTTATACTATCTTGGCTGAAAGTTTTTTACCAGGTAAAACAGATCGCTCCTTCTAATTCTCAACATGAGGAAATTCAATCACGACATATGAAGTGTGTGATAAGAAAGGCGAAATCGTGTTCCTACATCGAGGAAGCAATGATGGAAATCAAAGAAAGGTTCAGGAGTGGAATTTAAATACAAGGTGGAAGGATATCAATGATACGATTCGCTGATGACATTGCTATCCTGAGTGAAAGTGAAGAAGAATTAAATGATCTGCTGAACGCAATGAACAGTCTAATGCGTACACAGTATGGTTTGAAAGTAAATCGGAGAAAGACGAAGGTAATGAGAAGTAGTAGAAATGAGAACAGCGAGAAACTTAACATCAGGATTGATGGTCACGAAGTCAATGAAGTTAAGGAATTCTGCTACCTAGGCAGTAAAATAACCAATGACGGAGCAACGAGGACATCAAAAGCAGACTCGCTATGGCAGAAAAGGCATTTTTGGCCAAGAGAAGTCTACTAATATCAAATACCGGCCTTAATTTGCGGAAGAAATTTCTGAAGATGTACGTCTGGATTACAGCATTGTATGGTAATGAAACATGGACTGTGGGAAAACCGGAACAGAAGAGAATCGAAGCATTTGAGATGTGGTGCTATAGACGAATGTTGAAAATTAGGTGGACTGATAAGGTAAGGAATGAGGAGGTTCTACGCAGAATCGGAGAGGAAAGGAATATGTGGAAAACACTGATAAGGAGAAGGGACAGGATGATAGGACATCTGCTAAGACATGAGGGAATGACTTCCATGGTACTCGAGGGAGCTGTAGAGGGCAAAAACTGAAGAGGAAGACAGAGATTGGAATACGTCAAGCAAATAATTGAGGACGTAGGTTGCAAGTGCTACTCTGAGATGAAGAGGTTAGCACAGGAAAGGAATTTGTGGCGGGGCCGCATCAATCCAGTCAGTAGACAGATGAAAAAAAAAAAAAAAAAAAAAAAAAAAAAAAAAAAAAAAAATTGATTAATACGTGTTCTTACGTCACAGCTTTCGAAAAAATGCGGCTTACCTCTGCGTTATTTAAGTCGTTGACGTTCTTTGTAGAAGAATCACAATAATTCCGGTACTTGCTAGGATAATGTATTGGTGAAGAGGAAGATGGACACGGAATATAGCATTGAGTACACTCTCTTAAAAGAAATGTTTCTAAATTGTGGGGTTTCACCATGAAACCAGTAATTCCGCGGAGTTGCTTTTGCAGTATCGGTGGACGCACTGCGGAGGTCTGTGAACTGCGGGGGGAAGAAAGCAGGAGCGTTCTTCACGCAGTAGTGAGAAGTGCGTGGCCAAGTTGTACGCCGTTAAGTTAGCAGCCGCCTGTAAAACCCCGCAACTGTAACAAGAACATGAAAGAAATCACTGTGCAACGCGTCTCGAGCACTACTCTCACATACATACCTCTTGGTAGGTGCCCATGACCTGTTCATATCGTGCGCTTTCCATAACTACGGTTCGGTAATTCTGGTACACTATACAAGTGACGTAGTAAATCGTAGGATTCCTGATAGTATTGATAACATTGGTAGGGAAAGAAAGATAAATGAATGTACAAGGGAGAAACTGAGAGTCGGGGAGTCGTCTTTGTTTTTTTGTTTGTTTGACTGTTTGTTTTGCACATAATTAGAACAATACGCCATTCGGTGTTAGCCCATTGTGTATTTTATACCCTTACAGAACATAAAATGCATTTTATAAGTGATAAAAACTTCTGCGCTTTTATCTAACCAAAGAATTACTTTTGATGCAAGTAACGTTTATAGGCAGAAATATAAAAAATACAATGATGAGCCAAAACATTATGACCACCTGCTTAATGCCTGCTTTTATCCGCCTTTGGAACGAAATAAATCACCGATTCTGCGTATCAGGGATCCGACAGGTTGTGGTAGGTTTGTGGAGATATGTGGCATTAGATGTCTACGTACAGGTCATGTAATTCGCGTAAATAACTGGCCGTTGATTTGCGCACACGGTGATTGCGCCAGTTAGCGACCAAGACGGGTTCCATAGGATTTTCAGGCGAATTTTGTTGCCGAGATATCAACCTGAGTTCACTATAATGCCCCTCAAACCACTGTAGCATGGTTCTGGCTCAGAGAAAAGGACATCCAACGGCACTATCGATCAATACCAAGCCGAGTAACTGCTTGCATTAGGGCCAGATGTGGACCAAAACATTACTGACTTGCTCAATTTATCAAGATCTTTCTCTTGAATAAATCAACCAATTTTTCTAAAATTGTAATCACTTGTTTCTTTGCACATATACATCTATTGACTTCCGTGCCATTTGGATAATTTCTTCGTGGAGCGTCATTTTTTTATGTGATAGTGCACTTACCCGTAACTGTCCGGAGCAATCTGAAGTGAAATGACCACATGAAAGTAATTGTAGGAGGGTTGGATTCGATCGAAAAATCATAAGGAAATGTAATTTATCCACTTGTTCGACTGGTTCTTCAGTGTTGGTCAACAGTCGGGTTGCATTACAAGACATGTGCAAGATCCAAGGAAGAGAGGCGCGTCTCGCCTTAGAAACACGACAGTATTTCGGAGATGAGCAACAAATTCCAGTACCGGACGTTACAAGAGAGATTTCGTGCACAGCAGAGAGGTTTACTGTAGAAATTCCGGGAGCAGACGTTCCCAGAAAAGATCGGCGACATATTACTCCCTCCCTCATAGTCTCGCGAATTCACAACGTTAGAGAAGTTAGAGTCCATACGGAATTTTATAGAAAGTCGTTCTTCATACGCAGCATTCGAGAAGTACCTGCGAAGGACTTGGAGAAACGGTATACGGGTATTTGGTGGCTGAGCGTCTGAGAATGACGTCGCAGCGTCGTCCGATGTACACGTTCGTCGTCAGCAGTGCCTGCTGCAAGTGCATGGATTCCGCTGAAACTGATGATTGATGCCTAGATATTGGATAATTCAAGCACACGCAAGTCGAAGGTCGCCTGTACTGCAACTGAAAACAGCGTACCAGAAGCTTTTCGGGCCACGGTATTAGTTAGTGTTGCAGGTCATCTGCACGTCTTGTACATACGCACCCCCTATTTTTTGTCTCGTCTACCTTCCCAGTTTCGATCGCAGCTTTCAACTGTTAATTTTTACAACGGAAACGAGTTATCTGGTCAGCTGAACAGTGCTTCCTGCAGAACAACATGAATGACCACGTCGAGATATGTCGTAGAATTTCATCCGATCAAGACCAAAGGAAGAAAGGCACGATGATGATTAGAGTTTATGCCGCTCGACAACGAGATCATTAAAGACAGTGCACAAGCTTCTATAAAGCAATGGTGTGAAAAGAAATCTATGCCCTTTTCAAAGGAAATATCGTATCTTACACCATAACCGATTTAGGTAAATGACAGAAAAAAACATGATACCCAGACGCGGATTTGAACCCTGGTCCTCCAGAATGAATGGCCTGAGTAACAACCACGCTGCTAGCTCTTCATGTTTCTCCTCATACGTCCTGGACGGTACACAACCCTGTGCCAACATTTTTCTTGCTGCAGGGGTTTTACCGTTGTTACGAGGGCAGTTCAATAAGTAATGCAACACATTTTTTTCTCGGCCAATTTTGGTTGAAAAAACCGGAAATTTCTTGTGGAATATTTTCAAACTTCCCGCTTCGTCTCGTATAGTTTCATTGAGTTCCGACAGGTGGCAGCGCTGTACGGAGCTGTTAAAATGGCGTCTGTAACGGATGTGCGTTGCAAACAACGGGCAGTGATCGTGTTTCTTTTGCCGGAAAACCAGGGCGTCTCAAATATTCATAGGCGCTTGCAGAATGTCTACGGTGATCTGGCAATGGACAAAAGCACGGTGAGTCGTTGGGCAAAGCGTGTGTCATCATCGCCGCAAGGTCAAGCAAGACTGTCTGATCTCCCGCGTGCGGGCCGGCCGTGCACAGGTGTGACTCCTGCAATGGCGGAGCGTGCGAACACACTCGTTCGAGATGATCGACGGATCACCATCAAACAACTCAGTGCTCAACTTGACATCTCTGTTGGTAGTGCTGTCACAATTGTTCACCAGTTGGATATTCAAAGGTTTGTTCCCGCTGGGTCCCTCGTTGTCTAACCGAACACCATAAAGAGCAAGTAGAACCATCTGTGCGGAATTGCTTGCTCGTCATGTGGCTGAGGGTGACAATTTCTTGTCAAAGATTGTTACAGGCGATGAAACATGGGTTCATCACTTCGAACCTGATACAAAACGGCAATCAATGGAGTGGTGCCACACCCACTACCCTACCAAGAAAAAGTTTAAAGCCATACCCTCAGCCGGTAAAGTCATGGTTACAGTCTTCTGGGACGCTGAAGGGGTTATTCTGTTCGATGTCCTTCCCCATGGTCAAACGATCAACTCTGAAGTGTATTGTGCTACTCTTCAGAAATTGAAGAAACGACTTCAGCGTGTTCGTAGGCACAAAAATCTGAACGAACTTCTCCTTCTTCATGACAACGCAAGACCTCACACAAGTCTTTGCACCCGAGAGGAGCTCACAAAACTTCAGTGGACTGTTCTTCCTCATGCACCCTACAGCCCCGATCTCGCACCGTCGGATTTCCATATGTTTGGCCCAATGAAGGACGCAATCCGTGGGAGGCACTACGTGGATGATGAAGAAGTTATTGATGCAGTACGACGTTGGCTCCGACATCGACCAGTGGAATGGTACCGTGCAGGCATACAGGCCCTCATTTCAAGGTGGCGTAAGGCCGTAGCATTGAATGGAGATTACGTTGAAAAATAGTGTTGTGTAGCTAAAAGATTGGGGAATAACCTGGTGTATTTCAATGCTGAATAAAACAACCCCTGTTTCAGAAAAAAATGGGTTGCATTACTTATTGAACTGCCCTCGTACATAACCGAGGAACCTCAGTTGGCTGAAACGCCTGCAACCCATGCACAGTGTCAGATACATCGTGACAGATGACATGCCTCGACGATATGATGATGAAAAACATCGGAACTAGTAACGTGTGAAGTACATAAAAAATTACTTGCCGTCTGAACTCATTAATATTGACATTAACATTATTGCTGACAACGTCGGATACTGCACTGTAAGACTACAGATTTTTGGAACAATGTGTGCTCCAAAGTGTGTGGAAGTGAGTGTAATGTGGTGCTGTGGAGTTACAGACAGCAGCAAGAAAGGCAGCTGCCGCGTTCAAATGACCATAAATATTTACGACATTTGAAGATGGGACAGAGCTAAATACGCATCTAGTCAAACATAGATTTTAAAATCGGTAGTTGCTGTATAGTCTGAATTGACATTCTATAATTATACTTCCAAGTACGCTGCTAAATTGGATTGCTTTTATTTTTACTATAGGCCCATTTCGGCTGAGTTGCCATCATCAAGTTACTGTAAGTAAATGGTAGACAATTTTGGTACTTTATTTCTAGTTTTATAGGTAATTATTAAATGGATTTCCTTAGTATTCATTTCTACATACGTCTGATGGTTTTGTCATCTATGCGATATCGTCACTGTCTATCTGCTTGTTAGTTACGTTCCTTTGGTGTTTTTGGAGAAATGATGGTTGATTATCACCTTACCTGACTTATTGCTTCATGTCTTTATCAGATTATTCTCTATATTAGTATTTTCGCGACAGTTACTGCGACTATTTAAAATACACTGAAATGTTATAATAAAGTATTTGCTTCACTGTTACCATCATACCGTTGTGATTTCTTATTTAATCTCTTTCTGTTAATTTCCAGTTCATCCACGAAACTACTGAATACAAGCGCCTCTCGCATTCCGGACGGCCCATCGTCGCTAAGAGCTGATGTCGGTTGGTCATCAGTAACGAACGCATCGATCCAGGGCGTAGCCCGTTCTCGGACCACGTAGTTAACTGAAGAGTTATACTCCGGCCATTACAGGCGCGGCGATCCTCAGACCACCACTTCTTGATAGCAGCTGACTTACTTGGCCACCAGGTAACGAAAAGATAGTGGAAGACCGCACATTCTCTCCATTGCATAAACTGCTGTATAAGATGAGTGATGTATCCTAGCCAGGTAGCATAAGGAACGAAACGTAACAAGATACTACGAAACAGAACAACAGCAGAAACATTTGAATTAAGCATTAGCACAGACGTATACAATCACGTAGCAAAAAACGAAGACGAAATCAGGAAAAAAAAGTCTGTTGTTCTACAGACAGACCTAAAGAATAAGTCCCAGCAGAATGACAAAAAATTAATATCATTTTGAAAAATTAAAATATAAACCAAAGTGGATGGGGAAGATGCATTATAAGCTAGAATTGGCATAAATCAGCAAGAAATTACAGATAGAACAAAATATAGAAACAAAATTAAGATGTGGGAAAGTCTCCAAGACAAAATAATTACAAAAAAGACTGGGAAGGAACTGGATAGCAGAATAGAGGTTAGAAATAAATCGAACAGTTGAAGAAGTGCAAGACAAAACATAAAGCCAGATTAGTTGTGAAAACGCGGTTCTTAGCAGGCCTGTAAAGAAAGATGATGGTAATGACGAAGAAGAAGAAATGTAGAGGAAATAAAAGTGATTACCGTCAATGAAGAAACATTTTTATTTGTGTTAATAGCTACTCAAACTCAAGTGAACAAATGTGCACATCCTTCGAAGAATCAGAACATAACAAAAAATTTCCTGTTACCAAAAATTTCACAGTACTTTTATTTATACAGCAATTTTCTGTAACTCTTAAAATAATCTAGGAACCTTATTTTTCCGTATATGTACGTTTTTCGTATTAGGTGCATTGTGTAGCCACCTACTGCCAAGTATTCTATATCAGCGACCTCAGTAGTCATTAGACATCGTGAGAGAGCAGAATGGGGCGCACCGCGGAACTCACAGACTTCGAACGTGGTCAGGTGATTGGGTGTCACTTGTGTCACACGTCTGTACGCGAGATTTTCACACTCCTAAACATCCCTAGTTCCACTATTACCGATGTGCCAGTGAAGTGGAAGCGTGAAGGGAGATGTACAGCACAAAGGCGTACAGGCGGACCTCGTCTGTGGACTGACAGAGACAGCCGACAGTTGAAGAGGGTCGTAATCTGTAATAGGCAGACATCTATCCAGACCATCACACAGGAATTCCAAACTGCATCAAGATGCACTCCAAGTATGACACATAGGCAGGAGGTGAGAAAACTTGCATTTCATGGAAGAGTGGCTGCTCGTAAGCCACACATCAGCCGGTGAGTGCCAAATGACGTCTCGCTTGGTGTAAGGAGCTTAAACAGTGGACGAATGAACAGTGGAAAGACGTTGTGTCGGGTGACGAATCACGGTACACAATGTGGCGATCCGATATCAGGGCGTGGGTATAGCGAATGCCCGGTGAACGTCATCTGCCAGCATGTGTAGAGCCAACAGTAAAATTCGGAGGTGGTGGTGTTATGGTGTGGTCGTGTTTTTCATGGAGGGGGCTTGCACTCCTTGTTGTTTTGCGTGACACTAACACAGGACAGGCCTACATTGATGTTTTAAGCACCTTCTTGCTTCCCACTGTTGAAGATCAATTCGAGGATGGCGATTGCATTTTTCAACACGATCGAGCACCTGTCCATAATGCACGGCCTGTGCCGAAGTCTTACACGACAATAACATCCCTGTAATGGACTGGCCTGCACAGAATCCTGACCTGAATCCTATAGAACACCTATGGAATGTTTTGGAACGTCAACTTCGTGCCAGCCCTCACCGACCGACATCCATACCTCTCCTCAGTGCAGCACTCCGTGAAGAATGGGCTGCCATTCCCCAAGAAACCTTCCAGCACCAGATTGAAAATATGCCTGCGAGAGTGGAAGCTGTCATCAAGGCTAAGGGTGGGCCAACACCGTACTGAATTCTAGCATTACCGTTGGAGGGCGGCACGAACTTGTAAGTCATTTGAAGCCAAGTGTCCGGATACTTTTGAACACGTAGTGTAAGTTTCCTTTAACGTGTTAGTTGATTTTCCATATATGCAAGCAGTGTTTCCTCTGAAACTTTTAAAGTTCCTTGATCTGAGTATTGTGTTTCATAAAGAGAAAGTTGGAAATTAGCTCACGAGTCCCCTACAGTGAGCATGGAATATCGTCAGGGGATCTCGCTGGAGTCGTCCAGCACATCTGTGTAAGAACACATGACTCACCAAGTGAGATAAACTCCAGTGGCGCAAACAACAAGAGAGGCGTTGTGCGCTACGGAGAGGTCTCCTATCGAAATTCTGAGAACATACGCTCCAGGTAGAGTCGGGCATCACAGTACTTACTGCCATAACCATGGCAGGAAATTGAGAAAAATTAGAGCTGATGCAAGGTCCTAATGACTGTCGTTCATTCGCGGAGATAAAGGAAAGGGAGGGGAATTAATAGTGGAACCGAAGGTACCTTCTGTCGCACACTGTAGACATCTTGCGGAATATGGACATACGTGTGATTGTAACTGCCAGTCACAGTGTCAGACAATGTTGTGATTACTGGCAATCAAGAGACACAATGAAAATAGGTAGAAACTGGATTCTACGCTAGAATCTACCGGTTGATCAAAAAGTCAGTATAAATTTGAAAATTGAATAAATCACGGAATGATGTAGATAGAGAGGTACAAATTGACACACATGCTTGGAATGACATGGGGTTTTATTAGAACCAAAAAAATACAAAAATTCAAAAAATGTCCGCCAGATGGCGCTTCATCTGATCAGAATAGCAATAATTAGCATAACAAAGTAAGACAAAGCAAAGATGATGTTCTATACAGGAAATGCTCAATATGTCCACCATCATTCCTCAACAATAGCTGTGTAGTCGAGGAATAATGTTGTGAACAGCACTGTAAAGTGTAAAGCATGTCCGGATTTATGGTGAGGCATTGGCGTCGGATGTTGTCTTTCAGCATCCCTAGAGATGTCGGGCGATCACGATACACTTGCGACTTCAGGTAACCCCAAAGCCAATAATCGCACGGACTGAGGCCTGGGGACCTGGGAGGGCAAGCATGACGAAAGTGGCGGCTGAGCACACTATCATCACCAAACGACGCGCGCAAGAGATCTTTCACGCATCTAGCAATGTGAGGTGGAGCGCCATCCTGCATAAACATCGTATGTTCGAGCAGGTGTTTATCAGCCAGGCTGGGGATGATGCGATTCTGTAACATATCAGCGTATCTCTCACCTGTCACGGTAGCAGTTACAAAACCAGAATCACGCATTTCCTCGAAGAAGAAAGGTCAATAACGGTAGATGTAGTAAATCCAACCCCTACCATGACTTTCTCGTCGTGCAATGGAGTTTCCACGACAGTTCTAGGATTTTAGGTAGCCCAGATTCTGCATTTGTAGGCGTTGACAGACCCTCGGAGCGTGAAATGAGCTTCGTCGGTCCACAACACGTTACTCAACCAATCGTCATCTTCCGCCATCTTTTGAAACGCCCGCACTGCAAATGCCCTCCGCTTCACTAAATCGCCAGGTAACAGTTCATGATGCCGATGGATTTTGTACGGATAGCATCGGAGGGTACGCCTAAGTGCCAACCAAACAGTAGTGTATGGAATGCCGGTGCGACGTGCGACTGCACTAGCGCTGACTTCCCCGTGCATATACGAACCCGCTACAGTCTCCATTTCTTCCTGAACTTGTGCTCGGTCGGCCACTACGGGGTCTATTGTCTAAACAACCCGTGGCTTCGAACTTCGAAATCAATCTCGCCACAGTTGCATTTGTCGACGGACCTTTATCCGTTCGAATCCCCTTCCTATGGCGATAGGATCGTAACGCTGAACTAGCACATTCCCCATTCTGATAATAGAGCTTCACTAAAAGCGCCTTTTCAGGTAACGTCAACATACTGCGGGTTCGATTCCCGGCGGGGTCAGGGATTTTCTCTGCCTCGTGATGACTGGGTGTTGTGTGATGTCCTTAGGTTAGTTAGGTTTAAGTAGTTCTAAGTTCTAGGGGACTGATGACCATAGATGTTAAGTCCCATAGTGCTCAGAGCTATTTGAACCATTTTTGAACATACTGCGACTGCTGGCGCATCTGATTCTCTCTCTCTCATTACAGCTCCTTTTATACATGATTGTCATGCGCAGTCAGTGACGTTTTGCTGTCCAGCGCCATCCGTCGGACATTTTGTGAACTTTGTTTTTTTTTGTTCTAATAAAACCCCATGTCATTCCAAGCATGTGTGTCAATTTTTACCTCTCTATCTATATTATTTCGTGGTTTATGAAGTTTCAATAAATTATACTGACTTTTTGATCACCCGGTACTTCTCCACTCCGCAGCACCTTATGGTGTACGGCGGGAGGTACTTTGTATGCTACGTCGCTGTCCCTTGCCATGTGATTAAACGAAGAAGATGAAAAGAAGAAGAAATGGATGACGTCGAGAAGAACAAGACAGCGATCTTGATCAGAAGACGACTGCAGAGAGCATGGTGATGTATAAGAATGATGATGTTCAAGGAGTACGAGAAATAGCAGAAGAGGATAAAGTAAAGGAGTAAGATAATGTATAGAATAACTGAAAACAAACGCAAATCTGTTTATCGGTGATGGCAACAGAAATCCTCCAATCACACACGAATTCACTCACCACATTCGCTCTGATGCACTGAAATATGAAGTATAAAAATAATAAGTGATGAGAGCTAGCAAATTGTACAGAAAATATCAGAAGTAATGACAAAGCGAAGCACGATCTTCTTTGGACACTCCTCACACAATCGAAATTAACAGACACAATCTTTTTTAGAATAAAATTCTAAATCTGGAAGGTTTTCAAGCCAGAAAGAATAAAAATCAGGAACAACATTGACAGAGGAGAGGAGAGGAGAGGAGAAGACGACGTGGGTACAAGATGAAGCAATACAGGCAAAAGAGGAAACATCAAAGAAAGAAGTTCTCATCTGATTCCAGTTGGTCACCACGTAACTAGAAAAATCTACATCTATCTACATACTGAGCAAGCCATTGTATGGGGCATGGTGGCGGGTACTGTGGCTCACAATGTATTGCAAGCTTTTCATCTTAACTGTAAGTGTGTAGTGCAAGGGGCTCCAATGAGTGCGCCGGCCGTTGTGGCCGTGCGGTTAGAGGCGCTTCAGTCTGGAACCGCGTGACCGCTACGGTCGCAGGTTCGAATCCTGCCTCGGGCATGGATGTGTGTGATGTCCTTAGGTTAGTTAGGTTTAATTAGTTCTAAGTTCTAGGCGACTGATGACCTCGGAAGTTAAGTCGCATAGTGCTCAGAGCCATTTTTTTGCAATGAGTGCGTGTATAGACGAATTTGTCGTTTTGATGACAGTGAGAGTAAAGGACCAGTGACTAAGAATGAAACGTGGTGGCAATTACCGTTAAATGGAACAGAGGGAGATACAAAATTTGAAGTCCTCATCAGAAAAAGATAAGAACATCAACTTTATCACATTGCCTCATCCATATGACGAAAAACGGGTGCACTGTCTAGTAACAAGAAACTGTAGTCTCACCGCCTCTCCTCACCATCCTGGAGAAATACTAGCTATGAACATTTCTCTCGCCATCTCGTTTAGGATCAGTTACCAGCATATTAGCATACGAAGGCACCTTCTGGCGTTCAAGGGAATCAAGAAAATAATTTCAGAAACGAGAAATATCATTTACCTCCTTACCAATCTGTGGAAGCATGTGCGAACTCCCACGTAATTACTTTGCCCGTATCATTTTAAAATTGTGCAGATATAAAAAACTAGATATCTGGTCAGTACAAGGTAATTCTTAGGCTTGCTGTTAATTTCCCATTGCGTTATAACGATAAAAATTTACGGTGAAGGTCTTCTTTTATCATATTCTTTCAGCTAAAAATTGTTTCATATAATTTGCTGTGCAAAACATTTAAAAGTTAGTAAACACTTTCTGCCCGTGTCATATACTATTTTTTCCGATCTCAAATTTCATGCTTTTGTAGAAACTCTGTAGTACCATGAAGCTGACGCTTCTCCACTCAAACCATAATATTTATTAAACCCTTTATTTATTCACTGAACTAATTTGGAATTCATTGCGATTTTCAAGTGTTTCACGTTCTAGTGTCAATATGGGCGACAAACATCAAGAGTGACAGTTATGCTTGACAGCTATAGTACATATTATGCAACACCACTCTCAAGCCTGTTCTCTCATCCATTTATTTGCGGATTCTAAAATTTCCACTTCAAACACATCGTGAGCTCGGTTGTGAGAATTCAGCGCTGTACGGCATTGTCATTCTTCTGTTTGTTTCTTTTGTTACCAAACCAATAATAGTTCTCAGTTGCTCTAAATACAAAAAGGCGTCAACTGATTCCATGATTTCTTTATTAATTTGTGCTGTTTCTTTGACTCAAAAAGTGTTCACTGTTCCTTAGGTCAGTCTAACTTATTTGATTTTCTGGCATACTTTTTCTTTCAAGTTTATTCATTTCAAATTACTGAATTTTATATGCAGTAGGGACAAAAAGTGTAATATAATAAACCAAACCAAGATGGTTTATGTTGTGGGTTGGCAAGACAGCCAACCCACTATGAGAGGAAGCCGAAAGGCACGCGTTTTAGCTCACGCAGGCTGGCGAGAGGTCTGGAACATGTCTAGGAAATGAGATTAGCATAAAACGTACGTAGCTGATGGAATACTTAACTTTAATCCATAATTGGTGAACATCGCTCTTGACGGTACATGTTTTACAGCATCAATAGTAACTGGTAATGGCGCCTTGCTAGGTCGTAGCAAATGACGTAGCTGAAGGCTATGCTATCGTCTCGGCAAATGAGAGCGTATTTTGTCAGTGAGCCATCGCTAGCAAAGTCGGCTGTACAACTGGGGCGAGTGCTAGGAAGTCTCTCTAGATCTGCCGTGTGGCGGCGCTCGGTCTGCAATCACTGATAGTGGCGACACGCGGGTCCGACGTATACTAACGGACCGCGGCAGATTTAAAGGCTACTACCTAGCAAGTGTGGTGTCTGGCGGTGACACCACAGTTTATAAATCTGCCAGTGAGATGTATTCATTCTTTTTCTCAGCTTATGGATTTTAAGCATTTTCTACTGCTACTGGCAATGATGAGAAGTGAAATGGTCACCTTGAAGATAATAGGGATGTAAAATTCGATAATACATAAAAACCAAAACAGACTATGATGGCACACTGGCAATGTGCTAACGACGCTCCTACATTACGGACCATGAGTGTTTACTACAGTTTTATCATGCTTTTGTACCATCTGAAGGTGACAGTCATGCCTACAAATTTTGTATCCCTCTTCTGCTAGATTCAAGAAGACAGAAAAATTTCATGATTACCGGTAATTTCGAAACCGGTTACTGAGTAAAAGAAATACTTGCGATCATACATTGCTTTGGTTTTTATATGTTATATGGTGAGTATGGTTTGGGCGATATGGAGTCCCTAACCTTGTTCCATTTTCAGTTTTCAATTTTCCCGTTTTTGTAATGTCTAATGGAAGCTATAGCATTGCTAAACGTACTTTTCAGTGTATCTTGACTCAGTGCCTTGTTTACCAATGGTAATTACTCTAGAGTTTGTTGAAACTGAGTCAAAAGATTTTACAAAATCTTTAAATCACATACTCACACAGTGACTTCGATTACGAATTCCAAATGGCCAATTCTGGTATAACGATTTCTGAAGGCAACTTGTTCCTTAGGTTAATTAAAATCCTGTGGTGTCTTCCCTACGCGGTTAGTAACGATTCTATCAAACTTTTGTACAGGCTAGTAGTATACAGGATTTGTTAGAAATGCTCCATCTGTCTCTTTTCTTGTAATGTTGAACTGTTATAGCGAACTGCTTTCGGAAACGGCATTCTATCACACAAACATTCTGTAATTAATTTTGCAAGTTTCTTTTGTATTGTTTTACCTGTACATTTAATAAATGCTATTTTGTCTGAAACTGACATGGTGGGATCCTGGCTGTGTACAATTAATGTAGGTTAATTCTTACAAAGAAGAAAACAGCAACCAGCCACTATTAATATTGCTATTTATTTAGGTAAATAGCGCCGTTACCAGTCTCGAACTGGCAAGTTCATCATCAGACGGCTGTTCACATGATTTTCAAGATGCAGTTTACATTATTGTCCGTTTCCGATTTTTATTATTCCACAACACACCAAAAATACTTCGCTACAGTGGACTAATAAAAATCGGAAACGGACGATAATGTAAAGTGTATCTTGAAAATCATGTGAACAGCCGTCTGATGATGAACTTGCCAGTTCGAAACCGGTAACGGCGCTATTTACCTAAATAAATAGCAGTATTAATAGTGGCTGGTTGCTGTTTTCTTCTTTGTAAGAATTAACTTACATTTAATAAATGTTACTGTAACACCTTCACCACATACGTATATACACAGTGTATCGTAATTAGTAACGGAAACTGACACTAGTGAAAGTACACGGTAATACAATCGAAGATGTCTGAGTAAACATGGGATCTTACGTGAGGCGTTTGCGAGACAGTTGCAAATGTGTGGTTACAAGCCGCCATTGACTTAGATATGAAATGTCGTCACACTTAATGCCAAGACATTCCATCGTAAAAAAATTAGTACACCTGAAGACGTCGATTTTGATCCGATGACGGCATATGGCACCTGAGGAATAGTAGATGTACTGATAATGGTCTTCCGCCAACAGATAACGTAGTGGCATAATTACCAGAGCGCCATCCGTGTCTACCCTTTAATAGAGAGTGCTCACAGCCAAAAGGCTCAGTATGGTGCAAACGTGTGAAGCAAGCAGGCAACTATGCCACGGAGATGTAAACGTGCTTCATACAGCCAACTAAGCGAGGTTGAAAGGGGCAAAATTTTGGTCTTCCCAACGGCAGGATGGTGCTTTCGGAGAACTGCCTCGAAAGTTGGAAGTGCTGCGTCAGTTGTGCAGCGATGCTGGTATCAGTGGTCACGTCTACATCTTCATCTACATCTACATTTATACTCCGCAAGCCACCCAACGGTGTGTGGCGGAGGGCACTTTACGTGCCACTGTCATTACCTCCCTTTCCTGTTCCAGTCGCGTATGGTTCGCGGGAAGAACGACTGTCTGAAAGCCTCCGTGCGCGCTCTAATCTCTCTAATTTTACATTCGTGATCTCCTCGGGAGGTATAAGTAGGGGGAAGCAATATATTCGATACCTCATCCAGAAACGCACCCTCTCGAAACCTGGCGAGCAAGCTACACCGCGATGCAGAGCGCCTCTCTTGCAGAATCTGCCACTTGAGTTTATTAAACATCTCCGTAATGCTATCACGGTTACCAAATAACCCTGTGACGAAACGCGCCGCTCTTCTTTGGATCTTCTCTATCTCCTCCGTCAGACCGATCTGGTACGGATCCCACACTGATGGGCAATACTCAAGTATAGGTCGAACGAGTGTTTTGTAAGCCACCTCCTTTGTTGATGGACTACATTTTCTAAGCACTCTCCCAATGAATCTCAACCTGGTACCCGCCTTACCAACAATTAATTTTATATGATCATTCCACTTCAAATCGTTCCGCACGCATACTCCCAGATATTTTACACAAGTAACTGCTACCAGTGTTTGTTCCGCTATCATATAATCATACAATAAAGGATCCTTCTTTCTATGTATTCGCAATACATTACATTTGCCTACGTTAAGGGTCAGTTGCCACTCCCTGCACCAAGTGCCTATCCGCTGCAGATCTTCCTGCATTTCGCTACAATTTTCTAATGTTGCAACTTCTCTGTATACTACAGCATCATCCGCGAAAAGCCGCATGGAACTTCCGACACTATCTACTAGGTCATTTATATATATTGTGAAAAGCAATGGTCCCATAACACTCCCCTGTGGCACGCCAGAGGTTACTTTAACGTCTGTAGACGTCTCTCCATTGATAACAACATGCTGTGTGTTGTTTGCTAAAAACACGTGAACATTTTCACATCCATAGTTGAGAGTCTGGACGCTACGCAGCACAGGCGCCCGCCAGAATCGGCGTATTGTATGGGCAGCAGTGGCAGATCTTGCAGCTACCACAGCACATACGAAAGGTCTCGTGAGCCCAGACGTGTCAACACGAACTGTTGCGAATCGTTTATTACAAGTAGGGCTGTGGGTACGGCGTCCTCTAGCCCGTCTTCCGCTTGTAACGCCGGAAATGCATTTCCTCCTGTTTCCATCTATTGTACTATAAATTTTTTTCCTTATTTTGTTACCTGAAGATATGACATTTCTGTGTCTTTATTTACTGTAATTGTTCTATGTATAATGCATTTATGTCGATGTATAATTGGTATGTTTTGTAAATATTATTTGTATTTTTACGCTGAGTCTGGCCTAGGGAAAACTATGCTATCGAACGATTACATCGATAGGTCATGTGGAGAACCAAAGTGTTTAGGATCTTTGGTAGTGTGAACTCTGCCGCATGGAGCGCGGGCAGGGGGAGTCTGGCTGGAGTAGGGCGGTGGAGCGGGTGTGTTGTGTGACGCTCCCGGGAGTTTCCGCGCTTTCGGGGTTCGTCAGCGTGTAATTGCGCTCGACTTGCTATGATAGTTTCTGACACGGTGACGCGGACGGGAAACATTAGCTGGCACACATCGAGAGCCCGTTTCGCCTGGTAACCGTGTCGAGAAGAAGGAGAGCCAACATCCAGCTTCTGCAACAGCGATGGCCGAAAATGAGTGACTGTCGCCACCTCCCCGATCGACGACTGCAAACCTTCAATCAACCAACAAGGAAGACTGGAAGCACGTAAAGGTTTAGAACTGTATGGCAGACCTCAGCTTTTCAAACTGTTGCATCACAAAAATACAGCAACTTAGCATGAACCTTTGTTGCTCATTATCCCAACTGCATTACCAAGCAGGGTCCCTTCCTTTTCTGGAATGAACCCGAGTGTCGTTGAAATTCATATGCCAGCATTAAAGTAATATCATTCCATTTCACTGCTTTAATTTCAAAGTTCAATTAAAGTATTCATAGCTGGCTACAATATTTAGATTACACAAGCAGAAATTAAGAGTGCGAGTTTTGTTACCATATTTTAGCTTACCTGTGACTGCAGCTCAGCTTAGTACGTACTAAATTTTACTATTGTTAATTGTTCAGAATCATTTAATTCAAGTTCAAAGTTAAATCTCTTATTTCTAAATTGCGTAGATTCAAGTAGCTTTTGAAATGATTGTTGAGGTAGCCCAAGACTGACCTTATTTTATTGAATTTCGTGGTGCTTCAGAAACAAAGTTCACTATTAAATCCAGTCACTAAATTAACTTTCAATTTTCCGGTTTTATTAATTCTTTTGCTAAATTAAGTCAGAGTGTAGCGAAATGTATTACTTCTGACAAACATTCAGTTTTCACACAACACGTGTCAACCTTCAGTTGCCACGCTCTTAGTGCTAATTATATGTGCATTAGTTTTTCATTTTCAGTTATTATAGTAGTTGTCCATAGGACTGGCGACCGTAATTTTCCCCAAATCTCAAATATCCAATTAACGCCAATTGTTAACGTAACTACTGCACATTTACTTTCTTTATTAATTTTACCCTTTTCTCAAAATTAATTTTCACCAATTTCATTTGCATTTTTCCTTTCATTCAGATGTAACCCTTTCCTCCCTATTTACCGAAAAATTAATTCGGTGACGATTGGTTTTCCCAAATTTCCATTAGGTGCACGTGGTTTAATTTTTCACTATCACTAAGGTTGATAAGTGAGCGGGAGGTTACACGCTCATGCCAAAGCACTGATGTGTTGAGCTCGGTTGGTGCCGTCAGAGTATCACTTAGAAGATGGAATGCCACGCCGTGGGCTTCAGAAGCCGATTCTGCCTGCACGCAAGTAATGGTCGTTGGCACGTACCACCTAGAGTTGGTGAACGCTGGTTCGTAGAGTTCATTCGTCCAACAAACACTGGCCCCATCCCAGCCCCTGTGGTCTGGGTGCGACAAGCTACAGCTCTCCTTCACCTATGGTCTTTCTGGAGGGGACACTAACCAGCGCTTGGTATGTGCAAAATGTCAGATCCGTCATTTTGCCGTTCCGCAACAGGAAGGTGATGTATTGCTCCAACAGGATAATGCTTGACCACACACTGCCCGTGAAACTCAACGTGCTCTGCAAGATGTGCAGCAATTTCCTGGCCGGCACAATCTCCGGACTTGTCTCTCATTGAGCTTGTGAGGGATATGATGGGACGAGAAGTGATTCGTGCGACTCGTCAGCCAACAACTCTTACAGAACTACGATAACAGGTCGAGCAGACGTGGAGTAACGTATCCCAGGACGGTATTCCTCATCGGTGCGATCGACTGGATGACAGTCAACGTCTGCATTGCCGCCCGTGGAGACTGCACCACGTACTAATATAGGTGTTCCAGCAAGTGTCGAACCTGGTACCTCATAACCGCTTGTGCTACTGATCTGTAAATGTAATCATTTCATGTGCTCCATATGCACTGTTGCAACAATAAATCTTGAGTGAATTGGAAATCTCTAAAATGGTTATTAATTTTTTTCCAGCAGTGTAATTGAAATGTAAAATTTTCGATTGAGTCTTCATCTTCGATACTGCGGTGCGGGAATTTCAGTGTGTACCAGACAGGAACGAGGAACCAAATAAAAAATTAAAAACGTAACTTTATTTTTTAGAGACGATGATAAAAAATTTTCTGCCTAACTCTCGTAAGCTTCTACATTTAGTATTATATTAGGCGGAGAGTACAGCAACGTCTACATCTACATTCTACGAATTGCAACAAAATATGTTCAAAAATTCAAATGGCTCTGAGCACTATGGGACTTAACATCTCTGGTCATCAGTCCCCTAGAACTTAGAACTACTTAAACCTAACTAACCTAAGGATATCACACACATCCATGCCCGAGGCAGGATTCGAACCTGCGACCGGAGCGGTCGCGTGGCTCCAGACTGTAGCGCCTAGAACCGCTCGGCCACTCCAGCCGGCCGTAATGAAAGATGCGTCGCTTTGAATGTAGTCAACTGGAAGGAAATAGCAACAGACAGAAGGTGGCGAAGATAGACTGATGACGTTACACACCGTCTATAGATCCGATGATCGTTGCATAAGTAAGATAAGTACTTGAGTGAGTAAGTTCCTGCCTTGAAAGACGATTTGTGGAATTTCCGGAGCCTGAAGTTGTTAGACGTACGGCATCTTTTTTCGACTATCTGCCAACTAAGATTTTTCACATACCATGTTACATCGCCTCACCAGTTGTTAGCTGAAACATGTACTATGAAATATAATGATATTTAAGTAATCTTTATGACAAGCTGTGGTGAACTCATGTCAAGAATCGACGATCCACCACCATCACGCCATACGTCACCAATACAAATGTTTCCAATATTTCAAACTGTGAATAGTTTGTAGCTTCGAAGTTATAGGGATGTACAGGATTAAGAAATACCTGTACTAATTAGTACTAAATTAATACGTTGTCAGCTTAAATTAAACGATCTTGCATATACATCATCACTGAACTTTACTTTTAATACAAAAAATTATCTTTTTGAAAGTACTTCATCCATTATGGTTATGAGTAATTAGTTGTTGTGCAATACATTCCTAACACATATATAAACGGACATATAGATCACATGACAAACATTTCGGGGTAGAATGCTAATTTGGATGTTTAATTAGTTTTCACTCTCTCTCCCCTATCCCCGCTTTGTCTTGTCAAAGTAATCTACTCATCCACTGTGTTGACAATTCATCGCATAAATTACGTGGTATGTTGTTCGATCTGTTCACATATTTTAATAACAAACATTAACAGTAGCAACAGGCTGAATAACTGTGTGTGTGTGTGTGTCTGTGTGTGTGTGTGTGTGTGTGTGTGTGTGTGTGTGCTTGTCCGCTGCGGCACTGAAGCTACACTCAATTTTCAACACAATGAAATAACGCGAACTAACCAGTATGGAACATGCTGAGTGTAAGAAATCAGTCTGGTGACCGAGGGCTGGTTCCTGCGTTAGCCTGAATCATTCAGCTGTAAATCTTACAAAAAAATGAAAATAAAATAGCATAACAAGCTGAGGCTTTTATTTGCATGGAGGCACTACTCTTACTCGCAATAAATCGGTATGTTTTATTTTTCTTGGTTCTCCTACTGACTTACATTTGAAAATAACGGAGGATGAAAATAAATATATGTGACGCACTGTGACACTAGCGCTCACAAACTTAAATCCGAGGAAATTCGATTTGCGGTGAATCCAACGAAGACGGAAGGAAGATCAGGACTTAAAGTCTCGTTGATCCCGAGGTCTTCAGAGACGGAGCGGAAGCTCGGATTGTGGAAGGCAGGGGAAGAGAATCAGCATCCCTTTTAAAGGATCAAGTGGGGCATTTGCCTTAGGCGGTTTAGGGAGGCAACGGAAAACCTCAATCTGAATGTTTCCGACGGAGTAAACCCTAAGCTTCTCCGATGTCTTCCGGATTGCCGGACGAGGATTTGAACAGCCGTATTCAAGAATGAGAATGTCACCTCAGTCAGTGCTAATCTTTGGACTAGTTACAAACCTGTCTCAAACCGAGAGTTGCTGCTGGTGAGATACAGCACATAAAAAAAGGAAGCAATTTCCTCATCGTAAATAGTATAGTTAAAGCTGGATCATCACACCAGACACGCTTAAGCATCACGTCTCCCATTACGAGACATACGAGTGTTAAAAACACTGCTTATAATTAATACGCTACACATTTTCAGAGCGTAACCTAGGTTTCTGTGTACACTTGAAATCGGTACAAACATACAACCACCACCACGACCATAAAGTTCTTGTTACATCAACTACTGCTTGCAGACCTTAGATTTCTATAGGAAAAGCTTTCTAGTATGGCGGCGAGTTGAATTCGTCGTGCGCACCTGATCATGAGTTTCGGCACTTTTTGAGGCCACGCATAACATTGTTTTTACCATAGCAACAACAAAAGAGGAGTTACTAGAAACGGCAAGCCACAGTTATCGAGAAATAGACTGCCTGAAAAAAAAAACGGTTCAAATGGCACTATGTAACTTAACATCTGAGGTCATCAGTCCCCTAGACTTAGATCGACGTAAACCTAACTAACCTAAGGACATCACACACATCCATGCTCGAGACAGGATTGGAACCTGCGACCGTCGTGTGGTTCCGGACTGAAGCGCCTAGAAGCGCTCGGCCACAGAGGCCGGCAGACAGCCTGCGATGTAGCACTATAAAGCCCACCGATATATTACACACTCACACACACACACACACACACACACACACACACAAACACAAACACACACGACGCATATGAAACGTTTTATGAAAAGATTCATCTGATTTTAAAAATGTATCTTCTACTTTAACGAAGATACAAGTATTGACGCATGGATCGATACTTAAAGCATACTTTGGCACCACTCGCAAATTTCCGTTAATATATTTTCTGCTAGGGCCTCCATATTGCCGATATACGACTTGTATGGTCAATCATCAGTGTATGGAACTTGTCAAGCTAAGGCAGACGGAATGTGCTAATGTGCATTTTAATATATATTGCGAGTTTTAAGATTTAACAATCATCTGTGAGCGCTGCATATACGGACATAGTCATGTGCACTGTGTGCTTTGTGATTGTAAATGTTTAATTTCTGACTAGCTTTTGTAGAGGGTGCTACATTTTATTCACTAGTATGAAAACTTGGCATGAGGTTCAAACTCACGGCAAACACGTTTTGTAACAAAAAATTTTTGTTGACCAGAAGACACCAAAGTCTGTCGATACCGATTGTAGAAAAGAAAGTATTCATGCGATCTCCGCTACAGAAAGTTTTTTACCAGATAAACAATGACTTGTGCAGTTTTGTGAATTCATTCTTAGCCTGGGGATCGAAGATAACAATTTCCTTCTTTCACATTTGATGATCAGTGATGAGGCTACGTTATATTTAAACAGAAATGGAAGCTTTCCGAGTCCCAAACATCCAGTGAATTCAGGTTCGCTGAACGGGAAGGTCAAGCTGCAAGACCTCATTGACCAATACACTGTCCATGAAACGTTGTGGTTAGGTGCTCTCGCCCGATTTGTAGGAAACAGGATTGCCTTTTTGCAAGGGTAACGTTGTCCAGTTAGTCTATCGCAGACAGTACCTGCACATGCATTGATACTGAAGTGATCCTGCTCGAGGATTTGCGTCAACTCACACATGCGTATTGTAGTAATTTACTGTGTTATCTCTTGTGACGGGCCAGGCCACTGGATGCCACACATTTTTCGTATGAGTTTTTTTCCCTTTATTGTTATTATTATACCCAAACAATCAGGTAGGCTGTCAGCGGCATGCTACGCCGCTCTTTAGCCATAGTGTTGACAATAACAGAACACAGAATGGAGAATCAGAATGAACATAGTGACGAGCAAAAAATAGTGGTCACAGATACACAAAAAACACGGAGCCGTTCACACTCGACGATAACAACACTGAAAACACGTTGACACGGCGCACATAACACTGATGAATCCGACGGCACAAGTGAACGTAGAAGTGTAACGGCTGACATTATAAACACAAAACGACGTCACACACACGTGAAACTGATGGCTATGATATCCGGCGCGCGAAAGTCCACAGATCGTGTACGAGTCTGGGGAACTGCCAAGGGGGAGGGAGAGGGGTGAGCAAGAATGCCAATGGCGGAGGAGACGGAGGAAAAAACGGAGGAAGGGCTGGAGGGGAAGCCTGGGGAAGGAGTGGGGAGGAATGGAGGAAGGGAAGAGGGAGAGAAGGGAGGGAGGGTGCCCAAAGGAGCAAACACAGGAAGAGGGAGGAAGGATCAAAGTTGGTAGGAGGGGTAGATGGAGGGGAGGAGGGCATCATCAGGGAGAGGGAACTGGCGGAAGCCACCTTGGGAGAGGGTAAGGAGGGTGGAGAGATGGAGACTGGGTGGGACGTGAGAATACAGGCACGGCAGCAGGGGGGGGGGGGGGGGAGGCGGGAGAGGATGGGCGAGACAAGCGGGTGAGGTGGATCGAGTTTGCGGGAGGTGTACAGAATCTGTATCCTTTCAAGGAAAAGGAGGAGGTTGGGGAACTGAATGAGATCGTACAGGATCCGCGTGGGGGAGGGGAGACGGATGTGACAGGCGAGGCGAAGAGCATGGCGTTCAAGGATTTGAAGGGATTTATGAAAGGTAGGAGGGGCGGAGATCCAGGCCAGATGGGCATAACAAAGGATAGGGCGGATGAGGGATTTATAGGTGTGGAGGATGGTGGAGGGGTCCAGACCCCACGTACGGCCGGAAAGGAGCTTGAGGAGACGGAGTCGGGAGCGTGCTTTGGCTTGGATTTTCCAGAGAGTCGACGGTCGAGGGTGACGCCAAGGTACTTAAGGGTGGAGGTGAGGGCGATAGGACAGCCATAGATGGTGAGATAGAAATCAACGAGGTGGAAGGACAGGGTGGTGTTGCCTACAATGATCGCCTGGGTTTTGGAGGGATTGACCTTGAGCAACCACTGGTTGCACCAAGTGGTGAACCGGTCAAGATGGGATTGGAGAAGGTGTTGGGAGCGCTGCAGGGTGGGGGCAAGGGCAAGGAAGGTGGTGTCTTCGGCAAACTGGAGAAGGTGGCCGGGGGGTGACGGCGGCGGCATGTCCACCGTGTATAAAAGGTACAGAAGGGGAGAGAGGACGGAGCCTTGTGGCACACCGGCGGAGGGAAAAAAAGGTGTAAGAATCCGTGTTATGGATGGTGACGTAGGAAGGACGGTGGGAGAGAAAGGAGCCGATCAGACGGATGTAGTTAATGGGAAGGGCGAAGGTTTGGAGCTTGAAGAGGAGACCGGAATGCCATACGCGGTCATAAGCACGTTCGAGGTCCAGGGAGAGGAAGATTGCGGAGCGACGGGAATTAAGCTGTTCGGAAAGGAGATGAGTGAGGTGAAGGAGAAGGTCGTCGGAAGAGAAGGACGGCCGAAAGCCTCACTGGGTAACGGGAAGGAGGCGGTGCTGGCGGAGATGCTGGTGGATGCGTCGGGTGAGGATGGATTCAAGGACCTTGCTGAAGACCGAGGTAAGGCTGATGGGACGGTAGGAGGAGACGGTGGACGGCGGTTTACCAGGTTTAAGGAACGTCAGGATACGGGAGGTTTTCCACAGCTTCATACGAATAAAACGACCCATATTTGAACAGGTATTGCTTTCGGGGCATGTAATCGTAGGTACTTTTTCTATTTTTGATCATCACCACTCCCAGTCGTAATATGTCGTTTTTAGTTACTTAAACACATACCCTATAAACAATCTACATGCAGGGTATTTCTGTCTTTGCATCGTCTAGGGGTGGCAAATCACACCACGGAGAAGAGTTTTTGTTAGAAACAAAATATTCACAGAATATTCTCGCAGAATGTAGGCGTGCGTGACAGTTACTTTTGCCTCTAATAGATGGCAGCACGAACGCATCCTGCAGCGTTGGTATGCTATGTGTGTTGTCTATAATCCAGTCATCTGCTCCGCGATAAAGAGGATAGGTTGAGCTTTTAAAGAATCTTCCTCCGCACCGAGATACTCAATTCTTAAGGTTTTCTTGTTGGAAATCACTCTCAGTTTGCAAGACACTCGTTGACAGACTCTGCTAGTTCGGTGAAATCTGGCTGTCGGGGCCCGTGAATTAATAAAAAGATGGTTAGCGCCGCCGGGAAGCATCAGCAAACATTTTGTCTCTCACAAAAGCTGTTCACCATGACGTGACCTATCACTTCTGGCGTTTGATGCAAAGACTTAGAAACAACCTGTATATAATCGTAGTGTGTGTATGTGCACGCTCTTTTTTCTTTTTTCAAAAATATATATTTTACTTAACAAAAAAAAAAAAAAAATCGGCACAATCGATAGGCGAACTTCAATGCAAATCCGCATGTCCGGCCCATACTGAGTTCACCACTTGCCCTTGGTACTGGATCACAATGTGGCTGTAGCAATAGAACTAAAACAACACTGAAAAATTCTACGCTGATATTATCAACCTCAATCTTTTGCCAAATACAAGATGATTCCAACTTTCTGTTTTCGGCGATGAACATCAGTACAAAATTTCATCACTGCCCATGATCTACAACTATCAGTCTTCCCGTGTGGGTATCAGAAATGCTAAGCCACAAACTGACCCATGAACCGTGCCAGATTGTACACTACTGGCCATTAAAATTGCTGCACCACGAAGTTGAAATGCTACAGACGCGATATTTAACCGACAGAAAGAAGATGCTGTGATATGAAAATCATTAGCTATTCAGAGCATTCACACAAGGTTGGCGCCGATGGCGACACCTACAACGTGCTGACATGAGGAACGTTTCCAACCGATTTTTCATACACAGACAGCAGTTGACCGGCGTTGCCTGGTGAAACGTTGTTGTGATGCCTCGTGTAAGGAGCAGAAATGCGTACCATCACATTTCCGACTTTGATAAAGGTCGGATTGTAGCCTATCGCGATTGTGGTTTATCGTATTGCGACATTGCTGCTCGCGTTGGTCGAGATCCAATGTTAGCAGAATATGGAATCGGTGGGTTCAGGAGGGTAATACGGAACGCCGTGCTGGCTCCCAACGGCCTCGTATCACTAGCAGTCGAGATGACAGGCATCTTATCTGCATGGCTGTAACGGATCGTGCAGCCACGTCTCGATCCCTGAGTCAACAGATGGGAACGTTTGCCAGACAACAACCATATGCACGAACAGTTCGACGACTTTTGCAGCAGCATGGACTATCAGCTCGGAGACCACGGCTGCGGTTACCCTTGACGCTGCATCACAGACAGGAGCGCCTGCGATGGTGGACTCAACGACGAACCTGGGTGCGCGAATAGGAAAACGTCATTTTTTCTGATGAATCCAGGTTCTGTTTATAGCATCAAGATGGTCGCATCCGTGTTTGGCGACATTGCGGTGAACGCAGATGGGAAACGTGTATTCGTCATCGCCATACCCAGCGTGATGGTATGGGGTGCCATTAGTTACACGTCTCGGTCACCTCTTGTTCGCATTGACGGCACTTTGAAAACTGGACGTTACATTTCAGATGTGTTACGACCCGTGGTTCTACCCTTCTTTCGATCCCTGCGAAACCATTCATTTGAGCAGGATAATGCACGACTGCATGTTGCAGGTCCTGTACGAGCCTTTCTGGATACAGAAAATGTTCGACTGCTGCCCTAGCCAGCACATTCTCCAGATCTCTCACCAATTGAAAACGTCTGGTCAATGGTGGCCGAGCAACTGGCTCGTCACAATACGCCAGTCCCTACTCCTGATGAAGTGTGGTATCGTGTTGAAGCTGCATGGGCAGCTGTACCTGTACACGCCGTCCAAGCTGTTTGACTCAATGCCCAGGCGTATCAAGGCCGTTATTACGGCCAGAGGTGGTTGTTCTGGGTACTGATTTCTCAGGATCTATGCACCCAAATTGTGTGAAAATGTAATCACATGTCAGTTATAGTATAATATATTTGTCCAATGAATACCCGTTTGTCATCTGCATTTCTTCTTGGTGTGTTTCGTCATAGGTCTTAATAAAGATATTCACTTACATAAACAATAAACTTCATTCAGCATCGCCGTTTTGAAGCAAACTTCTAGGACCCTGACGATTTACTGTTTTGTTACTCATTCTTATTTCAGGGTGATGTAAGGGTACCGTTGTCGACACTCTTACTAAATAATCGATTATAACCACTTACTTCCGGTGGATACTATATCGCTGGCCTTCTGGAAGTTTCTAGGAAGGCACAGTTTGCACCAATAGGCGGCAATCCCCGCGTTAGATCGCCCACACTCAGGCGGATGCTGGAGAAGCAGCCGATGATAGCGGTCATAGTGCGGCCCCAGTATTGGGACAGTTTATGCTAACTGAAAGAAAATCTAGATGATTAAGACTTTGAGGAGTTCAGTGAAACGAGGAAGTAATTCTATAATTGCGGAAGAAGTAGGGTCAATATATTTGCAATGGATCGCAAGTTATGAGTGGAACTGAGATCACTGAATATTAATGCCACGCCGGCCGTGGTGGCCGGGCGGTTCTAGGCGCTACAGTCTGGAACCGCGCGACCACTTTGGTCGCAGGTTCGAATCCTGCCTCGGGCATGGATGTGTGTGATGTCCTTAGGTTAGTTAGGTTTAAGTAGTTCTAAGTTGTAGGGGACTGATGACCTCAGAAGTTAAGTTCCATAGTGCTCAGAGCCACTTTTTTTTATTAATGCCACGTGGGTGTTTCAACATTAATAAGGAAGCGGTGGATATTATCGGACATCGGAAGAAATTCTACTTTGCGCCATTGAGTCTGTTTAACTCTTCAGAACGTGTTCCCCAAGTTAAATTTTATGTAGTGGCTCTGCGAACTGAGTACTGCGAATCTTTGTACGAGACGGATTAGCGACCATTTTCTTGTCTCAGAAATCAATATACTTTTCTTCTATATAATAACTTTTATCATTCCTAAATAGTCTTTTAATATATATCCTGTGTGCTGCGTAGGTTGGTTTTAGGCGCATGGTAGGTTCCAACAACCGCCTACGTATCTGAACGTAATCACCAACCCTCTTCTCTCACTTTCCCGATAGCCGAAAGAACTATTAAATAAAAAAGAGGATGGTTGCAGAGAGCAAAAATGTTTTGATGTGGTTATTCATCTATTTACTTCCCATAAGAGGCATCAAGTGCACAGTTAATTTATTTCTTGTGGGCCCTTGTGTAGTTTTAGCCTCGTAACGTAAGTAGTCAATTCTTACGAGTGTACAAAGGGACCACCGAGCTCTGGAAGAGGGGGGAACAGCGCTTTGGCACCCTCTGCCACTGTAATGGCGGCGGGTGGGGACTGCGTTGCTAGGAGACATCAACCACGCAGCGGGAGAGAAAGACAGAACACTTGTGCTGTCTTGTTTCTCAGCTACTGGGGCATCTTCTATTATTTGCAGCCAGCTCTGTCACTTTGAAACGTGCACGTGACATCATGGACTCGGAGACAACACAAAGATACTACAAGTTGTTGATTACGCGTTAGAAGAAAATGGAATTTGGACGAAGAGGAGGGCATCTGACCTTAACACGCTAATACGGAAGTTTACTAACACCGCGCGCATCGGACTCTTAAAAGCAAGTGGAAACATTTACAGAGTGGACAGTAACAGAGTCACCAAAGGACTGCTCAACATTATTTATCCACAGTAAGGTAGAAGTAAATTAGAAGAATCTTGGGAAAATTTACAAGACAGATCACGCAAAAAAAAAGAATAAAGTCTCAAACCTTCGAAACGCAAGTACAGAAACATACGAAACTGGTATAGGCATGCTTATTCAAATACAGATAGATGTAAACATACAGAATACGGCGCTGACGTCGGCAACGGCTATGTAAGACAAATGTCTGGCGCAGTTGTTAGATCGGTTACTGACGCTACAACTGCAGAGTATCAAGATTTAAGTGAGTTTGAATGTGGTGTTACAGTCGGCGCACGAGCGTTGGGACACAGCATCTCCGAGGTAGCGAGGAAATTGGTTTTCCTGTACTACCATTTCACGAGTGTACCGTGAATACCAAGAATCCGGTAAAACATCAAATCTCCGACATCGCTGCAGCCGGATAAAGATCCTGTAAGAAGTGCACAGAAGTGCAGCCCTTCCGCAAATTGCTGCAGATTTCAATGCTGGGCCATCAACAAGTGTCAGCGTGCCAATCATTCAACGAAACATCATCGATATGGGCTTTCGGAGCCGAAGGCCCTCTAGTGTAATCGTCATAACTGTACTACACAAAGGTTTACGCCTCGCCTGGGCCCTCAGCACCGACAATGGGCTGTTAATGACTGGAAACATGTTGCCTGGGCGGACGAGTTTCCTTTCAAATTGTATCGAGCGGATGGATGTGTACGGGTCTTGGAGACAACCTCATGAATC
Source organism: Schistocerca serialis cubense (assembly GCF_023864345.2). NCBI lineage: Eukaryota > Metazoa > Arthropoda > Insecta > Orthoptera > Acrididae > Schistocerca > Schistocerca serialis. The sequence goes on from NC_064641.1 coordinate 172,440,401, forward strand.
CATGGACCCTGCATATCAGCAGGAGACTGTTCAAGCTGGTAGGGGACTCTGTAATGGTGTAGGGCGTGTCCAATTGGAGTGATGTGGGACACTTGATACGTCTAGATACGACTCTGAAGGTAATCATCCTGTCTGATCAGCTGCAACCATTTATGTCAATTGTGCATTCCGACGAACTAGTGCAATTGCAGCAGGACAATCCGACACCCCAAACGTCCAGAATTGATATTAAGTGGCTGCAGATACACTCTTATGAGCTTAAAAACTTCCGCTGGCCACTAAACTCTCCACACATTAACATTATTTAGCATATCTGGGATGCCCTGCAACGTGCTGTTCACAAGAGGTCCTCACTCCCTCGTACTCTTATAGATTTACGGACAGTCCTGCAGGATTCATGGAGTCAATTTCCTCCAGCACTACTTCAGACATTAGTCGAGTCCATGCCACATCGTGTTGCGGCAGTTCTGCGTTCTCGCGGGGGCTCTACACAATATTAAGCAGGTGTACCAGTTTCTTTGGCTCTTCATTGTAGAGCCACTTAGAGAAGACCGGAAGGTAAATGTCAGAAGAAAGAAACAAAGAATATAGTGAATTAAGTAAGAGATTCTGTGAGAAGATAAAAGAATTCATGGTCACCAGCAGGAAACACTTCCTGAAGAGTGTACTGCAGCTTCTGCGACATCTCTTACTATTCCTATTGTTCTTTCTTTTTTCCTTCGGTTCATTGAGGCAATACATGATGGAACCTATGAACGCTTGCACTGCATCCATGGAGACCGCTTTGAACATAGTTGTAGCAAGGAAGAAATTAATATCATGTAATATGTAATGCTATGTGTCAGAACTAATACACTACTGACCATTAAAATTGCTACACCACGAAGATGACATGCAACAGACGTGAAATTTAACCGACAGGAAGAGGATGTTGTGATATGCAAATGATTAGTTTTTCAGAGCATTCACACAAGGTTGGCGCCGGTGGCGACACCTACAACGTGCTGACATGAGGAAAGTTTCCAACCGATTTCTCATACACAAACAGCAGTTGGTCGGCGTCGCCTGGTGAAACGTTGTTGTGATGCTTCGTGTAAGGAGGAGAAATGCGTACCATCACGTTTCCGACTTTGATAAAGGTCGGACTGTAGCCTATCGCGATTGCGGTTTATCGTATTGCGACATTGCTGCTAGCGTTGGTCGAGATCCAATGACTGTATGGAATCGGTGAGTTCAAGAGGATAATACGGATGCCGTGCTGGATCCCAACGGCCTCGTATCACTAGCAGTCGAGATGATAGGCATCTTATCAGCATGGCTATAACGGATCGTGCAGCCCTGAGTCAACAGATGGGGACGTTTGCAAGACAACAACCATCTTCACGAACAGTTCGACGATGTTTGCAGCAGCATGGACTATCAGCTCGGAGACCACGGCTGCGGTTACCCTTTGACGCTGCATCACAGACAGGAGCGCCTGCGATGGTGTACTCAACGACGAACCTGGGTGCACAAATGGCAAAACGTCATCTTTTCGGATGAATCCAGGTTCTGTTTACAGCATCATGATGGTTGCATCCGTGTTTGGCGACATCGCGGTGAACGCACATTGGAAGCGTGTAATCATCATCGCCATACTGGTGTATCACCCGGTGTGATGGTATTGGGTGCCACTGGTTACACATCTCGGTCACCTCTTGTTCGCACTGACGACTCTTGGAACAGTGGACGTTACATTTCAGATGTGTTACGATCCGTGGTTCTACCTTTCATTCGATCCCTGGGAAACCCTACATTTCAGCAGGATAATGCACGACCGCATATTTTAGGTCCTGTACGGGCCTTTCTGAATACAGAAAATGTTCGATTGCTGCCCTGGCCAGCACATTCTCCAAATCTCTCACCAACTGAAAACGTCTGGTCAATGGTGGCCGAGCAACTGGCTCGTCACAATATGCCAGTCACTACTCTTGATGAACTGTGGTATCGTGTTGAAGCTGCATGGGCAGTTGTACATGTACACGCCATCCAAGCTCTGTTTGACTCAATGTCCAGTCGTATCAACAGTGGTTGTTCTGGGTACTGATTTCTCAGGATCTATGCACCCAAATTGCGTGAAAATGTAATTTAAAAAAAAATGGTTCAAATGGCTCTGAGCACTATGGGACTTAACATCTATTGTCATCAGTCCCCTAGAACATAGAACTACTTAAACCTAACTAACCTAAAGACATCACACAACACCCAGCCATCACGAGGCAGAGAAAATCCCTGACCCCGCCGGGAATCGAACCCGGGATCCCGAGCGTGGGAAGCGAGAACGCTACCGCACGACCACGAGCTGCGGGCGAAAATGTAATCACATGTCAGTTCTAGTATAATATAATTTTCTAATGAATACCTGTTTATCATGTGCATTTCTTCTTGGTGTAGCAGTTTTAATGGCCTGTAGTGTAGCTTTATTAAACACTCAGCGTCCATCTCCGATCGTGATGTGAACTTTTTTGTTCCATTTCCTGTCAGAAATGAGGAGCTGGAGTTTACCCCTTATTTAAGGTTGACCATGTGTATATCGTGGGATATAACAGCCCCAGTACGCTTTCCTGAGCTACGCCTGATGATATCTTCTAAAGATCCCCATCCCTGCGAAAACCAGTGAAGCGAATCGAGGATACATTCTAATGCTGTGGCACGTGGTACGTAAACTGATCCACACTCGTTTCCACTGCATGTGTATCGAGCGAGTGGTCGGAACTGGTGCACTACCGACGTAGAGACTGTTGTGGAGAGGGGACTGAGTATGTGGGTGGCGCGAGGAATGCGTATCGGATAGACGGCATCGGAAATTGGACGTGCCTTCACACAGCGCACCCCTTTCTCTGTCTGGCACGCGCGCCACGTAACCCATAACTCTTCTCTGTGCAGACCTCTAACATTGCGAGCGTTCGGCATGGGCAGCGCACACTGCGAGCAGATGCTAGAGAAGCTTTCACTGCACTTTTACTGCTTCACCCTTGATCCACGTTCATCACTCTGAAAAGACTTCTTTACAACGTAACGTAATTTTCAAGTGGTTCCTCCCTTCTCTTTCTCTGAAATAGTGGCAATTTTCAGAGAGGCGGTTCAATCGAATTAATTAAATGGAATGACATGTATCTAACAGATGCTGACAACAGTCGCCACAAGTGGACAACGCTTCACTTGATGGAAGTTAGTGATTCTGTCACCGCACATAGTTCGTGCTCCGAAAAGAAAGTAAATATGTTCAGCGCAGAGTGCTGTAAGAGAATAATAGACCTTTTCTCTGCCACCATCGATTAAAATAGTACAGCGGGGCCTGGATTTGACTGGCACTGAAGATCGACAACGTCACTGTATGGAGACCAATGACTGAATCTTTCTCAACATAACTTTTACAAAAATTACTAAGAGATATTATAATGACCGGTAATCTATCTCAGGCAGCTTTGTATTTTGTTCAAAGACAAATTAATGATTGAACAAGGTTTGTGTTCTGTCGTTATGTCTCCTAACAATTCGTTGCCGACTTCGCTGTTCCAGCCGTCGAATAGTGTAAAAAAATGAATAAATATGTTTACATTATGAAATTCGGGGAAAGGAAAGTATTCTTTAAATAATAGCAATGGTATAGGCTACATACACAAGTTTAATCTTATTTTAATGCCAGCGAAATGTACGTATTCGGCCAGACACTTACAGAATAACTCAACTCTGCGTCACAGAAGCCAGAAGACAAGATAGAAGTGAGCCAGGGCTCATAAAACAGTAGAAGTATATTTACATTCTATTGTTTTTGCAAACGAATGCCGCATGTCTCAGAGTGTCTAGAAAGTTATGATTTGAAATACAGATCACTGGTATCTTTCTTACGATATCTGCGTTTTACAGTATCGATTTAAACGAAATTTGTGTATACGTAATTAAAGGAGGAAAGATGCACATACGCAGCGTTAGAGCTAAGCACTAACCTTAATACCAATAAGAAAAACATGTTTTTTTTTTATGAAGAAACATCTCAATTTCCAATAGCTTTTCAAACCAACTGAAGACGGTCAATAACCAGCAGCATACCGTTAACTTCGGTCTTGGGTCCTTTGTTGTTCTTAATGTATATTAATGACTTGCCATTCTATATTCATGAAGAGGCAAAGTTAGTTCTCTTTGCTGATGATACAAGTATAGTAATCACACCTGACAAACAAGAATTAACTGATGAAATTGTCAATAATGTCTTTCAGATAATTACTAAGTGGTTCCTTGTAAACGGACTCTCACTGAATTTTGATAAGACACAGTACATACAGTTCCGTACAGTAAATGGTATGACGCCATTAATAAATATAGACCTTAATCAGAAGCATATAGCTAAGGTAGAATATTCAAAATTTTTAGGTGTGTCCGTTGATGAGAGATTAAATTGGAAGAAACACATTGATGATCTGCTGAAACGTTTGAGTTCAGATACTTATGCATTAAGGGTCATTGCAAATTTTGGTGATAAACATCTTAGTAAGTTAGCTTACTACGCCTATTTTCACTCATTGCTTGCATATGGCATCATATTTTGGGGTAATTCATCACTGAGCAATAAAGTATTTATTGCACAAAAGCGTGTAATCAGAATAATAGCTGGCGTCCGCCCAAGATCATCCTGCAGACATTTATTTAAGGATCTAGGGATATTCACAGTAGCTTCTCAGTATATATACTCTCTTATGAAATTTGTTATTAACAACCAAACCAAATTCAAAAGTAACAGCAGTGTGCATAACTACAATAGTAGGAGAAAGGATGATCTTCACTATTCAAGATTAAATCTCACTTTGGCACAGAAAGGGGTGAATTATACTGCCACTAAAGTTTTTGGTCACTTACCAAGTAGTATCAAAAGTCTGAAAGATAACCAAGTATTTAAGAAGAAATTAAAAGAATTTCTGAATGACAACTCCTTCTACTCCACAGAGGAATTTTTAGATATAAATTAAGAAAAAAACTTAATTATGTTGTTAAATTAACTTAATTATGTCATGTATTGGAAAATTTGACTCGTTCCACATCATTACGAAATATCGTATTCGTGATCCATGAAACTAGTATTAATCTAATTTAATCTAATCTGAAGGTTTTGGTCTTGTCACACCCCTTGAAACCTTTTCAGACGGATATGCGGTCGATTTAATTGTAATTCTGCTACTGTAACTTGATTCAATGAGTGAAATTTAAGGAATAGTATTCACGAAGAAATATCCCTAATAACTTAAGGCGGATGTCTAGGAAGGGTTGGGAATGGAAGAGACTGTAGGACGTAGGCCATAGGCCATTTAACGTATTTTAAAGACATATTCCTAAATACCCGTGCCATAAACAGCATTTTTGCTGGCGAGATTTAGTACAGAAAGACGGTGCTGTCTGTGAGCATATGCTCTAATCAGCTTTTCTCAGCCTTTCAATAATTGCGAACCAGTTTTCTATCATAATTTTCATCAAACACCCACGCCCTCCATCCTTCCATGTATGATAACTGCAGACCTTACATATTACCGAGAGTACGTAAATTTATTGTTATTTCGCAACAGCGATCTTCTACATTGATAAAACTAGAATCGACGGCTGCCTATTTCTGTCTTACAGACAGCGCGCGAAAAGTTGATGGATTAAATCAGGTGTGCCGGGGTCTGAGGACGTGGGAAGGGGGATATTTTCTCGCTTTCCTTCCAGTGTTGATAACTCACAGCCGTGCGAGCCACGTACCGATCATCTGCAATTTGTAAATGTATGTGTACTGCACATTCAGCGTTACTGTTTTATTGCGAGGCAAGATGATTATCACGTGGGAAATTTTTGTAGAAGAGGAAAACCGACCGGAAGCCGTGAAGTTTCGAGATGGTTTATTTATAATGAAATTGGGCTACTTACATGGGAACCTCCCCGTCGCAACCCCCTCAGATTTAGTTATAAGGCCTTGAAAAACTGAACACAGATCAATCGAGAAAACAGGAAGAAGTTGTGTGCAACTATGAAAAAAATAAGCAAAATATACAAACTGAGTAGTCCATGCGCAACATAAGCAACATCAAGGAGAGTGTGAGCTTAGGAGCGCTGTGGTCCCGTGGTTAGCGTGAGCAGCTGCGGAACGAGATGTCCTTGGTTCAAGTCTTTCCTCGAGTGGAAAGTTTACTTTCTTTATTTTCGCAAAGATATGATCTGCCCGTTCGTTCATTGACGTCTCTGTTCACTGTAATAAGTTTAGTGTCTGTGTTTTGCGACCGCACCGCAAAACCGTGCGATTAGTAGACGAAAGGACGTGCCTCTCCAATGGGAACCGAAAACTTTTGATCGCAAATAGGTCAACCGATTCCTCCACAGGAAAGCACGTCTGATATATTCTATACGACACTGGTAACGGCATGTGCGTCACATCACAGGAGTATGTTGTCGACCCACCTAACTTGTACACTTGGCGAATGGGTAAAAAGATTCTTCTGCCTTGCCCGATTTAGGTTTTCTTGTGGATGTGATAATCACTCCCAAAAAAGTGATGGAAACATAAGAATTTGTCACATAAACTGCAAAAAATGAATGCAACAGTTTCACAGTCTCACAGTCTCACAGTTTTCCCTGTGCTCTGTCAAAACATATGTTTTTAACGTTTTCAAATTTTTCCGTGTGTAGACCGTCAAATCCTGCGGATGTCCAAGCAAATCTGAACATGTCCTGGAATTTTGGAGAGCGAAGTTGATTATGTGTGAGTGCCTGAACTTTGATAATTGCTACACGATCACGTAAACAATACTGCTCTGTGTGTGTACCTGTGTAGCTTCGCAAAATAATTGTCTGAAAATAAAAAATTAAACTTTCCACTCGAGGGAAGACTTGAACCAAGGACCTCTTGTTCTGCTGCCGCTCGCACTATCCACGGGACCACGGCGCTCCTGAGCTCGCACTATCCTTGATGTTGCCTATCTTGCACATGAACTGCTCAGTTTGTATATCTTGCTTTTTTTTTTTCATAGTTCCACACAACTTCTTCCTGTTTTCTCGAGTGATCCATTTTCTGTTTTTCAAGCCCTATCCACTGTGCCAACTTATAACTAAATCTGAGGGGGGTGCGATGGGGAGGTTCCCTTGTTAGTTGGCATATTCGAGAAATTAGACACCTTGGATACCTTGAATACAAGCAGCAAATACACAGTGTTAGAAACGAGTTAATGAGTTAATGCGTTTTAAACAAAGTTAGAATTGTGGAGCAGAAATTTAAAGCAAAACATCCTAGAAAGATTTGCAAATGTGGATGAATGTGTTAACATGTACAAGCCTTAAGAAAAACATTAAAAACTGTTTTTTTAACCACTGAAAATCATTTAACCACTCTGGAAAAGAATTTTAAAAAGCATTTTCTTGCTGATGAAAACTTGGGCTCGTTATCACGTTACGCGTGCTTCAGAGATCCATTTCAAAATACTCCTGAAAATCTCTCAACTCCCGTATAAGAAATCTTCATAGACATCACAGAAAATTATGAAAAAAAAAATTATAAATCGCTCTTTGAATTTTGGGCAGTGGTGGCTGATGAGTTTTCTGCACTGAAAACAAGAAAACTTCGTATACTACTACCATTTTCAGCATCCCACGTTTCTGAGACCGGACTTTCTGCGTTGGCTGCTTTGAAGACAAAATATAGGGTGAGACAAAAAGGACTTACAACTTTGGAATGATATAGAAATTTACTAAGATTGAAATTGATGCCGAACACTTGTTGTGGAGTTCATTTAATGAAACCAAAACTCACAGCAAGCACGCTCCGCACCAGTGAGAGTAGCCATTTTAACTGCGCACTACGGTGGCGCAATGGAGTACTGATGTACTATGTAAATCAAACCTGAGGTTGTTTGGTGAAAAATGACACATCTGCCGATTCTATACGTCATCTCAATAAATTTCTATATCTTTCCAAAGTTGTAAAGTCCTTTTTGACTCACCCAGTATTGATCTTAGCTAAACATAGAAAAAGAAATAACATTAAACCTTTCTTTGAGAAACTGTGTTCTGTAAGAAATTCATTGTACGGTATTGATACAGTATATCGCTGTAAAAGTGAATTTAATATTTTATTAAGTCAGAAAGTATTTTGCTTTGCTTGCTTTGCAGTAAATTAATCAGGTTTTGAATTCATGTAATTTTCTTTTCAATAAGCTTGCGTCTCCCATTTTGTGGTATCACGCTCACAACGGATTGAGAAATAGCTGCTCAAGACGATATGCGACGTATGCGTTTACGTTCAGTGTGAATGAGTCAACAACAGATGACTGCCAATGATGTTTCGTAAGTTACTGTGAAGCACACCGTAACGATTATTTTGGCTAAGACGGTTTTGGATGATATGGTTTTACAGACTTATGAGTACTGATTTTCAATCACTCGACTTTCTGTTGTTTTCCTTAGAGATCGTCGATATTCTGTTCTGTGAACTGTGAAGCACACCGTAACGATTATTTTGGCTAAGACGGTTTTGGATGATATGGTTTTACAGACTTATGAGTACTGATTTTCAATCACTCGACTTTCTGTTGTTTTCCTTAGAGATCGTCGATATTCTGTTCTTCTTCAAACTGTTAGCAGTTGCATAATCATATTGCATTACTGGCCGGGAGACCAGTGTTGGGGTTGGTCGGTCGCCTGGTGTAAGTCTTTCTATTTGAAACCACTTCTGCGACTTGTGCGACTGCGTGATGAAGATGAGATGAAATGAGAAGAGCGAGACAAACTTCCGGTGCCAGAGCGAAGAAAATCTCTGACCCGGCCGAGCACTAGAGGTACCAACGCTAACCACAGGTACACATGTTGCAGTCGGATGGTACGGTAATGTACATTATTGCAACACAGATATACCTCGGAAACGGTAGTAGGTATTTCACTGAAGATACTGCCCACGTCGAAGTCGGTAGCGAAAAGTTATGGCGGGAGGGGCACTGGGAAGTGTTATTAGTGGAAGCAGGAAATGACGACTGAAAATGCCTGCACTCTACTCTTGAGGTTCATTGCGTCAAATACCTGAATGTTAAAAATAGTTTCATGGAGTTCCCGAACGCGGGAAGTCAGTTGGCAGCTCTGCTAGGTGTAGGAGTGTTGGGATCTCTGGAGTCAAGATGCTGATTTCGGCCGGCCGGAGTGGCCGTGCGGTTCTAGGCGCTACAGTCTGGAACCGAGCGACAGCTACGGTCGCAGGTTAGAATCCTGCCTCTGGCATGGATGTGTGTGATGTACTTAGGCTGTTGTTGTTGTGGTCTTCAGTCCTGAGACTGGTTTGATGCAGCTCTCCATGCTACTCTATCCTGTGCAAGCTTCTTCATCTCCCTTAGGTTAGTTAGGTTTAATTAGTTCTAAGTTCTAGGCGACTGATGACCTCAGAAGTTAAGTCGCATAGTGCTCAGAGCCATTTGAACCTTTTTTTTTTTTTGCTTGTTTTCGGATGTTACTGAGCTAACGCAACACATAGAGTATATTGTTCATACTGGGCGGATGTTTAGAACTAGATTTATCGAGCATTTGTTAACCAAATAAAAGTCAAGTAAAGCAGCACTCTGCATTTGCTGAACACCTGAAGACTACAGGGCACCAGCCACCCACGCTCGATGATCTTTGCATTTTACATTCTGCTACGTAGGACAAAAAGCTTGATTTGTTGGAAGAGTTGGAAATCCTTAAACAGAGGTGTACAGTCGACGAGCAATTGCTGGACGATAAGCTCACTAGTAGGAACCAAAGCTATTATGATTCAAGGATGTCAGTTTTTAAAATTCTTTCATAATTTTGGTTATGTTCGTCTCATGGGTTTCCACTTCAGTATTATTTATTCCCCCCCCCCCCCCCCCCCCCTCACCAATTGATTCATTTTTAGACATTATACTTTCCAAGTTGACTGGGGGCTTACTGTTTTAAGAATTTGTTTTATCCCCGGTTATCCAGATGACGCCCTTCTTTGGTGGTCGTCTTTCGGTATTTAATTTACTTGCTGCTGGTGTCATTATTTTATGTATTTGGAGAAATTTAAAGTTTCCCTTTATGTGCGACTACGTTTTGGCTAATGAAACCTCTTAATTCCATTACAGTGACTCAACCATTTTTAAATGTCTTTTCTAAGCACTAAATGTTCTGTCATTGAACTACTCTGAGCGACACCTATGTGTGTCTTCTGCAGTCATTGTATGCAAGCCTCATTCCATTGCTCGCCTGTGTGCCCCCCGTGAAGTAGCGGACGCATCTCCGTGCATTCTGTTTAGGTGTGTATACTTGTTTGTGAGTGTGGCCTTACTATTGCACCGTACTGGTACGACTTTATTAAGGTATGTTTCGTTCAATTTATTACTTATTTAACATTCTGCTCCGCCGTTACACGATATTACGTCAGTTCTTTTTGAGTCGTCCTCTGTGGGTTTATCTGATTTGACGTGTGCTTCGTTCTAGCACAGAGCCGCTTCGTGGTTTTTAAAATGTTTTAGAAGGAAAATTTGAAGGTAAGTAACGATTCCTTCTTCACATCTAGAATCGTGCATGCTAGGACCATACATCAATTTTTGCTTATTTTGTTATCCCTATGAATAATCTGATGACGTTCCACGAAGGCGAAACGCGTTGTTAACCAAAAGCCTTTCTAATTCAAACACAAATTATTTCTTCCAGAACGGAAGATTTACAAGAATTTGCAAGTGCATTTCTCGTTTCTGGATATCGAGTGCTGAGGATTTTTTCCAGTTTTGTAGGCAAGTGAGCGGCTTACTCTGTACTCGCGTGTTTCGTAAGAAGAGACCTATAGCAGGTAGTACAGTCATTAGCTCGCTGGAGGTGGTATTTTATGGAACGGGAGGAGATGGCGAGATCTGACTGAAGCAGATAAACTGAGTCTGTGTCTATGGATTCTAACTGTTGCCCTGTTATTATCTTTGTTGAAATTGGCTGCGGTAGTATGAAGGAGCAAGTGGGGGGCACTGTATCGATAGTTAGCGTCGAGTCTATGAATCTTTATGAACGAGGTTAGGTTGGTACAAGGCATTTATTATTTAGGTTGGAGTAATGACAACTTCAGTCTTGTTTCCCAGGTCAAAGCGAAGCGGCTGACCCTTATTAAAACTGTTCTCTGGAGTCTAGCAGTGCAGAGAATTAATCCGTATCCACGGACAGCCGCTTCCTAGTAAATTAACGGAGTTATTCGTCGTGTAATTTGTTTCACGCGCTGCAGAACATAGTGCACGTCGATTCTGGCAGTGGAAGGGTGTTGGGGATTCGAAAGACGCCACGGAGCTCCGAGTACAAGAGGAAGGGACGTATATAATTTACGTACTGATGCGTGCTGCTGAGCGGAGAGGCACATTAGTTAGCGTGGCTTTGTGCATGGCGTATGTTCCACTGCTGCGAATACACTACGGGTGTGTACGTTACACGTATTTTTCCCCTGCGTATCATTTACATATCTCGCAGTATCAGGGTGATGTAATGATATAAGACAAACCTGTTGTAGGCAACATGTTCTATTCCCTCATAATGCGCTAAGCCACAACACCAGAGGCATAGAAAAATTATTTAAACGCAACTGATTAGTAATTATTTGGAAGTGAGATGTCATTTATGAAATTAATGTATGGCATGTGGCGCCATGCTTCCAGAAGCTTATATTTGACTGTGTAGGGGCAATATTAGGAGACGGTGTTGTTATGGCCTCCCTCCGCAATTTTGAACTCCCCACACTTCCCTCTATTACTAAACTAATGTTCCGTTGGTACACTTGCCGTTGTGACCGAGCGGTTCTAAGGGCTTCAGTGACACAAGTGACACCCAATCACCTTACCACGTTCGAAGTCCGTGAGTTCCGCGGAGCGGCCGATTCTGCTCTCTCACGATGTCTACTGACTACTGAGGTAGCAGGTTCCAATCCGGCCTCGGAAATGGATGTGTCTGATGTCCTTGGGTTAGTTAGGTTTAAGTAGTTCTAAGTCTAGGGGACTGATGACCTCAGATGTTAAGTCCCATACTTCTAAGAGCCATTTGAACCATCTGATTCTATTGGTACCTCAGGAAGTGTCCCATCAACGGATCCCTTTTTCTGTCAGGCTGTGCTACAAATTTATAAATTCTTTTTTCCTTAATTTCACTTAGAACTCCCCGTTAATTTTGCGATCTTTCCATGTAATGTACAAAATTCCCCTGGAACACCTTATTTCAAAAGGATATCAAAGTAACCACCTTTCAGCCCTCTAGTTCCAACCTTATTTTATTTGGCAACCAGCTTCAGCGTTTTACTACGCTATCTTCAGGCCGCTGACCGACATGTAAGAAGGTTCCACCTCGGTTGTGATCAAGACGGTGCCCAGCAATAGTGCAATTATTAGATTTTTGCTATAGCATTCACTTCAACCATCATCTGCAGACAAACGCTGAAACTGGTTGCCAAATAAAATAAGGTTGGCAACTAGACGGCTGAAAGGTGGTTAATTTGACATACTCTATCCAACAGCTGAGTCCCGAAGCCATCTCTAAGGACATACAGAGACTTGTTTCAAAAGCTTCCACTCTCTTCTTCTCTAAACTGTTAAGCGACTACGTTTCACTTCTGTACAAAACTACACTCCATACACCCCAAGAAAAAATGTATTATCATTTATGTTTATATTCTATGTCAGCAAATGTCTCTTTTAACAGTGCTTTTTTCCTATTATCCGACTGGATTTTTTATCATCTCTACTTCGGCTGTCGACAGCTAAACCAATCTATCACTCTTAGTGTGTCGTTTCAGAACCTAAATCACACAGTATCGCCTGATTTAATTTCACTACAGTTCCTATCCTTGTTTTACTTTTGTTAACGTTAATAATTTAACTTTTTCTCAGAACATTATTCATTATTTTCAAATGCTCTTACAGGTCCTCTGCCATCTCTGACAGAATTATAATGTCATTGCCGAACATCGAAGTTTGCATTTTTTCTCCTTGGCCCAAACTTCCCTTTCCAAACTTCTCATTGGTTTTCATCACAGCTTCTTCCATGTTCAGACTCAACAAAATAGGGAACAGGTTACGACAATCCCTCTCCCCCATCCCTGTTCTTTGCTAGCCCTTAAAGCCCTTCGAAATGAAATAAGCGTTTTATTGTTTCTTCCAAATAGGAAGCTTGTTCTAACAGTCAAAACCTATATTTTAACGACTTCCGTTTTCTTCCTTCTTAAGTAGCCCAGACAGCACCAAGAACGAACTGCTGATCATCTCTTGTCAGCTCTTCACAAGGAGTCCTCTGTTCCTACATCTACATCTACATCTACATCCGTACTCCGCAAGCCACCTGACGGTGTGTGGCGGAGGGTACCTTGAGTACCTCTATCGGTTCTCCCTTCTGTTCCAGTTCGTGGAAAAAAGGATTGTCGGTATGCCTCTGTGTGGGCTCTAATCTCTCTGATTTTATCCTCATGGTCTCTTCGCGAGATATACGTAGGAGGGAGCAATATACTGCTTGACTCCTCAGTGAAGGTATGTTCTCGAAACTTCAACAAAAGCCCGTACCGAGCTACTGAGCGTCTCTCCTGAAGAATCTTCCACTGGAGTTTATCTATCATCTCCGTAACGCTTTCGAGATTACTAAATGATCCTGTAACGAAGCGCGCTGTTCTCCGTTGGATCTTCTCTATCTCTTCTATCAACCCTATCTGGTACGGATCCCACAGTGCTGAGCAGTATTCAAGCAGTGGGCGAACAAGCGTACTGTAACCTACTTCCTTTGTTTTCGGATTGCATTTCCTTAGGATTCTTCCAATGAATCTCAATCTGGCATCTGCTTTACCACCGATCAACTTTATATGATCATTCCATTTTAAATCACTCCTAATGCATACTACCAGATAATTTATGGAAATAACTGCTTCCAGTTGCTGACCTGCTATATGGTAGCTAAATGATAAGGGATCTTTCTTTCTATGTATTCGCAACACATTACACTTGTCTATATTGAGATTCAATTGCCATTCTCTGCACCATGCGTCAACTCGCTGCAGATCCTCCTGCATTTCAGTAAAATTTTCGATTGCTACAACCTCTCGATATACCACAGCATCATCCGCAAAAAGCCTCAGTGAACTTCCGATGTCATCCACAAGGTCACTTATGTATACTGTGAATAGCAACGGTCCTACGAAACTCCCCTGCGGCACATCTAAAATCACTCTTATTTCGGAAGAATTCTCTCTATTGAGAATGACATACTGCTTTCTGTTAGCTAGGAACTCTTCAATCCAATCACACAATTGATCTGATAGTCCATATGCTCTTACTTTGTTCATTAAACGACAGTGGGAAACTGTATAGAACGCCTTGCGGAAGTCAAGAAACACGGCATCTACCTGGGAACCCGTGTTTATGGCCCTCTGAGTCTCGTGGACGAATAGCGCGAGCTGGGTTTCACAGGATCGTCTTTTTCGAAACCCATGCTGATTCCTACAGAGTAGATTTCTAGTCTCCAGAAAAGTCATTATACTCGAACATAATATGTGTTCCTACCTGATACAATCTTCGATTGTCTGGGACGGTACCGGCGAGATGTGTTCGAAGCCAATTTCTCTTTAAATCACCTGCTGACATCCCTGTATTTGACATTGTGTGCTTCCTTCACTGTTACCTTACCGACCACAAGCGGAGCACAGTAGCAGCGGGATTGGACATCAGTGTGAGAGTGTGAAGGGGGGGGGTGGGGAGGAGGGGGGGAGGGAACGTGGATAGTTCGAGGAGGGGGGCTGGGGGAGGGAGGGGGCATTCCAGCAGCGCGTAATTACCGACTTTGCTCTCCAGGCTGATCCGCGTCCGGCCGGCTGGCAGCCATAAAGTTAATCGATTCCAGTTTAACTCGATTACCTTGCGCCGGAGCAGAAGGCTAATATTTAACGAGTAACGCGAGACGCTAACAGCCCTTGAAAGCGCGCGGCGTACGCCCACCACCGCTGCTGCGTGTACTGTGGTCTCGGTGAACCCCAGGCACTGCAAACGTTCTCACAAACAGCGACACAGATGAGGGGTGGCTCAAGTCTTGCCTCTCGACCGCATTCTCTGCAACTTTTCGGGAGGGAAATATATTTCGAACCTGTTAACAGCTTCCTCCGTGAGGCTTTCTGATGAAGAGGAAAATAAGGTTGGAATTTAACTTCTCAAGATGTTGTGAGGTCTGTTATAGCGTGACGTAATAGGAGGGGTGTTCAATAATTGTTGAGCTCCGCAACTCATTTGCCACACCAAGAGCCACATAGCGCCATTTTTCAAAGTGGACAGATCAGTTTGTCCAGTGTATTCTGCCCCCCTGTCTGGAAATATTGTAACTTTGTACCTGCGGAATCAACTTCCCAGGTTCTTTGTTCGTGCAGGTACTACCAACCATGGTTGAGACCAGATGCCTCAAGTAGCCTCGAAACACTGCAGTGAGCAGACGTATGTCTCGACCAGTCAAGGGCAGCAGCTCGCGAGAAACTTGTAATGTACTACTGAATAACACTTTCTGAACTTGAAAGGTAATACGGAATAAAATATTTTCATGTAAAGACTGTGGTCCGTCTCATCATTGTGGTGTGGAAAGTAGGGTAGGCCAGTGAATCCTCTCGCACCAATACTCCAAACTTAAATGCACCAGTGCAAGTGAATTGCGTACAAAGTAATGCAACACATATTTTTACTCGGCCAACTGCCGTTGAAAAAATGCGGAATTTGTTGTGGGACGTGTTGGAAAATTCTCATTTCAGCCACTCTAGTTTCGTAATGTTCCGATAGGTGGCAGCGCTATACACAGCTTTCAAAACGAGGTCTGTAACGGAGCTGCGTTCCAAGCGGAGAGCTGTCACTGAGTTTCTATTCGTGGAAAACCAGAGGATCACAGATATTCATAGGCGCTTGCAGAATGTCTACGGGGACTGCCACTGAACAAAAGTGCGGTGAATCGTTGGATGATGCGTCCTGTCCGATCTCTCGCGTGCTGATTGATCGCACATAGCTGTAATTTCTGCTCAAATGGTTCAAATGGCTCTAAGCACTCTGGGACTTAAAAGATGAGGTCATCAGTCCCCTAAAATTAGAACTACTTAAACCTAATTAACCGAAGGACATCACACACATCCATGCCCGAGGCAGGATTCGAACTTGCGACCGTAGCAGCAGCGAGGTTCCGGACTGAAGCGCCTAGAACCTCTCTGCCTTGTTGGAAGGTGAGGACACACTCATTCGAGATGATACACGGATCACAGTCAAGGACCTCGTTGCACAAATGGACGTCTCTGACGGTAGTGCTGACTCACTCGTCCACCAGTTGGGGTACTCGCTGGTTTCCTTGCCGCCTAACAAAAGACCATGATGATGATGATGTCGTGTGACGAGGGCCTCCCGTAGGGTAGACCGCTCGCCTGGTGCAAGTCTTTCGATTTGACGCCACTTCGGCGACTTGCGCGTCGATGGGGATGAAATGATGATGATTAGGACAACACAACACCCAGTCCCTGAGCGGAGAAAATCTCCGACCCAGCCGGGAATCGAACCCGGGCCCTTAGGATTGACAGTCTGTCGCGCTGACCACTCAGCTACCGGGGGCGGACACAAAAGACCATAAAGAGCAACGAATAAACATTTGTGTGGAATAGCTTGAGAGCTACGAGACTGATCGTGACAATTTTTGTCGAGCATCGTCACAGGTGATGAGACATGGGTTCATGACCTCGAACCGGGAACAAAACTACAATCCATGGAGCGACGCCACACCCTCTGTCTTCCGAAGTAAAAGTTCAAAGCCGCACCCTGAACCAGTAAAGTCATGGCGACGGTCTTTTTGCAACGATCAACTGTGAAGTGAATTGTGCAACCCTCACCAAATTGAAGAAACGACTTCAGCGCCTTCGTCGCAACAAAAATACAAACGTGACAACGCAAGACCTCACCCAAGTTTGCGCACCCGGGAGAAGCGCACAAAACTTCATTGGATTCTTCTTCCTCATCCACCCTTCCATCTGTTTGGCCCAATGAATGCTGCACTCCGTCGGAAGCAGTATGCGGATGATGGGGAGCTTATTGATGCAAGTGGTTGGCTTCGACGTCGAGCGGCATCATGGGGGCATACAAGCCCTCCCACTAAGGTTGAAACGTCCCCTTAGAAAAATTTATGAATGATTGTGCTGATAAACCCCTTACGTTATTTGACTTTCAAACAACTGAGCAGAACTGAACGTAGTCAGACATTTCGCTGCTTGGTTATTCTGATCATCACAAAACTGACACACAATATTTTTAGAGCAACGCAATCTGACTTTCAATAATGCCTACAAAAGAATGGCCCTGACTAACAATAACCTATACCTTTAATGAATCACTTACCTCTTCGTTACTCGAACTGCTGCAATACAGCGAGCGCCAACACTGCCAGCTAAATAAAAGATTCTAACTACTTAAGACACTAACTACTGATAGGCATACCTAGAAGATGAAAGATTCTGATAGAGATCAATGTATTTACCTTAATAGTGTTCAAAAGTCATAATATATATATATATATATATATATATATATATATATATATATATATATCAGTTCATGACATCCAGTCTTACAAATTTACTCTTTCTGGTGGACACACGTCCAGATCGTAAATTCTACCATCTCTCTCCCCACATCCACCGCTGCTGGCGGCTCTCCTCCAACTGCGCAACGCTACGCGCTGTTAACATCCAACTGCCCAACACTACAATAGCGACTATTGCAACAATGCCAACCAGCCACAGACTGCACACAGCACATCCAGTGATTTTCATACAGAGCGCTACGTGGCGTTACCAATATAAAAACCTGAACAACCTACTTACCAGGTGCCGTAGGGCCGTCCCACTGAAATGAGATTATGTTGAAATACATGGTTTTGTAGCCAAAAGAGTGGGAAATACTATCGTGTATTGTAATCCTAAATGAAACCTACTTACACAGCACCTCGTAATATGCAGTGTAGTAGCTGCTGCGTTTTGTGTTGTTTAAGCCCCACAGTAGTAGCTGCTGAGCTTGCTTTCGCCTAGCCGGCCGAAGTGGCCGAGCGGTTCTACGCGCTCCAATCTGGAACCGCGCGACCGCTACGGTCGCAGGTTCGAATCCTGCCTCGGGCATCGATGTGTGTGATTTCCTTAGGTTAGTTCGGTTTAAGTAGTTCTAAGTTCTAGGGGACTGATGACCTCAGATGTTAAGTCCCATAGTGCTCAGAGCCATTTGAACCATTTTTTTGCTTTCGCCTAGGATGTATGCGAGCCTGTACGCTCGATGTATGAAATCAAAGAGGCCACAATTATAATGATGTATTTTAGCAAATGTTAGAATGTGAGTAGTGTCCTATTAAGTACTACGAATTAATGAACCAGCATATTTGGGACTTAACATGTTTATCGGTATCAGTGAAAACCGTACCTGATTGTGAGTGGTACTCACCATCTAACCTGACGACAAGGTTCAATATGACCTAGAACATATCGACTAAATTGAAAGAGTTTATTTACTGCGAACGTGAAGATAGAAGAAAAGTGTATGGTCGGTACCTTACGAAGTCGGTTGTTGTGAACTCGAGCAAATGTTCGTTTGTGACACCACATAATGTGAAAATTACTAATGATATCTCCTCATTCTGGAAACTGACAAATGACATCAATAGGTAAATGGAATCAAACACAGAAGTTTATGAGGTTAAGGGGTTGATGTATGAGTGGAACAGATTGCTTAGATGATTAAAACGTGAAAGAAATATATTTATTTCAGTACCGTTTACACAAAACAAACAAAATTACAAATCTGAGGGCCGATTTGGCTGGGATTGGACACGACAAGTATAAGGGGAGGGGGGAGGAATCACCTCACTTTTCACGTCATCATTTTCTCGCGTCGTGGTGACGGCGGCAGGCGTTGGGTATTCACGGCGCGAGTCGGCTGCCCAACCTGGTGTTTCGCGGCAGCGCAGCCAGGACCCTGATATGAAATCCGCGTTGTCTGCCCGTTGCGGGTTGTGTGGCCAAAGCTGCTATATGGCGGTGTAGGAAGGCGGATGTTGGCGATTGATGGAAGAGGCCTCGTATCCTCCTGCTTCCGCGCTGTCTCACCGACTCCCCTCTCCATTCCTCATCCATCTCTCAGCTCACCTACACTCGAGAATTTTCTTCCTTTCGGCGTTGTCATTGGCGGACCAAATTTTCAATGCCGGCCAATGACTGCTCGCCGTTTCGTGACCACGCCGCCCAGTGCAGGTAGGCAATTCTTTATCTTGCGTGACCTTGTGTGTGACTCGGAAATTGGCGACTTTCTCACGATTTCACATTCCTTCGATATTCTTCTGCATTCCGAAATTGTTGTAAGAGCTGCCACGCAACACTTCTTTTAACCGCTTTCTCTGCCTGAGGTTTCGTCTCAAAGTCCGTTGGCGTCCATAATTTATAAGGAATGTCCTTACTGACCAGAAAAGTCTTTTTAAGAAGGGTGACATCTTTCACACGCCTCCCTTTGCGAATTCTTCGCACTTTATGTGCGCTTTTCCCAGGGACTGTGGGGTGCTGGAATTGTCGACACGTTCTTGCTTTCTAAGGCGGGTAAGACGGCTATTACCAGGCCAGAAAAATTCGCATGCTTTCACGTGTACATTCTAGACGTTTCGTCCTAATGGCTGCAGGCGTACAATAGTTTCCAGCACGCTTCTCATTGTCCGCCAGGCTCTTCGCAGCGCGCGCATTCTCAGGCGAGGCGAGGCCGTCCGCTAGTTACGACGTGAGTGGTTGCAGAATGGCTCCAGTGTCCACTCCGCGCACACCGCTTGGCGTCCAGCTTCCTCCTCCTCCTCGACCACTGGCACTGTGAACTGGCATAAGTGGCACTGAGCAGAGGTATCACACGGTATATCTAGGAAGTGAGAACAAATCCAACGAAATGTGAGCCTGCCAATCATAAAATTTTAATTAACATTTCCCACTGAAAGGGCGGCCTTGTAGCAGCCATGTTGCTTCTCTTCAGTAGCTCATTAAAGCAGTTATACAGTTTTTAAAGAATGATAGCTTAATATTAGTATTGCTGAGATTGTGTGATGTGGTACCTTGAGACTTATAAGGATGGTGGTAAAGTTTGTTCTTGCTGACATTTCCTGGATGAGGGATTTGGATGCAGACCGTGATGCCACCGAACACTGCATTAGAGTGCTTTAAATGAATGGGAGCCTGTTGAAGGAAACACAAAACACAAAATGTTGGTGCCGTGGTGTCCTAGACATCAGGCGCCGACGGCACCATGCACAACTTATTCGTCATGCGGGTTTGCAGCGAACTCAGCCCCTACAGTACGTAGAACTTCACAGTCCCATGGCCAAATCAGTAGAGGGCAACAATAGCGTTCCGGCCAGGTCACCAGGCGGTGTACAAGGCAACGGTTGAGATCTTCATGCGTCTGATAGGTCACATGCCAAAAATATGCCAGCATGTATCAGTCCGCGAGACGGCTATTTAGGCTGGCACACGATCTCTGGAGAGCAATTCCGTCACAACTAGCACCCTGGAGATCTCGACTACGCCGTGCCAAAGATTGGACCCTCGACCTCTGGACAGCATGCCGCCTCTTTAGCTGGGACTAAGTGATCAGCAATATGCTCAATGAGATTTGGTATAATTGCACTGTTTCTCTTCTAGCCGACATGACAGTGTTAGTCTGGAAGTTTTTATTCCTGATGCACTCAGATTTTAGTTGCTGTTGGCTCTCAATATTTCTTCGCCATGAAGCTGCGAAGTCTTTTCTTATTGACCGGTGACTGGTTTTAAACCTGAAGTGAGAAACTTATTTTTCCATCTCTGTTGGTTTATTGAGGCCAGGGGACGTCGGCCGGCAGATACTTTTCAATTCAATAAACTTTACCAACAGCTGTACACTTTAAGATATTTTATTTTGAAAGCCACCAGTTTCGGCAATTCATTTTCCCGTTCTTACCTAAAGTTATTCGGAATTTGAGGCGCTGCTCATTAAAGAGAATGTGACTACAGAAACTAAATTCCCTGTTTTCAACGTGAAGCTGTTAAGACTAAGATTGTTTTCACTAAAGGGTGTGAAACTCTTTCAAGTATCACGAAACTTGTTTACATACTCTGTAATTCTGGAAGTCTAAAGGGCTTCATTATTTACGAGCCATCATTTATTTTGTTTCAATTACTGAAGGCCTTGCACCCAATTTGTTTCACTTATTAAAAAACTATCCTTCCTTTGTTTCACTGTTGAGAAATATTTTTTTTTTTTTTTTTACAAATTGTGCTCAATAAATTTTTGTTTATTCCCTGTATTTTGGCTCTTTACGTGCGCCCACCAGCAGTGGACACATCAGTTGGAATAATAAGCCGCTTCACCACCCACAACTAGATGCAGTAGAGTATGTTTATTTGTTAGGAAGACCTATAAATTTAGGCAGGTAAAACTGAAATAGGCGAAATGAATGAAAAAAATTTGAGTACTGAATTTGTTAACTAACAGAAAAGGGACTGTGTGTGTACACAGATCACCGACAGGTAATTTTCCTTTGTTCTTAGAAAATGGAAGTCCTTTAATTAAAGTTCAAATTCAGACAAAACGCACAGAATGTTAGCTGACTGGTATGTAACCTAAAGGCGATCCACTCTCGTACGACCTGTCACCAAAACTACAAGACACCACCAAATATGGTCAGCGATGAGAAACAACAGTGATCAGATGTTTACTGACAAGTAGATAAATGATTATACCACTGAGGTGACAACATTCGTTTGTCAGGTCACAAGACAATTAAATTTCCTATTAAAATGTGCTTAGTGATAAATCCATAATAAATGATAGCTGCGTTACAGGAAGTCATGAATGAAAACAACTGAATGCGACAAAAGTAACTGGAAAACGGTGACCCAAGATTATTTCAACAAATTGTCTGACTTATTTTTCCGTAATTACGAACATGTTTTGATTTGCACTCTCACAAGGGGAGGCCACCAATTGTGAAATTCAGATTCGATTCATACTGCGCATAATAAAAGCTCATGGCCAGAGGTGTAATGTGGCAAAGCACCAAGATGCACTTCTCAGCCGTTGTCGAGAAAATCGACAGTTAAAAGACACCGTTGCGGTGAAATACTCTCTACGATTAATAATTTTATACAGCGTCGTGGCACAGCGGTAAGCGCTCGGGTTCGTAATCCGAAGGTCGCTGAATCGAATCTCGAGCGATGCAACCTTTTTTTTTTAGTATTTGTTTTTTTGTAATTCAAATGTGTATACACACACACACATTATATATATATATATATATATATATATATATATATATAAAAACAGCAAACAAAGTTGTATTTCACAAATGTTATTAATTGTCTTCATAATGTTAACCACGTATAGTTAACGGAAGACGTAGAAACGATATTCCGAAACGGATACGTGTAGTGTAAGTCAAACGTTCGAATTGGAATAGAGACCCCACGAACACAAATTTGCTGTGGCAGGTATGAAATATAAACTCCGTTACTCGCTCGTTACAGTTGAAGGACAGATGTTGAATGGGCCGAAACGAGCCGCCGCATAACAGCGTAGTTGCCTGATAACTTCGAAAGAAGGTAGATGCGGTCCCTAGCGCAACTTGTAACATCGTCGAAAATCAGTGCGGACGTGAGAGCTTTGGTACACCCTGTTAAACAAACGGAAAAATGGAGGCGGTACAATTGGAGAGCGATCCGCCTTCACCAACATGCATAAGCAATTAATTAATAGTTGGTTTATATATATATATATATATATATATATATATATATATATATCGATCCGGCGACCTTCGGATTAGGAACCCGAGCGCTTACCGCTGCGCCACGACGCTGTAGAAAATTACTCATCGTAGAGAGTATTTCACCGCAACGGTTTCTTTTAACTGTCGATTTTTTCGACAACGGCTGAGAAGTGCATCTTGGTGCTTTGCTACATTACACCTCTGGCCATGAGCTTTTATTATGCGCAGTATGAATCGAATCTGAATTTCACAATTGGTGACCTCCCCTTGTCAGCGAAAAATATTAAAGTTATGCAGAGAATGAAAAATAAAATCGTATTGTATAAATGGCTGGGGGGGTGGGGGCTAGAACTGGAAAGTTATTCCCTATCTCTCGCGCCCGGAGGCGCCTTTCCTTCGCGAACTATGTGTGTGGAAGTGTTATCTGTTAAAGTGTAGGTGACTGTAATGGGTGTGTGAGTAGTGTAATGTCAGGTTCGCGTTGGAGATAATGAGAGAAGGGAGAAGGCGAAACGACCCCATCCGACGGACGGGTCTTAGTCATCACACACGCATGCTCTCGCTTCACAGTGCAGTGAGATCTGGAACTTGTAATGGTACTTTAATTACGTAACCATTACGGCACCTCAACTCAACCTCTCGATACCAGCGATATTCTACTGTGTTTATGACAACTACTTAACATATTTCTGAGACAACATTCATATTTGATTTCATGTGTGATACATCGATATGTTTATATTGCAATGATATTATTCTTATGTGTATTCTTTCTTTTGTCACTATGATCTTTGACGTACTTATAACTCCGATTTTTGGGCGCGTAAGCGATTATTAGTTAGTTGTTGGAGAGTCGGACCTTGAGAAAGTCAAGTCTTGGACGTCAATATGAAATATACTGTAGTCAGCTTATAAAATGTGAACTTTAACACTGACTGTGAGGAAGATGTTTTCAAGTATGTTTTGTATTGTGAAGTGATATTGCAACATGATATTGCAACAAAAGCAATAAAAAGGAAGTATAACTTAAATTTCCGAGTGCTGATTATTATTTTACATCACCATTGTGCTAACATTGAAAGGTTTAATCTTCAAGAATGGTTTCTGAAGCGAATCTACAAAACTTTTGAATATGGCAGAATAAAACCTAGGCCTCTTTGCATCTGAGCTTGGAATCATCACCACCTAGATTTTCAACGATTGAGCCATAATTTTACAACGAGACCAGCGTAGGAAACACGAAAAGATGAGTGCCTAGTTTATTCATTATTACATGAAATGACTTTAATAACTGTGCTCTAATGACACCTGCCACATAATAACTATGTTGTTGCCCGAAAATGCAGTATTTAGCAGCGTGAGCAACACCACAATCATTAAATTTTGATCTTTGTTGTGATAGGGTTGTTAGAAACTGAATCCATGACATTTGTGCAAAAGGCTGATGACCAGGGACTTTTACTCCGCCACCCTCCTCTCCCGTCTACCGTAAAATGAAATGGAAAACTGCCAACAGCGCGTGGCATACCCGGAATGTATAGGCCACGCCCGATGGCGCTAAACGTCGGTGATCTGGCGGAAACTGATGTATCCATCTCGACTCGGCCGTTAACACGTCAAATTCACAAATAACACAGAGCCTAAAGAATACATTTCGAAACCGAATTTTAAATTGCAAATCATTTCTAGGAGCAGATATGATCTCTAAACATAATTTATTGATTATGATACGTAGGTGAAGAGGACATCAGAGACACAGTAATGTGAGAACGATTTGACAGAGCACTGAAACAGCAAAGTCAAAACAAGAAACCTGGAGCAGCCGAAATTGCTTGAGAACTATTGAGGTCCTTGGGAAAACATGACAAAACCATTCCGCGTGGTATGCGAGATATATGAGGCAAACTACATGTCCCCAGACTTCCAGAAGAATATAATAATTCGATTTGAATCTATACAAGGCAAACCACGCTGTGTGGCGGCGAGTACTTGAGATTTTAGGAAAACTCTCCTCCCTCCCACCTTCCCTTATGTTGTTCCAAAGAGCCCGTAGGAGCTCGAATTCTTCTGGCTTTGCCGTCATATTCATCTCACGAGATATATGTGAGAGGAAGTAGTATGATACTCGTCCCCTTCTTGGAACGTTCCCTATCGAAATCATAACAGAAAATCTCCTCGTTATGTACAGTGCGTTTCCTGTTGCGTCTGCCAATGAAGTTAGAAGAGCATTTCGCTAACGCTCTTCAGCTTACTAAAAGAACGTGTGACAAAACACGCCGCCCTTCTTTTTGATATTCTCTGTCTCCATATCGTTCCCTAACTATGGAGCAATATTTAAGAATCGGTAGAACAAAGGTTTTATAAACTCCGTTTCTCGTGATGAGCTACATTTCTTCGAATGAATCTCCGTCTGGGATCCAATTTACCTCAACTACTCTGGGTGACAAAAAATTGAAGCACCCAAAAGACATGGTCGGATGTGAATGGATCTTCGTACACGTACACAAAATCGCTGGCATGCACATGATAAAAGTTGCAATCCTCTGTAACAGGTAGAACAGCCACTAAAGTGCATTAGTGTTATTCGTGTTAAGTTTCATCAGGCGTGTGAGCAATGGGAGATATTGAGTGGTCACTGTGAAGGACATGTCGATGCCGTGTACCAGAGTGATACAGCATTATCAACACCAGACAGTTGGAAAGAAGTCTCATTCTGGGACTCCATTTGGTCACATTGTAGGCGTACGCGGTGTCAAGGTTCCAGTCGACCATGTCTGACCACCACAATGGATCGCCGAATTGTGCGCCAAGAAAATTATAACGTCTCCACATATACATCTGGCAACTGAGAACAATTAAAAACATCCTGTGTCATCCTGCACCATCGGTCCGAGACTAACGGACTAGTGAATTACCATTCCACGTGTAGGCTGCCGTTAGCACTGTAACGCAAACGGTTGCGTTTAGAGTGGTGTGTAAATGGGTGAGTATATACTGCTGATGAATGGCGTCGCAGTGTGTTCAGCAATACTTCGGATGACCATCATTCCCAGTATGGTGGTAACCTGGGACGGTCCGATTCTTCAAATGCTTTGGAGAGCACAGCGGTGTCAGAAGCCATCGGGTATGACTTCAAGTCACGTCTGTTAGTGACAGAGGGACATCGGAAGGCAAAACTGTACGTTACGAGTATCCTGTGTTCTCATGTGTTACCTCTATACAACAGGATCGAGATCCCATTTTCCGACAAGACAAAGCTCGTCTGCACATGACACGTATCTCAGTGAATTATCAGCTTGATACTAAGATGTTCCCGTGGCTAACAAGATTACCAGATCTGTTACCGGTAGAATATGTGTGGGATAGCCCTGATGTCAACTTCGTCCCACTGCCAGTACCCAGAATATAAAGGATCAGTTACAACAGCTGTGAACCAGCTTGCCTCAAGAGAGGACACAACGGCTTCAGGACTCCCTTCCGAACCGAATCATGGCGTGGATCCAAGCCAGAGCGGTGCAAAGCCATTCTGAGACAAGTAGACTCATGCTACCACTTTCTTTGTAAATTTGACTCGATATTGCTTTCACCGAATCCGTGACGTCTCAGACCGTTTCCTTTTCTCCTTCTGAATGGTTCACTTTCTTCGCCATGCAGTTTTGCCTATTTTTTGTTCAAATAGACATGGCAGCAAATACTGAGCATCCTGAAGAAAATCACTCTTCATTGACGTTTCATGCTGTAAGTTTTCTATGTAATTTATCTATATATGTCACACTGAATAATCTTTTTTCAAAAACTTTTACTTCGTGTAACGTGTGCTTTAGATATCGTATTGAACTGCTGCTAAAAACTGACTGTTAGTTGCCCCTGTATTGCGCACGTGAAACAAAACTTAAATGTTAATGAAACGCTGAATTTGAAATAATAAAATGAAACTAATTAAATGGTAAAAGAAACTAATTATGTCCTCAGTGAAAGCTACGAGGGCTATTCGGAAAGTAAGGAACGATAGGTCACGAAATGGAAACCACAGTGAAAATCAAAACTGTTTTATTTGAAACAGCTACAACTTCCAGCTACTTATCTCCATAGTCAGCGATCCGACTTAGACGTTTGTCTTAGCGTTGTACCAACTTTTCAATACCCTCGTTATAGAATGCAGCCACCAGTGCTTTTACAGTCTGGAACCGCGCTGCTGCTACGGTCGCAGGTTCGAATCCTGCTTCGGGCATGGATGTGTGTGATGTCCTTAGGTTAGTTAGGTTTAAGTAGTTCTAAGTTCTAGGGGACTGATGACCTTTGAAGTCAAGTCTCATAGTGCTCAGAGCAATTTGAACCATTTTTGAACCAGTGCTTTCCGCCAATTCTCTACGCTGGCCTACAGCTCGTTGTCTGTGCCAAAATGTTGTCTTCATAACCAGTGGTGCATGTGAGCAGAGATGAAACTGAGAGGGAGACAAATGCGGGCTGTATTGTGGGTAATCAAACATTTCCAACTGAAAACGATGCAGGAGCATCTTCATTGCCACTGCAGAATGCGGCTGAGAATTGTCTTGAAGAAGAAAACGCACGACAGTTACGTAATGTTGGCTGCATAGCTACAGGCGAAATTTTTCACTAGGCCCTCGTACTTGGCGTGAGACATTATTGTTCTAGGTATATTTACGTGCTCACTGTGTGCTCAGAACTAAAAAGAACGACGTAACGCGATCGACGGGCATACTAGAGATACTGCCCAACACACTTGTGCACAACTTCGTCAGATTTTCATTGTGGTTTCCATTTCGCGACCGATCGTTCCTTACTCTCCGAATAACTCACGTACTTAACTGACTGTGTTATGAAAGTTAAGTAACATTAAGTTCAATATCTGACCGGAAATATTCACGAAATGAAATACTGCTCAACACGGGAGAAAATAGCTGTTTAATTTCCCTTCAGTAGTCACTATAAATTAATCTGTTTACTTAGTAGAACATCTAGACATTCCGACGATGTACTATTTGCTCGCGAGAATGCAAAGTGAGACCTCCCTCGAAAGAAAAGTAACTTACTACCTCTTGTTCGTCATGCTATTATATGCCTGGTGTACTGATGTTCTCGAAAAAAAAATTAAACTCAGCCATCGCAGCGGCTAAAGAAAAATAATCTGCTCTAAATTTTTCTTTGCTTGTCAGAAACAATCTGTGTCTGAGTGTGGCGTAAGATACAATGCACACACGACAAAATATTTTAGAGTTTACTAAGAATGAAGGGTGAGGGTCTTACTTGGAAGAAAATTGTTCTTGAAAAATTATTGTAAGAAAACATTGTACACCATGTGAGGTAACGGGCGAGTTGTGGCGCCCTGGAAATAATCTCAAGTTGGGAGTTGGCGTGGTCGCATGGGCCGCTCGGCTAGCCGGGGCCCGGCAGCAACCACGTGGTTCCGAACATTAGCTGAGCATGAGGCGTAGCCCCACGTGGCTGGGAATTCCGTGGTGTCGCTGTGCCGGTGAAAGAGACTTGTATGGCGTGAGTGCCAAAGATGCCGGACTTTGTGAAACCATCATGGCAGACATTTCACATTTTGTATAGAAATCAATAGTAGCCAGATGAATCATGATACCTACGATTCTGATGGTGTAATCAGATTTTCAATATCTTTATTAGTTTAAAGTTTAGTATCTGACAGCAAATTACACAAGTGATCCCCAGCAACGAATTTCCAAAATGTAAACGCTTCGACCAATATCGTCGATCGACGTGTCTTCAGAAAGCTGTTAATGTAAATCTAAATTGGTATAAATGACAGGCATGTAACTCGAATAGTACGTGAGTTATTGGAGGTCAAAGTGGCCGATTACTATCGATCGCGTCAGACCATAAGTACTCCACAGTTACACGAAAAAACGGTAGCAGCATGCGCCTACCTTTTCTTTTATTCCTTTGATATATGTTTATTTAAGTTGATTATGTATCTAATAATGTGTGTTAGAGCGTATTTATGGTCCATCTGTATGAATATTTATTTAATTTCAAGTTATTTAAATGTAAATCCCGTATTTCGAATGTGTTTCATTATGTTTGTGTGGGTGCATTGGCTTGAAGACATGGTGCGAGCGCTCTAGCCAATCACAGCGCTTGTGAATGGGGAAACTGGATGGAAGCGGGAGAAGAGTACGAGGGAGTTCTGAGCAGTGCGTCAGAGGAGTACGGCACAGGACACGGGAGGTGCTGGACGGAACGTCTGGGACAGTATGGCGACGGACGCACGGTGATAGGAAAGACTTGGAGTGGAGCAGTTTGCGTGTGGTCGCAAGAGATAGAAACATTTCGTAGTGCCGACTTGTGTACTTGTGAGATTTCCGTGGCTTCTGCAGTGAAGACGTAGTACGCGTTTGGAAGTGAATATCTCACGAGCTATGTTGTTGTTCATAACTAATTACGTGAAGTAGGAATTTATTGTTTCCCTGTTATTCAACTTATATTTTATTTAATTGCCGACACCAACAAGTGTTTTGCAGAAATATACCGCATTCTCATAACTACTTCTACTATCGTACTCATCATTTAAAATCGTTAAAATAACCCCTGCAGATTTTATTTAATTGCAATCTTTCATTTATAAATTTATATGTTACATTCATAATTCTCAATTGCCGAGTGATAGGAACCTTCGACCATTCAATTCATGTGTGTATTCATATTTTATACTGTAGACTCAGCAGTATTTGGCCTGTACTGCGGCAACTACGTATCCCAGCCCCTAGACAACGAAACCAGCCAAAACTTTTAATATTTCAACTCGAGTCGGAGGGTACGTAGCTGAGGGCCACCACCACACCATCATCATTTCATTATAATCTGAAAGCCCGCAATCATAAGAAGACTCTAAAAATTACGAAATTCTCTCATTACACAAATTATATATTTCAACCCATTATGTAATTTGTGAGACAATGAAAACAAAGAGACCAAACTAATACATCATGAATGTTACTAGTTATCTAAGAGGCAAAGGTTTTCTTCAAATGATAATTCTGACAATCGAACATTTCATTCTTGCCCATGAATGGGTGACCTTGTAACATTCCTATAGAACTATTCTCCGTCAATATAATCAATAAAATAGCTTAATGAACAAGTTTTCGTCTCTATAGTACAATATTCCAGATAATTTCTCCCAGATTCTTAAATATCTCATTCCCTTCTCTGAAACTGAACTGCTCGCTTTTAAGCCTTTAATAAGAATGCCCCAGCACTGCGCAACTGACTGGCGACGAAGCGCGCCACATATTATATTAAACACAGAATCAAGGAACTTAGCCACTACTCTTGCAGCGCCCTTTGTCCTAATACAGTAAAGATGAAACTGAGCTACCCAAGCACGACTCATGCCCCATACTCACAGCTTTACTTCTGCCAGTACATCGTCTCCTACCTTCCAAACTTTACAGAAGCTCTCAGTTGGTAGAGCACTTGCCCCCGAAAGGCAAAGGTCCCGAGTTCGAGTCTCGGTCCAGCACACACTTTTAATCTACCAGGAAGTTTCATATAAGCGCACACTCCGCTGCAGAGTGAAAATCTCATTCTAGTAAAGATGAGTATTTACAGTTGCAGAAGACGTATGAAAGCCGCACAGTGTCATTGAATTTCATTTAACTATTCGTCATAGACTGCACGTAACTAATATATTCGCGACTTATAGACATGTAACTCATTAGCCACCAGCGAGACGCCCTACAGCCTGGGAGGTGTCGACTTTAACTGAGCTTATTCGGAGTGTGTGGAGCAGGCGGTGGCGGGGACCCAATTTGGGTAAGTGGCTGCCCGTGTAAGGCGGATGGCGGCCGTCGCCGACCCGTCATACTCGTCCGTCGCTGCCTCCAGCCGTGATGGATTGTCCCCCGCGCCGTCATCGACACAGATAGAGGCGTCTGCTGCCGAGCGCCACGCCGTCCATCCGTCTCACTCGCCCAACAGAGTACAGCTGTGCCGAGCGGCCGATGAACTTCACAACTGGAGGTTTTGTGAAGTCTTCTGCACCTTGACAAACACATTTTCCATTCTCTATCGTCATCACCACCTCCACTACCATCACCAGCACCACCACCACCACCACCACCACCAACAACAACAACAACAACATAAAGACCTTCTCCATCCAATGTCTATACATCTCTACTCCGCAACAGCAACGTACAGGGTAGCTACGGTAAGTGGAACCCAGCGCCAACTTCTTTACTCCCCCATCGCTTTTCGCCGTCATCCACCAATTTTTCGATTAATCTTCATCGCTGCTTCGACTGATTATTCCTTTAATCAGATGAACACGACTTTACAGTGAAGTAAAAGGTATACATTTCAATAAATACTTTTGTTTGAGATAATTCAAAATATGGATCACAAAAGGTTCATTGCTTGCTACAGTGTCGTGATTCGTATTGCCTTGTTTCATGGTCGATTAATGCAAAGCTGTACAAAACAAAAACGAAGAATGAAAAATATATTGAAACTTCCTGGCAGATTAAAACTGTGTGCCAGACCGAGACTCGAACTCGGGACCTTTGCCTTTCGCGGGCAAGTGCTCTACCAACTGATTTATCCAAGCACGACTCACGCCCTGCCCTCACAGCTTTACTTCTGCCAGTACTTCGTCTCCTACCTTCCAAACTTTACAGAAGCTCTCCTGCGAACCTTGCAGAACTAGCACTCCTGAAAGAAAGGATATTGCGGAGACATGGCTTAGCCACAGCCTGGGGGATGTTTCCAGAATGAGATTTTCACTCTGCAGCGGAGTGTGCGCTGTGAGGACGGGGCGTGAGTCGTGCTCGGGTAGCTCCGTTGGTAGAGCACTTGCTCGCGAAAGGCAAAGGTCCCGAGTTCGAGTCTCGGTCCGGCACACAGTTTTAATCTTCCAGGAAGTTTCATATCAGCGCACACTCCGCTGCAGAGTGAAAATCTCATTGTGGAAAAATATATTGTTAATGCTTTCAGAAATATAGTTTACGAAATGCCCTCCTGGGCACTGTTATTGTTATGTTTCTCTCTCTCGCTGTACATCCAGTCGATGTCTTCCGTTGCTTGAAATACAAAAACTCATCAACCGGACCTGTGTCTCCACTTTTGATTTGTACAATATTCTTTTCTGATTATTAACTACTTTAATCCTCTTATAATTTGTCCGCAGCTCGTGGTCTCGCAGTAGCGTTCTCGCTACCCGAGCACGGGGCCCCGGGTTCGATTCGCGGCGGGGTCAGGGATTTTCACCTGCCCCGAGATGATTGGGTGTTGTTGTGTCGTCTTCATCATCATCATTCATCCCCATTACTGTCGGAGGGTCGGAGGAAGGCAACGGCAAATCACCTCCTCTAGGACCTTGTCTAGTACGGCGTTGCGGGTCTTCCACATCGTCCCCTACGCTCTGTTATGGAGTATGGGACTTCATCATCATCTTATAACTTATTCCACGTCACATTTCAAATTTATTTAACTCCTCTATTAGGGGCTGCAGTTTATCTGTACTAGAGGCAAACAGTACAACGTGAACGAATAAAATGAAGGTGCGCCGGGTTTGTTCCCGTTTTTCTATTTTGAGGATCTGAAAACGTTGCTCTAGATCTGCCGAGAATAGTTTCAGTGATACGAAAATCTTCTCTCCGCTAAATTTCTGAATTTTTTGCTAGCATGATGAAGTCAGCTGCTTTCGAACGACATTATATCTATACCTTCGGTACTGCACAGCGTTCCTAAGTGACCAAAGCGTGACACAGGAACTATTCGGCTGATCATCTTTGGAATTACATCAGATCATTCGCCGTTAACTGAAACCACTAGAAAGACAGCGACGATATATACACTCCTGGAAATGGAAAAAAGAACACATTGACACCGGTGTGTCAGACCCACCATACTTGCTCCGGACACTGTGAGAGGGCTGTACAAGCAATGATCACACGCACGGCACAGCGGACACACCAGGAACCGCGGTGTTGGCCGTCGAATGGCGCTAGCTGCGCAGCATTTGTGCACCGCCGCCGTCAGTGTCAGCCAGTTTGCCGTGGCATACGGAGCTCCATCGCAGTCTTTAACACTGGTAACATGCCGCGACAGCATGTACGTGAACCGTATGTGCAGTTGACGGACTTTGGGCGAGGGCGTATAGTGGGCATGCGGGAGGCCGGGTGGACGTACCGCCGAATTGCTCAACACGTGGGGCGTGAGGTCTCCACAGTACATCGATGTTGTCGCCAGTGGTCGGCGGAAGGTGCACGTGCCCGTCGACCTGGGACTGGACCGCAGCGACGCACGGATGCACGCCAAGACCGTAGGATCCTACGCAGTGCCTTAGGGGACCGCACCGCCCCTTCCCAGCAAATTAGGGACACTGTTGCTCCTGGGGTATCGGCGAGGACCATTCGCAACCGTCTCCATGAAGCTGGGCTACGGTCCCGCACACCGTTAGGCCGTCTTCCGCTCACGCCCCAACATCGTGCAGCCCGCCTCCAGTGGTGTCGCGACAGGCGTGAATGGAGGGACGAATGGAGACGTGTCGTCTTCAGCGATGAGAGTCGCTTCTGCCTTGGTGCCAATGATGGTCGTATGCGTGTTTGGCGCCGTGCATGTGAGCGCCACAATCAGGACTGCATACGACCGAGGCACACAGAGCCAACACCCGGTATCATGGTGTGGGGAGCGATCTCCTACACTGGCCGTACACCACTGGTGATCGTCGAGGGGACACTGAATAGTGCATGGTACATCCAAACCGTCATCGAACCCATCGTTCTACCATTCCTAGACCGGCAAGGGAACTTGCTGTTCCAACAGGACAATGCACGTCTGCATGTATCCCGTGCCACCCAACGTGCTCTAGAAGGTGTAAGTCAACTACCCTGGCCAGCAAGATCTCCGGATATGTCCCCCATTGAGCATGTTTGGCACTGGATGAAGCGTCGTCTCACGCGGTCTGCACGTCCAGCACGAACGCTGGTCCAACTGAGGCGCCAGGTGGAAATGGCATGGCAAGCCGTTCCACAGGACTACATCCAGCATCTCTACGATCGTCTCCATGGGAGAATAGCAGCCTGCATTGCTGCGAAAGGTGGATATACACTGTACTAGTGCCGACATTGTGCATGCTCTGTTGCCTGTGTCTATGTGCCTGTGGTTCTGTCAGTGTGATCATGTGATGTATCTGACCCCAGGAATGTGTCAATAAAGTTTCCCCTTCCTGGGACAATGAATTCACGGTGTTCTTATTTCAATTTCCAGGAGTGTATTTTCTGCAAGTAGCGTACTATGTTTTATATTAAATTATGAAATTAGTGTTGACTGCTCTACACTATTGCACAATGCTCTTATGTATTCAAACTATTGACAGGTTAACACAGTGTGCGATTGCCTTTCTCCGAGCAATGCTCTTAGCGACTGATCTGTAGAGGCACGACTTATAAATCCCCCCCAGTCTCTACCAGCGGCTTTACTTCTGTAGTACCTCGCTCTGACTTTCCAAACTTCGAAGAAGCTTTCTTGCATAGCTGGCGGAAGTAGCACTTCTGGAAAAAAGGATGTTTGGAAAATGGTTCACCCACATCCTAAGAGCCGAGACAAAATTTTAATCTGATAGGAAATGAGAACAGAGGGATACTTAACGGTCGGAATCGGGGATCACGAAAAAGATGAATTCTACTACCTAGACCCAACGATGGATGGAGCAAGCAGCACATAAAAAGCAGACTAGCACTTGTGAAAAGAGCTCCTGGCCAAAAGTCTACTAGCATCAAAAGTGGGCCTTAATTTCTGAGAATCTGTGTATGGTTGTGAGTCCCGGACTGTTTGAAAGCCGGGACAGAAGTGAACCGAAGCCTTTGAGACGTGGTGCTTCAGAAAAATGTTGAAAATTAAGTGGACTGATAAGATAAGCAATGAGAAGATTGACAAAAAGAAGGGTCAGGCTGATAGGACATCTGTTAAGACAGAATGGAGTAACTACCGTGGTAGCAGAGGGTGCTGTACAGGGCAAAACTGAGGATGTAGGTTGCAATTCAATTGCTACTCAGATGAGAAGGTTGGAGCAGGGGAGGAATTCCTGGCGTTGCACATCATCAAAACCAGTCAGAAGAGCGATGACTTGAAAAAGGGGAGTTACCGCGCACCCTGGAGCAAAGGGAAAGAGTGATTCCAGAAACAATACCCAGAACCAGGACCATTGATCATCATTTATCGGGACTACCCTTTCTTCGACGAATGTTGGTCTAGTAATTTATGCAGGAGAACTTTAGAGACGTTTGGAAAATTGGAGAGAGATACTGATAGAAAAGCCTTGCAGGTGATGTTCTCCATCTGCCTGCGTCCAGAGTAAATCATATGTTTACATGTGAGAACATGTAAGTTTTTGGAAGACGTGGGTACTAACCCGGTATGTACGTAGATGGATTTGGGAAAATTCTTAAAAGAAAACAAAAAAAAAAAAAACAAAAAAAAACCACATCCACGCTAGCCGGCGCAACAGCTAGCATCGTTAAACCACGAGGTGGAATCGACACGATTTCGGTTCACCACCCCAAATCCCGGAAGCGGCGCGTTAACACGCTCGGATATCTGGGCAGAGCAAGTGGGCCTATTAAAGTCACGTGAAAAAGATGGCAGATTTACTTCGAATTTTGCCCTAAATTCGAGTTTGTGCTCCACCGGTAATGACTTCGTTGTTGACGTCACGTTAAACCCTAATTGCCTTACTCCCTTCGAGAGCAGTACATTTTGTGGAGGTACAGGGTTTCACCCTGCCCCAGTGTCAACATCAACAAAACAAAAACGATGCTATACTAAAGACACACCACAGTCACCCACCCAGCACCCAAGACACCTGCATGCCAGTCGCTCAACTACCGTAACTGGAAAGTACCTTCCAACAGGCCCTGAGCGTCACGAGTTCACTGCAGTGAGACCATTTAATGCGGCAAGAATCCAGCTTTCACACTTTTCTACTTTCCTACAGGAAATTTCCCTTGACTTAGAACTGCAGACGGGAGCGGTCTTTTCGTACGTGCTGTGTAGCAGACCAGTTGGACGCTCGTCATAGGGACTGTCCTCACGAGCCAAAATATTACGATCCCCGTCCACCGCGAGACTGAATACTGCCTAGTGGCGTTATGACACGTGACACACTGCGGAAGGTATGAGAGGCGTTCCATAAGTAGTGCAACACTTTTTTCTGGGCCAATTTCGATTGAAAAAAACGCAGAATTTGTTGTGGATCATCATAAGGTATTCCCGCTTCAGTTCCTAAAGTTTCGTGAGGCTCTGATAAGTGACGGCGCTATACGTAGCTTTCAAAATGGGGTCTGTAGCGGACGTGCGGTCCAAGCGATGAGCCGTAACTGAGTTTCTTTTGGCAGAAAACCGGAGCATCTCAGATATTCGGAAATTTTTGGAGAATGTCTATGGAGACGCGGCAATGAACAAAAACACGATGAGTCCTTGGGCAAGGCGTCTGTCATAATCGCAACAAGATAGCGCAAACCTGTTGGATCTCACGCGTACCGGCCGGCCGCCCACAGCTGTGACTCCTGCAATATTGGAACGTGCGCGGTGGTTGACGGATCACGGTCAAACTATAGCTGTTCGTCGCCACAAAAATTCAAATCTCCACGACAACGCAAGTCTGCGCACCCGAGAGGAGCTCACAAAATTCCATTGGACTGTTCTTACTCAGCCACCTTACAGCCGGGATCTCGCACCTTCCGACTTCCATCTGAGTGGCCCAATGAAGACTGCACTCCGCGGGAAGCAGTACGTGATGATGGGCTGGTTATTGATGCAGGGAGACGCTGGATCCGACGTTGATTAGTAGAGTGGTATCCTCTCACCATGACTGCGAAAGGCCGTCAATTCAACGGAGATTATGTTGAAAAATAGAGTCTTTTTACACAAAAGAATGGGTAATAAAATTGTGAACTGGGATTATGAATAAAACCAACCTACTTTTAGAAAAAAAATGTTTTGTTACATGGTGAACGATCCCTCGTATATAGCGGAGCAGAGACAAATGAGGAATTATTCTAGCGATGATACAGGCCCCATGTAGGGAGTCCAGTAACAAAAGTAACTTAAACGAAAGACAGACTGTTATGACCCGGCGCCTGGGAAAAGGCTTCTCAGAAATGGATACTTGGTCGGCTATTCCCATGCTACTGTTGTGAGCGGCTAATGAAAGTGCTAACCACGGGTAGCCAACAAGGTGTTGGTCGTTCACACCTCATCATACAAAGTTGAGCTCAGAGGTTTTCCCGATCTGAAAACAGGGCAGGCAGCGATCTGCGGCTGATCTGAGAACAGGGGGCAATGCTGGTACGGGCACTGCTGAGCCGGAGCACACATCGTTGAACATAAAGCCCCGCAGCAGACACCCTCTAATGTTCCCATTTTGACCTAACGACGTCGTCAATGTCTATTGCAGTATTCATGGCCTTTGAGTCGTGGATAAATGGAAACGTGCCGCCTGGTCAGACGAATCAGGTTTTTTTATCTGTCAGGTCGACAGTCGTGTCTCGGTACACCGTCTTCCTGGAGAACAGCTGCTCCAAACATGTACTGCTACACGGATGGAGACGGGTAGGAGTAAAGTTTTGTGATTCCACAGGCTTTCCCGGTGTAATAACTGATATTATTCTTCTCGGGTCTGTAGCTGCAACATGAAGTCATCTTGACACGATATTTCCGCAGTCCACTCGGCCGCCGTCTTCAAGTGAGTATGCTGTTGCAAGAAATCGCTGGAACTATGTTCAGACTACCAGCGGGGGCTGCTTTATACGCCGCGGAAGGCCAACAGTGCGTGCGCAAAAAATCATCGTGATTGCCCCCTAGCGCAAGGGAACATTTAGCGCACCAGTGACGGAAGCTGTTTAAATCGACAAACCGCAATCAGAAACTATTCTGGTGGCTGAATCGAAGACCGTTGTTTTTTAATGTCTGATGCAACAGGATCCCAAATATTTCTGAAAGGGTAACCCTTGTCAGAGAGCTGAATTTCAACGGATTCGTTTAAAACACATGGGAGAGACGCTCTTAACCGTTTCCTGGATCATTTTAATTGCCTTCATCCTATTATCAAGATCACAATGTGGGTTAAAAGGGAGGAAAGTTTTCGTTTCTAGCTGTCTTGGTTTACAGAAAGGATGATGGGACACTGGGACACAGGGTTTATCGAAAGCCCAGGAACACGGTCCGTTGCCAGCATGCATCGAGCTTTCATCCATCATTCCAACGCACGAAGGTCTTGCGGACTGCGGCAAGAGGAGCTTTTGCCATTTTAGACGCAGAATGCTAGAAATAAGTGCTGGATCATCTTAAAGTTGTGTCCAAGCAGAGTGGCTATACAGACAAACAGATCCACCAAACTTTCCAGTTTGGACCTACGCGGGAACCATTAGAAGAGTAATGTAAATCGGTGGCTTTTCTATCTTTTTCTGCCGGCAAGGTGTCCGAGCGGTTCTAGGCGCGTCAGTCTGGAACCGCGTGGCCGCTACGGTCGCAGGTTCGAATCCTGCTTCTGGCATGGATGTGTGTGATGTCCTTAGGTTAGTTAGGTTTAAGTAGTTCTAAGTTCTAGGGGACTGATGACCTCAGAAGTTAAGTCCCATAGTGCTCAGAGCCATTTGAACCATCTATCTTTTTCTGGGAGCATATCTTGGAACATAGGAAGAATTTTAAAAATATATGAAATCAAAAGTGTTTTTTGTCCACTAGCGAAGATTAGTGCGCTCTTTGGTTCAGTAAAGGATGACTTTGGATTGAGGAAGCCCGGCCCGGTGTGTACAAAATCTCCTCCCGTTGGGGGAAAGCTTACATTGGTCAATCAGTTTTTACGATGCATGACCGATATGTTGAGCACCAGCGTCACACACGTTTGTTTCAGCCTGAAAAATCTGCGGTGGCAGAACACCGTCTTACCGAGGGACGTAAAACGTTGTATGAAGAGAGACAAATGGATACCCCTGCGTCTCGTTGATGGGGGTGTGTCTTAAAAGAATCCATTGAAATTTGACTATCTGATGATCTTATAAATAGAGACAAGAGTTACCCTTTAAGTAAGATTTGGCACTCTGTTTTGTCAGACATTAAAAAACGACGGTCTTCAATTCAGCCATCAGAACAATTTTCTGTAGCGATTTGTCGATTTAGCCAGCTTCCACCATTGGGGCGCTGTACGTTCACTTGCGCTAGAAGGCAGTTACTACGATTTCTTATGCAGCAAGCTTTTGGTCTATCGCGGCGTATAAAGGAGCCGCCGCTCTCAGTCTGAATTAAGTTCCGGCGAGTTCGTGCAAAAGCTTGCTTATCTGAAGATGGCGGACTGGAGGATCGCGTAAGTATTGTGTCAAGACGACTGCATAACCCCACTGCACCCCAGGGAGCTTATTACAGACGCAGTATTTTGCTGTTAGGAACATTCACATGGACTTTCATGGGTCCTGTGGCAGTAATCGAAGGACTACGTAAATTATTTGAACATTATAGATAGCCACATGCATCCCTTCATGCTTGATGTCTTCCACGATGGCAAGGCATCTTCCAGCCCGATCTGAAAACTATGGAACATATCCAGTACACAATCGGGTGCCGTAATTTACGGAAATTTCATGAGCTGAGGGTAGGTAGCTGCTGCTACATACCTTTGAAAACCTACTAGAGGCTTGTCGAATTCATGCCAGCCACACAGAATCGCCGCTGCGTTGTGTTCCAAAGGTGGAAAAATGGTTCAAAGGGCTCTGAGCACTATGGAACTTAACATCTGAGGTCATCAGTCCCCTAGAACTTAGAACTACTTAAACCCAACCTAAGGACATCACACACATCCATGCCCGAGGCAGAATTCGAACCTGCGACCGTAGCGGTCTCTCGGTTTGAAGCGAATAGAACCGCCTGGCCACGGCGACCGGCTCCGAAGGTTGACTAACATGTTATTTAGAAGGCGGTCGTAATGTTTCGGCTAATCAGAACTAGTTGCCCAGCCACCAGCAACGTGGCAGGTAATAATAAACCACTTAGTTGGCTGGCTCTCCCGCTCCTAAGGCCCATCCCTTCAATTAAGTAAAAGAGAGGGAGGGCGCGGGAGAAGGGGGGGGGGGGAGAAAAGTACGGCGGCGCGGGCGCAGAATTTTAGATGAACTTGGCCGAAGGCGAAGGCATTGGCGAGGAGAGGCGCATGTTTATCGATACTGGCAACAGGGCGCCCCATCCCCAGCCAGGCAGCAAAGTGCTTTTAGGGCGGGCGTCGCATTAGCCAGCTCCGCGTATTCATGAGACAGCCTGGCGCTCCGGGGGCGGAGCCGCAATATTGCGTGCTGTCCAGAATACGTACCGCGGTAGCTGGAAGGCACCTTGCGCGAGAGCCGCCGAGATTATATTAGAAGGAGCAGTATGGCGTCATTTAATAATTAATTTATTTTCTTCAGGAAGCGGTGTGTATGTGCTGATTAGAGAAAAGCGTTCGCTTGCTTCTTCTACGTACAGGTCGAACAGCAGGAGTATTAACCTGCAACGCCGCACTACATCCTTCTCAACACGAACTAGTGATCAAATAAGGCAGGAGGCATAGTTAACGTGTCTTCACAGTTCCTAAACTCATTCCTGGAGGAGGAAATCAACGACATTTCAAGTTGGTTTGCAGAAACCATGAGTCTGGAAATATACCATCATACTTTTGGAAAGACAACACCGAATCAAGAAGATAGGGCAGATAAGACCTAGAACTATCGCACAGTCATATAATTTGCTGACAAGAATAATGTACAAAGCAATGGAAACAAAATTGAGGATCTGTTAAATGACGATCAGTTTGGCTTCCGGGAAGTAAAGGGACCGTTGCGCTTGATAATAGAAGCAAGATTTAACAAAAATCAGGACATATTCATAGTATTTGTCGGCTTAGAAAAACGTTCGACAACATAAAATGATGTAAGATGTTCGAAATTCTGAGCAAAATAGGAATAAAGTACAGAGAAAGACGAGTATTATAGAATAAGTGGAAGAGCGAAAAGGTAACAATGTGATTAGACTAATAAGAACGAAGTGCTCGGATTTGAAAGGGTTTAAGACAGGGGTATAATCTTCCTATTCTACAGTTCACTCTGCACACCGAAGAAATGAAGCGACAGAAATAACAGAAACAGTGAAGAGTGGAATTAAAATCCAGAATGAAAGAATATCAGTGATAAAAATTTGTTGATGACATTGCTATCCTCTGTGAAAGTGACGAAGAACTGCAGGAGTAGTATAATGAGCAGGCCCTATGGATTGGGAGTGAAGCGAAGAGGGACGAAAGTCATAGAGAATAGGAAAAATGAGATTAGCGATAAAGTCGACGTCACACTTGGGGAACAGAAAGTAGACAATGTGAAGGAATACAGCTATACTGGAAGCAAAACATGACAGACGAAACAAGAAGGAAATATAAAGTATTCTAGCGCAGACAGAGAGGATATTCTTGGCTGAAAGAGCGGTTCTAGGCGCTTCAGTCCGGAACCGCGAGACCGCTACGGTCGCAGTTTCGAATCCTGCCTCGGGCATAGATGTGTGTGATGTCCTTAGGTTAGTTAGGTTTAAGTAGCTCTAAGTTCTAGGGGACTGATGACCTCAGATGTTAAGACCCATAGTGCTCAGAGCCATTTTCTTGGCTGAAATAATTGTACTAATGTTTCAAACGTCGCACTTAATCTCAGGAAGATGTTTTTGAGGGAGTTCGTTTGGAGCACAGCATTGTGTTGGAGTGAAACATGGACTGTGGGTAATCCGGAAAAGAAGAGAACGAAGCGTATGAGATTTGGTGCTTTACAAGGTGATAGCGGGTCTACAATCGATTATATTGAGATGGGGAACCAACGAGTGGAAAAGCATATGTATTTTTTTATGGACACACACACACAGCATACATCAGATAACAACAACGTAGCTCACAGTAATTGCTCAAAGTGAGGACCGCCAGTCTCATGGGAAAGGAACATGAAGTTTTGCCGCACTACTTCAAAGATCCCTGGTGTACTGGAAGAGAGGCAGCTTGGACCTTAGCAAGCTGGCGTACATCAGTTTCCGTGGGTGTTTCATACATCAACGTCTTGAAGTAACCCAGAAGAAAAAGTTAAGAGGTGTGAAATCCGGCGATTGTGCTGACTGTGGAACAGGACCTGCCCTTCCAATCCAATGATGAGGATACATGTTGTTCAGGTGCTAGCAAACATTAAAACCGAAGTGGGCTAGTGCACCATCGTGTTGAAACCGCA
The DNA here is from genome assembly GCF_023864345.2 of Schistocerca serialis cubense. Lineage (NCBI taxonomy): Eukaryota > Metazoa > Arthropoda > Insecta > Orthoptera > Acrididae > Schistocerca > Schistocerca serialis. The sequence continues at coordinate 172,482,487 of NC_064641.1, forward strand.
TGCTTTCGCGGACAACAAGGGGTAGAGTGTCCAAGAACGGGCAGCACATCTCGAAGGAACACCATGTACTGTGGACCAGTCAAACGGGGAGCCACTTTGAACAATTTCTATGAGCTACGTTGTTGTTAAGCGGTGTCCAATGTTTATGTCCAAAACACAATAAATATGCATTTCGTACCATTGGTTACCTATCTCAATATAATCGCTTGTTGACCCACTATCACCTGTTTTAGTTTGATGCAAAAGGTTTGAGACACCCTGGATAAGGATGTTGAAAATTAGGTGGACCTAAGAAATGAGGTTCTCCATTGAATCGCTGTGGAGAGGAAGATGGGGAAAACATTGACAAGAAGATGGACAGAATAATAGGGAATAATTGCCATGGTACGTGAGGGACCTGTAGATAGTAAAAATCTTAGAACACAGAGATTGGAATACATCCAGCAAATAATTGTGGACGTAGGATGCAAGTGGCACTCCGAATTATGAATCGTGGATGACCGCATCAGACCAGTCTTGAGAATGAGTTCAGAACTGCCCCTGAAAAAAAACTTTAACTTCTCTTTCTTAAGCTCCCATTTTTACATTTTTACTATTCAGTTTCGGTGATGGTGTTCATATTTCGTCTGTCTTCGACCATCGTGCAATTCAGCTGTTGACTCAAGATAAGATTTTTGAAATTTTGAAAGCATAGTCAGCGATCTTAAATGTAGTTGAAATGAAAATTTAAAACAGTCTTGATCGCAATCTTGTTAAAATATTTTTATATTGGAGTGAATGAGCGGTTTCGACTCTATGAAAGAGTCCACTTCAGACTGCAGAGCGGTGGATGGACACTGGTAGTTACACGAGCGTCCAGGGTCGACGGAACTCATATAGCAGTGTCCATTCACTGCTCTGGAGTCTGAAGATGACTCTTTCATAGAGTCGAAACCGGTCACTCACTCCAATAAAAAAAATGTTAACAAGATTGCGATCAAGACTGTTTTAAATTTTAATTTTATCAAGTCTACCCGATACAATCCTCCCCTTACTCAGCACTTGAAATGGGTCCAGCTATCACGCGCGTTTCCAAATAACGCTGTCCAGTATCCACACGCGGTGTCTGACAGTCACTGCCCAATGTTGTATGAAACCATTCGTCGTGCGCCATTCAGTGCCTTGGAACTGATCCCGCTTTGTTTCACTGGATACTCTACGTTTTGCTGACGCCTACTTGTGCTTCGCACTGGTTTCCAACCACCGTCTTGTTGCCTTTCTCTATTCAACACTTTGTCCTCGCAATTCCTCAGCCGTTGAAATCTCGCTGGTAGTGACACTGCCTTTGTTTGCGGTTCTGCCGCTGCCTCCAGCGGTCTGCCCGCCTACACCCACGCCGCCGCCCTTTCTAAACACATCCGTGTGATAGTATCTTGTCAAGAGAGTACTTCATCTCCAGTCTTATAGGGCTTGTTAACATCTTATTCCACCCTACCTGTTTAAAAGTTTTCTCTGGCCCACAAAAACTAGGAATGTAAAAACTGTTAGCGTTTCAGGTTCTGTATATAACGAGATCGTTACAGAAGGAATGCAATCTCCTATTTAGGATGAAAAGAAAGAAGTGAGTCTTGCACGCTCAAAGGAACATTCGCCTTACGTAATAATGAGAAATCACGGGAATTTATACATAAATATAGCAAATGCCGGAGACATAAGTCCGTAGTTGCTATGTAAAATAAATGTGGCGCACGAAATGACATTTGTTTTGGCGTTAACTTTTTAGGTTATCCCTTGTTATTGTGTGTTATGTTGGCAGAAGTGAAAGTAGCTCATGGAGATTAGATTCTGTCATCCCGAGTGCACTGTTTGTTTTTTGATCCAAGATGGCTGACAAACGAAGACTGACTGTTGAATAGTGCGTTAGAACTGTGTTATTTTTTCATAAAACGAAAAGTGTGTTCCTTTCACAGAGACGGTTTCGTGCACGGTTTTAAAACTCGATTGGTGCCCTTATTTAAAACATATGTAGACTTTACGGGAGGATTAGCAGTAATGGTTCAGTGCTTCTCCACAGAATGTCGAAACTGTCAGACCTGCCTTACAGAAGAGCCCAGGTACATCACAACGAAAATAGCAGCTCCGATTAGGATTTCTAGACGACATGTGCAACCAATTTTAAAAACTGATTTGAGTTTGTATCCGTACAAAATAACAGTGTTGCCCAAAATTAACGACGGACAATTAACATCTAAGAATGGCATTCTCTGAACGGGCTGTTAATCAGAGCATATTGTTGAACAATGTTTGGTTTTCAGGTAAGCCACGTTTCCACCTTGATGGCGTTGCTAATAAACAAAATGTGCACTTTTGCGATTCCGAGAATCCATGAAAAGGTTTACCACGTTCCAAGAATTAATGTGTGATCCGCTCTCTTAAAATGGTTCAAATGGCTCTGAGCACTATGGAACTTAACATTTGAGATCATTAGTCCCCTAGAACTTCGAACTACTTAAACCTAACTAACCTAAGGACATCACACACATCAATGCCCGAGGCAGGATTCGAAGCGCCTAGAACCGCTCGGCCACTCCGGCCGGCCGCTGTCTTACGTCAAGTGCTAATAGGGCCATTCTTTTTTGAAAACACAGTGAACAGTGTACGTTATCTACACATGCTGTATAGTAATTTTGCACTTCAGCTTCTCGCAAAAGGGTTTCAATTAGAAAGCCAATGGTTCATGGAGGGTGGAGCCAAACCATAAAAGCTAATGTTGTCTTAGAATCCCTGCATGAAACTTTCAAGTCAAGTATCATTTCAGACAGGTTTACTAATCGTTTTGCGTGTGGTCAGACGTGGCCTCTGAACAGTCCTGATCTGAATCAATGCAATTTTTTTTTCTTTGGAGATTTCTAAAGAAAAAGACTTTCGCTAAACATCCTCGTATACTGATGCAACTGCGAGTGCTGTTAATTGAGGCATGCAACAAGATATGTGTTGCAGCGTAATTCAAAACGTAGGACTTGGTGTTGAAGAAGTTGGTAGACGAGTCACAAGGAGAAATAATGTGACCCTTCAAGCTTTCCCCGCGAATATGTTGTAAATAGTCTTCACTGGTTTGCTGCCGGATCACTTTGTATAAATTCCACAATATTTCCTCGGAGCAACTGTCCGATATCTCCAGGTGGTTCAACCTTGCTGGTGGCTTAGTAGGAGAAATAATCTTCAGGTACACTGTTAACAAGTTGTATTTTACATTTATGTAGTTCGAATGAAATAAATGTTTTTTACAGAAAAATATTTTCGATCATTTTGTGTTCCATCCTCTACATCGTAACATCGCGTGGTTATAAATGATGGAAAATTTTAATCTGGGTGGCTGGGAGTGGAATTCAAGCGCAGTCCTTTTGAATACGGGTCAAATGTCTCGTGTGGTGACATCTCTAAAAACGTGGTGCAATATGTGTTACAGAATTCAGAAAAATATTTTTTCATATTTCTTGTGAATGGCTGTCGCAGGGCAATATTCTACTGTGTTTCTGTAAAGTAGTTAACACATTTCTGAGGCAACATATAGATTTGATTTTATTAATGTAAAAGTACTTTGATACATCGATATGTTTATATTGCAATGATATTATTCTTATGTGTATTCTTTTGTCACTATGATCTTTGTCGTACTTTTAACTCTGATTTTTGGGCGCGTAAGCGGTTATTAGAAAGTCAAGTCTTGGTCGTCATGTTGCAAAGACGCAAATTGTAGTCAGTTTATAAAATGTGAACTTTAACAGTGAGGAAGATGTTTTCAAATATGTTTTGTATTGTGATGTGATGTTATGGAATGACTAGCGTGATATTGCAACAAAAGTAATAAAAAAGAAGTGTAACTTAAATTCGGAGTGCTGATTACTTTTTTACATCACCATTGTGCTAATTTTCAAACGTTTAAGCTTCAAGAATGGTTTGTGAAACACATCTATAAAACTTTTGAATTTCGCAGAATAACACCTAGGCCTCTTTGCATCCGAGCTTGGAATCATCACCACCTAGATTTTAGACGATTGAGCCATGAGATCACGAGACCAGCGTGGGAAACACGAAAATGTGAGTGCCTAGTTTACCCATTATTTCATGAAATGACTTTATTAACTGTGCTCTAATGACACCTGCCACATAATATAACTTTGTTGTTGCCCGAAAATGCAATATTTAGCAGCGTGAGCAACACCACAATCATAATCAATTTTTTACCTTTGTTGTGGTAGGTTTGTTAGAACCTGAAGGCATGACGTATGCTAGTAGCCAGCTGGATCGATTCTGCTGCACCGGGCAACACCGTCAACCAGCAATACGGGCGTGACTGGCGGGGTGCCGTACTTCTGTCCCCTCCGGCGACATTACCTCGGCAAGATGACCTGTAAATATTACGGCCGGTTGCGACACACTGCTTTGTTTTTGATTGGGAAGTCCAGTATCTGTCGACCACAATATTATTTCATCGGGGAACGTGGGCGCTTCGGTCGGCTTATAATGAGTTTTTGTCGTGATATTTCTCGAAAACACGCCGAATCACTTGATAGTGCGAGTATATGCACAGCTGTCTAGAAATCATTCACAATGAAATGCGTCTTTCTCAGTTACCACTGTACTTGTTTACTGTTACCTCACAGTGCGTCTCTGATAACGGCCTAGCGAGGTTAAATACAATAATTACCGGCCTCTGACAATAAAGTTCAATGAATAGTCCTGTAACATTAACTACAGTTACCTTACTGTTCTTCTCAATAGTCACCTGAACTCTGAGACACATGTCCTGGAAACTTTGCACAAAGTCTTCCTTTGGGATGGTGTTCAAAAGCTGCGTCACGTTTCGTTGGATGTCAGGAATATCGTCAAATCTCTTTCCTCTTAAAGCGAGTGTGAGTCGAGGGAATAGGAAGAAGCCTGGAGGAATAAGGTCCGGCGAGTAATGTGGATGTTCAAGTTGTACCACGCCCTTTTTTTGCCAGGAACTGTTTGACGATATTGGCTGTGCGTTGGCGAGCGTTGTCGTCAACAAAAAACTAGAAACCTTGTTGTACGTGCTGTGGTTGTACCCTGCGTAGACGTTGCAAGAAACGGGTCAAAATTTCAACGTAATAGGTGATGAGCACCATTTTGATGCGTGATTTGTCGGCTCTGACCTTTTTCCGACGAAGTGATGTCGGAGAACGCCATTCCATCCTTTGCCGTTTCGTTTCAGGGTCGTAGCGTAGACACCAGATCAGTGACAATACGGTGCAAGAAATTGGGTGTCGCATCCACCGTTTCGACAAAATCCTGTGAAGCCTCTAAACGTGCCTGCTTCTGATTCAGTCAAGTGTTGTGGTACAAGACGATAACACGTTTTCCACCTCCCTAACTCCTTGGTAAGGATTTGTCGCACGGATTCCCGGTTCATCCGCACAGTTAATCGAAGGTAGTTCGTAATTAATGTCCTCACTCAAACGCATTCTCTGAAAATTATTTCGAGCAGTTAGTTCATGAGCCCACTCAAATAGTGAACGGTTGTAAATACACACTTGACCTGTTAGCCACAAATAATCCTGAGTTAATAACGAGCATCAAAACCGATTCAGGGATTATTAACACAGAGTTGTCGTAGTGAGATTGAACATTGCAATCCCTCAATCCTCGAAAAATAAGCGAAAATATACCTATTCAAAAGAGCAGATAAAAATTTACTTGACGCCTTTCTAAGAGACAACCTACACTCATTTCAAATTAATAATACAAGTGTAGACCAGATGTGGCCTGAATTCAAAGAAATAGTATCGGCAGCAATTGAAAAGTTTATACCAAATAAATTAACAAACGACGGAGCTGATCCTCGTTGGTACACAAAACGGGTTAGAACACTGTTGCAGAAACAACGAAATAAACACGCCAAATTTAAACAGACACAAAATCCCCAACGTTGGCGATTTTTTACAGAAGCTCGAAATTTAGCACGGAATTCAATGCGAGATGCCTATAACAGTTTCCACAACGAAACTTTGTCTCGAAACCTGGCAGAAAATCCAAAGAGATTCTGGTCGTATGTGAAGTATGTTAGCGGCAAGAAACTATCAATGCTTCTCTGCGCGATAGCAATGGAGATACTATCGAACACAGTGCTACCAAAGCAGAGTTACTAAACACAGCCTTCCGAAATGCCTTCACAAAAGAAGTCGAAGTAAATATTCCAGAACTCGAATCGAGAATAGCTGCCACCATGAGTAACATAGAAGTAAATATCCTCGGAGCAGTGAAGCAACTTAAATCACTTAATAAAAGCAAGTCCTCTGGTACAGACTGTATACCAATTAGGTATGCTGATGGAGTAGTTCCATACTTAATCATATACAATCGTTCGCTCGACGAAAGATCTGCACCCAAAGACTGGAAAGCTGCACAGGTCACACGAATACTGGGTAAAGGTAGTAGGAGTAATCCAATTAATTACAGGCCAATATCGTTAACGTCTATATGCAGCAGGATTTTAGAACTTATATTGTGTGCGAACATTATGAAGTACCTCGAAGAAAACGGTCTATTGACATACAGTCAATACGGGTTTAGGAAACATCGTTCCTGTGAAAAGCAACTAGCTCTTTACTCGCACAAAGTGTTGAGTGTTGTTGACAAGCGATTTCAGATCGATTCCGTATTTCTGGATTTTCGGAAGGCTTTTGACACTGTACCACACAAGCGGCTCGTAGTGAAATTGCCTGCTTATGGAGTATCGCCTCAGTTATGTGACTGGATTTGTGATTTCCCGTCAGGGAGGACACAGTTCGTAGTAATTGACGGAAAGTCGTCGAGTAAAACAGGAGTGATGTCTGGCGTTCCCCAAGGTAGTGTTACAGGCCACCTTGCTGTTCCTTATCTACATAAACGATTTGGGAGACAATCTGAGCAGCCGTCTTAGGTTGTTTGCAGATGACGCTGTCGTTTATCGACTAATAAAGTCATCAGAAGACCAAAACAAACTGCAAAACGATTTAGGAAAGATATCTGGTGCGAAAAGTGACAATTGACCCAAAATAACGAAAAGTGTGAGGTCATCCACACGAGTGCAAAAAGGAATTCGTTAATCTTCAGTTCACGATAAATCAGTCTAATCTAAAAGCCGTAAATTCAACTAAATACCTAAGTACTACAATTACGAACAACTTAAATTGGAAGGAAAACATAGAAAATGTTGTGGGGAAGGCTAACCAAAGACTGTCTTTTATTGGCATTGTAACAGACCTACTAAGGAGACTGCTTACACTACGCTTGTCCGTCCTCTTTTAGAATACTGCTGCGCGGTGTGGGATCCTTACCAGATAGAACTGACGGACTACATCGAAAAAGTTCAAAGAAAGTCAGCACGTTTTGTATTATCGCGAAATATGGGAGAGAGCGTCACAGAAATGATACAGGATTTGGGTTGGAAATCATTAAAAGAAAGTTTTTTTTCGTTGCTACGGAAACCTCTCACGAAATTCCAAACTTCTCCTCCGAATGCGAAAATATTTTGTTGATACCGACCTACATAGGGCGGAACGATCACCACGATAAAATAAGGGAAATCAGAGCTAGTACGGATAGATATAGGTGTTCATTCTTTCCGTGCGCTATACGAGATCGGAATAATAGAGAATTGTGAAGGTGGTTCGATGAACCCTCTGCCAAGCACTTAAATGTGATTTGCATAGTATGCATATATATGTAGATGTAGATCTACATTTATTTTACAATCGTGCGAAAGAAGGGCAAAAATCGGCGACTAGTTGGATGTGCTCTTCCCTGACCACAAAGAACTGGGCGGGACAAATTAATGCCTCTGTTTTGAATCGAATGCTGGCAATCCCGACGTGAACCGAGACACCTTAGCTGCTGCCGGCTGCTGGAAAATCAGGGGACAAGTGCTGACGTTGCGGGGGCTTTCATAAGTGCAGCTGCTCGGGATGAGACGTTATCGGGCGGCAGCTGCTCTGTTGAGAGTGGGGGTGACGGACGGACGTGTTTTGTCCGTCGCTTTTCTGGCCGCAAGTGCAGACAGACTGCTTGTCTCTCTCTGTCCTCCCCTCACGTCTCCGGCCGCCGTGTTTTGGTGGAGGCTACTGCACTGCGCCCGCGAGAGCCGCGACAAAATGCCCCGTCACGTCCACCACCCGCTCTGCACTGTGAGGCGGCGCGAGAACTCCTCTGCCGGATTACTGTAGTGGGACGCCACGTCGCGGCCAATCTGATGGCCATCTGTCAGCTGCTTGCTGCCCGCCTCACGTATTCTCCGCTCCGCCCTCTCTACCTGCTCTGCTCGCAATCGCCCGCGGCCATCCAGTCACAAAAACGTACCTTACAGCCGATATTAAACGGAGAAGGAGCTACTCGCAAAAATATATTTCGCTCTTGCAGACTTGCTCATCGTCTTCAACTTGTTCCGAAGATGAATTTTATTTGTGGGTCCTCTAACAACCCTACCACAACAAAGGTCAGCATTTAATAACGATTGTGGTGTTGCTCACGCTGCTAAATACTGCATTTTCGGGCAACAACAGCCATATTATGTGGCAGGTGTCATTACAGCACAGTTAATAAAGTCATTTCATGTAATAATAAAAAAACTAGGCACTCATCTTTTTGTGTTTCCCACGCTGGTCTCGTCGTAAAATCAAGGCTCAATCGTTGAAAATCTAGGTGGTTATGATTCCAAGCTCGGATGTAAAAAGGCCTAGGTTTTATTCTGCTATATTCAAAAGTTTTGTAGATGTGCTTCACAGATCATTCTTGAAGATTACACTTTTGCAGGACAATGGTGATGTAAAAAAAGCAATCAGCACTCCGAATTTAAGTTACACTTGCTTTTAATTGCAATATCACGTAAACACAAAACATCACTTCACAATACAAAACATACTTGAAAACACCTTGCTCACAGTCACTGTTAAAGTTCACATTTTATAAGCTGACGACAATATTCGTCTTTCCAACATGACGTCCACGACTTGACTTTCTCAAGGTCCGACTCTCTAACAAGTCAACAACTAACTAATAATCGCTTACGCGCCCAAAAATCAGAGTTACAAGTACGTCAAAGATCATAGTGACAAAAGAAAGAATACACATAAGAATAATATCATTGCAATATAAACATATCGATGTATCAAAAGTGAAATCAAATCTGAATGTTTTCTCAGAAATATGTTAAGTAGTTAACAGAAACACAGTAGAATATTACTGGTATCGAGAGGTTCAGGTGAGGTGCTATAATGGTTACGTAATTCAAGTACCGTTACAGTCCGTAGCTGAGAAGTTTCATAGCTAGACTTCATCGTTCTCATTTCATTTACAGCAAACACACAGCGGATTCGAAGCTGCACGAGCAACCGATAAAACACGGAAGTGGTATAGGCCCTCTGCTGTTCCTAATCTATGCAACTGATTTACGTCACAATGTGAGTAGCTCTCTTTAGATTGTTCGTAGACAGTGCTCTCATTTACATCCAGTAAAGTCATCAGAAGATCAAAATCAATTGCAAAATGATTTAGACAAATACATGTATTGTGCGAAAAGTGGATGGCTCAAATGGTTCTAAGCACTACGGGACTTAACATCTGAGGTCACCAGTCCCCTACAACTTAGAACTACTTAAACCTAACTAACCGAAGTACATCACACACATTCATGCCCGAGGCAGGATTCAAACCTGCGATCGTAGCGGTCGCGCGGTTCCAGACTGAAGAGCCTAGAACCTCTCGGCCACACAGGCCGGCTCGAAAACTGGAAACTGACCCTGAATAATGGTGAGGTCATTCAAGGGAATCCGTTGCATTTCGGTTACACCATAAACGATGCAAAGCTAAAGGTTATCAGTTCAATTAAGTAACTAGTAATGACAATTACGAACAGCTTACAATGGAAATATCGCATTGATGATATTATGGGGAAGACGAACTAAAGACTGCATTTTATTGGCAGAACACCTAAAGTTAGAAGATGCATCAAATCCAGTAAAGAGACTGCATACACTACGCTTGTCCGTCCTCTGCTACGGTACTGCTATTCCGTTTGGGATCCTTACCAGACAGTATTGACAGAGGGCATCGAAAAACTTCCAGGAAAGGCAGCAGGTTTAGTATTATCGCAAAATAGGAGAGACAGTATCATGGATATGATACGCGATTTCAGATGGGAACCATTAAAACGAAGGCGAGATCGTTTCAAGAAATTTCAATCACCAGCATTCTCCACGAAGTTTCGAGATTGCAGCCGGATGACATCGACTTCTTCACACGATATTTCGGCTGAAAACCACTCAGTCATCTTCTGCTGAGTGCTTTACCGAAAAAATTTCAAGAATCACACCAACTTTCTCCTCTGAATCCGAAAATATTTTAACGATTTCCCCCTGCCTGCAAAGGCAGAAATGATCATCGCAATAAATTAAGAAAAATCGGAGCTCGAACTGATAGATTGAAGTGTTCATTTTTCTCGCGAGCATGTCGAGAGCGGAACGGTTGAGAATTAATGACAAGTGAGCCGATGAACGCTCTGCTATGCACTTAACTGAATTGCAGATTGGTCGTGTAGATGTAGACAATTAAAAATTCCCTTGTTTTTAGCGGGAACTTCTATTTACTGTATTTACAAAACATGCCACATATCACATTTGAAAGCCCACTGCATTACTTACGCATTACTCACCTGAAAGAATGTGTTGGAAACTATAGATCTTTAAGTCCTACGGAAGGGATAGACTGGACATCAGCATGTGTTGGTAATGCAATGTACTTTGCAATGCTTGCATTGCAGGCACTGCAATATCGTATTTTTCCGCCGATACCAAACATCGACTTTCAATTAAAATGTCCTCCCCCCGTGAGGGAATTACGCAATGTATACGAGTGCAAGTTGTTGCGCATAAACGGTGATATACGGAAGTTCGCCCCCCATGAACCATGGACCTTGCCGTTGGTGGGGAGGCTTGCGTGCCTCAGCGATACAGATGGCCGTACCGTAGGTGCAACCACAACGGAGGGGTATCTGTTGAGAGGCCAGACAAACATGTGGGTCCTGAAGAGGGGCAGCAGCCTTTTCAGTAGTTGCAGGGGCAACAGTCTGGATAATTGACTGATCTGGCCTTGTAACATTAACCAAAACGGCCTTGCTGTGCTGGTACTGCGAACGGCTGAAAGCAAGGGGAAACTACAGCCGTAATTTTTCCCGAGGACATGCAGCTTTACTGTATGATTAAATGATGATGGCGTCCTCTTGGGTAAAATATTCCGGATGTAAAATAGTCCCCCATTCGGATCTCCGGGCGGGGACTACTCAAGAGGACGTCGTTATCAGGGGAAAGAAAATTGGCATTCTACGGATCGGAGCGTGGAATGTCAGATCCCTTAATCGGGCAGGTAGGTTAGAAAATTTAAAAAGGGAAATGGATAGGTTAAAGTTAGATATAGTGGGAATTAGTGAAGTTCGGTGGCAGGAGGAACAAGACTTTTGGTCAGGTGAATACAGGGTTATAAATACAAAATCAAATAGGGGTAATGCAGGAGTAGGTTTAATAATGAATAAAAAAATAGGAGTGCGGGTTAGCTACTACAAACAGCATAGTGAACGCATTATTGTGGCCAAGATAGACACAAAGCCCATGCCTACTACAGTAGTACAAGTTTATATGCCAACTAGCTCTGCAGATGATGAAGAAATTGATGAAATGTATGACGAGATAAAAGAAATTATTCAGGTAGTGAAGGGAGAGGAAAATTTAATAGTCATGGGTGACTGGAATTCGTCAGTAGGAAAAGGGAGAGAAGGAAACATAGTAGGTGAATATGGGTTGGGGGGAAGAAATGAAAGAGGAAGCCGCCTTGTAGAATTTTGCACAGAGCATAACTTAATCATAGCTAACACTTGGTTCAAGAATAATGAAAGAAGGTTGTATACCTGGAAGAATCCTGGAGATACTAAAAGGTATCAGATAGATTACATAATGGTAAGACAGAGATTTAGGAACCAGGTTTTAAATTGTAAGACAGTTCCAGGGGCAGATGTGGATTCTGACCACAATCTATTGGTTATGAACTGCAGATTGAAACTGAAGAAACTGCAAAAAGGCGGGAATTTAAGGAGATGGGACCTGGATAAACTGGAAGAACCAGAGGTTGTACAGAGTTTCAGGGAGAGCATAAGGGAACAATTGACAGGAATGGGAGAAAGAAATACAGTAGAAGAAGAATGGGTAGCTTTGAGGGATGAAGTAGTGAAGGCAGCAGAGGATCAAGTAGGTAAAAAGACGAGGGCTAATAGAAATCCTTGGGTAACAGAAGAAATATTGAATTTAATTGACGAAAGGAGAAAATATAAAAATGCAGTAAATGAAGCAGGCAAAAAGGAATACAAACGTCTCAAAAATGAGATCGACAGGAAGTGCAAAATGGCTAAGCAGGGATGGCTAGAGGACAAGTGTAAGGATGTAGAGGCTTATCTCACTAGGGGTAAGATAGATACTGCCTACAGGAAAATTAAAGAGACCTTTGGAGAGAAGAGAACCACTTGTATGACTATCAAGAGCTCAGATGGCAAACCAGTTCTAAGCTAAGAAGGGAAGGCAGAAAGGTGGAAGGAGTATATAGAGGGTTTATACAAGGGCGATGTACTTGAGGACAATATTACGGAAATGGAAGAGGATGTAGATGAAGAAGAAATGGGAGATAAGATACTGTGTGAAGAGTTTGACAGAGCACTGAAAGACCTGAGTCGAAACAAGGCCCCGGGAGTAGACAACATTCCATTAGAACTACTGATGGCCTTGGGAGAGCCAGTCATGACAAAACTCTACCATCTGGTGAGCAAGATGTATGAGACAGGCGAAATACCCACAGACTTCAAGAAGAATATAATAATTCCAATCCCAAAGAAAGCAGGTGTTGACAGATGTGAAAATTACCGAACTATCAGTTTAATAAGTCACAGCTGCAAAGTACTAACGCGAATTCTTTACAGACGAATGGAAAAACTGGTAGAAGCGGATCTCGGGGAAGATCAGTTTGGATTCCGTAGAAATGTTGGAACACGTGAGGCAATACTAACCTTACGACTTATCTTAGAAGAAAGATTAAGAAAAGGCAAACCTACGTTTCTAGCATTTGTAGACTTAGAGAAAGCTTTTGACAACGTTAACTGGAATACTCTCTTTCAAATTCTGAAGGTGGCAGGGGTAAAATACAGGGAGCAAAAGGCTATTTACAATTTGTACAGAAACCAGATGGCAGTTATAAGAGTCGAGGGGCATGAAAGGGAAGCAGTGGTTGGGAAAGGAGTGAGACAGGGTTGTAGCCCGTCCCCGATGTTATTCAATCTGTATATTGAGCAAGCAATAAAGGAAACAAAAGAAAAATTCGGAGTAGGTATTAAAATTCATGGAGAAGAAGTAAAAACTTTGAGGTTCGCCGATGACATTGTAATTCTGTCAGAGGCAGCAAAGGACTTGGAAGAGCAGTTGAACGGAATGGACAGTGTCTTGAAAGGAGGATATAAGATGAACATCAACAAAAGCAAAACGAGGATAATGGAATGTAGTCAAATTAAATCGGGTGATGCTGAGGGTATTCGATTAGGAAATGAGACACTTAAAGTAGTAAAGGAGTTTTGCTATTTAGGGAGTAAAATAACTGATGATGGTTGAAGTAGAGAGGATATAAAATGTAGACTGGCAATGGCAAGGAAATCGTTTCTGAAGAAGAGAAATTTGTTAACATCGAGTATAGATTTAAGTGTCAGGAAGTCGTTTCTGAAAGTATTTGTATGGAGTGTAGCCATGTATGTAAGTCAAACATGGACGATAACCAGTTTGGACAAGAAGAGAATAGAAGTTTTCGAAATGTGGTGCTACAGAAGAATGCTGAAGATAAGGTGGGTAGATCACGTAACTAATGAGGAGGTATTGAATAGGATTGGGGAGAAGAGAAGTTTGTGGCACAACTTGACTAGAAGAAGGGATCGGTTGGTAGGACATGTTTTGAGGCATCAAGGGATCACAAATTTAGCATTGGAGGGCAGCGTGGAGGGTAAAAATCGTAGAGGGAGACCAAGAGATGAATACACTAAGCAGATTCAGAAGGATGTAGGTTGCAGTAGGTACTGGGAGATGAAGAAGCTTGCACAGGATAGAGTAGCATGGAGAGCTGCATCAAACCAGTCTCAGGACTGAAGACCACAACAACAACAACGGAAGTTCGGGTCGGGCCGTGAGTCGTGTAGGGATAGCCGAAGCAGTTCATGCGACCGCTCGCATAAAGCACGAAATCCGGGTTCGAGTCCCAGTTCGGCACAAATTATCATGGTCCTCATTCCGTTATATAGCTGCGAATACATTTCATATATTTCACGATGGCTGTAGCCGCAGCACTGCCTGTTCCTTTGGACATGCGTACTTCAAATGGTTCAACTGGCGCTGAGTACTGTCGGACTTAACATCTGAGGTCATCAGTCCCCTAGACTTAGAACTACTTAAACCTAATTAACCTGGGACATCAGACACAGTGATGCCGAGGCAGGATTCGAATCTGCGACCGTAGCGGTCGCGCGGTTCCAGACTGAAGAGCGGCCACACCGGTTGGCGGACATGCATATTCGGCACAGTGCTTGTTACTTCGGACATGAATGCATACCCTAAGGAGCACTGCACGGTCCTTCGTAACAACACAGGCGGTGCGATATCATAATGTAAAGAATTTTGCTCTGTGTAGATATTGGCGGTTGAAGCTATTACTGGTAGGTAAACAGCAAAGCCAGAAAATTGCTGTGAAATGTAGAAAGACTTGAACAAAATCGTTTAGTACAGGGACTGGCAGTAGACCATGAAAGTGAACAGGATGTGTCTCAATGATTATAAAGTCGATGACAGATCATAAAAAGAGTACCAATCTTAAAATATTTGAAATCTAACATCTAGAAGAGAAAAATGTATATACAGGGAGAAACCGAGCTCCACAGACAAAATGTCGAAGACTGTACACGTATATTTTCTATTTTCTGGGTGTTTTGGTATCATGGACCCATAGTCTCCGGTGGTCTGTTGCAGAGTTATTGCATTTCACTTTATTCCTTACCCTACTTTTTGTGTCTGCTCTACCCTGACAATATATGCACAATGTGGCAAATGTCGTCGATATTCAGTGTGTTTCCCGTTTGGAAACAAACTTGTTCCATTCACTGACTGAACTTTCTGGTGGCAGCCGTAATTTTCATTTTACACTGATGTGACAAGTCATGGGATAGCGATACTCACATGTACAGATGGCGATAGTATCGCGTACGCAAGGTGTAAAAGGGCAGTGCAGTGGAAGAGCTGTCATTTGTACTCAGATGATGAAAAGATGTCCGACGTGATTGTGACATCACGACGGGGATTAACAGTCACTGAATGCGTAATGGTAGTTGGAGCTAGATGCATAGGATACACCGTTTAGGAAATCGTTAGGGAATTCAGTATTCCGAGATCCACAGTATCGAAAGTGTGCCGAGAATACCAGATTTCAGGCTTTACCTCTTACCATGGACAACGCAGTGGTCGAGGGCTTCACTAATCGACCGAGAGCAGCAGCGTTTGTGTAGAGTTCAGTGCTAACAGACAAGCAACACTGTGTGAAGTAATCGCAGAAATCAGTGTGTGACGCACCACGAACGTATCCGTTAGGAGAGTGCGGTGAAATTTGGCGTTAATGGACTATGGCAGCAGACGACAGCACGACATCGCCTGCAGCGCCGCTCCGGTAGTCGTGACCATACCGGTTGGACCTTACACAACTGAAAAACCGTTGCCAGGTCAGATGAGTTCCGATTTCAGTTGGGAAAAAACTGGTGGTATGGTTCGAGTATGGCGCAGACTCCATGAAGCCATGGACCCAAGTTCTTAACAAGCTACTGTGCAAGCTGATGATGGCTTCATAATAGTGTGACCTGTAGAATGAAATTTTCACTCTGCAGCGGAGTGTGCGCTGATCTGAAACTTCCTGGCAGATTAAAACTGTGTGCCGGACCGAGACTCGAACTCGGGACCTTTACCTTTCGCGGGCAAGTGCTCTACCAACTGAGCTACCCAATCACGACTCACGCCCCGTCCTCACAGCTTTAATTCCGCCAATACCTCGTCTCCTACCTTCCAAACTTCACAGAAGCCCTCCTGCGAAGTTTTAGCGTGACCTGTGTTAAATGGAATAGACTAGGTCCTCTAGCCTTAATGAACCGTTCATTGATTGGGAATGGTGTTCGGCTACTTGGAGACCATTTGCAGCCACTTATGGACGGAATTTTTATGAATGACCAAGCACCATGTCACAGGGCACCAATTGTTCACAGTCGGTTTGTAGAACATCATGGACAATTCGAAGGAATTATTTGGCCATCCAGATCGCGGGACGTGAATCCCATCGAACATCTATTGGAGGTAATCGAGAGGTCTTCGTGCAGAAAATCCTGCACCGGCAAGACTTCTGCCATTTTGTAGAACTATGGAGGCAGAATGGTTCATTGTTTCTGCACGGGATTTCCAATGACTTGTTGAGTTCGTGCCACGTCGACTTGCTTTACTATGCTGGGCAAAAGGAGGCCCGACTCGATATTATGAGGTATCAAATTACTTCTGTCATCTCAGTGTAGACTGTAACGACCCACCGGAGACCACGGGTTCAACACGGAAAATATCCGTGAACAAAATTTTATCAGTGGATTGAAATACATTTCGTTGAGTTCCAGCTGATTCGAGCTTACGAACTGCCACAAGCCCGATACGGTATACCTCTAGTTTGTATCAAATGTTTTTATCGATTGTTGACAAACTACGAAAACCTAAATCTGATTCCTGCTTCTTTAAATAGTTTCATTAACACGGAGTAAATGATGTAATCAAGGAAAACATTCCAAAATAAGGGAAAAAATTCACAACTGACTCGGTATGGAAGCTACCAGACTATTGGGATGTGTTCTTGAGGGAAATAACAGCAAGCAGACAAGAATGACTTGATCCTGGTGCGAGAAACAATGTTCGTGATCAAGAATCTGCTATTTTACAGCTGGACCACCATATAATGTCACAGATAACCTATTACACTGATTATAAATTCTTTACACATGTCTGAGTCGATCACTGCCGACATTTAACTCCATTCAAATTAATGTTTTTCAGCTGAATAGCCTGCAGTCAGCTGACGCTGCACGAAATCACAAATCTCCATGACATTTTGCTCTTACCACACGACGAATATATTATACGACACGATAAGATCGAACAACAAGTGTGAACTGGTTCTTGACCTTGCGACCAGTTTCCATCGGAGCAGCCTTGAAACACGCATTGATTATCAGCGGACCTAGTTTTCTTCGAATTCTGAAGTCGACAATCCGGCCAAGGAGTCTTCATGGACAAGCAGCGCTATTCGGCGACGTACTGTGGACACGGTATTTCTGTACGAGGATACTTACTGCGCTGAATTCCGAGACTGCTAATTGCTGAGAATACTGATCTAATATTCGGGAGGTGCAGGATTTTAAACTCGCAAGGTTATCGTCATATGCGATACCTATTTTTCCCCAAAGCTGCCTAACTTAAATGCCGGGAGGATTGTTTTAGTTTGTTCAAGGCCGAATTTATTGCCGCTTATAGTCGAAATACGTTCTTAACATGTTGGATTCTTTAGATGATCCTCTACTCTTCCTACCCTGTAGTGGGAGTTACTTTGTACGTAGAGTTACGTTTCTCGAAACATCCTGGCAGGCAGCCCAGGACTCGAACTTGGGAGCTTTGATTTTTTCTCTACAAACTGAGCTATTTAGAGTCGATTCACGACTCGCCATCACAGCTTCACTATTACCAGTAACACTCTGCTTTGTAAGGTAATATCGTAAATAAAGCTGAGGGCGGGTCGCGAGTCGACCCTAGATAGCTCAGTTTGTAGAGAAGAAGGCAAAGGTTCCGCGTTCGAGTCCCAACCAGGACCAGGATTTCCCTCTTATCGAGAGCGATCGCCTTATCATTAACCTGTCCAAGCACTGTTCACGGCCAGACACAAACTTCCATATGTCGAAATAATGTGCTACAGTCTGCATTCGTACACTCATTATGTGTATTTCCGTAGAGGGGAGACATACATCTATGTCCGAAGTAACACTGAATGCTACTTCTGAACAACAGAAGTACTGCAGTACCGTACAGATGTAATCTGTCAGGAAGTTGCAGATCAGCGCATACTCCCCTGCAGAGTTAAAATTTTTGTGTTTTATAACTAAATTTATCTTTCAACTTTTATTCTATGTCCTGTTGTACAAGATGGTCTGTGTGAATTTTCGACCCTTAACAGAGCCCAGTATTTCCCTGACATATCACAGCGAAATGGGATTGGGGCATGAGGATCTCAAGCGGAAAATTTGAAATGGGACTACCGAGGAAAATTCACGCAAAACCTAGTTTAGTAAAGTGCCAAAACATTTATTTTTATTTTCTGGAAAAATTCGTCCTGGGCAAAGGTTAAACACCTGGTGTATAACTGAATGATATGGCCACACGTGCAGGGCGCATATCTCATACACAAAAAAGGAATAAAACCTGTCCGGAAACCCTTAAATTCCGTGTAAAAATCAAGTTTCTACAACTCTTCATAATACATTAATTGTGGGAAACATGCATGAGCATAGAGTACCAATGTATCATATAAAACCGTTTCGTACGAGAAATGATAAAAATGAGGTTCGTCTAGTTATACTGAAATTCTTAGATAGGTCAGATTCTGTGAGTGATGGGCAGAAATTGGTGGACCAATTCCCTAGACTCCGGCTTCCCTTGACCTAAACATATTAGACTTTTAATACTGAATAGGAAACACTACGTATTGTTCTACACTTTGTTAGCACACTTCATGTTATTAACTGAATTTTCCGTCTGTGCTTCGCAGAATATTAGCAAGTGTTTCCTGTTTAATATTGTTATCATGTTCTGCCAAGAAGCTACGGAAGACTTAATTATTAATTATGGGAGTACTGAAAAGCTCTTGTGTACATAACCCTAGTGCAAGATGCAGGAAGTCTTCGCGCTTCTTTATTATGAAAGATTGCGAAACCAAAACCAGCACTCTAAGGATGGTCCTATATCAGCACATCAAGAATTCCATACGAATACTCGTTCATGCGTATTTAAAAAAAAAAAAAAAAAAAAACGAAAGCAGTCATTCCCAGACTACACACCTACCAGCT
This sequence comes from Schistocerca serialis cubense, assembly GCF_023864345.2. NCBI lineage: Eukaryota > Metazoa > Arthropoda > Insecta > Orthoptera > Acrididae > Schistocerca > Schistocerca serialis. The sequence continues at coordinate 172,501,727 of NC_064641.1, forward strand.
GCAGAGAGCGAATGTCTCTCTACCTTCACAGGATAAATCGCTGTGATAAATCTTCTTCTAGCAGCAGTCACCGTGTGATGTTTGTTTTCTGCTTATTAGATGTGCTAAAACGATACCTGGTGACGCGAAGGAATCTTATAGGTTGCCTGACCCACATTATTCTCCTCAATACCTACTGTCACATCAGCATCTAAATAAGTGCATCCAACTTCATATTATCAACGATGTAGGATGATCAACTGTTTCTCTTCAATTACTCTCAGATATTACAAACTGACAAATTATGTACAGTTTTCATTTTTCCGTCTTTTGAGTCATCAGGTGTCTGACTGCTTTGATGCGGCCCGCAAAAATTCCTCTATTGTGCGAGCATCATCGTCTCAGAGTGGCAATAAAACCCTACGGCCTCCATTACTTATTGGATCCAGTCTCTCTTTCTCCCCACAGATTTTGTCCTCTACAGCTGTCTCTAGCAACACAGAACTTCATGCCTGATTTCTTAACACATGTCGCTTCTACTTTTCTGTGCTTCTTAAATCTTCCTTTTTTTGACAATTCTTGAGAGAACCTCATGATTCTTTATCTTCCAGTCCATCTAATTTTCAACATCCTTCTGTAGCACTACATCTCAAACGTTTCGGTTCTCTTTTTGTTTCCCACTTACTTCCTCTCATGGAGAGTGTGCTAGCAGCTGACACAGACCGATTCCTCAAGTTCACTCCGAAACTGTGACCGACATTTCACAACATGCACACTAAAACTTCACATACCTGCTGTTTTTGGGACAGTATCTCCGAGTTGTCCGGCATCTCTTGGATGGATGATGCTCGCGGAGATTAATACAGGTCGCTAGCGTGAGACCTCTCGCGGCGCTTCTCTCGCCACATCCCTGGTAGCTGTAGGAATTCGTGACTTTTGGATTATCAAACGATTCAGAGAAGGCACGGAGATCAAAGACTCCATATCAAAGATATGCGTTGAACTAACAAGCTTTATCCGTTGCCTATCTTTAGGGGTCCATATACACACATCAAAAAAAGTTTTGCATCACCTCGGTTCAGAGAGTTCCGGACCCTGCACAGAAAATTGGACTAGAGACCAATGTAAATATCATTTCCGCCCTTTTTATTGTTCATGAAAACCACACTTTGCATGTTGTTCCACCATACAGCGAGACCTTCAGAGGTGGTGCTTCAGTTTGCTGTACACACTGGTACCTCTAATACCCAGTAGCACGTCCTCTTGCATTGATGCGTGCATGTATTCGTCGTGACATACTATCCACAAGTTCATCAAGGCACTGTTGGTCCAGATTGTCCCAATCCTCAAAGGCGATTCGGCGCAGATCCCTCAGAGTGGTTGGTGGGTCCAGTCGTCCATAAACAGCCCTTTTCAGTCTATCCTGGGCATGTTCGATAGGGTTCATGTCTGGAGAACATGGCCACTCTAGTCGGGCGATGCCGTTATCCCGAAGGAAGTAATTCACAAGATGTGCGCGATGGGGGCGCGAATTGTCGTCCATGAAGCGAATGCCTCGCCAATATGCCGCCGATATGGTTGCACTATCGGCTAGAGGATGGCATTCACGTATCTGACAGCCGTTACGGCGCCTTCCATGACCACCAGCGGCGTAGGCCGGCCCCACATAATGCCACCACAAAACAGCAGGGAACCTCCACTTTGCTGCACTCGCTCGACAGTGTACCTGAGGCGTTCAGCCTGACCTGGTTGCCTCTGGTTGAAGGCATATGTGACACTCATCGGTGAAGACAACGTGATACCAAACCCGAGCGGTCCATTCGGCATGTTGTTGGGCCCATGTGTACCACGTTGCATGGTGTCGTTGTTGCAAAGATGGACCTCGCCATCGACGTCGCGAGTGAAGTTGGGTAGCGTGCAGCCTATTGCGCACCGTCTGAGTCGTAACACGACGTCCTGTGGCTGCACATAAGGCATTAGTCAACATGGTGGCGTTGCTGTCAGGGTTCCTCCGAGCCATAATCCGTTGGTAGCGGTCATCCACTGCAGTATTAGCACTCTGGCCACATAAGCGAGGCATGCCCCATATGGGCAGGGGAGGGCTGTCAGCAGCACAATCCGCCGCTCTTCAGCCGAGTGACATGATAACAAAAAACAAGAATAAATTAATACATACATAAGGAGATAAAAAAGGGGAACATAAAACAGAGTAAGGGGAGAAAATGGAGGTAAAAATACACTGTCATGTAGAAGCTCATTGGGAACAGTTAAAAAAGTCACCAGAAAGTTAAAAAACACAGTTGGCGATTCTTAAAACACGGAGAAGACACTGGATGCGCATGCACAGGTTAAAAGTTGGCCGCAGTATGAAAAACACTCCGAAACAACACACTTAAAACCCACTTGGAGCACACTTGCTCTACCAACTGAGCTACCGAGCACTTGCCCGCGAAAGGCAAAGGTCCCGAGTTCGAGTCTCGGTCGGGCACACAGTTTTAATCTGCCAGGAAGTTTCATATCAGCGCACACTCCGCTGCAGAGTGAAAATCTCATTCTGGAAACATCCCCCAGGCTGTGGCTAAGCCATGTCTCCGCAATATCTTTTCTTTCAGGAGTGCTAGTTCTGCAAGGTTCGCAGGAGAGCTTCTGTAAAGTTTGGAAGGTAGGAGACGAGGTACTGGCAGAAGTAAAGCTGTGAGTACCGGGCGTGAGTCGTGCTTCGGTAGCTAATTTGGTAGAGCACTTGCCCGCGAAAGGCAAAGGTCCCGAGTTTGAGTCTCAGTCGGGCACACAGTTTTAATCTGCCAGGAAGTTTCGGTGGAAGTTGTGTTGGGAAAGGAGATGGAGGGTGTGGAGATGGAGTTAGGGAGGGACACAATGGTAAAGGTGCGGCAACTGGGTGGGAGTGGAGAGGAAGGGAGACACCCGGGGGGTGAGGGGGATCAAGGTGGCGGACAATATATAGTGTGCAGATGTGTTCAAGGAAAAGGAGAAGGTGGGGGAAGGGGATGAGGTCATAGAGGATGCGCGTGGGGGATGAAAGGCGGATGCGGAAGGCGAGGCGGAGTGCATGGCGTTCGAGGATTTGGAGGGCTTGATAGAACTGGGGAGGGGCGGAAATCCAAGCGATGCTGGCATAACAAAGGATGGGGCGGATCATGGATTTGTAGGTGTGAAGGATGGTGGAAGGATGCAGACTCCACATCCGGCCGGACAGGAGTTTCAGGAGGCGAGGTGGTTGTGAGCTTTGTTTTCGATGGTAAGGAGATGGGGAGTCCAGGTGAGGTGGCGGTCGAGTGTGAGGCCAAGGTAGTTGAGGGTAGGAGTGAGGTGGATAGGACGGCCATAAATGGTGAGGTAGAAATCATGGAGGCGGAAGGAGCGGGTGGTGCTGCCTATGATGATCGCCTGGGTCTTGGAGGGATTAACACGGAGGAACCACCGGTTGCACCAAGCGGTGAATTGGTCAAGGTGGGTTTGGAGGGTACGTTGGGACCGTTGAAGAGTAGGATAAAGGGCTAGGAAGACGGTGTCATCAGCGAACTGGAGAAGATGAACAGGAGTGGGAGGTTTGGGCATATCAGCAGTGTACAGAAGATAGAGGAGAGGGGAAAGGACAGAACCTTGGGGCACGCCGGCAGAGGGGTAGAAAGTACGGGAGTTGGAATTGTGGATAGTCACATAGGAGGGACGATGGGAGAGGAAGGAAGCAACGAGACGGACGAAGTTGATGGGGAGAGCATAGGTCTGGAGTTTGAAAAGGAGCCTGGGATGCCAGACACGGTCATAGGCGTTCTGGAGATCAAGGGAAACAAAGATAGCAGAGCGACAGGAGTTACGGTGGAGGGAAAGAAGATGGGTAAGGTTAAGGAGCTGATCGTCAGCAGAGAAGGAAGGCCGGAAGCCACATTGGGTAAGAGGAAGGAGGCGGTGCTGGTTAAGGTGGCGGTGGATACGGCGAGAGAGGATGGCCTCAAAGACCTTACTGAACACGGAGGTGAGGCAGATGGGACGATAGGAAGAGGTAGCAGAGGGGGGTTTGTGAGGCTTAGGGAACAGCAGGACACGGGAAGTCTTCCACAGGTCAGGGTAAAATCCAGTGGAGAGGAGGACATTGTACAGGGTAGCAAGGACAGACAGGAAGGATGGAGGGGATTCCTTGAGGTGACCGTAGGTGATGCCACCATGACCAGGGGCGGTGTTTCGTTTGGAGCGGAGGACGAGTGTGATTTCTTGCATGGTGATGGGAGTGTTGATGTCGGAGGGGGGTAGCCGATCCAAGTACTGGAAGCTAGGGGCGAGTGGGGGGACAGAGGTGTCAGTGCGGTCAAGGGAGTAATCAAAATGGGGATCGTCAGGAATGGAGAAGACCTCGGACAGGTGGGAAGCAAAATGGTTAGCCTTACTGAGGTTGTCAGGAAAGGGTCGATCGTCATGGAGGATGGGGTAATGCGGGGTGGGATGGCTACCAGTAAGGCGGTGGAAGGCTGACCAGTACTTGGAGGAGTTGACAGGGAGGGTGGAGTTGAGGCGTGTGCATGCCCGACGCCAGTCCCGGCGTTTCTTTGCCGTAAGGAGGTTCCGGATATGTCGCTGTAATTGCCGGTGGCGAGTGAGAGTATCCCGGTCATGAGTGCGGAGGAAGGAGCGGTAGAGCCTGCGGGATTCACGCAGAAGAAGGACGGCCTGTGGAGGAAGCGTAGGGCGGTGATGGTGGATGAGTTTGGTAGGTACATGAGCCTCCACAGCGTCAGTGATGGTCTTCTGAAGGAAGGAAGAGGCATGGGTGATGTCATCAGGGTGGTGGAAAGTGAGGGGGTGGCTTTCGACCTGTAAGGCAATGGGTTCCCGGTAGGCATCCCAATTGGCACGGTGGTAGTCATGGACAGATTTTGGAGGGGCAGCTCCCATGTCCAAACAACATCGCTTTGGTTCACTCCGAGACACTTCTCTTGTTGAGAGCCCTTCGTGGCACAAAGTAACAATACGGACGCGATCGAACCGCGATATTGACCGTCTAGGCGTGGTTGAACTACAGACAACGTGTATCTCCTTCCCGGTGGAATGACTGGAACTGATCGGCTCTCGGATCCCCTCCATCTGAAAGACGCTGCTCATGCATGGTTGTTTACGTCTTTGGGCGGGTTTAGTGACATCTATGAACAGTCAAAGAGACTGTGTCTGTGATAAAATATCCACAGTCAACGTCTATCTTCGGGAGTTGTGGGAACTGGGGTGATGCAATACTTTTTTTGATGTGTGTATTAATAAAGCAACCCCGTCATATTGGAAAAGTACTCTTCAGAGTTAATGGATACATGAAAACATTAAACGTCAAGACAAACGACTCACACCACAAGGATAAGACACTCGCAGTAAGTGGAAGTTTACTTCTCTATATGATACAAGGTATACCACGTAGTGTGTGTCACATGTAATGTCAGGAAATCGGCGGACGATGTCAGGAGGATTAATTGTCACGAGGATTAATTTGCATATTTCTATGATTATTACTGAGTCTTTAAGTTGTTGTATTACACTAGGCTTTTTAAGCGACGAAACTAGTAATCATAGGGCATCGACAACTACTGTATTTCTGGATTGTTTGTGCACTCAGTTTTAAAACGAAAACTAGGAAGAATATTAGGAAATAAGTTCGCATGTTGCGAACATGCATAGTCGTCAGTTGTTTGCAACACGTGGAAATTTGTGCCAGACTAGGAGACGAACTCAGATTTCCAGCTTGTGGCGAGCGGTCGCCTTAACCATTGGGCTACCCGATCACGCCTCCAGGACCGACACAAACTTCCACATATCACAACCGTTATACTCGCATAATTTGTGATTCCCACAACATGATTGATGCTTACAATGTCTGTGTTTATACATTGTCTGCATCTTCATATTTGCAATAAGTGGACTTATTTCGTACGGTTTACCACAGCTGTACTCACCAATGACTGTGCCTGTTCCTTCTGACATTCATGCATGCATGCATGGAGGACGTTGTATTGTAAGACTGCAGAAACTGTATCAACACCGACACAGCGACCATCAATAAGAAAATGTGTTTAGATTCAACAAATTAACCAAAATAATGTTCAGTATAACAAACATAACTTTATTACTGGGTTGTACACTTTGGAACAGGGTTAGCAATAATCACAATCATTGTGCATCCATGCTGCATATCAGTGCCTGCCATTTCAGCGGCATAAAAACAAAATATGTGTAAGCAGTAGACTTTGCGGGACGAAATAAAACCGATTTACATGTGAATAATTTGTTATTCGGAAGGAAAAACTAATTTTTCGCTTGTTTTTGCACGTTGTTTACCAGTGCTTGCTATTTATAACAGATCTGCTGGTTTTGTGGACACCTAGTTTCATCGATGGCGTAGACGTGTCGGTAAATCTAGTAGTACGTCGGTAAATCGACGCCATTTCGTAAGCTGCTTACATACAATTAATTTTGTGTAATCTCGTTTTATCCTTCAGTAGGATAAAGCTCAATCAATTCACTGAACGGTCCACAGACGGCTGCGTGGCTGTGTTTTACGCTTGCGGAAAATATGAAAACACATATTGACTAGTTAGCTCGGCTACGTAACAATTTATTTAGCAGTTACGAGTCTGCCGGCTGATGTGGCCGCGCGGTTCTAGGCGCTTCAGTTTGGAACCGCGCGACCGCTACGGTCGCAGCTTCGAATCCTGCCTCGGGCATGATGTGTGTGATGTCCTTAGGTTAGTTAGATTGAAGTAGTTCTAAGTTCTAGGGGACTGATGACCTCAGATGTTAAGTCCCATAGTGCTCAGAGCCATCTGAACCATTTGAAGTTACGAGTATGACGCAAAGTCTCTCCGCCCTATAGTCTTTCCTTGATGGTACTAGTCTTGCATGGCTAGTAAGGGAACATGTATGGAGTTTGCAATGACCAGCGTGAGGAAGAGGTGGCTGAAGCGAAGTTGTTCCGTTAGGCATGAACAGAGCGTTCCACTAGAAGCCCACAGGCCGCTAAAAGCAGAAGTCAATGGTCGTATTCCAGTCATTGATGGAAGACATTGAGTAATTTGCTAGACAAATGTGTTTCGTCCATAGCAGATGCGCTACGCTGTAAGTCTAAAACATGAGTGCACGAACTGATTACATTAACTCAATGACTCGTAATTATTCAGCTGTAAGAGGAGAGCAACCTAAAATGTACTAAGACCCCTCGTAACAGGTCAGACATGTCCCACGCAGATTAAATGGTTCAAATGGCTCTGAGCACTATGGGACATAACATCTGAGGTCATCAGTCCCCTAGAACTAAGTAGTTCTAAGTTCTAACTAACCTAAGGGCATCAAACACATCCATGCCCGAGGCAGGATTCGAACCTGCGACCGTAGCGGTCGCGCGATTCCAGACTGAAGCGCCTAGAACCGCTCGGTCACGCGCTCCTCACTACACGTGGAGCTCTTGGGAGGGTTCCTAACACGTTGTGTAACGCTACGTAACATCACTAAAAACTCGAAACTTTGGCTGAACGAAATTCGAAACGATTTCAAAAACGCAAATATAGGACCAACCGACATTTTAGAAAGAGAGACCTCCAGCCACAAAGTAGAAAAATTTAAAGTTACACCAGACTAACATAAACAAAAACAGTACAGACCAAAAGTGGTCGGGAAAAGGTAAACAACCTTTCTCGGAAAGAATGAAAGTGTACTGTAACAACAACAAGAACCTAAAGAAAAGTTGACTGAGTTATTTGCTTAACGTCTTCTATTTATTCCGCAGGACAGGACAGGTAGTGTAAGTTGTGGAAAGGAGCCAAAATAAGTGGCTGCCAGTTACAGTCGAACATACAACCTTTTATTTGATCAAACAACATTAATTTTAAAAAAGCCAAAGGCTTTACGTAAGACAGTTCTTAAATTAGGCTGAAGGCCCAAACCATGTGACGCCTTAAGGGCAAAACAACTTTAATCTAAAAATCGGCTGGAAGCCATTCAAGTACAAACAATAAGAACAAACAAGAAAAGGCAGGACAGCCAAGGAAGTTCCGAGGGTTAGCCTGGAATTCAAACACTAACTCTCGCTTAGGTGAGACAGGCAGTCGGCCCAACCATTGTCGATCCGACGACGACCCAACCGACTTGTAAGGGGTCCGTAGGCCATTAGTATAAGTTTTGCGACAGCACAGGTCGACAGGACAAACAATCGATAGTGTGCGTCGGGTGGCGAGAGCGAGAGCGAGTGTTGAGATGGTAGTAGTGTGGTACGCGCTTGGGCCGAGCCGGGTGGAGGTCTGTTGCTGAAATGCAAGACCATACCGACAAAGGGAGTGGCCATCGCCGTGGTTTAGCCCCTTTGTGTTAGAAATATACGGAAAAGTGAAAAAGTATAGTTACTAGTGTGATTCAGTGATTTTTTGTGCCGATATTTGTAATCACGCGACTACCGCGCCGGCATTATTTGGATTGCAGTGTTGGATTGCAGTGTTGGATTGCAGTGTTGGATTACAGTGATTGAAATTGCGTGTGACGATAATGAATAACGAAAGGGCCTGTGCTGATATTAGCTGTTATTAATTCTGTACGACGAAGGCAGTGGCTGTCTCCTTTGACCTGTGTTTTTGTGATGAATATAGGTTGTTGATTAATGAAGCTGTGTTGTCGTTCTTCTTGGCACCAGACATTTCATTATTACAGCATTCGAGGAGGACAAAATAGAATGTAACAACTCCGTAGCAGTCCAATCCGATTGCCAGCCCCATTAGGTACATGGTCACATTAATTAATATCTATTTGGGCTGCTATCACATCCCGATCGAGCGGGATAAGTCAGTAAAATAAACCAGAGTGTTACACCCTTGGCTTACCGTGAAAGGACAAGTGCAATTTTCGGACGAATCATAAAGAACAATAGGTAGTATTATCTTATTTAATGTGAAAAAAATTTTTTTTCCAATGTTGGATCGAGACAGAGCATAAACTTTCAAATCGCGACAAGAATCAGTGCATTTTTGAACAATACGAAGTAATAATATCTTACGATTGTGACTAAACTTTTTCTTGCCATTTTAGATGAGAATAATAGTGTCAATAAACTGTGTTATAATGTGCAAATGCGTAAATCCGCACGAAAAACTGTGAAAAGGGAACACCAAAGAAAGACGTGTGAACATTATTACGACCAAAACGAGCCAAGAATTCGTCACGAAAGTTTTAAAGAAGTGTTTAGTGATAATATTTTGACTGGAATTGCTTTTTAAATAGTGAAAATCGGACAGTTTCTTGTGGACCCATAAACTGTTATGTGGACGACAATTCGTGTGGCGACGCAATTGTTGAGTGACGTCACACAGACCCATGTAGCAGTTGTGCCAAAGAGTTTTGATCTGCGAGGTGATTTCACACGTCATCCCAGTTACCGGTGCAAAGAGTAGGTCAAGCATAGATGCACTACACCGAGCGCCGACCGCGACATCTAGCAGCCGAACTACAAACTACGCCCACCTGCAGCGCCACGGAGCGACAGGCTGAGAACTTGAGAACTACGACGTCCCGCCACAGCGAACAGCGAAACCTTCACGCGTTCCGGCAGCAGTACAGCGCCACGCCCACTTCAAACGTCAAAACATCGCGACTCGTGGTAACGTCGGTTGGTGAGTGGAGACGACTGGTTGACATAACATTAAATTGCAATGTGCAGTTTTCGCGTTAAATAAACGTTTGTAAACTGAATTGCGTGTAGGAAAAGTGCCCAGTTGCAGTAATTTCCGAAAAGTTTGCGAAAAATACTCTGAAACTGAGCATACTTATTTATGCATACTGCGCTGTCTAAATGATAATTATACAGATATGCTTATTGTTTTTGGGGGATTTTATATGTATAGATTTTATGAATAGTATGATTTATCTTATTTAAAACATTTTACATAAGATATTTGAAATGATTAGGTTTTGAGAGTTGTTATGTTCGATGCTCTTGCATATTGTATCAATTTAGGGATTAATGGAATAATACTTCAGGTACTGTTTGATTAGTTTCATGGTAATTAGGAGTGTTTTGGGTTACTAGAGGTTATTCTATATTACTTTCCTGTGTGTTAAAAATAACCAAACATGTCTACTGAGGATAAGCAGGTTTGTGAGGCAATAGTTGAAAGGAAAGGGATAGGACAGGAAGACAGGGAAGATTCGGGAATCAGTGATTATGGAGTATCATTAGATAGCCCATTAGCACACTCAACTAGTTATCCCAAAACACTGGAACAAACGATGAGAAATAAGTCAGTTTCAGAGGATGCAGATAAGTGGTCGATGTTGGTAGACTTGATAAAGGAGAATAGCGCATCACAAAAGGGTTTACAAGAAACTAACGCATCATTAGAGAAAGGTTTACAAGGAACTAACGCATCATTAGAGGAAGGTTTACAAGAAACAAGAGAATCACTAAAGGAAGATTTACGAGGATCATTAGAGAAAGGTTTACAAGAAACAAGAGAATCACTAAAGTGTTTACAAGAAGATAACGCATCACTAAAGCAAGATTTACGAGAATCATTAGAGAAGGGTTTACAAGAAACTAGAGAAGAGGGGAAAATATCCCAAGAATTATTAGAGAAAGGTTTACAAGAAGCTAGAGAAAGGGAAGAAATATTCCGCAAATCATTAAGGGAAGATTTACAAGAAACTATAGCACAAGAGATCAAAACATCGCAGATGAAGATGGAATGTAATCTGAAGAAGGAAATGCAGGAGTTGCAAGAACGACTGAAGATGGACATCGACGAGAGAGAGAGGAAGCTAGAGAAGAGCATAGACCAAGTCCAGGGAGACGTGGAGAAGATGGAAGAAAAGTTGACAAAAAAGATAGAAGACGATGTTGAAGAAACTAAAGCCGAGTTGGGAGAAAGGATCGCCGAGGTGACGCAGATGCAGAAACAATGCAATGATGCAGTTAAGGGGATAGGAGATAGGCAAAACCAACTGGCTGTCAATCTGAGAAATGCTATAGCCGTGCAACGGGAAGAGGATAACAAGAGGGTTGCAATGGAGGTCAGGCAATTACAACAGGGAGTGCAGCAATTGGAGAGCAAGACATAAATTGATAAACGAATTAGCAATGCCACTTTAACCGTTGGAGAAGGTAAAGTCGTTACCTTGATGAGCAGTGATAATCGGTACATCCAAAATCATACAGGGCAGAAATTTAGACCGAAAGGAGGGTTGCACCCAATGATATTTATGAAGTGGTTAAAAGGAGTTTTCCCAGCACATCTTAAAGACTCAGACAAGATTCAATTTGCAATAGATAGAATGGAAGGTGAGGCCTTCACTTGGGGAGTCAGGAAGAAGGAAGGGACCACTAGGTATGATCAGTTTGAAGAGGAATTCTTGAAGAAATACTGGTCCAAAAGTCATCAGTGTCCAGCAATTGAGGACCTACTCCACCGCAAGTCACTTAATACATGGAGAGGAACGTTGAGAAAGTTTGCCGAACATTTGTGGGAATTGAACGAGGCCTTGGAACAACCCCTGAGTGATGACGTAATGATATCAGCAATAAAAAGAAGAATGAGCCGGAGAATGCAGGAAACTGTATCCGGGAGCCTAATTAAAGATAGGGAGGCCTTGATGGAAATACTGGAACAGTTGGAATCTATTCGATCACAGGAACACAATCAGGCTAATGATCAAAAACGAGGGGGAAGTAATGACCCAAGGAATCATTTTGGTAATTCATCAAATTATAGAGGAAGAGGTGGTGGCCATAGGTACAGGAACCAGGGTGGTGAACGGCAATGGAGAAATGATTGGAGAAGGAATGAAGAACCAAGAGAACATGAGAGAGGATGGGATAGGTGAATGAATGACACAGTGCATATAGAAGAGGCGGAAGGACCGGAAATCTGAATGACACTCCAGATGAGGTCCGGTCAGGAGTGAGAGCGACAAGGACCAGAGTAAACCTACTAAGACACGACAATGGTGGAGATCTGAGAGAAGATCTACTGGAAGAAGGAAGTAGGATTCCCAAAGAACCCATGCTACCCATGATAGGAATAAAGCTATGTGGACTGAATATCGAGGCATTAGTCGATACAGGAAGTGAAGCATGTGCAGTATCCAAGAGGTTATATGAACAGATACTAAAAGCAAACATTAGCTTGCCTAGTTTCCCGGTGAGTGGAGTGAGGATTGTGAATGCATTGGGTGCAAAGAGTAAACCTATTAAAGAACAAGTGTTTATTACCTTCGAGATAGAGGGAGAAGAATACGAAGCAACATTCTTGGTGGTGGCCGGATTGAACACATCAATTATTTTAGGGATAGATTGGTTGAACGAAGTTGATGCAGTAGTGAATTTTGATGAAGGTACTATCAAAGTTAAAGGAAGAAAGGGAGAAGAGAAGAGATTAAGGTTTGCTGAGGGGAGTGCAATCGAAGAAGAGGAGGAATTCAGAAGGATAAATTTGTGTCATGAAGAGGAACCCACCACGGGATGCGGGGAAGAGGAACTAGAAAAAGAAGTGTTAATGTACCTTGAGGGATTAGCACGAGAGAATAGACATGAAGAGGATAAGATCAATAAAAAGTTGGAAGAGATGACACACCTAGATGAGGGGACTAAGAGGGAATTAGCCACAGTATTATACAGGCGTTGTAAGGTATTTTCTCAACGGCCAGGTATCATGAAAGGGGTGGAGTGTAAGCTAAAGATAAAGAACCGTAAACCGTTCAATATAAAACAGTATTCCATTCCCCAGGCGAAACGAAGAGCAGTAGATGAAGAGATACAAAGGATGATGGATCTTGGTGTTATAGAAAGGGCCAACAGTCAGTATAACAACCCCCTATTTGTTGTTGATAAGAAAGATGGAAAGGTGAGGATAGTTTTGGATGCACGAACAGTGAACAAAATCATCGAGCCAGAGCGGGACAAACCTGAGACTATAGAAGAACTCATCCAAAAATTCCGAGGAGCAAAGGTGCTTAGTAGTATCGACTTAACTGCTGGTTACTGGCAAATACCATTGGCCACAGAGTCCCGCCAGTATACAGCATTTACTTATGGAGGGAGGTGCTATCAATTTAGAGAGTTGCCGTTTGGGCTTAATGTGTCAGTGTCTGAATTCATATGAGTGATGGATAAGATACTAGGCGAGGAGTTACTTAAAAAGGTCACCGTCTATGTGGATGACCTCTTGATAGCAAGCGAATCATGGGAAGAACATTTGAGTAGATTGGATGCAATCTTGGCAGCTTTTGAAACCGCAGGGGTAACTGTAAACCTCGACAAGTCGGAATTTGGCAAATCACAGATAAAATTTCTGGGCCATATAATATCCGAGGAGGGTATCTATCCTGATCTTAGTAAAATGGAGGCTATTAGAAATTTTCCGACCGCCCATAGTAAGAAGCAGTTGCGAGCATTCTTTGGGGTCTGTGAGTTTTATAGAAAATTTGTCAAGGGATCGGTACTTAATGCCCCGAGTATGAGGGAATTGACCATGGCGAGGATGCCGTGGCATTGGAGTGCAGAGTGCCAAACCGAGTTTGAGAATATCAAGGAAGCACTATATAGTGCAGACATATTGTACCACCCGGATTTTTCCAAGGATTTTTATTTAGGAGCAGACAGCTCTGACTAAGGACTAGGAATACATTTGTACCAAATGGAGAAGAGCGGAAATGGTGAGAGGGTAAGAACAATAGCGTTCGGTAGCAGAAGTTTAAATGCTTGGGAGAGGAAATATTCGATTACTGAAAGGGAGGCATTGGCAAATGTGTGGGGGTTTAAGCGTTTCCGGTATTATTTGGCCGGGAGGCATGTGAAAGTCGTGACTGACCATAAGGCCCTTACATTTCTGACCACAAGCAAGTTGAGGCATAGCAGACTAACGCGATGGGCCCTGGCATTACAAGACTATGACTTCGAGATAATTTATGAACCAGGAGCAACACACATAATACCGGATGCTTTGTCAAGATTACCAGCTGACTCGAGAGGAATGTTGGTAGACAGGCCAGAAGGAGAAGGAGTTAGAATTAACCTGATGAAGGGAGTACAATATGAAGAATTCATAAGGAAATTCCTGAAGAATGTGCGCAGGGAACAGAACGAGGACGAGAAATTAAAGACAATTAAAAACAAATACAGGTGTGCAGGAGAGGAAAGGATTTGCACATTTTATTATATTCATAATGGGATACTTTATAAAAGAAACAAGGAGAGTGAGGAGAACTGGAAACTCTGTGTGCCTGAGCATGTGGTAGAAAAATTAATTTGGTATACGCACTATAGTAATGCGCATTATGGACCGAAGAAGTGTCTGGAAAAGTAGAAGTTAGATTGTGCATTCAACAACATGGGAAGGCGTATACGTAAGATACTGAGTACATGTGACACCTGTCAAAAATCCAAAACGACTACAGTACAGCACAAAGGATATATGCATACGATTATACCAACAGCAATTAAGGACATAGTTGCAGTGGATCTCTTTGGGCCACTTCCTGCTTCACGAGGGAATTACACACAAATCTTAGTAGTGGAAGAACTGGTTTCCAAGTACATAAAATTTTACCCGTTGAAGAAAGCTACTAGTAGAGCCATTATTAACCATTTTGAGAAAGACTATTTTCAAAAGGTGTATATTCCTAAGCGAATTTTGAGTGATAATGGGTCACAATTTAGGTCAAAGGAGTGGACAGAGATGCTAAATGAGCACGGAATAGAGCAAATTGCCATTTCTAGGTATAGGCCAGCTTTGAACCCAGCAGAACGAACAATGAAGGAATTGAACCGTTTATGCCGAACATACTGTCATAGGAAGCATGGTTCGTGGAAAGAATATCTGGAAGAATTTGAGCGGGTCAGAAATCACCTCCCACATGATTCTACAGGGTTTGCACCATGTGAAGTATTGCTCAATCAAGAACCCGACAGTATTTTTCGTGAGTTGCTAGTCTACCCACCAAGAAGTTCATTGGCTTGGGAAAGGAAATTGGAGCTAGTGGAATTAAGTATGAAGGAGAAGGCTAGGAAGAGACAGGAAAGACACGACAAGCTAGTGAAACCGATAACTTACCGAGTGGGAGACTTGGTACTAGTAAAGGTTCATGCAAAATCAAAGAAAATAAACTCTGAAATAAATAAATTCAACCACGTTTATAAGGGACCATACAGGATTATAAAAATTGGTCATCCTAACATTGTGGAGTTGGAGTATGCACGGACAAAGAGAGTGCATGGTAAGGAACATGTGGAAAACATAAAAAGGTACTACTCACACGAGAACAGGGATAACCCAGATGAGGAAGAGGTACGAATTGAAGAAAGAGAGGTGTAGGGAGCTAGCAACTCTTTTGCTGGTATACCAAGTGGCGACTGGTACACTCCCAGCTGGGTGAGACTTTATTCCTAATTTCAAGTGTCACTCCTCTACCATCTTTCTCTATCCTTAGGTTAAGAAAATTAGTGTAGTAGTTAGGATTGGTAGTGGTCATCCAAGTAATTCAGTCAGGAACCATGTAGTAAATTTGTAGTAGTTGCTGTTGATGTAGAGTGTGAGATGTCAGAGAATCAATAACTTAAAAAAGCTCAGTTTAGTGTGAGTAAATAACCAAAATTAATAATGCCAGAAGGAATAAAATGAGAACCATATCAGAAAGCGAATGTTTACATAATGTCGTGGTAAGCTAATTGGTTAAACAAGAATTTGGGTAATCTTATAGAGTTGTTTTATGAGGCATGAAAAGGTCAAACTGTTGTAAGAAAATTGAAGTAATGTATCAGCTTGTAAGTAGATGAACATATAAAGAAACAAATACACAAGGAGATAGTTGTTCGAATAAATGATGTGAAATATGATGAATGGAGAGGCTAAGGAGCCTGAAGTAGTATTTTTATGTGGTTATTGCAGCGAATATGGAGAGTTGATGTAGGTTGAAGATATATATGCAGTTGAAGTTGCTGTTAAGTTGAGGGAGTTATGTCGTAATGATGTGTATAGAGTATGAGATATTTGAAGTATTGAATTATATGGAGAATGGATGTAGGTTGAAGATATATATTTATTTGCAGTCTAAGTTGATGTTAAGTTATGTGTAATGAAGGATGTGGAGTAGGAGATGTTTGAAGTATTGAAGTATGTCATTTAGCACATGAGCAACATCTGTTTGCAAGTTATTTATAGGTATACATGTTTATCTGAAGTACGCTGATAAAACAAAGTGTAACTAATGAATAATTAGTAATTCATGTATCCAATTAGATATCAGAGTCAATTATGGTTATACGTAGGTCAAGCTTTAGAAGCAGAATTCTGGCACTGAGTAATGAATGACAAATATCCATACAGTGGATTTAAATTAGTGTGAATATAACAGGAGATATTGTACCTCTCATTTAAGCTTTCTTGATAACAATTCACATATGGAAGTGATGTTTGGCAAAATGAAATGATCAGTAGTTTAAAATTTTTCATTGGGTGACCACATTAGTTGTAGTGTTGCAAATAATTATGTAAGACATGCTTAGCGGTACAATGTAGCATTTAAATTTATGGAATCTGTAATGAACAAATTGTGAATTTCTTCCTTAACTTTTATAAGTGTTGGCCAAGTGAGTTATAAATTAGAGTGATAGTAGTATGGACGGCACAAATCCCGCTGAAAGGACGGCATACCAAAGGGGTAGCTGGCATTCAACTAGTTTCTTTTCTTGTCTTTGCTATAGCAAGTTATAACAGATACGTAGTTAATGACTCGTACAAACCTTTGAAAGTGAAGAGTTTTTTTGGTAAGATAAGTTTATAAAAAAATATTTACCATGCTATGTTAAGTAAGTAGGATTGATGTTGTGTGTTATTTGGACAATGCCATATTTTTGAGATGTAATAACTTTTTGTAGAATATTATTGTAGAGGCAGCCCACTACCGGAGTCAAGGATTTTCTTGGTGATTGTAAATTCATTACTTATTTGCACTGTGTGTTTTGTTCATATGTAGTGATGTCTAATTCCCTAGCCGATTCTTTTACGCCCGTGGCTTCAAAGAAGTTTTCGAGGACGGGGATGTAAGGGGTCCGTAGGCCTTTACTATAAGTTTTGCGACAGCACAGGTCGACAGGACAAACAATCGATAGTGTGCGTCGGGTGGCGAGAGCGAGAGCGAGTGTTGAGATAGTAGTAGTGTGGTACGCGCTGTGGGCCGAGCCGGGTGGAGGTCTGTTGCTGGAATGCAAGACCATACCGACAAAGGTAGTGGCCATCGCCGTGGTTTAACCCCTTTGTGTTAGAAATATACGGGAAAGTGAAAAAGTATAGTTACTAGTGTGATTCAGTGATTTTTTGTGCCGATATTTGTAATTACGCGACTACCGCGCCGGCATTATTTGGATTGCAGTGTTGGATTGCAGTGTTGGATTGAAGTGTTGGATTACAGTGATTGAAATTGCGTGTGACGATAATGAATAACGAAAGGGCCTGTGCTGATATTAGCCGTTATTAATTCTGTACGACGAAGGCAGTGGCTGTCTCCTTTGACCTGTGTTTTTGTGATGAATATAGGTTGTTGATTAATGAAGCTTTGTTGTCGTTCTTCTTGGCACCAGACATTTCATTATTACAGCATTCGAGGAGGACAAAATGGAATGTAACAACTCCGTAGCAGTCCAATCCGATTGCCAGCCCCATTAGGTACACGGTCACATTAATTAATATCTATTTGGGCTGCTATCAGATCCCGATCGAGCGGGATAAGTCAGTAAAATAAACCGGAGTGTTACACCCTGACAAGATAACCTCCACTTCACCTGACCAGCACACATCAGGGAGTTCAATAGAACAACGTAGGAGGTATTGGCGCTCACAACGGAGTATACATTGAACTGTCAAACTACACACCATGGTGGACAGCGACAACACGATGAGGAAAATACACTGCCTGAATTTACGCCAACGGCCAGGGCAGGTAACCGGAACGTTAACGGCCACCAGGCAGAAGATTCCGCTGGTGCACTTCAATTCAAATAACCAAGTACAGCTAAACTCCACTATAGGGTGGCTAAAATATGGCAACTTGAAAAGACACATTGTTTGTGGGAATATCCCAACAGCCAACAACGAACTCCAAAAGACGCTATGTGAACAGTCGTGTCTTGCTGGCGGATTAAGTCAACTCAACTTTCATGTCCAGGATCGGTGAGCCACCAACCTCGTTAGCAATGGGAACAGCACCACACACTCCAACACTGCATAGAGGCCGCCAGCGGACCCAGCCAAACCACGCGCCGAGGTGATTTCCTCGCTGCTCCACGCCAACCGACCAACTGCCCGCACACAGCCCAGCCGGAAACTATAAGCGCCGGACCAAAGACAGTCCAAGGTGCGATTATCGATACACACTGCTGCTGCTGTTGTGTTGGCAGAAGAGCCAACACCGTGTTACTAGAGGAGGCCGAAATGCACGCGTTTTAGCTCACGTAGGCTGGCGTGAGGAGGGAAGAACTATACTGACGTGAGGTCTGGAACATGACAAGGAATTAGAATTCAGAAGGCGGACGTAATTAGTGTGATACTTAACTTAAATCCATTAATGATGAACGTCGCTCTTGACAGTACATGATTCACAATATTATCTGTTCAGATTATAGTAACTGTATATGGCGTCTTGCTAGGTCGTAGCAAATGACGTAGCTGAAGGCTATGCTAAACGGTCGTCTCTGCAAATGAGAGCGTCTGTAGTCATTGAACCATCGCTAGCAAAGTCGGCTGTCCAACTGGGGCGAGTGCTAGGGAGTCTTTAGACTAGACCTGCCGTGTGGCGGCACTCGGTCTGCAATCACTGATAGTGGCGACACGCGAGTCCGACGTATACTAACGGACCGCGG
This sequence comes from Schistocerca serialis cubense, assembly GCF_023864345.2. Taxonomy (NCBI): domain Eukaryota; kingdom Metazoa; phylum Arthropoda; class Insecta; order Orthoptera; family Acrididae; genus Schistocerca; species Schistocerca serialis. The sequence goes on from NC_064641.1 coordinate 172,520,592, forward strand.
CCGATTTAAAGGCTACCACCTAGCAAGTGTGGTGTCTGGCGGTGACACCACAGCTGACACCCGTGAAAAGAGAGGATAACAGAATAATCGTGATAACTGCAGGAGACTAAACACAGAATAGCAACCAAGGTTTAATCCAATGCATAGCATGAGCCAGCCACAGCACAGGAAGAATTCGCTAACAATAATAATAAGTAAAAGGGGTCCTTATAGCACCAGAAATATCGTCAGCCAGACGCTGTAAGGTGAGAAGTTGTCAAACCTATTTGTTTGCTGCAGCCTTCCAGTCCTATCTCGGGCCAGGCACTATCACTATCATAGCAGCACAACCGCCGCATCCCACATAATCGACGATCTGCCTTATGTTCTTATATCTAGCCCTGCTGTGCGACTGTTTCGCCGGCCGGAGTGGCCGTGCGGTTCTAGGCGCCCCAGTCTGGAACCGCGTGACCGCTACCGTCGCAGGTTCGAATCCTGCATCGGGCATGGATGTGTGTGATGTCAAAAAAAAAAAAAAAAAAAATGGTTCAAATGGCTCTGAGCACTATGGGACTCAACTGCTGAGGTCATTAGTCTCCTAGAACTTAGAACTAGTTAAACCTAACTAACCTAAGGACATCACAAACATCCATGCCCGAGGCAGGATTCGAACCTGCGATCGTAGCGGTCTTGCGGTTCCAGACTGCAGCGCCTTTAACCGCACGGCCACTTCGGCCGGCTGTGTGTGATGTCCTTAGGTTAGTTAGGTTTAAGTAGTTCTAAGTTCTAGGGTACTGATGACCACAGCAGTTAAGTCCCATGGTGCTCAGAGCCATTTTTTTGCGACTGTTTCCTCTTACGATCCCTTCAAAACTGTAATTTACAGCAACCACTCCCGTCGCAATATGCGCCCAACCGTTCTGTCTCATGGTTTCGTGAAGTTCTGTAGCTCCTGCGGAGTGTATGGATGTAGATGAGCCATGACGGGCGTCACGCAACGCTGGAAGAAACGCGTTTGGCCTAACTGCTGGAGTAATCTGCCCCTCCAGCCGAGCTGTGACGCTGAGCACCCCGCGCGGCCGCTGCCGGTTTTACTGTCGCCGTAAAACGCGGACGAGCCCTCGCAGTGGCCCGCTTTTACGCCCGGAGCCGGGCGTGGACAGGAACTGTGGCGGCAGTGCTGCTTGCGGTGGCCAGCCGCCCGCTCCCAGTTGCAAATCCCCATTAGGGCGAGCCCGTCCACGACCGTAATGCGTGCTACAGCGACCTCTGTGGGCCACGTAATGACTCAGACCAACGGCTCTCCTTGCGTTTCTGCCTAGTTGCGTCCATTACAAATTTACGGCTACGACTCTATGCGGTGCTAGTAACTGCACTGTGCAGGATACATTCTTTTTTTTTCTCCTGAAATAGTACTTTCTAACTTTGCAGCAAAGACGTAGGAAAAGACGAAAGGTAACGGTTAGCGCCACTCTGTAACGTAGCAGATGATTTCGAGTTGTTATTCCTTGCAGTGAAGTACGTGATCTTAACCCTTTCGTGGGCAAAATTATTCAGCAGTTTTTTTTATGAATGGAGAGCAGATAGTAGTTAACAGATAGGTATATTTATCATACAGAATATCAAATTTGCTCCAACTGTGAAAGTGAGGCCACACAACAAGGTGGGAAGTATTCTTCCCAATGCCCTTCCTTGGAGTTAAATAACAAAAACAACTTTTTCAATATATGTCATATTTATTTGATAAATTAACTTCTCTTGTTACAATGATTGTTCACAATTACTTGCCATGAAATTTTCTGAAACATGGGTCTATGCAAAGTGGTATTTGACAATATGTACAAACACAGCGAGTGCTCTTTTCCGCAGCTTTGGTACTACAATGACGGCACGTCCAGTACGTTTCTCCTAAAATGGGTTGACGCTCCCCTACAGCCACATGACGAAAATCTTCAGGTACTTTACCCATTTTTGCCAGAAAGACAGGTTTTTATCCAAGCCTTTTTTGGGACGAGAAGCCAACGATCAATTGTCTGGCTAGATGGATCCTGTATGTGAGCTGATCGCGCTGTCCACTTTCTCTTTTATTTATCTTCCACAGGATAAAACTGTTCACTGCAGTAACGTCCACCAGGAAATAAAATATTCTGTGCCACCATTTTACAAAACGTCTGCCAATAGCATACCTTTCTGTAATTGATCAAACTTATCGACACCACACATTATTTTGCTGTATTCTGCCACAACTTCAGGACAAGAAATCTCTGCACTAGTACCATCCTTGTTTTTCCTTTTCACTGTGGCTGTTTCTCATTGGTCATGAATTGAGGACAGGAAAGTGACTGGACGGTTATCCATCCATTTTACTGCAGAAATGGCTCCTTTTGTATCAAACTGGAATTCTCCTCGCTCCAATTTTACGTTTTCCTTCATAAATTTGGGTAAATCAAAAGTATTTCCCTTTACTATAGCTTTGAGGAAAAAATCACAAAATGTCACGCAATGAAAAGGTCCTCTACAGAGCAACACCCAGCTATACAGTGCCTCTGCGCGAAGGTACAGCAAAAACGGCGGGAACTTCCAATTGGAAGTAGTACCCTATACTGTTCGCTAGGTGGTAGCACCGTACAGAGTTGGGAACTGTGAATCCCACGGGACTAGGAGCGAGTTCATTGTAGTGGGAAACATGTTTCGGTTAAAGTAGTGTGCCTTGTTCTGTGGTCGGTACGGAGAGGCTTCTTCCCCCCCCCCCCCCCCCCCCCCCCATGCATCTACAGAGCGCTTGAGCAGCGACCGACATGGCGTATAATCGAAACTTATATTCACATTCCCTATGAATCTGAAAGAAGTATTATTAATTTTTATTCGATTTTCTTCGTACCACATACACAGCCTTGTGTTGTTGCCACATCTTGAGATTGTAGCATGTATGCATAGTCCTGACAACTATGGATCTGATGGTGAACCAGCTATATCTGCACACATGCTCATAAATTAAGGATAATGCTGGTACATTGTGAAACAACGCTCTGGTGGGCGGTTTGCGGGTTTAAATCACCTCGGGGTATGACCATGCGATGCACAGTTTTAATCTGCCAGGAACTTTCAACACAAACTTCGTCTGACTTAAAAGACTTATTGAGAGCATTCAGGGCTCTCGATGATTGTGAAACATGGACAGTGGAAGAAAAAGTGAAACATTTCGAAGCATCTGGACTCTCCTATTCACGACTGTTGAAGAACAGATGACGTCAGGCAATGAGTCAGCGAAAAATAGTGACAAACAAAGACTGTAACGTGTGGAATAGGCAGAACTGGATCGTTTTACGAAGCTATGTCGTTGCTAAAAAATTGGGCAGACCTTTGACGTCGAGGGAAATGGCAGGTGTGCTGAGACGAAGAGGACTGCGGCAAGTGACAGAGTAGGAGCACCTTAGAACCGACAACTCACACAACACCAGAGGCGGAGCGCTAGCTCAGATGGGGATAGCAGATAGTGAACAGAACGTTTTTAATACTATTGCAGGTACAAGCGGGATCGATAAATTGTCGCCATATGTTAAATGATTTATTCTGAATTTTGATTGGCTAGAACCAAGAATCGGGGCACTTGGGAACTTGGAGAATCTCACAATGCAGCTAGTAACTGAGCAGCGCTCGGGTAGCACGTTTGCTAATGCACTTGCCCGCGGAAGTCAAAGGTCCGACAAATAGTTTTAATCTGTCAGTATGTTTCATCTCAGCGCACACTTCGCTGCAGAGTGAAAATTTCGTTCAGTAACTCTACAGTCACCCAAACTGGTGATTAGAAAGGAAAAAAGAAGAAAAAAACCAAAGAAACCTGTGCATGTGAGACTGTGTACCACATTAACATACCAGATTAGCATCTCATACACCTCACATTGTAGGATTATGAAAATAGTTTTCCAAACAGAAATTTGCCCTATTCTGACATAGCACATGATAAGCGGCGTGTGCTCGGGTCTAAAGAAAGAAGAAATAAGATTTTGTGAGTCGACGCATTATACAATGTGACAACCCAGAAGAGTACACCACCTAGGCGTCCTGGTCTGAACACTGCTGGCAAACGACACCTCTGAACACATCTCACTGCCCTCTCACACGCGCAGAAGCCAGCGGACGCTGCAGGCCTTACGTTAAACCTCAACAAAAGTCACAAATAAGTCAACTTGTAATATTAAAATTGCATTTCTCAGAGTCTGAGAGAATGTGAAGTTCAGTATAAACGCAATTTCAAATCCGAAATTACCTCTCAAATTCTGTGTTCTTGTTATCCTTGTTTACTGGTACATCTGGTAGCTATAATAAAAAATTGAAATTTATATAGTCGCAGCCCAAAGAGACAAAAAAACCTCCCAATAATCGTTGTAGTGCCTCGCTACAGAGCTCACAACAAACTGTTCCACAGTAGGATTTTAACTCTATGTACTCTCCTACCTGGCATCTGTATAACACGCACTGGGCGTTACGTTCTTCATTTTTCAAAAATTTCATATGTGTGTGAAATCTTATCGGACTTCACTGCTAAGGTCATCAGTCCCTAAGCTTAAGCACTATTTAACCTAAATTATCCTAAGGGCAAACACACACACTCATGCCCGAGGGAGGACTCGAACCTCCGCCGGGACCAGCCGCACAGTCCAAGACTGCAGCGCCTTAGAGCGCTCGGCTAATCCCACGCGGCTCTTCATTTTTCAAGTCAAATGATTGGTTTAGCAATTTTCATTATATTTGTGAAACGCTAAAAAGAAACACACACTTGCCAGAGATGTTCCTTGTAAGGGCATTTATGAGTAACGCTTAGTTTGCTTCTATCTGCAAACTTGATCCATTGAGTCTTTTTGTCCTCAGGTTTGTGCCTGCCAACAAGGCTTGTATCCTCCGATCCGCACCTACAACAGTACTCTCGACGAGTGTGGCAAATGTACGATCTCACATTTCTCCTGCATTGTATTGTATTGTATGTTAACCGGGGACCTAGAAACGACGGAGAGGCTCCGTCCCCGCCGCAGCCGCAGTGGTCCACAACCCCACGACGACCACCGCAGTCCACTTCACCCCTCCGCCGCCCCACATCAAACCCAGGGTTATTGTGCGGTTCGGCCCCAGGTGGACCCCCAGGGAATGTCTCACACCAGACGAGTGTAACCCCTACGTTTGCGTGGTAGAGTAATGGTGGTGTACGTGTACGTGGAGAACTTGTTTGCGCAAAAATCGCCGACATAGTGTAGCTGAGGCGGAATAAGTGGAACCAGCCAGCATTCGCCGAGGCAGATGGAAAACCGCCTAAAAACCATCCGGAGACTGGCCGGCTCATCGGAATTCGGCACAAGTCCGCCGGGCGGATTCGTGCCGGGGACCAGGCGCTCCTTCCCGCCCGGAAAGCCGTGTGTTAGACCGCATGGCCAACCGGGCGGGCTTTTCTCCTACATACTTTCTATACTGTCACACAGCAATATTTTTTTGCTGCCACACTCGACTGCGTACGTTTCGCTACATTTAAAAATGTCATTCACCACAAGAACTGACCGCAAACCACTCAGCGCAACCACGTTGGTTTCGCGTTGCTGAGTGCCGGCAGTGTCGTCTGCTGTAGACAGTTAAGCGTGGAAGGTATGGCGCTGAGCGCCGTGCTGTTTGAGTTGGGCAGGGCAGGGCAGGTACTGCAGAGTTGTGTGGGACCGCAACCCGCTCTCCTCTGCTGTGGCTAGGTCGTCAGCGGCTGCGCATACCCGCAGTGGACTGCCCGCGCTCATTAAAAACTTCCGGGGCAGCGCCCGGCTTCCGCCGCTGCATGTGGCAGGCGGTATAACTCCGTACGTGCCTGCGGTTGCGAGGTGCAGGGTGACCTTAAACGTCGCCACACGAGCAGTGCCAGCCAGCCACGTGACTTAAACCCCGTGTAACGCCTTCTTTTGTCACTTTAACAACGTCGCGTCGTCGAGGTTGGCTTTTGTGCGCGCTCTGGAACTCTGAAAGCGAGCTTTAATTGCACGCTTCTTCGTCTACATCTATATCTCTTCACGGTATTATGCTTGGCGGAGGCGAAATAATGTACCACCTTGCATGGGGGCTTATTTATTAAATTTGAAAATCATTTTTATTTTCGGTAGCTGTATGTCCGATTACGCTGTGTCTCGTAAACGGTTGGCCCTGACTAGTATTATTACGCAATCTGACTGTATAGAACAACAACAAAGAATGAAATGAAAATTTCCTGTTAACACAATTAATTAATGAAGTCCCCAGCAACTATAAAACCTACGAAACCAAAGCACAAGTGTAATTGTTCTGTGTGTGGAAGTATGACTCAACGTACACATCTGGCACGGTTCTTCTCCAATAAGACAAGAAATTTTAAATATCATTTATACTGACGTGATAAAAAAATAGAAATACTATAATTGCGTAAGGAAAGCAGAATTACACTCTAATACAAGAACACAAGCCAGATGCTTTGTTGACTGAACCTGTAATGACACATTATTCAGAACATTTAAATAATGAAAAAAAAAAGAAAAGTAGTTTGTTACCTTAATTTATAATGATGAAAAGCACTCTAAACATTACAATCTCTCCACACCGACTCGCTACTACCACATCTCAACCAGAACTCTCCAATATCACATCTCAGCAAGCACTGCCTACTAGCACATCTCAACAAACACTCTCTGCTACGAGTTCTTAACAAGCACTGACTACCACGAGTCCTCGACAGGCACTGACTACTACGAGCTCTCCCCAAGCACTGTGTAGGCGGCTTAATAATACTCTTTGGCGCAATCTCTGGCGCAGTGGCTCAACTACGAGCTCTCCCCAAGCACTGTGTAGGCGGCTTAATAATACTCTTTGGCGCAATCTCTGGCGCAGTGGCTCAGTGTAGCCACCTTTCAACCTTCATTTTCCCCCTTCCTGTTCCCCTCGCTGGTGATACAAGAAAGATTGTGTGTAGACCCCCTATTGTTTTGTTCGTATGTTACAAGATCACGTGATATCTTGCGAACCATGGATGAAGGGTACCAGACGGATGCCATATTCCTTGACTTCCGGAAAGCGTTTGACTCGGTGTCCCAATGCAGACTCCTAACTAAGGTACGAGCGTATGGGATTGGTTCCCAAGTATGTGAGTGGCTCGAGGACTTCTTAAGTAATAGAACCCAGTACGTTGTCCTCGACGGTGAGTGTTCATCGGAGGTGAGGGTATCATCTGGAGTGCCCCAGGGTAGTGTGGTAGGTCCGCTGTTATTTTCTATCTACATAAATGATCTTTTGGATAGGGTGGATAGCAATGTGCGGCTGATTGCTGATGATGCTGTGGTGTACGGGAAGGTGTCGTCGTTGAGTGACTGTAGGAGGATACAATATGACTTGGACAGGATTTGTGATTGCTGTAAAGAACGGCAGCTAATTCTAAATATAGATAAATGTAAATTAATGCAGATGAATAGGAAAAAGAATTCTGTAATGTCTGAATACTCCATTAGTAGTGTAGCGCTTGACACAGTCGATTAAATATTTGGGCGTAACATTGCAGAGCGATATGAAGTGGGAGAAGCATGTAATGGCAGTTGTACGGAAGGCGGATAGTCGTCTTCGGTTAATTGGTAGAATTTTGGGAAGATGTGGTTCATCTGTAAAGGAGACTGCTTATAAACCACTAATACGACCTATTCTTGAGTACTGTTCGAGCGTTTGGGATCCCTATCATGTCGGATTGAGGGAGGACACAGAAGCAATTCCGAGGCGGGCTGCTGGATTTGTTACTGGTAGGTTTGATCATCACGCGAGTGTTACGGAAATGCTTCAGGAACTCGGGTGGGAGTCTCTAGAGGAAAGGAGGCGTTCTTTCCGTGAATCGCTACTGAGGAAATTTAGAGAACTAGCATTTGAGGCTGACTGCAGTACAATTTTGCTGCCGCCAACTTATATTTCGCGGAAAGACCACAAACGTAAGATAAGAGAGATTAGGGCTCGTACAGGGGCATATAGGCAGTCATTTTTCCCTCGTTCTGTTTGGGAGTGGAACAGGGAGAGAAGTTGCTAGTTGTGGTACGAGGTACCCTCCGCCAAACACTGTATGGTGGATTGCGGAGTATGTATGTAGATGTAGATGTAGATCTGTAGTCCTTTCCTAATTGAAATTCACGTTGTGGTGGTTAGCTAACAATAGACAAAAAATAATGTTCCCCTCTGCTTTTGCTAAAAGCTGATGTGCAATGGCTTGTATATGGTTTTAATGCTCGTTATTTTACTTGAAATTCTCTGTTAGTGAATATTCATATTCATAGCTAGGTTCATCATCAGTTTTGTATCGACTCGTTTTTGAAACTGCGTACACACGTGACTAGATAATGACAAACTGTGGAAATGAACTTAATCCTAGAAGCAATCTGACTTCTTTTGCATAATTCCACAGGTTCTATTTCAGAAATACTAAAAATAACTGAAAACAGAACGAAATGGCTCTCACCAATAATTCTGTTAAAACTCCGAATAGATCCTGCTTATGAAAGACGGTCACATTTATACTTATTCAAGAGCATTAGTACACTCACGGGGAGCGTAACTTTAACTCGGTAACACGACACACATTTAAACCAACTTGTTTATAATGTTAATCACTGACTGAAAGGACGGCACCCAAGACAATAGAAGAGTCCAGTGAGCTTCATGGAGTCAGACAGAGCTCAACATTAACGTAAGATAAAAACAAAGATCACTTGTCGTGGTCTACTTACATGTACTATGCTTTTCTGTCATCTGGCCGGCCGTTGTGGCCGAGCAGTTCTAGGCGCTTCAGCCCGGAACCGCTCTGCTGCTACGGTCGCAGGTTCGAATCCTGCCTCGGGCATCAATGTGTGTGATGTCCTTAGGTTACTTAGATTTAAATAGTTCTAAGTCTAGGGGACTGATGACCTCAGATGTTAGGTCCCATAGTTCTTAGAGCCATTTGAACCATTTGATTTTTCTGTCATCTCTTTGGGTGTATTACTTTAATTACTGTCGTATGATATTTAAAGTGCTGTTGTGGTCTTCGGTACGAAAACTGGTTTGATGCAGTTCTTCTCGCTACTTTATCCCACGCGAAACTCTCCTTGTCTGTATAGCTACTGCTGCTTACATCCATCTGAAACTGAAACTTCCTGGCAGATTAAAACTGTGTGCCGGACCGAGACTCGAACTCGGGACCTTTGGTAGAGAATTTGCCGCGATAGGTCCCGAGTTCGAGTCTCTGTCCGGCACACTTTTAATCTGCCAGTAAGTTTCATATCAGCGCACACTCCGCTGCAGAGTGAAAATCTCATTTTGGATCCATCTGAACCTGTTTACTGCACTCAGTCTACGGTCTCTTTCTATTATTTTTCTGTCCATACATCCCTCCATTGCCAAACTGACGTTTCCTTGATGATTCTGGATGTATGATACTGTGAAAAGCCAACCGAGCCTGAACGCATTACTTTGGAAAAGCTACTGCATCTGCATCAGGTGGGCTATTGAGACGCAGATCGCTTCCCAATGACCTCAGGTACTAAATTAATAATTGTCGCGCAACGGACTTATGTTGTACTTCATAAAATCACTAAGTATACTGCATGAAAAAGGGATGCACTAAGTATTAAATTGAAACCTTGTCCAAAGTGAAGCCAAAGTTTATTCCAATCATATTCAGTGTGCATATGTTAGTCAGTGACATAACATGAGGTTTAATTCGGCACACAGTAAAAGAAACCTCTAATAAACACAAGTTATTGAGATACGCTGGCTTTAATTAACTTGGTAAAGTTTTTTGAAAATGGGAAACTGGGAACTAGAGTAATCACCTTCCTAGAATATTAACAGTATGAAACACAGTCACAGCAGGCACGGAGTGATTTTAAGATCGAACCAAAAAATGAAGTGAAAATAATATGCAACTACACCTGCTTCCTCGTTCTTGGATGAGTCTCCATAAATTTAGCTCACACTCAAACCTCCAGATGCCATAGAGTCAGAGCGGTACGGAACGTCGTATATCGACAGAGTATCAACCAAAACTCCGATGTAGTTCGTACTCTATGCTGTCATCCACGAGAACGTGCGTAAACGGTAAGTAATAAGTAACACCTGACCTACGGAGTACAGGAAAAGGGAAACTGTGGGCAACTGTAGCGCAGCGCTCACGTGTCATGGTCGGGGCACACATTAGTCGGCACGGTAGCTCAGCGTGTTCGGTCAGAGGGTTAGCTGCCCTCTGTAATTTAAAAAAAAAAAAAAAAAAGACTGAGTTAATCGATCAACAACGAACGTCAACGGAGGTGGTACGACGTCCGCCCCGAGCAGATGCAACGAACAAAAGCGAACAAAATAGGGTAAAAAAAAAATTGGAGTAGTCGGTAGAGCGTTAGTTTGTCATACCAAGGGTCCTGGGTTCGAGTCCCACTCATGTCAGTTTTTATACTCTAGTATGTGGGAAGCTGTTATACGGTACAACATGTGCTTGACATAAGTATTGTTTGGGTTTTATAGCAATGTTCGATTGGCAGTCCGTTTTCGCTTCGTTTATCTGAAAGTAGCAAACCTATAAAGTACATAAGCAGTTTCACGGAATAAACAAAGTGGAAGAGAAGTATTAAAAGTAATAATAAGTATTCTTATTCTTGTTATTACTAATACTTCCGCACGTGTGATGAAACTGTTTCTTTATTTCTTCTGCTCCGATTGTTTATATTTATGCGGAAATCTGGTCTAAATCTGCAATTGAAGTGTAAACCGGAGAAAGAAGTAATATCTAGAAACCGGTTATCCTGTCCCTGTTCTGCACATCACTGGCCAGTGGGATATTCACTGCTGTCATTCTCCCACCAAATAAGTATGTAAAAACTGTTCCCGAATCAGCCGGCTTTCCACATACGCTGTTTCGAGAACAATCTGCACCACGAACCCATGTCACAGATTCTTTTTAGCCCAGCAACCCGCGGTCTTCCTGCGTTTAGCTTTCAGACAGACGTCTCCATACCTCTCGCTCTCAACGGTATTTTTGCGAGTTCCCATTAAGCTCCTTTTTGGTACGTTGGTGGAACAGTCCCTCACCCAACCAGGGCTTGGTGCTCTCACATAATGGCGAAGAAGCTCAGAAAACAAAGCTGAATGGCTTGGCTTTCTTTGCGTCTGGCAGGGAGATGGCAATCTTGTTCAGACAGTTCCCTCACCCCACGTGCATTCCGAGAAGTCACCAGACTACTGAAAACGCTCTCATCCAGACTGTCCACATTGCCAGCTGCAGAGATGTCTGACGGACCTGGGGCTGGTTGCAAAAGTGGCCATTTATTTTCTACGGGCTGGTCTTCACGGTTTATCATTTAATGTTTTTATTTGGACCCGTGCATTAAGCATTGCGTTCCTCCAGATCGAAGAAAAAGTTTGTAGTGACCGCCAGACGGACACCGAGCAGAACAATAAGAGTCAGTAACTTAGCTGGACCGCATGGCTAAAACTGATAACTTTCCCTTTTTGGCAGGGACTCAAAAGACTGCCTGCATCCCTTGGGAGTCTCGCCGTGGGATTCTCGTCCCGTCGTCTTTGCTGTGACAAACTGCTGGCTTTTCATAACTCAGCTCGCAAATAAAATCTAACGTATGAGTTTAAAAATTTTCCCGGTGAACTGAATTTTCAAACAAGTTTCGGGCTTGCAGCCGGTCGTCGTTTAATTCATCGCATCATCTTTCAACTCAGCTGATAGAACAGAGTCATGGTTCGCCTGAAGATGTCTGACAGGTGATCAGTCGAAATATCGTGTGATGAGCCGGCCGCTGTGACCGAGCATTTCTAGGCGCTTCAGTCTGGAACCGTGCGAGTGTATACAATACAGTAAAAAGTAGCCTCTGACACACATTTCAAACTCGCAGAGAGTAGATGATCAGGAAATGGGCTTTCCTGCGATATATCCACACGGACATCTAGAGCGCCACAGACTGTCAGCATGGCGGCCATTCTTGTGGCTTCCCTTAATGTGAGGGGTGTGTGTACAGTGCAGAGCCCAGCGACAGGGCTGATGCAAGAGTGCCACTGTGATCCTTCTCAGCCGAGCGAACATGTCTGTCCGCTCTGGCGCTATTCGCGTGGGCGCTATGAGATCCTGCACGACTTCATGGCCTTCCTAAAGCCATCACTTCCATATTCGCCTGATAGTTGCACGATCGACCTGATATTTTCTATCCGCCAACTGATGGAAAAAAGGGTGATAATGGTTTTTATAGACATAGAAAAGGCATATGACTCAGTTGATAGAGAAAGACTCTGGGAAGAAATGAAGAAGATAGATATAGAGGATGGATACATTAATGTTATAAAGACAATGTACAGAGGACACAATTGTAGAATTAGAACACTATTGGGGAACTCTGAATACTTCGAAATAAGACAAGGACTTAAGCAAGGAAGTATTCTATCTCCTGTACTTTTTAATGTTGTGATGGAGGGAGTGAATAAGGCAGTTAAAGATATAGTAAAAGAAAAAGACAAAAAGATGATTTTTGCAGATGATATGGTAATGTGGGGTGATAAAGAGGTAGATGTACAGTTACAGCTTGATGCGTGGAAGGAAATAATGAAAAGGTATGGATTAAAAATAAATAAAGATAAGAGTGAAGTAATGATGTTTGGAAGAGAGAAAGGAATCAACGGAAATATTACCTTGAATGGAGAACCCCTCAAAGTGGTAGAAAGTTTCACTTATTTAGGGAGTGAAATATCTAGGGATGGAAGAATAACTAACGAAATTAATAGGTTCCAGAAGGGAGGCAATTTCTACCCAACAATAAAACACCTGATTTGGAATAATGAAGTTTCAGAAAGAGCAAAACTCCGTATGTATAAGAATTATTACATCCCTATTGTCACCTATGGTGGAGAAACATGGACAATGACAGAAAGGGACTGGAGCAGACCGCAAGCAGAGGAAATGAAATTTCTCAGAGCAGTTAAGTGAAAAACAAGAATGGACAGAGTAAGGAATGTAGAGATTAGAAAGGACCTTAAACAAGAAAGTATGAGAGAAGAAATTGAAAGAAAGAGATTAAGATGATATGGGCATATTAAGAGGATGCGTGGGCAGAGACTCCCCAAAATTATGGAAGAACTAAAGATGGATGGCAAAAGACCTAGAGGGCGCCCAAGAACACGGTGGAAAATGGGAGTGAGAATATCTGTAGAAAGGAGAGGTGTGACCTGGCAGCAAGCGGAGGAAGAAAAGTGGTGGGAGGACCGAGCCAAATGGAGAGGACTCGTCAGCACCCAGACCCGGCAGTAGCTGGAGCGGGATTCGGATATAGATAGATACGAGGTGTGCCTAAAAAAAAACCGGACTAGTACTGGTGAAACAAAACGAATGCAATAAGGCTGAAAGTCGCGTGGCCTGTCAGGTGACTCTCGCTCCGCCTACTGCTCGAGTTTCATCTGCCTCCTGCACTCAGTCTGCCCGTGGTCTCTGTTTTAAGTAGTTGACGTTTTGTCTGTGCGTCGGAAAATGTTGAGTGTACAGAAAGAACAGCGTGTTAACATCAAATTTTGTTTCAAACGAGGAAAATCTGCAAGTGAAACGTTTGTAATGTTACAACAAGTGTACGGCGATGATTGTTTATCGCGAACACAAGTGTTTGAGTGGTTTAAACGATTTAAAGATGGCCGCGAAGACATCAGTGATGACACTCGCACTGGCAGACCATTGTCAGCAAAAACTGATGCAAACATTGAAAAAATCGGTAAACTTGTTCGACAAGATCGCCGTTTAACAATCAGAGCAGTGTCTGAGTTAACAGGAGTTGACAAGGAAAGTGTTAGGCAGATTCTTCATGAAAGTTTCAACATGAACAAAGTGTGTTCAAAAATGGTTCCAAAGTGTCTCACAATTGAACAGGAGGAACGCCGAAGAATGATTTGTTCTGACATCCTGGAAAACATTGAAAGTGATCCCACCTTCTTACAAAATGTTATTACTTGCGATGAATCGTGGTTTTTTACTTACGAACCCGAAACTAAACGCCAACCGATGCATTGGAAAACTCCTGGTTCTCCACGACAAGAAAAAGCACGAATGTCAAAATCGAAATTCAAGGCAATGATGATTGTTTTTTTTTTGACATCAAAGGGATTGTACACATTGATTGGGTACCAGAAGGACAAACAGTGAATCAGCATTACTACATTAGCGTCCTGGCTACCCTACGTGAACGAGTACGGAGAAAACGGAACGATTTGTGGAGAAAAAAGTCATGGGTCCTTCACCAAGACAATGCCCCAGCTCACAGTGCGTTGTCAGTGAAGACGTTTTTGGCAAAACACAACATTCCCATCTTAGATCATCCACCCTACTCACCTGATTTGGCCCCCTGTGACTTTTTTCTTTTCCCTAAAGTCAAGTCAGCTTTGAAAGGAACTAGATTTGAGACTGTTGAAGCAGTAAAAGAAAAAGCGACGGAAGTAATGCATGGACTTACCGAAAATGATCTGCAGCATTGCTATGAACAGTGGAAAATTCGTATGGAGCGGTGTAGAGACCGAGGAGGAGAGTACATTGAAGGAGATAACATGAAATTGTAAATAATTGTAAATAAATGTTTTTTCCAGCATCAGTCCGGTTTTTTTCCAGCCGCACCTCGTAGATACATAGTTGTGTGATGCAGACCGATTCAAGCAACGATATCGTGGATCAATGGACCACAGTTCCGATGGGCCACAATCCTGAAGCTAGCGAATGCAAATATGATTACGTATTGGTAGATGTTTAACCTTGTTACAGCAGGTGTGTAACAAGTGTTGCAATTTTAATGACCAGCACTGTATTTTCTCAGGTCTATTTCCCGCCGTCTATACACACACATTGACACACAGTGTAGGGCCATGCATAATAAAGCAATGCAGCACCTTGAACTGAGGGTAGTTGTACACTTAGCTTAGATACAAAGAAGGAAGCAAACGAATCTTAAACCCTTAACGTTCGTTTTCTGCAACACCACTGGTGCAAGAGGACATTGTATGTTATGAATGCTGCTGTAGGATAATATGTGGATGTGCTTTGTACTTATTCGACGGCACGGCTCGTATGTCCGCAGAACATTCCCAACAGCAAGCCTACAGTGCATGTACTTACTCTTGGTAGACAGTATTAGCAGCCCTCATCCAAAACTTACCTGAAACAGAGGAATATTGTAAGATTCTTGTATAATTAACTAGTATACAAATAAAGGTTCAATTTTCATAACCAAGATTATTACCTGGTTTCGTTATTAACACTGTTACATTACAAAAGATGCACTATTGGTTCTGTAGAAACATAGCTATGAGATCCACAAGAATGTGAAACATGTGAGAAAAACAAAAATAGATAATACATATTTACACAATAATTAATATTCCACAGATTATAATTGAGATATTTTTCAAGTATGTGTACGAGTTAAACTAATTTATACGCTTTTATTATTTATACGTTAATTAAAAAGCTGACCACAAATACACTCCTTGAGTGAATCACTCAGCAGGAGCGGAGGACACGAAATGGAACCTCACGGGTTCAGAGGCAAGTTTTACAGAGAATCGAAGTCAGATTATTTATATACCATGGTATGTAGTTCACAAATTCACATTGACACCTGACCATGTCTTCTGGGTTTTCTAGTCTGCATTTCTGTAGCAATGTTTTCTATGTATTGTAAAATTTCTATACTCCTCAGTCTAATAGTATACTGTGTGTAACAGATACAAGGGTAAATATTTGTATATGTTGTACGTTAATACAAAGATAAAAAAGTTATGCATCACCCCGGTTCCCAGAACTCCTGAAGATAGACGTTGACTGAGGATATTGTAACACAGACACAGTTCCTTTGACTGTACAGAGACGTCACTAAACCCGCCCAAAGATGTGAACAACCATACATGAGCAGCGGCTATTAGACGGAGGGGGTCCGATAGCCGATCAGTTCCAATCATTCCACCAGGAAGGAGGTACACGGCTCATGTTGTTTGTAGTTCAACCACGCCTAGACGGTCAATACCGCGGTTCGATCATGTCCGCATTGTTACTTTGTGACAGGAAGTGCTCTCAACAAGGGAAGTGTCCAGGCGTCTCGGAGTGAACCAAAGCGATGTTGCTCGGACACGGAGGAGATACAGAGAGACAGGAACTGTCGATGATATGCCTCACTCAGGCCGCCCAAGGGCTACTACTGCACTGGATGACCGCTAACTACGGATTATGGCCCGGAGGAACCCTGACAGCAACGCCACCATGTTGAATAATGCTTTTAGTGAAGCCACAGGACGTCGTGTTACGACTCAAACTGTGTGCAATAGGCTGCATGATGGGCAACTTCGCTCCCGACGTCCATGGCGAGGTCCATCTTTGCAACCACGACACCATGCAGCGCGGTAGATATGGGCCCAACAACATGCCAAATGGAGAGCATCACGTTCTTTTCACCCATGAGTGTCGCATAAGCCGTCAACCAGACAACCGTTGGAGACGTGTTTGGAGGCAACAAGGTCAGGCTGAACGGCTTAGACACAATGCCCAGCGAGTGCAGTAAGGTGGAGATTCCCTGATGTTTTCGGGTCGTATTATAAGGGGACGACGTACGCCGCTGGTGGTCATGGAAGGCGCTTTAACGCCTGTACGATAAGTGAATGCCACCCTCCGACCGATAGTGCAACCATATCGTCAGCATATTTTCGAGGCATTGGTCTTCATGGACGACAATTCGCACTCCCATCGCGCACATCTTGTGAATGGCTTCCTTCAGGATAACGACATGTCTCGACTAGAGTGACCAACATGTTCTCCGGACATGAACCCTATCGAACATGCCCGTGATAGGCTAAAAAGGGCTGTTTATGGATGACGTGACCTACCAACCACTCTGAGGCATCGACGCCGAATTGCTGGTGAGGAGTGGGGCAATCTGGACCAACAGAGCCTTGATGAACTTGTGGATAGTATGCCACGACGAATACAGGCATGCGTCGCTGCAAGAGGATGTACTACTGGCTGTTAGAGGTACCGGTGTGTACAGCAATCTGGACCACTACCTCTGAAGGTCTCGCTTTATGGTGCTATAACATGCAATGTGTGGTTTTCATGAGCAGTAAAAAGGGCAGAAATGATGTTTATGTTGCTGCGCGGGATTAGCCGAGCGGTCTCAGGCGCTGCAGTCATGGACTGTGCGGCTGGTCCCGGCGGAGGTTCGAGTCCTCCCTCGGGCATGGGTGTGTGTGTTTGTCCTTAGGATAATTTAGGTTAAGTAGTGTGTAAGCTTAGGGACAGGTGACCTTAGCAGTTAAGCCCCATAAGATTTCACACACTCCTGAACTTCAACTTGATGTTTACGTTGACCTCTATTCCAATTTTCTGTACAGGTTCCGGAACACTCGGAACCGAGGTGCTGCAAAACTTTTTTTTTATGTATGTATGTACACTCAGTGTGTTGGTTGTTTTTTCTCTGAGTCTATCTTTCCACAAATAAGACACATGGTCGTAATTGCACCACTAAGTGAACTATGTTGTCGGTGCAGACGAACCGTTCTACACCTACGCATCACTTTTCAACAACTGACCTGCTGCTCAGGAGAAATTAAACATTAATGGCCTGCTCTTACCACGTGCACTTGGGGGCAGTAACCAACCTAATAGTTATAATGTTTATATTCTTAATAGTTGTAATGTTTAATCTGCAAACGACGGTGTCTTAATTTAATAAAATTAATATTTATTACGTTTGATAGCGATATAATTATTATTTTGATCGTAAATACCGATGGAATGTTGTTCAGTACACAGTCCTCAATCACAAATAGAAAAATCCACATTTGCATCCATTACACCCTGTATTTGCTTAATACTTGAATACATGTCTGCTGTTAAGAGTGCACAGCACACTTGGAGCTGTAAACGTATTACATATTCCGCACCCGAACTTCTTACACAGAGGAACGGCATTGCATTCGGCGGGCCGCGCCTATCAGCTGCTACTGAAGGAACGCTTACGTTCCACTGCGAATTATGTGATGCAAAGGCGGGCCTATTAGAAGAGTCACAACTATCACACGGCGAGAGTACGATAGGACGTTGCTAATGGAGACGCTGCATGCGCATGACTAACACCCTGATCACACCGATATATCTGTGAGTAGTAAACTGCGAGATGGAACACTGATTCTGCCTATTACAGTGACAAGGCACGAATGATATTGATTTGCATAAAACTACTGAAATTTCAACAATAACAAGAAAAACACTGCAACAGAAACTGGTTTTCTCATTTAGTCAAAAAAGAATTGAATAAGATGTAGCATGGAACGTATTATATTCTTAATATTCATGCGTACGTATGTATAGTGTTACCTTAATAGTTATTGTTATAATGGATCATGTTGCGAGCGCGTACTCTGCACAGTTTTTATCGCTGCTGGTGTACGAGCACAAATTCAAAGGCATATGCACGGGAGTTCAAGGTTCCGTTTGCTATTCTTTTCGTCTCACTAGAATAGTGAATGAAAGAAATGAAACGGCATTTAGATATCAAAAAACTTTATCTCTACTTGTCACGCAAGCAACTGCGTATGAAAAGATACTGTGACTATATCATGTACCTATGAATAAATGGCGTTGAGATGAACTTAATTGTGTCAGCGTATATAATTTCATGTAACCCGGTCATAAAGATCAAAGATTAATAATTAATTACTGATTTGCAGCAACTGGAAGAAGTCACATAGGGATCATACTAGAAGAACACAGCAAATGTCTAACCCGATCTCCCAGAAACTTCGCTCAGTGGAAGAGTACCCAAAATAAGGGAACATGTGTCTCGGCTTATCCGCAGACTCTTTCGTGTCTGGGAAAACGACGGTCTAAGTTTCCGAGGTAACCTGTGCCTTTCAGCGCATGTTATATTCGATCGAAACGGTGGCACAGTTGCTAGCTTCACAGTCTTGCGCTCTGTTTTCGAAACCCGATTATTGTTTTTATTTTTGTTTTTGTTTTTATGTATCCATGTCTATAAAAGATTACTAACGAATGTTTTCCAGTGTTTGTTGAAATGACGTTGTCCTTATTCGTCTACTAATTGTCTGTCTGGTGAATGAATAAAAAAAAAATTAGAAAATAATTTGAAATTATTATCGGTGAAATTCCTGTAGCGTATCTTTATTCTCAATTGCAAGCACCAGTTTTCGGAAAAAAAGATCCGTTATGCAGGGTTTGCTGCGAAGTTATTGCAGCACGTGAAATCTTCAGCAATGTAAACGATCCGTATAATCCAACGGAATGCACCTGAAGAATGAACTTAACAATAAAACGTAAGAATTAATACAAGAACTGACATAACAATGAAATATAAGATTTTGAGAATTTAAAAAGATTGTGACTCCTGAAAATACAATACACACTTATATATTATATAATAAATGTATGACACTTGTTGTGAAACCCTGTTGTAATTTTAGTTAATATAACACCCTTGAATTTCCTACTTTCATATAAAACATTTCTGTAGTAACCTTCCACGAACATGGGTAGGTAAATGAAATGAAACAAAACTAAATTAATAAGAATCGGGTTTTGAACACGGAGCGCGAACGTGCGAAACCGCGACGCTACCGTCTGTGCCACAGCTTCAGTGCAACTTGCTCCCTCCTAAAAGGCATATAAAGTACGGCGAAATCTTTGACCGCCCTTTCCTAAAAAATGATCGAGTATCTACTGATAAGCCGAGTCACGTGTTCGCTTATTTTGACTTCTCATCCACAGAGCGAAGTTACTGGGAAATTGAGTGATGGCCCTTATAGCGTGTGACGCATTATAATCTATTTGCTAGGTTCGATTATTAAATCACTATACAAGCATTAATTTTCTTTCGCGACGCTGAACCTGCACTTCAGAATGGATTTTTCTTTCCAAGCCGACCGTTGTGGCCGAGCGGTTCTTGGCGCTTCAGTCGGGAACCGTGCTGCTGCTACGGTCGCAGGTTCGAATCCTGCCTCGGGCGTGGATGTGTGTGAATCCTTAGTTAGGTTTAAGTAGTCCTAAGTCTATGGGACTGATGACCTCAGATGTTAAGTCCCACAGTGCTCAGAGCCATTTGACCCATTTTTCTTTCCAAAGATCAACTTCGTTTTTCGATTACTATCAGGTGAAATTTATTTATAAATGTTATCATCCGCCGGCCGCGGTGACCGAGCGGTTCAAGGAGCTGCAGTCGGGAACCGCGCTGCTGCTACGGTCGCAAGTTCGAATCCTGTCTCGGGCATGGATGCGTGTGATGTCCTTAGGTTAGTTAGGTTTAAGTAGTTCTAAGTCTAGGGGACTGATGAACTCAGATGTTAAGTCCCATATTGCTTAGAGTCGTTTTTTGTTACCATCCGACAAATACCATGTGAACGAACGTGATACACTCCTGGAAATGGAAAAAAGAACACATTGACACAGGTGTGTCAGACCCACCATACTTGCTCCGGACACTGCGAGAGGGCTGTACAAGCAATGATTACACGCACGGCACAGCGGACACACCAGGAACCGCGGTGTTGGCCGTCGAATGGCGCTAGCTGCGCAGCATTTGTGCACCGCCGCCGTCAGTGTCAGCCAGTTTGCCGTGGCATACGGAGCTCCATCGCAGTCTTTAACACTGGTAGCATGCCGCGACAGCGTGTACGTGAACCGTATGTGCAGTTGACGAGGGCGTATAGTGGGCATGCGGGAGGCCGGGTGGACGTACCGCCGAATTGCTCAACACGTGGGGCGTGAGGTCTCCACAGTACATCGATGTTGTCGCCAGTGGTCGGCGGAAGGTGCACGTGCCCGTCGACCTGGGACCGGACCGCAGCGACGCACGGATGCACGCCAAGACCGTAGGATCCTACGCAGTGCCGTAGGGGACCGCACCGCCACTTCCCAGCGAATTAGGGACACTGTTGCTCCTGGGGAATCGGCGAGGACCATTCGCAACCGTCTCCATGAAGCTGGGCTACAGTCCCGCACACCGTTAGGCCGTCTTCCGCTCACGCCCCAACATCGTGCAGCCCGCCTCCAGTGGTGTCGCGACAGGCGTGAATGGAGGGACGAATGGAGACGTGTCGTCTTCAGCGATGAGAGTCGCTTCTGCCTTGGTGCCAATGATGGTCGTATGCGTGTTTGGCGCCGTGCTGGTGAGCGCCACAATCAGGACTGCATACGACCGAGGCACACAGGGCCAACACCCGGCATCATGGTGTGGGGAGCGATCTCCTACACTGGCCGTACACCACTGGTGATCGTCGAGGGGACACTGAATAGTGCACGGTACATCCAAACCGTCATCGAACCCATCGTTCTACCATTCCTAGACCGGCAAGGGAACTTGCTGTTCCAACAGGACAATGCACGTCCGCATGTATCCCGTGCCACCCAACGTGCTCTGGAAGGTGTAAGTCAACTACCCTGGCCAGCAAGATCTCCGGATCTGTCCCCCAATGAGCATGTTTGGGACTGGATGAAGTGTCGTCTCACGCGGTCTGCTCGTCCAGCACGAACGCTGGTCCAACTGAGGCGCCAGGTGGAAATGGCATGGCAAGCCGTTCCACAGGACTACATCCAGCATCTCTACGATCGTCTCCATGGGAGAATAGCAGCCTGCATTGCTGCGAAAGGTGGATATACACTGTACTAGTGCCGACATTGTGCATGCTCTGTTGCCTGTGTCTATGTGCCTGTGGTTCTGTCAGTGTGATCATGTGATGTATCTGACCCCAGGAATGTGTCAATAAAGTTTCCCCTTCCTGGGACAATGAATTCACGGTGTTCTTATTTCAATTTCCAGGAGTGTATTCTGCTTGGTTAATGCATGACACATTATGAAGTTAAATACAGCCCATCCCTACGGTAACACTGTAGAAGCCTGTGGGCAAAGTCATAGGCACACAGGATGAGGCAGCTAACTTCGACGTGCACGCAGGTGGGATATCCAGCGCCACGAGACACAGCGCTGACGGCACGCGGGACAAGCTCGTTAACGTGATTTTGCGCTTTCAGCGCTTTCCAGTGGCAGTTGTCGGCAGTATCTGGCTGGAACACTAAACCCTTTGTTCACGACAATGGACGCACGTAGAATTCCTACATTAGCTTCATTAAAATGCACAGTTCCTTTCTTCTCCATATGCCAGTCATGTTGTTCTGCCTGTGATGTATAGAGATAAAGGTGAATGTTATAACAATACCTCCACTAACAGTTAATTAGTTCAAAAATTATCACGTCGAGCACTCAAAGTATGATCTTTTTATTGCACAACTAAAAGGTCTTTAATGTGGCAGGTATTGCTACATCAGTTGATTACAGTCTCTGAAGAAAATTAACAATAATATCACTTATCTTGTATTTGCAATCCTGCGACGATCTCGCTCTGGCTTTGGCTCGTAATTAAAAGTGTTGTCTAGGTAGCATGACTATCGCTGTTGGTGCGAAAGGCACTCGGATGTTAATTGCGTCGACTTGAAGAACTTACGAAGACAATCTTTCAGGATTAATTTGATGATTTATGTTTTTCATTGCAATGTGCTTCATACTTTTTTAAACAATGGTCACTTGAAGATAATTCTTGACTCTCAAACATTTTTCATTGTCCACAACTCAGACTCATCTTTTTATTTTAAACACAAAGTCAAAACTGTTCATATTCAACACAAAAACTTGACTAATCTATACGCTTCCGCACTAATTGTCACAAGCCAGCATCAAAGATAACAATAAGTACAAAGATATTCACATTAGATATTATATCGATTTCAACATCTCAAAATATCGACGTACATGCATATAAAAATAAAACCAAATTTGAATAGAGTGAAAAATATGAGACATTACGCAGAAAAATATTCATTAATCTACGGTATCGAAAAATAGGGTTGGCAGGTGGTGATGGTTTCGCAAATAAAGAACCATTAAAATGTTCAATGAGACAAAAATGAAAGATATGTGTTCACTCAATACGGAACACATATCATAAAAGTTCATTAAATCGATCAAACGTACTCCTGACAGGAAACGCACTTATATTTACATAACATAATATTTATTTCTGTTTGTTTCACAGGAAAGTCCGACAACCTTTCACAAAATGCACAGGTGGAAAGAAAAACCAGACACGGCGGGACGCCTAATCGCTATGTTCTGCCCACTAGTCCCGTAACATGGCGCCTCATACAAATATCCAATGGTCATCTCAGATTCTATTGACCTGGTGTTTTATGTTACAATCGTCTAAAGGTTATTAACTGACTTTTAATTATAACAAATACTAACATGAACGACACGTTTTCGTGAATCTTCAATGGAACATTGCCTGAAAACTGCCGCTGTTGTAAGACGAGACATGTAATTCGAAAATAACTAAACACGGAAATTCTTTAATCACCAGTATGACGTTTCGCATCACTTTATTACATCAAATCGTAATAGTATCGATTCTTTCCCGATACATTCCATATGATCTTGCTTGTTGTTGTAGTTGTGGTCTTCAGTCCAGAGACTGGTTTGATGCAGCTCTCCATGCTACTCTATCCTGTGCAAGCTTCTTCATCTCCCAGTACCTACTGCAACCTACATCCTTCTGAATCTGTTTAGTGTATCCATGTCTTGGTCTACCTCTGCAATTTTTACCCTCCACGCTGCCCTCCAATACTAAATTGGTGGTCCCTTGATGCCTCAGAACATGTCCTACCAACCGATTCCTTCTTCTAGTCAAGTTGTGCCACAAATTTCTCTTCTCCCCAATTCTATTCAATACCTCCTCATTAGTTATGTGATCTACCCATCTAATCTTCAGTATTCTTCTGTAGCACTACATTTCGAAAGCTTCTATTCTCTTCTTGTCCAAACTATTTATCGTTCATGTTTCACTTCCATACATGGCTACACTCCATATAAATACTTTCAGAAATGACTTCCTGACACTTAAAACTATACTCAATGTTAACAAATTTCTCTTCTTCAGGAACGCTTTCCTTGCCATTGCCAGTCTACATTTTATATCCTCTCTACTTCGACCATCATTGGTTATTCTGCTCCCCAAATAGCAAAACTCATTTACTACTTTAAGTGTCTCATTTCCTAATTTTGCTTACAAACAGTATGTTCATAGGGTGCAACGTATGACACAAAAACCACCCAATATGGGCTTCTAGTGAACACGAAAAATACAGTATGGCCTCTTGCTTTCTGCTTGTGAAGTAGGTAGCGTTCTTGTTTCCTGCTGGTTCTACTTTGCGTCGCATGTTGTCTAAATATCGCAGAACTTATTTTGTGCGTCAAGGGACGAAACAACTCATTAACGTGAAATAGTTGGAAATGACGTTGCAAAATTCGTAGAGCGCCTACGTCAACGTTAGCTAACTCGTCTCTTGTGTGCCGACGGCGTAAGTAGCGCCTACGGCTGCGTGCCTTTGTCTCGTACACGGGCTCAGCACGGAGGGAGCCGCTAGGTGAGCAGTGCCAGCCCTTTCTGCCGGCTCCAGTAGCAGTGCGTCCTGAGCTACCTGTTTAGCCAGTGTTGTGCGCACTACTGTTCTGGAGTCTTTCTTATGTGAAGGCTGTCAGAGCCTTGTTATTCCAAGTGGCGTATTATTCCGGGGAAAGAAAGGCCGGCCGCAATCTCAGGAAGCGTTCCTTGTTTCTCTCAGGCGCCGACCCCGACAAAAGCCGCCGCAGCCGTTGTCGAGGAGACGGGCCGCGGAGGCGCTCAAAAGCCGGCGAAAGTGCCGCTGCACAATGAATTAATAAACCCAACCAGCTAGGCGAGCTAGCAGCCGTCTCGAGAGCTGCCGTCCTCCAGTTTTTCTTTTTCACTATGTCGCCTCGCGAGCCGTCAAAGACTCGGCATTAAATATTCACAGCGTCCGACGGTCGATAAAAATGGCGCGAAGTGCATCAAGTATTCAGCAGGCATCCAGACCGGGTTGCGCCACGCGCTAATAATTAAACCCGCGCCACCGGCGGGCTATGGGTGTGGCGGGGGAGGGGGTGGCGTAGGAAAGAGGCGTGACTGCTATCCCGACGTCTTCTTCTATGTACGCAATGAAAATCATCCGGAAAATGAGTCCGTCGATCAGCTGTCCTGACTCGGGGCGCAGCATTCGATTAATGGTATAGGCGCGTTGATTTTTACGTATTAATTTGCTTCCACAGCATAATAATGTCGTCCGCATACACTGAGGTGAAAAAGGTACGGGATACCTCCTAATAACGTGTCGTACCTCAGCAAAGGACTTGGAAGAGCAGTTGAACGGAATGGACAGTGTCTTGAAAGGAGGATATAAGATGAACATCAACAAAAGCAAAACGAGGATAATTGAATGTAGTCGAATTAAGTCGGGTTATACTGAGGGAGCTAGATTAGGAAATGAGACAATTAAAGTAGTAAATGAGTTTTGCTATTTGGGGAGCAAAATAACTGATGGTGGTCGAAGTAGAGAAGATATAAAATGTAGACTGGCAATAGCAAGGAAAGCGTTTCTGAAGAAGAGAAATTTGTTAACATCGAGTATAGATTTAAGTGTCAGGAAGTCGTTTCTGAAAGTATTTTTATGGAGTGTAGCCATGTGTGGAACTGAAACATGGACAATAAATAGTTTGGACAAGAAGAGAATTGAAGCTTTCGAAATGTAGTGCTACAGAAGAATGCTGAAGATTAGATGGGTAGATCACATAACTAATGAGGAGGTACTGAATAGAATTGGGAAGAAGAGGGGTTTGTGGCAGAACTTGACAAGAAGAAGGGACCAGTTGGTAAGACATGTTCTGAGACATCAAGGGATCACAAATGTAGCATTGGAGGGCAGCGTGGAGGGTAAAAATCGTAGAGGGAGACCAAGAGATGAATACACTAAGCAGATTCTGAAGGATGCTGGTTTCAGTAAACACTGGGAGATGAAGAAGCTTGCACAGGATAGGGTAAAATGGAGAGCTGCATCAAACCCGACTGAAGACCACAACAACAACCTCCTTTCGCCTGCCATAATGCACCGACTGGACATGGCAGGACTCAACAAGTTATTGGAAGTCCCCTGCAGAAATAGTGAGCCATGGTACTTCTATAGCTGTCTACAATTGCGAAAATGTTTCCGGTGCAGGATTTTGTGCACGAATTCATCTCTCGCTTATGTCTCATAAATGTACAATGGGGTCATGTCAGGCGATGTGGGTGGCTGTATCATTCGTTTGAATTGTCCAGAAGGTGCTTGAAACCAGTTGCGAATAACTGTGGCCCAGTCACGTGGCGCATTGTCATTCACAAAAATTCCATCGTTGTTTTGGGGACATGAAGTCCATGAATGCAAGCAAATGGTCTCCAAGTAGCTGAACATAACTTTTTTAAATCAGTGATTGGTTCAGCTGGACCAGAAGACCCAGCCCCTTATTAGTAAACATAACCCAAACCATTATGGAGCCCCACTGGACTGCACAGTACCTTGTCGGCAGCTTAGGTCCACGGCTTCGTGGGATCTGCACCCCACTCGAACAGTTAGTATCAGTTCTTCCCAACGTAAATCGGGAGTCTCCTGATCAGGCCATAGTTTTCTGGTCGTCTACGATCCTATCAACATGGTCACGCGCCCAGGAGACGTGCTGCAGACGATGTCGTGCTGTTATCAAAGGCACTCGCGTCCGTTGCCTGCTGCCACAGCCCATTAACGCCACATTTCGCCCCACTGTCCTAACGGATACGTTCGTCGTACGTCCCAAACATTAATTTCTTCGGTTATTTCATACAGTTGCTTGTCTGTTAGCACCGAAAAAACGCAAACGTCACTGCTCTCGGTCGTTAAGTGAAAGCCGTCGGCCACTGTGTTGTCCATGGTGAGAGGTAATGCCTGAAATTTGGTATTCTTGGGACAATCTGGACACTGGAGATTTGGAGTATTGAATTCCCTAACGATTTCCGAAATGTGCGTCTAGCTCCAACAACTGTTCCGCGTTCAGTGTCTGCTAATACCCGTTGTGCGGCCATAATCACGTCGGAAACCTTTTCCCATGAATCGTCTGAGTATAAATGACAGCTCCACCAATTCACTGGCCTTTGATCCCTTGTGTACGCGATACTACCGCCATCTGTATACGTGCACATTGCTATCCACATACTTTTGTCATCTCGGTGTAGTTCTTCCATACATACGTCTCCTACAGCTAAAGTGCTGCTACATGATTTCATTTCAAGCGAGCAGTGGTCGCTTGCTGATGTACACAGCGTTTCAAAAATCAATACATTTTTCTATTTCACAAGACCAGACCTTACACAGGACTGAAAATTTGGGAAGAATTTTTTAGTTGGCATATTGGCTTGATGCTATGCCAACCTCTTCATCCCAGAGTATCGCTTGCAAACTACGTCCTGAACTGTTTGTTCAGTGTATTCCTATCTCTGAAACTTCCTGGACAATTAAAACTGTGTGCCGGACCAAGAATCGACTTCGGGACCTTTGACTTTCGCGGGCAAGTGCTCTACCATTTGCCTACGAAAGGCAAAAGTCCCAAGTTCGAGTCTCGGTCCAGCAAAAAGTTTTAATCTGCCAGGAAGTTTCATATCAGCGCACACTCCGCTGCAGAATGACAATCTCATTCTATTCCTATCTCTATTTTCCCCTATACTTTTCACTCTCTTCAACGGACTTTGTTTGGTCAGAAATGACTTTTTTACCAGTGATAGTCTGCTTTTTACGTCCTTGCTTCGTCCATCACGGATTGTGTTTGCTTAATTTCGTCATGACCGATTTTGATTTTAAGCTTCTCGCTATTTTCATTTGCATCTTATTACTTTTGTCTGTTTTCGGTTTACTCTCGGTCCATATTCTGCACTCATTAGATTGTTCATTACACTCAAAAGATTTTGTAATTCTTCACCATCACTGTGAACAGCAATGTCATCAGCGAATCTTATCACTGATATCCTCTCACCCTTGATTTCAGTCCCTCTCCTGAGTTTTTCTTTTAAGTCCGTTATTACTTCTTGTATATATAGATTGAAAAGTAGGAGTGAAAGTCTGTATTCCTGTCCACCCCCTCCTCTCTTTTAATCCGAGCCCTTGCCGTTCTTGGTATTCCAATCTTATTACCCCCTCTTGGTTCTTGTGCGTATTGTATCACTAAGAATCAAAAATTTATCTTGGCTCCAGTTATAAGTCATCGGCAGCACCATCCCTGGTGCAGCTACCTAGCTCGTCCACTCGTTCGTTACGCACTGTACGTCGAGTCGATGTGGTGGTAACACGTCAGCAACAACTCTTTTCGTGTTCTAAATTTCAACAGATGCAGTTCACTTACAGTGTGTTAACTGTAAGACGGTAGAGTTGTGAGGGGAGTGCGGGGAGAGGAGGAAGCAAGCATTGGCTGGTGATGGCAGATGAGCCGTTGGGGGGGGGGGGGGGGGGACAAGGCACGCCTACCTGTTGCAGTGCTGGCACTACAAATTGCGCGTCATGCTTACACGAAAGCAGACGAAAGGCTTGGAAGTAAAACTCGCTTTAAATGTTGTTCGTAAACGAAACTGAAATCGTCATGTACATTAAAATCTATATATATAAAAATGAATGTATGTATGTTTTTTCTGCTCCCTTTCCCTTTCGCAGCATTCAATCACACGCAATATAATTTGCGAGCATCGCTACGTAATACTGGTTTCCTTCTAACCGTAGGCCTACCTGTAAGGGTTGTTGGCGACTCCCGAGATGGGCCAGCAACTGCCTCTTCACTCATTTTAATAATGTTTAGCACAACTGCACTATAAAAACACGCAGAACAGTACAGCGCAAAACAATAACGAAGCAGACGACAATGGCTACCTTGTACAACACGGTCAGCTACGTAATGTTGGTAGCAGTTGAAACTGCGTGCCTACCGAGGCCTCCCGATGTTTACCGACTTCTACCGATTCAGGACTAGGGAGAGGTCTGCCATCTAAAAGTTTACACACTGTACAGCTGTCCGCCTCCGTAGCGCAGCGGTAACGTTACCACCTACCACGCAAGGGGACCCGGGTTTGATTCCCGGCTGGGCGATATGTGTTCTTCATCATCATTTTCATCATCATTGACACGCAAGGTGCCGAAGTGGCGTCAACTAAAAAGACTTGCAATGCGGCGGCCGAACCCCGAAGGGGATAACCCGGTCAATAAACGCCATACGATCATTTCATTTCATTTACAACTGTGCTTCGCGATTTCCGTTGAGAGTACGGCACTGCATCCGCAGTAGCGTAAGGGGCATGCGGTTACTACATTAAAACAACGTCCTCCATGGCAACCTGGTCTCGTTTTTGGTTGTGGTGGTGACAGGGGAGGGGGGAAGAGGGGTTCTAAAAGACTTGGCCTCTGTTCCTCCCTTCAAACAACACTGCGACGCCGCATAACAACAGCGGAGAATGCAATGACTCTATACAGGTCCGCAAAAGTATGGGTTGATTCTCAGTACCGTTTGGATGCTTTTCATACGTCCCAAGGAAGGCACATTGGATTGGGAAAGGAAAAACAAAACTTTGGTCCTCAAGCTAATTGTTAAAAGTATGCCAAGATTGTATGAGCACACTTGTAAAAGACATACCCTTGCAAAGTCGGGTAGTTCTTTTGAAAATAAAAACTCTTGTTGCCCAACGCAGAAGTTCACATTCACCCAAGTCTGTAACTTCATTCATGTGGAAGGTATAGTCTTCCAGTCCGATAAACCTTTTCCAGAAATCTAATATTAGATCTGCCCATTTATAGTGACAATGGTATGTGTAGAACTCAGATTTTGAGTTAGTTAAACGTGAAATCATTTTCATCATGTTGAGCTTCACAGCTGATTGACACTAATATTAATGATTAGTGAAAACCACCAGAGCCGTATTACTGCACATTTATTATGTGATGACCGGTTTCCTTCTTGTAGAACACAGCTCGCCGTAATGCGTAATACCCGACCACTATATTATTGCACTTGGCCTCTCGTGGCCGTTACAGTAAACAATTACATTGGTGTCTAAGGAAAACGCTTCGCACTGTGAATGCTTTCCGGAAAGTTGTGGATGTGCTATCAAGTGTTTCAGTGAGTCCTCGTAAAATATTACGATCAAAACTCACGATAAGGCGATCGGAGCGTCATCGCTTCCATGTGCAACAATATTGTGGTCGTCTAATACACACATTGCTCGCTATGCTTCCGGCAGGCTTTCGGCAAAATTTCTATGTCAGCGGTGTCCAATTTATCAGCTTACGTGGGCCACCAGAATAGAAGAAGACGAGTATTTTTGGATCGCACATAATGTACTTCACTCTAACAATAGCCGCTGAGAAAAAATCAGAATTAACCAATGAGCGAATAGCATCATGTGGCGGGAGTTTCAGACTGAAGATTTGCAATTTATATCAAAACTTTACGTAACTGATATTTTTCTTTTTATCGATCATGTGATAGTTGCTCACTTCTTGGGCAGCATTGATACTTGCTTCGGGCAGCATGCGACCCGCGGGTTGGACATCCCTGGTTTATGTGATCATCGTTTCCAGATATTGTCTCTAACGCTATATACGGCAAACCAGGCTTTTAGAGCCCGATACTGACTCAACTTGGCAACCCGAAGATGTAATAAAAAGAACGAAACTGGACGTGAAACAGCAAGCGTGTATTAATACGTTTTTATTGTTCTTCTTATATCTTCATTATGCCCAGTTAATGAACTAGTTTGAACTTCTTGGCTTAGTCTGACGGCTTCCTTATCAACTTCTCTGCCAAAAATCTCTTCGTGAATTAGCTGCGTTGTTTCTTACTTATCTCTCTCCACTGTTTTCCAGTGGGCTTTTTAGCCTTATCTTCGAAATTATGATTTGCATTAATCATTAGTATAAATATTAAATCGCTTTTAGCAGCTCTACATTTACAATATTTGTATATGCCTTCGTCTTCTTGTTGTGGTCTTCCCTTTGAAGACTGGTTTTATGCAGCTTTTCACGCTAGTCCATCGTGTGTAAACTTCTTATTTCTCCGTAACTAATTCTGCTTTCTAGCATGTGAGCCTGCTTACTGTAGCCAAGCCTTGAACTCCCTCTATAATTTGTACGATCGAAACTTTCGCCATTAATAAACTCACGATTTTTTTATGTCTCGGGGTGCATCCTGTCAACTGTGTTTTAGTCACGTTGTCCCATAAATTTCTTTTCTCCCTAATCCGACTAAGCACCTTTTCATTAGCTATCCAGTCTAATCATTTAAACTTCAGCATTATTCTCTAGTTCCATGTTTCAAAAGTGTCTACTCTCATCTAATCTGAACGATTTATCGTCCAAATTTCAAATTTCACTTTCGTACAACGCTACACTATAGTTAAAGTCATTCAGAAATAATTCCTATAATCTGAATTTATATTTAATTTTTGCGAATTTATATTTTCCGCTAACGCTCTTCATGAAATTGCCAGTCTGCTTTTTACTGGTGTATATCCTCTACATAGGCCATCGTGGCATATTTTACTGTACAAGTAACAAACCTCAGCTACTATGTTTAGTGTCTCATTTCCTAATCTAATTCACTTAACAATACTTGTTTAATTCTCCCATATACCATTACCCTCGTTTTACTTTTGCTAATATTTGTGCCTTACCAAAAATTTTAGTTTAAGTGACTATTAGTCTTCCTGGGTGGGTCTAAGGAATCAATGTTATGTGCAACGGCTAAAACGCTATGGTATTATTGGAATAAAATTATTCGTGATCCGTCTCTCAGAGTAGCACTTGCAACCTACGTCCTCAATTATTTGCTTGACGTATTCCAATCTCTGTCTTCCTCTACAGTTTGTGCCCTCTACAGCTCCCTCTAGTACCATGGAAGTCATTCCCTCATGTCTTAGCAGATGTCCTATCATCCTGTCCCTTCTCCTTATCAGTGTTTTCCACATATTCCTTTCCTCTCCGATTCTGCGTAGAACCTCCTCATTCCTTACCTTATCAGTCCACCTAATTTTCAACATTCGTCTATAGCACCACATCTCAAATGCTTCGATTCTCTCCTGTTCCGGTTTTCCCACAGTCCATGTTTCACTACCATACAATGCTGTACTCCAGACGTACATCCTCAGAAATTTCTTCCTCAAATTAAGGCCGGTATTTGATATTAGTAGACTTCTCTTGGCGAGAAATGCCTTTTTTGCTATAGCGAGTCTGTTTTTGATGTCCTCCTTGCTCCGTCCGTCACTGGTGATTTTACTGCCTAGGTAGCAGAATTCCTTACCTTCTTTGACTTCGTGACCATCAATCCTGATGTTAAGTTTCTCGCTGTTCTCATTTCTACTACTTCTCATTACTTTCGTCTTTCTCCGATTTACTCTCAAACCATACTGTGTACTCATTAGACTGTTCATTCCGTTCAGCAGATCATTTAATTCTTCTTCACTTTCACTCAGGATAGCAATGTCATCAGCGAATCGTATCATTGATATCCTTTCACCTTGTATTTTAATTTCACTCCTGAACCTTTCTTTTATTTCCATCATTGCTTCCTCGATGTACAGATTGAAGAGTAGGGGCGAAAGGCTACAGCCTTGTCTCACACCCTTCTTAATACGAGCACTTCGTTCTTGATCGTCCACTCTTATTATTCCCTCTTGGTTGTTGTACATATTGTATATGAACCGTCTCTCCGTATAGCTTACCCCTAAATTTTTCAGAATCTCGAACAGCTTCCACCATTTTATATCGTCGAACGCTTTTTCCAGGTTGACAAATCCTATGAAAGTGACTTGATTTTTCTTTAGCCTTGCTTCCATTATTAGCCGTAACGTCAGAATTGCCTCTCTCGTCCCTTTACTTTTCCTAAAGCCAAACTGATCGTCACCTAGCACATTCTCAATTTTCTTTTCGATTCTTCTGTATATTATTCTTGTAAG
Source organism: Schistocerca serialis cubense (assembly GCF_023864345.2). Taxonomy (NCBI): domain Eukaryota; kingdom Metazoa; phylum Arthropoda; class Insecta; order Orthoptera; family Acrididae; genus Schistocerca; species Schistocerca serialis. The sequence continues at coordinate 172,553,505 of NC_064641.1, forward strand.
CAGCTTCGATGCATTTCAGTTAATGCTTAGAAATAGTAATTTTCGTGTGTATACTCCCGTGCACAAGAATGGCCGATTAAGGTACCATTTAGCAGGGTTTTATATTGCACTGCAGTGGCTGACATAAAGAAATCAGTCAATAATTTCATACGACTTTGTAATTTAGGGTTAGTTAAGCTTCAGAGCCGTATAGTACGAAAAGCATACGGTGCGAAGTCATGATCTTCTTGCTGAAGCATGCTCAAAGGACGTAGCATACCAACTACTGTTTCGTAGTATATTTATCATTGAGCGAGTTTTTTCATAAATAATATACGAGGGACGTACAATAAGTAATACAGCACGTTTATTTCTCGGCCAACTTCGGTTGAAAAAATGCAGAATTTGTTGTGTGACAACGTGGAATATTCCCGCTTCAGCCTCTATAGTTTCATGAAGTTCCGATAGGTGGCGGCGCTGTACGTAACATTCAAAACAGCGTCTAGAACTATCATTGTGGTTCTTTTGGCCGATAACCAGAGCATCGCAGATATTCATATGCGCTTTTAGGGTATCTTCGGAAAACTGGCAGTGAACAAAATCACGATGAGTCGCTGGGCGAGGCATTTGTCTTCAGCGCAACAAGGTCGCGCAAACCTGTCCGATATCCTGCGTGGCGGCCAGTCGCACTCGGCTGTGAGTCCTGTGATGTTGGAAGGTACGGACACTCGTCCGAGGTGATCGATGAATCACAAACACCTCGACGCACAACTGGACATCTCTACATCTACTTCTACATCCATACTCCGCAAGCCACCTGGCGGTGTGTGGCGGAGGGTACTTTGAGTACCTCTATTCGTTCTCCCTTGTATTCCAGTCTCGTATTGTTCGTGGAAAGAAAGATTGTCGGTATGCCTCTGTGTGGGCTCTAAACTCTCCGATTTTATCCTCATGGTCCCTTCGCGAGATATACGTAGGAGGGAGCAATATACTGCTTGACTCCTCGGCGAAGGTATGTTCTCAAAACTTCAACAAAAGCCTGTACCGAGCTACTGAGCGTCTCTCCTGCAGAGTCTTCCACTGGAGTTTATCTATCATCTCCGTAACGCTTTCGCGATTACTAAATGATCCTGTAACGAAGCGCGCTGCTCTCCGTTGGATCTTCTCTGTCTATCAACCCTATCTGGTACAGATCCCACAGCGGTGAGCAGTATTCAAGCAGTGGGCGAACAAGTGTACTGTAACCTACTTCCTTTGTTTTCGGATTGCATTTCCTTAGGATTCTTCCAATGAATCTCAGTCTGGCATCTGCTTTATCGACGATCAACTTTACATGATCATTCCAATTTAAATCACTCCTAACGCCTACCGCCACATAATTTATGGAATTAACTGCTTCCAGTAGCTGACCTGCTATATTGTAGCTAAATGATCTTTCTTTCTGTGTATTCGCAGCACATTACACTTGTCTACATTGAGAAACAATTGCCATTCCCTGCACCATGCGTCAATTCGTTGCAGATCCTCCTGCATTTCAGTACAATTTTCCGTTGTTAACAACCTCTTGATATACGAGGTGCATTCCAGTTCTAAGGCCTCCGATTTTTTTTCTCCGGACTGGAAAGAGATAGCAACATACACATTGTTTTAAAATGGGGCCGCATTCATTGTCAATACGTCCCGGAGATGGCAGCACCGTACGGCAGATGGAATTTTGCCGCCAGCGGCGAGAATGAGAACTGTTTTAAATACTTAAAATGGCGACGTTTTCCTTACTTGAACAGCGTGCAATCATTCGTTTTCTGAATTTGCGTGGTGTGAAACCAATTGAAATTCATCGACAGTTGAAGGAGACACGTGGTGATGGAGTTATGGATGTGTCGAAAGTGCGTTCGTGGGTGCGACAGTTTAATGAAGGCAGAACATCGTGTGACAACAATCCGAAACAACCTCGGGCTCGCACAAGCCGGTCTGACGACATGATCGAGAAAGTGGAGAGAATTGTCTTGGGGGATCGCCGAATGACTGTTGAACAGATCGCCTCCAGAGTTGGCATTTCTGTGGGTTCTGTGCACACAATCCTGCATGACGACCTGAAAATGCGAAAAGTGTCATCCAGGTGGGTGCCACGAATGCTGACAGACGACCAAATGGCTGCCCGTGTGGCATGTTGCCAAGCAATGTTGACGCGCAATGACAGCATGAATGGGACTTTCTTTTCGTCGGTTGTGACAATGGATGAGATGTGGATGCCATTTTTCAATCCAGAAACAAAGCGCTAGTCAGCTCAATGGAAGCACACAGAAACACCACCACCAAAAAAATTTCGGGTAACCGCCAGTGCTGAAAAAATGATGATGTCCATGTTCTGGGACAGCGAGGGCGTAATCTTTACCCATTGCGTTCCAAAGGGCACTACGGTAACAGGTGCATTATACGAAAATGTTTTGAAGAACAAATTCCATCCTGCACTGCAACAAAAACGTCTGGGAAGGGCTGCGCGTGTGCTGTTTCACCAAGACAATGCACCCGCACGACGAGCTAATGTTACGCAACAGTTTCTTCGTGATAACAACTTTGAAGTGATTCCTCATGCTCCCTACTCACCTGACCTGGCTCCTAGTGAGTTTTGGCTTTTTACAACAATGAAAGACACTCTCCGTGGCCGCACATTCAGCAGCCGTCCTGCTATTGCCTCAGCGATTTCCCAGTGGTCAAAACAGACTCCTAAAGAAGCCTCCGCCGCTGCCATGGAATCATGGCGTCAGCGTTGTGAAAAATGTGTACGTCTGCAGGGCGATTACGTCGAGAAGTAACGCCAGTTTCATCGATTTCGGGTGAGTAGTTAATTAGGAAAAAAATCGGAGGCCTTAGAACTTGAATGCACCTTGTACTACAGCATCAACCGCAAAAAGCCTCAGTGAACTTTCGATGTTATCCACAAACTCATTTATATGTATTGTGAATAGCAACGGTCCTACGACACTCCTCTGCGTCACACCTGAAATCACTCGTACTTCGGAAGACTTCTCTCCATTGAGAATGACATGCTGCGTTCCGTTATCTAGGAACTCTTCAATCCAATCACACAATTGGTCTGATAGTCCATATGCTCTTACTTCGTTCATTAAACGACTGTGGGGAACCGTATCAAACGCCTTGCGGAAGTCAAGAAACACGGCATCTACCTAGGACCTCTGTTGCTAGTGCTGACAAACTCGTCCACCAACTGGGCACTGAAAGGTATGTACCGGCTGGGTTCCTCGCCGCCTAACAGAAGACTATAAAGAGCAATGAAGGATTCACTCTGTGGGAAGCAGTACGTGGATGGTGGGGAAGTTATTGATGCAGAAAGCCGTTGGTCCGACGACGATCAGTAGTACGGTGCGACGAGGGCGTACAGGTCCTCCCACCGAGATAGCTTAAGGCCGTCGCATTGAACGGTGATTATCTTGAAAAATATGGTTTTATAGCCAAATGAGTGAGGAATAATATGATGTACTGTAATCCTTAATAAAAACAACCTCTTTTGAGAAAAAAATGTAATGTATTGTGTATTCAACGCTCCTCGTATCTTTCAAGCCGACAGCTCGCTTCACCGACAATAATCTTAACAAAGACTTAACATTACTGATCTTGGTCAGAAAGGATGTCAATTATTCAAGAATACCCATTTCGAAACTACTAATAAAGTGCTGTGCAAGAATAACGTATACGATTTATTGGCAGTCAATTCCACTCACTTCAGTGACGAATTTCCTACCAAACTCAATAGATGTACTTGTTATTAATTGTATTACATAACGTACGACACACACTTCACTTTGCATCGGCCTCTGTGCAATAATGCAGTCGGTGTAAACAAGTCATGCAAAAATTTTATGACGATGCTTTGCTACAGAAACCAAAGCATTACCTTCGTGTTGTCGTAGTCTTCAGTCAGAAGACTGGTTTCATGCAGCTCTCCATGGAAATCCATCCCGAGCAATCCTCTTCACCTCTGTGTAGCTACTGCGTCATAAGTCCACTAGATCCTGCTTGCTGTAGACAAGTCTTCTTCTTCCTCCACAATATTTACCCTTCACATTTTCCTTCATCACCAAATTAACTATTCCCTGACGTTTAATGTCATTTCCTATCAACCGACCCATTATTTTGCTCACTTGTATCGTAAATTACTTTTCTCTCCGATTCGATTCAGTATCCCCTCATTCCTTTATCCGACCTATCCATCCAATCCTCAAAATGCATCTGTAGCACCAAATTTCAAGAATAATGATCTTCTGTTCTTGTCTGTGATCAAAGAACGTAGCATACTAACTACTGTTTCTCAATATATCTATCACTCAACGAATTTTTTTCGTAAGTAATATAGGAGAGGCGTTGCACTGTTTATCGTTGATGTTTTGCGTCCATAGAGGTTTACTTTCGAGAAACTTTCAGAAATGGCTTCTTAAGATTGCAGCCTGTGTCCGATATTAAAATATCTCTCTTTTAAGGAGTGCTTCTCTTGCTGTTACCAGTACGCATTTTGTAGCTGCTCTACTTCGGCCAATTTCTGTTGTTTCCTCTCAAAATAACAAAATTGATCTATTTTTTAAATGCAATTCTTTCGGCACCGACTGATTTAAATCGATTACTTCTCGTTACCTTTGTTTTACTTTTCTAGACATTTACATCACAACCTCATTTCAAGACATTATCCATTACGTTCAAGGACTCTTCCAAGCCGCCTGGACTCTTTTATACAATTACAATGTCATCGACAAACCGCAACGTTTTTGTTACTTCCCCATGAATTTTGACTCTCATTCTCAATTTCTCTTTAATTTCGTTTACTGCTTGGTCAATGTACAGACTGGATAACATGATGTATAGGCTACAATTCTCACTCATTCCTCAACCACTGGCTCCAGTTAAATTCCTTCGACGCTTGCAGCTATGAGTGTTACCTTATTTAGTTAATTATGTATATTGTTTGTAGAGAGCTTTACATTAATTAGTACAAATGAAAAACATGTCGACTTTTTTCCTTATCCATATGTATCATTTCGTTTATACATTGCGGAATATCATTGGCGTATGAAGTCTTTTGACATTATTTATTACGAATTTTTTTCTGACATATCCTAGAGAACCTCCTCATTATTGTTCTAGGGAACGTACAGTGTATCTGATCTACAGTGAATTGCAAGAAAGCACGAATACGTTGTCTGTGGAGGCAGGTATCGGTGAAAGATATATGGGTGTTGTGGGATTTGCGAGGTGCTCGAGTTCAGTCTTCCGTCTTATACAGACTTCAGACGCGACAGAAATAGCCTTACATTCAATTTCTTATCCAGCCCGAGAAAACGGCTGCAGGCACGGAAAAGGTCCGCTGTGAATACTCTTTTCGTGGAAAGGCCGCGTATTCACTCGCCAGCGTGTGTGAGGGTCTCCGTATTCACAGAAAGCCCAGAAGCCATAGCGGAGGTTCCGTATGGCCTGTGCGCAAACTCCGAAGCGTGAAAGGCTTTCTGCGATATAACGGTCGAGGCGGAAAAAAGGGCGCGTGAAAACTTAGGACGTAGACCTGCAGGCACGAACACTCCTACATCGCCTGGAAGATTCTCCATCACGAAATGCATGTTAAGCCACCGACTACACCTCTCGTTGTAGACCGAGCCTACAATAGAGGAGAATTTTAACATCAAATTTACGTGGAGTTCGTAACGTGCCTTTTCCATGCCGACAGGAATCTGTTGTCGCAAAGCAATTATTCGATTTTTGTTTCAGTTTGGAGAGTAATTTTTCGTGCTTTAACAGGGATGTGGCAGACAGCCTTTGATGTAATTGACTTGCTATACTATCTGTTTTATTTTAAATTGGTGAAGCTGACCCTGCTTTGTGTTCGGCCGAATCGATAGCTCGGTAATTGCAATATTTTGAAGTAGTACGTCTTCACAAACGAAGATCTCTGGAATGTTCTGACATGAATATTATACAAGACAAAGCGAATGCCTCAGTGCTAATTTTGGTATATGAAATGTATCCAACTCACTTTTCTGATTCGAAAGACACACTGCACTTGGCATTTCAAGGTGAAAACGTTTGATACAAATATTACCAAATAACTACATTTTTCACAAGTTAAGCAAGTTAAGAGCTACTGACATGCACTGAAGAAGCAGACTACGTGCTGATCTTGGTAAAATAGTGGGTTTAAACGGGAATGCATCCAGAGTTCAACTATTATTCGCACTTCTGAAGGTGGACATTATTGGCCGCTGGGCAACATTATTGAGAATTATTATCTGTTAGATTGCCTTTCAGTTAATCAAAGGGAAGAACGAGTTTAGTTCAATAAAATGTAAACGAAATAAATAAACTAACTTACTTTTCGTGCAGCATTTTACTATTTGAATATTTCGTAAATATGGCGCATATTTTGAAGACACGTGTTGGCAACTTCGCCCTCAGTAAATACATGTTGCAAGAACGTTTTATTCAAATTTTCTTGGATCTACACCGACAACTACGGTTTATTTATTGTAATACAGATTGTTTATCTATTGGTTCAAAAAATGGTTCAAATGGCTCTGAGCACTATGGGACTTAACTTCTGAGGTCATCAGTCCCCTAGAACTTAGAAGTACTTAAACCTAACTAACCTAACGACATCACACACATCCATGTCCGAGTCAGGATTCGAACCTGCGACTGGTCGCGTGGTTCCAGACTGTAGCGCCTAGAACCGGTCGGCCACTCCGGCCGGCTACCTATTGGTGTCTTCTAAGTCCCATTACGGACCAAACAAAATATATGACCCGTGAGTATGCGTAAGGGCTCAACAAAAAGTTTCAGTTTTATGGCCGAGCTGCAGCGTATATGTAACGCAAAGCGAGTCCGATGCGGGTATATAAGCACCAACATGTACACAAGGCAACAGTGTTGCATTGGTGTCTTTCCGATGTGCGTGCGGTAAATGCGGGGACGTGAACTAGGCCGATGTTATTACAAAATGTTCCAAACAGGCCAAATGCGCTGTCATTTTTTTTCTTGGCTGCCGAAGGACAAACACCGCTAGACAGCCATCGGAGAATGAAGAATGTGTAATTGAGGCGAAACGTCCGGGAAATCTGCGACAAGGGGTGCTGCTGCTTCATGATGACGCACGTTCGCATACTGCAAATATTATAAAGCAGAAGTTAGGCCAACTCAAGTGGGAGGCACTCGAGCGCCCCCCCCCCCCCCCCCCCCCTTGTAGTCCTGATCTCTCGCCATGCAATAATCACGCCTTTGGTTCCTTAAAAAGGGGTCGAAAGGTCGACGATTTCTGTCGGACGACGATGTGCAGCAGGTACTTACACACTTCTTCACGCAGCAGGACATGTTTTACTAAACGGGTATATTCAACAAGGTGCGTCGGCGGGATGGTTGCCTCAACGCGACGACGAGGCGTACTGGTACCGGACTGTGCGGCCTTCGAACGGAAACATTTTGATCACTCTTTACATCTTCCCGTCAGTAGTCTCAGCTGCCATTATTACTACAGTGTACACTAGTGGTTGTTTGAAGCGAAATGTGTAAAGGATCTGAAATTTCCTCGCAGTTTGCGTACCGGACCGGGATTCTAACCGGGGACCTTTGCCTTTTCGGGCAAATGCTCCTCCGACTGAGCTATCCAAGCACGACTAACGACCCGCCCTCACAGCTCTACCTCCGACAGTACCTCATCCATCAAGTTCCAGACTTCACGCTTCTCCTGCAAGCCTAGCGGGACTAGCGCTCCTGGATGAAAGTATGTTACGGAGACATGGCAAAACTCCCATGTCCGAGTCTCGGTCTGGCACACAGTTTTAATCTGCTGCCAAGTTTCAGATCTGTGCACACTACGGTGAGAATTCATTCTGTACGTAAAATATGATAACGTTAACAAGAAATTTGCAAAAATAACATGATCATGCCGTGTATATAAATGAGATATTTTTTTTTAATTTCGACATCTGGTCAAGCGCCGTTTCGCAGTACTCCATTTGGTAATGACCACACTGCCGAAACTGTAATACTAATTGATAAATAAATAATTTTACAGTCAAAGGCAGCAATGAAATCTTTTAAATTAAACAATAAGTGTGTATTACTGTTCGAAAAGTTGACCATCTGTTAAAGATAAACCTAACATCAGAATGTTGGTCTAACTGCAATATAACGCATTTACTTACGAAATGTGTCACAAAAATTTTGATCGGGAATTTAAGTATCGTTTTTTGTGCAACAACTACGCAAACCGATTGAAGAATCACCAGAAAATACACAATGTCGAAAAATATGGGGGGGGGGGGGGGGGGGGGTAAATTGTAACCTGTGTGGACTGTGTATTAGTACACTACTGGCCATTAAAATTGCTACACCACGAAGATGATTTGCTACAGACGACAAATTTAACCGACAGGAAGGAGGTTTTGTGATACGCAAATGACAAGCTTTTCAGAGCATTCACACAAGGTTGGCGCCGGTGGCGACAACTACAACGTGCTGATATGAGGAAAGTTTCCAACCGATATCTCATATACAAACAGCAGTTGACCGGCGTTGCCTGGTGAAACGTTGTTGTGATGCCTCGTGTATGGATGAGAAATGCGTACCATCACGTTTCCAACTTGGATAAAGGTCGGATTGTAGGCTATCGCGATTGCGGTTTATCGTATCGCGACATTGCTACTCGCGTTGGTCGAGATCCAATGACTGTTAGCAGATTATGGAATCGGTGGTTTAAGGAGGGTAATACAGAACGTCGTGCTGGATTCCAACCGCCTCGTATCACTAACAGTCGAGATGACAGGCATCTTATCCGCATGGCTGTAACGGATGGTGCAGCCACGTCTCGATCCCAGATGGGGACCTTTCCAGGACAACAACCATCCGCACGAACAGTTTGACGACGTTTGCAGCAGCACATACTATCAGCTCGGAGACCATGGCTGCGGTTAGCCTTGACGCTGCGTCACAGACAGGAGCGCCTGCGATGGTATACTCAGCGACGAACCTGGGTGCACGAATGGCAAAACAGTGGACGTTACATTTCAGATGTATTACGACCCGCGGCGCTACCCTTCATTCGCTACCTGCGAAACCCTACATTTCAGCAGGATAATGCACGACCGCATGTTGCAGGTCCTGTACGGGCCTTTCTGGGTACAAAAAATGTTCCACTGCTGCCCTGTCCAGCACATTCTCCAGATCTCTCACCAACTGAAAACGTGTGGTTAATGGTGGCCGAGCAACTGGCTCGTCACGATACGCCAGTCACTACTATTGATGAACTGTGGTATTGTGTTGAAGCTGCATGGGCAGCTGTACCTGAGCACGCCATCCAAGCTCTATTTGACTCAATGCCCAGGCGTATCAAGGCCGTTATTACGGCCAGAGGTGGTGGTTCTGTGTGCTGATTTCTCAGGATCTATGCCCCCAAATTGCGTGAAAATGTAATCACATGTCAGTTCTAGTATAATATATTTGTCCAAGAAATACTCGTTTATCATCTGCATTTCTTCTTGGTGTAGGAATTTTAATGGCCAGTAGTGTAACTGAAAGGGAGGTCGTGCTATGAAGTTACTGATCACAGGAGTTTGTGCCAGTATGTGAATTACCTTTCCAAGCTCTTCGCAGTGTCTCATGAAGCGAGGCCATGCGACATCCCTGATATAATCCGTCTGTCAGATGGGAACAATGAGCCCATGGGTGCTTGATACCATCCGAGAAGTTTCCTCCATATTCCAACATGGGATTCTACGTCTCCCGTCTATCAGTCGTTCAACAGACATTGCTCCAAAATTTGTTTTCACAGAACTTATTTACTAGTAAAATTCAGAATTTCGTCACAATATCCATCAATATTCCTTTTATATGTGTTATTTCTCTACATGGTTCATGTGCAACATGCGGTCCTGTTCGATCAAAAATCATAGTGGGGCATGTTTAGTTAGCAACACGCATACGTCTGAAATTCTTGTCATATTCTCATCAAAGTCGAAATACAGTCCTAAGGTCTGGCCACATGGCATTTACAAACACGCAACCGACGAAAGAGCCAAAACAAAATACACTTGTACACTGAAAGATGATGTCGACAAAAATTCGCTCCATTCGCATAAGAGTGGCGCTAGCTGCACCGTTGCGGGGATGCAAATCATGTTTCTTTTGAACACACGCTGTAACGATCATGAGCATTAGTTACCTACGAGACTGGACCTGTGAGTTGATGTTAATCAAGAATGACTTTAAGGCGAAAAAGACGCCATTACCTCTATCTCATTGACTTTGAACGAAGTCGTGTAACAGGGATACGAGAGACTTGATGTTCCTCCTGTGATATTGCAGAAAGGCTTGGCATGAATGTAGCCACTGTACATGATAGCTGGCAGTGGTAGTAACGGTATGTACGGTCACAAGAATACCTGGCTCCGGACTGTCACGTGGCACTACCGAGAGGGAAGACCATCGTGTTCGGCGTATCGCTTTGGCGCATCTGTAGCAGTTGGCACCGCAGTGACCCAACGAACTGCTACAAATCGGTTAATTCAAAGACAGCTCCGAGCCAGACGCCCTATAGCGTGCATTCCAGTGAAGTAGAAGTGGATAGTTCCTGTGAATTATTATGGGTGGAGGTTACACTCAACAATCGAGCTAGGTTAATAATTGGTTCCTTTTTCCGACCTCCCGACTCAGCAGCATTAGTGGCAGAACAACTTAGAGATAATCTGGAATACATTTCACATAAATTTTCCCAGCATGTTATAGTCTTAGGTGGAGATTTCAATTTACCAGATATAGACTGGGACACTCAGATGTTTAGGACGGGTGGTAGGGACAGAGCATCGAGTGACATTATACTTAGTGCACTATCCGAAAATTATCTCGAGTGATTAAACAGAGAACCGACTCGTGGTGATAACATCTTGGACCTACTAATAACAAACAGACCCGAACTTCTCGACTCTGTAAGCGCAGAACAGGGAATCAGTGATCATAAGGCCGTTGCAGCATCCCTGAATATACTGTTCAGCAAGAGTAGAAGGCAGATTTCAGACTAGCTAACAGATCAAAACGAAAATTTCTGTTCCGACACTGACAATGTTGAGTGTTTATGGAAAAAGTTCAAGGCAATCGTAAAATGCGTTTTAGACAGGTACGTGCCGAGTAAAACTGTGAGGGACGGGAAAAACCCACCGTGGTACAACAACAAAGTTAGGAAACTACAGCGAAAGCAAAGAGAGCTTCACTGCAAATTTAAACGCGGCCAAAACCTCTCACACAAACAGAAGCTAAACGATGTCAAAGTTAGCGTAAGGAGGGCTATGCGTGAAGCGTTCAGTGAATTCGAAAGTAAAATTCTATGTACCGACTTGACAGAAAATCCTAGGAAGTTCTGGTGTTACGTTGAATCAGTAAGTGGCTTGAAACAGCATATCCAGACACTCTGGGATGATGATGGCATTGAAACAGAGGATGACACGCGTAAAGCCGAAATACTAAACACCTTTCCCAAAGCTGTTTCACAGAGGAAGACAGCACTGCAGTTCCTTCTCTAAATCCTCGCACAAACAGAAAAATAGCTGTCATTGAAGTAAGTGTCCAAGGAATATAAAAGCAACTGAAATCACTCAACAGAGGAAAGTCCACTGGACCTGACGGGATACAAATTCGATTCTACACAGAGTACGCAAAAGAACTTGCCCCCCTTCTAACAGCCGTGTACCGCAAGTCTCTAGAGGAACGGAAGGTTCCAAATGATTGGAAAATCGCACAGGTAGTTCCAGTTTTCAAGAAGGGCCGTCGAGCAGATGCGCAAAACTATAGACCTGTATCTCTGACATCGATCTGTTGTAGAATTTTAGAACACGTTTTTTGCTCGCGTCGTATCATGTCATTTCTGGAAACCCAGAATCTACTCTGTAGGAATCAACATGGATTCCGGAAACAGAGATCGTGTGAGACCCAACTCGCTCTATTTGTTCATGAGACCCAGAAAATATTAGATACAGGCTCCCAGGTAGATGCCATTTTCCTTGACTTACGGAAGGTGTTCGATACAGTACCGCACTGTCACCTGATAAACGAAGTAAGAGCCTACGGAATATCAGACCAGCTGTGTGGCTGGATTAAATAGTTTTTAGCAAACAGAACACAGTATGTTTTCCTCAATGGAGAGACGTCTACAGACGTTAAAGTAACGTCTGGCGTGCCACAGGGGAGTGTTGTGGGACCATTGCTTTTCACAATATATATAAATGACCTAGTAGATAGTGTCGGAAGTTCCATGCGGCTTTTCGCGAATGATGCTGTAGTATACAGAGAAGTTCCAGCATTAGAAAATTGCAGCGAAATGCAGGAAGATCTGCAGCGGGTAGGCACTTGGTGCAGGGAGTGGCAACTGACCCTTAACATAGACAAATGTGATGTATTGCGAATACATAGAAAGAAGGATCCTTTATTGTATGATTATATGACAGCGGTACAAACACTGGTAGCAGTTACTTCTATAAAATATCTGGGAGTATGCGTGCGGAACGATTTGAAGTGGAATGATCATATAAAATTAACTGTTGGTAAGGCGGGTGCCAGGTTGAGATTCATTGGGAGAGTCCTTAGAAAATGTAGTCCAACAACAAAGGCGGTGGCTTACAAAACACTTGTTCGACCTATACTTGAGTATTGCCCATCAGTGTGGGATCCATACCATGTCGGGTTGACAGAGGAGATAGAGAAGATCCAAAGAAGAGCGGCGCGTTTCGTCACAGGGTTATTTGGTAAGCGTGATAGCGTTACGGAGATGTTTAGCAAACTCAAGTGGCAGAGTCTGCAAGAGAGGCGCTCTGCATCGCGGTGTAGCTTGCTGTCCAGGTTTCTAGAGGGTGCGTTTCTGGATGAGGTATCGAATATATTGCTTCCCCCTACTTATACCTCCCGAGGAGATAACGAATGTAAAATTAGAGAGATTCGAGCGCGCACGGAGGTTTTCCGGCAGTCGTTCTTCCTGCGAACCATACGCGACTGGAACAGGAAAGGGAGGTAATGACAGTGGCACGTAAAGTGCCCTCCACCACACACCGTTGGGTGGCTTGTGGAGTATAAATGTAGATGTAGACTCCAAATCCTGTCATTCGCGACTTCATTGCTTTGAAGCGAGAGCTTATTGGAGGGCAGAGTGGAGGTCTATTTGTTTGCTAATGAAAGCTGGTTCTACCTCGGTGCCAGTGATGGCCGTGTGTTGCTTAGAAGGAGGCGTGCTAGACACACTGGAGCTACATCTGGAATTGTAGCTTGGGGTGCGATTTCGTATGACTGCAGGAACACTGTCGTGTTATTCCACGCACCCTGACTGCAAATTTGTCCGTCAATCTCGTGATTCGACATGTTCTGCCGCCAGTCAGGAAAAACATTCCAGGGAATGTTTCCCAACAGGTTAACGCTCGCCCACATACCGCTGTTGTAACCCAAGATATTCTACAGAGTGAAACATGTTGCCTTGGCCTACTCGGTCACCAGATCTGTCTCCAAATCGAGTACATACGGAAGTTCATCGGACGACAGTTCCAACGTCATCCACAAACAGCTTTAACCGTCCCTGTATTGACCGACCAAGTGCAACAGGCATGGAATTCAATCCCACAAAGTGTCATCTCGCACCTGTACAAACCACGCACTTCTGCATGCTTGCAATCACCACTCTGGCTGTTAAGCGGTTAATAATGCACTTCTGGTTTGCAGTGGCTTATCTCGCTCGTACGTTAACCTGTGATCTTGCAGTGATGGCTCTGAGCACTGTGGGACTTAACTTCTGAGGTCATCAGTCCCCTAGAACCTAGAACTACTTAAACCTAACTAACCTAAGGACATCACACACATCCATGCCCGAGACAAGATTCGAACCTGGTACCGTAGCGGTCTTGTGGTTCCAGACTGAAGCGCCTAGAACGGCTAGGCCACTGCGGCCGGCTTTTATTCAACAATTCTTTATTGAACATAGTGACAATTATACACAGGAAAGAATCGTGTTTTATCTACATACCCTGTTTTTCCACGTAATCTCAATCCCGTTCTATGGCCTTCCTTCAGCGCGAGACAAGGGCGTGTATGCCCTGTCGGTAACAATCCTTGTCCTGGTGGCGGAGCCAGTGCTTCACTGTGTGAATCACCTCCTCATCTTCCTGAAAATGTCTTCCACGGATGGTATCCTTTAATGGCCCAAAATTGTCCGAGGGTGCTAGGTCAGGGCTATAGGCTGGATGGGTAACACCGTCCAACCCTGTTTTGCGATGTGTTCAGCGTCTTCACACTTGTGTGGGGCCGAGCGCTGTCATGTTGCAGCAAAACATCTCCTGGGTTGCTGTGACACTGAAGTCGCCGAAAGCGCGTCTTGAATTTTGTTAATGTTTTGACATATGCTTCTGAATTAATGGTACCGCCTCTTGGCACCACATCAATGAGAATCACACCTTCACAGTTCTAGAACACGATGATCATGACTATTGAAGTTTTTTCTTCTTTAGGGAGTGGGAATGGCGCCATCCAATCGACTGTCGTTTTGTTTGGGCTCAAATGGTGGACCCAGTGAACGTTGCAACAGATCAAGACTAATGTTTTTTCTGTGCGATTTGTGATCCACCAATCCACACCGCGGGAACCATCTTGCAAGCATTTTAGAATATCGAAGAGTGCGGATAACTGCATCCACACTTCCTTTGTTGATTGACAGATGCAGCGCCAACTGCCGTGTGAGTCGTAATGCGTCTGTCCTCGGGAATGACAACATCAGCTCGCTGCAACATGTCGGGTATGACAGCTGTGGATTGTCTCCGCGACAGCCAGCTGCCTTCTGATGACTTCACCCTCTCACCCTCCGTGCCCAGCGACTAACTGTACTTCTGTCGACAGCAGGTGCTCCATAGACTTTGCAAAAGCGTTTGTGGATATTCCCCACAATTTCTTTCTCTGCAGTGAGAAATTCAACGACGACACGTCGCTTGTAACTTACAGACTCCATTTTGAAACTGTCCTGGAGGTACGCTATCTGTCGGAAGTGACGGAAACTTGGCGCGCTCACTCAAGAGACTTCAGATAATACCAGGTGATCAAAAAGTCAGTATAAATTTGAAAACTGAATAAATCAAGGAATAATGTAGACAGAGAGGTGCAAATTGACACACATGCTTGGAATGACATGGAGTTTTATTAGAACCAAATAAAATACAAAAGTTCAAAAAATGTCCGACAGATGGCGCTTCATCTGATCAGAATAGCAATAATTAGCATAACAAAGTAAGACGAAGCAAAGATGATGTTCTTTACAGGAAATGCTCAATATGTCCACCATCATTCCTCAACAATAGCTGTAGTCGAGGAATAATGTTGTGAACAGCACTGTAAAGCATGTCCGGAGTTATGGTGAGGCATTGGCGTCGGATGTTGACTTCCAGCATCCCTAGAGATGTCGGTCGTTCACGATACACTTGCGACTTCAGGTAACCCCAAAGCCAATAATCGCACGGACTGAGGTCTGAGAACATGGGAGGCCATGCATGACGAAAGTGGCGGCAGAGCACACGATCATCAAACGACGCGCGCAAGAGATCTGTCGGACATTTTGTGAACTTCGTTTTTTTGTTTTTTTGTTCTAATAAAACCCCTTGTCATTCCAAGCATGTGTGTCAATTTTTACCTATCTATCTATATTATTCTGTGGTTTATTAAGTTTTCAATATTATACTGAGTTTTTGGTCACCCGGTACATACTTTCGCAATCGTAGCATTGTCCCTTACTTTCTGGACAACCCTCGTATGTTACCAAGAGAAATGTGTTTCCGAGCCGTACACTCCAACAAATGTCCACTCATGCACATAAGTAAAGGATAATTGCAGAATGTGGTGCCACACAACGTGACACTACACAAAACTGGAGCTAATAGCATAGGCACATAGGGAACACACACGACACATATCTGTAAGTCCACGGTATTGGTGATAAGTTGAGAAAACCGTCCCGAAACGTATGTGCTACAAAACGCCACTGTTTCCTGCGCATGTACCCTGGCATTAATATGGGATATGACCACCATGCACACGTACACAGACCGCACAACGGGTTGGCATGCTCTGGATCAGGTGATCAAGCAGCTGATAGGGTATAGCCTCCCATTCTTGCACCAGAGCCTGTCAGAGCTCATGAAGTGTCATAGGGGTTTGAAGACGTGCAGCGATAGGTCGACCGAGAGCATCCCAGACGTGCTCGATGGGGTTTAGGTCTGGAGAACAGGCAGACCACTCCATTGGCCTATCTTCTGTTGCAAGGTACTCCTCCACGATGGCAGCTCGGTAGGGCCGTGCATTATCATACATCAGGAGGAAGGTGGGACCCACTGTACCACGGAAAAGGCGGACATACTGGTGCAAAATGACGTCCCGATACACCTGACCTGTTACAGTTCGTCTGTCAAAGACATGCAGGGGTGTAGTGCACCAATCATAAGCTCACCCCACACCGTCAAACCAAGACCTCCATACAGGTCCCTTTCAAGGAAAGTAAGGGGTTGGTATCTGGTTCCTGGTTCACGCCAGATGAAAACCCAGCTAGGATCACTGTTCAGACTATACCTGGACTCGTCCGGGAACATAACCTGGGACCACTATTCCAATGGCCATGTACTGTATTCTTGACACCAGGCTTTACGGGCTCTCATGTGACCAGGGATCAGTGGAATGCACCTTGCAGGTCGCCGGGCGAATAAAGCAAGTCTGCTCAGTCGTCTGTAGACTGTGTCTGGAGGCAACTGTTCCAGTGGCTGCGGTAAGGTCCCGGGCAAGGCTACCTGCAGTACTCGTCGGCTGTCTGCGGGCACTGATGGTGAGATATCGGTCTTCTTGTGGTGTTGTACACGGTGCACGTCCCGTATTGTAGCGCATGAACACGTTTTCTGTCTGCTGGAATCGTTGCCATAATCTTGAGATCACACTTTGTGGCACACGGAGGGCCGTGCTATGACCTGCTGTGTTTGACCAGCCTCCAGTCGCCCTAGTATTCTGCCCCTCATAACGTGATTTATATGTGTTCTTTGAGCCATTTTCAACACACAGTCACCATTTGAAAACGTCTGCACATTTACCATACTCTGACATTCACCAAGACACCTCTGCGTATGTCGACTCCTGCCAGCGCTACCGTGATACGACCGCAGGTCAAATGCTTCGCATGGTCATACCCTGAGGTGATTTAAACCCGCAAACCGCCCACCAGAGCGTTGTTTCACTATACAGGGTGAGTCACCTAACGTTACCACTGGATATATTTCGTAAACCACATCAAATACTGACGAACCGATTCCACAGACCGAACGTGAGGAGAGGGGCTAGTGTAATAGTTTAATACAAACTATACAAAAACGCACGGAAGTATGTTTTTTAACACAAACTTACGTTTTTTTTTTAAATGGAACCACGTTAGTTTCGTTAGCACATCTGAACATATAAACAAATACGTAATCAGTGTCGTTTGTTGCATTGTAAAATGTTAATTACGTCCGGAGATATCGTAACCTAAAGTTGACGCTTGAAACCTCCGACGTTCAGTTGCGTGTTGTAACAAACACGAGCCACGGTCGGCGAGCAGCATCTGCAGGGACATGTTTACGATGACGACCGTGTTTACGAGTGTGACTGTAGTGCACTGTTGTGGTTTGGTCTAGCTGTCGCAGTGTCCGCATGTAGCGCTTGCTGCTATTGTTATTCTACATTCGTCTTCGCACACAGACCAACTGTAGTACCAGACGTCTGTGATAGTGTAGTGTTGTAGGAACTGTGACCATGGTGTATTCGAACTCTGAAAAGGCGGAGATGATACTCATCTATGGCGAGTGTCGACGAAATGCAGCTGAAGCCTGCAGGATGTATGCAGAACGGTACCCGGACAGAGAGCATCCAACGTGCCGCACGTTGCAAAACATCTACCGCCAACTATATGCAACAGGTATGGTCGTAGCACGCAAACGGGTCAGTACAGGCCCGTCACAGGAGAAGCGGGTGCAGTTGGTGTGTTACCTGCGGTTGCCATGAACCCACACATGAGTACACGGGACATTGCGAGAGCCGGTGGACTGAGTCAAAGTAGTGTCATGCGCATACTGCATCGTCACCGCTTTCACCCGTTTCATGTGTCGCTACATCAGCAATTACATGGTGATGACTTTCATCATCGAGTGCAATTCTGTCAGTGGGCATTAACAGAGAATGCGTTGCAGTTCTACCTGTTTACCGATGAAGCGGGTTTCACAAACCACTGGTCCGTGGACAATCCTCGCTGGCTCAGAGAGGTAGAGTGACAGCGACCGTGGACTGTAAATGTATGGTGCGGAATCATTGGCGACCACCTCATTGTTCCTCACTTCATTGCAGGGGCCCAAACAGCTGCAACATACATCGCGTTTCTACAGAATGATCTGCCAACGTTGCTCGAAAATGTCCCACTGGAAACGCGTCGACGTATGTGGTATCAGTATGATGGTGCACCTGCACATTCCGCAATTAACACTAGGCTGACCCTTGACAGGATGTTCGACGGGCGTTTCAAAGGACGTGGAGGACGCATAAATTGGCCAACCCGTTCTCCTGATCTTACACCTCTGGACTTCTTTCTGTGGGGTACGCTAAAGGAGAATGTGTACCGTGATGTACAACCCCAGAGGATATGAAACAACGTATTTTAGCAGCCTACGGCGACATTACACCAAATGTACTGCGGCGTGTACGACATTCATTACGCCAGAGATTGCAATTGTGTGCAGCAAATGATGGCCACCACATTGAACATCTATTGGCCTGACATGTCGGGACACACTCTATTCCACTCCGTAATTGAAAACGGAAACCACGTGTGTACGTGTACCTCACCCCTCATGGTAATGTACATGTGCGTCAGTGAAAAAGACGAATAAAAAGGTGTTAGCATGTAGACGTAATGTGCTGTTCCAGTCTCTTCTGTACCTATGGTCCATCACAGTTCCCTTTGGATCCCTACGTAATTCGGTGTTCTCCGATACACACGATCGAACAGCGGAGGAGTGGTACTCAAGCGTCAACTTTAGGTTACAACATCTCCGGATGTAATTAACATTTTACAATGCAACAAACGGCACTAATTACGTATTTGTTTATATGTTCAGATGTGCTAACAAAACTAACGGGGTTCCATTTTAAAAAAACGTAGGTTTCTGTTCAAAAACATACTTCCGTGCATTTTTTTATGGTTTGTATTAACCAATTACACTAGCCCCTTTCCTCACGTTCGGTCTGTGGGATCGATTCATCAGTGTTTGATGTGGTTTACGAAATATATCCAGCGGTATTGTTAGGTGACTCACCCTGCATATCAGCATTATCCTTAATTTATGAGCATGAGTGTATTTTCGACATTTAATTTATCCAGAGTAAATGTTTTTTGATGTTACGATTTTTTCCGTTAGCGGAAGTTAGAGCCACGTAATTTTAGCACTTTACTTACTATTACGGCCGTAAAAACGTAGCAGTTTAGAAACAGCAGCACTTGGATATCGGCTTTTCTTCTTGTTCTTACGTTACACAATACGGCGAACGGAAACAATCTACGAGAACATACGCCATTATTTCGAATAAACAGGAAGTAAAGTGCGCCAGTAAATAGGTAAGGACTGTGTCTAAAACTGTGGTCGTGAGAGTGTTCCCTAAACTGGTGGATGCGAACCGATGCTTTTGAAAGTTGATATTTCCAAAAAATGGCCGAAAAACGAACCTTTCCGTGTACGTTGCGCTCTTTTCAACCAAAATATAATATACAAATGTGAAATGAAAAGATATGTCCACAGGTCCGGAGAGGTGCAAAGTGTTGATAATCGTCGTGCGATGGACTGGGAGGACGAGGAAGCCAGTCATCGTGAAATGTACAGGGGTGGTCAGGATCATTTCTTCCACCAGAAGGGTTAGAATAGACACCTCACTAAAGTACATAAGTAACCTTACAATGGAGATATCTAGAGAGACAACCGCAGTTAGTTAATTCGCAGAAGAAGAAGCAGGAATTGGTGGAAACAGATTGCAATGTAAAACGCTGGATGTATAGTACAGATACAGTAACATAGCACGAATCACGTGCGTGAAGACATGAAGAACCTTGAGCAGTGTCGACAAAAGATTTCAAGAATCCAGCCAATCTGACTACAGACCTAAGGCTGTGAGGATTTGTGTCCAGAAACTTAACCTAACCACATAGACTAGTGCGTCAACACGCGGCCAACCACAAGATCTTACGTAACAAAAGCTATCGTCTGAGAATTTGTGGCCTGTTGCGTGATATTTGATCAGTGTTCAAGAACGGAAAGCGAGAATATATTCAGTGCTGGTGGAATTGCGAAGGCTCACAGGTATGCGAAACAATATCAACACAGGTTAACAAGACATTGCGTTTTATTTCCAAAACATCGAAGTATGCTGCTTATTTTACGCTGTTTAGCTGTGTGTGTGTGTGTGTGTGTGTGTGTGTGTGTGTGTGTGTGTGCGCGCTTGTGTTCGTGTGTGTGCGTGTGTCATGGGAATCATAAGCGAGTGTACCTTTAAAACAAAAGGGTTTTTAATTGTGGGGAAATTTTTTCACAAAATTTCGCTATGAAATTGCAAAATGTTTTGTTACTTTCGACTTACATGCGACGAACTACTATCACGATAAAATACGAGTAAGAGAAATCTAGCTACCAGAAAAAGATTTATGTGTTAGTTTTCCATACTCTTTTTAGAAATCACGGAGGCTCAAATAATAAAACTGCGTTTGGTACACGTATAAAGCGTGTGAAGCATAAAGGTCAAAATGTAGAACAGCATGTGAACGTAATGTACACAAAAAAATGTTCAAGTGTGCGTGAAATCGTATGGGACTTAACTGCTATGGTCATCAGTCCCTAAGCTTACACACTACTTAACCTAAATTATCCTAAGGACAAACACACACACCCATGCCCGAGGGAGGACTCGAACCTCCGCTGGGACCAGCCGCACAGTCCGTGACTGCAGCGCACCAGATCGCGCGGCTAATGTATATAGTCCCTAAGAGTTGTTTCCTTGGTACACTGGAGGAACTTTAAATTTTCACACGCTGCTTGGAAGCAGATAAACTGTTCATTGACTGAAACGGTTTTTTCTGGTCTTTATATAGAAACATCGCCACATTGACGCTGAAACAGTGACACAGCTACGATGTTTATACCGGTCTATGGGACCAGCCCGTTGACGACAACACCAAACCAACAGCCGTGCCTACATGATTATTCCCTCATGAAGTATTTTGTAAATAATCCACTACAGTTCAAAAGGAACAATGAGGTACATAGTTACAATAGTAGAAGAAATAGTGATATTTATTACTCAACATTAAGCTTGTCTTTAGTACAGAAAGGGGTGCACAACGCTGCAACAAAAATTTGTGTCCACTTATCCAGTGATATAAAATGTCTAACAGACAGCAAGTAAAATTTGAAAATAAAGTGAAAAAGTTTCTCCTTGACAACTCCTTCTATTCTGTAGAAGAATTTCTACGTTCGTAATGTGTAAAAGGTGGTGGGTAGGAATTGTTAACTCGGTCTGTATATCTTGTTTTCATTTCGGGAAAAAATAATTATATGGTGATGTTTAGAGTACAAATAGATGTACAAATAGATTTGCAATATGAATGTAAAATGACTCGTTCCACGACGATTTATCGTGCAAAATGATCCATGGAACATGAAAGTAACCAGGTAACTAACTAACTAACTCCACGCTGTACGTGTTCCCGGCTCGGCAGCTGCGGGGTCAGCATGGCAGATCACTGATGAAAGTGGCGCGGGTTCGATTCTCGGTCGGTGTGGATATTGGCATCCGCTAGGAGACTGAGTGTTGTGCTGTCCTTACATTCGTATCGTAATTACTGACACGAAAGTCGCTGCAAACACGCCTTTCCGTTATTAAGATGTCTGAATGGGAAACTACAGGCAAAAAATTGAATTAAAAAATGTTACAAAATGGCGTACTCGCAAGCACACTAAGGATGCAAGACTGATGGAGTGGAGTTCTTCCAGGCTAAGTTTAGCTTTAAATATTGACCAACACTTTATATTTCTGTTTTGTTTATACACTCTGACTTTTATATCTCGATGCACCACATGTTGACAGCGACACTTACCAGTATGGTTGCCCACATTCCTTTATAATTGCTGACGTACTAATTTATGTACATCCATGGTTTATGGAGGTAGCACACGTGACATAAAACTGATGGGTTACTCTGCAACTGCAATAGCTATCGCATATTGTTCTATTTTATTTATTTAACCTGATCTGATTAGAGACAACAGGCCCTCTCTGACATTGGACCAGGGTTTCACATATACATCACCTTTTTTTACATCTTAGTTACATAAGAAATTTTGATAAATCAAATAGTATTGAAATTATCTGAAGGTCTGTAGCGACAATGTCAGTAAGTAATACTGAATATGAACTAACAAAATTAATACTGGCAGTACCTCTAGTTTTGCTGCTGTTGATATTACTAACAATGATAAAAGTAATACTAATAATATAATAATGACAATAATATAATGATAGTGCAGATATAAAATGAATTTATACGTGTATAAAATAGATGTTTTCTGATACAGTGAGTTTTTGGGAAAGGAAATTTAAGGAGACTGCACCAACTATAATTATATTTATCGTTTGTGTGTTTCCGATCATTTACGTAACATCACACTTACGGATATTAAGATTACAATAGGAACTGAACCAGTCACCATTGTAACACCTATTGGGACAATATACTGAAATGAAAATGTGAGAATAATAACTAAGTTGCTACGGATTTAGCTCGATTTGACATCACGCGAAGCCTTATTAATAGTTTTGTAAACTGTTTAGTTTTCATAAACATCTATACGGATATGCTACTTTTAAAAACAGTACAAAGCCTCTATTATTTGTCCACCAGTGACTACCGATGTTAAAGCGTTGCTCGCCACTGGAGCTATACATTTAAAGTGTTCCACAGGCCGGAAATCAAATGGATGTACGCAGGAAAGTTTCACAAACTGGAAGACATTGATCACTGTGGCTAGCAGTTAACGAGGCGCTAAGGCTTTTAAAGCCACAGGAAGCTTACCTAGGTTCTGGAAAAAGTATTGTTCGTACAATACAATTTGAAGTGATGGTGTTCCATTGCGTGGGACGAGATCATCAATAAGTACTTATCAATTTATCTGTAATTTTTATACTTCGAAGAATACAGTAAGGAAGGTAGTGGAGGAGTGCAATAAACAACGTGAGCAAACAGTGGGGTTAAATGTGAATTGAGAAACCGTGATGGTATTTTTAGCTTGAACAATAACCATTTGTGTAGTAACGAATATCCATAAGGTCCGCTCGTCTAATATCAGTAACGATGGTTCATAAATTTGTACGCGAGAACTGTGCAACTGATAGGACCTTACTTACAGCCAAGTCACTTACCTGGTTTTCACTCGGCAGTGACTGTTACAATTGTTGGAAACTGTAGCTCTTCTTGGCCGCGAGGTGATGTGGTTGCAGCACGTCTGTCCAATACCTCGCTTGTATATTAATGACCGCTACAAGCTAACAAAAGAATCCTTGTAGTTTGGTTGAAAGAGGAGGTGCTGTCCAACGTCTAGTGCGATCGGCAGATGTCACTCCTATAGGCCTTTTATCTAAACTTCTTCCAACTAAATAATATTTCTTCTGAGTCAGAATTACCTAAAACTTTTTAAAATACATCTACTTCTACATCTACATGTACATGGATACTCTGCAAATCACATTTAACCGCCTGGCACAGGGTTCATCGAACCACCTTCACAATTCTCTATTATTCCAATCTCGTATAACGCGCGGAAAGAGCGAACACCTATATCTTTCCGTTCGAGCTCTGATTTCCCTTACTTTATCGTGGTGATCGTTTTTCCTTATGTAGGTCGGTGTCAACAGAATATTTTCGCATTCAGAGGAGCAAATTGGTGATTGGAATTTCGTGAGAAGATTCCGTCGCATCGAAAAACTCCTTTCTTTTAATGATGTCCAGCCCAAATCCTGTATAATTTCTGTGACACTCTCTCCCATATTTCGCGATAATACAAAACGTGCTGCCTTTCTTTGAACTTTTTCGATGTACTCCGTCAGTCCTATCTGGTAAGGATCCCACACCGCGCAGCAGTATTCTAAAAGAGGACGGACAAGCGTAGTGTACGCAGTCTCCTTAGTAGATCTGTTACACTTTCTAAGTGTCCTGCCAATGCAACGCAGTATTTGGTTAGCCTCCGCACAACATTTTCTATGTTTTCCTGCCAATTTAAGTTATTCGTAATTGTAATACTTAGGTATTTAGTTGAATTTACGGCTTTTACATTTGACTGATTTATCTTGAACCGACGTTTAACGAATTCCTTTTAGCATCGCCGACTTCGAGAGTTAACTTTACAGGTTAATTTTACAGTTTATTTATATTATCGATTATTGGTATTTTTGCATTAACAGTTTTCAAATAGCACACAGCGAAAACTTCGTGCTTCAGCACATGTCAAATTTTAAAAATTTCGGTTATATCTTTATCATACCCATAAACAAAATAAATAACGTGGGATGCGATTATGACGCACCGGTATATATGTGTGTGATACGTTTAAAACTGTGACATTTGCTGAAATACGAAATTTTTAGCTCTTTTTCACTTGAAAGTGGCTGATTTCCGAAACTGCAATAATGTATTTTTTATAAATAAATAATTTAATCAGTCAGTGGTGACAATGACGTATTTTAAAAAGTTTCATGAAAAGAAACTGGTTGATTGATTACTAGAAGCTTGTCTCATTGTACAAAGTCAAGGATATTTGAGTGCAGCGTAGGTTTTCGCAGCGTTGTGGTACATACGCCGAGAATGACAATATTCAATGAATAGTTGCTTTGACCTTAAGCTGTTGCTATAAGTTGCAAGCTGTGTATAGAAAAAAAACTGATTTCCGGCCATTACGTCATATACTATTTTGACTCTAAATGTTTGAAACGTTGTGTATATAGCAGCGCATCCTTGGTTATTCCTCGTTTCATTCTATTTGTAGGATTTATGCGTTTTCTTTTGTGTGAATATCTTTTTAAAATCTGCAAACAATATGAATATTTCTTCGTTTCCGGGTATCATCGTAACTATTCTTAATTTATCCCTATTTTTATGCATACTGATAGGGCGACATGTAGATAACACCAGATATAATTTTTATCACACCGCATCATCATTCAAATTCTGGCGAACGCTTTGGGTAATAAATTCAGCTGGAAGTTCTTATCCCTAATAGCGGGCACAGAACATACTCCAGACATATTAATTATATACGTGTGTCCCTTATTCCTGGTCCGGCAAGAATTTTCAATTTTCGCCATTGTATTGTTTCAGTACCCAGTTGCGGCTGACGTTAGTGCCTGCTTCGAAATACCAGACGTGATTGTTCCAAGTTGTTTCTTTTCACACGCATTCCGAGAAAGAACGTTCCACCTCATAGGCGTCTTCGTTTAGTCCATTACCTTCCCTCAATGACGGCATTCCACATGCAGGAATAGTTTCTTCTAGACAGCTTGCGGGGTTTAGCAGAGTGAACTAGCCCTTTTGTCGTGCTTGATGTTGGGAATGAAGAGAGCCTCATTGTCACGCCTTTTCATAGACTGTCACGGCAGTCTTAAAGTTGCCTTGTGTTCGATATCGGCAGCCATGCGAAAGGTGAATATTCTCCTCCCATTGGGCCCTTAATTCCTCTAACCACTCAGGGGACGACAAAGAATTTTAACAACTTTCTTCTTAGCTTCAAGTGCGGCCGTTTGACCGGTAGTGGTCCTTCATCAGCAAAGTCGATACGATTGTGACTTTGTTAAGATTTCTTAAAGCCTCATTCATGGGTCTAGCGTGCAAGCACTAACTGCACATGCCTGATTAGAAATTATTCTTGGTATATTGCAATCGTTGCGCTCTCTCGAACAACTGTTAAGGTAAATTAACGGCTTGGATAGGGTGAAAAAATGTGGACAAAATTGATGAACAGCGGCAGAAAGGCCATACAGCAGAGCTGTTTAACACGCAACATAAAAACGAACGGAGGAGTCGTGATAGACTGCATTATCGTTCTAAATTTCCCATACACCCCAATTACTAGTATGTGTAAATGATGCTGAAAATGCAAAATACTGCGAGTCTAGCATTGTTTCACGTGTAACTAACAGACGAGGTAATAATATTGTTGTTAATAGTCATTCTAATAGTTCAGTGGAGTGCGGAGTGTCTACAGGGAGCTTGTGATTAAACTTTCGCTACTTGGGTGAGCCCCCATGAAAAACGAATGAGGACATGCAGACGAGGAATAACGAATAAACCATTGAAGAAAAAACACATTTTAATTTCCACTTGAGAGGGCAACATTCGTTAACGTTCCACGTTACGAACGTTGTTCAATGTGACGAAAAACTGCATCCAATACAGCCTGGAACCGAACTAGAGATTGCTCTCCTGCTGGCCGAAACATCTCAGGTGGGATGTTGGCCACCTCTCTCTCTCTCTCCCTCTCTCTCTCTCTCTCTCTCTCTATCTCAATGCTCAATCTCGATCGTGTGTCAGTGTCCTGTTGATAAACCCTGACTTTCCCGTGACCCTACAGCCAGAAAGTACGCGGGTTCGAATCTAGTGATCTTGGTGGCCAAGCATTTTGGAACGATCGGTCAGTGATTCGGTCTTATCCAGATGTATTACGGAGTGACTGACTGACCTAACAAGCAATGTATCATTGCATGCTGACCTTTAGTGAGGCGCCATAGATAGCTCCGTGGCGTACCAGCTTGGTGGAGGGTTTCGGTTCTCGGCTCTCTACAGACTGATTGCAAACCAGCTTCTCCACAGGCATCCACCGCACAGCGTGGACGACACTGCTTATGGCACAGACGGCATCGGTGATAGCCTTTGCTGCCCTCAAGACAATTCCGGGCAGCCGTCCTATAATATAGTCAACGGTGTATGTAAAGTTATACGTGTATCTAACTTTCCGATTCTAGTGGAAGCAGGGCATCGAATCCAAAGACCATCAATGCTTACCGATAGAATGTAGGTAGCTACAACCTGATCGCTATCGCACTAGTGTTTGTTACTACGTACTAACAGCGGTCAAACGTAAAAAATGGTAATAAATTAAAATCTCACTGTAATTAGTGTTAATTCTGAATGGCAGAATTCAGGTTAAATAAATTTATATTACAGAATAAGATGGTCGCCAGCTCCAAAACGAGCAAAAATTTAAATCCAGTAACTGACTGTAATGTCTCTCAAATCGCGCGGATATCGTATGGCAGACAGAGCAGCAGCTGGACAAAATGCAGACGCGCTGACTTACAAGTAAAACACACGCGTGATATGAACACAAAAGACGTTGATTTGCCGGCCAGTGTGGCCGAGCGGTTCTAGGCACTTCAGTCCGGAACCGCGATATTCCTAGGAATATTTTATAATGTACAAATATATTTTTATCTTTAACGTGAGCACTGTTGATCTAAACCATTTCATAACTATTTACTCTATGTAATGTAAAAATTTTTTACTTCTGATGAAGGCTGCCATTTTTATCTGTGCAACCGAAGAGCTGTATTTTCAAGTAATAATATAAGCTTCTAAGATTTGTTAACAGAGCTATATGTAATTTGATTATATGCATTTATGTTGGATTAATGAAGTTACGTAATACTTGCTGTTTAAATCTCATTGTTTGCGAATCAATTGTGAGTAATGTAACTTCAATGTCACATGTTTTTGAAAAGACAAACTTAACTTGCAATATAATTTTGCTAAAAGACTGAGTGCTAGTGATTCACCATAATCAGTAGCGCCTCCCTGTTCAGGTCATATTTTTAAAGAAGCTGGGTTTTCTTAAATGTTCTAGTTTATCAGCCAAATGATTTTTCATGTGCATTTCAAGTATTATGACCAGCATTGCACACTCTTGTGCCTGTAGCTAGCATATTTATATTTTTTTTATGAGAGACCAGAATATATCGCGTTCCTCCGTTGCTGCTCTAGACGTAAAACAATTTAATTTGTTATGTGCACAGGGAACAAAGTTATCAGTTTTGAACAGGGCCAGATGATTCAGTGCATAAAGGGCTGAATGTACTTTGCAGTGACTGTATTTCTTTATTGGTATTGGGAGTTGCATTGCCCAATCAATTCGGGTAAAGTTTTGTTAACAATAATACAGAGTAAGCACGCCACTTGCACTTACAACATGCCACACGATAACACGAGTTTTGTATCCATTCCACAGTTCAGACATTCATTCAACGTAATGGTAAAGTTTATTATTTCATTTTTTTAAAGAACGTTATAACTTATTATACTGCAACTGATTACTTTTTCAGATAGATGCAGTTATAACTTCTATCCATTGCAACAACTATCTTTCAGTAGTAATGTCACGTAGACGAATGAACATAATATGATTTATAAAATACAACATAATATTCAAAAGCTATTTTGACTAGTCAGCAAGCTTCTGTCATGGAATATGAATTTCATTTTAAATCACTTTCAATTTGAACTGATTATCTGCAGTAGTTGGGCAATACTGTATGAGTAATTAGAGTTACTACTGCCTTTTATTACAGTAATCATTCGCTTGAAAATGAACTGCAAATTTAATCAGATTTGTGTTCTTTTGAATATTTCTTTCATTTGTGACTTTCTCGGAATTTATGATGACAGGATAGGATTCTGCCGGCGGTTAACGTCTCGGGTCAATGACGTTTCTCTCGACAAATTTGTTCTTTCAGTAAACACACTATAACGTTCCAAAAAGATCAGTAAGACTCTTGCATGCCTATTACATAGCTACAAAATACTGGCTGGATCTTACTTTGCAATGTGTTGCGAAAAAGTGTTTATTATGAGATCCATTACTGGAAACAGGCCCTTCTTGATTAGCGAGCGGCTTGAATAAATTTGGGCCACACAATATTCTTTATTGTGCCGGCCGCGGTGGCCGTGCGGTTCTAGGCACTGCAGTCTGGAACCGCGGGACTGCTACGGTCGCATGTTCGAATCCTGCCTCGGGCATGGATGTGTGTGATGTCCTTAAGTTAGTCAGGTTTAAGTAGTTCTAAGTTCTAGGGGACTGATGACCTAAGATGTTAAGTCCCATAGTGCTCAGAGCCATTTGAACCAAGCCAATATTCTTTATTACTTCCATAATCTTCTAGCAACCATGTACTGTGACCACATACTCGCCCACTCTGCCTGGCCAGATATTACAAAAATATTATCCATGCAAAACACTCTGGCATTTGTGCGCCAACTCATACGTGTGTTTTACACCACAGTTGCTTCGTAGCTTCTTCTATGCCTTCACCTCTGCGACTGCGCGCACTCATGATAACGATATTGTTTTTACACGAACGATATTCTCTGTACTTTATACATTAAAAATTTCGCTGACGTGTGACCCTCGAAATTTTGCTTGGGTAGGGAGTATTCCTTGAAGTACCGGCATTGCAGCCTGATAACGCCGACTTCTTGCCACGATATGTCGGCTGACAACCATTCAGCCGTCTTCTGTTGAGTGCAGGACATTCACTTGAAGATCGTGACAAGAAATCGACGTTATGATGCTCCAACCCCGAAACTACACGGAATTTCCTGACATGGCCAGCGTGCATGTTTACTACAGGTATCTGACATAAATAATTCTTATTTGGTCAACATACATTGTTATTGTTGTGGTCTTCAGTCCTGAGACTGTTTTGATGCAGCTTCCATGCTATGAATCCTGTGCAAGCTTCTTCATCTCCCAGTACCTACTGCAACCTACATCCTTTTTAATCTGCTTAGTGTATTCATCTCTTGGTCTCCCTCTACGATTTTTACCCTCCACACTGCCCTCCAATACTAAATTGGTGATCCCTTCATGCCTCACAACTTGTCCTACCAACCGGTCCCTTCTTCTTGTCAAGTTGTGCCACAAACTCCTCTTCTCCCCAATTCTGTTCAATACCTCCTCATTAGTTACGTGATCTACCCATCTAATCTTCAGCATTCTTCTACAGCACCACGTTTCGAAAGCTTCTATACTCTTCTTGTCCAAACTATTTATCGTCCATGTTTCACTTCCATACATGGCTGCACTCCATACATTTACTTTCAGAAACGACTTCCTGACACTTAAATCTATACTCGATGTTAACAAATTTCTCTTCTTCAGAAACGCTTTCCTTGCCATTGCCAGTCTACATTTTATATCCTCTCTACTTCGACCATCATCAGTTATTTTGCTCCCCAAATAGCAAAACTCCTTTGCTACTTTAAGTGTCTCATTTCCTAATCTAATTCCCTCAGCATCACCCGACTTAATTCGACTACATTCCATTATCCTCGTTTTGCTTTTGTTGATGTTCGTCTTATATCCTCCTTTCAAGACACTGTCCATTCCGTTCAACTGCTCTTCCAAGTCCTTCGCCGTCTCTGACAGAATCACAATGTCATCGGCGAACCTCAAAGTTTTTATTTCTTCTCCATGGATTTTAATACCTACCCCGAATTTTTCTTTTGTTTCCTTCACTGCTTGGTCGATATACAGATTGAAAACATCGGGGAGAGGCTACAACCCTGTTTCACTCCCTTCCCAACCACTGCTTCCCTTTCATGCCCCTCAACTCTTATAACTGCCATCTGGTTTCTGTACAAACTGTAAATAGACTTTCGCTCCCTGTATTTTACCCCTGCCACCTTCAGAATTTGAAAGAGAGTATTCCAGTCAACATTGTCAAAAGCTTTCTCTAAGTCTACAAATGCTAGAAACGTAGCTTTGCCTTTCCTTAATCTTTCTTCTAAGATAAGTCGTAGGGTCAGTATTGCCTCACGTGTTCCAATATTTCTACGGAATCCAAACTGATATTCCCCGAGGTTGGCTTCTACCAGTTTTTCCGTTCGTCTGTAAAGAATTCGCGTTAGTATTTTGCAGCTGTGACTTATTAAACTGATAGTTCGGTAATTTTCGCATCTGTCAACACCTGCTTTCTTTGGGATTGGAATTATTATATTCTTCTTGAAATCTAAGGGTATTTCGCCTGACTCATACATCTTGTTTACCAGATGGAAGAGTTTTGTCAGGACTGGCTCTCCCAAGGCTGTCAGTAATTCTAATGGAATGTTGTCTACTCCCGGGGCCTTGTTTCGACTCAGGTCTTTCAGTGCTCTGTCAAACTCTTCACGCAGTATCATATCTCCCATCTCATTTCCATAACATGCATTACATTTTCATAAACGCTAATTACTGACTAAATTCATTAAATATATATTCACGAAAATGGCTATAAACACGAGAAATCAAGTAGCTGAAAAAAACGTGAGGCATTCGGTTGTAGTATTACTGTCCCTTGGTGCAACCAGAATGAAGTCCACCGTGCGCTGCCGTTCGCTGTCCACGGCCCAGTTGCTGTGTCCAGCTCGTCCACTGGTCAACCCCTGGCTCTGTCTTAAATGCTGGACAGCCCACGACTTTCTGCTCACCATCGTGGCTCGGAGAAGCGCCACAAACGCTGCCCAGCGCCCTCGTACGGCGCTAATGTGGCCGGGTGGGCGTGGCAGGAGACAAGACGTGCCGCGAATTACAAATTCACGACACAAATTACAAATGATGCACTTAAAAGGAATTTTTATAGTTAACTATCTGAATTCGCGGCGTTGCCCATGAATGGACTTACTTCAGTCTTCTAATAATCCATCTCATTCTCTCTCTTTTCTCTATCAATCTGCTCCTTGCCCCTCTGTCCAACTCCTCCTCCCCGTACTAACTCCATCTCCTCCCTTTCTTTTTGTCAGTCTCTTCCTTTCACTCTCACTGTCATTCTCCTCTTCTTCCTTCTCTCTGTCGCTCTCCTCCTCTTTACTTTCTCTGTCCATTACCTCCTCCCCCTCTGTCTGTTCATCTCCTCCTCTCCCATCTCTGCCTCTATCATCCTCCAATTGTCTCTGTGCATCTCCTCCCCTTTCCTTTCTCTGTTCACCTCCTCCTCTCCCCTCTCTCTGTCCATTTCCCCTTGCACTATCTCTGTGCGTCTCCTCCTGCTCCTATCTGTGCATGTATCCTCTTTCCTCATCGTTGTTTTTCCATGTCGTTCAAATGGTTCAAATGGCTCTGAGCACTATGGGACTTAACATCTGAGGTAATCGGTCCCCTAGAACTTAGAACTACTTAAACCTAACTAACATTAGGACATCACATACATCCATGCCCAAGGCAGGTTTCGAACCTGCGACCTTAGTGGTCGCGAGGTTACAGACTGTAGTGCCTAGAAACGCTCGGCCACTCCGGCCGGCCCATGTTCTTCCCTTCTCTCTCCATGTTATGACCCTTACCCTAATAAGAGGCTGGTGGTTCTTATTCCTACAGTATTTCTTTCCAGACTATAACCAATAGGTGTACCAAGTTAGATAGAAATCGTTCCAGGGTTTACAATGAGCTTTTTACCTGTGTCTTTGCTCACATACACACATATCAAACATATTTCACATATGTTTAACTTTTCCACACGTCTTTGTTCACGTATTTCACCTGTACGTCCAGCTAATTTCGCCCTGCAGTTTCGTTTTCACGCAGCTCAATGTTTATGGCGTCGTGTCTCCTTAGCTATGTCCTGTACAAGATATAATTTTGCAGGTACATCCAGTGGTATATTTGCCTACTGTTTGCGAAGTGTAAACAGAGTTATTAGTAAGAAAGTAAGAAATTTTAACGTCATGCATTCTGCAAAATGTGTACACAGTTGGTACTAAAGAAGTAAGAAATTTAAACCTCATGCATGATGCTGCAGTTTCTCACACATCTCACTGTTTATGACATCACATCTCCTGAACTATTGGTCATACAGTGATATATTTTTGTATGTACGTTCAGCGGGAGATGTATACACTGTCTGCGAAAAGTGTTGCGAATAGTGTTAGTAGCAACGACGTAACAAATTTAAGCTTCTTGCATGATGAGGTAGTTTTTCACGCATTTCAGTGTTTATGAAGTCATACCTCCTGAACTAATTGTCGTACAAAGATGTAATATTTCTGGTACGTCCAGTGGTATGCGTGAGTAGCGTCTGCACAGTGTGGCACGAATACAGTTAACAGTGCGGAAGTAATAAACTGAAACGTCATGCTTCATGTAGCAGTTTTACTGCATGAACACATAAAATGTAGTAATCGATAAACTTTTTTCCATTCAACTTTTGAAATTGTGTGTAAAGTTTGTTGAGGATCTCCAAGTGACCTCATTCTCAAATACTGGAAGACTAAAGTATGGGTATTCTCGCGTCATGGGATATTCTGCTTTTCCACCTCCACCCCTCTGATAGGTCCGTGGTTGTAACCCCCACAATGATTCTTCCCAGACAGGAAATGATTTGTGTACCAAGTTTAGCTGAAATCAGTCCAGCTACTTACGAGGAGATGTCGATCATACACTGAAGCGCCAAAGAAACTGGTATAGGCAGCGTATTTAAATACAGAGACATGTAAAAAGGTAGAATACGGAGCTGCGTTCGGCAACGCCTATATGAGACAACAAGTGTCTGGCGCAGTTGTTAAAGGGGTTACCGCTCCTACAATGATAGGTTATCAAGATTTACGTGAGTTTGAACGTGATGTTATAGTCGGCGCACGAGCAATGGGACACAGCATCTCCGAGGCAGCGATGAATTGAGGATTTGCCCGTACGACCATTTCAAGAGTGTACCGTGAATATCAGGAAGTCGGTAAAACATCATACCTCCGGCGCCACTGCGGCCGGAAAAAGATCCTGTAAGGACGAGACCAACGACTACTGAAGAGCAGAAGTGCAACCCATCCGCAAATTTCTGCAAATTTCAATGCTGGACCATCAACAAGTGTCAGCATACGAACCATTCAACGAAAGATCATCGATATGGCCTTTCGGAGCCGAAAGCCCACTCATGTTCCCTTGATGATGCACGACACAAAGCTTTACACCTCGCCAGGGCTCCTCATTACCGACATTAGACTGTTGATGACTGGAAACACATTGCCTGATCGGACAAGTCTCGTTTCAAATTGTATCGAGTAGATGGATGTGTACGGATATGGAGACAACCTCATGAATCCACGGCCCTGCATGTCGGCAGGGGACTGTTCAGGCTGGTGAAGGCTCTGTAATGGTGTGGGGCGTGTGCATTGGAGCGGTATGGGACCCCTGATACTTCTAGAAACGACTCAGACAGGAGACACGCACGTAAGCAACCTGTCTGATGACCTGCATCCATTCATGACCATTGTGCATTCCGACGGGCTTGGGCAATTCCAGCAGGACAATGCGACACGCCCTGAATTGCAACACAGTAGCTTCAGGACCATCTTTCTGAGAGTAAATACTTCCGCTGGCCACCAAGCTCCACAGACATGAACATTATTGAGCACATCTGGGATGTCTTGCAACATGCTGTTCAGAAGGGATCTCCACCCTCTCGTACTCTTACGGATTTATGGACAGCCCTGCAGGATTCATGGTGTCAGTTCCGTCCAGCTCTATTTCAGACATTAGTCGAGTCCACGCCACGTCGTGATGCGGCACTTCTGCGTGCTCGCGGGGGCCCCACACGATATTAGGCAAGTGTACCAGTTTCTGTGGCTCTTCATTGTACAGGGTGGTCCATTGATAGTGACTGGGACAAATATCTCACGAAATAAGCGTCAGACGAAAAAACTACAAAGAACGAAAGTTGCCTAGCTTGAAGGAGGAAGCCAGATAGCGCTATGGTTGGCCCGTTAGATGGCGCTGCCATAGGTCAAACGGATATCAACTGCTTTTTTTTAAAAAAATAGGAACCCCATTTTTATTACATATTCGTGTAGTACGTAAAGAAATATGAATGTTTTAGTTAGACCGCTTTTTTCGCTTTGTGATAGATGGCGCTGTAACATTCACAAACGTATGGTTCACAATTTTAAACGAACGGTTGGTAACAGGTAGGTTTTTTTAAAGTGAAATACAGAACGTAGGTACGTTTAAACATTTTTTTTCGGTTGTTCCAATGTGATACATGTACCTTTGTTAACTCATCATTTCTGAGAACGCATGCTGTTACAGTGTGATCACCTGTAATTACCACATTAATGCAATAAATGCTCAAAATGGTGTCCGTCAACCTCAATGCATTTGGCAATACGTGTAACGACATTCCTCTCACGAGCGAGTACTTCGCCTTTCGTAATGTTTGCACATGCATTCACAATGCGCTGGCGCATGTTGTCAGGCGTTGTCGGTGGATCACGATAGCAAATATCCTTCGAATTTCCCCACAGAAATAAATCCGGGGACGTCAACTCCGGTGAACGTGCGGGCCATGGTATGGTGCTTCGACGACCAATCCAACTGTCATGAAATATGCTATTCAATACCGCTTCAACCGCACGCGAGCTATGTACCGGACATCCATCAAGTTGGAAGTACATCGCCATTCTGTCGTGCAGTGAAACATCCTGTAGTAACATCGGTAGAACATTACGTAGGAAATCAGCATACATTGCTCCATTTAGATTGCCATCGATAAAATGGGGGCCAATTATCCTTCCTCCCGTAATGCCGCACCATACATTAACCCGCCAAGGTCGCTGATGTTCCACTTGCCGCAGCCATCGTGGATTTTCCGTTTCCCAATAGTGCATATTATGCCGGTTTACGTTACCGCTGTTGGTGAATGACGCTTCGTCGCTAAATAGAACGCGTGCAAAAAATCTGCCATCGACCCCTAATTTCTCTTGTGCCCAGTGACAGAATTGTACACGACGCTCAAAGTCGTCGCCATGCAATTCCTGGTGCATAGAAATATGGTACGGGTGCAATCGATGTTGATGTAGCATTCTCAACATCGACGTTTTTGAGATTCCCGATTCTCGCGCAATTTGTCTGTTACCGGTGTGCGGATCAGCCGCGACAGCTGCCAGAACACCTACTTGGGCATCATCATTTGTTGCAGGACTTGGTTGACGTTTCACATTTGGCTGAACACTTCCTGTTTCCTTAAATGACATAACTATCGGGCAAACTGTCCGGACACTTGGATGTTGTCGTCCAAAATACCGAGTAGCATACATAGCACACGCCCGTTGGGCATTTTGATCACAATAGCCATACATCAACACGATATCGACCTTTTCCGCAATTGGTAAACGGTCCATTTTAACGCGGGTAATGTATCACGAAGCAAATACCGTCCGAACTGGCGGAATGTTACATGGTACCACGTACTTACACATGTGTGACTATTACAGCGCCATCTATCACAAAGCGAAAAAAGTGATCCAAGTAAAACATTCATATTTCTTTACGTACTACACGAATATATAATAAAAGATGGGGGTTCGTATTTTAAAAAATGCAGTTGATATCCGTTTGACCTATGGCAGCGCCATCTAGCGGGCCGAACATAATGTGATCTGGCTTGCCCCTTCAAGCTAGACGAGTTTCGTTCTTTGTAGTTTTTTCGTTTGATGCCTATTTCGTGAGATATTTGGCCCGGTCGCGATCAATGGACCACCCTGTACATACAGCGGTTTTTATAATTTTATGGATGTTACTGATACAAACGAACTTCCCAAGCTGGATAGCATGACAGATCTATTATCACTAACTTCACAATGTGGTGCTTCACAAATCGCTCTCAGAATCTAAGAGGGGGAAAATTGACTGAAGGGTTTGCAGAAGGCCACCTACAGTGTCATGCGATGCGCGGCTGTTCCACCTGCGAACTGCGACGCCGCTTGAGCGGGCCCTATGGATTATGGAGATATCGCTGGCCAGCCTGCCGTGCTCATCCGAGTGCGGCGGGCTGTGTGGTGTGGTGTGGTGTGCCGTGCTGGGCCCAGAGATAAGCCACGTCAGCGACCAGCGGCCTGTTCGCCCTCTGCCAACTGCCCGCACGACGCGACCGCTAATTTAATTTCAGCAACGCTTAGCGACGCATCCGGGGTCACTGGCAGACAACGCGAATTAACTCTGCTCCCATTGTGTCTGCGACTCGGCCTACAGCCACACAGACATTTTTTGAATCGTGCTCAGTAGTGCACAACAGTATCTTCTCTTTTTGGTCGTAGATATTTATAACGGCGATGCTCTCAACATTTTATTTTTCCAAGTCCGTCGCGTTTCGGAGCTACAACCCATTTTATAGGACTACAATGAAGTGCAGTATATAATCTCGTAGCAAATTAATGACACATTTGTTACTGTTATGAGAAAAGCGCCACAGACGCGATCAAGGAACACCTGTTAGTTCATTTAGCCACAAAATGTTCGCCGTTTCCATCTGTGAAAAACTTTCAAATTTGTACTTACGTCTGAAGTGATTTAACATGTTTATGACTCAAATTACACTTTTTATCCGTGATTCACGAATGATGAAAGTAGAAAAGTCACTAATTAGATTAAAATAAACATGGTAAAATAAACGTTTACAGAAAGCGGCGATCAAAAATTTAAACAAGTAGTAATATAATTTTACTTTAGTTCATGCCAACAAATGAATTGAAATGAAATAACCTATTGCGAAGAAATAACAGTACGCAATGGGAGGGGGACGGAATGTGTACACAGGATAGATCTAAGATTTGATGGGGGACAATGAGTGGAATTAATGCAAGAGACAAGTGAGAGGATCTATTTGTGTTTGATAATGTGTGTGTGAATTCCTAAGCGACCAAACTACTGAGGTCAGCGGTCGCTAGACCTACACTCTACTCACACTAACTTATGCAAAGAACAACACACACTCTTATGCCCGAGGGAGGACTCAAGCCTTCGGCGGGAGGGGCTGCGCAATCTGTGACCTGGCGCTTCTAACCACGCGGCCTCTCCGAGCGGCTGTTATGTTTGAGAAAGGAAGGAATTCTGTCACCCAAACACCTAAAAATGTCAAATCTGCTGTCAAAAACGATACTATAGATCCGACATATGGTGGATTTAAATAGAAAAATAAAATATTTTGACTAAAGACGGTGTATTCCTACTTTACAATGTCCCTAAGCTAGAAGCTAGAGTGACAACGCCGATGTCCATTAATAAAATGTGGTACCTGCACTTTTGTAGTAGTCGTCCGCAGGCAACGTCATTCTTCAGTTGCATCAAAGGATACAGCATTTTATTTGGCTTTTGTCGTTTGAAAGTGTATTACTACCGCAAGGTGTGGTAGGTTACTCAATTAGGGAGAGCAAATCTCCAATAATGGCTGACAATCCAAGTAAAAATATTTACTTTTCACGATAAGTAATGCCAGCTGAATATATTCTTAGACAGGAAGCTAATATGGCCATAAGAATCGCTCAATCGAAAAAAAGTAACTGCTGTAATGTTCTCCTTTGCACTTTTCCTGAAGAAATGTTGTGAGCTGTACTTTGATTAAAAGGGAATAGTAGTAAATTGTGGACTTCACACCGCTTCTGCTTGAATCGTGCATGCTGTTTGTTTCTTTGGGTAAGGAAGGCGATGAATAATAAATGACTCTGAGCACTATGGGACTTAACATCTGAGGTCATCAGTCCCCTAGACTTAGAACTACTTAAACCTAACTAACCTAAGGACATCACACTCAACTATGCCCGAGGCAGGATTCGTACCTGCGATGAATAACAACCATCTGGCACATGGAAATATGTGACGTGATTCCAGAAACCATATCACAGACTGTTATATCCATGTGGACAAGATCTCGTCGATTCACATCACCTCTTCTGCTCCTAAACCTCGGCTCAGACATCGACAAAAGTGATGGAAGTTTTCAACAAGACATTTCGGTGAAGGTGTCACGCCAACAAGGCCAATTTGCTGAGGCGAGGGTGGTTGACAACAGCTGGACACTTCTGCGCCACATGTCAAATTCTCAGCACAACCTCAAGTATACAGCGAAAAAGTTGTACCACGTTCATTTTTTAAAATCTTTGTTACTGCTATCCGTTTCGATTGTTACCAACCATCATCACGTGCAGAAAGTTTATCAGTCACAAAGTCTGAAACTTCCTGGCAGATTAAAACTGTGTTCCGAACCGAGACTCGAACTCGGGACCTTTGCCTTTCGCTGGCAAGTGCTCTACCAACTGAGCTACCCAAGCACGACTCACACCGCGTCCTCACAGCTTTACTTCTGCCAATACCTCGTCTCCTACTTTCCAAACTTTACAGAAGCTCTCCTGCGAACCTTGCAGAACTAGCACTCCTGAAAGAAAGGTTATAAGGCTGTGACGACTGGGCGTGAGTCGTGCTTGGGTAGCTCAGTTGGTAGAGCACTTGCCCGCGAAAAGCAAAGGTCCCGAGTTCGAGCCTCGGTGCGGCGCACAGTTTTAATCTGCCAGGAAGTTTCACATCAGCGCACACTCCGCCTCAGAGTGAAAACCTAATTCCAGCCCAAAGTCTGTGTAGCCCCATAAATGCATGACGTTCTATTTCACTTTACATAACGTAAAAACCATCAACAAAAGCAAAACGAGGATAATGGAATGTAGTCGAATTAAATTGGGTGATGCAGAGGGAATTAGATTAGGAAATGAGACGCTTTAAGTAGTAAATGAGTTTTGCTATTTGGGGAACAAAATAAGTGATGATGGTCGAAGTACAGAGGATATCAAATGTAGACTGCCAGTGGCAAGGAAAGTGTTTCTGAAGAAAAGAAATTTGTTAACATCGAGTATAGATTTAAGTGTCAGAAAGTCGTTTCTGAAAGTATTTGTATGGAGAGTAGGCATGTATGGAAGTGAAACGTGGACGATAAATAGTTTAGACAAGAAGAGAATAGAAGCTTTTGAAATGTGGTGCTATAGTAGAATGCTGAAGATTAGATGGGTAGATAACACAACCAATGAGGAGGTAATGAATAGAATTGGGGAGAAACGAAATTTGTGACACAACCTGGCTAGAAGAAGGGATAACTTGGTAGGACACATTCTGAGACATCAAGGTATCACCAATTTATTATTGGAGGGCAGCGTGGAGGGTAAAAATCGTAGAGGGAGACCAAGAGATGAATACAATAAACATATTTAGAAGGATGTAGGTTGCAGTAGGTACTGGGAGATGAAGAAGCTTGCACAGGATAGAGTAACATGGAGAGCTGCATCAAAACAGTCTCTGGACTGAAGACCACAACGACAACAACGTAAAAAACATGAAGTGGACGCCACAACTGAATACATAGCATTAAAAAATAGTTTTTGCACCTCAGTCAGTCATTAATACAGTAGGTCGCTCCATCAAATCTATGGGACCTTTTAAATTATCGAACTACCGTCACTGTTAGATGTATGAACCGAGACTGAGAGCACATAAATAGCCGTCTATGCCGGAAGTCGAAATCGCTGGGTTTAACAGTTTGATGTCTACTTGCTAGTACCCAGTACAGTAATAAATTTCCTCGTGAAAATGCAGGCAGTGAATGGTTTGCCGTGATATAATCTGAAATAAATATGAATAACTGATTTCATACCTCAAATACGGTGGCGCCCTATAAATTTTTTGGATATCGATGTTATATCTTGCAAGGTGCCGGGGCTAGCAGTTTATTTAACACTAAATTCTTCTAGAATCTACATATGTAAATGATGCTCTAAGCCCCCCCTCCCCCTATTCTAACTCCGACTTTTGCTGTTGCACAAGGATTAAAAAAAATACGCGAACTGACTCTAATCAACCCTGCCAGTGGAGTAGAAGAGAGTTTGGCACCTGCAATAATTTAATTTGATAAATAAATTAAATAAACGAAGGTTTCATTAACATAGTGAGGAATGATAGGGTTGCTCTACCGATTAACAGAATGAAAGTTCTGTCCAAAATAACAATATGATTTATTAAGACTAAACACAAAATAATAAACAAAAACACACGAAACATTTACAAGACATGAAATTGGCTCAAATTGGATACTCAAACAAACGCTGTGAATGTGAAGTTGTCCCTAAACTAGATTGTGAGGATTATGACGAAGTGGAATGTGGAGCCAATTCCTTGCAACTCAAATCTTAAGAGAAAACACATAGCCAACCCAACATTAATTGCTGCTACCCAAGACAGAACAAAGTTAGAAAAAGACGAACAGGCGTGCTCTGCTGAGCTCTGATTATCACCTAGGAAAATCCCTGTCTGCCGGTGCTGTGGACATACATTACCAATCTGTCTTCTTAACTGCAAGAACACGATTTGGCGTACCGGAGGCGATGGCTGGCTGCTTCGACGTCCTCGACCGAAAGGCGAGAGCCGACCACACACAAGAGCACCCGTACAGGCTGACCACACAACATTCCCGCCCCCACGACAGTGGCCGTGGTTAAACGTTCCAATCAGCAACTCGAAAACCGGCGGAAAATTCCACTCCATTGCCGAAACATTACCATTCCACCAATGGAGATTCTTGGCGCCAATTTCTGCGCTGATTTTGCTACATCACGGAGCTATGCCCTGAGCAAGCCAATCACAGTTACAATTTTGCAGAAAGCGCGGGAATTTTCCCGCCACAACTGCCTGGGTACACAAGTCATTCCCACACCTCGCTGGTAGCCCACCAGAAAGTTTCTGCGAAGTAACAGAACCTCTAGCCCAGCCGCTACTTCAGACCCCTCCGGGCGTGTCTTTTGAAAATGTCGGTGTCCGCAAAGCATTCACTCGACTTCCTCACACCCGTCGGCTTAACCCTTTCCAGATCAACAGAGCCCGCCTGTCACCGGACCACCCAGGTGACGAAAGACGCTGCGTGGGAAGTCCGCGTGTGAAGGAATAGCGACTTTTCACTGCATGCAATTAGAGAGGAAAATCGTGAGATAGAAATATGAGAGGGGGCTCATGCCACCTCTCATAGCCCCTACGCCATTTTAGATTGTAATTGGTGAGCGGTTGGCTCACTTAGGAGCAAGGTAGTGAGTCAATCGCCCAAGAACAATCTCGCGAACTGGCTGCACATACCGCACTCTATAAAGAAAATCACTGCAACTGAAAAATGCAGCTCATAGAGGGAGGATTATTTATGATGTAGCCAACTTCACCTTCTTAATATGGAACACTAACACTCACATCACACATCCATACCCAGGGAGCCCCTTCCAAACACCGATTCACACAGACATTCACTCTCTAAATATGGCCCGGGCATGTGAGCCAAATATGGAGCAATTTATTCTTTACAATCAGAGTTGGAGTGCTCCGCAATTAAATGCCCAAGATGTTACAACAATTTTAATCATTAAACTAACCTGAACTCACTCACACATGATACTATTTAAGTTAACAATCTCTTTGTGAGCTTTCAGAATCTAATTACAGCCTCCGATTCATTCTCCCTGCAGCAAGAATAACCTTTACAAAATGTTCCCTGAACTGATGGTCCATTCACAATGACAGTGGTGGTATCTGCTTCTGTTTATGGGGACTTCAGGCACACTGTTTGCATACACACAACAATAAATACAAAATACAAAAAAAAACATGGTGTGGAGAACAATACAGTAATTTGTAATAAGAATTACAGTGTAAAACACAAACACATACAAGGTATAACATACATTACAAAAACAACACTAGAGAAAGAAATTTAAGAAAAAAGACAAGGTTCATGGGGCATCAAGTTGTGCGTGCACGTTGCACAAAGTTCACGACTGTGCTGAGAATGAGGCACTAAATCACATTGTTAGAAATATTCGAAGCACTTCACAAATTCCACAGTACTGACATCACATAGGGCTAAACGTCAGGTGTTGTTGCTACGTTGTTGCAACTGCAATAGGGTGTGCTGGAGCATCTGCAGTACTCTGTTGGGATTGCACCAAGACCCACGCATATGATCACGGCAGCACCGTAGGAAGACACAGTGATAGGCTCTCCTCACGTCGATTAATTGTCTCTGAGGTCTACTTGTTGGGATACATCACTAGTCTAGGTCTCTTCTCTCGCTGGACAGTAGTTTACGTTTCCCAATATTGCAGTTCGACGAGGGATGATGGCACGTGGAGTGATTCCACAAGTGTGTGAGGTCATCCATACAGGATCGAACTAGGAGCGACGATTGCTAAAACTGCTCTCTAATAGAGAGGAGAAGTTAGAAATGAGACCATACATTTGTTAGTGTGGCACGATACTGCTTTGTGTATGCAGATTGGCCAATGCTAGTGAGTTGTAAAAACCCAAACAGGTGAGTATATAGCGTCCCTTTCTGTCCTGAGGCACATGAGGCGCAGGTTCTGACACGATATGTGATCTTCTTCGTGTACTCACGACAACGTGGTCTGCCGCAGGGAATCCCTCCAAATGGCTGCCGCGTCCGGAGAGCTAGCAGGCTGTCTCATGTGGGTCGCGTGTCAGTGTCAATGGCCAGACTCACTTTCGCTTGTGGTCCGGCGAGGATCCTGCCTAATCCCTCAGGTATACGGCCCGGTGACTGTCAGCTTGCAGGACCGGACGCTTGCCTTCTTGCAGGTAGCCGAAGACCTCTTGTTTTTGCGCTGGCTGGCCTCTGCATTGCCACGATACCCGTCATCTGCACAGTTCTGACGAAAATCTTATGCCTAACCTTTTCCCATGACCTTCTATGTTATAATAAATTTACATAATGACACATTGATGGTCTGTCATTTCAGACACTCTTATTTTACTTTTATAGTTATTAATCTATGGCTATCAGTATAACAAAATCTTGGTGTATCAAATTTAGACATGGAAATAATTTATCTTGATATTTGTGTAGAGACCGGTCTCACTACTGTACATGGTGTGTGACGCAACACTGGATGAACAGCTAAATGTGCGGGCCCGCACTAATATTACTATTAATTATATAGATCGAC
This sequence comes from Schistocerca serialis cubense, assembly GCF_023864345.2. NCBI lineage: Eukaryota > Metazoa > Arthropoda > Insecta > Orthoptera > Acrididae > Schistocerca > Schistocerca serialis. The sequence continues at coordinate 172,597,420 of NC_064641.1, forward strand.
AGTAGACATTCTCAAGAATTAACTACCATTTGCCAACGATCTACATTCTATGTCTTTTGAATAAATTATGTTATTATGCAGGTCGAAGTTTTACTGAGCTTATAAAGAACAAGCAACTATTCTACGTTCGCTCGCCGGTCGTCCCTCCATCTTGGGTCTGTGATTTGATGACCTGAAAAATAACATCCCAACAGGCGCGCGCCATACACTTGTGGTAGAAAACTCCCACAATATTAATCTAGTTATTGTTAAATCCTACAGTTTAACTTATCCTAGTATATCGTACCTTTCTCTTTTTTTTTTTTTTGTTTGTTTGTTTACCTTATACAATACTCTTACATAATTCCTGTTACGTTGAGATGTCTCGCTGCTCGCCGCTATTGACGACAGTGATGTGCGCGCCGTACGACATGACGTCCGAGTTTTCATTACGCCTCACTGAAACTCCAGAGACTGGGTTAGCCATGGCTATACACGACAATAAATTTATAGTTGCAACTTCCTTCTCTATGTGATGCGGTTTTCGCGATCAAAGCACACCTTTCCAGAGGCAATGTAATATGACCACGCCAGGACTGGTTCCTGTTGCGGATTCAGTCGCCCAACACACGCCAGCTACACAGTATGTCACGAATATCCAAGTATAAGTCCCTGGTTATTCATCTGTGACAGTCACGAGCAGCACGCTAAATCCCCAACCAGCACATTGGCATGGTGGGCTTTATGCCCACATTTCTATCGTCTAGGGCACCATTGGAGTCAAACGCTCACAGGTTCACCCCGACTTGCAAGACAACGATGCTGGCGCAGCTCTGCAAAAACTATACTGCCCATATTCATCCTCGAAATCACGCAATATACCACGATCTTGCAGTGCACTGACGCGTGCCTGCAAGCATTGGTATGAACGTCTCACGAACTGGTTGTGGCCGCTATGGAGCGTATCACGACTTCTCAGAACGCTTCTAAGAGCACGTTCTTGTATGCGCCCGTTTGTGCGACATCTCGTCACTTATCTTTATCCCTTAACATGGACACCAGATAGGAAAGGACAAAAACATTGCTCATGGAAAGGTAGTGCCTCTTATCGCAACGACAGAGGAGATCGCGAACATAGACAAAAAAAAATTAACAGCAGTAAATTCTTATGCGAGAAAACGCAGCGTGCTAATACTTTACAATCTTAATCTATTAATGCAACGATTATTGTTCCCCGAAGAAAGGTTCATATATTTGCCTATTCTACTATGTACACCACTTAAACTACTATTATTCCACGAACTTCTTTGTGTGAGAGAAGTGGTGGAGTCCTATGGACTAGCATCAATCCCTTCTTAGACTCCCCCTCCTCTGACGTGCATTAGGATTTGGAGGTCTAATTTCAATCTCCTGGTTCTCCTGTTGTCCTTGATTTCGCTCTCTCCAATTACGGTCACTTTGCCGTTCGTCATTCCTCCTGCCCCAGATTGCTTGTCTAGATTGACCCTGTTACCTGACGTTCTGGTTTCCGTGTCTCTGGTTTCCATAACCTTGAATAGCGTAACCTTGATTTCCGTAACCCTGGTTTCCTAACTGACCAGTGCGATTATGCGATCTGTTGTCGTTTTCCCTTGCTGGCCCGTGGTATTTGTTATTTTGCGCCTTCTTCCTGTCCTTTGCGTCTTGTTTATCGAAGACTACTTCGAGTTCGCGCAGTAGACTCTTGAATGCATCTATGTCAGATCCACACTTCCCGACAAGTGTCTGTTGATACCTAACTGGCAATTTGGAAAAGCAAAATTTAATGATTTCTCCGTTGCTATAAGGACTATCTAAAAACTGATTCTTCTTGAGTAAATCATCAAAAAATTGGGTTGCGCTCCTATGCCCGGACACTTCCAGTTCAGGACAAAATATTATTTCCTCTTTAATCCTATCTTTCGTTTCCTTTGACCAGTAGGTCCGCAGGAATGCACCAACAAATTCCTGATAAGTCCGACACGTCGCTGCCACGCCCCGCATCTTTTCCGCGGCTTGGCCTTCGATGTGTCCACACATGAATTCTAATTTGGCCTGGGTTGGCCATGACGACGGTAATGAATTTGTAAATTGCGTCACCCAGCTCTTCGGATGCATCGACCCCCCATTATCTTTGAATTTCTGGAGTTGTAGTATCGACAGGAAGTGATTGTGATCAAAATTCTGTCCGATCCTCGCACTGGTGTTGTCACTCGTTTCCGATACTTGCACGTCTGCTGAGTGTCCTGATCTATCTTGCTGATAACTGTGATGTGCTACGTCTGTATCACAGTGGAAGTGGCATTCAGCATTCACTCTTCTAAGTGGGCTGCAATTATTGGAGCTATTACTCGCTGTTTCTGCGTGTGCATTGTTCGTTCCGCACGCTGTTACTGGGCTAGAGCACGGCGGGCTTTTCCTCGGAGACACAATCCTGTGTACTCCATCATTGGTATCCGAACGCGCAGTGCTCGTGTTCCCGTTTCGCTCTAGTTTTGCTATCCGACTCTCTACTTCTTTCATTCGTTTCGTGATGTTCGTAACCGCAATATTACCTTGAGTCTTTAAGGCCGCTAGGGATTTGGAGTGGACTTGTGTCGCACGTCGCAAGCGCCCTGCGAGTTGAGAAGTTACTCTTGCGATTTTCATTGCCCCTGTTGCTGCAGTTTTGGCTAGGCCTGCTACTTTTTATGCTACCATTGACATTTGTTTCGCTTCTCCACATTCTTCCTTTATTGTTAGTAATTCCCCATGAATTTCCCCCATATGCGAAATTATTGCCTCCGTGTCCTTCTTACGCTGATCGTCAACTTCTTCTTTCTCCTTCTTATGTTGTTTCTCAGCTTCTTCCTTCTCCTTCTTACGTTGTTTCTCATCTTCTTCCTTCTCCTTCTTACGTTGTTTCTCATCTTCTTCCTTCTCCTTCTTACGTTGTTCATCAGCTTCTTCTTTCATTGATCGTAGGAAGCTCAGTATTGGGTTTACGTCATCTTTTTGATCCTCTTCAAACATGGGCGATGTAACTCTGGACACCTGGGCGCTAGAGCTCTGACGTGACCGAGCTGGCCTCTGTCTGCACTCGTTCGTTTGACTATAAACTTCTGCTACCGTCTCGACCTGTGTGCCTGTCTCTGTTCCATCCTCCAATTCACTATCATAATCACGGTCGCGACGTTGCTCTAAAATCGCGTCCAAATCACCTTCCTCATCAATGACCCTGTCGTCCTGTGCTGCTAAAAATGTGCCCATCTCATCTCCAAACCTATCCTCGTCAGTAACCTGCCACTTATCCATTATGCTATCCTCTTTTGTTTTAGTTTCGCTCGATAATAGTCGTGCCTTACTTCTCGTGATCATTCATGAAAAAACAAATTTATCTAAAATTCACAATAAAAATCATCTACTATCAATATTTTTCCACATAGACATAAAATTTCAACAACGCCATTCCAACGCTGTAACTACAAGCACGATTTGTTGTGGTACAGAAACTGCACACAAACCCGACAAAGTGTGATGAGGTACGGACACCACATCAAAGAAACACAAAAGAAACAATGAACACACAAAAAATATATACACTGAAAACAAAAACTGTAATCATGCGCCGCTAATAAAAACTAATCGCGGAACTACAAGAAAAAGAACTTGGGTACGAATCATAAAAATAGTAAAGAAAAAAAATTTGAATTTTCCTACTAAGAATACTGTTTGTTAATCAGTGATTCACAGGAAAGATCCAAGGCTAAAGGTCGCCATTTTGTGCGAGGTGCCGGGGCTAGCAGTGTATTTAACAATAAATTCTTCTAGAATTTACATATGTAAATGATGCTCTAAGCACCCCCTATTCTAACTCTGACTTTTGCTGTTGCACAAGGATTAAAAAAAATACGCGAACTGACTCTAATCAACCCTGCCAGTGGAGTAGAAGAGAGTTTGGCACCTGCAATAATTTAATTTGATAAATAAGTTAAATAAACGAAGGTTTCATTAACACAGTGAGAAATGATAGGGTTGCTCTACTGATTAACAGAATGAAAGTTCTGTCCAAAATAGCAATATGATTTATTAAGACTAAACACAAAATAATAAACAAAAACACATGAAACATTTACAAGACATGAAATTGGCTCAAATTGGATACTCAAACAAATGCTGTGAAAGTGAAGTTGTCCCTAAACTACACTCCTGGAAATTGAAATAAGAATACCGTGAATTCATTGTCCCAGGAAGGGGAAACTTTATTGACACATTAGTGGGGTCAGATATATCACATGATCACACTGACAGAACCACAGGCACATAGACACAGGCAACAGAGCATGCACAATGTCGGCACTAGTACAGTGGATATCCACCTTTCGCAGCAATGCAGGCTGCTATTCTCCCATGGAGACGATCGTAGAGATGCTGGATGTAGTCCTGTGGAACGGCTTGCCATGCCATTTCCACCTGGCGCCTCAGTTGGACCAGCGTTCGTGCTGGACGTGCAGACCGCGTGAGACGACGCTTCATCCAGTCCCAAACATGCTCAATGGGGGACAGATCCGGAGATCTTGCTGGCCAGGGTAGTTGACTTACATCTTCTAGAGCACGTTGGGTGGCACGGGATACATGCGGACGTGCATTGTCCTGTTGGAACAGCAAGTTCCCTTTCCGGTCTAGGAATGGTAGAACGATGGGTTCGATGACGGTTTGGATGTACCGTGCACTATTCAGTGTCCCCTCGACGATCACCAGTGGTGTACGGCCAGTGTAGGAGATCGCTCCCCACACCATGATGCCGGGTGTTGGCCCTGTGTGCCTCGGTCGTATGCAGTCCTGATTGTGGCGCTCACCTGCACGGCGCCAAACACGCATACGACCATCATTGGCACCAAGGCAGAAGCGACTCTCATCGCTGAAGACGACACGTCTCCATTCGTCCCTCCATTCACGCCTGTCGCGACACCACTGGAGGCGGGCTGCACGATGTTGGGGCGTGAGCGGAAGACGGCCTAACGGTGTGCGGGACCGTAGCCCAGCTTCATGGAGACGGTTGCGAATGGTCCTCGCCGATACCTCAGGAGCAACAGTGTCCCTAATTTGCTGGGAAGTGGCAGTGCGGTCCCCTACGGCACTGCGTAGGATCCTACGGTCTTGGCGTGCATCCGTGCGTCCCTGTGGTCCGGTCCCAGGTCGACGGGCACGTGCACCTTCCGCCGACCACTGGCGACAACATCGATGTACTGTGGAGACCTCACGCCCCACGTGTTCAGCAATTCGGCGGTACGTCCACCCGGCCTCCCGCATGCCCACTATACGCCCTCGCTCAAAGTCCGTCGACTGCACATACGGTTCACGTCCACGCTGTCGCGGCATGCTACCAGTGTTAAAGACTGCGATGGAGCTCCGTATGCCACGGCAAACTGGCTGACACTGACGGCGGCGGTGCACAAATGCTGCGCAGCTAGCGCCATTCGACGGCCAACACCGCGGTTCCTGGTGTGTCCGCTGTGCCGTGCGTGTGATCATTGCTTGTACAGCCCTCTCGCAGTGTCCGGAGCAAGTATGGTGGGTCTGACACACCGGTGTCAATGTGTTCTTTTTTCCATTTCCAGGAGTGTAGATTGTGAGGATTATGACGAAGTGGTATGTGGAGCCAATTCCTTGCAACTCAAATCTTAAGAGAAAACACATAGCCAACCCAACATTAATTGCTGCTACCCAAGACAGAACTAAGTTAGAAAAAGACGAACAGGCGCGCTCTGCTGAGCTCTGATTATCACCTAGGAAAATCCCTGTCTGCCGGTGCTGCGGACATACATTACCAATCTGTCTTCTTAACTGCAAGAACACGATTTGGCGTACCGGAGGCGATGGCTGGTTGCTTCAACGTCCTCGACCGAAAGGCGAGAGCCGACCACACACAAGAGCACCCGTACAGGCCGAACACACAACATTCCCGCCCCCACGACAGTGGCCGTGGTTAAACGTTCCAATCAGCAACTCGAAAACCGGCGGAAAATTCCACTCCATTGCCGGAACACTACCATTCCACCAATGGAGATGCTTGGCGCCAATTTCTGCGCTGATTTTGCTACGTCACGGAGCTATGCCCTGAGCAAGCCAATCACAGTTACAATTTTGCAGAAAGCGCGGGAATTTTCCCGCCACAACTGCCTGGGTACACAAGCCATTCCCACGCCTCGCTGGTAGCCCACCAGAAAGTGTTTTCGCTGAGTTTCTGCGAAGTAACGGAACCTCTAGCCCAGCCGCTACTTCAGACCCCTCCGGGCGTGTCTTTTGACAATGTCGGCGTCTGCAAAGCATTCACTCGACTTCCTCACACCCGTCGGCTTAACCCTTTCCAGATCAGTAGAGCCCGCCTGTCACCGGACCACCCGGGTGACGAGAGACGATGCATGGGAAGTCCGCGTGTGAAGGAATAGCGACTTTTCACTGCATGCAATTAGAGAGGAAAATCGTAAGATAGAAATATGAGAGGGGGCTCATGCCACCTCTCAATCTGTAACCAAACGGGAGAAGTGACGTTTTCCCAAGTGTAAGATGTTATTTTCGGAGCTAAACCAGCCTCCGTAGCCGAAATCCCAGATGCTCGCCTATGCAGTGCCGCTCAACTCAGCGCAGGCGGTTCGAACAATAGTGGTGAAAAAAGTTTTGCGGTTCGAACAATAGTGGTAAAAGAAGTTTTCATTACTGGTCTTTGGTCGACAAGGGGGCGTGGCACCGCATACGTTCTGTTCGATGGACTCTGCACCAGTGCCATGGATTACAGTGCGATTAAAATTAGTTGCAACTTTTGATGTCTGGCTCACCAGAGGAGACGAAACGCCGTTGCCCGACCAATGACGAGCCGGCTTTCCCTACCACGCCCCCCAGCAGTTCCGTCGGCAAAGTGTAAGTAGGCTGTTTAGGTTTTTATATTGGTAATGCCACGTAGTGGTCTGTACGAAAATCACTGGCTGTACTGTGAGCAGTCTGTGGCTGGTTGGCATTGTTGTAATACTCGCTATTGTAGTGTTGGGCAGTTTGATGTGAACAGCGCGTACCGTTGCGCAGTTGGAGGTGAGCCGCCAGCAGTGGTGGATGTGGGGAGAGAGATGGCGGAGTTTTGATAGCGGATGCTCTGGACGTCTGTCCACCAGAGACAGTAAATTTGTAAGACTGGATGTCATGAACTGATATATATATATATATATATATATATATATATATATATATATATATGCTTAAAAGAGAAGCCATTGCAAATGTTACACCACAGCACTGGTCTCGGGTTGTCAGCCGTACTAAGAAGGTAATTAAGGAGACCTGGATTCATGAAGGACTATTACGAGTTTTGAGTAATACGTAACTTCTCTTGTTCCCATATATATATATATATATATATATATATATATATATATATATATATATATATATATATAATGACTTTTGAACACTATTAAGGTAAATACATTGTTTGTTCTCTATCAAAATCTTTCATTTGCTAACTAAGCCCATCAGTAGTTAGTGCCTTCAGTAGTTAGAATCTTTTATTTAGCTGGCAGTAGTGGCGCTCTTTGTACTGCAGTAGTTCGAGTACCGAAGATTTTTGTGAGGTAAGTGATTCATGAAAAGTATAGGTTATTGTTAGTCAGGGTCATTCTTTTGCAGGGATTATTCAAAGTCAGATTGCGTTGTGCTAAAAATATTGTGTGTCAGTTTATTGATGATCTGAATAAGTAAAGAGAGAAATGTCTGTGCACATTCAGTATTGCTCAGCTGTCTGAAAATCAAATAACGTAAGGGGTTTATCAGCACAATCATTCATAAATTTTTCCAAGGTGAGGTTTCAAAAGCACCCGTGTTGCCACGCCGTAGATAAATAGGACTATGCAGCGTAGCGCGTTAGATGCATCTACGTTCATTAGCTCTCGTAATAAAGTGGTATTTTCTGGCGTTGACGTGTTCTCCAGTCATCAGGTATTGTGAACAACTATTTTGTGATGACGTTGCGTTAATAATAACGGTGCAGGACGTCCGAACACGAAATTCGCAGTAAAAGTAGTCGTTCAAGAACAGGTTCACCGGCTGGGTAGATAACGTTCTGCTGCAAAATGTCCTTCCGAATCCTTCAATGCTAATGGATAATCTGCCATACCACACCGTTATGATGGATAAAACTCCAGTAATGCAGGGTATTTTGTCGTGGATTCAAAGAAATGTTCCATTTTATAAAGCTGAACCTGACATGTATAAGGGGCAGTTAATGGAACATGTAATTCTGCACAAGCCAAAAACTACACACTGCCAGGTCGACTAACTGGCTAACACTAAAGAGTATAGTTAAATCAGGATTCTTCCGTATCATGCAAGAAGAAAATTACTTTCAGTGATGATGAAATGCTTAAAAGAGAAGCCATTGCAAATGTTACACCACAGCACTGGTCTCGGGTTGTCAGCCGTACTAAGAAGGTAGTTAAGGAGACCTGGATTCATGAAGGACTATTACGAGTTTTGAGTAATACGTAACTTCTCTTGTTCCCATATTAAGTCTGCTTCTTTTAGCAAACCACTGCAGAATTTACAAATATCGCCTCACTAACAGCCTAATGTAGTTGCAATTGTGACAGTATCGTGAACCAGGAGACTATTAAACTTGCAACTGAGGGCAAGACAGGTCAATAGTTACGATAAAGTCCATTTTCAGTATAAAAATAAACGTGTAACTTCTTATTTTATACACTCCTGGAAATTGAAATAAGAACACCGTGAATTCATTGTCCCAGGAAGGGGAAACTTTATTGACACATTCCTGGGGTCAGATACATCACATGATCACACTGACAGAACCACAGGCACATAGACACAGGCAACAGAGCATGCACAATGTCGGCACTAGTACAGTGTATATCCACCTTTCGCAGCAATGCAGGCTGCTATTCTCCCATGGAGACGATCGTAGAGATGCTGGATGTAGTCCTGTGGAACGGCTTGCCATGCCATTTCCACCTGGCGCCTCAGTTGGACCAGCGTTCGTGCTGGACGTGCAGACCGCGTGAGACGACGCTTCATCCAGTCCCAAACATGCTCAATGGGGGACAGATCCGGAGATCTTGCTGGCCAGGGTAGTTGACTTACACCTTCTAGAGCACGTTGGGTGGCACGGGATACATGCGGACGTGCATTGTCCTGTTGGAATAGCAAGTTCCCTTGCCGGTCTAGGAATGGTAGAACGATGGGTTCGATGACGGTTTGGATGTACCGTGCACTATTCAGTGTCCCCTCGACGATCACCAGTGGTGTACGGCCAGTGTAGGAGATCGCTCCCCACACCATGATGCCGGGTGTTGGCCCTGTGTGCCTCGGTCGTATGCAGTCCTGATTGTGGCGCTCACCTGCACGGCGCCAAACACGCATACGACCATCATTGGCACCAAGGCAGAAGCGACTCTCATCGCTGAAGACGACACGTCTCCATTCGTCCCTCCATTCACGCCTGTCGCGACACCACTGGAGGCGGGCTGCACGATGTTGGGGCGTGAGCGGAAGACGGCCTAACGGTGTGCGGGACCGTAGCCCAGCTTCATGGAGACGGTTGCGAATGGTCCTCGCCGATACCCCAGGAGCAACAGTGTCCCTAATTTGCTGGGAAGTGGCGGTGCGGTCCCCTACGGCACTGCGTAGGATCCTACGGTCTTGGCGTGCATCCGTGCGTCGCTGCAGTCCGGTCCCAGGTCGACGGGCACGTGCACCTTCCGCCGACCACTGGCGACAACATCGATGTACTGTGGAGACCTCACGCCCCACGTGTTGAGCAATTCGGCGGTACGTCCACCCGGCCTCCCGCATGCCCACTATACGCCCTCGCTCAAAGTCCGTCAACTGCACATACGGTTCACGTCCACGCTGTCGCGGCATGCTACCAGTGTTAAAGACTGCGATGGAGCTCCGTATGCCACGGCAAACTGGCTGACACTGACGGCGGCGGTGCACAAATGCTGCGCAGCTAGCGCCATTCGACGGCCAACACCGCGGTTCCTGGTGTGTCCGCTGTGCCGTGCGTGTGATCATTGCTTGTACAGCCCTCTCGCAGTGTCCGGAGCAAGTATGGTGGGTCTGACACACCGGTGTCAATGTGTTCTTTTTTCCATTTCCAGGAGTGTATTGGTGCAAAACCCATGGCTATTCTTATTTCTGCCGGCCGCTGTGGTCGAGCGGTTCTAGGGGCTTCAGTCCGGAACCACGCAGCTGCTACGGTCGCAGGTTCGAATCCTACCTCGGGCATGGATATGTGTAAGGTCCTTAGGTTAGTTAGGTTTAAGTCCCGCTATGTCTAGCGGGACCCATTTAAGTGTGAATTCTCATTTCACCAGCTTTTGATTAAGTGATAATTAAATCAAGACCCTAAGCTGTCGACAGGCGTTAATACACATCAACGGGGACAGTCGAAAATGTGTGCCCCGACCGGGACTCGAACCCGGGATCTCCTGCTTACATGGAAGACGCTCTATCCATCCTTTTTTTTATCTCATTTTGTTCTATACTGCTCGTTGAATTCGTTCGGGGTGGACGTCCGGTGACACCCGTTCAGGCTCTTCGTTGATCCGTTCACTCAGTTTTTTTTTGTTTTTTTTTTTTAATTGCAGAGGGCAGCTAACCCTCTGACCGAACAAGCTGAGCTACCGTGCCGGCATCCATCTGAGCCACCGAGGCACAGAGGACAGTGCGACTGCAGGGATTTATCCCTTGCACGCTCCCCGTGAGACCCACATTCCCAACTTAATGTCCACACACTACATTCGTAGTGCCCCTACCCATTACACTCATTACTGGCGGCAGACAATCTTACCGAGTCCCGCAAAAGTTCTGGCAATGCATGTGCATCCAGCACATAACAAGGTCATTGGCCGGTTAGCCTTAACTATATGATGATAGTATCTGTTCTTTCGGAGTTCGAGAATGACTTCAATGGGTGCCACTCTCTAACAGCATTACAGAAGAAGGTTGTAGGCACCTTTGATCCAAATTAACAGATGGGGAAAATGACGAGGTTTCAAACTAGCGACCCTTTAATTAGATATTTTGAAAATGCCTGCACCACAGCAACGGTTATAGAACGGCAGGTACAAAAGATAGCCGACCAGTTGCAATAAGTGGTGATTTTCAAATAACCTTGACCATGGTTTAGACGGATTTAAACCCGCCTTCTTCAGAAGGACCAACAAACTCCACATTAGCAATTCATTCAGTGAGAGCGGTCTCCAGATGGCATGTATTGGCAAACGGTCTATATGCCCGTATGTAAAAATTAAGGCCCCTAGAATCGCATCAGTAAAACCAATCACTTAAAATAACAGACCATGTTAGTAGCTATATGTCGACATGTGGCTACTAATATGATCTATTATTTTAAGTGATTGGTTTTCCGATGTGACAAGCTCTTGATTCTAGGGTCTTAATTTTTTCATATGGACATACAGACCGTTGCCAATACATGCCATGTGGCGACCGCTTTTACTGAATGAATTGCTAATGTAAAGTTTGTTTGCCTTTTTTGACGGTACGTCACACAAATATTGACATTTTTATCGATTGTAAGCAGTGAACAATATTGTGAAGTGTTAAGGGTGAACTAAAAATTATTTGTAAACACTTAATGTATTTTATGAACATAATTAGTATAAAGGATACAGTTAATGTTCTTGAGAAAAACTGATATGCAGCGATAATTTAAAAGTAGCATCTTTATTTAAAACATGTGTATGAAAATAAAAAAGGATCGCTAAGAGATTCAATTGTACGACCGACGATAAAGGACGTGCTTTATGGTACACACACTGTTTTGTTTCGTGATACGGAAGGCAGCCATTGAACGGCTACACATATTTTATGTATGTTATTCTGTATTACGCTAAAATAAACTAATTATTGTTATCATAAAATGAATTTCTTTGTAATAGTTGGCACCTCAAATGGTCGCAGCAGCTAATTATTTTTAACAAGCATTTTTTTTCAGTAATTTGCGCTGCGGGAAGCTGATCTTCCGATGCAGCCTCTGGTCGGCGGTTACGCGCCGAAGTATTAATTTATTTTTCAAAGTGTTAACAGTAACTGTAAATGCGAGAGATTTCGTTGTAAGAACCTAAATTGCAACATATAATTAATTTAACGTTAAAGTTCATTTTTTAAATTATACAGATTCCATGAGTTCAGTAAGTTTTATCTTGGCCGCTCCACGGCAACAATCGAAATTCTCTCGAGGCATGCTTTGCAATCACTAAATATAAATTAACAAAATTACATTCAATTCAGTTAACGGCAACTATATTTTAGTCATCACGTTCAAAATCTAAAGTTGATACATGAATAACAGCGGCCCTTCAAGAACCCGTTTCATATTTACTTATGCACGTAAGTAAAAGTGATATGAAAAGATAATATCCCTGACAGAAAGAATCGTGCTCTAACAAAGAAAAAAAAAAATCGCCTGATAAATTAAAAACACTTTCTCAAGAAGACGGGTTTAAATGCGTCGAAACTACTGACAAGATTATTTGAAAACAGCCATTTATTGCATTGGCTCTCTGTCTTTTGTACCTGCTACTCTTTAATTCTCTTGCACCGCGTAATTCGACGCAGAACGGTCATTTCTGTCACGAATATACGCATAGGTAACGCTGAGGTGATGGGTCCTGTGTCTGCGGATGGCCATTTGAGATTCAAGCTGGTTGGTAAATAAAGTGATTGAAACTCAATTAGCAGCTTTCTGTGTATTCGACACGACTTTAGTTGCAGCGTGTAAACGCCTGCGAGTCGCAGTCTGAGTCTTCGGGCCGTCCGTTCCCGGCACACGTGCCCGCCTGCCTCCGTCTTTCCCTTGGAGAGCTGCCGTCCCGCCCGCGGCTCTGGCAGGTCCCCGACGCCCGGGCGCTGCGTGCGGCACGCGAACCTCTCCCTCAGCCAGCCACCTGCTGCTCGGCCCTCATTACTCTCGCCGCCAGATTGCACTGTATTCTCACAGAACCCAGTTCGCAAGGTGTTCCATCAACGTGCGGGAACCACCTCCTCGAAATCGTTCATACTTTTCTCGAATACGGATATTTCTGTGTGCAGCTCCAGAGGAAGAACAGTGTTTAAATTCCATTAGACGTTCTCGTTGTTAGAGTCCATATCTGTTGGATAAAGAGGTGGAAAGCAGGAAAGCTTCCCCTTGTGTGCGTGTGGGTGCAATTCTGTCATTCTGCGCAACGGATTAATCTGAGATGTACCCTTTACCCTGTGGCTCCCGCAAGATCCAATTTCCATTCCCACACTACTACAGAAGTCAGACAGACGATCCTAACGTTCTAAAGAGAAATGCCTTAAAAACTTTAGCAATAAATATCTTCTGGAGTCGTCCACTGTAAGGAGATAGAGAAGATCCAAAGAAGAGCGGCGCGTTTCGTCACCGGGTTATTTGGTAACCGTGATAGCGTTACGGAGATGTTAAATAAACTCAAGTGGCAGACTCTGCAAGAGAGGCGCTCTGCATCGCGGTGTAGCTTGCTCGCCAGGTTTCGAGAGGGTGCGTTTCTGGATGAGGTATCGAATATATTGCTTCCCCCTACTTATACTTCCCGAGGAGATCACGAATGTAAAATTAGAGAGATTAGAGCGCGCACGGAGGCTTTCAGGCAGTCGTTCTTCCCGCGAACCATACGCGACTGGAACAGGAAAGGGAGGTAATGACAGTGGCACGTAAAGTGCCCTCCGCCACACACCGTTGGGTGGCTTGCGGAGTATCAATGTAGATGTAGATGTAGAAATGACACAAAAATTCTCCAAATTTCTTACGTAACTAGTGGGATACTTGGGTACTGGAGTAGTGCTAGTTAGTGTAAGAAAAACATGAAACTAACGAAAATTATTATTTATTTTGCAAAAATTCTGAGAAATCACAATGGCACTTTTAGTTATGAACTGAACAAGTTACTTCCGGGTTCTTTTCGGAATGTGAAGTTACTTCTTAAGGATAGGATTCGCTAATGAAATTTCTATGCAAAGTTTAAGATTGTTATTGACTTGGCAGAATGGCTGAGACCCACGCCTACTCAACTTGAATGATTATCAGTTAGAATGTTGCTAGGTACGGTCGAGGCTGTCGTGTGTGAAATGCAGTGAAGTGTACTGTACTGTACTGTACAGCAAGAGCTGTAGCGCACAATACCGTAGGCTGCAATGATTGCTGTCTGCGCCGCTCGCTGCTGACAAATAAGATAACTCTCGTTCTATCTGGATTGACCTTCGCCAATCAAACTCTCCCTACGCCTTGATGAAGTCAAGGACTCCTATTCGCCCCTAGTCTATTGGCGTGCTACACCGGTCAGATAACCAGTCCACCGCGATCACACTCAAAAACTCGCTTGCATGCGTTTAACTATAACTCTGTCCGTTCACATTACACAATAAGTGTGGCGGCCAACACCTCGCAAGGACTCAATATAGAATCGCACTCCGATTCACTCTCGACAGTAGTGCTCCCCCAGTGAAGTACTGAGGAGAGACTTGTTCCTCGCTCTCGTTACGTGTTCTCGCTCCAAGAGCGACAACGGAACGGTCTCTCTCCACGCCAGACGGGAAGGGGTATATCTTTAGGTCTCTTCCATTACTCCTTCAGCTCAAGGCGTCAGAAATATCGTCTGACAATCAGCATTGCTCTTCTAAAACGGGAGAATGACGTTTCGTTTAAGACGACCAATCCGGAAATCTGTAGCATCAGCGTTTGGCGTTTGCTGTCTCCCAGTCAAAATCTCTGAAACTGCGTGCTATGTTGTAAAGAATGTGTAGGCTGGGCGCTCCCACACAATGTAGCGGAATTTGATTTTAAGCCGAACACGAGATCGTTCTTCCTTTCACTCGGGCAAACGCTGTCTGTTCTATGGGCGGTCACCGGCCGACATCGATAGGCTGGGTCGTCCATTAAAGGGACCGGCCCCCTGGCATGCGGTTTGCCTCTCCTGAACTAAAAGCCCGTGCGACCGTCTTGTCTGGAATGTATGTGTGTACGCCAGCCTCGAGTATTTCAATCTCGGTGCGCATTTGTTATTGGCATATAGTTTACATGAATTCATACAACTCTGACTTTATCTTATCGAGTTTGGGTTTGAATGAAGTGTCTTGATGTGCAGAATATAATTGTGAGGGCGGAATACGTAAGCAATGAAGGTCAGGAGACCACAACGTCTTACACCCTTGTGAAAGAACCATCGAGAAATTCACCAGGAACGTTTTGCAAAACTCAGTTCTTCTTAGTTTAGTTTTCTTATTCAAACGTGATTCAGCACACTTGCACCATCATTACCGAGATCTAATTTATTCAAGATCAGAAAATACAATTTTTTGAAAAAAATTTCCATTTTGATGTATAAAAGCCGACTGAAGCGACGACGAAAATTTGCACCAAGGCCAGTACTCGAATCTGTGTCTACCGCTCTGTAGGCATATGCGCTAACCACCGCACCATTCCTGGTACAGTAGCTTTGCACAGCTGAACGGATTATCATAGCAACCATCCTGCCTCAATCCTAAAACCCATTCACACCTACAGTTTAGGGCGAATCCAGAATGAGATGAGGTGTGAATGGAACTTTGGATTGAGGAGGTAGGTGTGCTAGGATTTCCATGCAGTTTTGCAGAGCCACTGTGCTAGGGTAGTGTAGGTTATCTACTTACTTAGGAGCAGACACGGGTTCGAATCCCAGTCGTGGAATAAATTTTCATTCGTCACTTCAGTTGCATATACAGGGTGGTCCATTGTTAGTGACCGGGCCAAATATCTCACGAAATAAGCGTCAAACGAAAAAACTACAAAAAACGAAACTTGTATAGCTTGAAGGGGGAAACCAGATGGCGCTATGGTTGGCCCGCTACATAGCGCTACCATAGGTCAAATGGATATCAACTGCGTTTTTTTAAAGTAGGAACCCCCATTTTTCATTACATATTCGTCTAGTACGTTAAGAAATATGAATGTTTTAGTTGCAACACTTTTTTCGCTTTGTGACAGATGGTGCTGTAATAGCCACAAACGTATAACTACGTGGTATCATGTAACATTCCGCCAGTGCGGACGGTATTTGCTTCGTGATATATTACCCGTGTTAAAATGGACCGTTTACCAATTGCGGAAAAGGTCGACATCGTGTTGATGTATGGCTATTGTGATCAAAATGCCCAACGGGCGTGTGCTATGTATGCTGCTCGGTATCCTGGACTACATCACCCAAGTGTCCGGACCGTTCGCCGGATAGTTACGTTATTTAACGAAACGGGAAGTGTTCAGCCACATGTGAAACGTCAGCCACGACCTGCAACAAATGATGATGCCCAAGTAGGTGTTCTAGCTGCTCTCGCGGCTAATCCGCGCATCGGTAGCAGACAAATTGCGCGAGAATCGGGAATCTCAAAAACGTCGGTGTTCAGAATGCTACATCAACATCGATTGCACCCGTACCATATTTCTATGCACCAGGAATTGCATGGCGACGACTTTGAACGTAGTGTACAATTCTGCCATTAGGCACAAGAGAAATTACGCGACGATGACAGATTTTTTGCACGCGTTCTATTTAGCGGCGAAGTGTCATTCACCAACAGCGGTAACGTAAACCGGCATAATATGCACTATTGGTCAACGGAAAATCCACGATGGTTGCGACAAGTGGAACATCAGCGACCTTGGCGGGTTAATGTATGGTGCGGTATTATGGGAAGAAGGATAATTGGCCCCATTTTATCGATGGCAATCTAAATGGAGCAATGTATGCTGATTTCCTACGTATTGTTCTACCGATGTAACTACAAGATGTTTCACTGCATAACAGTATGGCGATGTACTTACAACATGATGGATGTCCGGCACATAGCTCGCGTGCGGTTGAAGTGGTATTGAATATCATATATCGTGACAGGTGGATTGGTCGCCGATGCAACATACAATGGCCCGCACGTCCACCGGATCTGACGTCCCAGGATTTATTTCTGTGGGGAAAGTTGAAGGATATTTGCTATCGTGATCCACCGACAACGCGTGAAAATATGCGTCAGCGCATTGTCAATGCATGTGCAAACATTACAGAAGGGGAATTACTCGTTGTTGAGAGGAATGTCGTTACATGTAGTGCCATTTCATGAGAAGAATCCGCCGCAAAGAAAAACACCTTTGTTTTAATGATGTCCACCCCACATCCTGTATCATGTCGGTGACACTCTCTCCTCTATTTCTTGATAATATAAAAAGGGCTGCTCTTCTTTGAAGTTTCTCGATATACTTTGTTAACCTTGTCCGGTAAGGATACCACATCGCGCAGCAGAATTCCAAAAAAGGACGAACAAGCTTAGTGTAGGCAGTCTCCTTAATAGATCTGTTACATTTTCTAAGTATTCTACCAATAAATCGCAGTCTATGGTTCGCCTTTCCCACAACATTCTCTATGTGTTCTTTCCAATTTAAGTCGTTCGTAATTGTAATATCTAGCTATTTAGTTGAATTTAAGGCATTTAGATTTGACTGATTTATTGTGTAATCGAAATTTAATGGATTCCTTTTAGCACTCATGTGGATGAACACACACTTTTCATTATTTAGGATCAAATGACAATTTTCGTACTACACAGATATCTTTTCTAAATCGTTTTGCAATTTGGTTTGATCTTGTGATGACTTTACTGGAGATAAACGACAGCGTCATCTACAAACAACGTAAGACGGCTGCTCATAAATCATTTATATAGATAAGGAATAGCAGAGAGTCTATAACACTACCTGAAATCACTTCTGACTTACTCGATGATTTTCCGTCCGTTACTACGAACTGTGACCTCTCTTAAAGGAAATCGCGAATACAGTGGCATAAATGAGACGATATTCCATAAGCACGCAATTTGACTACAAGCTGCTTTTGAGGTGCAAAGCCAAAAGCCTTCTGGAAATCTAGAAATACTGAATCAATTTGTCATCCCCTGTCAAAAGCACTCAACACTTCGTGTGAGAAAAGGGCTAGTTGTGTTTGACAAGAACAATGTTTTGTAAATGTTTTCGAGGTAATTCATAATGTCCGAACACAAATGGTTCAAATGGCTCTGAGCACTATGCGACTTAGCTTCTGAGGTCATCAGTCGCCTAGAACTCAGAACTAATTAAACCTAACTAACCTAAGGACATCACACACATCCATGCCCGAGGCAGGATTCGATCTTGCGACCGTAGCGGTCGCTCGGCTCCAGACTGTAGCGCCTAGAACCGCACGGCCACTCCGGCCGGCTTTTCGTACACAAAATATGTCACAAAATTTGGCTGCATATCTACGATAATGATATGGGCTTGTAATTTAGTGGATTACTCTTGAATATTGGTGTGACATTTGCAATTTTCAGTCTTTGGGTACGAATCTATTGTCGAGCGAGCGGTTGTATATGATATAAGTATGGGGCTATTACATCAGCATACTCTAAAACGGACCTAATTTGTATACAGTGTGGACCAAAAGTGTTGCTTTTATTTAATATACAGGGTGAAAAGTATTAATACCGACAAACTCTGGGATGTTGTAGGGGACATCAAAACAAATATTTTTCCCCAATGTCATTTTTTCCTACGAGGAATATTAAACCGGTAGAGCAAGATTTCTCTGGCCGCAAATTAATTAAACCAAGAAACACGTTTCCATTTTTTTATGACCAAGAGACAACACATTAACACAACCCAATTTCAGTTACATTAGACTTTCAAAAATGCCTCCATTGACACGTAAACAAAGGTTACATCGTGAGATCATGTTCTGTCTGACACGAGCAAAAACCCCAGGAGTGTCATGAATTGTTCCTGCTGCTGCTACTATGCGGGTTACAAGATCCTCTTCTGACGCAACAGAAGTTGCGGAAACTGCGCATCTAGCACCACACAAAAAAGTCCAGAGGGGACATATCTGGGGATCGAGCAGGCCATGGTACAGGACCACATCTGCCAATCCACGTTTCTGGGAACCGTCGGTCCAGGAATCGACGTACACGACGATCGAAATGTGCCGGCGCCCTGTCATGTTGGAACCACATGCGTTGTCTTGTAGGGAGTGGGACGTCTTCCAGCAATTCTGACAATGCTCTGGAGAGAAAATTGTAATAGTGCCTGCCATTTAATGGCCTAGGTAGCAGATACGGCGCAATTAAACAGTCCCCAACAACAACGACCCCCACATTAACGAAGAACCGCACTGATTGAAGGATCCTGCTCCACATGCTGCAAGACAGGTTCCTCAAATTGCAGCGTTCACACCGTGCGACGGCGTCCCTGTCCAGGTAATCTGCTAAATGACCCGTCTCTCGCAGACGTTGGTACACAGCAGCAAAGGTCGCGTGATGCGGGATACGGCGATTAGGATATTGTTGTTGATAAACCCGCTATGCAGCTCGTACATTGTGGTTCGCTACGTAGTACGCACCAACCATATCAGTGTACTCACTCCAGGGGTATCGCTCCATTGGTAAACGGAGAGAATGCACTACTGCACTGGTGGACAGCAGTTGCCTACAACTGAATAGCGTAAAACTCCCTCTAACAACTGAAGGTCGTAATATGGCCTCTAACAACTGACGAGAATAATACGGCCTCCTCCTGTTTAAATAATCCCCATAGGAAAAAATGACATTAGGGAAAAATATTTATTTTGATGTCCCCTACAACCTCCCAGAGTTTGTCGGTTTAAATACTTTTCACCCTGTATAACATAATTTGGAACTTATCAAATCATTTAGCAGGATCGAGAGGCTTAGCCACCTCAGCAGTTGTTTTACAGTGTCTCTCCAATCTCGCGACCTGAGCTCTGGGGGACAGTTGCATCTGTACAAGACATCAGGTTAGTGAAGTGTAACAGGATCTCTCTGTTAGACCTCGAAGCTGCAGAACACGACTAGGCATCTCGCATGTCCTGCAGTTCCATTATAAATGGAGACAGTCACATGTCGTTCGTGGTAACACGAACGATGGTAAGACAAGTAAGTTCAAACGGCTCTGTGCACTATGGAACTTAACATCTGAGGTCATCAGTCCCCTAGACTTAGAACTACTTAAACCTAACTAACCTAAGGACATCACACACACCCATGCCCGAGACAGGATTCGAACCTGCGACCGTAGCAGCAGCGCAGTTCCGGACTGAAGTGCCTGGAACCGCACGGCCACAACGGCCGCCAAGAGAAGTAAGAATTAATGAGGGAAATGTGTGAATTGGAAAGAGACCATTATCGTCCTATTCGATGCTTAGCTCAGTTAACATTAATATTGAAGAGAAATCTATAAAACCGTCCGGTGAACATTCATTTTCATTTTCGCAATCTCCCACTTTTTCTTCTTTTTTCGTGCCGCCATAAACTACACTACTGGCCATTAAAATTGCTACGACAAGAAAAAAACGCAGATGATAAACGGGTATTCATTGGAAAAATATATTATTTTAACTGACATGTGCTTACATTTTCACGCAATTTGGATGCATAGATCCGCGCCTGGGCATTGAGTCAAACAGAGCTTGGATGGCGTGTACAAATACAGTACATATACAGCTGCCCATGCAGCTTCAACACGATACCACAGTTCATCAAGAATAGTAACTGGCGTATTGTGACGAGCCAGTTGCTTCGCCACCATTGACCAGACGTTTTCAATTGGTGAGAGATCTGGCGAATGTGCTGGCCGGACAGCAGTCGAACATTTTTTGTATCCATAAAGGCCCGTACAGGACCTGCAACATGCGGTCTTGCATTATCCTGCAGAAATGTAGGGTTTCGCAGGGATCGATTGAACGATGGAGCCACGGGTCGTAACACATCTGAAATGTAACGTCCACTGTTCAAAGTGCCGTCAGAGCGAACAAGAGGTGACCGAGACGTGTGACCAATGGCACCCTATACCATCACGCCGGGTGATACGCCAGTATGGCGATGACGAATACACGCTTCCAATGTGCGTTCACCGCGATGTTGCCAAACACGGATGTGACCATCCGTGACAGAACCTGGATTCATCCGAAAAAATGACGTTTTGCCATTCGTGCACCCAGGTTTGTCGTTGAGTACACCATCGCAGGCGCTCCTGTCTGTGATGCAGCGTCAAGGGTAACCGCAGCCATGGTCTCCGAGCTGATAATCCATGCTGCTGCAAACGTCGTCGAACTGTTCGTGCAGATGGTTGTTGTTGCAAACGTCCCCATCTGTTGACCCAGGGATCGAGACGTGGCTGCACGATCCGTTACAGCCATGCGGGTAAGATGGCTGTCGTCTCGACTGCTAGTGATACGAGGCCGTTGGGATCCAGCACGGCGTTCCGTATTACCCTCCTGAACCCACCGTTTCCATATTCTGCTAGCAGTCATTGGATCTCGACCAACGCGAGCAGCAATGTCGTGATACGACAAACCACAATCGCAATAGGCTACAATCAGACCTTTATCAAAGTCGGAAACGTGATGGTACGCATTTCTCCTCCTTACACGAGGCATCACAACAACGTTTCACCAGGCAAAGCCGGTCAACTGCTGTTTGTGTATGAGAAATCGGTCGGAAACTTTCCCTATGTCAGCACGTTGTAGGTGTCACCCTCGGCGCCAACCTTGTGTGAATGCTCTGAAAAGCTAATCATTTACATATCACAGCATCTTCTTCCTGTTGGTTAAATTTCGCCTCTGCAGCCTGTCATCTTCGTGGTGTAGCAATTTTAATGGCTAGTAGTGTACACATCATTCATCTGTGTACTCGTTCCTTTCCTCCCTGTCCACCTGTTCAAGTCCCTCCCCCATCCTTCCCCAGAATTTTTCAGGTGTCAGTCGTCACCGCGGTGCTACACCTCAGGAAGCGATGCAGTACATCCCTTTGTGATGGCAGTGCCACCACCACAATGCACTTGAAACACTGCACTCTTGCACCGCGCGGAATATAAACGAAGCCGGGGGTGCGCGCGCGCTATTGGGGCTCTAGCTGTGTGACACCCCAGCCTCTGGAGGGCCGGCCACCCCTCATTCCGTATTCCGGGCGCGGCGGCCTGCGTCTGGAAACAGACCTCTCCTCTCTGCATAAGTAACGCCGCGATATGTAAATCCCTCCCTCTCGGCCGTCCGCGGTGTCCCTGTTGTACTCGGGAGTGGCAGCGATTACGAAGCGCCAGCAGGCGGGAGACCAGCCTAGCCGGCACGCGTCCAAATCACCATGCAACCATCTCCCCTCCCCTCCCTTCCCTTCTGGCAGCTCCTAAGGCGGGTCGCACCTCCGTATTCTTATGTCCTCGGCACACGAGCCAGCAGTCGTTTTCGGCAATCTGCGATCACTCACGCGCAGCAACTACCGTTTGGTTCTCAGTTGAGCTCTTGATGGTATAAAGGTATCAGAACTTCTACGATGTTTTCCAAACCATTAGGTCACAATTATAGAGACGCCAGAGAGTCAAAGGAAAAACGATGGTGATAGCTAATGTAATTCTTCAGGGTTTCCTGGTGAGATCTTGATATGTGGAATAATCGGGTCTACTGCCGGATGTTTGTGTCGCTCTGGCACAATATTTCGGCCACGTAACTCGTTGCCTTCTTCAGGTGCGACCTGAGACTATTGGAGGATCTTGTCCAGTATTTATGCCCAGAGGGCGCTGGGTGCTCTCTCTGCCGTCCGCGTCCGCCTGGTGCTGCCTGTAACGTGTTGCCTCTTTCCCGGTGCTCCCTCGGACGTCCGCGCCCGACTTGGTCGCCGTCTGTGGCAACTGTCTGAGGCCCGTCCTGTGTCGGGCGTTCCGTTCGCGATCCGCGCCCGCCTGGTGTTGCTCCTGAGGTTTTGGCCCTTCCCTGGTGCTCCCACGGACGTCCGCGCCCGGCTAGTCCACCATCTGTGGTCGTGGCAGCTGTCTGGAGCCGGACTCGTGTTTGTTGGGAATCTCTTGTGGAGCGAATGCTCCCTTACGACGTCTGGAAACGAGCGCATGTCATTTCTGTTATAAGAGAAAGGGTAACAGGTGGGATGCACGTAGTTATAGAGCAATGTTGCTGACATACATCTACTTCTGGATCCCTGAGCATGTTCTAGTCTCACGCATTATCACTTTCCTGGAGGGGAACATGCTTTTATGATAGAATTAGCAAGGATCCAAGAAAAGCCATTCATTGGAAACACCGCTTGCCTTAGCCATACATGATACCTTTCAAACCATAAATGGATGTGGCTTATGGTTGAAATAGATCAAATGGCTCTGAGCACTATTGGACTTAACATCTGAGGTCATCAGTCACCTAGAACTACTTAAACCTAACCAACCTAAAGACATCACACGCATCCATGCCCGAGACAAGATTCGAACCTGCTACCGTAACGGTCTTGTGGTTCCAGACTGAAGCGCCTAGAACCTCTTAGCCACAGCGGCCGGCGATTTGGCTTATGTCTTCCTAGATCCTAGAAAGGCGGGTTTATGTCGTCCTAGATTTTCGAAAAGCGTTCGACGCTGTACCAAGTCGTTATTCGCTAACGAAGATACGTTCATAGGGACTTTCATAGCAAATATGGGAACCGGTCGATTAGTATTAGACTGACACGAAGCAGTTCGTTACCTGGACAGCGAATGTTCTACAAAAACGAAAGTAACATCGTCGTATCCCAGGAAATCACAATAGGAGGGTCTCAGTATAAATCAGATATGGTCTGTCGCAATGTCCTAAGGAAATGCAGAAATACTTGGACAAAATTTCCACATGGTGTAATGAATAGCAGTTCTCTTTAAGTGTGGATAAACGTACGATAATGCCTATTACAAAGAGAAAGGGCACCATAATATGTGGCAATAAAATTAGTGGTGAACATCTTGATTGTATACATCTTCATTACATATCAACGTGTAAGTATTTAGGTGTGATACTAAGAAGATATTTCAAAGGGACGATAACGTAAACTCAGCATTAGGAAACAGCAGTGGAAGACTTTAAGACTTGGAGCGGTTCTAGAAAAATGCAGTGCGTCTACAGAGGAAATTACATACAAGGCGCAAGTGTGGCATATCATAGTAATTCCTGTGCTTTATAGGGTCCTCATCAAGTAGATATGACAACTGTAGTCGAAGGAATTCAAAGACGTGCTTGTAGGGTCCTGACAGTTCGGTATAGCCCCTTAAGAAGGCGTAACAAAACTGATCGAGAAACTTTAATGAGAATCCTTGCAAGACCGACGACACACTTCTCGAGAAACTGCATTGCCAAAATTTAGAGAACCTGTACTCAAGGAAAACTGTGCGACCACATTACTGCTACCATCATGTAATAGCAATCATGGCACCAGCGGACGCATCAGACAAAAAAATGGCTCTAAGCACTATGGCTCTTAACATCTGTGGACATCAGTCCCCTAGAACTTAGAACTACTTAAACCTAACTAACATAAGGACATCACACACATACATGCCCGACGCAGGATTCGAACCTGCGACCGTAGCAGCAGCACGGTTCCGGACTGAAGCGCCTAGAACCCGTCGGCCACAGAGGCCGGGGCATCAGAAAATCTTTCCTCTCGCTCAATACGCGGGAGCAATACAAAGGAAACACGATAGTTCTGGTTCTATGTACCTCCGCTATACACTGTACAGTGGCTTACAGAATACATACAGGGGTCGGATAAAAGTATCGCATGTTCGAACGTACAGGTTGAAAATTATTGAACTATATGAAAAAAAGTAAGTTAGTTATAAATTATGGGTTAGTTACAAACTACGGCCTGCAGACACTTTATTCAACATCTGAACGTCACTACAGATATTCAGATTTTGGTCATGCCGTTTTCGATATGGCTGCCATCATTGGCGATGAGGTGGCGCAGACGAATAGTGAAATTCCGCCTGATCCGCTGAAGTGTCGGAACATCGATGCTGTCGATGACCTCCTGAGTGGCTGTTTTCAGCTCAGCAATGGTTTTGAGGTTATTGTCTTTAACATAGTCCCACAAAACGGGGTCGCATGTTTTCAGATGCGGAGAATATGGCGGCCCAAGCCAGTGGCCTCTGGGTACCCCAGAACCAGATTGGGGTTCCTAAAGGGCTCCTCCGGGACATCAAACACTCTCCTGGTCTGACGGTGTCGAGCTCCGTCTTGCATGAACCTCATCTTGTCGAAATCAGAGTAACTTTGCATATTGGCGATGAAATCATCCAAAACCTTTACGTACCGTTCGTTAGTCAACGTACTATCAAGGAAAATCGCACTAATTACTGCGTGACTGGACATTTCACACCACACAGTCACCCGTTGATGGTGAAGAGACTTCTCGATTTCGAATGCCGGCTCTTAGTCCCCCAAATGCGCCAAGTTTGCTTACTCACGAACCCATACAAATGAAAGTGGGCTTCGTCACTTAACCAAACCATGTAGCGCATACTAATTCCCATCATGCCCCGCAGCCAACCGTGCATATTGAACATCCTATCGCAAACCGTTCAGAAGTTATGACGATTTTTTTTCGTATAGTTCAATAACTGTGATCCTGAACATGCAGATGTTTGCCAACCCTGCAAGTTGCGTTGTTGTATTTGACCACAAACGGCACCCGTGTGATGTTCTCAATACTTTGCAAGTGTCAGTCGTCATCAGAACATTGTTCTGTGCATTTCTGAGAGCGTTATGTCGGATGTAAGTGACTTCGAACGTGAGCTGTTGGCGCTCATTTGTAAGCTGGGTACCCGAAGTGTTCCGTGTTTCAAAAGGCATCGTATCGAAGATTTATACCGCATACAGGGAAAGTAGAAAAACATCATGTGCTAAGTCACAATGCGGCCGAAAGCGCGTGTCGAGTGATCGTGATAGACGATCATTGAAGAGGATTGTGACGGAAAATAAGAGGAACAGATGCAAACGCCACTGCAGAAATGTCGCACCCGTGAACACCGTCAGCACCAAAGCAACACGTAGGAAGCTCGATAAGCAGGAATTTCCAGGGCGAGCCGGAATTCTGAAACCACTCGTCACCGACGCAAATGTCCGCAACAGAAAAACGTGGTGGCGAGGCCATAGAACCCGGACACTGGAACAATAGACGAAATTCATTTGGTCGGATTTGTTTTCAAGCGGTTTCCAACTTCCGGCCGAGTTTCCGTACAAAGAGTGAAATATGGCGGGGTTTGGGTGATGATTTGGGTAGCCATATCATCGTATCAAACGGTTACTCTGCAAGGTAACATTATTGCCGGGAATTAGGTGACCATTTTATCTGATCAGGTCTCTCCTATTGTTCTAACGGCGACCGGAACGGTCGCGGGGTTGAAGTGACTGAAATCGCGGCGAGACCCGCGGAGCGGCCCGCAAACAACACAACGGAAGAGGACGGACACGACCAACGAAGTACAGAACGAACAACAACGAGATCGAAACAACAGTCACAAGAAAACCTAACAATCACGTCCACTTGTACCCAAAACAAGAAAGTAAAGTGTCCAGAGACGTACGCAAGGTTAGACTGGCTGGCTGAGCTTTTTTTTTTCTTTATTGTGATTTCATTCCCCTCCCCATATGCGCAGGGGAGGGCTGTCAGCGGCACAATCCGCCGCTCTTCACCCGAGTGACATGAACTTAAAATAAGAGTAAAATGGTACATACATAAGGCGATAAAGGGGAACTTAAAACAGTATAATGGGAGAAAATGGAGGTAAAAAATATAGACTAACATGGAGACATTCATAGAGGACAGTTAAAAAAAGTCACCAGAAAGTTAAAAAACACAGTTGGCGATTCTTCAAAACTCAGAGAAGACACTGAATGGATGAACATGTTAAAAGTCGGCCACAGTAGTAAAAACACTCAGGAAAAACACACTTAAAACCCACTTGGAGCACACACGACGAAGAATAAAACTGCCAGGCGGGCCCTGCCGAGGGAAAGGGCAGAGAGGATGGAAAAGGAGGGGAGAGCAAGGGGCAGCAGGGGAAGCGGCAGGATGAAGAGAGGAGAGGCATCAGTGGGTACACGAAGAGGCAGGAGACACATGGGGTGGGAGACAAAGAGGGAAGACAGGGCAGGAGGGAGTGCAGAGACACTGAATGGAGGCACAAGAGATGGAGGGGGAGTAGGAGGGGGAATCCGCTCAGGAGGGGGGAGAGGGAGGAGAGGGAACCCTGAGGAGGAGGCAGGAAGATGGGGTTAGAGTTGGTAGGAAGGGTAGATGTCAGGGTAAAGCTCATCATCTGGGAGGGGTAGACGGTGGAAGTTGCGTTGGGAAAGGAGATGAAGGATGTGGAGATGGAGAGAGGGTGGGACACAACAGTAAAGACGCGGCAACTGGTTGGGTGTGGAGAGGAAGGGATACACCAGGGGGTGAGGGGGATCAAGGCGGTGGACAATATATAGTGTGCGGATGCGATCAAGGAAAAGTTGGGGGAAGGGGATGAGGTTGTAGAGTATGCGTGTGGGGGACGGAAGGCGGATGCGGAAGGCGAGGTGGAGCACATGGCGTTCGAGGATTTGGAGGGCTTTATAGAACCGGGGAGTGGCGGAAATCCAAGCTATGCTGGCATAACAGAGGATGGGGTGGATCAAGGATTTGTAGGTGTGAAGGATGGTGGAAGGATGCAGACCCCACATCCGGCTGGACACTTTCAGGAGGCAGAGGCGGTTGTGAGCTTTGTTTTGGATGGTAAGGAGATGAGGAGTCCAGGTGAAGTGGCGGTCGAGTGTGAGGCCAAGGTATATGAGGGTAGGAGTGAGGTGGATAGGACGGCCATAAATGGTGAGGTAGAAATCATGGAGGCGGAAGGAGCGGGTGGTGCGGCCTATGATGATCGCCTGGGTCTTGGAGGGATTAACACGGAGCAACCACTGGTTGCACCAAGCGTGAATTGGTCAATGTGGGTTTGGAGGGTACGTTGGGACCGTTGAAGGGTAGGATAAAGGGCTAGGAAGGCGGTGTCATCAGCGAACTGGAGAAGATGAACAGGAGGGGGAGGTTTGGGTATATCAGCAGTATACAGGAGATAGAGGAGAGGGGAAAGGACAGAACCTTGGGGCACGCCGGGAGAGGGATAGAAAGTACGGGAGTTGTAATTGTGGATAGTCTCATAGGAGGGACGATGGGAGAGGAAGGAAGCAACAAGCGGACGAAGTTGATGGGGAGAGCATAGGTCTGGAGTTTGAAGAGGAGCCCGGGATGCCAGACACGGTCATAGGCGTTCTGGAGATCAAGGGAAACAAAGATAGCGGAGCGACGGGAGTTAAGTTGGAGGAAAGAAGATTGGTAAGGTTAAGGAGCTGGTCGTCAGTGGAGAAGGAAGGCCGGAAGCCACATTGGGGAATAGGAAGGAGGCACTGCTGGTTCAGGTGGCGGTGAATAGACTGGCTGAGCGAGAGGCAGGCGCTTAAATACTCTATCGGGGGCGCCGCTATTGGCCGCTGGAACGACGTGTTCCTCCGTGGCGCCCTCACACTAAATGCGGGCCAGGCGGCGCGCGCCGCCACAGCTTACGGCGCGATGGTGCAGAGTTCTATAGGGGTCTTCGACGTCCATGACGTCTGGCGGGGATTCAAATTCCGCGGCGCGCGGTACCAGACCTATGGTACAATGTTTGTTTCCCATGGGTGACACTTTATTCCAAGACGTCAGCGGACCTATTCACACAGCTCACATCGTCCAATATTGGTTTTGTGAGCACGAGGATGAAGTGTCGAATCTCCCCTGTCCACCAAAATCGACAGATCTCAATTTTGTTGAGTCTTTATGATCTACTTTGTAGAGAAGGGTGTTTGATCGCTATCCACCTCCATTGTCACTACCTGAACTTGCCACTGTTTGGCAAGGTTCAACTGAAAACCATACAAGACCTTTATTTATCTGTTCCCAGACGACTGGAAGCTGTTTTGAATGCCAACGGTTGTCCTACACCGTACTGGCCATGGTAATGTGTTGTGTTTTAAGTGTTTCCATATTTTTCTCCTCCGCCTGTATGTAGATTTCAATATATATGTCGATCTAAAGAATGTTGAGTGGCACCCTACCTAGAAAAGTATCACCGCCTTAATCAGCGCGTACTGCATATTAGAATATGAGGTGTCTGAGTATCGTTTGCCTGAAGTGATTGAAGGGAAATTACAGAAAAGCTAAAAAAATATACTCCATAACTAAAAAAAAGGTAGTTTGATCAGTGAGAAGACGCAGTAAGCATCTTAATTGTGGTTTTAAGAAAATTTTGTTAGACGTAGGGCTGCAACATTTCGGAAGCCCGTATGAACTTCTGCTTATACAATTCTGTGACGCTGTAGCAGAGCGGTTCTATGCGCTTCAGTCCGGAACCGCGCTGCTACGGTCGCAGGTTCGAATCCTGCCTCGGGCATGGATGTGTGTGATGTCCTTAGGTTAGTTAGGCTTAAGTAGTTCTAAGTTCTAGGGGACTGATGACCTCAGATGTTAAGTTCCATAGTGCTTAGGGGCAATTCTGTGAGGTACGTGTGACACAAAGCATATTAAGATGTAGTGGACTGAAAGAAGTGGAAGGAACGGGTCCTTACCCTGTTACCCATGAATTTACCTCATTTGCAAGGAATTGCCACTGGAAAAAAAGTAGCATTGGGTGCGGTTTAGATTGAACTCAATAAATCGAAAACTAATTTTCGCACTGGTACGAAGTCGTCTGTTTTGACGGAATCCTGAACAGGGGTCTATACGCGAAGTAGCCTGATCGAATCCTGGGCTTTGCAAGAAATTTCAAGAATTTTCCCGTTAGGGGAGTAGAAGTGCTGATTACTACACTCTGTGTTAATGTCCTGCGTTATAATCTGAACTCTCTATTTTACGTCACGCAGTGTAGGAACGTAACACTGTCGATGTTCAAGCACCAGGAGGATGTTGTTAAGCTTGGTTTCCCGCTGGTGCAGTTTGAGAGGGGTAGGCCATCAGCCAGTACTCCGTTTCAGCGTCATCCGTTTTTGATCAGCGTACAATATCTCAAACACGGCAGTTCGCTATACATACTGGTTTCGGCTCCTGCACGAGTCAGTAGTATACTTACGACGTCCCACCTTGAGCCGGTTTCAATATTAAAAACAAAAAAAAAGAGACGCTCTTTCAGGCACTGAGCCATGCAAGTTGGTGTGTTCATTACTGTGACCTACTTTTAGAGGATATTTGATAGATATCAACGAGACAGAAAGTTTGGCTACGCTAAGGATAAACCGAGACTTCCATAGAATTGAAAGCTTATTAAATTTGAAGAGTATAGTAGGATATAGGGAAAAGTATCGTCACTAGAAGGGGGAAGTTATTGCGCTGTAGAATCGCGCTGTGGAATCGTCAAAGTTAACTCTAGATGAGCTGAAAGAATTAACTGAGTGGGACAGGCCAGGGGAACGAGTCGATAAGGGAGACAATCGTCGTTGTAGTACAATGAAGGAAATTATCTACGTAGAACCTACTGAAGGTACAGTGAGAGGAAGAAAAAATGTCACTAGCGAAGGAAAGGCTTCCGAAAATGAAGCGGAAACACCACATTGAGAACAGTATCAAACACTTTTTTGAACATTTGAAGCACTTGGGATTTCATTAACACCTTACGAAAAAGGACTTCAGGACCTTAATCTACAACGTAAACTTTAACCAAGCTGGAGAAAAGAAAGAAACATCAGTGTTTAACGTGCCGTCGACGACGAGGTCATTAGTGACAGTGCGCAAGCTTAGATTGGGGACGAATGGAGAAGATCGGCCGCACCCTTCCAAAGGAACCATCCCGACATTTGTCTCAACCGATTCAGGGATAAATTGAATTATGATGGGAGTTTAACCGCCGTTATACTGAATACGAGACTCGTGCCTTACCACTGCGCCTTCTTGTTCGGTAAACCCAGACGGGAGTTGGTAGCCACCATGATTACAAATTCAGGTGATACACTGTACGTTTGATGAGGAAGACTCACAGTTACTTTTAGATGAAATAAGTCAAGTATTTGCCTGAATCAGAAAATGTAGAGGAATAATAAGGTGGTGCTTATCTGCATATAAATTTTATTATAAGGCACAGGAGAAACGAAATGAGAATTTTTGCATTCCACGGTGGAGAGAATAAGAAGAGAGGGGTGCCACTTTAAACAAATCCCACGCTTAGCCTAAGCCGTGGTGGGAGACACATTCCTTAGCAGAAAAGCGACAGCCAACTCGCGCTTACTGTAGCCTCTGAAATAACACCAAGTTATTGCGTAACCGAGCGGCCGAATTTTAAAAACTGGTATGTAGGCCCTCTGATCTCGCCGAAATTGATAAAGTTAAATTCTGTGTTTACTGTGAGGCTGAACTCGGCCGCCTGCATCAGTTACACCGAGAAGCCCTTTAGGTAAACACGCAGGGGGAGACATGTCAGCGGGCACGTAGAGGGGCTCAGCTGAGGGCTTCCATCCCTTCGTACGCGTTTCGTACTGTGAGCGGCCAAAGGTGACTGCCGTGCAATTTATGCTCACATAAAAACGTAACATTTAACAACTACAACACAATATTGATTAAAATAACGTGATGAGTGGGTGTTGTGTGATGTCCCTAGGTTAGTTAGGTTTAAGTAGTTCTAGGTTCTAGGGGACTGATGACCGTAGATGTTAAGTCCCATAGTGCTCAGAGCCATTTAGAACCATTTGATTAAAATAAATTAAATGCACTGAAGTGAAATGAGTGAACCGGTGAGATGAAATAACTCAAAACGAAATCACTCGAATCCGGTTTCCTGATTATCGAGGGCATGCGCTTCAACCACTGAGCTCTCTGAGCACGATTCCGTGATTCAAAATTTCATTGACAGTGGTTTTTCCAACTATTTTTTCCGAACAGTACTACCAGAAATTCTGACGCGGAATATGTGGGAACCGCACCACCTCCACCAAATTCGTTACACCAGTGATGTTACTCAAAAATCGTAGGTGGAAACATCAGTGATAACGAAAGCCTCAGTGATGTGAGAAGGCGTGCTCAGAAAGTCGAATGATGATTGTGTTCACCAAGTAATGCCACCCGCTAGAAATAAATTTATAATTTTTAATAAATTATGATTTTTCGTAAAATCTTTAGTAGAACAGAACGTGTATACGAAAACAGATAACTAGTTTCAACAGTGTCCGTTCATCTTCAGAACAGAATATAAAAAGCTGTGTCCAACGTAAGTGGACACTTTGTCAATCCGCTGTTATAAACGTAAGTGAATGTTAGTTTCGAACTCGTTCGTGTAAAGTGAGTACACAGTAGGTACTGTATCTACACTGAAGAGCCAAAGAAACTGTTACACCTGCTTAATATCGCGTAGGGGCCCCGCGAGCACGCAGAAGTGCCGCACACGACGTGACATGGACTCGACTAATGTTTGAAGTAGTGCTGGAGGGAACTGAAACCATGAATCCTGCAGGTCTGCCCATAAATCCGTAAGAGTACGAGGGGTGGAGAGCTCTTCTGCAACTCCACGTTGCAAGGCACCCAAGATATGCTAAATAATGTTCACTTCTGGGGAGTTTGGTGGCCAGCGGAAGTGTTTCAACTAAGAAGAGTGTTCCTGGAGCCACTCTGTAGCAATTCTGGACGTCTGATGTGTCGCACTGTCCTGATGGAATTGCCCAAGTCCGTCGGAATGCACAACGGACATTAAGAGATACAGGTGATCAGACAGGATGCTTACGTACGTGTAATCCGTCAGAGTCGTATCTAGACGTATCAGGGGTCCCATATCACTCCAACTGCACACGCCTCACACCATTACAAAACCTCTAACAGCTTGAACAGTACCCTGATGACATGCAGGGTCCGTGGATTCATGAAGTTGTCTCTACACACGTACACGTCCATCCTCTCGATAGAATTTGAAACGAGACCCGTCCGACTAGGCAACAGGTATCCAGTCATCAACAGTCCAATGCCGATATTGACGGGCCCAAGCGACGCGTAAAGCTTCGTGTCGTGCAGTCATCAATGATATACGAGCTAGCCTTTGTCCCCGAAAGCCCATAGCGTGGTTGTTTCGTTGAATGGTTCGACACTTGTTGATGACGCAACACTGAAATCTGCACCAATCTGCAGAAGGGTTTCAGTTCTGTCACGTCGAACGGTTCTGCTTAGTCGTCGTTGGTCCCGTTCTTGATGGATCTTTTTCCAGCCGCAGCGATGTCAGATTCCTGATATTCACGGTACACTCGTGAAATGGTCTTACTGGGAAATCCCCATTTCATCGCTACATCGGAGATGATGCGTCCCATCGCTCGTGCGCGACTACAACTCTACGTTCAAACTCACATCTTGATAACCTGCCACCGTAGCAGCAGTAACCGATCTAACAACTGAGCCAGACACTTGCTGTGTTATATACACTCCTGGAAATGGAAAAAAGAACACATTGACACCGGTGTGTCAGACCCACCTTACTTGCTCCGGACACTGCGAGAGGGCTGTACAAGCAATGATCACACGCACGGCGCAGCGGACACACCAGGAACCGCGGTGTTGGCCGTCGAATGGCGCTAGCTGCGCAGCATTTGTGCACCGCCGCCGTCAGTGTCAGCCAGTTTGCCGTGGCTACGGAGCTCAAAAAATGGCTCTGAGCACTATGGGACTTAACATCTATGGTCATCAGTCCCCTAGAACTTAGAACTACTTAAACCTAACTAACCTAAGGACAGCACACAACACCCAGCCATCACGAGGCAGAGAAAATCCCTGACCCCGCCGGGAATCGAACCCGGGAACCCGGGCGTGGGAAGCGAGAACGCTACCGCACGACCACGAGATGCGGGCACATACGGAGCTCCATCGCAGTCTTTAACACTGGTAGCATGCCGCGACAGCGTGGACGTGAACCGTATGTGCAGTTGACGGACTTTGAGCGAGGGCGTATAGTGGGCATGCGGGAGGCCGGGTGGACGTACTGCCGAATTGCTCAACACGTGGGGCGTAAGGTCTCCACAGTACATCGATGTTGTCGCCAGTGGTCGGCGGAAGGTGCACGTGCCCGTCGACCTGGGACCGGACCGCAGCGACGCACGGATGCACGCCAAGACCGTAGGATCCTACGCAGTGGCGTAGGGGACCGCACCGCCACTTCCCAGCAAATTAGGGACACTGTTGCTCCTGGGGTATCGGCGAGGACCATTCGCAACCGTCTCCATGAAGCTGGGCTACGGTCCCGCACACCGTTAGGCCGTCTTCCGCTCACGCCCCAACATCGTGCAGCCTGCCTCCAGTGGTGTCGCGACAGGCGTGAATGGAGGGACGAATGGAGACGTGTCGTCTTCAGCGATGAGAGTCGCTTCTGCCTTGGTGCCAATGATGGTCGTATGCGTGTTTGGCGCCGTGCAGGTGAGCGCCACAATCAGGACTGCATACGACCGAGGCACACAGGGCCAACACCCGGCATCATGGTGTGGGGAGCGATCTCCTACACTGGCCGTACACCACTGGTGATCGTCGAGGGGACACTGAATAGTGCACGGTACATCCAAACCGTCATCGAACCCATCGTTCTACCATTCCTAGACCGGCTAGGGAACTTGCTGTTCCAACAGGACAATGCACGTCCGCATGTATCCCGTGCCACCCAACGTGCTCTAGAAGGTGTAAGTCAACTACCCTGGCCAGCAAGATCTCCGGATCTGTCCCCCATTGAGCATGTTTGGGACTGGATGAAGCGTCGTCTCACGCGGTCTGCACGTCCAGCACGAACGCTGGTCCAACTGAGGCGCCAGGTGGAAATGGCATGGCAAGCCGTTCCACGGGACTACATCAAGCATCTCTACGATCGTCTCCATGGGAGAATAGCAGCCTGCATTGCTGCGAAAGGTGGATATACACTGTACTAGTGCCGACATTGTGCATGCTCTGTTGCCTGTGTCTATGTGCCTGTGGTTCTGTCAGTGTGATCATGTGATGTATCTGACCCCAGGAATGTGTCAATAAAGTTTCCCCTTCCTGGGACAATGAGTTCACGGTGTTCTTATTTCAATTTCCAGGAGTGTATATCTCAGTATTTGAACACACATGCCTACACCAGATTCTTTGGGGCTTCAGTTTACATGAGAGCAGTGTTGTCGTGCTTTTAGACATAGAAAATATTTTAGGAACAAACAAACAAACACACACACACACACACACACACACACACACACACACACACACACAACCCGTTAAATTCGATGTGGAATATTGTACTTGCGTCGAGTGACTGAATTACATGTCATTGGTCGATGCGTACCTTAGAAATTGTGCAAATACATTACAAAAGCGTGGTTTTATTTTATTTCCTCTCATTTCGTCTCTATTGTCTCAGGCGCGAAACGACGCAGGTGATCATGACCATACTGGTTCGCTACAACGGATGGTGCCACATTGGTCACCGTGGAAGACTGCTATACCTTTTTTTCCCAAACGTCGATTCAGCCACTCACATCGAAGTACATTACACGTTGTAACCAAGCAATAGAGACCTGAAAATCGTTTCGAAGGGTTGAAACCGGTCTTGATAAGCTGAATCATTTCACAGATGTGATTTAAATAAACAGTTTTAAATTATATATGGAGCGAGAGGGCGAGCGACAGTTGGGTTTAACGTCCCGTCGACGTCGAGGTCAGTAGAGGAGAGCGGCGAAATGAGGTTCAATTTAGCGATGATAAAAGCAGTGTTGAGGGAGGACGCCTAGAAGATAGACAGTCTGCCAGCCACACCTCATACGACGTTACATGATGCGTTTTTCTTTCAAATTACTCTGCGACTCAAAACAATAAATAAGTGTTTATCTATAAGTACTCTTGTGCAAATAAGTACAAAATGATGCTGATATTATTAATACATTAGGGAAAAAGGTTATCAATAGTTATTCCTTGAAATATGCTACATAAACTACTTAAACCTAACTAACCTAAGGACAGCACACATATCTGAGGCAGGATTCGAACCTGCCACCGTAGCGGTCACGCGGTTCCAGACTGTAGCGCCTAGAACCGCACGGCCACGACGGCCGGCACTGAAAGTAAGTATATGATACGATTTATATGAATAGTATACTGTTTGGTCGCGCGGGATTAGCCGAACGGTCTACGGTGCTGCAGTCATGGACTGTGAGGCCGTTTCCGGCGGAGGTTCTAGTCCTCCCTCGGACATGGGTGTGTGTGTTTGTCCTTAGGATAATTTAGGTTAAGTAGTGTGTAAGCTTAGGGACTGATGACCTTAGCAGTTAAGTCCCATAAGATTTCACATACATTTGAACATTTTGAGTATACTGTTTGTACGTACAATTTTCTCCAATAACGATCCCGTAATATATTTTTCCTTGCATCATCCATAAACGTCGTAAAACCTAAACGCAACGATGTGGGACGTTCCTCGCGAGGAACATTCTTCCCTATAAAATTATGTGATAGTTACAGCCAGGAAACTGAATGAGTTTGGCCTTAAAGGTGCGGAAGAGGCACTTCTGATGTAGCGCTTGATGATGAGACAAGATCTACGATTTATCGACTTAAAACAGTATTCGATAACGTAAAATCATTTAAGATGTTTGAAATTCTCGGAGAAATACGTATAATGTGTAAAGAATAGGCAGGTGTTATACAATAGGAACCAATAAGAACTACTAAGAACGAGTAACCAAGATTAAAAGGTCAGTAGCAGAAATTTTTGAAGATGTTTTGGCGTGCTTCTGCCACATCTTTCATTAAAAGTTGGAGGCTGGTTTTAGCTTTTATGAAAGATTGGTCAAAGATATTTGACAGTGTAGTACAGATTTGAAGCAGAGATGCAGTCTTTATGCCCTACCGTTCAATCTGTATATCGGAAATACAAAGGCAGAAACAAAAAAAGGATTAGGTGTGGGATTAGATCCTAGGCGCAGTGCCTGACAAAACAAAGAGGTTGATAGAAGAAGCGGACTACATTTCTTGCTGAAAGCAGTGTGCTGTTATCAAACATAAATTTCTAAGAATATGCGTCTATATGATGATGTTCTCTACAGAGTCGGCAAGAGGAGGAGTATGTGGAAAACATTGGCTACAAGAAGGGTGGTAGCACAAGAGTGATTGACTTCAGGGGTTCTAGAGGGAGTCGTAAGTGCTAAATGTGTAGACGAAGACAGAGATAGGAAAATATCGAACAAATAATTCACGTCCCAGGACGTGAGTGCTACGATTACTTGAAGAAGTTGGCACAGGGCAAGAAGTCGTGAGGTATCGCAAAAAAAACAATCATAAGACGAAATAAAATTTTTTAAAAATGCCAGAAAGGAATGCTGAATTACATGACTAAGACTGTACATCTAGAATAACAAAAACTATGTGAAAACTAGCTAGCGATGAAACGTACTTGGCAGCACACAAAAGCTTAGGTGAATGATTACGAATAGAAATTACTTATCTTCTGTTATCGTAATGCATTGATATATATTTCTGATTCACTATTTATCTCATTGTACGTAATTTTTTCATAAGAATAAAAAGTATACAGTGATTCCAGAATGAGATTTTCACTCTGCAGCGGAGTGTGCGCTGATATGAAACTTCCTGGCAGATTAAAACTGTGTGCCCGACCGAGACTCGAACTCGGGACCTTTGCCTTTCGCGGGCAAGTGCTCTACCAACTGAGCTACCGAAGCACGACTCACGCCCGGTACTCACAGCTTTACTTCTGCAAGGTTCGCAGGAGAGCTTCTGTAAAGTTTGGAAGGTAGGAGACGAGGTACTGGCAGAAGTAAAGCTGTGAGTACCGGGCGTGAGTCGTGCTTCGGTAGCTCAGTTGGTAGAGCACTTGCCCGCGAAAGGCAAAGGTCCCGAGTTCGAGTCTCGGTCGGGCACACAGTTTTAATCTGCCAGGAAGTTTCATATCAGTGCACACTCCGCTGCAGAGTGAAAATCTCATTCTGGAAACATCCCCCAGGCTGTGGCTAAGCCATGTCTCCGCAATATCCTTTCTTTCAGGAGTGCTAGTTCTGCAAGGTTCGCAGGAGAGCTTCTGTAAAGTTTGGAAGGTAGGAGACGAGGTACTGGCAGAAGTAAAGCTGTGAGTACCGGGCGTGAGTCGTGCTTCGGTAGCTCAGTTGGTAGAGCACTTGCCCGCGAAAGGCAAAGGTCCCGAGTTCGAGTCTCGGTCGGGCACACAGTTTTAATCTGCCAGGAAGTTTCATATACAGTGATTATTTAATGTTGTTATGATTTTATCCTCAGAGGGTGTCGTTGCCCAAGCACTGTTCTTTTGCATATTCGTTAATAAGTCGTTTTCTACGTTTCCTTAGGCAGTATGGAAACGTATGCACTTCGGATATTACTGGGTTGTTTATGCTACATCATTTGATATGATACCTAATTTAATGTATTTGTTACCGTTTTGTTCGTTGTTTTTACTTAGTTTCGATTTTGTTGTTCATGTTTGAAGAATGCTTACAGTCAAAATAGGTCACTGTGTTACTAGACAATTATTTTCGTCTGGATGAAGTGAAGTTAGTTAGTTGGCTAGTTACATGTTTCATAGATAATTCGAAATATTTTTTTATCAAAATGCTGTGGAATGAATAGTTTACAGGATATAAATACATGACTGGTTTTGACATTGATGAACATATTTTTCAATATCACTCATACAATTACGTTTAAAAATTACGTGTTTTCCTTTTTTCCTACAGGCTGCTATTTTGTAAATAAAAATTCATCTGCAGAATAGAAATGAGTTTAGTTTAGATCTTAAACCTGGTTTAGTATCTGTCAGACATTTTATGCTAGTTAGCAAATCATCAAAGATTTTTGTTGATGCATACTGAACTCTTTTTCTGAGCCACTGGTAGCTTTAATACCTGGTAATAAACGTCATATTTTCTTTTATTGTTGTAGTTATGGACATCGCCAATTCTGATGAATTACGTATGACGAATTTCACTAGCGAACATATGTATTGTGAAGATGCAGTGAAAACGTTGAGGCCATTCGAAGAGATACGTAGAGGATGATTGCTGACGAACACCACACAGTTTATTCTCACTGCTTGCTTTCGTGCAAGTAATACTTGTTAAGTGATGGATTCTCCTAGAAAATTATTCCATAAAACGTTATTGAGTGCAAATAAGCAAAATATGTTAGGAAGTTGATTCGTTTGTTTCCAAGACTGGCAATTGTACTAAGAGGAAAAGTATCTGAACTTAGTTGTTTGCGCAGCGCAGTAAACCTTCCAGTTAAAATTTTCAACACTACATACAATCAGAATCTGAAGCATTTTACGTTGTTTATCGATCCTACGTCATATTGTTGGTGTACCTCTTTGTTCAGAGAACTGAATAGTGTGTTTTCTGAAAATTTTGAGAGCGTTTTTTTTTTTGTGAGGTGGGGGGGGGGGAGGGAGGGTTGGGGGCGGGGAGGGGGGAGGCATCGTTAACAATTTCTTCTGTTGCTTCCGCTTTTATTATGTTGTAACACCTAAATAGTTATTGTTAAGTGGAAGGTCATTTACATACATAGGAAATAGGTTAGAAGTGGACCAAACATTCAATCTTGTAGGACGTCCTTCGTGATTTCTCCGCAGTCATTAAAATCACCTCTCCTAATATTTTTTGAATTCACAGCAACAAACAGAATGCAAAATTTTAAGTAGGTTTCAGACTAGTTACTCATAAAAAGCATTAATTCCATAAAACTGAAGTTTTCTGAGGGAGTCTCACAATCAAACGGCTTGGAAATATAAAAAAATATCAGATGGTGGTAAATGAATGAAGAGCTGTTATATAAATCACGGCATTCTTCGAAATAACAATTACGTCATATTTTAGTCACAGGTCTTCGGAGAGAAATTGTAAGTGTGAAACATATCTGAGAATGCAACTGGCAGAGGGAAGGTAAAGAAGGGTTATTAAGTCGGCGACGTGATCATTAGGGACGTGACCATTTCTGGCTGGAGAAGGAAATCGGTAACATTCCGTTCAAAGAAAACAGTCTCACGTTTAATTAAACAGAATTATAGAAACCACATGAAACCTAAATCAGGACGGGAAATTGAACTCTGCTACACACGAATGTAAGACCGGTCGCCTAACTGCTACGTCATGTCACCTGGTCTGTGCGATGGTTTGTGTTCAGACACCTCAGCGCTCTATTCAGAACGCACCTTACCCGTACAGCTGAGACTCTTCAGAGAATTCATTTTTCTCCTGTAGGCAGCTGTAAGTCGAGACAAGCCGAAGGATGATACCAGACATCTGTGACAGCCTGCAAATCTCTCTCTCAAATTCACACTAGCGTGTCAGCGGTAGGAAGTGGCCGGAGTTAAGGTGAGCCTGTTCTTAGGCAAGAAATTCCTCCTTTCTATGCACAGGTCCCCACATCGATCTCTGAAGCCTGTCGGAACGTAAGCTAAGGCGAACCGGAGCAAAACCTTCGACAGCAAGATTAATGCGCCTCTGTGACTGATGGCTGAACTACGTTCGCAAGAAGGGCTCTCAGACACAATGAGCCACCTCCAGCGTCAATTTACAGGAAATTTGCTTCTGAAACAACGTTACAGAAACATGGTGCTCTCGGAATGAATGTGGAATATTCTAAAAGATTAAATCCTCTTGTGCCAGTGTTAGAGCTAACAACTAACTTTTGCGAAGAAGTCTTTTACACCAACGACCGAAAATTCACTTTTGAACGAAACTAGGGCAGAGTGCTTTACGCACGCAACAGTTTTCAGATTATAAAAGCGTGAACGTTTTCCGCTTTAAAAGTTGTGGTTATTACAAACAAATGCTATAATTAATGCAAAAATAGAGTAACTTGTTTCCTTAAGGCAAGAAGTAAAATTTCAAGACAACCTGCATTCTACATTCACTTCATGCTTATTAGAATTCCATTTACTGCGATGAAAGGACACAATTACATTCCTTAAATTACTTTTCTAGACACTGACTTACTTGCTTTATCAGAATGGGCACAGAACGTAGGTTTGAAAATTGTCTGAAAACCTAGCAATTTTAGTAGCTCACAACAAAGCCTTAGTACCCGGCAGTTCGGGGAATCACTAACACACGTAATCCTAATCGCCACATAAATAATCTTTTCTTCCTCAGCAAATAGCTTCCGGGTGATATTACTCGATCATTGAATAAGCTGGACTGAACACACAACTCCAGTCTGTTATTAAGCTCTCACCATGCATTGCTGGTAAGTCTTTTCTCTTGAGCTTAAAAAGAATCTCGTAGAATCACTAATATCCAATTCTTCATTATGGCGATGCTATTTTACAAGAGCTTTCATAGCAGAGCTCACCCGGATATAACTGACGATCAAACCTTGTGTGGAATACATTTGTGGTGTTAGTTTTTTGGCTGTTTCACTAATTCCTAGGGACAAGTACCACGAATACGTGTAGATACCGATAGAGACACTTAGACACCCTCTCCTTGCTCTACCGTCTGCTCTGTCATTACTCTGCCTCATACTATTCTCAGTTCTATTCTGCTGTTATTATTATTATTATCATTATATATTGCTTGAGTCATTTTTAGACGCATAACAAGTTGCTGTCCAAGAACTGGATGAACTATTCTGCAAATGTTCAGAACAAATGGCTTCTGCAATTGTCAACAGACGGCATGAGGATGAAGAATGCAAAGGAAACAACTGCGTTAAAGACACATAATGTTTATCCACAGGATTTTTGGCCTGTAATTGAAAAGTGTCATAATGACCTATCTAGTTGCCAAATATTCCGGATTAGTCCCGCATTCGGATCTCCGGGAGAGGACTGCCAACGAAAGGGTAACATACTGCGAGTCGGAGTATGGGACATCAGAAGCTGGGGAAGATAGAATATGTAAAAAGGTAAATGCAAAGACTCAGTCTTTCTGTAGTGGTGGTCGGTGTAGTGCAATGGAAAAAAGATAAAGATCTCCGGTTAGATGAAAACGGGCAACATAAAATGGTTCAACGGGAGTAGGATTTGTTGTGAATAGGAAGATAGGACAGAGGGTGAGTTACTGCAAACAGTTCATCGATGGAGTTGCTCTCATCAGAATCGACATCAAAACACCGTCAACAACAACAGTTCATGTACATATACACAAGCTGAAGATGAAGTGATAAAGCATATGAGAATACTGAGCGGTTAATTCAGTATGGAAAAGGAGATTATACTACGTTAATCATGATGGACTGGAATGCGAGTAATAGCCAATAAGCTGTCAAAACTCACAAGAGGAAAAGTATACCTGGAAATTCCTCGGTGACATGGGAAGCTTTTAGCTGGATTACGTCATAGACATAGATTCGAAATCAGATATTGAGCTGTAAGGCCCACCCAGGAGCATATACAGATTCACATCACAAATCTAGTAACGATGAAACGAAGACTGCAACTCGAGAGAATTGTCTGGAAGAATCATTGTGGAATACTGAAGCGCTGATGAATGAAGAGATGCATTCGATATACTCTTGAGGCTGTAGATACTGCGGTAATAAATATCACAATAGACAGTTCAGTTACAAAGGACTGGAAATCTCTGAAAGCGGCAATTGGACAGATAAATGTAGATATAAGGGTAAGGGCACAGGTGACGACACAGTTCTTACGTTACGACTCATCTCTGCCGGACGGGAGTCAACAGGTGGTGCATCGATGTCCCATCATCCGATTATGGGAAGAGGTTTCGGCGCCTGCAGACTTGGCTTTCGGTAGCTGATCTAAAGGAATCTGCAGCGTGATACACGAAGTCTGGTCAAGCTGCCACCAGCATTTCGAGAAATATTTATTTTTTCATAATTCCTGATACAGTTCTACAGTTCTCTGTACAAAATTTGAATAGTTCTGCAGAATTTTGCGAAGAAAACAATAACATTCGGGAAAATTTTAATATTGTAAAAAAATCATTTGAAAATTTGCGGAAACAATTATGATCACGAATACGAATATCTCGCCAAGAGTCCTACAGAAAACGCTGATGACATTTTTTCTGCAGATAATAGTTTATAGATAACTGCAATACTGAGGGACCGTCAAGCGAGCTCTGTGCGCACAGTCGCACATCGCAGTGCGGCTAGTACATCTACATCTACATCTACATATATACTGCGCTAGCCACCAACCGGTGTGTGGCGGAGGGCACAATTCGCGCCAAAGTCATATTTCTCCCCCTGTGTTCCACTCGCGGATCGCGCGAGGGAAAAACTACTGTCTGAACGCCTCAGTACGAGCTCTTATTTCCCTTATCCTTGAATCGTGATCATTGCGCGATTTGAAATTTGGTGGTAATAATATATGCTCTACATCCTCGGTGAAGATCGGATTTCGGACTTTAGTGAGCAGCCCCTTCTGTTTTACGTGCCGTCTATCTGCAAGTGAGTCCCACTTCAAACTTTCTATGAGATTTGTAACGCTCTCGGTATGGCTAAATATACCAGTCACGAATCTTGCCGCTCTTCTTTGGACCTTCTCAATCTCTTGAATCAGACCCAACTGGTAAGGGTCCCATACAGACGAACAATACTCCAAGACTGGACGAACTAAAGTATTGTAAGCTATTTCCTTTGTTGAAGGACTGCATCGCTTCAGGATTCTACCAATAAACCGCAATCTAGAGTTCGCCTTACCCGTTACTTGCGTAATCTGATCATTCCATCTGAGATCATTTGGACTAGTCACACCCACATA
This sequence comes from Schistocerca serialis cubense, assembly GCF_023864345.2. Lineage (NCBI taxonomy): Eukaryota > Metazoa > Arthropoda > Insecta > Orthoptera > Acrididae > Schistocerca > Schistocerca serialis. The sequence continues at coordinate 172,641,047 of NC_064641.1, forward strand.
CTTGACTGATGTTACCGCTTCCAAAGGCTGATCATTTATTTTATACTCATACATTAATGGGAATTTTCGCCTTGTTATACGCAGTAGATTACACTTACTAATATTGAGAGATAACTGCCAGTCATTACACCACGCATTTATTTTCTGCAAATCCTCATTGATTTGTTCGCAACTTTCGGGTGATACTACTTTCCTGCAGACTACAGCATCATCGGCAAACAGTCTAATGCCGCTGTCAATACCACCAACCAGATCGATAATGTAAATCCTAAAAATCAGAGGACCTATTACGCTGCCCTGGGGCACACCTGAAGTTACGGTTGTTTCTGTTGAAGTCACCCCGTTCAGGACGATATATTGCTCCCTGTCTGTTAAAAAACTTTCTACCAACCGCATATATCATCGGATAGACCGTAAGCGCGTACTTTTTGTAGCAAGCGACAGTGCGGAACTGAGTCGAACGCCTTTCGAAAGTCGAGAAGTATGGCATCAACCTGGGAGCCGGTATCTAGAGCCTGTTGTATATCATGCACAAGGAGGGCCAACTGTGTCTCGCATGGCCGCTGTTTCTTAAAACCGTGCTGGTTTCTGCAGATGAGCTTCTGAGAGTCTAGAAAGGTCATTATGTAACCGCGAACGTTAGTAACTGTGGATTCTCGTTAGTTTTGTGTGAGACAACATATAACATTTGACGGCAGCCGGATTGAATTAGAAAAACAATGGCTAACTCGGGTGACGATGTGTAACTGTGTGAATGCTAATGTGCTGTGAATGAATTTTTAGACACCGTACATGCGCTTTCTATGAACTTGCAAATTAAAATAAATAAAAGGTCTCCTAAAAACTTCTAATTTCAAGACACATTTTTCGCCATTTTTATGTGCTACTGAGCCATGTATGTGGAGTAATGAGAGCAGTAGTTTCAAAAAATGGCTCTGAGCACTATGGGACTCAATTTCTGAGGTCATTAGTCCCCTAGAACTTAGAACTAGTTAAATCGAACTAACCTAAGGACATCACACACATCCATGCCCGAGGCAGGATTCGAACCTGCGACCGTAGCGGGCTCGCGGTTCCCGACTGCAGCGCCTAGAACCGCACGGCCACTTCGGCCGGCAGAGCAGTAGTTTGATAGGGCACGTGTCACTTATGCGCGCGATTAAGATCTTTTATTATCACTGTTCGTGTACCTAGTAAGTACCCGGTAATACACTCAAGGTCAAGAGTCCGATGTCAAACCTACACTACAGTCAAGAACCAACCTTAATCTACGGCGCGAGCCTTTACCGAAGGGAGTAGAAAAATGTTCAGAGAAAGACACGAATACAGCAGATAAGTCACTTAGAAATCAAATAAGTAATAAGTGCAAGGGACTGAAGGCCAAATGTCTGCAGGAAAATGTGAAGAAATCGAAAAAGACCTAATCGTCGGTAAGACTGATTAGGCACACGGAAATGTCAAAACATCCTTTGGCGAAATAAAATGAAAATTAAGAGTGAAATGGGAATTGCAGTTTGTACTCGGGAAAGAGAGCGGCTAGCTGGAAAGAGTACCTTGAAGACCGCTACAAGCAGAAGGACTTGTTTGCTGACATTACAGAGGAAGAAATGACAGTCAATATGGAAGATGTAGGGGATGCGATGTCAGAGTAAGTATCTAATAGAGCTTTGGAAGATTTGTGGCCAACGAAACCAGAAAGCATAGATAACATTTCTTTGTAATTTCTAAAATCGTTTGGGGATCTGGGAACCAAACGACTGTCGAAGTTGGTGTGTAGAATATATGGTAATGGACACATGTCTTTAGACTTTTGGAAAAACATCATCCTTACAATCCCGACGATAGCAGGAGCTGTAAAGCACGAGAACCAACGCACAATCACCTTAACGTCTCATGCATCCAACTGGCTGGCAAGAATAATACGAGTACACAAAAGAATGGAAAACAAAATTGAGGATTTTCTAGATGACGATCAGTTTGCACCTATAATACCGCAGAAATCTCTATCATGAAGTACTGTTTGAGAAAATACTGCACAACGATTGTCAGATCTTGATAAAGATCTGAAAGTGATACAAAGATTGGAAACTTGTCTTAACTTCTGAGAAATATAAAATGGTATACTTCACAGAACAAAAACACGTAGGGCCGTAAGACTGCTGAGAAGGTTTGAGGATATGCACTGGAACGATGTCATCAGCTCAGTTCTAGGCAAAGCAGATGGGAAGCTTGTGTTCATTGGTTCGACATCGGTAAAATGCTGCAAGTCCACAAAGAAAATTGCCTAAAATCCACACTTACGATCCATCCTGGAATATTGTTAAGTTCGTCTGAACCATACGAAATATGACAAGCACGGGACATTGAACATGCACGAAGGAGGGCAGTACGAATATTCTCTGCTTTGTTCGAACTACGGGAGAGCGAGGCGGAAGTGCTGGAGAAACTTAACTGGTAGACGCTTGGCGACTGACGTCATCTATCTCACGAAGAGGCACGTAGGCACGAACCAAATTCCAAGACACAGTCTGAAGTGAAGAATGTAGGAATATACTACAGCTCCCTATGTGTCGCTCTCATAAGCATCGCGAAGACGGGGTCAGATTACAGCACACACGGACGCATTTGAAACAAACATTCTTCCACCGCTCCTTACACGAATTGGACGCGAAGAAGCCATAACAGGTGTAAAATGGTAAATGCCCTCTGTCATGAACATACAAGTGTTTCGTAAAATACGGGTGTAGCTGTACATGTGGATATAGTAAAAAAACTTAGCAAGTTCTGAGCTGGCTAGTTTGCAAATTTCCCCGAAGCTTCCTTCGCAGGAGACAATAGTTTTAGTGTGGCTATCAAGTATTATCAGCTATTAGCACAGGCGTTTCTGTTGGTAGCTTGAAGAATAGACCAGGCCCATTAGCCTCATAAAAGAATTAATCTCCCGCAGAGACGCTCGATTTTGTGAAGCAGTCTGTAAACAGGGTTTACCGTGATGTTTATGAGGTCCATCTCTGAGAGGCGATTTATAGGAGCGGCTGGGGGATCAACAACGTAGAGCCGCGTGATTTATTAAGACGGTGTCGGCTCTCCTCTCGCTCCCTGGACCCCGTCTAAGCAAACTGCTGAGGCTGCTGGGGCGCCATCAGATGACTATCTCGGCCGGATAAGAGGGATAAACGACGACACACCTTAAACCGATTACCAGCGGAGCAGCATCGTGAGGTGTACAGTGGTGCTCGTCCCCCTGAAAGCAGGTGATACGGCGACCACACCGAACAAGCTGCACACAGTAATAAAAACTTCCTTTTCGTCGTAAGCTAAATGTAGCTGTCTGACGCTCTAAGGCGATTAATATTATCCACTTGCTACAGTTGCATCTGCATCTTTACAGTTGAAGCCAACTAGTGGTATATATTGGAGGGTTCTTTATGTACCGCTGTCGTATCTGCCGCCCCCTCCACCCCCTCCTTTTTCTGTGTCAGTCGCCAATAGAATGCGAGAAGGAGTCCACGTGAGATTAAATCTCTTAAATTTCACGTTAATCTTATTTTTGCGGTATGTACATTCCAGGAAGCAATATGTTGATCGACACTTCAAGGAAAGTACGTTCACAGAATGTCAACAATAAACAACGGACATCGTGATGCACACTGGCCGCACGGTTCGAGGCACGATGTCATGGATTGCGCGGCCCCTTCCTCCGGAGGTTCGAGTCTTCCCTCGGGCATGCGTAGGTGCATTATTCTTACCATAAGTTAGTTTAAGTTGATTCAAGTAGTGTGTAAGTCCAGGAAACGACGATCTTAGCAGTTTGGTCCCTTAGGAATTCTCACACATTTAAACATTTTATGAACACTACGTGTCTTACAGCGCCTGATGCTGAACTTGTATATAACACTGTCGCGGCTACTGAACGAACCCGAAACGAAACGCGCCATCCTTTATGGTAAGGGTACCAAACTGTCGGGAAATACTCAAGCAGTAATCGAGCGAGGGATTTGTAAGCTATCAGATTCGTTAGTAGACCATACGTCCTCAGGATTCTTCTGTCCTTCCTACAATTATTGTTATGTGGTAGTTCCACTTTAAATCGTTCCGCATGCATACTCTCACATATTTATAGAATGTGAATGATTCCAGAAATTTTTGGGCAGTCGTGTGATCATATAGCAGCAGGTCTTTCCTCCCTTTAATGCGCAGTACGTTATATGTGGTTTTACGTTCAGGACCAACTGCCAGTCCCTGATTATTTAGCCAACACATTAGATGTCCGACAGACAGCAAAGTTAAACTTAAAACTAAGCTACAAGTGTTCCTTCTGGGCAATTCCTACTCAACAGAAGAATTTTTAATCAGGTACTTGTACCTGATTTGCCTCAAAAGTGCTAAATATTTACTTGTTTGCATAGTGTATGTTAACGAATAACATTTCATAGTTTCAACGTGGAAACCACAAAACATGCGTATGACAAACTGCGCCGAAATGTTAGATGAGTTCAAATCACAGACGGCTCCGTAAATGACAGTAGGTGGTATTGAGAAAAATAAAGCATATCCACTGATGACGGTTAAACTTCATTGAAACGTGTGTGGATGAAAAACTAGAAAATTGTGTTTGATCAAGGCAGTATCCTTCTCCTGGTAAATATTAAGCTAAGTACTGTCTGCTATTACGTAAAAACCTCTGTAAATGGTCACCGCGCAGCGGTATTTGAACCGATGAAGTTAACATTCTGTAACTGGAATTCTTGCACGAATTAGCTGATAAACTAAGAAACGCTGGAAGCTCATTGAATGTCACAGACTGAATGTCACAAACTTTTTATATGCTGTAAATAATTTCGATAGAGTAGGCCACCAAAGCTAAAGAAGAGAAATTTCGTAAAAATGGAAGAAGTACGACCATTTTGATGCAACACGCTGTTTTTGAATATAGTCTATTTTTCTCCATTCACTAACAACGTGTTTACTTGTGCAAAAGGCAACACATGGCAGGAAACAAGAAAAGCAAATATTAAATAAACTGCGTTTCCTTTTTCCCCTTGCTTCTTTTTTAAGTCTTTCTCCTTGTTTCACCACCACGCTCTCTTTTTCTCTTTGGAGGCCGTTCATGGCACATCCATGGATGGATGGGAGGACGGCGAACCGGAATGTGAATCTCATTCCCGCGGCTCAGTTTGCACCTGAAGTGCAACGACGGACCGTAAAAATAGAAAGCGCACAGTTGCGCCCCAGCGGTCGGCCATTCTAATGCATTTAAATGCGACAAAATCGCAGCCCGTCCTTTTGCGCTTCCGCGACACGGCTTCGCCACTGCGTTCACCTGTGCGAATAACAAATCTGCAGAGCTCGTCAGCGCGTATTTAAGAGAGCGCCCCCACATATGCACGTAAATGGGTTGTTTGTTTTATTTTTAAAAAAAAAGTATCTGTGCGGAATTTTACTCTTTTCGCTTCTTTTTCCTTGCAACCGAATATTTAACAGTGAATGAGGGAGAGAAAATAGCGCAGCGTGCGGAAGCAATTTCGGAATAGTGAAGCGCAGAATTACGCCTCTTCTCTGGCCGGTGGCTCGTTAAGGACTATTTCTGCGGTCACAGTCGCGAAATTTTTTTCACGTTCCGGCTGTTCCGATTGTGGATCCTTCAGCTCTCCCAAATGTCATTTCCTGGCGGCCGCAATACGTTCAGAATTTCACAACTTGATCTTCCTTGCGTCCTGTTCGTGGTGTTTGCTTCCCGAGTGTAAGGTGTCGCCAGAAAGTTGTATAAAATCTTGATCATTATCCGGTGCAAATGTTGATGGTTGATCGTAAACATAAATACCAAAATTGTGACAGATCAAGCACACAGATTACAGCTAACTATAGCTGACGTCGTCTGCTGCTGGATCCTGCAGCATATTCTATGCTCAAACATTACGACATTATGGTGCATCGCAGTTTCTCCGAGGTCCCTTCATAGCGTTGCGTATTGATTGCGGTTCCACCCTCGAGGAAGACCAACAGAGAGGGTCCCTGCAGTAAAAGAAGGAAAGAAGGAGCTCATCTTGACATTACCATTTGGATTTCTTTGGTGAGGGTTGTGGAATGTTGCCACTGTCGGCTTCGCCATTTGCCCTCGGGCTCAAAATGGTGGCACCACTTAAGGTCGTGATGATAAATACTCGATTGCAGGGGCCGTCTGCTCCTCGATTTCCTCGAGCGTGGAACCATAATCGATGCGCTGTGCTATAAAAACACTTTCTAAAAACTGCGGCACTCCATGAAGACAAAACTTTCAGGAATGCTGTCGGACGGAACAATCCTCTTGGACGACATCGTTCGTTCTCCACACTACCAATCGGACGAAGGCTACGCTTCAGCGACTTGTTTGGGAAACACTGCAACATCGTCCGTACAGCCCGGATCGTTCACTGTGTGATTTTCACACCTTTGACAGGCGTGGACATCGGATTCGGTCAGAGTCCGACAAGTGCGGGGAAGTGCGAGAGTAGGTGCGGTTGTGAATCCGCCAGCGGCCGCGTTCTACGAAACAGGAGTTGATCGTCTAGTCCCGCAGTCGCCCAGCGGGATAAACGTCAGTTAGTTAATTATTTAGTTACGCGTTCCATGGAACATTTTGCACGATAGATCGTATTGTTGTGGAGTGAACCATTTTACATTCACATGGTAATTTAATCTTCTGTACATATGGTCACTTCCGTCCACTGAGTGATTTTATTTGCTGTACTAGTCTGCGAACATTTATCTGAATACCTTTCTTTTCGGCGTTCGGGAGATGGCTTCAGAAGATCGAATTTGGTAATTTCCCTTTCTGTCAACATACATTCCAGTGCTAGTATTGTCTCTCAGCAACTGGACAGATGACACATGTTTCTCCTGACGAACAACCACAACTGTTATTCATCAGCAATGATAAAATCCGCTACAGTTGAAAAAATTATTTATTTCTAAAAAGGAAAGCATTAGCCGGTTTCAGGACCTGTGTCCTATCTTCAGGTGCATCTGCAAAATTTAAAATGAATAGTAGCACCTTCCACGTTATTAACAACAGAAAGCTAAACAGAATCAACAGGAATTCATTAGAAAAACCGTCTATACGTTCGCTTAAATGTGAGTCCATAAATGACACATAACTACTGTTAAAATACACTCCTGGAAACTGAAATAAGAACACCGTGAATTCATTGTCCCAGGAAGGGGAAACTTTATTGACACATTCCTGGGGTCAGATACATCACATGATCACACTGACAGAACCACAGGCACATAGACACAGGCAACAGAGCATGCACAATGTCGGCACTAGTACAGTGTATATCCACCATTCGCTGCAATGCAGGCTGCTATTCTCCCATGGAGACGATCGTAGAGATGCTGGATGTAGTCCTGTGGAACGGCTTGCCATGCCATTTGCACCTGGCGCCTCAGTTGGACCAGCGTTCGTGCTGGACGTGCAGACCGCGTGAGACGACGCTTCATCCAGTCCCAAACATGCTCAATGGGGGACAGATCCGGAGATCTTGCTGGCCAGGGTAGCTGAGTTACACCTTCTAGAGCACGTTGGGTGGCACGGGATACATGCGGACGTGCATTGTCCTGTTGGAACAGCAAGTTCCCTTGCCGGTCTAGGAATGGTAGAACGATGGGTTCGATGACGGTTTGGATGCACCGTGCACTATTCAGTGTCCCCTCGACGATCACCAGTGTACGACCAGTGTAGGAGATCGCTCCCCACCCTGTGTGCCTCGGTCGTATGCAGTCCTGATTGTGGCGCTCACCTGCACGGCGCCAAACACGTATACGACCATCATTGGCACCAAGGCAGAAGCGACTCTCATCGCTGAAGACGACACGTCTCCATTCGTCCCTCCATTCACGCCTGTCGCGACACCACTGGAGGCGGGCTGCACGATGTTGAGGCGTGAGCGGAAGACGGCCTAACGGTGTGCGGGACCGTAGCCCAGCTTCATGGAGACGGTTGCGAATGGTCCTCGCCGATGCCCCAGGAGCAACAGTGTCCCTAATTTGCTGGGAAGTGGCGGTGCGGTCTCCTACGGCACTGCGTAGGATCCTACGGTCTTGGCGTGCATCCGTGCATCGCTGCGGTCCGGTCCCAGGTCGACGGGCACGTGCACCTTCCGCCGACCACTGGCGACAACATCGATGTACTGTGGAGACCTCACGCCCCACGTGTTGAGCAATTCGGCGGTACGTCCACCCGGCCTCCCGCATGCCCACTATACGCCCTCGCTCAAAGTCCGTCAACTGCACATACGGTTCACGTCCACGCTGTCGCGGCATGCTACCAGTGTTAAAGACTGCGATGGAGCTCCGTATGCCACGGCAAACTGGCTGACGCTGACGGCGGCGGTGCACAAATGCTGCGCAGCTAGCGCCATTCGACGGCCAACACCGCGGTTCCTGGTGTGTCCGCTGTGCCGTGCGTGTGATCATTGCTTGTACAGCCCTCTCGCAGTGTCCGGAGCAAGTATGGTGGGTCTGACACACCGGTGTCAATGTGTTCTTTTTTCCATTTCTAGGAGTGTATGATAAAATAGTACATCCCTGGACATGTCATAACATCTTCGATTCTACACCTGGCAGTAAGGATCTCGCAGAAGACGGCCTACATAAAACCACAAATTTCTCCAATTAAAAGAGCGGAAACCACCGCTGAGGCAAATATGAAACAATAACGGCCTATGAAATATTAACGGCCCGACATCCTAAATCCCCATTACAAAACTTATTGCGGTCCGGACTTCATTGCGTGCCACGTATGTATTGGCATGAAGATAGGCAGTTTTTCGAACACTGTGAAAGGGTACAGTACCGCCCGGCATTGAAAATAGGTACAACATTCTTCGTTATTCTTGTCAGAACAACACATTTTTTGTAATAATAACTCAATTTCACTTAATACACCGAAGCCGGGTACCAGTCTAGGAAAGAATGACAATTTATTTATTTAATTGATCACATGTGCACTCCCACATAATAAATCCCTACATCCAGTTTGGTGAGATCTGTGAAATGAATGAATGTATGGTCGTCTGCTAACTGCAGATAGTGAATGTGCAATACATGATCAGGTTTGAGACGGTCCTTTGGTCACCTTTGGTGGAACCAAAGAGATGAAATTTACCTGAACCTTGAGCGCCTGAAATGTGGCTGACCAATACGGTAGCAAGGTGCTCCCCTACGTCGACGGAGGTGCGAGCTGACCTGCAGAACGGCCATGTTTCAGCACTCTGGCGCTGGACCTTGTGTTGGTAAGACTGTCTTAGGTGTGCTCCGTAAAGACAAATGAGTGGAGAAATGGTATGCATGTGAAATACTTAAGAGTAGTTTGGAATAATTATTTCTCTATTTCAGGAACTTTTGTTGGGAGAATTAAATGACAGGCAGGTAATATTAAGGGGATTGTAGTAATATACGGAAGTGAGCAACGGTCACAATGAAACCACGTGTAGCACTAAGTTGAAATACTTCCGAGTGCTAAAGTTAAGCTGAATTACTGGCGTGTGTACTGTAAGTTGGAAATATTTAAGAAATGGCGTGTGCAGGACTTTAAATTAGAGACGAGCGCTTCCACGTGGTGAGTACTGTGTGAGTCTCAATCTGTGTATGAGACAAAGGATAAAGAGAGGTGCTCGTCCTAGGTATCAGTTGAGGACTCGCGTGTGTGACGAATATGATCCTAGTATTACTTTACGTGTTATGTTTCCGTGTGACGCTTGATTCAAACTCTAATACTCTGAGAAAGAAGCAAGGTGAGTCAGCCGTCTATCTAGCAACGCCACTTGGCTTGCATTGCACAGGACCCGGGTTCCCGGGTTCGATTCCCGGCGGAGTCAGGGATTTTCTCTGCCTCGTGATGACTGGGTGTTGTGTGATGTCCTTAGGTTAGTTAGGTTTAAGTAGTTCTAAGTTCTAGGGGACTGATGACCATAGCTGTTAAGTCCCATAGTGCTCAGAGCCATTTGAGCCATTGCACAGGAAGACGTGCCTATATCCTCCAGAATTCGTAGTAGGAAAGAAAAGTTACGAAGTGGGACAGTGTCGTGTGAAACTGGGATGAATACTAATTGAAGTGGGAAAGCTGAAAGTGAAGTGATTCTAACGTCGTGACTATTATTTGTGATGTATTATATGTTGCCAGTGTGATGTATTTCATGTAATTTAAGTATGTGTGGTTTGCATGGGAGAGTAGCAAGATAGGTTCAGAGGCAGTGGATTATGCATGTTCCTTTTTGTACCGCTCGGTCTGGAGTAAATTTTCGTGATGATGGGTGTGAGAGTCGAAGTGTGAGATATAGCAAAAGATCCACCATCCTATCCAGAAAGTGCACTGTAGCGTTAGATAATTACGAGACCATAAGATAATCACCAATGTAAAGCCATGTCCACTGGGCGGAGTTTCTCATGTGTAACTGTTGTATAAAATGTAATGGTGTGTTTAGTTTATCTTTGAATCATAATAGAATTTATCGGAATAAAAAAAATAGTGAAAAGAAAAAGATTGATGGCCTTGTTTTTCGAATAGTGTGTAGTCATGATATCCAGAATTTATAATGTGTGCGCCATTCATATTCAGTGCGATGGCCACGTATTGACCAAAGAAAGAAAATGTGGTATTGCCAGTGCGTGTGTAAATTTCTAAGTCATTCATGCGTTATCCGTTTCCGTTGAGTAATATTCAAACAGGAGAATAATTTGTAGCGTAATTGTGGGTACTAGAGCTCATAATCAGTCATTGAGAAATAAGAATAAATCCCTCGCTTGGCAGACCATTCATCTTGCAGGCCTGACTGCTTGATGCCACAGTATGAGCAAGGCATGTGGGTGCCTCTCAACTGAAACGACCAAGGAAGGAGTTGTGTAGAAAAGGAATGAAGATTGGGTTTAACGTCCCGTCGACATCGAGGTCATTAGAGACAGAGCGCCAGCCGGTGTGGGCGAGCGGTTCTAGGCGCTTCATGCCTCCGGCATGGATGTTTGTGATGTCCTTAGGTTAATTAGGTTTAAGTAGTTCTAAGTTATAGGGGACTGATGACCACAGTAGTTAAGTCTCATAGTGCTCAGAGCCATTTGAACCGTGTGAACCACTTCTGGACACGAATACACTGCAAACCATTCAATAGAATCCAACCAAAGTAGACTGACATAATTCCTGTAACGCCACTCAAGAATTCATTTAGCACGCTTAGAGAGCTTAGTCCAAAACTGTCATTAAATGTCCCTCTCTCAGGTGTCGGGGTCAGACGGTAGAATCAGGGCAGAACAGTATAGCTTCCAACGTAAACTATCCGTAACTAGAAATGAGAATAAAACTTTTACGTAGGATGTTTTATTATGTGACGTGGCCTTTTTGGTGTTAAAATTGTATGACGAGAGATGTTATGCTCAACTTTTTACGTATGTAATATAAATTCTGGTGAAGACTCCCTTAGTTTAGGAGTCGAAACCATGGTCAATTCGACTATAAAATCCATTGCAACCAGTGGGCTGTCTTTACTATAAAAAATATTTTCACGGTTGCTGCACACAGCTATGTTTAAAGTTGTGCTATCCGCAGAGCTGCAACGCCTTCGTCTGGCGGAACATGGTACCAGAAATTTCAGTGCGTCTAGTGCTACTGCAGCGGTCTTCTTATATACTGAAAGGGCCTATGATAAAGTATGGAGGAATCAACTAATTCAGAAAATGGATAAACTGATGTCGATAACCAGTTTTTATGTGAAACTTATAGCTAGTTTTTAGGCAGACAGAAAGATCATTGTTACAGTAGAGGGCCAATCGTCTGACACCCGACTGGTGCAGGTGGGGCTGCCTCATCCCCACTACTATTTAATCTCTACGGCAGTGACATGTCAACTGTCACAAAGGTAAAAATTGCGCGATTTGCCGATGATACAGCTTTTGCCAACAGTGGCAGACATATTAACGTCAACATTCGATGCCTTCAATGTAAACTAGATGACACAGGCGCTAGGTGTAAGACCAATAAAGTGCAACTACATCCCACCAAGACAACAGCCACCTATTTCAGCAAGAAACACCCCTCGATGCCTACCACCTTGAGACTGCATGGACAGCATGTCCCCTGGGGGGAGGTTGGGGGGGGGGGTCAAAGATGACTTAGCTTTTTTTGAGGAACAAAACTTTTCGTATGGCCAAGGAACTCTCCCTTTTCAAGAGTACTGACTTCAGTACCACAACAAAGCTTCGACTGCATAAGGCGACGGTGCTCTCTAAGATACTGTATGGCAGCTCGGTCTGGGGTCTTGCCAGTCCAACACATACTGGTCGTCTACAAGGTTTACAAAATATGGTATTCAGGTAGATACTACGCGCCAACAATGTTGACTTACACGTTGCCCCCCGTATGGATGCAGTACTAGAAGCAGTTCGCAAACGGACGACGACCTTGCACAACAAAGTAGACACTGCGTAACTCAGTCTACCACCTAAGAACTCTGGGCAGGACAATACCCCTCCCATGTCATCGGTATACGGTACCACGCTCCTTGGTACTGTCACATCCTAACCCATTCCACCAACTGGCGGTATCTTACAGACCGATATATACGCCCTAAGAAGTTGGCCCGAAACGTATATTCGTAATAAAGTAAACCCAAGCTCCTAATTACCTTCCACCATGAAGTGTGGATCGTCCTCTCGAAAGTGTCGCAGGATCCACGGCTGAAGTTCGAGAAAGCTGCAGTGGCGCCACGGCAGTGTGTTGTTTTACTGCGCGGCGTGGGCGGCCTCCTTCCCGAAAGAGCCACCGCCTCCGCCCCCGCCTCCGCCACTCCGCGACACATTCCCTCGCAGCAGCCGGGCTGCGCGGAATTCGCATCCGTCACGCGCCACCTAATAGCCGTCCACCGGCGGCTCTCACCCATTCCACCTTCCCCCCGGTTGTCGCTTCCCTCCCGTTCCGCCTCAGCTGTTTCTCCCACCCAGTTCTTCCCGAGAAATCCCTCGCTTTCTTCCTCTCTTTTCGCCGAGTTTTACCTCCCACCTCCCCATCTCTGCGGTGACGCAGCGTCCCGTGAGCTGTCTTTCTCAGTCCCGGTGCTTACTTAGCTGCGCCTTTCTTGCGCCCTCCGTCCCTCTCTCAGGTGTCACTCTGCTAGTAGAACGTGCGCTGGGTTCTCCAGAGGAATAAAGCAAATAAACCTAGAAATGAAATGATAATTAAATGGACACCCTAGCTGCAAACAGGCGTTGATGTACTTCATTGGGGACATGTTGAAAATGTGTGCCCCGACCGGGACTCGAACCCGGATCTCCTGCTTACATGGCAGCCGCTCTATCCATATTAGCCACCGCGGGCACGGAGGATAGTGCGTCTGCAGGGACTTATCCCTTGCACGCTTCCCGTGAGATCCACATTCCCAACATGTCCACACCACTACATTCGTAGTGCGCCTAATAGATGTTTGCCCATCATACTCATTACTCGTGGCAGATTAATATACGGGACTTCGTAGATGGGCAAACATCTATTAGGCGCACTACGAATGTAGTGGTGTGGACATGTTGTGAATGTGGATCTCACGGGAAGCGTGCAAGGTATAAGTCCCTGCAGACGCACTATCCTTTGTGCCCGCGGTGGCTCAGATGGATAGAACGTCTGCCATGTAAGCAGGAGAGCCCGGGTTCGAGTCCCGGTCGGGGCACACATTTTCAACATGTCCCCAATGAAGTACATCAACGCCTGTTTGCAGCTAGGGTATCCATTTACTTATCATTTCATTTCCAGCAAAGATGCATGGTCGTCCACGGTAACTGTTCTTTCGGGAACAGATACTACCGTCATATATAAATAAACCTAGATAAGAGTCTCTCAGTTATTGCTGTCTCTTTCAATGCAACCATGCGCAGACCATTCTCTTCGCTTTCGTTTAGGGGTTAATACGCCCTGTGGCCTCACGGGTGTTCCGGGACATCCCGGTCATGCTTATCGATGGATGCAAGGTGTATCAAAAAGAATCAACCGATTTGGCACGTCTATATTTCTGAAACTAATAAACATATGCAATGATTTTTTTTTTTATGAACGGGAAACTCAATAAGTTTGCTTTTATACCTTTTCATAGGTGTTCAATATGCCAAGCTTGACATGCACTGTATATACACTACTAGTCATTAAAATTGCTACACCACGAAGATGACGTGCTTCAGACGCGAAATTTAACCGACAGGAAGAAGATGCTGTGATATGCAAATGATTAGCTTTTCAGAGCATTCTCACAAGGTTGGCGCCGGTGGCGACACCTACGACGTGCTGACATGAGGAAAGTTTCCAACCGATTTCTCATACACAAACAGCAGTTGACCGGCGTTGCCTGGTGAAACGTTGTTGTGGTGCCTCGTGTATGGAGGAGAAATGCGTACCATCACGTTTCAGACTTTGATGAAGGGGGGATAGTAGCCTATCGCGATTGCGGTTTATCGTATCGCGACAATGCTGCTCGCGTTGGACGAGATCCAATGACTGTTAGCAGAATATGGAATCGGTGGGTTCAGGAGGGTAATACGGATCGCCGTGCTGGATCCCAACGGCCTCGTATCACTAGCAGTCGAGATGGCAACATCTTATCCGCATGGCTGTAACGGATCGTGCAGCCACGTCTCGATCCCTGAGTCGACAGATGGCGATGTTAGCAAGACAACAACCATCTGCACGAACAGTTCGACGACGTTTGCAGCAGCATGGACTATCAGCTTGGAGACCGTGGCTGCGGTTACCCTTGACGCTGCATCACAGACAGGAGCGCCTGCGATGGTCTACTCAACGACGAACCTGGGTGCACGAACGGCAAAACGTCATTTTTTCGGATGAATCCAGGTTCTGTTTACAGCATCATGATGGTCGCATCCGTGTTTGGCGACATCGCGGTGAACGCACATTGGAAGCGTGTATTCGTCATCGCCATACTGGCGTTTCACCTGGCGTGATGGTATGGGTTGCCATTGGTTACACGTCTCGGTCACCTCATGTTCGCACTGACGGCACTTTGGACAGTGGACGTTACATTTGAGATGTGTTACGACCCGTGGCTCTACCTTTCATTCGATCCCTGCGAAACCCTACATTTCAGCAGGATAATGCACGACCGCATGTTGCAGGTCCTGTACGCGCCTTTCTGGATACAGAAAATGTTCGACTGCTGCCCTCGCCAGCACATTCTCCGGATCTCTCATCAACTGAAAACGTGTGGTCAATGGTGGCCGAGCAACTGGCTCGTCACAATACGCCAGTCACTACTCTTGATGAACTGTGGTATCGTGTTGAAGCTGCATGGGCAGCTGTACCTGAACAAGCCATCCAAGCTCTGTTTGATTCAATGCCCAGGCGTATCAAGTCCGTTATTACGGCCAGAGGTGGTTGTTCTTGTTGTGGGTTGGCAGGAGAGCCAACACCGGGTATGAGAGGAAGCCGAAAGGCACGCGTTTTAGCTCACGCAGGCTGGCGTGAGGTCTGCAACAGGACAAGGAAATTAGAATTTAGAAAAACGGACGTAGCTGGTGGAATACTTAACTTTAATCCATTAATGATGACCGTCGCTCTTGACTGTACATGATTCAGTATCAATAGTAACTAGTACTGGCGCCTTGCTATGTCGTAGCAAATGACGTAGCTGAAGGCTATGCTAACTATCGTCTCGGCAAATGAGAGCGTATTTTGTCAGTGAACCATCGCTAGCAAAGTCGGTTGTACAACTGGGGCGAGTGCTAGGAAGTCTCTCTAGACCTGCCGTGTGGCGGCGCTCGGTCTGCAATCACTGATAGTGGCGACACGCGGGTCCGACGTATACTAACGGACCGCGGCCGATTTAAAGGCTACCACCTAGCAAGTGTGGTGCCTGGCGGTGACACCACAGTTCTGGTTACTGATTTCTCAGGATCTATGCGCCAAAATTGCGTGAAAATGTAATCACATGTCAGTTCAGGTATAATATATTTGTCCAATGAATACCCGCTTATCATCTGCATATCTTCTTGGTGTAACAATTTTAATGGCCAGTAGTGTATCAATGCAGCATTCAAATTGTTCCCACACGGCACCGAGCATATTATGTGTTACACCTTCCACATCTGCTGTTATGCGTTGTCTCAGTTCATTCATTGTTGTTGGTAACGGAGACACATAAACTGAGTCTTTTATAAATTCGCAAAAGAAATAATCACATACAGTCAGGTCCGGCGACCTTTGAGGCCAGTCAGTGTGGCGGTACCCCATCCCGTTGGTAAATGAAGTCATTTGGATAAGTCTCCAACCGTGGGAAAAGAAAGTTCTCAAGTCTATAAAGATATGTACTTCCTGTAACAATGTCCTCGGGAAAGAAAAACGGACTATACACCTTCTCCCGTGACACGACACAGAGTACATTAAATTTTGGAGAGGGCCCCTCATGTTGCACAACTTCATGTGGTCGTTCCGCACCCCATATTCTCACATTATGACGGTTCATCTTTCCATTTAAATGAAATTTTGCCTCATCAATAGAAGGTAAGCGTGGAAGAAAACTGTCGTCCTCCATCTTGCCAAGAACGAAATTACAGAACTCCATGCGTTGTTGTTTGTCACCTTTACGAAGAGCTTGCAGTAGATAAATTTTTTATGGTTTCATGTGTACACGTCGACGTAACACACACCAGACGGACATCGGGGGTATGTTGAGATGTCGATCTGCACGGTGATCGGATTTCTGCGGACACCTCGTGAAACTTTGGCGGATGCGTTCGACGTCTGGGTCAGACACTCGGGGACGGTCCGACGATTTAGCTTTACACAAACAATGTGTTCCTCGGATTTGTTCATGCTGTCGTCTAATGCTCTGTGCTGTGCGAGGATCCACATCATACCTAGTACGAAGTCGCTGACCAGTTATTATTCGCCCGCACTGCGCAAAATATAGAACACAAAACGCTTTCTGTTGTCCCGAAACATTTTTACTAGAACTAAAGTGGGCGCACACTGCTGCTGTCTAGCGGGAACCAAGTAAAACTCGAGAGTTTTCTCTTTCCAACAGTACGCTGTTCACGCACGTATCTCAACTAATAGTTATGATTTTTTTTTAATCTGTTGATTCTTTTTGATACATCGTGCGTAATGGATAGAAATTTACCCTTATGGTCTTTGGCACCTTCCTCGGAAATAGTATGCCAACTTTTATTAAAAATGTAATCTGTAATGGGAGCCCGTATTCCAAGAAATACGCAACAATAATCCTTGGGGTGTTATCAATACCCCGCGCGGCTTCCTTTTCCCTGTCTGAATGATTGTCGTAGTATGTTGAGAGATGAGGAATTTCGGTGTTCGTAGTGGTGCCCGAAATTACGCATTCAACAAGCGCCACACGGGATACGGTTGGTTTGACGAGGAACGTCAGTTTACCCTATTTTGTGCGAACCTTTGTCCTCTTTGCTCTTATAAATACTCAACTTTGCCGAAAATTGTGTCGTTTCCCAGTTATAAGTGAAAACACCCAAAAAGTTCCATTTTTTCGTGTTTTCTTCTCCATTTTCGGGCCGAAATTTTGGTAGGAGTGTGAAAATTCGGATTCAGCACCTTCCAAAATATCTAAAGAACTTGTCAAACAATTCTTCAAAACTTCCCGCTGTTCGGCGGTTTTGAGTACCATTTGACTAGATTGCTGTAACTGTAACGACTTCACCCGACAGTTTGATTTTCAGTAGATCAATCTTTAAGACGTCATATCTCCTGAACAATGTGTCGTACAATGATATAATTTTGCAGCTACATTCACTGGTATATGTGAATATTGTCTGCAAAATGTATTGCGGGTAGAGTTAATAGTAAAATAATAAATTAAAATGTCACGCTTTACGAATCAGTTTTACTACAAGAATAGCGAAAACGTATTAAGTGATAGACTTTTTACCTTTCATCATAATGTTGTGTGGCTAGGGCCTCCCGTCGGGTAGACCGTTGTTGGGTTGTCAGCGGGAAAAGGTTTCGTGAAGGTTTGAAATTATGCATAAAGTTTGTTGGAAGTTACTAAGAGCTCACATTCTCAAATACTTGATGAATAAAGCATGGGAATTTGCGTGTCGTGGGCAACATTCCTTTTTCACTCCCACCCTATCCCTTTGATACGTAGGTGCTCCTTACCAACAGATTTTTTCCAGACAGCAAGTGATTTGCGCACTCACTTTGCTTGAAATCGTTCCTGTGGTTTAGAAGGAAATGTGCAATGTACATATACACATACGCATATTTTTATAATATGTGTGAATATCTGGATGCAGTCATGTAAGGTGTGGTAGAGTTTTATTTAATTAATATATTTATTTATTGTTACGTAAGAAATAAAAACTTTGAGGTTCGCCGATGACATTGTAATTCTGTCAGAGACAGCAAAGGACTTGGAAGAGAAGTTGAACGGAATGGATGGTGTCTTGAAGGGAGGATATAAGATGAACATCAACAAAAGCAAAACGAGGATAATGGAATGTGGTCGAATTAAGTCGGGGGATGTTGAGGGTATTATATTAGGAAATGAGACACTTAAAGTAGTAAAGGAGTTTTGCTATTTGGGGAGAAAAATAACTGATGATGGTCGAAGTAGAGAGGATACAAAATGTAGACCGGCAATGGCAAGGAAAGCGTTTCTGAAGAAGAGAAATTTGTTAACATCGAGTATAGATTTGAGTGTCAGGAAGTCATTTCTGAAATTATTTGTATGGAGTGTAGCCATGTATGGAAGTGAAACATGGACGGTAAATAGTTTGGACAAGAAGAGAATAGAAGCTTTCGAAATGTGGTGCTACAGAAGAATGCTGAAGATTAGATGGGTAGATCACATAACTAATGAGGAGGTACTGAATAGGATTGGGGAGAAGAGAAGTTTGTGGCACAACTTGACCAGAAGAAGGGATCGGTTGGTAAGACATGTTCTGAGGCATCAAGGGATCACCAATTTAGTATTGGAGGGCAGCGTCGAGGGTAAAAATCGTAGGGGGAGACCAAGAGATGAATACACTAGGCAGATTCAGAAGGATGTAGGTTGCAGTAGGTACTGGGAGATGAAGAAGCTTGCACAGGATAGAGTAGCATGGAGAGCTGCATCAAACCAGTCTCAGGACTGAAGACCACAACAACAACAATTGTTACGTGGGACCAAATTAAGGAGAAGTCTCCATGGTCATGGAACGAGTCAATACACGAAATTATAACACGATATTGGAAACAGATAAAATGAAATATAAAAAAAAAACATATTCTGGTGACAAGTCGTAAGTTTAAATGAAGAAAATCAACAATGTAACACTGGAATTTGCTTAATTTTTTAGCTCTTCCAGGAGCTCCTCGACAGAATAGAAGGAGTGAGCCATGAGGAAACTCTTCAGTTTAGACTTAAAAGAGTTTGGACTACTGCTAAGATTTTTGAGTTCTTGTGGTAGCTTATTGAAAATGGATGCAGCAGAATACTGCACTCCTTTCTGCACAAGAGTCAAGGAAGTGCATTCTACATGCAGATTTGATTTCTGCCTAGTATTAACTGAGTGAAAGCTGTTAACTCTTGGGAGTAGGCTAATATTGCTAACAACAAACGACATTAAAGATAATATATACTGTGAGGGCAATGTCAGAATACCCAGATTTTTGAATAAGGGTCGACAAGAGGTTCTCGAACTTACACCACATATAGCTCGAACAGCCCGTTTTTGAGCCAAAAATACCCTTTTTGAATCAGAAGAATTACCCCAAAAAATAATACCATACGTCATAAGCGTATGAAAATATGCGAAGTAGACTACTTTTCGTGTTGAAGTGTCACTTATTTCAGATACTGTTCTAATGGTAAATAAAGCAGCATTTAGCTTCTGAACACGATCCTGGACAAGGGCTTTCCACAACAGCTTACTATCTATCCGAACGCCTAGGAACTTGAACTGTTCTGTCTCGCTTATAATATGCCTATTCTGTCTGATCAAAATATCGGTTCTTGTTGAATTGTGAGTTAGAAACTGTAAAAACTGAGTCTTACTGTGATTTAGCATCAAATTATTTTCCACAAGCCACGAACTTATTTCATGAACTACATTATTTATTACTGTTTCAGTATTACACACAAGATCCTTCACTATCAAGCTGGTGTCATCAGCAAACAGAAATATTTTGGAATCACCTGTAATACAAGAAGGCATATCATTTATATAAATAAGAAACAGCAGTGGCCCCAGCACCGACCCTTGGGGAAGTAATTTATTCAGTCAACATATTTATATTACTTACTTGCAGCACAACTATGTTATTGCAGCCGCTGTTGTTTCGGTTGTCAGGAACACTACGCGTGACTAGAAACATTACGAAAACATGCTCGATAACGTAAGGATTAATGTCTATAATATTCACAGTCGTCCCAGATTTTTTCTTCATGTGGCTAGACAGCGAAAAAGAAGGAATTAAGTGATGATGAATTATACTCGAACCATCTTTATTTTGCTGGTGACATTACACTGAATTAACTGTCATATCTGGAGGACTGTGCACTATTTGAAACAGCTAAGTATATTTAAAACTGTATGCCGGACCGGACTGTAATCCGAAAGCTTCCTTTCGCAGTCAAAGCTCTTAAGAGGTGAGCTATCCAGGCAGGATTCACGACCAGCCATCACAACTTCAATTATGCAAGTAAGTCCTCTCTCCTAGTTTACAAACACCATACAAGCTCAGCCGTATACCTTGCTGGTGTCGCTCACCTGGAGTAAAGAATGTTATGCATAAATGGCTTCACGACTGCAAGTGCATTGACCGTGAATGTCAAGGTGCCTGGTTCGATAATGGTAATAGTGATGATTGTAAATACAGTGAAAACCCAAAGAAACGGGTACACCTGCTCGATATCGTGTAGGGGCCCCGCGAGCACTCAGAAGTACCGCAGAATGTCATGTCATGGACGCGACTAATGGTTGAACCATGAATTCTTCAGGGCTCTCCATAAATACGTGGAAGTACGAGGGGCTGGAGATCTCTTCTGAACTGCGCGTTGCAAGGCACTCAAGATATGCTCAATAATGTTCACGCCTGAGGAGTTTGTGGTCAGAGGAGGTGTTTAAACTCAGAAGAGTGTTCCTGGAGCCACTCTGTTGCAATTCTGAACGTGTGGGGTGTCGCATTGTCCTGCTGGAATTGCCCAAGTCCGTCGGAATGCATAGTGGACATGAATGGATGCAGGTGATTAGACAGGACGCTTACGTACCTGCCAGAGCCGTATCTAGGCGTATCACGAGCCGCATATCACTCCAAATGCACACGCCCCACACCATTACGGAGCCCTCACCAGCTTGAACAGTCCCCTGCTGACATGCAGGCTCCATGGATTCATGATGTTGTCTCCATACCCGTACACGTCCATCCACTCGATACAATTTGAAACGAGACTCGTCCCACCAGGCAACATGTTCCAGTCATTAACAGTCCAATGTCGGTGCTGACGGGCCCAGGTGAGGCGTAAAACTCTGTGCCGTGCGGTCATCAAGGGCACACGAATGGGCCGTCGGCTCCGAAAACCCTTATCGACGATGTTTCGTTGAATTGTTTACACGCTGACACTTGTTGGCGGACGAACATTGAAATCTGCAGCAAATATCTGGTCTCTTTCTTGCAGGATCTTTTTCCGGCCGAGCGACGTCGGAGAGTTTGTGTTTTACCGGATACCTGATATTCACGGTATACTCTTGAAATGGTCGTACGCTAACATCCCCACTTCATCACTATCTCGGAGATGCTGTGTCCCATCGCTCGTGCGCCGATTATAACATCTCATTCAAATTCACTTACATCTTGATAACCTGCCATTGTAGCAACAGTAACCGATCTAACAGCTGCGCCAGACACGTTTTGTCCTACAGAGGTGTTGCCGACCGCAGCGCCGTATTTTGTTTATTTACATATCTCTGTATTTGAATACGCATGCCGATATTTGGCGCGTCAGTGTATAAAGGGACACAACTACTTAGTTATTACATCCTCGATCCTCTCTTGGCGTCCGAAGATGCGGGTACGAATCTTTTGTCCCTCTCTTTGTTTAACAGTAGTAAAATTATCATATATTTTGTACTACGTACATGAATTTATAACCAGCCTGCTAAATTTTAAATGGCAAAAATAAAACTAAGACCACTGTGTACAAGTTAAATAGAAAATCCAATATATGTACTAAGTATTTATCATCACAGATAGAATTAGAGTTATTTT
Source organism: Schistocerca serialis cubense (assembly GCF_023864345.2). Taxonomy (NCBI): domain Eukaryota; kingdom Metazoa; phylum Arthropoda; class Insecta; order Orthoptera; family Acrididae; genus Schistocerca; species Schistocerca serialis. Next base: position 172,663,293 of record NC_064641.1, read on the forward strand.
GTCGTCCATCGCAGGTTGAGGTGCGAAGAATGGACTGGCCGGCGCCTCCAGGCGGCGAGAGACTCACCCTCCTACCTCCGCCCCCTAAGCTGACATATAAAGTTCTGGGATTTACATCTTGTTATATCCCGCTGCATAGTATGAAGTGTAGCACACGGCTTATAGCTGTTTCATCATCCACTAGAATCTCTAATAGGTGACGCCCTAGGTGAATTTGACATAGCAGATCTTCTGTAGCAGTGCAGTATTAGAGCATGTGGCGAACCATTAATGTTTCTCCACAGACACACCATCATGATTCTTCTTGTCGTTGTACAAATTAATGAGTTATTTGTATGTCCAATTTTGAGACGCCATAAGGCAACAGTTCAAGTTCTTGAACTTCGAAACGAAGTCTACTAGACCTTGGTGGCGTGTCTGATAGCCCGTAGTTTGCTGGAATGTACACTATCTTGCAGTTTGTCTTCCCATTCCTTCCGGATGTAGCGTGAAATGTCTGTCCTTGAGTCAACACTTTGAATATCTAACTTGAGTATTTCCATCCCAGTTGCTTCTTTGGCAAGTTTGTTAGCCATCTCATATGTGACAGTATCCAGAGAAAAACATTGGATAGCCCCGTAATGCACAGAACATACAGTTTATCATGGATAGCAGAGACCAATGATTGTTACCGACAGCACTTGTCTCTCGTTTCCGATGCCCCCAAGGAATTTTTGCATATAATGAAGTACTGTCGAGGGAGATATACTAGCCGGCCGGACATCATAAGTCAAACACAAAAAACAAAAAAAGTTTAAATTGGGCAGCAAATAAAACTGATTGCAGCAGAACCACCACATCCTTCTATGACGAAGAGTAATGAACGCTTACAACAGTGACACTCCCGCATCAGGACCAAGTCAAATAATGCTTATAATACTAGCAATAACTGAAAAACAACTCAACAAGAGATACATGGAAAACAACAGCCGTCAGCCGTTGTTGTAGAATATAGATGAAGACTGAGGATCTGGCTAGTTTATTACATAAAATGTGCTTCTATCTTCTTCCGGAAGCTAAAAAAGTCAAATCGCAGTGCATACCTTGCATCATCCAAGTGGTATGCATTTTGGCCCATCTTAACAAACTTTTATAATAAGGAAGTTTCTAACCAGTCAATAAGAAGACTATGCAGATGGATCATGCAAAGAAGGCACTTTCAGGGACAGATCGGAGCAGCTGAAGGAAGCTCTGTTCACTGTAAATAAAGCAGTGTGAAGCACAGCCAAACAATTCAGGAAGATGTTATAGAATTTTTCGTTCGAAAGACAAAATGGGAAATGTGAAACAAGCTGAAATGAATTAATTTCAAATATCGTGCAACAAAGGAACGTAACAAATCGTTGCATAAAGTGAGAAACGAAGAGGTATTGAGGTGTCTGGCGACAAAGGAAGTGTACGTTATACGAATTAAAGGGGAAGTTAGTGCGATAGACCGATTATTAAGGGTTCAGTTAAAAGAACAACAAGAATAATTTGAATGTCAACTAAGTAGACGAATAGCAGTCGGATATTAGATTGAACCGTTGTAGACGTATAACAATTTCGGGAATAACTTTCCAGGCCTGAGTGGCTATAGCGAGCACCGCAAAACGTTTAAGCCGAGGACGACGAACTAAACGACCATCATCTCGTGGAGTGCCCTCCTAACAAATCACCATCCACAGCCCACGCCCAACTGGCTTTTCAGGCTAACGACATAATGACCCAGCATTAGCGTATATTGAGACAAACGGAAAAATCCCTGTGTAGTCGTTGATATGAAGTCTGATTGAAATCACCGAGAGGCACGACACCATATAACTCATGATATCTTCGAGAAAAAAATTACTTTTTTACTTTCTCAGCACACAGAAATTACTGTACAAAGCAACAGGTAATGTTAAGTCTGTGTTTGCGGACAAACGAAAATTATAAATCAGCTAGAGGAGTATGCCCCGTACAGATGTTACAAAAGCTTCAAACTGAAACGACTCCTGCCTCTGATGGCAGTGGATACTATGAGAACATGTGTTGTTTACTAATGGAACTTCAGTTAATCACTTCTTGCAGTTGGTTTTGCTCAAAGAGATGGACTGCCACAGAGAGACTGCGACCAGAATGAAGCAAACTGAACACGCCTCCGTCATGTTTTCGGTAGTCAAAGAGAAGGGGCGTGGTACGTACTAGTGCTTAAGGAAAATACGAAACTGCGACAATATTACCTCTGAGAATAGGGTACTAACACTTTATATTATACCGTCTCTTGAAGTGTCAGTAGCTTTAATTTAAATACTCTAACCCCAGATGGTTACTAGCAGAGCATTTGCAATCAAAAGGTACGGTCTGTAAAGTTTAGTTTAGGATTCTTCCTCGTGTGCTTAGAATATCCTTTACTACAGAAAACTTTCGAAGAATAACAGTCATTTCAGAGAAGAACGTTATTCAGAAAGGTTACTTCTACATAAGTGGAACGTATCGTCTATATTATATTCAAAACAAAAAGTGTGTTGTACTAAGCAGGGAGACATCACTTTACACAGCACGTATATTACGATCTAAGCCACATAGGCAATCGGACATGCAATCAAATATTGCACTTTAGTCTCATGATTACTTTTCTACATTTCCATCTCTAAGATGCAGTAGCAGATTAATTTACACTTTGCACGTTATACCTTACCTCCGCGATTGTCGGAAGCTGTAATTTACAATAGGTAGATCCAAACTGTATTCATAGCAAGATTGATTCACAGAGTAATTTGTACCTTATGCTTTTCATATGAAGGGCTCATGCTATAATTTGAAGTTATAAGTTAAAACAAATAACTAACTGTTCGCTAGGAGTTACATACTTTTTCCTCTTTAATTCATGCTTTCTAATGTGAAATCATACGTCATTTAGTTCCCAGAAAGCAACTAAACAGTTACCTCCTACGACTGCCAAACACTGAATCATACAAAAACGACGTAATCGACCAAACCTTCCAACCAGCAACTAAATTTTCAGTCCAATTAATTCTTACGATCTTATGCGTCTGACATTTCGGAAATGTTAAAAGTGTGATGCAGGCCTTTGTTAGCTTCTCCGACTTCACAAAATACTCAGCATATCATATGCTTAGAAGAACTTCGACTAAATGGGCTTTATTACACAAGTAAACCAATACATCACTGTACACGAAACACAGTACAGTTACGGAACACAATACGTAAAAATATTTACACCAGTCTTCAATGTTTTTTCAATTTATATGTGCGTTCATTTGTACTCTGAGCACACAGCAGGCACAATTACGAAAAGAAACATAGCAACTGTGTAGCTTACAAAACCATGCACAACTCTCTAATTTTGAAAACAACCTCAGAATGACTTCCCGAAAAAATGGCAACTATTAGTACGGGATGACACCGTAGCGAGAGCTGAATAACGTGCCATAGCCTCCCTTTGTATTCTCTATCTCTTTGGTATTGCTCGACCAATATTTCATTTGTCAAAATGTTTGGTTTTCCTTCCGAAGACTGGAGACATGTCTAAAACAGACATGTCTCTATATCAACGATTGGATGTTTTTTTATTTTATTTTATTCACATCCGGAACGCCAGAACATGGGTTAATGTTTTAACCTAACTTTTATAATAGGCTCACTTTAAAGTCGACGCTAGACTACGTGGGTCTTGAAGGAGCAACAGGCACACAGGTTTTCAGGGGAAGGATTTCCAACAGTTGTTCTCTTCTGGAACTAGTAGATAACTCTGGTTTTCCGGAATGTTTTTCTTGTATATCAAGAAGAGTTCGTGCTGCTACAAACGTATATATGATGAAGTGCATTGGTGCAAGATACTCGAAATTCAGAGAAAAATAAATGAGAGACGGCTAATATACAACGTGTGCAACAACCGAGAACAATAAGAATGGATGATCGTGAGCGAAGTGTTTGGATTAAAAAGGAGGTAGGACAGGGATGTTGCCTTTCGCCTCTACTGTCCAATCTATACGCCGAAGTAGCACGGATGGAAATAAAGGAAAGATTCGACAGTGAGATTAAAATTCAAGGTAAAGAATATCAATGAACAGATTTGCTAGTATTGCTGTCCTCGGTGAATGCGCAAAGGAATTACGAGACGTTTTGTGTGGAATGAACCGTCTAATGAGCATAGAATGTGTATTGAGAATAAATCGAAGAAAGACGAAAGAAATGAGAAGCAGCAGAAATGATATGGTGATCACAAAATAGGCAAAATTAAGGAATTCTGCTACACTGGAAGCAAAATAACACTTGTTAAGCGAAGCAAAGAGGACCCAAAAAGTAGTCTAGCTCAGGCACGAAGGGCATTCCTGGCCAAGAGAAGTCAGATAGTTTCAAACATTGACCTTAATTTGAGGAAGAAATTTCTGAGACTGTATTTTTGGAACACACCATTGTCTGGTAGCGAAACGTCGACTGTGGCAAAACCGGAAAAGAAGAGAATTGAAGCCTTTGAGATATGGCGCTACACAAAGATGTCGAAAATTAGGTGGACTGATAAGATAATGAATGTGAAGGTTCTCCGCAGAATCGGTAAAGAAAGGAACAAATAGAAAACACCTGATACAGAGAAAGGACAGAGTGAGGCATGTGTTAAAACACCAGGGAGTAACCTTCACGGTAGTAGGGGGAGTTCAGAGGATAAAAACTGCAGGGGAAATCACAGATTGTAATATGTCCAACAAATAAGTGAGGATGTAGGATGTAAGTGCTGCTCTGAGGAATTTACTTTTCTGAAACTATGGATACAATTCGACGATAGTTTGAGATTACTCGTATCAAAAACTTATTTTTTATTTTATTTTAGTGCCCTGCAAGTGAGGGTCACGGAAGACCACTGTTGTTGTGAACTTCAGTCCGAATATACAGCTCTCAACTAATCTATTCAGTGCAAGTCCCTTCATTTCTGTGTAACTATCACAACCTGTATCCATTCGAATCTGCTTCCTGAGTCAAGTCTTGGTCTCCCTATACAATTTTTACCCTCCACGCATCCCTCCATTACCAAATTCCTTGATGCTCCAGAGTGTATCCTATCAAACACGTCCCTGCTTTAAATCATCTTCAGCCATAAATTTATTTTCTACTCAGTTATATTCAGCATCTCTTTATTAGTTTTCCGATCTACCCATCTAATCGTCAGCATTCTTCTGTTGCAGCATGTTTCGAAAGTTTGTGTTGTCTTACTGTCCGAAATATTTATCGTCCACGCCTCACTTCCTTATAAAACCACACTCCAGACCAACATCTTCAGAAAATATTTTTTAACAATTAAATTTACATAAGATGTTAACGTATTTCTCTTTTGCTAAAACTCTGTTCTTGCTACTGTCACCGAGCGAGGTGGCGCAGTGGTTAGACACTGGACTCGCATTCGGGAGGACGACGGTTCAGTCCCGCGTCCGGCCATCCTGATTTAGGTTTTCCGTGATTTCCCTAAATCGCTCCAGGCAAATGCCGGGATGGTTCCTTTCAAAGGGCACGGCCGACTTCCTTCCCCGTCCTTCCCTAATCCGATGAGACCGATGACCTCGCTGTCTGGTCTCCTTCCCCAAAACCAACCAACTTGCTACTGTCAGCCGTTTTATATCCTCTCTACTTTAGGCTATCATAAGTTATTAGTGTGCCCAAACATCAGGCTCACCCATTACTGTTGGTGGCTCACATCGTGACTTAATTTCCTCAGCATCGCATGGATAAATCGATACTGTTACATTCCCATTGTTTTCGTTTTTTGATATTCGTATCATATGACTTTCTGTTTTCGAAGACACAGTTAACAGTAATCATTTATCTGAAAGTAGCTGTAGCATCAGCCATACACAGCTGAAATCGCGGTCCCCTGAGTATTACAGGGCAAACACTTGCTACTGCTGCCTGGTCGACGTGAGGGCCGTGGTGTTAATCCGGAACTACGCTGGGACCTGTTCCATCCAGTCAGGCAGTCTACACAGCAGCCGTGATCAATCAGTAACCGCGCTGCCGCTGTTAATGGAAGAGGTCTGATCGTTCTGGCTGCTTTACGTTCCTTTACGTTTTCTCATAACAGCTATTTACGGGGAAGCCGCTTTATCGAAGTTCATCACCACTCTACTTTGGCGTCCTTGTCTCTACGACACATACGGCAGCCACGTGTACTACACGGTCTCGTTTGTAACGGTTTTATTTTGCAACAGCCCGTAAAACTATCATTAAGGAGTAGAAAAGGGAGATCTTTCACTTCCATGAAAGAATCAGACGAGAAGGACAACCTTGCGCAAACCACACGTCCTACACGCAGGTTGCTTTACTGCTGTCAGCTTTTATTGCGCTCCCGTCTCATGATTTATAAGAGCAGTATCCAAATGTAGTGAGGCGGTATCATTTCCCACTATACTTTGTATGTCTGTAAACTTCTGCCAACATCAGGTCTTACTCTGAATGTCAAGCAGCACACTTGGTGTTCATAAATGAGAGATGTTGATTCACCACTTTCGCATGCAGCATTTAGGAAGATAAAACGTTAATAAGCAGGAGCGTGGAGGACAGAACTGAAAGTGTTCATGGATTTGTAAATAGATAATTGTGTCTGAAAATGTAAACATATATTTCATTTCCTAAAACGAAATGTGGGATAAACCATTTCCGAGTAAATTTTATAACGAAGTCTTTCATGTCTTTCTCTTTCCCATAGAGCAGAAGTGAATTACTTGACTGAAGTTACAGCTACTGCACGGTCAGGTGAGATCAGACCACTCTCAGTTTTGTCGCGATTGATATTGTTGGTTAGATGCAGTTTTGGCTGACGGATAATCATGCAGATGGATGCATTTGAATTTGTAATTCGTGTAATGAATGATAAGTTAATTCAAATGTGAGTAAAGACAGAGTAATTCAAGAAAGAGAAAGAATGATACAGTATCTGATTGCAAGATTAGTGGCAAACTTCTGGTGTTCTTCGCATATCTTGTACAGGGTGGAACTAAATTGGCTATATAGATGTTGAGAAACGGTAGCGGGGACCAAGATGGTTGAATCTAAAATAAGAACTCACGCCCGAAAACGTGGAAGTTTTTTGCTACACGTAACATGCCACAACACACGGTCAAATCTCCCACACTTTCCGTACCACTGGCCAGGTTATTGCATACGTATTTCACGGATCACCTGATGATCCATGTCCACTTCAGCTTCGCTTACAAGCGATTCAGTTTAGTTTCTTATCGACAGAGAAAGGTTTTCACGGGCTGTTCGAGACCAACTGGAACCAAATATCTGAGCAACAGTGGGTAGGTCGTGGCAGCCTGATTGCTTGGCCTGCACACTCTCCTTACTCGCTATTACTACCTGTGAGTCATGTTGTTGTTGTTGTGGTCTTCAGTCCTGAGACTGGTTTGATGCAGCTCTCCATGCTACTCTATCCTGTGCAAGCTTTTTCATCTCCCAGTACCTACTGCAACCTACATCCTTCTGAATCTGCTTAGTGTATTCATCTCTTGGTCTCCCTCTACGATTTTTACCCTCCACGCTGCCCTCCAATACTAAATTGGTGATCCCTTGATGCCTCAGAACATGTCCTACCAACCGATCCCTTCTTCTGGTCAAGTTGTGCCACAAACTTCTCTTCTCCCCAATCCTATTCAATACTTCCTCATTAGTTATGTGATCTACCCATCTAATCTTCAGCATTCTTCTGTAGCACCACATTTCGAAAGCTTCTATTCTCTTCTTGTCCAAACTATTTATCGTCCATGTTTCACTTCCATACATGGCTACACTCCATACGAATACTTTCAGAAATGACTTCCTGACACTTAAATCAATACTGGATGTTAACAAATTTCTCTTCTTCAGAAACGCTTTCCTTGCCATTGCCAGCCTACATTTTATATCCTCTCTACTTCGACCATCATCAGTTATTTTGCTCCCCAAATAGCAAAACTCCTTTACTACTTTAAGTGCCTCATTTCCTAATCTAATTCCCTCAGCATCACCGGACTTAATTAGACTACATTCCATTATCCTTGTTTTGCTTTTGTTGATGTTCATCTTATATCCTCCTTTCAAGACACTGTCCATTCCATTCAACTGCTCTTCCAAGTCGTTTGCTGTCTCTGACAGAATTACAATGTCATCGGCGAACCTCAAAGTTTTTATTTCTTCTCCATGAATATTAATACCTACCCCGAATTTTTCTTTTGTTTCCTTTACTGCTTGCTCAATATACAGATTGAACAACATCGGGGAGAGGCTACAACCCTGTCTTACTCCCTTCCCAACCACTGCTTCCCTTTCATGTCCCTCGACTCTTATAACTGCCATCTGGTTTCTGTACAAATTGTAAATAGCCTTTCGCTCCCTGTATTTTACCCCTGCCACCTTTAGAATTTGAAAGAGAGTATTCCAGTCAACATTGTCAAAAGCTTTCTCTAAGTCTACAAATGCTAGAAACGTAGGTTTGCCTTTCCTTAATCTTTCTTCTAAGATAAGTCGTAAGGTCAGTATTGCCTCACGTGTTCCAGTGTTTCTACGGAATCCAAACTGATCTTCCCCGAGGTTGGCTTCTACTAGTTTTTCCATTCGTCTGTAAAGAATTCGTGTTAGTATTTTGCAGCTGTGACTTATTAAGCTGATAGTTCGGTAATTTTCACATCTGTCAACACCTGCTTTCTTCGGGATTGGAATTATTATATTCTTCTTGAAGTCTGAGGGTATTTCGCCTGTTTCATACATCTTGCTCACCAGATGGTAGAGTTTTGTCAGGACTGGCTCTCCCACGGCCGTCAGTAGTTCCAATGGAATATTGTCTACTCCGGGGGCCTTGTTTCGACTCAGGTCTTTCAGTGCTCTGTCAAACTCTTCACGCAGTATCGTATCTCCCATTTCATCTTCATCTACATCCTCTTCCATTTCCATAATATTGTCCTCAAGTACATCGCCCTTGTATAGACCCTCTATATACTCCTTCCACCTTTCTGCTTTCCCTTCTTTGCTTAGAACTGGGTTTCCATCTGAGCTCTTGATATTCATACAAGTCGTTCTCTGATCTCCAAAGGTCTCTTTAATTTTCCTGTAGGCGGTATCTATCTTACTCCTAGTGAGATAGGCCTCTACATCCTTACATTTGTCCTCTAGCCATCCCTGCTTAGCCATTTTGCACTTCCTGGCGATCTCATTTTTGAGACGTTTGTATTCCTTTTTGCCTGTTTCACTTACTGCATTTTTATATTTTCTCCTTTCATCAATTAAATTCAATATTTCTTCTGTTACCCAAGGATTTCTACTAGCCCTCGTCTTTTTACCTACTTGATCCTCTGCTGCCTTCACTACTTCATCCCTCAAAGCTACCCATTCTTCTTCTACTGTATTTATTTCCCCCATTCCTGTCAATTGCTCCCTTATGCTCTCCCTGAATCTCTGTACAACCTCTGGTTCTTTCAGTTTATCCAGGTCCCATCTCCTTAAATTCCCACCTTTTTGCAGTTTCTTCAGTTTTAATCTACAGGTCATAACCAATAGATTGTGGTCAGAGTCCACATCTGCCCCTGGAAATGTCTTACAATTTAAAACCTGGTTCCTAAATCTCTGTCTTACCATTATATAATCTATCTGATACCTTTTAGTATCTCCAGGGTTCTTCCATGTATACAACCTTCTTTCATGATTCTTAAACCAAGTGTTAGTTATGATTAAGTTATGCTCTGTGCAAAATTCTACCAGGCGGCTTCCTCTTTCATTTCTGTCCCCCAATCCATATTCACCTACTATGTTTCCTTCTCTCCCTTTTCCTACACTCGAATTCCAGTCACCCATGACTATTAAATTTTCGTCTCCCTTCACAATCTGAATAATTTCTTTTATTTCATCATACATTCCTTCAATTTCTTCGTCATCTGAAGAGCTAGTTGGCATATAAACTTGTACTACTGTAGTAGGTGTGGGCTTCGTATCTATCTTGGTCACAATAATGCGTTCACTATGCTGTTTGTAGTAGCTTACCCGCATTCCTATTTTCCTATTCATTCCTGTGAGTCATACGAAATCTTATTTACGAGGCTCCTGTGGCATCCGAGGAAGACCTAGTGGCGCAGGTTTTAGTTGCAGCGTATGCTGGAGGACTAGGGACTGGTGATCGTGTGTACTGAAACATGGTACAAAGGTAGCGTATCTCGGTCGAAGTCGGTGGTCGTTGCATCGAACCCTGTTTGTAAGCGGGCCCAGACGACAAGCAGCAGGAATCAAGTAGCATCGTGAGTTGTAATATTCTCAGAGTAGCACGAAAACGCTATGTTTAGAGGACTTGGGTTCCTATCCTACACTTAACAGGCTTAGTCCCCACTACAGATGCTCAAAGCACTCTCTGTATGTGGGGATGATATGAAATGAGAACAGCTGGAGTAATATCAACCAAGTTTGGTACGACTATCACACAGAATCAAAAAAAAAAAAAGACATTGGGAGTGCGACATGCCTAGGATCCCTAAGGGATTGAGAACGTGGTGGTATGAATGAAAGAGCGAGAATGACTGATATTAGCTTCGCATTCATAGTGTTCCTGTTCATTGTCTTAATATTGTCCTGGCGGCATTTCAGAGCCAGTGTCGAAGTCAGGTGGGCAGGGAGTAACAAGTAACATGTAAAAGTAATAGAAATCGACTGAAGTTACTAATGCTGAATAAAATACGTCGAACCCATAGTATTCGAGGTAGCTGGATCTCTGCTAACTACCATAAATTGTAATTTTGAATGAGACTTGTGTTCTCGATCGCAATCGTCATTTTCTCCCACAGGTAGTTTGGCCACAAGTGGATTCACTCAGTAGTTAATTTATTCTTACATCTCTTGGGGAAAACCAAAAATATTGTATAAAATTAATTTTTGGGTAAAGTTAATTATATGAAGAATTTATAAAAATTTTACGTCATAATTTTTACATTATAAGGAAGTGTTGCTTTATAATATATTGTAAGGGTTCTTTACACTGGACTAAGTTTTCTAAAGGAAAAGTGAGAGGCTGCAAAATATTGATACATCCACTCAGTGACGGACTGCACTAACTCAGTTTCTAACTCAGAGAAAAATTCAACACATTGTTGTCCTTATGGGCGGGACTATTTTGTTATATTTCTTCTTTTGCCTTGAAATCCTTGAAGAAAAAATGGTTTTCACGAAGAAACATTTGTATTGGAACAATAGGTACACGTTTTGATATGTTGTTTCATATGTATGAACCATTTACCTGTTTCTATTATTTTTTGACATCTTAGTCTATCTCTTTAATCTCGAACATACATGGTACGATGAGATACAACACCTTACCCGTTGAGGATAAAATTTCGTCTAGTTGTATACATCTAGTAAATCATTAGATCGCTACATAATGCTCACCACGTGTATTTCTGTTTGACATAAGTCACCTTTCCAGGGAAACAGCCAGCGTCAACGTTGACTGTCAGGAATTACCCTATTCACAAAGTCAGGGGTTTGTTTAATCTGATACTGTCGCTGATACCTCAGGACAAGGATACCGAACTACTCTTTGTGTGTTATATGACACTTTCTTAATCGAACCATTCAGTGAAAGAACGAAAGAGCATCGTGTACGTGTGATAGTGATTTTTTTCTGGGGGTAGGGGTGGGTGGGGGGGTGGGTGGGGGAGAGCAAGGGAGGGAGAGGAAAGTGTCCAACTCAAATTTGTTTTGCTTTCAGTTACGAAATAGGTGTGTGATTTCACGTCAAACGTATTGTGTTACGTTTGCTACTAGTCCTGCAGTCATGTATCTTCCTTTAGATCGATGCTGAATTGGAACGTCTGTTTGGTCGGTCAGGAAGAGTGTTTTGTTTGTTACTGGCGCGGGGGTGGAAGCATCTAACAGGTTTTCAAATACGTTTCGGCGCACAGCCATTTTTTCGCTGAGAGACTTCTTCTATGATGGTGTTGAGGCTATGCCAGCAGATTGCACCTTGCTCCATGCGTGTTTATTTTCCCTTTTTCCCACATTTAATTTTTTCTGCATACCGAGGCATCTCCAGTTCTTGATATTTCGGCTAGTGTCTCATATCTCCTATGAGAGTAGTTACACTCTGTTGGCTGGATATTTCCGTTAACAGCTGCAGCATGTAATGGCTCTTTATTTACGTGACCATTACGGCACTCCAACCCCAGTTCTCGATACCAGTAATATCGTACGACTTTTCTGGGAAGTAACAGACATATTTTTGTGACAATATTAACATTTGGTTTTATTAATGTATAGGTACTCCGATGTATCGATACATTACACTGATATGTGTGTATTCATTTCTGTGAGACTGTCATAATCTTTGACTTACTTGTAACCGTTTTGGCGCGAATGCGCACAGAGTAGTCTTTGTTTCACTTTGCAGAAGTTAGGTTGTTTTTTCGTTTTGTACAAGAACAGTCAAGCCTTGTGTTTGGTTAAAGTGGAAATTAAATACATGAAGACTGATACAAAACTGTTTTCTTGATGATGTGACAATTAAGAAGAAGTATTGTGAATTTACAGGAAGTTTAATAAAAATGTGGATCGTGAAAACCAAGTCAAAAATTATTTCTACCATACCATTGTTCTGATCTGGGATTGTTTGATCATTAAGAATTTCCTAAAAAAACGCATTTGCTAGGTCTTCAAATATTGCTAAAATACAGATCTGGACCTTCTAGCAGTCAAAGTAGAATCACCCTAGAATCAACAACATGAGCCATAACAACTTCGACGAAATCTACGTGGGAATCCATTCAAGATAAGTGCCAAAATTAATGACTTTTTTACAGTGACTTCATTATTTACGTTCTGACGATACCATCCACAGTCAATAACTTTGTTGTTGCCCGAGAGAAGCGAACACATGCTGCGTGAGTAACATTATTAATTTGACAAGCTGCGACATCGTCGCGAAAAAACACAGTGACCCGTATATGTAATAAGTTTCCTTTAATTTACGTCTATGGTCACAATCTTTTCTGTTTAACAGATTACCGGTTTCGGTCTTTAATGACCATCATCAGATCTGTCTCATAAGAACGAAGTCCTAATGCACTGCAGCCATAGTGGCATAGTCAAATGTTAAATGCGGAATCAGCACCAGCATCGTCAAATATATAAAAATCACATCACATGCACGAGTCATGTTGTCAGTAAACAGTTACTGACAACATGACTCGTGCATGTGATGTGATTTATATATATTTGACTATGCCACTATGGCTGCAGTGCATTAGGACTTTGTTTTTATGAGACAGATCTGATGATGGTCATTAAAGACCGAAACCTGTAATCTGTTAAACAGAAAAGACCTTGGACGTAAATTAAAGGAAACTTATTATTAATTTGATTTCTAACCTACTTTGCAAGTGGTGGTATTGTTAGAATCAGACAATGTGTTTCAGAGGTCAACAACAGTTGAGGACAACGCTTCAGCAAAACGCTAGGAAACAACGACAAATGCGACCAGCAGGTGGACAGGCAGCCGCTAGATGGCAGGCCACGTCAGACGAGCTGTGGGCGCCACTGTTTGGCTCATAGATGTGGCTCGACACTGGAAAAACGAATGAACTGACCAAGCGCTTTAAGGTAACCCGTTCAGCAATGACGTAACACTGTCTTCGGGCACTCTGCATATTTTTAAAAACTTGTAAATATGGTAAGTTTGTTTCTACACCACAGACAGATTTAATTCGTCTTACAAGATTGGGGTGAATGTGTAATGGAGTAGTCAGCTAGAAATAATGATAGGGAATGCTTCGAAGAGTCGAGAAACAAAGCAGGTCTGCCACCTTTTGGTTCGGACAGGCTGCAAGTTCATTTCCTGGCAGCATGGACTGTGCCTGGAGAAGCCATAGCCGTGGGGAGAGCGCCGATCCACAAATTTCCTGGTAGTGCGTGACTCAGGGACCGCGAGGGATAGGGGAAGGGTCGCGGGCGAAGGGCGGAGAGCGCGAAGTTGCTCACCCTCTGGACGCGGCGCGCCCCCTGTGTGTGTGTGTGTGCGTACGTGGCCCCCTCAGCGTCGTGCGTTTTTGGGCAGACGAGGGAGGCGACCCTGCAGAGTTCTGTTGTAAATCAGGAAATCCGGACTGGGCGCAACTCAAGGCACGGTGGAGGGCAGAGCAAATACGTGCGCGCCGTTTTGTTTACTCCTCTGCTGGGATTACGCAAAGCGCGTAAACATCACGATCCAGGGGTTGTAAATGGATCTCTCCTGCTCATGTTGTACGGGGTGCGTAAAATAAGACTGGTCCGGAAAATATTTACGGGGCTGGCTCCAAACTGACCGTTGTTGATGAACGGGAAAACTGCCCATCACAGAAAGTACTGTAAACCGTGATTTCGATGCACCAGTCGGCTGCTGTTAAATGTCTGCTCATGCTGTCCCGAGTATTTCGGTGTGTCATTACGTTTGAATGAGTGAGACGAGCAGATGTTGTAAGCAGACTGTTTAGGTTTTTCTCTTGGTAACGCCACGTAGCGCTCTATATGAAAATCACTGGCTGTGCTGTGTGCAGTCTGTGGCTGGTTTGCATTGTTGGAATATTCGCTATTGTAGTGTTGGGCAGCTGTATGTGAACAGCGCGTAGCGTTGCGCAGTTGCAGGTGAGCCGCCAGCAGTGGTGGATGTGGGGAGAGAGATGTCAGAATTTTGAGAGCGGACGATCTGGACGTGTGTCCATCAGAAAGAGTAAATTTGTAATACTGGATATCGTGAACTGATATATTTATATGATGACTTTTGAATATTATTAAGGTAAATACATTGTTTGTTCTCCATCAAAATCTTTCATTTGCTAACTATGCCTATCAGTAGTTAGTGCCTTCAGTAGTTAGAATCTTTCATTCAGCTGGCAGTATTGGCGCACGCTGTATTCCAGTAGTTCGAGTAACGAAGATTTTTGTGAGGTAAGTGATTCATGAAAGGTATAGGTTATTGTAGTTAGTGCCTTCAGTAGTTAGAATCTTTCATTCAGCTGGCAGTATTGGCGCACGCTGTATTCCAGTAGTTCGAGTAACGAAGATTTTTGTGAGGTAAGTGATTCATGAAAGGTATAGGTAGTCAGTGCCATTCTTTTCTAGAGACTATTGAAAGTCAGATTGCGTTGCGCTAAAAATATTGTGTCTCAGTTTAGGGTTGATCAGAACAAGTAAAGAGAGTAATATATGAGTACGTTCAGTTTTGCTCAGCTGTTTGAAAATCAAATAACGTAGAGGTTTATCAGCACAGTAATTCACAAATTTTTCTAAGGGGACGTTTCAATGTGTTAAGAGACCAGTTGAATGCAGTACACAATATGCTGAGCGGGTGTTCATTGTCGAGTGTTACGCGAAGCACAGTTCGTGGAAAACGTATGCGAAACAGTTTTCGCCAAGACTGCTAGTGTTTCGACAAAAACTCCGTCAAAGTCTGCAATCACCAAAACTTAGGGGTAAAATGGCGCGAAATGGACTCAGTAGCGAACTAAAACCGTAAGTACTGGAAAAGTGTTCGAGCACCAGAAAACATCATTGTAAACATTTTTCGGGAAAGTTTCATTTTGTACACACTGTACATTTAGCACTTAACGGATAATTGCTACCGATGATTCCCTGATGATGCAGTTATGTTATGAGGAAAATCTGTCCGTTGGGACTGAAGTAATACACAGTTAGATCCCCGCAAAAATACCAACCTTGTGAAAAATACCTGCACTGGCTCTTCAAATACAGCAATGAAAAGATGTACTCTTCACTAAACGCAAAAGCGTGGTACATTGGTATGACTAAGAGTACAGGATTCATGAGTCACTGTGGCACGCTTGGTTTAATGTTTAATGTTCACCTGCTCGCGCTTGTTAACGCGGGCGCCTCAGTCTGTAGTTACATTTGGTTTTATAGATTTGGGCAGCCCCCAGTAGCTCGCTTTTCATGTATTCTTTTTAAAAAATTTGTGTCTAAAGCCTTTCTGGCTTGATATTTATTTTATACGTGACATGTAAATACTGCCTCTGTTTTGTACTGTTAGTCAGTACTTACACTTTCATATAAAAAAGTTTTTCCCATAAATTTATACTTATGTTATAGGCCACTTTAAATATTTAATTTCTGATGAAGGCACTCATAGAAGTGTTGAAACGTGGTCAGAAAGACTAAAAATTGTGACCGAGGGCTTATTTAGTTCAACTTTAATACATACGTCAAATGATCAAATTAATTCATGAAGTTGCTTTGTCTAAACGAAGCACATCGCTTACAACATGTTTCAGTAGTTAACCAAGCAAAAGAACCTTAACTTCGGAAGCACCGTACTTACTATAGACTGGACTGGAAATGCTAATTAGCGAAATCAGCGGAGTGAATGTGGCCTAATTTGCCCTATAAGAAATCGCCGCGTATTGTTCGCACGAACCATGTGGTCATCCGGCGGCTGCTGTTCTGTCCTCTGTGCACCCGCACCGCTGCGAGTTCCGGTCACAGGTCATTTGCAAAGGTAAGTGACAAAACCGGTAACGAAAAAAATAAATAAATAAATAGAAGAGCGATTTTCGTTTGCAAATTATCTGTACAAACTGAAAGGTCACCGTGTATTGATAAGGAGTACGTTAATGGTCCCGTAACACTCCCTTGGGATAGAACCATAATATTCGTAAGTCTGACTAATTCGTCCCATTAAGAACGACGAGTAGAGTTCTGACTGCTAGGAAGCTGGTCCGATATTCCATAAACTCATATCTTGTTAATTTGTTGACGGTGCAGAACTGTTTCAAATACCTTCCAGAGGTCAAGCAACACTTCAGTTGGAGACCCATTATTTGCTCCGTGGTAGATCTCGTGGAGGCACAAGGGGAGCTGATCAGAATTCATGATACCGAGCGAGGTGGCGCAGCTGCTGACAGACTCGCATTCGGGAGGGCGGCAGTTCACACCCACGTCCGTCCATCCAGATTTAGATTTTCCGTGATTTTCCTAAATCACCCCAGGTAAATGCCGGGATGGTTCCTTCGAAAGTGCACGGCCGATTACCTTACCCATCCTTGACACAATCCGAGCAATGACCTCGATGTCGACAGCACGTTATATCTAATCTTCCTCTTTTCATTCAGAATCGTAAAACTGTATTCAAAGTACCTAACGCTAAACTACTTTTCGCGACTTTTGCACGATGGATGCTACAACGCGAAGACGCTTTTATGACCTCATCCACAGAATTACTCTTGTGTCTATTCGTTGATAATGAAACTGGCAGGTGGGAGGACTTTTTGAAGATACTCTCCCGCAGGATTACTCATTAAAGCAGATGACATGGGACGCAAACATCCCGCCACACGTTCTTACGCTCTTAACGTAGCATCGCTGTGCTAATTTAGAGCGAGGCTGCAGACCGCGACCATCAGCTTTGTCGTTCTCTCCACCCCCACACACCCCCTTACTATTCTGGTGTTTGCGTGTCGCTCTGCACGCACCGCGCCAAGTACGGACGACATTTGCATCCCTTTCCTCTCTTCCTGCAGGAGAAAATGAGTTTACAGTGGGCTCATTATTTATTTTTCTTTCTCTCATTTCGCTGTCTCTTGCGAGAGATGCGGTGCTATTTTTGTGTTTACGAGAGCGCCGGCCGGTTCTTGCACAGATCAAATGCCTCTGTACTTGCGGTGAGCTCCCCAGGATGAAATGACAGTCGTTTCTAGAGAACAACAGCTGTGTGATGCTATTTACGCCATATTTGCTGACTTACGATTCGCACCACCTGTTTTTCTGAAAACAAGTTCTCGTGTAGACATCCTGTAGCGAGATGGTCTTCCTAATGACTGTTGTAATTTACTGTACTATTACCTTACTATATGAAATATTTACTATGCTTGTCTGGGTTGGTGTAATTTACTGTTCTGTTACAGTACTGTATGCCTCAGATATTTACTGTGCTTGTCTGTTTTTTTTCACTTATTTACTTACTATAATTCCAACGATAGAATTGCTGCTCTTCAACAGGGATCATTTATAAAAAATATACAAGCATAGTTTTAAGAGATTAAAAAGTTGATGTTAGTCTTCATAGCAAGAACGAATAACAGCGCTAAACTGTAAGTCAGCATCAAAGAAAGTAAAATGTGTGATGACGCTGCAGCACACTTCATCGGTGAAGGAAAGTCACAAATAGCGTAACCCTTCCAAAGATGTATTTTATTTTCTAATCGAGATTTTTCCACTTTAATCAAAACTTTAAGCTGTCATTACAGAAGAAACAGAGACTTTTAAGCAATAGGACAGAAGGGTGAATTTAATTTATTGTCAGTTTTGAACATTCATTCGTTCGCCAACATTCTTGACAGCTGAACGTCGTACTGGCAGACCCCTACACATACTACAGACACGTCAGCTATACGCGAATGGATTCCATTGTTACTGGGGCATAATCATCTTTGTCCAAAATAGTACAAATCATGCTTCGAACTTTCTTTCTGACCGCATCGGTCTTCAAAACACGCCATTGGCGAAAGGTTCACTCCTATATACTGATGTAGAGCAGCGCTGCCCAACGTCCACAATTGTTTTCGAACAAAAATTCAAAACAGTATATCTACAGCGTATCTACTTACTCTTAGAATACTCAGGGCAGCCGAAACTTACCTGCAACAAAGGAAAATATGTTAAACTTCATGTATTGCCAATTAGTACACAAATAAAGTTACAATTTATTTTACTAAGAAAATTTGCAGCTTGTAGAATTACAATTTCGAAGAATAAAAAAGACTGGATTTCAAAATTTCTGAAAAGATCATGCGTTCAACCCAGTTTGAAGTATGACTAATCTAAAAATTCTGTTGGAGGGTACTAGCACAAAAATTACAAAAATTTATCCATTACACGTAACAGCTACTATATGAAAGTAAACTGATACGAAAGCTCTACTTCGGGAGGCTTCCGTGATCGTTGTCATCGATGGTAATATTTTCTTGACTGACGATTGTAGAGAAGAAATTGAAGAGGGATTTGATGCGGCCTAACAACCTAGAAGATTTTACCTTCGGGTGTGAAAGATATCGAGCCATTTGAAACAGCTTAGTATCAAAAACAGCATATTCATTACATAATTATCGCTCACTTTCAACTTGATGATCTGTGAAAACAATACAGAACGAACACTCAGTGATAAAATCAATGTGTAGTTGATTTGTAATGCTGATGCTGACAAACAACTAAAGAAATTTTACAATTATAAGGACAAAAGTAACAGAAATGACGAAATATGTAATGTCGTAAACTGTATATGTTTGTTATTAAAATTCGGAGGCATTCTTCCTCAGTTGCTGTGCCAATATGCATCAGATTAACTATCTCCTGAAGTCTGCAACTTAATTTCATTTTTGTTTGCAACTAAAGACTTTTGACATACTGGTATTAGGCATATTCAGTGATCTCCAAAGGAAATATTTTCTATAACATTAATTTGCTTGGTTATAAATATCTTGTTTAAATTCAGACATGCAGAATTCCGTTAACAGCACTGTGGGTTAGTTGAGAATTCAGAACAAACTATTTATGCTTAAGCATATAATAATTATGGTAATCAAGTTCTTAGTAAAGCACTGAACGTGTCTAAAAAAGCACGAATTTTTCTCTCTGCAGCGGAGTGTGAGTTGTTTTCGAACCTCGTAACAGATTTAAACTGGGTGCCGAATTGAGATTCGAATCCCCGCGCGGATTGGCCGCGCGGCTAGAGGCGCCATGTCACTGGTAGAGGGAGACCACCTGAGGTTCGAGTCCTCCCTCGAGCATGGGTGTGTGTGTTGTTCTTAGCGTAAGTTAGTTTAAGTAGCATGTAAGTATAGGGATCGATAACCTAAGCAGTTTAGTTCCTCAGAAATTCACACACATTTGAACATTTGAGATTCGAATAGACAACCCTGTCTATCGTAGGTATTGCTATTACCGACTGAGTTTCACTTTTGTTAGTACCTCTCTTCTACTTTCCAAATTACTCGGAAGTTCTCTTGGATACCTTGCGGGATTAGGATACCTTGCAGGATTAGCAATTTTGGAAAAACGGAGGTAGTGGAGAAGTCGCTGAGCCACAGGTCTAGCAATTCTTTGCAGAATAAATTTCTCTTCGCAGACGTCATGTCATATGGTAAGTCGTTCTATAAAATGAAGTCAAAACATTAAAAACAAACATTTTCAAGCGCTGAAATTTGAAACTTTTATAAGCTGAACGAGGTTTTAAGTTGGTGTATAATAATACGTATATACATTATTTCAGACTGTTTGGGCACGACTTGTCATATGTGAACACAGTCGAGCGGGTTTGTGACGTCTCTGGTGGGCACGGCAGCGGGCGAAGGCGGCGTGGAGGGCCGGAGCAGCGAGCCTAGGGCCCAGCATGTGCTATTGTATGATCTGAACGCTCCGCATATGACGGCGGTGCCACCCTGAGGTAGGCACAAAGGGTAAATTTATATTACAGAATGAAATTTTCACTCTGCAGCAGAGGGTGCGATGATAAGAAGCTTCCTTGCAGTTTAAAACTGTGTGTACTGGCAGAAGTAAAGCGCTGAGGAGGGGTCGAGAGTCTTACTTGGATAGCACAGTTGGTAGATCATTTGCCCGCGAAATGCAAAAGGTACTGAGTTAGAGTCTCGGTCCGGCACACAATCAGCGAAATCTGCCAGGAAGTTTTAGAAAGATATTGTTCACGTTCACCAACGTTCAGTATAAATTACACTACTGGTCATTAAAATTGCTACACCATGAAGATGACGTGCTACAGACACAAAATTTAACCGACAGGAAGAAGATGCTGTGATATGTCAATCATTAGCTTTTCAGAGCATTCACACAAGGTTGGCGCCGGTAGCGACACCTACAACGTGCTGACATAAGGAAAGTTTCCAACCGATTTCTCATACACAAACAGCAGTTGACCGCCGTTGCCTGGTGAAACGCTGTTGTGATGCTTCGTGTAAGCAGGAGAAATGAGAACCATCACGTTTTCGACTTTGATAAAGGTCGGATTGTAGCCGATCGCGATTACGGTTTATCGTATCGCGACATTGCTGCTCGCGTTGGTCGAGATCCAATGACTGTTAGCAGAATATGGAATCTGTGGGTTCAGGAGGGTAATACGGAACGCCGTGCTGGATACAAACGGCCTCGTATCACTAGCAGTCGAGATGACAGGCATCTTATCCGCATGGCTGTAACGGATCGTGCAGCCACGTCTTGATTCCTGAGTCAACAAATGGGGACGTTTGCAAGACGACAACCATCTGCACGAACAGTTTGACGACGTTTGCAGCAGCACGGACTATCAGCTCGGAGACAATCGCTGCGGTTACCCTTGACGGTGCATTACAGACAGGAGCGCCTGCGATGGTGTACTCAACGACGAACCTGGGGGCACGAATGGCAAAACGTCAATTTTTCGGATGAATCCGCGTTCTGTTTACAGCATCATGATGGTCGCATCGGTGTTTGGCGACATCGCGGTGAACCCACATTGGAAGCGTGTATTCGTCATCGCCATACTGGCATATCACCCGGCTTGATGCTATGCGGTGCCATTGGTTACACGTCTCGGTCAACTCTTATTGGCATTGACGGCACTTTGGACAGTAGACGTTACATTTCAGATGTGTTACGACCCGTGGCTTCGCTGTGAAACCCTACATTTCAGCAAGATAATGCACGACCGCATGTTGGTTGGTTGGTTGGTTGGTTTGGGGAAGGAGACCAGACAGCGTGGTCATCGGTCTCATCGGATTAGGGAAGGATGGGGAAGGAAGTCGGCCGTGCCCTTTCAGAGGAACCATCCCTGCATTTGCCTGGAGTGATTTAGGGAAATCACGGAAAACCTAAATCAGGATGGCCGGACGCGGGATTGAACCGTCGTCCTTCCGAATGCGAGTCCAGTGTCTAACCACTGCGCCACCTCGCTCGGTACGACCGCATGTTGCAGGTCCTGCACGTTCCTTTCTGGATACAGAAAATGTTCGACTGCTGCCCTGGCCAGCACATTTTCCAGATCTCTCACCAATTGAAAACGTCTGGTCAATGGTGGCTGAGCAACTGACTCGTCACAATACGCCAGTCACTACTCTTGATGAAGTGTGGTATCGTGTTGAAGCTGCATGGGCAGCTGTACCTTTACACGCCATCCAAACTCTGTTTGACTCAATGCCCAGGCGTATCAAGGCCGTAATTACGGCCAGAGGTGGTTGTTCTGAGTGCTGATTTCTCAGGATCTATGCACCCAAATTGCGTGAAAATGTAATCACATGTCAGTTCTAGTATAATATATTTGTCCATTGAATACCCGTTTATCATCTGGATTTCTTCTTGGTGTACCAATTTAAATGGCCAGTAGTGTATTATACAGGGTGTCCATAATTAAAGACCCATTTTCAAAGCGCTGTAGAAAGAGAACCATTGCTCAGAAAGATGTGAAAGTTGAACAACATATTAAACTCGTCATGAAAAAAAAAGAAAGATTTGACCAATAGATGGCGCTGTAAGTATCAGAATACGCACACCAACAGACGCGCGGCACTCGGCTGTTCCTCAGTTTGCGTCCGAGACTCCCAACGTGACTGTCTCCATGAGTATAGCGCGCTGCCGGTAAAGTTCTTTTACAAGAAGAATGACCGGGGGGCAGTAACTCTATAGAAGTTCCCGACACTCAAGAATATTAAAAAAGGCACTGGTCCGATATCTGCCAATGATCTGAAGAAAATGATTACAAAGTTCGAAGAGATAGCTTCTTTTGGAGTGCATTGTAGCAGAGGGAGGAAAGCAGTTGATCCGACGTCTGTTGAAGGTGTGGCTACAGCACTGCAGAGGGGGAGAGTGGTGGTATGCAACCCATGCAATGCACGTGGAACTGCTCGAACGTTGGACATGCCTGCGAGCACGGTGCATAAAATCCGACGAAAGTCCTGCGCTGCTATTCATACGAATCACCCATGTTCAGCAGTTGCTTCTTGCTGACCTGCCAGCGAGAGGAACGTTCGCTCTGAAATGCTAGCATGAAAGGGACAATGAATGGCCGTTGAACATTCTGTGGACAGACGAAACCCATTTCCATCTCCAAGGACATGTCAATACGCAGAATTGCAGAATATGGGCAACGAAAATACGCAAGCACATCAACCAGTACCCCATAATTCTGCAAAGATGATAGCACAGCCGAGCCCCTGCAACACAGCACTACTGGTAACCCCAGATGCTCGACCCGCCGAAAGACAGGCAATCGCAGGGAAGCCGTACTGTACACAACACGCAAACCAGCCACACACAACCCCTACACTGTGAGCTGATCTACGACCGATCGCCCACTAATGTATGACGACCTCTGACTGTTACAGGGACGCAGCAGCTGCAGCAGGCCCAGTAGAATTTTCAGGAGCCAGCTGCAGTGCCCGAACTGAATCATCTACAACGAGCACCCGCAACGGCAAAGGTAACGATGCACGATACCTCGCACTAACATAACCATACCTTGCATGCACTGTCGCAGCTAGCAAGCCTACTGTCGCAGAGGTTCTTTTTTCCCTTGGCGTTTGCCTTGACACTTTTTTCCCTCTGCCCTTACAAACCGCTACCCTTCGACCGCTTTCGTCCACTTTCTATCTCCTGATGGACCATGTCAGTGAGTAATACCACCCAGACGCATGGACAAGATCACAGCCCGCATCCTGTGACTCCTGATTCGAAAACTAACATGTTATACGACGGTGACAGTAGAACTTTTGGTTTGGTCACCACGTCGGTGTGGTCGTGGAGGGGCCCCATCCTTAAGAAAAAGGCAAGAAAAGCGTTTCTGAAGAAGAGAAACCTGTTAACATCAGATACAGATTTAAGTGTTAGGAATTCTTTCCTGAAAGTGTTTGTACGGAATGTAACATGTATGGAGGCAAACCATTGACGATAAACAGTTTAGACAAGAAAAGACGTGCTACAGAAGAATGCTGAAGACTGGTTGGGTAGATCATGTAACTTATAAGGAGATATTGAATAGAACTGGCAAGAAAATAAATTTGTGACACAATCCGACTAGAAGAAAGAATCGGTTGGTAGGGCAGGCAAGGGGTCACCAATTTAGTATTGGACGGATGTGAGGTGGAGGGGGGGAGGAGAGAGGATAAGAATCGTAGAGGGAGACCAAGGGATGAACACAGTAAGCAGATTCAGAAGGATGTAAGTTGCCGTAGTCATTCTGGAATGAAGAGGCTTGCAAAGGATAGAGTAGCATGGAGACCGGTATCATACCAGTCTTTTGCAATATTCGGGATGAACCGGTACAGACAAGACCTGTTCTATGCTGGCTAGTGATCTGACCGCATGTTTTTAGGTGACAGAAATCGTCACGTCGTCAGTTGTGACACCCTGAAATTTTTGGCGGCAGTTTAGTAGGACTGTTTCATTTCTGCTGGTTGTTAAGTAGAACTTATATTTTTGGTGCTGAAGCCACTTTGTACTCCGACATCTCTGCACTGAGCCTGATTGTAACTCATTTTGCGAGTACCGACTTTGATGATTTTCGTCACTAATTGGCACTTAAAGTGTCAACCAGCCTACCATTTTTTGTGGAGTTCGACTTCGTGTGTCCGTCGACCACTATTTGGGGGTTCAAGCAAATGTGAATTCATTTAATTACACAGAGTTTACCACCAGCCTACGAAATTTTGTGTGATATTAAGAATAACAAACTTTATGAAAAAACTTAACGGCCTGTAGTTGGACTATATTATTTAGATTCACCGCATCTACGAACAACATAACATTATTTTAAATCTAATTAGTGCATCAGTCACAATCTCTTATTTTACTTTTATTTAAAGCAGCAAGGATTGGTATCACATAATCATCCCTGAGACGAAGTATTACGAGCTATCACTTCCAACTGTCGCAGTTTGTAACATTTATGCCGTTACATTTCACCAAATATTCGGCTAAAATTCAGTAAAAACATGGTGCTATGTAATCCTTTTTTCGTTCAACATACTGTCCCGTCCTCTTTTAGCATTTGTGTTTATTTCAATTTTCTCGGGTGTATCCGTAACCCCATCTTTTGTATGTAATGTTTGTAGTTTTTTCTGGCCTTTGAAATAATTTGGTGGTATCTTTAAAATATGTTGCCACTGTGGAATTATTATTCACTCAAAGTTGAATGCTGTTTAAATCTAGTGTTGACAGTACATCCCGTCTGATCTACGTGAAATTTCTGGCGTCCGTAACGGCTGATTTTATGGATCCCAGACCTTGACAAGAGGTCGACTTAGTTGTTTGTATGGCACTTCACCTTACCAAATGTTTGCTCAGTACATTTGTGTATGCCCACAAATGGTCACAAATATAAATTTGAGGGTACAGAAGACCACACTTCAACATGGAAAACAGCCGAAATCAGCAATGATAAATATTTTGAAACACCCAAGACGAAAAACGGATCTACACTATGAGATCAAAAGTATCAGGACACCCCCAAAAACGTTTATCATATTAGGTGCATTGTGCTGCCACCTACTACCAGGTTGTCCATATCAGAGAACTCAGTAGTCATCAGACATCGTGAGAGAGCAGAATGGGGCGCTTTGCGGTACTCACAGACTTCGAATGTGGTCAGATATTGGGTGTCGCTTGTGTCATACGTCTGTACGCGAGATATCCACGCTCCTAAACATCCCTACGCCCATTTTTCCGATGTGATAGTAAAATGGAGAAGTGAAGGGACACGTACAGCACAAAAACGTACAGGCCGACTACGTCTGTTGACTGACAGAGACCGCCGAAAGTTGAAGAGGGTCGTAATGTGTAATAGGCAAATATCTATTCAAAATGGTTCAAATGGCTCTACGCACTATGGGACTTAACATCTGAGGTCACCAGTCCCCTAGACTTAGAACTACTTAAACCTAACTAACCTAAGGACATCACACACATCCAAGTCCGAGGCAGGATTCGAACCTGCGACCGTAGCAACAGCGCGGCTCCAGACTGAAGCGCCTAGAACCGCTTGGCAAACATCAGTTTAGACCGTCACAAAGGAATTCCAAACTGCATCAGGATCCACTGCAAGTACAATGACTGTTAGGGGGGAGGTGAGAAAACTTGGATTTCATGGTTGAGCTGCTGCTCATAAGCCACACATCACGCCGGTAAACGCCAAACGACGCCTCGCTTGGTGCAATGAGCGTAAACGTTGGACGATTGAACCGTGGAAAATCGTTGTGTGGAGTGGCGAATCACGTTACGTAATGTGGCGATCCATTGGCAGGGTGTGGGTATGGCGAATGCCCGGTGAACATCATCTGCCATCGTGTGTAGTGGCAACAGTAAAATTCTCAGGCGTTGGTGTTATGGTGTGATCGTGTTTTTCATGGAGGGGTTTGCAACCCTCGTTGTTTTGCATGTCACTGTCACAGCACAGGCCTACATTGATGTTTTAAGCACCGCTTTGCTTCCCACTGTTGAAGAACAAATCGGACAACATTTGCAGCTTTCAACACGATCGAGCACCTGATCATAATGCACGGTCTGTGGCGTAGTGGTTACACGACGATAACAATCCTGTAATGGACTGGCCTGCACAGAGTCCCGACCTGAATCCTATAGAACACCTCTGGGATGTTTCGGTACGTCGACGCCGTGCCAGACCTCACCGACCGACATCGATACCTCTCCCCAGTGCAGCACTCCGTGAAGAATGGGCTGCCATTCACCAAGAAACTTTCCATTACCTGACTGAACGTATGCTTGCGAGAGTGGAAGCTGTCATCAAGGCTGAGGGTAGGCCAACACCATATTTAATTTCAGCATTACCGATGGAGGGCGTCACAAAGTTTTAAGTCATTTTCAGCCAGATGTCCGGATTCTTTTGATAACATAGTGTATCTTTGCATAAATTCGTGGCTGTGGCCCCAAAACGGACAAAAATTATTTGCACTGATCTGGTTTGGTTAAGTACAAAATAACTTTAAATCAAGAAACAGGCTTTGATAAGCCTATTTTAATTTGCGTTTTATGTTAACATATTTCGCGAAGATCGTGATACGTTTTGGGATGCCTTTAATTGACAGGCGCCTTGAATTTATATAACAAAAAGTGTCCACAATACAACATTCAGGAAGGGTGTTGTGCGTTTTGCGCAGAAGACCATTATTTTGGCGCGGTGTCGAGAAGTCAAAAGGCCACCTGCTGATTGACGTGTTTTCTGCAGCACATAGGATTAAAGCGTGATTGTGAGTGCTTCGTTTACGCACAGCCATTACAGTTTAATCACGGTGACTGCATTATTTGCATCGGCAATCGATGGTTTTATTCGCATGTCAGCAGCGGTGTTCACTTTGAGGCATCTGCGCTTGCCAACCTGCGGGTTTTATGCTTGCCTAGCCCGCATTGCTGCGACATGTACATACACCAATATACCTACCTGAACATCTGTCCCAAGCCACTAATTATCGTTATCTCCCTGCATTTGATTTTCAAATAGATAGAGGCGATTTATTGTCTGCCTTTTGGACACCAGGAACAGAAAAGAATGTGGAAGTTGTAATGATTGGCAACCCTGTAATTACTAATAGAATGTTACAGAGCTTGTTGGAAAGGGAGTACGAAACACGTGAGGCTCAAAGTTTCTCAGTGTGAATACTGGTTAAAACAGGAATTGGAAAACTCATAGCATGGAACTTAGAAAGCGCTATCCATTACTTTCTTTCATTCTATGTACACAAGTTCACATGCTTGATAGGCGTGCCCGTAGCTGTTATGGTTGTATCTAATTCTTCTTAGCGACTCCATTACCTTTGGATCATGAGGAGGTATGACCATAATTTTCGTGTAGTCTAAATAATGCCCAAGGAAGTGAAAGCAGCTTAACACTAATAATAAAATAAAGGGTTTATTTCAAATAAAAATTCAGCCTCAAGTAGCAAAAGTAATCTCCCAAGAAATTTATAGAGGCTGTCCATTTATGCTCGAAAAACTATTGATAAAATTGCGTTGGGAAAAAACATGGTGTGTATGGAGATATAGAGGAAACGGGACTTGTTGATAGGACCGCGGTAGATGTCGTGGTTCGTAAGGACGATCCATACTGTCGTGTATGCTGGCAAAATTCGATTTTGTGGGGGACAGAGGACAGCCGATGTTATTCGAAGGGTTCAACGAGATGTGAGAAGTCACTGAGTTGGTACAAGATAGAAGAAAAGTGCCAGATTCATTCTACATGGCAAAAAAACTGAAGAATCCACTAGGGAGAAGGAGGGAGTAAGGTTGATAGCGTTTGTGATGTTATTTAAGTGCTTATAAAATCGAGTGAAATTTACGAAATTGGCAATACTAGCCCATTTATTAGTAAGACGTTGCAACCGCTCTGCCTGGATCCATTGTCTGATTCGCTTGGGAAATGTGTCAAAGTCGTTGCATCCTCTCCTGGGCCAAGTTTCCGAACAATTGGTGTATCTGGTCCTTGATATACTGGATACCACTGGGAAGGCGGTTCTAGGCGCTACATTCTGGAACCGCGCGACCGCTACGGTCGCAGGTTCGAATCCTGCCTCGGGCATGGATGTGTGTGATGTCCTTACGTTAGTTAGGTTTAAGTAGTTCTAAGTTCTAGGGGACTGATGACCTCGGCGGTTAAGTCCCATAGTGCTCAGAGCCATTTTGCACTGGGAGGAGTTAACGTCCGAGCTGGTTCCATACGTCCTATCGGGGATCTGGAAATCTTGCTGGCCACGGGGATATTTCAACATGACAGTTCACAGTGACACGTGACGTGTGTGAACGAGCACTGTCATGTTGAACAGATAGCACTAACATACAGTCGCACGAGAGCTAACACCCCACTTCCATCTGATAGGATATGTCAGAATTGTCGAATATGGGCAATGGAAAATCCACACGCAATTCAACCAGTACCACTTCATCATGTAAAGATCACTGTGTGGTGCTGGTTTACGGCATCATTTATCACAGGGCCACATTTTTTCGAAGAGACAGGCGCTTCCGGTCCTATTACCTGTACCGTCACTGGTATGCGCTGTAAGTGTCTTTTGCGCAGCCACGTCATTCCAGCTCTCCAACAGCGTAGATGGGATCATTTTTATGCAAGATGGCCCACCTCCGCACATTGCAAATCCAGTTATGCAGCTGCTGAGGCGCCATTTAGGAAACGGTTAGAATAGTTAGCCGCCACTTCCCTCAGCTTGGCCGTCCCGATCACCTGATATTAATCCGTGTGACTTCTGGCTGTGAGGTTATCTCAAAGGTGTGTTCAGCGTTCCGACTGCAAACTTAGCTGCATTGAAGGCATGCATTGTGCAAAACATTCTGAACATGACCCCGGAAACACAGGATCAGTTGTGGAACATGCTGTTTCCCGATTTCAACTTGTTCAAATGGTTCATATGGCTCTGAGCACTATGGGACTTAACATCTGAGGTCATCAGTCCCCTAGAACGTAGAACTACTTAAACCTAACTAACCTATGGACATAACACACATCCATGCCCGCGGCAGGATTCGAACCTGCGACCGTAGCAGCAGTGCGGTTCCGGACTGAAGCGCCTAGAACCGCTCGGCCACCGCGGCCGGCTTCAACTTGTTGTAGAAAACGGTGAACAGCATATTAAATATGTTTTGCACCAGTCACACGGAAATTAATATTTCGATTTGATTTTGATTTATGCTTTTTGTACGGGTTTTGGCCTCAGGACAATTAAAAACCGATGTGAGTGATGCTTTTTATGCGGTTTTTGGGTTCAGCACAATTAAAAACCAATTTTTCCCGTCCGATGTGATACGACTTTGCCGTGGTGGATGGACTTTCGTAACTAACAGTATCACACTTGTACACGCATGCATACTGAGTAGTACGGTTTGTTTAACGTCAGACGTACACCTTAGGCATTGTTGTATGATTCACTTGCCATTTGTAATCTACCACTATTCAATTATGATACTTACAGGACCATCTATTGCTACCTTTTGTAACTATTTATTTTTCTTCTGCCATACGTTAGCCCCCTCCTCCGATAATATTCTGTTGCAATTTGACGTCATTCTGACCTGTGATGTTATTTCTATAGCGGTTTTAAAGTTTAATTATAATCACCCACCATATCAATCAGTTCCAAACCGAATAACTGCTTGAATAAGAACCAGAGGTGGACCAACGCATTATCGACCCGTTCAGATTACGAAGCTCCTTCTCTTGAATAAATCCTCTATTTTTTTCTGAAATTGGAACCATTAGAGTGTAATACTGTCAGCAGGGTCAGATGAACGTGGGTTGTTGTAGTTATGCAGAGATGAAGAGGCTTGCACAGTAATACTGTCGTTGAGTTACATCAAACCAGTCTTACGACAACACAGGATACTGGTCTTTTTCCATTGGAAACAGATCGATTTGTGGAGACCTAGCATATGGAGTATCAGACCAATTGTGTGATTGGATTGAAGAGTTCCGAGATAACAGAACGCAGCATGTCATTCTCAATGGAGAAAAGTCTTCCGAAGGTGTGCCGCAGGGGAGTGTCGTAGGATCGTTGCTATTCACAATACACATAAATGACCTTGTGGATGACATCGGAAGTTCACTGAGGCTTTTTGCGGATGATTCTGTGGTATATCGAGAGGTTGTAACAATGGAAAATTGTACTGAAATGCAGGAGGATCTGCAGCGAATTGACGCATGGTGCAGGGAATGGCAATTGAATCTCAATGTAGACAAGTGTAATGTGCTGCGAATACATAGAAAGAAAGATCTCTTATCATTTACCTACAATGTAGCAGGTCAGCAACTGGAAGCAGTTATTTCCATAAATTATCTGGGCGTACGCATTAGGAGTGATTTAAATTGGAATGATCATGTAAAGTTGATCGTCGATAAAGCAGATGCCAGACTGAGATTCATTGGAAGAACCCTAAGGAAATGCAATCCGAAAACAAAGGAAGTAGGTTACAGTACACTTGTTCGCCCACTGCTTGAATACTGCTCTCCGATGTGGGATCCGTACCAGATAGGGTTGATAGATAGAGAAGATCCAACGGAGAGCAGCGCGCTTCGTTACAGGATCTTTTAGTAATCTCGAAAGCGTTACGGAGATGATAGATAAACTCCAGTGGAAGACTCTGCAAGAGAGACGGTCAGTAGCTCGGTACGGGCTTTTCTTGAAGTTTCGAGAACATACCTTCACCGAGGAGTCAAGCAGTATATTGCTCCCTCCTACGTATATCTCGCGAAGAGACCATGAGGATAAAATCGGAGAGATTAGAGCCCACGCAGAGGCATACCGACAATCCTTCTTTCCACGAACAATATGAGAGTGGAATAGAAGGGAGAATCGATAGAGGTACTCAAGGTACCCTCCGCCACACACCGTCAGGTGGCTTGCGGAGTATGGATGTAGATGTAGATGTAGACCTTCGGCCTTTGAACAACTGAGCATAGCTGTTAACATATGTGTGAAATGTGTCGCAGAGGGTGAAAGTTTTAGCTGCGAGCTGATGGCCAAATGCAATGAAAATAAATAGGGAAGTAAATATTGTGGAGGACAGTAAACTCAATGGTGGCGCGTTCTCGCAGGGACTGCCACGGGAGCCGGCGTTAACCTGGTCTCGCCCTGGAGCAGAGTGTGGCGTTTGCTGGGCTCCGCAGAAAGGCTTCCCGTGTTGCCTCCCGGATCCCTTGGCCGTCCCCTTCACTGTGCTGGATACCTACCACCCCTTTTGCGACCGAAACCGCCGCGTGGCACCGCGGGTCGATATTGCAGATTCGCTTTCCGCGGCGAGCACCGCCCTTTAATGGAACTGTCATCGCCAGACACGATGGCGCACATTCTCGGGTGCTCCCGCTTACCCAACTCCGACATCTAAGGTACGTTACCTTCGAGAATGATGAAGTAGTAGTTTCAAGCAAATTACATTACTTCACAGCGAACGTTTCATTTAAATGCAATAGTATGAAATGACGTATCAAACCAAACTCCGCAGAAAGAAGGTCATTCTCTTCCAAATATATTCATTTAATCATATTAATGGATTCTTTCGCCTCTTTATAATCACACTGTAATGCTATATACAGAAGAAGGAAACAGACGCATAAAGATTTGTATATATACGCAAATAGCTGTCACCATCATTCGTAGACGACGAATATTCTCAGAACTTTAGCTCACAGAGCACACATCACTGCCGACAAAAGCAGTCTGCAGCACGAGCTCCGACCCTTTAAGAGAGTTTTTGAAGCCAACGGGTATTCTCCACACAGATGCAGAAGGCGCTAAAAATGTGTAACGTCCCCTTTGAAAAATTATAAGCGACTGTGCTGATAAACCTCTTACGTTATTTGATTTTCAAAAAGCTGAGCAAAACTGAACGTACTCGGACATTTCTCTCTTTACTTATCCTGATCATTACTAAACTGACACTCAATATATATATATATATATATATATATATATATATATATATATATATATATAGCGCAACGCAGTCTGACTTTCAATAATCCCTACTAAAGAATGGCCCTGACTAACAATAACCTATACCTTTCATGAATCACTTACCCCACAAAAATCTACTGCAATACAACGAGCGCCAATACTGCCAGCTAAATGAAAGATTCTAACTACTGAAGGCACTAACTACTGATAGACATACTTAGCAAATGAAAGATTTTGATACAGAACAAACAATGTATTTACCTTAATAATATTCAAAAGTCATTATATATATATATATATATATATATATATATATATATTTTACAAATTCACTCTTTCTGTTGGACGCACGTCCAGATCGTCCACTCTCAAAATTCTGCCATCTCTCTTCCCACATCCACCACTGCTGGCGGCTCACCTCCAACTGCGCAACGCTACGCGCTGTTCACATCCAACTGCCCAACACTACAACAGTGAATTTTCGAATAATGCCAACCAACCACAGACTTCACACAGCACAGTCGGTGATTTTCATATAGAGCGCTACGTGGCTTTACCATCATAAAAACCTAAACAGCCAACTTACAACTGTACCACCAGATGCATAATAATATCTTTTGTGAATGAGCAATGGAAACCACTGCATTAAAAACACGTAACGTGTATCCACAGGACATGTGGCCTGTAATTGAAGAAGTGTCATGATGATCTCTCCATTGGCAAAAAATTCCGGAATAGTCCCCCATTCGGATCTCCGGGAGGGGACTGCCAAGGGGGAGGTTACCATGAGAAAAAGATTGAATAATCTACGAAAGGATAACGTTTTACGAGTCGGGGCGTGGAATGTCAGAAGCTTGAAAGTGGTAGGGAAACTAGAAAATCTGAAAATGGAAATGCAAAGGCTCAATCTAGATATAGTAGGGGTCAGTGAAGTGAAGTGGAAGGAAGACAAGGATTTCTGGTCAGATGAGCATCAGGTAATATCAACAGCAGCAGAAAATGGTATAACAGGTGTAGGACTCGTTATGAATAGGAAGGTAGGGCAGAGGGTGTGTTACTGTGAACAGTTCAGTGACCGGGTTGTTCTAATCAGAATCGACAGCAGACCAACACCGACAACGATAGTTTAGGTATACATGCCGACGTCGCAAGCTGAAGATGAACAGATAGAGAAAGTGTATGAGGATATTGAAAGGGTAATGCAGTATGTAAAGGGGGACGAAAATCTAATAGTCATGGGCGACTGGAATGCAGTTGCAGGGGAAGGAGTAGACGAAAAGGTTACAGGAGAATATGGGCTTGGGACAAGGAATGAAAGAGGAGAAAGACTAATTGAGTTCTGTAACAGGTTTCAGCTAGTAATAGCGAATACCCTGTTCAAGAATCACAAGAGGAGGAGGTATACTTGGAAAAGGCCGGGAGATACGGGAAGATTTCAATTAGATTACATAATGGTCAGACAGAGATTCCGAAATCAGATACTGGATTGTAAATCATACCCAGGAGCAGATATAGACTCAGATCACAATATAGTAGTGATGAAGAGTAGGCTGAAGTTCAAGACATTAGTCAGGAAGAATCAATACGCAAAGAAGTGGGATACGGAAGTACTAAGGAAGGACGAGATACGTTTGAAGTTCTCTAACGCTATAGATACAGCAATAAGGAATAGCGCAGTAGGCAGTACAGTTGAAGAGGCATTGACATCTCTAAAAAAGACCATCACAGAAGTTGGGAAGGAAAACATAGGTACAAAGAAGGTAGCTGGGAAGAAACCATGGGTAACAGAAGAAATACTTCAGTTGATTCATGAAGGGAGTAAGTACAAACATGTTCCGGGAAAATCAGGAATACAGAAATACAAGTCGCTGAGGAATTAAATAAATAGGAAGTGCAGGGAAGCTAAGACGAAATGGCTGCAGGAAAAATGTGAAGACATCGAAAAAGATATGATTGTCGGAAGGACAGACTCAGCATACAGGAAAGTCAAACCAACTTTTGGTGACATTAAAAGCAACGGTGGTAACATTACGAGTGCAACGGGAATTCCACTGTTAAATGCAGAGGAGAGAGCAGATAGGTGGGAAGAATACATTGAAAGCCTCTATGAGGGTGAAGATTTGTCTGATGTGATAGAAGAAGAAACAGGAGTCGATTTAGAAGAGGTAGGGGATCCAGTATTAGAATCGGAATTTAAAAGAGCTTTGGAGGAGTTACGGTCAAATAAGGCAGAAGGGATAGATAACATTCCATCAGAATTTCTAAAATCATTGGGGGAAGTGGCAACAAAACGACTATTCACGTTGGTGTGTAGAATATATGAGTCTGGCGATATACCATCTGACTTTCGGAAAACCATCATCCACACAATTCCGAAGACGGCAAGAGCTGACAAGTGCGAGAATTATCGCACAATCGGCTTAACATCTCATGCATCGAAGCTGCTTACAAGAATAATATACAGAAGAATGGAAAAGAAAATTGAGAATGCGCTAGGTGACGATCAGTTTGGCTTTAGGAAAAGTAAAGGGACGAGAGAGGCAATTCTGACGTTACGGCTAATAATGGAAGCAAGGCTAAAGAAAAATCAAGGCACTTTCATAGGATTTGTCGACCTGGAAAAAGCGTTCGACAATATAAAATGGTGCAAGCTGTTCGAGATTCTGAAAAAAGTAGGGGTAAGCTATAGGGAGAGACGGGTCATATACAATATGTACAACAACCAAGAGGGAATAATAAGAGTGGACGATCAAGAACGAAGTGCTCGTATTAAGAAGGGTGTAAGACAAGGCTGTAGCCTTTCGCCCCTACTCTTCAATCTGTACATCGAGGAAGTAATGATGGAAATAAAAGAAAGGAGTGGAATTAAATTACAAGGTGAAAGGATATCAATGATACGATTCGCTGATGACATTGCTGTCCTGAGTGAAAGTGATGAAGAGTTAAATGATCTGCTGAACGGAATGAACAGTCTAATGAGTACACAGTATGGTTTAAGAGTAAATCGGAGAAAGACGAAGGTAATGAGAAGTAGTAGAAATGAGAACAGCGAGAAACTTAACATCAGGATTGATGGTCACGAAGTCAATGAAGTTAAGGAATTCTGCTACCTAGGCAGACGGAGCAAGGAGGACATCAAAAGCACACTCGCTATGGCAAAAAAGGCATTTCTGGCCAAGAGAAGTCTACTAATATCAAATACCGGCCTTAATTTGAGGAAGAAATTTCTGAGGATGTACGTCTGGAGTACAGCATTGTATGGTAGTGAAACATGGACTGTGGGAAAACCGGAACAGAAGAGAATCGAAGCATTTGAGATGTGGTGCTATAGACGAATGTTGAAAATTAGGTGGACTGATAAGGTAAGGAATGAGGAGGTTCTACGCAGAATCGGAGAGGAAAGGAATATATGGAAAACACTGATAAGGAGAAGGGACAGGATGATAGGACATCTGCTAAGACATGAGGGAATGACTTCCATGGTACTAGAGGGAGCTGTAGAGGGCAAAAACTGTAGAGGAAGACAGAGATTGGAATACGTCAAGCAAATAACTGAGGACGTAGGTTGCAAGTGCTACTCTGAGATGAAGAGGTTAGCACAGGAAGGGAATTTGTGGCGGGCCGCATCAAACCAGTCAGTAGACTGATGACCAAAAGAAAAAAAAAATATGCACGACTGCCTGTTGCAGATCCCGTACGTGCCTTTCTGGATACAGAAAATGTTTGACTGCTGTCCTATCCAGCACATTCTCCAGATCTCTCACCAACTGAAAACGGCTGGTCAATGGTGGCCGAGCAAGGTAAGGCTCGTCACAATACGCCAGTCACTACTCTTGTAGTGACTGGCAGGATAATGCACGACCGCATGTTGAAGGT
Organism: Schistocerca serialis cubense; assembly: GCF_023864345.2. Taxonomy (NCBI): domain Eukaryota; kingdom Metazoa; phylum Arthropoda; class Insecta; order Orthoptera; family Acrididae; genus Schistocerca; species Schistocerca serialis. Next base: position 172,699,631 of record NC_064641.1, read on the forward strand.
CCTCTACGGGCCTTTCTGGATACAGATCTCTCACCAACTGAAAACGGCTGGTCAATGGTGGCCGAGCAACTGGCTCGTCACAATACGCCAGTCACTACTCTTGTTGAACTGTGGTATCGTGTTGAAGCTGCATGGGCAGCTGTACAATGTAATCACATGTCAGTTCTAGTATAATATATTGTCCAATGAATACCCGTTTATCATCTGCATTTCTTCTTGGTGTAGCAATTTTAATGGCCAGTAGTGTGGCTTCAATTTCAACAACTGCAGTCTTCTGTTACGTCCACACTCTATGTCCCAGGAATTTCTCCCGCTGGCATGGTTGAACCACCCGTGCTGTGTACCCTCAAATCATATACAGTTTTGATCATGTGATCTTTTAAGTACGCTACGCACACGCAATAAGCTTTCTTTTTCTTTTTCTTCTTCTTCTTCCTTGGGTTGCACTGTTGTAGTATTGCTTGAAATAGGACTGCTTCAGTACTGCACTCCCCTTGCGGTAAATACTGCGAAGTTTTCCTGTACGATGAGGAATGCCGCTTAACGGTGCCGTTTTACAGCTTATTACGCACGCCTGAGTGACGGTACCGCAGCGTTTCTTTCTCTAGGTACGAGGATGCGCGCAGTCGCTGGTGTTGCCTGCGCGCGCCCACCGCGGTGGCGTTGATTAATTTCAACAAAGGAAGCGCTAAGGCCGCGAACAAAACGAGGATTTGTTTACGAGACGGCGGCACAATACGTCCGCGCACAATGCAATTAATGCGGCGGCACCGAAGGCTGGGAGGAGACACACGGCGTGAGGTACAACGGTGTTGGCGTTGGCATCTCGATTACGCGAGCAGCTCGGAGAAAACAGAACAAATTACGCCCACTGCCTACACGCTGTGTGCTCTGACCGAATAAGGCAGGGGGCAGAAACACGAGCGCAGACACGAAAGGTAGATTTCCGCGCTTCTGGCTCTCTGAGCAGCGTCGGTGCTCGAAGCGAGCTACCCGACGCCGGCGTTACCCGCACGCCATTTGAGACTGGAACAGGAAAGGAGGGAACTGATAAACATAGTCGAAGTACGCCGAATTATCGCTCTGCAGCGGAGTGTGTGCTGATTTGAAACTTCCGGGCCGATTAAAACTGTGTGCCAGACCCGAGACTGTAACGGGCCAGAGCAACATCATACACTACTGGCCATTGAAATTGATACACCAAGAAAAAATGCAGATGATAAACGGGTATTCATTGGACAAATATATTATACATTTTCACGTAAATTAGGTGAATAGATCCTGAGAAATCAGTACCCAGAACAACCACCTCTGGCCGTCATAACGGCCTTGATACGCCTGGGCATTGAGTCAAACAGAGCTTGCATGGCGTGTACAGCTACAGCTGCCCATGCAGCTTCAACACGATACCACACTTCATCAAGAGTAGTGACTGGCGTATTGTGACGAGCCAGTTGCTCAGCCACCATTGACCAGACGTTTTCAATTGGTGAAAGATCTGGAGAATGTGCTGGCCAGGGCAGCAGTTGAACATTTTCTGTATCCAGAAAGGCCCTTAGAGGACCTTCAACATGCGGTCGTGCATTATCCTGCTGAAATGTTTCAGAGAGATAGAATGAAGGGTAGAGCCACGGGTCGTAACACATCTGAAATGTAACGTCAATGCGAACAAGAGGTAACCGAGACGTGTAACCAATGGCACCCCATACCATCATGCCGGGTGAAACGCCAGTATGGCGATGACGAATATACGCTTCCAATGTGCGTTCACCGCGATTTCGCCAAACACGGATGTGACCATCATGATCCTGTAAACAGAACCTGGATTCATCAGAAAAAATGACATTTTGCCATTCGTGCACCCAGGTTGGTCGCTGAGTACACCATCGCAGGCGCTCCTGTCTGTGATGCAGCGCCAAGGGTAACCGCAGCCATGGTCTCCAAACTCATAGTCCATGCTGCTGCAAACCTTTCGAACTGTTCGTGCAGATGGTTGTTGTCTTGCAAATGTCCCCATCTGTTGACTCAGGGATCGAGACGTGGTTGCACGATACTGCAGCCACGCGGATAAGGTGCCTGTCACCTCGACTGCTAGTGATACGCGGCCGTTCGGATCCAACACGCCGTTCCGTATTACTTTACTGAACCCACCGATTCCATATTCTGCTAGTAGTCATTGGATCTCGACCAACGGGAGCAGCAATGTCGCGATACGATAATCCGCAATCGCGATAGGCTACAATCCGACCTTTATCAAAGTCGGAAACGGGATGGTACGCATATCTCCGTCTTACACGAGGCATCACAACAACGATTCACTAGGCAACGCCGGTCAACTGCTGTTTGTGTAAGAGAAATCGGTTGAAAACTTTCCTCATGTCAACACGTTGTAGGTGACGCCACCGGCGCCAACCTTGTGTCAATGCTCTGAAAAGCTAATCATTTGCATATCACAGCATCTTCTTCGTGTGGGTTAAATTTCGCGTCTGAAACACGTCATCTTCGTGGTGTAGCAATTTTAATGGCCAGTAGCGTACAACGAGTGTATGATTACACGGAACAGTGGAGTTCTCGACTGGAGGCAAATATTGAAAAATCAATTGAAACCTTATTTTTAAGAGTAAGGATCACAATTCGAATGTGGAACCTTGCACTTCGAGGTCAAATGCTCTACCGACTGAGCTGTGCCTGGACAACTCATTCAGTAGAGCATTTACCTGTGGCCTGCAAAGAATTTCCACAAACATTCTTTTCTTTTTTTTTTTAAAGAAGTAAGCCTGCCACGGAGGAAGTGGATGCCAATATTTCGTTCGCCTTCCAATGTGTCTTTGACCATTCGATCTACATGATAAAACTTCGTTTGGTATCCTTCCTTCTTCTTTGCAGGTATGAGAGCCGTATTCCTGGTATTGTGGGTATTAATTTCACACCGTATCCTAAATTCACTATTATTATTAATCACAATTGATTTCACAACCGTGACATGGTAGCAAGTAGAACAGTGATCCAGAAAATACTGATCGAAACCTGTAGTCTGAGCACCTAACAAGTTTGTGGTCATAGATGGAAATAAAGAAATTTATTCTAAACCACAAATGACATTAGTCGGTTCATGAAGAGGCAGCTGCAAGATGGTTGGTTATCAGTTGCCTGCCCGCATTTGTAGAAGAATTTTTTTTGCGTTACCTGAATTTCTCCACAAGATTATTCCATAGAACAAGTTTAATTGAAGTGAATGTATGTGACATACGATAGCAATCTTGTCCACAGGTCAACAAAATGAAAAAAAATGAAATTGAAGTACAAAGCAGAACTGAGCTTTCGGGCAAGGTACCCATGTGTTGATGCCATCCCGGTTTATTATTCTTTGGGATGACAAGAAATTTCGCATACAGTTTTTGTCCACCGCCAGAAATCTCTTTATGTTACCTGTTAAGTCATCTTTATTTGTTTATAACTGTAAATAAGTAAAACTTTCCTCTGTGAAACAGTTGGAAGCGTTCCATTATTATATGTGGTGGACTCTTGATTGACTTGAATCACTCTTGATGGATACAGTGCACAGCGTAAATATGAAAAGTTCCCTTAAAAATTATGTGAAGGATTTATCAAGTAAAATGAATAGCGTTTCCCTCTTTGACGCTGACGACGTCTACAGCAAATTTTCATAGCTGAAATTCGGAAGGCTCAACACAATCCACGTGATACAGACAACCAAAAACATTCAACTAAGAAATTCGCGAATAATCCTCTATGTAAGGGGCGCTGGTTTAATACCTAAAGGTAGCAGTATTATGAAGCGCCGTAAGTGAAACAACTGTAAAATGATATAAGGTGGGTGAACGGATGACTCTGTTCTGAGAATTTTTGGGAATGGGTAATATATACAGGAAGAACAATCTGAAGATACATTTTTGCAAATAAAGGCGTCCAGTTCTCACATATACTTTTATTTATTATGTTTCATCTACTGCCATCATCAGGTCAAAACTTAGAACTCGGAGGTTTTTGTGGAGCGTTAGGAGGGAGTGCCATGAACAACGTAAGAGATATCCTGATCGTTGGGGCTGAGTGTAGGGATGGGAGTGCGTCCAACATAAGAGATATCCTGATCGTTGGGGCTGAGTGTAGGGATGGGAGTGCGTCCAACATAAGAGATATCCTGATCGTTGGGGCTGAGCGTAGGGATGGGAGTGCGTCCAACATAAGAGATATCCTGATCGTTGGGGCTGAGTGTAGGGACGGGAGTGCGTCCAACATAAGAGATATCCTGATCGTTGGGGCTGAGTGTAGGGATGGGAGTGCGTCTGTACGTCACCTTTGTTCGTTTTTCTTGAATAACTCGGGAACTACGGCTTTCAGCAAAAACGTGTCCGAGTACGAAATTTAACCGTGAGGATAATCGCAAAAGTAAGGTCTCCTATTTTTTTATAAGTACATTGACCCGTTTATTTCTACAATGGTTTATATCAATTTCCAGCTTGAACATTTAGCTATTTTTCGACATAATCACCATTTTTGTCGATGCATTTTTGTAGAGGCTGCGGCAGATTTTGTATGACCATGTCATACCAGCTCGCCGCCATGCTGTTCAGAAAGTTATGAACCTCTTTTTTCATCTCGTCGTCGGAGCTGAATCGCTTTCCGCCCAAACGTTCTTTTAACCTAGGAACTGGGCGCCAAGTCAGGACTATAGGGTGGGTGGGTGATTATGTTCCACGGAAATTGCTGCAGGAGAGCAACGGTTTGCCGAGCGATGTGTGCGCGAGCGTCATGGAGAATGTGTACGCCCATGCTCAGCATTCCTCTTCTCCGGTTCTGAATTGCCCGTTTGAGTTTTTTCAGAGACTCGCTGTGGTGTCACCGCCAGACACCACACTTGCTAGGTGGTAGCCTTTAAATCGGCCGCGGTCCGTTAGTATACGTCGGACTCGCGTGTCGCCACTATCAGTGATTGCAGACCGAGCACCGCCACACGACAGGTCTAGTCTAGAGAGACTTCCTAGCACTCGCCCCAGTTGTACAGCCGACTTTGCTAGCGATGGTTCACTGACAAATTACGCTCTCATTTGCCGAGACGATAGTTAGCATAGCCTTCAGCTACGTCATTTGCTACGACTTAGCAAGGCGCCATTACCAGTTACTATTGATGCTGTAAAACATGTACCGTCAAGAGCGATGTTCACCAATTATGGATTAAAGTTAAGTATTCCAGCAGCTACGTACGTTTTTTGCTAGTCTAATTTACTTGACCTATTCCAGACCTCACGCCAGCCTGCGTGAGCTAAAACGCGTGCCTTTCGGCTTCCTCTCGTAGTGGGTTGGCGCTCTTGCCAATCCACAACATTCGCAGCACCTGTAAGTTCAGCTCCGACGACGAGGTGAAAGAAGAGGTTCATAACCTTCTGAACAGCATGGCGGCGAGCTGGTATGGCATGGGCATACAGAAACTGTCACAACGTCTACAAAAATGCATCGATAGAAATGGTGATTATGTTGAAAAATAGCTAAATGTTCAAGCTGTAAACTGATGTAAATCATTGTAGAAATAAACGGGTCTATATACTTATAAAAAAAATTAGAAACCTTACTTTTGGGTTTACCCTCGTACATTAAATTTCCTACGAAGAAGGTCCTATTCACTTTTTTCTGTAGGACTAATAATTTGCGCGTGGTGAGGTGGAGTATATGAAAATCTTGCACGTGGTTTTCGAAGCCCAGATATAACATGGCGGGTTGAATTAAACGACATCGATAGGGGCAGCTCAGTTCACTCTGTATTATTTTCTTTTATCTGTGTTGGGCTGCGTACATTAACTTAAAACTATCGTATTAATGTGTACAATTCGGATATATTTTACGTTATGGTCTTTTAAATCTTATTAATGATATGCTTTATGTACATCGTTTGTAGCTTAATAGTTGGCTGGACGAGGGAAAATAAATAAATCAATAAAAATGAGAAGGGAACCCTAGGATAGCACAATGATGAGCTAACTTCGCAGTTCAGTAAAAGACGTGTACTATTGACGACTGTATTTACTTCAAAGGTGTTTATTCACGCTCGGAAACACAGCAGAGTAAGTAACGTAATCGTTGCAAAAGAAACGGGCGCACATACCTCAGCCCGCTTCTTAATTGGGCCCGAACTCTGCGTAAAAGCGGCACGAGTTCAGGCTCTCTTATATTCAGGAACCAAAACACGATTTAACTTTTTTCCCCTGCTTGCTTCAGTCAACTTTTTGCTCCACTTTGTTTTGTTTCTGGCGAGCGCCTCGCATGCCAACGGGTAATTGGAGGGAAGCACCCCCTGCCACATTCCCCGGCTGCTCCCTGTGACGTCAACAAACTCGTAAACTGCTGCCGCAGCGGCCTGCCCGCCTGGAGGAACTCCGCGTCTGCAGAGAAAATGTAATTCCGCCGAGAGCGGTCGGGGCGATCCATTTAAAGAATTACCGGGGGAGCGGGGGAGGGGGGGGGCAGCAGGGTGGGCTATTCCTTCTCCTCCAGTCCGAGCGGCCGTTTCCCGGGGACTTCGTTTTCCACAATAAGGGTAAGATCTGGTCCAGGCGAAATGTTACTGGTTCATTTCTCTCGGTAGATCGTCGCGGAGGTAGGTTCGCGGAGCTCTCTCATGTCGGTTTTCTATAGCGGTGGCGATGTCCTCAAAAAGCAATAAATCTGGACCAGCAGGAAAATGTAAAGCTGCAGAAACATAAAAAAGTCGTGGGCGTGATCTATCACATCGCTCTCACGTTAAATGAGTACATGTAACATCAAACTCTTTGCGATACACAATATAAATTTTGTACCGGATTTGGTGTTATTTTATTACTGCAGGCTCATGATGCAGTGATATCCTTATGTTCATCCACCCTTAACATGAAATAACCGCCTCTCGGCGAATCGTGTAAATTTTAGCAAATGTGGGCATCGCCTGTAGGTGCCCCAGCGTCTGTTAAATATTTAAGTGCAAATAAACTGCTACAGGCGACGTATCGGCATCAGGCGCGAGCACCTTCATGTTCTTATTGTGCTGATCGCAATACGTTAAAAGCAGCTCGCAAGTCTTGCCCTGGTACGTGTGCCATAGCACTCAGCCTAACTGCACACTTCCGCTCGCCCTTTGAGCATGGGAAGGGGAAAACTGCGAAGGTGCTGCATTTAAATGGCAATGCAGTAGCACTGTATACGACTTGGTTTTATATTTCACATTTCTAAAGAACGTGGACTGGAGACAATACAAATTTTAGTATTATTTACTTATTTTTGGCGCAGGGAATACATAGTGTCCAAGATGCTACCCCAGGCGGGTGTAAAAATAAATGTGCGTAACGGAAATTCATAAACACTAAAACGAAGATTTGGCCCTGTCTGACTACCCCCTGAAGCAGATCTTAGGATCTCTTAATGGACTTTGACATATACATTACAACCTCAACATAAGTGAATGATTAAGACGGCAGAAGTTGGTACTCTGACTAATATACTCTAATACTGTGTTCTCCTCTCTGTGTTCTACAGACGAGAAACGCGAACTCCCAGCCACAAGGACGGAGTTCAGATAATGTCTCAACGTAAGTACAGGCAGAGGAAGTGCTGCGTATTCAACGACGACTTCCAACCCGGAGGCGATGTCCAGAATCGTATAGGTTCGCAACAGTACAGTGTCTAACTGTTCTAACTATAAACTCTCCTGCGAACAAAGACAGCAAGTCCGTCTGTACTAACAAAGCTGATATCGAGCGACCGTCACACACGGGCGCTCACAACGGAAGACCTCGTCTCTCCACTGATAGCCTCCCAGCAAGGCTCGGCTCCCCACACTCGTGATTCCGAAAACGAATCATATTCCCGAAACCACGGAATATTCTCCCTCTCTACAGATTCTTCCGAACGCCGACCAACCATATTTTAGTCTTTTTTCGTCCAGCAAGGAAAAACCTATACTCGTTCAATAGTACGCTTCTGAGTAAAAATCCTTAGAAATAACCCAGACTGCGTGGTTTCCGAGGTGATGCTTCCTCGTTCCTCTCAGCTGCATCCAAGATTTTCGTAGTTTCCGAAGTATAATCCTTCCCGTCTGGCTACAAAACGGCCGGTCGCGACTCTATTGTGCCCCAGAGCTCAGATGTCCCGATGTCCGTCTTGCTACTTCCCGTGTTTAAGCAGGACCAACACACCTGTGTGGGCCTTCCACCCAGGGCTTGAGTTCCGCCTGCCGTTTCATCTCCACTGTCGTTCCAGCCTCTACTAGCATGATAATAAAGACGCTCCATCACCTTTCATGCGATAAGCGTTAACAACTACAAGGCGTAGGTGACAATATCAGTCTCCTTTATATATTCATATACAGGGTGAGGTTCGCCGATGACATTGTAATTCTGTCAGAGACAGCAAAGGACTAGGAAGAGCAGTTGAATGGAATGGACAGTGTCTTGAAAGGAGGATATAAGATGAACATCAACAAAAGCAAAACAAGGATAATGGAATGTAGTCTAATTAAGTCGGGTGATGCTGAGGGAATTAGATTAGGAAATGAGGCACTTAAAGTAGTAAAGGAGTTTTGCTATTTGGGGAGCAAAATAACTGATGATGGTCGAAGTAGAGAGGATATAAAATATAGGCTGGCAATGGCAAGGAAAGCGTTTCTGAAGAAGAGAAATTTGTTAACATCCAGTATTGATTTAAGTGTCAGGAAGTCATTTCTGAAAGTATTCGTATGGAGTGTAGCCATGTATGGAAGTGAAACATGGACGATAAATAGTTTGGACAAGAAGAGAATAGAAGCTTTCGAAATGTGGTGCTACAGAAGAATGCTGAAGATTAGATGGGTAGATCACATAACTAATGAGGAGGTATTGACTAGGATTGGGGAGGAGAGAAGTTTGTGGCACAACTTGACCAGAAGAAGGGATCGGTTGGTAGGACATGTTCTGAGGCATCAAGGGATCACCAATTTAGTATTGGAGGGCAGCGTGGAGGGTAAAAATCGTAGAGGGAGACCAAGAGATGAATACACTAAGCAGATTCAGAAGGATGTAGGTTGCAGTAGGTACTGGGAGATGAAAAAGCTTGCACAGGATAGAGTAGCATGGAGAGCTGCAACAAACCAGTCTCAGGGCTGAAGACCACAACAACAACAACATACAGGGTGTTACAAAAAGGTACGGCCAAACTTTCAGAAAACATTCCTCACACACACAGAAAGAAAATATGTTATGTGGACATGTGTCCGGAAACGCTTACATTCCATGTTAGAGCTCATTTTATTACTTCTCTTCAAATCACATTAATCATGGACTGGAAACACACAGCAACAGAACGTACCAGCGTGACTTCAAACACTTTGTTACAGGAAATGTTCAAAATGTCCTCCGTTAGCGAGGATACATGCATCCACGCTCCGTCGCATGGAATCCCTGATGCGCTGATGCAGCCCTGGAGAATGGCGTGTTGTATCACAGCCGCCCACAATACGAGCACGAAGAGTCTCTACATTCGGTACCGGGGTTGCGTAGACAATAGCTTTCAAATGCCCCCATAAATGAAAGTCAAGAGGGTTGAGGTCAGGAGAGCGTGGAGGCCATGGAATTGGTCCGCCTCTACCAATGCATCGGTCACCGAATCTGTTGTTGAGAAGGGTACGAACACTTCGACTGAAATGTCCAGGAGCTCCATCGTGCATGAACCACATGCTGTGTCGTACTTGTAAAGGCACATGTTGTAGCAGCACAGGTAGAGTATCCCGTATGAAATCATGATAACGTGCTCCATTGAGCGTAGGTGGAAGAACATGGGGCCCAATCAAGAAATCACCAACAATGCCTGCCCAAACGTTCACAGAAAATCTGTGTTGACGACGTGATTCCACAATTGCGTGCGGATTCTCGTCAGCCCACACACGTTGATTGTGAAAATTTACAATTTGATCACCTTGGAATGAAGCCTCATCCTTAAGAGAACATTTGCACTGAAATGAGGACTGACACATTGTCGGATGAACCATTCGCAGAAGTGTACCCGTGGAGGCCAATCAGCTGCTGATAGTGCCTGCACACGCTGTACATGGTACGGAAACAACTGGTCCTCCCGTCGCACTCTCCATACAGTGACGTAGTCAACGTTACCTTGTACAGCAGCAACTTCTAAGACGCTGACATTAGGGTTATCGTCAACTGCACGAAGAATTGCCTCGTCCATTGCAGGTGTCCTCGTCGTTCTAGGTCATCCCCAGTCGCGAGTCATAGGCTGGAATGTTCCTTGCTCCGTAAGACGCCGATCAATTGCTTCGAACGTCTTCCTGTCGGGACACCTTCGTTCTGGAAATCTGTGTCGATACAAAAGAACCGCGCCACGGCTATTGCCCCGTCTTAATCCATACATCTAATGGGCATCTGCCAACTCCGCATTTGTAAACATTGCTCTGACTGCAAAACCACGTTCGTGATGAACCCTAACCTGTTGATGCTACTGACTGATGTGCTTGATGCTAGTACTGTAGAGCAATGAGTCGCATGTCAACACAAGCACTGAAGTCAACATTACCTTCCTTCAATAGGGCCAACTGGCGGTGAATCGAGGAAGTACAGTACATACTGACGAAACTAAAATGAGCTCAAACATGGAAATTAAGCGTTTCCGGACACGTGTCCAATTAACATCTTTTCTATATTTGTGTGTGAGGAATGTTTCCTGAAAGTTTGCACGTACCTTTTTGTAACACCATTTATACGATGTAGAACCTATCACATGATACCTAATTGTGTTTGTAGATCATGGCAAAGTATGTGGATGGGTGCTTGTAAGGTGCGTAGTTATAGCCACCTTGTTGTTGATCTTGTGGTCTTCAGTCCTGAGACTGGTTTGATGCAGCTCTCCATGCTACTCTATCCTCTGCAAGGTTCTTCATCTCCCAGTACCTACTGGAACCTACATCCTTCTGAATCTGCTTAGTGTATTCATCTCTTGGTCTCCCTCTACGATTTTTACCCTCCACGCTGCCCTCCAATACGAAATTGGTGATCCTTTGATGCCTCAGAACATGTCCTACCAACCGATCCCTTCTTCTGGTCAAGTTGTGCCACATACTTCTCTTCTCCCCAATCCTATTCAATACTTCCTCATTAGTTATGTGATCTACCCATCTAATCTTCAGCATTCTTCTGTAGCACCACATTTCGAAAGCTTCTATTCTCTTCTTGTCCAAACTATTTATCGTCCATGTTTCACTTCCATACATGGCTACACTCCATACACATACTTTCAGAAATAGCCACCTTACAAATGTAATGTTAATCTGATACAAAAAGTCTGCATGCGAACAGATGCGGTTAATTTCACAGATTCTCGTTCTCAGGTTGCCACGTAATCACGATTTATTTAGTTTATTTAGTTTCATAATTGAAAAACGGGCTTTCACACACATAAGTTGATCGAAATATTGCAGTTCTTCCAACCTCATTATAGAGATGTGGAAAATCTACCTGCGAAAAACAATGTGAACGTCCTGGGCAATTTTAACGTTAAACGGGAATTACACCTCTGATCAATCAATTACATCTGCACATGTATCGGGGCGCTTTCAACTCAAAAGGCGAAATGTCTCGAAAACAGATGAAGGATTGTCAGTGACCTCAATACGTTTAGAAAGCTATCCTTGTAATTGTTTTAAGGCCACAACGTATTCTTCAAACCTCAAGTTTTCTTTAACGAAAGCTAGTTAGGGTACTGGAATGTCTCAGAATTTGTCGCTCCTGGACTGCGATTTTCTTCTTAAATGCATTCCCATCAAATCAGAAACAGGTTGTTTCACACCTTGTAAGGTCTTACTGTGGGCAGTGTGAAGTCATATCCACTTAAAATGCGAGGTCTGAATCCATTTTGCATGTCCTAATTTTGACCCCTGCAATCCTTTTTCTTTCATAAATTTAACAATAACGGGTTTTAAGTCGTAAAATCGTTCGAGATGTGTCTAGTCTTAACCAACATGGTTTACAAACTATATAAAGTCTGCTTATTCTTCCTTCATTTCCACTGAAAACTGTTGCAACTAACAGTGGTATAACACGTGCGACTTCTGAGCTTTTACTATCCGTACCACGAATATATTTACTTGCTCCATGCCTGCAAAAATAGCACGAAGTGCTTCTTGATGGGCAGAACAATGAATCCCGTCTATCGATCGTTGTAATTTTTTGGTATTTCGTTGTCAACCAAACCTTTAAAGTCTTTCCGCATGGTATCGTAATATTGTTTCATAGAAAATTTGTTGTACACGACGGTAATGCGACTGCATAATAAATATTCAGAATTCCATCCCTCTCTTCTGTTATTCCCATTCATTTTTGAAGGCTTGTGACAACAGATCGCTACACAGCCTCTGTTTGTGCGAAGGTCATTCATACCACAAAGAAATAGTGAAAAGTAAACAGCGTTGATACCATGATTCTGCCGAACTGAGGAGAGTTGTACTGAGCGATAAATGCCACACTGCAGTACTAATTGAAATGGCCGTGCGGTTAAAGGCGCTGCAGTCTCGAACCGCAAGACCGCTACGGTCGCAGGTTCGAATCCTGCCTCGGGTATGGATGTTTGTGGTATCCTTAGGTTAGTTAGGTTTAACTAGTTCTAAGTTCTAGGGGACTAATGACCGCAGCAGTTGAGTCCCATAGTGCTCAGAGTCATTAGAACCATTTTGAACTAAATGAAATGCTTCTGAAAAGGACCTAGCAAATCCGAGACAGATCTCCTCGGCCAAGGCCCGCACGTCCGCCACACACTTGGAATGAATATAATTTTTAATATACGACATACGGTCGTTTATCTCTACATTAACTAGTATGAAAATTTTCTTTAGTGACTTTTCGTGGGTGTCATGTTTTCACGTTACTAATGTGAGTGCAGGAGACTAGCCTTATATTGTGAGGGAAATGAAAGAAGTCACCTAAAAACTATAAAATACTATTACACTGCACTATACTGTACTGTTGGCTGGTATGGAAAATCAGTGGTATTGGGATCTAATCGAGTGTTTCTCTAACCTCTCAGTCTTATGACACTTAACAGTAAACTGAGAAATGTGGGGCATTACTGTCCATAAATAGTAGTTATCAGTGACGTGACTTGGAAGGGAAACACTGAATTTGTTACTTTCACGGTTCTCAACTGTACAATAACAGTCGAATAAATAGAAAACGAACGAGAATTTGTTAGTCGGAGTCAAAAAAAAATGGTTCAAATGGCTCTGAGCACTATGGGACTTAACTTCCAAGGTCATCAGTCCCCTAGAACTTAGAACTACTTAAACCTAACTAACCTAAGGACATCACACTCATCCATGCCCGAGGCAGGATTCGAACCTGCGACCGTAGCAGTCGCGCGGTTCCAGACTGTAGCGCCTAGAACCGCTCGGACACACCGGCCGGCCTAGTCGGAGTCATTCCGAGCTCCCACTGTAATCGATGGAGTGGGGACAAAAAGAAGTAACTGATGGAAAAAGAAAGAGACAAGAGAGATAGATAGATAGACGGAGAGAGAGAGAGAGAGAGAGAGAGAGAGAGAGAGAGAGAGAGAGACAATAACATTAAGGGTGTACTTATAACCTCACTGGGCAAGAAAATTAGTCATCTTAGTGGTCACATACAGATGAATCGTTAAGTCTTCACAAATGGCGCAGCGGTCGAGTCACGTACTCAACCGCGCTCGCACTGCCTCTATCTGAGCATAAGGCATTAGCAATCAGTAAGACATTTATTTTTCAAGCGGATATTGTATATAAATGTTGTTAAATGTAAGGTCGTGAGTGGGTGGTAAAAAGTGGCAATCGTTATGGCCTTGCACATGCCATACGGTGTGTGAAGTTCCTGGAGTTGTTGGTGTTCCGTGGCGGACTGTTCAACGTGCGTACAAATAGTATTGTAAAGACTCGTGACCACGAAACGCTACGTCAGAACTGTGGTTGTAAAAGATCCTGACTGAGAGGAACCGGAGACTCGTTTCCCGGCATGTGAATTACTATCGCTTCCAAACCCGGCAAGAACTGCTACAGACATTGAATGAAGTCCATCCCATCTGATAGCGAGAGAAGATTTGAACGGGAACTACACGCAATCAACATTTGGAGCCGATCATCTTACAAGAGGCCACTGCTCACACTTGCATATAAAGGCGCCAACAGCAAGGATATGTGACTGATTTTCTGAACACTCCTCGCACCCTATTACATTTCGACTGGCCTAAAAAATCACCTGACTTGAATCGCATAAAAATCTGTTGCACAGGTGGGAACAGCCGGTAAAACGCCGACGTCTGCATCCGTGCAGCTTCGTGGAATTACTCGATCAGATCATCAGCAAGTGGCGTAACACACGGACGCGATGTATCTGCACAAGCTTGTGCACTCACCCTTTCCAAATCGAGGCGATTGTCAAGCCCAGGTCGGAATTACACGGTATTAAATGATGCTTATAATGAGTTCTCTCGGAGCGACTAATTTTTTTGCGGTGAGCTTATCAATGTCAGTGCTAGAGTTGTATTTCGTTGAAGTGACAGAAAGAGTTCTCAACAGGAATGAAGGCGAAGCATATACCGACACCTGACTTACAATTCGCAGACAACAGTGTAATTTTAGTTATGAGGAATGTTGCACGGTATGGAAAAATTCTGGTTAAGTTTAACCAATTCCAAGCTAGTCATGAGGGTTAGATGAAGGTGCTTGGAAAGCACCAGGAGATCAAAACCTGACAGTTTAAATCGACGGAAACTACCGTCTAGCATGCAAAATTAGACAAGATGGATGTAGCAAAGAAAAGATAAGTAACAACATGCTGCAAGAGAAGGACCAGTTTCAACAAATGAGATGTACTGGATCCGAACTCTAACCTGGAACTGACGATTGGGGTGGGGCTCCTAAAACCTTCTGTTTCTTCCTCCGTTATATGTGTGAAAAGAGGAGAGCTCAGAAGGTATTAAAAGTAGGCCAATTTAATTTAATGTATTAGAGAATCATAGGCAGCTAAATTAAGAATTGAAGGACAAAATAAAGAAGTTCATCGAAAAAAAATCTTACAAAGAAGAGGCGTTATATAGTATTCAGGTTGTTTAATCTGCAGTTCCAATTATAACGTACTGCAGAACTACTGAGCCTGAAGGGGCTACGTTGAGATCGAATTGTACACGTATTTAGTTTATGCTTAACGTTTAGAAAATTATTCTTTCTTTTAATATCCTTAAAGTAAAAATCCTGATCCGGTTTGGAGGTGGGGGAGGCGGTTCTGCGCATAGAGAGAGAGAGAGAGAGAGAGAGAGAGAGAGAGAGTTTTGGGGAGGGGGGTTTAAGGTCAATTTTGTATGTTCTTCTTCAATAACTTCCTCTCGATAGTAACAAAACCGCGGCATCTAGGGAAAACTTATAAGATTGAAAAGTTAATTTGCATTTTTTTTTTGAAAAAAGGTCCTATTCGGTTTTTTTTTGGGAACCAATAGGTTACGCTCTGAGGTCGAGAGAATACTGCAAATATCGCGCACCAGGCATACGCCTTAGCTTAGGTGGTTTCCAAACGCCACTTTTTGGTAGTCTCCCGACCTGATGGACCACAGGCGTCCTATATCAAATCGTTCGTCTCCACAACTCCACAGTGGTACGTTGTAAACAGTTATCGTTTATACCACGTATATTGACTTTCTAGCTTGTTTCTCAGTGGTTGTTTGGAACACATTAGTTTGAAATCTCAATATTTCTGAACGCCAGGCGAAGTGGTGACTTGTGTGGCCAGTTGTGATCAAATGACTTCAAAATGATCTATCTATTTCTAAGGGCAGCTTCGCCCTTTTGCCTGCATTAAATCTATTAGTTTCTAATGTTTAGATAGTAATTTCAGTTAATATTTTAAACATTACGGAAAGGAGATTTTTGGGTTTACACTTCTGTTGTATCTTGAATGTCCCGTTTCTTGTGACGGATGAGCGTTGATACAGTATGGGGGAATTTCTTTTTAGGAAAAAGAGTAATTTCTAACTAATCTTCAACGTGTTTTTGCACAATGTTAGCTCTAATTTTGATCATTTTTTTGTGAAGCACCATGATCTCGATGTCCTTCTGCTTTCTTTACACATAAAACTTCTATAACACATACAATATGACGTTACTTATTTTCATTATAACTGTGTTCCTAAAGTGAGCCATCTCTTACATTATACGAATATATAAAGATGCATTGGGGTGCTTGTTCAGTTTCCTCTGTTGTTAGTTAATGAGATATGTCAATTGCTGAAATGTGGTGTGTGCTAGAGATATATGATACGTAGCTCGACTATTAACGTACTACTGTTCCTTAAGAGTACCTATTAATGAAATAACGTGTTCCACTCTGACTCTTAAATTTTTAGTAGTGTAGGAATCACCAGCAGAATAACTTCACGTTATTCACCTCGGTTTTGGAGACTCATTAAAGCTAATCGTTTTTTATTACAATGGTTTCCACCTTGCTGTTAAAATTTATATACTAATACTAATTGTACTTTGTCACTACAGTAGGCAGTCTCAGAGTACCGTGTGTGTTGCAGGCACAGGTAGCTTCGTGCCGTCACTCTGAGACTGAGATAGCAGGCGCGCAGTTATTTGTAATCAATTTCGTGCTTTTGAATGTGATTCCGTATTTATTGAAGAGAACACGAATACATTTTTTAAAATCTTAAATGAGTCCAAATTATTTCCCAAAGCATACAAAAGACTTAGCACATGTTAATACAATAATGCAAACTATTTCGCTGCGCCGGTCCCTGTGACCGAGCAGTTCTAAGCGCTTCAGTCCGGAAACGCGCAGCTGCTAAGGTCGCAGGTTCGAATCCTGCCTCGGGCATGGATGTGTGTGATGTCCTTAGGTTAGTTAGGTTTTAGTAATTCTAAGTCAAGGGGATAGATGTTAAGTCCCATAGTGCTTAGAGCCATTTATTTCGCTGCTTACAGTGTACTTCACGTTCAACTATTAAATAATTATTAAGTTTTTCTGGAACTATGTAACATATTATTTGTAATTATTTATTTAATCGTATGGCTAGGGCCCCCCTTCGGGCAGATCGTTCGCCGGGTGCCGGTCTTTCAAACTGACGCCACTTCGGCGACCTGCAGTCGATGATGATGATGATGATGATGATGAGTGCAGCACGACAACCATTCCTTGGAAAGAGAAAATTCCCCGACCCAGCCGGGAATCGAACCCGGGCCCAGAGGACTGACAATCGGTCACGCTGGCCATTCAGCTACCGGGGGCGGACTACTTGTAATAAAGAGTTTACAATGGAACCTCCCCATCGCACCCCCTTCATATTTAGTTATAAGTTGGCACAGTGGATAGGCCTTGAAAAACTGAACAAAGATCAATCGAGAAAACAGGAAGTTGTGTGGAACTATGAAAAAAATAAGCAAAATATACAAACTGAGTAGTCCATGTGCAAGATATGCAACATCAAGGAGAGCTTGGACTCAAGAGTGCCGTGGTCCCGTGGTAGCGTGAGCAGCTGCGAAACAAGAGGTCCTTGGTTCAACTCTTCCCTCGAGTGAAGAGCTTAATTTTTTTTTCAGACAATTATCAAAGTTCAGACACTCACACATAATCAACTTCGCTCTCCAAAATTCCAGAACATGATCAGATTTGCTTGGACATATGCAGGATTTGACGGTCTACACACGGAAAAATTTGAGAACGTTAAAAACATATGTTTTGACAGAGCACAGGGAAAACTGTGAGACTGTGAAACTGTTGCATTCATTTGTTGCAGTTTATGTGACAAACTCTTATGTTTCCATCACTTTTTTGGGAATGATTATCACATCCACAAGAAAACTTAAATCGGGCAAGGTACAAGAATCTTTTTACCCATTCGCCAAGTGTACAAGTTAGGTGGGTCGACAATATATTCCTGTCATGTGACGCACACGCCGTCACCAGTGTCGTAATGAATATATCAGACGTGTTTTCCTGTGGAGGAATCGGTTGACCTATGACCTTGCGATCAAATATTTTCGGTTGGTTCAAATGGCTCTGAGCACTATGGGACTCAACTGCTGAGGTCATTAGTCCCCTAGAACTTAGAACTAGTTAAACCTAACTAACCTAAGGACATCACAAACATCCATGCCCGAGGCAGGATTCGAACCTGCGACCGTAGCGGTCTTGCGGTTCCAGACTGCAGCGCCTTTAACCGCACGGCCACTTCGGCCGGCCAAATATTTTCGGTTCCCATTCGAGAGGCACGTCCTTTCGTCTACTAATCGCACGGTTTTGCGGTGCTGTCGCAAAACACAGACACTAAACTTATTACAGTGAACAGAGACGTCAATGAACGAACGGACAGATCATAACGTTGCGAAAATAAAGAAAGTAAACTTTTCATTCGAGGGAATGACTTGGACCAAGGACCTCTCGTTCCGCAGCCGGTAACGGTACCACGTGTTTTTTTTTTTTTTTTTTTTTTTTTTTTTTTTTTTTTTTTTTTTTTTGCTCGCTGTTGTTCGTTGCATCTGCTCGGGGCGGACGACGTCGTAAGACATCCGTTTAAGTTCGTTGTTGATACATGAACTCAGTTTTTTTATTACAGAGGGCAGCTAACCCTCTCACCCAACACGCTGAGCTACCGTGCCGGCCCACAGGACCACAGCGCTCCTGAGCTCACACTGTACTTGATGTTGCCTATCTTGCTCATGGACTACTCAGTTAATATATTTTGCTTATTTTTTTCATAGTTCCACACAACTTCTGCCTATTTTGTCGATTGATCTGTGTTCAGTTTTTCAAGGCCTATCCACTGTGACAACTTATAACTAAATCTGAGGGGTGTGCGATGGGGTGGTTCCCTTGTTAGATCAATCCCAGTGTTGATCTAACAAAAGTTTTCGTTTCCTTCATACTTTTATCGTTTTTGATAATTATCACGGCATTTTTCTCGCATCCTTTTATTATATCAGTCATGTAAGGAACAGTATTTCGAGCTACTGTAATGGAAAACAGCGTTGACATATGCCGGAGTTCCTACACGCGCCTCGTTTTTCCTCGCCTTTGACGTGTGCTAGGCGCCTGGGGCACTCGCCGCCCACACACGTGGAGGGCCGGTCTGGGTTTTCGGTGCGGCGGAGTTTACAAACACGGCTGCTGCGGGCGCAGCCACGTGCGCCGTAAACACGGGGCGCCACCTGGAGACACAGTAGCTGCGGCACCGCTAGCCGGGTACCTGCCTGCTGCCTGCCGGCACCTGCGTCAACAAGCACGCAAGCACGCACGCACCAGCGACACGCGCCCCGCGGCCGTCCTCGCGCGTCGCCTGCCCTAGCACAGCCGTGTCACAGCCCTGCACACAAACTGACAGTGGCGAACGGACCGCAGAATGTACAAACACTTTCTTCGTGGAGTATTTCTTCGTTTATATTGGGAGTGGCGAGTTGGATCTGGCATCAGAAACTGATTGCCAGTTTAGAGCAACTGGAGTTACTTAGCTGCATGTTCTACAGAGCGTTTTTACGAGTCTTTTATCGAAAAGACGTGGAATGAGTCACTTCACAGGAGATGTATACGTGATTAGTGTTACCATTAATGAACATATTAATTGATAGTACTATTCCTGCAACTATACCAAAAACTATTCGTCCATGGAATAGAAATGTATGCTGATAAAATAGCCCCATATTTAACAATTATACAGGGTGTTACAAATAGGTACAGCCAAACTTTCAGGAAACATTCCTCACACACAAATAAAGAAAAGATGTTATGTGGACATGTGTCCGGAAACGCTTAATTTCCATGTTTGAGCTCATTTTAGTTTCGTCAGTATGTACTGTACTTCCTCGATTCACCGCCAGTTGGCTCAATTGAAGGAAGGTAATCTTGACTTCGGTGCTTGTGTTGACATGCGACACGTTGCTCTACAGTACTAGCATCAAACACATCTGTACGTAGCATCAACAGGTTAGTGTTCATAACGAACGTGGTTTTGCAGTCAGTGCAATGTTTACAAATGCGGAGTTGGCAGATGCCCATTTGATGCATGGATTAGCACGGAGCAATAGCCGTGGCGCGGTTCGTTTGTATCGAGACAGATTTCCAGAACGAAGGTGTCCCGACAAGAAGACGTTCGAAGCAATTGATCGGCGTCTTAGGGAGCACGGATCATTCCAGCCTATGACTCGCGACTGGGGATGACCTAGAACGACGAGGACACCTGCAATGGACGAGGCAATTCTTCGTGCAGTTGACGATAACCCTAATGTCAGCGTCAGAGAAATTGCTGCTGTACAAGGTAACGTTGACCACGTCACTGTGTGGAGAGTGCTACGGGAGAAACAGTTGTTTCCGTACCGTGTACAGCGTGTACAGGCACTATCAGCAGCTGATTGGCCTCCACGGGTACACTTCTGCGAATGGTTCATCCGACAATGTGTCAGTCCTCATTTCAGTTCAAATTTTCTCTTAATGATGAGGCTTCATTCCAACTTGATCAAATTGTGAATTTTCACAATCAACATGTGTGGGCTGACGAGAATCCGCACGCAATTGTGGAATAACGTCGTCAACACAGATTTTCTGCTAACGTTTGGGCAGGCATTGTTGGTGATGTCTTGATTGGGCCCCATGTTCTTCCACCTACGCCCAATGGGGCACGTTATCATGATTTCATACGGAACACTCTACCTGTGCTGCTAGAACATGTGCCTTTACAAGTACGCAACATGTGGTTCATGCACGATGGAGCTCCTGCACATTTCAGTCGAAGTGTTCGTACGCTTCTCAACAACAGATTCGGTGACCGATGGATTGGTCATTGACTTTCATTTATGGGGGCATTTGAAAGCTCTTGTCTACGCAACCCCGGTACCAAATGTAGAGACTCTTCGTGTCGTATTGTGGACGGCTGTGATACAATACGCCATTCTCCAGGGCTGCATCAGCGCATCAGGGATTCCATGCGACGGAGGGTGGATGCATGTATCCTCGCTAACGGAGGACATTTTGAACATTTCCTGTAACAAAGTGTTTGAAGTCACGCTGGTACGTTCTGTTGCTGTGTGTTTCCATTCCATGATTAATGTGATTTGAAGGAAGTAATAAAATGAGCTCTAACATGGAAAGTAAGCGTTTCCGGTCACATGTCCACATAACACATTTTCTTTCTTGGTGTGTGAGGAATGTTTCCTGAAAGTTTGGCCGTACCTTTTTGTAACACCCTGTATACAACCACTCGCTCACAGAAAGATACGTACCTAAAGACTGGAAAATTGCTCATGTCACACGAATACCCAAAAAGGGAAGTAGGAATAATCCGCTGAATTACAGGCCTATATCACTAACGTCGATTTGCAGTAGGGTTTTAGAACATATACTGGATTCGAACATTATGAAATACCTCGAAGGAAACGATTTATTGACATATAGTCAGCACGGATTCAGAAAATATCGTTCTTGTGAAACACAACTAGCTCTTTATACTCTTGAAGTAATAAGTGCTATCGACAGGGGATCTCAAATGGATTCCGTATTTTTAGATTTCCAGAAGGCTTTCGACACCGTTCCTCAAAAGCGTCTTCTAATCAAACTACGTGCCTACGGAGTATCGCCTCAGATGTGAGACTGGATTCGTGATTTCCTGTCAGAAAGATCACAGTTTATAGTAATAGACGGATAGTCATCGAGTAAAACAGAAGTAATATCCGGCGATCCCGAAGGAAGTGTTATAGGCCCTCTATTGTTCCTGATCTATATTAACGACATAGGCGACAGTCTGAGTAGCCGTCTTAGATTGTTTGCAGATGATGCTGTCATTTACCGTCTTGTAAAGTCATCAGATGATCAAAATGACTTGCAAAGTGACTTAGATAAGATATGTGAACTGAGATGAGTATTAAAAGAAATCCGCTAAATTTCGATTACGCGATAAGTCACACAAATCTGAGGGCTGTAAATTCAACTAAATATTTAGGGATTACAATTACAAATAACGTAAATTGGATTGATTACATAGATAATATTGTGGGTAGAGCAAACCAAAGGCTGCGATTCATTGGCAGAACACTTAGAAGGTGCAACAGGTCTACCAAAGAGACTGCTTACACTACGCTTGTCCGCCCTATTCTGAAGTACTGCGGTGCGGTGTGGGATCCGCATCAGGTGGGACTGGCGGATGACATCGAAAAAGTACAAAGAAGGGCAGCTCGTTCTGTATTATCGCGAAATAGGGGAGATAGAGTCACAGACATGATACGTGAATTGGAGTGGCAATCATTAAAACAAAGGCGTTTTTCGTTGCGACGGTATCTTCTCATGAAATTTCTAACACCAGTTGTCTCCTCCGATTGCGAAAACATTCTGTTGGCACCCACCTATATAGAGAGAACTGATCATCACGATAAAATAAGAGATATCAGGGCTCGCACGGAAAAATGTAAGTGCTCGTTCTTCCCGCGTACCGTTAGAGAGTGGAACGGTAGAGAGACAGCATGAAGGTGGTTCATTGAACTCTCTGCCAGGCACTTTATTGTGAATAGCAGAGTAATCACGTAGATGTGATGTAGAAATAGGAGGAGCTGTAGGCCAACTTTCTTAGGACATTCTTTGAAGACTTTTTTCTCTTTGATTGCCGTGATTTCACAACCTAGGATTTTTGAGTCGTCAGTCTTCTGACTGGTTTGATGCGGCCCGCCACGAATTCTTCTCCTGTGCCACCCTCTTCATCTCAGAGTAGCGCTTGCAACCTACGTCCTCAATTATTTGCTTGACGTATATCAACCACTGTCTTCCTCTACAGTTTTCACTCTCTACAGCTCACTCTAGTGCGATAGAAGTTATTTCCTGATGTCCTAACACATGTCCTACCATCCTGCCACTTCTTCTTGTCTCTAAGGCGCTGCAGTCATTGACTGTGCGGCTGGTCCCGGCGGAGGTTCGAGTCCTCCCTGGGGCATGGGTGTGTGTGTTCTCCTTAGGATAATTTAGGTTAAGTAGTGTGTAAGCTTAGGGACTGATTACCTTAGCAGTTAATTCCCATAAGATTTCACACACACAATCCACAATTCTTCTTGTCAGTGTTTCCCATGTATCCGCTCCTCGCCGATTGTCCTGAGAACCACACCATTCCTTTCCTTATCAGTTCACCTTATTTGCACCACGTCTCAAATGATTCGATTCTCTTCATTTCCGGTCTTCCCGCAGTCCATCATTCCACTACAGTACAAGGCTATGTTCCAAAAGTACATTCTGAGCAACATCTTTCTCAAATTATGACGTATGTTTCATACTAGCAGACTTCTCTTTGCCAGTGCTAGTCTGTCTCTTATGTAATTCTGGCTCTGCCCGTCACGCGTTATTTTGCTGCCTAGGTAGCAGAATTCCATAACTTCATCTACTTCGTGATTACCGGCCCTGATGTTAAGTTTCTTGCTGTTCTCAATTCTATTACTTCATGATTTTCGTCTTTCTTCGATTTGCTCTCAACCCATATCCTATACTCATTAGACTGTTCATTCCAATCAATATATCCTGAAATTCTTTTTCACTTTCACTGAGGATAACAACGTCATCATCGAATCTCATCACTGATATCCTTTCCCCTCGAATTTTAATTCCATTCGTGAACCTTCCTTTTATTTCCGTCATTGCTTCTTCGACATGTAGACTGAACAGTGGGACTGAGACTGTACAGTGGGGGCCACAGATTACGTCCCTGTCTTACACCCTTTTTAATCCGAGCACTTCGTTCTTGGTCTCCCACTGTTACTGCTGCCTCTTGGTTCTCGTACATATCGTATGTTACCCGTCTTTCCCTATACCTTACCCCATTTTTCTTGGATCATTTGTTGCATTATTTGACACTGTCGAACGACTTCTCCAGATCTACAAGTCCTATGAACGTGTCTTGAGTTTTTAGTGTTGCTTCCATTATCAACCACCTCTCTCCTGCCTTTACGTTTCCTAAAACCAAACTGATCGTCATCTGACGGATCCTCAATTCTTTTTCATTCTTCTGTATGTTATTCTTCTCAGCAACTAGGATGCATGGGCATTAAAGCTGATGGTTGATAATTCTCACACATGTCGGCTCTTACAATTTTCGCAAACGTTTGTATGATGTTTTTCCGAAAGTCTGATGGTGTATGGGCAGTTTCATACATTCTGCACACCAACGTGAACAATCGTTTTGTTGTCACTTTCACCAACAATTTTAGAAATTCTTATGGAATGTTGTCTATCCCTTCGGCCTTGTTTGATTGTAAGTCCTCGAATGCTCTTTTAAATTCTGGCTCTAACACTGGACCCTTATCTCTTCGCTATCGGCTCTTGTTTCTTCTTCTATCACATCATCTGATAATTCCTCCTCCTTATAGAGGCCAACAATGTACATTTCCATCTATCTGCTCTCTCCTCTGCATTTAACACTGGAATTCCCATTGCACTCTCAATGTTACCGCTTTTGCTTCTGACATCCCCGGAGGTTGTTCTGACGTTTCTATATGCTGAGTCAATCCTTCCGACAATCGTCTCTTTTTCGATTTCTTCACACTTTTCATGCTGTTATTGGGCCTTAGCTTCCCTGCACTTCCTATTTATTTGATTCCAAAGTGACTTCTATTTCTGGATCCCTGAATTTTCCTTAACATTTCTGTACTTTCTTCTCTCATCGATCAGCTGAAGTATTTCTTCTATTATTCTTTGTTTGCTTGCAGTCACCTTCTTTATAACTATGTTTTTCTTTCCAACTTCTGTGATTGCCCTTTTTAGAGATGTACATTCCTCTTCATCTGAGGAAGCTCCAAGCGTATCTCTTTATTTCTTAATACATCCGTCTTCCACGCATTGCTTCTTCCTGACCAGTCTCTTAAACTTCAACCTACTCTTCATCACTACCCAATTGTGATCTACGTCTATATCTGCCCCGGATACGAATTACAAGCCAGTATCTGATTTCGGGATCTCTGCCTGATCATAATGTAATCTAGCTGAAATGCTACCGTATATCTCTTTCCAAGTGTACCCCCTCCTCTTATGATTGTTACAGAATATTCGCTATTACTAGCTGACACTCATTGCAGAGCTCAGTTAGTCCCTCATTGTTAGTACCAAGCCCATATTCTCCCGTAACCCTTTCTTTAACTCCTTCCCTTACAACCGGATTCTAATCCCCCATGAGTATTAGATTTTCATTTCCCTTTACGTGCTGAATTACCTGTTCAGTATCCTCATATACTATTTCTGTCTCTTCATATTCGGCTTGCGACGTTGGCATGTATAACTAAGCTATCGTTGTAGATGTTGGTTAGCTGACGACTCTTATGAGAACCACTCTGTCACTGAACTGTTCTCTGCCCCACTTTTGTAACTAATCCTACTCCCGTTATACCATTTTCTGCCGGTCGTGGTGGCCGAGCGGTTCTAGGCGCTTCAGTCCGGAACCGTGCGACTGCTACGGTCGTAGGTTCGAATCCTGCCTCGGGCATGGATGTGTGTGATGTCCTTAGGTTAGTTAGGTTTAAATATTTCTAAGTTCTAGGGGACTGATGACCTCAGATGTTAAGTCCCATAGTGCTCAGAGCCATTTGAACCATTTTCTGTTGCTATTGCTATTACCCTTTACTTATCTGACCAGAAATCCTTGACTTCTTTCCATTTCATTTCACTGACGTCCACTATATCTAGAATAAGCAGAAACATTTCTCTTCTCAGATTTTCTAGCTTATCTACCAAGTTCAAACTTTTGACGTTCCTCGCCTTGACTAATAGCGTTGTCATTTCGTTCGTTATTCTGTGTTTTTCTAATGGTCACTTGCCCCTTGGCAGTCCTCTCCCGGAGATCCGAATGGGTGACAAGTCCGGAATCTTCTGCTAAGGGAGAGATCATCAAGACACTTATACAGTTGCACGCCACATGTCATGTGGCTAAACTTTGTGTGTCTTTAATGCACTAGTTTCCATTGCCTTCTGCATCCTCATGCCGTTAATCATTGCTGATTCGTCCACCTTTTAGGGGAAGTGTCCCACCCCAAGGGCAAGAGTGTGCTCTGAACCTCTGTCTCCTCTTTGACGAGGCGTTTGGCAGAATGAGAGCAACTTCTTATGACTGAAGCCTTCAGTCGCTGTTGCTGACGATTTTTATTCAAAATTTAAATTGTGGTGGGATTTGAACCCTGGACCGAGGACAGTGTGATTACTAATTAAAGACGCTACCCCCCCTCCCCCCAGACCACAGATACATGATCACTACCTGCTAGCATCGCTAAATTGCCTGCGAAGGCTTAGCACGCGATCATATTCTCCCCTTTCCACCCAGTTTTAATGACTGGGTATAAAACACGAAAGAAATAACACGGCGTCCATTTTTGGGTGCAATACTATTCCTTATATAATTTATGCGAATTACCTTCCACTTGAAACCCCACAAGCAGAACTGACACCTTTTGGAGATGGTACAGTTGTTTTAAAAAATCCCACTAGAGAGAAGAAAACAGATCTTAGGTTAGATTTAAAGCTTGCTCCGCCACCTGTCAGACACTGACGTTATTGGTCAAATAATCAAAAAATATTGCTACTGTATACCGTACTCCTTTCTGAGTCACTAGGTCTTAATATTGGGTAATAAAGAGAGTTTATCCATCTAGTTTTGTAGATATGCACATCACTGATCTAGAATTGTGATGGATTATTTATGATGAATTTCATTAGCGAATATACGTAGTGCGACGGCGCAGTTATAGAGCCTAGCTGTTTGAAGAGGTACCTACATGACGTTCGTGAGTGACACCACATTTCATTCTTACTGTTCACTTTTGTGTAACAAATACTTTATTTGTAAGTGGTGAAGTACCTCAGAAAATTATTCTGTAAGCACATTATAAAGTGGAAATATGCAGAATACATCATTATATTAATTTTTTGTTACCATTCTAGCAATTACACGAATAGCAAAAGTGACTGAATTTAATTGTTTGGGAGGCTCAGTAGCATGCTTCTTTTAATTCAAGTTTCCAATAGTATGTACACCGAAAAATTTGTAGCATTATACCCTATTTACTGCCTCCTGTTCATATGCTACATCAGTTTTTCATATCACTATTTACTGCATATAGCGAATATAGTGTGTGTGTGGTTTTCTGTCTTTCAAAATTTATGAAGAGTCCATTTTAATAGAACCACTTAATAATCCTTTGGAAAACATCATTAACAATTTCTTCTGTTGCTTTCTCTCCCCTGGGATTTGTTATAACACTGGTATCATATGCGAAAGGTACAAATTTTGCTTGTTGAGTGTTAAGTGGACGGTCATTTACATAAATTATATAAGAAATACGAGTGGGTCCAAAATGTAACCCTTTGGGACTCACTTTGTGATTTCTCCCCAGTCATTACACGTAGATGGAATGAAGGAGACATTAAGATCG
Organism: Schistocerca serialis cubense; assembly: GCF_023864345.2. Taxonomy (NCBI): domain Eukaryota; kingdom Metazoa; phylum Arthropoda; class Insecta; order Orthoptera; family Acrididae; genus Schistocerca; species Schistocerca serialis. Next base: position 172,727,052 of record NC_064641.1, read on the forward strand.
CGTCGCAGACAATTTAGCGATACTAGCGGACAGTGAAATCACTGTAATCAAACAGGAAAAAGCTGGAGTACAAATTTCTTTTGGAAAAACAGAGTTCGTTTGTATTAAATTTAATAATAAATTAGACACGAAGTACGAAAAAATCAAGAGAGTCACTTACGTATCTCGGCGAGATACTTGAAGTTGGGGTTGGAAAAGGAAGCGCTAAGGTTCAAATGGCTCTGAGCACTATGGGACTCAACGCTGAGGTCATTAGTCCCCTAGAACTTAGAACTAGTTAAACCTAACTAACCTAAGGACATCACAAACATCCATGCCCGAGGCAGGATTCGAACTTGCGACCGTAGCGGTCTTGCGGTTCCAGACTGCAGCGCCTTTAACCGCACGGCCACTTCGGCCGGCGAAGCGCTAAGGATTTGATTACAGGAACTTGAGAGGGCGTAACAGGAGAAAGCGTGATATATAAAACAAGAAGTGCATATCCACACATACTGAAAGACACGGTGGGCAAATCTGAAGTCTGCACGCAAACCGGACTTCAATTCTTCGTAGAAAAGGCGATCTGGAAGAGGAACCTAGAATTTTGAGCAGTATTCTTGACCCAGGAAAAACGGAGATTGGACAGAAAACCCCGTAAAGCAGCAGAAAATTTACAAACCTGGCAGGAGAATTTAGGAAACAAAGACTGAAATTTTAATGGATGTTTTCGAAAACTCCCCCAGTGAGGCTTACACACAAAATTGTAACGTAGGAAAATTAAGGAACACATCATGGATCCATCAAGACAACTAGTTGTCAGAAGGGTAAACTGTTGGTATTACATCCAAAAAATGTGAATTTTTTCGAATCCAAATGCGCTGATCCAATTGGGCCTACACGCAAATAATAATAACGTAATAATAAAATTGTGCACTCATAACATACGTGTAACTGTAAACAGACAGATAGTAACAAAAAGGAACGGTCAAACTTCAAACACATTCTTCACACGTACAAGAAGAAGAAGAAGAAGAAGACGAAGGAGGAGGAGGACATTATGATGATGATGATAATGATTTGTGATACTGACATAAGCCATAAAAGCCTTATGTCCATCTAGTTAATCCTTTTCTACAACTCGTTACACTATTAACACTGAGAACACACACAGGAACAGAACGTATGTGCATACCACGCGAAATTTACTTCCGATATGGAATGTACAAAACGCCCTCTACATTGCTGTCGATTTGAAGAGCACAGGTGCAGAATATTAGAGCCGAGCAACAGAGCTTTGGAAGGCTTGCGACCAAATAACACGAGAGACATAAATAACATTCCTTTGGAATTTCTAAAACATTTGAAGAAAATGGGAAACAAAAGATTATTTCCGTTCGTGTGAATGTACAAGACATACCATCAGACTTTCTTGGATTTTCGACTTTGTTATGTTTGTTTAAACCGATGTGTTCTGTATCTTTGGTGTATGCTTAAGAATTTGGTAACAAATGTATTATGCTTGAATGTACATTTGGTTTTCTGCCCTGTAGGTTGATTTGAAAACGCGTCTCGTCGCGAAACTAGCTATCGAATGAAAAATAAATATTTCCAACTTGGACTGGTTTTGCGTTTTATTGATTAACAGAAGTGCTGACCCAAATTACTCGAGCATACTGGAAGTTCGTACCTACCGATTTATTTGAAGAGGACTTATAAAAAAAAACAAATTTCCACTGCTGGACTTGCGTCCTGTTTACTTACTGGTATATATTCGCCAATTCATAATTTCTCCTCTGTCGCCTTTAAGTTTGCTTTGTTCATTTTTCTGCCCCCAAATTTTTGACAAATGGGCTGCAGTGAAACTGTCTATGTAAACATATATCTGGCTAGTCGCGTTGGACTGATAGCGCAGAAGGCTGAACAAGTCCCGTGCAGCTTGCCAGACTGGCGGAAACACAAGCTGGCCTGCTTTAACCACTGCGCTTCGGTACACATGTACTCTTGCGTCTTACGTTGCGGCAGGTTGAGGTGCTTTAATGGTTGCGGCGGAGATAAGGGCAGACAGGCTGGAAAGAGAATTTGTACGCCTCTTTTACTTGTTTGTTGTTGTGGTCTTCAGTCCAGAGACTGCTTTGATGCAGCTCTCCATGCTACTCTATCCTGTGCAAGCTGCTTCATCTCCCAGTACCTACTGCAACTTACATCCTTCTAAATCTGTTTAGTATATTTGTCTCTTGGTCTCCCTCTACGATTTTTACCCTCGACGTTGCCCTCCAATACTAAATTGGTGATCCCTTGATGCCTCAGAACATGTCCTACCAACAGATCCCTTCTTCTAGTCAAGTCGTGCCACAGATTTCTCGTCTCCCCAATTCTATTCAATTCCTCCTCATTAGTTATGTGATCTACCCATCTAAACTTTAGCATTCTTCTGTAGCACCACATTTCGAAAGATTCTATTCTCTTCTTGTCCAAGCTATTTATCGTCTATGTTTCACTTCCATACATGGCTACACTCCATACAAATACTTTCAGAAACGACTTCCTGGCACTTAAATCAATAGTCGATGTTAACAAATTTCTCTTCCTCAGAAACGCTTTCCTTGCCATTGCCAGTCTACATTTTATATCCTCTCTACTTTGACCATCATCACTTACTGAGCTCCCCAAATAGCAAAACTCATTTACTACTTTAAGCGTCTCATTTGCTAATCTAATTCCCGCAGCATCACCCGATTTAATTCGATTACATTCCATTATCCTCGTTTTGCTTTTGTTGATGTTCATCTTATATCCTCCTTTCAAGACACTGTCCATTCCGTTCAGCTGCTCTTCCAGCTCCTTTGCTGTCTCTGACAGAATTACAATGTCATCGGCGAACCTCAAAGTTTTTATTTCTTCTCCATGGATTTTAATACCTACTCCGAAGTTTTCTTTTGTTTCCTTCACTGCTTGCTCAATATACAGATTGAATAACATCGGGGATAGGCTACAACCCTGTCTCACTCCCTACCCAACCACTGCTTCCCTTACATGCCCCAGGACTTTTGTAACTGCCATCTGGCTTCTGTACAAATTGTAAATAGCCTTTCGCTCCCTGTATTTTACCCCTGTCACCTTCAGAATTTGAAAGAGAGTATTCCAGTCAACATTGTCAAAAGCTTTCTGTAACTCTACAAATGCTAGAAACGTAGGATTACCTTTCCTTAATCTATTTTCTGAGATACGTCGTAGGGTCAGTATTGCCTCACGTGTTTCAACATTTCCACGGAGACTAAACTGATCTTCCCCGATGTCGGCTTCTACCAGTTTTTCCATCCGTCTGTAAGGAATTCGTGTTAGTATTTTGCAGCCGTGGCTTATTAAACTGATAATTCGATAATTTTCACATCTGACAACACCTGCTTTCTTTGGGATTGGAATTACTATATTCTTCATGAAGTCTAAGGGTAATTCGCTTGTCTCATACATCTTGCTCACCAGATGGTAGAGTTTTGTTAGGCATGGCTCTGCCAAGGGTGTCAGTAGTTCTAATGGAACTACTGACTAAATTAGTAAAACTAATGTTTTACTTATAGAGACGACCAGAAGTCAAACTGTCAGGACAAATACATCACACATAGAAGAAGATACCTCTGGAAACTTTATTTCCATATCAGAACTCATTTTCTACAATTCTTCGTACTGCATTAATCATGGAAAACAGGAAAAGTATTTCTGCTTCTTGGATATATAAACGCTCAGGAGCAAGACCAGACCTAATATCGACCTACGTCGTACACCTGTAGTGGGTATTCCCTGTGATGATGCGAACATCGCCATCGACGGAAGTGAGCGACTGGCCAAAGACGACCGCCAAGCGCTTGCTCCGGACCTCCGCCGTGTGGCGACGCGAGTGCCACCTGGCTAGCTGGGTTTGAATCGGCCGTTCCGTTGGCGGCAGCTTTCGCGGTCGGTTAGGTGACACCGGGGCCGCCTCTGCGCTGCCCCATGCTGTGGTGTAGTGTGCAGCCACTGGGGCGTGGTCTCGCAGCGCAGTCGGGTGTCCGTAAGGCGACACGGGCAGGGACCAAAAGCGGTCGCAGCACGCGACTTTCGCCCCTATGCTCACGAGACGTCTCAAAAGTACTGCCGCAGACCCAATGACCACCATCGAGGATGTTTGTAATGAAGCAATGAAATCTTTTGCCTTATGATCATGTGATTAGCACAATCATCTCCTGGTCATTAACGTTTCATTTTTTTCTTTATTTACCATTGATTTAGCAATCAAACAATCATGGCAGATACAAGGTGGTCCATTGACAGTGACCGGGACAATATCTCACGAAATAAGCATCAAACGAAGAAACTACAAAGAACGTAACTCGTCTAGCTTGAAGGGGGAAACCAGATGGCGCTATGGTTAGCCCGCTAGATGGCGTTGCCATAGGTCAAACGGATATCAACTGCGTTTTTTTTTTATAGGAACCCCCACTTTTTTATTACATATTTGTGTAGTACGTAAAGAAATATGAATGTTTTAGTTGGACCACTTTTTTCGCTTTGTGATAGATGGCGCTGTAATAGTCACAAACGTATGAGCGCGTGGTAGCACGTAACATTCCGCCAGTGCGGATGGTATTTGCTTCGTGATACATTACCCGTGTTAAAATGGACCGTTTACCAATTGCGGAAATGGTCGATATCGTGTTGATGTATGGTTATTGTGATCAAAATGCCCAACGGGCGTGTGCTATGTATGCTGCTTGGTAACCTGGATGACATCATCCAAGTGTCCGGACCATTCGCCGGATAGTTACATTATTTAAGGAAACAGGAAGTGTTCAGCCACATGTGAAACGTCAACAACGACCTGCAACAAATGTTGATGCCCAGGTAGGTGTTTTAGCTGTTGTCGCGGCTAATCCGCACGTTAGTAGCACGTTCACCGGATCTGACGTCCTCGGATTCCTTTCTGTGGGGAAAGTTGAAGGATATTTGCCATCATGATCCATCGACAACGCCTAACAACATGCGTCAGCGCATTGTCAATGCATGTGCGAACATTACGGAAGGCGAACTACTCGCTGTTGAGAGGAGTGTGGTTACACGTATTGCCAATTGCGTTGACGTTGACGGACATCATTTTGAGCATTTATTGCATTAATATGTTATTTACAGGTAATCACGCTGTAACAGCATGCGTTTTCAGAAATGATAAGTTCACAAAGGTACATGTATAACATTGGAACATCCGAAATAAAATGTTCAAACGTACTTGCGTTCTGAGGTTTAATTTAAAAAACCTACCTGTTACCAACTGTTCGTCTAAAATTGTGAGCCATGTGTTTGTGACTGTTACAGCGCCATCTATCACAAAGCGAAAAAAGTGGTCCAACTAAAACATTCATATTTCTTTAGGTACTACACGAATATGTAATAAAAATGGGGGTTCCTATTTAAAAAAAACGCAGTTGATATCCGTTTGACCTTTGGCAGCGCCATCTAGTGGGACAACCATAGCGCCATCTGGTTTCTCTCTACAAGCTAGATAAGTTTCGTTCTTTGCAGTTTCGTTTCACGCTCATTTCGTGAGATATTAGGCCCGGTCACGATTAATGGGCCACCCTGTATGTAAGAGGCCGTCGGATGAAAATGAGACAGACGGAGAAAAATTAAGTAAAACGTTTATTATTTCAAGAGTAATCTCCATAACTGTTAAAGCATTTACCCCACTATGAGACAAGATGATCAATGCCAACATGGAATAATGTTTGCGGTTACATACGAAATCATGATTGAACCCAAGTACGCACCTCTGCGTCCGAAGTAAATCGACGCCACGAATATCTTTCTTCGCGGCTCTAAAAATTTGGAAACAGCATGAGGAAAGATCGGGACTGAATGGAGGATGTGTAAGGACTTCCCAGCGTACTCGAAACAAGCTTGGACAACATGTGGGTGGGTATTATCCCGCAACAGAACGACGCTGTGCGTCAAGGTTCCTGGGCGTTTCGACGTTATGGCGCGCTTCGACTTTTGCAAAGTGCGCCATCAAGTCCAAATATCAAAAAACCTTGACGAACAACATCGTTCTATTCCGGGATAATGGCTACCCACATGTTGCTCAAGCTTGTTTCGAGTCTGCTGCAGAAGTTTCTCTGGGAATCCCTTACGCATCCCCCATACAGTCCTGATCCCTTCTCATGAGATTCCCGTATTTTTGGAGCCTTGAAGAAAGATGTTCGTACCGACGATTTTTTTCTGACGAAGAGGTGAACAGTTGGGTACAATCATGATCTCGTATGCAACCGCAAACATTTTTCCATGTTGGCATTGATCATCTTGTCTCATGTTGTTGTTGTTGTTGTTGTTGTTGTTGTGGTCTTCAGTCCTGAGAGTCGTTTGATGCAGCTCTCCATGCTACTCTATCCTGTGCAAGCTTCTTCATCTCCCAGTAGCTACTGCAGCCTACATCTTTCTGAATCTGCTTAGTGTATTCATCTCTTGGTCTCCCTCTACGATTTTTACCCTCCACGCTGCCCTCCAATACTAAATTGGTGTTCCCTTGATGCCTCAGAACATGTCCTACCAACCGATCCCTTCTTCTAGTCAAGTTGTGCCACAAACTCCTCTTCTCCCCAATTCTATTCAATACCTTCCCATTAGTTATGTGATCTACCCATCTAATCTTTAGCATTGTCTCATAGTGGGATAAATGCTTTGGCGGTTGTGGAGATCACTCTTGAAATAATAAACCATTTACTTACTTTACGTCCGGAGCCGCGCTGCTGCTGCGGTCGCAGGTTCGAATCTTGCCTCGGGCATGGTGTGTGTGATGCCCTTAGGTTACTTAGGTTGAAGTAGTTCTAAGTCTGGGGTATTGATGACCTCAGATGTTAAGTCCCATAGTGCTTAGAGCCGTTTGAACCATCTGAACACATTACTCTATCTGTCTCGTTTTCATTTAACTACTCCTACTGAAAATGGTCGCCCTGCACTTGCGTGCTTTCTTTGTGCTCATGATACCGCACTATGTGCGGAACACAAGCACCCATTTATTTAATACTCTGACGCACTCATATTTTCTCAAGTTAGTCTATTGCTTTAGGGTTACTTTTGTGAGCTTTTCCTTTTAAATGACAAATAGGCCGTCGAAAGAGGCAATCACAAACGTTTTCTTAATCGATGTTCTTCTGTGAGGGCTTCTTGAATATGACACCTGACTGCGAGATGTAAGGCACGAAGCCCCGTGTAGTTGGAAAAAGTGGTATTGCCTTTCAGGTTACTTTGTCTCGACAGCGGTTTCAAACGAAATCAAATAGATAAGTCGCACTCCAAACTTAAATAAATCGAGGTGCTGTCTTCGCTAGGTTGTAGCTAACAAAGTGACGATTTTTCCGTCCTACGCAAGTAGATTATAAAGTTTATAGATGCCAAATTATGGCGCTGAGGTTTTTTCAAAAAATGGTTCAAATGGCTCTGAGCACTATGGGACTTAACATCTATGGTCATCAGTCCCCTAGAACTTAGAACTACCTAAACCTAACTAACCTAAGGACAGCACACAACACCCAGCCATCACGAGGCAGAGAAAATCCCTGACCCCACCGGGAATCGAACCCGGGATGAGGTTTTTTCACCGGAACTATATGCTTCATATAGTATCACTGAAACCTACGAAGATGACTTGAAGAACGTAGCATGTCTCAAACGTGATGAAATAGTAAGAAACTAACAGCGCCGCGGACCACTTCCTACCGTTAGCTCAAGAGGTACCACAGAATTCTGCCCCATGGTACCAAACGTAAGCAAGCGCGTAACTCACAAGGGAACCTCCCCATCGCACCCCCCTCAGATTTAGTTATAAGTTGGCACAGTGGATAGGCCTTGAAAAACTGAACACAAATAAGCAAAATATACAAACTGAGTAGTCCATGCGCAATATAGGCAACATATAGGATAATGTGAGCTCTGGAGCGCCGTGGTCATGTGGTTAGCGTGAGCAACTGCGGAACGAGAGGTACTTGGTTCAAGTCTTTCCTCGAGCGAAAAGTTTACTTTCTTTATTTTCGCAACGTTATGATCTGTCCGTTCGTTCATTGACGTCTCTGTTCACTGTAATAAGTTTAGTGTCTGTGTTTTGCGACCGCACCGCAAAACCGTGCGATTAGTAGACGAAAGGACGTGCCTCTCCAATGAGAACCGAAAACATTTGATCGCAAGGTCATAGGTCAACCGATTCCTCCACAGGAAAACACGTCTGGTATATTCTATACGACACTGGTGACGGCATGTGCGTCACATGACACGAATATGTTGTCTATCCACCTAACTTGTACACTTGGCGAATGGGTAAAAAGATTCTTGTACCTTTCCCGATTTAAGTTTTCTTGTGGATGTGATAATCATTCCCAAAAAAGTGATGAAAACATAAGTTTGTCACATAAACTGCAACAAATGAATGCAACAGTTTCACAGTCGGCGCAGTTACCTCGCATCGGACGGACGGATAATAATTGTCTGAAAACAAAAAATTAAACTTTTCACTCGTGGGAACACTTGAACCAAGGACCTCTCATTCCGCAGCTGCTCACACTAACCACGGGACCACGGCGCTCCTGAGCGCACACTATCCTTGACATTGCTATCTTGCACATGGATTACTCAGTTTGTATATTTTGCTTTTTTTTTCATAGTTACATACAACTTCTTCCTGTTATCTCGATTGATCTGTGTTCAGTTTTTCAAGGCCTATCCACTGTGCCAACTTATAACTAAATCTGAGGTGGGTGCGATGGGGAGGTTCCCTTGTCAGCTACGGTTCGTGTGTTTACCAATGCGCTTAAATCCCATCAGCCTGAGCTGTGCTGTTGCAGCGATCGGAAAGCAATCTCGTGGAGCTGTTCAAGCTTTCAAAATGTGTACGGTAGCTGAAAAAGCGCATATGGTTTCCGTCTACGGCGAATGTCGCCATAAAGGCAGAACAGCGTTGCGGTTGTACACTGAAAGTTAGCCTCAACGTGCCGAGCCCTCACTATCTGCCCTCGGTCATAAATACTCGTAATTTTCAAGAAACTGAACGGATGCAGAACTGCTGGAAACTTTCTTCTTCTTTCACGCCTCTCTCACATGTCTTCGCGGTGTCCGCATGTTAAATACGGTATTGGATGTAGCAATGTTGTTGGTGGCGGGTGGCCGGATGCCTTTCCTGTCGCGCCTACTCACTGTGTCGGAATTTGTGTACCCCAGCTGTGTGCGTTTACTTTTATCCCATGAGAAAGTATGCGAACGCTTGCGAATCATGTAACTGGGGCTGACGTGGTTACCAGCCAGGCATTTTCCTTGTCGTATATGGGAAACCACCTAAAAACCACATCCTGGCTGGCCACCAGACGGGGCCTCGTCGTTAAACCACCGGATATACCCGGTTCTGGGGCCGGCGTGCCTCCCCATGTGCCGGAGCCGGTGTGCTAGTGCGCACGGCGTTCCGAGAGGATCTGCCACTGTTAGAAATGCAACTAACATTATCAGCGGCAGCACACAATACATGTCACTGCGAAGCACCCTGAATGTACGAGTGAGACCAACCAGATTGGAATGTTGTGAATACTGCATTCCAATGAAATCCACCCTTTCCATTATTTAAGCGAAATACAGACCTCAGCCGTAACTGGGCGTTAAAGTCAATAGCGACAAGTGAAAATTTGTGTCGGACTGGGATTCAACCGGCCGCGCTTCCCATCCAAACCAAATTCTTAACTTGTCACACTCATGTAGCGTCCACCGCTCATTATGCTGCTCCGATTCCAGCAAGATTTCGAACATAGTGTACATCCACACTGAAGTTATTAATCTTCGAGGTGCATATACACTGAAGAGCCAAAGAACCTTGTACACCTACCTAATATCGTGCAGGGCCCCCGCGAGCATGCAGAAGTGCCGCAACATAATGTGGCATGGCCTCGACTAATGTTTGAAGTAGTGCTAGACTCTAGCAGTTAGAGGGAACTGAAACCATGAATCCTGCAGGGCTGTCTATAAATCCGGAAGAGAAGGGGGGCATTGAGATCTCTTATGAACAGCACGTTGCAAAGCATACCAGACATGTTCAATAATGTTCATGTTTGGGGAGTTTGGTGGCCAGCGGAAGTGTTTAAACCCAGAAGAGTGTTCCTGGAGCCCCTCTGGTGCAATTATGGAAGTGTGGCGTGTCGCACTGTCCTGCTGGAATTCCCCAATTCCGTCGGAATGCACAATGACATGAGTGGACGCAGATGATAAGACAGGATGCTTACGTTCAGCCGGCCGGAGTGGCCGAGCGGTTCTAGGCGCTACAGTCTGGAGCTGCGCGACCGCTACGGTCGCAGGTTCGAATCCTGCCTCGGGCATGGATGTGTGTGATGTCCTTAGGTTAGTTAGGTTTGAGTAGTTCTAGGGGACTGATGACCTCAGAAGTTAAGTCCCATAGTGCTCAGAGCCATTTGAACCATTTGCTTACGTTCATGTCACCTGTCAGAGTAGTATCTAGAAGTATCATGAGTCCCATACTGCTCCAATACATACGCCCCACACCATTACAGAGCCTCCAACAGCTTGAATAGTCCCCTGCTGACATGCAGTGTCAATAGATTCAAGATGTTGTCTCCACACCCATATACGTCCATCTGCTCGATACAATTTGAAACGAGACTCGTCCGACCAGGCAACATGTTTCCTGTCATCAACTGTCCAGTTTCGGTGCTGAAGGACCCTGGCGACGCGTAAAGCTTTGTGTCGTGCAGTCATCAAAGGTTTCACAAGTGGGCCTTTGGCTCCGAAAGCCCATATCGATGATGTTTCGTTGAATGGGTCGGACACTGACACTTGTAGATCGACCAACACTGAAATCTGCAGCAATTTGCGGAAGGGTTGCACTTCTGTCACTTTGAAGAATTCTCTTCAGTCGTCGTTGGTCGCGTTATTGCAGGAACTTTCTCCGGCCGCAGCGATGTCGGAGCTTTGATGTTTTATCAATTCCTGATATTCGCGGTACACTAGTGAAGTGGTCGTACAGGAAAATCCCTACCTCATCGCTACGTCGGAGATGCTGTGTCCCATCGCTCTTGCGCCGACTATAACACCACGTTCAAACTCACTTAAATCTTGATAAACTGACACTGTAAGCGATCTAATAACTGCGCCAGACACTTTTGTCTTATATACAGCAGCGTCGTGTTGTGCCTGTTTACATATCTGTGTATTTGAATAACCAGTTTGTTTCGCGCTTCAATGTATATTATTATGTGTGTGGTGTGTATTCTGTGGGACATACCCTACAGAGCAGACACCACACAAATAATAATCATCCTTTCCACATTTCGACCCATTAACACCTGCATGCTAATGGTTTTCAGAATCAATTACAGTTCTCCGAATGATGTCTAGCTAAAACTAAAAAGTGATTCGATGTCTCTATGCGAGATTTTGTTTACGCATGAAACGTCGCTTATAAAACGTGGCCAAATCAATGTTCGTAATACGCACTACCCGTTCGTAGAAAGCTAGGCAGGTTGAGGAAAGTGGACAAAGACCTTGGCCTGTCAGAGTGCATTTCGGACTCTTCAAAAATCACTTTATTGGTCCCTGATGGGTGGGACTGTAAATAGCCACAACATATCTACAGTTCATAATAGATATGCTGTTGTAGCTATTGGAAGGCATCGCAATAGATGTAGGACACACCATGTAGTACACTCACAGCGGATGCCTTCCCATTCAGCACGGATAGTTACGGACGTCCTAAAGAACATCATTTGGATACCATTCGGTCGTTTAGGAAACACAAAATGAGGCGCACGCTCAGCTGACCTCTGGACTTTTCTTTTGGGTAAAATTAAAAGACTCCAAAGACAAGAAATTCCTTACAGAATGTGTCAATATTTTGAGCAGCCGGTAATAATAAGTACATGGACCGTGCCTGCGTTACGAGTATTCAGGAAAGGATCAAGGGATGGAAGAGTGGCCCATCAAGTTATTGGAGTGAGCCCTGAGGTTAGAAAAGCTCTCGTGAAGGGACGAAAAGTATATCTCGGGTTTCGTTCGATTTCAGTGAAAGACTCTTTAGTAGGGAGGCTGTGCGTTCAACGGCAAGGCCTCGGCCACTTGGCAAAACATTGTGATAAACAAGTAGTAATTTGTGGACCTAGTGGAAGGAGGCCATATCAGAAAAGACTGCAATAAAATCAAACAAGCGGCAGTGCGTGTCATGCAAATATAGAAGTAAAGAGTGTAGAGGGAGCAGAGATGAATGTCACAAGTATCAAGGTTCATAACAAGGCATATTTTAAGGACAGATTATGAGAAGGCGTCTCATAACACTAGAAAGCAATTAGGACTCTAATTGACACTATGAAATGCCGTCTATGTGAGAAAATAAATCAACATCGAGAGGGAGGAGGGACGCCGTAAGAGCGAGGAATTACTGGTAAAAAAAGATCAGTAAGTACCATAGCAAAGAGCATGTGACACAGACCTAAATAGAGCATCATGCACGTGCGAAAAACCTGAAAGGAAAGTTTTGGCGAAAATTCAAAACCATATGGTATAACAGAGAAGCCAGATCAGAGGCGGTTGTAGGAGTGACATATGATACAGGCAATCAGGATTTGGTGACACAAAGTGGGCAGTAGTACGTAGAATGAGACAGCATACATCCTGAGGAATACACTGCGCTGCCTACAGAAGTAAAAGAAGATTCGCCAATGGTGGACGTGAATCTGCAACAAAAGCAGTACGAGACTCAGAGCCAGTTCCTACAGGAAAAAAACGCCTACTACAAAGATGTAAACAATAAAACACAGACACGAACAGATCCGCGACATATTTATGAAAGAATAGAGAACGTTATGCAACGCACTAGACTGGAAGAGCCGATGACGCTTACAGCAGTGTCAACACGTCTAGTGAGGTATAAGCATCCAGAAGGCGAGTGTATTACTTCCCCTGTACCTGATTTCGTAGATGGAATCCATCTAAGAGTGAACAATCTGCCAACAAAAGTTGGAAAACTGGAGAAGTTACTGAAGCAGGTTTCTACCAGAAGAAATATATCATCCTTCTTAGATATGTTGTACAAGCACTTTGTGATGACGCGTGGTCGTTTAGCATGGGATTACAGGCGAGTGGGGCGAAACTGTCGTATATTACCCATCATCCCTAATCCCTAATGGAGAAAGAGATAGGTCAGCTCAATGCCATGAGAAGTGTTAGCGTACTGCATGAGACTAGAAGAGTGGGAGAAGAATCGCAGTTAAATGTATTGTGACTCCTAGAGCCATATACGAAGGCAAGATAGATCCACAGTATACCAATACCTTCCCAGTTAGTCACACAATGACGACGTCCTATGGCAGCAATAATAGTATTTAACAAGGTCACAACAGTGACAAAAATATCACAGTACTTTTCAGAACATGTCATTTGTGTGAAAATGGTAACCGGAAGAGAGAGTTGCATCCCGGTTTTCATGTATTTTCAGTTTAATGATGACATCGACAAGCATCTGCTAAGACTAAAGGATATTAGTTATCTAGGACGGACTGAGCTTCTTGTGTACTCCAGTGATGCAAATACAAAGTCAGTATTGTAGCATAATAGCCTGAGTGATGACCGTGGGAGACAACTAGAAGAAGCCATTATGGAACTCGACCTACAGGTACGAGGGCAGTTCAATAAGTAATGCAACACATATTTTTTCTGAAACAGGGGTTGTTTAATTCAGCATTGAAATACACCAGGTTATTCCCCAATCTTTTAGCTACACAACACTATTTTTCAACGTAATCTCCATTCAATGCTACGGCCTTACGCCACCTTGAAATGAGGGCCTGTATGCCTGCACAGTACCATTCCACTGGTCGATGTCGGAGCCAACGTCGTACTGCATCAATAACTTCTTTATCATCCGCGTAGTGCCTCCCACGGATTGCGTCCTTCATTGGGCCAAACATATGGAAATCCGACGGTGCGAGATCGGGGCTGTAGGGTGCATGAGGAAGAACAGTCCACTGAAGTTTTGTGATCTCCTCTCGGGTGCGAAGACTTGTGTGAGGTCTTGCGTTGTCATGAAGAAGGAGAAGTTCGTTCAGATTTTTGTGCCTACGAACACGCTGAAGTCGTTTCTTCAATTTCTGAAGAGTAGCACAATACACTTCAAAGTTGATCGTTTGACCATGGGGAAGGACATCGAACAGAATAACCCCTAACCCCTTCAGCGTCCCAGAAGACTGTAACCATGACTTTACCGGCTGAGGGTATGGCTTTAAACTTTTTCTTGGTAGGGGAATGGGTGTGGCGCCACTCCATTGATTGCCGTTTTGTTTCAGGTTCGAAGTGATGAACCCATGTTTCATCGCCTGTAACAATATTTGACAAGAAATTGTCACCCTCAGCCACATGACGAGCAAGCAATTCCGCACAGATGGTTCTCCTTTGCTCTTTATGGTGTTCGGTTAGACAACGAGGGACCCAGCGGGAACAAACCTTTGAATATCCCAACTGGTGAACAATTGTGACAGCACTACCAACAGAGATGTCAAGTTGAGCACTGAGTTGTTTGATGGTGATCCGTCGGCGGCGATGATGACACACGCTTTGCCCAACGACTCACCGTGCTTTTGTCCACTGCCAGATCACCGTAGACATTCTGCAAGCGCCTATGAATATCTGAGATGCCCTGGTTTTCCGCCAAAAGAAACTCGATCACTGTCCGTTGTTTGCAACGCACATCCGTTACAGACGCCATTTTAACAGCTCCGTACAGCGCTGCCACCTGTCGGAAGTCAATGAAACTATACGAGACGAAGCGGGAATGTTTGAAAATATTCCACAAGAAATTTTCGGTTTTTTCAACCAAAATTGGCCGAGAAAAAAATGTGTTGCATTACTTATTGAACTGCCCTCGTATTGATTGCACCTCAAAATGCGCCAACCTACAAAGGGAGCGTCGGAGCAACGTCAAATATTGACGTCACTTTAGCGAATATGGCAACGGCACGCTGCGTGAAAGGTTGGAAGGTTGAGAGAGGAATGACATCAAGTGACCACAATATCATACACTGTACCATCACTGGAAGGGAAATCCAAGACACGACAGAAAGGGTGAGTATAAGGTTCAAATATCACCTCAAGAATGCTAACTGGGAAGAACTAAGAGGGTGCTTCTGTGTCCGGGAAGTCCATCGCTGGGTGATACTGTAGATGTAGAACTGACAGTGGTTATACGTAGACCAATAGAGGCATCGATACCTGTCAGCAGAGGTCATTCTAAAAGAGTGCGTGTTATCTGGACCGAGGCGCTGTAAAAATTAAGATACGAAAGAAGGAGAGCCAGGAAGCTATGCCAGAGCAGCATGACCCAAGAAGAAAGTGACCGAAGGCTGCGTAGATACAGGTATGTTAAACAACGCTTTAAGGAAGAGTTATGGCAAACAAAAATGGAACGATGGAAGAAATTCCTGGAGGCTAACTTAAAACCCGATTCCTGGGGTGTACCACATAAAATAGTCTGCGAGAAAATGCAATCACCAACAACCTTATCCACGTTCAGAAGGAATGATGGGACAATAACAGAAAGCTGGGAACAGTCAGCTGCCCTGCTAGTGGAAACCCTCCTTCCCGACGATGGAGAAGAGAAGACTACAAAAATACTAAACTTGTGTTCCCCTTCACACAAAGAGAAATTAGGCAAATATTTTTAAGATTGAAAAATAAAAAATCTCCAAGACCGGACGGGATCCCTGCCGAAGTATACAAGCCCTATGTGACAAATTAGTTACTTGTGAGAACTGTACAACGAGTGGCTCTTGCAAGAAAAGTTCCCTGAGCCGTGGAAGAACGCTGAAGTGGTAATAATTAGTAAAGGGCAAGGTAAGGATCCAATGACATCCAAATCCTACGGACAAATTTGTCTTTGAACGTTCTCGGCAAGATATCTGAAAAACCATTATGCAGAAGATTACAAGATCGCAGACTTCTAGACGGGATGAGCCCTCATCAGTACGGGTTTAGAAGAGGCAAGTCAACTGAAGAAGTAACTAATAAGGCGATTTTGCCGGCCGCGGTGGCCGTGCGGTTCTAAGCGCTCCCGTCCGGAGCCGCGCTGTTGCTACGGTCGCAGGTTCGAATCCTGCCTCAGGCATGGGTGTATGTGATGTCCTTAGGTTAGTTAGGTTTAAGTAGTTCTAAGTTCTAGGGGACTGATGACCACAGCAGTTGAGTCCCATAGTGCTCAGAGCCATTTGAACCATTTGAATAAGGCGATTTTTCTAGCAGAAAATACTCAACCTACATGCGGTCTAACGATGACGATTGTTATTGGTGGCGCTTTCGATGACCTCGGGTGGCCGTCTTTCTTTGGCCGCCTTAGAGATTTGGAGTCCAGGAGCGCTGAACAATGTAGGTCTCACGAGGAGCGTGCAAGGGGCGTCCCTGCAGTCGCACTATCCTCTGTGTCCTCGGTGGCTCAGATGGATAGAGCGTCTGCCATGTAAGCAGGAGATCCCGGGTTCGGGTCCCGGTCGGGACCCACAGTTTGAAATGTCTCCGTTTATATCAACGCCTGTTGGCAGCGTAAGATCTTGATTTAATTATCATTTCATTCTTAGTGTGTGGCCAGCGACCTGGACACGTGTCTTTGGAGACGGACGTGGGGCGGAGACAGCCTTGTGGAGCAGCGACGAGGTGCATGTCATCAGCGGTGCTGGGAGCCGCTTGGATTTTGTTTCTTGGGTCAGTGGTACCGTTTTAGGAAGAAGCATTAAGACTGCTCTTGACGTCGGACGAGGCAACCAATGAAGGCTTGAGGCCTTTGGGGAGGCAGCCAACGACTGTCGAGTTAAAACCGACGTGTGGCGGTCATGTGAGCCAGTGTGAGCTGCGAGTAGTTGTGTCTCAAGACTGTTGATATTTTGTTTATGTGTGGCAGCAGTTGGCCCCACATCGGTCCTCGACAGGAACAGTAACTGGATCTGAAGCCGGAACTGTGGTTGTGTTGGGATTAAAAATTCGGGCTGGTTCATAGCAACAAAAGTTACGCTACCAATACCGATACGCACCTTGTGCCTTCAATTAACTGACTGTGATTGAAGCTGGAGCTTTGCCATCAGCTGTTTTTCTAAAAATTGGTACTTAATTTTTCATCAACAATTTTGTGTGGGCACTTCAGTGCCAGTTTGAGGATAATTGATCAAAGTGTGTTTTTAATTGAATCTGCAAATGTTCTGTTTTTAAGCAACTGAAAATTTACGTGGTAATTTTGAGTAGAAACCATCAGCGCCGGTGTGATATTAGTCAAAGCTGGAGCTTGAAAATAGGCTTATTTTGAATTGAATCTGCTATGTTCTTTTTTTGAATAACCGTGGATTTACGTAAGAATTCTGGGTTGGCAGCTGGCTTCATGTTAAATGAAACTGGGGCTGACCAGCGGTTGTTTTAGACTGACTTGTATTTGTGCCTCGATATTTTCTTATTAATAGTGTTGCTACTGTTTGAGCAAGATGGTAGATATATTATGCGTATTTATGAGTGGGACTGCACCTCCCCGTCTCGAAATGGATTTTTTTTTCTTTCGATGGCCTGTTGAAAAATAAAGATTTTTCGAAAATGTATGTACGCTTTTCAACCCAGCGTCATTGCTCCATAAAGACCAATTCCGCTACATTTATGTCCGACGTAAATCCAAAAACAAAATTGCAATGTAAAAGCATTTCACAAAGTTGTCGCAACCCAACCTGGTTCCATAACCATTAACGTTCGCGCTGCAGTTACCTAGAACTCTGAATACGGTTTACAGTACCAGCACTAACTGATGTTTACCGTGTGCTGTATCCGTGGGCAATAACGTGGGAATGTGTCCTCATTTGTTTACTGCAGTCTGTAGGTCGCTCGTAATTGCAAAGAGCCTGCAGCAGAAGTGTCCCACAGCACTGAAAATGAACAAGTGCCCATAGCTATTAAGCTATGCATTTTAGAGCCCATGGTTACTGGACACTTTTGTCTTGTTTTGGTCCACACTACCACCTCTCAAAACACGGAACACGTGTAATTTTTTTAACAGCCAGTATACGAGCTGTTTTCCCGCAGCGTCACGACAGTGGAGGCGTATGACAGCCCCTGCCACCCACGTATGTGGCCGGCGTCGTGGATCTGCTGCCATGCGTCATCCATCCGGCCTGCAGACCCACGCAGATCATCATCGCAATTGGGGGCGTCCGCACGGGGCGCTGGATGTGTAGCATTGCGTAACGCGACCTGCCCCAGGGCTGCGAACCGCGGAACGCCACAAGCGCTTCTCCACAACAATCTGAGTCTTGACGCTAAGACGTGACTACCTGGTGCCTAGTACGCCGAAACCAATACGTTACGGCCGACGCATCTCGTGATTTACGTACTGGGTTGGTTCAAATGGCTCTGAGCACTATGGGACTTAGCTTCTGAGGTCATCAATCCCCTAGAACTTAGAACTACATAAAGCTATCTAACCTAAGGACATCACACACATCCATGCCCGAGGCAGGATTCGAACCAGCGACCGTAGCGGTCGCGCGGTTCCAGACTGTAGCGCCTAGAACCGCTCGGCCTCCGTACTGGGGCAGGCTGCGAATCTTACCAGTCAGGTCAAATTCTCGAGTGCCGGGAACTCCTGCCTACTTTTTGCCCCCTTCAGTTAGCTAAACATCGAAACTTTCTAGAAGATTAAAACTGTGTGCCGGACCGAGTCTTGAACTCGGGACCTTTGCCTTTCGCCGGCAAGTGCTCTACCAACTGAGCTACCCAAGCACGACTCACGCCCCGTCCTCACAGCTTTACTTCTGCCTGTACCTCGTCTGCTACCTTCCAGACTTTACAGAAGCTCTCCTGCGAACCTCGCAGAACTAGCACTCCTGAGAGAAAGGATACTGCGGAGACATGGCTCAGCCACGGCCTGGGGGGATGTTTCCAGAATGAGATTTTCACTCTGCAGCGGAGTGTGCGCTGATATGAAACTTCCTGGCAGATTAAAACTGTGTGCCGGACCGAGACTCGAACTCGGGACCTTTGCCTTTCGCGGGCAAGTGCTCTACTAACTGAGCTACTGAAGCACGACTCACGCCCCGTCCTCACAGCTTTACTTCTACCAGTACCTCGTCTCCTACCTTCCAAACTATACAGAAGCTCTCAGTTGGTAGAGTACTTGCCCGCGAAAGGCAAAGGTCCCGAGTTCGAGTCTGGATCCGGCACACAGTTTTAATCTGCCAGGAAGTTTCATATCAGCGTACACTCCGCTGCAGAGTGAAAATCTCATTCTAGCTAAACATTAGTTTGGTGCGTAAGTTCGTAGCGTTTTCGTTATGCCTGTTGGGATTCTGGTTGCTGCAGGTTGATTTGTCGATTGACATTCTTTATTTGTAGTTAGCTGTTGCTATGTGATTTTACATAATGTCGTTTTATCATTTGGAGGTAGTGAGTGGATCTGTGGACGCTAGAAAACGAAGCACAGAGTGGAGAAATTGAAACGTTTCTGACGTATTCTTCTGTTTTAGTTCGGCAGAGGTGTGATAGCAGTGTAGGCAGCCAGAAACATTTGCGCCACGGGACAGACACGGCAAGAAAATTGTTCTCTCGTTCTAAGAAGTATCGTTTTGACATTAGTGACTCTCCACGTTAGGGAAGATCTTCGGGGTTTGATGAAGATCATTTAAACGCATTAATTCACAATGATCCACATTAGCGAATTCAGAACTGGCAAATGTGGTGAACTATGATCTTTCCACCATCGTGCGACATTTACATGCAATGGGGAAGATTCAAAGGTCGGGTGTATGGGTGCCGCATGCTCTAAGCCAAAGTCACCAAAATCAGCTGGTGGCTACATGTGCATCTCCACTTGCACGTCATCAATTGGCTCGTGAACAACACCGACCATTCCTTTCCTGTATTGTTCCTGGTGATGAGAAGTGTCTCTATGCTAACATAAAGAAAAGAAAGAAATGGTTAAGCCCAAACAAAGCAGCAACCCCCGGTTCAAAGACCTGCGCACACGTAATGTTATGCACCTGGTGGAACAGACACGGTGTTGTGTACTACGATTTGCTTCCCCGAGGTGTAATCATTACTGCAACATTTATTGTCAGCAACTGAGACGTCTTGCAGGCGCAATCCAAAAAATGGATCAAATGGCTCTGAGCACTATGGGACTCAACTGCTGAGGTCATTAGTCCCCTAGAACTTAGAACTAGTTAAACCTAACTAACCTAAGGACATCACAAACATCCATGCCCGAGGCAGGAGTCGAACCTGCGACCGTAGCGGTCTTGCGGTTCCAGACTGCAGCGCCTTTAACCGCACGGCCACACCGGCCGGCTCGCAATCTAAGAACAACGACCAGGAAATGATGCTGCTATACGATAACACCTGCCCGTATTCTGCTAGACTGACAGAAAACACTATTCAGGAGTTCGGTTGTGAAGTCATTTCGCACACCCACCTCAGATTTTCACTTTGTCCGCCCTCCGTAATGTGGAGGAGGCCCTTCCGGCAGCTATTGAACGCACTGGGTGTGACCGGCTGCAGATAGTAGCACATGTCGGAACGAATGACGCCTGCCGCTTGGGTTCTGAGGCCATCCTTGGTTCCTTCCGGCGGCTGGCTGATTTGGTGAAGACAACCAGCATCGCACGCGGAGTGCAAGCTGAGCTTAATATCTGCAGCATAGTGCCCAGAGTCGATCGCGATCCTCTGGTTTGGAGCCGTGTGGAGGGTCTAAACCAGAGGCTCAGACGACTCTGCGACTATAATGGTTGCAAATTCATCGACCTCCGTTATTGGGTGGAGAACTGTAGGGCCCCCCTAGACAGGTCAGGCGTGCACTACACACCGGAAGCAGCTACTAGGGTAGCAGAGTACGTGTGGCGTGCACACGGGGGTTTTTTAGGTTAGAGGGACCCCCCCTTGGGCGAAACGATAAAATACCTGACGGCTTACCAGAGAGGACATTATCATCGTTGATAAAGAATGTCCGTCCTCAGAGACCAAAAACAGGAAAAGTTAACGTAATATTGGTAAACTGCAGGAGTATCCAGGGCAAGGTTCCTGAATTAGTATCTCTTATTGAAGGAAATAGTGCGCATATAGTATTAGGAACGGAAAGTTGGTTAAAACCGGAAGTGAACAGTAACGAAATCCTAGACACAGAATGGAATATATACCGCAAGGATAGGATAAACGCCAATGGTGGAGGAGTATTTATAGCAGTAAAGAATTCAATAATATCCAGTGAAGTTATTAGCGAATGCGAATGTGAAATAATCTGGGTTAAGTTAAGTATCAAAGGTGGGTCAGATATGATAGTCGGATGCTTCTATACACCACCTGCATCAGCAACCGTAGTAGTTGAGCGCCTCAGAGAGAACCTGCAGAACGTCGTGAAGAAGTTTCGTGATCATACTATTGTAATAGGGGAAGACTTCAATCTACCAGGTATAGAATGGGATAGTCACACAATCAGAACTGGAGCCAGGGACAGAGACTCTTGTGACATTATCCTGACTGCCTTGTCCGAGAATTACTTCGAGCAGATAGTTAGAGAACCAACTCGTGAAGCTAACGTTTTAGACCTCACAGCAACAAATAGACCGGAACTTTTCGACTCCGTGAATGTAGAAGCGGGTATCAGTGATCATAAGTCAGTGGTTGCATCAATGACTACAAGTGTAATAAGAAATGCCAAGGAAGGAAGGAAAATATATTTGCTTAACAAGAGTGATAGGGCACAAATCGCAGAATATCTGAGTGACCACCATCAAACGTTCATTTCTGAGGAAGAGGATGTGGAACAAAAACGGAAAAAATTCAGAAACATCGTCCAGTACGCCTTAGATAAGTTCGTACCGACTAAGGTCCAAAGCGAGGGGAAAGATCCACCGTGGTATAACAATCATGTACGAAAGGTACTACGGAAACAAAGAAAGCTTCATCATAGGTTTAAGAGTAGTCGAATCATAGCTGATAAGGAAAAGCTGAACGAAGCGAAAAAGAGCGTAAAGAGAGCAATGAGAGAAGCATTCAACGAATTCGAACATAAAACACTGGCAAACAATCTAAACAAGAACCCTAAAAAGTTTTGGTCATATGTAAAATCGGTAAGCGGATCTAAATCCCCTATTCAGTCACTCGTTGACCACGATGGCACCGAAACAGAGGACGACCGAAGAAAGGCAGAAATACTGAATTCAGTGTTCCGAAACTGTTTCACTGCGGAAAATCGTAACACGGTCCCTGACTTCAGCCGTCACACGGACGCCAAAATGGAAAATATTGAAATAAACGATATCGGAATTGAAAAACAACTGCTATCACTTAGTAGCGGAAAAGCATCCGGACCAGACGAGATACCCTTAAGATTCTACAGTGATTATGCTAAAGAACTTGCCCCCTTTCTATCAGCAATTTATCGTAGATCGCTGGAAGAACGTAAAGTACCTAGCGACTGGAAGAAAGCGCAGGTCGTTCCCATTTTCAAGAAGGGTCATAAATCAGATGCGAATAATTATAGGCCTATTTCGCTTACGTCAATCTGTTGTAGAATAATGGAACATGTTTTGTGTTCTCGTATTATGACGTTCTTAGATAATACAAATCTCCTTCATCATAACCAACATGGATTCCGCAAACAGAGATCATGTGAAACTCAGCTCGCCCTATTTGCCCAAGAAATTCACAGTGCCGTAGACACTGGCGAGCAGATTGATGCCGTATTCCTGGACTTCAGGAAGGCATTTGATACGGTTCCGCACTTACGTTTAGTGAAAAAAAATACGAGCTTACGGAATATCGGACCAGGTTTGTGATTGGATTCAGGATTTCCTAGAAGAAAGAACACAACATGTCATTCTTAACGGTTCAAAATCTGCAGATGTAGAGGTAATTTCGGGAGTACCGCAGGGAAGCGTGATAGGACCTTTATTGTTTACAATATACATAAATGACTTAGTTGACAACATCGGTAGCTCCGTGAGGCTATTTGCAGATGATACGGTTGTCTACAAGAAAGTAGCAACATCAGAAGACTCGTACGTACTCCAGGAGGACCTGCAGAGGATTAATGCATGGTGCGACAGCTGGCAGCTTTCCCTAAACGTAGATAAATGTAATATAATGCGCATACATAGGGGCAGAAATCCATTCCAGTACGATTATGCCATAGGTGGTAAATCATTGGAAGCGGTAACGACCGTAAAATACTTAGGAGTTACTATCCGGAGCGATCTGAAGTGGAATGATCACATAAAACAAATAGTGGGAAAAGCAGGCGCCAGGTTGAGATTCATAGGAAGAATTCTAAGAAAATGTGACTCATCGACGAAAGAAGTAGCTTACAAAACGCTTGTTCGTCCGATTCTTGAGTATTGCTCATCAGTATGGGACCCTTACCAGGTTGGATTAATAGAAGAGATAGACATGATCCAGCGAAAAGCAGCGCGATTCGTCATGGGGACATTTAGTCAGCGCGAGAGCGTTACGGAGATGCTGAACAAGCTCCAGTGGCGGACACTTCAAGAAAGGCGTTACGCAATACGGAGAGGTTTATTATCGAAATTACGAGAGAGCACATTCCGGGAAGAGATGGGCAACATATTACTACCGCCCACATATATCTCGCGTAATGATCACAACGAAAAGATCCGAGAAATTAGAGCAAATACGGAGACTTACAAGCAGTCGTTCTTCCCACACACAATTCGTGAATGGAACAGGGAAGGGGGGATCAGATAGTGGTACAATAAGTACCCTCCGCCACACACCGTAAGGTGGCTCGCGGAGTATAGATGTAGATGTAGATGTACCGAACAAGCTTCAAGGAACTTCCTTTCCGGATGAAAATGCGCTCCGAACATGCCTCAACGGGTTCTTAGTCGCAAAACTACGTGATTTCTACAGTCACGAAATGGAAAACTCACACCAGCGTTGGCAGACTGTTGTAAACAGTGAAGGAGAATATATTATTGATGACTAAAGTCTGTATCATCCGCATCCGTTGTATTGATTACACTTGTGGAAAAACGCTACGAACTTATGCACCAACAAAATACGTATTTTTGGCAGCTGTATCTAAGGCACATCATCAATATGCATCTCGCATATAAACAACAACAACACTTAACCGGACTGGAACCGGCGGCTTTCACAGAGCTTACCATCACTGGGCCACCGTTGAATGGTATTAAAAAATCTTTTGATCTGTTCAACACTGAGGAATACATCATTTATTACTAATAATAATACGTTAATAATAATGTTGTCAAACAAATTTCTTATGTCAAATTGATAATACACTCCTGGAAATGGAA
The DNA here is from genome assembly GCF_023864345.2 of Schistocerca serialis cubense. NCBI lineage: Eukaryota > Metazoa > Arthropoda > Insecta > Orthoptera > Acrididae > Schistocerca > Schistocerca serialis. The sequence continues at coordinate 172,751,381 of NC_064641.1, forward strand.
AAAAGAACACATTGACACCGGTGTTTCAGACCCACCATACTTGCTCCGGACACTGCGAGAGGGCTGTACAAGCAATGATCACACGCAAGGCACAGCGGACACACCAGGAACCGCGGTGTTGGCCGTCGAATGGCGCTAGCTGCGCAGCATTTGTGCACCGCCGCCGTCAGCGTCAGCCAGTTTGCCGTGGCATACGGAGCTCCATCGCAGTCTTTAACACTGGTAGCATGCCGCGACAGCGTGGACGTGAACCGTATGTGCAGTTGACGGACTTTGAGCGAGGGCGTATAGTGGGCATGCGGGACGCCGGGTGGACGTACCGCCGAATTGCTCAACACGTGGGGCGTGAGGTCTCCACAGTACATCGATGTTGTCGCCAGTGGTCGGCGGAAGGTGCACGTGCCCGTCGACCTGGGACCGGACCGCAGCGACGCACGGATGCACGCCAAGTCCGTAGGATCCTACGCAGGGCCGTAGGGGACCGCACCGCCACTTCCCAACAAATTAGGGACACTGTTGCTCCTGGGGTATGGGCGAGGACCATTCGCAACCGTCTCCATGAAGCTGGGCTACGATCCCGCACACCGTTAGGCCGTCTTCCGCTCACGCCCCAACATCGTGCAGCCCGCCTCCAGTGGTGTCGCGACAGGCGTGAATGGAGGGACGAATGGAGACGTGTCGTCTTCAGCGATGAGAGTCGCTTCTTCCTTGGTGCCAATGATGGTCGTATGCGTGTTTGGCGCCGTGCAGGTGAGCGCCACAATCAGGACTGCATTCGACCGAGGCACACAGGGCCAACACCCGGCATCATGGTGTGGGGAGCGATCTCCTACACTGGCCGTACACCACTGGTGATCGTCGAGGGGACACTGAATAGTGCACGGTACATCCAAACCGTCATCGAACCCATCGTTCTACCATTCCTAGACCGGCAAGGGAACTTGCTGTTCCAACAGGACAATGCACGTCCGCATGTATCCCGTGCCACCCAACGTGCTCTAGAAGGTGTAAGTCAACTACCCTGGCCAGCAAGATCTCCGGATCTGTCCCCCATTGAGCATGTTTGGGACTGGATGAAGCGTCGTCTCACGCAGTCTGCATGTCCAGCACGAACGCTGGTCCAATTGAGGTGCCAGGTGGAAATGGCATGGCAAGCCGTTCCACAGGATTACATCCAGCATCTCTACGATCGTCTCCATGGGAGAATAGCAGCCTGCATTGCTGCGAAAGGTGGATATACACTGTACTAGTGCCGACATTGTGCATGCTCTGTTGCCTGTGTCTATGTGCCTGTGGTTCTGTCAGTGTGATCATGTGATGTATCTGACCCCAGGAATGTGTCAATAAAGTTTCCCCTTCCTGGGACAATGAATTCACGGTGTTCTTATTTAAATTTCCAGGAGTGTACAATACGTGCAGTGGCTTGTAGGATACGTGCGAATATCTTGTCTACCTAAGTCACTGTTCCTTCTTATGCATGAGTTTTTCCCTTTTCTGTGGGTAACATCACGATGAATGTCAACTGTTTGAGCAAGAAAAACTCCCCAGCTTAACTGAAAACAGCCCTCACGTATATAAACTGCTCCGAATAGGTTACCCCATCAGGCCTGCGGTCCTCTCCTCTGCTGAAGGATTCTATTTGGATATTCAATTTCCACGATTACTTGTTGCTGTATCCGTCATTTCAGCATCTGCACACTGATAGAAGGGAGAAACCTTAGCACCTTATTCTGCAGGGAATCATTCCTCAACATAGAATTCGTAACTTTCGTCCAGCATAATTAAAAACAGTGCTTTGTGTGTTCGTTCCTGCAACGCAAACGTTTTCGGAAATAGGTTTCTATTCAAATGGACGATATGAAATGGATCTATCACGTAAAATTAATACTGGGGAAAGCGAAGGGAAGACTTAGATTATTTGACATGATTCTGGGGAAGTGCCGTATACGCGTAAAGGAATTCTCACACACGACGGTATTGCGAAAAGTTCTAGAGAAGTATTGCAGTGTTCAAAGTTCCTATCGAGTAGGAATGACAGCATATATCGAAGTCAAAGACGCACTTCTAGGTTCTTAACATGATGGCATAGCCCAAATGAAAGAGAAACAAAAATTTTCTGTGAACTTCAACGGAAGTCCGTGGAAGCTAGACGCAGCAGTTCCCGTGAAAGACTGTTGGGTAAATTTACGTTTCCTGTATCCGAGGAAGGCCTTGCTATAATGATTCTGAAATCATGGCATCTGTCGGTGAACACGAGAAAAAGATGAAAAAGTTTGGGTGCCTACCTCTTGGCCTTTCTTCCCTCGTTCAATACGATAATTGAATAGAACAGAAAATCTGTAATATTGGTACGAAGTACGCTCCGGCATGCGCTACTCATAACTTGCGGAGTATTAAGGTAGATGTAGATGCGCGATGGTCTATGCATGCCTAGTTTACAGGGGGAATTCGAGAATATCGGAGTTAGCCCACCGTAATAAAGTTACCACCTGGTAGGACACTTGGCCACAGCGCAGTTTTAGGCTGGATAATGAGTATGTATTCGTCCCTGTTAAGCAGAACCCACGTAGCTCTATTAGACATATATATATCTCCCATCGCTGGTTTACACAGAATTTCAGTACTTTCTTTGTTTAAGTGGTAACGAGGTTGATGCTGTAATCTTTATCTAGGAATGAAATTATTCCCGCTTACCACAGTTGTGGTACGTTTTATTTGTACGCTGACATTCCGGAACATTTCACCAGTTAGTACACACAGGTGGTTTAATACCCGACGTCCAACAGTACAAAGGCTCCCTTGTGCAGAGTCTGAAGAGAGCGTAGTGTCTGTGAATTGAGGTGCAAAGTGGAGTGCCCTTGGAGAGCCGAGGGTTTAGCGTCTTCGTTGCTCGTCCAAACTTTCAGAATCCCACCTGCCGACAGAAAGCCCAAGGCGGTACCGGAGCCAGTGCGTCAAGGCAGCGTAGATCTGTTCACAGTGGTCTCCAAACATTCTCACTTCAAGCCATTAGGAGACCGACCAGTGGACTGAAATCGACTGCAAAACATCGTGTGGTGCGTCGTCCACAATCTCGATCGGTTTGAGCGTTTACCAAGATGTACTTAGTGCTTATCATGCTTCACGACGGAGCTGTCGGTTACCAGCAGTAGCAAATGAAATAAAGATCAATTAGGGCCACAGGTTATATATACCATTTATTATGAAATTTCGCTATTTTTATAATGTAGGCTTATAGCTTCCTTGTTAAGGTCATTAGTCTTATGACAGGTTTGTTGTGGCCCACCACAATTACCTCTCCTCTGTGACAGGTAGAACGTCCACCAGAGGGCATTAGTGATGTTCGCGTATAGTACTGTCACGAGGCCTGGTAGAATACATAACGGTTGTGAACGGCGTCAGACACTGAGTGATCACTGCCAAGGACGCGGAGATGCCGCGTACTCGCCTGAGGCAGCATCTGACAGACTGTGAGAGGTCTGAACTGTTACACGTCCATATTTCACTTTCGTACAAATTTACACTCCTTATACCGTCAGTAAAGACTTCCTCAAATTTATATTCGATGTTAACATATTTCTCTTCTTCAAAAACGCTGTTCTTACCATTGGCAGTCTCCAATCTACATTTTACATCCTCTCTATTTCTGCCGCCGTTAATTATTTTCCTGCCCGCTGAAGAAATTAGATTAGGAAATGAGACACTTAAAGTAGTAAAGGAGTTTTGCTGTTTGGGGAGCAAAATAACTGATGATGGTCGAAGTAGAGAGGATATAAAATGTAGACTGGCAATGGCAAGGAAAGCGTTTCTGAAGAAGAGGAATTTTTTAACGTCGAGTGTAGATTAAAGTGTCAGGAAGTCGTTTCTGAAAGTATTTGTATGGAGTGGAGCCATGTATCGAAGTGAAACATGGACGATAAATAGTTTGAACAAGAAGAGAATAGAAGCTTTTGAAATGTGGTGCTGCAGAAGATTAGATGGGTAGATCACATAATTAATGAGGAGGTATTGAATAGAATTGGGGAGGAGTTAGTGGCATAGCTTGACTAGAAGAAGGGATCGGTTGGTAGGACATGTTCTGAGGCATCAAAAGATCACCAATTTATTATTGGAGGGCAGCGTAGAGGGTAAAAATCGCAGAGGGAGACCAAGAGATGAATACACTAAGCAGATTCAGAAGGATGTAGGCTGCAGTACGTACTGGGAGATGAAGCAGCTTGCGCAGGATAGAGTAGCATGCAGAGCTGCATCAAGCCAGTCTCAGGACTGAAGACCACAACAACAGCATCGATTTTCATTGCTGTTTGTTCGATGTGTATGTTTTTATGTCAATACGGGAGTTCATAAAAGTAACCAGTGTTATTTAAGTTAGTCGTGGAAACTCTATGTAAGATTTCATATGTGTAATGATGCATCTGACGGTGATGCACTGAGAGTGTGAGTAAACAAGGGTCTTTACCGTGTATTGTAGCTGAATGATTGAAAAATCAAAACGAAAGCGAATTTCATACTATCTGGAAGACACCATCCTGCTGAATACCTGTGAGCTGTTCAAGATCAAAAATAAAAGTCAACGAAATATAAGCTTTCGAGATGTGGAATTAGCGCATACTATCCCAGCGATATCGTGGAAAGCGAGAAAGTAAAAGAAGTCTAAAGCGTGTTAGCAGAGACTGAGAATTGTCCAGTAAAATTAAGAAGAGAAAGATGGCGTAAATAGAAAATATTCGAAAGGAAAAGCATCGACTCTTGGAGCACACAACTGGAGCGGAAAGAGAACATTTTGAGTGGGAAACATTAGGTAACGGAGGGAACTACATGACAATCAGTCACTGATTCATGCTGCAGAATGCCAAGAGGCTATTGGAAAGATGTGACTGCAAACATCAATTACTTGATTTGCATTGGGAGAAGAAGGAGGACGAAGTTCCAACTTAAGACTACGTGAAATAGACTAGTTTCCCTGGTCCATCTTAACCGATTATTGACTGGAAATGGTTGTGTTTGGAGACCATTTTTGGCCATTCATGGACGTCATGTCCCCAAACAACGTAGGAATTTTTGTGGATGACAGCCGGCCGCGGTAGCCGAGTGGTTCTAGACGCTTCGGTCCGGAACCGCGCGACTGCTACGGTCGCAGGTTCGAATCCTGCCTCGGGCATGGATGTGTGTGATGTCCTTAGGTTAGTTAGGTTTAAGTAGTTCTAGGGGACTCATGACCTCATATGTTAAGTCCCATAGTGCACAGAGCCATTTCAACCATTTTGTGTATGACAATGCATCATGTTATCGGGCCACAAACGTTCGCGAATGGTTTGAAGAACTTTCTGAACAATTTGAGCGAATGATCAGGTCATCCACATCACCGAACACGAATCTCATAGAATATTTACGAGGTATAATCGAGAGGTCAGTTGATACACAAAGTCCTGTACCTGCAACACTCTTCGCAATTATGGACAGCTATAGATGCAGCATGGTTCAGTGTTTCTTTCTTCAGGGGACTTCCAGCGACTTGTTAAGTCCATGACACGTAGAGTTGATGCACTGCGGTCCAATACAACATTAGGAGGTATCCCGTGACTTTTGTCAACTCCGTGTGCACGAAAAACAGCCAAAATAATTTTAATCTCTGTTGGTCCATTACGGCCAGTGGACGTTGGCTGGTAAGTACTCTTCAGTTCATTAAACTTTATCAACCGCCGTACACTTTAAGATATTTTATTTTATGGGGCCTGAAGATGGCAAACGGAATTGCCGAAACGGGTTGCTTTCAGTATGCAGTAAAATATCTTAAAGTGTACGGTTGTTGGTAAAGTTTACTGAATTGAAAAATAATTTTATGTTGTACCCAGAACGGCCTTACGCTGTAAAAACTTCCTCTCTGAGGATGAAAAAATTTGATACAATAGTAATTAAAATACTATATATAATGAGGAAGTTTCTCAATACGTTCGCCTATTACTGTGCATTAAGTTCCTCAGGACAACAGAAAAGGACTGCAGAACAGACAGGAGCGCCTGGCAGTTGAATCTGTTATTGCTGCTCTGAAGTTCTACACATTCGGCTGCAAAGAGGAATCCATAAAGACAACACGAAGCGGGATATTAATTTCTAGCGGAAGCGGGGGTGGGAGACGGGGAAGTCTAAAGACGAAGACAGCGAAGAGGGCGTTTATATAACGGTTTGCCAAGTTTAATCCATTCCAGCGGTGCGTGTCCGCTACTTCCAGGAAGTTCTTCGCCGGCGTTAGTCCCCCTGTGGAAGCGTGATATGATTTATTGTCGGGCTGTGCGGGAGAGGTTTTAATCCCGGCGGAGCAAGTTGGCCGAGTCCAATTAGGCCGGCCGCTCCGCAGAATACTGCGCCCGGATTTAGTGTCGCGAGCCGTGGCTGCTGTTGGCGTTAAGCCTGCGGCAATGGAAGAGTAGCGCTCAAAGGCTGTATTTCATTCTCGCTGGCTTACACTCGCATGGAGTATCGACGTCGTTTGTGGATTGTGGATCTGTAAGATCGTATGAACACGTGAACTTGATTATGACAATTGGCCAGCTTCCGTAGGGTTATTGGGTTATTTTGGGTGGAAGAGACCAACCAGCGAGGTCATCGGTCTCATCGGATTAGGGAAGGACGGGGAAGGAAGTCGGCCGTGCCCTTTCAAAGGAACCATCCCGGTTTCCGTAGGGGCGCGGAAAGTTCTGCTCGCCGCTGCTCTCAGAATCCAAACTCTCTTAAGCCGAATTTACGTGGGATTTGTGTCTCGTCGCAAAACACGCCAAACGCGGTTGGAGCACCCACAGAAACGACGATATAACAGCGTTCTCCAGCGGCAGTTGTCAGCTGTATCTGCCGCGAGTTAACGTATTTTCGTCAGCGCTTTTGGCGACCGTCAAAGATTAGAGGAGAAAACCATAAAAGATATTATGAACATGTCAGTTGATTGAACAAGGAATTAATACTCATAACTGTAAATTTCTTAACTCGGTATAACACATTTTACCTTGAAACCTTCCCGTCTCCTCTATATCTCTTTTGTTACGCAACCTTCCCTTCTACAATGACCTGTGAAACCTTCCCTTAGGATTTCTATCTCTTGCTTGATAATAACAAATGAAATCTTCCCTTTGAAATTAATTCTCTTTCTCAATAATAATAAGTGCAATCATCGCACACAAATTTAAATGTTGCTTATTAAAAGTGATTTGCTGATTCTTTCGACGAAACATAGAAGAACGTGTCGTCGTCGTGGCCCTCAGTCGTTACCTGCAATAACCCAAAAGTGTTACTTCCCTTGTTTACTGTTACTGGATCGCCATCTGACTGCTACATCGAACTGCGACGTGGATATACTTACTCTGTTTTACTATACTCTAATAGCTGCTGGTGGGCTGTCATAAGTGGCTGTATTTATTACCAAAGCTGAAGTTATTCTTTAATCAATTCGACTGAAGTTACATAATTCACAGTTAAACTTTTTCTTGACAACAATAAAATTTTGCAAAGTTTTACGTTGATGGTTTTTGGGATGGATTATAATCAGTAATGCCATATTGCTGGCAAAAATTAATTATATTCTGAAAGCGATTCTTCAAATATTTCCTCTCAACCTCTCGCTTCAGACCTGCTACCGACTCGATTCACATCTCGCTTACTACTAACTTCCTACGAACGCTAAAGTGCGGTCTCTACCACCAACAACGCTTTCTGGTGCAGACAATCCCTGCTACCATTACAAAATGTATCAATGCGCGGTCTTGCCCGCTCTTTTCTTAAAATGTATCCATACACGGTGTCTCCCGCCCTTTTTAAAATTATATCAATGTGTGGTCTCTCCCGCCAACAATACTTTGGTGCAGATATTCCCTGCTACCATAATTATTTCCAAAATGACAAATATTAATTATTCCTTCTTAATCCTATTAATAAAATATAAACATCTTTCCATATATTGTGGTTAGACAATAGGGAATAGAGATATACACGTCTCACAACCTTTTCCAAGTATTCGAATAACCGCCTCGGTTCGGCAATGTTTACTGTGGTAATTGTTACGTTTAACAGTATACGAGCGAAGCTTCTCTTTCACTTCTCCTTTGTCCACATGTTATTGAAAGTTGTTCTGTTCGTAGTTCGACTGGTTTGACTTGCAACGTATCAGCCGGTGACATAGTCAGCCGTTGGGCAATATATTGGACGACTTTCTCTGGCACGTTCACAAAACCGAAGATACTCAGTCGATTCAAATAACTGCTCACGACTTAGTTCAGTACGGCGTCTGATAAGTTCTGTTTGTGGCGCAATCTTGCCTTTTAGTGGCCGTTTCTTCTCCAGGAGGCAAAATTCTGACGTGTTTCATTCTGCCTCTCAAGCTTGGAAATGCTCCGCAGGGTGAAATTCAACGTTGTGACATCACAAAACCGTACCAGTTTCACATCCACGTCAGCTTTCGCAGCCCGTGTTAAAGGACGGCCTTGTGATGTGCGGCGCGCGAGACAAATTACTCGACATACGGCTCCGCAGGTTTACTCGGGAGCGCTCCACTGAAACATAATAACATGACCTAAGAGAAATGCAGACCTCAGCCTCAACCTGGGATTCAAGTAAATCCAATGGTGATAAATGGAACTCGAACCAGAATTTCCTGCTTTGCATACCATGGTCGCCGTATCCGCTTTGCTGTCCGAGCACGCTTTCTTTACAACCTAATTACTCAACTCGTCACACACTACACAGGTAGCGTCTAATGGTGTCTGTCCATGGGACAGCTCATTTTTTCATTGCTCTGAAGTGGATTCATCTTACGTCGCATTTACCGCGTGCAAGTTAAATAGGCCTACTTGCTTTGTGTTGCAACTCTGCTACGATCAGTTCGTTACGTATTAGTCTAACTGGAGTAATTATGGTACTTGCAAATTCTGAAATTTTCTGCCGTTGTATACTCAGATTTATTCTACTTGTAATTTAGATGCTGCCTTTCGGTTTTGATACGGACATACGCCATCTCAAGCGTGGTGTTTACATTAGGCGAGCCTTGAAGTTCCTCGGTCAATTAATAACTACATTCAAGCTGTTCCATCGTTGACTTCAGCACCCACTGGAACCTACGCACCTCATAAACCTTTGAAGTCAAATAAACACGCTGCTCATTATTTGTTGCTTCAGTTCAATAATTGATATTCACTTCCTGTCGGAAAGTTAACTTCCGCTTTCTCTTTTTCGTTTCCGCTGTAGTTTCTTCTGCATACGTCATAACAGAACGCACCATTCTTTCTTAAATTTTTGTTTTCCCCTCAATTGTCAAAAATTTGTTACTCCATATAGTATTTTGCAGGCATCCGGCTATCCTATAGTGCCTTTGTCACTTTTCACCCTCATATTTAAGCCTAATAACTGATGATGACAGGCTCTAGATAATTAAAGCTCATCACTTGTTCATCTGGCACACCGTATATTTTTCATTTATGTGATGCAGATGTTTTTGATGTTAGAATACTTCTTAATTTTGTGGACGAGATTTCCATCTTACATTGCTTAGCCGTTTTATTGTAGTGGTGAAATATTCTTTATAAATTAGCCTCATTATCAGCTAACAGTAAAGCATCATCAGTATAATATTTGACATTTACTACTATATTCCACTGTATATCATGGCTTCTTTCTCACGGGTTCAATGACACAGTCGATTGTTAAGTTGAACACTAGTGGTCTTAATGAAACTCTTTGTCTAACTCCTTCATCGGTTATACTGTCAATTATTCGTGTGTTTTAATTCTCGATCTATTACCTGTATACAGAAAGCTAGGTGTGTAAGTGTAGATACTGTGATCACTGTTATCTTAATGTGTACCCACTTGAGTACGTTAGTTGTCTTTTCTCTGCGTCTAACAATCTTACTACAGATACATCATATAATTTACTACCTGATGTTTTTTGGACGGTCGTAACTGTAGCAGTGGGCAACGCCTGTATAGACTGACCATTTTGCGTCCACGTGCCGACACTTCAGCACCTGACCTGTTGTCTAGAGCTAATTAAGCATGGTCTTGCCAAATGTACCAACCTAAAATATACTACTCCTAATAGCTATAATTGTTTCTCAGCAGCCGGCCGCAGTGGCCGAGCGGTTCTAGGCGCTACAGTCTGGAACCGCGCGACCGCTACGGTCGCAGGTTCGAATCCTGCCTCGGGCATGGATGTGTGTGATGTCCATAGGTTAGTTAGGTTTAAGTAGTTCTAAGTTCTAGGGGACTGATGACCTCAGAAGTTAAGTCCCATAGTGCTCAGAGCAATTTGAACCATTTGTTACTCTACAAATTAAGTAAATACTGATGTAATGCTGTTCCGTCCGCCGTCCCCAGTCACGAATAAAAATATCCTCACCTACAACCCTAACACCCGTAAGTACCTTCTACGATTTTTACTATACCTGCTGGAACTCCTGGTGATAAAGGTTTGAATCATATCTATCAAAGGATTTAGGTAGTCTACAAGTTTATGGATACTGAAAACATTAATTAATTGTCCTATCGAAGTACTTTGATGCCCAATCATTACCTCATTTCTCCTGAACACTGATTTCCCACTGTTGCTGTTTTACATTACATAAACATTCAACAATTTAAAGACATCTGCTAAAATACTGTGGAATGCCTTCGTTAATAACAATGTGGACCAGTGATCAACGCGATTTGGAAATCTAGGGAAATGGAGTCCGCTTTTTTGTCTACCAGCATCTACTTTCTGCGATACATTGTGCTTGGAATACAGTAATCTGAGTTTCAGACGAGCGGTTTTTCCCTTAATCTGTGATAATTCTTCTTCTTTTTATCGAGGAACAACATAATTTTTGAGCATAGAATATGCTCTACGATCCTTCAACACACAAAAGTTAGAGATATAGGTGAGTAAGTGTGGAAATCCGATCTTCCACTCATTTTCATGCGGGTAGGTGCGACAATATAGTAATGAGACTGATTTTCTTTGCAAGATGTGGCAACCCTGCAGGCTTGCGTAGGCACAATGTCTTTGACCTTGTTCAATAAGCTGCTTCTAGTCCAAGCGGCACATCGATGCAACTGCTCAGTCGTGAGTTGTGCTGTGATAAGTTAACACGTGTTTGTGTCTCTCGTCATGGAAATGGCACCACATAATATTGCGCAATAGTATGCCATTTATTTTTGCGTTAAATTGGGTGAAAACGCGACGACGACGACGACGACAGAAGGTTTTTGGAGACGAGGTTATGTCAAGTTTTTCGTTAGCATAAAATGTTTAGTGAAGGCAGAACGGATGTTGAAGATGAAGACCGCAGTGGACGAACATGCATGCTTGTGTGATTCTTTGATTCCAAGGGAATTGTTCACAAAGAGTGGGTGCCTCTTGGACAAACAGTTAACCAATATTACTACAAAGAAAATTTAGAAAGACTTCATAAAAGAGTTCTTCGTGTCCGTGACAAAATTGCTGATAATTTGGATTGTTGTTGTGGTCTTCAGTCCTGAGACTGGTTTGATGCAGCTCTCCATGCTACTCTATCCTGTGCAAGCTTCTTCATCTCCCAGTACCTACTGCAACCTACATCCTTCTTAATCTGCTTAGTGTATTCATCTCTTGGTCTCCCTCTACGATTTTTACCCTCCACGGTGCCCTCCAATGCTAAATTTGTGATCCCTTGATGCCTCAAAACATGTCCTACCAACCGATCCCTTCTTCTAGTCAAGTTGTGCCACAAACTTCTCTTCTCCCCAATCCTATTCAATACCTCCTCATTAGTTATGTGATCTACCCACCTTATCTTCAGCATTCTTCGGTAGCACCACATTTCGAAAGCTTCTATTCTCTTCTTGTCCAAACTAGTTATCGTCCATGTTTCACTTCCATACATGGCTACACTCCATACAAATACTTTCAGAAACGACTTCCTGACACTTAAATCTATACTTGATGTTAACAAATTTCTCTTCTTGAGAAACGCTTTCCTTGCCATTGCCAGTCTACATTTTATATCCTCTCTACTTCGACCATCATCAGTTATTTTACTCCCTAAATAGCAAAACTCCTTTACTACTTTAAGTGTCTCATTTCCTAATCTAATTCCCTCAGCATCACCCGACTTAATTCGGCTACATTCCATTATCCTCGTTTTGCTTTTGTTGATGTTCATCTTATATCCTCCTTTCAAGACACTGTCCATTCCGTTCAACTGCTCTTCCAAGTCCTTTGCTGTTTCTGACAGAATTACGTGATCGGCGAACCTCAAAGTTTTTACTTCTTCTCCATGAATTTTAATACCTACTCCAAATTTTTCTTTCCTTTACTGCTTGCTCAATATACAGATTGAATAACATCGGGGAGAGACTACAACCCTGTCTCACTCCTTTCCCAACCACTGCTTCCCTTTCATGCCCCTCGACTCTTATAACTGCCATCTGGTTTCTGTACAAATTGTAAATAGCCTTTCGCTCCCTGTATTTTACCCCTGCCACCTTCAGAATTTGAAAGAGAGTATTCCAGTTAACATTGTCAAAAGCTTTCTCTAAGTCTACAAATGCTAGAAACGTAGGTTTGCCTTTCCTTAATCTTTCTTCTAAGATAAGTCGTAAGGTCAGTATTGCCTCACGTGTTCCAACATTTCTACGGAATCCAAACTGACCTTCCCCAAGGTCGGCTTCTACCAGTTTTTCCATTCGTCTGTAAAGAATTCGCGTTAGTATTTTGCAGCTGTGACTTATTAAACTGATAGTTCGGTAATTTTCACATCTGTCAACGCCTGCTTTCTTTGGGATTGGAATTATTATATTCTTCTTGAAGTCTGAGGGTATTTCGCCTGTCTCATACATCGTGCTCACCAGATGGTAGAGTTTTGTCAGGGCTGGCTCTCCCGAGGCCATCAGTAGTTCTAATGGAATTTTGTCTACTCCCGGGGCCTTGTTTCGACTCAGGTCTTTCAGTGCTCTGTCAAACTCTTCACGCAGTATCTTATCTCCCATTTCGTCTTCATCTACATCCTCTTCCATTTCCATAATATTGTCCTCAAGTACATCGCCCTTGTATAAACCTTCTATATACTCCTTCCACCTTTCTGCCTTCCCTTCTTTGCTTAGAACTGGGTTGCCATCTGAGCTCTTGATATTCATTCAAGTGGTTCTCTTCTCTCCAAAGGTCTCTTTAATTTTCCTGTAGGCAGTATCTATCTTACCCCTAGTGAGTCAAGCCTCTACATCCTTACATTTGTCCTCTAGCCATCCCTGCTTAGCCATTTTGCAGTTCCTGTCGATGTCATTTTTGAGACGTTTGTATTCCTTTTTGCCTGCTTCATTTACTGCATTTTTATATTTTCTCCTTTCATCAATTAAATTCAATATTTCTTCTGTTACCCAAGGATTTCTATTAGCCCTCTTCTTTTTACCTACTTGATTGTCTGCTGCCTTGACTACTTCATCCCTCAGAGCTAGCCATTCTTCTTCTACTGTATTTCTTTCCCCCATTCCTGTCAATTGTTCCCTTATGCTCTCCCTGAAACTCTCTACAACCTCTGGTTCTTTCAGTTTATCCAGGTCCCATCTCCTTAAATTCCCACCTTTTTGCAGTTTCTTCAGTTTCAATCTGCAGTTCATAACCAATAGATTGTGGTCAGAATCCACATCTGCCCCAGGAAATGTTTTACAATTTAAAACCTGGTTTCTAAATCTCTGTCTTACCATTATATAATCTATCTGATACCCTTTAGTATCTCCAGGATTCTTCCAGGTATACAACCTGCTTTTATGATTCTTGAACCAAGTGTTAGCTATGATTAAGTTATGCTCTGTGCAAAATTCTACAAGGCGGCTTCCTCTTTCATTTCTTTCCCCCAATCCATATTCACCTACTATGTTTCCTTCTCTCCCTTTTCCTACTGACGAATTCCAGTCACCCATGACTATTAAATTTTCGTCTCCCTTCACTACCTGAATAATTTCTTTTATCTCGTCATACATTTCATCTATTTCTTCATCACCTGCAGAGCTAGTTGGCATATAAACTTGTACTACTGTAGTAGGCATGCGCTTTGTGTCTATCTTGGCCACAATAATGCGTTCACTATGCTGTTTGTAGTAGCTAACCCGCACTCCTATTTTTTTATTCATTATTAAACTTACTCCTGCATTACCCCTATTTGATTTTGTATTTATAACCCTGTAATCACCTGACCAAAAGTCTTGTTCCTCCTGCCACCGAACTTCACTAATTCCCACTATATCTAACTTTAACCTATCCATTTCCCTTTTTAAATTTTCTAACCTACCTGCCCGATTAAGGGATCTGACATTCCACGCTCCGATCCGTAGAACTCGAGTTTTCGTTCTCCTCATAACGACGTCCTCCTGATAGTCCCCGCCCGGAGATCCGAATGGGGGACTATTTTACCTCCGGAATATTTTACCCAAGAGGACGTCATCATCATTTAATCATACAGTAAAGCTGCAAGTCCTCGGGAAAAATTTCGGCTGTAGTTTCCCCTTGCTTTCAGCCGTTCGCAGTACCAGCACAGCAAAGCCGTTTTGGTTAATGTTACAAGGCCAGATCAGTCAATCATCCAGACCGTTGCCCCTGCAACTACTGAAAAGGCTGCTGCCCCTCTTCAGGAACCACATGTTTGTCTGGCCTCTCAACAGATACCCCTCCGTTGTGGTTGCACCTACGGTACGGCCATCTGTATCACTGAGGCACGCAAGCCTCCCCACCAACGGCAAGGTCCATGGTTCATGGGGGGGATTGGATTATGCAACACTATAACGCGCCATCTCATACTGCTCTGTCAGTACAGCAATTTTTAACCTCAAAACAAATTTCAGTACTACCACAGCCACCTTACTTACCAGATATAGCTCCGTGCGACTTTTTTCTGTTTCCAAGAGTCAAAACGGCGGCCAAGGGACTCCATTTTCTAACAACACAAGATGTCCAAAAAGCTGTGACGAGGGTCTTGGAGGATATTACAGAAGATGAGTTCCAGAAATGTTACTATCAATGGCAGAAGCGCTGGAAGAAGTGTGTGCAATCAGAAGGGAACTACTTTGAAGGAGACAACATTAAACTTGACTAAAACGGTAAGCAACTTGTTTTTTTACATCAGTCTCATTACTTCAGTTTCGCACCTTGTATGTGTGTTTGAAGTTGTTTACCCTTCTGAGCGGTTTCTGTTGTGGCTTGTGACTTGGATTCTGTTATATCCTGGTAGTTCCTCCCGAGATAAAGAAAGCTACAATAAACTAACTTCTGTCGGCGTGTTGACCTGAAAGCTCTTTATTATTGCTCACAATTGGTGGCAATAGCTTCTCTGCGTTTTAGTGCATTGGCGAGTTCTCCGCTAATGTATGAGAGGCACTTGGACCGAATTCGTGTGTATTCCCCAACTCACGCAGAAGGCCCTTGGGCAGATAATTACGTAGGGCGTGGCTAGACAGCTGCAGCGCTACCGGCTCTCCTCCGACTTTCACCGTTAATGGCCTGGTCTCTAGCGACACAGCGGTAGTCGGCCTGACGGCCACATGATGCGAGGTGCACGCCACGCCACCACACGATACGATACGATACGATAAGTGGCGCGGCACCGTTACTCGGTGGTTTGCGCTGCTCCCTGACGACAACGAGAAGCAATATTTCGGGCTCGGCTGCATCGATATGCAAGTGGGTCGATTGTTCCGTCACGTCCTCAAGCGGTGCACTAACTGTGCCTGCAGCAGCGTAATTACGCGTCGTCAAGACAAGCACCTGTCTACTGCCTGTGAAGCGGAGCTTCAAAGGACAATGGCTGTCCCATTTCCCTCTTAAGGAGAGGGTACGAGAGAAACGCGGTCCCTGTAAATTAATACGCTCGGATAGACATAAGGGTGGGGGGGGGGGAGGAGGAGGGGGGGAAATGTTTGAAGACGGGATATAAGTAATGGTGTGCTTCGTCGCAGACATTGCCCTACCTCTTCTCTTAACTAATAGAAAAGGAACATCAAATAACGATCAGAATCCATTCGTAACGCTTGCCCTTCCCGACACGTTTTAACTTCGGACAATATCTGGCAAACGACACATTTCGACTCGAACATTTATGAAAATACTTATCTGTTGTACAGCAGCACTATCGAGGTATACATGTCCTCGGGTTCACGGTTTATAGACTTACTCGTTTATTGGTTGTTGTGTCCATAACGTAAAGGAGCATTGTCTGTGTCTTAGAATGATTTTTATTTTTCGATGCAATCATTTTTCAAATAATGCTTTTAGACCGTATCAACTGACCATCCTCAGGACATGGGCAGCCCTGTGCAGAACCTAGATCTGAGAAAGGCGGTTTCAGACGGTCGAAACCAGCTACCTGAAAAATCCTTATGAGTGTGTCGGTAAGTAAAAATCATTATAATAACTATGGTAATCATGGCCGACTCCAGATGAGTCAGACATATACACTCCTGGAAATTGAAATAAGAACACCGTGAATTCATTGTCCCAGGAAGGGGAAACTTTATTGACGCATTCCTGGGGTCAGATACATCACATGATCACACTGACAGAACCACAGGCACATAGACACAGGCAACAGAGCATGCACAATGTCGGCACTAGTACAGTGTATATCCACCTTTCGCAGAAATGCAGGCTGCTATTCTCCCATGCAGACGATCGTAGAGATGCTGGATGTAGTCCTGTGGAACGGCTTGCCAAGGCATTTCCACCTGGCGCCTCAGTTGGACCAGCGTTCGTGCTGGACGTGCAGACCGCGTGAGACGACGCTTCATCCAGTCCCAAACATGCTCAATGGGGGACAGATCCGGAGATCTTGCTGGCCAGGGTAGTTGACTTACACCTTCTAGAGCAAGTTGGGTGGCACGGGATACATGCGGACGTGCATTGTCCTGTTGGAACAGCAAGTTCCCTTGCCGGTCTAGGAATGGTAGAACGATGGGTTCGATGACGGTTTGGATGTACCGTGCACTATTCAGTGTCCCCTCGACGATCACCAGTGGTGTACGGCCAGTGTAGGAGATCGCTCCCCACACCATGATGCCGGGTGTTGGCCCTGTGTGCCTCGGTCGTATGCAGTCCTGATTGTGGCGCTCACCTGCACGGCGCCAAACACGCATACGACCATCATTGGCACCAAGGCAGAAGCGACTCTCATCGCTGAAGACGACACGTCTCCATTCGTCCCTCCATTCACGCCTGTCGCGACACCACTGGAGGCGGGCTGCACGATGTTGGGGCGTGAGCGGAAGACGGCCTAACGGTGTGCGGGACCGTAGCCCAGCTTCATGGAGACGGTTGCGAATGGTCCTCGCCGATACCCCAGGAACAACAGTGTCCCTAATTTGCTGGGAAGTGGCGGTGCGGTCCCCTACGGCACTGCGTAGGATCCTACGGTCTTGGCGTGCATCCGTGCGTCGCTGCGGTCCGGTCCCAGGTCGACGGGCACGTGCACCTTCCGCCGACCACTGGCGACAACATCGATGTACTGTGGAGACCTCACGCCCCACGTATTGAGCAATTCGCGGTACGTCCACCCGGCCTCCCGCATGCCCACTATACGCCCTCGCTCAAAGTCCGTCAACTGCACATACGGTTCACGTCCACGCTGTCGCGGCATGCTACCAGTGTTAAAGACTGCGATGGAGCTCCGTATGCCACGGCAAACTGGCTGACACTGACGGCGGCGGTGCACAAATGCTGCGCAGCTAGCGCCATTCGACGGCCAACACCGCGGTTCCTGGTGTGTCCGCTGTGCCGTGCGTGTGATGATTGCTTGTACAGCCCTCTCGCAGTGTCAGGAGCAAGTATGGTGGGTCTGACACACCGGTGTCAATGTGTTCTTTTTTCCATTTCCAGGAGTGTATTTTTATTTCACAAAAAAAAAAGAAAACAAATGCCCTTGAACCACAAGCCAACATGTTACCAATATAGATTTCCTAATCCCGAAAATTTGTGCTTGTGAATTTGTAACAGCTATGAAAATACTTGTAAGATTTAAAACCTAAAAGATAGGGCGCATGCAGTAGATAATAGTAACGGGGTGAATATTCATGCATCAATTACTTACTGTATGCGCGCCCACATCCGTCGTTTTAAATCTTACGCGTATTTTAACCGCTATTAAAAATTCACAATCACATATTTTTCAGGGCAGGAATCTCTATGGAGCTAGGAGACATTATTTTATACTCTTTGCCGGCCGCTGTGGCTGAGCGGTTCTAGGCGCTTCAATCCGGAACCGCGCTGCTGCTGCGGTCGCAGGTTCGACTCCTGCCTCGGGCATGGTTGTGTGTGATGTCCTTAGGTTATTTAGGTTTAAGTAGTTCTAAGTCTAGGGGACTGATGACCTCAGATGTTAAATCCCATAGCACTTAGAGCCATTTGGACCGTTTACACTCTTTAGTCCGGTGTCCGATTTAAAAGCATGGTATATTAAAAACTCATTTTTATTTAAATAATTTTTTTCTTTTTAGCCTCGTGTAAGTGAAACTTTTCACTCGATTTGAAATATTTTGGTGAGATTACGTCAGAGACGTTGGTAATTTTAGTTTATTTCAGTTTATCTTCATCTGCCTCCTCCAACGAATATTTTACGGAAAGATCGTCAAGGTAAAAGTTATAGAGACATTCGAGCTTACACCGAGATCTACCAGCAAACTTTCTTTCTTCCTGCGAAACATTTGCGACTGGAACGGGAGAAGGGGGAAATGGCAGTGGTACAAGAAGTGCCTTCCATTATACACTAGACAACAAATTGAGTTAACACTGTGTTGTCATCCAGTTCTGAGATATGTTTAAAATTCCAAGTGTCCAGCTCATCGGGAATTTAATTCAAATAAATTGCAAAATTTGTACCGGACGGACAGACAGACAAGAAAGCGACCTAATGGAAACATGACAAAATAGTACTTACAGACGATGACTAAATACACAAGCCTGGCTACTACGAGAGCTCAGCAACACTTGCCTACTGAAAGAGGTGGCCAATGCCGTGGTGAGGCACTGGACTCGTTTCCGGGTGGACGGCGGTTCAACTCCCCATCCGACCAGCCAGGTTTGGTTTCCTACGGTGCCCCTAAATTGCCCAAACCGATTGCCAGTGTGATCCTTACTCTTATCCGAGATTGTGCTCTAACGATATTCCACGATCAATTATCGCTCTGCAGCTGAGTGTATGCTGATCTGAAACTACCTGGCAGCTTAAAACTGTGTGCCGGACCAGTACTCGGAAGGTGCCAGGTTCGAGTCCCACATAGTTTCCATCTGCCAGGAAGTTTCAAATCTAATGGTATCTTCTAATTCAAGATTTAGTCACCTCATAGTGCTAACGTGTGTAGTGTAGCTCATGAGAGATGTGCACTTACCGTTTGTTAGAAGGTGACAGTGAGACAGAATTTGTCAGCATCATAGCCTGGAAACAAGCGATATCCATGCTCCAAGACTCCCCTACCCCCCCCCCCCCCCCCACTCTTAAGCCCTTCTTTAAACCCGACCATTTTGGGATTCATAAACAATTCGTCACATGTCGTATTGGAGAATAATGGTAAAGTATACAAGTAAGAATATTAGTCTACTTAGTTGACATAAAAAACTAATATATGTTGCAAACTAGCTCGTAAAATTATAAAGTGTCTCTACATGCCAAGTAACGATCAAGAAGTTATGAAGCATCCTTACTGTATGTAGCTGCAAACTGCAGTCAACCTGTACTATTAAGCGGGTATCCCGGAAACCAATATCAGTTACAGGTTGCCTTCGTAACGGCTTGCATGAGAACAAAAATTTGATTTTCAGTATTTCGCATAGTTACTGATCGAATTTAAAAATTTTAAATTCTATTATAATCTGCTCATTAATCTTATGTAAAAAGTATGGACAATAAAGTGTTACGGGGATAGTTGTTACTCACCATATGATGGAGAAGCTGAGTCGTTGATATGCCCAATAAAAAGACTGTTAAACGAAGCTTTTGGCCAAACAGGCATTCATCAGAATGAAACAACAAAGATACACACACACACACACACACAAAAGCAACTCACACATCCATGACCACAGTCTCTGTCTGCCAAAGACAGTGCGTTTGCGTGAATGAGTATGTGTGTGTGTGTGTGTGTGTGTTTGTGTGTGTGTGTGTGTGTGTGTGTGTGTGTGTGTGTGTGTGTGCGTGTGTATGTGTGTTTTTTGTCTGATCCTGATGAAGGCCCGTTCGGCCAAAGGCTTTGTTTGGCCGTCTATTTGTTGCGCCTGTTTCTGACTCAGCATCTCGCTATAGGATGAGTAGCACTATCCTTTACATAATATTGTCATTTTGGATTTTCCATTGCTAGATAAGTGTTACAGATATAAGCAGTGTGTTTGTCTTGAGTCAGCATAACTGGCAGCGCGCAAATACCCGGACTTTATTCATCCAGTGTTTGAGAATGCCAACACTTAACGCCTTCCAACAAACTGAGCACACACTATCAAATGTTTACGAACGTTTTTCTCGTTAATCCCCCGCCCCCACAAAATAATGAAATGAAAAAAAAAAAATGTTATCGCTTGCTACATTTTCGCTGTTCATGCAGTAGAACTTCAGCAGTCAGACTTGACGTTTTAATTTGTTACTTCTTTATCACCAATCCTATTCGCAACACAATTTTCAGGCAGTATTCACTTATATTACTTCTACTACCTGCAGAATTACATCATTGTGTGACGCAGTTCAGGAGTTACGACGCCATAAACATTGAGGTGGGTGAAAAACTGGCTTTTCGTGAAATGGAGCATAAATTATCCAGAGTATTTTCGTCCAGTTTTCCATAATGAGAGCACTTAGCGACTTCCAACAAGCTTTAAACATAATTCCAAAGTTTTTCTAAACTTTTTCTCCCTTACTTGCTTAATATGAAAACATAATCACTCATTTGTAAAGTACCCAGACGTTTGAAGCTGTTTTAAACACGCATCCCGATTCTGTACAGAATCGGGGGTTTATTGGTTGTAGTAAAAAAACAGGAATAGGAAGGCGGGAAAGGAATTCCTCTATGCAGAGCACTATATTTCATGTTTGCGTAAGGTTACGCCATAGTAAGAGTGATGTCATACACAGGATAGGGCCGCTAAAGCGTATCACTCCAAATGTATGCAGAAAGAGTACACAAATCGTGCTGCACGTTTGCCCAATTTATAGCAGACAATGTGGCGATTTTTTATGACATTGAACACCCTTTTTTTGAATCTGTTATTGTGCGGCATTTGAAAGAGACTTCGAAGACGACTCCAGTGTTATCCGTGGAACTTGATTAAACAGCAGTATGATACAGCGCCGAAAACCACTATTCCCCCGTCATTAGACGAGGTACCATAAACGTCTATCCTCTACCAAAAGTAAACAAACATATGACTCAGAGACGGCTCGTGTGTTTACCTGTGCGTCTGAAGCCCGCCAGGCTGTGCTCTAATGTTGTAAGGATCAAATAAATTGTTCGGAAAGTTATTCAAAATTTCACATTGTATACGACAGTCCAAAATGTGGATATGATTTTGTATATGGCAAATACCGCCCAACTGTATGAGGAGCAGGAAGGTATTCTGGTCATGTCAGACTTCACGATCTCTCTTTTCAACAATCTTCATAAAATAATTTCAAGAAACTGGACTGTGTGAAGAAAAAAATACGTTAACGCAAAAAGAACTGAAACTGGTGAGAGAAACTCAAATACCATAGTCGCAGCGTTAATACACTGCCCAATCCTTCACTACGCGGCAGTTTGAATGTGTGAATAGTAGCAGCTGAAAGTGTGTTTTGCGAATATTACTTTCCAAAGTATTTCATTCTTTAGACAATTCGCTTCATCAAAGGCTCATGTCAAGTCAATTTTCGCAACGTGCACTATTGGAGAGTTGAAAATGGATGCTGGTTGGGAGAAGCGTATAAGCAACGACCTTCGTCTGTCAGCGTGCGGTGCATCACTGCTCAGTGTTCTAATCATTGGACGTCAAAAAAGTGTGAAATATGTATTGCTTGTTACAGGTATGCTGCCGCAATTACTGAAAGGCATCCCTCCGGGTGTAATGCTAATCATGTGCTGCAAACATGTACGGAGGTTGTTAGATCGATCGTTCCTGAAACAGAAAATGCTCACCAGGCTCTGCACGTCTGGAATTTTACCAGAGGAGAAAAGAAAAACAATAGGTCTGGAAGGAAACGCCGAAAACTCCCTAAGATATTGAATGGTTCAAATGGCTCTGAGCACTATGGGACTTAACATCTGAGGTCATCAGTCCCCTAGAACTTAGAACTACTTAAACCTAACTAACCTAAGGACATCACACACATCCATGCCCGAGGCAGGATTCGAACCTGCGACCGTAGCAGTCACACGGTTCCGGACTGAAATGCCTAGAACCGCACGGCCACCGCGGCCGGCTCTAAGATATTGAAAAGTGGCAATATATCACGAGAAACGGCAGTTTGTTTGAAATGTTTGCCACTATGAGCGTCTTTCTATGCCTGAACACGTAAGTAATACGTACTCTTTGGCTGACGGAGGTTGTATTATTAGTAGAGCACCAGCGAGTCAGAGAGTCAGCTGCAGACAGAGAGAATGTTGGGTCGCTGCTGAGCGAGGAGCTTTGTTGGCGTACGTACCGTACAGAGAATGCATTTCATTTCAGTAGCTCCCTGCTGTGACGGAATATAGGAGAGGGATATTTTTGAGATGACTTCATAGAGAGACACCACTGTTGGCGAAAGATATTATACATTGAGTTTTATTTGCTGCAAATGCTAGCCGAGAATGCTCGTAGAGTAAAAAATTACATTGAGTTTACTAATATCTACGTTTTGGTATTCAGGGTGAATTTTCAACCATGTGTTCAGAATATTTATTATTATTCCTTACCCTCCACCTTCAGTTAAAAGTACTGTATTAAAAAAGGCAAAGAGTAAATTTTACGTAATTTAAAAATTATTTATATGGTTAAATTTTATGGTGTAACATGCTAAAAAAAAAATCGTAGGTCATGTTAGTACAAGTCCCGACTGTGTTATTAAAATGTCTTTAATATAATTTCAAAACATCTTTCTATCCGTTTTCAAATATTTCGGTGAAGCTTATCCCCGATGTTTGAATGAAACGTATAACTTTGCTGCACTGTCAGGCCTTGCATATTGTCTGTTCATCCAGCTGCATTTTTTGGAGATAACAAAATCCTCATTTGGCAAAGTAGCCTAAAGTAAGATAAAGCAAGTAGCATATACGGTGATTTATTTCAGGGTCACGCATTTGAGTGCTTCATATTACTGCAGTATGCAGACAGAGCAGAGTTGAGTTATCTGTTGCGAAGTAGGGCCAAACGCACTTTCTCAGATGGTGTTAGGGGCTGCGTTCATTTGAAAAATTTAATATAATTCCGTAGATGCGTTTTTTCTAACATGGCAAAATTTTCACATGCAGCAGTTAGCTATCTGTGCTTGTTTAATGAGGATGCCACTCTGTGTTACTGATAATCATTCATTGCATTCAATTTCATTTACAGATAGATTCAGCTTAGAGTAATTGGCATCACACACATCGAAAGCAATTTACGCAGTTAATGCTCACATTCAGAAGTAGGGTAACTACTGTAGGTAGCGCTGTTCTAGATCAAAGTATGTGGACGACACTGTAATCGGGATTTAAAAGTACTTTCAAATTACTAGCGAGAGATTTCGGGACGCACAATTTCCATTGGCTAAGCTTAAGTTTCAAAGTTTCGATACGAAATGCCGTATAACACGAGCCTCTGCTGGGAAAGTACTGATGAAATTCAACAGGCAGTATTCTCTGTCCAGAAACGTTTTGCAGCATGTATCAATGCTCAATGTCGACATTCTGAGCATTTGACATGTCAGTCGTAATAATAATAACAACAATAATAACAATTATTATTATTATCACAATTATAATTATAGAGATCACATGAACCGTACGTGAGTTATGTGTTACTTCACATTTGGTACAGAAGGGCAGAGCTTTGTGGGGCCTGTTCTTTTCATGACCGCTGTTATGTTCTTACTATTTGATAAAGTTCCAGAAACGTTATGCCGTTGAAAGTCCTCTTCGAAGGCTCTTTCAAATGCCACAGATAAAAGTATGTAGTTTCATTAAAAAAGTCGCAGCTGGTAGTTTGATGTAACCTTTTAGGCCGTTGCTAAAGAACTGTCTCTTTAAGCCCCGCCGGGCGGGGGGGGGGGGGGGGGGGAGTCTGGCGCTCTCTGTCACGCTGACTTAACGGCGGAGTGTCTGAGCTCATAGTCAG
This sequence comes from Schistocerca serialis cubense, assembly GCF_023864345.2. Lineage (NCBI taxonomy): Eukaryota > Metazoa > Arthropoda > Insecta > Orthoptera > Acrididae > Schistocerca > Schistocerca serialis. The sequence continues at coordinate 172,775,672 of NC_064641.1, forward strand.
TCGCTGACCATCGCTAGCTGGAGGATGGCCATCCAACAGCAACTTCTGGCAGCTGTGTGGGACTTGAGACGTTATAAGCAACTGCCGAATTGCACCTTGAACGAGAGATTGTGTTGCTAAACTGTTAGTTTACATGCCAGAGAAACATGTCGCTCAGACTTGGTGGAAGACGGCCTTGCTGTTGCATCTGTTGTTGGGTATCTACAGGAATCATGGGCACAATGGAATGGCTGAGGCCACAGTCAGGAACCGCGTGACCGCTACGGTCGCAGGTTCGAATCCTGCCTCGGGCATGGATGTGTGTGATGTCCTTAGGTTAGTAAGGTTTAAGTAGTTCTAAGTTCTTGGGGACTGATGACCACAGCAGTTAAGTCCCATAGTGCTCAGAGCCATTTTTGATTGGCTGAGACTTGTTTACTGATCTCCTTATGTACAGGCTATACCAACTGCTATTAGGAGTTCCCCACTGTTTTTTATAGTGTGTGTTTTATGTTTGAGTGAACTGTGGTGTTATTTAAAAGGAGCTTATCTGCTGCACTTACTTACATTTCTATATAAAAACTCTAAACTCCACTCAAACAGGTCATGAAGGCCCAACGGTATCGACCGGCCGCCGTGTCATCCTCAGCCCACAGGCGCACTGGATGCGGATACGGAGGGGAGTGTGGTCAGCACACCGCTCTCCCGGCCGTACGTCAGTTTACGAGACCGGAGGCGCTACTTCACAGTCAAGTAGCTCCTGAGTTTGCCTCAGAAGGGCTGAGTGCACCCTTCTTGCCAACAGCACTCGGCAGACCGGAGGGCCACCCATCCAAGTGCTAGCCCAGTCCGACAGCGCTTAACTTCTGTAATCTGTCGGGAACCTGTGTTACCACTGCTGCAAGGCCGCTGGCTATATTTCTGTATAGAGATGTGTGAAATCCTGTACGAGTTCGTCAAACGAACTCCCTGTGCTGCTTGTCTAAAGCTGTTGGTGATTAGAATGCCAGGGAAGACCAAAGCACAGTTAACTGACAATGCTCCCACGTGCTACGCAGCAGCATGTGGGGCACTCAGCCTACAAATGCACGTAATTGTGTAACTGCTATATGTATGCCTCTGAATACTAGTGTAAATAAACGTATAGCTGTATTACCTAAATATGGTCTTGTGTACTGTTCTCATGTTGTCTCTAACGGTACTTTCAGACCTGCACAGATATTCACTTCTCTATCCGCAGCTTTTGAAACAATTCTTAATTTCGATATACAGTCATTACATGTGGATTGAATCAGAAGTATCCGAAATGTGTATCAACGGCAATTTATCATTTTTTACTGTCTTATCAGTAGAAGTTTTGTAGCATATCTGTAGCACCTCTGTGTATTCTGTTTTACATTTTCGCCTTGTTTACTCGTTTCAGTGTACTGTGGATGTAAAATTTGTTTTATGTCGGAACCTGCACCTTGTTAAGACTATGTAACTTCGTACCAGGATACAAATTAAACTAACGTATTCTATGAGTTTTCAAAACCAACTGTTGTCTAACATTTCCAGCGTTGAAACGGACGTATTGGCATATTACTAAAGCCAATAAATTAAAAAACTTATATTTGTACAAATATTTATGTCATTGTTATTTATGTCCTTCGTGTTTGAGCCCTGCCGATGATTTACGAATATTATGCAAGTTGCTTCGTGATCTAATGTGTACTCAGCATAAGTGCCAGTTAGATTTTCCTATTTTAGTTGAAGGCATGTGGTCGTTCTGAGTCAAATATTGTTTATACACTCTTTTGTGAAACAAACCGCTGCAATCTCAGTTTAAAATCAAGCTACATACATTGCTAAAGATTTTTGTCTGTCCATGTTACGGATACTCTCTCGGACCGAGAGCCTGGTTTGTAGTTTAAAAGCATTATTTTTGCTGGCCTTGGTACTCAGGATTAGCTTTACCCCTTAATGCTGAAGCCATCTGGACGTTGTTCTTAAAAATTTTATTTATACGTCTTGTATTTTTGCCCATATGTTTCTCACCTTACATGGATTTATTATTGGTGAACATTCGTTAACTGAAATGTTAATTCTCACTATCGCAGTTCTTGCTGTTCCATATTTAATCTACGTTGAAACTAGACCACCAGAGTGGGGTGGAAATCAACAGTCTGATATCACCAGTTAAATTATTCAACTTCTTATTCGTTTGTTTCTCTGTGTTAAAGAAACACATAATAACACATGTTAAAGAAACACACAATAACTATTTGGAGTACCCTTTTAGCCGGCCGTTGTGGCCGAGCGGTTCTAGGAGCTTCAGTCCGGAACCGCGCTGCTGCTACGGTCGCAGGTTCGAATCCTGCCTCGGGCATGGATGTGTGTGATGTTCTTAGGTTGGTTAGGTTTAAGTAGTTCTAAGTCTAGGGGACTGATGACGTCAGATGTTAAGTTCCATAGTGTTCAGAGCCATTTGAACCATTTGAGTACCCTTTTAAAAATAACTGCCTTTTCTGGTTCACCTCTTGCGTTTTTGTGGTCTGGCACTTTACCATTCCCAGCTCTTCGCTTGCTATAGCATTTCACTTTTGGTAGAGGATGACTCAATGAGTGTTGTGAGGGGTGATAGTGCTAGTGATTCTGAACAAAAACTTCATATGGACACATGCCCTATTCCGTATGGTTTCCGATAAAGAGCACCTTTAATACCACTTTTCTATGTTTTTCTTGAACATGTCGATAACTTGCCCTAGTACAAATGTAAACTATATCAAATTTCCTACAAAAATGGTTCTCGCTATACTATTTTTTCTTGATGAATAACATCGTGCGCGAAGAGAGCATGGGAAACATGAAAATCTCGCATGACGCGCGTGCATTATGGCTTCGGTAGTTTATGTAGGCTAGTTTGAGGTAGTTTCCCTACTTCATAGACCACAAGTGTTCGGCCTCAAATTGTTCGTCTCATCTACTGTGGTATCGTGTAAACAATGACAATGTTTGAATGATACAGAAAATAAATAACAATGTTTGAATAAAACAGAACGTACATAACAATGTACATTAAATGTATTCTATGTCGGAAGCCATTCTGTTTAAGGCGTATGTCCATACGGGTCTTTTTTGTTCAGGATCGCTAGTATTATCACTCTTCAAAGCATGTAACATTCCTCCTGACTCACCCTGACTTTCGATTGACTTCTCTTACCTGTATCATCCTATGGAGCTGTAGAATGGAGGGAGGAGATAAAATTATTGTGGAGTGCTATCGATTCTCCACCAAACAGCGTGTCATATCGTAGCGAGTGCAGTTGTGTAAAGGGGCACCAAATTGAAACCGAACACACACACACCACAACGGGACCATGGAGTCATTCCATTTAAAAGGAATCAACACACGTGTTAAGACAGTTACCCCACTGGGAGGCGAAATTCCTGTGTCGTAGAACGCGGTCGGCAGCTGACGGATCCACACCGCTCCCACTCTTCCACTTCGTCGTTAGACTGTAACTGACGCCCAAGAACGTCTTTCGTCAAGTCACAACAGATGTGAAAACTACACGGTGAAAAATCTGGACTGTACGGAAGATGTTGCAGTGTTTCCCGCACCAGATCGCTGTATGTAGGGTGTTGCAGTGTTTCTACACCAAATCGCTGAGGCGTAGAGTTCGTCAGATTGGCAGTGTGGGACAGGACGTTACTGTGCAACAGGCTTATTCCGTCCGAGAACATTCCTGACCGTTTTTACTATATAGCGCATCGCATTTTCTGCGAAGTTTCTTCATAGCGCTGCGCACTGATTGAAGTTACACGCTCGAGAAGCTCAACGAGCAGAGGGCATCAGCAATCGAAGAAGGAGGTCATCATGAGCTTACCGGAACTTTTGTGAACAGCTACGAGTTTCATTGGTAGGGCAGATGTGGATTATTTCGTCTGTTGGTTTTGGCGTTTGCCGTCGCGCTGTCGAAATGCTGTCGGACGTAACTATCCTATTGCACGGTAACACCCACCCGCACACTGCCAATCGGACGAACGCTACGCCTTAGCGATTTGGTGGAGAAACACGCAACGTCCTACGTAGAGCCTGGATCTTTCACTGTGCGATTTGATCATCTTTGGTGACCTGAAGAAAGCACGTGCGTAGCCATCGGTTTCAGTCGGACGAGGAAGTGTGGGCACCTGCAACTGTAGATCCCTCAGCGGCCGACTGTTTTCTCCGAAACATGAGTTGATTGTCTCTTCTCCCAGTAGATAAAGTATCCTAACGCGTGTGGTTGTTACTTTTGAATGTGACCTTTCCATGGTCCCGTTACAGGAGTGTCCAGTTTTCATTTGAGTGCACCTAGTACTCTGAAGAGCCAAAGAAACTGTTACACCTGCCTAACACGACGTGGCATGGACTCGACTAATGTCTGAAGTAGTGCTGGAGGGAACTGACACCATGAATCCTGGAGGACTGTGCATAAATCCGTAAGAGTACCAGGGTGGAGATCTCTTCTGAGCAGCACGTTCCAAGGCATTCCAGATATGCTGAACAATGTTCATCTCTGGGGTTTGGTGGACAGGGGAAGAGTTTAAATTCAGAAGAGCGGTCCCGGAGCCACTCTGTATCAATTCTGAACGTGTGGGGTGTTGCATTGTCCTGCTGGAATTGCCCAAGTCCGTCGAAATGCACAGTGGACATGAATGGATGCATGTGATCAGACAGGATGCTTACATACGTGTCACCTGTCGAGTCGTATCCAGACGCATCCCATATCACTCCAATCGCACACACCTCACACCATTAAAGAGCGTCCACCAGCTAGAAAAAAATGGCTTTGAGAACTATGGGACTTGTGAGGTCACCATCCCCTAGAACTTAGAACTACTTAAACCGAACTAACCTAAGGACATTACACACATCCGTGCCCGAGGTAGGATTCGAACCTGCGACCGTAGAGGTCGCGCGGTTCCAGACTGTAGCCCCACCAGCTTGAACAGTCCCCTACAGACATTCAGGGTCCATGGATCCATGACGTTGTCTCCACACCCGTACACGTCCATCCGTTCGATGCAATTCGAAACGCGACTTATCCAACCAAACAACATATTTCGTCATCGACAATCCAATGTCGGTGTTGACAGGCGTAGGCGAGGCGTAAAGTTTTGTGTCGTGCAATCATCAAGGGTACACAAGGGTACACGAGTAGGCCTTCGGCTCCGAAAGCCCATATCGATGATGTTTCGTTGAATGGTTGGGACGCTGACACTTGCTGATGGCCCAGCATTGTAATCTGTAGCAATTGGCAGAAGGGCTGCACTTCTGTCACGTTGAACCATTCTCTTCAGTCGTCATTAGTCCCGTTATTGAATGATTTTTTTCCGGCCGCAGCATGTGGGAGATTTGATGTTTTGCCGGATCCCTAATATTCACGGTACACTTGTCCACATCCCCATTTCATTGCTACCTCGGAAATGCTCACTCGTGCACCGACTATTACATCACGTTCAAATCTTGATAACCTGCCATTGTAACCGCGGTAACCATCCGAAAAACTGTGCCAGACAGTTGTTGTCTTATACAGGCCGTATTCCGGCTGTTTACATACCTCTGTATTTGAATACGCATGCCTATACCAGTTTCTTTGGCGCTTCATTGTAGATGCAGCTGTGAGTGGACAGCCTGTCGCAACGTTTAACGTAATTTCTTTAAAGTAGGATCACGCGAGAAGTAGGTGAGTATCCGTATCACGGATCCCGTGCGTGGCGAAGCCCCACGGCGCGGGAAGCCAGTACTCTCCCTGTGGAACGGCGCGGCCCAGCTTCTGCCTTGCTGCCTGCAGCGCTTCCGGCGTCGCCCTGCCTCAGTCCACGACTCACGGCTCACGGCCCACGGCTCAGCACGGGCCGGATGGGCGGAGCGCACGCGGCTGATTGTTCCCGCACTTGGCCGTCTTCCCGGCGGCGCGGACGAAACTCAACTCCTGGGAACACGTCCGCGCTACTCGGGCGCTACTCGCAACTAAGATTTCCCCGAGGGCCAGCATGACTCGTGCGAACATCCGAACACAGCACCAGCGCTGTTACACTTGCCTGGCACTAAGCTGGGCGTCGGCACAGAGAAAGCTGCGCCCATTATACATGTGGGACTCTTATTATACGCCACAATTAAAACAAGAATGGCCAGAATGTCAAAGTAACGCCGGCCGGTGTGGCCGAGCGGTTCTAGCGCTTCAGTCTGGAACCGCGCGACCGCTACGGTCACAGGTTCGAATCCTGCCTCGGGCATGGATGTGTGTGATGTCCTTAGGTTAGTTAGGTTTAAGTAGTTCTAAGTTCTAGGTGACTGATGACCTCAGATGTTAAGTCCCATAGTGCTCAGAGCCATTTGAACCATTTGTCAAAGTAAATGTACACTGTCTAGCCACATTAATGTAACCACCATGTATGCTCGAATTCAACATAACCTCTCGCTGACGGCAGATGGCAGCACTAGCAGTGGAGGGTTTATAAAGTGTGTCGAGGGACGCAAAAATGCAGGGGTGGTTGCTATGCCAAACCTAGGCAACGACATCAGGCTCCCACAGAATTACAGGCCGATCAGCCTTTTACTGGCAATCTCTAAGATATTCGAGCGCCTGTACTCTAAAAGGCTAATGCTGCATGTAAACGCGGAGGAGCTGATCCCACCGGAACAATTCGGCTTCCGACGCGGACACAGCACCGAGCAACAGCTACTACGTCTGGCAGAGGACGCGATGAGTGCCCTGGAGAATAGGCAGTACGCAGGGGCCGTGCTGTTTGATGTCTCTAGGGCTTTCGACTGTGTATGGCACCAGGGCCTCCTATACAGATTGTTCACACTGGGGGTACCGACTCCACACGTCCATCTTATCGAGTCCTACCTTAGTGAACGAACGTTCAATGTCCGCGCGGGAACGGGCATATCCACAGCTAGGCCCATACAGATGGGAGTACCGCAGGGTTCTGTTCTGGGACCCCTGCTGTACTCCCTGTACACTTCGGACACTCAAAAGGTCAACAGAGTCTCGCTCGCATTATACGCAGATGACACCGCGCTGTATACCATAAGCGCGAATGCGAACCTCATGTGCGGCCGCCTGCAGACGGCATGTGACGCTCTAGGCACATGGGTCACAAAGTGGCGCCTTAAATACAATGACGGGAAAAGTCAGGCAATCATATTCACGAGGAATTGACCTACAGCCGGTGCGGATCGTGGGAGGCCCCCATCCCATGGTCCCGCACTGCAAAGCACCTCGGGGTGACCCTCGCAGACGCCTCACGTTAGGGCCACACATAAGGAATATTAAGGGGAAAGCCTATAGAAGATTGAGAACACTTTACCCGATCTTGAACCCGAAGTCAACCCTACCCGCACGCTGCGGTATTACTCTTTCTCGCCCTTATAAGGCCGGTAATGGAGTATGCGGCAGTCGTCTCGGACAATGCGGCAGATTGCCACATCCGAAGATTGCAGGGCCTCCAGGGTAGAATCTTTAGGATGATCATGAAACTCCCGCGTGAATTCCCAACTAGGAAGCTACATAATATCACAGGAGTACAGACAATCAAGGATAGAATTAGACAGACGGCTCGACTATTCTACGAAAAGTCACAGCAGTCCGAAAATAGGCTTGTCTAGAATTTCGGGAACAAACCCCACAGGCAGTGAAAAACTGTCACGGAGAAGAATATTAACCACCACAAAATGCCCAACACACAATAGGACCAACTCAAACAATAGGACCACTTAAAATAAACATTAGGAAGTGCACGAATAGTGCAAAGCACTTAACTTGCGTAACCTAGAGATAGTCAGGCACTATCCAATTAGGTAAAGAGTGCAGTCGTTGTCGTTATGTGGAAATGGAGCGATTTACCTGACGTTCAAAAGGGCGTAACATTGGCTTTCGGGTCAAGGGTGGAAGCAGTTTCGAAACGGCTTAGTTTTTACGAGGTGTATTCGGAAAGTAAGGTCCAATTTGGCGCGAAATAGAAAGCGCTGTGAAAATCCGATGTGTTGAGCAGTGTCTTTCGGGTGCCTGTCGATCGCTTCACGTCGCTCTTTTCAGTTCAGAGCGCAAAGTGATTACGTAGAAATTCATAAATCAACAGTGTCTCCCGCCAAGTATGTGGATCTGGTGATAGATTTCGCCTGAAGCTATGCAGCCCACATAACATTAATGCGATGCGTTTCTTTCTCAAAAAAATTCTCAGCCGCATTCCGCAGGAGCAATGAAGACGCTCCTGTAGTGATTTCGGTGGGATGTGTTTGATCACCCACAATACAACCTTTAATTGGCTCCCTCCGATGTTCATCTCTGCTCACATGAACCGCTGGCTACGTAGACAACATTTTGGCACAAACAACGAAAGGCAGACCAATGTAGAGAATTGACAGATAGCACAGGCGCCGGCTTTCTGTGACGAGGGTACTGAAAGTTTGTACGAGGTAACGACAAACGTCTGAATCGAAGCGGTGACTATCTAGAGAGGTAGCTAGAAGGTGTGGCTAACTGTTGCGAATAAAAAATTTTTGATTTCCACTGTGGCCCCCATATCGAGACCGATCGAACCTTACTTTCCGAACAGCCCTCGTATCTGTGGGCGTGCCGTCGTGGTTAAAGTATACCGTGCATGGCAAAATGGGGCTATCCAAAATCGGCGCAGAGAAAACTGTGGTGCACCACACGCCGTAGATGATAGGGACGAATGACGGCTGCGGAGATGAGTACGGAAGAATAGACGTGAGACTGCTGACCAACCGACAGCTCAAATGAACCAAGGGGCTACCAAATGTGTCTCCTCAACAACCGTGCAGGGAACATTGCTGCCTATGGACCTCCATAGCAGGCGCCTGGTTCACGCACCAACGATAGCTGCTGTTTATCGGTGACGAAGACTTAATTTACACTCTAATATCGCAACTCAACGTTCACAGGTTAGTGACAGGTAGCCTATTCAGATGAATTACGTTTTAGGCTCACTTGCCGTTCGCGTGTACGATGTGAACGTCTGAAAGGCAGAAGAAGGGAGCTTTATATTCTAGGGAATACTTTTGTGCCATCCCTTGGTCATCCCGTCATTCTGAAAGGCACAAATCATCAAAACTAATTTGCATCTATCCATGGGGACCACGTCCATACCTAAACGCAGTTTGCTTTTCCTCGGTACGATGGCATATAACAACGAGCGACGTGTCACACAGCTCGCAGTGTGTGTGCCCGGTTCGAAGAGCAACTGGATGAGTTTATCGTACTCCCGTGGCCATCAAACCCGCCGGATTTAAACCCAGTTGACTATCTATGGGATCACCTCTATCGGGCTGTTCTCGTTCTGGATCCTCAACCGCGAAAGCTAGCGCACCTGTCCACGGCGCTGGATTCGGCATGGTTCCATATCCCTGTCGGTATCTTCCAGAACATCTCTGACTCTCTTCCTGCGCGTCCCGCAGTGGTCCCATCTCCAAAATGTGGTTATTCAGGCTTTTGACGCATGAATGTGTCTAGACAGTGCAGGTGTACTGCTTTATGGCAGCATTACTATAATGTTAAGAATAATTTGATGCCACTCTCCAGGGGTCTTCCTGTATAAGTATCCTCGTCTCTGCAGCGCTACAACGAACATCCGTTTGCAGTACTCAAGTCATGCTCCCACTCTGTCATCTTAACACACCACACTTTATCCCATTCTGCCAAAACCTTACACTAGTTTCTCTTCACAGGTGAAGGCGTTACCTAGGCGCGCAGTCCGGAACCGAGCGACTGCTGCGGTCACAGGTTCGAATCCTGCCTCGGACATTGATGTGTGTGATGTCCTCAGGTTAGTTAGGTTTAAGTAGTTCTAAGTTCTAGGGGACTGATGACCACAGCAGTTGAGTCCCATAGTGCTCAGAGCCATTTGAACCATTTTTTTTTTTTTTTTAAGGCGTTACAGCTGTCAACAACCCTCTTTTACCACGATTCCACAGACTGTCTACGCTACTCCACCACACGCAAATGATTCTAATCGGCGCATAGACGTGGCATTAGTTTTACTGAGCTTACGTCAAATTGAGTTCACTATACGTGTCTTTTAGATCTTAGCCGTCCTTCCCGACTTGTTGTTCAACGCTACGCGGAGAGAGATGGTATAAATAATTTGAGATACTGACTTGTGAATAAGACGAATGCCCTATACCTATTCATGAGGGGATTGTGCACAAGGGCGTTACCGTTGTGCAGTGATGGAGCAGAACCATTGGAAAAGTGCTGCCTCATCCATTGCAATAGGTGACAGATGACCTGCCTCTCTCTCCCTCCATTCGTCCGGCCGGCACTTTCTGCCTCCCTTCCTCTGGCTCTCTCTCCCCTCCGACACCTTGCTTACGACAAGTTACAGATTCTCTTCTGGACATTACATTAATGATGGCGATAATTATGATTTTGATGCAGGATGTAGTGAAGGCGTGCTACTTGACTTTAGCATAAAGGTGGTCCCCGAGTTCAAACGGCAGTATGGAGAGCTTCTTGAAATGGGCTCGGTTACGTGAAGAAATGGCGGAGTTTCCATACTGTCGTTACTTTTGAATCGACGCTAGCTGCTGATATTACGTGTCTCAGTTAAGAGTTCACAAAATATGGTAAATACCTGTATAGCATCAGAATAACAATGTTAGATTTACTCCTAAGGAGAAGTTTAGAAGGAAGAACCAGTTTCGTACCGCACGCGACGTCATTCAGAAAGGTTCTGCAATCCAACTGAAATCTCGTCAACCAGACTGGTGAATCACTACAACCTGTTAGCGAGGGCTTTCAGTCCTGAAGCTGCCTGGAAATCGAGGTTTCTCGCGAGTCGAAAACCCAGCTAAAAGTCTCCTAGACTTGATCTCCGTCATGTCATACAGCATAAATTAAATCGAATCAGTTAGGGGGCAGGGGGCCATAAGAAACAGCACCTGTCGTAGGCTCTACAGCCGTGCATGGCGAGTAAAGTCGTTAAACAATCGTAGGCTACCGTAGACTATTATAAGTAAGAGTAGGCTACTGTATTTTTGTTAGCTTTGGTCAGTTAAGGTCATACCCACGTTACCTGTATATTAGACGTGTTGTATAACTATTGGGCGTTATCTCATAGCGACCACTTCTCTTACAAAAGCCATCAGTGTCTTACTAGACTCCTGTAAAAACCAGAAGCAATAAACCATCTACAATACATATATAGAGGGCGGCGTAACCTACAGAACAATTTTCTTCTACATACTTATCGTCCTCTCTGTTACTTAAAAAGAAACAGTATTTATTCCACAAATGAACTTGTCGATGTTTGATTCAACGTAATTTCCTCAACAAAAGGATAAAAAAACACTGCAAACCAAATATATATCAAACATCGCTTCAATACTTCGTCCAACTTACATAAAACATGTTTCCGTTATTCATAAACAACTGTCACATTTATCAGTAATAACAGGAACTCTTCCCTTTAATTATGATGAAGAACGTGCGATTGAATACAAAATGACAACCATAATTATGTATATTTTTATGTTTGCGCATGAAAACTGTACTTGCATCAAAAGTAATTGCATTGCTTACATAAAAGCGCAGCAGTTACGCGATCAGCTATTCTTCATTACTTATGAAACGCAATTTGTATTCTGTAAGGATATAAAATACACAACGTGCTAATGACGAATGACGTGCAGTTCTAATTACGTGACGAAAACAACAAAACAAACCAAAAAACAAAGAGAAATCGTCGCCTCCCAGTTTCTCTCTTGCTCGTGCACTTGTGTTCCTTTTCCTACCAATGCTACCAATACTAATGGTAATCCTACCATTTTCTACGTCATTTACGTAGTGTAACAAAATTTCCGAACAGCAGTTTTGGCAACACGAATGGCGAGACTCTCACCAGTGTCTCTTACGTGATTTGCTGAATTCCTGAAAGAACTAAATCAAGCTAAATCTAATGCAGTTGAGCGGCGGGAGAGCGCGGACACTGAACTTAGGCTTTTTTTTCTTTTTTCTTTGTTGCTATCAACGTGCCGGGATCTGTGAAAGTCCAAGAGCATCAGACGCTAGTTAAATTAATATGTTACTGAGGATAAAATACTGAAATTATGCAACATCATATAACTGTGTTATCTTTAAGATTAGCTTCGTGGTTATGCTGAAAATGAAGATTTTTGACTTCCATGTTGTGGAAAAATGTATTTCACTGTCACCTCGCCCACATGGCATCAACTAGGTGCAGTGTCCGCGATTGTACTACGCCACACAACCGTCACAGTCGACAATGAATACCGCTTACTAACGGATCAGGTTCAACCTTCTTCGTGTGGATCGCCAGATACTCTGTGACCTGTATCACAGAGTAAGTTAATCTCTGCTGCCGTTCCACTGAATGGAGCCTTGTTGCTATCTAAATGCGCCCCTAAAACATTTTCACCCTCTGAAATGTGTCTGATTTGCAACGTGAAATATTCATATATTGCTAGTGGTAAAGTAGCATAGTTCTTGGTTGCGTCTCTGTTCCTTTGTCGCCCCTTCCACAATTACAGCTTGTAACACTAAGAACATAGAGCCATACGTACACTGTACTTGTCTGAAAATTTTTTCAGTACCTTTTACGGCTAAAATTTGCAAATTACTTTGTACATTAAAATTTGTAATGACTACCGAATGTCACCCGTCTCCGTGCCCGAAGTCACTAACGCACGCCTGTACGGTGGCGCTCGATTCCAGAGTAAGCATTCGAATCCTGGTAGTGGGGCCACGCGGGATTAGCCGAGCGGTCAAAGGCGCTGCAGTCATGGACTGTGTGGCTGCTCCCGGCGGAGGTTCGAGTCCTCCCTCGGGCATGGGTGTGTGTGTTTGTCCTTACGATAATTTACTTAAGTAGTGTGTAAGCTTAGGGACTGATGACCTTAGCAGTTAAGTCCCATAAGATTTCACAAACATTTGAACTTTTTTTTTTTTTTTTTTGCAGTGGGAAAAATTTTTACTGCTGGTATGGCGAGGAGAGGTGGTGGCGTGAAGTTCCTGATCACCAGACTTTGCGCCAATTTCCTGGTTTAAATACCAAACCACTCGACTGTCTCTTGTAGCGAGGGCATGTGACACTTGATGATGCTGATGTGTCCGTCGGATGGAAACGTTAAGCTTGGCGGTCCCCTATGTGCTATTTTCGAGGAATAGGCTATTTGACAACACCGGGTTTCACCCTCTCCCTTCGCCCATCAGCATCATCAAACGACACAAACGTTACTCTCTCTCCACACACACACACAAACACACACACACACAAAATGCATTCTTGTAGTATTACAAATATTATAATGGAGCATGTTGGAAATAAATAACAAAAGTTATTAACGTCAGGTTGGGATATTGCGGATTTATTGTAGTGAGAAAAAGTAAAATGAGCGATCCTTATTCAGAGGCAAACGATAGTAAAGATGATGTAACGACAGGTAAGGAAAAGGAGGTGGAAAGTTCCTCTGTGGTAGGGGGGCTCAAAGGCGACAGACGAAAAGACCTGCGAAAGCGAACAGTAGCCACAGAGTGCTTGACACACCGGCTGAGAGAGGCATAAATGATGCATGCAAAATGCTGGAATAGCTTTGCTTCCGACATGCATTGTTCTTCGTGGCGTGGTGTAAGATGGTGTACCGGGATGAAGAGCTAAAACCCGGTTCCAGGTGCTACGTGTGAGCAACACATCTGAAGAGACTGCGTGAATTACGTCAGCAACGACATCCAACTCGGTGCCTCGCCTCAGGATCTTCCAAACGGCTTTTAATTGCGGTGAATACAGTGTTTGTAATAACAGAGTAAATATACACATTTATGTGTTCATTCAGATATGCGTATAAACAGCGATTGTCTTATTTCACATTACCAGGAACAGAGTCCTTCTCCATATCCTCAAGTTTGGGCATTAGTGCCAAATTACTGGCAATATACTAGAAAACTCTGCTGAAAATGTTTATCAGACCTGCAATTTAATTATTGCATGTGAGAATTCCTAAAACACGTTTAAGTGTGGTACAAAACTACGATTAGCTTTGCGTTCCTTACGCTTTCAAGGTGTAAAGGAAATTCCTATTTTTTAGTTGAACTTGCGACGCTAGTTTATAAAGTAATAGGTTTTGATTCTGAAAGGGTACGGCATTCCAATGTTGTATGTGTGAATTTGATCGGTATGCTATTCGTGTGTGATATCAGTAGCACTGCATCAGCGTTGTTATTGTTGCATTACTATTTCGTGTCTAGAGTTATGTTAGAAACTCTACCACAAAAGACTTGATCGTTTTAAGAATAACACGTTCTCATGAGTACGTGGTTTCATTACTGGGTATCAAAAAAAATGGTTCAAATGGCTCTGAGCACACTGCTGTGGTCATCAGTCCCCTAGAACTTAGAACTACTTAAACCTAACTAACCTAAGGACATCACACACATCCATGCCCGAGGCAGGATTCGTACCTGCGACCGTAGCGGTTCCAGACTGTAGCGCCTAAAACCGCTCGGCCACCCCGGCCGGCACTGGTTTGCATCCCTGTTCGGAATTTACCAGAGCTTTCTCAGTGAAGTAAGGCATTGTTCTTCTCCGACTGTTTACATTTATCGTCACTTGAAAAAAGTTTTTGAAAGCACTTACTTGCAGTGCATGTTCTCTTCGGTCTGATGACCGACTGTTACATCTGGTACAATTTACGTCAGTGCGATTGTATTACCGGACTGTATCGCAATGTATTTGCACACCTCTGTGTTTGTAACGGAACTGATCTTTAAATTTCTTTTATTCGACTCTGAGAATTGAGGCCATCCTGTTGGTTTAATCTGTACTAAATTAAGTTCGATAACGTATGCAAAACTCAGATAACACTTCAAAATTACTGCAGTGTCAGTGAAATCGCACCATTATAATAATGCTCACATCTCTCGGGCAGAATGTTTCACTAGCAATACTCCGAGCGCCAACATTACAACTCCCTCGTCACATTTAAATCTTAACTTCCTCGGTCTCCCTAAAACCACCTATCACCTTCAGAATCAGCAGTGCTGGAACGCTGCCAGCCCTTCTCACCCCCGTCATGGTCCCAACCCCTATCACGGTCGACAGGACGCCAACTCCGTAAAAATTAAATCCCCTGCTCCAGTACTGGAAACCTGGTGAGGTCCAAAAATGACGTAACATTCAGCTTTTCATCCAATCAGCAACCCATAGAACGACCTAGTAACGAATAAGTAACCTTCCGCGTCCCCTCGCCAACCTCTGGTTCTTTAAACAATCGAACTTTCGTGCAGCCCAATGTTTATGGCGTCATAACTCCTGAGTGGTGAGTCGTACAATGATACAATTTTGCTGATACGTTCAGTGGAATATACGGTTTTACTGCTTTAGTTTTGCTGCATGTACAGCGAAAATGCAGTAGGCACTAAACTTTTTTCCTTTCGTTATTTCATGGCGGGTATCAGCAAGAAACATTTCTTAGGGGTTTGTAAATATGTATAAAGTTTGTTGCAAGTCACCAAGTGCTCTTCTTCTCAAATACTGGATGAATATAGTCGTGGTATTTGAGCGCAATGCGTTATGCTGCCCCATGACAAACACACAGCTTATCGGTATTCTTGGGACAGCATGCGCTACCTAATATGTTCCATAAAGCTGTACACAAAAACGGGATTCTGCAGGGGCCCACACATCGGCTTCTATTCGCGATAGAAAGCTAAAACCGACTCGCGGTTTCCAAGACGGCTGTAAACAGCAAATGGCTGTAATTTTTACTATGTATTCCTCAGATCTTGATCTCGAATAGCCTTGAAAAACTCCTTGATATCTTTATCTGTTTCCGAGATACAGACGTGCAGTGTTAAACTACTTGCACACCTAAAGTACGCACGTAAACTCCGGTGTGAGGCAGAAACGTAGTTTATAAAATGACATACCACGGAGAGACATGCGCTTATAATCAGAAGGGTTCTGGGAACCCCACGTTGATGTAGTACTGAAGCACGTGGAAATTTTTTGTGCACGTAAAATCCGTTTGAGGTGCCAAATTATACAGTGATCAGTCAGAACATTACGACCACCGATTTACTACCGATATAAACCCGTTCAGGCGATAGCAGCATCACCTGGCGAGGAATGACTGCTAATCAGACACACGCACGGTGCATATAGTTAGTATCAGTGAACTTGTTGTTCATGTGTAGAATGAGAAAGGCTCGGGGATCTATCTGGTTCTGACCGAGGGCAGACTGCGATGGCCCGGATGCTGGGCACGAGCATTTCGGAAACTGCACGACATGTCGGGTGTTCGAGGAGTGCTGTGGTGAGTGGTTTCAACACCTTGCGAAACCAAGGTGAAACCATTTCCAGACGTCGTGAGTTGGAAGGCCACCACTCATTAAAGATGTTGACTTCGTAGGCTGGTCAGATTGATAAAACAGGACAGGCGGCGAACTGTGGCACAACTAACAACAGACTTTAATGATGGGAAGAGTACAAGTGTGTCTGAACATGTAGTGCACCGAAAATTCCTAACGATAGGCCTCCGCAGCCGACGACTCATGCATGCATGTACCAATGTTAACAACACGACACGAAACTTCCTGGCAGATTAAAACTGTGTGCCGGACCGAGACTCGAACTCGGGACCTTTGCCTTTCGCGGGCAAGTGCTCTACCAACTGAGCTACCCAAGCACGACTTACGCCTCGTCCTCACAGCTTTACTTCTGCCAGTACCTTCGTCTCCTACCTTCCAAACTTTACAGAAGCTCTTCTGCGAACCTTGCAGAACTGGCACTCCTGAAAGAAAGGATATTGCGGAGACATGGCTTAGCCACAGCCTGGGGGATGTTTCCAGAATGATATTTTCACTCTGCAGCGGAGTGTGCGCTGATATGAAACTTCCTGGCAGATTAAAACTGTGTGCCGGACCGAGACTCGAACTCGGGACCTATGCCTTTCGCGTGCAAGTGCTCTGCACCATTGCCCGCGAAAGGCAAAGGTCCCGAGTTCGCGACTCGGTCCGGCACACAGTTTTAATCTGCCAGGAAGTTTCATATCAGCGCACACTCCGCTGCACAGTGAAAATATCCTTCTGTTAACAACACGACATCGGCGACTACGACTGAAACAGGACTGTGACTATCGGTACTGGACGTTGGCGCAGTGGCAGAGCGTTGCATCGTCCGATGAATCCCGATACCTTCTGTATCATGCTGATGGGAGGGCGCAAATCCGTTGTCTTCCAGGGAAACAGCTCCTTGACACCTGTGCTGCGGGAGGGAGACAAGCTGGCGGCGGCGTCATTATGATTAGGGGAATATTCACGTGAGCATCCACTGGTTCAGTGGATCTCGTGCAAGGCACCATGACGGCCAAGGAGTATCGGACACTGGTTGCAGACCACGTACACTCTTTCATGACGATCATGTTACCCAACGAAAATGGCATTATTCAACAAGATAACGCTCCGTGTCACAAGGCCAGGAGTGTATGGAGTGGTACGAGGAACGCAGTGGCGAGTTCCAATTGATGTGGCCCCCCAACTCACCAGATATGAACTCGATCAAACACATCTTGGATGTCAATTAATGTGGTATCATAGCTCATCGCCGCTCTCCCGGGAATTTACGGGAATTAGGTGACTTGTGAGTGCAGATGTGGTGTAAGTTCCCTCCAGCGACCTACCAGGCCTCCACTGCCTCCATGCCACGATGCGTCGGCGCTGGTCGTGATGTTCTGGCTGATCAGTGTATAGTTTGGCGTTACTTCAATTTCAAATAAGTAAGCTCTCAAAATTTTACCAACCCGTACAACTCTTTTCATTTGAGTGATATGCCCTACTGTAGCAGGGAAAAGACGTTAACCAGCAGGAAAATGGTACTATAGGAGCACATAAAAGAATCTGACTAAAAACTGGAAACGTAGCTCCCTACTTCTACATTCTACAGCACCTTTAAGAAAATTTTAAAGAATTTTGGCATGAGAAAGTACTGGCGCTTTTTTATGCTGAGAGAGGCGGAGGCAATGGCAGTGGGGAAGAGACGGAATAGTTTTAAATACTGGAAGATAGCAGAAGTGGTTGCGGTATAGAAAGAGCGAAGGAGACAATGGCTATGTGGGGGAAAAAGAGGGACACATTGGCAGTGGAATATAGTTGAGTGACAGAACAGTGCTAGGCAAAGAGTGAAGGAGAAAGTGCCGGTGGGAGGAGAATAAAGGTAAGGAGAAAGTGGAAGTGGGTGACAGCCAGTGATAATGAGACCGTCTATGACAGTGAGAATGAGGAAGAGGGAGATAATGTGAGAAGAGACAGCAACAATGGGAAGGAATGAATGAGAGTAGAAGTAAGAGAGAGAGTAAGAGGGAAACAGTAACAGCGAGAGTGAAAGGAAACACTGCTAACAGGACAGAAAGAAAGATTCTGTGCCTGTGAGACAGGGACTAGTGACAGCTGGAGAAACGCAAAGAGACAATGACAATCAGCTGGGCTGAGTGAGTGAGTGAGAGTGGGAAAATAGGAGTGGAACAATATGAGCGACTTACAGCGATGACCTAGTGGGTGTGAGCGAGTTACAGTTAGGGGAGCTTTTGGATGTGAGAGATGAGTTGCATGTTAAGAAGAGCGCGGTAACGTTTGCATACTAAACTTTTTGGGAAAAGGAAGGTACAATGAGGCAGCTGGTACCCACTTTTCAGTTGGAGTCTTTTAATAAACAGGAGCATGTTCGCCTTTTTTGTTTCCAGATTGGAGCATTTTTCCGCTGGTAACTATAATACTGGCATTACCGTGTTGAAACTTTGACATACGATTAATGAGTAGATTATGCCAGTATTTCAAAATTGTTAAATTCTGTCACTATTTATATGAAACATTGAAAGTAATATTTTCATTTCCCGTGGAAGCCGTTAAGTAGGCAACCTGCAACTGAGTCTAGGTTCTGTGGCATGGGATAGTTGTTTAGTGATATACAGTTATGTAGTGTGACTTTAGAGAGTATATCTAAATATTTCAGAATTAGTTTTAAAACTGATGTAGTGCTCAGGTGAAGGAGGGTTGCTATGGTAGTTGGTAACGGTTGATGAGATCCGATTAAACATTGTACGAAATCGATTTGCATGTATGCACACAGTTTACATTCGAAAATAATCCATGATTGATGTCCCTTATTGCTACTCCATCACATTTGCTTAGAAATACTGAACTTTCCTCATTGTTACTGCCTTCACGTAAAACCTTTTATTGCCATCATTCCCATAGTAATGTGCTAAAACATTTCCAGTGACGTCATGGAAAACTGACTGACCACTGAGCTCCAGCGGTAGCATTTCGCAGACAGCGGAACTGTTTTCAAAGTCAACCGCTCTTACCTTAGGCTAATCCAATCGATCTAGAATGGAAATTGCGGTTTTTAGATTTTCTGGAAGATTAAAAGATATTGAAAGAAGGGAAGCTGCGAGAAGTGTCATCAGTCGTGGTTCTATAGATCACTCGGAAAAAAAAATTGTAGGGAAAGACAAGGTTACGGGTTAGAATCTTTATCCTGCATACAGCTCTAATCTTACGGGAAGACTTAATCCAGACTTTTTTATAACGACGAACTAGAAATGTGCTAATACCTGAAGTGAGCAGAAAAAAGTGTAAAAGGGCACCCTGCCTGCAACAGCAGTTACTCGGTTCCATCCCAGCTTAGGTAGGCTCATAGCAAACACATGATGTAACTAAGCACATTACAGCACATTAACAGCAAAATATTTGACCAGGTGAACGTCTGCAAATGAGAAACGTACTAACAGAAAGAATCGGATTTTTATTCTATTAACTAATTAATACCCTCTACCGACAAGTAACTACTAAAGGAAGTACAAAATATGTATAACTGTCTTCAGTTCGAAGGCTAGTTTAAACACCATATGGATTTAAAAGGCATAGTACAATTTTCCCTGCGTTTCTCCCACCTTTGAAGTGTCTTACCCAAACGGACCAAGGGGGGCCTATTAGTAATGAAGAATTATGTACAGACTCTCTCAAAACTTTTGGGTTAAACTGAAACAGTTGATAGTGGGTCCATAACCGATTATATTGAGATATGGAACCAATGGTCGGAATTGCATATTTATTGTTTTATAGACATAAACGGCATATATCGTGTAACAACAACGTAGCTCATAGTAACTGTTGTATTGACGACCGACAGTATCAATGCATGCATGGCAACGTTGCATGAAGCTCTGTCGCATTCTCTCAAAGATCCCTAGTGTTTGGCGTACCAGAGACAGACAGCTTGGACGGTAGCTAGCACTTCTTCACCTCTTTCTACGGGCGTTTCGTACACCGACGTCTCGACGCAACACCAGAGGAAAAATTCCATAGGTGTGAGATCTGGCGATCGTGCTGGTCGTGGGATAGGTACCTCCCCTCTCAATGCAATGATGGGGGTACGCGTTGTTCATGTGCTAGCAGACATTAATATCGACATCGTCTGGTGTACGGGCGTCTTGAAACCACATCGTTTAGCGGACTGTGGTAGCACATCTCTCAGGAGCACCAAGTAACGAGCACTAGGTAACGTAGATCAGTCAAACCTGGATGGCAGTAGGTCTGTTTGGTGGTCAGGAGTGTACGCTATTCCAGTGTACAAAAGACACCCGGGATTTTTCAGAGAGTGCTGCAGAAATCCATGTGCCGTTGCAGTACATGCACCGAGACTGGCGGTCGTCGATTTAAGCAATTACTATGAGCTATGGTGTTGTCATGTGGCGTACGGTATGCATGTCCATAACACAGTAAACATGCATTTTCGACCATTGGTTCCCTATCTCAATATTATCAGTTGTAGACTCACTGTAACCTGTTTCAGTTTAACCCGAAAGGTTTGAGATACCCTTTCGAACAGTTTTGATGGCATAAGATCACTTTTGTTCATCTTCGGACCACTATAATTTTGAGTACGACAGAATGGAGGTAAATATGTAATACAGTGAACATCAAGTCAAACATAAATTATATGGCGTTATACCCAGTGATGACGTGTGGAGATGATGCACTGCGCAGGAACTGTGAGTACCATCCACTGATGCCGACAGCTGACTATGTGGCCCTTGGCTGTCGCCCTACGTCATCTTCAACCAATGGGATACAACGTAAACATTGTGTCATAAAGCATGAATAAAAACCTCAATACTATGAAGGTATTGTCGTAAGTTACATCTAAGTAACAATTCATATGGTATGCAGCTAAAATGTTACATAATATAACAAGAAAAAGTATAATTGACTAGCAAATGGCATCAGTTAACACGTTGGTGTATTGCCTCTGCGGGGCCTTGTGTACATCAAAAATGGGCTGCAGGACGCCGCTGGTTACCTAGTGACGTGGACGCCTTGTCGATAACGATCGAAGATGCTGTACTGTTTCCAAACTGATTTCGATTCCACCGCATATCATCTTCGTACCTGCGTTAGTTGCAAGTCGTCCTCCATATTGTATGAAGTGACATGCACTGCAGGATTCTCCAGCCTCACCAGCAATACAGCCACTCCAACAACAAGTGCAGAATAATATGTAGCAATGAATACATGGTGTTTTATGCAGTGCATGGCGCTGCATACTATATTGGCAGTCGACGTTGAAGAACGACTTGCAACCAGCGCAGATAAGATCATACGCGGCCGAACCAAAAGCAGTACGGCAACAGCAGTAAAATAAACACTTCAGTAAGTTTTCGTAGTAACAAACGAAGTAAAGAAGAATTACTGTCTGAAAAGAACTGAAGATGTAGGTCCAGCATTAGTTGTGGGTTCGATCAGCGGCATCTCACAACGTCCCAAATTGTCGGTAGGGGAGTAACGGTCGTGCCGCGGTGACCCAAACTTGGGTCATTGAGGCCAACACGGCGGCGCCAAACTTGCGCAAATTTTCCCTCGAGGAGTGCTTCAGGGAGGAGCGTTTGAGATAGCCCATTAAAAATTAACGTCCGAGAGGTTGTGTTCAAAAAATTACGACCTCGGTGACAGAGTTTAATGCTAGCGGGAGGTCCTCCGGTTAAAGAGGCAATTTCCCGGCTCCTCTTATCGGCTGCTCGGTGGTGGCTTGACTTATTATTTGGGAGGAAAGGAGAGGAGTGAGCGTGCCGGGTGCGGAATTTGCGACACTATGGAAGGGCCCTAAGAACAGAAGTGTCATTCGCTGATCATAACTCACCGGTGAGGCCAAGTACTGGCGCTGGCGGGGTACGCTACCTAAAACTGTCTAAAAGCCGTTCTTCCATTCGTCCGTCTTCGAAACTTTCACACCATTGCGCGAAGTCACATCCGTGGCCGTTGCCACAATCTAAGCACTTTCAGTGATTTGCGGCGCGCAAGAAAAATTGTACGACGTACGGCACCGCTGATTTATTCGAAAGAACTTATTCACGGCCCAAGAATAATTCCCTGTACTACTGCACCTATATATTCCACCCACACATATCATAAAAATGGATGCAGTTATATGTGTATGTATGTTTGTAGGTGTGTATGTATTTATGTAAGTAGGACATTTCCTCCTAAACCACTTGACCCAATTCAACCAAACTTGATATACAAAAATGTTCAAATGAGTGTGAATTCCTAAGGGACCAAACTGCTCCACACACACACACACACACACACACACACACACACACACACACACACACACACATTCCCGAGGGAGGACTCGAAACTCCCACGGGAGGGGCCATGCAATCCGTGACATGGCGCCTCTAACAGCGCGGCCACTCCACGCGTCCTTGGTATACATACGAGGATTTATAGAAACTAAGTTCCGAAACCAGAAACCGAAACCAGTTCAGAAACCAGATGGCAATTATAAGAGTCGAGGGGCATGAAAGGGAAGCAGTGGTTGGGAAGGGAGTGAGACAGGGTTGGCCGGCCGAAGTGGCCGTGCGGTTAAAGGCGCTGCAGTCTGGAACCGCAAGACCGCTACGGTCGCAGGTTCGAATCCTGCCTCGGGCATGGATATTTGTAATGTCCTTAGGTTAGTTAGGTTTAAGTAGTTCTAAGTTCTAGGGGACTAATGACCTCAGCAGTTGAGTCCCATAGTGCTCAGAGCCATTTGAACCATTTTAGACAGGGTTGTAGCCTCTCCCCGATGTTATTTAATCTGTATATCGAGCAAGCAGTAAAGGAAACAAAAGAAAAATTCGGAGTAGGTATTAAAATCCATGGAGAAGAAATAAAAACTTTGAGGTTCGCCGATGACATTGTAATTCTGTCAGAGACAGCAAAGGATCTGGAAGAGCAGTTGAACGGAATGGACAGTATCTTGAAAGGAGGATATAAGATGAACATCAACAAAAGCAAAACGACAACAATGGAATGTAGTCGAATTAAGTCGGGTGATGCTGAGGGAATTAGATTAGGAAATGAGACACTTAAAGTAGTAAAGGAGTTTTGCTATTTGGGGAGCAAAATAACTGATGATGGTCGAAGTAGAGAGGATATAAAATGTCGGCTGGCAATGACAAGGAAAGTGTTTCTGAAGAAGAGAAATTTGTTAACATCGAGTATAGATTTAAGTGTTAGGAAGTCGTTTCTGAAAGTATTTGTATGGAGTGTAGCCATGTATGGAAGTGAAACATGAACGATAAATAGTTTGGACAAGAAGAGAATAGAAGCTTTCGAAATGTGGTGCTACAGAAGAATGTTGAAGATTAGGTGGGTAGATCACGTAACTAATGAGGAGGTATTGAATAGGATTGGGGAGAAGACAAGTTTGTGGCACAACTTGACTAGAAGAAGGGATCGGTTGGTAGGACATGTTTTGAGGCATCAAGGGATCACAAATTTAGCATTGGAGGGCAGCGTGGAGGGTAAAAATCGTAGAGGGAGACGAAGAGATGAATACACTGAACAGATTCAGAAGGATGTAGGTTGCAGTAGGTACTGGGAGATGAAGGAGCTTGCAGAGGATAGAGTAGCATGGAGAGCTGCATCAAACCAGTCACAGGACTGAAGACCACAACAACAACAACAATTCCGATCGGTTGCGAAATAGAAACCATTGGGAAAATCCGGTAAAGCTTTGCTCAGATGTGTTGGGCAGTGTCTCTAGTATGCCCGCCGATCGTGTAGCTTCACTATTTTCAGTTTTGAGTGAACAGTGAACACGTAAAGATGCGTAGGGAATAGCGTCTCCCGCCAAGTATGAGGGCGTGGTTGGAGATTTCGCCTGTGTCATGCAGCCCACATAACACAACTGTCGAGCGGTTTCTTTTTCATGCCAATTCTCGGCCGCACACTGCAGGGGCAATGAAGACGCTCCTGCAGCGTTTCTGATGAGAAGTGTTTGATCACCCACAATACAGTCCGTAATTGGCTCTCCCTGTGTCTCATCTCTGCTCACAAGTACCGCTGGCTATGAAGACAAAATATTTTCACAGACAACGAACCACAGACCAGTGCAGATAACTGGCTGAAAGCACAGGCGGCTAATTTCTATGACGAAGATATTGGAAAGTTGATACAACACTACTACAAAACTCTATGTTGGAGCGGCGTCTATGTAGAGAAGTAGGTGGAAGGTGTACCTAACTGTTGCAAATAAAACGTTTCTCATTTTCTCTGAGGTTTCCACTTCGCGACCGATCGGAACTTACTTTCTGAACAACCCTTGTATTGTTGCCTGTCTGGCATCATCAAGAACTACCTATCAGAGGGGTACAGGTGGGGGTAAAAAAGCACTGTCGTCAACGACACGCAAATACCCATACTTTAGTCATCCAATATTAGAGAATCAGAACTCTTGGAGACTTCCAACGAATTTTACGCATCTTTTTCCCGCTGAAGACCCCCACAAAATGATGAAGGGAAAGAAGTTTATCGTTTACTACATTTTCGCTGTTCACCCTGTAAAACCGCTGCATAAAGCAATACGTATAACTTTATTACCTCTTTACTACTAACTGTATTCGCGACACATTTCTCAAACAGTATTCATTCACATCTAGCATTCAATGTACCAGAAAAGTTGTATCATAGTATAACACAAAGTTCGCGAAATATGACGTCATAAACACTGAGATGCGTGACAAACTGCCGCATCACGCCAGACATTTAAATTTATTACTCGTTGGTACTAACTCTATTCGCAATACTTTTCGCAGACTGTACACACATCTGCCGCTGAATGTACCTACAACAGTACATCATTGTACGACACACAGTTCAGGAGATATGACGTGAAGAAGAGAGATGCGTGAAAACTCGCCGCATCGTTCAACAACACATTTCGCAGACAGTAGCTACATATACCACTGGATGTTCCTGCACAGTTATTTCACAGTCCATAGTTCTGGAGATACAATCTCTTAAACATGGTGCTGCATGAAAATGAAATTGCAGGGCGAAATTCGCAAGAGATTTTCGTTAAAAAGTCAAATATTTCAACCAAATGTGGTACACATATTAGTTATAATCTGGGAAGAAATACTTTTGGTGTGAAAATCACCAGCCTTTTACTGGGATGAGGTGATATCGTGGAGAGAAAAGTAGGAGTAGGCTATGAACACACAGAGGGGAAGAAGGAAATGGACGGAGAAAGGGAAGAACAGGAGGTAGACGGGTATAAGTGGTGGGGGAGATTGACTGGGAGGGGTGAAGGAGGAGATGGACTGGGAGAGTGTGAAAGGGGAGATGGATTAAGAGAAGAATAAATATATACCCGGGGGAACACCTAGTACTCAGCTAGTCAGCTTACATAATTGTCACCAACACGAGACAGGTTTAAAATTTCTCCCCACTCCAAAGTCAATAATTAAAAGGTTCTTTAACTAACTGCCCCCAGGAAGATTTAGAGGTCCAGTCATTGTAACGAAACAGTTCAAACACCGCCTCCAATTGGCACCTAGCAATTTCGCTCATAAATTAAACAGCAAAGTCGGGACAGAGTTCAACTTAAATTGGTCAAAATATAAATAAAAACACCATACTCTTATTTTAGAGCATTATAATTTATTTTCTTCAGTTAAACCCGATTAAACCTTACCAATTTCGCTTCACTCAGTGAACATTGCCTCCAGCTAGCTAATGGAACCACGTTCTGGTATAGGATGCTCCTTCTTGTCGAACACCCGCTCGCTCACTAGAAGGCAACAGTCGGCTAGGAAACTGGTACAGGATAAAGCAGAAACCGCTCCTGGCCACAGGAACGTAGTTTAGGTTTTGTAGTCTTCCCGTATTTGAAATGTAACTTTGCTAATCACCAAAGATCGTAAGCTCCTGATGTCAGTTGCTTTAAAACACCAGCTCCGATCTGCACGGCCCACGACTTATCACCTCAACCCGGATAGCTCCAAAGTACTTCGCGAATCCAGAACAATACCGAGAAATTCTTTGACATTCAAGCCTTGCAGCCTATGCAGGCAATTTCATTGGCCATTTATCTCTCACGTTAATCACTCCACTCCAACACATGGTTGCGACACCTGCCATTCTGGCAAAGACAGTCGCCCTGGAGGGGCGTCGTAGGCAATAACATAACCCATTTAGTAGGATTAGAGAAAGTGGAGCCCATCACCTCCGGACTAGAGAACACCATTAACCATCCCCCCTCTCCCACACTGGATCCGGCGTTAGGAAATACGATATCGACAGGTAAGCGCTAACGCTGCGGCAACGAAACGACGTAAACGAGGATTGCGAGAAAGATCATCTTACGAGGAGAACAAGACAAGTGCCACAACCCAATTTCCCAGAAACTTCACTCAGTGGAAGAGGGGTTAAAATAAGCGAACACTTGTCTCGGCTTATCCGTAAATATTCGACAGTGTCTGAGAAAACGACCGTCGAAGTTTCCGACAAAATTTAGATGCCTTCTAGCTCGCGACAAGTTCAGACCAACTTGTGGTCTAGTGGCTAGCACCACGACCTCTCTCTTGCGTCCCTTATTCTAAACCCGATTATTGTTACTATTTATTTTGTCTTATTCTTTCCATGTATGTACGCATGTCCGTAGAAGGTTACTACACTACTGTTTACTACACTAAGTAACTTAGGGGATACCAGGGCGTTATATTAACTGTAAAATTATAACTGGGTTTCAACATAAATGTCATACATTTATTATATAATGTACTTGTTTATGGTATTTTCAGGAGATACAATCTTTTTAAATTCTCATTTTCTTATAATTCATTCTTATATCAACTCTTAATTCTCATATTTTATTTTTCTGTTTATTCTCCGGCAAGGTTTCGTGCATTCCCTTCGATGACGTCGATCATAGAAACGTTCCAGACATACAAGTTCAGAACACAATGACCATCGAGTGAAGGCCTATCTGTCAGTGACATTTCTTCGTATGGATCTTACACAGAAAAGAAATGTCGTTGATACTGCTGAAGATTTTACACATTGGCAATGATTTCGTGGCAAACCACGCATAACGGATCACTTTTCAGAAAACTGGCGCTTGCAGTTGATTGTGAGCCAAGGTACACTACAGGAATTTCACCGGAAACAATTTCAAATAATTTATCCATTCATTTTATTCTTATTTATTTTTTAATTCATTCACCAGACATCCAATTAGTAGACAAGTAAGGACAACGTTATGTCAACATACATTGGACATGAAATGATCGTATGTCATTATTGGCCGGGATACCTCAGCTGGGGTTGTTCTGCCGCCTAGCGTAAGTCTTTTTATTCGACGGTACTTCGGTGACTTGCAAAACATCCATGTAGTATTCTTCCAGGAGATGGATAGGTAAATGAAAAACAAAAATAAAAATAATAATCGGGTTTCGAGCAAGGATCCCAAAAGTGTGAAGCCATGACGGTATCCACTGTGCCACCATTACGGTAGAAGTGTTTACTCGCTAAAAGGCACATAAATGCTTCGAAAACTTTGACCGTCGTTTTCTCAGAAACGATTGAATATCTGTGGATAAATCGTTTATTTTGACGCCTCTTCCACTGAGTGAAGTTTCTGGGAAACAGCGTTATAGCACATGCCATGTTCCACTCGTTAGCAAATAATACACCAGCACAGGAATATGGAGTCACTAACGAAAGATTGTGTCACATCCGCTTTCGAACCTTATTTTCCATTTTCAGGATATTTGTCCTGAATGTAAATGCATAGTGCTGTGAACAGTCACTTACGGAATTTTTATTTATTTCTGTAAACTGGTCTTCGAGCCGTTTTAGGCTCATCTTCAGTAGACATGCAGAAGGTACAAATTTACGTTTGTGGCGTGATGCTGGGTAATATTTTATGGCAATAAATATTTCATAAGTGATGGATCGCAGTTACTTGTATTTACATTCAGTTAATTTAGAGTCTCACTGTTCTACAATACGCATTATGGACAAGCTTTATGTCAGACTTAATCTCGCTTACATAATTTCATGCCATTGCATCTTCATTGACTTCCTCTCAATCATCCATTCGTTTCAGTGACTCTGACTGAACTCATATCAGTTGGTAATTTATTTTTCACTTTTAGAAGTTTGGGCAGAGAAATTTTTCCTTTCGAATAACATTTTGGTCATTATGAATAACAATATAGGAGGGGGTACGAAAAGCTTTCCGGAACAGCGCTGCCCTGAGCGAAGCTTGTGTATTACGCATTTTTCTTGCAAGCGGTGCCTCGTGCAACTCCTTAAGAGTTCATAACTTCCTCTGGCGCCGCCAGTGAAGTTTTTATCTTCCCGTAGTGAATTTTTTCGCTGCAGCTGTCTCGATTTTTATGTTGGAGATTGTTAGTGAATAAGGCGCTGCTGTAGAATTTTGCTTCCTGCCCGGGGTAGGGAAATCTGTAGAAACTGTTATGATAAAATGTTTACAAATACAGTGCTACGGGAGAAGTAAGCAGTGTGTTGGGAGATGACAAACCTCTTTCCGGACGTCTATCAGCTTCATGACCAAATGAAACTGTCGATAAAATTTGTGAACTTGAAGGCGGCCGACTGGATTCTCTTGTGATCGGTTCAGCGAATTTTAACCGAAGATTTGGGGATGAGACTGGTCGTCGGGTTCTGGCTGACCTACAAACCGAGCACCCAGTAGATGCATGCCCTGGTTTGAAAGCAGTGCTCCAGATTTTTCCCCCAGATTATTACTGGTAATGAGCGATGGCGCTATGAACTGTGACAGAAAAAGAAAATGATTCCATGACGTACAAGGGGTCAAGAAAGTGGAAAAAGATGTGAATTTACCGATTGGACAATTGTATTATGTATAATACAGAATACGTTGGAGTTAATGAGATTGTTTTGTAAAATAAAAAAGAAATTCTTTACTTTAATAAAATTCTTTTCTACCTTCTTGTATAACTTACAAGGGGAGGCCGCCAATTGTGAAATTCAGATTCGATTCATACTGCGCATAATAAAAGCTCATGGCCAGAGTTGTAATGTGGCAAAGCACCAAGATGCACTTCTCAGCCGTTGTCGAGAAAATCGACAGTTAAAATAAACCGTTTCGGTGAAATACTCTCTACGATTAATAATTTTCTACAGCGTCGTGGCGCAGCGGTAAGCGCTCGGGTTCGTAATCTGAAGGTAAACTATTAATGAATTGCTTATGCATGTTGGTGAAGGCGGATCGCTCTCCAATTGTACCGCCTCCATTTTTCCGTGTG
Organism: Schistocerca serialis cubense; assembly: GCF_023864345.2. NCBI lineage: Eukaryota > Metazoa > Arthropoda > Insecta > Orthoptera > Acrididae > Schistocerca > Schistocerca serialis. Next base: position 172,805,283 of record NC_064641.1, read on the forward strand.
TTTAACAGGGTGTACCAAAGCTCTCACGTCCGCACTGATTTTCGACGATGTTATAACTTGCGCTAGGGACCGCATCTACCTTCTTTCGAAGTTAGCAGGCAACTACGCTGTTATGCGGCGGCTCGTTTCGGCCCATTCAACATCTGTCCTTCAAGTGTAACGAGCGAGTAACGGAGTTTATATTTCATACCTGCCACAGCAAATTTGTGTTCGTGGGGCTTCTATTCTAATTCGAACGTTTGACTTACGCTATACGTATTCGTTTCGGAATATCGTTTCTACGTCTTCCGTTAACTATACGTGGTTAACATTATGAAGACAATTAATAACATTTGTGAAACACAACTTTGTTTGCGGAAAACATTATGATATATATATATATATATATATATATATATATATATATATATATGTGTGTGTGTGTGTGTGTGTGTGTGTGTGTGTGTGTATGTATACACACATTTGAATTACAAAAAACAAATACAAAAAAAATACATGGCGGGAGATTCGATCCGGTGACCTTCGAATTACGAACCCGAGCGCTTACCGCTGCCCCACGACGCTGTAGAGAATTGTCAATCGTAGAGAGTATTTCACCGCAACGGTTTCTTTTAACTGTCGATTTTCTCGACAACGGCTGAGAAGTGCATCTTGGTGCTTTGCCACATTACACCTCTGGCCATGACCATTTATTATGCGCAGTATGAATCGAATCTGAATTTCACAATTGGCGGCCTCCCCTTGTTAGTGGATAATTTTTGTATTAGATGTCATGTAGATTCCTCTGTATGATGACACTTTTGCCATCCAATTGATCTGTTCTTTCCATTTGGGCACAACTGTGATCTCGTCTCTATTTTCTGTTATAAGAATGGATCCCTTGAAAACGGCTACAGAGCCTAAATTGCTACAGCGCCCAAATTGAAGTAAAGGAATATGCAAATGCCGAAAGAGTTATCACTTAGACGATAAAACCATTCGGTTTGTGTTGACAGCCAATTCACAATATACTCCACAAACGAATGTGTTCCACAATTCGCCGTTCAGACAACGTAGTTTCTGTATTACATCCGTAGCAGCGGGGAAAGTGATTCTTCGAATTTTATTGTGACAAATTCTATTAACGTTCTAAACAGATAAATGGCATGTTTTTCGTGGTACACCATTTAGTCTCCTGCCACATACTTCAACCATCAATAAAGAACGAAATAAGGAAGGATAACGTACCATTTTGTTAGACGTCAAGGATTTCAAAATGGTTCAAATGGCTCTGAGCACTATGGGACTCAACTGCTGAGGTCATTAGTCCCCTAGAACTTAGAACTAGTTAAACCTAACTAACCTAAGGACATCACACACATCCATGCCCGAGGTAGGATTCGAACCTGCGACCGTAGCGGTCCCGCGGTTCCAGACTGCAGCGCCAGAGCCGCGCGGCCACTTCGGCCGGCTCAAGGATTTCACTAGAAGCGCTAATCATAATGTGTTTTATAACTTACATACATTCATGAGCTGGGGAACATACCTGCCAAACAATTTTATTTTTACTTTCGTAAACAATTTTCATAGCCTTCACCGGTTTTGGCTCGTTCATCGTCAGAAGAGTAGACATTGACACTTATGGAGCCTTAAAAGTTGTCTGATATTATGATTTAGAACCTACCATAATATGGCTAACTCAAGCTAAGAAACAGATTCCCATAAGCGGGAAGAGGCCTCTTTCTTCCTGACAGGTCGTGACATGGACCCTACTAGGTTCTGAAGCATTGGGGAGCACCATGACGGCCGAATCGTCTCCCATGATTCACTAGAGACTTGGGGCTGGGCACCTGTCGCAAACATTCACTCTGTGAAGTTCCAGATGTGCTCAGTATGAGAATACGTGACCCGTTGTAGCCAAATGATACTCTCACAATTCTGCAGCGATGAAGTGGTGCATTGTCTTCTTCAAATTACAGGACACTAGGATAACGCACACGATAGGACAGTAGACCCCAGTTTCGTTCGCTGGTGACTGACAATGACACATCATGTGGCCATTTCATTTCAAGTACACTAATATAAAAGTACATGCACCAACTGCTGGCTAGCTCGATGCATTGTCTCAGGCCTTTTCAACTTTCTCATACCTCACGCTTTTCAACTTTCTCATACAGAGGCGCGTATCAAACTTCTTCCCAGAAAAGGAAGCTAACGATCAACAGTGAGGGTAGAAGCTTGTTATAAAACATGCTTCCCCTGCAATACTCCTCTCCATTGCGGTTCTTGCTTGACTTGCACACTGCAACCCCATTTAAAATGAACCAGATTAAAATGTGTGCACTATACTTACTGTTAGTAAATCACTTTTGCCCTGCACACCTTACTTCTGAACTGACAGAAATTGGACGACTTCAGACTGTTAATGCTTTGTGCCTAACGAATAATAAAAACAACCATAATAATAAAAACTGTGTACAGCACTATAGCAGCCCTTATATAGTTACAGTTGTGTCGTGCTGTCAATTAATTCATTTGTTTCGAAGCGAGTAATGAAGCAATTTCTGGACTACTACACACATCAAAAAAGTCTTGCCTCACTGTGGTTCCCAAAACGCCTGAAGATAGACTTTGACTGTGGATATTGTATCACAGACACACTCCCTAGGACTGTTCAGAGATGTCCCTAAACCAACCAAAAATATGTAAACAACCATGCATGAGGAGCGCCTATTAGACGGAGAGGGTCCGACAGCCGATCAGTTCCAGTCATTTCACCAGGAAGGAGATACACGGCTCGTATTTTCTGTAGTTCAACCATATCCAGACGGTCAATACCGCTTTTCGATCACGTCCGCATTGTTACTTTGTACCAGGAAGGGCTCTCAACAAGGGAAGTGTCCAGGCGTCTCAGAGTGAACCACAGCTATGTTGTTCGGACATGGAGGAGATACAGAGAAACAGGAACTGTCGATGACATGCCTCGCTCAGGCTGCCCAAGGGCTACTACTGCAGTGGATGACCGCTACCTACAGATTATGGCTGGGAAGAACCCTGACAGTAACGCCACTATGTTCAATAATGCTTTTCGTGCAGACACAGGACGTCGTGTTACGACTCAAACTGTGAGCAATAGGCTGCATGATGCGCAACTTCACTCCCGACGTCCATGGCGAGGTCTATCTTTGCAACCACGACACCATGCAGCACGGTACAGATGGACACAACAACATGCCGAATGGACAGCAAAGGATTGGCATCACATTCTCTTCACCGATGAGTGTCGCATATGCCTTCAACCAGACAATCGTCGGAGACGTGTTTGGAGGCAACCGGGTCAGGCTGAACGCCTTAGACACACTGTCCAGCGAGTACAGCAAGGTGGAGGTTCCCAGCTGTTTCGATGCCATTATGTGGGACCGCTGGTGGTCATGGAAGGCGCCGTAACGGAGTACGATACGTGTATTCCATCCTCCGACCGATAGTGTAACCATATCGGCAGCATATTGGCGAGCCATTCGTCTGCATGGACGACAATTTGCGCCCCCATCGTTTCAGGATAACGACATCGCTCGACTAGAGTGGTCGCATATACTCCAGACATGAACCCTATCGGACATGCCTGGGATGGATTTAAAAGGGCTCTTTATGGTCGACGTGACCTGTCAACCACTCTGAGGGTTCTAACTCGAATCGCTGTTGATGAGTGGGACAATCTGGGCCAACAGTTCCTTGATGAACTTGTGAATAGTATGCCACGACGAATACAGGCATGCATCAATGCAAGAGGATGTGCTACTAGGTATTAGAGGTACCGGTATGTACAGCAATCTGGACCATCACCTCTGAAGACCATGTTGTGTGGTGGCACAACATGCAACGTGTGGTTTTAATGAGCAATAAAAAGGGGAAAAATGTTTATGTTAATCTCTATACCAATTTTCTGTACAGGTTCCGGAACCCTTTGTGCCGGCCGCTGTGGCAGAGCGGTTCTAGGCGCTTCAGTCCGGAACTGCGCTGCTGCTACGGTCGCAGGTTCGAATCCTGCCTCGGGACTGGATGTGTGTGAAGTCCTTAGGTTAGTTAGGATTAAGTAGTACTAAGTCTAGGGGACATATGACCTCAGATGTTAAGTCCCATAGTGCTTAGAGCCATTTGAACCATTTGAACTCTCGGAATCGAGGTGATGCAAAACTTTTTTTGATGTGTGTATATACAACTTGGAGAAGACATTTTCTTGAGATATTTAGGATTTGTTACGTATATGTCTCAATCTTATCATCAGCGATGAACTGGACAGAGCACAAAATATGTGTGTAAAGGGCGGACTACGTGAGGGACCTCTGAACTCCACCGCATTAATGCTACTATCTGAGAAAAAATAATTATTGACAACTTATGTAATCAGTACACGAGTCTTACAAAATTATGATAACAGTAATGATCTTTTCAAAACAATTTAGTTTAGTGACAGAAACAGAATCGAATAGTTTAGTTTTTACCCCTCAAAAAATTTCATATTACCCCTCAGGGCGTAATTACCCCAGGTTGGGAACCACAGATACAAGGAGATCTGGCAGTGAACAAAAGCACGGTGAGTCGTTGGGCGAGGCGTCTGTAACCATCGCAACAAAGACGCGCAAACCTCTCCGAGACTGATCTCCCGCGTGCCTGTCGGCCTCAAGCAGCTGTGACTCCTGCAATGATGGAACGTGCAGACACTCTCATTCGAGACAATCGACTGATCACAATAAAAACACTTCAAAGCTCAACTGGACATCTCTGTTGGTTGCGCTGACACATTCGTCCACCAGTGGGGTACTCAGAGGTGTGTGCCCGCTAGATTCCTCGCCGCCTAACAATAGGCCATAAAGAGCAACGGAGAAACATCTCTGACGAATTGCTTGCACTTTACGAGGCTGTTCGAGAAAATTTTTTATTGACGGTCGTCACTGGCGACTAAACGTGGGTTCTCCACCTCGAACGGAAGCAAAACGACAGTCCATGGAGTGGCGCCACACCACCTCCCCTCCGAAGAAAAAGTTCAAAGCCGCAGCCTCAGTCGGTAAAGCCATGGCGACGGTCTTCTAGGATTCTGAAACGTTATTCTGTTTGTTGTCCTCCCCCATGGCGTAACGATCAACTCTGAAGTCTATTGCACTACCCTCAGGAAACTGAGAAAACAAATTCAAATGGCTCTAAGTACTATGGACTTAACATCTGAGGTCATCAGTCCCCTAGACATGTTGTTTTTGTGGTCTTCAGTCCTGAGACTGGTTTGATGCAGTTCTCCATGCTACTCTAACCTGTGCAAGCTTCTTCATCTCCCAGTACTTATTACAACCTACATCCTTCTGAATCTGCTTAGTGTATTCATCTCTTGGTCTCCCCCTGCAATTTTTCCCTCCACGCTGCCTTCCAATGCTTAATTTGTGATCCTCTCATGCCTCAGAACATGTCCTAAAAACCGGCCCCTTCTTCTTGTCAAGTTGTGCCACAAACTCCTCTTCTCCTCAATTCTATTCAATACCTCCTCATTAGTTATGTGATCTACCCATCTAATCTTCAGCATTCTTCTACAGCACCACGTTTCGAAAGCTTCTATTCTCTTTGTGGCTACACTCCATACAAATACTTTCAGAAACGAATTCCTGACACTTAAATCTATACTCGATGTTAACAAATTTATCTTCTTCAGTAACGCTTTCCTTGCCATAGCCAGTCTACATTTTAAATCCTCTCTATTTCGACCATCATCAGTTATTTTGCTCCCCAAATAGCAAAACTCCTTTACTACTTTAAGTGTCTCATTTCCTAATCTAATTTCCTCAGCATCACCCGACTTAATTCGACTACATTCCATTATCGTCGTTTTGCTTTTGATGATCTTCATCTTATATCCTCCTTTCGAGATACTGTCCATTCCGTTCAACTGCTCTTCCAGATCCTTTGCTGTCTCTGACAGAATTACAATGTCATCGGCGAACCTCAAAGTTTTTATTTCTTCTCCATGGATTTTAATACCTACTCCGTAGTTTTCTTTTGTTTCCTTTACTGCTTACTCAATATACAGATTGAATAGCATTGGGGATAGGCTACAACACTGTCTCACTCCCTTCCCAACCACTGCTTCCCTTTCGTGCCCATCGACTCTTATAACTGCCATCTGGTTTCTGTACAAATTGTAAATAGCCTTTCGCTCCCTGTATTTTACCCCTGCCACCTTTAGAATTTGAAAGAGAGTATTCCAGTCAACATTGTCAAAAGCTTCCTCTAAGTCTACAAATGCTAGAAACGTTGGTGTGCCTTTCCTTAATCTTTCTTCTAAGATACGTCGTAGGGTCAGTATTGTCTCACGTGTTCCAACATTTTTACGGAATCCAAACTGATTTACCCCAAGGTAAGCTTCTATCAGTTTCTGCATTCGTCTCTAAAGAATTCGTGTTAGAAGTTTGCAGCTGTGACTTATTAAACTGATAGTTCAGTAATTTTCACATACCTGCTCTCTTTAGGATTGGAATTATTATATTCTTGAAGTCTGACAAGGGAACCTCCCCATCGCACCCCTCTCAGATTTAGTTGTAAGTTGGCACAGTGGATAGGCCTTGAAAAACTGAACATAGATCAATCGAGAAAACAGGAAGAAGTTGTGTGGAACTATGAAAAAAATAATCAAAATATACAAACTGAGTAGTCCATGCGCAAGATAGGCAAAATCAAGGAGAGTGTGCGTACACGAGCGCCGTGGTCCCGTGCTTAGCGTAAGCAGATGCGGAACGTGGGGTCCTTGGTTCAAGTCCTCCCTTGAGTAAAAATTTTATTTTCGCAAAGTTATGATCCGTCCGTTCGTTCATTGACGTCTCTGTTCACTGTAATAAGTTTAGTGTCTGTGGTTTGCGACCGCACCGCAAAACCGTGCGATTAGTAGACGAAAGGACGTGCCTCTCCTATGGGAACCGAAAACATTTGATCGCAAGGTCATAGGTCAACCGATTCCTCCACAGGAAAACACGTCTGATATATTCTATACGACACTGGTGACGGCATGTGCGTCACATGACAGGAATATGTTGTCGACCCACCCAACTTGTACCCTTGGCGAATGGGTAAAAAGATTCTTCTACCTTGCCAGATTTAGTTTTTCTTGTGGATGTGATAATCACTCCCAAAAAAGTGATGAAAACGTAAGACTTTGTCACATAAACTGAAAATAAAAAATTAAAATTTTCAGTCCAGGGTAGACTTGAACCAAGAACCTGTTCTTCCGCAGCTGCGCACGCTAACCCTGAGACCATGGCGCTCCTTCATTTTTTCTCCTTTATGTTGCCTATTTTACGCTTGGACTATTCAGTTTGTATATTTTGCTTATTTTTTTCGTAGTTCCATACAATTTCTTCCTGTTTTCTAGATTGATCTGTGTTCAGTTTTTCAAGGCCTATTCACTGTGCCACCTTATAACTAAATCTGAGGGGGGTGCGATGGGGAGGTTCCCTTGTGAGGATATTTCGCCTGTCTCATACATCTTGCTCACCAGATGGTAGAGTTTTGTCAGGACTGGCTCTCCCAAGGCCGTCAATAGTTCTAATGGACCCCTAGACATAGAACTACTTAAAGCTAACTAACCTAAGGACATCACACACATCCATGCCCGAGGCAGGATTCGAACCTGCGACCGTAGCAGCTGCGCTGTTCCAGGCTGAAGCGCCTAGAACCGCTCGGCCACAGCAATAAAAATACAAATGATCTTTTCCTTCTCCATGTCAGTGCAAGACCTTACACAAGTCTGCGCACCCAGAGGAGCTCACAAAACTGTATTGGACTGTTCTTCCTCATCCACGATAGAACCTGGATCTCACATCTTGGGAGTTCCATCTGTTTGGCCCAATGAAGGATGCACTCCGAGGGAAGCAGGACTTCGATGATGGGGAGATTATTCAAGCAGCAAGACGTTGGCTCCGACATCCACCAGTACAGTAGTACCATGCGGGCACACAGGCACTCCGAGTAAGATGACGTAATGCCGTCGCATTGGAGATTACGATGAAAACTAGCGTTTTGTAGCCAGAAGAATAAGGAATAATATGGAGTATGGCGAATTCTGAATAAATCCAACCTGATTTCAGAAAAAAATATGTTTCATTACTTACTGAACGCCCCTCGTATTGGCGTGAGTCCCACACGCTTCGGAAATGTTCAGAGTCTTTTGTACGCGGTCGCCTTTGTAGGCGCCCTCTTTCATAGTTCTTGGAGCATTCTGGTCTGGAAGTAATTACTTTCCTTTTCAATTTGGGTCTTCAATTTTTTCGGAGATTGCACTGCCTAATGTCAAGGTCTCTGCCGACATAGTAATCCTTTGTTAGGAGCAATTTTACTGAGTGTTCCTCTCACCGGTTCTGCATCAGCAGACAGGGCAAAAGTCAGTTCTCAAGCATTGAAAGAATCGTGACTCTTCAAATCAAGTGCATTATGAAGACATTTATGACAAGCGACGGCGTGGTGGAAAACGTGCAGTTTCATGGAAGCATTTTATTTGCGAAGCACATGTTTCAAAACTTGCGAAACTGTTTCAGCACATCGCTACGAAATCGATTTGAATCTTACCATTACAAATGGCACTGAGCACTATGCGACTTAACTTCTGAGGTCATCAGTCACCTGGAACTTACAACTAATTAAACCTAACTAACCTAAGGACATCATACACATCCATGCCCGAGGCAGGATTCGAACCTGCGACCGTAGTGGTCGCTCGGTTCCAGACTGTAGCGCCTAGAACCGCACGGCCACTGCGGCCGGCAATCTTACCATTACGAAGGGCCACAGTACTATGGGCGAACGCTAGTGATAGCAGAAACATCTATCGGTTTGTGATTCACTAGGCTCTCTTTCTTACGATGTTGTGAAGATTAGCCAATCAACACTCCATGTGCACAGCATAATCACATTAATGTGACGACCGTCTATGTTTGACGTCAGAGTGCAATAACCACTCACAGACGGCAGGCGGCAGCACTAGCAGTGGAGGGCATATAAAGCGTGTAGGGGGAGCGGAGGTGCGGAAAACGGTGCTGTCTTTGGTTTTGCATTGCGGAAACGGAGAGATTTATCTGGTCAAAGGGTCAGAAGGTCATGGACATTGGCTTTTGGGCCAACGATGGAAGTAATTCCGGAACGGCGTAGTTTGTAATTTGTTCACGTGCGGCCATGGTCAAAATATGCTGTGGATGGCTAAATGGTGCTATCCAAAACCGACGCGGAGGCAACTGTTGTGAACCACGGGCCGTTGAGGACAGGGGTGAAAGACGGCTGCGAAGATGTGTACGGGCGAACTCTTGAGCAAATGACCGCCCAAAAAAGCCAGGGGACTAACAACGGTGAGTCCTTAACAACCACTCAGCGAACGTTACTGCATATGGGCCTCTTGCTGGAGACGCCTGGTTCACGCACCACGCCGACTGCTGCTCATCGGTGACGAAGACTGGAATTTGCACACCAGTACCAAACTGGACGTCCGCTGAGTGGCGACAGGTGGGAGTTTTCAATTGAATAATGTTTTTTGCTCCGTCGGACAAATGGTCCTTGGCACGTACGGCGTGCAACGTCTGAAAGCAAACATCCTGCAATAATCGTCGAAAGGTTCCAAGCCAGAAGAAAGAGCATTATGGTCTGAGAATTGTTTCGCGGCATACCCTGGGTGATCTCGTCATTCTGGAAGGTAGATTCGATCGATAAAAGTATGCATCTATCCTCGGAGCTTTTGACAATGTTGACTGGAATACTCTCGTTCAAATTCTAAAGGTGGCGGAGGTAAAATACAGGGAGCGAAAGGCTATTTACAATTTGTACAGAAACCAGATGTCAGTTATAAGAGCCGAGCGGCATGAAAGGGAAGCAGTGGTTGGGATGGGAGTGAGACAGGGTTGTAGCCTCTCCCCGATGTTATTCAATCTGTATATCGAGCAAGCAGTAAAGGAAACAAAAGAAAAATTCGGAGTAGGTATTAAAATCCATGGAGAAGAAATAAAAACTTTGAGGTTCGCTGATGACATTGTAATTCTATCAGAGACAGCAAAGGACTTGGAAGAGCAGTTGAACGGAATGGACACTGTCTTGAAACGAGGATATAAGATGAACATCAACAAAAGCAAAACGAGGATAATGGAATGTAGTCGAATTAAGTCGGGTGATGCTGAGGGAATTAGATTAGGAAATGAGGCACTTAAAGTAGTAAAGGAGTTTTGCTATTTGGGGAGCAAAATAACTGATGATGGTCGAAGTAGAGAGGATATAAAATGTAGATCAGCAATGGCAAGGAAAGCGTTTCTGAAGAAGATAAATTTGTTAACATCGAGTATAGATTTAAGTGTCAGGAAGTCGTTTCTGAAAGTATTTGTATGGAGTGTAGGCATGTATGGAAGTGAAACGTGGACGATAAATAGTTTGGACAAGAAGAGAATAGAAGCTTTCGAAATGTGGTGCTACAGAAGAATGCTGAAGATTAGATGGGTAGACCACATAACTAATGATGATGTATTGAATAGAATTGAGGAGAAGAGGAGTTTGTGACACAACTTGACTAGAAGAAGGGATCGGTTGGTAGGACATGTTCTGAGGCATCAAGGGATCACCAATTTCGTATTGGAGGGCAGCGTGGAAGGTAAAAATCGTAGAGGGAGACCAAGAGATGAATACACTAAGCAGATTCAGAAGGATGTAGGTTGCAGTAAGTACTGGGAGATGAAGAATCTTGCACAGGATAGAGTAGCATGGAGAGCTGCATCAAACCAGTCTCAGGACTGAAGACCACAACAACAACAAAATTCTCGGAGACCACGGCCACCCCTGCATGCTGTTTCAATTTTCTCGGGACGATGGCCTCTACCTGAAGGACAAAGCAAAGTGACACACAACTCGCAGTGGACGTGCGTTGTTCAAAGACCAAGATCAGTTTACCGTTCTCCCCTAGCCTCCAAACTCCCTTGATGTAATTCAATCGAGAATCTGTGGGACCACCTCGATCGGGCTGTTCGCGCCATGGAATCCTCGACCGAGAAACCTAGCGCAGCTGGCCACTGCACTGGAGTCGACATGGCGCCACATCCCTGGTGGTACCTCCCGAAATCTCACTGACTCAGTTCCTGCACGTTTCGCAGCGGTCTGCCCGGAAAAAGTTGGTTATTCGCACTTTTCACAAAAACACTCCGTCCACAGGCCGCAAGCGACCCATCGGGACATCCGACCGCTGTGTCATCCTCCGAGGAAGATGCGGATAGGAGGTGTGGTGTCACCGCCAGACACCACACTTGCTAGGTGGTAGCCTTTAAATTGGCCGCGGTCCGTTAGTATACGTCGGACCCGCGTGTCGCCACTATCAGTGACTCCAGACCGAGCGCCGCCACACGGCAGGTCTATTCTAGAGAGACTCCCTAGCACTCGTCCCAGTTGTACAGCCGACTTTGCTAGCTATGGTTCACTGACTATATACGCTCTCATTTGCCGAGACGACAGTTTAGCTTAGCCTTCAGCTACGTCATTTGCTACGACCGAGCAAGGCGCCATATTCAGTTACTATGTCTTCTGAACAGATAATATTGTGACTCATGTACCGTCAAGGGATTAAAGTTAAGTATCAACCTAAATTCGTCCGCTTACTGAATTCTAATTCCTTGTCACGTTCCAGATCTCACGTCAGTATAGTTCTTCCCTCCTCACGTCAGCCTGCGTGAGCTAAAACGCGTGCATTTCGGCCTCCTCTCGTAACACGTGTTGGCTCTTCTGCCAACACAACAGGAGGGACATGGAGTCACCACACCGCTCTCCCGGTCGTTATGATGGTATTCTTGACCGAAGCCGCTACTATTCGGTCGAGTAGCTCCCCGAATGGCAACAGCGCATGGCGGCCTGGATGGTCACCCATCCAAGTGCCGACCACGCCCGACAGCGCTTAACTTCGGTGATCTCACGGGAACCGGTGTATCCACTGCGGCAAGGTCGTTGCCCGCGCTTTTCACAGGTAGTCACATTAATATGACGACTGAGGTTGGTGGAAGGACTTCCACACTGGAACGTCTGTTTTTTTTTTTATACAGCTGGACTGCACGGAAGGGGGTCTGTACAGAGAGGCAAGACCCACGACCTGTGAGACAGCGCCTTCAGTTGCTCGTCTCTCTGGATGCGGATTCCTTCTAACGAGAGCAGAGCGGGCGCCGCCACCCGACTGTTCCAGAGTGGCCACTGGCTGGACTTATCGGTTCGTTTCGAGTCCAATCGAAAGCCAATTTCCGCACGCCGCCCGCGCGGTTTAATTCTTCTTCACAATAGTCGGCTGTGGATTGCACTCGCTCGCAGCCTCCCTCCACGCCCTATCCTGATGAACTGCCCCCGCAAGGCCATTGCTGAAACTGCCTGGAGATAGCCGTCCTTTCCGAATGTGTAAATACAGTACTGCCATACAGCTCGGTAACTTTTCAAAGTGCTGGAGTGCTATGACACACTCTGTCGAGTAACAGAACACAAGGACGCCGTCGTTACGCACGCGACACCTTGCGCTGCGTAATATTTTCAATAACGCCGTGCATAAAAATGGGATTTTTCCGGGACTCGTGCCTCGGGTTCTAATTGTGGCAGAAAGGCAGTTTTGTGTTAGCAGAAGAGCCAACACAGTGATACGAGTGGAGGCCGAAGTGCACGCGTTTTAGCTCACGCAGAAAGCGGACTTAATTAGTTTGATACTTAACATTAATCCCTTAATGATGAACGTCGCTCTTGACGGTACATGATTCACAATATTATCTGTTCAGGATACATTCTTGATGTAATTATAGTAACTGAATATGGCGCCTTGCTAGGTCGTAGAAAACGACGTAGCTGAAGGCTATGCTAAACTGTCGTCTCTGCAAATGAGAGCCTATGTAGACAGTGAACCATCGCTAGCAAAGTCGGCTGTACAACTGGGGCGAGTGCTAGGGAGTCTGTCTAGACTCGACCTGCCGTGTGGCGGCGCTCGATCTGCAATCACTGATTGTGGCGACACACGGGTCCGACGTATACTAACGGACCGCGGCCGATTTAAAGGCTACCACCTAGCAGGTGTGGTGTCTGGCGGTGACACCACAGGCAGGGCCACGTGTTTTGGACAGCTCTTGGACTACGTACCATTTGTATACTAAACAGAAGGTCGTCTTAGTGTCAGTATCCTGAAGTGCAGGCTCGATGTTTGAATATTACACTCTGCCTCCAGCTTAGGCAAATGGAACAAATCGGCTGGTTCTTTTTGCACGAGATGTGGTCCGCGGTGGGTCCTAAAGGTCTTACGAGGGCACCATTTAGTTCATGGGCGGTTTCTGATAAAAGCAGAAAAAATTGGTTTTTGGGCGCCAAAATCATGCTGCGGATTCCAAGACCGCTATTCCTAGCAAATGGCTGAAATTTTTACGATGTAATCCTAAGACTCTGACCTCTAACAATCTTGAAAATATTCTTGATATCTTTATCAAATTTCAAGACACAGAGGTTCAAATTTACACAACCTGGACGGGTAAAATTCTTCTTCTTCTTGGTTGGCTCTACAATCCTTGGAGAACTTTGGCCTCCTGTATCACCTGCCTCCATTTTTCTCTGTCCATCGCCTTCCTTCTCCAATTTCTTATTCCCATCGCCTTTAGATCTTCTTCCATATCGTCCAGCCACCTTTTCCTGGGTCTACCTCTTCTCCTTCTCCCATCATATTTTTCCACGAGAATTTTCTTGACACTCCGAGTTTCTGGCATTCTCTGTACATGTCCTCCCCATCTTATTCTTCCCTGCTTAATTTTAAAAACAACATTCATCTGCCCTAAAAGTGTTTGTAGTTCTACATTTGTCTTTACTCTCCAGCCTTCTTCCTCTCTCACTGCTACAAAAATCCTTCTCAGTATCTTTCTTTCCCATCTCAATAACCAGTTCTACTCCTTTAATGTCAATACCCATCCTTCTGATCCATATATTACTATAGGTCTTAATATGGTCGTGTATATTTTGATTTTTGTATTCCTATTAACATTCCTGCAATTAAATACATTCTGCAAGGCAAAATAGCAACGATTTCCGCTCGCTATACTTCCTTGAATTTCTACTGTTACTTTATTGTTCTCCGTTATTACAGAATCTAAATATTTAAATATTTTCACTCTTTCATATTCTTTCCCATTCATTACTATTGAAGTCTTTTGTCCGTTTATATTGGCTCCCCCATCACTATATACTTTGTTTTGTTTATGTTTACTTCAAAACCTACTTCTCTCGCTGCTTCCTCTAACGCATCGTAGTTCCCCTTTAGTGCCCTTACATTCCTTGCCATTAATACTACGTCATCCGCATACACTGCCACTTAAAGTTGCCGATTAGGTATTGTTCCTCCTGGTGCAATACGCACGCAAAATCCGGCGTGAAGCGAAAACGTAGTTCATAAAGCGACTTAACGCGGAGATCTATGCTGTAACCAGAAGGTTCTAGGAACCCACTGTTGCAGTACTGAAGCATATGCAAAAATTTTATACACATACAGCTCGGTCTGAGGTGTGAAATGATACAGATTTGCGTTACTTCAATTTCACATAAGCAAACCAACGAAATTTTACTGTCGCATGAAATTGTTTTCAAATGAGTGATATGCCCTGATGTAGCACGGAAAAGAGGAGAATCGGCGGAAAAACGCTCTATCGGAGCACAAAAAATGTGAATATGCTCCTATTGAAAAGATTCTTACTTAAAAATTGAGTACTAGCTGCTTCGTTCTACATTCCTCAAAACCTTCAAATATTTTCCCGAAACTTTTAGAATACTAAAATACTAGTGCTTTTTCATACTGAGAGAGGAGACAATGGCAGTGAGAAAGAGATGGAAAAATAATAATTGCTGGAAGATAGTATGCGGTAGTTGTGGTGTAGAAAGAGCGTAGGAGGCAATGGCAGTGTGAGAGAAAGAGAGGCGCACAGTGACAGTGGAACTTAGTTAACAGTGAAGAACAATCTAGGAAAAGAGTGAAGGAGACAGTGCCAGTGGGCGAGAAATAAAGCGAAGGAGAAAGTGGAGAGGGTGAGAGTCAGAGATAATGAGAGACAATCCATAAGTATCACAACGAAAGAGAGACAGCAGCAGTGGGAAGGAATGAATAATACAGTAGCAGTAAGACAGAGTGAGAGGGAGAGAGTGACAGTGAGGGTCGGTAGTAGTAGTAGTAGTTGTAATAGGACAGAACGAAGGAGACTGTGGATGTAATACATGGGTCAATGACAGAGAGACTCAAAGAGAAAACGACAATGAGTTGGGCTGAATGAATGTGTGAGTGAGTGGATGGGTATGAGGAATTACAGCGATGGACCAGTGGGTATGAGCGAGTTATAGTTGGGGTAGCGTGCAGAAGTGAGATGTGAGTTGCATGTTAAAAAGAACATGAATGTGGTTGCTTGCTAAAAATTTTGGGAAAATTTTTAAAGTTGCTGAGGAAGGTAGAATGAGGTAGCTGGTACCCCACATTTCAGCCAGAGTCTTTTAAAACCGGGGCGTATTAGCCAATGGACGCTCACCTCGTTCGTGTAGCCCTTATGTTTCTGAATTGTTAAGGCCGGTGGCTGTATCCTTTCTTCGAGTTTTCATGATGTTATCTCGCAGCAAAATGACGCCAGACCGCATGTTACCCATGCTGTCTTGCCCTAGCGTAAAACAGAGGGTGTTTGACTGTTGCCTGGGCTAGAGCACTATCGACTGTGGTAGGCTTAAAACATCGCGTCTTGAATTGCAGAGAGACTGACACATCATCACTCTCCGGCCATTACGACTGATGAACTCATTTACAGAGATGATATAGTGTGGAACCACCGGAAAAATGTTGTAGTATTGATGGCGTGTCAGTCTCTCGACAATTCATGACGAGATGTTTTCAGTCTGGCCCGGGTAACAGTCAAACACGCTCTGTATTATGCTAGAGCAAGACAGCACGGGTAACATGCGGTCTTGTGTTATCTTGTTGAAACATAACGTAACACAGAAGATAGGGCACAGCCACCAACCTTAAAACATCATAAACATAGGGGCTATGCAAATCAGAAGTGAGAGTCTTGTGAAATCGGTGGCACACCATACAATGACGCTAGTCGCAGGGCCCCTAGCCGATAACGAATGCAGACTGCCTAAGGTCATTCTCCTCGGAGCTCCAAAATATTTTAAGATGTATGCAGGATCAGGGCTCGTTTGAAAAGACGAAGTGGTGGTAGTCCTGTCCTCAGTGTTGTTGCCACCTCTCTGCTCTGCAGGAATGGTAGGCGTCTGGTGCAAACGTCATCGCATTGTCTCTGTGGACAGCTGCCTTGGTGAAAACGATCTCATTTCCTGAGTCTGTTTTCGTGTCATCAAACACAGCAGAGCAGACAATGACTCTCCTCTCAGGCGCTAGACGCGTGGGACTGTAGAGATGCTGAACGGCGTAGAGTATGGCCATCCTGAACCTGTCGATTGCTATAGTAGTCGTCATATTCCGAAAAAAGTGAGCAGCAACGTTTAGGAACGATAAACCACAGTATCTACAGGCAACGATCCTGCCGCTATCGAATCCCGAAACTGCTCATAGATGTTTCTCCTTCTTATACAAGGTATGCCACCGTCTTTTTTCAAATTTGTCGTTCAAATTTCGTATCTGATTGAGAAACTTCCAGCTGGATCTTTGCTTGTGTATAAAATGTAGATGGCGTTATCCTACTGAATTTGTGCGGTTGTGCTGAAAAGTTGATTATTTTTCATACTGGAGTTTTGAGCTGAGTTACTGTGCTTGCAGAAAATAATAATGAGTTAAGAATGGGTCTGCCTTTTGCGAGTACACTAGTTATTATTTTGTTTTAACATCTAAATATGTTTCACCGCGGTTGTGGCATTCTCAGGGCTTTTTTTCTTTTATTTTCCTTAAATACATACATACAGATTACTTTAAAGTGTCCAAGCCGCAGCATTATAGCAAGACGCAGTGTTCACAAACGAGCGGGAGAAAAGGTGAAGGAACACGTTCAAAATACGAAACATAATTCATGAATAACAAACTACACCAAATACCTCGCCACATATAAGCTTTACAAAACTTCTTGTGGTGTCACCGCCAGACACCACACTTGCTAGGTGGTAGCTTAAATCGGCCGCGGTCCATTTAGTACATGTCGGACCCGCGTGTCGCCACTGTGTAATCGCAGACCTAGCGCCACCACCAAGGCAGGTCTTGTGATACGAGAGAGCACTCGCCCCAGTTGTACGAGAACCTAGCTACCGCCCAGTTGTACGGACAACATAGCTAGCGATTGCACGTGCTAAGCCTTGCTCTCATTTGCCGAGAGATAGACAGTGGAATAGCCCTCTGCTAAGTTAAATAGCGACCACCTAGCAAGGCGCCATTTGTATCAGTGCCTATAGCTTACGAGTATTCAAGAGAGATGTATTCCAAGGACTAATTAAAAGATAAGTAATAAGCATCTACATACTTTTCTTCTTATTCATTTATAAGTTCTCATGTTCCAGACTTCACGCCCGTCTGCGTTAGCCTTGCGTGCCCTATCGGCTACAGCATTGTGTCTAGGCTGTATAGTCTAAACACAACAACATTGGCGACGAGGGAAAAGAGTTCTTTCTGATTTCTTACATTTAATTGTCATGGCTTCGCCACATTCTCCAGATGTACTGTCCGAATTTTATCGCTTGCAGAATCAGCAGACGCAGGCGTTATTGGATGCCCTTGGACAGCTCGTCCAGGGTCAACGTGCGCTGCACACCGATGCGGCCGCTGCCGCTTCTTCGCTACCGCTGCCAGTAAACGCTGTTGCACCTCCCTTTCGACCATACGTGGCAGCCGATGAGACCTGGCACGAGTGGTCTCGCCAGTTCAACTTTCATCTAGCAGCCTACAGAATTCAAGGTAATGAGCGGCAGCCGTTTTTGCTTTCTTGTGTCGGTGTGTCCACATACCGTGTGATAGTGAAATTGTTTCCCCGACGCGACGTAGCAGCTCTGTCCTACGAGGAAATTTTGTCTGCATTAGATGCCTATTTCAAAGAAACAGTTAATGTGGTTGCAAAACGGTATACGTTCTTTCGTACAAAACGTACGGCCGGTCAAACTAATAGGGAGTGGGTAGCAACATTGCAAGGACTTACTAGGGACTGTGCCTTTGAATGTGACTGTGGTCTTTCTTATTCAGATACAATGGTGCGTGATGCAATTGCACAGAACGTTTCTGATGTTCGCATACGGGAGCAAATTTTGAAACTAGTTAATCCCTCCCTTCAACAAGTGATAGACATATTGGATAGACAGGACACACTTGACTGTGCTCAGGAATCTTTTGAAACTTCGCCAGCCGTGTGTAACATTAACCGGCCCGCTGGACGCGCTGCGCGGCCCGGTAACCGGGCCTCGCGCACGTCCGCACAGCTGCCGCCGCGCGCTAAGCCACGTGTGCCGCGCCAGCCCACAAATGTAGTGAAATCGTGCCCGCGGTGTGCTACTAGACATTCGCGTGAACATTGCCCGTCACGCCAAGCTATTTGCTTTTTCTGCAATAAGAAAGGACATGTTCAAAGTGTTTGCCAGAAAAAGCTCAGATCAGACAATCACAATCATTCCAGGCCCTTTGCTTCGCGCCGGAATCGAACCAAGGACACTCAGGCTCGTGGACCTTCGCCTATGGACATTCATGTCGTTAATTCCGCTTCGTCCAGTGACGCTTTCTCTAATGGTAACTGTGTTCGTCCCACAAAAACTGTGCGTCGACGTCGCCGGAAATCACGTCAATTAGCAAGTGATTCTGTACAAGTGTCTGTTCCAATTGCACAAAACAGTCGCTCTTGTCGTCAGCAGAACAATAAACTTTTTGTGGACTTAGACTTTGAAGGCAAAGTGATACCATTCCAGCTCGATACCGGAGCTGCAGTTTCATTGCTCAATCATGACACGTACAAACAACTGGGCAAACCTCCGTTGCGTTCCGCAAATGTTAAGCTAACTACATATTCCGGACAGAAAATTCCTGTGTTAGGACAGTGCAGCCTTCTTGCAACATACAAGGGACAAACAAAACTTGTGTCATTTTACGTTCTTCGTTCTTCTTCTGCAGCGAACTTGTTTGGTCTAGATTTATTTCAGTTGTTTAACATGTCTATTGTAAATCAGGTCCTATCAGTGAATCAGACTGTGCCTACAGACAGTGTTTCTCGGCTGTGTGACGAATTTGCAGACATTTTTGCACCGGGCTTAGGTTGCGCTAAAAACTATGAAGCACATTTAGAACTGAAGGTAAACGCGCAACCGAAATTTTTCAGAGCGCGCAATGTTCCCCACGCATTGCGTCAGGAGGTCGCAAGAACATTACACAATGTAGAATCACAAGGTGTGAGTGAATGTGCGCAATGCCTCTTTCATTTCAGCTCCGCTTCATCGCTTACGCCGTAAAGGTGTTCCATTCGTCTGGACGACGGAATGTGAACGCGCCTTTCGCCAGTTGAAATCGGCGTTGCTTTCTAATACTTGCCTTACGCCATTCGATCCCCGGAAACCCCTTTTGTTGATGGTAGATGCATCGGATTTCGGGATCGGTGCTGTGCTTGCGCACAAAGTTGGCTCCCATGATCGCCCTATTGCCTTTGCGTCCAAATTGCTCTCGTCTGCGCAAAGAAATTATTCACAGATAGAGAAAGAAGCTTTGGCTCTCGTGTTTGGTGTTACTAAGTTCCATGATTTCTTGTATGGTCGTCACTTTACCATCATCACAGACCACAAACCTTTGACATCGCTTTTTCATCCGACCAAGCCTGTACCTCCACGTACAGCGCAGAAATTCATTCGCTGGTCTATTTTCCTCTCGCAGTACCGCTGCGATATCTTGTATCGGTCCACTGCTAAGCACGGAAACGCCGATGCGTTGTCCCGTTTGCCTGTTGCTGAGGATAAAGCATTCGATTCTTCCGAACTTGCTTGCATGTTCATTGATTCGGAAACCGATGAAGTGGTCGAATCGTTTCCGATTGATTTTCGTCGTGTCGCTACAGCCACAGCTGCTGACCCTGTCCTTGCTACTGTTTTACGTTTTGTTGCTACACAATGGCCTTTGTCCAAGTCTCGGATCGAGGATCCGTTGGTTCGCCGATTTTTTGCTCACAAGGAGAGACTTTTTGTTCGACGTGGTGTTTTGTTGTTGCGTTCTGATAATGATCAGTCCAGAGTCGTGGTCCCACGTTCGTTACAGTCCTCTGTTTTACGGCTTCTTCACCAAGGACATTGGGGTATAGTGCGAACGAAACAACTTGCTCGTCAGCACTGTACTTGGTTCGGAATCGATGCTGCGATTACGAATATGTGTTCTTCGTGCCCGGCGTGTGCCGAACAACAGTCCGCACCGCCGCGGAAAGTCTTTGCGTGGCCAAAAGCCACTTCCCCTTGGCAACGCTTGCACATTGATTTTGCTGGTCCATTCTGGAATGCTCGATGGTTGGTTCTGGTCGACGCCTTCAGTAATTTTCCTTTTGTTGTCCGGATGTCTTCCACGACGTCCTCCGCCACCATCCAAGCGTTGTCTGCTATCTTTTGCATTGAAGGTCTTCCGCAGACTATTGTTTCCGACAATGGCCCACAATTCATGTCCGCAGAATTTCAGTCATTCTGCCAGGCCAATGGTGTTCAACATCTGACATCCGCGCCGTTTTCGCCTCAGTCCAACGGTGCCGCTGAACGATTGGTCCGGACTTTCAAGTCACAGATGTTGAAATTGAAAGAGTCGCATTCTCGGGAGGACGCATTGTTGCTCTTTTTGTCTTCGTATCGCTCTCAGCCCCAAGATGGTCGCTCGCCGGCTGAGTTGCTCCACGGTCGTCCTCATCGTACCTTGATGTCTTTGCTGCTTCCGCCGCATCAGGTTCCTGTGCAGCGGCAGACTCCTGCTTTTGCTCCAGGCGACGTTGTATTTTATCGCAACTATCGAGGTTCACGGCGTTGGCTCGCAGGGCGCATTCTTCGCTGCCTCGGCCGCGCGATGTATTTGGTTTTGGGGGCCTCTGGTGAGGTGCGTCGGCATCTCAATCAGCTGCGCCTCTGTCGTCGCTCGGGTTCTGCCGCTCCCCGTCTGCTTTCAGCGACGGTGCCGTCCGGTCAGCGCCCTGGGGACCCATCTACTGGCTCGCCTCATCCCCAGGTGTTACCGACGATGCCTTCCATTTTGCCCCATGGCGACGCGCCGCCGCCGCCGCAGCAGCAGCAGCCGCCGCCGCCGCCGCCGCCGCCACTTGTTCTCCCGCCGGCGCCGCCCGCATTCGACGCTTCGTTGCAGCCGCCAAGCGCCTCCCAGGGTCACGCGCCGCCGATCGCTTCCCGTGACCAGCTGTCCTCCGCCATGGAACTCCCGCCCGTTCCGGACCACATGACGTCATCGCGCGTCGGCTACCCCGACGCAATGGAGGTTGATCCTTCGGTCCCTCCTGTCTCTTTACGGGCGCATACACCGCATGTTGACGTGCACCCTGGACTAGTTTTTCAGGCGTTTCCTAGCTCCCCTCGGACCGAATGGCCGGGTGCGGGTGGCACAGCCTCGCCTGTTGTTAGGCTCCCCACCTCATCGCATACGTCAACATGTGGTCCTCCCCACGGCGGGCGGAAGCCTTATCACACGACCGTTCGCCGATTTGCGGGGGAGGAATGTGGTGTCACCGCCAGACACCACACTTGCTAGGTGGTAGCTTAAATCGGCCGCGGTCCATTTAGTACATGTCGGACCCGCGTGTCGCCACTGTGTAATCGCAGACCTAGCGCCACCACCAAGGCAGGTCTTGTGATACGAGAGAGCACTCGCCCCAGTTGTACGAGAACCTAGCTACCGCCCAGTTGTACGGACAACATAGCTAGCGATTGCACGTGCTAAGCCTTGCTCTCATTTGCCGAGAGATAGACAGTGGAATAGCCCTCTGCTAAGTTAAATAGCGACCACCTAGCAAGGCGCCATTTGTATCAGTGCCTATAGCTTACGAGTATTCAAGAGAGATGTATTCCAAGGACTAATTAAAAGATAAGTAATAAGCATCTACATACTTTTCTTCTTATTCATTTATAAGTTCTCATGTTCCAGACTTCACGCCCGTCTGCGTTAGCCTTGCGTGCCCTATCGGCTACAGCATTGTGTCTAGGCTGTATAGTCTAAACACAACACTTCTACTTATATCCACACTTTTAGCCCAACTACAAATAAACAAGCTTGGCACACAAATACAAACTTGTCACAAGTCAGGACTAGCCAAATACTACAATAGTAAGGCCCAAAACGGGCATATGCCAAGAGTTTTACCTGAAAATACATTTTAAAAATTGGATTATAAACAAAAATTCAATGCAGACGATTTTCGAAAATCCCTTATGTTTTCTGATGACATCGTGCACTAATTTGGACCTGTGGTTGACTACGGTAAGCAACCACAGGACACACACAATATAAAATAAAAGGTAAAACGAATGTATCATTTAAATAACGATAACAACTAAGTTAACATATTTTCTAATATAAATATGTACGTATGAATGTATATCAGAAATACATTAGGTCTAAAACTTTGCTTCCTCCGTTTTGCAATAGACGGCAGTGGTTGGTCATGGGTGTAATACAATAACCTTAGGCATCTGTAAACATAATGCCATAAAAACATTAGTCGATTTGTGATTGCAACATAAAGTTATTCTCGATTAAGTACGTCAACTTACGTACCAATATCTCGCCATTTGCGGGAAGTTTTAATTTTCTGCTCTAACATGAAGAAACCCCCGACTGTGGATTTTAAAATGCTGAGTAAGACCAATGGTGAGAGAACTAGTAATGGAAGAACGTGCAGAGAATGTTTTCAACGCCTTAAGAACGGTGATTTTGATATCGAAGACCGGCATGGCGGCAGAAGACAGAACGTTTTCGTAGCTACTGAAACAGACGAAGACAGTCACAGGACATCATTATCGAAAGCGATTGATGCCTTAGAGCCCAGCACTGAAACACAAACGGCCACAATATAGCGATAGACACGTAAAGGTACTTTTGCAGCAGGTCAGTGCTCGACCCCATGTCGCAAAACCCGTCAAAATACACATAGAAACGTTAAAATGAGAAGTCCAACCTCGGGCATGGATGTGTGTGATGTCAGGTTAGTTAGGTTTAAGTAGTTCTAAGTCCTAGGGGACTGATGACCTCAGATGTTGAGTCCCACAGTGCTCAGAGGCATTTTTGAGAAGTCCTATCCCTCCCGCCGTATTCTCCATACGTTGCTCTCTCTGACTACCACATTTTTCGATCAGTGGCATACAGACTGGCTGACCAGCACTTCCTATCATATGAACAAGTGCAAAATTGAATCGATTCATGGCTCCCCACAAAAGACGCCCAGTTCTTCCACTACGGAATTCATAAACTATCCGAAAAATGGGAGAATGTAGTGGCCAGCGACGGGCAGTGCTATGAATCATAATTTTTCTGTAAGTTTTCCACAATAAAATCCCGAACTTCGAGAAAAAACGGCGTAAGCGAAGTTGTAGACCTAGTAAAAGAAAAAAAAATCGCTGAAGATGCCACAACTGTGGTGAAACATGATTGTGTGTTAAAACAATTTGTGTACTTGCAAAAAGACGGACTGGTCCGTAATTAATTAGGCTACTTATTTGCATATCCATGAATGGAGCACATTTGATGTCAATTTGACGATTCTTGTATGACGTCTTCATGATGTTGCAATTTTAATGGTCATCAATTCATGTCCTTATTTTAGCAAATTACATTCTCTTCTGGCAACTCCATCGCTAATGCACCTTAACAAAAGCAACTCGCCTGTAGAGGAGCCGCCTGCGAGAACTTGACGTATGGTCTGTACAATGTTGACAATGATCATATAATGTTGATCGTCGGTAAAGCAGATGCCAGACTGAGATTCATTGGAAGAATCCTAAGGAAATGCAATCCGAAAACAAAGGAAGCAGGTTACAGTACGCTTGTTCGCCCACTGCTTGAATACTGCTCAGCAGTGTGGGATCCGTACCAGATAGGGTTGATAGACGATATAGAGAAGATCCAACGGAGAGCAGCGCGCTTCGATACAGGATCATTTAGTAATCACGAAAGCGTTACGGAGATGATAGATAAACTCCAGTGGAAGACTCTGCAGGAGAGACGCTCAGTAGCTCGGTACGGGCTTTTGTCAAAGTTTCGAGAACATACCTTCACCGAAGAGTCAAGCAGTATATTGCTCCCTCCTACGTATATCTCGCGAAGAGACCATGAGGATAAAATCAGAGTGATTAGAGCCCACACAGAGGCATACCGACAATCCTTCTTTCCACGAACAATACGAGACTAGAATAGAAGGGAGAACCGTTAGAGGTACTCAAGGTACCCTCCGCCACACACCGTCAGGTGGCTTGCGGAGTATGGATGTAGATGTAGATGTAGATGTAGATGCAAGTGGAAAAGCCGAGAAGAAAGCGAACCTACCCAACACCGACTCAAATGAAGGCCTCGACGCTTGTTGGTGACGTCACGTCAGCTAGGCATGGCGAACGCCAGGTCTGTTGCAGGCGGAAACGCCTGGGCGTGCTTATCACTATAAATCTCTTATTTTTGGACAGAATGTTTGGTATTGTTTTGGATTCTGCAGTTTTATTTAGATGAAAGATTTTCTTACTATCGTAAAGCTACAACTGAAGATCATACACTCCTGGAAATTGAAATAAGAACACCGTGAATTCATTGTCCCAGGAAGGGGAAACTTTATTGACACATTCCTGGGGTCAGATACATCACATGATCACACTGACAGAACCACAGGCACATAGACACAGGCAACAGAGCATGCACAATGTAGGCATTAGTACAGTGTATATCCACCTTTCGCAGCAATGCAGGCTGCTATTCTCCCATGGAGACGATCGTAGAGATGCTGGATGTAGTCCTGTGGAACGGCTTGCCATGCCATTTCCACCTGGCGCTTCAGTTGGACCAGCGTTCGTGCTGGACGTGCAGACCGCGTGAGACGACGCTTCATCCAGTCCCAAACATGCTCAATGGGGGACAGATCCGGAGATCTTGCTGGCCAGGGTAGTTGACTGACACTTTCTAGAGCACGTTGGGTGGCACGGGATACATGCGGACGTGCATTGTCCTGTTGGAACAGCAAGTTCCCTTGCCGGTCTAGGAATGGTAGAACGATGGGTTCGATGACGGTTTGGATGTACCGTGCACTATTCAGTGTCCCCTCGACGATCACCAGTGGTGTACGGCCAGTGTAGGAGATCGCTCCCCACACCATGATGCCGGGTGTTGGCCCTGTGTGCCTCGGTCGTATGCA
Source organism: Schistocerca serialis cubense (assembly GCF_023864345.2). Lineage (NCBI taxonomy): Eukaryota > Metazoa > Arthropoda > Insecta > Orthoptera > Acrididae > Schistocerca > Schistocerca serialis. The sequence continues at coordinate 172,830,635 of NC_064641.1, forward strand.
GTCCTGATTGTGGCGCTCACCTGCACGGCGCCAAACACGCATACGACCATCATTGGCACCAAGGCAGAAGCGACTCTCATCGCTGAAGACGACACGTCTCCATTCGTCCCTCCATTCACGCCTGTCGCGACACCACTGGAGGCGGGCTGCACGATGTTGGGCGTGAGCGGAAGACGGTCTAACGGTGTGCGGGACCGTAGCCCAGCTTCATGGAGACGGTTGCGAATGGTCCTCGCCGATACCCCAGGAGCAACAGTGTCCCTAATTTGCTGGGAAGTGGCGGTGCGGTCCCCTACGGCACTGCGTAGGATCCTACGGTCTTGGCGTGCATCCGTGCGTCGCTGCGGTCCGGTCCCAGGTCGACGGGCACGTCACCTTCCGCCGACCACTGGCGACAACATCGATGTACTGTGGAGACCTCACGCCCCACGTGTTGAGCAATTCGGCGGTACTCCACCCGGCCTCCCGCATGCCCACTATACGCCCTCGCTCAAAGTCCGTCAACTGCACATACGGTTCACGTCCACGCTGTCGCGGCATGCTACCAGTGTTAAAGACTGCGATGGAGCTCCGTATGCCACGGCAAACTGGTGGACACTGACGGCGGCGGTGCACAAATGCTGCGCAGGTAGCGCCATTCGACGGCCAACACCGCGGTTCCTGGTGTGTCCGCTGTGCCGTGCGTGTGATCATTGCTTGTACAGCCCTCTCGCAGTGTCCGGAGCAAGTATGGTGGGTCTGACACACCGGTGTCAATGTGTTCTTTTTTCCATTTCCAGGAGTGTAGTTCTGTATTACTGAATCCTGTCGAAACAAACGTAGATCAATATGAGAAGACGCTTTGCCCCATTGCAAGCTTCGGAAATTTTACATTCAAGTAACTATATTTACTTGAGCCATTTTGCTATCGAAACTTACCCGAACCCCCTTACAATGAACTCGTTTCTTTTATTTGTTTATTTTTTTTCGTTTGACATCATCACTGGAAATGTGGACTAATTTACATGTGTAAATGTCCAGCTGTTGCCAGTCATTAGATTACAGTCGTTTTCAAAGAAAGGAATTCTAAACAGGAAACAAAATAGCTTAATACATCGAAAAAATACTGCTGGGCTTAAACTTTTTTAAACATGCACATTAGAAAAGACAAATATTCCCCTCTTGCAACTGAAAGGAGAAACTTTATAAGATAAAAAATTTTTATTTGATAAAACAAGTATCTCTCTTTTGCCCCCTCCCCCTTCCCCAACGTGTACAATCGAACGATATTTCATTAACATTTAGTGCTCCTCAACCCATAGTCAACCAAGATACCTAAAGAAGAGCACCAATATGTTCATAGTTTCTTGTAAAAGCAACCCAGTACAAACGTAACTTCCTCAGATTTACAAATAAGATAAAGAAGCACGAATTCTGTTGCTGCTGGACAATGAAGTTGTTTTTGTATGTCAGTCCTTAAAACAGGTGGAAATTTAAGTTCAGGAGTACACTATTTGTTAAGATGTGTAATGAACTGCACAATTGATTGATTGCAGAAATCTCTCAGAACAATGTGTGTTGGTCAACTACCGCCAATAGTTTCACATTTTCCTGTGTCGGGGAGGGAGACACCACCATTATGAGTACGCCTGCAACAGACCTGGCGTTCGCCGTGCCTAGCTGACTTGATGTCACGAACACGCGGCGAGGCCTACCTTTGAGTCGGTGTTGACCTACCTCGATGGTTCACCGAAAGACCTAAAATAGCGGGACACAACACTTAGGAATTCGAAACGAACACGACCCAGTGTTCGCTTGTGTTCGCTCCTGTGTTAACCAGTGTTTACTACTGTGTGCGACTTTGGTGTGCCGGTGGCGTGTTTGCAGCGCGGCTGATGGAGCGTGACGTGACACGACACGTGCCCAGGGCGGGGGAGGGGGGGGGGGGGGTGAGGAGCGAAGGGGCGGTCGCCCGTGCTGCACCGGAAGGGCGACGCCGGAAATTGCGCGGATGGAGCGACGCGCGCGGCGAGCTGCAGCCGCCCACGCATCCACCCACCCACCCGTCCATCCATCTCCACCGACAGACACCTGCCAACCCGGCATGACACCGCCTGTAGCGCCTCTGACGGGCTCTTCGCCTAAACTCTGCACCGTCTCACCCTAGCGACACTGCGCCACTGTTGTGACACTGCAAAACGGCGAGTGTAGCGTCGTTCTACCACGTTCACAGGCAAATAACAAAGCTCAATCTGGACGCGGTGGTATGTTCGGGTGTTATTCTTTGTCTGCCGCTTTTAATGCACAACCCGTTTCTACGAGCGGTGTTCAGTAAGGAATGCAACACTTTTTTTCTGAAGGCATGTTGGTTTTACTCTGGATTTCGAAACTCCATATTATTCCCCTCTCTTTTGGCTACAAAGCCGTAGTTATCAATATAATCTCCGTTCAATGCGACGGCCTTACAGCACCTTACCGGAAGGGCCCGTATGGATTTCAGGCTACCTATCGACAGGGGATCTCAGGTTGATTCCGTATTTCTGGATTTCCGGAAAGCTTTTGACACCGTTCCTCACAAGCGACTTCTAATCAAGCTGCGGGCCTGTGGGGTATCGTCTCAGTTGTGCGACTGGATTCGTGATTTCCTGTCAGGAAGGTCGCAGTTCGTAGTAATAGACGGCAAATCATCGAGTAAAACTGAAGTGATATCAGGTGTTCCCCAGGGAAGCGTCCTGGGACCTCTGCTGTTCCTGATCTATATAAATAACCTGGGTGACAATCTGAGCAGTTCTCTTAGGTTGTTCGCAGATGATGCTGTAATTTACCGTCTAGTAAGGTCATCCTAAGACCAGTATCAGTTACAAAGCGATTTAGAAAAGATTGCTGTATGCTGTGGCAGGTGGCAGTTGACGCTAAATAACGAAAAGTGTGAGGTGATCCACATGAGTTCCAAAAGAAATCCGTTGGAATTCGATTATTTGATAAATAGTACAATTCTCAAGGCTGTCAATTCAACTAACTACCTGGGTGTTAAAATCACGAACAACTTCAGTTGGAAAGACCACATAGATAATATTGTGGGGAAGGCGAGCCAAAGGTTGCGTTTCATTGGCAGGACACTTAGAAGATGCAACAAGTCCACTAAAGAGACAGATTACACTACACTCGTTCGTCCTATGTTAGAATATTGCTGCGCGGTGTGGGATCCTTGACAGGTGGGATTGACGGAGGACATCGAAAGGGTGCAAAAAAGGGCAGCTGGTTTTGTATTATCACGTAATAGGGGAGAGAGTGTGGCAGATATGATACGCGAGTTAGGATGGAAGTCATTAAAGCAAAGACTTTATTCGTCGCGGCGAGATCTGTTTACGAAATTTCAGTAACCAACTTTCTCTTCCGAATGCGAAAATATTTTGTTGAGCCCATCCTACATAGGTAGGAATGATCATCAAAATAAAATAAGAGAAATCAGAGCTCGAACAGAAAGGTTTAGGTGTTCGCTTTTCCCGCGGGCTGTTCGGGAGTGGAATGGTAGAGAGATAGTATGATTGTGGTTCGATGAACCCTCTGCCAAGCAATTAAATGTGAATTGCAGAGTAGTCATGTAGATGTAGATGTAGAACAGATCAAAACGAAAATTTCTGTTCCTACACTGATAATCTTGAGTGTTTGTGGAAAAAGTTCATGGCAGTCGTAAAGTGCGTTTTAGACAGGTACGTGCCGAGTAAAACTGTGAGGGACGGGAAAAACCCACAGTCGTTCAACAACAAAGTTAGGAAACTACTTCCGAAGCAAAGAGAGGTTCACTGCAAATTTAAACGCAGCCAAAACCTCTCAGACAAACAGAAGGTAAACGATGTCAAAGTTAGCGTAATGAGGCCTATGGGTGAAGCGTTCAGTGAATTCGAAAGTAAAATCCTACGTACCGACTTGACAGAAAATCCTAAGAAGTTCTGGTCTTACATTAAATCAGTAAGTGGGTCGAAACAGCATATCCAGACACTCTGCAATGACAATGGCATTGAAACACAGGATGACACGCGTAAAGCTCAAATACTAAACACCTTTTTCCAAAGCTGTTTCACAGAGGAAGACCGCACTGTAGTTCCTTCTCTAAATACTCGCACGAACGAAAAAATTGCTGACATCGAAATAAGTGTCCAAGGAATAGAAAAGCAACTGAAATCACTCAACAGAGGAAAGTCCACTGGACCTGAAGGGATACCAATTCGGTTCTACACAGAGTACGCGAAAGAACTTGCCCCCCTTCTAACAGCCGTGTACGGCATGTCTCTAGAGGAACGGAAGGTTCCAAATGATTGGAAAAGAGCACAGGTAGTTCCAGTTTTCAAGGAGGGTCGTCGAGCAGATGCGCAAAACTATAGGCCTATATCTCTGACATCGATCTGTTGTAGAATTTTAGAACATGTTTTTTGCTCGCGTGTCATGTCAATCTACTCTGTAGGAATCAACATGGATTACGGAAACAGCAATCGTGTGAGACCCAACTCGCTTTATTTGTTCATGAGACCCAGAAAATATTAGATACAGGCTCCCAGGTAGACGCCATTTTCCTTGACTTCCGGAAGGCGTTCGATACAGTTCCGCACTGTCGCCTGATAAACAAAGTAAGAGCTTACGGAATATCAAACCAGCTGTGTGGCTGGATTGAAGAGTTTTTAGCAAACAGAACACAGCATGTTGTTCTCAATGGAGAGATGTCTACAGACGTTAAAATAACCTCTGGCGTGCCACAGGGGAGTGTTATGGGACCATTACTTTTCACAATATATATAAATGACCTAGTAGATAGTGTCGGAGGTTCCATGCGGCTTTTCGCGGATGATGCTGAAGTATACAGAGAAGTTGCAGCATTAGAAAACTGCAGCGAAATGCAGGAAGATCTGCAGCGGATAGGCACTTGGTGCAGGGAGTCGCAACTGACCCTTAACATAGACAAATGTAATGTACTACGAATACATAGAAAGAAGGATCCTTTATTTTATGATTTTATGATAGCGGAACAAACACTGGTAGCAGTTACTTCTGTAAAATATGTGGGAGTATGCGTACGGAACGATTCAAAGTGGAATGATGATATAAAATTAATTGTTGGTAAGGCGGGTGCCAGGTTGAATTTCATTTGGAGAGTCCTTGGAAAATGTAGTCCATCAACAAAGGAGCTGGCTTACAAAACACTCGTTCTACCTGTATTTGAGTATTGCTCATCATTGTGGGATCCGTACCAGGTCGGGTTGACGGAGGAGATACAGAAGATCCAAAGAAGAGCGGCGCGTTTCGTCACAGGGTTATTTGGTAAGTGTGATAGCGTTACGGAGATGTTTAGCAAACTCAAGTGGCAGACTCTGCAAGAGAGGCGCTCTGCATCGCGGTGTAGCTTGCTCGCCAGGTTTCGAGAGGGTGCGTTTCTGGATGAGGAATCGAATATATTGCTTCGCCCTACTTATACCTCCCGAGGAGATCACGAATGTAAAATTAGAGAGATTCGAGCGCGCACGGAGGCTTTCAGGCAGTCGTTCTTCCCGCGAACCATACGCGACTGGAACAGAAAAGGGAGGTAATGACAGTGGCACGTAAAGTGCCCTCCGCCACACACCGTTGGGTGGCTTGCGGAGTATAAATGTAGATGCAGGTGTAGATGGAGCAAACACAGTGAGGCTGATGACGTCGCTCCATGGAGGTCCAGAGTCGCGGCGGCGGGATACTCCGAGGCGGTTGTTGGACTTCGCAGGAAAAAAAAAAAACGAAGAATGTATAATGAGGAACTTTGTGTGTAACAGCGAAAGTAGGAAGAAGCAATTTAACAGCCGGTAACGCAGTAGGCGGTACCTCAAGAGCCGACTGTACATAGGTATCAGAAATAAATCGCTGTAACTATTGTAAAAAAGGAGTTCTGAATAAGAGTTATTACGAGAAGCAGTCAGACAGCGTCAGTTACTGGTGAATGATCCCCTCTTTCACTCGACGAATTTAGTCAACATTGAGACAGAGCCGAACTACGCAAATAATAAAACTCATCTGTGGGGCGGGGACAGTTCTACCTCGAAGCCAACGTCTTGCTGCATCAATAACCTCTGCATTATCCCGGTACTGCAACCCGCGGAGTGCATCCTTCATTGGAACAGACAGATGGAAGTCGGAAGGTGCGAGATAAGGACTTTAGAATGGATGATGGAGAACAGTCCAATGTGAGCTCGTCTGCGGTGCGCAGACTTGTTGAGGCCTTGCGTTGTCCTGGAGAAGGAGAAGGAGAGATTCGTTTGCATCTTTGTCGTTTCTTCAATTTCAGAGCTGTGTGTGGCCAACTGGCACTAGAGACGTGAGACATCTTTGCTCGACCTTACTGCGATGTGGACAGGCGCCTCGCCCAACGACACGCAAAAGTTTTGTTCACTAGCATGTCTCTGTAGACACTCTGCAAGCGCATATGAATATCTGCGTTGCTCTGGTTTTCCACAGAAAGAAACTCAATTACAGCTCTCTGCCTGGAACGCACCTCTGTTGCAAACGCCACTTTGAGCGTTACGTGTAGTGCCATCACCTAATGGGATTTTTATGAAACTATAGGCACGTTCCACAATGTCTGTAACATTACACCATATAGTTGGGCGATTTGGCCGCCTAGTGTTGGTAGGAGGTAAGGTGATTTTGCTTGTGCGATTGAGGACAAGCTGTGCAGCTCCAAGGCGGAGGCCGTGCCTCGTTTGGTTCTGGGCAGCTACGCGTAAAGAGGAGCAGCCATGGCCTGATATGGACAGAACCAAAGCTGGGAATTTCGATGACGGTTGTCTCACTCAGCAGAATGCAGAATGAACAGCAGTGACCGGCTTCTAGACAAACTGAAAGAAGGCTTCTTGCAGCTCTTTGAGAACCTGTAATACTTTACCGCAAGTACTCAAAAAATGTTCAAATGTGTGTGAAATCTTATGGGACTTAACTGCTAAGGTCATCAGTCCCTAAGCTTACACACTACTTAACCTAAATTATCCTAAGGACAAACACACACACCCATGCCCGAAGGAGAACTCGAACCTCCGCCGGGACCAGCCACACAGTCCATGACTGCAGCACCCCTGACCGCTCGGCTAATCCCGCGCGGAGACCAAGTACTAAAGCAAATTTGAATATACTTGCGATCTCAGAGAAATGAGGTGCATCCAGTGACACAACAATACTTTTAAAGTCTTTAAAAGTACAGAAGTTAATTTTTCACGCGGAATTAACGTTTTCGCAAGAAACATCTGAATTAACAACTTGTAAACGCTTCATGCAATTTCAACATACGATATCCCAGGTAAGAGCATTGCACTACAGATATCATCTTTGAAAGCCACATATCTGTATCTACTTTATTTCTTGATTTCTTACGTTTTTTATTTCTTTTCATTATTTATTTTATTTAATCGTTTGGTTAGTGGCCCCCGCCGGGCAGACCGTTCACCGGGTGCCGGTCTTTCAATTTGACGCCACTTCGGCGACCTGCAGTCGATGAGGACGATAAGATGATGAGGAGAGCACAACACCCAGTCCCTGGCGGAGAGAATTCCCCGACCCAATCGGGAATCGAACCCGGGCCCAGAGGATTGACAATCCGTTACGCTAACCATTCAGCTACCGGGGGCGGACTTCTCTTAATTATGCAAATGTTTATCAGACCATCGAATCTACCACCGTTACACAGCAAGTGAATACCTAATGAATATTTCATATTTTGTCATACTTATGTATTTTATTTAACCATCAGTTTACTATTTGCAAGTAACTTTAATTACAACTGATAACACAAAATCATGGCAATTTAAGAAGTGGTCAATCATATGCATTAGCTAACACCACCTTTGTAAAACAATGTCAAAAGACACTTCCAAAAATGGTTCAAATGTCTCTGAGCACTATGGGACTTAACTACTGAGGTCATCAGTCCCATAGAACTTAGAACTACTTAAACCTAACTAACCTAAGGACATCACACACATCCATGCCCGAGGTAGGATTCGAACCTGCGACCGTAGCGGCCGCGCGGTTCCAGAGTGTAGTGCCTAGAACCGCTCGTCCACCCCGGCCGGCTAAAGACACTTCTCATAAACAGGCCTAAGTAATTGTTTAAACAATATTAATGACAATCTATCTTCATTTATCATGAACACACTTGTGCAAGCATACTGGATTATATATTTATACACAAACCTTTATTTATATTTGTCATGAATAATTTCAGTGTGATTAAATGTTTATAAAATTTCATTATGTAAATAATGTTGTGATGTATTAGTTTAGACTGGGATGCGGTCAAGATGAGTCAGATGATGTCTGTAGAGCTTAAGAACGATATACTTTTAGTGGTGACGGCCATCAGCCAATGGAAAAGCAGACAGTAGCTGAACGCTATGGGAGTCAATTGGAGACTGAGAGTTTTATGAATGAAGAGCTCAAGGGAGCGTTTCTGACCAGTTTTGCATTTGTGTTTGAAAGAGGCAGATCTGCCTGTGGTATCGACTGGTATTCGAATTGTTTAAGTGATTAATTCTTGGTTGTAAACAGCCGCTACCATACTTCTGAAAGGACTTTAAATTTCGAGAGGTCTGATGTGCTCCGGTATAGGACTCCAACTTTCTCCGGTTGTATTACAGAACTGATGATAGGTAGAGTATGATTTACTATTCTATGTATCGCACATGTCAGTTCTCGTAATGCTCTCAACGTTGTTGTGGTCTTCAGTCCAGAGACTAGTTTGATGCAGCTCTCCATGCTACTCTATCCTGTGCAAGCTTCTCCATCTGCCAGTACTCAACGTAAATTTACTATATTTGATAAGGGTATTATCTGTCTGTATTTAAAATTAATATTGTAGGACCACTTCCAATTTTATTTGAGAAATAATTTGAATACATTTGAATAAACATCATTCAACACAATTCTCTGTCATTAACATCATCTACAGACATTAGAAGCCTTGTTGTTAAATTATTGTTTTAACTTTTGTTTAGTATTTCGGTGTGTTTTATTAACTTACGATTCTAGCCAATGCGTAGTTCTGCTTGACTGAAGGATCACAGCTCCAGATTATTATTTGCAATCAAGTAGGTGCGGGGAATGGAACCAGATGTGCATGGCTCCACCCTATGACGATATCGAGCTATTCTTTTTCAAACAGAGCCGCGCATAGCCCAAGAACCTAAAGTACAAGTAACCACAAGTAAAGACGCAACTAATTCACTGGTATGGGATGCTGTTTGTAAAAGCAACTACACTAGTAGTGAGCATTAGGTACCATCGCATGTCCCAAAACAAATTCCACATTTCTTCAACCGAAACTGGCCGAGAATGAAAATGTGTTGCATCACTTATTCTCGGGATTTCAGTAGAGTAAGTGACGTCTCCTGGCAAGACATTTGCAAAATCGGTGTAATGTATGAAAAAAGAAACATTTATCTGTATTATTATTATTATCTGTATTATTATTCCTGTATGAACGCTTGTCTATTATCTAGAGTCAGTAAAAAAGGAAATAATCATATTTCATTTTTGTGTTTGTGCAATATTTATGTATCTATATTTTGCAAATAACATCTGTGGTCGGCGAGAGTGGAAATCGAAGCAGACAATGATAATTGAAAAAAATTAACAAAGATATTTACTAGCGTATTGAAGTGATTATAAATAGTGGATGGTTAACTGTTACTCTCTCTGTCTTCTTGTAGCCGTAAAAGTTGTAAGAGCTTGTGACACTCTCTTGAATGCTTGGTTAGCTTTCTTTTGTTCTTTGTTCGAGAAAGACGCCATTGGAGGCTGATGTATAAAAAAGGTGTGTACTTTGAATTTTATGTCGATTTTTGAATACAGAAATTGATAAAATTACTTGAAATAATTTATTACGAGCTTGCCCATATTTCATTCCACATTTTTAGCCGTTTTCAGCATATTTAGAATTTTTCATGAAGCAGATCTGCGCCGCGATCGCGGGAGCCGCTGCAAATTCAAATTATAATTGAATGAAAGCAGTTTTCCCGTAATTAAGGGGGCAGGTAATGGTACATTAAAATTATTTCTTTCAGCCTACCGGACACCTCAGAGGAGAATTGTGGATTTTACTATGTCATTTTCAGGTGGACATGGGCAACTGCTACTACAATCTCAGTGACGTAAATAATTTACATAAACTAGAGTGGTAAAACTTTACTTGTGTGATATCAAAGACTGCTGCGCTGAAACCTGATCTGATTAATAATAATAATAATAATAATAATAATAATATCAAATTTAATTTTTTTGTTTCATGCTCTCGTCTTAGTCGTGGCAATCAATAGTGTGTATACGTTAAAAAATCCGCTGCAGCTTTTATGTTTAGCGAACATAGCATACTTCTGTGCATTTAAATAAGGGTAATTTTCAGTGCATTTCAGAGATGAAAGTAGAGGAGCACATGTTTAATTTCATAATTAGTTACAGTAATGATACCGTGTTCCATTTCTAACAGGCCAGATCAGGGTCATATGAAAATAGTTTGCAAATTAAAGAGCACACGTTCATTCTTCTGTACTTTTAAAGAAGAGTAATTTTCAGTGCATTTCAGAGATGAAAATAGAGGAGGACATCAGAATGAGATTTTCACTCTGCAGCGGAGTGTGCGCTGATATGAAACTTCCTGGCAGATTAAAACTGTGTGCCCGACCGAGACTCGAACTCGGGACCTTTGCCTTTCGCGGGCAAGTGCTCTACCAACTGAGGTACCGAAGCTGCTTCGGTAGCTCAGTTGGTAGAGCACTTGCCCGCGAATGGCAAAGGTCCCGAGTTCGAGTCTCGGTCGGGCACACAGTTTTAATCTGCCAGGAAGTTTCAGAGGAGGACATGTTCAATTTCATAATTAGTTACAGTAATGATACCGTGTTCCATTTCTAACAGGCCAGATCAGGGTTATATGAAAATAGTTTGCAAATTAAAGATCACACGTTCACAGCAGGAAATCTTTCAGTGTTGTTCATATCCCCACATAATAGGTCGAGGTGCTCAAAGGTAAAGTTTTTCAACTACAGAAGCTAATAGTGAGAATCGCACGTTATCTTTTGTGCTCGCAACAATAAGCAATATACAGTTAATTAAAATGTTATGCAACGTAAACTGCATATAAAATCAAAAAGTGCGTGTTGGGGAGACGCGACAAGTATTTGTCGGGGAGTTTCATGTACTTAATGAACGCGTCCTTATCTATCTGTCCTGATGTTTGTGATGTCACTGTTACTCAGCCCACCCTTCGATAACCTGATCCAACGCTGTACAACAGGGTGCGTCACGGCGTGCCGAACTTCACGCGGGTGGGAGTGCGGGCCAGAGCCCGGCCTCTGTCGGCTTCGCCCGTTCCTTCCCGGAAGAACTCGCTACACTACGATATTTAATTGAGTATTGCGGTCTGGCACCTTGCAATTGGCACAACTCTACTCAGTTCGACAGAATCGTTCTGTCAACGCTTTTTACCCTTCGCTATTTGTTCGTTGTGCGAAGGGCGTTGCAGAGGATGTTTGCACAAAAAGAGGCAGCTAGCGATCTATTGTCACTAGCCTTTAAAAATGAGTGCGAATGACCGAAGAGAGGGATGAGAAATCTCCATAGCTACTACGCAATCGCATAAGCGACGGGTACCACAAATTTGTTACAAAACGATATTACAATATCATGTAGAAGGAACTTAAAGATTTAGGCGACAATGCATTCATTTTTCAGTTCATTAAGAAGCGCTTTGTGCTACATTTGCACGGATGCAATGCTTGAAGAAATCGGTGGTATGAATAGCAAAATTTCTCAAGCTGCACGTGTTATTCCACTGTCACTTGCAACAGTTTTCGGTGGAACTGAACGACGAGTGCCGGCCGGAGTGGCCGAGTGGTTCTAGGCGCCACAGTCTGGAACCGCGCGACCGCTACGGTCACAGGTTAGAATCCTGCCTCGGGCATGGATGTGTGTGATGTCCTTAGGTTAGTTAGGTACAAGTAGTTCTAAGTTCTCGGGGACTGATGACCTCAGAAGTTAAGTCCCATAATGCTCAGAGCCATTTTTTGAACAAAGAGTATCGAAACTTCTTATGTTACTGTGAAGTACGTTGGTTAAGCCAAGGAACAGTTTTTAGTTTAAAACTAGCTATTGTTGATTTTATGAACAGAATAGGAGTGCAGGAGCGAAAATTAAAACAGCCGAAATGGATTGCAGACCCCGCATTTTAAGTAGACGTGACTGCGCTTTTGCTCACTGTAAGATATTGCAAAGTAAGTAACAATTTCCTTATGATTTGGTGCGGATGCATTTAAAAAGAAAATCGCCTTAAGAAAGTGACACATTCGGACCCAAACATAGTCCAGTTCCCTAAGCTCACCGCCGATAAAGAAAATGTGAGGTTTGAAAAATTCATTCTGGACTTGAAACAATTACAAGGACAATTTCCTGAGAATTTTTAGGACACTGCCAGCCTTACACCTGTTTCCGATCTGTTTACAAAACAGTTTGCCATTTCAGCTGAAAGCACCCCTGTGCAGGTGCAGATGTAACTTACTGGCCTGCAAAGCAATTTCCTTTTTAATGTCAAACAGTTTTCCATTAAAACTGTCAGAGACGTCTAAATTGTTTCTCTCTCTCTCTTTTCTTTTCCAAATCCTCGTCGCCAGCTTGTAAAGGCCTCGTCGATACTGCTATGGAGGCCAGGTTGCCACTGTTGTTACGGTAAGCCGAGAGTTTGTGAGCTCGTGAATCGGCTTCTGGTGCAGTACACCGCTAAGGTAATTTCTTTCTGCCATTTTTACATAGCTGTTCCCCAGGGTCAGGTAACAGGATAGGAGAACCAAGGTTCTACAACACTCCAACAAATTATTAGCAAGGCCACGTAAATGACTTAAAAAGGCTCGTTTATGATTGTGACTTTCTGAACAATGAAGTCTGCAACATTGCATGTAACGTAACACAAAAAAGGCCCTCATTGGTTAAGCGCAAATAATCGTAGGTAAAATTCACAGTATATAGCAAATACAATTTACAAAAACTGTCTGTTCATTTCTAAGAGTTCACTAAACGACGTTCCCTGTCTAAGTCAGCCCTGGACGATAATCTATAACTAAGTGGGCGAGAGTTGCTCTTCTATCTTCCGAGTAGGCTTCTGTTCGTTGTCGTCCGGTCATTGGTGGATTGTACTCGACCGGCAATTGGCCGAGGCGAAGTCGATATCTTCATCCTCAGCGCCGCCCATGGCGCTGGTGGAACTCGCACAGGTGGCCAGTAAATAAAAATTTCAGCCGCTATTGTGTCCTATTTCAAAATCCGTTTGTCTGTCGTGAAAGAGGGGCCATCAAATGGAATTTGGTATCCCCTTTCTATTGAGTGCCACAGTGCACCGGATGTACCAGCAGTGACGTTCACATGGTGTCTCACACAGGGTACAACAGGGCAAATTAACGGTCTAAAATCAAACAGTATCGACGAAAGCCTGCATCAGAGCGAGCTGGAGAGCGTGTCTCCGTCATTTTCATTGCCTAGGTGGTGTGCTACCACTAGTAAAATATAGTTCCCACAGCCAACCTTACAGGTAAAGCTGCGCTGACCTTTCCTACTACTTCTTACGCGGCGAGGCGAGGGCCATCTTCTAGGCTGTTACGCTGTCCATTCTGTAGTGGTGCTACACGAGCACACTTAGATAAAGGGTCTTCCTCTCCGTCACTATTACCACGAAGTCAATTTGAATCTTCGACCATTTCCTGCGGTCTACGCCATTTTGGGACTTTTTTTAATAATATGTTCCGTATTCTCACTTACCTTCTGATGGTCTTATCCTTCAGTAACACGTCATTTTATGGTTCTACAGTGTGTTACAAAAAGGTACGGCCAAACTTTCAGGAAACATTCCTAACGCACAAAGAAAGAAAATATGTTATGTGGGCATGTGTCCGGAAACGCTTACTTTCCATTTTAGGGCTCATTTTATTACTTCTCTTCAAATCACATTAATCATGGAATGGAAACACACAGCAACAGAACGTACCAGCGTGACTTCAAACACTTTGTTACAGGAAATGTTCAAAATGTCCTCCGTTAGCGAGGATACATGCATCCACGCTCCGTCGCATGGAATCCCTGATGCGCTGATGCAGCCCTGGAGAATGGCGTATTGTATCACAGCCGTCCACAATACGAGCACGAAGAGTCTCTACATTTGGTACCGGGGTTGCGTAGACAAGAGCTTTCAAATGCACCAGAAATGAAAGTCAAGAGGGTTGAGGTCAGGAGAGCGTGGAGGCCATGGAATTGGTCCGCCTCTACCAATCCATCGGTCACCGAATCTGTTGTTGAGAAGCGTACGAACACTTCGACTGAAATGTGCAGGAGCTCCATCCTGCATGAACCACATGTTGTGTCGTACTTGTAAAGGCACATGTTCTAGCGGCACAGGTAGAGTATCCCGTATGAAATCATCATAACGTGCTCCATTGAGCGTAGGTGGAAGAACATGGGGCCCAATCAAGACATCACCAACAATGCCTGCCCAAACGTTCACAGAAAATCTGTGTTGATGACGTGATTGCACAATTGCGTGCGGATTCTCGTCAGCCCACACATGTTGATAGTGAAAATTTACAATTTGATCACGTTGGAATGAAGCCTCATCCGTAAAGAGAACATTTGCACTGAAATGAGAATTGACACATTGTTGGATGAACCATTCGCAGAAGTGTACCCGTGGAGGCCAATCAGCTGCTGATAGTGCCTGCACACGCTGTACATGGTACGGAAACAACTGGTTCTCGCGTAGCACTCTCCGTACAGTGACGTGGTCAACGTTACCTCGTACAGGAGCAACTTCTCTGACGCTGACATTAGGGTTATGATCAACTGCACGAGGAATTGCCTCGTCCATTGCAGGTGTCCTCGTCGTTCTAGGTCATCCCCAGTCGCGAGTCATAGGCTGGAATGTTCCGTGCTCCCTAAGATGCCGATCAATTGCTTCTAACGTCTTCCTGTCGGGACACCTTCGTTATGGAAATCTGTCTCGATACAAACGTACCGCGCCACGGCTATTGCCCCGCGCTAATCCATACATCAGATGGGCATCTGCCAACTCCGCATTTGTAAACATTGCACTGACTGCAAAACCACGTTCGTGATGAACACTAACCTGTTGATGCTACGTACTGATGTGCTTGATGATAGTACTGTAGAGCAATGAGTGGGATGTCAAGCACCGAAGTCAAGATTACCTTCCTTCAATTGGGCCAACTGGCGGTGAATCGAGGAAGTACAGTACATACTGACGAATCTAAAATGAGCTCTAACATGGAAATTAAGCGTTTCCGGACACATGTCCACATAACATCTTTTCTTTATTTGAGTGTGAGGAATGTTTCCTGAAAGTTTGGCCGTACCTTTTTGTAACACCCTGTATATTAACACATCAGTGGGTCCCGAATGCAAGCAAAATTGATTTTGTAGGAGAAACTTGTTTACTAATTTTACCAAGTCATTTCATATGCACGCAATCAACTCATAATTGTGGTAATTGAATTTTTAATGTTCCCTTGAAACATCTAGGAAAAGCCTCATGTTTCTACAGTAGTGACAGACTTATGGAGAGTATCTTGCACGTAGAAATCCATGTCTGAGAGTGTAATCCAAGGACGCTAAAGTTGACACCCGCCACAATCGCCTCAACGCACTGGTTAAGCGACACTTTGGTCAGCCGTCGCGCTGGAAGGCTTGCATCATTTGAAAACAAGCAATATCGTGACTCGTCGCAACACACTACACCCCTCCAGTCTGTTACTATCCAGGTTCGTTGTTGTTTAGTCCACTGAAGTTTTATGTGCCGCTGTGGGGAACGGGCTTTTATAAAGAACCCGGCTCCAATGGAGCACGCAGTTTCTGTCGCAACGTTCGTTCGGGAGCTGGTGGAGACGAACTTTCATCCACTGACAGCAGGCATTCCTGACGGTTTTAAAACCACTTTTTATTGGAAACGTTTGACCTTCATCTCTGGTCCCTAGCGTTTAGGATACTACTTGGCTGCGAGTGGTACAGTCTCAACTGTCAGTTTTTCGGGGAACTTCATTATGGAGTGACCATGGGCACGTTCATACATCATAGCTACTTCATTGCCATTCTGTGCTATCCAGTTTCTGTGTTGTTTGGTCCACTGAGGCTTTGTGTGCCGGCCGGTGTGACCGAGAGGTTCTAGGCGCTTCAATCTGGAACCGCGCGACGCTACGGTCGCAGGTTCGAATCCTGCCTCGGGCATGGATGTGTATGATGTCCTTAGGTTAGTTAGGTTTAAGTAGTTCTAAGTCTAGGGGACTGAGGACCTCAGATGTTAAGTCCCATAGTGCTCAGAGCCATTTGAACCATTTTTTGAGGCTTTGTGTGCCGCTGAGTGGAATGGGCTTTTCCAGAGTACCCAACTCCAGTGGAGCAGGTGCTTCCTTTCGCAATGTTTGCTGGGAGCTGGCGGAGGTGGACCTTCATTCACTGACAACAGGCTTTCCTGTCTGGTTTGAAACCGATTGTTATTGGCAAGGCTTGTCTCTCGTTCCGGTCCCTGCGTTTAGGATATTACATTGCTGCGAGTGTAATGTTTCAACTGTCTGCTTTTTGGAAAACTGCATCACGGTGCAACGATGGGTACGTTCATACATGATAGCTATTTTGTTGCCATTCTGTTCTATCGAGCTTCTGTGAAGTTTGGTCCAGTGACTCTTTATTTGCTGCTCTGGGGAATGATCTTTTCCAAAGTATCCAACTCCAATGGAGTTCATGGTTTCTTTCGCAATGTTCGCTAGGAAACTGGTGGACCTTCATTCACTGACAAAAGGCGTTCTTGTCGGGTTTTAAAACCGACTGTTATTGGCACGGCTTGACTCTTGTTCCGGTCCCTGGCGCTTAGGATGTTACACGGCTATGAGTGGTACAGTTTCGACTGTCTGCTTTTCGGGAAACTTCATCACGGTGCGATCATCGCCACGTTCATACATGATAGTTGTTTTATTGGAACTCTGTCACTTCTCCAAGTCGACCTATCTTGCTGCATTAGTTCTCTACAAACGACTACCGCATAAACACGATTCCAGTCGCAAGAGTTGCGTCAGCTGTGGATGGTCACACGACTGCCTAGTACCTAAGCGCTCCAAAACTACGACTGTGCTCCGTTAAGCAAGTGACTAAAGCTTTGTCTGATGAGCTTCTGCTACAAAGAAACCGGACAAGTGCGAATAGGATTCGCGTTCTGAGGTTTCCGTAAAAACTTAATTATGTGTATAGGTAATAATAATCATCGTCATCTCTTGTGGCTAAAATGCCTGGTGCAAGTCTTTCCATTGGACGCCTAACCTATCCCACGGGACCTACGCTTTAAAGTGGAATCCGAACCACACTGTTTCTGACGACACCTCACATTTGAGAAGTGAAGGGTAGAACGAAAAAGAAAAATCTTTGATCCGACAGAGAGTCTACACCGCGACCACTCTGTTTGCAGGCACGCGCTTTACTGGTAGACCACCAGACACAAAATATAGGTAGACTGTTTTGGTGAGTTTCCGAGTATCATATGTGACGTAAATAGCCATATCTCTTATTTTACATTTCCTTGATCTTAAATTTTTCGCACAGACAAGGAACCGCAGACGTTAAAATGCGACATAAATTTCAAGCTAATACCTCTACCCCTTCCTGAGGAAAGGTGGTCTTGACAGTTGAATGAGCGGTCGGACGGATGGACGGACAGACAGACAGTCACTGTATAAGAGTCCCGTTTGTACTGGAAACCCAATATAGACCTTTCAGTCTGACAGTCTCAGGACTCTTGATCATTTCCTGCCCGTCTACTAGCAGTCCTTCGGATGATGTTATTCACTGCAAGATCTTGTTGCAACTTTATAAGCAGTTTAAATGCGGTTGGAGAGAAGCTGGCGCCATGGAGAAGTCTCTAGGCCTGAAGCCTGCCTAGTACGGTCCGAACACAACACTCATCACGCTTTGTTTATCTCACGTATTGCACGCTTTACGCATATTAGCGAAAGACCAGCCCCTCGTCTGCAGAGCAGCAGACAAAGTCAACACCTGACGGCGACTACAGGTTCGCTAACAGACTAGAGGAGTTCCACAAGCTGTAGCTATCGCAATCAGAACCAAAAGGGAACCAAATCCTTGCCGAAATTCGAATTCAAATCTGATAGATATTGCTCCAAGCCCTTGCCTCATCAAGCTGTTTGCCGCATCACTCAGCAGAGAAATGGCAAAAAAAGAGACAGGCATATGACTGTCGTATCACTTGTCGCGTACGTCACCAAGATTGATTTTATGCGTGTTGGGGAGGCGTGGAGCCTGTTGCTAGGAGGTGAGTCTTTAGCCGGGAGGCTCTTCCGCCTCTGCCCCTGGTGAGTCAGCGCGCGGGACGTGTGGCTGGGGCGGCCACCCCAGCAGCGGTGACGTAGCGGTGACGTGCCCCCAGGCTGTCAGACTGTGGCGTGGAGTGGCGCGGCACGACGTCGCCCTCTTCCTCGCTCCAGCTGCGGGCCAATAGACAGCCACCCGCAAGAGATAATTTACGTGACGCGCCGCACGCCGAAAGTACAAGCCAACAGAGTATCTGGCACTGGGCCACAGCGTGCTTCAACCTGCTTTTCTTGCACGAAAAAAAAAAAAAAAACAAAAACAAAAAAAAAAAAAATAAAGGTTCAAATGGCTCTGAGCACTATGCGCCTAGAACTTAGAACTAATTAAACCTAACTAACCTAAGGACATCACACACATCCATGCCCGAGGCTTTTCTTGCACGATTGACAGCGCTGCTCTGTATCTATCGTCTTAAAAGACTAGTTTGATGCATCCCTTATCGCCGATCCATCTCGTCCGAGTCTCGTTTCTGTCCAACTACTGCAACCTACATTTTTTAAAATTCCTTCCTGCATTAAGGCTTTAAACTCCTCGGACAATTTTTGTTGCCCCCACAATTCCTTCATTAAAAAAAACTTCTGTGTTCTGACTGGTTTGATGGTGCCTGCAACGAATTCGTCTCCTGTGCCAACCTTTATATTTAAGAGTAGCATTTCACACCAACGTTCCCAATTGTTTGCTGTCTTCCTCCAGCGCTTTTACCCCCTGCAGCTCCCTCTAGTGACATGGAAGTTATTCCGTGATGTCTTAACAGATGTACTACCATCCTCTCCCTTCTTCTTGTCAGCGTTTCCCAGATATTCCTTTCTATACCTGCCTCTGGGTATGCCTTATGAAACGTCGCCTTAGAAAAATTATACATGACTGTGCTTAAACTGACACACAATATTTTTAGCGCAACGCAATCTGACTTTCAAAAATCCCTACAAAAAAATGGCCCTGACTAACATTAACCTATACGATTCACAAATCGCTTACCTCACAAAAATCTTGGATACTCGAACTACTGCAATACAGCGAGCGCCACTACTGCCAGCTAAATAAAAGATTCAAACTACGGAAGGCACCAACTACTGATAGGGATAGTTAGCAAATGAAAGATTTTAATAGAGAACAAACAATGTATTTACCTTAATGGTGTTGAAAACTCATAATATACATAGCAGTTCATGACATCCAGTCTTACAAATTTCAAAACTCCGCCATTTCTTTCCCCACATCCACCACTGCTGGCGGCTCACCTCCAACTGCGCAACGCTACGCGCTGTTAACATCCAGCTGCCCAACACTACAATGGCAGATATTCCAACAACAATGCAAACCAGCCACAGACTGCACACAGCACATACAGAGCGCTACGTGGCGTTACCAATATAAAAACTTAAACAGCCTACTTACATAGCCCCCAAACAGCCTACTTACAGCCTTAAAATCCAATATCTGATTTCGGAATCTCTGTTCGACCACGACATAACCTAAATGAATCTTTCCGTATCTTCCACCCTTTATCTCCTCCTCTTGTGGTTCTTGAACAGAGTATTCACTATTAATAGCTGAAATTCTCCCGTAACCCTCTCTTCTACTTCTTCCCCTGCCACGAGTCTCCCATGACTATTATATTTTCATCTCCGTTTACGTACTGAACTAACCTTCCATTAAAAAGGTAAACATTCATTTACGCCTCAGAATGTCTCCAGTCAAGTTATTTACCACTTCTTTATGTCAGTGTGCCATATAGCTCTTTTCTCCTACATTCGATTCAGTACCTCTCCTTTGGATATCCAATCTACTCAGTCTTCACTGTGCTTCTGTAGCGCCACATTAGCTTCTAGCTTGCAGTGTTTCACTTCTGTAAGATGGTATACACCAAGACTGCAACAGGTGGATTGCGTCATCGTACAGATGATCTTCATTATGCTGTAGAAATTGCAAGTTATTGAATTCACCTCTCTATCCACAAATTTTACGAGGGTCATTCAATAATTAAAGAGACAAATTGGTCTGGAGGAAAAAGCATTTATTTTTAGAAAAAAATACTTTTTATACTTTTCAACAGAATCCCCTTGAACGTTTATGCACTTGTTCCTACGGGCTACAAGCTTTTTTTATTCCAGCTGTAAAGAAATCATTATCTTGATGTTTGAACCAATTTCTTACAAACTTTTTCACGTCCTCGTTGTCCTGGAACCTCTTCCCACGTACTGCCTCCTTCAGTGCACCAAACAAATGGAAATCACTAGGTGCTAAACCTGGACTGTAAAGGGGATGAGGCAGTACTAGAGATTTCTATGACGAAGGAGCCACGACAGCAAAACATTTGAAGCTATTGATCGTCGTCTTAGGGAACATGGTGCGTTTGAGCCCGATACTCGCTACCAGGGGGGCCTAGAAGTACGAGGATACCGCAACAGGAGGCGGAAATTTTCATTCAGTTGATGACGACCCTCGTGTCAGTACAAGACGTAGCTGCAACACTGAAAATTGACCAAATGTCTAGCTGGCAAGTGCTACACGAAGACCAGCTGCATACATACCATGCTCAGCGTGTGCAGGCACTATCAGCAACTGCTTGTTCCTCACGGTTCACTTCTGTGAATGGTTTATTCAACGAAATGTCAACCCAGATTTTAGTGCAACGGTGTTGTCCACAGATGAGGCGTCGTTTCAGTGAGATCAGATGGTAAATTTTCACCATCAACATGTATGAACAGACATCAGTCCTCACTTAACTGCTGAAAAACGTCAATAACAAAAAAATTCTGTCAAAGTTTGGGCCGGCATTGTTGGTGACTGTTTGGTAGGGCCTCATGTTCTTCCACCCATGCTCAACTGACAAAGGTATCATAATTTTGTAGATAATGTTCTACCATATCCGTTATCAGATGTGCCTTTAGCTGTACGACAAAACATGTACTTCATGCAGGATGGAGTATGTCCCTAATTTTAGTATTAATGTCCTTCGGCTTAAAATTGTTCAAATGGCTCTGAGCACTATGGGACTAAACATCTGAGGTCATCAGTCCCCTAGAACCTAGAACTACTTAAACCTAACTATCCTAAGGACATCACACACATCCATGGCCGAGGCAGGATTCGAACCTGCGACCGTAGCAGTCGCGCGGTTCCAGACTGAAACGCCTAGAAGCGCACGGCTACACCGGCCGGCCCTTCGGCTTCTAAATAACAGATTCGGAGACAGATGGATAAGTAGTGATGAACCAATTGCCTGGCCTTCACGCTCTCCGGACCTAAACCCACTGGACTTTTGTTTCTGGAGGCTTTTGAAAGCTCTTGTCTGTGGAACTCCAGTGCAAGGTGTTCAGAGTCTACGTGCCTGTGTTATGGAAGGTATAGAGATACTTTTTCAATATTTCTTGATAGACCAAAAAGTAAAATATTTCTTTAAAGTCAGTACCGTCATTAGACTGTTTTTTATTTGCAGTGTTACATTTACACGATCATGATTTCGGCTTAAAATGCCATTATCAAGTGTTGTAAGGTTATACAGTGCCTAAGATGGCATACTGTCGTATTTAAAATACGCTTGTTTAAGGCACTGCATAGCATTAAAACACTTGATAATGGCATTTTAAGCAGAAATCATGATCGTGTAAATGTAACACTGCAAATAAAAAACAGTCTAATGGCGGTACTGACTTTAAAGAAATGTACTATGACTGTGGACCCACATTATGAAAAAATTGTAAAGTATTTGCCAGATATCGATCGGGTAATCAAAGATAAGTAAGAGCACTGATGGACTCTGAGAGAAAACGACGTAATTACGCTCTTCAATTATTAGCTTTAGTAATAGTCTTTTGTTCTGTTCTTGTTCGTCCTAAAGTGTAGACAAATATGTGAAACCTGGTACTATATTTATGAAACTTTATTTGAATAATCACCAGTTTAGGTCAAAACGAAATCTCCGCGTTTATCATTATTTAAGGAAGCCTAATAACAAATTCTCCTGGACCAATATTGTTATTACTTATACGAGATGGATGCCGTTAGCAGCGACGATCTTCGCGACGGCGCAGTACAGAAATGGAGGTAGGTGAACATGCCATTTTCTTCCTTTGTGTCCACCATTTTCATTTTTTTTATTTGCTCATTTGCCGCGACACTAATACCTGCAATCTTCATCATTTCTCTTTTTCTAACGAAGTCCGACTCCTTTTGTTATAATTTTTATCTGATTCTTATTTCCACCATTTCTTTGCATCCAGGCCACACGGAAACGTACATCTACTTATACATGGATACTCTGCAAATCACATTTAAGTGCCTGGCAGAGGGTTCATCGAACCACCTTCACAATTCTCTATTATTCCAATCTCGTATAGGCGCGCGGAAAGAATGAACACCTATATCTTTCCGTACGAGCTCTGATTTCCCTTATTTTATCGTGGTGATCTTTCCTCCCTATGTAACTCAGTGTCAACAAAATATTTTCGCATTCGGAGGAGAAAGCTGGTGATTGGAATTTCGTGAGAAGATTCCGAATTCTGCCTCGGGCATGGATGTGTGTGATGTCCTTAGGTTCGTTAGGTTTAATTAGTTCTAAGTTCTAGGCGACTGATGACCTCAGAAGTTAAGTCGCATAGTGCTCAGAGCCATTTGAACCATTTAGAAGATTCCGTCGCAACGAAAAGCGCCTTTCTTTTAATGATATCCAGCCCAAATCCAGTATCATTTCTGTGACACTCTCTCCCATATTTCGCGATAATACAAAACGTGCTGCATTTCTTTGAACTTTTTCGATATACTCCGTCAGTCCTACCTGGTAAGAATCCCACACCGCGCAGCAGTATTCTAAAAGAAGACGGACAAGCGTAGTGTAGGCAGTCTCCTTAGTAGGTCTGTTACATTTTCTAAGTGTCCTGCCAATAAAACGCAGCCTTTGATTAGCCCTCCCCACAACATTTTGTGTGTGTTCTTTCCAATTTAAGTTTTATTTGAATTTACGGCTTTTAGATTAGACTGATTTATCATGTAACCGAAGTTTAACGAGTTCCTTTTCGCACTCATGTGGATGACCTTACACTTTTCGTTATTTAGGGTCAACTGCCACTTTTCGCACCATTCAGATATTTTTTCTAAATCGTTTTGCAGTTTGTTTTGATCTTCTGATGACTTTATTAGTCGATAAACGACAGCGTCATCTGCAAACAACAGAAGACAGCTGCTCAGAATGTCTCCCAAATCGTTTATATAGATAAGGGAACAGCAATGGGCCTATAACACTACCTTGGCGAACGCCTGAAATCACTTCTCTTTTACTCGATGATTTTCCGTCAATTACTACGAACTGTGACCTCTCTGAGAGGAAATCGCAAATCCAGTCACGTAACTGAGACCATATTCCATAAGCACGGAATTTTACTACGAGCCGCTTGTGTGGTACAGTGTCAAAAGCCTTCCGGAAATTCAGGAATACGGAATCGATCTGAAATCCCTTGTCAATAGCACTCGGCACTTTTGTGAATGTAGTTGTGTATCACAGGAGCGATGTTTTCTAAACCCATGTTGACTGTGTGTCAATAGACCGTTTCCTTCGAGTTAATTCATAATGTTCGAACACAATATATGTTCTAAAATCCTGCTGAATATCGACGTTAACGATATGGGCCTGTAATTTAGTGGATTACCCCTACTACCTTTCTTGAATATTGGTGTGATCTGTGCAACTTTCCAGTCTTTGGGTACGGGTCTTTCGTCGAGCAAATGGTTGTATAAGGTACCGGGTGATCAAAATGTCAGTATAAATTTGAAAACTTAATAAACCACGGAATAATGTAGATAGAGAGGTAAAAATTGGCACAGATACTTAGAATGACATGGGGTTTTATTAGAACCACCACATATAGCTAGACGCGTGAAAGATCTCTTGCACGCGTCGTTTGGTGATGATCGTGTGGGTCAGGGATTTTCTCTGCCTCGTGATGACTGGGTGTTGTGTGATGTCCTTAGATTAGTTAGGTTTAAGTAGTTTTAAGTTCTAGGGGACTGATGACCATAGATGTTAAGTCCCAGAGTGCTCAGAGCCATTTGAACCATTTTTGATGATCGTGTGCTCAGCCTCCCAGGTCCCCAGACCTCAGTCCGTGCGATTATTGGCTTTGGGGTCACCTGAAGTCGCAAGTGTATCGTGATCGACCGACATCTGTTGGGATGCTGAAAGACAACATCCGATGCCAATGCCTCACCATAACTCCGGACATGCTTTACAGTTCACATTATTCCTGGACTACAGTTTTAGTTGAGGAATGATGGTGAACATATTGAGCATTTCCTGTAAAGAACATCATCTTTGCTTTGTCTTACTTTGTTATGCTAATTATTGCTATTCTGATCAGATGAAATGCCATCTGTCGGACATTTTTTGACCTTTTCTTTGTTCTAATAAATCCCCATGTCATTCCAAGCATGTGTGTCAATTTGTACCTCTCTATCTACATTATTCCGTGATTTATTCAGTTTTCAAATTTATACTGACTTTTTGATCACCCGGTATATCTAAGAAAATACATGCGTCTACGCCTCCCGTATATTCGTCATATGTGAGTTACTTTTACAATAATTACAATTTCTTTCCATCATTCCCAAATGCAGTAGTTATTAGAGCCCCCACTCACTCGCGAATGCATGCGCCTTTTATCGTTATTGCAGACAGTCTAGTGTTAAATATTACTTACATTTTATTAATATTCTGTGGCACAGTTTCCACTTGTGTGCACTGCCATTGTCGCAACGCTGCTTCGCAGCGAGATTTATTCAAATGGCTCTGAGCACTATGGGACTTAACATCTGAGGTCATCAGTGGCCTAGAACTTAGAACTACTTAAACCTAACTAATCTAAGGACATCACGCACATCCATGCCCGAGGCAGGATTCGAACCTGCGACCGCAGCGGTCGCGCAGTTCCAGACTGAAGCACCTAGTACCGCACGGCCACACTGGCCGGCGGCGAGAATTATTATGCCAGTTTATAATCAAACGCGTTTTCCAGATCACTGCACTGGCTGGCGAAATAATAACATAGATTAAAAAACAACGGAGAAGGCCAATTACAAAGGCTGCGAAACCATACGTATTACTCCAGGGATACATCGGCGCATCTAAGATTCGCTACGACGGTGGGTTGAAGTACATACCAACACGCACAGGAGGGCGTGTTGAACATCTCCTGTGAGAAAGAGCTCCACGTGGCATGCTGGTGCGTTCTGTTCGTGTGTGTTTCCCGTGATGAATGAGTTGGAGAAAATGAGTTGTGACATGGAAACAAAGCGTTTCCAGAGACATGTACATCTAACATAATTTCTTCGTCTGCATGTGAGGAATGCGTCCTGCAAACTGTGACGTACATTTTTGTTACACCCTGTGCAGAGAAAAGACGTAGCAGAAGCTATGCTTGCCATCCACCTTGAACATTCACGGTGGCTTTCAAGAAGGAGCGACCATTTATGAAGTATTTGTGGCGTGCACATGGTAGGCAGTAGTGCGAGGTGTCCTGACGGACACTCACCAGTAGACGTGCAGGCAGGGGACACGCTCAGTATAAAGACACTTCAGCTATCAAGATATTAGCAGTAAATTTTCAGAGTGTTCGGAATTAAGTTCCTGAATTTACTGCCCTCCAGGAAGCGTGTGGCGCGCAAATTATTCTCGGGACTGAGACCTGGCTGAACCCTGAGATAGGAAGTTCTGAAATATTTAGTGAGGGTTGGAACGTGTATCGGAAAGACAGGTTAGACACCGTAGGAGGTGGTGTCTTCATTGCAGTTGACAAAAATATTGTATCTACTGATGTCGAAGTAGAGTGTGATTGTGAAGTTATCTGGACACGTTTAACATGGCTAGGGGAAATAAAGTTAATTGTGGGGTGTTATTATCGGCCACAAGGTTCCACCATGACAGTTCTAGAATCATTCAAAGGGAGTCTACATTCCGTATCGCAGAAGTACCCGGATCATGCTATATTAGTCGGAGGCGACTTCAACCTACCTAGTATAAACTGGGATGTCTATGGATTCATTACAGGTGGTACAGACAAGCCGTCGTGTGAATTACTTTTGAACACATTATCCGAAAACTGTCTTGAGCAGCTAAATCGACAGCCAACGCGCAATGGAAATATTTTAGATCTGGTAGCCACGAACAGACCAGACCTCATCGACGGTGTCAGTGTTGAGACAGGGATTAGTGATCTTGGTGTTGTCATTACGACTATAGTTACGAAAGTTAAAAAGTCGGTCAAGAAGGCTAGGAGAGTATTCTTACTAGAAAGAGCAGATAAGCAGTTGTTAGCATCCCACTTACTGTAGTAAATGAATCGACTTCATTTACTTCCGGTACGATGGACGCGGAAGAATTATGGGCAAATTTTAAACACATTTTAAATCACGCATTGGACAAGTATCTGCCGAAAACGTGGGTTACGGACGGAAAAGACCCAGCGTGGTTTAACAGCGCAATTCGGAGAATGCTCAAGAAGCAAAGGCAGTTGCACTCGCGGTACAAGAAAGATCAGCAGAATGAGGACAGGCAAAAGTTAGTAGAGATTCCAGCTGCTGTAAAAAGAGCTATGCGCGAAGCATTCAACCACTACCACCGTCATACCTTAGCAAAAGATCTTGCTGAAAATCCAAGGAAATTCTGGTCTTACGTAAAATCGGTAAGCGGGTCGAAGGCTTCCATCCAGTCACTCACTGATCAGTCTGGTCTGGCAACGGAAGACAGCAAAACGAAAGCTGAAATTTTAAATTTAGCATTTGAGAAATCTTTCACGCAGAAGTATCGTACAAACACACCGCCGTACAGTTTCCCGTATGGAGGACATACTGATAGATATCCCTGGGGTTGTGAAGCAGCTGAATGGGTTGAAAATAAGTAAACCGCCAGGTCCTGATGGGATTCCAGTTCGGTTTTACAGAAAGTACTCTACTGCATTGGCTCCTTACTTAGCTTGCATTTATCTCGAATCTCTTGCCCAACGTAAAGACCCGAGCGACTGGAAAAAAGCGCAGGTGACGCCTGTGTATAAGAAGGGTAGAAGGACGGATCCTCAAAATTACAGACCAATATCCTTAACATCGATTTGTTGCAGGGTTCTTGAACATATTCTCAGTTCGAATATAATGAATTATCTTGAGACAAATGGCTCTGAGCACTATGGGACTCAACTTCTGAGGTCATGAGTCCCCTAGAACTTAGAACTAGTTAAACGTAACTAACCTAAGGACATCACACACATCAATGCCCGAGGCAGGATTCGAACCTGCGACCGTGGCGGTCTCGCGGTTCCAGACTGCAGCGCCTAGAACCGCACGGCCACTTCGGCCGGCCTTGAGACAGAGAAGTTGCTGTCCATGCACCAGCACGGCTTTAGAAAGCATGGCTCCTGCGAAACGCAACTCGCTCTTTTTTCACATGATATCTTGCGAACCATGGATGCGATATTCATTGACTTCCGGAAAGGGTTTGACTCGGTGCCCCACTGCAGACTCCTAACTAAGGTACGAGCATATGGGATTGGTTCCCAAGTATGTGAGTGGCTCGAAGATTTCAAAGTAATAGAACCCAGTACGTTGTCCTCGATGGTGAGTGTTCAACGGAGGTGAGGGTATCATCTGGAGTGCCCCAGGGAAGTGTGGTAGGTCCGCTGTTGTTTTCTTTCTACATAAATGATGTTTTGGATAGGGTGGATAGCAATGTGCGGCTGTTTTCTAATGATGCTGTGGTGTACGGGAAGGTGTCGTCGCTGAGTGAGTGTAGGAGGATACAAGATGACTTGGACAGGATTTGTGATTTGTGTAAAGAATGGCAGCTAACTCTAAATATGGATAAATGTAAATTAATGCAGATGAATAGGAAAAAGAATCTCGTAATGTCTGAATACTCCATTAGTAGTGTAGAGCTTGACACAGTCATGCCGATTAAATATTTGGGCGTAACATTGCAGAGCGATATGAAGTGGGACAAGCTTGTAATGGCAGTTGTGGGGATGGCGGATACTCGTCTTCGGTAGCATCTGGGAAGATGTGGTTCATCTGTAAAGGAGACCGCTTATAAAACACTAATACGAACTATTCTTGAGTACTGCTCGAGCGTTTGGGATCCCTATCAGGTCGGATTGAGGGAGGACATAGAAGCAATTCAGACGCGGGCTGCTAGATTTGTTACTGGCATGTTTGATCATCACGCGAGTGTTACGGAAATGCCTCAGGAACTCGGGTGGGAGTCTCTAGAGGAAAGGAGGCGTTCTTTCCGTGAATCGCTACTGAGGAAATTTAGAGAACTAGCATTTGAGGCTGACTGCAGTAAAATTTTACTGCCGCCAACTTACATTTCGCGGAAAGACCACAAAGATAAGAGAGATTAGGGCTCGTACAGAGGCATATAGGCAGTCATTTTTCCCTCGTTCTGTTTGGGAGTGGAACAGGGAGAGAAGATGCTAGTTGTGGTACGGTGTACCCTCCGCCACGCACCGTATGGTGGATTGCGGAGTATGTATGTAGATGTAGATGTAGATGTATCGGTGCGTACCTACGCCATCTGCTGAGTGCTCCGACGCCTAGGTGCATTCGCCCGCTTCCAGTCAGCGGCGGCAGGTGGCTGCGCGGGTGCAGGCCTGGAGCTGGACTCGTAGCTGGAGTGCGTCCAGTGCGGCGTTTAATTAGTCAAACACGGCGGGCCCCGCGCGGACAATGGAGCGAGCAAACCGGTTCCGGGGCGCAGAGCGCCGAGCCGGACCGGCCCAGGCTGCGCTGGGCGGGGGCCGCCTGGGAACGTTCGGAGAGACGCCACGCTGCCCTGCGGCAGTCGGCGGCGCCGGCTCCACAGCTGCGCACGCAACCGCAGGCCGGCAACCTACCCAGCCAGCAGCTCCAGGGACTGGGCCGTTCGTCACTCTGGCCGCCAGATTACACGCAGGGTGCTCACTGTCGAATCCGGAGACGAAAACAACTGGAGGGAAGTAATCGAAATGTGGCGCTGTTGCAGATTGTTGATAATTAACTGCCCTTTCATTTCTTGTCCTCCAATGTGGCCTGTGGCCTTGCAGTGGCCATTGATAATGTCAGAGACGATTTCTGGTATCTAAGGAATCAGGCTTTCTCCATCGTGGAGAGACTGGGCAGTCTTTACCTTGTCGGCCAAAAAAGTGGCGCACACCAAAAAGCAATGGACGTGTGACAAACGGCACCGTCCTACTGCAGCCAGCAATAATAATTCACGGTTACCTGACATGATTAGTCAGTGCAAGAGGCGATCTACGAGGCTTGTTCAATAAGTAACGCCCCACAATTTTTTTCTCAGTACACTACTGGCCATTAAAATTGCTACACCACGAAAATGACGTGCTACAGACACGAAATTTAACAGACAGGAAGAAGATGCTGTCATACACAAATGATTAGCTTTTCAGAGCATTCACACAAGGTTGGCGCCGGTGACGACACCTACAACGTGCTGACATGAGGAAAGTTTCCAACCAATTTCACATACACAAACAGCACTTCACCGGCGTTGCCTGGTGAAACGTTGTTGTGATGCCTCGTGTAAGGAGGAGAAATGCGTACCATCACGTTTACGACTTTAATAAAGGTCGGATTGTAGCCTATCGCGATTGCGGTTTATCGTATCGCGACATTGCTGTTCGCGTTGGTCGAGATCCAATGACTGTTGGCAGAATATGGAATCGGTGGGTTCAGGAGGGTAATACGGAACGCCGTGCTGGATCCAAACGGCCTCGTATCACTAGCAGTCGAGATGACAGGCATCTTATCCACATGGCTGTAACGGATCGTGCAGCCACGTCTCGATACCTGAGTCAACAGATGGAGACGTTTGCAAGACAACAATCACCTGCTCAAACAGTTCGACGACGTTTGCAGCAGCATGGACTATCGGCTCGGAAACCATGGCTGCGGTTACCCTTGACGCTGCATCACAGACAGGAGCGCCTGCGATGGTGTACTCAACGACGAACCTGGGTGCACGAATGGCAAAGCGTCATTTTTTCGGATGAATCCAGGTTCTGTTTATAGCATCGTGATGGTAGCATCCGATTTTGTCGAGATCGCGGTGAACGCACATTGGAAGCGTGTATTCGTCATCGCCATACTAGCGTATCACCCGGCGTGATGGCATTGCGTGCCATTGGTTACACGTCTCGGTCACCTCTTTTTCACATTGACGGCACCTTCAACAATGTACGTTACATTTCAGATGTGTTACGACCCGTGGATCTACCTTTCATTAGATCCCTGCGAAACCCTACATTTCAGCAGGATAATGCACGACCGCATGTTACAGGCCCTGTACGGGCCTTCCTGGATACAGAAAATGTTCGACTGCTGCCCTGGCCAGCACATTCTCAAGATCTCTGACCAACTGAAAACGTCTGGTCAATGGGTCAATGGTGGCCAAGCAACTGGTTCGTCACAATACGCTAGTCACTACTCTTGATGAACTATGGTATCTTGTTGAAGCTGCATGAGCAGCTGTACCTGTACATGCCATCCAAGCTCTGTTTGACTCAATGCCCAGGCGTATCAAGGCGTATTACGGCCAGAGGTGGTTGTGCTGGGTACTGATTTTTGTCCATGTCCTATTTTTCTACGTAGTCTCCATCACGTTCTATGGCCGTACGCCAACGTTGTGGCAGAGCGTGTATTCCCCGCTGGTCAAAGCTTTGTCTATAGGTGTAGACATGTTTTCACTGACTGACTGACACTCTCGTCATCTTCAAATGTGTTCCATTTTGAGAATCTTTAAGCGGCCCAAAGAGATGAAGTCTGAGGGTGCCAGGCCTGGACTGTAGGGTGGATGAGGCAGTGACGTCCAACCCAATTTGGTGACGTGTTCCCGTGTTCTCAGACTTCTCTGTGGGTGTGCATTATCGTGTTGGAGCAAGATTTGTGCTGGAATCCTGTCCGATCAAACACTTCGGAAACGGTTCTTGAGTTTATTCAGAGTCTCCACCTATGCCTCTGAATTGACGGTTGACCCTCTTCTCACCACATCCACAAGAATGTCGCCATCACAATCTCAGAAAACCGTCACCGTGACTTTTCCGGCAGTGGGGGATGCCTTGAATTTCTTCTTTTGTGGTGAATGAGGACGATGCCACTCCATGGACTGCCTTTCTGTTTTCGGTGCAAAGCGGTGCGCCCAGCTTTCGTCCCCCGTAACGATCCGTGACAGAAAGGCCTCTCCGTCGGTCTCAAAACGCTCCGTCTATTCAGGTGAAAAGGCCATTCTTTGAATCTTGTCGTCCGCTGTGAGCATTTGTGGAACCCATCCTGGGAACCTTTTTAAATATCCGCCAGTTTCGATCTTTGCAGACGCACTTCCAATGGTGACCGACAACTGTAGAGCCAATTGTCGAGTTGTGATGCTCCGATCGACACGAATAATGGCATCCGCACGATTCAGCATGTCTGGAGCAGTGACTGTGACAGGACGTCCCGAGCTTGGCTGATCTCTGTCTCTGCATTTCATGGGGTTGCATCTTTCTTTATGCATCGACCAAATACTATCATCTTCAGCATCGCCATACACTGCACACAAACGTTTATGGATCTTCACCACGGCTTCTTTTTCTGCACACAAGAATTCAATTACAGGACGCTGCTTGTAACGTGAGTCATATGCAGACGCCATTTTCGCACTGTACTACAGCTCTGCCACCTGCCGAACGGTTCGAAACTTCACCGGCGCACAAAACATGGCTACGCCTACAGGAGAAGAGTTTTTACCAGCAGGGAATACATGCTCTTCCTTAACGTTGGCGTACGGCCGTTGAACGTGATGGAGACTACGTAGAAAAATAAGACATGGACAAGACATGTTGATGTATATTGTCACCAAATTATAAGTCTTAACAATAAATATGTTCTACAAAAAAAAGTGGAGCATTTCTTATTGAACGACCCTCGTATAATTCTGCTGCAGTCTTCTTTTGAAAATCAGTTTACTTGCCAAGATCGCTATGTAAACACAATTACTGGATTACTTGGTTCGACAATATGTACTGCCGTCCTCAGATACATGAAACGGGGCAATGTTAGCCATGTCATACTATGCTCACACCACCCAGTCACATGAGGACTATACAATATCCATAAAAGAGCAGAAGCATTACAGTGACATGCCAGGTGTTCTATCATAAAGTATTTATAAAGTAAGTACATGTTGCAAATTATGAAATGAGACACTTAAAGTAGTAAATGAGTTTTGCTATTTGGGGAGCAAAATAACCAAAGATGGTCGAAGTAGAGAGGATATAAAATGTGGACTGGCAATGGCAAGGAAAGTGTTTCTGAAGAAGAGAAATTTGTTAACATCGAGTATAGATATAAGTGTCAGGAAGTTTTTTCTGAAAGTATTTGTATGGAGTGTCGCTATGTATGGAAGTGAAACATGGACGATAAATAATTTGGACAAGAAGAGAATAGAAGCTTTCGAAATGTGGTGCTACAGAAGAATGCTGAAGATTAGATGGGTAGATCACATAACTAATGAGGAGGTATTCAATAGAATTGGGGAGAAGAAAAATTTGTGGCACAACTTGACTAGAAGAAGGGATCGGTTGGTAGGACATGTTCTGAGGCATCAAGGGATCACAAATTTCGTATTGGAGAGCACCGTGGAGGGTAAAAAGTGTAGAGGTAGACCAAGAGATGAATACACTAGTTAGATTCAGAAGGATGTAGGTTTCAGTAGGTACTGGGAGATGAAGAAGCTTGCAGAGGATGGAGTAGCATGGAGAGCTGCATCAAACCAGTCTCTGGACTGAGGACCACAACAACAACAA
This sequence comes from Schistocerca serialis cubense, assembly GCF_023864345.2. Classification (NCBI taxonomy): domain Eukaryota; kingdom Metazoa; phylum Arthropoda; class Insecta; order Orthoptera; family Acrididae; genus Schistocerca; species Schistocerca serialis. The sequence continues at coordinate 172,863,868 of NC_064641.1, forward strand.
CATGTTGCAACGTGGATTTATACCACCATGCCTCAAAATGTGAGATGTATCTGTCTTGTCCGTGTTCAAAGTTGCACATACTATACGAAGAGCAGCTGGCATGTCATTGTAATGCTTCGACTCTTTTTGCGTATTGTATAGTCCTCATGTGACACAGTGGTGTAAGCATTGTATGCTGTAGCTACTACTGCATGCTTTTATGGATCCAAGGCGGGCAATGCATGTTACCGAAACCAATAATTGAGCAACATGGCCACATAAATTGGTCTTCAAAAGAAGACTGCTATACAATAATGTTTCATCTGTCTGAAGAAGCAAAGTCAAGTTTATGATGATGTCTTGCTACACAACACTTTTCACTGAAGTTTGAAAGAAAATAGGGCAACTATATTAAATTTTCTGACAACGCAACTTGTTTTTATGGAAGACTTGTGGGTTTTCGGTTAGCATAATTCTTGTTCTTCGACAATTCACTTATGCGTCCGTCAAAATGACTGGTGTACCGGTTCTCTACTGAACGTTACCTACGTTGAGAACAGGCATTTGCTGAAGCTACCGGGCGCGGCAGTCCTTCATCTTGCGGATATCAAAACATGAGTTTCTCCATTAAGGCCCTGTGTGAAACTGACGCTCTTTACATAAAGCCACTGAGCTGACAGTCACATTTCAGTATATTCTTACATATAGCGTACTTTCCTGGAGAAATACTCATAATCAGACAGATAAAAACTAAATTTGTTGATGCGAAATTTTATTCATAAAATACGGGATACAAAGCAACCAAACAGCCGATCGTTTTAATTTAAGTTTATATATTAGCTGTATTAATTTTTACTACAAGACTCTTCCGGTGATTTCACTACCAAAATAAACTATTTTTATATTGTCAGCGCTAGTGTGTCTGTCTCTTTCACACATTTTCCCCCTTCTAAAAACGTTTATGTCGTTCTATACACTACCATGAGTGATTTGAATGATTTGTTGCCTAATCACAACATCCAAAAGCTGGTTTCTGTCAAATATAAACACTGAAATAAAATATACAATTCATGGAGAGCTTCTGTGGCATCACTTGCCAACAGCAAAGGACAATAATTTGAACGTCATATTCTGTTAAGTAAATAGTTGTAATACACTGAAACATTACAGCCATTAGCACAACTTACATTCTGCGCGTGATAAAAACTGCTAGACACAGCATCGGCTGTGATGTGAACGCTTGACGTTCGCATTTCGATCCTTGTCAACTTTGCGGAAACACTGAGAACATACTGTGCTCTATTTTGTTTGTTACCCGTCTTTTAGATACAATGGCTTGATCCGGATCTTTTCTTTGCGCTGTCCTTCATGAAGTTACAAATTACAAACATAAAAGTTTGACGCCAGTGACTGTAAACAACTAAAAGAACTGGTCATATTTAAAATAAAGGTATAAGATTCGCTAAAATATTATCTGCGGAATGTAACACCTAACTTTCCGCTTCTGTTTGTGCATCTGTAGAAAACACAAGTGACTATTTTTTCACAAATTTACGTAATTATTTCGACGAATAATATAGCAATACACTTATGCTACTCGCAATGTTTTGATATCACCCAATACGACGGAGGACATAAGTCGTCGTTCAAACCTCCTTGGTTGTCTGCAATACCTGTGGTGCTATTTAGGGGAAGCTGATCTAACAAATGCAATGCAACTCCTATTTAGAGACACATTTATTTTCATGTGCGTGACTTCTCGGTCACACTGTATGATGTGGGGGAGCTGACTCAAGTGCGAGTGAGTTTCCCCAGGATAGAAAGTGTTCCCCAGCACCTGTCTGAAATAAACTCTTTAAGAAATGTCGCAGGAAGCAACATTTCTCAGCGGTTATTATCATCAATGGAAACTTCTTAGATGCGGCTAGTAAGTCTGATTGACTGAGAGGCAGGGGTGTCGAAACAATTTCGTGGAACGGTTTGGAACTAGCCACATTGAGAAGTTGAAAATCCTCACGAAATTCAGTAGCATGAACGAGGTTAGTATTTCTGTGCTATGTTACAGGCGAAGCTGTATGGCCCGGATTACTTCTGTGAGAAGGCTATGACGTACACCTCTTACCTCGATGCACTGCAGTTGTGGTTGTTTCCACAACTGACAGCTGAAGCTGAGACTTTCGTCTTCGAACAAGATGAGGCACCCGCTCATTGGATGTTGGTTGCTACCTAAACGACGAACTCCGACATCGAAGGACTGGGCTCAGTGCTGAAGATGAAGCGGCTCTGTTCCATTTATAAGTAGGCTGTTTAGGTTTCTATATTGGTAACGCCACGTAGTGCTCTGTATGAAAACCGCTGACTGCGCTGTGTGCAGTCTGTGGCTGGTTGGATCATTGTTGGAATATTCGCTTGTGTAGTGTTGGGCAGTTGGATGTGAACAGCGCTTAGCGTTGTGCAGTTGGAGGTGAGCCGCCAGCCGTGGTGGATGTGGGGAGAGACATGCCAGAGTTTCGAGCGGACGATCTGGACATGCGTCCGTCAGAGAGAGGAAATTTATTTAATTAGATGTCACAAAATTATATATATGACTTTTGAACGCTATTAAGGTAAATACATGGTTTGTTCTCTATCAAAATCTTTTATTTGCTAACTGTGCCTATCAGTAGTTAGTGCCTTCAAAAATTAGAATCTTTTATTTAGCTGACTGTTTTGGCGCCGCAGTATTGCAGTATTTCGAGCAACGAAGATTTTTGTGAGGTAAGTGATTCATGCAGGGTATATGTTACAGCTGTGACCATTGAAAGGATGTTGCTGCAAAAGGTATGGAACGAACTTTACTCCCGCCTGGGGGTGTGTCGTAAGACCAGAAAGGCACTCGCAAAGCATGTGTAGAGTGCAAAACGCAAACTTGGTGAGTTTACGGCTCTATTCAAGCAACAGACATATTTGCACATGTAATACTTTGAAAAATATAGAGCTTTGAAAACGAGTGAATCATTTATAGCAATCCCGTACATTTCTTTACATAAGAACGCAGACTTTGACTGCCACGTCGATAAACTTTCTGTGTGTCCCTCCCAGGCGAATTTTCTGATGTTTCGGTAGATATCTGCAATTTAATTTTTTCAGCGTGTTGCTCGAGTCAGCCCAAACACGTACTGCTCATCAGGTCCTTCATACGACGCTATGTGTCGTCGGATAGCGTCGGTTTGTTTCCCGTTACAAGCAAACTGAATTTTAGGGCTGTATTTTACGTGCGCTGTATTTTACGTGACCTTTCGATGGAGTGGTCCCATATTACTCTAGTGCAATATTTATTTTATCGGTATGTATTAATAGGGACAGTAAAACAGGAAGAATAACGACTACTTCAGCAGCGCTTCCGCATTGCGGTAGCAGTCAACGTGCGCCAGGACCGTGCCGTCGCTTCGTGGCTTACGTCCTTGTTAATACATACCGATAAAATAAATATTGTGCTTCACTAAATTGGGACCAATCTATCGAATGGACACGTAAAATTCCGCTTTAAAAATAATTTTGCTTGCAACGGGAAATAGCGACACTTTCGTACGACATTGTGTATCGCATGAAAGACGCGATGAGCAATATTTGTTTGCGGTGACTCCAGCTAAACATTACAAAAACGAGACTGCAAATAGCAGATGGTCAGAAATAGTCTGAAAAGCTTGTAAAGGTGTTGCAGGGTAGGTTGTGCTGAGCAATAATTGCCAGGAAAAAGATTTCTATACGTTGCGCCGTTTACGATTTATTAAGAATTAAAGTTAGCCAGACAGATCGCCGCGCGCGCAAATTCAATTAGTGTCAGGGGTTCGCATAGCGTAGATGATATCGCAGGTGAATACTCAGCCATTAGCTAGGGTTCGACCCTTGCTACTGTCCTACGTCCAATTTTTGCATGGCTCTCTTGTTCGATTTTAAGAAAACAAAGAACAAGTTTGACAACATCGCCGGTAAAGCACGAAGAGTCTCTACGTTTGGTACCGGGGTTGCGTAGACAAGAGCTTTCAAATGCTCCCATAAATGAAAGTCAAGAGGGTTGAGGTCAGGAGAGCGTGGAGGCCATGGAATTGGTCCGCCTCTATCAATCCATCGGTCACCGAATCCGTTGTTGAGAAGCGTACGAACACTTCGACTGAAATGTGCAGGAGCTCCATCGTGCATGAACCACATGTTGTGTCGTACTTGTAAAGGCACATGTTCCAGCAGCACAGGTAGAGTATCCCGTATGAAATCATGATAACGTGCTCCACTGAGCGTAGGTGGACGAAACTGAAATGAGCTCTAACATGGAAATTAAGCGTTTCCGGACACATGTCCACATAACATCTTTTCTTTATTTGTGTGTGAGGAATGTTTCCTGAAAGTTTGGCCGTACCTTTTTGTAACACCCCGTATATACACACACATGAAAAAAAGTTTTGCATTAGCCCGGTTTCCAGAACTCCTGAAGGTAGACGTTGACTGTGGATATTGTATCACAGACACACTCCCTTTAACTGTTCAGAGATGTCTCTAAACCCGCCCAGAGATGTAAACAACCATGCTTGATCAGTGAGTATTAGACGGAGGGGGTTCGCAGCCGATCAGTTCCAGTCATTCCACCAGGAAGGAGGTACACGGCTCGTGTTGTCTGTAGTTCAACCATGCCTAGACGGTCATTACCGCGGTTCGATCGCGTTCGCATTGTTACTTTGTGCCAGGAAAGGCTCTCAACAAGCTAAGTGTCCAGTCGTCTCGGAGTGAACCAAATCGATGTTGTTCAGACATGGAGGAGATATAGAGAGACAGGAACTGTCGATGACATGCCTCGCTCGGGCCGCCCAAGGGCTAGTACTGCAGTGGATGACCACTACCAACGGATTATGGGTGGTACGAACCCTGGCAGCAACGCCATCATGTTGAATAATGCTTTTCGTGCAGACACAGGACGTCGTCTTACGACTCAAACTGTGCGCAATAGGCTGCACGATGCGCAACTTCACTCCCGACGTCCGTGGCAAGTTCCATCTTTCCAATCACGACACCATCATGTTCTCTTCACCGATGTCGCATATGCTTTCAACCAGACAATCGTCGGAGACGTGTTTGGAGGCAATCCGGTCAGGCTGAACGCCTTAGACACACTGTCCAGCGAGTGCAGCAAGGTGGAGGTTATCAGCTGTTTTGGGGTGGCATTATGTGGGGACGAGGTACGCCGCTAGTGGTTATGGAAGGCGCCGTAACGGCTGGACGATACGTGAATGCCATCCTCCGACTGATAGTGCAACCTAATCGGCAGCATATTGGCGACGCATTCGTCTTTCATGAACGACAATTCGTGCCCTCATCGTGCACATTTTCTGAATGACATCTTTCAGGATGACGACATTGCTCGATTGGAGTGGCCAGCATGTTCTCCAGACATGAACCCTATCGAACATGCCTGGGATAGATTGAAAAGGGCTGTTTATGGACGACGTGACCCACCAACTACTCTGAGAGGTCTACGCCGAATCGTCGTTGAGGAGTGGGACAATCTGGAACAACAGTGCCTTGATGAACTTGTGAATAGTATGCCACGACGAATACAGGCATGCATCAATGGAAGAGCACGTGCTACTGGGTGTTAGAGGTACCAGTGACCACCACGTGCACCACCACCTCTGAAGGTCTCGCTGTATGGAGGTACAACATGCAATGTGTGGTTTTCATGAACAATAGAAAGGGAGAAAGGGCGGAAATGATGTTTATGCTGGTCTCTATTCCAATATTCTGTACAGGTGTCAGAACTCTCGGAACGGAGGTAATGCAAAACTTTTTATGATATATATATATATATATATATATATATATATATATATATATATATATATGTCTATCAAGCCAGAAAATAACCTCAAATTTATCTTCGAACGGCACGTAAGCTGTAGCGCATGAGCTACGTGCGAGATTTTTATCCCCTAGCTCTTTTACGCTAGGGGCTTAGTCGGCTATTTAGTGGAACATTACTAATTCAAACTTTCCCTTGAGGTCAATGAAAGAACCAAAATATGTGTTTAAAGGTATGGTGTCTGTTCTTTCGGACATGTCCGAAAGAACACCCAAGGGGGTTAAGGCAACTGTTGTGGAGAAGCAGAGCATCCGAGTTCGACTCCCTGTGCGGTACAAATTTTCACGCGCCACCGTTGCGTTTAATGCAATACACGTACGCAGCTAAGATCTAAAAATTTCTCTCCCAGGAACTAACCAAAGCTCAAGCACATTAATTTTGTGGTAAGAAGGATAGACAAGAAATTTTGTGCTATTATAAATTCACAATATTTTGAGGCAAAATGTAAATTTTATAAGTGCAAAAACGAGGGGATTTTAATATTCAAGGATGATTTAGCCAACTTTGAGCGCGACCCGCATGCGCTAGTTAGTTTAGGTGGCTTTTGTAGCCCAATATGAGTCTATTTCCTGGCTTAATAGGCTGCAATGTGTCTAGTATCAAACTATACGACTCGATTTCACCTATACCATTGTGGTACGTTGTAAACAGTTATCGTTTACGATTCCGTACATAAAATAGTATCTTGGCTCTAGTAGTTCTACTTTGTACCATGATGAACACTGAGTATTATTTACGTAGCTTAAGCAATGCATTGCCTAGAAGTTGTTTAGAACGGGACACTTGAGGGTTATAAAAATAGTCGCAATATTGTTACGTCTACTGCGCAGATGTTCAGTCCCTTTGCACCTTAAAGAGCAAGCCTTGTGCGAGATCCGTGTTCCTTCAGTAACGCAGTCTATAGCTATCATTACCCGACTCCGAAAGCCAATAGTGCAGACAGAACGGGCCCCGGGGTTTGACTGGTGAGACTGTTGAAATGAATGTCGGGGGAGAGTGGGTGGGGGGTAGGGGGGGGGAGGACGGGGAGAGGGGGGGGGGGCGATGATAACATTTCTGGTGATGCAGCGAGGGGGCTGCCCGCTGGCACAGAGGGGCGCTCTGCTTGTTAACAGCCACTACCGATGATTACGTCATAGCGTGACAATGGCGGGCGAGGGAAACCCCTATATGACGCGGGCAGACGACTGGGGGTGATTTGTGCCCCCGTTTAAGAACGGAGAGATATTTACGAGCAGTTCGTGTTCTGGAGACCCAAGTCGAATCTCGAAGTCTCTGAAAAACGCATCCAACCCGCTGGGGAAATAGCGTAGCAATCACAAACGTGTCAACCTTTCTCTCCTGAAAATTTCTGACTCTTACTTGTGTTTTTGTTTTTATATCATCTCCGATGTTTTCCTGACTTACTTTAATTTTTTCGTATTTGTGTAATTACTACGGCATACGGTACACATACCTAACATACTCCGTAGTTATTTTGCATATGCTAATCTTTGTGTGGCTCTACTATTTTGCCTTTCTATTATTCCATCCCCTGCTAGATTTATTCTTGGCTATCGTAGCTAAGATCACTCTAACCCCTAAACACCACCCATAAAGGAATTTCACCAGATACTATTCTTAGCATTTCTTCAATTCACACTTTATCTGTTTACTTGATTTTTAACGTTCTTCGACAGCATCACAATCCAAATGCTCCTAATTTCGTCTACTCCAAATGACTGATAAATAAGTTCAGATAGCTCGTAACACGAGAAAAATTTTCAACAGATCACTCTGGAGATATAAATGAGTCACGGGGGAGTTCTCTCACATTAACAATGGCATCCAAGGTAATTTGCAGCCCGCTGGAAGTTAAGACAGTAGAGTACGTTTGGAAAAGGAACTGGGTTTAGAACATCTAAAACTACGCTGAAGGGATAACACAGCAGGATGAACTGCGAATATAATACAGATTCTTACAGATGTAGTAAGTATTCCTCGCTATAGTCTCAAAAAATCAAATGTCTTACGTCCTGATAAGGTGCTTCTTTTACTGTCCTGTGAGCTAGCTTTCAGTTCGTCTCAGTGAAAAGAAAATTACGCCTTCTTAGAACAGCAATTTTTTATGTTGTTCTTGACAACAGTCCACTTTTCAGGATTAAGTGTTTTATCAAAGATGAAAGCTCTATGGTCGAAGTAGTTCCCTGCATTTTTCGTTGTCTTGTGGAGTTACTGAGGAATGCCGAAGATTACGAAACATCTGTATCAAATAACGAATAAAGATGTACTCCATGGATACGGGGAGAAAAGAGCTTTACGTTACAACTATACTAAAAGAAGAAATAGGTAGACAGGAAACATCATGAGGCATCAAGGAGTAGTTGATAAGATAGGGAAGTCTGATAGTGGTTACAAGTTTTAGAAAAGTAATCAGCTTCAGAGAGGAGCAGTTCGCAGCAGTTGCGGAGAGATAACAACAACAACAATGTTGTGTCACGTCCATTGAGATCTAATATGAAGTGGAGCCAGGCTAAGAAAATGTTTTGGTAGTACTCGAACGGTTCTCTCCATATGGGCACGCAAGAAACATAGACGGTTCCTCTGTGTATCCGAAGACAACGTCCCTAATGCTGGTAGGTATTCCTGACGAGACCGATCACAATCGTGGGGTTTTAAAAGAAAATATATATAGCAGAAATCTATGTTCAGGTTAATAATACAATGTTTATGCAGGAATTGTAAGAAGACGTAAACAGCTATGGAAAAACTCGCCGTGTTATTTATTTGCTATGGAATGTAGGTAAATGCTTCTTGACGTTCTGTCTGTGTCTTTGATTAGTTAATCAATGCTCTTTGTGTTGAAGGCACCGCCGATCTATTTCTATACAATCTCTGGTCTATTTTTGTTTTTACACGCATTCATTGCTAAAATGTGTGTATGAACTCTGTAGTATCCAGCTTAGTAGAAACACTTGGAGTAATTTTCTTATTGTTTACAAAAAATATTCAGTACCATATCCAGAATAACTAACGATATGTAATAACATATAAGAAAATAGAAAGTTTTGCTATTGGCTGCATGATGCAGCAAATAAGGGTACAAACTCTCGAAACGCCTCACGGGTATTGAAGAAAAATAACTCATGTATGTGACTGTTTTAATTTGCATTTTCCGCAAACAGTCGCAGTTAAAAAAAGGAAAAAAAATAGTCCGAATGGGCGAACCCATTGTGAATGCGTTCCCATCCCGATCCACTCGACTGCCTCTGAATCATTTCCAATCGTCCCCGGAGTGTGTTTGTGTGTTGTGTGTGTGTGGGGGGGAGAGGGGGGGGGAGGGAGGAGGGGTTGTTTCTCTCCGGAGTCAGGTGACTCAGTCTCGTATTCGATTGCACCGGCTCCTCCCTCTTTTCTCCCCTGACAGTTCCGGCGTCCATATACGGTAATTGCGTCACTTGGGAATTAATTTACCTTTACCTGGCTCGCTGCGGGGTTCACGAGGGAAGCCATAGAACTGATCACGATTTCATATCACTTGCGTATGGTGAATGGTGAAGGATACTTTGTACCACTGCTGGTCATTCTGTTTCGTGTTCCACTCGCAAACCGAGCAAAGGAAAAATAATTATCGTATGCTGCCGTACGATCCCTGATTAGTCTTAGCCATGCGAATGTTGGTAGCAATACGATCTTTCTGCATTCTGTCTCAAATTCAGATTCTCTTAACTTTCTCCTTAGTGTTGCGCGAAAAGAACACCATCTTCCAGCCATGCATTCCCACTTGAGTTCAGGGAGCATTTCCGTATCACATCGTATCGCATGTTGATCGAACCTACCGGTAACACGCGTAGCAGCACGCCTCCAAATTGCTCCTTCCGATCTGGTGGGTATTCCGAACATTCGTCTACATCTACGTATACACTCCGCTAGGCACCAAGAGGTGTCTGGCGGAGGGCACAATTCGCGCCAAAGTCATATTCCCCCCCTCCCCCCCCCCCCCCCCCCCTTTGTTCCACTCCGGATCGTGAGAGGGAAAAACGATTGAACGCCTCAGTACGAGCACTAATTTCACTTACCTTTGAATGGTGATCATTGCGCGGTTTGAAAGTTGGTGGTAATAATATATGCTGTACATCCTCGGCGAAGGTTTGATTTTGAAATTTAGTGAGCAGCCCCTTCCGTTTAGCGCGTCGTCTCTCTGCAAGTGCGTCCCACTTCAAACTTTCAATGAGATTTGTAACGCTCTCGCGATGGCTAAATGTACTGGTCACGAATGGTCGCTCTTCTTTGGAGTTTCTCCTTCTCTTGAATCAGACCTAACTGGTAAGGGTCCCATACTCTAAGACTGGACGAACTAACGTATTGTAAGCAATTTCCTTTGTTGAAAGACTGTATCGCTTCAGGATTCTACCAATAAACAGCCATCTAGAGTTCACCATGCCCGTTACTTGTGTAATCTGATCATTCCATTTGAGATCATTTCGAATAGTCACACCCAGATACTTGACAGATGTTACTGCTTCCAAAGACTGGGCATTTATTTTGTACTCGTACATTAATGAGGATTGTGAGCAGTAGGTTACACTTACTGATATTGAGAGATAACTGCCAGTCATTACACCACGCTTTTATTTTCTATAAATCCTCACTGATTCGCTCACAGCTTTCGTGTGATATTACTTTCCAGTAGACTACAGCATCATCGGCAAACAGTCTAATGCCGCTGTCAGTACCATCTACCAGATCGTTTATGTAAATCGTAAAAAGCAGAGGACCTATTACGCTGCCTGGGGTGCACCTGAAGTTACGCTTGTTTCTGTTAAGTCACCCCATTCAGGACGACACACTGCTCTCTGTCTGTTGGAAAACTTTCTATCCAACCGCATATGTCATCGGACAGAGGTAAGCCCGCACTTCTTGGAGCAAGAGACAGTGCGGAACTGAGTAGAACACCTTTCGAAAGTCGAGAAATATGGCATCAGCCTGGGAGCCGGTATCTAGAGCCTGTTGTATATCATGCACAAAGAGGGCCAGCTGTGTCTCGCATGACCGCTGTTTCCTAAAACCGTGCAGGTTTCTGCAGATGAGCTTCTCAGAGCCTAGAAAGGTCATTATGTCTGAACACAAAATATGTTCCATGATTCTACAACAAATCGATGTCGGTGATATTGGCCGGTAATTATGTGCATCCGATTTTCTACCCTTTTTATAAATTGCTATGACCTGGGCCTTCTTCCAGTCCCGTGGAACTTTCCGCTGTTCCAATGATCTCTTATAGATTATATATAGGAATGGCGCTACATTTGTAGCATAGTCAGCATATAATCTTACGGGGATACGGTCTGGGCCAGATGCCTTCCTGGCGTCTAAGGATCTTAACTCTTTTACAATCCCAGATACACTAAACACTATGTCCGCCATCCTTGCGTTTGTTCGATAGGTGAAAGGGGGAATGGTGCTGCAGTCTTCTACCGTAAAAGTGTTTTTGAAAGCTAGCTTTAGAATTTCGACCTTCTGTTTATCATCATCCGTTACATTACCCGTACTGTCAGCAAGAGAAGGTATTGAATTATTTGTTGCGTTCATAGAATTTACGTACGACCAAAATTTTTTGGGGTTATTTTTAGAATCTGCAGATAAAATATTTTTTTCACTCACTCACAGCACTCAAGAAAAGTCGCGCAAGTTATTCCTCCTTTATACAGGCGTAGAGAAAAAAATATTTAAAATAGTTAAAACGCTTTACCATGCCTATTACTCTGTCGCAGAAGTGCTGACATTCAAAGCAGCTTTCCCTTTGTTCGGAATGGGTTAAAATAGGCCTTGTAGGGTCTTCAAGGGAATGTTATACCATTCTTCCTGCAAAATGGTGGCGAGTCGGGAGAACGATGGTGGAGGTGGATAGCGATCGTACACCATTCTCTCCAAAGTAGACCACAAATGCTGAATAGCATTGAGTTCTGCTGACTGTGGTGACCAGGGGAGATGCGAAAGTTAATTCTCGTGCTCACAAAACCAGTCCTGGGCGATGCGGGCAGTGTGAGGAGGAGCTCTGTAGTCTTGGAAAACAGCGTCACCATTGCGGAACTAACACGGTACCGTGGGATGGACCGAATCAGTCAAGATACTTCAATAAAATTCTTCAGGGTATCAGACCGCATCGTCATAATTTTAAAATGCGCCAACGTTTCGGCCAGCGTTGCAGCTAGCCTTCATCAGGGCCTTACGTTAACTGCTAAATGAACACACTTGGTTCCTTAAATAGCTGCACGAGGAAACCGTGTCGTTACTTGATTGGCTGTAAAAGGAGGAGGAGGAGGGGTGAAAGGTATACTTTATTGGTGTTTCCTTTATTATCTGTCATTGGCTGAAATAGCTGTTTTCTATTGGTCTTTATATTAATCCACCCCATTGGAGGAGACGGACGAATAGCGAACAGGTGATGGCTGTGACGTCACACTGTTTCCATGCTGTCCAGAAGCCGGCTGCGGCGTGCCATTGCTTTGTGTACTCGCGGCCACTACTGCGGCTCTCCGCGTGTCTGCATGGGCCGCCACGGCTCTGCCGCCGCTCCGTAGCCCTGCTATTGCAAGCAGCCAAGACCTCGGAAACTTTCGCCAGGACGCGTGTGGATTAGTCTACATAGGTGAGACGGGACGTCCGATTAGCACAAGGCTCTCGGAACATGAAAGATATATCCGCCTGAAACAACACACTAAGTCAGCAGTGGCGGAACACCAAGACGAGTGCGGGAAACCAATATTTTTTCAAGAAGCCCGCGTCCTGGCGAAACAGCCTCTCACTTTCAAAAGAAAGATTAGAGAGGCGATAGAAATAGCCAAAAGACCCGCCAACATGAATAGAGAGGATGGGTACAAGCTTCCGAGGTCTTGGCTGCCTGCAATAGCAGGGCTACGGAGCGGCGGAAGAGCCGTGGCGGCCCATGCAGACACGCGGAGAGCCGCAGTAGTGGTCGCGAGTACACAATGCAATGGCACGCCGCAGCCGGCTTCTGGACAGCATGGAAACAGTGTGACGTCACAGCCATCACCTGTTCGCTATTCGTCCGTCTCCTCCAATGGGGTGGATTAATATAAAGACCAATAGAAAACAGCTATTTCAGCCAATGACAGATAATAAAGGAAACACCAATAAAGTATACCTTTCACCCCTCCTCCTCCTCCTTTTACAGCCAATCAAGTAACGACACGGTTTTCTCGTGCAGCTATTTAAGGAACCAAGTGTGTTCATTTAGCAGTTAACGTAAGGCCCTGATGAAGGTTAGCTGCAACGCTGGCCGAAACGTTGGCGCATTTTAAAATTATGACGATGCGGTCTGATACCCTGAAGAATTTTATTGAAGAAGACAACGGCCGCGGAAGCCTACGCTTACATCAGTCAAGATAGTCACCTGAGCCTCGGCCGTAATGCGAACTTGCAGCGTACTCTTTAAGTCCATGGAATATAGCGATATGGCTGCCCAAATCATCACCGAACCTGCGTGTTGTTTCATTCTTGGGACATTAACTGGGCCAGAAGTTGAAAACAACGTGAAGAAGACTCATTCGATCAAATGACATTTTCCATTGCTCCGTAGTCCAGGCTACATGCCTTCGGCTGTTATGATGACGACGAACGAATCGTCGCCAATGTGAATGACTGGTGGCCAATGCTAAATAGAAACATACAAATCTCTTCTTTGCATATACAGCAGGTTTGTCAGTGAAGTCGATAAGGAGCTGTCTGCGTAGTCTGGGTCTACAACGACTAAAATAATTAGAAGTCACTGGTAAACAATAATATATTGTACTTAACTGGTGGTACAGGAGTCTTCATAGTCATGAGGAATATAATTACAAACAGAGAGCTATAGAGGCATCACATGGGCCATACTTTAACTAAGCGCCTTGTTAGAGGTTGCTTCGTATCAACTGAAAGCTATACTACTTTCCTACTTGACATCGCGAGCAAAAGTGACCGAGCGCACGCTAGAGATTTGTTGCAAGCCGCGGAGCGGCGCTAGTCTCGACTCGCGGGTCCAGCGATACTAGTACAGACCGCGGTCGATAACTGCAACCCCTAACAAATGTGGCATCGAACGCTGATACCACAACGGCACCAGGTTTTTCTGTTACGGGCATTTCCATCACTAATGAGCGGTTTTCGAATTCCAGCTCACCCTGGAAATTCCCTTCTTCTGGAGTTCTCTGTTACTCTGGTACTGACAAAGTTCGCCGGTGTGACACTCAGCTCTGCTGTGACTTTTGTAGCTGAGGTCCATTTTTTGCGACAGCCTTCTTCAGTGGCTGCCATTCACGATCACTCAACACTCTTTTGTCCGTGTTACGACTTCTTAAGTAATAGAACCCAGTACGTTGTCCTCGATGGCGAGTGTTCATCGGAGGTGGAGTGCCCCAGGGAAGTGTGGTAGATCCGCTGTTATTTTCTATCTACATAAATGATCTTTTGGATAGGGTGGATAGCAATGTGCGGCTGATTGCTGATGATGCTGTGGTGTACGGGAAGGTGTCGTCGTTGAGTCAGTGTAGGAGGATACAAGATGACTTGGACAGGATTTGTGATTGGTGTAAAGAATGGCAGCTAACTCTAAATATAGATAAATGTAAATTAATGCAGATGAATAGGAAAGAGAATCCCGTAATGTTTGAATACTCCATTAGAAGTGTAGCGCTTGACACAGTCACGTCGCTTAAATATTTGGGCGTAACATTGCAGAGCGATATGAAGTGGGACGAGCATGTAATGGCAGTTTTGGGGAAGGCGGATAGTCGTCTTCGGTTCATTGGTAGAATTTTGGGAAGATGTGGTTCATCTGTAAAGGAGACCGCTCATAAAACACTAATACGACCTGTTCTTGAGTAGTGCTCGAGCGTTTGGGATCCCTACCAGGTCGGATTGCGGGAGGACATAGAAACAATTCAGAGGCGGGCTGCTAGATTTGTTACTGGTAGGTTTGATCATCACGCGAGTGTTACGGAAATGCTTCAAGAACTCGGGTGGGAGTCTCTAGAGGAAAGGAGGCGTTCTTTTCGTGAATCGCTACTGAGCAAATTTAGAGAACCAGCATTTGAGGCTGACTGCAGTAGAATTTTAATGCCGCCAACTTACATTTCGCAGAAAGACCACAAAGATAAGATAAGAGAGATTAGGGCTCGTACAGAGGCAAATAGGCAGTCATTTCTGTCGTTCTGTTTGGGAGTGGAACAGGGAGAGAAGATGCTAGTTGTGGTACGAGGTACCCTCCGCCACGCACCGTATGGTGGATTTGCGGAGTATGTATGTAGATGTAGATGTAACTGATGATGTTTTTCCCCTTTCTCTGTATGCGGTACAAATCTTCAATGCGGTGATTCTTGAAACACCGCACAATTCGGCTACCTTGGTTAATGGATTACCCACCACAACAGCACCAGGTATTTGCCCACATTCGAATTTATTTAACTTCATCATCATCCACTGACAGAATATTCATTTATGTTTAAGCATGCATTTCTCGCGCTTTTACATATTTTTGTCTAACCCCTGTATATGAGTTGCACGTTGGAAGAATTCTCGATATCAACCGAAGTTGAACAATCGCCTCCCCTGCTGCAGACTGTGGGTCCTCGATCCATTTCATGTCGCTTTGCAATGAATGCCTAGTTGTTTAATCGACGTGAGTGTATTTTGAATCATGTATGAAAGTCGGAACTGTATTTCAATTAGTGCTGCAGCTAATGGTTTTTTCTCCAACTTATGAGCGAAACATTAATGGGCGCGCTGTTAAATGGAGTCACGGTCGCATTCGCGATGCGGCAGATACATGTACACATATTATCTGAGGTGTGTGTGTGTGTGTGTGTGTGTGTGTGTGTGTTTGTGTGTGTGTGCGCGCGCGCGCGCGAGTGCGCTATAGGGTTTTCTATCCGCTCTATGTTTTCCGTCAGTACTAATAATTTCAAAGATGGTGTCGTTGCGGAGAACGATGAGCTATTTGTTGTTTTTATTGTGATATACGCTTCACACAAGAGATTTAAGTATTTTTTTTTAATCGCTGTCGATTTTGAGGCTCTCAAGGTTTCATTATCATGATACACACGTAACAGATACGGAGATACTTTGCGTCTCGAATGTATATGATTTCATAATGATTGATTGGTACAAAAAATGGTTTCATGCTAACTCCACGAGAGGATATTAGCTGACCTCCGCAGCTGCCTCCAGCAAGATGGAAGGCTTAATACTAAGGTGTAGGGATATGTCGTTCAGACTATTGCACGTGCTTTATTTATGAGTTATATTTTGATTATCCGCTGTTTATTGGTTCAAATGGCTCTGAGTACTATGGGACTTAACATCAGAGGTCATCAGTCCCCTAGAACTTAGAACTACTTAAACGTAACTAACCTAAGGACATCACACACATCCATGCCCGAGGCAGAATTTGAACCTGCGACCGTAGCGGTCGCGCAGTTCCAGATTGAAGCGCCTAGAACCGCTCTGCCGCACCGGCCGGCCGCTGTTTATTTGTCAGCAGTTTAATATATGGTAAATACAACTGTGCAATGAAACACTTAGCTCCTCTACAGTGTAGCCCGACTCCCACCGAGGAACTTTCGGTGATCCTTTGGGAACGTTTTCTGAGTATTTAGATGTAAGGGATACTTGGTCTCGGGTAGCTAGTTACGGAGTAAAAGTTTTTCGTTTTATTTCTGATCTCCATTGCACTGAGTATACCTGCACAACAATGTGTCAGTTATACCTTACAGTGAAGCACAGCAGAGTGGATGGTTTACGAAACCGGTCGAGCTCACGTGGCCTGCATGCTAACAAGGGAACCTCCTCATCGCACCCCTCTCAGATTTAGTTATAAGTTGGCACAGTGGATAGGCCTTGAAAAACTGAAAACAGATCAATTGAGAAAACAGGAAGAAGTTGTGTGGAGCTGTGAAAAAATAAGCAAAATATACAAACTGAGTAGTTCATGGGAAGATATGCAACTTCAAGGACACTAAGAACGCAGGAGCGCCATGGTCTCGTGGTAACGTGAGCGGCTGCGGAACGAAAGGTCCTTGGTTCAAATCTTCCATCGCGTGAAAAGTTTAATTTTTTATTTTCGGTTTATGTGACAAACTCTTATGTTTTCATCACTTTTTTTGGAGTGATCATCACATCCACAAGAAAACCCTAAATCGGGCAAGGTAGAAGAATCTTTTTACCCCTTCGCCAAGTGTACAAGTTAGGTGGGTCGACAACATATTCCTGTCATGTGACGCACATGCCGTCACCAGTGTCGTATAGAATATATCAGATGTGTTTTGCTGTGGAGGAATCGGTTGACCTATGACTTTGCGATCAAATGTTTTCGGTTCCAATTGGAGAGGCACGTCCTTTCGTCTACTGATCGCACGGTTTTGCCATGCGGTCACAAAACACAGATACTAAACTTATTACAGTGAACAAAGACGTCAATGAACGAACGGACAGACAATAACTATGCAAAAATAAAGAAAATAAAATTTTCACTTGAGGGAAGCTTTGAACCAAGGACCTCTCGTTTAGCACCTGCTCACGCTAACATGGGACCACGACGCTCCTGCTACCACTTTGTCCATGATGTTGCCTATGCGACCCGTGGACTACTCAGTTTGTATATTTTGCTTATTTTTTCACAGTTCCACACAACTTCTTCCTGTTTTCTCAATTGATCTGTGTTCAGTTTATGAAGGCCTATCCACTGTGCCAACTTATAACTAAATCTGAGGGGGGTGCGATGGGGAGGTTCCCTTGTAACATTATACCAGTGGCGGAAGTAGTACGTCAGACTTCTTGGAGCATGTAAGGCAGTCGACGGTGTGTTGCTGTACACCAGTAGTTGCCAATCTGGGGGTAATTACCCCCTAAGGGGGAAAATGAAAATTTGTAAGGGTTAAAAACAGAAGTGTTAAACTGATTTTCGTTCACGAAACTAAATAATCTTTAAAAACCATTTCTGCTATCGCTAATTCGTGAGACTGTAATACTGATTACATAAGTTACCAAAAATATATTTTTTAACTTCTAGTATTAGCGTGTGCCACAATGTGGTGGAGATTACAGGTTTTGAAACGAAATTATGAACAAAATTTTCCTCACGTAGTCCATCCACTACATAGCCTACATACTTCATACTACGCATCTACGACAGTAAAATGGGACTTACACATCACATATACTTGATTATCTCCTTAAAATGCCTTTTCTAAGCTGTAGATAGTTCCAGCAATAGACCAGAAATTGCTTTATTATTCACTTCGCAAGAGTAATTACGTAATGGCTACTCCACTACTGTAGGACTTACACTGTATTATTATTATTAGCGGTAGTCTTCAAACGAAAAGCACTCACAGCTTGAAGTTGTCCAATTTATGTCAATTCAGGAGTCCAGCAGTCAACTGATTTTCTAGCAATAAGTTTAGTGCACGTGTGCAATTTGCTTGATTTTAAATAGGGGTGCACGGTGTGGGTGAAGCAAGTGTCGCTAGGAAGACAAGAAATGCACGGTAAGCATGTTTTATAACAAGTGTCTACTCTCAACGTGGATAGTTAACTTTCTTTTCCGAGATGGAGTTGTAGGTAGCAATCGCGATGCACTGAAAATTGCTGCGTCGTTCTAGAAAAAAGCGTTATTAGGCCTAGGATGCACCTGTTGTCTCATTGACTCATTAGTATTAGTCCATGGTTTAATGAAGCAGCTACAAACACAAAGTATCATTTATCTTTCGTCATTTAGAAACGGAATTGTTCAAAGGAAGACTAGTTAGGCGCTTATGTTGACTGTTGAAAGTGGTTCAAAAATGGATCTGAGCACTATGGGACTCAACTGCTGAGGTAATTAGTCCCCTAGAACTTAGAACTAGTTAAACCTAACAAACCTAAGGACATCACAAACATCCATGCCCGAGGCAGGACTCGAACCTGCGACCGTAGCGGTCTTGCGGTTCCAGACTGCAGCGCCTTTAACCGCACGGCCACTTCGGCCGGCGTTGAAAGTGGTGAATGTATGGTGGGCAGAAGGGGGGGGGGGAGGGAGAGGGGTGTACTAACTAGTATCTGATTGCACTAAGGGGTAATGGTCTCAGAAAGTTTGCGAACCACAGCTGTACACTCGGCTGTCATCTTGGTGGTAGACATTTTCAACAACACTTGTAAAGGAATAGTTCTTCACTATCTTGGATTGTACGGACTGAACACACTGTGATGACGCAAGCGTGTTTCACCTGAGGGTGGTTTAATTAGTGTTGCGTATTGTACGTTACGGTCTTTGCATATTAAAGTCCTTTCCGCCGTTGTGAAGGTATTTTCACAGAAACATTGGTAACTTGGACTAACAAACCGAATAAATCAAATTAAATTACCTGTACAATTACTAAATTAAAGTCCGCCGCCACGTGTTTTGGCTCTAGGTGCATAATAGTTTCTGGAATTAATGTAGGGATTTTGATGCGGTTTTTGCTAGTAGATAAGACTAATTGTGTTTGTAATTTACGACCGCTAGGCCAGACAAGTCGGCCGGCTGTAGACACTTAGTGCTAACCGTGTGAAATCGGGACTGTTGCAAATTGTAAAAAGCCACTGGGAACCACGGCTCCTTTATACCAAAATGCTCTGGATACAAGCCTGTACAATTGGGAAAGTTTGCAGGCGAAGTCTGGGTTCACCTTGCATAGCAGGCGTGAACAACCTTTGGTGACGCGCGGGCCTGACCACATAATTATGCTCGCGGGCCAGCTCGTCACGTGAAGTCGAACTATTGCGTCCGTGACGTTAATATTTGTGAGGTAATGCACCGATAGGAATGGCACCCCTTTCTGGTTCTTGAATGTACATTCATTGTATGTTCGCCCCACATCCAAAAGTTTACGTTTATTTACTCTTCGAACTTCTTCCGCGGGCCGGATTGAAATTAATCGCGGGACGGAATCGGCACACGGACCACCGGTTGCTCACCCGGGATAGGTACTGCACTAATCCTGAATCCAGGAAAGTGGTCTCCATGCCCGTATAAGATCGTATTTTGTTCAGTAAACGACAGTGTGGAACTGTACGGAATGCCTTTCAGATGTCAAGGAACACATCACGAACTCGTTGAACAGAGCGAGCTGAGTTCCACAAGATTTTTTTTTTCTTTTAAATGCTTTTTTATTCCAGTCTCTGATCACAAATGAATTCTTTAGACGATGACCGGTTTCAGTCTGTTATGACCATCTTCAGATGTAAAATATATAAATATATACATCTAGTGAACAGTGTGTCTTTTAACATAAAACAGCAATATGCATCACAATATACTGTCATACACCAGGGAAATGTACAGATAAAAAATGATATAACGTACCTTTTTTAAACCATGTCCTAAAGTGATACGGCCATAATGGCATCGTCAAAACATATAAATATAATCAGGATAGCATCGTCACAAAGATCTAATATATGGCCACATCGTCCACATAGTGATTATTGCCAACTAGCTACTGAGGTACAGTAGCATCCAGAAACCTGTTTGCCTACACCCTCCCTAGATGTCGCAACTGTGGGCTTGCTTATATTAGTCATCCGATAAAAGCACATTAGATAAAATGAATGTAGCAGACTTACACTCCTGGAAATGGAAAAAAGAACACATTGACACCGGTGTGTCAGACCCACCATACTTGCTCCGGACACTGCGAGAGGGCTGTACAAGCAATGATCACACGCACGGCACAGCGGACACACCAGGAACCGCGGTGTTGGCCGTCGAACGGCGCTAGCTGCGCAGCATTTGTGCACCGCCGCCGTCAGTGTCAGCCAGTTTGCCGTGGCATACGGAGCTCCATCGCAGTCTTTAACACTGGTAGCATGCCGCGACAGCGTGGACGTGAACCGTATGTGCAGTTGACGGACTTTGAGCGAGGGCGTATAGTGGGCATGCGGGAGGCCGGGTGGACGTACCGCCGAATTGCTCAACAAGTGGGGCGTGAGGTCTCCACAGTACATCGATGTTGTCGCCAGTGGTCGGCGGAAGGTGCACGTGCCCGTCGACCTGGGACCGGACCGCAGCGACGCACGGATGCACGCCAAGACCGTAGGATCCTACGCAGTGCCGTAGGGGACCGCACCGCCACTTTCCAGCAAATTAGGGACACTGTTGCTCCTGGGGTATCGGCGAGGACCATTCGCAACCGTCTCCATGACGCTGGGCTACGGTCCCGCACACCGTTAGGCCGTCTTCCGCTCACGCCCCAACATCGTGCAGCCCGCCTCCAGTGGTGTCGCGACAGGCGTGAATGGAGGGACGAATGGAGACGTGTCGTCTTCAGCGATGAGTGTCGCTTCTGCCTTGGTGCCAATGATGGTCGTATGCGTGTTTGGCGCCGTGCAGGTGAGCGCCACAATCAGGACTGCATACGACCGAGGCACACAGGGCCAACACCCGGCATCATGGTGTGGGGAGCGATCTCCTACACTGGCCGTACACCACTGGTGATCGTCGAGGGGACACTGAATAGTGCACGGTACATCCAAACCGTCATCGAACCCATCGTTCTACCATTCCTAGACCGGCAAGGGAACTTGCTGTTCCAACAGGACAATGCACGTCCGCATGCATCCCGTGCCACCCAACGTGCTCTAGAAGGTGTAAGTCAACTACCCTGGCCAGCAAGATCTCCGGATCTGTCCCCCATTGAGCATGTTTGGGACTGGATGAAGCGTCGTCTCACGCAGTCTGCACGTCCAGCACGAACGCTGGTCCAACTGAGGCGCCAGGTGGAAATGGCATGGCAAGCCGTTCCACAGGACTACATCCAGCATCTCTACGATCGTCTCCATGGGAGAATAGCAGCCTGCATTGCTGCGAAAGGTGGATATACACTGTACTAGTGCCGACATTGTGCATGCTCTGTTGCCTGTGTCTATGTGCCTGTGGTTCTGTCAGTGTGATCATGTGATGTATCTGACCCCAGGAATGTGTCAATAAAGTTTCCCCTTCCTGGGACAATGAATTCACGGTGTTCTTATTTCAATTTCCAGGAGTGTATTAAAATTAATGACTGTCATAGGAACCAATTGTGATACATTAAAAGATGAATGCAGTTACCCATGTAAAATTATTAAAAGAAAATATATGAAGAGTATAGGTCCGACCCTTTTTTTATGGTGAATTTACGGTCAACAATTAGTATAGTGTAATACATTGCCTGTGGCAACCTATAAATTGCTTATGAAAGATAAAATGTGGATATAACAGCTGAAAAAGAGACAGTTCAATGAACAGCGCCCTCTGTTGGGTCGGCCGCTAGGATCTTATGTAGGCGCGCACCGATGGTAGGAACTTAACCAATAGAGGGCTTTACGTACATCGTGACATGTCTCCCACAGAAAACGTTTAAACACCATACAAGCATTCAATAAATAAAATTTGAAACGTCCCCTTAGAAAAATTAGTGAATTACTGTGCTGGTAAACCCCTTATGTTATTTAATTTTCAAACAGCTGAGCAAAACTGAACGTACTCAGACATTTCTCTCTTTACTTATTCTGATCATCACTAAACTGACGCACAATATTTTTTAGCGCAACGCAATCTGACTTTTAATAATCCCTACAAAAGAATTGCCCTGACTAACAATAACCTATACCTTTCATGAATCACTTACCCCACAAAAATCTTCATTACTCGAACTACTGCAATACAGCGAGCGCCAATACTGCCAGCTAAATAAAAGATTCTAACTACTGAAGTCACTAAGTACTGATTGGCATAGTTAGCAAATGAAAGATTTTGATAAAGAACAAACAATGTATTTACCTTAACAGTGTTCAAAAGTCATTATATATATATATATATATATATATATATATATATATATATATATCAGTTCATGACATCCAGTCTTACAAATTTACTGTCTCTGATGGACATACGTCCAGATCATCCGTTCTCAAGACTCCACCATCTCTCTCCCCACATCCACCACTGCTGGCGGCTCACTTCCAACTGCGTAACGCCACGCGCTGTTCACATCCAACTGCCCAACACTACAATAGCGAATATTACAACAAAGCTAACCAGCCACAGACTGCACACAGCACAGCCAGTGATTTTCATACAGAGTGCTACGTGGCGTTACCAATATAAAAACCTATACAGCCTACTTACAAATTATATAGTTTGGCTATACATTTCATGAGTAGGTAGGAGATAATCAGTTAGAGCGACTACCATGCGGAAGTAAGGGAAATACCTTCTGTTCTCAACATAGCTCATCAAGTAAGGTTAAGTATAAATACGCGAGCCATTATTTGGTTATCGTAGTATGTTATCAAATAAAGCAAAGTAGGCATTGGGTGCAAAATTGCTTGGTCCTTTTATTTATTCATTTATTTTTTTACGCCACCGTTATTCGTCTTTATGGGAACTACTCCCGGTGTCCAATAAGGGCAATACCCACGGGCTAAGCAAAAGCATGTTTCCGTAGTATGCTTTCAGAGATGGCTGTATAAGTCCATTACGAAGCGCGTCACCTCCCCCCCCCCCCCCCCCCCCCCACACACACGCACGCACCGGGCAGGGTGTTATCCACAGCTGGAGGGCGGCCTAATGTGCAGATCTGGTGTGGTGTGCCTTTTGACGGCTGGCTGCCGTTCAGGCGGCGTGTGACAGGAACTGCGGCGCGTAACGGCGCCCTTTGACGCCTTTTGAAGGGCGCTGCTGCTGACGTGGGCCGTGGGAGGGCTGTGAGTGGCCGCCGCCGCTCATGGGAATCACAGTGGCGTACCGTGCTCGGCTGGCCGACTACACGTGTTTACGTGCGCAGTGACGTCGCCTCTTCCGTTCTTTCTGCTATACGAAGCACAGTAAAAGTTGGCAGAATGGTCCGGAAGAACGCCGATGCCGAGGAAGAGAGTCACTCCCCAAGGGACATCACGCTAATCCGGGCCACCTCTAGCGTTGATAATCCTCCCAAATCGGCAAGGAAAAGTTGCATCACGTATACCACATCCAGCTAAAGCCACTCGACGCTTAAAACTACCAATTTGCGGGGCAGTTACGTTTACCCGTTGGATCTAAATCAGTGGTTCTCTACCATTCTGAGACTGTTGCCCCCGAGCGCAATGCGATACTACCTACAATTCCTCTCTCCATCATCATAAGCTCTACGGCGCAAGTAAACTTTAGAATGGAAAATAATTTCCTTTGAACAGTTTACTTCCCCTGGTTACGTCTACTTCTCTCAAAACGTACACCCAATTTAAAATCAGCCAAGTTAAAATGTGTATGTGCTATACTTACTGTTAGTTCAAATTCAAATGGCTCCGAGCACTATGGAACTTAACATCTGATGTCATCAGTCCCCTGGAACTTAGAACTACTTGAACCTAACTAACCTAAGGACATCACACACAACCATTCCCGAGGCAGGATTCGAACCTACGACCGTAGCAGTCGCGCGGTTCCAAACTCAAGCGCCTAGAACCGCTCGGCCACTGCGGCCGGCTGTTCGTCAGTCACTTAATTGCTGGACTCTTTGCTTTAAAACTGGTAGGAATTGGAAGGTTTCAGGATCTCTGTGGCTTGTGTATAACCATTGCCACTAGCAATAATAATAATAACAATAATACTCACAGAAGACGTATTCATTAGATATACGCTGAGATGATTAGTCATGGGATGGGAATGCGCACATATAAAGATGGCGGTAGTATCACGCACACAGGGTATAAGAGGGCAGTATATTGGCGGAGCTGTCATTTGTACTCAGGTAATTCATGTGGAAAGGTCTGCGACATGATTATAGACGCACGACGGGAATTACCAGGCTCTGAATGCGGAATAGTAGTTGGAGCTAGACACATGGGAGATCGCATTTCTGAAATCGTTGGAGAATTCAGTATTCCACGATCTTCAGTGTCAAGTGCGTACCGAGAATACCACATTTCAGGCATTACTTTTCAACATGGACAATGCAGTGGCGGAAGGCATTCACTTAACGACCGAGAGCAGCGGCCCTATCATGGAGCTGTTGGTACTAACAGACAAGCTACACTGCGTGAAATAACAGGAGAAATCAATGCGGGACGTACGAAGAACTTATCCATTAGGGCAATGCGGCGAAATTTGGCGTTAATAGCCTATGGCAGCAGACGACCGAGGCGAATATCTTTGGTGACAGCACGACATGCTTTTCTGCGTGTCTCCTGGACACCCGAATATATCGGTTGGACCCTAGACGACTGGAAAACGGTGGCCCGGCCAGAAGAGGCCCGATTTCAGTTGATAAGAGCTGATGGTAGGGTTCGAATGTGGTGCAGACACCACGACACCATGGGACCAAGTTGTCAAAAAGGGATTGTGCAAGCTTGTGGTGGCTCCATAATGTTGTGGGCTGTGTTTACATGGAATGGACTTGGTCTTCGGTTATGTTCGGCTTCTTGGAGACCATTTGTAGCCATTCATGGACTTCATGTTCCCAAACAACGACGGAATTTTTATGGATGACAATACTGCTTGTCACCGTGCCACAGTTGTTCGCGATTGGTTTGAGAACATTCTGGACACTTCGAGCAAATGATTCGATCACCCAGGTCGCCCGACATGAATCCTATCGAACATTTACGGGACATAATCGAGAGGCCAGCTCGTACACAAAATCCTGCACCGGCAACACTTTCGCAATTATGGACGGCTATAGAGGCAGCATGGCTCAGTATTTCGGCAGGGCACTTCCGACGACGTTTTGAGTCCATGTCACGGCGAATTGCTGCACTATGCCGGGCAAAAGGAGCCGCGACACGATGTTAGCAGGCTGTTGTTGCTGTGGTCTTCAGTCCAGAGACTGGTTTGATGCAGCTCTCCATGCTACTCTATCCTGTGCAAGCTTCTTCATCTCCCAGTACCTACTGCAACCTACATCCTTCTAAATCTGTTTAGTGTATTCATCTCTTGGTCCCCCTCTATGATTTTTACCCTCCACGCTGCCCTCCAATGCTAAATTTGATGTCTCAGAACATGTCCTACCAACCGGTCCCTTCTTCTTGTCAAATTGTGCCACAAAGTCCTCTTCTCCCCATTCCTATTCAATACTGCCTCGGGCATAGATGTATGTGATTTCCTTAGCTTAGTTACGTTTAAGTAGTTCTAAGTTCTAGGAGGCTGATGACCTCAGATGTTATGTCCCATAGTGTTCAGAGCCATTTGAACCAACCAAATACAGAGATATGTAAACAGGCAGAATACGGCGCATCGGTCGGCAATGTCTAAATAAGACAAGTGTCTGTTGCATTTGTAAGATCAGTTACTGGTGCTACAATGACAGGTTATCAAAATTTAAGTGAGTTTGAACGTAGTTTTACAGTCGACGCACGAACGATGGGGTCAGCATCTTCGAGGTAGCGATGAAATGGAGATTTTCCCGAACGACCATTTCACGAGTGTACCGTTAACGTCAGGAATCCCGTAAAACATCAAATATCCGACATCGCTACGGCCGGGAAAAGATCCTGCAAGAACGGGACCTACGATAACTGAAAGGAATTGCTCAACGTCACAGAAGTGCAAGCCTCCCGCAAACTGTTGCAGATTTCAATGCGGGGCCATCAAGTGTCAGCGTCCGAACCATTCAAAGAAAGATAATTGATATGGGCTTTCGGAGCCGAAGGCCCACTTGTGTACCCTTGATGACTGCACGACACAGAGCTTTACCCCTCGTCTGGGTCCGTCAACAACGACATTCGACTGTTGATGACTGGAAGCATGTTGCCTGGTCGGAAGAGTCTCGTTTCAATTTCTGTCGATCGGATGGACGTGTACGGGCATGGAGGGGGACTGTTCAAGCTGGTGGAGGCTCTGTAATGGTGTGGGG
This sequence comes from Schistocerca serialis cubense, assembly GCF_023864345.2. Classification (NCBI taxonomy): domain Eukaryota; kingdom Metazoa; phylum Arthropoda; class Insecta; order Orthoptera; family Acrididae; genus Schistocerca; species Schistocerca serialis. The sequence goes on from NC_064641.1 coordinate 172,890,604, forward strand.
CGTGTGCAGTTGGAGTGATATGGGACCCTTGAAACGTCTAGAAACGACTCTGACAGGTCACACGTACGTAAGCATCCTGTCTGATCACCTGAAACCATTCATGTCCATTGTACATTCCGACGGACTTGGGGAATTCTAGCAGGACAACGCGATACCCCACACGTCCAGAATTTCTACAGGGCGGCTCCAGGAACACTCGTATAAGTTTAAACACTTCCGCAGGCCACCAAACTCCCCATAATTGAACATTATTGAGAATGTCTGGGACGCCTTGCAACGTGCTGTTCAGAAGAGATCTACACCCTGTCGTACACCTACGGATTTATGGACAGCCCTGCAGGATTGATGGTGTCAGTTCCCTCCAGTGCTACTTCAGACATTAGTCGAGTCCATGCCACGTCGTGTTACGGCACTGCCGGCCGGTGTGGCCGTGCGGTTCTAGGCGCTTCAGTCTGGAACCGCGTGACCGCTACGGTCGCAGGTTCGAATCCTGCCTCGGGCATGGATGTGTGTGATGTCCTTAGATTAGTTAGGTTTAAGTAGTTCTAAGTTCTAGGGGACTGATGACCACAGCTGTAAAGTCCCATAGTGCTCAGAGCCATTTGAACCATTTCTTACGGCACTTCTGCATGCTCGCGGGGGTCCTACACGACATTAGGCAGCTTACCAGTTTCTTTGCCTCTTCAGTGTGTTTAATCAAAGTTCAGACACAAAAACACAGTAATCAGGCCTGAAATACTGTGTGCAAGTAAGACACTAACACTACATAAGAAAAGCGACATGGAAGGCATACTGAAGGAAGAACGCAAAATCATGAGAAAAATTCTCGGCCCAAAGCTGGCAGAAGAGGGTTAACAGATTACACTCTCGGGTAACCGCAGAGAAGATGCCAAACCCAGCAATAAATGTCAGAAAAAGAAGGTTAAAGTTCACATCAGCAGGCTACCATCAACAAGACTCACCAACAGAATTCTGACATGCATTGAAGGGGTCAAGTCAACAGCGGTCTAAGGCGCTGCAGTCATGGACTGTGCGGCTGGTCCCGGCGGAGGTTCGAGTCCTCCCTCGGGCATGTGTGTGTGTGTTTGTCCTTAGGATAACTTACGTTAAGTAGTGTGTAAGCTTAGGGACTGATGACCTTAGCAGTTAAGTCCCGTAAGATTTCACACACATTTGAACATTTTTTGGTCAAGTCAACAATACCATGGATCACACAAGTCAAACTTGACTAGAAAGAGCACAAATCGATGCAATAGAAATTGAAGACATATACAGATACAAGATATATAAGTGGAATGTTAGGACAGAGATCAAAGCCCCAAAGAAAACCGGGACAAAGTGGATTGAAGAGAGAAAAACTCCATGGACAAAAAAATTAGAGAATTGTGGAAGATGGAAAAAATGCTCAAATGAGTTAGAATGCTTTGCGTTATCCTACAGGGTCTCGATGCAAATAATACTAATAGCAGTAATACTACTACTACTACTAATAATAATACTAATAATGATAATAATAATAAAGTCTATTGTTGAAAGGCTGTTCTGAAAGTATTAGTATGTAGTGTAACCTTATGCGGGAGTGAAATGTGCACTACAAACATATCGACAAGAGGATTTTCAAATGTGGTGCTACAGATGAAAGCTGAATATTAGAGCGATAGATCGGACAGATAACACAGGAACTCAATCTAACTGGGAACGTCATAAATTTGAGATACAAATGGATTAAAGTGAGAGATCGGTTGACGACACATCCCGAGGCAAGGAAGCTTCGGATCGGCAATTAGGGGACACGTCGGTGTATAAATTATAGAGGAAGACCAGAGCTTGACTACAGTATGCAGGTTCAAATGGATGTAACATAATTCTGCAAAGATAAATACGCTGAACAGGCTATTCAAGCGAGGAGCGCCGCAAAAGGCTTCGGACTGAAAACCACAGCGGCAACAAAGGATGGAGCTTGGTGCACGTTGAGACAGGAAATCGCTGTAGTAACTGGCAGGGAAAGGTTTGTAAGGACCTCATATATTTTCTGCTATTGAAAATAATTCACCTGTACTGTTCTGGGACAAAGATGAATGAGCGCACTCCACGAGCAGTGAATAGAATCCTTGAATCTGTGGTTGACTTACTAGCCAGTCAGTTGTGCGGTGTTGGACACACTTATTTGAGGCGTAGTAGCATGCAGTTGAGTTTTGCAAAGAATGATACCTGTTTTCTGTGAATCTGGGAGGAGCTATCTAGAATACATCATTATGGAGATGAAAATTGACATATAATGCTTTCTTGTTCATGTGATTGACACAGAAGATTTTAGAGGAATGTCTATAATTCCTTTGTAATGAGAGAATTTTGTAGGAGTCTTCTTCTGTTGTTCAGTCCATTTGTCAATAATCAGAGTTTGATTTCTCACAAAAGCAAATCCAACCACCATGATTCATAGTAAAGTTCAGGACTTTTGTCGCGTGTGCATTGCACCTTACGCCACACGAAGCAAGAGATTGTTGTAGTGTAGATTATTTATCGTTAGCTGCTACATCTGCTGATTGGTATTTGTTTTCGAGAACATCAGTACTCCAGACACAAAAACAGCATGCTGAGCAAGAGGTAAGTCACTTTCATTTCAGGGTAGATCTCACATGCATTCTTGTGCAAATAGGGTGCAGTCAGGATTGTGAGATATCGTGTTAGCAAGTACATTAACCTTCGGTGAACAGTGTTGGTAATTTCAAACAGTTATTTACTTCTGCGTAGAGCAATTGTTCATTTTGCGTGAATATTTGTAGTCTAACATTGCACTTCATATCACGCATGTAACGTGCTTCGGTACTGAGTTTCCTTTATATGGTTTTCATTGAGCACACGATTAGGTTCCTTTGGCATTTAAGTGGATTCATTTTCTTTATTTCAAATTTTGCATTTCATTAAGTTAAAAGTTTTATTTCATGACATTGTTCACATACGCAACATAGGGCCAACCAAAAGTCAGTTTTGCTCAGCAATTAAATAGGTTACCTAAAGCACATATTACGTGAGGAGAGAGTTTTCAGAATCAATTTATTCAGTTTTCTCACATTCAGACAATTTTTTTATAGAAAGCTCATAGGTTGATAGGGGCTAATGGTACTGATTCAAAACCGTTGATTGCTGGAAAGAACCACTACTTTCAAAAATAATATTTACCTTACTTTTAATAGTATGGAACATCCCTCCCTCACCTTCTATTTTCGCTTTTGAGTAAATAAATGTTTTGTAGCAATGCATCTTGTAGTGACTAAATGTCGAAACTGAAGTGAATTTATTTGTGTTAAGTTCACGTATTCGTTTTGTTGTTGACAAGTTGTTCAGTCACACTGTCTGGTTCACTGCCTCCTGTATTTTGTTTTCAGTAATGCAGTTTTCAATTTACAGTTTGTAATGAATTTACATTTTGTGGATTTAGCTGTATCTAGTTCGGAATGGGAGGATACAGAATTTAAATAACGCCCAAGATAATTATGCAATTCATCAATTAACGCTCAGCGTGTGCCTGTAAACGAGACTGATTAGACAGCCTGTCGTTCTAAAGTGAATGCCAGCAAAATGAAGGTTTGCGAATTAATTAAAATGTGCAAATTAAACAAAAATTTTTGTTTAGTTACAAGAACAGTTTAAAATCTAAGGAGTGTAGCAGCACAGTCGACGCTGTTTGAAATGTGTTTAGACTTGACTTTGAAACGATCCGCCCCTCGACTCCCATGATATGGTTTACGCGAGCCCGCTGCCTTAAACTACGCCCTACTACTGATGCGTGGTGCGCGACTCGACTTTGAGTCGTAATTACTTTTTGATTATCAGCTGATTTGCTGTTGTCCACCACCTTTTCCTATCTTGATCTCAGCTACCCATGTCAAGGTAATCCCTATACTCAACATGCTCTATAATCAGTATTCCGCATTCTAATCCTTGTCTGACCCTAATATTTTTCCTCTCTACTGCTACTTCCAGCACCCAGTGAATTAATCCTTGGTAGTGCAGTATATGTCCCACTAATCTTTCCTGTCGTCTGTTAGGGGCCTTCCATGGGCTTCTTGCTTCACAAGTTCTTTTTAGTACCAATTCTTTCGGCGCTTTACCCGTCCACTTAATTTTTTTTTTTTTTACATTCTTCAGTAACACACTCATATTTCACGCGCTTCCAGTCTCGTTCCATGGATTTATGATAGTCCACGTTCCACAACATATTACATCAATGAACACATTCCACAACGTATTACATCAATGAATAGGAAAGGAAACAATTAGTTGGAAAACTCGTATCAATCCTCGGCCCTGGAAACTTTGAATGGACCGATACGATCCGTCTGCTTCGACTCATGACATCATCTGAATGTACGTAACCCATCCACTGAAACGTAATATGCGTGCAACAATGGTTCAAATGGCTCTGAGCACAATGGGACTCAACTGCTGCGGTCATCAGTACCCTAGAACTTAGAACTACTTAAACCTAACTACCCTAAGGACATCACACACATCCATGCCCGAGGCAGGATTCGAACCTGCGAGCGTAGCAGTCGCACGGTTCCGGACTGCGCGCCTAGAACCGCGAGACCACCGCGGCCGGCTGCGTGCAACAGGAGCCATAACAAGACTTACAGCTATTCTCATTTACATCACTCTCGTTAGTACTACCTCAAAACCAAAGTATCACCTCCCGACGTACGTCATTAAAACTCGGCCAGCCACCCCGACGTACAATCCAAAAACGTCGTAGGAGCGAACTAAATATCTACAGTGCTTTATTCTGTTTGTGTTTTTGAACGTATGCCGTCACATGTACTGGACCAAAACCAATGTCCGGTATTTACATTATTATTATTATTGTTATTATTATTTGTGAACAGGCCCATTAGCACTATATAAAGTACTTAGAAGTGAGCATTTTCCGTTCTCTGTGCCCACATTTCTTTCATTCTATTCCTGTTGGCTTCCTTTCTCTCTTCTGACCATGCTGTTTCAGTCTTCTTCTTTTGTTTTTTCTCTTGGTCAACTTGCTATTTATGTACTATGGACCTGACGATTTCACGGTCTTGGGCATGTTCCGGAGTAATTCTTGCCAGTTTCAGATCTGTTTTGAGCTCACCAACCCATTTCATAGCGTCCGTTTTGGCTTTGTTCCTACTGTAAAAAAAAAAAAAAAAAAAAAAAAAAAAAAAAAAAAAAAAAAAAAAAGTAAGGACTATTTGTTTCGTAAGTCTATCTTTCTTTAATGATGAAAGAGATATACCACTGTGAGCCGCAGGACGCAGGAGGGCATTGAAATATTTCAGTGTCGACAAGTGATAATTTGTGCGGAGCTGGGACTAGAACCCGCATTTCCCGGTTTACACGAGCGGCCGCCTTAGCCGCCTGGCTATGGGAGCACACCTCTGGCACACTTCAAATTCCCAACTTGCCGCACACTACTTAAGTAGCACTCGCGCTGTCCAACTGTCCTCATGGCTCGCAGCATGCGGCATGAGTCCCGCCAAAGGTCATACCCAGGGTGAATCTACACTGAAGACATCGTGAAATGCCATCAAGGCATACGTATTAGTATGATACAGGGTGTAACAGGTGTAAGTGCAGATATTTCTATTGGTAACTAAGGACGGTGAACTGAAAAACCTTACATCAGTACTTGCGTCATTTGCACACAAATAATTATTGGTTTACAGGTATCAAGTTTTTACAGACAATTTTAAAACTGGGCAACCATCTCAGTACCCGGACGGCAGCCACAGGACACGCTTCGATGACGACACATGGCACGCTCGTAGCATATGTTGCCAACTGCTATGTTGGTACAGATACAAATGAATGTGTCGGCTTTTGTCACTACTGGACCTAGTACCTCAATGAATAACACCTCTGAGGTGCGTTTCGTTGTTTGACATAGCCCGACAAGAGCATATTGTAATGGGAAAGTTTACAGTTCGAGACTTAACGCAGACATGAAATTCACCATTGACGATGGTCTTTTTATCAATTGACGATGGTTTTTTATCAGTTGAGGAGGGTTGAAAACTTTACATAGCCACGCCAACTGTTACTCTGCGGAACTCTGTAACTTACGATATACCATTTATATTTACAGCGGAAGATCGAACTTGAAAGTTGCGAAACCCATAGTGTGGGCTTATAAGTGACATGAACAAATACAGGTACAGCAGACCATTGGGCATTTCATTCAGTTTCAATTTAATAGCTTTAGCACCTCTGTTAAAAAAGGAAAGAAAAGAAACTGTTCGCTCTACGAATTGTCAAGTAATCACGAATCATGCTTTTAGGGTGAGTAGTAACTCCAGGTAGATGTGACAAGAGCAAGACATTAATGCTTATTGTTCCCTGGGCAGCAGATCAGATGTTGAAGTGTGGATGCATGGATGCCAAACAGTTAGTCTATACTGACAAGTTAATGCACTAGGTAGTGCATTACAGCCATGCAGGAAATACCACGCCGTAAAGTTTGTGATGTATTGTGGAGAGACTGTTCACTGCGGAAAAAGAAAGTCACTGCACTGATGTGTGTACATGTTAAGGTCGCCCGTATAAAAATATCTGCACTTCTACCTGTTACACCCTTGTGTGTGGTTTCTGTTCTTTTAGACTATGCTTATTTGGTTTCAGACACCATAAGGCTCGCAAACAACTGTATGCTTTATACACTACTGGCCATTAAAATTGCTACGCCAAGAAGAAATGCAGATAATAAAAGGGTATTCATTGGACAAATATATTATACCAGAACTGACATGTGATTACATTTTCACGCAATTTGGGTGCATAGATCCTGAGAAATCAGTACCCTGAACAACCACCTTTCCCAGTAAAAACAGCCTTGATACGTCTGGGCATTGAGTCAAACAGAGTTTGATGACGTGTACAGGTACAGCTGCCCATACAGCTTCAACACGATACCACAGTTCATCAAGAGTAGTGACTGGCGTACTGTGACGAGTCAGTTCCTCGGCCGCCATTGACCAGACGTTTTCAATTGGGGAGAGGTCTGTAGAATGTAATGGCTAGGGCAGCAATCCAACATTTTCTGCCGGCCGCGGTGGCCGTGCGGTTCTAGGCGCTTCAGTCCGGAACCGCGTGATAGATACGGTCGCAGGTTCGAATCCTGCCTCGGGCATGGATGTGTGTGACGCGCTTAGGTTAGTTAGGTTTAAGTAGTTCTAAGTTCTAGGGGACTGATGACCTCTGATGTTAAGTCCCATACTGCTCAGAGCCATTTGAACCATTTGAACATTTTCTGTATCCAGAAAGGACCTGCAACACGCGGTCGTGCATTATCATGCTGAAGTGTAGGGTTTCGCGGGGATCGAATGAAGAGGACAGCCACTGTCCAAAGTGCCGTCAACGCGAACAAGAGTTGATCGAGATGTGTAACCAATGGCACCCCATACCATCACGCCGGGTGATACACCAGAATGGCGATGACGAATACACGCTTCCAATGTGCGTTCACCGCGATGTCGCCAAACACGGATGCGACCATCGTGATGCTGTAAACAGAACCTGGATTCATCCGAAAAAATGACGTTTTGCCACTCGTGCACCCACGTTCGTCGTTGAGTACACCATCGCAGGCGCTCCTGTCTGTGATGAAGCGTCAAGGGTAACCGCAGCCATGGTCTCCGAGCTGATAGTCCATGCTGCTGCAAACGTTGTCGAACTGTTCGTGCAGATGGTTGTTGTCTTGCAAACGTCCCCATCTGTTGACTCAGGGATCGAGACGTGGCTGCACGATCCGTTACAGCCATGCGGATATGATGCCTGTCATCTCGACTGCTAGTGATACGACGCCGTTGGGATCCAGCACGGCGTTCCGTATTACCCTCATGAAGCCACCGATTCCATATTCTACTAACAGTCATTGGATCTCGACCAACGCGAGTAGAAATGTCGCGATACGATAAACCGCAATCGCGATAGGCTACAATCCGACCTTTATCAAAGTCGGAAACGTGATGGTACGCATTACTCCTCCTTACACGAGGCATCACAACAACGTTTCACCAGACAACGCCGGTCAAGTGCTGTTTGTGTATGTGAAATCGGTTGGAAACTTTCCTCGTGTCAGCACGTTCTAGGTGTCGCCACCGCTGGCAACCTTGTGTGAATGCTCTGAAAAGCTAATCATTTAGGTATCACAGCATCTTCTTCCTGTCGGTTAAATTTCGCGTCTGTAGCACTTCATCTTCGTGGTGTAGAAATGTTAATGGCCAGTAGTGTATAATTCTAAAATAAACGTAGATTCCGCTGCTTTCGAAGCTGTTTCCACAATTCGGTCTCCATAACGCAACAAATCGCGCAAAGTCAACAGTTTGGCATACGGAGCTGAGCTGACAAATGTATGGTGTTATCTAGAGACTATAAAGGCTTATCAGCACCCACCTAGATAGAAAAGGGCGTTAATGCACCACTTCTGGGACACAGGATGGGTAGCCTGCCCTAGACATAGGACCCACATTGCGGATTAACGACGAGGGCTGGCGCGCCGGACATCCTCGATGTAGTTTTCAGACGGTTTCTCACAACCAACTAGTGAATACCGGGCCTCAGATGCAAACTACACGACTATTTAGAAAACGTTCTCAATCTTGAACAGACTTTCTGTGGATACAGATAGATGGCGTGCAGAGATACCGTGTGGAGGGGAGTGATGGTGAAGGGCCCCTAACATTGCCTCAACTCATACAATGAAGACCCTGCAGTGGAAATGGGAAAAACAAAAAGAAGAAGAACATACGGTCTAACGAGTTAGTGTAATGAAAATCTAATTTTAGTAGAGCCATCAGTAAAACGTAGCCAGTTCTAAGCAAAGAAGCGGAAAGGTGGAAGGAGTATATAGAGGGTCTATACAAGGGCGATGTACTTGAGGACAATATTATGGAAATGGAAGAGAATGTAGATAAAGATGAAATGGGAGATACGATACTGCGTCAAGAGTTTGACAGAGCACTGAAAGATCTGAGTCGAAACAAGGCCCCGGGAGTAGACAACATTCCATTAGAACTACAGACGGCCTTGGGAGAGCCAGTCCTGACAAAACTCTACCATCTGGTGAGCAAGATCTATGAGACAGGCGAAATACCCTCAGACTTCAATAAGAATATAATAATTCCAATCCCAAAGAAAGCAGGTGTTGCCAGATGTGAAAATTACCGAACTATCAGTTTAATAAGTCACTGCTGCAAAATACTAACACGAATTTCTTAGAGACGAATGGAAAAACTGGTAGAAGCCGACCTCGGGGAAGATCAGTTTGGATTCCGTAGAAATGTTGGAACACGTGAGGCAATACTGACCCTACGACGTACCTTAGAAGAAATATTAAGGAAAGGCAAACCTACGTTTCTAGCATTTGTAGACTTAGAGAAAGCTTTTGACAATGTTGGCTGGAATACACTCTTTCAAATTCTAAAGGTGGCAGGGGTAAAATACAGGGAGCGAAAGGCTATTTACAATTTGTACAGAAACCAGATGGCAGTTATAAGAGTCGAGGGGCATGAAAGGAAAGCAATGGTTGGGAGGGGAGTGAGAGAGGGTTGTAGTCTCTCCCCAATGTTGTTCAATCTGTATATTGAACAAGGAGTAAAGGAAACAAAAGAAAAATTCGGAGTAGGTATTAAAATCCATGGAGAAGAAATAAAAACTTTGAGGTTCGCCGATGACATTGTAATTCTGTCAGAGACAGCAAAGGACTTGGAAGAACAGTTGAACGGAATGGGTAGTGTCTTGAAATGAAGGTATAAGATGAACATCAACAAAAGCAAAACGAGGATAATGGAATGTAGTCGAATTATGTCGGGTGATGCTGAGGGAATTAGATTAGGAAATGAGACACTTAAAGTAGTAAAGGAGTTTTGTTATTTGGGGAGCAAAATAACTGATGATGGTCGACGTAGAGAGGATATAAAATGTAGACTGGCAATGAGAAGGAAAGTGTTTCTGAAGAAGAGAAATTTGTTAACATCGAGTATAGATTTAAGTGTCAGGAATTCGTTTCTGAAAGTATTTGTATGGAGTGTAGCCATGTATGGAAGTGAAACATGGACGATAAATAGTTTAGAGAAGAAGAGGATAGAAGCTTTCGAAATGTGGTGCTACAGAAGAATGCTGAAGATTAGATGGGTAGATCACGTAACTAATGAGGAAGTATTGAATGGAACCGGCGAGAAGAGGAGTTTGTGGCACAACCTGACGAGAAGAAGGGACCGGTTGGTAGGACATGTTCTGAGGCATCAAGGGATCACAAATTTAGCATTGGAGGGCAGCGTGGAGGGTAAAAATCGTAGAGGGAGACCAAGAGATGAATGCACTAAGCAGATACAGAAGGATGTAGGTTGCAGTAGGTACTGGGAGATGAAGAAACTTGCACAGGATAGAGTAGCATGGAGAGCTGCATCAAACCAGTCTCAGGACTGAAGACCACAACAACATCAGTAAAATGATAAACTGAACAGTGTTTTGCGCATAATATAGTCGATCGGCCTCGAAAGGTGGCCCAGCGCTACCAACTTAGAGGTCGGCGTGCGACGTAGCTACACGTCTGAGGCACACGCAGTTGCCGAGAGTGGTCCCGAGCCGGCAGGGTCTGAGGGCAGATCGCACGCCGCCATGTCCTTTTGTGTGACTGCGAGAATGTTGCGGGGCGAGGGATAAAGGGCCCGCCAGGTGCGCGGGGGCGGCCGGGCGGCCAGCAGGCACCTGGCGGCCGCTGCCGCTGCACAGGAATGCCAACCTGCCCGCCGCAACTGACGCGCCGCGGGCGCCCCGATCCTCACCGGCGCGCAGGACCGGTTGCGTAATGGCCGGCATTCCCGCCGGACGAGGCATCGCCGCGATGATTTACCTACTCGATCTCTGTATCGCTCACCCCCACCACTAGCAGAGTTCTACGATACAGTCCCTGCTTCTAACGTGATTCGCTACCCAGAACACCACCGACTGTTTCCTAACGGCCAAACAGTCAGTCTCAATACAAATTTGATTTAATTTTATCCATTGTTTTTCAGTGTTTCGTCCGCGACTGTTTTACCTTCGTAAAATGAAGAACAAACCGCCTTCAGTCACAAGTTGCGTTTATTTACTGCACTATGCATTTCGTGCCCTGGAGGCTCATCTTCAGGTGCTTTTTAGTGATTTACATCAGGTTTTTTAGTTGTTTGCCTGTTGATATTACATTTTTGTTTTACAACATGGTATATTGTAGATATAGGCGTTAATAATATGAAACTAACTTACAGTTTGATATTGTATGATGTCTGCTTCTGTTGTGCAGTTGGTATACACAATACACATCTTTAATTTTGCAGTCTTTATCGAAAATCGTAACTAAGATTCAAATCTAGAAAGGACAGAAAAGAAAAATTCCTCCTCCTAAACTGTTTCTAATAAAGAAAATACACCTAATGTAAAAGTTATCAAAGATACACTCACGAGCAAAACAGTATAACTAAAGGTCTGCGCGGATAAGAAAAGTGCAATCCGCATCAGCAAGGTCCTAATCCGCAACTGCATCCGCATTCGCAGCAATTAATGCGCATCCGCAAGTCCCTTATCCGCATCCGCATATATTTATGTTTTGAATGAGTAATTAATAGTAATAGACAGTAGTACTTAGAATTATGGTATATAATTACATAGTTATTGTTAGGGTGACAACGTAACTAATTTTGACTTCTTAAATCACAGGAAATGCTCTATACCTACTCTAAAGCAGACCATTCCAAACAGGAAAACATTGGCGCTCCGGAGCACACACAGTAGCAGCTCGGATCTCGTGAGATTGGAAACGATATTTAAAAAAATAAAATTCAATGTAATAGTATTAAATGATGAAAATACGTGTATATAAACAATTATATTTCGCTGTTCTTGTGCCAAGGCAGCTGAAAATGACGATGGTTTTAAACTGTTACCAGCACATTGCATCATTTACCGACAGTTTTTTTGTACTCACTGCTTGGATGAGTCAGATTTTGAAGCCATTCATGTCAGCTGATGATTATATTATAGCTTATGCGTTCAGTCCTCGTCATTTCCAGGTGAAAATATTTATAGTATTAGGCCTACACTGCAAAACGCTGGCGCACCTGTGAAAAAGTTAAACTGCCAGCAATAATTGACGTTGTCTGGAAGAACGGATTAGGCGCAGGTCTCTTGGGTACAGCTACGTCGGTCGTAGCCAGGGGCTGAGGACAACAGACATCCGCTCTACCCGGGCCCTACAAGATTCCAAGAATGTCAACAGACTTGATGTTTTCAACTAACATTGCAACATACGTACTGGGGAGATGCCTTGCTCATTATCCGCAGATGACCCGCAGATATCCGCGCGGGTCGCGATTTTATCCGCCAAGTAACAAATACCGCGAATATCCACGGATATATCCGCTGATTTCCGCATCCGCGCAGACCTCTAAGTATAACCATCTAATAGCCTGTTTGTCGATCTTTCAAACGAAATACATCACCGATTCTGCGTATCAGGGATCCGACAGTGCGCTGGTAGGTTTGTGGAGCTATGTGGCATTAGATGACTACGCATAGGTCATGCAATTCGCGTAAATAACGGGCCACTGACATGCGTACGCAGTTCGCTGTAATGTTCCTCAAACCACTGTAGCACGGTTCTGACTCCGAGATATTGACAGTTATGATGCTGAATGATGACATCGTCATCGGGGATATCAAGCGTGAAGGGAAGCAGGCGGTTCGCAGCTGTCAGCGTGTCTTAGATTACCACCACAGGTTCCATGCAATCGCAGGAGAAAGTCTCCCATAGCATAACACTGCTCCCACCACCCTGCGCCCGTGGCGCGCTGCACTTTTCCACCCGCCATACACCTCGATGGCGGGGTTTGTGGGGACGACCATCGACCTTGTGTATAAAAAATTTCATTTATCCGAAGAGCCGACACGTTTCCATTGATCAACAGTCGAACAGCAGATGGTTTCGTGCCGACTGCAATCGTAATTGATGATGTCGTTGGGTCAACATGTGAACACGCAGGGGTGGTCCGCTGCGGAGCTCTATGTTCAACAATGTACGATGAACGATGTACTCAGAAACACTTGCGCGTGCACCAGCATTGTGCTCTTTCGGCAGATATGCTACAGATCACCATCTGTCCTACTTCACAGAGAAGGCAAGCTTCCGAACCCCATGTTCCGCGAAGAGTCGTGGATGTCCAACCATTTAGCGCCTAGTGGTAGCTTCAATGTCTTTCTACCTCTTTCCGTAGATGCTCACGACAGTAACAATTCAATATTCGACCAGATTAGCCGTTTTCGAGATATTCGTTCACAGGCTCTGCGTAAAAATAATCTGCCTTTTGTCGAAGTCACTTGCCTCAAAAGATTTCTCCATTTTCAGCCCATATATTCGCTATGTTGGTCCCCTGCTCGTTTACATACTTTTGTTACCGCGTCACGTTCCCGCAACAGCACTACGCGGCATCCAACGTCGAATTGCGCAATAGTCATATTGTTCCGACGGATCAGTGTACAATTACGGAAAAAAGTTTCAGCTACACATAATTAATGTAGAGTCATGAAATTTTGGGAATAGATTTGTCTATTATGACGTATTTAAGTAATTAACTTCCCAAGATCATAGGTTAACGTGAGTGCTAAATAAGTCACTACAAATGTGAAATGCTGGTAACCACTGGAATGCTGAATGCAAGTATGCAAATGTGCATACACTGTGTTGTACAGGTGCCCATTGTCAGTTTTAGTGTTGATGGTCATCCATACTACACTTTGTCGGTCAATACAAGAACGATTAATGTTGGTTATGGATGACGTTGGAGTTGTCCTCCAATGATGTCCCATATGTCCTCGATTGGAGATGGATCTGGTGATAGAGCAGGCCAAGATACCACGTTGACATTCTGTAGAACGTGTAGGGTTACACCAGCAGCTACGTGGGCGAGCATTATCTTGCTGGAAAACAATGCCTGGAATGCTGTTCATGAATGGCAGCACATCAGTCGAATCATCAGATTGACGTACAAATTCGCAGTCAGGGTGCGCGAGATCACCACGAGAATTCTCCTCCTAACATATAACTTCAGGTGTAGGCCCGGTACGTCTACCACGCAGACAGGTTGGTTGCTAGCCCTCAACCTCTCTGCCTCTAACCAACATATGTCCGTCACTGGCACAGAGACAGAACCAGCTTAGCTCAGAAAACACAAAAGACCTCCACCCAGTTCTCCAATGATCTCTCTTGATAGCACTTAAGTCGGAAAATGGCGGTGGTCTGGGGTCAATGGAATGCACGCTACATGGCGTTTGGCTCGGAGCTGTCCTTAAAGTAATCGATTTGTAACAGTTCGTTGTGTCACTGTGGTGCCAACTGCTGCACAAATTGCTGCAGATGCAATATAATCGGTCAGAGCCCTACGCCGAACACACCTCGAGGCCGTCCGAAGCACGGTCTCCTTGCGACGAAAAGTCTCGCGATGACCGCTGTGAGCATCAGGTTCAATGGCTACGTCCCTGCCAAGTCTTTCTGCAACATTTCTCATAGCTCTATTACACGATCTCGTTGAAACTCAGTGAAAAGTTGAAAAGCACGCCTTTGTTGCCTTATAAAGGCATTCTTGACTAACATCTTCTCACCACGTCCAGTCTGGTAGGTAGCTAACGCTCACAAGCTTTACAGCGTGTGTTTAAAGTGAACCTGATTTGCATCCTCATAGTGGCGCTGCTAGCACCACTCTTGTACGACCTGGGAGAAATTTTAATAGACATCATCTTTCAGGTGTAGAAACACGCCTAACAACTTTCTTGAGGGTATTTTCGTTCTCGTCGTTGTAGTTGCGACGACAGAACGAAAATAACCTCAACAATCGTAAAGCAACTACGGACAATATGGCGACAAATGAAAAATCAGACAACTTTTGCTTATGTCGGACAGTTCCTTCTTGGCCCTGCGATTTTTTTCCCATCCATCAGTGTATTTGAAATTCTTCATTGCTACTACACTACTAAAAATTCTATATTGTCAAAATTAGGCATATTCAGAACCGTGGCTGCAGCATGTCTATATGATATGTGGCTGTAGCTTAGTATACGAGCTACAATTTAAAACAAACCGTTACCGGTTTCGGATTTATTACACGTCCACCTTCAGATGGCTCTTGCAGGTTTCCTTACTTTTCCGCTGAAGCCTCATTTTGTACTCGATACTGGCTTTTTGCGCAAAGGTAAATACAGTTTTTTTGTTCAAAATTCGAAAAACTTATGTTGTTTCTTATTTGACTTTCAAGGAAACTTTCATCAATGGTTTTAATGTTAGTAAAAAACGCAATGCGGCGACTACTCACGTATGGTATACTTCCGTGCGAAGAATTCCTCGTGTATTTGTGTTATGTAAAAATTTGTGTCAACTTTAAAATGCATAGCATGGTCTTTTAATAAATTAGAATCCGACGATGGTTTGTTGTCAAAAAACTTTTGTAAGACATACCTGTGGCAGGCTGAAGTTTAAACTATAAATACATAATATCAAAAATGCACATTTATTTTACCACTTGAGTTTGATTTATTTATTTAAAACATCAGTGCTCCGGAATGAAACAACTTTCTCAATTTTGGTTTGCTTCTAGGTGATATAGATTTTACTCATGGCATTTTTGTCTGATTTCCACTTGCATTTGGAAGTCTCGTCTGCTTGTGCACTTTCTAGTCTTTCCTGCGTTTTGTCACTGATGTTTTCGCCCTAATTTCTAATTGGCTTGCAGCACTACGCGTTTCTTCACGCTAGACACGACAAAATATTGCGCCACTGTCGTTTATTTCTATCAGTTCAGTTTTTTCATGATTTCCGTGACACTCTTCCAGGAGTCAAATAAAACCGTGACCATCCGTACTCCGCTCCTTGTACACGTTCAGTATACGCAATTACTCCGATTTTGAATGAGCCTCGCATAATCGCGCAATATTCTAGGATGGGCCGCACGAGTCTATTGTATGGGATCTCCCTTGTAAACTGATCACATTTTCTCAATATTGTACCAGTGAACAGAGATCTGCCATTTGCTTTATCTACGGGTTATAGTGTGCGATCATTCCATTTCATGTCTCAACGAATTGTTATATTAAGGTATTTCTATGTAGGGACTGATTCTTATTCATATTGTAGACATACAGTGATACTAAGCTCCCGCATTTTGTGCTTGAAACATTGTACAGACATGCAATATCACTGAAAGTGCAGTGCAATCCTCTACGCTATCTTTAAAAGAAGGCACCACCCATATACAAGCTAGCTGTTATGTGACTGAAATAACTGTACAATTATGCAAGGGTCACAAGAAGAGAAAGATAAAAATCTAAATGAAGGTGACGAAAGGCATCAAAATCTACACAATTCTTCTATTTCGCACATTACTATACAATTGTTTTCAACACGTAACTGTACTACCCTTCGTGCACTCTAGTAGACAGGTGATTGCAGTCCTTTGAAGGTAGCAGAGGTATGCACTAATAATTGTAGAACAATCGAAAACGGCTAAGACGAATTATAATTGGGGTCAGGAAAAATAAAATTTATGCTGATAGTTCAGCTCGCGTGCTCCAAAAATTGCCCAAGTCAAAAAAGTTGATAATGTTTACAGTAACGTCGTTTCGGATGCGTGGAAACACGATGAAAACCGATTAAAAAACATAGAAAGAAATCGTTTTCCCCATCACACAGAAATTTCATGCAATGGATCAAATGGAACTTACTCTTGTGCATCACAAAAAGGAGCATCAATTATAAATAACTAGCATAACAACGAATGCATCAGTTTTTTGCAAATATTTATCTTGCATTTAATAACTAGCAAATTCATCAAATTTTATTATTTTTTATCTAAATATTTCTCACATATTTAACATCTACAGTCACAGAGGAGATAGCGTGTGTAAGGCAATGGTAGGCAAGATTATAAATTCAAAATATTTTTTAAAGGATCTTATTGTTAGTTAAGCTGCTGTGTTAGTCAAAGTTTAACACGAATGAAAAACGTAGTTCACTGCATCCTGATCCTCTGGCTAACAATATTTCCGAAAGTCAGTGTTATAACATAATAATATGCGTCAAAATATTGGCCAGGACATGCCCATTATTTAATACACCTTTGATGAATTTGTCTTACTGGCTTGGTATTAATGGTGAAATGTGCTTAAATGCGGCAAAGAGCGTTTAAATATGGCGCAACCGTAAATCTGTTACCACAGCCTGCATTTGGCGTTCACACTGTTGGGTTCGCTAACTCTCACAAATTAGCATCTTTGAACCTCACCAATATCTTGCGCTACACTACAGATCAATCTGCCACCACAATCAAGATTATAGATAGGGGATCCAACATCGCACTCTAGCTTTTAATTCCACTACGTTCCTCCACAACCGACGTCGCTATCGCAGGCCTGTGTGATAACGCTCGACAATGAAGTAGGCAGTTCGCTTCCTGATATGTAGGAGAGATTTTCACTGCCAGTATTTGGCCGGCAATGTCGTCAAGTTCCTGATGACCATACATAGCATCAATATACTGGATTAAATTCGAAATCTATACGCAGTGTCTCAGCATGTGACACTGTTGATGGTAATCCGTCCGTGAGACGGTCCTAATAAAAGTAGGCTACCATGTGTGATAAAAAAAAAGTTACGGGAATTTTTGTTTTTCTTAGAATATCTTTATTCATTCATCAACATCAGCTTTGTACTTATCAAGCAATCCCACTCAGATAAATGCACTTGTGCCTCAGATTTTTCCAGTCTTGAAACCACTTCTGGAACATACTTTTCGCTATGGTTGTATGAAAATGAAACACCTACAGCCGTCCTTAAGGTGTCGTTTATTATGTAGCTACCAGTTTCGGCCCTTCAATGCGCCGTCTTCAGGCCTTAGTTTATGCTGAATAGGTCACTAAGACCTGAAGATTGTGCATTGGAGCGCCGAAACTAATAGCTACACAATAAAAGACACCTTAAGGCCGGCTGTAGGTATTTTATTTTTTTACAACAGTGACCGGCCGAAGTCCCCCAGACCTCCAACCACAAGGATGGACATACAAAAACTTCATTATGGTGTTCACCTTAGTCAGCCATTCCGTTTTTATCTCATCAATGGTGGCAAAATGACGTCCTTTCCTGGGGAATTGAAATAACTTTTAGGGGGGGGCATGATCGGCGAACAGTGTGGCTGAGACAACATAACGATTTTGTTTTTTGCTAAAAAAAAATCACGACCAAACAGTCAGGCGTGAGCGGGAGCATTATCGTGATGCAATTTCCACAATTGCCACAATTCTAGTCGTTTTCTTCGGATTACGTCACGCAAACGGCGCATAACTTGCAGGTAGTATTCTTTATTGATCGAACGACTATATGGTAAGAATTCAGGCTGCACTGTCCCACTGTAATTGAACAGAACAATGAGAAGAACCTTCTCATGTGATAGAACTTGTCGATAAATTGGGACGATTGGGCCATACTCGTACCCCTATGTTTCGCCACCTGTTACAAGGTTCTTTAGAAGCTCTGGATCGTTGTCTTCATACAGCAGTTTGTGAGCGATGTCCACGCGACGTCGGTTTTGGCCGAAATTCAACAGTTTCGGAAAAAAGTTTTCCGCTACGCAAAACACCCGAAAAGTTGTTTGGCATGAGCCAAAGGATATACCAACATCATCAGCAAGTTTTCTGCTGGTGATTCTGCAGTTTTCCAGAACCATTTTCTTTATTTCCCCCACATTGTCGTCAGTAATCAATGTGCTGGAGCATCCAGGTCTGTCGTCATCTTCAAAGTCCTCTAGACCCTCTCTGAAACGTTTATACCACTCGTAAATTTCTATACTGTCTTACTCATAGCAGATTCGCCAAAAGCCACAGTTGACATTTCGAATGCGGTACTGGATTCTTTCCCAATTTTTTAAGCAATACTTAATGCATAATTTTAATCCATCTTTTTCAAAAGCAAAAAATTTGCCGAGTACTCGAAAATACGTATAACTTTCCGCCTGTCAACATTAACTAGTATTCAAAACAGCTGAGAATGAAAACGCACATCAGGTACAAGTGAACCAACAAGATAACAAAAATTAATATCGGGTGTATAAAGCCCGCGAAACTAAAAAATTGTCGTTACCTTTGGATTACACACCGTATGTGCAGGTACAAATTCACTCATCTATTAGTCTTCTGTTCTCAAAAGATATACTAAAGATTTATCTCTCGCACAGAGGGACAAGACTCTTGTGCTCAGAGGAAGAGAAGCCTTTCCGATGAAGTACTTGAACCCACCGTTCAGTTCTCTATAAGTTTATAACAGTTAAAAATTTGGTACTGATATCATCTAAGAAAAGCGTCGAAATCGTCAGACAAAGCGATAGACTGTTTTACAAGTGAACGGCTGCGCGGGATTACCCGAGCGGTCTAGGGCGCTGCAGTCATGGACTGTGCGGCTGGTCCCGGCGGAGGTTCGAGTCCTCCTTCGGGGCGTGGGTGTGTGTGTCTGTCCTTAGGATAATTTAGGTTAAGTAGTGTGTAAGATCAGGGACTGATGACCTTAGCAGTTAAGTCCCATAAGATTTCACACACATTTGAATTTTTGACAAGTGAACGACTCAGCGCAAGCAAGAGAAGAGGCGCGCGAAAAGCGGGTTGCGCTTGGCGGCGTGTTTGTACACAGCCTGCGACGCTTCTGGTACTCACATCCACTGAGCGACATGTCTGGCAGAGAGCGAGAGACGCAGTCAGGGCGGCACTACATCCAGCAGGAGCACCAGGCAGCACGTCGCACACCACACGTACACACAGGCTCCACACTCACATCGCGTCACGGCGCTAGGCGTCCCGGTGCCCGGTACACACAGTCGCAGAGCGCGCGCGTCGACCGTGCTGACGAGTGCGCAGGCGCGGGCAGACTGCCTGCACCGCCGCCTCCTGGCCACAGCGCTAGTCCGGGTGTTCGAGTGGTGGAGGGGGGGGGGGGGAAGAGAGGAGGGTGGGGGAGTCTTCCCCACCCCTACATGGCTAACCAGCGTAACGACTGCACCTCGAGGCCCGGGGCCCGGCCGCCGAGAGACCAACGGCTCTGATCGCCTGTTCGGCCATCAACGACACAAAGCCGTGATACCCTCCGCGGTCAAGGCCGCGTTACCGGCGCGCCTTCTCTGCCAGGGCTCCAGAGCCTCGCTATCAAGTTCCAAGATCAAATAACATTGCTGCCCACTTACTGCGCATTTCTTATAATGATTACTTTTAAAAGATTGATATTCACTCATTCACTTGCAGTGAACGTTTAAAAGTTGAACATTAAAAAAAAAATTAAAATATATTCGATGCATCAGGAAGGAATTATCCGAATAGGATGGAAATCGGTAGATGTGATGTGTATGTGCAGGCAAACAAATGTTTGCAATTTCAGACAAATCAGATGTTTAATTCAAAACGAAGAGTTTCGCAAATCAAGCAAGTCAATTACGCATTTATCCACCTCTGGCCCTTATGAAAGCAGTTATTCGGCCTGGCATTGACTGGTAGAGTTCTGGATGTCCTTCCGAGGGATATCGTGCTAACTTCTGTCCAACTGGCGCGTTGGATTGCCAAATCCCGAGTTGTTTGGAGGGCATTGCCCATAATACTCCAAATTTTCTCAAATGGGGAGTGATATGGGTGAGCTGATGACAGTTCCGACAAGCACGAAGAAAAGCAGTAGAGTCATTCGCCGTTTGCGGACAGACATGTTGTTGTTGTTGTTGTTGTTGTTGTTGTGGTCTTCAGTCCTGAGACTAGTTTGATGCAGCTCTCCATGCTACCCTATCCTGTGCATGCTTCTTCATCTCCCAGTACTTACTGCAGCCTACATCCCTCTGAATCTGCTTAGTGTATTCGTCTCTTGGTCTCCCTCTACGATTTTTACCCTGCACGCTGCCCTCCAATGCTAAATTTGTGATACCTTGATGCCTCAAAACATGTCCTACCAACCGATCCCTTCTTCTAGTCAAGTTGTGCCACAAACTTCTCTTCTCCCCAATCCTATTCAATACCTCCTCATTAGTTACGTGATCTACCCACCTTATCTTCAGCATTCTTCTGTAGCACCACATTTCGAAAGCTTCTATTCTCTTCTTGTCCAAGCTAGTTATCGTCCATGTTTCACTTCCATACATGGCTACACTCCATACAAATACTTTCAGAAACGACTTCCTGACAATTAAATCTATACTCGATGTTAACAAATTTCTCTTCAGAAACGCTTTCCTTGCCATTGCCTGTCTACATTTTATATCTTCTCTACTTCGACCATCATCAGCTATTTTGCTCCCCAAATAGCAAAACTCCTTTACTACTTTAAGTGTTTCATTTCATAATCTAATTCCCTCAGCATCACCCGACTTAATTCGACTGCATTCCATTATCCTCGTTTTGCTTTTGTTGATGTTCATCTTATATCCTCCTTTCAAGACACTGTCCATTTCGTTCAACTGCTCTTCCAAGTCGTTTGCTGTCTCTGACAGAATTACAATGTCATCGGCGAGTCTCAAAGTTTTTATTTCTTCTCCATGGATTTTAATACCTACTCCGAATTTTTCTTTTGTTTCCTTTACTGCTTGCTCAGTATACAGATTGAATAACATCGGGGAGAGGCTACAACCCTGTCTCACTCCCTTCCCAACCGCTGCTTTCCTTTCATGCCCCTCGACTCTTATAAGTGCCATCTCGTTTCTGTACAAATTGTAAATAGCCTTTCGCTCCCTGTATTTTATCCCTGCCACCTTTAGAATTTGAAAGAGAGTATTACAGTCAACATTGTGAAAAGCTTTCTCTAAGTCTACAGAAATTATCATGCTGAAATGTAAGCCCAAACTGGCTTGTCATGAAGGACAATAAAACTGGGTGTAGAATATCGTCGACATACCTCTGTGCTGTGATGTGGTGAATGACAACCAAGGAGGTTACTGACTTGCTCAATTCGTGCAGCTCTTTCTTTTCATCGAATTGTTTGTTCCTACCGATTTCCATTATATTCGGAAAAGTACTTTCTGCTGCGTCTTTTTTTCTTTTCCTTAGAGTGTATTTCTCTCACGTATACAAGTCTTTTGGTAGACTGTTTCAGTGATTAACTGTTTATGGTATGAATAAAAACATAACGTAACCAATCGCTAATTTTTTTTCCAAGACAGTTTGTCCATCATCAGGAGGAAGATCAGGAGCATTGCTTCTTGGAAACCAACGCTTTCGAAGTATCTCCAGTCCCGTCATCTTCGTTGTGTCCTTACCTACAGAGTACTGCATTTGAACGTAATTGATTCACCGTTTGCAAACTTTCATAAGCAGTTAATCTGTCAAGTTTTATTTATATTTATAGGTGGCCCCGCCGGCCGCTGTGGCCTAGTGGTTCTAGGCGCTTCAGTCCGGAACCGCGCTGCTGCTACTGTCGCAGGTTCGAATCCTGCCTGGGGCATGGATGTGTGTGATGTCCTTAGGTTGGTTAGGTTTAAGTAGTTCTAAGTCTAGGGGACTGATGACCCCAGATGTTAAGTCCCATAGTGCTTAGAGCCATTTGAACCGTAGGTGTTCCCATCTGAATTGAAATTCGCAGTAGTCAAGCCAATTCATAAAAAAGATAATAGAGGAGAGTGTTGTACCTGGAGGATAGTGTACCAAGGAGTTGTGGTTTTTGGTCCGTACTTCGGTGTGGTGACTGATTTTAGAATCGCATGATGGAACCCGCTCTAGTGACCGCCATAAGCAGTTTATGCCATTTTATACAGCTCTTGTTATTGTTGGACATGAGGATGTGTTTTGTTCAGCGTTTGTAAATATTTCGCGTTTTGAACATTTTAGTGACATGTAATGTATTTCAGCTATTCTGAATATGATGATAGTTCCTCAGGCGCAGAACTTTATGATGAGTAAAGTGCTATATATTTTCAGATATTTTTTTTAAAATACGGGGCCAGTTAAGCCATATTTCATCGGTCGTGCTCCATCTTGTATGTTGAAACAGAAGGTCTTTGACAATGGAACATTCGATACTTGCAAATGAACTGAGTTTCTGTGAAGTCTTATCAATTTTGCCTGTCTTGAAAACTTGCTACAATTCACAATATCTTCTTCTTTAAAACATATATAACTTCTAGCTGTTTCCTGATAAAACTTTTGCGTCACTGTTGTCATTTACTTATTACTGACGTATAGTAGCCTAATAAGTAACAGATATATGATTAAATACAGTATTGAGAAGATTTTTTTGTTGCAACGCTTTTAAATTTTAGTGGAATATTCGTTGATAAGTACATGGCCATGTTGTACGTTGGAACGCATTTTCACATTAGGAAGAACGTTAATTTTCCCAAGTTATTTGCCGTGTGTTGTACGCCAAAGTTACGTTCAGGTGTCTTTTTTGTCCATACTCTGTATTAATGATCCAGTCACAATGTACAACAGCTGATCTTAAATGGGGGGGGGGGGGTCAATGAAAATGATCTGGCACTAAATTCATCTGCTGTCTCACATGGCTCGAGGAATTACTTCAAAAGTAATCGCTTAAGTTAAAATCTTATTAAAAAGAAAGTGTACTATTCTTCCAACAAAACAGTAACCTCATAGAGCGCAATGGAACGTTGTATCTGACGATATTACGGAAATAAAATTGGATGGTACAACTGCTTTTCTTGGCGTAAGTATAGACAGAGAGCTGTCTTGAAAACATCACACTGATCTCATGTGCCAAAAGTTGCGAAAATAAATTTATGTAATAAGAACAGTGTCACAAGTTACGAAGTTTTGGCGGAAGCTGATGGTGTATTCTGCTCTAATAGATCCGTACCTCTCATATGGAATTGAAGTATGGGAAGATGCTGCAGCCAAAAATAAATAAATAATATACTGGTTCTTCAAAAAAGGCAATTAGGATTCTATTTAATCTCAGTCTTATAAAGGGATAATCGACAATATGAAATTACGCTGCCGTTAGTATACAGTGTGTATATAAAACTGTACAAAATTGCTCTGAGCACTATGGGACTTAACTGCTGTGGTCATCAGTCCCCTAGAACTTAGAACTACTTAAACCTAACTAACCTAAGGACATCACACACATCCATGCCCGAGGCAGGATTCGAACCTGCGACCGTAGCGGTCACGCGGTTCCAGACTGTAGCGCCTAGAACCGCACGGTCACTCCGGCCGGCTATAAAACTGTACAACTAACATAGAACACACGAACAAACTTGCATTTTTCCCGTTCTGTGTCTCCATTTCAGGAAAGATTGACCGGCTTCTAAAGAGGCGCAAAATCGATTCAGTATTCTAGCCTCCAGCAAAAGCTTGACAACTCATGAGGCCTATGAAGGACGTAGGCCTCAGAACGCCAGGAGTATAGAAAACAGCGCGTGTGTGGTGAGCAGTTTTATGTCGGACAGACTGTGCGAACTGTTGAGCAGCACCGTGTAGAACGCGATTTCCCGATCAGTGAGTGGTAGCTCTGGAGAACGGACACCGAATTGAGTTCGACGAGACATCTACTATCAACTCATTGGCTGCCGGACCTGAATCGCCCAAGGTTATGTACCAGTTCCAGGCATTTTTCAGGGGTGTATAATTGTTTGGACATACGGCCTGTGAAGTTATCTTCTGCAATATCATACCTTCTAGGCTATGTGGGCTACGTGTATGGCAATCTTGCACCTTTAATTACAAATCAACACTCCTTTCAGCTTTTCAGACAAATGATTTTTTTTTTTTTTTTGGAAGAATAGAACGAAACAAATATAAATGCGCAAATTTATTAACTCAACAGTTTGGGTTACGAATTCACAGCAGATCTAAAAACATATTTGAAGTAAATAATAGGCTGTATGCTTTACTTTACATGTGTGAATAATGAAAAAACAGTTAAAGCACATGAAATTCTCATTCGGGCAAGCCTTACAGTTTGTGATGACTTACTTTGGTTTCTTCATACCTCCAATGCGTCCAAATTTGTGAGGGTATCGTCGGTAACATGATGTGCACCTGTTTCTCTTGGTGCCAGTTTCTCCCAAGACTTGGTTCGGGTGAACTTGATGTTCCTGGAGATCCTGGCACATCTTTCGGGTTTCCATTGTTTGTCAGTGCAAGTTCAACTTTCTCTTGAAATTCAGTTACGTGCAGATTTTTGCCAATTACGTGCTTATAGATAGCATGAGCTTTGACAGTTGCCGTATTGGTGAGGAGCTCGAAAGCGATCTTGCGGTACCACTTCAGTCCTCTTCGTAAATTGGAGGCATAAGATGCTATGTGACCTGACACATCTATTAAGGATTTTACGTAATTATATTCCAAAATTGTCGATGGCCTTGTGGTTGCTCCGTTTCTTGAGGTGGAACTTCTTTGCCCGTCAGGAACAAGAAATCTCCTTTGTCCTTCCATTTTTCTATAAGAGCATTTATGTTACTCTGCTTGCATAACACTTCACCCTTCTTGACCTTTCCATTCACTACTGTCGATGAATTGTACTTTCCGTTATTCCTCAATGTACCAACGATGTGGGTTAAACGTTCGTTCAGCTTAGGGTTGGGTGACGCTTTTATATCAGCTGTCGATGCGCGGAGTGCTTCCGGCATTCAACGATGGATTCGTGACCTCCATCACCACACTGGAGGACATGTCACGATCTGCGGGTGCAATCTCCTTTCCAGCATACACTTTACATGCCAAGTACAGCCTCCATAAACACACAGTTTGAACAGCTTGAGACCATTTTTATGACGTGTCCCCGGAAAATACTGGCGAAACCCCAGCCTTCCTAAACACGGCACCATAGTTCGTGAAATTTATCGTTTAGTAGATCAACTGATGGTGAAATTTTGTACAGTTTGGTGTTGTTTCTGCCACAACTGTCCGAAAAATGTAGTATACTAAAAAGGCATCAAACCTGTTGGGGAATAAAGATTTACTTCATTTTTGTACAGTATATTCTTCGACAAATACTTCTGGAGTGAAGGTTTTCGATCCGGACCAGTTCACAAGACGGATTCCCCCCTCCCAAAACTGCTATATTTCATTGTGCCTATCCATCGTTGCAGTGTGATGTGTTCTGTGCGTTTTTCATTGACAGTACTGTCAATAATTCGTTGCGCGGCTTAGCGATTTGTCTCGGTGACAATCATTTCCAAGACTTTCATCAAATCTGTAAAAATCTAGTTCATCACATCTTCCAGTCACTTTTGTCTTCACGTGGTCAGCAATTCCCTCATTACAGGTTGTGGTGAAATCATTCATATTTCCAGTTACATCATGCCGAGTAGCTGCAGAGATGTCTCTTTGAGACACAGTTGCTGTTTCCCCAATAGTTGTTCTTTCTATTTTTCTCTGTCTGCCTGCATGGGAATAGTCGGAATCACGACCGGAGCTCTCAAGAGAGTATCCAGGATCATCGCCGTCAGATATGTCGCCAAACAAACTGGCCTTACTCTCACTGAATTCGCTTTTCTCGTCCAACCAACCCGCAGTTGACGTCGTGGAGGACAATTGTCACAAACTCACAAGAAAACAAGCTTGGAGTTTAAGGAAACATGACTTGAAACGCAAATAACCTCTAGCAATGTTGCCGTGCGAGTTATCATGAATGTAACCAGAGGCTGTAAATTCAAGGAAACAGCAGACTGCAGGGCAAAGTACAACAGCTGACCGTCACACTATCCGTTAACGAAATTCAGAGCCAAACGTGTATGATCTCGCCAGGAGGCCAGGGCAACAATATACCCATTTGAAATCATTGTAGCTGTTTATACAATTTATACACATGGCCTAGAATATGTGTATCAGTTTGACGCACATGGCCTGCCGGGGGAAGGACCTTGTTTATCAATGTGATACAGATGGTAGCCAAAGTGTTAAACGGAATGATTGTTTCTGGGATATGGTCATAAAAGAAAAGATCGAGATCCCTCAATAAAGACGATGGTCTGCAGCTAAGCACAGGTTGGGACTCGAGCATTGAAGGTTGAATTTGGTGCGGCGAGCACGCAACGGAAATATTATTAGCATATAGGGCGCCAGAGGGAGGGACGTCACAGAAGGCAGCGCAGCTATGTGAGAACGGCAACAGAAATCCTTTGACAGTCAACGCTTGACAATGGCTGAGGAGCAGTCGGCAGAAAGCTCATGGGTTTTAAACCATTTGACGCTAGAAAATTTTATGAAAAATTTTATGAGTACCATATATATCGCCGCAAAACCATGCATTCGTATATCACGAAGTAGCCTACAGCTGCTTAAACAGAGATACAGGGCAGTCTGTTCTACCTTGGAAAACTTGAAAGATTGTCCCATCTAGCCAGTCCTATAGTCGAAGTTTCATGTACTTTGTTATTGCATCTTGAAACGACAGCATTCACTTTATGCATACTGCAGTCTTTTTTGAAATTATAAAAAAAGTGTGTTTCTTTCCAGATCTGAAAAACTGTTCTGAAGCAAAACGTAGCTATGTACCTAGGAATAAATATTCTATTCAATTTAAAAAAAATCAATCTTGTCAGTGCTGTACTTAATAGCCCATGTGTTACTTTATTACCCAACTACACTCAACTAATAAGTAAGTGAAATCAAATTAAGAAGAAGCCACAAAACTCTGTAATTGAAGTGTTAACAATATCCTCTAAACACCTTAAATACATTATACTGCACTTATATATATAGAATTCGTAATATTTACAAACACTACACAAAATACAGTATCATGTCTCACAACAACAAAAACATTACAAAATGTTTGGAACTGCTTATGACGGTTTCTAATGCACATTCCTTCATGCGATTCTAAAATCAACCACCGACCATGAAACTTCATGGGTTTCTAGGTGCACTATCCATCGGGCACAAAACTCTCCTTATCACACGACAAGGCATAAATCAAAAGGTGCAGATAACTGCAACCACCACTTGGAGATCAAATTCTTTGAAATCTCCGGAAATACGTGAACGGTTTAAACGAAAACAGCTTTTAAATGTCTCAGAAGGGATTTAGTACTAATAAGGGTCTTTATTAGAATTGAACGTGGGCTTTCACAGGAGTAGATGTACGTATGAGTAATTGAGATATATTTTGCTTTTGTATTGTAATTGTTTCTCGAAAGGTATGACGTGAATTGGTCCACAGTGTAAAACAAATATGTTGTTTCTCTATGGATAATGCATAAATAAATAAACTGGTGAGAAGGGTCACGTACCGAATTCGTAAACGTGTAAATAGAAACTGAAATAATTTAAAGACTGTATCTTTCACACTGCACCGGAGTGTGTGCTGTTCTGTAACTTCCTGGCACATTAAAACTATGCACTGGATCGGTATTCGATTGCGGAACCTTGTCTCCGCGGGCAATGATGTTATCTACTGAGTTACCGAAGCAAAAGTCGCTTCACATCAGCCAGTAGCTCTCTGCTACTTTTCTCGTAAGTTCTCCTGCATATCTTGCTGGAATAATTAGCGCTCCTGGCAAATAGGGAATTGTGAGAAGTGGCTTAGCGACAGACTGCAGAATTGTTTCCAGAGCGAATCTTTCACTCTGCAGTCGAATGGACGCCATTTTCAAACTTCGTGGCATATTAAAACTGTGTGCTTTGCTTGGAACAGGATAGTAGAGTCGGTAAGAGCACTGCTCGCGAAGGGCCAGCTTCTGTGTTCGAGTCCTGCCAGGAAGTTTCCGTTAGCTAAAATGCTTAGAGTACAACAATTTCAGCAAATATACACTTTTTTACTTTTCCGAACAACATTTCCTGATGTAAATAATCGGGACATCCTTTAGTGGACATTGATACGGGTTGTGTCCACACTTCGAACTCTGCTGGAGACATTTTCAGTGACCTGTCAATTTCTTTGGAGGAATGGCAGCCCTTTTTCCTCAAGATCCCAAACAAGAGAAAGTTTGGACGCTGGGGTCGGGAGAAGTTGACGTTGTAACTCATCCCAAAGGTGCTCCATTCGGTTCAGATCAATCCATTTCACGGATGTTATTGTGCAAAAACCATTTCCTCACATATGCTGCTTTATGACAGGGTGCATTCTCACACTGATACAAACAGTTCTCGACTTCGAACTGTCGATGTACGCAGTGCTTTAAAATACGGTCATGCTTCCACATTTAGTGTTCTGTTACTTACACTAAGAGAACCACACTCTTACATCTACATATATACTCCGCTAGCCACCAAGTGGTGTATGGCGGAGGGCACAATTCGCGCCAAAGTCACATTTCCCTCCATGTGTTCCACTTCCGGATCGCGCGTGGGAAAAACGGCTGTCTGAACGCCTCAGTACGAGCTCTAGTTTCCCTTATCTTTGAATGGTGATCATTGCGCGATTTGAAAGTTGGTGGTAGTAATATATGCTCTACATCCTCGCTGAAGATCGGATTTCGGAATTTAGTGAGCAGCCCCTTCCACTTAGCGCGCCGTCTATCTGCAAGTATGTCCCACTTCCAACTTTCTATAAGATTTGTAACGCTCTCGCGATCGCTAAATGTACCAGTCAGGAATCTTGCCGCTCTTCTTTGGACCTTCTCAATCTCTTGAATCAGACCCAACTGGTAAGGGCCCCATACAGAAGAACAATACTCTTGACTGGACGAACTAACGTATTGTAAGCTATTTCCTTTGTTGAAGGACTGCATCGCTTCAGGATTCTACCAATAAACCGCAATCTAGAGTTCGCCTTGCCCGTTACTTGTATAATCTGATCATTCCATTTGAGGTCATTTCGAATAGTCACACCTAGATATTTGACGGATGTTACCGCTTCCAAAGACTGGGCATTTATTTTGTACTCGTACGTTAATGGGGATTATACGCAGTACGTTACACTTACCAATATTGAGAGATAACTGCCAGTCATTACACCACGCATTTGTTTTCTGCAAATCGTCACTGCTTCGTTCACAACTTTCGTGTGATATTACTTTCCCGTAGACCACAGCATCATCGGCAAACAGTCTAATGCCGCTGTCAATACCATCAACCAGATCTTTTATGTAAATCGTAAAAAGCAGCGGATCTATTACACTGCCCTGGGGCACACCTAAAGTTACGCTTGTTTCTGTTAAAGTCACCCCGTTCAGGACGACATACTCCTCCCTGACTGTTAGAAAACTATCCAACCGCGTATGTTATCGGATAGGCCGTAAGCGCACACTTTTTGGAGCAAGCGGCAGTGCGCAACTGGGTCGAAAGCCTTTCGAAAGTCAAGAAATATGGCATCAACGTGGGAGCCGGTATCTAGAGCCTGTTGTATATCATGCACAAAGAGGGCCAGCTGTGTCTCGCATGACCGCTGTTTCCTAAACCCGTGCTGGTTTCTGCAGATGAGCTTTTCAGAGTCAATAAAGGTCATTATATCTGACCACAAAATATGTTCCATGATTATACAACAAATCGATGTCAGTGAAATTGGCCGGTAATTATGTGCATCTGATTTTCAACCCTTTTTATAGATTGCTATGACCTGGGCCTTCTTCCAGTCCCGTGGAACTTTCCGCTGTTCCAATGATCTCTGATTATGGATAGGAGTGGTGCTATATTTGTAGCATAGTGATCATATAATCTTATGGGGATACCGTCTGGGACAGATGCCTTCCTAGCGTCTAAGGATCTTAACTGTTTTACAATCCCAGATACACTAAGCACTGTGTCAGCCATCCTTGCGCTTGTTCGATAATTGAAAGGGGGAATGGCGCTGCAGTCCTCTACCGGAAACGAGTTTTTGAAAGCTAGGTTTAGAATTGTGGCTTTCTGTTTATGATCATCAGTTACATTGCCCGTACTGTCAGCAAGAGAAGGCATTGAATTATTTGTAGCGTTCATAGATTTTACGTACGGCCAAATTTTTTCGGGTTATTTTTGGAATCTGCAGATAAAATGTTGCTTTCAAATTCGTTAAAAGAATCTCTCATTGACTTTTTGATAGGTGCTTTCATTTCGCATGGTTTTATGTTTGTCAGCGGGGCAGTGACTACGTTTAAAACGACTGTGCAAAATTCTCTGCTTTCTCAGCAACTTCCTACCATGGAAAAAACCACTCTACAGCATACCACCACCTCCTTACATCCATGTTGGCACTACATATGATGGAAGGTAAAAGTGTTCAGGCGTTCGCGAAACCCAATCCCTTCCACCGGACTATCAGAAGGTGCATCGTGATTCATCTCTCCAAACCATTCGTTTCCAGTTGTCCACTGTCCAGTGGCTTTGCTCGTTACACCACCTCAAACATTACTTTGCGCTCACTACAGAAATGTCTGGCTTACGAGCAGCTGCTCAACCCTTCTTACCTACTCATTCTTACTGCCTCAGCACCGTCATTGTGCTAGCTGGAGTGATGGGAGCATTTTCGAACTCACCAGTCATTCCTTCAGCTGATTTTATACGATATTTCACAACCTCCATCAGGAATGCTCCATGGTCCCTATCCGTCATTGCATCAGGTATGCTTGGTGTCAGTTTTGGTACGGTTTTTCTTTCGCTTTTCCAATTCAAAATCACATTATCAACAGTCTATTTGGGCAGGTTTACAAGGAAAAAAAATTATGGTAAGGACTATGGGACCAAACTGCTGAGATTATCGGTCCCTAGGCTTACGCACTACTTAATCTAACTTAAACTAACTTACGCAAAGGACAACACACACACCCATGCTTGAGGGAGGACTCGAACCTCCGACGGGAGGAACCTCGCGAACCGTGAGAAGGCGGCTCAGACCGCAAGGCTATCCTACGCGGCTTTTAGAAGGGTTCTGTTACTCAGGTGACATCCGAAGACTGTTTCATGTTCGAAGTCATTGAGCTCTCCTGGCAGACCCATTCTGCTGTTACTGCTTCTCTGCTACATCTACATCTACATCGATGCTTCGGAAGCCACCGTTCTGTGCTGTCCGCCCCCGGTAGCTGAGCAGTCAGCGCGACAGAATGTCAATCCTAAGGGCCCGGGTTCGGTTCCCGGCTGGGTCGGAGATTTTCTCCGCTCGGGGACTAGGTGTTGTGTTGTCCTAATCATCATCATTTCATCCCCATCGATGCGCAAGTCACCGAAGTGGCGCGTCAAATCGAAAGACTGGCACCCGGCGAACGGTCTACCAACGGAAGGCCCTAGTCACGCGACATTTACTTTTATTTACCGTACTGTGCTTGGCGGAGGGTAACATGTACCACTACTAGTCATTCTCCTCAGTTCCACTCGCAAACAGAGAGAGGGAAAAACGACTGTTTATACGCCTCCGTATGAGCCCTAATTTCTCGTGTCTTATCTTCTCGGTCCTTAGGCGCAATTCATGTTAGTGACAGTAGAATATTTCATCCCTCAGCTTCAAATGCCGGTACCTCTAAATTTTCTCAACAGTGTTCCTCCAAAAGAACATCGTCTTTCGTCCAGGGACTCCCATTTTAACTCCCGAAGCATCTTCGTAACACGTGTTGTTCGAACCCACCGGTAACAAATCTAGCAGCCCGTCTCTGAATTGCTTCAATGTCTTCCTTCAATTCGTTCTGGTACGGATTCCAAACACTAAAGCGATACTCAAGAAAAGGTCGCTCCAGTGTCCTATTTGCGGTCTCCTTTACACGTGAACAGCACTTTCTTAAAATGCTCCCAATGAACCAAGTCTGCCACTCGCCTTCCCTACTATAGTTCTTACATGCTCGTTTCATCTTGTTGTGTTGGCAGAAGAGCCAACACCGTGTTACTATTGGAGACCGAAATGCACGCGTTTTAGCTCACGCAGGCTGGCGTGAGGAGGGAAGAACTATACTGACGTGAGGTCTGGAACATGAAAAGGAATTAGAATTCAGAAAGCGGACATAATTAGTTTGATACTTAACTTTAATCCATTAATGATGAACGTCGCTCTTGACGCTACATGATTCACAATATTATCTGTTCAGAATACATTCGTAGTAACTGAATATGGTGCCTTGCTAGGTCGTAGCAAATGACGTAGCTGAAGGCTATGTTAAACTGTCGTCTCTGCAAATGAGAGCCTATGTAGACAGTGAACCATCGCTAGCAAAGTCGGCTGTACAACTGGGGCGAGTGCTAGGGAGTTTCTCTAGACTAGACCTGCCGTGTGGCGGCGCTCGGTCTGCAATCACTGATAGTGGCGACACGCGAGTCCGACGTATACTAACGGACCGCGGCCGATTTGAAGGCTACCACCTAGCAAGTGTGGTGTCTGGCGGTGACACCACACATTTCATATCGCTTTGCAACGTTACGCCCAGATATTTGAACGACTTGACTGTATCAAGCAGAACACTACTAATGCTGTATCCAAACGTTACAAGTTTGTTGTCCCTACCCATCCGCATTAACTTACATTTTTCCACATTAAATCAAGGTGCCATTCACCACACCAGATAGAAATTTTGTCTTAGTCGTCTTTTATCTTCCTGCAGTCACTAAACTTTGACATCTTAGCGTATACCACAGCGTCATCAGAAAATAACCACCGAGCGAGGTGGCGCAGTGGTTAGCACACTGGACTCGCATTCGGTAGGACGGCGGTTCAAACCGGCTCCGACAATCCTGATTTAGGTTTTCCGTGATTTCTCTAAATAGCTGCAGGCAAATACCGGGATGGTTCCTTTGAAAGGGCACGGCCGACTTTCTTCCCCATACTTCCCTAATACGATGGGTCGGATGACCTCGATGTTTGTCCGCCTCTCCCAAATCAACCTATCAATCAGCAAACAACCGCAAATATCTGCCCACTCTGTCCACCAAACCATTTATGTATACAATGAGCAGCAGCGGCCCTATCACACCTCCCTCGGGCACTTTGAAGAACATTCGCCGTCGACGACAACGTACTGGGTTCTATTACTTACGAAGTGTTCGAGCAACTTACATATCTGTGAACTTACGCCATATGCTCGTGCCTTCGTGAACAGCCTACAGTGGGGCACTGTGTCAAATGCTTTCCGGAAATCTAGAAATATGGAAGCAGCCTGTTGCCCTTCATCCATAGTTCACAGTACATCATGTGCGAAAGGGCAAGCTGAGTTTTGCACGAGCTACGCTTTCTAAAACCACACTGATTCATGGACATAATGTTCTCAGTCTCAAGAAAGTTTATTGTATTCGAACTGAAGGATCCTGCAGCAAATCGAAGTTAGCGATATTGGTCTGTCATTTTGTGGGTCCGTTCTTTTACCCTTCTCATAGACGGGAGTCACCTGCCCTTTTTTCCAGTCGCTTGGAACTTTGTGCTGGGGGAGAGATTCACTATAATTCCAAGCTAGGTAAGGGACCAATGCCGTATAATACTGGCAACACAATACTCCCCACCTAATTTTATACTGACGTGACCGCCTCCCGTCATATCTAGAGGTCAACTCCACACTACGTAAAGGGGTTGGGATACTTTTAATCAGACAGCGTAATTTAGTACTGTTGAATCACCATCACTGGGTTTCGTAATTACTCTGGAACGTGTACTGTGTTAAGTGCACATTAATGCTAATCAGCCATTTTACATCCACTTCTGCAGAACTGCCTCGTCTATGCTTTCCTATGCATGACAGGTATACGTAACCATTTTGCTCATTCCTGTTTTAGAATGTCATCTAGTCGTCTGCCAAAGCGTAGTCATCTGTGACAATTCTCCTCTGCTGAGAACTTCCTTGGACCATCTAACATTCACTTGCAGGTATATATTCTTCACACAAATTCATTGTCATTTTTATGAAAATGACGTCTTCCACTCCTCTTTCTTCTTTCATACAATTGTTTTTCCCGCGTCTTGTAATAATTTCCATTAGGCACCACATCATTCTTCGTTGAGCAATGTACGCTATTGAATGGTTTATGCATTAAAATGGACATCTCACCGCCATAAAATCAAGAGGTAACACACACCGCCTCCCTTCTCAAGCATATTGGAAGTATAGTTTTTAGAAACGTATTTATTCAAGTAACTCGGGAAGTAGCCGAGTGACGCCATCGATAATTCAACGGGCATACACCCTGTCATTTTCAACCTGTCGTTTTCAATAGTACGTAAATTCTTTTCATTCCTTACTCAGTACAGCAAGGAGGGCTGTTGTAGAACTTCGCTCTTTTCAGCCAAACTTGTTATCAGGCTGGAAATGGGACTGAGGGAAATGCAATTGGGAATACAACGAGAGATCACAGTGCACGACTGTGGGCTATGCACCATCGCAGAAAGCAAAAGAGGGCCAGTACACAAAGACAGCACAGTAAACAACTAGCACCTCCATACAGGTAAAGATAAGTGTCAGGCGTCAACGACGGTGAAGCGTTAACCGACAAACTTTGTATTCTGCCTTACGGCAGGTCTTGTCATGGGGGAAGCCTCGTCAGAGAGCTCCAACGCATGAGCGTCGAGGGAAGTGATTCCAGTGCTGTTTTCCCGTTGCCTTCCACTCATGGTGATGAAGAAATGATAATGAGGACAACAATCAGTCCCTGAGTGGAGAAAATCTCCGACCCAGCCGGGAAACGAAGCCGTCGCGCTGACCACTCAGCTATCGGGGAGAACCTTAACCGACAAAAGACGCGGACAAATAGGGCTATTTCTGTCCAGGAAGAGAGGAGGGTTCTAACTAAAATTTACGGCAAAATCCCCCTTTTCTGTTTTTAAGGTTCCTTACTACTTCATTCTCAACAGTTTTTTTAATTACACTTTACCAATAACTGGAAATGAAAGCCAGATTCTCCGTACTGTTAACTTCCATAGGATAACTGGTACCAAGGCAATGTTTTGCATTTACAAGTTTCCAAGCTATTACAAGTGCGTCTGATGCTTATCGTCTATACACCGTCCTCCACGGTCTTAATGGTCTGACCAATGTATCACATGTCACAGCTGCACGAAAACGCTGAAAACCGGCGTTCCACAAACCGAGATCTCACTTTACGGGCCATGACTGAATGCTGTTTAAAACTGTAGTGGTCGTATTCTGGACAAACGTGGTGTGAATGTTTTACGACCTCCGTCTAAGATTAGGTCGCTTTTATAGTCTGTGAGCGTTGAATCGGTCTTTTATTTTGGTTCGAGTAGGGGTCCTTCTCAGTAGCACGAACTCGACTCTAGAAGAACGTGTTGCATTATATTAAAGACCTGAATAACATCTCCAGTTCCAGTAGACAGGTAATGACAATAACAATAATGATTACCACTGTCTCTGTGGTAGCCGCGCGGGGTAGACGCGCGGTCTAGGGCTGCCCCACTCGGAGGTTCGAGTCCTCCCTCGAGCCGACAACAACTGCAAAAGCCTTCGCTTACATTTAAAATATGTAGATTTCAAAGTTAGTTGAAATTACTGGTAGTTATGTTGTGTCTTGTAGTAGGGCTGTTGCAGATTCTGTGAAAGCATCGCTCGTGCGGAACTCGGCTCGCCGTTTTCTCATATGATGTACTGAGAACTATGGATGAAGGACAACAGGCAGATTCCAAGTTTCTAGATTTCCGGAAAGCATTTGATACGGTGCCCCATTGCAGGCTGTTAGCGAAGGCTCGAGCATATGGAATACGTTCACAGAGTGGCTCGAAAACTTCTTAAATAACAGAACCCAGGATGCAGTCCTCAATGGCGAATGTTCATCAGAGACAAGGATATCATGGATATCATCAGGAGTGCCCCGGGGGAGGGGGATAGGAGTTTTGTTGTTCTCTATATCCGCAAATCATGTGACGGATAGGGTGGGCAGCTACCTGCTGCTGTTTGCTGATGATGCCGTGGTGTACGGTAAGGTGCCCAAGTTGAGTGACTATAGGAAGATACGAGTCACACAAAATTTACAGTTGGTGTGATGAATGGCAGCTAGGCCTAAATTTGGAAAAATGTAAGTTAATGCGTATAAGTAGGTAGATCAAACCTGTAATGTTCGGATATAGTAGTACTAGTGTCCTGCTTGTCACAGTCAAGTCGTTTAAATATCTGAGCACAACGTTGCAAAGCGATATGAGGTGGAACGAGCATGTGAAAACTATGGTAGGAAAGGTGAATGTTCGACTTCGGTTTATTGGGAGAATTTTAGGAAAGAGTGGTTCACCTGTAAAGGAGTACTACTTGAGTGTTTGGGATCCGTACCAGGTCGGACTGAAGGGGGACATCCAAGCAATACAGACGCGAGCTGGTAGATTTGTTACCGGTAGGTTGGAACAACACGTGAGTGAAACGGAGATGCTTTGGGAACTCAAATGGGAACCTCTGGAGGGAATGCGACGTTCTTTTCGCGAAACACTATTTAGAAAATGTAGGAAACCGAATGATCCTACTGCCGCCAAGTACACTGCGCGTAAGGACGACGAATGTGAGATACGAGAAATTAGGGCTCATACGGAGGCATATAGTCAGTCGTTCTTCCCTCGCTCTATTTGTGGAACAGGAAAGGAAATGACAAGTTCTGGTACAGGGTACCCTCTGTCACGCAACGTACGGTGGCTTCCGGAGTATTTACGTAGACGTAGATGTATTCGTTACCGAGAAACGTGTATTCATGTGTCTCGAAATGCCAGCTCGCTGCTGATTGAAACGGTCCCTTACTTGCATGTTTTCTTTCCCGATCGGACCGAGCCAACGTTCTCATATTACTCCAGTTCATAATCTCAATGGATCTGGAGTAGCGGAAACGTTTCGTTGCTCATTTGTCTTCTTTCGCGGTCGTTCTTGCGACTCGATAGTTTCCTTTTTATTGTTCTCAACGGAGCAGTCGTTCGTGATTCGGAGTATCGGGCAAGTTTCGTCACTTACCACCGTGTTTCCTTCCTATCTGAATGCAATTCGTGTCTGGCTCGGGCTGAATCGTACTATTCCCATTTGTCCAGTTCCTTTCTTTCGCAAGTTACGGTTTCCGCCTTACGACAAATAGCCGACAGATTGTAACAAGGTTACGGCAACAAAGTTACTGCCGTTCGGCGACCGTACAATACACAGTGAACCAGGACTTCATCGCCAGACTTTCGGAGGCTGACCAGGGTTACCTACTGAGTATTTTGATACAATGGACTCACCGTCTCCGAGGGCTCGCTCGTTACAGATTAATAATGAAATTATGATTTATTGGGTTTGTTACCGCAATCACTTTGGATCTGTGAAAATACCTTCGCAACTGTTCAAAAATGGTTCAAATAGCTCTGAGCCCTATGGGACTTAAAATCTGAGGTCATCAGTCCCCTAGAACTTAGAACTACTTAAACCTAAGGACATTACACACATCCGTGCCCGAGGCGGGATCCGAACATGCGACAGCAACAGCGCGGTTCCGGACTGAAGCGCCTAGAACCGCTCGGCCACAGCGGCTGGCCCTTCGCACCTGAGAAAAAGCCTGTAATATGCAGTAACTAAAATATAAAAGACACAAAAGAGAATAATACAACACTCGGGTGAAGCACTTTCATCACGGTGTGTTCAGTCTGTTCTGTCAGTGTAGAATGTAACAACAAATGCGGAACTCTACCCTTACACGTTGCTGTTGTTGTTGTTGTTATTGGTAGTGGTGGTCTCCCTCTATGATTTTTACTCCCCAAACTTCCCCCCAATACTAAATAGGTGATTTCTTGATGTCTCAGAATGTGTCCTATCAACCGATCCCTTCTTGTAGTCAGGTTTCTTTTCTACTCAATTCTGTTCAGTACCTCCTCTTTAGTTACATGATCTACCTATCCAATCGTCAGCATTCTTCTGTAACACAGATTTCAAAAGCTTCTATTATGTTATCTAAAACTGCTTATCTCCATGTTTCACTTTCATACATGGCTACACTCCAGACAAATACCTTGAGAAAAGACTTCATGACTCGCAAGTCTATATTCGATGTTAACAAATTTCCCTTCTTCAGAAACGCTTTTCTTGCCATCGTAAGCCTACATTTTAAATATATCCTTTCTGTTTCGGCCATTGTCAGTTATTTTGTTGCCAAAATAGCAAAAATTATCTAATTCTATAAGTACCTTGTTTCCTAATCTAATTCCCGTAGCATCACTTGATTTAGTTCTATTATCTTTATTTTTCTTTTGTTGATATTCATCTCATAGCTTCCTTTCAAGACACTGTCGACTCCGCCAACTGCTTTTCCATGTCCTGTGTTATTTCTGACAGAATTACAATGCCCCCAGCTAACCTCAGAGTTTTTATTTCTTCTCCCTGAACTTCAATTCCAATTCCAAATTTTTGTTTCTTTTACTGTTTGCTCTATGTTAAGATTGAATAATATCGGCGATAGGATATAACACTATCTCACTCCCTTCTCAATCACTGCTTCCCTTTCATGCTCTTCGCTCTTATAACTGCGATTTATTTTCTGTACAAGCTGTAAATAGACCTAAGCTTCCTGTATTTTACACCTCCTACTTTCAGAATTTCGAAGAGAGCTTTCCAGTCAACACTATCAAAAGGTTTCTATAAGACTAGAAATGCTATAAACTTAGATTTGCTTTTCCTTAACATAAGGTAAGTAGTTGTGTCAGCAGTGCCTGGCGTGTTCCTACATCTACCAGTTTTTCCATTTTTCTGTAAGGAATTCGCGTTAGCGTTTTGTAACCAGAACTTATTGAAAACATTGCTGCTCATCTATTTTCTATTTTTGTTTTACAATAGACATTTTAAGATGTGGCAACCCATCATCGATGACTTATACTGCTGCGAGAGAGGTATTGTGTAGTCATGCTGGTACGCTAGCGTAAACGAGTAAAATCGGACTTGGTGTCTATTTAAATAAGCCGAAGCTAAATAATTAAACATGAAACTATGAAATAAGATAAAAGCTATTAAACTAAAATACTATTTAGACGCAATACGTCCTGGAGATATACTTAACTGGACTGCAAACATCATACTGCCCGTTTCCCAGTATTTTCGAACACATTTCAGCTGAAAACTTAAGTTTCATCATATGTTGGCTATGTGCGTTTATTGCACATACAGTGAACACACACACAGCCTTTGCAAAAACAGACATAATGTCTGATAGAATAGCCGCAATCAGTGATTTTACAATGTAACTTTTAATCCGTCCTGATTGCAAAATGTTTATTCATATGACCGGTATCAATTCCTTTAGAACCATCTTCAGATATGATATTTCGGTTACAGGAATAACCCGTCCAAATACAGCAACTTTCACATGCAGCATGTGAAAGTTCCAGTATTTGGACGGGTTACTCCTGTAACCGAAATATCAGATCTGAAGATGGTTCTAAGGGAACCGAAACCGTTCATATGAATAAACATTTTGCAATCAAGAAGGATTAAAAGTTACACTCACAGCCACCACACAATGAAGGTATTCAACTGAAATGCAAAAACGTCGAAATCAGACATCATGGTGTACACAGGCCAATTACATACAGCTCCAGGATGACATACGTGGAATAATAAGATCAAAAAATCGCCACTGAAGACGCTCCGTAAATAAAAAGAACCGAAACGTGTGTGGCACAAAACAATCATTCATTTAGTTGCATAGATGTACCTCGTCTCCGAGAGAAAAGATGGTAATAATTTTTCCGATACAAAATACACTCAAAGCTTTGAGTTGCCTGGGGGTTCTGTGTAGAATATACAAAACTGGCTTTAACACACCGAAATGTAGAGTGAATGTGTTCCTTACTCACAGTTGAAGAGAATGCAGCTGCGTATGTAGACTTACCTGGAAGAAAAGAAAATTACGTTAAATTTCGTGCTTGAATAAGTACATCCACAGATTAGCTGACACAATGCTTGAAAAAGAGAAAACACGAGTTTTTGAAATATATACTGGAGTAAATTAGGGTTCTATG
Organism: Schistocerca serialis cubense; assembly: GCF_023864345.2. Lineage (NCBI taxonomy): Eukaryota > Metazoa > Arthropoda > Insecta > Orthoptera > Acrididae > Schistocerca > Schistocerca serialis. Next base: position 172,931,420 of record NC_064641.1, read on the forward strand.
AGACTAACGGAAAATTTATGGAAGTACTTATTTGCGTATGGGTGTCTCTTAACGCAGGTTATGTTATGTATGAATAAATAAAAACAAAATGGAGGAATGTCTTAGACGTTAGAGAGATTTGGAGATAAGACGGAACATCGCATTGCTGCCTGACTCTAAGGTAAAGGCAACGTAACAAATGCCTAATTACTCTCCTGATCAACTGAATTAAAGCAAAGACCGGTAGCTTGTAGTGTCCGCCTCCGCAGCCGAGCGTTCAGCTTGTGTGACTGCACCTGGGCTCAATTTCTGGCAGTGCCAGTGAGTTATCCCCGATGGGCGAAATGGAAACGGGTGCACTCTCATGATGACAGTTGAGGAACTGCTCGTGTGAAATGTATCAGCTCCAAAATTTTGAAAGCTGACAGCGGTTGGGAAAGCGGTGCGCTGACCACGTCCCATTCGATACATCGAGTTGACGCCTTTAGCAGAGGAAGACACGGCGGCCAGTCGGTGCTGCACGGTACCCGCAGCAGCTAAGCGGAATGAGTAATGTTAAGTTCTAATGACGGCACAACTTGCCGAGTGAATCCTACGATACGCAGAATACGTTGTAGGGCACATGCAAGATGAGCACTCGACCGTCGTCATCATCCCATGCAGAATGGTAGGAGTGGAGAGCCAGATCCGCACATCTCCCTAGCTGGTATCCCAAACGTACTCATCAGGTGACATGGGAAGTTACATAAGCTCCACCTTGCCCGCGGACCGATTCCAGAACAAATATTTCGGGAACAATTTGGTGTACGCAATCGAGCTGAGTCGTACGCCGCCGTACTTGGTGCGAAGAAGCCGAGCAGTCTATGGGACACTGCTCCCTTCCAGTACCAATCTCTTATTTGTTAATGAAATTAAAATGAAATCCACACCTTTAGCCGCTTACAAGCGTTGTTAAAAATCAACGGGGACAGTTGAAGAAGTGTGCCCCGACTGGGACTCGAAGCCGGGATCTCCTGCTTATAGGGCAGACGCTCTATCCGTCTGAGGCACTGGGGACACAGAGGATAGTGCGACTACAGGGACTTATCTCTGGCACGATCCCCGTAAGACTCACATTCCCAACTTACTGTCCACACACTACATTTGTAGTGCCCCTGCCCACTATAGACATTACTCGCGGCGTTTTGTACGCCAAGAGTGGGAAGTTTCTGCAGCGTCCCCCTTCCTTTGCATGAAGTAAGCGATATTGTCGCCTATCGCCTTGGCAACAGAATTCAGTCGTCCACTCGATGAGTATTTTTGGAAGAAGAGATTTGTGGTGGGAGATGGGTGTTTCGTGGTTATTTGGCCATCGCCCACTATGAGATCACTCTTCTCCCGGCCGCCGTTTGGTGCTGACATTTACATGGATACTCTGCAAATCACATTTAAGTGCCTGGCAGAGGGTTCATCGAACCACCATCACAATTCTCTATTATTCCAATCTCGTATAGCGCGCGGAAAGAACGAACACCTATATCTTTCCGTACGAGCTCTGATTTCCCTTATTTTATCGTGGTGACCGTTTCTCGCTATTTGGGTCGGTATCAAAAAAAATATTTTTGCGTTCGAAGGAGACAGTAGGTTATTGGACTTTTGTGAGAAGATGTCGTCGCAACGAAAAACGCCTTTCTTTTAATGATGTCCAGCCCAAATCCTGTATCATTTCTGTGACACTTTCTCCCATATTTCGCGATAATACAAAACGTGCTGCCCTTCTTTGAACTTTTTCGATGTACTCCGTCAGTCCTATCTGGTAAGGAGCCTACACCGCGCAGCTGAATTCTAAAGGACGGTGGACAAGCGTAGTGTAGGCAGTCTCCTTAGTAGATCTGTTACATTTTCTAACTGTCCTGCCAATAAAACGCAGTCTTTGGTTAGCCTTCCCCACAACATTTTCTATGTGTTCCTTCCAATTTAAATTGTTCGAAATTGTAATACCTAGGTATTTAGTTGAATTTACGGCTTTTAGATTACACTGATTTATCGTGTAACCGAAGCTTAACGAATTCCTTTTAGCACTCATGTGGAAGACCTCACACTTTTCGTTATTTAGGGTCAACTACCAATTTTCACACCATTTAGATATCTTTTCTAAATCGTTTTGCAATTTGTTTTGATCTTCTGATGACTTTATTAGTCGATAAACGACAGCGTCATCTGCAAACAACCTAAGACGGCTGCTCAGATTGTTTCCCAAATCGTTTATATAGATACGGAACAGCAAAGGGCCTATAACACTACCTTGGAGAACGCCAGAAATCACTTCTGTTTTACTCGATGACTTTCCGTCATTTACTACGAACTGTGACCTCTCTGACAGGAAGTCACAAATCCATTTACATAACTGAGACGATGTTCCATAAGCACGCAATTTCACTATGAGCCGCTTGTGTTGTTCAGTATCAAAAGCTTTCTGGAAGTCCAGAAATACGGAATAGATCTGAAATCCCTTGTCAATAGCTCTCAACACTTCGTGTGAATAAAGAGCTAGGTGTGTTTCACAGGAACGATGTTTTCTAAGCCCATGTTGACTGAGTTGGACGCACAGTTTGTTGATTTTGGGGAAATGCATGCGTCTCAATTTTAGCACAGGATCCATATTCTGAGAGTCTCGTTACATGTTTGCTTTGCCACGCAACTTGAGTTGCTTAATTTTACTACAATTTGTGGCGTCTTATTGAATCGTTACCTATGATTCCGCGAGTGACCAGATCAGCAGATATTGTTGCGCTTTCTTCATACATTCTTGCATACTTTTTGTACTTGCCCACAGTGTTAGCGTCATTTTGTAACTAGTTTTGAGTTTTAGAGACTTTTTTCCCCTGTCAATTTTTACTGTGATTTTGTCAGCCATTAGAGCAAATAAATACCTGTTAATCTCAGTCTTGAATTAGTCTTCAAGATCCTTAACATTCTCCTACAACGTTTCCATGTTTAGACGATCTACTAATAAGAAAAATATTGTTTGGTGCACTTCTAAGCATGTTGTGCTCGCTGTGACGGCGTTATCGCTGTGACAGTGGCCAAATTCAGTGACCTATTGTGTTAAGAATTCAGAGAAAAGAACAAGCGTTCCACTCGCTTCTCTGGTATGATCAAAGGACGGAACCTAGAGCTCAGGTCACATGCTCTTTTGATCTGAAGAATTAGGTACCAACAAATAAGAGAACTTTACAGAAATGCTGTGGAGCATACTATTATGACTTGAATAATATCACATGAATAGCAGAGATCTGGAACCGTCGATGTACTCGTACATGGATTTCTCCTTCTCTCGCTTTAGGCGAGCCTGATATTTCCAAGTTAAAACAGAATGGGCAAAATAAAACTAGTCAGGAAAATATATCACGTACCTTAAGATAGGCAACCCATTACACATTTACCATCAGTGCAGATAATGTAAGTTTGGTTGCCTACATGCATGAAATGCGATGAGCCAAAACATTACGACCACTTGTGGGGCGGCGGATAAGTTTGTAAAAATATTTTACTGTATAAATGCTTGCATGTAGAATCAGTTTCTGGCTTTTAGAATGTTGTTAATGCTGTCTTTCGCCGTTCTCAACACTGGCTCTCTATTTACTTCTTGGCACCCAGAAAGTGATTTAATAAAAACATGGAGCCAGTAACTAGAGATCCTAGTGCCCACTTCAATTGAGATACTCTTATAGCTGCAGCTTATAGCTCTGAGGAATTAGGAGATTGTCCGGGATTTCTAATCAAAAACGGTTTTCCAAAATAGTTGAGTATATTCTGAAATTCACTGATAAAAAACACAAGTATCCCTACAACCTAACTAACATAGCAGTTCAGAGTCTAATGCGCTGAGGCAACTATAAATGTCCGAATTAAATGTTAAAAAGAATGCTCGCCATAATTTGATGAAAATATTTCATCAAACGCCACGCTAAATATTTGGTAGAATGTCTGTCCCGCGACGGCACGTGAAAATACGACAATACGCAAACTGAAGCTAGATAATGAAAATCATTCCAGAATTAACACTTCACATGAAATGTTTTCATGGTTCCGCGTATCTCTAGTAACTTAATACGGCACCCGAGGCTGTTTATAGCAGTGACACAGATGGCGTGTCATTCAGCGCTTGGAGAGAACTGGGGCCTTTCTTCCTCGCGCAGCGTCCTTATATATAAAGCCGCGGTGCGGACGGCGAAGGGAACGCCTGATCTTTTCGGCTCTCTCGACTAGCCGCTGGGATAGTAACGCACCACTTCAAGTTACATAATAATTTATAGCTTCTTTTGCTGATGGCCGAAGAAGCTCTTAATTTAAACGTGCATTCAGCACGCAGGTAAGTATTGATAATAAAATTTTGACGTGGCTAAGTTCAATATTTTGGGCGAGAGAATTAATTAAATTACACTGTACGCAGTAGATGAGCTCTGAACTGGCCCTTTTGAGATCCGCTATCGCTATAATTTTATAGGTATTAAAAAGAAACTTTACACATCTTCATAGTCGTAGCGGACCTCCAACCTATTTAAATCTAAACATCCTAGCCTTATTTATTAGCCTACTTAATCTATCTTGCTTCCTTCAGTTTTGAGATGAAAACCAGAAAATCATGAATTTCCACTAAAATCTTAATTTGTGAAATCCAAAGTACTATTTTTATTAAATCATTATGAAAGATGAATCTAAATATAAATTTTGAAGTCTCTAGCTCTTTTCTGTTGCGCCAATGATTTTTTCAGAAAAACGTCCAAATCTCGAAAACGGCTGAAGTTATCGAACTGATATTTAACACACATTAATTTAGTATTATTTCTGACATGCTAGAAAAGTTTTAGGTTCTTTGCTTGATTTTTAAGGTATTGCGCAACATTTATGACGTCAGAGTTAGTTACAGCAGACTGGCTGGCACACAATGGAAACTGATGTGAATTTACTACAGCGTGAGTAGGCTGCTTCCCTACACACTGACTACTGCAAGACTGGGTGACGGCTAGTGGCATTGTGGGCACATGACGTGATGAGAAAAGTATGTAAATTAATCAGAGTGGAATGGGGAACCATTCTAGTGACTGGCATAAACGACTTTGACAAAGGACCTGGGACTAGCAGCTATGAAACGGCGAAGATGGTTGATTGTTTGCCTACTAATACCCTGAGCGTATAAGGAAAGTGACTGAAGGACGGTGAAACAACGACTAGACAACAAGGTGTAGGACGTCCACGCATCGTCACAGAATGTGGACGTCGGACGCTTGTCCACTGTGTGAAACAGAGTAGACGACTGACGATAGAGTGCAGTGGTGGCTCAGGCACATGCACTGATGTTTCGGAGCACATCGTTCAGCCGAGAATACTGAACATGTGGCTCTGCACTAGATGACCCACACGCGTTCCCATCTTTGCCCAACATCATAACCAGTCGCGGTTGCAGTACACATGGAATCATCAACAACTGACTGTCGATCGGTGGAAACATTCAGCTGGTTGGACGAATCAAGTTTCCTGTTACACCAGGTCGATGGTCGTGTTCTGATACACTGTCATCCAGGCGAACGGCTCCTAGAAAAACGCAATGCGCTGCAGAAGCAGGCCGCTGCGGGCAGCATTATGCTATGAGCACAATATTCACCTTGGGTTTTATGTGATCTGCGGTAGTGATCGAAGGGATGTGGCAGCCTTGGACTTCGTGAAGATTACCGCAGACCACCTGTATCCTTTCACTACTGTCGTCTTCCCCGAAGGTGATGGTATCTTCTAGTAGGATAACATTCAGTTTTGGGTTGGGCTGGGTTGATTTGGGGGGAAGAGACCAAACAGCGAGGTCATCGGTCTCATCGGATTAGGGAAGGATGGAGAAGGAAGTCAGCCGTGCCCTGTCAAAGGAACCATCCTGGCATTTGCCTGAAGCAGTTTAGGGAAATCACGGAAAACCTAAATCAGGATGGCCGGACGCGGGATTCAACCGTCGTCCTCCCGAATGCGAGTCCAGTGTGCTACCCACTGCGCCACCTCGCTCGGTAAACATTCAGTGTCACAAGGCAAGAATCGTGCTACAGTGGCTTGAAGTGCGTGACAGTAAACTCACGTTGATTTCTTGGCCAGCAAATTCGCCTGATCTGAAACCGATGGACCATAACAAGGAAACTATCAGGAGACACTCTGTGCCTACAAACCACCGGACCTTAATTTACCGGAACTGCGTGATTGTGCCTTGGTATCTGGTGCAAGTACCTCCGGAAACCTACTAAGGTGTTGTAGAATCCTTGCCATGAAGAATTGTTGTTGTACTGCGATCCGGAGGGAGATCACACGCTGTTTAGAAAGCGCTAATAACATTTTCGCTCCTCATTGTGTGTAACATTGTTAAACGATTCAACAAAGTTTAGAAGATCATACAAATGAATAAACAGTAGTGGGCCACATGACCAATTGAGAAAAGTAAAATAATGTGAATCAGCATAATGCGATATACACCCTATGACAGAAAAAGCTGGCCATCAAGGGTGAATTCGAAGCGGGACTCGTCACTGAAGGCAATTCTGCTCCAGTTAATGAGATTGCAGGCCGAAGACGTGTGTCGGGAGAAGCCCGTCTCCCTGCCCCCCTCCCCCCCCCCCCCTCACTCCTCTCGGATAGCAGTGCGATACCAACCTGACTCTAGCCCGTCATACGGCCCGACAACCAGCAGTGATGGGCTGGAGTGCCATTCGTTTCCATAGCAGAACCCCTTCGATTGTCATCCGTGGCACCCTTACAGCACAGTGGTACGTCGATGATGTTCTACTCCCCATTTTGTTGCCTCTCACGGCAAGCCGTCCTCGGCTTATATGTAGTAAGTCTCTGAGACGTAAACATGTGCTCACAACAACATAACAGGTGGCAGTACTTACGAACGAGCAGGAGAAAACATTAGTAAAGAGTCAAAATACGAAACATAAATCATGAAAAATGAACTACACGAAATAGTTCACCTCACCAAAACTTCACAAAACTTTTATCGACGTCCACCGCTTCAGCTCAGCTACATAAAACACGTCCGGTACATAAAAACAAACATGCCACAGCTAATGACTGGCAAAATACTACAATGGTCAGGCCAAAAACGGGCGTATGCCACGAATTTTACAAGAACATAGATTTTAAAGATTGGATGATAAACAAAAGTTTCAATGCAGATGGTTTTCTGACGTCTCTCATGTTTGCAGATGACATGGTGCACTGATTTAGACCTGTGGCTGGTTTTGGATGGCAACCACGAGACACACACAATGTAAAATAAAAGGTAAAGTTCACCTACAATTTAAATGACAACATAATCTGATGTGTCATATTCCTCAACCTAAAAATAACCTGCTGAGAAATGCTGAAAAACCCACTGAGGATCGCCACAACTGTGATGACTCATTTTTGGGTGATAAAACAAGACAATAATTTGTGTACTTGCAAAAAGAAGGACCCATCCTTATTTCGTTATTTTGAGTCAATAATATTATATGAAACAACGAAAATCGTATTTTTGTTGATCCTCTTACTTAGACAGGCAACCCCTTACAGTTATTCGCTGGCCGTAGCTGTTTATTAATTTAGATACCTGGGTATCCCTAGGCATATGAACTAGAATGTTCACACGCGTTCAGTCGTAGGTAATGCAGATGGAAGAACAAATGGTTCAAATGGCTCTGAGCACTTTGGGACTCAACATCAGAGGTCATCAGTCCCATAGAACTTAGAGCTACTTAAACCTAAGGACATCACACAGATCCATGCCCGTGCCAGGATTCGAACTTGCGACCGTAGCAGCAGCGCGGTTCCGGACTGGAGCGCCTAGAACCGCTCGGCCATCGCGGCCGGCTCAGATGGCAGCCTTTGGTTTGTTCGCAAGAGACTGCTTACAAATCAAATGATTCAAATGGCTCTGAGCACTATGGGACTTAACATCTGAGGCCATCAGTCCCCTAGAACTTAGAATTACTTAAAACTAACTAACCTAAAGACATAACACACATCCATGGCTCAAATGGCTCTGAGCACTAAGGGACTTAACATCTGTGGTCATCAGTCCCCTAGAACTTAGAACTACTTAAACCTAACTAACCTAAGGACAACACACACATCCATGCCCAAGGCAGGATTCGAACCTGCGACCGTAGCGTCGCGCGGGTCCAGACTGTAGCGCCTAGAACCGCTCGGTCACACCGGCCGGCTTACAAATCACTTGCGCGTCAGCTCATAGTGCGTGGAACCCAAAACAAATAAGGTCGGCAGGGGATATAGAACTTATACAAAGAAGGCCAACACAAATGGTCACAGCTTTGACTCCCGGCATAGCGACACGGAAATGTTGGAGTTTGCAGAGGGTTGAAGATGGACGCAAGTTATGGCGCGGAAAGCTGAATTACAGAATTTCAAGAACCAGAATCGAGCAAAGAATCAAGTGGTATTCCTCACCCCGCGACCTGTTACCGTCCATAGGGACCGCGAAGACAAGATTAGATCAGTTACAACATGCACAAAAGCATTTAAGCAGTCATGCTTCCAGCGCTTCGCACGCAATTTGAAAGGAAACGCTAGATACCCTCTGCCATACATGTCACAGTGTTTTGCAGAGTCTATATGTGGATGAAGATGTACGTCCTGTCAAATGTGTCTTCTTAATTGTACTGTTTCACTGCCAAGCTAAAACACATTTATTCTGGCGACTGCTCTTCTCATTGTGACATGGTATTTTTTTCATGTAAGAGAGTGCGCGGCAGCTGAAACATACGGCTATCTTTGTTGAGCAGTCCATTTGCGGATATTGCCCCTAAAGCGACGTGACCGTGTGAGTAATACGCAGGATCCAGTCGTCTCCCCACGCTCTGTCCCTTGGGGACCAGCATGACATCTACGGTTTCTTATTCCTGAAGGGTCTGGAAGTAATTAGAGGGATGTCTTGTGGCGGCAGCGCACCACTAGAGTCCACAACACAGGGAGTCACCTTTCCGGGTTCTACTTACGGGATCCACGCAGGCCAATTAGCCATATGAAACATCGATACGTTCTTGGGTATCGAGGAGCGGAAATCAACCATTAGCTATACGTACACACTTCTGACTCAGAGGTCAAGGCAAAGAAATAACACGACCATGATTCAAGGAGCTAGCATTCCGCTGCAGTTCTTTCAATTCTTTTACTTGTTATTTTTTTACTGCTTGTTCTGAGTCCACGTGACAGCAAGATTATCAAATAAAAATTACAAATTTCATGCCCATGAGAATTAGCAAGCTGCGTGTTTTAAAAGACAAATGTCCCTAAAACTCCACTGAAGACGAAGGGAAATCATCTAGCTACTGTTACTGCTGAATAAAAACGTTAATATTTGACATCTGTTTAGTTATACTTAGGGGGCCTAGTACATTGTTGTTGACTTTCTGACTTAATACTGATACTTTAAAGTCTGCAACTACGTTTTCGTGGGATAGTTGTTGTCTATCTTCATGTGTCTCGAATTCTGCTTTTTCAGATTATTTGCTACCCTCTCTCGTGGTCAGACAAACCTGTAACCATTCGTACTGCCCTTTCTGTATACAATGAATATCCACCTCTAGTCTTATTTTGGGAGGATCCCACATAACAGAGCGATGTTGCACAACGTTTCGCACGAGTGTCGTAAGCAATTTCCTTGGTAGACTTACACCGTTTTCCCAAATCCTACCACGAACCAAAGTTTGTTACCTCCTTTACCTACTATTAACCCTATGTGAACATCTTGTTTCATAGCGCCACAAATTGTTACATCCGATATCTGTACACATTGACTGGTTCACTGATACTGTAATTAACGCAAAGTACGTTTTTGCTTTCTTTGAGAAGAACAGTTACAAATTTCCGAACTTTTAACATAATCTGGCAATGTCTGCATCATTGTGATATGTTGTCAGTACTTGACTGGATATTTATACAGCTTTTTTCCAGATAGTAATTCACTGCAGACAATTGAAAATTTCTGAGGTTACTATTAACACTGCCTTGAAGGTCGTCAATGGACAATATGGGACTCAGAGTAAGACAAAACTGACGTTACTTCCAAATATTTCGGTGACTCTCCATCCACGATATGCTGCATCCTCGCTACAAAAAAGTTCTCAGTCCTACTATAAATTTCGTTTGATACTCACCATGACGGAGTTTCGACAATGAGTGTTAGTATGCTAATGAGTAATAAATTTTTCGAAAACATTCACATTATACCTCGATCCATGACTTTCAGACTATGTGGGAGCTATTCACTTAAAAAATAGACTGTCTGGAATATCATCTGGAGAAACGTCCAAATCTACAATCGTCCCAAAGATCACAGTCGTACGTCACTGCAAATAATAAGATCCCACCAAACGAGAAACTGAACAAAATTCCTCTGTGCCACACATCAGGATGGGATATTTGTGGTCATTTGGATACCTCTACCATTGACAGGTTCTCGTGCGGAAACACCGCCATAATACTGTATCTACACATCTGTGCCGCATAGTGGCCGTTATAGACCGAACCAAACCATATTATATCGACGTGAAGGAATTTATTTATGTCGAGCGCCGATGTCCACGCAATAAAAGAATGCTGCGATATGGATTGTAGGACACACACTGACATACATAATATGGAACGACTACCTCAACTTCGACTGTTATTAGTCCTACAATGAATGCGAGGATCATAAAATAAGAACAGAGGAAAAATGACAAGGAACATTCTGCAATATACTACAACATATGGCTAACTGTAACGATGTTACTATGTTTAAAAAGAAAGCGAAACAACGGCGTCGATGTGAGGTGGCCTTTAACGCCGTTCAGATTGTAGCCTACTTACTCTGTAAGCGTCGGATCGTAGTGGTTTGATCGTCTGCCGTCAGTCGAGATGTCACCAAATGAAAATGAGACGGATTCGTTCGCCGGGCAGTAGTGCCCATCTCCATCTGCAAACTACTGACTTTCAATGAATCCAGAAGCTTCTTCAGTCAACGGTATGTCGTGCAAAGGCACACCCACCGGAAGTCATTTTCATAACAAAAAATTCTTGTGTGAAGTATCCTTTGTATCATAAATGAAACTTCCTGACCTATTAAAACTGTATGCCAGGCTGGGACTCGAACCTTGGACTTTTCTTTGCGAGGTATGCAGAGCAGAAAGCAGCGTAAAGACTAAATGCAACATTTAGAAGATGCAACAAGTCCACTAAAGAGACAGCTTACACTACACTCGTTCGTCCTCTGTTAGAATATTGCTGCGCGGTGTGGGATCCTTACCAGGTGGGATTGACGGAGGACATCGAAAGGGTGCAAAAAAGGGCAGTTCGTTTTGTATTATCACGTAATAGGGGAGAGAGTGTGGCAGATATGATACGCGAGTTAGGATGGAGGTCATTAACGCAAAGACGTTTTTCGTCGTGGCGAGATCTATTTACGAAATTTCAGTCACCAACTTTCTCTTCCGAATGCGATAATATTTTGTTGAGCCCAACCTACATAGGTACGAATGATCATCAAAATAAAATAAGAGAAATCAGAGCTCGAACAGAAAGGCTTAGGTGTTCGTTTTTCCCGCGCGCTGTTCAGGAGTAGAATGGTAGAGAGATAGTATGATTGTGGTTCAATGAACCCTCTGCCAAGCACTTAAATGTGAATTGCGGAGTAATCATGTAGATGTAGATGTACTCAAAATAACGCACGTGCATAACGGAAAGCTGCAGCTGGATGTTTCTGGATCTCTCTCTCTCTCTCTCTCTCTCTCTCTCTCTCTCTCTCTCTCTCCCCCCTCTCTCTGTCTCTCTCTCTCTCTCTCTTGTGTGTGTGTGTGTGTGTGTGTGTGTGTTTGTGTGTCTCATCAGTACCGAAGAGGAGCTAACACTTACAGGCGTAAGGCGTACACCTCGAGTTTCAGGCGTCAGAGACGTGTCTTTTGCACTCCGACCCGCTCCCGAACGCTATAACGTAGAGGAGAGGACTTGCAATTTTTGTTACACAGACGATCTAGGAATTCTACGCTTCCTTCGAAAGACCGGGAAAATAACACAGAATTTTCTCAAGACGTGGTTTTAGTACAGGGTGCGGCAAATAAAGGTGGCCGGAGAACAGAGTTCCATGGTACAAAGAAACGGCTGAGCGGTTCTGGACGCTTCAGTCTGGAACCGCGCTACCGCAGGTTCGAATCCTGCCTCGGGCATGGATGTGTGTGATGTCCTTAGGTTAGTTAGGTTTAAGTAGTTCTAAGTTCTAGGGGACTGATGACCTCAGATGTTAAGTCCCATAGTGCTCAGAGCCATTTGAACCAACTTTTTTACAAAGAAACATAGCAGAGGAAAGGAAATACAGTACTAACCCGACTACAGCAGATATAGAAAGTGATCACCATTTGTCTCTCGGTACTTCTGAGCCCTGGTCAGCAAGCTGCTGAAGGCGAATTGGAGTCCAGCAATCTCATCCGAAATGTTCTTGTACAGTTCTTGAAGACTAGGAGGGTTGTTGCGATACATGTTAAACGTGAGGGCTCCCCCACACAAACTAATGGCATACTGACAGATCAGGTGACCTTGGTGGTCAGCTGTGGCCACGACCAGACTGACCTCTGCTAACAGCTCTATTAGGCGTGAAGATAGTGTAAACGTGCTCCAAGGTTCGGCCGGCTGTACGGGCAGCTGCTCCATCCTATTGGAATTAACTGTAGGTCTGTTACTCCTCCGTTAATGCTGCCACAAATCCACGCCCAATCGTGTCCACTCGTCTGGGCCACTTTTAGGTGTCCCATCCTGTATATCCGTAAACTCGCTAGGGACTGGCATTGTATAACGCTCTCGCCGTCATTGGCTTATAATTTTTCTGAGCAAGGATTGGCTATTTTCCCAAGCTGTGTACAGAAAACTGTGTACTCTAACACGCATTCTCAAGTGGAGGAGTAAGTGGCCCATTCTAGTTGCACACAAGACCTCTCGAGGGTACTCTCCAGGGTATTCATGCATTTTGGAAACACACTTCGTATCTCCAGCTTAACGATGCCGCCACCTGAAGCAAGGCCATACAATTCTTTCGGCTATGGAAAAACAGAATTTGTGGCACAAGTTGACTAGAAGAAGGGATCGGTTGGTAGGGCATATTCTGAGGCATCATCAAGGGATCACCAATTTAGTATTGGAAGGCAGCGTGGAGGGAAAAACTCGTAGAGGGAGATCAAGAGATGAATACACTAAACAGATTCAGAAGGATGTAGGTTGCAGTAGGTACTGGGAGATGAAGCTTGCACAGGAGAGAGTAGCATGGAGAGCTGCATCAAACCAGTCTCTGGACTGAAGACCACAACAACAACAACATGGAAAAACGGATGTCCTTTCCCGTAATCCTCGCTTTGTGCGAGCACTACCGACTGGCCTGCCGTCAACTACTTCCGCGTGGTACCAACAGCGGAGAAATTCTGCTGTCACGTTCCAAATTTAAGAGATCTTGTGCCTTTTCCCAGGTAAGCTTTACTGATCAGTTTGCCCACCGATCTACTATCAGGCGATAGCAGCGTCAACTGGTGAGGAATGACTTCTAGTCAGACACACGCCAGGTGCATGTAGCATCAGTGAGCTTGCTGTCCGTGTGTAGAATGGGGACGGCGCGCGAACTATCTGAGTTTGACTGCGGGCAAATTATGATAGCTCGGTGGCTCGGCACGAACATTTCGAAAACTACACGACTTATCGGGTGTTCCAGGAATGCTGTGGTGGTGTCTTCAACACTTGGCAAAACCAAGGTGAAACCAAGTCCACACGTCATGGGATCGGGGAGCCACTCCTCATTACAGATGTCGCACGTCGTAGGCTGGGCACACTGGTGAAACTGGACAGGCGGAAATAATATCAGACATTAATGGTGGGCGGAGTACAAGTGTGGCTGAACACACCGTGCACCGAACACTCCTAATGATGCTCCTCCATAGTCGACGCCCACGCATGTGCAACGTTACCACCACGACATCGGCAACTACGACTGAAATGGGCATGTGACCATCGGCACTGGACTTTGGCGCAGTGGCAGAGCGTTGCATGATCTGATGAATCCGGATATCTTCTTCATCGTGCCGATGGCAGGGTGCGAATCCGTCGTCTTCCAGGGGATCAGCTCCTTGACACCTGTACTGCGCGACGGAGACAAACTGGCGGCGGCCTCTTATGTCTGGGAAGCATTCACGTGAGTATCCATGGGTGAGCGGAGGTCATCAAGGCCAGGAGTATTACACACGGGTTGCAGACAATGTATACCACTTCACAACGACCATGTTTCCCGAAGGCAGTGGCATTTTTGAACAAGATAATGCGTCATATCACAAGGCCAGGAGTGTGACGTTCGAGGAATATAGTGGCGAGTTTAAGCTGATGTGCTAGCCCTCCAACTCGCCACATCTGAACCCGACTTAACACATCTGGGATGTCTCGGCGTCAGAGCTCACTGCCTCCCTCCCGGGAATAGGCCTATAGTTTTGCGCATCTGCTCGACGGCCCTTCTTGAAAACTGGAACTACCTGTGCTCTTTTCCAATCATTTGGAACCTTCCGTTCCTCTAGAGACTTGCGGTACACGGCTGTTAGAAGGGGGCAAGTTCTTTTGCGTAATCTATGTAGAATCGAATTGGTATCCAGTCCAGTGGACTTTTCTCTGTTGAGTGATTTCAGTTGCTTTTCTATTCCTTGGACACTTATTTCGATGTCAGCCGTTTTTTCGTTCGTACGAGGATTTAGAGAAGGAAGTGCAGTGCGGTCTTCCTCTCTGAAACAGCTTTGGAAAAAGGTGTTTAGTACTTCAGCTTTACGCGTGTCATCCTCTGTTTCAATGCCCTTATCATCCCAGAGTGTCTGGATATGCTGTTTCGATCCACTTATTGATTTAACGTAAAACCAGAACTTCCTAGGATTTTCTGTCCAGTCGGTACATAGAATTTCACTTTCGAATTCACCGAACGCTTCACGCATAGTCCTCCTTACGCTATCTTTGACATCGTTTAGCTTCTGTTTGTCTGAGAGGTTTTGGCTGTGTTTAAATTTGCTGTGAAGCTCTCTTTCTCTCTCTCTCTCTCTCTCTCTCTCTCTCTCTCTCTCTCTCTCTCACGCGAGCGCGCACACCACACACACACACAGACACACACACACACACACACACACACACACACACACACACACACACACAGAGGGATATCTCCTAATATCGTGTCGGATGTCCTTTACCGAGGCGCAGTGCAACAACTCAAAAAGTCGTTGGACGTCCACTGCACAAATATTGAGCCATGCTGTTTCATAGCCGTCCATATTGCGAGTGTGTTGCTGGTGCAGCAACTGACCTCTCTATTATGTCCCCTGTATGATCCATGGGACTCGTACCGGGTTATACACGGTGTTACAAAAAGGTACGGCCAAACTTAACATTCCTGACACACAAATAAAGAAAAGATGTTATGTGGACATGTGTCCGGAAACGCTTAATTTCCATGTTAGAGCTCATTTTAGTTTCGTTGCACCTACGCTCAATGGAGCACGTTACCATGATTTCATACGGGATACTCTACCTGTGCTGCTAGAGCATGTGGCTTTACAAGTACGACACAACATGTGGTTCATGCACGATGGAGCTCTGGTGCACATTTCAGTCGAAGTGTTCGTACGCTTCTCAACAACAGATTCGGTGACCGACGGATTGGTAGAGGCGGACCAATTCCATGGCGTCCACGCTCTCCTGACCTCAACCCTCTTGACTTTCATTTATGGGGGCATTTGAAAGCTCTTGTCTACGCAACCCCGGTACCAAATGTAGAGACTCTTCGTGCTCGTATTGTGGACGGCTGTGATACAATACGCCATTCTCCAGGGCGGCATCAGCGCATCAGGGATTCAATGCGACGGAGGGTGGATGCATGTATCCTCTCCAACGGAGGACATTTTGAACATTTCCTGTAACAAAGTGTCTGAAGTCACGCTGGTACGTTCTGTTGCTGTGTGTTTCCATTCCATGATTAATGTGATTTGAAGAGAAGTAATAAAATGAGCTCTAACATGGAAAGCAAGCGTTTCCGGACACATGTCCACATAACATATTTTCTTTCTTTGTGTGTGAGGAATGTTTCCTGAAAGTTTGGCCGTACCCTTTTGTAACACCCTGTATAGGTGGCCAAATCATTCCTTCCAATTGTCCATAATGTTCTTCAAACTGCGAACAATTCTGGCCCAGTAAGTGGTGCACTGCCATACATAAAAATTACGTGACTTGTGCGTGCGAATGTGGTGCTAGCTTCCTCCAGCGACCTGCCAAGGCCTCACAGCTCCGCGCCACGATGCGACACCGTTGTTATCGTTGCCAAAGCTGGACGTACCGCCTATTAGGCAGGTGGTCATAATGTCCTGGCTGATCATTGTATATATAGCACTACAGTAATCAATCGATATGCGTAACTAAACAGTTACGTCACTAAGGTCTCGGGTACTGTGGTGTCTCGGAGCAGTTCGGCTTGCAGCCTGTTCTCGGTGTTCCCGTCAGCTGGAGACCAGGTCGCCGGCCGCGCCTCGCCATCTTGCTCAGCGTCCGTTGCGTCCTCTGCAGCAACGGCGGCGGACGACCTTGGGCCGACCTCGGCTCGGACGCCGGTCGCTGCAGCTCTGGCGCTCCGGAGAACGAGCTGGAGGTGGTGCTGCTGCGCCGGGAGTATACTTGAGCCAGCGATGTAGCGAGTCGTGGGGGTGTCCCGTGCTCAGTGAACGGTGCTGCACCAGTAAGGGGGCAGTTAATTAATTCTACTTGTCGTCAAGCCGAAAGTGACAAGACGAAATGCTTTGTCACAGTCCACAGACGTGTTATGACTGTTTATTTCTGTGACTGAACATTAGCGTATCACCCGATACTGGACAAGATAGTATTATTATTATTTATCTTTCCTGTCTCAGACGTTATGTCTCGTTAAAAATGGAAAGTGACGCGGACCTTGATCAAGCGTGACTTCCTTTTAACTGTACGGTATATGTTACATTGCATTTAGGAAGTTTCGGGTAATTGAACATGTATCAATAATTACAGATTTCTGTAGTTGTATATATACGTTTGGATGTAGCTGTATTGCACCGGCCGCGGTGGTCTCGCGGTTCT
Source organism: Schistocerca serialis cubense (assembly GCF_023864345.2). Taxonomy (NCBI): domain Eukaryota; kingdom Metazoa; phylum Arthropoda; class Insecta; order Orthoptera; family Acrididae; genus Schistocerca; species Schistocerca serialis. Next base: position 172,948,559 of record NC_064641.1, read on the forward strand.
AGGTGCGCAGTCCGGAACCGTGCGACTGCTACGGTCGCAGGTTCGAATCCTGCCTCGGGCATGGATGTGTGTGTTGTCCTTAGGTTAGTTAGGTTTAAGTAGTTCTAAGTTCTAGGGGACTGATGACCACAGCAGTTGAGTCCCATAGTGCTCAGAGCTATTTGAACCATTTTTGTAGCTGTATTGCATTGATGTACTGGTGGATATTGTGTGGTATGACTCCTGTAGTTGATAGTATAATTGGTATGATGTCAACTTTATCCTGATGCTACATGTCTTTGACTTCCTCAGCCAGTTGGATGTATTTTTCAATTTTTTCTCCTGTTTTCGTCAGTATATTTGTTGTATTGGGTATGGATATTTCGATTAGTGGTGTTAATTTCTTCTTTTTATTGGTGAGTATGATGTCAGGTTTGTTATGTGGTGTTGTTTTATCTGTTATAATGGTTCCGTTCCAATATAATTTGTATTCATCATTCTCCAGTATATTTTGTGGTGCATACTTGTATGTGGGAACGTGTTGTTTTATTAGTTTATGTTGTATGCAAGTTGATGTATTATTTTTGCTACATTGTCATGTCTTCTGGGGTATTCTGTATTTGCTAGTATTGTACATCCGCTTGTGATGTGATCTACTGTTTCTATTTGTTGTTTGCAAAGTCTGCATTTATCTGTTGTGGTATTGGGATCTTATATAATATGCTTGCTGTCATATCTGGTGTTTATTGTTTGATCCTGAATTGCAATCATGAATCCTTCCGTCTCAATGTATATATTGCCTTTTCTTAACCATGTGTTGGATGCGTCTTGATCGATGTGTGGCTGTGATAGATGATGCGGGTGCTTGCCATGTAGTGTTTTCTTTTTCCAATTTACTTTCTTCGTATCTGTTGATGTTATGTGATCTAAAGGGTTGTAGAAGTGGTTATGAAATTGCAATGGTGTAGCCGATGTATTTATATGAGTGATTGCGTTGTGTATTTTGCTAGTTTCTGCTCGTTCTAGAAATAATTTTCTTAAATTGTCTACCTGTCCATAATGTAAGTTTTTTATGTCGATAAATCCCCTTCCTCCTTCCTTTCTGCTTAATGTGAGTCTTTCTGTTGCTGAATGTATGTGATGTATTCTATATTTGTGGCATTGTGATCGTGTAAGTGTATTGAGTGCTTCTAGGTCTATGTTACTCCATTTCACTTCTCCAAATGAGTAGGTCAATATTGGTATAGCAAAGGTATTTACAGCTTTTGTCTTGTTTCTTGCTGTCAATTCTGTTTTCAGTATTTTTGTTAGTCTTTGTCTACATTTTTCTTTGAGTTCTTCTTTAATTATTATTATTATTATTTATTTTATGGCCTTCATTGGACCACTCTAGTCAAAAATACAAAGTTGTAAAAAGTTGTTACACAGGGATACAATTTGGCTCAACAATAACTTAATATGATATTTAAGCAATATAATTATTAGCGTCTATTCTTATATGAAAGGTGTTTTGCTCTTCTGTCTGCCCAATATTTCTTCACTCTTTCAGATATTTTCTTTCTTTCTTCATCTGAGACCACTCTTCCTGTACTCCTTTTATTGATTTTCGTTTGTCTGGTTTGCGGGTCTTGCAGTATTCTGGTTTTCTCTGTCTTGTTTTTTAGGTCATCTACTATAATTTGTTCTTTTATATCTTCCTTAATTTCTGTGATCCATTTAATGTCGCTCTTGCTATTCCACAATTTTTGTATTATTTTTTTACTAATTCTGTTTTCTAGAGTTCTCATCAGATGTCCAAAGAATGAGATGCGTTTCTTCCTGATCGTTCTCATGACTGGTCCTATTTTATTATATACTGTTTCATTTGATGCTATTCTCCAATGTCCACTTATTTTATACTGTTTATTTATACATGTCCTAATTATTCTTCTTTCTATTTTTAGTATTCTGTCAATTTCTGCTGTATTAGTTGTTTTGAAGATAGTTTCAGCTGCATAAGTTATTTCTGGTTGTGTAACTGTTTTATAGTGTTTTAATTTTGCATCTATAGATAGACTTTTTTTGTTGTATGTAGTTTTGGTAATGTAATTTGCGTAGTTCAGTTTTTTTTGTTTTATTCTGCCATGATGGCTTCTTATTTAGATTGTATGTTATTATTTCGCCTAAGTATTTAAATTTATCAACAATTTTGATTTCCTGTTCTCCTATTGTAATTTTGTTTGCAAATGGTGGATCAGTTATAATCTATGTTTTTTCAAATGATATTCTAAGGCCTACTTTCTCTGCTGTTTCTTATAGTGATTTCACTTGTTGCCTGGCTTCTTGAACGGTGTTGGCTAGGAGAGCAAGATCATCAGCGAATCCCAAGCAGTTTAAGCTAATATCATCTTTTGCACTTCCAATTCTTATCATCTTTGAATTGTCCTTGTACCATTCTCTCATTATGTATTCCAGTGCACAGTTGAACAGTAATGGTGATAGGCAGTCACCTTGTCTTAAGCCCATTTTTATGAGGAATGATTCCGAAATTTCTCCTCTAAACTTCACTTTTGATTTGGTGTTGGTTAGAGTGAGTTCTATTATTTTAATTAGTTTTGGATGGCGTCCTAGATTTCTTAAAATTTTTAATACTGAAGGTCTATGGAGACAGTCATATGCCTTTTTAAAATCTACAAATGTTATTGCCAGAGGTTTGTTCCGTTTCTTGTAGTATGCCATAATCAATTTTAAACTAATTATCAGCTCTGCACAGCTTCTCCATGGTCTGAAACCTCCCTGATATTCCCCTAACTCCTGTACTAATTGCTCCTTGATTCTCGTCATAATAGTATAATAGACGATACACGTTTATCTACAGTTCTGTCTAACACAACTGTCGCACAGCTGTCGTCTTGGGCGATGATTGCAGACTGGGCTGAGAAGCAGTGCGCTCATTTGTAAGCAAGCGAGCTGATGCGGTGGCAGATGGAAACTCTTCTGGGAGGGTCTACATCACCGTTTCCCATTCGCCGTTGGTTCTGGCAGCGAGAATGTGCACTTACGGCTCCATCGTGAAGTAACAATCTCGCCTCTGCACCTCGATCTTCGGACGACACCAAATACCACATCATCAACGATCTGCCTCATACAGTCGCTGCTTTGCCTGTCTGCCATTCTTTCTTACAGCCATCCCTTCGACTTCAGTTATTAGCAACGGCTATTGACAATACACCGCTGGCTATTAAAATTACAACATAACGCAACAAACGTCTAATCGGCACGCTGACAAGAATAATGAACAGAAAAATTTTTGGAAGTTTGTGGTAAGGTCTTATGGGACCAAAGCGCTGAGGTCATCGGTCCCTACAATTACCATCTATTTAATCAAACTAACTTACTCTAAAGAGGACACAGACACCCACGCCCATGCCCGAGGGATGACCCAAACCGGGGGGGGGGGGGGGGGGGGGGGGGCGGGGGGGGAGGGAGCCGCGCGGACTGTGACTAGTCGCCTCAGATCGCAAAATGTACAGAAGAATGAAAAAAGTTGAAGATAGGTAAAGATCAGTTCTGTTCTAGGGATGGTAAAGGCACAAGAGGGGCAGTTCTGGCGTTGCGAATGGTAATGTAAAGCAAAAAATCAAGACACGTTCATAGGATTTGTACACATATTAAAAAAAAGAGTTCGATAATGCAAAATAGAACAATATTGCCATTCTCAAGAAAATAGTTGTAAGCAATATGTATAACAACCAAGAAGGAACAATAAGAATGGAAGACCAAGAACGAAATCCTCGTGCTAAAAAGGGTGTAAGACAGGGACGCAAACTTTCTCCCTCATCATTCAGGCCGGCCGGATTGGCCGAGCGGTTCTAGGCGCTACAGTCTGGAACCTCGAGACCGCTACGATCGCAGGTTCGAATCCTGCCTCGGGCATGGGTGTGTGTGATGTCCTTAGGTTATTTAGGTTTAAGTAGTTCTAAGTTCTAGGGGACTGATGATCTCGGAAGTTAAGTCCCATAGTGCTCAGAGCCATTTGAACCATTTTTTTTATCATTCAGTCTATGCATCGCAGAAGCAGCACCGAGCGAGGTGGCGCAGTACTTAGCACACTGAACTTGTTTTCGGAAGGACGACGGTTCAAATGCGCCTCCCGCCATCCTATTTTACTTTTCCGGGATTTCACTAAATCACTGCAGGGAAATGCACGGTCGACTTGTCTCCCCATCCTTTCGTAATACTGGCTTGTGCTCCGTCTCTAAAGACCTCGTTGTCGACGGGACATTGAAGACTAATCTTCCGTCCTTCCTTCGAAGAAAGAATCACAGAAACAAACGATAGGTCGAGGACTGGGTTTAAAATTCAGGGTGAAAGAAAACCAACGATAAGAATCACTGATAAAGTTCCTCTCCTCGACAGCTGCAAAGAGGAGTTTCAGAATGGAATCCTCTGCTGAGCATTGAATATGAGTAGAGCGTAAAATAAAGAACGACAAAAGTAACGAAGAGTAGCAGAAATCATGTCAGTGATAATCTTAACATCACAACTGGGGACCATGAAGTAGATGAAGTGAAGAAATTCTACTACCTTGGAAACAATAGACGTATGACGTACTGACCAAGAAGGACAGACTGGCACAAGGAAAAAGGGTATTAATGGCTAAAATAAGTCTACTAGTATCAAGAATTGACCTTAATTTGAGAGAGAAACTGCTAAGGATGTACGTTTGGAGCACATCACTATATGGCAGTGAAACATGGACTGTGGTAAATCGTGACAGAAGAGAATAGAAGCATTTGAGATATGGTGGTACAGGAGAATGTTGAAAATTAGGTGGACTGGTAAGGTAGGAAATGAGGAGGTTCCCAGCAGAATCGGCGAGGAAAGGAATATACGGAAAACAGTGACGAGAAGAAGAGACAGGATGATAAGGCATCTGTTAAGACACCAGAGACTGACTTCCGTGATATTAGAGGGCACTGTGGATGGTAAAAACTATTGTAAAACATAGCTGAGTACGCTGGTTGTAAGTGCAACTCTGAGATGAAAAAGTTGTACTGGAGAAGATCCCTTGCGGGGGTGCATCACACCAGTCAGAGGGATACCAAACCATTAACAGAGTAGCGCAACTGCACTTAAGTTTATAAGGAATCGCCCGATTCCAAGTAAAGAGATCGACAGTGTCGGATTGTTGAGCTTGTTTAACAGTTGAATTTCACATTCTACTCCATCTTCTTCTTCCTTGCTTTTTCCCGTTGCTCTATGGGGACGACACTGTTATATGGGTTTTGACAATGTCAGTAGGTGGGCGGATGCCTTTCTTGCGGCCTCCAGCTTCCCCCCCCCCCCCCCCCCCCCCCCCACCTTTCACCGACAGAATCTGTGTTCCCCATCAGTCTGCGTCTAGCGTAAATCTCATGTCAACATGTGAGAACGTTTTCTAAATATTTCCTTATCGTGTGTCTCAGGTGGTACATGGACACCAGCCCTGCATTCACGTTGTTGGGTTTGGGAAACCGCTTAAAAACCACGTCCAGGTTGAGCGGCTTAGCAGCCCTCGTCGATCCGGAGCAAGCTCGCCTCCCCATGTCAAGGAAGCAGCGCGTTAACACACTGCGCTGTCCGGCTGGGTTAGTGGGAAGCTGCTGCTATGCGTTTATCTGTTTCCTTGTAAGAGGTATTCTCCGTTACTAACGATCATTTCATAAAGGACTGATGTGAGCATAGTATAATTTTTGAACCGGGATCAGATGTGAACAGTGGATGTTATACATCTCTGGAAAGCACATGTATCACGCAGAGCCACTGTTTTTTTGTTTTACAGTTTGTTACCAGAGTTTATCGTAGAGAAACCTGCAAGAAGGATGTATGTCATGCGTTAAAAAAATGGTTCAAATGGCTCTGAGCACTATGGGACTTAGCTTCTGTGGTCATCAGTCCCCTAGAACTACTTAAACCTAACTAACCTAAGGACATCACATACATCCATGCCCTAGGCAGGATTCGAACCTGCGACCGTAGTGGTCGCGCGGTTCCGGACTGAAGCGCCTAAAACCGCTCAGGCACACTGGCCGGCGTCATGCGTTAGAAATATATTTCTTACATTGGAATATTAACAGCGCTACATTCCACATGACTGATAGGTCGGAAACTCAAGTGATCTAACATTATAGCCTGTTTTAAGTGCAGAACTGTGTAGCCTTTGGAGTGTGTGTTTTTATGTTCTCTCTTACCAATACCCTCCTGCTAGTGATCCCAGACATTAGAATATAACTTTAAAACTGATAGCGTAGTTGATTTACGTAAAATTCTTCGAATTCCATCCTTCTGGAGCTCCATCATGCATAAAAATCACCCGTTTCCTGTTCTTCTTAACCGCCTGCTATTACATCACAGCACTTTCAAATCTGTTACTATACACCGATAAGGGGTGCTAACCTCCTCGACATGGGCGCGTCTGGAGGAATCTTGTGCACTTGGATGGGCGAGGGCTTGGCTAGTTCCATTCATTCACGAGACGTGGAATGTAGCGGTCTACCTCTGGTCAGTTGCAGATTAAATAGGTAACGGTGCTGCAGAGAGGGCTGGTCGATTACAGTGCGATGGGTCTTTCAGTCTCTAATTTTATCCTAAGACTGCGAGAATGCTCTGTGACTCCCATCCGCATAGAGATAGATCATTAATTATGCACTGTGCTCAAGGTGCTAGAAATATGTAGAGCGCTGTCTGGTATACTCTGATGATGTATGTTTTCGAGAATTAACAATGAATGGACGTAATGCACAGTCATTATCTACATACGCAATGATACTCGCAAAGTAGAGAAGGGGCGGTTTAGATATGACACTGAAATTGGAAAACATGCTGTAGCATCATTGGTTGGTGTTGAAATTGCTGTAAAATTGCTAAAACTGTTCGCACTATCAACTGTGATGCTTATTATTAGAGTAAATTGATGGTGTCTTTTCCATCCCATCCGTCCACTGGTACGCTGTTGGTTACCACATAATGATTGCCTGACATCACTTGTTTGAGTTGGAGAAAGAGTTTTGGTTGAGGCTAGCACCGAAACAGCGATCGCGTACATGACTCCAATAAGAGGAATCAGTCGAAATGGAACGCCATCAGCTATTCTGCCACTGTGAAAGACGAGTTTAAATGTAGAGGTCGTCAATCACTTTGGGACAGCAGTTTGGAAACTCTCCACAACGCCGCCAAACTCTTCCAATTTCCTTATGTTGTAACTGTCTTTTATTTAAAATCATCTTGTGTGTGTGGTGTGTTATGGTTGCCACAGTAACTACATGATTTTCACCGTGCAATATTTAGTTTTCTGCAAGAGCAATGGATTTGAACGTGTCAATTTAGATCCTGACACAGACCTTGAAGTTGTAGTGTGCACGCCTTGGAGTTCTGTAGGGGAGCAGTTCGCTGATACGTCACTGTTGACTATAGTTCGAAAACGTTTTTTATGTACACTGAGTGTTTGTTCAGTGCATTATTTTCGGCTGATTAAGCCTTGTGAGCATGTTGGCAGAGCATTGTATATGCATTATTTCGGTGATTTACGAGTTGTTTTCGGGTCTGTCACATTGTTTTGTGAACAGGTCTGTAGGCTGTACAGTGCATGATTTCGACAGTTGATGAGTAGGTTTCAGTTCTGTAGGTTGTTCAATGCATTATTTAGAGAGTCTGAGAGATTGCAGGGCACTCTCACTTCTGACTCGGTGTTATGCCACTTTGTGTTCTTAGGGAATGTGATCTTTATTGCAATTGGACTTCATACATCATGGTGAAATGGTGGGAAGTAGTTAATGCTTTTGCTTGCATGCTCTAGAGAAGGAATAACGGTAAGCTTTACCTGCGTTCAAAGGAATAGGGTGCCAATTTAAACGACTGCCGTAAAAGAGCGGCAACAGTGGGCCGAGGGAAGCGCGCTTTTTCTGCAGAACCTGGGTGGAAACATTGCCAGACAGCAGAGTTCTGTGGTCTCCTTGTGCAGACACGTTGGTTGGCGCCAGTCGGTCAGCATCCATGTCCAGGTAGACTGACTCATGCCGAGAAGTCGCTGCTGCAATGACCAGCGCATTGTAGACTGGCAGTAAAGCAGAGGATAGGGCTTTGTTAGGCAGGAAGGTGACGGGACATCTGTGTGCATTCTGCGAATTTCTGTGGGACAGGTCACTGGCGCCCAGACGTCCAGACTCTGTTACAAAACACATTTGTGAGAGTATGAGGCTTTTAGCGAGTTTATGAGCGTTCTTTGGAAACTTTGAAATGGACCTAACAGGAGAGATAACAAGCTTTTTATGGAGGGCTGTGGTTCCATCCTGGTCATGTTGCCAGTGAAAGACTTGGCGTAAACGAGTGGGAAAGAGGCCGTGAAGCTGAATCTGTTTTCTTTTTCCCAATTAACTTCAAAGTCCCTGATTGGTCAAATCGGTGTATGCAGAGCAAGGGGCACTCTCATAGCTTCGAATGCTGCGCTCCAGCTCGTGATTGGCTTGTGATAAAGTGGGGGAAGTCTAAGATGTAAATGGGCTTTTAATACCGAGCTGAGGAGGAAAGCGGACAGAAAGAGAAGATAACTCTTGTACTGGCGCTTCACTAGTAAAGAGCTACAGGTCTCTACCTGAAAGGTGAGACTTGTGTCCTTTTCTAGTGTGCCACTTAGAGCCTGTGCCAGTTACCTTCTGAACCGTCTGAGGTAGTGCTTCTAGCATCATGCACACAATGAGTGATCCATGGGTTTGTCTTGAGTCGGCCATCTAAACATTTGATGTATTCTGTCATACATAGTCGTGGCACGGAGTTGAATTGGTTTGGCAGACCAGCAAATACCCATCTGCACACTGGAATCCTCCGGCGTTTTGGAGGCTCACAGGAAAGTACCTGCATTCCGAATTACCTGAACGCGGGACCACATACTTGCATTTTTCGGGCGCGTGCCATTAATTACAGATAGTGGCCGTCCATGACCTCAGTCGCTGAACGCATCGTGGTGTGATGCCCCGACCAGCAGAAGGGTGAAGTATTCTGTGCTATGTTATAGGGCTCCAATATATGTTTCTCAGCCCCCTGTTCTTTCAAACCATATTTTTCCCTTTTTGAAATAGTACAGTGTAGATGCTTGATGGTGGTGTAGTTTTTGTGCGATAACCCGAATTCACATTTATGAAGTCAGACAAAGTGATTAGTGTTCTGGTTATTGTCGTGTGTCGAGCCCCGGCTGATAACTTTGTCCACTATAGACCCCATGTTAGTGAAAGCGTTTGTCAAATAAAAATGTTTGTGTGATGTTTCTTTAGTCATCTTTGTTATCTTCTGACGTTGAGGATGAATAAATCTATTCTCATTTATATCACAATTTCTCCCTGTGTTCTGATTAACATTACCTTGCCATTTTTATTAAAGTCCAGATTCTAAAAGAAAGTAGTAAGCTTGCAAGTTTACAATTAGCATGCGTGTTTGCAGAGCATTATGCATGCATTATTTTGGCATTTTATGAGATGTTTGTATATCTGTACATCAGTGTACTGTATTATTTCGGTGATTTACGGGTAGTTAACAAGTCTGTAGGGTGTAGGCAGTGAATTGCGACCCCAAGCATGTCAAAGCACGTGTTTTGTTTCTGTGTAATAAATAAACTATGTGAAATCCATCCCTAAATAAATTGTTCCAAAATAACTAAAATACACTCCTTCCTCTCTCCAGCAGTCCAGCACAGGCTGAGTCATTTTCCCACTATTTTCCCCCCAGACTGCCATGGGATGAAAGCACACTCTGGTGGCAGTACTGTGTACTAGGTCAGTTGGACTCCAGACCTCAACATGGACACACTAGCTACTGCCACACATAATTTTAATTAAGACTGAAAATAAGGAGTTATGTCCATCCTATCCACCAGCACAGCACAGGCTAGGTACCCCACGTTGCTCAAGTGGTCTGTGTTAAATTACTGCTGGAAGAGGAGCACGTTCTTTTGATTTATCTTTGTAGAATCTTATAGGTATCTCATCTGGTCCTGACGCCTATCCACTACTAAGCTGCTGTAGTTGTTTTTCTATTCCACGATTGGTTATCTAAATATCTGCCATTTCACGTTCGTATTACGATTAAAAGGAGGGATAATGTGAGTATCTTCCATGGTGAAACAGTTTCGGAAGACCGAGTTTATAATTTAGGTGTTCTCTCTGTTATCTTCCGTTTTGGTGCCAGTATGGTCACTGCATAAATGAATACATGATTTTGATCTACTTACTGATTTTACACATGACCAAAACCTTATAGGGTTTTTACTGAGATCAGTTGAAAAACTTACTGTCAAAGTCATAGAACGCTTTTCTCAATGCTCAACTTATGCTCATTTTCGCTTCGTTCAGCTTTTTTTCACCAGCTAGATTTTTATTTTTCTTGAATCTGAGGTTGTTTACATAGCAGTTTTCTAATACGGCTTTTAAACTATTGTAGGTATTTTCCATTCCTCAATACCTTACTCGGAATGTACTTGTCTAGGGCATATTGCATGATGCCTTTGAATTTTTCAGTTTGTTCTCCACGTCTTTGTTCTCATGACCGAAAATTTGATTCTGATTGCTCAGATATTGTAAAATTTGTATCCTCTCACTTTTGCTAAGGAAAAATATCTTCCTACCTTTCTTAACATTCGTTGTAAGACGTGTTGTCATAGATGCTATCACAGCCTTATGATCACTGATACCTTCCTCTACGTTAACTGATTCGATAAGTTATCTTTCACCAGTTTTGACAGTAACCAGGCGTGTTGTCCGGCACACTGTAAAGTTGTAGCTATCCTCTTCGAACACTCGTCTTGAGCTATAACCAACAAATGTTCCAGAATGGGGGAACAAACATCAACAGTCTGGTCTCTGAGATATACAAGGTTCCTCACCTCCACCGCATACACAACTGCCTTCACATGTCCCCAGAGATATAAATCTAAAGCACTTAAACCCGGAAAACATGTCGGCAGATCCAAAGGACATCTACGACCTATCCGTCTCCTGGCAAACAGGATATCTAGCTATTCCCAGAGGGATAGTTCGTAATGAAGTGGAATATCAGAGTGCTAGAAGAAAAGCGGGAATGTTTCGTTGTCACGCAGCAGCGATGGCAGCGTATTTTCGTTTAACATCCGCAGATTGTTGGTGAACGGTGAATGAAGAGGTTCCCAACAACACGGGAACCCCATATTCCACAATACACCGTCACTTCCGATGCGCCAAGTACCATCGATGGATCCATCGAGTCAGGTTTGACGTCAGAGCAGTCTATGTGAAGCTGTTTCTTTGAGTCACCGTTCACGTGGAAATTAGCGCCATCCGTAAGCCGTATATCGTAGAGGAAACTACATGTTTGGTCCAGCTTTCTTGTTCCCCATTACGCAGAGTGAATTGGATCGTTCTCGCTAATATGTAATGTTGGCATTCTATAAGGGCGCTATTAATGTGCGGCCTTTGCGTTGGTTATTACTAGAGTTCGGATTTTGCATATTTTGCATATCATTGTTTTACGGTGTCTGGTGTTGTATCTTTACGAATTATGTTATGTTGGAGGTACTAGGCCACTTTAAATTCAAATTTAAAATGCATGTATTTGCATATTTTTGGCGTTTGCGCATTGTCATATTTAGAGGAAGTTGCCATAAAGATGCATATTTTTGACATTTAGAGGTCATATTGAGGTTCATTTTGCTCCCTGACACCCTAACAACCTCCCAGAATATTAGGCCAATAAATTTCTAAAATGAGATAATACGGGGCGAGACATCAGACTAAAAGCCTTTCAGGTAAACGTGGGTAGCTTGTGGACGGAGTGTTTTTCCACTTATGTAGCCTCTCGAATAAGGATGCTAAAGACTTGTGATGGTTCATTGTTGCAGAATGTGTTATCGGAGTAGACAACTGCTTCGGTATTTGTTGTCCACGTGTTCAGGTCGCTCACCTGATCTCTGAACTGCGCCGACAATGCCCTAATAGTTATTGTCGGCATTTCGGAATATGAATCATTGTTGCGTGTGTTTCCCTGCTGTTCACATCGACTCTTTCCTACCTTCTTCAAATTACGAATTTGCCCAGTCCAAAAACCAATAATTTACGGAAATGGATCAGGAGCCATTATGCTGTGAGAAAAAGAGGTAAGTTAAATTTTTTATTCTTTTTCGATAATTTTTCCAAGAAATTAAAACAATTATTAAGTACATTTGTAAATTTGCGTGCATGTTTTCTATGTACGAATGGGAAGGAACAAAATAAACCTTTAGGATTTACATTCCGCATTCTTGCAAATTAAAAACAAATGTTAAATGTTGTGAGGGGATCGAAGTTCCAATTTTTAGAAACTTTTTTGTAATCTTAATTCACTTTTTTGAGCGACCATCTCATAGGTACACACTGTTCTCTTACATTTTTCTACAATTGTACGTACTTATTGATATTTATTCAGTTCTCAAACGCTTTAGGTCAGGTTTGACAAAACATTTCAACTGGATATGCATGAAAGACATCTCAGAACCAGAACAACATAACCAAGACACGGCTAAAAACATCTCAGCAACCATTGATTTCCTCATTTTCGAAGCATATGGACAACAAAAATGACTTCAATGAAGAGTTTTGCGAGGCTTTAATAAAAGCAAACATCCCCTTGAATAAACTGGAGAATGAAGGATTAAGGACCTTCTTGAAAAAATACACACGAAAAGATATTCCTCACGAGTCAACGCCCAGAAAGAACTATGTGGACCCACTGTATGAAAAGGTAAGGTTTTTCGGTAGTTTTTATGAATGTAGGTATGTGAAAGTCAATGGACATAATTTGGTATATACATGGGCCAAAATAATAGTCGTTTAATTTTTAAAAATCTCGAAAAAAATTTAAATTATGTTTGAATGTTAATTTTTGTAAAATGTATATTGTTACTTTAATGTAAAACGAACTAAAGTTGAAGTGAGTGAAGTTTTTCAAGAAAGGAAAAGACAAATGAAGAAAGGACCTGAGAAGGAGACAGTCTGTCTCAAACCGTTCACTGCAAAAAAGAAAGTAAATTTATTTTTGAAGAATATAATTTTTGTGCGAATTAAATGACTATTATTTGAATGAATGTGTATACATAAGAAAATAGTCAAAATATAGGTAGGTGCTAAAACGGATATAGTTTGTTTTCCTGTTTATGTCTCCTACGTAGTGTCCACATGTTTAGGTGTATTTTTTAATTTAGTTTCTCTATTACAGACATTGGAGAACATTAGGAAATGACGAAACTACTGATTCTTGCGGTCGGTATATGGTGCACGTCATAGTTGGAAAACTCTCTGCTGACAAGGCTGGACGAGGACACCTCATACTGTGCAAAGAAGAGGAACGAACGACACACGCCACGATTGCACGCACAGTGCAGGAAGCATTGTGTAAGTTTCACCAATATTGAATAGTTTAAAATAAATTACAGGTAATATAAGAGTGCAGTTTTTCACATCATATCCCAAGCCAGTAATTAGTTTTTCACATGATGTCCCGAGCCAATAATAAAATATTTAAAAAATGTGTAAATTTTGTAAAATCCTTTGATTTCCTTTCAGGCGTGCTGTGGAGAAGTGATGATCAGAAACGTGGGTAGAACAATGTTTTGGCCATTGTGACGCATAGTGCCGCATATATGCTGAAGGCCGCGGAGTGTCTCCGGGTGTTTTACCCTAAAATTATTCACCCCACGTGTCTGGCTCATGGCATCCATCGAGTCGCTGAAGACGTCGGAGCCACACTGTCAGAGGTCAACAGCCTTATATCTTCGGCAAAGAAGCTTTTCATCAAGGCACCAAGTCGAGTGAGAGCTTTCAAGACTGCTCACCCTGATTTTCCTCTGCCACCTGAACCAGTCTTGACGAGGTGGGGAACATGGATTTCAGCTGCAAACTATTACGCAGACAACCACAGAAAAGTTGAAGAGGTACGGATGCGTATATAGTTCTGGATAAATTGAATAAGCAAAGAAAAGGAACGCAACGTATAATTCCAATATTAAGCTTATTTCTCTGTACAGCAGTTTTCAGCTTGAAACCGACAGTCACCAGATTACTACTTTCTTGTTCCAGGTCCTAAAGGGTTTTGAAGATAGCGAAAATTTAGCCATACCAAAATCCAAGGACGCCTTGAAGAATTCCAACGTGTTACACAGCCTATCTTTCATCCGAGCGCACTTGGGTGGCCTTCCAGACCTACTGAGAAACTTGAGACTCGTAACATGGAAGTTACGAAGGCAGTGGGTCTCGACGAAGGACTCAGGACACAGAGCACGAAGTGGCCAGGTCCGATCGGTGAGAGACTTAGAAGAAAATTGGATGCAGTTCTCCATAGAAATCCTGGTTGGCCTACGATTCGGAATATCGCTCAGTTACTGGAAGTAGAGAAACGCTCCAAGGATCTAGATGATTTCACGTCGTTTAATATCGGTGCTCTTAAATTTTTACCAGTAGTGTCATGTGATGTTGAACGATCATTTTCAAGACTGAAAATGTTATTATGTGGCCACAGGAAAAATTTTCATGTAGAGAATGTGGAAAAATGTTGGTAGTTCTAACAAACTCTAACTTTTAGAATTTACCAAACTTATCGTGTATGTACCTATGTTATACCTCATTTTATTACATGAATTATAGCCATTATTGAAAATATTTGATGGTTATTCATAAATTTTCCCAAGTAAGATGCATATTTTAAAGAATTTATCTAAGAGACATGGATAATTAAAGTTTTTTTTATCTGCATATTTAAAGACATATACTAGCAGTAAGAGCATATTTTAGCTGTATACTTCGAGGAGTTTTTGCGCATATCTATCCGAATACTAGTTATTACTGATGAAGAGCATGCCACAATGTCTTGCAGAACGCGGTGTTACGACCTTCATCGAAAGAAAGCCTGGATAGTTCTCAATAGACTTGGCCACTGTTTCTACGTTTCGATACAGTGTATGGATACGTGGAACTGTTTCAGTGTTTCGGAACGGCTGTGGTTCACTGTTTCGAAACAGTGGTGTTTCATTCCGCCCCTGTCTCGGATAACCGGACCAGATTCGATCTCGAGCCAGACACACAAACTGTATCGTTTCAAAATAAGGCTGTTTCAGTCCATCTGTGCTTGGAACGGACTAATTGTATCGAAACAGTGATGTTTCATTCCGCTCTGTGTCGAACGAGATTCGGACTCGGCACAGGTACTGAAACACAACGTACCACTTCGTGAAACACTTTCGAGAGTGTCGAAATCTTTTTGACAAGCAGTAGCATGAAGCTTAAAATACCCGAAAATAAAGCTTCGTTTCTAGCTGACTGTCCTATTCCGAAATGGCGTAACATCTGTTTTATAAACACTAACCAAACAATAAAACAACGCATACTACTCACATTCAAAATAATAAATATGTGAAAATCATTCAGTTGAATTACACTTTTTTATAACATACGGTTCTCTGTTCATGTACGGTAATCATATTAAGAAACGCAAGTAAGCCTACAACATTCTGAATAAAAAAGGCGTAGAGTGACAGTTATTAGACATATACATAAATTTGATGTAGGTATAATTACAAGCAATCTGTTTGACATATCCCTGATAGTGTAATAGTGAACGGGAAGGGCTGGGAAGCATGGTGAATCTATAGCAACGGTTCGAAACACCTTGAAAGACAAAAATTTTTTGTGTTGTATTTTGTTATTTATTCGAATTATTTGGCATTATTTGTGAGTCTATAGTCACTGTGCCTATTGTCCACAATGATTCCCTTTGTGTGCATGGAAATTAGCAGGATGGGTATATTACCCATACTAACGGAATGTGGGAATCCCAGTAGCATATCCGTTGTTTGTGCAGTTTGCTCCCTCCTCCAGTTCCGTTCGTGGTGGTTCTTCTATCTTCAGCTATGGCTGTCCTCAGCCAGTTGAAAAGTATGAAAGTCGCACGACACGAAAGCAGCGCACGCATTTTCTGCAGGAAATAGGAAACTGTCAATACACCTAAGTGATACTGTTTCATTTTGTTTCGAAACAGTTATGTGTTTCAGTTCACAGTGTTTCATCTTCTGAAGCTATTTTACAGCGTCCAATTTTCGATTTGCCTACGAGACTTTCACCTTATGTTTCACCGCTGCTCTGTGGATAATGGATGGGCTGTCTGCGTGGTGGTTGAGATTGTCTGCGATAAAATGCATGCTCGTCTCTCCTTGTATCAGGAAGAGCTTTTGTTAATGCCACCAGATTTGCGTCACCTCTAGGGAAGAACCATCAGTCATCATCATCATCATCATCGATTGTGCCTTTCAGCGTTCAGTCTGGAGCATAGCCCCCCTTATACAGTTCCTCCATGATCCCCTGTTCAGTGCTAACATTGGTGCCTCTTCTGATGTTAAACCTATTACTTCAAAACCATTCTTAACCGTATCCAGGTACCTTCTCCTCGGTCTGCCCCGACTCCTCCTACCCTCTACTGCTGAACCCATGAGTCTCTTGGGTAACCTTGCTTCTCCCATGCGTGTAACATGACCCCACCATCTAAGCCTGTTCGCCCTGACTGCTACATCTATAGAGTTCATTCCCAGTTTTTCTTTGATTTCCTCATTGTGGACACCTTCCTGCCATTGTTCCCATCTACTAGTACCTGCAATCATCCTAGCTACTTTCATATCCGTAACCTCAACCTTGTTGATAAGGTAACCTGAATCCACCCAGCTTTCGCTCCCGTACAACAAAGTTGGTCTAAAGATTGAACGGTGCACAGATAACTTAGTCTTGGTACCGACTTCCTTCTTGCAGAAGAGCTGAGCGCTCACTGCATTAGCTTTGCTACACCTCGCTTCCAGTTCTTTCACTATGTTGCCATCCTGTGAGAATATGCATCCTAAGTACTTGAAACCGTCCACCTGGTCTCTCCTATTTGGCACTCAATCCGTTTATATTTCTTTCCCACTGACATTACTTTCGTTTTGGAGATGCTAATCTTCATACCATAGTCCTTACATTTCTGATCTAGCTCTGAAATATTACTTTGCAAACTTTCAATCCAATCTGCCATCACAACTAAGTCATCCGCATATGCAAGACTGCTTATTTTGTGTTCATATATCTTAATCTCACCCAGCCATAAATAATATGAACAACAGTGGAGACAGGTTGCAGCCTTGTCTTACCCCTGAAACTACTCTGAACCATGAACTCAATTTACCGTCAACTCTAACTGCTGCCTGACTATCCATGTAAAGACCTTTAATTGCTTGCAAAAGTTTGCCTCCTATTCCATAATCTTGTAGAACAGACAATAACTTCCTCCTAGGAACCCGGTCATATGCCTTTTCAAGATCTATAAAGCATAGATACAATTTCCTGTTCCACTCATAACACTTCTCCATTATTTGCCGTAAGCTAAAGATCTGGTCCTGACAACCTCTAAGAGGCCTAAACCCACACTGATTTTCATCCAATTGGTCCTCAACTAATACTCGCACTTTCCTTTCAACAATACCTGAGAAGATTTTACCCACAACGCTGATTAAAGAGATACCTCTGTAGTTGTTACAATCTTTTCTGTTTCTATGTTTAAAGATTGATGTGATTACTGCTTTTGTCCAGTCTGATGGAACCTGTCCCGACTCCCAGGCCATTTCAATTATCCTGTGTAGCCATTTAAGACCTGACATTCCACTGTATTTGATGAGTTCCGACTTAATTTCATCCACCCCAGCCGCTTTATTGCACTGCAATCTATTGACCATTTTTTCCACTTCCTCAAATGTGATCCTATTTCCATCATCATTCGTATCCCATTCTACCTCGAAATCTGAAACATTACTGATCGCATTTTCACCTACAATGAGCAACTCTTCAAAATATTCCCTCCATCTGCCCAAGGCATCCACAGGATTCACCAGCAGTTTTCCTGACCTGTCCAAAATACTTGTCATTTCCTTCTTACCTCCCTTTCGAAGACTGCTAATTACACTCCAGAATGGTTTTCCAGCAGCTTGACCCATAGTCTCCAACCTGTTTCCAAAGTCTTCCCACGATTTCTTCTTGGATGCTGCAATTATCTGTTTGGCTTTGTTTCTTTCTTCAACATAACTTTCTCTGTCTACCTGGGTTCTGGTATGTAGCCATTTTTGATACGCCTTCTTTTTCCTTTTACAGGCTGCCTTGACTGTATCATTCCACCAAGCTGTTTGCTTCATTCTACTTTTACACACTACTGTTCCAAGACATTCTTTAGCCACTTCTAGTACTGTGTCCCTGTACCTTGTCCATTCCTTTTCCAATGACTGTAATTGACTACATTCAACTAACTGGTACCTTTCTGAGATCGCTGTTATGTACTTGTGCCTGATTTCCTTATCCTGAAGTTTCTCCACTCTTATCCTCCTACATATGGACCTGACCTCCTGCACTTTCGGCCTCACAATCCCAATTTCACTGCAGATTAAATAATGATCAGTGTCATCAAAGAATCCCCTGAATACACGTGTGTCCCTCACAGCCTTCCTGAATTCCTGATCTGTTATTATATAGTCAATGACAGATCTGGTTCCCCTGCCTTCCCAAGTATACCGGTGAATGTTCTTATGTTTAAAAAAGGAGTTTGTGATTACTAAGCCCATACTGGCACAGAAATCCAAGAGTTGTTTCCCGTTCCTGTTGGCCTCCATATCCTCTCCAAATTTACCCATAACCTTTTCACACCCTTCTGTTCGATTTCCAATCCTGGCGTTAAAATCACCCATGAGCAGAACACTGCCCTTGTCCTTTACTCTAACAACTACATCACTGAGTGCCTCATAAAAACTATCCATCTTATCTTGATCTGTCCCTTCACAATGCGAATATACTGATACAATCCTAATTTTCTTGCTAGACACTGTCAAATCTATCCACATCAGTCGTTCGTTTACATACCTTATTGCAACTACGCTGGGTTCCATTTCTTTCCTGATGTAAAGCCCTACACCCCATTGTGCTATTCCTGCTTTGACTCCTGACAGGTAGACCTTGTATTCTCCCACTTCCTGTTCTTTCTCACCCCTTACCCGAATGTCACTAACAGCTAAAACGTCCAGCCCCATATTACTTGCAGCCTCTGCCAGCTCTGCCTTCTTCCCAGAGTAGCCCCCATTGATATTAATAGCTCCCCATCTCATTACCATTTGTTTGCCAAGTCGTATCTTAGGAGTCCCTGGTTAGTCAGTTAGAGGTGGGACTCCGTCACCTCCAAAGGTCCGAGGCATTTTGCTCTGATTGTTGCCAGCATCATATTTAAAGTACCAGGGAAGCAGGTTGCTAGCCTTACTTGCCCCGAGTCCCATTGGGTTTTACCCCTAACGGCTGAGGGACTAACCGGTGGATTTGGTAGTCTTTGCCGTATGAGCACAAAGATGACCACGACTCAGAATATGTCCGAGATGCCCAGCCTTATTCCAAAGTAACTGGTATCCCGACTGTCGGGTCCACTTACTTGGCCACTCATACGTTGCCCGTGGTTCATGAACTAGGACATGACTACAGGAACCCACACCATGAACCATCAGTCATAACTCGAAAATCAATGAGGCTGTGGTCGGATGTTTTTTTCGGGTGACTGTTTCTCTCTGTCTGACATGTCACATGACCCCAGTTTCAACCTGAAAATGAGGAGACAGAAGCTTCAAAATTGGTCACCATGTTGGTAACGTTCTCTTCCCATTCCGTATTAGTTCACTTCAACGTTCTGTTTATCCACTGGTTTTTGTCTTAGAAGTGTAGTTCGAATCTGTATGTCGCGGAAATTCGCCGTTTTGAGGAGGATCGAAATCGGTGAAGCCACGCGGCGCCTACAACAGTCGAGAGCAGCCAGCGACTTGGTTGTGAGGGCTGTTTCGCCCCCGCCCTACGGGGGAGGGGAGCATCGCCGTGAGCCGGTGATTCATGGCGCGCTGCCGCCGAGGGCGGAGTCCAGAGGGGCGGCTGGCGGAGCGCGATGTGTGCCTGTGTAGCCGTGCGTGTCTGCTACGCATACATCGGGGGCACAGCACATGCTGACCACAACAGTGTTTCGTCATACTTCCGCGACGCGACGTTTCTCGATTTACGCAGGGAGTAGAGCTGTAAAACTACTGTAGAATATCAGAACTAAGCGTCGACTACTGTAGTTTTCCTGGCAGCCTTGGTCGATTAAGATCGTAAGGGCGTTACCTGTACGTTAGGATGAGCTCCATACATATCGGGCGTTACCTCATTTACATGACTTTGTGTATGCGACCAGTGTTTTGCCAGATCCCCTAGAAACAAGAAGCTGTGCACCGCCTAGAAACTGAGTGAGGATTTATACAGAGCCGAGTAATATAGGGAACACTTCTCCATAATTATCCTCCTGCCTGTTACTTATAAATAAACAGTATGTACAGCAAAATTGAAACTGCCTGCGGCATGGGAGGCTCGCAGTCGATTTCGCGCGCCTTGATTTCGGGCATTATTCACTTGCGCTGCTGCTGGCAGCGCGAATTGATTTTAGCTTGTCGCTGTTTATCTCTGGCAGCTGACAAGGGAACCTCCCCATCGCACCCCCCTCAGATTTAGTTATAAGTTGGCACAGTGGACAGGCCTTGAAAAACTGAACACAGATCAATCGAGAAAACAGGAAGAAGTTGTGTGGAACTATGAAAAAAATAAGCAAAATATACAAACTGAGTAGTCCATGTGCAACATATACAACATCAAGGAGAGTGTGAAGTCAGGAGCGCCGTGGTCCCGTGGTTAGCGTGAGCTGCTGCGGAATCAGCTGCCTTGGTTCAATTCTTCTCTCGGGTGAAAAGTTTACTTTCTTTATTTTTGCAAAGTTATGATCTGTCCGTTCGTTCATTGACGTCTCTGTTCACTGTAATAAGTTTAGTGTCTGTGTTTTGTGACCGCACCGCAAAACTGTGCGATTAGTAGACGAAAGGATGTGCCTCTCCAATGGGAACCGAAAACATTTGATCGCAAGGTCATAGGTCAACCGATTCCTCCACAGGAAAACATGTCTGATATATTCTATACAAAACTGGTGATGGCATGTGCGTCACATGACAGGAATGTTGTCAACCCACCTAACTTGTACACTTGGCGAATGGGTAAAAAGATTCTTCTACCGATTTAAGTTTTCTTGAGGATGTGATAATCACTCCCAAAAAGTGATGAAAACATAAGCGTTTATCACATAAATTGAAAAAGAAAGATTAATTTTTCACCCGAGATAAGACTTGAACAAAGGACTTCTCGCTCCGCAGCTGCTCACGCTAACCACAGGACTACGGCACTCCTGAGCTTGCTCTTTCCTTGTTGTTGCCTATTTGCGCATGGACTGCTCAGTTTGTATATTTTGCTTATTTTTTCATAGTTCCACACAACTTCTTCCTGTTTTCTCGATTGATCTGTGTCCAGTTTTTCAAGGCCTATCCACTGTGCCAACTGTAACTAAATCTGAGGGGGATGCGATGGGGAGGTTCCCTTGTGAGTAGGGGCATCAAGGGCCGATTACTGGACATAGTCAGCCGTTAGCTCCTTTTATGTCAAGACTTGATGTGTGAGGCATGTTTTTTAAGTAAGTACCGTTTTGCCACACCGCAGCCGCAGCGCTGCGGTCGGCGTTCTGCGCATGCGCACTGGGTACCTACATCTGTTGTCTACACACTGACGCCATTGCAGTCTGATTCTTCCTTGTGTACGTTGTGTGCTAAGTGTTTAAGGTGCCTCCGATAATCGTGAGTCCCGCCGGCTGTGATGTACGGGCTGTCAAAAGATTTCTTAGTGCTAAAGGCCTATAAGCGATCGATATTCATCGTGAGATCTGTGCAGTTTACGGAGAAAACATTATGGGTGATGGAATGGTAAGAAATTGGGTTAGAGCATTTAAGGATGGCCGCACAAATGTGCATGATGAACAACAGAGTGGGCGTCCTTCGGTCATTAAAAGTTTGGTGTAGGAAGTGGACAATAAGGTGAGAGAAAACAGACGCTTTACGATTTCCTCTTTGCGGGATGACTTTCCTAATGTTTCTCGTAGTGTTTTGTATGGCACTTGAATTACCGAAAATTGTGCGCACGCTGGGTACCTAAAATGCTGACGGATGTGCACAAAACCAAACGTTTAGACAGTGCATTGACTTTCCTGGAGCGGTACATCAACGATGGTGATGATTTCTTAAGCCAAATTGTTACGGGCGATGAAACTTGGGTGGCCTATGTCACACCAGAATCAAAGCAACAGTTTATGGAATGGCGGCATACATATTCACCCAGAAAAGTGAAGTTTAAGCAAACAATTTCTGCCCAGAAAATCATGTGCACAGTTTTTTGGGACAGAAAAGGAGTATTGCTTGTGGAATTTCTGCCTCGTAATGAGACAATCAATGCAGCAGCTTACTGTAAGACATTGCACAATAAGCGCCGTTAAATTCAGAACAAGAGACGTGGCAAGTTGAGCAAGGGCATCGTTTTGCAGCAAGACAGTGCCCGTCCGTATGTGGCGAATCAGAACAGAAATCTCATCACATCTTTTCGATGGGAAATTTTAGATCATCCTCCATACAGCCCCGATTTTGCGCCCAGTGACTACCATCTGTTCCTGCACTTGAAGAAACACCTGGACGGTCAGCGGCTTGAAGACGATGACGAAGTCAAAACAGTGGTGATGCAGTGGTTAACAAGTCAGGCGGCAGACTTCTATGAGGAGGGTATTCAAAAACTGGTACAACGTTATGACAAGTGCCTCAATATTGAAGGAAATTATGTAGAAAAGTATATTAAGGTACAGGCTTTCATGTAAAAATAAAATTATTGACATATCTTAGCACGTCTTTTTTAATTTCAAGACGGTACTTACTTAAACACCACGCCTCGTAACTGGTTAAGTCAGAGCTACGACATTGAGGTGAGTACGGTGTCCTTCTGTCAGCTCCCGCTGATTTCTCCAACTTTGATATTCTATGCTGTGCGGGACTGGGCGCTGGGAGCTGCGCTGGATATTTCCAGGGTTATACAATATCTGTCACATTATGTATTTATGGTCAGTATTTGTCACACTACGACGCGACCACCTCTATGGCCTGCGCTTGGCGGCTTACTGAAATGTTTGTCTGAGCGTAATTGTGTGAGATAAGGCTGTGTTGCTTCAGACTGTTTGTATTTCTGATCAGTCGAATATTTGACTTACATGTAACTGCGCCTGTACTGGGGAGTTCTGTGTACGCTGAGAGCTTCATTGTAGAGTTTTTGTGTTGTCTATATGCAGTGTGCAAGACTAAATTCAGTGGCTAATCTTAATGTTATATTTTCCCACTGATATGGCCGTCGTCTTTCTTGTGCCGTAGTATCCTGGAAAAGTGTTTTAGCAATAAGCCGTGTCAAAAATTTTGCAGGTTAAATTGTGATCTTAAGTGTTTTTGAGGATTTCGCACATACCATTACTCTTCACAGTCGGCCCGGGCACGGCAATGCACGGTGCCAATGTGTTCCCAAAATACGCGAGTGACAATACGATTTTTCAGAGGCTCATACCTTGGTTCTGGCAACAGCCTTGCCACAGTGGATACACCAGTTCCTGTCAGATCACGGAAGTTAAGCGCTGTCGGGCGTGGCCGGCACTTGGATGGGTGACCATCCGGGACGCCATGAGCTGTTGCCATTTGTCAGGGTGCACTCAGCTTCGTGATGGCAACTGAGGAGCTACTCGACCGAATAGTAGCGGGTCCGGTCAAAGAAAACCATCACAACGACCGAGAGAACGGTGTGCTGACCACACGCCCCTCCTTTCTAAATCCTCAACTGAGGATGACACAGCGGTCGTATGGTCCCGATGGGCCACTTGTGGCCCGAAGACGGAGTGCATATCTTGGGTTCTATTGATCACAGAGATAACAGGGTGAAGTGTTCTGGATAGGTCTTGACCTATCGACCATTTTCATACCTATTGAAAGAATGGGAACTCAGTAGCTGTCGTACCGTACAGGGTTAAAGTTTAAACATTTCACACTGAAAGTTGGACGTCCATGATTCTCCTTTGTGCAGACACAAACTATGAGTCTGAGATATTATTATCGACTGAGCGAGCGAAGAGTTGATGAGGAGAGTTTGAAATGGTGGGACGCAGCGTGCGGTGGAGGCAAGCCACGCGACATGAGAGGTCGCATCCTGCCATGGTCGTGCTAGCAGAGCCTGAGGAGACTTTTGCATTAATTGAGGATTTTTAGTAATTTGCCTTTTCGCTGCATTAATTGTTAGTTGCTTGTGCACTGGAGGAATTTTGTCAGATTCGTGTATGCATACATTGCTGTGGACAGAAACGGGTTTACTGAGTGTTGTTGTGGTCTTCAGTCCTGAGACTGGTTTGATGCAGCTCTCCATGCTACTCTATCCTGTGCAAACCTCTTCATCTCCCAGTACCTACTGCAACCTACATCCTTCTGAATCTGCTTAGTGTATTCATCTCTTGGTCTCCCTCTACGATTTTTACCCTCCACGCTGCCCTCCACTGCTAAATTTGTGATCCATTGATGCCTCAAAACATGTCCTACCAACCGATCCCTTCTTCTAGTCAAGTTGTGCCACAAACTTCTCTTCTCCCCAATCCAATTCAATACCTCCTCATTAGTTACGTGATCTACCCACCTTATCTTCAGCATTCTTCTGTAGCACCACATTTCGAAAGCTTCTATTCTCTTCTTGTCCAAGCTAGTTATCGTCCATGTTTCACTTCCATACATGGCTACACTCCATACAAATACTTTCAGAAACGACTTCCTGACACTTAAATCTATACTCGATGTTAACAAATTTCTCTTCTTCAGAAACGATTTCCTTGCCATTGCCAGTCTACATTTTATATCCTCTATACTTCGACCATCATCAGTTATTTTACTCCCTAAATAGCAAAACTCCTTTACTACTTTAAGTGTCTCATTTCCTAATCTAATTCCCTCAGCATCACCTGATTTAATTTGACTACATTCCATTATCCTTGTTTTGCTTTTGTTGATGTTCATCTTATATCCTCCTTTCAAGACACTGCTCATTCCGTTCAACTGCTCTTCCAAGTCCTTTGCTGTCTCCGACAGAATTACAATGTCATCGGCGAACCTCAAAGTTTTTACTTCTTCTCCATGAATTTTTACACCTACTCCGAATTTTTCTTTTGTTTCCTTTACTGCTTGCTCAATATACAGATTGAATAACATCGGGGACAGGCTACAACCCTGTCTCACTCCTTTCCCAACCACTGCTTCCCTTTTCTGCCCCTCGACACTTATAACTGCCATCTGATTTCTGTACAAATTGTAAATAGCCTTTCGCTCCCTGTATTTTACCCCTGCCGCCTTCAGAATTTGAAAGAGAGTGTTCCATTTAACATTGTCAAAAGCTT
Source organism: Schistocerca serialis cubense (assembly GCF_023864345.2). Taxonomy (NCBI): domain Eukaryota; kingdom Metazoa; phylum Arthropoda; class Insecta; order Orthoptera; family Acrididae; genus Schistocerca; species Schistocerca serialis. The sequence continues at coordinate 172,973,948 of NC_064641.1, forward strand.
TCTCTAAGTCTACAAATGCTAGAAACGTAGGTTTTCCTTTTCTTAATCTTTCTTCTAAGATAAGTCGTAAGGTTAGTATTGCCTCACGTGTTCCAACATTTCTACGGAATCCAAACTGATCTTCCCCGAAGTCCGCTTCTACCAGTTTTTCCATTCGTCTGTAAAGAATTCGCGTTAGTATTTTGCAGCTGTGACTTATTAAACTGATAGTTCGGTAATTTTCACATCTGTCAACACCTGCTTTCTTTGGGATTGGATTTATTATATTCTTCTTGAAGTCTGAGGGTATTTCGCCTGTCTCATACATCTTGCTCACCAGATGGTAGAGTTTTGTCATGACTGGCTCTCCCAAGGCCATCAGTAGTTCTAATGGAATGTTGTCTATTCCCGGGGCCTTGTTTCGACTCAGGTCTTTCAGTGCTCTGTCAAACTCTTCACGCAATATCTTATTTCCCATTTCGTCTTCATCTACATCCTCTTCCATTTCCATAATATTGTCCTCAAGTACATCGCCCTTGTATAAACCCTCTATATACTCCTTCCACCTTTCTGCCTTCCCTTCTTTGCTTAGAACTGGGTTGCCATCTGAGCTCTTGATATTCATACAAGTGGTTCTCTTCTCTCCAAAGGTCTCTTTAATTTTCCTGTAAGCAGTATCTATCTTACCCCTAGTGAGATAAGCCTCTACATCCTTACATTTGTCCTCTAGCCACCCCTGCTTAGCCATTTTGCACTTCCTGTCGATCTCATTTTTGAGACGTTTGTATTCCTTTTTGCCTGCTTCATTTACTGCATTTTTATATATTCTCCTTTCATCAATTAAATTCAATATTTCTTCTGTTACCCAAGGATTTCTATTAGCCCTCGTCTTTTTACCTACTTGATCGTCTGCTGCCTTCACTACTTCATCCCTCAGAGCTACCCATTCTTCTTCTACTGTATTTCTTTCCCCCATTCCTGTCAATTGTTTCCTTATGCTCTCCCTCAAACTCTCTACAACCTCTGGTTCTTTCAGTTTATCCAGGTCCCATCTCCTTAAATTCCCACCCTTTTGCAGTTTCTTCAGTTTCAATCTACAGTTCATAACCAATAGATTGTGGTCAGAGTCCACATCTGCCCCTGGAAATGTCTTACAATTTAAAACCTGGTTCCAAAATCTCTGTCTTACCATTATATAATCTATCTGATACCTTTTAGTATCTCCAGGATTCTTCCAGGTATACAACCTTCTTTTATGATTCTTTGGAATAGTTAAAAGTCTGTGGAAAGTTTGACAGTATTTACATAATATTTCACAAATATAATAGACTTGATTGGTTTCTTTCATTTTTCTTTACACCCCTCCTCGTCATTCACTTTCTATGTATAAAAATATGGCAGTTATTGTAGCAATGAGTACATGCATTGCACTCGGCATGGATAGCAGTATTGCTTTTTGAAATATTTTAGCATGTTGTTGGTCATGCAGTTGCAGTGGCAAGACGAGGTAAGTTGTCGGTTGATTTTAAAACTCACAGGCAGATAGTTGAGAACAGATTTCTTTACAATTCTTAATCAGAATTCCGTTACTGTCAGAGACGGAACGTCACACACATGTTCGCCAGAACTAATAATAATTAAAAAGTAATTGCGAACTCGTTTCAACTCTTCCCCCTTCCAAAGCAAATTGTGCAAATCGGTTGGTTCTTTGGCATTAGGTCTGGTCCAGGGTGGACTGGAGGCGGCTTATCTATTCATGGACGGTTCCTGAGGGAACCCAGAACAACCATGATTTTTGGGTACCACAAACTGTGAGGATCGATCTGTCATTTATATCCAAGGCTAAACTCGAAATTGTTTCCGTATGTTCTCAGGACGATGTTCTTGAGGAGCCGTGAAACGTTTTTCGTTATTATTATCTGTTACCTAGATCCAGACGTCCAAAGTTACCGTATGCACGTAAAATATGCACCTTAATATCCTGTTTGACCCAAAAATTTAGTTTTAATTGAAGTAGTGAACACATGGTAAAGAACCTAAGGTTATTGTATGTGTTCTGAGATCACCAAACTATGTTTTCAGTCAGCGAATTTTCACCAATGAAACTTAGCTGTGCTCTCTTTGTACAATGGGCACTTTACGCCTATACAAATGTTCCTGAAGTGGTGCTGCAGTGATAAAATATGGGCTATAAAGGGTCTTAACATGACTGCCACAAATTAAATAAATCTGGAAAGATCGCAAATTCAGTAAAATAACATATTTGCTGTTCCGGCCTAACGACAAGATGAAGAAGGCAAGAGCAGAGAAGGCTGTGAGACAACGTCAGCCAATAGCCCATTTAGTAGGACGTCACCACGACAGGAGTGGTCTCTACACGAAGAGAATAAAAGCGCCCCTCCTGCCAGCCTCGGCCAGACAGTAAAGGGACAGTGGAAGACGGACATTAGCAGAGAGGCATAGATGACCAGTAATATTAACGATAGCAGTGACTCATGAGCGAGTGTGAATGCTTACATGGACACTGCATATAGTGAAGGACACTGACTGTTTGCATGTTGGCCATCACTGGCGACAACTCGTTGTAAATCCAAAATTAAGTATTGTCATTCTTCTTTATTGTAATAAAATCTATTAATGTGATTTGCTTGAATTGTTGTATAACTATCTGAGACGACAGCATCCTTTAGTCACCCCGTAAAAAACGAGTGGGCAGGACCCCTGATTTGCTCTTTTCTGAAACAAATCATAAGACAGGCGTTTTCGATAAACTGCGATCGTTAGTTATCCAGAAAAAGATGAAACAAACAATTTTGCGTTAATCTTATATTATGCGTACTTATTTCTTGAGACTTTCTGCAGATTAAAACCGTGTGCCGGACTGAGACTCGAACTCGGGACCATTGCCTTTCGCAGAAAAGTGCTCTATCGACTGAGTAACCCTGGGGTACTAGTGTTGCAACGTTTACAGTAGAACTGCTGTGAAGTCTGTAAGGTAGGAGACGAGGTACTGGCGGAAGTAAAGCTGCGAGGATGTGTGGTGAGTCATGCTTGGCGAGCTCAGTCGGAGCCGGCACGGTACCTCGGCGTGTTCGGTCAGTGGGTTGGCTGCTCTCTGTAATAAAAAACCTGAGTGAATCGATCAACGATGAAAGTGAACAAGCTTCAAAGGACGTCCGCCAAGAACAAATATAGCGACCAATAACGAACGAAATGAGATTAAAAAAAAAAGTCGGTAGAGCATTTTTCCGTGAAGGCGAAGTTCGCGAGTTCGAGCCTCAGTTCTGCACAAATCTGATAGGAAATTTCATTTCAGAGCACACTCTGCTGCAGCGTGAGAATGTCATTCTACTTATTTGTTGTTTATGTGTGCCAAAGTATATAAATAAACTGTCAAAACCTTACTGGTCTATGGAATGCGTCCTGTACAAGATACACGATCTGCTACAGAAGGGAGCCAATGGAAAAACGTTCCCGTCGGAGTACAAAAAAGGAGAATATGTTTCTTTTGAAAAGACTCTGACAGAAAAAAGGAGAACCAGCTGTCTCAATCCTCATTCTGCCTTCCTCACAAAAAGTCTTGGTACGCGAACACATTCGCGCTTTCTTATGCTGCAAAAGAGCAGTAGAGAGTGAGTGGCTTTGGAAGAGAGAGGAGGCAGTGTCAGGGGGAGTGAAAGAGAGAGCAGCCATTGCTGGTGGGAGAGAGAAAGTGGCTGTGAAAGAGAAGGATGAAGGCAATAGCAGAGGAGATTCTGATGGTCACTGAGAGACAGTGACAGTAAGAGAGAAAGAGAAATGGATGGGAGTAGAAGCAAAAGAGAGAGGAGACAGTGGAAATAAAAATACAGGTGAGTGGAGACCTTACATAGGCTTGGGGGTTCTGGAGCGTCCTAGGCCGGCGAACGTAAAGATGTGGGTATAGGGGAGGGCACTTTTTGGACCGAAATCTTGATCACATGTGTACCGGCGAAAAATAAGTTGGACTCCCCAAAATTTTTGAGCTGCCGAAGTATCACGGAGACAGTGACAGTAGGAAAGAAAGAAAAAGGAGGCAGTGTGAGTGAGACAGCAGACAGTGGCAGATAGATGTATTCTAAATCAGTGGCAGTAAACCGACAGTGGAATGGAAATGAAGTCCCATGCTTCCTGACAGAGCGAAGGGGAATGATGCGAGAGACCCGGACTGCTATACTAGGCGAGGTCTTAATGGAGCTCCCTTCGTCCAACTGTAATGGAGATGAATGACGATGATAAAGACGACACAACACCCAGTCCTCTTAGGGCAGGTGAAAATTCCTGACCCCACCAGGAATCCAACCCAGGACCTTGTGCTCGGGATGCGAGAACGCTAAAGCAAGACCACGAGCTGCAAACAAAAGGACAGTATTATACATATATACAGGAAGTTTATAAATGAATATTGGGGTTTTAACGCTTTATAATATTTATCATATTAAACTTACAGCTATAAATGATGTGTCTAATGAAAGAGCAACTCGAACAGTTTTACCAAGAACCTTATAAATGTTCAATGTGAGCACCATTTGTCACATGGCACACATCAGTTCTATAGCCAAGTTCTTTCCAAACGCTAATAAGTGTGTCTTCATTGAGTGTAACAACAGCTGCTTCAATCCGGTTTCTTAATTCAGGGAGGTCTGCTGATAGCGGAGGCATGTACACATGATCCTTGATGAAACCCCAAAGGAAAAAATCGCATGGCATTAGGTTGGGTGAACGTGGAGGCCATGTAAAGTAAGCCCTGTCATTGGGCTCCTTTCAGTCTATCCAGCACTTGGGTACAAAGAAGTTCAACCAACCACCTACTTCGCTATGCCAGTCAGGTGGCGCACCGTCTTGCTGGAAAATGAAGTTCTCTGGCTCCTCTTTTTCCAACTGAGGGAAGAACCATTGCTCTAGTGTATCAAGGTAAGAAGCGCCAGTTACAGCAGGTTCACCAAAAAAGAAAGACCCATAAACTTTCCACTGGGATATGGCACAAGAAACAGTCACTTTAGGGGAATCTCGTTGCATTTGTACTACCTTGTGAGTATTTTCTGAGCCCCAGATGCTCACATTGTTAGTGTTAACATGTCCACTAAGGTGAAGTGCGAGTCATCACTGCAGACAACATGATCCAGAAAATCTTCATCATCATGAAACAACATTTCGTTTGCGAAGTTGGCACATAATCCATGGTCTGCCGGCTTTAGAGCCTGTAATAACTGTAAACGGTAAGGACGTAGTTGTACACGTTTTCTTAAAACTCTCCAAACAGTCGACACAGGAACTTGTAATCCATGACTAGCCTTCCAGACTGATTTCTTTGGGCTACGAGTGAACGACTCTCTCACTTTCTCAACAGTCTCTTCACTAACTCTTGGTGGTCCTGTGCTCTTCCCTTTACAAAGGCAGCTGGTATCTTCAAAATTGATGATACCATCTACGAATGTTATCATCACTTGGAGGATCACAACCGAACTTCAGTGGGAACGCACGTTGCATAGTAACTACAGATTCGATCTTTTCAAACTGCAAAACTCAAAACGCTTTCTGTTCACTAGTCGCCATCTTCGCCACTACCGCTGCCTAGCGGATTGCGGCGGAAACACTGCGCGCTGCGCACGCGCACTGGCGCCAAATAAAACTGAGTAGATCTTTCATTTCACATGTCATTTATAACTGTACGCTTAATGTAATAAATATTATATGCCCTATTCCGAATGGTTTCCGAGATAGAACGCTTTTAATGTTGATATAGTAGTGATGAAGAGTAGGCTGAAGTTCAAGACATTAGTCAGGAAGAATCAATACGCAAAGAAGTGGGATACGGAAGTACTAAGGAATGACGAGATACGTTTGGAGTTCTCTAACGCTATAGATACAGCAATAAGGAATAGCGCAGTAGGCAGTACAGTTGAAGAGGAATGGACATCTCTAAAAAGGGCCATCACAGAAGTTGGGAAGGAAAACATAGATACAAAGAAGGTAGCTGCGAAGAAATCATGGGTAACAGAAGAAATACTTCAGTTCATTGATGAAAGGAGGAAGTACAAACATGTTCTGGGAAAATCAGGAATACAGAAATACAAGTCGCTGAGGAATGAAATAAATAGGAAGTGTAGGGAAGCTAAGACGAAATGGCTGCAGGAAAAATGTGAAGACATCGAATAAGATATGATTGTTGGAAGAACATACTCAGCATACAGGAAAGTCAAAACAACCTTTGGTGACATTAAAAGCAACGGTGGTAACATTAAGAGTGCAACGGGAATTCCACTGTTAAATGCAGAGGAGAGAGCAGATAGGTGGAAAGAATACATTGAAAGCCTCTATGAGGGTGAAGATTTATCTGATGTGATAGAAGAAGAAACAGGAGTGGATTTAGAAGAGATAGGGGATCCAGTATTAGAATCGGAATTTAAAAGAGCTTTGGAGGACTTACGGTCAAATAAGGCAGAAGGGATAGATAACATTCCATCAGAATTTCTAAAATCATTGGGGGAAGTGGCAACAAAACGACTATTCACGTTGGTGTGTAGAATATATGAGTCTGGCGACATACCATCTGACTTTCGGAAGAGCATCATCCACACAATTCCGAAGACGGCAAGAGCTGACAAGTGCGAGAATTATCGCACAATCAGCTTAACAGCTCATGCATAGAAGCTGCTTACAAGAATAATATACAGAAGAATGGAAAAGAAAATTGAGAATGCGCTAGGTGACGATCAGTTCGGCTTTAGGAAAAGTAAAGGGACAAGAGAGGCAATTCTGACGTTACGGCTGATAATGGAAGCAAGGCTAAAGAAAAGTCAAGACACTTTCATAGGATTTGTCGACCTGGGAAAAGCGTTCGACAATATAAAATGGTGCAAGCTGTTCGAGATTCTGAAAACTGTAGGGGGTAAGCTATAGGGAGAGACGGGTCATATACAATATGTACAACAACCAAGAGGGAATAATAAGAGTGGACGATCAAGAACGAAGTGCTCGTATTAAGAAGGGTGTAAGACAAGGCTGTAGCCTTTCGCACCTACTCTTCAATCTGAGGAAGCAATGATGGAAATAAAAGAAAGGTTCAGAAGTGGAATTAAAATACAAGGTGAAAGGATATCAATGATACGATTCGGTGATGACATTGTTATCCTGAGTGAAAGTGAAGAAGAATAAAATGATCTGGTGAATGGAATGAACAGTCTAATGAGTAGACAGTATGGTTTGAGAGTAAATCGGAGAAAGACGATGAGAAGTAGTAGAAATGAGAACAGCGAGAAACTTAACATCAGGATTGATGGTCACGAAGTCAATGAAGTTAAGGAATTCTGCTACCTAGGCAGTAAAATAACCAATGACGGACGGAGCAAGGAGGACATCAAAAGCAGACTCGCTATGGCAAAAAAGGCATTTCTGGCCAAGAGAAGTCTACTAATATCAAATACCGGCCTTAATTTGAAGAAGAAATTTCTGAGGATGTACGTCTGGAGTACAGCATTGTATGGTAGTGAAACATGGACTGTGGGAAAACCGGAACAGAAGAGAATTGAAGCATTTGAGATATGGTGCTATAGACGAATGTTGAAAATTAGGTGGACTGATAAGGTAAGGAATGAGGAGGTTCTACGCAGAATCGGAGAGGAAAGGAATATGTGGAAAACACTGATAAGGAGAAGGGACAGGATGATAGGACATCTGCTAAGACATGAGGGAATGACTTCCATGTTACTAGAGGGGGCTGTAGAGGGCAAACATTGTAGAGGAAGACAGAGATTGGAATACGTCAAGCAAATAATTGAGGACGTAGGTTGCAAGTGCTACTCTGAGATGAAGAGGTTGGCACAGGAGAGGAATTCGTGACGAGGCGCATCAAACAAGTCAGTAGACTGATGACCAAAAAAAAAAAAAAAATCTGTATTATTTATTCTCATTGTTTACAATGTACCACAGTAATATAGAGGAAGTTGAGACGAACATTTTGATACAGGACTACCTCAAGCTGGCCTGCAAAAAGTACATAAGCTACAGCGCACACGCGTTGCGCGAGATTTGCAATATTCCCGCTATCTCTCCGCGCAAAATGTTAGTCCTTGACAAAACATAAATAGTACCTTTTTAGCAAATTTAATTTAGTTTAATTGTGTGCTGAGACACATTTTCGTTGGAGTGTGCGGTTTTCGAGTTATTAAAGAAAAACGTAAAAAAATAGTAATTCGTATTCTATCTGGGAAACCATTCGCAATAGGGCGTATGTCCATATGAAGTTTTTTGTTCAGAATCACTAATACTATCGCGTCTCAAAGCATGTACCTTTTCTCCTGACTCACCCTGTAATGGCAGTTAGAGGGAGATAATGAATACGAAGAATGGGTAAAATTTTCTATGTTAAAAGAGCACGAACATGTTTGTGTTCCAAATTTTTTGGTGAGAAAGAGAGAATGAGAATTGAGGCAGGTGGTTCCCCACTTTTCTGTCAGAGTTTTTAAACATGAAAATACTACCCATTTTTGTTGTCTGTCAGGAGCATTTATAAATGGCCTAGTGGATAATGTTAGAAGCTCCATAAGGCTTTTCAAGGATGTTGGTGTTGTATACAGAGAAGGTACACTCTAGAACATATAAGCTAGATGCAAGAAGACACGTAGAGGATGAAAGGTAGGTGCAGGGACCGACACTTTAGCGTCAACATAAATGGTGGGAACCAGTTACTCCGTAACTTCACGATTTTTGAACAATCGCTGAAAGCAGCCGTATCCATAAAATGTTAGAGAGTATGCATTCGGAGCTATTTAAAGTGAGACGACCATATACTCGTAAAATTGATCTTGGAAAATCTAAATGCAAAATGAGATTCACTGGAAGAACCCTCATAAAGTCTAGTTAAAATCTGATCAAGTCACAAATGATTTTAAAAAACCCTCATCTTTCGATACCTGCCCGCTTCGGACTGGGACTGGTGGAAGAACTAAAGGTGCAAAGAAGCACAGCGCGCTTCGTTCAGGTTTGTTTAGGAAGCGCGAGAGCGTAACGGAGACGCCCATCATTCTCCACTGACAGACGCTACAAGAGATGTGTTCTGTATCACGGTGTTTTTACCCCAAGGTCCCTACAAGAGTCATCTTACGTATACGAAGGGGAACCAAAAGGAAACCGGATTGTTGTCATAAAAAATTTATTGATGAACCTTTTTACAAAATTACTTCAGTTACCTCCAAACTACTCTCTATTACATGCGATGCACTTGTCAAGTCTCTTTTCCCACTGTTGGAAGCATGTTTGGAACTCTTCAAGTTTGATATTGTCCAGTGCTCTTTGCGAAGCTGTTTTTACCGCCTCCACATCGTCATAACGCTCCCTTTTCGTGTTTTCTTCATTCGTGGAAAAAGGAAAAAGTCGCACGGGGCTAGGTCCGGCCAATACGGAGCGTGGGGAACGACAGACCACCTCTGAAATGCCAAATAGTGGGTCACTCGTAAGGCCGTGTGTGCTGGAGCGTTGTCGTGATGCAGAAACCAGTCACCTGATCGCCAAAGTTCCGGGCGTTTCCTCCTCACATCCTCTCGCAGACGCCTTAAAACATCCAAGTAAAAGTGCTGGTTAACAATCTGGTCAGGGGGTACGAATTGCCGATGTACAATTCCATGAACATCAAAAAAGACAATGATCGTCGTCTTCACATTTGACCTCACTTCCCTTGCTCTTTTTGGTCTGGGAGAGTCGTGAGTCCTCCACTTGCTTGACGCTTGCTTGGTTTCTGGGTCATGCCCGTAACACCAACTCTCATCCCCTGTAATGACTTTGTTCAAGAAGTTTGGGTCACGAGCAATCTTTGTTTTCAAGTCCTGATACACATTCATGTGGATGGTTTTTTGCTCCTGTATGAGACGACGCGGAAAAAATTTATCAGCAACACGTCACATGTGCAAATACTCACTCAAAATTCGCTGGCACGAGCTCCAACTTCTTTCCTGTCTCTGCTGAAATTTGGTCGATCGTTTGGCGACGATCCTTGTTGATCTTTCGGCGCACCTTTTCAATGATCTCCTCATTTCGCGATGTTGAAGGGCATCCAGAACGAGCTTGGTCTTCAACACACATCTCACCACGTTTAAAGCGCCCAAACCACTCGAAAACCAGTGTGCGGCTCATAGTGTCCTCCTGGAAAGCTTCCTGAAGCATTTGGTGTGTCTCAGTTGCAGTGTTTTAGAGCAGAAAACAAAATTTCACACACACTCATTGTTCTTTTAAAGTTGCCATAACGACTTCGCAGAGGTAACCCGCCAACAGTCAGAGAAACACAATACCACACTTCCACGTTAAGCTCTACACTGGCGCCGTCTGCACAGCTGTTTCGTGAGGGTCTCTACTAACACCATCCAGCGTGAGAACCCTGCACTACGTCTACGAGTGGCAGCGCCCCCGGAATCCGGTTTCTTTTGGGTCCCCCCTCGTATATCGCATTTACTACCACAGCAGATACGGGACGATCAAAACTAGAAAGACAGAACGACAGCCGGCCGGAGTGGCCGAGCGGTTCTAGGCGCTACAGTCTGGAACAGCGCGACCGTCACGGTCGCAGGTTCGAATCCTGCCTCGGGCATGGATGTGTGAGATGTCCTTAGGTTAGTTCGGTTTAAGTAGTTCTAAGTTCTAGGGGACTGATGACCTCAGCAGCTAAGTCCCGTAGTGCTCAGAGCCATTTGAACTATTTGAACAGAACGACAGAAAGTTAGTTTGTCATGAAAAGACCAATCAAAGCAGCTAGTCATTTACAATACAAAGCCAGACAAGTGCTCACTAATAGATCGTGAATTGAGTAAGTAAGTACTGTGGTGTCTGACGTCTTACACAGATCTAACGTAAACGGTGAGGTATAATCACTGTAACATAAAAAGAAGACACAATTTGCTTTGATACTCCAGCTTTTGTTCTTCGATAGAGAAAATTAACACGTAGATGACATTTTTACTCTGAGTTTAATGCTGACATCTGTAACGTTCGTCATTTGCCAGAAAATTTCTCATGGGCAGTCCTTTAACGAAGGGCGTTTTTAGGACGTTTATTTGACAATTGCAGAGAACGGCTATAACAATTAGAAGAAACGTACACTACTGGCCATTAAAATTGCTACACCAAGATGAAATGAAGATGATAAACGGATTTTCATTGGACAAATATATCACTAGAACTGACATGTGATTTCATTTTCACGCTATTTGGGTGCATAGATCTTGAGAAATCAGTACCCAGAAAAACCACCTCTGGCCGTAATAACGGCCTTGATACGCCTGGGCATTGAGTCAAACAGAGCTTGGATGGCTTGTACAAGTACAGCTGCCCATACAACTCCAAGACGATGCCATTCATCAAGAGTAGTGACTGGCGTATTGTGACGAGCCAGTTGCTCGGCCACCATTGACCAGACGTTTTCAATTGGTGAGAGATCTGGAGAATGTGCTGGGCAGGACAGTAGTCGAACATTTTCTGCATCCAGAAAGGCCCGTACAGGGCCTGCAACATGCGGTCGTGCTGAAATGTAGGGTTTCGCAGGGATCGAAGAAGGGTAGAGCCACGGGTCGTAACACATGTGAAGTGTAACGTCCACTGTTCAAAGTGCCGTCAATGCGAACAAGACGTGATCGAGATTTGTAACCAATGGCACCCCATACCATCACGCCGGGTGATAACCCAGTATGGCGATGACGAATACACGCTTCCAATGTGCGTTCACCTTGATGTCGCCAGACACGGATGCGACCATCATGATGCTGTAAACAGAACCTGGAATCATCCGAACAAATGACGTTTTGCCATTCGTGCACCCAGGTTCGTCGTTTAGTACACCATCGCAGGCGCTCCTGTCTGTGATGCAGCATCAAGGGTAACCGCAGCCATAGCCTCCGAGCTGATAGTCCATGCTGCTGGAAACGTCGTCGAACTGTTCGTGCAGGTGGTAGTTGTCTTGCAAACGTCCCCATCTGTTGACTCAGGGATCGAGACGTGGCTGCACGATCCGTTACAGTCATGCGGATAAGATGCGTGTCATCTCGACTGCCAGTCACACGAGGACGTTGGGATCCAGCACGGCGTTCCATATTATTCTCCTGAACCTACCGATTCCATATTCTGCTAACAATCATTGGATCTCGACCAACGCGAGCAGCAATGTCGCGATACGATAAAGCGCAATCGCGATAGGCTACAATCCAACCTTTATCAAAGTCGGAAACGTGATGGTATGAATTTTTCCCCCTTACACGAGGCATCACAACAACGTTTCACCAGGCAACGCCGGTCAACAGCTGTTTGTGTATGAGAAATCGGTTGGAAACTTTCCTCATGTCAGCACGTTGTAGGTGTCGCCACCTTGTATGAATGCTCTGAAAAGCTAATCATTTGCATATCACAGCATCTTCTTCCTGTCGGTTAACTTTCCCGTCTGTAGCACGTCATCTTCTTGTTGTAGCAATTCTAACGGCCAGTAGTGTATCTATAGATTAATAGACGAAATTAAAAATTTGCTATTTGGCATTAAGATGCAATTTCCATAAAATTATGGAAACTGGCCTTGTAAAACCTGTCTCTGTCTCCTACGTCTTTGCGTCAGAGCTCTTTTTATTCTAAAGTGCCTCTAATGCCTGGTTTATCGTCTGAGAAGATGCTTATCCGGCAGTTTATTGAACTGATCCTTATCCGCCTAAGCGACCTTCTCGCCATTAAATCGTTCCGTCCCTTCGTTGTTACTCGCTCTGTCTACACGAATTTAATAAATAACGTGACAACGGTGGAAGCAATTTAGCAGCAAACGCATTCTTCGCGTAGCCAGCGAGGCACATTCGGCTAGATGCGGAATTGTTTAAGAAGGGACCCCGGGCCGTGTGACGCCCCACGTTAGCCTGCAGACGGTAGGTTGGGGACGCTGCGCCTGTCTTATCGACCGCACGGATCGTACGTCGCCTCTGACGGAAACCGGTCTACGAGAATTACAAGCCGAGCGAGGTGGCGCAGTGGTTAGCACACTGGACTCGCATTCGGGAGGACGACGGTTCAATCCCGTCTCCAGCCATCCTGATTTAGGTTTTCCGTGATTTCCCTAAATCGTTTCAGGCAAATGCCGGGATGGTTCCTTTGAAAGGGCACGGCCAATTTCCTTCCCAATCCTTCCCTAACCCGAGCTTGCGCTCCGTCTCTAATGACCTCGTTGTCGACGGGACGTTAAACACTAACCACCACCACCACCACCACCACGAGAATTACACAATTCACAGTGAGCGAAATGTACAGTCGTTGTACACAAAATTACACTTCACAAGAAGACGCAGTGCCCTTACCACAATGCTCCAGGAGTAGTAACAAATTTCTCGCTCTTTCTGGTGCTATGACGAGAATCAAATCAGATCTTGAGTCAAGGAAACTGATTGCTTTGACGATCGTCGTCAGAGAAGCGAACTTACTGGTTTATTTTTACATTTATTTCACCTTACAAGGTTATGATTTCTAGAGCTCCTCTTCCATCTAGTCAGACGTTCTTAGTGAGTTAACATTACAATTAACTTGGTTCCCGACCAGCCCATAATTCGTTTCATGTTAGACAAATTATGATATTATTTATGAAAGCAGTGATCTCATTTAAAATCTGCTGAATGATAACTGTTCTGTGAAATAAAATAACTGTGATCAATCTCTGGATGGATTCTTCCTTTAAACAGAAATCAACAGATAATTTTCCGTGATCATTCTCAATTTCAAGAAGTGTTTGTCCCCTACTGCTCCACAAAGAGCTTTAGACACAGCCATTTGCCCCTTACGTTGTGTTTGTGCATGAAATAATCTAATGCAGTCCACTGAACGTGGAATCACCGGAAGTCTCTGATAAAAGTTCTTTATACATCTACATCTCATCTACGTGATTACTCTGCTGTTCACAATAAAGTGCCTTGGCAGAGGGTTCAATGAACCACCTTCAAGCTGTCTCTCTACCGTCCCACTTAAATTTTTCTGTGCGAGCCCTCATTTCTCTTATTTTATCGTGATGATCATTTCTCCCTATCTAGTTGGCTGCCAATACAATGTTTTCGCAATCAGAGGAGAAAACTGGTGATTGAAATTTCATTAGAAGATCCCGTCGCAGCTAAAAACGCCATTGTTTTAATAATAGCCACTCCAATTCACGTATCATGTGTGTGGCACTATCTCCCCTACTTCGCGATAATACAAAACTAGCTGCCCTACTTTGTAATTTTTCGATGTCGTCTGTCAGTCCCGTCTGATGCGGATCCCACACCGCACAGCAATACTCCAGAATAGGGTGGACAAGAGTGGTGTAAGCAGTCTCTTTAGCAGACCTGTTGCACCTTCTAAGTGTTCTGCCAATGAATCGAAATCTTTGGTTGGTTCTACCCACAACATTATCTATGTGATCGTTCCAATTTAGCGTATCTGTAATTGTAATCCCTAAGTATTTAGTTGAGTTTACAACCTTCAGACTTTGCGCTTAATCGAAATTTAGCTGATTTCTTTTACTACTCATGTGAATAACTTCACTCTTTTTTTATGCAGATTCAATCTCCACTTTTCGCACCATACACATATCTTGTCTAAATCATTTTGCAAGTCGTTTTGATCATCTGATGACTTTACAAGACGGTATATGACAGCATCATCTGCAAACAATCTAGGATGGCTACTCAGATTGTGTCCTATGTCGTTAACATAGATCACGAACAACAAAGACCCTATAACACTTCGTTGAGGAACGCCGGATTTTTAAAAATTGAATCTGAATTTTTTGAGCTGCCGAAAGAAAATGTGACATGTAAACAAAGTCATTCCCTTGTAACTCTTCATGAATATTCACCAAACCAAACTATGTTGCGGTGATTAGCGGAGCGTGCCTTCTGTACCGCTCGTTTTAAATCAATGCCCTCACCTCACACTTTCTCTATCTCTTCAGTGTTCCACAAAGGCTGTTGGTAACTGTCCATATGGGCTGAATTTACTGTCATGGTCATTTCTTTAACTTTGGATGAATACATATAAGGTAATGCATATAATAAGGAGAAAAAAACCGATAGTATCTGATTACTAGATTAGTGATGTATATCTTGAGTACGTTACATGTTAGAAGTATTTAAGGCTTGTAATAAGAAGTGATATAAAATGAGACGATAACGTAAAATTAGTGTTTCAAAGGGAGAATGGAAGACTTGAACTAGTAGGAAGGCAAAAATTGACATAATCTCCTCGGAGAAAATCCGCTGTCACGGGATAAAACAAATTTCCAGTCGTCAACAGTCCAATGTCGGTGCAGACGAGCCCATGCGAAGGGTAAAGCATAATCGAGGGTACACGAGTGAGTCTTCGACTCCGAAAGCCCATTATGTTTCGTTGAATGGTTCGCACGCTGACACTTGCTGATATCCCAGCATTGAAATACTGAGGAAGGGTTGCACTTGTGCCACGTTGAACGTTTCTCTTCAGTCGTTGTTGTTGCAGGATCTTTTTCCGACCGTACCGATGTCGGAGCCTAGATGTTTTACCGGACTGCTGATATTAACGGTACACTCGTGAAACGGTAGTACGGGAAAATCTCCACTTCATCGCTACCTCGGAGATTCTGTGTTCCATTCGCTCGTGCGCCAACTATAACACCACGTTCAAATTCACTTAAACCTCGATAAACTGCCATCGTAGCAGCAGTAATCGATCTAACAACTGCGCCGGACACTTGTTTTGTTTAACTGCTGTCGACAGCGTCGTATTCTGCCTGTTTACTTACCTCTGTATTTGAATACGCATGCCTATACCAGCTTCTTTGTCAATTCAGTCTATAATGGCCTGAGTTACGGTATTTAACAATAAAATGCTATAGCGTGCTGTTGTCACAAAGTAATATATCAGTCACAGAATTGCCCAGTTTTACGATAACACATTTTCTGAACAACTGTAGTGAAGACTTTTATGAACAAGGTCAAATCAAGCATTGTTGAGAAAAATGTGTTACACCGAAAGGGGCTACGTAGAGTGCCAACATAGTCAACACATTTAATGGTTACAGTTTGATTTCTTCGAGTGATAAAAAGTATCCGGACACCCCAAAAGCATACATTTTTCATATTATGTGCATTGTGCTGCCACCTACTACCAGGTACTCCATACCAGCGACCTCAGTAGTCATTAGACATCGTGAGAGAGCAGGATGGGGTGCTCCGCGGAACTCACGGGCTTCGAACGTGGTCAGGTGATTGGGTGTCACTTATGTCATACGTCATACATTTGTACCCGAGATTTCCATACTCCTAAATATCCCTAGGTCCACTGTTTGCGATTTGACAGTGAAATGGAAATATTTACGGACAGCTACATCACAAAAGCGTACAGTCCGACCTCGTCTGTTAACTGACAGAGACCGCCGACAATTGAAGAGAGTCGTAATGTGTAATAGGCAGACATGTATCCAGACCAGCAAACAGGAATTCCAGATTGCATCAGGATCCACTGCAAGTACTATGACAGTTAGGCGGGAGTTGAAAAAACTTGGATTTCATGGTTGAGCGACTGCTCATAAGCGACACACCACACATCGGTAAATGCCAAACAACGCCTCGCTTGGTGTAAGGAGCGTAAACATTGGATGACTGAACAGTGGAAACACGTTGTGTGGAGCGAGGAATCACGGTACACAATGTGGCGATCCGATGGTAGGGTGTGGGTATGGCGAATGCCCGGTGAACGTCATCTGCCAGCGTCTGTAGTGCCAAATGTAAAATTCGGAGGCAGTGGTGTTATGATGTGGTCGTGTTTTTCATGGAGGGGGCTTGCACCCCTTGTTGTGTTGCATGGCACTATCACAATACAGGATTATATTGATGTTTTAAGCACCTTCTTGCTTCCGACTGTTGAAAAGCAATTCGGGGCTGGCGACTGCATTTATCAACATGATCGAGCACCTGTTCATAATACACGGCTTGTGGCGGAGTCGTTACACGACAATAACATCCCTGTAAAAGACTGGCCTGCACAGAGTCCTGACGTGAATTCTACAGAACACGTTTGGGATGTTTTGGAACGCCGAATTTGTGCCAGGCCTCACCGACCGACATTGTTACCTCTCCTCAGAGCAGCACTCCGTGAAGAATGGTCTGCCATTCCCCAAGAAACCTTCCAGCCCCTGACTGAACGTATGCCTGCGAGAGTGGAAGCTGTCATCAAGGCTAAGGAGGGGCCAACACCATATTGAAGGCCAGCATTACCCATGGAGGAGGCCACGAAATTTTAAGTCATTTCCAGACAGGTGTCCGGATACTTTTGCTGATATAGTGTACGTGGCTGTGACACTGGAACGAGAAAAGGCTGCACTACTGAAACTATGGACTATGACAATGGAAAAAAGTAAATGCGAGACTTGGTGTCTTTTAGACACATTCCCAAGACAACATTCCCAAGACAACAAAATAGAAAACAGATAATCGTTGATATTGGGCACTACCCTACCACGCTGTCAGTATTTTGGCGTGCCTTTTATTACTTCAGGAAGCAAAGCTGTAATTGCCTTTGTAAGAGGTACTGTAAAGAAGAAGCAGTCGTGCTCGGGGCAGCGTGAGTGTTTTACCTTCCGGTGGGCGTGGCTCTTCTTGTTTCCCCGAGGTAACGTTACCCCTACGCCCACGCGCTGGGCCGTTGTGGTGCGACCGTTACCTGCACGCAGTGCGCAGTGCGTGGGAGGTGACCGCCCATCCGGCGTCGTCCCGTTGCGTGCTGACCCACAACACAAGCCGCGGGGAAGAGCCTCTGGTGTAAACAGTTCGGGGCAGGCGAGCCGGCACCGCTTCGTTTTGTGTGCGTGTGTGTGTGTGTGTGTGTGTGTGTGTGTGTGTGTGTGTGTGTGTGGTTGGGGCGGGTGGGGGGGGGGGGGAGCTATTTGCTAACGCTCCTTTACCACTCTTGGTTTTTGTTTTCTTTTTACTGCAGATAAAGTGGATGATCAAAGTTTATTCTGCATTTTAGCCCGTGAAGTGTATCCAAGGCTTGTTGATATCAGTGCTTCTGGATGTGGGAAACCAAAATCAAAATAGTCTTGAATCGGGAAATGGGAAGTAAGTGGCTGTGCGGAATGTAGAATGGTTGACAAGGCATACAGCCGGCTGAGTTACGAGGGTCGTTATAACTTGTCGTATGCCGTGGTATAGAACTTCTCAGTATAGCTCTGCGAAATATTGTCCAGAACAGCTGTCACCTGGTCATCACTAGTGAAATGTTGTTCCTTCAGTTTTCGAGAGAGCATGAAATATCTGGATGACAGATATGGAGAAAAAGCAGGATTTCATAGCGTAAGCGTGAACAGAGGGAGGACGAATTGACACGCTTTTCTTGCCTCTTCTGCTTGATCTCAGGCAGCCCATTCGTCAGAAGAATTCGGTAATACTACAACGTAATGGTATCTCCTCTTCTTGCGTGTTGGAAGGACAATTGCTGATATTGCGCAATCTCATATATGACTGCCTCTTTTCATTCTTTGGTGCAGCAGAATCTATGTGTTACACTGTTTGTTGGGTCATAACGGTGAACCCTAAATCCACTGAAACGTCCCCTTTTGAACAATTATACATGACTGTGGTTAAACTGACACACAATATTTTTAGCGCAACGCAATCTCACTTTCAATAATCCCTACAAAAGAATGGCCCTTACTAACATTAACCTATACCTTTCACAAATCACTTACCTCACCAAAAATCTTCGTTACTCGAACTACTGCAATACAGCGAGCGCCAATACTGCCAGCTAAATAAAAGATTCTAACTACTGAAGGCACTAACTACTGATAGGCATAGTTAGCAAATGAAAGATTTTGTAAAGAACAAACAATGTATTTACCTCAACAGTGTTCAAAAGTCATAATATATATAAGTTCATGACATCCAGTCTTACAAATTTACTATCTCTGATGGACACACGTCCAGATCATCCGCCCTCAAAACTCCGCCATCTCTCTCCCCCCATCCACCACTGCTGGCGGCTCACCTCCAACTGCGCAACGCTACGCGCTGTTAACAGCCAACTGCCCAACGCTACAATGGCGAATATTGCAACAATGCCGACCAGCCTCAGACTGCACACAGCACAGTCAGTGATTTTCATATAGAGCGCTACATGTCGTAACCAATATAAAAACCTAAACAGCCTACTTACACCATATATCGTGGTCATATGAGTGAAAACCATGTAATATTTTCCTTGCACTTTCTTACTATTTCCCTTTACGGTATGTTACGCTGATGCGTTTGACTGAGTATTAACAAACGAGTGACCAATCGACTGACACATTATAACGTATCTTGTGCACCGGTGCTATGATAATATCAACTTATCGGACAATTGTTTTGATGGTAATGACTGCCAGACAGCAAAAAGGCTTTCACTTTTATAACGTCACTTGATTCGTCTATCCCATACTGCCTTCTTTTTCCTGATGCGTCTTCGAGATCTGTATGACCAAAGCAAAACCAACATTTCCTTCTCTTTCACACTCTCATATACTGGAGCATTACTCTCATACACAATGCACAATATCCATTTCATCGTGTGTTTCCTTCGGCACTAGCTAGCCCGCTTCTCGCAACAGCAACGCCGCCATTCGATGCTAGTCACAAATAACTGCACGAGCCGCAGACAAACAAATGGCGCCTCCAACGCATACTCTCGCCTTCAAATAATCGTATTTACACTATTTGTAGTCAAAGTAAAAAGTTTATGAACTCCCTTCATTAATGAACACGGCACCGTGCTTGCTGGATAATTTTACGAAAGTAATATCGCAGGCAAACCAGTTGAAGAACTGAAAACCTAAAATCCTCTTCAGATTGCAAATGACAGGATTGTGTGTGCGTGGCAGATAAACCAGATGCAGACGTTGTCACAAGAGAAGAAGGGAACAGAATATGCATGCTTTATTGCCATGATACAGCAACATTATTGTGGCCAGCAGAAGCTTACACTGCAATGCTACTGTCAGGTTTCTTTTCTTCTAAATATCATTTCTGCCTTGAAGAGTAAAGCGGGCTCTTTGAAATCCAACCCACACGTTATGAGCTCCGTTATTTTCAGCCAAATTCCAGCAAGCAGAGAGTAAGGTAAGGCGGATCCCAGTTTGGATATTTGGGAGGTTTTCCCAATTGAGACATCTGCTTATCTCCCGAAAAAATTACTCGGAACTAGTTTCTCAAGTAATCAAGAATCATTTTCATTATCAAGCCGGATTTATCTACAACGAATTCGAATAAGGCCGTAGAACGTTACTATAAATAGAGAGTGGAACGGAAGTTTATTGTTTTAGCGCGAATACTGACAGGTGAGAAAGCTCTGCGGAGGATCGATAATTAATGCAGCAACTGGCAGTTAGAAAGGAATAAGTGCAACATATTGCGCATAAATTGATATGGTGTACACAACAACAAGAGCGGCGCTAGAGGCTTGTGACTGTGTTTGAACCTCAGTAGTAGCAGATTAGTGATTTCGAGTGTTCTGATGCTGCAGTAATTAATGTTTTTACTTTGTGAGTAAATACGCAATTACAGACTGGCGATTATTTTGAACCGATTCTGCCTGCCTTTAATACTGTAACACGAGCCGTACTGCCGTGGAGAAAATGAAGCGCGGCGTCATCATCGTGACTTAAACAATATGTAACTTTATCCGCATTTCCAGATTACCCCCTATATTCGAATATAAAAACTGGGCTTATATTTAGGGCTAATTAGTATGGACGCGGCTGCTGTTTTATGAGTGTTAATGGTGAGTACAGCCGCGACGAGTAATAACCAGTGATGTAATTTGCAATCAGTAAAGTGGACATACAATGCTTCCCCGGAAATCCGAACTGGAGGCTGTTAAAAACTTTCTAAACTTCATGAAAGAAACAATCAGATGTACTAACTACAGATACGGTACAATAAATTCATAGTATCCAACACGGTTCTAAATTCTTAAAATTATGTCGATCTTTTTTTTCAGATTGACAGCATAGATGTTCAGACACATCAGCTGTTCATGCAGAATTTCGCTATTCGTCTGCGCCACATCATGGCCAATAATGGCAGGCATATCGTGTTGAAAAAAGTGTGTGCAGGTCGTGGTTTGTAACTAAATTACGTTTTTTTCATATAATTCGATAATTGTCACCATGTAGCTGCACTTTAATTACAACCATCCGCTATTATGGGTACATGAGTCCGGAAACACTTAGTTTACATTTCATTTCATAGCCTATCAGGTATTCTGGATTACGATGTTATTCCGAGACTGTACGTTCCTAGAAGAGTTCAAATTCAAATGGCTCTAAGCACTATGGGACTTAACATCTGAGGTCATCAGTCCCCTAGACTTAGAACTACTTAAACCTAACTAATCTGAGGACATCACATACATCCATGCCCGAGGCAGGATTCGAATCTGTGACCGTAGCAGCAGCGCGGTTCCGGACTGGAGTGCCTAGAACCGCTCGGCCACAGCGGCCAGCTCCTAGAACAGTCACACAGTATATTGCTTCATCAAATGTTCAAAAATGTTCAAATGTGTGTGAGTTCCTAAGGGACCAAACTGTTGAGGCAATCGGTCCCTAGACTTACACACTACTTAAGCTAACTTATGCTAAGAACAACACGGACACTCATACCCGAAGGAGAACTCGAACCTCCGGCGGGATGTGCTGTGCAATCCGGGACATGGCAAATCAGACCTCGTGGCCACTCTGCGCGGCGAAGTTGCTTCATCCTTTGTATATCAGCAGGAAAACCATGAACGTAAAGTTAGAGATATTCGAGTTCACACGGAGAGTTAGCAACAATCGTTCTTCATGCGATCTGTCCCGTTTTGTGTACCATGGGGGATCAGTCCCATCACTTATTAATTCATGTGGTATACATCTCTCAATTGCTGTCGATACTATCTCTTTGAAATCATTCCACAACTTTTCTACGCTTACATGATCAGATCGGATGGCGTGAAGACTGTCGCTTCGAACGGCGTTAATAGCATTTTTATCAGTTTTTTTAAATATATATTCTCTGCTTTTCTTTATGACAGCTGTAGGTGTCACGGTATTCAGCCTAGCAGCAGTTGCCTTGTCGTCGCTAATCCCTGTATTCATCGTGACACTTTCTATTTGTCCAGGATTATTTGTTTCTAAGAGGTCAAGTATGCTTTCGCAACCATTTGCGCTTCAAGTGGGCTCATGAAGTAATTGTTCGAAATTATTTTCTGAGAGAGCATTAAGTACAATTTCGGATGACGTTTTATGCCTGCCGCCAGCTTTAAACGTATAATTTTTCCAGCATATTGAGGGTTCATTGAAGTCACCACCGACTGTAATTGTATGAATGGGGCACCTACTTGAAAAGAGACTCAAGTTTTCTTTGAACTGTTTAGCAACTATACCTTCTGAGTCGGGGGAGAGGGGGGGGGGGGGGGTCTGTAAAACGATACAATTAATAGTTTAGTCTGACTGTCAAGTATAACCTCTACCCATAGTATTTCGCAGGAACTATCTACTTCAATTTCACTACAAGGTATACTAACTCTGACAGCAATAAATACCACCAACACTATTTAATCTATCCTTTCTGAACACTGTTAGGTTATTTGAAAAAATTTCGGCTGAACTCATTTCCGGTTTTCGCCAACTTTCCGTACCTATTGAAACGTCCCCTTAGAAAAATTAATGAATTACTGTGCTGATAAACCTCTTACATTATTTGATTTTCAAACAGCTGAGCAGAACTGAACGTACTCAGACATTTCGCTCTTTCCCTATTCTGATCAACACTAAACTGACACACAATATTTTTAGCGCAACGCAATCTGACTTTTAATAATCCCTGCAAAAGCAGTGACCCGTGGTCTAGGGGTAGCGTCTTTGATTCATAATCAAAACGTCTTCGATCCCAGGTTCGATCCCCGCCACTGCCTAAATTTTCATAAATAATCACCATTGGCGGCCGAAGACTTCCGGCATAAGAAGTCAGCCTCATTCTGCCAACGGCCTTGTCAAAAGAGGGCGGAGGAGCGGATAGAGGTTCAGGGCACTCTCTTGTCCTAGGGGTGGGAAATTGCCCCTAAAGGCGGAAGAATCAGCAATGATCAACGACATGAGGATGCAGAAGGCAATGGAAACCACTGCATTAAAGACACGTAACGTGTATCAACAGGACACGTGGCCTGTAATTGAAGAACTGTCATGATGATCTCTCCATTGGCAAAAGATTCCGGAATAGTCCCCCATTCGGATCTCCGGGAGGGGACTGCCAAGGGGGAGGTTACCATGAGAAAAAGATTGAAAACGAATGGATAACGTTCTACGAGTCGGGGCGTGGAATGTCAGAAGCTTGAACGTGGTAGGGAAACTAGAAAATCTGAAAAGGGAAATGCAAAGGCTCAATCTGGATATAGTTGGGGTCAGTGAAGTGAAGTGGAAGGAATACAAGGATTTCTGGTCAGATGAGTATCGGGTAATATCAACAGCAGCAGAAAATGGTATAACAGCTGTAGGATTCGTTATGAATAGGAAGGTAGGGCAGAGGGTGTGTTCCTATGAACAGTTCAGTGACCGGGTTGTTCTAATCACAATCGACAGCAGACCAACACCGACAACGATAGTTCAGGTATACATGCCGCCGTCGCAAGCTGAAGATGAACAGATAGAGAAAGTGTATCAGGATATTGAAAGGGTAATGCAGTATGTAAAGGGGGACGAAAATCTAATAGTCATGGGCGACTGGAATGCAGTTGTAGGGGAAGGAGTATACGAAAAGGTTACAGGAGAATATGGGCTTGGGACAAGGAATGAAAGAGGAGAAAGACTAATTGAGTTCTGTAACAGGTTTCAGCTAGTAATAGCGAATACCCTGTTCAAGAATCACAAGAGGAGCAGGTATACTTGGAAAAGGCCGGGAGATACGGGAAGATTTCAATTAGATTACATAATGGTCAGACAGAGATTCCGAAATCAGATACTGGATTGTAAATCATACCCAGGAGCAGATATAGACTCAGATCACAATATAGTAGTGATGAAGAGTAGGCTGAAGTTCAAGACATTAGTCAGGAAGAATCAATACGCAAAGAAGTGGGATACGGAAGTACTAAGGAATGACGAGATACTTTTGGAGTTCTCTAACGCTATAGATACAGCAATAAGGAATAGCGCAGTAGGCAGTACAGTTGAAGAGGAATGGACATCTCTAAAAAGGGCCATCACAGAAGTTGGGAAGGAAAACATAGATACAAAGAAGGTAGCTGCGAAGAAACCATGGGTAACAGAAGAAATACTCAATTGATTGCTGAAAGGAGGAAGTACAAACATGTTCTGGGAAAATCAGGAATACAGAAATACAAGACGCTGAGGAATGAAATAAATAGGAAGTGTAGGGAAGCTAAGACGAAATGGCTGCAGGAAAAATGTGAAGACATCGAATAAGATATGATTGTTGGAAGAACAGACTCAGCATACAGGAAAGTCAAAACAACATTTGGTGACATTAAAAGCAACGGTGGTAACATTAAGAGTGCAACGGGAATTCCACTGTTAAATGCAGAGGAGAGAGCAGATAGGTGGAAAGAATACATTAAAAGCCTCTATGAGGGTGAAGATTTGTCTGATGTGATAGAAGAAGAAACGGGAGTCAATTTAGAAAAGATAGGGGATCCAGTATTGGAATCGGAATTTAAAAGAGAGCGTTGGAGGACTTACAGTCAAATAAGGCAGAAGGGATAGATAACATTCCATCAGAATTTCTAAAATCATTGGGGGAAGTGGCAACAAAACGACTGTTCACGTTGGTGTGTAGAATATATGAGTCTGGCTACATACTATCTGACTTTCGGAAAAGCATCATCCACACAATTCCGAAGACGGCAAGAGCTGTCAAGTGCGAGAATTATCGCACAATCAGCTTAACAGCTCATGCATCGAAGCTACTTACAAGAATGATTGGCGACTCCATGTTGTCTTGTGCACTACGACCAGATAACAGGTATACTTGAAAAAAGAGACAGCATTGGTCGTATATTTTTTACTATTGCAAAATCGATTTTCTGTCACTGAGTGACCATCTTCAGTGCTATATTGTATAACTTAAATTGGGATGCACTGTTGTCACTAAGCTTACGGCAATCACATAGAGTCTATATGATTGCCGTAAGCTTAGTGACAACAGTGCATCCCAATTTAAGTTATACAATATAGCACTGAAGATGGTCACTCAGTGACAGAAAATCGATTTTGCAATAGTAAAAAATATACGACCAATGCTGTCTCTTTTTTCAAGTATACTTACAAGAATAATATACAGAAGAATGGAAAACAAAATTGAGAATGCGCTAGGTGACGAGGAAAAGTAAAGGGACGAGAGAGGCAATTCTGACGTTGCGGCTAATAATGGAAGCAAGGCTAAAAAAAAATCAAGACACTTTCATAGGATTTGTCGACCTAGAAAAAGCGTTCGACAATATAAAATGGTGCAAGCTGTTCGAGATTCTGAAAAAAGCAGGGGTAAGCTATAGGGAGAGACGGGTCATATACAATATGTACAACAACCAAGAGGGAATAATAAGAGTGGACGATCAAGAACGAAGTGCTCGTATTAAGAAGGGTGTAAGACAAGGCTGTGGTCTTTCGCCCCTATTCTTCAATCTGTAACTCGAGGAAGCAATGATGGAAATAAAAGAAAGGTTCAGGGGTGGAATTAAAATACAAGGTGAAAGGGTATCAATGATACGATTCGCTGATGACATTGCTATCCTGAGTGAAAGTGAAGAAGACTAAATGATCTGCTGAACGGAATGAAAAGTCTAATGAGTAGACAGTATGGTTTGAGAGTAAATTGGAGAAAGACGAAGGTAATGAGAAGTAGTAGAAATGAGAACAGCGAGAAACTTAACATCAGGACTGATGGTCACGAAGTCAATGAAGTTAAGGAATTCTGCTACCTAGGCAGTAAAATAACCAATGACGGACGGAGCAAGGAGGACATCAAAAGCAGACTCGCTATGGCAAAAAAGGCATTTCTGGCCAAGAGAAGTCTACTAATATCAAATACCGGCCTTAATTTGAAGAAGAAATTTCTGAGGATGTACGTCTGGAGTACAGCATTGTATGGTAGTGAAACATGGACTGTGGGAAAACCGGAACAGAAGAGAATCGAAGCATTTGAGATATGGTGCTATAGACGAATGTTGAAAATTAGGTGGACTGATAAGGTAAGGAATGAGGAGGTTCTACGCAGAATCGGAGAGGAAAGGAATAGGTGGAAAACACTGATAAGGAGAAGGGACAGGATGATAGGACATCTGCTAAGACATGAGGGAATGACTTCCATGTTACTAGAGGGGGCTGTAGAGGGCAAACATTGTAGAGGAAGACAGAGATTGGAATACGTCAAGCAAATAATTGAGGACGTAGGTTGCAAGTGCTACTCTGAGATGAAGAGGTTAGCACAGGAAAGGAATTCGTGACGAGGCGCATCAAACAAGTCAGTAGACTGATGACAAAAAAAAAAAGAATGGCCCTAACTAACATTAACCTATGCCTTTCACAAATCACTTACCTCACAAAAATTTTCGTTACTCGAACTACTGCAATACGGCGAGCGCCACTGCTGCCAGCTAAATAACAATAAAAAACTACTGAAGGCACTAACTATTGATAGGCATATTTAGCAAATGAAAGACTTTGATAGAGAACAAACAATGTATTTACCTTAATAGTGTTCAAAAGTCACATTATCTATATCAGTCCATGATATGCAATATTACAAATTTACTGTCTCTGTCCAGATCATCCGCTCTCAAAACTCCGCCATCTCACTGCCCACATCCACCAGTGCTGGCGGCTCACCTCCAACTGCGCAACGCTACGCGCTGTTAACAGCCAACTGCCCAACACTACAATGGCGAATATTGCAACAATGCCAACCAGCCTCAGACTGCACACAGCACAGTCAGTGATTTTCATACCGAGCGCTACGTGGCGTTACCAATATAAAAACCTAAACAGCCTACTTACACTATAAGTATTTGAGCCTCAGTGCTTTCTATTAGGGCTCGGAGCTCTGGCTCTTTCCGAACAAATCTACGACAATTTACAACTAGAATACCGATCGTTTCTACAACTACCTTATTTTGTTTTACCTGCCCCCTTTCAGATGGACGCCCTTCTGTGGTTTCCTGAGACCCTCTAACCTAAAAAAACCGCCAAGTCACTTCCACACATCCCCAGCTACCCGTGTAGCCGCTTCTTGTGTGTAGTGGACTCCTGACCTATTAAGCGGAACCCGGAAACCCACCACCCGATGGCGATAGTGAAGGATTGTGCAGCCTACACGGTCACAGGACCACCTGAGCCACTGATTCAGACCCTCCACTCGGCTTTGCACCAAAGGACCCCAGTCGGCTCTGTCGATGATGCCGTAGATTGTGAGCTCCGCTTTAATGTCGGCAGCAAGACTAGCAGTCTTTACTATTTCCCCTAACCTCCCGAAACCAGAGAGAATCTTCTATGATCCAAAGCGACACACGTCATTGGTACCGTCATGGGTCACCACCTGCAGTTAGCTGTACCCTGCACTCTTCATGGCATCCGGAAGCACGCCTGCCACATTCGGAGTCCGATATGCACACGGAGTGTACACTGACTTCCTTCCAACAGGTGCACCGGAAGAGCTATACCACGTCTGCCGGACCTAAATCAACGCAATACATCAACGCATCCAGGATTCAGACAAATAGTGAATTAAAGCTTAATTTTTAATGGAGAACGTTTCATGTGTTAAGTAGGTAGTTGCGTTCCTGTGAGTTCCCATAGTTAATGAACTATAGAGAGTAGTAGAAAATGAGCTCTAACATGGGAATAAAGCGTTTCCATACAGCGTATTGACTCACGTGTGAGGAATACAGTGTGAACTACGAATATCTTCATAACACAACTATCTGTTTACTGGTTGGTGGCAAACACTCTTTGATCGAAGATGCAAACATTCTTTTACATTTATTATTGGACTGTGCGCCAGCATCGAGGTACAATAAATGACCTTATGAACACTCCTTGTTCTACAAACTGCTACAGAAGATGTGTTCAGGGTGATTTTTTCCACCGTGTTCAAACTCTAGCGAGTAATCGATGAGAGGATCCAGAACAAAAAAATATCTAATGAACTTATGTCCGGAAATGCATGGTTTTCTTGCTAGAGACCATTTATTCAATTATACGTTGTTACAGAGACTGCGGACTAATACGCACTGTATCATGCAGCCACAGTTATAGTATGTATTGAAAATCGTCTCCATGTGCCTCATGGCATGTGTGTACGCGCCGCAGCATGTTCCGTCTCACACATTCACATTGGCCAGGCTGCATCCGAACAGTGTCAATGGCAGCACGAATACCACGAATACCAGTGTCATGGCTCTGCATACACAATACTTCTCAGACGATCCCATAATCAGGATCAGCACGGGCGACCAGGGAAGACACGATTGAGATGCGTTCGAACGTTAAAGACGAATTGGAATCGAGCATCATTATCTAGCATTCACATAACCCTTCGAATCTTCAATTGTACACTGCTGGCCACCGTAAACGCAACACCCTGAAGGAAGCATCCGATTCAAGTGAATTTTACACCGTGGGTTTGCAGCGATGAGATATGCAACTGATTAGAATTTCAGAGCAGACGCACATCACGCGCGCCTGTGGCGCCAACTCATAGCGCCATTTAAGGCTTGGCGATTTCGACGAGTGTACGTTCGGCACGTGTGTTAACCTTGTGGTTGTTTCACAAGACGATCAGTTATGCCTCGTAGACAACAGCGAACATCGTTTGATCAAGTATCCGAGTTCGACGGAGGAAGGATAGTGGCTTACAGAGATTGTGGATTATCATACAGAGAAATCGCTAGTCGTGTTGGACGAAACCAAACAACTGTAATGCGGATATGTGACCGCTGGATGCAGGAGGGTACGACGGACCGACGTGGTCGATCGCATTCACCTCGGTGTACCACTGCACGTGCTGATAGGCAAATTGTGCCCATGGCAGTGACGGATCGCTCAGTGACATCCCGAACCATAGCACAACACATTGCGTCTGTAACGCATCATCCAGTGTCTGCGCGTACCATTCGACGCCGTTTACAGCAGAGTGGTCTGTCCGCAAGACGTCCATTGCTTCGTCTACCATTGACGCAGAACCACAGACGTCTCCGTCGCCAATGGTGTGATGACAGACGGATGTGGACGGCAGAATGGAATGACGTTGTCTTTACTGACGAGGCACGCTTCTGTCTGCAGCACCACGATGGTCGGATTCGAGTGTGGAGACACCGTGGAGAGAGGATGCTGGACAGCTGCATTATGCACCGCCACACTGGTCTTGCACCGGGTATTATGGTATGGGGTGGTATTGGATATTACTCTCGCACGCATCTAGTACGCATTGCCGGTACTTTAAATAGCCGGCGCTACATATCCGAGGTGCTGGAGCCAGTTGTCCTTCCTTACCTTCAGGACTCGGCCACAGCCATATTTCAACAGGATAATGAGCGACCACACGTGGCACGCATTGTCCAAAGGTTCTTCGTCAATAACCAGATTGAATTGCTTCCCTTTCCCGGCTCGCTCTCCGGATTTTTCGCCGATAGAAAACATGTAGTCCATGGTTGCTCAACGAGTGACCCAGATTACATCCCCAGCTGCCACACCAGATGATCTTTGGCAACGTGTGGAAGCTGCTTGGGCTGCTGTACCCCAGGAACACATCCAACGTCTCTTTGACTCAATGCCGAGACGTGTGGCAGCGGTGATCTCCAACAATGGCGGCTACTCTGGCTACTGATTCTGGCAGGAACCACATGCCACAGACGTCTGTAAACGTAATCATTTGATACTTGGTCAACATGTTATCTACAAAATAAATCTTGTTGTGCTACCTCTTGTCTTTCTTGGTGTTGCATTTACGGTGGCCAGCAGTGTACTTCTTCCAGCAGGGGAGGCAAAGTCACACGCAAAGTACGTCGATAGTTTCGACCTGTTGGGCGACTTGGAATGAAGACTGATACGGTCGCCAGTTATCTCGGCCCACACATTCCAGCTGCACCGATGCTGATGATTCGCTGTCACCATACCATGGTGGTTGTGCATACTATCCCACAGATAACTGATATGAAAGTTAAAGATACAACTCCGCGTAAAGGTGGCCTCATCTGTGCATAGGATCGTGGTTACATGGTGGAGAAACCAGTGACAAAACCGCTCCAGATGTGGAAAGTCTGTCGTTAGTAAGCCCTGCACACTCTGTAAGTGATAAGGGTAGTAACAATTGTCAAGGAGAATGTTCAACATTGTCGTCTGGCTTACCCTATACTGGAAAGGGGGGAGGGGGGGGGGGGGCAACTGCCTGGTAGTGACACGGCGGTCGCATTCCACAGTGTTAAAAACATTTTTCAGGTGTCCGAACATTCCGGGCACGTCCTTCATGATTTCGTGCTTCCTGAAACGACCCTATTTCGGACAAACGGGGCAACACTGTTGCAAACACTGAATACTGTGGTTGTTGTCGGCGGGGATAGGTCTCCTGATACAACCTTGCTGCCCGCCTCCCGTTGTCATTTGCCTTTCCGTAGGTAAACATTATCTTGGCAAGCTCTCGATTCGAATTCTGAACTATTGCGTACAACACTGTATCACATCCACTACAAGGTGAGTCAGCACGAGAAGTGAATCGGACACAACATTACCAATTACTATGGCAAGAGAGGGTGCTAGGGCATGTCGCATGAGGAATAGTACCATTCTCTAGGCAGAAACTATGCATACTATAACTGTGGCTGCGTGGAACAGTGCCTATTACACTGCCGTCTCTGTAACAAAGTATGATTGAATAAATGATCTCTAGCATGGAAACCATGCGTTTCCGGACATAAGTCCAGTGGAAATTTTTTGTTCCGTATTCTCTCATCGATCAACCCCTACAATTTGTACACGGTGGAAAAAAATCACCCTGTATAATGCAGTTACTATACAGGAGGTCTCAAAAAGAACGATTCATTTTCATCAAAACATTAATGTAATTAATTCTTCTTCCAGAGGTCTACAGAGATTCTCTCTGTAGAAGCCAGAAGAGCCATTGTTTCTAGGAAGCTTGGTGGTAAATATTCGAAGAGGTGAGTGAATTGTACAGCCGAACATCAGGAAAAGAGCCACCAAAAAGAACCAATAGCACTCTTCTTATCAAAAATTTCAGCAGAAGAGGAAGTGTGTTTAATGAGGACGACCATTAGTGTACAATGAAGCAATCCAGAGCATTGAGGAGGCCACAGAAAGCAGCCCACGCGCTTCCGTTCGTCGGCTGAGCTATGAGTTGAACATTCCACCATCCACAGTCTCGTATACCTTTCATTTTACACTGAGAAGACAGCGTGTCACGTCCAGGCAATACACCACCTTGAGGAAGAAGATTATTCCGTCCATATGGAAATGTGTGCTGACATTTTGGAACCCGTGGGTAACGAAAACCTGTTAGAGAACCTCCTCTGCACAGACGAGGCCACATTTCACACATGTAGCTTAGTGAACCGTCAAAACCGCGTGATATGGGCCGACAACAATCCTCGCGAGGCGCAAGAATGGGAGAGAACAGCCCGAGACTTAACGTGTCGCTAGGGATGATCAAATCATATCTCGGACCAGTTGACATACTTCAACTTTTCGTGGCACACAATTGTAATATGACGGAATTCTGAATCCTGCTGTGTAGCAGTAGAACTGGACTCCTTCCCATTTCGCTCTGAAAGTTCTAGAGTACGTCAACCGCAAGTTCACTTGACGGTAGTTCGGTAGAGGTTCACCACTTATGTAGGCTCCGAGGTTACATAATCTTGACGCCACTTTTCCGCGTGTTGGTTACATCAAGACTCATGTGAAGAGGGTTAAATGTCTACTCTGAATGAGCTGTGTGATCGGATCTGGAGGTGGTTAAAGCATCGTACCTGATCAACTACGGGAAGTTAAAAATGGTTCAAATGGCTCTGAGCACTATGCGTCTTAACATCTATGGTCATCAGTCCCCTAGAACTTAGAACTACTTAAACCTAACTAACCTAAGGACATCACACACATCCATGCCCGAGGCAGGATTCGAACCTGCGACCGTAGCAGTCGCGCGGTTCCGGACTGAGCGCCTAGAACCGCTAGACCACCGCGGCCGGCCTACGGGAAATGTTCCGGACTACGGTAGAAATGTTCTGCTGACATACAGGACGGTCACGCTGAAGTTAAATGATTTCTAACTTCTCATTTGTGCCCTGATAGTGTAGATATAATTCTGTATTAAACATATGTTTTATGAAAATGAATTGTTACTTTCGTAGCACCACCGACACAACTACGTACAGCATATCACCATTTAATAGTTTGCATGGCCATTCCTGCCGTGTTTACTTCAGTGCTAACGGAGGTGGGCCTCTATTATAAGCTTAACACTACCACTAATTTCCTATTTTACTACGTACAACCACCACCACTATAAAATAGTTGTTATGGTTGCAAGAAAGAGTGTCGAAGCTCCCACAACATCGTACCTTCCCACCACCACTATCGCCGCTACCAAAAAGAAGAAGAAGAAGAACGAAAACCAACAATAACAACAACAGCAGCATTAGCAACAAAATTTCACAAAGTCCTAATCTGTGTGCACTCTTTCCGCAATAATTACTGTATAATTTTTCTATGTATTAGCACTCTCAGACAGAGTTTTCCTGCGTTGGATGTGACTAGTTATGGATGGAAGACAGATGCCCCCTCTACGTGCGACCAGCCCACAGTGGGCAACCGGGCGTCCGACCATTATTGTAGCATGCGACCAACAAACGGCCTTTGTAAATGTTGCTGAGGCCGAAGTTGTTTACAGCTGTATACGACAGCGCGTACGATGGACGACGGCCTATTTATATGACCAGCGGTTGATGCAGGTCCAACTACGCACAGAGTTTTGAGTTTATATTACAGTACGTGGTTTCCAGGTTACATGCTTTACCCTTGTAGTGAAACCTGAATCGTGTGGCTCTGTATTATTCAGAGTCATCAGGTCTACTGCCCACCAACGTCTGACATAAACTTGGATGCCGAAAGAAATTGTCATTGATCCAAGAAGATACCACATAACACTGGCCTAAGCTAAATCTGCTAGTAATCGATAACTGCAGTAGTTAACAAGCCCTGAAATAACTCTTTTACCTCACTCTGCAACCCCATGATAAAGAAAAGTCGCAGCTACAGCGAAGCCTAAAACTGCAACTTCCACGCAACCTCTTCCAGGAATGAACAAACTGTTATTTTCACGTATCAATGTAGTCTCCATGACTCATGTCATAAAATTATGTACCTGGACGATCAACAATATACTCCAAATACTTTAATATTACATAGCACTTAACAGCGAGAAAGTATCAGGATTGATTGTCACGAAGTAGATGAAGTTAAAGAATCCTACTACCTAGGCAGC
This sequence comes from Schistocerca serialis cubense, assembly GCF_023864345.2. NCBI lineage: Eukaryota > Metazoa > Arthropoda > Insecta > Orthoptera > Acrididae > Schistocerca > Schistocerca serialis. The sequence continues at coordinate 173,007,478 of NC_064641.1, forward strand.
AAAATAGCCATGACGGACGTAGCAAGGAGAACATCAAAAGCAGACTAGCAATGGCAAAAAGGGTATTCCTGGCCAAGAGAAGTCTACTAATATCAAATATTGTCCTTAATTTGAGGAAGAAATTTCTGAGGATGTACGTCTGGAGTACAGCATTGTTTGGTAGTGAAACATATACTGTGGGAAAACCGGAACAGAAGAGAATCGAAGCATTTGGGATGTGGTACTACAGACGAATGTTGAAAATTAGGTGGACTGATAAGGTAAGGAATGAGATGGTTCTGCGCAGAATTGGAGAAGAAATGAATATGTGGAAAACACTGATAAGGAGAAGGGACAGGATGATAGGACATCTGTTAAGACATGAGAGAATGACTTCCATGGTACTAGAGGGAGCTGTAGAGGGCAAAAACTGTAGAGGAAGACAGAGATTGGAATACGTCAAGCAAATAATTGAGGACGTAGGTTGCAAGTGCTACTCTGAGATGAAGAGATTAGCACAGGAGAGGAATTCGTGGCGGGCAGCCTCAAACTAGTCAGAAGACTGATGACAAAAAAAAAAAAAAAAACAAAAAAAAAAACTTTTGAATGTGCAGAACGTGAAATATTTACGAATACTGCACAAAACACAAGCTCATATCTGACAGCAATAAAAACTGTAGAAAATGGCGGAAATTTCTAACGGCGGTCTCTTGCGCGCATTCCTTCATGTGATTCTGAAGTCAGTCGCTAGACTGGAGTACCGACCAAAAAATATCGTTTGTTCCTGCTCGTACAATATTCTCCGCTTCACTTTTCCGTGATGTACAACGCCTCTTTTGTAGCGTCTGTCACAGGGAATTTGATAAACATCAACGTGAGGGTAACGCCCTCACTAAACGAACTGGTCATGAGAAGTCCCGACCTTCCTTATATCTTCTGAATCTCCTGTGGTAATCCAAACTGTGTGAGGCTAATTAACTGGCAAAATGAAAGTGTGCAGCGAGCAGCCGACGAGATGGTGTGGCGAAGACGAGTTGAAAAATCGCGCTACGGCTCTACCTGAAGCAAGAGAGCTAACAGTATCCTGATCATACATTACGGGTAATTACACAGCAGGAGTAATATGAGTAAAGTTTTGAAACGCCACAGGCTGGCCGGCGCCCAAGGCAACACCTTCCATGTACTCGGTATAAGGACGTCTAGCCTCACCAGAGATCTGCGCACGGACGATGCAAGCGAGTGTTTATTGTTGGAGGGAGTTGGCAATTTAATTATAATGGTGGTATAAATACTACAGTCATAGAGTTTAATCCGCTAATAGATTTGAATTCATAACACAAGCCAAAGAACAAATTATTCAGACATACAAATTAGGATCGCCGCTCTGAGATCATCCTGATATTATTATTTCCTTCTTCTTATTTTCATAGCGATGTTGTGTACTCAGCTCACGTTCTTGCAGTTTTGTAATATTTTGTATTAAACCAAGGCTGAATTAATTTGCTAGTTCTGACACTAACTGAACATTCAAATTGTTCAAACGGCTCTTAGCACTATGCCGGCTGGAGTGGCCGTGCGGTTCTAGGCGCTACAGTCTGGAACCGAGCGACCGCTACGGTCGCAGGTTCGAATCCTGCCTCCGGCATGGATGTGTGTGATGTCCTTAGGTTAGTTAGGTTTAATTAGTTCTAAGTTCTAAACGACTGATGACCTCAGAAGTTAAGTCGCATAGTGCTCAGAGCCATTTGAACCATTTTTTAGCACTATGGGACTTAACATCGGAGGTTATCAGTCCCCTAGACTTAGAACTACTTAAACCTAACTAACCTAATGACATCACACACATCCATGCCCGAGGCAGGATTCGAACCTGCGACCGTAGCAGCAGCGCGGTTCCAGAATGAAGCGCCTAGAACAGATCGGCCACCGCGGCCGGCTAATTGAACTTTGATGCAGCTAATATTGTCCAGAAATTGTATTTCTGGATAATTTACTCTCTGCTTTGTGTTATATCGTGTGTCTGAAACATACCTGGGTTCGAACTTAACTAGAGGCAACTAATTATTCACAATCGATGCAAAAGAGTTACATGTTTGCACCTGTTACTGTCCTTCAAAATAGTCACCAGCGTTGTGTAGAGCCCTTTGCCATCGATGTGGAAGGCGTAGTATACCGTTAGCAGAGCCTGTTATGTTGATGGTGCGAATGGAGCGGTCTACGGCCTGTCGAATCTCTGGAACAGTCCAGAAGCGAATGCCACGAAGTGGTTCCTTCATCTTCGGAATCGAATCAAAGTCACTAGGTCTTAGGTCGTATTACTGGTCGTGTTTGGAGTATCACCTGCGATCAGCTTTGCGAAAGAAGCGGTGACACTCACTGCGCAACCCACCCATCATTTTGCACGACAAGGCGCGGGCGCATACAGCGCAAGATGTGGCTGCTCTGTTCGGTCGATGGGAATGGGAAGTACTGTACCATCCACCACACGCCCCGGACTTAAGTCCTTGTGATTTTTGATTACATTCCGAAGATGAAGGAACCACATCGTGGCATTCGTTTCAGAACTGTTCCAGAGATTCGACGAGCAGTAGACCGCTCCATTCGCACCATCAACTGAACAGGCTCTGCTAACGGTATACTACGCCTTCCACATCGCTGGTAAAGGGTTCTGCACAACGCTGGTGACTACTTTGAAGGACAGTAGCAGGTGCAAAAATGTAACTCTTTTGTATCGGTTGTGAATAAACAGGTGCCACTATTTAAGTTCCAACCCTCTTATACACCACTGCCCATTAACATTGCCACACCAAGAAGAAATGCAGATGATAAACGGGTATTCATTGGACAAATATATTACACTACAACTGACATATGATTACATTTGCACGCAATTTGGGAGCATAGGTCCTGAGAAATCAGTACCCAGAACAACCACCTCTGGCCGTAATAACGGCTTTGATACGCCCGGGCATTGAGTCAAACAGAGCTTGGGTGGCGTTTACAGGTACAGCTGCCCATGCAGCTTCAACACGATACCACAGTTCATCAAGAGTAATGACTGGGTTATTGTGACGAGCCAGTTGCTCGGCCACCATTGACCAGACGTTTTCAATTGGTGAGAGATCTAGAGAACGTGCTGGCCAGGGCAGCAGTCGAACATTTTCTGTATCCAGAAAGGCCCGTAAAGGACCTGCAACATGTGGCCGTGCATTATCCTGCTGAAATGTAGGGTTTCGCAGGGATCGAATGAAGGGTAGAGCCACGGGTCGTAACACATCTGAAATGTAACCTCCACCGATCAAAGTGCCGTCAATGACAACAAGAGGTGACCGAGACGTGTAACCAATGGCACTCCATACCATCACGCCGGGTGATACGCCAGTATGGCGATGACGAATACACGCTTCCGTAGTGCGTTCACCGCGATGTCGCCAAACACGGATGCGACCATCATCATTCTGTAAACAGAACCTGGATTCATCCGATAAAATGACGTTTTGCCATTCGTGCACCGAGGTTCGTCCTTGAGTACACCATCGCAGGCGCTCCTGTCTGTGTTGCAGCGTCAAGGGTAACCGCAGCCACGGTCTCCGAGCTGATAGACCATGCTGTTGCAAACGTCGTCGAACTGTTGGTGCAGATGGTTGTTGTCTTGCAAACGTCCCCATCTGTTGACTCAGGGATCGAGACGTGGTTGCACGATCCGTTACTGCCATGCGGATAAGATGCCTGTCATCTCGACTGCTAGTGATACGAGGCCGTTGGGATCCAGCACGGCGTCCCGTATTACCCTCGTGAAGACACCGATTCCATATTCTGCTAACAGTCATTGGATCTCGACCAACGCGAGCAGCAGTGTCTCGATACGATAAATCGCAATCGCGATAGGCTACAATCTGACCTTTATCAAAGTCGTAAACGTGATGATACGCATTTCTCCTCCTCACACGAGGCATCACAACGAAGTTTCACCAGGCAACACCGGTCAATTGCTGTTTGTGTATGAGAAATCGGTCGGAAACATTCCTCATGTCAGCACGTTGTAGGTGTCGCCACCGGCGCTAACCTTGTGTGAATGCTCTGAAAAGCTAATCATTTGCGTATCACAGCATCTTCTTCCTGTCGGTTAAATTTTGCGTCTGTAGCACGTCATCTTCGTTCTGAAGCAATTTTAATGGCCAGTAGTGTATGTTCCTTGTGTTATCCATTAACTATCAAATGTATGCAATTAGCAGATCAAACTCTATGATGCAAGTACTGATACCACCGTTATAATTAATTTATGCGATAAACCAGCATCGTCTGTTACTGAATTTTGCATAAAGCAGAACAGGGCTGGACATTGGCCGGAACAACTTTTCCCTGTACAAGCGTGAGGGAAAATTCAGTACATCCCAAGTTCGCTCACTTCGTGCAGAACCGGCCGGCTTAGCAGATTTTTTGCAAGCAGTCTTTGACGCTACGCGGACGCTTTTTCGTGGCAGTTTGCTGTTGTCGCAGGAGCACAGATCGCAGGCTGCCAGCTCTGCGAGAGGCAGACTATTCTCCGCTAGCGCGGCCTATGATCTCGTTTGTTTATGATTGAGACCAACTGCCAAGATGTAATATCCGCACTCTGTATGTAGTTCACAACGTGTAGACCAGGATCGTTGTGCAATGTAACTGGGTACGAGCTCAGTGCTTACGGCTAGGGCAGCTTTAGTAACTCTGTCAATTAACTGTAGACTTGCGCTAATTAAACTTCATTTACATAGTAAGTTCATCATTACCGTAGGATTGACTTGCCGGCAGGAGTAGGTGGAGCCGTTGAGCAGAGTTGGCATGTGGCACTAGCAAATTACTCAGTGCACAAATATGAAACTGACATCAAGGGGTTTTGAAGAGATACACTATGTCTTCACTTTAATTTTATTTATAACAACTTTTGGCATCTGCACAGACGTGCCGACACAGCGAAACCACCGCTGGCGCTGCAAGATGTCACTATGCTAAAGCCGTCCTCTCACGCGACGTGAAACGAACGTGGACGAGGGACTGGTGACGTTACAGCGTGAAATTACATCTTCCACTGCACTGCGGAGCGTGAAATAAAGTATCTGGAATGTCACATTTTTTGCCTCGTGGAGGGGAACGTGGCCAATGAGATGCGACATCGTTTTGCGCTACAAACAGTACTTAGGAGCCGGCATGTTATATGGTGTTAAACATCGTATTTTGTATTTTCTTTTTCTCATAGTCTACACGGTACGAATATAAGCTGCTTCAAAGCATCAGCAGACTGGTGATCTCCAGAAAACCCGTCGTTTTAGCTACGATTTGTTGTAATAAAATGATGGGAAACTACATGTCGGTAGCTAAAGGCTTCCTGTAGGAGATGTTTTTTAGTGTTATAACTTCTTTGTTACGAAAGTATACCATTTCAATGGTAAGGCACAGTGATGCTCTACCAAAAGCGCTTCTTGGGTGGTACAGTTTGCATGTTAAATACCGCATAATGACATTTGTAGATCCAGCCTTTAAACAGTGGATGCCATATCCGGAGATCCGATTTTTCTATCGAAGTTGTAGCGCAGCTGGTACCGTTGTGGTTCAAATGGTTCAAATGGCTCAGCACTATGGGACTTAACTTCTGAGGTCATCAGTCCTCTAGAACCTAACTAACCTAAGGACATCACACACATCCATGCCCGAGGCAGGATTGGAACCTGCGACCGTAGCGGTCGTGCGGTTCCAGACTGTAGCGCCTAGACCCGCTCGGCCACCCCGGCCGGCGTACCGTTGTGGAAGTTCTCAATAGCAAAGAGGAAAGCAGCATGTTCGCATCCACCTTTTTTCCAAATTTTTCTTCTTCTTTCGTTTTCTATAAGATTCTGCATCTTTCTTATTCATTTAATATAAATACTATTTCAAAAGTCGATGTTGTTTATTATAATTAATGTCTTTGGTGCAATTCTTGTTACAAAGTTCAACGACTGTAATATTTTCCCAGCGGCCAGTAATGTTAACGTGACTGCCAGTCTATGTCTAAGATAATACAAGTTACACACTGGAAGTTTTTGCTATTACGAAACTTTCAGTAAAATATGTATACATATCTCCGGGTTTATGGACTGGCTCATGTTTGTGTCTTGCTGGCAAATATCTGTTCCAATGATGCTGAGCAGCTTTGAAAGTATCTACTCATCGATTCGAATGATATTACAAAATGAATCTCGGTCTTGAAATCTATGTGATGAAGTACGTTATTTCAGAATGCTTATGGTCAATGCTGTGGTATCGGCCGGTATCCAGTCTGCAGCACTTTCAAATAACTCGCCCCGCCAATTACGCCGCCGCGTACCTTGCGCCCTCCACCGTGGTTCGAGGGCGCTGCCACGAGCTATTACGCCGGTGCCAATGAGAAGCAAGCAACCGCTCTCCGGTGCTCCAGCGCCGGATGCACTTAAGTTCGAACATCATACGCTAACTCCACCCCACGCGGATCCTATGCAACTTGATTCCCTTCCCGCACCTCCTCCTTTTCCTCGAACGGATACGGATCCTTTACACCTCCCGCAAGCTCGATCCCCCACACCCGCTTGAATCTCCCATCCTCGCCCATCCCAGCCCGTTGCCGCGCCTGTATTCTTGCATCCCACCTGCTCTCCATCTTCACACCCTCCATACCCTTGCCCAACTCCCAACTCCCCCTCCCTGATGATGTCCTTGTCCCGTCCATCTACTCCTCCTACCAGCTCTATTCTCCCCTCCCATTCACCGCCTTTTCCCCCAGGGCTCGCTCTATCCCTCCTCACCTTCCATTCTTCCCACCTCCTCTCTCCCCCACCCTCCCTGGGATTCCAACGCCTCCCCTATCTCCTCCCCCCACTCTCCCTTCTTTCTCCCATTGGCTCCATCCCTCCACCCTCCTTCCCGCCCTCCTACCTCTCCCTTTCTCCCAGAGTTAGCCCCTCCCCCTTCAGCAGTGTGTTTGTGAGTGCTTCACCGATGATAATCACCAGTCTTTCTGTGCATCAATGTTTCTCTGTTTTGTGCTGCAATGTTTTCCTCAGTGTCCTCCTACATTTTTGTCTCCAACTGGATGTCTTCGTCTGTCCCTACCTTTGTGTACCATGCCTTCCGTCGAACGGCTTCTAATCTATCACCTATGTTCATCATGTATTACCATGCTTTTTATGTTCTCTGTGTCTATCTATTGTATATCTGTTGTATCTATTGGCCGAAGACAGGCTTATGTAGGCCGCTGCTGGCCTGCATCGCATGAGCCATGAAATTACAATAAAGAAAAAAAAAACATTAACTCCACTTTGTGCGTTTGCCAGTGGAATAACATTTACAGATTTTGGTAGTGGCAAGGGTTCGACATTTTCTGGATAGACACTAAACAGAATTTGATGTTGCTGACCAACAGTCATGCAATAATTTTTAAATGAGGACACTGCCGTTTGATCCTACTGTTGTTTATTTAATTAAGACACAGGTTTCGGCATTTTATGCCATTTTCAAGTGACTGAGTTTGTCATTAACATATTTTTCGGGATATCAACATCAAAGTTGGTCATAAATTAAGAAAAATATTCGCTCCCCACGATTTTACATGTGGCATTTCGTGCGGATTAAATAGACGACGCCAGCCGCTGTGGCCAAGCGGTTCTAGGCGCTTCAGTCCGGAACCTCGCTGCTGGTCGCAGATTAGAATCCTGCCTCTGGCATGAATGTGTGTGTTGTCCTTAGGTTAGTTAGGTTTAAGTAAGTCTAGGGGACTGATGATCTCAGATATTAAATCCCATAGTGCTTAGAGCCATTTGAACCATTTTTTTAAATAGACGTAATGAAGGGTGACAGTATATGTTTCAACATTCAAAGCTACTGTTAGGAACTGACGCTGAAATTACAGCAACAAAGATATGTTTTACTTTTACAAATTGATATTGGATGTAGAATAAATTAATATCTGAATTCTGTGTTCATAAACATCATCTGTTCCTCGTTCCTGTATTCACTAAAGAATCACACAGCTTACAAGGTAAACATAACAAATTCAACATCGAGAAAACAGATATTACGCATGTGAAAACTACACCTTAACTATATCCTATTCAAAACCAAAAATGGGATGAAAATTAAATGGATTTAACTAATAACTTGTACTGGTATGCATCTCAGATTGTTGTACAGCATTTTGTAGTCTGCCTCTAGCAGAAATTCGCTGTTCAAGCCTTCGGCGATTCCTGAATCTTCTTTGCTATTTTCTACATCTAAATCTACATCTACATGATTACTCTGCAATTAACGTTTAAGTGCTTGGCAGAGGGTTCATCGAACCACAATCATACTATCTCCCTACCATTCCACTCCAGAACAGCGCGCGGGAAAAACGAACACCTAAACCTTTCTGTTCGAGCTCTGATTTCTCTTATTTTATTTTGATGATCACTCCTACCTATGTAGGTTGGGCTCAACAAAATATTTTCGCATTCGGAAGAGAAAGTTGGTTAATGAAATTTCGTAAATAGATCTCGCTGCGACGAATAACGTCTTTGCTTTAATGACTTCCATCCCAACTCGCGTATCATATCTGCCACACTCTCTCCCCTATTACGTGATAATACAAAACGAGCTGCCCTTTTTTGCACCCTTTCGATGTCCTCCGTCAATCCCACCTGGCAAGGATCCCACACCGCACAGCAATATTCTAACAGAGGACGAACGAGTGTAGTGTAAGCTGTCTCTTTAGTAGACTTGTTGCATCTTCTAAGTGTCCTGCCAATGAAACGCAACCTTTGGCACGCCTTCCCCACAATATTATCTATGTGGTCTTTCCAACTGAAGTTGTTCGTAATTTTTACACCCAGGTACTTAGTTGAATTAACAGCATTGAGAATTGTACTCTTCTTCGACAAACGCTAACAGCGTTAACGCAGTCGTTTGACGCGCATCCAATTTCGTAAAGGAACTGTGTGGTTTACGAGCCAAATAAAGCCGACTACGGCGGGAAGAGAGCGCTGAGCAAATCACGTTAACCAGCTCGTTCCGTGTGCCGACGGCGTTCTCTCTCGCGAGGTCGAATGTCCCGTCCCCGTCCACGTCAACATTACGTGCCTCATCCTGGTGGGGACGGCTTAACCGGCGATGGCTCCACTACGAGTCTGGAGAGCTGAACGTGGCAAGACGAGTAGAGTCGGAACACAGCGTATAGACGAGTACGGAGCAAACACAACGCGACCAACGACAGAGTAATGTAAGCACACGGGAAACAGCGCGCTGGCAGGCGAAGGGCACGTCCTATGTACGCGACGTCTACCAGGGAACTGGTGGGCAGGCGTATTGCCGCCGGTGTGAAAACACCTGGATCAACAGTTCTGATCATGCGACGCTTCTTGAACACAGTCCGCGACAGCGTTCTGCAATACCCCTCTGCGATACCCATGCCAGATCATCTGCATCTGTCTCGATAAGCTGGAGGGGATGTTAAAGGAAGAAATTAGTAAGACGATATATGGACAGTTTGTGAAACTGTATTTTCTGTTGACGTTGCCGAATTTGTGACATAGGGCAGACTCTTTTGTTATTGAAGTTACGTGAACATAGTATGCAAACGAAACTTGGAAAAACGTCATCACGTTTGCCATCCTGCTGTCTGGTTCCATGGTGTAACGGTTAGTACTCTGGACACTGAATCCAGCGATCCGAATTCGAATCTCGGTGGAATCTTCGTTTAATCTAAATTTTCTGTACTAAGAGTTTCTCGCTGAGAAATTAGCAGCAATATTTTTCCATTCGCTCTAAACCGGAACGCTCTCACAGTTTTCGAACACGAGTTGATTTCAATTAAATATGACACTCGAGTGCTAAGCAGCTCATATGGTTCAAATGGCTCCAAGCACTATGGGACTTAACATCTGTCATCAGTCCCCTAGACTTAGAATTATTTAAACCTAAATAACCTAGGGACATCACACACATCCACGCCCAAGGCTGGGTTCCAACCTGCGACTGCAGCGATAGTGCGGTTCCAGACTGTAGTGCCTAGAACCGCTCGGCCGCCCCTGGACGGCTCGCATGTATGGTTTCGTTATGGGAAACAGAACGAAAAGTTTATAATTAATGCATTATTAATTTTTCTGATCCACCTAGTTATTTCTAACATTAGAAAAAAAAGATTTCCATATGTTTATAGTAACAAGATTTGCCACACAAAAAGTACTCCAGTTTTGCAGCAATCACATGACAAACAGTGATACTTGTTTTGTGTGATATAGGCTGAATTACTCAGATAAAGTTCTTCATTTGGTGTTAGTTATAGATAATGGGTTACTTACTAAAATGTCAAAACTGGCCAAACGACACAGTCGAACTTTTCAATTCTTAACTTTCGACTAACTTGTTTCTGACGTTTTTCACTACGACACAGAAAAAAACGGACAACTCACGCAACTGAGTCCCTATTTCTGCCCGGTACCTTACATATCGTACATCTACATCTACGTCTATAGTCCGCAACCCACCCAACGGTGTGTGGCGGAGGGCACTCTACGTGCCACTGTCATTACCTCTCTTCCCTGTTCCAGTCGCGCATGGTTCGCGGGAAGAACGACTGCCGGAAAGCCTCCGTGCGCGATAGAATCTCTCTAATTTTACATTCGTGATCTCCTCGGGGAGTATAAGTTGGGGGAAGCAATTTATTCGATACCTGATCCAGAAACGCACCCACTCGAAACCTGGACAGCAGGCTACACGGCGATGCAGAGCGCCTCCCTTGCAGAGTCTGCCACTTGAGTTTGCTAAACATCTCCGTAACGCTATTACGCTTACCAAATAACCCTGTGACGAAACGCGCCGGTCTTCTTTGGATCTTCTCTATCTCGTCTGTCAACCCGACCTGGTACGGATCCCACACTGATGAGCACTTCTCAAGTATAGGTCGAACGAGTGTTTTGTAAGCCACCTCCTTTGTTGATGGACTACATTTTCTAAGGACTCTCCCAATGAATCTCAACCCGGTACCCGCCTTACCAACAATTAATTTTATATGATCACTCCTTCAAATCGTTCCGCACGCATACTCCCAGATATTTTACAGAAGTAATTGCTATCATTGTTCCGCTATCATATAATCATACAATAAAGAATCCTTCTTTCTATGTATTCGAAATACATTACATTTTGGCCGGCCGCAGTGGCCGTGCGGTTCTAGGCGCTACAGTCTGGAGCCGCGTGACCGCTACGGTCGCAGGTTCGAATCCTGCCTCGGGCATGGATGTGTGGGATATCCTTAGGTTAGTTAGGTTTAAGTAGTTCTAAGTTCTAGGGGACTGATGACCACAGCAGTTAAGTCCCACAGCGCTCAGAGCCATTTGAACCATTACATTTGTCTACGTTAAGGGTCAGCTGCCACTCCCTGCATCAAGTGCCTATCCGCTGCAGATCTTCCTGCATTTCGCTGCAATTTTCTAATGCTGCAACTTCTCTGTATACTACAGCATCATCCGCGAAAAGCGGCACGGAACATCCGACACACTCTTCTAGGTCATTTATATATATTGTGAAAAGCAATGGTCCCATAACACTCCCCTGCGGCACGCCAGAGTTTACTTTAACGTCTGTAGACGTCTCTCCATTGACAACAACATGCTGTGTTCTGTTTGCTGAAAACTCTTCAATCCAGCCACACAGCTGGTCTGATATTCCGTAGGCTCTTTCTTTGTTTATCAGGGGTCAGTGCGGAACTGCATCGAAAGTCTTCCGGAAGTCAAGGAAAATGGCATCTACCTGGGAGCCTGTATCTAATATTTTCTGGGTCTCATGAACAAATAAAGTGAGTTGGGTGTCACACGATGGCTGTTTCCGGAATCCATGTTGATTTCTGGGTTTCCAGAAATGAAATGATACGCGAGCAAAAACCATGTTCTAAGTTCTACAACAGATCGATGTCAGAGATGTAGGTCTATAGTTTTGCGACCCTTCTTGAAGACTGGGACTACCTGTACTCTTTTCCAATCATCTGGAACCTTCCGTTCCTCTAGAGACTTGCGGTACACGGCTGTTAGAAGGGGGCCAAGTTCTTTCGCGTAGTCTGTGTAGAATCGAATTGGTATCCCGTCAGGTCCAGTGGAGTGATTTCGATGTCAGCCATTTTTTCGTTTGTGCAAGGATTAAGAGAAGGAATTGCAATGCGGTCTTCCTCTGTGAAACAGCTTTGGAAAAATGTGTTAAGTATTTCAGCCTTACGCGTGTCATCCTCTGTGTCAATGCCATCATCATCCCAGAGTGTCTGGATATGCTGTTTCGAGCCACTTACTGATTTAACGTAGGACCAGAACTTCCTAGGATTTTCTGTCAAGTCGGTACGTAGAATTTTACTTTCGAATTCACTGAACGCTTCACGCATAGCCCTCCTTACGCTAACTTTGACATCGTTTAGCTTCTGTTTGTCTGAGAGGTTTTGGCTGCGTTACATAGGCCGAAGCACAGTTACAGATCTACGAGGTAGCACGCGAGGTGGAGCACAAGGAGCCACAAACTGCTAACAACCCCCGCACAAATCTTCGTAAAGCTCGTCTGACACGGATTAAGACGAGCAGGTTTTCGGGAGGGCCAGCTCGCATGCCGAAGCAGTCACAGTGTGTAAGGATACTACAACCTATATGATTATTCTTTTTTGAGTCATCAGTCTTCTGACTGAATAATGTGGTCCGCCACGAATTGCTCTTCTGTGCCAACCTTTTCATCCCAGAGCAGCACTTGCGACGTACTTCCTCAGTTACGTGCGAATGTATCCCAGTCTCTGTCACAATCCACATTTTTGACCCTCTACAGCCCCCTCTAGAGAATGGTAGCAATTCCTTGATGTCTTAACACACGTTCTGTCGTCCTGTCCCTTCTTCTTGTCATTTTTTTCCCATGCATTTCTGTTTTCGCCGATTCTGCGGAGAACCTCCTCATTGCTTACCTTATCAGTCCATCTAATTTTCAACATTCTCAGATGCTCCTATTCAAATGGTTCAAATCGCTTTGAGCACTATGGGACTTAACTTCTGAGGTCATCAGTCCCCTAGAACTTAGAACTACTTAAACCTAACTATCCTAAAGACATCACACACATCCATGCCCGAGGCAGGATTCGAACCTGCGACCATAGCGGTAGAGCGGTTCCAGACTGTAGCGCCTAGAGCCGCTCGGCTACCCCGGCCGGCATGCTCCTATTGTCTTCTGGTTTTCCCACAGTCCCATGTCTCACTCCTATACAGCGCTGTGCTCCAAACAGACATTCTCATAAATTTATTCCTCAAATTAACGCCTATTTTTGATACTAGTAGATTCCTCTTCATCTGAAATGATGTTTTTGCTAGTGCTAGTCTGCTCTTTACGTCTTTCTTGCTCCGTCCATCATGGGTTGTAAGACGTCGTGGTCTCCTGACCTTCATTGCTTACATATTCCGCCCTCACAATCATATTTCGCTCATCAAGACGCTTCATTCGAACCCGAACTCGATAAGATAAAGTCAATGTTGCATGAATTCATCTAAATGATATGCAAATAACAAGTGCCCACCAGGGTCGAAATACTCGAGGCTGGCGTACACACATACATTCCAGACACAACGGTCACAGGAGCTTTTAGTTCGAGAGAGGCAGACCACACACCCCGGAGGCCGGTCCCTTCAGGGGACGAGTCAACCTCGGCCGCCCATGGAGCAGACAGCGTGTGTCCGAGTGAAAGGGGGAACGACCCCGTGTTCGGCTTAAAAGCAAATTCCGCTAAATTGGGTGGGAGCGTCCAATCTACGCATTCTTTACACATAGCATGCAGTTTCAGAGATTTTCACAGGGAGACAGCAAACGCCATACGCCTATACTATAGATTTCCGGATTGGTCGCCTTAAAAGAAACGTCATTCTCCCATTGTAGAAGAGCAATGCTGATTGGCAGACGATATTTCTGACGCCTTGAGCTGAAGGAGTAATGGAAGAGACCGAAAGATATACCCCTTCACGTCTGGCGTGGAGAAGCGCCATACCGTTGTCGCTCTTGGAGTGAGGAACAAGTCTCTCCTCAGTACTTCACTGGGAGAGTGCCTCTGTCGAGGGCGAATCAAAGTGCGACTCTGTATTGAGTCCTTGTGATTAAGCGTTGTTCACTGTGTTGGCCGACACACTTATTGTGTGGTGTGAACGGACAGAGCTATAGTTAAACGCCTGTGAGCGAATTTTTGAGTGACATCGCGGTGGACTGGTTATCTGACCGGTGTACCACGCCAATAGTTAGACTAGGGGCGAATAGGAATCCTTCACTTCATCAAGCCGTAGGGAGAGTTTGATTGGCGAAGGTCAATCCAGATAGAACGAGAGTTATCTTATTTGTCAGCAGCGAGCGGCGCAGACAGCAATCATCGCAGCTTACGGTATTGTGCGCTACAGCTATTCCGAGCCCCATATTTCCTCCACAACAGTACACTTCACTGCATTTCAAATGCGATAGCCTCGACCGTACCTAGCAACATTCTAAAGGATAATTATTCAAGTTGAGTAGATGCGGCTCACAGCCATTCTGCCAAGTCAATAACAATCTTAAACTTTGTATAGAAATTTCATTAGCGAATCCTATCCTTAAGAGGTAACTTCACATTGCGAAAAGAACCATAATATAACTTGTTCAATTCATAACTAAAAGTGCCATTGTGATTTCTCAGAATTTTTGCAAAATAAATAATAATTTTCGTTAGTTTCATGTTTTTCTTACACTAACTAGCACAACTCCAGTTCCCAAGTATCCCACTAGTTACGTAAGAAATTTTGTAAAATTTTGTGTCATTTCCTTACAGCAGACGACTCCAGAAGATATTTATCGCTGAAAGTTTTTCAGGCATTTCTCTTTAGAACGTTAGGAGCGTCTGTCCGACTTCTGTAGTAGTGTGGGGGTGGAAATTGAATCTTGCACGAGCCACATGGTAAAGGGTACTTCTCAGATTAATCCGTTGCCAGGAATAACAGAATAGCTGATCAACCCCACGCTCACAGTGTTCTTTTTCTGTCTAGGTACCAGGATTCAGTAAATTTGTCTACTTCGCGACCTCCAGTCCTGACGTTAAGTTTCTCGCTGCTCTCATTTCTGCTTCTTCTCGTTACTAACGTCTTTCTTCGTTTTCGTCTCAATCCATGTTCTGTGCTCATTAGACAGTTCATTCCATTCAATAGATCCTCTAATTCTTCTTCAATTTCACTGAGGATAGGAATGTCATTAGCAAATCTTAAAATTGATATTCTTTCACCTTCAATTTTAAACCCACTTTTGAACCTTCGGTCGTTTGTTCCTCGACGTATAGACGTATGCAGCAGGAGTGAAAGACTGCATCCCTGTCTTATACACTTTTTAATCCGCGCACTTCCTTCTTAGTCTTCCACTTTTACTGTCCCTCTTGGTTCTTGTTCGTACTGTGTATTATCCGTTTTTCTCTATAGATTACCTCTACTTTTCTCAGGATTTCGAACACCTTGCATAATTTTACATTGTCGAACGCTTTTTCCAAGATACAAATCTTGATCGTTCTTCAGTCTTGCTTCCATTATCGAGTGCAGCGTCAGAACTGTCTCTCTGGTGCCTTTACCTTTCATAAAGCCAAGTTGTATCGTAGCAAAATGTCCGCTTCAAGTATAGAGCCAGCAAGTAAGCTCATGGTGCATCTTAGTCCGTAGGAGACGGGCTTAACCGCATACCTGGTAAGGATCCAATACTGACGAGGAGTACTCAGTAGTTGGTCGACAGAGTGTTTCCTGAGCCATGTATTTAGTAAATGAATTACAACTTCTTTTCATTCTTCAAAAAAATCTCATCCACCTAGAAAGGAATAAGTGTATTATGATAATTCTGAGCTCCCGTAACAGGTACATTTTTGTGTGTCGAAGTAACTTTTACCTGTTGCAAAATCCCTTTAACCTCTGAGAGGGTGCTCTTATAGTCTGTCCATAAAATGATAAGCGAGCAGCGGGGAAGTGGCGTCTCCGACAGGAAGAACGCTACAAACTGCCGCAAACGAGCAGCATGAATCAGATTCTCATCCGGCAGCGCAGAGCAGTGTGCAATGATTTACATAAATTTCGTTGATGTGCATTTATTGGGTTATATTAGTTACTAATACCTGTATTCCGTATAGTTGTAACGGATTTAGCGTTGCCCAGACATGTTTCCACATTGCAGGGTCCCGCTTTCAAAAAACCACGCTGCGTGAAGTTCCTTTTTACACGAGTCACTTAGTTGTCTGAATCGATTACTAACGGAACGTGAGTCTACTGCAGCGCCCTTGACGTTTTATTCCTGTGCCATCTATCACGCCTGCACCTCTGAGCAAAAAATGTGAGAGCTGTCTGCTGCGGATTAACGGTACGCGAACGGCGAGGCTGAGTTTACATATGACCATTCTCTTTAAAAAAAAATCAAAATATACTAACAGAATTAAGGGATTAGCGTTGACGACGGACTATTAATCACCATGCATTAAAATATAGAGAATGTCTTTGGAAAAGCCTAAAGGTAAATTTGCCTCACTGGTGAGAACTGAAAGAATAGTAGTAGGATTCAAATATTTCAAAACGTCAACAATTGCTCGCTTACGAAAATATATGGATAGAAACACATTGAACAGTATTTAGAAGGCAGTAAATGTTGCCGTTGTATTTGTTCGTTTGTATACTGTCGAAAATTATTTTCTCGTCCAATATATCTGATGTTTTTAATGTTGTAACAATTTTGATTACAATGTTTGTCTATTACGTTCTTTCCTGTGCACAGTGTAAGCATTTTTTTGTCAATATATTGTAAAAACAAAATAAAATTTTTCAGTTATTTGAGCTCTCTTATTGGACAAAATTAGGAAAAAATCACGTCGTCATGCAACCTTTGCAATATGTTACGAAAACAAAGCAACTAACACTTAATCTCTATATATAAAAGGCAATGCTTCGACTGACTGATCCACTCGCTGACTCATCATCGTCCAGCCCAAATCGCTGAGGATAGATACTTGAAGTTTGCAGAGGGTTTTCATCGTATACTGTATGTGTCGTTCAGGAAGGAATTTTTCGAAATTTCGCCCCTACTTGGTTGAAACAGGGGACAAATATTTTTTGAAAATTAGTCGCTAACAAGGAAAACTTGGAACTGGACCTATGAAAATCAGTATTTGCTTTCTCGAGCAGAAATAAACAAATCCGTGTCTCAACATTTTTGGAAATTTAATCCCTTTGGGAGTGAAAAAGTGTGTGAATGACTTTTTTAAATGTAAATCATTATCAGATAACTACTAAACTATTTTTCAAGCTACATCTATGAAAACTTGCATTTGACTTCGCAGAAAAAAATGATTATTAACGCTAGGAGGGTTTAAAACGGGATAAATATTTTATGAATACATTTCATTATGAAATCATTTTTAAAGTTAAATCTATGAAAATTTGTATTTGGCTTCTCGGCTGGAAATAAAAAAAAATTTTTTTCACTATTTTTGGAAATTCAACCCCTATGGGGGTGATATAGAGGATGGAAGTTTTTATGCAAATATTTCGGAATGCAAGCATTTTTGAAGCTACATCTAAGAAAATTCGTATTTGGCTTCTCCGCCAGAAATAAAAAAAAAAAATCATTTAACTGTTTTTGGAAATTCAACCCCCAAGGTGTGGAAATAGAGGGTGAAACGTTTTATGCAAATATTTCATAGTGAAAACATTTTGAAAGCTAAATCTCTGAAACTGGTATTTGGCTTCTCGGTTAGAAACGAAAAAATACGTGTATCACTGTTTTTGGAAATAGAATCCCTAAGAGGTTGACGTAGCGTCACACTGATTCCATGACTCATTATCGTCCAGCCTAAGCCGTTATGGATTATGGAGAGGGTGTGGTTCTTATACTGTAGGCATCGTCTAAGAAGGTATTGTTCGAAATTCCACTCCTAACGGTGTCACATAGGGGATGAAAGTCCTTCTGAGCTTACGTCGCTATTAAGGTAATTTTGAAGCTACAACTACGAAAATTGGTATTTGATTTCTCAGTTAGAAATAAAGAAATGCGTGTTTCAGTATTCACGGAAAATCAAACGCTGAGGGGTAAAATAGTGGATGAAAGTTTTTTTTTAAATAAATATTTATTAAAGAACTACTGAAGCATTTTTACAGCTACATCTATGATAATTAATATTTGCCTTCTCAGTCATAAATAAAAAAAATATATGTTTCAATAGTTTTGGTAGTGCAATCCCTTAGGGGGAGAAATAGGGGATGAAAAGTTTTAGGAAAATATTGAGGGAGTTTACTACGGGGTGTAAGACTAGCGCAATGAGTGATGCTTGGTGTGTCTTGTTTTGGACCTGTCCGGAAGAACAGACACCACACATTCGAATAATTTGATTGGCCTAGCTGGGCAATGGATCCACCTTCTTCAGTGTAGATGCACAAATACGTCAAACCTCCTGTGGGAATATCAGCGTAGCGAACGGGTGTATAATGCACACGGACTGTGGATAGGTGGCGCCCGATAGGAATGTGAATCGGCCGTGAGGCGTGCCGACATATTCCTCAGTGGTTGACGTACCTGCCTAATAAGCAGGAGATCCTGGGTTCGACTCTCGGCGCGATACACAATTTCACTCGTCGCCGCTGATTCCGCGTAATGTCTCATCTGTGATCCTCTCCTTTTTTTTATTTCTTCCCCTCTTCTCCTTCAGTTTACATAAAACTCACCCGCTTTGTCTCCTGTTTTAACTCGCTATATGAAATCAAATGAAACTAGTTGGAACACTTTAATTATGCAAAGACTTGCAGGCATGCACAGGGTCAGTAACTCTTTTATAGCGTGTAGATCTGCACTTGGCAACGGGCATGACAACGTAGAAATTCGCAAATTCGAATAAAGAGAAAAAAAATCTGTGCATACAGTTTAAGCGAGCGAAGCAGCGGCCGCTGAGCTAGTGAGAATATAAGTGCAAAATCCTTTACTGTAACAGGATGGAGCGCTGCTCCCAGAAGTTTAATTTTGACTGGGCCATATTTTTGCACATGCGCTTTAAAGCACACTCAAGATTTTAGAATATGCACTCGGCACAGTTAATTCATCATTAACGTCACAGATCCACTCGCGACAGGGTTGGCTACTAATTGATACGCGTGCCTGTGACTCGCATCCTCACCGAATAGTCGATTCTGACCAAGACATCCCTTGTATGAAGTGGGCTTGTTGTTGTTGTTGTGGTCTTCAGTCCTAAGACTGGTTTGATGCAGCTCTCCATGCTACTCTATCCAGTGCAAGTTTCTTCATTTCCCAGTACCTACTGCAACCTATATCCTTCTGAATCTGCTTAGTGTATTCATCTCTTTGTCTCCCTCTACGATTTTTACCCTCCACGCTGCCCTCCACTACTAAATTGGTGATCCCTTGATGCCTCAGAACGTGTCCTACCAACCGATCCCTTCTTCTAGTCAAGTTGTGCCACAAACTCCTCTTCTCCCCAATCCTATTCAATACCACCTCATTAGTTATGTGATCTACCCATCTAATCTTCAGCATTCTTCTGTAGCACCACATTTCGAAAGCTTCTATTCTCTCCTTGTCTAAACTATTTATCGTCCATGTTTCACTTCCATACATGGCTACATTCCATATAAATACTTTCAGAAACGACTTCCTGTCACTTAAATCTATACTCGATGTTAACAAATTTCTCTTCTTCAGAAACTCTTTCCTTCGCATCGCCAGTCTACATTTTATATCCTCTCTACTTCGACCATCATCAGTTGTTTTGCTCCCCAAATAGCAAAACTCCTTTACTACTTTAAGTGCCTCATTTCCTAATCTAATTCCCTCAGGATCACCCTATTTAATTCGACTACATTCCATTATCCTCGTTTTGCTTTAGTTGATGTTCATCTTATATCCTCCTTTCTAGCCGCTGTCCATTCCGTTCAATTGCTCTTCCAAGTCCTTTGCTGTTTCTGACAGAATTACAATGGCATCAGCGAACCTCAGAGTTTTTATTTCTTCTCCATTGATTTTAATACCTACTCCGAATTTTTCTTACGTTTGCTTTACTGCTTGCTCAAGATACAGACTGAATAACATCGGAGAGAGGCTACAACCTTGTCTCAGTTCCTTCCCAACCACTGCTTTCCTTTCATGCCCCTCGACTCTTATAACTGCCATCTGGTTCCTGTACAAATTGTAAAGAGCCTTTCGCTCCCTGTATTTTACCCCTGCCATCTTTAGGATTTGAAAGATAATATGCGAGTCAACATTGTCAAAAGCTTTGTCTAAGTATAGGAATGCTAGGAACGTAGGTTTGCGTTTTCTTAATCTTTCTTCTAAGGTGAGTCGTAAGGTCATTATTGCCTCACGTGTTCCAATATTTCTACGGAATCCAAATTGATCTTCCCCGAGGTCCGCTTCTACCAGTATTTCCATTCGTCTGTAAAGAATTCGTGTTAGTATTTTGCAGCTGTGACTTATTAAACTGATAGTTCGGTAGAATGAAATTTTCACTCTACAGCGGAGTGTGGGCTGATATGAAATTTCCTGGCAGATTAAAACTGTGTGCCGGACCGATCCTCGAACTCGGGACCTTTGCCTTTCGCGGGCAAGTGCTCTATCGTCTGAGCTACCCAAGCTCGACTCACGCCCCCTCCTCACAGTTAGTTCGGTAATTTTCGCATCTGTCAACACCTGCAGTAGGTTGTCTTACACGTCGGTATAAGCTAGAGGAATAGCTCCGGGGGACACGAGAAAGACAGGCCACGGTGTGTACGTTACAGCACTCTTACGAGTGCCAGCAGCTTTCTCCTGCGGGAAGCGGGTAAGTATTTAAGACGTGTTTAATCATTCTTAACTGTAATTTTGAAAGCATGCAAGCTCTCGATAGCACACGAGAAAGTTAAGCCCTTTAGTGGGTAGGTTTTCCTTAACATGGTGATTTCCTGTTGGGCCTTCACAGAGCCAGGCGATCTGGAAGTAGGCGGACAAGGCGACTAATGTGACGTCACAAGTTCATAACAGCTTCCAGTATTTCTCGTGGGCCCCAAGGTGCTCGCCCGCGCGGTGGTCGGGCGGTTCTAGGCGCTTCAGTCCGGAACCAAGCGACTGCTACGGTCGCCGGTTCGAATCCTGCCTCGGGCATGGATGTGTGTGATGTCCTTAGGCTAGTTAGGTTTAAGTAGTTCTAAGTACTAGGGGACTGATGACTTCAGATGTTAAGTCCCATAGTCCTCAGAGCCATTTGAACCAAGGTGCTCCTTTTGACGTAGCTGGGTAGACGCAGTGTGGACCGTGCAGCTCACTCTTCAGTTTGCAGACAGGCTGCAGTGTTGAGTTGTGTAGTGTAATGCAGCAGTCCACCCGTCAAGGTTTCGCACGAGCCAGTTGGGTCGCAGGCGGCGGAAGAGATGCTTCTGTCTGGCGAAAGCTACTTACTCGCGGGCGGGGAAGTTGCGCGGGCTAGCCGACGCGAACCGCCGGCTCGCGGTGGTCCGTCGCTCTTAATTGGAAACAAAAGCCGGCGCAACAAACAAAACAGAATGCGCTGGAAGCGGCGTGGCGGGAGGGGGCGAGCACAAAAAGTTGCGCCGTCATCGGGGAAACGGAGACGGGTCGTTAATTTGGGCGACGCTGCGCGCAGCGGCAAACACGGCACGGAGCGCGCGGCGCCGCCCACCGCCGGCCGGAAAGCAAACAGTTTACTCCGGCCTGCACGCGTCCCGTCCCGTCCAATTAGCGGCGGCGGCGACACGGCCGTGCCTCGCTGACCGGCAGCGCGCTGCCCACTCGTACACAGCCAGCCAGTGCCGCACGGCAAGCGATGCAGCGTCTCTGTGGATCTGTGATTCAATGAGTCTACCTGTAGAGTTCAGATGAAAAATGAGTGAGGAGAGGTGGAATAAAACACTGTAAGGCCAGCCTAGCTGTTTTGGGTACTGAGCCGATTTAGTCAAATGTTCAAATGTGTGTGAAATCTTATGGGACTTAACTGCTAAGGTCATCAGTCCCTAAGCTTACATAGCTTTTGTACGTTGCGTACGCTATACTACCACCATCTATACAGGGTGTTACAAAAAAGTACGGCCAAACTTTCAGGAAACATTCCTCACACACAAATAAAGGGTTGGGTTGGGTTGTTTGGGGAAGGAGACCAGACAGCGAGGTCATCGGTCTCATCGGATTAGGGAAGGATGGGGAAGGAAGTCGGCCGTGCCCTTTCAGAGGAACCATCCCGGCATGTGACTGGAGTGATTTAGGGAAATCACGGAAAATCTAAATCAGGTTGGCCGGACGCGGGATTGACACAAATAAAGAAAAGATGTTATGTGGACATGTGTCCGGAAACGCTTAATTTCCGTGTTAGAGCTGATTTTAGTTTAGTCAGTATGTACTGTACTTCCTCGATTCACCGCCATGATTTCATACGGGATACTCTACCTGTGCTGCTAGAACATGTGCCTTTACAAGTACGACACAATATGTGGTTCATGCACGATGGAGCTCCTGCACATTTCAATCGAAGTGTTCGTACGCTTCTCAACAACAGATTCGGTGACCGACGGATTGGTAGAGGCGGACCAATTCCGTTGCCTCCACGCTCTCCTGACCTCAAACCTCTTGACTTTCATTTATGGCGGCATTTGAAAGCTCTTGTCTACGCAACCCCGGTACCTGATGTAGAGACTCTTCGTGCTACTATTGTGGACGGCTGTGATACAATACGCCATTCTCCAGGGCTGCATCAGCGCATCAGGGATTCCATGCGACGGAGGATGGATGCATGTATCCTCGCTAACGGACTACATTTTGATCATTTCCTGTAACAAAGTGTTTGAAGTCACGCTGGTACGTTCTGTTGCTGTGTGTTTCCATTCCATGATTAATGTGATTTGAAGAGAAGTAATAAAATGAGCTCTAACATGGAAAGTAAGCGTTTCCGGACACATGTCCACATAACATATTTTCTTTCTTTGTGTGTGAGGAATGTTTCGTGAAAGTTTGGCCGTACCTTTTTGTAACACCCTGTAAATGTGCATTTCGTTATCCCGTGATTTTTGTCCCCAGATTGTAATTATAACAATATCGAAATGAGCATATTATCACGACAAAACGCTGCGTGGTCTCAAACAGAAGCTAAACGATGTCAAAGTTAGAGTAAGGAGGACTATACGTGAAGAGTTAAGTAAATTATAAAGTAAAATTCTATGTACCGACTTGACAGAAAATCCTAGGAAGTTCTGGTCTTACGTTAAATCAGTAAGTGGATCGAAACAGCATATCCAGACGCTCTGCGATGATAATGGCATTGAAACAGAGGATGACACGCGTAAAGCTGAAATACTAAACACCTTTTTCCAAAGCTGTTTCACAGAGGAAGACCGCACTGTAGTTCCTTCTCTAAATCCTCGCACGAACGAAAAAACGGCTGACATCGAAATAAGTGTCCAAGGAATAGAAAAGCAACTGAAGTCACTCAACGGAGGAAACTCCACTGGACCTGACGAGATACCTATTCGATTCTACACAGAGTACACGAAAGAACTTGCACCCCCTTATAACAGCCATGTACCGCATGTTTCTCGAGGAACGGAAGGTTACAAATGATTGGAAAAGAGCGCAGGTAGTTCCAGTTTTCAAGAAGGGTCGTCGAGCAGATGTGCGAAACTATAGGCCTATATCTCTGAAATCGATCGGTTGTAGAATTATAGAACATGGTTTTAGCTCGCGTATCATGTCATTTCTGGAAACCCAGAATCTACTCTGTAGGAATCAACATGGATTCCGGAAACAGCGATCGTGTGAGACCCAACTCGCTTTATTTGTTCATGAGACCCAGAAAATATTAGATACAGGCTCCCAGGTAGATGCCATTTTCCTTCACTTTCGGAAGGCGTTCGATGCAGTTCCGCACTGTCGCCTGATAAACAAAGTAAGAGCCTACAAAATATAAGACCAGCTGTGTGTTCTTAGCAAACAGAGCACAGCAAGTTGTTCTAAATCGAGAGACGTCTACAGACGTTAAAATAACCTCTGGCGTGCCACAGGGTAGTGTTATGGGACCATTGCTTTTCACAATATATATAAATGACCTAGTAGAGAGTGTCGTATGTTTCATGCGGCTTTTCGCGGATGATGCTGTAGTATACAGAGAAGTTGCGGCATTAGAAAATTGCAGCGAAATGCAGGAAGATCTGCAGCGGATAGGCACTTGGTGCAGGGAGTGGCAACTGACCCTTAACATGGACAAATGTAATGTATTGCGAATACATAGAAAGACGGATCCTTTATTGTATGATTGTATGATAGCGGAACAAATACTGGTAGCAGTTACTTCTGTAAAATATCTAGGAGTATGCGTACGAAACGATTTGAAGTGAAATGATCATATAAAATTAATTTTTGGTAAGGAGGGTGCCAGGTTGAGATTCATCGGGAGAGTCCTTAGAAAATGTAGTCCATCAACAAAGGAGGTGGCTTACAAAACACTCGTTCGACCTATGCTTGAGTATTGCTCATCAGTGTGGGATCCGTACCAGGTCGGGTTGACAGAGGAGATAGAGAAGATCCAAAGAAGAGCGGCGCGTTTCGTCACAGGGTTATTTGGTAAGCGTGATAGCGTTACGGAGATGTTTAGCAAACTCAAGTGGCAGACTCTGCAAGAGAGGCGCTCTGCGTCGCGGTGTAGCTTGCTGTCCAGGTTTCGAGAGGGTTCGTTTCTGGATGAGGTATCGAATATATTGCTTCCTCCTACTTATACCTCCCGAGGAGATCACGAATGTAAAATTAGAGAGATTCGAGCGCGCACGGAGGCTTTCAGACAGTCGTTCTTCCCGCAAACCATGCGCGACTGGAACAGGGAAGAGAGGTAATGACAGTGGCACGTGAAGTGCCCTCCGCCACACACCGTTGGGTGGGTTGCGGACTATAGACGTAGATGTAGATGTACGATATGTGAGGTACCGGGCAGAAATAGGGACTGGTCCGGTTTTGTTCCATTAGGAATTCCTGCTATGAAGTGGTAGTTCGTGGCACGCAGCTTTCCGCTGACCTCTCCAGTTGGGAAGTCCACACAGCAGCTACGAGTGTATAGGAGCGAGTCGTGCGCGGGGCGCTTCGGCAGGCGGCTTTTTTTCTCCGGGCTGAAGAATGCGGCCGGCGTGCGAGGCAGCAGGCAGCTGCCAGGTGGCTGGAGAAGGAGGGTGGGACGCGACCCGTGCGCTGCCCGCTGCCTGAGGGAGGCATTAAAAAGCGACCCGCTTTTTTACGCTTTTTAGATTCTGTTTCGGCGAATGCCCGCGGGAGCGCGTTATTGTAATTGGCGCGAAATGAGCGCCGTGCGTCAGCCGCCATACGCCGCGCACCTACGTGCCGTGTGCTGTTTCATCCACTTTTCTCTCCTCTCGCGCTCTGTCTCGTCTGCTGCGTGTAATCATTAATATAGCTACGTTTCGTAGAACTCACTCCGTGTACACAACTCACCTACGTGAGACGATACGGTATTTACTCAGCTCACCGATTCTGAAAACAAAATATCAACAAGAACAAAGTACACTACTGGCCATTAAAATTGCTACACCAAGATGATAAACGGGTATTCATTGGACAAATAGATTATACTAGAATTGACATGTGATTACATTTTCACGCAATATGGGTGCATAAATCCTGAGAAATCAGAACCAGAACAATCACCTCTGGCCGTAATAACAGCATTGATACGCCTGGGCATTGGGTCAAACAGAGCTTGGATGGCGTGTACAGGTACAGCTGCACATGCAACTTTAACACGATACCACAGTTCATCAAGAGTAGTGACTGGCGTATTGCGACGAGCCAGTTGCTTGGCCACCATTCACCAAATGTTTTCAGTTGGTGAGAGATCTGGAGAATGTGCTGGCCAGGGCAGCAATCGAACATATTCTGTATCTAGAAAGGCCCGTACAGGACCTGCAACATGCGGTCGTGTATGATCCTGCTGAAATGTACGGTTTCGCAGGAATCGAATGAAGGGTAGAGCCACGGGTCGTAACACATCTGAAATGTAACGTCCACTGTTCAAAGTGCCGTCAATGCAAACAAGAGGTGACCCAGACGTGTAACCAATAGCACCCCATACCATCACGCCGGGTGATACGCCAGTATGGCAATGACGAATACACGCTTCCAACGTGCGTTCACCGCGATGTCGCCAAACACGGATGCGACCATCATGATGCAGTAAACAGAACTTGGATTCATCCGAAAAAATGACATTTTGCCATTCGTGCACCCAGGTTCGTCGTTGAGTACACCATCGCAGGCGCTCATGTCTCTTATTGCAGCGTCAAGGGTAACCGTAGCCATGGTCTCCCAGCTGATAGTCCATGCTGCTGCAAACGTCGTCAAACTGTTCGTGCAGATGGTTGTTGTCTTGCAAACGTCCCCATCTGTTGACTCAGGGATAGAGACGTGGCTACACGATCCGTTACAACCATGCGGATAAGATGACTGTCATCTCGACTGCTAGTGATTCGAGGACGTTGGGATCCAGCACGGCGTTCCATATTATCCTCCTGAACTCACCGATCCCATATTCTGCTAACAGTCATTGGATCTCGACCAACGCGAGCAACAATGTCGCGATACGATAAACCGTAATTACGACAGGCTACAGTCCAACCTTTATCAAAGTCGGGATCGTGATGGTACGCATTTCTCCTCCTTACACGAGGCATCACAACAACATTTCACCAGGCAACGTCGGTCAACTGCTGTTTGTGTATGAGAAATCGGTTGGAAACTTTCCTCGTGATAGCACGTTTTAGGTGTCGCCACCCGTGCCAACCTTGTGTGAATTCTCTAAAACGCTAATCATATGCATATCACAGCATCTTCTTAGTATCCGTTGAATTTCGCATGTGTAGCATGTCATCTTCGTGGCGTAGCAATTTTAACGGCCAGTAGCGAATTACGCACTGTCTTCCGAAATCGCTTTACCGAACAATATCACAACACAGCTCCTAAGTTCAACGCCGCATTGATGAGAAAATGAGACATATACAAAAACTGTAGAACAAATAATCGCGTATTGTACACTTACAGCACAGCGGTACGTCGATATGTTCTTTGCCCTGGGTCGTTGCTGTTCATGGCAATCCCTCCTGGACTTATATTTCAGAAAGTTAATTCCCACCCGCACACAGCGAGACTTTCTACTGCTTGTCTTTGTGCTTGCCAAACCCTATGTTGGCCAGCAAAGTCACTGGATCTTTCCCCAATGATGAACGTTTAGAGCATTACGGACGGGGCCCTCCAACCAGTTCTGGGTTTTGACGATCTAATGCACCATTTGATCTGAATTTGGCACGATATCGCTGAGAAGGACATCAAACAACTCGATAAATCAATGCCAATCCGAATAACTGTTTGCATAAGGGCCAGAGATGCAGCAACGTGTACGTGACTTGCTGAATTTGTGAAGCTATTTCTCTTGAATAAATCATCCAATTATTGTCAAATTGTAATCTTCGTGTGTCTATGCATGTACATTACATCTACCGATTTCTGGCTGCCGCTGGAAAAGGAAGCGTTCCCTGTAACCCAAAAGACTGTGAAAAGTTTTAAACGTAGGTACACAGAACTGTGGACCTATCTTATTGATGTCAATTTCCTGTAAAATTATTAACAAATATTGTATATGTTGAACATTCTTGGGACTGAGTACTCTAATACAGGAATCAATATGATTTCTACATTAGCCGATTGTGAGGAACCCAGATTGTTCTATTTGTTCGTGAGATATGGAGGACTGTAGATAATGGGGCTCCGATTATGGCGTGTTTCTTGACGTCCATTAGGCCTTCGATATAGTTCGCCAAGTCGCATAATAAAGAAAGAAGACCATCAAACGGACTATATAAATAGATATGCGAGTAAGTTAAAGATTTCCTAGCAAAGACAGAGCCTAGCGTAGTTAAAATATGTGATGAGGCTTCTGCTGTTAAAGATGTGTAGGGGCAGTCAAATGAAAACGGAACACGCGCCAAAACGGAAACACGGAATGGTTCCATTCAAAAGTAATTGCCAGCCGTGGTGGCCGAGCGGTTCTAGGCGCTACAGTCTGGAACCGCGCGACCGCTGCGGTCGCAGGTTCAAATCCTGCCTCGCGCATGGATGTGTTAGATGTCCTTAGGTTAGTTAGGTTTAAGAAGTTCTAAGTTCTAGGGGACTGATGACGTTAGAAGTTAAGTCCCGTAGTGCTCAGAGCCATTTGAACCATATGAAGCCAAAAGTAATCACCATATTGCTAAGACATTTAACCCACTGGGAGACGAAACGATCAATTCCTGTTTTTTAGAACCCGGTCGGTCGCTGACGGATCCGCAACCGCACCCCCTCTCGCATTTCCTCAGACTGAAAGCGATTTCCACGCATGTCTTTCTTCGGGTTGCCAAAGATGTGAAAATCACACAGTGACGGGCTCTACGGGAGATGTTGCAGACGTTCCCAACCAATATACCGAAGCATAGCCTTCGTCCGACTGGTAGTGTAGTGGCAGGCATTATCTTGCAACAGAATGCTTCCGTCCGACAGCATTCCTGGGCATTTTGACTTACCGGCACGTCGGAGCTTGCGCAGGGTGTCTTCGTAGCGTTGCGCGTTGTAAGTGGTTCCAAGCTCGGGGAACACGATGAGCAGAGGCCCTAGCAGTCGAAGAAGCTCATCATGACCTTACCGGAACTTGTGTGAACAGCTTGTGGCTGGGGAGGTGTGGGATGTTTCCGCTGTTGGCTTCGCCATTTGCCCTCGGGCTGTCGGAATACTGTCGGACAGAGTCATCCTATTGCACGATAACGCCAGCCCGCTCACTACCAATCGGAAGAACGCTAGTCTTCCGCAATTTGGATATAGGAAACACTGCGCAATATCCTCTGAACAACCCATATATTTCACTGTGTATTTTTCACAACTTCGACGACTTGAAGAAAGAGACGCGTGGACGACGGTTTCAGTCGATGGGGTATTGCAAGAGTGGGTATGGTCGTAGGTCCGTCAGCGGCCTACCTCGTTCTACCTTGCGAGGTGCCGGGGCTAGCAGTGTATTTAACACTAAATCTTCTAGAATCTTCATATGGAAATGATGCTCTAAGCCCCCCCTTTTCTAACTCCGACTTCTATTGTTGCACATGGATTAAGAAGAAACGTGAACTGACTGTAATCGACCCTGCAAGTGGAGTAGAAAAGAGTTTGGCACCTGCAGTAATTTAATTTGACAGAAATTAATTTGATAAAGGAAAGTTTCATTAACATGGTGAGAAATGAAAGGGTTGCTTCTATCGATCTACAGAATGAAAGTTCTGTCCAAAATAACAATTTGATTTATTATGACTAAACTAAAAATAATAAACAAAACACATGAAACATTTACAATACGTCAAACTGAATACTCAAATAAATATTATGAAGGTGAAGTTGTCCGTAAACTAGCTTGTGACATTTATGACGAAGTGGTTTGTGGAGCCAATTCCTTGCAACTCAAATCTTAAGAGAAACACCCAGTCAACCCAACATTAATTGCTGCTACAGTAGGGAGAACTCAGACAATGAACACCCAAGAAGGAACAAAGTTAGAAAAGACGAACAGGCGCGCTTTACTGAGCTCTGATTATCACCTAGCAAAATTCCCTAATCTGCCAGTGCTGCGGACATACCTTACCAAGTTGTCTTCTTAACTTCAAGGACACGATCTGGCATACCGGAGGCGATGGGTGGTTGCTTAGATGTCCCGTCGTGGTGATGATAATGTCGCGAGTATAGCTCGAAACAAATGATCCTCGTCTGGTTGTTCCAGACTAAAGACTTCCTAGCAACACAAATGCGCCTCTGAGGGAGACGAAGAAGGCTCACTACACAACCACTGACGGTACAGTGAGTGATTTTTAGCAAGCGAAGTCACACAGTAACTCCGGTACAGTCAACTTTAGCCAAAACTGCTCAAGACAAACAACATAGGCCACTTGTACACAGAACGCTCAATTGCCAACTGCACTCGGAAAGTTACGCTGAAATCGAAACTTCAGCAACTCAGTCAAACAGTTACAATTAAATGAAAGTATATAAGACAGCCAACCGAAGGCAGGCTGTCCAGAGCAGCGAGAGCTCAGTCTTGTAACCTACTCCGACCGAAAGGCGAGAGCCGACTCCCTCAAGAGCACCCGTACAAGCCTAACACAGAACATTCCCGCCCCCACGACAGTGGCAGTGGTTAAAACGTTACAATCAGCAACTCGAAAACCGGCGGAAAATTCCACTCTATTGCCGACGCACTACTATTCCACCAATGGAGATACTTGGCGCCAATTTCTGCGCCGATTTTGCTACGTCACGCAGCTATCCCCTGAGCAAGCCAATCACAGTTATGATTTTGCAGAAAACGCGGGAATTTGCCCGCCAAGACTGCCTGGGAACACAGGTCATTCCCACGCCTCGCTTGTAGCCCGCCTGAAAGTGTTTTCACTAAGTTTCTGCAAAGTAACATAATCTCTAGCCCAGTCGCTCCGTCAGGCCCCTGTGGGCGTATCGCCGCCGCTCTTATGACAATATCGACTCCCTCACACCCATCGGCTTAACCATTTCAAGATCGGCAGTACCCGCCTGTCACCGGACCATCCGGGTGACGAGAGACGCTGAGTGGGAAGTCCGCATGTGAAGGAATAGCAACTTTTCACGGCATGCAATTAGAGTGGAAAATAGAATTACCCAGAGTAAGATAGAAATATGAGAGGGGGCTCATGCCACCTCTCAGTCTCTCGAAAAACGCTCCAGATGCAATTTCATCAAACAGGATTGCGGCTATCATACCAGAAATACTTGGGAACCAGAACTGTGTCTAATTAAGCAGATAATCAGCCGATACAACGAGCTGGAGTGACTGCGAGCGCTCTACTGTAGGCGGGGAGCCCCGCCGTGCCTCGTCGGCCGTAGATGATGACGCAATCTCCTGACCGGCCGTCAAAACGTGCACTCGGTCGTGCACAGCATACAGAGCGGCCTGCAGAGATAAGGGATTCTTTTTGACTCATCGGTCTTTTGACTGGTTTGATGCAGCCCGCCATGAATTCCTCTCCTGTGCCAAATTCGTAATCTCAGGCTGGCACTTGCAACCTACGTCCTACCATCTTGTTCCTTCTGCTTGTCAGTATTTTCCGTATATTTGATAGACCGTCAGACACAGAGCACTTCGAATTCCTGCTGCCAATAAGCCGTGTACACCATTCATTTGTTATTTATACGAGCTTCAAACAGGAGCGACTTCAGTAATCGATAGGAACTGTGATTTCTGTGTACAGATGCGAACTGTGTTGGCAACCCTTCGCTCGCAGCTCCAGGCTGCGTTGCCTTCCGTCACACAGCTTGAGGCTGCTTCCAAGGGGCATCACTGGTGGGATGCAGAGATTCGAGGGACGTCGAGCACGTCCCACGTGTCCCCTGACCGGTTCATTGCTGTTGCCGCCCAGGGTACTGCCTGCACTGAGGTTGACCCCTCACCCTTGGTCGAGTGGGAGATCGTTTCAAAGTCTGGCAGGCAGCGAAAATCTTTCTGAGGGTCCGATCGTAGGGCCTCCGCAGTTATCTTGACGAATAGGTTTCGGGTGTGTCTCTCAGCCACATGCAGTTGTCCAACCTGTTCCAGAGGAAGCTTCTCGGCCTACAAAGTCTGGGCATTCACAGAGGGTGGGTTTGCTGGTAGTTGGGAGCTCCAACGTCAGGCGCGTCATGGGGCCCCTTAGGAACATGGCTGTCAAAGAGGGGAAGGAAGCCTGTGTACACTCCGTGTGCATATCTGTGGGGAGTCATTCCGGATGTGAGAAGGGTGGTTCCAGATGCCATGAAGAGTGTAGGGTACAACCAACTGCAGGTGGTGGCCCATGCCGGTACCAATGACGTGTGTCGCTTTGGATTGGAGGAGATTATCTCTGGTTTCAGGCGGCTAGCGGAAATGCTAAAGACTGCCAGTCTCACTTCTGAGATCAAGGCAGAGTTCACCATCTGCAGCATCGTCGAAAGAACTGACTGTGGTCTCTTGGTGCAGAGGCGAGTGGACAGTCTGAATCAGCGGCTCATGCGATGCTGTGACCGTGTAGGCTGCAGATTCCTTCACTAACGCCATCGGGTGGTGGGTTTCCGAGTTCCGCTTAATAGGTCAGGAGTTCACTACACACAGGAAGAGGCTACACGGGTAGCGGGGCATGTGTGGAAGTGACTTGGCTGTTTTTTTTTTTTTTAGGTTAGAGGGTCTCAGGGAACCACAGAAAGGACGTCCGTCTAAAAGAGGGCAGGTAAAACATAGTAAGGTAGTTGTAGAAACAATCGGTATTGTAGTTGTAAATTGTCGTAGCTGTACTAAAAAAGAACCAGAGCTCCAAGCCCTAATATAAAGCACTGAAGCTCAAATAGTTATAGGTACAGAAAGTTGGCTAAAGACGGAAACAAGTTCAGCCGTATTTTTTTCAGACCATCTAACAGTGTTCAGAAATTATAGTTCAAGTATAGTTGGTGTTGGAGTATTTATTGCTGTCAGAAGTAGTTTGCCTTGTAGTGAAATTGAAGTATATAGTTCCTGCGAAATAGTATGGGTAGACAATCGGACTAAACTATTAATTGGATCGTTTTACCAACCCCCCAACTCAGAAGACAGAGTTGCTGAACAGTTCAAACAAAACTTGAGTCTCATTTCAAATAGGTACACCATTCATACAATTACAGTCGGTGGTGACTTCAATCAACCCTCGATATGCTGGAAAAATTAAACGTTTAAAGCCGGCGTCATACATAAAAGATCATCCGAAAATGTAGAATGCTTTCTCAGAAAATTATTTTGAACAATTAGTTAATGAGGCCACTCGAAGCTCTTGCCCTCTTAGCAACAAATAATCCTGGACAAGTAGTGAGTATCGTGACGAATACAGGTATTAGCGACCACAAGCCAGTTGCTGCTAGGCTGAATACCGTCAAACAGAAACGCAAAGTATATATATTTAAAAAAGCTGATAAAAATACTATTAACGCCGTTTTAAGCGACAGTCTTCACCCCTTCCAATTTGATCATGAAAGCGTAGAAAAGTTGTGGAATGATTTAAAAGAGATAGTATCGACAGTAATTAAGAGATATATACCACCTAAATTAATAAGTGATGGTACTGATCCCCATGCTACACAAAACGGGTCAGATTGCTGTTGCAGGAGCAGCGTAAAAAGCACGCCAAATTTAAAAGAAAGCAAAATCCACAAGACTGGTAAAGTTTTACAGAAGTTCGAAATATAGCGCATACTTCAATGCGAGATGCTTTTAATAATTTCCATAACGAAACTCTGCCTCGAAATCTGGCAGAAAACCCAAAGAGATTCTGGTGATTCATAAAGCACACCAGTGCCAAGACGCAATCAATAGCTTCACTGCGCGATAGCAACGCTGAAGTCACTGATGACAGTGCCACTAAAGCAGAGTTATTAAACACGGTTTTACTAACTCCTTCACCAAAGAAGACGAAATAAATATTCCTTGATTCCAATCAAGAACAACTGCCAAGATGAGAAAGATAGAAGTAGATATCCTCGGTATCGCAAAGCAGCTTAAATCACTTAATAAAGTCAAGGCTTCCGGTCCAGATTGTATACCAGTCAGGTTCCTCTCAGAGTATGCTGATACAATAGCTCCATATTTAGCAATTATATACAACCACTCGCTCACAGAAAGATCCGTACCTAAAAACTGGAAAATTGCTCAAGTCACAAGAAATATCCAGGAAGAGAAGTAAGAGTTATCCGCGAAATTACAGACCCATATCACTAACATCGATTTGCAGTGGGGTATTGGAACATACACTGTATTCGAACATCATGAAAGAAAACGATTTGTTGACATATAGTCAGCATGGATTCAGAAAATATCGTTCTTACGAAATACAATTAGCTCTTTATACTCATGAGGTAATGAGTGCTATCGACAGGGGATATCAAATTGATTCCACATTTTTAGATTTCCTGAAGGCTTTTTACAGCGTTCCTCACACGCGTCTACTAACCAAACTGCGTGGCTATGGAATATCGCCTTAGTCGTGCAACTGGATTCGTGATTTCCTGTCAGAAAGGTAGTAATAGTCGGAAACTCATCGAGTAAAACAGAAGTAATATCCGGCGTTCCCCAAGGAAGCGTTATAGGCCCTCTATTGATCCTGATCTATATTAACGATATAGGAAACAACCTGAGTAGCCGTCTTAAGAGTGTTTGCAGATGATGCTGTAATTTACCGTTTTGTAAAGCCATCAGATAACCAAAACGAATTGCAAAATGATTTAGATAAGATATCTGTATAGTGCGAAAAGTGGCAATTGATCCTGAATAAAGTAAAGTGTGAAGTTATTCACATGAGTACTAAAAGAAATCCGCTAAATTTTGATTACGCGATAAGTCTCACAAATCTGAAGGCTGTAAATTCAACTAAAAACTTAGGGATTACAATTAAAAACAACCTAAGTTGGAACGATCACATAGATAATGTTGTGGGTAGAGCAAACCAAAGAGTGCGATTCATTGGCAGAACACTTAGAAGGCGCAACAAGTGTACTAAAGAGACTGCTTACACCACGCTTGTCCGCCATATTCTGGAGTATTGCTGTGCGATGTGGGATCCGCATCAGATGGCCGACAGATGACATCGAAAAAGCACAAAGAAGGGCCGCTGGTTTTGTATTATCGCGAAATAGGGGAGATAGTGCCTCAGACATGATACGTGAATTGGTGCGGCAATCATTAAAACAAAGGCGTTATTCGTTGTGACCGGATTTTCTCATGAAATTTCATCACTAGTTTTCTCCTCCGATTGCGAAAACATTCTGTTGGCGCCCACTTACATAGGGAGAAATGATCATCACGATAAAATAAGAGAAATCAGGGTTTGCCCGTTTTCCCAGCGCTCCGTTCGAGAGTGGAACGGTAGAGAGACAGCTTGAAGGTGGTTCATTGAACCCTCTGTTAGGCACTTTATTGTGAATAACAGAGTAATCACGTAGGTGTAGATGTAGATATTTTCCTTTCCTCACCGTTTGTCCGGAGAGCCTCGTACCTCCTTACATTGTAAGTTTGCCTAATTTTCAAAATTCTCCTGTAGTAGCACGTTTCAAATGCTTCGATTTTCTTCTTTTCCGGTGTTCCTAAGGTCTCTGTTTCACTACCGTACAATGCCGTGTTCAAAATGTACATTCTCAGAAATTTATTCCTCAAATTAAAGCTTACGTTTGAGACTGTAGACTTCTCTTGGTCAGCAAAGCTCTTTTTGCCAGTGCTAGCCTGCTTTTGATGTCTTCCTTGCTTCGTCCTTCGTGGGTATTTTGTTGCCTAGGGAGCAAAATTCCTTAACTTCGTCTACTTCGTGATCATCAACCATGATGTTAAGTTTCCCGCTATTCTCATTTCTGTTGCTTCTCACTGCGTACGTCCTTCTTCGATTTACACTCAGTCCACATTCTATACTTCTTAGACTGTTCATACCTTTCATCAGTTCTGAAGTTCTTCACTTTCACTGAGGATAGTGATGTCATCAACGATATTATGAAAGACATCCTTTCAACCTGACTTTTAAATCCATCCTTGAACTGTTCTTTTATTTCCGTCAACGCTTCTTCGATGTATAGTTTGAACAATAGAGGCGAAAGACTTCATCCATGTCCTTTATCTCTTTTAAATGTGCACTTGTTCTTGGTCTTCCAATCTTATTGTTCCCTCTTGGTTCTTGAACGAATTGTATATTACCCGTCTTTACCTATAGTTTATCCCTATTTTTCTCAGAATTTCGAACACCTTGCAGCATTCTACATTGTCGAACACTTTTTCCATGTCGACAAATCATATGAACATGTCTTTATTTCTCGTTAGTCTTGCTTTCATTATCAACCGCAATGTCAGGATTACCTCTCTCGTGCCTTTACCTTACCTAAAGCCAAATTGATCATCATCTAATACATCCAACATTTTCTTTTCTATTCTTCTGTACATTATTCTAGTCAGTAACTTGGATTGATGAGCTGTCAAGCTGACTGTGCGACATTTCTCGCATTTGTCCTTTCTTTGTGCCTTTGGAATTGTGTGGACGATGTTTTTCTGAAAGTATGATGCTATATCGCCAGACTCATACATTTTTTTTTAAAAAAAAAGGGTTCAAATGTCTCTGAGCACTATGGGACTTATATGTGAGGTCATCAGTCTCCTAGACTTACAACTACTTAAACCTAACTAAACTAAAGACATTACACACATCCATGCCCGAGGCAGGATTCGAACCTGCGACCGTAGCAGCAGAGTGTTTCTGGACTGAAGCGCCTAGAACCGCTCGGCGACAACGGCCGTCTACATTCTACACACCAATGTTAATAGTCGTTTTGTTACCCCTTTCCCCAATGAATTTAGAAATTCTGATGGAATGTTATCTATCTCTTCTTCCTTATTCCACCTTAAGCCTTCCAGGGCTCTTTTGTATTTGGTTATAATACTGGATCCGCTACCTCTCCTATATAGAATCCTGTTTTGCTTTTGTAACGTCTTCAGACAAGTCTTCCATCTTATAGAGGTCGTCAGTGGTCAATATATTCTTTTCACTTATCCGCCCTGTCCTCTGCACTTAACAGTTGCATTCCCATTGTACTACTGGCATGACCACCTCGCTATCAGTTCCACTGTAGACCGTTTGGACTTTTCTGTACGCTGAGTCCGCCCTTCCTACAATCATTTATATTTCGATATCTTCAAATGTTTATGCAGCCATTTTGCCTCATCTTCCCCTACCTTCCTACGTATTTCATTCCTAAGTGGCATGTATTTCTATATTTCTGAAATTTCCTGAACATCTTTGTACTTCCTACTTTCGCCGATCAAGCATAATAAGAGCCCTGTCCTTTCCCAAAGATACAGACACATTTCATTCTTGTCCTTTCTTGGGAAAGTACTGAAGCATCTTATCAACAAAACCCTTTCCCGGTTCCTCAAAGCCAGCAACATTATTGCCCCTGATCAGTTTGGCTTATGTCCAGAACACAGCACTATCCTTCAATACCTGCATCTGTTGGAACACATATGCAGGTGAATGGACAGGAAACACAGCACCGAAGAAGTCTTCATCGACATCGAAAAAGCGCTCTATAAAGTCTGGCATGACGGCTTAATTTACGAGAGGAGAGGCAGTACTGAATTCGCTGCAGTTAAAATGCCAGCACGATCAGGAGTGCTGTGGCCAGTGTCCTTGGTTCTGGGCCCCATATTACATACGCTCTACACCAATAAGGCGCCAAAGTTGGCAGATGGTGCAACTGCACTGTGTTCTGACGACACAGCCATTGGAAGATCAACAGCAACCTCAGTGTCACAGCTAGGAAACTACAGAAACACAGGGGTGCGATCGCCAACTGGTGTAATTTTTGGAAGACAAAAATATATCCAGATAAAAGAGTCGCAATTGTGTTCACTAGGAAATTAACCCTACCAGTTCGTCAGATTTCTGTCGCCGGTAAAAACGTACAGTTGAGCCACTCGGCGACTTGTCTCGGCTTTCAGCCGGAGAGGCGACTCAGTTTTGCAAGGCGGATGAAAAGAACCAGAAACAAATTTTGTGCACTCTACTGTCAGTTGTATCAGCGCCTTAAGAGTGGGGGGGGGGGAGTAGGGGGCTAACAACAAGAATGAAGTAACGAATTTACTAATTATCATCCTTCCGACGATGCTGTATGGATCAGATGACAGCGGACACCCACCTCGACAAGCTGCATTCACTACAGAGCAGGATCATTCGTACTACAAACAACGTCGACCAGTACATGCCAGTAAAGCATATTAAGGATCTCCATCTTTACCTACATTAAAACGAACTTAGAAAATCCCTATCAAAAGGCTTTCACTTCGCCCCACCAACTCATTCATTAGTTACGTACACACTACTCCAACGCTTGAAATAAAAGACCCGTCTCCGCACTGAACAGACAGTTTAGGCAATAGCTGGTTACGCATGGCAGTCGTACATACAAACAATCATACAGATGCATAAAAATCGCCGTCTCCAGTCATCATTTATGCGAAGGTCGAAGCTGGACGGTCAAAACCCTGTGGAGCTTCTATGAATCTAAAAACAAGTAAGACACTAGCAGAAGTTCAGCTCATCAGGAGATCTGACGGTAGTGACACGACTGATAGCGGAAATGATGTGCGTGTTGGGCTCTATGAACCGGCTGTACACCCCTGGACTATTCCATCAAATGTCGCTTGACTACGCTATCTCAGATATGTACTTCACAAGCTTCAAGTATTTGGAAGTATCTGTCCGGAGAGATTTAAGATGGAACGAGCTTATAAATATTTTTGGGAAGGCAGATGGCAGATTGAAACTTACTGCAACAATCTTAAGAAAGTGTAATTATAAATGAAAGACGTCACTTGAAAATTACTTGTTGTGGGAGCCTAACCAAGTTGGACTGATTAAGTTGGCAGAAAAGGTTAAAGGAAGAACTGCACGCTTCGTGACGAGTTTGTTTAGACAGCATGAGACGACACAAAAATGTTCAACAACTATCAGCGAGAGGCGTCAGATCTCGGAACGCCTTACGAAATTCTGACAGCCTACGTTCTGAAAACAGCTAAGAAACACTTTGCTTCCACCACCACACACCTCTCGCACTGACAACGATACAGTGATATATTACTTTACTTGCTTCTGAGAGCTTATGAAAAGAGCCACGTGATTGTATGTAAACTGTGAAGACCTTTTAACAATATACGCCAAATGGTAATGCGAAGTCATGTAAACATCGTACAACAAGGAAAAACCCAGCTGTTCCGACTGTCTTATCACTGCACGTTTGCCGCCATATTTATGATGAGTCTCAATGACATTTCTGTGTTAGCAGTAATTTACTATTCTACAGGAATTTAGAATGTTCTACTTCATGTATTAAGAAATCGTTCCTTTAGTATGTTGACAAATATGTAATTGTGTAGCTTACAGGAAATTCTCTGTGATACACCGTAAGATTGCGTGTGAAAGGGAATTTACGTCCCGTAGAAGAGCACAAGACAAGTCACTAACCGAAAGTGTTGTTTTGTGATAAAATCGTGTAAAAAGACGGTTACATTCTACTGCTAATACGAACGCTAATAATCAGTGCTGCGCGTGTGAGTATTCTGTGCTACTACGTGTCACGGAACGAAAACGATGATAAATTACTTCTGTTTGAGATGTCAGGGGAGACGGACGTATTATAGATATGCGATAAAAGGGTCTTAAACCTAACTAACCTAAAGACATCACACACATCCAAGCCCGAGGCAGGATTCGAACCTGCGACCGAAGCGGTCTCGTGGTTCCAGACTGAAGGGCTTAGAACCTCTCGGCCACTCCGGCCGATCACTTTTCAGTTACTGAGATTTTGATATTAAAATATATATAAGTTTGGATTCTGTAGAAATGTTGGAACACGTAAGGCAATACTGACCTTACGCCCTATCTTAGAAGAAAGATTAAGGAAAGGCAAACCTACGTTACTAGCATTTGTACATTTAGAGAAAGCTTTTGGCAATGTTGACTGGAATATTCTCTTTCAAATTCTAAAGGTGGCAGTGGTAAAATACAGGGAGCGAAAGGCTATTTACAATTTGTACAGAAACCAGATGGCAGTTATAAGAGTCGAGGGGCATGAAAGGGAATAAGTGGTTGGGAAGAGAGTGAGACAGGGTTGTAGCCTCTCCCCGATGTTATTCAATCTGTTTATTGAGCAATCAGCAAAGGAAACAAAAGAAAAATTCGGAGTAGGTATAAAAATCAATGGAGAAGAAATAAAAACTTTGAGGTTCGCCGATGACATTGTAATTCTGTCAGAGACAGCAAAGGACTTGGAAGAGCAGTTGAACGAAATGGACAGTGTCTTGAAAGGAGGATATAAGATGCACATCAACAAAAGCAAAACTAGGATATTGGAATGTAGTCGAATTAAGTCGGGTGATGCTGAGGGAATTATATTAGGAAATGAAACACTTAACGTAGTAAAGGAGTTTTGCTATTTGGGGAGCAAAATAACTGATGATGGTCGAAGTAGAGAGGATATAAAATGTAGACTGGCAATGGCAAGGAAAAACGTTTCTGAAGAAGAAAAAGTTGTTAACATCGAGTATCGATTTAAGTGTCAGGGAATCGTTTCTGAAAGTATTTGTGTGGAGTGTAGCCATGTATGGAAGTGAAACATGGACGATAAATAGTTTGGACAAGAAGAGAATAGAAAAGAGAAGCATTCGAAATGTGGTGCTACAGAAGAATGCTGAAAATTAGATGGGTAGATCACGTAACTAATGAGGAGGTATTGAATAGAATTGGGGAGAAGAGGAGTTTGTGGCACAATGTGACAAGAACAAGGGACCGGTTGGTAGAGCATGTACTGAGGCATCAAGGGATCACAAATTTAGCATTGGAGGGCAGCGTGGAGGGTAAAAATCGTAGAGAGAGACCAAGAGATGAATACACTAAGCAGATTCAGAAGGATGTAGGTTGCAGTAAGTACTGGGAGATGAAGAAGCTTGCACAGGATAGAGTAGCATGGAGAGCTGCATCAAACCAGTCTCAGGACTGAAGACCACAGCAACAACAACAACATAGATAGAAGAGTAACTTACAATTGTAAAAGGAAGAATTACATTGTAAATAACTAAGACAGTATAACGAAGCTTATTTAAAGGAATAAAGGTACGTCGGAGTTTCATTTCAGTGATAGCAAAGTACGAATTCCATGTAATGGGGAGCACCTGCAGCTTACACGTAATTCCTTGACATCTGAGTTCTAAAAAAAAAAAAAAAAAAAAAAAAAAAAAAAAAAAAAAAAAAAAAAAAAAAAAAAAAAAAAAAAAAGCGACTTAACTTCTGAGGTCATCAGTCACCTAGAACTTAGAACTAATTAAACCTAACTAACCTAAGGACATCACACACATCCATGCCCGAGGCAGGATTCGAACCTGCGATCGTAGCAGTCGCGTGGTTCCGGACTGGAGCACCTAGAACCGCACGGCCACTCCGGCAGCAGTTCTACTTAAATCAACCGAGAAGTCAATCTACCAACGACGAATGAGCTTAACCTACTCGACCTGAACATACAGTAGAGCTCGGCCATTGCTCATTCGTTACACTCACTTGTCGAAAACATTGTTTCGATGTGCAAGTCGCTTAGAGTACCACGTACGATTAACTTGAGGTTACATAGAGAATGTAGAGGCTAATAGACTTTCCCATTAAAGACAAATGCTCGAAACTTCTTCTCTGGAAACCCATTAACAAGAAGTAATATTAGAGATTAATGGCTTCTATCATAGTACACACGCGGTGAGTAGCGGAGGAATGAGGGAATGGCAAACATCTTAGCCCTGTGGTGCTGTGGAGAAGCCACACTTGCAAACGGACTGAAACTCTGTCAAAAGACCGGAAGCCGTACTGGACTTGGGAGGGAAAAGAAGTACCCTCGCGAGGCAGACGGAAGTAAACACATTTCGGGATGCAAATACCGCCAAATCCGATTGTTATCTGCTTCGGCCGTCTTTCTCCGCCGTCGTCGCTGGTCGAGTTCAGAACTCAATTTCGGCCGCCTCCGCTGCCATGTTTCCGCCCAGAAGTCTGTTTGCCTTTCAGCTCTGGGCCAAGTTAAATGAGCAGCGCGCCGCGGGCTGTCGGCGCTAGGACCGGACGTGCCTCGGTTCCAGAGCCACTCCGTCGCTCGTCTAGCAACGTCATGGCGTGCGACGCGTGCGAATCTAGTGCAGTCCTGTGCAGAAGAGCGAATGTCCGCCGGGTCTAGCAATCGCGCAGCATACGCTCACGCATTGCCATGCCTTCGTCTGTCGGTATTTAACTCTATAAGACAGGCGCTGTGCATCACTGTGTAGTTTACCGTTGAAATTTCGGGAGTGTACATTTCTAGAGGAGTAAACCAACACGTCAATTGCACCTAAGTACATCTCGCGGAAAGGCCCTGAACTTTAAATCAAATACATTTGAGTTCACACGCGATCTTACCAACAAACCTTCCCGCAGATCATTTGCGACTCGAACAGAAAAGGGGGGGAGGGCGGATTGAAATGATACACTACCTAACAGTAGCCTGTCGACAGGCGTTGATATACATCAACGGGGACAGTTGAAAATGTCTGCCCCGACCGGGACCCGAACCCGGGATCTTCTGCTTACATGGCAGACGCTATATCCATCTGAGTCACCGAGGGCACAGAGGATAGAGCGACTGCAGGGATTTATCCCTTGCACGCTCCCCGTGAGACCCACATTCCCAACTTCATGCCCACGCACTACATTCGTAGTGCCGCTACCCACTACACTCAATACTCGCGGCAGACAATCTTACCGAGTCTCGTAAGAGTTTGGGAAATGCGTGCACATCCAGCACAGAAAGAGGAGGTCAATGGGAGGTTAGCCTTAACTATATGAAGATGGTATCTGTTCTTTCGGACATCGGAAGAACAAATGCCATCTTCATATCGCTAAGGCTAACCGGCTGATGACCTTCTTCAGTGCGGATGCACACGAATTGCCTGAACGGTTACAGGAGTCGGTGGATTGTCTGCAGCAAGTAATGGGTGTAATGGCCGTGGCACTACGAATGTAGTGTGTGGACTATTAGTTGAGCATGTGGGTCCCAAGGCAAGCGTGCCGGCGATAAATCCCTGGAGTCGCACTGTCCTCTGTGCCCTCGGTGGCTCAGATAGATAGAGCGTCTACCATGTAAGCAGGAGATCCTGGGTTCGAGTCCCGGTCTGGGCACACATTTTCAACTGTCCCCATTGATGTATAGCAACGCCTGGTGACAGCCTAGTGTCTTGATTTAATTATTATTTCAATCACCTGCTATGTGTGCTTTTCTTATAATTATCTTATCTATCTATTTCGGGTGTCATACTCCGTATTTTGTGAGCTTGTATCGGATGTTGTAATTGTGTTTGGGTCGTTTCCTGCGTCTGCAACTATAACAGTATCTGTGTCTGACTTGGTGCCCTATCAAGTATCCTGTTGTCGTGTGATGTTTCTATTAGAGATCTACTTATGGATTTTCTTCTCTGTAGGCGTCATAAAGTCATCTTAAAATTTTTTCGGCGTTGGCAGAGTGCCGCAGGCATCCGTGGAATATCTTTTACTGACGGCGGGAGAGCAGTAGCCGCGCTGTTATCTTGTTCCATATATGGTATGTCGCCGAAGTCTTCTTCTAAAGTTCCTCACAATGCTAGGTTATACGTAATGCGATTGTGTAAGGGAATGAAGACGAACAATTTCAACACTAAAAGTACAGTGCATGTAAATTTTACCTCAGTTTTGTGAATTTTAAAAATGTGAAATTAACAACTCAGTCGTTTCGTTTTTTTGGCCTCTTACTACTAGACTATTGCATTTGTGACGATTGAGCTTAGACTGAATTGTAATTATAAGTTTTTGTATAACTTCTACAAAAGTCATTTTTTTCTTTCGTTGCCTACACTAAAAACTTGAAAAATGTTAAGAAAATGAAAAATTTCAAATATTTGAAAGAGCAAGCGGAGTTGTAGAGCTTCCGTAGGCTACGATAGACTATCGTAAGTAAGCGTAGATTAGGACAGTTTTCCTAGCAGATTTGGTTAGTTAAGAGCGCAAACTCGTTACCTGTTCGTCAGATGTGTTGCATTGCTATCGGGCTTACCCCCTTTCGATCGCTTTGTTTATGCATGTGATCACTGTCATACTAGATTCCCTAGAAACTGGAATCGGTGAACAGTCTGTAAAGTGAGTGAGGGTACATACAGGGCCGTATAACCTACGGAACGTTTTCGTTCTACATAGTTATTCTGCTGTCTGTTGCTTAAAAACAAACAAATGTATAGCAAAATTGAAATTATCAATGTTTAATTCACGTTTAATTCGAAAATTGTTGATTTGTAAAGTGAAACAGAGGGATGATGTGAAAAAAAAGAAACAGATTATCATATAGCGGTAGATAACGTAGTTCCCTTTAAAAAAAGCTAAAATTAAAAAAAAGAAACTAAAAAAAATACATCACACATCGCTTCGATTTTTCTGCAAACTTACATAAAACATGTTTCTATTAGTGTTGAAAAACTTCCGCATTTATCTTTTATGATAACAGCAAACTCTTGCCTTTGATCATGACGAAGAACGTTGTATTGAATACACAATAACAATAATTAAGTAGA
Source organism: Schistocerca serialis cubense (assembly GCF_023864345.2). Lineage (NCBI taxonomy): Eukaryota > Metazoa > Arthropoda > Insecta > Orthoptera > Acrididae > Schistocerca > Schistocerca serialis. Next base: position 173,051,717 of record NC_064641.1, read on the forward strand.
TTATTTTTGTGTTTGTGCACGTAAACTGTACTTGGATAAAAAATAATTGCTTTGGTGTCATAAAAGTGCAGGAGGTACACGAACACCTAATTTTTATTAATTATAAAATGATTTTATTTTTGATAAGGATATAAAATTCACAATGGACTAATACGGAAAGATATGCGTTTCTAATTAAGCGCAAACAAAAAACAAGAAAAGTTGCAATATCTCATTTCCTCTGCCACACATTTATGTTTCTTTCCCTACCAACGCCACCAGTGCTACCGGTAACCGTACTATTTACTACGCCACTTACGTACTGCGTCAGAGCTACTGAACCCCCGTTTTGGTATAGCGCAACTCTGAGACCAAGCCGATATCATGAGAGGGCGACAGATAATCGAAATATCACGCGGCTTGCATGAACCATAGCTTAGGTGCCTTTTGTAGGCCGATTTGAGAGTGTTTCATAGCTTGATACACGTGTCCTTTACGTAATTGTTCATCTCGACTTCGTCTTCACCACTGTGGTGCTATTCAACATTTATCGTTTATTTTCTGTATGGTGAGATTAAAAAAGTGGTTCAAATGGCTCTGAGCACTATGGGACTTAACATCTAGGGTCATCAGTCCCCTAGAACTCAGTAATACTTAAACCTAACTAACCTAAGGACAGCACACAACACCCAGTCATCACGAGGCAGAGAAAATCCCTGACCCCGCCGGGAATCGAACCCGGGAACCCGGGCGGGGGAAACGAGAACGCTACCGCACGACCACGAGCTGCGGACTGGTGAGATTAAAAATGAAGTCGTTTTACGACTGGTTAACTATGAACGTTAAAAATTACTTCCGTACATAAGAAAATTCTTCATATTGTCCACTATGACTCAGAGAAGGCCGCACCGATGTAGTTAGTCATTCTGAATGTAAAGTGTAGAATAATAATCGGCACCAACCGCTGAAGGTGACTTTATTTAACGCACGACCTGTTTCTGGCTTGTGACCATCTTCACGTGCTTTTACATTCAGTCACCCATTTTAGTGCTCAGTGTTGGAGATCACTGTTTAAATAAAAAGCAAATAATGTGATGTTGTCTAAGTAGATCCAACTGAAACAACTGAAAGTTGCTAAGCGACATGTGTAGGGAAGGATTACAGTACTGACATACATCTGAAGTATCGACGTTGATTCCACATCACTAAAAAAGTATCTCGATTTTTTACACATTAGTTTTATGTTATATATCATGGTAAATGTTGGTACTACCACGTAATGCCGTTGATACTGTTAATATTAATAACTTCAGAATCACATACACTCACAACATGTAATGTGTATGCATAGGAAAACGGGTCAAATACCTTACATCCAATAAGTTCAAACATACTGAAACATAACAGATACTACAGATGAAATTGAAAATGTTACTTGGTTATGGAACCGCACTGTCATCCTATATGTATAAGTGATAGCATGGTTCTACAGTAATGCGAGATTTTCGTTATCTTAATCTGTAGTATCTGCTCTGTTTCTGTGTGTGTAACATCTCTGAACTTTTTACAAAGAAAATTCCGCACTGGTTGTATGAATAATTGTTATTAAATCTGCGACCGGCTTCGCACCACTTATCGGTGTATCCTCAGGCAATCTGTACAAAAAATAATATAATAAGAGCTCATATAAACTACACTCCTGGAAATTGAAATAAGAACACCGTGAATTCATTGTCCCAGGAAGGGGAAACTTTTTTGACACATTCCTGGGGTCAGATACATCACATGATCACACTGACAGAACCACAGGCACATAGACACAGGCAACAGAGCATGCACAATGTCGGCACTAGTACAGTGTATATCCACCTTTCGCAGCAACGCAGGCTGCTATTCTCCCATGGAGACGATCGTAGAGATGCTGAATGTAGTCCTGTGGAACGGCTTGCCATGCCATTTCCACCTGGCGCCTCAGTTGGACCAGCGTTCGTGCTGGACGTGCAGACCGCGTGAGACGACGCTTCATCCAGTCCCAAACATGCTCAATGGGGGACAGATCCGGAGATCTTGCTGGCCAGGGTAGGTGACTTACACCTTCTAGAGCACGTTGGGTGGCACGGGATACATGCGGACGTGCATTGTCCTGTTGGAACAGCAAGTTCCCTTGCCGGTCTAGGAATGGTAGAACGATGGGTTCGATGACGGTTTGGATGCACCGTGCACTATTCAGTGTGCCCTCGACGATCACCAGTGGTGTACGGCCAGTGTAGGAGATCGCTTCCCACACCATGATGCCGAGTGTTGGCCCTGTGTGCCTCGGTCGTATGCAGTCCTGATTGTGGCGCTCACCTGCACGGCGCCAAACACGCATACGACCATCATTGGCACCAAGACAGAAGCGACTCTCATCGCTGAAGACGACACGTCTCCATTCGTCCCTCCACTCACGCCTGTCGCGACACCACTGGAGGCGGGCTGCACGATGTTGGGGCGTGAGCGGAAGACGGCCTAACGGTGTGCGGGACCGTAGCCCAGCTTCATGGAGACGGTTGCGAATGGTCCTCGCCGATACCCCAGGAGCAACAGTGTCCCTAATTTGCTGGGAAGTGGCGGTGCGGTCCCCTACGGCACTGCGTAGGATCCTACGGTCTTGGCGTGCATCCGTGCGTCGCTGCGGTCCGGTCCCAGGTCGACGGGCACGTGCACCTTCCGCCGACCACTGGCGACAACATTGATGTACTGTGGAGACCTCACGCCCCACGTGTTGAGCAATTCGGCGGTACGTCCACCCGGCCTCCCGCATGCCCACTATACGCCCTCGCTCAAAGTCCGTCAACTGCACATACGGTTCACGTCCACGCTGTCGCGGCATGCTACCAGTGTTAAAGACTGCGATGGAGCTCCGTATGCCACGGCAAACTGGCTGACACTGACGGCGGCGGTGCACAAATGCTGCGCAGCTAGCGCCATTCGATGGCCAACACCGCGGTTCCTGGTGTGTCCGCTATGCCGTGCGTGTGATCATTGCTTGTACAGCCCTCTCGCAGTGTCCGGAGCAAGTATGGTGGGTCTGACACACCGGTGTCAATGTGTTCTTTTTCCCATTTCCAGGAGTGTATTCGATCCCCCAGTTCTGAGTTGTAAATTAAACTTTTAAATAGCCAGTTTTTTAATGAAACAATAAAGTACATACGCTATTTATAACATAGTAACGTTGAACATTGCCGTGTAGTCACTCCCCACCATTCACGTCCAATATACCGTCATCTGGTGAAAGCAGTAGTTAAAATTTAAAAATCTTACGGTATATTGATAATTTTTACTTATGGACCGTCTGACAGCAACTGAATAAAACACAATTTTAGTGCCGTACGCGTTTCGCCTTTATTTTCTGCAAGGCATCATCAGTGGCAGGTTACGTTGACAATTTCTTACATATTACGCTTCTGTTGCATTTTTGGTGTTCTTCTTCTTCTTCTTATGAACGCCAATTTGCGGTTTTATTCCACATTCCACAGCACTATGCACTGAACGATTGTGCATTAAAACAAGCGTTCAGTGCATAGTGCTGTGGAATGTGGAATAAAACCGCAAATTGGCGTTCATAAGAAGAAGAAGAACACCAAAAATGCAACAGGAGCGTAATACGTAAGAAATTGTCCATGCAACCTCCCACTGATGATGCCTTGCAGAAAATAAAGGCGAAACGCGTATGGCACTAAAATTGTGTTTTATTCAGTTGCTGTCAGACGGTCCATAAGTAAAAATTATCAATATACCGTAACATTACACGCAACTGAGGAAGACAGGACTACAAAAGGTGAAGATTTAAAAGTCTTTTTAAATTTTTTTTAAGTGATGGGAGTGGCAATGGCCTGAAAAATAAAAATAAAATACGATGGTAATAAATCTCTCGTAAACATGAACGACGAAGAGCGGAACCTTAGCATGAAGAAACAGCGGAATTAGGCCATATTAACACATCAGAACATCCCGTGCAAGTTGAGAGGAGGCGCGGGGCAGCGGACACGGTGGTTCTGAATACGTAAGGCTCGGAGTACGCACAAAAATATGTTGGACAGAACCTACTAACAAGTAGGCTATAGGGGTAAGGCTACCTGTTTAAGTAATCAAAGTTTTCTGAAAGACCCTTGTGCCTCAGATCGGTCTGGGCATTAAGTGAGGACCGAGGGGATTTCTTCCGAACTCTGAAGATTTCAACCTCTTCCAAAACATTAAGGTTGTTGCCCTTACTTTTCAAGTGCAACACCCGGATGTTGTTCTGGATACCGGTGATACAGTGACCCCTTTCCCAAACGCGCATCTTGCGCCTCTCGCATTCAGAACCACCACATTTATTATTCTTATGGTTTTGACTAACAGCCCATTGTTTGTATTGGCCTCCTAGTATAATATTAGATTAGAAAAAATAGATATAAGGAATTGTTTATCAAATGTTCAGCACCCCCACTCTTCTCACCTTGTACACGTCACCCGGCCTCTGGCGATTCTCGCGCCACTACGCGAGCGCTTTCTGGGTTTCGGCCAGTCAGGTCGTGTCCGCTCCCACGCGCCTCCTCTCAACTTGCACGGTATGTTATGATATGTTTACAGGGCCCTAATTCCGCTGTTTATTCATGCTAAGGTTCCGCTCTTCGTCGTTCGTGTTTACAGGAGTTCTATCAGCATCGTATTTTATTTCTATTTTCTGGGTCATTGCCGCTCCCATCTCTTAAAAAAGTGTTTAATAAAGTTTTTTAAATTTTAACTACCGCTTTCACCACATGACGGTATATTGGACGTGAATGGTGGGGAGTGACTAGAGGGCAATGTTCAACGTTACTATGTTATAAATAGCGTATGTGAGTACTTTCTTGTTTCATTCAAAAGACTGGCTATTTTAAAAGTTTAACTTACACCTCAGAATTGGGGGATCGAGTAGTTTATATGAGCTCTTCTTATATTAATTTTTGTACAGATTGCCTGAGGATGCACCGATAAGTGGTGCGAAACCGGTCGCAGATTTAATAAAATTCGTTCATACAACCATGCGGAATTTTATTTGAAAAAATATCGAAGTTTGGCTGTGGTTGTGCGCCCTACAAAACAATCCCTGAACTTCTTACATATAATGTCTTTGACAACAACCACTGTTTTCCCTTGTAAGCATATCAGATGTAGTGGGTGTGCGTCCGGATTTACTAACATCAACTGTATGAAAGGCGTTACATGGAAGTACCAGTGTGTCAAATACAGCTAATGTACAAAAAATCGAGAAATTTTTGTAAGAAATGTGATGAATATAATGTGGAAACCACATGGATACTTCGCCTACATGTAAGTACTGTAATGCTTGACATTACATGTCGCTTAGCTAATTTCGGTAGTTTCAGTTGGATCTATGTAGTAATCATCACATATCCGCTTTTTAATTAGACAGTGATCTCCAGCATTGAGAGCTGAAACGTCTAATTGAAATTAAAGCCCCCTGCAGATGGACACAAGCCCGAAACCAGTGGCGCATTAAACAAATTCACCTTCTATTGTGACTGGCAGTGGTTATTATTCTGTACCCTATAAAGAACAGACGCAGAACTGAAGTGGGTCCATTATACTAAAATTCACAACGCGAATATATGTGAGACGGCCTTTCTTATCTGGCTCATCCTGTATACCGTGACGTAGTGCAAGACGAGAAATAACTCTTTAACGAAAACATCTCAGAAATCAAAATTAACTGATACATTAACACATCCATTTATCATATTCTACATACACAGAAGAGCCAAAGGCACTGATACGCCTGCTTAATATCTTGTAGATCCCCCGTGAGAACGCAGAAGTGCCGGAACACTACGTGGCATGGACTCGACTAAAGGCTGAAGTAATGCAGGGCTGTCCATAAATGCGTAAGAGTACGAGGGGATGGAGATCTTTTCTGAACAGCGCGTTGCAAGGCTTCCCAGATTTTCTCAATAATGTTCAGATCTGGGGAGTTTGGTGGCCAGAGGAAGTGTTTAAATTCAGAGGGGTCTTCCTGGAGCCACTCTGTATCAATTCTGGACGTGTGGGGTGTCGCATTGTCCTGCTGGAATTGCCCAAGTCCATCGGAAAGCACATTGGACATGAATGGATGCACGTGATCAGATAGGATGCTTACGTACGTGTCTCCTGTCAGAGTCGTATCTAGATGTATCAGGAGTCCCATATCACTCCAACTGCACACGCCCCACACCATTACAGAGCCTCCACCAGCTTGAACAGTCCCCTACTGACAAGCAGGCTCCATAGATTCATGAGGTTGTCTCCATACCCGTACACATCCATCCACTCGATACAATTCGAAACGAGACTCGTCCTACCAGGCAACATGTTTCCAGTCATCAACAGTCCAACATCGGTGCTGACTGGCCCAGGCGAGGCGTCTAGCTTAGTGTCGTACAGTCATCAAGGGTACAGTAATGGGCCTCCGGCTCCGAAAGCCCGTATCGACAATGGTTTCTTTGAATGGTTCGCACGCTAACTGCAAATTGGGGAAGGGTTGCACTTCCGTCTCGTTGAACGATTCTCTTCAGTCGTCGATGGTCCCGTTCTTGCAGGATTTTTTTCTGGCCGCAACAATGTCGGAGATTTGATGTTTTACCGGAATCCTGATATTCACGGTACACTCGTGAAATTTTGTGTCCCATAGTTCGTCCACCGACTATAACACCACGTTCAAACTCACTTAAATCTTGATAACCTGCCATTGCAGCAGCAGTTACCGATCTAACAACTGCGCCAGACACTTGGTGCCTTATATAGGCGTTGCCGACCGGAGCGCCGTGTTCTGCCTTTTTACATATCACTGTATTTGAAGATGTTGCCTATACCAGTTTCTCTGGGGCGTCATTGTACTCGTATTTGTCAAGAAATTGTACCTTGAGGACCATAAACCGAGCCAAGTTGTACGGATTGTAACAGTTCTATACTGACAAACCGTAACAAGTGAGACACAAACTGAGGATAGAAACCCATGACGAGAAACAGCGTGTAGCAAGTCTACAGAGCATAAAATTTATAGTGCCCCTGCCTGTAGCTAAGCCACCCGTCCAGCGCCCAACGTGAGCTTGCTTACTGACGGATCACAAGTGGAACTTCCCGTAAAGGACCAGTCAAATGACAGTTAGCGCAAAAGCGTGCCGTCTGTCACAGCGACAATGTAAGGCTGTTGCGTGTCACCACACAAACTCACAATTGCTAGCGAAGGACTGTCGTAGAGACAGGCGTCTAGAGTCGCTGCATTATGTGCTTCACTCGCATAGGATCTTGCAATCTACTTGATAAATTTGTTAGATTTTTTACTTGACTTTGCGATTTTCTTGTACGCAATCAAGAGCCTGAAAAAGGGATTTACATCCAGAAAGGACTCGACAGGTAGCACTGGAGCAGATTTATTCATCATGAAAACTTTTAGCAACGGTTGTGGATGTTCCCCAAAGAGTACATTGTGTCTATGACTCTAAGCTAAATTTGTATCAGGTGAATTCGATTTTTTCTCAGGCACAAAACATACAACAGCACAACATTGCTGATTACTTGCTGATTCTATAAATACCACACAATCTTTCTGAAAGTGGATTTTTGGATTTCTGTGAGAAATCCATATTTTGAATTTTGAAACCTGTTTAATTCTTCACCCTATATTTTTTTATCAACAACTGAGAATCTGTGGCAAGTAACGGCCGTATTAAGATAATATTTTTCAAAGTGGGACCTGCTTCTTTCGCGACTTCCTAAATTGTAATACATATTAATAAAAGAAGTCGTTTGTATAATATTAAAATTAAATTGATCGACTGTTTCGAATAGTAACGTTTATTGATCTGATACTGCAGGAGAATAGTTCATGTTTTTCACATACAGCTGTAACCCAAACGCACCAGCTGATTTAATATTACTAAAATATAAATAATAATAATAAATCCCCCTTAATAAAGGAAATTTTAAGGTCTCAAAATCTAAGACCAGTTTTGAAATCAGAACAAAAATTCCTTTACGATACGACACTTTAAACGTTAATTCTCAGTGGTTTTAAATTTCGTATAAATTTGATTTATTTTAGTTTGCTAAGATGGCAGACAATGTTGCGGAAGCTATAATAGAGTCTACTACATTAGAACACTTTCTAATAAATTTAATAAGCAAATGAATATATGTAATAAAATTGCGTTAGCCTTCAGGAAGCTTCATTCTATTATCAAGGACATGTTTATACTTCGTTTTTGTGACCCCACATTTCTTAAACCTGTGGAGAGAGGGATGTCTTTAAATATATTTTTGAGAGATACCGAAGGGAAGTTACGACTGAATTGATGTTGTTGTTGGTCGTATAGACCTGCAATAATTTTACTTTCTGTGACTGCCGTCCAAATTAAGGTTAGCAACAGTTCATAAACATGGGCCATGTTAGTAGTTACTGTGAAATTATTTTGTGACTTTTTTACATAATAAATATTGTGCTATAAAGATATATTTTAACTTGCCGTGATTGGTCTATCAAACGCGGCGCCTGTTGACAAATACAGATACGTCGATTGTATATATTCATGATGAATATGCTGTGGACGCTCCCGTCTTCCAGGATGATAATAGCTGTGTACACAGAGGTGCTCTCGTACATTGACGAACACTCATGCACCATGTCATACGTTGATTGGTCCACTACTTTCCACACAAAAGTGTGGAATCATTTGGAACAGTGGGTGAGACGTAGCAGTCAGCATTCTCGCACTCTGATAGTTCTATGGAGTCTTATCATTAAAGAATAGTTTCAGCTTGGTATGATATAGCCGAAGAAACTTGTTGACTCTCTTACTTGCCGAACTGAGGTCACTGTCATGGTTAAAAGCGTCGTGCTTCGTGGATTTGACTGATTTTTTTGACTAGCGTGTTTATTAAATAACTGATACATCCACCCTATTTTGTTCTTGTGGGGTGTCCACGGCGTCGATATAATTTAAAAAAGAAAACAGTTCCATACAGGCTGTAATACATTTATTTTCCACACTATAAGCTAATTTCGAATATTAGTTTTTTGAAGCACTTATTCCAAGCCTCAAGCTCCACATCACATTTGGCTAAACAGCCAGTACATATTTAGGGACATACATCGCTTTCGTTCTCATATGGAGCACAAATACAAACCAAAAGTGCGCGAGATTACATCGATTGGTAATATGCGCAGAGAAAGGGGAGGGACATATTGCCACACTCCAACAGAAAATGTTTAAAGATGTTATCTTGTCCCATTATTATGTGCCGCCGTTAATAAGCAGTGTAGCAGCCATATTATTTTTACGCCACCTTAACTGTATTAATTTATTATTTATCTTCCCTAATGGTTTTGCATAGGTAACACATTTCGAAGTAATTTTACTCGTATATGTCAGATATTTCCCAAGTTCATAATCTTTTAATAGTATAACTGTACAATGAAACAGGTTAACCCCGAGTACCAGAGGGATGACCGTACACTGCAAAAAATTTGTTCACTGCAAAAAATTTGTTTATCAGGTCATCATGCGTACTTTCAGCATGTGTGGAATTTAAACTAATGATTGTCTACGAAATGCGGTACCTTGTGTATACGGTCTAAGGTTAACACGAATAGGAAAATAACACAAAAACTTGTGTTTTGAGTTTATCTCTTACGTATTTCTTAAGAACAATATTTGTGTAGACTAGCACAGGTACATTCTTTGCTGAAGGAAGTCAGCTAGAATCAAACATCAGACCCAATCTGAGGGAGAAGTTTCTGAGAATGTTCGTCTGGAGCATAGCATTGCATGGTTGTGTGAATCATGGACTGTGAGAAAATTGGAAAAGAAATAAATCGAATCGTCTGGATGTAGTATTACAGAATGATTCTAAAAACTAAGTCATTCGATAAGGTAAGAAATGAGAAGGTTGTCCACAGAACCAGTAAATAAAATAATACCTGGAAAACGCGGAAGTACATTAAGAGGCAGGATGATGTATTAAGACATCAGGGAAAAACTGCCGTGGTACTAGAGGAAGACGTAGAGGTCAAAAAGTGAATTTTCGTCTGTTATCCTTTTGACGGATGATGAATAATGGAATGGATGAAACTTCCTGGCAGATCAAAACCGTGTGCCGGACAGAGACTCGAACTCGGACCTTTGCCTTTCGCGGGCAAGTGCTCTACCGACTGAGCTCTACCAACCAAGCTGTGAGGACATGGCATGAGTCGTGCTTGGGTAGCTCAGTTGGTAGAGCACTTGCCCGCGAAAGGCAAAGGTTCTGAGTTCGAGTCTCGGTCCGGCACACGGTTTTGATCTGCCAGGAAGTTTCGTATCAGCGCACACTCCGCCGCAGATGAAAGTCTCATTCTGGAAATGGAATGGATGTTCTAATGGCCAAAGAATATTTTTGTGTGGGATAGTTACAGTTCAACAGTTTCCACATTTTTTTTTTTTTACTTTAGTGTGGAACCTTGCTTCTTGCCAAGTTTCTTGATTCTACATCAACGGGGCAATACCCTACAGATTTTGATGAGTGAGTTTACGAGCATTAAAATATGTGACATATTTTGAATGAACTGATTTAGAAGCTTAAAATTTTGACACTGTCTATGAACCATAGACATTAGTAAGTGATATAAATTTTAACATGATATTCTTACCCATTTCTGAGAAAAAGGATTCTTGACAGTGTGACAAACAGACAGACAGAAGGAGGGACAACAAGGCTACCCATAAGGATACTGTTTTTACAGACTGAGGCACGGAACCCTAAAACTAGAAAAATGTGCCAAATGTGACACTACTCGTTATAGCCTAGATGCTATGGTTCAAATAGCTCTGAGCACTATGGGACTTAACATCTGAGGTCATCAGTCCCATAGAACTACTTAAACCTAACTAACCTAAGGACATCACACACATCCACGGCCGAGGCAGGATTCGAACCTGCGACCGTAGCGGTCGCGCTGTTCCAGACTGAAGCGCCTAGAACCGCTCGGCCACTCCGGCCGGCTAGATGCTATAGTACGAACCTAAACACCAGAACTAGTCCAGAGTGATCTGCTGAAGTTACAAATGCTTGAATCGGATGGCTGTCCCCCGCCTTTGATTCTGCAACACAAGAAGATTACGATATTTTGCGTGCGGACGCAGTCGTTTCACCAGCGTTGGGTCTGTGGTTCGCAAGCGCCGCAGGCCCCGGTGGGGAACGCCGTGTTATGAGCTGGCTGCTGGCTGTTGGCTGTCGGGTCTCGCCTTGTCGCCGCTGTTTGCTCCCCTCCCCTCCTCCTGAGGAAGACGAACTTGCGGAAACTCTGAGGCCGGATGGCAAACAGCGGCAGGCGTCACATCGCGGGCCCTCCGGCTGTGAGCTGTGGATACACGGACCACTCGGCGTGGCCTTAAACGTTGCCGTCTCCGAGGCCGGAATGCCTGACATTGCTACACCTGCGTAGCACACCAGCGTAGGGCGAATCGCCGGCACACGCTGTGTTATTACGTTTAATAACGACAAATGTCTAAGGTTACAGGAGTATGCACCTGCGATGTAAGGTAATTCGCTGGAAGGCAAATGTCTCTTATTTCTTTCTTCAGACAACTTGAGACCTCTTACTGCTCCTGCTTTGGAATCCTTCTAAATTTAAACTTTCTTTCTCCAAGTATATCTTCATGTTGCTTCTTCGGCTATGGTGTAGTCTATTTCTAAACCTTTTTTTAACTCTTCGGATCGAGATAGTTGTTAACCTCTTTTCTCAGAGGCACTGGAGAAGCTGTTTTGTCGGGCTATTATCATTCACATTATTTTGAGGAGGCGACGATGTATGGTTTCTAAAAATTTTTTGAGAAAATCATGGTTTGCGTCCAGCCGTAATGTCACTTTGTTTAACAGGTAGTTTCAGTCAGAGACGAACCATCCTTAGGCATCTAGATATCGTGAAAAAGACAAAAAAATTAGGCAAAGTGAGCAATTATAAAAACAATCATTATAAACAGATCACCATCGATGAGCTGTTGTATACTTACAATAGACCGGCGTTGCGGCCGAGGGGTTGGTTCTAGGCGCTTCAGTCCGGAACCGCGCGACTGCTACGGTCGCAGGTTCGAATCCTGCCTCGGGTATAGATATGTGTGATGTCCTTAGGTTAGTTAGGTTTAAGTAGTTCTAAGTTCTAGGGTACTGATGACCTAGATATTAAGTCCGATAGTGCTCAGAGCCATTTGAAACATTTTATACTTACAGTATTACATCAGTTAATGCGATGCACGACGAATCGTCACTATTAATGAACCACATGCCATAAACCAACATGAAATTTAAAATTTTCCCGGCGAACTAAATATTCAAAAAGATTTTTGGCTTGCAGCCGGTCGTCGTTAGCTTCCATCCACGATATTTCGACTGGACAATTGCCAGCCATCCTCAGGTGAGCCATCGAACACTGACGAAGACGCCCTCCGTTCCGCAATATATAGCGTGCAGCGAGTATCCCGCGCATGCGTCAAAATCATATTAACAGACGGACTACACCGCCCGCCGGCAGCGCCCTCGCTGGTGGAACTGCAGAACTGAGCAGTATTCGGCGTTGTGAATTACCGCGGCAATCGGAGTACTCTGACGTCTTCGTCTGGACCAGATCTTAGAGATGACGGGGTTCCACGCATTATATAGCTGGTAGCCATTCTCACGGTTCATAAGATTGTCTGTCATGCGAATTTCCACTGATTCTTTTATGACAGAGTCCCAAAAGGATGTTGCTGTGGCCAAAATTGTTGTCTTGTCATACTCCATTGAGTGTCCAGTGGAAATGCAATGCTCAGCAATTGCAGACTTGCGAGGTTGCTAAAGGCGAGTACAGCGTTGATGTTCAGTGCAACGTTCTTCTACTGTTCGCAATGTTTGTCCTATATATGACATGCCACACTGACAAGGTATTTTATAAATTCCCGCCTTCCGCAATACCAGATCGTCTTTCACTGATCTCAGGAGGTCGGAAATCTTCGATGGTGGACGGAAAATCACTTTCACTTCGAAACCGTGGAGGATTCTTGCAATTTTGAAGGAAATGTTGCCAACAAAGGGAAGAAAAGCTAAAGATTTAGTAGGCGTGCTCTCTTCTTTCTCCACTCACTGTTTCTTTGGCTTAATTGCAAGTGCCTTGTTAATTTGCCTTGTAGAATATCCATTCTCTTTGAAAACCCTCTTCAGGTGGGCAAGCTCCTCAGGCAAACTATCTTCATCTGACACTACATGAGCTCTGTGTAGCAGTGTTTTAAGTACACTCATTGTTTGCTATGGGTGATGGCAGCTGGACGAATTTAAATACAAATCAGTATGTGTGGGCTTTCGATAAACTGTATGCCCCAGAGAGCCATCACTCTTCCGTCTAACTAGCACATCCAAGAAAGGGAGGCAACCATTTTTCTCTAATTCCATGGTAAACCGAATGTTCTCATGAATGGAGTTGAGGTGATCTAAAAGCTTCATTAATTTTTCTTCTCCATGAGGCCACACTACGAAAGTGTCATCCACGTACATCCAAAATACAGTTGGTTTGAGGGCTGCTGATTCAATTTGTACACAAATTATGGCCGTATTACTTCATATCAGTATATAAAATAAAATGTTCAATGTCAAAACAAACAAAATTTTGTTTCCAAAAGTTTGTGTTGTATGACAACATTGCACGTTCAATTTTCATAGACATTTTATTTTATACAACCGTATATTTCGATGTGGCCTTAAGTTGTATACAAATATGGTACGTTCAGTCATCCTTTTTTGTGTAATAAAATCTGTTCCATATAGTTCTTTGTATTTTGTGATTGATTCAGTGATATCGATGTATTTTAACACTGATGCTTAATTATTTCCAAAGCTTTTTCGCTTCATATCGGGCCCAAAATTTTCCTAATAAGTCTTTTATTTGAACAGTTTGTCTAATTTATAATTTAGTGGTAGTACTTCATTTCTGTATAGGCATTCTGGTTTCACTACCACGACTATACGAAATATTTTTCCGTTTATTGATACGAAATTTTTGGGGTAAATCTTCTTCAATCTTTAATAAATCTCATTTGAAATTTTTGTGTTAACAATTATTCCAGGGAAAAAAATTAGCTGCAAATGTCTCAACATTTGCGTCAGGTGGGCGACAGAAAAATGAATGTCGGGGTGGTGCAGAGATGAGCCTTATATGGGATGTGTCTACTACACTTCGCAAAATGGACATCGTTGACATTCAAGAAATGTTTAAAACAAACCATTAACATGCACCATGAACATCGAAAGAAAAGCGGCGCGCCACAACATTATAACTTGTAACCTACATATCATTTCGAATTTTGGGAAGCATGGAACACGATAGGAGCATTTGGATAATATTTTGAATACACGTGGAAGATTACAAAATCGAAGTATTTGATTGCTAAAAAACTGGATCAAAGCCATTTTCAAACGCTCCATAATTGCCTGTGGTTAGATGACACACGTCTAAGGCTCCCTAAGTTCGTATGGTGTTCACTTAGCTAAATCGAATAAAGTACAGAATAACTTCTTTTTTTGTTTTGGTCATCAGTCTTCTGACTGGTTTGATGCAGCCCACCACGAATCCTCTCCTGTGCTAACTTCTTCATCTCAGAGTAGCACTTGCAACCTACGTCCTCAATTATTTGCTGAATGTATACCAATATCTGTCCACAGTTTTTGCCCTCACAGCGCCCTCTAGTACCATAGAAGTCATTCCCTCATGTCTTAGCAGATGTCCTATCATCCTGTCCCTTCTCCTTACCAGTGTTTTCCACATATTCCTTTCCTCTGCGATTCTGTGCAGAACCTCCTCATTTCTTACCTCATAGAGGCTTTCAATGTATTTTTCCACTTATCCGCTCTCTCCTCTGCATTTAGCAGTGGAATTCCCGTTGTTATCACGCTTGTTTTTAATATCACCGAAGATTGTTTTGACTTTCCTATATGCTGAGTCTGTTCTTCCGACAATCACTTCTTTTTCGATGGCTTCATATTTTTCCTGCAGCCATTTCGTCTTAACTTCCTTGCATTTCATGTTTATTTCATTCCTCAGCGACTTGTATTTCTCTATTCCTGAGTTAGTCGGAACATTTTTGTACTTCCTTCTTTCATCGATCAATTGAAGTATTTCTTGTGTTACCCATGGTTTCTTTGTAGTTAAGTTCTTTGTATCTATGTTTTCCTTCCCAACTTCTGTGATGGCCCTTTTTAGAGATGTCCTCTGCAACTGTACTGCCTACTGAGCTATTCCTTTTTGCTGGATCTAGAGCCGTAAAGACATTTAAACCGTATCTCGTCATTCTTTAGTTCTTCCGTATCCCACTTCTTCGTGTATTGATTCTTCCTGACTAATGTCTTAAGTTTCTGCCTACTCTTCACCACTACTATATTGTGATCTGAGTCTACGTCTGCTCCTGGGTACTCCTTACAATCCAGTACCTAATTTCGGAATCTCTGTCTGACCATGATGTAATCTAACTGAAATGTTCCCATATCACCTGGCCTTCTCCAAGTATACCTCCTCCTCTTGTGATTATTGAACAGAGTATTCGCTATTGCTAGCTGAACCTTGTTACAGAACTCAGTCTTTCTCCTCTCTCATTCCTTGTCTCAAGCCCATATTCTCCTGTGACCTTTTCTTCTACTCCTTCCCCTCCAACTGCTTTCCACTCCCCCTGACTATTAGATTTTCATATTCCTTTATACGGTTTTACCCTTTCAGTATCCTCATACTCTTTCTCTATCTCTTCATCTTCAGCTTGCGACGTCGGCATGTATAACTGAACTATCGTTGTCGGTGTTGGTTTGCTGTCGATTCTGATAAGAGCAACCCTGTCACTGAACTGCCCACAGCAACACACTCTCTGCCCTACCTTCCTATTCATAATGAACCCTACTCCCGGTATTCCATTTTCTGCTGCTGTTGATATTACCCTATACTCACCTGACCAGAAATCCTTGTTTTCTTTCCACTTCACTTCACTGATCCATGCTATATCTAGATTGAGCCTTTTGCATTTCCCTTTTCAGATTTTCTAGTTTTCCTGCCACGTTCAAGCTTCTGACATTCCACGCCCCGACTCGTAGAACGTTATCCTTCCAATGACTGGTTCAAATTGCTCTCAGCACTACGGGACTTAACAGCTGAGGTCATCAGTCCACTAGTCTTAGAATTACTTAAATCTAACTAACCTAAGGACACCACACACTTCTATTCCCGAGGCAGGATTCGAACCTGCGACTGTAGAAGTCGCGCGGTTCCGGACTGAAGCGCCTGGAACCGCTCGGTCACAGCGGCCGGGCTTCGAATGATTATTCAGTCTTTTTCTCATGGTAAGCTCCCGGAGATCCGAATTGAGGACTATTCCAAAATCTTCCGCCAATGGAGAGATCATAATGATACTTCTTCAATTACAGGCCACATGTCCTGTGGATACACGTTACGTGTCTTTAATGCAGCGGTTTCCATTGCCTTCTGCATCCTCGTGCTGTTGATCGTTGCTGATTCTTCCGCCTTTGGGGGCAGTTTCCTACCCCTGCGACAAGAGAATGCCCGAAACCTCTGTCCGCTCCTTCGTTCTCTTTGACAAGGCCGTTGGCAGAATGAGGATGACTTCTTATGCCAGAAGTCTTCGGCCGCCAATGCTGATTATTACTCACAATTCAAGTAGGGGCGGGATTAGAACCCGGTACTGATGTCGGTTTCATTATGAATCGAAAACGCTACCTTTTTTTTATCTCATTTTGTTCGTTATAGTTAGTTCCATTTGTTCGGAGCGGACGTCCTATGACGTTCGTTTTTTGTAAGTTCTTAGTTGATCCATTCACTCAGTTTTCTTTTTTTTTTTAATTGCAGAGGGGAGCTAACTCTCTGACCGAATACGCTGAGTTATCGTGCTGGCCCCCTAGACCACAGGTGAACCTTCGTACAGTGGTCAAGACATACAGAACCAACGTGGGTGCTACTATTAGACGAAGAGTGCTTTCTAATTTTCACACGATGTGTATTATGGAATGCATATTGATTCTTGTACAGCAAAATGGCTCTGAGCAGTATGCGACTTAACCTCTGAGGTCATCAGTCGCCTAGAACTTAGAACTAATTAAACCTAACTAACCTAAGGACATCACACACATCCATGCCCGAGGCAGAATTCGAACCTGCGACCGTAGCGGTCGCTCGGCTCCAGACTGTAGCGCCTAGAACCGCACGGCCACTCCGGCCATCTTGTACAGCAGATCTCGTTCGCAAAAAATGTCATAATGCGCGACCAGAAACATTGTTCCATTATTGAAGGGGTCGGATGCAATAACTGCTGACCCTCAGTTTAATAATAGAGCACTGATCAGTTTATCCGTTGTACTTTCCAATGCACCACATGCTGTATGTACTACAGGCACATCTGTCACTACCCGCTACAGTGTCGCCACATCGACCGCCGGCTATCGCTCGGTTATAGGCAACGCGACATACGAGTACAAACACTGCTGGTCGATTCACGAATGATGTTAATGTGTAACGCGGCGCAAAGCTGGAAGCGGCCGCCAAGAGGCATGAAAGAAATGCAGGATGCTCTTTCTACAACTTGATTTTATGTGACGAGTGACTGAACTGCTACAGACGACGTGTTTTGTTGCCTTGAATTTAAACTCATGTTCAAAGCTAACCACAACCTCGTGGTTTGCAATGTATCCTAGAAAACGGCGGTCAGCAATCTGCAGGAGAACTAAAATCACAATCGCTCTGTTCACGACGATTAAAGCTAACCTCTACCAATAAACTCAAAAGACAAAAATTTCAGATTTAGCACTTAGAGCAAATCATAATTTTTTGGTATCACTGGTTACCTGAAACTACCCTCACACTGGCAACACGAGCTGCCGCGTTACCAACTGATGAGCAGACCTGGTTGACAATCAGTTGCAGATTATAGGCGACACAGGCTTTATTCCAAACGAAAACAGGATGACAGGTATAAAAATAATTGCAAATAAAAATGTCAATACGATGATGTCAATACGACTCGGAAAAGTAAGGAAGTAAAGAAAAAATATCCAAACCAATTAGATTTAGAAATAAAAAAAACAATTCAGTGTATTTGACGAGATTCGCACCTACGACCCCATACACGTCGGGCTTATACGTTGGAACTGTATTATTAATTTTATGGTATTTTTTGGTTTTATAGACAAGATTAGCATGTGTTCTTCGTTTTCAAATGTTTACTGAAATGTCAAATGGTTCAAATGGCTCTGAGCACTATGGGACTCAACATCTGTGGTCATAAGTCCCCTAGAACTTAGAACTACTTAAACCTAACTAACCTAAGGACATCACACACATCCATGCCCGAGGCAGGATTCGAACCTGCGACCGTAGCCGTCGCGCGGTTCCGGACTGAGCGCCTAGAGCCGCTAGACCACCGCGGCCGGCCACTGAAATGTCCATTGAAACTAAACTCGCGTTGTGTGTATTTTGTCGTGTGGTTATATGCTGGTAAAGAGCTATGACGGATTTCTTGTTGCGTGCTCTCGAGTCCGTGGAAAGCCGCCGTGTTTATTTGCTGGTTGGTTCGCCATCCTGCTCCCCCCACCCCCCCTCCTCAACCTTCAACGTCACTCCAACTTCACGTCTACGTAGTTTAGCGGAAACTTTCTACAG
Source organism: Schistocerca serialis cubense (assembly GCF_023864345.2). Classification (NCBI taxonomy): domain Eukaryota; kingdom Metazoa; phylum Arthropoda; class Insecta; order Orthoptera; family Acrididae; genus Schistocerca; species Schistocerca serialis. Next base: position 173,070,408 of record NC_064641.1, read on the forward strand.
TAATTATAATGATTAGAAGGGGTAATGTTTACTTTCGAGCCTGACGTAATTATTTGTCAGTGATTAACACACGTTTATTTCTTTCTTGGCTACAACTTTTACTGTTGTTGTGGTCTTCACTCCAAAGACTGGTTTGATGCAGCTGTGCACGCTACTCTACGCTCCGAAAGTCTCTTCATCTCCGAGTAACTACTGCGACCTACGTCCTTCTGAATCTGCTTACTGTAGTGATCTCTTGACAACTTTTGGTATTGAGTCGTAATAAGTAATATTTACAGTTATAGGTTCCCTTTGTCTTCATCAGACCAAGAATAAAATCAGAATCATCAATATCACATCCAACGACACAGATAATAAAAATCGGAGATAATGAAATGATAATGTTCACTTTTCTTGTGCAAGTAGTAACGACTTTGGTTCCTTTTCACAGCACAGTATTTTCCGTAATAAAATCTGATATTACACCATTGCACTACACCAATACACTGCGTGAGGTTTTTATATTTATGACCTAGTCGCATCGATGAATTGAAGGGTTCTAAAATTCGGCTGCAGGATGCCATGCGAAGCTTACTAAGGTAAGCCGATCTCTGCGATTGTAATAACTGTATATTGTGTCTTGTGCGGAAGGATCCAGAAGTGTTTGGTTATCCCTCTGTGCGAAACGTGTGTATTTCGTTGGTATCGTTTTTTTCTTTTAGTTAATACGAAATAAATGGGCCACACTTAGGATTCGGGATCGAAACTCATCAAGAAAGAAACCGGGATCGAAACACATCAAGAAAGAAAACGGAGAAGGAATGGAAGTGAGACAACAATTATTATATAAAATTAGTGAAAAACGATCTAAAGTGAAATGGTTATTTTATTTAAAACGACTGCTTTCGTCCTAGTCTTAGCCAGTCTTCAGAGTAGTTTCAACGACTGGGGTCTACTGACTGTACTGGACATCAGCTGATGCTGCTATTCTGAAAATGGCCTAAGACTAAGCCGAAACAAGTCATTTTAAACAAAATAACCATCGCGACCTAGAGTGTTTTTCACTAATTTTATACACCTTACTAGACTGCCGTTCTCCGAAAGTGTTATCAAAAATTTTGAGAGCTATTGTTGTAGCAATTTGGCGTTGAGCGCTCTGATTGGAGGAAACCGGGTCCAACTCATAAAGTGTCAACGATCAAGTAATTGTAATCGGACTACAGTTCCATACGTACTGCTAGAAAGCTCTGCCTCATAACGTAAGGAGTACACACCCAAAATAGATAGATAAGATAATTATAAGGAAAGCAGACATACCACGTGATTGTTCCATGTATCTGAACTGCGCTTTAAATATGATTACTAAATAATGTAAAGGAAAATGACCAATACAAACTATGAGACAGTCATTACATCTGACGAAGACATGGGGAGGTGAGGTTCGCAGCTTAAGTTCCAGTGCTCCCCTCCCGCCTATGGAACTGTCTAATACAAACAACATTAACAGAAACAGCATCGTGCACACAAACATACTACATAACGGCGTACATGCAACACATAGAACTAAGTGTAGATATGACAACATAAATAATGTTGCCGCGGGGGATTAGCCTAGCGGTCTAGGGCGCTGCCGTCATGGACTGTGCGGCTGGTCCCGGCGGAGGTTCGAGTCCTCCCTCGGGCATGGGTGTGTGTGTTTGTCCTTAGGATAATTTAGGTTAAGTAGTGTGTAAGCTTAGGGACTGATGACCTTAGCAGTTGAGTCCCATAAGATTTCACACAATTTTTTTTTTTCCTGTCAGTGTGGCCGAGCGGTTCTAGGCGCTTCAGTCTCGAACCGCGCGACCGCTACGGTCGCAGGTTCGAATCCTACCTCGGGCATGGATGTGTGTGGTGTCCTTAGGTTAGCTAGGTTTAGGTAGTTCTACGTTCTAGGGGCTGATGACCTCAGATGTTGAGTCCCATAGTGCTCAGAGCCATTTTTTGTATGAATTGTTTTGTCTTACGTATTTTATGTCCTCGTCTTTGAATTAGCACTTTGTTCTGCAAACACTTGCAGTTCTACAATAGACTGATGTGAGAGTGTCTAGCGGAAGGAAGTCATACAGTGTACCTCTACGGGAAACGCTGTAACTTTTACGAGGGGCAGCGCTATCTGAGCTTCGGAGACAGATTTCACGGCTGCATGCGACCGCTTTTGGGTCAAGGGGACGCGGTTCGCAGACCCCGGCACTCCGGAGTGGCGAAACAAACGGCCGTCGCCGCTGATAACGAGCCATCAGCTGTAATGGAATAATAAATGCATTTTCATTTAGGACGAGAGCGGCAGCGAGGGAAGGGCGGACGGCGCGTTTGCTGCATTACTCATTCAGGAGAAGTGCCGGTCCCAGGCGAGTGCGGCAGTCCGCCGCTAGGGGCGCCACTCTCGGCGCTAATAAATGTATTGCGAGTGCAGCAGCGGGCTGGCAAACATTTATTACTGCGCATTAATGATGAAACATTGCCGGCTAGAGCGCGACCGACTGGCGCTTAGCGCAAATTGCAGCCGCGGGAATGCTGGGGCAATTCCTTGGCAGCGGCGCGTGCATTAGCGTAATTGTCAAGCGGGATGCTGCGGCGTCGCGTTCTGGCTGGCGGTGGTCGTGCACCACGCGCGGAGCGTTGTCCGCAGATTGGGAACACTCGGTGGTGCAGAGGATTCCCAAACATTTTACATCCTCTTCAGGAAGACCGACATATTTTCTTCTGTTACTTTGTCGTCACATGGCATGCTGAGACTGTGACCATGTAAAGATACAGTAAAATTTTGATACGGGGGTCACTCTGTAACGCCAGAAATGCATATCCTCCTATTTCCATCTATCGTACTATAATTTTTTTTCCTTATTTTGTTACCTGAAGATATGACATTTCTGCGTCTTTATATATTGTAATTGTTTTACTATATCGATGTATAATTGGTTTGTTCTGTAAATACTATTTGTATTTTTTCGCTGGGTCTTGCCTAGGGAAAACTATGCTATCCAACGATTACATCGATAGGTCGTGTGGAGAACCAAACTGTTTAGGATCTTTGGTAGTGTTAACTCCGCCGCGTGGAGCGCGGGCAGAGCAGAGTCCGGCTGGAGTAGGGCGGTGGAGCAGGTGTTTTGAGTGACGCTCCCGCGAGTTGCCGCGCATTCGGGGTTTGGCAGCATGCAATTGCGCTCGACTTGCTAAGATAGTTTCTGGCACGGTGTCGCGGACGGGAAGCATTAGCTGGCGCACATCAAGAGCCCGTTTCGCCTGGTGACAGTGCCGAGAAGAAGGCGCGCCAACATCCAGCTTCTGCAACAGCAACGGCCGACAATCAGTGAATGTGACCACCTCCTCGACCGACGACTTCAAACCTTCAATCAACCAACAAGGAAGACTGGAACCACGTAAAGTCTTTGAACCGTACAGCAGACCTCAGTTTTTAAAATTGTTCCATTTGCCTCACAGAATTACAGCAACTTAGTATGAACCTTTGTTGCTCATTGTCCCAATTGCATTACCAAGCATGGTCCCTTCCTTTTCCAGAATGAACCCGAGTGACGTTGAAATTCAAACGCCAGCATTAAAGTAATATCATTCGATTTCACTGCTTTAAATACACAAGCAAGAATTAAGAGTGCGAGTTTTGTTACCATATTTCAGCTTACCTGTGACTGCAGCTCAGCTTGGTAAGTACTAAATTTTACTATTGTTGATTGTTCAGAATCATTTAATTCAAGTTCAGAGTTAAATCTCTTATTTCTAAATTGCGTAGATTCAACTAGCTTTTGAAATGATTGTTGAGGTAGCTCAAGACTAACCTTATTTTATTGAATTTCGTGGTGCTTCAGAAACAATGTTCACTACTAATTTCAGTCACTAAATTAACTTTCAATTTTCCGGTTTTATTAATTCTTTTGCTAAATTAAGTCAGAGTGTAGCGAAATTTATTACTTCTGACAACATTCAGTTTTCACACAACACGTGTCAATCTTCAGTTGCCACGCTTTTAGTGCCAATTATATGTGCAATAACCTTTCTTTTTCAGTTATTATAGTAGTTGTCCACAGGAATGGTGACCGTAATTTTCCCCAAATCTCAAATATCTAATTAACGCAATTGTTAACGTAACGACCGCAACATTTACTTTCTTTATTAACTTTACCCTTTTTCAAAATTAATTTCCACCAATTCCACTTGCATTTTTCATTTCATTTAGATGTAACCCTTTCCTCCCTCTTCACTAATAGATTAACTTCGGTGACGATTGCTTTTCCCAAATTTCCATTAGGTACACGCGGTTTAATTTTTCACTATCATTAAGGTCGATAAGTGAGGGGGAGGTTACAACTCCAAAAGAAATGCACCCTGTCTTTTTTAAATCCATCTTTTATTCTATATGTTTGAAAGTTTTACGGTGTATAGATACATCCTATAGGAACAATATTTTCATTTCTCCACACAATTTCCATCCCTCTCAACTGCCTTACGCCATCTTGGAACCAGGGCCTGTATACCCGCATGGTAAAATTCTGGACCAACTTGTTAGAGCCACTGTTTGGCAGTGTGCACAAGGGAGTCATCATCTTCAAACCTTGTTCCAAGAAGAGAGTCTTTCAGTTTCCCAAAGAGATGATAGTCACATGCAGCCAGGTCAGGAGTGTAAGGCGGGTGTTTCAGTATTGTCCATCCGAGTTTCGTGATCGCTTCCATGGTTTTTTTGACTGGCATGTGGCAGTGCATTGTGTGCAACAGCAAAACATCCTGCTTTTGCCGATGTGGTCGAACACGACTCAGTCGACCTTCAAGTTTCTTCAGTGTCGTCACATATGCATCAGAATTTATGGTGGTTCCACTTGGCATGATGTCCACAAGCAAGAGGCCTTCGGAATCGAAAAACACTGTAGCCATAATTTTTCCAGCAGAAGCTGTGGTTTTCAGTTTTTTTTCTTGAGTGAATTTGCGTGATGCCACTCCATTCATTGCCTCTTCGTCTCTGGTGAAAAATGATGGAGCCATGTTTCATTACCTGTCACAATTCTTCCAAGAAATTTATCTCCACCATTCTCGTACTGCTCCAAAAGTTCGCTGCGTACCGTTTGTTTTGTTTCTTTGTGAGCCACTGTCAACAACCTGGGAACCCACCTAGCACAAACCTTTTTTAACGCCAACACTTTCAGTATTCTGCAAATACTTCCTTCCCCTATCCCAACGTAGCGTGACAATTCGTTCACTGTGATGCGTCTGTCAGCAGTCACCACTTCTTTAACTTTCTGCACATTTTCTGGAGTGTGTTTAGTACGAGGCCTGCCGATGCGAGGACAGTCCTCAGTATTGCCGTGCCCGCTTTCATCACGTAACCTGCTTGCCCACCGACTAACTGTACTGCGATCGACAGCAGCATCTCCATACATCTTTTTGAATCTCTTGTGGATGTTTCCCACTCTCTCGTTTTCACAGCAGGAATTCTATGACAGCACGTTGTTTCTGACGAACGTCAGTGTAGCAGCCATCTTGAAGACATGCTGTGACGGCGCCACTCACGGGAACAGGTTGAACTAAGTATGAAAACAAGCGGGAAGGAATTATCTACACACAGTAAAACTTTCACAAATGCAGAATGACAACTGTATATTTACAAAAATAGTTTGCATTTCTTTTGGAGTGACCCTCGTACAATAATCTTTATTGAAAAATGTATGTTTTATTTATGGTGACAGGTCTCAATCATCAAAGACCTTCTTCCGACCATAGGGAATCAATATCATTGACCCGCGTGGATCCTGAGCTGTCGTGTATGCTGACAAGGAGCTGACGACCGTGTCTTCTGGTATAGACTACAGCTCAGCGTCTACGTGGTTCACCGATGGTGGTTCACTATGGCCTTGAGATGAAATTTCTTGACTGAAACTGGTCACATTTTTGTGACCAGGCCGGCCGGGGTAGCCGAGCGGTTCTGGGCGCTACAGTCTGGAACCGCGTGACCACTACGGTCGCAGGTTCGAATCCTGCCTCGGGCATGGATGTGTGTGATGTCCTTAGGTTAGTTAGGTTTAAGTAGTTCTAAGTTCTAGGGGACTGATGACCTCAGAAGTTAAGTCCCACGGTGCTCAGAGCCATTTGAACCATTTTTTTGTGACCAGGATTCTATACTTTATTGAATCACGATTAGATCGTCGTATTTTCCTAATTTATTACCAAATATTGCAGGAGAATTCTTGGAAAACGTAAAACGAAATCAGACTCCAGTGTTTATTGTTTGTAGCGTTCCGATCACAGTGCGCCACATTTTAGCTGAAAGCGTTTTATTTCCAGACGAGATGGTAATGTACCTGCACATTTCTATTTATTTTAACTGACAGTGAGAAAAATGTGGTGCGAATTAAAGTCCTTTGAAACGTCCGAACTGCTCCCTAAAATATTAGGGAGGAGTTTATACTATGTTAATATCAAGCTGGTTGGCTCGTCCACGTCTAATTTAACACGGGTAATGTATCACGAAGCAAATACCGTCAGCACTGGCGGAATGTTGCGTGATACCACGTACTTACACGTTTGTGGCTATTACAGCGCCATCTATCACAAAACGAAAATAGTCGCCCATCTAAAACATTCATATTTCTTTACCTACTACACGAATATGTAATAAAAAAATGGGGGTTCCTATTTTTTAAAAACGCAGCTGATATCCGTTTGATCTATGGCAGCGCCATCTAGCTGGCCAACCATAGCGCCATCTGGTTCCCCCCTTCAAGCTAGACAAGTTTCGTTCTTTGTAGTTTTTTCTTTTGACGCTTATTTCGTGAGATATTTGGCCCAGTCACGATCAATGGACCACCCTGTGTATATTTGAATATATACCGAAAAATGTAAGGTGTAGAGAAAGACCACGAATTCAATGGATTCAAGGGAGAGAAGGGAGTATACATTACTTCTGCCATACTTCTACAAGAGTCTCCAATCTTCCTTTCTAGGAAGATTGTGTAATTAGCGGTGTAGTCAAACACGTTTTAGGTGTCTTTGTAGATTTGTTAAGTTTATAGTACTTAATCTTTCGAAAATGGTTCAGAAACGTTGCCTTATAAAGTATGTTTCACCATCGGAAACAACAAAATTAATAGGAGGTATCAAAATGGGATACGTGGAAGTACCAACTTTCTGGTATAAAACGCATCGAAAAGATTAATATACAGTGTGATTCAGCTGGCCGTACTGATTTCTTTTTATGTAACCCAACATGGCAGAACAATGTCGTTGGCCAGTACGCTCTGGAGATGTCGATCACATTGTCAAATTGTTTTGTAAATAACTGGTAAAGTGTTCAAATTTAGTTTACGAAACTACTTTAGCACATTAATCCTCCGAGTCATGTATTAATATTTTCATAGAATTATTGAGTTATATACAATGTCCACACTTCGCATTTTTATCTGCTGTTAATTGTGTTGTTGCTTGTGGTGAACCACACTTTATAAACCATTGTTTCTGAACCATTTACGAAAGATTAAGTACTGCAAACGGAATAAACTTACATAAGTATTCAAAATCTGTAGACCTCACCACTAATTACACAAAGAAAGGTAGGTGGCACTTGGATAAGCGTGGCAGAAGTAAGGCATATCTTGGTCCAAAAATATTGTATAACTCATGTAAAACCTCATTTATATTTTTTACAGTATGATTCTGTTTGCTACAACAGTCGCCCAAAGCTCTGAGAGCGGACTTAAATCGATTTCGTGCTTGACTCCTGCTCGATACCATTCCTGTTACATACGTAGTGTGGGTTACATAAAACGATATCGGTAGGGTCAGCCGAATCGCCACGGATGATTTTGGAACAATGCTGTCTTAACATATACGTGTACAGAATTACCTATCAGAGTACCACTTTTTCCATTCTCGTTCACAAAATTTAACGAAATTTCTATTTTCGTAATAACGGTCGACGGTTTTTCTTTATTTGTTTATTTTAGTTATAACTAATGCTCATTCAACGTATACTGTACGAACTGAATCATTTACACTATTGTAACACTTATGTATTTTTATATCTTCTGTGACAGACATGTCACTTGGAACTGTTATAAGTTCGTGAAGTGCCATATATGTACACACTCAAACATCTATGTGGTAAATATTTGTGTGTGTGGGGGGGTGGGGGGGGGGGTGGGAGGGGGGGGGGGAAAGGGAGGAGGCGTTGGAGGGACTGCTCTCTTCTCTGTCTCTCAAGAGTTCAAAAAGATTGTTGAATATTATTTATTATTTCATGAAATATAAACTACAAAGGAAAAGGTCAGTAAAATAAGGCAGGATTTTCGATGTAAGTTGCATAAAACCTGCTAATTCTCATTTTAAAAAGACGTTTACATTATTTTATTTTACTTGTAGGCCAAATTAAAGTATTGTTAATCTTACTCTGTTTTTTGTGTACAGAACCATCATCGCCCCCGTTAGCTGAGTGATCAGCGAGGCGGAACGCCATGCCAAGGGGCCCGGGTTCGATTCCCGGCTGAGGCAGGAGATTTTCTCTGCTCAGGGACTGGGTGTTGTCGTCGTCATTATTTCATCCCCATCTCCGACGCGCAAGTCGCCCAATGTGGCGTCGTATGCAATAAGTACTTGCCCTCGGGGGCCGAACTTCCCCGAATGGGGGACTCCCGGCCCACATTGCCCAACGCACATTTCCATAAGGAACTTTGACCACAATAAAAAATAGCAATGATCTCAGATTTAATATAACATAAATGAAATTATCAACGTGAAAAGCCATCTGACTGCGCTATTTGTTCTTAATAAAGAGTGTATTTAACAGTCGGATGTTCTATTTACTTTTCTGTAAGAATTTATCTGTTATTCTTCTGTCCAAAATTTTGCCAGATACCTACTGTGTAAACTATTAATCAAGAAGAGCAGTGGTCATTCACCAAATAAGTAAAAAAGTTTGATTATTCTTCCATATTATAATGCCTTCCGGAATATCTACATCATCACAACTGTGGTGCAGAACCAGAAATGAGATTCTCTGTGTTGGTAATTTGTATTATGTATAGAAGTGTTCCAGCTGTCATTACTGTAACCTACCTCACTTGTCTAAGTGTCGGTAGCTAAAAATTTTATGAAGTTTACTTACGACTTTGTAGAATAGCTCTGAGTGTGAAGACTTACCTGAAACAAAAGAAAATAGCATCAGATTAGATGCTGCACCTAAAAAAATTCGGCAGCTGTTTGCAAACATGGCAGAGTGCACGAACAAAGTCTCAATTAACAACAACGTTTGTCGTGTACGGAGCAATCTGTATTTATGCAGCACATAGTGAACAATATTTAAGCATCAGGCTCCTCATGTAAATACAATCTGAAATGATTTTTTTGTCTACAAGTCTCCCAAAATGCTTAGTTTCCGAATTGTGTCACCGACAGCTACGAGTACGGTCTAGTTACACTTGGGCCAGTTCCGCAGGCCTCCACGCGCACACGATTAGAAGACAAGAGACTTCTGTTTTAAAGGTTATCATATTCGCTGCTGACTGTAGAAGTTATTTTTGACAATTGAAGTTTCGGCCAGGCCATTTCCAAGTGCTAATGTAAAAATGTTTGTTTCAGCACATCGCAGACTTTAAATCCTCCGAAATGTCTACAAATCATCGTCAAAACTAAGCCTTTTCACTGAAAGAAATGCAGTGACATCAAACGAATGCACAACTCTGCACATCATTCACTGCAACATCTTTCTAAGAGTCAACAGCTACACTATCACGCTGAAGAACTGACATTTCCCGCATTACCAGTGTGAGTATCTTCCTTTAAATGAACTTTAGCTTTCTTTTTGTCGCTGTGGAATATTTTATTCCAGATTAAAATCTGTTCTTCGGTCCTGAATTATGATCATAATCATGAGCCATTGTCGTTTCAGTATTTAATCACTTGAATTATTCGAACTCCACTCACATAGTTTCTCGCTAAAGATTATATAAAGAAAAATATGTTGCATTGCATCTGTAAACTTGCACCTGCCAACTTGTGTAGTAAAATTGCGATATATATATATATATATATATATATATATATATATATATATATATATATATATATCTTGGCACTGCAATGCACTGATGTAGACGGTATTGTTCTAAAGGGCTATTACAAATGAATGGAGCGATTTCATAAATTCACTGTAGCTCCATTCATTGACATATGGTCACGACACACTACAGATACGTAGAAAAACTCATAAAGTTTTGTTCGGCTGAAGCCGCACTTCAGGTTTCTGCCGCCAGAGCGCTCGAGAGCGCAGTGAGACAAAATGGCGACAGGAGCCGAGAAAGCGTATGTTGTGCTTGAAATGCACTCACATCAGTCAGCCATAACAGTGCAACGACACTTCAGGATGAAGTTCAACAAAGATCCACCAACTGCTAACTCCATTCGGCGATGGTATTCGCAGTTTAAAGCTTCTGGATGCCTCTGTAAGGGGAAATTAACGGGTCGGCCTGCAGTGAGCGAAGAAACGGTTGAACGCGTGCGGGCAAGTTTCACGCGTAGACCGCGGAAGTCGACGAATAAAGCAAGCAGGGAGCTAAACGTACCACAGCCGACGGTTTGAAAAATCTTACGGAAAAGGCTAAAGCAGAAGCCTTACCGTTTATAATTGCTACAAGCCCTGACACCCGATGACAAAGTCAAACGCTTTGAATTTTCGGCGCGGTTGCAACAGCTCATGTAAGAGGATGCGTTCAGTGCGAAACTTGTTTTCAGTGACGAAGCAAAATTTTTCTTAATGGTGAAATGAACAGACACAATGTGCGAATCTGGGCGGTAGAGAATCCTCACGCATTCGTGCAGCAAATTCGCAATTCACCAAAAGTTAACGTGTTGTGTGCAATCTCACGGTTAAAAGTTTACGGCCCCTTTTTCTTCTGCGAAAAAAAAACGTTACAGGACACGTGTATCTGGACATGCTGAAAAATTGGCTCATGCCACAACTGGAGACCGACAGGGCCGACTTCATCTTTCAACAGGATGGTGCTCCACCGCACTTCCTTCATGATGTTCGGCATTTCTTAAACAGGAGATTGAAAAACCAATGGATCGGTCGTGGTGGAGATCATGATCAGCAATTCATGTCATGGCCTCCATGCTCTCCCGACTTAACCACATGCGATTTCTTTCTGTGGGGTTATGTGAAAGATTCAGTGCTTAAACCTCCTCTACCAAGAAACGTGCCAGAACTGCAAGCTCGCGTCAACGATGCTTTCGAACTCATTGATGGGGACATGCTGCGCCGAGTGTGGGAGGAACTTGATTATCGGCTTGATGCCTGCCGGGTCACTAAAGGGGCACATATCGAACATTTGTGAATGCCTAAAAAAACTTTTTGAATTTTTGTATGTGTGTGCAAAGCATTGTGAAAATATCTCAAATAATAAAGTTATTGTAGAGCTGTGAAATCGCTTCAATCATCTGTAATAACCCTGTAAATAATTATGGTCAATATTGTATAACTGCGGGCATATTAAAATAGCGTGACTTATTAAAATAGTGTGACTGTACTGACACGAATGTAGAAGCGAATGCGATTTTATTGGCTTTTCAAACATTTATGCTCACTTATAATACGTTCTGTATGAAACGTGTTTTAGAAAATTTGTTTGTTTTTGTACGTTTTTCTGTGCAATATTTAGGAGGGGGAAACTTTATACCATTATCATGTGTCGTTCTATGAGTTTTTACTGATGAAGGTCAGTGTAACAACCACTACAGATTATAGCTTGGCTGCTTTCTATAATTAATTTGTTGCGTGAAAAATGGAATCAAACGTGTGTCTCTGCGCTGCAGAAAGTGGAATTTTCGACACACGAGTTGAGAAAATATCTCACTATACTTAATTTTGAGGCAGTTGAATGTTACGTTAACGATATCCTTCTTTTGTTACACGAACCGCACGTTAAGGGTATTGACAACAGGAATTTCCAAATTAATTTGTATAGTTCAGCATACACTGTTAGAGGGCTGTTCCATGACACCGCCTAACAGACACTGACTTGGCGCGCACACACACACACACACACACACACACACACACCTGCAGATGCTGTCGCACCTCGACAGCAGGTGGCAACAAAAGGCCCTCCACGCTAGGGGACAACCAGCATTAAGGGGTCTCGGCTAAGTCGCCCCAAGGGCACCACCTGCCAACCCGCTGATATCAAACCTTTCCCATTACCAGCCACCTGGCGTACTCTGCTGGATGAAGGCCTCCTCTTTACTTTCCCTGCCGCTGCGTTCTTCAGTGATAGGCAAACATCATATGCCTTTATGCCTTGTAATGTAATCTACCCAACTTCCATTAGATTATCGTCAAGAATATTTATGTCTTGAAACCATCCGTTATCCATCTACCATGCACTGCAATAACTGCATGTCCAGCCCACCTCCATATCATTGTCGTTCCATTCATTATTACATATAACATTCCAGTCTTTCCCATCATACGTTTATTTGTTTTCCTATATCTGTTAGTAATACTCAACAGGCATCCCTCCCTTTAATATTATCAACTTTTCGAACCTGAAGTAGCTTTTTCTATACTTTGTCAATAATATGAACCACTTGTGTTCAGTATGGACAACCTGATGATGAGTGCATTGATTCTCGAAAAGTGTTCCTGATATTTGTTAAGTACGATTAAAGTGGCAGAAAGCTATCAATCTTTACTGATCTATTTCTTCGCTGCTCGTTGAGCAAACTTCACTATTCGAATAGTTTTCACATTAAAAGTCCGTGTCTCAAAGCCACCAGTCAGTATGGGCAGTATGTACACACTCGCGACAAACTTCCCGTTTTTACACATCGAAAACATTAGTTTATCTAAGGCAGTCCTGTTCTTTTTCATCTTCTAATTATTTTTTTTTCAAGAAAAGTGTTTCTGGAAAAGAAATTTTTTGAATATAAATTGTACATTTAAATGTTAGGAAACCTTTTCAGAAACAGTTTGTCTCGAATGTAGCCTTGCGCGGAAGTGAAACGGAGTCGATAACCAGTTGAGAGAAGAAGAGAATAAAAACTTTTGAATTGTGGTGCTACTGAAGAATGTTGAAGAGTAATTGACTAGAACAGATTACTGATGAAGAGGTACAGAATGAAATTGGGGAGAAAAAAAGTCTATAGCATAACTTGACTAAAGAAGAGTTTGCTCACAAGGACCCATCTTGAGGCATCAAGGAATGTAGCGGGAGACTATGGCTTGACACGGTAAGAGACATAACCCGATTTCCCAGAAACTTTGCTCTGTGGAAGAGGGGTCAAAATAAGCAAAGGCGTGTTTCGTCTTATCCGTAAGTACTTAACCGCTTCTGAGAAAAAGACGCAAAAAGTTTTTGAGGTACTTTACACGCCTTTTGGTGAGTAAACAGTCCAACCGAAGAAGTTACACACTTGGTATCGTCACGGCTCCCCACTTTTGCGCCCTGTGTTTGAGACCTGATTACTACTTTTATTATAATTTTTCATTTATCTGACCATGTCCCTAGAAAATTTCTATAGGATTCAAGTCCAATGTATACTGAAATAACGTTGTCCTTATTCGTCTGCTAATAGTTTGATTGGAGAATGAATAACAAAATACATTAAATGAATGAAAAAATTAGTTCTAACTGTTTTCGATTAAATTGGTGTAGTTATCTCGATTCATAATCAGTTGCAACTGCCAGTTTTTGGTAAAATGGTCCGTTATATTTTTCCTCGAAATTATTGCCAACGTGAGAAATCTTCAGCAATATTAACGAATTTTCTTTCCCAAGTGAGAGCCATACGAAGAAATGTCACTGTGGCAAACGTGCCTTCGCACCATCTTCGCTGTGTTCGGCATTTCTATATTTCGAATGTTTCTAAGGTCTGTATCATCCGACGGGATGCTCAAAATCTTCCTGGAGTATAGACATAAGAATAATATGTAAGAATTAATACAAAAGCGATATAAGAATGAAATATAAGAATGTGAGAATTTAAAAACATTGTAACCCGTGAAAATACCACATACACATAATTATATTATGTAGTAAAGTTATGATACTTACTGCGAAACCCGTGTAGAAACCTTCTATAGACATGGGTAGATAAATGAAAAAATAAAATAAAGAAAAGCACTAATTGGGTTTCGAATACGGGCCCCAAAGGTGATACGCCACAATGTTAGCCATTGTTCCACCATTTCAGCTGAAATTATAGCGCCCTATAAGACATCTAAATTAACATCGAAAACGTCGACCGTCGTCTTCTCAAAAAGGACAATTATCTACAGATGAGCTGAAATACGTGTTCGCTAATTTTAACTCCCCTTTCACTGAGGGAAGTTTCTGGGAAATAGGTTTGCGACTCTTCCCGTGTTTGAAATGCACGTAGGTTAAAGTAGTTATGCACAGACGATGATCTCGGAAAGAATACATTAGCGGGGACGGCTGTATCAAATAAGTCTTTGGAGTGAAGACCACAACAGCAACATTTCTTCTACGATCTATCCAGTTTCTGTCTTCAACTGATCTGAATACAGGACTCAGTAAATGGTTTTATAATTTCATCTGTCGGTACACATCAATGAACTTTCGTGGTCCATCGACCATTCTTTATCTTGGCTCCTCTCCATTTTCATTACAGCGTTCATTACGTCTGGCATTCCAGTCTTTTCCCTGGTTCGTTTGTTTTTCTCTTTCTCCTAGTATTTCCCAACATGTATATGTTGACCAAGAATTAGTTTCTCTAAGGCTTTCACATTAAAAGCTCATGTCCCATTCCCATTAGTCAAAACTGTTATAACATAGTTCTCGCAAATTATTTTAGTCTTACTCTAATTGATTTGCAAGCTGTCTTCTACTTGTTGAAATTTATCTGAACTTGAGGCAAACAGTGCACTAAATCGTAAAGCAGTTATCTTGAACGCGTTTCGGAAGAACACCATCATCAGATCGCAACTTTCTACCCATCGTTCAATCCTCGCCAGCAGAAATCCTCTCCATTCGAGAACTGCTGTGCGAAAGTCCTCATCGATGGAAAATGAAAATATCGTTGTTCCTCCCCCCCCCCCCCCTCCGCCGTCTCCCACTCCCACTCCCAACATTTCACCACTATTGGACGTGAAATTGCATTTGGTCCATTTACCACCAGAATTTAGCTGTGAATCTGTGCGCGGTTTAGATGTTATGCCCACAAGAATTGTTTTGTCCCGTGTACTTCAACTTTGGAGAAGGTTTCCAGTTACCGTGCCGTTTTGTTCGCTCACTGTGATGCACCTGCCACTGCTACAACACTACAACTGTGTCTACAGGAAATCCTAACTCCGTAATCTTTTTCTGACAATGCGTCACATTTGTTGCGGAAAGGCCTTAGCGTTGGCCAATATGTGTAAGTTAATTTCTGAAGTCCCTTCATAGATTTAATGACGGATTTCTTCCGAATTTTTGTTTTGGCGATCAATACAAGAGCTATGTCATTCAATTCCACTATCGTTGCAGGTCTCCGTAGAAACGTTTCGTCTAAAGTAACAAAACAGGGCAGCATCATTAAGAAATCGAAGTTGATTCGGTTATGTCGCCTTAACTCGTATTCTTTCTTCGTTTCCCAGTATGAGAATCTGAAAACATCTCTTTCGGATACTGAGAGCAGTTTTGACGATGGGGAATCTCATCAACTAGCTCAATTATGCTTTTACTATCCTGATGTATACGAGGTGGTCAGAACAGTACAAAAAGCTTGTAAGTTTTTTGCAAGAGAGGTTGAGTTGGGAAATAAGAGTAAAGAAAAAAATCGATAGACTGAGCGGTTTCCTATTTAATTAACATTGAAGTTAGCCAATCAGTTCTTTGCACGTGCAAATTCAATTAGCTTGCCAGAGACAGTATCGCCAAATATGTTCTTCGTCTGGTTTCCTAATTTATATTTATCACTACCGGAAAAGATACGTTGTAACTCGTGGCGACTCACGGATCCACAGACGTCTGTGCATTATCGCATTTTAGAGCGTGCAAGTACTTGAATTTCCGCGCACGACGATCTGAGTGGCTAAATTCAATGCCAGGTGACTCCGAAACGGCGCAACTTATCGTATTTTTTTCGTAACAGTTTTTCTAGCACAAGGTCGTCTGCAACACCCTTAAAAGTTTTTCAGACTCTTTCTGACCACCCTGCCTATTCTTCAGTGTGCTAACATATGTTGTATCAATGCCTTCTGTCTTACACAACTTCCATTAGTTTTCAATAAATTGACGTTCTGGCAAGGAATGACGTATTTAATCACGTTATCTGCTTTACGTTAACACGTATTTGTATATCTCTCAACAGGAAAATGTTCCAAATTGAAAACGTCAGTAACCAGTAGTGTGTTTACTTGCGACCTTATTCTTGCTTTATCGTGTTTCCCGTGGGCTTAGCACTCTGTCGTCCTCGACCAGACACGAAAATTGTGTAGCATGTGGGTATGTTGTGTTGCACAAATCACACACTGGCTCCCCAAAAACGAATTATTTCACACAAAAATTCTTCAACTTGCGCAATGATTTCTACAGCGTCTGAGTTCGGCAACGTGTGCCTTACTGTGCTGAACTATACGTACCTACTGACATAAACGTGACTACAAAGAAATGATATGCGAAGTCCTATAGCAAGAAAGATCACCTGATAAAGAACTTAAGAGGTTTGGCAGTTAGGAGAGGAGGTGTTCTGTTACCAAGATCTCGTAAAAAAAGTAGCATTCTCATTTAGAAGCTGCACTGCGGAACGTAGTCATGATAAATGTTACAGAAATATTTAGTTAATAAACATGAATTCAAAAAGTTTCGAGACGGGATTAGCACAAAATAGACCAAACCAAAGTTGAGATGGTAGTTTCAATGCTTCGTGTCCCTGCCCCCCCCCCCCCTACCCTGTCTCTCTCTCTCTCTGTCTCTGTCTCTCGTCAGTGCAACACACAGGAAGTTCTTAAAGCCATGTGAAACTGTCGAAAAGGCCTTCTTTGCGATGATCAACCTCCGCCTCACGTTCGCACGTCTTGACAACTTCTGCTTTGTCACTATGAGAGAGGTTCGTATTGATAACATCCAGTATCGTCACCAAAGATGATTCTTTTTTTCAGAAAAAAGTTGTTTGCAATTTTCACTTTAACAAAGTCCTGGAACGAGTAGTTGTTTATTGTTAGAGGTTTAACATGTGCGGGACAAACTACGTTCGCAATTTTCTCCCACATTCTAGAGACTGTCTTGAACAATTGATTTAGAGATGTTCAGTTCGTTGATTCGTAGCCATTAGTTACACAAAAACAAGGACACACTACGGTCGCATGTCCACTACTTAACCCTGCTTGTCCACTGCTGACTTATCGAATGCGCATCTGTTGTTTACAGCTGTTAGTTCAAGCAGGAAACCGATCTTATCACAGCCTAGCACAACTGCTTCGGTCCAAATCTCTCCTCAGAGAGTTCAAGATTCGACTGTACAAAACCCTGATCCAGCCTGTTGTTCTATAAGGCTATGAGACATGGAGTATCCGGAAACATGACTTCCATAAGCTCCTTGTTTTTGAGAGAAAAGTGCTTCGTAAGATCTTCGGTCCGGTTCTGGACGCAGATACAGGGGTATGGAGCCTGTTGTTCTATAAGGCTATGAGACATGGAGTATCCGGAAACATGACTTCCATAAGCTCCTTGTTTTTGAGAGAAAAGTGCTTCGTAAGATCTTCGGTCCGGTTCTGGACGCAGATACAGGGGTATGGAGGATCAGATACAACCAAGAGCTTGAGGAACTATACCAGCAGCCCAACATAGCAGGAACTGTCAAAGACAAACGAATGCAGTGGGCCGGCCATGTGGCCCAGATGGAGGGTCACAGATGGCCTCGGAAGCTCCTGGATTTCACACCTACAGGAAAGAGACCGCCAGGGAGACCCAAGAAGCGTTGGAGGGATGGACTCCATGAAGATTTAAACAAAGTGTCAATAGATGTGGACGAATGGCGGATAGCAGCAATGGACAGAATACAGTGGAGGAGGAAACTTGTAGATGCGTGCGGTCCACTGGGCCTGATCACGTAGTAGTAGTAGTAGTAGTAGTAGTAGTTCAAGCTGCCACCGTAGTTACCGTGCTGAGTCGCTTAAACGCCAGGAATAAAACTACTCTCTGAATATTTTGGACGAAGTCTATAGTAGATCAATCAGTACAGTGATTTTAGTGGATAAGCACTTGAGCTGGGGGCTGACGTAACAAGCCTTCATTTATACGAAAGAAATGCTATAATTCGAAGAAAGCACTTAATTAGTTATCAGGCTAAGCAAAGCACTTTACATTGCGTGTTTCCAGGCACGATAGCGCGTTAGCGAAACGAACACGAAAGGAATTCACGTGCTATACAAATGAGGTGAATTCTTTTCTTAGATATCATGGTATCTGAAATGGAAGAATGCGGATTACCAGTGTGGAGCACCACATGAAGCCAACTGCATACTCCCCCGTAGTCACACCCTAAAGAGATCTCGCCACGAAAAGGCCTCTAGCGTGTCGACTCAACTATCGCTACATCAGAGGCGGAAGTTACGTGACATGAATTCCAAGTTAGCAGAACATTCCGACCCCACACAACTTGCAATTACCAACTCTACGAATGCCATGAGCTTTGCAAAGGTATCGATGGTCGTATTTAACAAGGAAGGTGGGTAAAGATATGCGCAGTAATCCAGCGAACAGTCGTTTCCTGTTCGACAAACGTCTTCGTGGGACGTGTCATGAAAGGCAATGGAATATACAGGCAGTTCTAAGAATTACGTAATTTTTTTCATTCCAATTGGAAATGCAAGCAAGCAAGAAAGAAAAATCATGTACACCGTCCGTCTACTATTCTACAGTCGCCCATTGCCGACCAGCCGCCCGTGTTTGTGTAGAGGGCGCACTCCGAGCCCTAAGCTTCTCACTGGAAGCAGAATTGGGAATCGACAGGTCTTAGGCACCGCCGGCTAACATGTGCGCAGTACCACGTCACCTTGTCATCTTTCACTGGATTTGCCGCTGACAACCAATAAACAACAAATATTCCTAGCAATAGTTTTGTATGAGATTTGGAGTTCATGTCGCTCCGAGCGATTAGCATACCCTCCCTGTTGTTATTATCAATTAGTTAAGAAACAGTCCTACTGCTTTCAACTCAAGGAATAGGGAGGCAGTGGTATGTTGAGTGTGAGCCAGGTAACACAGGTCACTCGAAATATACCCAGAACTAGGGTCTGGCACGATGAGGATACCTTCCAGCATCCAACCATCCTCCTGCTGTAAAAATTTGAAGACATTCGCCATAAATGAAAACTACATCCGCATTTTCGAGTATCATGTAAATAGTGAAAGTCTGAATATAAACACGAGTGACTTGCCTGACTACTACAACAGCAAAGGACAGGTAAACACAAGACATTGCCTGAGTTACGTGTCTAAATGGTTCAAATGGCTCTGAGCGCTATGGGACTTAACATCTGAGGTCATCAGTCCCCTAGAACTTAGAACTACTTAAACCTAACTATCCTAAGGACATCACACACATCCATGCCCGAGGCAGGATTCGAAGCTGCGACCGTAGAGGTCGCGCGGTTCCAGACTGAAGCGCCTAGAACCGCTCGGCCACAGCGGCCGGCTAGTTACGTGTCTGCTTACGTTTAGTGCTTTAGGACAGACATTTATGGAACTTCATTTTGTCGCAGCGGGACAAAGCCAACCGTGAAAGCGATATTTTGTTGTTGTTAAATGGAACCGTATATTTCTTTCTGTGGGGTATGAAAGAGCTTTCGAAGAGGACCAATGGGGTAAAATGTGTGAAGCTTGATGAAACAGAAAAGGTAACAGTGCCGGATTCGTTCGACGCACCTGAAGATTGGCAACCCAGCCTGCATTATCCGCCTCCAATGCGCAAGATGTAATTTTGATTGCCTGTTTTAAGGAACATGAAACATTTTCCGTGCCAGTTTTATTGTAAGAAGTGCGACGGAGATTAATCAATGTTTGTGTGACCACATCATACATAGGTATAGAGTCATCTATGTTATCGCCGGCCGTGGTGGCCAAGCGGTTACAGGCGCTACGGTCGCAGGTTCGAATCCTGCCTCGGGCATGGATGTGTGTGATGTCCTTAGGTTAGTTAGGTTTAAGTAGTTCTAAGTTCTAGGGGACTTATGACCACAGCAGTTGAGTCCCATAGTGCTCAGAGCCATTTGAACCCATCTGTTGATGTAGAAATCGAAACGTGTATTTAAAAAGAAAAGTAATTCTACGCAGCCTATGACTTACACGTATTTTTATAGCGTGCATAACGGCACTGATACATCCTTCAGTTTTATTTTCCCCGCTTTGTATAGATATTATAAATAAAGTTCTTGTAGTACACTTCATCTCCAGTATATCAAATAGCTATAGCTTTTGTTATACAGGAACAGCAACCGAATGAGCCAGTATATTCTTCGCTTCCTGACACTGACAAACCTGACTGATTAGAGAGACCAATTTTGTTAAATGAATTTTCAATTTATTTATTAAATTCAATGTTCTATTGTCCCACTTTATTTATTTATTTTAGTATCCTGTTATTGTGAATGTGTTATTTTGTATATTTACTAATAGTAATTAATTTCTTCGACGATTTTAAATTATTTGCACTCTGTGTTTGTACCATTTTCCACAACGACGTATGTGTTAGCTGTGCTAGGCAGTGAGCTAATAACCCGAAACCTAGGTTGCAGAAATAATTGATTAATGAAACTAGTATGATTATGTACTTTCCATCTCTCTTGTCTGGGGAACACACAGAAAATAGTTATGGAAATTTTATATTACTTAATAATTTATTCGGTAAAAAGATCTCGGACTGAATTAACTGTCCTTGAACTTCGGCTATGCTGATATATTAAAATCATCACTCGTTTTGGTGTCACACTACAACCTGGTGTCTACAATCTTTACGTCGACCGGCAAAGAGCGCTCCTCGGATCAGCCCATTGCTGCGTCTACATGTGGCCGCGGACGGTCTTTTGACAGATGGAGCGGCGTAGCGCGTGTGAGAGGGAACTGGCAGTACGTCATAGCTGAAAGGCGTGCTGGGCGTGTGAACGTGACTCCTAGCGGGGCGAGGCACAGCGACGTGGCGAACAAAGTTTCATCAGAGCGGCTTGCGCTGCCACGTCCTGACCCACTTTCTGAAATGGTCGCTACATTTTTCTTCCCTTTTATTTTTATTTTTTTATTTTGCCCCGACTGACTTCTGTAGAGCTGCAAGCGGCGTTCGTCTCCTCAGCAGGATGCCACGAGATTGTCCGACAGTGAGATTTACGGCTCCCGCGCCGTGACAGACGGGCTGTGAGCGGTTTAGCCGCAGCGGCCAGCCGCGGAGGATACATTATTTATAAGGCCGCCGCCACTGCCGTCCGCCGAGTCGTCGTCTTTTGAGGCGGTCTGCGCCGACGACGAACGACAAATCGTTGCTTCCAGCGATCGCAATCGCTGCCAGACGTTTACCGTCACATGTTTTACAATTGAACTGCGCTAAGGCCACGAAACGTTACGTGACATTAGCAAATAACGGCATGACAGATCAAAATGGCACTCCTGTCTTACTTTTCCGCTACAGAGGAAGGTTTATTGAGCGTAAGATTATTCGTTACCGACATCGGCTTTATGATTTCATACATTTAATTTCATTTACGATAGATGAAGAAGCTTGCACAGGATAGAGTAGCATGGAAAGCTGCATCAAACCAGTCTCAGGACTGAAGACCACAACAACAACAACAGCAAACGACACGTTTGCAAAAGTGAGCAAGAGCCATTGACGCAGCTTTACACCATTTTGCAGCAAAATTGATGACGGCAGTAGCATGGTAAGCACAGAGAACTTGACAGAAAACACCTTTATGAATCGTGTATCTTGTTATTTCAAGTTGCAATATAGCACTAATACGTTTCAAGATGCAAGGAGATGCAAAATTGCCTGGAATATATTTATGAGACTGACGCGAAACTGACCCCTGCTGATCAACAGAAGAAGTGTGCATCGCAGAAAATGCTGGAAAAAGTGATTTCTGTGCACCAATCTGTTGCTGTCACATGTCTGCCATTGCGTATGCATCCTTAGCTTTTTATTTCTTGAGATCAAGCCCGATTCAGCCTGTCGGAGTATATGAACTATGCATCAGGAAATCTCAGTCACTATTTTGATGCGCCGTTGCACTATCTCAAGTTCCGTGTGTGGTGCGCGGTGTCTGCAGTCAGTATCGAAACGCAGTTGTTTTTCACCAAACCGTTAATTTCTACCCGTATGTTCAGAAAATATTTAATACACATGCGGATCCACTCACAAAAATGAACGAATATAAGGATATTTTCAGCAAGATGGAGCAACAGCTCACACCGACTTGACAACTTGGTCAATGCATATAATTAAAAATGTAAGTGTTCGTTTGTTTAAAATCGCGTAACTCCGAAAGTCCTCGACCGATTGCTTTCAAATTGCAAATCGAATTCTAATAAAGGCGTGTTTTAGGTACCTAATTTTTAATATATATATTTCAGTATGTATAATACGTAAACATGTGTATATGACATATAAAGGGAAAACGTCGTTACCAAAGATCTCAAAATAACCATTCCGATTTACTACTGAAATAAACGTTTAGAAACAAAAGACTACACCTACATACTTTGTAATACTGTATACATACATGACAGAGGGGGTAGCGCGTTCTGGGCATATCTCGTAAATCTATAAGTATAGCTTCACGTAACTCATCGTTGAGGTAAGGTAGAGGGAAGACATTGGCATAGTGGGAGAACAGTTCCGTGTTCTCTGACTCTCCGAGAATGGCTCGACATAGCAGGCATTGCCATTTTGGTTAGAACAGCTAAGAACACCACTATAGCTACACCACTACAGGTGAGAACACCACTAAAGTTACAAACCTACCCTAGGGAGACAGCAGTCAACAGGGTGAATTTTTGAAATATATTATCGCCATTTATGACAATAATTCTATTTATTCACAGAACCCACTATTACATATGCAGCCGTGTAGCAGTTTTCAAATGTAGTAAAGCAAAATTTCAACATATTCGTTTTGTGTGAATGTCATCTCTACAACTATGATGGCATATACTGATGATGCAAAAAACCGACACCTACTTAATAGCGACGGGTCCATGTTTGGAAAGAGATACAGCAGCGATTCTGCGCGATATGGATTCAACATGTCCTCGATAGGTTTCCGGAGGGATGAGGTACCAGACGCCTTCGCACTGGTCACACAATCCCCGTAAAATACGGGTCGGTGGTTGTGGGTGAGGAGCTGGCATTCAGTAGCACGCCAGATGTGTTCAATCGGTTTGAGGTCAGCGAGTTTGGTGGCAATATCAGTATCAGTCCGAGCAGCCGTTCACTTGAATGAAGGCGTATTAGTACACGATCGTCGAGCTTCTGCACTAGGAAACGTGATTCAATCCGATCAGGCTACATGTTTTCTCTGATCCAGTCCCGATGATGCCGAGCCCACTGCAGTGGTAATTGACTGGTCGTTGGTTCAGCACTGATACCCGTAAGGGTCGTCTACTTCGGAGGCCCACGATCAACAATGTGCACTCAACGGATGTACTCACGAACACTCGTGCCCGCGCCAGAATTTGTCGTGAGATCTGTCACAGGTCGTCACGTATCCGCCTCCGAACCTCCATGTTCTTTTATGTGGCGTGGATGTCCAACACTATGTCGCTTTCTCGTTGTTTCACCGTCCTTCAACGACCGTAGTGCCTCGCGAACAGCCAACCAGCATCCCCGTTTCCGAGATGCTCCTTCCAACACACCGTTGCGCAACCCTCCGACATTTGTCAAAGTCACTTTTATAGATGTACTCCCCAATTTTCGGCTCGTATCTTCGTTAGAATGATACCCCATTCGTCTCTGCTCCGTTTATGTACTTTCCTTGCTATGTTACGTGCACAAAATGGCTCCAGGTGGCTTTTAATCTCGCGATGTGCCATGGAAGAGTTGAAAAACTACCGTAGGCTACCGTAGACTTTCATAAGTAACCGTAGACTATGGTAGTTTTTCTACTATCTTTGATCAGTTAAGATCGTTACTGAATTATCTGTACGTTAAGTGTGTTGCAGACCTATTGGGCGTGATCTCATTTCGACCACTTTGTCTCCGTATGCGATCGGTGTCTTACTAGGATCCCCTAGAAACCGGCAGCGGTGCACCGCCTAGAAACCGAGTGACGATATGTAAAAAGCCGCGTAACCTATGGAACATTTTTTTCTACATAACAATCCTCCTGTCTTTTACCTAAAAAAAGCTGTATTCATCGCGAAACTGAAAATTACAATGTTTAATTCAGGTTTTATTCGAAAATTGTTGATATGTAACGTGAAAGAAACGGTGCTGCAGCAGAAATAATAATAATAAAAAAACAGATTTATCGTATGGCGCTAAAAAAACTCTTGCCTTCGAACATAATGAAGAACGTTCTGAGAGTAAAAAAAGTTGTTGTGGTCTTCAGTCCTGAGACTGGTTTAATGCAGCTCTCCATGCTACTCTATCCTGTGCAAGCTTCTTCATCTCTCAGTGCGTACTGCAGCCTACATCCTTCTGAATCTGCTTAGTGCACTCATCTCTTGGTCTCCATCTACGATTTTTACCCTCCACCCAACCCTCCAATACTAAATTGGTGATCCCTTGATGCCTCAGAACATGTTCTACCAACCGATCCCTTCTTCTTGTCAAGTTGTGCCACAAACTCCTCTTCTCCCCAATCCTATTCAATACCTCCTCATTAGTTATGTGATCTACCCATCTAATCTTCAGCATTCTTCTGTAGCACCACATTTCAAAAGCTTCTATTCTCTTCTTGTCCAAACTCTTCATCGTCCGTGTTTCTCTTCCATAGATGGCTACACTCCATACAAATACTTTCAGAAACGACTTCCTGACACCTAAATCAATACTCGATGTTAACAAATTTCTCTTCTTCAGAAACGCTTTCCTTGCCATTGTCAGTCTACATTTTATATCTTCTCTACTTCGACCATCACAGTTATTTTTCTCCCCAAATAGCAAAACTCTTTTACTACTTTAAGTGTCTCATTTCCTAATCTAATTCCGTCAGCATCACCCGACTTAATTCGACTACATTCCATTATCCTCGTTTTGCTTTTGTTGAACAACAATAACTATACAAAATCTTTTAGGTTTGCGTATGGGTAAAGCGTACTTGCATCAGAAGTTATTGGTTCAAATGGTTGAAATGGCTCTGAGCGCTATGGGACTTAACATCTGAGGTCATCAGTCCCCTAGAACTTAAAACTAATTAAACCTCACTAACCTAAGGACATTACACACATCCATTCCCGAGGCAGGATTCGAACCTACGACCTTAGCGGTCGCGCGGTTCCAGACTGAAGCGCCTAGAACCGCTCGGCCACTCGGGCTGGCAGAAGTTATTGCTTTCGTTGCGAAAAAGCTCAGAAGCTACTCATCAACTAAATCTTTTTGCTTATAAAATGCAATTTATATTTTTATGTACATGAAGTACACATCGGATTAAGGCTGAACGATGTGCGCTTCTAATGATGTGAAAAAAATTGTCAGCTCCCAGTTCCACTTTCACATATTCATTTATGTTTCTTTCTCTACCAAGGTAACAATGCTGTTGGTACTCCTATGATTTACTACATCATTTATCTACTGTACCAAAACTATCGAAACGTTGTTTTGGTAGAGCGCAACTCTAAGCAGTGATCATAGTGTTTTGTCTTATCGATGTACTGACAAGTAGCATTACGATTGTGTTGTCTGTTACCTATAGCTTGTAGCAGCCGGGAAGTATCCAATATCGGGCACTGTATTCCGATTCCAAACGGACTAGCTACTTGCCGACTGTCTGCCCCTCACCCAGTTGTCTCGGTAGTTCCCGGTACGTGGCTGAAACTCAGCAGGTTGGTGAGACTGGCAGTGCCGTCGCGGACTAGGGCGGGGCTTCCCCGGAGGCGGGCACCAGTTGCGTCACTTCCGGCCGCGCTTGCCGAACACCTGTCGCCGGCCTTGCCTGAGAGCCGCCGGCGTCGCTCCTTCCGCCGTGCCCGCAATTCTCACACTTTCGCCGAACCTGTTCTGCACCACACTTTTTGTATTCTGCTTCCTGACTTTCTTGTGTGTAATTACGTAGTTCTTTCTTGCGTTTCTCGCGGCACTCAAACAGCCTGGTAGTTCGACTGTAGCGCGTAGAGTTAGCTTCAATGAAACGCGGTACTTATTAAAGACCCAGATTGCAGTCATTTTGTGACGCTCGTCCCTAGGGGTAGTGGAAATCTGCACTCGCAGAACAACTATTTTCATGTAGCAAGGGGCATAATGCATGCTATTAATCGTATGCTGATGGGCACGTAGAATATGCTGCAGGCGACTTCACGTCCACAACCTCAGCTATAGCCATCCACCTCTACATCTGGAATCATCCAGGCAGCTTTTCAGCAAGCTGGAATAATAGTGAAGATGGTCGCAGGCTAAAATAAAAAAAAAATCTGAGCTCTCCATTTTACTTTATATTTGAACGCTGGATGCCACAAGTTCAAAAAAGAGCGTCATCTGATTCGTACTAAATCTATCAGTTACATTATTCAAGAATAAAAATAGTTCTTACTGCCCATATAGTGTACTAAACATTAATCTACCGTCAGATGTTCCCCTTCATTGCTTTATAAATCGTTTCACACGTATCTGGAATTATTTTGGTGCTACTAGAATAGCTCTCTCCTGTACCAAGTAATCTTAGTGTCACGGTGAGCCCGTCTTCCGCACATATAGCATTTCTCAAATGACTGTTCTCTTTTGTAATAAGAGAATCCACTTTACTGAGCAAATACTGATATGCACTCTCATCCATTTGTATGTAATTTATATAAGACTTTTCGTCCTTCAGTTGCAGCTCTCGTAACAAATTTTGCTGAATGCTTTTACTATCTCGACGTATTACCCATGACTTCACCCAAGTATGCCTCCTTTTTTTTCCGTCCCCTTTCTCCCAAATGCACATACAATGCAACAGTAGTACAAGAAACTGCAGCCCTTAATAACAGGTAGTTCTTATCCGCCATCTTGAAATTTGACGAAAAATATGACGACAGTGTAATACCCCAAACAGCACCACGTCAAAGAAATTTGAGAATATTTGATCGTATTTATTTGTCAAAGAAATATGATAGTGTAATACCGGCTTTAACGTCGTATCTTTCCCGAGTGAGATTCACGGGAAGAAATACCGCCGTGGCTAACCTACCTCCGCGCAATGCTCGTGGTGTTCGGAATTTGTTTGTTTGTACAGTCGGTATCAACCAAGAAATGCACCAAATCTTCCTGAAGAATAAACATTAGAATAAAATATAATAATTAATATAAGAATAGATCTAAGAATGAAATATAAGAATAAGAGAGTCTGAAAAGATTGTAATTCCCGAAAGCACCATACATACGCAATAAATGTATGATACTTATTGTGAAAGCCAGTTGTAATTTTACAGTTAATATAACGTCCTTATAACCCCTAACTTGACAAGAAAAATCTGTCTAGTAGCCTTCTACGGACGTGGGTAGATAAATGAAAAATAAAGTAAATAAAATCATAATCGGGTTTCGAACACAGGGCACAAAACTGAGAGTCCACGACGTTAGCTATCATGCCAGCATTTTCGCTAACATCGTCGCGCACTGAAAGGCACCTAAATTACGTCGAGAACTTTGACCAGCATTTTCCCAGAAAAGGTCGAGTATCTACGGATAAGCCAAGACATGTATTCGCTTATTTTGACTCTTGTTCCAATGGCTGAAGTTTCTGGGAAATCGAGTCATGGCACTTGCCATGTTCTCCTCGTTACATCCTCTTACAGACAATGAACATGATGTTCCGTAAAATATTTCTGAAAATTAATGTTGTACTGTGGAAGCATCTGCTGTAGTGAAGAAAAGCACCTTACTTCTTAACTGTCAGTTCAACTTGTAACAGCATAACACACGCTTTAGAGTGAGTCGTTATCTGTTCTTGTTAACGATAATCTGTGTCAAACAATGTGATTGTACACAATACATTACGTATGACTATGCTTTTGCTAGCGTCAAGGAACCACCACAGGAGTTTCCAATCCACTGAGGAGTGAAAAAAGTTATACTGTCTCTCCGAAACTGCCTCTGTCATCCTGAAAATAGCAGTGTCAAAGTTGAAATGGGAATAAAAAGGAATTAAAATAAATGGGGAGAGACTTAACAACCTGAAATTTGCTGATGAGCACTTTGCTGTCGGTTAATGATTTTGAAGAACTAGAGACGATGGTATTGGATATTACCTCGGAATGTCAACAGTGAGACTGAACATAAATCTTTCCGAGACTATGGACCGATAGTGAACCAAAGAAAGACTACATGAATCAAATAGGACATTTCTGACCAAAAGTAGCCTACTAGTGTCAAACGTCGGTCTCAATTTAATAAAATGTCTGAGAATGTAAGTTTGGAGGGCAACATCGTATGGAAGTAAATCTTGGGTTATAGGGAAATCGGAAAAGGAAAGAATCGAAGCGTTTGAGGTGTGGTGATATAGAACGATGTTGAATATTAGGTGGACTGGTGTGAGAAATATGGAGAATCTCCGCAGAATCGGCTTGAAGAGGAAGTTGTGTGAAACACTGACAAGAAGAAGGGACTGGACGACGGGACGTAAGATACCAAGGAATATGGAGTTGTGGAGCTAAGATACAGATTGCAATGCATCCAAAAACTAATTGAGGACGTTGGTTGCAAGTACTACTGCGTGATGAAAACGTTGAAACAGGACATGAATTCGTATCGGGCCGCATCAAACAAGTCAGAGGACTGATGACAAACGAAGAGCTGCGACTTTCGTCACGGAATTGTGCAGTAAGCATGAGAGGGTTTCGGATGCGATTGTCAAACACCAGTGGTAAACGTCACAAGAGAAGCGTTTTGCGTCCACGAAGAAGATTACTGTAGAAATGACTAGAGCGTACGTTCCAAGATTCTTTCTTCCAAGCATATCGGTAAATCAGAAATTAAAGCCCTGAGGAGACTTTCCGGCCAGATGTTTTCTCAAACCATTCGAGAACTGGAAACTGAGGAGAGACGGAAAGGGTATTGCTAATGGTACTCGGTGTTCCACAGATTACACGTCACATGGTAGCTTGTGGAATATAAATGTGAATGTAAGAATTTTTAACAAGTTGCAGCCCTGTCAGCAAATGTGATAAATTAATGTCAAAACTGAGGCGGATTTTTGACATATTAAATGTGTATGTAGCCGTAGAAGCACGGGAATAATTTGAACACTGAATGATTTGCTTCAATACTCCATACTTCCAGTCAGGATGGTAATCTAAGTATTATTATCAGCTGAAAAACGTTTTAAATTCACGGTCACCTTTGGTGAAACACAGAAAATCTAATTCGTCACTTTTATAGCTAATGCTTTATTTCTGAATTTTCACTTTTAATGTTCTCCTACGGTTTCTGTAGACACTGCAAATTACTCAAAATCTATTTGACCACTGTTGGCATCTGATGCTGAGATACTGTATTCAAATATTATTCTAGATACACAAATGCCATGAAGTTATCCAGATTTCCGTAAATCTCACCTTCAGTTATCATAGGCAATGCAAGAATTATTTCTGTGTGAGTTTCATTAATTCTGGATGCGAACTGTTGATAGACAAATATCCTTTTAACTATTTTTCAAGATCTACTCTGTATAATAGTTAACAGTACGGAAGCTGGGTTTTAAAATATTTTCACAGATAAGTCTTAAAGTATCGATCTTCATTTGTAGTGCCTTATTCGGCAGTGTGATAATACTACATTAGTAATAACATGACTGTATGTCTACTTTTCCTAAATGTTGCGCATAGCAATACATAACAATATTGTTCTTAAATTTCTCAATGATTCCATTAGTTGCTGGTATGTTTAAAATTTGCAGCTATCAAAATATGTTTCGGACAATTAACCAGCACCACTTTTTCGCCCGTATCGCCAGTGTGTCTAGGGTGATCCAGGAACATAATATTTCAGAAATGGCCTTTAACAATTTTTTGGTTACCGTTTATGTCTTTTCTTTTGCCTTCCACAGTCAAGAATGCTTACTTTAACTATGTTAATTTTACTCCCCACTGTACAACTCACATTACAGTATTTTGGTTTAGAATTGAACCTATAATATCACATTTATATATTCTCTTTATGATGGTTGAGGTAAAGCACAGTATTGGTTATTAGGCGTTGATATTTACATGTACATTCCCGCTTCGTTTGGGTTCAAGCCCATAGAGAACTTCCCAGATTTTCGGCCTAGCGTATGTAGTTCAGGTTATATCCTAGATAGAAAAAAACTGATAATATCAGAGGGGGCCAGTGGGAACGTCTATTCATCAGATAACCAAGGGTCGTAATAGCATCGCTTCCAGTCGGTGACGAGTCCGCGGACGTGGGCATCCGTTATGAGTTGCTCTCAAGGCATTCTGTAGCCATGAAAAATCATTCGCAACACTTGAATGCTCTAGAGGTTGCGCCAATTATTTCACCTGTCAACTTTGCAGCAGTTTTGGAGGCATAAGCCTCTAGCACGAACTGCAAAATGATTCGAAACTAAAAAAAGTCAGGAAGATTAAAAATTTAATTTCTGTTCCCTCGTTCATCAGTGTCTTATTTTACATTTACTGAGCTACTAGTTAGAACAAAAAGTTTTTTATTTCCTTTCTACATTTAGAAAAACTAGAGTATTTGACCTTTATATTCATTAGTGAAAATAATATATGATTAGCACACCTTGTCCATGTATTGCAGTCTTACTTCTATAACGCAGTTTATTATCTAACCGCATTAACGGTGTTACAGTAGTTTTAGCGTAGTTAATTTTACAGCCAACCTTTGGCTAGGACTTATCACAGAAACACCACGTTTAACGTAACTAGCCATGGGCAGGAGTTTAAAGTTTGCCTATTCATATTTTTCAGCTTTAACAATTATACTGAGTTACTATAACGGGGAACTGCATGTTCCATCATTCACTTCCCATGAAATATTGTAATGACGTGGAATGAGTCAGTTTACAGAATATTAATTTCTGTTTAAATATTGATGCTCGCTGACCATTTACACTTCACGTAAAGATACAGTATTTAGTTCAAAACCACAAGAATATAAGTAACATTTTTGGAAACAAATAAGCTACAAGTTTTTTTAAAAAAAGCTCTGCTATACAACAGGAGCTGCGAAGGAGGTGTTTATTTCAAGTTTAGCTTTATTAGAGGAGTAATAGTAGCATTGTTTACCTATTTATCAGATAAAGCGTTCTTCTAGTACTGTAATTATGGGTGTCATAATTCCTTCTGGACTATAATGGATAACTTACCACAAATTCCGGGAGAGAAATTATGAAGTGTATTGCTGTGGTTAAAACAAACCAAGTTAATTTTAAGACATATCTTATTACACACTCTGCGATGACTAAATGTTAAAGGTGCATTTCTGGCCAATGGTTATCTGGAAAATTTTGTTCGATTCGACGTCGTTTATTATTTTCTGATTTTATTTACAATTCATTTTGTTGCATCTAGCACTTTGTATATGTTCTTGTTCTTTCCATAGTTTTGTCGACTATATCTTTCAACAGTGGTTACCTTTCTGCAGAAATTTACAAACCGCTAGCATTACATTTATCCTTGATAGTCATTATTTGCATGGGGAATTGCCGAATCACAAACATGAACACATGCAGCGCTTGCGCCGAAGGAGGCACAGCATGCTGCAAAGTGAAGCAAGAGGAGGCAAATAATGGGATGATGAAAGCGCACCAGCCGTTTAGCGAGTGCTCCGATTACAGGGTGACGTGGCACGCAGACTAAACCACGTGTGTGGGGCTAATGACGCGATTCCGCCCTGTAATCTGGCGGTAGGATTTAGGCAGGCCCTGTTGGAGGAGCGCCATTCTACAAGAGGAGCGGAGTGGCGCGTGGGCGAACGTCAACTTTGCCTTTAAGGCAATTTGCGCTCTGATAGAAATCTCTGGTAGCAGTCAGCCTGAACTCATCTAAAAGAGGCAGCCATTACCGAGTAGTACCGGTAATTGAAACATAATACGTCGACTCGTCAATGGTAATTTAATGTTACCGTTTTAGCAATACACGTCTGCCGCGTGAAGTAAACATCTTCCTACACTTCTGTCATCCATACACAGCGTGTTTCAATAAGACGCCTACGATATCACAAGGCTATATCTATTAGGTATTTGAATTAATTCATGCCTTTTTGGACAGAAAACTCATCCTTAATACAATGCTGTGAGCTATGTCCTTCGGCAGCTACAGCATTTTCCCTCTTTTCGGGTAACAAATGGATTCCCCAATTAAAAAAAAAAATCTTGTTCTTTTGAAGTGATCCACTCATGAAGTCAGTTTTCGAGAGCGTTAAGAGATTTGTTCAGAATGGCCATGTTGCATGGACCGAAACAAATGGTAATCGGAAGGGGCCGTATATGGCATCCAAGTCCCTTCAGTGTTTCCTTCACTCGATCTGCAACATGCTATCTGTCATTGTCATGAAGTAGGATGACTTGGTCATATCTCTGAGCATACTGCGGGCGTTTGCCTTTAAGTGCGCGATTCAGATTGAGTAATTGTGCTTCGCAGCGTTCAGCATTCGCCGTTCGAGCCGGTTGCAGTAGCTCATGGCACACTACGCCGACCAGGACGCGTTTTGTCTCACACCTCAAAATCGTTGTACTTAATTCGTCGAAAGCAATCACTGCACATTGTTTTCGACAGAGCGTGTTCTCCACACGCTTCCATTAGCAAACGGTGACTTTTCACAGAAGAATTCGTCAGGCGAAAGCAGAAGAGTAACACCTCCCGGGAATGCTGCTTCGTACGTACAAAGCCCGACACTCGAGGCACTAATAAACAGGTATGTTCTTTCCACTCCTCTGGAAAGTCACACGCAGTTCTGAATGCCTAACATTTTTGAAAAATTTGGTCTTCTTACTGGAGAAGTTTTATTTTCCATGTTTGCAATAAATACATGTACAGACAACAAGTTTCGGCAATTTAAACTGCCATCTTAAGTTCAACTTCATGCATCAGCCGTTATGCCATTCAGTGCCGAGCTGCCCGGCGACTGGGTGTTTGTGTTGTCCTCATCATTTCATCATCATCGTCATCATTCGTGACTATGGCTAGATTTGACCGTGTAAAAAATTTGATATGGGTCAAAACTGGGACTTTGTATGGGCGCTGATGACCGCGCAGTTGAGCGCCCCACAAACGTAACATCATCATCATTCAGTGTTGAGGAGTAATGGTAGATGTATGTAGATGATCTGAAGATTGCAGTTTAAACTGTCGAAACTAGTTGCCTGTAAGTATTGCAATCTGGGAACATAAAATTTCTCTTGTAAGAACATTGCGGTTTTCAAATTCAGAGATGGCTCCCCTGCTGACTATGTCAGGTACCCCTAATGTTTCTTCTGTTGGACTCGTGACGGTGTCTGTTTTGCTGACCTAGTACAGTTACAGC
Organism: Schistocerca serialis cubense; assembly: GCF_023864345.2. Classification (NCBI taxonomy): domain Eukaryota; kingdom Metazoa; phylum Arthropoda; class Insecta; order Orthoptera; family Acrididae; genus Schistocerca; species Schistocerca serialis. Next base: position 173,104,032 of record NC_064641.1, read on the forward strand.
CCCCTCTTCAGCGGCGAGAATTAATTCAAGCTGCCAATGTATGACTGAAGATGGAAGCATGGTGTGACTTTTAACATATGCACCGAAACTAGACGTTTACACAGACGACAGTTGGTAGTTTCCGGTTAGTGAGGTTGCCAGTAGATGTTGCCCTGCTGCATTTAGCTCGTTCGTTCGCCCTTTCGATAGCCAGTGAGCGTCCTGTCGAGATAATGGTAACACAGCAACCAAATTCGTTTTGTGTTCTCCATTTCAGCCGGTGCGGTTCAGTTGAGAAAGTGCGGGGTGGAGAGCCCGGCAATGCGCCTGCTACAGCTCAGAACATTCGACGAGGGCACCAGCAGTTTCAAGACTCTGGTTGTTCTTGTAAGGGGAAATCCACAGGTCGTCGCCCTGTTCTCGCACGCAACAGTTTTGCACCTAGTCCTGAGACGTCGCGCCGTCTTAGAGTTAACCGTTCCTAGTGTCTGGCTGACTTGTTTTGCAGCGACGTTATTGCTTCAAAAATAGCTTATTTGACTGGTATGAGCCCTTCATGGTGGGAATAAACAACAATGTGTAGAATTTTGTGATTTCAGTCTGGGCCTGGAGATAAAATTTCCTCTCACGCTTAGCGTTCAGCGTTGAAGCTACGTTCCGTTCAAGCAGAGACCCTCCATAGCTTCATTTGTTTCGCGCCGTTTCATTTGTGAAGAAATGACGGTTGCGGAAATCACGCAGATGGTTACATCAGATATTTTTTTCAACAGACGGCGAAAATCTCATTTTTCAACAGGACGGAGAACTATTGCATTGGCGCTTGCATTTCTTAAGAACGAGCTGGCTAAAAAATAGACTGGCAGCAATGGGCGCATATATCTCTCGTTGTGCCGTTCGCCTGCTAGCTAGCCTGATTCCATGGCACAATTTCTTTGTGTCGTTTCTCAAAGACTCTATGTGGCACCCCTTCCAACAGCTTTGCGTGAACTGGACCACAGCATAGCAATACTAACTGTAGACGTCCTTGCAAAAGTATCGATATCTTCGGAGAGTCTGGTGGACGGTACGTTGAACATTTGTGAAAAATAAATGAAAAATTTTAACATAAACGTAACCATAAAATGCATGCACGTAAAATATATACGAGGGGTCTTCAATCAGTAATACAATACTTTTTTTCGTCCAGTTTCGGTTGAAAAAAGTGGGAAATTTGCTGTGGGACATCCTGGAATGTTCCTGCTTCAGCCCCTGTAGTTTCATGAAGTTCCTATAAGTGGCGGTGTTATACGCAGCCTTCAAAATGGATTCTCTCAAGGAGAGAGCTGTCATTGAGTTTCTTTTCCCGGAAAACTAGAGGTGATTGCAGAATGTCTACGGAAACTTAGCAGTGAACAAATACAGGTAAGTCTTTGGTCTAGGCGTCTGTCATCATCATAACAAGGTCGTGCAAACATGTCCCATTTCCCGAGCGCCGGCCGACCGCACACAGCTGTGAGTCCCGCAGTTTTGGAACGAGCCGACACACTCATTCAAGCTGCTCAACGGGTCACGATCAAACACTTCTCTGCCTAACTGGAAGTCTCTGTTGGTAGCAGCGACACACCCGTCCATTAGATGAGGTACTCAAAGGTGTGTGCCTGGTGGGTTCCTCTTCGCTTAATAGAAGACCGTAAAGAGCAACGAAGATTCCCATACACATAGCCCAGAAGGTATGATATTGAAGAAATTTTCACAGGCCATATGTCCAAACACTTATACACACCTGAGGAAGGCCTCGGACTGGTACGTAACCTCTGGTGATTCAGGTCCGGCAGCCAATGAGTTGATAATAGATGTGTCGTGGAATTCAATTCGGCGTCCGTTCTCCAGAGCTACCACTGACTGATCGGGATACCGCGTTCTACACGGTGCTGTTCAACAGTTCGCACAGTCTGTCTGACATAAAACTGTTCACCAGACACACGCCATTTTCTACACCCCTGGAGTTCTGAGGCCTACGTCCTTCACAGGCCTCATGAGTTGTCAAACTTTTGCTGGAAGCCAGAATACTGAATCAATGTTATGCCTCTTTAGAGGCCGGTCAATCTTTCCTGATATGGAGACACAGAGAGGGGAAAATGCAAGTTTGTCCGGTTTTAGATACACACTGTATACTGACACGAACCTCATAGATTACAGCAGAATACACCATAAACTTCCGCTAGAAATTCGGAACTTGTGACACTGTTCTTATTACATAAATTTATTTTCGTAATTTTTGGCACATGAGGCCAATGTGATGTTTTCAGGACAGCTCCCTGTCTATACTTGCACCAACAAAAGCGGTTGTATCATCCAATTTTATTTCCGTAGTATCGTCAGATACAACATTGCACTGCGCTCCATGAGGCTAGTGTTTTGTTCGAAGTACAGTAGACTTTCCTTTTACTAGGATTTTAGCTTGAGCGATTACTTTTGAATTGATTCCTCGAGCCATGTGAGACAGTGGGTGGATTCGGTGTCAGAGTATTTTCATTGAGACCCCATTTAAGATCTGCTATTGTACATTGTGATTTGGTCATTAATACGGAATATGGACAAAAAAGACACCGGAACCGAACCTTGGGGTACAACACATTGCAAATGACTCGGGAAAATTAAGGTTCCTCCAAATGTGAAAACGCATTCCTACGTACAACATGGCTATGTACTTACGAACGAATATTCCACTGACATTTAAAAGCGTTGCAAAAAAATGGTTCAAATGGCTCTGAGCACATCTGAGGTCATCAGTCTCCTAGAACTTAGAACTACTTAAACCTAACAAACCTATCACACACATCCGTACCCGAGGCAGAATTCGAACCTGCGACCGTAGCGGTCGCTCGGTTCCAGATTGAAGCGCCTAGAACCGCTCGGTCACACCGGCCGGCACAATCATCTGTGAGGAATTGCCTGCGCGTTACGAGGCTTATCGAGACAATTTTTTGTCTATCATTTTCACAGGCAACGAAACATGGATTCATCACTTCGAGCCGGAAACAAAACGGCAGTCCACCTCTCCTCCGAAGAAAAAGTTCCAAGCCGCACTCTCAGCCCATAAAGCCATGACGATGATCTTCTGGGTCTTAAAGGCGTTATTCCTTCTTTTATGCCCTCCCTCACGGTGCACAGATAAGCTCTGAGGTGTCCCGTGCTACCTTAATGAAGTTGAAGAAACAACTGTAGCATGTTCATTGCCACAAAAATGCAAACGGACTTGTCCTTCTCTACGACAACCCAAGGCCTCACTAAAGCCTGTGCGACCCAGAGAAGATCACAAAACTTCATTAGCTTGTTCTTCCTCATCCACCCTAATACCCAGATCTCACATCTTACGATTTCCATCTGTTTGGTTCAATAAAGGATGCAGTACGTGGATGATGGGGAGGTTGTTGATGCACTGAGACTTTGACCCTGATGTCGACCAGCAGAATGGTACTAAGAGGGAATATACGCCGTCCCAGGAAGGTGGCGTAATCCCGTCGCATTGAGAGCAGATTGTGTCGAAAAATTGGTTTTAGTAGCCAAGACATCGGAGAGTTATATCGTTTATTGGAATCCTGTATAAAATCAAGCTACTTTCAGAAAAAAAGTGGTGCATTACTTATTGAACGCCCCTCGTACGACTGTAGGATCAGGTAGTTTTTTTTGGAAGTAACACCACTGTAGTTCGATACATAAGCTAACTGAACCGTGAACTTACTTTAAAAATCTTTTGTTAAAGAATTTACTTTATTTACTAGTGATTAACACATTTAATCACACTATGTGAGAGTGGAAGTAGTTGCCAGTGGGTAACTGATGAAAACAAGTTTCTTTCAACATATGGAAATTTTATTTCTACAAACCCTTTCCTTTTTTTTTAAAAAAAAACAGATTTAAAAATTATAATCAGAAAGTACCCTCTAAATATCAACTTACAATTTATTCAGAGGCAGAAATTTTTTTGTTTTTTGACATCGTGAGCTTTCGGGCTGAGAAGCTTGTTGCTCCCTTTTTAACACGGCCGGAGTCACGACCGCTCACAACAACCTCTGAAAGACTACACTGGTGTAAATCTGCAACACACCAGATTAATTTAAACTAAAAAGTTTAACAACTCACACAAACACATAAATTATGCACCCTGTAGGAGGGCTGGAAATGGTACAAAACACTCACATTAAAAAAAAAAATTACTAGCCACCGAAAGTGAAACTTGTTTTTAAAGGAAAACTCTTACGCTGGAAGGGTGGCAACTTTATATACTAAAATGACCATTTAAATAAAAACCCATGAAATGTAATCCTACATAAAATGTACAAACATGCTCTACATTACACATATACCGCCTCTCAAGATGATAGGCAAGATAAAAACATATTTCAGGAATTCGGTCTTTCAACCTTAAGCAATAAATTCGTTAACACCGAATCCGACAAACATTACAGAGGCAGCTATTAACGTAAGGCAGACCGACAGACACACAAACACTAACTGCCTAACAAATACGGACGAGAGACAGACGAGCAAGCTGGGGACGAGAGACTGGCCAAGAAAACAAGTAAATGAAACAACATATCACGAATCACTTAACTTCTAATCAACTGCGATGTCTGGCGAAGACCTGGTGCAGCTCCCCCAGAACGCTCTCCCGAACCATCCGCTGCCAGCCGCTTCAACGGACGCAGGAAGGCGCGCCGATCTCCCGTCTCACTGCGTCGCAGCTCGCCCCGGCCACACCTATGTCGTGGGTTGACTCCTGTTGCTCTCGTTTCGGCCGCGAAGCCACTACCCCTCGCTATACGGCGCGGCCCACTGGACTCACGTGGCGACCTCACATGCGCCGACGCTCAAGACGGACAAGTCATCTTGTGTCCCAGTGCGCGACCGACCAACCGATCGATCCAACCGCCAATGACCATTGCCTGAACAAACTCGAGCAGACTGGCGGCCTAACACGTACTAGCACTCCGGACGACAGACAGATACTGACTGCCTCATACTGACCCGGCTGACCAACTGACCAGACTCCATCTCTAGCGAGTTTTTTTTTCCTTTATTGTATTTCAATTCCCCATCGGGGCAGGCTGGCAGCAGCATATGTGCTGCTCTTCAGCCGAAAGACATAGAACAAACAATAGAAAACATTTAAAAATAACAAAGGAGAGAATATGGTGAACATAGATATAGAAAAAGGGGGGAACATCATGGAAGGCAACAGACAAAAAACGGGGTGACCGTAAAATGGAGATAAAAAACTGTTAAAACTGTTTAAAAGTAGCACACACAAAAAGCCACACATTGCGACAATTAAAAGAACACAAGGCACAGTATGACTGGAGCATAAAAGGTATCAATGGATGGCGTAGCAAATAACGAACACTGGCGGCGAACCTCAAGGCAGTACACAATTCACATCACACCTCTTGATGCACAGGCGAAACAGCACTAAACACGACGCTGATGTGGCACACTGACGATGATCAAAACAGAGGATCTGCCAGGCCCAAGGAGATGAGGGAGACTGGAAGAAGGGAGGGAGGGGAAGAGATGGAGGAGATGAGCGGGGGGCGCGCTGAAGAGGACCAGGTAGGGAGGGATGTGGGAAGGAAAGAGGCTAGTATGGGGTGCAGGGTCTCAGGGGAGGGGCGGGGGGAGAAGGAAGATCCGCTCTGGGAGAAGGGGGGGAACAAGGCCAGGTTATAGTTGGAAGGAAGGGTAGATGTCACGGCGAAGTTCGTCATCTGGGAGGGGGAGGCATTGGAAATTGCCCTGATGAAGGAGATGGAGGGTGTGGAGGTGGAGAGAGGGAGGGATACAGCGACAGAGGCGCAGCAACGGGCGGGGGGTGGAGAGGAAGGAGGAAATCAGAGGATGGGGGGGATCAAGCCTGCGGACAATGTAAAGGATGCAGAGATGTTGGAGGAACAGGAGGAGGTGGGGGGAGGGGATCAGTTCATACAGGAGCCGTGTGGGGGAAGGAAGGCGGATACGGAAGGCAAGGCGGAGCGCATGGCGTTCAAGGATTTGGAGGGCCTTGTAAAAGCGGGTGGGGACAGAGATCCAGGCAACGCTGGCATAACAGAGGATAGGACGGATGAGGGATTTGTAGGTGTGGAGGATGGTAGAAGGATGCAATCCCCATGTCTGGCCAGACAGGAGTTTCAGAAGGTGGATGCAGGAATGGACTTTCTGCTGGACGGTCTGGAGATGAGGGGTCCAGGTGAGGTGTCGGTCGAGGGTGAGGCCAAGGTATTTCAGGGTTGGGGTGAGCTGGTTGGGATGACCATAAAGGGTGAGGTAGAAATCATGGAGGCAAAAGGAGCGAGTGGTGCGGCCTATGATGATTGCCTGGGTTTTGGAGGGGTTGAGATGGAGGAACCACTGGTTATACGAAGTGGTGAACTGGTTAAGGTGGGTTTGGAGGGTACGTTGAGACCGTTGAAGGGTAGGATAGAGAGCCAGGAAGGTGGTGTCATCAGCAAACTGGAGAAGGTGGACTGGTGGGGGTGGCTTGGGCATATCAGCTGTATACAAGAGAGAAAGGAGAGGGGAGAGGACAGAACCCTGGGGGACGCCAGCCATGGGATAAAAGATACGGGAGTTGGTGTTGTGGAGGGTGACATAGGAAGGACGGTGCGAGAGGAAGGAAGCGACCAGACGGACAAAATTGATAGGCAGGGCATAGGTTTGGAGTTTAAAGAGGAGATCGGGATGCCATACGCGGTCATAGGCATTTTGGAGGTCAAGGGAAACAAAAATGGCGGAGCGACGGGAGTTGAGCTGGAGGGACAGAAGGTGAACAAGGTTAAGGAGTTGGTCTTCAGCAGAGAAGGAGGGTTGGAAGCCACACTGGGTAAGGGGGAGGAGGTGGTGTTGAGCAAGGCGCTGATGGATACGGTGGGAGAGGATGGATTCAAAGACCTGACTGAAGATGGAGGTGAGCAGATGGGACGAGAGGAAGAGGCGTCAGAAGGGGGTTTGTTGGGTTTGAGGAATAAGAGGACGCAGGAGGTCTTCCACAGGTCGGGGTAGAAGCCAGTAGAGAGGATGACATTATAGAGATGGGCGAGGACAGTCAGGAAGGAATAGGGGCTTTCTCGAAGGTGACGGTAGGTGACACAGTCGTGACCAGGGGCCGTGTTGCGTTTGGACCGGAGGATAAGTTTAATGTCTTGTGCTGTGATGGGAGTGTTTATGTTGGAGGGGGCAACTGCCCCAAGTACTGGAGATTAGGAGCAAGTGGAGTGACTGAGGTATCGGCACATTCCATGACGTGGGGAAAAGAGAATAACCAAAGTGGGGAACTCGGAGAGGTGGGAAGCGAAGTGGTTGGCCTTACTGAGGTTGGCAGGAAGGGGGCGATCGTTATGGAGAAGGGGGTGGTGGGGAGCGGAAAGGGAACCAGTAAGGCGATGGAAGGCGGACCAGTACTTGGAGGAGTTGATAGGGAGGGTGGCGTTGAGTCATGTGCAGGTCTGGCGCCAGTCTCGGCGTTTCGTTGCTGTAATAAGGTTCCGTACATGTCGCTGTTTTTGCCGGTGGCGTTGGAGTGTATCCCTGCCACGAGTGCACAGGAAGGAGCGATAGAGGCGGCAGGATTCACGGAGGAGGAGGACAGCCCACGGAGGGAGAGTGGGAAGGTGTGGGTGGATGGTTTTAGTAGGAACATGGGCCTCCACGGCGTCAGTAATTACCTTCTGAAGGATGGACGAGGCGTGGATGATGTCAGGATGGCGATAGATAAGAGGGTGGCTTTCGACCTGGGTGGAGATGGAGTCCCGGTAGGCATCCCAGTTGGCACAGTGATAGTCATGGACGACCTTGTGAGGGGGTGCAGGGTGCGGAGCCAGACGAGGGCGGTGAGCAGACATTATGGTGAGAAGGACAGGGAGGTGATCGCTACCTCTGGGGTCAAGGACGGCGACAGCGATATGCCCAAGGAGGTTGGCGGAGACAATGACAACATCGGGGGTGGTGTCACTTTCGGATCGGGTGTGCTGGGGAAGGGGAACAAGGTCACCTTGGGTTGTGGAGAGGAACTGATGCCACCGCCGAAGGGCAGCAGGAGTGCGGCTATGGATGTTGAGGTCAGTGGCAATCACATAGGTGGAGAAGGTGTGGTCAGTGTGCGAGATGAAGTCATAAGGAAGAGGGGTAGTGGAGCGGACATAGATGGTGGCACAGGTAATAGTGAGGGAGGGGAAGAAGACGCTAAGGATAAGGTGTTCAGTGGGGTCATTGAGGAGAGGTTGTGGCCGGATGGGGATATGCTTAAGGTGGCCAATCGCGACTCCACCCTGCACACGAGGACCAGGAGCGTCAGTGCAGTGGAGGATATAGGGAGAGGTGCGGATAGAATAGTGGGGCTGGAGAAAGGTTTCGTTCAAGAGGAAGGTGTCGACCTGGTGGTGCGAGAGGGTGTGCATGAGGAGGTATTTGTTGGAGCGGAAGGAGCGAATGTTCTGGAAGAGGATGCGATACTTGTGCCGCGCCATGGCGGAAGGAGGGGGGGAAGAGAGGGAAGGGAAGAGACAAACTAGGGCGTCGAGGCGGGTGAAGGTGAAGTGGGCTTGGTTGTGAGAGTAGGTGGCGAAGATGTTCAGGTGGAAAACGGAGCGAGCGGCAAGGGAGATTTGTTGGGAGGTGTGGGGGCACTGAAAAGGCTGAATGTTTTGGAGTACAACGGTAAGGAACCGGATGATGTCCTCGGCCGTGGGACGGAGGGAATTGTTGGGATCGACAGGGGGATCGACGGGACGAACTGGGACTGTAAGCTCACGGGTGGCTGGAGGGGGTAACCCAGGCTTTGCAATCTGACGCTTTGGAAGGAGGGGATCCAACCCTCTAGATGTGTGCTCTAGCGAGGTCATAGCGCCCCTTAAATGCACGTGAACAGGCTACCTTTCCTACCTTTCCCCTTTCCCACCACAGGGAGACACCAAAGCTGCGACTGCCACAGCGGCGCCACCCCCAGAAACGGAGTGCGACTGCTTCCCACAACGCGCTGTGGCGCGCTCTTCAAAACAGCAATTTTTAGCAAGGCTCACTAACCTTTTTGAAGAGGTTTTTCAAAGAACGTTACAGGTCTCAATATTTTTCATACTTAAATTATTTAATGAAGCAAAATGTTTCGAGCTGTAAACCACATTTTCACGCTACAATGGCAATACAGAAACTTTTAACAAAAGTACACGTAGATATTAAAGTCGTTGTTTACAATCTTAGCAAGTGCTGTGGTCATCCTGCGCAGTGAGGGAATTATTTATTGGCTTAATGTTCACATAAAGAATTTTTAATAAATCCTCACTTTGTTCATATGAAATGGCTGTCTTCTTGTGGTGTGCACAGTTACCTCCACTGGACTGTCTTCCCACTGGTCTTGTTGAGCCGTGTTCTTTTATAGACAACAACGGCTAGAAAGAGTGTGTTAATTCAGCGTGATACGCGGTCATGATTAAAAATTTCTTCATTCAATAAGTGTGGGGATATTGCCGTCTGAACGCGGTTTTTTTTTATGACGGTTTAAGCAAGATAGAACTAAAGTCCATACTCTTTGTAATTCAATAACTATACTAAGGCACAACTTTTCACATCGATTACTCCCAATCCCATGGCCAGCGTGATCAACTGATCTTCCAGAGCTTGACTTTTTTAGTTCATCTCTGCTGGAACAAATTCTTTTGCACAGTGACTCCACGAGACTGATGAGTTGAACGGCGCGATCCGGAAATAAACGGAGGTCATTCCTTAAGAAATGACTGAGAAGGTAATGAGAAGTTTCCGTGAACATCTTCAATAATGAACAGCCGATGATGAAAGGAATTTGTGCGATGTGTTTTTTTTTTTAGAACTAAATTTGTGTTTGGCTTTACAGTAACGGCAAGACTTGTAGAACAGCTGTCTATGAATTATGCAGTTGTAAACAACATACGCTAAAACTAATAATAACCACATGGAAATGTGCTACTTTCCGCGGGCCACCGTGTAGAAACAGCGTTGCGTTTTCTTGTGCACAGTATTTTTCCTCTGGTGTAGCCGCTAGACAAATGGTTCAAAATATTCTCAGAATAGTCAGCACAGACTGTTGTACGGAAACGCGACGCTATATTTTGCGAGGATAGCGGCTGCTGTCCTCCGATATAGGCCGCCCTGCCATTGAGTTACTGTCTCGTGAAGGCCGCACTAAAGTATCGCAGAGCACGCCATTGTCTGTCCTGTGTCGACGTCTTCTGCTCTCCAGTCGCACTGGGACGTTCTCCGTCTCAACATCTTCGCGCGGTACTCTGTGCGACAATTCTACAGTAGTTCTAAAAGTAAATGTTTACACCTTAATACAGCGTAGCTTGTCAGTTGCTTGATACCTTCTGTAACTTACAACTTTCTGCCGTCATTAATGAAACGGATTTTGTGACATTTCCTGTGGAACGTTAGCGCAGCAGTGGGAAGCCGAAAGAAGCGGTGCCAGTTGTTGTCGTCATCACATATTGTTTCCTTTTCAAGTTATTCATATAACGGAGTGTGTTATGGTATGCACACTCATGAGCTAAAAGATTATGACCACGGTATCCAGACAGTTGCCGCGCCGGACATTTGCCACGCTTTTACCTGCTCCGAGGGTTGGTTCCCTTGCCTCTGGCCCCCCCCGCCCCCCCCCCCCCCCCCTTCTCCTCCTCCTCCTCACCCGCCCGCCCAGTATGCTTTCGAAGTTACTAACGTGACTATCAGTTTGGACGTTATTACAACGAGCAAGGACAGGCTTCCTGCTCATTACAAAGCTTACGCGAATCTTAAACAGAGGGAATCTAAAGAAGGTGTTGTTACCTGGATGTGCTTACGCCGAAAAGCGGATCATTGGAAGGGAAAGCTGCTTTCGAGGAACGGAGGAGTGTTGAACGTATTAGAACATCTCTGCGGACCACCTGACGATGCGGCCCTGAAAGTGAGAAAGCAAGTGGAAAGGGCGAAGAGAAGGTCTCGAGAAGAAACTACACACTTATCGAAGATATACGTGGATGAAATGGGAAATCTACATAATAAAGTTTATGACTTTGTTACAGTGACGCCTAATTTAGAATCTATGAAGAGAACCACGCGTCGTCGATGGAGTCAAGCGCAGGGGAACCAACAAGAGCCTAAGAAGTCTTACGAAATTGATCTTCATGAAGATCTATTAAAATGGGAGATGGCAGTAGTTTTCTTCTGGAAAACGATAGATTAGAGGAGAGAATAATGATTTTTAGTGGAAGCAAAGGAAAAGAAAGTTTAAAAACATGTTCCCATTTTTTTATGGATGGAACATTTAAGAGCTGCAGCAAGCAGTTTGCACAAATCTACACCATACACGTAGACTTAGGAGGCCCCATTCATGACCACTGCCCACGGCTTTGCGGGTACGTGACGCGACAACCAGAGTACACGCTCCAGTCACGTTAACGTGACCACCGCCTATGATCACCGTCAACGTGCAATAGCCATTCACAGGCGGGAATTGGTAGCACTGGCGTGTCAGGAGGTTTCAGACAACAGTGCAGTAGTTGTAATGCAGAAATGGAGCGATTTATATGACGTCCATAAGAGCATGATCATTGGCTTTCGGGCTAGGGGTGGAAGCATTTCCTAAACTGCTAAGTTTGTGAACCGTTTACCTGCCGCCATGGTTAAAGTATACCATGCCTGGATAAATAGCGCTATCCCAAACTAGGGGCGTGGCAACTGTGGTGCACCACCGGCCATAGATGTCAGGGGTGAACAACGAGCTTGGAGATTCTTCTAATAATTTCCGGGTATGCAGCCGCATCCCGTAGACATTCTGCCACGATATTTCGGCCCAGAGACGTCCGGCCATCATCAGGTGAGTACACAACTACTGAAGAGCCTAGGTGCAGTCCCGGCTTTTATGCCGAATCTCGCGCTTGCGAAATGTTCTGACATCCTACAGCGCATGCGTCAGGTCTTGACATGCGCGGCATAGCCGAGTTGTACGTCCTGCCCTCAGTGGTGAAAGTAAAAGATCATCTAGTCACTGAGTATCGAATGACGCTGCCGATTCCGCTGTGATTGTATAATTTTAATAACAGGATTCCAATTTTTATCCAGCTGAAAGCCGTTGTCACAATTTATAAGATTATCGGCAAGACGTATTTCCACTGATTCTTTGATTACTCACACAGATCTGTATCTCCAGGCGTCAAGCTGCCATCACCGAGCACAAACAGCCGGTGTTCTCAGTACCTTAATACACTCCTGGAAATGGAAAAAAGAACACATTGACACTGGTGTGTCAGACCCACCAGACTCGCTCCGGACAATGCGAGAGGGCTGTACAAGCAATGATCACACGCACGGCACAGCGGACACACCAGGAACCGCGGTGTTGGCCGTCGAATGGCGCTAGCTGCGCAGCATTTGTGCACCGCCGCCGTCAGTGTCAGCCAGTTTGCCGTGGCATACGGAGCTCCATCGCAGTCTTTAACACTGGTAGCATGCCGCGACACCGTGGACGTGAACCGTATGTGCAGTTGACGGACTTTGAGCGAGGGCGTAGAGTGGGCATGCGGGAGGCCGGGTGGACGTACCGCCGAATTGCTCAACACGTGGGGCGTGAGGTCTCCACAGTACATCGATGTTGTCGCCAGTGGTCGGCGGAAGGTGCACGTGCCCGTCGACCTGGGACCGGACCGCAGCGACGCACGGATGCACGCCAAGACCGTAGGATCCTACGCAGTGCCGTAGGGGACCGCACCGCCACTTCCCAGCAAATTAGGGACACTGTTGCTCCTGGGGTATCGGCGAGGACCATTCGCAACCGTCTCCATGAAGCTGGGCTACGGTCCCGCACACCGTTAGGCCGTCTTCCGCTCACGCCCCAACATCGTGCAGCCCGCCTCCAGTGGTGTCGCGACAGGCGTGAATGGAGGGACGAATGGAGACGTGTCGTCTTCAGCGATGAGAGTCGCTTCTGCCTTGGTGCCAATGATGGTCGTATGCGTGTTTGGCGCCGTGCAGGTGAGCGCCACAATCAGGACTGCATACGACCGAGGCACACAGGGCCAACACCTGGCATCATTGTGTGGGGAGCGATCTCCTACACTGGCCGTACACCACTGGTGATCGTCGAGGGGACACTGAATAGTGCACAGTACATACAAACCGTCATCGAACCCATCGTTCTACCATTCCTAGACCGGCAAGGGAACTTGCTGTTCCAACAGGACAATGCACGTCCGCATGTATCCCGTGCCACCCAACGTGCTCTAGAAGGTGTACGTCAACTACTCTGGCCAGCAAGATCTCCGGATCTGTCCCCCATTGAGCATGTTTGGGACTGGATGAAGCGTCGTCTCACGCGGTCTGCACGTCCAGCACGAACGCTGGTCCAACTGAGGCGCCAGGTGGAAATGGCATGGCAAGCCGTTCCACAGGACTACATCCAGCATCTCTACGATCGTCTCCATGGGAGAATAGCAGCCTGCATTGCTGCGAAAGGTGGATGGATATACACTGTACTAGTGCCGACATTGTGCATGCTCTGTTGCCTGTGTCTATGTGCCTGTGGGTCTGACAGTGTGATCATGTGACCCCAGGAATGTGTCAATAAAGTTTCCCCTTCCTGGGACAATGAATTCACGGTGTTCTCATTTCAATTTCCAGGAGTGTACATCGAGCGCATGTAATATCATATGATGAAAACCTCCATGCAGAATTAGAACACTTGGAGAAGATTTTTGAAGAGAATGGCTACACTTCACGCCAAATAAGGAAGGCCATGACTAGATGATCTTTTACTTTCACCACTGAGGGCAGCACGTACAACTCGGCTATGCCGCGCATGTCAACACCTGACGCATGAGCTGTAGGATGTCAATACATTTCGCATGCGCGAGATTCGGCATAAATACCGCGACTGCACCTGGGCTCTTCAGTAGTTGTTTCACCTGATGATGGCCGGACGTCTCTCGGCCGAAATATCGTGGCAGAGTGTCGACGGGATCCGGCTGCCTACTCGGAAATTATTAGAAGAAGAAATACGCCGGGAAAATTTCACGAGCTTCGAGATGTGTGCAGACGCATAGACGTGCAACTGTTGAGCAACCGACCGCTCAGATGAACCAAGGAGCTGGTAGCAGTTGCTGCGTATGGGCCTCCGCAGCAGGCGTCTGGTTTTTATGCTCCATCTGTAAGAAGTTCTTTGGTATGTACTGTGTGAAAAGTCTGTATGTAAACACTCGGGCTGGAGGACGGAGCCTTATGGTCTCTGGAATGTTTTCAGGAGTTACCTGAGTATTATCGTCTTTTCGGTAGGCGCAATGGATCCACAGAAGTATTAGTCTCTTGCTGGGGACCCTGTCCAACCCTTGGTAGAATTTGTTTTCCCCTAGTCACTTCGGCATCTACCAGCAATACTATGCAACATATCACACAGGTCTCAGTGTAGGTGCTTGGTTCGAAGATTACCAAGCACCAGGATGAGTTTACCGTACTAGCCTGTCCACCAAACACTCTGCATTTAAACCTAACCGAGAATCAAATTGGAATTACATATTAATACCTTCAGCTGATGGGCGTTTATATGTATCAACGGGCATAGGTGAAAATGTGTGGCCCGACTAGGACTCGAACCCGGGATCTCCTGCTTACATGGCAGACGCTCTAACCATCTGAGCCACCGAGGCCACAGAGGATAGTGGGACTGCAGGGACTATCTCGCGCACGCCTCCCCCGAAATCCATATTCTCACCTTATATGTAGTGTCCTTACCCAACACACTCATTACTCGTAAGAGTTCGTGCAATATGTGTGCATCCGCTCAGAAGAAGAAGGTCATGGCCTGTATTGCCATAACTATATACGTATATGGATATGGTGTCTGTTCTTTCGGACATATGAAAGATGAGAATGTGGATCTCGCGGGAGGCGTGCGCGAGATAGTCACAGGAGTCGCACTATGCTCTGTGGCATTGGTGGCTCAGACACTATGCTCTGTGGCATTGGTGGCTCAGATGGTTAGAGCGTCTGCCATGCAAGCAGGAGATCCCGGGTTTGAGTCAAAGTCGGAGCACACATTTTCACCTGTCCCCGTTGATATATATCAACGCCCGTCAACAGCTGAAGGTATTAATATAATTCTAATTTCGTTATAGACGGCTGCAGGTCATCAGTGGTGTCTGTTCATTCAGACACCAAATCCATATAAGTACAACCGAGTATCTGTAGGACCACAGCGATCGGGCTGTTCGAGGCATGGGTCCTCAACCGAGAAGTCTAGGGCTTCTGGCCACGGCAATGAAAATGGCACGGCTCCACATTCAGGTCGGTACCTTCCAGAATTTCATTAAACCTCTGAACTCGGACCAAATGTCTTTGTCAGTGTAGGTTTCTGTGGTTCATTGAGAACACACTGAGCAACTGCTAATGTTCTCTGTGTTAATGATTTAATTCAACGCTCAAGGGGGCAGTAATGTTGTCCACGACAACAGTGCGCTCACACATCGGTACCAGGGCCCTGGCCGCTTCACTGTTGTTGCCAGGTTACTCTGGTTGGGTCGTGTGTAGTGCAGTGCTCAGAGACTACGGCCCGACATTCCAACCAGGAACAGGCCTATGGTCTTTGCATACGTACTGGCAAACGGTACTGGGAGAGTGACAGTACCGGGAAATGTGTTCCCGCCGACAGCACCAAAGACTGTTTGCAACAGCATTTCGTCGTTTGCGTGAGTCAGGTCCTTTTATGGAAAACCGCAACTATGAATGTCCTTGGAGTAACAGGTGTTAAACAGCACTTGGCCGACGACTCTCCTGCGTGGGGTAAACCGGACGACCACAAAAAAAAAAAAAATATTTTCCACGACAGCTGCCATTATCCGTATCATTTACAAAGCATGCTGGCGTTATTACCTACGAACATGCCTCGACGACGACTGTATTGTCGCTGGTTTGTCACATATGCTACGACAGTACTGGGATTTCTGTCATCCGTTCTTCCTTTACAAGGCTACCCTTATGAGGGTCGGTATCATCAACCATCACCATCCACCTTCGGGATGTGCAGAATTCCCATGCTATGGTGGCAGCTCAACATCAGCACTGCCTTAGCCTCGGTGTGTGGGCGAGGATTATTGGTGGCCGTCTCACAGGATCAGTTATCCTTCCACAACGCCTCACAAGCCACGTGTATCAACACTTCCTGCGAGTAACCCTCCTTGTATTGCTGGAACAATCGTATTTGTTGGTACTAAGGTTGGTTCAAATGGCTCTGAGCACTATGGGACGTAACTACTGAGGTCATTAGTCCCCTAGAACTTAGAACTAGTTAAACCTAACTAACCTAAGGGCATCACAAACATCCATGCCCGAGGCAGGATTCGAGCCTGCGACCGTAGCGGTCTCGCGGTTCCAGACTGCAGCGCCTTTAACCGCACGGCCACTTCGGCCGGGTTTGGTACTAAGGGTAAAGTGGCTATTCATCATGGTGTTCCGGCTAACTTCCTCATTTCGGCGTGGAGGAAACTCGACGTTATCTACACTGGTCAGTGGATCGGACGAGATGGTCCAGCCGCATGGCCCACATGGATGCCAGACCCCAACCCTGAAAGAAGTCATGTATGCGGAGGCTATCCCGGGCGTGCAGACCCTGGAACAATGCATTCATGCCGTCTTTGATCCTATTCGGTAGCAGGATGGCACGTTTGAACGTAGACGTCAGTCGCTGCACGTCGCAGTTTGAAAACCTTGTCTTATGGTGATCTCATCGTAGCATGTGGTACACTGCAGTTTACTGTATAGGCATAACAAATTAATAAATGCATCATAGCATAGAGACCATGCAGTTCCGACATATGTCCATAACACCGGTTTTTGCTCCTTATTCTGTTAGTGATTTTTTCCTGCAACTTGTCCCATTTAGTAAACTCACCCTCTGAATATAAAATGCCTGATAAAAAACGTAAAGTATCCAGAAGACAAGGGCCAATGCCAACGTAACTTCGGACCTGTACACGTCATCGACGTGTACTTAAATGGGTAGAGTTGCAATTCTCTGTGACACTTAGAACAGCCATTTGAGGGCGTTAGGGTATAGAAGGGGCCTGAACAGGGTAGATGTTGAGCGATCACTGTGAAGGATATGGAGATGCCGCGTACTCGTGGGAGACAGCCTTATCGGCAGCTATCAGGGTGTTTAAGGGACGTCAATATGGGTCTACATTTGGTCAGCTAGTCGAATGCTGCAGTATCCAGATTGGTGGGACATTCGGATGTGACCGTGTCACGTTGTTGGACTCCATATCCGTCGTCAAGATTCTGATGGACGACGGCTGTGCATCATAACAGAGTTTCTCCGAATTGTGCATCAAGCACTTCGTAATTTCTTCACATTGCACCTACCATCCGAGAACAATTAATGGACTCCCGAACCAATGGTCGGAGACCAGCAGCAACCGGACTAGGGAATTACAGTCCCAAGCGTAGGTTGTCATTATCACCACAACACAAACGGCTGTCTTTTGAAGGGTGCCGTGACTGGGGAGCATAGACTACTGATGCATGACGTCGGATGTCAGTTCAGCGATGACTCGTGGTTCGGATGACCGTCGTTGGCGAATGTGGAAGCGACCTGGTGAGCGGTCTCATTCTTCTCCAGGACTCATGGTGTGCACAGCAAACGGTCACGAGCGCAGGTTATGGGTGGTAGTGATTGAAGGAAAACTGACAACACAATAGTGCTTACATCTCATGCAACAGTGTCGAGGTGCCAGCAACAGGACAATGCTCGTCAACACACATGGCTAGTCCACGCACAAGGCACGTGATGTCTGCGTGATGCTGTGCTTCTCATAACATCAGCAAGATCCGCAAATCTGTCCCCAGTAGGATATATGTAGGACTAGCTCGGGAACCAACTCCACCTCAGTGTTAGGATTCAGGATATCGAGGACCAGTAGCAAAATTTGTGGGCCAGCTTGCCTCAGGAGACGATAGAACGGCTTTAAAGCACCCTTCCCAGTCGAATCCGTCTGCATACAGGTGAGGGGGGGAGCAACGTCATACTGTTATGTGGGCTCATACTGGCGAATTCTTTGTAAATTTGACTTGAGTTTGTAAAAATGGTTCAAATGGCTCTGAGCACTATGGGACTTAACTTCTGAGGTCATCAGTCCCCTAGAACTTAGAACTACTTAAACCTAACTAACCTAAGGACATCACACACATCCATGCCCGATGCAGGATTCGAACCTGCGACCGTAGCGGTTGCGAGGTTCCAGACTGTAGCGCCTAGAACCGCTCCGCCACTCTGGCCGGCACTTGAGTTTGTAATCATGGACCGTCTTAACCTGTGAAATTTCGTTTCATTTCCTCCTGCTCTGCAGGTTACTTCACTTTTTTGTCTGTCGTTGTGTAACCGATAACCATAGCAATTATTTTCCTTACCAAAAGCCCGACAGCGTCGATCTCGATAGGATTTCGCCTGCTTTTCGCATGTTTCCGAACACGTCATTTACTGTTTGTACTTTACAGTTATTTTACAGTCATACTGAAGCAATTTCCGCATATGCGTTTTAACAGTTCGCAGACCATCAAACTGAAACGATCGTGGGCCATACACTGGAACATTTGTGTGCCGGAATAAAGATTAATAAATACATGTATGCTTTAGTGCGATATTACGAATAGCCAAGTAGAAATCCCGATAGTGCAAATCGGTTTGAACTCCACTCCCTTGCTATTTAAAAACATATCGACTCTCTTTATTTTCAAATCGCTTTATGGTTGGGGCGTAATGCTTCCTGTAGTGCTTTGGAAATAAAACGCATTGTAACTGTTGACTAGAACAACAGTGCGCCTGGCTGCGTTTGAGTCAGGCAAACCGCCAAGCACCTCTGCCGTGCACTGAGACTACCCAGGTATTGTAGGCGTTGCTGTAGTAGGTTGTGGGAAGTTTCTGCAGCTGCTCCAGTTCTTCGAATGAGTATGATTTCTTCATTCTCCGTTAATTCGTATGATAACAATTTCATCACACAGGACACGTAGCTACACAAAACGGAATACAGGAATATTCTTAGCGCGTTCTGTGTTATACACGCATCATAAGAAGTTATGGACGATTCTGGCAGTATTTGAAGGTTTACATTTCCACTTCGTTAGGACTAAATCAAGTGTGAACACAAGACAAACAAAAAAGGGGATCCCTATTTTCGCCTTTATCGCTACCAGTATTTGACTTAACATAGTACCACAGCACTTTTATTCGTGTTTGTGGCGTAATGGTTTGAGTGGAGCTGTAATTACTAGAGCCGTCAGATCGATTCCAATGTTCCGTTAATCCATAAAGATTACTCGTTTTCTCTTCATCATACTGTTCATTGGGTTTGTTTCAGAAAAGAAATCTAGAAATTATTTTTGTCAGATGAACTAGACAAATGCTGTTGTTTACAACTTCTAAAAATGCTTCAAATGTCTCTAGCACTATGGGACTCAACATCTGAGGTCCTCAGTCCCCTAGACTTAGAACTACTTAAAACGAACTAACCTAAGGACATCACACACATCCATGCCCGAGGCAGGACTCCAACCTGCGACCGTAGCAGAAGCGCAGCTCCGGGCTGAAGCGCCTAGAACTGCTCGGCCACAGCGACCGGCGAAAAAGTACAAAGTACAAAGAAGAGCAGCACGTTTTGTACCATCGCGAAGTAGATAATGCCACAGACATGATACGTGAATTGGAGTGACAATCATTAAAACAAGGGCGTTTTTCGTTGCGATGGGATCTTTTCATGAAATTTCAATCACCAGTTTTCTCCACCGATTGCGAAAACGTGCTGTTGGCACCCACTTAGATAGGGAGAAATGATCATCACGATAAAACAAGAGAAATAAGAGCTCACGCAGAAAAATTTAAGTGCTTGTTTTTCCCGCTCACCGTTCGAGAGTGGAACGGTAGAGAGACAACTTGAAGGTGGTTCATTGAACCCTCTCTCAGGCACTTTATTGTGAATTGGAGAGTAATCACGTAAATGTCGATGTAGATGTAGAGCAAAGCAACTCGTGCTACGATGAGAGGATTGCCAGAGTCATTACGTAAACACTTGTTCTCGTCATAACTCCTAATGAGGAAGATGCAAAGTCTCCTAGTATGGAGAAGCGCACCGAACACTGACAGTTAATGCTTGCAAGCGATTTGAAGGCAACTACATGCGTGCTATTCCAGCCAAATAGCGTGTACCATGTAAATTAACTTAGCTGGGGAATAACTAGGGGTCTCGGCTTCACTGAAGATATAGGAAATGTATCCGACTGGCGTTTAACGGTCGAGAGAGATCTAGGTTAGGTTCTCAGTTTCACAGCTCGCGCCGACAGCAGCCACTGCCGCCGCCGGTGAAAGGTAATAAACACACGCGCTCGCTCGATGCCTGCAAGTGATATACGATTGACACTCAGAACTGCGGTCGTCTCTGTCGTTCCTATTTTTTTGTACATTCAGCCACGACCTTGTCAGTGTTTTTCCCGTATTCCTTTCCTCTTCGATTCTGCGCAAAACCTCCTCATTCCGTACCTTATCAATCTACCTAAGTTTCAACATTCTCCTGTAGCACCAAGTCTCAAAAGTTTCGATTCTCTTCTGTTCCGGCTTTCCCACAGTCCAAGTTTCACTACCATACAATGCTGTGCTCCAGACGTATATTCTCAGAAATTTCTTCCTCAAATTAAGGCCTATGTTTGACAGTAGTAGGCTTCTCTTGTCCAGGAATGCCCTTTTTTCCAGTTCAAATCTGCTGATGATGTCCTCCTTGCTCCGTCCATGATTGGTTATTTTGCTGCCGAGGTAACAGAAATTCTTAACTTCATCTACATCTTGACCATCAATCCTGATGTTAAGTTTCTCGCTGTTGTCATTTCTGCTACTTCTCATTACTTTCGTCGTTCTTCGATTTACTTTCAGTCCATATTCTGTACTCATTAGACTGTTCATTCCATTCAGCAGATACTGTAAGTCTTCTTCACTTTCAATCAGGATAGCAATGTCATCAGCGAATCGCATCATTCAGATTCTTTCACACTGAATTTCAGTCACACTCCTGAACCTTCCTTTTATTTCCATTATTGCTTCTTCAATATATAGATTGAACAGTGGGGTGAAAGACAACATCCTTGTCCTACACCCCTTATAATGGGAGCGCTTCGTTCTTGGTCGTCCACTCTCATTACTCCCTCTTGGTTCTTATACATATTATGTATTATCTGTCGCTCCCTATCACTTACACCTATTTTTCTCACAATTTGGAACATCTTGCACCGTTTTACATTGTCGAACGCTTTTTCCAGGTCGTAAAATCCTGTGAACGTGTCTTGATTTTCCTTTAGCCTTGCATCCGTTATCATCCCCAACGTCAGAATTTCTTCTCTGGTGCCTATTCCTTTCCTAAGGCCAAACTGATTCTCATCCAACACATCCACAATTTTCTTCTACATTCTCCTGTGTATTATTCTTGTCAGCATTTTGGCTGCATGAGCTGTTAAGCTGATCATGCGATAATTCTCGCACTTGTCAGATTTTGCAGTCTTCGGAATTGTGTGGATGACGCTTTTCAGAAAGTCAGATGGTATGTCGCCAGACTCATACATTCTACATACCAAAGTGAATAGTCGTTTTGTTGCCACTTCCCCCACTGATTTGAAAAATTCTGATGGAATGTTATCTAACAGCTCTGTCATATTTGATCTTAGCTCCTCCAAAGCTCTTTTAAACCATCACCTCTTAAATCTTCACCCTCATGGAGGCCTTCAATGTACTCTTTCCACATGTCCGCTCTTTCCTCTGCATTTATCAATGGAATTCCCGGTGCACTCTTAATGTTGCCACCCTTGCTTTTCATGTCACCGAAGGTTGTTTTGACTTTCCTATATGCCGAG
This sequence comes from Schistocerca serialis cubense, assembly GCF_023864345.2. Taxonomy (NCBI): domain Eukaryota; kingdom Metazoa; phylum Arthropoda; class Insecta; order Orthoptera; family Acrididae; genus Schistocerca; species Schistocerca serialis. The sequence continues at coordinate 173,125,923 of NC_064641.1, forward strand.
TCAGTCCTTCTGGCAATAATTTCTTTTTCGATTTCTTCACATTTTTCTTGCAGACATTTCGTCTTAACTTCCCTGCATTTCCTATTTATTTCATTCCTCAGTGGCTTGCATCTCTCTGTTCCTGGATTTCCCTTAACATTTTTGTACCTCTTCTTTTATCGATCAACTGAAGTATTTCTGCTGTTACCCACGTTATCTTCGCAGTCATCTTCTTTGTACTTCCCGTTTTTCTTTACAACTTCTTTGACTGCCCTTTTTAGAGGCATCCATTCCTCTTCATCTGTACTGCCTACTGAGCCATTCCTTATTGCTTTATCTATGCCTTAGAGAACTTTGAGTGTATCTCGTCATTCCTTAGTACTTCTGTACCCAACTTCTTTGCATTTTGAGTCCTCCAGTCTAATCTCTTAAACTTCAGCCTACTCTTCATCACTACTGCATTGTGATCTGAGTCTATATCTGCTCTTGGGTACGCCTTACAATCCAGTATATGATTTTAGAATCTCTGTCTGACCATGACGTAATCTAACTGAAATCTTGTAACATGTATGCGACTGGTTCTGATCTTTCTTACTACCACAGTTGCGCAAGGACGCTCTGTGAGTGTCTTAGGAATCTGGTGTTGAACCTATGGCCTGCCATGTACTGAAGATACCATCTCACGCATGCAGAGTTCAGAAGAGAGCAGCAGTACGGACAGAGACGTAATCAGACAATGATCTCATTGTTGGTTCCACTACACTCCCTGTAAAGAAAACGTTATCGCTAACAGAAATTAGTGTACAGGTTCAGGCGTAACTATATGTTAGCAAAAAATGAAATTCTTACATTTTGATTATCCAGGTTTATTTTTACTCCGAGTATGCTAGCAGAATTACGTACAGGATGGTAAAATATTGATACTGGCTCTTCACAATCTGTGAAGCGGAATTCCTAACTGTTATAAGGTTCTTTAATGGTAAGATAGTTGATGACTATCTCTGGGGTCGAAAAAAATACAAAAAAATTAAATACAATGGGGTCAGAGATATCAATTACGCCAAAATGCACATTGACAATATCCAGAATTGAATGGAGGTCATTAAAGAGCAATCAAAAACGAGTACACAACAAAAACAATTCAACAAATCCATAGTACAAAGCACTCTACAGTTGCTGATCGATCCTTTTAGTTAGATCAAATATCTCGCGTTTCTGCTTTAATTAAGCCCAACGATCATGAATACATCAATCTGCCAGAAATGTCAACTTCTGCCAGTAAACATACGCCTTCAAGTGGAAGACATTCCCCAGAGAACTGGGGTACACAGTAATACATAATTTGCTAATTTACAGGGAGACCGCCGTCCTTATCTGACGGACCGATCATAAACAACGATGTCGTTTATCCTCACTCCATAAAACGCTGAGATTTCGAATTTAACGCGAGACGAGTTGAGCTGGAAATTCACGCCACCACATCTCCTAAACTGACGGCCAAAGAATATGAGCGAATATTCCTTTCAGCGTCAGGATCAGAACCGGTTACAACCGAGTCGAGTGCCACCACACAGGAGTGCGTTAGCAACCTCGGCGACGGAGGTGGTGGACAATGATTCGTGATAGGTCGAAGAAATCAAGAAACGTGTCGACTGCTGTTATGTTCGCACCAATACGTGGCCCTCCGACGTCACTTTGCCCAGCATCTGTGTACATTGTAGGAACGTATCACTTTCCTACAACACCGTCTGGTTCACACTACTGAAGTAGCATCGGAACGAGGGCTGCTGTAAAGAGGAATCATATCTACGAGGGGCGCTCAGTAAGTAATGCAACGTATTTTTCTGTCTGAGAGCAGGTTGGTCTTATTTGTGATTCCAACACACCATGTTATTCCTCACTGTTTTGTCTACAAAATCCTATTTTTCAGTCCGGAACCGCGCTGCTGCTACGGTCGCAGGTTCGAATCCTGCCTCGGGCATGGATGTGTGTGATGTCCTTAGATTAGTTAGGTTTAAATAGTTCTAAGTCTAGGGGACTGATGACATCAGATGTTGAAGGCCGCTGTTGGCCGAGCGGTTCTAGGCGCTCCAGTCCGGAACCGCGCTGCTGCTACGGTCGCAGGATCGAATCCTGCCTCGGGCATGGATATGCGTGATGTCCTTAGGTTAGTTAGGTTTACGTAGTCCTAAGTCTAGGGGACTGATGACCACGGATGTTAAGTCCCATAGTGCTTAGAGCAATTTGAACCATTTGAGCCTATTTTTCAATATAATCTCCGGTCAATGCGGCAGCCTTATGCCACCTTACTGTAAGTGCCTGTATGCCCGCAGGGTACCACTCTATTGGGCGATGTCGGAGCCATCGTCTTACTGAATCAATAACCTCCTCTTCATTCACGTACTGCTTCCTGCAGAGTGCAGAATTCATTGCCCTTTATGGTCTTCTGTGGCTCTAAGCGCTATGGGACTTAAGGGGCTCCGGAAAGGCTCAAAATCATGAAAAGTTCAATTTTTACTTTTTTGCGTTTTCTGAATCTGCAGACTATTACCTTTTAATAGATATATAATTTATTCAATTCCGAAGACTACAACTATTTTTAAATTTTTTTTTGAAATGTGTTCTACATGGGCGTGGCCCACTGTGGCGCTGTTAAACTTCTGTCAAATGGTGTTATTATTAACGTCCGTGTTCATCAGGTACATTTTAGTGATGTGAGATAAAGTATGTGTTGTGGCTAACCTGTGATGGTTCAATATATATCGCTGGTGTGATTGTCGATTGTTTCATGTTTATTTACTCTGTCGTTATCTCGAAAATATTCGTAATTAATTCTGTTTCTTGAGTCTCCGTTTTGTTGAAGTATAATAATGAGTAAAAGTAAAGTTATTAGAAATGCTCTGAAGGCTTTTAAGAAAAGGAGAAATGTTGGAAAGCCAAATGTATGTGTTATTACTGTAAACAATAAAGACGATAACCAAGTGAGTGAACCTAACCTCTCAAGTACACCTGCCCATACCAGTCAAAGTGGGAAAGAAAATACTTCTCAGGAGAAGCTTGGTTCAATGAGTGAAAACTATGAATGTTTTATGGGCGAATCGGATGTGAATGAAATATTTGATATGTCGGTTCTCAAAGGAATTTTTTCAAACTGTGTAAGATGTATTCATTGTAGTGAAGTTGGTCTGGAACTCTCCATAATAAAGCACGTAGGACTTGCTAGTGAAAGACAACTGAAATGTGATAAGTGTTCATACATGACCACCTTTTGGAACAGTGTTGCAGTAACTGCAGCTGAAGAAAATGGTAGCAAAATCTACGAACACAACAACGAGCGATGCTTGCTTTAGACAAGGAACGCCTTCGGGCTGCAGACAGGGCTGTAAAGAGTCTAGAAATGCAAGCAAGAGTAAACAGGAGGAGGAACAAGAGGAAGCTGGAGGAGGAGTTTGCAGAGGATGAAGATAATCCATCCTATGGACCTGGAATGCACTAAAAAGTTAATCCAATCTTTGTCGCTCGATTCCCAAAACTTTTTTTTTCTCATACTAATTACATGTTTTCTAAGGATCTTCCAAACATATTTGTTTCAAACTTTCAGTAAATGTTACATAGTACCTTCTGCATAATTTAACACAGCCTTTTTCCAAAAAACTGTATATTTTTGAATATATTAATAAAAAATTGCAAAAAATGTTGTGAATTTTCATTACAATTGAAAAAAATCATCTTTAATAACTGAACTAAAATTTTGTAAAATCCCTGTGTTAAGTTGTAGCCCATATTCCAATAAATAGTCTGTAAAAAGTTCAACTTCCTACCTCAAATACTTTGTGTGGAAAGATGTAATTTATAAGCGTTATTTTAACATTGCAAGTATAGGGTGTTCCGGAGCCCCTTAACATCTGAGGTCATCAGTCCCCTAGACTTAGAATTACTGAAACCTAACTAACCTAAGGACATCACACACATCCATGCCCGAGGCATGATTCGAACCTGCGATCGTAGCAGCAGGGCGGTTCCGGACTGAAGCGCTAGAACCGCTCGGCCACAGCCGCCAGCTATGGTCTTCTGTCAGATAGCGACGAACCCAGCGGCTACACGCCTTTGAATATCCAACTGGTGGACGAGTGTGTCAGCACTAACATCAGAGACGTCCAACTGTGCAGCGCGGTGTTTGATCCGCCGATCAGCTCGAATGAGAGTGTCCGCACGTTCCAAAATTGCAGACCTCACAGCTGTGTACGGCGGCCGGAGATCGGACAGGTTTGCGTGACTTTCCTGCGGTGGTGAGAGACACCTCGGCCAAGGACTCACCGTGCTTTTGTTCACTGAGAGGTCTCCTTAGATTTTCTGCAAGCGCCTTGGAATATCTGTGATGCTCTGTTTTTTCGCCGGAAGAAAATTACAGCTCTCTGCTTGGAACGCATCTCGTTACAGACGCCAATTTGGAGGCTACGTATAGCGTCGCTACGTATTGAAACTTCATAGAATTCTAAGGCCTGAAGAGGGAATATTCTACGCTGTCCCACAACAAATGCCGCATTTTTTGAAACGAAACTGGCCGAAAAAATTACAGTAGTAATTGAACGCCACTGTAGAAAAGCGTCGATAGATGGTTGGTGGCAGCGATGAGATCAGCCCCTCTGGCCACGGATGGCCTGTTGGGTATCACGGCAGCCTCAGACGCAAGCAGACACACACACACACACACACACACATACACACACACACACACAAACACATATATAAGGGGCGAACTTGGCGCGATCTGAGCTGGGGGCGGTGGCGACCGCAGCCGAGTTTCGTCTGGCAGCAGAATCTGTCGCCGGCGCATTCCCGTATCGGCTCAGGCGTGCTCGCCCGCTGTGGCCGCGTCTGCGGCCGGCTTTGAAATCCGGCGTGTATCGACCCGCCTGTGGCGTGGCGCGCCGTGGCAGTGTGCCGGCTGGCGGATGCGCCGGTATTGGCCGCAAGCGCAGCCGCAGCCACGGGCTACGGTGGGCGGGGCATCGGGCCTCGCTGGTTATTAGCTGCTGTGCTCTGGCAGATGCCAGCACCACAACCACTGCTCTGTGTACGCTCTCCCTGAAGTCGCCTCTCTACACTGCGCCTACCGTTGTCACTTCTCACAGGATAGGCCAATAGGGCGGCCATAATTTGATAAGAGACTTCTTCCAACATCATCTGATCAAAAGCATCCGGATCGAATCGATCTTTTAACATCGATGATCTATCCTTACGAATTGACGCGCTGTTTCTCCCCCAGCGCGTGTAGGCAGTAAGGTGGCCGGAAGAAACTGAAGCGCCTACAGAGTCTTGAATCAAGTGTTAGCTATGATTAAGTTATGCTCTGTGTATAATTCTACCAGACGGCTTCCACTTTCATTTCTTTCCCCAAATCCGTATTCACCTACTATGTTTCCTTCTCTCCCTTTTCCTACTCTCGAATTCCAGTCACCCATGACTATTAAATTTTCGTCTGCCTTCACTATCTGAATAATTTCTTTTATCTCAGCATACATTTCATCAATTTCTTCATCATCTGCGGAGCTAGTTAGCATATAAACTTGTACTACGGTAGTAGGTGTGGGCTTCGTGTCTATCTTGGCCACAATAATGCGTCCACTATGCTGTTTGTAGTAGCTTACCCGCACTCCTATTTTTTTATTCATTATTAAACCTACTCCTGCATTACACCTATTTGATTTCGTATTTATAACCCTGTATTCACCTGACCAAAAGTCTTGTTCCTCCTGACACCGAACTTCACCAATTCCCACTATATCTAACTGTAACCTATCCACTTCCCTTTTTAAGTTTTCTAACCTACCTGCCCGATTAAGGGATCTGAAATTCCACGCTCCGATCCGCAGAACGCCAGTTTTCTTTCTCCTGGTAACGACGTCCTCTTGAGTAGTCGCCGCCCGGAGATCCGAATGGGGGACTATTTTACCTCCGGAATATTTTACCCAAGAGGACGCCATCATCATTTAACCATACAGTAAAGCTGCATGCCCTCGGGAAAAATTACGGCTGTAGTTTCCCCTTGCTTTCAGCCGTTCGCAGTATAGGCACAGCAAGGCCGTTTTGGTTAGTGTTACAAGGCCAGGTCAGTCAATCATCCAGACTGTTGCCCCTGTAACTATTGAAAAGGCTACTGCCCCTCTTCAGGAACCACACGTTTGTCTGGCCTCTCAACAGATACCCCTCTGTTCTGGTTCCTCCTACGGTACGGCCATCTGTATCGCTGAGGCACCCAAGGCTCCCCACCATCGGCAAGGTCGATGGTTCATGCTGAGGGAATTAGATTAGGAAATGAGATACTTCAAGTAGTAAAGGAGTTTTGCTATTTGGGAGCAAAATAACTGATGATGGTCGAAGTAGAGAGGATATATAATGTAGACTGGCAATGGCAAGGAAAGCGTTTCTGAAGAAGAGAAATTTGTTAACATCGAGTATAGATTTAAGTGTCAGGAAGTCGTTTCTGAAAGTATTTGTATGGAGTGTAGCCATGTATGGAAGTGAAACATGGACGATAAATAGTTTGGACAAGAAGCGAATAGAAGCTTTCGAAATGTGGTGCTACAGAAGAATGCTGAAGATTAGATGGGTAGATCACATAACTAATGAGGAGGTATTGAATAGAATTGGGGAGAAGAGGAGTTTGTGACACAACTTGACAAGAAGAAGGGACCAGGTGGTAGGACATGTTCTGAGGCATGAAGGGATCACCAATTTAGTATTGGAGGGCAGCGTGGAGAGTAAAAATCGTAGGGGGAGACCAAGAGATGAATACACTAAGCAGATTCAGAAGGATGTAGGCTGCAGTAGGTACTGGGAGATGAAGAAGCTTGCACAGGATAGAGTAGCATGGAGAGCTGCATCAAACCAGTCTCAGGACTGAAGACCACAACAACAACAACAATAACAACATACCGAGTGTTCGCAAGGGAGTAGTACACGACCGTCCAGCATCGTGCTCTGAGTCAGGACGCGAGAGAGTCGACGCAGCAGCTGTTGAATGGCCAGTGATTGCTTAGTGTGGGACGTTAACATGTAGCAAGTCAGCCTCAGTTGCAAATAGAAACCAAGCTTTACCCAGGTTTCAGCCAAAATAATTAGGCCTTCTTCAGAAGCGAGTGACACTAGACTACTGCATGCCAAAGTTTGGCCATGTCATGTAAGAAACTGTAGCACCGTAGTAGCCAGTCATACATCTATATTACTTGGGCTGAAGAGAAACAGCAGGCCCCACTGCGCGGGCGAGGTCGGCTGGCCGCGAGAGCTGCACCGGAGCTGCAGAAAACGGATGCATCGGTCGTCGAAATATTAAAGTGAAAATATAACTCGTTTTTAAGACTTGTCTGCTGGTGGTTTTTGTTTATGGATAGAAATAAAAGATGAACGTGCAAAATAGCTCTAAATGCCTGTGTATGGGGATGACAATGAATTGAGAGAATCATTTCCAGTTCTTTGAAAGAACTGACAGTCGCAACATATTGTAGTATGGTAACCAGAATCTACACCTATATCTACATCTAGAAATATACTCCTCAACCCGCGGTACTATGCGTGGCGGAGGGTACCCTGTACCACTACTTGTCATTTCCTTTCCTGTTCCACTCGCAAATAGAGGAGGGATAAGCGACTGTCTAATAACCTCCATACAAGCCCTAATTTCTCTGCCTTATCTTCGTAGTCCTTACGAACAATGTATGTTTGCGGCAGTAGAATCTTTCGGAAATCTTAAAATGACGGTTCTGTAAATTTTGAGTTCCCGAAGCATCTCCGTAACACTTACGTGTTGTTCAAAACTACAGGTAACACGTCTAGCAGCCCGTTCGCATTTGCTTCGATGTCTTTCGCCAATACGACCTGGTACGGATTCAAAACATTCGAGCAGTACTCAAGAATAGGTCGCACTAGCGTCATATATGTGGTCTCGTTTACAGGTAAACCACTCTTTTCTAAAATTCTCCCAATTAACTGAAGTCGACCATTCGCCTTCCCTACTACAGTTCTCACATACTAGTTCCACCTCATATTGCTTTGCAACATTACGCCCAGATATTTAAACGACTTGACTGTGTCAAGCAGGACACTAGCAATACTGTATCCGAATATCATATGTTTGATCTTCTTACCCATGCGAATTAACTAACATTTTTCCACATTTAAGGCTAGCTACCATTCAACAAACCAACAGGGAATTTTGTCTAAGTCGTCTTGCATCATCCTACAGTCATTCAACTTCGACACCTTGCCGTACACCACAGCATCATCAGCAAACAGCCACAGATTGCTGCGACCAGGAGAAGTTGGCCGATCGGTCGAGGGCGTCAACGGTGATTCGCCGAAAACCACATATGGCACTGGCGGCATAAGGAAGTGCGAATAATGTGGATTATTTCGAGGTGTGCGGCTGGTGGATACTTTCAACAGCAGCAATTTTCGCATCTAAATTCGCACCTCCACAGTCTGTAGCTGCGATTACCACCGTGACGGTATAAATTGTTTGATATATTAACTCTCGTTTGAACAGAGTAATGTATACCTCTTCTTTCTTGAATAAGTATTTCCAGCGTCAAACTCCGTGATGAAGAATGCAATGTAATGCAACCATAAATAATGTTGCCGTGTGTTCCGAATTTTGCACGCTACGGCGTATCCAGGTATCGTTTTCAGGGTGAAGCAATTTAGAAAATATATATTGCTGTCTGACATTCATTCAATAAGTCCAAATAGAATCACGGGTGGGAAGAGACAGAAAGGTGAAACATTTGATATCGTCTTAAGAAAACATTAGAATACAGATATATATTTATCTTTTCTTGGTCGATATGTCTTTTTGGTGAGGGCATGGTTTTGTATCCTTGCCCAGATCTGTGTTCAGATAGTTATTAGATGACATGTATACTTTATGGCTAATCCAAAATAAGATCTGTCACACACAGAAAGGCAACAAGAGCAATGGACGAAGACAACACGAATGACAAGTCCAGAGAGGGATCCAAATCGAGAGCCTAGACCTAGCAATGTCGGGAACCAAGCAACGCTGAGTACAATGAACAATACGCAAGCGCATTTGGAATACGACTTGAGGTACGTACTTTTTTTCTTTCTTCTTGTTGCTGGTTGTGGTGCAGCGTCACCGGTGTAGACCAGTCTAACTGTCTTGGTGGCGTAGTAATGTTTTTCTGTCTTACAGTGATGGCACCACAATTTCCCGCCAGGCTAGCCGAGAGCACTAATGCGCTGATTTCTGGACTCAGGTAGGCGCGCCGGCCCCAGATCGAATCCGCCCGGCGGATTAACGACAAGGGCTGGTATGCCGGCCAGCCTGGATGTGGTTTTTAGGCGGTTCTCCACATCCCACTGGGTGAATGCCGGGCTGGTCCCCACGTCCCGCCTCAGTTACACGCCTCACAGACATTTGAGACACGTTCGCACTATTTCATGGTCTACACTCGTTGCAGACAGCTGGGGTACACTGATTCCATCCCGGGTTGTATGGGGTGGTGGCAGGAAGGGCACCCCTTAAAATTAACCATGCCAATTCTGTACTTAACCCCGTCGACCCTGCATGCGATGCGTGGCAAAGGCAGTATCAAAAGAAGAAGAAGAAGAAGAAGAAGAAGAAGAAGAAGAAGAATGATGGCATCACAATGACATCATTGTACCGCATGTTGAAAGTGTGGTGGTGGGACTTGAAGCCCATACCACTCTCCGACGGTGTATGTTCACGGTTGCTGGTAAGTTATGGCACAACTACAAAGGTAGCTAGAGAGGTGGTTGCACCATTTCACAGAAAGAGTGCCCATATTAAAACACACATTATTACTGGCCGTACCAGAGCTATCCTTAGCCATGGTTCGAATTCGAGTCCTCGAGAACAAGGCGACGCTGCCAGTGCCGAGGAGTCGTGGTGCTAATGTTTTGCAGTCCACTGACCATGTCACGCAGGGCTCTACTTTGTCGTAGAGGTTCATGTCCTTCTCTCGAATGGACGTCCTTAGAGAGAGACCATGTCGGTCACTAATCTAGTCCCTCACAGACGAGCCATAGCTGAGGGAAGGGTGGACAAAAGTGCGGTACAGTTGGAGCTTGGTGTCTAGCTGTTGAAGAAGCTTTTATCAGCTTCTGCCCTTTTTGGGTGACGTAATCCGCATGATGGAAGAGCAGTTTTTTGTCCATCCAGGGACCTAGAGATTTGGTGTCTGGGTACCATGGAACCCAGACACCTGCAATGGCGATGTTGTGTCGGAGATTTGGTGAAGTAGATCGCCGTAATAATTTTTTCATAGTGCGGGGCCACAGTCATAATATATTTCTTTAAAGTCAGGGCCGCCATTAGACTGTTGTTTGTTTACAGTGTTCAAAAAATGGTTCAAATGGCTCTGAGCACTATGGGACTTAACTTCGAAGGTCATGAGTGCCCTAGAACTTAGAACTACTTAAACCTAACTTAAGGACATTACATACATCCATGCCCGAGGCAGGATTCGAACCTGCAACCGTAGCGGTCGCGCGGTTCCGACTGTAGCGCCTGGAACCGCTCGGTCACCACGGCCGGCCATTTACAGTGTTATATTTACACTTACACACTCATGATTTCGGTTTCAAAGTGTCATTATCAAGTGTTTTAAGTGTTATAAATTGCCTAAGATGGCAGACAATGTGCCTAATAGTGTATTTTAATACGACAGTATGCCATCTTAGGCAATTTATAACACTTAAAACACTTGATAATGGCACTTTGAAGCCGAAATCATGATCATGTAAGTGTAAATATAATACTGTAATAAACAACAGTCTAATAGCGGTACTGACTTTAAAGAAATAGACCGCCATAGTTCTAGTGACATTAAGGGCCTCCAGGTCCTGGCCCCTGCGCTGCCACCTTCGCAGGGCGGCCGCAGGCGCAGATAGGCTGCCACGTGGCGCGAGGCACATAGCGCTGAGACGGCGACAGCAGCGCTCGCAAATATTAAGAAGCGCCGCCTAGCGGCAGTCATCTAGGTCCATGTTTTGTGGCGGGCTTTTGAACTCTGCTGGACTGGGATATCAGGCGTATTGTAACAGATAAGCGGTGGTGATTTGGTGGAACTGCGTCTCTCACTGTGTTATTTGATTCTTTGGCGATGGTGATAAGGGCGTCCGTAGAAATTCATCCGAGGAGGAGTCGAACCAGTGCCTATGTATATGGACGCCAAATTATGGGACGAACGATTTCCAATAACACAGCAAATCTTGGACAATCAAAATACAAAAATTTATGACTTTCTTTTTTGTTCAACCTCAATTATCTCAAGAAGTTTTCGTGACTGATTCTTTGACGGTCCTTGAACCAATTTTTCATCCACATTTTTCCTTCTTCTTACAATAAAGTAGAGCAATTACTGCAGCAGCCTCATCTTTACCGTTCAACATTCCGAACCACAGTGTCATTTCACAAAGTTATTGACAATATAATTAACAATACCATTGAGTAGACTGGGAGAACGGCAATAATAGTGCACAATATTATTGCGCAAGACCATTGAGCGGCTAGGAGTCGCTTAAAGAAGGAGCGTACACTTGCGTCAGGTCCGGTTCTTAATGTCCGCGGTAACTCTGAGAGCAGTGCCTGAGGTACTTGTGAATGCTCTTGCTGCTGCCACTTAGTTCCTGACGTTTCCCAGTCCTAGAGACCTGAGTTTCGAATGGCTACATTCACTCCATACGTTATTCGTGCTCTTTACGTCACAGCAAAAGCAAACAGCAAAGTTCGCAGAGCCCTAATTACGCGCAGACGAGTTACCCGTTTCGCGTAGCGTGTCCCCGTCGCCTGCGGGAACAGCGTTGAGATCCAGCTCGTGAGCGTTCCAGCGGGTCGCCTTATTGTGCCAGGACGGCAGGGGCGGCAGTCGGCGGGCGTGCGCTGATTTACGGGGGCGGTCGACGTCGCTACCTTTGTGGTTGCGGGGCGGGCGCGCAGCTTTCCAAAGTGGCGCTAACAGTCGCCTGGCAACGCACAACTTCCACTCGCGCCGTGAATGAGCGCCCGGGCGCCCAGTCGATACTGCGCTGCTACTGGCTGCATTCCGCTCTTCACAGGCGGCGGCGCCTTTCACGCCAGGCAGCTCTCGCAACACAAGAAGTAACAGAACACGCGAGAAAGAACCATCTTGTGGCGGAAGAACTACCGGAATGTATGAGAAAGGAAGACCTCGTGACGTGATAAGTAACAGGGCGAAACATAATGGCGGAATTTGTAACGTAAAAGTAACAGTCCACACAAAAAACTGGCCAGGTCCGAGTAGAGTTCATGCTCTGAGCGTTCCGTACACACTTAAAGCATGTGTACACCGAGGTGACAGATGTCATTGGACAGCGATAATCACGTATACAGTTGGCGGTGATATCGCGTACAAATTGTGTAAAGGGGCAGTGCATTGGCGGAGCTGTCATTCGCATTCAGGTGAATCATGTGAAAAGGTTTCCGATGTGGCTATGGCCGCTCGACGGGATGCGGAATGGTGATTGCTACTACAAGCATGGGACATGCCATTTCGGAAATCATTACGGACTGCAATACTCCGAGATCCACCGCGTCACAATGTGCCACGAATACGAAGTTAAGACATTAGCACCCATAACATACAACGCAGTGGCAGACGGCTTTCACTTGATGATCAGAAAGAGAGTTTGTAACACGCCCGGGAGTACATACGGGTGGGGGTGGTACCTTTAAACTGTTTGTCGTTTCGTGACCGTGCACCTTGTCCACACAAAAATGTTCAAATGTGTGTGAAATCTTATGGGACTTAACTGCTAAGGTCACCAGTCCCTGAGCTTACACACTACTTAACCGAAATTATCCTAAGGACAAACACACACACCCATGCCCGAGGGAGGACTCGAACCTCCGCCGCGACCAGCCGCACTGCCTCTCCACACCACGTACCTGATAATCCCGCGGCGGTCGTACTGTTCTGCTCCACACTGCTGTTGGCTTGCCTGAAGTTATCTATCGAGATATGCAAGCGGGTTTAGCGGAGCCACTCAACGTTAAAACACAACACTGTGCTATGTCTGGTATGAACATACATATTCTGAGACGATATGGAAACCACAGGTTGCACTGTTTACACTCTAAATCGTAAATATTTATCCCAGTTAACAATCTTGATGATTAACAGTTCAAAAGAGCTTTCGGACGAGCGTACCCGTAACCGACACGACACGGGTTATTGTTGATGACGCGGAAGCCGAATGATCGATCGAAAGTTCTTGCGCTCGTCACACATACAGAGTAATAGTCCTCCTTGAAACTAGTAATGATATAACACTGATTATAGAGTTAATTATTGAGTTCTCAGTTCTCACTTGTACGAGCGTGCGCGTTACCGTCGCGGCGCGATTGATTGTTGATAAATGCAGAACGCGATGGCCGAACGCACGTCCTCACGCTCGCTACAAGACACTGGCACTTCACTGCACTCTTTTATGGTAACTAATTTTGACTGATTCACATTAGTTCATTCCGGGAGACCGAAAATGGCGCGGATGGTCAATGCTGTGCGACACGCAACGAGAGGATACGCAAATACGTTATTGACGGCACTGCTGATTTTCAATTACTTCTTGACGCACTTTCCTCTGAACCATTTCCATATATCATCACTTTACTGTAATAGCACTTGTAGCAGCACTTCTACTTCCATACTAACAATGCTTCTTACATGCAGAGCTATCCACAACACAACATAACAGTTCGGTGTCTCACGCTCGACTCTCTAGACGCGGCTGCCCGCAAAGATACTCCACAACTAAACCAGCGAAATGACACTACACTTACAAGTTGTCAGTGCTAACAGACAACACTGCGTGAAATAATGGCAGAAATTAATGTGGGACGTATGACGAACGTGTCCGTTAGAACAGCGTGGTGAAATTTGACGTTAACGGGCCTTCGCTAACAGCACGGCATCGCCTACAGCGTCTTTCCTAGGGTCGTGGCAACATCTGTTGGGCCATAGACAACAGGAAAACTGTTGCCGGTCGCTGTGGCCTAGCGGTTCTAGGCGCTTCAGTCCGGAACAGCGCTGCTGCCTCGGGCATGGATGTGTGTGATGTCCTTAGGTTCGTTAGGTCAAAGCAGTTCTGAGTCTAGGGGACTGATGACCTCAGATGTTAAGTCCAATAGTGCTCAGAGCCATTTGAACCATTTTTGAGCCTTCTCCTCGCGCAGCGCTCAAATTAAGGGTCCCAACTTCCGAATCTTGACCATTACGTACAGCCTTCCCCCGAATGCCTGAACGGTCTCCGGTACTCTCGGATGATTTACCCTGTTGATGGACTAGTAACGATGCACGTAATTCGATGCCACAGAGACCGAAAATCCAAAGTGTATGGCACAGTAATAATGAATTCCATTTTCCTACACAAGTTTTACAAGCCGCTACATATACAACAGTTACCCAAAATGGCATTCCCTAGCGTCGATTCAGGTATGGCATAGTTGCACAAAATTCTGTCGTACCCGCTCTAACATCGTCAGTGTCGTTTGAACAGTGTCGCCGGCAGTATAAGTCTTGACAGAAGATCCTCTTCAGTCTTGACAGGTGTCTCGTACACAAGACTTTTCACGTGGCCCCACGAGAAGAAATCAAGAGGACTGAGATCAGATGAATTTATGGCCAGGAAACAGAACCTCATCTACCTGTTCATTTCCCAGCGAAGGTGTGATTCAGGCTTTCACGAACCCTCAATTCAAAGTAGGGTGAAGCACCACAGCCGTTGACGAATGACAACACGAAGAGAGCCCCATAAGCTGGGATTTGTAGGACGAGCTCGAATTCCAAAACAATACCTCAGTTCGTTCTGTCTGTTTTTTTCAATAAGTTTCTTCCTGTGTCAGTTCCGCTTAGTTATCAACACCCTTCTGTAGCTCCACATTCCAAACGCTTCGATTGACTTCTGTACGAGTTCTCCTGCAGTCCATGATGCACTTACATACAATGCTCTGGTCCAAACATACATTCTTAGAAATTACTTCCTCAAATAAAGGCCAATATTTGATATCAGTAGATTTATTTTGGCAACGAATATCGTCTTCTTCTACAGTAGTCTTCTTTTTATGTCCTACGTGCTTCATCTGCCAGCTATTATTTTCATTTCAAGGTAGCGGAATTCCTTACGCTATCTATAGCATGATTCCAACTGTTACATAAATTTATCGCGAATCAAGTTTCTGCTAGTTATAATTACTTCCCATTCCTTCGGTTTACTTTCAATTCATATTCTATGCTAATTAGACTGTTTATACCATTTGACAGTTTCTCTAATTACACTAGTCAACAGTCATTTTGCATCTGGGGTTTGATACATCAACTAGTGTGTATTTTGGTGTGTAGAATCCGAATATACATTTAAAAATGTTCTAGCATGTACCATTTCTGAGTTTTTATAGGTTTTTTATTATTCGTATTCATTATTTCGCTTTTTGCTGTTCTGTTTTGATGTTTAATCGTTTGTTTTTGATTTGCAGAGGAGAGCTAGAAGATCTACAAATCGTCAGTAAATGGTTGGTGTGGTAATCCCGTGGTGTGGAAGGGATCCTCAGTGAGTGTTTCTTGTGAAAGATAGTGCAAACTTTTTGTGTTTGAAACTTACACTAAGAAAAATTGCAACTAGTAAACCCAGACAACTTTTGTTATTTGTGGGGAAAACTCACTCCAAAAGCCCAAATAAAACCAATCACTGATCTGGTTAAGAAGGTATATGAATTGTATTTTGATTGTCCTGTTGGTGATCAAGATAAAAATTTTGCACCTCATATTGCCTGCAGAACCTGTACTACAACCTTAACCGAGTGGTTGAAGGGAAAACGCCGAGCCTTGCCATTCGTTGTTCAGATAGTGTGGTGTGTGCCTAATGACCATTATTTCGGGACATTCAAGAAAAATTAGGCATAAAATAAAGTATCCAAATGTATCTTTAGTACATTTGCCTGTGTCCCGTGATGAGGGGTTGCCTGTTCCTGTCTGTAACTTGAAAGTCACGGAACCAGATACCACGCCAAGTGAATCAGAAAGTATTCAACATATAGGAGAGTACTGCCCTCAATATCATGACATTTCGCCTCAGCTCTTTAATCAAAGGGAATTGAACGATTTGGTTCGCGATCTAACACTTTCGAAAGAGCATGCTGAACTCTTGGGGTCGAGACTGCAACAAGGGAACCTTCTAACTCCAGGGACAAAATTTTCCTGTTTCAGATCAAGAGGTGCTTCCTTCGCTCAGTATTTCGATATGCAGAATTCATTGTGTGTATGTAGAGATATCAATGGTCTGATGATGCAGCTAGGTGTACAACATAATCCACTAGAGTGACGACTATTTATTGACTCCAGTAAAACCAGCTTGAAAGCAGTACTACTGCATAATGGAAATGCATTTCCATCAGTACCTTTGCTTCCGCAGTAGATATGAAAGAAACTAATGAAACCATGACTTTGCTGCTAGAGGCAATCAAATATAAGGATAATGAAAGGCAACTTTGCTGAGATTTAAAAGTTGTTGCACTGCTTACAGGTTTACAGGCTGGGTTCACGAAATACCGCTGTTTTTGTGCCTTTGGGGCAGCCGAGATACCAAGAACCACTATACAGTCAAGGAATGGCCTATAAGGAAGTCATATGTTCTTGGAAACTTAAATGTGAACAATACCCCATTGGTTGAGCACGATAAAATCATTTTGTCTCCCATTTATATCATGTTGGGCCTTATGAGGAACTTTGTAAAAGCCCTAGATAAAGAAGGTGAGGCTTTCAATCACATAAAACAAAAGTTTCCCAAATTAAGTGAGTCAAAGCTGAAAGAGGGTATATTTGTTGGATCATAAATAAGAAAATTGCTAAAAGATCCAACCTTTGATACCAAACTCACAGATATCGTGAAGGGCTTTTTGGGTAACAGGAAAGACAAAAACTATATTGCCATTGTGAATGATCTGTTGGACAATTATAAGAATATGGGTTGTAGAATGTCGTTTAAAATTCACTCTTTACATTCTCACTTTGATTTCTTCCCGGAAAATTTGGTAGCTGTAAGCGATGAGCATGCTGAACGCTTTCACCAAGACATACTTACCATGGAACACTATTACCAAGGCCATTGGAACCCTTCGCTGATGGGTGACTACTGCTGGGGTCTTGTTAGCGAGAGTGAAGAAACGGCAAACAAAACAACAGCTCCGTCATCGCATTTTTCAAAAAACCGAAGACGATTTCTAAATCCAATCTATTAGTCATGTGAAAGATTCTCAACTTTTTTTCCATTATTCTCTTTATTATTTTTGTCAGCAACTCGGGATGCATGAGCTGTTGAGCTGACTGTGCGTTAGTTCGTCCATCCTTCTGCCTGTACTACCTTCGGGATTATGTGGATGATATCGCCCTATAAGAGACTGGAATTCGTGAGGAGGGAGGTATTCAGATCCGCGTCCTGCCGTCTTGATTTAGCGTCCCCGAGGTTCCCATAACTCACTGACTGCGAATGCTGGCGCCCCTGATGGCGGCGCCGCCGACGGGGCGTTAAATTCCCATTTTCGTCGTCTCACTCCTCCATTCTACTTTGGCCTCCTTCCCTTAAAACTCCACACTGAACTTGCTTGGAGCGTGTTAGCTACAGTTCGAACGGCTCAAGCAAACGCGACGGGATTAAATCGTCAAGCCGCTCATATTTCTACATTTAACGAAATCCAATTGACCCGTTGATAACGATGGTTAATGGGGTAGTAACCTGTCGCAACATGTACTGCATTTGGCCACTGTACCTGACCGTTGTCTTGTGAGGTTTTCGGGCCATACGCCAGGGGGTAACGTATATCACTCTTCCCTAACATTACTGTTAGTCCTGTCGCGTGAAAAGTGAAGTGTTACACTACCGGCTACTACTCCATTAGCAGTGCACCGGTAATGCTACTTCTGTGAAAGTATTTTAACTTGACCAAGATCCTACGCAAATGGTTAAGGTACTGGATTGTTCTCGTTCCTCTAAAGATTTGTATTGAAAGAAAGCAGTAGCACAACAATCGGGAATCGAAGCAACGTGCTATTAGCAAACACAAAAGGAAACTCGCCAGCCTAAATATTCAAAGTTCTACCAAGTAGGAGCACGTTTCGTAAAGAAAGTTAACTATTGTGATATAATATACTTGATAATCACATTCTGGTTCGTAAGTTTTACACTTTAGCATGCACTATTACAGTATGTTATGTACATAGGCTGAAGCGGCAAGTGAAAATTTGTACCGAGGCCGGGAAACGAACCCTAGTCTCCTGTTTACTAGGCAGGTGCTTTAGCCTCTAAGTCATCTTGGCACAGCCGTTCACACAACTGCACGGAATATCCTGGCACTCCTTCCTCCTTGATCCAAATTCTCTCTGCGTGTTCGATTCCCACCTTTCTTACAAATTTTCACTAGCCGCTTCAGTCTATAAACATAAAATCTTATCTGTATGAGACAAGTAAAATCTCTGAATAATAATGAAGCATAGTAATGATAATTACAAGCGAATGGAATAGTTATGATGGAGCTCTACTAATGTTCTTTTGTCAGCTGATTTATTAGAAAAAAGACTGTTATTCAAATGGTTTTCAGATAATTATATTATTTTTACTGATCGTTATTTGTATTTTCGAGGATCATTCACTTCCATATACAGCTCAAATGAAACATGTAGTCCCTGGACCTGGTATAGTTTGAATAGCTGTAGCCAATTACTTATTACAGCACACAAATGTTGGAGAACTAACAAATGCAATTCATTAATGCTGTGAATGTAATATGAAATTGAAATCTGGCTCATCACTTAGCATGGGGAGTCAGAAACTAATTTCTATCAGTAGACTCAGATCCAGGCTGAGCATTTTAGTCACAACATAATATGAGAAACACTATTAACTATATACACAGGAAATTATAAACACTGTTACTTCCAAACCTGCACAACAATTAATCCTTTGCTGGCCCTTCGAAGTCTATTAGCCAGTAACTATAATGAATCATCACAGGTTTTGCAGGTAAGTGTAATACTGTAGTCAGATTTCAGTAAGAACAATCTTTAACCTGAATTCTTTAAATATTTTCTTTGCAGTTGTAGTTGAGTCAAATTTTAAGTATCATTTTACGAAAAATACATGGAATACTCAGAAAATTAGACACTCAGAATAATTGTGAAATCTACTACTCCACAAAGTTTATTGGGTGTAGTGAAAATTTACTGAAATTACTTTTCAGTTCAATGAAATAAGACATTCGGAAATTTCTTAGCACTTGGCATAGGACGCAAGGTAAATGACTAAGGATAAATAAGGGTCCTCATCACAGAGTTTAAAGAACACAAACTTTTTTTTAGACAAGAAACCGTACAACTGGTCCATGCAACTGTGCGGTACCCATATCAGAGATGTAAGTGGCGGATGTGACGATCTTCTGTGGCTCTTCACAAAGGGCGACAAAAGTATCCATGGGTCTTGCTGTATAACGAATATTCTCTTTTGAGCGTCGAATTTTCGTAGTACAGAGCTAACCAACGAATTTTCGTAGTACAGAGCCAACCAACATGTGGTGTCACCGCCAGACACCACACTTGCTAGGTGGTAGCCTTTAAATCGGCCGCGGTCCATTAGTATACGCCGGACCCGCGTGTCGCCACTGTCAGTGATTGCAGACCGAGAGCCACCACACGGCAGGTCTAGAGAGACTTACTAGCACTCGCCCCAGTTGTACAGCCGACTTAGCCAGAGATGGATCACTGACAACTACGCTCTCATTTGCCGAGACGATAGTTAGCATAGCCTTCAGCTACGTCATTTGCTACGACCTAGCAAGGCACCATAGCATTTGATATTGAGATTATAACATGTACCGTCAAGAGCGATGTACACCAATTGTGGATTAAAGTTAAGTATTATATCACCTACGTACTTTATTTGCTACTATTAATTCCCTTAACTGTTCCAGACCTCGCGCCAGTCAGCATGTAATTAAACGCGTGCATTTCGGCCTCCTCTAGCAACACAGTGTTGGCTCTTCTGCCAACACTTCACAACATATTCCATGAACAATGAAGACAAAATCCTTCCCCATCCGAGGCTATGTTATACAATCCTACTGTACTCGTACTTCTTGCCTCGTTCAGTTCACAATATGCGAACACTTTGCCAGCTAGCCTCCAACTAACTTGCCAAAAAGGAACTTTGCAGGTAGAATGCCAAATACACCTTTTCTACTCCCTCCAAGTCAGTTTCATTGCAGAGGTTCTTACATAACTACAAACCTACGTTCCCGATGCATGAACCAGTGCTACAAGTCAAGTTTTAACATTTACATTCTTTTACATTGTTTATTTTACAATTACATCCATAGATTGATTGAACTATATAAATGGTCATAAATAATTAATAAAACATTTATATACATTTTAGATGTTACATGAAAGATCTTGGTGATACACAAGTCACGTTAAGTAAAAACACACAAAAAGGTAAGAAAAAAAATAGGTAATATCGGCGATGGTGTTACAAATGGACGTTTAAATAACCATTGTTCTCATCCCAGAGAGCCTAGCGTCGGTTTTTAAGGTTTTCACAACAACAACAAAAGTACAAATTTGTATAAATCCAAATCATAGATGGTTATTCATATGTACCTTCTGTGTTTCAGAATGCTGGCCGGAGCGGCCGAGCGGTTCTAGGCGCTACAGCCTGGAACCGCGCGACCACTACGGTCGCAGGTTCGATTGCTGCCTCGGGCATGGATGTGTGTGATGTCCTTAGGTTAGTTAGGTTTAAGTAGTTCTAAGTTCTAGGGGACTGATGAGCACAGCGGTTAAGTCCCGTAGTGCTCGGAGCCATTTCAAACCATTTTGTTGCAGAATACTACTGCACTAAAACTAAAAAAATACAGGAAAAGTAGACACACGTCGGTGGATAGGTCATCTCTCCACGTTTTTAACTCATAATACAGGTGAATTCTATGGGCACTGTTTGCGACGCGGGAAATGTCGATAAGTGCATGAAATTCTTTGAGGTCGCTGACACGTATCGTTCGGCAAGGCTTTGCCCATACGCAGGTGCGGTATAATTCGATACACCGAGTGAGGTGGCGCAGTGGTTAGGACACTGGACTTGCATTCGGGAGGACGAAGGTTCAATCCCGCGTCCGGCCATCCTGGTTTAGGTTTCCCGTGATTTCCCTAAATCGCTCCAGGCAAATGCCAGGATGGCTCCTTTGAAATTTGAAAGGGCACGGCCGACTCCCTTCGCCGTCCTTCCCTAATCCGATGAGACCGCTGACCTCGTTGTTTGGTCTCTTCCCTCAAACAACCCCCCACCCCTCCCCCCCACCAACTAATTCGATGCGGCAGTACGGAGCGGACGATTTGTATACGTTTTCGGGCACTTCTGACTCATAGTGCTCTAAGAAACAATTATTGCGAATCTTCTTGGAGAGATAATACAGGGCGTTACAAAAAGGTACGGCCAAACTTTCAGGAAACATTCCTCACACACAAAGAAAGAGTTCCCGTATGAAATTATGATAACGTGCTCCATTGAGCGTAGGTGGAAGAACATGGGGCCCAATCAAGACATCACCAACAATGCCTGCCCAAACGTTCACTGAAAATCTGTGTTGATGACGTGATTGCACAATTGCGTGCGGTTTCTCGTCAGCCCACACATGTTGATTGTGAAAATGTACAATTTGATCGCGTTGGAATGAAGCCTCATCCGTAAAGAGAAATGAGGATTGACACATTTTTGGATGAACCATTCGCAGAAGTGTACCCGTGGAGGCCAATCAGCTGCTGATAGTGCCTGCATACGCTGTACATGGTACGGAAACAACTGGTTCTCCCGTAGCACTCTCCATACAGTGACGTGGTCAACGTTACCTTGTACAGCAGCAACTTCTCTGACGCTGACATTAGGGTTATCGTCAACTGCACGAAGAATTGCCTCGTCCATTGCAGGTGTCCTCGTCGTTCTAGGTCTTCCCCAGTGGCGAGTCATAAGCTGGAATGTTCTGTGCTCTCTAAGACGCCGATTAATTGCTTCGAACGTCTTCCTGTCCGGACACCTTCGTTCTGGAAATCTGTCTCGATACAAACGTACCGCGCCACGGCTATTGCCCCGTACTAATCCATACATCAAATGGGCATCTGCCAACTCCGCATTTGTAAACGTTGCACTGACTGCAAAACCAGGTTCGTGATGAACATTAACCTGTTGATGCTACGTACTGATGCGCTTGATGCTAGTACTGTAGAGCATTAAAGTCGCATGTCAACACAAGCACCGAAGTCAAGATTACCTTCCTTCAATTGGGCCAACTGGCGGTGAATCGAGGAAGTACAGTACATACTGACGGAACTAAAATGAGCTCTAACATGGAAATTAAGCATTTCCGGACACATGTCCACATAACATCTTTTCTTTATTTGTGTGTGAGGAATGTTTCCTGAAAGTTTGGCCGTACCTTTTTGTAACACCCTGTATATCCGCTCATACAGGTCATTTTTCTGTATGTCTTGTATTTTTCACTCATTCAAATTCTGAAACCGCGGATAATCATGAGTAACTCTCATTACCGTGTCTGAAAGCTGTTGGGATATTCCCACGAGCAACAACGTGTGTTTTCAAGTTGGCGAATTTTAGCCACCCTGCGGTGGAGTTTAACTGTAGTTGGTTATTTTGAATTGATGTGCACCAGCGGAACCTTCTGCCTTGTGGCCGTTCCGGTTACCTGCCCTGGCCGTTGACGTAAGTTCAGGCAGTGTATTTTCCTCATCATGTTGTCGCTGTCCAGCACGGTGTGTAGTTTGACAGCTCAATGTATAATTGCTTGTGGGCGCCAATACCTGGTACGTTGTTCCATTGAACTCCCTGTTGTGTGCTGGTAGGGTGGAGCGGAGTTATCTTGTCGGTGGGTCCGATGACTGCCGGTCGGTTGGGTTGTCGTCGCATCGAGAATGGTTGGGCCGACTGCCTGTCTCACCTAAGCGAGCGTTAGTGTTTGAACTCCAGGCCGACCCTCGGAAACTTCGGAGCACCATTGGGTGTACCGCCTTTCTTATTTGTTTTTGTTGTTTGTATTTTTATGGCTTCTAGCCGATTTTTAAATTAAGGTTGTTTTGCTCTTAAGGTGTAGGATTGTTTGGGCCTTCAGCCTAATTTAAAGAACTGTTTAAGTAAGGCCTTCGGTCTTTTAAAAATTTATTTTGGTTCGAGTCTTAAGTGATTGGCCTTCTGCCGATTTTTAAATTAAAGTTGTTTTGTTCTTAAGGTGTCAGATTCTTTGGGCCTTCAGCCTAATTAAAGAACTGTTTGAAGATAAGGCCTTCTGCCTTTTAAATTTCTGGTTCTGGTTTGAGTCTTAATTTACTGGCTTACAGCCGATTTTAAATTAAAGTGGTCTTGCCCTTAAGGCATGAGATTGTATGGCGCATTCAGCCGGTAATTAAGTTCAAAAATTAATACTGTGTTTTTTAAAAATTTTCTTGGCTCTTGTAATGTTTAGTCAAATAAATAAAGTTGTATGTTCGAGTGTAACTGACAGCCACTTATTTTGGCCCCTTTCCACAATTTAAAAGACCTGTCCTGTCCTGATTAGAAGGGCATTTCAATACTATTTTCTATTTAATTTTATTGGCCTTGTTCTGGAATAGTGCACGAGTGGGATAAGTACGTACATGGGCTACGTCGGGTAGATATCGTTGTTAATGAACTAAAATTCAAGGTAGTTCAATAAGATCAAATCGCCTTTGATAAAACGAATGATATTAACCTTAACAGTGAAAATAATCGTTGCTCGCCACGTTTCGCAGCTTTGAGGAGAAAATAAGCGTTTTCAGTTTATTATCTACTGCTCTTTTCTGATTTTGATTTCGAGGAAGTGAGGTATACTCACAGTTTAACATATACATTCGCGACACTTGCTGCTGTGAAAATTGTTACTGTCTGGTAGTTTGAACGACACTAATGCCCCTAGCGGCGAAAAATGAGCCACAAGATAAATGTTTGTTTTTAATTATTTTTCAGTTTAATATAGAGAAAGTTTATTATATTTTTTGCGTTCGGAACACCGTTCAATGATTAAGATACATGAATGGTGGTGAAATGTGAGGGGGAGACAAATGAAAACGCTGCTTAAGATTCACTGGGAAACCCTTACACATCTCCCATACTGTCCCGATCTCTCACCACGCGATTCCCATATGTTTGTACCTCGAAGAGAAACATTCATGGCCGTTTTTGCCCTGGGCCGAAGAGGTTCATGCCCGTGTCCAGTCATGGTTCCGCAGGCAACGTCAAGCATTTTTCCTTGGAGGCATTGGCCGAATGTCTCACAGTGGGGTTAAATAATATGGTTACTGCATTCCATACATTCTTCCTAAGCTCCACTTTCACTGATCTGACTGGGAGTGTAGTGAAGGAAACTTCACGTTGTCGTGTTGATATGCAAGATCTTTTTACACAATTTTAGGTCTTCTGCTGTTTACCTGTCTTTTTTTTTTCTTAAAAGGAAACGCCATTCTACAGTAAACATGTGCAACTTACAATATAATCGTAAGGAAATTGTTCTGTGAAGTATTGTTTCATGCCTCACAGGGTTCTCGAAAAACTAATGAAAGATAGATGTGGTGTCATTTTTTACTTACTGCTGATTTTTATAGCTCTAGCTTATTTTACGGACTACAAGACGCTACGAACAATTAGAGGCACCTTAATTTTTAAGAACTTTTCAGATAACATTTTTACCATTTTTATTATTATTCTGCAAAGCCAGACTAAAAAATTTCTTAGTTTATAAAACCTAAATGACATTTAAAGTCCCTGAAAATTATTATCTGAACTTCCTCCTTCTTCCTCTTTTTCCTTTTCTTTCTCTTCGCGTCATCGATGACCTCTTCATATATAAGATGGTCTTCACTGCCATCGAGAACGTTACTTATGCCGCACTTCTTAAAAGATTTAACAATAATGTCTTCCCTCACTCTAGACCACGACTATCCTGTCCACTGACACACTTGTTTGATTGCAGGTCGTTTTAAAGCTCCATTTGGCGTGAATTCGTGTTGGGTTTCATTCATCATCAATTTGTCCCATTTCTCTCTCTAGCTACTAACAAAGATATTGTACTGTTACTGATGGCAAAAATTACTTTCAATTCAAGTTCACTGGCACAGTAGACTGCAATGACGCATCATAGGCTAGACAGTGTTCTGGGTTTGTAATGGCTATGTGGGAGAGAGGCAGTGTTAGCAAGCTTGTGAATCCCCGCAACTCATGCTCTACGGTACATACGTTTCCTATTGCAACAACTATGTTACAAACCAACATAAACGATAGTGTTCACACCCATTCAATATCATATTCAGAAGTTTAGCTTTCTGCCCACTTGGAGCGCTGTTATCGCAGTGTAAACAACACTGGGCAGAAGAGTCATGATTGTTTGTGTTAGTCTGTTGCATAATCACGTCTAACTCAGGTAAAATCTTGACATTAGTCTTACTCACACGGGGCAATCGCACCAAGAAAAGCTCATGTACACTCCTCAAGTTCATAAATTTCTACAGACCTACACAACTTTAAATTCTTTTTTTTTTACCCCAAGGAGTGGAACAGGCTGTTCAAGATCCGGTCCATTACAGGGTCGCGACTCTATTGAGCCAATTATCAGACAAGCAGATAGTAGGGCAGACGGGGGATTCCAACTGGGAACAAGTGCGAGACACTTAACAGTTGCAACATACGCCTTACAAGCAAGACAAACCTCTCGAAAATTTTGATCGGAACCAGGAGACTGGAACCATTTAAATATATTTCTGGGACATCAGCCTTCGTTGAGACGGTTATCCCAGCCATAATTTAAAATATTGTTTGTATGTAAAGTGTGTGTGTGTGTATGTGTGTATTGAACTGGGGACCTAGAAACGACGGAGACGCTTCGTCCCGCCGTAGCCCTCAGTGATTCACAACCCTACAACAAGACACAGCAGTCCATCCACCCCACTGCCACCCCACACTGAACCCAGGGTTATAGTGCGGTTCGGCCCCGCACTGGACCCCCCCCCCCCTCCCTCCCTGGGAACGTCACATACCAGAAGAGTGTAATCCCAAATGCGTGGTAGATTAATTATGGTATACGCATACGTGGAGACAGTGTTTGCGCAGCGGAATAAGGGGAACCAGCCCACATTCGCCGAGGCAGATGGAAAACCGCCTTAAAAACCATCCACAGGCTGGCCGACAAACCGGACCTCGACACTAATCCGCCGGGCGGATTCGTGCCGGGGAAGCAGCGCGATAGACCGCGCGGCTATCCGGGCGCGCATGTAAAGTGTGTATCTGGTGAATGCGTTCGTGTATGTGTTACTGGACGAATGTTGTGATGTAGAATATATTTAATGATTGTTTTAGAACCAGTTAGTGGAAAATCGACTGTGAGGAAATTTGTGCGATTGCTGCAGTAAGATATTTGATTTCTACGTATTGGCTTCCGTTTACATGTGGCAGAAACAACACTGTGCGGCTAGGGAATGAGCAGCAACGTATCTTAATATATATGAAAAAAGTGCACACACACACTACAGAAGGAGAAACATTTCTGAACCGTGAGGGTTATCGCACTCCACCGAGACTACATTCAACTAAATCTGTTTCTACATACCACAATTCACTTAATAGTGTACTTTGGGTACTTTCGGTAGGACTATCATTTCCCCACTTACATGTTCCACTCGTGAACACAAAGTGGGAAGGACGAGTATCTGTTAGATTCAGTATAGACAATTTTTTCTGATTTTCCTGCTGTGATCCTTTCAGGAATTTATGTGGGAGGAAATCGTATTTAGCTTGACTCTTACTGGAACGTACTTAAAAATAACAGTAAATTTCTCCTTGAAGCACAACGTCTGTTTTTTGTAGTGTCTGCAACTGGAGTTAGATGAGCTCCTACTTGGTGCTCTTGCACTTACTAAACCAGAGAACGTTAAATTGTACTCCGATTAAAAGCACTTGACACTCGACTTCTGTCACTTGCCGCTACAGTGTTGCTACATTCTGCTGGCTACATCTCGGTTATAGGTGACACACAAACTTGGTTGGTCACTGTACAGGAGCTGTTAATGTATACTAATGCACCACAATAACACACTTGGCTTTTGAGGGGAACATGCGGTGACGTGACAGTAAACAAGTTACAGCTGAGACAAAGGAAAACGCATGGCATTGTCAATGTTTCAGGTTAGCTGTGCGGAGCAACGTTGGAAGCGACGGCCGCCAGGTATGACGAAAATGCGAGATGCTCTGTTGATAGCTGATATGATCAATGACTGAACTACGGCAGACGACGCGTTCTGTAGCCCCGAACTTAACTCATGTCCTAACTTAACCACAACCTTGTAATGTGCAATGTATGTAGGAAAACGGCGGTCAACACTCTACAGCAGAACTAAAATCACGAGCGCTCGGTTCAAGTCGATTAAAGCTACCCCTACTAGAAAACACAAGGGACAAAAATTCCACTCTTAACTCTAAAAGCAAACTTTAATTTTTCGCTATTATTCGTTTCGTGAAACTATCTTCACACTGGGTACACGAGTTGCCGCCTTACCAACCAATGAGCTGTGCTGATTCGCATTTGGCTGGAGATTGTAGGCGACACAACAGATACCAAACGAAAAAAGGATCAAAGGGAGAAAAATAAGAGCAAATAAAAATCTCGGTATGGTGATGAAAATGACGCGCGAAGCTCAACAAATAAGAAAAGGAACTTTTAAATCGATTTATTGGATAAAAATAGTAATTAAAGTCTTCTGATTATACTTAGAAATTAAAACTTACGAAATTACGAACTTCTCCACATCAGGGTTATATGATAACCACTATTTCTTTGCCTGACTTAGATTCGAACCTTGGTTTTCTGCAAACCTCTTTTTTTCCAATGTCAAGTGTATAGGAGGGTGTCAAGGAGCAGAGTGAACAGTGGTCACAACCTGAGACCTGGCCACGGTGTCCACGTCACATCTTGTGGAAAAGGGAGAAAAGAGGAAGTATGTGACAGACCAAAAACCAAAGACAAATATAGTAGTTTATAGCCAAAGAACAACAATTGTGGAAATTTTTATTTTATTTTGTTCAAATTTTTATTCTTTTATGTTTTTATGTATACATGAAGAACCAAAGGTACGACATGCTAAGCACGAGCGGGAGAGTTAATGACGCTTCTAGCGCGTGATAGAGAATGTGGAGAAAAACGAAAAACAAAGTAGTAGCAAACACGGCAGTAGTGTCTGGTCACCTAGCGTATCTTCTCGTTTGTCTGCGTTGTGCCATGTATATTCGTTATAGTATATGTTAGTAGCATCAACAGACGTTTCAGCTACTCGGTGGATGGTGCAAGAAAGTTGACGGTATTGTGGCTGGCGAAAAACGGTGTGGTGCCGCTCATGGAGATAGCACCAGATATCAAGAACGTGTTTGTGGCAGTCACGGTAGAGATATTTCAGGACCGGGACCAGGCCGTGTATCCACAAGACTGCACTCGTCCGAACTCTGGAGTAGAATGTTTCATCCAGTAGAAGAATCATGTGTGTGCCGATATGGAGCAGCGTTGCACGTAAGATATATGCTAAAATCTGGCGCCCTCACACTTGAGTGGCTGTCCTTTGGCGTCTTCCTCGTGGCAAGTCGGACAAGTGGGTGAATGTACCAGGTGGATCTTATAAAGATGTTCGTGTGTACATACATCCTGTTGACAGCCACATGACAGTTGGCTTGCGCGTCAGAATTAAGGAAGGGGTAGTGCACCATTTTCCACACCATTCTCCTTTGCATATTTGGATTCGATCACCTTAGTACGGCGATACCTTTGTAGTTCACAGTAGACTCGTTTCGCCTTCTCCAAACGTGGGGTGAAAATAGAATCAGCCGAGGTGATTTAAGGGAGCCTAGAGCTCTCCCAACACAACCGGTGGGGCGAGGGAGGCTGGCTCCATCGCGATCAGTAACGAGGTCATAAGGCTCAACTGGCCTCGTTACTGCCCTGTCATAGACGTTAACAAGCCCGACCCCCTCTCTTGGGTAGGATGTGGGAGTCATATTGTTCCATTGTGCTGGCCCATGTCTGTTGCAATATGCGTCTGTAATTTAGTATTGTCGTGCGCCAGATGTCGGCTGTGAACTCCAGACCTAGGCATCGTCGGTATGCTGAAAGGGGGCAACCCGACTCTGTATGCAGCGCGAGCGACTCGTCGATGTTTACTTCCCGATGGCACTCAATTCAGGACATGGCCTCTGTCATGTCATCGGTTCCATGGACGACGAGCATCACATCATCGCCGTAAGCCGTACATTGGTAAGCTCGACCACCGAATTGGAGTGATGTTAATCGTTGGAGCAGGCCACATGGCAAAGGTTCTAAGGCCGAAGCTTAAGGCATCATAGATAAAGGACAACCCTGAGACACAAAAGGTTGATGTGCAGGGTACGGGTCATGCGGCCATCGATGAGTATCCGTGATGGTGATCCATGTAGGAGGCACATAATTGAATAAATATGGTATCCGGGTATCGCACATTGCATAGCACTGCAGGGAGGTAGGTGCGGTCGAAACGATTAAATGTATGACTAAACTCCAGTGAGGCCAGCTCGCACCGGAGGCACCGAATCCGTACATGGGAGCTTAAGTCATTACATTGGCACAGAGCAGACCTGACATTCAATGTATCTCCTAGGAACGTTTTTCCCACGAAGATGACGTGGTGGATTGAACATCGTGTACGGTTTGTCAGCAGCCGTGTGAAAAATTTCAAGTCATTCTTAAGCATCGCCAAAGGCAGGTAGTCTCTTGCTTAGTCCCCAGCTTTAGCGTTGTGTGTTGGCACTATCAGTCCTTCGAGGAAGCCTCAGGTGGGCACGTATTTGGAGACACTAATTCCCCACATATCTCAATGAAACACGATATCAAAAGCAGTTGGATAATCCTGTAAAACTCCAGTGGGAGCCCGTCGGGTCCTGGCAATTTGTTAGCAGTCCCTTTACAGATATCGTCGTGAACGTCACCTTCTGTCATTTCCTGCTACGTACGGTGGAACTGTACTGTGAAGTAATAGGCAGACGGTGGATGCCGTTTTGGATGTGCGTTCTCTGATGCCTAGAGGTGCGAGCAATGCGCGTGGGAGGCTCCTGCAATGTTCCGTTGCACCTCTAGCAGTAGGTCGCCCTCAGTAACCAAGCGATGCACCAGCGCTCTGAAACGCTCTTTAAGCTCCAAGTTAACGTGCTGCATTGCATCGAAGGTCATTCCTGATGTAACCGTCACGACCTCTCGCCGTTATCATGGGACTGTGTAGTTGAAGTCTCATCAGGGAGTGGCTGTCCAGCATCTGGTGACCTGGTGAGGATGGTATAGTGGAACATTCACATAGTAGGGTACGGTAAAAGTCTACTGGTTGCTCTCTACAGGTTGCTGCGTCCCTGACATATGCTATCAGTGTCTTCCGGAGAGCACTTGGTACATTTAATCCACCTAGTTGATGCCGATCCATAGTGCTTGCTGACAGCTTGGTACCAAGTCGTCTCCACCGCATCCATGCATACCTGTGAGGCGACATGGTCAGTGTTCATCTTCGAGGTGGGCATCTAGATAAATGCCTAGCGTGTACACCTTTTCAATTTGAGCAATTTTCTGCTGTTATTTGTTATTTGGTTGTCACCGCATAGGCCGGCCGCGGTGGTCTAGCGGTTCTAGGCGCTCAGTCCGGAACCGCGCGACTGCTACGGTCGCAGGTTCGAATCCTGCCTCGGGCATGGATGTGTGTGATGTCCTTAGGTTAGTTAGGTTTAAGTAGTTCTAAGTTCTAGGGGACTGATGACCACAGATGTTAAGTCCCATATGCTCAGAGCCATTTGAACCATTTTTTTGTCACCGCATACCGGATTTTACGTGAAGATGTAGGGTAACCTTGAACCTCTGTACCTTAGAAACTGATATATCAAGAAAATTTTCAAGGCTGTCCGAGACCGGAATATTAGCCGTTTTTGAATGTTTGCCTGTGTTTTGGTGCACTGATGAGGCGAAAAGATATAGTTTTTGGGGATTTTCCGACGAACCACCCATGCCTCTGTAAGTCGCATCAAGCCACAGTAGACCACACGAAATGCAAAAAGAACAAAGTTATTTGTTATATTTGCCTAAGCAGGAGGAAGTGTTTAATATTCTGTACTGTAGGATATTGACACTAAGACGATCATTTCGATGTCTGTGCAAATGATTCCTAGCCCAAGGGATATCCGAAACGACTGCCTTTTTACCACCAATAGAACCCAAGGTATGAGCAACGGAACATACCGTTTTTAAAAAATGGTTCAAATGGCTCTGAGCACTATGTGACTTAACTTCTAAGGTCATCAGTCCCCTAGAACTTAGAACTACTTAAAGCTAACTAACCTAAGGACATCACACACAACCATGCCCGAGGCAGGATTCGAACCTGCGACCGTAGCGGTCGGGCGGTTCCAGACTGAAGCGCCTAGAACCACTCGGCCACTACGGCCGGTTCCCGTTTTTATGCGCGGCATTTTGGAACATATTAGGTACACATAATGTCGCAAGCGTACCCATATAAACAGGGAGCAAGGATGGGTACTAGGCACACGGTCATAGCTATTAAACTATCCTTGGGTACCTGAATGCCAGAGTCCGAACTTGCGACCCCTAATTTCCATGCAATATTGGGAGCGTTGGCTTGGAAGATTCCAAACTTGTCTGATATTGTATAAGAACGCAATATCTCCAGATGCACGAGGTTTTCGCAGTAGTTGCCAAGCAGTGTAGAAACTAATGCGACGCACGTACCTCTCTTGAACACTTCGGCATCGCCTGCTGCAGGAGTCGGCTGAGACCCCATGGCGGCGTGTTAGCGGGCTCTGAACGCGGGACCCCGGTGAGGCAGCTGCCGCGGCGTCGCCGGTGCCGTCTGCCCTGCGGCCTTCTACTCTTGCTCCTGCCTGCACTGCACTTCCTTTTCCGGTCGGCGGAGCCGAACGAGTGGCCGCTTTCTAGCCCACCACTGGCTGCCGCCACGCTTTCGCTGTCGCGTCTTTCCCACCTCGCGAGGACGCTTGCAACACGTCTCTGTTTAAAATCGTAGGTAGGACCTATCTGCCAAATTCTGACCACCACGGCAGATTCTACCGTGTATCGATCGTTAGTGCAGGTTAGCCCGAAGGTGGATTTGCCCGAAAATAAACTGCTCGGAAAACGTTTTGCAACATCTACAAGGCGACGAGCGCGTGCGGGGTAATATTCAAGAGGATTAGGAAATGAAATTATAACCATAACGAAACTACGAGTCATGTTTTTTTTTAAAGTAAGTATCGTTTTGAAATTAAAAAAAGAGGTGCTAAGATACGAGGGCAGTACAATAAGTAATGCAACACATTTTTTTTCTCGGCCAATTTTGGTTGAAAAAACCGGAAATTTCTTGTGGAATATTTTCAAACATTCCCGCTTCGTCTCGTATAGTTTCATTGACTTCCGACAGGTGGCAGCGCTGTACGGAGCTGTTAAAATGGCGTCTGTAACGGATGTGCGTTGCAAACAACGGGCAGTGATCGAGTTTCTTTTGGCGGAAAACCAGGGCATCTCAGATATTCATAGGCGCTTGCAGAATGTCTACGGTGATCTGGCAGTGGACAAAAGCACGGTGAGTCGTTGGGCAAAGCGTGTGTCATCATCGCCGCAAGGTCAAGCAAGACTGTCTGATCTCCCGCGTGCGGGCCGGCCGTGAACAGCTGTGACTCCTGCAATGGCGGAGCGTGCGAACACACTCGTTCGAGATGATCGACGGATCACCATCAAACAACTCAGTGCTCAACTTGACATCTCTGTTGGTAGTGCTGTCACAATTGTTCACCAGTTGGGATATTCAAAGGTTTGTTCCCGCTGCGTCCCTCGTTGTCTAACCGAACACCATAAAGAGCAAAGGAGAACCATATGTGCGGAATTGCTTGCTCGTCATGTGGCTGTGGGTGACAATTTCTTGTCAAAGATTGTTACAGGCGATGAAACATGGGTTCATCACTTCGAACCTGAAACAAAACGGCAATCAATGGAGTGGCGCCAAACCCAATCCCCTACCAAGAAAAAGTTTAAAGCCATACCCTCAGCCGGTAAAGTCACGGTTACAGTCTTCTGGGACGCTGAAGGGGTTATTCTGTTCGATGTCCTTTCCCATGGTCAAACGATCAACTCTGAAGTGTATTGTGCTACTCTTCAGAAACTGAAGAAACGACTTCAGCGTGTTTGTAGGCACAAAAATCTGAACGAACTTCTCCTTCTTCATGACAACGCAAGACCTCACACAAGCCTTCGCACCCGAGAGGAGCTCACAAAACTTCAGTGGACTGTTCTTCCTCATGCTCCCTACAGCCCCGATCTCGCACCGTCGGATTTCCATATGTTTGGCCCAATGAAGGACGCAATCCGTGGGAGGCACTACGCGGATGATGAAGAAGTTATTGATGCAGTACGACGTTGGCTCCGACATCGACCAGTGGAATGGTACCGTGCAGGCATACAGGCCCTCATTTCAAGGTGGCGTAAGGCCGTAGCATTGAATGGAGATTACGTTGAAAAATAGTGTTGTGTAGCTAAAAGATTGGGGAATAACCTGGTGTATTTCAATGCTGAATAAAACAACCCCTGTTTCAGAAAAAAATGTGTTGCATTACTTATTGAACTGCCCTCGTAGCTCAATAATTTAATTTTTGCATGAAAGTCTGTACCTTAATCTACCTTTCTACATAATTTCCGTCAATACTGAGGCACTTGTCATGACGTTGTACCAGCTTTTGAATACCCTCCTCATAGAAGTCTGCCGCCTGACTTGTTAACCACTGCATCACCACTGTTCGTCATCGTCTTGAAGACGCTGACCACCCAGGTGTATCTTCAAGTGCAGGAACAGATGGTAGTCACTGGGCGCAAGATCGGGGCTGTACGGAGGATGATTTCGAGTTTCCCATCGAAAAGATGTGATGAGATCTTTGGTCTGATTCGCCACATGCGGACGGGCATTGTCTTGCAGCAAAACGATGCCCTTGCTCAACTTCCGCTTTGATTCTGGTGTGACGTAGGCCACCCGTGTTTCATCGCCCGTAACAATTTGGCTTTAGAAATCATCACTGT
This sequence comes from Schistocerca serialis cubense, assembly GCF_023864345.2. Taxonomy (NCBI): domain Eukaryota; kingdom Metazoa; phylum Arthropoda; class Insecta; order Orthoptera; family Acrididae; genus Schistocerca; species Schistocerca serialis. The sequence goes on from NC_064641.1 coordinate 173,160,154, forward strand.
CGTTGTGGTACCGCTCAAAGAAAGTCAATGCACTGTCTAAACGGTTGGTTTTGTGCACATCCGTCAACATTTTAGATACCCAACGTGCGCACAATTTTCGGTAATTCAAGTGCTCGGTCACAATGCCATACAAAACACTAAGAGAAATTAGGAAAGTCATCCCGCAAGGAGGAAATCGTAAAGCGCCTGTTTTCTCTCACCTCATTGTTCACTTCCTGCACCAAACTTTCATTAGCGACCGAAGGTCGCCCACTCCGTTGTTCATTATGCACATTTGTGCGGCCATCTTTAAATGCTCTCACCTACTTTCTTACCATTCCATCACTCATAATATTTTCTCCTTAAACTGCACAGATCTCACGATGAATATCGATCGCTTTTATGCCTTTAGCACTAAGAAATCTTATAACAGCCCGTACTTCACAGTCGGCGGGGACTCAGGATTATCGGAGGCATCTTAAACACTCAGTACACAAAGGAAACGAGGAAGAATCAGACTGTAATGGCGTCAGTGCGTAGATTAAGGTACAGGCTTTCATGTAAAAATAAAATTATTCAGATATCTTAGCACGTCTTTTATAATTTCAAAACGGTACTTACTTAAAAAAACACTCCTCGTAGAAACGAAATCAAAAATAAACCTTACTGTAATAAAAAACCACGATAAAGGCAGTCGGTTCTATACGGGACACCTTTGCCCATCTGTGAAATCGAAATCTGCTTCTGCGCAATACCTGAAATTGCAGTGATCATGGAACTAAAAGTAATGAGGTGCTGAACCCAAAAGTAGACTTACAGCACGTTTATTAGAAACTTCCTGGCAGATTAAAACTGTGTGCCCGAGCGAGACTGGAACTCGGGACCTTTGTTTGCCTTTAGCACGCAAGTGCTCTACCAGAAGAGCTACCTAAGCACGATGTACGACCACGCCTCACTGCTCTACTTTCGCCGGGACTTCGTCTCCTACTTTCCATACTTCACAGAAGCTGTAATGTGAAAATTGCAGAACTAGCATTCCTGGCAGAAATAAAACTGTGAGGACGGATTGGGTAGCTCAGTTGGTAGAGCACTTGCCCGCATTGACTGTCAAGGTGATATCTCAGACACTGCACTTCAGTATGATGTTTTTATGTGCCCCCTCCCTATTCACTTTGTTATTGTGACGACCATCGGCGAAAGATTCCAGTTGCAAGTTGGGGATACCGCACAGAACTGTTAGCAGTAAACATTTTCCATTCCGGTGGTCGTATCTCGGAATATTTTCTGAAAGCAGTTACACAGCTACGCGTTTTCTGATTATTGACTTTGGAGTTGTAATAATTGTAAAAATCAAAGCGAGACTGGCGAGCCCTTTCTGGACTGATTTAACATTGTAGCAGAGCAGATAATTAACCTGCCTCCCTGAGTAGACGTTTACAATTAAATTCGCGGAGCAGCGCGCTATGTAATTTGTGTCGTAAAGCTGCCCTACCACCTGGTTAGGCAGCTTCGAGGCTCGGATGAAAGGAACGTTTGACCCCTCGCAAGTGTGGATGTGTTGATCGTGGGTGTCTATTGGATGAGGACGTCAAGCTCGATAACCCCAAGATGCTATTCAAACAAAATGTGCTAGTTGCCTGCACCGGATTTCATTTTCCCCTTTTCTCTTCAATGTCATCAGCAACACAAATATACATTACAGTCTGCAAGCACTCAGCAGGCCCACTTAATTTAAACAGTTATCCTCCTCGAAGGAAATGCGTCCAGAAATGTGAAGAAAGGAAACCTTTCAGATCATGACACACGGGAATAAAGGCGTTAGCTGCCAGTGGGCGTTGTTTTATACCAATGGGGCAATTTTAAAATTTGTGCTGGACTGGGATTCGAGCTCGGGTTTCCAGCTTATTGGCAGATGCGCTGACTACTGTACTATCCGAACACAGTGGTTACCACAATCGTACGGACTGCTCTAGCACGCTTCCTGTCATACCCAAATTATCAACTTATACTAGACTCCACAAATGCAGTGCCCCTGCTCTTTAGCTTCATTACTCGCTGCATCTCGCCGATTCCCGTAAGGGATTCGAACGTAGTGTGCATTTAAACCGAAGGGATCATTGGCCGTCGTCGTCGTAATTATATTATATTTTGAGATTGTGGCGGGATCTACTTCTTGGGGTGTCACAACCTTAATCTGCTTCCTACTTTACAGTGTTACTTGAGAACGACTAGAAAGAGTGTTAACTAGCTACTGTAGCGATGCTGAAATACAGTAGAGTGATATTGAATATTTTTTATCTCTATATCTATCTACCCGCGAATGTTGTATCCTCCATGTATCAAGGACAAATCTAATAACATGACTGTGTTGCTGTCTTTGAGTGTGACAATAAGGTTTATGTAATCGATGTTACTCGTCGTAGTAACCGTTCTGACTACAACCAGGTAATACAGCATCTGACTGGAATGTAATGCACTAAAATAAAATGAATATTTCAAAATGGGAGATCGTTCAGAAGTTATGTATACACAGTGTAATCAATATATCTTGACAACTGAAAATTCACACAGACCCAGACAAGGGCCCGCATCTCGTGGTCGTGCGGTAGCGTTCTCGCTTCCCACGCCCGGGTTCCCGGGTTCGATTCCCGGCGGGGTCAGGGATTTTCTCTGCCTCGTGATGGCTGGGTGTTGTGTGATGTCCTTAGGTTAGTAAGGTTTAAGTAGTTCTAAATTCTAGGGGACTCATGACAATAGATATTAAGTCCCATAGTACTCAGAGCCATTTGAACCATTAGCCAGACAAGGACTCTGATTTCCTAAATTCTCGAAAAGCAAGATAACTGTGTTCAAGTACCGGGATGGTACAAATTTTCAGTAGATAGTCTTGTGATCGTGGTAAGTTTTACTATTGTTATTTTATTCAATAACATACTAGGTGCTTCAGAAATAAGTACAGAATTTTTGTGGGATGACAGGTTGGATATAGGCAATCATTTTAAGCGTACGAACAAGGGGTCGCTGTCGATGGTAGGCGACCTCAAAAGTCATCGGTCGGCTTGGTAGTGCGATAACCGGCGGTACGTAGTCTGGATGTCTAGGGTCATCCGTATTCATTGGTACCCGCGCCCTAATAAAGAAACTCTGTACTAGTTCCCTTTGTCCTCATTTGGTGCTGTATATCTGAAGTGAATTGTCGTTTATGTACTTCAATTCCACCTCAGCGTAATTCCTAATCAAATATTGTACGAAGGGTAAGGTAGTGTGTTATGGAACAATAGTGTGCACTTGAAAATGTAAAAAGATTGTTTTCTCTATGCTGTCATGCGTAATGTATGGAATGTTTTACGTGGAATGAACTTGCAGAGATGCACTTGACATTTGGCGCCGCAGAAACTAAGGCAGGAGCACGGCGTTCGAACGCAAAACGTTATCCAAACAGATGAATACCAATACAGAGAATATTTGCTCCTGTGAATCGTCGTCTCCGTAAAAGGGTCACATTAGAGGGAGATTTTCATTCTCGAGGTCGATCAGAGAGTGTACGCTATCCTGGTTTCGAGGAACGGGTACTACAAACGTTCGACAAAAATCCGTCGTATAGCATACGCTCCGTTACTCATGCTCCAAATGCTAGTTGTAGCAATGTTTGGAGAACTCTGAGTGATGACCATCGTCATTCCTACAATTTGCATAAGGTGCAGGACCGCAGCAAAAAATGCTAACGCTCGTCTTCGCGAACATTGTTCTGTGAAGTGATAATCAACCTTCAGCCGCTAAAGAATATTCAACAGTCGCAACTCCCATCTATGATCTCGTGAAAATCCTCAAGATACAACTGTTCACAACTTTCAGGAACGATTTTCAGCTAATATTTGGTCTGGAATTATTACAACCAGTAGTGAGGAAGAATTCTTCTACACTTATTTCCCGGTCGAAGATGTGCCGTTTCAGACCTGAAGAAAAATGTTATTCCAGCACGATGAGGCGCCTCCCCATTTCACAAATCGAATGACCCGAACAGAAAATAGCCTTTATGGTGGATTAGACATACTGGACATTTTCACTGGCCCGCAAGCTCTCCAGATCTCACACCACTTGATTTTTGTGTTTGGAGCTACATAAAGGCTCTTGGGTATCAAATTCCCGTAAACTCCATGGAAGAACTTGTAGCCAAACTGCTGTCGCTGCGGGAGACGTCCGAGATCAAGTCAATGAAACATTACCAAGTGCTCATCGTTCCGTCGTTCGACGGCTTCAGTTATGCAATCAAGTTAATGCAGTAGACATCGAATGGTTACTACAGTAATCACTGTGCGTAATGGTGTTTCCTCCAGACAAAGCGAATGCCCTTTCGCGTTGTCTAGCTCACTAAAAATTATTCGGTGACCCCAGGATCGCTTACTTAAAATGATTGCTTATAGCCAACCTACCATACCACACAAATTCTGTACTTATTTCTGAAACACTCGGTATATGTAATTTTGGTGGTCAGAAAATAGATATCCAAAACTTCTATTCTTCTGTTCTTATTCCAAAAGCGAACTCTCTTAATTCGTTGAAATTCAAATCTCTGGTTTTTAGTGCTGTTAAACAAACACAGAGGTGAATGAGGGCGACATGTCTGCGTGTAATCTGTCGTAGAGGCACGTTGAGCGTTCGCATCGAATACAGAAAGGGTTCTTTTTTTCAGGGCGGCGATCTTTACGTAACTACTAAAAAAAATAGAACAGAGCTTTGAGTTTCTATAGAAAACGAAATTTGTGCAAACACCAACAAAAATTGACATTCCTGTTGCGCTGACGGTGTTCTAAGAGTTTATTTCCAGAAAAAAACAAAGAAAAACCGATAACAATCTGGTGCGTTATTCCTCTTTGTAAGAGAATGCTGTTCTTCTTGATGAATTACAGACAATTTATCCCCCTCCCTCCTCCCACATTTTACAGTGCCAGAAAGTGAATTTTTATTGCTTTCGTGGGTGCTCTACGAGCACGCCGGCGGTTTTGTTTTGTCGCTATTGGTGTGGCAGTGCACGGCCTCATTTATTGGCTCGACTCGAGATGAAATCTTAGGGGTCGGTCACGCACCATAGCTTTAAACCCAATACTTTTAATACAGAACTAATCCTTCACACTTCTAAATAAATAGACTAATTAGCAAATAATATATAAATACGTGAATCGGTTGGATGAATTCCGTAGGATTAATGATGTTGATGGTACTAGAGGATTATATTTCAAAGGAAATAGAAGTGGGTTCACATAAATTGTAGGTTCAAAAAATAAAAAAAATAAAACTACGACTATCAATCGCGAGGTACACTAAATTACGATATTCTCAGAAACCACTGCGAAAACATGCAACCTGTCCATCTGAAACGAATGTAAGTATAAACTGTCGCAAATAATTACAATTCACAGCTAAAGTTCGTGAAGTCGCGAAAAATAAAAATTGGCCAGTCACGGAAAAAACAGTCAAATAATCAAAGTCCAAGGAAAAGTTAAACACATAACTCATGCTTACAGATACACTCCAATGAAAAGTTAAATTTTGTAAATAGCGCGGCTGCTCGGCTGACAGCCACCTCGACAGAAACATAACGATCACTCACTAGTAAAACACCACCAAAGACCAAAGAGCTCACGTATCCTGCAGCTTGCCCTTAAATACTTTCCTCTTTAGATGGAATATCTTTTATCTTCATGTTTTATTCATTACAATTTGGATCCCATGGTGGTTTTACAGTTTTATTAGTGGTCATTTACATAATTCATTAATCAAAACATATCAAATAGTAAATTTTGGGTTATCATCAAGAATGAAGATTATGCAAGGATCTGGAAAACGCATGCTGTCTTAATACCACGTGTAACCGTGGAGGATTTATAATATTGGTACACTTGAATATCAGCTTTTAACAAGTACGTGTGAAATTTGTGGTGTTTACTGATGTTGTTAGCTTTCGTTTGACACTTCATATGATTATAGCCTCACAGAGGTTTCTTTATCATTAATTTTACAAGCTATTGTAATTAAAACCGTTCTAATTCTAAAATAATGCTTAAAATTGCGATCAGCTCTTCCCATAACCGCGATTTATTTGATTTACTTGGTTTCCTGTATACTATTTGTAAGTTCTGTCATGTAGCTTAGTTGAGAATCTTTCATTTGGTCTACCTTAGCTACCGTTGTGTCGTTCTACCCTTCAGTCAAGCACAATCATTCTGGCCTTGGGAAAAATCCCACATTCCGGCGCTCAGCCTACTAGCACAATCTTAAGGAATAATCTGTGCATAATAATTTTTCTCGACATTGCGAAAGAACTTGTTACATCGAAACTGTTTATCAGTTAACGATGTCTCTGTGAAAATATGCAGCGTAAAAAATTATTAGAGACGATCAGTGCATCAGTACCACAACCTGTACATCAGAAGACTGTCTTACTTCTATGTGTAACACTCAGAGAGTGACAACGATTAACCCCACACTGCTCTTCATTGATATGACAGGCTTGTATCTGACATTTTGCAGGAAACTTAATTTTGTCATTAAGGTGAGAGCGCACTGATTAGATAATTAGTATAGCAGTTCCGCTTCAGCAGTGTTGCATTCCCTTTGAATCGTGTGGGAGAACCACTAATGTCCAACTCCGGACGAGAACTCATTTCTGAATATACCACTGCTAATTATTCTCAGAATATGCTACTGGCTATTGCACACCCATACCTCGCCACTGCTGTGTCCGTGTAACCAACATATATGTCTGACAAATCAATCAGTACGGTGTTCTGAATATGGCATTCAATTAGTTCAAACACGTAATTAAATTTTGACGCGATTTACTGCACTGATCAGTCCGTCAGCATTGTATTATGCTCGCTCTTACGCACACACAATAACTTTATTTTTCCCGTGCCCTGTAAAATGTTTTTTTAATGAGTTGCTTGACGTAAGGGAAACAGAAAGGTTTACTTCCATTGTTCTAAAAGTTTGAAAGTTACAAAAGTGCGGACGTTACGTTATGCAAAGTTTTTTCATTTAGTTCTTCAATTTATTACCATGTGATTTCATCAAGTTTTCAGTTTGTGATGGTCTCTCATTTCTGAAAACCGCAAAAAGAATTCAGCAATCTAACTACTGTGAAAAATGGTTATACGAAACGATACGATACGGTAGACTCTCCAGTAGTTCTGTAAAATGTAATGAGAAATCTAGAAAGGCATCTCTTTACTAACATCATGCAGCTACGCATATATATTATTTATGAACACCTGAACATGTATCAGGCTAAAACATATTCTAAAAGTCAGACTGGTCATAGACTGAAAAAAGTTCATGAAAACTTACTACAACTAAGGCCGTTTACCTTGGAAGCAAAATAATGGCTGACGGACAAATCATGGACGACATAAAAGGCAGACTAATCCAGGCAAAGAAGGCATTCCTCGGCGAAAGAAGTCTACAGTTCTCAAAAACACAACTTCAGGCTAGGAAGAAATTTCTGAGAACGGTGCGTTTGGATCATAAGGGTGTATGGAAGTAAGTCATAGTCTGTGGAAGAACGGGAAAAGAAGAAAAAGCATTTGAGATTTAGTGCTTTAGTAGAGTATCGAAAATTATGTGGACTGATAAAAAAAGGGGTGGTTCTTCACAGAACCAACGAGGAGAGGAACTAGTGGAGAACATTGACAAGTACAGGGGCAGGATGTCGGGATATTTGTTAAGACATCCGGTGCTTGCGTGCAAGAGCCACTCTGAGGTGAAAAGTTTGACACAGGCGAGGAAATAGGGGTGCGCCACAAGAAACCAGTCAGAAGGCTGATGAAAAAAAAAAGTGTGGTAAGATGTGATAACTATCTGAGACAGCTAGGATTATCAAATCTCTGTCCTCCTTGGTAGGAGAAATATTCTTACATTCCACAACTTCAGAGTTGCTTTAATCAGTCATGTAGCTTCTATCCCTGCGGCAATTTTTGCGAAGCGACATGAAATGGAGCTTGCACCCAAGGTCAGTTAGGGTAAAGGCGAATGGCTGACATTGGTTCACTCATTTATTTTCGTGTCAGAAATCGATCGTTGACAACAGTTTGTACATTAGTTGATCAGAAACAGGCCACGTCGGCTGCATTCGGTGTCGCCCTCATCAGGTCTCTCATGGTGCGTGGTGCTGGAGGTGGAGAACACCGTAGTACATGCTTCTTAGCGTGCACAGCACCGCACTTGCAAAAAAATGACTCCACAGGCAGGTACCACTAGAGCGTATTCTGTTAAGAGCTTTCCATGTTGTCCACTTCTCCGAATGACCAGGAAGGAGCTCTTCCTCCGGAACCATCCATTTCTTCAGTGCCGGCCGGGGTGGCCGAGCGGTTCTAGGCGCTACAGTCTGGAACCGCGCGACCGCTACGGTCGCAGGTTCGAATCCTGCCTCGGGCATGGGTGTGTGTGATGTCCTTAGGTTAGTTAGGTTTAAGTAGTTCTAAGTTCTAGGGGACTGATGACCTCAGAAGTTAAGTCCCATAGTGCTCAGAGCTATTTGAACCTTTGATTTCTCCAGTGATGATATTTCCCCTGCCACTGTGAGATCCTTGCTTGCTGCTGTGTTCCTGTGACAGTTTCAGAAGTTGCCAAGATGCTGTTTCTTGATTTCAGTCGAGGATGCGCTGGCTGGCGGCCGTATAAAGCGTGGGCTTCCGTAGTCATAGCCTCGGCTTTCTCGCACCTAGCAGTTATCTCCCTCTTATTTCAGACAAGAGAGAGGAGTTTATCTGCGGGTGTAGGTCTTAAACAACCTGTGATAATCCGACAGGTTTCGTTAAGCGCCACATCTATCATTCTGGCATGGCTGGACTTGTACCATGGAGAACACGCATATTCAGCACTGGAGTTCTCACGGTGTATGGACGTGTGCCGCATGTTTGTCAGCTTCTGCACTTTGTTGTTTCTGTTTCATGTTTAGGCAGTGTTTCTTATATGTAAGTATACGGTCCAGTGTCTCTCCCAGATATTTCGGAGTCGGATTGTGTTCAAGTGCAATTCCTTCCCAGGCAATGTGAAGGCTTTTAGTTGCTTGTTTAGTCCTGAGTTTTGGCAGGATACGGCTTCAACCCTTTTTCATCCTAAAAGACGGAAAATTCTTCCAGGGTTTTAGATAAAGATTGTTCTCCTTTTCAAAACTATCGCTTTGAGCAGAGATTGCATAATCATGAGCATAATAAAACTCTGGGTTGCTTCAGGCATTCTTCCGAATGATACCTTCTATAGCCTGTTAATTCAAACGTTTCTTCTACATTCTCACAAATATTCCCATCGTTAATGATTAACAGGTACAACATTGATATCTTACACTGAGGTGACAAAAGTCATGGGATATCTCCTAAAATCGTCTCGGACCTCCTTTTGCCCGACGTAGTGCAGCAGTTCGACGTGGCGTGAACTTAACAACTCGGAAATCCCCTGGAGAAATATTGGGTATTGCTGACTCTACAGCCGTCGTATGACAAAAGCTTTGCCGGTCCAGGATTTTTGTGCAAGATCCGATTTCTCGATAATGTCCCATAAATGTTCGATAGGATTCATTTAAGGCTATCCGGGTGGCCAAACATTTGCTCGAATTATCCAAAATGTTCATCAAACCAGTCGCGAAATTTGTGGGTCGATGACAAGGCGCATTGTCGTCCATAAAAATTCCGTCGTTGTTTGGAAACACGAAGTCCATGAATGGCTGCAAATGGTCTCCAAATAACCTAACATAACCATTTCTAGTCAATTATAGGTTCAGTTTGACTAGACGACCCAGTCAATTCCATGTAAATACAGCCCATACCGTTCTGGAGCCACCACCAGCTTGCACAGTGCTTGTTGACAACTAGAGTCCATAGTTTCATGGGATCAACACCACATTTTAACCCTACCATCAGCTCTTGCCAACTGAAATCGGGATTCATCTGACCAGACCATGGTTTTTCACTCTCTAGAGTCCAACCGATATCGTGACGAGCCCAGAAGGGGCGCTGCAGGCGATGTAGTGCTGTTAGCAAAGGCACTCGCTTAGTTCGTCTGCTGCGGTAATCCGTCAGAGCCAGATTTCGCCTCAGTGTCATAAACGACACGTTCGTCGTACGTCCGTCATTTATATCTGCGGTTATTTCAAGCAGTGTTAGCACTGACAACTCAACGCAAAGGCCGCTTCTATCGGTCGCTAACTGAAAGTCGTCGGTCACTGCGTTACCCGTGATGAGAGGTAGTGCCTGAAATTTGGAACTCTCGGCACACTCTTGAGGCAGATTTCAGACTTCCTAACAGACCAAAACGAAAATTTCTGTTCCGACACTGACAATGTTGAGTGTTTATGGAAAAAGTTGAAGACAATCGTAAATTGCGTTTTAGACAGTGACGTGCCGATTAAATCTGTGAGGGACGGGAAGAACCCACCGTGGTTCAACAACAAAGTTAGGAAACTACTGCGAAAGCAAAGAAATCTTCACTGCAAGTTTAAACGCAGCCAAAACCTCTCAGACAAACAGAAGCTAAACGATGTCAAAGTTAGCGTAAGTGGGGCTATGCGTGAAACGTTTAGTGAATTCCAAAGTAAAATTCTATGTACCGACTTGACAGAAAATCCTACGAAGTTCTGGTCTTACGTTAAATCAGTAAGTGGCTCGAAACAGCATATCCAGACGCTCCGGGATGATGATGGCATTGAAACAGAGGATGACACGCGTAAAGCTGAAATACTAAACACCTTTTTCCAAAGCTGTTTCACAGAGGAAGACCGCACTGCAGTTCCTTCTCAAAATCCTCGCACAAACGAAAAAATGGCTGACATCGAAATAAGTGTCCAAGGAATAGAAAAGCAATTGAAATCACTCAACAGGGGAAAGTCCACTGGACCTGACGGGATACCAATTCGATTCTACACAGAGTACGCGAAAGAACATGCTCCCTTTCTAACAGCCGTGTACCGCAAGTCTCTAGAGGAACAGAAGGTTCCAAATGATTAGAAAAGAGCACAGGTAGTCCCAGTCTTCAAGAAGGGTCGTCGAGCAGATGCGCAAAACTATAGACCTATATCTTTGACGTAGATCTGTTGTAGAATTTTAGAACATGTTTTTTGCTCGCGTCGTATCATGTCGTTTCTGGAAACCCAGAATCTACTCTGTCGGTACCAATATGGATTACGGAAACAGCGATCGGGTGAGACCCAACTCGCTTTATTTGTTCATGAGACCCAGAAAATATTAGATACAGGCTCCCAGGTAGATGCTATTTTCCTTGACTTCCGGAAGGCGTTCGATACAGTTCCGCACTGTCGCCTGATAAACAAAGTAAGAGCCTACGGAATATCAGACCAGCTGTGTGGCTGGCCTGAAGAGTTTTTAGCAAACATAACACAGAATGTTGTTCTCAATGGAGAGACGTCTACAGACGTTAAAGTAACCTCTGGCGTGCCAGAAGGGAGTGTTATGGGACCATTGCTTTTCACAATATATATAAATGACCTAGTAGATAGTGTCGGAAGTTCCATACGGCTTTTCGAGGATGATGCTCTAGTATACAGAGAAGTTGCAGCATTAGAAAACTGCAGCGAAATGCAGGAATATCTGCAGCGGATAGGCACTTGGTGCAGGGATTGGCAATTGACCTTTAACATAGACAAATGTAATGTATTGCGAATACATAGAAAGAAGGATCCTTTATTGTATGATTATATGATAGCGGAACAAACACTGGTAGCAGTTACTTCTGAAAATATCTGGGAGTATGCGTGCGGAACGATTTGAAGTGGAATAATCATATAAAATTAATTGTTGATAAGGTGGATACCAGGTTGAGATTCATTGGGAGAGTCCTTAGAAAATGTAGTCCATCAACAAAGGAGGTGGCTTACAAAACACTCGTTCGACCTATACTTGAGTATAGCTCATCAGTGTGGGATCCGTACCAGATCGGGTTGACGGAGGAGATAAAGATCCAAAGAAGAGGGGCGCGTTTCGTCACAGGGTTATTTGGCAAGCGTGATAGCGTTACGGAGATGTTTAGCAAACTCAAGTGGCAGACTCTGCAAGAGAGGCGCTCTGCATCGCGGTGTAACTTGCTGTCCAGGTTTCGAGAGGGTGTGTTTCTGGATGAGGTATCGAATATATTGCTTCCACCTACTTAGACCTCCCGAGGAGATCAGGAATGTAAAATTAGAGAGATTCGAGCGCGCACGGAGGCTTTCCGGCAATCGTTCTTCCCGCGGCCCATACGCGACTGGAACAGGAAAGGGAGGTAATGACAGTGGGGTGGCTTGCGAAGTATAAATGTAGATGTAGATGTAGACACAGCGGATCTCGGAATATTGAATTCCCTAAAGATTTCCGAAATGGAGTGCCCCATGAGTCTAGCTGCAACTACCACTAAGCGTTCGAAGTCTGTTAGTTCCCGTTGTGCGACCATAATCGCGTCGGAAACCTTTTCACGTGGGCCACCACAGTACTAATGGTAGCTCCGCCAATGTTATGCCCTTTCATACCGTGTGCGCGCGATACCTCCGCTATCAGTATTTATCGGTTTTCCATGGCGTTTGTCACCAAAGTGTACGTCTACAAGCTGTACTTGACTGGAACTGCCAAAGCTACCCACTAGAGATTCTAACACCATACATTTAACACAAGCAACGCATCTATATGATTTTCTATTCTGCATTGCTCACCATCCACTCTCTCGGTCTACGCTGGCATGAACTATACTTAGGATTATTTTGTAGCACTGAGTTGGGCCCCAGTTGGCAGATACCTAATTCTACATCTCCCACCGATAGTCTTTAATTTGCTGACATTTTGTCTGGAATTAAAGGTATACATCTTCACTGAAAGTCTGAGCTGACGTTACAGTGTGGATAACAAGTAAAAGCTTTACAAAATTTTATTATGTTAATATCTAGCACAAAAAACACGTTACTGAATGAAATCAATATGGTTGTCATTTGTGTTCCACAGTTATTTAAAAATGAATTACAATTCCGTCTCTAGCGGCACACATCAAGCGTTCACCATCCCTATTGTAAGGCCGAGCACTTGTTTCTATCCACCTTCGGATGCAGCTGTTATGGGCTCAATCAAGCCATCCCTCGTAATTACAACATGTCTCAGTTCAAGTGATTTTTTTATGTGATATTACATTACGCGGAAAGCCGTTTTTGTGGAAGATGAGCCTAGCGCCAGCTGCTTCGATCGCGTAGACTGTATAGTCTGCACAAATTTTTGTTTGTTTTTCTTTACTCGAATTTTTATGTTGTTTACAAATTGTGACACCTTCTAAAATTTTCAAGCTAATGATGGCCGTAGAAGCATGGTCTTTCCCGAATAAACTTCTGATCAAAGAGCGATTCTGATGGATATCAAGGTTTATGTTAATCATGCCTCATGCGTTCGTGTGGCGATATTTCCATTGAAAATTCACTATTTCACCCACTTAGGGGCTAAATTTCCAGAAAACAGTGCAATACATGTTTTTTTTTTTAATTCTAACAGAGAGGCCATATACAAATTTTCAGAGATGTGGCTTTGAAAATGCTTTCATAATGAAATAATGTTATAAAACTTTTCATCCCCTATTACACTCCCGTAGGAGGAAGAATTTCCAAGAAGACTGAAACACGTGTTTCTTCAGATTTCTAACCGAGAAGCCAAATTCGAAGATTTAGCTTTGAAAATGCTTTCGTAATGAAATATTTCATAAAACATTTCATCCCCTGTTTCATTACCTAAGGGGTTCATTCTCCAAATGTGTTTTTCTTTTTTTTAATTTCTAAGCGAGGAGTCAAATAACAATTTTCATAGAAGTAGGTTTAATAATACTTTACTATTTCTGTAGTAATTATCTATTTCCAAAAACCCTTTCACTCACTAATCACTCCCAGAGGGGCCAAATTTTCAAAAAAATAGAAACATGTGTTTCATTATTTCTGACCAAGAAACAAAATACCAATATTTTCAAAAAGCCTTTCATCCCCATCTTCACCCACTTAGGAGTAAAATTTCGAATAGTCCCTTCTTACACGATGCCTACAGTATAAGGTCCAAACACTCGCCATAGTTCATGTTTCTAACCTTCGCGGTTTTGGTTGTGTGATAACGAGTTAGTGAATCAGTCTGGTCCTATTTCACGCCCTTGGGGTTGAATTTCCAAAAACAGTGAATGCCGTATTTTTCTTTTTTCCAACAAGATGCCAAACTTTTAATAGCTTTAGCCTAAAAAATGCTTGCATAATGAAATATTTCCATAAAAACTTTCATAACCTCTTTCACCCCGGATAGGGGTTGAATTTTCAACAACTGTGGACAGTGAAGAATCACAACTGTGAAACAGTTTTATTATTTCTAACCGAGAAGCCAAATTAAAATTTTCATAGATTCAGTTTTGGGAATGTTTTCATAATGAAATATTTAATAAAACATTTCATTCCTTATTCCCGCTCCTTAGGATTTAAATTTCCAAAAACCGTGCAACATGTGTTTTTTTATTTCTAAAAATGGAGTCAAATAATAATTTTGGTGTAGATGTTCCCTTAAAAATACTTAATTGGTTCTGTAATAATTATTCATTTTCCAAGAAACTGTCACCCATTATTTTACCCCACTGGGGTTAAAATTGCTAAAATGCTGAAACACACGTTTCTTTATTTCTGACTGAGAAACCAAATAACTATCATCGTAAATATAGCTTCGAAATTGTCTTAATAGCGACATGTTTTCAAAAATACCTTTCATTCCCTATTTCACACCTTTAGGGGTAGAACTTCGAAAAATCCCAAACAATGCCTACAGTATAATATCCAAACCCTCTGCATCTTTTAAGTTCCTATCCTTAACGGTTTAGGCTGGGCGCCGATGAGTGAGTGAATGATTCAGTCGGGATATTGCCTTTTATATAAGTGTAGGTAGAGTGCACCATAATAAAAATGTGTACGTACAAATCACGTTCTTAGTACACCGAGTGTGCTACGTTAACTTCCGTATAGGGGGGCTCGATACATACAAAAAACTAAAAAAGGAACAAAAGGTTTTTGTACATATCAGATACGTGCGTTTGATTTAAGGGAGTGCAAATCCGAAACCCGATTTGTCTTTTCAAATAAAAGTGTAAATTTGTCGCTATACATAAAAGTTTTATTTACTTGATATTATTAAAATATCGTCTTTGATGTGAACGTAGGTATTTTTACCTCCTCCTTCGGCTGGCATTGTTCATTTGCTTGAAACATCTTTTTTGAAAGCGTCATAATACAAGAGGAGCAGCGCTCTCAGTGATGCGACCAAGTGGGAGGTAATGGCCCTATAGCTTCGTCCTTCCGTAGTGTCACTGGAAACCATTTGCGGAGGTTTCTGTCCTTATTTGGTACCTCAAGAAATCATCTGCAACATCTCGAAGCTTTTTGTTATCATTTGCTACATTCTGCACAACTGCGAAATTGGTAGCGTGATGTAAATGCGGACCTATGGACTTTTACAGCATCTATTGTTAGTAAATGCTGCTGAACTCCCGAGAGATCTTTCTGGAAGACGGCTGAGACAAAAGAGTACTAAGTAGCTTGTTAACGTGCTTTGTTACGTTATTAAGGTCAGCTGGTTTTACAGGACATGGAAAAAGAAACGTGCCGGAGGCTGTAAAACGAAAACAGCTGAAGGGATCATAATGCCTACGGAAAGCCGTGTGATCCCTAAAAGACCGCCGAGGCTCCAAATACGCCGCTAAAGGGAAACGTGCACGCCCACGTGACGACAGAGACGAGCACGTGCTCTCGCCGACCATCCACTGCAATCGGTATTGCTGAAGGCACAGAAAGGGAGGCTTCAAAAAAGTGCAACGGGTGTAGTGCCTTTTCCTTACAGCGCAAGGAGTGCGGAGAACGGAAATTTATCGAACGGTGCACAAGTGTACGACGAGCACTGCACGTCCGTTGCAATTACGACTCTCAGTTCGATCTCTGTGGCAAAGGCTGTCAATGTAATTCACCGGTCTTCAATAACGAGTGAATTCACCACCTGGACAATGGTATCGGCTATGCGGTGGGCGTTTCTCTATCCTGTAGACATATCTTCGATGGTTTAGAATATTTGTTGTTTTGTTCTGTAGTGAGAAATGTAACTGTAAATGTAACTGTATTTACATCAGGAGCCCAGTAATGTAGATTGTGCCTATTGACAGTGGCGTCATTAGCGAAATACCATTCATTTCCCCATAAAATCTGCCTGAAGAAAGCCATATTTACGGCTACTTTATTTACGAGAAATCTGCAGAACGATACGCAATCCTGGAAATCGTTTCCATGTAGCTGTTGGTGGAGGTGCAGCTTAAAGGGATGCCATTTTTGTTCCTCCAGAATCCTTTGTACAGAAGACGTCAATATCTCCATGTCCATTGCATTTCTTCTTTGTAGTAAATAAAATAAGAACTAGGTATTATTGGGCGAGATCTAATGGCTTCCGTAATATTAATAATAATGACCATAACAGTTATTATTATTATTATTATTATTATTATAGGTACAAATAAAACTGCAACCGGCACGATAACACTTTCGTTTACACTACAGTGAACATTCGCGCTATTTTCACTTAAGATATGCTTCCCGAGCGTGGCACGTGCTCCAAAATATTCTGTTACGTTCTGGGCAATATCAGGCGCGTCGCGGAAAGTAGACGTCGCGTTGGAAAACGCTGTGAATACGTCCTTTGAGCTTCAGCTGCATTGCAGTGGGTTTCCCCATAGACCAGTAAGTTATCGTGAAATGCCTGGCTACCAGGACGGAGCGTATTAGGTTGTGGAAAGGGGCCAAAATAAGTTTCTGTCAGTTGCACTCAACATGCAAACTTTATTTGTCAACACACAATATTACAAGGATGCAAAACACTCAAAACTTTAATCGACCTCCTTTGATTAATTTTAGGTCGTCTGAAGGCCACTCTCAAAATCCAAGACACAAGGCCTAAGCAAGAAATTGAAATACAAGGTTCTTCTGGAGGTTTCACTCAAGAATATATTCTAAATCTTCAATCTAAACAGGCTGAGGCCTTAGCAATTTAATTTTAATGGAACTTAGCTGAGGGCTGCATATTAAGCAGCAAGAAGAGTTTTAATCAAAAGGCAGAAGGCCTTAAAACATTTCATGCAAAATTCAGTGCTCGGCAGACCTGGGCGGTCACTCATCCACGTACTAGCCAAGCACGGCAGTGCTTAATTTCGGTGAGCTGACGGGAACGGATGTTACCAATGTGGCAAGGCCGTTGCACAAATGAGCGCGTTACATCGTCAGAATCCCAAGATGGTTGGAGAACCCTGCCCATAACACTCCAAAAGTTCTCCACTGGGGCGAGATCCGCCAAACGTGCTGGGTTCGGCAAGCACGAAGACAAGCTGTAGAAAGTTTTTGTACGTCCATCCTTGTGCCAGGAGGGCTGGGGGACTACGGCTGTTCTCCTTTGCAAGAAAATGAAACACCTGCGGTCGTCCTTATGTTGTCATTTATTGTCTAGCTACCAGTTTCGGCACTTCAGGCCTTAGCTGATGCTGAAGGGATTATCACAACCGGATACACGATGCATCAGTGGCCAACAACTGGTTTACTGCCTGTAACCTTGATGTCGTCTTTCCAATCAACTGTCAACAACCAGTTGTAGGCTACCGATGAATCGTACACATGAATCGTGAAAACACCTTCATCATCAACTAAGGCCTGAAGAAGGTGCACTGAAGCGCCGAAACTGATAGCTACACAATAAATGACAAAATAAGGACGACTGTAAATTTTTCATTTTCTTACAAAAACTGTAGAAACTCTCTCCATGTGCGGGCGGGCTTTTTACTGCTGAAATATAAGCCGAGCATGGCTTACAAAACGGGGCGTACAATATCGTCGACGGACTGCTGACTTTTAAGGTTGCCATGGATGACATCCGAAGAGGTCCTGCTATGAAGAGAAATGGCACCCTAGACCATCACTCCTGATTGTCGGATTGTATGGCGGGCGAGAGTCAGGTTGGTATCCCACTACTGTTTGGGTGTTTTCAGACACGTCTTCAGCTTGGAATGTCATTGATTGGGACAGAATTATCTTCTGACGAGTCTCGCCTCCAATTGTGTTCCGACGGCCAGCGGAGTCCTGTCTGAAGACGCCCCAGACAGCGGTGAGGTCCCAACATGACTGTAGACGTCGCACGATGCGGTAACCAGGAGAGATGGTCTATGGTGCCATTTATTTTCATAGCAGGATCCCTTTGTTTGTCATCCGCGACACCCTTACAGCACAGCGGTACATCGACAATATATTACGTCTCGTTTCGCTACTCTTCATGGCGATCCATACTGGGCTTGTATTTCAGCGAGAAGGTGAGTTCCCGCACACAGAAAGAGTTTCTACTGCTTTTATTTGTAATTGCCCAATCCTATCTTGGCGAGGAAAGTCTCTGGATCGCTCCCCAATTGAGAAGGTTTGGAGCATTATGGGTAGGACCCTCCAACGAGCTCGGATATTGACTATCTAATGCGCCAAATGGACAGAGCTTCGCACGATATCCCTCAGGAGGACATCCAATAACTGTAATACTCAAAGCAAGCCCGAATAACGGCTCGCATAAGTGGACCAACGCATTATTGACTTTCACCATTTGTCAAGTTCTTTGTTGTTGTTGGTATTTAGTCCAGACACTGGTTTGATGCAGCTCTCCATGCTACTCTGTCCTGTGCAAGGTTCTTCATCTCCCAGGGCGTACTGCAACCTACATCCTTATGAATCTGTTTAGTGTATTCCGCTCTTGGTGTCCCTCTACGAGCCGGCCGCGGTGGTCTAGCTGTTCTAGGCGCTCAGTCCGGAACCACGTGACTGCTACGGTCGCAGGTTCGAATCCTGCCTCGGGCATGGATGTGTGTGATGTCCTTAGGTTAGTTAGGTATAAGTAGTTCTAAGTTCTAGGGGACTGATGACCATAGATGTTAAGTCCCATAGTGCTCAGAGCCATTTGAACCATCTCCCTCTACGATTTTTACCCTCCACGCTGCCCTCCAATGCTAAATTGGTGATCCCTTGATGCCTCAGAATATGCCCTACCAACCGATCCCTTCTTCTAGTCAAGTTGTGCCACAAACTCCTCTTCTCCCCAATTCTATTAAATACCTCCTCATTAGTTACATGATCTACCCATCTAATCTTCAGTATTCTTCTGTAGCACCACATTTCGGAAGCTTCTATTCTCTTCTTGTCTAAACTATTTATCGTCCACGTCTCACTTCCATACAGGGCTACACTCCATACAAATACTTTCAGAAAAGACTTCCTGACATTAAATCTGTACTCGATGATAGCAAATTTATCTTCTTCAGAAACGCTTTCTTTGCCATTGGCAGTCTACATTTTATATCCTTTCTACTTCGACCATCATCAGTTATTTTGCTCCCCATGGATTTTAATTCCAACTACGAATTTTTCATTTCTTTCTTTTACTTGTTTCCTTTTCTTTTGTTTCCTGAAGTTGTTTATCTTCAGTAAATCATACAACATTTCTGAAATTGTGATCTTTTTTTTTTTTTTTTGTCTTGTGTCTTGGCGTGTATCTTTAGCTAAACTGGTTAACTCAGTTTATAGTTTCTCTCTTGCTATCACATATAACTGATATATAAGACATCCGGATAATAGTGTGACTGGACTATGTATTAAATATCTGACAAACTGCCTATTTGCTTCTGTCTCGGGTTCTTCGGCCGACGTTCGTCTGATGATTTTACTGACGTTTCGCCAGCACGAGTGGCTGGCATTGTCAAAGCTTGACCCTCCATTGCCGGTGGTGAACAGGAGCCGAGCTCGCGACCGCAGCCTATATGTACCTGGCTCGCCAACGTCCGAGGGCTTCTCCGAGGTCATTTCCGGTGCGGTTCTCCTCTTGCCTCCTGGCTTCCCATACTGCAGCGAGCGTCCGTCGCAGGTAGCAAGAGGAGAACCGCACCGGAAATGACCTCGGAGAAGCCCTCGGACGTTGGCGCGCCAGGTACATATAGTCTGCGGCCGCGAGATCGGCTCCAGCTCACCACCGGCAGTGGAGGGTGAAGCTCTGACAATGCCAGCCTCTCGTGCTGGCCAAACGTCAGTAAAATCATCAGACGAACGTCGGCCGAAGAACCCGAGACAGAAGCCAATAGGTAGTTTGTAAACAAGTGGCCACGAAAGCCTTAACAATTTTCTATTAAATATTTCTTTACTCTATTTAAAATATTCAGAATAATTATTTTTACTCATAGTCTCGAGTTCAGTAGTTTTTATAATTTCTCAGATATTGTTTACTATTTTCAATCTGTAATGGTTTGCAGCTATAAAACCATGATATAGAAGTTACTTTTCCATTAACTTAGAAGCAGTGCTTACCTTGATTTGCGGAATATTTATTTCTCGGGCGGACTCTATTTAATTTTAATGTTGTTTTGCGAAGGTTTAGACAATATGCGTCGTTCAACGATATTTACAGTAGAAGGGGTCTACCGATTGTCGTTGTGTACCACGTGACATTTAGCGAATCAGACCCCTCCCCCCCTCCCCTCCTCCCGATCCCGCCCATCACCATTCGACAAGATCCTACCTACGTCCTTGCTCCGCGATCGGCGAGTAAAAGTTGAAACCTTCCCGTCTCCTCTATACCTCTTTTGTGTTACGCAACCTTCCCTTTTACAATAACCTATGAAACCTTCCCTTTGGATTTCTACCTCTTGCTTAATAATAACAAATGAAATCTTCCCTTTGATATTAATTCTCTTTCTCAATCCTCTCATACAAATTTAAATGCTGCTTATTAAAAGTTATTTTCTGATTATTTCGACAAAACATAGTATGTCTCGTCGTCGTGGCCCTCAGTCGTTACCTGCAATAACCCAAAACTGTTCCTTACCTTTTTACTGTTACTGGATCGCCATCTGACTGCTACATCGAACTGCGACATGAATATACTTACTCTGTTTTATTATACTGTATTAGCTGCTGGTGGGCTGTCATAATAAGTGGCTGTATTTATTACCAAAGCTGACGTTATTCTTTAATAGCAAAGCTGACGTTATTCTATAATTAATTTGACTGAAATTACGTAATTCATAGTTAAACTTTTTCTTGACAACAATAAAATTTTGCAAAGTTTTAGGTTGATGGTTTTTGGGATGGATTATAATTAGAAATGCAATATTGCTGGCAAAAGTTAATTATATTCTGAATGAAATGATTTTACAAACGTTCAAATGGGACTTACTTTTTACAATAATCTTACAACTAGCAATGCACAAACATACCTTCAGTAGTCTTGAGTTTCTCAAAAAAAAAAAAAATTCAATAATATTAGTTCCTCATATGATAACAGTTAGCTGATCTCTCTGTACATCCGTTTATAATCTCTTGTAAATCATAGTTGGTGGGTGGAAGGCACACCACACTGCTCCTCTCAACCTCTCGCTTCAGACCTGCTACCGACTGACTTCACATCTCGCTTACTACTGACTCCTACGAAGGCTAAAGTGCGGTCTCTCCTGCCAACAATGCTTTATGGTGCAGACAATCCCTGCTACCATTACAAGATGTATCAATGCGCGGGCTTTCTCGCTCTTTTCTTAAAATGTATCCATACGCTGTCTCTCCCGCCCTTTTTAAAATTATATCAACGAGCGGTCTCTCTTGCCAACAATACTTTGGTGCAGACATTCCCTGCTACCACAATTATTTCCAACATGACAAATATTAATTATTTCTACTTAATCCTATTAATAAAATACAAACATCTTTCGTAAATTGTGGTTTGACAATAGACAATAGAAATATACACGTCTTACACAGTACTTTAAAACTGTGTGCAAGACATTAGCAACAGAAATGTGTGTGTCAAGAACGTTGTAATCATACACATGAAAACGTGGATTTGTACAGCAAAAACTACGTCTACCAACCAGTGACAAAAGAAATGATATGGAGAATAGCATTATAGTCTGGAGAAACATACACTGAGGTGGTGTGAAACTTCCACGTTTTTACTTAAACCGCTGAATGCAACTACTGAACCTTCTTAAACAGTTGAGTCCAATTGAACCTACTGTCTCGTTACTTATTTTTTATCAAATCAACACTGACTTACAGAATTTTCTGTGACAAATACATCTCAAACTTATTCTATTCATTTATGACCCACAATATACAAACGCAAAGCAATCTGACTGCAAATAGTTAACACTAAAAAATGGCCCTGAATTAGAACAAATCTCAACAATAACCCATAAATTCATAAGTCACTTACCTCACAGAAGGTCTTCATGACACAAACAACAGCAAATACAGCAAGAATACAGCCAGCTAAGTAAAAAGATTCTAACTACAGTAGGTTTTAATTACTAATAGGCAAGTGGTTAGCAAAGGAATGATTTTGTTGCGAAGCAAACAATGCATTTAACAGATTTTACCTTAATCATGTGACATCCAGTCCCAAAAGTATATATTATTGTAATAGTTCCATTTCCCAGACATTAAGACATATATTAATGATCATTTAAAATCCATTTCCAACCGACACTAAATCTCCATTTCCAGATCGTTAGCTCGCGGTAACACTGCTCACCTCTAATACTGCTATTAACTTCTAACTGCGAGGCCGACCGGCAACGGAGTTTCCTACAGAGGGCGCACAGCGGTGTCAGTGATACTAATGCACTCTTAGCGCTGCCAACATGTTGCCGTGTTTGTTGTGGTCTTCAGTCCAGAGACTGGTTTGATGCAGCTGTCCATGCTACTCTATCCTGTGCAAGCTTCTTCGCCTCCCAGTACCTACTGCAACCTACATCCTTCTGAATCTGCTTAGTGTATTCATCTCTTGGTCTCCCTGTACGATTTTTACCCTCCACACTGCTCTCCAATACTAAATTGGTGATCCCTCGATGTCTCAGAACATGTCCTACCAACCGATCCCTTCTTCTAGTCGAGTTGTGCCACAAGCTCCTCATCTCCCCAATTCTATTCAATCCAATTCTATTCAATACCTCCTCATTAGTTATGTGATCCACCCATCTAATCTTCAGCATTCTTCTGTAGCACCACATTTCGAAAGATTCTATTCTCTTCTTGTCTAAGCTATTTATCGTCCACGTTTCACTTCCATACATGCCTACACTCAATACAAATTTTTCTTCTTCAGAAACGCTTTCCTTGCCGTTGCCAGTCTACATTTTAATCCTCTCTACTTCGACCATCGTCAGTTATTTTGCTACCCAAATAGCAAAAATCCTTTACTGCTTCAAGTGTCTCATTTCCTAATCTAATTCCCTCAGCATCACCTGACTTAATTCGACCACATTCAATTATCCTCGTTTTGCTTTTGTTGATGTTCATCTTATACCCTCCTTTCAAGACACTGTCCATTCCGTTCAACTGCTCTTCCAAGTCCTTTGCTACCTCTGATAGAATTACAATGTCATCGGCGAACCTCAAAGTTTTTATTTCTTCTCCATGGATTTTAACACCTACTCCGAACTTTTCTTTTGTTTCCTTTATTGCTTGCTCAATATACAGATAGAATAACATCGGGGAAAGGCTACAACCCCGTCTCATTTCCTTCCCACTCATTGCTTCCCTTTCATACCCCTCGACTCTTATAACTGCCATCTGGTATCTGTACAAATTGAAAATAGCCTTTCGCTCCCTGTATTTTACCGATGCCAACTTCAGAATTTGAAAGAGAGTATTCCAATCAACATTGTCAAAAGCTTTCTCTAAGTCTACAAATGCTAGAAACGTAGGTTTCCCTTTCCTTAATCTTTCTTCTAAGATAAGTCGTAGGGTCAGTATTGCTTCACGTGTTCCAATATTTCTACGGAATCCAAACTGATCTTCCCTGAGGTCGGCTTCTATTAGTTTTTCCATTCGTCCGTAAAGAATTCGCGTTAGTATTTTGCAGCTGTGACTTATTAAACTGATAGTTCGGTAATTTTCACATCTGTCAACACCTGCTTTCTTTGGGATTGGAATTATTATATTCTTCTTGGAATCTTAGGGTATTTCTCCTGTCTCATACATCTTGCTCACCAGATGGTAGAGTTTTGTCAGGGCTGGCTCCCCCAAGGCTATCAGTAGTTCTAATGGAATGTTGTCTACTCCCGGGGCCTTGTTTTGCTTAGGTATTTTAGTGCTCTGTCGAACTCTTCACGCAGTATCATATCTCCCATTTCATCTTCACCTACATCCTCTTCCATTTCCATAATATTGTCCTCAAGTACATCACCCTTGTACAGACCCTCTTTATAATCCTTCGACCTTTCTGCTTTCTCTTCTTTGCTTAGAACTGTGTTTCGATCTGAGCTCTTGATATTCATACAAGTAGTTCTCATTTCTCCAAATGAGATATGCCTCAACATCCTCTAGCCATCCCTGCTTAGCCATTTTGCACTTCCTGTCGATCTCAATTATGAGACGTTTGTCTTCCTTTTTACCTGCTTCATTTACTGCATTTTTGTATTTTCTCTTTCATCAATTAAATTCAATATTTCTTCTGTTACCCAAGGGTTCCTACTAGCCCCGGTCTTTTTACCTATTTGATCCTCTGCTGCCTTCACTATTTCATTCCTCAAAAGCTACCCATTCTTCTTCTACTGTATTTCTTTCCCCCTTTCCTGTCAATTGTTCCCTAATGTTCTCTCTGAAACTCTCTAGAACTTCTGGTTCTGTCAGTTTATCCAGATCCCATCTCCTTAAACTCCCACCTTATTTAATTTTCTTTAGTTTTAATCTACAGTTCATGACCAATAGGTTGTGGTCAGAGTCCACATCTACCCCTGGAAATGTCATACAATTTAAAACCTGTTTCCTAAATCTCTGTCTCACCATTATGGCCAAACAGCGAAGTCACCGGTCTACATAATCTTTCTGAAACCTTCCAGTATCTCCAGGCCTCTTCCATGTATACAGTCTTCTTTTATGATTCTTGAACCAAGTGTTAGCTATGATTAAGTTATGCTGTGTGCAAAATTCTACCAGGCGGCTTCCTGTTTCATTTTCTACCCCCATTCCATATTCACCTACTACTTTTCCTTCTCTTCCTTTTCCTACTATCGAATTCTAGTCACCGATGACTATTAAATTTTCGTCTCCTTTCAGTATCTGAATAGTTTCTTTTATCTCATCATACATTGCATCAATCTCTTCGTCATCTGCGGAGCTAGTTGGCATATAAACTTGTACTACTGTGGTAGGCGTGGGCTTCGTGTCTATCTTGGCCACAATATTACGTTCACAATGCTGCTTGTAGTAGCTTACCCGCACTCCTATTTTGTATTCATTATTACACCTACTCCACCATTATCCCTATTTGATTTTGTATTTATAAACCTGTATTCACCCGATCAGAAGTCTTGTTCATCCTGCCACCGGACTTACTAATTCCCACTATATCTAACTTTAACCTATCCATTTCCCTTTTTAAATTTTCTTACCTATCTGCCCGATTAAGGGATCTGACATTCCACTCTCCGATCTGTAGAACGCCAGTTTTCTTTCTCCTGATAACGATGTCCTCCTGAGTAGTCCCCACCATCATCCTTTAACCATACAGTAAATCTGCATGCCCTCGGGAAAAATTACGGCTGTAATTTCCCCTTGCTTTCAGCCGTTCGCGGTACCAGCACAGCAAGGCCGTTTTGATTAGTTCAAAAATGGCCCTGAGCACTATGGGACTTAACTTCTAAGGTCATCAGTCCCCTAGAACTTAGAACTACTTAAACCTAACTAACCTAAGGACATCACACACATCCATGCCCGAGGCAGGATTCGAACCTGCGACCGTAGCGGCCGCGCGGTTCCAGACTGTAGCGCCTTTAACCGCTTAGCCACCACGGCCGGCTTTTGATTAGTGTTAAAAGGCCAGATCAGTCAATCATCCAGACTGTTCAGACTGTTGCCCCTGCAACACGTTTCTCTGGCCTCTCAACAGATACCCATCCGTTGTGGGTGCACCTACGGTAGAGCCATCTGTATCGCTGAGGCACGCTACTTACAGATGATGTACTCATTCTGATTTATTGGTTGAAGGGGCTACAATAATTACGCCACCAGCATCACCGAACCGCTGCTAACGTCACAACGTATAGTCTACAAAAAAAAAAAAAAAAGAAAAAAGCTGTAACGACAAGCCCTCTCAAGCCCCTGTAAAGACTCAAAGCACTTTGTGTGCTTTGGAATGTAATTTATTTGTCTTTTGGTTACAAAATTTTCTCAGTATTTGTTCTCCTTAGGAATGAATGCAATTTCAGTTAAGCATGTTTACTGTCGATGTTGACATTGTTGATCTACCATTAACAGTAGATATTGCATTATTTTACCACCATTTATTTTATTGTCGTTGTTATTGCATGTGTCTTGCGTATTCTTTTGGAGGGATATGTTTCCATGGATGTGTGTCCTGGTGGGGGGGGGGGGGGGGGGAATGTAAGCGTATCATGTTAATACCTGCTGTAAACAAGTGAACACCGATCCCTTGTGCCTGCTTGTGGCTACAACGTCGGTTGGTGGTTTGACCTCCCGCGAGAACTCTTCCTTGCCAAAGCGGGCCTGCTTTTTCGGTGGCTACTCCGCCAGCGATGCGATATGTGGAGAGTGGAATTCCTGGCGATGGGCGTGGCCCCGATCCCCACCCCCCCCCACCCCCCCGCCACCACCATGTCACATGCCGCGCACTCCTCGCTTCCCTAAATGGTCCGCCGGTGCACCAGCCGGTCCGTATCGGAGATCGAAGAGCCAGGCCGGGATTGGACGCGGCCTCGCACAGAGCTCATCCTCCGATATCGTGGCCGAAGCACACACGCTGGCTTGGGCGACTGCTCTTCGTGAATCGACGCTGGACATCAGGCTTTTTCTTCTCAATCACTGGCAACCAGCTTAAATGTTGCCAAACGTAAAACCGCGCGCGTCACAAAATGCTGAAACTTGCTGTCCTATACGACTACAATCAGTATCAACTGTCACTCTTACAGGTACGAACACACTTTTATAGTTCTCTGTATGTCCATCCTGTTAGAGATGGGTGCGGGACTCGGGCTGTTCGATAGGGGATGTCAAATTAAAATCCTTTCAGCCGTCAAGTTTCCAACCTTATTTTACTTAGCAACCAACTTCAGCGTTTAACAACTGTATATACACTCCTGGAAATTGAAATAAGAACACCGTGAATTCATTGTCCCAGGAAGGGGAAACTTTATTGACACATTCCTGGGGTCAGATACATCACATGATCACACTGACAGAACCACAGGCACATAGACACAGGCAACAGAGCATGCACAATGTCGGAACTAGTACAGTGTATATCCACCTTTCGCAGCAATGCAGGCTGCTATTCTCCCATGAAGACGATCGTAGAGATGCTGGACGTAGTCCTGTGGAACGGCTTGCCATGCCATTTCCACCTGGCGCCTCAGTTGGACCAGCGTTCGTGCTGGACGTGCAGACCGCGTGAGACGACGCTTCATCCAGTCCCAAACATGCTCAATGGGGGACAGATCCGGAGATCTTGCTGGCCAGGGTAGTTGACTTACACCTTCTAGAGCACGTTGGGTGGCACGGGATACATGCGGACGTGCATTGTCCTGTTGGAACAGCAAGTTCCCTTGCCGGTCTAGGAATGGTAGAACGATGGGTTCGATGACGGTTTGGATGTACCGTGCACTATTCAGTGTCCCCTCGACGATCACCAGTGGTGTACGGCCAGTGTAGGAGATCGCTCCCCACACCATGATGCTGGGTGCTGGCCCTGTGTGCCTCGGTCGTATGCAGTCCTGATTGTGGCGCTCACCTGCACGGCGCCAAACACGCATACGACCATCATTGGCACCAAGGCAGAAGCGACTCTCATCGCTGAAGACGACACGTCTCCATTCGTCCCTCCATTCACGCCTGTCGCGACACCACTGGAGGCGGGCTGCACGATGTTGGGGCGTGAGCGGAAGACGGCCTAACGGTGTGCGGGACCGTAGCCCAGCTTCATGGAGACGCTTCCGAATGGTCCTCGCCGATACCCCAGGAGCAACAGTGTCCCTAATTTGCTGGGAAGTGGCGGTGCGGTCCCCTACGGCACTTCGTAGGATCCTACGGTCTTGGCGTGCATCTGTGCGTCGCTGCGGTCCGGTCCCAGGTCGACGGGCACGTGCACCTTCCGCCGACCACTGGCGACAACATCGATGTACTGTGGAGACCTCACGCCCCACGTGTTGAGCAATTCGGCGGTACGTCCACCCGGCCTCCCGCATGCCCACTATACGCCCTCGCTCAAAGTCCGTCAACTGCACATACGGTTCACGTCCACGCTGTCGCGGCATGCTACCAGTGTTAGAGACTGCGATGGAGCTCCGTATGCCACGGCTAACTGGCTGACACTGACGGCGGCGGTGCACAAATGCTGCGCAGCTAGCGCCATTCGAGGGCCAACACCGCGGTTCCTGGTGTGTCCGCTGTGCCGTGCGTGTGATCATTGCTTGTACAGCCCTCTCGCAGTGTCCGGAGCAAGTATGGTGGGTCTGACACACCGGTGTCAATGTGTTCTTTTTTCCATTTCCAGGAGTGTATGAACAGATACCAGAAACTGTTATGGTAGGAAGAAATATTTTGAAAATATTTGTTGCTGGACGCTCTTCTACATTTCACTGACGGTACAGTGTCAAGATTTAAGGTTATGGAATTAATGGGAGGGCCTGGTGTACTAAATATGAAAAGAACTTTAGCTTCCATTGACCGCAGGAAAAATCAGTCTTGGAAGCCACCAAAGAAGCAAGAAGTCTGAAAAAGAAAAGGGGTGAAGAGCACCACCAGAAACAAGGTGATTATTGATATAGGGTGCCTTAGTGTTATGCAGGGTAGGTGGAGAAACAACTTGGCTTTCCCGAAAGTTCGCTTTTTTTATATTCTAGTATACATAGGTTAAAGACTATTAAGGATACGGAGCTGAAGTTTTGTATGCTGTCTTAAAACATACTTAACTAGAAAGCAGACTATTCTCATTACTTAAATTTGAAAATTAAAGACTTTATCAAATAAAAACTATGAGTTAATTACTGAAACATTTGATTATCACTGTTAAACATTTTTTAAACGGTAATTTATGATAGAAAAATCTTTTTGAAAGTGTACCTTAAACATAACTATGTAAAGAACGCTCAGAAAAAATCAAGCTTTTACTTTGTTTTTATTTCGAGATATGTGTACCTATTTTGTGCATTAAATAATTAAATTACTTTGTTTCACTTGCAGCACAAAGTGAAATTCAGAAAAACGTGTGAAACCTAAAGATGTAGTTCGTACATCAAATTGTTCCCAAAATATCTTTTAAAAGATAGTAAGCATAACGTGGCCACCGAGCGAGGTGGCGCAGTGGTTAGACACTGGACTCGCATTCGGGAGGACGACGGTTCAATCCCGCGTCCGGCCATCCTGATTTAGGTTTTCCGTGATTTCCCTAAATCACTCCAGGTAAATGCCGGGATGGTTCCTCTGAAAGTGCACGGCCGACTTCCTTCCCCATCCTCCCCTAATCCGATGAGACCGATGACCACGCTCTCTGGTCTCCTTCCCCAAACAACCAACCAACCATAACGTGGCTTTACAGCTTTCTTTGACCTACACTATACAGAAAACTGACAAATTTATCAAATTACCCCATTGTGTACACGAACCAATCCCCTTAGAAACAGTCGTGTGACCCATTTTAGAACACGGCTCAATTGAGTGGCACCCATTTATGCATTGAAGGGCAGCATTAATTATTACTGGTTTGGTTAACCGCGAGAGAGCGTAGCAGAAATTCTAAAAAGCGTGAACTAGCAGACACTCGCAAACGACCTTGCGAATGCCTACTTACGAAGTTTCAGAACCATCATTATATGAGGAATATTTTACAGCTGTCTACAGTTCTCTACTGTATGTACTACAAAAAAGAAACCAATATTACATTAATTACAACGCCCACAGATTCATTTAAACAGTTTTTCCTTCTGCGTTTCATACACGACTGGTACGGGAAAAGTTACAGTAAGAAGTACCTTCTTCCATCCACCTTGGAGAATGAAGGCTGAAGGATATGGAAGACGTGCTCGAATTGTTGAAAGATGGGGAAGGAAATCGGCAGTGACGTTTCCAAAGGAACGATTTCGGCATTTGCCTTATGCGATTTAGGGAAATCTCAAGAAACCTAAATCTGGATGGTCGGAAGGGGATTTGAACCGACGTCCTCCTGAATGCGAGTCCAGTGTGCTAACCACTGAGCTACCTCACTCGACGTTCTTTCGAACAGTATGGATGTAGATTTACATGGTCTATCATTACAACGATCAATCATATCAGTAAATCACTCTTGTTCCAGAAGGCACGCTTCACTCACAGTAAACTTCTAATGTCCGCGTTTGTGAAGACGTCCAATGAATATCATAAGAATCGCTTTATTCAAGAACCACAGACTCGAGTAAAACACACAGGAATGCAAACAAAATATGAAGAAACTGCAGACTTTGGTGTCTTGAACACATTTTAGATTATTGGAAAAGATTTCCGATTTTGCTGCACTTCGACGTCCTCTTGTCGACCTCTGGTAAGCCTTGGGAACCTGTAAAAATGGTATTGCGTCAGTGACTGGCTGGAAAGCACGCCATACTAACTGTACTGCATATCGACGTTGGTCTCAGCTCGTACTCACTGACTTAACAGGCCATCGTGGTTGTGATGGCTTTCCTAACACCCGGAAAAAAAATTTAATCCCCATCAGGACAAGGTCATTTTATCGACAAGTGAGGTGAAAGGTATTGTAAGGGTATACGCTAACAAAATCAGACGAAATGAAACACGCATATTACAGTAAAATGTGCCCAAGCAGTTGCATCAATACACAGTGTATCCTCCTCCTCCGGCGGCAGTGCAGGCGTGTATTCTTGCAAAAAAACGGTCATAAAGGTGCAGAATGGCATCCTGCGATAGATTGTCCCAGGTGTCTCGAAGATTTCGCTGCAATTCAGCAAAAGGTTCTTGCAGGCCTTGGAGAACTAATAAGCTCCCACTTCATGATGTCCCACGTCTTCAATTGGCGAACTGACCGCCTTCGGTAGCTGAGTGGTCAGCGCGACGGAATGTCAATCGTAAGGGCCCGAGTTCGATTCCCGGCTGGGTCGGAGATTATCTCCGCTCAGGGACTGGGTGTTGTGTTGACCTAATCATAATTTCATTCCCATCGACGCGCAGGTCGCCGAAGTGGAGTCAACTCGAAAGACGTGAACCCAGCGAACGGTCTACCCGACGGGAGGCTCTAATCATACGACATTTACATTACAATTGGCGAACTGGGATGACATTTGGCGATCTTGCTGGCCAGGGCAGTAACTGTACACCGCGGAGAAGACGCTGTGTCGCAGCAGCCGAATATGAACGAGCTTTGTCCTTCTGAAAATGCACATTACCTTCCCGTCAAAGTTATGACGGTAGCAAGGTGATAACAACCTGTGAAATGAAGCGATCACTGGTTACTTTATTCTACAGAAGCACAAAAATCATGACCGTCGGTTGCAACTGATGGTCCCCCAACGCTATGAAGCCTGCGGTGGGGCCTGTGTGTCGTAGGTCAGTGCACTCTGGAAAAGGCAGCTCCCCATATCTACGCCATAGGCTTGTATGTCCATCACTCACATACGGACAGAACCTACTCTCATCACAGAAGACAAGAGAGTGCCGTCCAAACTCCAGTCAACTCTGTAACGACACCACGTCTGCTATGCTGGGTGGTGTCTTGGTGTCAGTGGTTGCTTGACCAGAGGTATATATGATCTTAACCATGCTACAAGTAGACGCTTCCTAATGGTCCGAGATGACAACAGTTGCCACATGTTCCTAGAGATCGTCCCTTGATGGTGTGCGGTCTGCTAAGGCTGATCGCTCGACGCGTCGATCTTCACGTGCATCTATACTACGCGGACGTCCAGAACCTGGTCCAGAGGTATGGGAATATTTTACAGACCGCTGTTGACCTCAGCGACACACGACCGATACATTGTGCCCAGAAAGTGTAGCAACCTGTCCATACGATAATCCAGCTTCCCGCCGACCCACAGTGCGAGCCGTTTCAAATGGCTGAAGCTGTTCATCATGAGTATCTACTTGTCTGTGAGACACGGCTGCTCCCTAGAATGAATGTTGCTCTGCTCGCCTCTAAACTCAGTACAGTTACTGGCTGCAGAGTCAGAACAGAGGGTGAACCGACAGTCCTCCTGAGTGCCATCTGTTCACAGATGACCGTGACAAATTAAATCACTAAACTGCAGTCACTCAGTATGCGGTCACACAGTGTACTTAAAACAATCCAAAGGAGATCAAAGAGACGAAACATATTGTAGAAATTGCTACGACGTGTGAACACTCATTTATTTATTACCGCTATATTGTTCTTCCATAAAAGTGAAGAAGTTAGCATCTAAAGCACTGGCGAAGTCTATCACATTGAGTTGTGGGTCCTAAAGTACTGCTACAAAGGTTTGCGAATTGATGTTCACTCCAAAGTAGTCGGTAAAGAAAGAATTCCGCAAGAGGATCTGCAGCGAATTGACGCATGGTGCAGGGAATGGCAATTGAATCTCAATGTAGATAAGTGTAATGTGCTGCGAATAAAGATCCCTTATCATTTAGCTACAATACAGCAGGTCAGCAACTGGAAGCAGTTAATTCCATAAATTATTTCGGAGTACGTATTACCCTCGTGGTCTCACGGTAGCGTTCTCGCTTCTCGAGCACGGGGTCCCGGGTTCGATTCCCGGCGGGGTCAGGGATTTTTCCTGCCCCGAGATGACTGGGTGTTGTTGTGTCGTCTTCATCATCATCATTCATCCCCATTACGGTCGGAGGAAGGCAACGGCAAATCACCTCCATTAGGACCCTGCCTAGTAAGGCGGTGCTGGTCTCCCACATCGTTCCCCTACGCTCTGCAAAGAAGCATGGGACTTCATTACCATTAAGAGTGATTTAAAATGGAGTGATCATATAAAATTGATCGTCGATAAAGCAGATGCCAGACTGAGATTCATTGGAAGAATCCTAAGGAAATGCAATCCGAAAACAAAGGAAGTAGGTTACAGTACGCTTGTTCGCCCACTGCTTGAATACTGCTCAGCAGTGTGGGATCCGTACCAGATAGTGTTGATAGAAGAGATACAGAAGATCCAATGGAGAGCAGCGCGATTCGTTGCAGGACCCTTTAGTAATCGCGAAAGCGTTACGGAGATGATAGACAAACTCCAGGGAAAGACTCTGCAGGAGAGACGCTCAGTAGGTCGGTACGGGCTTTTGTTGAAGTTTCGAGAACATACCTTCACCGAGGAGTCAAGCAGTATATTGCTTCCTCCTACGTACATCTCGCGAAGAGACCATGAGGATAAAATCAGAGAGATTAGAGTCCACACAGAAGCATACCGACAATCCTTCTTTCCACGAGCAATACGAGACTGGAATAGAAGGGAGAACCGATAGAGGTACTCAGGGTACCCTCCGCCACACACCGTCAGGTGGCTTGCGGAGTATGTATGTAGATGTAGTTAACACGCAGTTTACAATTAATTGATGTCATCAGAAAAGAGAAACGGAGGAAAATGCAGTCATTCTCACGGCATACTTTAACCTGGCATTATTGGACCCAACGGAAATTTTATTTCTCTCATATTTCTTTCCTCCAGCGTAATTTACAATGTAATAGTAGTGAGTCCAACATCGGTGTTGGCGGGTCCAGCCGAGGCGTTATGCTCTGTGTTGTGCAGTCATCAGTGATACGCAATTCGGCTCCGAAAGCCCACATGGATGATGTTTCGTTAAATGGGTCGCACGAAGACAGCATTGAAGTCTGCAGCTATCTCCCGAAAGGTTGCCCTTGTGTCACGTTGAATGATTCTCTTCAGTCGTCGTTGGTCCCGTTCTTGCAGTACCAGGTTCCGGCCTCAGCGATGTCCCACCGCTCTTGCGCCGACTGTAACAACACGTTCAAGCTCACTTAAATCTTGATAACCTCAAATTGTAGCAGCAGTAGCCGATCCAACAACTGCGCCAGACACTTGTCTTAGATAGGCGTTGCCGACCGCAGCGCCGTATTCTGTCTGTTTACATACCTCTATATTTGAATACGCATGCCCATATGAGTTTCTTTGGCGCTTCAGTGTATTTACAGACGAAAGTTTTAAACAGCTATATCGTTAGTCAGAATCAATTAGTACATGATATGCGTTAATTTTTGTTTTAAAACGGACCCACCTAGTAAGTAATATATCAAGTAAACTGAATTTTTATACATTTTTCTTATTACGTTCGGAAACTACGAAGAAATTTTCATACCACTGCACTTTGAGTCCGATGAATGAAAGTGAATATGACCTAAAAACAATCCAATGAATTACATGTTTCTGACACAGTACGTATAGATATCAACGAAGTAAAATCAAACTACACACTCGTCATCGAACGGTTGAAGCAGATACTAGAGTAACCGCGAAAATGCAGTGTTCATTTGGTGCTTACTTCTAAATGACAGGCGCCAGAGTTCGGAGAAAATCGGTCAGAATGACGTCAAGTTATTTTAACTCTGGTTTTCCCAGCTGTTATTGTCAAGCTCTTTACGTAACCGCTCGAATGGTCACAAATTTATCACGATTTCGGCAGAGACGTGATACCTTGCCTGACGTATACCTATTTACAGATGCAATTCGGGGCCTTGGTCCTAGCTACATGGCCATCGAACAATTACGACAGGCATAATCCACTATCAGTACGGAATACGAGATCAAAGGCAGTCTCTCACCTGTTATTACTGAAGTCCTTAGCTGCAGCAACTGTCTGCTGTGCACGGCCCCTCTGTAAGTAGACATCTTGCGACGATGATTAATGGACACATGACACGGGCGAATCATTTAGCCGAACCTACAGTTGGTTTTCCCCCCGGGTTTCCTGTGACCCTCTCTTGGGTTCACATTCTTTTCTCTTCTGTATCTGTAAACATTTAGTATTACTTCTGAACGTGCTACTACTATGGAAAATTATTTGTGGCCCCAGATACAGTTTATTTTCCATGATGGTCATGTAATATCGATAAACGAATAGTACTACTATCGGACTCTGTGTTGAGGAGAAACTACGCAATACCGCTCCCTCCAAAAGTCTTAGGAATGGCTTGAGGACTCTACGCTCGTCACGTTGATCCTTCGTTATCAGTCTGAACTGCCATACAGGAAAAATGAATGGTCAATAAATAAAGACATGAGTCTTCAGTTCGACCTCTAAAATGTTTTACTTCACGAGGATATCAGTTGAAAATTAAGATTGTCCTTATATTTTAATTTAGCTTTTCGCATATAAAAGATTTCGAAAATCTGATTAAAAATAAATTTTAGACTACAGATTGATAATAAATGTAGCCATGTCCGAAGAGGACACTTAGTTTTTCGATTATGGGGACGTTGA
This sequence comes from Schistocerca serialis cubense, assembly GCF_023864345.2. Taxonomy (NCBI): domain Eukaryota; kingdom Metazoa; phylum Arthropoda; class Insecta; order Orthoptera; family Acrididae; genus Schistocerca; species Schistocerca serialis. The sequence continues at coordinate 173,195,639 of NC_064641.1, forward strand.
GTCACTGATTTTTAAGATCTAATCACGGCTTTAATCCTGAAATAGTTTATCTTTTCAGTAAACTACGCTATGATCAAGACAGCGATTCCTGCCGTTAATATGCATAAGGAGAGTACCAGTCTTCTCCAAGTGACAAACTGACGTCATTTCACAAAGAACTGACGATGCGTTCTTTTTGTATCCATCTGATCATTTTTACTCTTTATTAAGCTACCGATCACGATGTTGCATTGCATCGTCATCAACCCCTTGACAAAAGTAGATCGGATGACGACCAACCCCATGTAGTCATTGTAGGAGCCACAATAATTGGCGTCCACAGATTTCAACTCTTTTTTTCGGTGCTGGTTTTGACGTTACATTACAACGTCTTTAGTCGCTTAACAAAATTAGATAGGATACACCGCTGTCTGCAAATCTGTAATAAAAACGACGTGATCCCTTTGTGCAACTGCTGATCTTTAATTGCTGAACGGAAAGGATCGCGTTGTTGAGGATACGGGTTCCAGTTACTTAATGCCGACCCCTATTTCGACTCGCACGCGAGACTGGATTACTACTACACTTTGGTCGAGGGGCCTGACGGTGGCGTAGTGAAACGCAGAAACTAGTCGCATAAATAAATTAAATTTAAAATACATAAGGCTAAAGGTTTTTTTTAACTTTACATTTTGCGATATGGGGATGTGAGTTATCATGAAGCAGGAGAACCCTTTGTCGCAGTTTTTGCGGACGGTAATTTCCGCCAGATATGCACTCTCATACATATTCCTAATTCTCCGATGGATATCGACGTGTGTTTGTTCTTTGACAGCCATGAAAAGAATAACAGCACGTTGGTCCTGTTTGGATGCGTTTGGTAACAACGTCGGAATAGTTCACGTTTCCGCATTTACTTCATGCACGGCGGAAAAACACGAATGCCACACTGATAATTTGTCTACATATCGGTGCTTATATATACTCTGATCGGAGTCGCGACACGTTGCATATACGTTGCGGCAACGCCCCCAAACGGAAACTTTTTGGTCGCCCCTTATAATAGTTCTTGAAGAAATCGTTATGAAAAATAATTCATAGATTATCATCGGGAACGATGGAATTTTGTTTTCTGAAGGCCAAAGAAGTAAATAAAATAAGGTCTGATTTTTTTTGCAGTTATTATCATTTCAATTAAAAATTTTCAAAAAGATTACTAAAATAATTTGTTGCCTTCTTAATGGTAAAAGGACCTGCAACCAGAGCAGACTTTTTTGGAATATTAGAAAGTGAATCAAAATATCCCTAAAGTGGAATGGTAAAACAGGGAACACTGCGATGTGTTGTTGGTACTGGTGACACCGATTTAACACTTAACAGGTAGTAATGAAAGTCAAGCCTTATCCTATCAATCTGAAAAAAAATATTACTTCATAACTTCATATTAACTCTTCGACATGTACCTGCGAAAGAAATAAAGTTGGTAGAGCACTTGCTCGCGGAAGGCAAAGGTCCCGAGTTCGAGACTCGGTCCGGCACACAGTTTTAATCTGCCAGGAAGTTTCATATCAGCACCCACTCCGCTGTAGAGTGAAAATTTCATTCTACAAACAACCCCCAGGCTGTGGCTAATCCATGTTTCCGCAATATCCTTTCTTCTAGGAGAGCTAGTTCTGCAAGGTTCGCAGGAGAGCTTCTGTGAAGTTTGTAAGGTAGGAGACGATGTACTGGCGTAATTGAAGCTGTGAGGACGGGGCGTGAGTCGTGCTTGGGTAGCTCAGTTGGTAGAGCACTTGCCCGCGAAAGACAAAGGTCCCGAGTTTGAGTCTCGGTCCGACACACAGTTTTAATCTGCCAGGAAGTTTAATAAAAAATGATTGTGAAACTTTATATTTCAGATGTGGCAGTTACAAATTTATATTAATTAATTAACGGCGTGTGACGTGGGCCTCCCGTCGAGTAGACCGCTCGCCTGGTGCAAGTCTTTCGATTTGACGCCACTTCGGCGACTTGCGCGTCAATGGGGATGAAATGATGATGATTAGGACAACACAATACCCAGTCCCTGAGCGGAGAAAATCTCCGACCCAGCCGGGAACCGAACCCGGGTCCTTAGGATTGACAGTCCGTCGCGCTGACCACTCAGCTACCGGGGGGGACACAAATTTATTTGAATACCCTTCAAAATGCAGTTAGTTCAGAATTTAAAATGCTTCAGATAGAGATATGTCTCAGACAAAGAGGCAAGGGTTATCAGAAATTTATCTCGTTCACGATCCTTTTGGAAGAAGGAACTATACACAAAAGAATTCGTTGCCGCGTACAATCATACTAATGTAAAGCCAAGTGTTTGGCTCCAGCCGCCTTTGGCCATCCTCAGATCATAAAACACATATTTTGGTACAGTCCCACCCCTGAATATATCATATTCACAATATCGTCTCTGAAGTAGCGAGAGTGTGCTTCACGACTCGCCGATGGCCGATGCTGGCCGAAATCAAACAGGTCGCTTTAAATTTGTATGATTATGATGGACAATAAATTATTTTCAAACCAATCAGTCACTTTTATTTCGTCTCTACGGTAATCTCGTTACCCTGGTAACTAATATCTGGCTATTGTTTCATCCTTCACGAACACCCAGTTTAGTGAGCAGATAAGACGTCGGAACGCATCACTTAGAGGAATGGAGGGTCGCGTGGTAGGCAGTGCGTGGCCGGCTCGCGGCACGTGGACACGGCACGCAGTCGGCACGTGGAGTGGCGCGTGGCGGAGAGTGAATTATGCAGGGCGGCTGTTTCCCCTCGCGGGCAGCGCACCCATCAATCATTGACGCTCGCGGCACTCGCCGCTGCGAGCCCCACGCCGCCGCACGTTAGGAGGCCTACCTGTCAGGGGCGCACGTGTCTGCATCCAAGTCCACGGCCACCGATGTTGACAGATACCTCAGGAAAGTTCTACTCACGCCGCAACCTGAAACTCGTCATTCTCTAATCCCGTACTAAACTGCCTTCTTTTTAACTCGTCAAAGGTATTGGCCATACGTGAAGTTCGTCAAAAGTTCCATCATACACGATATAAAGTGAAGTTTCGAGCGAGGACTTTTTCATAGGGAGGACGCAGCTTGTCATCATGGATGGAGAGTCATAATCAGATACAGAAGGAACTTCATCTCTGACCCAGGAAAGTGCGCTGGAAACCTTCATGTTCATATTGTATATTAATGACCTTGCGAAAAATATTGATACTAACCTCAGAATTTTTGCAGATTATGCAATTATCAGTATGGAACTGCTGTCTGAAAGAAGCTATATTAATACTCGGCCAAATATTGATAAGATTTCGAAGTTGTGTAAAGATTGGCAGCTGGCTTTAAAGGTACAGAAATGTGAAACAGTGCACTTCACAAAATGGAAAAACGTACACTATGTGATCAAAAACATCCGGACACCTGGCTGAAAATGATTTACAAGTTCGGTAATTCTGGAATTCAGTATGGTGTTGGCCCACTCTTAGCCTTGATGACAGCTTCCACTCTCGCAGGTATACGTTTAATAAGATGCTGGAAGGTTTCATGGGGAATGGCAGCCCATTCATCACGGATTGCTGCACTGAGGACAGATCTAGATGTCGGTCGGTGAGGCCTGGCACGAAATCGGCTTTCCAAAACATTCCAGATGTGTTCTAGAGGGTTCAGGTCAGGACTCTGTGCAGGCCAGTCCATTACAGGGAGGTTATTGTCGTGTAACTACTCCACCACAGGCCGTGTATTATGAACAGGTGCTCGATCGTGTTGAATGATATAATCTCTTCCCCCGAATTGCTCTTTAACAGTGGGAAACAAGAAGATGCTTAAAACATCAATGTAGGCCTGTGGTGTGATAGTGCCACTCAAAACAACAAGGGATGCAAGCTCCGTCCATGAAAAAGACGATCACGCCATAACACCACCGCCTCCGAATTTACTGTTGGCACTACACACGCTGGCAGATGACGTTCACCGGGCACTCGCCATACCCACACCCTGACATCGGATCGCCACATTGTGTGCCGTGATTCGTCACTCCAAACAACGATTTTCCACTGTTCAATCGTCCAATGTTTACGCTCCTTACACCAAGCGAGGCATCGTTTGGCATTTACCGGCGTGATGTGTGGCTTATGAGCAGACGCTCGACCATGAAATCCAAGTTTTCTCACCTCCCGCCTAACTGTCATAGTATTTGCAGTGGATCCTGAGTCAGTTTGGAATTCTTGTGTGATGGTCTGGATAGATGTCTGCCTATTTCACATTATGATCCTCTTCAAGTGTCAGCGGTCTCTGCTGTACGTGTCCCTTCACGTTTCCAGTTCACTATGACACCGGAAACAGTGGACCTAGGGATGTTTAGGAGTGTGGAAATCTCGCGTATAGACGTATGACACAAGTGACACCCAATCACCTGACCACGTTCGAAGTCCGCGAGATCCGCGGAGCGCTCCGTCTGCTCTCTCACGATGTCTAATGACTACTGAGTTCTCTGAAATGGAGTAACTGGCAATAGGTGGCAGCACAATGCACTTAATATGAAAAACGTATGTTTTATGAGGGTGTCCGGATACTTTTGATTACGTAGTGTAACATCCTTGTGACTACAATATCAATGAGTCACAGTTGGAATCATGCAAGTGTCTGGGTGTAACGCTTTGTAGGGATACTAAATTAACTGATTACATAGTCTAAGTCGTGGGTAAAGCACGTGGTAGACTTCGGTTTATTGATAGAATGCTGGGGAACTGAAATCAATCTACACATGAGAATGCTTACAGACGCGCGTGTCACGCAATCTAGAATATCGCTCAAGTGTGTGGGACCCGTAGGAAATAGCATTAACAGGGGATAGTGACTGTATACAGAGAAGGGCAGCACGATTGATCACAGGTTTGTTTGATCCATGGGAGAGTGTCAAAGAGATACTAAAGGAACTGAACTAGAAGACTCTTGAAGGTAGACGTACATTACCACAAAAAAGTTTGTTAACAAAGTTTCAAGGATCAGTTTTAAATGATGAGCCTAGGAAAACACTACAACCCCGTAAGCATCGCTCACATAGGGACCGTGAAGAAAAGATGAGAATAATTTCAGCACGCACGGAGGCATTCAGACAATCGTTCTTCCCCGCGCTCCATACGAGAATGGAACAGAAAGAAACACAGATAACTGGTATAATGGGAAGTACCCTATGCCATGCCCTTCACGGTGGCCTGCAGAGTACAGAGGTAGATGAAGATATAGAACCAGCGAAGCACAGTGTCTATGCCCGCTCTATTTAAGGGAGGAAGTAAAGGGCATTAAAAAAAAAAATCATCCAGTTTCACAATACTATTACTTTTCTCTGGTTGAATGACGGCAGAAATTTGGGGCGAATTTCTCGCATATGTGTACAAAGATTTTATTTTCATAAGAACCTGTGGCTTAAAGCTATCGACTGAGATTAGTAAAATTCCGGTTTTGAACCCAGTTATTGTTTAAATTTTGAGTAAATATCCTCAGAAATGGCGACCGAAGACTTCCGTCATAAGGAGTCATCCTGGCCCTGCTAACGAGTTTGTCAAAGAGGGCAGAGGAGCGGACCGAGGTACAGGGCGTTCTCTTGCCCTTGGTATGGAAAACTGCCCCTAAAAGGCAGAAGAATCAGCACTGACGAACGGAATGAGGATGCAGAAGACAATGGAAATCACTGCATTAACGACACATAATATGTATCTACAGGACCTCTCCATTGTCAGATATTCCTGATTAGACTCCCTTTTAGATCACCGGAAGGAGTCTGCCATGTGGGAGGTGACCACGGAGAAAAGATGAGACAACCAACGAAGGGAGATCATACTACGAATCGGAGCATAGAACGTCAGAAGTGTGAAAGTAGCAGGAAAGCTAGAAAATCTCAAAAAGGAAATACAAATCGTAAATGTAGATATAGTGGGTGTCAGTTGAGTGACATAGAAAAAAGATAGAAATTTCTGGCCAGATGAATACAGGTAAAATCAACAGCAGCAAATAGAATAATGAGAGTAGGTTTCGCTATGAATAGGAAAGGAGAGCAGAGCGTGAGCTACTGTGAACAGTCTTGTAGTTTTTTTCGTCAAATTCGACAGCAGACCAACGCCGACAACATCTGTTATAATATACATGCCGGGATCGCAAGCAGAATAATGAAGAAACAGAAAGTATACGAGGACATTGAACGGGTAATTCAGAATGTAAAGGAAGAAGAAAATCTATTAATCGTGAGGACGAGAACGAAGTTGTAGGGGAAGAAATACAAGAAAGGGTTCTGGGAGATTGAGAGCTAAGCAGTGCGAGTGACAGAGGAGGAAGACTAATTGAGTTCTTCAATAAATTTCAGATGGTAATAGTGAATACTCTACTCTGAAATAACAAGATAATGAAGTATATTTGAAAATGGCCCAAGACACAGAAAGATTACATCATGGTCAGACAGAGATTCTGAAACGATTACAGCATTGTAAGCGCACCTAGGAGAATATATTGACCAGATCGTAATTTAGTAATGATGAGTACATTGTTTAAGAAAATCGCACGGAATAATCAACGGAAAAGGAAGTGGGATACTGAACTGAGGAAATACGATATGCGTTTGGAATACGTTAAGGATGTAGATACTGCGATAAGGATGTAGATACTGCTATAAGGAATATCACGGTGGCAGTTAAGTTGAAGAGCAGTGACATCTCTACAAAGGGCAATTACAGGTGGTGACCAAGCAAGGTAGCTCAGAAGAAACCTTAGGTAACAGAAGAAATATTCAATTGATCGATGAAAGAAGAAAGTAAAAAAATGTTCAGGAAATACATGAATACATCAATATAAATCACTCAGGAATGAAATAAATAGGACGTGCAGAGCAATCAAGACGAAATGACTGCAGGAAAAATATTAAGAAATCGATAAAGAAACGTTTGTCAGCAGGTCTGACTCAGCACATATAAAAGTCAAAACAACCTTCGGTGAAATTAAAAGCATGTGCGATAAAATTGAGCAAGCGTGGGAATTTCATTGTTAGACTCAGAGGAAAGCGCGGGTAAGTGGGAAAAGTAAAGAGAATGCCTTCATGAGAGGGAGGACGTATCTGCTGAATTGACAGAAGCAGAAAGGAAGACGTTATACATCCAGTAACAGTGTCAGAACTTAAAAGAGCTCTGTAAGACTTGAGATCCAAAAAGGCACAATGGGGAAAGTGGCAACCAAACGACTATTCATATTGATGCGCAGCACCTATGAGGCTGGCAACGTCCCATCAGGCTTTGGGAAAAATATCATCCACACGACTCCGAAGATAGAAAGTGCATAAAAATGGTGTGAGACAGCAATGCACTCTTTTGCTTGTTGGTCGGTTGGTTGATTTGGGGGAGAGAACAAAACAGCGAGGTCATCGGCCCCCATCGGATTAGGGAAGGAAGTCGGCCATGCCGTTACAAAGGAGCGATTCAGGCGTCAGCCTGAAGCGATTTAGGGAAATCTCTGAAAATGTGAATCAGGGAGCCTCCCAAATGCGAGACCAGTGCTTACAAACTTTTGTAACTGCTGTTCAGTGTACACTGGAGGAAGAAAAAATCGCAACACCAAGAGGGAGTTGTGCGTTATAAATTAAAGTTGATTGGTTTGTTCCTATATCTGTAAAATGATATCTATTAAAATTTCGCGCCATTCGCATGAGAGTGGAGCCACTATGAGGATCAAATCAGGTTTGCTTGAAATACACGAGCAATGGTCGTGGTGATAGTTATCTTTGGACATGTTGAGTTGATGTTAGGTGAGAATGCGTTTATGGCGACAAGGGCGCCACTATCAACACCTCGCTGAGTTTGAACGAGGTCGTGTGATAGGGCTACGAGAAGCCAGATGTTCCTTCTGCAATTTTTCAGAAGGACTTGGCAGGAATGTAGCCACGGTACATGATTACTGGCAACAGTGTTCACGAGAATATACAGTCAAAAGTAGATTTGGCTCCTGGCGGCCACGTGACACCACTGAGACGGAATACCACCGTGCTCAGCGTATGGCTCTGGGGTATTGTACTGCATCTGCAGCAGCAATCTCATCAGCTGTTGGCACCATAGCGACACAACGAACTACTGCAGAGCGGTTTCTTTAACGACAGTTCCGAACCAGGTGCCCTGTAGCATGCATTCCACTGACCCCAAACCACCGCCATTTTCGACTAAGATGGTGTGGAGCGAGAGCTCCTTGGAGGGCAGGGAGGAGGCCTGCAGTGTTTTCTTATGAAAGCTTGTTCTGCCTAGGTGCCAGTTATGGCCCTGTGTTGGTTAGAAGAATGCTAGCTGAGGACCTGCAACTAACCTGTCATGTTGCTAGACACATTGGACCTACACCTGGAGTTTCTGTGAGGGTTCAATTTCGTATGATAGTAGGAGCAGTCTCGTGGTTATCCTACGCACCCGGACAGAAAAATAGTACGTCAGTCTGGTGATTCGACCTGTTGTGCTGCCATTCATGGACAGCATTCCAAGGGATGTTTTCCAACAGGATAACGATCGTCCACATACTGCTGTCGTAACCACATCCACACCCGGCATTAACCGTCCCTATATTGACAGACTAAGTGCAACAAACATGAAACTCCCACAAACTGACATCCGGCACTTTTACAGCACAATGCCTGCACGTTTGCATGCTTGCATTCAAGTCTCTTGCGGTTGGTTGTTAATTTCACAACCGCAATTGCGTATCTTTCCCTTACATTAACCTCACCGAAACATCTTACCTAGACAAATTATTTCATTACTCAACTGTAATGTTGATGCATTAAGTTGTTCTGAAAGCGGTGCTGATATTCAAGATAATAATAGCGGGTTAAAAGCTGTGAGCTATCTGGGTAAGTTATCCTTGCATTACTGAGCAACTGTTTCACCAGGTATTCCCTCTAGTTTACCAAATTGCCAACCAGACTAACACTAACTATAATCTTTTAATAGTCATCTTACGACAACTGGTGATCTATTTTTATATATATAATTTAAATAAAAAGAAATGAATCAGTTCATATTTAGACATTTATTTTAACATTGATCATTGTACCGTTAAAATTTCAGCATATTAAACTTGATTCATAACTAAACTGGTGCCTTATTTAGGATTGTGAAAATGTGAGTTTGTAATCTTCTGGACACACATCAAATATGGAACCAAGATTGAGAGGCTGCATACATCCCTGCATTCAAAAAATAACACACGAAGAACGTTGTAACATATGCAGGAGGAAATTAACCACAACCAACCGATTCAATTTTCACCCAAAGAAGTTACGGTCGTAGATCAATATACCACACACTGGTATATTAAATTCATACTAATTGTCTGTGACATCTTCTCGAAAAGAATAGCTGAGGGCTACTTTGATGCTTACGCCATGTGCTTCACGTGGTCAACTTGGTTCACACAAAGAGTGTAACACCACAATAATTTTGAGAATTAAAATAAATTACATCGAAAAGAAAAACCTCAAACTGGTTACTATCGTCATACTATTAACCTGATGGGTCAAACAATTATATAAGCACGTGGTACTGGTCTCACAAAGTACACTCCACGTGGGTTCAACATAAAGAAAAGTTGCTACACTGAAAAATATTGTCAAGACGAGATGTCATAATCTCACGCACATTCGCATTTAAGATTGATGATCTTAGTTAGAGTTACGGAGCATCAACACGTGGTTCCACTTTGCTCACAAAGTAGTGACTAAGCAACTACCGGAAGATATTCTGAACTTCACACTCGGATTACACTGCTTTGCAGTTTAAGATAACATAAGATATTTTAAATCTAAACCTGTAACAAAGGTGATTAAATTTAACTTAAGAAATCTATTGTCCTACGGACTTAGCAGAGACGCGCTTAGCCGAAGATCTTACCACTTCAGACGCTCGCCATGGACAGACTGGCGTGGGCCCCTACCGAGGGTACCTCACAGATACAAACGGAAGTGACAAGAGAGGCAGCTTCCTATACCAACACGACAAGGGACAGACAGGACCACACCAAGAATAGAAACCTCTTTGCTTTTAGAAAGCGTAGCTACCTGTTCCGACGTTGGTCCTACTGTTCTCTAACAGACCGGCTTGTCTGCTACCATCGAGCATGCAACTAGAAATACATTTGCTCATTCATCCTTTCACACAGAAGGGAAGGGGGATGACAGTATCTTATCATATACAGTATATAAAAGAAAGCGGATGTAGGTTCCGTATGAGACTGTGTGACATGAATTACATATAAACTGTGTTTTAAAGTGTAGTAGTGTGACAGATCGTTCTTGATTATGTGTAAAAGTAACACATTCCACTGCTCAGTCTCCTCCCAGATAGTCAGAAACACCACAGTAAATTTAGAAGTGGAATGTATGCCGTAAATGAAAACAGATTTAAGAAATTAACATGAAAGGAAACCAACAGAGACCTTTCACAACATTAATTATTTTTTAATGCTGTGATATTATTCCGTCAGTGTGTATATCGAAGATGCAAAGACATAAATAAAAGAAAGTTTCACAGGTGGAATTAAAATTGAGTGTTGAAGGATACCAACGACAAGATTCACTGATGAGATTGCTGCCCTCAGTGAAAGTGAGGAAAAATTACAGGATCTGTTGGACAGAAAGATCAGTCTAATGAGCGCAACATATGGATTGAGAGTAAACAGGAAGAAGATAAAAGCAATGAGAAGTAGCAGAACATCAAAATTGGTGGTCATGTAATAGATGAAGTTAAGGAATTTCGTTACCTCGGAACCAAAATAACTCAAGAGGGCGATGCAAGGAGGTCATAAAAAGCAGACTAGCACAGGCAAAGAGAACATTCCTGGCCAAGAGAAGTCTACTGGTCTCCAACATAGACTTAAGTCGAGAAAGAAATTTATGCAAATTCACTTTTGGAGCATAGCATTGTATGACAGTTAAATATGGACAGTGGGGGAAACGAAACGGTTGACAGTCGAAGCCTTTTAGTTGTGGTGTTACAGAAGGATGTTGAAAATGAGGTGGACTATTTAGATAAGGAATGAGAAGCTTCTCTGCATAATCAGAAAAGAAAACACTGGCAGGAAGACGGGACAAGATACTAGAACTAGTGTTAGGGCACCAGGTATTAACCTCTATGGTATTAGAGGGAAGTGTACAGGGTTAAAAATTGTGGAGGAAGACAGAGATTGGAAGGTATTCACCAAATAAATGAGGACATAAGGTGCAAGTGCTACAGTGAAATGGAGTCTGGCGCAGGAGAAGAATGTGTGTTCGTATCAGTGTCTTCGTTTACCTTTCGGAAATTTTCATTTTTCCTCGTATAAGTTCACTACTGTTTAATTAGTAGCACAGCGAACATGCCTTCGTCGTACTCACTTTTAACAGCAACCTCAAGCCCTGAACTGATATTACCGTCATTATGAGTGACTGCTAAAATCTTGAAAAATAATAGTTCAAGTTTCACGACATCTTTGAATTTATCGTCAAATATGTCGCCATGGCAAATATGCCTTTCAAATAATTACGTGCACAAGCAGCGGTATGGTCCCCATTTGTGCGTAACATGGTCGGAGTATTTCTGCGTAATTCCCGACATCGTTTTGTATTTCCCTTGTGATCTACGTAGTATCCACATTCAAGCCTTTGACGTGGCCATGCAACTCGCGTCCATATTCCGTCCCCAGGCTTGACAGACTGCAAACGGTTCATTCAAATGATGCGTATTGTACGCACTATTCGTGGTGCAGTTCAGACGAAACCGACGGCAGAAGAAAGGTTACAAATCCCCTGGCTAAGGTGAGAAGTACGCTCACAGTATCCTTGCAAGCACTCAACATTATACCGATTAGAAAATTCCATCGACTAGTTAAAAAAAAAGGGCATTGTAGAATATGCTAATACATAATGCCCTACGTACAAATAATGTCAGGAAAAATGACTTAAAGTGTATTTATAACGCCAAGTTAAGATCTAAGTAGCTCTGCTATCAAAGACGCCAAGCGCGAGCCCCACTTCGGCCTGAGCCACGGATTAATTAGGGTTCAAAGACAAACCTCACGTTACAGAGTTCCTTTGTGTCAAACAGTCTTAGTAAACATGTCTATTTCTAAACGTTTGAGCGACGGAGGGTTGAGTTATTTGAACAAATATTGGTCCATTTTAATTAGTGCAGTTGGAGACTTTCAGCTTGAATTCAGGTGTCGTTTTGGGACTCTGGAAACGCTATACATTCTTTGGGTATTGATTAAACGATGCCATGACGTTGATGTCGATGTTTATGCTTGTTTCATCGATTATGAAAAACTACGAAATTGATTTGCAAATTGCGAAAGCATTCTGACGTCAGTTGTAGTATTTATTAGTGACAGATGAACATATCTGCTGGATCGGCACTCGAACCCGGATTTGTTGCCAATAGCGACGTGCTTGATGTGCACGCATGTCTGAGGGACACTGTAATGTGAAGACACAGACATTACATAAACACAGACATTGTAACCAGCAATAATGTCTCCATTCCTCGACGGGTTACAATGACGATAAAATACCTGTCTCTCCCTTAGCGGGAATGAAGAGCTGTGAGCCCATAATAGTTGTGGACTCCGTGACATATGGAAGGTTGGGTCAGTCCTGAAAGCGTGCTCGGACAGCTGAAGTCGTTAAGATGACCACTCGCGATAAGTAGGAAATTTGGTCTCGAGTCCTGGTACAGCACAAATTTTCATGTGTCGCAAACAGCTGAAGCAAATCCACATTACCAAAAGGTGAAACTATTTTGTAATATTTACCACAGCTATAGCCCTCAGAACACACAGACATTGTAAAACGCAGACACATTGCAAATTAAAATGTGTTTTACGTGACTCCAAGGGCTGAAAACGATGTTACAACATTGTCCCTTCCCGTCGCGGGAGTCACATACTGTGTGAGCATTACGGGATGACAGTGTGGCCCATGGATGTTTGAGTCATTTTCATTTTGGGGGGGGCGGGGGGGGTCGTGCACAGTCAACTGACGTGGTTAGAGGCGACCGCTCGCTATAAGCGGGAAACCGGGTTCGGGTCTCGATCCGGCACAAATTTTCATGTGGAGCTAATAAATAGTACAGCTGATGTCCAAAGGATTTAGCTTTTTGCGACACAATTTCGTAATTTTTTATAACGGATGAAAGAAGCACAAACATCGACATAAACATCACGTCAAGGTTGGATCAGTATCTGAAGACCGAGTGGTGCCAAATGAGTCCTAAAAACACTTCTGTATCCAAACTGTAATATGCGGTACAAGCGATGTCGTATATGCGAGTTGCGTATACGGGGCTTTCAGAAATTCCCGTTACAAACGTCTAGGAGTTATAGAAGGAAGTGAGTACATACTATTTTCAATAGGAATCCGTGTCTGGAAGTTTCAATTCAAACGTTTAATCCAACCACGTCTGCTGGATGAACTGAATTAGGCGTGACGCAGTACAATTATTACGTAAAAATTCGAAAGGAAACAGAACGAAATATCCATTTATCACTTAACCACATTTGTTTGTACTAAAACTTAAACATTATGCGTTTACATTATTCCAAAAAAGAAAAGAAACCAGCACACTGCTCGTACGGAAAACTACTGATTTGTTACAGAAGCGCCTCAATGTGGCTGTCTGCAGCTCGTGGTCTAGTGGCGAGCGTTGCTACCTCTGGATCACGGGGTCGCGGGTTTGATTCCCCGCCGGGTTGGGGATTTTTTCTGCCCGGCGACTGAGTGTTGTCCTCATCATTCCATCATCATTAATGGAAGTGGCTAGATTGGACTGCGTACAGATTGAGAATGTGTACGGGCGCTGATGATCACGCAGTTGTGCTCCCCACAAACCAAACAAAATCATCATCATCGATGTGGCTACCACAAACGTTTTTACAGACATTGTATCTTCTATGTATGTTCTGGTGCACAATCTCCATTCCACTTGGTGTCTCTGCAACGTCTAGTGCAGCGTCCAGAACACATGTCACTAGATCTTCCTCCGTCTCTACAGGAGTCACGTATATTAAACTTTGTGTACGACTCCACAAGAAGTATCCCACAAGAGTTAAATCTGACGATCACGGCGGTTGCGTGGCTGGATAACCTCAGCCTATCCATCTCTCAGTCTCTCATCATCTCGTCTGTTGAGACGTCTCCGAACCACACGTGAGAAGTGAACTGGTGCACCATCAGGCTGAAACCACGTTTACTGACGGACATTTATTTGGCGCAGCTTTCAAAATCGGATCCAATACGTTTTTTAGGAATATAAGGTTTGGAGGACCAGTAAGCTTGAGTGGAAGGAGGTATGACCCAATCACATGAACGTCTAGAATACATGCCCTCAAATTAATATGAAACGGGAAGTGAAATTCACGAACACACGTAGCTCGAGGGGTTTCGTTTGTCCAAACGTAGCTGTTTCGCGAATTCAAAACGCAGTCCCTAGTTCTGTGAAAAGAACTCGACGTGGAAACAGAGGTGTGTTGATGTAGCGGTGCAGGGTCAAATAAAATGGCTCTTTGCACTATGGGTCTTAACATCTGTGGTCATCAGTCCCCGAGAACTTAGAACTATTTAAACCTAACTAACCTCAGGACATCACACACATCCATGCCCAAGGCAGGATTCGAACCTGCGACAGTAGTGGTCACGCGGTTGTAGACTAAAGCGCCTAGAACCGCACGGCCACACCGGCCGGCAGCGGTGCAGGAACCACGTGCAGTGAGCAACGAGTTGTGGAAAATCGGCTGGACCAATAGCGTGTATTCTTTGAAAGTGATATGGATATAATTATTGCTCTCGCAGAACGTCACAGACAGTACTGTGACTAACGCCTATCGCACACTCAGCTGTTCGAGTACTCGTTGACGGGTTGTCTGAAACGCGATGCAGTACATCTTCTTCAAATTCGGGCTTGCGGCGCTGCCGTGGAGCACCATATCCAGCCTCATCACGGTGAAGATACCTGTTGCTGCATAGCTCCGGCAAAAGGTTCGTGCGATTACGTGCTTCGTTGCGGGAAACGTTCGTGATACAGCCCACTAGCAGCTCTTCCGTCACCTCGAGCCTCGCTAAATACAAGGAGCATGTTTGTGTATTCCAAAGACCTGTAACAAGCCATGTTTACTGTATCGGAGACCCACTGCCTCTGAATCGGTCTCGCAGCTAGGCGAACGTTCAGTGGCATCAGGTGACCGTGTGACGTAGTATACGTAAGCCCGTCTACTCTACTGTATAGTAGGGAAAACAGCTCTTGGGCTTTTCTCTTTCCCTCAGTTGAAGTGGACGTGTTACACCTCTGAACTGATTCCGTTGTAGAATGCAAACGGTATGTTTCTGGGCATGGGTTACTGTTCAAAACGTTACGTACTCGCTCCCAACTACAAGTCCTAGTAGTTTGAAACGCGAATTTCCAAACACCCTGTATGTTAATACGTGTATGACACTCGCATCTGATGGAGTGGTCCGCAGCTCGTGGTCG
Organism: Schistocerca serialis cubense; assembly: GCF_023864345.2. Classification (NCBI taxonomy): domain Eukaryota; kingdom Metazoa; phylum Arthropoda; class Insecta; order Orthoptera; family Acrididae; genus Schistocerca; species Schistocerca serialis. The sequence goes on from NC_064641.1 coordinate 173,211,161, forward strand.
TGCAGTAGCGTTCTCGCTTCCCGCGACCGGGTTCCCGGGTTCGATTCCCGGCGGGGTCAGGGATTTTCTCTGCCTCGTGATGACTGGCTGTTGTGTGATGCCCTTACGTTAGTTAGGTTTAAGTAGTTCTAAGTTCTAGGGGACTGATGACCATAGATGTTAAGTCCCATAGCGCTCCGAGCCATTTTTTTGATGGAGTGGGCAGAATATTTATCAGTGTCATCGTTGAGATATTTTCATTCATTCACTTTTGTATTAATGAAAGTATTACCATAGAGTGACAGTAATGTATTTCACAAATAAGCTGTAGGTCGTACAGAACGTCCAGCATCAAATATGAATAATCAAAGTTTTTATTCCAGATATATTCTGAACTTTAATATTCAGTATGTAGTTCACAGCCCGCCGATGGCAAAATTGTAATTAGTTCGTGTCGAAACCTTTCCTTAAAGAATTATTGAAATATGTTATTTACGAAAACCATATGCACTTCACAATCGTCCCTGATTGTCTTTTTTAGTAATGACGTACCTTATTTGAAAATTCTCATTTCCTTTCAGACGTTTTATTCCAGAATGGGATTTTCACTCTGGAGCGGAGTGTGCGCTGATATGAAACTTCCTGGCAGATTAAAACTAGGTGCGGGACCGAGACTCGAACTCGGGACCTTTGCCTTTCGCGCGCAAGTGCTCTACGAGGAGACGAGGTACTGGAAGAATTAAAGCTGTGAGGACGGGGCGTGAGTCGTGCTTAGGTAACTCAGTTGATAGAGCACTTGCCCGCGAAAGGCAAAGTCCCCGAGTTCGAGTCTCGGTCCGGCACAGAGTTTCAATCTGGCAGGATTTTTCAGATGTTTTATTTATTTTTGAAAATTTACTATTCGAGAAATAATTTCTATTGAAAGTTACAGTAATTAAACATAAGTAACAGTTTTCTGCACTGTAAATATTATTCTGTACTTTTCCTGTCTCTTGCGATACTGCCGGCCGCTGTGGCCGAATGGTTGTAGGCGCTTCAGTCCGGAACCACGCTGCTGCTACGGTCGCAGGTTCGAATCCTGCCTCGGGCATGGATGTGTGTGATGTCCTTAGGTTAGTTAGGTTTAAATAGTTCTAAGTCTAGGGGACTGATGACCTCAGACGTTAAGTCCCATAGTGCATAGAGCAATATGAACCATTTTTTTACGATATGTGTAAAATTTACTAGCCGTTAATTCGTAATTTTGTGGAAATTGTCCTCTCTTTAAATGGGGTGCAAATGGGTTCAAATGGCTCTGAGCACTATGCGACTTAACTTCTGAGGTGATCAGTCGCCTAGAACTCAGAACTAATTAAACCTAACTAACCTAAGGACATCACACACATCCATGCCCGAGGCAGGATTCGAACCTGCGACCGTAGCGGTCGCTCAGCTCCAGACTGTAGCGGCTAGAACCGCACGGCCACTCGGTCCGGCTTTAAATGGTGCTGTGGACAAATTTCGTTTCCTTCTACGTTGAGGACTTTCCCCGTATAGTCTATATGCAATCGAGTTTTCTGTTATAGCTTTTCCTGGCGTATTTTGCGCCATAGTTGTGACATTTCAGTTAATTTAAGAGTACAAAAGTGCATTTACTGTGTTAATAGAATTGCCTCTGAACCCAGCCTAGACGACGAGACCACGTAAGAAATAGGAAAGATAAGTACCTGAAACATTTTAATTGACTTGAAATATTTTAACAAATAATATTTCTGTGAAACATCTCTATCCTGTGGAATGGATTTACTGCAATAAAACTGTTTGCTGTATTGAATGAAATGTGACAGCATTTTCAATGTGTAAAATTCTCCTACGTTTCTGTCCTCAGGAGGAAAATTAGAGAGGTGACTGAAATTGCCAGGCGACCCGCCAACATGAATAGAGACGATGGGTACAGGCTTCCGGCGTCTTGGCTGCCTACAGGGACAGCGCTGCAGAAAGGCAGCTCGTGCGAAGCAACACACTCCGGCGTACGGGAGACAACAGCGGCCGCAGGCACACAGGGTACTGTCACACCTTAGCCGGCACTAGGAATCAAGTAAACAGCGCTACGTCACAACTTCCACCCGTTTTCCATCCGTCTATTTCCACCAGTGGTAAGCAATAAGCAAACAGCAATTAAAAAATATTTTCACCAAAGAAAATAAATAATTCAAACACCAATAAAGGATGTATAACATCTCTTCTCCTCATTCTCAATACCCTCTCAGATAAAAACAGCCTCTTTCGTCAGTACGTGACAACCAAGACTTTTCTCATTCAGCATTTAGAAGATACACCTCCATGAAGGCCATTTGCAGTAGTGGCCAAAACTTCGGAGAATTTTGCACATTGAAAATGGGGTCACACAACTAGAAAAATTTTATTGAAAGTGCCAACGTCGGCGGAAGGCTACTCTTATATTTGTTGCATATGGAAAGGCACTTGCAATGATAGACGATAACCGTTTAAAGTAAAACAAAAAATAAATTTCAAATTTGAGAGAGTTTTAGACTCTCTAAAAATTACATGATAGATAGAAGATGCTATAAAGGGCAACGACGATAACTGAAGACATTTAACCAAAAATGAGATCCGCATAGAGCTACCACTGCGTAGTTTGAAAATTTCTCTATCATGTGGGCCAAGAATGAGACTTGCTTGTGGAACGAGATAAGAATAACCTAGGAAAAGGACTTGTCGACAGCTGATTGAGACGAGAACCAGATATGTCCAGAATTGCCTTGTCGCTGTACCAAACAGTAGTCAGATTCTTGTATGTGAAAGGTGTAGTAAAGTGTATGTACAAAATGACATTTTAAATAATTAATGTAAGGTAACCATATATAAGCACTTTTCACTTCTGCTCTTGGGCTTTGGATGATTGATAGACTATGTATTTTAATGGAATGTTTACTGTTTGCTATATCTGCTTATTATAATGCAGTTTTGGCTTGTTTTCGTAAAATCTGTCATACGTCTTTTCAATGCTAACGGATGGCGACACTCTCGGTAGTAGTTGAAAGAAAGCAGTGGTTACAGTTAGTTCTTCTTGCATTGTTTCAGAGTACATAGTTCACTGTGGTAAACCATTATCACAACTTATCTATGATGATTTTTCATTCAGAAAATTTAAAATACACTGAAATTTTTCCTGAGAAAAAAATTTATAAAATGCCTCTGCCAGTTAAATTTGAGAAATATAAATACATCATGACGGTCGGGAGAGGGATATGCCAGCCTAAGGAATTGAATTTTATAATAAGCTGGTCTGTGAGAAAGTTGTTTCGGATGCTACAACCATATCCATTTCATCAGAAGGAGAAGCACAATTAACTTCTTATTAAGCGTCCGAAGATATCACTTTCACTATGGTATCAGTTTTTTTGCAATTCTCGAACTCCTCATAATATTCAGTAGTCTATAACGTGCTAATGATTGTTTCTTCAGTTACTTGTTTATTCATTTGCCACCATATTCATAAAAGGGAATTTTTTATTGCAAGAATCGCACAAATCCATTTTTCAAAAATTCAGTAAGTGTTGTAATGTATTTTTGTTTTTATATACAGACTAATTCTTATAAACGTTTAAAATCTCCGAAGAGACACAGATGACGTTGAGACAAGTAATTTAATGTAAGACACCTAGGGCCGGAAATGTTGGAAAATACCCCTAAAGTGAAAAATTGGAAATTTGTGGTAAGATATTATGGGACCAAACTGTTAAGGTCATCGGTCGCTATGCTTACACACTATTTTAGTCTAACTTAAACTAACTCACGCTAGGACAACACACACATCCATGCCCGAGGGAGGAATCGAACCTCCGACGGAGGGAGCCGCGCGGACCGTTTCAAGACGCCTGAGACCGCGCGGCTACCACGCGCGGCCCCCAAAAGGGAGTGATAGATGTTGAAAACGTGACTTCACCAGACGACGTACCTCGCTGCCTATGCAGCGGTTGGGCTTGTCGATCCTACTCTCGCTGGTATTGTGTAGTGCTACACATCATTCTGCTAGGCTACTATGTTTTCATAAATGTAAACCGATTCACTGTAATCTTGTATCTCCACTACCGGGAGCGCTACTTTATCATACCAGATAATACAAGAACGAAAACAGAGAACCACAATGCAACAATGTGTATGGAACTTCCCCATACCGGCTAGGGCACCGGCCGCGGTGGTCTCGCGGTTCTAGGCGCTCAGTCCGGAACCTCGCGACTGCTACGGTCGCAGGTTCGAATCCTGCCTCGGGCATGGATGTGTGTGATGCCCTTAGGTTAGTTAGGTTTAAGTAGTTCTAAGTTCTAGGGGACTGATGACCACAGAAGTTAAGTCCCTTAGTGCTCAGAGCCATTTGAACCATTTGGCTAGAGCAGAATCGACAAGTCCAACCGGTGCACGTCCAGTGAGGTACGTCATCTGATGACGTGACATGTTCAGTATTTGTCATACACTTTTGGCGTATTTCCCGACATTTGAGGCCCCATGTATCTGAGATTAAATTGCTTGTCTCAGTGTCATCTATGCCAGTTTGGGAGTTTTTAAACGTGGTAAGCTATTACTTTGTGCTGGTGGCTAAAATAAAGAATGTTAAAAGAACAATTAAAACCTTCTTAACGATTTCTGAACAGTTCTTTTGTGTTTTACAAGAAGTTATGTAAACATGATTTACTTGATTATCGGACTAATGCCTTCAAATAAGCCGGCCGGGGTGGCCGAGCGGTTCTAGGTGCTACAGTATGGAACAACGCGACCGCTACGGTCGCAGGTCCGAATCCTACCTCGGGCACTGATGTGTGTGATGTCCTTAGGTTAGTTAGGTTTAATTAGTTCTAAGTTCTAGGGGACTGATGACCACAGAAGTTAAGTCCCATAGTGCTCAGAGCCATTTGAACCATTTTTGAACCTTCAAATAAACAAGTGATGTTCCCTATTACGCAACAAAGACACTCCGCTAAAGGCAAACAAATTTAGTGCGGTAGAAAAGTTATTGTGATAATAACTTTCTGTCAACCCGCCCTATGCCGAATTCGGAAAAAGTAGGGGAATAGCTGTAACAGCAGCGTTGGTTCTTCCCTTACAGCTGCTGCTCAGGTCTGCTTCCGGCACCGAAACACGGCTTAGGTAACTTCGGTAAAGTAGGACTCGCAGTGCGGCTCGTGACGTCATAGACGCTGGTAGGCAGGTAGCGGTGCTGTGGCCATCAGCGCTATTGGCTGATTAGACGCCCAGGCGGCCGGCCGTTAAGTGGAAATTCATTAGAGGCGCGTCCCCCCTCTTCCCCCCACCCTATGCCGCGCCACCCACGCTGGTGTTTGGCCGGGGATGTCGGGGGGTAATCAGGCCAGGAGCCAGCCGCTGCGCCAATCACGGCCAGCCTCGCAGCTCATTCGCGGCGGACGACATACAGGACGCATCCAAAAGCCGTCGGCCGGCAGACTTCCTCAGTTTATTCGTATGTGCGCTATTTAACCAGGTCTTCAGCAGCACTAGACATTTTATGTTTCACAGTCTTGCGTTAGCAGTGATTTTACAGATAAGCTGATGTCATACTATAACATCCCTCTGCTTCCCGGGATTTGCGAAATTACAAGTTGACAATGACCGTGAATTATGAATTTTGACCCGCGTCGGGATAAGGCATCCGAATCTGAAGTAAATAATGATTATTCCGCGGGAAACAGGAGACGTTATAGCTTGATCGATATTGAATGAGTAATTTCATTCAATAACGGTCGGTAAATGAAATAATGGAAATAATTTGGAAATAAATTTTGCCAGTGGAAATTTTGTCGAAAGAAATGATTAAGTTGTAAAAGCAAAAAAAAATCGGTCGCCAGCTCAACTGATGAGCGACAGTACTGTTAAGTACGTGAGTAATTGTGTCAAAAATAAAGTTTACCTGTTTGTAGCGCAGCAGGTGGGACGGGAACTTTTACGTAACTGCTGTGTCAGGCTCAGTAGTTATAGAAAACAATGTCATAACAATCTAACTACACTTATTTTGTTCATAATTTGTCAGCTAAGTGCAATGCTGACAACACAGATAATTATCTATCGAGATTTTGAATAATGGACTGGAATTCTGTCTTTAAAATTAGGTGCTTTGCACAGTTTAATGTACGGATAATGAAATATATTTTCAATAATTGATTAACTATGTTTTGACTGATAATAATTCATTAATTGGGGAATTGTCAGGTGTAATAAGCTTTATAGTTTCATGAAATATCCTTGAATTAACTTCAGCTGAATATGCATTGAAATAAATCTTAATAATCAAATTTATTACTTCAGTCTATTATTAAGTTACCACGGTTGGCGTAAGCTTATTAAGTGCAGCAATTTACTACGATAACCAGTCTGAAATTCACTCTTCACCGTCTATGCGAATAATTTGATAATTAACATATTTTCTCTTGATAATATCGTGACACACTCGGTTCAATAAGGTAAGGATTGGAAGCAACCTACTTGGTGTTATTGTCTGGTGAAATGTAACCGCAACACTTCGATAATAAGGTGCTTGTTATCAATTGTTCAACTTCAGAGAAAAGCACATTCACTGGCAAACCTTCCACAATTTTATCCTACGAAAATTACGTAGATCTTACTTCCCTCGTTGTCGGTGGATCGACGGAAGTCCACGGCAGCGACACAATGGGATCGGGCTTTTACTGTTGCGACTTGGGCCCACAGTGCGCTTCACATTTAAGTCCTCGTTTCTTCAGCACTATGACCATTAATCCATAATAACTTGCCCGACCATGCTTCCATATATGCCGACCACTACTTTCCCGTCGTACTTAGATCCACACACTAGCCGTTAGATGTAACACAGCTAGGACTAGCAGGACTAGGAGTGTACTTCTTACTCCGAGCACGGCGTCACTGCTACTACTACCCGCTGGCGCGCTCCCGCGCCCAGAGGCGCTAAAAAGCAATCTCTCTGACTTCAACGTTAACTAAATATGCCCTGACTTGCCAGTGTTAAATATTACATAATTTAAACATAGTATTTACAATACATATTTACACTAGACAATACATCGTATACAAACAGTTTCATGTGTTAAGTAAGCGAAAAAATCATAGCAAGGACTGCGTTGTAGCGTCACAGTACTTCAACAATCTGACTATCCCTTTCTTTCATAAACAAAATAGAACATGAAAACCTGGAACTTGCTTGAGACTACGCATTAAATCTAAAACAAATTATTTTGTAGACCCTGGTCCCCAGATTTGTAAAGGCCTCGTCGCTACTGCTGTGGAGGCCAAGTTGCCAATGTAGTTAATTACGGTAGGCCTAGCTTGTGTGCTCGTGAAACAGCTTCTAGTGCAGTACACCGCTAAGACAATTTCTCCCTGCCACTGTTACACAGCGCTGTCCCCGGGCCAGGTAACAGGATAGGAGAACGAAGGTTCTATGACACTCCAACAAATTAGTAACACACTCATACAAATTTGATAATAAAGGTTTACTTAACTTTGTGACTGCTTGAAATGATTAAGTCTACAACACTGCCTGTAATACAACACAAAAACGGCCCTCAGTGGCTAAGTGCAGAAAATCTCAGGTAAACTTCATAGTACATTGCAAATGCAATTTACAACTGTCTCTTCACTTCTAAGAGTGTGCTAAACGACGTTCCCTGTCTAAGTCGGCCCTGGACGATGATCTATAACCAAGTGGGTGAGAGCTGCTCTTCTATCTTCCGATTAGGCTTCTGTACGTTGTCGTCCAGTCAGTAGTGGATTGTACTTCGCCGGAAATTGGCTGAGGCTGAGTCGATATCTTCATCCTCAGCGCCGCCCGTGGCGCTGACGGAACACGCGCGAGTGGCGAGTTTCTATGGCACTGGCACCAGCTTGCACCTTTGAGTCCTGTGGTGCTCTTATCTTGGCTGTGTCTTGTTTGCAAGACACAGCAAATTAAATGCAGCCCAAGAACATTCATGAGCCGCGCGCGATTAACCGAGCGGTCTGGGGCGCTGCAGTCATGGACTGTGCGGCTGGTCCCGGCGGAGGATCGAGTGCTCCCTCGGGCATGGGTGTGTGTGTTTGTTCTTAGGATAATTTAGGTTAAGTAGTGTGTGAGCTTAGGGACTGATGACTTTAGCAGTTAAGTCCCATAAGATTTCACACACATTTTTGAACACTCATGAACACAAGAGAAAGGACGAAATTACGTTCAGACTATGGAGGAACATAACGCAGAGGCAACAATTTGAAATTCACAACATTTCACTGTCGTATTCGACATGAAATAAATATCTATGACCAAAGTACATTACTAATTACAAAGGCTGTTACAAATGGGCACGACACGCCCCCATGCCCTACATTACACCAACAGCTGCCGCCTGGTGTATCATGAACAGAAAATTTCTAAAGCAAGAAACGAGCGTATTTGTAACACCAAATGAAACGATTTCACAAGCTCACAACCTTGCCCGAACTCGGGACTGTTCATGATCATGGCAATAAATATAATTAATAAAATATTTTTTATAAGTAATCAAACTTTAAAACCCATCTTTGCATGAAATATACACGGCGTCAGTTAATGGCGCCGCAAACTTACTCACCACTTACTTTGCTTAAAAAGGACAATACGCTCTAGTAATAACCGTCCAATAACAAACAATTAATGAACGTTTGCTGTGATTAGCTAATGGGCCAATTATTGCAAATTTAGGATTATTAAAAATGAGTGCATTTCAATAAATTCGGCTCGCTTAAGACAATTCAATACAATGAATTTCTCACAAAAGCTTTGAAAGGAACTTCAACACACATATGAAAATAAAACACCTATTTTTTGAAAAGCAACCAGCACATTGACATACCAAATCCACAAAAGGCTAATAAAGCTCAGTGCTATTAGGAGCGGCGAAAAACACACTGAAAGGTCTCTGTTGGATTCCTTTCATGTTAATTTTTTAAAACTGTTGTCATTTACGGCATACATTCCACTTCTAAATTTACTGTGGTGTTTCGGACTATCTGGGAGGAGACTGAGCAGTGGAACGCGTTACTTTTACACATAATCAAGAACGATTTGTCACACTACTACACTTTAAAACACAGTTTATATGTAATTCATGTCACACAGTCTCATACGGAGCCTACATCCGCTTTCTTTTTATATACTGTATATGATAAGATACTGTCATCTCCCTTCCCTTCTGTGTGAAAGGATGAATGAGCAAATGTATTTCTAGTTGCATCCTCGATGGTAGCAGACAAGCCGGTCTGCTAGAGAACAGTAGGACCAACGTCGGAATAGGTAGCTACTCTTTCTAAAAGCAAAGAGGTTTCTATTCTTAGTATGGTCCTGTCCGTCCCTTGTCATGTTGGTATAGGAAGCTGCCTCTCTGGGACTTTGTATCTGGAAGCACCCCTGGTAGGAACCCACGGCAGTCGGTCTGCGGCGAGCGTCTGAAGTGGTAAGATCTCCGGCTAAGCGCATCTCTGCTAAGTCCATAGGACAATGGATTTCTTGAGTTCAGCCTAACTGAAAATTTAATCACCTTTATTTCAGGTTGAGATCTAAAATATCTAATGTTATCTTAAATTGCAACGCAGTGTAATTCGAGTGTGAAGTTCAGAATATCTTCCAGTAGTTGCTTTGTCACTACTTTGTGAGTAAAGTGGAACCACGTGTGGATGATCCGTAACTCTAAGATCATCAATCTTAAATGCGAATGTGGGTGAGATTATAACGTCTCGTCTTGACAATATTTTTCAATATAGCAACTTTTCTTTATGTTCAACCCACGTGGGTGTACTTTATGAGATCAATACCACGTGCTTAAACAATTGTTTGGCCCATCAGGTTAATAGTAAGACGATAGTAACCAGTTCGAGGTTTTTCTTTTGTAATTTGTGTTTCGATGTAATTTATTTTAATTATCAAAATTATTGTGGAGTTACACTCTTTGTGTAAACCAAGCATCTAGTGTAATCATCAAAGCAGCCCTCAGCTATTCTTTTCGGGAAGATTTCACAGAGAGTTAGTATGAATTTAGTATACTAGTGTGTGGTAATTTCATGACGGACAGGATTGCGCTACGAACGTAACTTCTTTGGGTGAAAATTGAATAGGTTGGTTGTGGTTAATTTCCTCTTGCATTTGTTTCAACGTTCTTTGTGTGTTATTTTATGAATGCAGTGTTGTATGCAGTCTCCCAATCTTGGCTCCATATTTGATGTGTTCCGTAAGATTACAAACTCACATTTTAACAATCCTAAATAAGGCACCAGTTTAGTTATGAATCAAGTTTAATATGCTGAAATTTTAACGGAACAATTATCAATGTTAAAATAAATGTCCGAATATAAAATGATTTATTTCTTTTCATTTAAATTGTCTTTTTATGTATATATATAGCACCGGTTATCGTGAGATGACTACTAAAAGACTATAATTAATGTTATCCTGGTTGGGAATTTGGTAAGCTACACTGGATACCTGGTGAAACAGTTGCTCAGTAATGCAAGGTTAACTTCCCCAGATAGGTCACAGCTTTTAACCCGCTTTTATTGTCTTGAATATCAGCACCGCTTTCAGAACAAATTAATGCATCAACGGTACAACACTAAACAGTTAAAGCTTGGACAATGAATAAAATTTCACAGACTTGCAGATGCTCACCCATATCATGCCGAAACAAAGCTGAATTCTGTTGTGCCACATACGATAACTTTCCTTCTGTGCATAACATCTATTCCCAATGAAACACCAACTAAAGCCACTTTAAACGAGCCACCAAATGCCGCCACCCAGTAAAGCTGTAACGGCCATTTCAACCCGCTGCTACAAGGAAATCCCTTCACACCGAGCACAGTCTCTCCGTGTAAGGCCGTACACGCCGGCTTAATAACACGTCATAATATTGCTCGGCTTACACCTAATGTCTACTACAAGTTTTAAAGTATACTACTCGGGACTGCCGTAAACTCAGCCTCAACGAAGCATTGCAATCCGCTCGATGTTACGCCACCACATTCACTTGTCCGTCCCCCACTGTCTCTACCGTTCCGCATTTTCCTCTCTTACGCTTCGGCGCTGCACTCTCGCCACCTTGCGGCGAGCGATACATGGCGGGCCGATAGCAAGAATCTCTCTGAAATCGGCTACAGACAGCCTCGAAGCTACAATGTAAACTTCTGTACCTGCATGTCAATACGTGGTTAAATGTGGAGAGTTTGGTGGTCAGCGGCAGTGTTTAAACTCAGAAGAGTATTCCTGGAGCCACTCTTTAGCAATTCTGGACGTGTGAGGTGTCGCATTGTCCTGCTGTAATTGCCCAAGACCGTCGGGTTGCACAATGGACATTAATGGATGCAGGTGATCAGACAGGATGCTTACGTATGTGCCACCTATCAGAGTCGTATGTAGACGTATCAGGGGTCCCATTTCACTCCAAATGCACATCGTTACAGAGCCTCCACCAGCTGGAACAGTCCCCTGCTGACATTTAGGGCCCATGGATTCATGAGGGTGTCTCCATACCTGTACACGTCCATCCGCTCGATACAATTTGAAACGAGACTCGCCCGACGAGGCAACATGTTTCCTGTCAAAAGCAGTCCAATATCGGTGTTGGAGGGTCCGGGCGAGGCATAAAGCTATGTGTTGTGCAGTGATCAGTGGTACAGGAGTGGCCCTTCGGCTCCGAAGGCCCATTTCGATGACGTTTCGTTGAATGGTTCGCACGCTGACATTTGTTGATGGCCCAGCATTGAAATCTTCAGCAATTTGCGGAAAGGTTACATTTCTGTCACGTTGAACGATTCTCTTCAGTCGTCGTTGAACCCGTTGTTGCAGGACCTGGTTCCGGCAGCAGCAAAGTCGGAGATTTGATGTTTTACCGGATTCCTGATATTCACGGCACATTCGTGAAATGGTCGTATAGGAAAATCCCCGCTTCATCACTACCTCGGAAATGCTGCGCTCCATCGCTCGCGCGCCGACTGTAACACCACGTTCAAACTCACTTAAATCTCGGTAACCTGCCATTGTAGCAGCAGTAACCTAACAAGTGCTCCTGACTTTGTTGTCTTATATAGGCGTTGCCGACCGCACCGCCGTATTCGTACTGTTTACATATCTTTGTATTTGATTAAGCATGCCTATACCAGTTTCTTTGGCACTTCAGTGTAAATTACCAATTACAGAAATTGTGGGCCACTTTGCTTCAGTAGAGGATACATCGGTCTTATGACATCATTCCCTACCGAATCGGTGGAAAAGGGAGAAGGAAGATTATGCTTTAACGTCCCGCCTGCATCAAGGTCATTAGAGATGGAGCACAGAATCGGAATGTGTCACGGATGAGGAAGCAAATCGACCCTGCCCTTTCAAAGGAACATTCAGGTGTTTGCTTAGAGTGGTTTGGAGAAATGACGGGAAACCTGAATTTGGATCTCAGGTCGCGGTTTTGAATAGTCGTCCGCTCGAATTGGAGTCTAATGTGCTAACCATTGTGCCACCTCACCCGGTGCGAATCAGAGCATACGTTCAGTCGAGAGAGGGTGCGATCTTACACTGAAAAGTGATTATACTGCCAAGCACTTTGTTAATATCAATTAAATTTGTAATCACTGCAGTAGCAACGCATACCCTCTCAGCTAGTGATGTTTCATTTCGTTTTCTTCTGCTGTTATGGGAGATTGACTTTTTAAGTCAGGCAGTGAATGAGTCTCAGCGTACTGCTTTTTGTTGTGTGTGCTTTGCAGTCTGTTCGAGGTGTTATACTGTTACTTTATAGAAAAATATTATGTATTAATGTACCAATATCATGATTGTAAATACATATGTTACTGTCAGTCTCGAAATGATGATGTGAACGATCGAATTTGGAAGGGTAACAACAAAGGATGTCTCCCGGAGGGAACAGCTGCATTTATACTTCATATATCTTCAGTAGCACCACACTTCAAAAGTTTCCATTCTTCTCCTGTTTGCACTGTTTGTCGTCCACGTTTCTCTTCCATACGCGGCCACACGCCGGATAAATACGTCGAGGAAAGTGTCGCTAACATCTAACTCTATATTCGATGTTCACAAATTTGTCTCTTTCAGAAATGTCTTCCTTGCTATTCTACATCCACTTCTCATTATATACACCGCAAGCAGCCACACGGTGCTTGGCGGAGGGTACTCCGTACCACTACTAGTCATTTCCTTTCCTGTTCCACTTGCAAACAGAACCAGGTATAAACGACTGTCAATGTGCCCCATACAATCACTAATTCCTCTTATCCTATCTTTGTGGTCCTTACGCGAAATGCACACTGGCGGTAGTGGAATAGTTCTGCAGTCAGCTTCAATTGCCGATTTTCTAATTTTTCTCAACAATGTTCTTCAAAAACGAAATCGCGCTCTCTCCAGGGATTCCCATTTGAGTTCCAGAAACATCTCTGTAGTACTTGCGTCATGTTCGAATCTGCCGCTCACAAACCTAGGAGCCCGCCTCTGAATTGCATCGATGTCTTCCTTTACCCGACCTGGTGCGGATACCAAACACACGAGTAGTACTTAAGAATTGTCGCACTGTGTCCTATATGCGGACTCCTTTACACATAAACCTCGTTTTCCCAAAATTCTCCAAATAACTGACCATTCGCCTTTCCTACCACAACCCTTGTAAGCTCGTTTCATTTCATATCGCTTTGGATCATTACGCCTAGATATTTAATCGACGTGATTGTGGCAAACAGTATACTACTACTGCTGTATTGGAACATTATGGGATAGTTTTTCCTACTCATTTTCCTACGTTTAGATGTATCTGCCACTCATCACACGAATTTGAAATTTTGTATCCTTCTACAGTCACTCAAAGACGACACCTACTCGTACACCGAAGCATCATCAGAAAACAGCGCAGACTGCTGCTCACCATGTCCGCCAGATCATTTATGTTTACAGCTAATAAAATCTGTGGTATCACACTTCCCTGTGACACTCCCGCCGTTACTCTTGTCTCTCATGAGCTCCCGCAGTCGTACTGCGTTTTGTTACTTAAGAAGTCTTCGCGCCACTCACACATCTGGAAACCTATTCGGTACGCTAGTACCTTCAAATGCTTTCCGGAAACCTAGGAACACGGAATTCGCCTGTTGCCGTTCATCCATAATTCGCAGCATATCATGTGAGAGGAGGGCAAGCTATGTTTCGTACGAGAGATGGTTTCTAGAACTGCTGATTCGCGGACAGAAGCTTTTCCGGCTGAAGGAAGTCTACTACATTCGAACTGAAAATATGTCGAAGAAGTCTGCAGCAAACCAATGTTAAAGATATTGGTCTGTAATTTTGCGCGTCCGTTATATTACCCTTCTTATACAAGGGAGTCTCTTGCGCTTTTTCTCCAGTCGCTCAGGACTTTGTGCTGATCGAGAGATTCGCGATAAATGCAAACTAAGTAAGGGACCGTAGAGTACTCTTTGTAAAACGGAACTGGTTTCAGTCCGGATCTTACAGCTTATTTGTTTTCAACTCTTTCACTTGTCTCTCTGCACCAGGGGAGCCCATTACTATATCGTCCATACGGGAGTCTGTACGATGGTCAAAATGCTGTATGTAAGTTTGTACGATTCTCCTCGTGAACGATTTCATAAACGCGAAATTTAAAGCTTCGGCTTTCGTTTTGTTGTCTGCTGCTGCCACACTAGACTGTTCAACGAGTGACTGAATAGAAGCCTGAGACCCGTTTAGCGATTTCACTTTGGACCAGAATTTTCTCGAGTTCTCGGCAAGATCCTTTGCTAAGGTATGACGATGATATTTGTTGTGCACTTCGCACATCGATCTTTTTACAGACGCACGAAGCTCTATTTTGCATGTCGTCATTTGCGAGTTCTCTTTTGAACCGAGAGTGCAATAGCCTTTGCTTCTTAAACTTCTTCCGAAGATCGTTATTAAACCACGGTGCCTCTTATCCGCCTACTCCGCACCTAATTCTCCAGAAAACGATTTAAACTTCACCCATAATTCCTCTACGTCCATCGTAGTGGAACTAAATGACGTCAATTCATTGTCTAAGTGGGATACTAAAAATTGCTTATCTGCTATTTTTAGCATAAATAATCTCCTAGTTATCGTCATTGATTTATTAACTTTAGATTTACTGATCGTAGAATTAAACGTTTGTGTAGTATATTCTCGTACTTCTGCCATTATCAGTTACTTTGCTGCTCAAATAGCAAAATTCTTAAGCTACCTAATGTTAGTGGCTCATTTCCAAATCTAATTCCCTTAGCATTGCGTGATTTAATTCGAAAACATTCCGATACTCATGTTTTGCTTTAGTTAATTTTCAACTCGTTAGCTCTTTTTAAACACTGTCTATTCCGTTAAAATGTTCAAGTCCTTTTTCGTTCATGACAGAATTACAATGTCGTTGGCAAACCTCCCTGTCTCTTATTTCGTTCCCTTAAACTGTAATTATTTTTTCATAGTTTCTACTTGGTTTCCTTTGTTGTTTGCTCTGCGTAAAGATTGAATAAAATGTACGATAGACTACAAATCTGTCTTACTCCCAGCTAGTCTTTCATGTCCTTGAACTCTTATAACTGCAGTCTGGTTTCTGTATATTTTTCCTCCTCGTGTTTTATCCCTAAAAATTCGGATTTACTAAGACAACGCTGTCAGAACTTGTTTCTACGTATACAGATCCTGCAGTCTTGTTTATTGTTTCCCATTCTACCTTCTAAAATAATCCATAGGAACAGCACTGCCACGTGTAATCCTAAGTTTTTCCGGAACTCACAAGGGGACGCCACAACGTTCGGTTTGTTACTCCAAACATGTTACATTTTTACAATCCACTCGGACAACATAATGTGCAAGAAGTAAGACGTATTAGTGAGACGATTTCGAGAAAATCGCAAGAGAAATATTACGCGTCAGTGAAATAGCGTTGCATTGCGACCCGAAGCACGAGTTGGCGGCGGTCAGTGGTTGGCGTGCAAGCTTCGTAATCGCTTGATCTCTGGATGCAACCACGCTCATCCTTTTTTCCTTTCCATTTATATTTTGTCAGAAATAGTTATCTTAGATTTTCCGATGTTATTTCGCTTTTTTTTAGGCAACATAGTAGTATGGAGACAAACAGCGATTAATTTACTTATCATCAATGATTCAAAATGACAGTCACAATCGCATTATTTATTTTGCCGCCAACCGGTTTCAACCCGCGATGGGGTCATCTTCAGGGCAATTTACATCATTTGGTCGCCGCTAGAGTCGTCACCCTGTCTGTGCGCGGTTGGTAACTATGCCTGCCAACCGTGCACAGGCAGGGTGACGACTCTAGCGGCGACCAAATGATGTACATTGCCCTGAATATGACCCCATCGCGGGTTGAAACCGGTTGGCGGCAAAATAAAAGCGATTGTGACTATCATTTTGAATAATTGTTATTTCGCTGTTTACTAATTTTCATTATGACAGCAAATATTATGTGACTTTTATTTCTATAGGCAAATTAAAAACTTTATCGTGTGCTTTCCAACTTTTCCGTGTTTGATTGACTAGAACGAGAAATTGGTTCTCGTGAAGACGCCAATAACATACAGTCAATCGTACATCGCCAATTTTTGACATCGGTATTTACGAAAATATTGCGTTGCTCATGGTTTGCATCCAAGTTGTTGAAAGAAAAATAAATTTTTCAAAATGTCAGCGAGCTTTGTTTTTCCTTAGAAACTTTGGCTGGCTCTGAGCACTATGGGACTCAACTGCTGTGGTCATAAGTCCCCTAGAACTTAGAACTACTTAAACCTAACTAACCTAGGGACATCACACACATCCATGCCCGAGGCAGGATTCGAACCTGCGACCGTAGCGGTCGTGCGGTTCCAGACTGTAGCGCCTTTAACCGCTCGGCCACTTCGGCCGGCCTTAGAAACTTTGAACACACCTTGTTTATGCTGGAGAACTGCATTAATTCGGTGTGGTAAATGTGTGTCTCAAAAACATCCAACTTACATTACCCTCATATTCTGGCATATTGTAACTCATTGTCTTATTGAATGAAATTGTTTCCAACTTTACTTATCGATGTTTCACTTTGGCTTTCCAAACCTGTCCCTTGCCCTTGAAATCCTTGTCTGCAGATGGACGCGTCCAGGTGAAATGCAGTTCTCAGCACCTTACCCGTTCGTAGGTATAAGGTGTTTGTGAAATCACGACGGACATTCATTTTCTGGGAAACTTTACGCGTTTGGTCATATTCTTGTCGATGGTTATAAATATAGAGTATGCTGTGATAATGAAACTTAGCAGACATCTAAATAACGCTGGGAATTCAATGAAAGTTCTTGCAAATACACGTAATTTTTCAATATATTACCTTTAAAATTTAATATGTATCAGATAATACGAGTAGTGTTGGAGAAAAGTAAGATAGACGCGAGAGGGACTCGATACAGCGACTCACTGATTACGCAGCTTGAAATCTACCCACATGACCACCACCGGCTCATGCTCAGGAACGCAATGCGCCGGTACGTAACAGAAGTGTTAAACTTCTCTTGCGATTTTCTCAAATTACCTCTGTAATACGCCTTACAACTGGCACGTTATGTTGTCCTTATGGACTATTAAAAGTTTACAAAGGTTCTAGTAAATCCGTGATCCGACTGTGGTGGCCTCCCCTTGTCAGATAGATCATACTCTAGATCGGCTTCAGTGAGCGGTTGCGTTATTCTCTAGGTCATTCGCGTCAATGTGTTCCAACTGATGGTTCGGTAATATTCATATCCGTCAGAATCTGTCTTATTAGGCGTTGGTAACAAAGCGCAACAAAAATAAATTAAAATTATACTTTAAGTGTTTTAAAGTCTACTGCAAAGAAAGATATGCTCGCAATAATGCGCTACTGTTCACAGGGGATCCGCGGCCATAAGTGAACGTGGCATCGTAGTGGAGGAACCAGCTGTAGTGTTGAGGACACAGTGTCGGCAGACAGGTAAGGATCCTCCACGGCGCTTGTATCGAGCGGGGAGTTGGCTATGGTGGGGGGGGGGGGGGGGGAGAGGGGGGGGGGGAGGGTAATGCCTGTCGTATATACCCCCACCCTCCCCTTGGTCGCCTCTAAGGGGTGCCATTACGAGCATCTGTCGCCGGAACAGATAACCGTAATGGCCGTCCGTTACCCAAAATCGGGAGACGGCGTCTAGTCTCTGCGTATCTGCTAAGTTCCCGTGGAGAACGAAGCGTTTTCTCGATCAATCGTGTCACTGTAAAAACTATATATCGACATAATTCTTTCGAAAAAAAAATTAAACGTTCTCAGTTATATAAAAGTTGAAAAATGTATTATTCGAGATCTTCCAAGAGCTTCACTACCAAGTTAGATCAACCGATCATCAGGCAACGTGTATAGCGCTTCTCGTACTCTGGCGTAAAATTAAATAAACTAAAATAAAAGACCACCGTGTATGGAATACGCAGACTGCACTCCACCAGAAGAGAATTGGATATACACTCCTGGAAATGGAAAAAAGAACACATTGACACCGGTGTGTCAGACCCACCATACTTGCTCCGGACACTGCGAGAGGGCTGTACAAGCAATGATCACACGCACGGCACAGCGGACACACCAGGAACCGCGGTGTTGGCCGTCGAATGGCGCTAGCTGCGCAGCATTTGTGCACCGCGCCGTCAGTGTCAGCCAGTTTGCCGTGGCATACGGAGCTCCATCGCAGTCTTTAACACTGGTAGCATGCCGCGACAGCGTGGACGTGAACCGTATGTGCAGTTGACGGACTTTGAGCGAGGGCGTATAGTGGGCATGCGGGAGGCCGGGTGGACGTACCGCCGAATTGCTCAACACGTGGGGCGTGAGGTCTCCACAGTACATCGATGTTGTCGCCAGTGGTCGGCGGAAGGTGCACGTGCCTGTCGACCTGGGACCGGACGGCAGCGACGCACGGATGCACGCCAAGACCGTAGGATCCTACGCAGTGCCGTAGGGGACCGCAACGCCACTTCCCAGCAAATTAGGGACCCTGTTGCTCCTAGGGTATCGGCGAGGACCATTCGCAACCGTCTCCATGAAGCTGGGCTACGGTCCCGCACACCGTTAGGCCGTCTTCCGCTCACGCCCCAACATCGTGCAGCCCGCCTCCAGTGGTGTCGCGACAGGCGTGAATGGAGGGACGAATGGAGACGTGTCGTCTTCAGCGATGAGAGTCGCTTCTGCCTTGGTGCCAATGATGGTCGTATGCGTGTTTGGTGCCGTGCAGTTGAGCGCCACAATCAGGACTGCATACGACCAAGGCATACAGGGCCAACACCCGGCATCATGGTGTGGGGAGCGATCTCCTACACTGGCCGTACACCACTGGTGATCGTCGAGGGATCACTGAATAGTGAACGGTACATCCAAACCGTCATCGAACCCATCGTTCTACCATTCCTAGACCGGCAAGGGAACTTGCTGTTCCAACAGGACAATGCACGTCCGCATGTATCCCGTGCCACCCAACGGGCTCTAGAAGCTGTAAGTCAACTACCCTGGCCAGCAAGATCTCCGGATCTGTCCCCCATTGAGCATGTTTGGGACTGGATGAAGCGTCGTCTCACGCGGTCTGCACGTCCAGCACGAACGCTGGTCCAACTGAGGCGCCAGGTGGAAATGGCATGGCAAGCCGTTCCACAGGACTACATCCAGCATCTCTACGATCGTCTCCATGGGAGAATAGCAGCCTGCATTGCTGCGAAAGGTGGATATACACTGTACTAGTGCCGACATTGTGCATGCTCTGTTGCCTGTGTCTATGTGCCTGTGGTTCTGTCAGTGTGATCATGTGATGTATCTGACCCCAGGAATGTGTCAATAAAGTTTCCCCTTCCTGGGACAATGAATTCACGGTGTTCTTATTTCAATTTCCAGGAGTGTAGGTATCGCGGTAACGTTATTTCACTATGTTAATGCATTTTAGTGTTGACTGTTTTAGTACATTCTACTCTTCGTGACCACCCGCCGCCGTGGCCGTCATTACTAAGGCATGCATGTGCGGTGGCGCTCGATGCAGGTGAGGCTGCTTCGAAAACTGGCGGTGAAAAAATTTTCGCTGGGTATTTCACCAGCAGGAGAGATGGTGGCGTAAAATACCTGATCACCAGATTTTGGGCCAGTGTCCTGGTTTAAATACCAAATCCTCTCTGCAGAGTGTCGTGAAGTGAGGGATGTATCATTGCGGATGGCGATCCGTCCGTCGGACAGGGAAGTTAAAATGTTTCAAATGGCTCTGAGCACTATGGGACTTAACAACTGAGGTCATCAGTCCCCTAGAACTTAGAGCTACTTGAACCTAACTAACATAAGGACATCACACACATCCATGCCGGAGGCAGGATTCGAACCTGCGACCGTAGCGGTCGTGCGGTTCCAGACCGGAGCGCCTAGAACCGATCGGTCACTCCGGCCGGCAGGGAAGTTAAGATTGGTGGGCCCCTTGCTGCTATTCGCGAGGAGTAGGCTATGTCCCGGCACCAGGTTCCATCCTCTCCCTTCTACTATCGTCATATCGTCATACAACACAAGCATTACACAAAACACACACACACACACACACACACACACACACACCCAGGAGGAGGAGATTAGTGTTAAACGTCCCGTCGACAACGAGGTCATTAGAGACGGAGCACAAGCTCGGATTAGGGAAGGATAGGGAAGGAAATCGGTCATGCCCTTTCAAAGGAACTATCCCGGTATTTGCCTGATGAGATTTACGAAAATCACGAAAAACCTAAATCAGGATGGCCAGACGCGGGTTTGAACCGTCGTCCTCCCGAATACGAGTCCAGTGGGCTAACTACTGCGCCACCTCGCTGGGTCTCTCTCTCTCTCTCTCTCTCACACACACACACACACACACACACACACACACACACACACACACACACTCACACACTCACTCACACACACACACACACACACACACACACACACACACACACACACACACTCAATACATACAAGTTATATTACAAATATTGTAATGGAGCGTATTGTAAATAAATCATCAAGAATCAAAAATAACTATTGATGTCTGTTTCAGTGAACCAGACTTAAGTCTGATGTAAATAATTTTATCTTACCCTTTTACGAGACGTTGATTATAACTGATAGCGAATAAAGGTATATTATACCAGCAGCTATTGGCGGTTCTTGAACATGACGTTCTTCAAATATTTATCGAGTGTGGGATACCATCTGCACAAGATATACACCATCCAGTCAATAGTATCTAGACATGTTAGTAAACGTGAATGTAGGGTTTGATCACTTTTCGCATTTATAACAGCTTGAAATTTGTTGGGAATACTTTCACTGTAGTGTCTGCATGTGAAGGAATGGTAGCGCAGTCTTCCTCAAGAGCCAAAGCCAGAGATGGTTGTGGTGCTGGATACTCGTGTCTGGAGAAAAGTCTACGTTCTAGCTCATCCCAAACATGTTCCACTGGGTTCAGTTCGGGGCTCTGGGTGGTCCAGTCCATTTCAGGAGTGTTACAGTTCACAAACAATTGCCTCACACATGCTGCTTTGTGACAGGGTGAATTGTCATGCTGATACAAGTGATCATCGTCTCCGAACAGAAACACTACTGTGCGTAGTAGACATTGCTGTAAAATGTGTTCAGCTCCGTCCGCCTTTAGCGTTTTCTTAAATGTAATAATGAGACCACAACCTAGCCACGAAAAACACCTCTATACCTTAACGCCACCTCCTTTCTACTTCACTAAAAAACTAAACGAAAACTAAACTCCTCCCGAATCATCATCATTTCATTCCCATCGATGCGCAAGTCGCCGAACTGGCGTCAAATCGAAAGACTTGCACCCGGCGAACGATCTACCCGACGGTAGACTATAAGGAGGCAATAAAACGTACTACGTGTTCGTAATCTTAAAGTATAAATTTCACGGGTTTTTGTCTACCTACTCTTACTGTGAACTTTCCAGAGTTCTTTGTGAGTCTAAAATTATCCTTCTGTGCAAGTTGTGCAGTTGATAAAACTGTCATCGATTCAGATTTGATAAGCTCACAATCGATAATTTCTAAATCAATACAGAGAAGTATTCATGTAAGAGGTTGATAGAGCTACTTCTTGAGTCTCAAAAGATGTAGAACGAAAATGGAAAATATTAACATCAGTCAAGGTAATTTAGGAAGGTAGATAAGTGGTGTCCAGGTTCAAAAGATTAATAAGAATAATTACAATGAAATGACGACAGCTTCCCCGGTGCTTTTTGAGGCATGTCAAGTATATTATGTACATTACTCAAATTGTGAAATATTAGCTGATTTCGTGGATCGGTTATGCGTTTGCAAGATGAAACTGCAAAGGCCATTCGGAAAGTAAGGAACGATCGGTCACGAAATGGAAACGACAGTGAAAAATCCAATGAAGCTTTTCACAAATGTGTTGGGCAGTGACTCCAGTACGCTCGTAGATAGCGTCACGTCGCTCTTCTCAGTTCTGAGCGCAGGATAGATGCCTAGAAAATAGGCTTTCCCGGCACCTAAGGGTACCTGCAGAGAGATTTTTGCCTTTTTTCATGAAAACCCGCATATCGTAACTTCTTTATGACAGTTCTCGGCCACACATTGTAGGGGCAATTAGGACGCTCCTGCACCATTTTCGATGGGAAGGGTTGATCACCCGCTATACAGCCAGGACTTAGTCCCATCTGATATTCATCTCTACTCAGACAACGAGCTACAGTGTAGCGTAGAAAATTGTCGAAAAGCACGGAAGGCTTCCTTCTGTGAGGAGGGAATTGCAATGTTGGCACAACCCTACGCAGATCTCTAAGACGGAGCAGCGAGTATGTAGAGAAGTAGCAGGAAGGTGTATCTAGTTGTTGCAAACCAAACAGTTTTGATCTTCACTGTGTTTTCCATTTCGCGACCGATCGTTCCTTCCTTTCCGAATAGCTTCTGGTATAATATCGCCATACCTGACACACAGTCATTGCTGCATACTTATCAAGCATTTAGTGACGCACAAGGATGACTCAACACCTGTTCTGTATCTTCCAACACCTCAATAAAATGTAATTCGCTTACAATTGTTTTTCATTCTCAAAATTATTCCGACGTTTCATGCACATAATTCATAAACGACGTAATAGCGACAATGTCCATTAACAAAAGCACATTCTGTAGTAGTGGCTAATCGTTCATTAGAGCTGGAAATTGAGGTGTTGATATACACCTACAGTTGCCGCTAACCTGATAATGAAACGTGAAATCTGGAAAGAAACGGCTTATATGACTAGACAGAAATAAGAACAAGAAGAATTCTAGAAGTGTACATTAGGATCTTTCTTAGGCCTGAATTTTCTGTTTAATATTGTTGTGTCTGTATTCAATAGAATATTGTATATGGGTGAGTAAAACGATGTGGATGACACTCTACACGCGTTTAGTCACCGAATGAGACGACAAAGGGACAAATAAAAAATTAATAATGATGTCACTACCAACACTGCAGAATTAATGCCGTCTTGAGAGCTGCAACGTGTGTCAACTTATTAACAGATAAGCATGTGATTATACTGTCCGCCTCAAAACCTGCTGTTCGCTTTTCTAAAAAAACTTGTTAAGGTGGAACCCATCCCAGCAAATAGTGTAACTGATAGTGACCAATATCGGCTGATTGGGAAGAGAGAAGTTTGTTGGGTCCATAAGACGATTATCTTGTCAGGAAAGAGTGAGAAAGAGAGTGAAGAGCCTTTCAAATAATAAGAGAAGAGCGCTACGCCATGGTAGTAGCAGCAACATCAACCAGACCGTGCTATAGTGGGCTCAGCTACGGAATGGAAATTTTAGCCGTTATGTTTAATCGCAGTCGATTCATCAACATCTCCATCGCATCAACACCATACCGTGTTTTGTGTACGACAGCGGTGAAGAAAAGATCTAGACGATATTTTTCCTGACTGCTTATACCGTAAGGATGCGTTAACTGCATTACTAAGAAACATCGGACGTCTGAAACATGTTATCTTTCAAAGAAAATAATTTGCTGTTATTACCACTTTTGATTATACAGTCATTACCAAGCAACATATAGATTACTTCATTGCAACATGCCACAACAGATGTGACATGTAAATTAATACATCAGTCAACATGTGGACTGTTATCTACATTAGTCTTGTAGCGTTTAGCATAGGAAGAGTCTGAATGCGTAGAACATTATACGAGGGCTATTCAGAAAGTAAGGCCCGATCGGGCACGAAATGGAAACCACAGTGAAAATCCGATGAAGCTTTTCACAGATGTGTTGGCAAGTTCTCTAGTACGCTCGTCGATTGCCTCACGTCACCCTTTCAGTTCTCAGCGCACAGTGAACACACAAAAATGCCTCAAAGGCACTGTCTCCCGGTAAGTATGAGAGCCTGATGAGAGATTTCGCCTAATGTCATGCAGCCCACATAACACACGTTTCCTTCCTCGTGACAATTCTCGGCCGCACTTTGCAGGGGCAATGAAGATGCTCCATCTACATCTCTACATCTACATCTACATGGATACTCTGCAAATCACACTTAAGTGCCTGGCAGAGGCTTCATCGAATCACCTTCATAATTGTCTATTATTCCAATGTCGTATAGTGCGTGGAAAGAACGTACACCTATATCTTTCTGTACGAGCTCTGATTTCCCTTATTTTATCGTCGTGATCGTTTCTCCCTATGTAGGTCGGTGTCAACAAAATATTTTCGCATTCCGAGGAGAAAGTTGGTGATTGGAATTTCGTGAGAAGATGTCGTCGCAACGAAAAACGCGTTTCTTTTAATGATGTCCAGCCCAAATCCTGTATCATTCCAGTGACACTCTCTCCCATATTTCGCGGTAATACAAAAGGTGCTACCCTTCTTTGAATTTTTTCGATGTACTCCGTCAGTCCTATTTGGTAAGGAAACCGCGCAGCAGTATTCTAAAAGAGGACGGACAAGTGTAGTGTAGGCAGTCTCCTTAGTAGATCTGTTACATTTTCTAAGTGTTCTGCCAGTAAAACGCAGTCTTTGGTTAGCCTTCCCCACAACACATTCCATGTGTTCCTTCCAATTTAAGTTGTTCGTAATTGTAATTAGTAGGTATTTAGCTGAATTTACGGCCTTTAGATTTGACTGATTTATCGTGTAACCGAAGTTTAACGAATTCCTTTTAGCACTCATGTGGATGACCTCACACTTTTCGTTATTTAGGATCAACTGCCAGTTTTCGCACCATTCAGATATCTTTTCTAAATTATTTTACAATTTGTTTTGATCTTCTGATGACTTCATTAGTCGATAAACGACAGCGTCATCTGCAAACAACTAAGACGGCTGCTCACATTGTCTCCCAAATCGTTTATATAAATTAGTAACAGCAAAGGGGCTATAATGCTACCTTGGGGAACGCCAGAAATCAATTCTGTTTTACTCAATGTTTTTTCGTTAATTACTACGAACTGTGACCTCTCGGACAGGAAGTCACAAATCTAGTCACATAATTGACACGCAATTTCACTATAATCGGCTTGTGTGGTACAGTTTCAAAAGCGTTCCGGAAATCCAGAAATAGGGAATCGATCTGAAATTCCTTATCAATATCGCTCAACACTTCATGCGAATAACGAGCTAGTTGTGTTTCACAAGAACAATGTTTTCCAAACTCCTGCAGCATTTTCGATGGGAAGTGTTTGATCACAAACTATTTATTTTATTTTATTTATTTATTTATTGTTCCGTGGGACCAAATTAAGGAGAAGTCTCCATGGTTATGGAACGAGTCAATACATGAAATTATAAGACGATATTAGAAACAGATAAAATGAAATATAAAAAAACATATTCAGGTGACAAGTCGTAAGTTTAAATGAAGAAAATCAACAATGAAACTGGAATTTGCTTAATTTTTTCGCTCTTCCAGGAGCTCCTCGAGAGAATAGAAGGAGTGAGCCATGAGGAAACTCTTCAGTTTAGACTTAAAAGAGTTTGGGCTACTGCTAAGATTTTTGAGTTCTTGTGGTAGCTTATTGAAAATGGATGCAGCAGAATACTGCACTCCTTTCTGCACAAGAGTCAAGGAAGTGCATTCTACATACAGATTTGATTTCTGCCTAGTATTAACTGAGTGAAAGCTGCTAACTCTTGGGAATAGGCTAATATTGCTAACAACAAATGACATTAAAGAAAATATATACTGTGAGGGCAATGTCAGAATTCCCAGATTTTTGAATAAGGGTCGACAAGAGGGTCTCGAACTTACATCACATATAGCTCGAACAGCCCGTTTTTGAGCCAAAAATATCCTTTTTGAACCAGAAGAATTACCCCAAAAAATAATACCATACGACATAAGCGTATGAAAATATGCGAAGTAGACTACTTTTCGTGTTGAAGTGTCACTTATTTCAGATACTGTTCTAATGGTAAATAAAGCAGCATTTAGCTTCTGAACAAGATCCTGGACATGGGCTTTCCACAACAGCTTACTATCTATCCGAACGCCTAGGAACTTGAACTGTTCCGTCTCGCTTATAATATGCCTATTCTGTATTATCAAAATATCGGTTCCTGTTGAACTGTGAGTTAGAAACTGTAAAAACTGAGTCTTACTGTGATTTAGCATCAAATTATTTTCCACAAGCCACGAACTTATTTCATGAACTACATTATTTGTTACTGTTTCAATATTACACACAAGATCCTTCACTATCAAGCTGGTGTCATCAGCAAACAGAAATAGTTTTGAATCACCTGTAATACTAGAAGGCATATCATTTATATAAATAAGATACAGCCCGTATATAGATACCTCTGAGTTTCACGTCTGCTCACGTGAACTGTTGACTCTGAAGACAATATTTTGGCACAGTCAACAAGCTGTTGACGAGCGTAGAGAATTGAAGGAAAGCATAGGCGGCTGCCTTCTATGACGAGGGTACTAAATAGGTGGTACAACGCTAGGACATAAGTCTCAGTCGGAGCGGCGACTATGTAGAGAAGTAGCTGGAAGGTGTGGGTAAGTGTAGCAAATAAAACTTTTTTTTTTCTCACAGTGGTTTCCATTTCGCGACCGATCGGACCATACGAGGTGCGGCTAGAAAAAAACCGGACTGATGCTGGAAAAAACATTTATTTACAATTATTTACAATTTCATGTTATCTCCTTCAATGTACTCTCCTCCTCGGTCTCTACACCTCTCCATACGAATTTTCCACTGTTCATAGCAATGCTGCAGATCATTTTCGGTAAGTCCATACATTACTTCCGTCGCTTTTTCTTTTTCTGCTTCAACAGTCTCAAATCTAGTTCCTTTCAAAGCTGACTTGACTTTAGGGAAAAGAAAAAAGTCACAGGGGGCCAAATCAGGTGAGTAGGGTGGATGATCTAAGATGGGAATGTTGTGTTTTGCCAAAAACGTTTTCACTGACAACGCACTGTGAGCTGGGGCATTGTCTTGGTGAAGGATCCATGACTTTTCTCTCCACAAATCGTTCCGTTTTCTCCGTACTCGCTCACGTAGGGTAGCCAGCACGCTAATGTAGTAATGCTGATTCACTGTTTGTCCCTCTGGTACCCAATCAATGTGCACAATCCCTTTGATGTCAAAAAAAAACAATCATCAGTGCCTTGAATTTAGATTTTGACATTCGTGCTTTTTTTTGTCGTGGAGAACCAGGAGGTTTCCAATGCAGTGATTGGCGTTTAGTTTCGGGATCGAAAGTAAAACAAATCATTCTTCGGCGTTCCTTCTGTTCAATTGTGAGATACTTTGGAATCATTTTTGAACACACTTTACTCATGTTGAAACTTTCATGAAGAATCTGCCTAACACTTTCCTTGTCAACTCCTGTTAACTCAGACACTGCTCTGATTGTTAAACGGCGATCTTGTGGAACAAGTTTACCGATTTTTTCAATGTTTGCATCAGTTTTTGCTGACAATGGTCTGCCAGTGCGAGTGTCATCACTGGTGTCTTCGTGGCCATCTTTAAATCGTTTAAACCACTCAAACACTTGTGTTCGCGATAAACAATCATCGCCGTACACTTGTTGTAACATTACAAACGTTTCACTTGCAGATTTTGCTAGTTTGAAACAAAATTTGATGTTAACACGCTGTTCTTTCTGTACACTCAACATTTTCCGACGCACAGACAAAACGTCAACTACTTAAAACAGACGCCACGGGCAGACTGAGTGCGGGAGGCAGATGAAACTCGAGCAGTAGGCGGAGCGAGAGTCACGTGACAGGCCACGCGACTTTCAGCCTTATTGCATTCGTTTTATTGTTTCACCAGTACTAGTCCGGTTTTTTCTAGCCACACCTCGTACATTGCGAATAGCCCTCGTAAACATTTATGAAGTATAAAAGAACTGTTTTAACGGTGGAATCTCATTATAATCGCAGTTGATACATCTGAATGATCCAGTAAGAATGTATCTATTACGCATTGTCTAAATATTTCCTTCAAAAGCGCTGTGTTACACGTGTAGACCAGTGGTCATCAAACTACGGTCCGAATGAAGTGTTCGTGCTGCCCGTGGTTCTCAGCTGATTTGTATGGTAGTTTGCATCTAGAAACTAACAGCCGAATCCAAAGCCTTAAACGAACTGTTAAGAGCTTCTTAAGAGTATCGTTTTCCTGCTCAGTAACAATCAAAAATGTCTGCAGAAAGTAATATTTTAAGCAGTGCTTAATATTAATTGACGTTGGTGAATTCGGACGCTTACCTTGCGATAATTCATTCAACCGAGAAGCCACTGCTAGGTCACAGGATATTATAAATTTTTACACGGCTGTAATGTGGATTAGTGAATGCGGATGACAGACACAGTGGTCTTCAGATACGGCACTTACTTTTAGCAAGAAAATTGAAGTAATTAAGGCTGTTGAAAGGCAACCCAGTGAGTAGAAGAAAAGTGTAATTCATGTCATTTAGTAAAGTATGGTGATCGTGTCTCATATTGCATAATATATTTAAACATAAGTACAATTACTGTTATTTATCAATTAATCATCCGATAATACAGACAACACAACAACTAGCCGGGCAACTACAGTGTCACAGCCGTGGGGTCGCTGAGGGAGACAGCAATCTGTAACAGGAGAGAACTAGACACGAACTGTTCCAAATCATGCCGACTTTTAGTGATTATACCTGGGGTCTGGCGGGAAACTCAGCGCGTCCTTACTATAGACAACTGGCAGCTCCTAACATAGTCATTTAGGTAGGTTACCAATTAATAATAAAGTTGTGGCCCGGTGTGCCGCTTCACAATATCAGCAATGGCGCTTGAGCCAGAAAGTCTGACGCCCACTGGTGTAGACATTTGATTGGGTTCACCCGAATGTCATAATAAAAGCAAAAAAGAACGGACGATACCGAGGAGACAGGACTTAGACGTAGACGTATTTCATTTACTCCGTACATAATGTTTCACTAACATGTGTCACTCTCCAGTACGAAGCTTAAAATACACTGAAGAGGTCATAGCTGTACGCTGTAAAGCAGTGGTGGAACTTATAGGAACGTATTGGGAAAGCGCAGTGGGGCCGCTATCGGACGGATGTACGGTCTCAGAAAGACGTGACGCCGCGGAACTTTGCTGGGAAAGCTGCGGTCCCAAGTGAACGGTTCGGCAACTCGGCGATACAGCGCAACACCAGAACAAACTTGGAGGAGAGGCCCAGGCGCTTTAGCTTGCTCTCTGACGCGGTGGCTACCACTTCAGAGCGTTTCTTGGAAAGCAAGAAAACGGACGGGGTAAGTTGCTTCTTTGGTCGATTCTCTCGATGGCGGAATAAGAATCAGGTTTATCTACAGGGTGGGCCGAATAAAACTGGTCTGGGAAATATTTCATGCACCTTTAGATAGGCAACCCAACTTACATCATCCGCCCAGTTGCGCCGTCGATGGCAATCTTGCTAATTTTCGAAGCTGTCCTTTGAGATACACACACACACACACACACACACACACACACACACATACACACACACATACGCTTACCTATGTGTGTAAGTTCGAGGGTCCCATTCTCCTCGCTATAACTTCCAAGGAGGACAGGAGTAAAAGAAATAGTTAAAAGAAAACAGATGCAGTTAAATTTACAGTTGATTTTCAATCATGCAATTATTGTAATAAAAAGCAGTATTAATTATAATTGTTCATATAGTGTAGCACTACTGTTACAGACAGTCAGCCGGTCCGCAGCTCGTGGTCGTGCGGTAGCGTTCTCGCTTCCCAAGCCCGGGTTCCCGGGTTAGATTCCCGACGGGGTCAGGGATTTTCTCTGCCTCGCTATGACTGGGTTTGTGTGCTGTCCTTAGGTTAGTTAGCTTTAAGTAGTTCTAAGTTCTATGGGACTGATGACCATAGATGTTAAGTCCCATAGTGCTCAGAGCCATTTGAGCCAGACAGTCAGTTCAACAGTGATTTAAATGCAATTCATATTTCTATGACATAAGCAGTCAAAGTAATTTTCTGATTTTATGTTGTGTTCTGTAAATGATATTTGCACATATTTGTGTAATATTAGTATTGAAAAATAGCTGTTGCCATGAATGAAAGTTTTTACGGCATCATTTGAAAAGAAATCAGTAAAGAACAGTAACCAAATTTGGTCACGATTATGTAGACATCCAGACAGACAGCATTACCATGAGTTACGAAGTAAAATACAGTTTCTATGAAGCCTTGCTAGTTGTTGCACACTGTTGGTTTCCATAATTATAATGAACATCGTTGCATACCAAATTAACTTCTTTAATGTTCATATTACACGAGGTTTCTAGATCTAAGCTCATGCGAGTGCAATTCGTACAGTCTCTGCGTTATCGTTCTTGCCCAGTATTTGATTGATTTCAAAGCACTTGCAATTATTTACCAAATTTATCTTTCGCTTGTTTTGGAGTTGGGGACCATTTTTATTCTCCAATCTATATTCAATCAGACAATTTTGGTATACGAAATTAAACTACAGTGAAACCATTTTTACCTTACAATGTTTGTTGAACACGGTAAACACTTCTACAATAGCGATCATGTTGTATCTATGTACATTGCACAACAGAATTAAAAGCTCACTGTTTCCAAGCCCCGTAATGGCCTACCATTGTGATGCATACGTTTGAAATATGGGTCAAAAGGGGCTACAAATTTTCTTTGTAATAACGCAGAAACGTGGTGCCCTACGACATCAACCTCGCGCTCGGTGACAGCTAAGTGTCGACACAGTGAAGTAAAGGCTACAGCTCAGAAGTTCGTGTGAGCAGTAAGGTGGGTTAATGCTGCCATATTGGCGCCAAATTTCTCCACATTTCTGCCTAATGTCACGGGGGACACGTCACAAGATGAAGAGGTCATTACTGTTCCCCTTACCCACTTTTCATCTCTTCATTTGACGTCTCTGCTATGGATGTTAGAAACGCAACACCTAGCGTTGAAATCGTGCTGTTTTATTATGAGTGGGCGAGGAAAACATCTTAGACAGACCGCCACTCAGAATAGAGACGTGAAGTCCTCATGACGTGGCATAAATGAGATCACTGAAACGACCCCATGCTCCAGGGCGTTGATTCCCACACAGTTAGTGGTCGAGAACGACAATTCACAGTGGAATGAGCAGCAGCAAGACGTTCTTGGCACCCTTTGACACTGCTGACACACTCGGACGTTCCGCCCGTTCCTAAAGACATTGTAGGGCTGCATCCCCACTAAACGAGGTTACGCAGCGTGACAGCAATTTTTTGCTCTAGTTTACGGGGATGGACCACTAGGGACCGTTAAAATCATTCAACGAAATTCGAATGTGATGTGAAGCGGTGGAGGGTACTTATGCTTTTTCAACCCTCCGTTTTCCCCCTTCCTGTGGCGTCGTCGTGAAGGAGTACAACATTAACATGTGCATGAAAAAGAGGACAAGGGGCCGCACTAAGACCTCCCAGTTCAGCAACATCCCTGGTGCCACCAACACAAATTTCTCGAGCACGTTAGAAACGTAGCTGCTACGACACAGCGTGGCGGCTGCTGTAGCTCCTGGAGGTAGGCAAACGTTACCCGAGAGGTGTCGAAGAGGTTGCCTAACGCTCAAGAGCTAAAGCAGCCCCCAGGCTGACTTGATGTCTAGATTTCTTAAATAACATTTCAACGTGCTACAAAAAAGAAAATTCTGAAGTTGGCAGGGGTAAAATACAGGGAGCGAAAGGCTATTTACAATTTGTACAGAAACCAGATGGCAGTTATAAGAGTCGAGGGGCACAAAAGGGTAGCAGTGGTTGAGAAGGGAGCGAGACAAGGTTGTAGCCTCTCCCCGATGTTATTCAATCTGTATATTGAGCAAGCAGTAAACAAAAGAAATATTTGGAGTTGGGATTAAAATCCATGGAGAAGAAATAAAAACTTTGAGGTTCGCCGATGACATTGTAATTCTGTCAGAGACAGCAAAGGACTTGGAATAGCACCGAACAGAATGGACAGTGTCTTGAAAGGAGGATATAAGATGAACACCAACAGAAGCAAAACGAGGATAATGGAATGTAGTCGAATTAAGTCGGGTGATGCTGAGGGAATTAGATTAGGAAATGAGACACTTAAAGTAGTAAAGGAATTTTGCTATTTGGGGAGCAAAATAACTGAGGATGGTCGAAGTAGAGAGGACATAAAATGTAGACTGGCAATGGCAAAGAAAGCGTTTCTGAAGAAGAGAAATTTGTTAGCCTCGAGTATAGATTTAAGTGTCAGGAAGTCGTTCGTGAAAGTATTTGTATGGAGTGTAGCCATGTATGGAAGTGAAACATGGACGATAAATAGTTTGGACAAGAAGAGAATAGAAGCTTTAGAAATGTGGTGCTACAGAAGAAGGGTGAAGATTAGATAGGTAGATCACATAACTAATGAGAAGGTATCGAATAGAATTGGGGGGAAGAGGAGTTTGTGGCACAACTTGGCAAGAAGAAGGGACCGGTTGGTAGGACATATTCTGAGGCAGCAAGGGATCACAAATTTAGCATTGGAGGGCAGCGTGGAGGGTAAAAATCGCAGAGGGAGACCAAGAGATGAATACACTAAACAGATTCAGAAGGATGTAGGCTGCGGTGCGCACTGGGAGATGAAGAAGCTTGCACAGGACAGAGTAGCATGGAGAGCTGCATCAAACCAGTCTCAAGATTGAAGACCACAACAACAACAACAGCCGGCCGCGGTGGTCTATCGGTTCTAGGCGCGCAGTCCGCAACCGCGCGACTGCTATGGTCGCAGGTTCGAATCCTGCCTCGGGCATGGATGTGTGTGATGTCCTTAGGTTAGTTAGGTTTAAGTAGTTCTAAGTTCTAGGAGACTGATGACCACAGATGTTAAGTCCCATAGTGCTCTGAGCCATTTGAACCATTTGAACAACAACAACAACAACAAAAAATTGCATAGGTGGAAGCGAGGGTGTTGCCGAACTGCGGGTGTCTTAGAGGTACCCTTTAACATTTTATTCTACACATGATAATGTTGCGCTCATGCGTGATCAGGCGACAGGAGAACGGAGAACAGGAGGGGTGAAAAAGCATTAGTATCCTTCGCTGCTTCGGATCACGATGAGATTTCGTTGAACCATCTTTAACGAGCGCTATTGGTTCCAACCTGTACATAAGTGCAAAAATTACTGTTACGCTGCACTCTAAAGGGGCGCAAACTCGTTCAATGGGGCTACAGCGTTACAATGTACTTGGAGAAGGGGAGAAACGTCTGAAGATGTCAGCAGTATCAAAGTTTGCAAGAACATCTTTATGTTGCTCATTGTTCTGCGGACTGTCGTTTCGTCCGCGAAACGTTTGGGAGTCAACGGCCCAGAGAACGCAATCGTTTCATTGACTCCATTTATACCAACCTATGAGGACTTTTCGTCTCGATTCTAAGCCGCGGAGTGTCTGAAATGTTTCTCTCGGCCACCCAGAGTACAATCTCATGATTGCGACTGGACGTCGCGGTTCTGACCTCTACATCTACATCTACATCCATACTCCGCAAGCCACCTGACGGTGTGTGGTGGAGACTACTTTGAGTACCTCTATCGGTTCTCCCTTCTATTCCAGTCTCGTATTGTTCGTGGAAAGAAAGATTGTCGGTATGCCACTGAGTGGGCTCTAATCTCTCTGATTTTATCCTCATGGTCTCTAAGGGAGATATACGTAGGAGGGAGCAATATACTGCTTGACTCCTCGGTAAAGGTATGTTCTCGAAACTTTAACAAAAGCCCGTACCGAGCTACTGAGCGTCTCTCCTGCAGAGTCTTCCACTGGAGTTTCTCTATCATCTCCGTAACGCTTTCGCGATTACTAAATGATCCTGTAACGAAACACGCTGCTCTCCGTTGGATCTTCTCTATCTCTTCTATCAACCCTATCTGGTACGGATCCCACACTGGTGAGCAATATTCAAGCAGTGGGAGAACAAGTATACTGTAACCTACTTCCTTTGTTTTCGGACTGCGTTTCCTTAGGATTCTTCCAATGAATCTCAGTCTGGCATCCGCTTTACCGACAATCAACTTTATATGATCATTCCATTTTAAATCACTCCTAATACCTACTCCCAGATAATTCACGGAATTAACTGCTTCCAGTTGCTGACCTGCTATACTGTAGCTAAATGATAAATCATCTTTCTTTCTATATATTCGCAGCACATTACACTTGTCTACATTGAGATTCATTTGCCATTCCCTGCAGCATGCGTCAAATCGTTGCAGATCCTCCTGCATTTCCGTACAATTTTCCATTGTTACAACCTCTCGATATACCACAGCAGCATCCGCAAAAAGCCTCAGTGAACTTCCGATGTTATCCACAAGGTCATTTATGTATATTGCGAATAGCAACGGTCCTACGACACTCCCCTGCGGCTCACCTGAAATCACTCTCACTTCGGAAGACTTTTCTCCATCGTAGAGACAGCAAAAGAAGGGATGGGGGGCTGTGACGAGCTTATTGTGTGACGTGTCCAGGGCGACAATAGGCAGAATTGTGATGAAATTGGCGACTATGTCACATCATTAACCCACCTTACAACTCACATGAACTTCTGAACTGTGAATTTTTTTTTTCGCATGTGTCGATACTTCGCTGTTTCAGGCGTCGCCGAGCGTGAGGGTGACGTCGCAGGAGTGACGGTGCAGGAGTGACGTCGCAAGGCGCCACTCCTTTACATCATTACAGAGGAATGTTGTAGGTATTTTACAGCGTAACTTCAAACTGATGCGTCGCATTTATGGGATTTCTAAAAAGGCAATCTTTATTGCAATAAGTAAGCATTGATTTTCGGCGAGTACAGGTACGTTATAAGAGTTCACTGAAGACCCGCGCTATGCAGAAGGGCTGCGCCGAAGTACGGTAAAAATGGAGGAAGAAAGTGATTTGGAACAACTGTATGATCACATAACCGTTCCTCACAAGCAACTTTTAATCAAGCTGCCGGCCTGTGGGGTATCGTCTCAGTTGTGCGACTGGATTCTTGATTTCCTGTCAGGAAGGTCGCAGTTCGTAGTAATAGACGGCAAATCATCGAGTAAAACTGAAGTGACATCAGGTGTGCCCCAGGGAAGCGTCCTGGGACCTCAGCTGTTCCTGATCTATATAAATGACCTGGGTGACAATCTGAGCAGTTCTCTTAGGTTGTTCGCAGATGATGCTGTAATTTACCGACTATTAAGGTCATCTGAAGACCAGTGTCAGTTGCAAAGCGATTTAGAAAAGATTGCTGTACGGTGTGGCAGGTGGCAGTTGACGCTAAATAACGAAAGGTGTGAGGTGATTCACATGGGTTCCAAAAGAAATCCGTTGGAATTCGATTACTCGATAAATAGTACAATCCTCAAGGCTGCCAATTCAACTAAGTACCTGGGTGTTAAAATTACGAACAACTTCAGTTGGAAAGACCACATAGATAATACTGTAGGGAAGGCGAGCCAAAGGTTGCGTATCATTGGCAGGACACTTAGAAGATGCAACAAGTCCACTAAAGAGACAGCTTACACTACAGTGGTTCGTCCTCTGTTAGAATATTGCTGCGCGGTGTGGGATCCTTACCAGGTGGGATTGACGGAGGACATCGAAAGGGTGCAAAAAAGGGCAGCTCGTTTTGTATTATCACGTAATAGGGGAGAGAGTGTGGCAGATATGATACGCGAGTTGGGTTGGACGTCATTAAAACAAAGACGTTTTTCGTCGCGGCGAGATCTATTTACGAGATTTCAGTCAGCAACTTTCTCTTCCGGATGCGAAAATATTTTGTTGAGCCCAACCTACATAGGTAGGAACGATCATCAAAATAAAATAAGAGAAATCAGAGCTCGAACAGAAAGGTTTAGGTGTTCGTTTTTCCCGCGCGCTGTTCGGGAGTGGAATGGTAGAGAGATAGTATGATTGTGGTTCGATGAACCCTCTGCCAAGCACTTAAATGTGAATTGCAGAGTAGTCACGTAGTTGTAGAAGTAATGTAGTCAGAGTTGGACAGATAACTGAATAATCTGACCTCAAACAAGCTAGCAGGAATCGATGAGGTACCATCGGACTTATTGAAAACTATGGAAGGTGAGGCAACTAGTAAGTCTCCGAAATCAGTCTCCTAGAAGAACGGCGCATCTGGATGAGGCAGTCCTTCATGCGGTTGATGACGACTCTAATCTCACCGTAAAACAAGTAACTGCAGTAAGTAAAGGTAATCATTCTGCTGTCTGTCGAGTTTTGCATGCCAACCTGCAATATTCGTACCATCTACAGCGTTTTCATGCACTGTTATCAGCTGATTTTTCTGCATAGTTATGCTACTGCGAATACCAGCCCTTGTTTAGTGCTATTCACAGATGAGGATCTTTACATCGTAATTAGATATTAAATTTTCGCAAACAGCAGGTATGGTCTCAAGTGAATCCTCACGGAACTACTGAAGCAAGTCACCAATAAAAATTTTCCGCCAGTGACTGGTCCGGAATTATGAGTGTTAAGAAATGATGTTCCTCTACTTAGACTCATCGTAGAAGCTCAACATTTTTTCTTCGAGAATATTCAACCTGATGTGCTAGCAGATGAGCATTTTCGGTGAAACTAAGCATTTTCTTGATGCACGATAGAGTTCCTCATTTCAGCGTTAATGACTATCTGGTTCTAGGTAACGGACTAATGTGAAGAGACTGGCCAGTCTATTGACCACCAGATTCTCCGGAACTAAAATCACCGGGCTTTCATTCGTGGAAGCACTTGAATGATTTTCTGCTTTCGTCCATCACATAGTCTTAGTGCTCTCCTTGTCCGCCTCCGCTAGCTGAGTGGTCAGCGTGACGGAACGTCTATCCTAAGGGCCCGGGTTCGATTCCCGGCTGGGTCGGAGATTTTCTCCGCTCAGGGACTGGGTGTTGTGTTGTCCTGATCATCATCATTTCATCCCCACCGACGCGCTGGTCACCGAAGTGGCGTCAACTTGAAAGACCTGCACCAGGCGAACGATCTACCCGACGGGAGGCCCTAGCCACACGACATTTCATTTTCATTTCAGTGCTCTCAATATCGAAAGATACGAAACTATAAGAAGTATGCCAGGGATTTAGGAATCAGTGCGATAGCGGGATGATGCAAGCTTCCGGGATGAATTTTTAACATGTCATGTAATTAAATCGGGTGATGCTGAGGGAATTAGATTAGGAAATGAGACACTTAAAGTAGTAAAGGAGTTTTGCTATTTAGGGAGTAAAATAACTGATGATGGTCGAAGTAGAGAGGATATAAAATGTAGACTGGCAATGGCAAGGAAATCGTTTCTGAAGAAGAGAAATTTGTTAACATCGAGTATAGATTTAAGTGTCAGGAAGTCGTTTCCGAAAGTATTTGTATGGAGTGTAGCCATGTATGGAAGTGAAACATGGACGATAACTAGTATGGACAAGAAGAGAATAGAAGCTTTCGAAATGTGTTGCTACAGAAGAATGCTGAAGATAAGGTGGGTAGATCACGTAACTAATGAGGAGGTATTGAATAGGATTGGGGAGAAGAGAAGTTTGTGGCACAACTTGACTAGAAGAAGGGATCGGTTGGTAGGACATGTTTCGAGGCATCAAGGGATCACAAATTTAGCATTGGAGGGCAGCGTGGAGGGTAAAAATCGTAGAGGGAGACCAAGAGATGAATAGACTAAGCAGATTCAGAAGGATGTAGGTTGCAGTAGGTACTGGGAGATGAAGAAGCTTGCACAGGATAGAGTAGCATGGAGAGCTGCATC
Source organism: Schistocerca serialis cubense (assembly GCF_023864345.2). NCBI lineage: Eukaryota > Metazoa > Arthropoda > Insecta > Orthoptera > Acrididae > Schistocerca > Schistocerca serialis. The sequence continues at coordinate 173,249,461 of NC_064641.1, forward strand.
AAACCAGTCTCAGGACTGAAGACCACAACAACAACAACATGTAAGATACACGTTTCCAGATAAAGAAACGAGCAGGAAGCAAATGAAATTTCACGGGTTGAGAGGATATGTGCTATTTTTTCAGTGATTACAATATCGAGTCAAATGTACCAGTAATTTGGAAGTATAAGACCAGCTATCCATACGACGTTGCACCCCATTTGGCCCGGATACATCCTCTGATTCGGTTGACAAGCTTTTTACAAAACCATTATACCCTCTCTTGAGGCAAGGTACCCACAACGTATTTAGTCTTTGACATCCTTGATATTGTCACTGGGACGGCGTTGACGTCCTAGTTAGCCCACACATGTTCCGTCAGTGATTGAACTGGGAACCTTAACGGCGACGCGAATACTTGTTAGAGACACGTGACAAGTGTGGATTGTCCTGTTGAAAAATGGCACAACGATGCTGTCGTATGAGAAGTAGCACATGAGGCACAGGATGTACGTGACAGGCCTTTGTGACGTCAGAGTTCCACCCGTCACTACCAACCATGATTTTAAGTGATATAGGATGTCTTCCCACACTATGACACCAGGAGGAATATCGCTGTGTCCCTCCAAAACATCATAAGAGTGGGACCATTCCTCACATCGACGCCTTACTCGGAGACGATGATCATCTACGTTTGTGCATCAAGATATATGCTTCGTATCCACTGTACAGTGCGTGGCGGAGTTAGTACGGAACCACGATTCATCGCCGAACACAATGTGACACCATTAATCAGTATTCTTCTTTCTCTGTCACGGCACCGCTCCAAACACAGCCGTTTGTTTTATGATGTTAATGGCAACCTATGCACGGGACAGTAATTTCTTAGTCCGGCTGCTGTTAGTCTCCAACTAAAGATGCAGGATGACACAGAATGTTGCAGGAGTCGATCACTTGTTCTCGAATGGCTGGCACAGACGTGATGGGGTTACGATGTGCTTGGTCAAAATAAAGCGATTCTTCCTTATGCTGGTCAGACGTGATGGACCAGAACGTTGGCGACAAGTATAACTGCCCTCACACTACCATGCAGTTCAATTTTGGACAACTGCCACATCTGTATGCCTCACAAATATGGATATCGCTAGTTAGACCAGCAGGCCAAATGGAGACCCACAATGAAACTCCTTTCAAACTATGATGGTTGCTGATAACGCTGTCTCATACAGATATGCGCCATCTCCGCGCCATTCACAGTGATTATCCAATACCTGACATTGTTCTTGCTCTTTGCTAGGCTTGCTATCAACACTACACACTAAAAACACTAATGTTCTCTGGAGGTCTTCCTACCAGTCACAGAGAATTGGAACTTTCATCATTTACGTACTCATCGATGATGTGTACGTGTACGGTATTACACTGACATCCGATCATGCCTTCCAATATGTTCTGTTCCTGTGTCTTTCCGATGGATAAGGAACTACAGCGATTTCAATAAAATCCTTTCGGATATGCGACCGTGTCTTCCATACAGATTATAGAAATGGATGTACATACGTACGTACGTTTGTATGTATGTGTGTATGTATGTATGTTCCATATCTCCTTCTAAACCACCAGACCGATTTCAACCAAACTTGGTACGCATATCTTTTACTGCCTGGAAAGTATCATTGTGGGGGTGAGAACCACCTACCTATCAAAGAGGCAGCGTAGCCCACGATGCGGGAAAACCCATACTTTAGTTATCCAGAATTTGAAATTGTGAACACTTAGAGACTTAAAGCAAACTTTGTACATAACTGCAAACACTTACGAACCCCACAAAATGATGAAAGAAAAAACGTCTGTCGCTTACTATATGTCACCCGTTCATACAGTAAAACCGCACATGAAGCATGACGTTTTAGTTTATTCCTCTTTTACTGCTAAACGTATTCGTGACACCTTTTGCAGACAATGTTGCAATATACCAGAAGAATTACATCACTATACGACACTTAGTTCACAAGGTACGACGTCATAAACACTGAGTGCGTGAAAAACTACCCAATCATGCAAGTCCTTTAAATTTATTACTTCACTGCTACTGAAACGTCCCCTTTGAACAATTTTACATGACTGTGCTTAACCTGACACACAATATTTTTAGCGCAACGCAATCTGACTTTCAAAACTCCCTACTAAAGAATGGCCCTGACAAACATTAAACTATACCTTTCACAAATCACTTACCTCACAAAAATCTTCGCTGCTCAAGCTACTGCAATACAGCGAGCGCCACTACTGCCAGCTAAATAAAAGATTCAAACTACTGAAGGCACTAACTACTGATAGGGATAGTTAGCAAATGAAAGATATTAATAGAGAGCAAACAATGTATTTACCTTAATATCATCACAAGTCATAATATATATATCAGTTCATGACAAATTAGAAACCTCCGCCATCTCTCTCCCCACATCGACCACTGCTGGCGGCTCACCTCCAACTGCGCAACGCTACGCGCTGTTCACAGCCAGCTGCCTAACACTACAATGGCGAGTATTACAACAATGCAAAGCAGCCACAGACTGCACACAGCACAGCCAGTGATTTTCATACAGAGGTGGCGTTACCATAAAAAAACCTAAACAGCCTACTTACACTACTAATTCTATTCGCTACACTTTTCGCAGATATTATCCTCGTTTATCGCTGAATGTAGCTGTATGACATATAGATCAGAAAATATGACATCATAAACACTGAGATGTATGAGAAACTACCGCATCGTGCAAGACGTTTTAATTTATAATTTCTTTCAAATGGCTCTAAGCACTATGGGACTTAACATCTGAGGTCATCAGTCCACTAGACTTAGAACTACTTAAACCTAACTACCCTAAGGACATGATACACATCCATGCCCGAGGCAGGATTCGAGCCTGCTACCGTAGCAGCAGCGAAGTTCCGGACTGAAGCGCCTAGAACTGCTCGGCCACAGTGGGCGGCTATTTCTTTACTATAAACTGCATTCACAACACGTATCGCAGATAGTAGGCACATATGCTACTGGATGCACCTTTAAAATTATATCATTGTGCAGTAATCTAACCGGCCAGAGTGGTCGAGCGGTTCTAGGCGCTATAGTTTGGAACCGCGCGAACGCTAGGGTCGCAGGTTCGAATCCTGCCTCGGGGATGGATGTGTGTGATGTCCTCAGGTTAGTTAGGTTTAAGTAGTTCTAAGTTCTAGGGGACTGACGACCTCAGAAGTTAAGTCCCATAGTGCTCAGAGCCATTTGAACCATTTTTGCAGCAACATATTTCAGCGAATACAACGTCATAAACATTAAGCTGAATGAAACTGTAGGGCGAAATTCGCTAGACATACAGGTGAAACATGTGTACAAGTTCGCGTGAAGTGTGTTAAATTCGAATTAAATGTATTTGACACGTGCGCATGTGAGCAAAGTCGCGGGTAAAAAGCTCATCCTAAACTTCTGGAACGATTTCAACCAAATATGGTACACATATTAGCTATAATCTGGAAAGAAATTCTGTATGGGTAAGAATCTCCAGCTTCCTACTGGGTCAGTGTGATGAGGTGGAGAGAGAGATGGACAGCGAAAGGGAAGGAGGAAGTATGCACAGTTAGGAGGAAGAGGAAATGGACAAAGGGAGAGGGAAATGGACAGAGAGAGGATAGGAAAGAGGAGATGGACAGAGGCAAGAGGAGGAAGAGGCAAGCAGAGAGTTGGGGGAGCTGGAGATGGGAAAGGAAGAGACAGGCAGAGAGACAGAAGGGAGAGGAAGAGATGGACACAGAAAGGAAATGGGGAAATGAACAGGGAGAGGGGGAGGAGATTGACAAAGAAAGAGTGAGGAGGAAATGGAGGTAGAGATGTGCAGAAGAGACAGACAGACGAGGACGGGCCGCGCGGAGTGGACGCGCGGTTAGAGGCGCCATGTCATAGATTGCGCGGCCCCTCCCGCCGGAGGTTCGAGTCCTCCCTCGGGCATGGGTGTTTGTGTTGTTCTCAGCATCGGTTAGTGTAAGTTAGTTTATCTACTGTGTAAGTCTAGGGACCGATGACCTCAGCAGTTTGGTGTCTTAGGAATTCACACACATTTTAACATCTAGAGAAGGAAGGAGGAGATGGAGGTGGGAGGAAGAGATGGATAGAGAAAGAAGGAGTAGATGGACAGATGGGGGAGGAGCAGATTGACATAGAGAGGGGGAATAGGATATGGACAGAGAGAGAGGCAGAAGGAGATGAGCAGAGGGGGCGTGATGCAGGTGGACAGAGAAAGGGATGGGGGACATTGACCGAGAGAGGAAGGGAGTGACAGGGGCGAGGGATAGAGAGAGGAGGGGGAAGAGATGGATAAAGAGAGAGAGAAGCAGTAAAATAGGGGGAGGAGGAGAGGAATAGAGAGAGAGGTAAGGAGGAGATGAACAGAGAAAAGGGAGAAGAGGAGATGGACTAATACAAGACATGAATGAATAAAAACTGGGCAACATCTGGTTTCTCAGCTACTGTATGTTAAAATTACCGACGTTTCTAGCTGCTGCTGCAGCCTGCCTTTAACAGGGTTTTATCACATGTGACATGGTCAAGCATTCAGAATAATTTTGTTGAAATGGACTCCTACTACGAATGCCTATGCTCTTATAGTGTGTGAGAAATTTGTTCTTAAAAATTTGATCGTATGTTTCTGCTACACACTACATAAAAAGCACACTTGACCAACACGTAAAGTGAAACGAAGCTGTTGCTTTTATACTTCTCACATCTGGTATTTAAAGATATTACATGTCGCTCACTAACTAACCTTCAAGGAAATTACAAATTCTTTAACTTCTGTAACACCGAGATAATTTAAACGCTGCACCTTAAATTAGATCAACAGACATAGTGCAATAGGATGACATACCAACTTTAGGTTTAGAAGAGTAAGACTGTTTATCCATTTTTAAGTAATAGTAAGCTCCGTGAACGTGTCGATTTTATCACAAGATACAAACTAGGCAATAAAACACGTGGGTGAAATGTTGGCCGTGATTACTGTTCCTTTAGAGGTACATGGTTTTAGAGCTTTCTGTCGGCCATGAGGACCGAACTTCCATTAGCTTCCAAGATTTTGCTTGGCGCTTCTAAAGGCGTATAATGGAATATGGAGGCGAACCTCTTGATGGAGCGAGGCGACGAAAAGTTCAATTTAGGCAGTAATCAGCTGACGGCCCAAGCCAAATGGATCGGAAAGTCTGAAAGGAGCAGAGCTAAGAGGCAATGCGAAAAAAGTCAGGAAATGAAATGTTCGAGAAATGAAGTGTGAATAAGAGTTGATAGGGCGCAGTTCCATTCTAAAGCGAGGGTGCTAATAGATAGGCTATCACTTCTCTGCGTTGTAGTTCGGACATTTGCCCTAATGTTGACATCAGGCGGTGCTAATAATGCTGTATATTACAGAGTTCACGTTGTTGTCGCCACTGCGTTGAAATGGCCTCCTAATCGCTTGTAGAAGCGATAAAAGAGATGTTTAGCATTTTTATAAAACAATTAATTTTAAAAGACCGACAGTCAAGTAATCCTTCGTTACAATACTTCCGCAGTTAAAATAGTACTGTTCAGAACTGTGAGTAATTAAATTTAGGTGGTAAGTTTCAAAATCATGCAAAAAAAAAACAAGAAAAAACAAAAAAACTTCACAGATTTAACAATATCATTGCCATCTCTCTGTGTGCGATCTACTAAATAATTGTTAGTGCCTGAGACACACCCAGTAGAAAGCATTTGTCGAAATAGTGCTAGGTAAATGGATGAGATTTGATTGAACTGCAGGGGCGAAAGAATATGCCCCCGTTTTTCAGCCTTTATAATCCGATCTCTTCGTTCTTGAACTTCCAGTCTTACTGTTCCTTCTTAGTTCTTGTACACATTGTACATTACCCGTCTTTTCCAATAACTTACTCCTATTTTCTAAGGATTTGAAATATCTTGCACCAGTCTACATTGTCGAACGCATTTTCGAGTCTACAAATTTTATGAATGTGTATTGATTTATCTTCATTCTTGCTTTCATTATCAACCACAACGTCAGAATTGCCTCTCTTGTGCCTTAAACTTTCCTAAAGCCAAATTGATCGTCATCTAACAGCCCCTCGATTTTCTTTCACATTCCCCAGTACATTTCTTTGTCAACAATTTGGACAAATGACCTGTAAAGCTGACTGTACGATAGTTCTCTCACTTACCTTCTGGATTAAGTATCAACATATATTTTTCGTTAGCTTGATGATATGTCTACAGTCTCATAGATTCTACAGACTAACTTGTGTACTTTTTTATTTGTCACTTCCGCCAATGATAAAAGAATTCACCTTTATTTGAGAGCTTATCTTCCAAAGGATGGTTAATCTCTAAAAATGCTTTCCATACCGAGTCACAATTTTATCTTGTAGCAAACGCATGTTATCGGAGCGACATCAAATGGTAAATAGTAGACAATGAGGGTTTTAAGGACGCTTTTAGGAGGTGGAACACAAGTCGTTTGAATAATTTCTTTGCAGTTTCTGAAGCCGAAAGACTCTGAATGTGCCCGTCATTTGGTCTACGCGAATCGGGAATTAGAAACTGCCACAATCCAGTTAGTGGAGCATATTGGTTACCATGAGTGTACTCAATGATCTTCGCTGTAGGATACACACTTACCGAATGCGCGTGCACTACACACTGTACACAATAATACATAAAATATCTTCATAAACAAGAGACTTTCTCGTAGTAGATAGTTATCCTAGACTAAAGTTATAGTAGATCATTTATGCAGGTGTAATGGTATTCTGTAAGTTGATGTACATCACAGGGCTACAATCAGTTTTATACCATTTCGTCCAACCTCTTTTAATAATAAAAATATTAAAAATAACATTAACTTGTTCTTTTTCACTTCAAGGATTAGGGTTTCAAGCATTTAGGCATCAGAATAACATGATGACACAAGTACAGTGTGTATAAAATACAGACTGTCAATAACAAGAAACGCATCTCTGACAAATTTGAGAACATAAAAGGCAGATTAGTATTGGCAGAAAGGGCATCTGGCCGAGAGATTTCTTCTAGTATCAAACATAAGTCTTAATCTGAGGAAGATATTTCCGAAAAAGTACATCTGGAGCACAGCAGTGTATGGTAGTGAGACATTGACTGTGGGAAAACCAGAATAGAAGCATGTGAGATGTTGTGCTTCAGGAGAGAGTTGAAAATTAGAAGTACTGATAATGTAAGGAATGAAGAGGATCTCCAAGAATCGGCGAGGAAAGGAATATGTGAAAACACTGACAAGAACGAACCGGATGATGGGACATGCGTTAAGGGTTCAGGGGATAACTTCCGTAGTGCTAGAGGGAGTTGTAGAGGGTAGAAACTGCAGAGGAAGACAGAGAATGAAGTAAATGTAGCAAATAATCGAGGACGTGAGTTGGAAGTGCTGTTCTGAGATGAAATGGTTTATACAAAATAGGTCTTGGACAACGGTATAATGGCCACACTTACAAATTACCAGGTGTGTACAGGCTATGAAAGCCCCTGTTTTATGAGAAAATTATTATTTTTCTCGAAATAACTTTGTACCCGTAAAGTCTACTTATTTTACAATCAGCCTGATTCAGCTGAGAATAACAGGAAGCCACCGTATTAAAATATTTAGTATATTGCTGATTACGACTTTCGGTGGAGTTACGATTACAGAGCAAACGAATAGTAATCGGCGTTCACTGTGTAGATTTTACAAATGAGCGACCCCCGCAAACAACGTGACGCGTTTTAAATTGTTGAAGGACGCGACTAGTCTGCCTCCGAAGCAGAGCTTTCCTGCACGTAGGCTGTACCGCAAGACACGCAGCCCCATCGATCGGCGTGGAGGAGCCGAGCAGCTGATGTCTCCGTGCTGCGAAGCCCGATAAGGGATTGCATATAATGGCTGTTATGACGGCGCTGTTGGCGTGCAGACAAAGCCGATACAAAACAGGAAAGTTTTAATAGCGTCGCGAGTAACGGCGAGGAGGCACGCGACCTGCAGCAGATTCTTATCCTTCCCGGATTCCGGAACGACACTGGAGACAAAGACCGATGCAACTGCTGCAGCGGACACGCGAATCTCCATTTTGAACAAATCGAAGAGAACTATGAAACATTCCAAAATAAAAATTTTGACAACTATACATGAAAACTGTGAAGTAAAAATTGGCGAGCTAGTTAATTTAATCAGCAAATAACGTTGAGAAACATACGAATAATTTATATAGATCTGGAAGCACGGAATCAGGCAGATTTTTGCGAAGCTCCTTTCTCCATAAAGGCAATATTACTCCATAGCGCTTTGAACAATTTTTTGTTCAGAGATGAGGCGATATTATTAGTATTATAATTTCAGTTCTCGTAAAGTAGTGATGATATCATCTTCGTATCTTTCGATCTTGGATACTTTGACATCATAAGAACAATTTAAAAAAAACTATCGATTCCGTGAAGTCAGTATTGTAACCATAAACGTAATCAAAATTTATGAGGATTCCTGATTTCTTGCTTTAGGGACTAGAGAATATGAAAAGAGAAAGTTGGGCACGCACAGAGGCACTTCGTCACATAAGACAGGAAAGAGAATGAGAGAGAGGAAGAAAATAGCTAAAACGGATACACCCTCTTTCACGCTCTGTAGTGCCTTGCGGAGTACATATGTAGATCAAATGTTGTCTTGTTACAGCTCAGCAACAAAGTCCCTTTGAAGCATCCCTTGAAGCAACGTTTCAACAAGTTGCCCACACGTCAGCTCAAGTTGCTTTGTCCAAAGATGACGTTCTATCGCCATGTTAAGAGTATTCCTCGAGAAAGCTACATGAGTCAGACGGATGTTCACTAAACGCATTGGAAGTTGTGCTGCACCAACTGCTCAAATAAGCTTTTGTTATTAATGAAGACTTTATGTAAAAATTCGGACGGATTCCTGGGTATAGGGATTGATTCCAGCTACAGCAAACCAAGCGTGGTGGCATAGTGATGTCACTGGGGTTGCACTCTCAAGGACGGCAGCTGAAATCCCCGTGCGGCCATCCATATTTAGATTTTCCATGGTTGTCACATGTACGTCAATACTCTGCAAACAGTCTAACGATGTGTGGTGGAGGGTACTTTTAGTACCACCAGCAGATCTCTCCTTTGTTCCATTCGCGAATGGCGCGTGTATCATCGCAACGTCAACGTTTGCCAACTTTAAAGTATGAGTGTCTACAATCTTAGGAACGAAATTCCATTGAGATGATGGTACCTCTGACACGTGTACAGTCACGCGCATCTCGTGTAATTATTTTTTTTTATCTTATCATTCTCCAAACGCATGGTTCCTGAAGAGGGGCAGCAACCTTTTCAGTAATTGCAGGGGCAACAGTCTGGATGATTGACTGATCTAGCCTTGTAACACTAACCAAAACGGCCTTGCTGTGCTAGTACTGCGAACGGTTGAAAGCAAGGGGAAACTACAGCCGTAATTTTTCCCGAGGGCATGTAGCTTTACTGTATGGTTAATGATGATGGCGTCCTCTTGGCTAAAATATTCCGGAGGTAAAATAGTCCCCCATTCGGATCTCCGGGCGGGGACTACTCAAGAGGACATCGTTAGTAGGAGAAAGAAAACTGGTGTTCTACGGATCGGAGCGTGGAATGTCAGATCCCTTAATCGGGCAGGGAAATTTAAAAAGGGAAATGGATAGGTTGAAGTTAGGTATAGTGGGAATTAGTGAAGTTCGGTGGCAGTAGGAACAAGTCTTTTGGTCAGGTAAATACAGGGTTATAAATACAAAGTCAAATAGGGGTAATGCAGGACTAGATTTAATAATGAATAAAAAAATAGGAATGCGGGTAAGCTACTACAAACAGCATAGTGAACGCATTATTGTGGCCAAGATAGACACGAAGCCCACGCCTACTACAGTAGTACAACTTTATATGCCAACTAGCTCTGCAGATGACGAAGAAATTGAAGAAATGTATGATGAAATAAAACAAATTATTCAGATAGTGAAGGGAGACGAAAATTTAATAGTCATGGGTGACTGGAATTCGGTAGCAGGAAAAGGGAGAGAAGGAAACGTAGTAGGTGAATATGGATTGGGGCTAAGAAATGCGCCTGATGGAATTTTGCACAGAGCACAACTTAATCATAGCTAACACTTGGTTCAAGAATCATAAAAGAAGGTTGTACACATGGAAAAAGCCTGGAGATACTGACAGATTTCAGACAGATTACATAATGGTAAGACAGAGATTTAGGAACCAGGTTTTAAATTGTAAGACATTTCCAGGGGCAGATGTGGACTCTAACCACAATCTATTGGTTATGAACTGGAAATTAAACCTGAAGAAACTGAAAAAAGGTGCGAATTTAAGGAGATGGGACCTGGATAAACTGACTAAACCAGAGGTTGTACAGAGTTTCGGGGAGAGCGTAAGGGAACAAATTGCAAGAATGGGGGAAAGAAATACAGTAGAAGAAGAATGGGTAGCTTCGAGGGATGAAGTAGTGAAGGCAGCAGATGATCAAGTAGGTAAAAATACGAGGACTGCTAGAAATCCTTGGGTAACAGAAGAAATATTGAATTTAATTGATGAAAGGAGAAAATATAAAAAATGCAGTAAATGAAGCGGGCAAAAAGGAATACAAACGTCTAAAAATGAGATCGACAGGAAGTGCAAAATGGCTAAGCAGGGATGGCTAGAGAATAAACTTAAGGATGTAGAGGATTATCTCACTAGGGGTAAGATAGATACTGCCTACAGGAAAATTAAAGAGACCTTTGGAGAAAAGAGAACCACTTGTATGAATATCAAGAGCTCAGATCGAAACCCAGTTCTAAGCAAAGAAGGGAAAGCAGAAAGGTGAAAGGAGTATATAGAGGGTCTACACAAGGGCGATGTACTTGAGGACAATATTATGGAAATGGAAGAGGATGTAGATGAAGATGAAATGGGAGATATGATACTGCGTGAAGAGTTTGACAGAGCGCTGAAAGACCAGAGTCGACACAAGGCCCCGGGAGTAGACAACATTCCATTGGAACTACTGACGGCGTTGGGAGAGCCAATCCTGACAAAACTCTACCATCTGGTGAGCAAGATGTATGAGACAGGCGAAATACCCTCAGACTTCAAGAAGAATATAATAATTCCAATCCCAAAGAAAGCAGGTGTTGACAGATGTGAAAATTACCGAACTATCAGTTGAATAAGTCACGGCTGCAAAATACTAACGCGAATTCTTTACAGACGAATGGAAAAACTAGTAGAAGCCGACCTTGGGGAAGAACAGTTTGGATTCCGTAGAAATATTGGAACACGTGAGGCAATACTGACCCTACGGCTTATCTTAGAAGCTAGATTAAGGAAAGGCAAACCTACGTTTCTAGCATTTGTAGACTTAGAGAAAACTTTTGACAATGTTGACTGGAATACTCTCTCTCAAATTCGAAAGGTGGCAGGGGTAAAATATAGGGATCGAAAGGCCATTTACAATTTGTATAGAAACGAAATGGCAGTTATAAGAGTTGAGGGGCATGAAAGGGAAGCAGTTGTTGGGAAGGATGTGAGACGGGGTTGCAGCCTCTCCCCGATGTTATTCAATCTGTATATTGGGCAAGCAGTGTAGGAAACAAACAAATAATTCGGAGTACGTCTTGGAATCCATGGAGAAGAAATAAAAACTTTGAGGTTTGCCGATGACATTGTAATTCTGTCAGAGACAGCAAAGGACTTGGAAGAGCAGTTGAACGGAATGGATAGTGTCTTGAAGGTAGGATATAAGATGAACATCAACAAAAGCAAAACGAGGATAATGGAATGTAGTCGAATTAAGTCGGGTGATGTTGAGGGTATTAGATTAGGAAATGAGACACTTAAAGTGGTAAAGGAATTTTGCTATTTGGGGAGCAAAATAACTGATGATGGTCGAAGTAGAGAGAATATAAAACGTAGACTGGCAATGAGAAGGAAAGCGTTACTGAAGAAGAGAAATTTGTTAACATCGAGTATAGATTTAAGTGTCAGGAAGTCGTTTCTGAAAGTATTTGTATGGAGTGTAGCCATGTGTGGAAGTGAAACATGGACGATAAATAGTTTAGACAAGAAGAAAATAGAAGCTTTCGAAATGTGGTGCTACAGAAGGATGCTGAAGATTAGATGGGTAGATCACATAACTAATGAGGAGGTGTTGAATAGGATTGGAGAGAAGAGACGTTTGTGGCACAACTTGACTAGAAGAAGGGATCGGTTGGTAGTACATGTTTTGAGGCATCAAGGAATCACCAATTTAGTATTGGAGGGCAGTGTGGAGGGCAAAAATCGTGGAGGGAGACCAAGAGATGAATACACCAAGCAGATTCAAAAGGATGTAGGTTGCACTAGGTACTGGGAGATGAAGAAGCTTGCGCAGGATAGAGTAGCATGGAGAGATGCATCAAACTAGTGTCAGGACTGAAGACCACAACAACAACAACATCATTCTCCATTCCAAGAAGTCGATGTTCGAGATCCGGCTTATTAAAGAGTTGCGGTTCTACTCAACCAATTATCATACAATCTGGCTGTGGATCAGATGGTAGATTTCAATTCGGAAGATGTGGGAGGGCTTTCCCAATTCCGGCATAAGCCTTTCAACCAAGAGATTCCTCCCAAAAACCTTGGTCGAAATTGAGTGATTGGAACCTTATACATTCATGTTTGGATAATCGTCATTCATTAAAGACGATACATAGCCAAAATCAAAATATGTGTTAACAAATCATACATATGGATTACACGTATATGCGTAGCAAGCCAGCAATCTCCAACAAGCCAGAAAGCTTGGTCAGGATCACGCGATTGGAACTAGACTGGTGCAGATAAAATTCATACTACATATATCTTCGATGTTTACATCACAGACACTCTGATTACTGACTGCGAGAGAGACGCTATACGCTCTGCGGCGCGCAGCAGTTTCCTTTGTACTTTGCTAATAAGCCATTACCCACAGACATACATTACTAGACTGGTAAAGGTGCATCTTTTACTGAAGACTGGTGTTTGGTGGGGTGAGATGGCGGCGTCAAGGAGTTTGTTTATGGAAGTATTACGATTTTCTGAAACGAAATGATGATGTAAGTTTCAAGAAAGGTTCTAAGCGAGTCCTGCAGTGAGCAAATATTTGCGAACTAGTTGTGTTTAACACATGTATTATACACTAAAGAGCCAAAGAAACAGGTACACCCGCCTAATATCGTGTACGGCTCCCGCGAGCACGCAGAAGTGCCGCAGCACGACGTGGCATGGAGTCGACTAACGTCTAAAGTAGTGCTGGAGGCAACTGACACCATAAATAATGCAGGGCTGTCCATAAGTCCGTAGGAGTACAATGGGGTGGAGATCTCTTCTGAACAGCACGTTGCAAGATATCCCAGATATGCTCAATTATGTTCGTGTCTGGGGAGTTTGGCGGCCAGCGAACGCATTTAAACCAGGAAGAGTGCTCCTGGAGCCCCTCTGTAGCAGTTCTGGACGTGTGGGGTGTCGCATTGTCCTGCTGGAATTGGCCAAGTCCGTCGAAATGCACAATGGACATGAATGGACGCAGATAATCAGACAGGATGCTTACGTTTGTGTCACCTGACAGAGTCGTATATAGACATATCAGGGGTCCCATATCACTCCAGCTGCAGAAACCCCACACCATTACAGAGCCTCCACCAGCTTGTGGTAAATGCGGTAAGCTGTTATGGGACCAAACTCCTGAGGTCACCGGCACCTAAGCTTACGCACTACCTAATCTACCTCAAACTAACTTACGCTAAGGACAACACACACGCCCAAGCCCAAGGGAGGACTCGAACCCCCGACGGGGTGAGCTGTGCGGACCATGACAAGGCGCCTACAACGCACGGCTACCCTATGTGGCCATTCACCAGCTTGAACAGTCCCCTGCTGACATGCAGTGTGCATGGATTCACGAGATTGTCTCCATACCCGTCCTCGTCCATTCGCCCAATACAATTCGAAATGAGACTCGTCCGACCAGGTAACATGTTTCCAGTCAGCAACAGTCCAATGTCGATGTTGACGGGCCCAGGCGAGGCGTAGAGTTTAGTGTTGTGAAGTCATCAGGCTACACGAATGGGTCTTCGGCTCGGAAAGTAATATTGATGATGTTTCGTTGAATGGTTTGCACGCCGACACTTGTTAATGGCCCTGCAGCAATTTGCGGAAGGGTTGCACTTCTCTCATACTGAACGATTCTCTTCAGTCGTCGTTGGTCCTGTTCTTGCAGGATCTTTTTCCGGCCTCAGGGACATCGGAGATTTGATGTTTTACCGTATTCTTGATATTCACGGTACAGTCGTGAAACGGTCGTACAGGAAATTCCCCACTTCATCGCTGCCTCGGAGATGCTGTGTCCCATCGCTCGTGCGCCGACTATAACACCACTTAAATATTGATAAGTTGCCATTGTAGCAACAGTAACCGATCTAACAACTGCATCAGACACTAGTTGTCTTATATAGGCGTTGCCGACCGCTGCGCCGTATTCTACCTGTTTACATATCTCTGTATTTGAATACGCGTGCCTCTTTCAGTGTCTTAGGAGCTGCAGTGTAGAATCGTGCTGTACGCACGCTTAAAGCAGACTGTAATTTTCGTAAGAACACTCAAATGAATAAAGGCAATTGTTATCAATGACAAATAGTACACTACTGGCCATTAAAATTGCTAGAACACGAAGGTGACGTGCTACAGACGCGAAATTTAACCGACAGGAAGAAAATGCTGTGATATGCAAATGATTAGCTTTTCAGAGAATTCACACAAGGTTGGCGCCTGTGGCGACACCTACAAAGTGCTGACATGAGGAAAGTTTCCAGTTGATTTCTCATACACAAACATCAGTTGACCGGCGTTGCCTGGTGAAACGTTGTTGTGATGCCTCGTGTAAGGAGGAGAAATGCGTACCATCACGTTTCCGACTTTGATAAAGGTCGGATTGTAGCCTATCGCGATTGCGGATCGTATCGCGACATTGCTGCTCGCGTTGCTCGGGATCCAATGACTGTTAGCAGAATATGAAATCGGTGGGTTCAGGAGGGTAATACGGAACGCCGTGCTGGATCCCAACGGCCTTGTATCATTAGCAGTCGAGATGACAGATGCCTGTAACGGATCGTGCAGCCACGTCTCGATCCCTGAGTCAACAGATGGGTACATTTGCAAGGCAACAACCATCTGCACGAACAGTTCGACGACGTTTGCAGCAGCAGGGACTATCAGCTCGGAGACCATGACTGCGGTTTCCCTTGACGCTGCATAACAGAAGCGCCTGCGATGGTGTACTCAACGACGAACCTGGGTGCAGGAATGGCAAAACGTCATTTTTTCGGATGAATCCAGGTTCCGTTTACAGCATCATGATGGTCGCATCCGTGTTTGGCGAACGCACATTGGAAGCATGTATTCGTCATCGCCATACTGGCGTATCACTCGGCGTGGTGGTATGGGGTGCCATTGGTTACACGTCTCGGTCACCACTTGTTCGCATTGACGGCACTTTGAACAGTGGGCGTTACATTTCAGATGTGTTACAACCCGTGGCTCTGCCCTTCATTCGATCCCTGAGAAACCCTACATTTCAGCAGGATAATGCTCGACCGCATGTTGCAGGTCCTGTAGCGGCCTTTCTGGATACAGAAAATGTTCGACTGCTGTCCTGGACATCACATTCTCCAGATTTCTCACCAACTCAAAACGTCTGGTCAATGGTGGCCGAGCAATTGGCTCGTCACAATATGCCAGTCACTACTCTTGATGAACTGTGGTATCGTGTTGAAGCTGCATGGGCAGCTGTACCTGTACACGCCATCCAAGCTCTGTTCGACTCAATGCCCAGGTGTATCAAGGCCGTTATTACGGCCAGAGGTGGTTGTTCTGGGTACTGATTTCTCAGGATGTATGCACCCAAATTGCGTGAAAATGTAATCATATGTCAGTTCTAGTATAATATATTTGTCCAACGAATACCCGTTTATCATCTGCCTTTCTTCTTGGTGTAGCAATTTTAATGGCCAGTAGTATACATTCAGCTTACAGGAGCACTTTGATAATGAGCGTGCTATTCGCGGAAAAGTCTAAGGTCATCGAAACTGGATAAAAACCCATTTATAAGATACGTCTGTTAATGCTAGATTTTTTAAACCTTTTAAAATGTACGCAAACTATTTAAACACTATTTGTCCAACGAATACCCGTTTATCATCTGCATTTCTTCTTGGTGTAGCAATTTTAATGGCCAGTAGTGTACATTCAACTTACAGGAGCACTTTGATAATGAGCGTGCTATTCGCGGAAAAGTCTAAGCTCATCGAAACTGGTTAAAAACCCATTTATAAGATACGTCTGTTAATGCTAGATTTATTAAACCTTTTAAAATGTACGCAAACTATCTAAACACTGCCGGTATTTCAGATAAGACAAATTAAAATGGAATAATTTAGGCTTACCTACAGTACCAAAGCAAAAAAATTGTGACGTGTTTCTCGTTATGCTTGCACTGAAACGTGTTTTGTTCACGAATCTTCCCTCTGCTCTACGAAAAATTACAAAAACTATGCATTCCTTTCGAGTTATGTGAAAACTCCGCAGGTAACGTAGTTATATCAGTCCAACCCCATTTTATTAAACAGTGGTTTACATGTCGTTTGTGCTCGCCGCCATACTGTGAGTCCAACGTGCTGGTGGGGGACACTGCAGGAGCCTCCACGAAGACTGCGTTCACCACTCGAACAACAAGCAACTTTTATAGACCTTGTCAAGAAAATCTCTCGACGGCGCATACCTAGAGGGTGCCGCATCCAGTATATCGCTGGACTCAATGGTGGCAGCAAGGGAGCTCTGAAAAAGTGTGAAGAACTGTATAATAAGGACCCCCTCTCAGAGGAAACGATCCAGGCAGGTGAAGTACTGATGTGTGGTATCTCCGAAGCGAGAAAGGAAAAGTGGTGTAACCTCCTACAAGAGACAGACATGAATCACAGCAGTAGGAAGGCATGGAAACGACCTAGTCGGCCAATCCTGCAAACACTGGAGCACCAAAACCAAAGATGACAAAACAACTCTCCGAAGAGACTCAAAAAAGGCCTTTATCAAGACCATCACTAGTGACAACTTCCTGCAATATTGAAGGCTTCTCTGAAAATAAAGAAATTTTATTATCTGACATGTGCAAACGAAACAACTGTGATGTTTTAGTGTTACAAGAAACACACAGAGCACCAACTAGCCACAGACCAAAAATATAGGGCATGAAATTAGTTCTTGAGAGACCACACGAAAGGTACGGAAGTGCTATATTTGTGAAACCGAACTTAGACGTATGCTCCTGTGCTCTGACCAGCGAAGAAAATATAGAAATTTTAACCATTGAGCTACATTCACGTACTGTAACATCCGTGTACAAACCACCCAGTGCGAGGTTCAAATTTACAGAGCCTGGAAATTTCCATTAAAAAAACATTAAAGTTGTACTAGGAGATTTTAACTGTCACGGTCTCGCATAGGGTTATAAAGAGACAAATGACGATGGCGAAATGGTGGAGATCTGGGCAGACCAGATTAAACTGAAATTGATACATGACCCAAAGTTGCCTGCGTCATTTAACAGCGGAAGATGGAAACGAGGATATAATCCAGATAACATCTTTGTCTCCCAAAAGTATCCCTGCAAACTGTAAAACAAATCGAGGACCCAATTCCAAGATCGCAACACAGAGCAATAACTTGCTGCATAACTGCAGTAATCAAATCAGAGGTAATGCCCTTCAAGAGACGCTTCTATTTCAAAAAAGCTCATTGGGAACTTTTCACAGAGGACCTTGATAAGGAGATCTTGGAAATTAAACCAGAGATACAATCATATGAAACTTTTATAGACCTTGTCAATAAAATCTCTCGACGGCACATACCTAGAGGGTGCCGCATCCAGTATATCGCTGGACTTAATGGTGGCAGCAAGGAAGCTCTGAAAAAGTATGAAGAACTGTAAAATAAGGACCCCCTCTCAGAGGAAACGATCCAGGCAGGTGAGGTACTGATGTCTGGTGTCTCCGAAGCGAGAAAGGAAAAGTGGTGTAACCTCCTACAAGAGACGGACATGAAGCACAGCAGTAGGAAGGCCTGGAAACTGGTCAAAAGTCTCAACAACGACCCAACAGAACCACAACCAAATTACAGCAAAGTTACACCTGATCAGATAGCTCACCAACTACTCATGAACGGAAAAACTAAAAGGAAGATCAGGAATGGCAAAATTATAAGAAAATTGAACGAGGAGATTAGCTTCCTAGATCGCCCGTTCTTCATTCGGGAGCTACAAGATGCCATCAACGATCTGAAAAACAATAAGACCGCTGGCCTCAACGATCTGAGATCTGAGCAAATTAAACATTTTGTACCGGGAGTACAAGAATGGATCCTAGAGCTAATGAATAACTGTATCACAACAATGCAAATTCCTAAACTGTGGAGGAAAGCTCGGGTTATTGCGTTATTAAAACCAGGGAAAGACCCACATGAAGCTAAAAATTTCCGGCCTGTTTCACTGCTTTGTCATTTATTTAAAGTGTTGGAGCGAATGATCCTCAAACGCATAGCTGACTATGTGGACAAAGCCCTCATTAACGAACAAGCTGGATTTCGACCAGGAAAATCATGCTGTGGCCAAATCCTTAATCTCACACAGTACATCGAGGACGGCTATCAGAGAGGAGAAGTAACTGGGGTCGCACTCCTGGATCTCAGTGCTGCATATGACACAGTTAACCATAAGTTGCTTACCCAGAAAGTGTATAATGTCACTAAGGACTACACCCTTTCTATGTTCGTGCAATGCATGCTACAGAACAGACGCTACTATGTAACCTTACAATCTAAAAACAGCCGATGGAGGACACAGAAAAATGGACTTGCACAGGGTAGTGTCTTGGCTCCAATATTATTTAACATCTATGCCAATGATCTTCCCATCAGCCACCAGACACGAATGTTCATATATGCTGATGATGCAGCAGTGGCCACTCGCGATAAAACCTTTGAACAAGTGGAGGAGAATCTCACAGGAGCCTTAACAGAACTTGCTACCTATTACGACGGCAATAATCTCAAACCAAACCCTAGTAAATCTCAAGTGTCCGCCTTCCATGTTAGGAACAAACAAGCCAAACGGAAACTCCGAGTCATGTGGCAAGGGGAAGAGCTGAAACATACAAACAGCCCAAAATACCTGGGAGTAACACTGGACAGAGCACTTACTTTTAAGCAGCACTGTCACAACACTAATAAAAAGGTCTGTACCAGGAACAACATACTGCGGAAACTAACAGGTTCATCGTGGGGAGCTCAACCACATGTTTTGTGCACCACGGGTCTGGTGCTGAGTATCTCAGCAGCGGAATATGCAGCGCCAGTTTGGAGGAACTCTGCTCACACGAAGCAAGTTGACGTCGCCGTAAACGAAACTGTACGTATTGCCACAGGATGCCTCAAACCAACTCCCACAGACATCATTTATCCCATCATAGGCATAGCACCACCCACTATCCGCAGACAAGTAGCCGCCGAGATCGAAAGATCAAAACAAAAGAATGACTTCGACACCCGATGCATATGCACCGAAAACAACGTGTACGGCTGAAATCCCGCAGGAGTTTCGTTGAAACTACCGAAGAGCCCGCCACCAAGCCCGTCGCAAGGCGGCTATCTCTTTGGGAAGAAATGGTGCCACACTCCACAATGGAACTACTTGAGGAGGGACCTGCAGGATTTCAACTACCTTTAACAACTTGGAGGTCATTAAACCGGCTGCGCACTGGAGTAACTGGGTGCAAATCAAACCTATTTAAATGAGGTTACAGTGATAGCGATAGGTGTGAATGCGGAGCAATACAGGACTTGAACCACCTACTGATTTGCCCAGATATGTCTATAACATGCACTAACGATGATATTTTGAAAGTCAATGACAAAGCAAACTACGTTGCTAAGTACTGGGAAGGGAAGATATAATTGATGCATCCGGATACGGAAGAAGAAGAAGAAGAACGTGCTGGTTCAGTGACACCAGTGATACTGCATACACTACGGCCAGTCTTGTAATGTGTCTGTGCGATTAACGAATTGTGAAAGGACACTCTGGTGCTACTTCTACGACTGAATAGACATGTAATGAGTTCTTGTCTGAAGCTAACTTGATGCATTGTTGAAAGTCAATCATTTTGCTAAATATGGAATTCAGAAAGTTTAATAATTTATTAAGGTCGTAACAAGATAAATAAAAATGTGATTTGTAGCTGTATACGGAGAATATACGAAAATATACCATACAATTTTAATTTCAGTTGGTACAACAGTTATGAATCTCGCCGTGTTGCTCATCGGAATAGACCTTCGGGCGGATGTACTTCGGTAGCAATCCAAGAGCCTGTGCGCGGTCAGAACTTTCCTGGAATTATTTTTCTACGTCGTAAAAGTATTTTCCTTCTTTTCATAGTATTCCTAGAACGAATCCAATCGAGAATCTTGTCATTGCATCTCATGCGAACAGACTAATATTTTGCCAAGTTGTGGCGTACCCCTACGACAAACTTAACAGCGAGACGTCGGGAAGCAGAGAACTCATTTCGGCGAGCCGCAGAAATCTCGAGGGTAGCTTCCAATACCAGAAAGGAGTGCCATTCAACATGCGCGCTGCAACGTATAACAAACAGTACATATATGCAGTTTTGATTTCTCTGTGAATGGTCAGGGCATCTTTGTCACCGTACCGTCATGCACAACGCCTCTCTTACAGCGGCTGCCACTGGTGGCTATTGAGAATCTTTGGAACGCTTTCACGCCGAGTAAACGACTCTGTCACGACAAGCGCTGCTCTTCGTTGGATCTTTTATATCTCTTCGATCAGTCCTACCTGGTAAGGGTACCAGAATGATCAGCAATACACAGGAATCAGTAGAACAAGTGTTTTGTAAGCCACCTCTTTCTTGGATGAGCTACATTTCATCTTCCACCTCATGGTGGCTCCGGATGGTTCCTCCTAGATGTTGTGCGGTATATACTGTTTCCAGCAGCTTGTCATCAATCGCTGAAGTGTTCTTCTATGTATGCGCATTATGCTACATTTTTTTACGTTCAGGTTATAACACTGCAACAGCATCTACGTAGCTTGTGCTATGAAATACCAAATTTGGTTTACGTACTATTCCCCAACAGAACAAGTAGTCCTGTCACGGAAAAGGCACGTATAATACTCCTATCTGCTAGTGAAATAACATAACCTTAAAGTTGAAGGCAGGTAGTGAAATAAAACTATCTTCTTAAAGCAATTATGGTATAAAGCAACAGAGCAGTGTTAACCTCTGAGAGAAATTTTGTTATGTTGACCGTGTTGTACCTAACGGAAGTGGCTTATCGGAAGTGAAAGTCAGAATTACGTAAATATTTGAACAGGAACAAACAATATTTTTGACTAGCTATACTGTTTAAAGAATAAGGAAAACGGTCGCCAGCCTAATTAGGCAAGAAAAGATTAACGTTCTCTTTTAAGAAAGTAGGTATGAGTAACTTTAACGGACAAACACAACCTAGTCTTGGCCACACGCGAGTGCAATGAACTCTGACACATACGTATGTTTACGGTAAGACTGAAGCTAAGACCTAGAACAGCAAAAATTATTTGCATAAATATAACAAATAACGAAACACACTATTACTTCCAGTGCTTATTCAAATTGAGTGGTCTCTGTAACGTTATTATTACTATTCATTGCAGGATCGTTAATTGGACATAGGTTCAGTATTATTGTTCAAATATTTTCCTTTTTTTTTGTCATCAGTCTACAGACTGGTTTGATGCGGCCCGCCACAAATTCCTTTCCTGTGCTAACCTCTTCATCTCAGAGTAGCACTTGCAACCTACGTCCTCAATTATTTGCTTGACGTATTCCAATCTCTGTCTTCCTCTACAGTTTTTGCCCTCTACAGCTCCCTCTAGTACCATGGAAGTCATTCCCTCATGTCTTAGCAGATGTCCTATCTTCCTGTCCCTTCTCCTTATCAGTGTTTTCCACATATTCCTTTCCTCTCCGATTCTGCGTAGACCCTCCTCATTCCTTAGCTTATCAGTCCACCTAATTTTCAACATTCGTCTATAGCACCACATCTCAAATGCTTCGATTCTCTTCCGTTCCGGTTTTCCCACAGTCCATGTTTCACTACCATACAATGCTGTACTCCAGACGTACATCCTCAGAAATTTCTTCCTCAAATTAAGGCCGGTATTTGATATTAGTAGACTTCTCTTGGCCAGAAATGCCTTTTTTGCCATAGCGAGTCTGCTTTTGATGTCCTCCCTGCTCCGTCCGTCATTGGTTATTTTACTGCCTAGGTAGCAGAATTCCTTAACATCATTGACTTCGTGACCATCAATCCTGATGTTAAGTTTGTCGCTGTTCTCATTTTTACTACTCATTACCTTCGTCTTCCTCCGATTTACTCTCAAACCATACTGTGTACTCATTAGACTGTTCATTCCGTTCAGCAGATCATTTAATTCTTCTTCACTTCCACTCGGGATAGCAATGTCATCAGCGAATCGTATCATTGATATCCTTTCACCTTGTATTTTAATTCCACCCCTGAACCTTTCTTTCATTTCCATCATTGCTTCCTCGATGTACAGATTGAAGACTAGGGGCGAAAGGCTACAGCCTTGTCTTACACCCTTCTTAATACGAGCACTTCGTTCTTGATCGTCCACTCTTATTATTCCCTCTTGGTTGTTGTACATATTGTATATGACCCGTCTCTCCCTATAGCTTACTCCTACTTTTTTTCAGAATCTCGAACAGCTTGCACCACTTTATATTGTCGAACGCTTTTTCCAGGTCGACAAATCTTTTGAAAAGTCTTGATTTTTCTTTAGCCTTGCTTCCATTACTAGCCGTAACGTCAGAATTGCCTCCCTCGTCCCTTTACTTTTCCTAAAGCCAAACTGATCGTCACCTAGCGCATTCTCAATTTTCTTTTCCATTCTTTTTTCCTAGCTGACAAAAAATTAAAAACGCAGTTCACTGCATTTTTGCGAACTGGTCGCAGGTTAAATATCTCTCAACTAAATACTATTCTATTTAGAATGAACGTTAAATGGGATTCACTAACAGGTTACTTCTCACTGTCTTTTGAGTAAAGAAATTATTGTTTTCATAAATAGTGGTAAAGGATAACCTGTGGATTTTGTTACACTATTAATATGCACTTTCAATACCCAAAAGAAATAAGTGCTTAGCAAGAATAAATGTATAACTTTCCATAAATGCAGTTCACGACTTTTACTACAGTGAGACACAATGTTGACAAATTTGCAAGAAACTGACTTACCTTTTTAAAATTTACTACAAGCAGCACTATGATCATTAACTAAGCAAAACTTTATAAGACTTAGTTTTAGGAACTTTTTACAAAAAACAGCAAATTGTCTTTATTACCACAGTCTTCTACTATCAAGTAAATGATTAAATAGGTGACTTTGACATTCCACAAAACTTTATATTAGACTGTTTTCATTACTGGGAGGCTTTCAATTTTTCCACAAACTAGGACACTCGGTAATCATAGTTCAAATGGAGAGGAACTTGAGAGGCGTTTTGATAGGGATAAAATCAAGGTAGGTACATGAATTCAATTATAAGTTACCTTATATTTGAGCACACTAACACATCCAATAAGCTGATCTTTCACTGTACATTATTATAGTATTCCGTTACAGTGATTGCGCAATGCGGTGGCAATTGCATGTTGGTAGGTGGATTTGCAGGCAGAACTGCTAGACTCTGTCCCTTCTTGGTGGCGATGACGGATACCAATTCCAGAATAGTTCCAGCTATTCATCCAATCACCCGAGGCATTGGAAAGTGGCAGAAAAAGCCTCTCTAGGAACCAGCACAATATACAACTTTTACATGGCAGTGCACAGTTCGGTAGCTCGTCCCCGACTGACTCTTGTTCCACCTTTTCTACCTGGGCCAACCACAATTTGCGCGCGCTGCTCAGTTCCGTTCCCGAGGGGAACCACACTACATTTTCCATACAGAATAATTAAGAACCGTAAGCGAAGATCAGCAGTTTACATAACAGCAAACAAACATTTTAAATAAAACAGAACATTTGCACATATTAACATTTCTACAAAAAGTTATTCACACAGAAATTACAATTATATACAGTAAGTTTCGTTCGCTCCAAATGGGACAAAGAATTTAAATGACAGATGTACTACATTGCATAGAATCAAGCCACGACATCAAAGATTTAAACCAAGAAAAGAGTATACAATTTTGTGTCATCTATTCAATCAAACACATTTACAGAAGCTCAACGTTGTAACATTAAACCAAAGCAAAAGGCAAAATAAGCATTCATAGCTCACAAGTCAATTCCAAAGAGAGGGTGCTAGCTAGATAACAGTTCTCTGCACTGCAATTCAGACAGTTGACCCCATGCTGACTTTTATCGGTGCTAATAATTCTGTTTCTCACAGAGTTCATATTGATGCCACCATAACATTCATATGGCCTTGTAACTGCGCGTAGGAGAGGATCCCCTACGGACAAAAAAATGGCTCTCAGCACTATGGGACTTAACTTCTGAGGTCATCAGTCCCCTAGAACTTAGAACTACTTAAACCTAACTAACCTAAGGACATCACACACATCCATGCCCGAGGCAGGAATCGAACCTGCGACCGTAGCGGTAGCGCGTTTCCAGACTGTAGCGCCTAGAACCGCTCGGCCACCCCGGCCGGCCCCTACGGACATCTGACGTTTTTATTAGACGATAAATTGGAAAAGACTGACAGTCAAGAAATGACCTTTCAAACAACGAACTATTTAAGATGAGGATTCCGCAGTTTTAACAGTATCGACGTCACCTTTTTGTGTATATTCCTCGACATATCTGTTAATGCCTTAGGCCCACTCAGTAGAAAGCATTCGTCGTAAACGTGCTAAGGAGACCCGTAAGAATAGATTGAACAGTAGGGGCGAATACTACATCCCTGTGTTAAACCCATTCTAATCCGAGCACATCGTTTCTGGTCTTAGAGTCTTCTTATTCCCTCTTGTTCTTATACGTATTGTACCGGGTGATCAGAAAGTCGGTATAAATTTGAAAACTGAATAAATCACGGAATAATGTAGATAGAGAGGTACAAATTGACACACATGCTTGGAATGACATGGGGTTTTATTAGAACCAAAAAAATACAAAATGTCCGATAGATGGCGCTTCATCTGATCAGAATAGCAATAACTAGCATAAAAAGTAAGACAAAGCAAAGATGATGTTCTTTACAGTAAATGCTCAATATGTCCACCTCATTCCTCGACAATAGCTGTAGTCGAGGAATAATGTTGTGAACAGCACTGTAAAGCATGTCCGGCGTCATGGTGAGGCGTCGGATGTTGTCTTTCAGCATCCCTATAGATGTCTGTCGATCACGATACACATGCGACTTCAGGTAACTCCAAAGCCGATAATCGCACGGACTAAGGTCTGGGAACCTGGAAGGCCAAGCATGACGAAAGTGGCGGCTGAGCAAACGATCATCACCACCGACTCGCGCAAGAGATCTTTCACGCGTCCAGCAATATGGGGTGGTTCTAATAAAACCCCGTGTCATTCCAAGCATGTGTGTCAATTTTTACCTCTCTATCTACATTACTCCGTGGTTTATTAATTTTTCAAATTTATACTGACTTTTTGATCACCCGGTATATTACCCGTCGTTTCCTGTAGCTTATTCTTATTTTTCTCAGAAAGTAGAATATCTTACAGAGTTTTACATGGTCGAGGGCTTTTTCTACTTCGACGTATCCTATGAACGCTTATTTAATTTTCTAAAATCTTGCTTCAGGGACCGATGACCTCAGAAGTATGGTCCCACAGGAACTTACCACATACATCTCGCTTCATCATAAAGGGCACCATCAGAACTGCCTCTCTGGCACCTTTACATTTCTTAAAGCCAAACTGATTGTCATCTAATAGATCCTCAATTTTCTTTTCCGTTCTTTCGTACGTTATTCATGTCAGTAACTTGGATACATTACTTGTTTAGGTGAATGTGCGACAATTCTCGCACTTATTAACTGCTAGGTTGTGTATCCACACATATTTTCCGTAAGTCTGATGGTATGCCTCCTGACTCATAGCTTCTGCAGACCAACGAGAGTAGTCTTTTGGTTATCCCTCATCTCCCCTCCCAAGCCCTCCCTATTTGATAGCTAATCTTCCAAAACACCTAATCTCTGATTAGTACTGGAGCCTCTACATCTGCCATATAGGCTCACAATTTTACCTTGTAACAAATGCTTGCCACCAAAGTGACTTCAAATGACAAATGGTAGACAATGAAGGCTTTTATGGACGCTTTTTGGAGGCGGAACGAATTCCGTTTAGGGAAGAACCTTCCAATCTCTGAAGCCAAAAGACTCTGAATATGCTGGTATTTGGCCTTTGCGGGAGGGAATTAGGAACTGCCAAAAACGAAATTATGGCGGAATGTTACTCATGAAAAGACGCTCATGAGGAAGGAATAGACTGTAAGTTAACTTTGACCAGTGAGGGTAGCTTGTTCAGAGATTTGGAGGTCAGTATGCCCATGGAATCATTATGCTACCCTATGCTATAACAACTGGACCAACAAAACGACCATGGTCGGCAATGTTCCTGCTTGGATTACGTGTTCCATCTCTCGCCATATGAGGGTATGTCAAGAATCGCCACTTAGACTGAATCTGCTCTGATCCCACTGTGGAGCATGAGAGTGCATGCCTTGCAGCTCCGATGATGACGATGTGATGATGCTGGTTTGTGGGGCGCTCAACGTCTAGGTGATCAGTGCCCGTAAGGATTCCCAATCTTTCCAGTTCCATTCTCGCCATTTCCCGTATGTTGATGGAATGGTGAGGACAACACAGACACCCAGTCCCCGGGCGGAGAAAATCCCCGACCCGGCCGGTAATCGAACCCGGGGCCCCGTGAACCAGAGGTAGTAGCGCTAGCCACTAGACCACGAGAATCGGACCCTAGCAGTTCTGTTCAAAGGCCATGTAACTGCAATCGCTCTTCTCATGAATCTGTTCTTGCCTGTTTCACAATGTAGCGGTCATTTGCTACCGCATTTGACTGTGGTCAATCACCTCCTCTCCTTTGGACAGCACTTCCTGTGGTTCAGAACGCTCTCCATGCATTTGAAACAATGCTATGAGCAATACCAAACACTTGGGCTACACTCGTCACTCTTCGTCTTCCTTCCAGGTTCCCGTTGATTCTTTCTTGTGCGAGGAGATCGAAATTTTGTCTCCGGGCCATGTTGTAATGAAGAAGACCACCACAATGTACTGTGACTGGTAGCTAATTGATACACACTGTATTTTCGTGTTCTCTTTCCTCGTGATGTGGGGTCAGCCTGATTTGGCGCTATAGCCACGTTGGCGTGAACGCATGTGACTTCCAAGTTTCTGTGCACAACTGTGAGATCTCTGGTGACGTGCTTCCGCACTTTTACTCATTTCCACCAAATAATTAGTATGTTACGTTAATGTACCTAGCTCTTCCTTAAGTTTTGCAGAGCAGTATATTTTGGAGTCCTAGGATCTAATGGAAGCATTTACTGTTCGTCTAGCTGCTTGGAATATTTTACTCGGCAAATATTCTGTATATAAAACGTAACGGTTTTGCATGGGTACCAAGCTTTTTCAGTTCAGTTGCGAGGGCATGAAAGATGATTCTCTTACAAGCGGGTAGCTTCACGTCGGTATATTATGCGTTACAAGATACAGCGGATTTGTTTTCGAGTTCCAGAAACAGTATTCATGTGTAAATACATCTGTTGAAGAATTTCCGAGAAAAACAAGACGCAAGTTACATACGTCTCTGTTACTATTCTTTGTTTTAAATATATTTGGAACCGACTTTTCACGATTTATGCCTGCTAAATTGTAAAGAGAATGTGGAATATTACGAAGTGCAGAACGCAAAAACTCCGGCAACATTTTTGATAGGCTCAATACGCGGCTTAACACTTCATACAGTTACAAAGCGAAGGGTTTACGACGGCATGAGAGATGTGTCTGGCTAAAACAGATATGGGGCCGTCTGCGTTCTGTTTACTGAGAGATCTTCTGAAAGGGAATGAACGCGAGAGAATATTCAGTAGCGACGAGACGAAGCTGATGACACGATTTTGCATTCTCTGAAACAAAAGGAATTTACGGTGGATGTGTTTGCGAAATATCTTTAACGCTTACGCATACATGAAACAGACACAGAACGTGCCACAGTGTTTTATACTCTCAAATGGGTTAGCCCTGATTCATTCGCATACTTTTTCTCTCAGTACATAAACAGAAAATGCTAAGCTGTAAATGAAATCAACGAAATGTTGCCGCCCAGGCAGAGTTTAAACGAACCTGGCTTTAATAATTATGTAACTCGTAATTCCGTGCGTTTTCGCCCAGTCCTAATTTTAAAAAATTTTTCTCTTACTTTTTCTCTTCATTTGTAATCCTTAATCGCTGTTGGGCGTGATGACAGAGAGCGAGGAAGTTACGACGCGAGAGATGTAACGAGTAAAGCTGTTCTCCGCAGCTGTTGCAGAAAGTTAATTAAGCAAGTTTGTGGAAGTATTTTTCACATTAACGTAAGAAAAAATAAAGTGATCAACCATAGTTTCATAGATGTTTATACATACTACTGCAATGAATGGATCGCTCCAGGGTGATAACTATGCATCTGTGCTATGGATGGGAAAAACCGACCGGTTAAAACCGATACCGGTATTATAGTTCTAAACAACCGGTATTTTTCGGTACTTGTTTGGTCTCGGTTATAACATGTTTTTTGTCTTTTAATAATAACCAAGTAAATAACTGAAATATCGATTAGTAAGGACAACGTGGTAAAATTTTTCGTTTTTTAATAAACCCTTTTTTTAAAAAAAGGAGTAAGTTTTGTCGTAACGTTTGAATTGGGTTTAAGAACTGCATTATAATAGAAAATGAGGCCAGCCTCTGTGACCGAGCGGTTCTAGGCGCTTCAGTCTGGAACCGCGCGACCCCTACGGTCGCAGGTTCGAATCCTGCCTCGGGCATGGCTGTGTGTGATGTCCTTAGGTTAGTTAGGTTTTAGTAGTTCTAAGTTCTAGGGGACTGATGACCTCAGATGTTAAGTCCCATAGTGCTCAGAGCCATTTGAACCATAATAGAAAATGAGGAAAGGGTCCAGTGCTGTTTTAATAACAATGCCGTCAAAGACGAGCAACGAACACGTAGTATTTGAATTGTACAGCATTGCCCAGACAATAATGTCTCTGCAGCCGTATGTCGTGGCTTAAGGTATGCGTGTATGTGAAGTGTACAAGACTTGGCCCCACATGATCTGCATAGAAGCTTATTCCTGTCGTCGAAAGACCTCCGTTGTATTGCACAATGGTACCAACTCTAGTCTGGAAACATTTTACGAAGTTACCTAACAATGAAGTGCAATGCATCATTTGCTTTAAAAGATTAAAGATTTGTCTGATATTTTTATGAAATAATAAAAGAGAAAGGAAATCATGGTAACAGTAATAAATTAAAAACTTAACAACAATAAAAATAGGTAGTAATTATTCTACTGCCTCTGTCTAAATAATATGCCTTTATCTGTTTGCAGCGGTTGGAAACGGACAAATTAACACTAAAAACAGAGTTTATGAACCTCAGTTTTCACCCTTTCACCACTGACTATTCTTAATGCCCAAACAGTGTCATGATCCCCTATCACAACATGATTTTTGAGCAAAACTTCAAAAAGTTATAGTCAATAGGAGAATACTGTTAATATATATATATATATATATTTTTTTTTTGAGTGTTCAACTACTTGCCACTTTTCGAGATGAATGGTGGGCGGAGAAACATTTTGAGTTTATGTAGCATTGTAGTGCTACAGTGATGAAAATCAATATTACGACGATGTCAAACATTATTTTCATGATTTAAAGAAGTATTCATGATATTAAAAATGTAATTATAATTTTATTATTTTCATTTTTGTGCTCTCAAAGACTTTCTAGTGCACGGAATAAATTAGCATTGTTTGTGCTACGAAACTATATATAATTGTTAAGGGTTAAGCATGTAATAATTCGATGTAAGACATGTTGTTGAGTCTGAATTTTGTTCTCGTACTGGTCGGTAGAGAAGGAAAAGTTCCTTAATCGATGGGAAGGTATAAAGGCTGTATGAAGGAGAGAGAGAGAGAAGGTAAATACAATTTATTCAAAACAAATATCTCCCAAGTGTAACGTCTTGTCATTTCCTATAACTAAAAATTGCAAGGTCTAATCTGAGCCAGTCCTGAATAACAACGAAGAACATTTATGTTATCATATATTTTCTTCGTTTGACCACGGTTGTGATTCGCATGTTTCTTTTTGTTACGCGACGTGTTATGAATATTTCCATTATACACGCAAAAGTGCACACAGCTTTAATCGAACCTGCGTCTTTCGGAAACGATAACTTTTAATCAGTACAATTACGCGAATACCGTCTAAATCGCAACCGTGATCGCAAAAGTGTTTCCTGGATCAAATAATCCTTATAAAATGTGTATTCTCCCAAGCGAGCAGCATTGCGCTATCGCTGACTCACAACAAGAGTAAAAAACGGTCCTTAAATAAAATTGCCACCTTTTAATAATTATTATTACCCCATTAAATAATTAAATAACAATTCAGTGGCTATCCAATCAATAAACAGAGGGGGCAATTCAGCATGAAACTGAGAGAACCAAAAAGTTTTCAGTCTTTCTTCAATTTCTACGTTTATTACGTGGAGCAGCAGGTATAAAAACCGGTTTTAACAGTCAGATGAAACTGGTGTGAATAAAAACAACGGTATAACCAAAAATAAGTTGTTTCAGCGATAATCGCCATCCATAATCTGTGTAAATAGAGAGAAAGTCTTCTGACTGGTGAACATTGCGTAGCCAGAATCAAATGCAATTACAATTGCACTCTTTCAGCAAGTGGGATCTTATGAAGGGATCACGGCCATGCAAACACTCCTAAGGGCTGAAAAATTAAATAAATTAAATGATTTCATGGAAAAAAGTGTTCATTGGCGAGGAGTAAACAGACATTAAAAACATTTGGAGATCCAGGGCACAGTTGTAGGAGTAAGGGGACACTAATAATATTTGGGGTGATTTCAAAAACGTGTTTAATCTGAGACGTTTCCGTTGGAGAACGGTGATGGGTCTCACCGTCATACGCCACCTTCATATATATATATATATATATATATATATATATATATATATATATATATATATATATATATAGCACGAAACCAACGTTTACTTTACTTTATCAATATCCACAACAAACAGCAACTTTCTTCCTCCCCCCTCCCCACTATACAAATACAGCTCTGCATTAACCTCAGTTTTATCATGCCACGCTATTGATAAAAAAAACGCTATAAAATAATATCAAAGAAACTGAATTTTAGAGGAATACATAATTTGATAAGTGGTCAAAATTTGGGAAAGAGACGTCTTTTGCAGTTAACGCATTAACTAACATATCAAGAGATTTTTTGACAATTTTGACTAATTAGTAATTTACACGTTTCACAATCCAAGTGTACACTCAGCATTACGAGCATTTTACTTGCTATTATGAATGTGACAAGTCTGAAGACAAAGGCTGTACGAGCATGTGAACTGGGTGAAATGCTTTTTGTTTCGGTCGTTTCTGTCCAAGCTTGGGAAAGGCCCACCTTTCTGTTATGGTCTTCCTTAGGGAATTTTTCTTTTTTGTGCCTTGTGTTACTCACCGTCCTTGATTTCATTAACATGATAGATCTATTGCCTGCAGATGATACTGCCAGCCTGTGAATGTGTGCGTTTCTCTGAGTGGAATGTATTTTACGGTCGGTCAGAGTGCCACGCCACCTCTCAGACGAGCAACGAAGAAGTGGTATTCCTTCTTATTTTTTTATATAATAATATTTATTGCTATATTATTCACCATAAGATGGCCAAAAAGTTGTGAAACTGACGTACGTAAAATTATAAGTGGATTTCGTAAGTTGTCCTTCGGAGGGGGTCATGACCCCTAGGACCCTTTCCTTGGATCCGTGTCGTCTTACAAATTTATTCGGGCAGTTGTCGGGCAGTGCTGTCCTTCAAACATTCGCGGTGTTGCATCATCTGTCTGTGCTTTGGTTTTAGAAGGATCAGCCGTTACGGAACCCATAAGCATTGGCCAGGGAACACCCGATCGCTTATTTCAGTCTTCGGGGAGCGTCTACCTGTATGCTACTTTTGATGTACACCCTCAGGTCCTCTGCAGATCAGACTTTGCACTATGCTTATCAGCTGCACAATATACAGTACAGGACTGCGAAACTTCCACCCACGCCAAACAAGTTTCTGTCGCTTTTAATAAGATCACACGTATTGCATCGGTGTATTTGAGCCCAACTCTCAGTGAGAAAATTTATCCGTTTATAGCAGTTACCCGACGTCCTAAAGGAGGGTCGCCGAGGGCAGAAGTCGAGAGGAAAATGCAAACTGTGCATTTATGCCATCCTCTGCACGTCCATCTGAAGCCACCATCCGAGCTTTGAGCAAAAGCCTTTCAAGAACAAGTGAACCACTTAATGGTAGTGCATGAACTGTGGAACTGTGGCGAGAGCAAGTGTCAGGAGGCTTCCGCTAGTGGCTTTCTCTTCCCATACCTTACTTAAAGGACTGAGGATTGGAGTTCCAGGAGGTGCAACGAATCTTGTTAAATGGGAATACCTAAATGGGTATGAAAGATGTGGCTGCCAACTACCACAAACTGAAGTCATTTCCCAATCTGGGTGAAAAGCAGGATCTTATAATACACGGTGACAAAATTATCTGTGTTGCTAAATTCTGACAGTACCGTATCTGAAATATATTATTATCGTTACAGTGTCGAAGCGCTCTAACAAATATGTCTGATTAGTTCACGTGCAGAATCGTGGTTTGGGGGAGGGGTTCCTTGGTGCTCGGTTCCTATTTGAGCTAGGACCACTTGTATACCCATTCGAACGTCTGCCTTACTGTAGCCATGTGACAGTATATTAAGCAAGGTTTGCACAACGAACCGGAGCTGGCGCCCAGGCCGATTGTGCGAATCGGTTAAATCCCTTTATAAAAGATTTTAGTTGGGCTGAAATTAATGCTCGGATAATGGCACTACTTCTGTGTGCACCGTTCGGATTTTTCGTGTAAAAACAGTCACCCTCGTTCGGATGTTACGTGCAACAACAGTCACTATCGTTCGGATTTCAGTCATCCTCGTTCGGATTTTATGTGCAAAAATAGTCACCCTCGTCCGGATTTCAGTCACCCTCGTCCGGATTTCAGTCACCCTCGTTCGGATTTCAGTCACCCTCGTTTAGATTTCAGTCACCCTCGTTCGGATTTCAGTCACCCTCGTTTAGATTTCAGTCACCCTCGTTAGAATTTACGTGTGAAAACAGTCACCCTCGTTAGAAATTACGTGTAAAAACAGTCACCCTCGTTAGAATTTACGTGTAGAAACAGTCACCCTCGTTCGGATTTTCGTGTAAATACGTAACCCTTAAATAACTCCAGACTGGAGCGAGACTGATTGATCAAATCTGATCCATTGGCGTATCGGACCCTGGTGCAAGAGATTCAGTCGTTTGAAAAAATCTTGCTTCATTTGGATCTTACATGCAAAAAAGACGTTTTTCAGGGAGGTGTGCCACTTCTACACTTTTAGCTAGAACAAATCGATTAAAACTCTGCACAAAGGTAGATACGTGGATAAAGCCAAAACGATCCATTGTCGAGATACGATGTTTCAAAGTTTTTCTGAAAGGTTTCTGAAGTACACCTCTTCTGTAATTTAATTTTCGGCGAATCTGTTCAAACATTGCACGAAGGTAAATGAAGGGATAAAGTCAAAACGACATTGTTTTTGACCAATAATCTTCATCCATTGTCAAGATACGATTGTTTAAAGTCGAGCTAAATGCAGCACATAAAATTTGTTCCTACATGATTCATGAAAATCGGGTTGTTTTTGATACAAGTCGTTACAGTTGAAAATCAAATAATGACACCTGTGGTTATGGTCTTAGAGATTTGGCTGAAGTTGTGTAATATACAGTTTAGACACTTATGACCTGTTAAAAGGGGAAAGATAGCAAGTTTGCCCGTGGCTACCCGTGTATTTTTATTTCAGCTTATGTTTTTTAAATATTCTAGGGCTTTTTTATTAATTTCATACGAGTATGATCTGCAATGCTTAATGTTTATAGTGTGCATCCGGTTATTGTACCTAGTTGATGTTTCCATTCCACGCACAATATTTCTACGAACGACCCATCGGTATCCTTCAGATGCTGGAAATTTTGCTGTTATCTGCACTCGTTACCTGAACTCCAAGCAGTCCGTGTGCTATTGTTGGCCTCAAGCCGCTATTTGCAGCCTAGTTCGGTTCTCGACGTTCACTACGTTCTTGGATGCTGTTACGTTTTTCAGAGCTCTCGCTAATATTCCGTGAAACTCAAATTCTCTCACCACTTCCCACCTCTGTTGGATGTGATGGCCGGCGAGATTTTAATAAATTGAGTGCCAGACCCCAAAGCGTTATTTAAATTGAAATTGACGTCCCCATTTATTAGTTTTCTGACACATTAATTTCGTAAAACTTACGGGAATTCAGCCAGGTAATATTTACAGAGACCGCAAATATTTCGGCCCGAGTACATCCCGCCATTTTCAAGGCAGAAACTGCAACGGACAGGCGATGTACAGGCAGATCTAAAAACTTGGGGGGTCTTGATTCAGGAAAGATAAAACAAACACACTAAACACTATAGCCACCAAAGATGATCAAAGTCAGAGGTATCGATAGTGAAAGACTACGAACTAGTAAGTCAGGTAACATTGACTCTGTCCCTCTGTTTTTTGACAAGGGAGAGAGCAGGATTCCAAGCAGAGTTTAAAAGGAAAAAACCTCAATCCCTGTTCACAATGTTGCTCGCTAATTTAATCTCAACCGTCTCCTTAATACCACTGTCCCAACACCTGGACGTGCATGCCAATATCCCGGTATTGTTATATAACATTGGATGACCAGTATCCAAACAATGTTCGGCACTAGCAGATCTACTTGGCTGTTGTTCAAATGGTTCAAATGGCTTTGAGCACTATGGGACTTAACTGCTGAGGTCATCAGTCCCCTAGAAGTTAGAACTATTTAAACCTAACTAATCTAAGGACATCACACACATCCATGCCCGAGGCAGGATTAGAACCTGCGACCGGAGCGGTCGCGCGGTTCCAGACTGTGGCGCCTAGAACCGCTAAGCCACTCCGGCCGGCTTGGCTGTGGTAATCGTGTGTTCCGTTTATGCTCGGAACATCGGTCCTCCACGGTTCTGATAGTCTGACCAATATTTGCCATACCACAACTACAAGGAATGCGATATACACCTGCCTTACTGCAAACCATGATCATCCTTAACAGAATCCAAAAGCACTCTAATTTAGGTGGAGGTCGGAAAACAAATTTCACATCGGATTTCCGTAAAATACGACCGATCTTATTGGAAGTGCTTCCCACGTAAGGCAAAAAGACAGTAGACTCAGGTGTCGACTCGGTATTATCATCAATCACCCGTGTACAGTGGTCGATAGCGCAACGCACGTTCAATCTGTCTTTCACTATGACCATTTTGACAAAATATAGCTAGTTCAGCTGGCAAAGTCTCAGTGTCGTAAATGACATGAGCCCTGTGTACCACGGTACGAAGTACCCCTTCACGGTGAAGCGGATGGTGACACCTGTCAGCCTGTAAATACAAGCCAGTATGAGTACGTTTCCGGTAAACTGCATGTCCCAATGCCCCATCAACTTTCCTCCTAATCAAAACGTCAAGAAAGCGAAGGCAACCATCCTTCTCCAGCTCCATCGTAAAACGAATGTTCGGGTGGATCGAGTTCAGATGTTCTAAAAAGGCATTCAAATTCTCCCTATCATGAGGCCAAACAACAAAAGTATCGTCAACATATCTGACGAAACAGGTGGGTTTCAAAGGCTCCGACTCCAATACACGTTCCTCGAAGTCTTCCACACACTACTTCATTACGTTGCGCCCCTATGACTTGACGTTTGCGCAACGATACTGGTCTCACCGTATTTCATTTTATGATTACATTGGAGGAAATGCTGAACGACAGCTGATTTGGTCAGTTACTTTAGTCGTGTATATCGCTGACGTTCCTTGTGTCTCTGCTCGACTTTTCTGATACTCAGTTCCAAGTAAGACACGCCACATTCGCGTGGAATGCGATACACACTCAGTGTTCCGATACCTAGATCGTCTTTAACATTACAAAGAACACTTGTTATCTTAGTTGGAAGGAGGGAAATACATTAGGTACCATGTTTCCGTAGTAATCTACCTATCGTTCCAGATATTACTCCAGTATAATGACCGCGCGGAGTGGCCGTGCGGTTTGTGGCGCTATGTCACGGATTGCGCGGCCACTCCCGCCGGAGGTTCGAGTCCTCCCTCGCGCATGGGTGTGTGCGGTGTTCTTAAGCATAAGTTAGTTTAAGTAGTGTGTTAGTCTAGGGACCGATGACCTCAGCAGTTTGGTCCCTTATGAATTCACACACATTTGAACATTTTCCAGTATAATGTAGATAAGAGACATTTGTCTTAGCTTCCTCGGTCTAACTCCCCACCCCTTTCTCGGGCATTCTGGATTCTGGCTGTATCGCTGTTACCAGGCACTAATGAAATTAAATACGACGAGACCAGTATCGTCTTCCATCACCGAGTTTCTGGGACGGCATTGTTAGGGAGTTTAATACATCAGAAAACCTAATAAACAGGAACGGCGGTTCCAGCTTAAATAACGCTTTTCAGTCCAGTACGAAATTTATCAAATTTCGTCGGCCACCACGTCCACAAGAGTTGGAAAACGCTGAGAGAAATTGCGATTCATAGAATGCCAGTGCGAGAAACAGATGAGCATCAAAGAGAGGAGTGGGCGTCGGGAATGTAATTCGGCTAGAAATAGCGGCGTGAGACCAACAATAATTCGCAGTCTGACTGGAGTCCAGGTAGCGAGTGCACATAAATGCAAAACTGGCGCATATGTAAAATGGAGACAACACAGCAGGACACGCGAATATACATTATTAATCAGATGCTTCGAAAAGACCTAAGCGACCAGAATTGTATGTATGGAACACGTGTGTGTGTGTGTGTGTGTGTGTGTGTGTGTGTTCCACATTTCTTCCTAAATCACTGGATCGACTTCAACCAAATTTGGTGCACGTGTCTCTTTCCGTCAGCAATCACTGTGGCATTTATAAAGTCATAAACAACAAGACTCATGAAAAACTGTCGCAGTGTGCATAACACTTAAATTTATTACTTTTGTTCTACTAAGTGTATTTGCAACATATTTCGCTGAGAGTAGACACAAAGGCCGCTAAATGTAACTACACAAATATGACAGTATACATGTGATATGTCACGACAGTGAAAGGAACATGTGACCACTGGAGTGCCACAAGTTCCTAAAAAAAAAAAAAAAAAATCGTAACACAACATACACACAAATGTCATATTAAGAAATTTAAATCCACCTGATGATGGAGGTTTAAACCTTTGAAACGCATCGTGGAGATAGATAAACAGTGACTGGTAACAGTAAACTTGATGTTTCATTTAATGTCAATAACAGTCACGGTAAAGCCTAACCTAAAATGTTCGCATTTAAATTTAGCAAACACGTATTTGGAAGTGATACCCTACAAGCAAAGCAAATAGCACAGCCTTGTATACAGGGTGAATCACCGAAATACTGCGGAAATGAAGAGTGCTATTGCTATGCGATTTTCACAGAATGGATTGGAATTCAGGAGCACGTATTGTTAGCCAATCAAAGGATTGTAACAAAACATAGAATGTGTATTTTTTGTGCAAACATACACTTTTTTAAATGGGACAATTCCTGTTGACGTAAATAAACTAAAAGTAGGATAAATTAGAATGTCAGTGGTATTTGTTGCAGGATTCTAGTGGGTGTCGCTTACGAGAGATCGTATTTTGAAAAGTTCTCACACCGACACTTGTACAATACCTGTGGTAGCACACACTAAAGAACAACACAAGTACAGACATTAGTAATGTGGATTCTGATCAGCAGCGAGACGATTGGCCATCACAGGTTGTGTTCAAAATGACCACTGGCAGCGGCAATACACGTTTCCTGGCTGGTGTGGAAAGACAGCTGCACACGTGCTAGCATTTCAAAGATGTCCGAGCGGGCTACAGTAATACGCCATTGCATATCATCAGGTGTAGATGGTCTGTCGTCGTAGACAGCGTTTTCCCACAAAAAATCTACAGGCTTCAAATCCTGGGAGCGATCCGGCCAAGGTACAGGTCCTCTGCGTCCAATCGAACGATTTGGAAACTATTCGTGAAGAAATGTTGCAGTACTTCGAGCACTATGGGCTGGACAGTCATCATGTTGGTACCACAGGTTCCTCCTAACCTATAATGAAACATCTAACATCCATGGAAGATGGTCTGTTAGGAGGTGGCGATCTTTCGCGCGTTCAGTGTTACGCCTATGATAAACGGGCCTATGAGCTGATGGTTCACTACCCCACATGACGCGATTACACTACATGGACACCGAGATAAAACTTAACGAAGCCAACGGGAATTGTCATCAGGTCGACAGTGCATGTTTCGGCGTTTTACCTGCCCATGATTGGTAAATGTGGTTTCATCAGCAAACAAGATACATGATACATGTGGAGTATCCTGTCTTAATGCTCAAGTGCAGAAATTAACACTATAGTCATAATCGCTTCCACGCAGCTCTTAATCGAGAGGTATGTGATAGGGATGTAACCTATTACGATGGAGAATGCGTAGGACACTTGCCTGATTCACGCCACTTCCTTATGCGATTGCTTCGGACCTAACGTGTGGATCAGCTGAAACAGTAGCAAGAACATTAATTTTCTCCTCTTCTGTCGTCACTTCTTTCCTTCTGTTACTTTGTCTAGGTGTTACGCTAATACTTTCACGTAACTGGTTGAAGAGATTCATAAATAACTGCAGAGGCGGTTGGCATCTATCGGGATATCTTACCGCATACGAGCTTCGTCCCTCCTACACTCTTCATGCACCTTGAACATGTCGGTTGTTTCTGTATTGGTAACTGCCATCGTCCACTAACAACCTACTGGTTGTACTGGCACACACTGACTGATTATCCGGTCGCAGTGTACTCAAGGAACACACAACCACACTGTAACCATACGTAACAACACTGTTTATAGCAAGTACGCAGGCTAAATGGCACAAACCGGTGTCTGTGTGGGAACTTTTGAAAATAAGATATCTCGTAGACGACCAGAAATAGAATCCTGCATCAAACACCGCTGAGATCCTAATTGGCCATACTTTTAGTTTGTTAATGTCAATAAGCATTGTTACATTTAATAAAGAGGAAGTTTACAGAAAAAATACACTTTCTAAGCATTATACAACCTGTTGATTGGCTAAAAATTCGAGCCCTTGAATACCAACCCATTCTGTGAAAACCGCACATCAATAGCGTAATATTTGCGGTCTAAGTTTCAGGTAATTCACCCTGTATAGTGGCTTCTATACTGAGATATCACATTTCTGTTACAATAGCATAGCGTCGTTTTAGGATACAAACATTTCTAGTGAATGGATCACCACCACCATGAAAGTACGATGATATAAGATAATAAATTATGTCGTTTCCTCTGAACATCAGTACTAAACCATCAGAGTCAGTTAAATGGCGTTGTCACTTACCTTGTTAATTGGAATCCTCCTCCGCAGTTACATTCTGCAACCACACAGTGAACCTGAAACAAAAAACTTTTGATTAAAATACTACTTGTCATTTCATACGTCACTACTTTCACCAATATCGAACATAAATGTATGATTTTGCAACAGCGTCGAAGAGGGAAATACGTACCCTGAGCAAAAGAAATAAAAATTCACTCCTTTGAAACCCCGTCGTTTTCTCTCGTTGAGCGCAGAAGTTTGAAATTTGGCTTAAAAGTGTCTACAACCCTTCTGTGTAATGGTGCCAAAACGTGGCTCCCTGCGTCACCCTCGGACGTTTCAGACAGCAATGTGTCGCCGCATGGGTAAAAAGGCAGGTGTTGAGAAGTTCATCCGAGGTATAAGTTGTTTTGCTGGATTAACCAATGTTCCACCATTGCTACAATCTTTCTTTTTCAGAATTGCAAATTTTAAAAGGACGGATTAAGTCACAACGTAATTTATTCAGCTCTTAGTGTAACAGCATACTATTTTCCGTTACTGATTTTCGTTTGCTGATTTCTCTTACATTTTTAACTTTGGGCCAAATACATACGGGGTTGCAGCCCTTGCGTGTAATGCCAACACTAAAGCACGGAGGTAACTCAGTGCTTGCTTCGAGACGCGTAACAATTTAGGGTGGAGTGACAAGTATGGATTTCACGAAGGAATAACGGGCAATAAGATGTAGAGGTATTCTGAAGGCAAACGAACCCGAGTGCGAAGAAAGTGATTTCCACTGTAAACAGTGACTCATGAGGTAGCCTCTAGCACACACCGTACTTCGGCTTGAGGTCAATGTCAAGACACAAACTTACATTGCAAAATTACGCCTGCAAGAGCAACGAAGAGGAAATGTGGGCATGGAAACCCCTAAAAATTCCATTTCTGTCTTCGAAATGCTCAGGTACTACCGTAATACATCTTTAAGTCGCTGAATTGAGGCCTTCAGGATAGATGCCTTCGATATCATTGCACATGCTACAACAGTGCGATGTTTTAAACGATTTTGTACCTTCAGAAGTTGTGCATAGATTTCATCTTTGAGTTTACCCTAGAAAAAAAGTCCAGTGGCGTCAAATTATGCGAACGTGCAGACCAGTTGTTAACACAGTCACGACCTATCCAGCAAGCAGGGAGGAGATGGGTGAGCACCTTCCTAGCCAAAAGCGAGTAGTGAACCAGGCACCCACCCGTTTTCAACACAAATACCTACGTATTTCAAGTAATACTTCCTTTAGAAGAGCCGGTAGTACTTCGATAGGAAACTGTGCATGTCTTTTACCCGTTACGATTCTTCAATGAAGTAAGGGCCAATCACATAGCTCCAAACATTTTCACTGCCTCTAGTGTTCACTGCCTCTTATGTTCAGCTTGCCTAACCTAGTACGCCTTCTCAATAACTTACATCTCTTACTTTCATTTTTCAGTAATATGTATACTGTTCTGCCTCGTGTTCCAGTGCCTTTCCATAATAATTTTTTGTACATTCGCTGAATTGTCGTTCGTCTTGGACACCATCTATCGGGATAGCTTTGTGCGCACAACTTCACTGTTTTCTTCACGTGGCCTCTGTATTCTCCAGAAGCAGCATGTCTACTCCTCTTAAAGACATTCATTTTTTCAAAGTTATCAGTACTCGACACTCGTGAACGACATGGACGAGATGAGTGATACATTTTCTTGTGCCTCCTTCATACCGATATAGCGGTGGCGCAAAACTGTCTCCTCCTTATCCGATGCGAAGCGTTTCCTTATTTTAGTGTGAAATCACGGACTTTCGCATAGAACGTCGGCCGCTGTAGCCGAGCGGTTCTAGGCGCTTCAGTCCGGAACCGCGCGACTGCAGTGGTCGCACGTTTGAATCCTGCCTCGGAGATGAATGTGTGTGATGTCCTTAGGTTAGTTAGGTTTCAGTAGTTCTAAGTTCTAGGGGACTGATGACCTCAGATGTTGAGTCCCATAGTGCTCGGAGCCATTAGTACCGCATGGAACAGCAATAAGAATTTCCCCCTTGTTGTAGTCATTTTCCCAGAACACGAGTCACAGCTACTGTAGTTCAGAATGCAGATCGTCCTCTTCAGAAATTACGCAGGTCCGTCTTCGCATCGTTCTTCTTAATAACAGGGGCCCTGCAATATCGTACATATCAAAAAGATGTTGTCAACGTACCGAAGGAAACATGATGGACGCAACACCGCAGAGTTCAGAGCTTGTTTCCCTAAATACCCCGTGAAGAACGTTACCACACAGTCTGTCTTGTGTCACATGCATCATAAATACTAACAAGAATACTCTACTACTCAATCGAAGGGAAGAATTAAAATGTATTAAAATGTACTGGTAGATTATCCTTTTGATTGTAACGAATTGTGTGTACAGTTTTAGACGGAGGCAGACAGGAAAAGCAACGAAAAATACACAGCAGTAGCACATTTGGCGTATGCTCTAGAAAACATGGAACTGAAAAACATGTTTTCCTTTCATAGCCAGAAAGGTATCAACTACAGAAATAAAAGGGTAAGTAATACTGATGGAACAGTTCAATAGGCCAAAATCAGAAATGGTGTAAGTCAATATTGCTCATTGTTAGTATTTATTTTAACTGTATGTTGAAGAAACAATAAGTGTGTGTGTGTGAAATCTTATGGGACTTAACTGCTAAGGTCATCAGTCCCTAAGCTTACACACTACTTAACCTAAATTATCCTAAGGACAAACACACACACACCCATGCCCGAGGGAGGACTCTAACCTCCGCCGGGACCAGCCGCACAGTCCATGACTGCAGCGCTCTAGGCCGCTCGGCTAATCCAGCGCGGCAAACAATAAGTCAAAGGAAAGGCTATTTCAAAGTGGGAACTGCGTATCGCGGTCAGGTCTTGTAAAAGGGGAGGCGTTTTATTAGAATTTCGTGGCTATTACTTAATTCAATGACGGTCTACAGTGAAGTGTCATAAAAAAGAATCCATATCAGACATAGCCAGCAGGTACCATCTACCATCTAGGAATATTGCTACCCGTGAAACCAGTACTGTAAATGTCATTACTGTATAGATAAGCACTTCCCTCCGTTTTAAAAAACTGTATTTGGAACGTTTTCCGTCTCCGAGAAAAGTTGATCATACAGAAATACGCAATTTAGTGCATTAAGTAATGCACTTGAACAATAATATATACGGACCTAGCATTCTGCCTAAGGGAAACACGTCGTTTTCAGATGAAATGTTTGACAGGAAAGAAAAAATGGTCAATAATAAAATACCAAAAGAATTAAATACGAATTCCAAGCAGCTTCACATGTATCTACAAGCTCTTGAATGTCGCTCGTTAAATTACGTCTTAAAGACTGTTTGTTGATGATTCTGTAAGACTCTGTATGTCCATCTTTTCATAGATGATTGAGGTACTCGGCTGTTCGATACAGAATGTCAAATTAAACGCCTTTCAGCCGTCCTGTTTCCAAACTTACGAGGCGTATTCAGAAAGTAAGGTCCGATCGTCCACGAAATGGATACCACAGTGAAAATCAAAAGTGTTTTATTTGCTGTAGTTAGCCACATCTCCCAGCAGCATCTCTACATAGTCGCCGCTCCGTCTGAGACATTTATCGTAGCGTTGTGCCAACTTTCCGGTACCTTCATCATAGAAGGAAGTCGTCTGCACTTTTCGCCGATTCTCTACGCTGATCTGCAGTTCGCTGTCTGTGACAGAACGTTGACTTCATAGCCAGGTGTTCATATCAGCGGAGATGAAACTCAGCGGGAGCGAAGTCCGGGCTGTGTGGAGAGCGATCAAACACTTCCCACCGAAAACGCTCCCCTGCAGAATGCGGCCTAGAACTGTCATGAAGAAGGAAACGCATGGCATTTATGTTGTATGGGCTGCATCAAATCAGGAGAAATCTCTCACAGGCACTCATACTTGGCCGGGGGCGCTGTTTTCTAGGCATCTTTACGTGCTCACTGTGCGCTCAGAACGGAAAAGACAGGTCATAATAGATACACTGTCCAACACACCTATGCAAAGCTTTATCGGATCATCATTGTGGCTTCCATTTCGCAGCCGATCGGACCTTAATTTCGGAATACGCCTCTTATTTTATTTGGCTACCAGATTAGGCACTTTACTTCGGCATCTTCAGGCCCCTGACCAACGTATAGGAAGATTCCACCTCGGTACTGATCAAAACAAGAGACAGCAATACTGGTATTAGTAGAATGCTGCTTGCTATAGTGATACATTCAATCACCATCGTCGCGCGTGGTAGTCGCGCGGTCTTAGGCGTCCAGTGAGGAAACCTGGGTTCGAGTCGCGGACCGGCACAGATTTTCACTGTCGTCATTCCAGTATGCAGCTGATGGTGGTCCATAATTCATGAATTTATTATCTGCTGCAGACCAATGGTTCAGAACCTGCGTCCTGTAAGCCACGTAACTTCCTCGGCTGTTACTACAGTTTGGTTCCAAGTTAGCGTGATGTGTCCCACTGTGTCACGGTTTGCAACTGGCGGCTAGTAAATCAACCTCTGCTGCAGCTATTTTTTCTCGATTGCAGGTATCCTCTCTACAATAGAACATACCGCGCAGTACTCCTGGCAAGTAAATTTCTTCAATTACAGCAATCTCGTTACAACCTCGGCGTTCCGTGATCTACGAAGCGGTTCAGTACCTCAA
This sequence comes from Schistocerca serialis cubense, assembly GCF_023864345.2. Lineage (NCBI taxonomy): Eukaryota > Metazoa > Arthropoda > Insecta > Orthoptera > Acrididae > Schistocerca > Schistocerca serialis. The sequence goes on from NC_064641.1 coordinate 173,294,187, forward strand.
ATAGAGACCCGTTTAGGGTAGCACTTGCTAACAACAGCCACAGTCTGCCACTTTTCTCTCGTCGTCAGTCTTTCATCGGAGATGGATTACTTTGTGGCGTGAATGCCCTGCTCAAGGCGTCACGAAAAGCGAGTTACCAAGATAACACCAACCTAATTCTAATCTGTTGCTCCTACCGATTACAATTAATTTGCTAAATATTTACAAGATGATTGAGATAGAGTAGTTGTTAAGACAATTAACAGAAAGCGCTGTACTTCACGGCTCTGATAATTGGTATAGTAGCAACTGACGCAGGACGAGTACTAGTATGTTTTGTCAGGTATATAATGACTTCAACCTGTATGCATACCCGAAGATAAATCGATTCCTTACCACAGGAACAAACAAGTAAAACAATGTGTTTTGCTCTTCGTGTATGTTAGAAAAAAGAACGACGGTAATTTGGGGTGATGCTAATAATTGCTACATTTGTAACATATTACCAGGACCACAATGAAATAATTAAACTTTTAACTAGCGTGTGTGATTTTCTAATTAAAGACGAAAGTAATGAGAAGTATAAGGAATGAGGACAGCGAGAAACTTAACGTCAGAATTGGTGATCACGAAGTAGATGAAGTTAAGGAATTCTGTTACCTAGGCAGCAAAATAAACCATGACGGTCGGAGCAAGGGGGACGTAAAAAGTGGTTTAGTACTGGAAAAAAGGGCATTCCTGGCCAAGAGAAGTCTACTAGTATCAAACATACGCCCTAATTTGAGGAAGAAATTTCTGAATTCCTCAGAATGTACGTCCCAAGTAAACTTATCGGACTGGTACAAGTGATCCTCACCAGCACAAAACGCCAGGTAAAGGTAGAAGGAAAACTTTCTAAAGAATTTGAGGTCAATTAAGGGTTAAGACAGCGTGATGTATTACCCACGCTACTCTTCAACATAGTGTTGGAGAGAAGGAATAAAATCTAGGATAGCTGCAGGAAATAGAGCTTACTGGGCCTTGACCAAGATTGTTCAGCCACGTAGCCTGAGCAGAAAATCGAAGGTGACTGTCCATCGAACAGTCACAAGACCGGTGGTAATGTATGACTCAGAAACATGGACAATGACTGTAGCAGAAGAAGAGCTGAAACGTCCCCTTTGAACAATTTACAGGACTGTGCTTAACCTGACACACAATATTTTGTTAGCGCAACGCAATCTGACTTTCAAAATCCCCTACAAAAGAATGGCCCTGACTAACATTAAACTATACCCTTCACAAATCACTTACCTCACAAAAATCTTCGCTGCTCAAGCTACTGCAATGCAGCGAGCGCCACTACTGCCAGCTAAATAAAAGATTCAGACTATGGAAGGCACTAACTACTGATAGGGATAGATAGCAAATGAAAGATATTAATAGAGAACAAACAATGTATTTACCTTAATATCATCATATATAAATATAGCAGTTCATGACAAATTACAAATCTCCGCCATCTCTCTCCCCACATCCACCACTGCTGGCGGCTCACCTCCAACTGCGCAACGCTACGCGCTGTTCACATCCAGCTACCTAACGCTACAATGGCGAGTATTACAACAATGCAAAGCAGCCACAGACTGCACACAGCACAGCCAGTGATTTTCATATTGAGCGCTACGTAACATTGCCAATAAGAAAACATAAACAGCCTACTTACATAGAGAAAACATAAACAGCCTACTTACATAGCCCCCATGCTCCCCACAAAAAATTTTACAAATTGGGTTGGGCAGTGGCCAATACAGATTTGAAAAAATTTTTCATTATTGCAATAACAAAGATATCAAATGCACACACTTATTGATACAATGTTGGTCAAAAGCTAAAAATTTCTCACAGTCCATAAAGACAGTCCTCATCATTCATCATAATAGTAATTACAGTTTCTCATTAGTAAAAGAAATTGCACACAGAAGTAGTGGATTTCCATACAGTCTTGAAGAAGTAGTGTTGTCCTTCCAACGGAAAGACAGTGCTGACTCTTGACATGCTGACAGGTAATGGGCCACAATGGAGCAAACCCACAGCAGAGTCATTCGAAGTTTTGAAGAATATTGGTAGGTAGGTCATCACAGAGCAGACCCACTGGAGTCCTGGTAGAGATTGTGGTATTGGTGGGCCACCAGAGGTGCAGACCCACTGCAGTCCTTGTAGAAATAATGGTATTGGTGGATCATCAAAGATGTAGACCCACTGTAGTCCTTGTAGAGATAATGGTACTGGTGAGTCATCAAAGATGCAGACCCACTGTCGTCCTTGTAGAGATAGCCAGCAGCCATCTGTTGCGATTGTGCAGGTGCACATTCACCATTGAAGAGTCTTGCGGAGAACATAGCAAGTCCATAAACCACCACTTGTGCACTCACAAAGTTTTTGGAATTGTCCTTAGATCCAGCAATACTGTTATCCAGTCCCTTGCTGAATCATTAACACACATGCAAACACTATCAGTCCCTACTTCTCACATATTGTCCATGTACTATGACCAACAGAAACGTGTGCAGTGAAATGTTACTTAATTTGAAGAACTGGTAACAATTACAATTTTATAACGTGAGAATACAATAACAAAGGTACACAATACATCATTAAAAACATAACAATATAGATAACATTTGTAGTAATAGGGGCTTTACAAAAGAATAGAAATAGACATATACGTCAGTGTTACAGGAATTATGACATGAGTACATACATAGAAGATCAGAATAATTATTGAAACATCAACTTCACACATGAGCATTTAAACAGAATGAATAATGGCTAACATCTTTACAAAGCAAATAACATATTATTAATGCCAATTATATTTGAGGATAACAGTATTCCTCATCATAGTGAATGTAACTTAGTATTAGAAGAGAAAAAAGTTCTATGAAACAGTACACAGAGACAGGAAGAAAACAAATACACAAGGGTACACAAACATATAGTGGGATAACACAAAAGGGAAAGGACAGGGTTCGTTTTCAGTGTAACATGTGGTACTGCAGTCCAACCCAAAACTTCATATATCTTTCGTCTTATTTCAACCTTTGCTTCCACCAAAAAAATCTTATCCAAGCATGCTTTCTGTATTTATTTCACGTATGTCTTACCTCATTATTTATTTCCAAAAAGTCCTATCTAAGCCTGCTTTCTGTATTCTGTGCATATTTCTTTCAAAATAATTATTTCTGATTGTACAATACTCATTTGGGCCCAAATCCTTTTTCATATAACTTCGCATTGCATTCTTTACCTATTCTCCATAGTCAGTTTCTTATATAGTCTACCCCCTCTTAAGCTAACTTAAATCTACTGAGCTCAGATGCTAAACTAAGGGACGAGGCAATGCAGCAGCACGTAAAACAATTATTATAAACAGCAATGAAAAAAATGGAAAATTGCAAAGCAAGCTACAGTATAAATTAGCAAAAGTCAAATTCAATAACACTATGCCTGGCAAACAGCAGCAACTTATACCTAAACATGACATAGCGCAAGCAGGAAAAATATTACACTAAAATGGCCATGTCTAATACCTATGTCACATCTTAACATTAGAGTGATGCATCACAATTTATTCTACAAAAGAAATTACCAAGTACTTGAAAAGAAAATTATGAATGCAGTTCCTGTGAAGGTAACTGTCGCTTTGTGCTCCCTCATTTTTTTGAAAAAAATTATTATATACTCGATCTATAGACAGAAAATATTTATATTAGTACATCTATAAAATTTTATTTTAACCAATGCTGCAGTGCAGCTAGAAACTTGATATTAAACAAAATGTGTAAATAAATACATAAAGCAAGCCATATGGCATTTTTCTTAACTAGCAAGGCAATAGCTGTGAAATGTTTCTCATCGTTTCATTAGGCATTTCAGTAAATATCATAAATTACGAGCTCCACAGTATGCTTTCAACAAGGAGATGTCAGTAGTGCGGACAATGGCCTTCCCTTTCTTTTTTTTTTCTACCTGTGCTTCTGACGAGGCACTCACACTAATGGCTTGTTCTCCAGGCGTCTGACACACCTGGGTGCCCACGACGCATTATGTGCAGGTGGTCACTTAACTTTCGTACGGAAATATTTACGACAGCAGTTTCCACTACAGTGACAGTCACATATACAAAATTTCACAGGTCGAGAATTTACTTTGCAAATGTGTAGAAACAAAATCCTATGAATATAACAGTGTCCAAAAAAATTTTCAGTGGCATTGTGATACATTCACACATGATTCACACATTTCATAATTCTAAAGTACGATTCTTGGTTTCCAACATCCTGTTTCACAAGTCAAGAGTCCCTACCCACTATTCATTACTCCTTACCTTATTACACATATACGTATCCATCGACACTCGTCAATATTTCGTCATTATAAATATGAAGCATAATCAAATAACTCATATAGTAGCCTCAGCCTATTAATCGTAAACATACCTCAGCAGCATAATACACATCGTCGTCGTAAAAATAACATCATAACACCTCAGTCAAATCTCAAAATCGTCGTAACTTCCTCCAATAATTAAAAAAATTCTCTGCTCATGTCAAAAGTGTCATCTGCCTCAAACGTACTTAAAAAAATCATAATCCCTTTACCAAATACATCATTCAAAGCTCTCATAGTATCACAATGATTCCGAAAAAATATGAACAGTTCACACAGTACAGACAAAATACAATTTCATAACTGTGAAGTAATCCAACTCTGTAAATGCGTAAACATCAGTCACTGATGTAGTAAAAAGAATGTTTGTTTCTCTGTCAAATAATCAGATAGCTGTGTAATTCTGTGTTAGAGAAATATGGTACCGAAGTGTAAAGTTGTATAAGCAAATACCATATTAGCTAGGGTTCCTTGTGCTTGCCAAACACATGGTACACAAAGTAAGCGTGTACCCCCCTGAGGATTAATGTAATTATACCCTCAGGTGTTACAGATTACAGCAATGCAATGAAATGTATCACGGAAAACTTTCTTTGTAACTCAAAAATCTTTAAAAATAAATGTTTTAAGTACAAAATTAATCACTCAAATACGTGTACTGTAGCGCTAAATGTGCGTCTTGTTGCAACATAATCTGTGTGGAAGTGTCGTAGTTATCGTCCTCCGAAAGCTAAGTTCTGCAGAAGTCAATGTACTTACCTCATGATAAACAAAAGTGAAATGCTTTGCGTATAGATTTCTTAGTTATTACGCTTATTGTTGTGATGAAGAAATTACTGTGCTGTAACGTATTGTTGTCCTACGGAAAAGGCTGTCTCCTTGTAGCAATAGCACAAAAGTCACCACTAAAACATGTCTCACTTTATAGAAGAATTCAGAAAAAACTGTGCAGATATAAAACAGATACACCGCAAAAGCAACATTGTAAATTGTCAGCATTAGCAGCGCCGTGATAAAATCGTGTAGCTGTCACATAAACTAACCACTGTGTCATCTGGCATTTCACAGAAAGCACCTCAAATCCAGAATCCACTCTCAAGCAAACCAAAATGTTGCATGAAAATTTCATTAGCAGTGCTGGTATGTGTCCTAAGTACGTAAGCCTGATCGATCCATTTTTCTTCTCAACAACATGTAAAGGATTGTTGTATGAGCTTACTGCAGGCTCAATAATGCCCTCGTCAAGCATAGATTGTATTTCTGTTCTAACACGGTCCCTATAATGTGCTGGAATTACGTATGGTCTTACACAAAATTTAGTATGCTCACGAACACGAAATTGGTATTGAAATCCCTTGATTGTTCCTGTTTTGTGAGTAAAAACTGTGGAATGTGCTTGTAAAATCTCAAAAAGGTCCTGCCTATCAGTGTCATTACAATTCTCAATTGTTTGAATTTTATTCTGAATTAACTTATTAGTGTCAAATGCGCCGTCGACATCATCCCTGTCAGTACTTGCAGAGTGATTGTTAGTGTCTAGTTCCGTAGAAAATTCCGAACTGTTGTCTAACAGAAGGTAAAGCCGATTGATTTCTTCGTCATGGTTTGAGAGCCAATCTTCAAATTTCAAAGCTATTGACTTACCTTCCTTCTCTAAACCTATTTCAGCATCGTGAAAGTTTAAGATTGCTTTGTATTCATTCAAAAAGTCTACTCCCAATATAATTTCCGTCGACAATAATGGAACAATGAGAAAGCTCATAGAGAAGCTGTGGCTTTGACAATAGAATTCTAAGTTGGTTTGTTGGCGTACATCTACACTTTTTCCAAAGATTGCACCTTGTAATTTAATCTTACGTAACGGAAGTGTGGGGCAATCGTTCGATTTGTTGCATTTGCTAAAGGCTGTTTCACTGATTACTGAAATGGGACTGCCAGAGTCAAGTACTGCCGTAAATTTTATGTCATTTACAGTAATGTGAATCACAGGATATGCAATGTTGTTATGTTTTACGTCGTGTTCTTGGAGTAAGATGTCCCTAATGTCTTCCATTTTTACGTAATTACTAGCTACGGCAGCTGCGTCGTTAGTTTCATACGTGCGTTTTGTGGCTGCCTGCGGTATGAGTCATTGCCTATTGTCTCTTTGTTGGCGCGCGTCGTTATTGGGATTTGGAGACCTAACTTCTACAAATTCACCGTGACGAGAGGGCCCTGCTCTGTTTGAATCCCTCCAGTTCTGATGCAGTTCAGGTCTGTCGTTACGATCATATCGTCTGTCGTCATGTCGGTAGATTCCATAGTTTCTTTCCTGTCGGTCACATGGTGGAGAATTTCTCCCTGAATCGCAACTGCGCGCTGGTCCGTTGCGTCTAAAGTTATTCTGTCTCCCTTGATAGTATTTATTTTGGTTCCCATATTGTCTGTTTCTCTTATTGTCTCTGTGATAGTCACTACCACGGAGAGGTGATCTTTCCCTGTAGTTATTACTACTCTGCCAACGGTTGTCATACGGGTGGTGTCTGTTTTGGTCACGATTTGTGTTGTGAGAATAGCCTTGTCGTGTAAAGTTATTACTTCTTTCATCGCGGAATTGCGACGGATGTGACCTGTAATTGCTGTGTTCCTGGTTTCGCGTTCCGCGATTGTCAGTGTCAATTTCTAATTCTTGTAAGAGTCCCTGAAATGCTTCAATGTCGTCTTTGCAACGTCCTGCCAAAATAATATGTCGTAAATGTTCAGGCAGTTTGATTAAGCAAATGCGGATGAGTTCTGAGGGGCTGTATGGGTTTGAAAGATACTGATTCTTATGCAACATGTCTTCAAAATATTTCATAAGACTGGAAAATTCAGATTGTTCGAAACGTTTCATCATTATGATGCTATGTTTTACACGGTCTTGTGTGGCTTGAGACCAATATGCTGAGAGGAAGGCATGGTAAAACTCTCCTTCACTGTGGCAATCGTGAATTACCGATCGCATTCTTACAGCTGGTTCATTCTCTAAGTAGCCACACATAAATTCTAATCTGTGTTCCAACGACCAGTTGGGAGGAAAACAATGAGAGAATTGATGGAGCCATGCTTGTGGATGAATGTCGTTGCCAGAATTCTTAAATGTTTTGAATTTACGTGTAGTAATGAACAGCTTATAGTCAAAATCATCATGTCGGCGAGTCGCATATCGGTCATTGTTAGGTCGTGTCGGCCGTTCCCTCTCAAAATTCGGTGCACATTCCCAATTTCTTTCATTACTTCCGAAATGCCCTGTGTTATTTTGTGTCTGTTCCGTATTTGTATGTCCCTCTTCCCGTATTGGGGCGCGAGTGTCCTCTGAAATACGTAATTCTTGTACTACTTGTGCCAACTGATCTTGCACTTCCCGGATTTCTCTTTTGTACTGTGTATTGATTTGATTTTGATTTTGTTTGAATTTCCTAATTTGTTCGCTCTCTTCTGTGTTATTAAAGACTACCGGTTTTGTGTCATTCAGATTATCGTCTACCTTCGTAGATAAATTATTTAGCTGATCCGAAAGTTCAACTACTTTCTCTGATAATGAACTAATTTCCTCCATGTGTCTTTCTACTGTGTCCTTTAAGTTTTCCTGAGTTTTTGCAAGTTGCGTAACCGAATCGGTAGATGCAACTGAGTCAATTTTAGCTTGCAAGGTCTCATGATTTTCATGAACAATAATTTGCAGTTCTTTTATGGCTGCTTCGTGATTCTGTAATGCATTTTCATGCCGCGAAAAAATAGGTTGAAAATGCTCACAAATTTGTGTTTTTACGTCGTTACAGACTTTTTGACATTTCGATTCGATTTTATGCAACTCAGTAGTTAAATCTTCACGTGTTTGTTCAAGTGTGGTGTCTAACTTCCGAAGATTTTGTTCCATTGTGTCTAACTTCTGAAGCTTTTGCTGTGTTTGTCTCTGATTTTGTTCCATTGTGTCTAACTTTTGCAGCTTTTGCTGTGTTTGTCTCTGATTTTGTTCCATTTGTTGCATTAGTTGTAATAACAATGCATTAGTGTCTGGAATCTGTTCCTCTACTCTTTTCGGCAGTGCATTTGCACCGGCAACATTCACATTTTGACAAGCTGAAAATGTGTCTTGACTTATTTGAGAAAACGGTGAGGACGCAAAACCTGAATCTACAGTATTTGCAAAATTGTGTCCTATCATTTCGGCTTCCTGAGGCGAGCTATTGCCGACCGATCGATCGATAATGCTTCCCTCTTCACTAATTGTTTCACTGTCCACGCCATTGTTTGACGCCCTCTCCATTTCCCTATGCAGAATTACCAAATTACTACTTTGAACATCAGTTAATTCATTACTCGGTGGCGCTAACACACTGCTTTCATTTGCACTGTCATTTCTCAGTTTACTTTGGAGCCTAGTATTACGTTTTTCACACGCCATTATTGTCACAGTATTTCACACGACAACACAGAAAAACACAATTTGAAGATCAAAAATAAGAGAATACATTAACATAGCACTGAAAATAATATCTAGTTAATTGCAGCTGCGAAATACTTGGTGCAAATCTACATGCATGCCACAACTGTTTTACAGTACGACAATGAAAGACTGCAACTACAAAGGAGATTTTCTCTACAATTACGCGCTAGCAATAAACAAAATCTACACTAATTACACAAACTACAACAAAAAATCAGAAGATTCCAGTGAGGTATCCTAGGCTAAGGGTCGACATATGAAACGTCCCCTTTGAACAATTATACACGACTGTGCTTCAACTGACACACAATATTTTTAGCGCAACGCAATCTGACTTTCAAAATTTCCTACTAAAGAATGGCCCTGACAAACATTAAACTATACCTTTCACAAATCACTAAATCACTTACCTCACAATAATCTTCGTTTCTCCCACTACTGCAATACAGCAAGCGCCACTACTGCCAGCTAAATAAAAGATTCAGACTATGGAAGGCACTAACTACTGATAGGGATAGATAGCAAATGAAAGATATTAATAGAGAACAAACAATGTATTTACCTTAATATCATCATATATAAATATAGCAGTTCATGACAAATTACAAATCTCCGCCATCTCTCTCCCCACATCCACCACTGCTGGCGGCTCACCTCCAACTGCGCAACGCTACGCGCTGTTCACATCCAGCTACCTAACGCTACAATGGCGAGTATTACAACAATGCAAAGCAGCCACAGACTGCACACAGCACAGCCAGTGATTTTCATATTGAGCGCTACGTAACATTGCCAATAAGAAAACATAAACAGCCTACTTACATAGAGAAAACATAAACAGCCTACTTACAGAGCTCTTGAGAAGATGGGAGAGGAAAATATTAAGAAAGATTTTTGGAGCCGTGTATGAGGCGGGGCAATGGAGGATAAGGAGAAACAAGGAATTGGAAGAACCGTATAGAAATCCTGACTTGGTGACTGGAATTAAGCGTAACAGAATAAGATGGCTGGGCCCTGTGGAGCGGATGTCAGAGGATCGAGCTGTCAAAAAGGTTTACACAGGAAATCCAGGTGGCAAAAGGAGCAAAGGGAGACTCCGGAAACGATGGTTGGAGGATGTGGAAAATGATTTAAGAACGATTGCAGTCAGGAGATTGAGGAAACGAGCAGAAAATCGTCAGGATTGGGCTGTGATCATCAGAGGGGCCAAGGCCTTACATGGGCTGTAGCACCGAGGAGTAAGTAAGTAAGTAAGTAAGTTTGGAGCACAGTGCTGTATGATAGTGAAATATAGACCGTGGAAAAATCGGTAAAGGAGAGAATCTAAACATTTGAGGAGTGGTGCTACAGAGGAATGTTGAAAATTAGGTAAGGGATGAGGAAATTCTCCGGAGGATCGACGAAGAAAGGAATTTATGGAAAACACTGACAAGAAGAAGTTACAAGGTGGTAGGAAATCTGTTAACATATCAGGGAATTACTTTCATGGCACTAGAGGGAGCTGTAGAGAGCAAAAACTATTGAGGAGGACAGCGATTGGAATTCACCCAGCAAATAATTGAGGACGTAGGTTGCAAGTGCAACTTTTTTGGATGAAGATGTTTGCACAGGAGAGGAATTGGTGGCGCGCCCCGCCAGACCAGTCAGAAGGCTGACGAGTGATGACTCAAATAAAAGTAATAAGGATTATTTAATATACTCAACAACAAAACAAAGTACAAAGTGAAAATCTTAGGCGCAACATGGGCATAGAGCAGGACACAACCCTCAGTGATAGAACTAAATACAACAGCAAATTTAGAAGCAGGCGGAGCGTCAGCTGCTCTCCAGTAATCGAATTAAAATATAATTACCGGTAGACCGCGAGTCCCACGTAATGAAATGTAACAAACACTAGCACGCCAAGTAAAGTTCACAAGATTCACCCAAAACCGATTCAACCTTTATGTTCCTCAGACATAGACGTCACAAGCAGTCTTTCCTTTTGAGGAGCTTGTGCGGTGTCATCTGCCCATACAACAATACAAGTCTTGCAGAAGTTTCCCACATTATGTGCGTCCAGCCGACATGTGTGTGCAGCCACCCCAAACTCTTTGGTCAACAATCAGCATATGTGCAGAACAGTGCTTAGTTTATTTTATACTGTTAGTGTTGTACGTAAGAATCAATAGGAGATTTAACGTCTCGTCGAGGAGGAAGTAACGGGTGGACAAACAAGCGTAGATCAAGTATGGTGATGCAAAAAAAAGGAAAGGCAGGTATGGCATATTTGGGCGGGAGTCCCTTCTGCTGGGGGGGGGGGGGGGGGGGGGAGGAGGCGGGGTTCGGTCCCCTGCTGCAAGTCTTCTTATTTGAAACCATTTCGGTGACTTGCGCATCGATGATGATAAAATGCTGATGAGGACAGCATTCACATCCAGTCCCGAGCGAGGAAAATCCCGATCCGGCCTGGAATTGAACCCAGTGAACCGTGATCGAGAGTCAGCAATGCTAGCCACACGGAATGTTGACTATGGGATGGAAATAAGTCGTGTGTTTTTTACAGGAACCATCCCACACATCACCTTAATCGACTTAGGGACACCGCAAAGATGGTTCTGAATGTTTGCCGTCTAGCAATGTACTGGGGCTGCACATAATATAATGAGCCAGAACGCTGTGACCCCTGAGCACGGCGAGAACTAACGCTGCCTGATACACGTGACGTGGGAAGGACCTAAGAAGACCAGAGACGAACGGTAAATAATTCTAGCGACTATAGGGGGCGCAACTGGGGAAACGCACTGCCACATGCAACTTTGACTAAAGGCAGGTTGTTTATCTTGGCTGCAATTGGCCTGCATTCTCTCCACGACCGCCGGCCACTGTGGTTCAAATGGCTCTGAGCACTATGGGTCATCAGTCACCTAGAACTTAGAACTACTTAAACCTAACTAACCTAAGGACATCACACACATCCATGCCCGAGGCAGGATTCGAAACTGCGACCGGGCCACTGTGGCCGAGCGGCCGAGCGGTTTTAGGCGCTTCAGTCCATAACCACGCTGCTGCTACGGTCGCAGGTTCGAATCCTGCGTCGAGCATGGATATGTGTGATGTCTTTAGGTTAGTTAGGTTTGAGTAGTTCTATGTGTAAATGACTCATGACCTCAGATGTGAAGTCCCATAGTGCTTAGAGCCATTTGAACCATTTTTCTCTCCACGACCCACCGCCACAACCCAATCCTGTACAGAAGTTGCCCTCCACCCCGGGTCCACCTAAGTTGGTCCTAGAAGAGAGATCAACAACGCCTACGTCCGCCATTCGCAGATGTAGAAGACGACTCCTACAACCGCCGTACGTGGATACGGAAGATGACTCGACCACAGCAGGGCTGCAGTTACGACAACATTCGGTCGGTTGAGTGCAGTCTTTTTGTTTGTTTTATTTGACTGTGAGTATCACGTAGAGTCAGTGTATGTGGCATCTAGTCGCCGACACGTTTCTGTGGGTGTGTATATAAGAATGTTAGTTTAGCAGTATGTGCTATTATGTAGCGATTCAGGATGTGAAGTTGAGGGCTCCCAAGGAGTTTTCATTGTTTTCAGTATATAAAGTAGAAATTACGTGTCGCCGCTCTTTACTTCTCGTAATGTGATTTTGTTTTGCTATTTTGTTCTATTTCTTGAATAGATTTTTCACGACGCCAGAATCTCAGAACTGTAGGAAATGTGTGTTATTTGCGCCGTCCGTAACGGGCAGTGGTGTTGAACGAGGAATACGCCTCGTTATGTAAACATGTAAAGTAGTGAGAAGTGTTGAAATAATACTACATTTGGGTGTCTTTGCCATTTATATTTGCGTAACTGATAAAGGGGAATTACGTTTGAACAATACCACAGGAGCGGAGTTTTCAGAGTTACGGGGGTCTATCAGGGAGGAAATATTAAAGGGTGTAAGAGACGAGGTGGATAAGATACGAGTGGACAATGCAAAGTTGTCTAAAAGGCTGAAAGCACTTCGCGCAAGGGAGAAGGAAATAGTTTTTCGCAATTCTCCGGAATATGAGGATGATTTGCGGAGGAGTTTTCAAGAAACAAGGAAGGAGGCTAAGAGGGAAAGGAAGAAAGGAGAGGAAACAAAGATAATGGAGGAGAAGAAAGTTGAAATGGGGGGGAATACGCCTATGGATAGGTTATCTGTTCACGTAAGGTATTCACCTACCGGTGGTATAGTTAAAGCTGTCAACTCTGTGGGGAGCAGGGCTAAAATTTAACTTTTGGTTGGACTATTCTAACAATGGGCAGTTAAGATAACAGTAATGACTCCCAGGAAAGTGCATATTTCTGAGAGTTTACTCGGTGCGGGCTGCACTAACGTTGTTGACATGAGTGGGAGTTAGAACCATCTGCTCAGATACCATGTGGAGTAGTAAGTATGAAATAGCTATAGCGTCTGACGAAGTAAGTATGTGCTGTACAGGAGCGAATAAGTGGGTAGTATGATATATTGTAGCAAGTCTAGATTATTTCAGGAGAAAGTCTAGTAGATATTACAACACACACAATTTTTATTGGTAATTTATTAATGCCTGAGGATGTAAACTATTTAACTTTGGAAACAATTGTCCTCATTTATGATACTGTAGCTGACACAATATTTAACACTTCGTTAATTATAGAAAGATAACTTCACACCAGAGTATAACTGTCTGGAACTTGATAATAAGTTCTGAATAGCTGTTCTATTAGCATGCAGCCGGATCTGTGGTAAGACGACATTGTCGTCGTAAGTGATGATTACATAAAGACTGGCTGAACGGCAATCCACTCGGACATAAATAACTTTCCATCTGCGGCCCCATAAGGAAAAACATGGGGGCGTGTCTATTCCGACGTTTCCGATTAGTTGACGTGTCTGGCAGCGAGTGGCGTAGTGAGCTTCCAGCATTTGAGTGAGACCTCGTTCTGCGGGCGACTCAACAAACTGCGACATGGGTGATTTAAGTGCAGTAGAATTTGCCCCACTGGGTGACAATGGGTGTTGTTTATAGACTGTGGAGTCAGGTCCAGATGTAGAGGAACGTACATATGCTACTGATTTTTATGTCGTGCAGAGTGGAATCGTAGCCGACGATGATATTTTAGATACTCCGGGAACTACACAGGAAGCTGTTGATGTTGACAGTTTCTCTGCAGATATTGTGGAAGAAGCGGTACCGACGCATTTTCTCCCTCAGAAGCAGGGTGAACGCAGGAAAAGGAAGAGGAGACGTGTTCGTAAAGTTAACTATCGGGCAGACAGGGCAGAATCTTTTGAGGAGTGCATGTCAGATGTTCGGAGTCTAACTGTAGCAGGAGCACTGGGTCACGGGCTTCCAGAGCAAGCTGCTGATCGAGCGAGATGGCGCAGAGGTTAGTACACTGGACACGATTCAGAAGGACGACGGTTCAAACCCGCATCCGGCCATCCTAATTTAGGTTTTCCGTGATTTCCCCAAAATCGCTTCAGCCAAATGGCGAGACGGTTCCTTCAAAGGGCACGGCCGACTTCTTTCCCTAACCCGATGGGACCGATGACCTCGCTGTTTGGTCCCTTCCCCCAAATCAACCATCCAACCAACCAAGCTGCTGACAATCGCTGCGAGCTGTTTTACAACGCATCCACTGTATGATGTGCCGGGTGTTGCAATATGGGTGAAGGGTACGATCAAACCTAAGACTAACTAGAGTCTCAACATCACGCCAAAGCTGACTTTCGGTGAAATTAGATGGACGACATTCCAGCTTGTGGAAACTATCGCCTGGAGGTTCGAATACCTTAAGTGATAAATCGAGAAAACTGCGAAGAAAACCACTGAGGCTTAAGTCGTATAATATACAGCAATAAGGCACAAGGAAGTTGCTTTTTAGAAATTTGTGGTAAGTTCCTTTGGGACCAAAAGGCTGAAGTCATCGGTCCCTAGGCTTACACATTACTCAATTTAAATTAAACTAACTACGCTAAAATCAACACACACACTCATACCCGAGGGAGGACTCGAACGTCCGATGGGGTGAGCCGCGCAGACCATGGCCTCAGAATGCGTGGCTACCCCACGCAGCGGAAGTTGCTTCCAGTGAACACGGATAACAGAACTCCATGCATTCCGAGAGAAATTGAGTTTGTGACTTGTACTATAGTGAGACGGATAAGTGGGGATATCTATCGACGCATTGTGAGTGGTAGTACCATATGTAGTTCCGTCTTTGTTGATCCATTGTGGGAGAGGGACAGTGGTTGGTAAAGAACTTAACAACGAAATTCGACGACAGCTGTGCAGTTGAGATGTTCTTTTATTTCATTTTTACTGTTGGTTTCGGTATTCCATTATGCCATCTTCAGGCCCCACATTAATCTCTAAAAAATAAACGATATTGGCATGCTGGGCCATATGTTCCTGGATGTCGTGAATTCTAAACCGTATCGCAAGTGCTTCCTTCGAAGATCTCCAAGAGTGCTTTGAAGGAAGTACTTTTTATATGGTTTCGAATTCACGACATCTAGGAACATATGACCCAGTATGCCAATATCGTTTATTTTTGAGAGATGGATATGGGACCTGAAGACGTCATAATGGAATGTTGACACAGGTAGTAAGAAAAAAATAAAAGAGCATCTCAACTGCACCTCTGTTGGCGGATTTCATTGTTGAATATGTAGTTCATGTGTGAGGATATATTTGCGAATATATTTTCTGGGAAAGGACGGGGAGAAAATCTGTAGCGGGGGGAAAGATCTGAGTGATGTTCCAAAACAACCACTAGACTGTAGGGAAGCAGCCTACTCACGCCATATAGAATTCATATGCTTTCCATTGTGTGCCAGCCTAGTCCACAGTAACTAGCTATGACGTCATGAATGTTGCGCAATACCTTAAAATTAAAGTAAATAATCTGAAAAGTTAATAGCATGTCAGGAGTGATGCTAAGATGATAATGTGTTAGGTTTCAGTTTAGCACCTTTAACGGTTTTCGAAATTTGGACGTTTTACGTAAAAATCATCGGCGCAATAGGAAGGAGCTAGAAACTTCAAAACTTATATTCGGATTCCTTTTCATTGTAATTTAATGGAAACAGCATGCTGGATCTCACAAAGTAATATTTTGGTTGAAATTCATGATTTTCTGTTTTTGTATCCTAAAAGTAGGGAAGCGAGATAGATTAAGTAAGTGATTAGATGAAGCTAGGATGTTTGGATTAGGTAGAATGGAGATACGCTATAATAAAATGGTTCAAATGGCTCTGAGCACTATGGAACTTAACATCTATGGTCATCAGTCCACTAGAACTTAGAACTACTTAAACCTAACTAACCTAAGGACAACACACAACACCCAGTCATCACGAGGCAGAGAAAATCCCTGACCCCGCCGGGAATCGAACCCGGGAACCCGGGCGTGGGAAGCGAGAACGCTACCGCACGACCACGAGCTGCGAACCCGCTATAATAACAAAGATGTGAGAAGTTTCCAAAAGGTAGCTATAAAACTATAGCTGTAGCGTCTATCCAAAGGGCAATTTCAGAGCTCATTTATTGCGTGCAGTGCAACTAAAATAATTCTCTCGCCAAAAGTATTTAACCTAGGCACATCAGAATTTTATTACAGATACTTACCTGTATGCGGATTGCACAATTAAACTGAGAGCTTCATCAGCCTTCAGCGAATGAAGCAATTAATTATTTATTAACTTGAAGTGGTGCTCTACTAGTCTCAGCGGCTAGTCAGGAAAGCAAATTTTGTCGGCTGCGCTTTCGGCGGTCCGCACCGCAGCTATATAAATAAGAGCAATGCGAGCTGGATTCAAGCCCCAGTTCTCTTCTAGATTCGTATCAGCGAGCACTCCATGTCGGAAGCCGTGTCATGACTGTGCAGTTGCAAGAATCAGCCTTGGATGCTGTATTACCTAACTCGGGGAGCACATAACAATGAGTTTGCATTGTGGTAAAGTGTTAATCGCGGAACGACCTCAGCGATTTATTCTCAGTTTGCGTATGTTGTATTGTCACTTCTCGCCACAGGACAGACCTTCTACCATTACTAGTGTGGCGTTTGATGAGTATTAACATCAAATTTTGGAGAGCATTCACTTTGAACATTTACATCGATAACGATTATTGAACAGTTTCGTTATCTAGGGATAATAGGATCCACTTAATATACTCTGAACAGCTCTGATAGTACAAGAGCTGATAGTAGCATTGCTTGGGTAAGCATTAGTCTGGAACTTTACACTTTATCGTTTTCAGAATATAGTGAAAATTATTATAGTAAACTGCATTTTCTATGAATCCCAGACATCATCCTAAATCCTCAGCGTAATGAACTTCAATGATCAATAACTTTATTTGTCCATCAGAGTGGGCACATTGAACATTAATTAAGGCATCACGTTTTTGTGAATCACTTTCTGGTTGCCAACATTATAGTTAGAGAGCCTGTGTTGAGAACGGCAACAATAGAAAGTTTTCCACCCGCCGCCCCACAAGACAGACAAAAAGGAAACTGAGTATAAGAGATGATAGAATCAGACCACGTATGGTTAAAGGGGATTTGTTAAGAAAAATATAGAGAGAAAGACTTTGGGGTATTATTTTAGTTTTTAAGTGAGTAGTAAGAGACAGATGCTGTGTGCAACATCATTACCCCACAAATAGTGATAATAAAGGCACTATTGAGCAGGGGTTGCGGCCGACACAAGCAGAGGTTACATCGTAACATGTCTAGCGCAAGATGACAATAGCCGTTGTGAGGCGGATTGTTGTATTTATGAGGACTGTTCATCTGTTAAAAATGACAGGGGGAGTTGTAAACTATTAGTTGTGATGAAGATTTGGAGCCGGCCGCGGTGGTCTCGCGGTTCTAGGCGCGCAGTCCGGAACCGCGCGACTGCTACGGTCGCAGGTTCGAATCCTGCCCCGGGCATGGATGTGTGTGATGTCCTTAGGTTAGTTAGGTTTAAGTAGTTCTAAGTTCTAGGGGACTGATGACCACAGCTGTTAAGTCCCATAGTGCTCAGAGCCATTTTGAAGATTTGGAATAATTATGGAGTGAGTAAGTATGAGCTAGGAGCCAGAGGGTACAAAGTTACAGAGGCCGCCTAGCATTTGAGAAAAAAATTGTAAATAGAACATTTTGTCTATTTATGCAGAGTTTTGTAGGAGACCAATCCAGGATAGAGACTCAGGGATGAATGTCTCGAAGGAGGAAGATATTGTAACATCGCAACCATTTTTTGGGCGAAACTGCGGAATCTGACAATTCAGCCGCAGCAGTTGAAGGAGCCTCAGGCGACCGCCGAATGCTGAGGTGACGACATGCCGGTTGTAGCAACATGGAAGTTTATGTACTACGCAACGGACCAGGCCAAGCACTGCACGCTTGCCAGTGCTGTGGTAAGACTCGGCTCTTACACACCGAGCCGAGCAGTTTCTAAATCGCTGGGCCACGAATTAGTTGCTCCGAATAGGGCTGGATGCAGTGCGTCGCCACAAAAATTGTGCCGCTAAACATTATAAATGAATGTCATTTTTAGCAGAAATATCAGCAGCCCGAAAGCGACTACCATAACGAGAGGGCCATGCCAGGTACCAGAACAATACTGAACAGCCTTAATCATCGTGCCATCTTCTAGTACCGAGTCCTACTTCCTGGACTTGGTACCTCTCCACTGGCGGGCCACCTTCAGGTTAACTCCATAGCAATCAGACTCCTACCCTGGAAGGCAGCAGGTAAGGCCGCCCACAATTCTGCGCTGGTAAGGGCGCTTTGGCGCCATGCGCTGCCACTCACAACGAGACCCAGCACCGGAGGCTGTCATCTCCTGGAAATATTATGGCAGTCTTCCGCACTGCGAGCAGCTATTCTGCACCTAAACAGTGTGAGCCGCTTAGCGAGCTGCCTGTGTCAGCAAAAATGGCTCTGAGCACTATGGGACTTAACTTCTGAGGTCATCAGTCCCCTAGAACTTAGAATTACTTAAACCTAACTAACCTAAGGACATCACACACATCCATGCCCGAGGCAGGATTCGATCCTGCGACCGTAGCGGTCGCGCGGTTCCAGACTGTAGCTCCTAGAACCGCTCGGCCACCCCGGCCGGCCTGTGTCAGCATTCACGGGTGCAGACAACAAGGCCCACTATCCTGCAGCTAGCCGCCGCCACACACCACGTGACATCCTCACCACATACTGAGAGGGGTCGTGGACAACGAAACACGATGCTACGAGCGTAGTCGCATGGACTTTAATAAAACACTATTTTTATGTTTATCTGAGGTGCCATCGGCTGGCATCCTCTCCACGACATACCGCCACAACCCAACCCTACATAGAAATATTGCTTCATCCTGGGTGCTCTTCAAAGATGATTCAGCAGTGTTATTCAGGCCAAGTGCAGCTCAATGGAGAGCTGGCTTAGTCAGTCTTGCTACTGGAGCAACCCTGTACAGTCTCTAAAACCACCTACAAGTACAGTAATGTTTTGTTCCTACTGTACTATACCCACGCAGTAAGTAAAATTTTTGTTATTCGCTGTTCTTCCTGGTGTAGCAGGTTCAATGACGAGCAGCGTAGTTCACTGGCGATTCGAGCTCGCGATATCTGCTTCCTGAAGAAGAATGGTGTGACGAACACTAGGCAATGAGTAGGCAGTTCAAATTACGTGTGGTGTGATAAGAAGCGACATACAAAAAGAAAGCAGGAAAGCGCGGCACACAGGGTATTACCAGCGACCTCCCTCCTCCGCCCCCTCTCCCTACCAATTCCAAAATCCTTAGAGAAATGAACTCCAGTGTATAAAACAGCTTCAAACATCTCATTACTTTACAAATGAGTTAATGTGTTAAGTATTTCACGTTACGCATAAGACCCAAAAAAAAAGCTAGTTTCTCACACATCTCAACGTTTGTGACCAGCAACCTCCCTCCTCCGCCCCCTCTCCCTACCAATTCCAAAATCCTTAGAGAAATGAACTCCAGTGTATAAAACAGCTTCAAACATCTCATTACTTTACAAATGAGTTAATGTGTTAAGTATTTGACGTTACGCATAAGACCCAAAAAAAAGCTAGTTTCTCACACATCTCAACGTTTGTGACGCTGTACATTCTGAACTATATGTCGTACAACGATATAGTTTAGCAAGTACATTCAGTGGTATATGTTACTCTCTACAAAATGTGTTGCGAGAAGGAATAAACGTCTGATACTGAAGTTTAACTGCACGAACAGCAAAAAATGGTAAGCGGTACACTTTTTCCGTTTATTTATTTTATCGGGTCGTGAGGGAGAATACGTTTTGAAACCGTATATTTTATGTATAAAATTTGTTGGAAGTTGCTGTCTGCCGTGTCCCAAATTTATACGGACATCGGTTTATCGCCATAGCCGACACAACGTATGGTCCATCTCGTTTATTTGTGTTGATTTTATTGAGGAAACTGCGTTTGAATTGTGTTTTTTATTAGGATAGTACTTGTACGTATTACTGCAGAAGCGGGAATCATTTTTCCTGTTTCAGTCGCTGACTAACGAGGGCAACACGTGGCGCATCGCGAGAGCGAACCAGGCCGCGTCGTGTCTATCTGGCCGTCAGTCATTGCGGGCCTCGAGGCGAGCAAGCCTTGTCCACAGAAATCACACAATGAGTTACAAAATTGTGAATAACAGCACTCAACACTCAGTAACCATTCAAATTATCATAAAAATTATAACAACTAAAATGTCAAGAATGATGAGCTGTTTCCAGAAGCCGCACAGCTGTATGTAGTTGCTTTATTCGCAACTACGGTTTCACGTCAGTGTAGACGCACCTTCTGGTTCCATACTAGAGTATTATTTTTTGGATGATATTTCCCGTGTACTTATAGTAGAGTTTAATCAAATTTAGGCGTTTTATCCCCGTTGAAAGTAGTGTCGCATTCCTTATTCATTTTTGCCCCGCTTTTTTCTAAGCTTGGCGCATTCAGCAGTCATGCTTTGTAAATTTGGCAAGCACCTTTTGGGTGTAGTCAGTTTTACTGCGACAGCCCACCAGTGTGGTTTGATTCTTAGCGTGGACAACTTCCCGAAAACTGGTACTTCGTAATTGTCCATCTACATTTTGATCATATAGCCAATGTGAGTACCTGTCATTTTTTGTTGAATGACAACACTATGGTTCTGTATTTCTAAAATTTCAAAAATTTCATTTCTGAATTTTTAAAATTTCAAAAATTTCACGCAGTGATTTGTATTCTTGGAAAAAAAAAATGTATCTATACCGACGTGAAACCGGAAGTTGCGAATAAAGCACTTTCATAAAGGTATGCGGCTTTTGTTAACACATAAGTCATGACATTTTAATTGTTATAAAGTTGTGATAATTTGAATGGTTATGAAGTGTTGAGTGTTTTTATCGTCATTTGCAGTGTCTCTGAACTGTGGTTGCCCTCCCCAGAAAGTTATCTATAGTTACAAAATTGTTACGTGAACTTTTATTTTGACACTTTCATATTATGTAAGTTAGGTGAGCAGTAAATAGCTGTGTAGAACTTTATTTGCATATTTCTTACGGTTAGTACAGTGCAGTGATAGAGTAATTTGTTTATGACCTGTGTCTTTTCTCACCAAGTTATCGAATTTTCGTGCTGAATAGGTGAACCTGCGCTAAGCTTAGACAAACATCCAATCGAAGCAACGAAGTCCTAAACAACAGATCATTACCACGCTAGGGCGAAACACTACAGCCCTAATACTCAAATACTGGTTGAATAATGTACGGGTAATTTAAGCACTTTGAGTTACGCTGCCTCAGAAAATGAACACAGTTTCCAAGTTTAGTACTTGACTTACTGTATTAAAGTCTTAAAGTAAGAACGTAACTCCTAATGAGTAGCCTGTGACATCATTTTGAAACTGAAAATTAGGTCAGTGATAATATGATACTAGCTGAACAGCCGGGGTTGCCCTTTTATGTATTTATTCTAATATTCTATTAATCCAACACCTCCTTCTCTATCTCCTCCTCCTCCTCCGTCCATCTGCTCCTCCACCTTCTGACCATCTCCTCCTTTCCCCTCTGATAAAGGCCTCCTCCCCTCTATCTCCTCATCACCTGCTATGACCTCCTCTGTTTGTCCATCTCGTCCTCCCTTCTGTCTGCCCAGCTCCTCCTGCTCCCTCTCTCCGTCCATCTCATCCTCTGCGTCTTATCCTCACCCACTGCGTCTATCTTATCCTCTGTCCTTCCTCTGCCCATCTCTTCCCTTCTCAAAGTCCATCTCTTCCTCTTCCCTTTCTCTGTATAATTCCTTCTCCCATCTCTCTCCATCTCCTCATCTTCTCTTTCCCATTCCTCCTCTCTTTCTGTCTCGTCTTCCCTCCCATCTACGTCCATCTTCTCCTTCCCTCTCTCTGTCTAACTCCTCCCACGACCCTCTTCCTCCATCTTTTTACTCCTACCCCGATAGGAAGTTGCAATTTCCGTTTCACGCAGATCGATGTTAATACACCATATCTCCGGAAGTATGTATCGTACGGTGATATAATCTTGTAGTTATATTTAGCGGTATATGTGGATGCTGTCTGCGAAATATGTTCTGTATAGAGAGCTAGTTTTTCCATCATCTGAGTGTTTATGACTTCATATCTGCTGAACTATGCTTCGTGCAATTGCACAATTTTGCAGGCACTTTCAGTGGTATATGTTAACAATGGCTGCAAAATGTGTGGAATACAGAAAGTAGTAAAGAAGTAATAAAATAAAACGTCATGCCTGATACGGCAGTTTCGCTGCGTGAACAACTAAAATTATTAAGCGACAAGTTTTTTCATCATTTTGCGAGGTTTGTCAGCGGGAGAAACACCGTAAGGGTTTGAAATTAAGTATAACGTTTGCTGCAAGTCACTAAATGCTCTGATTCTCAAATTGTGAAGTCTTGATAGATAGGTGGTTGTTGCTTCCACAGTGATACTTTCCACGCAGTAAGCGACATGCGTACCAAGTCTAACTGAAAACGGTCCGGTGGTTTACGAGATGTGGAACATACCTACATACATTTTTATAATACACTGTTTCGAAAAAAATTAGTAGCTTGGAAATAAGATGTGGACTTTGATTCGATGATGGGGAACGCCAACTGGGGGATACTAGATTTACTGGTAATTGTTTCAACTTTGTCCCGCAACAGATAGTGAAGTGTCATAGCAATCAGAGCGGCATCTGTGTCTACCTTTTAATAGGTAATGCTCACAGCCAGAAGGTACAGTGTGGTCCAAATGTGTGATGCAAGCAGGCAACCATGACACGGAGACGCAATCACGCTTCCTACAGCCAACTGAGGAAGTGTTAAAGGGGTCAATTTGTGGTCTCGCGAGTGGCCTGATGGCCCTTTCGGAGAATTGAGACACAAGATGGGCGCGCTGCGTCAGTTGTGCATCGATGCTGGTATCAGTGGTCACGTGAATGTCCCGCACCCGTTGACGAGGTTCTGGACGTTCACGCAGGACAGACGCTCGCCAGGGTCGTCGTACTGTGTTGCAGTGGCAGATCGTACAGCTGCTATAGCACAGGTAAGAGGGCTTATCAGTCCTGACATGTCAACAGGAACTGTTTCGAACCTGTTATTAGCAGTAGGCATGGACACCTCTAGCCTATCTTCCAATCACGTCACAGCATCAACGTTAACGGCTCGACTGTTGCCGTCAGAGAATCACTTGAAAGAAGGAATGAACGGCCGTGGTCCTGAGCGATGAAATCAAAATCTGCCTGTAATCAAGTGATGGCCGTTTGCGCTTACGACGTACTTCTGGTGAGCGCTGTCTCGTAGAGTACATTCTTCCAGGACACACTGACTCCACCACAGCCTTATGGTCTCGGGTCCGATAAGGTGCAACTTTCGTCCTCCTTTGGTGTTTCTGGAGGGAACACTAACCATGGCTTGTTTCGTGCATAATGGTTTTAGACTCATTCTTTTGCCTTTCTTGCAAGAGGTACGTGAAGTGTTGTTTCAATAGGCTAATGCTCACCCACCACTGCCCGTGAAACTCAACGTGCTCTGCGAGACGTGCAACAACTTCCCTGACCAATCTCCGGACTTATATCCAGACGAGAAGTGATTCGTGCGAGTCGTCAACCAACACCTCTTCCAGAACTACCTCAACAGGTCGAGCAAGGGGCGGTATATCGTATCCCAGGACAGTATTCGAGAACTGTACGATGGACTGGAAGCCAGAGTCAGCGACTGCACTGCCGCTCTTGGAGGCTACACCATTTGCTAATATGGATGTTTCAGCTTGGGTCGATACCTGGTACTTCAGAACCGCCTGTGCTACGGATCTGTAGATGTAGCCATTTAACGCACTGCATATGCACTTGGCAACAAAAACTTGAGTGAATTGGAAATCTCTAAATGCGTATACTATTTTTTTTTCCGGCAGTGTATGTGTGGTTTCCCAAAACCAATCTTTGTTGCCTTGGAAGCTGTTGAATAGACGTTCTGGAACTGGGACTGGGGCATAAACTGACCGTTTTAGGCTTTTAGTAATACAGATAAATGACTGATTAAGTTTTAAAATCGTTCCTCAGATATTGAAAGTGGTTGTGAAGGTGGTGACGCCAGAGTAAGGGCTACGTTCGCCACGGCAGTAACAGGTATCGCCCTGCGGGCCTTGACTGCAGCACAACACCAGCCCGCTCCACCTGGCACAGCACACACGTGCCCGTCTCCACGTAACGCCCCCAGCCCTTTCTTTGCAGGGCAACGCTGCGCTGTTAACAAGGAGCTACGGAGCCGCCCCCGCGCCTGTGGCCGCCATTAGCGCGGAAACAGGCCTCCCTGCCCGTTATTAACTCCGTCCGCTTCCCCTCCCCTAGCGAGGCCTAATGAAACGACCCACACGGCAGCGCCGTCTCCGTAGGGCCCTCCTGTCGTCATATCCCTCGCTATTTTCCCTGTCCCTTTCGCCACGTAACGCACTTGGAGATAGATGCGCAGATTGCAGATGGGTTCAGTGTAGCAACGTCCCGACCCACTCCACGCAGCCTATTCTCATTTTGCGAGCTGTGTCGTTTCGTATAAGAACCTTCATTTTCTTAAGAGCTGCCAAAGGTAGCATGACGTAATACGAGAAAATTGGTATCCTAGTACTTCACATACATATTGAAAACACCCATTCTACGAGATCTTTGTAATTACTGCCATCCTATCAGTGCGGGGTTAATAGCGTCTGAGAGGGCTTGTGTCTTACTTACAAAAACATCTGTACTGAAAGTTCCTGGCAGATTAAAACTGTGTGCCCGACCGAGACTCGAACTCTGGAGCTTTGCCTTTCGCGGGCAAGTGCTCTACCATCTGAGCTACCAAAGCACGACTCACGCCCGGTACTCACAGCTTTACTGCCAGTATCTCGTCTCCTACCTTCCAAACTTTACAGAAGCTCTCCTGCGAACCTTGCAGAGAGAGCTTCTGTAAAGTTTGGAAGGTAGGAGACGAGATACTGGCAGAAGTAAAGCTGTGAGTACCGGGCGTCAGTCGTGCGTCGGTAGCTCAGATGGTAGAGCACTTGCCCGCGAAAGGCAAAGCTCCAGAGTTCGAGTCTCGGTCGGGCACACAGATTTAATCTGCCAGGAAGTTTCATATCAGCGCACACTCCGCTGCAGAGTGAAAATCTCATTCTGGAAACATCTGTACCAATTGCCCTTCAGAAGCCAGGCACTGTCAGTAAACTGTGGAATACAAGGTATGTGACAACTCTATTACAGATTTCTGGGGATTGTAGAGGGGACTTAGAAGATAAAGTTGTGGAAATCCATCGTTCTCGTGGACATGGGCAGCCGCTGATGATAAACAAAGATAATTAACCGCCATCATCTAAGAAATTTATTTCAGTCGACTAGTTTCGGTACAAGATTTACGCCAACTTCAGGTCCTCTATAAATCAAAAGAGTGCTTCCTTTCCTTGGCCCATGTATCGTAGAACCTCCATAATGTTAGTTGTTGCGAATTGCGTACATCAGGAGTGTAACTCTGCACCGTGCTGTCACTACTCGCACGTTGTAGAGTATACACTCCTGAGTATACAATCCACGACAACTACGTCTACGTGTTCACCATACGCCGCAAGCTACCTAATGGTGATGTCCGCCCCCGGTAGCTGAATGGTCAGCGTGACGGATTGTCAATCCTCTGGACCCGGGTTCGATTCCCGGCTGGGTCGGGGAATTTTCTTCGCCCAGAGACTGGGTGTTGTGCTCTCCTCATCATCATGCTATCATCGTCATCGACTGCAAGTCGCGGAAGTGGCGTCAAATTGAAAGACCGGCACCGAGGGAACGGCCTGCCAGACGAGGGGCCCTAGCCATACTATTAAATAAAATAACCTAATAGTGTGTGGTGGAGGGTACTTTCGGTAGTACTATCTGATCCCTCCAATCCTGTTTCACTCGCGAATTGTGAGTGGGAGGAATGATTGTCGGGAAGCCTCTGTATTGGTTCTAATTGCTCGAACTTTCATCTCGTGGTCAATAAGAGAGGTGTATGGGGGGGGGGGGGGGAAGTAATACTCGTATGTAGTCCGACTACTGTATTATTGTAGGGGTTTTACGACACATGGGCCAAGGAATGAAAGTAATCTTTTGGTTTATAATTGACCTATGGATGGCGTAAGTGTTGCGCCGAAACTAGTCGATTGAAATAAATTTCTTTAATGATACGGCTGCGGTGGTTCATTTCGTTTATTTAGTAGTAAAGGTTTTGACAGTGAACCCATGCCCAGAAAAGTACCATTTGCGCATAAAATAAGTTTGGAGATCAGGTAACTTTCAAATCTCCCGCTGCGCGGTACGCACACGAACTGAGAAGAGGGCGCCGTCATCAGTCCCTATTGTAACTATGACATAAAATAACATTTTTGTCCGACTACAACAACGGCTGCGAGAAACTGGTACGTTCACAATTAGTTGGGTTGACTCAGGCGTTCCACGGACGCACCGCACTCTCTACTTTGGAGAGGCTGTCCATGGCCTCGTAGAAGAGAACCAGATGGCGAGTACTCCAAACATAACGTTGCAGAACACGCAGGTGTCAGGGCTAATTGTCTCCGTGAAGCTGGAGGTTTGAAAGTGATACGACCTCCAGACTTATTTTACTCCGCAACGGTAATTTTTGACCATGGGTTCCTAATCAGAACTTTATCTACTATATAGCTTCTACAACCTCTAGTAGCCTCTAATAGGAATCGCTAGGCAAACTGTATGTGCATGGTGTAGCGGCTTCAGACAGCCTCAGCGGGGAATTTAGATCTCAAAGAGGAGTCAAATGAAGAAAGTCCATATCACCAAATTATTGCCACCAGATCTGCAAGACATTTTCAGATTCTTAATACGGGGCACCTGTCACAGTACTGATTGTTTCTTAAAGACATTTATCTAAAACACTTTTCGTTTTGGTCGTGCTGTTGTAGTGCTTGCCTCTGCAGTAGGTAAACATCAACGATTGCAAGGACTTACAAGACGGCCTTATGAATTGCCCCTCTTGATTACCATCGCACACCTCAATAACCGGACATCAAAGCTTTACGGTTCAATTCTTAAAACGCCTCTAATAGCCTTCTTACAAAATTAGAAGACCTCGGAGTGAACTTAAGTAAACAGCTTTCCTAGCTCATTAACATAATCGCCAGGGAAGCGTCCTGACTGTTCTCATTTGCACTAACATTTTTCTTTAACTTTATTTAAATTCTACGTTCATCATCAAATGGAAACTTTAATTAATAAATACTAAATCATAATTTTTATTGAAAACAACATACTTTTATTTTGAATTGCTCGTTGCGTGGAAGTAAATTACAGTTTGATACAGACATACGAAATCCCTTATTGTTAAATGGGAGAAAAATACAGCCATCAGTAATACTGTTGAAGCACTAGAAATAAAGAAACGCCTTACATTCTATGTTCTGTTAAGAATTTTTATACCAAGTTAATGTTTAGTGAGTACTTTTATTTCCACGCAGTTGCTAACTAACCTTTACAGTTGTTCATAAAGCAGCAACTGTTTTAAAGGCTAGAAATATTTTATACATAACAGCACTCGAAAATCATATTAAAGACAATCTATCATCTCGTGCAGCTGCTATGTGCAGAATTCCATCTGTCACCACAGAGTATCAGTGCTTCTATTTCTCCCTTTCTCCAGTCGTATCATTACATTTCGGTATATAATTTAATTTCCGTAGGTCCAGAAATATTTGTACTATACCATTCACTATCATAAGCCACCCTAGAGTGTCCGTATCCAGTAGGCTTTACATCTTTGATCTCCAAATTTGATCCAATAGACCTTTCGACAGCAAGACCTTTCGACAGCACAGGCGAATTTCTGTGTGTCACATCATCATAAAGTTAAGGAAACTTCCGTCTTTTGCAACTGAAATTTATTCTTGAGTGCTACACACGTTTCGCGCAGTGAGGTTGGGCATCTTCGGTGGCGTATAATAAAAATAAAATTGTTTTATTATATATATATTGGTGTGAGATTTGTAGTGCTTCTTTTGCAGCTTGTTTGGATCTAGCTATTTCTATTTACAATTATAGAGGTATGTTTATTTTGTACAGTCACATTCATTTTTGTGTCCTATTCATGCAGCCTTTTGCTGTCCTGTACGTGCTAAAAGCACATGGTTTAGTTTTATCCAGTAAATAGTTCTTTGTACATAACCTATACTGTAGAAAACTGCACATGCCTGCACTGTTCTTGGTCGCATGCTTTAGAGCTGACTGAGAGATCGTGGGAACTTACTGAAGGATCCTGGAAGAGTGGAGTGGGTTTTGGGGTGGTAATGGAAGAAGGGGAAGGGAGTATGGTGGGGTACTGATTGTATGTGTGTGTGTGTGTGTGTGTGTGTGTAATTAATTAATTTGAATATTGGTCTTCTGTTGTTGCTCTTTTGGTCATTGAGCGCTTTTTCATTTTTATTTCTGGCTTTCTGTATGAAATGTTCTTCCTGTAGAGTGAACATTCCCATTTGTTGTTGTGGCGTAAGTTTGGCGTGTCTGTTTTTATCCCAGTGTGATAGTTATTTTCTTTTATTAGATGTTCTGCATATGTGGAATGGATACATACAATCTTTAATGCCATTGTAAGTTCTTTGTAGCTGATGTTGCAATTTCTAGCAGTCATCCCAATACATTTAGAGTTGTAGCAATTAGATGATAATTCATATATGCCTGAAATGTTGTATTTATCTTTCCCTTCTCTCACAGACTTGAGTTTGTTTTGTATTGCGGTATTTATCTTGAAGGATGTACCAATGTTTTTAAGAAATTAATAATTTTATGTGTGAGCTGGTTGTGGCATGTCATGGTGTGCCATTTTTTGTTGAGGGCTGTGTTTTCAGGTGTGAATGTGTGTTGTATCTTATTGTTCTTTATTGGTATATTTGAAATCTTTTTAATTTTTCTGTCTTCTGCCTGTATTTTCTTTTTGATAGCGTCATGTAATTGGTGCACTGTGTTGCTGCTGTATCCTTCGATTTGTCCCGCGTTAATGATCACGATTAGTTCTCCTTGATAGTCCTGTTTACTTAGGGGTACTCTGCATAGTCTGTAACCATATGTCTGATCTCTGCAAGCTTTTGAGAATGTTGGTTGCTTGATTTCTGGGGAACAATCATGTCTGTCGCTGTTTACTTTCTGAAGATTCTGAAGCTGTTGTCTTTATAGTAAAACACAACTGAAGTTTATATGTAAGAAGTCTAAACCAAATTGTCTAGCATGTTTGGATGACAAGCGTCGTGTGCTGTGTCTTACCACACAACAGAAGAGAACTAGATTGAGAGCAGGGTATGGAAATCTACATACGGAGCCAGAGACAAAATGGTTGCGTCGCGGTGGGTCAGTGGCTGGAAGTCGTGCCACGCACAACCACAGGCGGCCATTAGCTTGGCACCCATTAGCGCGTGTCCACAGTGGCCTGCTGACGCTGTACAGGCCGCAAATTGTAATGGAAGCGTCTCCTCTCCACCAGACCGTGGCCCAGGCTGCGTAAGCTGCAGCTGCGACTTTATAAAGGTCAGGCTTTCCGTGCTTATCCAACTGATGGAGCCCCGTGCAGATTTACTAGCTAGTAGACAGGGTATGGAATCTTCTAGCTAAGACTAATGTATGTGTAATTAATTCGTATTTACGTACGGAAGGATGGAACATTTGTGTTGAATGTCCTGTCGAGTATTTGGTCCTTAGGAACAGAGCAGAAGCTCGCCTTTGGGAAGTATTTCAAAGAAAACTGGCAGTGCATTTTTAAAAGGATGCAATGTAACATTTACCTTAAATGAACCTGATACATCCGCTGCAGCCCATACATAGGGAACAAACAAAAGTTTGTTGAACATAATTTTCACAAGAATATTCTCCACAATTAAAGAAAAGAAAGGATTGTTCTTCAGTAAGGGAAACAATATGGATGGTAGTCCTCCAGTAAGTGAAACAAAATAAATGATAGTTCGTGAGCAACGAAGCCATTTACACTTAGAATCACGAAGTAAATGAATAAGTTCTGTGATACCTGAAAGAGCTACACACGCATCAGTGAACGTAATCATAAACTCTTAAGAGCTTTATGCTAAAAACAGAGAATTAAGTTTCTGTAGTAACACGCCCTTTAAAGGGTAGAGTATTTAAGTCGTAACAACTTCAGGTTAAAACGGAAGTTTCTCACTTCAGATTTAAAACCAAAGTCCAAATTCCAAGCTTCAGTGAAGAAGAAATGAAATAAGTGTATGGCATTGCTGGCCGGGAGGCCCCATCCGTGGAAGTTCGGCCGCCGAATGCGAGTCTTATTTCAGCCGGCACCACATTGGGCGACTCGAGTGCCGGTGATGAGGACAACACCACACCCAGTTCACGAGCGAAGAAATTCTCTAACCCGGTCGGGAATCGAACCCGGGCTCGCTGCATGGGAGGCAAGGACGTAACCACGCAGCTAAGTAGGCGAACAGTCAACAAGAATACGCACTTAACAGCTCTTGTGGTGTATTTCGCTGAAGAAGTAGAGAGAGAGACATCAGTAATGAAACATAGACAAGGATACAAACTTCTGGTCTGGTACTCTCTTGTCGGCTACAAGAACGACATGCTTAAACCAAGTCTCGACGAGCATATTGGTGGTCACTTAGAGAAGGCAATGTGCTGCCCAGAAATAGATGTCCAGGTCTTTGGTGCAGCGTAGTGGAGATCTTCAGGCTGCTGACTGCAGTGGAACTAGTGTCCGAATCTCGCGCGCTGACCTAAATAGCTGCCTCGAGGACGGATAAAAGTGGGCCTATTCTTGGCAAGTGACATGGCACATGCATGGAGAGCTGTGGTTTGCCAGCGATCTCTACCGTCGCCATGCGCGCTGGCTAGTAACTTGGGCAGAGTGCTGTTGACGTCTTCTGCGAATCTGACCACTGAGTTCCGAGATTGCGAAGTTCCATGAGTCTGCACTGTAGAGGCACTCACTGCAACCTGAATGATGAATAAGTTGTGTGTGGTGCTATCGGTGCCTGCTGTCTAGGGCGACACGGTAGGACCTGAATCTTGATGGCCGGATGAGGATCTGAACCATCGACATGCCAATTGAGAGAGACTACTTACCCTTTTCTTCGTTGATCCATTATGGATCGTGGGACGACGACTGGCTTGAATTTCTTCGAATCAAAGTTTCGAGACTAGATTAATAAAAAGTAGAGAAAAGTTAAAACAATACGTTCAATGCTTCAGGCATTCAACACACATCAAAAACGTTTCGCAACACCCCGTTTCCCAGAACTCCTGAAGACAGCCGTTGACTGTGGATATTGTATCACAGACACAGTCCCTTTGACTGTTCAGAGGTGTCACAAAACTCTCCCAAAGATGTAGACAACCATGCATGAGCAGCGCCTATAAGACGGAGGGAATCCGACAGCCGATCAGTCATTTCACCATTAAGGAGGTACATGGCTCTTGTTGTCTGTAGTTCAACGATGCCTAGACGGTCAATACCGCGGTTCGATCGCGTCCGCATTGTTACTTTGTGTCAAGAACGGCTCTCAAAAAGGAAAGTGTCCAGGCGTCTAGTAGTGAATCAAAGCGATGTTGTTTGGACAGAGAGGAGATACAGAGAGACAGAAACTGTCGATGACATGCCTCGCTCAGCCCGCCCAAGGGCTGATACTTCAGTGGATAACCGCTATCTACGGATTATGGCTCGGAGGAACCCTGACAGCAATGCAATCACGTTGAACAATGCTTTTCGTGCAGTCACAGGACGTCGTTTTACCACTCAAACTGTGCGCAATACGCTGCATGATGCGCAGCTTCTCCCCCGACGTCCATGGCGAGGTCCATCTTTGCAACAACGACACCATGCAGCGCGGTACAGATGGGCACAACAACATGCCGAATCGACCGCTCAAGATTGGCATCACGTTCTCTTCACCGAGGTGTGTGGCATACACCTTCAACCAGACAATCGTCGGAGACGTGTTTGGAGGCAGCCCGGTCAGGCTGAACGCCTTAGACACACTGCCCAGTGAGTGCAGCAAGGTGGAGGTTCCCTGCTGTTTTGGGTTGGCATTATGTGGGGCCGACGTACGCTACTGGTGGTCATGGGAGGCTGTACAATACATGAATGCCATCCTCCGACCGATAGTGCAACCATATCCGCAGCATATTGGCGAGGCATTCGTCTTCATGGACGACAATTTGCGGCCCCATATTGTGAATGACTTCTTTCAGCAAAACGACATCGCTTGACTAGTGTTGCCAGAATGTTCTTCTCAGACATGAACCCTATTGAACATGCCTGGGTTAGATTGAAAAGAGCTGTTTATGGACGACGTGACTCGCCAACCACTCTGAGGGATCTACGCCGAATCGCCGTTGAGGAGTGGGACAATCTGGACCAACAGCGCTTTGATGAACTTGTGGATAGTATGCCACGACGAATACAGGTACGCATCATTGCAAGAGGACGTGCTACTGGGTATTAGAGGTAACCGTGTACAGCTATCTGGACAACCACGTCTGAAGGTCTCGCTGTATGGCGGTACAACATGAAATGTGTGTTTTTCATGAGCAATAAAAATGGCGGAAATGATGTTTATGTTGATCTCTACTCCAATTTTCTGTACAGGTTCCGGAACTCTCTGAACCGAGGTGATGCAAACCTTTTTGACGTGTGTACTTAGTCAACGTCTACTTCCGTAAAACTCACAGAACTTTCGCACACCATGTGAACTGTCAGAAAAGTCCTTCTTTGAGGTTTTGTCTAACACGCGCACGTCGTTGGTTTGATGTCAGTTATCTGTCGTTCAGTGATAGGTTCATGTTCTTAACACTTAGCCTCGAAAACCGTGATGAATTTATCTTCTCTGTCTTCTGGTTTTCCCACAGTCCATATTTCACTACAATACAGTTTGTGCTCCAAAATTACGTTCTCAGAAATTTCTTCCTCAAATTATAAGGCTTTTGTTTGATACTAGTAGACTTGGTCAGCAGATCCGTTTTTGACAGTGCTAGTCTTTTTATGTCCTCCTTGCACTTTCGGTCATGGGTTATTTTTCTGCCTAGGTAGCAGGATTCCCTAACGTCATTTACTCAGTGACCAATAATTCTGCTGTTAAGTTACACGTTCTTCTCATTTCTGCTACTTCTCATTACTTTGGCATTCCTTCTGTATACTCTCAAGCCATAGTCTTTATTCGCCAGACTGTCCATTCCATTCCACAGATCCTGTGATTCTTCTTCATTTTCACTGAGGACAGCAATGACATCTGTAAATATTATCATTGAAATCCTTTCGCCTTGAATTTTAATCCTACTCTTGAAGATTACTTTGTTTTCCGTCATTGCTTCTTCTCTGTATAGGTCCAAAAGTATGGGCAAAAAGTTGCCACCCTGTCTTATACCCTTTTCAACGTAGCACTTCGTTCTTGCACCGTTTGCCTTTGTCGAACGCTTTTTCCAGGTCGACAAATCCTATGAAAGTGCCTTGATTTTTCTTCGTTCTTGCTTTCATTATCAACCGCAGCGTCAGAAACGTCTCTCTGGAGCCTCTGCCTTTTATAGTGCCAAACTGATCGTCATCTAACATATCCTCAATTTTTTTCAGTTTTTCTATTTGTTACTCTTGTCGGCAACTTGGATACTTAAGCTGTTGAGTTCTCGCACTTTTCGGCTCTTGCTATCTTCAGAATTGTGTGGATAATGTTTTTACGGAAGTTTTGTAATATATCGCCAGTCTTACACATTCTACGCACGAGCGTGAGTAGACGTTTTATTGCCACTTCCCTCAATTATTTTAGAAATCAATGGAACATTATCTATCCTATCTGCCTTATTTGATCTTAAGACGTCCAAGACTCTTTTAAATTCCGACTCTAATACGGTATCCCCTATCTCTTCCTTCTCGACTCCAATTTCTTCTTCTATCACGTCGTCAGACTAGTCAATCCCATCATAGAGGCCTTCTGTATACTCTTCCCACCTCTCCGCTGTCTCCTCTGCATTTAACAGTGTACTATGGTTGCTTTTAATTTTACCGAAGGTTGTTTTGACTCTCCTATTTGCTGAGTCTGTCTCTCCGAAGATGCTTTCTTTTTTTACTTCCTCACAATTCTCCTGCATCTATTTCGCCTTTGCTTCTCTGCACTTCCTATTTGTTTCATTCCTAAGTGATTTAATTCCCTTATAACTTACGTACTTCATCCTTTCATCGATGAATTGAAGTATTTTTTCTGTTACCCAAGATTTCTTCGCACTTGTCTTATTTGTATCTATCTTCGTCTGTTCAGCATATGTCGAACATCTACTGTACACAAATTTAGAATTTCGCAGATAAGTGGCGTTGATGGATGGTAGAAAATTTTTTATTCGGATTTGACGTTTATAGGTGGGGACTTATCCTGTAATAGCAAATTTAATTGTTCATGGTCTGAGCTACCACGCACGGTACAACCAACGCGTAACAAAAAACACTAGTGCAGACCACAAATGCGGTCTGTTTTTATGTAATGGTAACCGCTTTCAGTCACTGATCATAAACTACGCGCTGTTCGATGGGCTAATCTCTCTCTTTATAACCCATTAGCACCCGGTGCTACACGGCGGTTGACAACGGCTGCTTCTTGCACTTTCAACGACTCCGAGCATTGACTACACGCGTCACGAATGGGTGTGTACAGGGGTATTCTCATTTTGTTACAATGTTGCTTATCTAATGCTACTTAATGTGAGATGTTACTGGTCTGAATAAGGTATATGTAATACTAGATCAGGTTACCCTACCATAAAAATAAGCAGCATCCGCGATCTGGACTGAATATTTCTTGTTACACTATGTACGATACAAGATCGCTGACATTCCAATTATGCGTTCAAAAATTATGCAACTAGATACCTCAAAACAACCGGCTTATCGTCACAGAAATACCCGCAGTTAGTATATCTGTGTGTCCCCTGCGGACAAAATAACACTTTAATTACACTCCGTCGACAACGTAACACTACATTAGTCGTTACCCTTCACTATCTATATTGGGACATGTCTGTCGTTGACAATGAAATACTGAAAAGCGAGGTTTACACGGGAGAGGCGTCGCTCCGGCATTTACTGCAGCTGTAGCTTTTGGTTACGACCTGACACTAAATAGGCGAACCATGCAGTTAGAGGAAACCGAAATCGACGAAAATTCCAGTGCCGAAAATGCCGCAGAGAGCGAATGTTATGACTTGAAGTCAAGTGGGTACAAGTTGGGACCGGTGAACAAAGACAAAATCGTCCTACAGAGCATCTCACAAGCAAACAGACACCTAAATGAGTAAATTTCCTGAGGGGCATGGTAACAGTTTTATTTCGGGAACTGACTCAATGAGGTTCCACTGACGAACTTCCTATCCGCCCACTGCACCACGTATTCATTTTTTTACAGAGAGACCTAGATTTTGCGGCTACTGAAGGCGGAACTGTTAACTGAATCTACCGTACCTGATGTCAGCTATGTCTCGCGACGTAGTGATGATATCGCGTGTGACGTCATACATGTGCAAACAGGGAGACAGAAAAACACTGACAGTATATTTATCAGCGTCTTTTTTAAATTTTGAATGTTGGGTGTGGTGACTGCCCGATCTGTAGCGTACCCAATGGTCTAGGTTAGGCTGAAAGTGGCTGTTTCTGAGTTGGCGAAGCTGTTTCAAAGTCCTCAGTTAATCCGCACTGTTCATATTACATCGAAGCCACTCTCCGAGAAGGCCTCCGTATCGCTGGAGTGGTGGGATACTAGAGTCAGATACATCACAGTTTTATTAGGCGGCAAGAAAGTTGATGACGACGCCGTGGGTGTATTCTTCTCGGATGATGAATACTGTGAGGCAGGAAAAATTTAGGACCAAAGGCTACAGGGTTAGAATGAAAAGAAAACCAGGTACACTACAGTTATTGCAAACTAAGGTATTCTGCTTTGAAATAATGAAATCATGAAAATGATACGATAGAAATGGTGAACTAAGACAGAAGTAGTGCAATGAATGGGGTGCATGCAAACTGATTCCTGTTGGTTATGGAATTAATAAGTTACAAAACATGACTATTATCGAAATTGAGGAGTTTTGTATGGGTCTCCTTTTGGAAGAGATACAGAATTCTGAAGAGCACATGCAATCTGTAGATATATCTGTTTTTGAAACAATTTAAGCGCAGTATTTCTAAGATTACACTATTGGCCATTAAAACTGCTACACCACGAAGATGACGTGCTACAAACGTGAAATATAGCCGACAGGAAGAAGATGCTGTGATATGCAAATGATTAGCTTTACAGAGCATTCACACAACGTGGTCGCCGGTGGCGACACCTACAACGTGCTGACATGAGGAAAGTTTCCAACCGATTTCTTACACACAAACAGCAGTTGACCAGCGTTGCCTGGTGAAACATTGCTGTGATGCCTCGTGTAAAGTGGAGGAATGCGTACCAACTCGTTTCCGACTTTGATAAAGGTCGGATTGTAGCCAATCGCGATTGCTGTTTATCATATCGCGACACGGCTGCTCGCTTTGGTCGAGATCCAATGACTATTAGCAGAATATGAAATCGGTTGGTTCAGGAGGGTAATATGGAACGCCGTGCTGGATCCCAACGTCCTCGTGTCACTAGCAGTCGAGATGACTGGCATCTTATTCGCATGACTGTAACGGATCGTGCAGCCACGTCTCGATCTCTGAGTCAACAGATGGGGACGTTTGCAAGACAACAACCTTCTGCACGAACAGTTCGACGACAATTGCAGCAGCTTGGACTATCAGCTCGTAGACCATGACTGCGGTTACCCTTGACGCTGCATCCACAGACAGGAGCGCCTGCGATGGTGTACTCAATGACGAACCTGGGTGCACGAATGGCAAAACGTCATTTTTTCGGATGAATCCAGGTTGTGTTTACAGCATCATGATGATCGCATCCGTGTTTGGCGACATCGCGGTGAACGCACATTGGAAGCGTGTATTCGTCATCGCCATACTGGCGTATCACCCGGTGTAATGGTATGGGCTGCCATTCGTTACACGTCTCGGTCGCCTCTTGTTCGCACTGACGACACTTTGAACAGTGAACGCTACATTTCAGATGTTTTACGACCTAAGACATGAGGGAATTACTTCCATGGTACTAGAGGGAGCTGTAGAGGGCAAAAACTGTAGAGGAAGACAGAGATTGGAATACGTCAAGCAAATAATTGAGGACATAGGTTGCAAGTCCTACTCTGAGATGAAGGAAAGGAATTCGTGGCGGGCCGCATCAAACCAGCCAGTAGACTGAAAAAAAAAAAAAAAAAAAAAAGACCTGTGGCTCTCTACCCTTAATGCGATCCCTGCTAAACCCTACATTTCCGCAGGATAATGCACGACCGCATGTTGCAGGTCCTGTACGGGCCTTTCTGGACACAGAAAACGTTCGACTGCTGCCCTGGCCAGCACATTCTCCAGATGTCTCACGCACTGAAAACGTCTGGTCAATGGTGGCCGAGCAACTGGCTCGTCACAATACGCCTGTCACTACTCTTGATGAACTGTCGTGTCGTGTTGAAGCTGCATGGGCAGCTGTACCCGTACACGCCATCCAAGCTCCGTTTGACTCAATGCCCAGGCGTATCGAGGCCGTTATTACGGCCAGCGGTGGTTGTTCTGGTTACTGATTTCTCAGGATCTATGCACCCAAATTGCGTGAAAACGTAATCAATCACTTGCCAGTTGTAGTATAATATATTTGTCCAATGAATTCCCGTTTATCATTTGCATTTCTTCTTGGTGTAGCAATTTTAATGGCCAGTAGTGTATTTTTGTGTAAAAGATTGAAAACAAGGAAGGGAAGTGGGTAAATTCCAGACTGCACTTCAAAATGACAGAAGACTGATATTAAAGAGATCCAAGGGATTATTATGACACCTGTTACTTCTTTCTCCTATTGTAGTCATTTGTTGTTCAGACAGAAATAGAACTTTTTGGAATAAGATTTACAGGAGAATATGTTACAGGAGAATGCTGAAGATGAGATTGGTAGATAATACAACTGTGAAGAGCTGAATCAAACAGACGGTTGGAGATGGAGGGGGGGGGGGGGGGGGAAATTTGAAGAATGGATGAGGTAACACACCCCCAGGCATCAAGGTTTCGTCAACTTTGTAGACAGGGAAATGTGGTGGGTAATAACTGTAAGGGGGCACCGAGACTTGACAATGGTAAACAGTTTCAAATGGATGGTCGCTGCAGTAGTTAGGCAGGGATAGAGAAGCATACACTCTCCAACCGCATTAATGTGACCACTTGTCAAAAGCCGCATTTTGTAGCGAGGAGCACTGCGTCACGTGGAGGAATAGAGTAAATGAGGTTTTGCGACATACTAAAGGACTTGCGTTGCCCACTGTATTGTCATGGCCACCTGGGTTTGGTTTCTCGATTGAGAATCCATGGCACGAACAGCCCGATCGAGGTGGTTCCATACATCCACGACTGGGTTTAAATCCTGAGAGTTTGATGGCCAGGACAGCATGTTAAGTTCATCCTGGGTCCTTCGAACCACGCACGTAGCAGCCTGACACGTTTCATTTTCCTGCTGGTAAGCGCCATTGTGCCGAGGAAAACCAAATTGGATGTAGATGTGGACGTGGTCCCCGAGGATAATAGAACCATTGTGCCTTCCAGAAAGACGAGATCACCCAGGGAATGCCAGACCATAACACTCCGTCGTTGTTTCCTTTCACACGTTTCATGCTGTAAACACCAACACCATCGGTGAGCGCGGAACGTGACTCGCCTGAAAAGACAACCTATCGCCGCTCAGTGGACGTCAAGTTTCAGTATTGGCGCTCTGATTTAAGCATTTGTCACCAATGAGCAGCAGTCAGCATGGGTACATGAAAGAGCCGCCTGCTGTGGAGGCCCATACTCAGCAACGTTCGCTGAACAGTCGTTGAGGAGACACTGTTGGTAGCCCCTTGGTTCATCTGGGCGGCCAACTGCTCGACAAAAAAAATGGTTCAAATGGCTCTGAGCATTATGGGACTTAACATCTGTGGTCATCAGTAGCCTTAGAACTATACCCGGGCCGCTGAAACATTGCACTTGACGTTTGCGCATGAAGTTGGCAGCGTAACAGAGTAACAAGTGAAGAACAATAGGCGCTAGGCGTTCAGCGTGGGGCGCCAGCCAATCACAGCGCAGTGAGCACAGCTGTTACTCACGTGCTGTGACGTCAAAGTTCCCGCGTTGCCGGCTTTGTTTAGTGAATGTGTATACAACGTGAATTGTATGTTGTTTACCGCGTGTTTTCGTTGTACTGTGTGCAATATCGTTGTGAGTGTACATACTTGGAAAATGCCACCGAAAAGACTTCGTTCACTTAGTGACAATCCTTTGCGTCGAGGGGTGCCGCTAAACAGCCAGGCACTGGACTTATTACGCAGAACTCATGAGTTTTACGAGCAGGAGAAAATCTACGTAAGCATTCATGGACAGCCATCAATTCCTGCCGACAAAGTGGTGGAACG
This sequence comes from Schistocerca serialis cubense, assembly GCF_023864345.2. Taxonomy (NCBI): domain Eukaryota; kingdom Metazoa; phylum Arthropoda; class Insecta; order Orthoptera; family Acrididae; genus Schistocerca; species Schistocerca serialis. The sequence goes on from NC_064641.1 coordinate 173,334,133, forward strand.
TACGTCGAAAACTCTTGGTATTAGTGCAAGAACCGTAGTAAGTAAGGGAGTATTACTACAAAACTTGGAAGATACTGAAGTGAGCCGTAATGATTCCGAGCTGTCTGGATCAAATAATACATTTTTATCAACCCCGGGAAAGAAGAAAAAGCGGCCTAGTCCTATCACAGATTCAGATTCTTTCCAGACTGATGCAATTCGTAGGCATGTTTATGCTTACTACAGCAGAAAAGAGTATCCGACTGTAGCTAAGTTATTAATCTCTTTAAAAGAAAGTGAACTCTTCAGGGGTGGTAAAACATCACTAAAAATTGTGCTAAAAAATATGGGTTTCCGTTACAAAACGCTAGACGGACGCAAAGTACTGTTAGAGAGGGCACATATTGTTGCCGCTCGTAGTATTTTCTTGCACAAACTTGTGGGCAGAGACATTCATTCCATAATTTGGCTAGACGAAACGTGGGTTAATGCCGGGGAAGCTGTCAGTAAATGTTGGATGGATAACACACCCAGCAGTAGTGGCCATCAGCCGACGGGAAGAGGAGTTAGATTAATTGTGGTTCATGCAGGCTCCTCCAGTGGTTTTGTCCGTGACGCACTTTTAGTTTTTAGATCGAAAAAGACTGGTGATTACCATGAAGATATGGATCACACACGATTTGTTGAGTGGTTCACGGACCTTTTAAAACAATTTCCTGTCCCTACAACAATTGTAATGGACAATGCTCCATATCATTCGGTGATACAGAACAAAGCCCCAACCACAAATGATCGGAAAGAAGTTATGGTGCAGTGGTTACAGGCTCGAAATATTGCAGCGGATATGAGTATGACAAAGGTTCTGTTGTATTCTCTTGTTAAAGAAAATAAGCCTACGACACCTACATATGTAGTAGACGAAATTGCCAAGGAGCAGGGTCATACTGTAATAAGGCTGCCACTATATCACTGCCATTTCAACCCTATTGAGTTAATATGGAGTGATGTAAAAATGTATGTAAGGAACAACAACAAGTCCTTTACAATAACAGAGGTGGAAAAGCTGTTGCGTGAAGCTCTTGTGACTGTGGATGCAGCCTCATGGAGAAAAAAAGTAGAGCACGTCGAGAAGCTTATACGAGCAGCACAGACAATAGAAGGAATTATCAGTGGCCATGAACAATTAATGATTTGTCTTGCTGATGACGACGATGAAGACGGTTTTGGCGATGAGTCGGACAACAGTGACGATGGCGAGCTGGATGGAATTGCGCCATTATCGCTGTAAATTGGCGAGTGAAAAATTACTAATATTGGTTATTTATTGCAATCTTGGTTATTATTTATTTTGTAAACTACGTTCATTATTGATTTGAAAGTACCAGTCGTCAGACGCTTGTTTTTTGTATTTCTTTGCTCCGTTATCGAAAGGGTGCGCATTGTTATGCTTTTACATGTATTGTTATACGGTTGTTTACTTCCTGTCATTGTAGTACAACTAAAAACGAGTTTTTATATACACTGTAATTGCTCAATCGCTTGAATTTACGAGACGGGACGGAAAACTGTATCGTCTGCTGTGTGTATAGAGGCTGCTGTTGCAAAACCGCTATTACAATGTAGCCAACCTAAATAGACAAAAAGCGAATTGTCAAGTGCAATGTTTCGCCGGCGGGGGTATACTTAAACCTAACTAATATAAGGACATCAGACACATCCATGCCCAAGGCAGGATTCGAACCTGCGACCGTAGCAGCAGCGTGCTTCCGGACTGAAGTTCCTAGAACCACTCGGCCACAGCGGCCGGCAACTGCTCAACAGTTGCACGTCTTTTCACCCGTAGATACACTATGTGATCAGAAGCATCCGGACATCCCCAAAAACATACGTTTTTCATATTACGTACATTGTGCTGCAACCTACTGCCAGGTACTCCATATCAGTGAACTCAGGTTTCACTAGACATCCGGAGAGAGCAGAATCGGGCGCTCCGCGGAACTCACGGACTTCGAACGTGGTCAGGGGATTGGATGTCACTTATGTCATACATCTGTACGTAAGATTTCCACACTCCTAATCATACCTAGGTCCACTGTTTCTAATGTGATAGTGAAGTGGAAACGTGAAGGGACACGTACAGCACATAACCGTACAGACCGATCTCGTCTGTTGACTGACAGAGACCGCCGACAGTTGAAGAGGCTCGTAATGTGTAACAGACCATCAACAGAAATTCCAAACTGCATCAGGATCCCTTCAACTACTATGACAGTTAGGCGGGAGGTGAAAAAACTTGAATTTCATGGTCGAGCGGCTACTCATAAGCCACTCATCACGCCGGTAGATGCCAAACGACTCCTCGCTTGGTGTAAGCAGCATAAACATTGGACGATTGAGCAGTGGAAAAACGTTGTGTGGAGTGACGAATCACGGTACACAATGTGGCGATCCCATGGCAGGATGTGGGTATGGCGAATGCCCGGTGAACGCCATCTACCAGCGTGTGTAGCGCCAACAGTTACATTCGGAGGCGGTGGTGTTATGGTGTGGTTTTGTTTCTCATCGAGGGTGCTTGCACCTCTTGTTCTGCATGGCACCATCCCAGCATAGGCCGACATTAATGTTTTAAGCACCTTCTTGCTTCCCACTGTTGAAGAGCTATTCGGGGATGGCAATTGCATCTTCCAACACGATCGAGCACCTGTGGCGCAGTGGTTACGCGACAATAACATCCCTGTAACGGACTGGCCTGCAGAGAGTATTGACCTGAATCCCACATAACGCCTTTGGGATGTTTTGGAACGCCGACTTCGTGCCAGGCCTCACCGATCCACATCGATACCTCTCCTCAGTGTAGCCCTCGGTGAAGATTGGGCTGCCATTCCTCAGGAAACCTTCCAGCACCTGACTCACCGAATGCCTTCGAGACTGATAGCTGTCATCAAGGCTAAGGGTGAGCCAACAACATTAGCGATGGAGGGCGTCACGAACTTGTAAGTCATTTTCAGCCAGGTGTCCGGATACTTTTGATCACGTAGTGTATCTTCACACCTGTCATTCACCCCTGTCAACTTTGGCCCATGCTGCACCATTTGAACCCATGGTACCGGTTTCGTATAGTGCCATTTTGCCATGCACGGATACTACAACCACGGCTTCACGCGATCAGTTTCGGAAACGCTTCCACGTTTGGTCCGAAAGCCAATAATGATTCTCTTTTGGACGCCAGATGGAAACGCTTCCACGTTTGGTCCGAAAGCCAATAATGATTCTCTTTTGGACGCCAGGTAAATCATTCGGTTTCCACATTACGACGAGAGCACTGTTTTCCGCGTCCCCCGACACGCTTTATAAACCTTCCACTGCTAGTGCTGCCACCTGCCGTCTGTGAGTTGCGTTGACGTCGAACATAGGCGGTGGTCGGAATAGTGTGACAGGACCGTGTACTAGTGTGGAGAGCTGCACGAAACCAGTCTTCAATCTGAAGACCACTAGATGGCGCTGCCATAGGTCAAACAGATATCAACTGCGTTTTTAAAAATAGGAACTCCCATTTTTATTACATATTCGTCTAGTACGTAAAGAAATACGAATGTTTTAGTTGGACCACTTTTTTCGCTTTGTGATAGATGGCACTGTAATTCTTACAAACGTATAAGTACGTGGTATCACGTAACATTCCGCCAGTGCGGACGGTATTTGCTGTGTGATACATTACCCGTGATAAAATGGACCGTTTACCAATTGCGGAAAAGGTCGATATCGTGTTAATGTATGGCTACTGTGATCAAAATGCCCAACGGGTGTGTGTTTTGTATGCTGCTCGGTATCCTAGACGCCATTATCCAAGTGTCCGGACCGTTCGCCGGATAGTTACGCTATTTAAGGAAACAGTAAGTGTTCAGCTTCGTGTGAAACGTCAACCACGACCTGCAACAAATGATGATGCCCAAGCAGGTGTTTTAGCTGCTGTCGCGGCTAATCCGCACATCAGTAGCAGACAAATTGCGCGAAAATCGGGGATCTCAAAAACGTTGGTGTTGAGAATGCTACATCAACATCGACTGCACCCGTACCGTATTTCTATGCACCAGGAATTGCATGGCGACGACTTTGAGTGTCGTGTACAGTTCTGCCACTGGGCACGAGAGAAATTACGGGACGATGACAGATTTTTTGCACACGTTCTATTTAGCGACGGAGTGTCATTCACCAACAGTGGTAACGTAAACCGGCATAATATGCACTATTGGGCAACGGAAAATCTACGATGGCTACGACAAGTGGAACATCAGCGACCTTGGCGGGTTAATGTATGGTGCGGCATTATGGGAGGAAGGATAATTGGCCTCCATTTTATCGATGGAAATCTAAATGGTTCAATGTATGCTGATTGCCTACGTAATGTTCTACCGATATTCCTACAAGATGTTTCACTGCATGACAGAATGGCGATGTACTTCCAACATGATGGATGTCCGGCACATAGCTCGCGTGCGGTTGAAGCGGTATTGAATAGAATATTTCATGAGAGGTGGATTGGTCGTCGAAGCACCATGCCACGGCCCGGAGGTTCACCGGATCTGACGTCCCTGGATTTCTTTCTGTGGGGAAAGTTGAAGGATATTCGCTATCGTGATCCACCGACAACGCCTGACAATATGCGTCGGCGCATTGTCAATGCATGTGAGAACATTACGGAAGGCGAACTACTCGCTGTTGAGAGGAATGTCGTTACACGTATTGCCAAATGCATTGAGGTTGACGGACATCATTTTGAGCATTTGTTGCATTAATGTGGTATTTACAGGTAATCACGCTGTAACAGCATGCGTTCTCAGAAATGATAAGTTCACAAAGGTACATGTACCACATTGGAACAACCGAAATAAAATGTTCATACGTACCTAGGTTTTGTATTTTAATTTAAAAAACCTACCTGTTACCAAGTGTTCGTCTAAAATTGTGAGCCACATGTTTGTGACTATTACAGCGCTATCTATTACAAAGCGAAAAAAGAGGTCCAACTAAAACATCCATATTTCCTTACGTATTACACGAATACGTACTAAAAAATTGGGGGTTCCTTTTTAAAAAACGCAGTTGATGTCCGTTTGACCTATGGCAGAGCCATCTAGCGGACCAACCATAGCGTCATCTCTTTTCCCCCTTCAAGCTAGACGAGTTTCGTTCTTTGTAGTTTTTTCGTTCGATGCTTATTTCGTGAGATGTTTGGCCCGGTCGGTATCAATGGACCGCCCTGTATAAAAGAGAGAGTGGTAGAGAGGGCTAGAGAGGGCTCGTTACCCTATAATACGACTTTAAGAAATTCCCTTCCGAGAAATCATCTCTCTGACACTGACAAGTGTGGAAGGGCGAAATCAAGAAGAGGGTCCCACTTAAGAAAGAGAATTTAGTAACTTTCCTTTTTCGCTCACTTGAAGTTGAGAGGTGAGACTGTGGCAAGTGTCTCAGTAGTAAAAAGTTCCTTGGCGCGCCTGAGAAAGTCACGTCGCCGCCCGCTTATCTCCGGCCTCCTGCGCCCTCGGCGTGAAAATGTACGTGGCAGGAGGCGGAGGAGTTGACGCCTGGCTCCGCGGCGGAATTGCACGCGCCAGCTGCCGCCGAGGTCGGCCGTGCGGCAATTTAATTACGGTAATCGCGACCCAGATACCGTCTGAGGCGGCCGACCGCGCTAATGAATTCCCCGTCTCATAAGCGCGTGGTCGCCGTAGATCATACGGCCTGACAGCTCGGCTATCGCCCGTAGCCTTTGGATCCTCTAACACTCCCCTCCCCCCACCCCCCCCCCCCCTTCCCCTCCAACCCCCATTCCCTTCACTCGTAGCTATTATGCAACCCGGGCTCCCACTTTGCCCTCCTGCGGATTTAATTACGCGGTGCTCTCGTGTTACAGCCACTGTTCGACACGAAAGTCTCAGCTTCCGCAAGCAGGGCTTCCTCACCTTTCCGAGGTTTTCACGGTCGATGGCGAACTTTTTTTTTTCTTTAATCTGTGGTGCTCCTGTCCTTCGGTAGAGCGCAAATGACGCACCGAACTGCGTGCATCGCCATCTATGAAATCTGAAAGTCACTGCACACCGCTCAGAAACGACAGGCGTGAGTAGACATGCACTTGTTTGACAGGTGACATGACACTGCCGGGCGTAGCTCGTTGGAGGTAGCAAGTAGAGCCCTCAGTTTGTGCAGCAGACGACATCTGAGTCTCCGCTACTGGCGAAATATAAGGGCCATGGAGTCAGCCAGATGTCAGATGAGCAGCAGAAAATCTGCAGCGCTACTGTGAGTGGTTTTCCACAGCAAGTCATCGTTGCAAGTCCGCGGGTGATGCGACGCCGGCGTCATGGCCAAAATTCATAGCCAGCAAATTGCTTCACTGCCGACGCATGAGTAAAATCCATACTAAAATGACACAGCATAGGCAATGGCACTACATGAAAGACAGAAACGAGGCGACAAAGTACCCTCAAACACTCACTCCTTAGCTGTAACAGTACTTTAGAGGTCACCTTAACGAGCAAAGTGTCAACTGATAATACTTGAATGACGTTACCAGAACAAAGCTTCAGAATTTCTATTAAATTGAGTTATGAGCCAGAATGTCCAATATATTTTTTCTTGGTTTCTGACAGCATTGTCAGTATATAGTATAAAACTACCCATGTTTCAGTCCCTGTTGCAAGCGTCCTTCTTCAGGGTGTTTTTGTTTCAGTAAACAAACAATTTTTCAGTAAACAAATAGTAAACAAAAAAAAAATGGTTCAAATGGCTCTGAGCACTATGGGATTTAACTGCTGAGGTCATCAGTCCCCTAGAACTTAGAACTAATTAAACCTAACTAACCTAAGGACATCACACATATCCATGCCCGAGGCAGGATTCGAACCTGCGGTCGTAGCGGTCGCGTGGTTCCAGACTGTAGCGCCTATAACCGCTCTGCTACTCCGGCCCGCAGTAAACAAAAGTTTCAGTTTTATATAAATTGACAATGCGGTAACAAACCCAGAAAAAATTTTATTGAATGTGACAATGGCCGCGGAAGCCTACGTTTATATTTAGCCGGAATGTTGTTTTCAAGAGTTTTAAATGTATTTTGATACAAATAAATTGCAAAACAATAACTATAGTGGCTGCATTAACTGACAGACTCTAGCAGCTATCCATAGAGTCTGATTCTTCTTACGTTTAAAACATAATAGTAGCTAAGGCTAATTTTGACCATTTCACTGAATAAGATAACCAAAAAACAAAGCACCCTTTCATAAAAGTATCATCACCTCGGTGAAATTGGTGGAATTATAGTCGTAATTCATATGTAATGCATACAGTAACGATAAGTTTAATGCAATTTTTATTCGTTACAAACCTCATACGCTGGTAACGACAGGCATTATGATGGATTCACTGATAAAAAAAGACAATAGGCAAGCGAGAGAGATGTGGAGTACTTAGATACGAAATTTGTTACGTGTAATTTTTATGGTAATACGTACAGTGTGCGTAGATTTGTTGGTTTTGTCGGCGACATATCGATGCCACATAAGGCAGCAGCCATATTGGCCGAGGTCATGGAAAAAAGTCGGTGAGTCAAGACATGTGCTGATGAGCGCCGTCTCAGTTACGATTAAATATCTAAAATTTTGTGGACGACAAGTCTACGGACATAGTGCATTTTTCACCGAGCTCGCAAATCAGTCTGCCGCAGCGCTCACAGTATTAAGCAAGGTTTCAATAAAAATGTTATTTAGTGAACAGTACCAAGCCTGTGTTAGGTACATTTCTAGTCATTTCACCAACCGTAACACTGAGTGCAGTTCTACTTACTTTAGAAGAAACTAAACAGAACAGAAACATTGTAATACGACCTGTGTGTGGCCGTCCCCGAGGCAACTACGAAGTCAACAAACTTAAAAAATCTTCACACACTTAGCTGAGCCCTTTCACACGAAAACAGTGTGTAAAGAAAGAGTTAATACTTCGCACTGCACAGTAAACGGTATTCTTAGGTGCATTTTTTCACACTACTTAAACCGTAAATATCTCATAATATGTAGTGAGGTTATTAAGGGCTCCGAATGCAAAATAATTTTAAGAAAGGAAGATTAGAGCTTAACGTCCGGTAGACATCGCTGTAATTGGAGACGGAATCGATGCTTTGATTACGAAAGGATAAGGAAGGAAAACGGACTTACCCTTTTCAAAGGGAACTGTCCCAATATTTACTTGGAGCGATGTAGGGAAATCACGGGAAACGTAAATTTGGGCGGTCAGATGGGAATGAAAACCGTCGTCCTCCATATTTCAAATCCAGTGTGCTAACCACTGCACCATCTAACTCGGTGCGAAATAATTTGGGTGAATACAAGTTCTGAAGATGGATCATGTGGTGTCACCGCCAGACACCAGACCTGCTAGGTGGTAGCCTTTAAATCTGCCGCGGTCCGTTAGCAAGAAATCTTCTGAAAATGTTCTATGTGACGTATCCGAAAATTACTTGCGGCAGCCAATCAAGGAACAGACCCGTAGGGGTAATATCTTATACATCCTTGTTTTGTCGTGCTGAAAGATTTCGAATTATAGATGTGATGTTACTTTCAAACATGTAATCTATAAACTCTTTTTTCTGACTTTTACACAATTATGTGTTATTTACATTTCCAGGCTGGTAGCTTTCTATTATTAATCTTTGCACGTTTCATGTGGATATTAAGTATGGCTTTTGTTTGCACACTATCAGTGATTGCAGACCGAGCGCCGCCACACGGCAGGTCTAGTCTACAGAGACTCCCTAGCACTCGCCGCAGTTGTATAGACGACTTTGCTAGCGATGGGTCACTAACTACATAAGCTCTCATTTGCAGAGACGACAGTTTAGCATAGCCTTCAGCTACGTCAATGGCTACGACCTAGCAAGGCGCCATATTCAGTTACTATGTCTTCTGAACAGATAATATTGTGACTCATGTACCGTCAAGAGCGACGTTCATCATTAATGGATTAAAGTTAAGTATCAAACTAATTACGCCCGCTTTCTGAATTCTAATTGCTTGTCATGTTCCAGACCTCACGTCAGTATAGTCCTTCCCTCCTCACGCCAGCCTGCGTGAGCTAAAACGCGTGCATTTCGGCCCCCACTAGTAACACGGTGTTGGCTCTTCTGCCAACACAACAGATCAAACTTAGGGATCGAATGATTTTGCAGACCAACTGCATCAGGAGCTGTATTAGTGGAATATTTAAGGGCAAATTTGGAGAAGGTCGCTCGTAAATTTTTTCGTCATGTTATGGCATTATGTGGAGATTTCAACTTACCAGTAACATCCTGGAAGATTCACGTGATTAAGGCGAGGTAGTAGGAGCAAGAAATCTTCTGAAAATGTTCTATGTGACGTATCCGAAAATTACTTGCGGCAGCCAATCAAGGAACAGACCCGTAGGGGTAATATCTTATACATCCTTGTTTTGTCGTGCTGAAAGATTTCGAATTATAGATGTGATGTTACTTTCAAACATGTAATCTATAAACTCTTTTTTCTGACTTTTACACAATTATGTGTTATTTACATTTCCAGGCTGGTAGCTTTCTATTATTAATCTTTGCACGTTTCATGTGGATATTAAGTATGGCTTTTGTTTGCACATAGGTTATCTCGGCTGATGATTTTACCATATTAAGTGATTTTAATTAATGCCGCGCGTGATTAGCCGAGCGGTCTAAGGCGCTACAGTCATGGACTGTGCGGCTGGTCCCGGCGGAGGTTCGAGTCCTCCCTCGGGCAAGGGTGTGTGTGTTTGTCCTTAGGATAATATAGGTTAAGTAGTGTGTAAGCTTAGGGACTGATGACCTTGGCAGTTAAGTCCCATAAGATTTCACACACGTTTGAACATTTTTTATCTTCATTAATGACCACACGAAGTGCATTTTAACTACTGAATTTACAATATTCGTTTCCCATCTACCCTAGAGGTATTTCCTATACTTGCCTTATTTGACAGCTGGCTCTTAATGTGGAGAAATGTAAGATAAAGCGGATGAATAGGAAAAACAAACCCATAATATTCGGATACAGCATTAGTAGTATCCTGCTTGAGACAGTCATATCCTTTAAATATTTCGGCGTAACGATATGAAATGGAACGAGTATCTGAGGATTGTGGTAGGGAAGGCGAATGGTCGACTTCGGTCTTTTGGGGGAATTTTATGAAAGTCTGGTTCATCTTTAAAGGAGACCGCGTATGGGATGCTAGTGCGACTTATTCGAGTGTTGGGACACGCAGGTACGCACCAGATCGGATTGAAAGGAGATATCGAAGCAATTCAGATGTGAGGTGCTATATTTGTTACCAGTAGTTTCGATCAACTTGCAAGTGTTACGGATATGCTTCGGGAGCTCAGTGGGAATCCCTGTAGGGAAGAAGACATTCATTTCGAAGAACACTGCGGAGATATTTTAGAGAATCGGCATCTGAAGCTGACTGCAAAAGATCGTACTGATGCCAAAATACATTTCGCACGCGGACCACGCAGATAAAATACGAGAAATTAGGCATCATACAGAGGCATATAGATAGTCGTTTTTCCCTCGCTCTGCCTGCGAGTGGAACAGGAAAGGAAACTACTAGTTATGGTACAGGGTAACCTCCGCCATGGTGGCTTACGGAGTATGGAAGTAGATGTAGATGCAGATTTGTATAAATACTGGTACATCCAGGCCATCATCAGCACTTGCTACGTACCTAGATATATAGATCTTGAACTTGATACTTACATCAGAATATTTTTACGCTTTGTATGGCTGATATATGCCAACTAGCTCTGCAGATGATGAAGAAATTGATGAAATGTATGATGAGATAAAAGAAATTATTCATATAGTGAAGGGAGACGAAATTTTAATAGTCATGGGTGACTGGAATTCGAGTGTAGGAAAAGGGAGGGAAGGAAACATAGTAGGTGAATATGGACTGGGGGTAAGAAATGAAAGAGGAAGCCGCCTGATAGAATTTTGCACAGAGCATAACTTAATCATAGCTAACACTTGGTTCAAGAATCATAAAAGAATGTTGTATACATGGAAAAAGCCTGGAGATACTGACAGATTTCAGATAGATTATATAATGGTAAGACAGAGATTTAGGAACCAGGTTTTAAATTGTAAGACATTTCCAGGGGCAGATGTGGACTCTGACCACAATCTATTGGTTATGAACTGTAGATCAAAACTGAAGAATCTGCAAAAAGGTGGGAATTTAAGGAGATGGGACCTGGATAAACTGAAAGAACCAGAGGTTGTACAGAGTTTCAGGGAGAGCATAAGGGAACAATTGACAGCAGTGGCGGAAAGAAGTACAGTAGAAGAAGAATGGGTAGCTCTGAGGGATGAAGTAGTGAAGGCAACATAGGATCAAGTAGGTAAAAAGACGAGAGCTAGTAGAAATCCATGGGTAACAGAAGAAATATTGAATTTAATTGATGAAAGGAGAAAATATAAAAATGCAGTAAACGAAGCAGGCGAAAAAGAATACGGACGTCTCAAAAATGTGATCGACAGGAAGTGCAAAATGGCTAAGCAGGGATGGATAGAGGACAAATGTAAGGATGTAGAGGCTTATCTCACTAAGGGTAAGATAGATACTGCCTACAGGAAAATTAAAGAGACCTTTGGAGAAAAGAGAGCCACTTGTATGAGTATCAAGAGCTCAGATGGAAACCCAGTTCTAAGCAAAGAAGGGAAAGCAGAGAGGTGGAAGGAGTATATAGAGGGTCTATACAAGGGCGATGTACTTGAGGACAATATTATGGAAATGGAAGAGGATGTAGATGAAGATGAAATGGGAGATACGATACTGCGTGAAGAGTTTGACAGAGCACTGAAGCACCTGAGTCGAAACAAGGCCCCGGGAGTAGACAACATTCCATTAGAACTACTGACAGCCTTGGGAAAGCCAGTCTTGACAAGACTCTACAATCTGGTGAGCAAGATGTATGAGACAGACGAAATACCCTCAGACGTCAAGAAGAATATATTAATTCAAATCCCAAAGAAAGCAGGTGTTGACAGATGTGAAAATTACCGAACTATCAGTTTAATAAGTCACAGCTGCAAAATACTAACGCGAATTCTTTGCAGACGAATGGAAAAAGTGGTAGAAGCCGACCTCGGGGAAGATCAGTTTGGATTCCGTAGAAATATTGGAACACGTGAGGCAATACTGATCTTACGACTTATCTTAGAAGGAAGATTAAGGAAAGGCACACCTACATTTCTAGCATTTGTAGACTTAGAGAAAGCTTTTGACAATGTTGACTGGAATACTCTCTTTCAAATTCTAAAGGTGGCAGGGGTAAAATACAGGGAGCGAAAGGCTATTTACAATTTGTACAGAGACCAGATGGCAGTTATAAGAGTTGAGGGGCACAAAAGGGAAGCAGTGGTTGGGAAGGGAGCGAGACAAGGTTGTAGCCTCTCCCCGATGTTATTCAATCTGTATACTGAGCAGGCAGTAAAGGAAACAAAAGAAAAATTCGGAGAAGGTATTAAAATCCTCGGAGAAGAAATAAAAACTTTGAGGTTCGCCGATGACATTGTAATTCTATCAGAGACAGCAAAGGACTTGGAAGAGCAGTTGAACGGAATGGACAGTGTCTTGAAAGGAAGATATAAGATGAACATCAAAAAAAGCAAAACGAGGATAATGGAATGTAGTCGAATTAAGTCGGGTGATGCTGAGGGAATTAGATTAGGAAATGAGACACTTAAAGTAGTAAAGGAGTTTTGCTATTTGGGGAGCAAAATAACTGATGATGGTCGAAGTAGAGAAGATATAAAATGTAGACTGGCAATGGCAAGGAAAGCGTTTCTGAAGAAGAAAAATTTGTTAACATCGAGTATAGATTTAAGTGTCAGGAAGTCGTTTCTGAAAGTATTTGTATGGAGTGTAGCCATGTATGGAAGTGAAACATGGACGATAAATAGTTTGGACAAGAAGAGAATAGAAGCTTTCGAAATGTGGGTAGATCACATTGAAGTATTGAATAGAATTGGGGAGATGAGGAGTATGTGGCACAACTTGACAAAAAGAAGGGACCGGTTGGTAGGACATATTCTGAGGCATCAAGGGATCACAAATTTAGCATTGGAGGGCAGCGTGGAAAGTAAAAATCGTAGAGGGAGACCAAGAGATGAATACACTGAGTCAGAAGGATGTGGGTTGCAGTAAGTGCTGTGAGATGAAGAAGCTTGCACAGGATAGGGTAGCATGGAGAGCTGCATCAAACCAGTCTCAGGACTGAAGACCACAACAACAACATGGCTTATATGCATGGTTCTTAATCAGATTAGTATTTTTATTTTTATTACGTGTTACTCGGCTGGTTGTGGAGTTTACTTCAGCTGTTGTTGTTGTGGTCTTCAGTCCAGAGACTGGTTTGATGCAGCTCTCCATGCTACTGTATCCCTTGCAAGCTTCTTCATCTCCCAGTACCTACTGAAACCTACATCCTTCTGAATTTGCTTAGTGTATTCATCTCTTGGTCTCCCTCTACGATTTCTGTTGTTCTGAAAATGGCAAAGGTCGAAACCGGTAATTATGAACTGTAGTAACTATGAATTGTACAATTCATGTGATCAGGACGGATCTTTACAAAGAAAAACTCGAACGCTTTAGGACAGATAACATAGAGCCGGGAGCAAATCAGCGATGATAAGACCATCAAAGCATCAGGGATTACGGGTTCAAACACATGAGGGTGTAGCCAACCTCGTGTTCTTCCTCAACACATTTAATTTATCCATATGATGGGTCTAATTGATCAATAAATTCCGATGACTTTCTGGGTATAATGACTTTTCTGGAGACTAGAAATCTGCTCTGTAGGAATCAGCATGGGTTTCGAAAAAGACGATAGTGTGAAACCCAGCTCGCGCTATTCGTCCACAAGATTCAGAAGGCCATAGACACGGGTTCCCAGATAGGTGCCGTGTTTCTTGACTACCGCAAGGCGTTCGATACAGTTCCCCACAGTCGTTTAATGAACAAAGTAAGAGCATATGGACTGTCAGACCAGTTGTGTTATTGGATTGAAGAGTTCCCAGATAACAGAAAGCAGCATGTCATTCCCAATGGAGAGAAGTCTTCCGAAGTAAGAGTGATTTCAGGTGTGCCGCAGAGGAGTGTCGTAGGACCGTTGCTATTCACAATATACATAACTGACCTTGTGGATGACATCGGAAGTTCACTGAGGCTTTTTGCAGATGATGCTGTGGTATATCGAGAGGTCGTAACAATGGTAAATTGTACTGAAATGCAGGAGGATCTGCAGCGAATTGACGCATGGTGCAGGAAATGGCAGTTGAATCTCAATGTAGACAAGTGTAATGTGCTGCGAGTACATAGAAAGAAAGATCCCTTATCATTTAGCTACAATATAGCAGGTCAGCAACTGGAAGCAGTTAATTCCATAAATTATATGGGAGAAGGCATTAGGAGTGACTTAAAATAGAATGATCATATAAAGTTGATCGCCGGTAAAGCAGATGCCAGACTGAGATTCATTTGAAGAATCCTAAGGAAATGCAATCCGAAAACAAAGGAAGTAGGTTACAGTACGCTTGTTCGCCCACTGCTTGGAGTGTGGGATTCGTACCAGATAGTGTTGATAGAAGAGGTAGAGAAGATCCAACGGAGAGCAGCGCGCTTCGTTACCGGATCATTTAGTAATTGCGAAAGCGTTACGGAGATCACAGATAAACTCCAGTGGAAGACTCTGCAGGAGAGACGCTCAGCGGCTCAGTACGGGCTTTTGTTGAAGTTTCGAGAACATAACTTCACCGAGGAGTCAAGCAGTATATTGCTCACTCTTACGTATATCTTTTGAAGAGACCATGAGGATAAAATCAGAGAGATTAGATCCCACAGAGAGGCATACCGACAATCCTTCTTTCCACGAACAATACGAGACTGGAATAGAAGGGAGAACCGATAGAGGTACTCAAGGTACTCTCCGCCACACACTGTCAGGTGGATTGCGGAGTATTGATGTAGATGTAGATGTAGGTATGCAAAGCAGCGGTATTATCCATGAGAGGATATCCTTTACCTTCCTTTAATTCTAGAGTGCATGCTAATTCTTTGTGGTAGTTAGCGGGGCGTTAAAACGTGAAAACATGACCTTGGTCCTCATAGTTTCCTCTCGCCTTGGCTTTCACTCAGCGGATGAGGCGTCCGACCGGTGGCGCGCGCCGGGGGTGGGGTTTACGGAGGGAGGAGGGAGAGGGGGACCGAGGGGGGGAGTAACCTGAGTCCTGCGAAGGGTCGACCGCTGTTGTGGCATTTATCGTGGCGTGCGTCTTTGACAAAATTAGCCACGCTCATGGAAGAATGCACTTGCGTTCTAAGTTCAGTGAACTCGCCATGTCCTCGCCAGTTGGCGAATAAGTATACAGAGACTTCTCCAAAGTGCAGAACATCCAAGCGAGTGGTGGGTCCCGTACGATAACGTAGCAGTATTCTGCAATAACCACGGGATGCCTCCATGGGCGAGTCTTCTGTCCAGCGCCGACGGGCCTCTGACTCCTTGAGAAGAGAAAGTTACAGTGAGTTTTTACTGGGACGCGTTTTTGATAGGTCGGAACTCAGGGCCATTGGGAATGGCGATGTGCCATTGTGCGAAATGCTGGGAGGAGGAGTTGGGATAGGTCGGAGTTCGGAATCTTCCAATAAGTGCCGCCGAACCTTCCAGAACAAAACTGGTAGGAGTTTTAGGATTAATAAAATAAAGTACGCAGCCTCAGATTGGCCAAAAGATCAGTTTTGGTGGGCTCAAACCGCGAATGAACAGCAGAGCTAAGTAACACACTTCTCCGCCGACAGCCAGAGTAAACACCTCTCTGCTGGGAGCCACAGGAAGCACACTTCTCCGCCTAGAGCTACAGTAAAAACACTTGGTTGTTGAGAGCAGCAGGGAACAGCCTTCTTCGACGCTAGAGAAGGATTCACTAGCAGACGGGCCACGTTTTGCCTGCGACGTCACCACTCCTCGTGTCCCGCAAAAGAAGTAAGTGTCGCAGCAACGTACGAAATTCGTTCACGGTGACATGCTCGTTTGGTTAAGATTAATGAGTCACTGTGTGGTGAACTTCAGGCCCTGATTTTGCTCTTCGGGATTCTATTTCTATTCACTCAGTAATCTTCGCATGCAGTCATCACCAACACTTCAATTTCGCGATTAGCAGTCAGTTAACACGATTTCTGGTTCATTCGGTCTGTTTTATGACAACTTTTTTAGACTTTTTCCTCTGAATATCCACAGTTATCAGACACTCATATGTATATAAGCACTCATTCCTCTGTGATGAGTATTTGAGCCTTGTTTGTTCCGAGCAATCTTTGATTTCATAACTAATAAATGTGCACCATTTGTAACCTTTATTTCATTGTAGTAGTCACCATCACTACTTAGTAATTGTTGTTGTTGTGGTCTTCAGTCCAAAGATTGGTTTGATGCAGCTCTCCATGCTACTCTGTCATGTGCAAGCCCCTTCATCTGCTAGTAACAACTAAAACCTATATCCTATGGATCTGTTTACTGTATTGGTTCAAATGGCTCTTGTGAGCACTATGGGACTTAACATCTTAGGTCATCAGTCCCCTAGAATTTAGAACTATTTGAACCTAACTAACCTAAGGACATCACACACATCCATGCCCGAGGCAGGATTCGAACCTGCGACCGTAGCAGTCCCACGGTTCCGGACTGCAGTGCCTAGAACCGCATGGCCACCGCGGCCGGCGCTTACTGCATTCATCTCTTGGTCTCCCTCTGCGATTTTTACCCCCCTATCCTTCCCTCCAGCACCAAACCGATGTGTCCTATCAACCGATCACTTATTTTAGTCAGGTTGAACCACAAAGGTCTCTTCTCCACAATTTGATTCAGTGCCTCCTCATTAGTTACGTGATCTACCCATCTAATCGTCAGCATTCTTCTGTAAAACCATATTTCAAAAGCTTCTATCCTCTTCTTGTCTAAAATATTTATCGTCCATGTTTCACTTTCATACATGTCTACACTCCATACAAATACTTCCAGTAAGGACTTCCTGACGCTTAAATCTACACTCGATGTTAACAAATTTCTCTTCTTCAGAAATGCTTTTCTTGCCATTGCCAGTCTACCCCTACTTCGACCATCATCAGTTATTGTACTTCCCAAGTAGCAAAACTCGTTCACTACTTTAAGCGTTTCATTTCGTAATCCAATTCCCTCAGTATCATCTGATTTAATTGGACTACATGCCATTATCCTCGTTTTGCCTTTGTTAATGTTCATCTTACATCCACATTTCAAGATACTGTCCATTCCGTTTACTGCTTTTCCTAGTCCGTTCGTCTGTGATTGATTTACAATGTCATCGACAAACCTCAAAGTCTTCTCCCTGAACTTCAATTCACACTCCATTTTTTTTTTGTTTCCTTTACTGCTTGCTCAATATACAGATAAAATAACATTGTTGATAGGCTACAACCCTGTCTGGGACTCTGTTCTTAACCACTGCTTCCCTTTTGTGCCTCTCGACTCTTGTGACTACCATCTGGTTTCTGCACAAGTTGCACAAATTGTAAATAGCCTTCCGCTCCCTGTATTTTACCGTTGCCACCTTTAGAATTTGGGAGAGACTGTGTCCAGTTAACATTGTCAAAAGCTTTCTCTAAGATGCTATAAAAGTAGGTTTGACTTTCCTTAAGCTATGTTCTATGAGAAGTCGTAGGGTCACTATTACCTCGCGTGTTCCTACATTTCTCCGGAATGCAAACTGATTTTCTCCGAGGTCCGCTTCAACCAGTTTTTCCATTCTTCTGTAAAGTATTTGTGTTAGTATTTTGCAGCCGTGACTTATTAAACTCATAGTTCGCTAATCGTCACATCTGTCGGGACTTGCTTTCTTTGGAATTGGAATTATTGTAGTCTTCTTGAAGTCTGAGGGTATTTCGCCTGTCTCATACAACTTACTCACCAAATGGAAGAGTTTTGTCATAGTTGGCTCTCCCAAGGCTATTAGCAGTTGTAACGGAATGTAGTATACTCCCGGGGCCTTGTTTCGAGTTCAGTCCTTCAGTGCTTTGTTAAACTCTTCACGCAGTATCATATCTCCATTCTCATCTTCCTCTATGTCCTCTTCCATTTCCGAAACATTCCCCTCAAGTACATCTCCCTTGTATAAACCCTCTACATACTACTTCCGCGTTTCTGCTTTCCCTTCTTTGCTTAGGACTGGTCTTCCATCTGAGCTCTTGATATTCATACAAGTGGTTCTCTTTCCTCGAAGGATCTCTTTAATTTTCCTAAAAGCAGTGTCTTACCCTAATGATTTGTGCTTCTGTATCATCCTTACGTTTGTCCTCTAGCCATTCCTGCTTAGTTATTTTGCACTTCCTGTAGATCTCATTTTTTACACGATTGTTCTCCCTTTCACCTGTTTCATTTGCTGCATTTTTATATTTTCTCCTTTCATCGATGAAATTCAATATCTCTTGTGTTACTTAAGGATTTTTAATAACCATCGACGCTTTACCAACTTAATCATATGCTGCCTTCACTATTTCATTTTTCAAAGCTACTTCTACTGTATCCATTTATCCAGGTTCCACTTCCTTAAACTTCTGCTTTTAGCAGTTTCTTTAGTTTTAAACTGCAGTTCATAACCAATAAATTGTAGTTAGAGTCCGCATCTTCACCTGGAATAGTCTTACAAGTTGAAATCTGGTTCCCAAATCTCTGTCTAACCCTTATATAATCAACCTGAGACCTTCCGGTGTCTCCAGCTCTCTTCCACGTATACACCCTTATCTCATGATTCTTGAACCAAGTGTTTACATCTACATCTACCCGGATACTCTGCAAATCACATTCAAGTGCCTGGCAGAGGGTTCATCGAACCACCTTCACAATTCTCTATTATTCCAATCTCGTATAGCGAGCGGAAAGAATGAACACCTATAACTTTCCGTACGAGCTCTGATTTCCCTTATTTTATCGTGGTGATCGTTCCTACCTATGTAGGACGGTGTCAACAAAACATTTTCGCATTCGGAGGAGAAAGTTGGTAATTGGAATTTCGTAAGAAGATTCCGTCACAACGAAAAACGCCTTTCCTTTAATGGTTTCCAACCAAAATCCTATATCATTTCTGTGACACACCCATACTTCGTGATAATACAAAACGTGCTACCCTTCTTAGAAATTTTTCGGTGTACTCCGTCAGACCTATCTGGTAAGGATCCCACACCATGCAGTGTCCTTAGTAGGTCTGTTACATTTTCTAAGTGTCCTGCCAATAAAACGCGGTCTTTGGTTAGCCTTCGCCACAATATTTTCTATGCAGAATTCTACAAGAGGACTTCCTCTTTGATTCTTTTTCCCCAGTCCATATTCACCAACTACTTTTCCTTCTCTTCCTTTTCCTGGCACTGGATTCCGGTCCCCAGCAACTATTAAATTTTCGGATCCCTTAACTATCTAAATAATTCCTTTTATATCATCATACATTTCCCCAATTTCCTCCTCATCTGCGGAGCTAGTTAGCATATAAACGTGTACTACTGAGGTAGGCGTGGGCTTCGTTTCTGTCTTGGCTACAATAACGCGTTCACTGCATCGTTCGTAGTAGCTTATCCGCGTTCCTATTTTTTATTCATCGTTAAACCTACACCTGCATTACCCCTATTTGATTTTGTATTGATAACCGTGCATTCACCTGACCAGAAGTCCTGTTCGTCCTGCCACCGAACTTCACTAATCCCCTTTATATCTAACTTTAACCTACCCATTTCCCTTTTTAAATTTTTTAACCTACCTACCCGATTAACGGATCTGACATTCCACTCTCAGATCCGTAAGACCGCTGGTTTTGTTTCTCCTGATAACGACGTCCTCCTGAATAGTCCCCGCCCGGCTATCCGAATGGGGGACTATTTTACTCCCGTAATATTTTACCCAGGAGGACGCCATCATCATTTAACCATATAAGCTGCATGCCCTCCGGAAAAACTATGGCTGTAGTTTCCCTTCGGTTTCAGCCGTTTCCAGTACCAGCACAGCAAAGGCGTTTTTGTTTATGTTACAAGGCCAGATCTGTCAATCATCCAGACTATTTCCCCTGCAACTACTGAAAAGGCTGCTGCCCATCTTCAGGAACCACATGTTTGTCTAGTCTCTCAACAAATACGCTTCCGTTGTGGTTGCACCTGCAGTACGGCTATCTGTATCGCTGAGTCACGAAACCTCCCCACCAACGGCAATGTCCAAAGTTCATGGGGGGGGGGGGGGGGGGGGGATTTCGTAACTGTTAATATTTTTCAGGATACTGAACTACAATCCACATATTTAGGTCAATCCTTTCCTTCTCCTTGCGCACAATTGCTTTACATGCGCCTGCACCCTCGTGTGACGGGGTGAGGGGGGGGGGGCACTTGCACCTTGAATGGGGATACTCAGTGCGTATCAGTGGCAAAACAGACTGAATAGAACCTGACCACACTGTCGCCTTGCAGGGAGTCATTAGGAATGTGAAGAAAAGTAGGAATATATTTCTGTTTGACAAGTACGACGAAAAACAGGCTACCTGAGCAGTGACGGTCAAAAATCCTTGTAGATGGTCAGTGATGTGAGAGTATTGTACCGTACGACTTAGAAAGGTATGTGCGAAGCAAAATTGTGAACGGTCGCCATTGTTCGATAGCTGTGTTAAAGAAGAACTTCGTTCTCGTTGTAGCTCGTGCGTGTTTTTGTGCAGCCGACACGGCGTGGGGGCGGGTCGGCCCAGGCAGCTCCTTTAATGCGTCACCTACGCCCGCGTCCGCTATGCGTCCTCCGAGGCGCATTACGGGCCGCGGGCCAATTGCTGAGAGAGGACCCCACCGCCCCCCCGGGAGCTGTTCCGCCAGCTGCGAGTCACTTTGTCTCCACCAGCGATGCCCGGCTGCCCAGCGTCCGCCACAAACCTGCTACACGGATTGACCACTCTGCCCTCTGCCGAGAACTGCGGACATTCCACTCCCTGTGGTCACACCGTCAAGCGACAGCGATAAGAATTTATACACTACTGGCCATTAAAATTGCTACACCAAGAAGAAATGCAGATGATAAACGGGTATTCATTGGACAAATATATTATACTAGAACTGAAACGTGATTACATTTTCACGCAGTTTGGTAGCATAGATCCTGAGAAATCAGTACCCAGAACAACCACCTCTGGCCGTAATAAAGGCCTTGATACGCCTGGTCATTGAGTCGAACAGAGCTTGGATGGCGTGTACCCGTACAGCTGCCAATGCAGCTTCAACACGATACCACAGTTCATCAAGAGTAGTTACTGGCGTATTGTGACGAGCCAGTTGCTCGGCCACCAGTGACCAGACGTTTTCAATTGGTGAGGGATCTGGAGAATGTGCTGGCCAGGGCAACAGTCGAACATTTTCTGTATCCAGAAAGGCCCGTACAGGACCTGCAACATGGGGTCGTGCATTATCCTGCTGAAAAGTAGGATTTCGCAGGGATCGAATGAACGGTAGAGCCATGGGTCGTAACTCATATGAAATGTAACGTCCACTGTTCAAAGCGCCGTCAATGCGAACAAGAGGTGACCGAGACGATTAACCAATGGCACCCCACACCATCACGCCGGGTGATACGCTAGTATGGCGATGACGAATACACGCTTCCAATGTGCGTTCACCGCGATGTCGCCAAACATGGATGCGACCATCATGATGCAGTAACCAGAACCTGGATTCATCCGAAAAAATGACGTTTTGCCAATCGTGCACCCAGGTTCGTCGTTGAGTACACCATCGCAGGCGCTCCTGTCTGTGATGCAGCGTCAAGGGTAACCACAGTCATGGTCTCCGAGCTGATAGTCCACGCTGCTGCAAACGTCGTCGAACTGTTCCTGCAGACGGTTGTCTTGCAAACGTCCCCATCTGTTGACTCAGGGATCGAGACGTGGTTGCACGATCCGTTATAGCCATGCGGATAAGATTCCTGTCATCTCGACTGCTAGTGATACAAGGCCATTGGGATCCAGCACGGCGTTCCGTATTACCCTCCTGAACCCACCCATTCCATATTCTGCTAACAGTCATTGGATTTCGACCAACGCGAGCAGCAATGTCGCGATACGATAAACCGCAATCGCGATAGGCTAAAATCCGGCCTTTATTAGAGTCGGAAACGTGATGGTACGCATTTCTCCTCCTTACATGAGGTATCACAACAACGTATCACCAGCCAACGCCGGTCAACTGCTGTTTGTGTATGAGACATCGGTTGGAAACTGTCTTCATGTCAGTACGTTGTAGGTGTCGCCACCGGCGCCAACCTAGTGTGAATGCTCTGAAAAACTTATCGTTTGCCTATCACAGCATTTTCTTCCTGCCGGTTAAATTTCGCGTCTGTAGCACGTCTTCTTCGTGGTGTAGCAATTTTAATGGCCGGTAGTGTTGTTACAGACAACAATGCATCTCAAGCTACACATAAACTCAGAAACTCCATAACATACGGTGTGAGTAAAAGGTATGTCAGTCTTACTTTAACTGTGAGAACAGCCGACGATGAAGTATGAATACAAAGGTACTTTTCAAAGATTTATCAAATATATATGTAGCTAAATTGAAAAGTTACTAATGCTCGCTAAGATGTCGATTTCCATTGGACGAACTTCAACACTGTCACACCCAGGGATACGGCTGCCAGGTTACTTAGGCGCAAAGCAACTCCACTGCCAAGCAAATTAACGCCACAGCAGAGTGATCCCTGCAGAACTGCTGCAGAAGACATACAGTGAGGTGACAAAAGTCATGGCATACCTCCTAATATAGCTCCTTTTGCCGGGCTTAGTGTAGCACTCGGCGAGGGATGGACTTCAAAAGGCGCTGACGCCCTCTGCAGAAATGCCGAGCCATGCTGCCTCTCTAGCCGTCCATAACTGCGAAAGTGTTGCCGGTGCAGGATTTTGTGCTCGAACTGACCTCTCCATTATGTCCCATAAATGTTCGATGGGATTTTGCCGGGCGATCTGGGTGACCAAATCATTCGCTCGAATTGTCCAGAACGTCTTCCAGCCAGTCGCGAAAAATTGTGCCCGGTGACATGGTGCAGCCGGCCGGTGTGACCGAGCGGTTCTAGACGCTTCAACCTGTAACCGGGCGACCGCTACGGTCGCAAGTTGGAAACCTGCCTCGGGCATGGATGTGTGTGATGGTCTTAGGTTGGTTAGGTTTAAGTAGTTCCAAGTTCTAGGGGACTGATGACCTCAGATATTAAGTCCCATAGTGCTCTGAACCATTTGACGTGGTGCATTGTCATCCGTAAAAATTCCATCGTTATTTGGAAGCGAAGCCCATGAATGGCTGCAGATGGTCTCCAAGTAGGGGAACATAACCATTGGCAGTCAGTGATCGGTTCAGTTGGACCAGAGGACCCAGTTCGTCCCAGAAAACACAGCCCACGCCATTATGGAACCACCATCAGCTTGCACATGCCTTCTTGACAACTTCGTGATGTCTGCGCCACTCTCGAAAGTTTCCATCAAGACTTACCAACTGAAATCGGGACTCATCTGACCAGGACACAGTTGCCCAGCCGTCTAGGAGGGACCAACCGATATCGTATCGAGCCCAGGAGAAGCACTCCAGGCGATGTCGTGCGGTTATCAAAGGCACTCTCGTCGGTCGTCTGCAGCCATAAAGCCAAATTTCGCTTCACTTTTCTGGTTCCACCGTTATTTCCTGCCGTGTTGCTTGTCTGTTAGCAGCGACAACTCCATGCAAACGCCACTGCTCACGGCCGTTAAGTGGAGACCGTCGGCCACTGCGCCATCCGTGGTGAGAGGTATTGCCTGAAATCTGGCATTTTCGGCACACTCTTGACACCGTAGATCTCGGAATACTGAATTCCCTAACGATTTCCGATGCGTGTAGCTCCACCTATCATTCAGCGTTCGAAGTCTGTTAATTCTCTTCATGCGGCTGTAATCACATCTGAAACCTTATCACATGAATCACCTGAGTTAAGTGACAGCTCCGCCAATGCGCTGCCCTTTTATACCTCGTGTACTCGGTACTGCTGGTATCTAGATGAGTGAATATCACTGTCCCATGACTTTTGTCACTTCAGAGTACGTTTCATGGGTCGGTCAATGACCCTTACGTACGTAGCTTGTCATCTCTACACGTATATTTGTTTCTGTTAATGGCTTGATGACAATCACATTGACTAAGCTTAGGGACAATATTACTTACGTCTGCAAGTAAGAGAGGAAAATGATACCTGTGTCACGGTAAGGACAGCAGGCTACAGGCCAACTGCTCATTTTCGCAGTGACAAACGGGTAAACGGGAGAATTCTGAAAACTTGGATAGACCGTAGGAGGACCGTGGCGGGACGTACAGTGCGCATTCTCCGGTCCACACAGATGGCATTGAGGATTTTACCAGCCGTACAGATGGATCTCGTGTAAACGAAACCCTTCACAAACAGCCGGCACCTATCAGGTCCACCCAGTAACTCACTTCGAACTCTGTAGAGAGACCTCTGTTACGCTCATTTTGCGAAGATAATTTATACGATGATGCATTTTTTGCGATACCTAGGTTGAATAGATAATTCACGCATGATTCAGATTTGATTTCTGGAAGGCGCTGACCTGATGTGACTGCGTTGGTATCTTTCGGGGTTGGGTGGCTATGACTGGCTTTACACTGTGGACTTCGATGTGCCGGCGATATGTCTATTCGGTTCTGCCGTGGCTGTTGCGTATAATTGGGTCGCTTATTTTGCGAAGTGTTCTGACTGATTAAGTCAGTTCTGCTGTCGCCGTAGCCGCGACCTAAAGTGCTGTGTTAGGTACCGGTGACTTATCAATTTGATGGAATTTTGTTCACGTCCTTGTTGATATTTTCTGTATCATCTGCAAGTAAGCCGATCTTGCGTATAACGTTCTTTTGCTATCCTGAGACGTTATCGATTAGAATCGCTGATTAGTGAGGCATGTCCTCGACTTTAAGGCAGAGTATCCAGTATTTGAAATTTTGTAAAGTTTATTATGGTCTTCAAAATTGTTTTGGCGTCACGGAGATCATTATTGTTAAATGGAATTAACTAGTATGTCAGCGTCACATACTTTCTTTTGTTTAAGCGTAAATGGGGTCGGATACTATAAATAATTTAATTATCCGTTATAATGTGTAATAAATCAGTTGTGAGATATTGTGAACTACACTGTATGCTATGAGCGCAGTTGTCCGACTTCCCCTTTTCTCAGTTCCGGCGCTGTAATTTCATTCTGAAGACTTGTTTGATGCAGCCCTCCACACTCACCTATCCCGTACAAGCCTATTTATCACAGCATCAGACTTTAACGTGCATCCACCTGCACCTGCCTGGTTTTGTCAAACAGTGGTCTTCGCCTGCGTCTAAAATTCCTCCCCTCCCCCTCCTACATCTCCCTCCTTTATTTATTTCTTGACTCCTCAGGATGTGTTGTGTCAACCGACCCCTTCTTTTATTTATGTTGTGCCATAAAGGCCTTTTCTCCCCAGATAGCTGCAGTACTTCTTTAGTAGTAATGTAACCTGCCTACTTAATCGTCAGAATTCTTACGTAGCACCGCTTTTCTGTTTTATTTGTCGACCCCATTTGACTTACATTCGATGGTACGACATTTTAGTTCTTCTTTTTAGATGAGTTTTTACTGTTATTTCAGATTAAGTTTTTCGCTAAACGATCAAAAATCGAAGGCAAGCCAAAGCGACACGTGTCCGTAATGGAATGCTGAAGTCTGTACGATCCATTTGTGTCCGTACACCACTGATAGAAACGGGTTCGTAATGCGCCACATTACAAATGATGACTGTCGGACCCGCGGTAGGCCGTCGAACACCCCCAGTGACTACAGTGTCATTATACTTCGGATTTAGTCGTGAAACTCTGACGTCCTACGTAGCACTTCTTTAAATGAGACAAACCTTCTCGAGACTTTTCCTCTAACAGTTTATTTAATATGAATTATCTGCGAAATGGATTATAAAGAGGTGTTTTATGTCTCTCACTAAATCAAACCTTTGTTCCTATTGAAAAAAATCAGTTAGTTTTTATTGTTATTACTTGTGTTTTGCTAATTTTCTAGCTTATAATGGAGTAACATTGCGACAACGCTAGATGACAGTAAAAAGCTAAGGTCAGATTTGGATTCAGTGGCCAGTCTACCTTGACGTAACAAGAAGTAACAGAAAACTATTTTTTTTATCTATGTATTCATTAGGAGCATAATTACCTCCTCTAGTCTACTCTGTATCCTGATCCATTTGTGAGTCTTTCTGTGTCTCTCACTAGTAATTTGCAACGTGTCTCCACTGATCGCTGAGCACTCTTCAGTTTCGAGTAGCTTTCGCACGAAACGTCCGTGTCTCTCAGTTAAAAGCCAGTACTTAACTGATGGCATTACGTCCCGTACATGATATCGAAAAAGTTCAAAGAAGGGAAGCTTGCTTTGTACTATCGCGAAATAGGAGAGATAGTTCCACAGATATGATACGTGAATTGAAGTGGCAATCATGAAAACAAAGGCGCTTTATGTTGCGACGGGATATTCTCATGAAATTTCAACCACCAGTTTTCTCCTCCGATCGCGAAAACATTCTGTTGGCACCCACCTACATAGGGAGATATGGTCATCACTATAAAATAAGAGAAATCAGGGCTCGCACAGAAAATTTTAAGTGCTCGTTTTTCTTCCCGCGCCTTTCGAGGGTGGACGGTAGACGGACAGCATGAAGGTGGTTCATTGAACCCTCTGCCAGGCACTTTAGTGTGAATAGCAGAGTAATCACGTAGATGTAGATGTTGTGGCATGGTACACGCAGAAAGGAAGAAGGTGCTCAGGTAGCGACGAACAAGAGACTTTATTTCTACAAGAAGCAAAAGGGCACATGAACAACAGAACATACTTTCTCAGTGAACGAACTTAAAAGGCTCGTCTGGATCTACAAGAAAAATGGCACTGATGCCTTAAAATTGTGGAAGGTTCACGTTCAGCACGCAGCCCGTCATGACAGAGCGATACTGCCGGCGTTGCCTTTGTGGGCGATGCATTGCGAGATTCATAGTTGACCCGTAGTTGACGCCGGATTCACATTCCAATTCGCAGTCGGATTTGCACTGGCAGAAAGCGGCAGGCGGCACTTCTACACTACTGGCCATTAAAATTGCTACACCAAGAAGAAATGCAGATGATAAACGGGTATTCATTGGACAAATATATTGTACTAGAACTGACATGTGATTACATTTTCACCTTATTTGGGTGCATAGATCCTGAGAAATCAGTACCCAGAACCACCATCTCTGGTCGTAATAACGGTCTTGATACTCGTGGGCATTGAGTCAAATAGAGCTTGCATGGCGTGTACAGGTACAGCTGCCCATGCAGCTTCAACACGATACCACAGTTCATGCAGAGTAGTGACTGGCGTATTGTGGCGAGCCAGTTGCTCGGCCACCATTGACCAGACGTTTTCAATTGGTCAGAGATCTGGAGAATGTGCTGGCCAGGGCAGCAGTCGAACATTTTCTGTACCCAGAAAGGCCCGTACAGGACCTGCAACATGCAGTCGTGCATTATCCTGCTGAAAAGTAGGGTTTCGCAGGTATCTAATGAAGGGTAGAGCCACGGGTCGTAAAACATCTGAAATGTAACGTCCACTATTCAAAGCGCCGTCAATCCGAACAAGAGGTGACCGAGACGTGTAACCAATGGTACCCCATGCCATCAAGCCGGGCGATACGCCAGTACGGCGATGACGAATACACGTTTCCAACGTGCGTTCACCGCGATGTCGCCGAACACGTATGCGACCATCATGATGCTGTAAACAGAACCTGGATTCATCCGAAAAAATGACGTTTTGCCAATCGTGCACCCAGGTTCGTCGTTGAGTACACCATCACAGGCACTCCTGTCTGTGATGCAGCGTCAGGGGTAACCGCTGCCATGGTCTCCGAGCTGATAGTCCATGCTGCTGCAAACGTCGTCGAACTGTTCGTGCAGATGGATGTTGTTTTGCAAACGTAGCACGTTATCTTCGTGGTGTAGCAATTTTAAAGGCCAGTAGTGTAGATGTAGAGCTTGATATCAAAGTGGTGAGAAGAGTGGCATTTTGCTTTAAATGTTCAAGAATGTGCGACAGAGCGCTTTACAAATCAAGGAAAAGGAGTATCCTTTGTCCACAATATTGAGTCTCACCTTGCATTAGTCAATTCTTACAAATACCTAGGTACAACAATGAAATGGAATGATGACCTGGGTTCAGTCGTAGGTAAGAAAGGTGTAGACTTAGATTCAGTGGTGAGATGCAGTCACTCCATAACAGTGACTGCCTTCAAATTGGTGGTGAGTTCCAACTTAGAATATTGATCAAGGGTATGGGACATACAATGCATGGGGCACAGTGGACACTAAAGGTGTTCAAAGATTGGCAGTACGAATGGTCACAGGTTTGTGAGATTAATAAGAAAATGTTGCGAAAATGTTGAAGAAATGAACTGGCAGACAGCAATTACTCTGCGAATGTCTACTTAAAAAAATGGTTCATATGGCTCTGAGCACTATGGGACTTAACATCTGTGGTCATCAGTCCCCTAGAACTTAGAACTACTTAAACCTAACTAACCTAAGACCATGACACACATCCACGCCCGAGGCAGGATTCGAACCTGCGACCGTAGCGGTCACGCGGCTCCAGACTGAAGCGCCTAGAACCGCACGGCCACACCGGCCGGTTGTCTACTTAAAATATTTCGAGCTGCAGCATTACATAAAAATCTAAAGAAATTACTCGCATCTCCCCCCCCCCCCGCCCCCCTAGTATCGCTCCCATAGAGACTGTAAAGACGATATTAGATCAATGAAGCCACAGAGGTATGTATTAAATTATTTCCGCAGTCCTTATGCGATTGCAACGGGATGAAACACCAACATGTGACAGCATACAACGTACCCTCTGCCACTCACTTCGCAGTGATTTGCAGAGTGACACTGATTTCGACAAGATGTAGTTCATGCAAGACGGAGCTCTACCCCCATCGAAGCAAGAGAATGTTCAATGTCCTGGAGGAGCACTCTGGGGACCCCACTGTGGCTATGGGGTACCCAGAGGCCGGTATCATAGGCCTCGCCATATTCTCCGGATATGAACACATGCGTCTCCTTTTTGTGGGGCTATATTAAAGACAAGGTGTACAGCAATAACCCCAACCACTGCTGAGGTGAAAACAGCCGTTCAGGAGGTGATCGACAGCATCGATGTTCCAACACTTCAGCGGGTCACATAGAAATTCGCTATTCATCTGTGTCACATCATTGCTGTGCCATGGCAGGCGTATCGAACATGTCATAACCTAAATCCGAATATCTGTAGTGACGTTTACGCGTTGAATAAAGTGTGTGCACGCCGTAATGTGTAACTAATTTACGTTTTTTTTAACATACTACAATAATTGTCACTCTGTGTATAGATGTAAATAAGACGCTACCTACAATAAAGATAGAGACGTCGTTAAGAGTAGCGCTTTAGGTAAAGTGCATATGGTGGGCTGACCACTGACCAACCTTGTTGAAAGATTCGCTGATTGATGATGGAGGAAGAAAAAGGAGGACATTACTGTTTAACGTACCGTCGACAACGAGGTCATTAGGGGAAGATGGGGAAGGAAATCGGTCGTGCCTTTCAGAGGAACCATCCCGGCATTTGGCTGCAGCAGTTTAGGATAAGCAGGCTGGCCAGACGCAGGTTTAAAGCTTCGTCCTCCAGAATGCGAATCCATTGTGCTAACTGATTGCTGGTCCCAAGGATATGTCTCCTCAGCATTTCATTAAGTGGCATGCAAAGTAAGCCGGTTTCGCCATAAGGATGTCATTGTTTCCACTCCTTTCGACGACAATATGTACTTTGCTAAGATCAGAAAAATAAATGAAAATATGGAATATAGTAGAAAGAGGGGACAACAGAAGTCTCGGTATTTCATTTTAGAGCGAGTACAAAAATCTGGTACACGAAA
This sequence comes from Schistocerca serialis cubense, assembly GCF_023864345.2. Lineage (NCBI taxonomy): Eukaryota > Metazoa > Arthropoda > Insecta > Orthoptera > Acrididae > Schistocerca > Schistocerca serialis. The sequence continues at coordinate 173,364,251 of NC_064641.1, forward strand.
TACACTGTCGAATGAAGACAAGCAGAAGTTTAAGTAAATCAATAGAGAATTCACAATGAGCGGTTAAGTCACGAGGTCCGTGTTGAAGTTCACTCGCGTTGCTAGCGTATTGGAATCTAAGTCCAGATCTTGACATCTTATATAATTGCGTAGGCTTCCGCAGGCGTCCAGCATTTGGTAAACGGCAGCCAACTTCTCATTCGATGGTGACCACCAATCATGGCACGTAACACAAGAGCCAATAGACAACAGAGGTTACGTTCTCCCTCCACCGCATCAACCTATCAAAATAAAGTTCCATCTCCTTCTCCCTTAAGTGACCAATGAAACGAACTCCCTTTTTAAAAAATTATGACGTAATGGCATGCGCAGTGAACAGTAACACCAAAATATAAGGGACACTGCAAAGCTAGAACGCACCAGTAGACAGAGAAGAAGGCCGCTGCAACCGTGGCCGAAACATTGGTTTTTTTTCCAGCAGCAGTAGTTTTATAGATTATGATGCGGTACCACACCCGGAAAACTTTTATGTCGCTTGATATCTTACTTTATTGGCAATGTTGATACTAGTTACTCTTCTAAGTTCACAGCATGAAGCGAACTTAGATTCCATTACTAAGGCTATAGTCATACATTGGAAAGTAAAAGTAAACCAGCTGGCCTTCTTACACACACACACACACACACACACACACACACACACACACACACACACACACACATGCACATTAGTAAATTAAATCAACGTTCTGAGCAATCGACAGAACGTTCTAAGGCTGTGCTACCGCTTATTCCTTTTGTAGTTAATATGTGTCGCACAGCTCTTTTCCTCCCCCGTACAACGCAGTACCTCTTCACTAGTTACCTGACCTACCCAGCTAATCTATACCTTTCTTAACAACACATTTCAAAAGGTTCAGGAAGAACTGCTCACAACCCACGTTTCAAGGCCACATAAAGTACTCAGCGAGACCGCTACGGTAGCAGGTTTCGAATACTGCCTCGGGCATGGATGTGTGTGATGTCCTTAGGTTAGTTAGGTTTAACTAGTTCTAGGGGACTAATGACGTCAGAAGTTGAGTCCCATATTGCTCAGAGCCATTTGAACCATTTTGAGCTACATAAAGCTACTATCCAACCCAGATACTTTCTTTCGGGAAAGACTTACTAGTACTTTCATTTGCATTCGACGTTTGTATATTTCTCTTTTTCAGAAGCACATTTCGTGTTACTGAGAGTCAACACTTTATCACCCATCAGTATCTGCTGTTTTCTGCTATTTAGATACCTAATTAGCAAAACTCGTCAACCGTTTTTGATGTTTGATTTCTTCATTAAATTGTTCCCGTGTACAACCCGACTTAATGTTAGCACTATTATTTTATTTTTGCTGCTGTTCATCCTTTCAAGACAATGTTAGTTCCGTTCAGCTACTGAGGCAAGTGATTTGCAGTTTTAAACAGTATAAAAGACTATCGACATATTCAGTCTGGAAGCGCGCGACCACTTCGGTTGCAGGTTCGAATCCTGCCTCGGGCATGGATGTGTGTGATGTCCTTAGGTTAGTTAGGTTTAAGTAGTTCTAAGTTCTAGGGGACCGATGACCTTAGATGTTAAGTCCCATAGTGCTCAGAGCCATTTGAACCATTTAGTATCGACATATCTAAAAGTTTCTTTTTATTTCTTTTCTCTGAAGCGTAATTTCTATAGCAACTTTCTCCTTGGTTTCCTTTACCGATTCCTCTTTGTACAGATTGAATAACATGGGGGATAGTCACGAACTGCGTCTCATACTCTTCCACTGTCTCTCATATACATCGATTCTGATAGTTGTAGTCTGGTTTCTGCAATAGCTCAAAATAGCCTTTCCTTCTTATATTTTATCCCTAATAACTTCAGAAAAACTGTCGTGTAAGCCTGTTAAGCTAACGTCTAAAGAAAAACTCAGTTTACACTGTACCGCAAACCATTACTGCAATAGTATTATTTCGTTAACCGAAACAATTTGAAATATTTTATTAGTTTTGTAAAGTTAGTGAACCGTTGTACCTGCAAGTTGCCTTTGGGTGCGCCCTTTGAAATACGTCATTCAATTAGTCCTCGACAGTCACGCCCGAGAACTTCACAAGAGAACGAGAGTTCATTACCAGACAGGGGAGTTGAGTCAGCCTTTTGAGCTGCTCTAGGGCCGCGACAAATGGCACACGAAACCTTGACGAATCTGGCGCAACACGAGTGCTTCACTGCTCTGGCACAGGTGGATGTGCGCGGAACAGCCACATGTGAGATGCGATCACGCCGGATTACGCCGTTCGGTAGACAGACGATTAGTTAGACGCGGCCGCGGCTTATCCGCTGAGGGCTAACGACCAATTACGCCCACTGGCAGCGCTGCCCACCAATAAAAACGTGCGCGTTCGTCCGCCCCGGTGTTCATTACACGCCCACACCGCCGTTCCAAGTGCTGCTAGCTGCCTGCCCGCACGAATCGTATCATTCGCTGTTCAAATAACTGCGTACAGATTATTAACGTGGCGGGTGGAACAGTGGTTGTAACCGTACGTTACCGTCGTATTTGCGGTCATGGCTTGTGAATACATTCACACCTGGCTAACCAACGTACCCCGCATACCTGCTGGAACGCCAATGAGTTTCCCAGAACGGAATATGCGTGCTTGTCCTACTGAAAAAAAAAATGGATAAAGGTATCGGAAATTGGTCTCGCATCGAAATTTTCCGCAGTATTCAATAATGAAACCTTGGTTCGGCTAACAGTTCCCATGCCATTTTCACCAACTACAGTATAAGAAAAATGAAAACAGTAACACAAAGAAGAGAAAGGAAACCGACTCACTAAGAAATTGTTCAGAGAGTGATATTTACACAGATAGCGACGGATAATGGAAAATGTGTGACGCTGCAGCGCAATTTCACCTCGCAAATGGCAACGGTAGTAAACACGGGACATAGTGAATGAATTTTATCCACAGTGGATGCTGTCGAACTCCGTGACTGTTCCTTTATGGGGTTGTAGAAAAATATCTGCTACCAGTCACAACAAAAGGTTGTTTATTCGTCACACGACCGGTTTCGGGCTTGCGCCCATCCATAGGTGTTTATACATTCATGTACATGTTTGTACTGTTGGAGATCACTGTATAAATACAAAAAAAATTATTTGCTGGTGACCACACAAATACAAGTGGGACAATTGTAAGTGGTAAGCCAGCATTTGACGAAAATATATCTGTACTTCAATAAGGTGAAGTACCATTATTACAGTTATGCTGTGGTGATAGTTTTGCCACTTAGTTACGCTACGTGAAAATGACCATAAGTGTGTAACTAAGTGGCAAAACTATCACCACAGCATAACTGTAATAATGGTGCTTCATCTTTTTGTAAGTACAGATATATTTTCGTCAAATGCTGTCTTACCTCTTACAATTGTCCCACTTGTATTTGTCTAGTCACCAGCAAATAATTTTTTTTGTATTTATACAGTGATCTCCAACAGTAAAAACATGTACATGAATGACTAAACACCTGAAGATGGGCGCAAGCCCGAAACCGGTCGTGTGACGAATAAACAACCTTTTATTGTCACTGGTAGCCGATATTTTTCTACAACACCATACGGGACATATTATTAGGACACAAAAACTTCGCGAATTTTACTCCGTGCACCCAGTTAGAGAATAACTATGCGTTGACTGAGAGATCCAAAAGGGCAGGTCCAGCAGCTGAACTGTAAAGCCGGCCGCTGTGGCCGAGCGGTTCTAGGCGCTTCAGTCCGGAACCACGCTGCTGCTACGTTCGCAGGTTCGAATCCTGCCTGGTGCATGGATGTGTGTGATGTCCTTGGGTTAGTTAGGTTCACGTAGTTCTAAGTCTAGGCGACGGATGACCTCAGATTTTAAGTCTCATAGTGCTTAGAGCCATTTGAACCATTTTGAACTGGAAAGATTTATTGTTCTTGGCGTACAATGGCTCCTGTCCTTCGTGAAGTACGACATTCGTGTCTAAAAGTCTGTCTGATAAGTGTAGGTGATTGCCTGATGTTGTGTTTGTGTTGGATGATGATTAGAGTTGGGAATGGGTGAAACCCGGTACCGCCGCATAGCCTACTTACTCCTCTCGAATAGAACCAGTGGGACAGCCGAATTTAACGTCTCCATCAACAGTGTCGCATGCCCTCACTTTATGAGAGGTTAGGAATTTAATGCAAGACATTGACGGGAACATTGGGGATCACGGACTTTACGTCACCAGCCCTTCTTCCCTTTGCCTTATGCCAAGCAGCTAACAGCACGTGGCGGACCCAGGCGGTTACCCAACCAACTACTGGCCATGTCTGATGTTGCATAACTTTGGTGATCTAACGAGAACCGCTGTATTCAACGAAGCAAGGCCGTTGGCTGCACCCATTGTGAAGATAGTGTAGCCATGCTCACTGCAGATATTGCTTATGTTCCCAGAATGGATGTTCCCCTCCCTAGAGGCGGGTGAACTGTTTTGAAACTGGGTTAAAACAGTATATTGATCCGCGACTTGAATCGAGAATTTTCCGATTCACTCTTACGATTTGAGCTATCCTGTCACGAGCAATAGTTTCTTTCTATAGAATAATGAATACTGTATTTGATATTTCGAAAGTTAGAGAGTTGTATGAGCAGAAAGTAAGCTCTGAGGGATGATCGGGAGTTTTACCTGCGTACATCTCTGTTCATTAGAGCAACGGTTCTGAACACATTTGTTTCGTTCCAGTGTTCCATCATGCACAAGCTGTGACTGATAGTCATGAGTTTTGCCTGAGTTCATCTAAGTTCTTAGGAGGTAAGGTTTTGCGCCTGTTTGTTTGTCTCCTGTGTACCAATGTGCACAGCTTTTATTAAGGCACAATGAAACAAGCACGGAACAAGCTACAGTTCACAAAAAGGTTATTCGGTACGAGCAATAAATTTCACGGTGGAAGAATGATACCAGGAAGTCCATTAATCCTTATAAAATCGTTATCAGCACAGCAATAATAGTCCGTTTAGCAATCCGTAATCCAGTCCAGTAGCAGGTAGGTATCCAATAGCGTGTCGTGAGGATGATGTGTAGTCTTCACTAGGCGAACGGTACGACTGTGGAAGACGACTCGAGCTTCAGTACGGAAAACTCAGTTTAAGATGAAGGTAACAGTTTTACTTCCAATCATCTTTTGTGGATATATGTCTTGTACTTACGCATGGCTGCCATTACTTGCCGAAAATTTAGTGGAACCAACTGCTGTTACCTAAGTAGAGATTTAGTTACATTTTATTTACTGATATTTTTAAAAAACCGCACAAAATTACTGCCGAACGAAGTGTGGCCATCGTAGAACGTGTAAGATGGCAAGAACTATGCCCCTTACATGAAGTCATTAAAGAACACCTAACTCACGTTGAGCGAACAGTAGGGCTGAACAAAAATGACTGACAAGGCACAATGCATCTTGTAGAGGGTATAGTATGGATGTATTGGAATAATTAATGTCGAGTGATGTGAAGTAATTCACATGACATGAAACCTTTTTGGAAATGCGTCGATTTACTGGAGGCTAGTTTATCCCAGGGAAGTATTCAGAGTTGAACGTGGCCGGCTGCGGAGCAGCGAAGGGAAGCGACAATAGGCAGCTTAGGGTGGCTCAAGCTCTGAGAAAGCGGTAACATAGCATGGTTTCCAGCTGCCTTAAGATGAGTGACAGTGAGTGGGAGGTTGACCCCATGCTGGTGTACCGAGAAGCAGATGGAGAACTTGTACGCCTGTTGATAAATGTCCATTGTCCTGTTTTCAGTGAAACATGCGAGAAAGCTGCGCAAAGCTATGGTGGAGCATTCAACAGAGGCCAAAATATGCGTGTTCGTGACTATAGCAACTTCACACTGAATTCACGGTCTGCAGAGTCTGAAGTAAATCAGTTGAAGAGCGACAGAATGAAATACGCTGGCCTCCAATGGGAACATAGGACCAAGGAATTTGAAGTACTCTCCTGGGAGTCAGAATTCCGGAAAAATTGGTGTTTTGTGCAGACGCTAACCTTGATGGGTGGCCTGGGAGGAGCTAAATAGCAGAAGTTGAGAGGAAGGGAAATTATATGGGAATTTGTTTACTTCCCAGAGCAGGCATTCGTCAGTGCTGGGAAACGACGCATAATTAATGCGACTTGCACTGCAACTGGAGGGGAAACCGAGGAGAAGAGCGGACTGGGAGAAGTCTCCATAGGGGTCTTCCATTCCCAGCTTGCCTAGAGTGCGGACGTGGCGTTCTTGACTCAGCTTGCCTGAGAAAGAGTGAGCATCTCTGCAGTTTAGGACTTAGAAAATGGAACGATTGAGCTTGGACATAGAAAGTTTTGGTTCAGCAATTTACTGAGCAAGATAGCTAGGAGCGAATAGACGAGTGCAGCCTTACAGCACCACGAGGCCTGCCAACATCCTCACAACGATGACGCCCCACCATGCTGAATTCGGTGATATTGCACCCGCTCCAGCTTGAATTAGGCCACATTAATTTGTTGGATCACGTCAGCAAAATTTACATGAAGATTTCATGGGCCGTGTATTGGGGAATTCTTCTCGCACTTCACATTACGCCTGGTCAGTCGATAGGAATTAATTTTGATTTATCGCACTTTACTCCATGTAAACATAATTTATTACCACTGCCTGATAGGAAAGTCATGTGATGATGGAAGATCAGGAGTTAAAATAAATTTGTGCTAATCGACTGCATCGGTTTTCAATCAAGTAGTTGAAATCCCAAGTCATTTTCTTAATTAATATTATGTTCAACATTTGCATCTGATGTTCAATAGCTGAATACAACATGAATGTGTACCCCTTTTTAATTAAAAGTTGGGAGGTGGCATGAGCCCCCTCCCATATATCTATCTTAGTCTGAGTAATTCGATTTTCCTCTCTAAGTGCATGCTGTGAAAAGTTGCTATTCCTTCACATGCAGACTTCCCACGCAGCGTCTCTCGTCACCCGGGTGGTCCAGTGACAGGCGAGTTCTGCTGAGCTTGAAAGGGTGTGAGGGAGTCGAGTGGATGCTTTCCAGATGCTGACATTGTCATAAGAGCGAGGGCGACACGCCCACAGGGGCCTGAAGGAGCGGCTGAGCGAGAGATTCCGTTACTTCGCAGAAACTTAGTGAAAACCCTTTCTGGCGGGCTACCAGTGAGGTATGGGAATGACTTGTGTTCCCAGGCAGTGTTGGCGGGCAAATTCGCGCGTTTTCTGCAAAATCGAGATTGGCTTTGCTCGGGGCATAGCTCCGTGACGTAGCAAAATTGGCGCAGGAATTGGCGCCAAGAATCTCCATTGGTGGACTAGTAGTGCTTCGGCAATAGAGTGGAATTTTCCACCAGTTTTCGGACTTGCTGATTGGAACGTTTAACCATGGCCACTGTCGTGGGGGCAGGAATGTTCTGTGTTCGGCTTGTATGGGTGCTCTTGAGAGAGTCAGCTCTCGCCTGTCGGTCGGAGTAGGTTACAAGACTGAACTCTCGCTGCTCTGGACAGCCTGCCTTCCGTTGGATGTCTAATATACTTTTATTTAATTGTAACTGTCTGACGAAGTTGCTGAAGTTCCGACTTCAACGTAACTTTCCGAGTACAGTTGGAAATTGAGTCTTCTGCATACAAGCGGCCTATGTTGTCTGTCTTGAGCAGTTTTGCTAAAGTTGACTGTATTGGAGTTACTGTGTGACTTCGCTTGTTAAAATCAATCACTGTACCGTCAGTGATTGTGTGGCGAGCCTTCTTCGTCTCCCTCAGAGGCGCATTTGGATTGCTAGGAAGTCTTTAGTCTGGAACAATCAGACCACGATAATTTGTTTCAGGCTATACTCGCGACATTATCATCACCACGACAGGACGTCGAAGCAACCAGCCATCGCCTCCGGTACGCCAGATCGTGTTCTTGCAGTTAAGAAGACAGCTTGGTAATGTATGCCCGCAGCACCGGCAGATTAGGGATTTTCCTAGGTGATAACCAGGGCTCAGCAGAGCGCGCCTGTTCGTCTTTTTCTAACTTTGTTCTGTCTTGGGTGTTTATTGTCTGAGTTCTCACTACTGTAGCAGCAATTAATGTGGGGTTGGTTGTGTGTTTCTCCTAAGATTTGAGTTGCAAGGAATTGGCTCCACTGGGATTGGCTCCACATACCACTTGGTCATAAATATCACAATCTAGTTAAGGGACAACTTCACCTTCACAGCATTTATTTGAGTATCCAATTTGATGCATTGTAAATGTTTGATGTGTTTTGTTTATTAGTTTGAGTTTAGTCATAATAAATCATATTGTTATTTTGGACAGAACTGTCATTCTGTTGCCAGCCGCGGTGGTCTTGCGGTTCTAGGCGCTGCAGTCTGGAACTGTGGGACTGCTATGGTCGCAGGTTCGAATCCTGCCTCGGGCATGGATGTGTGTGATGTCCTTAGGTTAGTTAGGTTTAAGTAGTTCTAAGTTCTAGGGGACTGATGACCTAAGGTGTTAAGTCCCATAGTGCTCAGAGCCATTTTTTTGTCATTCTGTTAATCGGTAGAGCATCCCTTTCATTTCTCACTAAGTTAATGAAACATTAACTTTCCTTTATTTAACTTATTTATCAAATTAAATTATTGCAGGTGCAAAACTCTTGTCTACTCCACTTGCAGGGTCGATTACAGTCAGTTCGCGTTTTCTTTTAATCCATCTGCAACAGCAAAAGTCGGAGTTAGAATGGGGGGGGGGGGGCTTAGAGCATCATTTATATATGAAGATTCTAGAAGAATTTAGCGTTAAATACACTGCTAGCCCCGGCACCTCGCAAAGTGATCAATACTGAATCAATTAATGTCAACACTGCCACTGCAGTTCAATCAGGAGTCACAGGGCCTTATTACTTTCTTTGCGTTATCCGATATTGCGGCAGTTTTGCACTCTCTGTTGATCTGTTAGTCAATTATCTGGAGTGAACACACGCCAAAACCAGATAAGTGACGGGTGGTGTGTTACAAATGAGCCGGTACTCGCCTTTGTTTCTGTGATTTCTGATGAGCATACTTGCGGAGCTAGTCTGTTATGTGACTTTGGAGTCATCGGACTGCTATTTATAAATGTTTTCTGTCTTCTAGGTGGCGGGACAAGGTGAGTTTCCGAGCCCCGAACCCTCTTTGACTGGATAGCGTCGATTGCAGTTGGGGTTCCGCAGTTTTAGTACAATATGTAAATGACGCAGGAAATGGTGGATTACCGGTAGTATTGGTCGCATTGGTAGGGCAAAAAAACACGTAAAGTGTTAGTCAACTGAGTAGTTTACATCCTCAAAAAATATAAATTGAATTTTATGGGTAATAAAAGGTTAGTTGATCGCGTAACTTCTGACAATTTATGTTACCAAGTCAATTACTTTTGATTAAAGTACAGTTTATGTGCGCAGTTTAAAAGAATCTATATAATTTTTGTTGTTATTTTGTACTTCATCATGATCGAAGGCAAAGGTTTCCTATTACTGTAAGTGCGAAAGTTGTATACGAATAACAGAAACATGTTTCGCATAAGCTCGATGAAGTATCGAAGCAATGGCTGAAATGTTTTTCTTTTGTGTGCTTTCTTTTTTAATTTTACCTCTTTTTGAGGAAATTACTTCTTCTAACCCTACATGATAAATCTGTATTTTTTTTAAATTTTTACAAGTCACATATCAATAATTTTCGAATGAGACTAGACTTAAACAATGACAGTTTCAATTTTGCTATAAATACTTTAGCCGTGCACGGCTCGCGTTTGTCCCATTTATTGTTGGTCATCTTCTATTACGGTACTGCCGCCTTGTTTTCTTATTCCGTTTACTGGCGTAACTAACTTCCTGCTTTACTTGCCCGGGAGTGGCAGCAGCAGCGCGAATCGATAAATGCACTGTCGTACCATCTCTGGAGCGAGCGGTAGTATTTCCGGGTCGTCGTGTGTCTGGCAGTCAGTTCGGGACGGACCAGCAGTGCAGTCGGGACGCAGCAACAGTGAAGTCAGGGGACGGAGGGACGGCGACGTGCCGACAGCCAGTGCTCGCCGACCGCTGGCGAAACACATGAACTGTCCGATGGAGGGAGACTGGAGCGGGACGACTGTTGGTTGGTCGTTTGGTTGATCGTCTCATTGGCCGACGTACAAGTGGACCTTTCACCGTTTCTGGGCCTGGGCAGTTGGTCAGTTGGCGTGGAGCAGCGAGGAAATCTCCGCGGCGCCTATTTTGGCCGGGCCCGCTGGCAGTCTCTATGCCGTGTCAGAGTGTGTGACGCTGTGCCCATTGCTACGAGGTCCGTGGCTCACCGATCTTGGACACGAAAGTTGAGTTTTGATTGAATCTACCAGCAATTCAAGACTATTCACTTGTGTCGTTTGGAGTTCATTGTCGGCTGTTGGGATATTCCCGCGAGCAACAACGTGGTTTTCAAGTTGGAAAATTCTAGCCAGCCTCCGGCGGAATTTCATTGTAATTGGTTATTTGAACTGAAGTGCACCAGCGCAATCTTCTGCCTTGTGGCCGTTAACGTTCCGATTACCTGCCCTGGCCATTTACGTAAATTTCAGGCAGTGTAGTTTCCTCATCTTGTTGCTGCTGTGCAGCACGGTGTGTAGTTTGACAGCTCTATGTGTGATTGGTTGTGGGTGCCAATATCATCTACGTTGTTTCGTTGAACTCCCTGTTGTGCCCTGGTCGGGTGAAGTGGAATTTATCTTGTCGGTGGGTCCATTGAATGTCGGTCGGTTGGGTTGTTGTCGGATCGTGAATGGTGGGCGTGACTGCCTGTCTCACCTAAGCGAGCGTTAGTGTTTGAATTCCAGGCCCAACCCCCAAACATCTAAGCGCCCTTGGATGTACTGCCTTTTTTTTTATTTGTTCTAGTTGTGTGTACTTGTATGGCTTCTAGAAGATTAAAAAAAAATTAAGGTTGTTGTGCCTAATTTAAAGAACTGTTTCACGTAAGACCTTTGGAATTTTAAAGGTTTTAATGTTGTTGACTTTTAAGTGTTCGGCTTTCAACCGATTTTGAGTTTGAGTTGTTTGCTCTTAAGGCCTTCAGCCTAAATTAAAGAACTGTTTCACGTAAGGCCTTTGGTATTAAAACAATTAATGTTATGGAGTTTTTAGTGTTAGGCCTTCAAATGGTTCAAATGGCTCTGAGCACTATGGCACTTAACATCTGTGGTCACCAGTCCCCTAGAACTTAGAACTACTTAAACCTAACTAACCGAATGACATCACAGACATCCATGCCCGAGGCAGGATTCGAACCTGCGACCGTAGCAGTCGCGCGGTTCCGGACTGCGCGCCTAGAACCGCTAGACCACCGCGGCCGGCTGTTAGGCCTTCCCCCGATTTGATTTAACGCGTTTGCTCTTGAAGTGCCTGATTCTTTGGACCTTCAACCTAACGACAGAACTGTTTTAAGATAAGGCTTTGCCTTTTTTTCGGTTTTGGTTGAGTTTTGCCTAATTAAGAACTGTTTTACGTAAGATCTTTGGTTTTTTTTTTAAAAATAGCTTTAAGTGCTGGGCTTTCAGCCGTTTTGAATTCAAATTGTTTGCTCTGAAAATCTCAGATTCTTTGGGCCTTCAGCCTAAATAAAGAACTGTTGTAAGATAAGGCTTGCTTTTAACATTTCTGATTGTGCTTGCGTTTCAAGTTATTGGCCTTCATCCACTTTTAAATTAAAGTGGCTTTCAGCCAGTAATTATGCCCAAAGATTAAAGCTGTCTGTTTAAAAAAAAAATTTGGGCTCTTGTAATGTTTGATCAAATAATAAAGTTGTATGTTCGAGTGTAACTGACGGGCCCTTATTCTGGCCCCTTTCCACAATTTAAACTACCCTTCCTGTCCTACAAGTTTAGCTGGGCGTTTCAATATTGCTCATTTTTAAGTAACAAGAGGATAATTATGCAGAACAAAAATTTTCCAAAAGTTAGGCAGTCCTTTACATTTCCTCACTCAGTCTGTAAACGATTCACCACTGCTTGTTTGTAGGGGAACTTAGGACTCATCTCATATGGAAACAATGTGATATAAATGTAGTGCCCGATAGGTACGCAACACTGTTAACGTATAGGTAACGCGGTTGCGTTCTTAACTGACGTAAGTTTAGGGAAACTGCTGTAGTCGACTGTGACTTAGGATAGTCAACGGTAGTTTTACAGCTCTAACGTCGATATTTTCCGTGACCGGATCGAGGTCGTTATCTGGCCGAGATACAATGTATGGTGCACGAAAGTTTCATTGAGACTATGTTTGAAGAGGCCATAGGCCAGCACTTAAAATGGATTTCGATCCTGAATTTTACGAAACTTCGCCGCTTTTTAGAGTAATGCACAATTAAATTGGAGAGACTTTTGATTTACAGCTGTGACCCGTTTTACGAGAGGAGGAGTGCTACACTACGGGCTGAGTCGTAACATACAGCACGAACAGCAGGGCTCATTACACTCGTCTCGCCTGGGGCAGGACAAGCCCCGTGGGACCAGCCAGGGCTTTATCATCGTTCACGGCAGACCGATTTTCGCCGGCTGGTAACGCGGGTTGCGTGCGATAAACGCGGCGTTCGAACGCAGATAAAGCCGCCGGGATGGAAAAACATTGCCGCGGCCACGCCGTATTTCCTGGATACGGCCCACTGACGTGTGGCGCTGTGTGCTTAACCAACTGCTACTGCTGCCGCGGGCCTGTCTCTACCTGCCATAAATTACGGCTTTTGGGACGGCCGTTATTACCTCTGTGGCACTGAGGATCCACGTTCACCGCGCGTCAGATAAAAAGAGGATGTGGCCCTGCCTCGTGATGTATGATAGACATTATTTTCTCTGTCACAGATCTGGAACCAGATTTCTCGAAGAAAAGAACTGATATGAATTTGAAAACTAGAGGTTAATTAAATAAAATGAAGGTTGAATTTGTTAAACAAAATGAAAAGAGCAAAAATCCGATTATTATTGATGCAAGAGGAGTTGAAGAATAATCAATGTTTTTCATATCATTCGTGAACACAGTGAAAGTCTTCCATTCTTTTACGTGGAATAGGATTTAAAAATTCTGAGAGATGATGGAAGCGAGAAACATTTCAGATCAGAAATGCTACGCGCGGAGAAACAAGTGCCAAATTTCGAGAACGACACTGTCTACTCCACCGGAAGAAAGGAATATTTAGAATCTGACAGATTAAAAATAAGCACAATGCAGAGGAAAGTACAAAAGGTTAGTGTTGAATAATGAAACTGCCGGACACATGACAAAAACGAATTCTGCTCTATCGCAAGAGAGGTTCGACTAGACAGGCTAAGAAAAATGGTTCAAATGGCTCTGAGCACTATGCGACTTAACTGCTGTGGTCGTCAGTCCACTAGAACTTAGAACTACTTAAACCTAACTAACCTAAGGACATCACACACATCCGTGCCCGAGGCAGGATTCGAACCTGCGACCGTAGCGGTCGCGCGGTTCTACACTGCAGCGCCTTTAACCGCTCGGCCACTTCGGCCGGCAAGGCTAAGGAAGGCAGGCTTCAAAATCGGGCTGGCGTGTATGAGGAAACGTTCTGTTTTCTTTTTTTAAGCACTCATGTTCTCATTAAATAACGTGTACAATATACGAGGCCTGTTCAGAAAGTAAGCTCCGATTGATTGCCAAATTGAAACCACAGTGAACATCCGAAATGTTTTACTTGTAACAATTAGCTACACCTTTCAGCTACTTCTCTACGTAGTCGCCGTTCTGACTTAGACTTTTGTCATAGCGTTGTACCAACTTTTCAATAGCCTCATCATAGAAGGCAGCCGCCAGTGCTTTCCACCAATTCTCCACGCTGGCCTACACCTCGTTGTCTGTGTCAAAATGTTGTCTTCAAAGACAGCGGTTCATGTGACCAGAGATGAAACTCAGGGGGAGACAATTTCTGACTGTATTGTGGGTAATCTCACATTTCCATTTGAAAACGATGCAGGAGCATCTTCATTGCCCCTGCAGAATGCGGCTGAGAATTGTCTTGAAGAAGAAACAGCACGACAGTTATGTAATGTTAGCTGCATAGCTTCAGGCGAAATTTCTCACCAGGCCCTCGTACTTGGCGGCAGACACTATTTTCTAGACATCTTTACGCACTCACTGCGAGCTCAGAAATGAGAAGAGCGACGTGATGCTAACTGGGGTTATACTAGAGACACTACCCAACACATCTGTGCAAACCTTTATCGGATTTTCATAGTCGTTTCCATTTCGCGACCGATCGGAGCTTACTTTCTGAACGCCCCTCGTAGTAAAGATAAGTAATGTGAGCAGTACGGAAATGTTGTCGCAATAAATATGATTTGATATGTGATGATAAAGAATTATGTTGAAAAAGAAGTTCACAAAGGTACGAAACGAAGATGTGTTAGAAAGAACAGACAAGAAACATGTTAGTACGGCATTCACTGGGGATTTCAGAAATAGTTTGCATGGAACTGCAGAGAATAACCACATTAAAAATGTCACCAAATAAGTCAACATTATAAAGAAATAGGAATAAAACATTTTCAGCCGTTTCAGCAACATCACATATAACAGCCAATTACGAGTCTGATGTTATTGAGTAAAGAAGATGCGTCATAATAAGTCATAAAATGACACACTTGCATATCGACTGGGGCGGCACATCCTAAATTTGGATGACATTAAAAAAGCTATAAAAGGAGCAGAATTTTGACTTCACATTAAGAAGGGGAGTATTAGCTAATCAACAGGCATTTATTCGCAAGAGCAGCCAAGAACAAATCCAAACCAAATAAAGGGGCTGAAAAACATTGATTAGCGAATACACTATATCAAGCCTTAGCTCTGCCCACTCCCCAAACGGTTGTTCAATTCAGTACAAATTCTAAAACATACACATAAAATGTACGTGAAATTCGCATAACAAATAAATGTCAAATAGCACACGGACATCTAAAAATAGCACAGACTCAGGGCAGACAACTCCTTCCGTATGGCCCGCAAGTAGTTAAGATTAACAGAGTAAACTTTACGTGACTAAGTAAATTACACATACACAAGGACCTTTTAATCCTAACCTTGACTCAATGCAAATAGCTGAGTCTATTTGACTCACAAGTACTTAAATTTAACTGACAATGAAAAATATTAAAGATACCTAAATCTAGAGTAGCGCAGATAAAAGTAAATATTTCAACATCAGGTGCTCACAGACGGAATAAATGAACCAGTCTTTAACTCTGGCGCGTCTTTAGCAGTAGTATGCTGATCCACATTAAGTGAATTGACCAAAATAATGACAAGTAGCGTAAGTCAGACCAGTTTATGGTAAGAACACCACATGAAATTCAGTAGCAAAAGCACAGCGATTTCCAAGAATCGCGGCCGACACTTCAACGCACACGAGAAACGGTGCTCAACGCCATACCTGTGCGAGTCCTAGGAGAATTAAGGACGGCGCATGTTGCCACGTCCCCCGGCCAAGGCAGCAGTAAACAGGCCTAATCGAACTCCAGACTACGGCCGGCTAAAGGCAGAGAGGAGCGGCCACTCTCAAGCAAGCGAAGACGTACTCCTCAAAGTAAACATCCACCAGCTAAACACGGCGAGCGGACCTCCACTGTTAGCAAGTTTAGATCACGATCCAGACATACTCTCTCACTGACAGTCAAACCCCAGCAGACCCTTAGTGTGAGTCCACGTTTTAAATAGCGCCCGAATCCCGCAGGACCACCCCCACCTAGATGCCAGAGAAGTCGGAACTAGCTAACGAAACAAAGAAGTTCCACGAGCAACAGGGTCGACATGAGCACGCTCTCACGGCTCGATTTTTGTCGCCACTAAACGGTGTTCATCCCGTCGGAATCCACCAACAAAACGACGTTGGCCCTTATGCAACGTACACTCATGAGCCAAACCATTATAACCATCTGCTTAAAAGCTTGCTGGCCCACCTATGGGTGGCAATACAGCTGCGATTCTTTGAGCCACGGGTAAGACAAGTCCTTGGTAGGTCTGTAGGTATGCGGCACCAGATGTCTACACATACACTCCTGGAAATGGAAAAAAGAACACATTGACACCGGTGTGTCAGACCCACCATACTTGCTCCGGACACTGCGAGAGGGCTGTACAAGCAATGATCACACGCATGGCACAGCGGACACACCAGGAACCGCGGTGTTGGCCGTCGAATGGCGCTAGCTGCGCAGCATTTGTGCACCGCCGCCGTCAGTGTCAGCCAGTTTGCCGTGGCATACGGAGCTCCATCGCAGTCTTTAACACTGGTAGCATGCCGCGACAGCGTGGACGTGAACCGTATGTGCAGTTGACGGACTTTGAGCGAGGGCGCATAGTGGACATGCGGGAGGCCGGGTGGACGTACCACCGAATTGCTCAACACGTGGGGCGTGAGGTCTCCACAGTACATCGATGTTGACGCCAGTGGTCGGCGGAAGGTGCACGTGCCCGTCGACCTGGGACCGGACCGCAGCGACGCACGGATGCACGCCAAGACCTTAGGATCCTACGCAGTGCCGTAGGGGACCGCACCGCCACTTCCCAGCAAATTAGGGACACTGTTGCTCCTGGGGTATCGGCGAGGACCATTCGCAACCGTCTCCATGAAGCTGGGCTACGGTCCCGCACACCGTTAGGCCGTCTTCCGCTCACGCCCCAACATCGTGCAGCCCGCCTCCAGTGGTGTCGCGACAGGCGTGAATGGAGGGACGAATGGAGACGTGTCGTCTTCAGCGATGAGAGTCGCTTCTTCCTTGGTGCCAATGATGGTCGTATGCGTGTTTGGCGCCGTGCAGGTGAGCGCCACAATAAGGACTGCTTACGACCGAGGCACACAGGGCCAACAACCGGCATCATGGTGTGGGGAGCGGTCTCCTACACTGGCCGTACACCACTGGTGATCGTCGAGGGGACACTGAATAGTGCACGGTACATCCAAACCGTCATCGAACCCATCGTTCTACCATTCCTAGACCGGCAAGGGAACTTGCTGTTCCAACAGGACAATGCACGTCCGCATGTATCCCGTGCCACCCAACGTGCTCTAGAAGGTGTAAGTCTACTACCCTGGCCAGCAAGATCTCCGGATCTGTCCCCCATTGAGCATGTTTGGGACTGGATGAAGCGTCGTCTCACGCGGTCTGCACGTCCAACACGAACGCTGGTCCAACTGAGGCGCCAGGTGGAATTGGCATGGCAAGCCGTTCCACAGGACTACATCCAGCATCTCTACGATCGTCTCCATGGGAGAATAGCAGCCTGCATTGCTGCGAAAGGTGGATATACACTGTACTAGTGCCGGCATTGTGCATGCTCTGTTGCCTGTGTCTATGTGCCTGTGGTTCTGTCAGTGTGATCATGTGATGTATCTGACCCCAGGAATGTGTCAATAAAGTTTCCCCTTCCTGGGACAATGAATTCACGGTGTTCTTATTTTAATTTCCAGGAGTGTATGATACGCAGTTCTCGTAAATTTCAAACAGATTGTGCCTGGGCATGAATATGGCATCTGATAGTATCCAGGAAGTGTTCCATCGGATTGAGATCAGGCGAATTTGATGGTCATGACACCAACGTCAGTTGGCTATCATGCTCCTCAACGAATGTAGCACAATTCTGAGCTGGTCAAACGGAAATTTATCCTGCTGGAAGAAACTCTTGGTGTCGAGGAACATATGAAGCATGTAAGGATGCAGGTGGTACACAATAATATTCACATAGTTGGCAGCTGTTATGGTGTCTTCGATTTCTACTGTAAGTCTCACAGAAGCCAAGTTAAATGTGGGCTATAAATTAAACCACCACCGACCTATGTCTGAGGCAAGATGCATGTTTCAAGCAGCCGTTCACCTGAATGTGGACCTGACCACCGACCAGGTATTACATCTAATCAGGTGACACGTTTCCATTAGAGTACGGTTCAGTCTCCATGATCCCATGCCCTCTGCAATAGCGACTGACGATGTTGTCAGATCAATAGTGGAAGGTGTAGGGTTTGCGTCGCGCAGTGCGCTCCAAAACTCTTGTGTCTGCACCGCCACTGTACTTTGTTGTCACACCCACCTTAGACTGTTGTTTCTGCTTCACTTATCTCTGCGTTCGTTGACGAGGCATGGCCGTCGACATCTTGTCATCTACGCATAGTTTCGTTGTTCTTCAACCACTTTTCATAGACGCTAACGATAGTAGCATGCGAACAGCAAACCTGCTTCGCCTTTTCCAAAATGCTTCTTTCCGGGTGTTGGATCCTAACAATCTCCTCTTTGTCAAGGTCGCTTACGTCAGTCGATGTACAACCCGTATTCGTCACTAGAATTATTTCGGATACATCTCTGCTCAGCTTATAAATGTACCTCCACGCGTCATGGTCCCTCAGCGCGATCTGGTAACATACAATCTCTCGGTTGGCTGTGGTCGCAATGGATTTGGCTTAACAAAGGATAATAACGTAATACCTCCGTGTGTTGTTCACTTCACTGCACCATCATGATTATACTTCGGAGCGAGCTAACGAACACTGCACAGACGGATGTTCTAAGTGACCAGATGTCACTCCTCTTTCCCATCATGTGTGATGGAATGGGACTGCGGCCAGTCGAACAGTTGAACAGATAGATACCAACACCCGTAATTTTATGTAATAATAATATTTAGCTACCAGTCTCGGTGCCCATTGGCACCATCTTCACGCCCCTATACACGAAACTAGGTAAGTCATGTAGTCGTTTCGTTATTGTCGTTAGAGGTGTGTGAAGGGTTCACATCTATCGAAATGTTTTAAGTCTACAGAAACCTGTTGGATATCGTAGTCCTACAGCAACAGAAACGACTAGATCACTTACCTAGTTTCCTGTATAGGGGCCTGAAGTTGGTGCCAATAAGGCAACGAAACTGGTAGCTAAATAAAATTGTAAAATAAAATTACAGCTGTTGGTGTCTATTTTCTTCACAAGATATCAATAAATTTCCTACGAACTGAAAGTTTGCCTCACTAATATCTCTCGCACCAGAGCCCACAGGCGTTGAAGGGATGCACTATCATCACATTATCTATGCGATTTTGCGCGTGACGACTTCGCGCGCAGCAGCTGCCGTGAGGGTATCTGCAAGGTCAGTTTCAGGTGAGCGCGGGGTGCACAGTCGCACATTGGAGACGGGAAAATAGGCGTACACATTAGTAATTTCGGTTCACGTCAGTTCTGTGTGAGATGAGACTACATATCACATTTTACGGCGAACAAAATGAATCAGAAAAGCAATAGCTGACTCTAGTGGAGACGTGGAATCGTTGAATGCTAATGTATCGTACATGAACTTTAGACACGGTTGGAACGTTGTCTGTTAACTTAAAGTATAATAAATGCAGCGTCTAGCGCAAACTGTTTTGATTTAAAGAGACCTTGTTCGTTATTTTTTACGTGTCTCTTAGTTACGTGGAATAGTGAGAATAGAAGTTGGGTAGGTCACATGCCACTTACACACATGACTAGGAACTTTATTACAATGATACGTGAAGCTTGAGAGTAAATGTATCCGCCAGAGCTATCAAGAGTTCGATGCCAAATCAACACGACAGCAAACGAAAGAAGCTAGTATCCAGTAACATTAATTTAAAATTGGCGGAGGGCTCTGCAGTGATGTTGATAAGGAAGTTCTGAAACACTATTATGAATTTTTTTCTTGGATCGTTAGATGAATAATATGCTGACTCACTGCTGTTAGACACTGCCAGGACATGACATGCTTTGAAAAACTTGTTACAACTTCTAAAACCATAAATTTAGAAACAACGACGTTTGCATAGGAGGCTGTGACTGACGAAATGGTTAACACTTTTGTCATTTTACACAATTAAAGCGCTTCAGAACGTTAACTCCTATCGACCCACAGTGGCAGTATCACAATCGTAAAATGGAAGCAGTAACTGATGATCAGAACGACACATAAAGCTTTGTCATACCCACAAATGAAATTGTATTCGCAACCAGTTCTTGATGCGCATCCCCTTATCACCACTGGAATGGCCAGCAGTGTTTACAGACATAAAGTCAATCCAGCTTGTTAGGACACTGATGGTTTGGCAACAGCCTCAGGAGCGTACTCAACACACTCTTCAGAATCATGTTGTCTACTATGAGGAAGAGCACTAGGCGACGTTAGCATATTTGTTACTCCCTCGTCTCCTGTGTACCGAAGACTCAACCGGATGTTGATGAATCAGCGATACTATGGTTGACGTATTCGTCGCGAGAGAATTCAGCAGTTGTGTGACGTTTTAGAACTTTTAAATGTCAGTTATTACTGAATGTCAGTTGTACATTTTTTTTTGCAATTAATCAGTTCCGATCTCTGTAGATCATCTTCTGATCTAGTAAAAAGTAAAACTATAAATGTACTCTCAATTACAAAAAGTAAAAAAGTCTTTTGCGTAACTGTAGATGTAACAATCTGTGAAATACTTTCGTACTGTTTGTAAAATAATAGACAGTACTTATGCTGTTTACTTTCATTTTAATTCTCAAGATGATCCAGTGAGATCGGAGCTAGCCGTACTGTAAAAAAAAAGTGCAGTTGAGACAAAAATAACAGAGTTACAAATTTTTAAAATAACAATGAACAGCCGACTTTTCATTAAAAATTATAGAAGCCCCTAATATACTAAATTTAATCGTTTATATAATTCTATTATTTATTTCTAATCGCTAGAGAAAAGAGTGAAACTGAAAATAAATGACGTTTCTTCCGTTTTATGTTAGGTCCATAACACCTCATTGTTAGACTTATTGAGTTTTTCAATTTAAATATATTTATTTATTTGTTTCTTAATGATGTGCTATTGAATTCCATAGGAAAAGTCTTTCATTTTAGGAGCGTAAGTCGATATATTTTTCAGCAACAAAGAAAATATTCAAACAGCTTACTGCAATGCAACCGTGTAACATGAAACGTGACAAACGGCGATATTTCGGCAGGTGAACAGCTCATTTCCAAAGCACAAATGCAAAAGTGGATCACTGTGCACTGTGATCTAAACACCACAGCGATCTATAGTTGCATTTGTGCCTTAAAAATTGTGGTGTGTTCTATCTATAGCTGCTAGAAAACAACTCGCAATCCCACTAAGATCACGGTAGATTTGCACTTATTGCGAGCTCTTAATGGAGTGACATCTGTTTTACTACGATCCTACCTCGTTTGATGTGATCAATCACCAGAGCTGAATTCAGGATGGAAAATACAAGGGTGTGCAGCGTTGCAAGATAACGGAGCGCTCGTATCGTATAGCGCCAAATTTTACTGATTATGCTTCCATTACCGTTCCTCTGCGAGGAGCGTAAATTACTAAACGCCGCTTTGCTAGCTGAAAGCACGCTGTATAACATCTAGTTACGTTTATCATGACATTAACGTGAACCAATGGTGTTGGAGGATTACTTCTATCCAATAACCTCTCATGAAAGGCAATCCACTGGAGTGGCGTTTACGAGAAAGCTCTTCGCTCATGGAGGAGATCTCTGGAGCAGGAGGAGAGTCACAAATAAATTCGGGACCGCATGTTTCAAATATTTTATCTCCAATTACAACACTCTAAGAACTTGAAAAGGGTTGTAGCAAAAATGATTTGTCCCCTTAACTGAGGAGAAACCTCGGCTACAATTTAAATGTGAACAGATGGACACATTAGATCGTTCAGAATAGTCACAGCACCCATATAACATATATAAAATGACGCTCTCTCTCTCTCTCTCTCTCTGAGGCTCCGGCTTTTGAACGAAGTATCAAAATTTGTAAAAGTCGAACTGTTAATGAATTTAGTTCTCTTGTCATTGAGAAATGGAGCAACAGTCATTGTTGATGGTGGCGCGATTTCTTCCTACTGCATCTCATACCTATCTAAAAAGAATGCAATGATTTCAGAGGGAAATTGGCTTCTCAAGTTTTTATCATTTACTAGCAGTAGTAATTTAACATCACCATCACTTTTGTGGGGCCTGCATTACGGACGTGAGAGCAGCAGATTCACAGTTCGGATACAATGGCCCGACCATACGTGATTTGTGCTTACTCATCGAAATGATCTCAGTGACATGCTTTGCTTATGGCAGAATGAAACCAATGGCTGAAAATGAATTGAATTCGGCACAATGTGTCTCTGTTGAGCACGCGGTTCTGGATAGCTTTTCTGAAACAAATATTACAAACCATAATCCATGTAAAACTTAATGACTGCGGGGAGAACTTTATAAATGATAACAAGAATGTAAGACAATTTTGACATATTTAATTATAAATTAAATCTGTATCTACTACAGAGACACTTGCACAAAATGTCCGCTCAATTCGATGGAGACAAGAGAAGTCGGGAGATTCTGTTTTCTGACAGGAGTTTCGCAACTCGCTTTTTCTAAAACGTATGGGAATACAATTCCTACAACTCGTTTCAGTCACAGCCTCATTTCTAATATCGTTGACCTAAATTTAGAGTTCCTACATGTTTTTTACATTTCTCATATATAATTTGAAACACTTCTTTAGTAAAAGAGCGCAGTTCGCGCAACAAAAAGACTTTCAAATAATTCATACACAAAAAGGTGATTTTCTTCAAGTAATGCTTCAGACAGGAAGAAGTCCACGAACAGGAAAATACAAACAATGTAAAACTTTGGTAACAGAGACAATATTGGTAAAATTTACGTTTGGATAGTAAGGAGACAGGAACTACGATACTCGCTTTTTTTTTCAGGAAAGAAACTGAGATTGAGCACTGAAGAATATCCTGTGGGTGACCTCGTGATGGCGTCGAAGTTAGATGAAAGGGGGTGTCGTTCTAAGTACATGTGTCTGCAAAGTCGCAGATTAAAGGGGACGATGAGAAGAACCAGAATCGGGGAGGAAGATCAATTTCTTTGTAACGTCAGAGCCTGGAATATAAGGGCTCCCATCATCATGTGAAAAAAGTTCGGAGACTGATAGAAACATGTATGAACAGGCATCAAGTTTTTTGGATTTATACATTAGTGAATGTTCTAAATGAGACCTGTTTTCTTTACATTCCTCTAAAAAAGGTGAAAAGTAAGTCATCCAACTAAATTGTTTGTTTCGTTTATGTAGACTGCTGTACACCACATGTTCAGTTTCATGCTAGTGCTGTGGCAATGTAGAGTTCTTTAAGGGAAGAAAACTATCTCTGCATGCAGCAGTTTTCTGCTACTCAGCTCCTTCTATCAAACTGACCCATGAAAAAATATTTTTCATCCTTTTCGTTCGGTACAACTTCATCTCATGTCTTTTTTTTTTTTGCAATCAATATCGCTTGCAGCTTTGTCACACTGACTTTGTTTTAGAGTAGTAAAAACATAAACAGAATGAAAAGTAATTTCGTTTTTAAATATGAAAACGAAAACATCGGTTTACTGCATCGTAATCGTGTGTCCGTAGGCTTACCCTTCCTTTCTCCCCTGATACACTCTTTCCTCCGTTGAATACCCTGTTGTCGTCTAGGTGAATTGTCTAACAGCGGTGTTTCAGCGGATCTGATGCCGTTTTTTATCATTTTCGTGCCCTGACAAAATCGCTTACTTAGTTCTTCACTGAAATCACACAAGCGATTTTGGTCGTTTTTGTTGCCTTAGAAAGTAGTAACAACCTTCCTAAATTATACTTAAGCTTCTCTCTTACTGTCAGTGATTTTCTTATTCAAAGTCGGATCGGACATCATTTTTAGATGTCACGTCCATCAAACATGTCCTATTTCAATTTATCTTCCCATGATGAGGAAACATATCGCAGAAATACTTAGTATCCATTTAGCTAAGACTTTCATTGTGTCTGGTTGTGCTAGTTAATTGAGACTTCTGAGCCAAACCTCGTTTTCCTCTACACGCCAACCCCCCCCCCCCCCTCACCACGCACGCACATATACACGCGCACAACACACACACACACGCACACACACACACACACACACACACACACACACACACACACAATTACTGACAATTCCTTGGTGCTTCGGGATGTGGCATATCAAGTGATCCCTTGTTTTAATCTACTTCTGCCATAATTTTTTTGGCAACGCATCAATCTTCAGTGCTCTTCTGTAGCAGCTAATTTCAAAAGCCTTTATTCTCGTCTACTCAGTCATTTACGTTCGAGGCTGCCCTCCAATAAACTATCCGCAACAATTAAATCGATAACCACATTCTTAAACTCATTATTGTTAATTGAAATAGTTTATGAAATATGTATATTATTAAAAGCACTCAAATGGATTCTAAAACTATTCAGTGCTAATTGTACAAAAGTGGACGATACGGGTTTATTAGTTTGATGAGATTTTTCCGTCATTAGTTTGTGTTAACGTAGATATAATGAAGACACATCGCTAGCCATTGAAATTGCAACACGGAGGAAGGGTAGAAAATAACGAGATTTTGCTTTTGTGCACATACAGAATTAGAAAGAATAGATGATTACATCTGTGGGCGATTTGAGGACGTATAACTTGAAAGATTTAGTACACAGAGTTGCTCTGCAACAACAATGGCTATACTTTGGCTGGACGTCTAGTAGAGCCGTGCTTGGACAACAGACATCGGTATGTCGTTCTTTGCCGCTTTTATTTTGTGCATCATCAATCGTAGTAGCTGGCAAGTGATGGTCTAACACTCTCTCCTCAAACTAAGAAAAGATATATATTGAGTGGGTGAGAGATATGGAGATTGTCTGTCAAGCGCCAACAGTCTAACACTCTCAGTATCGAGGCCGTTGAGGACAGCTACTACAATATACCATCTTAAGTCATCTTGTTTCTGCATAACGTCCCGGGGACTTCAAAGGGGGTAGCACACCGGTCTCGACATATCAGAAAAACAATGGTCAATGTCCAGGTTATTGGTTATGCGAAACAGAGGTGATCGTCTAGTGCACCCAGTGGCATCATGCACGGTCTTTGGCCCTTATGTCTATGGCGAATGGAATGTGGCAACATTTGCTCTCCTCTGAGCCTACGCACATGAGTAGAGTATGTCGATTGTGAAGCTGTTCGTAAAGCCGGGTTTCGTCTTTTCAGCCATTCTTACGTCCAATGTTGTCGTTGGTCATACCTATGGCGAGGAGCCTTTCTCTGTCGCGGGTGAAGCGAAGCTGCTCGAATGGTCGTCATGCTGACAGTACCTGGTGTTCCAGACGTTTTCGTCGTTTCCATGTGGATACTTGTCTCTCTGGCTCAAGGTACCTTAAAGCATTCGGTTTTATTCAGGGTTCCAAAAAAAACACATTAGTGCCCACTCTCTGTGCTACAAAACCCTATTTTTCAACGTAATCTGCTTTCCATGCCATGGCCCTACGCCACTACACTGGGAGGGTTTGCATGCCCGCAAGGTCGGTCGGAGCCAATGTCTTGCTGCACCAATAAACTCCCCACGATTCCATGGAGAGCCTCCCTCATTGCTCTTTACACTCTTCTGTTAGCCGGCAAGAACCCAAGCGGTCACACACCTTTGCATACCCCAACTGGTGTGTTATCACTACCAACAGAGACGTCCCGTTCAGTAGTGACGTGTCTGATTTTGATCTGTCGATCACATAGAATGAGATTGTCCGCACTGAGCTGTGCGCGGCTCGTGTTCATGCGGTTTATTGATTGTCTCCTTCTCTTACGGTACTGCCGCCTCGTTTTCAAAAATGGTTCAAATGGCTCTGAGCACTATGGAACTCAACTTCTGAGGTCATTAGTCTCCTAGAACTTAGAACTAGTTAAACCTAACTAACCTAAGGACATCACACACATCCATGCCCAAGGCAGGATTCGAACCTGCGACCGTAGCGGTCTCGCGGTTCCAGACTGCAGCGCCTAGAACCGCACAGCCACTTCGGCCGGCGCCTCGTTTTCTTATAACATTTTCTGGCGTCACTAACTTTTGCCTTACCTGCTCTGAGTGACAGCAGCAGCGCTTGTCGATAAGTGCACTGTCGTACCATCTCTAGAGCGACCGGTGGTATTTCCTGGTTGTCGTGTGTCTGCAGTCCAGTCGGGACGCAGCAGCAGTGAAGTCGGGGACGGAGCGCCGGTGACGCGCGGACAGCCAGTGCTCGCCGACCGCTGGCGACACACTTGAACTGCCCGACGGAAGGAGACTGGAGCAGGAACGACCGATGATTGGTCGTTCGGTCGGTCGTCTCATCGGGCGATGTGTACTTGGTCCTTTGAAAGTTTCCGGGCCTAGGCAGTCCGTCGGTTAGGGCAGAGCAGCGAGGAAGTCTCTGTGGCGCGTAGTCAGGCCGGAGTCGCTGAGGCGTGCACGCGCGGTTGGAGTTGTGAGGCGCTTCTTGCGAGGGTTACGAAGTTCGTAACCCACCGATCCTGGACACTAAAATTGAGTGCTCACTTAACCTACTATCAAGCCTCAACTGCTATCACATCTCTTCGTCTGATCCTGGTAGACGCTTTCTGGGAGATTCCCGCGAGCAACAACTTGTGCGCATTGAAGTCGACTAGAACTTCAGCCGTCTTCCTGTGTGATGTTTAGCTTAATTTAATTTATTCCTTCATTAATGAAGTGTACCAGCGGTATCTCCTGCCTTGTGGCCGTCGACGTCGACTTGGCTGGATTGGGCACCAGTATCCAGAACGTTGTGCTGTTGACATCTTGTGTCGTTTTGCTGGTCGGGTGGAGCAGATCTGATCTTGTTGGTTGGTTCGTCGGCAGGCTTTCGGTTGGGTTGCCTTCCGATTAAGAGGTTGTCAGTCTGACTGCCTGTCTTACCGAAACGTGCGTTAGTGTTACCTTCCCGCCGGCCGGGGTGGCTGAGAGGTTCTAGGCGCTACATCCTGTAACCGCGCGACCTCTACAGTCGCAGGTTCGAATCCTACCTCGGGCATGGATTTGTGTGGTGTCCTTAGGTTAGTTAGGTTTAAGCAGGTCTAAGTTCTAGGGGACTGACGACCTCAGAAGTTAAGTCCCATCGTGCTCAGAGCCATTTGAATCATTTTTTTTTTTTGTTACCTACAGAGTCAGACACTTGGAACCTTCTGAGCGCCGCTCCTTGTGTTCTACACAGCGATTTCCTTTTTAGTCTTAAGTACTCTGTGTGGCCTTCAGCTGAGTTTTAGCTTATTAAAATTGCAAGGCTTTTCTTGTTAGGCCTTAAGCCATAAAAAAAAATTGTTTCTCGTTCAGTATGTGGCCTTCAGCTGAGTTTCAGCATTTCAAAATTAAAATTGACAGTTCCTTGAGTCTGGGCCTTAAGCCGTAAATTTGTTTGTTTCAAGTTGGTATGTGGCCTTCAGCCGTGTTTTACAAGAAATATTTTAGGATAAAGCCTTCAGCCTTTTCAAATTGAAAGCTCTTCTTCCTAGGCCTCAAGCCGTTAAATTGTTTGTTGATATGCGGCCTTCAACCGAGTTTCAGCCTATTTAGACTAGAACATTGAAAATCTTTGTCTCGGCCTTAAGCCGTAACACTGTTCTTGATTAATGTGTGGCCTTCAGCCGAATTCTATGGGAAAAATTTAAGCTGGGGCTTTCAGTCTATTTATAGTGAAGGTAAAAAATTTCGTTTCTAAAGAAGTGGAACCTCCAGAAGAACTCCTGTACCTCAATTCCTTGCTTAGGACTTGTGCCCTGGTTTTTCGATGTGGCCTTCAGCCGATCTAAATTAAATCAAAGGAGGTCTTTCGTTAAAACCTTCAGAGTTTTTAATTCTTGCTTGTTTGATTGTGCGTTGTAACAAATAAAGTTATATGTTGAGTGCAACTGACAGTAACTTATTTTCGCCCCTTTCCACAAATATAGCCATATCCGCTCTGTCCTGATAGCCTAGGGATTTCACGCGCGTTCCAACATTGCAGGAGTCAAAGCTGTGTGCGTCTGGGCGACACGCGGGAGATCGGACAGGTTTGCGTGAAATTGTTGCCATGATGACAGACATCTCGCCCGGCGGCTCACCGTGCTTTTGTTCACTGCCAGGTTTCCGTAGACATTCTGAAAGCGCCTGTGAATATCAGCGATTATCTGGTTTTCCTCCAAAAGAAACTCAGTGATAGGTCTATGCTTGGAGCGCACCTCCGTTACAGACGACATTTTGAAGGCTACGTGTAGCCCCGCCACATATCGGAACTTCATGAAAATATAGGGACTGAAGCGGGAATACTCTATTATTGTCACACGATGAATTCCGCACTTTTTCCAACCGAAACTGTCTGAGAAGAAAAAGTGTGGCTTTACTTATTGAATGTCCCTCGTAGCTTTGTAAGTAGTCTACACACCGGGGCTTCGTAGGCACTGATATTGTGTTGAAAAATAAAAGTGCTTTTCATTGTATGTTTAGATGGTTTCGCTGTTAGGCCGACGATTTGTCAGATAACACTCGCAACACAGTTGCTTCCACTGCTGCGTTTCAATGTCGAGAGGAAAGGAGCTGTTAGTTGTGCGTGTTGCAGACGAGTGAGTGTGCAGGGGCTGCGCCACACTGGGCTCATGTTTTCAGTGAGAAGGCGGAACTACTGTGATGTCAGAAGTATTGGGCAATTTTGAATGACTATATTAACTGCGGTCCTTATAAATACTTAGTCAAGCATACTGAAGAAAAATCATTATGTTAACTAGCATTTTTGATCTAGTGTAAGCCTTCGAGTATAAAAGATGGAATGCGATGTTCACATCCGTTAGATGACTGATGCTTCTATATAGATATAAGAATAATCAACAATATTTACAAAATCCAAGTGAGAGAAATAAATGTCGAAGGTCAAGAGATAAGTTCGTATTAAGAAGGATATAACCTGGGTTGCAACTGCAACACATTCATATCAAGGCTTTTCATTCGCAGATGCGAAACTCTTAAGGCATGGCTTTGAGAGAATCATCTTCTTAAGGTTTGAAGCTCCTATTGAGGTTTTTACGTGTTTGCGGTTTAAGCCTAGGGTTATTTCGACAATCGGCCTTATGCAAACACTGTTTATTTCTTTTTATTCACCCTAACATATTTCTATCCTATGTGTCATCTTTTGTTGGTCAAATTTTGTTTCTGTGAAGTACAACTCAAAGCTTATAATCATTTATCCGTTGTATGACTAAAAATTATAACGTGTGCATTTTTTTTTCAATTGCTCACCTGAAAATTACATTACTAGTGCAACTCCCTTGTTGTAGATTGGTTTCCGCGTCCTTCTTTGTCGCCGGCCGGAGTGACCAAGCGGTTCTAGGGGCTACAGTCTGGAACGGCGCGATCGCTACGGTCGCAGGTTCGAATCCTGCCTCGGGCATGGATGTGTGTGATGTCCTTAGGTTAGTTAGGTTTAAGTAGTTCTAAGTTCTAGGGGACTGATAACCTCAGCAGTTAAGTTCCATAGTACTCAGAGCCATTTTGAACCTTCTTTGTCGTTTTTGACGGTATATAATATGCAAAGTAGTCATGAAGAATCTCTCTGTGCATTTTTGAAGAACTATTTCGTGGATAGTGGTTATGTCTGTTACTGTACTCACATTTTCGGTCCTGTTGCGTGTCTCTGGTGGATATCTCTTTCTACTGCTGTTGAGTACACTGTTTCGACGGTGATATTTATAAAATTTTGCTCATAACTTTACCTCACAGCTATTTTCCACAAAACGTGATTTGAGCTGACACTTTTGTCTCCATACTCATAGAGAGATGCTACGTTGTTGTCGCCGCTCACTTGTTCATAATTTGCCTCATGTTTAATGCGGCACTACTTCTGAACGTTTCATGAGAACTAATGTGGTGTGTTTGTCGGGGTGGGGGAATGGAATATAGGTCATGTGATTTATTATGATGTGATGTGTTGACGTGTATGTGTATGTGTATATGTGTGTGTGTGTGTGTGTGTGTGTGTGTGTGTGTGTGTGTGTGTGTGTAAAATGAGAGAGGGTGAGACAGCGCAAGAGAGATGGCTACATTTGAGAATGTTTGATTATCAAGTTTTGTGTGGTGAGGTTGCTTTGTACAGATCAGTGAATGATCCAAACAGTGTTTTGTTGCATAATGTAATATTTTCATTCAAGACTTTCTTTCATTATATCACTGCTTTCGCTAGAGCCTATTGCTTTCTTTGACGATCTTAAGATCAGTGTCAATTATGTTTGGGTATGGATTTCTTGTATGAGACGATTTGCAAAAGTGGAGTGTGTAATGTCACTTTTTAAGACTCTAAGATGTTCAGAGTATCTCGTTTTGAAATTTCTGCCTATTTAGCCTATGTAGACAGGTTGGAATGAATTACAGGATTGCTGATAGATTTCAGCTGTAGAGAATTGGTCTGTGGAGGTGTTCTTAGTGTTTAGATTTTTCTGTACTGTGTTGTTTGTGCGGAACGATATTTATAGCTCTTGTTTATTCAGGATTTTCCCCACGCCGGGGACGTTAAAATACGTGCAAATAAGCATGGGCAGTTTATATAATAGAATGTAGCTTAACAATAAACGAAGACGAAATTGATGGGTAGTAGACTGTGTAATAACTACTTGCTTAGTTGAAAATTTGGAACGATACATTAGTGAATAAAATGAAAGAATTCTTCCAGAAAATAAGAGTACAGAAAATTGCTAAGGCAGAGTGACACAGACGAAGAAAATATTCTACAGTAACACCGTATATTAATATGGAACTGAGGAAGAATTTCCTAGAAATATTAACCTGGAATAGAAGAGGGAACAAGGACGATTTGAAACCCGGAGAAGAAGCAACTAGACGTATTCAAAATGGGTTGCTGTTGCAGCATACTAGAAACTAATTTTAACTATAGATTACACATTGAAAAATTATTAAAAAGAATACATAATGGAAGAAGTCTATGAAAGACACTTAATAAAATAAGGTACATGTCAGCAGGGGCAGATGTCCTTAACAAACCATACAGAATGTTGAATGTAGTAGGAAATGGAAAGATTAACATCAGGTAGGCGAAGACAGGTAGAGTGAAAGAAGTTGAAAGACTGGGGAAAGGCGTATCAGGAGGAAAATTAATTATTTTACGACGTGATGGTATTGACTAATTCGAATAAAACATTCCACATAACGTGTGTCTCGTTTACATTGGTTACAGAGACATAGCGTTTAGAACGTAGCCCAGACAGATACTCACGGAAGGTGTTAAGCAAAGGTGAATGATTAAGTTCAAACATGATTTTCGTATATTCGACCTCCGACTTCAATGAAGTTTCGGATGCCCTTGACAACACCACGTTTAGCTCATCTTGAGCTCGTCTTGGCGTTCTTTTATGATGCAGTACTGTTCGTCATCCAAACGATAATTTCGCAGTCATTGTTGTGATCTTCTGTCCGAAGATTGGTTTGATGCGGATATCCATCTAGTCTCTCCGAATAACTCTTACTACCTACGTCCTTCTGAGTCAGCTTACTATATTCATCTCTTAGTCTCTCTTTGCGATTTTTATCCCACACACTTCCCTCTAGTACGAAATTAGTGACCCCTTCATGTCTCAGAATGTAACCAATCAATCGCTCTCTCCATCAACCGATGGAGAGCACGAAATGTTCTGTTGTTGTTGTTGTAGTCTTCAGTCAAGATACTGGTTTGATGCAGCTCTTCATGATACTCTATCCTGTGCAAGCTTCTTCATCTCTGAGAAACTACTGCAACCTACATCCTTCTGAATGTGTTTAGTGTTTTCATATTTTGGTCTACCTCCACGATACCCTCCAAAACTTAATTGGTGATCCCTTCATGCCTCATAACATGGCCTACCAACCGGTCCCTCCTTTTAGTCAAGTTGTCTGACAAATTTATTGTCTCTCCAATTGTATTACCTCCTCATTAGTTACGTGATCTACCCGTCTAATCTGTAGCATTCTTCTTCAGCACCTCATTTCAAAACCTTCTTTTCCCTACTCGTCCAAACTTCCACACATGGCTACATTCCAGACAAATACTTTCAGAAAAGACTTCCTGACACTTAAGTCTATATTTGATGATAACAAATTTCTCTTCTTCTGAAACGCTTTTCTTGTCATTTCCAGTCTTCATTTCATATTCTATCTACATCGGGCAGCATTTGTTACTTTGCTGCCCAAATAACAAATCTCGTCTACTATTTTAAGTGTCTCACTTCCTAATCTTGTTCTCTCAGCATCGCCTAACTTAATTAAGCTACATTCTACTACCCTTGTTTTGCTTTTATTGATGTTCATGTTACGTCCTTTCAAGACACCGTATGCTCCGTTCAACTGCTCTTCCAAGTCCTTTCCTCTCTCTGACAGAATTGCAAGTCATCAGAAAATGTCAAAGATTTTGTTTCTTCTCCCTGAACTTTAATTCCTACACCATTTTTTTTTCTTTCAGTTGTTTTACTGCTTACACAGTGTACAGGTTGAGTAACGTTGGGGATATGCTACAACTCTATCTCACTGCTTCCTTTTCATACCCTTCGACTCTTGGAACTGCCGTCTGGTTTATACAGGGTGTTACAAAAAGGTACGGCCAAACTTACAGGAAACATTCCTCACACACAAATAAAGAAAAGATGTTATGTGGACATGTGTCCGGAAACGCTTAATTTCCATGTTAGAGCTCATTTTAGTTTCGGCGTCTTAGGGAGCACGGAACATTCCAGCCTATGACTCGCGACTGGGGAAGACCTAGGACGACGAGGACACCTGCAATGGACGATGCAATTCTTCGTGCAGTTGACGATAACCCTAATGTCAGCGTCAGAGAAGTTGCTGCTGTACAAGGTAACGTTGATCACGTCACTGTATGGAGAGTGCTACGGGAGAACCAGTTGCTTCCGTACCATGTACAGCGTGTGCAGGCACTATCAGCAGCTGATTGGCCTCCACGGGTACACTTCTGCGAATGGTTCATCCAACAATGTGTCAATCCTCATTTCAGTCAAATGTTCTCTTTACGGATGAGGCTTCATTCCAACGAGATCAAATTGTACATTTTCACAATCAACATGTGTGGGCTGACGAGAATCCGCACGCAATTGTACAATCAGGTCATCAACACAGATTTCCTGCGAACGTTTGGGCAGGCATTGTTGGTGTGTCTTGATTGGGCCCCATGTTCTTCCACCTACGCTCAATGGAGCACGTTATCATGATTACATACGGGATACTCTAGCTGTCCTGCTAGAACATGTGCCTTTACAAGTACGACACAACATGTGGTTCATGCACGATGGAGCTCCTGCACATTTCAGTCGAAGTGTTCATACGCTTCTCAACAATAGATTCGGTGACCGATGGATTGGTAGAGGCGGACCAATTCCATGGCCTCCACGCTCTCCTGACCTCAACCCTCTTTCATTTATGGGGGCATTTGAAAGCTCTTCTCTACGCAACCCCGGTACCAAATGTAGAGACTCTTCGTGCTCGTATTGTGGACGGTTGTGATACAATACGCCATTCTCCAGGGCTGCATCAGCGCATCAGGGATTCCATGCGACGGAGGGTGGATGCATGTATCCTCGCTAACGGAGGACGTTTTGAACATTTCCTGTAACAAAGTGTTTGAAGTCACGCTGGTACGTTCTGTTGCTGTGTGTTTCAATTCCATGATTAATGTGATTTGAAGAGAAGTAATAAAATGAGCTCTAACATGGAAAGTAAGCATTTCCGGACACATGTCCACATAACATATTTTCTTTCTTTGTGTGTGAGGAATGTTTCCTGAAAGTTTGGCCGTACCTTTTTGTAACACCCTGTATACAAGTTCCAAATATCCTTTCACTCCCTGTATTTTACTTCTGCTACTTTCAGAATTTCGAAGAAAGTATTCCAGTCAAAATTATCAAAAGGTTTCTCTAAGTCGGCAAATGGTATAAACATAGGTTTACCTTTCCTTAACCCATCTTCTAAGATAAAGCGTAGGGTCACTACTGCCTCCCGTGTTGCTGCATCTCTCCGAAACCAAAACTGACCTTCTCCGAGGTTGGCTTCTAACAGTTTTTTTTATTTTTCTATAAAAATCCGTGTTGTTCTTTTACAGCTATGACTTATTCAGCTGATAGTTCAGTAATCCTCACACAATCGCCAACAGTTTTCTGTGGAATTGGTATTATTACATTCCTCTTGAAATTTGAGCGTATTTCGCCTATCTCATACATCTTGCGCCCCAGATGGAAGAGTTTTGTCATGGCTGGCTCTCCCAAAGCTATCATTAGTTACGACGGAATGTCGTCTACTCCTGGGGCCTTGTTTCGACTTAGGTCTTTCAGTTATCTGTCAGATTCTTCTAGCAATATCATATCTCCCATCTTAATCTTCGTGCTCTTCCATTTCTATAACACTGCCTTCAAGTTCGCGTCCCTTGTATAGACGCTCTATATACTCCTTCCGCATTTCAGCTTTCCATTCTTTGATAAGTTCTGATTTTCCATCTCAGCTTTTGATATTCATACAGGTGGATCTCTTTTCTACAAAGCTCTTTTTAATTTTCCTGTAGGTGGCTTCTATCTTTCACCTTGTGATATATGCTTGTAAATACTCAAATTAGCCCTCTAGTCTTCCTTGCTTCCATCTTGCACTTTTTGTCAGTTTCATTTTTAGACCTTTGTATTTCCTTTCTCCTGCTTCATTTGCTGTATTTTTGTATTTTATCTATTCAGAAGAATGCTGAAGATTAGATGGGTAGATTACATAACTAATGAGGAGGTTTTGAATAGAATTGGGGAGAAGAGAAGTTTGTGGCACAACTTGACAAGAAGAAGGGACCGGTTGGCAGGACATGTTCTGAGGCATGAAGGGATCACAAATTTAGCATTGGAGGGCAGCGTGGAGGGTAAAAATCGTAGAGGGAGACCAAGAGATGAATACACTAAGCAGATTCAGAAGGATGTAGCTTGCAGTAAGTACTGGGAGATGAAGAAGCTTGCACAGAATAGAGTAGCATGGAGAGCTGCATCAAACCAGTCTCAGGACTGAAGACAACAACATCATCTATTCATGAGTTAAATTCAATATGTACCGTGTTATCGAAGGATTTCTAGTAAATTTCGCCCTTTTTTTACCTATTTTATCATCTGCTGCGTATTCCTCAGTAAGTGTAAAATTTCTCTTGAGGGATTACGTCTGCCAAATAATAGTGTTTTCTACTTCGTCCTCAATTTGTCCATTTGCGCGTTCAGATGAGACACGACCGCACCAGTCTCAAGCAGTTCACTGAAAACGCGAATAATCACTGTTGACTGTGATAGCCTGCGTCTAGGAAATCATCAGCCGTATTTTGTACAAGCAGTAGCAGCACTTTTTTCATCACACAACCCGTAAACAAATAACATACCGACAAACACAGCATTTGTAAATATGAGCGGAATACTCAAAGTATACCGTAGTTTTAGCCAACGAATCATAATCATAATTTGAAAATTCAGTTAAGTAAATTGAAGCACAATTTCACAACCTGAACTTTTAAATTAAAATGAAATCGGTAAATAGACCCACAGGAACTGGAGTACCAACATGAGAAATTAAAAGTTCACTGTTAAAACAGTTCTATCTCCGTAACCAGTGAAAACTAGATACGTTTTATATGGGAATTTTTATTTGAATTATTCGTTACTACTACCTCTCAATATATTTAGTGTTTCTCCTGAAATATTCCGATATAACCGTATGAAGAGTTATATCTTTGTTCCTTTGAAATGAATAGTAC
This sequence comes from Schistocerca serialis cubense, assembly GCF_023864345.2. Taxonomy (NCBI): domain Eukaryota; kingdom Metazoa; phylum Arthropoda; class Insecta; order Orthoptera; family Acrididae; genus Schistocerca; species Schistocerca serialis. Next base: position 173,399,940 of record NC_064641.1, read on the forward strand.
ATACGCATTCATATTATTTACGGTTTCACGTTAATGAAGAGAACAAATAACCTACTTTCCAATAAAATACTAGCTAGTAGCAGACATGAATTAACCTTTTCTTCATGAAAATTTATCGTCCTTTTACGTTTCTAATTTCCTGTCCTCATTAAGGTGACTTGTAGCGGTAGCACTAACAATGGCGCAAAATGATAAATGGAAGACTGTAAGCTACAAATCAAAAACAATTTGCCGGTCGGAGTGGCCGTGCGGTTCTACGCTCTACAGTCTGGAACCGAGCGACAGCTCCGGTCGCAGGTTCGAATCCTGCCTCGGGCATGGATGTGTGTGATGTCCTTAGGTTGGTTAGGTTTAATTAGTTCTAAGTTCTAGGCGACTGATGACCTCAGAAGTTAAGTCGCATAGTGCTCAGAGCCATTTGAACCATTTGAAAAACAATTTGTCTGTCTGTCTATCCGATCATGAGGAACGTGGTTTCTCTCTTATATCTAATTAGGACCTATGTCATTATATTCACATTTTGATGCATAATTTAAAAGAGGTCTTACGTGTGGTATGGAGTCATAAACTCATAAATAGTGAAAATAGTGAAAATAGTGATTTTATAGCAGGAAATAAGACACGTTATATTCGTTATTCCAAATCTGAGTAAGTAGGGTGAATCACCGGATTAACGTGTTTGGCTTAATGGAGTGAGAGAAAAGACAAGATGTAAGAGAAGAAGAGGAAAGAAGAGAAGTGTGGTGGATCGTGTAATGGAGATAAAAGAAAATAAATGGGCATGACTGACTGACAGGCAAAAGGGGAAAGAATTGTCCTGAAGTGAGTATTTGGTTCTTGATAGATATTTTTCGTGAAAATTAGAAAATTTTGACATCACATTTTATTTGAAATTCAGTGTGTATGAAGTGGTAGGGAGCTTGGATCTGGTGGTAGTAAGGTGCTCAGCCAAAATTAAAAGAAAAATTATATAAATTTGCATCAACGCCATTTTAGCAAAAAAACAAATTTCAGGAGCCATTACTCCCATAAAATTGTTAATAATGCCAACCATGAAAATGACAATATATATCAAACTTGTACACATAACCTTATGATAAACAACAAAAGAACCAACGGTAGCAAATTCAGTAAGATAGGTCACAAAAGTGCTTAAAACAAACAGTGCTTTAACATCAGGTTATCAGCTAGAGCTAGCTGACACACTGCTCGGTCCCTTCAGATGTGAAACACACACACACACACACACACACACACACAAACACACACACACACACACCGTAAACAATAACATGACATAACCACAATTGCATTGCAGAAGATCTCACAAGGGCCTTACAACTTAAACTTAGTGATACAAGTAATCTTCAAATAAAAAAAATTACTATAGCAATTTGAAAGGAACAAATAATGCCAAACGACTGCCGATTTTAACATATGGACAGTTAAACGAAAACACATAACTGAAAAAGTTAATTTCTTGTAAATGGATGAATACAGAATGAGACTTTTGCAAAACAACAAAAATATAAAATTCTGTTTCCCATTTACAAGAAGGCTCAGAATAACTCCTGCTTGAACTACTGTGATGAGCCACATAAAAATTTAAGGCAAATTTAAGCGTCATTGACGAAAAGTAAGCGACTTTATAAACGAGTACTAAAACTGAATTTCGGTCAACGAAACGCTGTGATTTCGTGAATTCCAACAGCCTTTTGCGCGTAACTACAAGTAACGGAGGTGCTCATCATATTACTTGGCACATTTGTCTGAGGCTGCAAGTAAAGTGTGGCATCACAACATTCACAATATGACCAACCAGGTCTCGGTCCCCGGTAATCGACCCCAGGACTATTCGAACGGTCAGCAAACATCGAAAGTAGGAACGAGTGCGCATGCGCATAAGTGAGCTCGACGGGCGACTTCAGGCCCTTTCTCGAGTTGTGGGTCAACCTGTCGCTTGTAAAGGCCGATCAAGGAAGTTTCTGAGCAATAGATTTTAGATCGCCCAGGGCTCAGTTTGCAACTGTTTGTGCAGTGTTATCGCTATTATTACGTGCAGTATATTACTTTATTACGTAACAGATCCATAGTAGTGACTGTCTAAAATGTCGACGGTATTATTTAATCCTTCGTCGCAGTATAATAAACTGCCTGAGGCTGCACGCAATCGTTCTATCGGATACCACTTACTAGGAGACCTTGCGCCCGTCGGCGACGACATAATTAGCTGTTTCGCGGAATAATGGCTCATTTATTAATACTGTCCCCGACGCGGCGATAATCGATAGTGTGTCCAGCCGGCGGTGACCGTGCTTGCAGCATGCAGCGTACGCTAAGCGGCCAGCGGTTTAGCGGTGCAGGCCGCGGCGGAGTGCGCTGATTGGCTGGCACAGCGCGCCGTCATGTGTGCGGTTTGCGCCTAGTACTCTGGCCAAACGGCGCATGTCCAGCAGCAGCTGACTGGTAGTCTGTCAACCGCCTGATCCAGCAGACAGTACAGTCAGCGGCCCACTAGAGATCAGAAACGAAGCGGGTAAAGGGACAAGCGTTGCGGGATGCATTCCCTAGTCATCAAGGCGCCGCTGTTACTGCAGTGTTATACCTGCTACATACGTTCCCGCGAGTATAATTAGTCTGAAAAAGTAGTGATGCGGGCGCTTCACACTCGTCAACTCTTTCCCTCTTTTTGAAGCGTGAAAGAGTGTAAATCTACTCATGACATACACTACTTGCCATTAAAATTGCTACACCACGAAGATGACGTACTACAGACGGGAAATTTAACCGACAGGAAAAAGATGCTGTGATATGCAAATGATTAGCTTTTCAGAGCATACACACAAGGTTGGCGCCGGTGGCAACACCTACAACGTGCTGACATGAGGAAAGTTTCCAACCGATTTCTCATACACAAACAGCAGTTGATCGGCGTTGCCTCGTGTACGTTGTTGTGATGCCTCGTGTAAGGAGGAGAAATGCGTACCATCACGTTTCCGACTTTGATAAAAGTCGGATAGTAGCCTATCGTGTTTGCGGTTTATCGTATCGCGACATTGCTGCTCGCGTTGGTCGAGCTCCAATTACTGTTAACAGTATATGGAATCGGTGGGTTCAGGAGGGTAATACAGAACGCCGTGCTGGATCCCAACGGCCTCGTATCACTAGCAGTCGAGATGAGAGGCATCTTATCCGAATTGCTGTATCGGATCGTGCAGCCACGTCTCGATCCCTGAGTCAACAGATGGGGACGTTTGCGAGAGAACAACCATCTGCACGAACAGTGCGACGACGTTTGCAGCAAATGGACTATCAGCTCGGAGACCATGGCTGCGGTTACCCTTGACGCTGCATCACAGACAGGAGCGCCTGCGATGGTGTACTCAACGACGAACCTGGGTGCACGAATGGCAAAACGTCATTTTTTCGGATGAATCCAGGTTCTGTTTATAGCATCATGATGGTCGCATCCGTGTTTGGTGACATCGCGGTGAACGCACATTGGAAGCGTGTATTCGTCATCGCCATACTGGCGTATCACCCAGCGTTATGGTATGGGATGCCATTGGTACACGTCTCGGTCACCTCTTGTTCGCATTGACGGCACTTTGTACAGTGGACGTTACATTTCAGATGTGTTATGACCCGTGGCTCTACCCTTCATTGGAGCCCTGCGAAACCCTACATTTCAGCAGGATAATGTACGACCGCATGTTGTAGGTCCTGTATAGGCCTTTCTGGATACAGAAAATGTTCGACTGCTGCGCTGGCCAGTACATTCTCCAGATCTCTCACCAATTGAAAACGTCTGGTCAATGGTGGCCGAGCAACTGGCTCGTCACAATACGCCATTCACTACTCTTGATGAACTGTGGTATCGTGTTGAAGATGCATGGGCAGCTGTACGTGTACACGCCATCCAAGCTCCGTCTGACTCAATGCCCAGGCGTATCAAAGCCGTTATTACTGCCAGAGGTGGTTGTTCTGGATACTGATTTCTCATGATCTATGTGCCCAAATTGCGCGAAAATGTAATCACATGTCAGTTCTAGTGTAATATATTTGTCCAATGAATACCCGTTTATCATCTGCATTTCTTCTTGGTGTAGCAATTTTAATGGCCAGTAGTGTAATTCAGAAACTCTGTGCACGATGTGCAGTGTTGTGTATCACTGACAGGGCGAAAAAGACCGACTCTAACGAAGCTACGATTTCTGATACTCTAGAGGATGTAGAACGAAAATTACTTGAAGGAGAGAACATAATTTCAATTGTACTGCACAAGAGGAAGACTAAAATCTGGAAAAAGTTCAACGCTGTTTTGTACGCTGCAGACGGAAAATAAAGGAAGTTTGAACAGTGCAAACAAAATTGTTATATTGATGTTTATTGTACTTCCACCATGGGACAAAAAGACACAGATCAACGTCACTGTTATCTTCCCGCAATAAAAAAGCGCGCTATCTGTGATTCAACAGCACTCATGTGCTGTGAAGACATGAGACCATTCAGTATAGTTCATGGCTCCAGTTTCGAAAATGTAGCCGAAGTACTCATATCAGCAGTAGCTGAAGTGATTTGTGACGTTAATGTGGAGTCTATATTACCATATCAAACTACGGCTAGGAGTACAGTAAGGGTAGTTGCAGATGCTATTAAAAAGGTGCTGGTTCCACGTGTTGTTATCGCTGCCATTACTGATAAAAGAGCCTATTTCCTGAGGATAATTTAGCTATCCGTTACTTATTTTAGCGTTTTACATATTCTCTATGAGACAACAAAACACCAAGAATTTTAATGAGTGACGCAGTATGTGAAAACCAGAGTTAAAATAAAGTTACTGAATACGACCTTGTAAGCTGGAAAACGGTCGACCGATCCATTAAATAAATCCACGTTTAGTTTCTTCATTCGCTAAAAAAATATTTCAAAAACTGTTGATCCCCAAAAGTCACTGGTAATAAAAGGCTATCGGATCCGAGATTTTCACTGACCAGTTCACTTTGGATGCTGACTTTCGCTATACAGAGTGCGGTAAAATATAAAACGTGGGCAGTGTCAAATGACACTGTGAGGCACTGCGGATGAAAACTAGCGAGAAAACAGAACGCCAACGACTGAATTCGAGGGAAGATGGCCGCGATTTCGTGTAGGAAAACATAAAATACAAGAACTATACAACAATCCGGCAATCTAGCAACCTGAAGAAAACCTAAACTAAGGCACTATAACATAAAGATCAAAACCAAATGTTTGTACGGAATGTCGGAATGACAGCAAAGGGTGGACTGAAAGAAGTAAGGAAGATTGAGTTCGAGATAATTCACAGAATAAGGGCCCGAGAAAAGTATAAAAGAAGATTGCGGTTCAACATCGGGTCCACATCACAGTCCTTAGAGACGAAGTAGAAGCTCGGATGGGGAAGGAAATAAGCCGCATTCCTTCAAGGGAACCATCTAGGAATTTGCCGGGACCGAGTTAGGAAAATTATGGAGAATCTAAATCAGAGTGGCCGGACGCGGATTTGAATCGTCAGCCTCCCGAATGCGAGTCCAGTGTGTTAACCCCTGCCTCATCTCTCTAGGTCTTAGGATAATAGAGGGATTGTATAGGCTTCGAGAAAGAGAATATTTATACTCGTAAAATTAACAGCTGATGGACTCAATAAGGCAACGACGATTAAAATTCTGTGGACACCGTTGAAAATGGATGCAGCCCGACTAACGAAGTAGGTTTTTAGTGTATTGGGCAAGAGACCTAAAGTCACTGATAAATGGTTCGATTAAGTAAGGAACGACCTCGGGAGGAAACATCTCTAACCGACAAATATACAGATCAACAACTTTAACGGCATCCACAATTATCAAACGCAGAACAGCAGAACAGAGAAGACAAGTGGCCAGAGAAGGAATGCAACGCTTTTGGTTTGCAAAACAGGCTTACAGGAATAGAAATTTCTTATTGTTACTTGATATGATGACCCTATACGAGAGTTTACGTCAGTGAATGATACAGTGCTTTAGTATAACGTTCAAGAAATTGTAGTTCAGAAAGATGTAGCCATTGAAAAGAATACGTCCAAAAATTTGAGAAAGGACACCTCGTGAATAGGCGCCTTCAACTAGCGTAAGTGATACTGTCAGACTTCATGCTCATCCACTGTAAAGTATCCTGTGTTAAGAAGAGCTTGTAAGTTCTAGAATTTGGGGATTGGTATACGTGACTTTTTTGGGGAATGTTGGGTGGACGGGGTTGTGGCGGGGAGGGGGGGGGGGGTTGACATGAGTCCCATGAACGCGACTCCTCCCTAGGATTCGTGCCTAGTTGGTCACCAGCTTCTACTGCTAATAGCTGCCTACTGCCTATACTCATGACATTATATCCAATTTAATAGTAACACCTCCAACTATACACCACAAATTATTTTACTGTGTTTGAAAGACTTCAGGCACCACCGTCATTTCCCTCTCGTATTTTCCATTCGCGAATGCCATGTGGGAAGAATGTCAGGAAGCCTCTATTGTGTGAATTATCAGTCGTCTGACTGGTTTGATGCGACCCGTGACGAATTCCTGTCCTGTGGGAACCTTTTCATCTCGGACTAGCACTTACAACCTACGGCCTCAGTTGACTGCTCGATGTATTCCAATATCTGTCTTCTCGTGCAGTTTTTACCCTCTAGAGTCCCCCAGGTACCATGGAAACTATTCCCTGATGTCTTAACAGGTGTCCTGTCAGCATGTCACTTGTTCTTCTCAGTGTTTTCCATATATGTACTTTTCCTCAACGATTCTGCGGAGAACCTCCTCGCTTCTTACCTTATCAGTCCACCTCATTTTCAGCCGTCGTATGTAGCATCAATATCTCAAATGCTTCGATTCCCTTCCGTTCTGGTTTTCCCACAGTCCATATTTCTATACCATTCAATGCTGTTCCGCACGTATATGCTCATAAATTTCTTCCTCAAAGTAAGGCCTATGTTTGATACTTGTAGAGTTTTCTTAGCCAGCAACGTCCTTTTTTCCCACCGCTAGACTGCTTTTATGTCCTTACTCCGTCCATCATAAGTTATTTTACTGTTTAGTTAGCAGAATTCTTTAACTTCGTCTACTTCGTGATCACCGGTTCTGATGTTAAGTTCCTCGCTATTCTCATTTCTGCTACTTCTCATTGCTTTCATCTTTCTTCGATTTACTCTCAGTCCATATTCTGTACTCATCAAATTGTTGATTCCATCCACCACATCAAATAATTCTTCTTCACTTTGGCCAAAGATAGCAATGTCACCAGCGAATTATATCACTCACCTCCTAGCACTTGGAATTTTAATCCCACTCTTGAACCTTTCTTATACACTCCTGGAAATGGAAAAAAGAACACATTGACACCGGTGTGTCAGACCCACCATACTTGCTCCGGACACTGCGAGAGGGCTGTACAAGCAATGACCACACGCACGGCACAGCGGACACACCAGGAACCGCGGTGTTGGCCGTCGAATGGCGCTAGCTGCGCAGCATTTGTGCACCGCCGCCGTCAGTGTCAGCCAGTTTGCCGTGGCATACGGAGCTCCATCGCAGTCTTTAACACTGGTAGCATGCCGCGACAGCGTGGACGTGAACCGTATGTGCAGTTGACGGACTTTGAGCGAGGTCGTATAGTGGGCATGCGGGAGGCCGGGTGGACGTACCGCCAAATTGCTCAACACGTGGGGCGTGAGGTCTCCACAGTACATCGATGTTGTCGCCAGTGGTCAGCGGAAGGTGCACGTGCCCGTCGACCTGGGACCGGACCGCAGCGACGCACGGATGCACGCCAAGACCGTAGGATCCTACGCAGTGCCGTAGGGGACCGCACCGCCACTTCCCAGCAAATTAGGGACACTGTTGCTCCTGGGGTATCGGCGAGGACCATTCGCAACCGTCTCCATGAAGCTGGGCTACGGTCCCGCACACCGTTAGGCCGTCTTCCGCTCACGCCCCAACATCGTACAGCCCGCCTCCAGTGGTGTCGCGACAGGCGTGAATGGAGGGACGAATGGAGACGTGTCGTCTTCAGCGATGAGAGTCGCTTCTTCCTTGGTGCCAATGATGGTCGTATGCGTGTTTGGCGCCGTGCAGGTGATCGCCACAACCAGGACTGCATACGACCGAGGCATACAGGGCCAACACCCGGCATCATGGTGTGGGGAGCGATCTCCTACACTGGCCGTACACCACTGGTGATCGTCGAGGGGACACTGAATAGTGCACGGTACATCCAAACCGTCATCGAACCCATCGTTCTACCATTCCTAGACCGGTAAGGGAACTTGCTGTTCCAACAGGACAATGCACGTCCGCATGTATCCCGTGCCACCCAACGTGCTCTAGAAGGTGTAAGTCAACTACCCTGGCCAGCAAGATCTCCGAATCTGTCCCCCATTGAGCATGTTTGGGACTGTATGAAGAGTCTTCTCACGCGGTCTGCACGTCCAGCACGAACGCTGGTCCAACTGAGGCGCCAGGTGGAAATGGCATGGCAAGCCGTTCCACAGGACCACATCCAGCATCTCTACGATTGTCTCCATGGGAGAATAGCAGCCTGCATTGCTGCGAAAGGTGGATATACACTGTACTAGTGCCGACATTGTGCATGTTCTGTTGCCTGTGTCTATGTGCCTGTGGTTCTGTCAGTGTGATCATGTGATGTATCTGACCCCAGGAATGTGTCAATAAAGTTTCCCCTTCCTGGGACAATGAATTCACGGTGTTCTTATTTCAATTTCCAGGAGTGTATTTCCGTTATTGCTTCTTCTATGTACAGATTGAACACTATGGGCATAAGAGTGCATTCCTGTCTTAAAGCTTATTCCACGTCGAGAAATCCTATGAAAGGATCTTGATGTTTCTTCAGTCTTGCTACCATTATCATCCTCAACGACAGAACCGCCTCTGTCATGTCCTTACCTTTCCGAAAACCAAAATGGTTTCCGTACGAGCTCTAATATCTATGAGTGTCTCGCCGTGATCGTTTCGCGAGATACGTGTAGGGGGAAGTGGTACATTGCCGAACTCTTGTGGGGACGTATTTTATCGGAACTTCAATAGTAAACTCTACGCACACTGCATCTTCCGCAACGTTTGCCATTGGAATTTGGTGAGTATTCCCGTAACGCTGTGGCGCTTACTACAAGTGCCTTTCTTCGTTGGATCATTGTCTCTTCCAGGACTGCTGGTCAATAGATAAGAATTAGTTGAACCATAGTTGGGTCATTTTTTTATGGAAGAGTCACATTTGCTTCAGACGCTAACAATGAATTTTATCTAGACCTTTGCTTTTCTTAAAATTACTTTAGTGTGATCATTCCACTTCGCCACTGCTAATTATAAATATTTTGCGGCAGTTATAAGTCCCCAGTGATTTATTTTCAATAGCGTAATCGAACGGTAAGGGACCTCTTCTTCTATTTATGCGTAATACGTTTCGTATATTTACGCTTATGGCCAACTGCCAACCCGTAGACCAATATTCGATCTTCTGCAGGCCTTCTTGAATTTTACTACTGTTTTGTGGCGCTGTAATTTTTGTATGGATCATAGCATTGTCTGCGAGCAGCCTCACGGAAATTCCACTACATCAGTTATATGTATTTTAAGTACTAACCAACTCACAAAACTGCTTTGGTGTAACCTTAAAATTATTCTTACTTCTACAGATTTCTTTCCCTTAAAAAATATATATACCGCCCGGTTGCAGTAATGCGGTAACCGTTGACGAGCAGCACTAGTAGTGGTCGGCAAAGACGTTGTGCGAAGATCGATAGTAGCCATTGGATCAAGCACGCCTATCCTATCAGGAGAGAGGCTAAAGACACAATCGTAAGCAACACGCCACCAACGCCCTCTCCACCACAAGTATTTAGGCCACCACCTCTGCTGTGGCGCTTGATTCGGAGGTTCACGTTTCGATTCTACTCGGACTGCAATGGAAAGATGGCCTACTATCGATCTTTGCACTACGTCTTTGCCGACCTTTGTGCTGACGAGAGCTTACGCCAGCACATCATGCAATTTTGTTTAAAAGCTTTCCCGCAATATCGGTTGGATTTTATAATTCTACAAAGTCTGTTGTCGTGTGGATACTTCTAAATGTCAGCTCTGGCGCCGACCTGCGTAGAGGTCCCATTCTTTCAATACTCTGAGGAGGCGCAGTGGCGTTAATCCTGGGGTGATGGTGTGGGAAGCCATCGAGAACGACTACTGGCCATGGCTGGTAATGACTGATGGAATTATGATAGCACAATGGTAAGTCCCGGATAGCTCACATCCTCATGTGTTACCTCTCATACAACAGGACAATAGCTCGTCTGTACATGGCAAGTGTTTCTCTAAACTGGCTGCGTGATGTAATCCTCCCGTCACCAGCAAGATCCACAGATCTGTCCGCGATAGCGCATAGGTGGGAACAGCTCAGACTCAGCGCCAGTCTCTAGGAATCAAGGACGAATTGCAGCGGTTGTGGACCAGCTTACCTTATGAAAGGACATAACGGTATTACGACACCCAAACTGAATCAGTGCATGCAACAGGCCAATGAGCGTACAGAGTCATACTGATAAGTGAGCTCATACTGCCAAGTGCTTTGTTAAACTGACTCTGGACACTGCAGTAAACTCACATACCCTTTCATCTGGCAAAGCTTCGTTTCATTCTTCCCCTGTGTGTGCTTCATTTTCTTTGTGAGGTAGTATTAATCTAAGGTGTTGAAGCCACCGTAAAGAATGGCCCCTCACCCGCCCCCCTCGCCCCCCCCCCCCCTCCACAAGCCCACCTTTCCTTGTTCCTGCTGCGAACAGTGTACAGAAAAAGCGTCTGTTGATAAACCTTCATATAAACTTAAATCTTCCTCATTTTATTTGAGACGCTACGAGATATGTTTAAGCAGTACCTTTTCAATGAACGTACACTCTTGGAATGATGCACAAAGTCTCTCTTCCCAGAAATGTATTTAATGTCTCTGTGACCCATTCGCGCATAATAAACGAATTTGTGACGAAACACGCGACTCGTATTTGCAACTTCTGCGTATTTTCTGTCAGTCTAACAGGAGAAGGATCGCACACTGGGAAGCTATATTTAAGCATAGTCCTAGTGACGGTTTTGTAAGATACTCTCTTCGTGGCTGGAGTACATATCTTGAGGATACTTACAGTGAAAGTCTGCTGACTGCCTTTCCTACGATTTGTGGTCGTTGCACTTTAGATATACCGTAGAGCTGTTTCCAAGAGATTTTTATGTTATATGACCACGTTCACGATTATCGGGAGTGGTGACTAGCTGAGGAAGGAGGTCATCCGGAGCGGCTGTCGAACGGCAGCGGTTGTGATGCTGGCGAAAGCGCGGGCGGCACTGTCTGACGGGTAGCAGCAGCAGCAGCGGGGTGTTCTATAGCGTAGGCGAGAGGGCGCCTGGCGGTCCCTAGAGATTGGTCTGGAGCCCGGAGCTGAACTGCTGTTGAGGGGCTATTCTTCATTATCGAGCCACATTATGTGACTATGTGTCAAAATCCTGGACAACCTTCCCGGGGTCGATTCCCGGCGGGGTCAGGGATTTTCTCTGCCTCGTGATGACTGGGTGTTGTGTGATGTCCTTAGGTTAGTTAGGTTTAAGTAGTTCTAAGTTCTAGGGGACTGATGACCAAAGCTGTTAAGTCCCATAGTGCTCAGAGCCATTTTGAATCTGGACAACCACATTTTGCAGCGTGGACCAAGTCGGGACGTGCAGAAAGAGAGTCCACTAGGTTCCAGAAGGTACCAATAATGACATGGAGCCATGCCAACACCATTGCTGTGGCCATCCGCGGTAGATTTCTCGGTTTAGGAACCTTGGCGTGGGCAGCCCTCCCGAGGTGGCACCATAGATTCTCGATCAGGTTGGAATCGGGGAGTATGTAATTTTTTCGTGGTTTTAGCTTCTGATGGTACTCCACATTTGTTGACTGGAATTGTTGTATCAGTGCGTTTACGGTATACTTTTCAGTACAGAGGTACAGAAAAATTTCACATTAAATTCATGGCGGTGCTCTTTGATCCAGTAATGTACATTGCGAGCTGTGTGACACGTCAAATTTTCTTGCTGGTAGATACCATCGAGCCGAGGAAAAACAAACTGCGTGTTGGGATGAATATGGCCCCCAAGGATATATGAATACTACTGTTGATCCACTGTGGCGCCAAGATGACGAGATCACTCAGGGAATGCCTCGAGAGAACGTTCCCCAGATAGTAATGCTCCCTTTTCCGCCCTTAATTCTTCCCACAGTTGTTGCTGGGTGTTTGCTTTCCGACGTTTCAGCGTGCGTGCCATCGACCACCTGTCCGACAGAGCGCAAAACGTGAGTCCCATGAAAAGGCCACCACTCGTCACTCACCAGAGGTCCAAGAGCGGTACTGGCGTGCAATTTCCAGCCTTCATTGCCAACGAACACCAGTCAGCGGGCTGCCAAGGCCCACCCATTCCCCAGATAGTAATGCTCCCTCTTCCGCCCTTAATTCTTTCGACAGTTGTTGCTGGGTGTTTGCTTTCCGACGTTTCAGCGTGCGTGCCATCGACCACCTGTCCGATAGAGCGCAAAACGTGAGTCCCATGAAAAGGCCACCACTCGTCACTCAGCAGAGGTGCAGGAGCGGTACTGGCGTGCAATTTCCAGCCTTCATTGCCAACGAACAGCAGCCAGCGGGCTGCCAAGGCCCACACGCAGCAACGTTCGCTGAACGGTTGTTGAGGAGACACTGTTGGTAGCCCCTTAGTTCATCTGCACGACCGTTTGCCAGCAGTTGCACGTCTGTTCGCCTATATACATTTCCACAGCGTCGCTCACCCATCCCCTATGGCCCATGGTGCACCAGTTGCCTCGGCGCCGGCTTTGGTTAGTGTCATTTCGCCATGCTTCCATCGTGAACAGTATCCACAGAACTTCAGCTGTCGTTTCACTATTGACTCCATCAGCCGTTTATTGTCTCTGTACATCTCACCTCTTCCTCCAAGTCTATACAATCCACTGTCCTTGAACAGAGAGAGGCGGGGCAATGATTAGCACACTGAACCAGCGTTCGGGAAGTCGACGGTTAAAATCAACTTGCGGCCATCCTCATTTAGGTTCTCACTGATTTTCCTAAATCACAGTGGTACACGAACAGTTTATGAACTTAGCCGTTTCGGAAATGCTTCCACTCTTGACCCGAAAACCAACGATCGTGCACTTTTGGAAGTTAGGTAAATCCCTCTGTTTCCACATTTTGACGAAGACTGTACTCTTTTCCACCCCCCGCCCAGCACTAGGCTTATATGCCCTCCATTACTAATGATGCCACCTGCCACATGTCAACGGTTACCGCATTACTGTAACTGGACGGTATATATTTTTCTTAAAGGAAAGAAATCTGTAGAATTAAGAATAATTTTAAGATTGCAACAAAGCAGTATTGGGACTTCGTTAGTACTTAAAATACATATAACATGTAGTGGAGGTTCTATGAGGCTGTTCGCAGACAATGGTACGTCCTATATGAAAATTACAGCTCCAGAAAATGGTAGCAAAATTCAAGAAGGCCTGCAAAGGATCGAATATTGGTGTAGGAATTGGCAGTTGGCCTTGAGTGTAAATAAACGAAACGTATTATGCATAAATAGGCAAAGAGGTCCCCTGCCGTTCGATTACGCTATTGGAAATAAATCATTGGGCACTACAACTGCTGCAAAATACTTACAATTAGCACTGTCGACGTGGAATGATCACATTAAACTAATTTTAAGAAAATCAAAGGCCTAGATAAAAGTCATTGGAAGCGTCTGAAGGAAATGCGACACTTCCACAAAAGAAGTGACATAACTATGACTCAACTACTCCTTAAGTATTGACCAGCAGTGTGGGAAGAGACAAAGATCCAACGAAGAAAGGCGCATCTAGTAAGCGTGAGAGCGTTACGGAGATGCTCACCAAATTCCAGTGGCAAACGCTGCAAAAGATACGTTGTGCGAAGAGTTTACTATTGTAGTTCTGAGAGAGTATGTCCCAAGAAGAGTTGGGCAACGTACCACTTCCCCCTACACATATATTGCGGAACGATCACGGCGAGAAAATCAGAGATATTAGAGCTCGCACGAAGGATCTGTTAGATGACGATCTGTTTGGTTTCCGGAAAGGTAAAGACACCACAGAGGTAGTTCTGTCGTTGCGGATGATAATGGTAGCAGGATGGAAGAAACATCAAGATCCTTTCATAGGATTTGTGGACATGGAAAAGCTTGTAAGATAGGAATGTAGTCTTTCGGCCCCAGTGTTTAGTCTATACATAGAAGACGCAATGACGGAAGTATAAGAAAGGTTCAAGAGTGGGATTAAAATTCAAAGTGCAAGGAGGTGAGTGATATAATTCGCTGGTGACATTGCTATCTTTGGCCAAAGTGAAGAAGAATTACTTGATGTGGTGGATGACTACAGAATATGGACTGAGAGTAAATCGAAGAAAGATGAAAGCAATGAGATATAGCAGAAATGAGAATAGCGAGGAACTTAACGTCAGAAACGGTGGTCACGAAATAGAAGAAGTTAAGGAATTCTGCTACCTAGCCAACAAAATAGCTTATGATGGACGGAGTGAAAAGGACATAAAAAGCAGACTAGAGGTGGGAAAAAAGGACATTACTGGCTAAGAAAAGTCTACTAGTATCAAACATAGGCCTTACCTTGAGGAAGAAATTTCTGATTATGTAAGTGCGGCACAGCATTGAGTTGTATAGAAATATTGACTGTGGGAAAACCGGAACGGAAGAGAATCGAAGCATTTGAGATGTTGATGCTACACGTGAAGGCTGAAAATACGGTGGACTGATAAGGTAAGATATGAGGAGGTTCTTCGCAGAATCGCTGAGGAAAGGAGTATATGGAAAACACTGAGAAGAACAAGTGACATATTGACAGGACACCTGTTAAGACATCAGGGAATTGTTTTCGTGGTACCAGCCGGAGTCTAGAGGGTAAAAACTGTAGGGCATGACAGATATTGGACTACATCGAGCAATTAACTGAGACCGTAGGTAGAAAAGTGCTAGTCAGAGATGAAAAGGTTCCCACAGGAAAGAAATTCGTCACAGGTAGCATCAAACCAGTCACACGACTGGTAATTCACACAATATAGACTCCCCGACGTTCTTCCCACATGGCATGCGCGAATGGAACATGTGAGGGAGAAATGATGGTGGTGCCTGAAGTCTTTCAAACACAGTAAAATAATTTGTGGTATATAGTTGCAGGTGTTACTATCAAATTGGATATAATGTCGTGAGTCTAGGCAGTAGGCAGCAATTTGCAGTAGAAGCTGGTGACCAACTAAATATGAATTCTATGAATTCTAGGGAGGAGTCACGTTCATGGGACTCATGCCCCCCCCCCCACCCCAACCCCACCAAGATTCCCTAGAAAGTCACATAAACCAATTCCCAAATTCTAGAACTTACAAGCTCCTCTTAACACAGGATACAGTTCAGTGGATGATCATGCAGCCTGACAGTATTACTTATGCTAGTTGAAGGCGCTCGTTCACGAGGTTTACTTCTTTAATTCTTGGACTTATGATTTTCAATGGCTACATCTTTCTCAACTACAATTTCTTGGAACTTATACTAAAGCACTGTAGCATTCACTGACGTAAACTCTTGTATATGGTCATCATGTCAACGAACAATAAGATATTTCTATTTCTGTAAGCCCGTTTTGCAGCTCAAAAGCGTTGGTTTCCTTCGCTGGTCGCTTGTCTTCTCTGTTCTGCTGTTCTGCGTTTGATAATCGTGGAAGCCATTAAAGTTGTTGATCTGTAGATTTGTCGTTTAGAGATGTTTCCTCGCGAGGTCGTTCCTTACTTATCAGTGACCTTAGGTCTCTTGCCCAATACACTAAAAACCTACTCCGTTAGACGGGCTGCATCCATTTTCAACGGTGTCCACAGAAGTTTATTCGTCGTTGCATTATTGAGCCCTTCAGCGTTGTTCTAATCAGAATCGACAGCAGACCAACACCGAAAACGATAGTTCAGGTATACATGCCGACGTCGCAAGCTGAAGATGAACAGATAGAGAAACTGTATGAGGATATTGAAAGGGTAATGCAGTATGTAAAGGGGGCCGAAAATCTAATAGTCATGGGCGACTGGAATGCAGTTGTAGGGGAAGGAGTAGAAGAAAAGGTTACAGGAGAATATGGGCTTGGGACAAGGAATGAAAGAGGAGTAAGACTAATTGAGTTCTGTAACAAGTTTCAGCTAGTAATAGCGAATACCCTGTTCAAGAATCACAAGAGGAGGAGGTATACTTGGAAAAGGCCGGGAGATACGGGAAGATTTCAATTGGATTACATCATGGTCAGACAGAGATTCCGAAATCAGATATTGGATTGTAAGGCGTACCCAGGAGCAGATATAGACTCAGATCACAATATAGTAGTGATGAAGAGTAGGCTGAAGTTCAAGACATTAGTCAGGAAGAATCAATACGCAAAGAAGTGGGATACGGAAGTACTAAGGAATGACGAGATACGTTTGAAGTTCTCTAACGCTATAGATACAGCAATAAGGAATAGCGCAGTAGGCAGTACAGTTGAAGAGGAATGGACATCTCTAAAAAGGGCCATCACAGAAGTTGGGAAGGAAAACATAGGTACAAAGAAGGTAGCTGCGAAGAAACCATGGGTAACAGAAGAAATACTTCAGTTGATTCATGAAAGGAGGAAGTACAAACATGTTCCGGGAAAATCAGGAATACAGAAATACAAGTCGCTGAGGAATTAAATAAATAGTAAGTGCAGGGAAGCTAAGACGAAATGGCTGCAGGAAAAATGTGAAGACATTGAAAAAGATATGATAGTCGGAAGGACAGACTCAGCATACGGGAAAGTCAAACCAACCTTTGGTGACATTAAAAGCAACGGTGGTAACATTAAGAATGCAACGAGAATTCCACTGTTAAATGCAGAGGAGAGAGCAGATAGGTGGAAAGAATACATTGAAAGCCTCTATGAGGGTGAAGATTTGTTTGATGTGATAGAAGAAGAAACAGGAGTCGATTTAGAAGAGATCCAGTATTAGAATCGGAATTTAAAAGAGCTTTGGAGGACTTACGGTCAAATAATGCAGAAGGGATAGATAACATTCCATCAGAATTTCTGAAATCATTGGGGGAAGGGGCAAAAAAACGACTATTCACGTTGGTGTGTAGAATATATGAGTCTGGCGATATATCATCTGACTTTCGGAAAAGCATCATCCACACAATTCCGAAGACGGCAAGAGCTGACAAGTGCGATAATTATCGCACAATCAGCTTAACAGCTCATGCATCGAAGCTGCTTACAAGAATAATATACAGAAGAATGGAAAAGAAAATTGAGAATGCGCTAGGTGACGATCAGTTTGGCTTTAGGAAAAGTAAAGGGACGAGAGAGGCAATTCTGACGTTACGGCTAATAATGGAAGAAAGGCTAAAGAAAAATCAAGACACTTTCATAGGATTTGTCGACCTGGAAAAAGCGTTCGACAATATAAATTGGTGCAAGCTGTTCGAGATTCTGAATAAAGTAGGGGTAAGCTATAGAGAGAGACGGGTCATATACAATATGTACAACAACCAAGAGGGAATAATAAGAGTGGACGATCAAGAACGAAGTGCTCGTATTAAGAAGGGTGTAAGACAAGGCTGTAGCCTTTCGCCCCTACTCTTCAATCTGTACATCGAGGAAGCAATGATGGAAATAAAAGAAAGGTTCAGGAGTGGAATTAAAATACAAGGTGAAAGGATACCAATGATACGATTCGCTGATGACATTGCTATCCTGAGTGAAAGTGAAGAAGAATTAAATGATCTGCTGAACGGAATGAACAGTCTAATGAGTACACAGTATGGTTTGAGAGTGAATCGGAGAAAGACGAAGGTAATGAGAAGTAGTAGAAATGAGAACAGCGAGAAACTTAACATCAGAATTGATGGTCACGAAGTCAATGAAGTTAAGGAATTCTGCTACCTAGGCAGTAAAATAACCAATGACGGACGGAGCAAGGAGGACATCAAAAGCAGACTCGCTATGGCAAAAAAGGTATTTCTGGTCAAGAGAAGTCTACTAATATCAAATACCGGCCTTAATTTGAGGAAGAAATTTCTGAGGATGTACGTCTGGAGTACAGCATTGTGAAACATGGACTGTGAGAAAACCAGAACAGAAGAGAATCGAAGCATTTGAGATGTGGTGCTATAGACGAATGTTGAAAATTAGGTGGACTGATAAGGTAAGGAATGAGGAGGTTCTACGCAGAATCGGAGAGGAAAGGAATATGTGGAAAACACTGATAAGGAGAAGGGAAAGGATGATAGGACATCTGCTAAGACATGAGGGAATGACTTCCATGGTACTAGAGGGAGCTGTAGAGGGCAAAAACTGTAGAGGAAGACAGAGATTGGAATACGTCAAGCAAATAACTGAGGATGTAGGTTGCAAATGCTACTCTGAGATGAAGAGGTTAGCAAGGGAAAGGAATTTGTGGCGGGCCGCATCAAGCCAGTCAGTAGACTGATGACAAAAAAAAAACAAAAAAAAAACAGCGAGTATAAATATTCTCTTTCTCGAAGCCTATACAATCCCTCTATTATCCAAGGATCAAGAGAGTTGAGGCAGTGGCTAACACGCTGGATTCGCATTCGGAAGGTTTAAGATTCAAATCCGCGTCCGGCTATCCTGATTTAGATTTTCCATGAGTTTCCTAAATCGGTCCCGGAAAATGCCGGGATGGTTCCCTTGAAGGACCGCGGCCTATTTCCTTCCCCATCCGAGTTTGTACTCAGTCTCTAACGATCGTGATGTCGACCAGACGTTGAACCGCGATCTTCTCTTTTACTTTCCTAGGGCTCCTTATTTTGTGAAGGATTTCGAACTCAATCTTCTCTGCTGCTCTCAGTCCACCCTTGGCTGTTATTCCGACATTCCGAACAAATATATAGTTTTGATCATTGTGTTATAGTGTCGGAGTTTAGGTTTTTTTTCTGTTTGCCATTATCTTGTATAGTTGTTGTATTTTATATTTTCCTACAAAAAACAGCGGCCTTCTTCCTTCCAATTCAGTCCTTGGCGTTCTTTTCTTTTTTTCGCTAGTTTTCATCCGCACTGGCCCACCGTGCCATCTGACACAGCACACGTTTCTATTTTACCGTACACTCTAGTTATGGGATGATGTGCTGTTCGGCTTTGTTTTCTCGAGAAAAATTTGTAATATTATTCTTTGATCCTCCAGTTTGTTCTCCAGGTGGCCTTCCCCTTATAATTCTCTCCCCACTCTCTTGCGACTTTCTCTGACATGCGGCTAACCTGAAATGGGGACAGTGCATCACCCTGTCGGACTACAGTTTTAATTAAAAAACCTCCGACTTAGGTTTTATCCGGGCCATTCTTTCTGAGCGTCTTAGTGGAATACTCTTGCCACAAGGAAACAGATGCGATCGTTGGCAATAAAACCCGCTACAGCGAAAGTCAGCACCCAGAGTGAAATGGTCAGCGAAAATCTCGGATCCGATAGTCTTTTATTACCAGTGACTTTTGGGGATCAACAGTTTTTGAAATATTTTTTTAGGGAATGAAGAAACTAAACGTGGATTTATTTAATGAATCGGTCGACCGTTTTCCAGCTTACAAGGTCGTATTCAGTAACTGTTTGTGTAAACTCAGGTTTTCACATACTTTGTCACTCATTAAAATCCTTCTGGGTGTTTTGGTGTCTCATAGAGAATATTTAAAACGCTAAAATAAGTAACCGACAGCTATTTTATCTCAGGACGAGTGCTGCAGCACAGCCGAAACGATGATTCTTTTAGTGGCTTAGCGTTTCAACTGTTTTTAGAAGATGACGCGGTAGTACACTACATGTATTTTACTGACAAAATTGTTAAAACAGTTTTACTAAAAATACGTATTTGTACAAAAGTGATGCTTTTGATTTGTAAATATGAAGTTCTTGTAGCACGTAGTGCCGAAAGAATCAATTAATCGGACTTGGAAGACTTTGCACAAGATTACATGAAATATGTTCTCATACGTGTTCAGTATATCGCTTGTAGCAGCTGACGGAAGCCACAAGGTCACTCACCGAAAGACTGGGCAACAGAACAAAATTTCAAAGAAAAACAAATACAAAAAAACAAGGTGAAATGCTAGGTGCCGTCAACTTCTATGTATTCCAATCTCAGTCTTTCCCTACAATATTTACCCGCTACAACCACCAAGGAAATTATTCCCTGATGTCTTGACAAATGTCATGTCATCCTGTCCCTTCTGCTTGCCGATTCTGCACAGAATATTCTCATTCATTATCTTATCGTTCCCCCTCATTTTCAGCATTATAACATCACTCCTGAAATGCTACGATTCTCTTCCGTTCCGATTTTCACCAAAGTCTATTTTTCATTACCATATGATGCTGTGTTCCGAACGTACATTCCCATAAAACTGTCCCTCCAATTAAAGCCAGTGTCAGATACTAGTAGATATCCCCTCGGCCAGGAATACCCTTTTTCCAGTCCCAGTCTACTTTTTACGTCCTCCTTGCTCCGTCCGTCCTGGGTTATTTTGCTGCCTAGATATCAGAATTCCGTAACTTAATCTACTTCGCGATCACTAATTCCAATATTACCTCGCTGTTCTCATTTCTGCTACTTCTCATTAGTTCCGTCTTTCTTCGAATTATTTCGTACTCATGAGACTGTTCATTCCATGCAACACATCCTGTAAACTGGAAATTGAAACTTCCTGGCAGATTGAAATTGTGTGCCAGACCGAGACTCGAACTCGGGACCTTTGCCTTTCGCTGGCAAGTGCTCTACCAACTGAGCTACCCAAGCAGGACTCACGACCCGTCCTCACAATTTTACTTCCGCCAGCACCCCGTCTCCTACCTTCCAAAATTCGCAGAAGTTCTCCTACAATATCCTTTTTTCGAGTAGTGCTAGTCCTGCAATTTTCGCAGGAGAACGTCTGTGAAATTTGGAAGGTAGGAGACGAGGTACTGGCGTAAGTAAAATTGTGAGGACAAGTCGTGAGTCGTGCTTGGGTAGCTCAGTTGGTAGAGTCTTGCCCACGAAAGGCAAAGGTCCCGAGTTCGAGTCTAGGTCCAGCACACAATTTTAATCTGCCAGGAAGTTTCAAAACCAGCGCACACTCCACTGCAAGTGAAAATTTCATTCTGAATATTGGACATTTGTGTAAAGTTTCTATGGGGCCAGATTACTGAGGTCACCGGTCTCTAGGCTTACACATTACTTAATCTACCTTAAACTAAGTTACGCTAAGGGCAACACACACACCCATGACTGATGGAGGACTCGAACCTCTGACGGGGGCAGCCGCGCGAACCGTGGCCAGGCGCCTCAAACCTCGCTGCAACAATATCCTGTAATTCTTCCTCACTTTCTCCGAGGATAGCAATGTCATCAGCGATTCTCGTCATTGATGTCCTTCCACTTGAATTTTAATTCCACACTTGAACCTTTTATTTCCATCACGGCTTTTTCGAATGACTCAAATGGCTCTGAGCACTATGGGACATAACATCTGAGGTCATCAGTCCCCTAGAACTACTTAAACCTAACTAACCTAAGGACATAACACACATCCATGCCCGAGGCAGGATTCGAGCCTGCGACCGTAGCGGTGGCTTTTTCGATGTGTAGATTGAACAACAGGGACGAAAAACTACATCCCTGTCTTACACCCTTTCTAATCCGGCAGTGACCTTGTAAACGGAGAAAATAAAGTTCGCACTCCGCCAGGAGGTTCGTTTCTTAACCTGTATAAACATGCGATTGTTACTAAGCTCCGAATAAGTAAGTTTAAATTTCATAAAGACCACTTTGGAATTTCGCAAGCAAGCCCTATGTTAGGCACTCATTCATACCACTCTTTGGAGGTAATTAGTGTGCCGGAAAGCTGAGACGAGGCGCGCTTTGAACGAACGACGTAACGAGCCCGGCGGCAGCTGGCATGCATACCAGAGGAAATGAGCCGCCCACGTCTCTCCCACGATCGCCAGGCCACAAAGCGCCTCGCCGGCGTGTGTTGGCAGCCCTGACGCGACACGCCGCTGCGCACCCCTTCGCAATCTGCGGCCGAGAAGCCATTTCTCGCCCCTCCCGTCTCCCTTGCTCCCTCTTTGCACTCCCACATGCACATACCGGAGCGTGCGGGTTCCACTCTCATCCACTAGTCGTAAAAGTACCCCACCCCCGACTACCACCACCACCATCATGTTCCCCATTGCCCTTTTTCTCTCAAACCAAGCTCAGCCACCCCGAGATCCTCATGCAACTTTCTGCTCCGCATTGCGTGTGTGAAATGAAGGTGGTCCAAGAACGGCGCCTTGCTTCACATGATGAGTTTGAGAGATCCCACACACGGGGAATCCACTGCATATTAGTGATTGGTTATCTGCAGGGTGAAGAAAGAACCACAGAGCGATTTCTTACACACTTACTGATTCGAAGGACTGTTTATTCTTCAAGTTATGCAAAAACCGATATTTCCTACGTTATTAAAATATTATCTAAGAATGACAGTGGTTGCAGCAGCCATTATCGTATGCGTATGAGGGTAATACCTAAGGAGGTGTCCTATTAGCCACTTCGATCGTGTCGTTTAAGAGAAATAGTAGACACTGTCTTATCAGTGAGCGTATTTGTTGCTCACAGTTTGACTTTATGAAGCAGTTTGTGCCTTTTGACACCATGTTGTATAATCAGTTACGGTTAATAACAAGATGTATTTATAATTATATAAGTACTTGCCATATCGAAATGTATACTGTATGTATATACTTAATGTACGATGTGTACAGCCCGAAACTGGTAACCCTGCAAGCAACTGAAGAGGACAAAACAAAAATTTATCAAATTTCCTCCTTGCACACTGCCAATAAAAACACGTATGTAACAGACTTTTATGCCCTGCTTATTTCCAGCAACAAATGCTCGCCAAAATATCCAATTTAGCAACACTGTGATCACGTTTACGAGAGGTACGCAGTTAATTCAGCGGCTAGATTGTTGGAATAGAATGCTAAAGGTAATGTTTTGGATTCCGGGTGTAGACGTATTTGTTGTCATTTCCTGCCATTGTTGTGGCCGAGATCTTAATTTTAACGTCTAATAGTCACACATTCTACACCCAGTACACGAGGCTACACGTTTCCCAACTCGATTTTCTTTTTCGTCTATTTTCTACTAAAAATTGTACAGGATAAAATTTTCTTACAGATTTATTTGCACTGCTGGTGCGCAAGAAATCAATTCCGACGCACCTATTTTAATATTTTGAAACTATCAGGAATCCTGTACTGTATAGGAAACAGAGGTGGTAATGAATTTCTTGCATATTCAGAACAATATATGTGTTGTTATTTCACTCTCCAATCTTGTCGGTTCTAGTCGGTTACTACCGACACTTGTCATTACAATATATGTACTCACTTTTACAAAACAAACGATCTTTAACCACACTCTCTCTCTGTTTCATTAGGTTTTTTTATTTTATATACAGCTTAATCGATCAACCTATTTGGTAATTAACGTATTTCAGACGCATTTTGACCTTATTTGTTTTCCCTAGTGTTCATGGAGGAACATGCAAGAGAGACGTATTGATAAGGACCAGTAACCCTATTCCCCAACAATTTAAAGAATCGTACTGTAACGCATGAAACAGCTCCGTCTGGAGAAAGCTTTATTCTTCACGTCACTCAATGTTTATGGTGTTATATCTCCTCATCTGTGATTCGCACAGTGATATAATTTTGCAGGTACATTCAGCAATATATGTGTAACTGTCTGCTAAGTATGTTTCTGATATAGTTGATAGTACAGTCGTAATAAATGAACAGCCATGCTTCATTCTAAACGTTTACTGCATTAATAGTAAAAATGTGGTAAGAGATACACTTTTTCCCTTTCATCGTTTTGTGTGTATGTGGGCGGGCGGAGGGGGGGGGGGGGAGACTGTCAGAGAGAAAAACTTTCGAAAAGGTTTGAAATTATGTGTAATGTTTGTTGGAAGATGCTAAGTGCTTTCATTCTCAAATGCTAACGAATATTGTGTAGCTATGAAACTTCCTGCCAGATTAAAACTGTGTGCCACATTAAAACTGTGTGCCAGAGTAAAACTGTGTGCCACATCGAGAATCCATGTCGGGGCCTTTGTCTTCCGCGGCAAAGTGCTGTACCAACTGAGCAATCCAAGTACGTCTCACTACACCTCCTGACAGTTTCGAATCTTTGAGAGTAAGCATTTTGGTGGTTCAGGGTGTATAGATGCCGAGAAGAATCGTATTCTAGAGTGCGACATACAATTTTATCGTTTTGTATTTCATTTCTTTAGTTTGAAATTCTGCGTCATTGTCACAGTCAATAGAAATATAACATCCATACGCTGTCGAGAAAAAGTGAAAGGGGGAATGAATACAATACTTGGCAAAAAAGGGAAGCGCCCAGAAGTGATTACTCAAAATCTTACGCTGTTCACGGCCATAATGTTGTACTCTGATGGTCAGTGAACCTGCTACAGAGAACTGCATTTCTGGACATAGCGTACCCGCCAATGGAGTGTCGTATACGAAGTTACAAAGTCATCCGACCTTGTGCTCTGGTTGCTTCACTTTTTTTGTCGGACAGTGTATGTGTATTAAAGAATGGAATTCTACAAACTAAAACAATGGTGAAGTTACTTTCAAATCCAAGAACCGGAGCATAGAACGTTGTTTGTAAATCACTGGTATTATACTCAACATGTCGTTCTCAACAGGGAGAAATGTTCAAAAACGAAAATAATCTCGGATGTATTCCAAATAAGTGCTGAAGGGCACTTACTGCTCGCGATAAATATAAATGATCTAATAAACAACGTCGGAAGCTCCATTAGATACTGCTCGCGTGAAGCTATTGTACGCGTTTCTACGGAAATCGCCAGAAAACTGAAGCAAAATGCTGGAAGACCTGTAGAGGTAATAAGCTTGGTGCACGGATTTGGCAGTTTACCCTCAACACAACAAAATGTAGCTCGTTGTGTATAAATGACCAGCAAGGCCGCTTGCTGCTTAACTTCATGATTCTCCATGAACTATCACAAACATTCGCAATCGTTATGCAGGTTGTATCATAATTATGGCGCAAATGCATACAGTTGAAAGTACACGATAACAGAAGCAGAAAGGTCTCACTAAACATAGGGTCGAAAATGCACACCTAAGGAGCTCCGAGCAATTTTTCATCTTCGATACTGTGAAAGAAATCTCTTCTACTGCACGTTCTCTGCTTTCCATATTTTGGGATCTGGCAGTATGGACCAAAACAAGAAAAAAGTCCAGCAAACATGTTCTGTAAAATGCATTCCTTAAGAGCTGTGAGTACTTGTTCATCTTTGATACTTTGAAACACAACTCTTGTAATGATCAAGTGCTAGTAACTTTTAAGGTATGCGTTTTAGAGCACATGTCTCCTGGACATTTTTTTCTTATTTTGGTCCATACTACCACTTCACAAAACAAGGAAAGCAAAGAACTTGCAGTAGAAGAGATTTGTTTCACAATATCGCAGATGAAAAATTGCTCGTAGCTCTTAAGGTATGCATTTTCGACCCTACGTTTACTGAGACTTTTATGCTTCTAGTATCGTGTACTTTCATCTGTATGCGTTTACGCCATTACTTACGATACGCCCTGTTTATTTGGGAAATGATCTGGGCTGTGAGAACTATAGAACTATCTCCTTACTATGCCACACTTCCAAAATAATGTAAAACATAATAAAAAATCGAATAAAAAAGAAATTTGAGGCAAACCTAGGAGAAGACCAATTTGGTTTCAGATCCGGAAAAGGAACTCCCGTCGGAGGTTCGAATGCTCCCTCGGTGCTGGGTGTGTGTGTTGTCCTTAGTGTAAGTTAGATTAAGTAGTGCGTAAGCCTTGGGATCGATGACCTCAGCAGTTTGGTCCCATGAGACCTTACCACAAATTAATTAAATTAACAGTCTAGTTTATAATGATCCGACATGGGTAATGGGTAGTTAACAGAGAGAACACATTTTCTTGTGAAGTCTGGCCATGATGGCCAAACAATTAGTGTCTGAGGATGTATTAGAAAGACGAATTGGAGTTAATAGGAAACCCTACTTGACCTTTATAGATTTATAAAAAAGCATTTGACATGGTTAATTGGAAATTGTTATTGCGAACGATGAAGGAAATAGATATTGATTGGAGGGACAGAAGATTAATCTGGAACCTGCATAAAAGGCAGGAAGCAAATATAGAAGTGAATGGTGTGAAGAAGAAAGCAAAATAAGGAGGGGAGTAAGGCAAGGATGTCCATTGTCACTATATTTGTTCAACTCATTTATTAAGAAAACAATTGAAAAGTTTAAGAGAATAACCAAAGGAATTAAAATTAACGGGGAACGAATATACTGTATCCGTTTTGCAGATGATGTAGTAGTACTTGCTGACTCAGTAATGCAAATGGAGTTTATGTTGCTAAAATTTGCCAAAATCCTAAGAGAATTTAATCTAAAAATAAATAAGAAGAAAACAAAAACTATGGTAGTAGGGAAGAGAAAAGAAAGTGGTAAAGTTAATATTAAGCTAGAAGTGATGTTCTAGAGCAGGTTGAGAACTTCTGTTATTTGGGAAGCACAATCCTGACGACAATAAATTTATCATAGATATAAAGAGAATAGCCTTGGCAAAACAAGCTTTCTAAAATAAAAGGAATTTACTAACAGACAATCATATAAGCCTAGAAAGTAGGAAAAAATTTGCCAAAACTTTTGTCTGGAGTGTCTTAACATATGGATGTGATGCGTGGACTCTGGGAAAGGCAGACTGGAAGCAATGGAAATGTGGATATGGAGAAGAATGACGAAAAGAAGCTGGGTAGATAGAAAAAGTAATGAACAGGTCTTAAGAGAAGTGAATGAGAACAGAAGGCTGCTAAATTATACAGGAAGAAGAAAATAAAAAAATGATAGGGCACATAATGAGACACAACCAGTTCCTAAAGAATGTATTTGAAGGAAAAGTTTTAGGGAAAAAAAACAAGAGGCAGTCCCAGAGCAACGTATTGTAATAACATCAAAGAAATGGCTCTGAGCACTATGGGACTTAACATCTTTGGTCATCAGTCCCCTAGAACTTAGAACTACTTAAACCTAACTAACCTAAGGACATCACACATTTCCATGACCGAGGCAGGATTCGAACCTGCGACCGTAGCAGTCGCGCGACTCCGGACTGAGCGCCTAGAACCGCTAGACCACCGCGGCCGGTAGCATCTAAGAAGATACGAGGATAAAATCGTATGAAGAATTGAAGAGGATGACAATAGAGAGAGGGACGTGGCTAAATCGACAAGGCATAGCCTTCAGTTTATGATGATGATGATGACCCCGTATATCTAGGAATATGCGTCCGGAACGACGTCAATGGAACGACCACTTAAAACTAGCGAGGAAATCAGATTCCAGGGTGAGATACATTGTAGACTTTATGGGAATATAATTCAGCCATGAAAGAAATTTGTACCTTCGTTCCTCCGTATCTTTTGCTCATGCTTCATTTCAACGGTCTAGTTGCCGCGCGGGGTAGCCGAGCGGTCTAAGGGCCTCTTGTCACGGTCCGCGCGGATTCCTCCGTCGGCGGTTCGAGTCCTCCCTCAGGCATAGGTGTGTGTGTCGTCCTTAGCGTAAGTTAGTTTAAGTTGGATTAGTTAGTGCGTAAGCCTTGGGACCGAAGACCTCAGCAGCTTGGTCCTATAAGACTTACCACAAATTAATTAAATTAAAAGTCTAGTTTATGATGATCGGACATGGTTAATGGATACTTAACAGAGAGAACACATTTTCTTGTGAAATCTGGTCATGATGCCCAAACGATTTGTGTCTACTGGCTTTACGAATAGAAAAGTTCTTCAAATTTAGGTGGAAAAATGTAGCTTTGAAAAGACTGCAGGACATACCATGTTATTTCGTTTATTGATTTCATAGGAAACACGTTTCCTAACAATTTCTAGAGCCAAGTGCATTCGTACTAGTACTTACGGTTACTCCACTTTCGCAATGACTTTATAACGTTATGGTAGTCCACAGCAGCCTATACAACTGTTCAAATAATAATATGTCTCAACAATGGATGCTACAGACTAACACTGACGATACTTGCAAGTAAATAGAATATATCACCGCATCGTCAGACCCTTCAAATAATTTTGGTGCTACTCAACTGCACGCAACCTTTCGACGTGAAACCGGAACAACGACTCCCACCTTGCATTTTGGGAAAAGACAGGTTGGGCATTGCTGAACGAAAGCGCCAAGACAATGTTCTGCTTGAAAATGTACTCTCAGTACCGAAAGTTCCAGACAACCAGATTTGCGTGAGGAGTATGAATTATTACGTCATACTACCATCGATAACAGTAACCCTTACAAAGTAGTTTACGGAAATGATGTTCAAGCATTCTTGAGTTCTGACCATCACCTTGGGACCCTTAGGGAGTAGGATCAATACATGGAATAAAAAAAAGTCTTAAGAAAAGTACTACTTTCAAATGGTTCAAATGGCTCTGAGCACTATGGGACTCAACTGCTGAGGTCATTAGTCCCCTAGAACTTAGAACTAGTTAAGGGGATACGGAATCGGATTTTGGGTTAAAAAATCGAATTTTTTTTTATTGGCGTATTATATTCTGCCATGTTTCCTCTTTAAAATGACGTATCATACATAGCTCTACAACAATTATAACTATTTTATTTTTATATATTTGTGAGATCGGGTATTGCGCTTTAGTTATACACGTCTCTCGTGGCTGACCATGAACTTTTTGGCAGTACCTTTAAAGTGACATGAATTCAAATATCCCGGTTTCCAGCGACTATTTATACACTAGTTGCCCGAAAATGTTTCTCTCTGGTTTCCTCAAGTTACTCTTTGACTTTGTGGCGGGACTGTTTTGTAAACAGTGTGATATAAGAAAGTAGTTGTTGTTGAGTTATTTCGTATTTAGTGCTTCATTTTTCGCAGTGAAAATGCCTAGAGCTAAAGCAAAAGTATTTAAAAAGCGTGTGAACTGGCAAAAGAAAAGAAATAATGATTCATTAGCAAAGCAAAGCAGTTCATCATCATCACTGTTGGAAAATGTGAATCCACTTATTACTGATTTGCCGAACGAACTTACACCAAATGAAAACAGTGCTTCTCATAAAAAACTAAGAGATTTGGAAGAGAAATATAATTTACTTGATAGAGGGAATGAAGTTTTTGAACTCATTGATACGAATATATTGTGTGAAGCTCTTGAAAACAGTTTGTGCTGCAAAAAATGTCATGGAAACGTTTCTCTGAAAGTAGAATCCCATGTTGGCCTGGCTGCCCAGTTTAATTTAATATGCAGTGTTTGTAAATACAGCTGTAAGTTTCCAAGTTCGGTTTCAGTAACTGTAAATAATGGATACAAGAAAACTGAACTTTATAGTGTAAATATTAGGTTAGTTTATGGATTGCGAGCAATTGGTAAGGGCAAAGCAGCTGGTGATATGCTATGTGGTGTTCTAAATCTTCCAAGTGCACCTTCAAAGTTTGAAGCTTACAATTATGTACTAGGATCTGCAGTTGAAGATGTAGCACAGAAGTCAATGCAGGTTGCTGTGGAAGAAGCAGTGGAAGAAAATGACGGCAGTCGTGACCTCACAGTGGCGTTTGATGGCACGTGGCAGAAAAGGGGCCACACCTCCAACAATGGTGTTGTAACAGCAACTAGTGTTGATACTGGCAAGGTTATTGATGTTGCAATAATGTCTAAATACTGTAGGTGCACAGGCAGGCTGAAAAATGAACACAGTGATGACTGTATTGCTAATTATTATGGTAGTAGTGGTGGCATGGAGGTTGCTGGGGTGAAGAAAATTTTTCATCGCTCTTCACAGTGGTATAATGTTCGCTATGTCAAATATCTGGGAGATGGTGACTCTAAAGCATTCAAAGAAGTTTTGGAAAGCAAACCATATGGGAACAGTGTAAATATAAGCAAACTTGAATGTATAGGACATGTGCAGAAGAGAATGGGTGCCAGGCTGAGAAGGTTAAAATCAGTTATGAAAGGGAAAAAACTAGATGATGGGAAAACCTTGGATGGCAGAGGAAGATTGACTGATACCATAATAGACCACATTCAGAACTGCTATGGCCTTGCAATCAGGCAAAACACAGGCAATCTTGAAGAAATGAGGAGAGCTATATGGGCTTTATATTTCCACACCGCATCCACGGATGAGCATCCACAACATGGTTTGTGCCCCAAAGGTGAAAACAGCTGGTGTAAATACAATAGGGGACTAACAACAGGAGAGAAATACATTCACCACCACAGTCTACCATCAGCCATCATGGCAGAAATAAAGCCCATTTTCAGAGATCTGGCTGACAGAAGTCTTCTGATGAAATGTCTTCACGGAAAAACGCAGAACCCCAACGAGTGCTTGAATAGTGTGATATGGCATCGTCTCCCAAAAACAGTGTTTGTCGGAATTAATACACTACATTTTGGTGTGTATGATGCTGTGGCAACCTTCAATCTTGGAAATATAACTAAATGCCAGGTCCTTCAAAAGTTGGGTATGTGTGTTGGTTCCCGTACGGTACGTGCTATGTTCTTTTTAGATCAGCACAGACTAAGGCATGCTGATAATATAATCAAGACATTAGTGAAAAAAGCAAGACAGGTGCAGAGGGGTGCCAAAAGAAGACTTGAAGATGATTATGAAGACTGTGAAGGGGGTATTAGCTACGGATCAGGAATGTTTTAATCTTCTTTCTCCGTTTCCCGTAAGTTTACTTTTTACTTCATCTAGGAACATTATCTCAGGTACTGGTCAACCTAGAAGTCTGAAATTTTTATGACGTAGTGACATAGGTCCCTATTACATACTGAAACAACGATTTTTTAATTACTTGATTTACAAAAGACTTAGGGGTGATAGTCTAGTAAAAAGCGATGGAAAAAATTTACTTAAAAATAAATGTACAATATCTCTGTAAGAAAATACTTTGACAATAAACTGTTGTTTCAGTATTGTTGTAACATATGAATGCACATACAGTAAAATTTTTACCTCTCTGTCTCCAGTAGTTTGTGAGAAAATGTTCCCTATAGTAGGCATATATTAACATTGCGGGGATAGGTGATTCCGTATCCCCTTAAACCTAACTAACCTAAGGACATCAGAAACATCCATGCCCGAGGCAGGATTCGAACCTGCGACCGTAGCGGTCTTGTGGTTCCAGACTGCAGCGCCTTTAACCGCACGGCCACTTCGGCCGGCAGTACTACTTTCTTGACGGATTCAAATTCTAGTGACAGACGCTACAAGAAATGGTTTACACAACACGGAATGAAGTACTGTTAACACTGGAAAAGTGTACGTTCCAAAAATGGAGAAGCAAAATATTTAATACCACGTACATTTCATGAAACAACCGTGACGA
The DNA here is from genome assembly GCF_023864345.2 of Schistocerca serialis cubense. Lineage (NCBI taxonomy): Eukaryota > Metazoa > Arthropoda > Insecta > Orthoptera > Acrididae > Schistocerca > Schistocerca serialis. The sequence goes on from NC_064641.1 coordinate 173,431,531, forward strand.
GAGATCCATACACGCAGCACACCTTTCACAACTGAAATAGAAAACAGGCGGAAATGATAGTGCTACTGCACAAGTACACTCGATTAGTCACATAAAGCTGGTTTGCTAAGCACACTCGTAGATCAACCTTAAGTCCATGCTATTTGCACGTTTGCATCGTGCTGGTGCAGATTATACAGTGTAGCGCAGAGTTCATACGTCATGCGTCAGATAACACTCTGGAAAGCTGACTCCTCTATAGACCTTTAACTTTTGGTTCCCGTGACATTTAGCTCAAAGGTTACTCGGGCGCAAGTTGGGAGATATATCGACGATTCGCGTATTTTGTTTATTAAAACTGGTTTGGAAAATGACAGTTCGAGCAGCAGCAGACAGATGTAATTAACACTCTCCTGTAACGTAGTAAAAGGTTTCGAGGCGAAAAGTTGCCTGTGGCTGCCTGTCTTGCCCAGAACTGTAAGTGCCTGGCTGAAATGAACTGTGAGAACACATTACCTAGAGAGTGTTACAGCAGATCCTACGAAATGGGTACTTAGGAAAAAATGCTGGAAACAGAAACTTTAGAAAATGTTACAGGAAAGCCTTCCGAGCAAGTAAACTACGAGTACAACAGTAAAGGTGCTCGCCATGATAAAAGCCTTTTTCAATTTTGAGAAAAAAGGAAAACAGAGCAATAAATAAAGATTTAATCTTTCACACAAACTAAGTTCTACAACTGCGACTTGAATCAAAGAAGAGTGCCAATATGGATAATACTGGGAACTCGCCACATCAAAAAGCCCATTTTTTTGTAATTTACATTAAATCAGCAACGAGCATATTCGTCATACATTAGTGCGCAAATGGAAAGTTACTGAACATCTCTGGTAATCACCACAAAGAAAGAAAGGAGATGAAAAATATATCTTTATTAACACTTTCGAGATGCATAATCACACGGTTTTATAGCAAAACTTTTACTCTGAAATTGGTTGTAAAGTTCATAGCTGATCCAGCTACGTCTACAGATAGGTTTTATGCAACCGCAACAGCTTAAAAACCACGTTAGATATCATCTCATATCTTTCGCTCTATATGCAGAAAAAATGAACAGGACCTCTTTGTAGGAAATAGGTTTTGGCTGGAGCCCACAGTTCTCGATTTATTCAATAAAAACGCGTTTGAAGGTCACTTTTGTTCGTTTTCCTTGAATACTTCGAAAATTATGGCCTCTAGCGAAAACGTATTCCACTACAAAATTTAAATACATTAAATGTCCTGCAAAAATTCTTGTACATTTTTCTATAGGAGTAATACTTTTCGCATAGCGAGCGAGAGAATATGAAAATTTTGCTTGTGATATTTGAAGGCGTTGCGGATTGCATATAGGTGGGGGCAGCTGAATCACACTAAACATGTAAAATATGGGAAATGTATTCATTAATCAGTGGAGACAACGGGAAAATTGTACATAAGTCTGAGACAATGCTATGAAAATGGAAATTTGTTGTAAGGACTATGGGACCAAACTGCTGAGGTCATCGGCCCCTAGGCGTACACGCTACTTAATCTAACTTAAACTAACTTACGCTAAGGACAACACACACACCCATGCCCGAGGGAGGACCCGAACCTCCGACGGGGGGAACCGCGCGAACCGTGACACGACGTCTCAGACCGCACGGTATCCCGCGCGGTCAATGCTGTGGTATATGGTAAATACTTATATGGGTATTAACACAAGCAGCATTTTATTTGTCACTATATGATTTAGAAATAATTGATGACATTGTAACCTTGTCTTGATTGAATGTGTACTGTCCAAACCTGAGGCAATTCTTGATGTGATGAACCTTTATATCAACGTGTATTACCATTTAAAATATTGCAATACACAGAACAGGAATGATAATATTCCGCAACCACGGTTTTCAAATGAAAATATTCCATAGATATAAATGACGTCAAGGAAGTCGACTATGTACAACGAAACTGAGGTCGTATTTTCATTTGAAGAGAGTAGTAATCTTCCATATCCGAGAATGTTAATTCTAGCAAAAACTGCAAGGAAGAGTAAAAGAATGTGTAATTTGTCTTGATGTCGAGTTAGAGTAACTACATAACTCAAAGTGATCCTACCTAATGACAAACGGCACCATGTTGCTAAAATTAGTGATTTGTATTAAAAGTATAGCTGAATTACGTAATATAATTATATTATGTGAGTTATTAAACAATATTCAACAGTATTAATGCAGAATATGCAGCAATTAGAATAGTAGCATGTTAACGCCAATTACATTGACTTGCGATACCTGAAGAACATTGAATCAAACAAAGAGAGGGTCGCCTGGCACACACATGCACATGTTAACACGGAATGAAGTATGAACCCCGTATTATACCGTAAACGTTCAGATCTCACTGAATGTATATAATAGAGCAGATGTTACCCCGCATAATAAATAAACAATTTAAAATGACATTGTTACATTTCTGAATAATATTAAAATTAATTCGTAAAGGAATTGTATTTAAAAACTAAAAATATACACTGGTATAGCGACTACTGACTGATATTACATATCAAACAAAGCACCTTTAAAACTAGGAATTATCCATTGCTTATTCTTGCTTCTATCCTTGTTTGGCGGTGAGACGATGTGATCTTGGTACAGATGATATGTAAAATGAACAGTTATGCACTGAATGACCAATAATAATGATCATCACAGCCACGTTAGTGAGCTGGAGAATGTTGGAGAGTCAATGTATAGACACTGACGTCAGAAACGGGACACGAGAAACTGTCGTCATGAACGCGGAGATCAGCGACAGCTTAATATCTAATCGAGCACCGATTTTCCCGAATGTATTTAACAGCTGATAACGGAATGTGTAACAACTCCGAAGTAAGCGATGGCAAAATGTCCCACTCTCACTATTACGAATCATTCCATCAAAGCCCACAATGTCTCACGTACCTCTCACAGATTTGTCGCCCAAAACTACTTGCCTGGTGTGACAAGCATCCCACGTCAGCAGTTGATTCGCTTACAAAGGGTGCTCATTTGATTAGCAACTAATACATTTTGTGGGGTGGATTTGTGCGACGTTAGTTGCTTGAAGCTTTCGGTCCATAGCTGGGCTGGAGCCCCAATTATCTCTCGAGGCATTTTTGTTTTCTTGTGTTTAGGAAGCCAACCATGTAAAACTCTGGCACCCTTAAATGAACAAACGTATGGACTTAGACATCGCGGTCTCGTTGCTATCCGCTTACAACCAGTAGTACTATCCATTTTTACAAGTAAAAATAGCGCTGGCGGCTTAACAATGCTCGTATGTCCAGCCAACATATAAATTTAGGAATATATAGCGCTAAATCCTGTATCTATTATATGCGGATAGATGGCACTCGGTAGAACTATGCATTGGCCATCAGGTGTACCGATTACACCATGCATTAAAAAATAAATAAATAACTAAATTAAAAGTAAATAAATAAATGCTCACAAAATTGATTAATGAGTAGGCGGGTTTCACTGACTAATCGCAGTATCAGAGGATGCTAGGAGTCCTCGAATAAGAACCTCACGGAATGTCTGGTGATGGTGTGAAAATTGGCGATTGAACCTAAATAATGAAAAGTCAATACTAATAGGAATCCATTAAACTACGGTTACACGATAAGTCAATCAAGTCTAAAGAACGTAAATTTAACTAAATACCTAGGCATTGCAACTACGAACAACTTAGATCGGAAAGAACACACAGAAAATGTTCTGGGAAATGCGAACCAAAGGCTCGTATTTTATTGGGAGAACACTTAGAAGCTACAACAAATCTACTGAAGAGACTGCCTATTCTACGCTTGTCCATCCTCTTTTGGAGTATTGCTGCGCTGTGTGTGGGATCCTTACCATATAGGATTAACGGGGTACATTGAGAAAGTTCAAAGAAAGACAGCGCATTTTCTATTATCGAGAAATAGGGGCGGAGTATCACGGACATGATGCAGGATTTGGGGTGGAAATCATTAAAACAAAGGCGTTTTTCGTTGCTGTGAGATCTTCTCACAATATTTCAATCTTCAACTTTTTTCTCTGAATGCGAAAATATTTTGTTGACGCCGATCTACATACGGAGAAACGATTATCATAATGAAATAAGGGAAATCAGAGCTCGTATGGAAAGATAGGTGTATTTATTTTTTCCGCGCGCTGTTCAAGAGTGGAATAACAGAGAATTATTGTGAAGGCGATTCGGTGAATCCTTTGGCAGGCACTTAAGTGTGACCTGCGGAGTAGCCACAGTCTGCAACCGCGCGACCGCTACGGTCGCAGGTTCGAATCCTACCTCGGGCATGGATGTGTGTGATGTCCTTAGGTTAGTTTGGTTTAAGTAGTAAGTTCTAGGGGACCGATAACCTCTGAAGTTAAGTCCCATAATGCTCAGAGCCATTTGAACCATTTTTGAACCATAACCTTATTCAAGACAATCATTTTGTCGTAAGGTGTGAAGGGCTTAAAAGCGTTACGAGGATTCTGTATATGACTGAGCATCTCGTCACGTGCTACGGTACCTTATTTTCATGTGGAATCTCTCGGAAATGAGTAGCCTGTACCTGCCCCCACAACTTTTTCACTATACTGTGTAACTATTTCACAATCTTTTGCTGGAAACTGTATACTTCCTTAACATATCTCAAGAATTTCACATCGTAATTTATTTATTTTTCCTGTAGCAACCTATTTCACACGGCTCCAAGTGTTTCTTATCCGATTTACTATGGCCGAGGTTTCACTTTCAAAGAAGGCCGCACTGAATAGCTCTCTTCAGTTGTGCTTTGTTTTATACGATTTTTCCATTTCTACTGCCGGTCTAATCTTTGTTCCTAATTGAAGGAATACGTTTACCAACTATTGCGACTCGTACCATTACGATGTTTACCAGCGCACCGTCGTCCTTTCTATTGCTCTCGGTAACTTCAACCAAAAATATTTTTAGTAAAATTCTGCGTTTCATAGCATGTTCATTTCATTCAACAAATTCATATCTTCGTTATTTTCATCCAGAAGGATCACTACATTACTTACGAAGCTTATCATTTGCTTCCCTTACCATATTATTTGTATCTTTGTTCTAATTTTTTATTACTTACTCCATGGCGTCATCTACAGTGACAATCATATATCATCGCCTTCTTAACGTGTGTTTACCTCCATTGAGCTTTTTAGCTTTATTTCTCTTACATCATTTTAATGGATGCTGTGAAATTATCGCATTTTTCTGCACTTTGCCCCCTATATTACTGGAATCTTCAAACCTTATTGTTGTAAGCGTTAATGCGAGGAATTCTCTTTATTGCAACTTCACTGGTACTTATAATTTACAAGTAGTCTTTCTACAGTCATTTAGCCTTTAATCGACGGAATGATCATGTGAAAGGCGAGTTCAAATGTGCGTATGTACATTTTATTAGGAAAAGTTCGACGACACTCTAACCGTCTTTTCAGTATTTTCTACCGGAGGAAGTTAACCAATTTCGGACTGCAACTTGGACCGCCCTTGCTTTAAAGGGAACAACCGCATCTATTGTCGTGCAACATTTACGTAGCCTCCTGCGCTAATACCACAAGATCCGGATCACCGCGAAAGAGACGAGAATTGGAAATTTAATAGTGGAAACTATTTATTTACAGTTCGTACAAAATAGATACGTGTTTCAAAGTTTTACTGACCTTCAGAGTTGTCACCAGCATTGTGTATAACCCGTTCCAACGATGTGGAAGTCGTAGGATACTCTTAGCAGTGCCAGTTGTGTTGACAGTTCGAGCAGAGCGAATTTGTAGCAGTTCTGCAGCGAATGCCGTGAAGTGTTTCCTGCAGTTCAGAAATCGAGTTGAACTTACCGGCTTAAGACAGGGGAGTGCAGTAGATGGTAGAGCACTTAGCAGCCCAATCTGTCAAACACATCAGTAACAGCTTGGACTGTACGTGCTTGAGCATTGACCTGCAAAATGATAGTCAGGTCCTGCAGAGAGTGTCATCACTTCTGTCTCTAAGCTGGTCGTAGGTTGTGTTCCAAAAAATGAACAGCATAGAGATAGGGTTTAGTGACATTTCCGAACAACCAAAGGGACTGTACTTGTAACACAATTTCGGCAATCAACGACCATCTTCCAGAGATCTGAGGAATCGAAGTGGCGTAAGTCTCTTTTAGATACGTTAAGATACAATCGTGAGTTTTTGCTACCAATTTCAACTCAAAAATACAACGAAACATTAAGTGAAATATTACATTAATCTCCCAGCTGACGTAATTTGAATGCGAGAAAGGAATCTGAGCGCCACATTTTCAAACCGCAGTGCAGTATTTTCTTTCTCGCAGTTCGTTTTCAACAGAAAATCTGGAAGTTGTTTAAAATGCTTGAATGTTTATTAGAATATTCTGTAAAAATTATAAATACATCTGTCAATAACTTCTCGAAAATGTGGGTGACTTCTTTTCCCCTTTATATATTAGATATCATACGTATATATTTAAAAATATATAGCTTATGCCCATCCGAGTGTTTACTGGAGCATGTTTTAAACACAGCAGTGATCATTGCTCTCCGATATTTGTCAGTCAACACCTCATCAACTTATAGTATTGTTAGGGGACGTCCTGTACCATGACTGTTATGATCATCGGGCCTGTCACCTACGAATTTTTCTTCTTTTGTCGCTACATGAAGTCGTCAGCAAGTGTAAGGCTAGTAAAAAATGATGAGGGTCCTGTAACTGTTTCTGTTCCTCATCATAAGGGATAAAAGTCCATTGCAAGGTAAAATGTATCCAGGAAATCAAAGCCATACACAAAATTACTAAGGTACTCGTGTGTATACTACTGTTTGGAAAAAGTGAAACACCAAGACCGCGATAATAGTGAAATTTATTCCTCTGGTAGGGACATGGCACTTCACAAATTATGAGCGTTACGCATCTATACACGCACAGTGACTGTGAAAATTCAGTACAGAGTAGCGCCACCACGTGCTGCAATCAAAGCTGCTAAACGTCGTGGCATAGAATCGTAGAGCGTTTGAATATGATGATGGAAAATATTCTCCCAGTCAGTTTGCAGGCGCGTCCACAATGCATCAGCTATGGCTGCAGGAACTGAGCGAATAACTTGCCAATCGATCATATCCCAGACACATTCGATGGGCGAATGGACAGGTCAGGGTAGCAGTTGGACCAGTCGTTCTTCGAAGAAGACTTGCACACTTCTCGCCACCTTCGGCTGGGCGTTTTCCCATTGAAATACGGCATGCGGAAAGGTCTACAGGAGGGGCAGTGCCACAAGCTGTAAAACGTCCCTGACGTAGCAGCAGCTCTTCAGATTGCTCTCAAGACGTACGAGGCGAGATCGCGTGTTACAGCCAATGGTACCTCAAACTATCACTCTTGGCGTTTATCAGTTATGAAACTCAACAATGCAGTCTGCCCGACTGCATTCACTTCGAGCGTGCATCCGGCCATCACTGTAGCACAAGCTGAAGCGGGATTCATCCGAGCACTACTTTTTGCCACTCAGCACACCAGTGTCGGCGTTAACGCGCCAATTGCAGTCTGCGGCATTGGTGGCTTCTGGTCAGTGGAAGCCGACGCAGTGGTACGCGTACCACCAGTCCAGCCTGCAGGAGGCAGCGAAGAACCGTCGACGCAGACATGTCCACGCACGTTGCAGTGCTCCAACGTCGCACCAGCTTTGTGGACGAAGCTGTTCTGTCCGTTACGGCAAAGTGCACAAGATGATGGTCATCTGTTGCCGCCGTCACATTGCGTCGTACAGTACCTTGTCGGCGCTGTGTACTGCGGTCTTCTCTCTACCGGCTCCACGTACGCCTCACTGTTGAAGCAACGGGCCCTGTACGCCCCACAGTATCGCGGAATAACCGAGCCGCCTCCCGGGGACCAATCATTCTGACACGTTCGAACACATTCACATGCCGATATTCAACACTGTGAGGTCGGCGGTTCATTGTGGAGCTTGGATACACGTTTCCACTTCGTACGACGGCTTCGCACGGACTGAGCGTTCCCTAACACTGACCTGTTCGGTCACACAAAAAGAGGGCGCTTTTGGGCCTATGTACATGCCACCTCTCTGTTCTTTGAATCACTTGTTACGGTTCCGGTGCTCTGCACGTCCTCTTACCTCGGCGTTTTCCAGACCACTGTTTCTGAGTGTTTCACTTTTTACAACCAGTAGTATATTATGTTTACACATAGTCTCCTTGGTTGTCGAAGCATTTGTTCCATCGGTAAATCAGTCCACCAGAATTGGCATGAAAGAAATAAGGAGCCACTTAGTAAGAATTTCCTGAACGTCGATATATATTCTGAAATGGTGACCAGACAGGTGCTGCTTTAATTGGCAATTTGGTAGGAAATCATTGCAGAATTACGGAGGTTCCAGTGCACTCCACAGGAATGCTGAAGAAATCTCGCATAACTGAAATCATATGCGGTAGACGTTCTCGTACAACGAAAGCAGCTCTCGAGTTTCCTCTATATTCCCCTAGGGGGAAGAAGGAAACTGACAGAGAGAGGAGGAGGAGGAATATGAGATGTAGAAGAGGGGGGAAGAGACAAAGAAAGAGAGGAGGGAGGAGGTATATTGAATTGCAGTAAAATTTAGCAGACGCAAGACATTGCTATTTTCGATAGTAATAATGTTTATTACCCATCGTGCCCTATAGCTCCTACCTACACTCCTGGAAATTGAAATAAGAACACCGTGAATTCATTGTCCCAGGAAGGGGAAACTTTATTGACACATTCCTGGGGTCAGATACATCACATGATCACACTGACAGAACCACAGGCACATAGACACAGGCAACAGAGCATGCACAATGTCGGCACTAGTACAGTGTATATCCACCTTTCGCAGCAATGCAGGCTGCTATTCTCCCATGGAGACGATCGTAGAGATGCTGGATGTAGTCCTGTGGAACGGCTTGCCATGCCATTTCCACCTGGCGCCTCAGTTGGACCAGCGTTCGTGCTGGACGTGCAGACCGCGTGAGAAGACTCTTCATACAGTCCCAAACATGCTCAATGGGGGACAGATTCGGAGATCTTGCTGGCCAGGGTAGTTGACTTACACCTTCTAGAGCACGTTGGGTGGCACGGGATACATGCGGACGTGCATTGTCCTGTTGGAACAGCAAGTTCCCTTGCCGGTCTACGAATGGTAGAACGATGGGTTCGATGACGGTTTGGATGTACCGTGCACTATTCAGTGTCCCCTCGACGATCACCAGTGGTGTACGGCCAGTGTAGGAGATCGCTCCCCACACCATGATGCCGGGTGTTGGCCCTGTGTGCCTCGGTCGTATGCAGTCCTGATTGTGGCGCTCACCTGCACGGCGCCAAACACGCATACGACCATCATTGGCACCAAGGCAGAAGCGACTCTCATCGCTGAAGACGACACGTCTCCATTCGTCCCTCCATTCACGCCTGTCGCGACACCACTGGAGGCGGGCTGCACGATGTTGGGGCGTGAGCGGAAGACGGCCTAACGGTGTGCGGGACCGTAGCCCAGCTTCATGGAGACGGTTGCGAATGGTCCTCGCCGATACCCCAGGAGCAACAGTGTCCCTAATTTGCTGGGAAGTGGCGGTGCGGTCCCCTACGGCACTGCGTAGGATCCTACGGTCTTGGCGTGCATCCGTGCGTCGCTGCGGTCTGGTCCCAGGTCGACGGGCACGTGCACCTTCCGCCGACCACTGGCGACAACATCGATGTACTGTGGAGACCTCACGCCCCACGTGTTGAGCAATTCGGCGGTACGTCCACCCGGCCTCCCGCATGCCCACTATACGCCCTCGCTCAAAGTCCGTCAACTGCACATACGGTTCACGTCCACGCTGTCGCGGCATGCTACCAGTGTTAAAGACTGCGATGGAGCTCCGTATGCCACGGCAAACTGGCTGACACTGACGGCGGCGGTGCACAAATGCTGCGCAGCTAGCGCCATTCGACGGCCAACACCGTGGTTCCTGGTGTGTCCGCTGTGCCGTGCGTGTGATCATTGCTTGTACAGCCCTCTCGCAGTGTCCGGAGCAAGTATGGTGGGTCTGACACACCGGTGTCAATGTGTTCTTTTTTCCATTTCCAGGAGTGTATTTTCTGACAATTTCAAACATTTTGCTTCGTTTTAAGCTGCATATAGTTTCTTCTAAGTCCTAAAAACCATGTATCTCTTGATTTTTCGTATACTTTGTCACCATTACAAAGCCCAGGCTTAGAACAGACTTTGCGACTGAGTTTACGTCATTAAAATGTGTTTCAGGACATCAAGCTTAAAACTGGCCAGAAATTAAGGAAAATATTCGCTCCTGTTGTGTTCTCCAACGTTTTATTGAACGCAACTTCTTCTACAATACAATAGCTGGCTGTACAATAGATGTAGACGTCCGTCGATCTAGCCGGAGATGTGGTTCCTCTCGGTCGGCTAGTACTTCGATCGGCGGTGCAGTACAGCGGCTTCGGTGATCTCGGAGACTCTGCTATAGCGGTTGCCATTAGCAGCGGACGAAGACTGGTCTGCCTTCGACCGGCCGGGCCTATATATTGAGCTGGAGCCAATAGAAACCCGGCGTAGGAATCCGTGGCCGGATATGTCGCGGCGACCTTTGTAAGGAAAGGTTCCTATTAATCGACTGGAATCTTAGGCGTGTTTACCTGATGCCTTCGCCTGTTTGGCTGTTGGTTTGTTTCCCTCATAGCGTGGCTGTTATGCGGTACTGCCTGCCATTTAGGGGAACCCGATGGCAGACAGTACAGCTCCCCACGATATGTCAGTTGTAAGCTCATCGTCTTGTAACTTTTCCAAAGTATACCTGCTTTTATTAAATATGACGTGCTCGCACTATCACTTACTGCTCTTTTTACAAGATGATGATTTTACTTCTGGCATTTGGTGGGGAGCGAATATTTTACTTAATTTATGGCCAGTTTTAAGCTTAATGTCCTGCAATATATGTTAATGAAATAAACCCAATCGCTTGAAAATACCATAAAAGGCTGAAACCTGGGTCGTAATTAAATAAACAACAATACAGTCAAATGGCGGTGTGTTCATCTAAAAATTATTTTACGAGTGTTGCTCAACATCCAAAAATATAAAGTGCTGTTAGGAATGACTGTGATCTCATGTACTTACTTTATGTTTTCTGCGGTTTGTTCAAAGCTGTGAGTGACGCTCTCGTTACATACAGTTCCATATACTCGACAGCGAGACACTACCTCTCTTTTCTTCTGTTAGCATTTTGCCACAGTCGTCCACCTAGCTGCCTGCTGAAGTATTTGCCATTCCACTTGCTCTACGTCGCGCTCTAGAGAAATATTTGCACATCAGATCTCACTGCCGCTTATAGGGCTGTAACTTTTCTCTTTCCGTGGTACAGAGAGCGCACGTGAAAACACGAGGTGGCGGTGCCCTTGACGCCGACAAAGCGAGGGGAGGCTGGGCCATGCCGCTCACGGCGCAATGATTTCGTTACTGCGGCCGAGGGGAAGCCGATGGCCCCTGCAGCCCCCCTCCTCCCTTAACGTAATAGAAAGGGCGGCCGGCGGCATATTGGCTGCTCCCGAGTACGTTCTGCCGGCAGTGTGCGCCGGTAAACACGGTGCATTGTGTCGTCGCAGCAAAGCCCGTGGCACGCGGCCAATTTCCCCGCGGCGGGTTTTCGTGCTGCCGCTGTGTTTGCGTACGCGACGCGGGCCTAATTCCACGTTCCACCACGGTAGCAGAGGAAGCTGCACGCAATCTCCGCTGAGTACCCCACGTGTGTGTGTGTGTGTGCGTGTGCGTGCACGTGTATCTATGTATGTATGTATGTGTGTGTGTGTGAGTCCAGCCCAGTAAGAATTTTACTACACTGGCCACAGTATAAACCGTACTGTTTGTCCTTCCCTTCTGCATTAAGGACAATTGATCTCCACATCACGCCAAATATCTGTTACTGCACGGGTATCGAGTTGTATATTGTGTTCCAGATGATTCTATCATGCAAAGTGCGTCTATTACGAAGCGTTTTCTTTTCTCTCGTAGCCAGCACAGTTCGTTACGAAAAATTTGAACAGATGAGCACGTGTCACTAAAGGCACGAGGGTCGTTTTAAAAACTGATGCCCCGTGCTTATTTCCACGGAAAGCAAAATAACACAGTTAAACAGAGAAAGGTTTCAGCTCCATACCGTCTGCATTTCACATACCCTCGTCAGTCGCGAGTACACATTAAAAGAATAACTGAGCTACATTCCTGGTAAATGCCTTTTGTTAATGCTGAATGAGATTTTCACTCTGCAGCGGAGCGTACGCTGATATGAAACTTCCTGGCACATTAAAACTGTGTGCCGGGCCGAGACTCGATCTCGGGACCTTTGCCTTTCGCGGGCAAGTGCTCTACCAACTGAGCTACCCAAGCACGACTCACGGCCCATCCTCACAGCTTTACTTCTGCCAGTATCTCGTCTCCTACCTTCCATTCTGGAAACATCCCCCAGGCTGTGGCTAAGCTATGTCTCCGCTATATCCTTTCTTTCAGGAGTGCTAGTTGTGCAAGGTTCGCGGGAGAGCATCTGTTAAGTTTGGAAGGTGGGAGACGAGGTACTGGCAGAAGTAAAGCTGTGAGGACGGGGCGTGAGTCGTGCTTCGGTAGCTCAGTTGGTGGAATTTCATTTCATTGCTACAGGAGCATGTTTCTTTTGTATTTGTACTATCCGCAATGTCTTCATGACTTTCATTTGGGCATTTTCAGTTTTATTCATTTCCTTAATTAATTAATTTTCTAATTAGCCACTATTTGTCAACATATGGACATTGTAGACACTATTTATGCGGCAGTACAACAAAATGTATGTCAGCAAAGGTGGTAAGCCTGACACTGGAAAAAAAGGCGCTGGTTTTAGGCATCAGAGAAAAAAAAAGGTTGATAGAACAATTAAAAAAAACATAAATTTAAAAAAAAAATTCAAAAAAAAATTGGTAGAGCACTTCATGCATGGCTGTCTTGGTTAGCAGTTCGGCACACAGTTTTAATCTGCCAGGAAGTTTTGTTAATGCTGGTTAACAATGAATGACCCCCTGAAATTAGTTTGACGCCACAGTGAATTTTTTGTAGATGGTATCATATATTTGATTTATTAAAGAAACATTACACACATTGTTCAAATTTGCTCTAGATTTCAAGACATGTCAAATTACAAACTTCGCATCAAAACTTTCAACAATTGTAACTAAAAAATTCAAAATATTTACACAAACATTATGTAAGTGAAGTGTCCAGAGGCAAATAGTAATTAGTTTAATAACACACTTATTCTTATTCATTTGTATATTTCCAGAATTCGTTTCTTCCTTAAATATGAGCAAAAGGCACTATTTTTTCTTCTGATGCACTGCATCAAAGCGTCATGTTCATCATCTCTACGTCAGACTCATTTGAATTAATTCTGTTGACTAATTGTATAATCTCTTCTTAGTGAAGTCTGGGAATCAAGTGGGAAGAATATAACCACACTTCAGCCGACATAAACAAAGTCGATATTAAATCGTAAGATATCAATATGATACCCAAACGTTTAACGATTGTAAATCCGTTATAACGTTAAGTCACAGGTCGCTACTAACTGAGGGATGTCTGTAGAGTTTTTGTACGATATTAAAGCATTTGAAAACATTTGTAAATAGAGAAAGTTATGTCTTTATGTCTCCGAGACATATTGTGCAGTCGCAGAATCCGAAATTTCCAATCAGTGATGTCACATCTTGATGCTCGGCAAAAGGACGAACAAGTGAACTGACTCAAGCGCGATACCTATTGTACATGATACCAGAGGCCAGGAAAGGGTCAGCTAAGTACGCGAGCGAGAAAATAAATTTAAAAAAACCTGGAGGCATCATACACGAGACCTCGAGACGTAATAGGATACTCAAAGCCAGTCCTTGTGCACTTTAGCCTGTTATTAAGGAGAGCGTAATTACGTGGACCAGCTGAGGCTAGCCGCTGTCTTGCAGCTTCGCGGAGCGCTAATTGGCAGCTGCTTTAAGCTCCAAGTATCCATAGTAGTCGTGATGTGTAAGTAAATACGGGGCCAAGCTCCAAAACTCTGATTTAGAGATAAACAAACTACGCATAGCAGTTATACAAAAGCAGAATAAAAGCTGGGGATCGCGACACGAACACAAAAACTACACAGGTTTCATGTCATATGTGTTTTTCTTCTACGTCAATATGTTCAAGGACACAATGATACAAAATTGGAAGAAAATGAAACGTTCCGCATGCAATGGCTTTAACATAAATAACGATACAAGTGCCACATGCCCATTTTCATTCGTTTCACAAGGTTCCCGTAGAAGCACTTATTCTCCTGTTTTCAAATGAATCCATTTTAGCCAAATACTTGTTATTTTCTTCAGACAAGCTAGGTTCTCACTGTCGTGTTGCTAGCTTCATCTCTTGAAGATCAGAAGGCTTCACGTTCCTCTTCAAGATGTAATGTTCCTTGAACTCTTCAATTGCATTGTGAGTTGCAGTAACCCTAACCGTTCAGCAGTCATTCTGATCCACTGTGCGTTTGAAATATGCACATCGGTGAAATTCAAATTTTTTCAGCAGCTGACTAAGTCATAAAAATCTATTTCTTGAGTAACAGTCACTATGAATGATGCTGTGTGCGGAGATTCTGTGATGAGGCGAACTAAACCTTTCGGAACTTTACACACGGTTACTCCCATTCGTTTCTTAATGTTAGCAGAATCACGATCAGAAGACATAAAAGAGCGTCATTTCACTAAAAACTAGTGTTCTATTTCCGTAACGTAACCATTTCCCGTTAGATAAGTAAATAATTCCGTGCAAGTAGTTAACTATAAGCTCATAACCAGAGCGATGACTTTTATCGAAACGAAATTCGTTTCAACACCTAATAAGCGCATTAAAATACTTTTAACATTAATTACGTTGATTCACAGCATTCTACCAAAAATTAAAATGACAGTCAAGGTCTGCCAGGTGCTTGGGAGCCCCTTTAGATGGAACCACAAAATATTGTCTTTTCTAATGTATTCCTTTCCTTTGCTGCCTAGCTTCTGCCTTTTACTCTGAGCACTACTTTCACCTCCGTTTCGGTGCAGTTCTCCTTTTCATTTTGCAATACTGTGTATTATTTATTTGTAATAACTTCAGCAATGCCATATTGTTGCAAACCAACCACAGAGCTACTTCGGTTGTGAGCGGTTCACAAAAGTGCACGCCAAGACACTAGCAGAGTTGCCGAGTGACTCATTATTTAAACATCGATGTTGATCTTAGATACGAGTGCAAACATCAGACGGCTGTAAACACTGTTTCCAGCTGTTTTGGCGCTTATGTCAGAATATACGCTATTGTCCTTTGCATTTACAGCGGAATTTCACCGAAAACTCAAGTTTTCCATTTTTGGCGCTTGACTCCCTTATTAGTTTACATGCCAGAATTAAACTCCGGTTATCACAGCAGACAATGCACTTCACTTTGCCTGAACTTCTTCATTGTTGGAGACTTCGCATGTCGCCATTCCACGGACTGTCTTTCAGATTCCTGCTCGTAGTGGTAACATAAAGTCTTATCCAAATGATGACGGTGCTCTGAAGATCGTCACTTTCAGCCTGGTATTGGTCCAGCAGGTCACACAAATTTCCTTTCGATGATTTTTTTTTCGTCTGATGTAAGTAATCCCAGGAGCCATTTCGCACTCAGTTTGCAATTACCGAGGCCGCCGTGTCATCCTCAGCCCACAGGCGTCACTGGATGCGGATATAGAGGGGCATGTGGTCAGCACACCGCTCTCCCGGCAGTATGTCAGTTTCCGAGACCAGAAACGCTACTTCTCAATCAAGTAGCTCCTCAGTTTGCCTCACAAGGGCTGAGTCCACCCCACACGCCAACAGCGCTCTGCAGACCGGATGGTCACCCAGCCAAGTGGTAGCCCAGCCCGACAGCCCTTATCTGCCGGCAAACGGTGTTACCACTGTGGCAAGGCTGCACACGTAATCCCTTGGTCTTAATCCGCTTCTTTTCACTGATAAGTTGATAGTGACGATGTTTATTATGTCGGATCGGCGCTTGAGGGATGAATTGGCTGTTAAGCATCAAATTTTTAATCACGGGATGGACAATGTTCTCATGACACTGCAAGGGCACTAGCACAACCCGGGATATGCGCTGCATGGTCAGTTACGCCCACAGTAACCTTCTTAATAGCTTCCACGGTGATTATACGCCTTCCTCTTCCACGTGCCACACCAAACTCATCCGTGTTTGATTTTGGTAATCATCTATGGGAACAAACTGCAGAGGTCATCGGTCCCTAGCTTTATACACTCCTTAATCTAACTTAAACAAACTTACGCTAAGGACAAGACACACACACACACACACACACACACACACACACACACACACACACACACACACACAATATACACACACAGGTCCGAGGGAGGATTCGAACCTCCGATGAAGGCAACGGCGCGAACCATCGCAAGGCTCCCGAGACCGCGCGGATACCCCGCGCGTCTCACCCGTGTTTTCGAATTTCATTATCATCTTCTTTAAACCATTTAATGACATCGGGCCTCTCCTCAAGACCTTTGAAAGGGCGATACTCTCTCAATTTAATAACTGCCGTTCACACAAGGCAGTGTCACTAACAGAACATGGTCTCCCTTCTCGGTAGCCATACTGTTAACTTACGTGGATGTCATACCGACATACAAACAGTGTGCAGCGCCAGGTTTGCACCTGGTGACCACAACTTGATGTAATTTTGTTCCAGCTACAATTGTCGCTTCCGCACATTAGCATGTCTGACACCTTTCGATGCCATTTATTTATTGATTTAGCTTATGGCATATAACACATCATATAGAAAAGACATAAAAATCATAAGACACAGAAATAAAGAGTAGTCACAGTGTGTAACATATAGTTGTAGATAAAAAAGTGTTTAAAAATAGTGCATATAACAAACAAAAGTTCACAAACAAACATCCAGATTTGTGACATAGTCTATTGCACTTTCAGTCGCGGTCAGAAACTCATTGGGGTCTCCTGCAAAACGTCTCAGAGGGCAATCTTCCACGATGTGACGAATCGTCTGCCGGTCCGCACCGCAGTCACATCTCGGGGTGGTGATTTTACCCCACCTGTGGAGGCTGTCTGCACATCTGTCGTTATTTGTCCGAATTCGATTCAGGGTCGTCCAAGTTTTCAAATGGTTCAAATGGCTCTGAGCACTATGGGACTCAACATCTGTGGTCATAAGTCCCCTAGAACTTAGAACTACTTAAACCTAACTAACCTAAGGACATCACACACATCCATGCCCGAGGCAGGATTCGAACCTGCGACCGTAGCGGTCACGCGGTTCCAGACTGAAGCGCCTTTAACCGCACGGCCACACCGGCCGGCTCCAAGTTTTCCTTGGCAAATTGAATCCTGGTGGTTGGACATTGATGCATGACATATTCTGCAGGTTTTGGGGCACAGATTCTCTCCACCGCATTTTCCAGAGGTTGCCATAATCCGGGTTGAGAGGATGCGTATTTTTTGCCTTTTTTAAAGAGGGGTGTCTTGAGCGCAATCTGTTCATCTCCAGGGCAGGAACATCGTTATGGATTGGCAGTTTCTCGTTGTTCAGCACTTTTCCATACTCGCGTAAGAGAGCGTTCTCTCTGCGCAGGTCCGGTGGGGGAATGTTGCTCAGTATAGGTAACCAGTGTAAAGGCGTTGGCTTTATTGTTCCTGATATCATCCTCATTGTGTAGTTTAGTTGAGCATCGATCAAGCCTGTGTGTTTACTGTTTAGCCATACCGGTGCAGCATATTCTGCTGTTGTGTAGACAAGTCCCAGAGCCGAAGATCTCAGTACAGCCGCGGAAGAGCCCCACGTGGTCCCACATAGCTTCTGTATGATATTATTTCGAGTTATAAGTTTTGCGGCTGTATTACGTAGGTGTTCCTTGAATGTTAGGGTTCTGTCAAAGGTGACGCCTAGATATCTGGGGTAATTATTATGGTTTAGCTGCCTGTTTTCGAAATGAACGATGAGCTTTCTTTTTGCTTGGGCATTGTCGAGGTGAAAGCATGTCACCTCCGTTTTTGTCGCGTTTGGCCGTAATCTCCACCTTCGGAAGTAATCTCCCAGCTTTGTTAGATCCGCAGTTAATGTGTTTTGCGTTGCCTCCATTGATCTGCCTCTTGCAGCTATTGCCCAGTCGTCGGCATATCCGAATTTTTGAGAAGTGGTTTCAGGTAAGACAGATATGTAGAGGTAAAACATCAATGGCGCCAGAACGGAGCATTGTGGTAAACCATTGTTGAGCTTCATTTGGTCACTTTTTAAGTCGCCCATTATGACTCTGAAACTTCTATCTGTGAGCATGTTATCAATGAGGTTGGCCAGCTTATTACATGGTATGACCCGCAGCAACTTAAATATCAGGCCTTGTCGCCAAACGGTATCATAAGCGGCTGATAGATCAATAAAGGCTACTGATGTTTTGAGTTTTTTCTGAAAGCTCGCCTCTATATGAGTTGCTAGGGAGAGGATCTGGTCGGTGCAACTGCGGTTGGGTCGAAAACCTGCCTGTTCAGTCGGTACCACTTCAAGAATTTTTCCGGTTATTCTATTGTAGATGATACGTTCCAACAGCTTATAGACACAGTTCAGCAGAGCGATAGGGCGGTAGTTTTGGGGCATGTCATTAGGTTTGCTTGGCTTTAGTATCGCTATAATCTTTGCTCGTTGAAGCTGGTGTGGGATATTACCGAATTCTAAAATATCTGTTAAGAAGTTTGCGAGCCATGTTCTAGTATATTTTCCACAGTGAAGTAGGAATTCCGGGTGGATGCCATCGAAGCCGGGAGCCTTGCCACTTTTGATTTTTGACAAGGCTGCTGCAACTTCTTCCGCTGTGATAGGCTGGGAAAATTCGGAGGTAGGCGATGCCCTTTGTTTTAAGGATCTTAATTCACGTTTGACGGTCGTGGTGTGTGTTCTGTCCCTTGGTGCTCTTGAGGTTCTAACTATTTGTGCGGCCACATTATTAGGGGTTATCGGGTGGGTGTCTTTTATTTTACGTTTACTGCCTCCCAGGTTACGGAGTAGGGTCCATGCTTGCCTACTGGATTTAGTGAAATCTAGATTCTCCACGGTGTCCATCCATTTTTCCCGTCGAGCTGCGTCTAAGCTGTGCTGGTTGCCTTTAGTGCTAGTTCATTTAGCGTTACCCAGGGTGCACGTGTAGTATTCTACTACGGACGCGAACTAGCCTTACACCCGATGCCATACGATGATTACAGCTCAAACTCGTTTTCCGTGGGTAGATGAATTATAACCACCCGGTACTACCTCTGATAAATGCACAGACAGTGTAATTTGTGTATGTATTTTATCACCAACGGCCTCAATTAAAATGTAAACGGTGTGTAGAACACTGATTTGTAGCAATTTATGTGAAAGATCTTAACTTTGGTAAGAGTTCAAATAATTTACACCATTTCACGATGTACAGAGTTTCGCACTCGATTGATTTTACTGTATTTCTACGGTGAAAAGTCCTAATTTTGATGACGACATGTATACATGTAGGAGGATTTGAAAGTTTGATATGGTCTGAAACAAATTGTAAGTGACAGCTTATTTTCCCCATTTCTGTAATGTATTACCGTGTACATGATATGTTTGTGCAATTCTATACATACACTGTGCACTTCATTTTTGTATTCTTTTAGCTCTTGCCTTACCACTTGATAATTGCCAAAAGGCCGAAACTACTATGGTGAAAGAAGTAACAGTCAACGGCGAATATGATGCCCTTTAAAAATGTCTATAAGTATTGCATATTGAGCTTAAACAAGCGGAAGGACACGTTAGTGTCAGATTACACGTTGTTGCAGGATTCAGTCAGAAGACTGGTTTGTTGCAGTCTCCGCGCTAATGTATCGTGTGCAAACCACTTTATGTGTGCTTAAGTACTGCAGCCTACATCCGCTTGAAGCTGCTTACTATAGCCAGCCTTCGCCTCCCACTACAATATTTACTGCCCACTATTAGCGTGATGTCTCACGATGTGTCCTCTTAACCGACCCCTTCTTTTAGTTAAGCTGTGACGCAGAATTATTTTCTTCCCAGTTCGATTCAGCACCTAATCATTGGTTACCAGATTTACCCATCCAATCTGCAGAGTTCTTCTGTAGCACCATATTTAAAAACCTTTTACTCTCTTTTGGTCCGCAACGGTTACCGTTCACGTTTCATTTCTGTACGTGAACACACTTCTGAGCATTACAGTTAGAGAGCACTTCCTAGCACTTAAATTTATTTTGCATTTCAGGATGTATCTCTTTTTCTAAACTGATTTTCTTACTATCGCTAGTTTGCAATTTTATAACACCTTGTACTGTTTCTCCTGTGAGGACTTGGATTTAAAAGAAATGTAAACAAAATATTACGATAAATTTGATAGATAATCGACAAGTACGCCAAAGAAGAAGAGACAGAACTACAATGGACATGTTATTCCATGGACTCTTGCGCTTCTACGCATGAACTATCTTTCCTTTGTCATTCGCTTATCTTTCTTGCTTGGATTCGGACCTAAGAGGACGTTCTTCCGTAAAGCTCATCTTGCTGTACCAGCTGATAATGTAAGTTGTACTTAAAACCCGAAAAATATAACAGTTATTCTGTCAAAAGAATTTTGTGTATGTGGTCAATCTTTTGTTAGTCTGATAACTAGACTGCCTTAAGTAGATATGAGCTTTAACGAAGAATTTTCATTGTTAGGCGCCATCTTAGAAAAATCTTTAATATTTTTCTTTTACCTCATCTACGAGACGTGCCGTCGGTTAGGAGAATTAACTTTATTTCAGATCCCACGAGACCGGACGCAGCTACTAATAATTTAACAATTTTATTCACAGATTTTCTTTGTATAACGAGATAACATCCCAGGCAGAAAAGATCTGGTCGCAGGATTCCAGTTACATTATAGGATTTCACTTGTAGATGCTACTCTTATTATCTTATATTGGGGAATCGAGACGAAACCACGACATTAAGTTACGTGCTACAGTAGTGTACATCGAACAGACTTGGCAAATATTATCTGGTGCAATAAGCACACGACTTCTCACGAGCCTAGGGTTGGATAGATGAGAAAAGGACAACTAACTATAGACGATTACGTTACTACCCTGAGAACTGAGCTAGTTTCCTGAGTGCTTATACACGTCGGGCTAAGTAAAACAACATATTACACTGTTAATAATATTCCAACATTAGTTATTTCTCTTTTATGCTGAGCCATTGCATTAATGTGTGTTTCTTTTTTGTATAAGTCACGGCTCGTATTTTATTTTATTACATTACACTAATAGTCACAAAATAATAAAATATTTTTATTTTATTACATTACAACCTCCACTTCGTCTGTTGCCAGTTATTTTGCTGCCTAGACAACAGAACTCATCCACTACTTTTAGTGTTACATTTCCTACTCTACTTCACTTAGCATTGCCTGATTTAGTTCGACTGCATTCCTTTACCCTTGCACTAACATTGGTGTTCATATTAGAGTCTCTTTTCAAGGCACTACCCATTTCGATCAACTCATTCCCAAGTCCTGTGCGGTCTCTGGCATCGGCAAACCTTACAAAAAATGATTGAAATGGCTCTGAGCACTATGGGACTTAACTTCTTAGGTCATCAGTCCCCTAGAACTTAGAACTACTGAAACCTAACTAACCTAAGGACATCACACACATCCATGCCCGAGGCAGGATTCGAACCTGCGACCGTAGCGGTCTATCGGTTCGAGACTGTAGCGCCTAGAACTGCTCGGCCACCCTGGTCGGCGGCAAACCTTACAGATTTTGTGTCTTCTCACTGAAGTTTGATTCTCTTTCCAAATTTTTCGTTGTTTCCTTTAGTGCTTGATCGGTGTACAGACTGAATAGCATTGGCGATAAGCTACAATCCTGCCTTACTCCTCTAACTCCTGTTTCCCTTTCATGTCCTTTGACTCTCACAACAGCAGTATGGTTTTTGAACAAGTTCTACGTAATCTCTCTGACTCTCTGTATCTTACATTTTATCACTGATACCTTTAGCATTTCAAAGATTGCATTCTAGACAACATTGTCAAGAGATTTGTTTAAATGTTCGGTCTGTGATCTAACGTAAGTTGTACGGTCAGTATCGTCTAGCATGTTCTTAATTTCTTCGGTATGCAAAACAATCTCCCCCAAGCTAGACTTGTACATTTTTCCGTTTTTCCTTTGCACTATTGGCGTTAAAACACTGGGAACAATTACAATCATAAAGTAGCAATCTAATGTGAAATGTATGCAAAGCAGTAGTCTCTTTGAATGCTGGGCTGCATTGCTGTGTGTATGATTCTTAAGCTCTATTTGTGATGTCAGTTAAAAGAGAGAACAAAATTTTTCTGTCGTAATAATTTTTTCTTTATTTTGCGAGTAGTCAGAACGTGACGCCACCTTTACTGATCCGTTACGTAAAACGAAGCCAGAGTCTATAGCAGATAGATGGGATCACGAAAACCGTGTCAACTTCAATGCATCCAATTCCATGTAAGAGCGTTCTGTCCGGATTGAATAAACCCGAATTTGACGGTCAGCAAAGTAGGAAAGGTCTGTGTGTCAAGAGTACAGTATCCACACAAACTCACCGCGCGCGCACTCACACGCAGGCGCGCGCGTCCTGTTGGTTGCCTACACTCAGGCGTCGTCATCTTCTTGCACAGCCGTCCGCGGGCAAGCTACGACCATTACGGCCACTACAACTTATGAGTTGCCAACTAGTGCAACAACAATGCGAGTTGTTATCGCCGGGAACTCCAGCAATGCAGGCGCCGCTCTCCCCGACAATCGGCGTCCCATCGACGACAGGAGGCACAGTTGGTGCGGGACTATTTCCGTCTACAAGTTCCTGCCTGAGAATAGTATGCGCTGCGCAGCTGCGCCTGGGAAGTAACTCCTGGACCAACCTTATCGTAGCGGACACAAGTTTGCTGTCTCAGGCCGTGCACTCCGCCTCACTGCGCTAGGTCTTCATTAGAAATTTGCTCATCGAGTCACTGGGTAGAGGTGACTCTTCCTCTAACTCACAACAGTAAAGTTATTTCTTTCTGCAATTGTTCCTGAAGAAACAAGTATCATTTCCAGTCCGATTGACAACTGTTTTACCTGTACGTACCGTATCCTGAAACATGACAATGAGGATGGTCACACCGTTCCGGTGTCAGTAATTGAAGATACTCCCACCATAAAAATTAGACGAATCCTAGAATGGAGATGCACACGGCTTTCAAGGACAGTGCACAACATCACTGGAATTGCACTAGTCACCATATGAAACAAACAATTCCTATCATCAACAATTGAGTAACCTGAAGGACACCGTGAACCTATGTCACCATCCAAGGAAGACTGGATGGGAATCGAGTTGATACTGAATTCATGATTCCAGATGTAAACAGAAAGACGATAAGTAAAAGGTCTCCACGAAAGGTTTTGAAACATGAATGCAACTGAATAGTAATTAGCATCCCACACTGGAGTGAAGGTAAGGACTTCTGTCCAGTGAGAATTTTCTAACGAACACCCCCTCCCCCCCCCCCCCCCACACACACACAAATACACACAGATGTACAGCTTTCCAGTTCCAAGTAATTCTGTAGGTCCTGATGTATGTTCTGAAGTACGTCTTCAAAAATGTTCAAATGTGTGTGAAATCTTATGACTTAACTGCTAAGGTCATCAATCCCCAAGCTTACACACTACTTAACCTACATTATCCTAAGGACAAACACACACACCAATACCTG
The DNA here is from genome assembly GCF_023864345.2 of Schistocerca serialis cubense. Taxonomy (NCBI): domain Eukaryota; kingdom Metazoa; phylum Arthropoda; class Insecta; order Orthoptera; family Acrididae; genus Schistocerca; species Schistocerca serialis. Next base: position 173,455,471 of record NC_064641.1, read on the forward strand.
AGGGAGAATTCGAACCTCCGCCGGGACCAGCCGCACAGTCCATGACTGCAGCGCCCGAGACCGCTCGGCTAATCCCGCGAGGCAGTACGTCTTCAATTCTGTGTCAAGTTGTGAGACGTGTGTCCAATGAAACTTTTTTTGGTTGGGTTAATGCACCTCACGTCTTCATCAGTTAGGGCAGCTACCTCATTGGGACAAACCTTTCTCTTCCTGTACTCTACATTCTCTATTTGTTAAGGACAATGCTTCAAAATATTCACTGCTTTGGCCGTGCTGCGTAAGATACCTTCTTAGGACAACTTTTTCACTTGTTCTACTGTGCTTTCACCAAGCGTTATGATTGACATGCCGCTTGCGCCTTTATAATATTCTTCACCAGACTATGTTCTACAGAGCTGTCCGTTCCGTTCACTCAGTTTCTACTCACTTTCGATGAAAATACTGTGTCATCTGTACGCCTTAGCATTATCCTGTTCTCAGATCTTCTCGCCGTCCCTTACTATTTTGGATGTACAAGTGAGGGATTCATCCACTTTATGCCTGGCCCACTGGCCACTTCAGCGACCTGTAGTCGATGAGGATGATAGGATGATGATGACAGCACAACAACCAGTCCCCGGGCAGAGAAAATTCCCCGACCCAACCGGGAATCGAATCTGGGCCCAGAGGATTGACAATCCGTCACGCTGACCATTCAGCTACCGGGGGAGGACGCGGCAGTAATTAATTGCATTACTTACAATGTCTCCTCTGCTACAGCGCCCCTTATTAATAAACGCCGCGCGGGATTAGCCGAGCGGTCAGGGGCGCTGCAGTTATGGACTGTGCGGCTGGTCCCGGCGGAGGTTCGAGTCCTCCCTTGGGCATGGATGTGTGTGTTTGTCCTTGGGATAATTTAGGTTAAGCAGTATGTAAGCTTAGGGACAGATGACCTTAGCAGTTAAGTCCCACAAGATTTCACACAAATTTGTCATTTTTTGTTAATAACCACCTGAAACTGGTAGCAATGTGAAGTGGGATTAGTTCGTAACGGTAGCAGGTGCAGCTTCCGGAATTTTGTATCGTCCGCTGATTCGGATGGAGGGATGCCCGTAGGGAGGACAGCAAGGAAAGGCTGCGAACGGCCGCTGGTCACGTCCAGAGCCGGCGGCCAGAGATGGCGGTCACGTCGGCCGGTCTCCCTGGGCACAGCCAGCACAGAACCGCTGGCGCAGCCAGACGTGTAACTGGAAATAAAACGGCGCGCCTTTCTTACTGTTCTGACGCAGCGGGAAGCGACGCAACGCGACGCCCACCTACATGTCTCCCGTACCGTGTTTTCGTCGGCCTTCAAGTCACTGCTGGCGGCAGGCAGCAAGTGGTTATAACACTGTCGTTTTTATTCCAAGCTTCGGTATTTCCAATGCAGAGAAAGTATAATAATAATGGCAAAATAGTGTGACAGACTCCTTAAACTAAGAAGAAAAGCATGACAACTGTGGGAGTCATATAAAACAAACATGACAGATACAATTAATTAAGTGTAATAAAACTAGAGAGCATACACATGAAAAGAAGAAAAAAGCCAGAGATCAGCTGTTCCTTCCGATGACTGAAAATTTCATCGAAAGCAACAAAAGGAACTTTCCTGGGCCTTTTAAATACAAAAATTACCAAATTTAGCCCAACAGCCCTACTACTCCAAGACAAAAACGGATATATTGCCAGAAACAACAGGTATAATTGCAAAATATTGCCAGAATATTTCAGACATATCCAAAACTTTGAAGAACTCATTGAAAAACTGAGTCTCGCACCCAGACAACGACCCACATTAACTTGGGAGCACCCACCACTGACGAAATACTAACAACCAAATCTAATCTCAAAATCTATAAGGCCTCAGCAAAAAACCATATCACAGCCGATCTTCGGAAAAAGTTAACAAATAGCCATAGAGACGCTCCAAAACATCTTTGAAAAAAAAATGGATGAATAAAAGAATCCGAAACGAATGGAAGATGGCCGTAATTCACCAATTCCATAAGAAAACGTTCAAAACAGACCTCAACAACAAAAGAGGGATCTCACTCGTAGACGCAACGTGCATGATATTCTCTAAAGTGTTAGAAAATAAGGCAGAACCCGAGGTAGACCATGAACCCGGAGAAAACCAAAGGGATTTCAAAAAACCAAAATTTTGCCCATAACAAGCTGTAAGCCTGAAAAGCCTCATGGCCCATCAAAAATCAAGAAGAACATTGCTTGTTGCAAATAGCATCCCAGATCTCTATTTTAAAATAACATACACAATAAAATCACAAACCGTTTGAGAGAAACCCTTGCCAACCAATAATCCGAAGTTAAATTCATGGGAGAACCAAAGAAATGTTCAAATGTGTGTGAAATCTTAAGGGACTTAACTGCTAAAGTCATCAGTCCCTAAGCTTACACACTACGTAACCTAAATTATCCTAAGGACAAACACACACACCCATGCCCGAGGGAGGACTCGAACCTCCACCGGGACCAGCCGCACAGTCATGGGGGAACCGTCCGACGCTTTTGCGATAAAAACTCACGCACTGTAAGAAGAAGGGCTCTTCCCACTCCTATTTAACTACGCCCTGGTAGAAGTAGACTGAGAGTGGTATCCGACTAGGAACAAAAACCACAGGCATCGAAGTATGTAGGTTAGCCTTTGCAAATGATAAGGCTCTAGTAGCCGAAATGTAGGAAGAAGCTAAAGAACATATCCTCAGAATACAAAAAGAGCAAATGATAAGGCTCTAGTAGCCGAAATGTAGGAAGAAGCCAAAGAACATATCCTCAGAATACAAAAAGAGCAGAAAAAGGAGGTCTCAAATTCTCCTTCAAAACGAGCACAATAATGACAAACATAAAAAGGCCATAGACACATCTTGAAAAAGGAGAACAAGAAAATGAAATCGTCAAATAATTTAAATATCACGGAGAATGAATCAGCTGGATTGCCCTCGAGAAAAAGGCAGTGGAATCTAGAAGATATAAGGTTGAACTGGCGTTCCAACTTACCAAAGCCACGCAGAACAAAACGTCCCTCTCGTGGAACGCAAAAATAAGACACTATAGCACAATAATCAAGATGCAAGCCTTATAAGCATCCAAAACACGGTCCATGATGGTTCAAATGGCTCTGAGCACTATGGGACTTAACTACAATGGTCATCAGTCCCCTAGAACTTAGAACTACTTAAACCTAACTAACCTAAGCCCGACATCACACGCATCCATGCCCGAGGCAGGATTCGAACCTGCGATCGTAGCAGTCGCGCGGTTCCGGACTGCGCGCCTAGAACCGCTAGACCACCGCGGCCAGCCGGTCCATGATGAGCTGAAAGGCTGGAGATTAAGGAAAGGAAGATATTAAGAAATATCATAGGCCCCAACGAACTAATGCACGTCTGAGACGAAACCCTTTATCAAACAAGCTAAAAACTCTCAGACACAACGAGGAAAGGAACTGATTTTTATGGTAACATTCTCAGAATGAATCAAAATAGACTATAAAATATTTGATTACTTCCGCAAAAAAAAAAAAATCAAAGAAGGACTTAAAAAAGCTCCAAAATACCGACTCACAGGTAAAAAGGCAATAAAGGACAAGAAAGACAGGTTACAAATGAAAATTAAAAACAGTCGAACGATTCAAATCTCTGAAGAAGAAAGGAAAGCAAAGTTAGAAAGAATAAGAAAATACTTGCTTGGTGGAAAGGCTTAGGACATTAAAAAGTGATTGAGCTAACGTATCTCAAAGTCGGATGAAATGAAAGAAGAATAACTCCGCTTCACCAGTGCCACGTCCAGAGTCTCATCTCTTTGAAATTAGAACAGAAGTGAGACAAAATGGTTCAAATGGCTCTGAGCACTATGTGGGACTTAACATCTGAGGTCTTCAGTCGCCTAGAACTTAGAACTACTTAAATCCAACTAACGTAAGGAAATCACACACATCCGTGCCCGAGGCAGGATTCGAACCTGCGACCATAGCGGTCGCGTGGTTCCAGACTGAAGCACCTAGAACCGCCCGGCCACACTGGCCGGCAGAAGTAAGACAATTTGATGGACTCTTTCCCTTTCTTTTCAGTTGTATCTTTAGAACAAAATACTCCAAGAGTGACGAAAAAAGAAATCAGAGTTTAAAATAGACGAACCAAAAAAATTAGGAGACTTATTAGATTTGCGGAAGACCTGGTTATTTTACGTTAGGACAATGAAACAGCACAAAGACAAATAGAAATTCTTAAAGAAATAGCAGGAAAAGTAGGGCTCCGAATATCATTTCAAAGATACAAAATAAGTGGCATTTTTCTTGCTACAAGTAAATTCTTAAGGAATTTACTTTTCTACTACTACTTTTCAGTAGTTGCAGGGGCAACAGTCTGGATGATTGACTGATCTGGCCTTGTAACATCAACCAAAACGGCCTTGCTGTGCTGGTACTGCGAACGGCTGAAAGCAAGGGGAAACTACAGCCGTAATTTTTCCCGAGGACATGCAGCTTTACTGTATGCATGGAGAGCTGCATCAAACTAGTCTCAGGACTGAAGACCACAACAACAAGTAAATTCTAATATTTTGTCATCGACTGTATATTAACAGAGTACAAGCTTTTTTAAGCCGATCGGAAAAAAGTTAACGACCTGAAGCTTTCATTTTTTTAAAGAAAAAAGACGATTTCTTCTTTTTGCATTGTTTATGTAGGCTGTCAGTATATTATCTAAATTGGTCTCGATTAAAATTATATTCCGTTATTGAAGAAGCGGATATTACAATATGTCTAGTCTCAAGTCCAGTGAACTTGCTATTATCGACTAACTTAGAGACTGATCTGTTGTAGCCACTGTCTACATTTGTATCTGTCACACTCTGTCCTTGTGTCGAAGAAACGGGTGAGCTTTTATATCCGTTGTAAAAAGCAGAGAGCTACAAACAGTGCCATTCTGACGAAACAAGTCGACAGTACTGCTGTTAAAAATGAAATGCAGGAAAGTGGACTCACCACTGGCGTATAACTATGTTTTGAAGTGCATGGACTGAACCAGTTGAAAGGACTGCAAATACTCTTATAAATATCGCTCACATGTTAACAGACGTTCTACACCCGCTAGTGTGTAAATTTGAGATTACATCGTTTCCGTTTATTAATATCTCATAACACGAAATGGACTGTCTGACAGTCAATCGTTTTCCGGTTTTACGTTTCCGTATACATTTTTATCTCGTTCAGTCCAATGCCCTAGGGCACTACACAGTTGCTGGTGACAATTTTTCATTTTATACGTAACGCATTTGAAGACAAATCGCAATTTCCTGTTGTTCTTCTACCAGACTGGAGTATTTCACGTTCCTTACTCGCAGTTGTATCTGGGCAGTGCACTTCATTTTCAAAGAAATTATTAATCTTACACGTTTTAAATTAACGATCATTATATAACTCAATGGAACTTGCAGCTTTAGATGTGACACAATAACTTGTTGTAACTGAATTCTTACTGAAATATTTAGATGTAACGCAGTGATACTGGAAACAGAATGGATAATTCCATCATCAAAACAATAAAACGTATGATGTTAGAAGTATCATTGAGTATGACAGTAACTTACTAAAGCTCTCATAGTTTACGTCTGCGCGTATTTTCCTAACTTCACAAGCCGGCCGGCGTGGCCGAGCGGTTATAGGCGCTATAGTCTGGAACCGCACGCCCGATACGGTCGCAGGTTCGAATCCTGCCTCGGGCATGGATGTGTGTGATGTCCTTAGGTTAGTTAGGTTTAAGTAGTTCTAAGTTCTAGGGGACTGATGACCTCAGAAGTTAAGTCCCATAGTTCTCAGAGCCATTTGAACCATTTAACTTCACAACTTATCCTAATATCAGATAGAATGGAGATCATAAGGTTGAAAGTTGCTCCAGATGTTCCCGATTTAACTGACTTACGCCTTCTATCGAGTTATTTTAAATACACACGTCAAAAAAAGTTTTGCATCACCCCGGTTTCCAGAACTCTCCTAAAGATAGATGTTAACTGTGAATATTGTGTCACAGGCACAGTCCCTTTGACTGTTCAGGGATGTCACTACACCCTGCCAAAGATGTAGACAACCATGCATGAGCAGTGCCTATGAGACGGAGGGTGTCCGACAGCCGATCAGTCATTCCACCAGGAAGGAGGTACACGGCTCGTGTTGTCCGTAGTCAACCATGCCTAGATGATAAATACCGCGGTTCGATCGCGTCCGCATTGTTACTTTGTGCCAGGAAGGCCTCTCAACAATGAAAGTGTCCAGGCGTCTCGGAGTGAACCAAAGCGATGTTGATCGGACATGGAGGAGATACAGAGAGACAGGAACTGTCGATGACGTACTTCGCTCAGGCCGCCCAAGGGCTGCTACTGTAGTGGATGTCCGCTACCTACGGATTATTGCTTGGAGGAACCCTGACAGCAACGCCACCACGTTGAATAATGCTTTTCGTGCAACCAAAGGACGTCGTGTTACGACTCAAACGGTAGGCTGCATGATGCGCAACTTCACTTCTGACGTCCATGGCGAGGTCCATCTTTCCAACCAAGACATGCAGCGCGGCACAGATGGGTCCAACGACATTCCGAGTGGACGGCTCAGGATTGCCATCACGTTCTATTCACCGATGAGTGTCGCATACGCCTTCAACCAGACAATCGCCGGAGACGTTTTTAGAGGCAACCCGGTCAGGCTGAAAGCATTAGACACACTGTCCAGTGCATGCAGCAAGGTAGAGGTTCCCCGCTGTTTTTGGTGTAGCATTGTGTGAGACCGACTTAGCCCCTGCTGGTCATGGAAGGCGCCGTAATGGCCATCCTCCGACTGATAGTGCAACCATATCTGCAGCATATTGGCGAAGCATTCGTCTTTATGGATGAAGATTCGCGCCCCCATCGTGCACATCTTGTGAATGATTTCCATCAGGATAACGACATCGCTCGACTAGAGTGGCCACCATGTTCTCTAGACATGAACCCTGTCGAACATGCCTGGGATGGATTGAAAAGGGCTGTTTATGGACAACGTGACCCACCAACCACTCTGAGGGATCTACCTTTTCCGACGCAAAGCGGGTAGACCTAGTTACCTCCACAGTGCGGGCGTCTATAAAATGACGTGTGGCTGCGACAAAGTGCATATGGGAGAATCAGCAAGGACTGCTAAAGGACGTATTAAGGAACACGAACGACACATGAGGCTAAAACAAACTGTGACGTCTGTGGTAACATCACGAGAATTGTGATCTCGACATTATTTCAGTAACGTACGTGTGCTAGTTGAGGAAACTAACATTTATAGAAGAAAAGTCCGAGAAGGGATTGATATTTCTAAGAACGAATGAAACTTCAATAGAGAGGACAGCTATAGGCTTTGGCTTCGTGGCTCCCCTCTGTCAAGGAAGTGATTATGTAACCGCGCTGTGCGCGCAGTACAAAGAGCGTCCAGGAAGCCACCTCTGCGGACAATAATATTATTGACAAACATTTCCCCTCTCTTGCTCTGCCCGTTTGGCTTCTATCTAACGGCGGTGGCCCACCAATAGCAGGAGGAAGAATGACTCTTCTGCAGTTTAAGAGCAGGGAAAATCCCGTTACGTTTGATGACAATGGCTTACCAATGGTAACCACAGGAATTTTATACCAATAATCCCACTTTGCAGTGCCTTCGTTTTTATTATGTAAGCTTCAGTTTCCGTTAGACATATCTGAAGGAACAGGTACTGCTGCAATCGACAGCTATATCAAATGGAAGAAACCCATTCGGAGTTGCGAATATTAACAGACTCCAGCTGAGCTGCACAATGTATTGATGACAATGAAAATTTGTGCCGGACTCGGACTCTAACGCAGATTTCCCGCTTTAAGCGAGCTGCCGCCTTACCCACATTTTTTCTTCTTTTGCTCATCTTTTTTCTTTTTTTTCCTTTTTGCTCTATCGCCAATTTTTTGCTCTACCGCCTGTTTTTACATTTAAACAAAACTACCTTTTTGTTGGAATTACAAAATGAGATTAACAATTTCTTTGTATTTATACATATATAAACTGAACAGGATAATTATAAACCAGAATGACGAAAAATTAACATTGTAATGAGTAGTAAACTTTGGAAAGTTAAACATACGTCAGAAATGAAAAACACAATAAAATTAAGTTAAAAAGAAATACTTCTCTGACTATGCTTCAAATTTCAATGAATATCTTTCACGAATTATAGCAAATACTTGTTCACATATAACATTTAAGTGAAGTTAAATTTCGGTAACAACCACTTCTTTGTCATACCACAAATAATATTTCTGTATTGCTTGAAAGCTAGTAAACTGAATGTTACTCTCGCATCACATAAAGAAATCTGTCATCCGGGTATGTCTTCTAGTAAGTATTTGGTATCCACCGATTCTTATCTTCCGTTCATTCTTTCTTCGCATCTATAATTTAACTTCTCCTACAATGGATGTTCCAGCTGTCCACAGGAAGTTAGAGAAATACTGTCGGTATTTCTGATTGCTCACGATCTTAAGATGTCGCTCCTGTAAAAATGTCCAAGTCCATCACATTCTTTGTGCAATCTCTGAACAAGTAGAGCACCGTCTGGCCTCGAAGACACGTTACGGCATTCGTGGGCATTCGTGGGTAGTACGTCCCGACCGGGAAGAATATATTCCCTGGTTCAACGTTGTGCTGTTCCATTCTAAGAAAGCAAAACGATCATTTGTGTCGCCAAAAGCCATGCTTTTGTGGAGGGGCCGCATATGAGGCGATGTTCTTCGTTCTCCAGAGTTTGGCACTGAGGGCACAGTAGTGAATCTGTCATATGACTCGCATAGAGTCCGGATCGAGTGACATTTTTTTCCATTTCTGTTAGGTACCTCAATGCACGTTTCTCTGTGTCTAAGGAAACATGGTGTATCGATCGCCATACTGCTTGCCAAATGATATGTGGATGCTTGCTCTCAATAGGATTGCTCTGTCGTCCGGTCGTTAGTAACTGATGGATGTCACCCGCCGTTGCAGGTCTGGTTTCCGGCAGAGCCGTCTGATCGTAGCTGTACTCTATAAACAAAAATGCGTATATGCCGGAGTGACTGGGAAATGTGTTGTACAGTCACTGGCGCCATTGGAGAAACTGGTGCTGACTCTTCTATTAATATTCGTGTCAGACAAGTCTGATGTCGTCTCCACAGTTTTAACACTGTGCCAATATATAGCGCCACCGCTCGATTACGAACATCAAGACCAAGTCCATCCCTACTAAGAGGAAGGGTAAAGGCGTCGTATCTTACTTTAAACAGTAGACCTGCACTCACAAAAGAACCGAACACCGCCACTATTCGTCGTGATTTCATCATCGGCGTTGTGAGTGCTTGAGCAAGGTGCGGAATTCGTGACGCCAGGTAGGTGTTAACCTATGTGACCCGTTGGATCATGTCTAATGCCCGTGTGATGTTCCCTCTAACACACGTCTGGACTGACTGAGGTAGTCTCTTATAGTGGTACGCTGCTGTGCAACATATGTCGTTGGTAAAAACAATGCCTAGGCATTTCAAAGTATCCATGAGCCGTAATGGTGCTACACATTCTTCCAGTAATGCAACATCAATATTCATCGCTACAGACTTGTCCATATTTATACAGCTGCCAGTCGAAGTTCCATATTTGCGTATCCAATCTAAAGCCACACTCATATCTTTTTCATTCCGTACTATCAGCACTTGCACGTAGATGCGTATCCTCGCCAGGTCAGTCCTGTCAAGAAGTGTCGTAAGATGGAAAGCAACGGGTCAAGACCCAACGCATACAATATCGTTGATAAAGGGCCTCCTTGTCTGACCGATCTCGCTACGTCCATTGACTAGCACTTTGGAGGAAGTATTGCTGACCAGCCGCATCACGACAGCGATAAATGGTCGTGGAAATAACATGCATATCAGGACTTCTGCAAGATAGTTATGGCTTACTCTATCGAAGGCTTGATCAAAATCTATTGACGTTAGTGCTGCACGGAGGCAGCATGTCTTTTCTAGGGCGATCAAATCGCGATATTCAACAAGCGCCGTCTGGATGTTGTTATCTCTGCCGAGTCAGAGCACTTAGCGTAATACTCTTCGGAGGCGTGCTGCTAATAATGTGGTGAATATTTTAAAGTCGCATTTAAGGAGCGTCAGTAGACGGTAGTCCCGTAGCCGTTTACAACCCGAGGGTTTGTGTATCCGGATAATCAGCCCCTTCACAGAAACCGGCGGCAAGGGAACGTCAGCAGATATTATTCCGCGGCAGGTCCATCGTGGTGATATCACACAGCTAAAGGTCCTGTAGAATTCGAGAGCGAGGTCATCTGGTCCCCGCGTTTTGTTCACCGCTCCAATAACAATGGCTTCCATCGCTTTCTCCTCTGTAATCTCCTCCATCAGTCGTGCTTCCGCCTCTGGTTCAATGGTGCCGAAAATCGCATGTGTAACTTCGTTAATGGCCGCCATATCGGTATCCATTGTGGTGTAAAGGTGAGTGTAATGTTGTACAAAGGCATTTCTTGTTTCGATGTTAGGTGTCTGCCATCATCGGTGTCCACGGTGTGTACTAGGACTCTTCGTCGTCTTTTACTTTCGTTGATGATGTGATACATCGATGGGCGTTCTCCTGCAACCTAGTCTAGTGCTCGTCCCACTGTACCTTAGAGGTCGCATGATGGGTATAATTTTGGCCTTCGCTCGTTGTACCGACTCTTGCCGCTTAAAATGGCTCTGAGCACTATGGGACTTAACATCTGTAGTCATCAGTCCCCTAGAACTTAGAACTACTTAAACCTAACTAACCTAAGGACATCACACACATCCATGCCCGGGGCAGGATTCGAACCTGCGACCGTAGCGGTCACGCGGTTCCAGACGGAAGCGCCTAGAACCGCACGGTCACAACGGCCGTCAACTCTTGCTGCTCCGGAGAAGGCACTTGTTCGGCGCGTTCTGGTAGCATCTACATCTACATCTACATTTATACTCCGCAAGCCACCCAACGGCGTGTGGCGGAGGGCACTTTACGTGCCACTGTCATTACCTCCCTTTCCTGTTCCAGTCGCGTATGGTTAGCGGGAAGAACGACTGTCTGAAAGCCTCTGTGCGCACTCTAATCTCTCTTATTTTACATTCGTGATCTCCTCGGGAGGTATAAGTAGGGGGAAGAAATATATTCGATACCTCATCCAGAAACGCACCCTCTCGAAACCTGGCGAGCAAACTACACCGCGATGCAGAGCGCCTCTCTTGCAGAGTCTGCCACTTGAGTTTGTTAAACATCTCCGTAACGCTATCACGGTTAGCAAATAACGCTGTGACGAAACGCGCCGCTCTTCTTTGGATCTTCTCTATCTCCTCCGTCAACCCGATCTGGTACGGATCCCACACTGATGAGAAATACTCAAGTATAGGTCGAACGAGTGTTTTGTAAGCCACCTCCTTTGTTGATGGACCACATTTTCTAAGGACTCTCCCAATGAATCTCAACCAAGTACCAGCCTTACCAACAATTAATTTTATATGATCATTCCACTTCAAATCGTTCCGCACGCATACTCCCAGATATTTTACAGAAGTAACTGCTACCAGTGTTTGTTCCGCTATCATATAATCATACAATAAAGGATCCTTCTTTCTATGTATTCGCAATACATTACATTTGTCTATGTTAAGGGTCAGTTGCCACTCGCTGCACCAACTGCCTATCCGCTGCAGATCTTCCTGCATTTCGCTACAATTTTCTAATGCTGCAACTTCTCTGTATACTACAGCATCATCCGCGAAAAGCCGCATGGAACTTTCGACACTATCTACTAGGTAATTTATATATATTGTGAAAAGCAATGGTCCCATAACACTCCGCTGTGGCACGCCAGAGGTTACTTTAACGTCTGTAGACGTCTCTCCGTTGATAGCAACATGCTGTGTTCTGTTTGCTAAAAACTCTTCAATCCAGCCACACAGCTGGTCTGATATTCCGTAGGCTCTTACTTTGTTTATCAAGCGACAGTGAGGAACTGTATCGAACGCCTTCCGGAAGTTAAGAAAAATAGCATCTACCTGGGAGCCTGTATCTAATATTTTCTGGGTCTCATGAACAAATAAAGCGAGTTGGGTCTCACACGATCGCTGTTTCCGGAATCCATGTTGATTCCTACATAGTAGATTCTGAGTTTCCAAAAACGACATGATACTCGAGCAAAAAACATGTTCTATAATTCTACAACAGATCGACGTCAGAGATATAGGTCTATAGTTTTGCGCATCTGCTCGACGACCCTTCTTGAAGACTGGGACTACCTGTGCTCTTTTCCAATCATTTGGAACCTTCCGTTCCTCTAGAGACTTGCGGTACACGGCTGTTAGAAGGGGGGCAAGTTCTTTCGCGTACTCTGTGTAGAATCGAATTGGTATCCCGTCAGGTCCAGTGGACGTTCCTCTGTTGAGTGATTCCAGTTGCTTTTCTATTCCTTGGACACTTATTCCGATGTCAGCCATTTTTTTCATTTGTGCGAGGATTTAGAGAAGGAACTGCAGTGCGGTCTTCCTCTGTGAAACAGCTTTGGAAAAAGGTGTTTAGTATTTCAGTTTTACGCTTGTCATCTTCTGTTTCAATGCCATCATCATCCCGGAGTGTCTGGTCATGCTGTTTCGAGCCACTTACTGATTTAACGTAAGACCAGAACTTCCTAGGATTTTCTGTAAAGTCGGTACCTAGTATTTTACTTTCGAATTCACTGAACGCTTCACGCATAGCCCTCCTTACGCTAACTTTGGCATCGTGAAACAAGTCCATCGTATGACGTCGCCACACTTCCTGCTCACGACCATATGTCATCATTGCACGGCGCAGTGCCAGTTTGGCTCAATCCATTCACCAACTTAGGGTCGTGGGATACGCCCGAAGGCGTCTCTCTCAAGATCTCCAAACATCGTCAACGACGTCTCGACAAGCTGGGTCCCGGCAGGTGGGCGACGTTCACTTTCCAAGGACCACGGCGACGCCACACTTGTTGCCACCGGAGGGATATTGTAAATATTATATTGTATTGTATGGAACTGGGGACCTAGAAACGACGGAGAGGCTTCGTCCCCGCCGTAGCCCTCAGTGCTTCACAACCCCGCAACAGACTACAGCAGTCCACTCACCCCATCGCCGTCCCACACCGAACCCAGGGTTATTGTGCGGTTAGGCCCCCAGTGGAACCAACCGGGAACGTCTCACCCCAGACGAGTGTATCCTCAATGTTAGCGTATTGGAGTAATTATGGTGTACGCGACCAAGGAGAAAGTGTTTGCGGAGCAATCGCCGACATAGTGTAACTGAGGCGGAATAAGGGGAACCAGCCCGCATTCGCCGAGGCACATGGAAAATCGCCTTAGAAACCATCCACGGACTGGCCGACTCACCGGACCTCGACCCTCGGCACTAATCTGCAGAGGATTCGTATCGGGGACCGGCACGCCTTCCCTCCCATAAAGCAGTGCGTTAGACCGCATGGCTAGCCGGGCGGTCGATTGTACGTATTAATGATGTATGGTTTGTATAGGCCGTAGGCCACAGCTCCGCTTCCAGGACGTCAGCGTTAAGACCGCGTGTAACATATATTCGGTCGAGACGGCTAGCGGATTGACTCGATGTATGGGTGTACCCAGGACGGAGGCCATGGATACATTCCCAGATGTCAACCAAATGCATACTCTGTACGAACATTCGTAGATCTGAACACAGGATATATCGAGGAAATTGATCTTCCGGTGCAAGTACACAATTGAAATCGACGCGTAGGATTAATCAGATGGAAGAGCGGTACAACTTCGTCTACGAAGAAGCGGGAACGTTCTCGCCTCCCGTCTGTACCGGACGGTGCATGGATGTTGATGAGTCGCACCTCAATTACCGTGACTGATAATCGCCGAGCCGATAGTAGGTACAGTACGTCCTCTGCCGTGATGGCTTCTTTAAGAAGTGTTGCTATGCCGCTGCCACTTTCGGAGGCGTATGTCGGATTCGTACCCGTACAGTGCAGGAAATTCATTGACGTATACTTCTTGTAGGAGGACGATGTGGATATCCGCTGCTTGTAGCATATCTCTGAGTAAGGACATCTTAATATGTGGCCGTATGCTATTGATATCGAAAGAAGCAAGCCGATGTGCTTGTCTTCGTTCCGTCGCATGTACACTACTGGAAATGGAAAAAAGAACACATTGACACCGGTGTGTCAGACCCACCATACTTGCTCCGGACACTGCGAGAGGGCTGTACAAGCAATGATCACACGCACGGCACAGCGGACACACCAGGAACCACGGTGTTGGCCGTCGAATGGCGCTAGCTGCGCAGCATTTGTGCACCGCCGCCGTCAGTGTCAGCCAGTTTGCCGTGGCATACGGAGCTCCATCGCAGTCTTTAACACTGGTAGCATGCCGCGACAGCGTGGACGTGAACCGTATGTGCAGTTGACGGACTTTGAGCGAGGGCGTATAGTGGGCATGCGGGAGGCCGGGTGGACGTACCGCCGAATTGCTCAACACGTGGGGCGTGAGGTCTCCACAGTACATCGATGTTGTCGCCAGTGGTCGGCGGAAGGTGCACGTGCCCGTCGACCTGGGACCGGACCGCAGCGACGCACGGATGCACGCCAAGACCGTAGGATCCTACGCAGTGCCGTAGGGGACCGCACCGCCACTTCCCAGCAAATTAGGGACACTGTTGCTCCTGGGGCATCGGCGAGGACCATTCGCAACCGTCTCCATGAAGCTGGGCTACGGTCCCGCACACCGTTAGGCCGTCTTCCGCTCACGCCCCAACATCGTGCAGCCCGCCTCCAGTGGTGTCGCGACAGGCGTGAATGGAGGGACGAATGGAGACGTGTCGTCTTCAGCGATGAGAGTCGCTTCTGCCTTGGTGCCAATGATGGTCGTATGCGTGTTTGGCGCCGTGCAGGTGAGCGCCACAATCAGGACTGCATATGACCGAGGCACAAAGGGCCAACACCCGGCATCATGGTGTGGGGAGCGATCTCCTACACTGGCCGTACACCACTGGTGATCGTCGAGGGGACACTGAATAGTGCACGGTACATCCAAACCGTCATCGAACCCATCGTTCTACCATTCCTAGACCGGCAAGGGAACTTGCTGTTCCAACAGGACAATGCACGTCCGCATGTATCCTGTGCCACCCAACGTGCTCTAGAAGGTGTAAGTCAACTACCCTGGCCAGCAAGATCTCGGGATCTGTCCCCCATTGAGCATGTTAGGGACTGGATGAAGCGTCGTCTCAAGCGGTCTGCACGTCCAGCACGAACGCTGGTCCAACTGAGGCGCCAGGTGGAAATGGCATGGCAAGCCGTTCCACAGGACTACATCCAGCATCTCTACGATCGTCTCCATGGGAGAATAGCAGCCTGCATTGCTGCGAAAGGTGGATATACACTGTACTAGTGCCGACATTGTGCATGCTCTGTTGCCTGTGTCTATGTGCCTGTGGTTCTGTCAGTGTGATCATGTGATGTATCTGACCCCAGGAATGTGTCAATAAAGTTTCCCCTTCCTGGGACAATGAATTCACGGTGTTCTTATTTCAATTTCCAGGAGTGTACATCGCCCATGGGAGCTTACGCCGTCTGTTGTTGTATTGGCACGTTACGTGACCCCGTCCTGTCCTCAGTCGTTAGTTATAAGTTTAACGTTAGAGAGGTGCCGCCCTCGCCGTATCGCCTGTTGCGACTGTCGGTGGGTCCGCTTCACAATCATCAGCCCAGTCACCTAGTGACAAGTTTTCCGACGGATGGGGCGCGCCAGCCCCGTCTCTCTGTGGCTCGTCTTCTGCTACGTGAGAGTGGCAGTGGATTGCTGCTTGCCGTGCGTTGTCGAGTTTTCCAGATCGGTTAACGTATGCCGCTGTTGAGGCAGTGACGTTCTGGATGAGGAGTCTCGGAACCCTCTGTAAGTTTGGCCGTCTTCCTCGGTCGAGTCTTGATCATCGCCCTGCGTACGTATTAAGGAGTCGTCCGACGGCGTTAGACGCTGGCCATTTGCTCCTTCCGATCTCGGTGCTGGTAGTATTGGCCGGTGCTGCTCGATGCGGAGGGGGGGGGGGGGGGGTGCATCGCCACGCCGTTACCATGCTCGTCTGTACGGTGTACGCGACCAAGGAGAAAGTGTTTGCGCAGCAATCGCCGACATAGTGTAGCTGAGGCGGAATAAGGGGAACCAGCCCGCATTTGCCGAGGCAGATGGAGAACCGCCTAAAAACCATCCACAGACTGGCCGGCTCACCGGACCATGACAAGTCCGCCGGGCGGATTCGTGCTGTGGACCGGGTGCTCCTTCTCACTCCGGAAACAGCTGATCTTACTACTGGATTGTCGGTACGAATGAGACATTCTAGTTCGAAACTGCAAGCACTAGCGAAGGCTAACACGAAGTAAACACCCGCGTGCCCGCGAAGCTCCACGGCAGGGACGTAAACAGGCGTCAGAGCCGCACGACTGCGGAGAGCAGATTGACAGTGATCAGTCAAATGGTTCAAATGGCTCTGAGCACTATGGGACTTAACATCTTAGGTCATCAGTCCCTTAGAACTTAGAACTACTTAAACCTAACTAACCTAAGGACATCACACACATTCATGCCCGAGGCAGGATTCGAACCTGCGACCGTAGCAGTCAGTGATCAGTCAACCGACAACACCGCAAGATGCTGAAGAAGATACCACCAGAGCGGTGTAGACGTCGATCGTATAGAATAAATATGACGTGGTCTAACAAGAAACATTTTGCCATCTGTTACATTCATCTTCTTTTCTTTACCTAACTTAGTACCAGATGAAAATTGGATTCTGGTTCTTGCGTCAAACCGAAAACATTTAACATAATATCCTATGTAGAAATAACTTTGTGATTGTGCTTCTTGAATGTGTTTATGTAAGTATGAGTTGTAAATTGATGTTTCTAGTTGGTTATTCTGCTGAGGACTTTACATTGTCCTGCGTTTGCGCTCACAGTTGACTGACATACGACACTAACTCTAATATTCCCTGAATACTTGACGTGTAGCATAAGACGCAAACGAATTTTCAGAAGAACCGTTTACGTTACTTTCAGCATCCCAGGATCGTCGTTCGTTTGGTGAGCTTTCTGCAGTTTCGACGTTCCTGGAGCAAGTGTGTGAGGTGAACCTTGCAAACTTATCCACGCACTTCGAAGTGCCGTCAGCTGGCATAGCACCGACGACTCGGGTGAAGGAAGATTAGTGTTTCATTTTTAAACGACGGTGAGGTCATTACAGATAGGGCACAAGATCGGTTTGAGGGACGATGGGAGAGAAAACTAGCAGTACCCTATCTGAGGAACCATACTAGCATTTGGGGTAAACTGTTTGTGGAAACCGCCGGAAACGACATCGGAATGACCGGACCGGGATCTGAAACGCCGTCCCTCCGAATGTGAGTCCAGTGTACTGACTACGAAACTTCTTTGTATGAGTCTACTGAAATAACTGAGTAGATGAAACTCCTTCGTGTTTACTTAAACTGCTGAGTGCAACCGAACCTACTGTCTCGTTACTTATTTTTATCATTTCAACTCTACCTACGGAATTTTCCCTGACAAAGACAACACAAACTTAACCTATTCACTTATTACGCACCATATACAAGCCCAACGCAATCTGGCTGCTCTACAATGGCAACATGACTTCCAATAATTAACTTAAAAGAATGGCCCTGAATGTGTGAAATCTTATGGGACTTAACCGCTAAGGTCATCAGTCCCTAAGCTTACACAATACTTAACCTAAATTATCCTATGGACAAACACACACACCGATTCCCGAGGGAGGACTCGAACCTCCGCCAGGACCAGCCGCACAGTCCATGACTGCAGCGCCTTGGACCGCTCGGCTAATCCTGCGGGGTCAAAAGACTGGCCCTGAATTGGAAAAAATCCTAACAATAACCCACACTTTTTCATAAGCTACTCATCTCACAGAAAATCTTCATAACACGAACTACAGCAATTACAGCAAGCAGCAACTACAGCCAGCTACTTAAAAGGATTATAACTACTATAAGCTCTAACTACAAGGAGGCATATAGTTAGCAAAAGAAAGATTTTGTTGAAGAACAAACGATGTATTTAGCAGATTTTGCCTTATTCATCTGCCATCCAGTTCCAAAAATTATATAGTCGTAAATAATTCCACTACCCAAACATTACCAACTACATGCAATTTTGTCATATGATGACATGATGGAGACCGTGGCTGTTATTTGAAGACAAATGTTGATGGTGTTGAGACAGCAACCAGCCACAAATTTATTTTCAGTTCCTTTATTCAAAAGGTACCGTTACCGGTTTCGAATAATTGCGATTCATCTTCAGACGGTTTTCATTCTTTTATTAGATCTTTTGGTGCGTATTTTTACAGATTAATTGTCCTAAAATATAAATAATACATAATTATAAGCACGCCACACAGATGGTTGCGTTACAGATTTGCATTGGATGTGACTTACGTGAAATGTCGGTTTGGAGTGTTTGTTGTCATAGTTTTCGTCCAGCAGATGTGAAGACATTCCCACTACATTCTCACTGAACACTTTATATTTGTCACAGAATAGATTTCTAACATGCACCCCTTGTTTTGATAGATACAAAGTGGTTACAAACATATGAGTGTCCGAACCGACATTTCACGTAAGTCACGTCTAATACAAATCTCTGACGCAACCATCTGTGTGGCCTGCTTATAATTATGTATTATTTATATTTTAGGACAATTAATCTGTAGAAAAACGCACCACATGAAAACCGTCTGAAGATGAATCGTAATGATTCGAAACCGGTTACTGTACCTTTTGAATAAAGGAACTGAAAATAAATTTGTGTCTGGTTGCTGTCTCAGCACCATCAACATTATCAACTACATCCATCATCATTTTACAATGCATGTGTCCTACCAACACTGAGTCTCCACAAAGGACACATTCCAAGCCGTCCGCTGGCTAACTACTAATCGTTAACTGCAAGTCCGCCCAAACACAGAGTCTCTTACCGACGGGGCTGAGAGCTGTCAGCGATATTAATTACAGTCTATAGTGCTGCCAACATAGAAACATATAAAGAGGCTACTTACAACTACTGGACCTCCCATCTCCAATTTACCCAACAGAGATTCTCGAGACTGATGTTGCATTACTAATAAAAAATTTCTACTTAATTTCTATATCAGTTATTCAAAAACAGTCTTAATCGCATTTATTATTGTTATTATTATACCGCCAACCGGTTTCAACCCGACGTAGGGGTCATCTTCTGGGCTTTTACACCATTGGTCGACTGCTCGTGGTGTCACTCCTGTCTACATAACGGCAGGAAACTATCAAATCATTTTTCTATTCAAAAAGCAGATAAAAATTTACTTGACGCCTTCTTGAGGGACAATCTCCACTCCTTCCAAATTAACAATGTCAGAGCAGACCAGACGTGGCTTGAATTCAAAGAAATAGTATCGACAGCAATTGAGAGATTTATACCAAACAAATTAACAAACGACTGAACTGATCCCCAATATTCAAGGCTGGTAGTAAGTGTAATCTACTAAATTACAGGCGAATGTTATTATCGGCGATATGCAGTAAGACTTTGGAACATATATTGTGTTCGAACTCGAGCGGCTACCCACTTACCACAAATTTTTTTGTGTTCGAACTTTATGAATTACCTCGAAGAGAACGGTCTATTGACACACAGTCAACACGGGTTTAGAAAACATCGTTCTTGTGAAACACAACTAGCTCTTTACACACAGGAAGTGTTGAGTGCTATTGACAAGAGATTTCAAATTGATTCCGTAGTTCTAGATTTCCAGGCTTTTGACACTGTACCACACAAGGGGTTTGTGTTGAAACTGCGTGCTTATGGAATATCGTCTCAATTATGTGACTGGATCCATGATTACCTACAGAGGAGTCACAGTTCGTGGTAATTGCTGGAAAGTCATCAGCTAAAACTGAAGTGATTTCTGGCCTTCCCCAAGGTAGTGTTATAGGCTCTCTGCTGTTGCTTATCTATATAAATGATTTATGAGATAGAAAAAATATCTGAATGGTGTGAAAATTGGCAATTGATCCTAAATAATGAAAAATTTGAGGTCATCCAAATGAATGCTAAAAGGAATCCGTTAAACTTCGGTTACACGATAAATCAATCATATCCAAAGGACGTAATTTCAACTATTTACCTAGGAATTACAATTAATAGCAATTTAAATTTGAATGAACACATAGAAAATGTTGTGGCGAAGGCAAACCAAAGACTGCGTTTTTTGTCAGAACACTTAGAAAATGTAACAGATCAACTGAAGAGAATCCCTTTTCTACCCTTGTCTGTCCTCTTTTGGAGTACTGCAGCGCTGTGTGGAATCCTTACCAGATAGGATTAACGGAGTTCATCGAGAAAATTCAAAGGAGAGCGACACATTTTGTACTATCGAGGAATAAGGGAGACAGTGTCACGTACATGATACAGGATTTGGGATGGATAGCTTTAAAACAAAGGCGTTTTTCGTTGCGGCGGAATTTCATCACGAAATTTAAACCACCAACTTTCTCCTCCGAATGAGGAAATATTTTGATGAAGCCGAACTATATAGGGAGAAACTATCATCATAGTAAAATAAGGGAAATCAGTGCTCGCATGGAAATATATAGGTGTTCGTTTCTTCTACACGTTATTCGAGAGTGAAATAGTAAAGAATTATTGTGAAGGTGGTTTGATGAAACCTCTGCCAGGCACTTAAGTGTGATTTGCAGAGTACCCATGTAGATGCAGATGAAGTCAATTAGTCTTTCTTCTCCTGTGTCATTCCTACTATCAAGCCTACATTCTCGCGTAACCCTTTCTTCTCCTCCTTCCACTACTTCCGCACTCCAATCCACCATGACTATTGGGTTTTTATCTGTCCTTACGTACTGTATTACGCTTTGAATATCCTCATGTACTTTCTCTATCTCTCCGTCTTCAGGTGGTTATGTCGGCATACATAAACTACAGTTGTTGGTTCTGATCTGTCGATTCTGACGAGAATAACACTATCACTGAAATGTTTACAGTAGCTCAGCCGGCCGCTGTGGCCAAGCGGTTCTAGGCGCTTCAGTACGGAACCGCGCTGCTGCTACGCTCGCAGGTTCTAATCCTGCCAGTTGAACCAGTAGCTCACTCTCTGCCCTACTTTCCGTATTCATAGCGAATCCTACTCCAGTTATATCACTTTACGCTGCGGTTGTTGTTACACTATACGCATCTGACCAGAAATCCTTGTCTTCTTTGCAGCTGACGTCACTGTCCCCCACTATATGTAGAATTAGCATTTCCCTTTCCAGATTTTCTAGTTTCCCTACTACTTTCAAACTTCTGGCTTTCCACGGCCCGACTGGTTGAACGTTATCCTTTCGTTTGTTATTCAGTCTTGGCAGTCTCCTTACAGAGATAGAATGAGGGACTAGTCTGGAATCTTTTGCCAATGGCGAGAACATCGTAACACACTTTTTTAGTTAAAGATACATGTCCTGAGGATTCACGCTGTGTGTCTTTGATGCAGCGGTTTCCATTAGCTTTTGCATTCTCATGCCGTTGATCATTGCTGAGACTTCCGCGTTTTAGGTCAGTTCCCATCACAAGTGCTAGAGTCTGTCCTGAACCTCTGTCCACACCTCCTCCCTCTTTGACAAGGCCGTTGGGAGAATGAGTGTGACTTTCTTATGCCGGAAGTCTTCGGTCGCCATTAGCGATAATTTGTAAGCAGTGGCGGTGTTCGAACCCGCAACCGAGGACGTTTTAACTTGTAATCAAAGACGCTACCCCTAACCACGGATTCCGATAAACGCGTATTACTGGCCATGTAAATGTGGCACTGAACCACGTTGCGACAATACATGAACATTGCTGTACGTCAGAACGTAACGTGAGTACGTAAATGAGCCGTCCGAAACTAGTTATTAGTGAATAAATAAACTTCCTACGTGACCTAATACGGTTTCTTTAACAGTTCTTGTAATCATACAAAATATTAGCTTGTTTACTGAAGTCAGTGTTGAAGTGGGCATCTCGAACAAACAGGACTCTGCGCTGTAAAAATCATGTAAAAATACACTTTATGTGCATACAGTAACAAATTACACAGCAGCGATGTTGTAATTTTTCATCACCTTCGCATATGAATCAAATGGGCCTGCAAATGAAATGTGACAAATTCCTCAAATATGCAAACGAGATCGTTTTTAATGTGCTTCGAAAGAGAACAATAAAAATAACGGGAATTCGCTGCACGCTACAGCCCAGAGCACGGCATCGACGTCCATCACAGGCGCTAACTGCCACTGGGAAATGTCAGCTCGTGTCTCTTTTTTGCTTACACTGAAATTTCACAGAACACTTAAACGTGATGAACTGAATACGTCATAGCTTTCTAAAGTGACAAAATGACATTTATTAAACTCTGAGCTTAGCGGATCGTTCATAATTGAGGAATGATGTAATTTGATCACATCTTTCAAACAACGAAATAAAATGGACTCATACAATTAGCTTTACCCTATAAATTTCAGTCGCTGCAATCATCATTGTTGTCAGCTCTATTGATTTATTACAACAAAAAATATGTCCAATTTTTAGGAGATTTATGATTCTCATTACCGTTCCTACGTTACAGCTGTTGTGCGTGCGCTTATCGAGTTAAACAGAGAGAAAATCTGTAATTTTCATGATACGTAATGCACCAATTGTTATGAAATTCTACTGATCAGTATGAACACAATTTTTAAATTAATTAACATATGGGGAAATTGCAACGCCAAGAAGGATACATGTGTTTGAAATGGACTTTATACCACAAATAAGATAGACGACTGGATATATATGCCTAAGAACTGCTCAGTAGAACTTTGTCTACTGCTGGTGATCACATCGTGCAAGTAATTTTCGTTACAGCTGTTTTCTTTACGGTACCGTTCAACTTATAATGACGTTTCTTTCGAGGACATACGAGCTTGTCCATTCGTCTGCTGTGGCAACTGTTGGGCTGATAATTTGAAATAGATCACTTTGCTTGCTTTAGCACACTTTGTGTTACAGAATTTCACAGCAGGAGCCGATGAGCGTTGGTATTAAGGTTCCGGAGAAACCAAGGAAATACTTTTACTGAATTTAGTCATATCTTGTATTGTTCGCAGATTCCAGAAAGTTGACTCATATAACCTCGATAACGATATCATTATGAACTGAGCGGGATAATACTCTGGTGTGCAGAAGTCATGGGAGGGATCGCACATATACTGTAAGTAGGCTGTTTAGGTTTATATGTTAGTAACGCCACGTAGAGCTCTGTATGAAAATCACTGACTGTACTGTGTGCAGTCTTTGGCTGGTTGGCATTGTTGGAATATTCGCTAGTGTAGTGTTGGGCAGATGGATGTGAACAGTGCGTAGCGTTTGGCAGTTGGAGGTGAGCCGCTAGCAGTGGTGGATGTGGAGAGAGAGAGGCCAGGGTTTTGAGAGGTTACTATAAGAGGACGATCTGGACGTGTGTCCGCTAGAAAATCCATCTTTACAAATTTCCTTTTATATATATATATATATATATGACTTTTGAACATTATTAAGGTAAATACATTGTTTGTTCTCTATCCAAATCTTTCATTGTTAACTATGCCTATCAGTAGTTAGTGCCTTCAGGAGTTAGAATCTTTTATTTAGCTGGCACTACTGCCGCTCTCTGTATTGCAGTAGTTCGAGTAACTAAGATCTTTGTGAGGTAAGTGATTCATGAAAGGTATAGGTTATTGTTAGTCAGGGCCATTTGTTTGAAGGGATTTTTGAAAGTCACATTGGGTTGCGCTAAAAAATATTGTGTGTCAGTTTACTGTTGATCAGAATAAGTAAAGAGAGAAATGTCTGAGTAGGTTCAGTTTTACTCAGCTGTCTTTGTATCAAATAACGTAGAAGTTTACCAACACAGCCATTCATAATCTTTCTAAGGGGACGTTACAATACAGATGGTAGTAGTATCGCGTACACAAAGTGTGAAAGGGCAGTGCCTTGTCGGAGCTGTCATTTGTACTCAGGTGAATCATGTGAAAATGTTTCTGACGTGTTCATGGCAGCACGATTGGAATCAACAGATTTTGAGCGCTGAATGGCAGTTGAAGCTAGACGTGTGGGGCCCTCCAGTGTGGAGATCGTTAGGGAATTGAATATCCGAAATCCACAGAGTCCAGAGTGTCCCGAGAATACCAGATTTCAGGCATTACCTCACACCATGAACAACGCAGTGGCCAACGGCCTTCACTTAACGACACAGAGCAGTTATCAGTGCTAGCAGACAAGCAAGTTTGCCTGAAATAACGCCAGAAATCAATGTGGGATGTACGACAAACGTAAACGCTTGGATAGTGCAGCAAAATTTGGCGTTTATAGGCTATAGCAGCGGACAACCGACGTGAGTGTCTTTGATAACAGCAAAAACATCGCCTGCAGCGCCTCTCCTGGGCTCTAGACCATTTCGGATGGAAGAGTTCGAGTGCGGCACTGAGCCCAAGAAGCCAAGCACCCAGACTGTCAACAAGGCAAAATATGGTTCAAATGACTCTGAGCACTATGGGACTTAACATCTGAGGTCATCAGTCCCCTAGAACTTAGAACTACTTAAACCTAACTAACCTAAGGACACCACGCACATCCATGCCCGAGACAGGATCCGAACCTGCGACCGTAGCGGCCCTCGGTTACCGACTGAAGCGCCTAGAACCGCTCGGCCACAATGGCCGGCGCACTGTCCAAACTGGTGGTGGTTTCATAACGGAGTGGGCTGTGTTTACGTGGAATGGACTGGATCCTCTGGTCAAAATGAACTTATCATTGACTGCAAATCATTATGTTCGGCTGCTTGGAGACCATTTGCAGCCAATCAAGGACTTCATGTCCAAAATAACGATGGAAGAATACGTCATTTCACAGGCCCATAACTATTCTCGCTTGGTTTCAAGAACATTATGGACAATTCTACAGAAACGTTTTGCCACCCAGATCGCTCGACATTAATCGCATCGTACATTTATGAGACATAATTGAGAAATAAGTTCGTGGACAACTTCCTGCATTGGCAATTATTATGGATGGCTATAGAGGTAGTATGGATCATTTTTTCTGCTGGGTGACTTCAGCGAGTTGTTGAGTCCATGCCACGTCGAGTTACTGCACTATGCAAGGCAAAAGGAGGTCCGACACGATATTCGGAGATATCCCATGATTCTTATCATTTCAGTGTAGAGCATAAACTTGTACGAGTTACATAGATGTTAATAAGTTTCAGTATGGTGGGAAGCCTCCAACTTCTGTAACCAGAGAATGTAACCGTCTTGCCATGTAATCAGTGATAATGTTGTCGATAAGCTACAACCCAAACACCTTCGGTACACAAATTAGCAATCTATGGTGCTTCTCGGAAAAGCAGTGGTACCGGTCTTCCTTCAAAACAGGCACACGCTTTATTACACGTGGGGAATGAGATGCAGCTTTTTCCGATATGAGTTCATCGGCAGGTTTCGGATACACTTGGTAATGGCGCACGTGGCAGTTCAGCAGATAAGAAGAATATTCATTGTGGCTTTACAGCCTATGCCGAAATTCTTCTTCAGAATTTTCTGAGACCTTGGTGATCGACTGAAAAAAAAGGACATCGGCTGAAATATATTTTTTAGTGTTTTGAAATATATGTATCGATGGCAGGCAATAAAAACCTCGTAAGTCCCTTTGTCCGTGAAAACCTCGTGATTCCAGTAACCAGTAACTCCATTATCAGAGAAAGATTTCAAAGAGCGTCGATTTCACTAATATTTCAATAACTAGGCTTCCGCTATGTGGGATTACATATGTAGCAAAATTATCTGTATAATTTTATATAGTTATTAAGAAACCGTTTTTGCTTCTCCTGGTAAATTTAAGTTACGAGGCTTTCATTGCCTTTGTGTGTGTCTTTGTTATTTTTCGCTGCATATGACATTCTTCTCGCAAACAATACTCATAATTTACTACCTGATGTTTTCCTCATGGTCGTAACTGCACCACAAATTGGGTTACGTCTGTCAGAATAGACTAACGGTTTTGCATCCACACGTCCACACTTCAACACCTGACCTGCTACCCACTGGAAAATGAGAATAAATGGCTTGCTCTTGCCACGTGTACTTGGAGGTACTACCCAACTTAAAAACTTGCTACTCCCAATACCTGTAGTTATTAGCCTGCAAATGGATTAAATAATTATGTAATACTGTTCAGTACACTGTCCTCAGTCACCAATAAAAATATCCTCACGTATAACCCTAACACACTGTATATACACTATCTGAATACCCAGCTATTGCATGGGTATGTATTTATCCCAATCTTGTATTACTCCATATCTTCCTTCCCCCTTCTCTCTGCCTATCTCTCCTCCCCCACATCTGTCCATTTCTTCCGTTGCCTCTCTCTGTCCTAATTCCATCCCCTCTTATTCCCTCTCTTTGTCCATCTGCTCCTCGCCCTGTCTCTGGTCATCTCCTCCTCTCCCTCCCTATCTCTATCTTGCTGTTCGTTTGCTCCTCCCTCCTCTCTCTATCCATCGCCCCCTCTTTCCATTCTCTGAGTATTTCGTTCTTCCCTCCCTGTGTTCGTCTCCTCCTCGTCCCTCTCTCTGCCTATGTCTTCCTCCCTCGTCTCTGTCCATCTCCTCCTCTCCCCGTCTCTGTCCATTATCCTAACTCTCCACCCCTTTTCCCTCTCTACGTGTTTACCTCCTATTCTCCCCTGTGTTTCGATCTTATAATTTCCAGCCCAGTAGGAGGCTGGTGATTCTTACTCCAACAGTATTTCTTTCTAGATCGTAACTAAAATGTGTACCAAACTTGATTGAAATCGTCCCAGAGGTTTAGGACCCGTTTTTTACCTGTAGCTTTGCTCGCGTACGCACATGTTTTGCTGGGGGGCACGTTCTGATACCGATAGTTCCCGTTCGTTATTAGCCTCTCTAGCTGCAATAGCTCCTTGAGCGGATTTTCGTCTGCACTGGGCAGATCAGTGGTCCAGCATTTAAGCACTGTCGCGGCCTGGGGGCGCTTTCGAAGTGACAGGTGATTGAGCGTTGTGTTTGACAGCGCCTACGGTAAACGCCGTGACTTCGTTGTTGAAATGTGCGTTTTCGGTCACTGCGGGTTCGGTGGGACTGAATGTCGGCTAGGCCCGTGAAGATTGCTCGTCGAAAAAGCCGTCTCTGCGCGTTGCACGGAACCTGACTTGCTCTCACCATTTGAGTTTGTAGGAAGCCTGTGTCCACTCCGGTCTCGGATTGGTTTTCGGTCTGCCAGTTTCAAGAACTAGGTGCAGGGGCATCTGTTGAATAGCATCCGTTGGCTCTGGATTCTTAGCAAACTCATCATAACACATTCTTGATGGCACCCTTTGATCGAGCGTTTCTCACCTTACACTTCGCTCTGCAAGAAATTATGGTGAGCAACCGATAACCGTGTGCACAGTTATGTTGTGTCGAGCAGTGGCTATGCTAACTCACCATCATGGTTACCATCGTGACATGTAAACTTTTTTATTCGAGAGTACTTTAAATGATATTAATCAAGCTACGTTTCTGTGAATATGCGTAACTAAAATGGTGGTGCTCGAACTATTTTACTAAGTTTGGCCGAACCTATAATATAAATTTGTCATTTGTTTTGGATTCAGATGATCCGTGTACAGCGTTCGCCTTTCCCAAGTGTATTTACATTGTGTATTTGTGCTGTAAATGCTAAATGTTAATTACTGGTTCGTATATTACAGGCCAGCTTGATGTAGGTGTTGTTTGTGTTGTGCATCCTGCTAAAGAGCCCTGGGTACGATAAATACCCTTACTGAGAGTAAATATATCTCTAATGGCGATCGCCATCCACACTTAAGTGAAAAAGAGAAACTATTGCACTCTGCAACTTCCACTTGTACTATACTTCGAATTTAGTGTTGTCAGGTTATTCAACTTGCATGGAACCAGTCGTCTTCCTGCTTAATACCTGAAAACACTCACGTGATAGTGGATGACTGATGTTAATGACTTGTTAGCTATTTTCAATATATTTATGAAACTCGAAACGGGATATGCTAAGCACCTCTAGTTTTCTTTTTATAACTTAATGTCATCCTCAAAAAATAAATTTTTAAATTTCATTCAATCATTTCTGAAAATTATCTACTATCTACCAGCATTTGTGTTGTTGTTAATTAATTTAATTAATTCTGGGGCTAGCTGCTGGGATTGTCTTACATCAGTTCTCCGTTTTAATAAATTGGTTTGTATTTAATGAATTTGTGGCCCAGTATTCTTACAATCAATACTAGCTCCCTACCACACTGCACATATTTCACGCATATTTAACATATTTCACACGTATTTCTACATATACTTCAGTAGTATTTTTAGCAATTTTCACCCAGCAGTTTAATTTTCACGCGACTCAAATTTTATGACGACCTACCTCCTGAATAACGTTTCGCAGACCTATATAATTTTGCAGCGACCTTTTACTTTATATGTGACCACTACCTGCGAAATATGTTGTGAATTGTGTTAATAGCAAAGAAGCAGTGAATTTAAAGGTGATGCATGATGTTGCAATATTTAACACATCACATTTTTCATGACGTCATGTCTCCTGGATTATGTGCCGTACAATGATATCCTGCTGGTACATTCAGTGGTCTAAGAGAAAAGTTTCTGTTAAATGTATTGCGAATACAATTAGTAATATCGAAGTAATAGATTAAAACGTAATGCTTCATGCAGCAGTTTTACTGCATGAAGAGCGAAAATATAGTAAGTGATAAACTTTTTTCCTTTCGTCATTTTATGGAGGTTGTCAGAGATAAAATTTTCTTAAATGTTTGAAATTATGTGTGAAGTTTGTTTTCGTTATTAGTCACTAAGTGTTATGATTCTGAAATACTGGATGAATAAAGTATAGGTATTCGAACGTCGTCGGCTACACTGATTTTCACCCCCACCCCTTTGATAGTAAGTGGTTTTAATCCTACAGCAACTCTTTCCAGATAGTGATATGTATACAAAGTTTGGTGGAAATCGGTCCAGTGGTTTAGGAGGAGGAGATGTGGAATATACTGGATGAGACTCTATTGTCACCAAGAATAACTCCGGAAGTACGGTACGGGCTGAAAAGTTTGTGAGACAAAAGTTGCATGGGACAACGTGGGCCACATCTTCATTCGAAGTCTAGTGAAGACAGAAAACGTCGGGTTGTTTCCCGTTACAAACGAAAGGATTTTTAGTGCGGATGCTTACGTGAACATTCGATAGAGCTGTCCCAAATTACTCGAGGCGATATTCATTTTATCGATATGTATTACCGGGACAGTAAAACACGAAGAATAACGAGTACCCTAGCAGCGACGCACCGTCCTGGCACCTACGGACTGCTGCCACGCCGGCCAGAGTGGCCGAGTGGTTCCAGGCGCTATAGTCTGGTGCCGCGCGACCCCTACGGTTGCACGTTAGAATCCTGCCTCGGACATGGCTGTGTGTGATGTCCTTAGGTTAGTTAGGTTTAAGTAATTCTAAGTTCTAGGGGACTGATGACCTCTGAAGTTAAGTCCCATAATGCTCAGAGCCATTTGAAAAATTTGAACTGCTACCACCATGCAGCAGCATAGCTCTGTCACTGCTCGTTTCTTACTTCCTTGTTAATACATATCGATAGAATGAATGTCGCACAAGACCAATATGGCACCACTATGTTGGGTGGGCACGTCAAATATCGCTTTAAAAGTCATTTTGCTAGTGATGGAAAACAAACCGATAACTTCATTCGACATTGGACGTCACTTGATGTGATAAGCAGAACTGTTTTGAACTGAGTCCAGCTACATATTGCGTAAACGGAATTGCAAACATCTGCGGAAACACTAGACAACAATTTACCTGGCGACTCCTGGGAGGACACTCCGTATGCAACAGCCTGGCGGTCATACAATAGTGGGTGCAGGTAAGTGACACGACTGGACCTTTCTCAGAGAAGAGTTGTGCAGACGCACATGACCAGTCACGCCGCGGCAGGGACATGTTATTTATTTATTTAAATGTCAAGTTCCGTAGGACCAAATTGAGGAGCAAATCTCCAAGGTCATGGAA
Organism: Schistocerca serialis cubense; assembly: GCF_023864345.2. Taxonomy (NCBI): domain Eukaryota; kingdom Metazoa; phylum Arthropoda; class Insecta; order Orthoptera; family Acrididae; genus Schistocerca; species Schistocerca serialis. The sequence goes on from NC_064641.1 coordinate 173,485,768, forward strand.
CGTGTCAGTACATGAACTTACAACATAAAAAGTAATAACAGTTAAAAATAAATGTTCATGAAACTGAAAGAATATCAGTCCATAAGTTTAAGCAAACGCTATCAGCAATTCAATGAGAATCATCTTAATTTTTCAAGGAACTCCTCGACAGAATAGAAGGAGTGACCCATGAGGAAACTCTTCAGTTTTGATTTGTTAGCGCGTGGATTACTGCGAAGATTTACGAATTCGAGTGGCAGTTTATTGAAAATGGATGCAGCAGTATACTGCACACCGTTTGCACAAGAGTTGAGGAACTCCGATGCAAATGGAGGTTTGATTTCTGCCGAGTATTAACCGAGTGAAAGCTGCTTATTGTAGAAATAAACTAATATTGGTAACAAGAAGCGACAAGAAGGAATAAACATATTGAGACACAACCAGACTATTTCTCTGAAAAGTGTCACACAGGAGCACCTACCTGGTCATACGATGGCATACGTGTCTGTGAGACATGAGCGGACGGTTGGTCAGAGAAGAGTTACACAGAAGCACCTGAGCGGTCATACCATAGTGGGTGCATGTGCGTGACTTGACTGGACCGTTCTCAGAGACGAGTTGTGCCGACGCACATGACCATGAAGGAATATGTGCGAGACACAACCAGTCACGCCGTGGCAGGCACATGTGCGAGACAATAAAAATGGTTCAAATGGCTCTGAGCACTATGGGACTTAACATCTGTAGTCATCAGTCCGCTAGAACTTAGAACTACTTAATCCTAACCAACCTAAGGACATCACACACATCCATGCCCGAGGCAGCATTCGAACCTGCGACCGTAGCAGTCTCGCGGTGCCGGACTAAGCGCCTAGAACCGCTAGACCACCGTGGCCGGCTGTGCGAGACATAACCAGACTGTTTCTCAGAGAAGTGTCACACAGGAGCACCTACATCTACATCTACATTTATACTCCGCAAGCCACCCAAAGGTGTGTGGCGGAGGGCATTTTACGTGCCACTGTCATTACCTCCCTTTCCTGTTCCAGTCGCGTATGGTTCGCGGGAAGAACGACTGTCTGAAAGCCTCCGTGCGCGCTCGAATCTCTCTAATTTTACATTCGTGATCTCCTCGGGAGGTATAAGTAGGGGGAAGCAATATATTCGATACCTCATCCAGAAACGCACCCTCTCGAAACCTGGCGAGCAAGCTACACCGCGATGCAGAGCGCCTCTCTTGCAGAGTCTGCCACTTGAGTTTATTAAACATCTCCGTAACGCTATCACGGTTACCAAATAACCCTGTGACGAAACGCGCCGCTCTTCTTTGGATCTTCTCTATCTCCTCCGTCAAACCGATCTGGTACGGATCCCACATTGATGAGCAATACTCAAGTATAGGTCGAACGAGAGTTTTGTAAGCCACCTCCTTTGTTGATGGACTACATTTTCTAAGCACTCTCCCAATGAATCTCAACCTGGTACCCGCCTTACCAATAATTAATTTTATATGATCATTCCACTTCAAATCGTTCCGCACGCATACTCCCAGATATTTTACAGAAGTAACTGCTACCAGTGTTTGTTCCGCTATCATATAATCATACAATAAAGAATCCTTCTTTCTATGTATCCGCAATACATTACATTTGTGTATGTTAAGGGACAGTTGCCACTCCCTGCACCAAGTGCCTATCCGCAGCAGATCTTCCTGCATTTCGCTACAATTTTCTAATGCTGCAACTTCTCTGTATACTACAGCACCATCCGCGAAAAGCCGCATGGAATTTCCGACACTATCTACTAGGTCATACCATGTCCTTGCCACTGCGTGACTGGTCACGCGCGTCTGAACAACACTTCTCTGAGAAAGGCGTACGTGTGTGTGAGACATGAGTGGACCGTTTGTCAGAGAAGATTTACACAGAAGCACCTGAGCGGTCATACCGAAATGGGTGCATGTGCGTGACTTGACTGGACCTTTCTCAGGGAAGAGTTGTGCAGACGCACATGACCAGTCACGTCGTGGCAGGGAAATGTGCGATGCACAACCAGACTGTTTCTCAGAGAAGTGTCACACAGGAGCATATACCTGGTCATACCATGGCATACGTGTGTGTGAGACATGAGCAGACCGTTTGTCAGAGAAGAGATACACAGAAGCACCTGAGCGGTCATACCATAGTGGGTGGTTCAAATGGTTCAAATGGCTCTGAGCACTATGGGACTTAACATCTGTGGTCATCAGTCCCCTAGAACTTAGAACTACTTAAACCTAACTAACCTAAGGACATCACACACATCCATGCCCGAGGCAGGATTCGAACCTGCGACCGTAGCAGTTGCGCGGTTCCGGACTGAGCGCCTTAACCGCGAGACCACCGCGGCCGGCCATAGTGGGTGCATGTGCGTGAATTGACTGGACCTTTCTCAGAGAAGTGTTGTGCAGACGCGCGTGACCAGTCACGCAGTGGCAAGGACATATGCGAGACACAACCAGAATGTTTCTCAAAGAAGTGTGACACAGGAGAACCTACCTGGTCATACCATGGCATACGTGTGTGGGAGACATGATCGGACCGTATGTCAGAGAAGAGTTACACAGAAGAACCTGAGCAGTCATACCATAGTGGGTGCATGTGCGTGACTTGACTGGACCTTTCTCAGAGAAGAGGTGTGCAGACGCACATGACCACTGACGCCATGGCAGGCATATGAGCGAGACCTGACCAGACTGTTACTCAAGTGTTGTGCAGTTACACCCGACCAGTCGTACATGGTGTGAGACACGACAGGACTGTTTTTCAGAGAAGCGTTACGCAAATGTATCTGATCGGTCGTGCCGTGGCAGGTGCGGATGCAAGACATGTTTCTGAGAGAACCATTGAGCACATGCACCACACCAATTGTGCGGTTTCAAGTTCATGTGTGAGACATGGCCACATTGTTTCTCAGACATTGTCTCGGAGAAGAGTTGTGCAAATATACCTGGCCAGTCGAGCCGTTGCGGCCGCATATGTGATATACAATCAGCCCATTTCTCAGAGAAGCATCTGCAGATGCACTTGACCATTCTTACGATGCCATGCAGTCGCCTTAACCGCTTTGGCTCTCCAATCAAGCTCCCAAGACTGACCCAAATTTCCGTATGCCACGGAGTTCACAGCCCTTATGCTCGCGCATTTCGAGATTCCTGCACAGCGAGACAAGAATATTTTATCGCCATTTTAACCTATCGAGGCATGGATACATCATGGATGGATCATACTGTGTTTGTGGAGTGGTATGCTCAGATAGCCGAAATGGTTAAGGCAACTCTACATCTACATCTACATTTATACTCCGCAAGCCACCCAACGGTGTGTGGCGAAGGGCCACTGTCATTACCTCCCTTTTCTGTTCCAGTCGCGTATGGTTCGCGGGAGGAACGACTGTCTGAAAGCCTCCGTGCGCGCTCGAATCTCTCTAATTTTACATTCGTGATCTCCTCGGGAGGTATAAGTAGGGGGAAGCAATATATTCGATACCTGCTCCAGAAACGCGCCGTCTCGAAACCTGGCGAGCAAGCTACACCGCGATGCAGAGCGCCTCTCTTGCAGAGTCTGCCACTTGAGTTTGCTAAATATCTCCGTAACGCTATCACGGTTAGCAAATAACCCTGTGACGAAAGGCGCCGCTCTTCTTTGGATCTTCTCTATCTTCATCGTCAACCCGATCTGGTACGGATCCCACATTGATGAGCAATACTCAAGTATAGGTCGAACGAGTGTTTTGTAAGCCACCTCCTTGGTTGATGGACTACATTTTCTAAGGACTCTCCCAACGAATCTCAATCTGGTACCCGCCTTACCAACAATTAATTTTATATGATCATTCCACTTCAAATCGTTCCGTACGCCTACTCCCATATATTTTACAGAAGTACCTGCTACCAGTGTTTGTTCCGATATCATATAATCATACAATAAAGGATCCTTCTTTCTATGTATTCGCAATACATTACATTTGTCTATGTTTAGGGTCTGTTGCCACTCCCTGCACCAAGTGCCTATCCGCTGCAGATCTTCCAGCATTTCGCTATAATTTTCTAATGCTGCAACTTCTCTGTTTACTACAGCATCATCCGCGAAAAACCGCATGGAACTTCCGACACTATCTACTAGGTCATTTATATATATTGTGAAAAGCAATGGTCCCATAACACTCCCCTGTGGCACGCCAGAGGTTAGTTTAACGTCTGTAGACGTTTCTCCATTGATAACAACCGGCTGTGTTCTGTTTGCTAAAAGCTCTTCAATCCAGCCACACAGCTGGTCTGATATTCCGTAGGCTCTTACTTTGTTTATCAGGCGACAGTGCGGAGCTGTATCGAACGCCTTCCGGATGTCAAGGAAAATAGCATCTACCTGGGAGCCTGTATCTAATATTTTCTGGGTCTCATGAACAAATAAAGCTAGTTGGGTCTCACCCGATCGCTGTTTCCGGAATCCATGTTGATACCGACAGAGTAGATTGTGGGTTTTCAGAAACGACATGATACTCGAGCAAAAAACATGTTCCAAAATTGTACAACAGATCGACGTCAGAGATATAGATCTATAGTTTTGCGCATCTGCTCGACGACCCTTCTTGAAGACTGGGACTACCTGTGCTCTTTTCCAATCATTTGGAACCTTCCGTACCTCTAGGGACTTGCGGTACACGGCTGTTAGAAGGGGGGCAAGTTCTTTCGCGTACTCTGTGTAGAAACGAATTGGTATCCCGTCAGGTCCAGTGGACTTTCCTCTGTTAAACGATTCCAGTTGCTTTTCTATTCCTTGGACACTTATTTCGATGTCAGCCATTTTTTAGTTTGTGCGAGGATTTAGAGAAGGAAACTCCTCGTGATAAGCGTAAAATCCGGGTTCTACTCTTGGTCCGGCACAAATTTTCACATGTTGCTAACAGCTGAAGTCAATCCATATTCACTAAATGGGAATCATTTTTGTAATATTTATCGCAGCTGTAAACTTCACAGCAGTATCTGTTCCTTGAGACATTCCTACAGATCTGATGGCATTGGTAATTTGTGAATGTAAGTCGTTTTAGAAGTCTGGTTCGGTCCTGAAGGCGTGCTCGGATAGCCGAAGTGATGAAGTAGGAAATCCAGGTTCGAGTCCTGTTCCGGCACAAATTTTCATGTGTCACAAATAATTGAAGTCAGTCTATATCCACGAATTGCGAATCCTTTTTATAATGTCGAATGTGAGCATATTCCTCCGGAACACGTTCATTGGTCCTGCGTAGGGTGGCTGTAGTGCCGGTCTAACCTTGTCATCGCACAGCATGACATGATCACAGTAACGCAGCACTTCATGCTCGATCACCTTGTGGATTGAGTGCCGTGTGGGCAGCGGAACATGCGCTTGTCTGATGTCTGTCACACGTTGAATCAGAGCAGAAAGGTCCGTCTGTTCGGGAGCCTGCATCGGTAAGCCGAAATCGGCAGGTAGTAGTAGAAACTCGCCGTAGAGAATTTAGGATGGCGATGCTTGCAGTTCCTCTTTGAATGCTGTTTGTACTCCTAACAGTGCCCACGGTAAAGCTTCTCAGCAAAACCCGTCGTGGTACATGAGAGCGACTTTAAGTATTCAGTGCAAGCGCTCGGTGATCCCGTTGCTCTGCGGGTGATATGCTGTCGCGCCGTTGCGCTTAATGCCGCAGAGGCACCTTCGAATAGCGTCGATTTTAACTGTCAGTTCTTATTATCTTGGATGAGCAGAATCGGGCAATCCAATTATCTGTGAATACGTGAGCCGTCGATTGTGCTGTGATGTCCTTCGGTGGAATCGCTCAGACACATCGAAACGCTCTGTCGATTACTGACAACAAGTTTTTACATAGGTTAAAAGTCGCTTAATGAAATACAAAGCTGTAACCGTATTTTTTATTAAAGACGGTAGATATCAGTCTAAAATCAGACTATCATCGGATCCATTGCTCCAAAGAAGAAAAAAAAAACAAGAAGTGAGTAATACATAGCTATTATGTGAACAGACATTAAACGTATCACCTCACATATTAATATAAAACAGTACTTACAAAAACTTTTCAACTATGCATTGACACAATTGGAATAATGATTATAAGTTGTAGACTGTCCCATTACAAAAATTGGCTGCATTTGCTTCACATACACTCCTGGAAATTGAAATAAGAACACCGTGAATTCATTGTCCCAGGAAGGGGAAACTTTATTGACACATTCCTGGGGTCAGATACATCACATGATCACACTGACAGAACCGCAGGCACATAGACACAGGCAACAGAGCATGCACAATGTCGGCACTAGTACAGTGTATATCCACCTTTCGCAGCAATGCAGACTGCTATTCTCCCATGGAGACGATCGTAGAGATGCTGGATGTAGTCCTGTGGAACGGCTTGCCATGCCATATCCACCTGGCGCCTCAGTTGGACCAGCGTTCGTGCTGGACGTGCAGACCGCGTGAGACGACGCTTCATCCAGTCCCAAACATGCTCAATGGGGGACAGATCCGGAGATCTTGCTGGCCAGGGTAGTTGACTTACACCTTCTAGAGCACGTTGGGTGGCACGGGATACATGCGGACGTGCATTGTCCTGTTGGAACAGCAAGTTCCCTTGCCGGTCTAGGAATGGTAGAACGATGGGTTCGATGACGGTATGGATGTACCGTGCACTATTCAGTGTCCCCTCGACGATCATCAGTGGTGTACGGTCAGTGTAGGAGATCGCTCCCCACACCATGATGCCGGGTGTTGGCCCTGTGTGCCTCGGTCGTATGCAGTCCTGATTGTGGCGCTCACCTGCACGGCGCCAAACACGCATACGACCATCATTGGCACCAAGGCAGAAGCGACTCTCATCGCTGAAGACGACACGTCTCCATTCGTCCCTCCATTCACGCCTGTCGCGACACCACTGGAGGCGGGCTGCACGATGTTGGGGCGTGAGCGGAAGACGGCCTAACGGTGTGCGGGACCGTAGCCCAGCTTCATGGAACGGTTGCGAATGGTCCTCGCCGATACCCCAGGAGCAACAGTGTCCCTAATTTGCTGGGAAGTGGCGGTGCGGTCCCCTACGGCACTGCGTAGGATACTACGGTCTTGGCGTGCATCCGTGCGTCGCTGCGGTCCGGTCCCAGGTCGACGGGCACGTGCACCTTTCGCCGACCACTGGCGACAACATCGATGTACTGTGGAGACCTCACGCCCCACGTGTTGAGCAATTCGGCGGTACGTCCACCCGGCCTCCCGCATGCCCACTATACGCCCTCGCTCAAAGTCCGTCAACTGCACATACGGTTCACGTCCACGCTGTCGCGGCATGCTACCAGTGTTAAAGACTGCGATGGAGCTCCGTATGCCACGGCAAACTGGCTGACACTGACGGCGGCGGTGCACAAATGCTGCGTAGCTAGCGCCATTCGACGGCCAACACCGAGGTTCCTGGTGTGTCCGCTGTGCCGTGCGTGTGATCATTGCTTGTACAGCCCTCTCGCAGTGTCCGGAGCAAGTATGGTGGGTCTGACACACCGGTGTCAATGTGTTCTTTTTTCCATTTCCAGGAGTGTATATGTTCTACAAATTTCAGGAACGCTTGTGGGTGCTTGTTATCAGGTACTGAACTGAACAGATCAAAGACGTTCAATGGGGACCTGAAGGCATAGCAAAGATATAGTGACTACTGATTAAATCGACTATCAGCAGATCAGAGATGCCAACACTGCAGCTAGTTCAGTTACTGAACGCCTACACTAGATGTTGCAACGTTTTTAGTTCAATAGCAGACTATTAATGTTTTTAATGATCTCGATAAAAACATTGTAAGATATACTTAAGTAGACTGAGAGCCACTTATATTTCAGTACAGGTCGGTGAGTGTCATACCACAGCGTGGTCCCGAGGGGCTGGGGAAGCGGTATGTCCAATAGATGGCCTCATTCTTAATGCGCGTTAATCGAAACGGAACGAACACTAAGTCGTGTTACACGGTTGACAAGGGGTCACCAATATGGAAGATTTCGCTATGGTGTGTAAGGAAAATGGCAATAACGGAGACGAGACGATGCATTTCGACCGAACAATGCAAACACGTATCTGTCCAGTCGCGTGTCTCACAGAACATTGGAGTCTTTATTTCACAGATATTCTCGTTCGCCGCCCACACTCTCTCTTCCCAGCAAAGGTTACGCCTTCGAGAAATTCTATCGATGTCGATATCCCCCAAATAGTGATCAAATTTGCACTAGCCGCCCCAACGACAAATGCGGCAGCAGGACGCAAGTCATGGGTTACACGCTAGTCCCCAACTTCCCTCAGCATTGATATGATTAACATCTAGTTGGAGGTAAAAACCTGTCAGTAATTATGATGTACTCCCAGCGTACTATTCATTGCTCATGCACTGTAACTGCTGGTCGATACTGTACTGTGGGTTGAATGACTGTTGGTTACCATCCAATGTACTTTCGCTGGTCCTATTTCGATTTTCATACAAAAAATAAGATGAACGATCAAGCCTAGATTAGGATTCTCTTTTTAGAAAGCTGAGCAAAAGTTGATCCAACACAGACCTATCTATAGTTGTGCACGCTATTTTGATGAGCATCTACAATTTTTATTTTTTTCATAATGATTAAGAGGTTGTAAGAGGTTCGTGGTTGTGTCTTGCGTAAATTACATCTACGTACACATCGGTACTTTGCAATAATCATGTTAATGTGATTAGCAGAGAGTTCAAAGGACCAAAAAAATGTTCAAATGGCTCTGAGCACTATGAGACTTAACTGCTGTGGTCATCAGTCCCCTAGAACTTAGAACTACCTAAACCGAACTAACCTAAGGACATCACATACATCCATGCCCGAGGCAGGATTCGAACCTGCGACCGTAGCGGTCACGCGGTTCCAGACCGTAGCGCCTAGAACCGCACGGCCACTCCGGCCGGCTCAAAGAACCAATTTCACATTTTTTGTCGATCGCTCCACTCTAATAAGCCGTGGGAAAGATGAACAACTAAACCTGTTACATTCTTTCACTGCCCCTGTTTCAGATTTACTAAGAGCATTTCGTTAAGACTACTGGAGAGTTCTGAGTGTAGCGTATTATTTCAGAGAACAAATTAAGAACATCTACACCACCTACTTCTGCGTTAACTTCTTTCTATATCGATCCGTGCACCGTATTGCACGGTACCAGCATCTTCCAAAAAACCGCAAGTGGAAACGTGGTTTGCAGGGTATCTCGGGTGTTATTGATCACAGAGATAAGGGTTCAAGTGGTTTGGATAGCCCTTGGCCTAGGGACCATTCGTATGCCTGTCGGGAGAACGAACATACTATAGCTATCGCTGAGTAAAGGGTCAGAGTTTAAAGATTACACACTTTCTTCAACTCAGGTAAATAAAGCAAATCGGTTGGTCCTTTCTTATTAATTGTGTCCTAAGGTGGGCTTTAGTTGGCTTATAAAAGGCTCATTTGTTCATGGGCCATTTCTGAGAAAATGATTTTTAGATACAAAACGTACCAGTTGTGGGGTAGACCAGTTCTATAATTTTTGTTTCCGTAGACCGTCGAAATATTTAACATATTTTCTCGAGGAATTTCGAAACTTTTTCCGACGTGCAGAAACCCTCCAAAACCGGTTTTTATCTGATTTTGCATCGTGGGCCGCAATTGTTTAAATAATTAACTATAACAAATGGCTCAAATTTTAACAATACAATCTTTAGAGATGAATCTAGGAACGACATTTTCCTGTTTTAGTAAATCTGGATCGAGCATCAAGATACATACGAAGAACCATAATTTTTGGGTGCGAAAAGTACAAATTGTGAATTTGGCCACTTCTGAAATTCTGTTCATAGTTAATTTTTGCCATATGTTGTCAAGATCATGTTTCCGTGGAACCTTAAACTTTTTTCAGTATCATTAACCGTTACCGAGGTCCAGAGGTTCAAAGTTACGTACTTACGCAAGTAAAATATGCACGTAATATCTGACCTGAGGTGTAAATGTAGTTTGAAGTTACATAGTGAACACAAGGCAAAGGTTCTAGGGTCACTGCTGTCCCTGTATAATCAGCACTTCACGCCATTGCAGATACGTCCAAAGTGGTATTGGAGTGACAGATAATGGGCTACAAGGAGTCTCAACGTATCAAAAACGAATTTAAAATGTCTGCCAAAAATTACGTAAAACTGGAGAGACTACAATTTCAGTAGAACATTTCTTATAACATTTTTACTCTTTTGAAGTACGAACCGTGGGCCCGGCGGTTTTGGCGAATTTCGGTCGATGAACGAAGTATCCAGTAAAAATGTGAAGCAAACGATTTTGTGCTACTCTCATATTATGCCTATTTATTTGTTGTCTATACTTGTCAAGGTATATATATGTATCGAAGTACATAAAAGAAATTTGTGAAAATTTTACTGTCCTACACAATTTGTTTTATACTCTACGAGCATAAGCAGCACACCCTGATGTAGCAGGGAAAAGAAGGGAACCAGAGGAAAAATACACCTGTCAGAGCACAAAAAAGGTAAATATGTTCCTCTATAAGACTCTCTCTATACTGCAAAAATCTCATTTCAATACAATGCACTATTGGTACGTATCTTTGCAAGCAGAAAGTTGCAGAAAATCATGTTATCAATTTATTTAGAATCAGGGTAATGATGTCATCAACGGACCAACTAACCTTTTTCTCCAACTGAAGGAAATCCAATGTTTCAAATGTTGTGAAACTGAACATCAGAAATCCTCATTTAACCTACATTGTAGGATATAAGGCTTATTTTGCAATACTTTGAACACCATCTCGAAAAAATTCTGAAATATTTTCAGAAAAGGTCTGTTCGTGTACACCTGTTTCTATCACTGGAACAGTTGAATTTCATGAATGGACCATTAGATGTATGTCCAAAATTTCTTGATTAAACCCCTGTCATTCGAGTATAACGACTGGGTGAATTTGAATATGGCCACGCAGTGTAATTAAGAAAAGGAAAGGGTGATTGAGTGGATATTAATTTTAATATGAGTGAAGAATGTTGAATCTTAGCATAAAAAAAACGACGTACAATTCTAAACTGACATTATTACGAAATGATGTGAAAGCTAGGCTATTTTAAAAAATAAACTACGAGGCAGTACAAACTCTGCGTCACTCAGGGACTTACCTGCGATTAAAATAAAAGTTTCTTTTACTGTTCTTCCTATCTTCAGAGCAAGTTACATGCACCCCCTTCCTACTTGCCACGCACTGAATTTTGTCTTCCATTGATCGATTTCGACATAGCTCACTAAGCAAATCACTGGTGTTGGTGCTTTAAGTTCGATTCACTATAGGTAGCTTTCTGTTTAGGTTAGCGGAAGGTTTAGCTCTACTTCGTAATTGATCCTTGTATGGAGAGCTTCCCAGTACTAATGCTTTATGTATGACTTTTCTAGACCTGGCCTTCGGTGACGTGACAGCTTCAGGTATAAAAGGAATGTCTGCTAAAAGAACAGCCAAAGACTGGGTCTAACAATGTTTTTTCCTTTGTCCTTTGCAGTTGTTGGTAATCATGCTGCGATTGCTAAGAATGATGTTGAACCTAATGCCCATTCCATCACTGTTGGTGGTGATAACAATGAAAATCGGACACATGCTATATGACATGTTTTATGCAAAATATTCTGTAGTTAGACGTACTAAAACGGTTACTATTCCTCCCTAAACGTTCTGTATTCGCGATGGCAGCTCCCGTAAATAAATTTCTTGTATAGAAAAAGAATAAACTCAGTCATTTTCTGCTACATGCAGACATCAAATACATAAGAGTCACTGAACTGGCAGTGCATACTGGGTCTGCAAACCGGTAGTGAGAACCGCTTGTAGAAAACTGACAGCGACGATAAAGCACAGAATATGAGCGTACCGCCGTAATTTCTCTGGAGCGTTTGTGTTTCTTTCTTCCTCTTTCCTTTACTGTTTACTTCCACACCGTTTATTCCTCTCTGGCTACCACGCCAGTGACCCCACTTCGTTAGGGGACCATACGTGGAGATTGTGAATGTTAAGTGGCTGCCACTGTAATTGCAGGTGCCACGACCTCCGCCTCTACACATATTTTTCACTCTAATGTAGTCTCTTTGATGTGCGTCGCGTGATGACAATCACGGCTTTAACCGTGCCCCAGGAGCGACTTAACAGGTCGTATTCTCCTCCACAGGGGCGCGATAATATCTCTGAATCACAAATTTCAACCACTGCCGTGTCATGAATGAATTAGGATTCCTAAGCGTGTATCACTGGGGCTAAATTCCGGAAATGCTCTTGTTTTTAAACAGTCGGATAAAATATGTGGAATTCAGACTGTGCGAAGCACGTACAAATAACCTCACAGTCTACTTCACTACACATTTATTCATAACTATAGCATTTGAAATAGCACACTGTCACTACTGCATTGCTCACAAGATTTCAGATGAAGAAACACAGACTTGTAAACGACTGCGCCCAGAAGGCGGGTTCATCAGAAGCTTCTAATTCAAATCTGTACAGCTTCAATTATCCAAGAAAGGGTGGAGAGCAAGCAGTGTACGCTTCTTATTCTCAATAGTACGATCCCTTGCGCTAAACGAAATAGGAAGCCGTCTATGTTTAAATACAGGGTATTAAATACCGCGTCTACAGATTTTAAGCGTGTTTAGAGGAGATAAAAGGAAACACTATTTTATATGACCAACTTGTCTCGGCTGCTCCGTTTCCTGCCAGAGCTCTATGACCGTTTTGACGCTAGCGATGCTTGGAGACGGCGTTCAAACGTCCCCGAGATGGCTGTTGTTTTGGAGATGTTGCTGAAAATGTTACCCTTTTACTCTAATACAAACCTGGCACTGCATGCTAAGACACTCTCTAAATATAATTACTATTAAAAACAGTCTTGATCACGATTTATTTAACAAGGTGACCGGTTTCGACCACTACTGTGGTCATCTTCAGACCTATAAGTTGTATACAAAGCTCTAATTAGAGGGCTACATACATTAAACAAAATACATAAAGTTATAAAGCTATAAAACGTTGAATTACCACTGAGTAGGAACCTCTTTCTGTTGGAGAATCACTACTGGAGAAACCAGTGCACGTCTTACTATATATAATGGAGGCTCCACCCACTTCTGACTGCATGATGTCATTATTAACCAATGAGTTATAAGTCGAATTACAATTTAAAATTTCTTAGTTAAAAGAACATTGTCAAGAATTAGAAATAAATACACACTAAACTTAGCTTATTAAACAGCTATTCTCAATTAAGAAGCGTTAAAAATATTTAAATATGTAGGAAAATGAACTTCGGTTTGGCAGTACATGGGTTGCCCTCTCAAGGCCAGTCAGTGAACCATTTGGAACCACTGGTTGCTATGGTAAAGTTAGACGCCGTTGCAAAGATGAAGCAGCAGGCTTTTTTCACTGAAGTTGTTGTAAAGCCGATAGTCGAACTAGTGGTTGTCATGGTGAGGACAAACGCCAGTGCAAAGATGTGGCAGCAGGCTTCTTTCCAACGAAGTTGTTGCGAAGTAGAATGGCAAAGACTGTGGCGTCAGACGATGTATTATTGAGCAGCAAATTGTCTTTATTGAAACGAAAAGAGTAAGCTACAGTAATCTGTAGCTGACATGTATACTACATGCTGCCCAAATACGATACGAAGTAGTTGTCCATATATGTGAAATATTATCTATGAAGTTGATATGTAGATTACATGAGCATTTTTTTTAAGGCGTTGCTATTCCTCAAGTTATATGCCAGTCATATAAGCAAATATAAATGGAAGAATTTAAAATTATAAAATTATGAGCCAGTGTCAAAAATAAAACGATGTGAATTAGCAATATGCAGTCTAAAAGCATAAAAGCAAAAATTCTAAAACAGATAGTCAATCATAAAATAATGTTTGGTAAAAGACAATTACAATGTAAAGATAAAATGTTGGCTAATTTAATATAATTTAGCTCCACAATTGAGCAATGCAAATATTAAACGTGTGATTGCTCATGAAAAGATTGCTGCAAAACATGCACAATTTAGTAGGTCTGAAATATGTGACATTGCACGTAAAACTATGAATGTCATTACTAATGAAAAACATAAAAATAAACATAATAATGAATTAAAACTTGTAAAGCAAATCAACCAGAAGTTAATAACTAATAAAGCTATTGCAATCAAGGCAGATAAAGGGAATACTCTAGTCATTGTTAGCGAAGACGATTATGTTTCTAAAACTTTACAATTTTTTAATGCTAATGGAATAACTGAGGTTAATAAAGACCCGACTTCAAGATTTCAAACAAAACGTAAGAAGCTGATTGATGATAATGACTCTTTACTTTCACCTAAAGATAAAATAACACTTAGAGTTATGAACCCCACTTTACCTAAGTTGAGATCGCAAATCAAATTACACAAACCAAATTTACCAATTCGTCCAAATGTTAACAATACCAATAGTCCCTCTTACAACCTGAACAAAAAGCTCAATAAAATCTTAAAATGCTTCTACGTTTATGAAGAAAATTATAGTATTAAAAACAGTTTCGAATTAACTAAGTTAATTTATGATGTGGATATTCCAAAAAACGCAAGGTTCGCATCGTTGGACATCACAAATCTTTACACGAATATACCTATTCAAGAGACTATCTCTATCATTAATGATAACTTAACGCATCACAAAATCATGAGCCCCAAAGAAATAGTAGAATTCATCGAACTGTTAAGAATTACTCTAGATTTTAATTATTTTTCATTTAATACTAAAATAAACATACAGGAAGATGGACTTGCAATGGGGAATTCCCTGGCTAGCACTATAGCAGATATCTTCGTCAACTACGTTGAAATCCAATTTTTCAAAAATAATCCAGAAATAACAAATAAAATTATATACTACAAAAGATATGTTGACGACACACTGCTATTATATAACGGCTCTGAGGAAGAAATTGACACTTTCGCTAACAACTTAAATAATTTACATCCAAAACTTGTATTTACAGTAGAACACAAAAGTAACAATAATATTAATTTCCTTCACCTCACAATTACAAATCAGAATGGAAAACATAATACTTCCATTTATAGAAAACCCACATCAACCGACGTAATAATAAATGCTACATCATGCCATCCATTAAGATACAAAATGGCATTTTTTAAAACTATGATACATAGGATACTGAAATTACCTCTCCAAAATGATGCAATCCAAAAGGAAATTGATACATTAAAACAGATAGCAGTCGCTAACAATTATAATTCCCTTCAGGTTGATCTGTTATATCAAAAATTACAAGAAAAAAATGACGCTGTTATAAATTCCAATAAGAGATTTACACAAATGACATACATGGGACCTATCTCAGATAAAATAAATAAATTATTTAAGAACACAAGCGTGACGATAGCATTTAAAATTAATAACCGCCTACAGATGAAACTGAAACACACAATTGGAGACTCAAATAGATACCAAAAGTCAGGCGTTTATAAAATAATATGTAATGACTGTGAGAGACAGTATATTGGCCAAACTGGCCGTAACTTTTCAACATGTTTCAAAGAACATACTATTGGTACTGCACATATCAAATCAATATTTGGTCAACCTCTTGATGAATAAAATCATTCTGAGGGTTGCATTTCCAGCAATTTGAAAATATTACATACTGTGCCAAAAGGACCACTGTTAAATACCTTAGAAGAAATTGAATTTTTGTCACTTCACAGAAGTCATCCATTATCTGTTTTAAACGAACAACTTCAGTTCAAAGACAAACATTTCTTTGAGCTTTTCGATGATCTGCTTTAGAATGTTTTCTCTTCTGTCCTTTGTTTTAAAAGGTTAAAAAAATTATATATAAATTTTTTAATTATAAAGACTTTTAGCCAATATTTTATCTTTACATTGTAATTGTCTTTTACCAAACATTATTTTATGATTGACTATCTGTTTTAGAATTTTTGCTTTTATGCTTTTAGACTGCATATTGCTAATTCACATCGTTTTATTATTGACACTGGCTCATAATTTTATAATTTTAAATTCTTTCATTTTTATTTGCTTATATGACTGGCATATAACTTGAGGAATAGCAACGCCTTAAAAAAATGCACATGTAATCTACATATCAACTTCATAGATAATATTTCATATATATGGACAACTACTTCGTATCGTATTTGGGCAGCATGTAGTATACATGTCAGCTACAGATTATTGTAGCTTACTCTTTTCGTTTCAATAAAGACAAGTTGCTGCTCAATAATACATCGTCTGACGCCACAGTCTTTGCCATTCTACTTCGCAACAACTTCGTTGGAAAGAAGCCTGCTGCCACATCTTTGCACTGGCGTTTGTCCTCACCATGGCAACCACTAGTTCGACTATCGACTTTACAACAACTTCAGTGAAAAAAGCCTGCTGCTTCATCTTTGCAACGGCGTCTAACTTTACCATAGCAACCAGTGGTTCCAAATGGTTCACTGACTGGCCTTGAGAGGGCAACCCATGTACTGCCAAACCGAAGTTCATTTTCCTACATATTTAAATATTTTTAACGCTTCTTAATTGAGAATAGCTGTTTAATAAGCTAAGTTTAGTGTGTATTTATTTCTAATTCTTGACGATGTTCTTTTAACTAAGAAATTTTAAATTGTAATTCGACTTATAACTCATTGGTTAATAATGACATCATGCAGTCAGAAGTGTGTGGAGCCTCCATTATATATAGTAAGACGTGCACTGGTTTCGCCAGTAGTGATTCTCCAACAGAAAGAAGTTCCTACTCAATGGTAATTCAACGTTTTGTAGCTTTATAACTTTATGTAATTTGCTTAGTATGTAGCCCTCTAATTAGAGCTTTTTATACAACTTATAGGTCTGAAGATGACCACAGTAGTGGTCGAAACAGGTCACCTTGTTATATAAATCGTGATCAAGACTGTTTTTAATAGTAATTATTTATAAGACACTGATCACTGCTGTTCCCGTAATGCATTCAAAAGTAACTTTCTAAATAACCTCTGAATGTCTTTTTCTCAAAAACCGTGCCTAGAGAGCCGTAACTGAGAGGTTATGGCTTTTCTGAACAGGATAACACTGAGTTTAAAAAGAACGACTTGTATTTATGAGTAATTGCTAAATATGCCAGAACATAGACGAAACATTCTTTCTTGTGTGCTGGAAGAGTGAAGTTGTAATGTTGACGCCAGGTGTAATTTGTCTCGTATTATGTGATTGTGTCTAAATAAAAATATGTGTAAAGTACAGATTAAGAGGAGTGCGAATTTTTCGCAGGTAATTATTTCCCTACTCTGTCGACAGTTTTGTTAACATGTACGGTAATTTCAGACCAAAGTTTCTTGCCTCAAATAAGCACTTTTCCTTTTTTTTTTATCAAAAGCTTTGTTACCACATTCAGTAATTTCTAGGCCAAGGTCTCTTCCCTCAGATTAGTACATTTTCCTTTTTCATCATCCTTGTAATTCTGTGCGATCATCACGGATAGATCCTGAATCGTGAAGGAGGATACATATTACGGAAAATGAAGTTGTCCAGTGGTATAACACAAATGTTCATACGTGAAGACAATCATTGATGATGACGTCTTTATGGTTGTTGTACGCGAACTACTGTTCCAACTAGCGCAGAACGATTGCCAAGTACACGGAAGCCATGGAAAACGTAGCACTGTTGTTTCACTGCGCAGTACTCACCCGCGTTCCGCACAGCTCACAGCAGCGGCATCAGGTGTTCACTCTGCGACCTGTAACAGAAGAATGAGTCAGTAGAGAATAACTCCGTCCAGTAAACCAGCATTGTCGCTACTGAAGAGCGAATATGAAGCAAAACATAAAAACAGAGACAATTTGAAATTAAATGGAATTTACTCGCCTTGGGATGGTCGCTTTGCAATTCTTTTGTTAAATTGTAAACATTTAAAAAAAATTTTAAAAATATTTTCGGCCATGCAGTTATATCCCATGACAGACCTATGGTACCCATAACATACAAAGATAAAGCGTAATATCGTGATAGGAATACGTCATCCAAAACGCAATGCAAAAATTGACAGGCAAATTCCTAAAATGACTGTTCCTGTGGTTAGTGATGTACGAGGGCCACTCAATAAGTACTTCGACACATCTTTTTCTTGACCAGTTTCGGTTGCAAAAATGTGGAATTTGTTGTGGGATATTTCAGAATAATCCCGCTTCAGCCTCTATAGTTTCACAAAGTTCCGATATGTGGCGGCGCTATAGCCTTCAAAATGGTGTCTGTGAAGGATGTCCGTTACAAGCAGAGAGCTGTCATTGTGTTTCTTTTGGCGGGAAACCAGAGCATCGCAGATATTCATAGGCACTCGCAGAATATTTACAGAGACCTGGCAGTGATCAAACGCGCTGTGAGTCGTTGTTCGAGGCGTCTCATTATCGCAACTAGATCGCTCAAACCTATCTGATCTCCCTCTTACCGACCGACCACACACGGCTGTGACTCCTGCAGTGTTGGAAAGGCCGACACTCTTATTAGAGGTGATGTACCGATTACAATCAAACGTCTCTCAGCTGAACTGGACTATATTGTTCTTTCTCTTCCGCCCTACAGTCGGGATCTAGCACATTCCGATTTCGCTCTTTTGACCCAATGAAGGATACTCTCCGCGGGAAGCGCTACGTGGATGATGGAGAGGTTATTGACACAACAAGACGTGGGCTCCAGTAGAGTGGTACCACGAGGGCATGTATGCATGTATGTACAGGGTGATCAAAAAGTCAGTATAAATTAGAAAACTTAATAAACCACGCAATAATGTAGATAGAGAGGTAAAAATTGACACACATTGACAATGACATGGGGTTTTAATAGAACAAAAAAAAGTATTGCTAGACGCGTGAAAGATCTCTTGCGCGCGTCTATTGGTGATGATCGTGTGCTCAGCCGCCATTTTCGTCATGCTTGGACTCCCAGATCCCCAGACCTCAGTCCGTGCGGTTATTGGCTTTGGGGTTACCTGAAGTCGCAAGTGTATCGTGATCGACCGACATCTCTACGGATACTGATAGACAACATCCGACGCCAATGCCTAACCATAACTCCGGACATGGTTTACAGTGCTATTCACAACATTATTCCTCGACTACAGCTATTGTTGAGGAATGATGGTGGACATATTGAGCATTTCCTGTAAAGAACGTCATCTTTGTTTTGTCTTACTTTGTTATGTTAATTATTGCTATTCTCATCAGATGAAGCGTCATCTGTCGGACATTTTTTGAACTTCGTATTTTTTTGGTTCTAATAAAACCCCATGTCATTTCAAGCATGTGTTTTAATTTGTACCTCTCCATCTACATTATTCCGTGATTTATTCAGTTTTCAAATTTATACTGACGTTTTGATCACCCTGTATGTTAACCTGGGACCTAGAAACGATGGGGAGGCTCCTTCCCCACCGCAGCCGCAGTGGTCCACAACCCCACGACGACTGCCACAGTCCACCCATCCGCTGCCACACACCGAACCCAGGGTTATTGTGCGGCTCGGCCTCCAGTGGACCCCCCCCCCCCCCCCCCCCCCCCCCCCCAGGGAATGTCTCACACCAGACGAGTGTAACCCCTATGTTTCTGTGGTAGAGTAATGGTGATGAACTCGTACGTTTAGAACTTGTTTGCGCAGCAATCACCGACATAGTGCAGCTGAGGCGGAATAAGGGGAACCAACCCGCATTCGCCGAGGCAGATGGAAAACCGACAAAAAACTATCCACAGACTGGGCGGCTCACCGGACCTCGACACAAGTCCGCCGGGCGGATTCGTGCCGCGGACCAGACGCTCCTTCCCGCTCCGGAAAGCCGTGCCTTAGACCACTCGGCTAACCAGACGCGCTTCCATGAGGGCATACAGGTCCTTCCAGAAAGGTGGCGTAGGGCTGTCGCAATGAACTGACATTATATTGAAAAATATGGTTTTGTACCCAAAACAGTGGGGAATAAAATGGTGTATTGGAATCCTGAATAAACCCAAACTGATTTCGGAAATGAATGTGCTGCATTGTCTAATGAACGCCCCCATTTTATTAGAACATTTAGTCTTCAGCCACAACATTCCTATTTTCCAATATATTTTTCACTTGCTATCTGGGAAGACGCACTGTGGGGTTAAGAACCACCAGCCACCATTCTATGAAAACGGGTAGGGTGAAAAAGAAGTATAACGCAATGCTCGCAAAACCCACACTACATTCAGTTTGAAACCCTTACTACACTTTTTGTGGTAGAGACACCTCACAAAATTACGAAAGGGAAAACGTTTATTGTCTATTACATATTCGGTGTTCATGCAGTAAAAGTGTCACATCTGGCATGACGTCCTAATCTACTTCTTCCTTACTTTAACTCTATTTGCAACATATTTTGTAGACGGCATCCACATACACCACTAAATGTGCCTGCAAAATTAAATCATTACACGGGAACTAATCCAGGGGATACAGTATCATAAACAACTAAGATCCAAGAAAAACTGCCGCATCGGGCATGATGTTTTAATTTACTGCTTCGTTACCATTAATTCGATTCGCAACATCTTTCGTAATCAGTATCAGCATACACTTATCAGCCAGAAAGTTATGACCACCAACCTATTATCGACGTAAGCCCGCCCAGGTGACATCAGCGTCACCTAGTCAGACACCCGCACCGTGCATGTAGTAACAGTGAGGGCTGTCTGTGTGCAGAATCGAGAAGGCGCGCGAACTGTCTGAGATTGACCGAGGACAGATTGTGATGGCCCGGAGGCTCGGCACGAGCATTTCAGAAACTGCATCATTTTTCGGCCGTTCTAGGGCGTTCGAGGAGTACTGTGGCGAGTGTCTTCAACACGTGGCGAAACCAAGGTGAAACCTCTGTCTTCAGCGCGTGGCGAAACCAATGTGAAATTACGGCCAGAAGTCGAGGGGTTGGGCAGATTTGTAAAGCAGGACAGGCGACGAATTGTGGCATAACTAACATCAGACTTTAATGCTGGGCAAAGTATTTTTGAACCCACAGTGCACCGAACACTCCTAACGATGGGCCTCCGCAGCCGACGACCAATGCATGTGCCAATAACATCACGACTTCGGTATCTATGTCGGAAAAGGGTACATGACCATCGACACTGGACGTTGGCGTAATGGCAGAGAGTTGCATGGACTAATGAATCCCGACACTTTCTTCATCAAGCAGATGGGAGGGTGTGAATTCGTCGTCTTCCAAGGGGACAACTACTTTATACCTGTACTGCACATAGGAAACAAGCTGGAGGTGACTCCATTATGCTCTGGGGAATATTCGAGTGAGCATTTATGGGTACAGCGGATCTCGTGTAAGACACCATGATGGCCAAGGAGTATCGTACACTGCCAGCCGTTATGGCCGAGCGGCTCTAGGCGCTTCAGTCTGGAACTGCGCAACCCCTACGGTCGCAGTTTCGAATCCTGCCTCGGGCATGGATGCGTGTGATGTCCTCAGGTTAGTTAGGTTTAAGTAGTTCTAAGTTCTAGGGGACTGATGACCTCAGATGTTAAGTCCCATAATGCTCAGAGCCATTTGAACCATTTGAAGCATCGTACACTGGTTGCACACCTCGCACACCTCATCATGATGATCACTTTTCCCGACGGCAGTGGCATTTTTCAACAAGGTAATGCGCAATGCTAGGAGTTTGAGGGAGTGGTTCGAGAAATATAGTCGCGAGCTCCAGTCGATTTGCTTGTTCCCCACCTCCCCAGATCTGAATCCGATAGAACACATCTGAGATGTGACTGAACGGGGCGTCAGAGCTCATCGCCCCCCCCCCCCCCCTCCCAAAAATTTAAGAGTTAGGTGACGTGTGAGCAGATGTGGTGAAAAATCTCTCCAGCGACCTACCAGGGTCTCGTTGCTTCCATGCCACGACGCGCTGCCGTTTTTATTCGCGCCAGAGGTGTGTAAACCGGCTATTATGTACTTAGTCATAGTGTTCTGGCTGATCAGTGTACACTGTACACCTCTGAATATACCTGCAAAGTTGTATCATTGAATGACACATACTCGTAGTTCAGGAAATCTGAGGTCATGAACACAGAGATGGCTGAAAAGCTGCCGCATAGGCCCTGACAAAATCATTTATTACTTCTTTACTGCTAACTCCATTCACAACAAATTTTGCTGGCAGTATCGAACTATAGTACTGTATGTACCTGCAAAATTATATCACTGCAGGAGACATAGTTCAGGAGATACGATTCAATAAACACTTATATACATGGAAAAACTAGGATTTCATAAAACTGGAAACAAATTACCCAGTTTATACTCTTACAGTATTTGATAATAGGAGCTCTTACCGACATGCAAACAACACTGAACATAAATTCATACATTTCTAAACTTTTCTCGTTCATGTGCTCTACGACAAATATTTAAGGGGGTAGGACGTCAAATGGGTCGTCTTGGAGCAGGAGAGACACCACAAGACATTTTAATTTCCACTGTCCACACTTTTACAAATAAATTCGTAACACTTTGTCAGCATGACCAGGAGGAATCAAGGATTCACAATCATAGTAGTGGAAGCTCAAAAAAATAACAAAATAATTTTCTTTTACATGTGAAAGTTCATCATTTTTTCACTTCTATTGGCTGCGTTTGTCGCTATAAGTACACGTTCCTTCATAAATAAGAGAGATTATTCGATGAATTTTGTACAGCATACAAACCATACTTACAGGTGTATGAAACTCTAGAAAGTATTTAATTTATGAACAAATGAATGTGCTGTTACATTTTAAACTTCAAACTCAAATTTTATAGTTAATTATCTCAATTTTTACCACAGCTTTTAATATATTTGAAAATTCTAGAGTTTCATACACCTGTACGTATGGTTTGTATGCTGTGCAAAATTCATCGAAGAATCCGCTTACTTATGAAGAAAAGTGTACCTATAGCAACAGATGCAGCCAATGGTAAGTGAAAAACAAGGTGAAATACAAACGTAAAAAAATAAATCATTTTTTTATATTTTTTAACTTCCACCACTATAAGTGTAAATCCTGAACCTTTTCTGGTCATTCTGACAAAATTTTGTGAATTTATTTTTAAAAGTATAGACAGTGAAAATTAAAAATTCCAGTGGTGTCTCTCCTGCTCCATGTCGTCCCGTTTGACGTCCTACCACTCACTTGTAAAGCAATGAGAAGTTCGAAACTGTTTTGTACAGGAAGTTTACTGGTTACTCAGCATCTGGAAAGAAGCATAAAGAAGCATTATGGGGTTAAGAAACACCTACATAACTACGGAAAAAGAAATTTCACTAAAATTTGTTAGGTACCTGACTTATCACTTGTATAAATGACCTTGTGGATAACCTCGGAAATTCACTGAGGCTTTTTGGGATGATGCTGTAGTATATCGAGAGGTTGTAACAATTGAAAATTCTATTGAAAAGCAGGAGGATCTGCAACGAATTGACGCATGGTGCAGGGAATGGCAATTGAATCTCAATGTAGAGAAATGTAATGTGCTACGAATACATAGAAAGAAAGATCCTTTATCATTTAGCTACAATATAGCAGGTCAGCAACTGGAAGCAGTTAATTCCATAAATTATCTGGGAGTAGACATTAGGAGTGATTTAAAATGGAATGACAGTATAAAATTAATCGTCGGTAAAGCAGGTGGCAGATTGAGATTCATTGGAAGAATCGTGAGGAAATGCATTCCGAAAACAACGGAAGTAGGTTACAGTACACTTGTTTGCCCACTGCTTGAATACTGCTTACCGGTGTGGGATCCGTACCAGATAGGGTTGATAGAAGAGATAGAGAAGATCCAACGGAAAGCAGTGCGCTTCGTTACAGGATCATTTAGTAATCGCGAAAGCGTTACGGACATGATAGATAAACTCCAGTGGACGACACTGCAGGAGAGACGCTCAGTAGCTCGGTACGGGCTTTTGTTAAAGTTTCGAGAACATACCTTCACCGAGGAGTCAAGTAGTATATTGCTCCTTCCTACGTATATCTCGCGAAGAGACCATGAGGATAAAATCAGAGAGATTAGAGCCCACACAGAGGCATACCGACAATCTTTCTTTCCACGAACAACACGAGACTGGAACAGAAGGGAGAACCGATAGAGGTACTCAAGGTACCCTCCGCCACACACCATCAGGTGGCTTGCTGAGTATGGATGTAGATGTACGAGGAGAAGTAGGACTGAGAAAGGAGAGGGGGGGAGGGTGCGAATGACATAGAGTGAGCAGGAGAGGAGGGGCGAGGCGATGGACAGAGAGTCTAGGAGGAGGAGCCCAACAGAGAGAGGGGGAGGCGGAGATTGAGAGGGAGAGGGGCAGGGGGAGATGGACGATGATGATAGTAGCAGGTGGAGGAGAATGACAGAGGGTGTGGAAGTGGACAGACACTGGGAGGATTGGTACGGAAATGCAGAAGGAGAAGTGAGTCAGGGGGAGGGGGAGATGAAAACGAGGTCGAGAAGATGGGCCGAGATTAGAATGGGGGGAGGAGACTCATTGAAGATTCGAATAAATACCTTGACAATTTTGGGTTTCTCTGTTAGTATTATTAGTGGAATACAATTATACCATAATCTAGAAAGCCAAGACGCAATGTCTGTTAATAACAATTCCAACGCTTATACGAGAAACCCAATTCAGGTATTACAAAGAATGGGCGTGGCAACTTGATTATTTTCGCGAGTGGGCCTTTCTCACAATCTGAGCGTCTGCTCTCAGTTCAGTATCCGAAAAATGATCACCATAAAGTACTGTACGTAACGATTCCTGTGCTTATACAGAGTGAACATTGATAAAACCGACAAGCTGAAAGGACGGATTTCTGACTAGAAATGGAGGAGAAAAGGTCCTATGGACATGTATCCGGAAATGCATCGTTGCTACGGTAGATGGCGCTGACGAATGAAAGTTCCTCTGATCAGGTGTCGTGTGCTCCTTGCCTGGTGCAGGCCGTGTGACTGACGTAGCGTACAGTAAGTAGCAGAATGGTCCGTTATTCTTGTGGGGAACAAGCCGAGATGGTGTTTGTGTTCGACCAAGAAGATGAAAACGGTAGAGAGACAGAATCCGTTCCTCTAAAGCTGGTGTACGAACAGTCCACTGCTTACCTGCGCCATCGTCTGTCTAGAAGGATCCATAATCACACAAACGTCCAAAAAGAGCATGAAACTTTGTGTGATGTAGTTGGTGTCTGAGAGTGTACTTGTTTTAGTTTTGCCGTGCTCCATCTGCTTGGCCGTACACAAAACCATATCTGCTTGCCCCCGACATGAATACTGGACCATATTTTTCCTTATAGTACGCTGCGTCAATCACACAGCCTGCAACACACAAGGAACACATGGAACGTCATCAGAGTAACTTTCATTTGTTAGCGACATCTACCGTGGCAACTATGATTTTCCGGACACGTCTTCATAGGACCTTTCTTCCCCGATTTCCAGTCAGGAACTCATTCCTTCAGTTTGTCGGGTTTGTTGATGTTCACCTTGTATATGGGAAAGAACATTTTTTTCTGAAACGATTTATTTAACTATTTTTAGTTGTTATGACAAAATCGGTCTGGGAATTAATATCAAGCAAATGCAGAAGCCGCCGTAACTCAAAAGTATCCTGTAGGATGCTATTTTTGAATTCGTCTTAAGGAGTGCGATGGAGTTCAGAGTATGACGCAAGCAGGGTCAGCCTTGAAGCAGGGAGCTACGAGGGTCGCTTCAAAAGAAATGGTCACTATTTTTGTAAAAATACAGTTCTCATTCTGCATGTGTGAAAGTTTTACAGTGTGTAGATACATCGGTCCCGCTTGTTTTCAAACTTAGTTCAACCTGTTCCCGTGAGTGGCGCGGTCACAGCATGTCTACAAGATGGCTGCTAGATTTGACGTTCGTCAGAAGCAACGTGCTGTCATAGAATTCCTGTGCTGTGAAAACAGGACAGTGGGAAACATCACAAGAGGTTGAAAAAGGTGTATGGAGATGCTGCTGTCGATCGCAATACAGTTAGTCGCTGGGCAAGCAGGTAACGTGATGAAAGCGCGCACGGCAATATTGAGGATTGTCCTCGCAGCGGCAGGCCTCGTACTGCACACACTCCAGACAATGTGCAGAGAGTTAGCGAATTGGTGACTGCTGACAGTCACATCACAGTGAACGAATTGGCAAGCTACTTTGGGATAGGGGAAGGAAGTGTTTGCAGAATACCGAACGTTTGGCGTTAAAAAAGGTTTGTGCCGGGTGGGTTCCCAGGATGTTGACAGTGGCACACAAAGAAACAAGAAAAACGGTATGTAGCGAACTTTGGAGCAGTATGAAAATGATGGAGATGAATTTCTTGGAAGAAGTGAGACGGGTGATGAAACGTGGCTCCATCATTTTTCACCAGGGATGAAGAGGCAATCAATGAAGTGGCATCATGCAAATTCACCGAAGAAAAAAAAATTCAAAACATCACTTTCTGCCGGAAAAGCTGTGGCTACGGTGTTTTTCGCAAGTACAACACCATAAATTCTGAATCATATGTGACGCCACTGAAGAAACTTCAAGCTCGACTGAATCGTGTTCGGCCACATCGGCAAAAACAGGATGTTTTGCTGTTGCACGACAATGCACGGCCACATGTCAGTCAAAAAATCGTGGAAGCGATCACAAAACTCGGATGGACAACACTGAAACACCCGCCTTACAGTCCTGACCTGGCTCCATGTGACTATCATCTCTTAGGGAAACTGAAAGACTCTCTTCGTGGAACAAGGTTTGAAGACGATGACACCATTGTGCACGCTGCCAAACAGTGGCTCCAACAGGTTGGTCCAGAATTTTACCGTGCGGGTATTCAGGCGCTGGTTCCAAGGTGGCGTAACGCAGTTGACCTCAGGCACGAGTAGGCGAACAAATAGATAGCATTCAGCTTTTGTTCTCACAATTAAACTCCAGGATAAGGTCCACATGGATCCAAACAGGATGAATCATCACATTCGCACATTCTTGAAAAAGCTGTTACTAATATAAAAAGAACGGAAAGAGTTAGTATCACCTTATTTACAAGACTGAGATGACACTCAGGAATGTCATATAGACATAGGATTTCGATGAAGAAGATGTACTGGACAACAGATGTGAACCGAAGGAAGGAAGACCGAGTTCAACGTCCCATCGACATGGAGCTCATTACAGACGAATCACAGGCTCGGATTGTGTGAAGGATGGGGAAGCAAATCGGCCGTTCACTTTGAGAGGACCCGTCCCATAATTTTCATGGAGCGATTTACAGAAATCGCGGGAAACCTAACTGTGGATGGCTGGACGCGGTTTGAACCGCCATCCTCCCGCATATGAGTCCAGTGAGGACATGAATGGAGCACTCGATAGAATATTGGGCTAAACGAAAGATGTGCCCCTAAGAGATTCATTCACAAAGAAGGAATAATTTTATATGAACAAAAGGTAATCGCTGCAAATTCACATTCTCGCTTTGCAGAATCACATAAATGAACCCCGTAGTCGTCGATATCTGTGGTATTGAGGACCACCTAAAAACTCTGAACCAAGGAAAGGATCAGAGGGTGAAGGTGAATTAACGGAACGTTTCCTGCAGTTGTCCGCTCCGTACTTGAGTTGTCAGTGCGGATGATTGCCATGCGAGGAGGCGCGGGTTCGGTTCTCGGTACTGCCAGGAAATGTTCCTTGGTGGAAGAACTGGTAAAGGCTGCAGTCAGCCTCATGATACCAGTTGAGAAGCTACTCGACGGATCAGAGCAACCAACTTCAAACTTTGTTCCATCCGGTTAAAATCGTCGGCCACATGTGGAACTTGTAACTCGAAGGAACAAACCAGTATCGTTTTGAGTGCCCAAAATTTGTCGCGATATGGCACACAACGATGGAAATTACTCGAATGATAAGCAGAACGGACATACGCAATATAAAGACCCTAGCGCCATGGTATCAGAATGGAAATCTTTCCCCCAAAGCAAACTGCTAAGCAACAACGTGGATCATGGCGCCCACAATTTTATGACTTTAACTTACAACGCAAAGTGTTTAGATTGCTTACGAACACGAGAAAGTAACTCGTCATCCAAAATACACGATTACGTAAGCGAATTTTCTAACAATTCCAACGCGCAAAATGCATGACATTATTTTGACGTAATACCGTAATGCAGCAAGGAAAAAAAAAGCTGTAACGTGAATCTTAAAGGAGTGTCGTCTTAGCAGTAACTCAGTTGACAGTTTCCTACAGATTTCAGTATTAAAGGCTGAAACTGGAATGTATTGAAACAGGAATGTGTTGTGGTGTATATATAAAATGAGGTTGTTCTGTACGTGATATTATGTGAAAATGTTAAATGCCACACAGATATTTTGGAAAAAAGTAGGTTGTAGTTCCAAGATAAAAAAAACAGACAACGAAGGGGAGAGCTGTGTGCTGACTACATGCCCCTCCGTTCAGCAGCGTCCTATGACGACACTGGCAGAAGGTGACACGGTGGTCAGTCGGATCCTACTGGCCCGTCTAGGACCAGAACGCGGAACTTCAGCTGTAGTTAGCGCATCATTCGCTTGCGTAAGATGGTTAAGCAAATCCGAAGTTACGAACTAGTAATCAGTTAGTACAATTAAATGATTTTTATTAAAATAAATACATAAAATAGGATAGGAGGACTGAAAGAAATGAAGCGTGAATGTGAGTTATAGATCGCAGTTTAAGTCTAGTGGACAGACAGAACAAATGGATACTTCTTCTGATACAAGATCTGAAACTACCAGCAAATATACGTGACTTGCTGAAGGCATCAAATTGATTCACAGCGGTGACAACAGCTCTCCCCACTAACAAGTGGAGGCCACATGCTGTGATCACCGATAGCGATGATCTTCGACATTCTAGTCGGGGCCCACTCGAAAGTAACTCCTGTGAATCGCTTTAGATCAGTATAATTCAGTTTCTCTAAGTATCCGTTTCGTACCAGGTCGGTTGCTAAAAAAAAATAGATAGCAAGGAACTTTTATTTATACCTATCAGGCTGGCAACCCAAAAGTTTTCGTGAAAAAGAAGAATTTTTCATTTCAATCTATTGCCGATACATTTTAGGATCCGCTGAGTCCGTGAACAATTGGTAGAGGGCAGGTTTACAGATCGTAGTCTATTTTTCCGCTTGTCGTATCCAATTACACATTCTGTAGTACTTTCCTCTCCTTCGCAAGAGATTGAAAGATATTGGGAAATTTTTAGATTGTTATTCAGAACAGAATAAATTTTATTACGGAAAAGGAAAGAAAAAGAAAACAATAATATCGGCGTACTTGCTTGCAAACTTTGAAACGTATTTTATCCTCGCTGCATACGTGATTAATTTTGTTTTGTCTTTTGTTTCCTCACAAAAAATGTATCGTTTGTAGCGAATTTAAGACTCTTAAAGGTACCAAAAGCAAAACGAGTGGATTGTATGATGTCACTGACGTAAAGAATGTGCTTTTTAAGATTTACCTACAGGACACATGTTTATCCTTACTAGACTTTACAATATGGAAGGAGAAATTCCTTTGTTTTATTGCTGCAGAAGGTGAGTTCTAAATTTGATGTAGTTTTTACGCTGTTCTTGAGAATGCTTATTACACTTATCTGTAAATGCGCTATTTTCTCCTCTGAGTGGAAGAAACAAACTGGTTATTCAATTGTGACAGTTTGAAGACTCAGATTATTTTAAAAAAGCCGTTGCTGATAAAACTTTTTAACCAATTCCCGATCACATTTTTATACAGGCAGTTTGACATAATATATTTATTCATTTATTGGTAAGTGCTTTTGAAATATCAACGTTTCACTTGAGCAAAATGAGAGCTTGTCAGTTGAGAAAGAGCTATTTTAACACTACGTATTAAAACTCCAAAAATGAAGCTACTGTGATCTGTCTTACGGGTAACAAAATGTTCGTGGAAATAACAAATCCGTACGGAAAAGCGGTGCAGCAACGTTGCCCCTTTCCATTCTAGGTATTAGAATTAACTTTGCAAAATGTTGCTTGCCCGCGGCAGTGCTCTGCATTTCAAGCTTAGCAATATTCCGAGAGAGGAGTGTAAAATATACAAAAGGGCTTTCCAGTTTATTTCCTCCTAACATGCTAGGAAGAACGGGTGGCATTTATTTCCGGTTTAAGGCTTAAAACAAAGATGAAAAAACAGGGTTTGCGAGAGTTATAACAGGAAAGAAGGACACGTACAAACCGAGCCACCACCTCACTCTCCCCACCATATCTTGCACGAGAAAGTACGCGGGAGAACTCCAGTCACTGTTTCCGCTTCCAGATTTTCTGAGCCACTGGGACTTTTTCACAACAAGATATAAACACGTTTAAAATGAGGATTCAGAAGAGGAATTGTCGCAAATAAGAGATCAACCGCTGAAGCGTGTTACAGATAATCGGAGACATTATGATGTTTAGGTGTCAAATGCAGGTACGGCTCTAGGTTAGAGACTACACTACTTCAAAGGCAGTACAGAAGGTTACTACCTGAGCCAGTCTGCGCTTAAACGATCTTGAACGTGACATCATGTGAAACGAATGAAATAACGCATGCGAGTTGCCCAGACTCTGTTAGCAGAGTCCTGTACACAGTAACGTGAGCAACAATTCCGCTCATCAGCAAAAAGTCTGCCTCGTGAGAGAAAATAGCATTTCGTCAGCAACATACGTGCGCGCATACACGCACGCACACACACACACACACACACACACACACACACACACACACACACACACACAAACTTGTTTTATTTATCAAAATGCAGTACGTAATCTTCGCCTACACTGCATACATTGATATCATGTTTAAAGTATCGAAACGAGTTGTATCATCTCTCAGAGATACCCAAAGGGTGCGACTTATAGTTCTGCCCCATCTGAATTCTTCTATGACTGAATAAAACCCACGTACTCTGCTAAAATAACATGCTAAGCAGGCAGTTGATACGAGACATATTCGGAAAGTAAGATCCGATAGGTCAAGAAATGGAAACCACTATGAAAATCTAATAAAGCTTTGCACATATGTGTTCCACAGTGTCTCTAGTATACCTGTCGGTTACATCACTTCGCTTTTTTTACTTCTGAGCGCATGGCGGGGGCATAAAGATGGGTGGAAAATAGGGTCTCCCGCCAAGTATGAGGTCCTGGTGAGAGATTTCGCCTGATGTTATGCAGCCCACATTACAGAATTGTCATACAGTTCCGACTTTGTGACATTTCTCGGTTGCAATCTTCAGGGGCAATGAAAATGCTTTTCGATGGGAAGTGTTCAAATGGTTCAGATGGTTCTGAGCACTATGGGACTTAACACCTGAGGTCATCAGTCCCCTAGAACTTAGAACTACTTAAACCTAACTAACCTAAGGATCACACACATCCATGCTCGAGGCAGGATTCGAACCTGCGACCGTAGCAGTTGCGCGGTACCGGACTGAAGCGCCTAGAACCACTCGGCCACAGCGGCCGGCCGGAAATGTTTGATCACCCACACTGGCTCCCTTTGTGTTTCATCTCTGCTCACATCAACTATTGGCTATGAAGACAACATTTTCTCACAGACAACGAGATATAGATGGGCGTAGGGAATTGGCGGGAAGCACAGGTGGCTTCTTTCTATGACGAGGGTATTGGAAAGTTGGTACAACACTATGACAAATGTCTAAGTCGGAGTGGTAACTATGTAGAGCAGCGGCTGGAAGCTGTAGCTAACTGTTGCAGATAAAATATTTCTAATTTTCAAAGTGGTTTTCATTTCGCCATTGATCGGAACTTACTTTCCGAATAGCCCTAAATTCTACACATTTCATTCTACAGATAAATAAGACAAACCTGAATAAGCACAATTTTGGGGAAACAAGATCATACCACACAAAATGTTAATGGCAAGTGTAACAATGTACATTCTAGGTTTAAAATGTTCAAATAAATACGTAATGGGTGTAACTTGCAGTATTTTTGTGTCTAGTAGCTATGGGGAAATACGCGTAAGTAACACACTGGTTATACCCACGTGTTACAATGATAACCGTACGTCTAAAGCATCTGTCAAAATACTTAAAAGGGTTGGCGTTTCGATTCGAGGATATGTTACTGGTAATACACAGAACGAACTTTCATCACTTGATGTTTTTGAAGTTTTTGTCTTGCATAATGAAACTCCATTTTAGGGGAAAATAAGAAATGCATCATGCTCTACACTAGAAAAATATAATCGATAGTACCCACTGTCTAATACTGCTTCTTATTACACTACTGGCCATTAAAATTGCTACACCAAGAAAAAATGCAGATGATAAACAGGTTTTGATTGGACAAATATATTATACTAGAACTGCCATGTGATTACATTTTCACGCAATTTGGGTGCATAAATCTGAGAAATCAGTACCCGGAACAACCACCTCTGGCCGTAATAACGGCCTTGATACGCCTGGGCATTGAGTCAAACAGAGCTTGGATGGCGTGCACAGGTACAGCTGCCCATGTAGCTTCAACACGATACCACAGTTCATCAAGAGTAGTGACTAACGTATTGTGACGAGCCAGTTGCTCGGCCACCATTGACCAGACGTTTTCAATTGGTGAGAGATTTGGTGAATGTGCTGGCCAGGGCAGTAGTCGAACATTTTCTGTATCCAGAATGGTCCATACAGGACCTGCAACATGCGGTCGTGTATTATAATGCTGAAATGTAGGGTTTCGCAGTGATCGAATGAAGGGTAGAACCACCGGCCGTAACACATCTATGTAACTTCCACTGTTAAAAGTGCCGTCAAGAGGTGACCGAGACGTGTAACCAATGGCACCCCATACCATTATGCCGGGTGATACGCCAGTATGGCGATGACGAATAACGCTTCCAGTGTGCATTCACCGCAATGTCGCCAAACACGGATGCAACCATCATGATGCTGTAAACAGAAACTGGATTCATCCGAAAAAATGACGTTTTTCCATTCGTGCACCCACGTTCGCCGTTGAGTGCACCATCGCAGGCGCTCCTGTCTGTGATGCAGCGTCAAGGCTAACTGCAGCCATGGTCCTCGAGCTGATAGCCCATGCTGCTGCAAACGTCGTCGAACTGTTCGTGCAGATGGCTGTTGTCTTGCTAACGTCCCCATCTGTTGACTCAGGGATCGAGACGTGGCTGCACGATCCGTTACAGCCATGCGGATAAGATGCCTGTCATCTCGACTGCTAGCGATAAGAGGCCGTTGGGATCCTGCACGGCGTTCCGTATTACCCTCCTGAACCTACCGATTCCATATATGCTAACAGTCATTGGATCTCGACCAACGCGAGCAGCAATGTAGCGATACGATAAACCGCGATCGCGATAGGCTAAAATCCCACCTTTATCAAAGTCGGAAACGTGATGGTACGCATTTCTCCTCCTTACACGAGGCATCACAACAGCGTTTCACCAGGCAACGCGTATGAGAAATCGGTTGGAAACTTTCCTGATGTCAGCACGTTTTATGTGTCGCCACCGGCGCCAACCTTGTGTGAATCGTCGGAAGAGCTAATCATTTGCATATCACAGCATCTTCTTCCTGTCAGTTAAATTTCGCGTCTGTAGCACATCATCTTTGTGGTGTAGCAATTTTAATGGCCAGTAGTGTACTTCAACCTAACTAAGCCAAGGACATCACACACATCCTTGCCCTAGGCAGGATTCGAACCTGCGACCGTAGCAGTAGCGCGATTCCGGACTGAACGCTACTGAGTCGTTGAAACTAGTAACCAAATAAAGTTTCCAAAACTAACGGCTGATGGTATATATCCCTACAACTGCCCTACATTGCAGTGGTCAGGCGTGGTTCATTGGTACCTTGACAGCAACTATGCCGGCCGTCGCGTTTCCTTGCATTCCAAACGCAATAGTCGTATGCATTACAAATCTGGATACAGCACGAATCGACCATCCGGTGAAAGGGAAGCTACTCTAAAGCTCTATCAGATGTTGATAACGCTGTCTCTCGCGAGTACATGTCCTTCGCAGTGATCACTTCTTCTGACGCTGTTCGCTCCGGTTACACTAGTTAACAAATTTAAACTGTTTTTCTGCATCTGGTTTGAAAATGGGTGGATTTACCTAATTTTGGAGTGCTGAATACACTGGTAAAATCAGTTTTTCTCTATGACGTCACGTTTCCTTGATACACAGCAGAATAAAAAAATGATAATAGCGAAAATTGACACAATGAAGTCAAACAAAAATACACATTCAGAACGTATGTAATCAATACCATTTTGTGTGTATATATGGGCATGATGGCAATAAAAGGTCCAGATTAGTTCAGTTGATATTTTCACGTTTAATCGACTTTGGTCATTGAAAAATGCCACGACGCAGCTATTCTTTTGTTTGTCGTTTCAACACTCTCCCTAAGAAGACCCCAGCAGTAGTCACCCATCATCGAACGATTCCAATAGCCTTGGTAACGGTGTTCCACGGTATAAATGTCTTGGTGAAAGCGTTCACCATGCTCATCACTTACGGCTACCAAACTTTCCGGAAGAAATCAAGGTGAGAATGTAAAAAGTGAATTTTAAGCGACATTCTACACGCCATGTTCTTATAGTTGTCCAACAGATCATGGTTTTCGTCTTTTCTGTTACCCAAAAAGCCCTTCAATATTGCTTTAAAAGAAGACCAAGCAGCCAGTTGGATATCTGTGAGTTGGTATCAAAGGTTGGATCTTTCAGCAATTTTCTTATTTGCGGTCGAACAAATATACCCTCTTTCAGCTTTGCCTCACTTAATTTGTGAAACATTTCTTTTAAGTGATTGAAGGCTTCACCTTCTTTATCCGTAGCTTCTAAAAAGTTCTTGATAAGGCCCAACTTGATATGAAGGGGAGGCAAAATGATATTATCGGGCTCAACCGATGGCATATTGTTCACATTTACGTTTCCAGGAAGATGTGACTTCCTTATAGGACATTCCTTGACTGTATAGTGGTTCTTGGTGTCACGGCTGTCCCAAAGGCACAAAGAGCAACAATATTTCGTGAATTCAGCCTGTAAACGTGTAAGGAGTGTGAAACACCCGCTAAACCTGCTAGGCAGAACAGGTGATTAGGATTGTGGAAGGGGCCAAATGAGGTGTCCGTCAGGTTCACTCAAAATTGTACTTTATTGTAATTTAATAACACCTTTAAACCAAAACGGCACATAGCCGAATCTTTAGAACTATGAGTTTCAAACAGGCAGTTATTTCACGGCTGATGGCCTCCAAACAAGAAATCTTAAAGCAACAAGATAAATCTCAAGTGGTAAAAACATGCAGTTAAAATTGCAAATAAAATAATTAACACATACATACACAGCATGGCTGAGAGCCTCAAGGCACGGGTGAATAGACAAACATAAATAAGATTCAATACAAAAGGCTGAATGCCCACAGTAAAATTTTCGAGATTTTAAAAATAAATTACGATAACCTTGCGAGGTGCCACGACTAGCAGTGTATTTAACACTAAATTCTTCCAGAATCTTCATATGTAAATGATGCTCTAAGCCCCCCCTTTTCTAACTCCGACTTTTGCTGTTGCACATGGATTAAGAAGAAACGCGAAATGACTGTAATCGACCCTGCAAGTGGAGTAGAAAAGAGTTTGGCACTTGCAATAATTTAATTTGATAAAGGACAGTTTCATTAACGTAGTAGGAAATGAAAGGGTTGCTTTACCGATCCACAGAATGAAAGTTCTGTCCAAAATAACAATTTGATTTATTATGACTAAACTCAAAATCATAAACAAAACACATGAAACATTTACAATACGTCAAATTGGTTACTCAAATAAATGCTGTGAAGGTGAATTTGTCCATAAACTAGCTTGTGACGTTTATGACCAAGTGGTATGTGGAGCCAATTCTTTGCAACTGAAATCTTAAGAGAAACACCCAGCCAACCCAACATTAATTGCTGCTACAGTAGTGAGAACTCAGGCAATGAACATCCAAGACAGAACTACCTAAGAAAAGACGAACAGGCGCGCTCTGCTGAGCTCTGATTATCACCTAGCAAAATTGCCTGCTTTGCCGGTGCTGCGGACGTACATTACCAAGCTGTCTTCTTAACTGCAAGGACACGATCTGGCGTACCGGAGGCGATGGCTGGTTGCTTCGACGTCCCGTCGTGGTGATGATTATGTCGCGAGTATAGCCCGAAACAAATTATCCTGGTCTGGTTGTTCCAGACTAAAGACTTCCTAGCAGTATAAATGCGCCTCTGAGGGAGACGAAGATGGCTCGCCACACAATCACTGACGGTACAATGATTGATTTTAACAAGCGAAGTCACACAGTAACTCCACTACAGTCAACTTTAGCTAAAACTGCTCAAGACAGACAACATAGGCCTCTTGTACACAGAACGTTCAATTGCCAACTGTACGTTGAAGTCGAAACTTCAGCAACTTCGTCAAACAGTTACAATTGATTAAATGTATATTAGACAGCCAACGGAAGGCAGGCTGTCCAGAGCAGTGAGAGCTCAGTCTTGTAACCTGCTCCGACCGAAAGGCGAGAGCCGACTCCCACAAGAGCACCCATACAAATCGAACACAGAACATTCCCACCCCCACGACAGTGGCCGTGGTTAAACGTTCCAATCAGCAACTCGAAAGCCTGCGGAAAATTCCACTCTATTGCCAAAGCACTATCATTCCACCAATGGAGTTTCTTGGTGCCAATTTCTGCGCCGATTTTGCTATGTCACGGAGCTATGTCCTGATCAAGCCAATCACAGTTACAATTTGGCAGAAAATGCGGGAATTTGCCCGCCAAGACTGCCTGGGGACACAAGTCATTCCCACGCCTTGCTGGTAGCCCACCAGAAAGTGTTTTCGCTAAGTTTCTGCGATGTAACGGAATCTCTAGCCCAGCCGCTCCTTCAGGCCCCTACGGGCGTGTCTCGGCCGCTCTACTGACAATGTCGGCGTCTGGAAAGCATTCACTCGACTCCCTCACATCCGTCGGCTTAACCCCTTCAAGATCAGCAGAGCCCACCTGTCACCGGACCACCCGGGTGATGAGAGACGCTGCGTGGGAAGTCCGCGTGTTAAGGAATAGCGACTTTTCACCGCATGCAAAAAATGGTTCAAATGGCTCTGAGCACTATGGGACTCAACTGCTGTGGTCATGAGTCCCCTAGAACTTAGAACTACTTAAACCTAACTAACCTAAGGACATCACACACATCCATGCCCGAGGCAGGATTCGAACCTGCGACTGTAGCAGTCACACGGTTCCGGACTGCGCACCTAGAACCGCGAGACCACTGCGGCCAGCTAACCGCACGCAATTAGAGAGGAAGATCGAATTACTCAGACTAAGATAGAAATATGAGAGGGGGCTCATGCACCTCTCAACCTTTTAAAGGCAGAAGGGCACTTTTTTGTTTGTTTCGGATTTAAGTGGCTGAAGGACCACAATTGATTTTCCAAAATTCAAAAATATATAAAATCCAGTAAAAGCAAGAATTTTTAAATCATTGGCTATGATAGATTATAAACAGAAAATTAAACACCGGTGAGAAAGACAATAAAGAAAACGGCACTCAGAAGCCTCCAGGGAGGGTGGTCTGCCCTCGTTCACTTGGGTGAGACAGGAGGTGAGCCCAACTACACTTCATCTGTCGGAACCCAACCGGGGGACCGACCCACAAAACGACTTGCTTGCCATCTTACGAACGTGATTTTCCACAATGAAATATGTAGTAGCTGTCAAAACTACGCACCATGTTGGACACCGATAACAGGTGAGGATAGGTCGCTGCCTGAAATTACGATAGTGGCCAGCGCAGGTAACTGGAACTAAACGGCCAGAAGGCAGAAAAATTCCGCTGGTGCACTTGAATTGTGGTCAACCTATATAGTTAATTGCACCGCATGGCGGCTAAATTTCAGCAATAGAAACACTCGATGTTGCTCACAGGAAAACCTTCCCAACAGCGAACCACCGAAACGAATCACACAACATGAATGGACGTGTCTTGGGTAGTTGAAATCACTACTCAACTTTGAAGTCCTGGGTCGGTGAACAACGAAGCTCGTAGCGATCGGACAGCTCCACACACGCTCCGACACTGTGCAAGGACCTGCAGCGGACCCAGCCGCCTGCACCGCGTGGGGATGACTTCCCTGGTCCGCAGCAACCGACCGACTCGCCTGAGAATGCCGACAACATCTAAAATAGTCGTCAGTGGAAATAACTCGAACTACACACACAACCTGACAAACACTTGCACGAAGACCTGGACGATACCCAACAGGAACTAAGCACACACGAAGACAAATCGGGAGTCGATGCGCGCGCGCACACACACAAAAACAGACACACA
Organism: Schistocerca serialis cubense; assembly: GCF_023864345.2. NCBI lineage: Eukaryota > Metazoa > Arthropoda > Insecta > Orthoptera > Acrididae > Schistocerca > Schistocerca serialis. The sequence goes on from NC_064641.1 coordinate 173,524,268, forward strand.
CACACACACACACACACACACACACACACACACACACACACACACACACACAGTCGACTCATGAACGATCGGCGAGCCAAACCGCTCGTAGGACGACCGACCGATCCCCCAAGACAGTGGCCGGCTCAAGTGATGCGTGGCGGCAGTGGTCGGGCGAGCCATGTCGACGCAGACCTCACTGCTGCTCCAACTCGACTACACTAGGCCGCATTGCAACTGCCCGAATGGCAGGTCCGGACTGCGCTCCGGACGCGTTCCAACTGACTGGCAGACCCGAGTTCGCAACCCGAACTCGCGACTGGAACTGCCCTACGACAGACAACGACCGGGAAGTAATAACATTCGAGCAAAGATACTACGAGAGGGAATATATCGATACGCGCTGCTAACGCCACTCCCGGTCAGACACAGCAGCAACTCAGTAGTAATTCAAATTAAAGTAGTGAGATGGAAGTACGTTAAAAGGAGGGTGTAAAATACATGATGGCGGGAACACGAGCCACTTACGGCTCAGAGTGCAACAACTTTTAAATCACAGCAAAGCTGCCATTCATGATCCTTATATTTGATTGCCTCTAGCAGCAAAATCGTGTTTTGATAAGTTTCTTTCATGTGTACTGTGTAAGCAAAAGGTACCGATGGAAATTCATTGTCATAGTGCAGTACTACTGCTTTCGAGCTGGTTTTATTGGAGTCAATCAATAGTCGCCACTCCTTTGGATTATGTAGTACACCTACCTGCGTCAGATTAGATTAGATTAGATTAGATTAGATTAATACTAGTTCCATGCATCATGAATACGATATTTCGTAATGATGTGGAACGAGTCGAATTTTCCAATACATGACATAATTAGGTTAATTTAACAACATACTTAAGTTAATATAACAACTTTATTTTTTTTTGTGTTTTTTTATTTTATTTATTTATTTATTTTTTTCCTTAATTTATATCTAAAAATTCCTCTATGGAGTAGAAGGAGTTGTCATTCAGAAATTCTTTTAATTTCTTCTTAAATACTTGTTGGTTATCTGTCAGACTTTTGATACTATTTGGTAAGTGACCAAAGACTTTAGTGCCAGTATAATTCACCCCTTTCTGTGCCAAAGTTAGATTTAATCTTGAATAGTGAAGATCGTCCTTTCTCCTAGTATTGTAGTTATGCACACTGCTATTACTTTCGAATTGGGTTTGGTTGTTAATAACAAATTTCATAAGAGAGTATATATACTGAGAAGCTACTGTGAATATCACTAGATCCTTAAATAAATGTCTGCAGGATGATCTTGGGTGGACTCCAGCTATTATTCTGATTACACGCTTCTGTGCAATAAATACTTTATTCCTCAGTGATGAATTACCCCAAAATATGATGCCATATGAAAGCAATGAGTGAAAATAAGCGTAGTAAGCTAATTTACTAAGATGTTTATCACCAAAATTTGCAATGACCCTTATTGCATATCAAGCAGATTATCAATGTGTTTCTTCCAATTTAATCTCTCATCAATGGACATACCTAAAAATTTGGAATATTCTACCTTAGCTATATGCTTCTGATTAAGGTTTATATTTATTAATGGCGTCATACCATTCACTGTACGGAACTGTACGTACTGTGTCTTATCAAAACTCAGTGAGAGTCCGTTTACAAGGAACCACTTAGTAATTTTCTGAAAGACAGTATTGACAATTTCATCAGTTAATTCTTGTTTCTCAGGTGTGATTACTATACTTGTATCATCAGCAAAGAGAACTAACTTTGCCTCTTCATGAATATAGAATGGCAAGTCATTAATATATAATAAGAACAACAAAGGACCCAAGACTGACCCTTGTGGAACCCCATTCTTGATAGTTCCCCAGTTTGAGGAATGTGCTGATCTTTGCATGTTATGAGAACTACTTATTTCAACTTTCTGCACTCTTCCAGTTAGGTACAAATTAAACCATTTGTGTACTGTCCCACTCATGCCACAATACTTGAGCTTGTCTAGCAGAATTTCATGATTTACACAATCAAAAGCCTTTGAGAGATCACAAAAAATCCCAATGGGAGGTGTTCGGTTATTCAGATCATTCAAAATTTGACTGGTGAAAGCATATATGGCATTTTCTGTTGAAAATATTGACATCTCTACATACACACATTGAATTCGGCATATCGAAATACTGAGCGAAGGAAGCACCTCTTGATCTGAAACAGGAAATTTTTATCCCTGGAGCTAGAAGGTTCCGTTGTTGCAGTCTCGACCCCAAGAGTTCAGCTTGCTGTTTCCAAAGTTTTTGATCTCGAACCAAATCGTTCAGTTCGTTTTGATTAAAGAGCTGAGGCGAAGTGTCATAATATTGAGGGAAGTACTCTCCTATGTGTTCAATACTTTCTGATTCACTTGACATGGCGTCTGGTTCCGTGGCTTTTAAGTTACAGACAGGAATAGGCTACCCCTCATCACGGGACACAGGTAAATGCACTAAAGATACATTTGGATACTTTATTTCATGTCTAGTTTTGCTTAAATGTCCAGAAATATCTGTAAGACAGAAGTAGCAGACTGAATAGTGGTCATTAGGCTCACACCACACCATCGGAACAGCGAATATCATGGCTCGCCGTTTTCCTTTCAACCACTCGGTTGAGGTTGTACTACAGGTTACGCAGGCAATATGAGGAGCAAAATTTTTACCTTGATCACCAACAGGACATACAAAATACGATTTATATACCTTCTTAGCCAAATCAGTGATTGGTTTTCTTTGGGCTTTTGGAGTGAATTTCCCACACATACAAGATAATTTGTAGGGATGGTTTGGACAGCAACCATATTTACTAATTGCCATTTTTCTTAGCGTAAATTTTAAACACAAGACGTTTGCACTGTATTTCACAGGAAACAGTCGCTGAGGATCTCTTTCACACCACTGAATTACCACACCAACCATTTACTGACGATTTGTAGATCTTCTAGCTCAAATATGCAAATCAAAAATAAACAATCAAACATCAAAACAATAGAACAGTAAAAAGCGAAATACTGAATACGAAAAATAAAAAAAAACCTTTAAAAACTCAAAAATGGTACGTGCTAGAACATTTGAAAGGTATATTCGAATTCTACACACCAAAATACATACTAGTTGATGTATCACATCCCAGATTCAAATTGGCTGTTGACTAGTGTTATATACCCTACCACGCTTGGTAGCAACACTAAACACGAACGATGCTAATGCATTCTGGTGACCGTTCTAACTTTCACAGAGATCTGCAACTTTAATTATTTACATAGCCGTTAGTGTTGCGTACGTGTTAGAAATTACGTTGACATTTGACTATGTCTTCTGGGTGCATCGCACTTTTTTTAGTCTAGCAATGTATTTAGATGAAATCTGTATGTTGCTATTGCTACCATTTTAAATGCTTATAATTGCGGAACCGTACCCATTGAAGTAATTTTTTATCATTTAGCATGTACTATTTGTATTTTATATGTTTTTACCGTTGTTTCAGCTTTGCAACCGGCCATGCTAGTCTATCCAGAGCAAGCCTCTTTATATCTGTACAACTGCTGCCACCTACATCCATTTGAACCTATTTTCTGTAGTCAAACCTTTGCCTCGTTCAACAGTGTTTGTCCCTGCAAGTTCCCTCCATTACCAAATTATTCGTTGTTCAAAAAATGGCTCTGAGCACTATGGGACTTAGCATCTGAGGTCATCAGTCCCCTAGAACTTAGAACTACTTAAACCTAACTAACCTAAGGACATCACACACATCCATGCCCGAGACAGGATTCGAACCTGCGACCGCAGCGGTCGCGCGGTTCCAGACTGTAGCGCCTAGAACCACTCGGCCACCACGGCCGGCTTATTCGTTGTGGTTTAGGATTTGTCCTATCAGCGAATGAATTTCTTTAGTCAAGGCATTCTTCAGAATATGTTTTATTACCAATTCGATTCAACACGTGTGATCTGCCATCTAATCTTACATATTCTTCTGTAGCACTATTGAGCCGTGTACGGCTCGAGTTCATGCCATTGGTTCTTTGGCATTTTTACATCGAGTGGCGTCTTGTTTCTTCATTACTTACTGGCGTAACCAAGTTGCTGGCTTGCCTCCTTGAGTGGCAGCAGCAGCGCTTATCGATACTAGTACTGTCGTAATATCTTTGGTGTGACCGCTAGGTACTGAAAATTCTGGATGGCGGTGTATGTACTAGTGAGTCGGTTGGGACTGAGCAACAAGCAAGTCTCCGCGGCTCGAGGCCAGGCCAGGGCCACTGGCGGTGTGAACGGACTGTCGGATTGTGGGGTGCCAGCTACGAGAGCGACAAGTTCGTTGTCCACCGAACCTGGACGCTGAAGTTGAGTGATCAGTTAATCTGTTATGAAACCTCAAGTATTTTGACACCTCTTCGTTCGTTTGCAGGTTGTTGCCCCCTTGGCCATTCAGGCTAGCAGCATCGTATGATGTGTTGGAGTCGGCGAAATCTTGCAGACACCTTCATATGTAGTCATTAATTAGTAAATTGATTGTTACTTACTATAGGAAGTGCAACAACGGTATTTTCTGCCCTGGGGCCGTTAACGCTCCAGTTACCTGCCCTGGTCGTTAGCGTAGTTTGTAGGCAGTGTGCCTTTTCCTCATCGTGTTGTTGCTGTCCAGTACGGCGTGTAGTTCAACAGCCTTTCAAGTTGTTTGGTTCATATTTTCTTAGAGTGGTTATTGTTCCCATGGCTGTTTTTAGACGCCAATTTCTGCAAGGCGTAGTGCTGTTCGTATTCTCGTCCTCGGCCGATATTCTCCATCGTTGTGCCATTGGTCGGACAGAAGGTAATTGGTTAAATTGTTGGTTGGTCCTTAAGGAGTTACTAGTTTCGGTTGCCATCCGATTACATAACTTCAACTCTTGGCTGCCTGTCTCACTTCACCTTACGTTTGAGCTACCTTCTCAGGCCGACCCTTGGAACAATTCTGAGCACCACTTGTTCTGTTTGTTTTAAATTGTGACTTTCAATTTAGTTCGAAGTATTGTGTGAGGCCTTTGGCCGTGTATTAACTCAGTTCTTTTTAAATTTTACATAAAGGCCTTCAGCCGTGCTAAATTAAAATTTTGAGCTTTGGTTTTTAGAAAAAAAAATTATTCTTAGAAATTGTTCTATCTGAAATTGTTTGTAATCCAGGCCCTAAGCCATTAGTTGTTCCATGTGTTATGTGTGGCCTTCAGCCGAGGATTTGCGTGAACTCCTTAATAAGGCCTTCAGCCGTGTGTATTCTCTAAAGGAAATTTTTTTATAAGAAGCAAAGGGTTTATTCTAAATTGTTTATCTGACTTGTTGTTAAGGACTTCAGTCGTTGTTTGAAATTTGTTTGTGGCCTTCAGCCGCGCAATAAGTTATTCAGGTTTCGGACGTTCTGTTGTAAGTTTAAAAAGAAATTTTCTTGCGAAAAAAAGTTGTTTATTAAGGAGGAGGGTATTAGTGTTTAACGTCCCGTCGACAACGAGGTCATTAGAGACGGAGCGCAAGCACGGGTGAGGGAAGGATGGGGAAGGAAATCGTCCGTGCCCTTTCAAAGGAACCATCCCGGCATTTGCCTGAAGGGATTTAGGGAAATCACGGAAAACCTAAATCAGGATGGCCGGAGAGGGGATTGAACCGTCGTCCTCCCGAATGCGAGTCCAGTGTGCTAACCACTGCGCCACCTCGCTCGGTTTGTTTATTAATGTGCCTTAATTGTAGTTGTCCTTCAGACGTGTAGTGTAGGAGTTCAGCCGTGAAATGTTCTCAATACATGTTCGTTTTTTTTAAAAAAAAGAATTTTTTTACCTTATATTTTTAATTACTAAGCCCGGCCTTCAGCAGTTCTTGTGTTTGCTGTGTGGTTTTGGGCCTTCAGCCCAGAAAGCATCTCAAGTTTTCTTTAACTAGGCCTTCAGCCGTATTGCTTGGTTGTGATATTTTAAGCCAATGTGTAAATAACTGGTTCGTAGGAAAATAAAGTTGTGTGTTTGATTCTACAACTCACAGTAACTGTTTACGGCACCATCCAAACCTAAACCTTATCCTGTGCGCTCTCTGACTACCTACCAATCAGGTTTCAACCATATTTCGGAAACGTCTATTAACATATTTTCTGTGCAGTTTACAGTCCACCATTCGCTTCTGTAGAAGACTACCCACCAGACAAAAAATGGCTCAAATGGCTCTGAGCTCTATGGGACTTAACATCTGAGGTCATCAGTCCCCTAGAACTTAGAACTACTCAAACCTAACCAACCTAAGGACATCACACACATCCCTACCCAAGGCAGGATTCGAACCTGCGACCGTAGCGGTCGCGCGGTTCCAAACTGAAGCGCCTAGAACCGCTCGGCCACTCTGGCCGGCCCCACCAGACACCTTCCGTAAATAGTATTTTCAGTGCCTGTGTCATACAATGTACACAGCCATGTGCTTCATACAAGTATACATATCTGAAGGAACAGACACTGAAATCACTATTTCTTCCCTAGACAATCCAGGACAATAATAATGAAAGTTAGCAGGGCTGTGTCTGTGCAGTTTGATACAATCGTGCATGCATGTACGAATGAACAGATACTTCTGATAATAGGCAGTTCTATTAAATTATGAAACACGTTTGCAGATTGCGAATACGATTGTACAATGGCTCTATGATTTACCAGTAACACAAGAAAATGTGTGCCGGATCGGAACGAGAACCGGATTTCCCGCTTAACGCGAACGGTCGCCTTAACCGCCGCGGCCTTTCCGGGCACGCCTCAAGGACGGACCCAATCTTTCATTTGTCCTGGTGTCTACGTCGCATACAAATCGTGTGATTCCCGCACATGGAGAGAGTTAGCTTCGCTCTTCAGGTTGCCTTCCTGTTGCATGACAGTAGGGCAGTGTCCCCTGTTTTGTAGCGTCTGTATAGTTGGATGCAATGCTCCTTCAGACACGCATGCATACGATTTGTATACGAGCAGAATGGGGCGTAGAGATTAGGCCAGATGGAAGTTTATGGCCGTCCTGGAGGCGTTCTCGCAAGGCCAAAACAGTTAAGACGACCGTTTGCGTTAAGCGAGAAGTACGGATTCGAGTTATAGATTTTCATGCCTCCCTAGTAAATCTTACAGCCGTTGTACACTCGTATTCGCACTTTGAGAACGTGTTTCATAATTTAATGCAGCTGTCAATCGTCAGCAGTGTCTGTGTCTTCGGAAATTGATATATGTTTGAAGGACAATGCATAGTACATCGTGTTACACATACACTGCAAATACTATTTTGTGCCTCTACAAGACCGCGACGACTACAATGAAAGTCTCCTCCTGTGCGGCAGTCACAGCAACTGTGCGAGTACAGGGCGTAGACACACATTGAGATGTCCTGGAGGTATGCTCAGTCAGCCTAAGTGGTGAAGGCAACTGCTCCCGATAACCGGGAAACACGGTTTTGAATCTCGGTTCGTTACAAATTTTCATTGTCATTAACCCATTGCGCAGCTGGAGTGAAATAATATTTGCGATTACGAATAGAATTATTTCTTTTACTTTCAGTAAGGCTTCATAACACATCAAATTTAATTCGATACAAATCGTTTCGCTTTCTCAGAGATTATCTCCTTGCTGTTGTGTTTCCTCTGTTTCGGCCTCGTCTGTTAGTTTGCTGGAAAAAGAAAGCAAGAAATCTTCTACTACGATGTCTCGTTTCCTATACCAATTCCTCAGCGTTACCTTATTTAATTCGATCATGCTCCTTTTTTTTTATATATTCAACTCATTAGATGCTATATGAACACCACCCATCCATTCACTTGTTCTTTCAGGTACTTTCCAATCTCTGATACAATTACAACGTCACTGCCAAACCCGCATGTTATTTAGACGTCCTCTTTGTACTTTATTTTGTTTCCCAATTTCTCTTTGGTTTTCTTGGCTTAGTAAGCTGAAACGTAGAAATACTTAATTTGCAGTTGAGCGGATAGGGAACTATTTTGTACAGAAATTATACAGGGTGGTCCATTGATAGTGATCGGGCCAAATATCTCACGAAATAAGCATCGAACGAAAAAACTACAAAGAACGAAACTCGTCTAGCTTGAAAGGGAAACCAGATGGCGCTATGGTTGGCCCGCTAGATGGCGCTGCCATAGGTCAAACGGATATCAACTGCGTTTTTTTAAATAGGAACCCCCATTTTTTATTACATATTCGTGTAGTACGTAAAGAAATATGAGTGTTTTAGTTGGACCACATTTTTCGCTTTGTGGTAGATGGCGCTGTAATAGTGACAAACGTATAAATACGTGGTATCATGTAACATTCGGCCAATGCGGACGGTATTTGTTTCATAATACATTACCCGTGTTAAAATGGACCGTTTACCAATCGCGGAAAGGTCGATATCGTGTTGACGTACGTCTACTATGTATGCTGCTCGGTATCCTGGACGACATCATCTAAGCGTCCGGACCGTTCGCCGGATAGTTACGTTATTTCAGGAAACAGGAAGTGTTCAGCCACATGTGAAACGTCAACAATGACCTGCAACAAATGATGATGCCCAAGTAAGTGTTTTTGCTGCTGTCGCGGCTAATCTGCACATCAGTAGCAGACAAATTGGGCGAGAATCGGGAATCTCAAAAACGTCGGTGTTGAGAATAATGCTACATCAACACCGATTGCACCCGCATAATAGAAATTACGGGACGATGACAGATTTTTTTTCACGCGTTCTATTTAGCAACGAAGCGACATTCACCAACAGCGGTAACGTAAACCGGCGTAATATGCCTGGCGTGTTAATGTATGGTGTGGCATCGTGTGAGGAAGGATAATTGGCCCCCATTTTATCGATGGCAATTTAAATGGTGCAATGTATGCTGATTTCCTACGTAATGTTCTACCGATGTTACCACAAGATGTTTCACTGCATGACAGAATGGCGATGTACTTCCAACATGATGAATGTCCGGCACATAGCTCGCGTGCGATTGAAGCGGTATTGAATAGCACATTTCATGACAGGTGGATTGGTCGTCGAAGCACCATACCATGGCCCGCACGTTCACCGGATCTGACGTCCCCAGATTTATTTCTGTGGGGAAAGTTGAAGGATATTTGCTATCGTGATCCACCGACAACGCCTGCAACATGCGTCAGCGCATTGTCAATGCATGTGCGAACATTACGGGAGGCGAACTACTCGCTGTTGACAGGAATGTCGTTACACGTATTGCCAAATGCATTGAGGTTGACGGACATCATTTTGAGCATTTATTGCATTAATGTGGTATTTACAGGTAACCACGCGTTCTTAGAAATGATAAGTTGACAAAGGTGCATGTATCACATTGGAACAACGAAAATAAAATGTTCAAACGTACATACGTTCTGTATTTTAATTTAAAAAACCTACCTGTTACCAACTGTTCGTCTAAAATTGTGAGCGATATGTTTGTGACTATTACAGCGTCATCTATCACAAAGCGAAAAAAGTGGTCCAACTAAAACACTCATATTTCTTTGCGTACTACACGAATATGTAATAAAAATGGGTGTTCGTGTTTAAAAAACGCAGTTGATATCCGTTTGACCTATGGCAGCGCCATATAGCGGGCCAATCATAGCGCCATCTGGTTTCCCCCTTCAAGCTAGACAAGTTTCGCTCTGTGTAGTTTTTTCGTTTGACGTTTATTTTGTGAGATATTTGGCCCGGTCACAATCAGTGGACCACCTTGTATACACCATCCACATCAAGAAATTCGAACACACTTGGATTGCGGGGAATCCCTAGAATTCACCCTATACAGACAGAACATTTGGAGTGAACAGAATGACTTAAAAGTCAAAATTGTGATTTATTGTAAGTAGGCTGTTTACGTTTTTATATTGGTAACGCCAGGTAGCGCTCTGTATGAAAATCACTGGCTGTGCTGTGTGCAGTCTGTGGCTGGTTGGCATTGTTGTAATATTCGCTATTGTAGTGTTGGGCAGTTGGATGTTAACAGCGAGTAGCGTTGCGCAGTTGGAGGTGAGCTGCTAGCAGTGGTGGATGTGGGGAGAGAAATGGCGGAGTTTTGAGAGCGAACGATCTGGACGTGTGCCCATCAGAGACAGTAAATTTGTAAGACTGGATGCCATGAACTGCTATATATATTATGAGTTTTGAACACTATTAAGGTAAATGCATTGTTTGTTCTCTATCAAAATCTTTCATTTGCTCACTATGCCTATCAGTAGTTAGTGCCTTCAGTAGTTTGAATCTTTTATTTAGCTGGCAGTAGTGGCGCTCGGTGTACTGCAGTAGTTCGTATAACGAAGATTTTTGTGAGGTAAGTGATTTGTGAAAGTTATAGGTTAATGTTAGTCAGGGCCATTCTTTTGTAAGGATTATGGAAAGTCAGATTGCGTTGCGCTAAAAATATTGTGTGTCAGTTTAGTGTTGATCAGAATAGGTAAAGAGCGAAATGTCTGAGTAGGTTCAGTTCTGCTCAGCTATTTGAAAATCGAATAATGTAAGAGGTTTATCAGCGCAGTAATTCATAAATTTTTCTAATGGGACGTTTTAATACCTATGAGTCCTGCCGCACATGTCAACATCAGCGCGATTTTGCCACGAGTCTACCTGGTGTGCCGCAGACATCACCTGTAGTAATTGCGGTGGCTATTCACGTGTCGATGAATTGTGCCAACAACCACCCCAGAGGCAAAATTGCCCATTTAAAGATCCTTCGTGCTGGTAGGTTACGCACGAAGTGGTACCTGGCGAAGGAGACCTAGCGTAAACTCCTGTCGAGCAAATTTAGCAGCCCCGGCATTGTCTCGTTGCCGAGCAGACGGCGCTGCTAGGCGGCAGGTGAGTTAGGAGCAGCGACGGGTATAATGAGCCCCGCCGTGGCAAACGGGGATCGCGGCCGGCCGGCTGGCGGTGAATGCGTTAATTAGCAGAACGCGGCACCGAGTGGAAGCGCCGTGGCGAGGAGTTGGCGCTGCACGAGAGGGAACAGGCCGGGCCCGCTCCCTCCCACAGCGGCCCGCGGGCTGTTTGGGAGTCAAGTCGATTGACGGCGCCAGGGCTGGGAGCGACTCGAAGGCGCCGCAGCCGCTGCCACCCACCCACTGTGCGGGGCTTTGTGCACTGATCAAGCGGCGTCTTCTCTGCGCGATAACTTCAGCAGCTTTTCGAGGAAATCGAGGACTTCCAAAAACACTCCAGCTTGAAAGGTAGCGGTGACAGATTAATTTCCGTTACTACAGTGGTCTATGCCAATGCTCAGTAAAACTCACGATACCAACTTATACAGGGCGATTCAGTGCACATACCGCAGGGTTTTATGCAACCCGATGCGCATCAAATAGTATGCACAAGCAGTATTGACATCTTCAACTTTCCTAGTCCTGTCTTCCTCAGTTGCGTGTAATATTAAGGTATATTGACAATTTTTACTTGTGGACCGTCTGATAGCAACTGATAAAACACAATTTTAGTGCCATACGCGTTTCACCTTTATTTTCTGGAGTCCGCAGCTCGTGGTCGTGCGGTAGCGTTCTCGCTTCTCGCGCCCGGGTTCGATTCCCGCCGGGGTCAGGGATTTTCTCTGCTTCGTGATGACTGGGTGTTGTGTGATGTCCTTAGCTTAGTTAGGTTTAAGTAGTTCTAAGTTCTAGGGGACTGATGACCATAGATGTTAAGTCCCACAGTGCTTAGAGCCATTTGAACCATTTATTTTCTGGAAGGCATCATCACTGGCCTGGAATATGTACATATGTTAGCTATTTAATTTACATTTTTGTCACTGTGCCTATAGGTTACAAACAGTTATGGTGGTTGGTATTTCCTATTAAGTAGTAATGTTTTGAACTGTACTTACAGGTTGTGCGGACAATTTATGTTACGCTCCTGTTGCATTTTTGGTGTTGTTCTTCTTCATGTATGCACCCACAAATGCATAGATGAACAGATCACAGATACTTCAATAATTTCACTCGAAAGTTTGGCAATAACATTCGATCTTTGGCAAAAACATTTGACAGTCGCCAACAGAAACCAAAACATTACATTCAAACAAGCGTTCAGTTCATAGTGCTGTGGAATGTAAGAAAAAAACCGCAAATTGGCATTCACAAGAAGAAGAAGAACAACACCAAAAATGCAACAGGAGCGTAATATGTAAGAAATTGTCCGCGCAACCTGTAAGTACAGTTCAAAACATTACCACTTAATAGGAAATACCAACCACCAGAACTGTTTATAACCTATAGGCACAGTGACAAAAATGTAAATTAAATAGCTAACATATGTACATATTCCAGACCACTGATGATCCTTGCAGAAAATAAAGACGAAACGCGTATGGCACTAAAATTGAGTTTTATTCAGTTGCTGTCAGACGGTCCATAAGTAAAAATTATCAATATACCGTAATACCATGCACAAGATTTCCATATTCTCTCGCTCGCTACTGGCAAACTGTTAGCTCTATAGAAAACATTGACCAGGGTATTTTTGTACGAGATGTAATGCAGTTAAATTTTGTGCTAGGATACGTTTTCGCTGGAGGCCATGGTTTTCGAGTTATTCAAGAAAAACACTTTTGTATATTTCCTTGAATAATCCGTAAACCACAGCCTCTAGGAAAAATGAATTCCACTACAAAACTTAACTGCATTAAATTTAATGAAATTAACTACATAGAGATCCCATTCATTTTTTCTTAATAGTTCACAAGTTGAGAGCGACAGAATTAGAAAACTTGCTTGTGGTATTTGAAAGCGTTGCGGGTTGCCTAAAACCCTGCGGTAGGGGCAGCTCAATCCACAGTATCTGAATTGGGTGATATGTGCCATCACTTGCAATAAATATTTCATTCACTACATGTTATAGCTTATAAAACCGTTTCCTTTGATCTACAATCAAAGATAAGACGTTTAACATATAGAACTAAAGGTTCCTCATCACATTACAACATAGTCAGGGATTAAATTACCTATCTTGTATGACGTGAATGCTACGCAAAGATACGTAAAACGCATGCATGGGCTTGGATATTTTACGAACGTGTGCCTAAATCGCATGTATTTGGTTCCTTCAGTGCCAACTAGAAGGTAAACATGTAGGGATCATTAATAAGTCGTAGGCTGTGGGAGCATTGCCGGCCGCTGTGGCCGAGCGGTTCTAGGCGCTACAGGCTGGAACCACGCGACCGCTACAGTCGCAGGTTCGAATCCTGCCTAGGGCATGGATGTGTATGATGTCCTTTGGTTAGTTAGGTTTAAGTAGTTCTAAGTTCTAGGGGACTGATGCCCTCAGAAGTTAAGTCCTATAGTGCTCAGAGCCATTTGAACCATTTTTTGGGGGAGAATTCGCACGTTGAGGTCCAAGGTTGCCTGGTACGGTCCTAGCGTCTTCTGTTAACAAACAACTGTAAATAACGGGCTCATAGTATCAGCCGACGTAACCATTTATTGACACTCAAAAATTTAGTCTATTTGAAGTACACTGACGTCTGCTGTCGAAATGATCATCACCTGGAGCACAATCACGTAAGTTTCACTGTTAAACTAGAGAGTTGTAAGTATCGACGGGAGTCGCAGTTTTTGTAATTGAGAATAATCCATCCTAGCAATTTTATCGATTATTTTCACGAGTGCACCCGTGACTATTATGGTAGCTGACAGGAATGTCACGACACAGTCTCCGAACGGAAGTGCGAGGTGTGGTCAAAAAATACGGCGAATGAATATTTTGAGCAGCAGCTGCTTACGCTGTGACATTTGATGCAATTTGCCCAATAGCCTGTTCGACAGGCAACGTCTAGTTAGAACACGTTCTGGGTTGTCAGTCAGTGTCACTTATCGGTCAGCGTGCAGGTACGTAGAGGGAGATTGTTTTTACCGTGTCTGTAACGCATTGTTCATGTCGAACAATGCGTAAAGATGAAGTTCTGCTTCAAGTGGCAAAAACGTGCAAAGAAACTCATGAAATATTGAAACTGGTAGATGGCGATAAAGCTGTAGTTCTGAAGACTGTTAGCAAGTGGTATGAGCGGTTTAAAAAAATGGTTCAAATGGCTCTGAGCACTATGGGACTTAACGTCTGAGGTCATCAGTCCCCTAGAACTTAGAACTACTTAAACCTAACTAACCTAAGGACATCATACACATCCATTCCCGAGGCAGGATTCGAACCTGCGACCGTAGCGCCTAGAACCGTTCGGCCAACCCAGCCGGCAGCAATTTAAAAGCGGTAATGAATCGGTATAAAACGAGCAAGATTCGGGACGCCCATTAACCTCAAAAATTGAAGAAACATGCAAAACGCGGCAAACATTGTTCGTTCAGAGAGTTGAAAAGTATTCGAGAGCTTACCGAAGAACTTAGCATCCAGTACAGGTCCGTGCGAAGTATTCTAATCGATGATTTGCAGATGATTCGAGTAAATGCATATTTTGTTCCAAGACATTTGAGTGATGAACAGAAGGAAAATCGAGTGTCAGTTTGCACGGAGTTGACGGATCGTCTTCACTTAGATCTGGACTTCATGTACAAATTTGCACGTGGAGATCAAACTTGAGTCTATGAGTATACCTCAGACAAGAAAATCCAGAGTTGCCAATGGAAAACCACTGAATTTCTTCGCACTAAAAATGCACGTCAGTCAATACCAAACATCAAAGGCATGCTCAATGGTATTTTGTGTATTGAGAGCGTAGTGCTATCAGAGTTCATTCCAAGGGGAATCACTGTAAACGCCGAACTTTACTAGGACTTACTGTAACGTCTGCGAAACGATGCACGAAGAAGAGACAGTAAAAATAGACCACTGGTTTCCTTCTTCATCACAACGCGGCGTGCCACATCTTGCTTCTGATTCGCAAGGTTTGGGAGGAAAATGTGTTAGGGTGTCTGTCCACATCCGTCTTACTCACCATGTGTAGCACCATGCGACTTCCGTCACTTCCAAAAAATTAAAACCAAGCTTAAATGAAAACGTTTTGACGCCTTCCCTCCAACGTAGGAAATGTTTTTTGCTCGAGTATCATGTCGTTTTTGGAAACACAGAATCTACTATGTAGGAATCAACACGGATTCCGGAAACAGCGATCGTGTGAGACCCAACTCGCTTTATTTGTTCATGAGACCCAGAAAATATTAGATACAGGCTCCCAGGTAGATGCTATTTTTCATGACTTCCGGAAGGCGTTCGATACAGTTCCGCACTGTCGACTGATAAGCAAAGTAAGAGCCTACGTAATATCAGACCAGCTGTGTGGCTGGATTGAAGAGTTTTTAGCAAACAGAACACAGCATGTTGTTATCAATGGAGAGACGTCTACAGACGTTAAAGTAACCTCTGGCGTGCCACAGGGGAGTGTTATGGGACCATTGCTTTTCACAATATATATAAATGACCTAGTAGATAGTGTCGGAAGTTCCATGCGGCTTTTCGCGGATGATGCTGTAGTATACAGAGAAGTTTCAGCATTAGAAAATTGTAGCGCAATGCAGGTAGATCTGCAGCGGATAGGCACTTGGCGCAGGGAGTGGCAACTGACCCTTAACATAGACAAATGTAATGTATTGCGAATACATAGAAAGAAGGATCCTTTATTGTATGATTATTTGATAGCGGAACAAACACTGGTAGCAGTTACTTCTGTAAAATATCTGGGAGTATGCGTGCGGAACGATTTGAAGTGATATGATCATATAAAATTAATTGTTGGTAAGGCGGGTACCAGGTTGAGATTCATTGGGAGAGTCCTTAGAAAATGTAGTCCATCAACAAAGGAGGTGGCTTACAAAACATTCGTTCGACCTATACTTGAGTATTTCTCATCAGTGTGGGATCCGTACCAGATCGGGTTGACGGAGGAGATAGAGAAGATCCAAAGAAGAGCGGCGCGTTTCGTCACAGGGTTATTTGGTAACCGTGATAGCGTTACGGAGATGTTTGGCAAACTCAAGTGGCAGACTCTGCAAGAGAGGCGCTCTGCATCGCGGCGTAGCTTGCTCGCCAGGTTTCGAGAGGGTGCGTTTCTGGATGAGGTATCGAATATATTGCTTCCCCCTACTTATACCTCCCGAGGAGATCACGAATGTAAAATTAGAGAGATTAGAGCGCGTACGGAGGCTTTCAGACAGTCGTTCTTCCCGCTAACCATACGCGACTGGAACAGGAAAAGGAGGTAATGACAGTGGCACGTAAAGTGCCCTCCGCCACACGCCGTTGGGTGGCTTACGGAGTATAAATGTAGATGTAGATGCAGACAACAACCCATTCAGCCCCATCTCGGTTTACCTATCGCTGCAAGCACTGACCTCAAGATCGACCCTTCGAAGAGGCTGTGAAACCCTGTTGTGCTATGTGGATAAACTGACCTGTCTCTTTTCTTTCTCACTTCTTCCTTTGCAAAAGGCGTTCTGTAAGTTGACGAAGTAGACGATCGTCAGGAGAGCGGTGTCGCTCCATCGTTCAGTGGCCAAATGAACCGAGGTGTGCGTGAGGCAGGGAGGTGGCTCAGAGCGCACACGCCAGGTACATGTGTTTTTTTGTAATATGTCTCCGCACTGCCGCTTCCAACGAAGGTACACAGAAGCCAGATATACTACAGAGCGGGACATGATGGGACGCTAAACAAAAGTATACGAATAAGTTTGAGAATATAGTTCAGGAGTGCTATGTACGCATCATTTACAGTCATAGTAACTGCAGCTCATAGGTTTAAGGTACAGAACTAATAGATACGCCAAATTAAGGAGCTCAGCGAGATGCATCTATTGATGTATGTACAGCTACTTAAGAGGAGCCCATGAAAAGCTAGTGATCGTAGGACAACGAAACGTTATGAAAACATCTATAAGGACGTGAGGAAGCAAACGATTAAACCATTGAAAGAAACACATTTTGTTTTCCACATGAGAGAGTAACATTTGTTGATTGCGCACCATGTTAACGTTGCAGGTCGCAAACGTTCCTCAATGTGACGATCGTCTGCGTCCACAACAGCTTGGAAGTTTGTACATACGCTATTTCACAACTGTTCACATTACTTTTCGAACTTTGGACCATGGAATGTTCGAGTGTCTTGACACTGTTCGCACACTGCTTGAAACTCACACACTGCCTCCAGCATTCTCTGCTGCGACAACATTAACTTCACAAACCATTTTTGGCGCAATCTCCCAGGCGCAATTCACAGACCGCCAGTTAATTCGAACTTCCGAATCACGTTCTTCAACATCGATAAGGAAAGAGGATTCTCCGTATTCCTTTAATGCGTCATTGCATCAATGCTCACGAAAAGGGGCTGCAGTATTGCTGTTGTTTTCATAAAATTGATTTACGGGCAAACCGTGCTCATCTTGTCCAGACTATGTTGACAGTCTGCAGCTGTAATGTATACTGCCACTTGTGTTCCAACCGTACGTCACCGTACCAATACTGGTGCATAAGCGCAAGCCATTACGCTAAGACTACTAACAATGCAAATTCGGCAGTTCACAGTCTGAACATCATTGCTATAAGGTGAACACCCATACGGTAAATACTTTTCCGTCTGCACTGGTTGAAACTGAGCGAGGTGGCGCAGTGGTTAGCACACTGGATTCGCATTCGGGAGGACGACGGTTCAATCCCGCATCTGGCCATCCTGATTCAAGTTTTCCTTGATTTCCCTAAATCGCTGCAGGAAAATGCTTGGATGGTTCCCTTGAAAGACCACGGCCGACTTCCTTCCCCAGCCTTCCCTAATCCGATGAGACCGATGACTTTGCAGTTTGGTGTCGTCCCCCAAATCCACCGGCCGAGCGGTCCTAGGCGCTTCAGTCCGGAACCGCGCTGCTGCTTAGATCGCGAATCCTACCTTGGGCATTGATGTATGTGTTGTCCTTGGGTTAGTTAGGTTCAAGTAGTTCTAAGTCTAGGGGACTGATGACCGCAGATGTTAAGTCCCATGGTGCTTAGAACCATTTGAACCTGAATCAACCCAACAACTACACTGGTTCATATAGCGAAAGTTATATTATAACCATCCTTTACACTGGTTAGCAAGGTAATACTTGGCAACGCGGTGCATTTTATATAAATTTAATTGAAAATGAATTAATGCTGAATACAAGACACATTTAACAGTTGGGCAGCAGGTGATTTTAAACGTTTAGTTACGCCCTATATCATAGTACAAATACGGGGTTTTGGTTTATTTATACTTGAGAAATAATTAATTCATGTTCTAATTAATGAGATACCATTTTAACTAATCACCAGCGGACAGGGAAGACTGTTTCCTTGCAGAATGATGTATGAATGAACAGTATATTTTAAACACAATCTGATTAATTACAAAAAACTTGGAAATTTAGCTTAGTACTTTCTCCTTGATTACCATCCTGAAGACGACAAAGAAAATGTTACGTAATCGTACAGAAGGGAATAGAACTTCTTTGTAGTCACAGCATAGATAGTTCATATCATATTCTCCTCGCGCCACAGTCTAATAAAATTTTTCGTATAATTCAGTAGTAATAAGATGTAATCGAATGACTAGCTTCCTGTCCAATTGGAACGAGCAAAATAACGTGAAGTCAATACTTAAAATGGAAAAAGTGTAACCCTTATGCCGCTTTTTTCACTGTGCTAGCTTTCAACACGTTAAAATATGAATGTTGTGCGCTGGCATAATGCCAAATATGCATAAATATTGCGCTGTTTCATTTTACTCATGGACTTCAAATTTGGTATAATTGCGCCCCTAACTAGTATGGCTGTGTGAAACTCTTATTAAACAAGGCGTCACACGTTGCTTCACCCACAATGATGTACTGAATATATCATGGTACATGTACAACAAATATTACTGCGATGTAGGTTTATAATGTCGAAGGAAACAAAATTAGCTGATGGCTTGATTATGGAATAAAGTTCCGCCTTTTGGCCCTAGATTGGTCAATAGTGCCTGACCGACCACCGAGTCATGCTCTGTCAATGGCATCATTGGATGCGGTGTCGAGGAACGTGTGGTCAGCACATCGCTTTCTCGGTCGTTGTCGGTGTTCTTGCCCTTGCACAGGATTGCTGTTCCTGTCTTCCCACCAAGGAAAAGTCCCTGGAAGTACCGGAAATCGAACCCGGATCCTCCGCATAGTAGTCAGCTGCACTGACCACTCAGTTGTGGAGGCGGACATAAACTAAAGTATCTTTTCCAAAATAAAGTAAGAGCCAATTCAGCAAAATGACTTCTCCTGTAAATACAAAAAAAAAAAAAAAAAAACCGCAAGTAGTAGGATTATGTCTTATTATAAGGTATCTATTAAGAAAGTCTTGATTCCTAAAACTTCCTCCTCATGTAACAATGTAACATGTACTCTAGATAACATTTTGACTTGCTGAGCAAAACTAACTGTTGGCTTGCCCTGTTTTGCACATGCGAACTGTGCCGTGAAATACAACCTTAAATCTCAAGAAATGCAAAATCTGAAATAAAGAAAATGAATGTAATAAAATCTCAATAGAAGCTAATTGTGTGCTCAATAAAACTATACAACTGAAACCCAGTACCGAAGCCATTATCAACGATGCGTGGTATGAAGTGCAATGTTAGACTAAGAATATCCACAGAAATAAATTACTGCTCCACTCGCAAGAAAATAACTGTTTGAAATTACCAACACTGTTCACTGAAAAATAAAAAGCTACTTGCTACTACCACACCTGAGCATCCTGACTATACAAAGTTTACAGAAGAATGCAAGGTGAGATTTGCCCTTAAATAAGGATGACTTACCTTTTATACAGCATGCTGATTTTGTGTCTGGGGGAGTAACGTTCTCGAAACCAAATACAAATCAGCAGATGCAGCAGCTAACGATAAATGATCTACTCTAATTTTTTTATTCGTCAGAAACAATCTGTTGCATCGTTTTGCGTACTACGCTATACACAAAAGATAAAAATTGAAAACTTTCTAATAAATCATGAAGGTGGGTTTTAATTTAAAGGAAATCGTTCTTGAGAAATCAGACTTATTATTGAGAAAAAGACAGGACAACACAAGAAGACTCTAACAATTACAAAATTATCTCATTACAAACATACCTTTACAATTTCTCCAAAAGCATCTCATCTCCATAATGAAGTATTCTAGATAGTGTCTCCAGATTCACAGAAAACAGATCTCATTCTCTTAAAAACTTAACTGTACGCTACTATGCCTCAAAAAAGAATGCTCCAGCGCTACACAACTGAGTGACTGACAAGTTAACCGCAGATAAAACTAAACACAGAGTCAAGGATCTTATACACTACTCTTACAGTGCACTCATTCATGTTTGCACTAGTACAGTAAACGTGAATTATTTACGATAGCAGGAAACGTATGAGAACCTTACAGTATTAATGAAATAATTTACTCGTGCTGACACAAACAGAGCAAATTAGATGCAAAAAATTAGGGCTCATTTGTCTGGAGACAAGCAGCCAATAGCTTCGCGCCTCACTTTGTAATGCAACGTGCAAGGCTGCATTCTCGCTTGGGAGTAGAGAGAAAGGCGTGTTGATTAGTAAACATAACGATATAATCCGTGGTAGTAACGGGCGTTATCAGTGACCAGGCACAAGCGTAAATCCCTGCTTACTAATTGAGAAACCGAAATAACGAGTTCACCTCACGAAGCGGTCCCGATAAGCCATCTCTTGTTAACGATCGTAGGCGTGGGGGTGTTGGTGGGCGTACCCTCCAGCCGTAGCGTAACCACCTGCGGCGGTTGAGGTGAATGAAAACGGGGCATGACTAGGGTTTAACATCTCAAATTGGAATTAGGCAATGAGATTCTGTATAACCAAAACTTGGTGTCCTGAAAGAAGCTTCACATCATTAGCACTGGAACTGGAAAAAAACAACACGTATTTATCGAACGTATCCCCGGTACTGCCAAGCTTGGAATGGACGAACACGTACATTATACATGCCAAGGATACGAGAAGGAGGAAGAGTGAGATGTCAAGGTAATTTATAACGTGCCCATTTAATACCGGTCTGGATTTTGTTTGAACTGATTGTGAGAACCTGAGGATGCAGCTATAAGCTGCGAAACTGGTGTTTTAATAAAGGATTATTTAACAGCCATTGTGGTTCTTTATTTATCAAGATGTGTTTCCACAGCTGTGGCTGAAATTAATTCCCCATTTCTTGCCTCGCAAACTTCTGCATCATCCGCTCGAAGGGCTTCATTTTCTGTTCTGCTACTCTGTCTTTTTCTATTCAGAAGATATCAATTGTCTTCTTGAATTAGGAGGATATCGTGGATGAAAAAACTATGTAGTTGGAACAGGACTTGTAATGTAGTTGCTAAAACAACCTGGATGACAGGCCGTCGTCAATGCCTAAAATTCGTGTTTCATTCGAACTTGCGGGCGAATACTTCAGTGATGAAACATTGTCAACTGCGTAAGAAGCTCAAAGAGTTATGTTAGGCCTATGCAACTAATATAAAACATCGTCAATGGCTTGGAGTCGAACTTACTTACAGTTCTCTAATAGGTCTGAAAGAGTTCGTTCAAGAACCTATCAAAGTGTCATTTTTGACTTACTGGATTTGGTACTTTTTACTGCTTGCTTATGGAAGTGACACCTGTATGAACATTTGTCGAGTACTCCTACCTCTGGTACTCGTCTTCCAGGCCAACTTTCATCTTCACTTACACCACTACCATTTTACAGGTGTAAAATGCATAAATGAGTTTTATGTCTCGAATCAAACCGAAATTGTCAATATTGCCACGTGCTGTGTTTAGGACTCAGTAGTGTAGCGGCTGTAGATACTGGCTGGTGGTGTGCGAATCTTCTGTTCGATTTCTGCCTCCTTCGCTTACGTTATAAGATTTCTGATTTCTCGATAGTTCTGCGACCCATTTATTCATGGAATACTGTAATTACTTGGCCATCCTACTTACACCAGTGGTAAGTTACTTGCTTACTGTGTGAAATAATAGTTCATGTTGGCGACTCTAATCTAGAAACTGGTACTTGAGTCCGCTTTGGAAATTACACTGAAGCTCCAAAGAAACTGGTACAGCGTATTCGAATACAGAGTTTTGTAAATAGGCACAATACGGTGCTGCTGTCGGCAATGCCTGTATAAGACAACA
Organism: Schistocerca serialis cubense; assembly: GCF_023864345.2. NCBI lineage: Eukaryota > Metazoa > Arthropoda > Insecta > Orthoptera > Acrididae > Schistocerca > Schistocerca serialis. Next base: position 173,546,427 of record NC_064641.1, read on the forward strand.
AGGGTCTGGCACAGTTGTTAGATCGGTTACTACTGCAACAATGACAGGTTATCAAGATTTAAGTAAGTCTGCAGGTCGTATTACAGTCAGCACACAGCACACAGTTACGATGAATTGGGGATTTTCCAGTACGACCATTTCACGGTTGTACAGTGAATATCAGAAATCTGGTAAAACATCAAACCTCTGACATCGCTGCGGCCGGGAAAAGATCTTGCAAGAATGGGACCAACGACGACTGAAGAGAATCGTTCAAAGTGACAGAAGTGCAACCTTTCCGCAGTTTGCTACAGATTTCAATACTGGGCCATCAACAAGTGTCAGCGTCCGAACTATTCAACGAAACATCACCGGCATGGGCTTTCGGAGCCGAAGGCCTACTCGCGTATTCTTGATGATTGCACGACACAAAGCTTTACGCCTCGCCTGGGTCTCTTCAACACCGACATTGGACTGTTGATGTCTGGAAACACGTTGCGCGGGAAACATGTTGCGTGGTTGGACGAGTCTCGTTTCAAATTGTATCGAGATGATGGACGCGTACTGGTATGGAGACAATATCATGAATGCATGTCAGCAGGGGACTGTGCAAGCTGGTGGAGGCTCTGTAATGGTGTGGGGCGTGTGCAATACGTCTAGATACGACTCTGACAAGGTGATACGTACATAAGCATCCTGTCTGATCACATGCATCCATTCAGGTTCAGTGTACATTCCGACGGATTTGTTCAATTTCAGCAGGACAATACGACATCCCACACGTCCATTGCTACAGAATATCTCCAGGAACACTCTTCTGAGTTTAAACCCTTCTGCTAGCCACCAAACTCCCCAGCCACGAACATTATTGGGCGTATCTGGGATGCCCTGTAACGTGCTGTCCGGGAGAGATTTCCATCTCTTCATACTCTAACGGATTTATGGATAGCCCTACAGGATTCATGGTGTCAGTTCCCTTCAGCACTCCTTCAGACAGTAGTCGAGTCCATGCCACCTCGTGCTGCGGCGCTTTTCTCTGCTCGCGGGGGCCCTACACATTTTAGGGAGGTGTACCAGTTTCTTTGGGTTTTCAGTGTACATCAATAGTCAACACAACTGACACCTGTAAGGCCAGCAAAATCAATTAACGAATGGGCAGCCACAACATTTACGCATTTGCTAAATAGCAAAAATAGAACTCGAAATCTTCAGATAAAATATAAACGGCAGAGGCTGATTGGTTCCACAACAAAATGTTTGAATGGAATTTAAACACCAACGGCCACAATGCTACAACTGAAACAACAACTAATTACATTAGTCCTGAGTATCAAATTAAAAACACAAAGGCAGCACAAATACAAATAAATTAAAAAAACTGAGCTGAAACGCACTAAATAAAAATAACTGTGCCATGAAAGAACATAAACCTTTAGCATTGCAGGTTAACCACCGGTAAAGAATAAACTTAAACCTAAAACAAATAATACACTCCTGGAAATGGAAAAAAGAACACATTGACACCGGTGTGTCAGACCCACCATACTTGCTCCGGACACTGCGAGAGGGCTGTACAAGCAATGATCACACGCACGGCACAGCGGACACACCAGGAACCGCGGTGTTGGCCGTCGAATGGCGCTAGCTGCGCAGCATTTGTGCACCGCCGCCGTCAGTGTCAGCCAGTTTGCCGTGGCATACGGAGCTCCATCGCAGTCTTTAACAATGGTAGCATTCCGCGACAGCGTGGACGTGAACCGTATGTGCAGATGACGGACTTTGAGCGAGGGCGTATAGTGGGCATGCGGGAGGCCGGGTGGACGTACCGCCGAATTGCTCAACACGTGGGGCGTGAGGTCTCCACAGTACATCGATGTTGTCGCCAGTGGTCAGCGGAAGGTGCACGTGCCCGTCGACCTGGGACCGGACCGCAGCGACGCACGGATGCACGCCAAGACCGTAGGATCCTACGCAGTGCCGTAGGGGACCGCACCGCCACTTCCCAGCAAATTAGGGACACTGTTTCTCCTGGGGTATCGGCGAGGACCATTCGCAACCGTCTCCATGAAGCTGGGCTACGGTCCCGCACACCGTTAGGCCGTCTTCCGCTCACGCCCCAACATCGTGCAGCCCGCCTCCAGTGGTGTCACGACAGGCGTGAATGGAGGGACGAATGGAGACGTGTCGTCTTCAGCGATGAGAGTCGCTTCTGCCTTGGTACCAATGATGGTCGTATGCGTGTTTGGCGCCGTGCAGGTGAGCGCCACAATCAGGACTGCATACGACCGAGGCACACAGGGCCAACACCCGGCATCATGGTGTGGGGAGCGATCTCCTACACTGGCCGTACACCACTGGTGATCGTCGAGGGGACACTGAATAGTGCACGGTACATCCAAACCGTCATCGAACCCATCGTTCTACCATTCCTAGACCGGCAAGGGAACTTGCTGTTCCAACAGGACAATGCACGTCCGCATGTATCCCGTGCCACCCAACGTGCTCTAGAAGGTGTAAGTCAACTACCCTGGCCAGCAAGATCTCCGGATCTGTCCCCCATTGAGCATGTTTGGGACTGGATGAAGCGTCGTCTCACGCGGTCTGCACGTCCAGCACGAACGCTGGTCCAGCTGAGGCGCCAGGTGGAAATGGCATGGCAAGCCGTTCCACAGGACTACATCCAGCATCTCTACGATCGTCTCCATGGGAGAATAGCAGCCTGCATTGCTGCGAAAGGTGGATATACACTGTACTAGTGCCGACATTGTGCATGCTCTGTTGCCTGTGTCTATGTGCCTGTGGTTCTGTCAGTGTGATCATGTGATGTATCTGACCCCAGGAATGTGTCAATAAAGTTTCCCCTTCCTGGGACAATGAATTCACGGTGTTCTTATTTCAATTTCCAGGAGTGTATAATAATTCTTACAATACAGTGGATAGCTCCGAATGTTCGTACAGATTACACACTATTGATCTCATCATGCCAGTCCAACGGGTGCCAATGGCTACGATTGGATAATGCCACTTCGTCTGCGAATACTGTATCCACGAATAGCAGATTAAATTCCAGCGCCATCACCCACCAGATCCATGTTACGTGTTTACCGGGCTTTTAAGTTGATGGAATAGCGTCACTCACGCGCTCGAAATAATATTCAATTCCAAAATTTGCTAATGGCGTCCATATCCCACAGTTGCTCTGGGATGGCACGACTGAGAGTGAGCTGATGCGGTCTACCATTAAGCCAGAACAGTGCGGGCTTACCCAACCGAAACGCAATACGAGCCGTTGCGTAGCTACAGGCAAAGAGATTATATGGCGTTTGAGATTACATATCGAAACAGCGCACTGGTTAGTTATTATCGCACGATATTACGTTGTCTTAATTAAAACGCCAATCTCTTGAGATTTTATTTCATGGTCTCCACAGCTTAAAGCATACTCCACTACTAACAACTTCTTAGTCCAAAGCGGTAGTTCCTGCTTTGTTCGACTAAACGATTGTATTATTAGAACTACCTGAAAACAATAAATGTGTAAATGAAGTGAAATTACCAGTGCCAGAAACCTCGTTGTGCATTCTACAGCTATGTAAGTGTGATTGGAGTGTCGAGGGGAGAAGGAATAATACGATACTGCGACTAAAAAATATGAGCGGTAGTTGCAAAGACCTACTGATCACTTCGGAAATATAAAGTAATGTTTATTTATTTATTTAGCGACAAGTAAACAATCCTGGCACACTCTGGAATCACCGCGCTACAGAACTGAAGCACGTCGCAAGATAAAGCAAAACGAAATGGTGCAGATGTTCACTTTATGACTGGCTGCACCATTTTATTTTGGCTACTCTACCGGTGGGTTCATGCTGTGGCCTGCGGATTTCAGAGTGTACCAAAACTGCTGACTTTTAGCTAAAACTAGAAGAATTAAGTTACTTTATTTTTTCATGTTGGTAAATAAAACCTTATGGCTACCCCTCACTCGCATTTGGATTGATAGCAAAAATGAAAACATTGTGAACTGACACTGATCAGCCAGAACAATATGACCGCCTACTTAATAGTCGGAATGTCCATCTTTGGCACGGATAACAGCGGCGACGCATCGTGGCATGGAAGCGCTGAGGCCTTTGGTAGGTCTCTGGAAGGAAATGGTAACACATCAGCACACGCAAGTTACCTAATTCTCTTAAAATCCGGGGAGACGGCGATCAGCTCTGACGCCACTTACAATCACATCCCAGATGTGTTTGATCGGGTTCAGATCTGGCGAGTTCGGGGGCCAGTACACCAATTGGAACTCACCACTATGTCCCTCGAAACACTCCATTATACTCCTGGCCTTGTGACATGGCGCTTTATCTTTGTGAAAATGTTACTAACGTCGGAAAACATGACCCTCATGAAAGAGTGTACATGGTGTGCAACCAGTGTAGGATATTCCTTGGCCGTCATGGTGCCTTGCACGATCTCCACTGGACCTGCGTGGATTCCCACGTGAATGTTTCCTAGAGTATAATGGAGCCGCCGCCAGCTTGTCTCTGTCTAGCAGCAGAGATGTCAAAGGGCTGTTTCCCTGGGAGAAAACGCATTCGCACCTAGCCGTAGGCATGATGAAGAAGGAATCGCTCTGCTGCTGCACCAACGACCATAACCGGTGGTCGCGTGCCCATTTCAGTCGTAGTTGTCGATGTCCTGGTGTTAATATTGGCACATGCATGGGTCATCGGATGCGGAGGCTCATCATCAGGAGTGTTAGGTGCACTGTGTGGTCAGACACCTTTGTACTCTGCCCAACATTGACGTCTGATGTTAGTTTCGTTAAAGCTCGCCGCCTGTCCAGCCTACGACGTCCGAAATCTGTAATGAGGCGTGGCCGCCCAACTCCACGACGTCTGGATGTGGTCTCACTTGCTTTCACCGCAAGTTGAAGCCACTCACCACAGCACTCCCCGAACACCCGTTAAGTCCTGGAGTTTCCGAAATGCTCCTGCTGAGCTTCCAGGCCATTACACTCTCCTCTCGGTCAAACTGAGATACATCGCGCGGTTTCCCCAATCTACACACGGATAACACATTCACTGATACTACGTGCAACTTGGATGTGCCTGACTAGCAGTTATTCCTCACCAGGTGACGCTGCAATCGCCTGGACCGTTTTATATCGATAGTAGATCGGTGGTCGTAATGTTCTGGCTGATCAGTATTCATAAACGCATCCTCCATAGGAGCCACTGCCAAGCGAAGAGTCGATATAGGAGGAAGGTCCAATAAGTAAAGCAACACATTTTTCTCTCTCCCAGTCTTGGTATAAAAATTGGAGAATTTGTTATGGGACATCCGGAAAAGTTCGTGCTCCAGCCCCTATAGTGTCATGACATTCTGATAGACGGCGGCGCTGTATGTAACCTTCAAAGTGCCGTCTGTAACAGAGGTGCGTTCCATGCTGACAGCTGTAATTGATTTCATAGGGCGGTCAACCACAGCCATAGTTCGGCATTTTTTCAAAGGAAAATTTCGCACTGGCTATATGAATGATTTTTATTAAATCTGCGACCGGTTTCGCACCACTTATCGGTGCATCCTCAGGCAATCTGTACAAAAAATAATATTATAAGAGCTCATATAAACTATTCGATCCCCCAATTCTCAGGTGTAAACTAAACTTTTAAATAGCCAGTTTTTGTATGAAACAAGAAAGTACTCACATACCTATTTATAACATAGTAACAGCTCAGAATTGTGGGATCGAATGGTTTATATGAGCTATTATAATATTATTTTTTGTACAGATTGCCTGAGGATGAACCGATAAGTGGTGCGAAACCGGTCGCAGATTTAATAAAAATCATTCATACAGCAAGTGCGGAATTTTTTCGAAAAAAAACGGTAATTGAGTTTCTTTTGGTGTTAATCCGGAGTATCGCAGATATTCATAGGCGCTTGCAGAATGCCTACGGAGACCTGGTTGTTAACAAAAGCACGGTGAGTCCTCGGGCGAGGCGTCTGTCATCATTTTAACAAGCCCGCGCCTACCGGTGCGACATCCCGCTTGCCGCTTGGCCCCACACAGTTATGACATGAAATGTCGCAACGTGCGGATACTCCCATTCGAGTCGCTCAGTGGACATAATCAGACTCCTCGCTGCACATATGGACGTCCCTGTTGGAAGTGCTAACACACTTGCCGACCATTTGGGGTACTCCAAGGGGGCCCTTGCTGACTAACAGAAGTCCATAAAGAGAAACGAAGGACCATCTGTGCAGAATTCCTTGCATATCCTTCTACATGACAACGCAAGAAGACTCGAGAGGAGCTCACAAAACTTCACTATTCTTGTTCATCCACTTCTACAGCCAGGACCTCGCACCTTCGGACTCAAAAATGGTTCAAATGGCTCTGAGCACTATGGTCATCAGTCCCCTATAACTTAGAACTACTTAAACCTAACTAACCTAATGACAGCGCACCTTCGGACTTCCGTCTGTTTAGCCCAATGAAGGATGCACTCCGCCAGAAGCAGTACTTCGACCAGTAGAGAGGTGCCGTATAGGCACAGAGGTCCGCCCAATAAGGTGGCGTAAGGCCACCGCATTGAACGGATGATGGTGATGATGTTTGGATTGTGGGGCGTTCAACTGCGCGGTTATCAGCGCCCGTACAAATTCCCAACCTTTTCTCAGTCCAGTCTTGCCACGTGCATGAATGAGGATGAAATGATGAGGACAACACGAACACCCAGTCATCTCGAGGCAGGTGAAAATCCCTGACCCCGCCGGGAATCGAACCCGGGACCCCGTGCTCGGGAAGCGAGAACGCGACCGCGAGATCATTGAACGGAGATTACGTTGAAAAATAGGGAGCGTTTTGTAGCTGAGAGAGTGGAGAATAATATGGTGTTTTGGAATCCTGAATAAAAATGTTCTGCATTAATTACACGGGTCTACAAAGGAAAATGTTCTAGTATGGAAAACAGTTTTTCTAAAGCATTTTTGTAGGAGCAATTAAAAAACTGAAATAAGAAATACCCCATCAGGCACAGTTTTCTAGTCATACAATTTAACTTCCAAGAAAGCATTGTTTCCAAACAAGGGTAAATTCACTAAAAATAGTAGACAACATCAATTTCTGCATTTAACTTGCCTTAATATCCAAATATTGGTACCTATTTCTGTACAGTATTGCCTTGTGAGGCTAATTCTAGCCTTTTAGAGTATTAATTTCGCCACAAGAAATTATACATTTAATATTGCCGACATAGAGATTTAGCAATTTTAATTTAATTGGCAACATAAGATTTAGCCACTTTCAGGTTAAGTCTTTACCACTATCACGAGCCCGCACTTGGCAACACTGTTTCTGAACCACTGCTACATTTTCTATTGTGTAAGTCATTGTTAGAGACGGAAAACTGAGTTTGTGTTAGACCAATTAAAATATTTCATTGATCATGTGAGTATATATTTCTCTGTTTACAGCAGTGCATCTGTTAATCTGGTTGGTGTTCATAAAACTTACTGAAAGGTATCTTTCCTTTTTTGTAGAAAAAAATCATTGCCATACTGAAGCAGAACCAGAGAGCTTCCAGCTTTGCAGAATTCTGTTTGTAAGTCTTCTGTTGTATCAAGTGTGTTTTTTCTTTCTTTACCTTCTTGGTAGAAGTCAAATTTCCTTCATCTTTGTACTTAAACATATCGTGGGGTTTATTTTTACCATATCTTATTCATACAATTATTTCTTCCTAGGAAATCTGAGGTGGCGAACGTGTCGGAATAATCCAGACTGTTCCTGTTACGTCTGCGGAGAGTACACATTTGAAAAACATAGGAAGAAAATTTCGCCCCTCATAAAGAAGAAAAAAATGGCTCTGAGCACTGTGGGAAGCAAATGCTGAGGTTATTAGTCCCCTAGAACTTAGAACTAGTTAAACCTAACTAACCTAAGGACATCACAAACATCCATGCCCGAGGCAGGATTCTAACCTGCGACCGTAGCGGTCTTGCGATTCCAGACTGCAGCGCCTTTAACCGCACGGCCACTTCGGCCGGCTCATAAAGAAGACTTACAGGTATTACTTTAGAATGGAACATGGAGACCAAAACAAGGACTGGGCACCAAATATGCGTTGTGCGAGTTGTTACGTAAAACTAACAAGCTGACGGAACGGCAAAAATTTCACGTTGTTTGCAGCACCCGTGTCTATCAGGGAGCAAAATGATCAAATAACAGACCCTCACTTTTGTCTCACAAAGCAGAAAGTCAATGAGAGACACAGTTTACCCAAATTTGCTTTCTGCAATCAGATAAGTGCCACACACTCATAGCGATCCAATGCCTTCAACATCACTTAATGTTTTGGACACAGGTGGTGAAGAAGGATTTACCATTTTCTCATGAAAGAAGTGATTCAAAATACCAGGAAATAAGTGATCGAGATCAGTGTTTCTCAGGCATACCTAAATAATCTACTCCGTGGCTTTTGCCTAAGCAAACAAAAGGCAGAAGTGCTAGGAAGTGGTTTAAAACAACGTAATCTTCTAAGAAGAGATACAAATGAAAGGAATAGAGAAAGCACTTTTCTTCCGTTTTTCAAATTATGGTAAACTCACATTATGTAATGATGTATGTGACACAATGGGAACTCTAAACTTTAAAGGCAACGCACAGGGACTGGAGATTCTTAATAGATGTCTTTAAAACTAGTTTAAAAGCGGTTCTTCTCCACAATGGGGAAGTAATTCCTTCCGTCCCAGTTGCCTATGCTACTATGGCTAAAGAGCCATATGAAACTTTGGAATACAAGCTCACATGTTTGGAATACAATGAACGTAAATGGGAAATTTAGTTATGTAGCAAGGCTACACCAAACATGGTGTTATATATGTGAGTGGGGTAGCCGAGACACATATTCCAACTATATGAAAAAATATGGCCTCTACGAAAATGTTAACTGGGAGAAAAAGAATTTCTGCGTATAAAAACCGGTAGCTACTGAAATGTGTTTCTTCCGCCAGTTCATTTCAAACTTGGCTTAATGAAGTAATTTGTTAAGGCAGTGGATAGAAGTGGAAGAGGATCTGTGTACCTCACAAATAAATTTCCTTGTTTTACACCAGCACAGATAAAGGAAAGTGTGTTTGTTGTCCTCCAGGTTAGACAAATTCAGCAAGACAGAAATTTTGATGAAACCCTTACGACAATAAAAACAAGCATGGATATGTTATGGGAAAACGAAGAGCTCATAACTACTAACTACATAGAATTGGTAAATGAGATGCGTGTTGCATACCAAAAACAGGGATGTAACATGTCCCTCAAAGTGCATTTCAAATATTCTCGTTTCGATCAATTCCCAGAAAGCTGCAGCGACGTGTCTGATGAACATGGAGAAAGGTTCCATACGGACATCATGATCTTCAACATCCGTACAAAGGGAAATAGTTACCTACTACGCTGGCCGATTACTGCTGGAATATGATCCCAGACTGCGAGTACATTCACCATAAAAGGAAGAAACAAAGTTACAGATGGTATAACGTATAAAGTATATTTTTAATTTTTTAAGCTCTATTTACAATGGTATCCGCCGCTTGTGGTCTCGCAGTAGCGTTCTTGCTTCCCAAGCACGGAGTCCCGGGTTAGATTCCCGGCGGGGTCGGGATTTTCCACCGGCCCCGAGATGACTGCGTGTGTTGTGTCGTCTTCATCATCGTCATTCATCCCCATTAAGGTTGGAGGAAGGAAACGGCAAACCACCTCCATTAGGACCTCGCCCAGTACGGCGGTGCGTGTCTCCCGCATCTTTCCCCTACATTCTGTCAAGAAGTATGGGACTTCTTCATCATTGTTATCATCATTTACAATGGTGCAGTTATTGATCAGCTACTTTACTAGCTGAAATATGTCTTCAACAACGTTTAGAAATACTAGAGTGTAATGTTTTAATACAGTAAACAAAAGTAAAGAGGCTAAATTCGCAATCACTCAAAAACCGTGGCTGATAGAAAAAGTATAAAACTAGATTTGAATTCAGCTCATTGATTTCCATAACAATCACAACTAATATCCCCAGAAAAACGAAAAAAGTTTTTTTTGCTGTGGAACGGTGTTATTGCACTCCCCTCGTATGAATAAAATACCACACATTAAAACACTGTAAAAATATGCTTGTGCATAATGAACGAAACTGAAGTTACTCTGTCATTGAAGTTTTTTTGTTAACTCTGTACTATCGTTAGCTATTGTCGGCTGTATGGTAAATGCTGCCTAAAGCCAAAATAAATAAATAAAAAGAAATTATGAGAACGGCATTGTCCTCTTCACGATAGTAGTAACATGGCCCCTTGCAGCGCTGTAACATTGTAGCTTGTAAACCGTATGGTGCCCTTGATGAGAGGTCGGACGCAGCCTGCACCACCGCAATAAATGACCCGCAGGGCCACAGTGCTGTATGGTAGTTGTTGTTGCTTCAGAGGCGCACGCACCCTCTCCCTGCATCCCACCCTCTCTCTCTCTCTCTCTCTCTCTCACACACACACACACACACACACACACACACACACGTCAACGAAGGGTCAGTAAATACTGTGCTTCGAACGCGGTGCGCCAGACAGGAAAATAGAAAAAAAAAATTAAAAGGGGAAAGAAAAACAAGGTGTAACGTGTAGGATTTGAAGCGCTGGGGGCCACAGCAAAGGGGGAAAGTAATTAACTCTGTCTTTGGGGGCACGCGAAACAACAGCGCACGCACGCAGTGACCTCCATGGACCGCCCCACGTGCGATTGTACGTCTGCGGCACGCACTGTGGGGGCGGGACAATAGCACTAGCAAGCACGCATACGTCATCACGTAGCACTGCCAGCCCCAGCTGCAGAAGCTGCAACTGATCTCTATTCCACCGTCTCATACCATCACAGCAGAAAAGACCACACGTTACTAGAGTTTACTAAATATCATTATGTATGCCAAAATGCTATTTATCCCTTTATAGCTCAAAGAAGCAGAGGATACAGCTTCATATGTAAGGATGCTGACCACAAATCGGCCATGTCGTCGCAAGCGAGAAATATACTCAACGGACAGACCATTAGCCCCCACTCGTATTGGGGAGGACGACGGTTCAAACCAGCGTACGGCCATCCTGATTCAGATTTTCCGTGGTTTCCCTAAATCACTTCAAGCAAATGCCGGGATGGTTCCTTTGAAAGGGCACGGCCGATTTCCTTCCCCATCCTTCCTTCATCCGGTGGGATCGATGACTTCGCCGTTTGGTGCCCACCCCCAAACCAACAGACCAACCAAATTTGAAAATTAATGGAAACTACTTCACCTTACCCGAAAGAAAGCAACTATAAAGTCTGCCAAAGCGACTATTTCTCTCACACATGTAGACATGTATGATCGACAGAGAACGTGTTACACTCCACCTATAAAACCCGACGTCTTGTCACGGTCCGTGCGGCTACACCCGTTGGAAGTTCGAGTCCTCCCTCGGGCATGGGTGTGTGTGTGTTGTCCATAGCGTAAGTTACTTTAAGTCAGACTAAGTAGAGTTTACTCTTAGGGACCGATGACCTAAGCAGTTTGGTCCCATAAGATCTTACTAGAAATTTACAATTTTATAAAACCTGGTCATACACGCTGTTGCGCCAAGAACGCACACACTCTTGGAAGCGTGCAGCGCGCGAGGAAAATTGTGCAGGGTACTACTTTGAAGATTTAATCGGAAACGTTTATTGAATTAATTCTTTGCTCTGTGGCACTATTGAATCAATTTAAGTAAGAGTAGCCAGCTTGGTTTCAACTGCGAAACAGGGTTGAATTTCTCACAACGCCTAAGTCAATAATTAAAAACCAGCTAGCTAATTTCAAGAAAGATTCTGATATCCGATAACTGAACTGCAGTAATATGTGCACCTATAACAGCTGATACTGTAATACCGCGTGGTTATAATTAAAGTGCAGCGACTCATGGAGGTCCAATGCGGGCTCTAATTTCTCGTATGGCAGCGAAACTTGTTAGATATGTTAATGCGTTAATGTGGAACCGATTTACGCTGGACGAAAATGTCTTTCAATTGGTGTCACCAGTTGCAAATCTAGCGCTGTACCGTGTTTGAATGAAGGTTTGACATCCACGCTGTCATTTGAAAGGCCATAAAGTGAGAGAATACCTGTCGACAAGAGGGACTGTGTACTGTTAGTGAAACAGTTTAGTCAGTTATAGTGCTACATTGAGAGAGGATCGCCGACAGAAGGGTTTGATGAGAGGCCCAATGACATTAAATGATTTAAAGAAGGCGAGAATATAATTCGAAAACGCAGGTGAGCTTGGAGTCACACCTGAAAGACAAAGGATTCCTATCTCGGTAGAAATTACTGACGAGGTCACTGTTGCTGTAACTAACCACACAGCACTTGTCCCGGATAATGGTAGAGCTCGTGCAGTGTCACGAGAATTTCCATCCCATGGTCAACGATACGAAAAATTTTGAGGTCTGTTTTCCACTGGTACCCGTACAAGGTCCAGACGGTGCAGCAACTGAAACCTCATGATCTGGCACTCCTCGAAATTGATGATATGTGTCCAGTTATTATTCTGTGGAGCATTTTACACTACGGGGTGTAGTGAATACACACATCTCCGGAATTCGGGGTACTGTTAAACTACGTGTTGTGCAGGAGGAGCCATTTCACTCACCGTACGATTATGGGACTGTGTGCTGTGATTTCAAATGGTTCAAAGGGCTCTGAGCACTATGCGACTTAACAGCTGAGGTCATCAGTCCCCTAGAACATAGAACTAATTAAACCTAACTAACCTAAGGACATCACACACATCCATGCCCGAGGCAGGATTCGAACCTGCGACCGTAGCGGTCGCTCTGTTCCAGACTGCAGCGCCTAGAACCGCACTGCCACTCCGGCCGGCTGCTGTGATTTCACAAATGTCTCTATTCACGGTCCGTTCTACTTTGAAGACAGTACACCCAGCGGGCCAGTTAGGTGTGGCATGACGTTTTTACGTTGTCGAAAACTCACTGTACGGGTTTTGTAGAGCGCAACTGTATGAAAACCACGGTTTTCATGCAATATGGGTCAACAGCTCAGGTCGCTCGAGCAGTAGGGCGCAGTGAATTCACAGAACTGCCGAATTCGGAGTGCTATTAAACTGCAACTTATGCTCGAAGAGCCATTGCACCCGCCGTACGATTGTGTGAGTGTGTGGCGTGATTTCACAAACGTCGCTGCTGACGGTCTGTTCTTCTTTGAAGAGAATGCAGCCAGAGGACTTATCAGGTGTATGGTGACGTTTGTACGTTGTGGAGACCTTCTTGTACTGTATGTGATTTCTGCTTTGGAATAGTGCAACTGTGTGGAAAGCACTGTTTTCATACGAGATGGGTCAACTCCTCACAGCGCTCACCCAGTGACAGATCTGCTGAATGCAAATGTTCACGAACGTGTTATCTCCAGAGGAGCGGAAACCACTGTTTTCATGCGAGATGGGTCAACACATCATGTAGCTCGCCCAGTGAAAGATCTGCTGGATGCAACCTTCCAGGAACGTTTTTTCTCCAGAGGTGTGGAAACCACTGTTTTCACACAAAATAATGCAAAACCTCCTGTCGCTCGCCCATTGAAAGATCTGATGAGTGCAGCCTTCAACGAACGTGTTTTCTCCAGAGGTTTTCTAGATGCGTGGCGTGCAGGATCACTTGATCTGAATCCATGTGACTTTTGGCTCTGGGCTGCCTAAAGGAATGCGTTTACCAGAACACGTTCGGTCACATTCCAACAGAGCTGCTGCGAGAAACTGCTCATCACGTCGTTTTACGGATGCAGCATCTCGTCGACGTCTCCTGTGCTCATACTAAACAAATTGCGTAAGCGATGGTTAATAATAAAATCAACATTATGCATTTCTCACTTGTTTGAGCTTTTCTGCCTATGTCCCATTCCTAATACATTAAAAACATTCCTACACGTGTTTCATTCACAGCGCCAGATTAGCACCTGGTGGACAAAATTAGCTCGTTAGTATATCTACCAAGTTTCACTGCCATACAATAATTTCAGCTCACACTGCACGTCAGTAAGTAGCTGCAGTATAATTATAACCAACCATTACTGATGCCAAATGGGCTTCGTAAGATGGTGCAATACTGCCCACGACCTTCAGGCTGGGCAGAAAGACAATGTTGCTTTTTGGTAACGTGGAGCTACCAGCGTGGCAGTTTGATTACATCACACTACGCCACCCAACAGGAAACAATGTCCTCGATAGCTGTTGGCTGACAGCACCTGAAGCATACATGAGCACAAGAACAAGCCAGGTTCGATTGGCCGAACTGTTTGAGGCCAGAGACGCCGTTATCACTGTTTGGCGGTTCTCGTGGCCTTGGCCCAAGCAAACATGCATGTCGATCAAGGGTAGCACAAAGTGTTGCATAATCTCTTAATTACTGTGAGTTATAGTCAATACCACACTCCAAAGGCAACAGAAATGGTTGCGAGAGTTTTGACAACCGTTATTATTAAATCTCACGCTAATGCGATGATCTGGAATCATTGCCTATTCTAAAGTGTGGTTAGACACTCTTGCTTTTAATGTACTGTGTGACATCAATGAATGTTAATTGTTTCGATACTGTGCTGTGGCAGGACTTTCAGACAGTAACTGAAGCTGGAATAACCAAAATTTATTTGAACTGTTCATTATTGATGTCAAGTTCCTCACTGTGCCAAGATTTTCACTTAACAGTCCTCTAGCACTCATTTGTAGAAGATACCAAGCAGGATTCCTTAATAGATAGTCTTGGCGAGGTGTGACACAAACAATCCTCGAGTGTGCAGTCGGTTTACTACAAACAGACCCCGGTGCACGAACTTTAAACATTTTAGGGAAGGGTTTTAAATGACGGCCTGCTACTGGCCACTAGTACGACGAAACCAGCGCCGTATCATTCGAGAGATACAATGGCGAGCGAATGTTGCGGGACGTATCCTAGTTCACTGCTACTAGCACCACGTCGTCATAATACACCTGCGCGTAGCTTACGAAGTACTGCGCCATAATCTAAGGATGAAATTGAAAGTTAAAGTAACTTTTCCAAAGTTTGTCGATATATCCTTCGTATATTTCTGTTAAAATTGTTAAATCTCAGAATGATGAAATGAATAAGGTTTTCTAAATACATTATTTTAAGAAAAAAATAAATGGTGCCAAATAATAAAGCTAAAGACACAAAACGTGTTCAGAATGTGCAAATGTACGTCAGATTGAAAAGTTACACGTCTCAACCTGATCGGTGCAATGTTTCGGTCAAAATCGGTTTTTTACGAAAAATATTAAACTCAGAAATCTGAAAATTGGTATGTAGCTTTAGTTTGATATAAAAACATTAGCTATGTGACTCCATTAAGCTACCTGTAACAGTATTCCAGTAATTTACTAAAAACTAAATTTGGAACAGAAGCTCACTTATTCGTAATAGAACAAGTACCATTTGCATTAATGATACAAAGTTGCCGGCCGCTGTGGGCGAGCGGTTCTAGGCGCTTCAGTCCGGAACCGCGCTGTTGCTACGGTCGCAGGTTCGAATCCTGCCTCGGGCATGGCTGTGTATGATGTCCTTAAATTAGTTAGGTTTAAGTAGTTCTAAGTCTAGGGGCTGATGGCCTCAGATGTTCAGTCCCATACTGCTTAGAGCCATTTTGATAGAAAGTTCTAATTACAGCATCTGATTACATTCGTTAAATAATATAATTGTACCAAATTTCAAGACATTAGGGTAAATAAGAATCTATACAAACTTTCTTTAAAGACGTAGTTCGGAGGTCATGTTCTACTGTTGGTTCGCCGCGCGGAATTAGCCGAGCGGTCTAAGGCGCTGCTGTCATGGACTGTGGGGCTGGTCCCGACGGAGGTTCGAGTCCTCCCTTGGGCAAGTGTGTGTGTGTGTGTGTGTGTGTGTGTGTGTTAGTCCTTAGGATAATTTAGGTTAAGTAGTGTGTAAGCTTAGGGACTGATGACCTTAGCAGTTAAGACCCATGAGATTTCACACACACACACACATACACACACACACACACATCTACTGTTGGTTCCGTTCGAAAAGTTCTAGCCGACAAAGTTTAAATGCAGTCGAGCTGAACGTTCTTCACTATCCAAAACCAGTTTAACTTAATTCATATAAAAATTGTGAAGATTTTAAATTGGTAGACAGCAGAGTTATTAATAACACGTGTTCGAGAAAGCGCCATTTAGACGCTGCTGACTGTGCCAAGAGAGGTTGATAGCAGATCTTCCGTTCGGCGATCTGCTGCGCTCATGTACAGTAATGGAAATAAGTATTCATACACTAGAACGTGGAAAAGTAAACTGCCTTTATTGACAATACGAAACCAAAAACACTAATTGGATATGCACTATACACATTGGCCAGTTGCCAATGCAGCTATGCTCGTATATAGAACGAGAATGAAAAAGCCTTTACAAAACGAAATACAAAAACGTCTGCCAAGTTCTCTACTGCGCTGGGAATTAAGTATTCATACACCACCAGACAATGACACTTCTACCAAAGCCAGAACATGTTTAATACTTCGTATGCATACCCTTCCGATGTATTACTTCTCGCAACCTCCGTGGCATGGAATGGACCAATTTTCTTGTAGTTTCCGACGTGATACCTTCCCTAACGGAGAGCCTCTTTCAAAGAGGGATTACTACGGATGTCGTGTTTTCTCACTCGTGTTTCCAGCACACTCCACAAGTGTTCGGTGGGATTCAGGTCCGGACTCTGAGCTAGTGTTTTAAGAGTGTGTGGAGTGTTGTAGAGCAACACAGCCGGACAATTTGAGCATATGTTTGGGATCATTGTCCTGTTGGAAGTAATAATTTCTAGGAAGACCCAAAACGTCAACACTCCGTCGTAATTTCTGCTTGAGAATGTTCACATACACAAATCTCTCCGTGGTACCTTCCACAAACACTAATTTTCCGACACCGGAGGCTGACATACAGCCACATACCATCACTCCACCACCTCCGTGCTTCACCGTGGGTTGAATGTTGTTTCCGTAACAACGGTTCCCTTTTTAATTAGGGTGGAGCCCCTCCAAGATCCTACCATCATTGTACACGATATTAAATTTGCTTTCACCACTAAGCAATACAGTATCCCAGAAATCTGCTGTCTTGGATACATGTTGTTTCGCGAATTCCATCCGCCACTTCCTGTTCTTTTTGCTGATGGGCTTTCGTCTCGGGACCCTGGCTCTGTAGCCCGAATGATTGAGAATGGTACGAATTGCCCTTGGAGTGATGTCCTTTCGGAAATGGTCATGTACATATGCGGATAGTGCCGACGCTGTCGTTTTCGGGTCTCTCTTGATGATTGTTAGTAGCATTCTGGTCTCTCTTGTTGTAAGCTTCTGTGGACGACCGTGTCGTTCACTGTTTATTACAACATGTCTCTCCTTATATCGCTTAATGATAGATAGCACAGTCGCTCGGCTTCGTCCTATGATGTTCGCAATTTCGGCATACGACTTGTGTTGAAGATATTGGGCGACAACGATGTTTCTTTCCTCAATGGTCGTTTCCTTCTCCTTGCGGCCCGTTCTGCTGTTCCACGGTGCCCACGTCCACGTCCACGGCGGACGTTGCTTCACAGCTGCCACGCGACTACTCAAGTGTGGCATGCACTCCGGGGCTGCGTCAGCCGTTTGTTTGGTTGAAAGTAGTCCGCTGTATGAATACATTTTGACCTGTCGTAGACCGTGCGGAGTGTAACATATTTTATTTTCCCAGAATAGATTCATGGCATACGGGAAGCTTCACTGCCAAGAACATGGTTATCTGACGCTACATCATCGTACTTACTCGTATCGGCGCTGTGGGTGATTCACTATCCCAACACACCATCGTAGTTTGTCACCAGCTACTGTATGAATACTTATTTCCATGACTGTACAAATACGGCCAGAGAGGCAGTGAGAGAGACACCTAACACTGAGCTATCAATCAGTCCGAGTCAGTCAAACGCCGGCATAAGCTGTGTCACTGGTGAAGTGACAGCCAGGCAACTACAAAACGCGTTGTTGATAAAAGTAGGAAGTGAACTTGCGAGGACTATAGACAATCCTGGATCGCTTATATGTCACAGAAGTAACTCCTTGTGTGTCATCGGTAATGTTGATAAATCCGCGTGGCATGTGGTGAGATTATTTTTCACTTTTGTGGCGAGCAATTAACTTTGATGATTAGGGAGTCAGGGCGACAGACCAATTTACTTGGAAGTTACCGTAGAGGTCATCTCTGAACTGCTATTATGTGATAGGGACATTATTATTATTATTATCAGGAATATTATTATGTGTGTGCATGTGAAATTTTATTGAATATACACTCAGACGCAAAAGTATTCGGACAGCACGTAACTGCGCACAATTTTGCAGTTTGCTGCATGAACAAATACAGATATTGCACTTTGTAATGTATTTGGGACTCTGGGTACGATGTCGCAACATGAAACACGCGTCAAATACGAAGAATTGTTGTTGGACATGTGTCTGTTACGTAATATTTCCTGAAAACGGCATGGGAAGGTGCAACAAAAGTATTCGGACAAAGGCGGACAACGTGAGAGAACAGTTCATTCCGAGACGCACAGAGGGCGAAGCGACTGCAGTGTGTCCTACATTTCCGCGAGACGATAGCGAAGATTAGTAAACACGTATCGCGAGCCTGTGCAGGTCGACGATGGGACGCAGAGGGAAGTGTTCTACGTTCGAGCAAAGGCAACTTGTCGTTTATCATCACACGAAGTGGAAAACCTGCAGTGAAACTGCCGCAATAGTGAACATGAAGAAAAGTACAGTTCACGACATTATTAAACGGTTCGAGAAAAAAGACCGATTGGAATTCCCAGGAACCTCAGACCAACAGTCAAGTTTGGAGGTGGGAGCATCAAGGTGTGGGGATGCATGTCCGGCAATGGTGAGGGTGATTTAGTGTTCATTGATGATACGATGAAAAAGGAAGCGTATTTGAATATACTGCGAGGACATTTTAAGCAGAGTGCACGACATCTAAGTATTGTGAACAACTTTCATTTTTATCAGGATAATGATCCCAAGCATACCGCGCATATTGTAAAAAGTGGTTGCTCTTCAATTGCCCGAAAGTACTGCACCCCCCTCCCCAATCACCAGACCTTAACCCAATCGAACATTTGTGAGATCAATTGAAACGGACCCTCCTCGCGGACAACATCTATACGATGGAGACCTTGAAACAGAAACTGCGCCAAGAATGGGCAGATATAGGCCCAGATTTCACGAAAAAACTCGTGGAAAGCATGCCTAGTAGATTGGAGGAGGTATTGAAAATGAATGGTGGACCCACAAGGTATTGACATTTTCGTCGTACAACTTATGAACTTTTATTGGGCGGTGTCCGAATACTTTTGTAGCAGCAGGGTGTGCAGGATGTTTCATTTTTGTTGTGAATTTGTCTGTTATTTATGTTTTGGAAACGAAATAATACAATAATTCTTTTGTAATTAATGTTATTACGCATGTGGTGTCACCGCCAGACACCACACTTGCTAGGTGGTAGTTTTAAATCGGCCGCGGTCCATTAGTACTTGTCGGACCCGCGTGTCGCCACTGTGTGATCGCAGACCGAGCGCCACCACAAGGCAGGTCTCGAGAGACTGACTAGCACTCGACCCAGTTGTACGGACGACGTAGCTAGCGACTACACTGACGAAGCCTCGCTCCTTTGCCGAGCAGATAGTTAGAATAGCCTTCAGCTAAGTCAATGGCTACGACCTTGCAAGGCGCCATTAGCCTTACATAGCTTGTATCTAAAGAGTCTCACTTGTATCGTCAAGAGCGATGTATACAACAAGGATGGATTAAAGTAAAGTATTCCAGAAGCTACGTACTTTTCTTTATAGCATTCATTACGTATCCTGTTTCAGACCTATCTCTTGCCTGCGTGAACTAAACGCGTGCCTTTCGGCTACTTCTGTGGCGTGGCTGTCTTGCTACGCCACAACAACGCATATACACTCCTGGAAATGGAAAAAAGAACACATTGACACCGGTGTGTCAGACCCACCATACTTGCTCCGGACACTGCGAGAGGGCTGTACAAGCAATGATCACACGCACGGCACAGCGGACACACCAGGAACCGCGCTGTTGGCCGTCGAATGGCGCTAGCTGCGCAGCATTTGTGCATCGCCGCCGTCAGTGTCAGCCAGTTTGCCGTGGCATACGGAGCTCCATCGCAGTCTTTAACTCTGGTAGCATGCCGCGACAGCGTGGACGTGAACCGTATGTGCAGCTGACGGACTTTGAGCGAGGGCGTATAGTGGGCATGCGGGAGGCCGGGTGGACGTACCGCCGAATTGCTCAACACGTGGGGCGTGAGGTCTCCACAGTACATCGATGTTGTCGCCAGTGGTCGGCGGAAGGTGCACGTGCCCGTCGACCTGGGACCGGACCGCAGCGACGCACGGATGCACGCCAAGACCGTAGGATCCTACGCAGTGCCGTAGGGGACCGCACCGCCACTTCCCAGCGAATTAGGGACACTGTTGCTCCTGGGGTATCGGCGAGGACCATTCGCAACCGTCTCCATGAAGCTGGGCTACGGTCCCGCACACCGTTAGGCCGTCTTCCGCTCACGCCCCAACATCGTGCAGCCCGCCTCCAGTGGTGTCGCGACAGGCGTGAATGGAGGGACGAATGGAGACGTGTCGTCTTCAGCGATGAGAGTCGCTTCTGCCTTGGTGCCAATGATGGTCGTATGCGTGTTTGGCGCCGTGCAGGTGAGCGCCACAATCAGGACTGCATACGACCGAGGCACACAGGGCCAACACCCGGCATCATGGTGTGGGGAGCGATCTCCTACACTGGCCGTACACCACTGGTGATCGTCGAGGGGCACTGAATAGTGCACGGTACATCCAAACCGTCATCGAACCCATCGTTCTACCATTCCTAGACCGGCAAGGGAACTTGCTGTTCCAACGGGACAATCCACGTCCGCATGTATCCCGTGCCACCCAACGTGCTCTAGAAGGTGTAAGTCAACTACCCTGGCCAGCAAGATCTCCGGATCTGTCCCCCATTGAGCATGTTTGGGACTGGATGAAGCGTCGTCTCACGCGGTCTGCACGTCCAGCACGAACGCTGGTCCAACTGATGCGCCAGGTGGAAATGGCATGGCAAGCCGTTCCACAGGACTACATCCAGCATCTCCACGATCGTCTCCATGGGAGAATAGCAGCCTGAATTGCTGCGAAAGGTGGATATACACTGTACTAGTGCCGACATTGTGCATGCTCTGTTGCCTGTGTCTATGTGCCTGTGGTTCTGTCAGTGTGATCATGTGATGTATCTGATCCCAGGAATGTGTCAATAAAGTTTCCCCTTCCTGGGACAATGAATTCACGGTGTTCTTATTTCAATTTCCAGGAGTGTATATTGCTAATAAATATGTTTGGGTTTCTCGAGTACTCATTGTGAAACTTCCCACTGTCCGAATACTTTTGCGACTGATTGTATCTGTCCGTTGTAACTCAAAACTTTTATTTATAATCATCGTTCCTGATGAAGCTGAATAAATAGCAAGTAGGAACATTTTCTTTCAGTGAGCACAAGAAGAATGTGGAGTTGCAGACAGAAAATTACAATCAGTATGTTCTCCATCACATTTTATCTGACCGCAAAAATAGTTTTCACACTCTTGCGAAAAACGGCGAAGCCCGCACCACACTAGCAACTCTCGTCGCTAGAAAGTAAAGCTAGTTAATCCTTTATAAGCTATTTGACAATACGCAGTATTCGCAAAGTGAAGTACAGCGACAGTGGCTGGGGGCTGGAGCGCGACACGCCACGGCAGCCGGAAGGTCTGCCTAGAGCCAGGCAGTGCTGACGCACAAAACATCTGCAGCGGCGCATCGCTAATGGGATTAAGGGCCGCGCTGGGTCGGCCACGCCGCCTGCCCTTAGCCATAGGGCGCCGCCCACGGCACCGCAGTCGCAGCACTAAGCGCGGTTCGGTCCTCTGGAGCGCGCCACGCCCTTTGTTCTCGGCGGGTCTCTGCGTGGTCTGCGCGTCTGCTCTCAGTCGATAGCGACAGCACTGATGTGACGAGGCGTTCCTGGTCGGCAACCGGATTTGCCACTGTCCATGCTCCTACCTTGGCAATTGTGTCTGTACCAGGAATCCACGGTTGTATACAATGATTCCCTGTAACTCAACCTTTCTGTTCAGAAAGCAGCCGCGCGGGATTAGCCAAGCGGTCTGACGAACTGAAATCATGGACTGTGCGGCTGGTCCCGGCGGAGGTTCGAGTTCTCCCTCGTGCATGGGTGTGTGTGTTTGTCCTTAGGATAATTTACGTTAAGTGTGTAAGCTTAGGGACTGATGACCTTAGCAGTTAAGTCCCATAAGAATTCACACACATTTGTTCAGAAAGCAACAAACTGGACAGCGTTCATTCAACTTCGCTTTCCTTCTTTGAACTGATAAAATTTTTTTGCACCTGGAAGATGCGATCCGTGTTTAAGTACAATTTCGTACATACAAAAAGGTGCCAGGCACAGAGTTTTTATTATTAAGTAGAACAGGTAGTCGGAAGTGTGTAGAACCGCTATTACTCTCTATATACACTACTGGCCATTAGAATTGCTACACCACGAAGATGACGTGCTACAGACGCGAAATTTAACCGACAGGAAGAAGATGCTGTGTTATGCAAATGATTACTTTTTCAGAGCATTGACACAAGGTTGGCGCCGGTGGCGACACCGACATGAGGAAAGTTTCCAACCGATTTCTCATACACAAACAGCAGTTGACCGGCGTTACCTTGTTAAACGTTGTTGTGATGCCTCGTGTAAGGAGGAGAAATGCGTACCATCACGTTTCCGACTTTGATAAAGGTCGGATTGTAGCCTATCGCGATTGCGGTTTATCGTATCGCGACATTGCTGCTCGCGTTGGTCATGATCCAACGACTGTTAGCAGAATACGGAATCAGTGGGTGCAAGAGGGTAATACGGAACGCGGTGCTGGATCCCAATGGCCTCAGATCACTAGCAGTCGAGATGACAGGCATCTTATCCGCATGGCTGTAACACATCGTGCAGCCACGTCTCGATCCCTGAGTCAACAAATGGGGACGTTTGCAAGGCAACAACCATCTGCACGAACAGTTCGATGCGGTTACCCTTGACGCTGCATCACAGACAGGAGCGCCTGCGATGGTGTACTCAACGACGAACCTGGGTGCACAAATGGCAAAACGTCATTTTCTCAGATGAATCCAGGTTCTGTTTACAGCATCATGATGATCTCATCCGTGTTTGGCGACATCGCGGTGAACGCACATTGGAAGCGTGTATTCGTCGTCGCCATACCTGCGTATCACCTGGCCTGATGGTATGGGGTGCCATTGGTTACACGTCTCGGTCACCTCTTGTTCGCATTGACGGCACTTTGAACAGTGGACGTTACATTTCAGATGTGTTACGACCCGTGGCTCTACCCTTCATTCGATCCCTGCGAAACCCTACATTTCAGCAGGATAATGCACGATCGTATGTTGCAGGTCCTGTACGGACCTTTCTGGATACAGTAAATATTCGACTGCTGCCACGGCCAGCACATTCTCCAGATCTCTCACCAACTGAAAACATCTGGTTAATGGTGGCCGAGCAACTGGCTCGTCACAATACGCCAGTCACCACTCTTGATGAACTGCGGTATCGTGTTGAAGCTGCATGGGCAGCTGTACCTGCACACGCCATCCAAGCTCTGCTTGACTCAATGCCCAGGCGTATCAAGGCCGTTATTACATCCAGAGGTGGTTGTTCTGGGTACTGATTTCTCAGGATCTAAGCACCCAAATTGCGTGAAAATGTAATCACAGGTCAGTTCTAGTATTATATATTTCTCCAATGAATACCCGTTTATCATCTGCATTTCTTGATGTAGCAATTTTAGTGGCCAATCGTGTACATAAATTATCTGACAAATAGCGTGAGCTGGAATCTGCGGCTGTTCGTTGACGATGCTTTTGTGTATGAAAAGGTGTTGTTGAGTAACTGTATGACGACACAAGATGAATTAGACAAAATTTCTCGTTTGCGTAGTGAATAACAGGTAGCTTTTAAAGTAGAAAAATGTAGGTTAATGCAGATGAGAAGGAAAAACAACCACGAAATTTTCGAGTACACCATTGGTAATGTGCTGTTAGAAACAGTCACTTCAGTTAAATGTTTGGGTGTAACGTTGCAAAGCGATATGAAATGGAACGAGCATGTGTGGGCTGTGGTAGTGAAGGCGAATGGTCGATTTCGGTTTATTGAGAGAATTTTAGGGGTGTGTGGCTCTTTTGTAAAGGAGACTGCATGTAGAACACTAGTGCGACCCATTCTTGAGTAATGCTAGATTGTTTGGGATCCCGACCAGGTTGGATTAACGAGAGACATCGAAGCAGTTAAGAGGTGGGCTGCTAGGTTTGTTACCGGTAGATTCGATTAGCATTCAAGTATTACAGAGATGCCTCGGGAACTCAAATGGGAACCCTGATGGGAAGGTGACGTTCATTCCGAAGAACTATTGAGATAGTTTAGAGAATGGGCACTTCAAGCTGACTGCAGAACGATTCTACTGCCGTCAACGCACATTTTATTTGCGGGAAACTTTTGGGAAGGACTTATGGGCTCAAACTGCTGAGGTCATCGGTCCCTAAGCTTACACACTACTTAATCTAACTTAGACTAACTTATGCTAAGGACGACACACACACCCTGTCCGAGGGAGGACTCCAACCTCCGACGGAGGGAGCAGCACGGACCGTGACAAGACGTAGATGTAGAAAAAATAAAGTTACATACACTTCCCAATAAGAAGTATCCGGACACCAATTAATGGACATTACTATAGGATGTGTACGGCTTTCACCTTTATGATGCATTAAAGTCTTTTGAGGCCAAGTCCAATGGTTGCCAATTCATCCTGGAAACAGGGAAGAAAGTGATGCTGGACACTGAAGTGTGAACCGAGTTCGATGTTCTAACCCAGAGGCGGCCAAAAATTGAGCTCACGAACCTTTCTCTGGCTCACATGCCACAGCACTCAGCATGTCTGCACGATCCCCCCACCAGCACGCCACTCTGTCTGACCTTGAGGAAGGGCGGGACGCGGAACTGCGGATGTACCGTAGTTGGTGACAATGTAGACGCTCTGCGTATGAGTTGGTTTCATATTTGATATTTCTCAGCAACGTAGATCACAAACGAAATAAATTTTAAGTATTGTTTAATTTCTTTTGTCGCACTAAACGCATAACGTAACTTCTCTCTGCTACAAACTGTTGGCATGCGGACAGATGGGGACCGTTTTAAAGATTTTCGCTGTCAGGTTGCACGCAATCGTGACTTATTTACTTTTATAACGCCGTCTCCACTTCCGGGAGCAGTCTAGGCACGCCGTCTGCGAAAATTTTCTTTTATCTCGTTTATCGTTGCAAATCCTCGTCCTTTCAAGTTTTAAAATAAAGGTCCGCAGGGGCCAGGTCTGGAGAGTACGGGGGAGGAGGCAACACTGTGATTTCGCTTTTTGCACAATAGTCACTCACCAACAGGAATGAATCTGCGGGTGCGTTAGCGTGATGCAAGAGCCATGAATTCTCTCGTCACATTTGAGGCCGTTTCTTCCTCACATTTTCTCGCAGCCGTCACAATACGCCCCAAGAGTACCATCGATTAATAGTTTGTCCCTGTGGTACGAAATCATGATAAACGTATCCTTCAAAGTAAAAAAAGAAAACAATTAGTACCGCTTTGACATTTGACCCGATCTGACAGGCTCTTTTTTTTTTTTTATTTATTTATTTTTTTTTTTGTCCCGGAGAAGCATGTGAACTATTCGTAAGCACTTCTTACCATAGGCTTCCTGCGTCATTTGGTATGTCTCTGTAAAGATTTCCTTGAGTTTCACCCAAAATTTAATGCAGAAGCGCTGTTCCACTAACTCGGCCGTCCCGAAATTCGTTAACTGTGCAACCCAGCGTTCTACTCAATACAGCTCTGAACAATAACTAACAGACATACAACAATGAAATTTACACATTAAACACATGTGAGTCAGGGGTGCAAACCGCATTTCGTTCAAACACACCATTGTCGCGAAATTACGAATGTTCCCGAATTTCTTGAACAGACCTCGTATGTGCTGGACCGCGAATAGAACCCGGGACCTTCGCTTTCCAAGCATCACCCACGACGTGTCGTCACAGATGGTAATATCAGTTTTCAGAGTACTGGCCCGCGAGAGGCAAACGTCCTGTGTTCGTGTCCGGCACACAGTTTAATCTGCCAGGAAATTGAAGCTTTACTTTATTTTACACGTTTCACCCGTCAGAAGCGATCATCTTCAGAAATTTAGTGGCCATACTCCACACGCTAAACATATCTGGCTATATACTGCATACTGCTCGCTGTTCCCTCTGTATCTGTATGTGATGCCTCCGCTCACTAAACAATATTTTATTGTGTTTCACTTACCACAAGATGCATTGTCAGTTGCACGTACAGAGTAGTAGATCATCGCATCCGAAATTGGTATTAGCCCATTTGTGAAAGGCATCACATTATATTCGTTCTTTTCCGCTCTCTGTTCTTTAGACAGAGAGAGTTGTACAACAATTTTATGTTTAGTTTCTTCAAGTGCCGGTCCATAGTATCTTCGTACTTTCGGAATGGTTTTAACCATTTCTGTAGGCTTTAAACTTTTTTATACAGATGAACTTTATTTCATCACGTGTTACAATACTGGACAGTTCCGCCCATTTTACATTTATGAGTAGGAAATATCGACAGCGTATGTTCTACGGAACAAAACTGTCCTTGACATTTTTGAGTAGGACCTATATTCAAAGGTGAACATCGAAAAAAAGCAGTAACTTGTTATTGACGAAGAAGTATTAAAAGATCGTTAAAACACGCTTATCAGAATTTCGAGAATAACTGTACTGTGTATACCGTATGTGTGTAATATCTTAGCGATGGGAACAAGAATGAGAGGCTATTCTATAGAGTTGGAGATAGCGGTGAACAGTCCGTCCACAGCTGGTGTAGGAATGCTGGTAGAGGTAATCCGCCGTTCATTACTTGTCACAAGGAAGGGGTGGGGAAGGGGCCAGCACGCCCCCGCCCCCACCAGATGGTCCGTGCAACATGTGTCTCTCGGGGCTCCTCCGAGCTGCCGTGTTGATTAGTTCGTCATCACGGCTCGATACGAGCCTTGAGACGTAATGTTGGGGCAAGGTTTGTCACTTCGGCGGCCATTTCTCCCACGGACACAATATGTGGCCGTGCACAAGTATGACAAGCAAATTCTCGGATATTATTATGCAGAAAGTGATACTTCGATTTTAACTGAATCCACTGCCAGAGGAAAGCAAATGTCTCTTTCTTCAAACAGCTCCAAGTTAAGAAAATGGTAGAAAACTTATGGCACAATAATTCGTCGACCGTAAGAGTGACAAAAAAAAAGAGATGGAAATTTTTTATTCAGCGCCTCGTCGATGACTGAACCTACAACTATACTCTGCAAGCCACTGCACAGGGTGTGGCGGAGGGTACATAGTGAACCAACATAATCTGCCCCGCCGGCCGGGGTGGCCGAGCGGTTCTAGGCGCTACAGTCTGGAACCGCGCGACCGCTACGCACGCAGGTTCGAATCCTGCCTGGGGCTTGGATGTGTGTGATGTCCTTAGGTTAGTTAGGTTTAAGTAGTTGTAAGTTCTAGGGGGCTGATGACCTCAGAAGTTAAGTCCCATAATGCTCAGAGCCATTTGAACCATCTGCCCCTCACTTTTTTCAGACACCACTGGACATTGGATAACTGGAAACAAACGATATAGAGTGATGGGAATCGCACAATATCCTGTGATAATGTGACGGAAGTGTTGGGAATCAGTGAATCCCTGGAGAATGTAAGGCGCCATTATGTGTAGCGCCACGCGGCCCGGAAGTTTCGCTTTAGAAGCCGAGCGGTGCGGACGCAGGCTGGTTTCCGCTGCAATGCCCACAGCCTGCCATGTTTATTTGCTGACTTCGCCTGATTGTAAGCAGGAACATCGCCAGGCACTTTAGGAAAGCAACACTGTGATTCAATTGGCTGGCCGCCCGCGGGATTCCCCCATGCCACTGACCACAGCTTCAGATATAGCGCGGGCCTACATGAAAAACATCTGTACCCAGGTGAAACTCCAACTTCTGCGGGAAATGGTTAAGGCTTCCGACACTGATCTCACACTGCTTCGGGAGGTGAACTTGGCCGGCTTGCCGGATGTGGCCGTTACGCTTCTTACGCTTCTCCTAGTGACGACCTTGGACGCAGAGTGGCCGCGTGTATTTGTAAGGACATTTCAGTTGAGGACGTCATGTACCTGCCATCCGCGACGGATGGCGCTTACCATGATAAGCACCATCAATGTAAATGTGTACATCTCCATAGGTTCTAGTCATAGAAGAGACAGAGCTCGATGTTACTCTGAGGAGATCGCTCCCATCTTTCTCGGCCACTGCTTACATTTTACGTCAGGAGGACCAAAACCACACTTCATCCCCTACCAGGAACTGTGTTACATCATCCACAACCTTTCCATCTGTTTTTGGAGATTTGACTTGGCGATGTGCAGGATGTACATATCAGATGGGCCTGGATAGTATTTATGTCTCCCAGGACCTTGTCGATACTTTCCAAGATGCGGAACACTGGTCCTCGGCGTTCTCGGACCACTATGCCTACTTCAGCAGCGTCTTATTTCCACGGCAGGTGGTGTAGCGCAGTCGTGCCCCTTGGAAATTAAACACCATACACCTCAATCCCGGCTGCTAGCTGTGTGTAGCGGAGGTTTGGACGAAGGGCAAACGCCAGAGCCCGGCATCTCCGATGACGATGGCTTGATGGGTAAAATGCCCCAAATCTGTGATACGGTGAATCTTAATGTAGCTTGACAGAGAGGTGTGTAACTGCCTTACGACTCCGTGACCTTGATATGCAACTGCCCTCTCCGGCTGTTCAGGTGGACTGTATCAGGATGAAAGCTCACACAGTGGCGCTGACCTGTCTCAGTTGCAGGGAGTGGTCGTGAGAACCTGCCGTCAAGATATAGCGTGGCAAGAAGACCCCTCAATGCACCACATTGTGATTGCCAGGAAGCACCACCAGCGACAACTTGTCTTGGAGTTTGTCATTTGCTGCCGGCCAGAGTGGCCGAGCGGTTCTAGGCGCTGCAGTCTGGAACCGGGCATGGCTGTGTGTGATGTCCTTAGGTTACTTAGGTTTAAGAAGTTCTAATTTCTAGGGAACTGATGACCTCAGAAGTTAAGTCCCTTTGTGCTCAGAGCCATTTGAACCATTTTGTCATTTGTGGGGGGCCATTGGGCAGCTATCGTGGCTGGCTTTGTGGAACACATTCGCTGCATTTGTCAGTACAAGCAACATGAAATTCATGATTTGGAGCCAGTTTTATCCCAAATCACTCTCACCTTCTCGGGAGGCGAGGGATGCATCGATTGTGGAGGAGAGTATTTCGGAGGAGAGCATATACAGTAAGTAAAAGAAAAGCGTAGAAAAATTGCATGGACAAAGATCCAGACTTCGTAGTTTTGACCTGACGGATCAGCGCACACTTCGCTACAAAATGAAAATTCGCTTTATGAAAGGGAAATTCTATGCGGTTAGTGGGTGCTGCAGAATTTAAAAATATTGTCGCCCAACGACTCACCGTGCTTTTGTTCACTGCCATGTCGCCGTAGACATCCTTCAAACGCCTTTGAATATTTGCATATTTGCGATGCTCTCGTTTTCCGCAAAAAAGTACCTCAATGACTCAATGATAGCTCTCTGCTTGGAAAGCATTTCCGTTATAGACGCCACTTTGAAGGCGACATATGGCGCCGCCACCTATATCGGAGGTTCATGGAACTGTAGGGGCTGGAGCGGGACGTCCCAGAGCAAATTCGGGCGAGGAAAAAAGAAAAGTGTTGCATTACTTTTGGAACGCCCCTGATAGTAACACATTACTGCAATGGTTTATTCCGTGAACAATGAATAGAACGCTTAAGAATTTCATTTATTACAATGACGATAGAAAACATGGTAATAAGTCCTCAATAAATCAATAAATATGACTCTGAGCACTATGAGACTTAACTCCTGAGGTCATCAGTCCCCTAGATCTTAGAACTACTTAAACCTAACTAAGGACATCACACACATCCATGCCCGAGGCAGGATTCGAACCTGCGACTGTAGCGGTCGCGCGGTTCCAGACTGTAGCGCCTAGAACCGCTCGGCCACTTCGGCCGGCCAAGAAATATGGGTGCGATGCTCCATGCGTTGAAATGTAAGCGCCGAAGTGGTAGCTATCCGACTTTAGTTACGATATCCTGAGCAGCATGCTAGACGAGCGAGGGCCATGCATGTTAGGTATCAGTTGAGCAAATGATCAGTATCTACGTACAAACTGAATGATCACATCATTTGGCCCCTTTATTGCAATGGAACGCCGTCACAGTGAGACAAACAATTTAAAACTGCAGACAGTCTTGTTCTGAGTTTGTTGAGACATCCGAGTCAGTGGTTGTGTTGTCGGAATCGTTCCATGCGTTGTGTTATCTAGTTGGGTGATTCCCTATTCTCCGTCTCATGTATGGTCGTTCTTGTCTGTATGCTGTGTGCAGTGCTTGGAAATTTTGTCGGTGATGGTATTTACTTCTAATCAGTCATCTGGCTGTATTATGCTTTGTCGTCTGTCATTGTCGCGTTGTTGCGGTCGTATGTGTCTAAACATGTCGCAATATAATGTTATGTGTGCCACTGTGTCGATTTCTCCACATATGCATATATCTATTTCACTTAGTCCAACACGGTGGAGATGTTGTGGGTATGGTCCATGTCCAGTAATAAAGTGGACCATACCACGTGTCGGATCTGTATATTTCATGCTCATTCGTTCTCGGATGTTCGGGAAGAATGTGTGTACTCTGCGTCCCTTTTTTGCGTCGCATTGAGTCTGCCAATTATCATTTCACCATTATTTCTTGTCACTTATTTGTTTTCCTGTAATTTACTGCACTTTGTCTTGTTGTCCGTTTTTCATCCAGTATGCTGCAGTTCTGAAACGTACTGTAATGTCTATTGGGTACACACCCAGGACGACGCATAATTCCTCTACAGACGTTGTCCCAAACGCTCCTGTCCTTCTTAATAGGATGCTTCTTATCCGCATCCTACAATGGCTTTGTTAATGTGAGGCCAGGATGATTGGCCCATTTGCTGGCTTCAGAGCTCAGAATGGGCTCAAACAAGGCGATATTGTAACGTTGTTATTTAATTTGAGGTGTAAGCGGTACTGATATTCAATAAAAGCGGGTTAAAAGCTGTGAGCTGTCTGGGGAAGTTAACCTTGCATTACTGAGCAACTGTTTCACCAGATATCCAGTCTGCTTACCAAATTCCCAACCAGACTAACATTAATTATAATCATTTAATCGTCATACGACAACCGGTGATATATATATATATATATATATATATATATATATATATATATATATATATATATATATATATATATAGAGAGAGAGAGAGAGAGAGAGAGAGAGAGAGAGAGAGAGAGAGAATGTAAATAAAAAGAAATAAATCAGTTTATATTTGGGAATTTATTTTAACATTGATCATTGAAATTTCAGCATATTAAACTTGATTCATAACTAAACTGGTGCCTTATTTAGGATTGTGAAAATGTGAGTTTGTAATCTTACAGAACACATCAAATATGGAGCCAAGATTGGGAGACTGCATAAAACACTGCATTCATAAAATAACACACGAAGGACGTTGAAACATATGCAAGAGGAAATTAACCACTACCAACCGATTCAATTTTCACCCAAAGAAGTTACGTTCGTAGCGCAATCCTGTCCGTCATGTAATTACCACACACTGGTATACTAAATTCACACTAACTCTCTGTGAAATTCGCATTTAAGATTGCTGATGTTAGTTAGAGTTACTGATCAACACGTGGTTCCACTTTACTCACAAAGTAGTGACAAAGCAACTACTGGAAGATATTCTGAACTTCACACTCGAAGTACACTGCGGTGCAATTTAAGATAACATTAGATATTTTAGAGCTAAACCTGAAATAGAGGTGATTAAATTTTCAGTTATGCTGATCTTAAGAAATCCGTTGTCCTACGGACTTAGCAGACACGCGCTTAGCTGGAGATCTTACCACTTCAGACGCTCGCCGCGGACAGACTGACCTGCGCTCCTACCGACCGTGCTTAACAGATACAAACGGAAGTGACCAGAAAGGCAGCTTCCTATACCAACATGACAAGGGACGGACAGGACCATACTAAGAATAGAAACCTCTTTGCTTCTAGAAAGCGTAGCTACCTGTTCAGACGTTGATCCTACTGTTCTCTAGCAGACAGGCTTGTCTGCTACCATCAAGCATGCAACTAGAAATACATTTGCTCATTCATCCTCTCACACAGAAGGGAAGGGGGATGACAGTATCTTATCATATACAGTATATAAACGAAAGTGGATGTAGGTTCCGTATGAGACTGTGTGACATGAATTACATATAAACTGTGTTTTAAAGTGTAGTAGTGTGACAGATCGTTCTTGTTTATGTGTAAAAGTAACACGTTCCACTGCTCAGTCTCCTCCCAGATAGTCAGAAACATCACAGTAAATTTAGAAGAGGAATTTATGCTGTAAATGACAACATATTTAAGAAATTAACATGAAAGGAATCCAACAGAGACCTTTCAATATTGTAGGTTCGTATCATCTGTAGTGGTAGCCTAAACTGTGCAGTGTTGAGTCTGGTTAGTTTATGCATCAGTTTCCACGCTTTGTCAGTCGCTAGTATTGTGTCTACTTTGAATGAAAGTTTTACGTCAGTATATACTCCGAGGTATCTTGTCGTAAGTTTGCTTTGTATGGTGGTATTGTCAAGTCTGATTGTTGGGTTTCTTAGTAATGCTCCCTCTAGCAGTAGATAGACAGTTTTGTTCGCTGATATTTGAAGTTTGTTGTTGTTGCACCAGTTATTTACTTTTTGTAGTATCTGTGTTGCCTTTAGTTCTAGCTTTGCTCCTGAGTTGG
The DNA here is from genome assembly GCF_023864345.2 of Schistocerca serialis cubense. Lineage (NCBI taxonomy): Eukaryota > Metazoa > Arthropoda > Insecta > Orthoptera > Acrididae > Schistocerca > Schistocerca serialis. The sequence continues at coordinate 173,579,650 of NC_064641.1, forward strand.
CCAATGTAATTACCATTACGTCATCTACATACGCAGTTAGTCCTATTACCCTGTTGTCCTCATCAATACGTGTAAAAGTGGTTCTAAGCGATGTCCAAGAATATGGAAACGCATATAAGCCCCTGAGGGCAGCCTTTGGTTATTCTTTCGACGACTCTTTGATGGCCTGCACGCCATTCTACAACTCTATTGTTGCAGTAGTCTAGGAGACTGTAATATAACGATGTGGGTATCTGCATTTCCCTAAATCTTGCAAATACTGCAGGCCACCAGAGGTTAGCAAAGGTGCCGGCTGTGTCAATTAGGATCGCATCTACACATTTTTCGTGAGGTTTGTATTGTTTTCAGTGCAGTGTATTGTGGTCTAAGCCGGAACTGGTGGGGGCTAAGGCCGAACAGCGTGGAAGTACTTGTTCTTGCTGTAGTAATCAGTTTATATTTGAATGAATGTACTATTAATCTTACTTTATCGCGAAGTTCCGGGGGTCTGAAACCCTCGGTAACTGCCGTATGCCTCCATGGTGCGGGAGTTGGAGCGGTTAAGCCGTTAGGCTGGAAGTTCTCTTTTTTCACGGCGAGTTTCTTTGCCGAGCAGAAATTAATTAAAATTACATTTCCAGAAGTTGCAATATTGAAAGTTAAAGCCTAATTTCCGCTCTCGACGATATCGTGAAGACGAAGTTGGCCGGAGAGAACCGGTACGAGCGGAAACTAGGCGCAAGCATCCGCTCGCATGCTTGACTCGACGCCTCCTCTCTAGTGGTGGCGTCCTTGTACTTAGTGATGTGCTCACATGCTTGGTACGGCGAATGTTGTCAACATCAAGTATTTCGATTGAGTATTTGTGATAGGAAAGCTGTTGTGCTTCAGGGTTACTGAAAACAGTTAGTAAATCTCGAAGTGTTCACTCAAGTCAATGGATAATAATTTTCAGTACGATTTTATTTTTAGTGTACTGGCGTGACAAATTGCTGTCGTATTCAGAATGCCTGACAGTCAAAACACTGTCACGTTACTAAATATAATAATCTCAGTTTAGTCTTTCTTGGATCTGTTCCAAAAAAGAGAATATAGTTGTTCCTGACATATACGAGAATCACTCCAAAAGAAATCGACACTATTTTTTTTTTAAATCCATCTTTTATTCTACTTGTTTGAAAGTTTTACAGTGTGTAGGTACATCCTCTAGGAACAATATTTTCACTTCTCCACATAATTTCCATCCCTCTCAACTGCCTTACGCCATCTTGGCACCAGCGCTTGTGTACCCGCACGGTAAACTTCTGGACCAACATGTTGGAGCCACTGTTTGGCAGCGTGCACAAGGGAGTCATCATCTTCGAACTTTGTTCCACAAAGAGAGTCTTTCAGTTTCTCAAAGAGATATAGTCACAGGGAGCCAGGTCAGGACTGTAAGGATGGTGTTTCAGTGTTATCCATCCGAGTTTTGTGATCGCTTCCATGGTTTTTGACTGACATGTGGCCGTGCATTGTCGTGCAACAGCAAAACATCCTGCTTTTGCCGATGTGGTGGAACACGACTCGGTCGACCTTGAAGTTTCTTCACTGTCGTCACATATGCATCAGAATTTGTGGTAGTTCCACTTGGCATGATGTCCACAAGCAAGAGTCCTTCGGAATCGAAAAACGCTGTAGCCATAACTTTTTCAGCAGAAGGTGTGGTTTTGAATTTTTTTTTTCTTGGGTGAACTTGCATGATGCCACTCCATTTTTTGCCTCTTCGTCTCTGGTGAAAAATGTTGGAGCCATGTTTATCACCTGTCACAATTCTTCCAAGAAATTCATCTCCACCCTTCTCGTACTGTTCCAAAAGTTCGCTGCATACTGTTTTTCTTGTTTCTGTATGAGCCACTGTCAACATCCTGGGAACCCACCTGGCACAAACCTATTTAACGCCAACACTTTCAGTATTCTGCAAACACTTCCTTCCCCTATCCAACGTAGCGTGACTATTCGTTCACCGTGATGCGTCTGTCAGCAGTCACCAATTCGTTAACTCTCTGCACATTGTCTGGAGAGTGTGCAGTACGAGGCCTGTCACTGCGAGGACAATCCTCAATATTGCCGTGCCCGCTTTTATCACGTAACCTGCTCGCCCACCGACTAACTGTACTGTGATCGACAACAGCATCTTCATACACCTTTTTCAACCTCTTGTGGATGTTTCCAACTGTCTCGTTTTCACAGCACAGGAATTCTATGACAGCACGTTGGTTCTGACGAACGTCAGTGCAGCAGCCATCTTGAAGACATGCTGTGACGGCGTCACTCACGGGAACCGGTTGAACTAAGTTTGAAAACAAGTGGGAAGGATGTAAAAAAAAAGAAAAGTTTCAAATGGCTCTGAGCACTATGGTACTTAACTTCTGAGGTCATCAGTCCCCTAGAATTTAGAACTAATTAAACCTAGCTAACCTAAGGACATCATACACATCCATACCCGAGGCAGGATTCGAACCTGCGACCGTAGCGGTCTCGCGGTTCCAGACTGTAGCGCCTAGAACCAATCGGCCACCTCGGCCGGTTGGGGAGGATGTATGTACACACTGTAAAACTTTCACGCGTGGAGAATGAGAACTGTATTTTTACAAAAGTAGAGTGCATTTCTTTTTGGAGTGACCCTCGTATTATGTTACTACTTAAAGACATAAAGGGCACGTGTTAAGACATCAAGGAATAATATCCATGGTGCTTGAGTGAGGTGTAGAGGATAAAAACTGTAGGGGAAAAAAGAAACTGGAATATATCGCACAAATAATTTAAGGTGTTTGATGCAAGTGCTCTCTAAGAAAAAAAGGTTTACACATAATAGAAGGTCCTGTTGGATCACACAACACCAATCAGAATATTGATGAGCGGAAAAAGAAAAAAAATAAAGAGTGGAAAGACAGTTTCAGATGTGCAGCTAAACTGAAATCCCCTGCCAATAATGATGCGCGTATCGATAACTAACGATAGTCATCTGAATACCAAACACACTATCCAGGTGAAAAGTCCTGCAGTTTTGCAGAAGGAAGCACTGAGAGAATTTCCCGGAGTTGAAAGAACAGGCAGAAAAATGGATAACGCACAGCATGTGACTTCCATAACGAAGTATCTACTGCTGTAGTCTTTTCTTCTTTCTGTTGCGTTATATCAGCGTGACACCATCTGTGCTATGTGCTGTTGAACAGATAAGGTCTAAGAGAAAAAACATTGAAAGAAGCTTAAATGGTAAGCAGGTGTATGTACGATTCATGTAAGTATTTCCTACACTTAAGGGGCATACGCTAACATCTCATATCTAAAAGGTAACTTTGATAGGAAGAAATTTCGTTTTCTGCACTTGAAGAAAATGATTGACTATATTATCGAGATGGGTAAATTGGTCGGCCAAATTTCTCCATGTTTTAACTACACGGATCCATGTTGTTCTGTCATACTTTCTAAATTCATATTCTCATCTTCCATTACGCTGATATTTTCTCTGATCATGGAATCCTGCTCACCTGCATTTCATTTTCATGACCGCCATAATTACACCTTCGATTCCTTGTCTCTGAACCAATTGTCAGGGTTCTGTGCTTTAACCTGAAAAACGGAACTCTGTCTGTCCGACTCTTAAGAACCCTTTTCTGTCAGGATCTAGTCGACGTACCAAGTTGTAATTTATGTTCTATTCTAAGGTTGATGTTCCATCGAAGGTACAAAAAAGTTAAGCTTCTAAGTCAATTCAAAGATACGGCCTTTTATGTTACACATTTTGACACTCGAAAACTCACAGAGGAACACCTATAGGGTACCTTCCGTTAACCTAGAATTATGAAGGTTGGAAAGAGCGTCATTTTATGGTAAAAGTAAAGGGGATGGGAAAACTCTGAAAACTCTTAATTTGTGATCATAGACCACGGAAAAATAATTCTTTGTAATTTTTTATTCCTCTGTTTGTTGTCTGTCCGTACGTTAAGTCCCTTTTTTTCTAGAACAGTTTGGCTTATCACGTTCAAATTGTGTCACGTACTAAGGTTAATATTCCCTTGGCGGTGTAAAAGTTTTAAAATTCGAAGTCAGTGCAATCAAAAGATACGGTCATTTATGTCAGATATTTTGATACTCGAAAACTCACTCAAAACCTACAGGGTAATTCCCGTTGACGTAGAATCATGAAATTTGGTGGGAAGCAAGGTTTCGCAGTAGAGGTAAAGGGAAAATTCCGAAACTGTTAATTTGCAACTATGTCACAAGAAAAAAATATTTCGTTTGTCATTTGTTATCTGACTTAACTGAAATTAAAACATTCTCGGAAGCCTTGAAATCCCTGGGACTAATATCTTGCCCTTCACACTAGTGGGTCATCGTTTGCGAGGAACTGACGAAAAAAAATTCGTTATTTCAGGCCATCACCTAGAGCGTTAACAGTAATAGTGGTATACAGACCGGCCGTGTAGCGTAATGGTAAACGTGTATTTTTCATACGTAGAAGGTTGTATGTTCGAATCTCGTGACGTACTTTGAAATTGTTTGTTTTCAACTTTATAGAAGGGATTCTGATCATTTTTTGTATTGAACTAATTAGTTTAAACGTAATTTTTATTTCTAATTCTCATTCATGTCATTTTAATCATCGTATTAACTTTTTGATTTGCTCTTACTTTTGCTTTCTTTTATTATTTTGTATTTTGAAATTTTGTTCATCTGATTTTAATTATTTACTTCGATTTAATTTTTTTTCCGTTTCATCGTCTTATATTTTAGTTTATGTTATTTGGATTCATTATTTCTGTTTCTCACTTTCCTTGAATTCTGTTTTAATTATAATCTTTTCTTTCATATAAATCTTCATTTCAGTTATTTTGTACGTAATGCAACAAGAACTTATGTTTTAAAACTTTGAATGACTATCACAGATGAAAAAAATGTTCATCTTGCAATGAGAAAGAAGCATTGCACAGTCAGTATATTTAGCTTAATTTTTTTACTAAACAATAGATCGGCATTTTCAAATGTTTAAAGATTATGGTAGATAATAAAAAAATAATTAAATTCACGTGCACATAGTTTCCAAAAGGTAAACCATTGAAAGAAGGGAAAAGATGAGAGCATATCACAAAGTTAAAGCATTGACTGAAATGACGTGACCCAGGATTAGAAACACAAAAAAACAATTAGAAAATTAATTGGCTGAAATGATGATCAAAATTATTTCGATAAAGATTTAACAAAAGATTCAAAAGACCTGAGAGATTCGAACACACAGACTTCTTCACGTTAGGAAATTACCTTAGTCGTTGCACAGCCTCCAATCTGTGCGAAGATCTTATTTTTAAAGCTCTAGATTGATCGATTACACGTAAGGGGTGGGAAGCGCTACAGTGAAATGCTGCACGGTGTGATACCTAGTACCCTAACCTACACCAAAGTATAAATGGCTCCTTGTAAGTTCACTGGACCATGTATTAGTCAATCCTTTAAAAAGAATACAATGGTCGCTGTTAAGCGCTGTAGAGAGTGTAGGACTTACGTTACTGCTGAAGCCAAGTTGTGACAGTGAAGTGGTGCGTCAGCCGATTGCATGGAATCAGCGCAGTAGGATGGTTCGACATGAGACGTGACATAAGGGCAGAAGGATGCTATCGTGCTTGGACGTTTCCGGGACCACACCGTGAATAAAGTTGTCAGACATTTTGTTTTATAAACACAGGCTGTCCAATGTCCCTAAGGGTGAATGGTGTACGTCTTGCAACCACGTAACAGAACATATCAACTGTGGCCGTAAAAGGATCCTAACTGCCAGAGAACATAAACGAGCGTCACGCCTTCTCACTGACAATCGGTTTCAAAACCCACAGTAATTGCTGCTGTCAGTGAGTCCAAGCCCATCTTAACCAGTTTTAAGCGAAACATTGCGAACGGAACTGCATGCAATGGACACTTGGAGCTGGGTACCTAGGAAATGGCCGTTGTTTACAGTGCAGCACATAGCTGCACGTTTTCAGTGGTCCAAACACCACAGAAACTGAAAAGTACCTGAGATGTGTGGTGCAGCGTGACAAGAAGTTTTTTCCCCAAATGATACGAGGCGTCTAACTCGCAGTCTGCGGACGATTTAGTTCATGCTGGAAGTGATTCTTTTATGTTTATGGGGTATTTGTCGTGTTATGGAACCTCTCATTGACGTTATTATCAACATGAACCAGAACATTATTTTCAACTTTCTTCGCTACAACATTTTGAGTTTACCGTGAACATGAACCAGGATAGTATTATCAACATTCTCGGTAGCCAGGTGTGGCCCTACTTCCACATCTTGATGATGAGTGTGTTGTGAGCATTTCCGTCTTCCAGGACGACAATAGCCGTATCCACAGGACTGTTAACATACGGTATGCGTTTGACGAATAATTAGGTACGCTATCCCCGTACATCTATTAGTCCGATAAATCACCTGAGTTTAATCCCATAGAAAACGTCTTTGACCATTGGGATCAGCAGGTGAAACATAACAAATGTGATAAGTGGTCGAAAGGAAAGGAAAGTAAATGGGATAGTAAAGAGATAGGACGGAAATAATTACTTCCAGCCACACTGGGCATAGCGTGTCGGGCCGGACTCGAACCTGGATCCACCGCTTCTCTAGAACGGTTGCCTCAACCACTTCGGCGATCCCGGCGCTCTTTCCCTCAGATCCAAATTTCCGAACTTCCCTCTCGTACCTATAACATCACAAATAAACAATATCGCTGCATTTTGGTAGCTCTACGTGTTATAACAATCAATGAAAGTCAAATCAAACTATACGGCTCCGGAGACATTTTCAAATCTCAAACATATTTGACGTATACATGCTGACTGAAGCGAAGCCGGCCGTTGTGGCCGAGCGGCTCTAGGCGCTTCAGTCTGGAATCGCGTGACCGCTATGGCCGCAGGTTCGAATCCTGCCTCGGGCGTGGATGTGTGTGACGTCCTTAGGTTAGTTAGATTTAAGTAGTTCTAAGTTCTAGGGGACTGGTGACCTTAGATGTGAAATCCCATACTGCTCAGAGCCATTTGAACCATGCTGACTGAAGCGATGAATGAATATGTGTACCAACGGTGGGATTAGAACCCGGGTCTACTGCTCACTAGGGAGATTTGCTAACCACTGCGCCACCCTGTCACATTGGCTTTGTACACATACACAGACGATCCTAGCACGGCTCCCTCCTCAATCCAGATTCCCACTCACCCCTCGCCGCCCTTGGTACGCCCTCTAAACCCGAACAGCATGGCAGAGGCTCGCAATCTGTATTGAAATAGCGGGCCAGCATTGGTCCATGCTCAGGTGCTATTCCTATAGAGCTGGAGAGCCTCTGCAGTGATGTTCGAGTTTAAGGGACGTATCTGAGGCGTGAACGGGACTTTGGATTGAGGAATGAGGTGTGCTAGGGTAATCCGAGAAGTTATTCAAAGCCACTGTACCAGAGTGGCGTAGTAGTTATCGCATCTTCTTAGTGAGCAGGAGACCTGCGTTCAAATCGCGCCCTTGGTACAAATTTTCGCTCTTCGCCTCAATCTGCATACATACATCAATAAATGAGGAGTCTCAATAGGATATGGCACATGTGAGTAATTTTGTGGACTGTTTTCCTCCCCGAATTCAGTCCACTGTCAGCGCTGCATGCGGTGTTACATTATGTTCGCGCTACAATTCCTGAGGAGAGACACATTTTTTGGCTGGTGAGCTAATTTTAAATGCTGCTTACGAATCAGAACGAACCAGGTCAAGGTTGCGACACAGTCACTGCCAATGCGGCACGACAAACAGTTGCTTAGCAACGCGAGCGGTGTCGTTTCCTTTGTGCCGTCGCCGTACATCTTCCTGGAAGACAAGGCGGCACTGCGCACAGCCCGATCCGCGCGGCATATTATTTTCCCAGCGACCCCTGGTCCGGCGCGTCCCACCCTGCCTCCCACTATTAATAAAGGAGCGACCACCCCTCCCCACCCACTTCAGAACAGCAGGCCATCGATCCGCACCCCTTCCCCCCACCACCCTATCCACCCCCACCCCCACCCTTCAGTAACGAGCGCAGTGCCGGAGACGGCGACGGCTGTGAATCATTGACGCGCAGCGCTGCCAGCCACCCCTTCTTTGCCCGGCGAGCGACTTTTCCAAGAATCGGCGTACGTAATACCACAGTAAAGCCGAGTCCCTAGTCTGGCACAAGGAACAAGTCGCTTAATGCAGTCGCTCACACGCTACAAAGCTTGAAGACCCTGTTTCTAATGAGGCCACTAGTGTCTTATAAGGTACGTTCTCTATTTCATCAACCGCTGAATCAACAAACAACAGTTTGCATAGCATGAATCTTTTAATCTTAACTGTACGCCCGAGATATTCACGCACCTGGATAAAGCATGAGCACTTGCTTCTTGAGATACAGTTGAGCACAATGTACAATAAATTTGGCGCTACCAGGTGACGTCAAGCTAATACCCTGTAACACCAGCTCTACTTTTGATAATGGACTCAATTCGTTGAGAAAGAGAGTCAACTAGCTTCTGCCGATATGACATAATCAGGCGAAGCCACTCATTTTCCCATACGACAGGGAGAGGACGTTGATGAGATGGGACATATGATATTGCGAGAGGAATTTGACAGATCACTGGAAGACCTAAGTCGAAACACCGCCTCAGGAAGAGACGAAATTCCGTCAGAATTACTGATAGCGTTGGGTGAGCCAGCCATCACAAAGCTCTTCTATCTGGCAAGCAAGATGTATGAGGCGGATGGAATATCCTCGGACTTGAAGAAGAATATAGTAATAATACTTTCAAAGAAATCAAATGCTGATAAATGTGAGTATTATCGAACTACTAGTTTAAGAAGTCATGTCTGCAAAATACTAACAAGAATTCTTTACAGATTAATGGAAAAACTGGTAGACTCCGACACGCTTTTCATACCCTCCTCTGGTAGCACTGGTCCCATTTGCCTGCTGGTGGTTATCGCACACTGACGTCTAATATAGGCGGTGATCACATTGAAGTGACTGGACGTTTAGTAGTGCTGCTAGTATTAACTTTATTTGTTCTTACGCAGTTCTGTACATTCATATTGTCTCTATGTACAAGGGCAGTTCAATAAGTAATGCAACACATTTTTTTTCTGAAACAGGGGTTGTTTTATTCAGCATTGAAATACACCAGGTTATTCCCCAATCTTTTAGCTACACAACACTATTTTTCAATGTAATCTCCATTCAATGCTACGGCCTTACGCCACCTTGAAATGAGGGCCTGTATGCCTGCACGGTACCATTCCACTGGTCGATGTCGGAGCCAACGTCGTACTGCATCAATAACTTCTTCATCATCCGCGTAGTGCATCCCACGGATTGCGTCCTTCATTGGGCCAAACATACGGAAATCCGACGGTGTGAGATCGGGGCTGTAGGGTGCATGAGGAAGAACAGTCCACTGAAGTTTTGTGAGCTCCTCTCGGGTGCGAAGACTTGTGTGAGGTCTTGCGTTGTCATGAAGAAGAAGTTCGTTCAGATTTTTCTGCCTACGAACACGTTGAAGTCGTTTCTTCAATTTCTGAAGAGTAGTACAATACACTTCAGAGTTGATCGTTTGACCATGGGGAAGGACATCGAACAGAATAACCCCTTCAGCGTCCCAGAAGACTGTAACCATGACTTTACCGGCTGAGGGTATGGCTTTAAACTTTTTCTTGGTAGGGGAGTGGGCGTGGCGCCACTCCATTGATTGCCGTTTTGTTTCAGGTTCGAAGTGATGAACCCATGTTTCATCGCCTGTAACAATCTTTGACAAGAAATTGTCACCCTCAGCCACATGACGAGCAAGCAATTCCGCACAGATGGTTCTCCTTTGCTCTTTATGGTGTTCGGTTAGACAACGAGGGACCCAGCGGGAACAAACCTTTGAATATCCCAACTGGTGAACATTTGACAGCACTACCAACAGGTATGTCAAGTTGAGCACTGAGTTGTTTGATGGTGATCCGTCGATCATCTCTAACGAGTGTGTTCGCTCGCTCCGCCATTGCAGGAGTCACAGCTGTGCACGGCCGGCACGCACGCGGGAGATCAGACAGTCTTGCTTGACCTTGCGGCGATGATGACACACGCTTTGCCCAAGGACTCACCTAGCTTTTGTCCACTGCCAGATCACCATAGACATTCTGCAAGCGCCTATGAATATCTGAGATGCCCTGGTTTTCCGCCAAAAGAAACTCGATCACTGCCCATTGTTTGCAACGCACATCCGTTACAGACGCCATTTTAACAGCTCCGAACAACGCTGCCACCTGTCGGAAGTCAATGAAACCATACGAGACGAAGCGGGAATGTTTGAAAATATCCCACAAGAAATTTCCGGTTTTTTCAACAAAAATTGGCCGAGAAAAAAAATGTGTTGCATTACTTATTGAACTGCCCTCGTACATGCAAATCATTTTTAAACCTTTTAATACTATTTTATTATTATTTCACATATTATAATTATTGTTATTTCTTAGACAACAGTGACGTAATAAATACTGTGTGTGTAGAACACTTTTCAGGTATAGGAGAGATCCTGCCATACCTAATCCGATCACGTTAAACAAATAAATACAAATGTATCGAGATTTTGAGTTCTACTGTTCCAAACAGTCCTAGACAAAAATATTTTCTATGGAGTTAACCTAAGATAGGGGAGAGAGTGTGGCAGATATGATACGCGAGTTGGGATGGAAGTCATTAAAGCAAAGACGTTTTTCGCCGCGGCGAGATCTATTTACGAAGTTTCAGTCACCGACTTTCTCTACCGAATGGGAAAATATTTTGTTGAGCCCAACCTACATAGGTGGAATGATCATCAAAATAAAATAAGAGAAATCAGAGCTCGAACAGAAAGGTTTAGGTGTTCGTTTTTCCTGCGCGCTGTTCGGGAGTGGAATGGTAGAGAGATAGTGTGATTGTGGTTCGATGAACCCTCTGCCAAGCACTGAAATGTGAATTGCAGAGTAGTCATGTAGATGTAGATGTAGATATGTTGCTGGTTTGATGTACCCTGTCGCATCTCGAGTGGCCCGCTAAATCATTCTATCTTAATCCTACAGAAAACGTTTGGAAGTAGTTGAAACAGCGAGTGGAACACGACAATCAATATCCGCTCAATTTTTGAGCTCTATAAGATTTAATCATCAATTACTTGCTTCAGCTGGATATGATATGCATCAAGAATCTTGCGGACACTCTACCTCGCCGAGCTGATGCTAGAGGTGGTGTTACCTGGTACATGCCTAATGTCATATACACTGTCCAGGCACATTAATGTCACCACCTGTAAAAAGCCTGAGTAACTTACCTTCTACAGCGCCGATCACTGCGAGAGGTGCAGGAAGAGAGCCAGTGATGTTCTGAAAGGTACCGACAAGGATGTGGAGAAATGCCGACCTCAGTTCAGTGGCCAGCTGATCCAGGTTTCTGGATTGAGGATTCGTGCTGCAGTAGCGTGTTATAAGTAGTCACACAGATTCTCGATTGGGTTTTAGTCAGAAGAGTTTGGTGGCCAGGGGAATAGACTAACCACACCCTGGTGCTCTTTGAACCGAGGGAGTCACACAAGTACACTGCGAACTGTGTGACACCGTTAATTGTCCTGCTGGTAAAATTTATCGTGCCGAGGAAAAAAAAGTGAGTGTAAGGGAAGCGGACGGGGGTGCATGGTCTACGGAATGACGATGTCAACCAGGTCATACCGCGGAAACAGTCCCCAGGCCATGACGAATCCTACTCCAGGCTGTACCCTTCTGACGATTGCTGCAGGGTGTTTCCTTCCAGATGTTTCAAGCCGTAAATGTCAACAGCCATCTGTCCGAAGGAGCATAAAACGTGATTCATCTGAAGAGACCACCTGTAACCCCTCAGTTGACGTTCAGGTGCGGTATTAGCGTGTAAATTTCAGCCTTTGCCGCCAACGAACATCAGTCCACAAGGGTCCATGGCCGATGCGCCTGCTGTGGAGACCCGCACGCGGGACATTCGCCGTACGGTCACTGAGGAACACTATTAGTAGCTCCTTGGTTCGTCTCAGTTCAAACGTTGGACGTATATTCGCTACACACATCTTACGTGCTGTTTGATTCAATGTAGCGAAATCATCCCGTATGTTTGTTACAAAATTTAAAATTAACACAGAGTTGGACGTGCACCATGTGAGTACCGTTCTTTTCACTGGATAACTCCTTGTCCAGCCGTCATTTACCCCTATGATCTATGGCACGTGATGCACCACAGCTGCCTCAGTGCCGGTATTGGGTAGAGCCATTTTCCATGAGCGGTGTACTTTACCCTGTTTACAGACTTAGCCGCTTCGGAGATGCTTCCACCCTTCTCCTTTTACCAATGATCATGTTCTTTTGGCTGCCAGATAAATTGCTCTATTTCCTTATTATGACAATGAGTGCACCGTCTTCCTCGTCCCTTTATATGCTTTTTATACGATCCACTGCTAATGCTGCCACCTTATGCCTGTGAGGGATTTTTGTACGTTGACGTCGAACATAGGCGATGTCGCATTAATGTTTTTGAAACTGTAAAATAAGTACACAATTTGTATTGTAAAATTCACTGTAATGTTAATTAAACACTATTGTATCTCTCAGGAAAAATCCGACCTGAATAGCCAGAGATACAATCTGCCTTGGCCCACAGAGGAGAGCCGAGCGGGGTAGCCGCACGGTCTAGGGCGTCTTGCCATGGTTCGCGCGGCTCTCCGCTTCGGAGGTTCGAATCCTCCCTCGGACACGGGTGTGTGTGTGTGTGTGTGTGTGTGTGTGTGTGTGTGTGTGTGTGTGTGTCGTGCTTGGCGTAAGTTAGTTTAAGTAGTGTGTAAGCATAGGGACCGATGACCTACGCTGTTTGGTCCCATAAGCCCCTACCACAAATTTCCATTTTTCCAAAAAGGACAAGTTGGCTCGCATCATTAATTAGGAATCTACTGCTGCGGTCTGGCGTGAGCGAGAAGATGATACCTGAAAGTAAGTGTCTAGAAGGACAAGCATTTGCTTGGAATTTGCGTATCAATCTAAATAAAACATTAAGTGTATATAGAGTAATGACGTGTATTAAATATGAGTTACCAATGAGATGAGGAAGCATCCTGCATCTGGAATCAGCAAGCCGAAAGGCCGTTACAGTTACAGTAACTAAATTACAGCTGTAGTAATTAAATTTACCTTGGTACCATCGTAAGGACTAACTGCCTGCAGCATACATTTCAGAGACTCAGTAACAGTTGTAACAGCGTCAGGGGTGCAGACACCATTGTATGCCAGGATGATCGATTGAGGACGGCGTTCAGGATAATGGGTGCGCATTACCAGTTTGCTGGTGACCTTTTAATGAGAAATGTTTCATTAGCAGATATCATGTTTATTCATTGAGACACTGGTATAAAGGCTGTTGGCAGTTGACTCAAAGGCGTGGCGAAGCCTGCGGTGACAGGGGGCGTTTTTGGTGGTCTTGCGCTGTAACCATTCCCCAGCGGCGCTGCGTCAGACGACGATGCGGCCCGGTCAGCTTGGTGGTGGATGTGTTTGGTCAGTGGCGAAACGTGCTGGTGGACGAAGCTCACAGTGTAGTCAGCAGCTTAGAGGCGGGGCGGCAAGGCGCCTTGAACCCACCCTCTCTTCGAAGTACGAGGTGTGGCTAGAAAAAAACCGGACTAGTACTGGTGAAACAATAAAACGAATGCAATAAGGCTGAAAGTCGCGTGGCCTGTCACGTGACTCTCGCTCCGCCTAATGCTCGAGTTTCATCTGCCTCCTGCACTCAGTCTGCCCGTGGCGTCTGTTTTAAGTAGTTGACGTTTTGTCTGTGCGTCGAAAAATGTTGAGTGTACAGAAAGAACTGCGTGTTAACATCAAATTTTGTTTCAAACTAGGAAAATCTGCAAGTGAAACGTTTGTAATGTTACAACAAGTGTACGGCGATGATTGTTTATCGCGAACACAAGTGTTTGAGTGGTTTAAACGATTTAAAGATGGCCGCGAAGACACCAGTGATGACACCCGCACTGGCAGACCATTGTCAGCAAAAACTGATGCAAACATTGAAAAAATCGGTAAACTTGTTCGACAAGATCGCCGTTTAACAGTCAGAGCAGTGTCTGAGTTAACAGGAGTTGACAAGGAAAGTGTTAGGCAGATTCTTCATGAAAGTTTCAACATGAACAAAGTGTGTTCAAAAAGGTTCCAAAGTGTCTCACAATTGAACAGAAGGAACGCCGAAGAACGATTTGTTCTGACATCCTGATCCCACCTCCTTACAAAATCGATGCATTGGAAAACTCCTGGTTCTCCACGACAAAAAAAAGCACGAATGTCAAAATCGAATTTCAAGGCAATGATGATTGTTTTTTTTTTTTTTTTTGACATCAAAGGGATTGTGCACATTGATTGGGTACCAGAGGGACAAACAGTGAATCAGCATTACTACATTAGCGTCCTGGCTACCCTACGTGAGCGAGTACGGAGAAAACGGAACGATTTGTGGAGAAAAGAGTCATGGATCCTTCACCAAGACAATGCCCCAGCTCACAGTGCGTTGTCAGTGAAGACGTTTTTGGCAAAACACAACATTCCCATCTTAGGTCATCCACCCTACTCACCTGATTTGGCCCCCTGTGACTTTTTTCTTTTCCCTAAAGTCAAGTCAGCTTTGAAAGGAACTAGATTTGAGACTGTTGAAGCAGTAAAAGAAAAAGCGACGGAAGTAATGTATGGACTTACCGAAAATGATCTGCAGCATTGCTATGAACAGTGGAAAATTCGTATGGAGCGGTGTAGAGACCGAGGAGGAGAGTACATCGAAGGAGATAACATGAAATTTTAAATAATTGTAAATAAATGTTTTTTCCAGCATCAGTCCGGTTTTTTTCTAGCCGCAGTGTCAGTGGCCTAACAGACGTGAGTCTGGTGTCTGGCACTTCAGAGGAAGAACAGAGCGTGGACGCTGGACGCGTGGCAGCTCGGGCAGTGGGTCAGGAGCAAGCAGCGCTGGCTGACTGGTGGGAGCCAGTCAGCTTCCACCCCAAGAACCCTGGCAGACACCCAGTGGTCTGTTGTGTCTCCCTGGAGGTGGCACCAGCTGTGTGGTGCTACTTCAAGCCCCAGCAGCGTCAGGTCTAGTTGCGGTCCTGTAGACCAGCAGATACTGGTGGTAGCAGTTAGACAAGGCCGATTGGTCTTCAACAGGTCGTCAGGTGGCATGGAGCACGTCATGGTGTTGGAAGCAGTCAAAGACAACTCCAATCTGGAAATTTATGGTAAGGATTATGGGACAAAACTGCTGAGGTTATCGGTCCCTAGACTTACACACTACTTAATCTAACTTAAACTAACGTACTCTAAGGACAACCCATGCCCGAGGGAGGAATCGAAGCTCCGACGAGGGGGAGCCTCGCGAACCGGGACGAGACGCCATAGACCGCACGGCAGAGACAACATAAGAAACTGTATAAAAAATTCTCGGACTTCTTGTCACGTCGCTTCATGGTAAAACTCGAGCTTTCGACGATTATTGGTTCAAATGGCTCTGAGCACTATGCGACTTAACTTCTGAGGTCATCAGTCGCCTAACCTAAGGACATCACACACATCCATGCCCGAGGCTCGACGATTATTTCCATTCGTCTTCACCATAAACAGCTAACTATCCTGCTTCTGTAGTAGTCATATACAGCACGTAGACGGCTTGTAATTGATCGGAAATTACGTAATGCTGTCGCAGATGTAGCCACAGCTCACACTGTAGCGTAAACATCGCGACGAATATCTCTGCCTGTTCTCTGCGTAGAGCGGTCGCTTCCACGCACCGCTAAGATTATTGTTCGCTGTCACGGTAGAAGTTCCGACACATTCTTATTTCTATCGCCCCGTTAGTTACAGGATCTCAGTACGTTTGAGCATGGGGAAAAACTTTCATTTCGTCAAACAATTTTTTGTATTTATTTGTAGGACTGTGTTCAGCAAATGCAGATTTCTCCAATACTCGATTTTTAACACGCCGTTGATATTCTACGCAGTAGTCGAAAACGGTACGGATGGACTGACCGATGTAATTGTATCCGCACAAGGGATGTTATCAAACCAAGGAATCCTGAAGCATCCTGCCTCGGGCATGGATGTGAGTTATGTCTTTAGGTTAGTTAGGTTTAAGTAGTTCTAAGTTCTAGGGGACTGATGACCTCAGAAGTCTCATAGTTCTCAGAGCTATTTGAACCAATCCTGAAGCCGAAACTGTCCTTAACAAGCTGTAGCAAGTCCTTTATATTCTTAGGAAGATAGGTCTTATACTTCGACTCCCCAGGACTCTCTCAATGTACTGCCGCAGAAAGGAAGCAGTTTAGAATGCCCGTTGCTCCTGACGAAAACGAAGGAGGTAATCGTCGAAAGCTCGAGGTTTTACCCTGAATTGACGCAGAAACAAATCTGAGAATTGTGTAAATTGAAGGGGGATGACTGCTATCAGCTGCAGCGGGACATTAAGAGTAATCAGCGGTGACAGGCGAAAATGTGTACCGGACCGGGATACGAACCCGGGATCTCCTGCTTACTAGGCAGGTGCGGTAACCACTGCGCCATCCGGGACACAACTGCTCGGACTATCTCGGCACTCTCGCTTCCCACGCCCGGGTTCCCGGGTTCGATTCCCGGCGGGGTCAGGGATTTTCTCTACCTCGTGATGGCTGGGTGTTGTGTGCTGTCCTTAGGTTAGTTAGGTTTAGGTAGTTCTAAGTTCTAGGGGACTTATGACCACAGCAGTTGAGTCCCATAGTGCTAAGAGCCATATCTTGGCACTCCTCACAGCCGGTCCACACTCCCACCGAGCGCCACCTACCGTAGTCCCTCTCCTTTATACACCTGTTAGCTACTCAGAAATTCCCATAGGAGGCCTGGCGTATTTGTGAATTCGCACTGAGGAAAGTGAATCCATGCCAAGCTAGGCTTATGAATTATTTGAATGCATGGTTGAAACCTGGTAGTCAAGGGAAGGCAGGATTCGGTTACGATTGTGAACGGGACCGTAATCAGTTACTATTGGTTGCTTTTTACACTTACAATTTATTTTAAACCAGTAATTCCAGATTCAACAATAAATAAAAATACCACACGTTATTAATGAAGGAATAAACAACAGTGTAAATAATAGCGTTTTCAGTGAGTTACAACTTAGCAAATCACCATTCAATACAAATACAACAGATAATGTTTTATAATCAAGCCACTGTGATCTATGCAGAAGACCTTGCAAGCGAGAAATGGCAATAAATTAAGAATTGTTTAAAATTCGCTGCAATTTACAACTGACAGGTATTGAAATATTAAAGGTAAGTTGCCGCAAACACAGCAGAAGGCATCAGACGCCAGGAATGGGGTTAAATAAGGATTTAACGATTACTACTAAAAAAACAAAAAAAAAAAACAAATTAGAATCTTAAGGCAAATGACCACAATCACGGCTGAAGGTCTTACACGCCAGGAAAGGCAATATATAAAAAATATAGAAACCTGCGGTAAAACAGCAAATACAGTACCAAAGGTTAATTAAAAACAAGCAATTGATCACCAAACGAGTGACATAAGATGATAGTAAACTTTGTAACACAACCCTTAACATCCACTGAACACTACACTGTTAGATTTATTCCATAAGGCAACCAGAACTATTAACTATACATAAATACCCTTTAATGTAGGCATTACAGGGTACTGGAATAAATAATACAATAATGAAACACAAGAACCAGTACATAAGTTCCTTAAAGGGTACTGAGGCAGATTATACCCGCAGAAGGCGTGGACTGAAGGTGCTTTACGCTGAACAACTGGCCATCAGATAAACCAAATGCAACGATGGAACAATACACCAAAGCCGGAACCGGCGGTCTGCACTACGCCCCCAGAATGCTGTGTTTAGAGGGCCCGGACCGAGAAAGGAATCACTTCCACCAGAGTAGAAGAATCACCAATCGACCTACAATCAAGAAAGCTGCCAAAACTACACGCCTTACCGGACAGCAACGGCAAGGCGAGGAAACGTACACTGCCGTTACACTCACTAACCCCCAGGGCAGGTAACTGGGGCGTTAGCGGCCACCAGGCAAGGAAAATTAGCGCTGGTTGAACTTAACAAATTGTAAAAAATTGAACGCAGTAAATAGTAATAAGAAGTCGAGGAAAGCTAATTAGATCCGCCTTCCCCAAGCACTCCACTCGCTGCTCTTCGCCTCGGCGACACTACGAGCAGTTCAAAAAAATGGTTCAAATGGCTCTGAGCACTACGGGACTTAACATCTGAGGTCATCAGTCCCTAGGCCTTAGAACTACTTAAACATAACTAACCTAAGGACATCACACACATGCATGCCCGAGGCAGGATTCGAACCTGCGACCGTAGCAGTCGCACGGTTCCAGACTAAAGCGCCTAGAACCGCTCGACCACTGTGGCCGGCACTACGGGTAGTTACACGAACGCAAGTCACTGGAGAATCACGAGATATCACAATGGTGGAGGTTTCTCTACTTGGATTGAAATGCACTATCTTAAAGGTTGCTGGATCCAGTTTACGACGAGGTCGTACACCCACGTGCCCTTCCACCCGGCAGTCCACGCGTGCCGCCAGCGGTCCCGGAGTGTTCTGGGCTGTGCGGACCTAGCTCCTCCTTAGTCCCCAACCGAACTGGGCCACTCACACGACCCGGAAAAAAACAACGACGTCGTCCCAAAGACAGGTGGCTACAGCATGTGGCCATCCTCTGCCACTAACAATCCTTAATCCTATAAATGAGATGTAAACCCTGTGTTACACAGGTTAAGGCCAAGAAAAAGAAGTAGATGTTTTAATGAAACTTTCTCATAGTTCAACTGGAAGGAACCCATACCTTTACGTGTTGCTAGGACTGTCTTTATCACCAATACACAGCGTGGCTTGGATTCTGTCTTTCTGTACTACAGTGTCTGACGGTGGCTTTCCGGACCGGCACACTTCAAATTCCCCGACAATCACTTGCTCTGCAGCATTGGCTCCTAGACGGGGCGCGGCAAGAGGACAAGATGCATATGGCGATTCGCCACTGTTTGTTTGTTTCAAGCGGTTTTAAATGTTGATCTGCGTAAGTGAAGAGATGCTTTGAAAACTCACTGGGATTGCATATTGTACGAATCAGTACCAAACTGTTGCTGTTGGGTGAGTACAGTAATTTCATTAGTTGTCGATTAACTAATCAGACCTTTGATAGTAACCTTTTGCTTCATTTACGTAGCAAAGAAGTCTGAACAGTGGTCCATGTATGAAAATTTTTCCAATGAACCACTCTCACATGCTACAGCGCTAATTTTTCCGTATCGCTGCAAAACGTCAGTAAGTTCGGCAGATGAACTGACATCACAGTACGTTACTGTAGGGGCTAGCTACCAGTCAGCTTGGTGTGTGTGTGTGTTTTGTAACAGCTCTGAGGTCATAATAGTTGGCCAGGGTCGCAACTGGATGTTTAATTAAAGGCTACCCGACTTCCGCCATCACCGGCTCCTAGTTGTCACGGGGAAATCGGGGAATGTTTTAAATACACTGGTGTGCAAAATTAATGCAACAAACTACTATCTCCTCGTCCTGTGTCCAATTCGCGATATAATCATACAAACTGCCAACAGATGTTACGATCGTGTTCTGCATGGAAGATGGCATCCCGATCAACGGACAACCACGCCATCAGTGACGTCAGGGAGCCTATCAAGTGAGGTAGTGTCTGAATGGTAGTCCCACAACCACAGTAGCTGTGTACACAGTCACAGATGGCCCAATCTGTCACAGAGGAGATGTCTACAGACTCTCTGCTGTGGAGGGGCATAGGAAGAATGGAAGCAGGAGAGTCGCAAACTGATGTGGCTCGATGGCTTAATGTGAATCGTTTTGTTGTTTCTCCGATGAGGCGACAGTTCATAGAGCCTGAAACTGTACCTCGCAGACTAGGACGGCGCCGACTACGTGACATCAGAAAGAGCTGACCGTTATTTGGATGCAAGGGCACGACGGTACAGACTTAGTACTGCATTGCAACTGGCATCTGACCTCGCAGCATCCCCTGAATGTGTTATATCGAGGCAAACGGTGTACAGAAGGTTTCAGCACAATGGTCTTTATTGTTGGATACTTGGCTGTCTGTTAACCTCTGGCGTGTCTTCAAAGAAGGGAACGTCTAGAGTGGAGCCGTCAACATGCCACCTGGACGATCGAACGGTAGGTCTTTATTTTTTTTTTTTTTTTTTTTACGAACGAGTTACATTTCTTCATGAAACTGTACGGGCGATTCAGCAAGATTTAACTGCTGTCAGGTACGGTGAGGAGATCTTGGGATCCCATGCGCGGCTGTTGCGAGGTGCTGTTGGTCCAGACTTCGTATTGATGGACAATAATGTTCGACATCAAAGTACACGGGTGGTTGATATTGTTTTGGAAGCGAAGGATACTGTATGCAGGGCGTGGCCTGCTTGCTTTCCCGATTTGAATCCCATAGAGCACGTCTGGGACGCACTACGGAGGCGGGTTGCATCAAGTCAGCATCCACCACCATGACTTGTGAGCAGCTCCGCAGGAAGAATGGGCGTCATTGGCTCAACATGAGATTCATGACATCATTCACAGCATGTCCCGTCGCTACCACCCCTGTAATTCTGTTAAAGGTGATCACAACCATACTGAGCATATTAACCAGTTGTCAGAATGTATGTGCAAATCCGTTTATAGCGTTTTGTGGCAAAATAAACGCAACTTTGCAAAATTTCCGTTGTCTAATCTCTGCAACTTTTAGGCTGAGGGCAACAGTAGATCTTGATGATGAAAATATTTTTTTCCTATTTCACTTACTAATGTCTTGTGGCAATATATTCCGGGACAACCCTTCTTTGTGGAAGAAACTACTTGTTCCACAGTGTTACACAATTTAATATCTGTTGTGCAATACATTTACACCAGTGTAAATGTTATGAAGACTCATCACACTTCGAAAATAACTGTAACTTTCACAAATGTAATATTAGAATGGAAAATAACATGCATTATCTGTCACTCAGTTTCATTGAACGGGAAAGGAGTGACACATGCAGCCATAAGTCTTTCATTCCTTACGAAGCGATGTCAAGAATCTTATAGATAACAAATTACCTTCGATCAAAAATTTAAATCATTTCTGCATGACATCACCTCCTACTCCACAGAAAAATGTCTCGATATGTACTATTCCATTGTGTATGTGTGTGTGTGCGTGTGTGTGTGTGTGTGTGTGTGTGTGTGTGTGTGTGTGTGTGTGTGTAGAGGGTGAACCATCTACAGCTTACACCGCAAATGTTGCGGAAATGGAAAGTGCTATTGATATGTGCTTTTCAGAAATGGACTATCAGGCAGGAGATAGTGTTGTTAGCCAGTCAACAGACTGTAACAATTTTTTGTGCAAACACATACTTTTTTAAATGGGACAATGCCTATTGACATTAACAAACTAAAAGTAGGGTAAATTAGAATGTCATAGGTGTTTCCTGCAGGATTCTTGTGCGAGTAGCTTACGAGAAATCGTATTTTGAAAAGTTCCCACACGCGGACATTTGTACGACACCTGTGGTAACACACACTAAAGAATAATACAGGTGGATACTAGTTATGTAGATTCTGACCAGTAACGAGGTAACCGATCATCAAACGTTGTATTGAAAATGACCACCGGCAGCGGCAATACACACTTCCAGTCCGATGTGGAACGACTGTTGCACATGTACAAGGATTTCAGTGCAGATATCAGAGCAGGCTGAAGTCGTTGCATATCATCTGGTGTAGTTGGTATGCCCACGTAGAGAGCATCTTTCAGCTTTACCCACTGAAAAAAGTCCACACGTATCAAATCTGGGAATGGCCAGAACAAAGTACAGGTCTTCTGCGTCCTATCCAACGATTTCGAAGCAGTTCATGAAGACGTGCTGTAGTACCGCGTGAACTATGGGCCGGACAGCTATAATGTTGGCACCACAGCTTCTCCTTCTCCGCGGAGAAACGTTTTCTAGCGTCTATGGAAGACTGTTAGGACGCTGCGATACTTGGGTGCATTCAGTGTTCCATCTTTGAAAAACGGGACTATGAGCAGATGGTTCAGTATCCCACACTACACGATTACTCTAAATGGACCTGACAAAGCCAAAGGGAATTTTCAACAGCTCCATAGTGCATGTTGCGACATTTTACGTGGCCGTGATTGGAAACTCTGACTTCATCACTAAACAAGATTTATGATACATGTGTAGTATCCCGTCATCATGCTTCCCTGCTGTTCTTGATGGAGAGAAATGTGATAGGAATGGAATCTACTTCGATTGAGAATGCGTAGGACACTTGCCTCACTCACACCACTTCCACGTGTGATTGCGCGGGAGGTAACGTGCGGATCAACTGCAACAGCAGCAAGAAAATTAATATTCTCCTCTTCTATGGCCACTTGTTTCCTTCTCTTTGTCTAGATGTTGCACTACCACCTTCACGTAACTAGTTGAAGAAGTTGATAATAATTGCCGAGGTGGTTGACGTCTATTGGGATATCTTGTCGCATACACCGTACAAGAGCGAGCTGCAGTTTCCCTACACTCTCCATACACATTGAGCAAAATGGCTCTGAGCACTATGGGACTTAACATCTTAGGTCATCAGTCCCCCCACATTGAGCATGTCGTCTTTTTCTGCATTGGCAAATGCCTTCGTCTACTCACGACTTCTGGTTTGACTTTGACACACTAATTGGCTAGCATGTCTCAGCGCACTCAAGGAACACACGAGCATAATGTAAGCTAACATAGCAACATCGTATCTAGCAACCACGCTTATTGAATGGCACAAACAAGCGTCTCGTAAACGACTCACACTAGAATCCTGCAACACACCCCACTGACATTCTAATTTACCCTACTCTTAGTTTGTTAATGTCGATAGGCATTGTTCCATTTCAAAAGTGAATGTTTGCTTAAAAAATACACTTTCTAAGTGTTATTACAGTCTGTCTATTGGCTAACAATACGATCTCCTGACTACCAAATCATTCTGTGATAACCGTAAATCTACATCTACAAAGATACTCTGCAAGCCACCGTACGCTGCGTGGTGGAGGGTATGACTACTAGTAATTGCATTTCCAGTTTCACTCGCAAATAAAGCGAAGAAAAATATCTATAAGCCTCCTTACGACCCTTAATTTCTCGTATCTTATTTCTTCATGGTCCTCACGCGTAATTTATGTAGGCAGCAGGAGAATCGTGTGGCAGTCAGCTTCAAATGTGGGTTCTCTCAATTTTATCAATAGTTTCTTTAGAAAAGAACGTCACCTTCCCTCCAGGGATTCGCATCCGAGGTTCCGAAGCATCTCCGTAACACGTACGTGTTGTTCAAACAAATCTAGCAGTCCGCCTCTGAACTGCTTCGATGTCTCTCTTATTAGACCTGATATGAATCCCAAACACTCGAACGGTACTCAAAAATAGGTCACAGCAGCATCCTGCATGCGGTCTCCTTTACACACCACACCTTTCTAAAATTCTCCCAATTGACCGAAGTCCACCATTCGCCATCCCTACCACACTTCTCAAATGCCTGTTCCGTTTCATATCGCTTTACATCGTTTCGTCCAGATATTTAAACGAGTTGACTGTATCAAGAGGGACACTAGTAATACTGTATCCGAACATTACAGGTTTGTTCTTCCTACTCATCCGTATGAACCTACATTTTTCCACACTTAGAGCTAGTGCCATCCGTCACACCAACTAGATATTGGTGCCATCCGTCACACCAACTAGATATTGCTGCCATTCGTCACAAGAATTACATATTTTGTCAAAGTGGTCTTCGTACAGTTACTCAGCTTCGACACCTTACCGTACACCACCACGTTATCAGAAAACAACAGCAGATCTCTGCCCACCCTGTCCGCCAAATCATTTATGTATGCAGAGAACAACAGCGGTCCTGTCACACTTCCCTGGGGCACTCCTGACCATACCCTCGTCTCTGACGAACACTCGCTGTCGCGGACATCACATTGCGTTCTATTACTTAAGAAGTCTTCAAGCCATTCACATATCTGTGAATTTATTCCGTATGTTAGTTAGCAGCCTGCTATGGACCACTGTTACAAATACTTTCCGTAAATCTAGAAATATGGAATCTGCCTGTTGCCCTTCATCTATAGTTCGCAGTGTATCATATGAGAAAGAGGCAAATTTAGTTTCGCATGTCCCTTGCTTTCTAAAACCATGCTGATTCTTGGACATAAGCCTCTCATTCTGGGGAGCGTTAAATATATTCGAACTCAGAATATTTTCAAGGATTCTGCAACATATCGAAGTTAGGGATATTGATTGGTCCGTAATTTTGCAGATCCGTTCTTTTACCCTTCTCATGTGCTGGAGTTACCTGCGCCTTTTTCCAGACACTAGGTGAGAGATTCACGATAAATGCAGGCTAGGTAATGGGCCTTGCAATAGAGTACTCTTTGTGAAACCGAATTGAGATTCCATCCGGACTTGGTGATTTACTTGCTTTCAATTCTTTCAGTTGTTTCTCTACGCCAGGGATGCTTATTATTGTGTCGTTCATACGTGAGTCTGTACGATGGTCAAATGACGGTATGTTTGCACGATTCTCCAGTGTGAACGATTTCTTGAACGTGAAATTTAAAATTTCAGCTTTCGTTTTGCTATCTGCGACTATCACACCAGTCTGGTCAACATGGGACTGAATGGAAGCCTTAGTCCCGCTTCGCGATTTTACATGCGATCAGAATTTTCTCTGGTTCTCCGCCAAATCTTTTTCTAAGGTGTGACGGTGGTAGTTGTTGTATGCTTCACGCATAGATCTTTTCACAGACGCACGAATCTGTACTAACCTCCGCTTGTCGTCATTTGCGCTTTATCTTCTGAAACGAGAGTGCCCTCAGCCTCTGCTTCCTCAGAATCTTCCTAATTCCGTTATTAAACCACTGTGGATCTTTTCCATCCTTGATCCACTTACTAGACACATAACTCCCCAGACCATGATTTACAATATGCTTAAACTTTCTATGAGGTTTCGGGATTGCAGCCGAATCATGATGACTTTTTGCTACTTTTTATATTTCGTCTGGCAACCGTTCAGCCATCTTCAGGTGTGCACCACTAGAGTCTGCTAGTTTACACTGTCGGCTCCATAGAAAAAATTGGCAGGAGCGTCCTCTACCGAAATCCGCTCCCTCTGCAAATACTGTTCCATTCGTGGCGCCCATGCACATGCGTAAAGGTGAAACTATATGTCCGCCCTCTGTCGGAACGCGCACTCGCGGAGCTAAAAGCAAACGTCAGATATTGTCAGACGTATAATTATGGATAAAATGTTTTCTATGAGAAGAAATAAAGGAGATCAATGGTTCCCAACTCTTGTCCAGTTGAAAGCCGACGTCACAATTTATAAGATCTTGTGTTACACGTATTTCCACAGATCTTTGATTACTGAATCTCAAAAGGATCTCGCCGGGGCAAAGATCTTTGTGGCTGAATAATCCGTAGAGCGTCCTGTGGTAATATTATGCTCAGCTACGCCTGACTTTTGAGCTGCCAAAGGCGTGTGTGGCGCTCATATTCAAAGCACCTATCTAAACTTTGCCACACTGGCAAGGAATTTTGTAAACTGTATTTTCTAAACTCTATAAGTTGATGTTTCCTTAGGATCCTGCGTACTTTAGACGAAAGGCTGTCGACATACGGAAGGAATGCCCTGGGCTTGATGTTATGGTTGGGTGGTCATGTTCCTTCGTCTTTAGTGCTGCGTTAATCTGAAGCGGAGAGTAACCATTATTTTTGAACACCAACTGAAGAAGTTCTGGCTCCTTTGTAAGGCTGTCTGCACCAAAACCAGCATGTACCTGGTGCACCAATGTTCTAAGGACGGCGGTAGTTTGTGAAGGGTGATGGCAACTCGACACTTGCGAATAGAGGTTTACGGTAGACAGAATGCCCTAATGACATATCCACTTTATTACTAACCAAGAAGTCCAAAAACGGTAAGCAAACATTCTTCTCTATATCCATTGCAAATTATATTGTTATCGATTGGATTCAGATGCTGCATTTAACATGACAGATCTTCTTCACCTCGTGCCACACTGCAAAAGTGTCATCTGCATATCGCCAGAAGACTCTCGATATAGGTTCTGCCTAATCAAGTGCCCTTTCTTTAAAGTCTACCATAAAATGTTTGCTAATAGGGGGAAGAGAGGACTGCCAGTGACAACACCGTCAGTTTGCTCAAAATATTCATTGTTAAATAAAAAGTAGTTTGAAGACTGTCCGTGAACGAATTACTGACGAGTAACAAAGCGTCCATAATGGGAACCTTAGTGGAAAGTGAGATGACATCGAAGCTCACTAATAAGTCAGCTTCATTGAGTTGAAGTGGCTTGAGTCTATTGATAAGGCCAGCAATGTTGTGAACGTAACACTCGCACTTCCCCACAAAAGGTCTCAGTAGAGAGGCCAGATGTGTTACCAGTCATACGCGGGGGCGTCGATATTACTGACGACCGACCATAACGGAACCTCTTTCTTTTATGAATCTTTGGAAGGCCATATAACCTCGGTGGCACAGAACTACGAGGTCTTAATCTTTTGGCCACTTCTTGCGGAATAGAAGAAAAATTTAGTAGTGCTTACTTTTTCATTTCCTCTTTCCCTGTGGGGTCTTCCGGTGCATGAGTTCACTCAATAAGTTATACATCTTCTGTTCATAAACCTCACGTGTCGACATCATGATGACGTTCCCATTTTCGCTGGTAGGACCATATTGTGACAGTCTTCTCGTAGCTTTAGTAGCCCTTTCCATGGCAGAAATGTTGCTCTTGTGAGGTGGAGCTTCCGTGGGTGCACGACATGTTTTACGTCTTATTTATTGTGCAGCGCCGGCCGGTGTAGCCGAGCGGTTTTAGGCGCTTCAGTCTGGAACCCGCACGACCGTTACGGTCGCAGGTTCGAATCCTGCCTCGGGCATGGATGTGTGTAATGTCCTTAGGTTAGTTAGGTTTAAGTAGTTCTAAGTTCAAGGGGACTGATGACCTCAGATGTTAAGTACCATAGTGCTCAGAGCCATTTGAACCATTTTTCCTCAGCGTCACTAGGAAGATCTCTAACAGTTTTCTCAACAGCAGTAATAAAATCAGTTATAGGCAGGGTTCTCAGCGTAGCGACAAAGTTCCCAAGCACAGGCAGCGTCACATTGTCGAGAACCTTATGTGTTGAAATGAAAAGTATCTTATTGCGGTAACGTTGCTGACAGCCAGGCGAACTTCGAAAACTTTGCCCATAATTCCTCTACATCCTTCTTACTGAAACTAAGTGATGTCAGTTCACTGTCAACGTGAGATGCTAACGACTGCCTATCTGCTCTATGTAGCACAAACTTTCTCCTAGCCTTCTTGACTGATTTATTAGCTTTCGTAATCATAGTTGCTATAATGACATATGATCACTAATTCTCGTTTGTGTACTGACGTTGTCCGGCCTATTTGTGTGTACAAGGTTAAGGATCAATAGCACTTTCCATTTGCGCAGTGTCTGCGATGCACATTTTGCGCGATTCACCCTGTATAATGAGCTCCTCGTCCAGGCCCTATAGGCTCATGGAATGTTGAGCGGCTGTCGCTTTATCCTCTACCATTTGGCGTCATGCGAATGTATTATGGAATGCCATGTGGTTAGCATACCTCTCTCCCGGCTGTTTTGCTGAACTTCCAGAACTCGCAGCTGCTACTTCTCATTCAGATGACTCCAAATTTGGCATCGCGAAGTTCATGTTCCAGTACTCTTCCGAAGGAAAATTCATTGAAAGTTCCGGGTATCGAAACCAGGTCCTCCGCATGGCAGCCATCTGCCCTGACCACTCAACTACGAAGCCGACATATACACAGAAAATAAAGGTAACTTAAAGTTAATATGAAAGAGACTCTGGTGAGCATATTTCCATATATTTAACTGAAAAAGTGTATTAAAACTGTTAACTCACCACGTCACTAGCCCAATTACGTACCAAATTACGTATTTTGAGGCTAAGGCTAATGTTTAGGTGTGTAAATTAAGTAGGGAGACACAAAATATCACTTTACGACAGCCATTTCCTTTAGTCAGATGAGACTCTAGAGGCTCGCTCAACCGAAAACAGTTATTAATTACCTACATGCTCTCAGATTTCTGTTCCATGAGTGGCAAAATCTGCTCGCAAACGTCTCACAATCTTAGTATACAGGTATCCCGTTACCTCCACGAGAGTCTTCTTTGTTACCCAGGCGTGTCTCTTCACATAGTTCGTCTTTTCCATCATTTACTCCGTTTCGCGCTCTTCGAACAAAGTTTGAGACTTGTGCTCTTCCGCATTTGCCAACATGGCGACCGTACTGTCTATCTCGCAACGCAGCGCTGTTCGGCTGTTATACATAATTCATACGACAACGGGCGGGACAAGTTTATTCCTTCCGGTGGTGATTTTATTTCCATAGCTGCTGGCAGGCCAAACTCTCGTAATGAGCTGCCCACAAATTGCACCTACTGTTTCATGGACCTTGATGGATGCCCGGACGCTCACTTCGTCTGAAACTGTCGACAAATCAGGCGAACTACTCCCGCAATTTCATATTCCAGTAGTAGACAGGTCCCCCGTATTACGAGTCGTAGAACTACATGTCAAAGATAATTTTTGTGTGTGTGTGTGTTCCATGAGATTGTAAGCGTTTTCAGAGAGTAATTAGCAGGAGATGAAGTCATCACACAGTGACAGATACATTTGAAGAAACTTTTCATGATACGTGACGATAACCTTACTACAGTATTACTTTCGTGTGATCAATAAGAGTAGATATTTTAGAGAACTAAATGTAAGAGTCATTTTACTATCTGAACTTGAAAATATAATACCCGTCCACAGTGAAAACCCTATCAGAGGAAAGTGACAAGAAAATCGTTGAGCATGTCCTTTACTTTCCATACACTTATCCTACAACATACGTCCCTCGAGCGAATTTACCAGACTGGGATGTTTCTTGAGAACAGCACAATTAACACTGAGACATAGAAAACAATGTTATGTAACCATTCAAATATTCAGATGTGTATGAAATCTTATGGGACTTAACTGCTAAGGTCATCAGTCCCTAAGCTTACACACTACTTAACCTAAATTATCCTATGGACAAACACACACACCCATGCCCAAGGGAAGACTCGAACCTCCACCGGGACCAGCCGCACAGTACGTAACCATTATTGCTGTATTAGAGTGAAAACTGGACTTAAACATACTATCAAAGGAAACAAGTAGAGGTGAAAGAAATGAATTTCCTTCGTTATGTAGCGTGATATTTACTGCTGGACCACAAGACTACAAGAACAGCTGACTTCAGATGACCGCTGGAATAATAATGAAATACGGAAAATCAGACAATTGGTTACAGTACTTGGAGAACATTGCTGGATCCATCATATACAGGACAGATCGTCAATACACACCAGTACGTCAGCGAAGGCTGGGCCGCTCCTGGGAAAGCTGTCATAAGCTGCAACAGGACTAAAAGCCAGATGCAAATGATGATGAGAATGATGATGATGTTGATGACGGCGAACAGGAGTAAAAGTTATATATTTGAACTATACCAACTGACACTACGGCATTTTGCAGGTGCTTCCAATTCGTCCAAAACAGATATAAACACGAAATCAACAAAATCAGCTGCTATAACCAGATGCCTACGTAGCTTAAATGTTTCTCTAGAGCTAACGAGAATGTATGTCTCCGAAATAATTCACATCAATCAAGGAATAACTATGGGAATTAGATAAACAGTTGAGCAAGCCATATTTAGCCTCCAGAGAAAAATGGAACAACAGCGGCAGAACATGATACGACATGCTAGAGACTACATCACCAAATTCATACTGTTGCAGTGCAGACGGAATACCGCGACGCCAAGAAATTTCGGACAACAATGATCCACTCACCGTTACGAAGGCATTTGGCTGACGACTAAGCAGGAGTGAAAACTGCTCCACACGTTATATCACTGTGTGGCAAGACTCTGGTAATGACGCGTTGACGCAGCACTGCGTCATTCGGCTGTGCATCCACCGGCGGCATACAGCAAAACGACGGGAGAGCACTGCAAATAGGCAGATCCACTGGTCTGCGGCAGCAAACTTCGACAAAGGGGTCAGCGAGGATTTCGATGGCAGAGATGTATGTCGGGTCACAGGCCCCCTGCCAGTCAGCCATCGGCCACACTCCTCGGGGTCAGAGGTTCGACGCTGTCGGTGGACATCAATGATGTTTTCGCTTACCTGTCACCGGCTGTTCTAAGCCCTGTAGCTCCTGATTTCAAGAATGCTGCACTAGCTTCAGCTTGCCACTGCCACCATCGACACCGCTCCCATCTGACCACTGTGACCTTCAGGACCGCAAACGCTACACCGACGCCACTCACCGACACCAGGTCACTGGTGTTGTCGGCCATTGGCAAGTGAAAATGTCACTGCACAGCATGCCTGAGAGTATAGCGCATGTGAGGCCTGCTATGCGAGCAACAACAGCCCTACTGCGGCTCAAAGGAAGTTTGCGACCGAGTTCAAGCTGAAGACGACCCGTCCAAGTATGCTAACAATCATGAATTTGATTCGCAAATTTGAGCGAACGGGTAGTGTTGGTGAGAGTTGGCAATGTCACTCGTCCAAAAATGGCGAAAACCCCTGGAAACATCGAGAAGACGCATGCTGTGTCTCGATCCAGTCCCAGGAAATCGATCAGACAATTGAACAACAGGTGAGAAGCAACCAGGAGACAGCTAAAAATTGTTGTTGAAGATCTGCATCTCTTCCCATACAAAATATAAACCCATCAGCCATTATGCCCTAGGAGTCTGGAACAGCGGTTGTGTTTCACCAACACTGTTGCCAACAGGACTGACGAACAGGACCTTGATGTGAACGTGGTTTGATTTAGCAACGAAGCCCACTTTCGTTTGCATGGGTTCGTCAATAACCAAAATTGCCACATTTGGGGTACTGAGAATCCGCATTTCGCGATCGAGAAGTTCCTTCACCCTCATCGGATGCCTGTGTGGTGTGCTGTGTCCAGTCGCGGAATAATCCGTGCAACATTCCTTGATGGCACGGTTACTATCGAACGATACGTGTTTTGGAAGGTGATTTCATCCCCTTACCCAAAATGACCCTGATTTCGATAAGATGTGGTTTATGCAAGATGGAGTTCGATCTCATAGAAGCAGGAGAATGTTTGATGTCCTGGAGGAGCACTTTGGGGATCGCATTCTGCCCTTGGGTATCCAGAGGCCACTGGCGTGAGCCTCGATTGGTCAGCATATTCTTCGTATCTGAACACATGCGACCCCTTTTTGTGGGGCTGTATTAAAGACAAGGTGTACAGCAATACCCCAAAACCATTACTGAGCTGAAAACAGCCACTCTGGAGGTAATCGACAGCATTGATGATCTGACACTTCAGTGGGTTAAGTACCATTTCGCTATTCGTCTGTGCCACATCATCGCCAGAAATGGCAGCATATCGAACACGTTATAACCCAAATCCGAATATCTGCAGTGATGTTTACATGTTGAATAAAGTGTGTGCACGCCGTATTTTGTAACTAATCTGCGTTTTTTTTCATGTAGTTCAATAATTGTTACCATGTATCTCTCCTCTAGCTGTAGTGCGTTATGTGTTATTGTCTCAGGTTTCAAAGCGTCCATTGTGCGGCCGCATTCAGCAGGCTATCACACAAAGAAGCCAACCGTGTGTTTCTGGTGGAATCGGCAGCGTCTGTCAAGTCAGTCGGTAAGCGCTCTGGACAGACACCTGTCGGTTACCGCCGGCTGCATCGCGAGTACAGAAGGCACCTCTCAGCTTTTGCCGAATGGGTAGAGTCAAGCGCACGCCAATCGATCAGGCTGCCTCCTCTCAGGCTGGCACGAGTGACCGGGTACGTAGATCTGGTCGGTGCTCCGAGGACTGCATTGTCATAGTGGTAACTCACATTTTGGGGTTTCTGCTCAGAGGGCATATGCACCAAGGACATTAGATGCACCATGCTAAAGGGGCTAAGTTAGTTGGTTCCACGTACTGTGGATCATTTTGCGCGATAAATCTTTGTTACGTGAAAATAATCATTTTACATTCACATCACAAATTGAAAATTAATTTGTAAATATGGCTACGTTACGAACATTTATGTTTGTTTTCTTTAAATATACAGATATGAATGAGTAATTCCTACCTATCACCTTTTGCACATTACAATATAGAAATTCTTCTCAGGAATAGAAGGAAGAGTCAAGGATAAACTTTTTCAGGTTGTTTTCAGATTTTACCTTTCTGTCTTCTTTGCAGCATTGTGCCCCCTTTTTTGTGCTAATTACAAACATAATATTCAGTAATGAATGCCATTTTTTCTTGTGGTACTGTAATTACGTATATTATCGCTCCTTTCGAAATGTATTGGATAATTTACAACAAACTTCTTGAGGAAGTAAATATAGTGTGAAGCAGCAGTTTCTAACCGCTTAAACATAAATCTACAAGATGAATCTGTGTGAACATCACACATTATTCTTAAGTAGGTTTTTTAGTAATGAGTTAACCAAATGTACTTTCTAGGTTACTCACAATAAACTGTATTCAAATAACGTAAACATAACATTTGCTCATTGACTTCAGGAAAGCAAGTTATCACTTGGCTTGGTCCAAAAATAACAAATAAACAGTGTATTTTCTAAATAAATCTGCAGTGAAATGTTAAATGAGATAAGTCCATCAAACAAGTTTTGTAGTATTTCTGCCTCTGTAGTGTCGCGGAATAGTAAAGAGTTGTAAACGTGGAATATTGTCAAAGTTTCGTTGCCTATGCCGAGAGCCAGAGGCAGTACGTTAGCCAATAGGTAGGAGGATGGCACATATATCGGAATGTGTCGTCACGCAGGGGCAATGGCCTGGTTACACACAACAGGCAAGAGAGAATTGCTTAGCACGCGGGTTTGTGTTAGACGGAGACTTTCGTAGAGTGCAAGACAGAGGTATAGCATCAGCTGTACTGCATTTCACAACTTCGTGTAAGTCTGCCGTAACAACACGTAACTCTGTCGCAAGAACACCTAAGGGGCGAGTACGACAGATGAATCAGCAGTATAAGTGGAACGAATGCGTTAATTAAAAGCGAGCATGACGTCAGGATGTCGCTTGTGCTTCCTTTAAATACGCCAGTTTATTAAGGACACGTTGTAGTAAGGGTGGCCCATCCAGCAGCAGACGTGAGAGGACAGTACCAGCTCTGGTCCTTTCTGCTATTGCTGTCAATCATCAACCCAGTATTAGCAGACATCGTGGCAGACTCGCTCGCCGCCAATGCTGACCACATCAGTGAGCCATCGTCGAGATCGTGCGGGGCCTAGGCCCTGTGCATCCGCCGTCACAACCGGGTGAGCCGACGACTCTGGGGGACTGCAGCCCGCTCCACCCGTCCACCGTGGACGAGCCACCAGGAGGAGCAGGGAAGAAGACGGGGTGGGACACAGTACACTCCGCACTACGAGAACGCCTCTCGTGCCGACAGCGCAGGGACTCCAACCCAGAGCCTCCACGCGCAGCAGCTTTCTGTCTGCAGCCGAGTCGGCGGCCGAGCCGGGTGCCGCCAGCCACGCGCGGCCAAAGTAAGGGGATTCCTCTGCTACGTCACAGCACGCGGCGTTGCGCTAGCAAGACTGGTGCGGCCTGGATCTCGTGTCATCGCTACGAGTCAGCGAGGACTCGGGGAAGGTCGTTGATATCACCAAGCCACATTGTACTCAGCAGGAATAAGGGTATTATGAATTAATAATGTTTCTTTGGCGTTTCTGACGCTTCTACAGCCATTCCTAGCATCTTGACAACTGGAGAGGTCACCGCTCGGCCATCTAGTCCACCGTAGGCTACCGGGACCACCGGGGTGCCTACACCTCTATAATCATTATACTGCTCAGTATTGACACGGTTCACTGTAAGACTGTTTGTACACCTCAGGCAGGTATTCAAAAAATGGCTTCAAATGGCTCTGAGCACTATGGGACTCAACTGCTGCGGTCATCAGTCCCCTAGAACTTAGAACTACTTAAACCTAACGAACCTAAGGACATCACACACATCCATGCCCGAGGCAGGATTCGAACCTGCGACCGTAGCAGTCACGCGGTTCCGGACTGCGCGCCTAGAACCGCGAGACCAGCGCGGCCGGCTCAGGCAGGTCTTACATCACACTTACGAGGTCCCTTTTCTTCTCTGAAGAATGGATTGATCGTCTTGAAATCTTCACTTCATCACCTTTTTTTTCAACTTTCTTTTCATTTTCCATCCCTCATTTTCCGTAAATATCTTTATTACCTGAATTATCGCAGGTGTGGTGGTTTTAATCCGTAAGGAATAACACACATTAACCTTAACTGTGTTAATAATAATATCAGATTCTTGATGAAAGTCAATAAAATAATTGTCCTTCATTTGAACAATTTTAAATGGTTGCTTATTGCGAGCTGTGCTCATTGCATCGTAAGGAACAAAATGCTTCCTCATCTTAACTCTTTTTTTCAATAACTGCAGCTAAAAATCTGTAGCCAGAAAGTAAATATTTGTGTCGTGTTGTCACAGCCAATCAAGAACTTAGAGAGAAACATTGTGATCCGATTTTTGTTCTGAGGGGTATAGTTATCACTCTACATAAGGAGTTCTTTCTCTGACGTGACATCGAGAAGGGAATTTAGTACTTCAAAGAGGCAAGATGATATGTTGTTTGTGCTTCTACCACCTACACCTTCACGCCAAAAACACAGAACTGCATCACTTTTGTTATGTTTATGGATGCTATACTTCTAGCATGACAGCTGTCTTATATAAATACGGCTGAATGCGGTAGAAAGGGAGCAAACGACACCTTTTGCAGGACCACTGACAATGTACAAACATCATTTTCAGATGTACATGAACCTGCACCGTCTTCTTCTTTAATATTCAGCTGTTTTTCCAGTGTTCTTGTAATGTAATTACAACAGTCTTTTGGCCTATGGAAAATCTTTTGTCTTTCCTTTAAGGTGATGCTTCTTACACGTGTCTGTTTTAGGACAACGTGAAAAATGGCAAAAAATATCAGTATATAATATTGCCGATGCACTCTGCTTCCTGTGTATTGAGCCTGTTAATTTTTAGGTCCGAAGATAGATATTCACTGCTTGACTTCTTTAGGGAATAGTGACTAATGTCTCTTGGCACTGAATTTATATGCGCTTTGATTTGCTGTAGCTTATGATCTAAGCAATTGTGAAGACGGGCTCATCCTTTATCATCATGCTATAAAGTATATAATTCTTCTTGTTTTTAGTCAGTATTTATGTTTTTTGTTATTAACAGAACTTGTGTTTACAGACTCGTTTGTGATTACCCAAACCACGTGTAGGGTAAAGAATTCACTCTTAAGCCATGATCACGCTTTCTTTTAGAGTAACCAGTTTTTCTGTTACTTCCCTTTGCTGAATTGTTCGTATTGTTTTCACTATCGATTGTGCCGCTACTACAGACGCGCAAAAGAGAGGCTACAAAACAGTAGAACGAGCGGACCTATATAATCTTTATGTCCAGTACAGGTAACTCGTGTGAAGCATTTTGCACTTGTTCCATTTAGCATGAACAACTCAGAGGAGTCAGATATCGTGCCATCGATTGGCCTTCCCAGAACTTACATTTGCAATAATTGGAGATGGCCCTTTTAGTATGTAAAAGATCTGCTCACGTACCACCTGACAGGGTGGAAATTCAATTTATGCAAAATTGGTGCTTAGCCACTTTAGCATGATAAGTGCTTATTAAGAGATAATATGGTGCTTAGAAGAAATAAGGGCGGATCAAAAGATGGACTGGTCAGCCGTTCCAATGGTAGCTACTCT
Source organism: Schistocerca serialis cubense (assembly GCF_023864345.2). Classification (NCBI taxonomy): domain Eukaryota; kingdom Metazoa; phylum Arthropoda; class Insecta; order Orthoptera; family Acrididae; genus Schistocerca; species Schistocerca serialis. The sequence goes on from NC_064641.1 coordinate 173,615,724, forward strand.
TTCAACTTGGTTGACATTCATGTAAGACTGATACTGCTTCTCTGGATAACCGAGGTTGCTAAGCGCCCGAGTAAATATCTCGTTTCCACGTCTCTAGGCTGCAGGGCTCTTCGCTGGCTACCCTCAGTGCTACGAAGGCGCTAGCGGGTGTGCAAACGTAAACATAAACAAGATGCCACTCACACCCCACCATCCAGTTACAGTTACACCCATGGACTCGTTCAAAAATCGCACTGATGTCTGTCAACAGCGAATAATTAACGTCTATGGCGAGAAACGGAAGACACACTGCCCTTGAATTATCGACAGCGCGCTGCACAGTAATCCCAGTTCCCAAAAGAATAGCCCAGCAATAAGACTGAAACGTCAGATCGAAAGATTCGTTAAGACTCATGCAACACCAACGCACAAAGTCGTTTAATTAAATCTTAGAAAAGGTGGGAAGGAATAACTGCTTCTTAGAAAATTGATCCTTTTCGTAAGCGATATTGCTGGCGATTTTTACTTACCTATCTTCAGTGCCATAAATTGGGAGAGAAAGAGTAGGAAACGTAGGTCTTCATTTGGCTATGAAACTTGTCAGATTAAAACTGATACACGGTTTTAATCTGCCAGGAAGTTTTATATCAGGGCACAGACTGCTGCAGAGTGAAAATTTAATTCTGGAACTTCCTCCATGTCTCCGCAATATATTTTCTTGTAGGAGTGCTAGTTCTGCAAGTTTTTCAGGCGAGCTTCTTTGAAGTTTGGAAGAAAGGAGATGAGGTACTGGAGGAATAAAAGCTGTGAGGACGGGTCGTGCGTTGTGCTTGGGTAGCTCAGGTGGTAGAGCACTTTCCTGCGAAAGGCAGAGGTTCGGAGTTCGAGTCTCGGTCCGACACACAGTTTTAATCTGCAGGAAGTTTCAGCTCAGCATGAAAATTTCACTCTGGATTCATTTGCCTATGTTGGGATCAACTTTCAGCCACAGTGGGTGAATTATAGAATAACAGTCATTTCTTGTTTCAAAACACCTCACATAGTCTTGCAGAATCGTATCGTTCATGAATAGTAGGTCTCAAAAGTGTTCTGCGATAGCCAATTAAATATGGCAAAACTGGAGCTTAGAGTAGCATACCGAATGAAGGTAAGAAGTGTAAGTTATTTCTAGTTCACTCATTGAAAAGTAAATCTTAGCAATGGACTGATTTCGTGAAAGTTTCAATTTTGAACGCATACGATAATTATGATGAACTCATCATCAAAAGCCTGCTCTACCAACACAACAACATAAAATTTATTAAGTAAATAAAATCTCGCTCACTATGTCATTCAGGGAAAGACAGTTAGTATTTTACATCAATATTTTAAGCGAACATTAATAAAAATATTTTACTAATTTAAGTAATACACTCCTGGAAACTGAAATAAGAACACCGTGAATTCATTGTCCCAGGAAGGGGAAACTTTATTGCCACATTCCTGGGGTCAGATACATCACATGATCACACTGACAGAACCACAGGCACATAGACACAGGCAACAGAGCATGCACAATGTCGGCACTAGTACAGTGTATATCCACCTTTCGCAGAAATGCAGGCTGCTATTCTCCCATGGAGACGATCGTAGAGATGCTGGATGTAGTCCTGTGGAACGGCTTGCCATGCCATTTCCACCTGGCGCCTCAGTTGGACCAGCGTTCGTGCTGGACGTGCAGACCGCGTGAGACGACGCTTCATCCAGTCCCAAACATGCTCAATGGGGGACAGATCCGGAGATCTTGCTGGCCAGGGTAGTTGACTTACACCTTCTAGAGCACGTTGGGTGGCACGGGATACATGCGGACGTGCATTGTCCTGTTGGAACAGCAAGTTCCCTTGCCGGTCTAGGAATGGTAGAACGATGGGTTCGATGACGGTTTGGATGTACCGTGCACTATTCAGTGTCCCCTCGACGATCAACAGTGGTGTACGGCCAGTGTAGGAGATCGCTCCCCACACCATGATGCCGGGTGTTGGCCCTGTGTGCCTCGGTCGTATGCAGTCCTGATTGTGGCGCTCACCTGCACGGCGCCAAACACGCATACGACCATCATTGGCACCAAGGCAGAAGCGACTCTCATCGCTGAAGACGACACGTCTCCATTCGTCCCTCCATTCACGCCTGTCGCGACACCACTGGAGGAGGGCTGCACGATGTTGGGGCGTGAGCGGAAGACGGCCTAACGGTGTGCGGGACCGTAGCCCAGCTTCATGGAGACGGTTGCGAATGGTCCTCGCCGATACCCCAGGAGCAACAGTGTCCCTAATTTGCTGGGAAGTGGCGGTGCGGTCCCCTACGGCACTGCGTAGGATCCTACGGTCTTGGCGTGCATCCGTGCGTCGCTGCGGTCCGGTCCCAGGTCGACGGGCACGTGCACCTTCCGCCGACCACTGGCGACACATCGATGTACTGTGGAGACCTCACGCCCCACGTGTTGAGCAATTCGGCGGTACGTCCACCCGGCCTCCCGCATGCCCACTATACGCCCTTGCTCAAAGTCCGTCAACTGCACATACGGTTCACGTCCACGCTGTCGCGGCATGCTACCAGTGTTAAAGACTGCGATGGAGCTCCGTATGCCACGGCAAACTGGCTGACACTGACGGCGGCGGTGCACAAATGCTGCGCAGCTAGCGCCATTCGACGGCGAACACCGCGGTTCCTGGTGTGTCCGCTGTGCCGTGCGTGTGATCATTGCTTGTACAACCCTCTCGCAGTGTCCGGAGCAACTATGGTGGGTCTGACACACCGGTGTCAATGTGTTCTTTTTTCCATTTCCAGGAGTGTATTATGGACAACGAATTGTTTACAATTGATTTCTATCAAAGCCACATTTTTTTCTAAGCTCCAACTGAGACGACAACATAGAACAGACTTCCATATTTTCTATATTTCACCCTTAAGCTACATTATGTCATTCTCTGTTATAAGCACATACGCACAACAAATTTGAGCTGTCTCGCCCGAATAGCACAAGTCTCAATGTGAAGGGAGGGACTGTGAATTCAGTGACGACCTTGGTAAGCTTTTCTTGTTGGTTGGTTCCCGGGTTTCGCGTTAAACGTTTTTCCGTTTGACTAACGGGCAACCTGTAGAGGAACCGCTCACGGCAAACAAGCCAGTTGGCAGCTGATCAAACCGCTCTATCTTGAGGAGCTGCGCCACCAGAATATTCGATAACTGAGATAGACATCCCAACTCGATGCTCCTATGGTAACGAAATTGCTTCTTGCTGTCACGACAACAAGATATTCGTAGAAGTAAACGATAATGAGTGTTATAGAATAACTTAGTGACAAATGTCTCTCTTGCATGCTGTTATTCCCCTAAGTTCCCCCTGAGTTTTGTCAAAGTAACACCTGTTAATTTCATCGTTCATGTAAATCATCCTCAGGGAAGAGACTGTCGCTGTAATATGAGATTATCTCTCGCTGCAAGTATTACAAATGTCTGATATCTTTAAATTAACAAATTCATAAATTTTTATATACATTTACACTGACAATGCGGTCGCTTAAGATCCGTGATCCTAAGAATGTCGCAAGGCAAGAGATGCAAAACATTTTTAGTAATAAGTGGTATAATGCGTATTCAGAAAATCATTAGAAAATTATTTAAGATATATACTATTTTGTATAAAAGGTAGTAACTGAGGTAAAAGTTTTTAATTTTTTCCATTAACTGGTTGTTACATTGCGACATATTTCTCATGCACTTCCCACTCCTAACTTATATAGTTCGATAGGAAGCAGTCAATCGATATCTGATTGACCAAATCGTTAGGTTGCCTGAAATTAACTGTGCTTCTTCGTATAAATTTAATGACAGCTGTTATGTAATTATTTGTCATCATATGAGTCAAGTTTTCTCTTCTAGTCTCTGTACTAATATCCGAACTGTATGATGTTATTGTCATTCGTGTAGCACAAGCAATAATTAAGATGACTTATTCTCAGTGTCAACGGTAAATGCAGTTGTAAATGCAGAATACTCAATTCTACTAACACTTAATGACGTTCTCTGATATGAAAGGTTGCAAATTAGAAAGTGCAACACCATTAAGGCTACCTTAATGGAGATTTGCTATTTTCAATAAAAAGAAATGTACTTTTCTTTGGACGCCCTGGCCCCAGACACTTCAGTTTTCTGAGAGCCTGTCGTTATTAGAATATGATGTTTCACGCACCTTTCGTCGTTTGCAGACTTGCAGTACCGCTGTGCAACACGAAGCTGAAATGCTGTGTTAACGTGCACCAAAATCTTGACGGTTACGTTAAAGGCTTTAATTGTTGTGCGAGTAATGCTAATTTCTTTTCAACTGCGAGTTTAAGCAGTCTATCATGTTTGTGTTTAACGTATTAGACATGAAATGTAGCAAATCTAAATGTCGTGCGCATTAAAATCCCACCAGCTTCGTTGTTCTGTTAATGAGAAGGGATTCTGGGATTTCTGTGAGGTTCGCATTGAAATCTTGTAATAGAACTGATTAAACTTCTTTGAAAGCTATTTTCTATTTGCATCTGAATTACAATTATATTTTATGTAACGAATCGTGTGAGACTTGATCCGTGCTGACTGATCCAGGCTAACACAAAAACTATTTCTGCAATGAAATATTGATTCACTTTCAAGTGAAACACTTAAGCGGATAATTATCAGCGAGTTAGGTCCTATTTTTAAACCATGTGGCGTTATACAAAACTTATAATTATGTTCTCGCCCGTAATGGCGTCTTTGAAACAAAATCAGCTCAGTATATGAAAACTGCAAATTGTTCAGTAATAATTATGGGATGCCTTTCCCTACACTATTGGAAGGAAAACACACGTTTACACATTTATAGCATTAATTATGATTGTCATAAGAATGATTTTTCTTACAGTATTAGTAAGAAACACATATCATTCTCATCACGAATCGTCAGTGGCGTCCTTCTACAACCAAGAACAAAAAGAAGAGTAGTTAGTTTTTTCTCTTTCTTCCTCGTGGAGGACTGTGTATTCATTTTTATCTTTGTTCACAGATTATCCTTGAAATACATATGTAGTATTCGTATTAATAGTAATTTTCATTGTTCTTTTTCTATGTTATTTTACAATATTGCACTTCAATAATCAAGACACATCGTCTTTATGGCTTTTATCAATATTTTCGTTATTACGATTGTTTTTGTATCGTCGCGCTAGTTCCGTAAAATTTCACAATAACGTCATGCGGATGGCACATCTCATCGCTCAAATTGTGCCAGTCGCTAGTAACATGTATTGATGAGAACAACCTCTTATTCGCTGTGAGACAATCCCTAGTAGCGGTTGCTTTCCTATTGTTAGCCCCATCAAAAAAGACGTTCCATACGAAAGCACTGAACCACTAGGTATTAGTTAGATTTTAGGAGCAAGACAGGCTATCTCAAATCATTCTAGTTTCACACCCAAGGACACGTTTAAATGAATATTAACTAACTGGAACATCGACGCCAAAACGTATGTAACTTTTCATACACTTTGCTTGGACAAAATCTGATTCCTAATTCGTGTTCCATTGAACTAATGCATAGCTCTGATATAACATTCAGTTTTTATTTTGGTAATATTGTTGTCAATTTTGTTTTTCCGACGTTTTTAACACTTCTGCGCTCATGCCAACATTGTTCAGTCAAAATACTCTAAGCATGATTTTCAAGCACACGGGTTTTGAATCACAAATCCGACTTTAGCCTAACTAACGATACAGAGCGCATAATCTGAATAAAGGATCATATCTCCATTACAACGTATATTACTTTTGATTTACTGAAAAAGATCGCACGAGCCGTGGCTATTGTGAATGGAGATTATGTGATTGGCTAGTTTTCATCGTTTGTTTTCTCGTTACATCGATCCAGAGGAGTTTCAAGGTTCAGTTATTGGTCGTGTTAAAAATGCAACGGAATAGCGGCGGTTTTCGTTACGGGACCGTTTACATGACGCGAGAGCGTGTCAGAGGTTTTCGACAAACTGCTGTGGCAGACAATACTACAGAAAAACGTTGTTCACATGTCACGGATAGGTTTACCGTGGAATTTTCGAGAGCGCACATACCAGGAAGTCGGAAACACATTACTTCCTCTCAAATACGTACCACGAAGCGTCTACGAAAAGAAAGAGAAACTGGAACTCATATACCACTTTACAGACACTCATTCTTCCCATGCTCGCTTCCTGAATGGAACAGGAAAGGTTTCTTTTTTTTTCATAAGAAGATGTGCGGTGTGTGATGCGCACATGTTGCGCTTATATGCGGTATATGCGCGATTGCAGACGAGATATCTGAGCAGTCTGTTGTAGACAGCAGTGTAGTGTACATGGCAGGACGTCACGAGCTAACCGAGTTCGAATGTGCAATGACAATCGATGTAAAATGCAGAGCATATTAGAGGTTACACAAGAGTCGCATTTCGAAATCAATAGCGGCTAGGGTAGCTCTTCAGTATCGCACAGACAATGTTTCTAGACACGTGAAACGCCACACGTGACGAACACATGTATTCGAGGAAGGATTTCACATCGCCTCCGCAGAGCAGTGAGGGGCGATGGACATCTACGTGAGGCTGTAGGTAGCAAAGTGCTACCAGGAATATTCTCCGCCACACACGGGAAGGTGGCTTACGGCGTATAGATGGAAATGTGGAAAATTACGTCACCACTTGCAGCATGTACATTTAGACGGTCGGCAACGGCGTGTCAAACTGCACGCGAGCAGGATGAGCTGCATGCATGCAGACCGACGCTCGGTCTCTCTCGCCTTTACTCGCCCCTTCTCGGAAATACTCGGTACGGTACATCACGACATTTCATTTAGTACTGTGGGGCGACTTTTTTCGGTCGGAACTACATTCTTCACTTCGGTGGAATTGCACTGTTAGCGCCCTATACCCTTCGCTATTTCTTCGTGCAGTAAAGGGAACAGATGCAATGGCTGTTGGCACAAAAAGGGGTGGTCCAGTGATGTATCGCCAGAAGCCATTAAAAATTAATGGGAGTGACAGAAGGGAAGAATGAGATTCTAAATGTATATTATGAAATCGCATAATTGATGGGTACCGCAAATTTGCTATTGCAGGAAGAATTTAAAGATTTATTTCACAATGAAAGAGCAAAAAATTACAACGATAAGCCGATCTTTGATCTGTACTTCAAGAAGCACTTTGTTCTAAATTTGCAGGCATAGAGCATGTTATGAGACTAATGGTACGATCTGTAAATTTTCTGAAGTCGCACGCATTTATATACTGTCAGTTGCAACATATTTCGATGTAATTGAACAAAGAGTACAGAGACTTTGTACAGGCTGGTTAGAAACAGCGTGAACAGCTTTTAAGGGTGTGGTAGGGCAGGCTGTATTGGGAACAACTGTTAAGAAAAAAGAAATTGGATATGTTGCGGCGTTTTCGAGTTAATTAAAAGAACAGTTAGCTGACCAGGGCGTTATGTACGTTAATTCAAACTGCCCACCAGATACTGTTAGTGTCAGTTGTTCTCATAACACAGATGATAGCGCAAGATACTGCTCAGTCTTTGCCTCGGATTCGATGTTCGATTCTTACTACCATCCCATACCCAATTTTTTGCATCACCTGACTGGCTAATTTCAGTGCTAACTAACACAGCAACGCCGCAAGGTATCAAAGTTATTTCTTAAAAAAATATTTCTCAGCGCAGCCTACCCTGCAATAGCGATATAACCTTTGCAGACTGTTTCAGACCACCTTTCATAGCTTGGCTCCGTGCGAAAATAGCACACTTGCAATACTATTTTGCTAATCATTCAAAACGAATGCGTGGTTCATGCGTACCTATTTCCTTGATCACACCGTAAAGTTACAGTAACTTCCGTGGGTTGGAAGCGGATTTCACATGTGGCGATTCGGTCTTTGTGTCTTTCTGAGCCGCGCGGGATTAGCCGAGCTGCCAAAGGCGCTGCAGTCATGGACTGTGCGGCCGGTCCCGGCGGAGGTTCGAGTCCTCCCCCGGGAAAGGGTGTGTGTGTTTGTCCTTAGGATAATTTAGGTTCAGTAGTGTGTAAGCTTAGGGATTGATGACCTTAGCAGTTAAGTCCCATAAGATTTCACACACATTTCGACATTTTTTGTCTTTCTGTATAGTGTATGTTTCTTGGCCCAGTACACAATATGTTTGCAGTTAATTAATCGGAATGGTAGTGTAGTTAATTTCGTGGCACTCCTAAACAGTATTTTTTGACTCGTATTGACCTCGTTTTTTTTTTTTTCATTTTCTTACGCTGGAACCCTGTGTTCCATGTGTCTCTGAGCAGCAGTAATACGTGTGTTAGTGCAAATATTTAATTTTCAGAAGTCAATTATAAGACTTTACAGTCAAGTATTCTTTTAAATTACTTTTCTGTGCCAAACACGTTCCAATTCAGACGAGTGTACGCCGACTTCTACGCTGCAGTCAGTACACGATCGCACCAAGCGGATCGTGCCACTTGCCTCAGCAGTTGGTAACATCTTACAGGTTTCTTACTGTAATCACTAACAAAACTAGCGTCAGTTACTATGTATGTTGTAAACCACATTCTTTCCGTGATTTTCAGCAGAAAAGGTAGACTCTGATGCTGATGCAGATAGCAGAGACGCAGCTACACTACTGGCCATTAAAATTGCTGCACCACGAAGATGACGTGCTACAGACGGGAAATTTAACCGACAGGAAGAAGATGCTGTGATATGCAAATGATTAGCTTTTCAGAGCATTCACACAAGGTCAGCCGGTCGGAATGGCCGAGCGGTTCTAGGCGCTACAGTTTGGAACCGCGCGACCGCTACGGTCGCAGGTTCGAATCCTGCCTCGGGCATGGATGTGTGTGATGTCCTTAGGTTAGTTAGGTTTAACTAGTTCTAAGTTCTAGGGGACTGGTGACCTTAGAAGTTAAGTCCCATAGTGCTCAGAGCCATTTGAACCACACAAGGTCGGCGCCGGTGGTGACACTTACAACGTGCTGACATGAGGAACGTTTCCAACCTATTCCTCATAACAAACAGCAGTTATCCGGCATTGCCTCGTGAACATTGTTGTGATGCCTCGTGTAAGGAGGAGAAATGCGTACCATCACGTTTCGGACTTTGATAAAGGTCGGATTGTAGCCTGTGGCGATTGCGGTTTACCCTATCGCAACATTGCTGCTCGCGTTGGTCGAGATCCAATGACTGTTAGCAGAATATGGAATCGGTTGGTTGAGGAGGGTAATACGGAACGCTGTGGTGGATCCCAACGGCCTCGTATCACTAGCAGTTGAAATGACAGGCATCTTATCCGAATGGCTATAACGGATCGTGCAGCCACATCTCGATCCCTGAGTGAACAGATGGGGACGTTTGCAAGACAACAACTATCTTCACTAACAGTTCGACGACGTTTGCAGCAGCATGAACTATCAGCTCGGAGACCATGGCTACGGTTACCCTTGACGCTGCAGCACAGTCAGGAGCGCCTGCGAAGCTGTCCCCAACGACGAACCTGGGTGCACGAATGGCAAAACGTCATTTTTTCGGATGAATCCAGGTTCAGTTTACAGCATCATGATGGTCGCATCCGTGTTTGGCGACATCGCCGTGAACGCACATTGGAAGCGTGTATTCGTCATCGCCATAATGGCGTATCACCCGGCGTGATGGTATAGGGTCCCATTGGTTACACGTCTCGGTCACCTCATGTTCGCATTGACGGCTCTTTGAACAGTGGTTGTTAGACCCGTGGCTCTACCCTTCATTCGATCCCTACATTTCAGCAGGATAATGCACGACCGCATGTTGCAGGCCCTGTACGGGCCTTTCTGGATACAGAAAATGTTCGACTGCTGACCTGGCCAGCATATGCTGCAGATCTCTCGCCGATTGAAAACGTCCGGTCAATGGTGGACGACCAACTGGCTCGTCACAATACGCCAGTCACAAGTTTTGATGAACTGTGGTATCGTGTTGAAGCTGCATGGACAGATGTACCTTTCATGCCATCCAAGCTCTGCCTCAATGCCCAGGCGTATCAAGGCCGTTATTACGGCCAGAGGTGGTTGTTCTGGGCACTGATTTCTCTGGATCTATGCACCGAAATTGCGTGAGAAAGTAATCACATGTCAGTTCTAGTATAATGTATTTGTCCAATGAATACTCGTTTATCATCTGCATTTCTTCTTGGTGTAGCAATTTTAATGGCGAGTAGTGTACTTTCTCGTTGGTCACGAGAAGAATATAGCGCTACATAAAAAGGTCTCCAGTTGAAGGTCATTTGAGGAACATAGATTTTAGATGCAAGTTCCTGTCCGACTTTTTAAGCCAGTCGTGTTTGATACCAAAAGTTCTAGTATGTAGAAACTAATCATGACTTCAACCTTCCACTGGCACAAGTTCTTTCTAAGAGGTAACCTCCGCCATCATCTGTTCCGTTCCTCGGCTTCGGTTCAACTCTCGACACGAGGCAACCTGCACTCTGCGAGGAGCTTTCCGCGTACAGAGCAATTCTGCCAGCTCCCACGCAGTTAGTGACGTTGTAGAATTTCTAAGTTTTGAAGCCCTTACCTTTCTGCTCTGGCAATAATACGAGGGTAAGTCAATTATTAACAACAAAGTAGTTATAAAATTTTATTGTAATCAAATAGCAAACTTGCAAGAACATCATTTTCGACATAGTGTCCTTGCGTTTCAACACACTTGGTCCATCGTTGTACAAGCTTCCTGATGCCCTCATAAAAGAACGTTCTCGGTTGAGCTGCGAGCCAGGAATGCACCGCTTCTTTCACTGCTTCGTCTGAGGCAAATCGGTGGCCCCTTAATGTATGTTTGAGTGGACCAAACAAGTGATAGTCAGAAGGGGCAAGATCGGGACTATGTGGAGGATGATCCCGTACTTCAAATTTGAGTTTCTGGAGCGCTTCAGCTGTGTGGGCAGTAGTATGAGGACGGTCATTGTCGCGCAACAACACATTTTTTGACAGCAATCCTTGGCGTTTGCTTCCAGTTGCAGGCCTTAGCCTGATGGTAAGCATCTCACTGTAACGTACACTGTTTATTGTTGTGCCCGTTTCCACATAATGTTCGAGTACTGGAACTTGTGCGCCCCAAAAATCCGTTCTCCAGCGGACGCTTGGGTCTTGAAAATTTCTTGCACGATGAATTTGGATGTTTCCATTCCATTCATTACTCTGCTGTTTACTCTCCGGCTCGTAATGATGGATTCATGTTTCGTCAGCAGTAATGATCATGTCTAAGACGTTTTCATAGGGAAACAAATGTTTTTTTTTTGGAGGTGTCATAGGGATACAATTTTTTTTTTTTTTGTAGGTGTCCAAGCGCGTTTGTTTATGCAACTGTATGAGTTATTTTGGGACCCATCTTGCAGAAACTTCTTGAAACCCAAGTCTGTTGTGGGTGATTTCGTAGGCAGAAACGTGACTAATTTGCAGACGATGTGCCACTTCGTCAATAGTTAATCGTCTGTCCAAGAGATTCATTTCACGTGAACGTTCACTGGTTCCTTCATTTGTGGCGGTAGACGGTCGTCCGGCTCCTTCATCGTGCGTAACACTTGGGCGACCATTTCGGAATTTTTCAATCAAAAAAATGGCTCTGAGCACTATGGGACTTAACTTCTAAGGTCATCAGTCCCCTAGAACTTAGAACTACTTAAACCTAACTAACCTAAGGACATCACACACATCCATGCCCGAGGCAGGATTCGAACCTGCGACCGTAGCGGTCGCGCGGTTCCAGACTGTAGCGCCTAGAACCGCTCGACCACCCCGGCCGGCTCGGAATTTTTCAATCCATTCGTAAACACTTCGTTGTGGCAAAACACTGTTCGCGTACTGTAACAAAAGCCTTCGATGAATTTCGGCTCCTGATACTCCATCCGACCACCAAACACGGATCACTGAACGTTGCTCTTCTTTGGTGCAAATAGATACCAGAGCAGCCATGTTTAACAGCACGGAAGTGATACGAAACTAACCTAGCAGCTTGAAAATTGCAAAGATATAACAACAAATAAACAAAGCATGTTTCATCAACGTAAAACGACAGTACTACCAAAACAAACAAAAATGTAACTAAATTGCGAATAATAATTGACTTACCCTCGTATTATACAGAAGAATGGAAAAAGAAAATCGAAGAGCTGTTACAACAATGACGAAGGTGTAACAATAAGAATGAAAGAGCAAGAACGAATTAGAAGATGTATTAGACAGGGATGAAATCCTCCCCCTCCCCTTTCCCCTTCCCTCACCCCCACCTGTTGAATCTACACAACGAAGAAGGAATGAAGGAAAGAAAAGAACGGTTCAAGAGTCAAGAGTAGGATTAAAAATCAAGGCAAAAGGATAGCAATGACAGGATTCACTAAAGGCACTGCTATCCACAGTGTAAGTGAATATGATTTACAGGACCTGTCGAACGGAACAGTCTAATGAGTACACCAAGGGAATTAAGGGTAAACCGAAAAAAGAAGGTAACAATGAGGTGCAGTAGATAAAATTAGCACTAACGATAAACTTAACACCAAAATTTGTGATCACGAAATAGTCGAAGCGAAGGAATTCTATTACCTTTGAAGCAAAATAACAGATGACAGACGAAGCAAGGAGGGAAGAACAGGAGCCCACCACAGCGTCAGTGGACATTTCAGGCAAAAAGAGCATCAAACATAGTCCTCAGATTCAGGAAAAAATTTTAGACTGCACATTTGGAGCCCAGAATTGTATGCAAGCGAATTATGGACTGTGGGTATACCAGAACAGAAGAGAATCCAAGCTTTTGGGATGTGGTGCTACAGAAAGTAGTTCAGAATTATGTGGACTACTAAGAATCATCGACAAGAGTTGTAATAAGGACGCTTGGAGCAAGTGCTTGATGAAAAGGTTGGCACAGGAGAGGAATTCGTTATTGCAGAGATTTCACATGAACTGAGCGAGGCTGTGGTAGAAGACGTATGACATCTCAAGAGGTGATGAGCGTCACGACCAATGCTGCTCCCGCCGGCCGGCGTGGTCGAGCGGTTCTAGGCGCTACAGTCTGGAACCGCGCGACCGCTACGGTCGCAGGTTCGAATCCTGCCTCGGGCATGGATGTGTGTGGTGTCCTTAGGTTAGTTAGGTTTAAGTAGTTCTAAGATCTAGGGGACTGATGACCTCAGATGTTGAGTCCCATAGTGCTCAGAGCCAATGCTGCTCCCGTGGTGAAAAGTCTTAGAAAGTGACGCCAGCAGTAGCCTCTTCACTCTGATCAGTTGCTGCAGTGAAAGCTACAGGGAACCATCAGCTTATTTTCTTTCATTTATAGTAACTACATTAATTTTGAGATGCTCCACAAAAGTCGAGATCCTCTCATTAAAACGTGCTTAGACGTCATTCTACACTTAATTTCAGATAAACAGTTGATGAGATATGGAAATACGAATCACTTCATGAGTCATGGTCAGTGTAACGGATGACTGCCAAGCCAAATGGTTCGCGCCAACAAGGCAGTGCTATGTCTGATGGCAAGTCGTTCTGACGCGTACGGTTGAGCTCGGTTATCTACGAGCAGAGCAGACTATGGTCGTATGGCGCAGGGGTCTGCTGTAAGTCTATCAACTAGTACCACTTCGGTGACTTGACCAAATTATAGGAAGTGTTCAGAAACGACTAACTTGTCATAACACGTGTTAGCTAGTCAACGAGAAGAGCTGAATTTCGACTAATGGAACTGCTGCACGATGTATCGTTTAAACTTGATAGGCGTATGTATGATCAGTCAACATTATAAAAGTCAGTTTACTGTTTTCTCTGATGGTTATAGTTACTATTACCGTAGCCATATACTACGTTCTTTATTATTTAGATGGGATAAAAGCCTCAGCCAATTTCCTGTAATTCCATAAAACTTCTCATCTAAAGCATCGGACTAAAGACCTACAAACTTATTCTGTGCTGGGACAAAAGCAGCACATGAAGAGACTATGTTGTCGGAACTAGTAGAGCTTCCCTATCTTATTGTGATGTGGCAAGATGCAACTAGCCCTCTTGTACGTTGTGCTGCTGCAGAACAAATGGAGAAAAATATCTTGTCTCTTTCTTCTATTACAAAATTTAATTCAATAACTTGTCACTGTTACAGTATTCAAAGTAATTTAAATTCCGAGCCACTCTTCGCCTGCTTCGGCCAATCAGCACACTAAAGTTTCCGTCTTCCTCCAAGTGTTAACGTAAGAAAGCTAGTGTTGTTGCTGTGGTCTTCACTCCGAAGACTTGTTTGATGCATGCTATTCTATCCTGTGCAAGCCTCTTCGACTAACTGTTCAAATGTGTGTGAAATCTTATGGGACTTAACTGCTAAGGTCATCAGTCCCTAAACCTACACACTACTTAACCAAACTTATCCTAAGGACAAACACACACACCCATGCCCGAGGGAGGACTCGAACCTCCACCGGGACCAGCCGCACAGTCCATGACTGCAGCGTAATAGACCGCTCGGCTAACCCCGCACGGCTCTTCGACTAACTACTGCAATCTATATCCTTCTCAATCTGCTTACTGTATTCATCTGTTGGCTCCCTCTGCGATCTTTACCCCCCCCCCCCCCCCTCCCATGCTACCCACCAGTACTAAACTGGTGATCCCTTGATGCCTCAGAATGTGTCATACATTCTTCCTCTTCCCTTCAATTCGATTCAGTACCTCCTCATTAGTTAAGTAATTTATGCGTCTAAACCTCACCATTCTTCCGTAGCACTACATTTCAAGAGCTTCAATTCTCTTCTTGTCTAGACTGTTTATCGTCCGAGTTTCACTTCCATACCTGGCTACACTCCTTACAAATATTTCCAGAAAAGACCTCCTTACACTTAAATCTGTACTTGATCAAACAAATTTCTTTCATTCAGAAATGCTTTTTTTGCCATTGTCAGTCTACACTTTATATGCTCTCTACTTCAACCATCATCAGTTATTTTTCTGCACAAATAGCAAAACTCATCTACTACTTTAAGTGTCTCATTTCCTAATCTAATGCCCTCAGTATCACATAATTTAATACGACTACATTCAACTATCCTCGCGTTTCTTTTGTTGATGTTCGTCTTATATCCTTCTTTCAAGTCCTTTGCTGTCCCTGAGAGAATTAAAGTGTCATCGGAAAACATTTAAGTTTTTATTTCTTCTCCCTGGACTTAAATTCCTTCTCCAAATATATCTTTTGTTTCCTGTACTACATGCTCAATATACATATTGACTACAACCCTGGCTCACATCCTTCTAAATCACAACTTCCTTTTCATAGTCCTCGAGTCTTATAACTGCCATCTGGTTCCTTTACAAATTACAAGTAGCCTTTCGCTACCTGTATTTTAACGTCTGCCACCTTTAGACTTGAAAGAAATTATTTCATTTAACATTGCCAAATCTTTCTCTATACAAATGCTATAAACGTAGGTTTCCTTTTGCTTAAGCTACCTTCTATGACAAGTCGTAGGGTCAGTATTGCCTCGCGTGTTCCAACACTTCTGCGACCTCTGGGAAGATCAGTTTGGATTCTCTGAAATCGAAGCTGATCTTCCCCGAGGTCGGCTTCTACCAGTATTTTGCAGCTGTGACTTTTTAAACTAATAGTTCGGTTATTATCACACCTTTCAGCACCTGCTTCTATTTGGAATAAGAATTATTATAGTCTTCTTGAAGTCCAGGTGTGCTTCACCTAACTGATACGTATTTCTCACCAGATGGAAGAATTTTGTCATGGCTGGCTGTCCCAAGGCTATCAGTAGTTCTAACGGAACATTGTCTACTCTCAGGACCCTGTTTCGACTTAGGTCTTTCCGTGCTCTGTCAAATTCTTCACGCAGTGTCATACTTTCCATCTCATCTTCATCTACGTGCACCTCCATTTCCATAATATTGCCATCAGGTGCATCTCCCTCGTATAGACTCTGTGTATATTCTTTCAACCCTTCTACTTTCCCTTCATTGCTTAGGACTGATTTTACATCTGAGTTCTTGATATTCATGCAGGTGGTTCTCTTTTGTCCAAAGGTCTCTTTAATTTTCCTGTAGGCAGCATCTATCTTTCCCCTAGTGATACATGCATCTAAATCCTAGAACGCAATTCATTAATTGCTTTGGCGGAAGAAAGTGATAAATGCTTACCTCTCTCTTTTTCTCTGTTTCCCTCCCCTTAAAAAGCCATCTACTAAAACTGTGCTATCTTCCTTCCTTTCTTATACTGTGCTACTGTTTTGTTCTCTACGAAACTATTACGTTCTACTGCTACTCCTACGAGCCCAAGGTTGACCGTTCCTGGATACAGTCAACAGATGGGGACGTTTGCAAGACAACAGCCATCCGCACGAACACTTCGACGACGTTTGCAGCAGCATGGACTATCAGCCCAGAGACCATGACTGCGGTTACCCTTCACGCTGCATCGCAGACAGGGGCGCCTGCGATGGTATACTCAACGACGAACCTGGGTTCTGTTTACAGCATCATGATGGTCGCATGGGTATTTGGCGACATCGCGGTAAACGCACATTGAAAGCGTGTATTTGTCATCGCCATACTGGCGTATCGCTCGGCGTGATGGTATGGGGTGCCACTGGTTACACGTGTTGGTCGCCTCTTGTCCGCATTGACGGCACATTGAACAGTGGACGTTACATTTCAGATGTGTTACGACCCGTGGCTCTACCCTTCATTCGATCCCTGCTAAACGCTACATTTCAGCAGGATAATGCACGACCGCATGTTGCAGGTCCTGTACGGGCCTTTCTGGATACAGAAAATGTTCCACTGCTCCCCTGACCAGCACATTCTCCAGATATCTCAGCAACTTAAAACGTCTGGTCAATGGTGGCTGAGCAACTGGCTCGTCACAATACGCCAGTCACTACTCTTGATGAACTGTTCAAAAATGGTTCAAATGGCTCTGAGCACTATGAGACTTAACATCTGAGGTCATCAGTCCCCTACAACTTAGAACTACTTAAACCTAACTAACCTAAGGAGATCACACACATCCATGCCCGAGGCAGGATTCGAACCTGCGACCGCAGCAGTCGCGCGGTTCCGGACTGAGCGCCTAAAACCGCTAGACCACCGCGGCCGGCATGAACTGTGGTATCGTGTTGAAGCTGCATGGGCAGCTGTACCTGTACACGCCATCCAAGCTCTGTTTGATTCAATGCCCAGGCGTATCAAGGCCGTTATTACGGCCAGAGGTGGTTGTTCTGGGTACTGATATTTGAGGATCTATGCACCCAAATTGCGTCAAAATGTAATCACATGTCAGTTCTAGTATAATATATTTGTTCAATGAACACCCGTTTATCATCTGCATTTCTTCTTGGTGTAGTAATTTTAATGGCCAGTAGTGTACATTTCACGTTAGTCTTCAGTAGGTCCTGCAAATCTTCCTTACACACAGCTTGAAGCATATTCTATGACATCAAAATTCACTACAGGTTCATTCCTAGCATAGGTAAATTGCGATGTAAATGTGTTTCAATAAACGTAATTTATTTCATTGGAATCGTCTTCGTGTAACACCCTAGGTAGTAACATAACGAAAACAAACTCCCTGGCAGATTAAAATTGTGTGCCGGGTGGGACTCGAAGCTGGATACTTTGGCAGTCAAATTCATTCTGGGAACATTTCTGAATATTTGTAATATAAACACATACGTGGCTTGTACTTCCTGTTTAGTTTCTGGCCATGTCCATAATTTTTTACGGCAGCGTGATTTATTTAATTAATCTAATTTTTGAGGAGAGTGGTAAATTTATAATGGGAAAACACAGTTATCGGTATAAGAAATGAACTGAGGGTATTTGATTACCGACTCAATAAAATACAGCAAAAGCGGGGAAAATAGCACAGGAAGCTGGCAGGCGAACAGTTTCTCCAGTTTGTCGGAGGATGACATTAATGGAGCGTGTCGGAGAGACTCGTGGTCGATAGGGAGGCGTGGCGCCGCCGCCTCCACCGGCGTTCCCCGCAGGAGCAGTTCCTTTTTTGTTCCGCCGAGCAACAAACTCGCCGCTGCCAAGCGTACCTAACCTAATTACGCCTCCGGAACAAAGATATCGCCCAACCGCCGGGCGCTAGCCACGTTGCACTTCTTCTCTCCACTTGGTCTGGCCAGGCAGCGCTAAAGCACTAACCTGCGGACGGGGCCGTAAAGCAGCCGGCAGAGGCGTCGCAGACAAAAAAACACACTCGTACGCCTCCTACCTGACCTGCCACTGCTGCCTGCGCAGGCGCTGCCACTACGCCCATTGCTACGCGTGCCTGCTGCTACGGAAACCAAAAGTGTAACTGACGATTCACACTGAGGCATATCCTCAACCCACCATTATACACTACTGGTCATTAAAATAGCTACACCAAGAAGAAATGCACATGATAAACGCGTATTCATTTGACAAATACATTATACTGGAACTGACATGTGATTACATTTTCACGCAATTTGGGTGCGTAGATCCTGAGAAATCAGTGCCAAGAACAATCACCTCTGGCCGTAATAACGGCCTTGATACGCCTAGGCATTGAGTCAAAAAGAGCTTGGATGGCGTGTACAGATACAGCTGCCCATGTAGCTTCAACACGATACCACAGTTCATCAAGAGTAGTGACTGGCGTATTGAGACGAGCCAGTTGTTCGGCCACCATTGACCAGACGTTTACAATTGGTGAGAGATCTCGAGAATGTGCTGACCAGGGCTGTAGTCGAACATTTTCTGTATCTAGAAAGGCCCGTACAGGACCTGCAACATGCAGTCGTGGGTTATCCTGCTGAAATGTAAGGTTTAGCAGGGGTCGAATGAAGGGTAGAGCCACGGGTCGTAACACATCTGAAATGTAACATCCACTGTTCAATGTGCCGTCAGTGCGAACAAGAGGAGGCCGAGACGTATAATCAATGGCACCTCATACCATCACGCCTGGTGATACGCCAGTATGGCGATGACGAATACATGCTTCCAATGTGCGTTCACCACGATGTCGCCAAACACGGATGCGACCATCATGATGCTGTAAACAGAACCTGGATTCATCAGAAAAAATGACGTTTTGCCATTCGTGCACCCAGGTTCGTCGTTGAGGATACCATCCCACGCGTTCCTGTCTGTGATGCAGCGTCAAGGGTAACCCCAACCATAGTCTCCGAGCTGATAGTCCATGCAGCTGCAAACGTCATCGAACTGTTCGTGCAGATGGTTGTTGTCTTGCAAACGTCCCCAACTGTTGACTCAAGGATCGAGATGTGGCTGCACGATCCGTTACAGCAATTCGGATAAGATGCCTGCCATCTCGACTGCTAGTCATACGAGGCCGTTGGGATACAGCGCGGCGATCCGTGTTACCCTCCTGAACCCACCGATTCCATATTCTGCTACTAGTCATTGGATCTTGACCAACGCGAGCAGCAATGTCGCGATACGATCAACCGGAATCGTGATAGGCTACAATCCGACCTTTATCAGAGTCGGAAACGTGATGGTACGCATTTCTCCTCCTTACACGTGGCATCACAACAACGTTTCAGCAGGCAACGCCGGTCAACCGCTGTCTGTGTGTAAGAAATCGGTTGGAAACATTCCTCATGCCAGCACGTTGTAGGTCTCGCCACCGGCGCCAACCTTGTGTGAATGCTCTGAAAAGCTAATCATTTGCATATCACAGCATCTTATTCCTGTCGGTTAAATTTCGCGTCTGTAGCACGTCATCTTCCTGGTGTAGCAATTTTAGTGGCTAGTAGTGTATTAACACTCTTATTACGGGAACTGAGGTCTATCTGTTATACAAACAACTTTAATTTCTTTTTGTGTCGAAACATGTTTCAGTACTTTTGTACCGCCATAGATAGGTAATTCTATTATTCCCTCCGCCACACACCGTCAGGTGGCTTGCGGAGTATGGATGTAGATGTAGATGATTATATGTATTTGCAATATTTATGTTTGTTCAAGCTTGATCATCTGCTTGTCCATCTGTTGTGCTGAAAAAATAATAGGTGTCTACATAAAATGGTGGACTTTATGTCCCACACTTTAATCTGCGAAGACGGCTACCGTTGGAGCTTCAAAATCAAGTGAATATGAAGTTGATACTCTTGTTGTTTGTGCGATGTATGCAAGATATCAAACGACGCACAAAAATGCATCCAATGGCTCTGAGCACTACGAGACTTAATTGCTGAGGTTATCAGTCCCCTAGAACTTAGAACTACTTAAACCTAACTAACCGAAGGACGTCACACACATCCATGCCCAAGGCAGGATTCGAACCTGCGACCGTAGCGATCGCGCGGTTCCAGACTGCAGCGCCTAGAGCCGTTCGGCCATCCCGGCCGTCCAAACGATGTACAGATAATGCTGGAAGCAATATAAACAAAGAAGGAAGCGTAGCGCTTATATAATCACATTCTATTTGTTGGCCCCACATTTAATACCTACCGGGATCACGTATGCTATTGATAAAGCCTTATTATTATAACAGAAAACCCAAAATAAACTTCAAAAATGTCTCATTCTTGTTATACAACATTTAACTTAAGAAAAACTGAACTCCGGCCGAACAGGCCGTGAAGGCTGAACGGTACCGACCGGTCGCCGTGTCATCCTCAACCCACACCTGTCACTGAATGCGGGTATGGAGGGGCATGAGGTCAGAACACCGCTCCACCAGCCGTATATTTAACTTAATAATTTACCCCTTTTACAGTATGTGAAGTTGTTTAAATTACGAACCAGTCTTCGCTTGCCTCGCCCTATTAGTAGTCAAAAGTTCCGTGTTCCTCAAAGTGTTGACGCAAAACTTGTGTAGACGTTTGTCCCCCTATTCCTTGTTCTGACCTTGCACCAAAAATGAGTCATGAATCCTACGAAACCAGCCCTTCGTGCTGAGATTAAGACTCATTATCCTGATTACCCGATACCTTCCGATAATTAACGGTATAAGGGACCCAGGTGAACCTGCCTCTAAATGCATGTTACAGTTATTACGGAAAAATTTTGTCTATGAAGAAAATTTTTCAATCTCTAACAGAAACGAGTTGGTTCAGCTACTAGATGGTAAAACAACTAGATAGTAAAACGTTCCCATCTGAACCGTACCTCTGGACGACACGATTCTGATAATTCAAAAAAATTTCCTCAAACATCGGTGACTGAATGCAACATAGCAGAATAAATCACCTTACTTAGACTGCTTACGTCCTACAATTACTTCACTTTCAACGGCCAGTACTACAAACAGAATGACGGGCTGGCCGTGGGCAGCTGGTTAACAGGGTGTCTCGCGGGAATTTTTGTCAATAATCTAGGGGCCTATTTCTGACGTTAGCTTGCAAGCTGAGGAATTTTATGCCTTGCTCGAAACGATGGTATTCACTCACGAAGCGAAGGTCACTTAATTACTTAGACTTGTAACATCAGCTTCTTAGGGGTATTATTCAGTTTGACATCTGTCGCTAACCCACGACTAACAATTCTATAAACCATACTTCCCTCATCAGTCCAAGTTGAGTTTTTTTTTAATCTATGGTGCACGGCATTAGCGAGATACTGTTAAAGAGTTAGAGAATTTTAAATGCATCGTTGGAAATAATGCCTACAGTCCTGCAGTTGTTGACAAGCTATATACAGAAAAAAACATCAGTAGCTGAGCGCAGAAGTCTTCCCGTCTCGCTGGTTTCGAGTTCCAAACTTGGAAAGCCTGTTCATGAGGAACCTGTCTTATGATCTGGCTGAGTGTTTTTGTAACCAGAATTTGTGTGTTGCTTTCACTACTGGTAATAAACTTCAGCATAATTACATCCACAATGATTGCCCCACGTAACAGTATAGAGAATCTGATGTACACATATTACAGTGTAGTGATTGTGAAAAGTCGTATATGGACTAGGTTCGGCGAGCAGATGCTAACGAAGAAAAGTCAGGTTAAACGCAATTCTGCGTTTGCCGAAAAAGTCAAGCGAGCGCCAGTCTCCGACACTAGAAAAACTGAGAACGCTACACCTTCCTCAGAAGTGGAAAAAGGCGAGCCTACACGAGGAGTAGGAAAGTGTTAAACATCTCTACGTCGATAACTACAAGTTGCTGAACTATAAAATGGTTCAAATGGCTCTAAGCACCATAGGACTTAACATCTGAGATCATCAGTCCCCTAGACTTAGAACTACATAAACCTAACTAATCTAAGGACATCACACAGATCCATGCCCGAGGCAGGATTCAAACCTGGGACCGTAGGAGCAGTACGGTTCCGGACTGAAGCGCCTAGAACCGCTCGGTCACAGCGGCCGGCGCTAAACGATCAACTGACTAGTAGAAACCAAGTAAATTATGCTTGCAGTATGTTATGTTTGCAGTGTTTACAATGTTGCTATAGTGATACATTGTCACCACTAAAACACATTTGATTGTAACTAACACTCTAAGTATTTTATTGGAGAAACAGAAAGGTGGACATCACAGTTGTCCTGAGATCTTTCTCTGAATCATCATCCTCCACTAACAGAATCACTCTAGAATGTAAAATCGTCGTTTTTTCGTTTATTTCTTGAACTATCTCACCGACATCTTTCTCCACCCACCGACTAAAAGTTTAATCAAATTTAGGATGTTAAAACTGAGACGTTCCTGCGAACACGTTTTGTACTATACCGAAGAAAAACGGGGCGCAGTCTAGGAGACTCCCAATACTTATCAATAACGCGTATCAACAACAAGAAAAAAGCGATAACGCAACCAATAATAAAACATTGTAGCGTCGGCGATTTGAGTAGCGAGAGAATAGAAGCATTCCGTCAGAACTGATCTTGGAAAGCGAGTTCGAAATTTTTCCCGCGATCTGAAGCACCACACCTCGAGAGTTAAAGGTTAATGCAGAGGCTGTCAAACCGTCGACCTGGCTTGCCCGTTTTGCAGATGTGTCAGCCACTGACAGCGTCTGGTCATGGGTAGTCGAAAGACTGCCATTACAAACGACGGGCTCCAGAACGGATTCAAGAGTAGGAGTAGACTGGAGTGACGTTACCATGTCTAACATCCAAGCACAGGTCGCCTTGATGCCCAGCGGGATTAGAGCAATTGTGGTTCCCAGAAGTGAGAGCCTAAATTTCAAAGTCCCCGTATCCGTAAACTGCTTACAAATTTAATTATGCTGTTTGATGAAAAGTATCTGGGCCACTATTAGTGCATTAATATGGGCTGTGTATGCCGGCTTGATCTCTGCTAGAAACATTTTCAGTGAGGTGTCTCTCCGTGCAGGAAAGGCAACATACACTACCCTCCATAGGTTTGGAAACACCAAGTAAGTATAGACAATGGGAAGGAAATACAGTATAAAAAGGCTTTTTTTGTTTTCCTAATGTTTATTATGCTCAAATAATACATAGGATGATGCAGCAATTATATTTTCGATTCCTCAAAATAGCCACCCTTTTTTTTTTTTTTTTCATCACTGTCTAGCACACTCTCGGCATGCGCTGCGTCAGTTGTCCTAAGGTTTCAGTTGGAATTAGTCTTCATTCTTGCTGCAGGACCTCCCACAACTGTGAGCCACTCATGATTTCCCGTTTTCGGATTCTCCTGTCCAATTCATCCCACAGCAGCTCGATTGGGTTACAATCAGGAGATTGGGGCTGCCGTCCCATGATTTTCAATATTTTACGAACATCTAGAGACTTCATATAGTCCGGACACATGCGAGACGTATGTTTCGGGTCGTTATCTTGCTGCAAGACAAACGCTTTCCCAATCAGACGCAAACCAGATGTCTTAGCATGTCGCTAGAGAATGGCATGATAATCCTTTTGGCTCATTTTTCCATCTCCGACTTCATTCCCTCCAAAGGATCCCCATACCCCCACAGAACCCGCTCCATGTTTTAGAGTTGGAATTACGCACTGAGATTCAAGCTTTCAAGGGGTAAACGGTGTACAAATTGACAGCGTTTACTTCCAAATATCTCGAACTTGGATTCGTCAGTGAATAAGACTCTTCCCCAATCCCCCGCTGTCCAGTGTTGGTGTGTCTTAGCCCTCTGAAGCCCTTTCTTCTTATTAACAGGGCGCAACAGTGGTTTCCTTATTGCTACATAACCTCGGAGGTTGTCTGCCAGGCGTCGTCTAACTGTTGACTACCGAGCGAGGTGGCGCAGTGCTTAGACACTGGACTCGCATTCGGGAGGGCGACGGTTCAATCCCGCGTCCGGTCATCCTGATTTATGTTTTCCGTGATTTCCCTAAATCGCTCCAGGCAAATGCCGGGATGGTTCCTTTGAAAGGGCACGGCCGACTTCCTTCCCCGTCCTTCCTTAATCCGATGAGACTGATGACCTCGCAGTCTGGTCTCCTTTCCCAAAGAACCCAACTCAACTGTTGACTCACTCATTGCGTTTAGTTCAGCAGTCAATTCACGGACAGATTTTAATCTGTTACGTTTATTGATCACTACCAAATACTTTTCCTGGCGTCCTGATATTTTCCTGGGTGCTCCTGAGCGAGGACGATCTCCATAGGTGCATGTTTCTCGATGTCAGTGTATGGTTTTGACAACTCCGCTGATGGAAATCATCAGTTTCTTTGCTACTTGTCGGACACTATTGCCTTTTTGGTGCGAAGTGGTTATCATTACCCGTGATTCATGAGGAATCTGGCACTTTGGGGCCATTTTCAATTACTTTCGCGGCGTGTTATACCTTTATGCAAACGCAACTGCAAGTGAACAGAAATGTTAACAACGTACCTCCAGATAGCCATGCGGTCTATTCGCGCCACCTGGCGTGTTTAGTAGAACTGCTTGGACTGGTAACGTCGGTTTACATAAAACAGAGCAATATTAGTATGTTCCAATATGTATGTATATGTACGATAATTAAGAGTACAATACTGTACGTGTCATTATTAACCGTCATTTGGGCTTGCTATTCCTACTTCTAACTAATAACTCACATAGATCACTTCCATCTTGTTCCGTTGTAATACGCAGCATGGTGTTTCCAGACTTATTGAGGGCAGTGTGTTCTCCTGACGAGCCGAAACTGGAGAAGTGATATAGCAACATATTTGTAATTTTTTCTTTATTCTTGTTTTAGTAAAACTATATTTTAGAGCAAACATAATAGCCTGACTATAAAGTTTGCTATTGTGATGCAGCAAAGACTCACGTATCTGCAACATACAGTCATAATGCATATATCTGCCGTTTATATGACGTACTTCATTTGTCTTTCCCTTCTTTATCTGTCCTCCTCTTGACCTTGTACGGTTAAAATGTATACGTTAACGTAAGTGACTATGAAGCACTAAATTAATTTCCCACATTGTGTAATATTTTATTGCTTCACGCTAATGAGATCCTTTTTATGTTATTAAGAGATTTTGTAACGAAATGCCATTGAGTCTTACTGTATGAACGTTGATAAGCTGCTTAGACGAGATTTGCTTGACTGTCAAAACGGCTGTCTCACTCAAATCGTTATGAATTGCAGTAATTATTCAGGACAGGCCTGTTATTTCATTTATGTAGTCCGATTTGCTAGTGCGAACAGTCTTGGCGCACTTAAATATTCGATGCTGACACGGGCGCGAAAGTAAGAAACCAAGCCATTTTTTTCCTAAAATATATAATATTTCACGCAAAGATTTTCTGTTCATCGTCAATTTAACTATCCAGAAAAGTTAAAGGTTGAACAATAGGGTCTGGAGAAAAGTGGACGTTGTAATTCATTTCAGAGGTGTTCCTTTGGGTTAACGTCGGGATTCTGGAAAGGCCAGTTCATCTCAGTAATGGTATTGTGCACAAACCTTTGCCATACAGATGCTCCTTTATGACAGGGTGCTCTGTCATACTGGTACAATCATCGTCCGCGACCTGTATCTCTAGTGAACGCAGTCTACCATGCTGTGAAATGTGTACATATTCTTCCACATTTAGCGTTTTCTTAAGTGCAATAAATGGATCACATCCTAACCAGGGAAACCCCCCCCCCCATATCATAACGTCACCTCCTCTGTACATCACTGTTAGCACTACGCGCGGTGGCAAGTAACGTTCTCCAGGCATCCATTGGATTGCCGCACGGTACAGCGCGATTACACTGTTCAGTGGCGTCGCTTCTTACACCAGCTCAAGCGTTGCTTAACACTGAGTACAGAAATGTTTGGCCTATGAAGAGCTGCTCGGCTGTTGTACACTATTCTATTTAGCTTCCTACGCACACTCATTGTCGCCGGCCGCTGTGGCGGAGCGGTTCTAGGGCCTTCAGTCCGGAACCGCGCTGCTGCAACGGTTGCAGTTTCTAATCCTGCCTCGGGCATGGATGTGCGTTATGTCCTTAGGTTAGTTACGTTTAAGTAGTTCTAAATCTAGGGACTGATGACCTCCGATGTTAAGTCCCATAGTGCTCAGAGCCATTTGAACCATTTGCACACTCCTTGTGTTAGCTAGACTGTTGGTAGCACTCTGGAACTCACAAGTGGTCACTTCCACTCACTTCATGCGATAACATCCGCAGTCCTTGACGGCCCCTGTCCATCGTACGTGAGGTTTTCCTGATATTTGTTTAGGTGTAGTTTTACCTACGAGTTTCCACTTTACAGTGCAGTCACATCATCAACTGTCGACTTGGGCAGCTTTAGGAGAAGTGAAATGTGTCTGACAGAGTTGTTAATTAGGTGACATCATATGACTTGTCAACATTCTACATCAATGAGGTTTCATGACCAAAGCATTCTGCTCTTAGTGTTGCCGGCCAGAGTGGCCGACCGGTTCTAGGCGCTCCAGTCTGGAGCCGCGCAACCGCTACGGTCGCAGGTTCGAATCCTGCCTCGGGATGGACGTGTGATGTCCTTAGGTTAGTTAGGTTTAAGTAGTTCTAGGGGACTGATGACCTCAGAAGTTAAGGCCCATAGTGCTCAGAGCCATTTGAACCATTTTTTTTTTTTTTTTTTTTTTGCTCTTAGTGCTCCTTCTATTGACAACACAATACTCTCTCTTTCTATACCGGTTGATGTCCCTCTCGTGAGTTCCAAAGGTCAACTGCGCATTACATAGGGTGTATGGATTATTGTTGTCACATGGTGTATTTTTCGTCTTACTATACTACACTGAAGCACCAAAGAAACTCTTGTTGGCAAGAGTAGTCAAATACAGAGATATGTAAACAGGCAGAATACGGCGCTGCGGTCGGCAACGCCTATATAAGACAAGAAATGTCTGGCGCGCTTGTTAGGTCGGTTACTGCTGCTACAATGGGAGGTTGTCAAGATTTAAGTGAGTTTGAACGAGCGTTGGGACGCAGCACCTCCGAGGTAGAGACGGTGGGGATTTTGCACGTACGATCATTTCACGAGTGTACCGTGGATATCAGGAATCCGATAAAACACAAATTTCCGGCGTCGCTCAGGTAGAAAAAAGATCTTGCAAGAAGGGGTCCAACGACGACCGTAGAGAATCATTCAAGTGACAGAAGTGCAAGCATTCCGCAAACTGCTGCAGTACTGAATGCTGAGCGATCAACAAGCGTCAGCGTGCGGACAATTCAACGAGACATCTTCGATATGGGCCTTCGGAGCCGAATACCCGCTCGTGTACCCTTGACGACTGCAAGACACAAAGCTTTACGCCTCGCCAGCGCCTGTCAGCACAGACATTGCACTGTTCATGACTGGAAACATGTTGCTTGGTCGGACGAGTCTCGTTTCTAATTGTGTCGAGAGGATGAACGTGTATGAAGACAACATCATGAGTCCATGGACCCTGCATGTCATCAGGGGACTGTTCAAACTTGTGGAAGCTCTGCAATGGCGTGGGACTTGTGCAGTTGGAGTGCTATGAATCCCCTGATACGTCTAGATACGACTCTGATAGGTGACACGTACGTAAGCATCCTATCTGATCACCTGCATCCGTTCATGTCCATTGATTATTCCGATGGGGAATTCCAGGAGGACAATGCGACACCTCACACGTCCAGGATTACTACAGAGTGGCTCCAGGAGCACTCTTCTGAGTTTAAACAACTCCGCTGCCCCCTAGACGTCCCAGATATGAACATTATTGAGCATATCTGGGATGCCTTGCAAAGTGCTGATCAAAAGATTTCTCCACCTCCTCGTACTCTTACTGATTTATGGAGAGCTCTGCAGGATTCACAGTGTCGGTTTCCTGCAGCACTATTTCAGACTCTAGTCGAGTCCATGCCACGTCGTGTTGCTGCACTTCCGCGTGCTCGCTGGGGCTCTACACGATATTAGGCAGGTATTTCAGTTTCTTTGGCTCTTCAGTGTATATACGCACAATAAGTAAAAGAATGTTATTTAAAGGCGTCTCGGGTGTTGGAATTTGTAAGGCGAGCCCTGCATTATTGATATTATTGTTCACGTACATGAAAAAACAATCGAAACACAACGAAGGAATTGTGCGATATAAACGAAAGTTGAAGGCATGTTTATATGTATCTATCAAGATTTCAGACCAATCGCATTTGAGTGGTGATACTAGTAGATTAGATTAGATTAATACTTGTTCCATAGATCATGAATACGATACTTCGTAATGATGTGGAACGTGTCAGGTTATAAAAGATGTCCGTGCAAGATATTACATTACACAAAATATTGCGTGACACTAATGTTTAAGTTTTTTTTTTTTGCCCCCCTTAATTTATATCTAAAAATTCAGCCAATAAGTAGAAGGAGTTGTAATCTAGGAATTCTTTTAATTTACTTTTAAATGTTAGTTGCCTATCTGTCAGGCTTTTGATGCTGTTTGGTAGGTGACCAAAGACTTTTGTGGCAGCATAATTTACCCCTTTCTCTTCCAAAATCTGATTTAACCCTGCATAGTGAAGATCATCCTTTCTCCTGGTGTTATAGCTATGGACATTGCTATTACTTTCGAAATGGGTTGGATTATTAACAACAAATTTCATAAGCGAATATATATAATGTGAGGTTAATGTGAGGATCCCTAGACCATTAAATAGGTGTCTGCAGAATGACCGTGGGTGGGCTCCAGCAATTATTCTGATTACACGTTTTTGAGCAATGAATACTTTTCTACTCAATGATGAATTACCCCAGAATATGATGCCATACGAAAGCAGTGAATGAAACAAGGCATAGTAAGCTAATTTACTGAGATTCTTATCACCAAAATTTCCAATAACCCTAATAGCATACGTAGCTGAACTTAGACGTTTCAGCAGACCATCAATGTGTTGCTTCCAGTTTAACCTCTCATCAATGGACTCACCTAAAAATTTTGAAAATTCTATCTTAGCTACAGACTTCTGTTGAAAGTCTATGTTTATTACTGGAGTTGTGCCATTTACTGTACGGAACTGTATATACTGTGTTTTACCAAAATTTAAAGAGAGTCCGTTTGCTGAGAACCACTTAATAATTTTGTGAAAAACATCATTTACAATTGAAAAACATCATTTACAATTGAAAAATATCATTTACATCACTACTAGGATGTAAATAAGGTTTGCTTTAAATACACGCTATAACGCTCATGAGCGATTATTAACTTTGAAGCTAGACGAGGTGAGAAAGGAAGCGACAAAGAGCTATTATCAACGGCTTTCTGAGTTTGAAAGAGGTCTTGCAACAGAGCTACGAGAATTTGAATGTTCCTTCTGTTGTATTATAGGAAGACTTTCCAGGAATGTAGCCACAGTACATGATTGTTGGCAGCGGTGGTCACGAGAATGTACGGTCACAAGAAGACCGGGCTCCGGGCCACCACATAGCAAGACCATCGTGTTCTGCATATGGCACTGGTGCATCGAACTGCATCTGCAGCGTCAATTTGAGAAGCAGTTGGCACCACATTGGCACAACGACCTGATACAAATCGGTTAGTTCAAGGAGACTCCGAGCCAGACGCCCTGTAGTGTGTGTGCATTCCAGTGACTCCAAACCAGCGCCATTTGCTACTTCAGTGGCGTCAAGCAAGAGCTCATTGGAGATCTGGGTGGAGGCGTATTGTGTTTTGTGTTGAACATTGGTTCTGCCTCGGTGCCAGTGATGACCGTGTGTTGATCGGGAGAGCGACAGCTGAGTGGCTGCGATCAACCTGTCTGCGTGCTAGACACACTGGAGATACGTCTGGAATTACAGCCTGGGGTGCGATTTCGTTTTAGCAGGAGCACTCTCGTAGTTATGCCACTCAACATGACTGCAAAACTGTATATGAGTCTGGTGATTCGAGTTGTTGTGCTGCCATTCATGAAGAGCATCCTAGGAGGTTCAAATGGTTCAAATGGCTCTGAGCACTATGGGACTTAACTTCTGAGGTCATCAGTCCCCTAGAACTTAGAACTACTTAAACCTAACTAACCCAAGGACATCACACACATCCACGCCCGAGGCAGGATTCGAACTTGCGACCGTAGTGGTCGCGCGGTTCCAGACCGATGCGCCTAGAACCACTCGGCCACTCCGGCAGGCCATCCCAGGAGGTGTTTTCCAACTTTTCCATCAGCATAACACTAGCCCACATACAGCTTGAAACTTCCCCTTTGAACAATTCTTACAGACTGTGCTTAACCTGACACACAATATTTTTACGCAACGCAATCTGACTTTCAAAATTCCCTACTAAAGAATGGCCCTGACAAACATTAAACTATACCTTTCACAAATCACTTACCTCACAAAAATCTTCGCTGCTCAAGCTACTGCAATACAGCGAGCGCCACTACTGCCAGCTAAATAAAAGATTCAAACTACTGAAGGCACTAACTACTGATAGGGATAGTTAGCAAATGAAAGATATTAATAGAGAGCAAACAATGTATTTACCTTAATATCATCGCAAGTCATAATATATATATCAGTTCATGACAAATTGCAAAACTTCGCCATCTCTCTCCCCACATCCACCACTGCTGGCGGCTCACCTCCAACTGCGCAACGCTACGCGCTGTTCACAGCCAGCTGCCTAACACTACAATGGCGAGTATTACAACAATGCAAAGCAGCCAC
This sequence comes from Schistocerca serialis cubense, assembly GCF_023864345.2. Taxonomy (NCBI): domain Eukaryota; kingdom Metazoa; phylum Arthropoda; class Insecta; order Orthoptera; family Acrididae; genus Schistocerca; species Schistocerca serialis. Next base: position 173,646,782 of record NC_064641.1, read on the forward strand.
AGACTGCACACAGCACAGCCAGTGATTTTCATACAGAGGTGGCGTTACCAATAAAAAACCTAAACAGCCTACTTACATAGAGAAAACATAAACAGCCTACTTACATAGCCCCCATGCTCCCCACAAAAATTTTTACAAATGGTGTTGGGCACTGGCCAATACAGATTTGACAAAAATTTTTCACAATTACAGTAACAAAGATATAAAATGCACACACTTATTAATATTATGTTGGTCAAAAGATCAAAATTTGTCACAGTCCATAAAGACAGTCCACATTGTTCATCACAGTAAAAATGCAGAGTTTTTCTCAAAGTCCAAGCAGTAAAAGAAAATGCACATAGAAGTAGTGGATTTCCATGCAGTCTTGAAGAAGTAGTGTTGACCTTCCAACAGAAAGACAGTGCTGACTCTCGACATGCAGACAGGTAATGGGCCACAACAGAGCAAACCCACAGCAGAGTCATTCGAAGTTTGGAAGAATATTGGTAGGTAGGTCATCACAGAGCAGACCCACTGGAGTCCTGGTAGAGATTGTGGTATTGGTGGGCCACCAGAGGTGCAGACCCACTGTAGTCCTGGTATAGACGGCCAGCAGCCATCCGTTGCGACTGTGCAGGTGCACAATCACCATCGAAGATTCTTGCAGAGAATATAGCAAGTCCATAAACCACCACTTGTGCACTCACAACGTTTTTGGAATTGTCCTTAGAACCAGCAATGCTGTTATCCAGTCCCTTGCTGAATTATTAACACACGTGCAAACACTATCAGTCCCTACTTCTCACATATTGTCCATATACTATGACCAACAGAAATGTGTGCAGTGAAATGGAACTTACAAGTTACTAATATCATGAACTGGTGACAATTACAATTTTATAACAGAAGAATACAATAACAAAGGTACAAAATACATCATTAAAGAACATAACAATATTGATAACAATTGTATTACAGGCTTTACAAAAGAATCGATATAACATATACATCAGTGTTCCAGGAATTATGACATTAGTAAATACATAAAAGATCAGAATAACTTTCGAAACATCAACTTCACACATGAGCATTAAACAGAACGGAATTAATGTCTAACATCTTTACAAAGTAAATAACATATTATTAATGCCAATTATTTTCGAGGATAACAGTATTCCTCATCATAGTGAATGTAGCTTAATATTAAAAGAAGAAAAAATTCTATGAAACTACACAGAGACAGGAAGAAAACAAATACACAAGGGTACACGCACACATAGTGGGATAACACCAATAGGAAAGGACAGGGTTCGTTTTCAGTGTAACCTTTGGTACTGCAGTCCAACCCAAAACTTCATATATCTTTCCTCTTATTTCATCCTTTGTTTCCACCAAAAAAAATTCTAACTAAGCATGCTTTCTGTGTTTATATGTTCACACATTTCTTACCTCATTTTTATTTTCCATTATCTTACCTCATCATTTATTTCCAAGAAAATCCTACCTAAACCTGTTTTCTCAATGCATTTCTTCCAATTCATCGCAACTCATTCTCTTAGAGGCTACCCCCTCTTAAGCTAACTTAAATCTACTGAGCTCAGATGCTAAACTAAGCGACGAGGCAATGCAGCATCACATAACAAATCAACACCAACAGCAATGCAAAAAATGCAAATTGGCAAAGCTAGCAGCATAAATGAGCAAAAGTCAAATTCAATAACACTATGCCTGGCAAACAGCAGCAACTTATACCTAAACATGACATAGCGCAAGCAGAAAAAATATTACACTAAAATGGCCATGTCTAATACCTATGTCACATCTTAACATTAGAGTGATGCATCACAATTTATTCTACAAAAGAAATTACCAAGTACTTGAAAAGAAAATTATAGATGCAGTTACTGGTATTAGTCCCTTCTTATTGTTCTCTCCATTCCAAGTGCTCCTTTTTTAAAGAATGTGGATCATAAAATAATTATTTAATAGATCTGTTGACAGAAAGTGTTCACATTAGCAAATGCATTTCATTTTATAAAAGCAATGCTGCAACACAGCTGGAAACCAGATATCAAATGAAATAAGCAACTATGAAAAGCAAAGCATAAAAATATCATTCAGTAGTCATGTGACATTTCATAAGTTAGTAGAAATTCTCTCAACTCTCATAGAAAGACGCTTGTCATAATCAGGTGTGCAGATGTACGAATATTTCCCATCAATTCATAAGCATTTCAGTAATTAGCACAAAGTGCGAGTAATCATATGTTTTCAAGTAACGAGGGTGTCGCATTAGCGATGAAAGGCACACCCTAATGGCTTGTTCTCCAGGTGTTTGACACGTCCCACGTCCCCTTTTTTTTCTACCTGTGCCGCTGAAAAGGGCTCGCAATAATGGCTTTTTCTCCAGGCGTCTGACACAGCTGGGTGCCCGCGACGCATTACGTGCAGGTGGTCACATTGGTTTCCAACATCCTGTTTCACAAGTCAAGAGTCCCTACCCACTATTCATTACTCCTTACCTTATTACACATATACGTATCCATCGACACTCGTCAATATTTCGTCATTATAAATATGAAGCATATTCAAATAACTCGTATAGCCTCAGCCTATTAATCATAAACATACCTCAGCAGCATAATACACATCGTCGTCGTAAAAATAACCTCATAACACTTCAGTCAAATCTTAAAATCGTCGTAACTTCCTCCAATAATTAAAAAAATTCTCTGCTCATGTCAAAAGTGTCATCTGCCTCAAACGTACTTTAAAAATCATAATCCCTTTACCAAATACATCATTCAAAGCTCTCATAGTATCACAATGGTTCCGAAAAAATATGAACAGTTTACAATGCACAGACAAAATACAGTTTCATAAGTATCAAGTTACCCAACTGTGTATTGCGTAAACATCTGTCACTGATGTAATAAAAAAATGTTTATCTCTCAGTTAAATGATCAGATAGCTGTGTAATTTGTGTGTTAGAGAAATATGGTACCGACGTGTAAAGTTGTATAAGCAAATACCATATTAGCTAGGGTTCCTTGTGGTTGCCACACACATGGTACACAAAGTAAGCGTGTACCCCCCTGAGGATTTATGTAATTATACCCTCAGGTGTTACAGATTACAGCAATGAAATGAAATATATCACGGAAAACTTTCTTTGTAATTAAAAAATCTTTAAAAATAAATGTTTTAAGTACAAAATCTCTCAAATGCGTGTCCTGTAGCGCTAAATGTGCGTCTTGCTGTAAGATAATTCTGTGGAAGTGTCGTAATTATCGTCCACCGAAAGCTAAGTTCTGCAGAAGTCAATGTACTTACCCCATCAGAAACGAAAGTGAAATGCTTTGTGTATAGATATCATAATTATTATGCACATTACTGAGATCAAGAAAATACTATACTGTAAAGTATTGTTGTGCTAAGAAAAGGGCCTCACATTGTAGCTTACTACTAAAACATGTTTTGCTTTCCAGAAGAAATTCAGAAAAACTGTGCGGATATAAAACAGAAACACTGCAAAAGCAACATTGTAAATTGTCACTCATTAGTAGCGTCGTGATAAAATCGTGTAACTGTCACATAAACTAACACTGTGTCATCTGGTATCTCACAGAAAGTACTTTAAATCCAGAATACATTTTCAGGTCAACCAAAATGTTGCCTTAAAATCTCATTAGCAGTACTGGTAAATGTTCTAAGTATGTGAGCCTTATAGTCGTTACGTAATCGTGCAACAAACAAGCAAGAATGTACAAATACAATACTGTGTCGTCTGTTCACTATAACAATGCATTCGTAATTTCTGTTTAAAATGTTCCCTAGGTTCTAGACTGGATATTGTACTTCAAACATTGTTGTATGTTAACAGTTTCTTAAGTCTGACAAAGCATTTAAGTAATGTGAAGCGAAAAGTTTTATGGCAAAGACAAAGTTAAAAGGCAGATTATCTGTCAATAAATGGTTTTACATGAGAAATGTGGTGTAAACCTTTACTCTTCCTAGTACGCAGAGTTTCAACTTCAACGCAATTATCATGTGGTATACGTCGGATTCTGTAAGGTCCATTGTAAACTAGAAAGAATTTGTGACTCAAGTGTTTCTTCTTATGTGACAATGAATGAGCTTTAATGAGAACTTTCTGACCAATATACAATTTCTTTGCATTTGCTTTACCGTGTAGTTTTCTCCTTTTGTCTGCTGCAGATTTTATATTTTTAAGAGCCAAATCAATTATGTCTTTGTGTCGAAGTTTACGTGTATTCGGGAAAGGTACAAGCTCTCTGATTCTGTTCGGTGGTTCTTCATTCTTCAGTACAAGAGTAGGTGGTAAAGCAGTGGAGTCGTGAGGCATTTCATTCAGCACGTTTTGAAATAAGTGTAAATATCTGTCCCAATGCTGATGCTTTCTGTGACAATAAAGTCTGCAAAGCTTATTGATTTCTTTCATAATCCGTTCAGACGGGTTGCAATGTGGTGAGTACAATGAAATAAAAACAGGTTTGATTTTATGGTTGCGAAGCATGCGTGACCAAACAGCAGATCTGAATTGCGGTCCGTTATCTGAAATGACTTTACTAACGTGTCCAACTTCACGTAAGAAATTTTTTAACAAAGGCGTTGGATATAGACCGTCCAGCTATGTAAGTAGGCTGTTTATGTTTTCTCTATGTAAGTAGGCTGTTTAGGTTTTTTATTGGTAACGCCACCTCTGTATGAAAATCACTGGCTGTGCTGTGTGCAGTCTGTGGCTGCTTTGCATTGTTGTAATACTCGCCATTGTAGTGTTAGGCAGCTGGCTGTGAACAGCGCGTAGCGTTGCGCAGTTGGAGGTGAGCCGCCAGCAGTGGTGGATGTGGGGAGAGAGATGGCGAAGTTTTGCAATTTGTCATGAACTGATATATATATTATGACTTGTGATGATATTAAGGTAAATACATTGTTTGCTCTCTATTAATATCTTTCATTTGCTAACTATCCCTATCAGTAGTTAGTGCCTTCAGTAGTTTGAATCTTTTATTTAGCTGGCAGTAGTGGCGCTCGCTGTATTGCAGTAGCTTGAGCAGCGAAGATTTTTGTGAGGTAAGTGATTTGTGAAAGGTATAGTTTAATGTTTGTCAGGGCCATTCTTTAGTAGGGAATTTTGAAAGTCAGATTGCGTTGCGTAAAAATATTGTGTGTCAGGTTAAGCACAGTCTGTAAGAATTGTTCAAAGGGGAAGTTTCATACGTGCGTTTTGTGGCTGCCTGCGGTATGAGTCATTGCCTATTGTCTCTTTGTTGGCGCGCGTCGTTATTGGGATTTGGAGACCTAACTTCTACAAATTCACCGTGACGAGAGGGCCCTGCTCTGTTTGAATCCCGCCAGTTCTGATGCAATTCAGGTCTGTCGTTACGATCATATCGTCTGTCGTCATGTCGGTAGATTCCATAGTTTCTTTCTTGTCGGTCACATGGTGGAGAATTTCTCCCTGAATCGTAACTGCGCGCTGGTCCGTTGCGTCTAAAGTTATTCTGTCTCCCTTGATAGTATTTATTTTGGTTCCCGTATTGTCTGTTTATCTTATTGTCTCTGTGATAGTCATTACCACGGAGAGGTGATCTTTCCCTGTAGTTATTACTACTCTGCCAACGGTTGTCATACGGGTGGTGTCTGTTTTGGTCACGATTTGTGTTGTGAGAATAGCCTTGTCGTGTAAAGTTATTACTTCTTTCATCGCGGAATTGCGACGGATGTGACCTGTAATTGCTGTGTTCCTGGTTTCGCGTTCCGCGATTGCCAGTGTCAATTTCTAATTCTTGTAAGAGTCCCTGAAATGCTTCAATGTCGTCTTTGCAACGTCCTGCCAAAATAATATGTCGTAAATGTTCAGGCAGTTTGATTAAGCAAATGCGGATGAGTTCTGAGGGGCTGTATGGGTTTGAAAGATACTGATTCTTATGCAACATGTCTTCAAAATATTTCATAAGACTGGAAGATTCAGATTGTTCGAAACATTTCATCATTATGATGCCATGTTTTACTCGGTCTTGTGTGGCTGGAGACCAATATGCTGAGAGGAAGGCATGGTAAAACTCTCCTTCACTGTGGCAATCGTGAATTACCGATCGCATTCTTACAGCTGGTTCATTCTCTAAGTAGCCACACATAAATTCTAATCTGTGTTCCAACGACCAGTTGGGAGGAAAACAATGAGAGAATTGATGGAGCCATGCTTGTGGATGAATGTCGTTGGCAGAATTCTTAAACGTTTTGAATTTACGTGTAGTAATGAACAGCTTATAGTCAAAATCATCATGTCGGCGAGTCGCATGTCGGTCATTGTTACGTCGCTTCGGCGGTTCCATCTCAAAATTCGGTGCACATTCCCAATTTCTTTCATTACTTCCGAAATGCCCTGTGTTATTATTTTGCAGCTTTTCCGTGTTTCTAAGTCCCTCTTCCCGTGTTGGAGCGCGAGTGTCCTCTGAAATACGTAATTCTTGTATTACCTGTGTTAGCTGATCTTGTACTTCCCGGATTTCTCTTTGGTGTTGCGTATCAATTTGATTCAGATTTTGTTTCAGTTTCCTAATTTGTTCGCTCTCTTCTGTGTTATTAAAGACTACCGGTTTTGTGTCATTCAGATTATCATCTACCTTCGTAGATAAATTATTTAGCTGATCCGAAAGTTCAACTACTTTCTCTGATAATGAACTAATTTCCTCCATGTGTCTTTCTACTGTGTCCTTTAAGTTTTCCTGAGTTTTTGCAAGTTGCGTAACCGAATCGGTAGATGCAACTGAGTCAATTTTAGCTTGCAAGGTCTCATGATTTTCATGAACAATAATTTGCAGTTCTTTTATGGCTGCTTCGTGATTCTGTAATGCATTTTCATGCCGCGAAAAAATAGGTTGAAAATGCTCACAAATTTGTGTTTTTACGTCGTTACAGACTTTTTGACATTTCGATTCGATTTTATGCAACTCAGTAGTTAAATCTTCACGTGTTTGTTCAAGTGTGGTGTCTAACTTTTGAAGATTTTGTTCCATTGTGTCTAACTTTTTAAGATTCTGCTGTGTTTGTCTCTGATTTTGTTCCATTGTGTGTAACTGTTGCTGTGTTTGTTTCTGATTTTGTTCAAGCGTTGTGTCTAACTTTTGTAGCCTTTGTCTCATTTGTTGCATTAACTGTAATAACAATGCACTGGTGTCTGAAACATGTTCCTCAGTGCTTTTCGGCAGTGAATTTGCACCGGCAACATTCACATTTTGACAAGCGGAAAACGTGTCTTGACTCATTTGAGAAAACGGTGAGGACGCAAAACCTGAATCTACAGTGTTTGCAAAATTGTGTCCTATCATTTCGGATTCCTGAGGCGAGCTGTTGCCGACCGATCGATCGATAATGCTTCCCTCTTCACTAATTGTTTCACTGTCCACGCCATTGTTTGCCGCCCGCTCCATTTCCCTATGCACAATTATCAAATTACTACTTTGAACATCAGTTAATTCATTACTCGGTGGCGCTAACACACTGCTTTCATTTTCACTGTCATTTCTCAGTTTACTTTGGAGCCTAGTATTACGTTTTTCACACGCCATTATTGTCACAGTATTTCACACGACAACACAGAAAGACACAATTTGAAGAGCAAAAATAAGAGAACACATTAACATAACACTGAAAATAATATCTAGTTAATTACAGCTGCGAAATACTTGGTGCAAATCTATATGCATGCCACAACTGTTTTACTGTACAACAATGAAAGGCTACAACTACAAAGGAGATTCTCTCTACAATTACGCGCTAGCAATAAACAAAAGCTACACTAAATACACAAACTACAAGAAAAATCAGAAGATTCCAGTGAGGTATCCTAGGCTAAGGGTCGACATATGAAACTTCCCCTTTGAACAATTCTTACAGACTGTGCTTAACCTGACACACAATATTTTTACGCAACGCAATCTGACTTTCAAAATTCCCTACTAAAGAATGGCCCTGACAAACATTAAACTATACCTTTCACAAATCACTTACCTCACAAAAATCTTCGCTGCTCAAGCTACTGCAATACAGCGAGCGCCACTACTGCCAGCTAAATAAAAGATTCAAACTACTGAAGGCACTAACTACTGATAGGGATAGTTAGCAAATGAAAGATATTAATAGAGAGCAAACAATGTATTTACCTTAATATCATCACAAGTCATAATATATATATCAGTTCATGACAAATTGCAAAACTTCGCCATCTCTCTCCCCACATCCACCACTGCTGGCGGCTCACCTCCAACTGCGCAACGCTACGCGCTGTTCACAGCCAGCTGCCTAACACTACAATGGCGAGTATTACAACAATGCAAAGCAGCCACAGACTGCACACAGCACAGCCAGTGATTTTCATACAGAGGTGGCGTTACCAATAAAAAACCTAAACAGCCTACTTACATAGAGAAAACATAAACAGCCTACTTACAAGCTGTTGTAACCCAACACACACTATAGGGTGTTGACATGTTGCCTTGGCCTACTCAATCACGAGATCTGCAATGGAACACATATGGGACATCATCGGACGACAACTCCAGCGTCATCCACAAACAGTGTTAACTGCCCTTGTATTGACCAATCCAGGGCAACAGACAGGAAGCTCTGTCCCACTAACTGACATCCGGCATATGTACAATACTATGCATGCACTTTTGCATGCTTGGATTCAACATTCTAGCACTTACACCGGTTACTAATTTACTAGCATTTCACATTTGCATTGCTTTATCTCTCACTTGCGTTGACTTATGATCTTGCGATATTAATCACTTAAATATGTTACCTAGACCAATGTACAGGGTGTTTATAAATGAATATCGGGGTTTTAACACTTGTAACCTCCCCACCGAAATTTTTTTAAAAGAAAATATAGCAATACTTAATAGAAATGGGGGCCAAGTGTAACCTCCCCACAAAAATTTTTAAAAGAAAATAACGATACTAATTAGAAATGTTGATGGACATGGCTCTATGCGTAACCTGCCCACAATGAAATGTACTGACAATGGGAACAAAAATGTGAAATTCGCAATCTGACTCAAATATAAATCCTTCAAAAAATTAAAGTCCATTCAGTGACAAGAAAATTCAATTAAACCGAAATATCAGTCTTTGGCCCTGTGTAAAACAATCAGAATTAAAGTCTTACCTCAGAATAAATGGATGTCACATATCTGCTCTTGTTGTTGCGCACCGCTTGGAGGAACTGCATTGCAAATAATAATATTCTCTTTTTTTTGTGATTTTACTGGAATTTTTCTTCAAAAGAAGTGCAATGAAATGGGAAGTGCAACGAAATCTTGAGTTCAATAAAAAATTAAATTTTTGAGAAAATGCTTTTGAAATAAAAAATTATTATTGGGAGACTTGTTGGAGAATAATTACAATAAATAAAATTTTTCATTATCTAATGATTATATTAATTAACAGTATACCTTATTCCTCATCTTGACCATTGTTGCCGAGCGCCTACATCACACAACCGCACTGGGCTGCTACTACTGACCGACCGCTCTGCATGACGACTACAGACTGAGTACTGCTCTCAACTAGACAGAGCTACAGACTCGCAACGACTGAACTGACCGACTCGCAACGACTGACTGACTGCTACTCTGCATAGCGACAACTAACTCGCAAAGACTACTACTGACTGAGAACCGCTCGCAACACTCGCGCGGTCAAGCGCATACTCTCTGGTCACAGATGCTACAATGCCTCGCCATCGCTGCTGCGTTACATACGTGTTTCATAACCCTCCACTCGGGGGGCAAAAATTTGGCAGCGATGGTGAGTCATTTGGACTTGCCAAGCGCGGCAAAATTTTTCTTTAATTAACAAAATCCTACAACTTACAGAATATTTAAATGTTGTGCACACGCACTAAGTACAAAATATATCAGACAAAGACAAAATGTGAGTACAAAACATAGTAGCAAATCAGAAAAAAGTATATACAAACTTTTTGACAGATAAAGTGCACAGGCACTGAAAAAATTCTTTAGCATATTCAGAACAAATAAACAGACTGGCAAAAAATATTATGTTGACAAGTGTACATGCACTGAAAAATGTCTTTAGCATTTTCACAACAAATAAACATAATGGCAAAAAAAAAATTCATGTCCAAAGTGCACATGCACTGAAAAATGTCTTTAGTATTTTCACAACAAATAAACATAATGGCAAACATCATGTCGACCAGTGACATAAGTGTACTCACACTGGAGTTTAGCGAATCGAAAAATGTATAACCTATGAACATAAATGATGTTACCAAAAAAAATTTTTTCTTTATGTGACCAGAATCAGGATAGGAAAGGGAAGGATTGCATCATGGTTGTAGCACTTTAGATTGCACACAGCTGCTCTGAAAGTCCATATCTTTCCACAGTAGTACAACACCAAGTGACACAACTTGAAGTTCTTTTCCCATCAGAATTTATCAGTGTAGCCAAGACACTGAACTGTCGTAGTAATGTTCCATGTTTTCATTTTGGCAGTACATTAGGTACACCAAACAGTGGGACCATAATAATGTCTTCATCGCTCATGGTGGTGGACAGCATGTCGTGTCAACACCACACTCTTACAAGGCACACCAACGTAGAATTAGTGCAAAACCAAATATAGTGCTCCATGATCACTGGGATAAACAGGACAAATGGACATTGCAGTAATTCAGGGTAGTCAGCTTATGAGGTGAAGGACATCAAGTCACATAATATTGATAATTACAGTCTTCATTGATAGTTCGTGGCATTCATAGCCCAGTTATTGAACATTTCTGTACCAAGTATGTAGTATTACAGAAAAATGTTCATTAATTGTTTTACATAGAATCAGTAGCCTTCTTTTCCTGGTTACAAAATATTATGAAATAATCGCATTCTTTTCAGTTACAGAGTATAATTAAGAATCATTAACCTTCTCCTAATTACAGTTAATTAATCATTTGTCTTTAATTAAGCATTTGTCTAATTACAGTTAATTAATCATTTGTATAATTACAGTTAATTAATCATTTGTCGTTAATTAATCATCTGTCTAATTACAGTTAATTAATCATTTGTCGTTAATTAATCATTTGTCTAATTACAGTTAATTAATTAATCATTTGTCATTTCAATATACTAAGAATTATTAGCCTTAATTAATTACAAAGCATTATTAAACAGTACCATAGTTAATTAATTATGTGTCATTCCAATCTATTAAGAATCATTAGTCTTTTCCTAATTACAAAGCATTATGAAACAGTCACATTCATTTCCAACAACAAAGTATCAACATTGGAAACAAGAGCTAATCAATGGCATAATTAATAACAATTCGTGGAGTGACATTAATTATTGGCACTCAGTGGCCATCAAGTATTGAATAGAATAAAACATAGTTCATCATTCAGTATTATTCAGATCATTACAAAGTCATTATTAAAAATCAGTTAATTACAGTCAAATCATTAGTAATCACAGGCATTACAATAAACAGTGGCAGTTATTAGCTAGTGACAAAGCATTATTTTGAATATAGTCTCATTAAGAGGTCATTACTCGAGTGACATGCTATTCAGAGTTGATCAGTATTATTCAGAATTATCATAAACTAGTGACATTATGTGGGACTGGTAATACATTTTTTTTTTTTTTATGTAGCAATGCATTGCGTTGGGATCGATAATTAATTGCTGAGGCATAATACTTTTTGCTTTTGACCTATTGCTGCAAATGAGGATAGGTAACGTCATTCGTCATGAGTCAGCTGTAGCAAGATTATGTAACAAGGCAGTACATGTGATCACATTTATAAATGATAAACACAAATGGGTAAAAAATATAAAAATGCAAGTACTAGAACAGGTATAATAAGTAACAGGTTTAGTAAGTGTCATGAAAAACTTCTCCTGGAAAAAATACAAAAACGGATTATTGACCTGAAAGAAGAAACGCACACTATGCTGAAAAGTAGTGAACTTCGAATTAACAAGTAGTGAAATGTGTATAAAATGTGTTCCATAGCTGTCCTTTCCAAAACTTTCCGTCATCCTACTATGCAATGTAACACCTGCTGTCAAAGCAAACTGCAACAAATACTTAAATAACTACGTAGCATAAATACATAACTTCAACATTATCCTCATCTGTAAAGAAAAAACTTCATTATCCATCACTTCATTATCCATATTATCATAACTTCATTATTATCACCACCTGTAAAGAAAAACTTCATTATTCATAATACCATTTCCTTCATCATTATTCATCAGTATTCACTATCATCTGCAAAAAAATCACTTCATTACTCATTACATAACTATTCCTTATCTCTAGCATATTTCATCACTAAAAATAAGATGTGTAGTTCTCTCTGACAGCCTGCATCAATCACCTTGTATTCTGAAAGAAAAAATTAGTTAAGACTGCTATTCTTCGATGAGTATAGTATATTCTTGTTAATGCTTGTTAATCCTGATCCCTTTACTCTTCCTCATAAAGTTATTGCATCTCCTTTCGTTTATTCCGTAGGTGAAATTCCCATTTATGTTAAATTTATTTCTTAGAATCATCATTCCTTTCTGAAATTGATGAACAAAGATTAATGTCTTGCATTTAAATCCTATACCCACTAAATAATGACTGGTTTATGGTGACACAATTAACCATACAGCATAACATGACAGAAAACGTAATATGTCCAAGACATTGACAGTGTTCGGATGCGAAAAAATGTACACAGAATAATACAATGCAGTAGCAAAAAAAATGTGAAACAGTCACGATGTTGAGATGTCATAACGCAAAAAAAAAAAAAAATGTCAAAGTCGACTGGTGTGTGTTATATCTTAACTATTTCATAGTGCATACAAACAAAACTGGAGTACAGTCATATACACAAAAAAATGGAAAATGTGCACGGTCTGATGTGTAACGACAAGAAAAGCGACCTGCTAACCTTACCTTGCCGGGCACTTGCCAAGAAAAAAAAATACGATAATCATCAATAAGTAGTCAGGTGAATTAATTGCATTAGTAAATGGCATCATAGTGTGTTGAATCATACAGTGGTTTCACTCAATAAACGGTTTAATGTTTGAGATATGGTGATTGCCTTTCGATTTTCTGGTTCTCAAAGTTTCGACGTGTACAACATTGGGGTGAGGGATGCTGCGAATCCGATACGGACCTGCGTATAGAAGTTCAAATTTACTGCACTTACCTTTTAATTTGCTGGATAAATAGTGTGTACGTACTAATATCTTCTGTCCAACGTGAAAGTCGCGGCGTGTACAAACCTGTTTTTGCTGTCTTCTCCGGCGCTCTGCGGCACGTTTGATGTTGTTCAGCGCAATGTCAATTATTTCGTGGTGTCGTAGGCGACGATTTTTGGGGAATTCTATTAATTCTTTAATTTTGTTCGGTGGTTCAACGTTTTTCAGTATAACAGTCGGAGATAGCATAGTGGATTCATTTGGAATGGAATTAATTACATCTTGGAATAAGAGTATGTGTGTATCCCAATCAATATGTCTTTTGTGGCAGTATATTCGGCACAGCTTACCAATTTCCTTCATTAATCTTTCACAAGGGTTCGAAGAAGCGTGGTACTTGGATATATAGATCGGAGAAATGTTTCTAGCTCGTAACATGCGTGTCCATATACTACTACGAAATTGTGATCCATTGTCAGAAATTACTTTCATTACATGCCCTACATGAGATAGAAAATGTTTTACAAATGCTTTCGAAACAGTTTTAGCAGTAGCTTTGCGTAACGGAGTGAAAGTAACAAATTTTGAAGTGAGCTCAACAGCGACAAAAATGTAGCAAAAACCTCTGTTAGTTCTCGGAATCGGACCAAAAATATCTACTGCGGCCATGTGTCTTAATTTAACAGGTATAATGGGATATAAAGGAGGAATATGTGAAGTGGTGTCTGATTTAGCTTTCTGGCAAATTTTACAAGACGCTAAAACTCGTCGTATACGTTTCTCCATGTTGGCAAAATAACAGTTCTGTCTCAGTATAAGAAAACATTTTCGTGCTCCGTAATGTGCGTAACTTAAATGAGTGTACCAAATTAGTTTGTTAACCAGTTCGTCAGGAATGCATAATAACCAAATGTTGCTGTCAGGATGAGAGCGGCGAAACAGAATGTCATTGCGTACAGTGTAGTGGTTCCTAATCGTAACATTTTTCCTATCTTGCCAAAGGTGTTTAATTTCTTTCCACACATTGTCCTTATTTTGTTCTTGTGCTATGTCCTGTAATGACGATGAAATAAAATTTTCAAATGCAACTTGCTGAATGTACATGACACTGAAATTTGTTTTGCAGAAGTTGGTTGCTACGTCTTGCTGATTGTTGCCGAGAGAACGCGATAGTGCGTCTGCTATAACATTTTGCGTACCGGGAATGTGAACTATTGTAAAATTAAATTCTTGCAAATAAAGTTTCCATCTGCTTAACCTGTCGTGAGTGAATTTAGCTGAAAGTAAAAATTGTATCGCTCTATGGTCTGTGTAGACGGTGGTATGTCTGCCGTAAAGAAAGTGCCTAAATCTCGTGAAAGCCCATACAACACATAATGTTTCAAGTTCTGTGACGGAGTAATTTCGCTCAGCAGGTGACAAAATGCGACTTGCAAATGCGATGTTTTTAATTATAGTAGAACCATCTTCTTCAATTTCCTGAAAAATGTGTACGCCTAAAACGGTGTTAGAGCTGTCAGTGGCAATGGAAAAATTTCTGGTGAGATCTGGGTGCGATAAAAGTAGAGCATTCAATAAAGCATGTTTCAAATAACATTCTCGTGAACAAAATTCTGCTTGTCAAAAGTAATGTTTGCGTTACTGTAGTATGCAATCTGTGCTGTATCTGGTTAAATTCTATCGTACGTGTCATTATTTACGGGAGAATGTTGTGGCATATCCACTGTATGAACTGTTCTGTTATTTCATACTGACGTGTTACGCTATGGATGACACCTATTGTCTGGATCATTCATGATAATGTGTTGTTGCTAATGTTCTTGCTGCTGAAAAGATCGACTGTTATTAAATGTACGCTGAAAATTGTGCTCATCATTTTTACGTCTGTCATGATAGTAATTTCTATACGGCGCATAGCGATGCGAGTTGAAATAGTGTGTTGTCTGTACGTAGTTATTTCTTTGCTGCCATGCGTTACTATTTGTTGGGGCTGGGACTATACGTGCACGCGGCGAAACATTAAAGTTTGGTTGACCTTGTAGACTGCATTATTGGTTACGTATGCTAAGCGGTTGACTTTCATGCTATTGTGGTGAAAAACATCTATTGTTACCAAAAAATGCGTTTGCTGTTAATTTTACTTTTACATATACTGATGATTACGATTTTATCTGTAATTAAAATTACGGCGGTAGTTGTCATTACGGGAGTGCTTAATAAAATTGTCACATTCGGTAAAGATTTGTCTTATCTGGTTTTCATTACATATACTTAATCCTACAAAGAGCAATAGTTAAAGAGCAGTTTTGATAGATATAAAGGATAGTAGAAGAGAAGGCAGCAGTGCAGAAAACTAAAGATGAAACAGCACTACTACAGCTCGGGGCCCTATGCTCGCTACGGCACATATTCATTAAAGCGTAATGAATCCCCTGAGGTCGATTACGCACTGCAAATAAATTTCAGCTTTTGTGTTATAGGCAATGGCGGTAAAATTCCAAAAGTAAATCGCTGTATTCTTGCTAATTCCAGTTTCTGCATAATACGTAATGCTGATGAAAATACAATAGCAAATTGTCGCCTCTGGTTCAAAGCTAGTTTCTGCATTACGGGTAATAGCGGTGAATGTACAAAAATAAATTGTCGTATACAGCTCAAAGCGTGTACCTGTGTTCTGTCATTATTAAGTTCTTTACATTTTCTTGCGGATAAAAATTGCTCGTAATCTACGTTCTCGTCATTGAATTTGTAAGCACGTTCGGGTTTGTATGTGAATCTGTTCGTCTCTGTCATTTCGGTTTTCAAGTTGCGTAGCTTTTCAGATTTTAATTCGCGTGGCTTTTCGGATTTTAAGTCGCGTAGTCTCTGTAAATTGCTCACATTATACGCGCTGCGTAAGTCTGACAAATGTTCATAAAGTGGCGTCTGTTGTGGTATGTTATTAACTGACATGTTTTTCATCTCTGTTACTTCTTGTTGTAAATTTGATAACTTCCGACGTAACGTGTTGTTAGATGAATCGATTTCATTAATTGTCAGCTGTAAATTTTGAAATTCAGGTGTTTGGATAAAAGAAACCGGTGCAGTATCGTCTGATTTATTGTCATTAGTATTTTCGATAACATCAATACGACTGGCCAATTCATCACATTTTTCAGTCAGTATTTTAACCTGATCATCGGTTTTAGAATCAGACGCATTAATCTGTTTTTGCAACTTGCGCGTAGTTTCGCTCAGTTTTTTAACATCACCTTTGATAACATCACAATCCTGTGTTAGATCTAGTTGTTCGAATCTATCTGTCACTGTTTGAATATTTACTGTGTGTGTATCCGTTTTTGCTTTAAGATCAGAAATTTCATCCCGTAATTCCGCGTTCAATTGTTCTATGGTATTAATTTTGTCGGACACTGTAGTAATATTATTGTCTACATACGTCTTCGCTTTCGCGAATATTTTACGTTTGTCCTCTTGTCTCTGTGCAGTGATTGTTTTCATGACTTGTCGTTTTACCTTGTTTTGATCTTGAATAAATCTGCGGAAACGCGTATCACTGTTCTGTATGTGCTGACTAAAGCGCTCGTTAATCTGAGTGTTCTGCTGTTCGAATTTCGCGTCTATCTTTGCGTCCATAGTGCGCGAAAGTTCTACCGTCATTGCTTTAAACTCGTCCCGTAATCGTGCAGCTTTTTCAGAGCATTGTTTAGCGACTCCGCTAATTTCGTCTCTGAGTGTATTTGTCGCGGCTGTTTGCATTTCCCTTAATTCTCGCGCAACAGACTTTATTTCTTCGCTATTTTTTTGTGAACAAGCCTCAATTTCCACGCGCAACTGTTCCTTAGTGTCATGGCACTGCGCGGCAACGGCTGTAATTTGTTCACTAAGTTGTTTGAAATTTTCATCATTTTTATTAAATTTTTTGTCCTGTTCACTAAATTGTTGTTTGATATCTTCACTCTGTTGTTGTAGCAATCTTGTCATAATTCGTACCAAGTCAAAATTAGCGTTTATATTCTCTGTGCTGTTTAGTGGTGGATCTAGAACTCTCTCGCTTTCCGTGACCATTTGGTCATTCTGTAATTTAGAAAAAGGTTTGTCAGTCGGATGTACATTGTCAGACACTGTTCCGGAATTAAATAAATCCGCCCTACTTTGTGTGATCTGTTCATTTTCATTAGACAGATTTGTCTGTACATTACTTGAGTTTTCCGAATCGGGTGTGTTAAGCTCTGCAGCGCTCATTACAATAGAGCGTTCTGCGTCATCAATTGTCGTCAAGTTAACAGACGAGACAATTGAGTTCGTTTGTTCATCATTAAGGTGAAAGTCATCATTAGTGGTCGGAATGCACTGATTGTTAGTGAACGCAGGATTGCCATCATTACGCTGCGTATCACAATTACTATCGGTCACGTTGTTTAAGTCGGTAATTTCATTCACAATACTTCGCGATACACTATTCACAGTCTTTCGCGGCATTTTTGCAATAGTCACAATTATTCACAAAACAAATAAGCACAATGCAAAAGCAACACACAAATACAACAAAGCAGCAAATTGCCGTTGACCTGTAGAAAGAAAGTCACAATATTATTAAAAGCGTTGCGCCAAATCCTAATTATCTAAGCAAATAAGAGCAGATACCTGACTGTTGTTCAAAAGACTCTCAACGAAATACGATCCTGGACTGGGTGTCGCCAAGTGTAACCTCCCCACCGTAATTTTTAAAGAAATGAAAGTGACAATACTTAATACAAATGGGAGCCGAGTGTAACCTCCCCACAAAAATTTTTAAAAGAAAATAACGATACTAATTAGAAATGTTGATGGACATGGCTCTATGCGTAACCTGCCCACAATGAAATGTACTGACAATGGGAACAAAAATGTGAAATTCGCAATCTGACTCAAATATAAATCCTTCAAAAAATTAAAGTCCATTCAGTGACAAGAAAATTCAATTAAACCGAAATATCGGTCTTTGGCCCTGTGTAAAACAATCAGAATTAAAGTCTTACCTCAGAATAAATGGATGTCACATATCTGCTCTTGTTGTTGCGCACCGCTTGGAGGAACTGCATTGCAAATAATAATATTCTCTTTTTTTTGTGATTTTACTGGAATTTTTCTTCAAAAGAAGTGCAATGAAATGGGAAGTGCAACGAAATCTTGAGTTCAATAAAAAATTAAATTTTTGAGAAAATGCTTTTGAAATAAAAAATTATTATTGGGAGACTTGTTGGAGAATAATTACAATAAATAAAATTTTTCATTATCTAATGATTATATTAATTAACAGTATACCTTATTCCTCATCTTGACCATTGTTGCCGAGCGCCTACATCACACAACCGCACTGGGCTGCTACTACTGACCGACCGCTCTGCATGACGACTACAGACTGAGTACTGCTCTCAACTAGACAGAGCTACAGACTCGCAACGACTGAACTGACCGACTCGCAACGACTGACTGACTGCTACTCTGCATAGCGACAACTAACTCGCAAAGACTACTACTGACTGAGAACCGCTCGCAACACTCGCGCGGTCAAGCGCATACTCTCTGGTCACAGATGCTACAATGCCTCGCCATCGCTGCTGCGTTACATACGTGTTTCACACTTTATAGTATTTATTACAGCGTGGCGCACGAAATGTGTTACCATTTTGTTTTTGAATATAAACTTTATTGTTAATACAATCTGAAAGGAACATAGACTACAATGGAGAGCCGTCCATGGAGATTTGTTCTAACTAAGCACATGCTCAATATGTCTACCATTTGGTTACCTAGCTTCCTTCAAACGAACACTGAAGTTAGTGATTACGCTACGGCACATGTCTTCCATAATTGCACTGCAAGCTTGAAGAATAAATCTTCTGAGTTACATTAAATCACGTGGACGTTTCGGGAAAAGTTTTTCCTTTAGGTACCCCCAAAGAAAAAAGTCACATGGATTGAGGTCTGGCCTATTGGGGGGCAATTTTGTCCATCATTGAAGCGACCTGGAAACCTGAGTGAAATGATCCGCATGTCGAAATGCTCGTGCAAAAACTCCAACACAGTGTTTGCAGTATGTGGCCTTGCTCCATCTTGCATGAACCACTGCGTGTTGAAGGGCAAGGCAGTAGCAAGAAGCTGTGGAATGAAGCTATTGCGAAGTATGCTCAAATAACGCTCGCTGTTCACCGCTTCTTCAAAGAAAAAGGGTCCAATGAGTCCGTGACTGGAAATTGCTGCCCACGCTGTAATCCTCGGAGCATAATGTTGTCGTTCATGAAGCACTTGTGGGTTTTCAGTGGCCTAAAAGCGTACATTTTGTTTGTTAACCACACCGTCTAAATGAAAATGTGCCTCGTCTAAAAACCAAACGTTGTTGAGAGTTTCTTCCCTATCCTCTGCCCACTGAGCAAACAGTTGTCTCTGCTGCTTGTGTTCTTCAGTGAACTTCTGTGCACAGGTCATCTTGTATAGGTATGGAGGTCACTTTTAAGAATGCGTTGAACGGAGCGTCTGGATATTCCCAGTTGCACTGCTGCCTTTCTACACGATTTCCCGGGACTTTTCTGTACAGCTCTGTACCGCTTGAATATTCTCCGGCGAACAAACAGGCTTAGGCCGAGGTCGCTTCGCTTCCAATACTGTTCCTTCCTGTACTAATTTATCGGACAACCTGTGGATGGTCTTCATGCAAGGGACCCATCGTGTGTTAAACTGTTGTCGAAAACACCTCTGAGTCACAACAAGGCTATTCGTTTCATGAAAAAGTAACACAATTGCCGATCGTTGCTGTGTCGTCAGTCTTCCATTGCTGCTTTCTAGTCTCCTAGCGGCAGTTTCTTGAATTACACGTCATTTCGTAACTCATTCGTTTTTCCAAGCTCTGCTGGTACTGCAGTAGAGATCCCAGCAGGATATCTAATTTACGTCGTAAATTGTGGAAGAAACAATTGGTGACTAATTTCGTGCGCCATCCTGTATATTAAACTTACAGTTATAAATGATGTGTCAAATGAAAGAGCAACTCAAACAGTTTTACCAAGAACCTTATAAATATTCAATGTGAGCACCATTTGTCACACGGCACACATCGAGTCTATAGCCGAGTTCTCCCCAAACGTTGATAAGTGTGTCTTCAGTGATTGTAGCAAGAGCTGCTTCAATCCGGTTTCTTAATTCAGGGAGATCTGCTGGTAGTGAAGGCACGTACACACGATCGATCCTTCATGACGCCCCAAAGGAAAAAATCGCATGGTGTTAGGTCGGGTGAACCTGGAGGCCATGCAATTGGACCCCTTGCGGCCCATCCAGCGCTTGGGTACAGTGAAGTTCAACCTATCGCGTACTTCGTTCGCTATGCCAGTGAACATTTATAAGGTTCTTGGTAAATCTGTTTGAGTTGCTCTCTCATTTGATATATCATTTATAACTGTAAGTTTAATGTAATAAATACACTACTGGCCATTAAAATTGCTACACCACGAAGATGAAGTCCTACAGACGCGACATTTAACCGACAGGAAGAAGATGCTGTGATATGCAAATGATTAGCTTTTCAGAGCATTCACACAAGGTTGGCACCGGTGGCGACACCTACAACGTGCTGACATGAGGAAAGTTTCCAACCGATTTCTCATACACAAACAGCAGTTGACCGCCGTTGCCTGGTGAAATGTTGTTGTGATGCCTCGTGTAAGGAGGAGAAATGCGTACCATCACGTTCCTGACTTGGATAAAGTTCGGATTGTAGCCTATCGCGATTGCGGTTGATCGTATCGCAACATTGCCTCTTGCGTTGGTCGAGATCCAATGACTGTTAGCATATATGGAATCGGTGGGTTCAGGATGGTAATACGGAAAGCCGTGCTGGGTCCCAACGGCATCGTATCAGTAGCAGTCGAGATGACAGGCATCTTATCCGCATGGCTGTAACGAATGGTGCAGCGACGTCTCCATCACTGAGTCAACAGATGGGGACGTTTCCAAGGCAACAACCATCTGCACGAACAGTTCGACGACGTTTGCAGCAGCGTGGACTATCAGCTCGGAGACCATGGCTGCGGTTACCCTTGACGCTGCATCACAGACAGGAGCGCCTGCGATGGTGTACTCAACGACGAACCTGGGTGAACGAATGGCAAAATGTCATTTTTTCGGATGATCCTTGTTCTGTTTACAGCATCATGACGGTCGCATCCGTGTTTGGCGACATCGTGGTGAACGCACATTGGAAGCGTGTATTCGTCATCGCCATACTGGCGTATCACCGGTCGTGTTGTTACGAGGTGCCATTGGTTACACATCTCGGTCACCTCTTGTTCGCATTGACAGCACTTTGAACAGTGGACGTTACATTTCAGACTTATTCCGACACGTGGCTCTCCCTGTCATTCGATCCCTGCAAAACCCTACATATCAGCAGGATAATGCGCGACCGCATGTTGCAGGTCCTGTACGGGCCTTTCTGGATACAGAAAATGTTCGACTGCTGCCATGGCCGGCACATTCTCCAGATCTCTTACCAATTGAAAACGTCCGGTCAATGGTGGCCGAGCAACTGGCTCGTCTCAATACGCCAGTCACTACTCTTGATGAACTTTAGTATCGTCTTGAAGCTGCATGGGCAGTTGTACCTGTACACGCCATCCAAGCTCTGTTTGACTCAATGGCCAGGCGTATCAAGGCCGTTATTACGGCCAGAGGTGGTTGTTCTGGGTACTAATTTTTCAGGATCTATGCACCCAAATTGCGTGAAAATGTAATCACATGTCAGTTTTGTATAATATATTTGTCCAATGAATACCCGTTTATCATCTGCATTTCTTATTGGTGCAGTAATTTTAATGGCCAGTAGTGTATTATGAAGCGTTAAAATCCCGATATTATAGATATACTGTATTTCCAAAATTTCGTTGGGCTATATTAATTATTTTTTGGTGTTCATATTCTTTTTGTCGTCAGTTATCAGACATTATGTTGTCCTCTGCTGTGACCTGCACATAGCGAATGTGAAGCCAGAACAGACACCAGTGGAAGCAGGTGGATGGGACCGACGTGCAGGTTGCAGCGGATTGGACTGCGGCCGTGAGCGACTGACTTTGGGGATGAAAGGCAGGTGGCAGGTCGCGGCGCCTCCCCGACTTGGCCTTTCTTCATTTGGCGGTGGGCGGCGGTGCTCGTACGTGGTCGGCGTCTGCAAAGACCCCGGGGACTCGGAGCGCGGCCGGCATGCATTATTTATCAGCGGGTCCGGGCCCGCTGATGGATCACTGGCGCCGCCGCTGCCGTCTAACGGAACAGGAATTGCCAGGCCCTGCCTGGCAGTTCTGGACGCGGTCGCGGTCACTGCTGGGGCGATTAATCCAGCACCCAGCATAAAAATGAATGACATGACCGAGTATCTTCCTCTCCATAAAATGTCTCTCTCTGGAGTTTGCTTAAGAACTACATTTCCATACAAGATAAAAGGACAGACACAGTGAGCCGAGTAGAACTCCGGCTAGAAGACCTAGAGGGGTTGTACAGATAGTTAAGGGGACATTGTACGTGAAATTCGTATGTTGTGTACATAGTTCCGCGTAGCCAGCGCGTACACAACTTTCCCACTAGAGCGCGCCCCGCTAAGCACAACAGTGCAGGCGCAGCGCTCGTCCATCTCTGCACTACGGGATGGCGCTGCCATAGACACGGACCAAATTCTGCTTACGCCGATCCGCGTATTAATATGTCACGCAGCCAATGAGATTGCTGCTAATGTAGAACCTTTTCTCCTCGCGGATCACACTCGCGCAGTGATACATGAGCACGCGAAGTGTTATAATGAGCGTACAGACCTCCGATTAGTCAGTCTGCATTTGTTTCCACCAGTCTGTACCAGTCTACATTTTTCTGTACCAGTCTGTAGTCAAGTTTCAGACTGCGCCTAATAAGATTACCATATTCCTGTAAATAGCCATGAAGATAAATGGATAGACACTTTTGTCAAGTATCAGAGATATATGTGAGAATAAGATTAACGTACCAATACCAAAGGAACTTCAGATTGCCAATTGTAAATAGCATCCACAACCAAGTTAAGTAATTTTTATGCTAGTTATTATTTTAATAAATGTGTGTGAAAATTAATCAAGTTCTGTTTAGAGTTGGTCACCATCAATCTGCTACTCTAAGCGTGAAAGTGGCATTTCTATCGTCTGACCTAACGGCAGAAGATAAACACGCCACGATAAGACCACGAGACATATTGCTGACACTCGCCTACTTCGTTGGAGCGACAAGTCAAATAATCTGAGGTGTGTATACTGAAGGTTTTACAGTACGCACACCACACTGTAGAAATTTGACATTTTCTGTTCTGTTTCCTACTCCATAATTTACTTTGGACTTTCCTGAACATTTTGGTGTATAATACATTGAAAATAGACAATTGTGAGACCTTCAAAGAACATTTTGAATGTTGACATGTGAATGTCAAATTGCGCGGCTATGCATATACTGCCACAGTTGAGCAGTCAAATCTTGGGAACTACACAGTCTAGAAGGCTGTGAATCTGTAACGTCTCAGAAGTTGGCATTACGAATAAACAAATCAGTCCTTTGTTTCTGATACTAGTTTTCGTTGAAAGTAGTGTGATTATCGGCTATTTTTGTAGTAATCTAACTTTTATTGCTTTTTATACGTAAGTAAAATGTCTAAGCGCAAAAGTAACTTCAAGAAACGCAAATTTGCTGGTAACAGATATGTGAGATCTGCATTTTCTTCTGAAGTACTTGAAAACATGTATGCTAGCAGGGAAGGAAACCACTATAATGTTTCTGAAGTGACCACGCCCCCTAGTGCATCGAAAAGGAAAGTAACTTTAGAAACAGGTGACAGTGGTAAACATTCTCTTCCTTGGACAGTAATGGTGACAATCAAACATATTTGCAAATCTTTTGCAAATCCTGAGCTACTAAAGAAGTGTTTATATGGGAAGACCCAGAATGTGAATGAGTCCTTCTATAATGTTGAGTGGTGCCATGTGCCTAAAAAATGTATTTGTTGGCCTTATGACTCTATCGTTAGCAGTGTCTGATGCTGTAATAACCTTTAATGGTGGGAAATTTGAAAAGATTAACGTTCTAGAGAAATTAGGGGTAAGATTTGGACAGAACACAGGTAAAGGACTGCGGGAACTGGATGAGCTTCGTGTACGTGAAGCAGAGTTAGCTGCTCAGCAAATGACAAGGGAAGTAAGAAAGGAAGAGAAGGCAAGCACTGGGCTGTTGTGACACTGAAGAAGAAACATACTATGGGCGAGGGCAATTCTAGTGCATAAAAGACGCAGAAGTGTAATTCTGTACAAGAATTTGTAATAAAAAAGAGTTTTAAACCTTTGTATCTCTGAACTACATTTTTTGCACTAAATGACCCGTTTTCTGAAAAAATACCGAAGGTAGAGACATGAAATTTTCGCAGCATGCCAAGTGTGAGATTCAACACATATTGAACTATAATAATTAAAATATCGTGAGTTGTTTTGTTTTTGTGTTTATTTATCTACAAAATTGTAAAAAAATGAGTGTTTGAAACAAAAGATAACATGCCCCACAATAGAATTTTAGTAATAATTCTAGTTGAGTGTATCTAGGAAGGTACGTTCAATAATTACGGGAAATTATAAGTTAAAAAGTTTCCAAGATAATGGTCAAAAAATTCGATAACTTAACATAGGCGGCATAGGACATACAATGTCCGCTTAACAAGAAATGATTTATTTTGTGGTGTCGTCCGAAGAGCGAGCTGCCAATGCCAGGTTGGTACCTCGCAACGCAACCACAAGAGAAGACAGTCGCTGAAAGCCGCATTGACGAATGAACGACACCGTCATTGCCACACCGAGGAACGTTTCGCTACAGCGCTACAAGCGCTCTTGTACTTAAGGCCGAGCACATTCCTCGATCATCGACTAAGACGATGGCATCGTGTTTCAGCAAGCCAGCTGTGTGATCAATGTATTAGGCACAACCCTACGAATAAGTTATTGATAAACGTACTCTGAGAGACATTTAGTTTGTCTGTATCAAGCGATACGTTTTTTTTCCTGTGGAAACGAACTGTACAGAGACAAGTAGTTCTTCTTATTACGGTGTAATGACGTGAACTAATGTTTTATGTGTAATGTCGTTCTCCTCTCAGAGCAAAGTAAAGAACCCACCATGAGTACCGACGAGAATGTTTTCGTCCGCTACAACATGATTCTTGCAACAAATTGATATGCTAACTTTCTACGCGAATTGAGGGTACCTGTTTAGGGCACGCTTTATGTATCAGTCTTCAGCTTCAAAACTGTACAGACGGTAGGTGGATGAAAACTTAATATTTTTAACCAATGGTCGTCATTCCAGGCGATATGAGGTCTATACTCTGCACGTTCAAAAATGTTCAAATGTATGTGAAATCTTAACTGCTAAGGTCATCAGTCCCTAAGCTTACACACTACTTAACCTAAATTATCCTAAGGACAAACACACACACACACCCATGCCCGAGGGAGGACTCGAACCTCCGCCGGGATACTCCGCAAGTCTCCTTGCGATGTGTGCCAGAGTGTTCTTTGTGTACCACTACCATTTCCCCCCTTTTCCTGTCCCAGCTGCGGATAGTTAGCGTGGAGAACTCCGTGTGGTCCCGAATTACTCTAATTTTACCTTTACTATCTTCTAGTGCGATGTACGTAGGAGGGAGCAATATATTTCTTGGCTCTTCTAGGAAAGTATGATCACAGAACTTTAGCAATAAACCACCCCGTGATGCTAAACAGAAACCAAACCAACTTATAGAGAAGAAATTCACAGGAGTTGCCATTTTGATTTGAAGAAGTTGAAACAAGTCTGTCAATTAATCTGTCAATTAAATGACAGACTGGTTTCATATTGTCCTACTTTACGCAGCCCTGATAGAGAAAGAATGAGAATTACCATCATAAATGGCATAAACAATTGCTAGAGATCAATGAATAGCACTTCACACCATTCCAGTATAAATCGTTGGGCAATGGATAATCCGTTTTAATCAAGTATAACATTCATAAGTTTTGTCCCTTTATTAAATTCTTCGTATGTACGCATTTCAGAATTTTTGCTGAGACACATCACACATGACAAATGCCACAGGTGAGACGCGGGGATTGGGTTAGGGGGGGAGGGGGGAGAGGGGCTGGTGGCATCTTTGTTGTCGGTTCACAATAGGGGCTTAAAAAGCGAGACTGCGGGCCGAGTCGATTTCACTGAGGTATGGGATAGGTAGGTAAAACAGACCCACCCGTTATCTCCCGATGGGGGGAGTCAAAAATCGAAGAAATCTTTGCACAACTTAGCGGCCCGATAGGCTGTCGTCGATGCAGAAGTTACTCGCATGGTGTCTTGTCTTTTATAGAAACGCTCCTTTGGTCATTCGCTCACGAGAAGAATGAGAACAAAGCTCCTGTCCGCTCTTCTTCCTTAACTCTGTCCCCATGTGTGTTTCTAGCACCACCCAGTCTGCAGCACACGCAGCTATGAAAAGGCTATGTGGCGGAACGAGGCTTGTGGTCAGATTACGGTCTCCTCTAACAGGGGAACCTCCCCATCGCACCCCCCTCAGATTTAGTTATAACTTGGCACAGTGGATAGGCCTTGAAAAACTGAACACAGATCAATTGAGAAAACAGGAAGAAGTTGTGTGGAACTGTGAAAAAAATAAGCAAAATATACAAACTGAGTAGTTCATGGGAAGATGGGCAACATCAAGGACACAAGGAACACAGGAGCGATATGGTTTCGTGGTAACGTGAGCAGTTGCGGAACGAGAGGTCCTTGGTTCAAATCTTCCATCGAGTGAAAAGTTTAATTTTTTTATTTTCAGTTTATGTGACAAACTCTTATGTTTTCATCACTTTTTTGGGAGTGATTATCACATCCACAAGAAAACCTAAATCGTGCAAGGTAGAAGAATCTTTTTACCCATTCGCCAAGTGTACAAGTTAGGTGAGTCGACAACATATTCCTGTCATGTGACGCACATGCCGTTACCAGTGTCGTATAGAATATATCAGATGTGTTTTCCTGTGGAGGAATCGGTTGACCTATGACGTTGCTATCAAATGTTTTCGGTTCCCATTGGAGAGGCAAGTCCTTTCGTCTATTAATCGCACGGTTTTGCGATGCAGTCGCAAAACACAGACACTAAACTTATTACAGTGAACAGACACGTCAATGAACGAACGGACAGATAATAACTATGCAAAAATAAAGAAAGTAAAATTCTCACTAGAGGGAAGACTTGAACCAAGAACCTCTCGTTCTGCAGGTGCCCACGCTACCACAAGACCACGGCGCTCCTGGGCTCAGATTGTCCATGATGTGGCCTATGTGGCACATGGACTACTCAGTTTGTATATTTTGCTTATTTTTTTCACAGTTCCACACAACTTCTTCCCGTTTTCTCATTTGATCTGTGTTCAGTTTATCAAGGCCTATCCACTGTGACAACTTATAACTAAATCTGAGGGGGGTGAGATGGGGAGGTTCCCTTGTAAGTAAGTTATTGTCGTGACTGTATGACGCCACATGGTTCGGTAAACAACTTTCAACCATGAGTGGTAAAATCTGATTGGCTACTCACTAAACTTCACGTGGAACGAGACAACTCTGCGTTTCTCTGGCCTCAATGGCAGATCGGTTGGTGTTCGAGCTTTATTGGGTGAGGCAAGCTACGCTTTTTCTTAGGAGAGGCTAAGAGAAACTCAGAGGCGAAAAGGAAAGACGCTCTCGTGACGAGCACCGGGTGGAGAAGAAGAAAGGATTCCGGTGCCAGACGCAAGTGGAGCAGGGATAAATTCCCGCAGCGGGCTCTGAGAGGAGCAGTCTCAGACAAACTGGCGTTGACGTACTTCATTTCTGGCAATCAGTCCTGAGTATCATAGAATCCGACTCTCTCGTGGAGGCAACACAGGGCGCTAGATCCAATCCGAGTTTGTCAGTCTTCACGGAACGTAATCGAGGGGCCGGTTTCACTTAGATTGATTCCTTTACTTCAGCAGCTTCTCTTTAACTCATAAGTGGATCTCAGATTTGTGAGCGTTTACCCGTTGTCGATTAGGTGTAAGTCTCCTCCTCCATGGTCAACTATCCCACCGACAGTACAATATGTTCAAAGCATGTTGTTGCTGTTGTTGTTGTTGTGGTCTTCAGTCCTGAGACTGGTTTGAAGCAGCTCTCCATGCTACTCTATCCTGTGCAAGCTTCTTCATCTCCCAGTACTTATTGCAACCTACATCCTTCTGAATCTGCTTAGTGTATTCATCTCTTGGTCTCCCTCTACGATTTTTACCCTCCACGCTGCCCTCCAATACTAAATTGGTGATCCCTCGATGTCTTAGAACATGTACTACCAACCGATCCCTTCTTCTAGTCAAGTTGTGCCACAAGCTCCTCTTCTCCCCAATTCTACTCAATACGTCCTCATTAGTTATGTGATCTACCCATCTAATCTTCAGCATTCTTCTGTAGCACCACATTTCGAAAGCTTCTATTCTCTTATTGTCAAAACTATTTATCGTCCATGTTTCACTTCCATACATGGTTACACCCCATTCAAATATTTTGAGAAACGACTTCCTGACACTTAAATCTATACTCGATGTTAACAAATTTCTCTTCTTCAGAAACGCTTTCCTTGCCATTGCCAGTCTACATTTTATATCCTCTCTACTTCGACCATCATCAGTTATTTTGCTTCCCAAATAGCAAAACTCCTTTACTACTTTAAGTGTCTCATTTCCTAATCTAATCCCCTCAGCATCGTCCGACTTAATTCGACTACATTCCATTATCCTCGTTTTGCTTTAGACTCCATTCCGTTCCACTGCTGTTCCAAGTCCTGTGCTGTCTCTGACAGAGTTACAATGTCATCGGCGAACCTCAAAGTTTTTATTTCTTCTCCATGGATTTTAATACCTACTACGACTTTTTCTTTTGTTTCCTTTACTGCTTGCTCAATATACCGATTGAATAACAGCGGGGAGAGGCTACAACCCTGTCTCACTCCCTCGACTCTTATAACTGCCACCTGCTTTCTGTACAAATTGTAAATAGCCTTTCGCTCCCTGTATTTTACCTCTGCCACCTTTAGAATTTGAAAGATAGTATTTCAATCAACATTGTCAAAAGCTTTCTCTAAGTCTACAAATGCTAGAAACGTAGGTTTCCTTTTCCTTCATCTTTCTTCTAAGATAATTTGTAAGGTCAGTATTGCCTCACGTGTTTCAACGTTTCTACGGAATCCAAACTGATCTTCTCCGAAGTCGGCTTAAACCAGTTTTTCCATTCGTCTGTAAAGAATTCGTATTAGTATTTTGCAGCTGTGACTTATTAAACTGATTGTTCGGTAATTTTCACATCTGTCAACACCTGCTTTCTTTGGGATTGGAATTATTATATTCTTATTGAAGGCTGAGAGTATTTCGCCTGTCTCATACATCTTGCTCAGGACTGGCTCTCCCAAGGTTGTCAGTAGTTCTAATGGAATGTTGTCTACTCCCGGGGCCTTATTTCGACTCAGGTCTTTCAGTGTCTGTCAAACTCTTCACGCAGCATCATATCTTCCATTTCCATAATATTGTCCTCTGGTACATCGCCCTTGTATAGACCCTCTATATACTCCTTCCACCTTTCTGCTTTCCCTTCTTTGCTTAGAACTGGGTTTCCATCTGAGCTCTTGATATTCGTACAAGTGGTTCTCTTTTCTCCAAAGGTCTCTTTAATTTTCCTGTAGGCAGTATCCATCTTACCCTTAGTGAGATAAGCCTCTACATCCTTACATTTGTCCTCTAGCCATCCCTGTTTAGCCATTTTGCACTTCCTGTCGATCTCATTTTTGAGACGTTTGTATTCCTTTTTGCCTGCTACATTTACTGCATTTTTATATTTTCTCCTTTCATCAGTTAAATTCAATATTTCTTTTGTTACCCAAGGGTTTCTACTTGCCCTCGTCTTTTTACCTACTTGATCCTCTGCTGCCTTCACTACTTCATCACTCGGAGCTACCCACTCTTCTTCTACTGTATTTCTTTCCCCCATTCCTGTCAATTGTTCCCTTATGCTCTCCCTGAAACTCCGTACAACGTCTGGTTTAGTCAGTTTATCCAGGTCCCATCTCCTTAAATTCCCACCTTTTTGGAGTTTCTTCAGTTTTAATCTACAGCATAATAATTTGTAAACAAAAAACAGTCTAGGAACGCATGTAAGCTGAAATTTAAAGCTTTTCAATCACCTGACCGGTTTCCATCGTCTTACGATCATCGTCACACTATTAAAACGTTTGGCCACTCTCTCCAGACGTCCTCATGGAGTTTTGATGGTCTGATGACGAACTTACTACGATCGAAACTGGTCATCTGATCAACAAATTTTAAACATTAACAACTTACTTGCGTTCTTAGGCTGTTTTTGTTTAAAAACATTTGTTCTATTTTTTATCGCTGTTTCCCATGAACAATGTTGTAAAAAACGTTCAATGATCAAAGCAATTTTTTTGTCCAATCACATTGTGTACTTTTTGGCCCAATTCATTTAGAATGACACCTTTCGTTCTATTCTGCTAGTTTTCCCAACCACCAATGTACCAGATTGATCTCTTATGTTTCTTGAAGAAGTTAATATTTAGATGTCTCTTTAAGACATTAGTAGCTTGTAGAATCCTTACTGCTGGTGAGGTATTTAAGATACGTTCTGGACTTAGTTTCCTTTACATAGTTATGCAGCACCCAAGCCCTCTCAGAGTTTATCTCCGTGAACATAAATTTCAATCTGCAGTCGTTAGTCCCTTAGAGTAGTTATATAAATGAGAATAAAACTTATTGGTTTATTGTTTTGTAGTTTGGCCGTCTGTCAACTAGCAGCTAATAGCGCCACGTCTCTGAAGAGCAGCTCGTGTTCCTCGAGTGCGATATGCCCGAGAAGCAGGTCAGCTGCGGAAATGAATTGTTGTGGTCCCTTGTATAACGGAGACTTCGCAACGTTTTCCACAATGTTTTCAAATTTTGTCATCGCTTAGTTCTTACAGCGATGTTCATTTATCAGGATCACTGCTGGATTTTGTGAAATCGCTTTTGAATATGGTAGAATTTACATTAGTCAGTCTACAAGTATCGTTTCAGAACATTTCAGATAGCACCGACGCACATTTAATACTGCGATTTTGACAAACCTACTGTTCCGAACACAATCTCATATGCAAACATATTATTAAGTTTGAGTACACGAAAACCTACCTTCTGATATTATACATGAAGCGTCAAAATATTATGACCACCTGCTTACTAGCTTCTTTGTCCGTCTTTGGAATGAAATACATAGTGACTCTGCATATCAGAATCCGACAGTTTATTTCGGTAGGTTTTTAGAGGTATGTGGTAGATGTTCACACACAGGTCATGTAATTCGCCTAAATAACGAGCGGCTGATTTGCGTAAGCGGTTATGGCCCCCGATAGCGACCCATAAGGGTTCCATACGATTTGTTCACCGAGAAATCAACGCGAGTTCGCTATAATCACTGTAGCACGGTTCTGACTCCGAGACACGAACAATCATACTGCTCAAAGACGATATCGCCGTCGGGGAAGACATCAACTGTGAAGGGACGCAGGTGCTTCCCATCTGCCAGCGTATCTTCAATCCGATGCAAGCGCAGGAAAATATCTCCCATACCTCAGTAGTGCTGCCATCAGTCTGTATCCGTGGCGTGCTACACGTTTCGAGCCGCCATTCACCTCGGTGACAGCGCTTGTGGATACCACCATCGACCTATTGGAGCAAAAATCTGATTTGCCCGAAGAGCCGACACCTTTCCGTAGACGCTTACGACAATAGCACGTGAACATTCGGCTATCTTCGTCATTTTCGAGATACTCGTTCACAGGCTCTGCGTAATAAAAATCTTCCCTGTGTCAAAGTCGCTTATCTCAGTGGATTTCCCCATTATCAGCCCTTACCTTCGCTACGATGATCCCCGTCCTTGTCTGCTCCGCTTACATCTTTTTGTTACCGCGTCACGTGCCCGCAACGACACAGGCTGGCATCCAACGTAACGGTAGGCAATGATCTTAATGTTTTGTCTCATCAGTGTATATACGGTATTCCGTTGTACTTCTGAACAACGCAGACGTTGTAATAGTATATTTTTCTGCCGACATCGGGCAAGCGACTTTCAGTTAAAATGTCTTCCCTGTACAGGAATATACATGATGGATGTAACTTGAAGGGTCTAGACACTTGGTTCAAGACACATGGAAGTCTGGGTCTGGCCTTGAAATTTGCTCGTATAGCCTAATGGCAAGGCGTCCGCTTGCGATAAACGGGAAATCTGGGTTAGAGTCCCAGTAAGACACAAATTTTCCTCTGACACTAACAGCTGGCTTCAATCTGAATTCGCAAAATGCGAATTCGTTTTGGTATCACCATCGCTACTAATGTCCCTCCGTAATGGACATAAACTGAATCACTGGTAACTGTTCTGTGTCGTCTTTAGGATAAAATTCGGCCAACTAAACTTACAAATACCACATGGCCTATTAGTACCATAGTCAACTCCTGACGATGGCGGCATAGGAAGTGGCTGAATATTTGAATATTAAACCCTGATATGGTAGTAAGCCCGAGAAACTTTGATCGAAGGATGTCAACACTTTCTCACAATAGACCTCTCTCATGTCTGACATCATCAACAACGACGGGGGTGCACCAAAGTCCAGAATAAGGCTATACGTGATATGCCTCCCAGATCAGATGGGAGACTTTCTAGGTCAGGCATAAGCAGAGCTGATAATTGTGGCGCTGTTCAGTTCTAGTATCCGTAAGCATTATTTTCACATGAAATAACTGTAATAGTGTGGGTATGAAGTTCAGTAAGTTAACTACAAGTTTTCTGGTAAGCACTTGCCCGTGAAAGGCAAGGGTCCCGACTTCGAGTCTCGGTCCGGCAAACAGTTTTAATCTGCCAGGAAGTTTCATATCAGCGCACACTCCGCTGCAGAGTGAAAATCTCATTCTGGAAACATCCCCCAGGCTGTGGCTAAGCCATGTCTCCGCAATATCCTTTCTTTCAGGAGTGCTAGTTCTGCATGGTTCGCAGGAGAGCTTCTGTAAAGTTTGGAAGGTAGGAGACGAGGTACTGGCAGAAGTAAAGCTTTGAGGACGGGGCGTGAGACGTGCTTGGGTAGCTCCGTTGGTAGAGCACTTGCCCGCGAAAGGCAAAGATCCCGAGTTCGAGTCTCGGTCGGGCACACAGTTTTGATCTGCCAGGAAGTTCCATATCACAGCACACTCCGCTGCAGAGTGAAAATCTCATTATGTTACACATTGTTTACCTGGGCTGTGTTCTCAATGCCGCTCAACTACCACAGGGCTTAACAACAAACATTAATACATTTGTCCCATTATGAGATAAGATGGTGAATGCCTTCATGGAACCATGATTGTACCCTGACGTGCACTTCTTCATCCAATGGAACTGAACGGCCATGAATGGCTTTTTTCAGAACTCCAAAAATATTGAAATCGCAGGGGAAGAGATCGGGACTGCATCGAGGATTCGAGGATGTGTTAAGACTTCCCAGTGAAGCTCTGTTGCCATGTCGTTTCGATTACGCTGAAGAAGTCTCGCTGGGAACCCTTACACAGCCCGCATACAATACCGATCCCTCCGCATGCAATTTCTATATTTTTGGTGCCTTTATGAAAAACATTTGTGGCCGTCGGTTTGCTTCGGACGTAGACGCGCACGAATGGTTTTGTAGGCAACTGCAAACATTTGCCATGAAGACATTGTTCGTCTTGTCTCACAGCAGGATACATACATTAACAGTTATGGCGATTACTTTTGAAGTAATAGAATTTAACTAACCTGTGATTTTCATTTGACTGCCAGAGATACGCAGAGTTGTTTCGTTCCACGTGAAGTATACTTGAGGTAGTTTGATGTCCAGGGTTGCGGCATTGTGTATCCACTGAAGCGTTTTTTAACTTTACGAATAACTAAAAAAAATTTCGAGCTGTGTTTGCTTACTATTATTCTGAACAAAAAGAGTTAAACGACATCATTGCACTGAAATATCTCGTTATCTTAGTTTATTTCCATTTCCACCCTAGGCAAAAACAGCACACTGCCATCTTAGAAAGAAACGCACATCATTGGAAGGCAAAGTGTCCGCTAGTTAGACTGGTCGGTATCGCGTCACTACGGCTGTGGTTTCCTCCCTTCAACTGATGCCGTTGCTTTAGTTTCAGTGGCATGTAACAAGCATTATCTGAGAATTACGACGTGTCTCATAACTGAAATGAAGTTTCGTATACTTTTGAGGTATTTTTATGAGTAATTACATATATAATTAAGTGCCTAAAATGACATTAAGAGTCCCTCATAAACTGCTGGTTGTGATCCCATCAAAATTGTGTTCGTAGCATTCTGATTAAACGTGATCTGCATGAGGTAGAGGCGACTAAAAACATATAAAAAATGACCAGAAAAATTTCAAAATAAAATCAAACAAAATATTATTGTGATAGATCCCAAACGATCTGTTTGGTCAGAGAAATGAATTGAAATTGGATTTTGCCTAGTAAAAGTATAGCGACGGTTATTAATGTATCGTTATCGATGTTTGCAATTAGTAGTCATGTGTCCTTCAAATGATAGGAGGGACAGCCATAACTGGAGAGGGTATTACACGGAAAGGCCAGCCTCCAATGGATCTGGCGGCATGTGGTGCCCGTCAACGCGGTCTGTGTTATACGTCGGCTTTAAATCATACAAATAGTTACGAGGTGGACATTCAACAGCCAAACGTGGCTATAAGCGCGAGAACGGTTCCTCTCAAAGTGTATCGACAGTTAGTTCTACGGTGTCAACACCGTGTCTCAAAGCAGCATCAGGACGTAGCTACTGTCACAGCCCAAAGAGCCCATCTGGACGTTCTACGCGTTATTTTAGCCATATTTCACTGGATTAAGGACCAGACCTGTTTCACAAATAGGCCACTGCAAGTCAACTTTAAACTACCCGTCCTATTCACGCTCAAGTTACGTAATGTATACTTTTTATTAGTAAATTATTGTGAATTATTACTAATCTGCGTTGCATACTTTTTTGTTTAGCTGAATTCCATATCTTTCATGATGGAGTCCGGATACATATTTCTTGGTTTACGAGCTCCATCTAATTCTGATAAAACTCAAGCTATCGATCATTGCCCCACCATCGTCGCCAAGAGCTAAATCTTTATTTAGCTGTTGATGAAACATATTTGGCTCTATGACAAGATTGCGTAACGCTGCGTGCAAGCAAGCCACTTCAGATTATAGGGGTTTTCTTCCTGATGCAAAATGTATTTGGTGAATGCAACAAATAGTAATTAAAATATCGTCTTTTAGTTACCAGTAACGAGGTATTTTTACCTCGTTCTTCGAATGAAATAAATCAATTGCTTTAAGAGAGTTTCTAAATTAAGATGAACATTGTTCTCATATCACACTTTGAAGTATTATCTACGTACTTATACCCCACAAAGCCTAGTACTCAGTGCAAATAACAAGTGGTTCTGACTTCCAATACACGTTGTTGAAACTACGGAAGAATACTAAAATCAAATATCAAAATTTGAACCATATGAAGAAAGCTGATGGGATAAGTAAGAAGATCAGTATGGAAAGCGACAGACAATTTCAAACAATTTTGTGTTGTGGCCGAAAGTTACATCGCTTTCATTACCTTTAGGCTATGACCAACAAAGTAGTTATCATCTGATATGGAATGCATCGATTGCTTAAAAATGCGCTGGGTACAACAGAATTCTGTCGCACCATGAGGTATCAAAAGCTGTGACAACACAATACGGAATACGTGTAGTGTTTAGTACATCTGCCTACTAAGCGGGATACCAGTGTTCATGTCCCAGTCGTGGCACAAATTGCAATTCATTACTTCACCTTCTATCCTTATCGAAAATACGGAATTTATCGTTACGATTTTCATTTAGGGCAAATACGGTCCCAGGGAATAATTCACTGAACAACAATATCATGTGTCATACTTGAAAATCTATAAACACATGTGGTGCGAGTACAGATATCGATAGTTATTACTCTCGCCGTCCAAGAGAGGGCACAAACGGGCTCCTCCGGCTAGGAGAAGGAAGTTGCAGACTGCAGTCACTATGGTCAGTTTTCCTGGCTGGTCACAACACTGGGAGTCGGCTTGGCTGGTGACTCGGTGTGAGGCCACTCGGCGGACTTGGATCTAGGTTCGTGTTGATTTTGAGGTGGTATTCGTTGTACGGAACCGTCTCTCAGAAATTAAGGCAGCCTGGACTTACTAACGTTGGTCTACTGCTGTAGCGAATGTTGACTGTTCGTCGCCGAGAAAAGACTGCATGGTGAGCAATGTGTGAACCTTGTACGTCCCGTGCTGTCGCAGGTGGTTAACGAGGCTGATATATAACGTTCGGCACGTCAGACGTTTTAGTTGGTATCACGGGCATAATAGTTGATTCACTTTCAATAATGTACATCTACATGGATACTCTGCAAATCAAATTTAAGTGTCTGGCAGAGGGTTCATCGAACCACCTTCACAATTCTCCATTACTACAATCTCGTATAGCGCGCGGAAAGAATGAACACCTATATCTCTCCGTACGAGCTCTGATTTCCCTTATTTTATCTTTGTGATCGTTCCTCCCTATGTAAATCGGTGTCGACAAAATATTTTCGCATTCGGAGGAGAAAGTAGGTGATTCGAATTTCTTGAAAAGATTCCGTCGCAATGAAAACCGCCTTTCTTTTAATGATTTCCAGCCCAAATCCTATATCATTTGTGATACTCTCTCCCATATTTCGCGATAATACAAAACGTGCTGCCTTTCTTTGAACTTTTTTGATGTACCCCATCAGCCCTACCTGGTAAGTATCCCACACGGCGCAGCAGTATTCTAAAAGAGGACGGACAAACGTAGTGTAGGCGGTCTCCTTAGTAGGTCTGTTACATTTTCTAAGTGTCCTGCCAATAAAACGCAGTCTTTGGTTAGCCTTCCCCACAACATTTTCTAAGTGTTCCTTCCAATTTAAGTTGTTCGTAATTGTAATACCTAGGTATTTAGCTGAATTTACGGCTTTTAGATTAGACTGATTTATCGTGTAACCGAAGTTTAACGAATTCATTTTTGCACTCAAGTGGATGACCTCACACTTTATTTAGGGTCAACTGTCATTTTTCGCACCATTCAGATATTTCTTCTAAATCGTTTTGCAATTTGTTTTGATCTTTTGATGACTTTATTAGTCGATAAACGACAGCGTCATCTGCAAACAACCGAAGACGGCTGCTCAGATCGTCTCCCAAATCGTTTATATAGATAAGGAACAGCAAAGGGAGTATAACACAACCTTGGGAAAGGCCAGAAATCACTTCTGTTTTACTCGATGACTTTCCGACAATTTCTACGAACTGTGGCCTCTCACAGGAAATCACAAATCCAGTCACATAACTGAGACGATATTCCACAAGCACGCAATTTCACTACGAACCGCTTGTGTGGTAAATGTGTTAAAAGCCTTCCGGAAATCCAGAATTACGGAATCGATCTGAAATCCCTTGTCAATAGTACTCAAAACTTCATGTGAATAAAGAGCTAGTTGTTTCACAGGAACTATGTTTTCTAAACCCATGTTGACTGTGTGTCAATAGACCGTTTTCTTTTAGGTAGCCGGCTGTAGTGGCCGAGCGGTTCAAGGCGCTTCAGTCTGGAACCGCGTGACCGCTACGGTGGCAGGTTCGAATCCTGCCTTGGGCATGGATGTGTGTGATGTCCTTAGGTTAGTTAGGTTTAAGTAGTTCTAAGGCTAAGGGACTGACGAACCCAGATGTTAAATCCCATAGTGCTCAGAGCCATTTGAACCATTTTTGAACCTTCGAGGTAATTCATAATGTTCGAACACAACATATGTTCTAAAATCCTGCTGCATATTGACGTTTACGATATGGGCCTGTAATTTAGTGGATTACTCTTACTACATTTCTTGAATATTGGTGTGACCTGTGCAACTTTCCAGTCTTTGGGTACGGATCTTTCGTTGAGCGATCGGCGTATATGATATGGAGCTAATGCATCAGTATACTCCGAAAGGAACCTAACTGGTATACAGTCAAAACGAGAAGACTTGCTTTTATTAAGTGATTTAAGTTGCTTCGCTACTCCGAGGATATTTACTTCTACGTTAGTCAAGTTGGCAGCTGTTCTCGATTCGAATTCTGAAATGTTTAGTTCGTCTTCTTTTGTGAAGACACTTCGGAAGGCTGTGTTTAGTAACTCTGCTTTGGCAGCACTGTCTTCGATAGTATCTCCATTGCTATCACGAAGAGAAGGCATTGATTGTTTCTTGCCGCTAACATACTTCACCCACGACCAGAATCTCTTTGGATTTTCTGACAGAATTCGAGACAAAGTTTCGTTGTGGAAACTGTCATAAGCATCTCGCATTGAACCCTGCGCTAAATTTCGAGCTTTTGTAAAGGATCGCCAGTCATGGGAATTTTGAGTCTGTTTAAATTTGGCATGTTTGTTTCGTTGTTTCTGCAACAGTGTTCTAACCCGTTTTGTGTACCAAGGAGGATCAGCTCCGTCGTTTAATTTATTTGGTATAAATCTCTCAATTGCTGGCGATATTACTTCTTTGAATTTAAGCCACATCTGGTCCACACTTATATTAATAATTTGGAATGAGTGGAGATTATCTCTCAGGAAGGTGTCAAGAGAATTTTACCTGCTTTTTTGAATAGGAATATTTTTCGCTTATTTTTCGAGGGTTTGGGGATTACAGCATTCAATCTCGCTAGGAAAACCCTGTGTTCACTAATCCCTGAATCGGTTTTGATGTTCGTTATCACCTCAGGATTATTTGTTACTAAGAGGTCAAATGTGTTTTCACAACCGTTTACATTTCGCGTGGGCTCTTGAATTAACTACTCAAAATAATTTTCAGAGAACGTGTTTAGCACAATTTAGGATGATATTTTATGCGAACCTCCGGAATTAAACATGTATTTTCGCCAACAGCCCGAGAGTAAATTAGTCACCACCAACTATTATCGTATGAGTCAGGTACGTGTTTGAAATGAAACTCAAGTTTTCTTTGGACCTTTCAGCAACTGTATCATCTCAATTGGGAGGTCGGTAAAAGGATCCAATTATTATTTTATGCCAGTTGCCAACAATGACCTCTGCAATGAACGCTAAGTTGCCAAAGCAAAAGAATACTGCAGTTCGGCTACCGTGATAGTATTATTTTCTGCTCGGGCGAGTTAATAAGACGTACGTGTACTTACAGTATATATATCGTTCCCCAGATTTGTCTTCATTCTATACATTTTAATAGCGTTCTTTAAGCCTGAATTTAATCGTATTTTATCTGTTGTAGTACTGGTCAACGTTGTCTGGACTGTAATTACATGCGAGTAGAGCAAATAATCTTATAAAAGGCTACTGGCTGCGAGCCAGGTAATTCACTATAAATTTCTAAATGGTTACCAGTACGCGGAAACAATCTATGGATTTCGAACGTCTTTGCGGTTGAAACTAAATCAATTTCACTGATTGCCCTTGTTTATGTAAGGCATTTAACATTAATTTCGCTGAAACTTTGCATATCTCCAGCTTCGGTATTTCTATTACTACTTTTATCCAATACGTAATTTATTAACTCTGTAAGTTGGCTTACGCGAATTTCGAGCAATCTCGCATTTCAGCGATATCGCTTTGCATGTATATTTTCTTTAATATAGTACTCTTTGCGCATTTGTAATTGAGTATCAGTGCTTTCCATTTAATTAAGAACAGTACTTGTGTTTTCTTTTAATTTGCTTGTGTGTTTGATAAATTGTTTGTTATTCAGGGATCACTTTGCTAAAACTTTATAAGTATATTATTCTGCGGCAGTGCGGTTCTTTCCGTCCTTTTACGACGTACCTGCACCTACCTGTGAACATTGTCGCAGCAGATCAGTAGGGCAGCCGAGCGAAACCTACTGTACTTCGACGTGAACCAGGCTGTAATTAAAGTCACTAATCTACGTTTTGGGAGAAAGTTCACACGAAATGGAAGGCTGGAAATTTTGTCCTCAATATATTCAGAAACTTAGGCGAACAAGTATCACTGCCAAGCCTGTGCTAGTCCTAAGTCATTTACAATCCCTTTCACTCACGTGAGCAAGTTTATGGTGTTGCACTTTCCGAAAACGTAATAGCTACAAAAATACGGATTGTTTTTGATTGAGAATGCTCGCCAAATATTACGTCCGTCGCTACCTAATGCAGTCACAGTATTTAGCCACCCACCTGCTCAAAACGCCACGAGGAATATGTCTTTTCTAGTCACAAAATTCGCTTAAAAATTCCGAAATTTCTACACACCCATTGGAATAATTATGCCGTCAGTTTACCACACTTTTGATGTATGAAACACTGCTAGATCCGGCAACTTATCTCCATCGGAACTACTACTACACACGTCCGAACTGTTTCACGGCTAGGGTCCGACCCCTCCCTAGAATACTGTCTTCTCTACCAGCAGAGAAGGGAGCGCGAAGAATATTGCTTTACGATTGATCAGTTTACTCAACAGTCAATAGCAAAACAAGATTCTCCCGCGTCAATCCACGCTTTTCATCAATAACCAATCGCAAAATAGTAAACCTAACGACTGCACTTTTTCCGACGTAATTATCTAATATGCTGAAGTTTTGTTTATGCGTAAATTTATTTACTATTGTTATTTATACCTGAATTGACTTTCCCTTTATCATAAACTTACTTCACAAATCTATTCTACAAAAATCCCCTTTGTCCACAGCTATACTTCTTCGAAATGTTCCCACACTAAATCCCAATACATAACTAGTTAAACAATTATCTTCATATCAACCTTAAACCACACTCACGCATCATTCGTACGGTTAAGACACACTTATAACATTTCACATACACAAAAAGACATAACACTTTATGAAAATACTAGAACAGTGTCACAATCTGTCACTATACAGCTCTGAGACACATCTCCCACTTAACCGCCTCCAAGCCAGGATCGGTATACGGCGCTACGCCTCAATTCTGTAAATACATTGAGTCGCCTTCTGCGCAGTCTTGATAGAGGTTGTATATAAATTGCAGTGCCTTTTGGTTCCTAATCCTCTACTGCGACTTACGTTATCCTGTTTTTGAATTTTCTTCAGCAATTCTGAAAAGGTCTTTTGATTAATTTTTTGAACTGTCTGCTAAAACGCCTTTGCGTTTCCTGTTACCATTTTTGAATTATCTGCGGTCATTTAAAAAAGATTATCTGCTGACATTTTGACTAAAATTTTTGTAACTGTGTGCTGAGCAATTATCGATAAAATCTTGTGTGATATTCCTGGCAGATAAATGTATCCATGGTAGTTTCCAGTCCACTTCTCTCCCTCGCCCACCCTTATCAATCGGTAAGACAAGTAGCCGCAAAGCAGGGTTACGAGATACACTCTGCCTATCTCCTGTCACCGATGAGGGCATTTGCGGCTTCCCAAAACATGCAGAGAATGAAGATACGGGCTCGAGAGGAAGCTGTCGGCACACTGAATTGCAGCGGCCGCTGATTTCTGATGCAGTGGCAGAGGGTATTTGCGTAGCGACCGTACGGCAGTTAAACCGGAGGCTACTGGACAGGTGGTGAGTGCTGTATACACTCGCAGTGAGAGGATGCGCCGGCACAACAGCGCAGCGCTGCAAGCAGACGCCGGAAATTGGAAAGCGAGGCTCAGGAGAGGGGTGTCGAGCACCGTGCTCGCGAAGGGAGGGAGGGAGGAGGGCCGGCCTGTCAGCCAATTTGGCGACCGGGGCAGCGATACGATACGGCGCCAGGGCTATAGGGCTGTCACAACTGCGTGCGCTTCGGTGCACCGTGCCCAGTGCCGTCTTCGTCACAGTCCTACACGCGGAAAAGAATCTCATTCCGGTATGTCTGAGTGTAATGGGTTGTACGGTCCTCCACCTCTGGATAGTAGACACTCTAGCGAATTCCGCAGGGAACAGGTGAAAACGAAAACGATGCTGTTACTTTTTCTGAATGCTTATTGCATTCCAGTACGCAATTTTGATTCCGAGCTTACACGCTTCCAATTATATACATGTTAAGCCAATAATCAGTATAATGGTCTGATGCTGTCATCGATCCTTTCCTTAGTCTTTCATCTCTACTTGCCTGCTAAACCTAATATCCTCTGCAATCCATAATTCTAATGAATATCTTAGACCAGGGGTTCCCAACAAAATTTTCTCGAGGACCCCCTCGTAGAGCATGATTGGTACCTTGTCATATCACAGTATCAAGTACCTAAAAAAGCCAAATTAAGAGTCTTTTTACACGTTTTCTATTTTTGGTACTTAGAAAAAACATTGAAGTATTCATTATTGAAAAAATATTGAGCTTAAAACTTTTTCAATTTAGCCATCGTTGTTATTGTTAAATTTTTGATTATTGCTCCAAATCTGTGTCTTCAAATCTGGGTGTTTAGTAGAACAAAATCCTTAAAAAAATAAAAATTGAATATGAACTGAACTGAAAATGACAGGAAGAAATGAAAACTGTGTGTATTGGTCTTTCAAAAATGGTTCAAATGGCTCTGAGCACTATGCGACTTAACTTCTGAGGACATCAGTCGCCTAGAACGTAGAACTAATTAAACCTAACTAACCTAAGGACATCACACACATCAATGCCCGAGGCAGGATTTGAACCTGCGACCGTAGCGGTCGCTCGGTTCCAGACTGTAGCGCCTAGAACCGCACGGCCACTCCGGGCGGCGTCTTTCAAGTGTATACAATTGAGACTGCATTGAGTAGACATGTGTGAAAAATAAGAAAACACTAATTTCATACAAGGTATTATTTATTTGAAAAAATACTGTTGCAACCGAGTACTCCATCAGTATACAGTTAGTTTTAATTTTCAGTTCTTAATGAGATGACTGTCAGTTGTCAAGAGGCAGCGCGCGCAGTCTAATGGCATACAGCAGATCTATTTGCCTCTATCTAATTCTTGTTTTGTGCTAGTGTGTGCTAGTGTCAGTTGGATCTAGGAAGACGCTAGACTCAGAAGTCAGCGTTCGCTAAAGCTCCGCTCATGCAAGAAGCGGCCAAAATAAAAAAAATCTGTTATCATACGAAATATATTTAATACTTGTTTTATTCTAATAGCATCTTGCGGACCCCTCTGGGATAGCTCGCTGACCCCTCGGGGTCCGCGGGACCACCAGTTGGGAACCACTGTCTTCGACAGTGTCACACTATACTGTCCATTTTGTCGTTGAGCCTTTACAGTGTATTTGTTCCCTCAAATAATCTTTTAATACCTATTTGTTTTGTACCGTCCACTTAATGTTTAGTATTCTCTCCTCCGGATTGCCTCCACCGGCGCCTGATCGAATCTACACCGTGGTTCAAATGGTTCAAATGGCACTGAGCACTATGGGACTTAACTGCTGAGGTCATCATTCCCCTAGAACTTAGAACTACTTAAACCTAACTGACCTAAGGACATCACACACATCCATGCCCGAGGCAGGATTCGAACCTGCGACCGTAGCGGTAGCGCGGTTCCAGACTGTAACGCCTAGAACCGCTCGGCCACTCCGGCCGGCTTACCCGGTGGATTAACGACGAGGGTCAGTGTGTTGGAAAGCCTGGAAGTGGATACTGGTACCCAAGTCTCGCATCAGCAACACGAATCCCAAACATTTAGAAAAACTTCTACGTGAATAACACTGGAGTCAAGGGACACATATTCTACCCTGCGGAGGAAGGAGGAGGGCGACAAGAATGGCATCTGCCACTCCTTGCACAATCGCACAATCCATGCCAAATCCGTTAACAACCACGCCGACACAGCGCCGATGCAGGACATATGTACAAGAAAAGGAAAAAGATTCTTTCATACATCCCATTTCCATTTCTTCCAGTTCCCTCCGGTAGTCTTCGTTTCACTCACACTTTTATGTGCA
This sequence comes from Schistocerca serialis cubense, assembly GCF_023864345.2. NCBI lineage: Eukaryota > Metazoa > Arthropoda > Insecta > Orthoptera > Acrididae > Schistocerca > Schistocerca serialis. The sequence goes on from NC_064641.1 coordinate 173,691,134, forward strand.
CCATATGTACATTTTGAAGAACTCCTTCATTACCCGGGAATCATGTAGTATCCTCGTATACGCATCTTTTATGCGAAGTAGGACGACGGCTGGTCAATACTTGAAGATTGAAGGCACATTCCTTTATTCAATGCGACTGGTTTCGGTGATACAGTGCACAGCCATTGAGGAACTGATGACCGTGCAGCGTATCACTGAAATCTGTCGCACTGAATAAAAACATTTGAAACAAATGGCCCAAGGTGGTACCATCAATCGTCACGTGTAGTACCTTGACTGCGATCACCAGTTTCGATTACTACACTACTGGCCATTAAAATTGCTACACCAAGAAGAAATCCAGATGATAAACGGGTATTCATTGGACAAATATATTATACTAGAACTGACATGTGATTACATTTTCACGCAATTTGAGTGCATAGATTCTAAGAAATCAGCATCCAGAACAACCACCTCTGGCCGTAATAACGGCCTTCATACGCCTGGGCTTTGAGTCAAACAGAGCTTGGATGGCGTGTACAGGTACAGCTGCCCATGCAGCTTCAACACTATACCACAGTTCATCAAGAGTAGTGACTGGCGTATTGTGACGAGCCAGTTGCTCGGCCACCATTGACCAGACGTTTTCAACTGATAAGAGATATAGAGAATGTGCTGGCCAGGGCAGCAGTCGAAAATTTTCTGTATCCAGAAAGGCCCGTACAGGACCTGTGACATGCGGTCGTGCATTATCCTGCTGAAATGTAGGGTTTCGCAGGGATCCAATGAAGGGTAGAGCCACGGGTCGTAACACATCTGAAATGTAACGTCCACTGTTCAGAGTGCCATCAATGCTAACAAGAGGTGACCGAGACGTGTATCCAAAGGCACCCCATACCATCACGCCGGGTAATACGCCAGTATGGCGACGGCGAATACACGCTTCCAATGTGCGTTCACCGCGATATCGCCAAACACGGATGCGACCATCATGATACTGTAAAAAGAACCTGGATTCATCCGAGAAAGTGACGTTTTGCCATTCGTGCAGCCAGGTTCGTCGTTGAGTACACCATCGCAGGCGCTCCTGTCTGTGATGCAGCGTCAAGGCTAACCGCAGCCATGGTCTCCGAGCTGATAGTCCACGCTGCTGCAAACGTCGTCGAACTGTTCGTGCAGTTGGTTGTCGTCTTGGAAATGTCCCCATCTCTTGACTCACAGATCGAGACGTGGCTGCACGATCCGTTACAGCCATGCGGATAAGATGCCTATCATCTCGTCTGCTAGTGATACGCGGCCGTTGGGATCCAACACGGCGTTCCGTGTTACCCTCCTGAACCCACGGATTCCATATTCTGCTAACAGTTAATGAATCTCGACCAACGTGAGCAGCAATGTCGCAATACAATAAACCGCAATCGCGATAGGCTACAATCCGACGTTTATCTAAGTCGGAAACGGAATGGTACGCATCTCTTCTCCTTACACGAGGCATCACAACAACGTTTCACCAGGCAACGCCTGTCAACTGCTGTTTGTGTATGAGAAATCGGTTGGAAACTTTTCTCATAGCAGCACGCTGTAGGTGTCGCCACCGGCGCCAACCTTGTGTGAATGCTCTGAAAAGCTAATCATTTGCATACACAGCATCTTCTTCCTGTCGATTAAATTTCGCGTCTGTAGCACGTCATCTTCGTGGTGCAGCAATTTTAATGGTCAGTAGTGTACTACTAATCATCAGATACGAAAAGTTTTTCAATTAATGTATCTGTGTGGATTCGTACCTTTCCATGCTGCTGTATATCACTGGAAAAACACGAACAGAACCACGAACTGGCAGATTATCGTTGTAATGCGGGATGAAACGTTATGTACGCATGCGCACAGATACTGTGGCTGAATGACTTGTGGCTGATGAAGATTACTAACAACTGAAACTGGCGCCTGACAGTGGTACAATATGATTTTACGATAAATATCTGCAAACCATGGGGCATAAAAATTGAAAATATTCTTTCGTTAGCAAGTCATGCAACACGGAGATGAGATACCAGTAGTCTACTGAAAAAAGTTTCTTTACCCGATAACAATCTGCTTATGATCCCTTCTTGCTTGCTTCGAATTCTCACACCCCGTGAGGTGGCACAGTCTTAAGATATTCGGCTATCATTCGGGAGGACGTCGATTCAAATCTCACTCGACCAACCAGATTTGGATTTCCCCAAATCACTTAAAGGACTAATGATAGTCGCGGAAAAGTGTTACGCAGGAGAGTTCAACTACTGTACTGAGGTATTTGTATGTTCATTCGGAAAACCAGCCCAAGTGACGACGCGTGTCTTCAAGATCAGACTGCGATCACCATAACTTCGCGAGGTATCTTTGAAAGCGCCATTTATACGCTCCGTGAAGCGCCGCCTACGTTGGAGTAGCGATTCACCCCAAGAATAAAGATAAACATAACAATGTCGTTGTTGCCATCTTCAATCGATCGGGTTGTTCGCACCGTGGATCCTCAACTGAGGAACCTATCGCAGCTGGCCACGTCACTGAAGTCGACATGACTCCACATCCCTGTCGGTACCTTCCAAAAACCCATATCCGTGCTGCAAAAGGTGGTTATTCTGGCTTCTGGTAAGTGGTCACATTAAGGTATATCTGTGTATGCAGTTAAATTATGTTACCACGGGCACAGTTTGTAATACTCGTACATTTTTAACTTATTATTATACACCGACATGCTAAAATATTACCATAAGAAATACAGTTTGCAAGGACATTAACGTAATATAACTGGATTGTATCGTGTTGCTGCTGCTGTACCCCTCTGGCACAAGTTGCCCTGCACTCTTTAGAGCATTTCTGTCGTTTACTCTCATAACGCTTTCACAAAAGTTAACATACGTTGCTGATTTTTCCTCTGTCGAATAGTTCTTTGTCTTTCCCTTTCTATATGGGTCACGCCATTTTTTTTCCTTTTATTCACTGATGGTGTTCCTCTCTCTTTCTCTATTCTGTCCCAATCTCTTAAGCCCCTTGCTGCAGCCACTCGTAATTAATACCTACCTTCCCATCATTTCCATTAATTATTGCATTCGTCATGAAAGAATATAAACTTTGCCGCTTTTTCTAATCTGCAGTATAGCAATTTGTAAATTTGTAAATATAATATAACTTGCTAATTGTAATACAGATGTTTCCCAGAACGTAAGTTCCGTTCGATCGCGAAATGGACACCACAGTGAAAACCCGATGAAGCTTTGCACAGATGTTTTGGGTAGTGTCTCTAGTATGACCGTCGATCGCATCAAGACGCTCTTTTCAGTTGCGAGCGCACTGTGAGAGAGTAAAGGTGTCTAGAACAACGATGTCTCCCGCCAAGTAGGAGGGCCCACTGAGAGGCTTCGCCTTAATGAATGCAGCCCACCTAACACAACTGCCACGCACTTCCTTCTTCTTGGCAATTCTCAGCCGCACTCTGCAGGGGCAGTGAAGACGCTGCTGCAGCCTTTTCGATGGGAAGTGTTCGATCACCCACAACACAGCCCTAATTGGCTCGTCCTGAGTATCATCTCCGTTCACATGGAGCGCTTGATACGAAGACAACACTTGGGCGCAGTCTGCGCGCTATAGACCAGCTTAGAGAATTATCGGAAAGCACAGGTGGTTGTCTTCTATGACGATGGTGTTGGAAATTTGGTATAACGCTCCGACAAATGTCTAAGTCGGAGCGGCGACTATGTAGAGAAGTATCAGGAAAGCGTAGCTAACTCTTGCAAATAAAATGTTTCTGATTTTCACTGTGGTTTCCATTGAGCCACCGATCGGAACTTACATTGTGGACAACCCTAGTACATGTAATGTAAAGCATTTGGAATGTCTGGTTAGAGTGGATCTGATGAGCCTAATCTTTCCGGATTAAATAAGTCAATAAATAATTAAATTTGTTGGGCTTGGTAGTGATGACACTGTGAAGTTCTAGACTCGAGCACACGTGCGTTTTTAAGCAGTCGGTAGGTCTCTTGCAGTCTAGTGCAGCAGTCAGGGTTTCCAGCAACAGATTTCCTTTAAATAACACAGAATATAAAACTTGAAATTAATGTAGATGATAGGTAAGGAGGGTAAATATTCATTACAAATACGTAGGATGAAGTACTATACCAGTTTATATGGACTCAGGTGGTCAAGATTAACAATTGGATGTAAATTATTATGAACAGTAATTGTCTTATACGATGATTAAAATGTGATTTTGGTAGGGAATATTCCAGAATAAGGATAATCGGCGTGAAAATAGTACAGACCTGCCCGCGTGTTAAAGCGCCGCTTCCTGGACAGAGAAGGTGCACCGGTCACGGATCGCGTTGCACAGCGGATAAGCGACACGGGTGGTTGTGCCGGCCAGCCTGGATGTGGTTTCCAGGCGATTTACCACTTCCTACTAGCTCAGTCCCCAAGTTAGTACCCAATTCTCACCTCATTTACACGATTCACAAACATTTAGAAAACCTTCGCTCACTTTCACATGAATAACACTACACGCAGACAGTTCGGGGTACTCATATCCCGACACGTGAGGTAACGGTGTGGGGACAGGAAGGGCTTCCGGCCACCCCTAAAACTAACCATGCCAAATCCGTTTATAAGCATGCCGACACTGCTCCTCTGCGAGATAAATTCACCAGAAAGACAAGAAGGGTGCAAATAGTACTGTAAATGTAGTCGAGAGAGTGATTATTAATTGCAACTACGAGAGCTATTCGGAAACCAAAACTTCCCCGCGCAGCGACGAGAGATTGGGCTAGGGTCGCCATCATGATGTCGATGGTCTACTAAATCATTACGTGTTGCTACTGTTCTGTTAACTGTGAATATTTAACATGTATCCTGTAAAAGAAAATCACACGAATTGTGAAATGTGATAAATGATTGGGTTTTCCTTCCCCAAAAAACTGAGACCAATTGATATCTGTCGGGAACATTGTACGGTGCATGGAAACGACGTTGAGTCGCATGAGTTATTCCATCAAACCACGGAAATGTTTGACAACATTTGCATCAAGCACGTTCATCGCAACCGCTTCTAGCGGATTTCCTCGTACGCGGTGACACACTAAATAGTGAGATATACTGCGAAACTTCAAATCCCATAGTGAAAAAAAGAAAAAGAAAGAAAGAAACTTCAAAGAAATTATGAAGGACGAAAGGAAACAAGCGTCGAGGAGGGTTGCGTTCCAAGGTTTATTTCATTCATGATAATCCACAACACCACACAGCTTTTCGAAGTCTACGGCTCTAGAGTGGTTCCGGATGGTAGAATATTGGTCATCTACCGTAAGTTCTGTTTCCACGCATGTACACTGTGGTGTCAAAAGTCATGGGATAGAGATTTGCACACCTAAAGATAGCGGTAACATCGCGTACACAAGGTACAAAGGGACAGCGTACGTGTTGGTGCTGTCATTTCTACTCTGGTCATTCACGTGGAAAGGTTTCCGACATGATTATGACCGCACGACGGGAGTTAACAAACTTTAAACGCGGAGTGTCGGTTGGAGCTAGACGCACGGGAGATTCCATTTCGGATATCGTATTCAGTATTCCGAGATCCACAGGCATACCAAATTTCAGGCATTACAGTAAACCACAGACAGCGCAGTGGCCGCCGGTCTTCACTTAACGACCAGGAGAAGCAACACTGTGTGAAATTGTCGCAGATCAACGCGGGACGTAGGATGAACGTATCCTGTGACGTCTCCTGGCAAGACATTTACAAAATCGTTAGAATACATATAAAAGTAATAATAAAAATATAGATTTATCTGTATTATTATTATTTCGTTACTGTATGAATGGTTGTAGATTATGTATAAAAGGAAATAACAATTTTTCATTTTTATGTTTGTGCAACATTTATGTATTTACAGGGTGTTTCAAAAATTACCGGTATATTTGAAACGGCAATAAAAACTAAACGAGCAGCGATAGAAATACACCGTTTGTTGCAATATGCTTGGGACAACAGTACATTTTCAGGCAGACAAACTTTCGAAATTACAGTAGTTACAATTTTCAACAACAGATGGCGCTGCGGTCTGGGAAACTCTATAGTACGATATTTTTCACATATCCACCATGCGTAGCAATAATATGGCGTAGTCTCTGAATGAAATTACCCGAAACCTTTGACAACGTGTCTGGCGGAATGGCTTCACATGCAGATGAGATGTACTGCTTCAGATGTTCAATTTTCTGGATTCTGGCGGTACACCTGGTCTTTCAAGTGTCCCCACAGTCACAGGGGTTCATGTCTGGCGAATAGGGACGCCAATCCACGCCGCCTCCTGTATGTTTCGGATAGCCCAAAGCAATCACACGATCATCGAAATATTCATTCAGGAAATTAAAGACGTCGGCCGTGCGATGTGGCCGGGCACCATCTTGCATAAACCACGAGGTGTTCGCAGTGTCGTCTAAGGCAGTTTGTACCGCCACAAATTCACGAAGAATGTCCAGATAGCGTGATGCAGTAATCGTTTCGGATCTGAAAAATGGGCCAATGATTCCTTTAGAAGAAATGGCGGCCCAGACCAGTACTTTTTGAGGATGCAGGGACGATGGGACTACAACATGGGGCTTTTCGGTTCCCCATATGCGCCAGTTCTGTTTATTGACGAAGCCGTCCAGGTAAAAATAAGCTTCGTCAGTAAACCAAATGCTGCCCACATGCATATCGCCGTCATCAATCCTGTGCACTATATCGTTAGCGAATGTCTCTCGTGCAACAATGGTAGCGGTGCTGAGGGGTTGCCGCGTTTGAATTTTGTATGGATAGAGGTGTAAACTCTGGCGCATGAGACGATACGTGGACGTTGGCGTCATTTGGACCGCAGCTGCAACACGGCGAACGGAAACCCGAGGCCGCTGTTGGATCACCTGCTGCACTAGCTGCACGTTGCCCTCTGTGGTTGCCGTACGCGGTCGCCCTACCTTTCCAGCCCGTTCATCCGTCACGTTCCCAGTCCGTTGAAATTTTTCAAACAGATCCTTTATTGTATCGCTTTTCGGTCCTTTGGTTACATTAAACCGCCGTTGAAAACTTCGTCTTGTTGCAACAACACTGTGTTCTAGGCGGTGGAATTCCAACACCAGAAAAATCCTCTGTTCTAAGGAATAAACCATGTTGTCTACAGCACACTTGCACGTTGTGAACAGCACACGCTTACAGCAGAAAGACGAAGTACAGAATGGCGCACCCACAGACTGCGTTGTCTTCTATATCTTTCACATCACTTGCAGCGCCATCTGTTGTTGAAAATTGTAACTACTGTAATTTCGAAAGTTTGTCCGCCTGAAAATGTACTGTTGTCCCAAGCATATTGCAACAAACGGTGTATTTCTACCGCTGCTCGTTTAGTTTTTATTGCCGTTTCAAATATACCGGTCATTTTTGAAACACCCTGTATTTTTCACAAATAACGTCTGTGGTCGGCGAATGTATGTATCGAAACAGACAATGATAATTAGAAATAATTACAAAGATGCATATTAAATTGCCTATAAATAGTGGAGGTTAAAACATTGCTCTCCCTGTGACGCTCGCTTGAATGCTTAGGTAGCCTTCGTTTGTCCTTTGATCAAGAAAGACACCATTGGAGGCTGATTTTTGTAAAAGGCATGTTCGTTCAATTTATGTTGATTTTTTGAATATAGAAATCGTTAAAATTATTACCTGTAACAATTTATTGCTAGCTTGCCCAAGATTTCATTCCACATTCTTAGCAGTTTTCAGCATATTATGAATTTTTCATGACGCAGAGCCGTGCAGCGATGGCGGGAGCAACTACCGCGGCAAATTCAAATGAAATTGAATGAAAGCAGTTTTCCCGCAATATAGCTGGCAGGTAACGGTAAATTAAAATTATCTCTTTCAGCTTTCTGGAGAATTCAGAGTGAAATTGTGGATTTTATTCCATTTTCCAGGTGGATATGGGCAGCTGCTATTTTGTTATCCGTTACGTAAATAATTGATGAGTGATAAAATTTTACTTGTGTGTGATCAAAGACTGCTGTGCAAAACCTGTTCTGGCTAATAACATAATAATCAAATTTCATTTTTTTTAGTTTCATGCTCTCGTGTTAGTCGTGGCAGTTAATAGTGATCATATATTTTAAAAAATCCACTGCAGCTTTTACGTTTAGTGAACATAACATACTGTAACTTCCGTACAGGCAATAAGAGTAATTTTCTGTGCATTCAAGAGATGAAAGTAGCGAAGGGCATTTTTTTTCCGTAATTAGTTACAGCAATGATACCATGTCCCATATCTAATAAGACAGATCAGTGTTACATAAAAACAGTTTGCAAATTTAAGATCGTACGTCCACAGCAGGAATTTTTGCAGTGTTGTGCTTAACCCCACATAATAGGTCCAAGTGTATAAAGTTACAATATTTTCAATTGCAGATACTAATAGTGAGAATCGCATTTTATCTGTCGTGCTGGCAACAATAAGCAATGTAAATTTAATTAAAATTTTATGCCATATAAACTGCATATAAAGTAAAAAGGGTGTGCGGTGGGGATTAAGCGACAATCCGTTAGGACAATGTGCCGAAATTAGGCGTTCCTGGTCTATGGCAGCAGACGACCGACGCGAATGCCATTGCTAACAGCACGACATCACCTGCAGTGCCTCTCCTGGGCTCGTGACCATACTGGTTAGAACCTAGACGACTGGGAAACTGTGATCTGGTCAGATAAGTCCCGCTTCCGGTTGGAAAGCGCTGAGAATTCGAGTGTTGCGTAGACTCTATAAAGCCATGGATCCATGTTGTCAACAAGGAACTGTGCAAGCTGGTGGTGTCTCCATTATTGTGTAGGCTGTGTTTGCATGGAATGGACTGTATCCTGGTCATGTTCGTCTGCTTGGAGACCATTTCAGCCATTCATGGACTTCATATTCCCAAACAATAATGGAACATTTATGGATGACTGTGTAAGCGACCCACAGATTTTTGCAATTGGTTCGAAGCACATTCTGGACAACTGGAGTCATGATTTGGCCACCGAGATCGCCCGCCCGTCATTAATCCCATCGAACATTTATGACTTAAAATTGTGAGGTCACTTCGTGCACAAATTCCTGCACCGAAACACCTTCGCATTTGTTAACGGCTGTAGAGGCAGCATGGCTCAATATTTCAGCAGCGGATTTCCACAGACATTTTGAGTCCACGCCACGTCGAATTACAGCACTACGCCGGGTAAAAGGAGATCCAACACGATATTAGGAGGTACTCCATGACTTGTCACCTCATTATATGCTTGGCTCGTGACATGGTGCTTCGATGATGGCGAGGAACTGCATGGAGGCGTCCGTGCATGGTTGAGGTCTTAGGCGGCAACATTCTGTACGATGGAATTAACTACCTGACGTACGGTGTCTTAATTCATACGGTGATTACATTGCAAAATGCCTGAACGATGTGCCTTTCAAATGTAAGTATTAGGTTTACAACCTTCCTTCCGCTATTTAGCAATAGTCAGTAGCGGCAAGTGGGGTTCGGATGGTTGGTCATAGATGTAATACAATATCTGTAAACATAATGCCTTTAAAATATTAGTCGATTGGTGATTGCATCATAAGGTTATTCTTACGTACCGATTTCTCGCCATTTGCGGGAAGTTTAAATTTTCTGCTTTAACATGAAGAAATCTGCGGCAGTGGCTGTTAAAATGCTGGGTAAGACCAATGGTGAGGGAACTATTAGTGGAAGAACGTGCAGAGAATGTTTTCAACGCCTTATGAACGATGATTTTCTTGTCGAAGATAGGCATCGCGGTGGAAGACAGAACATTTTCGTAGCTACTGAAACAGACGAAGAGAGTCATAGGACTTCATTATCGAAAGCAATTGATGCGTTCGAGCGCAGCATACAAACGTCCAAAATACAGCGATAAACTCGTAAAGGTAATTTTGAAGCACGTCAGTGCTCGACCCCATGTCGCAAAACCCGTCAAAATATACATGGAAACGTTGAAATGAGAAGTCCTATCCCTCCCGCCGTATTCTCCATACATTTCTCTCTCTGACTACCACCCTTTTCGATCAGTGGCATACAGTCTGGCTGACCAGCACTTCCGATCATATGAACAAGTGCAAAATTGAATCGATTCATGGATCCCCACAAAAGACGCCCAGTTCTTCCGCCACGGGATACGTATGATATACGAAAGATGGGAGAATGTAGTGGCCAGCGATGGACAGTACTATGAATAATAATTTTCTTCTAAGTTTTTCACAATAAAGCCACGAACTTCCAGAAAAAACGGCGGGAGCAAAGTTGTAGACCTAGTAATAAAAATGTTTTCTTTCATGTTTTTAATTCTAAAACGTAAGTTACTTTCTGAATAGCTCTCGTACTAGATAACTTTTCATTGCTCAGATTCACAAGAAGTAAAGTCCTTGCCTTTGAGTATAAAATCATTTATTTATAAAATAAAGTGTTAAAATATCGGGTGTGGAGACATTGTAAAGCCTAATACTGAGAAATTGTGCTTCAGCACACTACCAGCGTTCAAATGCTTCTCTAATGCACAGTGGCTATAATTACAATTTTGTTACTTTATCTGTTGAATATAAACTATGCGCATTTGCATTGAAATGAATATTACTCAACATGTATTCAAACTGGTCCGCCTCTGTAACTGAGTGTTAAGAGTGGCTGATTGCACTGCAAAGGAGCCGGGTTCAATTCCCGACACTACCACGGAGATCTCCTTGAGGAGAGGATTGGAACTCAGCCACTTTATGGCATTTGAGAGCCTGCTTGAATAAAGTAGCGACTCCAGTGTCTGCAAAACCGCAGCGGCTTGGAGTGCGGTGTATTAACCCTAGAATCCTCCACACTGCATGTCAATGACGCCATTGGCTAAGGATGAGATGGAGGTCGGTCGGTTCCGATTTGCCTGTCTGAGACCAGAAGGGCGGAGCCCTGTATTTAAATCGGAAAGATGAAAATCAGTGAGTTGAGAAAACCGTCCCAAAACACATTTGCTACAAAACGATACTGTTTCCTGCGCATGTACCCCGACATCAATATGTGATATAGTAACCATGCACATGTACGCAGGCCGCACAACGGGTTGGCATACTGTGGACCAGGTGGTCGAGCAGCTGTTGGGTATAGCCTCCCATTCTTGCACCAGTGCCTGTCAGAGCTCCTGAAGTGTCGTATGGGTTTGAAGACGTGCAGCTATGCGTCGAGCGAGAGCATCCCAGACGTGCTCGGTCTGGAGAACAGGCAGGCCACTCCATCGCCTGACATCTGCTGTCTCAAGGTACTGATCCACGATGGCAGCTCAGTGGGGCCGTGTGTTATCATCCATCAGGAGGAAGGTGGGACGCACTGCACTCCTGAAAAGGCTGACCTACTGATGCAAAATGACGTCCCGATACACCTGACCTGTTACAGTTCCTCTGTCAAAGACATGCAGGGGTGTACGTGCACCAATCATAATCCCACCCCACACCATCAAACCACGACCTCCATACAAGTCCCTTTCAAGAACATTGAGGGTTTGGTATCTCGTTCCTGGTTCACGCCAGATGAAAACCCGGCGAGAATCACTGTTCAGACTATACCTGGACTCGTCCGTGAACATAATCTGGGACCACTGTTCCAATGACCAAGTACTGTGTTCTTGACACCAGGCTTTACGGGCTGTGCTATGACCAAGGGTCAGTGGAATTCACCTTGCAGGTCTCTGGGCGAATAAACCATGTCTGTTCAGTCGTGTGTAGACTGGGCGTCTGGAGACAACTGTTCCATTGGCCCGAGTAAGGCTACCTACAGTACTCCGTGGCCGTGTGCGGGCACTGATGGTGAGATATCGGTCTTCCTGTGGTGTTGTACACTGTGGGCGTCCCGTACTGTAGCGCCTGGACACGTTTCCTGTCTGCTGAAATCACCATCTTGAGATCACACTTCGTGGCACACAGAGGGCCCGTGCTACGACCTGCTGTTTGACCAGCCTCCAGTCGCCCTAGTATTCTACCCCTCATAACGTCATCAATATGTGTTCTTGATCCATTTTCAACACACAGTCACCATTAGCACGTCTGAAAACGTCTGCACACTTACTCCATTCACTGTACTGTGACATGCACCAACACACTTCCGTGTATGTGGACTGCTGGCAGCGCCACCGTGCGACGACCGCAGGTCAAATGCACCGCATGGTCATACCCCGAGGTGATTTAAACCCGCAAAACGCCCACCAGAGCTTTGTTTCACTATGTATCAGCATTAGCCTTAATTTATGAGCATTAATGTAATTACTTTCCGAGTGCCTTCAATTAAACTTGTGACCGCTAGTATCTATTGAAATATTGGTTAGGGGGTGGGGGGGGGGGGGGAGGAAGACAGCAGGTCAATGGTTATGTAAGCATTAAAAAAAATGTATATCGCAGCAAGTGCAATACTTTCCTCTTGGACCAGTCATTGTAGCCTATTGCTCAGCATCTGGTACCACATATTCTGAGACCCTGTCGACTAAACGTGTCGGCCGGAGTGGCCGTGCGGTTCTAGGCGCTACAGTCTGGAGCCGAGCGACCGCTACGGTCGCAGGTTCGAATCCTGCCTTGAGCATGGATGTGTGTGATGTTCTTAGGTTGGATAGGTTTAATTAGTTCTAAGTTCTAGGCGACTGATGACCTCAAAAGTTAAGTCACATAGTGCTCAGAGCCATTTGAACCATTTGACTAAACATACTGCGGCGGCATGGCGCATTGATCTCAGACCCTTCCAGAGAATGGTCAGACCGGAATGAAGCGAGGGCTGGCTGGTCCCAGCGTATTGTGCTGGGGAACCGGCCCAGACGCCGTCGGTCGTAGTCGCAGCGGCAGAGTATCGACCGCGGGGCGGTGCGAGGAGCAGGTGCGAGCGCGGCGGGCGGCTGAGTGTTTTATCAGCATCTCGGCCAGGCCGCGCCGGCACAGCGCGCCCGCCCACCGCCTCTCCAGGCGCCTGCCGCCATCTAGTCGAGTCGATACAGGAAGTCTGCATCGACCCCTCGATCCCCCGCCGGAGCGTCGGGGGCTACGTGCTCGACGTGATCCCCAGGGCGAGGCGTCACCGGCTGGATTGTTTTACGGAAGTGTGCAAAATAGAGTCGGCTTTCTTCTATGATCTTCAGCCTACAGACCGGTTTTGTGCAGCTCCTCATGCCACTCTACCCTACGCAAACCTCTTCATCTCTGCATAATTACTACAAAATACATTCGTATGAATCTGCTTACTGTTCTCATTCCTGGGCTCCCTATACAATTTCTACATTTCAGTCTTCCCTCCATTGCCAAACTGAATGCTCCTTCATGCATCAGGAAGTGTCGTAACAACTGATCTCTTCTTTTAGGAAAGTTGTAACATAAATTTCATTTTTCCCCCAGTTCATCCTCATTAGTTACGCGATCTACACATCTAACCTTCAACATTCTTCTGTAGCACCACATTTCAAAAGCTTCTATTATTATCTTGTCGTAGTTGCATATCATTCACGTTTCACTTCCGTTCCAGGGTACGCGCCACACAAATACGACTGGATTCATATGTACAGTCGTGGATAAAACGAGCGAGACCCCCTCGTCTTTTCGTTATGCTGATCCGCACAGCTTTAAAGTCTGCCGCACAGCATAAGAGGCAAGGCGACGAAGTGCTACCAACATACTACGCACAGGCATGAAACTGACAAACTGCCAGAAATCCTGTACATCTAGTCATGCTGAAGTAACAACGAAATTATGCTGTAATTTGTAATGTATGCGACATCTGAGTTACACTTGATTTGAACATCGAAGTTGTTTGCTATTTATTTATTTTTTGTACATTATTTTCAGCCATAGACAAACACCTAGGTGCGTTAAATTGATACTGAAATAAAGTGTCATGCATGGACCAATAACAATAAATTCTTAACTACTTGTTATGGTACTGCAGTATCTGCCAGCGTCTTCAGAAGTGGATATCGCACACGACGTTCCTAGGGTGTTTATAAGTGGATATTGCAGACGACGTCGAACAAAATTTGAATGTAGCTTCGTAAAAGTTCCGTGATCAAACGATCTGAGTTGCTGGCGAAAACTGTTTATCCTCACTAGACAGAATGTATTATCATTATACATGAGGTGTAAAGGGTTTCGCCAGGTGCGGTGGCCGAGCGGTTCTAGGCGCTTCAGTCACGAACGTGCGGCTGCTTCAGTCGCAGGTTGGAATCCTACCTCTGGCATGGATGTGCGGGTTGTCCTTAGGTTTGGTTGGTTTAAGTAGTTCAAGGTCTAGGGGACTGATGACCTAAGCAGTTTGGTCGCGTAGTTCTTAGAGCCATTTTTTGACCTTTCGCGTAAATTTTCTCTACATAAACGGTCGTATGTTTAGATGGTGTTGACATAGCTCAGTTCTTTACACCACCAAGGGACCATCTACCGTAGGAAGTGCGATACATTTCCGCTTATCATGTCTACCCGTACTCGAGGTAAACGGGTTTTAAAGGTTGGCTAGACAGACGGTCAAGAAAGTGAGACTAGTAGAGTTCCATTTTAACGATTTAGATGACGAAATCCTAACAACGAAAATAGCTACGACAGTTACTGAAGATGAGGGTCGCATAAATAATTCCCCCTACTCATTATTCGAAATGTTCTAGTTGCAGTCGATACATCACAATATTAATCGTAGCTACGCTTTCGATCCAAATCACGTTTACAGGAATGCAAATAAAATTGTCTATACATATGGTAATTCAGATCCCAGTATTAATGCCACCGCATCTTACAAGTGCGAGCATTCCCATTGCTAGCTAGCTTAAGAAACACTTCGGCTAATGAACGTTTTCTGGCTGCGGCGAGTCTAATGGAGAATTCGAGACATTGTAGAATACGTTTGGCAGCTAGGTCGCCATTTATTTCCTGGGGTGGTGCAGAATTATCCTACTAAATTTACTCGCTAATAACAGTATTTTGTTATTTCGATAAATATCCCGAATGATTGTCACATAAGCCGTGACATAAAGTTAGAAAATTCATGTTTTGAGTCCAAAAAGCTCTATGCAGATCATTTTGCCATTTTCATTGCGAAATTGTTGGCTTATTCATGTCCGGGGTAATAACACGGGGCTCTTTGCCTGGGTTGTCTGCTAGTGTAGTGAAAGGTGTCTGCTACTGCAAGGGAGATCTGGTTTGTTTTCGGTTCTAATCTCGATGGAGGCAGATAGACAATCAGTCAAGCAATTTTAAGAAATTCTCGCGCCCCCAATACGTTTTATTGCTGCCTTTATTCTGCACCGGCGCCTTGCCGATGTCAATATGAAACTCTTGTAGAATTTCATACTTGTTACTGCCTACTTTTTCCGCTTCTGTCAATAGCTGAATTGACTTAAGTGCGGCACTGAATGATGTTTACCTGAATTTCGTTATTAATCTTCACGCATTGCTAAATTCGCACACTTTCATTGTAGGTCAGCAACGGTAATCCAGTATGACTGGTCTGAACGTTGACACAGACCGTTTCGGGGCCGAATGCGCTTAATATTTTGCTAATTCCTAGCGATATGGGATACCTCGTCTTACTAAAACAGTTGTTATCTCGATAAGCTTAAATTCATTTTTATTAGTACAGTTCATACTAATTAGCGTTTCTTCTTTCATTTATATCTTGTATTTACGTGTTGTGTTTAACACACTAATCAGCATTAATATAGTCTTACACATGACTGAAAATAGTCTGATAAAGTACGGATAGTTTTTCAATTTCATGCCTGTGCATAGTATGTTGGTAGCACTTCGTCGCCTTGCCTGTTATGCTGTGTAGCAGACTTTAAAGATGTGCGGATCAGCATAAGGAAGAGGCGAGGGGTCTCGCTCGTTTTGTCCACGACTGTACATACTACCTTACCAAAAGTATCTGCACAGCTACTACTGGACTTTTTGTGGTGCCTGTCAACCTTTCCGCCTTTGTGATGGCTTGAAATCTACTGCCGACATTTTCTATTACGTGTCTGAATCATAACATGTAAGCTTTCACGGCCGGCGCCTTCATTAATTAAAACTTCCGGCCTGAATGTTTGTGGAGGAATGGAAACCAATCCTTCCTGAAGAGTCGAAACCGTAGAAGGTAGTGATGTTGGATGCAGAGACCTTTTTTTTGCGGCCCTCCGCGAATATCTTTCCTGTGCCAACCTCTTCATCTCACAGCACTTCAGGCTTCAATTCCGAAAATAAGGTCTGGTCGGTCGCGAAATAGAAACCACAGTGAAAATGAAAAGAGCTTTATTTGTAATAGCTAGCCACTCCTTCCAGCACGTCTCTCCATGGTCGCCGCTCAGTCTGAGACATTTGTAGTAGCGTTGTACCAGCTTTCCAATACCCTCATCATAGAAGGCAGCCGCCTGCACGTTTCGCCGATTCTCTACGCTGATCTGCAGTTCGTTGTCTGTGCCAAAACGTTGATTTCATAGCCAGCGGTTCATGTCAACAGAGATGAAAATCAGAGGGAGCAAATTCCGGGCTTTATGGTGGACGATCAAACACATCCCATCGAAAACGCTGCAGGGGCGTCCTCATTAGTGTGGCTGAGAACTGTCTTGAACAAGGAAATGCATTACAGCTATGTCATGTTGGCTGCACCAAATCAGGCCAAATCTCTCACGGGCACTCACACTTGGCGGGAGGCACTGTTTTCTAGTCATATTTACGTGTTCACTGTGTGCTCAGAACTGAAAAGACAGGCGTGACGCGATCAGCGGGCATACTAGAGTCTCTGTACAATACGCGTATGCAAAGCTTTATCTGATTTTCACTGTGGTTTCTATTTCGTGACCGATCGGATCTTACTTTCAGAATACTCCGTTTATTTGCTGGATCTATTGCATTCTGTTTTCCTCTACAGTTTTCACCCTCTATAGCTTCCTCTGGTACCATGGAAGCTATTCCATGATCTCAACAGATGTCCTACCATCCATGTCTTAACAGA
Source organism: Schistocerca serialis cubense (assembly GCF_023864345.2). Classification (NCBI taxonomy): domain Eukaryota; kingdom Metazoa; phylum Arthropoda; class Insecta; order Orthoptera; family Acrididae; genus Schistocerca; species Schistocerca serialis. The sequence goes on from NC_064641.1 coordinate 173,708,147, forward strand.
TCTCCTACCATCCAGTCCTTTCTTCTTATCAGTGTTTTCCACATATTCCTTTCCTTGCCGATTCTGTGGAGAACATCATTTCTTACCTTATCAAACCACCTAATTTCAAGATTGGTCTATAAGACCGAGTCTCTTCTTTTTCTCTTTTTCCACGGACTATGTTTCACTACCGTACAATGTTGTGCTCCAAACGTACATTCTCAGAAATTTCTTCCTCAGATTAGGGTCTATGTTCGATACGACTAGATTTCTCTCGGCCACGAAGGCACTTTTTGCCAGTGCTAGCCTGCTTTTCATGTCCTACTTTGCTGTCTAGGTAATAGAATTCCTTAACTACGTCTACTCCAGAATCCCGAATTGTGACGTTAAGGTTCTCACTGTTCTCATTTCTATTACTTGTCATTACTTTCGTCTTTCTTCGACTTACTCTCCATCCATATTCTGTACTTAATAGACAGTTCATTTCATTCAACAGTTCCTGTAATTTTTCATCGCTTTCAATTGAAGATAGGAATATCATCACCGAATCTTATCACTGACATCCCTTCACAATGAATTTTAATTCCATTCTTGACCGGCTCTGTTATTCCGTCATTGCTTCTTCGGTGTATGGCTTTAATAGTAGGAGCGAAAGACTACATCCCTCTCTTACACCCTTTTTTAACAAGGGACTTCGTTTATGGTGTTTCAGTCTTAATGTTCGCTTTTGGTTTTTGTACATATTGTATCTAACAGAGAAACACGGCGTTGCCCAGGTATTAATTTACAGCAGTGCATACCACTCAGCGTCTGAACTGTGTGTCGTACAGCGATATAATTTTGTAGGTACATTCAGCGGCATATGTGAATATTGTCTGCACAGTGTGTTGAGACTGGAGTTAATAACAATGAAGTAATAAAGCTAAACATCAGGAATGATGCGGAAGGTTTCCATTCCTCTCGTTGTTTATGTCGCCATATGTCCTGAAATATGTGTTGTGCAATAATATGTATAGACGTAATTGACTTCTTCAATAATAGAACACAGTACGTTGTCCTCGTTGGCGAGTGTTCATCGGAGGTGAGGGCATCATCTGGAGTGCCCCAGGGAAGTGTGGTAGGTCCGCTGTTGTTTTCTATCTACATAAATGATCTCTTGGATAGGGTGGATAGCAATGTGCGGCTGTTTGCTGATGATGCTGTGGTGTGCGAGAAGGTGTCGTCGTTGAGTGACTGTAGGATGATACAAGATGACTTGGACAGGATTTGTGATTGGTGTAAAGAATAGCAGCTAACTCTAAATATAGATAAATGTAAATTAATGCAGATGAATAGGAAAAAGAATCCTGTAATGTTTGGATACCCCATTAGTAGTGTAGCGCTTGACACAGTCAAGTCGATTAAATATTTGGGCGTTACATTGCAGAGCGGTATGAAGTGGGACAAGCATGTAATGTCACTTGTGGGGAAGGCGGATAGTCGTCTTCGGTTCATTGGTAGAATTTTGGGAAGATGTGGTTCATCTGTAAAGGAGACAGCTTATAAAACAGTAGTACGACCTATTCTTGAGTACTGCTCGAGCGCTTGGGATTGAGGGAGGATATTGAAGCAATTCAGAGGCGGGCTGCTAGATTTGTTACTGGTAGGTTTGATCATCACGCGAGTGTTACGGAAATGCTTCAGGAACTCGGGTGGGAGTCTCTAGAGGAAAGGAGGCGTTCTTTTCGTGAATCTCTACTGAGGAAATTTAGAGAACCAGGTTTTGAGGCTGACTGCAGTACAATTTTACTGCCGCCAACTTACATTTCGCGGAATGACCACAAAGATAAGAGAAGAGAGATTAGGGCTCGTACAGAGGCATATAGGCAGTCATTTTTCCCTCGTTCTGTTTGGGAGTGGAACAGGGAGAGAAGATGCTAGTTGTGGTACGAGGTACCCTCCGCCACGCACCGTATGGTGGATTACGGAGTATGTATGTAGATGTAGATATATTATAGGTACATTCCGAGACATATGTGGATACTCTCTGGGAAATTTATTGCAAACAGAATTAGTAGTAAAGACGTAATTAATTTTAACTTCATACATGATGCGGCAGTTTTTTACGCATCTCATTGTTTATAACGTCTTGTCTCCGAAATTGTGTCGTACAATGATGTAATGTTGCAGTTATATTCAGTGGTATATCTACATTCTGGCTACAAAATTTGTCATGAATACACTGAGCGGTCAAGCTCATGCAATACTTTTACTGCTTTACAAATACACTAAGAACACCTTGCACACTTTTAATACTTTATTTTCGACTTATATTCAGTCATTGTACCACTTTGACTACTCGCTCTTCACTGTTTGCTCTTATTCACTCACTGCACTACGTTTTCGGTTCTTTCCTTCGTCACTGATGAGGAACTGACGTTGGTTCTTCCCTTCGTCACTGATAAGAAACTGACGTTCGAACCAATGACAAGTTTCCGTTTATATGCCTCTACCAACTGACAGTTCCACCACTGACGAATTCCAGAACGTAACAAAATGGCTTCGAATGGACCACAATGTTCCAGAACATTCCAAAACATTCGAGAGTATTCTGGAATGTCCCACAATGATCAGGGATGTGTTCCAGGATGTTCCCGAACTTTCTGAAATCTTCCCGAATGTTCCAGACTATTCTCGAATATTCGAGAACATCCAGGACCATTGCGGAACATTGCCGAACATCCTTGAATGTTGTGGAATGCTCTTAAATACTCTCGAATGTTCTGGAATATTCTCAAATACTCTAAAATGTTCTGGAATGTTCTAGAAATTTCTGGAGGATGGAACTTCCCAACCACTAAATCTTGAAAAGCACGCCCTTCAGGCAAAAACGGAAAACTTCTTCGTGGATGGGGGATAGAGGGCTTCCGCACCATATAAGTCCCTTGACCGTGCCGGGATTCGTTTCTGAGTTTTAGCGACACGCATATTGTACACTTGCTTTTATAACATATATTGATTACCCGTCTTTTCCTATAGCTTACCACTAATTTTCTCAGAATCTCGAACGCTTTCCGCCATTTGAAATTGACGAACTTCTTCTGTAGATCGTTAAATCCCATAAAAGTGAATTTATGTTTTCTTCAGTCTTACTTCCATTATCAATCGAGACGTCGTAACTGCCTCTCTGGTGCCTTCACCTTTCCTATACCCAAACTGATCTTCGCAGGCACATCCTCATTTTTTTCCATTTTCCTGCATATTATTCTTCTCATCAACTTGGATGGGTGTAATAGTTGACAACTCTTTGAGGGGCAGGTAAACACCACTAAAATTTACCCTTGTGGGGCAAGAAAAATTATTTGCAACTAGTAACACATTTGTTTTATTGTCTTGACATGTTGTATACATTGAGTTTGTAAAAATTCACTTAAACAACAACGAAATATTAACATTAAATGTGGTCACTACTGGTAACCACCACCCCATTACAGTATACAAATTCGATATTTGGTGGTTGAACTTTGATTCAAAAGATACCAAGAAAATTAAAAATTAGTTATTTCAGTTCTTGCCTGCTCTCAGACACAAAGGTACTTTGCACACTGAACACATCCACACTGTTCGCACTGGATTTTTCTTTGAACTGCAAACTGCGCAACTTCTAGATGATGAGTGAATAGGTTGTTGTTTACTGCTTTCGTGTCAAATACTTTCGTCTACATATGGTTTCTGTGATTTGGTCTGGGTTGCTATACTACATCGGGATACAGAAGCAAAATTATCTGTCACTGAAACTATTTTTGGAGCCAACAAGATTTTGTACACCTCTCGACGGAAGTCTCTATTGGAGAACTGTTCCATTTCGATTTCTTTGTGCATAATGAACTCGTTTGTCACACTGCAGTCTAAAAAGTGAAGACACAATCTCATCCACCATTTCTCGCTTTTTCTGTCAATAGCATAGTCTGACTTTAATCGATAAAATTATCCACATAGTTCATACTGGAATTGTAGTCTTTCAATACAATTGGACAAGTGATATTGATAATTGTTCCATCTTTCATTTTTCGAGTTACTGTGGACATATCTGATAGAGAATGACATGTTGAAATCAAGTTGACTTCCCTGTTATCTTTCCATATATAGATTACTATGATATCATTGCTTATTTTGTAATCGAATTCCCCTCTTTCCAGTTCCTTTTCCTCGTTGAGTTTTGGTATGTTTTCCCTTCTGGTTCAAAATGGCTCTGAGCACTATGGGACTCAACATCTTAGGTCATAAGTCCCCTAGAAGTTAGAACTACTTAAACCTAACTAACCGAAGGACATCACACACACCCATGCCCGAGGCGGAATTCGAACCTGCGACCGTAGCAATCCCGCGGTTCCGGACTGCAGCGCCAGAACCGCTACACCACCGCGGCCGGCTTTCCTTCTGGGATTTATTGTTCCACAAGAGTACACACCATTGGATTTTAGGTCCTTGACTAGATCATATGATGTAAAATAGTTGTCCATGAAAATAGTACGATTCTTTCCATGAAGACAACTGGTTAAATTTAGAACCACACCACTGCACACAAGACTAGAACTTGCACAGCTTGTCGTGAATGTGGGTTCATTTCCATCACTGCCATCACTGTCAACACTGCTGTCACTAGAAGGTATTTCTTCAAATAAAATTCGGTAACATTCGTCCTCGGTTATTCCTTTCGGCTAGACATATTCGATGGAGACGAAGAAAAAATACTGGGTGGAGCAGAAGGGCGGTGGTTAGCAGCACTAACCACACAGAAATTGTCTGTAAAACATGGAAAATTCTATTTCAATTTAAAGTTACATTACTCGTAGACTTATTTGTGTTCAACACATAAATATTAGCAATTACTTACCAAAAATAGTCGTATAATGAAGAGCTACAGAAAATACTGCACGCCGCTTCCAAGAAGTGTTAACAATGAAGAAGTATCAACAGAAGACCTGCACTGCCATCTAGCGGCATTTTAGGCAACAATTAGGTGGTTGGCAGAGAGACTACTGGCCCCTGAGCGGTAAAGGGAGAAAATAATATGTGGTTAGCCACAGTGACCACCGCCCATTGAAACCGTCTACGTATGTGGTTAGTTACAGTTTTGCCTGCCCTTCGAAGAGTTAATATGTGGTGTGTGCACCCTTCACCTTTGTGACGGATTCAATTCTGCTGGAGACACTTTCGATGAAATATCTTTGAACGAATGGAAATCCATACTTCCTCAAGAGCTGAAACCAGAGTAATGATGTTCGATGCTGGAACGTTCTAGATCATGTCAAACGTGATCCCTTGGATTCAGGTATGGATTCTCGGCAAGCCACTTCAGGAATGTTATTGTGTACGAAATTTTGCCTCGCACAGGCTCCGTTACGCAGCTTGCTTTGTCATGCTGATATAATCACAGTCTCCGGACTATTCTTTTAGTGTAATCAGCACATAATGCTGTAAAATGGGTCCCATACTAAGTGCAATAAGCGGACCACACACTAACCACGAGAAACATCCCCATACCGCAATACCACCACCCATGCGCTTCACAGTTGGCACTACACATTTTGACAGGTAACGTTCTTCGGGCATTCGCCTTCACCTGCCTCGGATAGCCAAAGCGTTGTGCTGTAAATTGCGGTAAATTCGTCTTTCCCGCCAGTGGCAGCTGGTGTTCAAATTGATTCAGTGGCTGAAGACTCGAGTGGTCGCAGTGAGAGCGTGGCAAGTTCTCGGTGTGCCGCCACGCTAGCGACAGGAATCGGCGGTAGAGCGGAGGCGGATGGGAGCTGGCCAGCGGTCGGCAGACTAATAGTAGCCTGGAGCGCGAAGACCACGTCCTGGAGAAACTAAAGAGGAAACGTGTGGCGGAGAAACGAGACAGCCTGGCGGACGGACGGCCGAAGATGAAAGGCGTTTGCTGTCAGCATGGGGCGTCGTTACGACTGGAGCGGAGGACGGTGCTGGGCTAAGCGAATCCGCAGAATGCAGCGCAGCCAGGGGTATAGAGCTGGCTGCTGCGGCGTGTTTTCAGGCACGACGAAGGAGTGTACGATCAAAAATTGATCTGAGCACTATGGGACTTAACATCTGAGGTCATCAGTCCCCTAGAACTTAGAACTACTTAAACCTAACTAACCTAAGGACATGACACACATCCATGCCCGAGGCAGGATTCGAACCTGCGACCATAGCGGTCGCGCGGTTCGACTGAAGCGCCTAGAACCGCTCGGCCACTAGCGGCCGGCAGTGTACGTTCGCTGTGATAAATTATTGCTGTAATGCGTATGGGTCAGGCAGGGCAGGCCTACTTGACTTACCTATTCACTACGCAGTGAAACACAGAGGCCGCTGTTCGACATCTCGAAACCTTTCCTGAAATATATATACTAAGATGGTATCTGTTCTTTCGGACATGTCCGATATAACAGATACCATTTTAGTATACATATATAGTTAAGGCTCACCGGCCGCTTGACCATCTTCTTCATCTGTGCGAATGCACAAACAGTGCCCGAACTCTTACGGGAATCGGCAACGCGCCGCGAGTAATGAGTACAATGGGCGGGGGCACTACGGATGTAGTGCGGGACGATACGTTGAGAATGTCGGTTTCGCGGGAGGCGTGCCAGAGATAAATCCCTGCAGTCGCGCTATGCTCTGTGTCCTCGGTGGCTCGGATGGATAGAGCGTCTGCCATGTAAGCAGGAGGTCCCGGTTTCGAGTCCCGGTCGGGGCGCACATTTTCATCTGTCCCCGTTGACGTATGTCAACGCCTGTAAGCAGCTAAGGGTGTTCATTTCATTGTAATTTCTTTCCTGAAATTTTTCACACAGGAAGAATACACTGAAATAAATGCACTGCCAAAATTTTAGCTGCTAAAGGGCGCTGCAAGTAATTTTTAAAATGTTGAAGTTACTCATTTTGCCACATGAAGGACCAGCCATAATAGTGGTTTGTATAGCCCTTCCTGCCTAGCGTGGAATCGGCGAATGGGCAGAAGTAGCAGTGACAAGAGGACGTAGCGCCGCGTAGCATGAAGTCTAAAGTACACACACGGAAATTTCAAGCACCTAAGCGCACCACATATGTCTAAAATCATTATTCCTTTGAAGAACTTGCATTAATATCGACAGCTAAACTGTTGCAGGTGTAATTGTTACACAAGAGCCTATCAGAGGAAAGGAAATCAAGGCAGTGCATGCTCTTGGATTACAGACGGCATACACCAATCGGGCTTTAAAACTTCCTCGCAGATTAAAACTGTGTGCCGGACCGAGACTCGAACTCGGGACCTTTGCCTTTCGCGGGCAAGTGCTCTACCAAGCTGAGCTACCCAAGCACGACTCACGCCCCGTCCTCACAGCTTTGCTTCTGCCAGTATTTCGTCTCCTACCTTCCAAACTTTACAGAAGCTCTCCTGCGGACCCTGGAGTACTAGCACTCCTGAAAGGAAGGATATATCGGAGACATGGCTTAGCAACAGCCTGGGGGATGTTTCCAGAATGAGCACTTCCCCGCGAAAGGCAAAGGTCCCGAGTTCGAGCCTCGGTCCGGCACACAATTTTAATCTGCCAGGAAGTTTCATATCAGCGCACACTCCGCTGCAGAGTGAAAATCTCAATCGTGCTTTAGTTTGTTGACATTAAATATTTTATAACAATTTCTGTAGCACATTTCTTGTAATTTGAGAATAATGTGTACTTTGCTAAGAATGCACAATTTCCTTGTTTATTCCCTGTAGTCGTCACATAAATGCGAAGCGTCTATTGGATGACGAAAAGAAACATTTTCCTTGCACCAGGTGCACTTGAGAAAAGAAAAATTAATGCATTCAGACCAAATTAATTACTACTTTCATTTGGATACAACTGGAATGAAGTAAGAATTGTTCGTGGTCGTAGTTCTGCATATTGTGCTGCATACAAGCCGTACTTGATAAAATTTGTAAATCGTGTTGATGCAGATTGACAGTCCACGAGCGACTGAAGTTTAAAATTACTGTTCCGCTGATATACCTGAAATGACAAAGAGATAAATTTACAGTTAAAAAAGATCGAGAACCTTATTCGCTGTTAGTTCCATGTGGAATTCGAATAGTACTAAACTTTTTCGTCGTCCTCCTAAAGACAGAGGTGTCGTTATGTCAAGGTCAAGCGTTGGACAAAAGCAATGAATTGTTGTCTTGAAATCGTAAGAAAACGTTTCGGATGTGACAACGAAAATTATTCTCTTCCAGATTTTGCCATGTCGGTTCCAACATTTTTGCTGGAAAATAGTATTTGTTTAAAAAATTTTTGTCCTACTTTGCCTTAATGTTCATAAAGACAGATATAAAGCTGCGGAAACGTAATCCACTGATACTTATCACTGCCATTGTTGTTAACGAACGTGTTACATCATTTGTGGACTGCACAAGAGCACGACAGACTGTATTTTTTCTCTCGAAATGATCAAGAGCTGTTAGCACGAAACCTGACTGCTTGCCTTTATATGCAGCAGTTCAGGGGATAACAAGAAGCTTCATATCATCCGCGAATTTACATATAGTATTACCTTTTAATGACACCTTCTCTACACGTTTATTTGAAGTAAACCTCGTAATTTTGCTCCTTGCTTTTCCGTATAGTTCCCAGAATCTGTTTAATCAGGTTGAAGAAGCCTGGAAATCGGTAATGGTCATCTCACTTGCAATTCAGAAAACCAAGTCAAGGTATCTTCTTCGGTAACAGTGCATTGTTCTCACGAATAATTCTAAGTCTTTAGAGCAGGTTTTCTTTTACACTGTTGCGAATTTCATTCTGGCGCGTATTTCGTACTTCGTGTAAATCTTTCTTCTATAACGAAACCGGTTTTGCGCAGTGCTTGTGTACCGTTTTCTTCGCGGAGTTTCAAAAAATGAAAAACCTTTTCTTTATCTGAAAGGTATTACTGTACATGCTTTCTTTGTGCTTGGAAGGTACTCTATTTTTTTTCTGGACTTTAAGTCGCCAACAGTCATCGTTTGAATCACACTTCACGGAATCGTAAGAATTATTTCCTCGTTGCTTTAGTGTTTCCTCACTTTCATGTTTCCTGAATTTCTAGCGAAATGTCATCGTTCGAATGAATGTTCAAGAAATTAACTAGTAAACAACACATAGTAAGCTTTCATCAGAAGTAGATACCACGTTCTTCATGTTTTATTTCTGAATTGCTGAAAACATTATTTGGATTCCATATTACCGTGAAACACTGGAACCTGCGTAGAGAGAGATGCTGTTAGCATTCGAATACGAAGAAATCACAAAGAAAATTAATTCAGATTTATCTCCATTGATAACACTTAGCGGTACCTGAGCTGTGTGCGGCTCGCGTTCATGCCGTTTGTTCTTTGGCATTTTGTCACATCGAGTGGCGTCTTGTTTCTTCCATACTTACTGGCGTAACAAAATTGTAGCTTGCCTCCTTGAGTGGCAGCAGCAGCACTTATCGATACTAGTACTGTCGTATTATCTTTGGTGCGACAACTAGTATTTCCGTGTGGTGGTGGGGTGTGTGGTAGTCAGTCGGTTGGGATGGAGCAGCGAGGAACTCTACGCGTCGAAAGGCCAGGCCGGGACCGCTGGCAGCGTGCACACGCTGTCGGATCGTGAGGCGCTAGCTGCGAAAGCGACAAAGTTCGTTGCACACCGAACATGGACGCTGAAGTTGAGTAATCAGTTACCCTGTTATGAAGCCTCAAGTATTGTGACATCTCTTCTTTCATTTGCGGGCTGTTGCTCCCTGGGCCATTCGGACTAGCAGCAACGTATGATGTGTTGGGGTCGGCAAAATCTTGCAGCCGTCTTCCCACATTGTGATATTAAATTGACTGTTACCTACCAGTGAAGTGCACCAGCGATATTTTCCGCCCTGTGGCCGTTAACGCTCCAGTTACCTGCCCTGGCCGTTAGCGTACTTTTCCGGCAGTGTGCCTTTCCTCGACGTGTTGAGGCTGTCCGGCACGGCGTATAGTTCGACAGTCTTTTAAGATGTTGGGTTCGTATTTGCTTAGAGTGGTTATTGTTCCCTTGGATGTTTTTAAACGCCATTTTCTGAAGTTGTAGTGCTGTTCGTATTCTCGTCCTCGGCCGATATTTTCCATCGTTGTGCCGTTGGTCGGTCGGAAGGGAATTGGTTAAATTGTTGGTTGGTCCTTGGGCCATCCCTCGTTTCGGTTGCCATCCGATTATTTAACTTCAGTTCTTGGGTGCCTGTCACACCTCACCTGACATTTGAGCTACCTTCTCAGGCCGACCCTTGGAACACTTCTAAGCACCACTTGTTCTGTTTTAGATTGTGATTTTCATTTTAGTTTGAAATATTGTGTGAGGCATTCGGCTGTGTATCAATTCAGTTCTTTTTAAATTTTACATAAAGGCCTTTAGCCGCATTAAATTAAAATTTTGAAGATTGATTTTATTTTAAAAAAAAGTTTTTTCCTTAAAACTTGTTCTATCTGAAATTGATTGTAATCCAGGCCCTAAGCCTTTAGTTGTTCGATGTGTTACGCGTGGCCTTCAGCATAGGATTTACGTGAACCCCTTTTAATAAGGCCTTCAGCCGTGTGTATTCTTTAAAGGAAAATTTTTTATAAGATGGAGGGGGTTTATTTGAAATTGTTTGTCTGACTTGTTGCTCAGGCCTTCAGCCGTTGTTTCAAATTTGTTTGTGGCCTTCAGCTGTGCAATAAGTTAATATTTCTTTAATTAGGCCTTCGGCCGTTCTGTTATAAGTTCAAAAAGAAATTTCTTGATTGGAAAAAATGTTTACTAATGTGTTTTAGTTCTAGTTGTCCTTCAGACATGTAGTGTAGACCTTCAGCCGCTAATTGTTTTCAATTGCATGTTTTTTTTGTAAAAAAAGGAAAAAAAATACCTTCTATTATTCATTGCTTTTGATTTCTAAGCCAGACCTCCAGACGTTCTTGTTTTTATCTGGTTTTGGGCCTTCTGCCCAGAAAGCATCTCAAGTTCTTTAACTAGTCCTTCATCCGTATTGTTCAATTGTGATCTTTTAAAGCAATGTGTAAATGAGCAGTTCTTAGGAAAATAAAGTTGTGTGTTTGATTGTGAAACTCACAGTAACTGTTTACGGCCCCATCCACAATCATAACCTTATCTTGTGCGCTCTCTGAGTACCCACCAATCTGATTTCAATACCGCATGGTACTTCCTAATTATTACGAATATTAAATGAGTTGCAAATTCCAGCGTATAGCAACTGTGAACGATTGTGTCAGAGAAAATGTCAACGAAATCTGAAATACGCTTTACAAATTATGATAGCGTTGTGCTCTGTTATCTCTTTACTGACGTGCCCTCAACCAACGAAATGTACTAGCCGTGTGGCATATCTTCCGACTGCTATAGCTACGACAGAGAGTATATTCCTCCAACCACCTGGCGATCTACGAATTTCAAAAATTTAAACAGGAAGAATACTAACCGGCGGAAGTGTTTCAGGAAAGTGGTGAAACTAGGCTGCATTACAACAATTTGTTTACCGTCAGTTTCAATCAACGACCGTCGTCTGGTACGAAAAATTGGACAGTACAAGTCACATATCAATCGTGTTGAACAATAAAATAGCATATTTCTCATACTCATGAATGACAAAACACAAGACAATAACATTCTTCTTTGGCAACCTTCGTCATTCACACACAACCAGTGTTCCCTGCTTCTTCCTCCGAGCAACAAACTAAATACGGGAATTAATTTCTTGCAATGTGGCTCGATGCTCCTCCTTCCTGTAGTGTACCCATTGCTGCCGTAACATCTCCCGTCACCTTCCACACCCGCCAGTCCACCTTTGGGCGGCCAACACAAGCCAAACACTCACTGTCCCAGAATGAGATTTTCACTCTGCAGCGGAGTGTGCGCTGATATGAAACTTCCTGGCAGATTAAAACTCTGTGCCGGACCGAGACTCGAACTCGGTCCGGCACACAGTTTTAATGTGCCAGAAAGTTTCATATCAGCACACACTCCGCTGCAGAGTGAAAATTTCATTCTGGAAACATCCCCCAGGCTGTGGCAAAGCCACGTCTCCGCAGTATCCTTTCTTTCAGGACTTCTAATTCTGCAAATTTCGCAGGAGAGCTCCGTTGGAGTTTAGAAGATAGGAGACGAAGTAAAGCTGTGGGGACGGGGCGTGGGTCGTGCTTGGGTAGCTGTTGGTAGACGACTTGCCAGCGGAAGGCAAAGGTCCCGAGTTCGAGTCTCGGTCCAGCACACAGTTTTAATGTTCCAGGAAGTTCCATATCAGCGCACACTCCGCTGCAGAGTGAAATTTTAATTCAAGATTCATGGTGGTCCCCTGGACATTACAAAAGGCGGGGCATATTTCTTAATAGGATGTGTGATCACCACGTTCGGCAGTGCATGCTGTGCAAAGTGCTCCCACGATGACCATAAGGTTTTAAGAGATTCTTGTGGAAGGGCGTTCTATTTCTCCACCAGCACGGTTGACAATTGCTGGAGCGTCTTTGGTGCACATGGACGTGGTGCAATACGTATCCCCAACGCACCTCTCATGCGATCGGTGGGACTGAAGTCGGGGCAAGGGGGAGGCCAGTCCATTCGCCGTATATCCTGCAGTTCCATGAGGTCCTCCACTTGCGCTGTTCAATGCGGTCGCATATTGTCATCCACAAACATGAAGTCATGGCCGAATGCACCAGAGAGAAGACGCTTCTGAGGAAGAAGTACACTGCAACAACAACGTTGATCAGTGGTTAGACCGGTTCAAAAATATGGACGTCGATGCAGACATGCCACATTATGCCTCCCCACAGCTTAACTCCCGGACCACCAAAACGATCATCCACATCTTCATCTACAAGACCACAAATAAATGTTTGGCAGGGTTCAATGAATCATCTTCAAGCTATTTCTCTACCGTTCCATTCTGGAATCGCGTACGGAAAGAACAAACACTTAAATCTTACTGTGTGACCTCTGATTTCTCTTATTTTACTTGCAATGGTTACTCCTCCCCATGTAGATGGGCGCAAACAAAATATTTGTTCGGAGCAGAAAGTTGGCGATCAAAATTTCATGGAAAGATCATGCCACAACGAAAGTGCCTTTATTTTAATGGTTGCCACCCCACTGCCATGTTAGACAATGCTGAACATTCCCACGTATTCCAACTAGGCGCAGGAACGGAACGCCCTACCGTAATTACTCCTTACCGACCTTGTGGTCAGCGTGGGAGCACATTGCAGAGCATGCACTATCTTCAGTGTTGATCACGCACCTTTTTAAGTATCATGTTCCGAATTTTGTAGTGTCCAATGAACTTATTTCTTTCAGTTACCTTCTGTATTCTGCTGTACTACACTGTAGCAGTTGTTTCTAAGAACGTTCGAAGTTCCATTGCGTATATTGCTTGGCAGTGACCAATATGCGAAAGTTACTTTCGTTCTGAAGTTTGCACACCAATGAGATTAATAACCAATAAAATGTGAAAGATTCTTCGGAGCTGCGTGAGCTGCCTAAAGCCAAGATCGGAAAAAAATGTTTCTTTATTTACAACAACCGGTTACCACCGACTTTGCTGTCATCTTCAGGTCATCGAAAATTTTTGAAACCTGGTAGTCAAGGAAGGCAGGACTCGCTTACGATTGTGGAAGGGTCTGTGATCAGTTTGTAAGGTGTCAGGCAAATCCAACACCTTCCATGAAAACCCTGACATGATAAGCAAATCCAGTAGTATGTCACATAGCTCCGAATAAATAGTGACATTAAATTAACCAAACTAATACGAGTAACGAGTGAGCAAATAGAATACCACAGACTAACACAAGAATGCTTAAATGCATGTCATACCTTCCTACCATGAGACAGACGCAGTTCCGAGGGGAGAAACGAGAACAGAAACCGAGAGCAGAACCGTGTTTAGCTGAAGGCCCTACGATAGTGGACGGACACCCACGTCGCCAGCTAACCGTTAGGACCACCTCCAAGCCCATGTTAAAAGCTAGAGCTTTAGCGTGAGACTTTTTCGCATCTCTGTTACGTCAGGACCACCCCCAACCCATGTTAAAAGCTAGAGCCCTCCAGAAGAACTGTATAGATCTTACGATAACACAAAAAGGACCACCCCAGCCGCATGTTTTAGCGTGAGACTTTTTCGCGTCTCTGTTACGTTAGGACACGCCCCCCCCCCCCCCCCAACCCATGTTAAAGATAGAGCCCTCCAGAAGAACAGTATAGATCTTACGATAACACTAAAGGACCACACCAGCTGCAAGTTTTGGCGTGAGACTTTTTCGCGTCTCTGTTACGTTGCAAACTTTATAAACATTGCCCCACCACGAAAAGTATAACGTTTCTCATTGGATGGACAGAATTTTTGTAGGCGGAGCTTAAGGTTAACATTGAGACCCTGATTGGTCAGATGAAAACACAGCCAGATAGTTTTTTTTAAACCAACTTCGGTAAATTGTAGTAAGGAGAAGTTAGGAGGGAGTTGCTTCCGAGATCGCGAGGTGAGCGGAGCTGTGCTGTCCGTCACCCCCTGACGAACACCGACAAGGTAATGAACGCACGCGATGCCGGATAACAGCGCATAAAGCTTCACTCAGAACTGCAGAAGTCTCATCTGTTACACCCCCTTTTTGCGTAATACTAGTGTCGATCGTCAATTAAAGCTCATGGTGTTCACATTTGCCACTTGAAGTAAAAATCTGAAACGCAATGGTTTTTCTGTTATATAGTTATTGAGAAGCCACATCAGCCACTGTAATTTACGACAAGTTAGATAAGTAATTAAAGATAATTGAGGGTCACTGTAGACCATTTTGATAGTTTCCTCTTTTGTGAAACTTAATTTAAACCTAGATTATAGATGTGATATGGCATAGGTCATCCTTCGATCCATTGTAGAACTTGGAAACCCATTCAGGGAATATTCGTTCCCATTTTTGTTGAACGCAGTTGGTTTTTACCATCCTGTATTAAAACATTTCCTTTTATCAATAGTGCAATATATAAGCAATGTTTTGTGAGTAGAATAAAATTTCCATTGGTAAACTTAACTGCTTTTTCGATGTTATTTTACCAGCTAACTAAAAATAGGAAAGCCTTGAACTCATCCACTAAATTTAGTTAGTATTAAGATTCTTTTACAGGGAGTGCAGTGGATCTGACGCTGAAATCATTAAGTATTTGGTTATATCATCGCTAGTCTCACTGGACTCTTCTGAATTCTACATGTCATGTGTGGCCTGGCGTCTCCTTACCAGCAACAGGTCCCAGGTTCAAACTAGTCAGTTCCCTAAAAAACACGATCAGAGAGTCGTTGCGCGAAAGTGGTAGGGAGACACGACATAGAACAAACAGACACCACTCAGAATGTTAGAAGTTACTATTGGTTCCCTGTTGCAATTACACACATTTATTTTAAAACGGTAATTCCAGACTCAGCAATAAATAAACATATAACACGTTATTAATGAGGGAATAAACAACTGTGTAATTAATAGTGCTTTCAGTGTGTTACAATTTACCAAAAGAGCATAAAATACAGGCACAACAAATAATGTTTTATAAACAATCCAATGTGATCCCAATTAGAATTTTAATACAAGTAACCACAGTCACAGCTGAAGGCCTTTAACGCCTAGAACGGCAATTATAAAAAAAATTTAACAAACATGCTATAAAACAGCAATGCAGTAGCAAAGTTAATTTAAAAAGACAGGCAACTGATCACCAATGGGTGAGACAAAATGATGGTAAACTTGGTAGCACAATCATTTAAACCTGCTGTAACGCCAAGAGAGGCAATTATATAAAAATTTAGAAACATACAATAAAACATCAAATACAATAACGAAACACAAGTGCCAGTCACAGATGGTGCACCAGGAATCGACCTCTGAGTAGGTACAGCAAAAAACACTTTCGCGAGCGATGAGATAGGCAGCCAAGAGTTGCATTCACTTTACAGGATGGTACCTCAGACTAGTGGTAGTCTAATGAATGACTAGTGATTATTTTGCTGAGGCTACCTGACGTCCAATAACCAAATGCAAAGATGTAAATGTACATCAAAGCCGGAACCGGAGGTCTGGACTCTGCTCGTAGAATACTGTGCTTAGAGCGCCCAGACGAGAAAGAATCACTACCGCCAGAGTAGAAGAATCGCCAACCAACCTACAATCAAGAAAGCTGTCAAAACTACACTCCTCACCGGACAGCATGACAAGGCGAGGAAACGTACACTGCCATTACATACACTAACCACCGGGGCATGCAACTGGGGCGTTAGCGGACACGAGGCAGGAAAAATACCGCTGGTTGAACTTAACAAACGGAACGCAATACATAGTAATTAGAAGTCCAGGAAAGGTCATCAGATCCGCCTTCCCCAAGCACTCCACTCGCTGCTTTTCGCCTCAGCAACATTACGAGCAGCAACACGAACCTAGTCACTGGAGAATCGCAAGATCTCTCAATGGTGGAGGTTTCTCTTCTTGAATCCATATGTACTCAACTTAAAGCTTGCTGGATCCGCTTTACGACGAGGTCGTGCATCCTCGTGACCGCAGGCCTTCGATCCGGCAGTCCATGCGCACTACCAGCGGTCCCAGCGTGTGTTCTAGCACCGCGCGGACCTGGCTCCTCCTGAGTCCCCCTGCCGAACTGCACACTAACACGATCCGGAAGAACAACTTCGCCCCAAAGATAGTGCCACAGTTACTACATATCGATAACCACCGCTGCTGCCACTAGCGGACAGGCAACACTTGCGAAACCAAGTGGCGCCAGTCAACACGAGATGAAGACAAACAACCGCAACCATGTCAACTAAACGATACGGTTTGGCCTCCAATAGAGGACAGAAACATACAAACAGCACTAACGCGAGCCGTAACACGGGTCAATTTTTGTTATAAAATGTGTTCGTTTTAAACTGGAGCCTGACGTAAAGTTTTCATATTAATGGACTCAAAAGTTTGTCATAAATAAAACATTTAAAATCAAAAAGCACTCAGTGTACCTGGCCATGTCCATACATGTAGCGCTCATACAGGTTTGTTACACAATAAAAAACACAGTACCAATAAAATGCACAGTACTGTTTACGTTAGCTGGACATCCATCCTCGGCGGCTTGTAAGTTGCAACTGGAAATTAGTACTGCAAAAGCAGTTGTACGTCATAGGCTTTACACGCCGTCTTCGACGGTGGATCTTCAATGACTGTATCATGTTACTGAGGACCACCTTAGGCGGGGCATAACGTGCAACTGAAAGGTAGTATTGCAAAAATATTTGTACTTTATACACCATCTAAGGTGGATCTTCAGTGATAAGATAAAATGTAAATGTCGTGTGACTAAGGTCTCCCGTCGGGTAGACTGTTCGCCAGGTGCAGTTCTTCCGATTTGACGCCACTTCGGCGACTTACGCGTCGCTGAGGGTGAAATGATGATGATTAGGACAACACGACACCCAGTCCCTGAGCGGAGAAAAATCTCCGACCCAGCTGAGAATCGAACCCGGGCCCTTTTTTTTTCGTTGTTGATCGTTGTGTTTGGTCGTTGCGGACGTCACATGACATGCGTTAAAGTTGATTTGTCGATGCGTCCACTCAGTTTTATATTACAGAGGCCAACCAGCTCCCTGACCGAACACGCTGAGCTACCGTGCCGGCAAGGTCCTTAGGAATGACATTCTGTTGCGCTGACCACTCAGCTACCGGGTGCGGACAATGTTTAGATTATGTTCAGCTAACGTAAACAGATGTGTTACTCTGTATTTTATTGTGTACCATGTTTTTTATAGTGCAACAGCCATCTGAGAACGCAACATATATGGACGTGGCCATGTTCACAGGTACTGTTTTATTTTAAATGTTTTATTTACGATAAACCTACGAATAATGTCTTACGTTTTATCCTCTAACATGAAAACTTTGGGTGAGGTTCTAACTCAAAGTGAACAAGTTTTATTACAAAAATTTTAGAAGACCAGAAAATGACACAAAATCTGTCGAAAGCGATCGTTGTGAATGAAAAAATACTTAAACGAGCTCGGCTTTAGGAATTTTTTACCAAGTAAAACAGATGGCTTTTCTGATTTCTGAACATGAGAAAATTCACTCATCGGATTCATGACTAACCTAAGTCCTACAATGCTAAACGCCAGCTCAGTCTATCATTACTGTAACAGTGTTGCTTATTTGACTAGTGAAATTAGTCGATTCAAACGAGAAGGCCCAGAGGCTGCTGTCGAAAGCCATCGTGAAAACGCTTTACCCTTACAGCGTTAAGGGCAAGTGTGAGTGTGTAGGTGACGCTGGGGGCTCCAGCAGAGTGTGTTATCAGGAGAGTGGCGAGCAGCTGAGCAGCTGGCAGGGGACAGGACGGGCTCCTCCTCCTGGGCTCCTGGATGGCTGGCGCGCTTTGCAGATAGCGGCGGCTGCGGTCGGCTTTGTGCTGGCCGCTGCGGGATCCGGCTGTGGACTTATCGCTGTGGCCGAGGGCTCTGCCAACAGCAGCTCTCACAAAAGGAGTCATACGTGCGGGAAGCGGTCCTGGAGAAGCGCCCACAGCAGTCGCCTGTCTGACTCGCAGCGTCATAGCCCGCAGCTGCAGAAATTTTGCAGGTACTGTAAACAGTTTGACCTAGCTGTAGTAACTCGTAGTTAGTAGTAATAGTACACTAATGGCCATTAAAGTTGCTACACCACGAAGATGACGTGCTACAGACGCGAAATTTGGTTGGCGCCGGTGGCGACACCTACAACGTGCTGACATGTGAAAACCTTCCAACCGATTTCTCATACACAAACAGCAGTTGACCGGCGTTGCCTGGTGAAACGTTGTTGTGATGCCTCGTGTAAGGAGGAGAAATGCATACCATCACGTTTCCGACTTTGATAAAGATCGCATTGTAGCCTATCGCGATTGCGGTTTATCGTATCGCGACATTGCTGCTCGCGTTGGTCGAGATCCAATGACTGTTAGCAGAATATGGTATCGGTGCGTTCAGGAGGGTAACACGGAACGCCGTGCTGGATCCCAACGACCTCGTATCACTAGCAGTCGAGATGACAGGCATCTTATCCGCATGGCTGTAACGGATCGTGCAGCCACGTCTCGAATCCTGAGTCAACAGATGGAGACGTTTGCAAGACAACAACCATCTGCACGAACGGTTCAACGACGTTTCCAGCAGCATGGACTATCAGCTCGGAGACCATGGCTGCGGTTACCCTTGACGCTGCATCATAGACAGGAGCGCCTGCCATGGTGTACTCAACGACGAACCTGGGTGAATGAATGGCAAAACGCAATTTTTTCGGATGAATCCAGGTTCTGTTTACAGCATCATGATGGTCGCATCCGTGTTTGGCGACATCGCGGTGAATGCACATTAGAAGCGTGTATTCTTCATCGCCATACTGGCGTACCACCCGGTGTGCTATTGGTTAAAAGACTCGGTCACCTCTTGTTCGCTTTGACGGCACTTTGAACAGTGGACGTTACATTTCAGATGTGTTACGACACCTGCGAAACCCTACATTTCAGCAGGATAATGCACGACCGCATGTTGCAGGTCCTGTACGGGCCTCTCTGGATACGGAAAATGTTCGAATGCTGCCCTGGTCAGCACATTCTCCAGATCTCTCACCAATTGAAAACATCTGGTCAATGGTAGCCGTGCAACTGGCTCCTCACCATACGCCAGTCACTACTCTTGATGAACTGTGGTATCGTGTTGTAGCTGCATGGGCAGCTGTACCTGTACACGCCATCCAAGCTCTGTTTGACTCAATACCGAGGCGTATCAAGCGCGTATTACGGCCAGAGGTGGTTGTTCTGGGTACTGATTTCTCAGGATCTATGAACCCAAATTGCGTGAAAATGTAATCACATGTCAGTTCTAGTATAACATATTTGTCCAATGAATACCAGTTTAACATCTGCATTTCTTCTTGGTGTAGCAATTTTAATGGCCAGTAGCGTAGTTTTATTTACCCATAGATAACATTTACATGGACTATGATTTATAGTGAGCTGGGGGTTTACAGCTGTCAAATAATTCTGAAACTTCATTGTAGATGACCGTCAGCTGTTTATACTCATGCTCAGTGCTACCGTTTCGACCAGTAGATCATTATCAAGCCGAACAAATGCATAACCACCTTGTGACTACAACGTTTGAACAACTTCGATGAAGGTAGAAAACCATAGTGTTGTTGGAATTATTATTATTATTATTTACTATTATTTATTGACAAATGGTATGTTTTTATACCTACATCGAAGTTGTTCAGTTGAAATGTTGTAGTGACAACTGTTTACGTTTTGCTTCGACATTTAAGGGTCTACTGATCGAGATTGATAGTACTGCGTATACAAATAAATAGCTGATGTTCATCTGTAATGAAGCTTCACAATTTTTACTAGGACACGGAACACGTGATGTTTCAGAACAAAAGAAGAAAAATACTACACATGTTGTTGTTGTTGTAGTAGTTGTTGTTGTTGTTGTCGTCGTGGTCTTCAGTACGAAGACTGATTTGATGCAGCTCTCCGTGCTACTCTATCCTGTGCAACCCTCTTCATTTTTGAATAACTGCTGCAACCTACATCCCTTATAATGTGCTCACTGTTTTCACCCTAATTCTATTTAGCACCTCCGTTTTAGTTACACGATATAACCATCTAATCATCAACATTCTTCTGTAATATCACACTTCAAAGACTTCTGTTTTTTTCCAAACTGGGTATCGCCCACGTCTCTCTTCCAAATAAAGCAACACTCCATCCAAAAACATTTAAGAAAGATTTCCTAAGACTTAAATCTATATTCGACGTTATCAAATTTCTCGTCTTTAGGAACGCTTTTCTTTTTTACTGTTAGTCTGCATTTTAAATGCTCACTGCTGCCACCATCATCAGTTATTTTACTGTCCAAATCAAGTAGAAAAACTCATCTACTACTTATAGTGTCCCATCTCCTAATCTAATTCCCTTACCGTCACTGGATTTAATTAGATTACAATTCATTACCTCTTCATCTGACACGCTCCTTTCAACAAACAGCACATCTGCACTTTGTGCTGTTCCCAACACAATCACATTGCCATCGTCAAGCCTCAAAATTTTTATTTCTACTCCCTAAACTAGAATTCCATATCAAAATTTTTTTGTTTGCTTTACTGCTTGCTCAAGGTACAATTGAATAATATTGGGGATACGCTATAACCCACTCTCGAACGTTTCTAAACCTCTGTTTCACTTTTACGCCTTCTACTCTTACAATTGCTCTCTCTTTTCTGTACAAATAACTTTTCGTTGCCTGTATTTTACTGTTGCTAGCTTCATCATTTCAAATAGTTTATTATGTTCAACATTGTCAAATGTCTACGAATGCTATAAACGTAGATTTGCTTTACCTTAACTTATAAGAAAACGCATATGCACAGTATTGCCACGCTTCTTCCTACAATTCTCCCGAATCTAAACTGATCCTCCTTACCAGCTTTCCATTCTTCTGTAAATGATTCGTGTAAGTATTTTCCAACCATGACTTACTACACTGATAGTGTGGTAACATTCACACCGGTCAGCACCTCCTTTTCCTCCTTTCTTGGAACTGAAAGTGTTGTTGTTGTGGTCTTCAGTCCGGAGACTGGTTTGATGCAGCTCTCCATGCTACTTTACCCTGTGCAAGCTTCTTCATCTACCAGTACCTACTGCAGCCTACATCCTTCTGAATCTCTTGGTCTCCCTCTACGATTTTTACCCTCCACGC
Source organism: Schistocerca serialis cubense (assembly GCF_023864345.2). Taxonomy (NCBI): domain Eukaryota; kingdom Metazoa; phylum Arthropoda; class Insecta; order Orthoptera; family Acrididae; genus Schistocerca; species Schistocerca serialis. The sequence continues at coordinate 173,729,930 of NC_064641.1, forward strand.
TGCCCTCCAATACTAAATTGGTGATCCCTCGATGTCTCAGAACATGTCCTACCAACCGATCCCTTCTTCTAGTCAAGTTGTGCCACAAGCTCCTCTTCTCCCCAATTCTACTCAATACGTCCCCATTAGTTATGTGATCTACCCATCTAATCTTCAGCATTCTTCCGTAGCACCACATTTACAAAGCTGCTATTCTCTTCTTGTCCAAACTATTTATCGTCCATGTTTCACTTACATACATGGCTACACTCCATAAAAATACTTTCAGAAACGACTTCCTGACACTTAAATCTATACCCGATGTTAACAAATTTTTCTTCTTCAAAATCGCTTTCCTTGCCATTGCCAGTCTACATTTTATATCCTCTCTACTTCGACCATCATCAGTTATTTTGCTCCCCAAATAGCAAAACTCCTTTACTACTTTAAGTGTTTCATTTCCTAATCTAATTCCCTCAGCATCACCGGACATAATTCGACTACATTCCATTATCCTCGTTTTGCTTTTGTTGATGTTCATCTTATATCCTCCTTTCAAGACACTGTCCATTCCTTTCAACTGCTCTTCCAAGTCCTTTGCTGTCTCTGACATCGGCAAACCTCAAAGTTTTTATTTCTTCTCCATGTATTTTAATATCTACTCCGAACTTTTCTTTTGTTTCCTTTATTGCTTGCTCAATATACAGATTGAATAACATCGGGGATAGGCTACAACCCTGTCTCACTCCCTTCCCAACCACTGCTTCCGTTTCATATCCCTCGACTCTTATAACAGCCATCTGCTTTCTGTACAAATTGTAAATAACCTTTCGCTCCCTGTATTTTACACCTGCCACCTTCAGAATTTGAAAGATATTCCAATCAACATTGTCAAAAGCTTTCTCTAAGTCTACAAATGCTAGAAACGTATGTTTGCCTTTCCTTAATCTAGCTTCTAAGATAAGTCGTAAGGTCAGTATTGCCTCACGTGTTCCAACATTTCTACGGAATCCAAACTGATCTTCCCCGAGGTCGGCTTCTATCAGTTTTTCCATTCGTCCGTAAAGAATTCGTGTTAGTATTTTGCAGCTGTGACTTATTAAACTGATAGTTCGGTAAATTTCACATCTGTCAACAACTGCTTTCGTTGGGATTGGAATTATTATATTCTTCTTGAAGTCTGAGGGTATTTCGCCTGTCTCGTACATCTTGCTCACCAGATGGTAGAGTTTTGTCAGAACTGGCTCTCCCAAGGCCGTCAGTAGTTCTGATGGAATGTTGTCTACTCCCGGGACCTTGTTTCGACTCCGATCTTTCAGTGCTCTGTCAAACTCTTCACGCAGTATCGTATCTCCCATTTCATTTTCATCTACATCCTCTTCCATTTCCATAATATTGTCCTCCAGTACATCCCCCTTGTATAGACCCTCTATATACTCCTTCCACCTTTGTTTTCCCTTCTTTGCTTACAACTGGGTTTCCATCTGAGCTCTTGATATTCATACAAGTGGTTCTCTTTTCTTCAAAGGTCTCTTTAATTTTCCTGTAGGCAGTATCTTTCTTAACCCTAGTGAGATAAGCCTCTACATCCTTAGATTTATCCTCTATCTATCCCTGCTTAGCCATTTTGCACTTCCTGTAGATCTCAATTTTGAGACGTTTGCATTCCTTTTTGCCTGCTTCATTTACTGCATTTTTCTATTTTCTCCTTTAATCAATTAAATTCAATATTTCTTCTGTTACCCAAGGGTTTCTACTAGCCCTCGTCTTTTTAACTATTTGATCCTCTGCTGCCTTCACTATTTCATCCCACATAGCTACCCATTCTTCTTCTACTGTATTTCCTTCCCCCATTCCTGTGAATTGTTTTCTTATCTCTCCCTGAAACTCTGTACAACCTCTGGTTCTTTCAGTTTATCCATGTCCCATCTCCTTAAATTCCCCCCTTTTTGCAGTTTCTTCAGTTTTAATCTACAGTTCATAACCAATAGGTTGGGGTCAGAGTCCACATCTGCCCCTGGAAATGTCTTACAATTTAAAACCTGGTTCCTAAATCTCTGTCTTACCGTTATACAATCTATCCGATACCTTTTAGTATCTCCAGGGTTCTTCCTTGTATACAACCTTCTTTCATGATTCTTAAACCAAGTGTTAGCTATGATTAAGTTATGTTCTGCGCAAAATTCTACTAGGCGGCTTCCTCTTTCATTCCTTACCCCCAATCCATATTCACCTACTACGTTTCCTTCTCTCCCTTTTCCTACTCCCGAATTCCAGCCACCCGTGACTATTAAATTTTCGTCTCCCTTCACTACCTGAATAATTTCTTTTATCTCGTCATACATTTCATCAATTTCTTCGTCATCTGCGGAGCTAGTTGGCATATAAACTTGTACTACAGTAGTAGGCGTGGGCTTCGTGTCTATTTTTGCCACAATAATGCGTTCACTATGCTGTTCGTAGTAGCTTACCCGCATTCCTATTTTCCTATTCATTATTAAACCGACTCCTGCATTACCCCTATTTGATTCTGTATTTATAACCCTGTATTCACCTGACAAAAAGTCTTGTTCATCTTGCCACCGAACTTCAGTAATTCCCACTATAACTGTGACCTATCCATTTCCCTTCTTAAATTTTCGAACCTACCTGCCTGATTGAGGGATCTGACATTCCACGCTCCGATCCGTAGAACGCCAGTTTTCTTTCTCCTGATAACAACGTCCTCCAGAGTAGTCCCCGCTCGGAGATCCGAATTTGGGACTATTTTAGCTCCGGAATATTTTACCCAAGAGGATACCATTATCATTTAATCATACAGTAAAACTCCATGCCCTCGGGAAAAATTACGGCTGTAGTTTCCCCTTGCTTTCAGCCGGTCGCAGTACCAGAGCAGCAAGGCCATTTTGGTTAGTGTTACAAGGCCAGATCAGTCAATCGTCGAGACTGTTGCCCCTGCAACTACTGAAAAGGCTGCTGCCCCTCTTCAGGAACCACACGTTTGTCTGGCCTCTCAACAGATACCCCTCCGTTGTGATTGCACCTACGGTACGGCTATCTGTATCGTTGAGGCACGCAAGCCTCCCCACCAACGGCAAGGTCCATGGTTCAGGAACTAACGCGCAGAGATCATCCAGGGTGATCCGCCGATCTTCATGCATCCTTTGCTGAACCTTCAACACTGTTTCCTCAGAAATTGACCGTCTCCCGCTTCTTTTTTCGGCGTGATTTTCGGTCCGACCAGCTGCAAACTCTCTACACCACTTACGAATATTTTTGACATCCATGCACGACTCACCATACATTTCCGTCAATTGGAGATGGATTTCAATCGACGCAGTGCCCTTTGCATTCAAAACCCGAATGACACTTGGCGGCAACACTTAATGGTAGCTCCATTCTTAACGGCTGTCAAGCTAAGACAGCGCCTCAGCACGGCATGCCCATGTTTACACACAGCGCGTGAAGCACTCTTCAAAACAGTGTGACCAACTGCCTCACAAACAGAGTTCTGTACTTATAAAAAAAATATGAGGCCCTACTTTTGGGATTACCCTCGTAAAAGAGGTGGGAGTCTTCCTACACGCCATTCAGAGGGCGTGAAGTTGGAGTAGTGTAATGTAAAAATAAAATAAAACTGGAAATTTTGAGGGCTGAAGACGTTTTGATTTGGCATTTCATATTCAGCAGCCGAGGTCCCTTTATAAACATCGACTTACAGAGTGCTGTGTTAAACGTTTAAGGTAAGATTATACCTGTTAATGAATAGATTTAACTTTTTTTTGATCTGGTCAATAACCACATGAAGTAATGAAAATAAAATTGTTTGTCCCTGGAAGCCGTTAGATAGGCAACCTGAAAATGGTTCGGGTGGCTGATTTACTCGTTCAGTACCACGGGGCTGAATAGGTAACTTACGCACCTTATTATGCCAATAATTTTTTTCTGAATGCTGAATTTTACTTCATAGTGGCAGAGCTATAGCAATCTATTTTTCAGTAGTCATTAAGTCTGTGTAACCAGTTATCTGAACGTTCCACCTATCGTTCAATTTCTCGACAACAGAAATCTGCTTCTTGGCCGCTGAGCTGTTTCTCCCCCTCCCCCCCCACCCTCCCCCCCACCCAAATGCTTTTGCAGTTCCCAGAACAGATGGCAATCGCAGGATGCAAGATCAGCGTCACCCACGTCCCTGTGGCCGGTCAAATTGTTAACACCATTTCACTACGGCTCAATGCCAGGGTGAATCTGTATGCGATTTATACGTATTATCCACAAGAATCATATTGCCCCGTCAACTTCAATTTGGGAGTATGTTTCCAGTTGCCTCGCCATTTCAGTACAACACTGTGTTGCATTTGTTATCCGTACCGCTGCAGAACCGTGTCTGTAGGAAACGCATACTTGACAATGCGCAACACTCTTGTTGCGCAATGGTTTTAGCGTGCAAGACGTATGTAACTTAATTTCCCGCGCCTCTACACAATGCGAATGAGATTCTGTTGAGATTATGCTCCCCTTCAAGTGGTAGTTTATCGTAGTCGCAGGAAGACCACCAAGCGAATGGTACAGGTCGTTCCCGTTTTCCAGATGGTCACCGAACTAATGACATTGTTATAGGCCTAAGCCGCTATCGTCAGTCTGTCGTAGAATTATGGAAAAGGTCGTATCCTCACGTATTAAGCGTTTGTGGAGAACGAAAATTTCCTCTAAAAAACGAGCACTGAGTCTGTGAACAGAGACCTTGCGGAATATACGCGTCGGCCACTCTGGCTGACAGTTCCAGGCCCTTAAGTCCGGAACCGCGCCGCCTACATTACATTCTTTTCGTAGTCTGAGGGTATATCGCCTGTTCCGTACATTTTGCACACCAAACCGAGCGAGGTGGCGCAGTGGTTAGCACACTGGACTCGCATTCGGGAGGACGGCGGTTCAATCCCGTCTCCGTGATTTCCCTAAATCGCTTCAGGCAAATGCCGGGATGGTTCCTTTGAAAGGGCACGGCCGATTTCCTTCCCCATCCTTCCCTAACCCGAGCTTGCGCTTCGTCTCTAATGACCTCGTTGTCGACGGGACGTTAAACACTAATCTCCTCCTCCTTGCACACCAAGTGTAGTGGTTATTCATTGATGGTTCTCCTAAGGATATTAGTCGTTCTACGGGAACATCGTCTACTCCGGGGGCTGTCGTTTGACTTAGGTCTTTCAGTGCTCTGTCAAACTCTCTCGCAATATCGTTTTCTGTCTCATCGGCACATACTTCGTCTTCCCTTTCTATAATATTTACCTACGTTTCTCTTCTACAGCCCCTCTACGTAATTATTCCACCTTTCAGCTTTCCTTTGTTTGCTTAGTACCGGTTTTCCCGCTGAGTTCTTGATATTTATAATAGCTGCGTCTCTTTTCTCCGAAGGCCACTTCAATTTACCTTTAGGGGGGTATCTATCTTTCCCCTAATTATACATGCTTCTGTAGCCTTGCATTCAACCTCTAGACATTACTGCTTAGCTGTTTTGAACCTTTTAGGCGGTTGTATTCCATTTTGTCAGCTTCATTTGCTGTATTTTTATGTTTTCTCCTTTCATCAGTTAAATTCAGTATCTGCTGTGGTATACAAAGATATCTGCTAGGGCTGTTCTCTTTACCTATTTGATTCTCTGTTACTTTCGCTGTTTCATCTCTCAAAGCTATCCATTCGTCTATCACTGTATTCCTTTCCCATATTTATGCCAATCATTACCTAATACTCCCTCAGAAACTCTTCACCACCTCCATTTATTTCAATCTATCCAGATCCCATTGATTAATTTCCTAACTTTTTCCTGTTTCTTAAATTTTAATGTTCAGTTCATACGCAACAAAGCACGGTAGACTCCACATGTCTCCTGGAAATGACCTACAGTTTAAAATCTCGCTCCTAAACATTTGCCTTCCCATTATATATATAATCTGAAATCTTTCTATTTCCAGGTCTTTTTCAGGTACATTCCAACCTGCAGAATGCCAGTTTTGTTTTCCCTGATTGTAACATCTTCCTGAGTGGTCCCTGCTTGAGATGCGAATGGGCGATTATTTTCCCTCCGGAATATTTTACCCAAGAGGAGGTAATCAAAATTTAACCATGCAGTAGGTGATTGAATAGAGACACTGATTTGTAGGGAGAAGTGAAACTCAAAAAGGAATTTTAACACTTTAGTGACATTGAATAGCCAAACATACAAAACAGAACTGGCTGAACGGTCATACCGTGCTCTACAAAGGTGATTGACAGTCGTAATCTGAAAAAAACTTCATAGACATAATTTCAGAAATTTTCCCAAAATCAATTAAAACGTATTATGTAACAAGTTTTACCCATAATGTTAACAGAATGCCTCTGTGAACTATATACTCAATACTTGGCTTCTTTGACTGTCGAACATTAATTTAAGCTAAGGACATTAAAAATTTTCAACAGATGCAAATATGAAACCTACCACGATCAATTAAAGAGGATTTTTGTGAAAAATGCTTACTCTTACTGTCTGTTACCACCTTAACTGCTGAATATTTTCACCTTTTTAAAGTCTTAAAAAAAAAACCTACAGATCATAATCTGACGAAAAATAATTAAATACAATAGCTTTCATCAAAAACATACAGCAGTAGCTGTTTTAAAATCGTTACACTTTCTTTCCTACATACAATACCACCTCTGCTGCTTTTGTGCCAACAACCGATCTTTGCCAGAAGTATCGGTAACTTAATTTTAGAAAACTTCGCTGTCGTAAGACTCATACAAAGTGAATAAATTTACAGCAACATAAAAAGCATTTCACCTTCTCCTTTTCCAAGCCCAACAACTTTTATCATATTCTACCGGCGACAAACAGATAATTGCTTAACAATTTCCCATCTTCTGACCGGCCAGCATCCCAGACTACTCATGCGACCCGTGTCTGGCCTCATAGTCAACAAGGTACCAACAGCGTTACATCGCTAGGTACAAGTCAGCTAGCCGTGCCTTGAAGTGCCATTAGATTGGAATTTTCAGTAAAAGAGCGCAATAGTTCCTCGAAACACCTTCTTCCCAGAAATCTTCGGTCAACGGCATTCCCATCACGCTTCTACCGGAAACACGTTAGTTACGTAGTTCTATCTCGCTTTTAAACATGTGTCCGAGCTGTCACAAAACCTCAAACGTTCCAGAAGTCGACATACCGTACAGTACATCTGACAGCCGTAGTCGAAAAATACTTCCCGACTTCTTCATCCGCTATGGCGAGATTCACTATATGTGCCTTCATTAGCACACCACGGACCTGCTATAACACCCGCATAGAGTCTACCGTTTCTGTCCGCTTCGCCTATAGGCCCATTCCAAGTCTCGATGCGCGCTCAGCGGGACTCGCCGTGGCTTACCAGAGACCATTCTCCATTCGACTCTTCACAAAGCGATAATACCCTTAGGAGCACCACACAAATGACTCGGACGTGACCAAAAATAATCGACCATCTAACATGGTTCATTAGAGCTGTAAGTTCTTCTGAAAAACAACGGATTTCCCCTTGGTCTCAGCATGACGTCCTTGTCATATATGTATGACAAGGACGTGACAGTTAGTCCGTGTAACGTTTCTATGAGAAAGATATTAGTATACAAAATATGTCCTTCATAAGATCGTATTTACTGCGCCAAAGACTTAAAACTTTTTCTAACTAAAAACAGGTTTCACAATATTTGATGTTGTTGTTACTGAGTAAGATACGAGAAAGGTGAACCTAGCTATAACAGACACTAATTCGTTATTTGAAAACGGAACTACCGATAGCTTTTACTGTTAATTTACCTAAAATCAGACTTTCTCCAGAAGGATTAATATCTTTGCCGATAATTTTCGAGACAAAGGGAGAGAGTTGACCTTTTTACTGTGCTGTTTGATTTCTATAAATAAATTACATTTACCCCAGTTTCATTATTATTACAAATTTAAAATTATAATTTCACCGGTTGTAATTTGTATGTGCACACTTTCTGTGGGTAACAGAAGACATACATTTATTGGTCGATGAAAGAAGGAAGTACAAAAATGTTCTGCGAAATTCAGGAATACAAAAGTAAAAGTCTGTTAGGAATGAAATAAACAACGAGTGCAGGGAGGCAAAGGCGAAATGTCCGCATTAAACATGTGAAGAAAGCGAGAAAGAAATGATTGACGAGAAGAATGATTCAGCACATAGAAAAGTGAAAACAATCTTCAGTGAACTTGAAGGCAAGTGTTGTAGCATTAAGATTAAAATGGGAATTGTACTGTTAACTGTTAATTGTGAAACGAACACATTGAAGGCCTCTATGAAGGGAGATCTTGTCTGATGTGATAGAACAAGAAACAGGGAATCCAGAATTAGAATCACAATGTACAAGGGCTTTGGACGACTTATGATCGCCGGCCGCGGCGGCCGTGCGGTTCTGGCGCTGCAGTCCGGAACCGCGGGACTGCTGCGGTCGCAGGTTCGAATCCTGCCTCGGGCATGTGATGTCCTTAGGTTAGTCAGGTTTAAGTAGTTCTAAGTTCTAGGGGACTTATGACCTAAGATGTTGAGTACCATAGTGCTCAGAGCCATTTTGAACTTATGATCAAATAAGACAGAAGGATAGATAACGTTTCTAAAATCGTTGGGTTCAAAATGGTTCAAATGACTCTGAGCACTACATCTCAGGTCATCAGTCCCCTAGAACTTAGAACTACTTAAACCTAACTAACCTAAGGACGTCACACACATCCATGCCCGAGGCAGGACTCGAACCTGCGACCGTAGCCGTCACGCGGTTCCAGACTGAAGCGCCTAGAACCGCTCGGCCACCAACGGTCGGCAAAATCGTTGGGGAAGTGGTAATAAAATGACTATTGACGTTGGTGGGTAGAATCTATGACACTGGTGACGTACCATTAGGCTTTCGGAGAAATATCATCCACACAATTCAGAAGCTTGCAAGATGCGCTAGAAGTATCACACAATCACCTTCACAGGTCATACATCCAAGTTACTGACAAGAATAATATATAGAAGAATGGAAAAGAAAATTGAAGATCTGTTAGATGACGATCAGTTTGTCTATTGTGAAGGTAAAGGCACCAGAGAGGCAGTTCTGATGTTGTGGTTGAAAATGAAAGCAAGGATAAAGAAAAATCAGTATTTAATTAATGAACTTTTAAATTAATCATCTGACGGTCCATGATCGGTATGAGTTGACTCGTTATCTCGCCAGCAATATGAATCAGTAATCAATTTATTAAAATTAATTTTGTAACACTTTTTCTCTTTGTTTCTGGTAGGCCCGCATCTCGTGGTCGTGCGGTAGCGTTCTCGCTTCCCACGCCCGGGTTCCCGGGTTCGATTCCCGGCGGGGTCAGGGATTTTCTCTGCCTCGTGATGGCTGGGTGTTGTGTGCTGTCCTTAGGTTAGTTAGGTTTAAGTAGTTCTAAGTTCTAGGGGACTTATGACCACAGCAGTTGAGTCCCATAGTGCTCAGAGCCATTTGAACCATTTTTTTGTTTCTGGTATTAGAGGAAGCAGTCTTTGTGACTACGCGGCGTACTACATCTGCCCACGAAACGTCTATGGGATACACTGTGTCTCCAAGTGTAGATGTTTTTGCATTTCTATGATGCTGTCTCATAGATCAAACAAACCTGTTATTATCTCTACTAATGTTCTTTTTATATCGTCTACATCATCCGAAATACACACATCAACAAAAATTCTGCGTCACCCCGATATGTCGTGCAGGTGTGTTGTAATTGTGTCTACTTCTGTATCGATCCGAAGGTCACCCCTAACGTTGCTTTTATAGACAGACACAGTCACCATGAGGGGGCTACCAATAGGTAGAACACCGTACTCAAATGGATGGCAGCGTTTCAGTTGAAACGGAAGTATAAAAAAGGACGCATTTCTGAGGTCTGTGCAACAGCAGAGTGAACATCCATCGTGCCACGTAGGATAATCGTTAGCAAAGATCGGGTCCACATCACCAGTTTCACACAGAACTATTGTCAACCAAGAAAGTTACACGATGTGTGCACCAGTCCGAGTTATGCGGCGCTGGCATGAAATCGGTTAGAACTGACGGGTAATCTCGAGAACTTGCTCCGGATAGGCCGTTCACGTTCGACAAGTCCACAGGATAATAGATATCTTCGAGTTTTTTATAAAAGGAATCGTGGGTTGGGTGCTTCGGAACTGAATTCGGCGTTCTAAGAAGCTACAGGATGTCATGTATCGCACCAACGTGACGAAACGATTGCGCGATGCAGATCTTCACTCCCAACGACTACGTCAAGCACTACTGCACCATGGACTGCGTCGAAGATGGGCAAGAAACCGGGCGGAATGGATACGTTAGGATTGCTTTCGACTGTTTTTTGCGGACGAAACTCGGATCTGTTTGCACCCTAATGACCACAGACAATGTGTCTAGAGGGAATCCAACACTGTGACCCACATGTGCAACATGGTGGTGGTGGAGTGGTGTTCTGGTATGACATTACACGGGGCACTGTACACCTCTAGTGGTTGTTGCGGCCAGTCTCACTGCTCTGTGGTGCATGGACGAGATACTGCAACCAACAGTGGTACACTTCGCCACCATTTTGGTGATAATGTCATCTTGGTGGATGGTAACTCGTGTGTTCATCGGGATATCCTCGTAAAGCATTCGTTCAGCATGTTTTGATCACCAGATAGGAGTAGCCCATCTGTTTCCTTAAATGACCCAAAATGGACATCGATTGAACTAGTTGTTTCTGGACGTTGACAGTGTACTCTGCGCGACTTACGCAGAGCTGCCATGGAAGGGATGGATAATTTGGTCCAGGGCTGGCTTGATTATCTCACTGGTGGAATGCGACCACAGATTCAAGCTTAGTCCTGAGCAAGTGGGCGTTCCACTACATATTGTTGCTGCTCAGAAGTGTTGTGAGAAACAAACAACAGACGATTTTGTCGTCACACATATGTTTTATTAAATTTTTTTATTTGGTGATCTGTACACATTGCACATGAAAATATATTCCTGTCTCAGAGACAGTTCTTTTTATTTCATGCCATGAATTTCAAAATAAAGGGGTGGTGCAAAACTTGTTGGTGTCTGTGAATGGCCAGTCTGTTTAAAACAGCAGAACATCATTCGATTGTTCCTTGTTAGAGATCAGAAACGGAGCGAGTACGAGTCTACATAATGTCGCAGGTTACGTACTTAACATTTCAAGGCGGCGCTGTTCCATCTGTGTTAACGGGCTGCCTTCCTTCCCACCGTGGTTCTACAAGTATGTCGAATCTGAGAACTGTGGCACTGCGGTCGCTTCATACTGTTCGGTTCGTTCTCTCTTCCTGAAAGCATGCAGGAGTGCAAGATAAGTCGTGACTTACTGTGAGTACGGAAGATGACTGGACGATCTTGCTGCTGTAAAATGGCACTGACAAGGCGAAATGACTGATTGTTGTGATCAAATTAATTGATACAAGGTATACAATTTCAAATACGTTTCATTGACGGAGGAGTGATATCTGGAGTAAGTTTCACGCTGTAGTTCACGCTTCGGGTGAAAATATGCAAATTTTGTTCAGTGTGAACGAAGTGGTTGTTTTACTGTTTATTCCACCTTCACCGCGAGGAAACACATGATCTGCATCAAACGAAAACTTGTCACAGAGCTATGTCACTGTAATATCCACGCGACAAAAATGTGCGCTATTTCAGTATTCATTTGAACGTGGCAACTGGCGTCTATGGGCTAATAGCGAGCGTTATAGCTAATTGTTCATTTATGCAATTTACTTTAATAAGCAATCTCCATTTAGTGACAGCACTTCTTCCACGTCTCATATTTTCTGGTACTGTCGTTACAGAGTTCGTAACGCCTGGAAATTGTGTATCCGTCAACGTAATTTTTAGACATATCCTGGACAGATATTAAATATTGAAATAAATTTACACCAGTCTTTCGAAAACGCTTCATCTGTATGAATGTTGAAGTAGGAGACTTGTAACAACAATACCGAGTGATTTAATTTCACTGTTAGTGAAGAACTGATAATGCTTTTTTCCTCGCTGAACAATTATGCAGTATTGGTTTTCGAATTATCATTATTAATTTTGGACCAGTGTAATTTTGCTTATATTATCGTGCTCCTTTAAAATAAGTGTTTTAGGAGAATTTTAATTAATAGCTTAGTGATTATAGTAGCGTAAATAAATGGTATCGCTGCTAAATTATCATTACGACTTCGCAAGCACCAGCCACTTCCGATTCGACAGCGTATGTTGCTGCTAACGCCAATTCCTCAGCTCCACAGTGTTCATTCATTTCTCAGCAGCAGTCACTAGTCCATGGACGGACACACACACACACACACACACACACACACACACACACACACACACACACACACACACACACTATCGTCTGGGAACAGTTATTTCGGGCATCAACCCTACACTTGCACTTACGCACCTGTCCAGTCCTGCCGCTCGCCAGATAACCTCATCATTTCAGTGTAACTGGAGCAATCCACATAATCGATGATTCTATACTCATACCTATGCCTGTACCGTGATTGTTTTTCAACATAGTCCCATCAACGACTTGCTTCTTAATATGTGACCATTATGTTGTTAATTAGGCCTTTATTATCGTTGATTTGTTGCAGGACGACCTCTTTCCTTATTCAATCCAACTGTAACACCACATTGCAAAACCTTCTGTCCATTTCATTTCTGCCATTCTCAATGACCATGCTTCACACCCACCCAGAGCTGTCCTCCAAAAATAGCTTTTCATTCACATTTTTATGGTCTCAAAGATTATACAAGGCACTTCCAGAGGATTCGTTTCATTTCACAAAACTATATTTGCTAGAAGAATTACAATTACGTCTAAAACTACTCGTTTATTTTTCAAAAATTTTCAATGCGACCTCCACCAGACGAACGACAAGCATACAGACGATAGTGAAACTCTCCTGATACTTTTGCGAGCTTGTCTGGATCTTTTGCATTCGAGGCTTTTCCATGTATCCTAGCAATTCACCCAGAGTTGTTGAAAGGGACCACACATAAACCAATTCTTTCACACAGCCCAGAAGATAGTCACATATCGTGATATGAAGCGACTCTGGAGGCCATTAGCGCAACGGCACTGCTGGTACCATCGTTGAATACTTAGGCACGAAAGAGATACTTTGCCGTGTTCCCTACGAAAGTCACGCAGTACAGCTTTAGATGGCATGCTCCTATTAAAACGGACAACGCAAAGCAGCTTTTGTTGATGTGTTGTAGCCATCTTGATCAGCACCTTCTAAGAAACGAAAGTCTGATCACGTAGTGCGTGACATCACAACACGGGGTCGTACGTAGTCAACAGAAGCTTATAAACATTAGCACTGCGTGCTATTTATCGTACTTGAGCTTGTTCGTTAGTGTAATTACTACGTGATTGAACATGAATTGTTTTTGATCACTTTGTGTGTTCGGTCAACCTGTGAGGTTCTTCCTCTGCCGTTTCGTTGTTTTATGCCGAACTATAGAAGAAATTACGAAACAGGTCCAAAAATTGATTTATTTAAATTTCTGGACACTGAAGCAATGAGGAAGAAATAGTTATCAAGAATTCATAGGAATAATGTATTGTAGTGTATTGTATGTTAACCGGGGGCCTAGAAATGATTCATAGGAATAACTTCATTCTTTCTTCAATTTCAAGAGTGACTTTTTGTTTTTGTTTTTTGAAGTTTCTAAAAGAAATTGATTTAGTGACGAAGAGAACAGTTCATCGTGATTCGTTTTGTTGACCTGACGACCCCTCCTCTCATATTAGCTTGCTTACGTTACGTAAATTCGGTATTCCGTGGGAGCAAGTAGTAGAAATTTGTATAAATCTGACACTTTAACGTCCTGCGAAGCTTTCTTCAATATCATTAACTCCTTACATTCACATGCCATAAATATCCTCTTCAGTGTTTGTTGCTAGTAATACAAATCGGTTTATGATGTTGTGTGGTATACATAGAATATAAGTAACTTCAACATGGACTGGTTGTAGTGTTCAGATCTCTTTCCTGCTGCAAAAACTTTCAGTAAACCACTTGTCGAAATTTCGTATAGGTGTACACAGTATATAAAAACGCAGTTGAGAGTACCGTAGCTATCGTATTAGCACATTTCCAATAAATAAAGCTATTTGAATCAAACATATGTTCCAAATCCATGTTCTTAATTCAAGGAGTGACACTAAGAGTGAAAAATACTTCCGCTCTTACAATGCAGAAACAATTATCTTCTTTAGAAATATCGATAGAGGTCCACAAAACGAAAAAAGCCTCAGTAGGTGTATATAGCAAATGTAGACAGATGTTTTGTTATTTTCTTGAGTTTATAGTCCGGTAGACGACAAAATAAAAAACATGTCAACACATGTGTAAAAAGTTTCTCCGAGTTTTGTTTTGTTTCTCTTGGTAGTTCACGGCGAAAAGGCGTCACTTTCTAACAACTGAGTTGCTGCCCTCCAAGAGTCTAGTCTTTTCCGTTTGTTTTTACAATCGCAGTTCGTAGACGCCCATAAACATTCCCGTTCACGATAAAGCTCTATCAGATTTAATGCTGTCTCCATATTCGTCTATACTCCATCATTTTTAAACCAATAAATACACACCCTTAACGAGAGCAGGCATTGCCTGCAGGCGAAAGAGCGACTGTTGAAATTAAGTTTTCCAGGATAGCCACAAGTCGCACTTAGTAAGTTTTATTGACTGGCTTCGCTCTTTAACCGCCAACTACTGTACTTTAAAATGTAAGTTCCAGAGTTTCTGATGATGCTCTTATTAAATTAAACAGCGAAACCTTTCAATAAAACATACTAAGTGTGACTTGTAACAACTCTGAAAAATTGAAATACACACCCCTTCTAGAGACACAACAAATCGCTACTGAACCAACTAACATTCGACCCGACATCCACCATCCGCCAACGCTTGCATATAACCGTCAGCAGACCGAACTGCAACCAAAGCCTACCCATGCTTTGGCTAAGATTTGCCTCGTGTACACATTAAGCAAATCTCATTCAACGAAGTGGTTGGGTGTCGTTCGTTCGCCTTCGTTGGCCTAACGAGTATGCGTATTATGATAGGTTAATGAAAAGTTGATACAACGCTACGGAAATGTTTGTCGGAGCGGGGGCTACCTAGAGAAATAGCTGGCAGTTGTAACTGAAAGGCTGCAAATAAAACATCTGATTTTCACTGCGGTTTCAATTTCACGACCGGTCGGAATTTACTTTCCAGACAATCCTCGTGCATTCATCTGCAAGATATGGCCTCGTGGAGCGGTCTGGCCGCGTTGAATACACTGGCTCTCGTCAGATTGCAGAAATTAAGCGACGTCGGACATGGCCAGTTCTTGGATGGGAAAGGGCTTGAGTACATCACGTGATGCTTTATATTTGCTTTTGCATCAAACAGAATGAGAGTTGGTGGCATCGAGTTCCTCTTCGTTAGGCTTTGCGCCTATGTCCTCGATTAAATTCCAAACCTCTCCGCATTGTCTCGTGATGTAAGGGCATATGAGACTGTTGGTGGACTGTTGCTAGTGTTTCATCAGTTGAATGTAGACTGTAAGTTCGGAATCCCCGTTGGTGGCTTTAGACTGGTGTAAGATACGTGTGGGCATTAGGTTCCACCTTCTCCCTCCTTTCGTCTTTTTCCGGCACAAACATGATAGCACACTTGACACCCGCCCATTATAGACATCTACACCTACACTTACCTGATATACAATTATCTCACTTCACGAAGTAAAGGTGGCATTTTGCGCAAAGGACAGGAAAACTTTTCTAATTAGACGGCTAAACCTGTCCTTCGAGTTCTCCCAGTGAACAGTGTCACAAGATTTCAGTTCTTTTTTTTAGTATTGAGAAACTCGTAACGCCGGAAATGCATATCCTCCTATTTCCATCTATTTTGCTATAATTTTTTTTTCTTATTTTGTTACCTGATGATATGACATTTCTGTGTCTATATATATTGTAATTGTTTTACTATTTGTATACATATATTTATTCATTTATGTCGATGTATAATTGTTTGTTTTTTAAATACTATTTGTATTTTTACGCTGGGTCTTGCCTAGGGAAAACTATGCTATCGAACGATTACATCGATAGGTCGTGTGGAGAACCAAAGTGTTTAGGATCTTTGGTAGTGTTAACTCCGCCGCGTGGAGCGCGGGCAGAGCGGAGTCTGACGGGAGTAGGTCGGTGGAGCAGGTGTGTTGAGTGGCGCTCCTGCGAGTTGCCGCGCTTCCGACGTTTGGTAGCATGTAATTGCACTCGACTTGCTATGATAGTTTCTGGCACGGTGTCGCGGACGGGCAACATTAGCTGGCACACATCAAGAGCCCGTTTCGCCTGGTGACCGTGTCGATAAGAAGGCGTGCCAACATCCAGCTTCTACAACAGCAACGGCCGAAATAAGTGATTATCACCACCTCCTCGATCGACGACTTCAAACCTTCAATCAACCAACAAAGAAGACTGAAAGCACGTAAAGTTTTAGAACTGTATGGCAGACCTCAGCTTTTCAAACTATTCCATTACTATTACTAAAATACAGCAACTTAGCATGAACCTTTGTTGCTCATTGTCCCAATTGCATTACCAAGCAGGGTCCCATCCCTTTCTGGAATGAACTCGAGTGTCGTTGAAATTCAAACGCTAGCATTAAAGTAATATCATTCGATTTCACCGCTTTAATTTCATAGTTCAGTTAAGGTATTCATAGCTGGCTACAATATTTAGATTACACAAGCACAAATTAAGAGTGCGAGTTTTGTTACCATATTTTAACTTACCTGTGACTGTAGCTCAGCTTGGTAAGTACTAAATTTTACTATTGTTAATTGTTCAGAATCATTTAATTCAAGTTCAAAGTTAAATCTCTTATTTCTAAATTGCGTAGATTCAAGTAGCTTTTGAAATGATTGTTGTAGTAACCCAAGTCTAACCTTATTTTATTGAATTTCGTAGTGCTTCAGAAACAAAGTTTACTATTAATTTCAGTCAGTAAATTAACTTTCAACTTTCAGGTTTTATTAATTCTTTTGCTAAATTAAGTCAGAGTATAGCGAAATTTATTACTTCTGACAAACATTCAGTTTTCACACAACACGTGTCAACCTTCAGTTGCCACGCTTTTGGTACTAATTATATGTGCAATAACCTTTCTTTTTCAGTTTTATAGTAGTTGTCCATAGGACTGGCGACCGTAAATTTCCCCAAATCTCAAATATCTAATTAACGGCAGTTAATTGTTAACACGACTGCACATTCACTTTCTTTATTAACTTTACCAATTTTCAAAATTAATTTCCACCAGTTTCATTTAAATTTTTCCTTTCATTTAGGTGTAACCCTTTCCTCCCTCTTTATCGACAGATTAATTTCGGTGACGATTGCTTCTCCCAAATTTCCATTAGGTACATGTGGTTTAATTTTTACTGTCAATAAGGTCGATAAGCAAGGGGGAGTTTACAAACTGGGTGAATCTTTCTGAGACAGCCTGTAATTTTAGATGGTATAAACCGATCCGCTCTACAGAAACTCCTCTTGGCTTGATCAATCCTTGCTGCTGTGCCCTCCTTCCATCTCTTTTCTTGACCTCTTCTTCCGACATAGCAAAAATATAATTCAGATATCACTTGTATAAATATGGAACATTTGCTTCTTCACTGTACCCCTGTGCCGCCACAGCGCTGATCATACATATGTTGAAAGATGCCTGTCTGTGGCCACCTCGTTGTGACGTATGCTGCGGTTACAGCGACCGCCGACTAGCCTCTGCCGCGTGCGGCTTGATCCAGTCCCGCGGTCGGGCGCGGCGTGCTGGAAGGCGGCCAGCGAGGGCCGAGAGAAAGTGGACCGCCCTCGCCCTACTAACGCTACTACTTGTGGCGGACAAAGCTGCCTTGCACTGGGGGCGTAGCTCAGATGGTAGAGCGCTCGCTTAGCATGTGAGAGGTACCGGGATCGATACCCGGCGCCTCCAGAACTATTTTATTTTTTACCCATTCTCACAAAAAATATAGACTCCCCTCGTTGAGTGAAATGCAGTGACAGAATTTATTTAATATGTAACTTTGAATTCGAAATTTCTGTACTCGATCTAAATACATTCTATCTACAATATTTGCCAATGATTTGCCTTCGTCTTTGGTAATTTTGCCTTTACCTATGGCAGAATTGTTTTAGAATTCCCCCTCAGGTTTAATGTTATTTCAGGAGGAGGAGGAGGAGGAGGAACAAGAGGGGGGAAGAAGAAGAAGAAGAAGAAGAAGAGGAGGAGGAGGAAGAGGAAGAAGAAGAGGGGGGAAGAAGAAGAATAAGAGGAGGAGGAGGAGGAGGAGGAGAAGGAGGAGGAGGAGGAAGAAGAAGAAGAAGAAGAAGAGGGGGAAGAAGAAGAATAAGAAGAGGAGGAGGAGGAGGAGGAGGAGGAGGAGGAATGTGTATGTAAATTGAAAAGTCGCGCTGAGTCTTGAATTTCACGTTAAACTCTGAGTCTCCACTACAGGAGCCCTGGTATTTAACATCTCCCTAAATCTGAAATTAGACAATACCTCCAAACATGATAATTACAAAATAAGATTAAAATTTCTTCACTAATTCGAAATCGTTAGAGACATAAGAGTATGTGGAAAACCAATCTTCTGGATGCCATTGGGAGAATTGTTTCGTTTTTCCTTCGAAGTAGTTGACGAGAAAGCGAACCAGGACCTTCTGATGTGCATTTGAACTACAAATAAAACCATATTCGTGTTAGAAGAAGCCCTCATGAACTGTTTGGTAGGAAGTGAAGCAGTTGATAGTGTTGCTCATAGAATAGTCTCAAGTCTAACGTGAAATAACAACCGCGGCAGACAGCTGTTTCGAAGAAAGTCGACTCTCTCGTCGTAACATAAGGTCTAAACCCTTCAGCTGTGACTCACAGAGTGAAACGAGAAAATTTTAATTAATATTAATTAATTAAAACAGGAACTTTGTCTGTTCAAAAGTTGGTTCAGGTTCATATGCCCTAGATCAAATGCTTTCGTTTGATATTTATGGCAATAACAAGCTCTCATATTTTCATTTCGGTAATATTATGGTAATGTTTGTTCTTCTATCGCTACATTGAATCCAGTTTGGTACAGTTCATTTCTTATAAACATGACTTGCGAACTAATATTATGAATTTCTGAATGAAAAACAAATTCATCTTTCAGACTAAATTAGCATTACGACATCAGTTTTAAATGGTTTAAATCATGTCATCATTCTGACGTATAACTAAGAGGCTCCAGCAATGCAGTCATGAGCCACAGGTTAAAAAAGCTGTCTCACCTGGCAACGTGTAGTAGTCAAAGGTAGACCCTCTAAGTGTGCTGTACGATTTTCTTCTCTTGCGGCTTGTCTGTTCGTGTGACGGTTTTCGTTTTCGGTTAGCAACATAATTTTGGTGAGTCTGGATCATTGAGACAATGTCTATGTTTTGTTCAACTATTATAAACAAAGGTGCTACACAATTCACCTTCATTGTTTTTACACAAAGTTCGAGATACTAACAGAAACGACCTCGAAACATGTCGAGGAGCCATGGACCTGCATCCCTAGAAGTGACCACGAGGCGGAACATTTTAAAAGATAAGTATGGTATAGACAAAAGTTATGGCTCTGTGGACCTGTATGTTTGCATTCGCGATGAAGGGCCCAAAAAAGCATGTTAGTGAAGAATGAACCTGAGAGAAATCATAAGACACTCGAATGACTTGTATAAGCGCTAGTGAAGCTCAACAACTAATGCAACGAGAAGGTGTAATTTAGACGAGGTGTGGGGCGGCGGGTGGAGTAATTGTTATATAAAATGTAGAACGTAATGTAGAAAAGATGCAGTTCCCGGCCGATGCACCATATGTGGGGCGGCGGGTGGATATATTTGTTATTTAATGTTTTGTATTTATTTAATGCTGTTGTTTGCCGTTCTCAACACTGGCTCTCTAACTACAATATTGGCAACCAGAAAGTGATTAGCAAAACGTGAAGCCTGTAATTAGCATTCCTAGTGCCCACTTCATCTGAGAAATACACTTATATCTACAGCTTATAGCTCTGAGGAATTAGGAGATTGTCTGGGATTCATAATCAGAAACGATTCTCTCTAAAATGTTCACTATATTCTGAAAGTCACAGACCAAAAAAAGAATCCACACAATCCAACTACCAGAGCAGTTCAGAGTCTAATGCGCTGATGCAACTATAACTGTTCAAATTAAAGGTTTAAGTGAATGCTCGCCATAATTTGATGATAATGTTCATCAAACGCCACGCTAAATAATGGTAGAATGTCTATCCCGCGGCGGCACTTGAAAATATGACATACGCAAACTGTAGATAGCTCATTAAAGTCATCCCAGAATTAACACTTCACTCGAAAACGATTTCATGGTTACGCGTATCCCGATAACTTATTACGGCATCCGAGGCTGTTTATAGCAATGATACCGATGCGACGCGACTCCCGGCACAGATGGTGCGCTAATCAGCGTCTGGAGAGAACTGGGGCCCTTTTTCTCTCGCGCAGCGTTCTTATATATAAAACCGCGGTGCCGACGGCTAAGGTAACACCTGATCAAATCGGCTCTCCCGACTAGCCGCTGGGCTAGTAATGCACCACTTTAAGTTATCGAATAAATCATTGCTTCCTTTGGTGATGGCCGATGAAGCTCTCAATTTAAATGTGCAGTCAGCACACAGGTAAGTAATCATAATAAAAATCTGACGTGGCTAAGTCAAATATTTTGGGCGAGAGAATTAATTTAATTACACTACACTCAGTAGACGAGCTCTGAACTTGCCCTTTGGAGATACGCTATCACTATAGTTTTATAGTTATTCAGTTGAAACTTCTCACATTTTTATAATTATAGCGGATCTCTCTTCTACTTAAATTTAAACATCCTAGCTTTATTTATTCGCCTACTTAATCTATCTTGCTTCCTTAATTTTTAAGACAAAAACCAGAAAATCATGAATTTCAACTAAAATTTTAATTTGTGAGATCCAGAATGCTGTTTCTACTAAATTATTATGAAAAAGGAATCGAAATATAAATTTTTAAGTTTCTAGCTCTTTTCCGTTGCGTCAATGATTTTTACAGAAAAACATCCAAATTTCGAAAATGGTTAAAGTTATTGAACTAATACTCAACACATATTGATTTAGTATTACTCCTGACATGCTAGAAACGTTTCAGGTTATTTACTTGATTTTTAAAGTTTTGCGTAACATTTATGACGTCAGAGCTAGTTACAGCGGACTGGCTGGCACACAATGGAAAGACTGATGTGAATTTTATACTGCGTGAGTAGGCTGCTTCCCTACAGAGGTGTCTGAAAACAGTTCTGTTCAAAACTCAGTTGTTATTTTGATCGTAGGTAAAAGGGGAGGTGCACGACGTGCAACACTGAATAATGGAGCGTATTCGAGTTCGAGTGCTTTCTTACAGTAAAGTCAGCGCTGTGGCTTACCTTTTTAACTATTCCTTCGCGCTGCACATGCTTTTGTTAGCTTTGCAGCGAGAAAATCCACCAGCGGCTTATGAGGAAAGCGTAACGCACCTGTGGAGAAAAGAAAAGTATTTCAGTTTGCAGTTTCATTGAATATTTCGCTTTGGTATAAAAACTACGAAAGCGCATCATTTTCGCTTTTGTTTTCTTTCAGTTTTCTGTCATCATTTTTATTCTCTTCTGGAAACATCTTGTAAGTGACCCGGCTGTAACAATGTTGGCATTCGAAATGAAGGTGTATATTACAACCATCGTGCTTAGAGCCATTTGAACCATTTGAACAAACTTTCAGCAACACGCTGTAAGCTGCAGATCTTTTCATGTATCGATAGTCTGCCTTTAAGGGTCACATTTGTTTCTTTGGTGGTCGATCGGTGGCAGTTGTCCCAAAAAGAGAGTATGTTCGGGTTCCCCGAAATAGAGTAACAAATCCCTGAGTCTTTCGTAGAAGCATGTAGAGGGGCGTAAAGACAAAAAGTATATCTGAGTAGTGAAGCCCAAATTATGTGGTGGTGCGTGTACATATGTGTCGCGTAATAGTGCAATAGAATCACTTCTCAGTGTCACATGGAAAGAAATAAAACGATACATAGATTTCGGGACTTAGCGGCCACGGTCAAGCCCAACCTAAAATGTTCGAATTTAAACTCGTATTGGAAGATCTGATACAAAATGTAGTAGCGAAGACGAACCGAACATTGATTACTGGTAGAGCACTTAGAAGATGCAGCAAATCAACTAAATGAATTTCTTTGGTTATTCACCATGTTGCGGTGTGGAAATTGTGGCCTTCCCCTTCTAACTCTCTAATAGTAGTAATGTGTTCTGCATTCGGTCCACGCCGCCGAATGGGAAGCAAATTTACCATCGTAATGGCCGCACCCAGTGGCATTTGAAGAAGGTAAAATAACTGCTTTTAGAGCTTTTATATGGTTTTAGACGATTTTTATGACCGTCAACAAATAAGAGTAGAAAGCACAAATTTGGCAGTGATCTGAAATGTGACATACAAAACACTTTCATTAGATATATTCTATTCTCTTTACAGTTTGCAAATTTCAGCAAAAACAATATTTAGAATTTTGTGGAATCGGTATAGATTAAAATCCTCTTGGATGCTACTAAAACCTACACTTTTGAGATTGCAACATAATGTAGAATTTAGAAAGTAATACAAATTACACACACTGCTGGTCGCGATCCGATCTTTAGTGATAAATAAGATTTTTTTGAGACGAGTACGCGTCCTGAAATATTTTTATTTTCTCAATGACTGCTTTCAGAAGGACTACGTTGCTTAGACCGACAGATAATTTTTCTGTAGCATGGTAACCATTTTAATGTCAGTGTTTCGAAGACGCAGAACGTTGTATTTCAAAGTATACTTGATAATCGACGTAGTGGCTCACATACACCACCTGATGACCAATCGCAAAGTCAAATTGGCAGGATATGAACATCCTATCTCGAGCCGTTCAAGGTGTTATGTTTTTCCTGAACATGTGTGTATTATTTCCAGAAGGTATGTAAAATATTGTCATCTGGTCATTATGTTGTTGTTCAACTTGTATAATGGTTGTACAGTTATGCAAATCTCATAGTAATGGTTTTCTCCTAATATATCGTAGAGCCGAAGATGACAGCTCGACCTACGAACTGGTGAGACCTGAGTTTCTCCTGGCGTACACAAATTTCAAATAACTTCCGGGAATTCAGAAAGATAACTGTTTCAGCGGCTGCCGATATTTCGGCGGGAGAACACCCCACCGTAATATCGGCAGTCGCTGAAAGTGTTACCTGGCAGAATTCCTGGAAGTTATTTGAAAATACGAAACTGGTGATTGAGAAAATAAAAATATTTCAACACGCGATCTTGCTCGCAAAAATTCTTATTTATCACTAGAAAATAATGATGTGGTGTGGTTTATGCAGTCCCAAATATTTCATTCACAAACCACAATAGGTTGATCCTTTCAGAGGCTGCAAGCTTTATTTTGCAAGATAGTGTCATACCTTTTATTAGGCTTTACTCATGACATAATCACCGTACAATAAAAAACTCCCAAATGGATAAACCTGTGATAAATTTTAATACTCATAATTTGTACGGCAGTGGGCACTCACTCTTCAGAACTGTGTTCCCTTCACTGGCAAACACTGCAAACGAAACCTGCCCCTGTGGAGTGCGAATAAGAGTCGCGTCCGTTCGTCGAAATAGTCTCCATGTCGCTTTGCGCTCAACCACGGATGTGATAAAAGTCAGTTAACTGCTCGTTGTGTCTATTATATGGTTTTAATTTCTGAACGGTAATGTAACAGACTAGTGTAGTAATCCGAACTGCTTACTGGCCGTTTTCTGCAGTGCCATTCGTGTTAAATGGAGCGTGGCAAATGGAGTATTTTTCATATGATGAACTGATACAGGACATTAGGAGAGTCTGATGAACTGCACTTGGTTTCATCAAGTAAGACGAACAGTTCATGCCTGAATAATCTAGTTTGTGGTAAATTTTGAATTTGTGGTAAGCTTCTATGGAACCAAACTGCTGAGGGCATCGGTCCCTAGACTTACACACTATTTAATCTACCTTAAACTAACTTACGCTAAGGAAAGTACACACACACCCATGCCCGAAGGGAGGACTTGAATCTCCGACGGGGGGAGTCGCACGAACGGTGACAGAATGCCTCAGACCTCACGGCTACCTCGCGGGAGTAATTCTATTTGTTTTTATATTTTGATCTTGATTGTTTTTGAAGTTGACAGCAAGATGATGGAAACTTGATGCTCGAAACGCGTTACTGTGGATTCTAATCCTAATATTAATGGTTGTATGTTAGAATATTTATAACCATAAAAGATATGTTGTTTGAATGCAGGGTCTCTACAGAGTAGAGAGAGAGTAACTGTTATACGGCGAAGAGAGTACGGTAATGGTTGGAATTATCCTCCAACCCGTATGTTACCAAGCCCGTTCTCTGTGGCATCTAGCAGATAACGACCGACCGACAGGATAAATTCAAAACTGCAAAAGATGATGGGGCCGGAAGATATGCTATGCATGTGGTGAATATGATATCAGCGCTGTTTCCCTCAGTGCAATCGTCCGTACATCTGTGACCTGGGAAGCAGATGTTCCGTCTGATTACAGTTGGCAGCCGAGCGTTCGACGTTTGTTCGGGCAATGGGCGTGGGCGGGCCTGAATGCAGCTCTCATTATTGTTCCATTCTGCACAGTACGGCACATTAATATGCGGCCGAGATTCGTATGCAAATGAAATTAAAAATTCCATTCCTCTCACTCTGTGACGTGTCATCAACGCCCGCAGATATTGGAAAGAAGGAGCGTTGGTTGAACCCTGGGTCGTGATGCCGGGAATTGTCGTTCGGACATCGGGGTCCACGAATGTCAACGATATGGCGTGATAGATAGCATGATTGACAACAATTGCCAAACAAATTTCAAATAGTGTTACCTGATTCTTCCGACGTTGCTGGGTAGAACAACTTCACTTTTATAAATGTAAAACCCAAATTATGAACATTCTACAATGAGAGTTGCCCATTTTTCAAGTTACAAGACCATTGTCACACAATGACTATCATACCATTGTTACACAATGACTATCATCGTCAGAGACTATATGTGATAAAATATGAAGGGAATATGTCAGAAAACATTAAGACTAAACATTCCAAAAAAAGCTAGTGTTTTGTCTCTCTCTCTCTCTCTCTCTCTCTCTCTCTCTCTCTCTCTCTCTCTCTCTGTGTGTGTGTGTGTGTGTGTGTGTGTGTGTGTGTGTGTGTGTGTGTGTGTGTGTGCGCTTACGCGTGCTGAAAGCGAAGAAATACATAGATGTGTTTGACGTGTGGCCGCCACTTAATATCTGAAGATGCTCGAATGAAACATGTCAATAAATAATACAGTTATATGCGACATGCGACTGCTCTGTAATTTTTATATCTCTTATAACTGCAACATAAACGGCAGGTTTAAAGATGTATGTATGAGCAAATAATCTTGATCATGCAGAGCACCAAAGCTGGTACTAATGTTAATTATTAATGAAAACCGCATCTGCTCTATTATTATATACAGGTTGTTACAAGAAGGTACGGCCACACTTTCAGGAAACATTCCTCACACTCAAAGAAAGAAAATATGTTATGTGGACATGTGTCCGGAAACGCTTACTTTCCATGTTAGAGCTCATTTTATTACTTCTCTTCAAATCACATTAATCATGGAATGGAAACACACATCAACAGAACGTACCAGCGTGACTTCAAACACTTTGTTACAGGAAATGTTCAAAATGTCCTCCGTTAGCGAGGATAGATGCATCCACCCTCCGTCGCATGGAATCCCTGATGCGCTGATGCAGCCCTGGAGAATGGCGTATTGTATCATAGCCGTCCACAATACGAGCACGAAAAGTCTCTACAATTGGTACCGGGATTGCGTAGACAAGAGCTTTCAAATGCCCCCATAAATGAAAGTCAAGAGGGTTGAGGTCAGGAGAGCGTGGAGGCCATGGAATTGGTCCGCCTCTACATATCCATCGGTCACCGAATCTGTTGTTGAGAAGTGTACGAACACTTCGACTGAAATGTGCAGGAGCTCCATCGTGCATGAACCACATGTTGTGTCGTACTTGTAAAGGCACATGTTCTAGCAGCACAGGTAGTATACAGAATGACAATGACATCGCCAGAATAATACGTAATCCCGATGACTGGAACACAATAAGCAGCGTAGCCGATATTGTATCGAACACTCTGCACGAAGAATACAAACGCCAAAAGCCATATGGAAGGAGGCGTTTTCTCTTTTTGTCGTCAGTCTACTGACTGGTTTGATGCGGCCCGCCACGAATTCCTTTCCTGTGCTAACATCTTCATCTCAGAGTAGCGCTTGCAACCTACGTCCTCAATTATTTGCTTGACGTATTCCAATCTCTGTCTTCCTCTACAGTTTTTGCCCTCTACAGCTCCCTTTAGTACCATGGAAGTCATTCCCTCATGTATAAGCAGATGTACTATCATCCTGTCCCATCTCCTTATCAGTGTTTTCCACATATTCCTTTCCTCTCCGATTCTGCGTAGAACCTCCTCATTCCTTACCTTATCAGTCCACCTAATTTTCAACATTCGTCTATAGCACCACATCTCAAATGCTTCGATTCTCTTCTGTTCCGGTTTTCCCACAGTCCATGTTTCGCTACCATACAATGCTGTACTCCAAAGGTACATCCTCAGAAATTTCTTCCTCAAATGAAGGCCGGTATTTGATATTAGTAGACTTCTCTTGGCCAGAAATGCCTTTTTTGCCATAGCGAGTCTGCTTTTGATGTCCTCCTTGCTCCGTCCGTCCTTGGTTATTTTACTGCCTAGGTGGCAGGATTCTTTAACTTCATTGACTTCGTGACCATCAATCCTGATGTTAAGTTTCTCGCTGTTCTCATTTCTACTACTTCTCATTACCTTCATCTTTCTCCGATTTACTCTCAGACCATACTGTGTACTCATTAGACCTTTCATTCCGTTCAGCTGATCATTTAATTCTTCTTCACTTTCACTTAGGATAGCAATGTCATCAGCGAATCGTATCATTGATATCCTTTCACCTTGTATTTTAATTCCACTCCTGAACCTTTCTTTTATTTCCATCATTGCTTCCTCGATGTACAGATTGAAGAGTAGGGGCGAAATGCTACAGCCTTGTCTTACACCCTTCTTAATACGAGCACTTCGTTCTTGATCGTCCACTCTTATTATTCCCTCTTGGTTGTTGTACATATTGTATATGACCCATCTCTCCCTATAGCTTACCCCTACTTTTTTCAGAATATCGAATAGCTTGCACCATTTTATATTGTCGAACGCTTTTTCCAGGTCGACAAATCCTATGAAAGTGTCTTGATTTTTCTTTAACCTTGCTTCCATTATTAGGCGTAACGTCAGAATTGCCTCTCTCGTCCCTTTACTTTTCCTAAAGCCAAACTGCTCGTCACCTAGCGCATTCTCAATTTTCTTTTCCATTCTTCTGTATATTATTCTTGTAAGCAGCTTCGATGCATGAGCTGTTAAGCTGATTGTGCGATAATTCTCGCACTTGTCAGCTCTTGCCGTCTTCGGAATTGTGTGGATGATGCTTTTCCGAAAGTCAGATGGTATGTCGCCAGACTCATATATTCTACACACCAATGTGAATAGTCGTTTTGTTGCCACGTCCCCCAATGATTTTAGAAATTCTGATGGAATGTTATCTATCCGTTCTGCCTTATTTGACCGTAAGTCCTCCAAAGCTCTTTTAAATTCCGATTCTAATACTGGATCCCCTATCTCTTCTAAATCGACTCCTGTTTCTTCTTCTATCACATCAGACAAATCTTCACCCTCATAGAGACTTTCAATGTATTCTTTCCACCTATCTGCTCTCTCCTCTGCATTTAACAGTGGAATTCCCGTTGCACTCTTAATGTTACCACCGTTGCTTTTAATGTCACCAAAGGTTGTTTTGACTTTCCTGTGTTCTTCCGACAATCATATCTTTTTCGATGTCTTCACATTTTTCCTGCAGCCATTTCGTCTTAGCTTCCCTGCACTTCCTATTTATTTCATTCCTCAGCGACTTGTATTTCTGTATTCCTGATTTTCCCGGAACATGTTTTTACTTCCTCCTTTCATCAATCAACTGAAGTATTTCTTCTGTTACCCATGGTTTCTTCGCAGCTACCTTCTTTGTACCTATGTTTTCCTTCCCAACTTCTGTGATGGCCCTTTTTAGAGATGTCCATTCCTCTTCAACTGCACTGCCTACTGCGCTATTCCTTACTGCTGTATCTATAGCGTTAGAGAACTTCAAATGTATCTCGTCATTCCTTAGTACTTCCGTATCCCACTTCTTTGCGTATTGATTACCCCTGACTAATTTCATGAACTTCAGCCTACTCTTCATCACTACTATATTGTGATCGGAGTCTATATCTGCTCCTGGGTACGCCTTACAATCCAGTATCTGATTTCGGAATCTCTGTCTGACCATGATGTAATCTAACTGAAATCTTCCCGTATATCCCGGCCTTTTCCAAGTATACCTCCTCCTCTTGTGATTCTTGAACAGGGTATTCGATATTACTAGCTGAAACTTGTTACAGAACTCAATTAGTCTTTCTCCTCTTTCATTCCTTCCCCCAAGCTCATATTCTCCTGTAACCTTTTCTTCTACTCCTTCCCCTACAACTTCATTCCAGTCGCCCATGACTTTTAGATTTTCGTCCCACTTTACATACTGCATTACCCTTTCAATATCCTCATACACTTTCTCTATCTGTTCATCTTCAGCTTGCGACGTCGATATGTATACCTGAACTATCGTTGTCGGTGTTGGTCTGCTGTCGATTCTGATTAGAACAACCCGGTCACTGAACTGTTCACAGTAACACACCCTCTGCCCTACCTTCCTATTCATAACGAATCCTACACCTGTTATACCATTTTCTGCTGCTGTTGATATTACCCGATAGTCATCTGACCAGAAATCCTCGTCTTCCTTCCACTTCACTTCACTGACCCCTACTATATCTAGATTGAGCCTTTGCATTTCCCTTTTCAGATTTTCTAGTTTCCCTGCCACGTTCAAGCTTGTGACATTCCACGCCCCCGACTCGTAGAACGTTATCCTTTCGTTGATTATTCAATCTTTTTCTCATGGTAACCTCCCCTTTGGCAGTCCCCTCCCGGAGATCCGAATGGGGGACTATTCCGGAATCTTTTGCCAATGGAGAGATCATCATGACACTTCTTCAAATACAGGCCACATGTCCTGTGGATACACGTTACGTGTCTTTAATGCAGTGGTTTCCATTGCCTTCTGCATTCTCATGTCGTTGATCATTGCTGATTTTTCCGCCTTTAGGGGCAATTTCCCACCCCTAGGACAAGAGAGTGCCCTGAACTCTATCCGCTCCTCCGCCCTCTTTGACAAGACCGTTGGCAGAATGAGGCTGACTTCTTATGCCGTAAGTCTTCGGCCGCCAATGCTGATTATTTATCAAAATTTGGGCAGTGGCGGGGATCCAAACCGGGACCGAAGACGTTTTGATTATGAATCAAAGACGCTACCTCTAGACCCCTAGACCTAGGTAGAGAATCCCGTATGAAATCATGATAACGTGCTTGATTGAGCGTAGGTGGAAGAACATGGGGCCCAATCAAGACATCACCAACAATGCCTGCCCAAACGTTCACAGAAAATCTGTGTTGATGACGTGATTGCACAATTGCGTGCGGATTCTCGTCAGCCCACACATGTTGATTGTGAAAATTTACAATTTGATCACGTTGGAATGAAGCCTCATCCGTAAAGAGAATATTTGCACTGAAATGAAGATTGACACATTGTTGGATGAACCATTCGCAGAAGTGTACCCGTGGAGGCCAATCAGCTGCTGATAGTGCCTGCCCACGCTGTACATGGTACGGAAACAACTGGTTCTCCCATAGCACTCTCCATACAGTGAAGTGGTCAACGTTACCTTGTACAGCAGCAACTTCTTTGACGTTGACATTATGGTTATCGTCAACTGCACGAAGAATTGCCTCGTCCATTGCAGGTGTCCTCGTCATTCTAGGTCTTCCCCAGTCGCGAATCATAGGCTGGAATGTTCCGTGCTCCCCAAGACGCCGATCGATTGCTTCGAACGTCTTCCTGTCGGGATACCTTCGTTCTGGAAATCTGTCTCGATACAAACGTACCGCGCCACGGCTATTGCCCCGTGCTAATCCATACATCAAATGGGCATCTGCCAACTCCGCATTTGTATACATTGCACTGACTGCAAAACCACGTTCGTGATGAACACTAACCTGTTGATGCTACGTACTGATGTGCTTGATGCTAGTACTGTAGAGCAATGAGTCGCATGTCAACACAAGCCCCGAAGTCAACATTACCTTCCTTCAATTGGGCCAACTGGCGGTGAATCGAGGAAGTACAGTACATACTGACGAAACTAAAATGAGCTCTAACATGGAAATTAAGCGTTTCCGGACACATGTCCACCTAACATCTTGTCTTTATTTGTGTGTGAGGAATGTTTCCTGAAAGTTTGGTCGTACCTTTTTGTAACACCCTGTATTTATTGTGTTACGACCGTACCGGCCGCTGTGGCCCCGCGGTTGTAGGCGCTTCAATCCGGAACTGCGCTGCTGCTACGGTCGCAGGTTCGGATCCTACCTCGGGCATGGATGTGGGTGATGTCCTTAGGTTAGTTGGGTTGAAGTAGTTCTAAGTCTAGGGGACTGATGACCTCAGATGTTAAGTCCCGTAGTGCTTGGAGCCATTTGAAAAATTTGTTACGACCGGTTTCGTTCTCTGAATATTTTCGGATTGCCTGCAGTTAACCGAAACAGGAAACTAGGCTAAAGCTACGACATAAGAAGGTCGTTCAATAAGTAATGCCCCATATTATTTCAAAAATCTATTAATATACATAGACAAACGTCATAGTTTGTGCTTCACATTTGATGTTTGTTTTTGTGCGCCGGTGAAGTTTCGAACCGTTCTGGCAGATGGCAGAGCCGTAGTACAGCGTCAAAATGGCGTCTACGTACGACTCACGTTACATGCAGCGTGCTGTTACTGAATTCTTGTGTGCAGAAAAAGAAACCGTGGTGAACACCCGCAAAATTTGTGTGTGGTGTATGGCGATGGTGCAGTTTATAGGAGTACAGTTGGGCGATGGGTAAAGAAAGTTGTAGCCTCAGGAAATGCAGAAACAGAGCTCCATGATCAGACAAGCTCGGGACGTCCTATTACAGCCACTGCTCATACACGCTGGATCGTACGGATGCCATTATTCGTGCCGACCGGCGCATCACAACTGGATAATTGGATCTAAAGTTGTCGGGTAGCATTGGAAGTGCGTCTGCAATGATCGAGACTCTCAGATATTTAAAGACGTGCTCACGATGGGCTCCTTGAATGCTCACAGCGGACCACAAGATTCAAGAACAGGCCATTTCATCTAAATTGTTGGGGCGGTTTGAGACCAACGAAGAGGCCATTCTGTTATACGTTGAAGATGACGAGAGTGTCAGTCACAGAGTGAAAACATGGCTACGCCTACGGAAAAGAGCTTTCACCAGCGGAGAATACGTGCTCTTCCACAACGTTGGCGTAAGGCCATAGAACGTGATGGAGACTACGTAGAAAAATGGGACATGGATAAGGCATGTTGATGTATATTGTCACCAAACTCCGAGTCTTAACAATAAATATGTTCTGAGAAAAAAAAATGTGGGGCATTACTTATTGAACGACCCACGTATTAAAGAATAAAACAGACACCTCACACTGACAACAGCCTTGCACCAAATCCTCACTGAGTTGTGCGTAAGTCATGTCATAAACAGTGTGGTTATCGCATGTAATGTTACAGACCGATTCCAAGTAGACTCATCGTAAATATTCAGCAGACCGCCTGGTGAAATACGGCGAGTGGACACGGCTTGCTAGGTTCAGTAAACTGCCAGCCTGGCCACTCCACGACAGATGTAACCTTGTAAACCTAGTATTTATCCTCTGTCGACTGTGCGATCATAGTCGTGATAAAACCTTAAATGCGCAGCTGATGTTAAATAGTGCACAATTAACTTAAATAATGAACAAAACAAAAGTTGACGACACAGTTAAAAAGTGGAAATGGGAATCACTACCGGAATTGTACATTTTTGATTTCTACCGCTGAATGTGCCTCTACTAATAACTGGAAAAAGTTGGGAGCAGCCGAGAAGCCACCTTGTACTACAAAACACCTCTACTAGGTTTGCTAGTGTGTAACGTCCTTTGTTCGTGACATGAGAAACGCGAGTCTGACCGCGGTGATCACTGTGTTACAACATGCTTCTCGCACGGTTTCCTACAAATAACCAGCTATGTTGCGTATTACTTCATTTCAGTTGTTTAAAATGTGAATCTTTTGTGTCCACTGCTTTACAAGAAAAGGAAACGCAAGAGTAGAAACATAAAGAATACAGAATTCAAGGAAAGTTATATGCGACAAACATAGGGGCTGCTGTTGTTCAGAAAGAAACACTGCAACCTGATGTAAGTTGTAAAGGGTTGAAATTTACCTGCATGTTGTGTAGCATGATGAAATAAAATAAAATATGACGTCGTTTTGAGATTCAAACTGCATGAACTTCCAATACTACACTCATCCTCATAAATTAAGGATAACTGCAGAATGTGGTGACACACAACGCGACGCTACACAAAACTGGCGCTAATAGCACAGGCACATAGGGAACACACATGGCACAGATCTGTAAGTCCACGGTTTTGATGATAAACTGAGAAAACCGTCCCGAAACACATGTGCTACAAAACGACACTGTTTCCTGCACATGTACCCCAACGTCAATATAGGATATGATCACCATGCACACGTACACAGGCCGCACAACAGGTTGGCATAATCTGGATCAGGTGGTCGATCAGCTGCAGGGGTATAGCCTCCCATTCTTGCACCAGTGCCTGTCGGAGCTCCTGAAGTGTCGTAGGGGTTTGAAGACGTGCAGCGATACGTCGACCAAGAGCATCCTAGACGTGCTCGATGGGGTTTAGGTCTGGAGAACCGGCATGCCACTCCATTCACCTGATATCTTCAGTTTCAAGGTACTTCTCCAAGATGTCAGCTTGGTCGGGACGTGCGTTTCATCCATCAGGAGGAAGGTGGGACGCACTGCACTCCTGAAAAGGCTGACATACTGGTGCAAAATGACGTCCCGATACACCTGACCTGTTACAGTTCCTCTGTCAAAGACATGAAGGAGTGTACGTGCACCAAACATAATCCCACCCCAACACCATCAAACTACGACCTCAGTACAGGTTCCTTTCAAGAACATTGAGGAGTTGGTATCTGGTTCTTGGTTCACGCGAGATGAAAACCCGGTGAGAATCACTGTTCAGACTATACCTGGACTCGTCCGTGAACATAACCTGGGACCACTGTTCCAATGACCATGTACTGTATTTTTGACACCAGGCTTTACGGGCTCTCCTGTGGCCAGGGGTCAGTGGAATGCACCTTGCAGGTCTCCGGGCGAATAAACCACGTCTGTTCAGTCGTCTGTAGACTGTGTGTCTGGAGACAACTGTTCCAGTGGCTGTGGTAAGGTCCCGAGCAAGGCTACCTACAGTACTCCGTGGCCGTCTGCGGGCACTGATAGTGAGATGTCGGCTCAAATGGCTCTGAGCACTATGGGAATTAACATCTATGGTCATCAGTCCCCTAGAACTTAGAACTACTTAAACCTAACTAACCTATGGACATCACACAACACCCAGTCATCACGAGGCAGAGAAAATCCCTGACCCCGCCGGGAATCGAACCCGGGAACCCGGGCGTGGGAAGCGAGAACGCTGCGGCATGACCACGAGCTGCGGACATGTCGGTCTTCTTGTGGTGTTGTACACTGTGGACTTCCTGTACTGTAGCACCAGGACACGTTTCCTGTCTGCTGGAATCGTTGCCATAATCTTGAGTTCACATTTTGTGGTACATGGAGGGCCCGTGCTATGACGTGCTGTGTTTGAACAGTCTCCAGTCGCCCTAGTATTCTACACCGCATAACATCATCAATATGTGTTCTTTGAGCCATTTTCAACACACAGTCACCATTAGCACGTCTGAAAACGTCTGCACACTTACTCACTGCACCGTACTCTGACATGCACCAACACACCTCTGCGTATGTGGACTGCTGCCAGCGCCACCGTGCGACGACCGCAGGTCAAATGCACCGCATTGTCATACCCCGAGGTGATTTAAATCCGCAAACCGCCCACCAAAGCGTTGTTTCACCATGTATCAGCATTATCCTTAATATATGAGCATGAGTGTAGGGAATATTCCAGCATTTCATTGCCCTAAATAGTAAGCGTGGGAAAAAACAAGGACCTGTTAGTCGTGGTCAATTTTCTTAAGGTGAATTACAGGGAATTTTATTTCCCATTGTGTCAGTGATGTCGATACTGTATTCTTCGCTTCTGTTCTGTAATAAGTGAAGTGCTGCTGTGCACATTCAGCGATTTCTTGGACGTGAAACGTGGCACTTATATTACCAAACATTTCATTTTTATGTTGTTGTAAATTCGAAACTTATTGCACTTTTGCTACACTTATTTATGTAAGACATTACAGATGATTTGAAGCTATAATAAAACTCATTTCTTTTGAATAAATTTTTTTGTAATTTGCATCTCATGGTTTCATCCTGTTTTCTGACAATCTAATTCCTGGCACCATTTCGGCGTTTCCCATTTCCAGACTACAATAATTCACACTAACAAGGGGAAAGGAGACAGTGCTTATACCAAATTACATCTTCATTTGACACCTGTCAAAATCAGTTAAGAATTATGAGGTACAGTTGCAAAATAATTATGTAAGATACATCTTGAATGATAATACAAAGACAATAGATCTTCTGTAACTACGTTATTAATGCGTTATGATTGATGTGTGAGGTCTCAGATTTTGCAGTTGTTCTTGATAGTTATTCACTTACTGTAAAAGCTGCCAAATGACGATGTAGTTTGGTATACGATGTAGTTTGGTTATTGTAGTTATTCACTTACTGTAAAAGCTGCCAAATGACGATGTAGTTTGGTATACGATGTAGTTTGGTATAAGAACTGTCACCTGTTTCCTTCTTATTATGATCGCACAGTAGACTGTCGCACTCGGCAGAGGTCAAATATTGCGTTTACTTGTTCACCTCTGAGTGGCCTTCTGTGAGCAGTTCACTGTACACAGCAGGTCGTGTCTGGTCGCCACGTTTATGATCAACGTTTTTGAATTCGGTCTTTAACAATACATATGAAAAGCATTCCATTTATGTAGTGATTTTATCACAACTCTGTGAGGTTTTAGTATACGACTATTTTAGTCGTTAAGGTGCAGCAGCCTTAACCCAGTTTCCTGTTTTGTTCAACAGCAGGAAACCTGAAGGTGTTCAGAGAACAAAATCCGCTAGAGCACAATAAATGTGTAATGAGACAGCTGAGGTGGTATCTACTCATCATTGTTGTTGTTGTGGTCTTCAGTCCTGAGACTGGTTTGATGCACCTCTCCATGCTACCCTATCCTGTGCAAGCTTCTTCATCTCCCAGTACTTACTGCAACCTACATCCTTCTGAATCTGCTTAGTGTATTCATCTCTTGGTCTCCCTCTACGATTTTTACCCTCCACGCTGCGCTCCAATGCTAAATTTGTGATCCCTTGATGCCTCAAAACATGTCCTACTAACTGGTCCCTTCTTCTTGTCAAGTTGTGCCACAAACTCCTCTTCTCCCCAATTCTATTCAATACTTCATCATTAGTTATGTGATCTACCTATCTAATCTTCAGCATTCTTCTGTAGCACCACATTTCGAAAGCTTCTATTCTCTTCTTGTCTAAACTATTTATCGTCCACGTTTCACTTCCATACATGGCTACACGCCATACAAATACTTTCAGAAACGACTTCCTGATATTTAAATCTTTACTCGATGTTAACAAATTTTTCTTCTTCAGAATCGCTTTCCTTGCCATTGCCAGTCTACATTTCATACCCTCTCTACTTCGACCAACATCAGTTATATTGCTCCCCAAATAGCAAAACTCCTTTACTACTTTAAGTGTCTCATTTCCTAATCTAATTCCCTCAGCATCACCCGACTTAATTAGACTACATTCCATTATCCTTGGATTGCTTTTGTTGATGTTCATCTTATATCCTCCTTTCAAGACACTGTCCATTCCGTTCAACTGCTCTTCCAGGTCCTTTGCTGTCTCTGACAGAATTACAATGTCATCGACGAACCTCAAGGTTTTTATTTCTTCTCCATGGATTTTAATTCCTACTCCGAATTTTACTTTCGTTTCCTTAGTGCTTGCTCAATATACAGATTGAATAACACCGTGGAGAGGCTACAACCCTGTCTCACTCCCTTCCCAACCAATGCTTCCCTTTCATGCCCCTCGACTCTTATAACTGCCATCTGGGTTCTGTACAAGTTGTAAATAGCCTTTCGCTCCCTGTATTTTACCCCTGCCACCTTTAGAATTTGAAAGAGAGTATTCCAGTCAACATTGTGAAAAGCTTTCTCTAAGTCTACAAGTGCTCGAAACGTAGGTTTGCCTTTCCTTAATCTTTCTTCTAAGATAAGTCGTAAGGTCAGTATTGCCTCACGTGTTCCAATATTTCTACGGAATCCAAACTGATCTTCCCCGAGGTCAGCTTCTATCAATTTTTCCATTCGTCTGTAAAGATTTCGCGTTAGTATTTTGCAGCTGTGACTCATTAAACTGATGGTTCGATAATTTTCGCATCTGTGAACAGCTGGTTTTTTTGGGATTGCAATTATTATATTCTTCTTGAAAAAATGGCTCTGAGCACTATGGGAATTAACATCTATGGTCATCAGTCCCCTAGAACTTAGAACTACTTAAACCTAACTAACCTAAGGACATCACCCAACATCTTAGGTCATCAGTCCCCTAGAACTTAGAACTACTTAAACCTAACTAACCTAAGGATACCACACACATCCATGCCCGAGGCAGGATTCGAACCTGCGACCGTAGCGGTCACGCGTTTCCTGACTGAAGCGCCTACAACCGCTCGGCCACTGCGGCCGGCTACCTCGAAGAAAACGGTCTATTGACACACAGTCAACATGGGTTTAGAAAACATAGTTTCTGTGAAACACAACTAGCTCTTTATTCACATGAAGTTTTGAGTACTATTGACAAGGGATTTCAGATGGATTCCGTAATCCTGGATTTCCGGAAGGCTTTTGACACTTTACCACACAAGCAGCTCGTAGTGAAATTGCGTGCTTTTGGAATATCGTCTCAGTTATGTGACTGGATTTGTGATTTCCTGTCAGAGAGGTCACAGTTCGTAGTAATTGACGGAAAGTCATCAAGTAGAACAGAAGTGATTTCTGGCCTTTCCCAAGGTTGTGTTATACTCCCTTTGCTGTTCCTTATCTATATAAACGATTTGGGAGACAATCTGAGCAACCGTCTTCGGTTGTTTGCAGATGACGCAGTCGTTTATCGACTAATAAAGTCATCAGAAGATCAAAACAAATTGCAAAACGATTTAGAAGAAATATTTGAATGGTGCGAAAAGCGACAGTTGACCTTAAATAACGAAAAGTGTGAGGTCATCCACATGAGTGCAAAAAGGAATTCGTTGAACTTCGGTTACACGATAAATCAGTCTAATCTAAAAGCCGTAAATTCAACTAAATACCTAGGTATTACAATTACGAACAACTTAAATTGGAAGGAACACATAGAAAATGTTGTGGGGAAGGCTAACCAAAGACTGCGTTTAATTGGCAGGAGACGTAGAAAATGTAACAGACCTACTAAGGAGACCTACACTACGTTTGTCCGTCCTCTTTTAGAATACTGCTGCGCGGTGTGGGATCCTTACCAGGTAGGGCTGATGGGGTGCATCGAAAAAATTAAAAGAAAGGCAGCGCGTTTTGTACTATCGCGAAATATGGGAGAGAGTGTCACAGAAATGATATAGGATTTGGGCTGGAAATCATTAAAAGAAAGGCGTTTTTCTTCTCAAGAAATTCTAGTTCTAATAGAATGTTGTCTAATCCAGGGGCTTTGTTTCGACTCAGGTCTTTCAGTGCTCTGTCAAACTCTTCACGCAGTATCGTATCTCCCGTTTCATCTTCATCTACATCCTGTTCCATTTCCATAATATTGTCCTCAAGTACATCGCCCTTGTATAGATCCTCTATATACTCCTTCCACCTTTCTGCTTTCCCTTCTTTGCCTAGAACTGGAATCATTAACATATGAAAAATTACGCTCAACGAAGAACACAATGTGCGAGGATGCTGGAGTGGAGGCTTTGCGGCGTGGCACAGGGCAGCTTACGGCAGCAGAGAGACGTTGTGGCAATCTGTAAACATCTAATTTTTATTTGTCTCAGGCGGTAGAGGTTTCCGTCATCCCGCTCTTGTCGAATTTAGTTCACTCGGCGGTTTGGTCGTTCTGCTTTGCTGAGGTCACAGCCCCGTCGCCCCTGGCCCAGTTGCGACAGCCACGGCGCGGCACGCTACCCCAGCAGCGAACTCTCTGATGACGACAGTAGGTCGGCCTCCAGTGACAAGTGGTTCTCGCTCCACGCCGACCCCTCACCGCGACGGCAGAAGGTGGATGCTGGTGGGAGAATGTCCTCTGCAGCAGCCGGGATGCGACCACCCTGCCTCTAGGCAGGGGGCGACCGTGTTGGTTGAAGGCCTGGCGTGGTCCGCTGCTGGCTGGCTGCGAGTCCCTTGCGGACTCAGAGGGTCGAACCGTGGCCCCGCCGCAGACTAGAACTGTGATCCTCTGACGGAAGCTTCATGTTCCCGCCCGCGTACCACAGCACCGGCGTCCGAGAGAGCGGAGACACTGAAGACACTGCCACTACTTGGTTGTCCCCTGTCTATACTCGTCAGTGTGCATAAGTTTTGCGAATGCGTCTCTCCAACTCACGTACTAACACACATTAGGTTAGCACCAGTGCGCTGGTTTCAAAGGCGGTTTGCGGCGAGAGCTACTCAGAGTCCCGCTGAGCACGCCGTTTCGGCAACTCCAGTGCCTATTTCGGCCCGACATTCTTCGGCCCGTTGCACACAGTTATTATCAACAAGCTCACGCCTGACGTACGGGTACGGATGCAATCCACAGCCACAAATTCACACTAAAATTACCTTATGCGATGACGCCGCTGCATACGTACGGTAAAACATAATATAATTGAAGTTATGTCTGTGAGCCAGCAGAAATGTTGGATGTGTTTTAGTACAACACTGATTATTTCAGCCGCTTAACCACTTTGGACCGAGTGCTACTCGTATGACGAGTGAAGCAGGCAGCCGAAACACGTATGCTTGGAATAGGCGAAGACTCAAGCACCGTGAGGAAAGGTGATGAATGTTTCTGGGGACTGAAGCGCCATTGTGCTAAATGGTTATGAAGGTAACCGGCACAACCGCACAGTAACATTCTACCAGTTTCTCTTGACAATGTTTGGTAGGCTGTGAAGACGAAACATCGCGAGAAGCTGTGTAACGTGCATGCTTTTGCTCTACGAAACGTTCTGCAGCACAGAATGCTGCTTCTTTGGGATATCAAATTTAGCCTTAACCCCTCATTCTACCAGTGATTTCGTTCTCTTTCCTCGGGTGAAGAAGCCATTGTGCGGCTGTGGCGTTTCCGGAATGGCGACTAAGTGATTTCGAGATGGAACATTTGTTGAATTGCCAAAATGCAGAGGTCTAAAAAGAAAAAAATAGAGTGTCGCACTGATGGTTGAACGTATAGAGGAGGACTAACATCGTCACTATATTATCAAGGTCGTTCTTTGGTTTTTTTTCTGACATAATCATTGAAATTGAATGACTGACTCTCGTACTTCTAAGTCACCTTACGACATTTTTTTTCCCCTCCTAATCAGGCGTCTGTATATGGTCCAAATGGCTCTAAGCACTATGGAACTTAACATCTGAGGTCATCAGTCCCCTAGACTTAGAACTATTTAAACCTAACTAACCTAAGAACATCACACACATCTATACCCGAGGCAGGATTCGAACCTGCGACCGTAGAGCAGCGCGGTTCCGGACTGAAGCGCCTAGAACCCCTCAGCCACAGCGGCTGGCGCGTCTGTATAATTGCAATGAAAGCATTAAAATGGTAAAGAGGTATTTTTATAAATTACAATCAGATGTAAATAAAGATCTTTATTGTAATTTAGAGATTAAACCCACTACAGAGCTAATTCTCTATTGAGCCTAATAGGATGATTTAGAAATGAGGCAGAGAGGTTTATAATTAGGAACGTTTGAAAGCGGATCTCCAGTTCCGGCTTTTACCCCAGACTAAGAGAAAACCTCCAAAAAACTTCAATCGGAGCAGAGGTATTGGAGCTACTGTTGCTCCTGTTTTATAATTGTCTCAAGCAAAAATGTGAGACTGTAGTGTACATTATGTATCTTGAAGTGTGGGATACAGAATCAAGTCGTTAACTTGTTCTACACGTAAAGCTACTTACCCAAGTTTTCGACATTTTAAGCAAATTCGGTGAAGAATTTAAGCATATCCGTTTGAAGGTCTACATTTGCCAGAGGTTTCTCTTCAATGTATGAAGGAGAACTTTCAAATACAGTGATATTATGAAAGAGGACACCCATGCAATCTGATGGACTTACCCGGCAGCAGAATTTGCGTAGAAATTTCTCAGAAGAGCAGAGGAAATGTGAATGGCAGGAGACGATTTTTCAATCTTAGTTTACAATGTATTTGTCGTAAGGTAGGAACCTTAGACTCTAGGCGACCAAAAGCAAGTATGAATGGATTTGTGTTCTCGATAGCTACATCCGTCTCTTTTATCATTTCACAACACGCAAGAGCGGATCTGTGTAGTTCTTGGGATCGTCAGAAAAGCTTGTAAGGGCGTTATAAGGTAGGGTTGAGCTAAGAAAGAATTGTTAAGAAGAACATTCTATACGTTGTGCAGTTTTCACGTTAACTGGCACTGAAGTGACGGTGTCACCTAACGTCTTCTTCGTTTGATGTCCTAAAACCCAGCAAGAAAGCGTTACAGAAATTGGGCATGAGACGGTAGCAAGGATCGAACACGAGCCAAAGGCCGAGCAGACCCATGCGCTACCATCTGCACTGTGAGAGCAACTGTCTCCAGTGGGCCGCTTTAATTTGCGCACGCAACGGCCTGATTTGCTAATTTCAATGCTAATTAACTCGGAAACGGTGCAACGTATCGAATTGTTTCTTAACGATTATTTTTCAGCAGAACCTACATTGTAACACCCTTACAAGTTTTTTTAGACTGCTTCTGACCACCTTATATAACAAAACGTTGTCGTTAAATTCTTTCTTCATCGATGCACTCCAACTCCTTAAAAAGTAGGGAGCCTCCTTTCTAAGCTGAAACCTTCCCGTCTCTTCTATACCTCTTTTGTTAATGATAACCTTCCCTTTTACAATAACCTATGTAACCTTCCCTTAGGATTTCTATCTCTTGCCGTCCTTCCAGAAGGACGTCAGGGTTATCTGGGTTAATAATAACAAATGAAATCTTCCCTTTGAAATTTATTCTCTTTCTCAATCTTCGCATACAAATTTAATTGCTGCTTATTAAAAGTGATTTTCTGATTATTTCGACGAAACATTGAATGTGTCGTCGTCGTCGTGGCCCTCAGTCGTTATCTGCAATAACCCAAAACTGTTCCTTACCTTTTTTACTGTTACTGGATCGCCATCTGACTGCTACATCAAACTGAGACATGAATATACTTGCTCTGGTTTACTATACTCTATTAACAGCTGGTGGGCTGTGATAATAAGTGGCTGTATTTATTACCAAAGCTGACGGTATTCTTTAATAGCAAAGCTGACATTATTCTTTAATTATTTGACTGAAGTTACGTAATTCATAGTTACACTTTTCCTTGACAACAATAAAATTTTTGCCAAGTTTTACGTTGATGGTTCTTTGCGATGGATTATAATCAGTAATGCAACATTACTGGCAAAAATTAATTATATTCTGAAAACTTTTCTTCAGATATTTACTGTTGGTAATGAAATGATTTTACAAACGTTCAAATGGGACTTACTTTTTACAATAATCTTACAACTAGCATTGCGCAAACATACCTTCAGTAGTATTGAGTTTCTCAAAAAAATAATTCAATAATATTAGTTCCTCTTATCATAATAGCTGTTGTCTCTGTACATCCGTTTATAATCTCTTGTAAATCATAGCTGGTGGCTGGCAGGTTCACCGCCCCTCTCAACCTCTCGCTTCAGACCTGCTACCGACTCGCTTCACATCTCGCTTACTACTGACTTCATACGAACGTTAAAGTGCGGTCTCTCCTGCCAACAATGCTTTCTGGTGCAGACAATCCCTGCTACCATTACAAAATGTATCAATGCGCGGTCTTTCCCGCTCTTTTCTTAAAATGTATCCATACACGGTCTCTCCCACCCCATTTAAAATTATATCAATTTGCGGTCTCTCTTGTCAACAATACTTTGGTGCAGACATTCCCTTCTACCACAATTATTTCCAACATGACAAATATTAATTATTTCTACTTAATCCTATTAATAAAATATACACATCTGTCATAAACTGTGATTTGACAATAGACAATAGAAATATACACGTCTTACAAAGCACAATTCAATAAGCTGTCGTGTTTAATAAAAGACTGTAGTACTTAATTTGTGTCATACTCGCAAGCTGTCTCTTAGAACTTAAAACAATGGTAATTGATTTTCGTCCAACAATGAAGTGAACGATTAATAATTTGAAGACAAGTGTTGATGGTGCTGAGATAGCAACCTGGATGGTTCTATCTCAACACCATCAACATTTGTCTTCAAATAAGAGCCACAGTCTCCAACCATGTCATCATATGACAAAATTGGATTAATAATTTACTTTCGAGTGTTCTGCCGAGACTTTGTCTCCGTTTCCTGGGCAGTATTTCGAAGGCACACACAGCCATCTTCTTCAGGTGCCGCGATATTTGCTGTTATGTGTACTCGCTGCCTGGAGTCCAACCAGACTCACGCCGCAGCACGTGAAGAAAGCGGCTGGATCAGTAGTAGAAATGTCGTACAGAAAATGGAAACAAGAACTCTGCAAACGCCCACAGGCACACTATTAATCAATCACGCCAACGGAATCGAGAGATCACTAGAAAAGGCTGGTACGTTCTTTCAGCTACATTCATTATATCTTTTTATTTTTCAGTCGCTTGCCATCTTCTGGCATCTTGTTCCTTCCAGTTTTTCGGTTATTTGAAGTCCAAAACTTCCCAAAGTTTCCTGTCTTTCCTAGTGCCAATTCTTCCCTGATATTCACGGCTATCATGGCCCACAATCTAAACATCGCGAAATGCATTTACCTTTATTACTCTGTTTTTCACTATCAAATGTAGCTCTGGATATTTACGTTGTAGCTGTTATTGCTTTTAGTTTTTCTGTTATTACTATCTGTACCGCAGATCGGCCCTCATGATCAAATCTAAGGAAAATACGTTTATTTTACAATGTTTTTTCCTTCAGATATGTATCCGTGTCTGAATAATGCGACCGTACTGGTTGTACGGGAATGTGCATATGGTCTAAGTGACGAAATAAAATACTATCTCTCTCATCACTCGCCGAA
Organism: Schistocerca serialis cubense; assembly: GCF_023864345.2. NCBI lineage: Eukaryota > Metazoa > Arthropoda > Insecta > Orthoptera > Acrididae > Schistocerca > Schistocerca serialis. The sequence goes on from NC_064641.1 coordinate 173,773,825, forward strand.
AATCGAAGTTCTAAACTGTTCACAAATTCTAAAAATGGTTCAAATGGCTCTGAGCACTATGAGACTTAACATCTGAGGTCATCAGTCCCCTAGAACTTAGAACTACTTAAACCTAACTAACCGAAGGACATCACACACATCCATGCCCGAGGCAGGATTCGAACCTGCGACTGTAGCGGTCGCGCGGTTCCAGACTGAAGCGCCTAGAACCGCTCGGCCACATCGGCCGGCTTCACAAACTCTGTATCAGCTCGGAGACCCACGTGTTATTGCACGTAAAGATTTACCCACACACTACACAGCACAAAAATTTCAACGGGCCTTTGTAAATTTGGTTGGACTTAGAAGTATGGCTACGTTTCGTCTATGGGGCGTCAACTCACTTTCGTTGAAATGTACCAAATGTTCCACAAAAGTATTTAATATAAATGCAGGCAGGATTTGCTATGCTAAATTCAAGTACGCACGCACGTATTTTTTAAAGTTTCACAAGTTCGAGTTTATTTCCAATAAGGACACGGAAAAGTTGGAAGACATAGTTCACAATAAATTGGTTTCAGAGACTGACCGAGTTTTTTAAGATCTTCGAGGAGGTTGAATGATTAATTGCGTGAGTTATCTACAGATAACCGTAAAAGTTCCTCAGCATCTCACACTACAAATTCCACAGTGGCTACACGCTGAAAACTTCTAAGTGCGGCTTTTCTACGTCCGAAAGTAGGACCTCCGAACAATTTACGCACATGAACTAATGACTGTTTTATCACTCATCAGATAAGACTTTCTCGAAACACAGACTAACACAGCCAGATCGCCTCCAACGGTGCCCGAACATAGACTCCAGACCGAAATGTCGGTTGTTCGCCCAGGGAATCTCGGTCAGACACTTCTGAAGTCAGTTAAGATCCGTCTACGTTTCGTCGTCAGTCTTGTATCATCATGCAAGACTGACAACAAGACTGACACAAATCGCGCAGCTCCACTATTGAAACTTTCGCTCAGTCTGTCGTTCAGTCTTTCCAAAATAGTCATCGATGAACAACTGCTAGCGACGAAGGTTGCGCTATGTGTTCTTAATGAAACAAAGTCTACACATCGTTCACGACGGTCCCAGGACTAATTATTGGAAGAGAGACATTCTCCCACATTTAGTTTTGCCGAAAACTATAGTAGGAACCATAAGATCAGCGCGGACCTAGAAACCTTCTGTAAATTGTTAACGCTTGTAACCCCATAAACTGAAAAAAGAAGTAGTGTCATGAGTGCCGCTGGCAGCTCCCACGGGAGACTCACCGCGACGTTTAGGCTTTTAGCGACTGGCCGGAGCTACAAGGACCTTGAACTGACTAGTTTTGTATAAGAGTGCAATAAATAATGGGTAATGGCCACGAAAATTAAGTGATTTTTGTTGCTTCACCTCTTTTCAGAATCTTCTCTTTCGTACCGTGATCTTCGACTTCCAAGAAAAGTAAATCAAAGTACCACAAAGCAGCTTTATAAATTTCTCCCGTTCCAGCTATTCCATGGACGACGCTTTTATTTCCGCACTCTCTTCGCTGCAAACTGTCCGAAATGAGTTGGCCTTTTGTTGACCAACCCATTTGTTATTTCTCGATCATTTTCCTTGTAATTATTAACCAAAGTGGCACATACATTTTTTCCTTGCTGTAATCACTTGATTTTATTTGCCAGAGGCAAGGAAAACTATGGTGCAACACTGTGATCTCCGTGAAAAATTCGTGAGTCCTGTGTCACAAGTCTACAATTTTCTTTCGCCACTTCACGCACTAAAATGATAGTTGGAACCTCTAGCGCCACCGAGAGTACACTGCTCTCAGTGCAAAGTTTGAGCGATGAGACTGATGTGCATCTACATGCACACACTTGTCAGCGGTCTTGCATGTGGACAAAGCTCCAGTCCAACAGTCCTTTCCGACTTTGTCAAACTTTATTCAGTTCACACAAGACCATCAAACTCCGTCCACACAGAACATTTTATTTGACAAATCTGGCAAGATCATGCAAGACTGGCGACAAAACGTTACGTGTAGACCAGGCTTTAAACTGCTGAACATGAAAATTGCTAAAACTCTTAATTTTAACCTATTATACACATATGATACATGAAATCATACGGAAATTTTAGTAGAAATGTTATGCTATTGTCAGTTTTCTTTTATGTGCCGTAGTTCATTTGTAAACAATGATATGTATGGTTTTCGCATTTATAAATGTAAGTATTAACAAACAATTTAAATTATACATCGAATAATTTTCTATATACCTTAAGTTCACAGTATTGCTCCTACTCTATTTATTTAGTAAGAAAAGCTGTTTTCAATTGAACGAAATCCTCTTTTCGGCCTCTGATTTAAGTACGTGAATAACTTCAGTAAATCTGCTATCACAGTCCGATACGAACGCAGCTCATGGTCTAGTGGCTAGCGTTGCTGCCTCTGGATCACGGGGTCCCAGGTTCGATTCCCGGCCGGGTTGGGGATTTTCTCTCCCTGGGAACTGGATGTTTGCGTAGTTCTAATCATTTCATCATCATCATTCGTTGGCAGTGGCTAAATTGGAATGAGTAAAGAATTTGGACTGTTTGAAAAATTGGGACATTGTATGGACGCTGATGTCCGCGCAGTTGAGGCCCCAACAAAACCAAACATCATCATGATCACAGTCCGATAGAGTTCTATGATATGTGTCCGTAGACACCTCGTTTGTTGCAGTCGCATAAAGTGTTGCTGAGATATATACTTCGACAGTTCAGGAATTATTAATAACATTTAACATACAATATCTTATAAACTACTGCAGATCTCGAAGGCACGTCTTCACACGCGTAATCGTCCATCTTTTCCGCTTCATATGAGCATACTGGTTCGTCAGTGACACGAGTGGTTCAATATTTATCAATTTTGGGTTAAGCTTTAATTTTACCCTGGATGCAGAAAGCGGCCATGAGGACTGAGCAGCCACTGTGATTCCCAACGGACGGGTTTTACCTGTGAAACGGTCGCCTTAGCGACCGGTGAATGTCCAGAGACAACCCCACCTGTGGAGCATAGTACCAAACTGGCGCTCCACGTGCTCCTGTCAAACTGATTTCAGCCATCAACACAAACATGACCCGATCTTAACCACCGCGTGTGTGTGATTGAATGAAGTGTCTCTCCTCTTTACAGTAGATTGTCATGTTGCAAGGAACAGAGATTATAAAATAAATATTACATACTTATGCGGGCAAAATGACGATATTGCTTGTCGTCTCGTTCTTCCTATTGTGAGAATCGAAGTAATATTGCAAGCATTAGGGGACGTAGAAAGTGTGGCATACGGAGGTTTGGATCGGTCCGGTGAACGCAAGCGGATTGCCAGAGTGGTAAAAGAGACCGCTCGAATCAAGCGAGAAATCCGGGTTCGGCACAAATTGTCAATTGTCACTAATAGATAGTATGTCTATACCTAATGTAACTGACATCAAAGAATTCGCAATTAGCGAAAACCTATGTCTACACCTAATACAACTGACATCAAAGAATTAGCAATTAGCAAAAATCTGTATGTCTACACCTAATACAACTGACTTCAAAGAATTCGCAGTCAGCGAAAACCTTCCAATAAATATGATGAATGCCTGGTAAGATATAATAGATGGCGTTATGAATCTAATCTTGTCGGGATAAATATTACATACATACATAAGGTAATAAACATTCTGTCAAGTCAAAAATCAATCTCTTTTACGTATACCAAACCTTCCGTTGCTTCTTCGTGACTAGAGGAAGCTGGAGGTAGGGAATACACTTACAAACGAATCAACCTTCTTCCGAAGAAAGTGACCAAATAATTGAAGTTGAATGAGGGCAGACGTTTTGTCTTCGGGATATAGCTGGTTACCCATTTCCTTTTTTCAATCACAGCTTCTAGGATATACAGAAGTCGTGATCAAACCGGCTATTGTTCACGAGCTTTTTGATTTCATCATAACACTTATCATTAAAATAATTGGTAGGAAAGTGTCCACCTAGATACATAAATAATAAAGCACTAAGCTGTGGAAGCAGCCAGTCACGATGACAAATGTGACTTATTCACTGTAAACAATAAATCGAAGTATAATTTTTAGTACATATTCTTGAAAAATTGTGTACATTAATTACACCGTAGGCATACTCAGTTTTCTACATTAGCTATGTTTCACAAAGATGGTCTGTAACGACGGAATCGATCATCATCGCTTGTAACTTCCTACAGTTGTTTGAAGTGTCAGTGATTTGTGTATTTGAAAAAAGTAAAGTTATCATGACTCTGAGTCCTCATTAAAACTTATGTGGCAGGGTCAGAAGAAGGCAAGGTTATGCCATCTCAAATAAAACCATGCCTAATAAAGTAGTGTGGTTTCATGCTAGCATTCCAGTAGACGTCCGTTTTGGCTCACTTTAACATAATATTAATCAGTTCATCTAGTAATAGCATTACAAATACTAGTTTGTAGGTGGAAGGAATTATAAAACAAGCCCACATGGTCGATCAGAAAAAGTGTAAATCATGACGACATTCCAAAAAACCTTTTTTTCATAGAAAACAAAATATTTCAAACAGATTAAGTCACGTGACAGAACGCACTGTTAGGTGGACACAAAGCGGTATTTCTTTCGGTGAATGCTACAGGAGGGGCCGTTTCACATGTAGGACCTACAAAGTGCTATGATGCCAATAGTCTATTTAAGACAAGGCCACGACACAACACTAACTCTGTGCCAACTATAGGTAGAAAATTTCATTTGAAAAGAAACGAAGTAATTAACAGTGTCAGTTTTTCAACAACATAACAAAACATCAGAAAAATTTGAACAGTACCTCGTAAGAGACCGTCTTTGCACTCTTTCAGAATGACATTTTTGCTAAAGTACCCTTGGTTATCGAACTTTTTTAAAAATTATTTTCTTTATTAATCAGTAACATATTATTGATTGCCGGCCGGTGTGGCCGAGCGGTTCTAGGCGCTTCAGTCTGGAACCGCGCGACCGCTACGGTCGCAGGTTCGAATCCTGCCTCGGGCATGGATGTGTGTGATGTCCTTAGGTTAGTTAGATTTAAGTAGTTCTAAGTTCTAGGGGACTGATGACCACAGATGTTAAGTCCCATAGTACTCAGAGCCATTTGAACCAATGAATTAGTACAACTACTAGCGAAAACACAAAACAGTTCTTCCAGGGACATGTTGCTATCTACGCAACTTCGCTGTTGTCAGCAATAAGCCTCGACAATGGGAGTAGCGCAGCGCTAGCGTTACGCCATTTTTCCTTTGTCTAGGTCGGAGCTGCAGCCACGCCCACCGGATCGCGGTCGCACGCAACCACGTGCCCGAACACGCGAAGACAACACACGCAGTCAGTACTGACGTACTGCTCCGTCTCCTGGCACTAACGGCCTTTGTTGACAGCCCTGCCTGGCAGCTAGAGAAACTGTAGAGTTATTTCACATACGCACCCATACGCGATCGCTGAACTCCGTCAGGTTTTATGCGATGTATAGACGTGAGCCTGGGAACACTTCACACAAACATGCGATTTATAGAATACATATATAAGGTCGCTGAACTCTGTTAGGTTTTGTATTATGTATAGAGTGATAATTATTAATGCTTAGCCGGCCGGGATGGCAGAGCGGTTCTAGGCGCTACAGTCTGGAACCGCGTGACCGCTACGGTCGCAGGTTCGAATCCTGCCTCGGGCATGGATGTGTGTGTTGTCCTTACGTTAGTTAGGTTTAAGTAGTTCTATGTTCTAAGGGACTGAGCCGGCCGCGGTGGTCTAGCGGTTCTAGGCGCTCAGTCCGGAACTGCGGGACTGCTACGGTCGCAGGTTCGAATCCTGCCTCGGGCATGGATGTGTGTGATGTCCTTAGGTTAGTTAGGTTTAATTAGTTCTAAGTTCAAGGCGACTGATGACCTCAGAAGTTAAGTCGCATAGTGCTCAGAGCCATTTCTAAGGGACTGATGATCTCAGTAGTTAAGTCCCATAGTGCTCAGAGCTATTTGACCACATTAATGTTTAAAAACCTAAGAAGCGACGTTGATGACGCTGAAACAAGTAATTTAATGTAAGACACGGTGTCGCAAATGTCGGGAACTTTTCCAAAAGTGGATGACAGATGTTGAACACGTGACGTCACTAGATAATGCACCACGCCGCACGTGCAGCGGTTGAGCCTGTTGCTCTGTCGCTCTGTCGCACCTGATCGTGCAAAGTCAAGTCAATTATTAAAGTCGGTGTCACTCTGGACCTAAGTGCGTGGCTCTGGCACGTTGGGTTGAGGGCTCGAGTCTTTTTTCGCGTTACACAACTGTGTTTACACTTAGACAAAATTTATTATTTTATTTACCGGTCTCTCAGTCTCCTCCGGTTTACTACAAAGTACAGTATAACAAATACCTACGGTACTGCGTCACAGTTACGTGAGTATATGCTTCCGAATTGCGTTATTTCCAGTAAATGACCTTACTTTACTGAATAGTATCTGTATATCAAAAAAATAAGGCACAAACGAATGAAACACAAAATAAGAACATCTTTTACTTGGTTACAGCGAGGAAATTATTTGTCTAACTTCTAAGTTTACAAAAGATCACATTTACGAAAGGCCTTCGAAATTTGCAACATTTGCTCGAATGCAAGCATTGCATCGCTCAGTGATCCCTTCACGCCAAAGTCCAATCGTTGCATGTGAGGCGAGGTGCGTCATCTGGTGACGTTACGTTTTTCACATTTCTCATCCATTTTTTGGGTGTGTCCCGACATTTTCGAGCCCATGTTTCTTAAATTACTTGTCTCAGCGTCATTTGCGTCGTTTTGTGGGTTTGTATACGTTAATAAGAGTCACCCATCATATACAGTGTTATTTCGTGATGATGTTAGAGATTTTCAGGGATAACGGAGAAGAGTAAACGTATCAATTTGAGGTAAGGGACCCTGGTCCGGAAACGACCGATCAGAAAGTTATAAGCGAAAATCGTTCTGATACCTATTACAATGGATCTCTTCTAATGCAATCATTTAGTTTTCCATATTATGGGAGAAGGTAGTACGAGTCAAATCAGGGAAAAATGTCTTATAAACGTGAGTCGGAAAATGCATACATTAAGAGCAACGAACATTAGTTCCTTTTTGCTGTAATGAAACACATCTCCTCTACTGCTCATAGCTCTTAAGGTATGCGTTTTAGAGATCAAGTTTACTAGACCTTTTTTTTTTATGTTCACATTAACTCCTCTCAAATATGGAAAGCAAAGAGCATTCATTAGAAGAGGTCCACTGCCAGAAGTTTCAGAAAGATTATCACTTATAATTTTCGAGTCGGTCGTTTACGAACCAGGGTCACTTACGTTTAGATATACTCTTCTTCACCATCTCTGAAAGTTTGTAACATGATCACGGCATGACACTGTGTACCAACTGTAAGGTACAGCGTACACAAATCAAATAAAGAGAACAACTCCCTGTTGGTCTCTTATTTTACGTGATAGCGTAGGCACAATGCTGCACCTCGTAGGAATTAAGTCAATATTCCAGAGCGGTGTGTCAGAGGCCTGTTGAAACCTACAAATCATTCTGTAGATGCTCACCAAGCTGCAGGTTTTTAAGAAATCCGATGCGACTGCGGTGACATTTACGCAGACGAAACCAGGAGACTGATTAGCATTCGTTTGTCGGAGCAACACTCCAATTCTGCTGTAACTGAACACCACTTAGACTCTGGCCGATTCATCAATTTCCGAGAAGTCCGTGAGCTGGCCCAGCAACGTCGGATACAGCAGCGAAAGGTAAGAAAGGCTATCGAAACATTTAGTGCGTTTAATATTGATTGCCACTCACCCGATAACTCCTACAAAGTAGCAGTCCCAAACATATGTCGCCGGCCGATGTGGCCGAGCGGTTCTGGGCGGTTCAGTCTGGAACCGCGTGACCCCTACGGTCGCAGGTTCGAATCCTGCCTCGGGCATGGATGTGTGTGATGTCCCAAGGTTAGTTAGTTTTAAGTAGTTTTAAGTTCTACGGAACTGATGACCTCAGATGTTAACTCCCATAGTGCTCAGAGGCATTTGAACCACTTTCAAACACGTGTCGATGCACGAATGATGAGAGGCTGTGGTACTGCTACCTCCACCAGAAGGTATTGCTGCTTCCCAAACGTGGCGCAATTGCAGCAGCACTTGTTTTGGCTAGCGACTACAGTGGTGGACTTCGATAAGACAACGTGGAAGTAGACAAGCATGGGGAACTGTAGAAAGTGAGATTTCTCAGGAGGAAAGGAGTGACTGCTTTAGACATCCACAAGAGCTTAGTAGCCATGTATGGAGAAACAGCACGGATCCGTGTTTCATTGCATATCAGAGTTCAGAGACGGCAGCGACTGCGCTGAGCAACTGAATGCGAACCAATGAATTCCTAGCGTGTCAATGACTTGATAATGGGACACAGGTGAATCACATTTGATGAACTAGAGAGGGCCAAGGGGAGCCCTCTCCCCATCATCCATGAAGATTTGAAAACGAAGAAGGTGTGTGCACAGTGGTTGGAGATAGGCGAAAACAGGGTGCAACACTACTGTACAGATCCAGAGGAGCTCTTGCAGAATCTGATCACAGTCGGCGGGTCACGGTTCTTCCACGAGACTCCAGAAAGAAATACCAGTCTATGGGGTGGAAACATATTGGAAACTCTCGTCCGAGGAAGTCCCGGCCGGGCTATTCGTGCATAAATAAATGGCGATTATGTTCTGGGATCACGAAGGGATACTGCTGGTGGACCGGCTCGCTCCCAAGACCCTCAACAGAGCTCAGTGCTGCAATGCGCTGCACCAACTGCGCTGACGCATTCTCAACACCGCCGTGGATAATGCGGCCGTGGTGTTCTACACGAACACGACAATGCACGACCACACGCCACTCGCCAGAGCATTCCCGCTATGTGTGAACCAGGATTTACTGTGCTGCCACATCCTCCATATTCGCCGTATCTGGCTCCAAGCAACTACGCCCTATTCGACCCAATGAAAGAGGTCATGTGGGGTAAGAAGTGCACCACCAATGACTAACTTCATGCTTTGTCTACCAGTGGCGCCAAAGAAAGGCTTACTACGGAGATATGGAAACTGCCAGGAGGAGGGAAAAAGTTCATGGACTTTCACAGGGGTTACCTGTAATATAATCTGTATTCGTTTGTTGAGTAAATGGTTCCTGTGAACACAAAAAAATTTGAATGCCCCAAGCAACTAAACGCCAGGACAGCATGAACGGAGGGGATAGCCGTCTCGCAGTGTGCTCGCCAGACGGCAGCTATTCAAGACCTGCATACAACTTACACGAGTGATCACAAGAGAACTGTGGTGCGGCATCAGCTTTCACTGCGAAAACACGCTGCCCTCTGGTTCAAGATGCCTATCAGCTGTTGCCTGTGAATTATCTGCAAGAGCCGGCCAGAGTGGCCGAGCGGTTCTAGGCGCTACAGTCTGCAGCCGCGCGACCGCTACGGTCGCAGGTTCGAATTCTGCCTCGGGCATGGATGTGTGTGATGTCCTTCGGTTGGTTAGGTTTAAGTAGTTCTAAGCTCTATGGAACTGATGACCTCAGAAGTTAAGTCCCATAGTGCTCAGAGCCATTTGAACCATTTTTTTATCTGCAAGAACAGCACAGCAAATACTTTCTGTAAAGCCCCCACCCCAACTCGCAGACATCTTGATTTTGAACTGTACTATGGCGTTTAGAAGAATGACATAAGCTGTCGAACTATGATGGCGTAGAGGAAAGACCACCCGCAGCGACAAGCAGTTGAATCGAGCTGATGAGAATCTCTAGAGACGGTCGAAACATTGATTTTAATAGTGATTTTGGTTTCAAAAATGTATTTGATGATAATTATTAACTAAGCTGTTGATGAAACAAAAATATAGATGGGAATTTTCATCCGCAAAAGATCTGTACATACTGCAGGTGATGTTGATGTAGGTTTTAAGAAGGGTGATAAATAATTAGTGGTAATGAAATTAAAATGCGGATCTCGTTAATTAATTCAACATCAAATGAATAAATCTGTGACAATGAAATATGATTATTTTCTGAACAAATGTATATAGATGGTTTCCTCAACATAAGGTGCGGTCTTCTATTTTATTCCGCAAATCCACAGCAGGACGTGTTCACCAACTGCTGACTGTACCAGCTCGTCGGTAGGAAATGGGCGATACAACTTCTATCTGTATTTCCCACAAAAACACGGAGGGTCGAGAGGAAAGAGTTTTCGGAATTTTTCCATTGGCAGCTACGCGTACAATATACACTGCTCAAAAGAATTAGGGGAATGTAACATGACTTTGGGTGTCAACCATACTCCATTGAGAAATAATAGAGGATTGAATATGTTACCACATGATACCTTTATCTTCCGCATATTAACTAGACAACACATCATTACATCCTCGATCATCTACATTAAACAAATTGAAATGACAGACGGATGTCGAAAACAAAGTGGAAACAATCTTTCATATGGGATTTCACGTCAGCGACTTTGTCAAACTCGTGTGTCTCCCTGTAGCGGGTCTACAACTCTGGATGACACATGGAAAGGCATTAGCATCTGTAGCAGCACGACCGACAGTCTGTACTTTCTGTATCAAACAGACCGCCCTTGCAACCTTCACAGCATCGTGATGTCGCTTAACACGCGCTTGGTTGAGTACAACGACCACAAATGACGACTGTCCTCTGTCTACCTCACAAGAAAACATGGGGCGCCGGTACTCATTTCCTTCTGAGGGGTCACCTGACAATGTAATGAATAACAAGCTAATGGATGGTGACGGATTTCAACTGTTGCGTACGCTGAAAGCGAAAACCTCAAGCCAAGCAACAAGGCCACAGCTGCCGTCTGTACCTACACAGATTAAACACAAAGGGCGCTGATGCACGTGTTCACATCTTTTTTTTTTTTTTTTTTTTTAGCACATGGTCTCATTCAAAACCTTAATCTACAATTGACGACGTTCTTTGTGAGAGTAATTACCTTGGGCACTTTGGTGTGCATAAAGTTTATAGAAAGTGGAGACTATTGTATTGTTTTGAGTATATGGAAGAAGAGCTGTGAACCTGTAATCACAGACTACTGTTTTCACAGTCTGTTACAAGTGGAAGAATGGAAAGTCAGCCATCTAACTACATCTGTCCGTATTTGTCCGTTGTCAAGTCGGCAGATTACCCGATATCATAGTTTGTTGGAAACATGATGCTTCGACAGTGAAATCTGGTTTTGCAGGATAGAGCGGATCAGGTACTATCAGTTGCAAAAAACACACAAACTTTTATTTTCCCAAGAACCACTTCGTTACACATTGCCTTAAAAGGATCAAAATAAAACAATATGGCTGAAGGCCCACTTAAGAAAACTTGAGATACCTCCGGCCCAAAACCACACCAAAAACAAGAACGGCTGAAGGCCTGAACACAAGTTATAAAAAAATTGCTTTAAACAATACACGTGACTAAAGGCCTTACTTAAAAAATATTTCATGTAAATACTCAGCTGAAGGCCGCACACAAGACATTGAACAACTCAGGGATTAGGGCCTGGATAACAAGTATGTCAGATAGAGAAAATTTAAAAAAAAATTCGTTTTAAACAAGTGAATCTCCAAATTTTAATTTAAGATGGCTGAAGAGCTTATCTTAAAAATATTTTACGTAAAAGCTCAGCTGAAGGCCACGCACTGAACATTGAACAACTCAGGGCTTTAGGCCTGGATAACAAGAATTTCAGATATAACAAACCTTCAAAATTTAAACAAATCAAATCTTGAGTCGGCTGAAGGCCTTATTTTAAAATTAAAATAAACTAAATTAATAGACAGCTGAAGGCCTCGCACAGTACTTCAGACTAAAATGAAAATCACAATCTAAAACTAACATAACAGTGCTGCTCAAAAGTGTTCCAAGGGTCGCCCTGAGGAGGTAACTCTAACGTAAGGTGAGGTGAGACAGTCAGCCAAGCGTAAGGTTAAATAATCGGTTGGCAACCTGACCAGGGACGGATGAAGAACCAATCAACAATTCGCTTCTGCCCGACCAATGGTACGACAATGGAAAGTATCAGCCGAGGACGAAGATACCAGCAGCACTATGCTAACGACCAGGGCAGGTAACTGGGATATTCATGGCAACAAGGCAGAAAATACCGCTGGTGCTCTTCACTGATAGGTAACTACCAATTTAATAGTTAAAGACTATTCAGGAAGACGGCTGCAAAATTTCGACGACTCCAACACACCATACGTTGCTGCTAGCTGGAACGGCCCAGGAAGCAACAACCGGCAATGAACGAAGATATGTCACAACAGTTGAGGTTTCATAAAAGATTAACTGATCACTCAACTTCAGTGTCCATGTTCGGTGGGCAACGAACTTTGTAGCTCTCACAGCTAACGCCTCACAATCCGACTGCGCGCGCACCCAGCCAGCAGTCCCGGCCTGACTTCGCGCCGCGGAGACTTCCTCGCTGCTCTGTCCCAACTGACCGACTACCTCAATCCAGCATCCAGACAGGATTAAAACAACTGCTCAGTCAAAACCACAAGCTACACACTCGAACAATACTAAAATCAGTCACTGTGTAAAAATTAGGAGGAATCACAAGTCGACACACACGGAGAACCTGGAAGCCGTCGGCGACCAAATGCACGTCATCTGATGAGACGACCGAGCGAACGACCAACCAAGGTCGTCCCGACTGAAGATGTGTGCTGGCAACGGTTGGGCGAGTAATGGCTGTCCGGACCTCACTGCTGCTCCGTCCCCACTGAACTCCCAACACACGACGACCCAAAAATACCAGCGGTCGCTCCAAAGATAGTATAACAGTGCTCTTACTGATAAGTGCTGCTGCTGCCACTCACGGGCAGGCAAGCCAGCAACTCAGTGACACCATTAAATCGAATAAGAAACGAGACGGCAGTACCGCCAAAACAAGATGTCAAGCAACAACGGCACAAACAAGAGGCACGGCTAGACGGCTTCAGATAAAATTGGACCTATTACCTCTCATTCACATCGCGTAATGAAATTTTGCTCTGACACATGTAGTTGCTTGTTATTTGTAAATAATGCGAACTGTTAAGCTCAGTGGACAGGGAACAACGTTGCGAAACCACAAGCAACCTTCTTCAAGTTACTGATAAAGGGAAGTTCCTTGGCCTCAAATAAAACTGCACGAAATATTAATTTCCATAAAGAGGCTCGGCTGTCACCATGACTGGCTGCAGCTTGTGAAGAACTGATACCAAGCGGTCATGTGACCATCCACCGCTGACTAAGTCATAGCAATGAAGTGGTGTCTATGTGCCCGTTGTATGGAATCAGCATAGTAAGATGTATCGATGTAGTAACATGGCAGAACGATCCACTGTAATTGGAAGTGCCCATGATCACACCGTTTATCTTCTTCTTCTTTCTGTATGTGTCAGGCATTCGCCTGCTACGCCCTCTTGATTGAAATTATTGATCTCCCACTTTTTCCTCGATCTTCTTCAATATCTTCTGCCCACTGGGTAATAATTCATCATTAATTTTGGTGTTCTGTCGTCCATTTTTGTGCAGTGCTCCTTTCAGCTGTTCCTGTATTCCTTAATATGCTCTTTTAAGCTTTTCATTCCCAGTCCTTCTCTGACGTCAGCATTCTTCCTCCTGTCCGATAGTGCGTAGCCAGCTACTGTTTTTAGGGATCTCATCTCCGATGTTTTTAATCTTTGTTATTCCGTTATGTTGCAGTCGATGACTCACTTCCACTGCCGTGCTTGGTACTTACATCTTTTTGTAGAACTTAAGTAGAGTATCCTTTCTTAATTTAGTTCTGACGGTTGCTAGGACTGTTCCGCTAATGTAATTAACTCTTTCTCCCTTCTTTTGCGTTTCCATTTCCGTTACGATTGAGAAAGTATTTCCTAAGAAGATGTACACCCTTTCTACTTTTTGATCGTTTATTATAATTTTTCTGGAAATTGGCTCCTGCCCCCGAAAGCCGTAACTTTTGTTTTCCTTGAAGGCAAAACACATTATATAACTTAGGTGCTCACACCGAGAATCATCAGTCCTCTGAATGCTTAGATGGGGCTCGCCACAAAATCCTCTCCTGTGCAGACCTCTTCATCTCAGAACAGCACTTACAACCTACGTCCTCAGTTATTTGCTGGATATATTCCAATCTGTGTCTTCCTCATGGAGTTTTTACCCGTTAAATCTTGTTTTAATACTGTGGAAGTTATTTGTTGTCTTAACAGATGTAATACCATACCGTCCCTTCTCCTTGTCAGTGTTTCACGTATATCTCTTTCCTCCCCGAATCTGCGAAACCTCACCATTTCTTACCTTATCATCCACTTAGTTTTCAACATTCTTCTGTAGCATCACATCTCAAATGATTCTGCACGGATTTCACACAGTCCATGTCTCACTGCCATACAATTCTGTGCTCTGAACATACACTTTCAGAAATTTCTTCATGAAATGAAATGTTCGTTCCTAGTAGACTTCTCTTGGCCACGAATGCCCTATTTGACAGTGTTACTATGGTTTTTACGTCTTCCTTGCTCCGTGTGTTATGGGTTATTTTGCTTCCTAGGTGGCAGAATTCCTTAGCTTCATCTACTTCGTGATCACCAATTATCATATCAAGTTTCTCGCTGTTCTCATTTCAGCTACTTCTCGTTACTTTCGTCTTCCTTTGATTTACTCTCAATCCGTATTCTGTACTCATACTGTTCATTCCACCCACCAGGACCTGTAAGTCTTCTTCACTTTCACTGAGGATAGTAATGTCATCATCAAGTCTTATCACTGATATCCTTTCATCTTGAATTCTAATCCCACTCTTGAACTTTTCTTTTATATACACCGTTGCTTATTCGATGTACAGATTGAACAGCAGATGCGAAAGACGACATCCTTGTCTTACAACTTTTCAATTCGAGCACTTCATTCTTGGTTTTCCACTCTTCTTGGTTCTTGTAAAAATTGTAAACTACTCTTCTTTCCCTATAGCTTACCCCTATTTTTCTCAGAATTTCGACCATCATTTGAGATTGACATTTGACACTGTCGAATGCTTTTTCCAGGTCGGCAAATCCTATGAAATCTTGATTTTTCTTCAGACTTGCTTTCATTACCACTCAAAACGTCAGAACTGCCCCTCTAGTGCCTTTAACTTGTGTTAAACCAAACTGATCGTATAACTGCGTAGGTTTCATGGCCAGAGTCAGTCAACATAAAATTTTTATGGGTTTGGCACCGCATCATAATATATAAAACTACAGCTGCTGGAGAAAAACCAACGTTTTGGTCACGGTTGCAGCGGCCTTCTTCTGGGTCTACTGGTGCGTCCTAGCTTTGCAGCGTCCCTTATATTTTGTTGTTACTGTTCTCTGCGCAAGTGACCAATGAAACGAACTATCTTTTTAAAATTATGACGTAATGGCATCCGCAGCGAACAGTAAGAACAAAATATAAGGGACACTGCATAGCTAGAACGCACCACTAGACGGAGAAGAAGGCCGCTGCAACCGTGGCCGAAACGTTGGTTTTTCTCCAGCAGCGGTAGTTTCATACGTTATGACGCGGTACCGTACCAAGAAAACTTTTATGTCGACAAACTGATCGTCATTTAAAACATCTTCAATTTTTTTTTCGACTTCTTCTGTATATCACTCTCGTCGCATCTTGGATGCATGCACTGTTAAGCGGATTGTCGCACTTGTCGGCTCCCGCAATCTTGGGAACTGTGGGGATGATGTTTTTCCGAAAGTATGAAGGATACCGCCTGTCCCATAGATTCTAGACACCAACGTGAACAACCGCTATGTTGCCGCTTCCACCAATCATTTTAGAAATTCTGATGGAGCCATAAGAGAAGACTAAACACAACAGCGCTGAACTGTCGTCCTGTGGTCCGTGTTCTGACTTAAATGAACAACACTTCAATAATTGAAGAAAATTGTAAGTATGCATCGTTTAACCTCTTTTCAAAGCACTATCCACCGAAATTCCATGTCCCTTGCCATCTCTGCGCAAGTGACCAATGGAACGAATTGTTGTCGTAGCCGGCCGCGGTGGTCTAGCGGTTCTAGGCGCGCAGTCCGGAACCGCCCGACTGCTACGGTCGCAGGTTCGAATCCTGCCTCTGGCATGGATGTGTGTGATGTCATTAGGTTAGTTAGGTTTAAGTAGTTCTAAGTTCTAGGGGACTGATGACCACAGATGTTAAGTCCCATAGTGCTCAGAGCCATTTGAACCATTTTTGCTGATGTCGTGGTCCTCAGTCCTGAGACTGGTTTGATGCAGCTCTCCATGCTACTCTATCCTGTGCAAGTTTCTTTATCTCCCAGTACGTACTGCAGCCTACATCCTTCTGAATCTGCTTAGTGTATTGATCTCTTGGTCTCCCTCTACGATTTTTACCCTCCACTCTGCCCTCCAATACTAAATTTGTGATCCCTTGGTGCCTCAGAATATGCCCTACCAACCGATCCCTTCTTCTAGTCAAGTTGTGCCACAAACTCCTCTTCTCCCCAATTCTATTCAGTACCTCCGCATTAGTTATGTGATCTATCCATCTAATCTTCAGCATTCTTCTGTAGCACCACATTTCGAAAGTTTCTATTCTCTTCTTGTCCAAAATATTTATCGTCCATGTTTCACTTCCGTACATGGCTACACTCCATACAAATACTTTCATAAACGACTTCCTGACACTTAAATCTATACTTCATGTTAATAAATTTCTCTTCTTCAGAAACGCTTTCCTTGCCATTGCCAGTCTACATTTTATATCCTCTCTACTTCGACCATCATCAGCTATTTTGCTCCCGAAATAGTAAAACTCCTTTACTACTTATCTTTTTAAAATTATGACGTAATGGCATCCGCAGCGAACAGTAACAACAAAATATAAGGGAAACTCCGGCGGAACCGATCTTGAGTGTGAAGCTCTCGGCTTGTGTCCGTGGTTGCTTTGAAATAAATTTGTATTCTGCGTCGAGAAAACATGGGTCTGTGAATTTTCGCCCTCATGAATGGGTTCCGTTTATTTTCTCTATAGCAGATAGTATTGTTCATGCAGCTGTCTTCTGCAGGGCTGCTGATAATTTCGTACA
The DNA here is from genome assembly GCF_023864345.2 of Schistocerca serialis cubense. Taxonomy (NCBI): domain Eukaryota; kingdom Metazoa; phylum Arthropoda; class Insecta; order Orthoptera; family Acrididae; genus Schistocerca; species Schistocerca serialis. The sequence continues at coordinate 173,791,027 of NC_064641.1, forward strand.
GTTTCTCTCCTACAGTTTTGTGATTATGGCATTACCACAACTGTGAAAATGAGTGATACTGTATATTTGTGAGTATCGTTTCGTAGGGTTATGAGATCGTGAAAACCGCAAAAATTGCTGACAACAATCTGTACAAAGCATCAGCAGTACTACAAGAGACAGCTACGTGAACAACAATATGTGCTATTAAGGAAAAAACGGAGGAAGCCTGCAGGTGATGGAGAAATTTCAGTGCTACTTGTATGTGTAGAAAAAGGAGGACATTGCTTACTTGAAGCAGAATTCTTTTTCAGATCATCTTCTGACGGAACTACTTAGTTACCCGTAATCTTAAGGGTTTTCATTTCTCCTCTCTGAACTCTGATCCCTTTTCCAAATATTTCGTTTGTTTCATTTACGGTGTACTCGGTATATGGACTCAATAATATGTGGGAAAGCCGGCAATCCTGCGTCACTGCTTTCTCCATTACTGAGACCTGGTAGTCAAGGGAAGGCAGGATTCGGTTGGTTTCCTTGCCACCGGATTTGCCCTCTATTTTGCAAGCCGACGCAACGACTGTGGTTAAGGTCTTACAGTTTTGTGTCCTGTCCAATTTGTTGCCTCAGATTTTAGGGAGAGGATTTTAATGTGCTGCTGGGTGACTGGCTCACCCAGGTTTTAGGTAAGAGGTCCGCCAGTCACGATTACCTACTTGTTTCACTTCGATTTCTGCTCTCTTTTCCTTGTGTTTCCTTTCCTTTTTTAGTGCGTTTCTTCTGCTCTTGTTTTGCCTCTGTATGTGAGGATTTGGAACTGAGTCAGGTCTGTGTCTTTTAGCCGTTCTCCTTGTTCACTGTCCGTCTTCGTCCTTCACCGCATGTGTTCCTGTTTCTATGCGTTTGGGCGCTGATGACCACGCTGTTTAGCGCCCGAAAACCTCAAACCACACACACACACACACACACACACACACACACACACACACACACACACACACACGATTGTGGACGGGGCCGTAATCAGTTACAATTGGTTGCCTCTTACAGTTACACACATCGATTTTTAAAACAGTAATTCCAGACTCAACAATAAATAAAGAATACCACATGTTATTAATGAAGGAATAAACAACTGCGTAAATAATAGTGTTTTCAGAGCTTTACAATTTAGCAAATCACCATAAAATACAGATACAGATAACGTTAAAAAAAAGCCACTGTAATCACGACTGAAGGCCTTACACGCCAGCAACGGCAATTATACAAAAATTTAGATACTTGCTGTAAATAGCGAATACAAGCAAAGTTTAATTAAAATAAAGAAGCAACTGACCACCAAACTTGTGAAATAAGATGATAGTTACCTTGTAACACAGCCCTTACACTGCTAGATTTATTCCAGAAGGCGACCGTAACTATTAACTAGACATACATAACCTTTAATGTAGGCATTACAAGGTACGGTATTAAATATACCATAATAAGACACAAGGACCAGTCACAGATGGTGCTCCAGGAATCGACCTCGGAGAAGGTCTGTCAACAAACTGCCACACTCAGACGACACGGAACAACAACGACATCGCCCCAAAGATAGGGCAACAGCTACTACATATCGATAACCGACGCTGCTGCAACTAGCGGACAGGCAACGCGTGCTAAACGAGTGGCGCCAGTCAAGACGAGAAGAAGACAAACAACCGCAACCATGCCAACTAAAGGATGCGGTCTGGCCTCCAACACAGGGCGGAAACCTACAAACAGCACCAAGGCGAGCTGCAGCACAGCTCAATTATTGCTTCATTTTCGCGTTGTCTGACGAAGGGAGGTCTAATTCTTGTGCAAGCTGTGGAAGACGTTTCGTTTCCTGTACCACATGACTAATCGCAAATTAAAAATTGGCCAGGTGGGAGTAGGACAAGAACACTGAGAGTTCCGTACGATCTTCATTACGTATATAGACAGTTGATCCATTCCGGAAATACAGAATCTCGACCATTTTTCCCTGTTACCGACATTGATACTGGCAAGATGTCGGACCTTGGGATTCGAAGATTTTCAAGAATATTTCAATTTCAATAACACAAATGTGACAAAGTCATGCAGGTGGCAGGTGACTATTATTATAATAATCAGTGGTTCTGTGTTCAGGCTACATGGGTCTCACGTCAAACATTGGTAAGAAATGATATTATTGTTCATGTGACGCGTTTAAGAAATTATCCAACATCAGATTTTGTGTGACTGCTGCACATAGATATGACGTTTCATGTTGTGAGTGAAGTAAATATTCGTAGAATTGGAAGACTAGTCTGCGATATGTGATATAAATGGCAGAATCTTTTCGTTGCATTGACTTAGAAGCTTCAATTCTTTACATCACCAAGGGACCATAGACCTTTGTATGTGACATGAACTTGAACTTGATGCAACTATCGGTTCCTGAGATAAAGGGCTTTGAATAGTCGGACAAATTCACAGACAGACAACAAAATGATTATCGCCCCGTCCTCACAGCTTTACTTCTGCCAGTACCTCGTCTTCTACCTTCCAAAATTAACAGAAGCTCTCCTGCAGACCTAGCAGAACTAGCACTCCTGAAAGAAAGGATATTGCGGAGACATGGCTTAGCCACGGCTTGGGGGATGTTTCCAGAACGAGATTTTCACTCTGCAGCGGAGTGTACGCTGATATGAAACTTCCAGGCAGATTAAAACTGCGTGCCGGACCGAGACTCGAACACAGGACCTTTGCCTTTCGCGGGCAAGTGCTCTACCAACTGAGCTACGAAACCACGACTCACGCCTCATCCTCAGAGCTTTTCAGCTTTCTTCCAGGACTGCTAGTTCTGCAAGGTTTGCAGGAGAGTTTCTGTGAAGTTTGGAAGGTAGGAGACGAGGTACTGGCAGAAGTAAAGCTGTGAGGACGGGGCGTGAGTCGTGCTTGGGTAACTCAGTTGGTAGAGCACATGCCCGCGAAAGGCAAAGGTCCCGAGTTCGAGTCTCGGTCCGGCACAGTTTTAATCTGCCAGGAAGTTTCAACAAAGTGATGTTATTCAGTTTTTACTGAATTAGGAGCGTAAACCTAAAAAATAAGTTTCCAATCAATTTTTTCAAATTCTAAGTCTGTAAATGTTATACACGTAGATCCGTTTTTTTCTGGTCTAACCAAGAAGGCACTGACTTGTCATCACTTGTGAAGTGACGCCAGTGGTGAGATGGCTCAACGCGCCGTGCGCACGTGGCGCAGTCTCCCCCCCTCCCCCCCCCCCCCCCCCCCCCACACGTGGCATCTCCGTGCTGGTCTGGCGTCTGATGGATGCGATACGCGGCGCGCCGGTATCTCACGCGATCCGTCCGTCTGACTTACGGCGCGGAAATTAAAACGAAGCGCTCCTTTATGCAAGGCAGATGGCTGGATTTGCATGAATTTTAAGTGACACGGCTTTAGGCGAACACGTGGCGAGCAAACACAACGAGAAACTTACAAGCTGCCTTCCTCTGGCCGGCTTCTCGCCGCTCACATTGCTCCCGAGAGCAATAGCGTGAAGAAGTTCACGCGCGACAGCAGCAGACAAAAAAAAAAAGAAAAAAAAGAACGATTTGTTTCAAAGACGTCCGTTTATGTGAGTACGTCTTCCATTACAATGTAGACTATCAATCAGATATGGTATTTTATAATTTTCATATACCATCATTACCATTTTGTACTCTGACCAGTGTCTGTGAGAAGAGATGTGTGGGGTATTTTATTTGAATCCTGACTTTCCCACTGCGATCAGAAGCCTCTATTTCCTGAACATTCCCTTTTTTGCATGAAATACATTCTGTTGGTTTGGCTGAACCTTTGGAACACACATGAGAATAGCAGAGCAAGGTGCGTGGGGGGGGGGGGGGGGGGGCTGGAGGGTGTTGTGGGGGGCGGGTGGAAACTTAAGAATTATATCATATATTTACACTACTGGCCATTAAAATTGTTACACCAAGAAGAAATGCAGATGATAAACGGGTATTCATTGGAAAAATATATTATACTAGAACTGACATGTGATTACATTTTCACGCAATTTGGGTGCACAGATCCTGAGAAATCAGTACCCAGAACAACCACCTCTGGCCGAAATAACGGCCTTGATACGCCTCGGTATTGAGTCAAACAGAGCTTGGATGGCGTGTACAGGTACAGCTGCCCATGCAGCTTCAAACGATACCACAGTTCATCAAGAGTAGTAACTGGCGTGTTCTGACGAACCAGTTGTTCGGCCACCATTGAGCAGACGTTTTCAATTGGTGGAGAATGTGCTGGTCAGGGCAGCAGTCGAGCATTTTCTGTATCCAGAAAGGCCTGTACAGGACCTGCAACATACGGTCCTGAATTATCCTGCTGAAATGTATGGATTCGCAGGGATCGAATGGAGGGCAGAGCCACGGGTCGTAACACATCTGAAATGTAACGTCCACTGTTCAAAGTGTCGCCAATGCGAACAAGAGGTGACCGAGACGTGTAATCAATGGCACCCCATACAATCACGTCAGGTGACACGCCAGTATGACGATGACGAATACACGTTCCCAATGTGCGTTCACCGCGATGTCGACAAACACGGATGCGACCATCATGATGCTGTAAACAGAACCTGGATTCATCCAAAAAAAATTACGTTTTGACATTCGTGCACCCAGGTTCGTCGTTGAGTACACCATCGCAGGCGCTCCTGTCCCTGATGCAGCACAAGGGTAACCGAGCTGATAGTCCATGCTGCTGGAAACGTCGTCGAACTGTTCGTGCAGATGGTTGTTGCCTTTCAAACGTCCCCATCTGTTGACTCAGGGATCGAGACGTGGCTACAAGGCCCGTTACAGCCATGCGGATAAGATGCTCGTCATCTCGGCTGCTAGTGATACGAGGCCGTTGGGATCCAGCACGGCGTTCCGTATTACCCTCCTGAACCCAATGATTCCATATTCTGCTAACAGTCATTGGATCTTCACCAACGCGAGCAGCAACGTCGCGATACGATAAACCGCAAGCGCGATGGGCTACAATCAGACCTTTATCAAAGTCGGAAACGTGATGGTACGCATTTCTTCTCCTTACACGAGGCATCACAACAACGTTTCACCAGGCAGCAGCGGTCAACTGTTGTTTGTGTATGAGAAATTGGTTGGAAACTTTCCTCATGTCAGCACGTTGTAGGTGTCGCCACCGGCGCCAACCTTGTGTGAATTCTCTGAAAAGCTAATCATTTTCATATCACAGCATCTTCTTCCTGTCGGTTAAATTTCCCGCCTGTAGCTCATCATCTTCGTGGTGTAGCAATTTTAATGGCCAGTAGTGTATATATTGTTTGCCGTTCTCTACACAGGCTCTCTAACTACATTGTTGTTGGCAACCAGAAAGTGATTAGCAAAGGCGTGATGCCTGTAATTAGACTCCACTGTGCCCACTCTGATGGAGAATTTCAAGTCATTGATTATTGAAGTTCATTAATCTGAGGATTTAGGATGATGTCTGGGATTCATAGAAAATGCAGTTTGCTATAACAATTTTCACTCTATTCTGAAAACGATAAAGCGTAAAATTCCAGACAAATGGTTGCCCATATCAGCTATTGTACTATCAGAGCTGTTCAGAGTCTATTATGCGGATCCTATTATCCCCAGATAACGAAAGTGTTCAATAATCGTTATCCATGTAAATGTTCAAAGTGAATGCTCGCCAAAATTTGATGTTAATACTCGTCAAACACCACGCCAGTAATGGTAGAAAGTCAGTCCTGCGGCGACACGCGAAAATACGAGGTACGCAAACTGAGAATAAATCACTGGAGTCGTTCCGTAATTAACACTTTACCCCAATGCGAACTCATTGTTAAGTGCATACCGAGTTACATAATACGGCATCCAAGACTGTTCCTGGCGACTGCACAAACGCGACGCGGCTTCCGACACGGACTGCACGCTGATACGAATCTACACTCCTGGAAATGGAAAAAAGAACACATTGACACCGGTGTGTCAGACCCACCATACTTGCTCTGGACACTGCGAGAGGGCTGTACAAGCAATGATCACACGCACGGCACAGCGGACACACCAGGAACCGTGGTGTTGGCCGTCGAATGGCGCTAGCTGCGCAGCATTTGTGCACCGCCGCCGTCAGTGTGAGCCAGTTTGCCGTGGCATACGGAGCTCCATCGCAGTCTTTAACGCTGGTAGCATGCCGCGACAGCGTGGACGTTAACCGTATGTGCAGTTGACGGACTTTGAGAGAGGGCGTATAGTGGCCATGCGGGAGGCCGGGCGGACGTACCGCCGAATTGCTCAACACGTGGGGCGTGAGGTCTCCACAGTACATCGATGTTGTCGCCAGTGGTCGGCGGAAGGTGCACGTGCCCGGCGACCTGGGACCGGACCGCAGCGACGCACGGATGCACGCCAAGACCGTAGGATCCTACGCAGTGCCGTAGGGGACCGCACCGCCACTTCCCAGCAAATTAGGGACACTGTTGCTCCTGGGGTATCGGCGAGGACCATTCGCAACCGTCTCCATGAAGCTGGGCTACGGTCCCGCACACCGTTAGGCCGTCTTCCGCTCACGCCCCAACATCGTGCAGCCCGCCTCCAGTGGTGTCGCGACAGGCGTGAATGGAGGGACGAATGGAGACGTGTCGTCTTCAGCGATGAGAGTCGCTTCTGCCTTGGTGCCAATGATGCTCGTATGCGTGTTTGGCGCCATGCAGGTGAGCGCCACAATCAGGACTGCATACGACCGAGGCACACAGGGCCAACACCCGGCATCATGGTGTGGGGAGCGATGTCCTACACTGGCCGTACACCACTGGTGATCGTCGAGGGGACACTGAATAGTGCACGGTACATCCAAACCGTCATCGAACCCATCGTTCTACCATTCCTAGACCGGCAAGGGAACTTGCTGTTCCAACAGGACAATGCACGTCCGCATTTATCCCGTGCCACCCAACGTGCTCTAGAAGGTGTAAGTCAACTACCCTGGCCAGCAAGATCTTCGGATCTGTCCCCCATTGAGCATGTTTGGGACTGGATGAAGCGTCGTCTCACGCGGTCTGCACGTCCAGCACGAACGCTGGTCCAACTGAGGCGCCAGGTGGAAATGGCATGGCAAGCCGTTCCACAGGACTACATCCAGCATCTCTACGATCGTCTCCATGGGAGAATAGCAGCCTGCATTGCTGCGAAAGGTGGATATACACTGTACTAGTGCCGACATTGTGCATGCTCTGTTGCCTGTGTCTATGTGCCTGTGGTTCTGTCAGTGTGATCATGTGATGTATCTGACCCCAGGAATGTGTCAACAAAGTTTCCCCTTCCTGGGACAATGAATTCACGGTGTTCTTATTTCAATTTCCAGGAGTTTAGAAGAGAATTTGGGCTTTACTCTAGCTCGCACGCTCCTATTTATATAGCCACAGAGCGGACCGCCGAAGGCGCAGCCGACAATATTTGCCTTACTGACTAACCGCTGGGCTAGCAAAACACAAAGTTACTAAATAATTAATTGCTTCATTCGCTGAAGGCCAATGAAGCTCTCGATTTAATTGTGCAATCAGGACACAGGTAAGTATCTATAATAAAATTCTAATGTGGCTAAGTTAAATACTTTTGGCGAGAGAATTATTTTAGTTGTACTGCACGCAATAGATGAGCTCTGAACTTGCCCTTTGGAGAGACGCTACAGCTATAGTTTTATAGTTACTTTTTGAAACTTCTCACATCTTTGTTATTATAGCGTATCTCCATTCTACCTAAATCTAAACATCCTAGCTTTATCTAATGACTTACTTAATCTAACTTGCTTCCGAACTTTTAGGACACAAAAACTGAAAATCATGAATTTCAACCAAAATATTACTTTGTGAGATCCAGCATGCTGTTTCCATTAAATTACAATGAGAAAGGAACCCGAATATAAATTTTGAAGTTTCTAGCTCCTTCCTGTTGCGCCTATTATTTTTACGTAAAACGTCCAAATTTCGAAAATTGTTTAAGTTACCAAACTGAAACTTAACACATTATTATTTTAACTTCACTCCTGACATGCTATTAACTTTTCAGATTATTTATTTTATTTTTAAGGTATTGCGCAACATTCGTGACGTCATAGTTAGTTACAGAGGACTATTCGGGCACACAATGGGAAGTATATGAATTTTATATGGCGTGAGTAGGCTGCTTCCCTTCAGTATGTTCGAAGAACAAGGGAAGAGATAGTGGTAGAGGAGACCAATCCTCTGGGTCTTAGTGTACGTGACTTGGGAACGATCTTTCCTGTTAAATTTATGGGTGTGTGTTTTCACTGATTGTTGCAAATTTGCGGTAAAAGTTTCTAGAGCCTTCGAGAGAGCCTGTCAACTAAAACTGGCGAGTAAGGAATCCACAGCGCGCGCTTTCGACGCGAGCTGACTGAGCCGTCGTGTTGTGCCCAGAAGCTGGAACTGTGATTAGCTGGAAGAGGTGCCAAAAAGTGCGTCCTGTCGTGGGTATTGGAGTGTCAACGTGGCAGTTGACGACGGGATTAGTTACAGGCTGGACAGGTTGGAGATGCTGTCGGCCGGTGCGAACACACACTGCAGCTGTTCCACGAGGTAGTGTTGGTGGGACACAATGCAGCTGTTTGCTAGAATACCGTTAGTTGATTCAAGATCAGATGTGGTTAGTACTCCCAATTCATTGTACCAAACTCTTTACGAACTCCTGAAGTCTTTGCCACGTGTTTCGTAGGCTAAATCTTGCCTCGTCCAAATCGGTTAACGAAGTCTTAAGTTCATCAGCGCCGCGAATTTCTGTGAATGAGTAATAACAAATTCATCTCTCGTTCTTTTTCCTCAGAATTGCTTATCTCTGTTGTAGCATGCTGGATCACGCCCAAGCTCATAAAATCCTCCCACTCGTTTCCTTAGAGGCATCGCCCGTGCTGATCACCTCGTCTGCTAAGTTATTGTCAAGTTCGCATTTCGTAAGGGACAACAGCATTTGAAAACATTATTTGTTAGGCAATTAAACGACCTCCACTTAAAAGGTAACTGTAATAAATCCAAAGGTTTACAATCAGTCGTTTACTCCAAGATTCCCAGGCCATTTTCAGATGCATCAGGTAATATACATATGTATGAGGTACGGCCTAACATTGGGTTCATCTGTATAAGGCCATACTGTGCTACTTGTTTCCGCTGCGTCAGTGTAAAGAAGTTGTTTTACTTGTTTTCAGAGCAGAAATTCCTCCTACATTAATTAACCACAGTGTGGTCATTGCCCTGGGGCACGACACGTTCTTCAGTGGATGAAAAATAGGGATTAGTTGTGGCCGGCCGCGGTGGCGGTGCGGCTCTAGCGCTGCAGTCCGGAACCGCGGGGCTGCTACTGTCGCAGGTTCGAATCCTGCCTCGGGCGTGGATGTGTGTGATGTCCTTAGGTTAGTTAGGTTTAAATAGTTCTAAGTTCTAGGGGACTGATCACCTAAGATGTTAAGTCCCATAGTGCTCAGAGCCATTTGAGCCATTTGATTAGTAGTGAAATATATTCAAGTCCCATTTTTGCCCAATTTTTGACCAGAAACAATGGTCGAGATCATTAGTTTGCCAACAGGTCACTCCATGCTGCCACGCATAAAAACACAGCCGTCACCCTTCACGATCAATATTTTTTCTTCATCTGTAAAACAACACGAACATTATTTTTTAATTATAACTATACTTTCCTTTGGAAAAAAATGATGTACTGCCCATGCAGATTAACTATTTAATTACATGTTCGTTTCTTTTTTAAAAAGTCACAATCATAAAAGCATTTCAAATTTTGTTACCAGTTTCGATCAGCCAGTGGTCTTCAACATCTTACTATCAACAGACAAATGGTTGATGTCCAACTACTGTAGCCTTTAGTTACGTCAACAATGAGAACGTTACGTCACTGTTTGAAATATTCTCGTGTGTACGATTTTATTTTTGTTTTAAAATTGCGTAGGTGGTTACAATTATTTAGGATTGCTCCACTGAACATTAGTCTCTCATCCGCTTTTGGTACAACTGGTTTCCTGAGACTATTTCGCCGTTGCTACCGCTTCCAGTGATTTATCCTCAATAGTGTAATCGAATAGCAACGGATGATTTATTTCCGTTACCAATCTTTACGCCGAAAGTCGATCGTCTGAAGTACTTCAGTTTTCTTGCATTGTCATTTTCGTATTTACGGCATTATCACCCGGGAACAGCTTCAAGATGTTACCTACTAACTTTCTACCGCGTAAAAGGTTTAATTGCAGTCGTTGAATGCAAGAAATACAGCTTTGACCATTCATATCTTCAAATAAGTATCTAAAACCACTTACTTTGGCCCAGAAAGGTGCTCATTTTTGAGAAACACACCTTTTCAACAACTTGCTAGCAACAATAAAAGTTTAGCCACCAGTAAAGTTCAGTCTAAGATGAGCCAAAAGGACTTACTAGTGGCCAACTTCTTATACTACCCTAATGGATTTCTAAGTAGAACCCGCTGATGTTACTGTTTGATATCAAATAATGCGGGTATTAGTTGAATGTGACTTTCTTAAAAATTCGGTGCAGACATGTGATCATTGTGTAAAACTTCTGTAAAACGATTTTTCTATATTCTGATAAATGGCGACAATAGCCTAATCATTATCAAAATGGTTCAAATGGATCTGAGCACTATGGGACTAAACTTCTGAGGTCATCAGTCCCCTAGAACTGAGAACTACTTAAACCTAACTAACCTAAGGACATCACACACACCCATGCCCGAGGCAGGATTCTAACCTGCGACGCAGCGGTCGCGCGGTTCCAGACTGTAGCGCCCAGAACCGCTCGGCCACCGCGGCCGGCTAATCATTATCACATGCACCTCAGCATACTGAATATTTACACGTTTTGCTGCAATTTCCTCATCAGCTTTTAAACGAAAGTACGTTTAAGATTTTTCTGACTTATTCCGCATCATTGAAAACCATTTCACTTGGGATCTGTGGAGGGTGCATTAGCTTCTTCATCTGCAAATCTTTATAGTATGTTCATGTTCACTAGCAAGATCTAAATCCTGGGAGGTCTACTTGCTATGGATCTACTGGAAGGAAAAGTACATCTAATTTTATCCGCATGTCGAAATGCTCGTGTAAAAAATCCAACACAGTGTTTGCAGTATGTGGCGTTGCTCCATCTTGCATGAACCACTGCGTGTTGAACGGCAAGGCAGTAGCAAGAAGCTGTGGAATGAAGCTATTGCGAAGTATGCTCAAATAACGCTCGCTGTTCACAGTTTCTTCAAAGAAAAAGGGTCCAATAAGTCCGCGACTGGACATTGCTGCCCACGCTGTAATCCTCGGAGCATAATGTTGTCGTTCATGAAGCGCTTGTCGGTTTTCAGTGGCCAAAAAGCGTACATTTTGTTTGTTAACCACACCGTCTAAATTAAAATGCGCCTCGCCTGAAAACCAAACGTTGTTGAGAGTTTCTTCCCTATCCTTCACTCACTGAGCAAACAGTAGTCTCTGCTGCTTGTGTTCTTCAGTGAGCTTCTGTGCACAGGTCATCTTGTATGAGTACATATGGAGGTCACTTTTAATAATGCTTTGAACGGAGCGTCTGGATATTCCCAGTTGCCTTTCTAGACGATTTCCCAGGATTTGTCTGTACAGCAACTCGTACCGATTCAATATTCTCCGGCGAAGAAGCAGGCTTAGGCCGAGGTCGTTTCGCTTCCAATACTGTTCCTTCCTGTACAAATTTGTCGTACAACCTGTGGATGGCCTTCTTGCAAGGGGCCCATCTTGTGTTAAAATGTTGTCGAAAACGCCTCTGAGTCACAACAGGGCTTTTAGTTTGATCAAAAAGTAACACAATTGCAGATCGTTGCTGTGTCGTCAGTCTTCCATTGTCAGCCATTGCTGCTTACTAGTCTCCTAGTGCCAGTATCGTGAATTACACGTCATTTCGTAACTCATTTGTTTTTCCAAGCTCTGCTAGTACTACTGTAGAGATCCCAGCGGGATATCTAATGTGCGTCGTAAATTGTGAAAGAAACAATTGGTAACACATTTCGTGCGCCACCCTGTATGATGTCAAGGGTATAATTGTTGGCTGTCTTATCTCAGGGAGGGTGCCACAAAAACACTGAAAGAACTGAAATGGCAGACACTGGAAGACAGATGCAAACTATCTACTGAACATCTACTTAGAAGGTTCGTAGAACCAACTGTAAGTGACAAATCTGGGAATGTACAACAATCTCCTAATCGCTGCTATAGGGATCTCGAAGGCGAGGCTGGACTAATTACGTCACGCATAGAGGCATTCAAGCAATCACTCTTCCCACGACGCATGCACGAGGGAGGGGGGGGGGGGAGGGGCGGGAACACCGTGATAGCTGGTATAATGGGACGTATGCAGTTCCAGTGGTTATCAGAGTACATATGTAGATGTAGATCTAGATGATTGGGTTAAACCAGGGCTTCCCAACGTGTGGTCTGTGGACCCCTTAGGGTCCGCGGGCTCTTTCTGGGGGAACCGCGGCCACCCTTCACCAAATCGTGTAAAATAATGAGTAAAATTATTGAATAAAAATGTGAAAATCAAATTCATCACTATTTTTTTCGTGTGAAAAAAATGTATACTTTTACTTCAGGTTGTATTCCCAAGCAGCCTTTGCGGTTCCTAAGTGAGAACGCATACGCAGTTAAGTGCTGGAAAATCCGGCTTCTCTGATCGACTGTTTCGCAACAATACAGGGGTCGTCTGCGCGCTGGTTCACGGCGCTAGATGCGCTGAAACCTTTTACGCATGCGCGGAGCGAGTTTTGTTGACCAATCACGGCACTCGCTGGCACGTATGAGGCCCCAGGCATCATTAAATGTTAAACTTGCTTTGTCAGTGCACTACCTATTTCATAATTCGATTTTTGACTTTCAAGTTGTTTTCATTCATCTCTAAACCATGATGGGGGGGGGGGGGGAGGGGGGAGTCATTGGGAACATGGCACTTGCATTAGGAAGCTTTCAGTCCCCATGGGTTTCACTCTGAAATTTAAAGTTACTGTGCTCTTAACTGACTAGGGGTCCGCCATGGATTTTCGACTGAAGAAGGAGTCCACCAGCTGAAAAGGTAGGGAAGCCCTGGGTTAAACAATATGTGACGAGACCAGACGCTTTTCTGTGACCCCAGAAAAGCAGGCAACCCGCATGACAGAGAGGGGTTTTAGCCCACTTCATCCTGCCTCCACTAGCTAGCAGCTTCTTTTATCTCTTTGTTTCTCTCTCTCTCTTGAGCTCTCTCCTGCAGACGCTCGACACATGTCGCGACCAGTAACACGCAAAGCCTTTTGTCCCACAGGCGTCGGTCGTTCGTCGCAGAATAACTGATGGACGGGAGCCGGGTCGATATCGATATCGATTGCCAGCGAAGGAAACGCGGCCGCTTGTGGCTCCCCGCCGGTACAGTTGTGGAGCGGGCGCCGCCCCCGCGATTCGCAATTTACTGCGGCCGTATTTCAGTGCCCGGGAGACGGAGGCGCCGCGCATGCGCTTCTCGGTCCAAATTACGCCGCCCGGGCCGAATGGCAGCTAGGCAGGCGCGCCGACTGCTCCAGTGTCGCGGCTCCGCGTTACCAGCGGAGGGGAGATTTATTAACCGCCGGGCGCAGATAAATTACAAAAGAAGCAAAGAAGCGCCGCCGCACTCGGCGCGCCTGCGGCGGACGCGGCGCGCGGATGACAAAGTGCGCCCCGCATGTCTGACGTACCGGGGATAGTGAATCCTCCCAACAAATACTGCAGCTCCCTTGCTAATTTGTGCTAAAAACGTACTCGTCTCTTTCTCTCTCCGAATTTAATCATAGAATGCATGTACCCACTTTTGCGAAACGGCCACCAAATAAAATGGCCTTTATGAACGAAGAGCACATGTGTTGTGTAGTGAAATGGCTTCGTGGAATGATACACAGGTGAGTCACTAACTGTTGCGCACTCCCCCTCCCCCCTATATATATATATATATATATATATATACAGGGTGTTACAAAGAGATACGGCCAAACTTTCAGGAAACATTCCTCACACACAAAAAAAGAAAATATGTTATGTGGACATGTGTCCATAAACGCTTACTTTCCATGTGAGAGCTCATTTTATTACTTCTCTTCAAATCACTATAATCATGGAATGGAAACACACACCAACAGAACGTACCAGCGTGACTTCAAACACTTTGTTACAGGAAATGTTCAAAATGTCCTCCGTTAGCGAGGATACATGCACCCAACCTCCAACGCATGGAATCCCTGATGCGCTGATGCAACCCTGGAGAATGCACTATTGTATCTCAGCCGTCCACAATACGAGCACGAAGAGTCTCAACATTTGGTACCGGGGTTGCGCAGACAAGAGCTTTCAAATGTCCCCATAAATGAAAGTCAAGAGGGTTGAGGTCAGGAGAGCATGGAGGCCATGGAATTGGTCCGCCTCTACCAATCCATCGGTCACCGAATCTGTTGTTGAGAAGCGTACGGACACTTCGACTGAAATGTGCAGGAGCTCCATCGTGCATGAACCACACGTGTCGTACTTGTAAAGGCACATGTTCTAGCAGCACAGGTAGAGTATCCCGTATGAAATCATGGCGGTGTATCGAGGAAGTACAGTACATACTGACGAAACTAAAAAGAGGTCTAACATGGAAATTAAGCGTATCCGGACACATGTCCACATAACATCTTTTCTTTATTTGTGTGTGAGGACTGTTTCCTGAAAGTTTGGCCGTACCTTTTTGTAACACCCTGTATACAGGGTGGTCCATTGGTAGTGACCGGGCCAAATATTTCACGAAATAAGCGCCAAACGAAAAAACTACAAAGAACGAAACTCGTCTAGCTTGAAGGGGGAAACCAGATGGCACTATCGTTTGCCCGTTACATGGCGCTGCCATAGGTCAAACGGATGTCAACTGCGTTTTTTTAAAATAGGAACCCCCATTTTTTATTACATATTCGTGTAGTACGTTAAGAAATATGAATGTTTTATAGTTGGACCACTTTTTTCGCTTTGTGATAGATGGCGCTGTAATAGTCATAAACTTATGGCTCACGATTTTAGACGAACAGCTGGTAACAGGTAGGTTTTTTAAATTAAAATACAGAACGTAGATACGTTTGAACATTTTATTTCGGTTGTTCCAATGTGATACAGGTACATTTGTGAACTTATCATTTCTGAGAACGCATGCTGTTACAGCGTGCTGATCTATAAATACCACATTAATGCAATAAATGCTCAAAATGATGTCCGTCAACCTCAATGCATTTGGCAATACGTGTAACGACATTCCTCTCAACAGCGAGTAGTTCGCCTTCCGTAATGTTCGCACATCCACTGTCAATGCGCTGACGCATGTTGTTAGGCGTTGTCGGTGGATCACGACAGCAAATATCCTTCAACTTTCCCCACAGAAAGGAATCCGGGGACGTCAGATCCGGTGAACGTGCGGCCATGGTATGGTGCTTCGACGACCAATCCACCTGTCATGAAATATGCTATTCAATACCGCTTCAACCGCACGGGAGCTATGTACCGGACATCCATCATGTTGGAAGTATATTGCCATTCTCTCATGCAGTGAAACATCTTGCAGTAATATCGGTAGAACATTACGTAGGAAATCGGCATACATTGCACCATTTAGATTGACATCGATAAAATGGGGCCAATTATCCTTCCTCCAATAATGCCGCACCATACATTAACCAGCCAAGGTCGCTGATGTTCCACTTGTCGCAGCCATCGTGGATTTTCCGTTACTCAATAGTGCATATTACGCCGGTTTACGTTACCGCTGTTGGTGAATGACGCTTCGTGGCTGAATAGAACATGTGTAAAAAATCTGTCATCGTCCCATAATTTCTCTTGTTCCCTGTGGCAGAACTGTACACGACGTTCAAAGTCGTCACCATGCAATTCCTGGTGCATAGAAATATACGGGTGCAGTCGATGTTGATGTAACATTCTCAACACCGACGTTTTTGAGATTCCCGATTCTCGCGCAGTTTGTCTGCTACTGATGTGCGGATTAGCCGCGACAGCAGCTAAAACGCCTACTTGGGCATCATCATTTGTTGCAGGTCGTGGTTGATGTTTCACATGTGGCTGAACACTTCCTGTTTTCTTAAATAACGTAACTATCCGGCGAACGGTCCGGACACTTGGATGATGTCGTCCAGGATACTGAGCAGCATACATAGCACACGCCCGTTGGGCATTTTGATCACAATAGCCATACATCAACACGATATCGACCTTTTCCGCTATTGGTAAACGGTCCATTTTAACACGGGTAATGGATCAAGAAGCAAATACCGTCCGCACTGGCGGAATGTTACGTGACACCACGTACTTATACATTTGTGACCATTACAGCGCCGTCTATCACAAAGCGAAAAATGTGGTCCAACCAAAACATTCGTACTTCTTTACGTACTACACGAATATGTAATAAAAATGAGGGTTCTTGTTTAAAAAAAACACAGTTGATTTTCGTTTGAGCTATGGCAGCGCCATCTAACGGGCCAACCGTAGCGCCATCTGGTTTTCCCCTTCAAGCTAGACATGTTTCGTTCTTTGTAGTTTTTTCGTTTGATGCTTATTTCGTGAGATATTTGGCCCGGTCACTATCAATGGACCACACTGTGTGTGCGTGTGTGTATGTGTGTGTGTGTGTGTGTGTGTGTGTGTGTGTGTCTGTGTGTGGGTGAAGATGGTCAGAAACAGTCGGAAAATCTGGGCAGGTTGTGCTCAGAAATAGTTGCTGGTAAAAAATTGCGGTATATTGCGCCATTTCCTATTTAATTAGCACTGAAGGTATCCAACCAGACCGTTGAACGCGCAAATTCAACCAGCCTGCTAGAGACATTGTTTTTCGTTTGATATCCTCAAACTGAACAAACTTATCTTTTACTCACTTATCTTAAATTTATCACTTCCGTAAGGGCGCATTTTTACCGCTAATGAGCTTTTGAACAAATGGTAACTCACGGACCCACAGATGTCCGTGCATTCCCACGTTCTAGCGCGAGTAAGTGCTTGAATCTGTGCACACGATGGCCTGGTTGACTAAAGTCAATCCTGATTGAATCCGAAATCACGTACGTATCAAAATTTTTTCTTAACAATAATTTATCAGCACAATCTATCCTGCAACACCCTTACAAGCTTTGTCCGTCAGTGTACAATGTCACGTTTGTTGCCCAAGCGGTGTCCTAGCGGTAGGCAGCAAGCAGCGCCTATAACTTCCACTCCCCGTGACGTCGTTGGATAACGTTTTCCGGACATAGGTTTCCCTATTCGATTTGTTTCTCAACACACCCTTTGCAACACACTGAAGTTTTTCAGAACGTTTCTGGGACACCCTGTCTTTCGGCATGTTTGGTTTAACTTGGAACAACAAAATACCTCGAAAAATACCTATTGTATGAAATAAATGTTTAAGATGAAAAATAATATTTTGAAAGAGGACAGCCATCGATGCTAAAATTGGCCACCGCTAACCTCTCCAAATCCGCCATTCGGGAGGGGATCACCTTCTTATTTTCAAGTAGAAACCAAACTTTTTTATTGCAGATTCGGATTGTACCTCAAAAAATATCTAGGGTTTATTAGACACAATATTTTTCATTCTTGGCAGACGGCGCCGCAATCGGCGCGAGAATTACGGGGGTTGGACGGACTAACATACCAAAATCATACACCCTGATGGTGAGACTCGAGAGAGCTCAACAAAATCAAATATCCTGATGCTTGGGGACTCACCGAAATCAAACCCGAAATGAACAAAAACCTACGTTACGTTAAAACTACGTTACATGTAGCTTATTTGCCAGATTTTTAATTGTCTAAACTTAAAAGTCCTAGTGTACATTCAAATTTGCAAAATCCTCGTGATTTCGGTGAGCCGCTACACCATCAAGATGCTTGATTTCACTGTCCCCCCTCAAATCTCAACAACAGAATGACTGGTTTCAGTGTGTACTCTCGTACCTATTACAGCGCCTTCTATCACTAATAGAAAAAGAGGTTTCACATGAACTCGAAGTACTTTTGGCGTAGAAACAGAATCTACAATAAAAAAGGGGGTTCCACCTCGAAAATAGAAAAGTTAGCCCTCATCGGGGGGGGGGGGGGGGGGGTTATGGGATGGCCAGTTTTAGAACAGACAGATATCCATTCGTTACGTTATTTTGATACGATGCGATTTTTTTGGAGGTATTTATTTCTTCTAAATTTCTGACATACACCCTGTATACACATCCTCCAGTCACATTTACTTGGCCACCTACTGCAATCCTCAATAACTACCTTTTGCAGTGCATACCAATGCGAGATGTACAGAAAGAAAGTCAGTGATGTTCTACAACGCAACGACGGGGATGTGGAGCTTTAGTGACTCCGTTACCGTGGCCAGCTGCGCTAAGTTTCTAGGTCGAGGATGCATGGAGTGAACAGCCCGATCAAGGTGGTCCCACAAATTCCCCACTGGGTTTAAATCTGGAGAGTTGGTGACCAGGGGAGAACTGTAAAGTCATCCTGGTGCTCTTCCAACAACGCACGTACACTTCGAGCTGTGTGTCATGTTGCAATGTCCTACAGGTAGACGTCATGGTGCCGAGGAGAAAAATTCCATCAGACCATAAAGCTTATTTCTCAGGTCTGAACCCTTCCGACGATTGTTACAGTTGTTTCCTTTCTATTCGATGGAGAATAAAACGTGACTCATCTGAAGAGGCCACCTGTTGCCAAGCAGTGGAAGTTTGGTTGCGCTGTTGGCGTGCCAAGTCCAGCCTTAGTCGCCGATGAACAGTAGTAAGCGTGGGTGCATGAACCAAACGCCTGCTGCAGACACCATACGCAGCAATATTGAGGGGGTGCTATTGGTAACCGCTCGGTTGATCTCCAAGTAGTTTGCTCAACAATTGCGCGTCTATTCGCCCGTACCCAAGTCCACAGCAGTCCTTGGAGGAGGAGATTAGTGTTTAACGTCCCGTCGACAACGAGGTCATTAGAGACGGAGCGCAAACTCGGGTGAGGGAAGGATGGGGAAGGAAATCGGCCGTGCCCTTTCAAAGGAACCATCCCGGCATTTGCCTGAAGCGATTTAGGGAAATCACGGAAAACCTAAATCAGGATGGCCGGAGACGGGATTGAGCCGTCGTCCTCCCGAATGCGAGTCCAGTGTGCTAACCACTGCGCCACCTCGCTCGGTACAGCAGTCCTTGACTCCTATCATGCATGGCCTGTGGTGCACCAAAGTTTCGCCGGCGCTGGTGTTGGACAGCTTCATTTTGCTACGCACGGTCTACCTTCACCATGGCGGCACGCAAACAATGTACAAACTTACTCATTTTGGAATTGCTTCGACCCTTGGCCTGAAAACCAACGATCATGCCGTTTTGGACATGTAAATCGCTCTGTTACTGCATTAAAAGAACGACTGCACTGTTTTCCACGTCCCCCCGACAAGCTAAACGCACTGATGAGCCAAAACATTATGACCACATGGGAACGAAGTGCTTCGCGACGGCACTTATATGTAAAACATTCTCGGTATTCTTGCCGCGTCAGTTCTGGATAAAATCTCGATCTTTCGACGATTATCTCCATCGTCATCGTCAGGAGCTGACCGTCTTCACTGCTGCTGTAGTAGACTCGTGTTCAAAACGCCTCTCTTCTGAGCAGGATGATGGAAACTCTGTGCATTCAGGTATAAATCGGTATGCGTCGGCTTACGGTATACAGAGCGTTCCCATGAGACTTATTGTCAGTGCAATTGATTCTCCTACTTATAAGCTGGCCAAATACCTAACAAAGTCGATGATCCCTATAGTCGGCCGGTGTGAACATCACATCAAAAACTCCCAGATGTTCATTGAGAAAACCAAAGAGATTAGAGTTGGTCCAAATGACATTTTAGTCAGCTTGGATGTGGTATCCCTGTTCACAAAAGTTCCTGTGAAGGACACTTTGAAAATGCTGGCGGATCTTTTTCTTCCTGAAACTATAAAGTTGTTCCGGCACGTGAGGACGACCACCTAATTCTTGAATGGTAACAAATTTAATGAAATGAGAGAAGGTATGGCGATGGGCTCTCCGTTGTCTCCATCACTGGCTAACTTTTTTATGGAGAATTTTGAAGAGTGTGCATTAAATTCGGCTCCCCTCCGTCCATCCTTATTTTATCGTTACGTTGGCGATACATTTATCGTTACGGCGCAGAAGCTCTCGAACAATTCATGGAACACATGAACAGCATACATTCGAACATCCAGTTCACTGTCGAGATGGAGAAAGAAGGCAGACTGCCTTCCTTAGACGTTTTAGTACAACGACAGGCGGACGGGCGTCTTGGGCACTCTGTATACCGTAAGCCGACGCATACCGATTTATACCTGAATGCACAGAGTTTCCATCATCCTGCTCAGGAGAGAGCCGTTTTGAACACATTGGTATACAGAGCCAAAACTGTTTCTGACGAGGACCACTTAAGGCCCGAGATCAACCAACTGAAGAAGGTGTTCCGAAATAATGGCTATGGTGCACGCGATATAAAAGCAGCGTTCTCCAAAAGAAGGAAACGTGAAAATGCTGCAACCTCACAGGATAAAACACCGATTTCGGTTCCTCCTTTTTGTGGCGCGATTTCCAGCAAAATAGGAAGAGTCCTGCGTAGACGAGGTATAAGATCGATTTTCCGTCCTCCTAAGAAAATTAAGGAGATGATGCGCCCTGTTACGGACAATTTCGGCCTGAGTGTGGAAGGAATTATATAGGTCAGACGATGCGTACCGTTTCCGACCGCTGTGCAGAACACCAACGCCATATTAAAAATAGAGAACTAGAGAAATCGGCAATTGCGGAGCACAGCCTCAAGAACAAATATAAAATATTGTTCGATGAAACTAAAATTCTGTCCCATGCCTCCACATACTGGGATTCTTTTATTAAGGAAGCTGTTGAAATAAGAATGAGCCAAAATAACTTTAACCGCGATAGCGGATACCATCTGAGCTGTGCATGGAAACGAGCGCTTGATGTAGAGAAGCAGCAGAGACGTTCCTTCCAAGGTTTACGTTCCAACGGAAGCGGTGGCGCCTCCGGCGCACACAGTGACACCGTCTGCGACAGCAGTACGTAATCGCCGACCAATCATAAGCCGACCAATCAGAAGCCGTCTTCGGTCTTTAGAGAGGCTACTACAGCAGCAGTGAAGATAGTCAGCTCCTGACGATGACGATGGAGGTAATCGTCGAAAGCTCGAGATTTTATCCAGAACTGACGCGGCAAGAATACCGAGAATGTTTTATATATTATGACCACCTGCTTAACAGCTTATTTCTCCGTCTTTGAAACGAAGTACATCATTGATTCTGCATGCCAGGGATCCGACAGTTTGTTGGTAACTTTGTGCGGGTGCTTGGCATTAGATGTCTACGCACAGGTCATGCAATTCGCGTAAATAACGTCTAACACGTGTGTGACTCTTTCTGATCTATTACCCTACCACAGCTACGCAACGACACTCTGTGAGTGTTTTAGGAATTTGGTGTTGAACCTATGGCCTGCAAGGTAGGAAGATACCCTCTCACACATGCAGAGTTCAGAAGAGTGCAGCAGTAGAGACAGTGATGAAATCAGACAATGATATCAAAGTCGGTTCTACTACAGTCAATAAAAGGAAACATTATCGTTAACAGAAATAAGTGTATGGGTTCAGGCGTAACTACAGGGTGGCGCACGATATGTGTTACCAATTGTTTCTTTCACAATTTACGACGCACATTAGATATCCCGCTGGGTTCTCTACAGTAGTACCAGCAGAGTTTGGAAAAACAAATGAGTTACGAAATGACTTGTAATTCACGATACTGCCGCTAGGAGACTACTAAGCAGCAATGGCTGACAATGGAAGACTGACGACACGGCAACGGTAGGCAATTGTGTTACTTTTTCATGAAACTAAAAGCCCTGTTGTGACTCAGAGGCGTTTTCGACAACAGTTTAACACACGATGGGTCCCTTGCAAGAAGACTATCCACAGGTTGTACGATAAATTTGTACAGGAAGGAACAGTATTGGAAGCGAAGCGACCTCAGCCTAAACCTGTTTGTTCGCCGGGCAATATTGAAGCGGTACGTTTTGCTGTACAGATAAGTCCCGGGAAATCGTGTCGAAAGGCAGCATTGCAACTGGGAATATCCAGACGCTCCGTTCAACATTCTTAAAAGTGACCTACATACGTACCCATACAAGATGACCTGTGCACAGAAGCTCACTGAAGAACACAAGCAGCAGAGACTACTGTTTGCTCAGCGGGCGGAGGATAGGGAAAAAACTCTCAACAACGTTTGGTTTTCAGACGAGGTGCATTTTCATTTAGACGGTGTGGTTAACAAACAAAATGTACGCTTTTGGGCCACTGAAAACCCAAAGGTACTTCATGAACGACAGCATTATGCTCCGAGGATTACAGTGTGGGCAGCAATTCCCAGTCACGGACTTATTGGACCCTTTCTCTTTGAAGAAACTGTGTACAGCGAGCGTTATTTGAGCAATAGCTTCATTCCACAGCTTCTTGCTACTGCCTTGCCCTTCAACATGCAGTGGTTCAAGCAAGATGGAGCAAGGCCACATACTGCAAACACTGTGTTGGAGTTTTTAGACGAGCATTTCGACATGCGGATCATTTCACTCAGGTTTCCAGGTGGCTTCAATGACGGACAAAATTGGACCCCCAATAGTCCAGACCTCAATCCATGTGACTTTTTTCTTTGGGGGGATACCTAAAGGAAAAAATTTTCCCGAAACGTCCACGTGATTTAATGTAGCTCAGAAGACTTATTCTTCAAGCTTGCAGTGAAATTACGGAAGACATGTGCCGTAGTGTAATCACTAACTTCAGTGTTCGTTTGAAGGAAGTTAGGAAACGAAATGGTGGACATATTGAGCATGTGCTGAGTTAGAACAAATCTCCATGGACGGCTCTTCATTGTAGTATATGTTCCTTTCAGACTGTATTGACAATAACGTTTATATTCAAAAACAAAATGGTAACACACGTTTCGTGCCCCACCCTGTATATGTTAGCAAAAAATGAAAACCTTAGATTTTCGTTATGACTTCATGCTATAAGAATGTTAGCAAAATCACGTACAGGATGGTAAAATATTGATACTGGCTTTTCAAAACGGTGAAGCGAAATTCCTAACTAATATAAGATTCTTTAATGTTAAGATGGTTGATGACCATGTTAGTGGTCGATAAAAAATACAAAAAAATTGAATACATTTGGGGTCAGAGACATCAATTACGCTAAAACGTACAGTTAAAATACCCAAGGTTGAATGGGGGTCAGTAAAGAGCAATCAAAAAGAAGTACACAATTAAAACTATACACAACTCTACAGTGGCTGATCAGTCCTTTTTATTAGATCAGAAATCTCGCGTTTCTGCTTCAATTAGGGCCGACAATCGTGAATATGTTTAATTACAGGTCATGGTTGAATGTACAAAAAAATAGGAGAGACGGAGACGACAACAGTTCTGAGTGTCACTTAAATATCACTTGCTGGCGTGGCGCGAGCGCGAGTGTGTGTACCTTGTGTCGGCGGCTGTCAGCGAGAGCTGTGAAGCTGAGAATCTATTCAAAATCTCTCTCGACTCCTAGTTAATTCCTAACTAAATTAATTTACATGGTACACGCTATTTGGCTGGAATAGTATGTACACCATTGCCCTCAAATTGCTTGCAAGCATTGTCAGTGCTCGGTGCGATTCTCTGTACTATGAGACCTTGCAGTTTAGCTCCTTACGAGCTAAAATGAGCCAGTGGACAAGTGTTTACATAATGACTCTCACAGTCATCTCAGTGCAGTGCAAGTCGCCTTGCTAAATCACTCGACGATTTTCTGCAAGAGAAGAGCCAATTAGTCTGCCTGCAATTTGCCTATATCAAAACTGGTGGCCACATGTTTTCTTTCTGGCCGATCAGGGCGTTCGTACTTGTTATGACTCCATCCACTAGAGTTTTTTGTAGCCTATCACAGGTGTCGTTTCCTTCGTAGGGCAAACTTCTGCTACGTAATATTGAGAAAAACGGCTTTCTCTTTCATGCCAGTTTTAATTCAGGTGGCCACAATGAGTCACCAATGTTTTGAGTTGGGTTTCTCCAGATTTTTTATCTGGGATCTGCCGCAATGTTCTTATAGAAAGGATTTCTGAAAGGTTGTCATTAAAGCAGGTACAAGGGCTGCTTTTGCTGGTGGCCTACACAGTGCTAGTGACGTCTGATTGTGTCCGCTAGGTATCCTGTGACGAGACTTTTTTAGCTGCAGGGGACGGCGTGCCATCGTAAAATTCTGCTGTGCCTCAGATCTGCGTCTCGTAGGTTGGGTCGGGGAAATTACTTGCATGCAATTTATTGTGTGATTGTTAATGGTTTATATTCACGAAATGCTGGCTTATTTATTACATCCGCATATTAATAAAATTTGTTCAATTTCGTGTAACTATGTCATGTGACCTATCAAGTTAGCCGGAATTGTTTCAGGAATTCTATGTAAGGTGTGTTATTTGTTCGACTCTTTACAAACGAGCCGCTGATTTGCGTACCAGATAATGGCGCCCCGAAGCGAACCTGCTGGGTTCCATAGGATTTAAATCAGGCGACTTTCGTCGCTGCGACATTAATATGATTTCACTATAATGCTTCACAAACAATTGTAGCACTATTCTGTCTCAGAGACATGGACAGTTATACTGCTGATAGATTAGTAGACATCGCCATCGGGGAAGACATCAAGCATGAAGTGATTAGGTGGTTCGTAGCTGTCAGTGTATCTTTGACTACTGCCACACGGCCTATGGAAACGAAGGAGATCGTCTTCCATGGCATTTTGCTGTTCCCATGAACCTGCATCCATGGTGCGCTTCATGTTTCAAGCCGCCGTTCACCTTCATAACGGCGTTTGTCGAAACGAACTGCGACCAAGTTTAGCGAAAATGTCATTCACCTGAAGAGCCGACATGTCTGCATTGATAGGTAGTCAAATCCCTACCGTCCCCTGCCCTTTGCAGTCGTAACTGTCGTTGCGTCAAAATGTGAGCACATAGGGGTAGTCTGCTGCAGACCTCCATGTGCAGCAATGTATGAAGAGCAGTCTCCTCTGGAACACTTGTGCTTGCACTAGCTTTATGCTCTTTCGGCACGGATGCCGCAGATAATCATATGTCATACTTTAAAGAGAAGACAAGCCTCCGAACCTACATTCTGTGTAGAGTTGTGGGCGTCCAACCATTTAGCACCTGGTTCTTTCACTGTCCTTCTAACTCTTTCCGTAGATGCTCACGACAGTAGCACTGGAACATTCAACCAGTTTCGCCTTTTTCGGGATATTTGTTAACAGGCTCTATGTAATAATAATCTGCCCTTCGCAAAAGTCATTTATCTCACAAGGGGAGGCCGCCAATTGTGAAATTCATATTCGATTCATACTGCGCATAATAAAAGCTCATGGCCAGAGGTGTAATGTGGCAAAGCACCAAGATGCACTTCTCAGCCGTTGTCGAGAAAATCGACAGTTAAAAGAAACCATTGCGGTGAAATACTCACTACAATTAATAATTTTCCACAGCGTCGTGGCGCAGCGGTAAGGGCTCGTGTTTGTAATCCGAAGGTCGCCGGATCGAATCTCGCACCATGCAACTTTTTTTTTTTAGTATTTGTTTTTTGTAATTAAAATGTGTGTATAAACACACACACACACACACGCACACACACACACACACACACACACACACACACACACACACATATATATATATATATATATATATATATATATATATATATATATATATATATATATATATATAATTCGGGGCAATCAGTTGCAACAATTATGCATATAATAAGTTGTTGAAAGTCGTTTGTCGTGGAAAAACTGGCGACTTCGAATTTTGTGTAGTGTCGGCAGACTTGCCAACACTACGTACACTAATAGAAAGAGGCGGCCAAGATGCACGCAGGGTGGCGTGAGGTCTGAAACAGGATACGTAATGAATGCTATAAAGAAAAGTACGTAGCTGCTGGAATACTTAACTTTAATCCATCATTTGTATACAGCGTTCTTAATGATACAAGTGAGACTCTCTCTAGATAAATGCAATGTAATGCTAATGGCGCCTTGCTAGGTCGTAGCCATTGACTTAGCTGAAGGCTATGCTAACTAGCTGCTTGGCTAATGAGCGATGCTTCGTCCGTGTAGTCGCTAGCAAAGTCGTCCGTACAACTGGGGCGAGTGCTAGTCGTATCTCGAGACCTGCCTTGTGGTGGCGCTCGGTCTGCGATCACTGACAATGTCGACACGCGGGTCCGACATGTACTAATGGACCGCGGCCGATTTAAAGCTACCACCTAGCAAGTGTGGTGTCTGGCGGTGACACCACATCGAACATAATTATGTTTTCCGCAAACAAAGTTGTATTTCACAAATGTTATTAGTTGTCTTCATAATGTTAACCACGTATAGTTAACGGAAGACGTAGAAACGGTATTCCGAAACGAATACGTATAGCGTAAGTCAAACGTTCGAATTAGAATAGAGACCCCACCCACGAACACAAATTCGCTGTGGCAGGTATGAAATATAAACTCCGTTACTCGCTCGTTACACTTGAAGGACAGATGTTGAATGGGCCGAAACGAGCCGCCGCATAACAGCGTAGTTGCCTGCTAACTTCGAAAGAAGGTAGATGCGGTCCCTAGCGCAACTTATAACATCGTCGAAAATCAGTGCGGACGGGAGAGCTTTGGTACACCCTGTTAAAAAAACGGAAAAATGGAGGCGGTACAATTGGAGAGTGATCCGCCTTCACCAACATGCATAAGCAATTCATTAATAGTAAATATATATTTGAATTACAAAAAACTAATAATAAAAAAAATTGCATGGCGCGAGATTCGATCCGGCGACCTTCGGATTACGAACCGGTGCGCTTATCGCTGCGCTACGACACTATAGAAAACTATTAATCGTAGAGTGTATTTCACCGCAACGGTTTCTTTTAACTGTCGATTTTCTCGACAACGGCTGAGAAGTGCATCTTAGTGCTTTGCCACATTACACCTCTGGCCATGAGCTTTTATTATGCGTGGTATGAATCGAATCTGAATTTCACAATTGGCGGCCTCCCCTTGTCAGTTGATTTTTCCCATGTGCAGCCCATAGCTTCGTTAGGGTGATCCCCCCTCTGTGTCTGCTCCACTTACAAACATTTGTTACCCCTTCAGGTGCCCGAAACGCCACCAGGTGGCATCCAACGTAAGGGTGGGCAGTGACCACAATGTTCTGGGTGTTCAGTGTACACCTTCTTCTGCTGGTGTAGTCAACAGCCGGCTGTGACTGGTTATTACACGATGTCATCGGACACAGGTAGTGCTCACATTAATGTGACTGAACTGTGAATATGCTGGCTAACCACTAAAATTTCAGTACGAGGAAAGGTAGCAAATAACAGGAAATAAAGAATCTGTACTTTCTGTGGACATATGGTATAATAGTAAGAATAGAAGATTAAAATTGGAGTTGATTTTGGGGTATACAGTGTACGAAGGTTAGACAACATAATTGTCAAATGTGGAACCTCGACATTCCATACAGCTTTCAACTCTGCTGTCTGCCAGAGCTCTTCAGTTGTAGTGGGTGGTTTGGGCTGGTGTGTCACTCTGTGACAAATCTTGGCCAGATGTCTTCAGTGGGTGACAGGTCTGGAGAGCGTGATGATGAGAGTAACAGATTGACACTCGCTGCACAGGGTTAGATCAGTACAGCGTAAACAGTATTTTTCTTGTGTTATCTCATTGAAGGATAACGTCGAGGAGGACATGGAGTTACGGTACAGCCACCAGCTTTAACCTGTCGAAACTACAGCAATGTGAACCAGAGGTGATCAGTTTGTGTACGTAATTGCACTCCATAACACTGCACCAGCTGCTGGACCCATATGATTTTCACTGTTTACAAGATGGTTCAAATGGATCTGAGCACTATGGGATTTAACATCTGAGGTCTTCAGTCCTCTAGAACTTAGAACTACTTAAACCTAACTAGCCTAAGGACATCACACACGTCCATGCACGAGGCAGGATTCGAACCTGCGACCGTAGCGGTCACGCGGTTCCAGACTGAAGCGCCTAGAAACGCTCGGCCACAGCGGCCGGCTCATTGTTTTCAAATGTGGATACGTAGATGGTGATGGTGTATGTACGACCGGCACTCGTAGGTAAAGACGAAGTGGTGCGTCTCCTGTGTCCAGTATTTTCACGTCTGGAACACCAGTGTCAGAGTACCTCTCTCTAAGCTGCCGTCTCCAGGGAAGCCACAACAATCGTTGGTCAGCTGGTGTTCACGCTGCGCTGGTTGTCGCCGGCTGTGCATTTACGCTGTAAATGACGGCCCTGCGGACGATATTTCAGTCCTGTTGGGCGCTATTCATTTAGGACAGCTGAGATTTGCATGGTTTGAATAATGTCATCGTGAACGCATTGCATCCATATACACATGAATCTGGGATCCACCAACGAGAGCAGCAACATCGCGGAGCGGTAAACAACGTTCTTGATAGGCTAACATCCTGTCGTTCTCAAATACTTGCTGGTAGGCGTTTCTGACACGAGGAGTAACCCGATCTTCTCACGAACATAGAACATTCAAATGTGCTCTCTAAATAAGAAGCCCATTGCATAACCTTTCGTTATAAGCAGAATGTAGAGTGGGCTGTTCCTATTCACATCGTGCGGTTGTGCTGAAATGCCAATCGCGTGCATAGTGAGCGCTTCCCTCTCCAACTCTGTACATGGAAGGTGTCGTAAGGTCTGGCAGGAGCCCTCGGTTAGTTTATCAGCAGTCGAGTGGGACAGCGTCTCTTCGAAATCGAAGGGTCATCGCCGTTTAGCTAGTCCGCTTGCTATCGGCGTTGTGGTGTTCATATTTATTATCCTCAGTAATGCACTACCGTTCCGTTCGTCATTTTATTTATTGCTGTGGCTATCTTTCTGGTTTTGATTCTGGTTATTACTGTGGCTTCTTTCTATTATGGTTCTTAAAAATGTTGAAAATAAAGAATACCGTAAACTGTGTTTTTCAATAGGAGTGGGTGAGTAAGTACTTTTTGTAGACAATTCCGATGAAAAACCTCGGTGTTTCAGGATTAAAAAATGCTTGAGTCTAAACAAAACTAATAATCTTGCTTCACATTTCTCATAGGCGATACTCTGATGGTCAAGGGCGCCCTTAAAAAAAAGAGGGACAAAAGCTGCATAAATCATCAAATCTTAAAGAAAGAGTTTAACTCAACGCATGTCGGTTGCTTAAAATTAGCAAAAGCTTAGAAATGCTTGCCGGCCGCTGTGGCCGAGCGGTTCTAGGCGCTTCAGTCTGGAACCGCGCTGCTGCTACGGTTGCAGGTTCGAATCCTGCCTCGGGCATGGATGTGCGTGGTATCCTTAGGTTAGTTAGGTTTAAGTAGTTCTAAGTCTAGGGGACTGATGACCTTAGGTGTCCAGTCCCATAGTGCTCAGAGCCATATGAACCATTTGAATGCTTCTGAGACAGCTTACTCGTCAAAAATATCTGCAATAGGAATAAAAAAGCATTTTGTCATGTCTTAACGGATATTAATGGATTTCGATGTAAACTGCATTGTTGAAATTACACTCAAAGAAGGAAGATTTGTGTTACTTCCTGAACTGCTGTGGTGTCACCGCCAGACACCACACTTGCTAGGTGGTAGCTTAAATCGGCCGCGGTCCATTTAGTACATGTCGGACCCGCGTGTCGCCACTGTGTGATCGCAGACCGAGCGCCACCACAAGGCAGGTCTCGAGATACGGGATAGCACTCGCCCCAGTTGTACGACGACATTGCTAGCGACTATACGGACGAAGCCTTTGTCTCATTTGCCGAGAGACAGTTAGAATAGCCTTCAGCTAAGTCCATGGCTACGACCTAGCAAGGCGCCATTAGCCTTACATAGTTTGATAGTTATCGTATGAAATGTCTCATCAAGAACGTTGTAAACCAACAAAGAATAAAAGTTAAGTATTCGTGGAGCTGCATACTTTTCTTATTAGAATTCACTACTTATCCTGTTCCAGAATTCACGCCAGTCGGCGTGTGTGTACGCGTGCCTTTCTTTCGGCTACCCGTCACTGTGGACTGGCTGCCTTGTCAGTCCACTACAGCTGCTGTGAATTGAAACAAGAATACATGGAACTAAAGTTTCCGGAATGTACTGCCATTATTAGTGAAGTCTCCAATGTATTCCACAGTGGTTTTAAAGATCTCAGACGTACAGAACCAGATATCGTTTTGATTAATAATTCAACAAAAATGAAATGATCGTATTGAATTGATGGTCAAGAGTCGCCACCTGACTAAGTTCGGCCGCCGACTTGCAAGTCTTTTCAGTTGAAGCCACGTTGGGTTATCTGCGTGTCTATGACGCTACCGGTAACACAAAACCAATCCCCGAACGGAGAAAATCTTATTTAATGAAGTACATTAAGTCTGCTCAACGTAACGCAGTGTCTAACGACTCGTTGCTGCATCAACTTCGTTTCGCTACAAAGCAGTAGAAATAGAATTCTAGAAATTGCAAAGACCAAGTTAAATAAATATAACCTAAATATTTAAATATCTCATTAATGTATATAAAGAGTTTCAGATAAATAAGTAGATAAAACTCTGTATTTTACTAGTGTCTGTCTTTTGTCATTATGTACAGGGAATAGATATTGACAGGCCGTGGCGGCACAGGACTAGTGTTGTAGGGAGAAGCTCTCGCTGGAGTGGCGTTACTCGAAAGCCACACTTTGCCAACCCTGACCTACTTTTCATGCCTGTCTGACGTTTGTTGCATGCCGTCTACATAGTGTTGCAGTTGCAATGGCCATCAGGGAAATTGTGTTTATAACCTGACTTGTAATGACTGCAAAAAGTTGAGAATTTAAGGAGATGGGAACTGGCTAAACTGAAAGAACCAGAGGTTGTACAGAGTTTCAGGGAGAGCATAAGAGAACAACTGACAGGAATGGGGGAAAGAAATACAGTAGAAGAAGAATGGGTATCTTTGAGGGATGAAATAGTGACGGCAGCAGAGGATCAAATTGGTAAAAAGACGAGGCCCAGTAGAAACCCTTGGGTAACAGAAGAAACATTGAATTTAACTGATGAAAGGAGAAAATATAAAAATGCAGTAAATGAAGCAGGCAAAAAGGAATACAAACGTCTCAAAAATGAGATCGACAGGAAGTGCAAAATGGCTAAGCAGGGATGGCTAGAGGACAAAAGTAAGGATGTAGAGGCTTATCTCACTAGGGGTAAGATAGATACTGCCTACAGAAAAATTAAAGAGACCTTTGGAGAAAAGAGAATCACTTGTATGAATATCAAGAGCTTTGATGGAAACCCAGTTCTAAGCAAAGAAGGGAAAGCAGAAAGATGGCAGGAGTATATAGAGGGCCTATACAAGGGCGATGTACTTGAGGACAATATTATGGAAATGGAAGAGGATGTAGATGAAGATGAAATGGGAGATACGATAGTGCGTGAAGAGATTGACAGAGCACTGAAAGACCCGAGTGGAAACAAGACCCCCGGAGTAGACAACATTCCATTAGAACTACTGACGGCCTTGGGAGAGCCAGTCCTGACAAAACTCTACCATATGGTGAGCAACATGTATGAGACAGGCGAAATACCCTCAGACTTCAAGAAGAATATAATAATTCCAATCCCAAAGAATGCAGGTGTTGACAGATGTTGAAATTACCGAACTATCAGTTTAATAAGTCACAGCTGCAAAATACTAACTCGAAACCTTTACAGACGAATGGAAAAACTGATAGAAGCTGACCTCGGGGAAGATCAGTTTGGATTCCGTAGAAATGTTGGAACACGAGAGGCAATACTGACCCTATAACTTATCTTAGAAGAAAGATTAAGGAAAGGCTAACCTACGTTTCTAGCATTTGTAGACTTAGAGAAAGCTTTTGACAATGTTTATTGGAATACTGTCTTTGAAATTGTGAAGGTGGCAGGGGTAAAGTACAGGGAGCGAAAGGCTATTTACAATTTGTACAGAAACCAGATGGCAGTTTTAGGAGTCGAGGGGTATGAAAGAGAAGCAGTGGTTGGGAAGGGAGTGAGAAAGGGTTGTAGCCTATCCCCGATGTTATTCACTCTGTGTATTGAGCAAGCAATAAAGGAATCAAAAGAAAAGTTCGGAGTAGGTATTAAAATCCATGGAGAAGAAATAAAAACTTTGAGTTTCGCCGATGGCATTGTAATTCTGTCACAGACAGCAAAGGACGTGGAAGAGCAGTTGAACGGAATGGACAGTGTCTTGAAAGGAGGGTATAAGTTGAACATCAACAAAAGCAAAACGAGGACAATGAAATGTAGTCGAATTAAGTCGGGTGATGCTGAGGGAATTAGATTAGGAAATGAGACACTTAAAGTAGTAAAGGAGTTTTGCTACTTGGGGAGCAATATAACTGATGTTGGTCGAAGTAGAGAGGGTATGAAATGTGGACTGGCAATGGCAAGGAAAGCGATTCTGAAGAAGAAAAATTTGTTAACATCGAGTAAAGATTTAAATATCAGGAAGTCGTTTCTGAAAGTATTTGTATGGAGTGTAGCCATGTATGGAAGTGAAACGTGGACGATAAATAGTTTAGACAAGAAGAGAATAGAAGCTTTCGAAATGTGGTGCTACAGAAGAATGCTGAAGATTAGATGGGTAGATCACATAACTAATGAGGAGGTATTGAATAGAATTGGGGAGAAGAGGAGCTTGTGGCATAACTTGACTAGAAGAAGGGATCGGTTGGTAGGGCATGTTCTGAGACATCGAGGGATCACCAATTTAGTATTGGAGGGCAGCGTGGAGGGTAAAAATCGTAGAGGGAGATCAAGAGATGAATACACTAAGCAGATTCAGAAGGATGTAGGCTGCAGTAGGTACTGGGAGATGAAGAAGCTTGCACAGGATAGAGTAGCATGGAGAGCTGCATCAAACCAGTCTCAGGACTGAAAACCACAACAACAACAACAGTAATGGGTCTGAACGAACAGGACTACCTCAAAGACAGTAAGTGGCCTTCTTAGTAAGAAATGTTTCTCAACCAGTTTAGGGCGGCATGCTGTTCTAGTCTGTTTAAAACAGTGATGTTCAGCTTAATTCTGTCCCCATGCACATATCTCTATGTTGTCAGTTAAATGGAACAGATACACTGCTTGTTCTGTAGGCCCCTAGTGTTGTCATATGTACAGTGTCTATATTTCAGAAGAATCTAAAATAGATAATACGTACGTAAAAACGAATCCTTCCACAGAAAGTTCATGATGATATGGAGAAAGTAAAAAATATACACAAGTAAGTTAAAAGTTTTCCACAAAAATATATATTTGTAGGAAACAGTGTTGTGCGTAGAGGTTACTGCACCTAGGAACACTCAAAGTTTTCGGTAGATATACCAAGCTAGTGCCTGATTTTAGATTCACATGAAATCATGAGCACTAAGAGACCGCCATAAGCAATTTCCAGCATTTTCTCCAGTTTTTGTTGTTGTTAGACATGAGGCTTTCTTGCGCAGCATTTGTAAATATTTCGCGTTCTACACACGGAAGTGCTATCTGAATACATTGTTAACTTTCCATTACAGAATATTACTGTAATAAATATTACATACTTTTGGTGCTCTTTATGTAACATGTGAACAGTTAAACCGTACTTAGTCGATCGTGCTCTATGTTGTACCTTGAACTAGAAGGAGATCTTGTACCATGAAACGTGCGGCACTAGCAAATGACCTAAGTTTCTTTAATGTATTACCAATTTCATCTGTCTTGAGAATGAAAATTTGTGCTACTTTTCAATAGCTTCTATTTCCAAATGTGTGGATCTTGTAACTGGTGTTTGATAATTCTTGTGCTTAGTTTTATTTCACTTACTGGTTACAGTGTGTTGTGGAGTATTGATGTAAAAGACTATTAACATAGTACTGCAAAAAATTTCTCCATTTCAACGCTTTCAAATTTCAATCGAATATTTGTCCCTAGGCACATGACTATAGTGCACGTTGGAACACGTTTACACTCTTGGAAACGCCTTAAGTTTTCAGGATACTTTTTGTAATTCCAGAAAAGCGCTGCAGCGCATGAGAAGAAATTGCCATCATTTAAAAATATAATAACAAAATGTATTAAACTTGTATTAGAAGCGAAAGTCTAACACGTGTACCAAGGTGCAACAGCATTCGCTTCATATTTAAGTACGTGAGGTAAATGAAAACCAAATATCAGAGGTACAGATAATAGTATACATATGCGTATGATACCTTCAGAGATTATTCCAATTTTGTAACCTGTGTATGCCATTTTGATTTGTAAGATACAGCATACAGATTTCTGTTAATGAAACCAAATATATGGACATCAGGAGTGGAACTGTTAATCCCCAAACTGATAATATAGTATGAATGCTTTAAATGTAAGACAGCTAACTGGAAATTTAGACAGCCTCTGATCAAAACAATATTTCTGAAAGTCTCACCACATCGATCAGCAAATACGAAGTTTGCTAAAAAATATTTTAATGTATTTTCTTTATTATAAAATT
Source organism: Schistocerca serialis cubense (assembly GCF_023864345.2). Taxonomy (NCBI): domain Eukaryota; kingdom Metazoa; phylum Arthropoda; class Insecta; order Orthoptera; family Acrididae; genus Schistocerca; species Schistocerca serialis. Next base: position 173,825,772 of record NC_064641.1, read on the forward strand.
GTCCTTATTGTCACCTCACGACTGAAAGTACTTACCTTCTATGACCTTTGGACAAAGTCTTTTGTTTGCAGGTGCATATCTGCTCTCTTGGTACATACTGAACTCCCCACTCCACAGTATCACTGCACTCCACTAGCAAGGCTAAAAATAAGTGGTACAGCGCTTTGATAACGTGGTTGGTTGGTTTAATGGCATAGAGTATTGCACGATAAGTCGTTTTCGGCTGCAGCAGGAATGATGCAGCTATTTTGTTCCTGTCCAGTTCTCTTCATAATTATCCCAGGATCACTTTCCTCCGAGACAAATGGAAACTGGCAGTTCCCCTTGGGTGCTGTTAAGCGCATGTAGTTACCAGGTAGCGAACAGCCGACGAGTTAGTATCAAGTGGCTGTAGGCAAGTGTCGGCGACTGCAAATCTAAACGGAGTCCATATGAGGATGGCGGTCATATTGAGACAGGCATTTGTCGACGACTGACTGCCAAGTCATTGCTTACGCTGGAAGTCTCCTAGCAGATGTTGAGGTGTCCTACGACGAGCCTAGGTGTAGTAGCGTATGTTCCACGCTAGGGATATCACTGCTTCCCATTTACCTTGTATTCTGCAAATTTCACAGCGTATGATAATTTACATTATCAAAGATTGTTAGACCCGCCAATGGAAATATTTGTTAGTCTTTTTCGTTACTATTTAATACCCATTTGAAAAGCTAAACGAAACACATATATTTGGAAAGAAGTTTGTTCTAAAACCAGTTTATCCATAGTAACGTCTAGTTTTGTGACACCTATTGGAAGCTCAAACTCTTTGGTATTTGCTCCTTCGTTGTGAATTTTCACGGACGCTGCAGGCGAAGCAAGCGAAAGGTCTGTGGCTGTATGTCGCCGGGATTGCCCCCTTACAGACACGTCACAGCCTGCAAGCCATGAAACGGAATAATTAAGCCATCTACTTACATAGTGCTGCTAACCATCATAATTGCTGAAGATCCAGTGCCAGCCACATATTAAAATTTGTCAGGGTGGCTGTGATCGTTCCCCATCTAATATGACGAAAGTCGAAGGAATTACTATTTTCTTTTAACTATTGGTCTGTTACTGGTTATGCTATTTTACTAGAAACATCAAATGCGTCGTATGCTGATGTGATACTGTGAAACTAATTTATTACTGTTTGGAGTCGATGACTATGAACGATTTATGTCCAATAAAATATTTATGTTTCCATAGTAAGGAGAAACGGGATATTACATCCACTATCAAAGTGTTATCTTAACCTCAAAGGAATAACGAAGGAATTACAGTACTGACGTTAACTAACAAAGCCAATAACCTCCTACATCTTCAGCAAGTAACAATGTTTCGGATTATTACCTCCGTCGTTTTCATCAGTACTTGTTGAAACCGCTAATGCTGTTTTGAATGCCTCCATGTATACAATAATTGTGTTACCATTAGTTGTCGGCATTGACATATCATGAAGGAGCTGTCATGATTTGCATAAGCAAACAAGTGTCATGGCAATGGAGAAGCTATGTTATACCCTCTCCCTGACCCGTACCCTCATCATCCACCTCAAAAACCATTAAAACGGAGTGATGGAGCTGAAACTGCCAGCCAGTTTATCACTGTAGCTTTCTTTAAGTAAAGCAGTCATCAATCCTGAGGTTGGTTTCAACACCACAGTGCTTAACAATGCATGCTGCTATTAAATTTGGTATGCCTTGCGTCCTTTAGTTTTTAACTGACTTGTAAACTGACAGAAGAATAGTGTGACTGGCCGGAGATCGAACCCGGGACCTTTGGACTGTGATTTATAAGGTGTGAGTAAGTCCCAAAATCTTCGGCAGTAGCGAGATTATTCTATCGCATGTTTTTGTGTAGCAGTCACGAAACATTCTGTAAGCTCTAAGTATCCCAGTTCGGAAGCTTTATTACTGAGCACAAAGTTTTAGTTTCAATCACATGGGGTAGTTTGCGCAGGAGCGTCAGAAGACAGCCTTGAGGATGGAGCTGACTGACGTCCCAGAAGGTTTGAGTTCAAATGCATCAGATCCTTGACTGGCCTGACCAGGGACCTGATTTGTCATCGACAGCACGCCTCTGGGATGTGACGACAAGGCGTGTGCTTTTGTACGAGTTCCCAACCAACAATCTTCATAAAATGATACAGCATATGCTCCTGGCATGGCAAGGTATGCCTCAAGATGACATTCGGTGACTGTTCTACTCTGCAAAGAATACAGGAGTGTTTCTGTGACCATGAGGGTCATACTTCGTACGGATATTGACAGAAGTCCGTTCCGAATAGAATCATTTAGTATCCATTAACATTATGAACATCTTCACAAACTATCATAAATACCTCAGCTGAATTTCATGGTTGTACACTTTCGTTTCCATCGGCGTACATCAATGGATGCCAATCCAGTACAAGAAAAAAAGAAAAATACTTAATTGAAATCCATTATTATTTTAAAATATTATAATAAAGTTAACAAACCAGTAACTGTAGAAGAGCCTCACAGGAAACTTATTACGAAGATGTGTTACCTACACCTTTATTTGCATGCCGTAAGCAAAAACATCTGATATATGTTGTTTTTTGGTTACTGTGGTTACGACAATCGATAGTGGCTGGAACCATCTCTGCAGTGACCTCTACCTTAATTAGATGTCGAACTGCAGCAGTCTCAGTTTTCCGGCCAAAGATCTTCTTCCATCGCCTGACTACAACTTGGTAGCAGCGAGATGGTGTATTGATCAGCACAGTGGACTCGCATTCTGGAGGACGCCGGTTCAAATCGGCGTCTGGCTAATCGAATTTAGGTTTCCCGTGATTTCCCTAAATCGTTCCATGAAAATACTGGAATGATTCCTTTCAAAAGACATCGGTCGATTTCTTTTCCCGACCTTGAAAAACATTACGAGCTAATGCGCCGTCCATAATGACATCCTTGTCGACGGGACGTTAAACTGTATCTTTCTACCTTCTTTCTCAGAACATTGTGGTCACAAAGTCCCACTAGAATGCGAAATAAATATTTACCGATTCTGTACCCATATTAAACCATTATATCGGATGTTCCAAATTTCTCAATGACAACAAGATGATCTGTTTATAAAGTAATGTGAAAAACGGTGCCCATGAGTTGCATCTTTGGAAAAATCGAATGTTATCTGGACAATCACAGACTGACCTGGAAACTGATTCTGCTTTAATACTTATGATTCACCCATTTATTCCATTGCAGTCCTAAAGTACACCATGAAGTGCAGCAGAAAGCGATAAATTAGCTCCGTCTCAGCCAAATTATGAAGTATCTGTTATACGTAAAATTAAAAAAAGATGTTTACATCCGTTTCTCAGACCTGCCAATACAAATTGAAAGGAATACATATTTTCAATAACAAAACTGCAAGATGTGTTGTAAAATTCGTAGCTTATGTTCAGGAAGTGATTATTCCTGTTACGTGGGCGTCTTATAGTGATGTATTGCAGTTTCTGACAATATGTAGTTCCCTGTTTCACTGTTACAGAGTACAACACAAGGTTTCAAGGACGAATATATAAATAATACTTAATCACATGTCGATCGAAACTTTTAGTGCAACGTGGTTGACGATGCAGAGTACCGGAACGTGCAGTTCTACGTTACAACCCCATAATTATTTCTCCATGCTTGTATTACAGAGGTCAATATTTCATCATTGCTATGGTACATAGTTATTATTATGTGTTTGGCATGGCAACGGCTGTCGACAGACATTACAGATGAGTCAAAGATGTTTGATCTAGGAGGCTTCCCAGTTACATTGATTAAAACATCACTGTAGTAATGTTGCTACATATGTAAGTAGCATCATAAAACTGATGTGATCTCAAGAATTCATCGGGATTAATATCAGCTATTCGATTCTCCAAGGTAGAATCGTAGTAATGGTTTCTGTATATACTGTTTGGCACTACAACAACACATTGGAGGTTATTGGCAAATGTGTGAAGGAGAACGTAATAATGAAAAAGAGACTAACTTATACGCCAACTGAAGTTTTATAAATTTCAGGCAAAAGAGTAGTCACTAATTATAAATGTTAACTGTGTATTGCAATAAATTAGAGAGACCAATAGGTGTTGATTTTTTTATGTAAAAAAGTTAACATTTATTTCTAGATTGTCTGTAAACGTCTATTTCTTGCAGGATGCCCAGTACTAAACTTCTAGGAGGTGTTTGCAAGATTTATAAATTCTATAGTCTCCACAGAATGTTTATTACTTAAAAGACAGAAACCTGGTGTCTGAAATACCTACATATATTATAAAAGCAAAGTCCCCTGGGAACAATCTTCCTAACAACATGTTTACTTCGACACTCAGTAAATCAATTCTCAGCAAGACAAAACTTCGGATTTTCTGTCTGTAGGTGAAGGCTAATCTCAGCATCTACTGTAAGGATTTTTATACGGTTTCCACTAACAAAGTGTTTCACGAGGATGCTTTGTGTATAAACTTGTCGTCGCAGACAGTTAGTGCTCCACGTGCGAAGCCCGCGTGGATCGCTAGTACTTCATAAACGAAACGTAAAACGCAGCAACCAAGATTGCACTTGTGCTGCACAGTTGGTTTGTCATTACCATACATATTACACTACTGGCCATTAAAATTGCTACACCACGAAGATGACGTGCTACAGACGCGAAATTTAACCAACAGGAAGAAGATGCTGTGATATGCAAATGATTAGCTTTTCAGAGCATTCACACAAGGTTGGCGCCGTTGGCGACACCTACAACTTGCTGACATGAGGAAAGTTTCCAACCGATCTCTCGTACACAAACAGCAGTTGACCGGCGTTGCCTGGTGAAACGTTGTTGTGATGCCTCGTGTAAGGGGGAGAAATGCGTACCATCACGTTTCCGACTTTGATAAAGGTCAGATTGTAGCCTATCGCAATTGCGGTTTATGATATCGCGACATTGCTGCTCGCGTTGTCGAGATCCAATGAGTGTTAGTAGAATATGGAATCGGTGGGTTCAGGAGGGTAATACGTAACGCTGTGCTGGATCCTAACTGCCTCGTATCACTAGCAGTCGAGATGACAGGCATCTTATCCGGATGGCTGTAACGGATCGTGCAGCCACGTCTTGATCCCCGAGTCAACAGATGGGGACGTTTGCAAGACAACAATCATCTGCACGAACAGTTCGACGACGTTTGCACCAGCACGGACTATCAGCTCGGAGACCATGGCTGCGGCTACCCTTGACGCTGCATCACAGACAGGAGCGCCTACGATGGTGTACTCAACGACGAACCTGGGTGCACGAATGGCAAAATGTAATTTTTTCGGATGAATCCAGGTTCTGTTTACAGCATCATGATGGTCGCATCCGTGTTTGGCGACATCGTGGTGAATGCACTTTGGAAACGTGTATTCGTCATCGCCATACTGGCGTATCACCCGGGGCGTAATGGTATGGGGTGCCTTTGGTTACACGTCTCGGTTACGTGTTGTTCGCATTGACGGCAATTTGAACAGTGGGCGTTACGTTTCAGATGTATTACGACCCGCGGCTCAACCCTTCATTTGATCCCTGCGAAACCCTACATCTCAGCAAGATAATGCACGACCGCATGATGCAGGTCCTATACGGGCCTTTCTAGATACAGAAAATGTTCGACTGCTGCCCTGGCCAGCACATTCTCCAGATCTCTCACCAACTGAAAACGTCTGGTCAATGGTGTCCGAGCCTCTGGCTCGCAACAATACGCCAGTCACTACTCTTGATGAACTGTGGTATCGTGTTAAAGTTGCATCGGCAGCTGTACCTGTACACGCCATCCAAGCTCTGTTTGACTCAATGCCCAGGAGTATCAAGGCCGTTATTACGGCCAGAGGTGGTTGTTCTGGGTACTGATTTCTCAGGATCTATGCACCCAAATTGGGTGAAAAAGTAATCACATGTCAGTTCTAGTATAATATATTTGTCCAATGAATACCCGTTTATCATCTGCATTTCTTCTTGGTGTAGCAGTTTTAATGGCCAGTAGTGTATTTTTCATTAAATCTTTACAGTTTGCAATTATGCTTGGTATGAGTAACTGGGGCGGAGTGCTCTGTCTTCGAGCAATTTTATCCCTTCTAGGTCTTAAGGTGGTCATGGATGCAATGCAGAAGGTGAAATGCTTCAATAAATAAACAACTGTGATCAAGGCAGAACAATTGTATTCAGAACCATGCACCATAAAACTTATGCTAAAATTATGTCCAATTCGTCGTACTATGGCGGCGTTAAAAACCTGATGAGAAGATACTGGATTCGTATCTTTTGGTAAATTTCTAACCTCTCTGATATTCCTATTGGCGTTTATGGTTTGAACTGAAGTGAAGGGTCTCGCGTTAATCCACTGGATATTCCATTTGAGGGATATTGAATTACCGTGCTGGATATTCTATTTGGTACCCTGATCAAGAAGGATATGACAACAAGTTATACCTTTCTTGCCACGTACTGGAGGTTATTCAGCTTTTCTACAACAGTTACCAAATCAGTCCTGCTGTCTCATATAGTAGTTTCCCAAACCATGATTTAGGGAGACACAAAGGTGTGGTTCTCGAGAGTCGCTGCTTCCTACGACCTTCACCAGGATTGCATTCCTTGCTACTATCAAGCACGTGTACCGAATAAGTATTCACAGCTCTTAAGGTATGCATATTACTTGACGATTTTTTTCTTGTTTTGGTCTATACTGCCTCTTCCCAAGTTACAGAAAGCAAAGATCTTGAAGTAAAGACGTCTACCGTCAAAGGTATCAGAAAGATTTTCGCTTACAACCTTCGGTCCTATCGTTTTCAGACCAGTGTTCCATACCTAAAATTGACACATTTACGCTTCTTCACCATTTCTGCAAATTTTAATATCATGCTTGCATCGCATTGGGCAAGAATGACTTTCGCCTGTACTAAGAAAAAAGTTAAATAAGGATGAAAATCTCTAATCGACATATCTTAGGAGCATTAAATTCCATAATATCAGTCTGGTCAAGGTTTTCATGGTGCTCACTTTCCATTTTCGTTAGTGTATTTCTACTCCACATGTGGCTAAATGACTGGAGAGTAACTACATTTAGGCACCATCTTAGGCCACAGTTGAATGGTACCTAGTACCTAACACCACTTCAGAAATGCTCTTACAATGAACAATGTAAAGCATTTTTATGCATTTTCATCCAAATCTGTCTTGTATTTCTATTCTTATTATTAACTGTTTGCCTAGAACTTGTTATTTAATTGAAGCCAGCCATCAAGAATAAATTAAAAGCGACTTGAACTGTTATAACATCATTTATAATTTTTGCACCCAAACACAATTAAGATTTGGCGCTACTCTCACTTGTTTGCCACTATCATAAAGTTTTAAGAATACGAATTTCATTTAAATTATTATTATTTTTTCATTTATTAATATCGTCACTACTGTAGAAAAAGTATAGCTGCTTCAAAAAAATGTCTACATGATTTTCGTTTCTGTAAGATCTAGTTAATAGTTAAAAAGCAGTAGATGTGTAAAAAAGGGACTGACGTTATCGTATGTTATGTTATGGATTTTACAAAAATTTATTTATGTATTTTTAGGGTTTCGTTACTCAGTTGGTAAAAACAGGACGCTTATAGGGTCGCAATGTTGTCCGTCTGTTAAGACTCCTTTTTCCTATAAAGAGAGAGAGGTACAAGTTGATATTTAGACCAAATAAACACTAAGGGCTACTGTCCTTTGGCGGGGTAAATAATTTAAGCTCCTAAGTCAATTCAGTCAAAGGATATTGCCATTTACATCACATATTTTGTTACACGCGAACACATTCATTAAAAACTCTAGATGAAATATAATAAACGTAACGTAATTACGTTTGTATGAAACCACTAGAGGACGAGTTCTACTCACACTTTTCTGTTTTTTTATTTTATTTATTTATTCAGTTAGGCAAAACTCCATAACATAATTTGTATGACAGGGTAAAAAAGCAACACCATCTAGCGGCACAGATGTTTATCTTGTCCGTAATTTATTTGTTGAACAAGTGGAGCACAGGCTGATTGATGTTAGAGATATTCGTAAGTATTGTTCTATCCGAACTTTCTCTCATGGCTAGGTGGAAATATTTTGGTTTTATATCACAAATACGATGACGAAGGTATTTCTAAAGGTGTTATTAGGTGGAAGAGTAATAAACTGAGTTAGGGATCAGCGAAAGTGATTTTTGTGTGTAGACTTTCACCGCTAGCCGGCCCTGTTCCCTCTCGGAAAACAACACCGTGGGTTTTTCCTAGGTAAACTATCCTCTACGTACAATGTTTCCCATTATTATTATTATTATTATTATTATTATTATTATTTTATTCCCCTTTAGGAGAGCGTGTCAACTTGAGTCAATAAACGCTTCACTTTCTTTTCCCCTTCCTCTCGAATCTCCTCGTTAATTCACTGTGTTTTTTTCTTCCTTGTATCTGTCCAATTTTTCCGCTGTTGTTTATTTTCTTGATATTTGTTCAGTTTTCTTGTTTCTGATTTTTTTTCTGAATTATTTTCCATCCTCATTCTTCATCTAAAATTCTGAAGCGTCCTAGTTCTTTTCGTGATTCTCTCATTGAAATGGCAAGTTACTTAGTAGGTCATTTGACCCAAGTTCCCTCTCGGAAAACAACACCGTGGGTTTTCTAAGGAGGTTTCCGTTCTTGTTCCTCAAAGTCATAAAGTTCCGTCATCCTTCTAATTACTGTGGTTACTGCCGCATAAAAGGTCGTATGCGTGCTGCAGTGTCGTAGTTTTGCGTTATGAGGTACTGTTCCTAAGTTGTCGTGATTCCATGTCAGTTTGTGTCCGCCCCGATAGCTGAGTGGTCAGAGTGACGGATTGCCGTCCTACGGGCCTAGGTTCTGTTCCCAGCTGGATCGGGGATTTTCTCCGGTCAGCGACTGGGTGTTGTGTTGTCTTCATCATCATTTCATCCCCATCCGACGCGCAGGTCGCCCAGTGTGACGACAAATGTAGTAAGACCTGCACCGAGGCGGCCGGAACTAACCCGTAAGGGGCCTCCCGGCCAATGACACCAAACGCTCATTTCCATATCAGCTTGTATGTCTTCTGCAGTTTAAATGTTCTTTGTGGGTTGGAAAGGAAACTGTATTAAATCCTGTCACTTGGATGGCTTCTTATAAGTGCTTGAGATTTTTCCTATTATTTCGGTGTACATACATTGAGGTTTTTCATAGGAAATTTGGAGTCTGTTTTTCAGAAGAACCCACGCAGCTTATCTAATCTAGTCTGGCTTCATCTTCTTTGTACGTAGACATAGACAAATCATCTTTAAAGGCCTAGCATTTCACAGTGAAATTTCTCATTTCCAATTTGGACTCTTTTGCTCTGTTTTTCACATTTTGCGATTATTTTCTCCTGTATGATGTTGCACAAGAGTTTCTCTTCGGAGATGGTTATAGTTACTTTTATGAAGTCAACAAATTCGATGTTACACAATGGTTTGCAAAACTTAAAGACGAAAGTAAGTATGGCACGATGTGTCACTGCCAAGTGACACAGCTCGATGAAACTTGGAACATGCATAAAGAGAAATGCTACAGTGTAGTACAGAAAGTAACTGAAAGATATACTCTGAAAGACGAACACCTTTATTCAAAGACATAACTACACTAAAATAGCCGCGATTCATAGTGCTCACCTAGACATTACAAAAAGCGGGACATGTTTATTAGTAGGGAATGTAATGGCCACCGTCGGCAGTGCAAGCTCTGTAAAGTTGGTAAGCAGTTCTTATAGTTGGGTTTCCCTTTCCTCCACCAGCGCTGTTGACAGCAGTCGGATGGTCTTTGGTGCATGTGGACGTTCTGCAATACGTCTTCCCAACGCACTGCACACCTGATCCATGGGATTTAAATCGAGGAAAGAGACAGGCCAGTCCATTCGCCGAATATCATCTCGTTACCAGAGTTCCTCCACAGGCGCTCTTCGTTGCTTTCGCGCATCGTCACATATGAAAATTAAGACAGGAACCAATGCACTCCAGAAAAGATAGACATGGGGAAGGAGTAAAGTATCACAACAACGTTGAGCGGTGTGTGTACCATTTTCAAAGATCTGAAGGTCAGTGTGCCGAACACCATAGCAGCTGGACCACCAAAAGGAGCATATTCGACAATGATGGACGTACCCTGCTACGGCGAGAGCTGGGAACACGTAGTGCACATAGTAAAATTGTTTTCTACTTCTTCTAGTTTCTCATTTCCTAAACTAATTCCATCTTCCCGTCCATGACAGAACCACAACATCATCGGTAAACCCTGAGCTTTCTCTTTTCAAATTCTTTTTTTTTTCTTTTTCTTTGCACATTCTGCAGATTGAGTAACATGGAGGATAGGCCACAACACTGTATCACTCCTTTCTTTACTACTACTTTCCTTTCAAGCCCTTCGACTCGTATAACTGCAGTCAACTTCTATACAAGTTTGTAGATAATCTTTCCCTCCCTATATTTTACCCTTGATGTCAGCAGTATTTCAAGAAATGTATTGCAGTCAACACTGTCTAAGGCTTTTCTAAATAGGCAACTGCTATAAATGTGTGTGTGTGTGTGTTATTCTGACTTTTCTTATAAAATAAGTACACTACTGGCCATTAAAATTGCTACACCTCGAAGATGTGCTACATACGCGAAATTTAACCGACAGGAAGAAGATGCTGTGATATGAAAATGATTAGCATTTCAGATCATTCACACAAGGTTGGCGCCGGTGGTGACACCTACATCGTGCTGACATGAGGAAAGTTTCCAACCGATTTCTCATACACAAACAGCAGTTGACCGGCGTTGCCTGGTGAAACGTTATTGTGATGCCTCGTGTAAGGAGAAGAAATGCGTACCATCACGTTACCGACTTTGATCAAGGTCGGATTGTAGCCTATAGCGATTGCGGTTCATCGTATCGAGACACTGCTGCTCGCGTTGGTCGAGATCCAATAACTGTTAGCAGAATATGGAATCGGTGGGTTCAGGAGGGTAATACGGAACGCCGTGCTGGATCCCAACGGCCTCGTATCACTAGCAGTCGAGATGACAGGCATCTTATCCGTATGGCTGTAACGGATCATGCAGCCACGTCTCGATCCCCGAGTCAACAGATGGGGACGTTTGCAACACAACAACCATCTGCACGAACAGTTCGACGACGTTTGCAGCTGCATGGACTATCAGCTCGGAGACCATGGCTGCAGTTACCCTTGACGCTGCATCACAGACAGGGGCGCCTGCGATGGTGTACTCAACAACGAACCTGGGTGCACGAATGGCAAAACGTCATTTTTTCGGATGAATCCAGGTTCTTCGTATCCGTGTTATGCGACATGGCGGTGAACGCACATTGGAAGCGTGTATTCGTCATCGCCATACTGGCGTATCACCCAGCGTGATGGTACGGGGTGCCATTGGTTACACGTCTCGGTCACCTCTTGTTCACACTGACGGCACTTTGAACAGTGGATGTTACATTTCAGATGTGTTACGATCCGTGGCTCTACCATTGATTCGATCCCTGCGAAACCCTACATTTGAGCAGGATAATGCACGATTGCGTGTTGCAGGTCCTGTACGGACCTTTCTGGATACAGATAATGTTCGACTGCTGCCCTGGCCAGCACATTCTCCGGATCTCTCACCAACTGGAAACGGCTGGCCAATGGTGGCCGAGCAACTGCCTCGTCACAGTACGCCAGTCACTTCTCTTGATGAACTGTGGTATAGTGTTGAAGCTGCATGAGCAGCTATACCTGTACACGCCATCCAAGCTCTGTTTGACTCAATGCCCAGGTGTATCAAGGCCGTTATTACGGCCAGAGGTGGTTGTTCTCCGTACTGATTTCTCAGGATCTATGCACCTAAATTGCGTGAAAATGTAATCACATGTCAGTTCTAGTATAATATATCTGCCCAATGGATACCCGTTTATCATCTGCATTTCTTCTTGGTGTAGCAATTTTAATGGCCAGTAGTGTATAAATTCTTATCGCAGTATGATTACTTTTACTTCACCTGTTGCTACATTGTTCGGGAACTTTGACTTCCTCATATCCGGCTAGAAGGGCTACGGCTCAAGTGTGAGACAATTACCGTATGCCGTTCCTAGTAAGCCGCCATTCCCCTGTCGTGTCTGTAGTATAAGTAGTCACACTGGGAGATCGACTTCGTGAGTACGGTGGCGTGCCCCCTGCCGTCTCATCCAGTGCAGAGCACCAACGGCCGCAGAACAGAGCCGGGCTGTGGGGAGGCGATGGTGAGTGCGAACGAGGAGGCTTGGATTAACGTGTGTGGGAGCCAGCAGCGCACCAGCCGAGCTTGCTAGCGCCTCCTCTCGCAGCCTGAAGTCGCCGCTCGCTTTGCCGGCTGAAACGCCTCCACCGCCCTGGCACTGACGCACTTCTTGCTTTACCCGCCGCAGAGAACGGATTTACACTCCACGCGCTACGCGACGCCAGTTGCCCTTTGTGCTGACTTTTAGTCTCTCCCCCCCCCCTCTCTCTCTGGTCTGTCTCTCACCACTTTCTCTCTCTCTCTCTCTCTCTCTCTCTCTCTCTCTCTCTCTCTCTCTCTCTGCCCTTCCCTTTTGTGATCGGCCCAGAGGCGCATCGAGGAAACCCGCAAAAGCTTCGCGCTCCGCTCGCCTGCAGTCACCTTCAGACCTTCCCATTGGCTGCCCGAAACGCGTTTCCCTAGAACGGCGCCGATTCCTACTCACAATCGTTGTTTCATAGTTACCCTAGCTCATATAATTAATACACATATCTATAAAAGTCTTTCATCACCTCGATTCCGAGAGTTGCGAAACCTTTACCGAAAATTGGAATAGGGATCAACACAAACATCATTTTCGCACTTTTTATTGCTCATGAAAACCACACATTGCATGTTGAACCACCATACGAGACCTTCAGAGGTGGTGGTCCAGACTGCTGTACACACCGGTACCCAGTAGCACGTACTGTTGCATTGAACCATGCCTGTATTCGTTGTGGCATACTATCCACAAGTTCATCAAGGCACTGTTGGTGCAGATTGTCCCACTCCTCAATGGCGATTCGGAGCAGATCCCTCAGAATGGTTGGTGGGTCACGTCGTTCATAAACAGCCCTTTTCAATCTATCCCAGGCACGTTCGATAGGCTTCATGTCTGGAGAACATGCTGACCACTCAAGTCGAGCGATGTCGATATCCTGAAGGAAGTCATTCACAAGATATGCACGATGGGGGCGGGAATTGTCGTCTATAAAGACGATATGATGCCGATATGGTTGCACTGTCGGCTGGAGGATGGCATTCACGTATCGCACAGCCGTTACGTTGCCTTTCATGACCACCAGCGGCGTATGTCGGCCCCACATAATGCCACCGCAAAACAGCAGCGAACCTCCACCTTCCTGCACTTGCTGGGCCGTGTGTCTAAGGCGTTCAGCTTGACCGGGTTGCCTCCAAACACGTCTCCGACGACTGTCTGGTTGAAGGCATATGTGACAACCATCGGCGAAGAGAACGTGATGCCAATTCTGAGCGGTCCTTTCGGCATGTAGTTGGGCCCATCTGTACTGCGCGGCATGGTCTTGTGGTTGCAAAGATGGACCTCGCCATGGACGTCGGGAGTGATGTTACTCATCATGCAGCCTGTTGCACACAGTTTGAGCCGTAACGCGACGTCCTGCGGCTGCACGAAAAGCATTATTCAACATGGTGGCGTTGCCGTCAGATTTCCTCCGAGCCATAATCCGTAGGTAGCGATCAACCACTGCAGTAGTAGCCCTTGGGCGGCCTGAGCGAGGCATATCATCGACAGTTCCTGTCTCTTTGTTATCTCCTTCATGTCCGAACAACATCGCTTTGGTTTACTCCGAGATGCCTGGACACTTACCTTGTTAAGAGTCCTTCCTGGCAGAAAGAAAAAATGCGGACGCGATCGAACCGCGGTATTGACCGTCTAGGCATGAATGAACTACAGACGAGGCGTGTACCTCCTTCCTGGTGGAATGACTGGACCTGATCGGCTGTCGGATCCTTTCCATCAAATAGGCGCTGCTCATGCATGGTTGTTTACATCTTTGGATGGGTTTAGTGGCATCTCTGAACAGTCAAAGGGACTGTGTTTTTGATACAATATCCACAGTCAACGTCTGTCTTCAGAAGTTATGGGAAGCAGGATGATGCAGAACTTGTTTTGATGTGTGTATATAGTTAAATTTATAAAATACGTTAGTTTCAGCTTACCCCAGTCAATTATTTTATATTGCAATCATTCGATTGTAATTTCAATTACCGCTCCTCATATTCAGGAAAAGTATTTTTAGTTTTTTTTAATGTTACATTCCCCTCGCTCCGTACAAACGGGAGGGCCAGGGCTTTCACAAAACGATGCAAAATTTAATTTTTTTAAAAAACTAATGAAGAGATTAATAAATGATGGAATAAAACATATATAATATTTTCTTAGTTTCAGATTTTAAAAAGTATTATAAATTCTGACAGGCAGAAATAAAACGACAAAATATGCATTTAAAGATATTAAAAAGGCTGACAACTTTCATTAAAAAGGAGCACTGCTGTTTCCCTGAACATCTGAAGGTTCTGCGCAGTGGAAAAAAGACTGTGAGAGGATTGAACGTTAAATGAAACTTAGAAACTGTTGGTGGAACTCCGATGTGGAGTGTAGTAGTTGGGAAAGAGTCATAGCTGGTAGGGTAGATAAATATAGGAGCGGATTTCAATGTGTGAAAAAGGCAGTTGCGCCGGGATAGGATTTGGAGGGTGTGTATGTGTAGAGATGGTGACAGGTAACGGCGCAGCAGCAAACCGGGATTACTGATCAGAGGGGAGAAAATTGAGTTATTGGAGTCAAGTTTGTGGATACTGCAGGATGTGCAGAGGCGTTCGATGTGCGTGAGGAGGGGTGTAAATGTGATGAGATCATAGAGGATACATTTAGGGGATGGTAAACGGATGCGGGAAGCAAGACAGATTGCACGAAGTTCAGGGATTTGAAGGGACTGTTAGAAGTTTGGTGGGAGGATATGCATGGAACATTAGCATGGGAGATGACGAGTGGATCAAAGTTTCGTGGATGTGGAGGACAGTAGTAGAGTGTAACCCAAAAGTTCGGTCAGTTACTATGCTTTAGACTATTGTGGACTTTCTGCAGAATGGTTAGTAGATGGGATTCGCATGTTACTAGCGCTCAAGTGTTAGTTAATTTGATAGGACGGCTGTAGGTCCTGAGGTAGAAGTCATTGTGGCGGAGGCTGTGGGTGGCTGGTCCTACAATTATTCTCTGGGTTTTGGAAGGTTTGATCTTGAAGAGCCATTGGTTAAACTAACTGGTAAACTGATTGAGGTGGATTTCTAGGGGTCGTTGGGATTTCTAGAGTGTAGCGTAGAGGGCGAGAAATCGGCCTAACCAGAATACTATTGGAGGTAGACTGCCAGTTGGTTTGGCCACAGCGACAGTGTGGACTCTACGTTATTTTCGAATACAATATAGCTCAGGCAAATTAATTTTATATCATATTCCACTACAACGTATTGTCGTTCTTGTGATATATTAATATGTCTAGATTCCTATAAAGCGTTCCGATGTGCAGATAAAAGCTGAGATCGCCGCACTAGTTTACGCATTGCAAGTGAAGTAAAACCGGCCAGTCAGTAAATCTGCAACTGAAGCTGAATTTCTTCGGAGTGGAAGTTCACAAGCAAATAAAAATTAACCACAGACAGCATCAAGATGTTTTCGTTGACCCGAAAGAAATAATTTCATTCCCAAGAAGAATTTAAGATAGTACTAAGGTAGGCAGAAATAGTGTTGCGGCTCCATTCAAAAAGCAACTCAAGTCGCAGTTAAGATAACAAGAAACAAGCCAAAGAGATACTACATTACTCTAATCAGACAAAAAAACGCAAATATAAAAGATTTCGCGTCCAGATATCATGAAACAACATCCTGTAATCGAAGACTAACTATTGTTTGTTAGGTTCTGGGAAACTTATATGAGTACTCTGATTGTAATACTTTCTCAGGATTTTGTATTTTTCACTGTCTTGTTCTTGAGCCTAGGACTTGCTTATTAAATAAAAATTTTTGTTGTGATATTGGATGCTAAGAAATAAAATATGGTAAGCAATTGCATGCATAAATTGAAGTAAAGAGGGAGAAATGAATGGCACATTTTTTTAGTTATTTTAATGATAATGCGCAATTTTTTCCACTATAAACCTACTTTTACCCAGCAGGTGGTAAGACATTTGCGTTACTTTCTAGAAGTATTCATTACAGTTTAAATTTTAAGTATATGAACTGGTAGTGAACTGGGATCTGGAAGTAGAAAGGTGCTGAGCGAAACTAAATAATATAACAAGCTGAATTATTTATCCCAGAGGTCAATTTTTGTAATTACAAAAGCAAGTGATATTTGTTCGTCACAGAGGCCAATTTTGAAAGCAAATCATAAGGTTCCGAAAATCACACATAATATAGCCTAGGAAGCAGACAAGATACAGAACAGATATTATAAGTAGAAAATACAATTTCTTTAAAAAAAAGTTGTTTACACAACTGTAAAATCAAGCTTAAATATATTTGTATCTCACTAATTTTGACGGGAAAGCAGAATTCTGAGTTAACATATACGTCCCTGAATCAAACTTTTGCACCCAAAAAAATCGATTTACAAATGAGAAAGCCAGTATTAAAATTTTCAATCTTCGCTTACGTGGCAGTGTTTTGCACCTGTAAACATCAGTTAATTGAAAATCAGAATTTAAAGTGTTCCTACAGACCACAACATAATTAAGACTTGACGTACAGACTTGTGAAACGGCCAAAAGAAAACGTCTGTTTCATTAACATATATAATCACAGGCGACAGTTAATTCAAAATGTGTAAGAGTGAAGCAGACTTTCTTTTTAACTTTACACACATACGGCTGTGAAACACTCTGCTTCACTGACATATACAGTCACAGGAAGCAGAAAATTTAAAATATACACGTCTGTGAGGCAGACTGAGGGGTTTACCAAGCATTTTTGTGACCAACGAAATCTCAGAAAATCGAAGGGCCTGATGCATGAAAATTAGGCAAGTATTTCAGTTTTTGTAAGTTATCGATGCGCAAGTCAGAGAGACAGCAAGTTGTATTACTTCTAAACAATCTTTGGTCTTGTTGTGGCACGCTCTTTGTCTTTGTGCAGTCTCACACATTCTTAGCTGAGGTGTGGTAGTGTGAAGGACGTATTCAGTAGTGCTCACTTGCTCAGAGCTGAGAAAAAGACCACCCTACTTCCTTCAGTCATGCATTAACATATAGACTGACTAAGCTGAAATCCTCTGTTAACATTGCACCCTTTCTAAATCATTGGTCGCTGTGTCAAGTGTAGTACTGTTCAGACCAATGTAACGTGCGAAGATCGCGCGAAGTTTCACTCTGTTCTTTTGAATACATATTTCATTCTGAAATCATTGTCTTGGAATATCATTTCATAGGAATAGTTACTCTCCCCGTCCCACTGTTTCAAGGAGATTTATCAGTACGCATTACCACTAAGCACCATGTGGTATGCAACACTTTGGATATTGTTTGGATCTTTTATTTAAAAAATAGAAGTCAAGCTTAGCCGCTGTCTGCTTGCTGTTTGCTGTTTTGCCGTCGAGAAATCTGCAACAATGTTTTCAAGATGTGAGATAAGTGGAAATTGCGATGAGGGGCAGGTAATTGTTTTACTTCAGATGCGCGTTTAATATAAAGACAAGTTGTATTCACACCAGTTACAGTTCAATTCAAATTAGGTTCTATTTAGCCAAAGGCCAGCATACGAGTTTAAGTAGGATAACAGTTTGTAGACGGATAGTTTTACTAATATGTAGACTTTTTATAGAGTGGGAGGTAAATTTGGGGTAAATTTCATACAGAAACACATATAACCGGAAGCTTGTGGTACACAATAACGGCTTGACTTCGGCCGACCTTCCAGACAGTTTATAGACGAATTCTAAAACTTACACACGAAGTGCAGATTAAATTTATACAGAAATGAAATAAACAGAAACATGATGGCATACAACTCCACAATTCATCAGAGTTCATGTGGCCCACTAGTATCAAAAGAAGACAAATATTAAGAAACAATGCACATTCCTCCTGAAAGTGACACCTTCTTATATTTAAACGATTGTTTGTCTTACACAGATTATTATTGCCCGGATGCTGATCCACACGAAGGCATCGGCCAAACATGACCAGTAAAAAGAGTCGAATCAGTTGAATGCCAAAATAACAAGGGCACTCACAAGGGAAAGTCACGGAAGTTGTGGCGTAGAATATAACAATACTACTTTTGTTACTGACTAGAGAAAAAAACTCTTTAGAAAGTTTTAGCTGTTATGCTGTAACGGTACTGACAGGAGGGGGAGGAACAGTTCGGATGGTAATAGGTATCCCATCACTAATAAAGCCCTCCATTTATATATCGCTCTACAAGCAGCGCAGTGATCACCTTACGTCAGACGGATTTGTGTTTGCTGTTAGAGTAGATCAGATTCTCTTTGTGGTGTGGAAGTGTTTTTACAGCGTTATCTTGGACAATGAGACAGGTGGAGTAGGTCCTACTTTTGTATAGCAGATGTACCTACAGGAGAAGAGCGTGTTATTTATAAATAGATAAAGCAATAGTTGACAGAAGAGTATTCTATAATAGCGGAGGTTACTACGCTCTTATTACATGAAGAGGCATCGGATGAAGAAAATGGTAGTGCTATGGCAGTGAGAGGCGAAGCAATGTCACCAGTGGCGGATTTCCAGGGAAGCAGCGGTTCATATTATCAGCCACCACCTCCAAGGAAACGAGCGAGGTTTCCAGAAGGATATCTTGCTGATGCGACTAGAAATGGACGAAACAACCACGGAAAAAAGATGGGAATGTTGATTCTCTCGTCTGTGTCATCCCGCATTAGCAGCTGATGGCGACACCGCGCCTGAATGTTGCAACAGTGTTGGCACAGAAAAGGAAAATAAATAGCAAGACTGTGTTACAAAACTTTGAAAACAGGCTAAATCCAAAAATTTTGCAGGACATGATAAGTCTTGAATTACGTGATCATTCTATGGCAAATAGACAGCAAAACGCAATAGTACATGACCACACATTGAGACTTCGGACACTGAAAATAAAGAGGTTTGCTACAGCACAAAAACCTCCAACTCACAGGAAAAGAAATTCAAATGTAAAAATAAGACTGAGGAAAATACAAAGTTAGCAAGCGGTTTGTTGAAGGGGATGCCGATATTCAACAAAAAGCTTATCAATTCGTGAGGGATATCAGGTCTTTCATTGAGGAAAAACGTCTGTCACCAGATCAAGTAATTAATGTCGACCAATCAAGATTTGGTAAAAAATTACGATATGGAAAGTCTCTCGCAGTGAAGGGAAACCAGCATTTCTTTGGTGTGGTTGGACCCACAGCGACAACCACACGATAACGCTTGGGGCTTTGATGGTGCGCTGCTACCCCATTCGTATGTCCTTGTGTAGGAGCCCACCGCCCATTTACCTGAAAAAGTGAATATTAATTTGCCAGACATGAAATGTTTTCTAGGAAATCTGCTAATGTGACGAAAATAACTCTAAAGAGTCTTCCCATTTTTTATGTGGCAAGATATACAGCAAAAAAACTGAATCCCTTCTTTTGGTCGACTTCTGGACAGCCAGTAGAGATGACCAACTATGCAACTCTACAGTTTCTGAGGGCTTTAAATTGTCAAGAAGCTGATTCCAGCAAAGCGTACAGGCATTGTGCGACTTGCCGACTATTTCCTCTTCCGTCGGTACCAAAACTTTGTCATATTTATCAAAGATTAAATTATGGTACCTTCTGACAATGATATTAATGTATGGCGTCGAGGCAACTTCTAACGCCTTCAACTTGCAGTTTTCGGTGGCACGATCCTCCACTTAACCAAATTCGCATCAGTTCAACGCTGCTACACCAGAGTCTTTCCTGATGTATTTCAAACACCTATGGAATACCGCTTCGAGGAAGAATTAACAGAACAGCGTTTCCATGAGAACTGCAACCAACCTGCCGTCATCAAATGTGCACTTTGCTAGTACTGTCTATCTATTGACCGCTCTGTTATTGCTGACTTACAGATTTTTTGCCTCTGTTAGTGTAGTCAAGTTAGTAAGCTTTGTTATGGAGTTTTTCGTATCATATTGCTGACTACATTGTTTCCGTAAGAGCGTGCAAAAATTTAACAAGACACACCATCTAGAGGATGCTCCACCGAACATTTTGAGGTAGGGAATCCGGGGTCGGAGAAGACAGATTAAAGAGATAACAGGAATAAAGTTACGTTACTGTGTACTTTTTTATTTACATTAGTTAACTGCAAAAACCACTATTGACACAATGACCGTATCATCTGTACTGTATCTCATAAAATGTGCTTAAATTGACGGCCATCGACCTCAGTGCAAGCACGACATCGCGAACAAGATTCTGACGCACCCTGACCAATATCCATGGTGTGTTTCGAACCACATCACAGGCAGATACAATTCTGGCAGCTAATTCCATCTCCGTATCCACTGGGACCTCATACTCAAGTGTCTTTAGGTATCCCCATAGGCAATAATCAAGGGTTTCAGGTCAGGGGACCTCGCACGCCATGGAATAGGACCTCTGTTTCCAATCCAGCGACCAGGAAATTGTACTGTACCTCTCTAAATAGCACTGAGTAATGAATGGATCTGTCGATGGTTCATAGCAGGTTCTGTCACGGGAAAATGTAAGTACAATAGAAAGGATCGATTTTATGGACAAGGAAAGTAAAAAAAGTCTGTATCATGACTTCCACGTAATTAGACACATCCTCCTTGTTTTCGTGCAGGAAATAAATAATTTACATGTAAATAAACAGGGCAGTACGTGTAAAAGTGTACGCACATTAGTTGTAAATAAGCTGGAGAACACTAATGTAAGGCAAAGCGGTAAAAGTTTACTTCCATATCTCCATAAGCTGGCTTTTCCGACCGCAAGTTCTCTATCTCAAACTGTTCAGTGGAACATTCTCTATGCCCTGCTACATTCTTGCACGCTTTTACGGAAACACCCTGTATGTCTAAAATAATCTATTTGTGTGATAAATTATTCACACTTACAGTATTCTCATCGTAGCTTCGACGGCTACTATCTCCTTTTCTAATAGTCCATAGCAGCTACAATTTCTATGGGGTGTGTATATTTTGTTGGCCTATCAAGTGTGCTATATACGACTATAATTTACACAACAGCATATCGTGAACTTACTTTGCCAAATGTGACTGCGAAGTGAGGCAGTGTTGTGACGCAAATTCCGGCTGACACTCTAGAAACAATTTTGTTTACCGTCGTTCCCGCATCATGTCGAAGTGGATCAAGGACAGTGTGTCTGACCAAGCCACCCAGCCAAGGTTGCAGGCGGAGTAAACTTGCAATTCCCCAGTAGGTGAAGGCTTTGTCCGTGAAGTGAACATCATCTGTTCAGACCACTACGGCTTCGAGGTAACACACGGTGTACTACGCGAAGTTCCTCGAAAGCCCCAGACCCCAACCGACCTTGAATGAGCTGCGTGTATGCTGAAATCCCTTGCGGACACGCCCAAGGCGCCACTACTCGGGGCGCCAAGAACGCGGTCAATAAGCAGCGCTAGGAAAGAGTTTACTGAAGCTCACGGCTCAGTATCCCTTTCGGATTCCATTACATAATAGTCCAAAGTCGACGAAGTGGTAGATACAACATTGTTGTAATGCGTTATATTTTTTCAGCATATCACTGATTAAACATTAGCTGTGTAATCCAGTTCCTCTTTATAGCTAATAAGACAAGACATCTTACAGAGAATTCGCCGTTGGCCCCTGGTGATGCGGATTTTCGCAAGTATAGATTTTTTTTAGCGTGATAGCTGGACTTTTTACTAGCGCTCATGTGTTTCATTCTTTGGTTTGTATAACACAACATCACTCAGGTACGACTTCGTCACCAGGTCTTGGTGAAAAGCCTCAAGTGAATCTTATTAACCTTCATGGTGGAACTATCGCTCCGAAATACGGATAGGAAATAAAAATCTGAAAAATCAAAATGCAGAAATTCGACGCTCATTTATTCGAGCGACATATATCTACATATATCTATACAGATTGATAATAAGAATGAAGCAATCAAAGTGGTACAAATGGCTCTGAGCACTATGGGACTTAACTGCTGAGGTCATCAGTCCCCTAGAACTTAGAACTAATTAAACCTAAGGACATCACAAACATCCATGCCCGAGGCAGGATTCGGACCTGCGACCGTAGCGGTCGCACGGTTCCAGACTGTAGCGCCTTGAACCGCTCAGCCACACCGGCCGGCTAGAATGAAGCATCCAGAAGACATGGTCAGATGTCAACATAACTTCGTCCATGTACTTACCACTGGCAGATACGTAAATGATTCGAGCTCCAGTTCTCTGTGACAGTTAGAACGGCCATCAGAGTGCATTAGTGTTGTCGTGTTTTGTTTCAAGGCCTGGTAGTGTATATAAGGGGCGTGAACGCCGTCAGATGATGAGTGATCGCTTTGAAGGACACGAACATGTTGCATACTCACGTGAGAGAGTGAGACAGAGTTATCAGCACCTGTCAGAGTTTGAAAGTGACCTCATTATGCGTCCCCATTTGGTTGGTTGGTCGAAATGTGCAATATCGAGATTTGTGGGTTTTTCAAATGTGACAGTGACCCTATGCTGAACAGCATGGGAACGACAGGGCAGCCATACTCGTCGCAAGGTTACAGTCGACCACGTCTGGTAATTTCCAGAATGTTTGCCTATCGAAGCCGGGGGCTCCAAACGATAGATATCGGACGTGCGATTGTAAATCGATCATGCGACTGTGGTGGCGGGCGTTATGATCTATTATTTGTGAGATTTATGTTGGTAGTGAGTGGGACGTCTGGTGTTGTTGACGTTTTCTTCGCCCGTTTGCCTCACGTGAAAGAATCTAATTCCACGCTTATGCAATGCAGAAAATTGTTTGGCATTTTGTCGCAAATAGGGCCTAATACCGGATGACGAAAGGAGGGACTGTGTAGACTGCGGTAGGGCGAAGTGTATAAAACTTCCTAAGAACAGTTCTGATACTGAACTACCGTTACAATTTCATTGCGGAAAGTCTGGAAAACGAACGACTATCAGGAAGAATACATGGTTTGACTATTCCATATTATCCATCCAGACCAGCGTAATTCTCTTATGTTGCTGGATTAGGAACTACATCCTGCAACCAACAGCATCGGAAACTGAATATCTACTAATACCGTGTGCGACTATCTCGTGTTTTGCGGTGAAGTGTGTTATATAATAGTGACGAACGACAGTGTACCGATCGGTGGACCAAGTAAAGTTGTTGAAGTGGACGAATCGCACGTAGCAAGAAGGAAAAACCAGAGAGGACGACCTTCAAAGAACGAAATCAAGCATATTTGGGTATTCGGTGGTATTGAGCGAGAGTCACGGAAGTGTTTTGCAGTGAGAGTGTTGTCCAGAGACAAGGTAACTTTGGTTCAAATAGCTCTGAGCACTATGGGACTTAATTTCTGAGGTCATCAGTCCCCTAGAACTTAGAACTACTTAAACCTAACTAACCTAAGGACATCAAACACATCCATGCCCGAGGCAGGATTCGAACCTGCGACCGTAGCGGTCGCGCGGTTGCAGACTGTAGGACCTAGAACCGCTCGGTCACACCGGCCGGCCAAGGTAACTTTAGTCGGTTTGATAGAGCTCTTTATACTGCCCGGTAATAAAGTCATTTCAGACGGCTTTCAGTTCTACAAGACACTGAAAACAGAAGGATTCAAATACGATTCGTTGAGCACTCTGTAGATTTCACGTCTTCAGGTGACCCCAGCGTGCACACACAGAACATCGAGCGACTGTGGAAATCTGTGAAATCTTCCATTAAAAGAGAAGGGCGTCCAGGAGAAAGAGACGAACTCTACTTGTTTCAGTACCTCTATTTCCATAACTTACGTTTGCAATGAAAAGTTAACGCATGTGACACTCTACCCATATTTTTGCGTGACATTGGCAGAGTATACCTAGGTTACGGTAAAAATTGAATGCTTCCCGTAGCATGCACATCAAATGGACTTTCTCATGATGACAAAATCGACGACGAGTGAGGTAAGTCGTTTCGTTTGTAATTACAAGTATTTTACTAACGCTCTTCTTTTGTCGTTGCTGTAGAGACCACTATAAAATGCTCATAACGCCCGCCACCACAGTCGCATGATCGATTTACAATCGTACGTTCGATATCTATCGTTTGGAGCCCGCGGCTTCGATATGCAAACATTCTTGGAAATTACCACGTCTGACCACCGGAAATTATCACAGTACTGTTCACTGAGCACATCGTAAACTCTTCACAGCGGCCTATAACATTCTATAGCATCTCGCACCATTGATCGGAGGAGACCAGCAGTAGCCACACTAGTGAATTGCTGCCCATTGCTTAGGTTACCTTTAAAACGCAAATCAAACGGCAATTTCTGGAGTGGTGCCACTACAGGGCAGGATGCAATGTTGATGACTGGCGTCGCATAGTGTTCAGTTATAATTCGTTGTTGTGCACAACCCTGAATGACCATTATCGGCGACTTGGAGAGACCTCCCAATCTTTCAATGTTATGGAGAAGTACAGTTGTGTCAGAACGAGGAAAGTCTTTGGCTATGACTTCAGATCAAGGTTGGTAGTAATTTATGGGAGTCTGACAGCAGAATTATATGTCACGGATGTCCCACGTCCTCATGTATTACCCCTCAGAAGTCTGTCCTCTACAGAGTGTGTGTCTCCTCTGTTATCTATCGATACCAGAGTTCGTTCTCTACTCGGAAAGTCAGCACAGATCTAGAGTGCAAACAGCAACGGCTCTGAATAGTACCGGCCAATCACGTATTTGTTAGCAGTCGACAATTCCCCTAGAATGCAATATTCTCGGATCCCTTGACATACCCCTGCTGATGTCAGAATGATCCGCATCGGTTGATCTCGCCTATAGAGAGAACGCTCCCCATGGAGTCACATGTGTTTAATGACAAAGACGTCGAGCAATGGGTAATTAATAAAACTAGAGTGACCCTACATAATATGGGACATGAGTGCCAGTACCCAAATAAGAATGAAGCAGTAGTCTACATTTATCCCAGTATGTCACAATGTTCTTGCTGACATACATTAGTAACGAATTATCATTGGATGAGTTCGAGCACATGAAATGTAAAGAATAAGTTAACTGTTAACGTGTGTCACTGTCAATCTAACGCGCGAACACTTCACCAAGGACTGGGTAATTCACACGGATGGGACAAAGGAGGAATCTACACACGATTTATCGACAGTTAAATCTACAGTTATCTTGCAGTGCTGGCCTGTGCCCACGAAAAGAAAGTGAAGAACTGCATGTGCAACTAACAGTTCAGTCTGATTCGTGATGAGCTTACAGACACTCACGAAAGTATTGGGTTCTGCTATTTGCCTTGCCGTAACAGGGTGGCGCTCCCCAGAGCTGCTACCCCTCAGTACGGTAAATACTCGGCTTTCCTATGTCTGCAGCGAAGTGGCTGGCGTGCAGACTGTGACACATCAACTGGTCCCTCCAAATTAAGTGCTCTCCTCCGAAAATGTCTTCCCTCTATCGAGAACCGCGATCACATGTCACGTGCTCTCCGCCTAGGGTAGTCTGTCCTCTACAGAGTGACGATTTCAAGTGTCCTCTCTGTTCGATAGCTGGGTTTGTTTTCTATTCGGCAAGTCCGTACAATTCTAAAGTGACAAAGGTAGCGACTTTGAAAAGTACTGGCCAGTCGCGTATTTGTTATCAAGTCAACAACTCTCCCATCATGCAAAAGCTTTATTACATTAACCAGATGTCACACACACGAGCATGGAGCTCTTTAACAGTTCTGAGCTTCTACCCCACTCTCCAGCGCGCTTAATGTTACAACCAATACGGTTTCCCCCAAGCGCTCACTTCTAAAAAATTGTCGTCTTGATTTCTCCCATTCTGTAATTTGTTTAGGTTAGCCACTGATGTGGCCTCTTACAACATTTTAGACCGGTGTCATTCACCTCGCCTAAGGTGGCTACAGAGGCGGCCAAAGGAGAATAGAATTTCTGTTCACAGAGCAGACCAGCCGCTTTGTTCTTCTTCGAAAACTGAAGTCTTCTCTCTATCGAGTTCCGCTATGCTGGCATGGCAAGATGTTTATCTACCTCTGACTGCTCTTCACCTGGCATTCTTGGAAAGTAGGTCCTCGGCGAAAAACAAAGTTGCTTTGAAGTTTGTTTGGCCAGAGTGCCCTTGTTTGTAAAACTCGCGACTGTCTAACGAATGCATGTGTCTGCCATACTTTAAGTATTTCTATGGCTGCAAAGTTGAACCCACATCACGCAGAACGCAAAGCATTGTGCAAAGCCGTCAGGAAGGTGCCTTGTTGTCGCCAGCCCCTGACAATACCAATGCCCGCCGATTGGAAACTGCTTCCTCACAATCGCCGTGGCTTACACGGTCCTCTGAAAAGGCTACCTCCAGCCGTTATGGCGTAGTTCTAACATTGGGTCACTAGCCTGCCTGTCTAGCTCATTCTCGCAACTGCTGTGGGAAAATTTATGCAAGACTTTCTCAAAGAAAAGTAATTAATATAGAGTTAAATGGTTTCATCTGGTAATTACTGACGTTATTGACTATAACTGTTAATTACTTTTAGCAAAAGGTGGGAATTAAATTCAGGTAGTAATGATTTTCAATTAAATTATGATCAGCGTATCAGGCATGCCAGTCTCACAATAGACTGTTGTGTATCAGTTGTTACATGTGGCTTTATTGGAAATTAATTCATAATACATCTAACATCTCACAGCATATCAATATGAATGTATTAGTAACTTCATACATAATTACTTTAAAATAATAATAGTAATAAATAATAAGTTACAGAAAAGTTATCTCCCAGTCTTCACAATAGAATTTGGAGATGTACAGGGTGTCCGAAAAGTCTTTCCCTGATTGCATAAATTGATAACTCAGGCTAGAAGTAAGAGACAAATATGAAACATGTGTCGAATTGTTTACAACTATCAAAGTTTTTTTTCTGTTTTAGGCTCGCAGTACGTAAGTAGTGGATGAGGTGCAGTGCCCAAGAAGCCATGTTAACCAATCAGGAGAAGGCACAGTGTCTCCTGTGGTACCATGAGACACGATCACCAACCACAGTGCAGAGACACTTCCAGATAACATTTGGAAGGAATCCACCTGATGTCAAGAGCATTAAAGCCTGGTATGAGAAGTTCAAGAACACAGAATCGGTTGCTGACCTTCCGAGGTCTGGTCGACCAAGAACCTCAGCAGACAAGGTGGAAGCTGTAAGGCAGTCTTTTCTGCGAAGTCCGAAGAAAACGGTGCGCAGGGCCTCACGTGAATTACAGATGCCAAAAAGCTCTCTCCATGGCATTTTACACAAAAGTTTATTGTTTCTTGCATACAAAGTGAAAATCGTTCAGGCCTTGTTGCCCAATGACAGTACACGTCGATATGACTTTGCGTTCGAAATGCTATCACGTATTGAGGACGATGTCGATGACGAATTGCCTTTTCCGACGAAGCGACCTTTTTTCTCAGTGGAGTAGTGAATCGTCATACTGTGCACATTTGGGGTTCACAACCCCCTGGCGAGGTCGTGGAGTGTATCAGAGGCAGTCCAAAGGTGAATGTTTGGTGCGCGCTATTGCACGATCGAATTATCGGGCCATTCTTCTTCGCTGAGGCTACCATCACATCTGCAGTGTATCTGGACATGTTGCAACTGTATGCTGTTCCTCAGCTGCTTCAGTACCACCCCGATGTCTTGTTTCAGCAAGACGGTGCACCGCCTCATTGGGGTTTGGACGTCTGTGCCTATCTCGATATGACCTTTCCTGGGCGATGGATTGGTCGTGATGGGCCAACGGTTTGGCCTCTACGCTCTCCTGGCATAACCCCGCTAGACTTCTTTTTATGGGGTTATGTCAATGATGAGGTCCACCGAAAACGTGTACCAGATCTTGAAACCCTGCGGCAACGGATAACCACAGTCGTTGAATCGATCCCTCCAGTAATGTTGACTAATGTGTGGACGGAAATTGAATATCACCTAGATGTACTACGTGCTACCAAGGGCGCTCATGTGGAAGTTTACTGATGTGTGAAAAAAACTTTGATAGTTTGTAAACAATTAGACACCAGTTTCATATTTGTATCTTACTTCTAGCCTGAGTTATCAGTTTATATAATCAGGGAAAGACTTTTCGGACACCCTGTACATAACAAATTATTGGTAACATTTTCAGGAAACAGCGATCTTGGAAGCTACATAAAATCAGTGAAAAAACCGTATAGATTGCGATGTTTCTTTTATTAAAATGACCGGTGTCGGCAGAGTCTTAGGCCAGAGCAGGTTTCAGCGACTGAGGTCTACTGACTGTTCTAGACATCGTCAACCTCAGGTAATGGTGCCTGAGCCGCGGCTGGCTCATGCTATGCGCTGGATTAAAGCCTCGTTGCGATCCTGTGTTTAGTCTCCCGCGGTTATCGCGATTATGCTTTTATCCTCTCCTTCCGCGGGTCGCAGCAGCGTTGTGTATCGATATTCGCACCTTGGACTATCTTTGACCATGCGCTTATAGTTTCCGGGTGGCCGGTGTGCGACCAGTTGGTCGGTTGGCGTGGAGCAGCGGGGAATCCTCCGCGGGACGCAGTTTGGCCGGCGCCGCTGGCGGTCTGTACGCGGTGTCGGAGTTCGTGGGGCTGTTCCCTTGCTACGAGGTCCGTGGCTCACCGACCCTAGGCACGAAAGTTGAGTGTAGATTTAATCTACCAGGAAGTCAAGACTGTTCACACTGTGTCGTTGGGAGTTCGTTGTTGTCTGCTGGGATGTTCCTGCGAGCAACAACATGGTTTTCAAGTTGGAAAATTCTAGCCACCCTCCGGTGGAGTTTCACTGTATTTGGTTATTGGAATTGAAGTGCACCAGCGGAATCTTCTGCCTTGTGGCCGTTAACGTTCCGGTTACCTGCCCTGGTCGTTGACGTAAATTTCAGGCAGTGTTGTTTCCTCATCATGTTGTTGCTCTCCGGCACGGTGTGTAGTTCGACAGCTCCGTGTATGACTGGTTGTGGGTGCCAATATCTTCTACGTTGTTCAATTGAACTCGCTGTTGTGCCCTGGTCGGATGAAGTGGAAGTTATCTTGTCGGTGGGTACGTTGACTGTCGGTCGGTTGGGTTGTCGTCGGATTGTGAATGGTTGGCCCGACTGCCTGTTTCACCTAAGCGATCGTTAGTGTTTGAATTCCAGGCCGACCCTCGAACATCTGGGCGCCCTTGGGTGTACTGCCTTTTTTTATTTGCCCTTGTTGTTTGTACTTGTATGGCTTCTAGCCGATTTTTTTTAAAATTAAGGTTGTTTTGCCCTAAAGGCGTAAGATTCCTTAGGCCTTCAGCCTAAGTTAAAAAACTGTTTCACGTAAGACCTTAGGAATTTTTAAGGTTTTAATGTTGTTGAATTTTAAGTGTTGAGTCTTCAGCGGATTTTGAGTTTGAGTTGTTTTGCTCTTAAGGCCTCCAGCCTAAACTAAAGAACTGTTTCACGTAAGGCCTTTGGTACTTAAAAAATAATGTTATGGAGTTTTAAGTGTTAGGCCTTCAGCCGATTTGAATTTAACTTGTTTGCTCTTGAAGTGTCTGATTCTTTGGGCCTTCAGTCTAACTAAAGAACTGTTTTAAGATAAGGCTTTGCCTTTTAAATTTCTGTTTTGGTTGAGTTTTGCCTAATTAAGAACTGTTTTCGTACAGCCTTTGTTTTTTTTTTTTTTTTAAATTAATGTTGTTCAGGCTTAAGTTTGAATTCAAATTGTTTGCTCTGAAAATCTCAGGTTCTGTGGGCCTTCAGCCTAAATAAAGAACTGTTGTAAGATAAGGCTTGCCTTTTAAATTTATGACTATGCTTGCGTTTTAAGTTATTGGCATTCAGCCATTTTTAAATTATAGTGGCTTTCAGCCGGTAATTAAATCCGAAAGATTAAAGCTGTGTGCTTAAAAAAATTTTTTTGGGGGCTCTTGTAATGTTTGATCAAATAATAAAGTTGTATGTTCGAGTGTAACTGACAACCCCTCATTTTGGCCCCTTTCCACAATTTAAACTGCCTGTCTTGTCCTGCGGGTCAAGCCGGGCGTTTCAGTGCTGTTCTGAACATGGCCTTAGACTAGGTCGAATCCGGTCATTTTAATAAAATAACCATTGCGATCTAGACTCTTTTTTCACTGACTTTATGTACACAATAACTTACAAAAGTGAATGTAATAATGAATCAAAAGTTTCAAAATGACAGAACTTAAAATTTCTAGTGTCCCAGTATAACTCGCTTCTGCGTGCAAATCTCAGCGTATTACTAAATAATTTGAATGCTGACACTGGTTTTGGGAAACGCTCCTATCCTTTTTAGATGTTGGGCACTGCAAAAATTTTTTTAGATGTGCGGCTCTGCAAAAATGTCCTTTTGTTAGTCGACATTTGTCTACTGCTTCCTTCTTATGTTTGTTACTGAACATCTCCCAATATTCTTGTATGTTTTCCACATTTTTCCTTTCGCTCTGGGGGCAATGTCACTTGTGTCCACGGACACTTCTTAATTCACGAATGTCTCCTAGGTGGTGCTAAAAGAGTAAAAGGAGAAGGCAAATGTCTCACTACAAGACCCGTCTTAGGGTTAGAAATGTAATTAGTGTAAATTTTTGATGGGTCGTGCTGAGAAGGCTATAACATGTGTTTGCAAGTTATCGCACCAGAGAAATAAACGAAGTTAAAGATAAATTAATGAGAAGAATGAAAGTGCAGAGGAAAGGATCGAAGGATCGCTGAAGAAACAGGCGTCTCGAGAGGTAAGTAAGATTAGGGAGGCTTGTTGAAATACGTACTTATCAGAAGTAACAGTACTAGAATGGAGAATAATGACTTGCTGAACCAATATTTGGAACGAATCAGTAGTGGAAGGAGTGGGATAATTCTGTCTGTCCTTGCTCGAAGCAGGAATGATATGAAAAGAAGATTTCCTCAGGCGAAGGAACCTTTCTTAAATAGAAGATCTGCGCTGGAAATGAAAAATTTACTAGAACTACACTCCTGGAAATTGAAATAAGAACACCGTGAATTCATTGTCCCAGGAAGGGGAAACTTTATTGGCACATTCCTGGGGTCAGATACATCACATGATCACACTGACAGAACCACAGGCACATAGACACAGGCAACAGAGCATGCACAATGTCGGCACTAGTACAGTGTATATCCACCTTTCGCAGCAATGCAGGCTGCTATTCTCCCATGGAGAAGAACGTAGAGATGCTGGATGTAGTCCTGTGGAACGGCTTGCCATGCCATTTCCACCTGGCGCCTCAGTTGGACCAGCGTTCGTGCTGGACGTGCAGACCGCGTGAGACGACGCTTCATCCAGTCCCAAACATGCTCAATGGGGGACAGATCCGGAGATCTTGCTGGCCAGGGTAGTTGACTTACAGCTTCTAGAACACGTTGGGTGGCACGGGATACATGCGGATGTGCATTGTCCTGTTGGAACAGCAAGTTCCCTTGCCGGTCTAGGAATGGTAGAACGATGGGTTCGATGACGGTTTGGATGTACCGTGCACTATTCAGTGTCCCCTCGACGATCACCAGTGGTGTACGGCCAGTGTAGGAGATCGCTCCCCACACCATGATGCCGGGTGTTGGCCCTGTGTGCCTCGGTCGTATGCAGTCCTGATTGTGGCGCTCACCTGCACGGCGCCAAACACGCATACGAGCATCATTGGCACCAAGGCAGAAGCGACTCTCATCGCTGAAGACGACACGTCTCCATTCGTCCCTCCATTCACGCCTGTCGCGACACCACTGGAGGCGGGCTGCACGATGTTGGGGCGTGAGCGGAAGACGGCCTAACGGTGTGCGGGACCGTAGCCCAGCTTCATGGAGACGGTTGCGAATGGTCCTCGCCGATACCCCAGGAGCAACAGTGTCCCTAATTTGCTGGGAAGTGGTGGTGCGGTCCCCTACGGCACTGCGTAGGATCCTACGGTCTTGGCGTGCATCCGTGCGTCGCTGCGGTCCGGTCCCAGGTCGACGGGCATGTGCACATTCCGCCGACCACTGGCGACAACATCGATGTACTGTGGAGACCTCACGCCCCACGTGTTGAGCAATTCGGCGGTACGTCCACCCGGCCTCCCGCATGCCCACTATACGCCCTCGCTCAAAGTCCGTCAACTGCACATACGGTTCACGTCCACGCTGTTGCGGCATGCTACCAGTGTTAAAGACTGCGATGGAGCTCCGTATGCCACGGCAAACTGGCTGACACTGACGGCGGCGGTGCACAAATGCTGCGCAGCTAGCCCCATTCGACGGCCAACACCGCGATTCCTGGTGTGTCCGCTGTGCCGTGCGTGTGATCATTGCTTGTACAGCCCTCTCGCAGTGTCTGGAGCAAGTATGGTGGGTCTGACACACCGGTGTCAATGTGTTCTTTTTTCCATTTCCAGGAGTGTATATGCCCGGATCACAGAACTGCGTAGAACTGAAAACGTGGGCTATCGAAAATCGTGAGTATTGGAAACGGGAAATTGTGTAAATGTGGCGTTATCGAAGAATGTACCACATTAGTCAATCAGATGAAGTATATTATTTATCAGAAATAATAGTCCAGGAAGGAATATGGAAGAGCCTTACCAGGACAAATATAATAGCAGGGCATCTGCTACGGCATCCAGAAATACGAGGGATACAAGGTAAATAAGGAACGACCAGTAGCGAAATAGTAGCCACAGTGAAAATCAAAACTGTTATATTAGCAACAGTTAGATACATCTTCCAACTACTTCCCTACATAGTCGCCGCTCCGAGTTAAACATCTATCGTAGCTTTGCACTAACTTTCCAATACCCTCATCACAGAAGGTAGCTTACTGTGATTTCCGACAATTTTCTACGCTGGACTGCAGTTCGTTGTCTGCGTCAGAATGTTCTGTCCATAGCCAACGGTCCACGTGAGCAGGGATGAACATCAGGAGGAGCCAAGTCCGTGCTGTACGGTGGTTGACGAAAGACTTTCCATACAAAGCGCTGCAGGAGCGTTCTCATTGCCAGTGCAGTGTGCGGCCGAGAACTGCCATCAAGAAGAAAATTCATGACAGATACGTTATCTGGGGTTTCATGAAATCAGGCACCCATACTTGGCGAGAGACACTATTTTCTAGGCGTATTTACGGGCTCACTGTGCGCTCGGAACTGAGAAGATCGACGTGATGCTATCCATTGGCGTACTAGAGACACTGCCCGATACCTCTGTGCAAAGCTTCATTGGATACCCTCTGTGTTTTTCATTTCGCGACCCATCGTTCCTTACCTTCCGAATAGCCCTCGTAGTTAACATGATGCTGGAATGAGTTGTGGAGGTGAAGTGTAGCACAGACAGACGAAAACTAGCATATAGAATACAGACTGTGTACAATATCTGGCCTACTCTTAATCGTTAAGTGGAGATAAAAATGACACCGCCGGCCGCAGTGGTCTAGCGGTTCTAGGCGCTCAGTCCGGAACCGCGCTGCTGCTACGGTCGCAGGTGCGGAATCCTGCCTCGGACATGGATGTGTGTGATGTCCTTAGATTAGTTAGGTTGAAGTAGTTCTAAGTCTAGGGGACTGATGACCTCAGATGTTAAGTCCCACAGTGCTTAGAGCCATTTAAACCATTTGAGCTATAAACGACGGTCTAGAAAATTATGTACCAAGTAACGTAACAGGGGGCGACAGAAGTCCATCTTAGTTTAATATCATCAAACACGAAGTGTTGCTACAAAAGAGCAAACTGTCGTTACAAAAGTGGCTGCAGGAAAATAGGTAAAGGAAACGTAATAGCAACTCGTCCGTCCATCAGGACTCCAATAATTTCCACATTCAGATCCTTTCGAAGGACGTTTCATAAAATCCTGACCAGTTATCGTCATATGTAAAGTCAGTGAACTGAAACAAACCTCTCCTTCCAACTCTCACGTGTAAGTCCGTTTTACAAACTGAAGTTAGTGGTCAAAAAGCGGAAGTATAGAAATCCGCATTTTTTTGATACAAGAGCACAGTTTAATGCTAAACAGGATTCTAAAAGCGAACATTGCACGAGTGCCCGACGGAATTCGAGTTACATTTTATATTTGATACGCTGCAAAATAAAACACCTTCCTGGATCACTATTTATCGAGAATATCAGACACAGCGAATAATGGCACGAACGTCGACAAGAGCGCAAGTCCCTTCTGTTTATAGAAACAATAAAACATCGAATTCACGAAATTACAGGCCAAGATCGTAGAGTATATTCCAGGCTCAATCTTTGTGACGTTCCTGGGGAAAACAAGCTACTCTGAACAAATAAGCACGACTAAAGGATAAACGAACATTTAAAAAACAGCTTCTGTTATTTGTACAACATTCACTCTGAAACAAAAAGAAAACGACACACCACGAAGGAATTACCGGAATGGGACGGTAATCGGTAGATATACATGCAGAGATGAACTGATTACATTTCAGAAAAACTGCATGATGTATTCAAGAGAAAGAGCTTCACAAATTGAGCAAGTCAATAACGCGTTGGTCCACCTGTTTTCCTTTGCAAGCATTTATTTGGCTCCCCATCGATTTACAGAGTTGTTGGATGTCTTCCTGAGGGATATCCTGCCAAATTCTGTCCAACTGGCACGTTAGATCACCAACATCCCGAGCTGGTTGGAAGACCTTGCCCGTAATGCTCCAGGCGTTCTCAGCAGGGGAGGGATCCGGCGACCTTGCTGGCCAAGCATGATTAGGCAAGCACGAAGACAAGAGGTAAACAAACTCACCGTGTGCTGAAATGTGAGCTCAGGATGGCTTGTCATGAAGAAGGACCAAAACGGGGTGTAGAACATGGTCGCTGTGCTGCAAGGGTGCCGCAGGTGGCGCTATGAAATGAAATGTCACCCCAGACATCACTCCCGGTTGTCGGGCGGCATGGCCAGCGACAGTCAGGTTGGTATTCCACTGCTATGCGGAGCATCTCCGGACACATCTTTGCTGCCCATCGTGGCTCATTTCGAAGTGGGACTCATCGCTGAAGACAATTCTTCTCCAATCAATGAAATTCTACTCCGAATGTGCCCACACACACAGGCTTGTTGGTTTACGAAGTTAATGGTAATCGGCGCAAAGGGCGCCGTGATCTAACCCTCCTTTCTGTGAGCCGCCTGTTAAAGGTACTTGTGCTTATTGAAGCACCAGTTGCACGTCAGATCGATGATAATGATGAACCCAGGACTCTGAGTGCC
The DNA here is from genome assembly GCF_023864345.2 of Schistocerca serialis cubense. NCBI lineage: Eukaryota > Metazoa > Arthropoda > Insecta > Orthoptera > Acrididae > Schistocerca > Schistocerca serialis. The sequence goes on from NC_064641.1 coordinate 173,861,331, forward strand.
CCTTTGACGACTGCTCTGTCCTCTCATTCTGCTGTCTCTGCAGGTCGACCATTTCCTTCTTGTCCCTGTGTTCGGCCGTGGTCCACCCATTCCTGTCAACAAGGTCGAATAGTGGCGTCGCTCCTATACAAATGCCGAGTGATTACTCCAACTGGCTTCGGAGCCGTGCTGCGGCTCGCGTTGGTGCTGTTGTATGGTTCTCTGTTGGAGGCCAGACGGTATCGTTTAGTTGACGTGGTTGCGGTTGTCTGTCTTCTTCTTTGGTTGACTGGCACCACTTGGTTTTGCAAGCGTTTCCTGTCCACTGGTGGCAGCAGCGGCGTTATCGATATGTAGTAACTGTGGCCCTATCTTTGGTGTGATGTCGCTGTTCTTCCGTGTCGTGTGAGTGAGCAGTTCGGTTGGGGACGCTGGAGGAGCGAGGTCCGCGCAGAGCGAGAACACGCCAGGACCGATGCCCGCGTGTATGGACTGCCGGATCGAAGGGCTGTGGTCACGAGGGTGCACGACCTCTTCGAAACCGGATCCTTCAAGTCTTAAGTTGAGTGGATTTCAATTCGAATAGAGGAACCTCCACCATTGTGAAATCTCGCGATTCTCCAGTGAGTGACTTGGGTTCGTCTTCCTGCTCGTGGTGTCGCCGAGGCGAATGGATTGCATGAGGAAGTTGGATCTGATTAGCTTTCCTGGGGTTATAATTACTATTCGCTACCTTCAGCTTGTTACAATTGTTAAGTTCAACTAGCGGTTTGTTCCTGCCTGATGGCTGCTAACGCCATAGTTTCCAGCCCGGGGGAGTAGTGTATGTAACGGCAGTGTACGTTTCCTCGCCTTGCCACCGCTGTCGGGTGAGGCGTGTAAGTTTGACAGCTTTCTTGATTGTACGTTGGTTGGCGATTCTTCTACCTTGGTTGTAGTGATGCTTTTTGTTCCGGGCGCTTTAAGAACAGCATTCTGCGGGTGAAGTCCTACCGCCGGTTCCGGCTTTGGCGTATTTTTACATGTTTGCATCTGGTTTATTGGACGTCAGGTAGCCTCACCAAGATTATCATTAGTCACTCGTTAGACTGCCACTAGTCTGAGTTACCATCATGTGTTCTGAAAGCAGCTCTTGGCTGCCTTTCTCATCTCTGGCGAAAGTGTTTTTGGTGTGACCTGCTCAGAGGTCGATTCCTGGAGCACCTTCTGTGACTAGCCCTTGTGTTTTTTTTTATTGTGTTATTATTTTATTATTGTATTACCAAGTTACCATCATTTGTCTCGCCTATCTGGTGATCAGTTGCTTGGCATTTTGAATTAACCTTTGTTATTACATTTGCCGTTTTATTGTATGTTTTTAAATTTTTTAATATTATTGACATTCTTGGAGTTACAGCAAGTTTAAACCGTTGTGCTACCAAGTTTACTATCATTTTGTCTCACATGTTTGGTGATCAGTTGCCTGTCTTTTAGGTTAACTCTGACTATTACATTGCTGTTTAACAGTATGTTGTTAATTTTTTTTAATAATTGCCTTTATTGGCGTTAAAGGCCCTCAGCTGTGACTGTGGTTACTTGCCTTAAAATTCTAACTGCGACCACATTGACTTGTTTTCAAAACATTATTTGCTGTGTCTGTATTTTATGTTAAATTGTAACGTACTGAAAGTACTATTAACCACACAGATGTTTCTTCCCTTTTATTAATAAGTGATAGTTTTTTATTTATTGCTGAGTCTGGAATTATCGTCTTAAAATAAATGTGTGAAATTTCAAAAGCGATTCGGAACCCGTCCACAATCGTAACCGAATCCTGCATTCCTTGACTCCCAGGTCTCAGCTTCTTTGAGCCCAACTACACTTCCTCTCTCAAATTCTAACACCTGATTATATTGATCACTCCCCTGTCTGCGAAACACAGTAACTGTCCAGTTCAGGACTCGGAATAAAATTCGAAGTTCTTATGCCGTGGTATCGACATGTTCCCTGTTTACTATAGTTCTCAGCTGTGCGGTGAAATTGCGTCATATATTTATCCATCGGCAACCAAAGTTTACAATTCTGTGGTTTCCGTCGATTCGTGTATGAACATCAATTTGTGATCAGTTTAGGTAACACTTTCGTTGCGCTTCAGTATTTTTCCCTTAGAGTATAAATTACGAACGGTAGATGCCGATGAATTGGTGTACTCCGTCTTTCTAGATTTCCTAAATGCGATCGATAGTGTACAGTGTTGCTCTCTAATAAACATTGTAGTACTATGTGGACTACATTCACAGATATATGAACAGCTTAATGCACTAAAAGAAAACAGTATGTTAATTATACTGGACGGCAAATGTTTAACTGAAACGAAAGAGACATCAGGTGTGCTCCAAGAAAGCGTAGTAGGAGCTCTTATGATCTCAACGTGCATAAATGATTTATCAGACAGGGTGAAAAACATTGTCATATTGTTCCCTGACGATGCTGTTGTCTACAGAAAATTACCGTGGCTGGACAGTAAATGCTGTAAAATGGACAAAAATTTCCATTTGGTGTAGCGATTACCAGCTCTCTTGATAAGTGGATATACGTAGTATATTGCCTATAACCAAAAGAAGAAACGGAATAGTATCATATTACGTAATTCGTGATGAAATATTGAGCACGCCGTATAATGCTAAGAAGAGATGTAACACGGGACGACCATGGACAGTCATTTTTAGGGAAGTCGAACGCAAAACTTAAATTTCTTGGGGAAGCTACGTGAAGGTGCAGTGCATCCGAGAAGTAAATCTCACACAAGACTGAACCGTGAATTTACTTTCAAAACCTTTTCTTAAGAATTTACTTTATTTACTAGCAATTCATCAAGAACATTAACACATTTAATTACACTATGTGAGCGTGGAAGTAGTTGCCAATGGGTAACTGATGAAAACAAATCAAATTTCTTTCAACAAATGGAAATTTTATTCTTAAAAGCCCCCTTTTTTTGAAACAGATTTAAAACTATAATCAGAAAGCACCAACGTTACAATTTATTCAGAGCAGAAAGAAGAATTCTTGACTGTATGAGCTTTCGGGCTGAGAACTTTGCCGCTCCCTTTTGACACGGCTGTAGTCACGACCGCTCACAACAGCCTGTGAAAGACTACACTGGTGCAAATGTGCAACACACCAGATTAATTTAAACTAAAAATTTTAACAACTCACACAAGCACGTAGACTATGCACCCCGTAGGAGGGATGGAAATGGTACAAAACACTAGCATTAAAATATTAACTTGCCACCGAAGGTGCAGCTTGATTTAAAAAAAAACTCTTACGGTGGAAGGGTGGCAACTTTATATACTAAAATGACCATTTAAATAAAACCATGAAATGCTGTCTTACATAAAACGTACAAGGTTGGCCTAACATGCTCTACAATACACATATACCGCCTCTCAAGATGATAGGCAAGATAAAAACATATTTAAGGAATTCGGCCGCTACACTTCAAGCAATAAATTCGTAACACCGAATCCGACAAACCTGACAGAGGAGCTATTAACGTACGGCAGACCGACAGACAGACAGACACTAACTGCCTAACAAATGCGGACGAGAGACAGACGAGCAAGCTGGGGACGAGAGACTGACCAAGTAAACAAGTAGAATTTAACAAGTAAATGAAACAACATATCAGCAATCACTTAACTTCTAATAACCTGCGATGTCTGGCGAAGACCTGGCGCAGCACCCCCAAAACGCTCTCCCGAACCGTCCGCTGCCAGCCGCTTCAACGGACGCAGGAAGGCATGCCGATCTCCCGTCTCACGGCGTCACAGCTCGCACCGGCCAGACTGATGTCGTTGGTTGACTCCAGTTGCTCTTGTGACGGCCGCGAAGCCACTACCCCTCGCTATACGGTGTGGCCCACTGGACTGACGTGGCGACCTCACATGCGCCGACGCTCAAAACGGACAAGTCATCTTGTGTCTCAGTGCGCGACCGACCAACCGATCGATCCAACCGTCAGTGACCGTTGCCTGAGCAACTCGAGCAGACTGGTGGCCTAACACATACTAACACTCCGGACGACAGACAGACACTGACTGCCCCACACTGGCCCAGCTGACCAGGTTTTTTTTTCTTTTTCTTTATTGTATTTCAATTCCCCATCGGGGCGGGCTGGCAGCAGCATAGGCGCTGCTCTTCAGCCGAAAGACATAGAACAAAACAATAGAAGACATTTAAAAACAGCAAAGGAGAGAATAAGGTGAACATAGATATAAAAAAGGGGAAACATCATGGAAGGCAATAGCCAAAAATGGGGTGATTGTAAAATGGAGAGAAAAAACTGTTTAAAAGTAGCACACACAAAAAGCCACACACTGCGATGATTAAAAGAACACAAGGCACAGTATGACTGGAGCATAAAGGTATCGACAGATGGCATAGCACATAACGTAACACTGACAGCGAACCTCAAGGCAGTACACAATTAAAATCACACCTCTTGACGCACAGGAGAAACAGCACTAAACACAACACTGATGTGGCACACTGATGATGATCAATACACAGGATCTGCCAGGCGCTAGGAGATGAGGGAGACCCGAAGAAGGGAGGGAGGGGAAGGGATGGGGGACATGAGCGGGGGGCGCGCTGAAGAGGGCCAGGTAGGGAGGGATGTGGGAAGGAAAGAGGCAAGTATGGGGTGCAGGGTCTCAGGGGAGGGGTGGATGGACGAAAATCCGCTCTGAGAGAAGGAGGGAAGAGGAGAAAGGGGGGCCCTGGGGAGGGGGGGAACAAGGCCAGGTTATAGTTGGAAGGAAGGGTAGATGTCACGGCGAAGTTCGTCATCCGGGAGGGGGAGGCGTTGTAAATTGCCCTGATGAAGGAGATGGAGGGTGTGGAGGTGGAGAGAGGGAGGGATACAGCGATAGAGGCGCGGCAATGGGCGGGGGGTGGAGAGGAAGGAGGAAACCAGAGGGTGGGGGGGGATCAAGCATGCGAACAATGTAAAGGATGCAGAGATGTTGGAGGAACAGGAGGAGGTGGGGGAAGGTGATTAGTTCATACAGGAGCCGTGTGGGGGTAGGAAGGTGGACACGGAAGGCAAGGCGGAGCGCATGGCGTTCAAGGATTTGGAGGGCCTTGTAAAAGCGGGTGGGGGCGGAGATCCAGGCAACGCTGGCATAACAGAGGATAGGATGGATGAGGGATTTGTAGGTGTGGAGGATGGTAGAAGGATGCAGTCCCCATGTCCGGACAGACAGGAGTTTCAGAAGGCGGAGGCGGGAATGGGCTTTCTGCTGGATGGTCTGGAGATGAGGGGTCCAGGTGAGGTGTCGGTCGAGGGCGAGGCCAAGGTATTTCAGGGTGGGGGTGAGCTGGATAGGACGACCATGAAGGGTGCGGTAGAAATCATGGATGCAAAAGGAGCGAGTGGTGCAGCCTATGATGATTGCCTGGGTTTTGGAGTGGTTGAGATGGAGGAGCCACTGGATACACCAAGTGGTGAACTGGTTAAGGTGGGTTTGGAGGGTACGCTGAGATCGTTGAAGGGTAGGATAGAGAGCCAGGAAGGTGGTGTCATCAGCATACTGGAGAAGGTGGACTGGTGGGGGTGGCTTGGGGATATCAGCTGTATACAAAAGATAAAGGAGAGGGGAGAGGACAGAACCCTGGGGGACGCCAGCCGTGGGATAAAAAGATACGGGAGTTGGTGTTGTGGAGGGTGACATAGGAAGGACGGTGCGAGAGGAAGGAAGCGACCAGACAGACAAAATTGATAGGCAGGGCGTAGGTTTGGAGTTTAAAGAGGAAACCGGGATGCCGTATACGGTCATAGGCATTTTGGAGGTCAAGGGAAACAAAAATGGCGGAGCGACGGGAGTTGAGCTGGAGGGACAGAAGGTGAACAAGATTGAGGATTTGGTCTTCAGCAGAGAAGGAGGGTCGGAAGCCACACTGGGTAAGGGGGAGGAGGTGGTGTTGAGCAAGGTGCTGATGGATACGGTGGGAGAGGATGGATTCAAAGACCTCACTGAAGATGGAGGTGAGGCAGATGGGACGATAGGAAGAGGCGGCAGAAGGGGGTTTGTTAGGTTTGAGGAATAAGAGGACGCGGGAGGTCTTCCACAGGTCAGGGTAGAAGCCAGTAGAGAGGATGACATTATAGAGATGGGCGAGGACAGTCACGAAGTAATAGGGGCTTTCTTGAAGGTGACAGTAGGTGACACAGTCGTGACCAGGGGCCGTGTTGCGTTTGGACTGGAGGATAAGTTTAATGTCTTGTGCTGTGATGGGAGTGTTGACGTCGGAGGGGGGCAACTGCCCCAAGTACTGGAGACTAGGAGCAAGTGGAGCGACCGAGGTATCGGCACGTTCCATGACGGTGGGGAAAAGAGAATAGTCAAAGTGGGGATCATCGGGGATGGAGAAGACCTCGGAAAGGTGGGAAGCGAAGTGGTTGGCCATACTGAGGTTGTCAGGAAGGGCCGCGCGGGATTAGCCGCGCGCTCTAAGGCGATGCAGTCATGGACTGTGCGGCTGGTCCCGGCGGAGATTCAAATCCTCCCTCGGGCATGGGTGTTTGTGTTTGTCCTTAGGATAATTTGGATTAAGTAGTGTGTAAGCTTAGGAACTGATGACCTTAGCAGTCAAGTCCCATAAGATTTCACACACATTTGAACATTTATTGTTAGGAATGGGGCGATCGTTATGGAGAAGGAGATAGTGGGAAGCGGAAAGGGAACCAGTAAGACGATGGAAGGCGGACCAGTACTTGGAGGAGTTGATAGGGGGGGGTGGCGTTGAGTCGTGTGCAGGTCTGGCGCCAGTCTCGGCGTTTCGTTGCTGTAATAAGGTTCCGTACATGTCGCTGTATTTGCCGGTGGCGTTGAAGTGTATCCCTGTCACGAGTGCGCAGGAAGGAGCGATAGAGGCGGCGGGATTCACGGAGGAGGAGGACAGCCCGTGGAGGGAGAGTGGGACGGTTTGGGTAGATGGTTTTAGTAGGAACATGGGCCTCCACGGCGTCAGTTATTACCTTCTGAAGGAAGGACGAGGCGTGGATGATGTCGTCAGGATGGCGATAGGTAAGAGGGTGGCTTTCGACCTGGGTGGAGATGGAGTCCCGGTGGGCATCCCAGTTGGCACGATGATAGTCATGGACGACCTTGGGAGGGGCTGACCAGCTGACTCAGGCGAGTTTATTGCGCCCCTTAAATGCACATGAACCGGCAACCTTTCCCCTTTTCCACCAGAGGGAGACACCAAAGCTGCGACTGCCACAGCGGCGCCACAGCCAGAAACGGAGGGCGACTGCTTCACACAACGCGCTGCGGCGCGCTCTTCAAAACAGCAATCTTTTCCACGGCTCAAAGACGTTAGTGCCACCAATTCCAGAGTATTATTCCAGCGTCTTCAATCAATTGAGTATAACAATAGTTATAGAACCGATTAATATATGCGTTGGTAGGATCGAAACAGGTCTGTATAGCCCATACGAAGGTGCAAAAGAGATGCTGGTGAAAAGTGGGAGGTTTTGAAAGACGACGTAGATCTCGTAAAGTCCTGTTTCGTAAATTTAAAGAATCTCTTCCAAGAATACTGTGAGACCATCCTGCTGCCACTATCGAACTTTCGGCAGCGATCACGAAAATAAGACAGGAAAGATTAGGGTGCGGCCGATACCGGAATGGAAAAGGACAGAAAAGAATACTTCGTACCTCTGTAACACGTGACACTGTCTTTCGTAGTTTGTACAGGTAGTTTTTAAGTCTCTATACCAAACATCTGGGAGTGATAGATCACGTTCTGTGAAACAACTTTTGTTAGAGACAAAATGTTACCTACGCCCCTGATAGGTGACAGGTCGTAGACACCGTGCAGCGTGCATATGCAATGGGTGTTGCCTACAAGCCAGTCATCTGCTTTATGTAGGCCGAGCTTAGCAGGCCGAGAGATTCGCTTCCCCAATACCTTTATCCGTTTAGGATCTGGGCCAGCGAATTAAATGAAAATACACTGAGTGTTGGTGGGAAGCCTCAAGGAACGTTTTGTCTCTAGAAATATTTTTGGCACGCGATCTGGCCCATCACCCCTAGGCGTTTGTTCCAGAGACGTCGAAACACCCTATACGTATAGATGCTGATGTTGACTAAAAACTACATTTAAACTTACAGTCGAAAATGGTACCATAATGATGAATAAATAAGTATAAATTACATTTTATGAGAGTGGAAACAGAATCGGAGGAGGACCAAAGAATAGTTAATTCATTTTGTGCGACGGCGCGCATACCTGGACAGAAACGTGGCTTCGAATGGTCCAAAATTAGAGTATTCCTCACGAAATTAAATCTTGTCGACCCAGGAACACTTTTAATGCAATAAAGTCTTTAAATTCCACATAATGTCTCTGCCGAAGATATTTTTGCAGTTGCACCGTCTTCGCGAAAGACGCAATGGGACGCTGGAAGTTCTTCATAGCTGTTTCCTGTATATATCTCATAGTGTGCATACGCTGTATCTGAACTGTATATTTACCTGTCATTATCCAAGAGCTTCGAATGCTAAATTACAATAAAATGAGAAATTTGTGAGGTAATTTACTACTCGACAGCACATACAAACGTTACAATCACCTATAAGATGAGAAGTGATTTCTCAGCAGTCTCATAACCGTCGTAAATTTTTGTACGCCCTGACATCAAAGTTTGAAATATACTGTCGCATCGTACTGAGGATGAGGAACTATGAAGTGGAGAAACGAGGCATCAATAACATTTATTCGAAACTGGGAATGTAGTTTGTAATTTCTCTTTTATTCTTCCTTTCAAGAATCAATCGCCAAAATGATCAACATTAATCTGTTTGCCTGTATTCCTCTTAATGAATTGCATACCAACCATAAAAACGAATCTGTCAATTAACAAGCTTATACAAACTAATACCAAACGGATTTAGCATCTGTATGCTAAGGAAGCAGCACTATCAGTAATTTACTCTTCCTTCCACAAATCACTCTACAAAGTTAATCAACATTAATCTGTGTGCCTGTATTCCTCTTAGTGAACTCCGTGCGAGCACTAAAAATGAATCTGTTAATTAACTAACTTACACAAACTAATGCCGAATGGATTAGTACATCTACATGCTCAGAAGGCAAGTGAAACAGGTCAGACTAGCTGCAGTCGAGGTGCTTACATTGGTTTCCGGATTAACGGCTAAGTGCCTCATCACTATTTACAACTTTTTCTAGCAACGGATAATTGTACACGTTCTTCATACGGAGGCAACAGGGTTGTGTTGTACGAGTCACACGATGTAGATTGATTTCATAACCATGGGATATGTTACAGACGGAAATGCTTGACCCTTATTCCTGAATGATAAGTAAATTCGTATCTCCATTACTGAAACATTCAAATACTGGAATTTTACTAATTTTTGGATGTGTAAACATTATTTCCGAGAAGGAAAACCACGCTGTAAATATATGGTCTTTGGAGAACGAAATGTTGTATTCTGGTTAATCGTCATCACCTTTGGCGGCTTAATGGATCGAAAACGTCAAAATGATTCATATTCAGTTACAGTATAGTGAAAGTGATCCATCCTACGCCTGTCAACAGTTTTTCTGGTTCAAGGAAGGGGATTTAAACGGTGCTGAGATCTCTTATTTCGGCGTACTCTTCCTTCGTAGGCAGACTCGACGGAGTAGAGGAACTTTCCAGTTTGTGCCGCTCTTCGTTCCCCTTTAGGTATACAAACTTGTTTTATTTACTTGCTGCCGATGCCTGAAGTGTTATCGAAACGCCGGACGATCGGGCTGTAAATACACCTCCACGAGCGCAGAGGCACGCAGACGACAAACGTGTTAGTCTAAACGCGTCGTTGCACCAACAGAGGCAGGGTGGAAACACAAGGCACTCCTTCACTTGCGCTCTGATGGTGAAAAGAGCGTATTGATTCTCAACTTCGGCTGCTCACTGCAAACAAGTTGAATTTTACTATACCTGGGTTGCTGAATAGTCGATATGGGTAAATTACCTGCAGCACGCGAGTGAAAATTCAGAACGAGATATGGCCGTGTATTGGCGCAGGTGCAATCGAATTGCAAATAAAATTGATTTCATATTTTGTACAGTTTTTTCCTAACGTGCTCGTGTTTTGTCAGTAAAAAATGGTTCAAATGGCTCTGAGTACTATGCGACTTAACATCTGTGGTCATCAGTCCCCTAGAACTTAGAACTACTTAAGGGGCTCCGGAAAGGCTCAAAATCATGAAAAGTTCAATTTTTACTTTTTTGCGTTTTCTGAATCTGCAGACTATTACCTTTTAATAGATATATAATTTATTCAATTCCGAAGACTACAACTATTTTTAAATTTTTTTTGAAATGCGTTCTACATGGGCGTGACCCACGGTGGCGCTGTTAAACTGCTGTCAAATGGTGTTATTCTTAACGTCCGTGTTCATCAGGTACATTTTAGTGATGTGAGATAAAGTATGTGTTGTGGCTAACCTGTGATGGTTCAATATATATCGCTGGTGTGATTGTCGATTGTTTCATGTTTATTTACTCTGTCGTTACCTCGAAAATATTCGTAATTAATTCTGTTTCTTGAGTCTCTGTTTTGTTGAAGTACAATAATGAGTAAAAGTAAAGTTATTAGAAATCCTCTGACGGCTTTTAAGAAAAGGAGAAATGTTGGAAAGCCAAAGGTATGTGTTATTACTGTAAACAATAAAGACGATAACCAAGTGAGTGAACGTAACCTCTCAAGTACACCTGCCCATAGCAGTCAAAGTGGGAAAGAAAATACTTCACAGAAGAAGCTTGGTTCAATGAGTGAAAACTATTAATGTTTTATGGGCGAATCGGATGTGAATCAAATATTTGATATGTCGGTTCTCAAAGAAATTTTTTCAAACTGTGTAAGATGTATTCATTGTAGTGAAGTTGGTCTGGAACTCTCCATAATAAAGCACGTAGGACTTGCTAGTGAAATACAACTGAAATGTGATAAGTGTTCATACATGACCACCTTTTGGAACAGTGTTGCAGTAACTGCAACTGAAGAAAATGGTAGCAAAATCTACGAACACAACAACGAGCGATGCTTGCTTTAGACAAGGAACGCCTTCGGGCTGCAGACAGGGCTGTAAAGAGTCTAGAAATACAAGCAAGAGTAAACAGGAGGAGGAACAAGAGGAAGCTGGAGGAGGAGTTTGCAGAGGATGAAGATAATCCATCCTATGGACCTGGAATGCACTAAAAAGTTAATCCAATCTTTGTCGCTCGATTCCCAAAACTTTTATTTTCTCACACTAATTACATGTTTTCTAAGGATCTTCAAACATATTTGTTTCAAACTTTCAGTAAATGTTACACAGTACCTTCTGCATAATTTAACACAGACTTTTTCCAAAAAACTGTATATTTTTGAATATATAAATAAAAAATTGCAAAAAAATGTTGTGAATTTTCATTAATATTGATAAAAAATCATCTTTAATAACTGAACTAATATTTTGTAAAATCCCTGCGTTAAGTTGTAGCCCATATTCCAATAAATAATCTGTAAAAAGTTCAACTTCCTACCTTAAATACTTTGTGAGGAAAGATGTAATTTATAAGCGTTATTTTAACATTGCAAGTATAGGTCGTTCCGGAGCCCCTTAAACCTAACTAACCTAAGGACATCACACACATCCATGCGCGAGGCAGGATGCGAACCTGCGACCGTAGCGGTCACGCGGTTCCAGACTGTAGCGCCTAGAACCGCACGGCCACACCGGCCGGCGTTTTGTCAGTAATCGGCATAATCTTCATCTACATCAGTATTCAGAGAGGACGCTTCTAGTACCACTATCATAGCCCCTTCTTTCTTATATTAACAGGGAAGGCTGTGTGTGAGAAACTTCGGTCGGAAAGTCCCCGCGTAAGATCTAATGTCCTTGACATTTCTCCTAATTATTTCGTGAGACGTATGCAGATAGAAGTTATACGTTGCCCAATTATGCTTAGAACATACGCTCTCGGAATTTCAACAGTAAACTTGTCCATGGCGTGCAACGCCTCTTTTGGAGCATCTGCTTCACTTTTGTTGAGCATTTTCATACGTTTACTAGATAATTCCATGATGAAACGCGTCGCTCTTCGTTGAATATTTTATTTCTTTCTTCTGTTAACCCGACGTCATAAGGGCCCCGATTTACGAGCTATACTGCAGGATCGAACATACGATTGTGTTATAGAGTAGTTCTTTCGAAGATGAATTACATTTCCCTAAGATTCTTCCAATGAATCTCATCCCGGCTTCTGCTTATACTGTAACAGGTTTTATGTGATCTTTCCACTTTACATCGCTTTGGACGGTCACTCCTAGCTGTATTGTGGCTCTTGGGAAAGTATAAATGTCCAGTCGTGGCTTAAATGGAACCCCTTTTATCCTGAGCGTGTGGCTACGAAGTATGACATTCTACATACACGTAACACATAAATACCTTACATGGTATCTCATTAGAAGCATGTGAATAGAAGTTCAGTAAACGTACAGCTGGATAGTCTATGGGAGACATTTACAATGTAAATATCTGACTGGAATTGAAGACTACAGTTCACTGCAAAATAGTACACATTTGCAACTCTTAATCTAAATATAAGACTGAAAACATTCACAACACACTGACGCGAGAAGTCATGGAATAGCGTTGTGCACCTATACAAATGGCGGCAGTATCACGCACACAAGGTATGGAAGAGTAGTGCATTGGCGGAGCTGTCATTTGTACTCAGGTGATCCATGTGAAGAGGTTTCCGACGTGATTATGGCCGCACCACGTGAATTAACAGGCATGGAACTAGGAATGGTAGCTGTAGCTAGACGCATGGGAGATTCAGTTTTAGAAATCGTTAGGGAATTCAATATACGAGATCCACTGGGTCGAGAGAGTACTGAGAATACCGAATTTATGGCATTACCTGTCACCAGTGAATACGCAGTTGCCGACGCCCTTCACTTAACGACCGAGAGCAGCGGCGTTTGCCTGGAGTTGTCAGTGATAACAGACAAGCAAAACTGCGCGAAATAACCGCAGAAATCAATATGGGAGAACGACGAACGTAGCGGTTAGCACAGTGCGGCAAAATTTGGCTCTAATGGGCTATGGCAGCAGACGACCGAGGCGAGTTCCTTTACTAACGGAACGACATCGCCTTCATGCCTCTCCTAGGATTGTGATCATATCGGTTGGACCCTGTACGACAGGAAGGAGCTGATAGTAGGGTTCGAGTATGGCGCAGACACTACGAAGCCATGGACCCAAGTTATCAAGAAGGCGCTGTGCAAGCTGGTATTGGCTCCATAATGGTGTGGGCCGTCTTTACATGGAATGAACTGGGTCCTCTGGTCCAACTGCACCGATCATGGCTATTTTCGGCTACTTGGAGACCATTTGCAAACCATTCATGAACTTTCTGTTCCCAAACAACGATGTCATGTCACCGGGTCACAATTGTTCGCGATTTCTTTGAAGAATATTCTGCACGGTTTGAGTGAATTATTTCGCCATCCAGGCCGCCCGACATGAACCCCATCGATTATTTATTCGACACAGTCGAGAGGTCAGTCCGCGAACAACAGCCTGCAAAGCAACACTTCTGCAATTATGGACGGCTATAGAGGCAGCATCGCTCAATATTTTTCCAGGGGATTTCCCACAACTTGTTGGGTCCATGCCACGTCGAGAACCTGCCCTATGCCGGGTAGGAGGTCCGACTCGATATTAATACGTGTCCCATGACTTTAGTCACCTCATTGTATCAAGTGTATTGCAAGAAGTATTGAGGTTAACCAATAAAGAGGAGTAGACGGCGCCCATTCGTATCCGCGATCTGCGATTGTCAAACTCGTCGCTGGCGGTCGCAGGTGTACGCCCAACGGCTAGTATGAAACCACAGTCAAGTTACTACTAAACATGTGTGGACCGGCAGAAAAAACAACTTCGGAAGAGAAAAAGGGGAGAAAAGGAGGAAGAAATCCGTAAAAAAGTCAGAAAATGCTTCAAATAATAATTTGCTATGGAAATCACATTGCTTTTTAAGAAACTGGTCAAATACTTAAAAATTAATTTTGAAAAGGGATAAAGAGTAGACGTTATGAAGAACATTAGATTGAGGAAAGTGTAACTACTGTACGTCAAAACTATGGCACACATAAAAAAAGCGAAGCTACTATGATATGAAATTTCGTCAGGGTTTTCTGAAAATGGACACTTTGAACCTGGAACTGTAAGAAAGTAAAACGTACTCCGACGGAAAGACAATGAAGGGCGCTTTTCAAGTGTTAGATTATTGTCGGAGAGTTATCACGTCGAAAGAAAAGGGAAAATGTATGTATCGGAAAAAGGAAAAACCTCATGGCATTTTAGACTAGGAGACTGAGGAAGCAGGTTCAGCTCCCTGAAAGGAAAGGATTTAGTTCATCCGCACGTGATGGCCCCCTGTTTGCAGTATGTGAGAATCATGTGTCAACATCGAAGCTGTGATAGATGCCTATCTGTTACTATAGCCAGAAGAATTATTTTCTCGTCTTGAAGGTGGATATTGGTACTCGAAATCAACCTTTCTCAACATACTTCTGGTTTCCTTTTGATGCAGTCTGAAATATTCTTATCTTTAATATACCATTTGGACTGTACCAATGCTAGGCTGCTGTTCGTTTTAGCAAGCACCCCAGCAATATTTCACAGGCTCCTGGAGCAATTACTGCAGGACATGCTCAGTTAAACACGTTATTTTGGTGACATCATAGTAACCAGAGCTGATACAGAAGATCATTTATGCAAAGTCTACTGAAATTTCGCACGTCTAGAACAAACAGAGCTCCGTTTAACCAGCGAAGATGCTCCTTTTTCTGGACACATTGGGGGAAATGGTTAATCCGTACAGAAGCTGCCTGAATCGAGAAATCGGAAAGGACATCGGTCAGTGCCTGGTAAAATAAATCATTAGAGACGGTCATTCCAAATGCAGCCACGTTAGCCTCATCATTCAGTCGACTCCAGAAAGATGGCGTCCTTTTTTAGTGGACTGCTGAGCAATAAACAAGTGTTATTGCTATCAAACGCTGTCTAATGCAAGCTCCAGCCTTACCCACTTTTTAGCATGAGTGACATATCCTGGCAACGGATGTCTGGCACAACCAAGAAGTATGAACATCCAATTACGGATTCTTCTAAATCCTGTCATCACCGCAAAAAAATTACTCACAGACAGAGAAAGATGCTCCCTGCAGCATGTAAGAAATTAAAAATTTTGGCTTGTTCAATGACAACAAGCCCCTGTAACTAGCTGCGACATCGCAGAACGCACAGTGCGGAGCCTATAGTGTTGGTTCCTGTTTCTCAGTAATCAGCAATATACACTCCTGGAAATTGAAATAAGAACACCGTGAATTCATTGTCTCAGGAAGGGGAAACTTTATTGACACATTCCTGGGGTCAGATACATCACATGATCACACTGACAGAACCACAGGCACATAGATACAGGCAACAGAGCATGCACAATGTCGGCACTAGGACAGTGTATATCCACCTTTCGCAGCAATGCAGGCTGCTATTCTCCCATGGAGACGATCGTAGAGATGCTGGATGTAGTCCTGTGGAACGGCTTGCCATGCCATTTCCACCTGGCGCCTCAGTTGGACCAGCGTTCGTGCTGGACGTGCAGACCGCGTGAGACGACGCTTCATCCAGTCCCAAACATGCTCAATGGGGGACAGATCCGGATATCTTGCTGGCCAGGGTAGTTGACTTACACCTTCTAGAGCACGTTGGGTGGCACGGGATACATGCGGACGTGCATTGTCCTGTTGGAACAGCAAGTTCCCTTGCCGGTCTAGGAATGGTTGAACGATGGGTTCGATGACGGTTTGGATGTACCGTGCACTATTCAGTGTCCCCTCGACGATCACCAGTGGTGTACGGCCAGTGTAGGAGATCGCTCCCCACACCATGATGCCGGTTGTTGGCCCTGTGTGCCTCGGTCGTATGCAGTCCTGATTGTGGCGCTCACCTGCACAGCGCCAAACACGCATACGACCATCATTGGCACCAAGGCAGAAGCGACTCTCATCGCTGAAGACGACACATCTCCATTCGTCCCTCCATTCACGCCTGTCGCGACACCACTGGAGGCGGGCTGCACGATGTTGGGGCGTGAGCGGAAGACGGCCTAACGGTGTGTGGGACCGTAACCCAGCTTCATGGAGACGGTTGCGAATGGTCCTCGCCGATACCCCAGGAGCAACAGTGTCCCTAATTTGCTGGGAAGTGGCTGTGCGGTCCCCTACGGCACTGCGTAGGGTCCTACGGTCTTGGCGTGCATCCGTGCGTCGCTGCGGTCCGGTCCCAGGTCGACGGGCACGTGCACCTTCCGCCGACCACTGGCGACAACATCGATGTACTGTGGAGACCTCACGCCCCACGTGTTGAGCAATTCGGCGGTACGTCCACCCGGCCTCCCGCATGCCCACTATACGCCCTCGCTCAAAGTCCGTCAACTGCACATACGGTTCACGTCCACGCTGTCGCGGCATGCTACCAGTGTTAAAGACTGCGATGGAGCTCCGTATGCCACGGCAAACTGGCTGACACTGACGGCGGCGGTGCACAAATGCTGCGCAGCTAGCGCCATTCGACGGCCAACACCGCGGTTCCTGGTGTGTCCGCTGTGCCGTGCGTGTGATCATTGCTTGTACAGCCCTCTCGCAGTGTCCGGAGCAAGTATGGTGGGTCTGACACACCGGTGTCAATGTGTTCTTTTTTCCATTTCCAGGAGTGTACATACATACAGACATATACTGTTCAGCTAGAACATTATGACCAGCGACCTACAATCGACAGCAGAGCCACTTCACGAGGAATTACTGCTGGTCAGACACACGCACGATGCATGTACTATCAGTGAGCGTGCTGTCCGTGTGTAGAATGGGGTGGGCACGCGATCTATCTGAGCTTGACCCGGAGGCTCGGCACGAGCATTTCGGAAAATTCCACAATTTTTTGGGTGTCCGATGAGTACTGTGGTGAGTGTCTTCAACACGTGGGGAAACCAAGGTGAAACTATGTCCAGAAGTTGTGGGATTGTTCAAATGTTCAAATGTGTGTGAAATCTTATGGGACTTAACTGCTAAGGTCATCAGCCTCTAAGCTTACACACTACTTAACCTAAATTATCCTAAGGACAAACACACACACTCATGCCCTAGGGACGACTCGAACCTCCACCGGGACCAGCCGCACAAAAAAATGGTTCAAATGGCTCTGAGCACTACTGAAACCTAACTAACCTAAGGACATCACACACATCCATGCCCGAGGCAGGATTCGAACCTGCGACCGTAGCGGTCGCGCGGTTCCAGACCAGCCGCACAGTCCACGACTGCAGCGCCTTAGACCACTAGGCTAATCCCGCGCGGCTCGTTGTGGGATTGGACAGCCACCTCTCATTACAGATGTGAGACGTCGTAGGTTGGGAAGACTGGTGAAACAGGTCAGGGGGCGAAGTGTGGCGTAACCATCATCAGACTTTACCGCTGGGCACAGTACAAGTGTGTCTGAATGCACAGTGCACCAAACACTCCTCACGATGGGCAACCGATGACCCGTGCATGTGCCAATGTTAACTTCACGACATTGGCAACTGCACTGAAACCGGCACGTAACCATCGCCACTGGACGTTGGCACTCTGGCAGAACGCTACACGGTCTGATGTACCCCGACTCCTTTTCATCATGGCGATAGAAGGGCGGGAATCCGTTGCCTTCCAGGGGAACAGCTCCTTGACACCTCCTTGACACCTGTACTGAGGGGTGGAAACAAGCTTGTGGCAGCTCCACCATGCTCTGTGGAACATTCACATGGGCACCCATGGGTCCAGTGGAGTTCGTTCAAGGCACCGTGACGGCTAAGGTGTATCGCACACTGGTTGCAGACCACGTAAACTCCTTCATTGACGATCATATTCCCGACGGCAGTAGCATTTTTCAGCAAGATAATACTCCATGCCACAAGGCCAGGGGTGTGATGGAGTAGTTCGAAGAACACTGTGACGAGTTTTGACGTTCCGGCCCCCATCTCACCAAATCTGAACACGATCGAACATATTTGGGATGTGTCAGAGCTCATCATGCCCCTCCCCAGAATTTACGGGAATTAAGTGACTTTTGTGTGCAGATGTGGTGCCAACTCCCTCCAGCGACATACCAAGGCCTCACTGTCTCTATGCCGCGTCGCATCGCCGCTGTTATCCGTGCCAGGACATACCGGTTATTAGATGGTCATAGTGTTCTGGCTGTTCAGTGTACATACGTAAATACATATCCAGCGGTCGCAGGCCCTCAGACCACGCGCTGTTTCCACAAATTGCCTCAGCCGGCCGGAGTGGCCGTGCGGTTCTAGGCGCTACAGTCTGGAACCGAGCATGTTCGAATCCTGCCTCGAGCATGGATGTGTGTGATGACCTTAGGTTAGTTAGGTTTAATTAGTTCTAAGTTCTAGGCGACTGATGACCTCAGAAGTTAAGTCGCATAGTGCTCAGAGCCATTTGAACCATTTGACCCACAAACTGCCTCAGTTCCTTTCTTAAATTAGCGCTGTAGTATCATCAATGGATCCACAGCCATGCCTATGCAGATGCTTTATCCCTGTCACCATTGGATCCAGACGAGATACTTAAAGCCTTTCCACAGGTCTGTTGGTAAATAGATTACTGTCCACTAATAACACTAACAGATCTTTTATTGACAGCCGCAGAAATAGCGGATGTGAAGACTAAAATCTTTCTATTATACCTGTAATAGGTAGCCACCGGGGTTTCGAGGAAGACAGCTACAGGCCAAAAGCTTGCATTACTCTGCCACCAACTACGGTGCGTCAGAAACTACTACTGTTACTGGCGGCCACAGAAGATGTCCACGTGCACGAAGACGAATCGATAGCTTAGACCATGGAGTCTATAGTTTCGCACAGCAGATAGAGGATTGTGCTAAACCTTAAGCACACAAAATGGCTCTGAGCACTATGCGACTTAACTTCTGAGGTCATCAGTCGCCTAGAACTTAGAACTAATTAAACCTAACTAACCTAAGGACATCACACACATCCATGCCCGAGGCAGGATTGGAACCTGCGACCGTAGCTGTCCCGCGGTTCCGGACTGAGCGCCTAGAACCGCTAGACCACCGCGGCCGGCCCCTTACGCACACAGATTGCTTCATGACATACCCGAATACATGCCAATACTCTTTATGTTGGTCCCGCTTTGTTCTCCATTGCTTCCTAGCTAACAATATTCTATTAATTTTACAAACCTACATCATCAAAAATCTTTATTACCCATTAATCAACTTTCTCACCCCTGGAGGGTACTTATTTGATCTAGATGTCAGTGTGAAGAGTAATTATATTCGCTTCATTTACGGTATGGAAGAACGATGCAGAAATTGAGCCTTTGAGGGGGGGAGGGGGTGACTGCAGTACTACCCTCATCATTAGTTTGAGCAGGGCGAACGGATTATCCCTCAGATCTTGTTGAAGATGGGTAAACAATGCTCATTAAGTATGACACACAAAATTATTTAATCCAATTAATGACCACACGTCCTCTTTGCCACTCCTTGCGAGTTATTAAATTTTTCCGTTTCTCTTTAATACACCTGTAACGCCGGAAATGCATATCCTCCTATTTCCATCTATTGTACTATAAATTGTTTACTTATTTTGTTACCTGAAGATATGACATTTCTGTGTCTTTATATATTGTAAGTGTTTTAATATATGCATTTATGTCGATGTGTAATTGGTTTGTTTTGCAAATACTATTTGTATTTTTACTCTGGGTCTTGCCTAGGGAAAACTATGCTATCGAACGATTACATCGATAGATCGTGTGGAGAACCAAAGTGTTTAGAATCTTTGGTAGTGTTAACTCTGCCGCGTGGAGCGCGGGCAGAGCGGAGTCTGCTTTGGGTAGGGCGGTGGAGCAGGTGTGTTGAGTGACGCTCCCGCGAGTTGCCGCGCTTCCGGGGTTTGGCAGCATGTAATTGCGCTCCACTTGCTATGATAGTTTATGGCACGGTGTCGCGGACGGGAAACATTAGCTGGCACACATCAAGAGCCCGTTTCGCCTGGTGACCGTGTCTAAAAGAAGGTGCGCCAACATCCAGCTTCTGCAACAGCTACGGCCGACATAAGTGATTGTCGCCACCTTCACAATCGACGACTTCAAACCTTCAATCAACCAACAAGGAAGACTGAAAGCACGTAAAGGTTTAGAACTGTATGGCAGACCTTAGCTTTTCAAACTATTCCATTAGCATCACTAAAATACAGAAACTTAGCATAAACCTTTGTTGTTCATTGTCCCAATTGCATTACCAAGCAGGGTCCCTTCCTTTTCCGGAATGAACCCGTGTGTCATTGAAATTCAAACGCCAGCATTAAAGTAATATCATTCCATTTCACTGCTTTAATTTCAAAGTTCAGTTAAGGTATTCATAGCTGGATACAATATTTAAATTACACAAGCACAAATTAAGAGTGCGAGTTTTGTTACCATATTTTAGCTTACCTGTGACTGCAGCTCAGCTTGGTACGTACTAAATTTTACTATTGTTAACTGTTCAGAATCATTTAATTCAAGTTCAAAGTTAAATCTATTATTTCTAAATTGCGTAGATTCAAGTAGCTTTTGAAATGATTGTTGAGGTAGCCCAAGGCTAACCTTATTTTATTGAATTTTGTAGTGCTTCAGAAACAAAGTACGCTATTAATTTCATTCATTAAATTAACTTTCAATTTTCCGGTTTTATTAATTCTTTTGCTAAATTAAGTCAGAGTGTAGCGAAATTTATTACCTCTTACAAACATTCAGTTTTCACACAACACGTGTCAACCTTCAGTTGCAATAACCTTTGTTTTTCAGTTATTATAGTAGTTGTCCATAGGACTGGCGACCGTAATTTTCCCCAAATCTCAAACATCTAATTAACGCCAGGTAATTGTTAACGTAAAGACCGCACATTTCCTTTCGTTATTAACTTTACCCTTTTGCAAAATTAATTTCCACCAGTTTCATTTGCATTTTTCCTTTCATTTAGATGTAACCCTTTCCTCCCTCTTTGCCGACAGAGTAACTTCGGTGACGATTGCTTTTCCCAAATTTCCATAGGTGCACGCGGTTTAATTTTTACTGCCATTAAGGTCGATAAGTCAGGGGGAGGTTACACACCAACAGAAATTAAAAGTGTTACACGACGAAGCAAGAATTTGATCTTTCTCCAACTTTGTGGAGACGTTCATCACGTAACGGGTATTAAATGATTAAACTTTCATTCTATTTGGAAATTATTTTCTTCATCAACATCACTACCAGAGGTGACCACTAAGGGCATGGAAGTAAACAGCCTCAAAATCTCTACTAGTTTCATGTAACGCGTAAAACAACACTGTATCAGTTCGTGAAAATTGCTGGATGGAGGCGGATGTGGAAGTACATGACTTCCACCTCCCATCGCAGACATGCTCTAAGGGTGATAAATGCAAAGACCTAGTACGCCAATCAAGGCTCTGCATGTTGCTCAAAGCGTTTGATGAGTAAACTACAGTGTGAGGCCTTACGTTATCCTGCTGGACTATATTTGGAAGCCAGAACTTTTAAGTTAAGACAATAGGATTTGACAATCCCGCCGCACACTGGCGAGCGTTCAGTCTCCACTTCACAACGAAGAAATGTCCTGCTGTTATAACCAAAAAGGTCCCCTCAACATGATTTCCGATGTTGTAGAGGTATGGCTCTCGAGACGTGCTGCTTACAGTTCAAGTCGTCCATGGATACGTAGGCATTCACCTGACCGCCACAAATAGAAGCTTGATTCGTCGTTAAACACCACACATTGACACTCGCTGTTCCATTTGGGATTGCTCTACACAACTCAGGTTTCTGCTTTCACTGGTATGATATCAGCGGCGAACGGTTCATGGCAGCTCGATATCTCAACCCAGCTTCCAGTAGTCTGCTCCGGGCAGATCATGGGGCCCTCTGCTTGTAATCTCTATTCGAATTTTAACTGTTGTCATCCGTCCATCTATTCGATCCAATAGTTCGATCCAATGACCGTCTCGTGGTGTAGTCCTTTCGAAGGGAGCCGTATCAGCTCTTCTCGCCAGCAAATATTTCGCACAACAACAAATTGCCTATGCGATTTGTCGGTAAAAACCTCGCATGTCCGTCGTGTCAATGATTCGACCTTCCCATAAGTTGGAATGGTGGCGATCGACTGCACGCGCACGTGGTCTGAGAATGCTGCGTTGTGATGTGCATTTGAATAGTTCCAACAACGTTAGGAACCTATCAGCCATCATGTTATCACATCATCCTCCATTTATAGGAATGAAATGCTTCTGTACTGAAATTGCCTTGCAAAGGTATGAAATTTTAATCATATCTCAGCGATATGGGATATCAGGAGTACTAGTCTGGTAGCGTTCATGGTGCAACACTTCCTATTGCTGTGAGGGAAGGTTCATGTTCATGTCTCACTAATTACAAGATAAATTATTATTCCTCGTAGTCGATTTTATTATGGCTGTAGAGACGAAACCATTTATCAGAGCAAATACACCAAAGAGAAAAAAAAAAAAAATTGGTATACCTGCCTAATATAATGTAGTGCCCCTGTAAGCACGAAGAAGTGCCTCAACACGACTTGGCATAGACTCAACTAGTATCTGATGTAGTGCTGGAGGGAACTGACGCTATGAATCCTGCCGGGCTGTCCATAAATACGTAAGACTACGAGGGGCTGGAGATCTCTTCTGAACAGCACGTCCCAAGGCATCCCAGATATGCTGAATAATGTTCGTGTGTCGAGAGTTTGGTGGCCATCGTAAATGTTTAATCTCAAAAGAGTGTTCCTGGAGCCACTCTATAGCAATTATCGACGTGTATCATTGTCCTGCTAGAATTGCCCAAGTCCATCGGAATGCACAACGGACATGAACGGATGCACGTGATCAGATAGGATGCTTACGTGTCACCTGTCAGTCGTATCTAGACGCATCAGGGGTCCCGTATCACTCCAACTGCACTAGCCCCACACCATTAAAGAGACTCCGCCAGCTTCAACAGTCCCCCGCTGACATGCAGGGTCCATGGATTCATGAGGTTGTCGCCACACTCGGACACGTCCATCCCTCGATACAATTTGAAACGAGACTCGTCCGACCAGGCAACATGTTTCCAGTCATCAACAGACCAATGCGTTGACGGGCCCAGGTGAGGCGTAAAGCTTTGTGTCGTGCAGTCATCAAGAAAACACGAGGGGGCCTTCGGCTCCGAAAGCTCATATAGATGATGTTTCGTTGTTGAAGGCCCAGCATTGAAATCTGCAGCAATTTACGGAAGGGTTGCACTTCTGTCACGTTGAACAAGTCTCTTCAGCCGTCATTGGTCTCGTTCTTCAGGATGTTTTTCCGGCAGCAGCCATGTCGGAGATTTAATGTTTTGCCGGATTCCTGATATTCACGGTACACTCGTGAAATGATCGTACGGGAAAATCCCCACTTCATCGCTACCTTGGAGATGCTCTGTACGATCGCTCTTGCGCCGACTATAACACAACTTTAAAACTCACTTAAATCCTGCTGATCTACCGTTGTAGCACCAGTGACCGATCTAACAACTGCGACAGACACTTGTCTTATATAGGCGTTGCCGACTGGAGCGCTGTATTCTGCCTGTTTACATATCTCTGTATTTGAATACGCATACCTGTAGTTTCTTTGGCCCTTTAGTGTAAAATAAAATGTGACCATGAGAATTTCTCGATTTGCTATTTTCTCTTCCTTATTTGTACGTCAATTTCCAGCCTTGTAGTTTATCTTCCTTTTAGGCACCTGACGTATCTGAATTTGCATTTAATACTATTGTATTCGTTCTGAAATTTTGTCATGTACGACCCAGGATAAATAAAAGTAGATTTTTCAGGCTGACCTACTGGGACGTGACGTGTATGTTCATCGCGGCTGTTACAGTGCAACATGTCTGGCCAGTTCTCTCACCTCAAGGAATATGGCATATTCTTGGTCTTCTTAGGCCAAAGTTGTCTTTTATCGAACTCAAAAAACTGGTAGTCTTGCCGGAAAGTGGAACAAAATTTTATTCGGCGCTTCTTGAAACGCCTGCAGATACTGAATGTCAAATCGGCTACATCTGGCACGGAAACCAATTATAACGCTAAACTACTCTTTTTAATTACTCAATTGGACCGCAGTCACGGCCCCGAGCTAACAACAAACAAACAGGGTACTAAAAGTAGTTAATTTCGTCCGTTTTGCTTATAAAATCTGTCTTTTGCTTCAAGATAAATCCCGCACAGATGTGGATCTTTTCACTACAATAAAAGGCAATAGGACTGTTAATAATGTTACGTGGTTTCCACTAGTATAGACTTTGTACATGTCATACAAGTATGGTAGCAAATTGAAGAAACAAAACAATTCGAAACTTGCCCTGTAATTTCTGAAAAGCGTGGTCAAGGCCAATATAGGCGCTGATAGAACGACAAGAGATACCAGACCGTCACCGTCAAACAGACAATAAAATGACGCCAAGTAATCAGAATCTGGAGATGAATTATTATAATACTTACAATGTATTTCGCATCTTCACATGTGCACACACATGCATTCACACAGTATGCAGGCTGACAATACAGTAATCATAGTCACATTAACAATATCTATTTCATTAATCTTGATGGACTACTTTTGGGTTGGGACAGACCGTGATTTACCAAAACAGAGCATAAATTAGTAATTCAGTATACGTCGCAAACCACTGGCATTGTAGAATTATTTCAGTTCACTGTAAACATAGCACGCTGAACTAAACACTGAACAACATCAGCACGCGGAATGATTTCCAGGGACACGAATAAACACGTGTTTTCTTTGCGGTTTGGATTCACACAACCTCACAATGTAAGTCTGAGGAATATCTTCCCATTCCTGAAACACATACTGGGCATTTCATAACGCTGGGTGGAGGCGAGCGTGAAAATATACAGGGCTACATTTTCACTGCAGGCTACGTACACTGCATCCTAAGGAGCCACACCACGAAGGTCCCCAAACCGCAAAAATTTAATGCTTAAAAAAATGAATCTCAAGGAATCGATTATATCAGAGAAGGAATTTGGAATCTTGCTTCCTCTTGGATAAATTTCAGCCGACGCCTATGTTCATGATACACACCTTCTACTATCGGCTGTTTCCCATTTTGTAACTATCACTTCGCAAGAATTTTCATTTCTTGGTGTAGCGCTATTATTTGCTAAGTATCAAGCACCACGTAAAAACTAGAACCTACGGAACGACACTGCAAATAGAGAGTGATTTTTTACTCTCTAACATAACTGCGAAATTAAGTAAACACTTCTTCACTTGGAACAAAATCTTGAAATACAATAAAACATACACAAGACATCCAAATTGTTTCACGTATCGACACTTTTTCGTTTCGCATGTTTCTTTAATATACTTTCCACTTCTTAGAACAAGGGTTTTCCTCTAAAATAATTATAAACACCATCAATTCAGAAATGTTACGTGCCGACGTTCAATCAATGGCTGTTGATCATAACTGCTGGAAGCATTTGCTTGTAACTCGCACTGTCCGTTGACAGCTGGAACAACTGTTTGCAGTGCGATGTGTGATGCGGGGTTGCATAATTAACGTGGCCGTTATCTGGCAGCCAACGCATTGTGTACACAACAAGTGAGTTTCCAATTAGGCAGCCTTAGATTGACATACATAGGGACAATTAAATGGTCTTCAAGTGAAGAGAAAGAGAAGTTAGCGTGCTGTAACAAGCACAGGAAATTTACCGCACCCCTTATCTATCTACCAAATTACCAATTACTTTGTGAATGGAATTTTTGCTGTTGAATCTTTCAATACTAGCCATCTTCTTCGTCATCTCGATAACGGAATGATGTCTGAAACTGGAACAATGGAATTGACCATTCCTACAGTAATTATTTATACATTATCAAGCGTCATTTGACTGGGGGAATAGGTTCAAATGACGACAGAAGCATCATGAAGGAAATGTAAGTACTGAGAAAGACCCACACACGTAACAGCATCATGGTCTATTTCATTAATAAAAAGTAACAACGCTAAAATTGACATCCAGTAAATATGTTACCATGACAGCTGACAATTGGAATTTCATTCTTTTGGGCCAACTGAAGTACCATATACTGAAGTCTCGCGGCCTCGAAGTGCAAGTTGTAGACACATTGTTTTTATAACTTAGTCTCTACTGGTTATACAAGTAAAGTAACTGAGATTTTATTTCTTTTGTTTAAAAAAGTAACATTTCAATAAAATCATCTCAGTTTTCAAGTTGTACGAAATCGAAAAAGAAATCAGAATCCTTTTTCAGCTTCACCACCGACATTAGAAGTAAAAATCGTCATTGTTATTACTCCTGATGGTGGTGGACACAGTTCATAAAGTACATCGCTGTCAGTATGACTGGGAACTTGAAAGACAGATGCGGCCATGCACGCACGTCCTTTCTGTGACGTGAGAGAGAGGCGAAGCTTGGTCAGCGCGTGTTTTGACAGCCAGTATGGCGGGTCGGCCGAGCTGGGGTGGAACTCAAGAGAGTAGCGCGAGTCTCGCGCTGTCAGCAATAGAAGGCGGCGCACTTTGATTGGTGGACACTCTTACGAGGAGAACACAGCAAAGTGCCATGACCCGATATCCCAGAAACTTCGTTCAGATGGAAGAGGAGTCTAAATAAGGTAACACTTTTCTCAGCTTATCCGTAGATAATCGACTGTTTCTGAGAATACGATGATCATAGTTTTCGACGAACTTAAGATGCCTCTAATTAGAAGGCAGTCTCAGCAGAAATATTGGCAAGTGGCTAGCGTTGCGGTCTCTCACTTTTGCGCCTCGTGTTCGAAACACGAATATTGTTTTTATTTTATTTGTTTATTTTCTCGTTTGTCTATTCACGTTCTTTGAAGATTACTACACGAATGTTTCTCATAGAGTTACGGAAAACAAGGACATTACATTAATTGTAAAACTACAACTGTGTTTCACAATACGTGTCATACATTTATCATATAATACACTGAAAGAAAAAATCGCAACACCAAAAAATAATTAATGTAGTGTAATGAAATTTCGGGAAGACATTTGTCTAGGTAACATTCAAGTGACTAACTTTGCAAGATCGCAAGATAATGTAAGCACGATATAAGCCAATGCCAATGCGAAATCTTGGTACATTAATTACCGGTTGGATCTCCAGAATCTTGAATACAAGCATAGAAATGTGCATGCTTTGTGTTGCGCAGGTGCCGGATGTCAGTTTGTGTGATGAACTTACATGGTGTTACACTTGGTCGGTCATTGCAAGGACGGTTAATGCCGTTTGTGTGTGACACTGGAGTTGCTGTTCGACGATATCCCATATGTGCCCGACTGGAGACAGATCTCGTGGCCAAGCAGCCCAAGACAACATGCTGATACCCTGTAGAGCATGTTGGATTACAACAGTGGTGCCGGCCGGAGTGGCCGAGCGGTTCTATGCGGTACAGTCTGGAATCGACATGCTCTTTTTTTTTTTTTCTGGTCATCAGTCTACTGACTGGTTTGATGCGGCCCGCCACGAATTCCTTTCCTGTGCTAACCTCTTCATCTCAGAGTAGCACTTGCAACCTACGTCCTCAATTATTTGCTTGATGTATTCCAATCTCTGTCTTCCTCTACAGTTTTTGCCCTCTACAGCTCCCTCTAGTACCATGGAAGTCATTCCCTCATGTCTTAGCAGATGTCCTATCATCCCGTCCCATCTCCTTATCAGTGTATTCCACATATTCCTTTCCTCTCCGATTCTGCGTAGAACCTCCTCATTCCTTAACTTATCAGTCCACCTAATTTTGAACATTCGTCTATAGCAACACATCTCAAATGCTTCGATTCTCATCTGTTCCGGTTTTCCCACAGTCCATGTTTCACTACCATACAGTGCTGTACTCCAGACGTACATCCTCAGAAATTTCTTCCTCAAATTAAGGCCGGTATTTGATATTAGTAGACTTCTCTTGGCCAGAAATGCCTTTTTTGCCATAGCGAGTCTGCTTTTGATGTCCTCCTTGCTCCGTCCGTCATTGGTTATTTTACTGTCTAGGTAGCAGAATTCCTTAACTTCACTGACTTCGTGACCACCAATCCTGACGTTAAGTTTCTCGTTGTTGTCATTTCTACTACTTCTCATTACCTTTGTCTTTCTCCGATTTACTCTCAAATCATACTGTGTACTAATTAGACTGTTCATTCCGTTCAGCAGATCATTTAATTCCTCTTCACTTTCACTCAGGATAGCAATGTCATCAGCGAATCGTATCATTGATATCCTTTCACCTTGTATTTTAATTCCACTCCTGAACCTTTCTTTTATTTCCATCATTGCTTCCTCGATGTACAGATTGAAGAGTAGGGGTGAAAGGCTGCAGCCTTGTCTTACACCCTTCTTAATACGAGCACTTCGTCCTTGATCGTCCACTCTTATTATTCCCTCTTGGTTGTTGTACATATTGTATATTACCCGTCTCTCCCTATAGCTTACCCCTACTTTTTTCAGAATCTCGAACAGCTTGCACCATTTTATATTGTCGAACGCTTTTTCAAGGTCGACAAATTCTATGAAAGTGTCTTGATTTTTCTTTAGCCTTGCTTCCATTGTTAGCCGTAACGTCAGAATTGCCTCTCTCGTCCCTTTACTTTTCCTAAAGCCAAACCGATCGTCACCTAGCGCATTCTCAATTTTCTTTTCCATTCTTCTGTATATTATTTTTGTAAGCAGCTTCGATGCATGAGCTGTTAAGCTGATTGTGCGATAATTCTCGCTCGCACTTGTCAGCTCTTGCCGTCTTCGGAATTGTGTGGGTGATGCTTTTCCGAGAGTCGTTTTGTTGCCACTTTCCCCAATGATTTTAGAAATTCTGATGGAATGTTATCTATCCCTTCTGCCTTATTTGACCGTAAGTCCTCCAAAGCTCTTTTAAATTCCGATTCTAGTACTGGATCCCCTATCTCTTCTAAATCGGCTCCTGTTTCTTCTTCTATCACATCAGACAAATCTTCACCCTCATAGAGGCTTTCAATGTATTCTTTCCACCTATTTGCTCTCTCCACTGCATTTAACAGTGGAATTCCCGTTGCACTCTTGATGTTACCACTGTTGCTTTTAATGTCACCAAAGGTTGTTTTGACTTTCCTGTATGTTGAGTCTGTCCTTCTGACAATCATATCTTTTTCGATGTCTTCACATTTTTCCTGCAGCCATTTCGTCTTAGCTTCCCTGCACTTCCTATTTATTTCATTCCTCAGCGACTTGTATTTCTGTATTCCTGATTTTCCCGGAACATGTTTGTACTTCCTCCTTTCATCAATCAACTGAAGTATTTCTTCTGTTACCCATGGTTTCTTCGCAGCTACCTTCTTTGTACATATATTTTCCTTGCCAACTTCTGTGATGGTCCTTTTTTAGAGATGTCCATTCCTCTTCAACTGTACTGCCTACTGCGCTATTCCTTATTGCTGTATCTATAGCGTTAGAGAACTTCAAACGTATCTGGTCATTCCTTAGTACTTCCGTATCCCACTTCTTTGCGTATTGATTCTTCCTGACTAATGTCTTGAACTTCAGCCTACTCTTGATCACTACTATATTGTGATCTGAGTCTACATCTGCTTCTGGGTACGCCTTAAAATCCAGTATCTGATTTCAGAATCTCTGTCTGACCATGATGTAATCTAATTGAAATCTTCACGTATCTCCCGGCCTTTTCCAAGTATACCTCCTCCTCTTGTGATTCTTGAACAGGGTATTCGCTATTACTAGCGGAAACTTGTTACAGGACTCAATTAGTCTTTCTCCTCTTTCATTCCTCGTCCCAAGCCCGTATTCTCCTGTAACCTTTTCTTCTACTCCTTCCCCTACAACTGCATTCCAGTCGCCCATGACAATTAGATTTTCGTGCCCCTTTACATACTGCATTACCCTTTCAATATCCTCATACACTTTCTCTATCTGTTCATCTTCAGCTTGCGACGTCGGCATGTATACCTGAACTATCGTTTTCGAGGTTGGTCTGTTGACGATTCTGATTAGAACAACCCGGTCACTGATCTGTTCACAATAACACACCCTATGCCCTACCTTCCTATTCATAACGAATCCTACACCTGTTATACCATTTTCTGCTGATGTTGATATTACCCGATACTCATCTGACCAGAAATCCTTGTCTTCCTTCCACTTCACTTCACTGACCCCTACTATATCTAGACTGAGCCTTTGCATTTCTCTTCTCAGATATTCTAGTTTCCCTACCACGTTCAAGCTTCTGACATTCCACGCCCCGACTCGTAGAACGTTATCCTTTCGTTGATTATTCAATCTCTTTCTCATGGTAACCTCCCCCTTGGCAGTCCCCTCCCGGAGATCCGAATGGGGGACTATTCAGGAATCTTTTGGCAAGGGAGAGATCATCATGACACTTCTTCAATTACAGGCCACATGTCGTGTGGATACACGTTACGTGTCTTTAATGCAGTGGTTTCCATTGCCTTCTGCATCCTCATGTCTTTGATCATTGCTGATTCTTCCGCCTTTGGGCAATTTCCCACCCCTAGGACAAGAGAGTGCCCTGAACCTCTATCCGCTCCTCCGACCTCTTTGACAAGGCCGTTGGCAGTATGAGGCTGACTTCTTATGCCGGAAGTCTTCGGCCGCCAATGCTGGTTACTTATCAAAATTTAGGCAGTGGGGGGGATCGAACCCGGAACCGAAGACGTTTTGATTATGAATCAATGACGCTACCCCTAGACCACTGTTCCTTAGGTATGTCGAGTTAGGTAGTTCTAAGTGCTAGGGGACTGATGACCTCAACAGTTAAGTCCCATAGTGCTCAAAGCCAGCCACAACAGTGGTATGTGGACGAGCGTTATGCTGTTGGAAAACACCTCCTGGAATGCTGTTCATGAAGGGGAGCACTAAAGGTCGAATCACCAGAGCGATTTATAAATTTGCAGTCAGGGTGCGTGGGATAACTACCAGAGTGCTCCCACAGTCATACGAAATCGCATTCAAGACCATAACTCCAAGTGTAGGTCCAGTGTGTCTAACACGCGTACAGGTTGTCTGCTGCCCTCAACTGTCCTCCTTCTAACCAACACACAGTCGTTATTGACTCCGAGGCAGAAGCAGATTTCATCAGAGAACGCCCTGCCCTCCAATGAGCCCTTGCTTAACCCCACTGAAGTCCAGAAGTCGTAAATGGCGGTGGTTTGGGGTCAACGGAATTCAAGATACAGAGCGTCTGCATGAATTAGTCGATTTGTAACAGTTCGTTGTGCCACTGTGGTAGCATCTGTTGTTCAAGCTGCTGCTGCAGATGCAGTACGATGCGCCACAGTCTTAAAGCGAACACGATGGTCTTCCTCCCGGCAGTGCCACGTGGCCGTCCGGAGCCCGGTCTTCTTGCAGCTATATATTCTCCTGACCACCGATGCCAGAAATCATACACAGTGGCAACATTTCTGCCAAATTTCTGCAATACGCAGAAGGAACAGCCAGCTTCTCGTAGCCCTATTAAATGACGTTGTCTAAACTCAGTGAGGTGCTGTTAATGGCTTCTTTGTCGCCTTAACGGCATTCTTATCAACCTACCATGACCTGTCTCAAAGGTAACCGACGCTCACAACCGTTACAGCGTGTATTTAAAGCAAACCCGTTTTGAATCCTTTTAGTGGCGCCACTCTTATGCGACTGGTGTGAAATTTGAATAGATATCATGTTTCCAATCTAGAAACACGCCTACCAACTTTTGTTTACGTCACACGACTCCTTCTTGGTGTTGATATTTTTTTCCGTCGGTGTATATGTGTTTGTGGTTTTTCAGGGGTTACATACTTCTTAAATTCTCATGTTCTTATATTCCATTCTTATGCCAACTATTATTACTTTTTATTCCTACTGTTATTCTTCAGGAAGATATTGTGCATTCCCTTGGATGATACCGATCGTAGAAACATTAGAAACATAGTAATTCCGAACAGCACAAGCATCGCTGAAAGACAGGTTTGCCACAGTGACATTTCTCCCTATGAATCTCACTCGGGAAAGAAACGTCTTTACATTGTTGAAGATTTCATGCGTTGACAATAATTTTACGGCAAACAACGCATAACACAATGGTTCAAATGCCGCTGAGCACTATGCGACTTAACTTTTGAGGTCATTAGTCGCCTAGACCTTAGAACTAATTAAACCTAACTAGCCTAAGGACATCACACACACTTGGTTTTCTTAATTCTTAGAAACACTGTGAGTAGTGAACATTAGTTTTCATCTCCAGTAACTATCTGCATTTTCTTAACCTTGTAACTAGTGTTCTTTTCGGGATTAATGCGCCAATTATCACCGTTGGTCCCTAGATTATACCGTAGCCAACACTTAGGAATCCAACCATGCATTCGGAAGCCCTGTAAACAGTGACTTTATCCTGAATTACAGTTTAATATTCATGCAGGTGCGTGGGTGGGCTCACGAGCCAAAAGATACAGAGCAGTTACTTTGTGTGACCAAGAAGTCGGAAAGCGCTTTTTCTGCAACAGAACCACTTTTTCCGTAGAGTCATTTATGTTGGTCTCGTCCGCGAAAAACACGATAGCAGCATTTTAACAATAACCATCTTTTCCGTTCTGTTGCACGGTTCAAGAATGTTCGAATATTTTATTCGAATCGGCACTGAGAAATGAGAGGATTTTGTTCAGTTGTGTAGTAGCGTAAAGCTCCGAAGAGAAAAGAAAAAAAAATGTAATTTGTTGTCCAAATCATAGCATTTCTGCTTAGCGTAAAGGCCCCGCAAACTTCTAGCTGTTACACGATTTTTTATCCGCATGGATGATTGCCAGTAAATTTTTTTTTTACGAAAATTTCGCTCAAGCCTATCGACTGAAAATTTGCTAAGAATGGTACTTTTCGCGGCGTTCTCCACATATACTAAGTCACAGTTTTCCAGGTCTCTTTTTCGAGCACTGCTGAGTTGCCCTTTTTGCTAGGCATTTTTCCCAGTTCTGGTCCTTCTAGTAATAGTTGGAGTTTCTCATTATTCTTTCTCTATCATTTCATATTTAAAACTTTTCGTAGGTGACTGTCAACGGTTGTTAAGCATTTTGGGAAAAAATTATATTTCTGCCATTAGCAGTACAATTCCATATTTATTCTCAACCGGTTTCAATTATAACAACCATATGTACAGGAGATAACTGTGTGCACAAAAGAGAGGAATTTAAAATGTATAAGGGTGATTTTTTTCCACCGTGTACAAACTATAGGGACTGATAGGTGGTAGGATACGGAACAAAAAAGATCTAAGGAGCTTATGGCCGGAAATGCATGGTTTCCATGCTAGAGACCATTTATTCAATCATACTTTGTGACAGACACTGCGGTCTAATACGCGCTATACCGTGCAGCCACAGTTACAGCATGCATTGTTTTCTTCTAGAGGGTCGTACTGTTCCTCATACGTCATGCCCTAGCGCCCTCTCCTGCCATAGTAATTCTTCTCTTGCTGACTCATCTTGTAGTGGATGTGATACGGCGTTGTACACAATGGTTCCGTATTCGAATTCAGAGCTTGCCATCATGGAATTTACTTAGGAAAGGCAAATGGAAACGGGCGTTGGGCGGCAAGGTTATATCAGGAGACCATCCCCACCGACAACGGCCCCAGGATTCAATGTTTGCAACAATGTATCGCCGTTTGTCTGTGACAGTGTCGTTTCGGCAAGCAGGGAATTATGAAAGATGTACCCGATATCTTCTGACACCAGACTCGAGGGAAAATGTGACTAAGGGCCACACGGAGTGGCCACGTGGTTAGAGGCGCCATGTCACTGATTGCGCGGACCCTCCCACCGGAGGTTCGAGTCCTTCTTCAGGTATGGGTGTGTGTGTGTGTGTATGTGTTGTTCATAGCATAAGTTAGTTTCAGTCGTGTGTAAGTCTTGGTGTGGGGCGGCGTGTGGAAAACAAAGTTATTCATTTTGTTTGTTTGTTGCCATTCTCTACACAGGCTCTCTAACTACAGTGTTGGCAACCAGAAAATGATTAGCAAAAACGTGATGCCTGCGATTAGAGTTCACTGTGTCCACTCTGATGGAGAATTATAGTTATTGATTATTAAAGTTCACCGTGCGGGGTTAGCCGAGAGGTCTCGGGAGCTGCAGTCATGGACTCCCGGCAGAGGTTCGAGTCCTCCCTCAGGCATGGGTGTGTGTGTTTTCCTTAGCATAATTTAGGTTAAGTATTGTGTAAGCTTAGGGACTGATGACCTTAGCAGTTAAGTCCCATAAGATTTCACACACATTTTTGAACATTTTTTTGATTATTGAAGTTCATTACTGTGAGGATTTAGGATGATGTCTGGGATTCATAAAGAAGGCAGTTTACTATAACAATTTTCACTATATTCTGGAAACGATAAAGCGTAAAATTCCAGACAATGATTACCCATATCAGCCATTGTACTATCAGAACTGTTCAGAGTCTATTGCGCGGATCCTATTATCCTTAGATAACGAAACTGTTCAATAATCGTTACCGATGTAAATGTTCAAAGCGAATTCTCGCCAAAATTTGACGTTAATACTCATCAAACGCCACGCTAGTAATGGAAGAAAGTCTGTCCTGCGGCGACACGTGACAATAAGACATACGCAAACTGAGAATAAATCACTGAAGTCGTTCCATTATTAACTCTTTACCCCAATACAAACTCATTGTTACGTGCATACCGAGTTACATAATACGGCATCCAAGGCTGTTCCTTGCAAATGCACAAATGCGACACGGCTTCCGATACGGATTGCGCGCTGATACGAATCTAGAAGAGAACTAGGGCCTTAATCCAGCTCGCACGCTCTTATTTATATAATCATTGTGCGGACCGTCGAAGGCGCAGCCGACAACGTTTGCCTTACTGAATAGCTGCTGGGGCTAGCAGAACACAACTACAAGTTACTAAATAATTAATTGCTTCATTCGCTGAAGGCCAATGAAGCTCTCGATTTAATTGTACAATCAGCACACAGGTAAGTATCTATAATAAAATCGTAATGTGGCTAGGTTAAATACTTTTGGCGAGAGAATTATTTTAGTTGTACTGCACTCAATAGATGAGCTCCGAACTTGCCCTTTGGAGAGACGCTACAGCCATGGTTTTATACTTGCCTTTTTGAAACTTCTCACAAAATTTTTTTATTATAGCCTATCTCCATTCTACCTAAATCTAAACATCCTAGCTTTATCTAATCACTTACACAATCTATCTTGCTTCCGAACTTTTAGGACACAAAAACAGAAAATCATGAATTTCAACCAAAACTTTACTTTGTGAGATCCAGCATGCTGTTTCCATTAAATGACAATGTAAAGGAATCCGAATATAAATTTGGAAGTTTCTAGCTCCTTCCTGTTGCGCCGATGATTTTTACATAAAATGTCCAAATTTCGGAAACTGTTGAAGTTACTAAACTGAAACGTAACACATTATCATTTTAGCATCATTCCTGACATACTATCAACTTTTCAGATTATTTACTTTATTTTTAAGGTATTACATAACATTTGTAACGTCATAGCTACTTACAGCGGACTAGGCTGGCACACAATGGAAAGCATATGAATTTCATATGGCGTGTGTAGACTGCTTCCCTACATAGGGACCGATGACCTCAGCAGTCTATTCCCTTAGGAATTCACATACACATTTTGTGTTTAACACTGAGATAGGCGACCGCCAATTCAGTAGCGGGCAGTTGGCCTGCCATTACAGCGCAATCCAGACAACTGTGTAGAACATTCTCCATGATAACTGTTTCCACTTAGAGCGTGTGCATGTGCAGGGCATACCAGCTATAGACTATCCACATCGGGAGCAATTTTGTCACTGGTTTCTTCACTAGGCAACCACGAATCCGGGATTTGTGTCATCCATCTTATTCACAGATGAGGCCACCTTTACGCGGAGTGGTATCTTAAACTTTCATAACAATCATCTATACATGCAGAGCCTCCATGGTATGGTGACAACAAATCATCAACATCGGTGCAACCGGAATATGCGGGCCGGGTTAATTGGCGACCGTATTTTCTTACTTTCACATCGTCCCACAGGGCGGAACTATCGGTGTTTCTTGCGGGTGACCTTCTGGAAGAAGGGCCATTGATGATTCAAAGGGTTATGTGGCTGCTATGTTATGGTGCTTCAGCCGACTTCGCCGTTAACGT
This sequence comes from Schistocerca serialis cubense, assembly GCF_023864345.2. Taxonomy (NCBI): domain Eukaryota; kingdom Metazoa; phylum Arthropoda; class Insecta; order Orthoptera; family Acrididae; genus Schistocerca; species Schistocerca serialis. The sequence goes on from NC_064641.1 coordinate 173,897,754, forward strand.
TCGGACGCATCTCACTCGTGTCTTCTCTGGTCGATGGATCGGACGAGAGGGGTCTAGTTGCAATGCCTGCTCGTTCACTGGATCTCAACCCGTGCGATTTCTGGTTATGGGGCCATCTCAAAAGTATTGTGTATGCAGAGCCCATTCCAGATGTGGAGACTCTGGAGCAGCGTATTCATGCTGCCTTTGATATTGTTTGGATGCAGCCCTGGTCGATGTGAACGTATGAGACAGAACATGCTACGTCGCGTATATGCATGCGATGACGCACATGGAAACCATTTTCAACACATACTGCAACTGTGGCGGCATGGTACAGCGCGTATTAGACCACAGTATCCGTAACAACGTATGACTGAACAAATTGATGGTCTCTACCACGGAAACGATACATTTACAGACGTAGGTTCATTAGACCTTGTTTGTTCCGTATCCTCTCATCGATCAATGCCTTAAGTTTATACATGGTGGAAAAACTCACTCTGTATAGGCAACGTAGAGAATGGGGGAAATTTAAAAACGTTTTTAAAACAGTATCAGTTGCACTGTATTCATCAATGGATCAATACATTTTCGTAAAGTACGACACAACCAAACATAGAACATACGTAGCTGTCATAAGAGACTGTCTGAATGTAATCCATATAAACATGCTGCACATCAGCAAAATTGCAGTAATGTATACTTGGTGAGAAGTTCACAATTAATAACTGACACGCTGTAATCTTCAGAGGTACAATTATTACATGCTCGTCAAAGAGATCATTTGAAACAAATACAAAGTGTGAATACCTAAAAAGTTACAAATGCTCTTTGGTAAGATTAGAGTAACAAAAATATAGCAATGACATGGCGTTCATTCTCTCAAAAAAGGGATTAGATTCGTAACCTGGTATAACGTGGTGTGTAGACTTTAGTATTACAGGAATCAAATAGGAGGTATTTATCTGAACGAAACACTGCGAAAATTGTCAGTCTAGAGGATCGTAATGAAACTGGGGTTTCGAAACACTGAATAATGTGATAAATTTCAGACGTGATTACTTGGTATATAGACTGAAAAAAGTACTAACGCCTCTTTTCAGCGTTTTTCAAGCTCTTATAGCTGAAAATACGAACATTGCCACAATAGCGTTGACCAGTGAGTGTATCGTTCTCAAAGGTTTGGAGGTCAGTATTCCCACGCAACGTTATGCATCACCACATCATATCATAATATCTGTACCACCAAAACGATCACGTTCGGCAGTGTTCCGAAGTCTATTATGTAACCTCTTACGGCGAGAGGACGAAACTTTTGTATTCGTTATGGTATAATCCGAACACCAAAGTATGGATGCACATTTATTCCTGCAGTTATGATAAATAATAGGCACAGTTGGATTTCATTTGAAATTATGACGAAGTATTTCACGAAGTAAGAAGAAAGCTGCAGAATGCCGGAACATTAATCAGCGAATCCGGACAAGATGCTCCAAATGGACAAATGACGTAAATCTGTCATTAGTGAGAAGTGCTCTAGTTTATTGTTCCACTGATCGAAACCACATTCTGCACACCAAAGTAGCGAAACGATTTTTCTGCTATTCTGATTGATGGTAGAGACTCAGCAACAGGTAAGTGGCTATCAGTTCCCATTGCACCTGTTAAGGATTGACTTGTATGATTATCATTGTAAGTATGTTCTTTTCAGAAACAGACGTAGTGCGATGTCAACGAAGATGACGAAATATAGACGCACTTGAATGCAACATAAATGGACTAGAAAAGAGACAGTGAGAATTTGAGCTATTTCTAGTAGACACTGGTCGTGATAGGTCACCAAGAAGTCACTAACTGAAATGAATCAGAGGAAGACCGAACCTAGATCGTCACTGAGAATTATGTTTGTCCCATGACGTTCTTCTTTTATAGTGTGATTGTTGTAGGCCACTCTTCAGTTATTTATTAAAACATAACTTCAAAACACCATAAAGTGTACTTGAAGTGTTTAGTTGCCATTCCAGAATTCGAGTGTACAATTCATCTTCAGTGGCATATAATGTATCTCTATAGCAATGACATGTGTGTCATTCCATACGACAGGATATAAAATCTGTCCTGTCACATTGTACACCGGTTGTCGTGCATGTTAGTGCTGTCAGATGTTAGGCCGTGACAATTCATAACCACATCTGACATAACTGTCATATAGTGTTAACATGGAATATTACATGAGTGTCAGTGAATACGATGTTGTTGTTCTTGTCCTCAGTCCTGAGACTGGTTTGATGCAGCTCTCCATGCTACTCTATCCTGTGCAAGCTGCTTCATCTCCCAATACTTACTGCAACCTACACGCTTCTGAATCTGCTTAGTGTATTCATCTCTTGGTCTCCCTCTACGATTTTTACCTTCCATGCTGTCCTCAAATGCTAAATTTGTGTTCCCTTGATGCCTCAGAACATGTCCTACCAACCGGTCCCTTCATCTTGTCGAGTTGTGCCACAAACTCCTCTTCTCCCCAATTCTATTCAATACCTCCTCATTAGTTATGTGATATACCCATCTAATCTTCAGCATTCTTCTGTAGCACCACATTTCGAAAGCTTCTATTCTCTTCTTGTCCAAACTACACTCCTGGAAATTGAAATAAGAACACCGTGAATTCATTGTCCCAGGAAGGGGAAACTTTATTGACACATTCCTGTGGCCAGATACATCACATGATCACACTGACAGAACCACAGGCACATAGACACAGGCAACAGAGCATGCACAATGTCGGCACTAGTACAGTGTATATCCACCTTTCGCAGCAATGCAGGCTGCTATTTTCCCATGGAGACGATCGTAGAGATGCTGGATGTAGTCCTGTGGAACGGCTTGCCATGCCATTTCCACCTGGCGCCTCAGTTGGACCAGCGTTCGTGCTGGACGTGCAGACCGCGTGAGACGACGCTTCATCCAGTCCCAAACATGCTCAATGGGGGACAGATCCGGAGATCTTGCTGGCCAGGGTAGTTGACTTACACCTTCTAGAGCACGTTGGGTGGCACGGGATACATGCGGACGTGCATTGTCCTGTTGGAACAGCAAGTTCCCTTGCCGGTCTAGGAATGGTAGAACGATGTGTTCGATGACGGTTTGGATGTACCGTGCACTATTCAGTGTCCCCTCGACGATCACCAGTGGTGTACGGCCAGTGTAGGAGATTGCTCCCCACACCATGACGCCGGGTGTTGGCCCTGTGTGCCTCGGTCGTATGCAGTCCTGATTGTGGCGCTCACCTGCACGGAGCCAAACACACATACGACCATCATTGGCACCAAGGCAGAAGCGACTCTCATCGCTGAAGACGACACGTCTCCATTCGTCCCTCCATTCACGCCTGTCGCGACACCACTGGAGGCGGGCTGCACGATGTTGGGGCGTGAGCGGAAGACGGCCTAACGGTGTGCGGGACCATAGCCCAGCTTCATGGAGACGGTTGCGAATGGTCCTCGCCGATACCCCAGGAGCAACAGTGTCCCTAATTTACTGGGAAGTGGCGGTGCGGTCCCCTACGGCACTGCGTAGGATCCTACGGTCTTGGCGTGCATCCGTGCGTCGCTGCGGTCCGGTCCCAGGTCGACGGGCACGTGCACCTTCCGCCGACCACTGGCGACAACATCGATGTACTGTGGAGACCTCACGCCCCACGTGTTGAGCAATTCGGCGGTACGTCCACCCGGCCTCCCGCATGCCCACTATACGCCCTCGCTCAAAGTCCGTCAACTGCACATACGGTTCACGTCCACGCTGTCGCGGCATGCTACCAGTGTTAAAGACTGCGATGGAGCTCCGTATGCCACGGCAAACTGGCTGACACTGACGGCGGCGGTGCACAAATGCTGCGCAGCTAGCGCCATTCGACGGCCAACACCGCGGTTCCTGGTGTGTCCGCTGTGCCGTGCGTGTGATCATTGCTTGTACAGCCCTCTCGCAGTGTCCGGAGCAAGTATGGTGGGTCTGACACACCGGTGTCAATGTGTTCTTTTTTCCATTTCCAGGAGTGTATTTATCGTCCATGGCTATACTTCATCCAAATACTTTCATAAACGACTTCCTGACACTTAAATCTATAGTCGATGTTAACAAATTTCCCTTCTTTAGAAACGATTTCCTTGCCATTGCCAGTCTACATTTTATATTCTCTCTACTTCGACCATCATCAGTTATTTTGCTCCCCAAATAGCAAAACTCCTTTACTACTTTAAGTGTCTCATTTCCTAATCTAATTCCCTCAGCATCACCCGACCTAATTCGACTACATTCCATTATCCTCGTTTTGCTTTTGTTGATGTTCATCTTATACCCTCCTTTCAAGACACTGTCCATTCCGTTCAACTGCTCTTCCAAGTCCTTTGCTGTCTCTGACAGAATTACAATGTCATCGGCGAACCTCAATGTTTTTATTTCTTTTCCATGAACTTTAATACCTACACCGAATTTTTCTTTTGTTTTCTTTAGTGCTTGCTCAATATACAGATTAAATAACATCGGGGACAGGCTACAACCCTGGCTCACTCCCTTGCCAACCACTGCTTCCCTTTCATGTCCCTCGACTCTTATAACTGCCATCTGGTTTCTGTACAAATTGTAAATAGCCTTTCTCTCCCTGGAATTTACCCCTGCCACCATTAGAATTTGAAACAGAGTATTCCAGTCAACATTGTCATAAGCTTTCTCTGAGTCTACAGATGCTAGAAATGTAGGTTTGCCTTTCCTTAATCTATTTTCTAAGGTAAGTCGTAGGGTCAGTATTGCCTCACGTATTCCTACATTTCTGCGGAATACAAACTGATCTTCGCCGAGGTCGGCTTCTACCAGTTTTTCCATTCGTCAGTAAAAAATTCGCGTTAGTATTTTGCAGCTGTGATTTATTAAACTGATAGTTCGGTAATTTTCACATCTGTCAACAACTGCTTTCTTTGGGATTGGGATTATTATATTCTTCTTGAAGTCTGAGGGTATTTCGCCTGTCTCATACATCTTGCTCACTAGATGGTAGAGTTTTTTCAGGACTGGCTCTCCCAAGGCCGTCAGTAGTGCTAATGGAATGTTGTCTACTTCTGGGGCCTTGTTTCGACTCAGGTCTTTCAGTGCTCTGCCAAACGCTTCACGCAGTATCGTATCTCCCAATCCATCTTCATCTACATCCTCTTCCATTTCCATAATATTGTCCTCAAGTACATCGCCCTTGTATAGACCCTCTATATAGTCCTTCCATCTTTCTGCTTTCTCTTCTTTGCTTAGAACTGGGTTTCCATCTGAGTTCTTGATATTTATACAAGTGGCTCTCTTTTCTCCAAAGGTCTCTTTAATTTTCCTGTAGGCAGTATCTATCTTACCCCTAGTGAGATAAGCCTCTACATCTTTACATTTGTCCTCTAGCCATCCCTGCTTAGCCATTTTGCACATCCTGTCGATCTCATTTTTGAGACGTTTGTTTTTGCCTGCTTCATTTACTGCGTTTTTATATTTTCTCCTTTCATCAAATAAATTCAATACGATAGGATATGAAATCTTGTCTACCACATGGTGCACATGTTGCCGTGTGTGCTGTTGCTATCAGATCTAAGGCAGTGACAATCTACCGTATATGACTGAGCGGGTACGGCTCCCTATTTATTTTTTTCTGTTTTTTGAAGAAGGCAGCTTGGTCGGTGGGCCCCGCGGAAGCAGTCGGTTGGTACGGAACGCCGTGGGCTCGAAGATCCCAGTGTGTGGAGGGCCGGTTTTGTCCCGATGGCGATCATAGTGTGATCATTCAATGGCTGAGAAGTGATTTCTTGGTTCTGCCCTTGGATTCCGACGAAGAATTACAGCAAGTTTGGTACTGCAGTCTCCAGTTAAAGCGCTACTTGGGAGGAGAGCGTTGATATCGGCATTGTCATCTATTGAGCTGCTTTAAGGTAAATGACTGTTTTGGATCGAAAGTGGATCCAAGTGAAGGACCGAATCATTGCTTGTATTATTAAAAAACCAAGTCCGCTCGCAGTGTATTAAACATGTTATCTGCAGTTATAACTAGTAATTGACACTCTGGTAGTGTATACGAGTGAACTTTGGAGGTACTGTGTTTGTAGTAAGGGAAAGATTGGCTGTGGAGCTTTTCAGTTCACTTCTTATGGTATTTTACGGTTCCACTTGTCGTGGCGAAATCGCCGGTAGTATTTTCATAATTTAGCTTGGGATGTCATTCTGTGGTTTGGTGTGGCCCTCCCAAGAGTTTAAAGTCCCAAGTATTTTGTTACTGCCTTTCTGAGGTTGCCTTGCAACAATTGTTGATTTGTCTCTTGTCTACCCCACCATACTGCTGTTTGGTGCGGTGCAGTATAGTCGAAATGTTTAGTAGTACCGCATCGACTCCTTCGCCCGTTTTAAGAAAATGTTCAAATGTGTGTGAATTCCTAAGGAACCAAACTGCTGAGGTCATTATCCCTAGAATTAAACACTACTTAAACTATCTTTAACTTATGCTCAGAGCAACACACACACCCATGCCTGAGGGAGGACTCGAACCTCCGGCGGGAGAGGCCACGCAATCCGTGACATGGCGCCTCAAACTGTGCGGCCACTCCGCGCGGCCTGTTTTAAGATTTGCGAGCCGCATCCACATCGAAGTATAATCCTAGTATGCAAGTTGTGTAAGTTGGTTACGCCCTGTTAACATTTTATCCATCTTGGAAAATGTTTCCCGTGCCGCATGTGATGCTGAAGGACAACACGGTGCACATCAGCACATGACCACAACTAAGTCAAAAGATAAGTTGTTTTCTTTTCTTTTTTTTTGTTTTTGTTTTTTTGACGGATGTAACCACTGAGCTTAAGTGTTGATTTGTGGTTTTTGATTTTGAAAGGAAAAGTTTTACATACCTGGTTCAAAAAATGGTTCAAACCGCTATGGGACTTAACTTCTGAGGTTATCAGTCCCCTAGAACTTAGAACAAACCTAACTAACCTAAGGACATCACACACATCCATGCCCGAGGCAGGATTCGAACCTGCGACCGTAACGGTCGCGCGGTTCCAGACTGTAGCGTCTAGGACCGCTCGGCCACTCCGGCCGGCACATACCTGGATAATTATAACATTTATGCTTAATTATTTGTCACAATTCGTTGCCGGTAGTATGCATCACATGTAAGGATGTTTATGGTGTAAAGTGTTTAAAAGGAAGGAAAATATTTTGTGATACGGTGTGCATCGTAAAGGCTACGGGTTTTGAATGTATGTTGATAGTAATCAGACTTTATTGCCTTTATGTCGTTTTAATTAAAAACTTTGTGATGAATCTTTTCTTGCCTTTAGAGATCACAGGTCTACGGAAATTTTGATATTGCCTTGTCGTGTTAGAATCTTTTATTTAACCTTGCGTTATGCAATTTTTATTTTTTTCCTTTGGTTAAAAAAGGTTTTTTAGTTTTAAGCGTTGTAAATTGATTGAGAGCTGTTCTCTGATCTGTTAAAATACTTTCATTAACAAACTATATTGAGAATCTGGTTGTTCGTGAAAACGAATGTTCACTCACTAATTTAAAAATAAGTTAGTAAAGCTGTAAAATTTTAAAGTTAAAAAAAGGGCTTTTATTAGAGGAACGGTGCCTGCCCGTACCCCCCACAACCTCCACGTATTCTAAGTATTAGCCATCGGGCGTTGTTTGATGTTTTCCCCAGTTATATATCGCAGCTAACACCTGCAGGGGCCATATCAATGACAGTTATGTCAGATGTGACCACGAATTGTCATTGCCTAAGGTTTGACAGCAATAACATAGATGAGAGGATAGGTTTCATGTCCTATTGTATTCACTGACACCCATGTTAGTGCTACAGTGATACATAATACGTTGTGCCCCCGAATACCGATTTGACAAATATTATTTCAAGTGCAGCTCATAATGCTTAGAAGATGTCATTTAATAAACATGTTGAAGCTGCCGAGCACCAAGCATTCGAGATTTCTACTTTACAGTGTTACGCATACCGTGATGAAAGTTTTTTTTTTTTTTTTTTTTTTTTTTTTGTGTATGTAAAATACACCAAATACTTTTCAGAGATCTGCCCATTATATGATATACTTATTCTGAATATATCTTGCAGTTTTAGGTTTTATAACAAAAAGCGTGTTCAATGTGTGAAAGCGCGTTAAACATGGCACGAATATAGACATCAGGCTACACTACAGACTGATGCGTTATCTCAAATTTTCTTGTTCGCATCCGTTGGCTCCGCCATCCCACAACCAAATTATCACCTTCCAAGCTAACTGAGACATCTGGCTATGCTACACGTCTATTTTTTTTGCCACAACAAAGAATTCAGGGGTACCACTGTCACACTCTCGCTGCTTGTATCGTTGCAACAAAATCTTTGACACAGGAAGGCTGTTGTGTTGTGCTATCAAGTCTGGCTTTCTGTTTTATGTATAAGCATTACACACAATAACTGTCGGATAAACTTAACGTGTGAACTCATTCTTTAGTCAAATTTAAACTAGAACTGTATCTCAAGTTTGCTGCATGTAAGCTGGAGAGATAGGATGACTTATAAGAACATAAACAGAACGTACGTCAAATAAGACTAGGACAGTGTCAGATGATGATACGCAGTGTCAAAACACCAACTTGAATGTAGGAAACATACACAGTTCGACGAGATCTGCGTGCTGGTTTGGTAGCCACGTGCCTTTAAACGGAAGGTAGGCGACTCAGTCAGTCCATCGGTCCACCGATATGAACTGCAGTGGTGTATACAGGCTTCCACTGTCTTAGCTACCAACAGTAGACGCCATAAGCACATACAGAACAGAATCGGAGTAAGTTTATCCCTTGTAACGTAGCAAGTTTTTTAGGAGATGACATTCGTTGCAGTAAGGCACGCAGCAATTTGGTGCGGTGACTGCAGGATGGCTATGTTCTGACAACTGCATAGCGTAAGAGTCAGTCAATACGAAGATTCATACCCTCTACGAACCTAAATAATCCATATTTGTTATTATCCGATTTTGTTCAAATTTGGTACACAGCCTTTTGTTATTAATGGAATGATGCTGTGAAAATTTCAGATTTTTATTTATTATAGTGCCGGAGATAAAGGAAATTACCTAAAAGTTCCAAAACCAATGCTTGTTTTTTAAAAAACATGTTACGAACAAACACAGATTGATTTGCAATGTCATTTTAAGGCATTTCAAAGTTACGGCTGCAAAAAAAAATCAATTAATTATAATTTTCCTTTTTAACACTTTAGTCACTGTGCATTACGTAATACAAAAATTTGTCAAAATTATTATTTGATTATATTTTGTTGTGTGAGTGCGTCAGAATGATTGAGAGAGTGTATGTGGGGCATACGTAAAAACTTAATGTCATGTTTCATAAAACCTCATACAAGTAGACCGTGTGAAAGTTATGGTGCAACCATGATTCAAATGACGTATGGCGGTGTGAGCTTGCTTTTGTATAAAAGCAGCCAGAATGAAAGTTAGAGACGGAATAAGTTTTTTATCAATTTGGAGAATAATTCGTACTTTGCTTATTTTGAATAAACAATATACTAGAAATTGAAGTTTTAATGTCGTTAATTACTATCAGATTATTGATTGGATAAGGCAAGTTTTGCCGCGAGAATGATCTGGAGGGAAATTATGATTGGTCGTTTAGATCAACAGCCAATCAGAATTAATCTGTTCCAGCTTGAATATAGTGGAGCGGGCAGTACTTAAAATCAAGAGTCGTTTGCTAACCGGCTACTGGAGTTACGATCATTTTAATGAAAGTTTGGTGTTTCTAAATTAAATAGTTTGAGAGTTATGAGCGTGTGAACTTTCTGGTCGCAGTAACAATTCCGCGTGGAATGTTTCGTGTTCGGTACGGAATCCTTTCGCGAGCACTTCTTTGTACGAAGACCACGGAAACGACCGAATGTTTACCTCGCGAATAGTTGTGGGGCTGTGACTGGTAGATCGTGAAAATTAGTCGGGTCGGACTTGCAAAAATTCTGGCTGCTTTTCGAGTGAAACTATGTTCTACAGACAGTGAACATTGAATGACAGAGCATTACCATATTAAATGCGGCCTTGATAGCCATTTCATGTGTTTCAATATGAATAAAAAGCAGAGTCAGTCTAAGTTTGAACGCTTTCCGCAATTAGACTGAATCCTCAGAACGCCAGATTTTTTAAATATGAACTTTCAGGAACTGACTTTCAGCTCGAGTTACACAGCCTCTGCGTAGGAGGTAATAGGCAGTGGTTTCATCAACGCTGCTTTGCACTGCCTAGCACGTATATGCTACTACAGAGTGAAGGAACGTCGGAAGGACGCATATCAAGGTAGGTGGACTTTCGATAAGTGAAAAAGAGATCGCAGACGACCGACCCCGCCCCGTCGCACCCTGATAGATGTAGTGGGCTGCACATGACAGCTTTGTGGGCTTACCTCATCCAACAACGTAACGTGATTTTGTAAACATTGTAATATTTCTGGCTTAGTCAGTCATCATATTAGGCTCCAAGAAGCCTTTCCCAGAGCAGTAGAGATGCAAGAAGTATAGATGACGAAATGTGGTTTGAGGTACCTGTGACAGTTGTTAGATTCGGTACCATTCCCGTGAGAAAGACCGCCTGCATAATGCTACTGCCCTGTGATTGGCTGCTGAGTTCGGAGCAAGGGCGCTAAACGTTAAAGTATAGTTATAATTATTAGTTAAACTACTCATTGGAATGACTTCACTTTTTAATATAAATACCTCTCAACAGCTGACTATCAGTCAGTCATTTAAGAATTATTAAAAACAATGTAAATCAAACACAAAAGACTGACGAAATTGCAGACGAAGCACATCGAAGCACGCCTTTTCTGGTATGGTTCGCGAAGTGTTTCGGGCTGTTCGTCACTCTGGATTAGGCAGTCGAGAAGAACAGACATGTTGTCTGTCGTAGAATAGGTTTCCAATTTTTATTTAAGTTCCTGTTCGTCACTCTGGATTAAGCAGTCTAGATGAACACTCATGTTGTCTGTGGCAGGATGTGTCTGCCACTATCCAGTATTAAAAGATTCACTCCGGTAGTCATGAGGCACAGACACGTGCCACAAATAGTGTAAACATACATTTTCGTAAACATTGTGTTTCATCATGTACTTTGCTGTATCAGAAGGTGTTGTATTAAGATCATGTAGTCTTCTCGCGTGGCTATATTAAAAAACGCGAGTGGCATCCCAAAGAAGTGATACATTAGTTCAGAACAGAACCTCGCTAAAAGTCAGTTTCAGCCTCAAGATACAGAACCTACGACCTTCGTGGTGTTTTCTGCACTGGGGACATCAACTTGAAGACTGCAGGTTAGTGAACTATAACAGCATCTTCGTATTCCACACAGTGCAGTGGAAACAACTAGGCGCCTCACGTGTACTGCATGTACAGAACAAATGTGCTCAGTGACACGTCATCTGCAGTTAATGCAGAGGAGGTAAAGGAGGATGATCGTTATTAACACCAACGATCAATTCATTCTTCCTTTCTTGTCGTACATGGCAGCTTTGTGGGCCTACCTCATCCAACAACGTAACATAATTTTGTACACATCTCTATTGCAACTTCTCACTGCTGTCACAGCACTGTAGAGGCTACTGTCGTCGCCTGCAGCCGTTAGTGCTTCGTAGTTTAAAGCTGGCTAAAGCGCTAAGGGCTGTCAGGAAAGTTCTTATGCTGTCCTGAGTGTGGTGTACTCACGACTTTTATCATCGAGCGCAGCCGTGAACACTTCGGCGTAGGACACACAACGAACTGGCCCGTCGTAACCGCTACCGGACTCCACGGGACCAGCACAGCGTCGTAATGTGCACTCCCTCCCAGTTTGCCAACGTGCGCCAGTAAAATTCCATCATAAATTAGTATGAATAAAGAACATCTTTCCCTTTCCCCTTTCTTTGCTACTTCCATTCGTATAAAGAGTGTACGCTCCTTTCACGCAACTAGCCTACAGGGGCAGTAGTAAAGAGAGTTTATGAGAGATAATATTTGAAGAATTTACTAATTCCAATTCCAAAGTAAACAGTTGCTGACAGGTGAGAAAATTACGGAACTATCCATTTAATGTGTGTGCGAAGCATGAGTGATTTCGTAGCCTTAAAAGTAGTGAGCTGACTAGTTATAGACAGCCTGGAGAATTGAACATAAGCTTTTTCGTGATTAACAATTTCCCAGAAAAGATCAGCCAGTCTGCGACTTCCTTGCTTGCCTCCTCCCCCGCACGGTAGTGGAAAAACTGAGAGTCGTGTTGGACTTTCTACGACTTTCTTCTATGACTCCTTGACGTACTCGGTCAAGCTGCAACTTTTACTCTTTGTACCACAAACATGTCTTTCTTGATATGGCATTTTTATTACTCCTACTTGGTTTCTCAGGTCATTGTTTATCCGGCACCATAGCGTTACATAGAAGCATATTTCACTATAGGAAAGATCGATACCATCTACAGGAAAATCAAAGAGGCGTTTGGAGAAAACAGAAGCAGTTGTATCAATATCAAGGGCCCATATGGAAAACCACTCCTCAACAAATAAGATGGAAAGTGGAAGGAGCGTGTAGAGGGTCTATACAAGAGAGATGAACTTGAAGATAATATTATAGAAAGAGAAGTGGACGTAGATAGAGATGAGATGGGAGATATGGTACAACGAAAAGAATTTGACAGAGCTGTGAAATATTAAGTTGAAACAAGGCTTCAGGGGTAGATGATGTTCCGACAGAATTAATGAGAGCACTGGGAGAGCCAGCCATGACAAAACTCTTCCATCTGATGTGCAAGAAGTATGAAACGTGCGAAATACATCAGACTTCAAGAAGTCTGAAAATCAGTTCGTGATCATATTTTGGCATTTTCTTTTACAGGTCCGTCTTAATAACACAAACTTTTGAAATGTAGTAATTCCAGTTCCAGAGAAATTGATTCCTCACAAATATGCATATTACCCAACTATCAGTTTAATAAGTCACGTTTCCAAAATACTAACACGAATTTATAGAAACCGACATCGGAGAGGATCAGTTTGGATTCCGTAGAAATGTAAGAACACGTTAGGCAAGACTGACCGTTCAACTTATCTTAGAAGATAGAAGGAAAGACAAACCTACATTTATAGCATTTGTAGACATAGAGGAAGCTTTTGACAATGCTGATTGGAACGCTGCTCCGTTTGAAACTCTGAAGGCAGCAGGGGCAAAATACACGGTGAGAAAGTCTATTTACAACTTGTACAGACAAGAGACAGCAGTTATAAGAGTCGAGGGGAAGCAGTGCTTGAGAAGGGAGTGAGACAGGGTTGCAGCCTACCGCTGATGTTATTCGATCTGTACGCTGAGCATACAGTAAACGAAAGCAAAGAAAAATATGGAGTAGGAAAAAAAGTTCAGTGAGAAGTGACAGAAAGCGTGAGGTTTACCGATTGCATTGTAATTCTGTCAAGAGAGTAAAGCAGTTGGAAGAGCAGTTGAACGGAATGAACAGTGTCTTGTAATGAGGATATAAGATGAACATCAACAAAATCAAAACAAGGATAATGGAATGTAGCAGAATTAAATGAGGTGACGCTAAGCAATCAGATTAGGAAACAATAAGCTTAAGGTAGCAGATGACTTTTGCTATTTTGGGTACCAAAATAACTGATGATGGTCGAAGTAGATAGGATATAAAATGTATACTGGCAATGGCCAGAAAAGTCGTTCTGAAGAAGAGAAATTTGTTAACATCGAGTATAGACTTAAGTGTCAGGTTTTCCGGAAGTATTTGTATGGAGTGCAGCCATGCATGGAAGTGAAGCATGGACGACAAACGGTTTAGATAAAAAGAGAAGAGAAGTTTCCGAAATGTAGTGCTACAGGAGAATGCTGAAGATTAGATGGGTAGATTACGTAACTAATGAGGAGGTACCGAACAGAACTGGAGGGACAAGAAATTTGTGGCACAACTTGACCAAAGGAAGGGGACGATTGATACGACACATTGTGAGATATCAAGGGCTCACCAATTTAGTACTGGAGGGAAGTGCGGGCGATAAAAATCGTGGAGGGAGACCAAGAGATGAATACAGTAAGCAGATTCGGAAGGATGTAGGTTGCAGCAGTTACTCTGAGATGAAGAGGCTTGCACATGGAGAGCTGCATCAAACCAGTCTTCGAACTGAAAACCAGAAAAACAACAACAACAATATTTACTTTGCTGTAGTGGTATTACATACTCTGATGAATGTCCCTTGTAACAATGGTCGAGAAACTAGCACATTTTCAGAATGACGTGGTCTACAAGCCAGAAAACTTTTGTGGAAAAACATCACTGTCTGACAAACAAGGTCAAGAAAACAAAGATATGGTCGAAAGTCAGTGTAAGTTAGCGCCTGTGCGCGTCATCGGTGGGTATGTAAATGATTAAAGTTGTAGTTGTTTGTGATAAGTCTAACGGCCACAATAGTGAATTACTGTTGAAACATGGTTATTAAGGAAGGCAGGATTGAGCTACGATTGTGGACGGGCCCCAAATCAATTACTATTGGTTTGCTTTGAAATTTCACTCATTTATTTTAATAAATAATTTTTGAAAACAAGCCAATGAGGTCGCAGTCAGACTTTTAAGGCATGTAACCATAATGACAGCTGAAAGCCTTTAACGAGAAAAACAGCAATTATTTAAAATTTAACAAATACGTAAAATACAGACAGCAAATAATTTTGGAAAACAAGCAAATTTGGTCGCAATCAGAATTTTAAAACAAGTTACCACAATCACGGCTGAAGGCCTTTAACGCCAAAATGACAATTACAAAAATTTAAGAAATATACTGTCAAATGGCGAATGACATAGCAAAAGTTAATTTACAAAAAAAAAAAAAAAAAAAAAAAAAAACAGATCACCAACAGGTGAGATAAATGATGGTAACTTAATAATACAATAATAAAATAAAACAAAACACAAGGGCAAGTGACAGACGGTGCTCCAGGAATCGACCTCTGAGCTGGTCACACCAAAAACACTTTCGCGGACGAAGAGAAAGGCAGACAAGAGTTGCATCCAGATCACAAGATGGTAACTCGGACTAGTGGCAGTCTAACGAGCGACTATGATATTCTTCGTGAGGCTACCTGGCATCCAACAAAACAAATGCAAGATGTAAAATTACGCCAAAGCCGGAACCGGCGGTCTGGGCTCCGCACGCAGAATACTGTGCTTAGAGCGCCCGAAACAAGAAGGAATGACTACCACTAAGGTAGAAGAACGCCACCCAACCTACAGTCAAGAAGCCGTCAAACTTACACGCCTCACCGGACAGTGGCAGAAAGGCAGGAAATGTACACTGCCGTTACTTACACTAACCCCCAGGGCAGGTAACTGGGGCTTTAGCGGCCACAAGACATAAAAGTACCGCTGCTTGAACTTAACAATGTAAGGATTTGAAAATAGTAAATAGTAATTAGAAGCTCAGGAAGGCTAATCAGATCCGCCTTCCCCAGGTACTCCGCTCACTGCTTTTCGCCTCGGCGACACTACGAGCAGCAACACGAACCCAAGTCACTGGAGAATCGCGGTATTTCACAATACTGGAGGTTTCTCTATGCGAATTGCAGTGCACTCAACTTAAACATGTAGGATCCGGTTTCGACGAGGTCGTGCACCCCCGTGACCACAGGCTTTTGATCCGGCAGTCCATACACGCCGCCGGCTGTCCCGGCACGTTGTCACTCTGCGCGGACCTCAACTGCTCCTCGTCCCCAACCGAACTCCACACTCACACCAGATGGAAGAATCTCGAGAACGCCTCAAAGATAGGGCAACAGAACTACATATCGATAAGCGCCACTGCTGCCACTAGCGGACTGGCAGCGCTTACGAAACCGAGTGGCGCCAGTGAGCACGAGAAGAAGACAAACAACGCAACCATTCCAACTAAACAATATGGTCTGGCGGAAACCTACACACAGCACCAACGCGAGCCACAGCAAGGCTCAACTGTAGTTTTGTATTACCATGCCTACTAAGGCACATATAAGGAGCGTGAACAACGTCAGAGATTGAGAGAAGGAGACGGAAGTGCTATGTACTCATCCGAGACAGTGTTTTCAGCGCCTGACTGACATGTTGTGTGTGTGTAACCAGATTCGTTGGGGCATTCGGATGTGACACTGGCCCAATGGACTGCGTGGGGACATGAGGGCAGGTATACTCGTCGCCAATGTTCCGGTCGACCGCGTCTGAATACTGCAATGGACGATCACGTATTGTGCACCGAGCACGTCTTAACCCTTTCAAATCTGTATCTGCCATCCGATAACATGTAATAGGCTTCCTGCAATGTTCTGTGTCATTTAGTACCATTGGTTGGTGATTGACAGCAACCGGACTAGGGTATTGCCGTCCCATGCTTAGTCTGCCATGACGTCACAACACAAACAACTGAGTTTGGAATGGTGCCGTGGCCGGTAAGTATGGACCGCTGATGAATGGTTCAAATGGCTCTGAGCACTATGGGACTTAACTTCTGAGGTCATCAGTCCATTAGAACTTAGAACTACTTAAACCTAACTAACCTAAGGACATCACACACATCTATGCCCGAGGCAGGATTCGAACCTGCGACCGTAGCGGTCGCGCGGTTCCAGACTGTAGCGCCTAGAAACGCACGGCCACTCCGGCCGGCGGACCGCTGATGAACGGCGCCCCACTGTGTTCGGGTCACTGCGGTTGTATACCATCCCGGATGACCATTGTCGGTGAGTATGGCAGCGACCTCGTAAAACGACCTATTCTTCTGCGGTTGTATACCATCCCGAATGACCATTGTCGGTGAGTATGGCAGCGACCTTGTAAAACGACCTATTCTTCCAGTGTTTTGGAGAGATGTAGTGATGTTACTCCTGGCCTCATATTATGGGGAACCATCGGGAATGAATTCAGGTCACGCTTGGTAATGACTGCGAGAAATCTGACAGTACAACGCTACGTCACGGACATTCTGCGCCCTCACGTGTTACCTCTCATGCGGCAGTATCGTGGCGCCATTAAATTTCAACAGGACGTCGCTCGTATACACTTATCATGTGCTTCTACGAACTCCCTTAGGGATGAGTTATTCCGTGGCTAGCAAGACCCCAGATCTGTCTCCGACAGAACATACGTGAGACATGCTCGGATGTCAACTCAGTACCGTGTCAATATACAGGATATCAAGGACCAACTACAACAGCTTGCCTCAGGGAAATACAACGGCTTCGGCTGAATAAGTGCTTCCATCCAAGCCAGAGTGGGTGTAACGTCATACTGATAAGTAGTCTCATAATACACTATTGGTCATTAAAGTTTCTACACCAAGAAGAAATGGAGATGATAAACGGCTATTCATTGGACAAATATACTATACTAGAACTGATTACATTTCAACGCAATTTGGGTGCATCGATTCCGAGAAATCAGTACCCAGAACAACCACTTCTCGCCGTAATAACGGCCTTGATACGCCTGGGCATTGAGTCAAACAGAGCTTGGATGGCGTGTACAGGTACAGCTACCCATGCAGCTTCATCACTATACCACAGAGTAGTGACTGGTGTATTGTGACGAGCCAGTTACTCGGACACCATTGAGCAGACGTTTTCAATTGGTGAGAGATCTGGAAAATGTGCTGGCCAGGGCAGCAGTCGAACATTTTCTGTATCCAGAAAGGCCCGTACAGGACCTGCAACATGCGGTCGTGAATTATCCTGCTGAAATGTAGGGTGTCGCAGAGATCGAATGAAGGGTAGAGCCACGGGTCGTAACACATCTGAAGTGTAACGTCCACTGTTCAAAGTGCCGAACAAGAGGTGACCGAGACACGTAAATAATGACAGCCCATACCATCACGCCGGCTGATACGCCAGTATGGCGATGACGAGTACACGCTTCCAATTTGCGTTCACCGCTATGTCGCCAAACACGGATGCGACCATCATGATGCTGTAAACAGAACCTGGATTCGTCCGAAAAAATTACATTTTGCCATTCGTGTACCCAGGTTCGTCGCTGAGTACACCATCGCAGGCGCTCCTGTCTGTGATGCAGCGTAAAGGGTAACCGCAGCCATGATGCCCGAGTTGGTAGTCCATGCTGCTGCAAATGTCGTCGAACTGTTCGTGTATATGGTTGTTGTCTTGCAAACGTCCCCATCTGTTGACTCATTGATCGATACGTGGCTGCACCGATTCGTTACAGCCATGTCATCTCGACTGCTAGTGATACGAGGCCGATGGGATCCAGCACGGCGTTCCGTATTAGCCTCCTGAACCCACCGATTCCATATTCTGCTAACAGTCATTGGATCTCGACCAAAGCGAGCAGCAATGTCGCGATACGATATACTTTATCAAAGTCGGAAACGTGATGGTATGCATTTCTCGTCCTTACACGAGGCATCACAACAACGTTTCACCAGGCAACGCCGGTTAACTGCTGTTTGTGTATGAGAAATCGGTTGGAAACTTTCCTCATGTCAGCACGTTGTAGGTGTCGCCACCGGCGCCAGCTTTGTGTGAATGCTCTGAAAAGCTAATCATTTGCAGATCACAGCATCTTCTTCTTGTCGGTTAAATTTCGCGTATGTAGCACGTCACCTTCGTGGTGTAGCAATTTTAATGGCCAGTGGTGTATATCTTTTACTATGTTTCAGTTAGACATGAAAATCAAATACGTGTACCGGCAGTATGCGAGTTTATTGACCGGAGTGACACTGTTTATATGGTAAGAGCCGGTTGCACTCCGTGAGTATAATCTCCATGCTACGTTCCGTAGCTTCTCTTCTTTACCGCGGAGAAGCATGTCATGTCATTACCTTTTGTTCTGGAGCTCCACTGGAGATGGAAGTGTAATTGAATTTTGCTTTATCGACGCCATTTCTCATTGTACAAGTTACTGAATTTCATGACAACATAGTGTTTAATAAACGTCTCTCCGAACAAACAGTGAGGCTTAACTAGGCTCTATATGCCTCTTCATTATTTCTTAGCACTTCGTTTAGGATTTCAGGAAGTTATTCTAGCATGGAGAAATTGGGAGTTTGAATCGACTGCGACCGAGCCCTGCCGTTAATTAATCTCACAGACATCGTACAAAAGTCGTCGAGCTCTACAATATGCCAGGCATCGCACTGAGTGCAGCCATATTCCAGCCACTACATTCTTCACTGGAATCAGCATTTTCACTGCTTACGTTTTACTGGAACTTGCGAATGATTTCAGAACTAATGTCAATGTAAAAGGCGAAAGACAATAAACATCTAACGAAACATTCACGGATAGGTCCTGATTCAGGCTTATACTGCCAAGTACTTTGTAAACTTCTCAATTTCATAATCACTGAAAAAACATCATATACGCACTCGGCCTGTGAAGTTTTATATCCTTTCCTCCTCCCCTTTTTGGGCATTTAGTTTTTTTGTCAGTGAAGGCAATTACGAAGCAAATGCCATTTCTGAGCGATAATACTGGTATTCACCTTTCCAGGTCCATTTCGTACTTCACTTGAAAGGCTTCTTTAATAGATATTCTCGGACAGCAGGCAATTTTCTTTTTAAATATATGAGTCGTAGATTTAAAACTGCTCAAATTCTAATTTTTAATTAACTAAAAAGACACGTGCTCTCATTTTTAGGTGCACTGACGATTTCCGTGTTTCCGTACATATGGTCACATGTAAAAGAAGCTCTTCACTAACGAAAATTCTCCGAATAAACTATTCTTTGTTTTGCCATTTATTGCTGTCTTGTGTGTGTACCATGTGATGTAATCACTTACCATCTGGCAATCAGTAATAACCTTTAACACGAGAACTTTGGGAGTTTTGGTAGCTGCACTGTAGAGCAGTATCTGTCTTAATCACCCAATTTTGTGTTGCATTGGCGTAAAGCGAAATTCGGCAGGCTACCAGGAGCAAGGTATATCTGCATAGTGGCAATGAGTCAGCAGCGGACGTCTCAAAACAGATTTC
Source organism: Schistocerca serialis cubense (assembly GCF_023864345.2). NCBI lineage: Eukaryota > Metazoa > Arthropoda > Insecta > Orthoptera > Acrididae > Schistocerca > Schistocerca serialis. The sequence goes on from NC_064641.1 coordinate 173,917,792, forward strand.
CGCTTCCATAAGTAAACGCAATTTGAAATGGTAAGGACTAGTTTTGAATGTTCTACACAGCGAATGCCAATGAATATCCGCGTTCTCCTCCAGGCTGCCCTAAGCGGATCACATCCATTCGAAATCGGGGGTCGCTCAGCTTCGCAGGTAATCGAGGGTGTGTGTGTGTGTGTGTGTGTGAGAGAGAGAGAGAGAGAGAGAGAGAGCTACTGAATAGCTTTAACGCACACTAGAGGCAGCTTAGAAGGTTTCGGAATGACTGCTGGGATTAACTGAATCAGAAGAAGCATACTCCAGTTTCAAGTTTCACAGCTGTATTTTCACTAGATTTCACACCATTGGAGACCTGTCTAATAGTACTATGTGCTCATGATCCACTCAGGCTGCAGGCGATGCTAGATACCTGTGTAAGACTCTGCTGTCTCTTCACACCACTTCATACAAACAGAGTTTCCGGCCAACGGCTCAAAAGTTACTGCCTCAATATCGCTGATTTTTTTTTTCTATCGCACAATCTACAGCGAAATATTTTTGTGTCGCAGCATTTAGCTGAAACGGCACCTAATATTTTCTGAGCTATCTCAAAATATTCGTTCGAATTACTTCCGAAAACGTGACGACATGGAATGGTTGTTACAGCCTGGGAGTTTATAAGGGGTTTGCAGCTGGACGCGTATTCTTCAGACACACCTCGCGAACGGTCTGTCGACTAACCTTGCGTCTTGTAATGACTATCTCCCTCTCGTAGAAGAGGGTTAATTTGGGGGAGGAGACGAAACTGCGAGTTCATCGGTCTCATCGGATTCTGGAAGTATGGGGAGGGCAGTCGGCCTTGCCCTTTCAAAGGAACCATCCCGGCATTTGCCTGAAGCGATGTAGGGAAATCACGGAAAACCTAAATCATGATGGCCGGATGCGGGACTGAACCCGTCGTCCACCCGAATGGGAGTGCAGTGTCCTAACCATTGCACCATCTCGATCGGTCTCGCAGAAGATCTAGTAGGATCGTAGATCTGTCGATTAGTTCCGTCGTGACTGTGATAGGTATCAAGGATAGTCTAAATCCACTTAATGATTCCATATGTTTCAGGTATGCCACAATAATGAATTGTCGTGCAGCAATATGAGCCACTACAATTCTTCACAGTCGTAATGAAAAGATTACACCTGTATTAAGAACGCACTGTCCACTACGTAAACGTCAGAGCGACGTTATTATCGTAACTCTCCATCCTAACTTCCAAACTGAACATCTAAAAATGAATTGCTACCAAGAACCAGGTGTCAAGCCAGTATGGAGTCTCTGTTATCCACCTTTAACCAGTCAGAGGCTAGGACAAGTTAAATTTCACTCGGGGATGTTCATATTTGAATTCGTCTGGAACGTGACATACAGAGTTGATTCCATACAGAGTTATTCATTTCAGCCTCAGCTGCAAGTTTATTGCGACTAACATTACAAGTTTTAGCCACTTAAAATGGCACGTGAGTGCTTACACTTGACCAGTTCTGTAGAATTGTATTGCAACTTTGACTGCAATAAATAATCAGAATCAGATCAGCCATGTACGTCATATTTCAGATTAATTCGCAGCATAGTTTCAGGAGTGAGTCCAGAAATACTGATATGTTCAGAATGACCAAGTGCAACTAGCTTCAGCGAAAGCTTGGAGTGTAGGAACTGGAAGGATATTTGCCGTTGCTAACGAATGCACAGCTTACTGCTTCTTTATCTCCTTTTCCTCTTAATTCGAGCCGGCCGGGGTGGCCGAGTGGTTCTAGGCGCTACAGTCTGGAACCGCGTGACATCTACCTTCGCAGGTTCGAATCCTGTCTCGGGCATGGATGTGTGTGATGCCCTTAGGTTAGTTAGGTTTGAGTAGTTCTAAGTTCTAGTCCCATAGTGCTCAGAGCCATTTCTTAATTCGATGAAGGAGACTTGTTATTACAGCAGCCTTGAGGATTTTTTAGCTGTCTCGTGACCAGGAAGTTAGCTTAGGAAAACAGGACTGTTTCTAAAATCGTTTGCTGCTAAAAGCCATCTCTGGGCAAGTATAGGACATAAATTGACGTCTGTGATGTCCGCACAGAAGGAGCGTCGAAAAGGTTGGCTTGCATACCATATAATCTGAATCGATCAGGGAATCCTTTTCAGCTACAGCTCTGGGTCAGCTGAAAACACAGGGTTTTGGGGTGTGGGAACAGACATTGACTGCTGTCGTGCCCCGAGGGAAAATTTGTTCAAACCCTAGTAAGAAGTTCTGTAATTGGCTCCCAATAATTATTTCTGTACGAGGAGCGAGTCTCCACGCATGTACAAGTCCAAAAATTTTGGCTGGATGTGGCTGGAAATCTATTATGTAGTGGGAGAGATTTTCTGCCTTCTTCCCACACCATATCATAACTGTGACGAAGTCTGTGAGAGCAGGAAATTCTCTGATTTACTTATAAAATTATTTTTTGTCGTATTTCATAAGGTCTGCTTCAGATGGGTGGCTTAATTCACACACTAGCACAACCAGCTAAGTTTCGTAAAGTCAGAACACCCTTGGCTCAGAGAGATCCAAGAGAACACTTGTTTTAGGAACGCCGCTGTTGAGAACGCACTTCGGTTTACACAGCTACAGGAGATATCCATAGAGAAAGATGTGTCCGAGCGTGCGAAAAGTAAAGAGGCCGTGCTGGACTCACAACCTATAGCCGCTACAGCAGCTGCCATCCATGTTCGCACACTTTAAGAGTGGTAAGCATGCACCGACGATGCAGCCACCAACGGGAGGGGAATGCAAAGCTGTTAATTTGCATCAGGTTTTTGTGCACATAATAATGGTTCAAATGGCTCTAAGCACTAGGGGACTTAACATCTGAGATCATCAGTCCCCTAGACTTAGAACTACCTAAACCTAACTAACCTAAGGACATCACACACATTCATGGCCGAACCAGGATTCGAACCTGCGACCGTAGCAGCAGCGAGGTTCCGGACTGAAGGTCCTAGAACCCCTCGGCCACAGCGGCCGCCTTTCGTGCGCATATTTAGTACTCATGGCTAGCTAGCTGCACGCATGATGGACTCATCATTGGTGTTCATTCTTGCTTTTTAGGGATCATTTTCAAATCACTAATCTTTCTGCATTCATTGGCTGCATCCACAATATAGTTTCATATTGTGCATTCATATGTCCACCCACATGTACCAAGGCTATAGCTCGTATTTGCAATTTCTTGTCCATGTATTGAACGTTTACTAACTTGATACAGAGGGTAGATTATTGTTTTGATTTCTTATGACAAAAAAGAAACACCGTCGGAACAGGCCTTAAAGGGCTAACGGTACCGACCGGCCGCCGTGTCATGCTCAGCTCTTAGGCGTCACCGGATGCGGAGGGGCAGTGATCAGCACACCGCCCTCCCTGTCGTTGTCAGTTCTTGTGACCGGTGCCGCTACTTCTCTGTCAAGTAGCTCTTCAATTTGGCTCACAAGGGCTGAGTGCACCCCTCTTGCCAACAGCACTCGGCACACCCGGACGGTGATCCATCCTAATACTGCCAAGCTTAACATCGGTGATCTGACGGCAAGATCGTTGGCTTATAATAGTAAACCAATTTGCTATAGTGACCTTCCGTAGTTTGATGGATCTCTTCCTTAATATATCCGTGCGAGGTGTGCTACCCTTACTTTCACGCTTAATTGGGCCAGCTCTAGTAATTTTCATCTAAAAAGACGTTATCCATTGCTTAACATCGTTTGTCTTAAATTTGCAGGATCTCGTGAGGAACTTCCCTTCCCTGAACTCATCAGCGATCGAATCTGTAGCACCTTAGGAATATGGCAAACAGCTCAATCGACACCTCACAATAATATAGGACCAAATGTTCTCTGTAGAATTTTCATGATAGGACAGTCTTGATCTCAGGTTTCTTAAAAATTTTTGAACAAGATGTATTCCAAAAATCTTCGTCTTTGGCATAAAGAAAGCACACCAAACAGCCAATCGTCATGTTCCTGTATTCTGAATGCAATACTCTGTCAATTTCGATATGTCTATTTCGATGTTTCTTATTTAGAAAATTTAATTTTGCCTTTCGGTTATCCTGATAATTCCACTTCATTGGCTACTTCTTGCAGTTCTTGTATGATTGAAGTACGTTATAATTTTATCAGTCCTCACCGTCAACTTTTCTAAAATTATGCACCTTTCGTATTTTTAGTTGAGATACTGTCTGTAAATCTGTTTCGTCTATTTACTCTAAATTCTATGATAAATTTACCACAACCCATACTTGCAATTTTACTCAGAATTCTACATAATGCAGTTACAACTTCACTCTTGTGTATGACGTACATGTGAAAATTTTATTCGATAAAGGGAAGGTTTCGTCAAAAATGCTCAGTCCGTGTATTTTTACTCATGACTGTGCCTTTAATTTTACTGTGTTTTATATCTCAGATAAGTTACATAATGTCTTGTTATCTCTATCCCCACTGTAAGTGAATAAGACTTTCAGGATCTGCTCAATGGAATGAACAGTCTATAGAATATGGATTGAGAGTAGCTCGAAGATAGACGAAAGTGATGAGAAGTAGCGGAAATGAGAAAAGTGAGAAAATTAACATCAAGATTGTTAATTACGAAGTAGGTGAAATTAAGGAATTCTGCTCCCTAAACAGCAAAATAGCCCATGATGGTGGAGCAAGAAGGACATATAAAGCAGACTAGCACTGGCAAAAAGGGCGTTCCTGTCCAAGAGAAGTATAGTAATATCAAACATAGAGCTTAATTTGAGGAAGAAATTTCTGAGATTGTACGCTTCGAGCATTGTGTGTTAGTGAAAGATGGACTTTGGGAAAACTGGAGCAGAACAGAATTGAAGTATTTAAGAGGTGGACTGATAAGTTACGCATGAGGAGGTACTCAGTGGACTCGGCAAAGAAAGGAATATAGGGATACACTGACAAGAAGAAGGGACAGGGTGGTAAAACATCTGTTGATATATCACGGGATAGCTTTCATGGTACTAGAGGAGGCTGCAGAGGGAAAAAACTGTAGAGGAAGACAGAGATTGGGATACATCCAGCAGACTGTAGCTTGCATGCGCTACCCCCAGATGAAGTGATTGGCGCAGGGGTCGAGTGCGTGACGGTCTGTATAAAACCAGTCAGAAGGCTGACAACTCAAGAAATAAATAAATAAAATTCACTTATCTGTATCTCTGTTCATAATTCAATTTTATCTTTGATGCTTATTCTGACTGTATTCATTCATTGCTGATTTCGCGTTATGTGAAATACTTGGAAGTTTTGCATACTTTGTTCGTATGACAATATCTAAAGACGATTATTAAAACATGTCATGTCCAAGGAATCAGCGATTAAGATCTTGTTCTTTATTGTTGAACTAGTAGAAATTCCTAACGTTCAGTAGGGTTCGTTGCTGAGACGGGGGCGAGATTAGAGTGGCCGCGAAACACAACCGTAAAACTCCCAGTCCGTAGTGAAATGCAAGCTGAGGGCGCTGTCACGGCTGGTAATAACAGCGACTGTGACCGGCGCCCTCTGATTGGCCCGGAAACGTGCTCTTCGCGCCGCCGATAACATTATTGTGTCTGCACTTCGCCACCATCGACGCCGCCACCGCCATTATTCAAACAGGTTGCGGAGGCGGCGTGGGAGGCGACGGCAGCTGCCGTCGGCTTCTGTTTGCGTCTCCGGCCTTCACGCGGCATAATACGCGACTCCGCCGCGCGCGGCGTTCTATTGTCGCTCCGGTGGCAGCCAATGTGTCACCTCGACAGTCCAACAGCCATACAAATGCTCTCTCCAGAAATTCATCTGCGTTTCAAAAAATAGTGCGAGATTCTTAAGAGACACTCGAGTATTTCACGATAGCCATTAATAAAGAAATTAAAGGTGTGCCAACGTTAGAAATATTAATGTGACGTAAAAATAGACTGCGCTACACAATTACAGAATCATTTTTTCGGATCCTCATAACTGTCTTCCACTGCGACGAATAAGTTCGAAATTTGGCTGGAAAGTGCCTACAACCTTCCTTTGTAATCGTGCGAAAGCGTGGCGCCCTGCGACCTTACCCTCAGGCTCGACGGCATTTCAAACTGTAAGGTTTCAACATATGCGATAAAAAAGGTGAGAGCTCAGAAGTTCATGTGAGATGTAAGGTGGGTTAATGATGTCATAAGGCACCAAATTTCACCACACTACTGCCCAATGCCACATTGGACGTGTCACACAATGGGAAGGTCGTCATACCCCCTCTTACGCACATTTAACTTGTTTTCTTAATGCCTCTGCGATGGAGTTCAGATCCGCGAGGCAGTTTTATTATGGGTGACCGAGGGAAACATTTCAGCCAGACTGCCACCTATAATCGACAAGAAAAGGCCTTAGTGGATGGCGAAAAGATTCTGAATAAGACCACACCTTCCCCCGGGCCGTTGATTCCCACACACTCTGCAGTCGAAAACGAATTCGCAGTATGATGCTCATCCTCTTGATACTCACAATTTTTTGATAACTGCAATTTTTGATCTCTTCTACTGGTTGGAACCACTAGGTACCGGTCAAAACCATTCGACGAAATCTGAACATGATCCGAAACAGCAAAGGATCATTATGGTTTTCCAGCCCTCTCGTTTTGCATCCTCCTGTAGCGTGATCGTTGATGGGTGCGACATTGACACATATGTGAATGGCATAGAGTCCCTCTTAGACCCCTCAGTTCGGCAAAATCCTCGGTGGTATCCGCCCACTTTTATTTAGCATTTTAGAAATGTACCTTAACAGAGAAAACCTGTGAATTAGTGAGAGTCGCCTACATATAGGCAACCACTTGACACGACTCTGAGGCCAGTTGGCTACCTGCAGGCACCTAGGAGTATTTAACATAGCTTCTCTGTATAGGCTGTCCAAATGGACAGGACTGTTCTAGTCCATATGACAATATTTAGTAAGCCATAGTAAAAAGGAAAAGTTGCAAAATACTTACTTTCTTATCTGTATAGATTACATGAGGATACGCTTGAATAGGCATGAAACTGGTCATGATTTTAATAAAATATTTCCATTGTGTTTCACAGTGTGGTATTTATTCCACCTACTACTGGTGATTTTCGGTTTTTCATTATTTTCAAACTGTCTTCAATTCTCTCAGTCCTATATAAACTATTCTTCGCAGTTATTCTTTATTATTTGCTTCTTTGATTTCGGATAGTATCATGGTTCTTTATAACCTGTCCACTTATAGATATGTGCACAAACTCATACAGAAATACTCATCCTAACATTACTTATAACACACTTGCAGCATATTTGTGCAATTGGCTTTGAATTTCAGTTGACAGCGAGGGATACCATCCACAATAATCGAACTGCAGCCGAAATCACACTAAGTGGGAGAAAAATTACAATTCAACTTAGTGTTTATCACTTAGTGTCCAAATTATTCGCTAGTGCATAACTGTTTGCATGTAAAAGAGTATGTGCTCGGTTTAAACTCAACTAACAGTCCTGAAATTTAATATTAAGAAGAGGTGCTCGTAGTAAATATAAGTAAGGCTAACACAATTTTTTTTTCTATTTTTACTCCATAAAGCAGTACAAGTCCCTAGTTAATGCTCTCATTAAATCACTTAAATCTTTAAAATTCACGAAATAAACCTGTGAGTATTTTGCAGTTATTACTGCAACTAATATCCAGCCTAGACTGTTTCTTCAAGATCTGAGCTGGCCATTTCATACCAATTCAAATTTTCAAATATTTCGCATAGTTAGCATCACGATATATATCAGTTCAGCATTACAATTTGCATATCCGTAACATTAGTATAAATCTAAAGGCATAGAAAAGTGCATAGCTTTATGTTGATTCATCTGAGGTTTTCTAGTAAGCTGTAAGTCGAACAGTTTGCGAATGAATTAAATGTAAAAATAAGTATGACACAAATTCCTTATAAAATTGTGAATAGTCACAAACAAACATTAATTTCAAACCACGTCATGATTCTTATGAAGTGTTACCGCCCCATTTCGCTGGAGCAAACAGTTCTTTGGGAAGTTTCATATAATTTTAATTACGTGCAGCTGTAATTGCATAAGGACAGTTGGATATAAAAAGTAATTAAAACACGGAAATCACGTACTCTAGAACTGGCACTAAGTGAATGTGTATGTTCTAGTACATGCAGCACTGTTTTATTAGCTGAACAGACTATAAACGACTTTACAATATTTGCTTTTCAAGATCGAGCTCTTTAATCTGACGTGTCGATCGTATTTATACGTATTTCATTGCAATTTTGTTATGTTTTATTTGTCCATTACTCTTTGACTTTCAGTTAAATCACTGCCGTAATTTACTAAAAATGTGTAGCTACATTTACATGATTGGGACTAAAAAATGTGTTGTTTAATATTAATATCAATCACGTATACATATTCTGTAATCTAACTCGTTCCACATAACTTCATAAAAGAATCGTTCAAATGTTCTATGGAATATGTAACTAACTCCATACAGATATAAAATGAGAATAGAATTGTTCAGCACGCTTTTCGCTTCTTAAAACGGGATATAACGCTCCTCTGTATCTTCTATGGTTACCTAATACTATTATACAGCACAAAAGGTCGGCTGCCCACGTCATTCGAACATAGGTAACGTTGGGTCACGTCGCTGTTCGAGACGAGCTTACCGTGTGGTGGGTATTGGTGCGGTCTCATTTAACATATGCCACGGCTCCCACGCCGCCCCCCCCCCCCCCCCTCCGACACACACTTCTTCCACTCTCACGCGAATATCCCACCTGTAACTTCACAATACTGATTACCAGTTTAACATTCCGTTTTTGTAGTGGCGGTCTAGCTTTCGATCATGTAGAACATTCGCTACTCGAAAGACTCGTGACAAATCATCTCTCGCAGCAGGAACATTCATGCCAACCCATATGTGGTATCTTTGGTCACTGTAACGCAACAAAGAATCTTAGTAAGTACGAACTTTAATAGAAAGCTGTTTTCCAAGTAGCTGTGCAAATTAATGCAATTCAAATACGACTGTCACGCCGCATTGTCTCCATTAGAGCGGCACTGACCTCTTGAGGCTCCACGGCTTGTTGCACGTCCCTTTAAAAGATTTATTGATAACTGCTTGCCCTCCATATTTCACAAATGACGTTGACGATCGAAATGGACACAGATATCGACAGCGGTATATAAGCTGTTGACAACTGATAGGCGATGGGAGAAGGGCCACCAAAGGACTATAGCTTCATCGAAATTTGAATCAAAGATCTTTAGGCAATGTGTAAACACTTGTTCAGAACCGTCAGTTATCTGAGGAATTCGCCCCATTCATGTCTGTGACAAGTAGCTGGGGGAACGAAACTTACCTTGTGAGTCCTGTGTAGCTTTCACTGGGGTGGTCGCCTTAGTGGAGTTATTCACTTGCACCTTCGGCTGATTTTCCCACTAACGCTGTGGAGGAGCGCGTAATCTGCAACAATAATCGTAAATAAAATATTAAATACACTACAAAAATAGCACTTTAGACATGAAGAACACATCGGGTATAAGTTCAGATATTTTTATAGGTGGTACCTTGATATGTGCAAACATCAGCGTGTCAGTTGTTTTTTCTCTGCGTCAGACAGTCTTCACAAACTTTACAACCTGATACTTTCTGCACGGTCGTACTAGCACCACTAAGTGGACTGCGCCTGCCAGTATACACTTACCATTTTGCATCCACACATCTGCCTTTAACACCTTCCCTGCTACACAGAGGAAAATAAAGATTAATGGCTTGCTCTTGCCACACATACTTTGAGGTACTACCCAGCCTAAAACCATCGGACATGTAATAGCTATAATTACTAGTCTACAAATGATATCGTTTAGTACACTACCCTGAGTCACCAATATAAATATCTGCATTATACTAGTTACAATCTGTATAAAAATGTTTGAGAACAATAATAACGTTTATTGGAATTTATTTATTTTTTCATGTTGAGAATTCTCGACAGCTGCTTTCAAACTGACATATGCATATATAACTGCATCATTCCCCTTTTATTTTTGTATTTGCTTAACGACTTGTAATTGGTCTGAAGCCAGTCTTGCTCATCTTCAGATGGGTCCTATTAACCTTTCATCCTCAACACACAGGTTGTTTTGAGAACACAATTGTTCTATTGGAGGTGGCATTCTTTAAGTTAAATCATATAGCAGTTTAATGTGCAACTCAGCATCTTTCACATTAAAAAAGTCAGTGTCGGTGGTGAAATGAGATATACGAGGGTTGTCCAGAAAGTAAGTTCCGATCGGTCGCTAAATGGTCACCACAGTGAAAACCCGATGAAGCTTTGCACATATGTGCTGGGTAGTGTCTCTAGTATGAGCGTCGATCGTATCAAGACGCTCTTTTCAGTTGTGAGCACACTGTGAGCGAGTAAAGGTGCCTAGAACAACGATGTCTCCCGCCAAGTAGGAGGGCCCGCTAAGGGGCTTCGCCTTAATGAATGCAGCCCACCTAACACAACTGCCACGCACTTCCTTCTTCATGGCAATTCTCAGCCGCACTCTGCAGGGACAGTGAAGACGCTCCTGCTGCCTTTTTGATGGGAAGTGTTCGATCACCCACAATACAGCCCTAATTGGCTCCTCCTGAGTATCATCTCTGTTCACATGAAACGCTGGATACGAAGACAACACTTGGGCGCAGGCTAAGCGCTATAGACTAGCGTAGAGAATTATCGGAAAGCACAAGCGGCTGCCTTCTATGACGAAAATGTTGGAAATTTGGTATAACGCTCCGATAAATGTCTAAGTCGGTGCGGCGACTATGTAGAGAAACATCTGGAAAGTGTACCTAACTCTTGCAAATAAAATGTTTCTGATTTGCACTGTGGTTTCCATTTAGTGACCGATCGGTACTTCCTTTCTAGACAACCCTCGTAGATAACAGAGAAAAATCCTGGGATCCTCCTGAGGATTGAACCCCAGAACCTGACGTTTCTGTTCTGCCACTCACAGATTTTTATGCATTAAGTAGAAAAACCGAACTGTTATAGTGGTGTATGATTACAGTTCGTTTATCCACGTAACAAGTCGTATTAAAACGTATTTCGGTCACAATGTTCACCTTTTATATCTCAAAGACGAAGGTAAATGATGAACACACTGGTAATTGCATAACAATCCCCAAGTAATTGCTGCCTTCTGTGTCTTGATTTCTAATAGGAAAAGGCAATCGTCAAGACAACACCAAGTCTGAAGATGGTGTAACCGGATACCTATGAGTCTGACTTATTTGAAAACGGTTAATGAATGGTAAACAGATATAAATACCAAGATTTGGTTTCTTTTTATTTACGGTTTCATATGTACAGAAATCTTCACGGGCACTCAAATGGAGATGCTAGTGCCTGACGGGATATTTGCGTGTCGTACCTCGGCGGCATCGCCAGGTGCTCGTGATGGGCTGAGCTCCCTTGAGAGAGCTGCTGTCCATTTATGTCTGCCAAGGGAGGGGACCAGAGGTCAGGTATAAAGGGTGACCGGCTCCCTTAACAGCTGAGTTCATTGGGGCCACCTGACGATAACAACGAAGTGCTGTACGTGGACGAAATAGCGTCCCAGGCAGACTCTAGCATCCCTCTGAATGTCCGTGAAAACCCAAGTCAATATCAGCGCAGGAGAAATATAAAAAAGTTATATTTGCGGTTCACCAGAATTTTTTTTTTTTTCGGAAACAGAAATTGCCATGTTATGACACAGTGATGCAAAGGGTTTCAATGAAAGAGCTGCAGTTTAGTGTTGCGTTCGAGAACGAACTCGAACGAAGTGGTGTGCACAATTTTCACGGAGTGCTGAAACAAGAAAGGAGTTTCATGCTTCGTTAGCTCAAACGGTATTGCGTGCTGTACTGTGTTTTAGTACAGTATTAGTTATCTAGAACAGTACGTAGAGATAGTTCATAACATGCCGTTTCCGAAAGTGCGCTTGGTCTACATGCAACATAGATGGCCTAATCAACGACATAGCTTCCTGTTGTTTGGTGGTTCAAAATTCTAGTGTCACACTACGAATCTAAAGGTCAGGTGACTGACCCTAATTCCATATTTTAAATTTTGTGATTGCTTGACGTTACTTTCATCTCTTAATGTCCTATGCTCACGTGAAAATAACCCTACCATGGTACGGCCTCTCATATCCGAGGAAGGTAACCCATTTAACAGTGCCAGGTTAGTAAAACAGTGTCCAAATCATCGTTTCACTTTCGTGTTTGCTCTACTGTGCTTCAGTTTCAAGTAACGCTTAACTGATAAATTCAAACCTACATTCTGAATACGGGTAGCCTGCCTCTGTAAATATAATGAATGAAGAGTTCCGTTTTTTGTTGTTATTTTCATCTCTCCAGTACGGGTGGTCGGGTTGGAGTGCGAGCAGTCTCAGTGCTGATCCTCAAGGTACATGAAACTTGAAGGATTAATTTAAAATATTTAATGAGGTTAAAGATGAACAATTAAGTAAATATGAAACCTATTGACGAATTTGGTAATGTTCATGATTTGATGGTTGTGAAATGCAAGTGAGTGAGCAACTCTCCTGGCAACTGAAAATGAGTGGATAAGTGAGTACGTAGGAAATGGAATAATACGAGTAGTAGGAGACAGGTACGGCTTTTACGATAGGGTCTGAATGCGAGTCGATGTGAGTGTTAGACGTGAAACGGTAAAGAGAGGGGTACGTAACACAGACTTACTTTATGAAGAGGAGAGGAAACCTCGGGCTGTAACTGACAGGAAGGACAGATTTGTTACTATATAAGTATTATTATTATTATTAAGGACTTTTATTATGGTTGTTAAAATTATCCTATAATAGTAATACTATAGGATTAGAGCAGGGAGTTGACTGGAATTACGTGATGGATGAGGACAGGATACTGATCGTGTAAAGTTGAAGAGGAGGAGGTACGTAGTGCTATAATCACAGGTTAGTTGATAATTGCGGATACAGTGGGAGTTCGCTGATCAAATTTACAGGACGTATATGATTTCTACACTAGTTCTAGACGTTAGAGGTGGGGCGGGAACTCAATTTTCTGAGGGTGGAAGCGTCTAGTGGAAGGTAGGCGGATGCGGGTTGAGAGGCGGAGAGTATAACGTTCAGAGACTTGTAACTCTTTTACAAAGTGTGGGAGGAACAAAAATGTGAACAATATTTCTCTACCTTTTTTATTGTTATTATTATTATTATTGTTATTATTGTATTCGCTACTTTATCCCCTTCAGGTGAGGGGCGTGTAATTTCCAATTTTGCTAAACAAAAATGAAATTAATATGTTATTAGCATTAAACTTCAATGAAATCATGTTAGGATACTGATGTGAGCTCTTTATATTCTGCAGAGATGATGGGGGACTTCTGGTGGTAGGCTACGTGAAATACAACTATGGGAATTACAAGTATGTTGAAGCTGAACGAGTATATGGGAGGGTGAGGCTATAGGATTGGTGCTAGGAGAAGGAAAGAGAGGGCTCAGTTCCATATTTTACATCAGGGCCAGGGTGTGTGTTACGACCAGAATGGCAGAACGTGAATATGATTTTATGGTCTGGGAGTGGGCCAGATCTTAAGCTGGGAAAGGAAGCAGGGGAGACCAGATATAGATACAAGGTGTGGCGTGTCGACGGAGGCGCGGCAGCAGGACAGGGTGGCAGATAAAATAAGGTCTTGAGACTAGAATTCACAGGAAATATTGAACACGATTAGATTTTTCTGGATTCTTTGAGATCGTGGGTGTCCTTAATGAATTGTTAAAGGGTAGGTTAGTGAGATGGTAGTCACGTAAACAAAGCTAGAAGAAGAGCATGTTTTCCCGAAATTTGGACGCTTCTGCGAATTCCAGATAGTAGAAGCTTTATTTTATACTGAGTTTTCTTCTGGGTGGTTTGTAAGAGACGACTTGCAGTTCGCTGCTCATCGTGTATGTCGAAGGGGGTTCCAAGTAACGGTTAGAAGATATTTATAAAGCAATGCAGCTCTCTTAGGGCACCAGCGTAATACTATCGTTTAATGCAGCAGTGTTTCGTGACTTCCAGAAACCCAAACCGGATGAAATTTTAGCACCAGATTTAAAGAATATGCGATTTAAGGCTTTCTCGGCGTATTTCAGCTATGAAATATTCATGGGTTATCAGCCGAGTGGCGTCGTCTTCTAGTCGCATCTTCAGGCTTGAAGATGATGGATACGCAATCCATTGAAACGTTTCGACTAAAAGACGACGCCACTCGGCTGATAACCCATGAAGATTTCATACATTATAGGACACACTAGAAACAGTAATAATAATCTTTCAATATTCTATTTACATCTGAAAACTCAAGGCCGAGAAAATCGAAAGCACGTTGGAAATATTACACAAAATACCGAAAGGACTTAGTATGAACATTCTCAAAGAACTGGAAATTTACGTTCATATAAGGAAGTATCCACACGAAATTCTAAATGAAGACACAGTTTTTAAACATAAATAATAGTTTGCAGCCATCACATTCAAGTACACGAAGCTCTTCTTAGAGCAGTTCACAAGGCGGAAGTGGCAAGGCGACGTAATGTGGTGAGAGGTACCGTCGACAGATGGTTTGTTCGCTACGGGTGCCGCGAGAAAGACCACCTAAATTGTGGTCCTTCTCCGCGATTGGCTGCTGCGTTCGGTAGTTGTGCGCCAAAATGACAATCTTCTGTTATTAGTATTAGACAATCTAAACAGATTATTTACTTGCTTTTCATATTTAAAGCATTTCTCAATAGCATACTGCCATTCCATTATTTCACAAGTATTAATAACCAGCAGAATAATAAAAAACTGCTAAACGAAAAGGCAGACGAAGCACTTGGTGATCTTCGGATAGCACCTAACTTGGATGGCGGGCGAATTGGCTCGGCTGTAAGATCAGAGCTTGTTCGGCAGTGTCAGAGGACAAACATGTTGCCTGCGACGGTCAGAGTTAGTTAAGACTTTATTTGCAATGTATGGCTATTTGGACATATAGTTGAGCACAGTGTGATACTAATTACGGAAGCATGCAGTTCATTAATTTGTTGAAGAATATAAATCATTTGCGACTCTAAAAACGAAAGTAATTGCGCCAATAAAAAGCGAGTGGCATCTCGTATGTCCAAACTGATTGGAAATTTAATCATTTCTGAAATAAAAGTTCCTCGCAAAGAGTTTCTTACAGCCTCAAGATTACGGTTTCACGACCTACGTGCTGTTTTCTGCGCAGGGGACAACAACTTTAGAAGACGGCAGGTTGGTGAACACATGTTAGAACTTATGCATTCCACTCAGGTCACTGGAAGCAATAGGCACCTCGCGTGTACAGCAGTCTTAGCACAAAAGAGATCAGTGACACGTCATCTGTGCTAACACAGAGGAGGTATGAAGGAGAGAAATAGTTATCGATGGAAAGGATTTATCATACGCACGTATATATCACCCAACCTCCCCCTCTCACTCTCTCTCTTTTTCAACTTATCGTACTATCTTGAAAACCTTACTGACTTAATTGAATAAGAAAAGAAATAGTCTTATGGTAAACAAAATTTACACTGGCCATAGACAATACGTGATGACTGGGTGTTGCGTGATGTCCTTAGGTTAGTTAGGTTTAAGTAGTTCTAAGTTCTAGGGGACTGATGACCATAGCTGTTAAGTCCCATAGTGCTCAGAGCCATTTGAACCATAGATAAAATTTAAAGGAAAATAAGAAAAACGAAATGTAACATTATCTCTGGTAAGCTTTAATTACGTCGTAAACATACAGCAGCGTAGTAAGGAACTGTCAAAAACGTATTTTTACGTGCCGCAACTACAAAAGTAATATTCTTGAGCCGTGCACGGCCCGTGTTCATGCCATTTGTTGTTTGTCATCTTTTATTACGGTACTACCACCTCGTTTTCTTATTCCATTTACTAGCGTCACTAACTTCCTGCCTTACTTGCCCGTGAGTGGCAGCAGCAGCGTGTATCGATAAGTACACTGTCGTACCATTTCTGGAGCAACCGATAGTATTTCCGGGTCGTCGTGTGTCTGGCAGTCAGTTTTGGACAGACCAGCAGCGCAGTCGGGGGGCGGCAACAGGTAAGTCGGGGACGGAGCGCCGCTGAGGCGCCGACAACCAGTGCTCGCCGACCGCTGGCGACACGCATGAACTGTCCGACGGAGGGAGATTGGAGCGGGACGACCGTTGTTTGGTCGTTCGGTTGGTCGTATCATCGGCCGACGTATATTTGGTCCTTTCACCGTTTCCGGGCCCGGGCAGTCGGTCGGTTGGTGTGGAGCATCAAGGAAGTCTCCGTCGCGTATACTCTGGCCGGGGCCGCTGGCGGCGTGCACGTGGGGTTGGAGTGTGAGGTGCTGCTTGCGAGTGCTACGAAATTTATCGCCCACCGATCTTGGACATGAAAGTTGAGTCCACACTTAACCTACTATCCAGTCTCAACTGTTTGCATTTCTTCGTTTGATCCTTGTTGTCGCTTCTGGACATTCCCGCGAGCAACAACGTGTGTGTATTCAAGTAGGCTAAGAATCCAGCCGTCTTACTGTGGGGTTTAGCTTAACTTAATTTATTCCCTATTATTGAAGTTAACCAGCGGTATCTTCTGCCTTGTGGCCGTTGACGTTCCGGTTACCTGCGCTGGTCATTGACGTAATGTTCGGCAGTGTATTTTCCTTGTCGTGTTGTTGCTGTCCAGCGCTGGGTACAGTTCGACAGCTGAGGTGTTGGTCGTTGTGGGCGCCAATATTCTGTGTGTAGTTGTAGTGAAATCTTGTGGTCGTTTTGCTGGTTGCGTGGAGCGGAACTGATTTTGTTGATTGGTCGGTCGGCTGTCTGTCGGTTGGGTTGCTTTCAGATTAATAAGTCGTTGTACAGGCTGCCTTTCTCACCTAAATGGGCGTTAGTGTTATAATCTCAGGCCGACCCTTGGAAACTTCTGAGCGCGGTTCCTTGTGTGTTACATAGTAATTTCCCTGTTTGTGTTTTATTTATTTGGTTGATGTGTGGCCTTCAGCCGAGTATGAATATCTCTTAAATTAATGTTCTTGTCTTGCCCTTAAGGCATGATGTTGTTATTCTTTACAGGGGTCTTCAGCCAAATTTTATATGAAAGGTTTAAAATAAGGCCGTCTACCTTCTGATTGTAACTCTTCTTATTGCTTAATATGCGGCCTCCAGCCAAGTTCCATTAAAACTAAATTGCTAAGGCCTTCAGCCTGTTTAGATTGAAGATTTAGAAAATATTTTTAGGTGAAACCTTCAGAAGAACGTTGTATTTCAATTTCTTGCTTAGGCCTTGTGTCTTGGATTTTGAGTGTGGCCTTCAGCCGATCTAAAGTTTATCAAAGGAGGTCGATTTAAGTATTGAGTGTTTTGCATCCTTGTTGTAATATTGTGTGTTGATGAATAAAGTTTGTATGTTGAGTGCAACTGACAGCAACTTATTTTGGCCTCTTTCCACAACCTAATCCGCTCTGTCCTGCTAGCCCAGGCATTTCAGTTCTTACAAAGATATTGGTTCAAATGGCTCTGAGCACTATGGGACTTAGCCGGCCGAAGTGGCCATGCGGTTAAAGGCGCTGCAGTCTGGAACCGCAAGACCGCTACGGTCGTAGGTTCGAATCCTGCCTCGGGCATGGATGTTTGTGATGTCCTTAGGTTAGTTAGGTTTAAGTAGTTCTAAGTTCTAGGGGACTAATGACCTCAGCAGTTGAGTCCCATAGTGCTCAGAGCCATTTTGAGCCACTATGGGACTTAACTACTGAGGTCATCAGTCCCCTATAACTTAGAACTACTTAAACCTAACTAACCTAAGGACATCACACACATCCATGCCCGAGGCAGGATTCGAACCTGCGACCGTAGCGGTCACGCGGTTCCAAGCTGACGCGCTTAGAACCACACGGCCACACCGGCCGGCTTACAAAGGTATGGCAGAAAAAAATTTACTATAGGTACAATATGGTTGTCATTTCCAACTAGACGTAAGTAGCAATGTAATTGTAAACATAAAACAAACACAATTCATATAGAGATAATAGGGTTTTGTAGATAAAAGAATGGGAAATAATACGGAATATGGGAATCCTGAATAAAACCAACCTTCTTTCAGAAAAAATGCCGTGCTGCATTACTTATTGAACGCCCCTGGCAAATGTGTTGATCCGACCAGTAGGATTCGGCCAGACGAGGTTCACACGTATTCTGTGGGCATGCGCCCATCACATTCCACCCGGCTTCCCCGCATTCCGCGGCGGCCGTCCTCGATTCTCCGGGTCGCCGGCGGCCCCTCTCGGCGACATCTGGCCTGGTTAACACGTCTCTGCCGCATTCGCGCCGCCTTGCGGTGCGGTACCGGCTTCATGAATATTCAGCGGCCGTGCCAGGGGCTACGAGCCGCGGCCCGACACCCGACCTCCCGGGAAGACACGTCTGTTTTCCTGAGCCGACGCGGCGAGTGGTCTTTCTGATCCTGCAGTACGTCCCACCAAAGGTGGCTACGGCGTGTCGCTAAATCGCTCGGCAGTGTTCTGGAGTGAAATTCTGTGACGATTCCCTAAGTATTTGCTGTATGCGATGTTTCACGTTTATCAGGAATCGGAACACGTCTCGTTTCTCAGCTTTAAAGGGGATCACATATTTCAGCACTTCGTTTCTTGTGTTTTCGAATACGGGATAAAATTGGCCGCGTCTGAGTGGGAATGCTAGACCATTAGCCAATCAAGGTGGTTGTGGAAGGACATACACTACTGGCCATTAAAATTGCTACACCAAGAAGAAATGCAGATGATAAACGGGTATTCATTGGACAAATATATTATACTATGACTGACATGTGATTACACTTTAACGCAATTTGGGTGCATAGCTCCTGAGAAATCAGTACCCAGAACAACCACCTACGGCCGTAATAACGGCCTTGATACGCCTGGGCATTCAGTCAAATTGAGCTTTGATGGCATGTACGGGTACAGCTGCCCATGCAGCTTCAACACAATACCACAGTTCATCAAGAGTAGTGACTGGCGTATTGTGACGACCCAGTTGCTCGGCCACCATTGACCAGACATTTTCAATTGGTGAGAGATCTGGAGAATGTGCTGGCCAGGGCAGCAGTCGAACATTTTCTGTATCCCGAAAGGCCCGTACAGGACCTACAACATGCGGTCGTGCATTATCCTGCTGCAATGTAAGGTTTCGCAAAAATCGAATGAAGGGTAGATCCATGGGTCGTAACACATTTGAAATGTAACGTCCACTGATCAAAGTGCCGTCATTGCGAGCAAATGGTGATCGACAGGTGTAACCAATGGCCCCCCCATACTATCACGCCGGGTGTTACGCCAGTATGGCGATGACGAATACACGCTTCCAATGTGCGTTCACCGCGATGTCGACAAACACGGATGCGACCATCATGATGCTGTAAACAGAACCTGGATTCATCCGAAATATTGACGTTTTGCCATTCGTACACCCAGGTTCGTCGTTGAGTACACCATCGCAGGCGCTCCTGTCTGTGATGCAGCGTCAAGTGTAACCGCAGCCATGGTCTCCGAGCTGATAGTCCATGCTGCTGCAAACGTCGTCGAACTGTTCGTGCAGATGGTTGTTGTCTTGCAAACGTCCCCATCTGTGGACTCAGGGATCGAGACGTAGCTGCACGATCCGTTACAGCCATGCGGATAAGATGCCTGTCATCTCGACTGCTAGTGATACGAGGCCGTTGGGATCCAGCACGACGTTCCATATTCTAACAGTCATTGGATCTCCACCAACGCGAGCAGCAATGTCGCGATACGATAAACCGCAATCGCGATAGGCTACAATCCGACATTTATCAAAGTCGGAAACGTGATGGTGCGTATTTCTCCTCCTTACACGAGGCATCACAACAATGTTTCACCAGGCAACGCCGGTCAAGTGCTGTTCGTGTATGAGAAATCGGTTCGAAAATTTCCTCATGTCATCACGTTGTAGGTGTCGCCACCGGCGCCAACCTTGTGTGAATGCTCTGAAAAGCTAATCATTTGCATATCACAGCATCTTCTTCCTGTCGGTTAAATTTCGCGTCTGTAGTAATTCATCTTCGTGGTGTAGCAATTTTAATGGCCAGTAGTGTACTTTACGAGTCTACCAAGGTGATTATAATTGGAAATTCACTGTAAATATTTATTAGAAATGAAAAAATAAGTACTTTATTTAATGTATGAATTTATACAGTAGCCATACTGTTCAAAATAGTGCTTGTCCATCTTAGACTGGCGACCATAATTTTACTAGCCATAATATTTTGTGGACCTCCACTTAAACATTGCAGACTCGTCCTCATCTGAAGTATATTTGTAGTTGCTTACGATTCTATTTTTTTTAGATAAGTCCAATTGCTTTGAAAAATCAAACGTGTTTTCTGTGAAAAATCTTTAAGAATAGTGACAACATTCACAAAACGATTTAATTTTACCTTCAGTTTCCCAAATTAGCTTAGCTCCAAAATACATATGAAAAACTGTAAAGGAGTGTTGCGAACTTCAGTTTGTACATCACCACAATCAGTTAATGTAATAGCCATCCACCTGCAATAGAGGTTTACCGTCGCTACTAGTGAAAGCATACAAATCTTCGGCCGTTGTGGCCGAGCCATTCTAGGCGCTTCAGTCCGCAACCGCGCTACTGCTATGGTCGCAGGTTCGAATCCTGCCTCGGGCATGGTTGTGTGTGATGTCCTTAGGTTAGTTAGGTTTAAGTAGTTCTATGTCTAGGGAACTGACGACCTCAGATGTTAAGTCCCATATTGCTCAGAGCCATTTGAATTCTTCTTCCAGAAAAGATACAAACGCTTGTCTAACACTCATCAGCAACAGCAAACGTCGAAGCACATAAATGGAAGAGCTTTTCATTCAACGTCAGAGAGTTTCCCAGTTGAGCAGCAATAAAAGACTCGTAGGGAGCTACAATGCGATTACAGAAGCGGGATAACCACAACGTAAGGGATCATCAGCATATTCCCACGTATTTGACAAGATTCACGTTCAGAAAGCAACTGAAACGTTACTAATGGCTAGATTACAGGGAAATGCACGGTATTATTCATCAGCAGATTACATCAGTGACGTGCCAGATGCGGTCCGCATTTTGAAGGAGAGTAGTTGGGGTGAAATCCTTTCAAACGCTTCAAAGGGGGCTTGAGAATGTCATTGTTCCCCTCAAGAAGTAGCCCTTTGTCTTTCTAAACACTCAGGGCAAATATCCAAGGCCACTCAGAATCCAGGTGCTTCTAAAAATTTGCAGAGCTGCCCCACCGGAGTTCTGCCGACTCAAGTTCCATTTTTGAGAGTGCTCTCGCATAAAATGAGCTTTTACTTAAAAAGAAAACTTCGCTCAGTTTTCAGGGAAATTCTAGCAGAACAATGAGCACCATTGTAACGGGAATCTTTCGCTACTACACTGGCAACCATGAGGAATGAAGCTGTCGGAGCAGTTAGTTTTCTCTTTCTTTTTTTCAATTTGTCTTTCACATTTTTCCATTCAGTACGAATTTCATGGTCTGTGATGTGAACAAATGTAAGAAAATACAATGACACACATTGTGAAGTATCATCATCGCAATCAATCTTTCATTAAAAGGGGATATCATTCGTTCTAAGTTATTTTTGCTTTCTTGTATAGGAGATAGAAAATTAATGTGCTTTGCAAACATTCCCAGACTAAGGATCTTACATGTGGCGTATCTATAACATGTGTGAATTATCGCGTGAATTAGGAGAATACCAGTAAAACCCCTAGTTTTTAAAGAATCGAGTTCCCATGTACAAAACAGATTCAAGCGTCACAATATAAATGATTTAATGCGTTAAATATTTGACTTTAAGCATGTAAGCGAGGAAAAGTATTTTGGAAGTCGCTACGTTCTCTCATTATGAAACCCTGGATGATTGTGGTCTCAGTAATTTGCGCTCAATTTCAAGCAAAAGCTAGGTTCTCAAACATCTCTATATTTAAGTCATATTTCCTGAGCTATGTGTCCTACAGTGACATATTTTTGAGGTGCATTCAGTGATGTATGTAGACTCTGTCTGCAAAGTTAATAGGGTTATTAGAAAAGAAATAATAAAATTACAAGTTCATGCGTAATATTAAGTTTTACTGAGGCCAACCTAAGGAAAAGCTATTTTTTACTCATCTAGAAGTAATAAATTAAAAGTCCGGCTTTGACGATGAAGCTTTATGCACGCCATTTTAAGCAAAAGCTCGTTTTTCATGCATTTAAATGTTCATGTGTCGCATAGTGATATAATTTTGCAGATACATTCAGTGGTGTATGCGGGTGCTCTCTGCAAACTGTGTTGCGAATAGTGTCGGTAGTAGAGAAGTAATCAGTTAAAACGTCATACGTGACACTTAGGTTTCACTGCATGAAGAGCGAAAATGTAGTAAGCGATAATTTTTTTTTCCTTTGATCCATTTGTAGCAGGTGTCAGGGAGAAAAAGTTTAGTAAATGCTTCTAATTACAAGTAAAGTTTAGTAGAAATCGCCAAGTTCATTCATTCCCAGATAATGGAAGATTTAATTCTGGATAAATGCTCGCCGTCAATTACGCTACTTGAGATAAACGCAACAGTTTCTAATTGTAATACGCGTGTTGTTGTGTTAAACTTTTCACGTGAGATTACACCTCTTAATTAGAAGATTATGATAGGATTTTAAACTTTTAAATTTGTTCAGTAATTACAAGAAATATTGAAAATCAAATTTTTGTACCTCCTGGAAGCTGACAGATAGTGAAGATGCTGTAGTCGAACTGACAACCGAATTGCTACCAGCGAGAAGAGAGAGTTCTTATAAGCACAGCAGCTTTGCAGGGTTTCAGTCGACATCTAGATGCAGTTCGAGTAAGTAGCCCTGTAAATATTTGATGACTTTTTTTAGAATTCAACATTAATGTTAACAACGCGCACGAATAATCAGGTTTTATTTTCCTCAAATTAGTAAACACGATTTTCTGGTATACCAGCTTCTAATTAGCATAAGCTGCATGCTGCCACGTAATAGTAACAAGGGAAACTCCCGATCGCTCACCCTGCCCCCCCCCCCCCCCCTCTCAGATTTAGTGGTAAAATGGGCAGTGGATAGCCCGTCAGATACTGAACACAGATCAAAAATGAAAACAGGAAGACAGTCTACTGAACTGTGGAAAGGAATCAAAATAGACACAGTGAACGGTCAAAGCACAAGATGTGTAACATCGAGAGATCTGCAAAGACTACGCCGTTGTGGTTGTATGTTCACGGTGATGGACTGCAACGCTGGATATCTTTGTTCAAATTTCCCTTGCGCCCCAATTTTTTTCACGATATGATGAACATTTCGGCCAGTCACTGACGTTTCTGTTCTCCTTCTGTAGTCTTGGCGGTTGTCATACTGTACATTAATAATAGAATATGAGTTTTGTGGTAAGAATATATAACCGTACTGAGAGCAGGAGAAATGCCGCATAGGCTTCTCACAAAAATGAAAACAGCAAATAAATGGGTGTGAACTGTTACAACGAAGGAACTCGACAGTCAAAACTCCAAAAAAGGAATGCAAGAGTCATAACATGTAGTACTTGTGTAGAACAAATAGGATGTATCTACGTCTGGAGGTCCCTTCCTTACACCTCGTTGTTGCAAACGGACCTTACAGCGCGACACAGACACAAATTTCAGTACAGCGAACAGACATGTCAATGACTGGACGGACAGTTCAGAATTTGTGATAAAAAAGTGTAGAGGCACAAAGATTTAAACACGGGTCTCTCCCTTCGGAGTTCAACACCATGCCCACTGAACCACGACGCCATGGCTGTTCAGTTTCACGCTATGTTGCACATCTTGAGGTTGGGCCTTTCACTGTTTCGATTTTGCTCCACTGGGCCATCTTACTAGTATACCTGAGGGGGTGTGGCGATGAGGATTATCCCTTCTAAGTTACATATTTCAGAGTCATGGCATCAAAGGACGGATTTTCTGCATGCAGAGGGAAAACAGAAGAGGAAGTGAATTTAACTGAAGTTAAAATTTTCTGGGTTATTAGGCCGCGTGATATTTCTACTAAAATGAGTGACGTTCCGACCCCTCTGCTGGGATCTTCCCCAGAATCTTATGGTGTCCTCTACTGCTAGAACAGTAGCGGACACTATAAGATCCTGAGGAAGATCCCAGTAGAGGGGTTAAAATGTTGATCATTTTAGTAGAAATATGACGAGGCCTAATAACCCAGAAGATTTTAACTTCTGTGACAACGGCCAGGAAAGACTGCAGAATTACATGAAGTGAATTTAACCCGCTGCTCAAATGAGCAGTGTACCAGAGAGTGAGGAACCATTGTGAAGTCCCCTAGGTCACGATTCCAGCCAGCAAAGACACAGCGGCATGTTTCCAATCCACGTGTAATGCGCAGGAGTCCCATAAAAATATGGAAACACCACGAGAAATGCTTAGTTGAACATAAATGAAGATGGCAGCGAAGCCTGAAGGTTGCGCTGTTGTATTTGACTATCAAAGCTACCAGTGTAATATCCTCAATACGTTTCAAGTGTCAATCGTGGTCAGAAGAGTGTTCTGTGTGGTTTAGAGTGCGTCATGTATCAGTTAAGTGACCCCGAACGTGGGCAAATACATGGAGCTCGTGTGGCGGGTGCCTCCGTAACCGAGGTAGCCGAAGTGTTTGGTGCTTCTGGAGGCGCCGTATCGAAGATGTATACCACTTACAGGTAAAGCAGAAAAACATCATCCCGTAAGTCATAACGAACACGAATGCGTGCATTCAGTGATCCTGAAAGACGAGCATTGTAGAGGACTGAGACGAAAAGTAAGAGGACAACTGCAACAGCCATTGCAGATCTGAATGTCGCACTCGCGAATCCGGTTAGCACCACAATAACACGCAGGGAGTTCCATAAGCAGGGAATTGCAGGGTGAGCTGTATTCCAAAAACCACTCATCAGTGCTGCAAATGCCCGTAACAGGAGAACCCAGTGCCGAAGCAATAAAACCTGCGCTATGCAGTAATGGAAGAAAGTAATTTTGTTGGATGTCTTGTTCACCCTGTTTCCGACTTCTGGTCAACTTTATGTCCCAAGAGTGAAACGTGGCGAGGCCTCTGTGATGATTCTGGCAGCCATATCGTGGCATTCGATGGGCCCCATAGTTGCTCTGCAACGTCACATTACTGCCGAGGATAATGTGACCATTGTGACTGATGAGGTCCATACCATGATGCAATGTTCGTTCCTCAATGGTGATGCTGTGTTCCAAGACCGCTGTCCACACAGCTCGACCGTCCAGGACTGGTTTTACAAGACGTAGTCAGAAGTAATGTCCAGTTTGGTGCGAAATGGAAACAACTGTGAAAATCCGATATAACTTTGCACAAATGTGTTCGGCGGTGTCTTTAGTGTGCCTGTCGATCGCTTCACGTCGCTCTTTTCAGGCCAGGGCTCAAAGTGATCAATTAGAAAATCCTAAGACAGTGTCTCCCGCCAAGTCTGTGGATCTGGTGAGAGAGATTTCACCTGAAGATATGCAGCACACATAACATAAATGTCACGCGTTTCTTTCTTCAAGACACGTTTCAGCAGAATCCTGCAGGGGCAATGAAGACGCTCCTACAGCGTTTTCGATGGGAAGTGTTTGATCACCCACAATACAGCCCTTAATTGGCTCCTTCAATATTCACCTCTGCTCACGTGAACCGATGGCTACGAAAACATCATTTTGGCACAAACAACGAAAGGCAGACCAGCGAAGAGAATTGCGGGAAAGCACAGGCGACTGAATTCTGTGACGAGTATACTAGAAAGTTTGTACAACGCTACGACAAATGTCTAAGTCGGAGCGGCAGCTATTTAGAGAGGTAGCTGGAAGGTGTGGCTAACTGTTGCGAATAAAAAGATTTTGATTTTCACTGTGGTATCCATTTCGCGACCGATCGGGCCTTTCTTTCTGAACAGCCCTCTTATCAGCACAAGGATCAACGGTCGCATCTCCCCTCACCACCACGATCGCCAGTTCTCATTATTATCGAGCCATTGTGGCCTGGCCTACTTTGGAGAGAAGAGTGCATGATCACTATTCCACTCTTGAAAGACATCATGTTTACGCCAGTGACTGTTAAACTTTTTACTTCCACTATTGCAATTTCGGCCTTAGGCCATTAGCAAGTGCAGATGTTTTGGCTTTAAGCCATGTCTGCTTTATACAAGCTGACACATTTATATGTCGTTGTCATTTGCTGTTATATACATAACGCTGCTAAGTAATGACAACGACGTATAAATGTGTCAGCTTGTATAAAGTAGACATGGCTTAAAGGCAAAACATCTGCACTCGATAATGGCCTAAGGCTGAAATTCCAATAGCGGAAATAAACAGTTTAACAGTCACTGGCGTAAACATGATAACTTTCATGAAATTTCACATGACTGTGAATCCCAGTTATCAAAAGCTATTCCACTCCATCATCAATACCTAAACTTCCACTATACAAGGATCTATACAAGGGCGATGTAATTGAGGACAATACTATGGAAATGGAAGAGGATGTAGATGAAGATGAAATGGGAGATACGATACTGCATGAAGAGTTTCACAGAGCACTGAAAGACCAGATTCGAAACAAGGCCCCGAGAGTAGATAACATTCCATTAGAACTACTGACGGCCTTGGGGAGAGCCAGTCCTGACAAAACTCTACCACCTGATGAGCAAGATGTATGAGACAGGCGAAATACCCTCAGACTTCAAGAAGAATATAATAATTCCAATCCCAAAGAAAGCAGATGTTGACAGATGTGAAAATTACCGAACTATCAGTTTAATAAGTCACAGCTACAAAATACTAAAGCGAATTCTTTACAGACGAATGGAAAGATCAGTTTGGATTCCGTAGAAATGTTGGAACATGTGAGGCAATACTGACCTTACGCCTTATCTTAGAAGAAAGATTAAGGAAAGGCAAACCTACGTTTCTAGCATTTATAGACTAAGAGAAAGCTTTTGTCACTGTTGATTGGAATACTACCTTTCAAATTCTGAAGGTGGCAGGGGTAAAATACAGGGAGCGAAAGGCTATTTACAATTTGTACAGAAACCAGATGGCAGTTATAAGAGTCGAGGGGTGTGAAAGGGAAGCAGTGGTTGGGAAGGGAGTGAGACAGGGTTGTAGCCTATCCACGATGTTATTCAATCTGTTTATTGAGCAAGCAGTAAAGGAAACAAAAGAAAAATTCGGAGTAGGTATTAAAATCCATGGAGAAGAAATAAAAGCTTTGAGGTTCGCCGATGACATTGTAATTCTGTCAGAGACAGCAAAGGACTTGGAAGAGCAGTTGAACGGAATGGACAGTGTCTTGAAAGGAGGATATAAGATGAACATCAACAAAAGCAAAACGAGGATAATGGAATGCAGTCAAATTAAATCGGGTGATGCTGAGGGGATTAGATTAGGAAATGAGACACTTAAAGTAGTAAAGGAGTTTTGCTATTTGGGGAGCAAAATAACTGATGATGGTCGAAGCAGAGAGGATATAAAATGTAGATTGTAAATCATGTAACTAATGAGGAGGTATTGAATAAAATTGGGGAGAAGAGGAGTTTGTGGCACAACTTGACTAGAAGAAGGGATCGGTTGATAGGACACATTCTGAGGTATCAAGGGATCACCAATTTAGTATTGGAGGGCAGCGTGGAGGGTAAAAATCGTAGAGGGAGACCAAGAGATGAATACACTAAGCAGATTCAGAAGGATGTAGGTTGCAGTAAGTACTGGCAGATGAAGAAGCTTGCACAGGATAGAGTAGCATGGAAAGCTGTATCAAACCAGTCTCAGGACTGAGGACCACAACAACAACAACCACTATTTCGAAGGAAGAATGTTATAAGGTTCCCTTGAAAAGCATACAGGGCCTGTATTTATCCATTCCGAATGTAATGGAAGGTGTTTTCAACCCCACCGTATTTCCTATACACGTTAGGTAGGGTATAATGTTGTGTTTTTGTTGTGCCCATATTTGTTGTTCATCCGCTATAGGTAATGACAGCAGTAGCTAAATTTCTATCTACTACACCAAGTACTCAAGAAAAATAGGCTGTAGACCTTTACTTCTTGTCGTCTTATTGTAAAAATGGAAATGAGCGTATGGCACTGTTGGCTGGTAGGCCCCATCTGGGGAAGTTGGACCACCGAGTGCAAATCTTATTCCAGTAGCCGGCCGGAGTGGCCGAGCAGTTCTAGGCGCTACAGTCTGGAACCGCGTGACCGCTTCGGTCGCAGGTTCGATTCCTGCCTCGGGCATGGATGGGTGTGATATCCTTAGGTTAGTTAGGTTTAAGTAGTTCTAAGTTCTAGGGGACTGATGACCTTAGAAGTTAGGTCCCATACTGCTCAGAGCCATTTGAACCATTTTATTCCAGTCGACGCCACACTGGGCAACTTGTGTGACGATGATGAGGATGAAATGATGACGAGGACAATATAACACCCACTCCACGAGCGGAGAAAATCCCGAACCCATCGGGGATCGAACTTGAGCCCGGTGCATGGGAGGCAAGCACGTAACCACCCAGATAAGTAGGCTGACGATTTATTTGAGAGGCACAGTAACACAATTACAGTATAACGGTTGTACTTATTTTTTAGTTCTCTTCATGCACGTTTGTCGTTCTGAGTGTCCCAGTTTACATTGTTCTTTACAAGGTCCGAGTTCTCTAATCATGTGTGCAGATATTCATAATCAAACGAATTCATCTAGTTTGCGTACCATTCATATTTCTTTTTTATTAGATGTGGTATTCTCATACATAAAGTTAACATAGTAATTATTATTGAAAAGTCACACAAAAACTAACATTGCTGGACGCAGTGCAAACTAACTCATTGCAGGTGGAACAGAGACTGATTTTCACAACATTTGAAATTGTGAGTTAAACAGAGAATGACTGTGTCTTACTGAGACTCTTCGTGGCACTGTGACTGTTTAAAGGTTGATCTATGAAGGTTTTCACAAAATATCGGTATACAACGAAACTATATTTTCAGCAGAAACACAAAATGTAGGAAATACAAGTAATAGGAATCTCATGTGACAATGAAATTACTCGTACAACAGCTTATCCTAAAATGTGTATTCTTAAAATGCTATTAATGTGAGGGTCTATAATCTGCGTCGTATTTTTAGGTGCATACCTACCGAGAAATCTCCAGAAACCTAATTTTTTATATTTTTTTAAATGTTTCACTAGCATGTTTTCATAGTAAAATTACACATTTTTGGGTACGAAAACAATACATCTACATCTACATCTACATCCATACTCCGCATGCCACCTTACGGTGTGTGATGGAGAGTACCTTGAGTACCTCTATTTGTTCCCCCTTCTATTCCAGTCTCGTATTGTTCGTGGAAAGAAGGATTGTCGGTATGCCTCTGTGTGGGCTCTAATCTCTCTGATTTTATCCTCATGTTCTCTTCGCGAGATATACGTAGGAGGGAGCAATATACTGCTTGACTCCTCGTGAAGGTATGTTCTCGAAACTTCAACAAAACCCCGTACCGAGCTACTGAGCGTCTCTCCTGCAGAGTCTTCCATTGGAGTTATCTATCATTTCCGTAACACTTTCGCGATTACTAAATAATCCTGTAACGAAGCGCGCTGCTCTCCGTTGGATCTTCTCGATCTCTTCTATCAACCCTATCTGGTAGGGATCCCACACTGCTGAGCAGTATTCAAGCAGTGGGCGAACAAGCGTACTGTAACCTACTTCCTTTGTTTTCGGATTGCATTTCCTTAGGATTCTTCCAATGAATCTCAGTCTGGCATCTGCTTTACCGACTATCAACGTTATAGGATCATTCCATTTTAAATCACTCCTAATACGTACTCCCAGATAATTTATGGAATTAACTGCTTCCAGTTGCTGATCTGCTATATTGTAGCTAAATGATAAGGGATCTATCTTTCTATGTACTCGCAGTACATTACACTTGTCCACATTGAGATTCAATTGCCATTCCCTGCACCATGCGTCAATTCGCTGCAGATCCTCCTGCATTTCAGTACAATTTTCCATTGTTACAACCTCTCGATATACCACAGCATCATCCGCAAAAAACCACAGTGAACTTCCGATGTTATCCACAAGGTCATTTATGTATATTGTGAATAGCAACGGTCCTACGACACTCCCCTGCGGCACACCTGAAATCACTCTTACTTCGGAAGGCTTCTCTCCATTGAGAATGACATGCTGCGTTCTGTTATCTAGGAACTCTTCAATCCAATCACACAATTGGTCTGATAGTACATACGCTCTTATTTTGTTCATCAAACAACTGTGGGGAATTGTATCGAAAGCCTTGCGGAATTCAAGAAACACGGGATCTACCTGGGAACCCGTGTCTATGGCCCTCTGAGTCTCGTGGACCAATAGCGCGAGCTGGGTTCCACACGATCGTCTTTTTCGAAACCTATGCTGATGCCTACAGAGTAGATTTCTAGTCTCCAGAAAAGTCATTATACTCGAACATAATACTTGTTCCAAAATTCTACGACTGATCGACGTTACAGATATAGGTCTATAGTTCTGCAGATCTGTTCGACGTCCCTTCTTGAAAACGAGGATGACCTGTGCCCTTTTCCAATCCTTTGGAACGCTACGCTCTTCTAGAGACCTACGGTACACCGCTGCAAGAAGGGGGGGCAAGTTCCTTCGCGTACTCTGTGTAAAACCGAACTGGTATCCCAACAGGCCCAGCGTCCTTTCCTCTTTTGAGCGATTTTAATTGTTTCTCTATCCCTCTGTCCTCTATTTCGATATCTACCATTTCGTCATCTGTGCGGCAATCTAGAGAAGGAACTATAGTGCAGTCTTCCTCTGTGAAACAGCCTTGGAAAAAGACATTTAGTATTTCGTCCTTTAGTCTGTCATCCTCTGTTTCAGTACCATTTTGGTCACAGAGTGTCTGGGAATTTTGTTTTAATCCACCTACCGCTTTGACATAAGACCAAAATTTCTTAGGATTTTCTGCCAAGTCTGTACATAGAACTTTACTTTCGAATTCAATGAACGCCTCTCGCATAGCCCTCCTCACACTACATTTCGCTTCGCGTAATTTTTGTTTGTCTGCAAGGCTTTGGCTATGTTTCTGTTTGCTGTGAAGTTCCCTTTGCTTCCACAGCAGTTTTCTAACTCGGTTGTTGTACCACGGTGGCTCTTTTCCATCTCTTATGACCTTGCTTGGCACATACTCATCTAACGCATATGGTTTTGAACTTGGTCCACTGATCCTCAACACT
This sequence comes from Schistocerca serialis cubense, assembly GCF_023864345.2. Classification (NCBI taxonomy): domain Eukaryota; kingdom Metazoa; phylum Arthropoda; class Insecta; order Orthoptera; family Acrididae; genus Schistocerca; species Schistocerca serialis. Next base: position 173,949,220 of record NC_064641.1, read on the forward strand.
ATCTGCCTTGTTTCGACTCAGGTCTTTCAGTGCTCTGTCAAACTCTTCACGTAGTATCGTATCTCCCATTTCATTTTCATCTACATCCTCTTCCATTTCCATAATATTGTCCTTAAGTACATAACCCTTGTATAGACCCTCTATATACTCCTTCCACCTTTCTGGTTTTCCTTCTTTGCTTAGAACTGGGTTTCCATCTGGACTCTTGATATTCATAGAAATGGTTCTCTTTTCTCCAAAGGTCTCTTTAATTTTCCTGTAGGCAGTATCTATCTTACCCCTAGTGAGATAAGCCTCTACATCTTTACATTTGTCCTCTAGCCATCCCTGCTTAGCCATTTTGCACTTCCTGTCGATCTCATTCTTGAGACGTTTGTATTCCTTTTTGCCTGCTTCATTTACTGCGTTTTTATATTTTCTCCTTTCATCAATTAAATTCAGTATTTCTTCTGTTACCCAAGGATTTCTACTAGCCCTCGTCTTTTTATCTACTTGATCTTCTGCTGCCTTCACTACTTCATCCCTCAGAGCTACCCATTCTTCTTCTACTGTATTTCTTTTCTCCCATTTGTGACAATTGTTCCCTTATGCTCTCCCTGAAACTCTGTACAGCCTCTGGTTTAATCAGTTTGTCCAGGTCCCATGTCCTTAAATTCCCACCTTCTTTGCAGTTTTCTTCAGTTTTAATCTACAGTTCATAACTAATAGATTGTGGTAAGAGTTCACATCTGCCCCTGCAAATGTCTAACAATTTAAAACCTGGTTCCTAATTCTCTGTCTCACCATTATATAATCTATCTGATACCTTCTAGTATCTCCAGGATTCTTCCATGTATACAACCTTCTTTTATAATTCTCCATTATATGTAGACTATTTCATGTTATATGGACAAACCCTAGGAGCAAAGGTTCTGTTATATGTGCTTATCACGCAAACGGGAAAAAATGTGTAAAACTTATTTTTTTCCTCGAATTCTTATTTGTATTTAGTAACGTAACTGCATTTTATTAATAATGTTAAACTTACGTATATTTAAACGGAAATTCTTACGTTTGAAAAAAACAACAAGTTATAGTAACATAAAACTGCAATCAGTCACTTTTTTGAATAGTTATTTATTATTCCATGAACCGGTTTTCGAACCTTTTCAGGTTCATCTTCAGATGGTTTTCTGGAAGTTACATTACTATTTATAGCATAATGCTGGGCGCTGGCTCTGTGACAAGAAAATGGAACATACTTTGTACAGCCATGAGTTCTGTCGATATGGATGCAAAATATTTTAGTTTTATATTTATTGCGACACTATGGGCGGCTTTTTTCTGTCAGTCTGTCTACTTCTGGACACCAACAGAAAAAAGATGCCCATACTGCCGCAGTAAGAACAAAATTTAAAAAAAAAATTGCATTCTTTTCGACAGATAAACAGTACTCACGGCGATACATTAAAGCATGTTCCATGTTCTTCTCACAGAGCCAGCACTCAGCATTATGCTACAAATATACAACCATCTGAAGACGAACCTGAAAAGATTCGAAAACTGATTCATGGAATAATAAATAACTATTCAAAAAAGTGACTGCTTGCAGTTTTACGTACCTGCATTCAAGTAACAGTCACGGGTTCTGAGATATCCGTAACAGAGAAGCTTAGAATAACAAGTTGGACGCCCACGAATATTGATTCCAGTGGAAGGTAAAGAATTGTAATTAAATACTATTCACCTCCAAGCACCAAAATATGTGTATGTGAGGCAGAACCTGTAGTTTGGATTCATGTTGTTCAAAAATTATTTCTGGATAGTTGACATTGCTTTGATACTTTAGATAAAAGAAACCGTACATGAAAATTTGTTATGAAAGAAAAAATTAATTTTTTGTCTAAAAATACAAAATTGTTTTGCGGAAGCCATATCAAGTTTAAAAACATATCCTGTCTGCCAAGTTCTTTACGGGCTGTACTTGACACATTTAGTTTTCGAATCGCACGATTACAAAACTTTTGTTGACATGGCTACGCTGGCGCAATTGGATTTTATTATTTTTACTTTCTTCCAAAGAAACCACAAGGGTCAGTTAAGCCTAGACACCGTGGAGTGATTTCTGCATTCATTTGGCTCGAGATCTGTGGGTGCAATTAATCCCCCCCTCCCCTTTCCACCAAATCCCTTTTGTTTTGCTCGTCAATAGCCCACCGCTATCAGGGTAAGAGCACTCTGGGAACAGTGCGTTTGACATTCCACACGTGACGGCTGTGAAATGTCAGAGTAATATGTTGTACCGCCGGAATGAACAGGCTATGTAATTTCAAACGCTACATACTGGTGCTCTACGAGTGGCTGGTAAAATTCTGTTTATTGCTGGCGAATACAGTATTGAAATGCTCCGTTGGCCGATCCATTCATGAGTGTCACTAGTTCGCTTTTAAAGTATTAATTTAATATCTCATTTCATCCGATCAGCTTGAAAAGGCACGTTTTCCGGAAACCGCTGATTACCAAACAGTGTTTTACGCGTTGAGCATACGTGTACAGCCCCAAGAAACGTTTGATGAGTAATTACTTTGAAAGACTGTTGACACCAGATTTTCCGTAATGTAGTTACAGGACTCAGTATTCACAGAGAAATGCTGTAATTTTTCCGGCATTGCTGTCGTACATGAAACCGTAGTGGTTCACTGAGTCTATTCAAAAACATATCGTGCGCGTGTATACACGCAACAAAGTGTAGGAACTTGAACTCTGTATGTTACTGACGCCGAAATCAATAAAAAGCTGAACACACTAAAACAAAGGTATCAGCAACAAGAATGACGCTAGGAGTAAGCATTATCTTTCGAAGAGAGAAGGTCCTTTGACTTGTCGTGATTCTTGTACTACTTTACGTTATTAATGGTCCTGTGATTTCATAAAACTTCAGTTTCTCACTATCCCTTATCATTTTCCATCGTTTCCTTGGTCGACTTATGTCACTTTTCTCTTTCTCGTTCTCCAACTATTTCTGTGTTAACCTTTTTTTCTCATTGGCGGCATTTACATTCAATTCATTACGAAATTTTCATATTTTCTTTTCATTTGAATGATGAATTCATCCATGTTTACGTACACGGCTACTCAGACTTGGCATGTAATAAATTCTTGGAGACGTCTTGGTCGCAGATAAATCTATTTATTGTGACGCGTTACGATACGTCATCTTCAGAAATCTTTGACAATAAAATACAACATAAAAAGTCTTAAATAGAACATGCTATGATCTGACTGCAACCAAAACGTCTCCAAAAATTTATTATGCATCATTTTTATTTTTAATTAACTCTCTTCTTTTGCAGCGTTTCACGTTCCTCAAGAATCTCATTCTTGTTGCTTGTGTTTTTACGTCACGTTTCTTTCATTCCATATACCGTACCGCAATGGTACAGACATCGTTTTATGAATTTTGATTTTTTAATTTTTATCGGTTTCTAGTATTCTGTTTATTGCTCCACATATCGCTTAAAATTGGTGCAGCTTTTCAAGTAAAACTTTAGCGTAATCATAATTCGTTCCGTAGCCGAGATTTTTAAAATGTGGCACTTGCTCAATTATTCCCTTATTAATTACTATCTTCAGCGTTAGTTTCGATCTTTTGTAATGAGATTTTAATATCATATAGTATACAAATTTGGTTTCGCATGCTGACTGCAGGTCATCTCCAATTTCTCACTTTATTACTGTGTCACATGCAAACAGTAGTGCTCTTAGATCGGTGTGTTTATGTAATTCAATTCCTAGTTAATTCTCTGCTTTCTAATTTTTCGAGTGCATTGTCAGTTTAAATGATAAGAAGTGTGGCTGAGAGCGAACACCTGTGTTGCAAACCGTGAAGAATTTCGCCTCAGCTACCAGCCCTGTATGTATTACTGTTTTGTGTTCCACTGTAACAAGTTTTGCTTGGCCGTATGAAATGTTGTGGGTAGCTATTGTCACTCATTATTGCCAGTCATTTATTTCGATGAGTTCCATCTAAAGCTTTCTGAAAATCTATCTTGAACCGATACTTTGAAACAGCTATTTGTGGGAAGTGATTTAGCAAAATCCAAAACCAATGTTTTACTCCTTTTTGTTTTACACGATGTTAAGTTAAAGTTACGAAATCGTTACTAGGGATATTTTTCAAATGTGTTAATTATGTCTTCTGGAGTGCTGTATAACTACAACCACCGAAGAAATTATCTAATTTTTAAAACTCACTAAGATCTTCCAAAATAAAACAAAGAAGTTGATGGTTGTGTTTAATAGAGTATTATTTAGTATAAAAATGGCTTCAAGACTGTTTCAGTAAGTTTTCCAGCATTTAAGGATCGAGTTTTAAACAAATCATGGAGCAACATGGCATAGATGAGGAACTGGGAGAGACCTTTCAGGTTCTGTTGTGCTTGTTATGGGAGTACTCAGAAGGGGTAAGAAAGAAAAAAAGCAGTCTGGGCGTCCCGTATAAGACCTGGGTGGGTTTTATGATATTCTTAAATTTTCAGTATTTGAAAACTTCAGCGTAATATGCAATATTTGGACATATATGGACTACTTGATGTTTGTTTCCAAGCAGTACTGCATTTTTTAGATTATTTTACTGGAGGATTTAGATTTTTGGGTTTTGTTTTTTCTTCTGTGATGATTATTTACACTAAATCTGAAATCATTATAGGAACAGAAAGCTGGCTACAGCCGGAGATAGCCGGCCGGAGTGGCCGTGCGGTTCTAGGCGCTACAGTCTGGAACCGGGCGACCGCTACGGTCGCAGGTTCGAATCCTGCCTCGGGCATGGATGTGTGTGACGTCCTTAGATAAGTTAGGTTTAATTAGTTCTAAGTTCTAGGCGACTGATGACCTCAGAAGTTAAGTCGCATAGTGCTCAGAGCCAAAGCCGGAGATAAATTCTGCCGAAATTTTTAGAGGCGCAAACCGTGTTCAGAAAGTATAGATTAAATAAAGCAGATGGTGGTGAGTTTGTGTCTGTTGGTAGTAGTTCATCTTGTAGTGAAGTTGATAGTTCCTGCGAACTACTATGGGTAGAGGTTATACTCAACAGCCGTACCAAAACAATAATTGGCTCCTTATATCGACCCCCGACTCAGATGATATAATAGCTGAACGTTTCAAAGAAAACTTGAATATCATTACAAATAATTGGTGGAGACTTCAATCTACCCTCGATTTGTTGTCAAAAATACTTGTTCGAAGCCGGTATTTGGGGAGCAAAATAACTGATGATGGTCAAAGTAGAGAGGATATAAAATGTTTACTGGCAATGGCAAGGATAGCGTTTCTGAAGAAGAGAAATTTGTTAACATCGAGTATAGATTTAAGTGTCAGGAAGTCGTTTCTGAAAGTTTTTGTGTGGAGTGTAGCCATGTATGAAAGTGAAACATGGACAATAAATAGTTTGGACAAGAAGAGAATAGAAGCTTTCGAAATGTGGTGCTACAGAAGAATGTTGAAGATTAGATGGGTAGATCATGTAACTAACGAGGAGGTACTAAATATAGAATTGGGGAGAAAAGGAGTTTGTGGCACAACTTGACTAGAAGAAGGGATCGGTTGGTAGGACACGTTGTGAGGCATCAAGGCATCACCAGTTTAGAACTAGAGGGCAGCGTGGAGGGTGAAGATCGTAGAGGGAGACCAAGAAATGAATACACCACGCAGATTCAGAAGGATGTAGGTTGCAGTAGGTACTAGGAGATGAAGTTTGCACAGGATAGTGTAGCATGGAAAGCGGCATCAAACCAGTCTCTGGACTGAAGACCACAACAACAACAGGCACACTCTGATGCTTCCACCTTGATACTGCACGCAGAACGAGGATACGTTTGAAGTGATGACTTGATGCTACTCCTTTGCTCAGAGTTATCGTTGGTCGCACCACTCGTAATGGCGCTCTACTTTTTCAGGGTTCTGTACCTCAATCGGTAAAAACGGAACCTTTATAGAATAGCTCTGTTGTCCATCTGTCTATCTGTTGAAGACGCCTTTTTCTCAGGAACGGGCAAACGTATCAAATCTAAATTACAAAATATTTGATTAAGTCAACATCCGCAACTGAGTAAGATATTTATAGAATAAAAATCCGTTTCCTTTGTCAGTGACGAAGGTCAGTAGTTCCTAAGTGGAGTAAAAAATTTACGCTTCTTTCAACTAAACCAAAAGGTCTGATGATGGAAACATAGTTTGCAGAAATCGGTCGTCACAATAAAAGCTGTACAGCAGCGATATTGGCAGTTTAAGTTGTTCTTCTATTTCTGAAAAAATAAAATGTTTAGTTCTGAGGGATGGTCCTGAACAGTACAGGTTTTCGTTTCGCGTTGTTTGATCCTATCTCTATACGCTGTTGTTGGGGTAGGTTAATATTCAGCAAACTTACAAACGATTCTTCATTAAGTTAAAAGCTACACTCGAATAACATACATCCACAAATATGAAAAAATTACGCTTCTAACAGGTAAATAAAAGAGTCGTTCTGCATTACTTTCAAAAGGAAAGGCTTCACGTCAAAATTTTTGGCGCCAATCTGATTTCTCAACACTACCTTCACCTGAGAGCGCTCTTCACACCAAGTGTTCTGAACTGATAATGTTGTCTATCGTTTTTGTATTTGGTGGGTGCAGCAGCCGATCGAACATGGATTTGCTCTACGACCTCTGCGTGTAGTGCAGGCGGCGCAACAGCGACTGGGCGCTAAAGCGCTGCTTTGTTCGATAAACGCATTGTACTCCCTGGAGTGCCTATTGTGCTGTAGTGATGAATTATCGGATAAGATAATTACAACGCACACACGCTTTGGAGAGCCTTTTTAGGGTAACCTGTCGAATCTAGTGACGAAACATTCTGGAAAGCACTTGACTATCGAGAACCGATTTTCGGGCACATTTCAAAAGGCGGCAGTTGTAAAGGAAAAACTGCACATGTTTCAGAAATTATAGGTAGTTAAGTGGTAAATATATTTTTTGCAAGGTGTTACGGGGGGAATCGTTAAGTACGCTGCTTTTTGAGCGTTTAGTGTTAACCATTCAATTATTAGGGGAGCTTTTTATTTTCTGATCCACTCATTGTTGTTGCAAAGGTAATGGTGAATTTATATTGTCTAGGATGCAATCTCTAGAAATAAAAATGAATCATTCTTTGTACTTTTGTTCTGTATGCATTCCTAAACTATTCTTCCGTATGTGATGAAATTTTTGTTTGTTCTCTGTACGCCTACGAAGGCGAAGAGTAGGACACATAGCTCAGGAGATAGGACGTCATACACAATGAAATGACACAATGCGAAAATACCCAAATTTATGCGTCCATTGTTTGAGAACGAGAGCACTTGGCGACTGGCAACAAACTTTACACATATGCTGATTTCAAACCTATACCCAATTTGTTTCCCGCTGACACGCCACACAAAATGATGAAAGGAAAAATAAAATATGGCTTACTAAATTTTCCCATTACATGCTGTAAAACTGCCGCATCAGGGTTGTTTCAGTATGTTGTATTGTATTGTATATTAACCGGGGACCTAGAAACGACGGAGAGGCTCCGTCCCCGCCGAAGCCGCAGTGGTCCACAACCCCACGACGACTACCGCAGTCCACTTCACCCCTCCGCCGCCCCACACCGAACCCTTGTGCGGTTCGGCGCCCGGTGGGAACGATTCACACCAGACGAGTGTAACCCCTATGTTTGCTTGGTAGAGTAATGGTGGTGTACGCGTACCTGGAGAAATTGTTTGAGCAGCAATCGCCGACATAGTGTAACTGAAGCGGAATAAGGAGAACCAGCCCGCATTCGTCAAGGTAGATGGAAAACCGCCTAAAAACCATCCACAGACTGGCCGGTTCACCGGACCTCGACACAAATCCGCCTGGCGGATTCGTGCCGGGGACCAGGCGCTCCTTCCCGCCCGGAAAGCCGTGCGTTAGATCACACGGCCAACTGAGCGGGCTTAAATATGTTACTTCGTTACTAACTCTGTTCGCAACATATTTTACATACAGTATTTATATAATACACTAAATGGCCGGCAAATTTATATCACTGCACGACACAGTTTAGAAGATATGAAATCATAAATGTTGAGAAGTGTGTGAAACTGCTGCGTCAGGTATAACGTTTCGTTTTATTACTACCTTACCACTAAGCCTCTTCATTACACGTTTCGCAAACGTATTAAAAAAGTGTATAAAATCGCCGGCGTATTCCAATGCAACGTTGTGTCAAAATTTTAAATGAACCAGTCAAGAAATTTCCGAGATTTGCGATTAGGAATGTTTTCATTTTCTGGTTATTTTTCTTAATAGCAAACCTCGGCTGATTACTTGAAATTTTGACAAAAGGTTGCATTCAAATACGCGGCCCAGTGAACGTATTACATTATCAGCTAAAAACAGCCATGTCAAACCGTCAATTACAGCATTCAAAACAAAATACCTGGCGAGAAGCCAGCTTATAATTAGAATTATACATTAATACCTTCAGCTGCTGACGGACATTGATATATATCAACGGGGACAGGTGAAAATGTGTGCCCCGACCGGGACTCGAAACCGGGATATCCTGCTTACATGGGAGACGCTCAATCCATCGTTTTTTTTCTGATATCCCCGGGTGATCAAAAAGTCAGTATAAATTTGAAAACTTAATAAACCACGGAATAATGTAGATAAAGAGGTAAAAATTGACACACATGCTTGGAATTACATGGGGTTTTATTAGAACAAAAAAATCACTCCATATTGCTAGACGCATGAAAGATCTCTTGCGCGCACCGTTTGGTGATGATCGTGTGCTCAGCCGCCACTTTCGTCATGCTTGGCCTCCCAGGTCCCCAGACCTCAGTCCGTGCTATTATTGGCTTTGGGGTTACCTGAAGTCGCAAGTGTGTCGTGATCGACCGACATCTCTAGGGATGCTGAAAGACAGCATCCGACGCCAATGTCTCACCATAACTCCGGCCATGCTTTACAGTGCTGTTCACAACATTATTCCTCGACTACAGCTATTGTTGAGGAATTATGGTGGACATATTGAGCATTTCCTGTAAAGAACATTATCTTTGCTTTGTCTTACTTTGTTATGCTAAATATTGCTATTCTGATCAGATGAAGCGCCATCTGTCGGACATTTTTTGAACGTTTGTATTTTTATGGTTCTAATAAAACCCTATGTCATTCCAAGCATGTGTGTCAATTTGTACCTCTCTATCTACATTATTCCGTGATTTATTCAGTTTTCATATTTATACTGACTTTTTGATCACCCGGTATACAGAAAATAACGGCGGTCCTAACACACTATCTTCATCCATGAACAGTCGACACCTTGCCGTTACAGTTCTGTGTACTGTATTTCCTACCCTACACTCTGGCAGATCACCTAAAAGTTCAATCACGTATTCTTCCTACTATACTGTATAGTACGTACTATCCTCGAGATCAGTTCTGTTGTCACAATTTTAGCGGCCAGCAGTGTAATTTATTTCACTCTCTCTGGTCGTTTTATGACAGTCCTCAATATTACGCTGTCACAGGGGGCAATCCAATTTAAATTGATGGTGGTAATCACGGATAGTGACTTGGCACTGCTCTTGGAATACCACCAATTTTCCCGTTTCTCTTCCCTCGGAGCTCTGCCCAGTGCTTAGGACCACCCGTAAACAAAATCCGTAACGGCTCGGGTGCAGGAGGGCCTGTTAGCCCGGGGCGCCGTAATTCCGTCCGGCAGCGAGCGCAAATGTTTTTATACTCGCCGCTCGGATCATTAAGTGGGCCGCGGGGGAGCGCCGTTGGAATGCGGCGATTTTACGACGCGGTCGCCGATTCACGGCGCTCAGACAGGGGCGTCCAGCGGGGGCAGTTTCAACCGATCTCGAGCAAAAGACTGGGAAACGAGCGGCCCCCCTGTCACGTTTTAATTCTCGAGACAGAAGGGTGACAATCACAACAATCAGAAGGTGTGAATGCGCGCTTTTCCACCTGAGATATGAATAACAGAGGAAGGCGAAATCACCAAGAGAACCCCAACAGAGCGGTATTCTTCGTCCTCCTGACTGACTTTATGCAGCTCGCCGTGTTTGCTGTGTCAACCTCTTCCCCCGGTGTAGCACCCGTCGTGCTCAAATACTCGGATACTTTCCATTCTTTATTTTCCCCTACAATCTTAGTTCTTATGGCTCCCTATAGTACCGAGGAAGATATTCCTTGATGTCTTCTTTCTTCTTCCTAATGTTTTCCACAAATTCCTTTCCTAGCCGATTCCACGGTGGATATCCTCATTCTTTATCAGTCCATTCAGTTTTCCCAAGATTCACTTCAACGCAATGCTGTAGGCCAGGTGTTCCTTCTCGCTAATATCATTCCCAAATGAAGGCCTAAGTTTGATATTAGTACATTTCTTTTAGGGAGTCATTGTCTGTGTTATTCTGCTGATTATAGCCATCTTGCATCCGGCCCTATGCGTTGGTTCGCATCTGGGGTAACAGAATTTCTTCATATATATGTAGCGTCTGTTCTTTCGGACGTGGATTATGAGCAAGGAGCACTATGTTTGTAGTGTGTGTATAAGTTGAGAATTTGGGTCTGACAGGGAACGTGCTACGGTAGTCCGTGCAGGTGTGTGTAAGTAGGCTGTTGAGGTTTTTATATTGGTAACGCCACGTAGCGCTGTGTATGAAAATCAGTGGCTGCGTTGTGTGCAGTCTGTGGCTGGTTGGCATTGTTGTAACATTCGCTATTGTAGTGTTGGCCAGCTGGATGTTAACAGCGCGTAGCGTTGCGCAGTTGGATGTGCGCCGCCAGCAGTGGTGGATGTGGGGAGAGAGATGGCGGAGTTTTGAGAGCGGACGATCTGTACGTGTGTCCATCAGAGACAGTAAATTTTTAAGACTGGATGTCATGAACTGATATATATATATATATATATATATATATATATATATATATATATATATATATATATATATATTATGACTTTTGAACACTATTAAGGTAAATACATTGTTTGTTCTTTATCAGAATCTTTCATTTGCCATCTATGCCTGTCAGTAGTTAGTGACTTAAGTAGTTAGACTCTTTTATTTAGCTGGCAGTATTGGCGCTCGCTGTATTGCAGTAGTTTGAGTAACGAAGATTTTTGTGAAGTAAGTGATTCATGAAAGGTATAGGTTATTGTTAGTCAGGGCCATCCTTTGTAGGGCTTATTAAAAGTCAGACTGCGTTGCGCTAAAAATGTTGTGTGTCAGTTTAGTGTTGATCAGAATAAGTAAAGAGAGTAATGTCTGAGTACATTCAGTTGTGCTCAGCTATTTGAAAATCAAATAATGTAAGAGGTTTATCAGCACAGTCAATCATAAATTTTTCTAAGGGGACGTTACATATGTGGTGACCAATGTGACCAGATGGCTCAGTGATCAGTACGTCTGCCCATCAAGCAGGAGACCCGGTTTTGAATCCTGGTTTGACAAACGTTTTCAACTTTTCCCGATTAACTCAAATCAATACCCACTGGCATATAATGTCATTTATTCCTCTGTGTCTTGCGAATTTCTTCACTTTGTCTACTTCGGAATTCCCGGCTTTAGTGTATATTTATCGCTAATATCATTTCTGCTATTCCTTATTTCTTTTTCTTCCTTTCCTTTGCTTCCACTACACATCCTGTGCTAACGAAACCATTTCATTCAGTAGGTCATCTAATAAGGACAATGTTCCTTACTGCTCATCTCTTTATGCCGACACTAGCAATTAACCCTAAAAGTAAGTAAATGTAACACATCACGCATAAATAGACGGAAATATCAATTTCTGTTTTATTACACCGTGGGCGATAGGCTATAACACCGGAAACAGAGATTCACTGCAAGAATTGTTACAGTTAGTAACTCAATCAGTCAAGAAGTGGCTTATAAAAAACCGAGCTTCCTGATTACTGATTGTCATTGGGACCATTTTTAGGTACGATTCAAAAGGAGATACAGAAGATATGTAGAAAATCAATGACTTTTGAGAATGTTTTCATTGGTAAGTGCGAAAGCGTTTCCAAGGCGCTCATCAAAATGCAGTGGCAGGCGCTACACCATAGCCATCTTGCAATGCTGAGTGCATTGAGCTTATTCGCAAATTGTCGATGATGGAAATATCAGAGAAATTAAGAGCTCTTCCCGGACATTATCCACGAAGGATACACAAAACGGAGGAAATGGTAGCGATACCAGTAATATCTAGCACCACCCACCATACGGGGGCTTATGGCTGTACAACTAAAACAGAAATTAGGAGTGAAATGATGATATTGTTACATTTAATTGGAATTCGAAATGCTGAGCACATGTTTCTGTATTTTAAATAAAGCAACATCGCAAGGAAAGGGCCCAGAGAGAATGGAAAGCTTTTGACACTGTCAAGTTTGGATTTAATCTGATTGTTTTTGATAGGTGGTATTAAACTGACGAACTTACTGCCTAGAGCTTTAGATTGTTGATATATATTCAGCGGACCAACAGCAGAATATCACTATAAAGACATCACCATACCTATACCTCCCGTGAATACTCCAGCAACAATCTATATACCGTGCTTTCGCCAAGAAAATAAGAAAGTGAAAGGGGTAACGAAATATAATATTCATCCAGAACAACATTTTATTTTATGTGTGGCTCCATGTGTACATATATTCTGTATCACAAATAATACCGGGTGGTTGTATTAAATTGTAGCTGCTCACCGCCGGACGCTGTGGTCGAGAGGTTCTAGGCGCTTCAGTCCGGAACCACGCTGCTGCTACGGTCGCATCCTGCTACGGTCGCATGTGTGTGATGTCCTTAGGTTAGTTGGGTTTAAGTAGTTCTAAGTCTAGGGGACTGATGACCTCCCATAGTGCTCAGAGCCATTTGAACCATTATCGAGGTACAGTGTAGGCCGTAACTATCCTAAAGCAGAAAAACTTGGTGGATAAGCTAATGCGAAACGGCTTAACACTGGGAAATACATTTGTTCCAATTGTATCCACCAGGTGCAAATTTGGCACTGTACACTATTTGTATGAGGGTATGACATCCACGCTATCATTTGAAAAGCTATAACGAGAGTGAACAGCATTACAATGGAGAGTGTTTCTGCTAGAAAGAGTAGCATCTCAGTTACACAGTGAACTGACATTACTTAGTTCCATTAAGACAGAAGTAGAAGAACTTTGGGTTAAGTTTAAGCAGACTGAAAATCGTGGCCCGGAGAGTTATGTGCCTAGTAAGTGGATTAAAGATGGAAAAGACCACCATGGTTTAATAACGAAATTTGGAAGATGCTGAGCAAGCAAAGGCTGTTGCACTCTCAGTTCCAAAGAGAACGCGCAAATGACGAAAAGCAGTGGTTAGTACACAGTCGTACGTCTGTGAAAAGATACATGCGTGAAGCATGCAACAATTACCAACGTCATACTTTAGCAAAAGATCTGGCAGAGCACGCGAGAAAATTCTGGTCCTACGGAAAATTGCTAAGGGTGTCTAAGGCTATCCATCAAATCTCTTGTTATCCAGTCTGATGCAGTTTAAGACAGCAAAACACTTTCAAGAAATCGACCACGCAGGAGAATCGTACAGACATACCGTCATTTGAGCATCGCACAGACTTCCGTATGGACGACATAGTAACAACCATCCCTGGCGTAGAGAAGCAGCTGAAAGATTTGGAAGCAAATAAGTGACCAGGTCCGGATGGAATCCCAATTCGGTTTTACAAAGAGTACTCTATGGCATTGGGCCCTTACCTAGCCTGTATTTATCGCGAATCTCTCGCCCAGCGCGAAGTCCCAAGGGACTGGAAAAAAGTACACGTGACTTCGGTCTCTAACTTTGGTTTAGTGCGGAGTACTTGGACATATTCTCAGTTCGAATATACAAGGGTCACATGTTTGAAAGTTTTACAGTGTGTAGATACATCATTTAGGAACGATATTTTCATTTCTCCACATAATTGCCATCCCTCTCAACTGCCATACGCCATCTTGGAACCAGCGCCTGTATACCCGCACAGTAAAATTCTGGACCAACCTGTTGGAGCCACTGTTTGGCAGCGTGCACAAAGGAGTCCTCATCTTCAAATCTTGTTCCACGAAGAGAGTCTTTCAGTTTCCCAATTCGTTCTCTGTGATGCGTCAGTCAGCAGTCACCAGTTCGTTAACTCTCTGCACATTGTTTGGAGTGCGTGCAGTACGAGGCCTGCCGCTGACACGATGTGTCATTGCAGGCTGTTAACGAAGGTACTAGCATATGGAACAGGTTCATAGATATAGGAGTGGCTCGCAGACTTCTCAAATAATAGAACCCAGTATGTTGATCTCGAAGGCGAGTGCTCATCAGAGACAAGGATATCGTCGGACTGCCACAGGGAAGCGTGACAGGATCGCTCTTATTCTCTATATACATAAATGATTTGACGGTCGTTTGCTGTGGTGTACGGAAAGTGTCGAATTTGAGTGACTGTAGGAGGATTCAAGATGACTTCCTAAAATTTTCTATTTGGTGTGACGAATGGTAGCTACCTCTAAATGCTGGAAAATGTAAGTTCATGTGGAAGAGCAGGAAAAACAAACCCGTAATGTTCGGATACAGCATTAGTAGTGTCCTGCTTGACACAGTCATGTCTTTTAAAAATCTGGAAGCAACGTTGCAAAGTGATGTGAAATGGAACGAGCATTTGAGGATTGTGGTAGTGAAGGTAAATGGTCGACTTCGGTTTACTGGAAGATTTTTATGAAAGTGCGGTTCATCTGTAAAGGAGACAGCGTATAGGACGCTGGTGCAACCTATTCTTGACTACTGCTTGAGTGGTTGGGGTTCCCTACCAAGTCGAATTAAAGGAAGACATCGAAAAAATTCAGAGGCAGGTTGCTAGATTTGTTGCTGGTAAGTTAGAGCAATACGCAAGTGTTGCGGAGATGCTTCGGGAACACAAACCGGAATATCTGATAGGAAGGCGACGTTCTTTTCAAGTAACACTACTGAGAAAATTTAGAGAACGGGCATCCGAAGCATGCTGCGGAATGAGTCTATTGCCGCCAACATTCATTGCGCCCAAGGGCCACGAAGATAAGATATGAGAAATTAGGGCTCATAGGGAAACACATAGACAGTCGTTTTTACATCGCTCTATCTACGAGTGGAGCAGGAAAGGAACTGACGAGTAGTGGTAGATGGTGACTTCCGCGAAGCACCATACGGTGGCTTGCGGAGTATCTGTGCGTGTGTGTGTGAGGGGGGGGAGGGGGGGGGGGTGGATGTAGAAGGGAGACCGCGCGCTATTAGTGAAACTGTTTTATGTATACGACAGTAATTACATGCCGCATTGAGGATGTGTCGCCAACTGAAAGCTCTGAGGAGAGGTCCGATGTCATTAAATCGTTTAAAAAGATGGTTATGAAATTTGAAAACACAGCTTTGCTTGATGTGGCACGTGGAAGAGGAAGACGTCCTATCCCGGTGGAAGTTATTAACGAGGTTGCTGTTGCTGTAACTGGCAGGCAGCACATGACCCAGATAGAGTTTGTGCTCGTGCATTGTCACGAGATTTGTCCACCTCGTAGTCAACATTTCGTAGAAAGTTTTGCGGTTTAATTTGTATTGGTACCCATACAAGATCCAGATGGTGCAGCAGTTGAAACCTCATGATCCGCAGCAATGTTTGGAATTTGCTCTTCGGTTTCGGGAAAGGATTGAAGTTGATGCCATGTTAATGGGAATTATTCTACTCAATGACGGAGCACATTTTACACTGCAGGGTGCAGTGAATACACAGAACTGCCGAATGTGGGTTACTGTTAAACAACTTGTTGAGCACGAAGACGCACTGGATTCGCCGTATTTAAATGTGTGGTGTGAAATCGCAAGAAACTTTATTATCGGTCCGTTCTTCTTCCAAACAACGCGTTTACCAGGGTCACGTTCGGTCTCTACCGGATCTGATGGCCGGCATACAGTATGGAAATTCCAACGGAACTCAACTGTTGATCACGTCGTTTACCGGATGCAGCATCTCGTCAACACCTGTGGTGCTCATATTGAACAAATTGTGTAAGCGGCGGTTACTAATAAAATCAGCATTATGACTTTCTCACTTGTTTCACCTTTACTGCCCAAGCCCCATTCCTAATCCATTAGGTATGAAAACATTTCTAAACGTATTTCCTACATTCGCACGCTACGGTTGTAAGGTGTCAGGCAAATCCAACACCTTCCATGAAAACCCTGACATGATAAGCAAATCCAGTAGTATGTCACATAGCTCCGAATAAATCGTGACATTAAATTAAGCAAAGTAATACGAGTAACGAGTGAGCAAATGGAATAACACAGACTAACACAAGAATGCCTAAATGCATGTCATATCTCCCCACCGTGAGACAGACGCAGTTCCGAGGGGAGAAACGAGAACAGAAGCCGAGAGCAGAACCGTGTTAAGTTAGAAGGCCCTACGATAAGGGACGGACACCCACGTCGCCAGGTAACCGTTAGGACCACCCCCAGCCCAAGTTAAAAGCTAGAGCCTTAGCGTGAGACTTGCCCCACTACGAAAAGTATAACGTTTCTCATTGGATAGACAGAATTTTTGTAGGCAGAGCTTAAGGTTAACATTGACACCATGATTGGTCAGATGAAAACACAGCCAGATAGTTTTTTTAAACCAACTTCGGTAAATTGTAGTACGGAGAAGTTAGGAGAGAGCTGCTTCCGAGATGGCGAGCTGTGCTGCCCGTCGCCCCCTGACGAACACCGACAAGGTAATGAACGCACGCGATGCCGCATAACAGCACATAAAGCTTCACTCAGAACTGCAGAAGTCTCATCTGTTACACCCCCTTATTGCGTAATACCAGTGTCGATCGTCAATTAAAGCTCATGGTGTTCACATCTGCCACTTGAAGTAAAAATCTGAAACGCGATGATTTTTCTGTTATATAGTTATTGAGAAGCCACATTAGCCACTGTAGTTTACGACAAGTTAAATAAGTAATTAAAGATAAGTGAGGGTCACTGTAGACCATTTTGATAGTTTTCTCTTTTGTGAAACTTAATTTAAACCTAGATTATAGATGTGATATGGCATAGGTCATCCTTCGATCCATTGTGAAACTTGGAAACCCATTCAGGGAATATTCGTTCACAATTTTGTTGAACCCAGTTGGTTTTTACCATCCTGTATTAAAACATTTCCTTTTATCAATAGTGCAATTTATAAGCAATGTTTTGTGAGTAGAATAAAATTTCCAATGGTAAACTTAACTGCTTTTTCGACGTTATTTTACCAGCTAATTAAAAATAGGAAAGCCTTGAACCCCTTCCACTAAATTTAGTTAGTATTAAGATTCTTTTACAGGGAGTGCAGTGGAGCTGACGCTGAAATCATTAAGTATTTGGTTATATCATCGCTAGTCTCACTGAACTCTTCTGAACTCTACATGTCATGTGTGGTCTGACGTCTCCTTACCAGCAACAGGTCCCAAGTTCAAACTAGTCAATTCCCTAAAAAACACACTCAGAGCGTCGTTGCGCGAAAGTGGTAGGGAGACACGATATAGAACAAACAGACACCACGCAGAATGTTAGACGGTCGCAGGTTCGAATCCTGCCTCGGGCATGGATGTGTGTGATATCCTTAGGTAAGTTAGGTTTAATTAGTTCTAAGTTCTAGGCGACTGATGACCACAGAAGTTAAGTCGCATAGTGCTCAGAGCCATTTGAACCATTTGGACCTACATTCACTGGTGGTAAAAATTGGAACTAATTTTTTCCAGCGTAAATTGGCTCCACATTAACTCATTAGCATATCTACCACATTTCGCTGCTATACAATAATTACACACCACAATGGACCTCTGTAAGTAGTTTCGCTTTACTAATAACCTTCCGGTATTTTCGGCACTATAGACAAGTTAGGTGACAGTGCTAGTGTATTAGAGTTCGACTCCTTGTGTCTCATGAAGCAAAGTAGCGCACTGGTGAAAGAAGATACGTATTGAAGTTAAAATCTTCTGGGTTATTAGGTCGCGTCATGTTTCTTCTAAAATGATCAACGTTTCGACCCCTCTGCTGGGATCTTCCTCAGGATCATCTGGTGTCCACTATTGCTAGCACACTCCTGAGGAAGATCCCAGCAGAGGGGTCGAAACGTTGATCATTTTAGAAGAAACATGACGTGGCCTAATAACACAGAAGATTTTAACTTCAGTGAAAACAGCCACGAAAGCCTGCAAACTTATATAAAGATACGTATTGCCGTCCAGCCATCCAGAATTAATGTATGAATTCCCTATATCATTTAAGTCAAATACCGGGATGGTTCATTTGAAAAGGACACAACCGATATCCTTCCCTACACTACCTGATATCATACTTCGTCTCTAATGTTGTGACATGGACCTAGGTAGACCGTCGCAGACAGCCAATGGTTATGACATATCATTCCATGTAGGCTCACCTCGGAAGATGTTCTCCGTAGTTGAGAACGAAACATCAGGGAGAAGAAGTTCTACAGATCGACCACGGCAACTTAGCCCGGAAGAGTTTACTGATTAAGGTTATGACATAATTCTGCAACTGGCATAGAGATCTGCAAGCGACGTTGTAATGTCAGCAGTGGACTAGATAGTTACACGCCGTAGCACTGCGTTTCTGCAGCCACCTAGGTGAAGCGAACCTAGCTCTTGGCATAACACATCCGGCCAGAGTGAAAGAAAATGCTCCTATTCAGTCATTAGTAATATTCGATTGACACAGTGCGTTCGACCAGAGCAGTTCCAGCATCAGTCATCGTCAGAATGTGCGATCAACCAGTTCCAGCCTCACTGGGCAGCATTATCAACTTCTGCCTGTTCAAAATTACTTTAGGATTGACAGCTACGGCAGAAGTTGTACAGGGGTGTTCAAACTGGAGGCGCGGAGGACCGCATTCCACCGATCCCACGATACATGCAGCCACAGCAAGTGTCCGGAAATGCCAAACATTCATCCCCCTACCCAACTCATCGCAACACTTCCCGCTTGATTTGTGTTTGATTCTTAGGCAATCTGCTGTCCTTTGTGATGTTACACCCATTCATTTTGTTTGTTGTGATTTTTTCTGTGTCAGGTTCAAATGGCTCTGAGCACTATGGGACTTAACTTCTGAGGTCATCAGTCTCCTAGAACTTAGAACTACTTAAACCTAACTAAGCTAAGGACATCACATAAATCCATGCCCGAGGCAGAATTCGAACCTGCGACCGTAGCGGTATCGCGGTTCCAGACTGTAGCGCCTAGAACCACTCGGCCACCCCGGCCGGCTACTGTGGCACGAGTTATTTGTTTTCACTCGTACTATTATCTGTTGTATGATACTGAACAATACCTGCAGTACGTCGAGTGTCATGAGTGGAATAGTTCCTCGCCGCTATCTTGGCCAAGGGATTGCCTTAGGAGGTAAGTCGAAATAAATAATTAACGCGTTACGTGTCTACTTTGAAACTGAAAAACTTAATCGTGGCCCGCTGCTCTCCATTAAAAAAGAATGTCGATAGAACTGCCACAGCTCGGAAACGTGAACAAAACACAGCTGTGAAGATTGGCAAGAAACTGTTAGAGAAATAAAATGAAGCTGCAATAACATCGAAACTTGTACTCTTGGGGAAAAATGTCACATGGATTAGCGAATTACCAATACACATCCCAAACCAAGTATTCCCGTCATTGTGACTCTGAGTTGACGTTAGCAACTTAAGTGTGTGCAGCTGAGGGATGGAATTCTGTGTCTAGCAGGCGATATTTTTTTCATTTCGGTAGACAATTATGTGTTTACGCTGAGGTAAAATTTAATATTTTATTTGCCGGTCTCACAGTCTCCGCTGGTTTATTGAGAAGTGCGGTACAACAAAAACCTACCGTATTTCATCACAGGTAAATCAGTGCAAGCCTCAGAATTGCGTCGTTATCAATGACCTAAGTTTTCTTTACTAAATAACGTATGTAACCAAAAAAGAAGAGTCAATAGGAAAGAAGCGCAAAATAAAAACAGAGATTTTACTTTGTTACAGGAGGCCAATAATTCTGTAACTTCTACGTTTACAACACATTATATTTGCAGAAGGCGTTCGAAATTAGCACCGTTTTCTCGAATGCGTGTACTGCACCGCTCAGTCATCCCTTCACGCCCAAGCCCATCCACTAACGTCCGGTGAGGTACGTCATATGGTGACGTCACATGTTCAACATTTCTCATTCATTTTTGAGGTATTTCCCCACATTTTCGGCTCCTTGCGTCTTATAAACTGAAACGCCAAAGAAGCTGGTATAGACATGCTTATTCAAATACAGAGATATGTAAACAGTCAGAATACGACGTTGCGGTCGGCAACGCTTATATAACACAAGAAGTGTCTGGTGCACTTGTTAGATCGGTTACTGCTGCTGCAGTAGGCAGGTTAGCAAGATTCTACATCTACATCTACATTTATACTCCGCAAGCCACCCAACGGTGTGTGGCGGAGGGCACTTTACGTGCCACTGTCATTACCTCCCTTTCCTGTTCCAGTCGCGTATGGTTCGCGGGAAGAACGACTGCCGGAAAGCCTCCGTGCGCGCTCGAATCTCTCTAATTTTACATTCGTGATCTCCTCGGGAGGTATAAGTAGGGGGAAGCAACATATTCGATACCTCATCCAGAAACGCACCCTCTCGAGACTGGACAAGCAAGCTACACCGCGATGCAGAGCGCCTCTCTTGCAGAGTCTGCCACTTGAGTTTGCTAGACATCTCCGTAACGCTATCACACTTACAAAATAACCCTGTGACGAAACGCGCCGCTCTTCTTTGGATCTTCTCTATCTCCTCTGTCGACCCGACCTGGTACGGATCCCACACTGATGAGCAATACTCAAGTATAGGTCAAACGAGTGTTTCGTAAGCCACCTCCTTTGTTGATGGACTACATTTTCTAAGGACTCTCCCAATGAATCTCAACCCGGTACCCGCCTTACCGACAATTAATTTTATATGATCATTCCACTTCAAATCGTTCCGTACGCATATTCCCAGATATTTTACAGAAGTAACTGCTACCAGTGTTTGTCCCGCTATCATATTATCATACAATAAAGGATCCTTTTTTCTATTTTTTCGCAATACATTACATTTGTCTATGTTAAGGGTCAGTTGCCACTCCACCAAGTGCCTATCCCCTGCAGATTTTCCTGCATTTCGCTGCAATTTTCTAATGCTGCAACTTCTCTGTATACTACAGCATCATCCTCGAAAAGCCGCATGGAACTTCTGACACTATCTACTAGGTCATTTATATATATTGTGAAAAGCAATGGTCCCATAACACTCCCCTGTGGCACGCCAGAGGTTACTTTAACGTCTGTAGACGTCTCTCTATTGAGAACAACATGCTGTGTTCTGTTTGCTAAAAACTCTTCAATCCAGCCGCACAGCTGGTATGATATTCCGTAGGATCTTACATTGTTTATCAGGCGACAGTGCGGAACTGTATCGAACGCCTTCCGGAAGTCAAGGAAAATGGCATCTACCTGGGAGACCGTATCTAATATTTTCTGGGTCTCATGAACAAATAAAGCGAGTTGGGTCTCACACGATCGCTGATTCCTACAGAGTAGATTCTGGGTTTCCAGAAATGACATGATACGCAAGCAAAAAACATGTTCTAAAATCCTACAACAGATCGATGTCAGAGATATAGGCCTATAGTTTTGCGCATCTGCTCGACGGCCTTTCTTGAAAACTGCAATTACCTGCGCTCTTTTCCAGTCATTTGCAACCTTCCGTTCCTCTAAAGACTTGCGGTACACGGCTGTTAGAAGGGGGGGCAAGTTCTTTCGCGTACTCTGTGTAAAATCGAATTGGTAGCCCTTCAGGTCCAGTGGACTTTCCTCTGTTGAGTGATTTCAGTTGCTTTTCTATTCCTTGGACACTTATTTCGATGTCAGCCATTTTTTCGTTCGTGCGAGGATTTAGAGAAGGAACTGTAGTGCGGTCTTCCTCTGTGAACAGCTTTGGAAAAAGGTGTTTAGTAAATCAGCTTTACGCGTGTCATCCTCTGTTTCAATGCCATCATCATCCCGGAGTGTCTGGATATGCTGTTTCGAGCCACTTACTGATTTAACGTAAGACCAGAACTTCCTAGGATTTTCTGTCAAGTCGATACATAGAATTTTACTTTCGAATTCACTGAAGGCTTCACGCATAGCCCTCCTTACTCTAACTTTGACATCGTTTAGCTTCTGTTTGTCTGAGAGGTTTTGGCTGCGTTTAAACTTGCAGTGAAGCTCTCTTTGCTTTCGCAGTAGTTTCCTAATTTTGTTGTTGAACCACGGTGGGTTTTTCCCGTCCCTCGCAGTTTTACTCGGCATGTACCTATTTAAAACGCATTTTACGATTGCCTTGAACTTTTTCCATAAACACTCAACATTGTCAGTGTCAGAACAGAAATTTTCGTTTTGATCTGTTAGCGAGTCTGAAATCTGCCTTCTATTACTCTTGCTAAACAGATAAACCTTCCTCCCTTTTTTATATTCCTATTTACTTCCATATTCAGGGATACTGCAACGGCCTTATGATCACTGATTCCCTGTTCTGCGCTTACAGAATCGAAAAGTTCGGATCTGTTTGTTAACAGTAGGTTCAAGATGTTATCTCCACGAGTCGGTTCTCTGTTTAATTGCTCGAGCTAATTTTCGGTTAGTGCACTCAGTATACCGTCACTCGATGCTCTGTCCCTACCACCCGTCCTAAACATCTGAGTGTCCCAGTAAAGTGAGTTTGAGCGTGGTATTATAGTCGGCGCACGAGCGACGGGACACAGCATCTCCGAGACAGCGATGATGTGGGGATTTTCCCGTACGACCATTTCAAGAGTGTACCGTGAATATCACGCATTCGGTAAAACATTAAATCTCCGACGTCTCTGCGACCGGAAAAAGATCCTGGGAGAAGACCAACGACGACTGAAGAGAATCGTTCAACGTGACAGAAGTGTAACCCTTCCGCAAATTGCTGCAGATTTCAGTGCTGGCCCATCAAAAGCTGTCAGTCTGTCGATGAAGCATCATCGATATGGGCTTTCGGAGTCCAAGGCCCATTCGTGTACCCTTGATGACTGCACGATACTAAGCTTTACGCCTCGCGTAGGCCCGTCCATACCGACATTGCATGGAAACATGTTGCCTGGTAGGAGGAGTCTCGTTTCAAATTGTATCAAGCGGATGGACATGTATGGGTATGGAGACAACCTCGTGAATCCAGGGACCCTGCATGTCTGCAGCGGACGGTTCAAGCTGGTGGAGGTTCTGTAATGGTGTGGGGCGTGTGCAGTTGGATAGATATGGCACCCCTGATACGTCTAGATACGACTCTGACAGATGACACGTACGTAAGCATCATGTCTGATCACCTGCACCCTTTCATGTCCACTGTACATTCCGACGGACTTGGGCAATTCCAACAGAACAATGCGGCACCCCAAACGCCCAGAACTGCATAGAGTGGCTCCAGGAACAGTCTTCTGAGTTTAAATACCTGCGCTGGCCACCGAACTCCCCAGACATAAACATTGTTGAGTATATCTGGGATGCCTTGCAACATGCTGCTCAGAAGAGTTCTCCAACCCCTCGTACTCTTACGGATTTATGGACAGCCCTGCAGGATTTATGGAGTCAATTCATTTAGACATTAGTGGAGTCCATGCCACTTCGTGTTGCGGCACTTCTGCTGCTCGCGGGGGCCCTACACGATATTAGGCAGATGTACCAGTTTCTCTGGCTCTTCAGTATGTTAAATGATTTGTCTCAGTGTCATCTCCGCCGCTTCGGCGGTTTTTACACATCAATAAGAGCCACTGTGTAGATTCATTTCCTGAGGATACCATTCGTCGTTAAGTTTATTATTACTATCGCAGAAAGGAAAATCCGAGACTCTGCATGTTACAGTTCATTTTTCAAGAGTCGTGTTTTGTGCGAGTTAGTCGCACACAGATTTTTCATTTGATTAAATAGCAACAGTGACAGTGACATTTGAATCACCTGTCATAGTGACGACAGTGATGGCAGCTGGAGTTTTCGCATTACCACCACAGAAATGAAGTATAGGAGGATTCAAGAGCAAGTCCGAAGCGCGCAATCTACAACTGCAAATAGATATTTAACAGAATTATATCTTCGTAAGTTCTGATATTTTAATAAGAACGCCTCATCACCAACTAATTCGAAATGAAGCCATTCTCAGCAATGCAATCTATATCACGCAAAATAAATATTAGGCCTACTGTTTATAATTGCTGCAACACAGAAATATGGCTGTACCGTGACAAACAGACATAAATATTATATTTTGATATGTTACAAATAAGTAGGTGGAGCAGAACACTTAATTAAGGGGGGTAGGACGTCAAACGGGCCGACTTGGAGCAGGAGAGTCACCACGGGAAATTTTAATTTCTACATCTACATCTACATCTACATCTATACTCCGCGAGCCACCTTACGGTGTGTGGCGGAGGGTACTTATTGTACCACTATCTGATCCCCCCTTCCCTGTTCCATTCACGAATTGTGCGTGGGAAGAACGACTGCTTGTAAGTCTCCGTATTTGCTCTAATTTCTCGGATCTTTTCGTTGTGATCATTACGCGAGATATATGTGGGCGGTAGTAATATGTTGCCCATCTCTTCCCGGAATGTGCTCTCTCGTAATTTCGATAATAAACCTCTCCGTATTGCGTAACGCCTTTCTTGAAGTGTCCGCCACTGGAGCTTGTTCAGCATCTCCGTAACGCTCTCGCGCTGACTAAATGTCCCCAAGACGAATCGCGCTGCTTTTCGCTGGATCATGTCTACCTCTTCTATTAATCCAACCTGGTAAGGGTCCCATACTGATGAGCAATACTCAAGAATCGGACGAACAAGCGTTTTGTAAGCTACTTCTTTCGTCGATGAGTCACATTTTCTTAGAATTCTTCCTATGAATCTCAACCTGGCGCCTGCTTTTCCCACTATTTGTTTTATGTGATCATTCCACTTCAGATCGCTCCGGATAGTAACTCCTAAGTATTTTACGGTCGTTACCGCTTCCAATGATTTACCACCTATGGCATAATCGTACTGGAATGGATTTCTGCCCCTATGTATGCGCATTATATTACATTTATCTACGTTTAGGTAAAGCTGCCAGCTGTCGCACCATGCATTAATCCTCTGCAGGTCCTCCTGGAGTACGTACGAGTCTTCTGATGTTGCTACTTTCTTGTAGACAACCGTGTCATCTGCAAATAGTCTCACGGAGCTACCGATGTTGTCAACTATGTCATTTATGTATATTGTAAACAATAAAGGTCCTATCACGCTTCCCTGCGGTACTCCCGAAATTACCTCTACATCTGCAGATTTTGAACCGTTAAGAATGACATGTTGTGTTCTTTCTTCTAGGAAATCCTGAATCCAATCACAAACCTGGTCCGATATTCAGTAAGCTCGTATTTTTTTCACTAAACGTAAGTGCGGAACCGTATCAAATGCCTTCCTGAAGTCCAGGAATACGGCATCAATCTGCTCGCCAGTGTCTACGGCACTGTGAATTTCTTGGGCAAATAGGGCGAGCTGAGTTTCACATGATCTCTGTTTGCGGAATCCATGTTGGTTATGATGAAGGAGATTTGTATTATCTAAGAACGTCATAATACGAGAACACAAAACATGTTCCATTATTCTACAACAGATTGACGTAAGCGAAATAGGCCTATAATTATTCCCATCTGATTTATGACCCTTCTTGAAAATGGGAACGACCTGCGCTTTCTTCCAGTCGCTAGGTACTTTACGTTCTTCCAGCGATCTACGATAAATTGCTGATAGAAAGGGGGCAAGTTCTTTAGCATAATCACTGTAGAATCTTAAGGGTATCTCGTCTGGTCCGGATGCTTTTCCGCTACTAAGTGATAGCAGTTGTTTTTCAATTCCGATATCGTTTATTTCAATATTTTCCATTTTGGCGTCCGTGCGACGGCTGAAGTCAGGGACCGTGTTACGATTTTCCGCAGTGAAACAGTTTCGGAACACTGAATTCAGTATTTCTGCCTTTCTTCGGTCGTCCTCTGTTTCGGTGCCATCGTGGTCAACGAGTGACTGAATAGGGGATTTAGATCCGCTTACCGATTTTACATATGACCAAAACTTTTTAGGGTTCTTGTTTAGATTGCTTGCCAATGTTTTATGTTCGAATTCGTTGAATGCTTCTCTCATTGCTCTCTTTACGCTCTTTTTCGCTTCGTTCAGCTTTTCCTTATCAGCTATGATTCGACTACTCTTAAACCTATGATGAAGCTTTCTTTGTTTCCGTAGTACCTTTCGTACATGATTGTTATACCACGGTGGATCTTTCCCCTCGCTTTGGACCTTAGTCGGTACGAACTTATCTAAGGCGTACTGGGCGATGTTTCTGAATTTTTTCCATTTTTGTTCCACATCCTCTTCCTCAGAAATGAACGTTTGATGGTGGTCACTCAGATATTCTGCGATTTGTGCCCTATCACTCTTGTTAAGCAAATATATTTTCCTTCCTTTCTTGGCATTTCTTATTACACTTGTAGTCATTGATGCAACCACTGACTTATGATCACTGATACCCTCTTCTACATTCACGGAGTCGAAAAGTTCCGGTCTATTTGTTGCTATGAGGTCTAAAACGTTAGCTTCACGAGTTGGTTCTCTAACTATCTGCTCGAAGTAATTCTCGGACAAGGCAGTCAGGATAATGTCACAAGAGTCTCTGTCCCTGGCTCCAGTTCTGATTGTGTGACTATCCCATTCTATACCTGGTAGATTGAAGTCTCCCCCTATTACAATAGTATGATCACGAAACTTCTTCACGACGTTCTGCAGGTTCTCTCTGAGGCGCTCAACTACTACGGTTGCTTATGCAGGTGGTCTATAGAAGCATCCGACTATCATATCTGACCCACCTTTGATACTTAACTTAACCCAGATTATTTCACATTCGCATTCGCTAATAACTTCACTGGATATTATTGAATTCTTTACTGCTATAAATACTCCTCCACCATTGGCGTTTATCCTATCCTTGCGGTATATATTCCATTCTGTGTCTAGGATTTCGTTACTGTTCACTTCCGGTTTTAACCAACTTTCCGTTCCTAATACTATATGCGCACTATTTCCTTCAATAAGAGATACTAATTCGGGAACCTTGCCCTGGACACTCCTGCAGTTTACCAATATTACGTTAACTTTTCCTGTTTTTGGTCTCTGAGGACGGACGTTCTTTATCAACGATGATAATGTCCTCTCTGGTAAGCCGTCAGGTATTTTATCGTTTCGCCCAAGGGGGGGTCCCTCTAACCTAAAAAACCCCCGTGTGCACGCCACACGTACTCTGCTACCCTAGTAGCTGCTTCCGGTGTGTAGTGCACGCCTGACCTGTCTAGGGGGGCCCTACAGTTCTCCACCCAATAACGGAGGTCGATGAATTTGCAACCATTATAGTCGCAGAGTCGTCTGAGCCTCTGGTTTAGACCCTCCACACGGCTCCAAAGCAGAGGACCGCGATCGACTCTGGGCACTATGCTGCAGATATTAAGCTCAGCTTGCACTCCGCGTGCGATGCTGGTTGTCTTCACCAAATCAGCCAGCCGCCGGAAGGAACCAAGGATGGCCTCAGAACTGTCTATACTTTTGCAAATAAATTCATAAAACTTTCTCACCATGACAAGGAAGGATTGAGGACTCACACTCATCCCTGTGGACGTTCAAAAACGTAGCAAAACACATTTTTTACATGTGCAATTTCATCATTTTTTCACTTACTACTAGCTGCATTTGTTGCTATAGGTACACTTTTCTTCCTCAGTAAGAGAGATTCTTTGGTGACTTTTGCACAGCATAAAAACCATAGTTACATGTTTATGAAACTCTAGAAGTTATTTAATTTATGAAAAAATGAATGAAGTTACATTTTAAACTTCATGTTTAGAAAAACTCAAGTTTTATAGTCAGTTATCTCAATTTTTCCACAGTTTTTTTTAATAGATTTGGAAAATTCTAGAATTTCATACACCTGTAACTACTGTTTTTATGCTATGAAAAATGCATCGAAGAATCTCTTTTAGCCGGCCGGAGTGGCCGTGCGGTTCTAGGCGCTACAGTCTGGAACCGAGCGTCCGCTACGGTCGCAGATTCGAATCCTGCCTTGGGTATTGACGTGTGTGATGTCCTTAGGTTAGTTAGGTTTAATTAGTTCTAAGTTCTAGGCGACTGATGACCTCATAAGTTAAGTCGCATAGTGCTCAGAGCCATTTGAACCATTTGAAACAATGTCTTTTACTTAGGAAGAAAAGTGTACCTATAGCAACAAATGCAGCCAGTAGTAAGTGAAAAAATGATGAAATTTCACATGTAAAATAAATGTGTTTTGCTACGTTTTTGAGCTTCCACTGCTATGAGTATGAATCCTGAATCCTTCCTGGTCATGCTGTTAAAGTTTTATGAATTTATTTGTGAAAGTATAGACAGTGGAAATTAAAATGTTCTGTGGTGCCTCTTCTGCTCCAAGTCGGCCTGTTAGACGTCCTACCTCCCTGAAAGGTTATTTAAAATCCTAGTGATCTGTTTCTCATGTTGAAATCATATGGGTGACCACTTAGTACGTGCCGCATGAACGGGCCATTGTGCGTCGTATTTAATTGACATTATTTCGCTATAGAAAACTCTGACAGAGTTCCGGTTTAGAGTAGATGAAAATTTGATGTACTCGTAAGACGTCATTCGCTTAATGTGTTCACCTAACTTCAATGACAAAAAAGTTTTCCGCAGGTCGAAAATGCGATAACGTCTGCAGGAAATGCATATTCGTTAACTATCCGTATATAGTCTTAAAAATTTGTTGCAGCAAGTAAAAGTAAAATTAACACAAAGTGCAGCTTTTCCAGAACATATTGATCCAAGTTCAATAATTACAAAGTGAGTAGTCTGCGAGTTTAAAGAGCTGATTGAAACGGAAGATTACGTGTGTGCTCAGTGCAGGACGTGGCAACATTGCTCGGCACCTCCATGTGCTCCCGCCGAACTGATAATCCTAAAGGAATTTTGAACAGACTATGATTGCATCCGATGTGAGCGAGCTGTTGCGAAAGCGGCGCAGCGTGCAGCGCGAAGTATATCAGTGGCCCCCGGTTGAACAGTTCTACGTGACGACAGACGCGCGGGCAACGAGCGATTCGCGATTTGCCGAAGCGGACGCAATTACTTGGTGTGATACTTTCACGCGAAGAGGTCGCGGTTTGCGGTTTGTGTTTCAACTGAAAGCGTTTGAAATTGTGACCAGTGCCGTTCAAGAACATTGTGTATTGTGGATCGAG
Organism: Schistocerca serialis cubense; assembly: GCF_023864345.2. Taxonomy (NCBI): domain Eukaryota; kingdom Metazoa; phylum Arthropoda; class Insecta; order Orthoptera; family Acrididae; genus Schistocerca; species Schistocerca serialis. The sequence continues at coordinate 173,978,651 of NC_064641.1, forward strand.
AGGAAATATAAATTATAATAACTGGTTAACATCGTACCGCGAACGGGAGAAGTGTGTCACAATAACTGGTAATAGAAATAAATGCATACAACACATTTATTAAGCAGTGTACCTCACGTTATTTGTATAGAATTCTGTTCAAAATACAATCTAAACTTTTCCCTCATTTGCACGGTTGCTCGCGATGAAGTATTATATCTTTTTTCGGTATATTTCGATAAATATGCCGGAAAAATGCAACCTCCGACTCGTTTATTGATTCGAGATCATGGAAGATGTTGTGTAATTTAGTTATACGTTTCACTTTATGTACCACATTTTCTACACTTGTTTCGATAGGTTTATGCAAAATTCTATATTTAGGCGTCCTTGAACCAAAAGAAATTCTATCACCATTCTTCCCCAAGATAACCGAAAGTTGTGTCTATAGTATCTATTTTTAGCATCACCTGCAGTCCTTGACCCTTCTCGAAATGGCTTCATTAAATATTCTTTTAGAGTAAATGCTGCATCCCCTAGGAAAACATAGAGACACTTGATGTACCTTAGCAGAAATTATTTCTTGGTATTCCATTTCTATTGCATTTTTTCGGATGGAGCAATCATCAAAAACACCTGCGTCTCTCTCTTTGCCGTAGAAGCCTGCATTCACCATTAACATATCTAATATTTCCATCATTGGCAGTTAATAAACCAACCCGAAGGAATTATGTGTAGCAATAATACATGGAACCAAGTTTACTGAGTTTTTAAAGGAGAATGTATTTCTCGTAAGTACTTCCGGTTGGGGAGCTGCTATCTGTTTCGAAAGCATGGTGCTATTTATTTAAAAGACACCTTCTGTTGACTCAGACACGTTGTATGTTAACGATGACGTCCCTTTACCTTTACAAACTTCTGTGATTGTGAAAATAGCCGTTTTGAAATCCTGGAAGAAAAAGCGAGTTGGCAGAACTGTATTAATGAATTCAATTACTGAACAGATATAAAGTAACGTTGGAGGTAACGGTCGAGCATACTCATTGAATAGCAAAGGCTGACATTTCATTTCTTCATAAGAATTGTGACATTCTATATTTATATGTCTTTCCAGATACGTATTATTAATTTCACCCCTCTGTCGTATACAATGTTTCTTCAATAATTTATATTTAACATGTGACTTTTCCACTAAAAATGTCTTTCCTCTGTCCGTAATGAATGTACTGGGCTTGAGTGTTGATGCTAGAATAACACATTTTCTTCCACGAACTCTTCACGACTGACGGCTAGCTGAAGAGAACTTGATCGTAGCATGTCAAATAAAATGTTTCAGCTTCTATTATCTCTATTCTGTAGAGAGATGTGGTTTTCATTTCAGCTGTAAAAAGAATGTCGATATGTTTCCTAAATTTAGTAGTCAACAATGCATCATCTAAAATGAACCAAATGTAAAGTAGCCAGCGACCACATTTTTCACTGTAAACCTTTCAGATTTTATGCGACAGGTTAAATGGTTCAAATGGCTCTAAGTACTATGGGACTTAACATCTGAGGTCATCAGTTCCCTAGACTTAGAACTACTTAAACCTAACCTAAGGACATCACACACATCCATGCCCGAGGCTGGATTCAAACCTGCGACCGTAGAAGCCGCGTGGTTCCGGACTGAAGCGCCTAGAACAGCTCTGTCACAGCGGCCGGCCTGCAATAGGTTACTTAGAATTTAGGCATCACTGTAAGTATGAGCGATACCGAAAAAATTGATAGTTCACTGTCAAGCTGTGAAGTGAATCTATAAGAAACGCAAAAATAAATTTTTTGTGTCATTTAGTTTCCTCAGAGTCGAATGAGAAGTGTCATATAGCCAAGAAAACGCGCAAAACTGAAAAAATTGGTTTTTAATTTTTTAAAGGAAAATCACTGCCGAAGACAATCTCTACCAAAAAAGAACTCCAGAAGTCGATGTAGCTTTGCTTCTGTTGTGGCGTAACAAGACAGCTACGCCACACTGAAGTAGCCGAAAGGCACGCGTAATCTCACGTAGGCTAGATAGAGGTCTGAAACAGGATACGTAATGAATGGTAGCAAGAAAAGTACGTAGCTGCTTTAATACTTAACTTTTAATCCTTCATGTGAATACAGCATTCCTAGATGATACAAGTGAGACTCTATCTTAAAATGGTTAATGGGTTAATGGCGCCTTGCTAGGTCGTAGCCATTGACTTAGCTGAAGGCTATTCTAACTGTCTCTCGGCAAATGAGAGAAAAGCTTCGTCAGTGTAGTTGCTAGCAAAGTCGTCGTACAACTGGGCGAGTGCTAGTCCGTATCTCGAGACCTGCCTTGTGGTGGCGCTCGGTCTGCGATCACACAGTGGCGACACGCGGGTCCGACATGTACTAAATGGACCGCGGCCGATTTAAGCTACCACCTAGCAAGTGTGGTGTCTGGCGGTGACACCACAGCTTCATACAGTATTTTCTACAGAAAGAACATCCGATAACTTGTTTTTATGATGTACTAGTGTCAATCGCAGTGCTGCAGGACTGCGCACGTAGGACAGAGTAACCACGTCGGACCACTTCGCGATGGATCGCACGCCTGTTCGACTTCGGGTGAGACCGCTCACGTAGGACGAGGTATAAAGGCGTAGCCGCTGGTCTACGAGCCGTCAGTCATCCCTGGAGGTTGCAGGCTTCGAACTGCATCCACCGAGGCGAGGCTGGCATTAGGTGCCATCACCAGACACTCCAGCCAGTCAGTGAGAGTCCCGGGTTCGACTCAGGGCGTCTGCACGACCTTGCCAGCCACCTTGCGCTGCGCGCAGTGTGTGTACTCTGGCCCAGCCCCCTAACCTCGCCTGCTGTGGATCGGACACCCGGCTTGCGTCAAGTCCGCCATCGTCGCCGGCCGCTGTTATTGTGTCACGCCGTTGCAACATCTCAGCGTACTCACTCGCCGTGAGTCCTGGCAGCACTCATCATCCTCCTGTATGGAAACATGGATTAATAAAGAATGTTGCTGTCAAGTAAGCATTCTTGACTGCACGCTCTTCATAGTACTGGAGATCGCACCCCACAGCACTCTGCACACACTACGTAGCAGGTAGAAGTGGCCAACCTGCAACACGTATGTCAGCGTAGCGCTCAGTACGACGTGACCACTGTGCTATTGACATCGTCGTCGAAATCACATCTAGGGTTGTCACCATGAATTCTGTTGAAGCTGAGTCAAACGTTTTCCTCAGATATGAGAATCCCAAACAACTTGGTAAGTTATACTCACTGCTCCTTTCTATACCCTTCTTCACAATATGGTAGAGGGGTATAGTGCTACATGTTATTCTAGGGTCATCTGTTCTCTTTGGATGATTAAAATCAAATGAATTTCTTTTCTTTATACACGGTTGGAAATTTTACTGCCTGTCTTGTAGATAGTGTAAAGTGGGGATCCTTTCTTACGAAATACAAGTACAGCACTTGTAAGTACAGTACTATTAAGGAATTATCTTTCTCTGCAGAATGTTTTAGACCATACATTATTGCGAGTGAAATGTAGTTAAAATTACAAAATGACACTGTTGCGTTACAAGCCCTTCAGCCCTAACGAATTTTATTGAACTATTGCCTCTAGTGGCCTTTCATACCTCCAATGGCTTTATGCACTTTGTGTGTCATTGCGATAAGATTTGGTAGTTTCCATTTTTCACAGCGTTCCGCCTTTTGGGCTAGTCAAAGAGAGAAACGTGGGAGCAAACTTAGAACATAGCTCTAATCCCTTCTGGTAAGAGACGTGGAAGCGAAGAATGACGTATAGGGGAACGAGTTTTGCGACTTCACAACGAAGAATATCACATTGTGAAATATAAGTGAGTGAAAAACGCATTAAGTCATAGCGGACGGCAGCAAAGTGCTACGAAATGAGTATCAGTGCGATGCAAGGTTGCTTTCTACGGCACAGGCTACGCCCAACAGGCGAAATATTTGTATATAGTTGCTGGTCGGAGAATAGCAGCAGCCAGACTAGGGAATTGCTGTACCTTGCGTAGGCTGCCGCGAACACACAACACAAACGGCAACCCTGGGAGTGCTGCAGTGATAGGAAAACATGGACTGGTGATGAAAGACATCGCACTGTGTTCAGCCACGGGGGTTTCCGTCCTACAAGTATAACTTGATGCCACCTGCCCGTTTCCGCTTTATCATTACCTTAGATTCCTTCTTTTTATGTGAGTATTATACTTATCATCAACACTCAAGCTCATCGATATGGGAGGTGATCACCATTCACACGTACACAGGCCGCACAAAGGGTTGGCACGCTCTGGATCAGGTGGTCGATCAGCTGCTGGGGTATAGTCTCCGATACTTGCACCAGCGTCTGTCGGATCTCCTGAAGTGTCGTAGGGGTTTGAAGACGTGCAGCGATACGTCGACCGAGAGCATCCCAGACGTGCTCGATGGGATTTAGGTGTGGAGAACAGGCAAGCCACCCCATTCGCCTGATATGTTCTGTTTCAAGGTACTCCTACATGATGGCAGCTCGGTGGGGCCGTGAGTTATCACCCATTAGAAGGAAGGCGGGACCCACTGCACCCCTGTAAAGGCGGACATACTGGTGCAAAATGACGTCCCGATATACCTGACCTGTTACAGTTCCTCTGTCAAAGACATGCAGGGGTGTACGTGGACCAATCATAGTCCCACCTCACACCATCAAATAACGACCTCCATACAGGTCTCTTTCAAGGACATTAAGGGGTTGGTATCTGGTTCCTGATGAAAACCCGGCGAGACTCACTGATACGACTATACCTGGACTCGTCCGTGAACGTAACCTGGGACCACTGTTCCAATGACCATGTATTGGGTTCTTGACACCAGGCTTTACGGGCTCTCCTGTGACCAGGGGTCAGTGGACTGCACCTTGCAGATCTCCGGGCGAATAAACCATGTCTGTTCAGTCGTCTGTAGAATGTGTGTCTGGAGACAACAGTTTCAGTGGCTGCGGTAAGTTCACGAGCAAGGCTATCTGCAGTACTCCGTGGCCGTCTGCGAGCACTGATGGTGAGATATCGATCTTCTTAAGGTGTTGTACACTGTGGACGTCCCGTACTGTAGCTTCTGGACACGTTTCCTGTCTGCTGGAATCGTTAACATAATCTTGAGCTCACACTTTGTGGTGCACGGAGGGCCCGTGCTACGACCTGCTGTGTTTTACCAGCCTCCAGTCGCCCTAGTATTCTAACCCTCATAACATCAATATGTGTTCTTTGAGCGATTTTCAACACACAGTCACCATTAGCACGCCTGAAAACGTCTGCAAACTTACTCGCTGCACCGTACTCTGACATGCACCAACACACCTCTGCGTATGTGGACTGCTGCCAGCGCCACCGTGCGAAGACTGCGTGTCAAATGCACCGCATGGTCATACCCCGAGATGATTTAAACCCGCAAACCGCCCACTAGAGCGTTGTTTCACCTTGTATCAACATTATCCTTAATTTATGAGTATGAGTGTAGCACGAGTTCCATTTCATTGAGCACTTGAGACAATTCCCATTTACTTTCACTGATTACTGCTACGTATACCATCAACTAAACGTTTTATGCTTTCTGTTACTGAAACCCTTTCCGATATTGAAAGATAGACCTTTTTATTCCTAAACTCCTCTTCAATAAACACATTAAATATTACTGGTGATGATTAGAAACTTATTTATCTCTCTTTGTTTTTCTGTGCGCTCCTTGCTCTAATCGATCTCACGTAACAAGGGTGAAGTAACCTTTCATCTCTGTGGTTTATAGCTACAAGAATTAAGATTGGACTTTTTACAACTCCACATTACTGAAAATTTTATCCAAATAAGCGGTGGCAAAACGTGTTGTCCGTAAATCTGCCTCGTATTATTGGCTAAAACAAAGCAACCTAGCGATAAAGGCTACAGGACTACGCTATACTGACTGGATTCGATGTTATTCTCTGCCAAACAGTCATTTTGATATGATATGGCAGGATACGGGTCAGCACTTCGCTCTCCCAACAGACACAACGTTATTCGTATTCCGAAGTAACGAATGTAATGGTACATAAATTACGCGTACACTTTTCCAAAACACAAACGTACTTCGAAGAATTAACTCTCAGTAGCCTGGAAACATATCGACAGAAAAATTCGAAAAAGGATACATACAGAAAGTTCATGATCACAAGACGTGTAAGAAAAACGGAAATGAACAGATGTTATTTACTACGGAGTTAATGCACTGGTGACAGCTTTTAATACACTGCTTGACAAAAGGTGAAGGATACAGAAGACATGGTCGGATGTCAATGAAACTTCGCGCACATACAAACCACCGGGGGGGGGGGGGGGGGGGGGGGGCTGAGGGTGGTATTTGTATTATTAGAGGAGCAGTTTTGTCTGACACGGTAGGACGGGCACTATTAGACTGCGTTTGTGTTGTTTGTGTTTAATGTTGTTACCAGACCTGATGGAAACTAGCGTTTGGCGTCATTGGCCGGGAGGCCCCTTGCAGGGCAGGTCCGGCCGCCTTGGTGCAGGTCTTACTACATTCGACGCCACATTGGGCGACCTGCACGCCGGATGGGGATGAAATTATGATGAAGACTACACAACACCTAGTCCCTGAGCGGAGAAAATCCCCGACCCAGCCGGGAATCGAATCCGAGCCCATAGGACGGCAATCCGTCACGCTGACGGCTCAGTTATCGGGGCGGACACCAGGCCTGAAAGGCGAATGTAGGACGTACGAAGGGCATGAACAGCGTCATAGGTTCGGTAATCACTGTGAAGGATATGGAGATGACACATACTCGTGTGAGACAGCATTATCAGCACCTGCCAGACTCTGAAAGGGGTCTCATTGTGTCCATTTGGCCGGATGATCAAATCGTGAAGTAGCCAGATTTATGGGGCACTCGGTTGTGACAGTGGCCCGATGTTGGAGGACATGGGAAGACGAGGACATACTCATCATCAAGGTTCCGGACGACCACGTGTGACAACCACGAGGGAGGACTGCCGTATTGTGGACCAAGCACATCGTAACCCCTTCACATTTGCGCCTGTCATCCGACAAAAATAATGGGCTCTCTGTAACATTCTGTGTCATCGAGCATCGTTGGCCAGTGACTATCAGCAAGCGGACAAGGGAATTATTGCCCCATGCACAGGCTGCCTTTAACACCACAAACAGCTGCTTTTGGAGTGGTGCCGTGACCGCCAGACATTCGCATTGTATTCAGCAATGGACCCCGGTTCTGCTCTGTGCCGGATGATTTTCATCGGCGAGTATGGCGGCCATCAGGGAAGAGATACCATACTTCTTCGGAGAGGCACAGCGGTGCTACTCCTGTTGTCATGGTGTACGGAGCCGTTGGGGATGACGTCAGGTCGAGGCTGGTAATGATTGAGGAAAACTCTTAAAGGCTCAACGGTACTTCACGGACATCCTGCCTCATCATTTGCTATCTTCGCGCGACAGTATTGTAATCCCATTTTTCAACAAGACAATGCTCGTCCACAAGTGGCTCGTTTTTCTATGAAATGTCTGCGTGATGTTGAGGTACTCGAGTGCCCAGCAGGATCCCCAGATCTGTCCTCGACAGAACGTGTGTGGGACTGCCCCGGACGTCATCTCCGTCCCATTGTAATTATCGAACATATCAAGAACGATTTACAATATTTGTGAGTCAGCTTGCCTTATGAAAGGATACAACTGCTTTGTGTCAATCTTCCCAACTGAATCAGTGCATTCTTCCAACCCAGATGGGGTTTAACACCATGCTGAGAAGTGGACTCAACCCTCTTTGTTAATCCGACTCGATTTTGTTATCACTGAAAGAACATCGCATACTCTCTCAACGCTTTAAGACTCATTTCGTTTCCTCCTCCCCTTAATTGCGTTGCACCTTTTTTGTGTCAGGCAGATGAAGAGCAAGATCGCATAATTTTTTAAAATTAAAGGCGACTGGTTTCAGCAGTCATTGCTTTCGTCTTCACATCTTTAATATCTTTTTTCTTTTGTAAAACATGTTCATTTCATGTTTAACCTCACGCACAAGATGTCAAGCGGATAAAACTCTGCGAATTATAAACGTTTGTCATCGCTTAAAAATAAGTATATAATGTGCTGAGTTTTATCCAGTTGACTTCTTGTGCGTGAGGTTAGGCGTAAAATGAACATATTTCACAAGAAAGAGATGTTAAAGACCTGAAGTGACAGCAGTGACTGTTGAAACCGGACATCTTGGATTTCAAAAAAATTATGCGATATTGAGTTTTGAACGGTTTTCGTCAGGCAGTGTATTTAAAGAAGGCAAAGAATACTCAGATAACAACGTTTCATCACACGAAAATTTCTGGCTTCTTAGCAAAATAATTTGACAGTTTATGTACTGAAGGGGAGCACTTCGTATTTACTGAAGGGGAGCACCTCGTATTATACACGGTTGTTTCAGTGTTTTTCCACGTAGACAAAACAACGCACAAAAAACGTGCTGTTAAATCAGAAGTGCCTGTTCCAAATCCGAGCACGGTTATTTCAACAAAAGTAGAGTGCATACACGTTCACATTACCAACTCTCAGTTGATTATAATAGCAGGCTTGGTAACGAAAGCTAGCGTGTGTCACTTCATTAGCAATCACTATACCAATAACTCAGAATTCTACACAATGTACTATGTCCATTTTACCTGAATTTCATTAAAGGAAGTTCGTAAAACTCTTATTGAATTCACCCACAAAATCTGAGCAGTAGCTTTTTAATAATGTGTTGAATTTTTATGGTTCCGTAGCTCAGTGGGTAAAAGCGGAACCCTCAGGATGCGTTCATATTGCGCGCCTAGGCGGCACAAGCCACTGTCTGAGTGTTTATATTACGCGCCGCTCTGCGAGGACGAAAAGGCGAAAATCCACTTCTCTGATTGTCATGTTGTAAAAACTCTTGGCATCAAATAAGGCGACGCCAAATCGTTATATGAATCCCTTTTTTTCCTTAAAACCTTTATTTCCCCCGTGAAAAAATAAAATGTCTGCTTTTCGTTTCGCTTGGTTTCTTAGCTCCGTAATGTTTCTCAATCCATTTTGAAGTATTACTTGGTTAAAAAATCTGAAATTTGTACACGTTGTAGCTTCTTAATGAACCATTTGCCTGTAGTCGAAATAGCGGTTTTGAAATTACATTTAAATCAATACCATTAGCTGCTGACGGGCGTTGATAGACATCAACGGGACAGTTGAAAATGTGTGCCCTCTCCGGGACTGGAACCCGGCATCTCCTGCTTAGATGACAGACGCTCTATCCATGATTTCTTTGTTGTTGATCTCATTTTGTTCTATATTTTTCGTTGAATTTGTTCGTCCTAAAGAACAGATGCCATCTTCATAACAGTTTTGAGAGATTAAGCAACTGTCTAGATATTTAATTCTCATTTAGCGGTCCGTCTCAGCAACACATTTTCAGTCGCTCAGGGTCATCTTGAGAACTAAGTAGTGGCGTTAGCAACCAGTCTCGTCTACTCAGAACCACATGTCACTCTGACACGTAAATTAAAAATATGCAACTGAGACAGAACAATAAATGAGGATTAAAAAGCCATTTGTCTTTTCATGATTCGTAAAAGTCATTGTGAAATGAAGCTGTCGTCAAACACGTGAAATTTATTTACAAATATTGTATTGAAAAAGTTCTTATAGCAGGTAGCTTGCTGTCATATATGTTTTAGACCATACATTATTGCGAGTGAAATGTAGCTAAAACTTCAAAATGACACTGATATCTGTTTCTGTAAAGACGAAATGCGAGTTACTGAGTAGCGTCAATACCGCGATTGGAAGCCTACGGAGTTCGCGCCTGTGCAAGGTCACTTCCAGAGAGCTGATTATTACTTTTATAGTTGTTTCTACGTCTAAATGACTAAGGCACAACATTTTTCGATTTGAAATTTTCACTTCCGTGTTTCTGTGAGAACGTAGTACCACAAGTTGTAAATAGTTACGTCTCATTTCTGTCCCTAACGAGTTTCAGTTGGGAGTTTTCTGTTTTAACGGAAAGAACGAAGGACGTTTAGGATTTAATGTCCTGTCGATATCGAGGTCATTATAGAAGCTTAACACAAGAAATAATAGGCAGGCTCAGCTTACCCTCAAAGCTGAAAGGCAGGTAAACTGATTACTGTGGATCGATGCAGGTGTGCGCGTCATTGTTGCTTTTTTTTTCCTTTCTTGTGCTTGCCGTGCAAGGCAGCACACGCAAGTGAATTCCCTCTCTCCTTTACCTGACATACAAGGACGTAGATAACATAGGTGTAGGCACCTGGCTGCGCGGTTAGAAGCGCCATGTCACGGACTGCGCGACCGCTCCCGCTGGAGGTTCGAGTCCTCCCTTGGTTGGTTGGTTCAAATGGCTCTGAGCACTATGGGACTTAACATCTGTGGTCATCAGTCCCCTAGAACTTAGAACTACTTAAACCTAACTAACCTAGGGACATCACATACATCCATGCCCGAGGCAGGATTCGAACCTGCGACCGTAGTAGTCGCGCGGTTTCGGACTGAGCGCCTGAACCGCTAGACCACCGCGGCCGGCTCCTCCCTTGGGCAAGTTAGTATAAGTAGGTCGTAAGCCTAAGGATCGATGACCTCAGCAGTTTGGTCCCTTAGGAATTCACACATATGTGACATCTGAACATATGCAGCCACTAGTTTTTCATTGCCAGCCATTCTCCATTCTAAATGATAATTTATTGAAATCCTCAGCTGCGGACAGGTGTTGTTGATATGCCACGATGGGGACAGCTGAAAATATTTGCCCCGACCGGGACTCGAACCCGGCATCTCCTACTTGCGAGGTAAATGCTCTATCCATCTTTTTTTTTAGTTTTTCTCGGTATTGTTAGATTCGTTTGGCATGGGCGGACCTCACATGACATCCGTTCAAGTTGATCGTGGATTCTTTTACTCAGTTTTTTTATTACAGGGGACAATCAGCCCTCTGACCTAACACGCTGACCTACCGCGCCGGCATCCAAGCTATTGGCGTCCGTCTGTGCGAATGCGCATAGGTTGGCCGAACTCTTACAGGCATCGTCACCTTCGTGTGCGCTAGTAATGAGTGGATGGGGAAATATCTATTACGTACATTACGTATGTAGGTTGTGGACAGTTGGGAATGTGGGTCTCACGGGAAGCATGCAAGGAATAAGTCCCTGCAGTCGCGCTATTCGTCTGTGTCCTGGGAGGCTCAGATGGACATAGCGTCAGCCATGTAAGCAGGAGATCCCGGGTCCGAGTCCCGGTTGGGGCACACATTTTCACCTGTTCCCATTGAGGTATATCAATCACATCTGTCGGCAGCTGAGGGTTTCAGTTAATTATCATTTATTCTAGAGAAGCTGCACTGTCATCAATGGTATCTGTTCTTTCGAGCTCGTATATCCTCCATTCTGTCCTATCGTATAGAACAGCGCAGTGACTCGTAGAGTCTTATTCACGGAAGAAATAAGGGGTTATTGACTCATCCAATCTAGAGCTACAGGCATTTAGAAGAGTTTTTTACTTTACATATAAGAGTAAAAATGTTCTTCAAAAATAGTATTCGTATTACATAATAAATCATAATACATTTCAGTACGTGCTGCAGAACATTCAGGCAATTAGCAACGCCTTTATTGGTTTCGAGTTCCAAAAATTCAATATTTTACCCACTGATTTTTTTTTCTTTTTTCTTTGGCAGAAGCGACGGTTCGTCGACTGCAGCCAGGGATGAAAAAACTGACCATTTGAAACTGACACCGGTATTTTAGTTCTAGATAACCGGTATTTTCTGGTATATCTTTGGTCTCGGTTGGAAGAGCTGTTTTTTTTATTTTTTACTAATAACCGCTTAAAAAACCTGAAATATCAATTAGTGATAGAGGCGGTGCTAAAATTTTTGGTTGCAAATAACTTTTCATTTAAACGAGTAATTTTATTCGTAAAATTTCCATTACTTTGAAATATTGCGATGTTATAGAAAATTGGAGAAGCGATCACTACTATTTTAATATAAATGCCGACAGAAACGAGAAACAAACACATGGCATACGAACTGGAACAGCACTGCTGAGATAATAATGTACCTGTTACCATTGGCGTGGCCTACTGGATAGTGAAAGTGTACATGCAGTGAGCGAGGCGTGCTCCATCTGGTCTATGTGGTAGTTTCTCGCTGTTGCCGTTGGACATCAGTTGTGTTACAGAATGCCACTATCCTCTGGAAGTACTTGTATTTTACGAAGTACATTGTCAATGAAATACAACGCCCTATTTGCTTTAAAGAACTAAGAATAGGAGCGGCCACAACAAACATGTCATTATGTTAGTAGAGACTTAACAATGCATTTATAATTTCAAGGAAAAACCGAAAGTAGCTGATTAATTACCTGTGTGTAATTAATACACATTTATCTGCTTGTAGCTTTTGAAAACGTACAAATGAACATGAAAAACTGAGTCCTTCAACCTCAGTTTTCACTCTTCGGCACTGACTATTTCTAATGCCCAAATAATGCTATAATCTTCTATAAGAACAAGATTTTCCAAAAATTAGAATCAATAGGAGAATAATGGTGATTTTTTTGATTTTCAACCACTTATCACTTTTTGAGAAAAGCAGCGAACGGTTGAGGGACATTTTTTATTTGCCTTTTTACTTTAATATTTCGATTCTCCGTGTCTTGAAACTGATGGAGTCAAAATATTTCAGTCTCTGTTCAGTTTCTACGTTTATTGCAGGAAATAATAGAAATAAAAACCGAAGATAGATTATTCCAGAAACCAGTTATTCTGAGCGGTTTTAATACTCAGGTTAAACTGCCGATGAAGAAATCGATATAACCGAAAACCGGTTGTTTCACCGATAACGGCGATCCATAGCTGGAGCCAATGATGACCTCTCAGAAAGATCTTCTTCGCTTGTGACATAGATTGATAGGTAAAAATTCTTGACATAATGTTACTTGGCTCGGTTCTGTTTCCACTGACAAAACAGTTGTACAGTACACCGAAGAAAACAGAAAAATATATTCTAGTGATAAAATAAACGTATCAGGAAAATGAAATATTTACCAAAACTAAGACACCAAATAGCGAGTTAAGAGTTTAGTAACCATATAATATGGAGTACAGCACTAAATCAGTGGTTTAGAGAACTGCAATCGCCGTCACCAAACCAGACACCAGTTGTCAGACCCTTCTGCCCCACTGCGCTTCGCCCCCTGTTCATAGGATATAGCCACGTTACGGTACCGACTTTTCAGGCTTCATAGTCCGTCACTTCCGTCTGTCTGGTTTCGCTTTGTTCTATGAACTCGTGCTGCTTTACAAATATTTATGAGTGATACGGAAGAGGAACGTTCGCAGCGCAGCTAAGTTAATAGCCCACGTTGGGACCGAATGGACAATAGCGGTAAAAGTAAACATTTAATATCAAATGTTTTCAAGGTTTTCAACAAACTTGCTCAGGAGAAAGAAACTAGACGGAGCCATAACTTTACCCAGAAGGGGGTCCACAGGACAATGTTGGAATACCACTGTCTGCTACTGTAGGGCAATCCTCTGAGAAGATCTATACAGGGTGGTCCATTGATCGTGACCGATCCAAATATCTCACAAAATAAGCGTCAAACGAAAAAACTACAAAGAACGAAACTTGTCTAGCTTTGAGAGGGGAACCAGATGGCGCTATGGTTGGCCCCCTACATGGCGCTACCATAAGTCAAACGGATATCAACTGCGTTTTCTAAATAGGAACTAAAATTTTTTATTACATATTCATGTAGTACGTAAACAAATATGAATGTTTTAGTTGGACCACTTTTTTCGTTTTGTGACAGATGGCGCTGTAATAGTCACAAACATATGGCTCACAATTTTAGACGAACGGTTGGTAACAGGTAGGTTTTTTAAAGTAAGATACAGAACTTAGGTACGTTTGAACATTTTATTTCGGTTGTTCCAATGTGATATATGTACCTTTGTGAACTTATCATTTCTGAGAATGCATGCTGTTACAGCCGGATCACCTGTAAATACCATATTAATGCAATAAATGCTCAGAATGATGTCCGTCAACCTCAATGCATTTGGCAATACGTGTAACGACATCCCTCTCAACAGCGAGTAGTTCGCTTTCCGTAATGTTCGCACATGCACTGACAATGCACCGACGCATGTTGTCAGGCGTTGTCGGTGGATCACGATGGACGTCATATCCGGTGAACGTGCGGGCCATGGTGTAGTGCTTCGACGACCAATCCACCTGTCATGAAATGTGCTTTTCAATACCGCTTCAACCGCACGCGGGCTATGTGCCGGATGTTCATCATGTTGGAAGTACATCGCCATTCTGTCATGCAGTGAAACATCTTGTAGTAACATCGGTAGAACATTACGAAGGAAATCATCATACACTGCACCATTTAGATTGACACCAATAGAATGGGGGTCGGTTATCCTTCCTCCCATAATGCCGCACCACACATTAACCCGCCCAGGTCGCATGATGTTCCACTTGCCGCCGTCATCGTGGATTTTCCGTTGCCCAATAGTGCATATTATGCCGGTTTACGTTACCGCTGTTGGTGAATGACGCTTCGTCGCTAAATAGAACGCGTGCAAAAAATCTGTCATCGTCCCGTAATTTCTCTTGATCCCTGTGGCAGAACTGTACACGACGTTCAAACTCGTCGCCATGCAATTCCTGGTGCATAGAAATATGGTACGGGTGCTATCGATGTTGATGTAGCATTCTCAACACCGACGTTTTTGAGATTCCCGATTCTCGCGTAGTTTGTATGCTACTGATGTGCGGATTAGCCGCGACAGCAGCTGAAACACCTACTTGGGCATCATCATTTGTTGCAGGTCGTGGTTGACGTTTCACATGTGGCTGAACATTTCGTGTTTCCTTAAATAACGTAACTATCCGGCGAACGGTCCGGACACTTGGATGATGTCGTCAAGGATACCGAGAAGCATACATAGCACACGCCCGTTGGGCATTTTGATCGCAATAGCCATACATCAACACGATATCGACCTTTTCTGCAATTGGTAAACGGTCCATTTTAACACGGGTAATACCGTCTGCATTGGCGGAATGTTACGTGATACGACGTACTTATACGTTTGTGACTATTACAGCGCCATCTATCACAAAGCGAAAAAAGTGGTCCAACTAAAACATTCATATTTCCTTATGTATTACACGAATAAGTAATAAAAAATGGGGGTTCCTATATAAAAAAACGCAGATGATATCCGTTTGAGCTATGGCAGCGCCATCTAGCGGGCCAACCATAGCGCCATCTCGTTTCCCCCTTCAAGCTAGACGACTTTCGTTCTTTGTAGTTTTTTCGTTTGATGCTTATTTCGTGAGATATTTGGCCCGGTCACTATCAATAGACCACCCTGTATATCTCGTAAAGTAATTAATACTTTTTAATTTTACAAAAAGTACTTTTTTGACTTACAGCGGGCTGTATGTTCAGTAAAAGTAAATAAGGAAGCGTGAATGTTGACGAGTTGTAGAGAACTCCATTTTAACGGATTTTTTCGAAATGTCTTGAAACCTAAGAAAGCAATCGATAGATGTTTTGAGCCCTGCAACTTTCTTATTTAGCGTTTATCGTTTTGTCCATAGTTTTTTATTTATTTAAGAAAACCGTTTTTTGCAACTTCGTGGATCGTTTTCGGCCATCTTGGATCAAATTTTATAAGAAAGAAACTCTATTTAAACTTTAATTTCCAATAAATTCATATTTTTGTGTTTTCAGGTAATAATTTTTGCAAACTTAACCTTACACTTAGGCCATACTTGCAGCACCCTGACGTGCGCAGCCTTGTGACGACAGCATGGTGTGTGCTCCCGGGTCCCACCGCCTGGCTCTGACAGCGACTAGGCGCCTCCCCGTTCGCCCCCCCCCCCCCCCTGCCGCTCTTAAATGTCACCGTCTGCTCCGTCCTGTGAATAAATGCCACCGCACCGGCGCGCCACCCCGCAGCCAGTAGCCCGCTCGGCTCTTTCCACCCGTCCCCTTCCGGCACACGGCACGCCAACTCCCTATTCCTCTCCGGCCGCAGTCCGCCGGCCAGCGTTTTATTGACGTCCGCAAATTGCTCGACGTCGTGTCGTGTGGCAGTGTCGTCTCGTTAACTTGACGGGGTCGACGGCACGTACGGCACGTTTCTAGCACTTACTGGTCATTTTAAGTTGGCACGAAGCACAGCATTACCCTGATCCTTTGCTTCATTATGATAAGGATAGGATCTCTCGGGCGCACTACGTCAACGTTAAGATCTGATGATCGAAGGCACAAAACATGGATACAGTTTTTTAATTGCAGAATAACATCAGTGAGTAGTACCCTACATCACTATAAAGCACTGTTTAAAAATCTTTGTACCCTTAGTAGACAAAGTGAGGCGTTGAGAGCGTTATACATTGGTACACTTTTCAAACTTCATCTAGCCAGCTGTGTAATAGAAGCTTATAATATTTTTCTTATTCCATTTTGAAATGATAGCATTCACTTTATGTCTGCTGACACCTTTTTCCGAAATTACAAAAATTACTCCACATGTGTAAGGTTTTTCTAAATGTGAAAAACTGTTCGAAGGTACAACATGATGACCTAGGAACAAATATTCTGCTTAACTATTAAAATGTTGCAGTCGAGAAAATCTTGTAAGTGCTGTATTTAACAGTCTGTGTGTTACACCATTTGTGGTATCACCGCATGGGTATCGCGAGGTTGGCATAGGTATAGTGAGTTTCCATTAGACGCTGATAGTGGTCGTGTGGGATCTAGTGAACCGAATGCAGCACACCAGCTGAGCCACACTCCAGCAACTCCATACCACGAGCTCCCTCTGCCATTGAAGTATAGGACGGTGGACAGCAGTTGTTCAGCCCACTTGTACTTGGAGCCACTACACTGTGATACCCTAATTTGTGCTTCACCCATGTTGACAGATTGCTGGACTCTCTTTCCTGTTGCATTCATACGCTTGGACAGATACAAGCTATGTAAATCTTCTGATTCTTTTGTTAACTTGTTCGCTGATAATTTCTGTTGCTGTCCAGCTTTCCTCTGACGAGTTGTCACACCACCGTGTTCACCGCCTCTCCTTACCGTTATGTACAAAGTTGTGCACAAAACTGTTACTCTACAATAAATCAATAATCAATAAGTAAAATCAAACTGAGAAGAAGTATTACCTAGAACCCGTTACAGGCTAAAAAGATATTCAAATACCAGCTATCAGAAAGTGAAGCAAATGATCATTTTCAAGACAGGGGATATTGTTAAGACACTACACAAACACAGTCCACGTGAAAATAGCATGTGTTCCATGGTAAAAAACCTTTCAAGATACAAGATTGCACACGACCGACGACGTGTTCCTTAACGGTCCAGATATTACATAACTAGTTTTAAAAATATACAGAATTTTTCTCTCCATAAAACTCTGTGTCTGAAGAATTAATAATAACCTCCAAATAGCTTTAGTATATTACAGATCACTTAAATATGCAGAATTCGTAATATCTACAAACGCAAATTTGGAAGCTGTACCAACAACATTTATTAGTTTCTCGTACTAGTTCTGAGATCAATAAGAAATCTAGAAATCCTACAAAAACAAAGTCCACATATTTACTGCAAATACACTCCTGGAAATGGAAAAAAGAACACATTGACACCGGTGTGTCAGACCCACCATACTTGCTCCGGACACTGCGAGAGGGCTGTACAAGCAATGATCACACGCACGGCACAGCGGACACACCAGGAACCGCGGTGTTGGCCGTCGAATGGCGCTAGCTGCGCAGCATTTGTGCACCGCCGCCGTCAGTGTCAGCCAGTTTGCCGTGGCATACGGAGCTCCATCGCAGTCTTTAACACTGGTAGCATGCCGCGACAGCGTGGACGTGAACCGTATGTGCAGCTGACGGACTTTGAGCGAGGGCGTATAGTGGGCATGCGGGAGGCCGGGTGGACGTACCGCCGAATTGCTCAACATGTGGGGCGTGAGGTCTCCACAGTACATCGATGTTGTCGCCAGTGGTCGGCGGAAGGTGCACGTGCCCGTCGACCTGGGACCGGACCGCAGCGACACACGGATGCACGCCAAGACCGTAGGATCCTACGCAGTGCCGTAGGGGACCACACCGCCACTTCCCAGCAAATTAGGGACACTGTTGCTCCTAGGGTATCGGCGAGGACCATTCGCAACAGTCTCCATGAAGCTGGGCTACGGTTCCGCACACCGTTAGGCCGTCTTCCGCTCACGCCCCAACATCGTGCAGCCCGCCTCCAGTGGTGTCGCGACAGGCGTGAATGGAGGGACGAATGGAGACGTGTCGTCTTCAGCGATGAGAGTCGCTTCTGCCTTGGTGCCAATGATGGTCGTATGCGTGTTTGGCGCCGTGCAGGTGAGCGCCACAATCAGGACTGCATACGACCGAGGCACACAGGGCCAACACCCGGCATCATGGTGTGGGGAGCGATCTCCTACACTGGCCGTACACCACTGGTGATCGTCGAGGGGACACTGAATAGTGCACGGTACATCCAAACCGTCATCGAACCCATCGTTCTACCATTCCTAGACCGGCAAGGGAACTTGCTGTTCCAACAGGACAATGCACGTCCGCATGTATCCCGTGCCACCCAACGTGCTCTAGAAGGTGTAAGTCAACCACCCTGGCCAGCAAGATCTCCGGATCTGTCCCCCATTGAGCATGTTTGGGACTGGATGAAGCGTCGTCTCACGCGGTCTGCACGTCCAGCACGAACGCTGGTCCAACTGAGGCGACAGGTGGAAATGGCATGGCAAGCCGTTCCACAGGACTACATCCAGCATCTCTACGATCGTCTCCATGGGAGAATAGCAGCCTGCATTGCTGCGAAAGGTGGATATACACTGTACTAGTGCCGACATTGTGCATGCTCTGTTGCCTGTGTCTATGTGCCTGTGGTTCTGTCAGTGTGATCATGTGATGTATCTGACCCCAGGAATGTGTCAATGAAGTTTCCCCTTCCTGGGACAATGAATTCACGGTGTTCTTATTTCAATTTCCAGGAGCGTATGTCCAAAATTATGAACGATTGAACAGTTGCAATCAGTAACTAGAATTGACCTCCTACATAGGTCAGTTCTAGTTTCCGATTCCAGCCATTCAATCATTCATTAATTATCATTTTTTCAGCACTGTAGGCTAATATGATTTCTGCATTGTAATTTTTCCCTGAACAACTGCAAAATAGTCACTAATTTTGGAATCGGTAACTAGAATTGACCTATGTAGAAGGTCAGTTCTAGTTAGCGATTCCAATCTTTGTTATACACCACAGCAGTTTTAGAGAGCAATTACAAATGTAGAAATGCTATTACGTTTTTGTGCATACAACTGCAAAAATAATTTACATGTGAATTATGGAGCGGTTGGAATCTGTGACTGAAATTTATCTACATAGATTAATTCCAGCTATCTATCCCAATATTTTTCATTTTTTGTAATATCCGTTACTCATGTACTGGCTTTTCTTTTAGAATGTAGTGTGTCGGTTTCTACATACTTCATGCTACTGTTTCGTATTTGTTGTCATTCATTTCATTTTCCCGTTTTTCTGTTACATTTTAGTTTCTCCCCACCCAAAACCCCATCTTTCCTGCGCTTCTCCCGTTAGATTCAATAATTAATAGTAAAATTAATGCTATTTTATAACAGTATGACTTCACGATGCAATTTACAGTAATGCAATTTAAAAGTTCTCTGTGCTTTTCTGCTCGCATAAATTACGAGAATACTTCTTATCAGACATGGAAATTTGTTTTTAATTCTTGTTCTGGATTATTTTCGTTATCTTCAGTTAGTTTGGATATAATGCACGACTAAGTAAATAACTGCGTGAATGTGATGGTAATTTTTTCGTATGCTACATTCATTTGTTTACGAGTGTGAACTGTTACTTTCGTAGGTTACCTATATGTAGCGTCTTTGCCTTAGGTATGACGTCCTTGCTCAAAGCCGACCAGTGGAATCGGACACTAAAATTTATCCTTTGACGAGGAAGACAGTCGGTTTAGATTGGCTCAGATGGTTCAAATAGCTCTGAGCACTATGGGACTTAACTTCCGAAGTCATCAGTGCCGTAGAACTTAGAACTTCTTAAACATAACTAACCTAATGACAGCACACACATCCATGCGCGAGGCAGGATTCGAACCTGCGAACGTAGCGGTGGCGCTCTGCGACTGTAGCGTCTAGAACCGCTCGGCCACACCAAACGGCATGATTTAGATTGTGATAATGATACCAGAATTGTTTGGGTGCACAACATCGAGGTCTTAAACGCCCATACAGAAGTGCGACAAGACGTGTGTCGTTAAAATAGCTAAAGGGGTTAAAATTGCACTGCAATAAAAAGTGAAACACAAACCTAAACTTATTCATGTGAAAATAATTCAATCACGCACACACACACACACACACACACACACACACACACACACACACACATACACACACACACGAGTAATAGAGATGTATTACACTACTATGATAGTCGTTTTTCCGGTACACCATTCACAAGTGAAAGTGGTGTGAGGCGGCGGCCAGTTTTAGGCTTTTCTCCTCACATTTTATCCTGTTTTCGTACTGAATTTGCATACGAGACTCTTTTGCATCTCTTACTTTTCCGTATGGCTTTCACTTATCGACTTTCCACCTCTATTGTGCACTGAATACAAGAGTTTTTATGGCGTAGCCTGTAGCAATGTAGGAAACCCATTCCTCTGCACCTAATGTAACATTTCATTCTTTTTGTTGTTTTCCCTTATCTGGCTCTGACCATCTCACTCTAGCAGACCGCACGGACAGTCAGGCAAGCCTTCCAGGTTATCCTCCTCGCTCAGCTTCCGCATACAACGAGCTGCGAAGCGTAAGATTGATGTCCTCTTGTAGTAGAACGGAAAGGGTGAGAACTCTGCTTGTTAGTAAAGTTTGGGTAGAGTCCTCAGCTGCCCATCTGCCGCTATCCTGCTGTGTGCAGTCTCTAGAGACGTTTTCTTTAGCAAACTAAACATAATAAATAGCCACTCGTGTATCTGAAAATTTCCAGATTTTGCCCTCTCCATGGAAACACTGTGCAAAGCCCAACAAAGTTTCCAGGATTTCCGACAAACAAATTCGGACGTGGGAACGGGTCGACACTCATTCCCAGTTTCCATGTACATGTATCTCATTGGCGGATACATCTTCAACTTAATGGTCTTGGGTAGTGATCGCGCTTCCAGATCCCTGAGTGTAAGAGCACTTACGCCCTTTCTGAGACTGGCTGGAAAAGATGGAGTCGGGCGTCTTTCCGAGGCTATCAAAATGGAGAACGCATTCTGATTCTGATTCAAGTTCCTAGTTGGTGATTCTACTCGTACTCTGAACTCCACGCTCATAAGTATTTTCTTGATTTAGGTCTTCCGACAAATCTTTGAGGTTTTGCTTTGCGACTTAGTCGCATCCGTGACCAGCAATTAGAAGCATGGTGAGATCCGCGATTCGCAATCACATCACATCGGCTCATCGCAATAATAGTTAGCAGCGACTGCAGTTCGGTGCACCATGACTTGTTCGCCGCAATCTTGATAGCAGTCCTGGCAGGACCGCATTTGCAAAGTGCACTCGCGATTTCGTAAATCTCGATATAGTGAAGGGAGAGTCATTCATTCCTGGTTGCTATTCTTAGTCTTCATTCATAATTTGATCTACGGGTCTCTCGCACTAGTATGCATTTTTGCTTTTAATTCTTGCTTCAAAGGGTATCTTTTCATAATCACTCATATTTTTGTTTCGTTATCGAGTTAAACTGATTGGAGCTCACCTGCCTGGTGATGATAATTTATGATTTTTTTTCATTATTCATTGATCTGTTGTGTGCTCTGTTCGAATTCATACCTTTCCCTCGGAAATTTTATAGTTTTGCTTCCAATGTTGAAAGTGTAATTCCTGTCCTCTACGTGTCTAGGCACAGTCCCAATGGAAACTGACCAGCATCATGCTGGTGCCGACACTAATAATCAGTCGTTTTCTTATTACTGCTCTTTTTTCAATTAAGTAAACTCCTTCTCAAGTAGTATGGTTCTGCGTCCTGAGTAATTTCCACGTCAGACCAAACTCCATCATTCAACAACAATTAAAGTAAATTATTCGACTGAAATTCCCACGTCGTCCAACAATAAGCAGTAGGTGAGGCCCCTAACGAGTTCAGGAACTTATCAAATATCGTTTCCAGTGTGCACGACAGTTGATTTTTCAGGAAACCTGTTAGCTTCATGGGGGTTATCTATCATTTTATAATTATGACCTGGAACGATAGACTCAGCATCAATGTAATCTGCATATCCACGGAGCACCGGATGTGTGGAGACGTGTTAATAGCTCACACATCGTGTTCACAACACACCATAAGGATGAAATAATTATGGTACCCGAAGTACCCTCCACCGAACTCTTTTAGTTAGCTTTCAGTGTATCGGACGCATAAACAGACGATGTAACAGTTGTGGAATAACCGAGTTAGCATTTGCTGTCAGTTTTAGTTACGTGTTGTCTCCCTGCAGGCAACCGAGCCGCTCTGCCAAGCGCTATGGCAAGTACAGTGTGGCTAAACAGTACAGGAAAATTTCATTAAATTTAGACAAAGCTGTACCCTTCTTCGTACTACATGCCGTTAATGATCCCTCTTTAGAGAGTCCACACCTAACAGTGTACTACATCGCGTTCTGTCCCATGATCCCTTATCACGTTTAGCAAAGCAATGTCAGGGAAACAGGCCCTGTGTGATTAATATAAAGCTATTTTGTCAACCGAAGCTTTTATCTGGCCAATAATATCGGATTTTGGCAGTATAATTCGGTGGCCATTCAAAGTACATCTGTGGTTCGACTGCTGAAGCCACCAGATGCGTTCCCACGGGACTCCTGTTCCACTTTCAGCTCAATTTGCATTCTGTGATTTTATCATTTTCAATTAAAACGCCGTGCAACGTGGGCTCTCTGTAGCGCTCGTTTATTCAAATTGCCTCTGAGTGGCAATTTTTTTACCTTTTTTCTTTCCGTACGCTCGGGAATACAAACGTAAGGGGAATTATTGCGGTGGTACTGGGCGTGCGGCTCTTGGGTAAGAATCGTTTTTCTGTTTGTATAGATAACGGAAAATAAATTACCGCCACGAGCGACAAAGGAAAGGTATGCTAACGTTTACGTCCCCAGAGATTAGTCTCCCCTGTAAACGAAGTAGACGGTCTAAACGGTAATCATTCTAAAGCAAAATAATGGTGCAAATACATAAAAAGAGCGTGCAGAAAAGATAAAAATGATGAAGGCCTGTCAGAAGAACCTGCATTGTTTTAGTCACTCGAACAAAAGATTATATTTTTTAAGGTAGACATATTGTCTTCCTCAAATTCAGCAACTTTTAATCATTTACGATTAGTTATCGATTACATTCACGGCTGATGTATGCACTTTACAGCCCGTATTTATTGGGCATATTTCCCTTGTTTTGGTCCATACTAACACTTCACAAAATTTGAAAAGATGGCGGAGTGCTCATAACTCTCAAATGGTTCAACTTTTCTTTTTCATTCCTGTAATATCCATAAATATTGACCATTTCTCCTGAGACCCCTGCAGGTGAAACATGGATGGTACCCTGCACGAGATGCGTAGGCGTCTTTCTGATCAACGATAGCCGACGTTGATATTTATACATGCTTATTGATTCAATTCGCATCTGGGAGAGGATATGCAATTATTTCCGGTTTCAATCATTACAAGATATATTCAGATCTTTATTACTTAGCTAATCTCTTCTATCATCGTTCAAATAACTTACGAGGATGCAGCCGGGTGACGTCATCGATAACAGCCGATGTTTCGAAAGGTGCATACGCTGTCATTTTCCAGGCAAAACTGCAGAAAGTAAGCGATGTGCAAGGGAATTTGAAACCGACGTTTGCAGAGAAAATCAGGAAAGATAGCACTCACACGTACTGTAAAGACTAGCGCCATCACAAACTCGTGGTACCACGAGAAATCCAGCCATAGGGCGCCAAGAAATTCTGAAGATGGCTTGTATACAAGCCGAAACCGGTCAATAAATAAATATTAATGCGATCTCTACAGAACATTTTAACGTAAATGTAACATCAGGTTGCTCCTCTCCGTAGACTATGTCGTCAAAATTTATGTTGCAAACTTGTTTGACGCTTATATTTAGTACACCAACCTTCCATAGTCCTTATAGTCTGACCAATATATGACATTCCACAACTGCAAGGACTTACGACGTAGGCAAAGCAAGATCATCCTTTACGAAACCTTAAAGGACGCTGATGTTACAGTATTTCCGCAAAATATGACAAATCCTTTTGGATATGCTCCCTATATATAGCCCACCCGGTGCAACGTTGATCGAGGAGGCAACGCACGTCTGATCTGTATGTCACTATAACCATTTTGACGGAAGGTGACCTCAAGATGGGCCAGCTCAGCTGACAAACTCTCAGGGTCCGCGATGACGTGGGCCCTGTGAACTGAGGTACGAATTATATCTTCATGCTGAGCCCGATAGTGACAGCTGTCAGCCTGTAGGTACCATTTTTTAAGCTTACTACAAACGGCATTCCCAACGTACCAACAATCTTCGTCCCGACCAACACATTAAAGAAGGGAAGGCAACCATCCTTTGCCGCGCCGGATTAGCCGAGCGGTCAGAGGCGCTGCAGTCATGGACTGTGCGGCTGGTCCCGGCGGAGTTTCGAATCCTCCCTGGGGCATGGGTGTGTGTGTGTTTGTCCTTAGGATAATTTAGGTTAAGTAGTGTGTAAGCTTAGGGACTGATGACCTTAGCAGTTAAGTCCCATAAGATTTCACACATTTTTTTTGCAACCATCCTTTTCCACCTTCACCGTTAAACGAGAATTCGGGTGGATTGAATTCTAGTTTTCTAAAAGGTCTTTAACATTCTGCCACGAGGCCAGACAACAAATGTATCATCTACACATCTGAAAAAAGAAAGAAAAACAAACTCGCAGGTTTCAAAGCCACTGACTCCAACGCACATTCCTCTAAGTCTTCCATAGACAAATTTGCAATGGTATGTGACAGGAGCTTCCCATCGCAACCCTGTCCGCTCCTGGTACTGGTCATTGAATAAAAATTAAGTGGAAGTCAACACGTGGCGAAATAGAGTCGTTAATTCAACATCAAAACTAATCTTATTTAACTGTAACGTATTCTGACACAGGAGAATGAGTGAAGAGAGACAGAGGGCACTTTTTCAGGACTACCTGCTTAGTGCTAGGAATCTATATGGCGCTAGGAGGAATTTATACTATTTCACCCAATTCAAAAAGTGGAATATTAAATATTTTTTTTGCAAACAATTTTTTTCTGGTTTTAGTCTTGTATGTGTAAAATTGTGCAGTTATTTTAAAACATTTCATTGACATTAGAACAGAGCTATGTGGTCAATTTCAGGATTAGTTCAGTTTTCTTCTTCTGACTCAGCTAGTATATTGCTTCCTCCTACGTACATCTCGCGAAAAGACCATGAACGTTACAATTAGAGAGATTGGAGTTCACATGGATGCTTACCAGCAGTCGGTCTTCCTGTGAACGATTCCCAACTGGAACAGGAGACAGGAAAAGGGGGGAAATGACACTAGTACACAAAACAACCTCCATCACACACTAAGCAAGATACTGAGTTAATATTACAACATCATCCACTTCTGAACTTTGTTCAAAATTGCAAATCTATAGCTCATCAGGATATCAGAGTGGTATACAAAGTACCATTCACAACACACCAGACAGGAAAGCCAGTTCTGAGACACGTTTAAAATTTCACATCTCTAGCTCATCGGAAGTTGGTTTAAAATCAAATTAAAAACTTGTACCACACAGACAGACACAAAAGTAATACATATCTCTTCTTCGCCTCCCCTCTATCTGCTCATCCGTGCCTGTTCACTCGCATACCAGACGGAACACAGCCCTACTGTGCCTGCACACCACACTAGCCCTGAGGGCAGCCGAGATGTCAGGCGTTACCAAACTTTCCGAACCCCAACCTCCACCTCTACCGAACACACTGACAAAAATGAAAGTTAATATTGCATTGTTATTTAGTTCAGGAGATTAAAACTTCAAGTCTCTAGCTCCTTAGGAAGGTTTTTTATTTGTACCGAACAGGAAGATGGACGAGAAAGCAACCCAATAAAAGCGTGGTAAATTTGGAAGGAGGAAAGGGATGATGAAAAAACTCTCAACTGATGCAACTAGAACACCGAGAATATTTTTAGAGATTCCCTCGCGAAAGGTTGGAGAGACGGGAACTTGTTTCGACGGCCCAAGTTGTTGGCCCCGGTGCAGGTAGCCGGGAAGGCGGAAACGTGCGGCAGTAAATCCTCGCCTGCTGGGTATCCGCTATCCGGCACAGCTCTGCGTCCGCGTGCCACGGCCATATCGCCCTGCGGACGCCTCGAAATTATGGCGCCGGGATTCCGCGCCAAGTTATCGTCTGCAGAAAATTGCGTCCCGGCCGCCGCTCCATCCTGCCGGAGCTATCAAGATGCCGACGTAGGTCCCTGCTTGATCGTCCGCTCGCGTCGGCGACCGGTATGCAGCAGCGGGTCTTGCACCTCAGCAGGAGGTATGTCTTCGATACCGACAAAACGTTACCTGTTCGCATAGCATAACTCAATTTCGAGAAGAATATGTGAGACGGACACACATTGAACTTCGGCGGCAGTTTAACTATTGCACGATGCACGGGTCTTCTGAGTCTCTTAAAATGTCTGGCTGATCCAAAATTACGCATCTGGAACAGTTAAAAGATGAACTGCACAGATTAGAATTCACACGACTAACAGACAAGTGAAGTACCTTCCTTCCCGCCTTAAACAGCAGTGTGTTGTTTTTGTTGTCGTCTGCAGTCCGAAGACTGATTTGATTCGGCTCTCCATGCTACTCTATCCCATGCAAGCTTCTTAGTCTACGAATAACTACTGCAGCTTATATATTTCTGAATCTGCTTACTGTATTCGTCTCTTCGTCTCCCTCTACGATTTTTACCGCCCCCCACCCAACCACACACACTTCCCTCCAATACTAAATTGGTGACCCCTTCATGTCTCAGAAGGTATCTTATCAACCAAACCTCTCTTATAGTCAAGTTGTGCCACATCGTATTTCTTTTCTCCCCAATTCTATTCAGTAACACCTTATTAGTTATATGATCTAGCCATTTAATACGAATATTCAGCATTATTCAGTAGACCCTTTTTCATAAGCTTCTGTTCTCCTCTCGTCTAAACTGTTCATCGTCCATATTTCAATTCCATAGATGACTACATCCCATACATACACTTTCAGAGAAGACTTAAATCACTTAAGACACTTAAATTACATTCGATGTTAACAAATATCTCTCCCTCAGAAATGATTTTCTTGCCATTGCCAGGCTATGTTTTACGTACTCTCTGTTTCAGTTATCATCACTTATTCTGCTGCCCAAATAGCAAATCCCAACTACTACTTTAAGTGCCTCGTCTCCCAGTCTAATCCCCTCACCATCACCTGATTTAATTCGACTGTATTCCATTATCCCGTTTTGCTGTTTTCGATATTCACCTTGTATCCTCCATTCAAGACGCTGTCCATTCCGTTCAACCGCTCCTGAGAGAATTACAATGTCATCGGCAAACCCCAAAGTTTTTATTTCTGCTCTCTGAGATTTAATTTCTACTTCAAATAATTCTTTGGTTTTCCTTACTGTTTGATCAATGAGCCATCTGGTTTCTACACAAGTCGAAAATAACTTTTCACTGCCCGTATTTTACCCCTGCCACCTTCAGAATTTGAAAGAGTATTCCAATCAACATTGCCACAAGCTTTCTATAAGTCTATGAATGGTACAAACGTTGGTTTGTCTTTCCTAAACCTATCTTCTAAGATAAGTCGTAGGGTGAGACTGCCTCGAGTGTTTCTAAATTACTCTGGAATCCAACCTGATCTTTCTGAGGTCTGTTTCTACCAGTTTTTCCATTCTCCTGTAAAGAATTCGTGTTAGTATTTTGCAACCATCATGGCATATTAAACTGATAGTTCAGTAATATTCACATCTGTGAGCAACTAATTTCTTTCAAATTGGAATAACTACATTACAAAAGTTTGTGTGGTCAAGACTGATCTGTAAGATAAAGCGCTAAAATATGATGACGGACTCATTTTCAGACTTTATGCCATCAATTGATAAGTTACTACATTCTTCTTGAAGTATGAGGGTGTTTCGCATGTTTCATACTTCTTGCATACCAGATGCAAGATTTTTGTCATGGTTGGCTTCCAATGCTATCATTAATTCTCACAGAATATCATCTACCCCCGTGGCCTTGTTTTGACTTAATATTTTAGAGCTCTGTCACATTTTTCTCTCAGTATCATATCTCCCGTCTCCTCTCCATCTACGTCCACTTCAATTTTTATAATATTGTCTTCAAGTTAATCTCCCTTATACAGGGTGTTACAAAAATGTACGGCCAAACTTCCAGGAAACATTCCTCACACACAAATAAAGAAAAGATGTTGTGTGGACATGTGTCCGGAAACGCTTAATTTCCATGTTAGAGCTCATTTTAGTTTCGTCAGTATGTACTGTGCTTCCTCGATTCACCGCCAGTTGGCCCAATTGAAGGAAGGTAATGTTGACTTCGGTGCTTGTGTTGACATGCGACTCATTGCTCTATACTACTAGCATCAAGCACATCAGTACGTAGTGTCAACAGGTTAGTGTTCATCACGAACGTGGTTTTGCAGTCAGTGCAATGTTTACAAATGCGGAGTTGGCAGATACCCATTTTATGTATGGATTAGCACGGGACAATAGCCGTGGCGCGGTACGTTTGTATTGAGACAGATTTCCAGAACGAAGGTGTCCCGACAGGAAGACGTTCGAAGCAATTGATCGGCGTCTTACGGAGAACGGAACATTCCAGCCTATGGCTCGCGAGTGGGGAAGACCCAGAACGACGAGGACACCTGCAATGGACGAGGCAATTCTTCGTGCAGTTGACAATAACCCTAATGTCATCGTCAGAGAAGTTGCTGCTGTACAAAGTAACGTTGACCACGTCACTGTATGGAGAGTGCTGTGGGAGAACCAGTTGTTTCCGTACCATGTACAGCACGTGCAGGCACTATCAGCAGCTGATTGGCCTCCACGGGTACACTTCTGCGAATGGTTCATCCTACAATGTGTCAATCCTCATTTCAGTGCAAATGTTCTCTTTACGGATGAGGCTTCATTCTAACGTGATCAAATTGTAAATTTTCACTATCAACATGTGTCTTGATTGGGCCTCACGTTCTTCCACCAACGCTCAATGGAGCACGTTATCATGATTTCATACGGGATACTCTACCTGTGCTGCTAGAACATGTGCCTTTACAAGTACGACACAACATGTGGTTCATGCACGATGGAGCTCCTGCACATTTCAGTCGAAGTGTCCGTGCGCTTCTCAACAACAGATTCGGTGGCCGATGGATTGGTAGAGAGCGGACCAGTTCCATGGCCTCCACACTCTCCTGACCTCAACCCTCTTGACTTTCATTTGTGGTGGCATTTGAAAGTTCTTGTCTACGCAACCCCGGTACCAAATGTAGAGACTCTTCGTGCTCGTATTGTGGACGGCTGTGATACAATACGCCATTCTCCAGGGCTGCATCAGCGCATCAGGGATTCCATGCGACGGAGGGTGGATGCATGTATGCTCGCTAACGGAGGACATTTTGAACATTTCCTGTAACAAAGTGTTTGAAGTCACGCTGGTAGGTTTCGTTGCTCTGTGTTTCCATTTCATGATTAATGTGATTTGAAGAGAAGTAATAAAATGAGCTCTAACATGGAAAGTAAGCTTTTCCGGACACATGTCCACATAACATATTTTCTTTCTGTGTGTGAGGAATGTTTCCTGAAAGTTTGGCCGTACCTTTTTGTATCACCCTGTATAGACCCTCTATACACTCCCTCCACCTTTCAGCTTCCTTGGTCATGACTGGTTCTCCATATGAGCCCTTGATGTTCATACAACTGCTTCTATTTTCTCCAAATGCCTCTTTAATTTTCCTATTGGTGGTATCTATTTTTCCTCTAGTGAAAGATGCTTCTGTGTAACGCTATGGTGCCGGATAATCAATTACATCTGTAAAACCCAAGTAGGAGTCATAAAAATGCAATATCAGGAAAGACAAGACATGGGTGTGATAAAAAGGATGCAAAGAAAAGCTGCAGCTCCACCGAGTATGTTAAGGAATCATAGAAGGAAGTGAAGGAAAACCCAAGATGACTCTCAGTTTTTCCATTACTGCGTGGTGGAGCATGCATGAAACGAAGTCACAGACTGGCCGGCCTTTTTCAGGACATTGTTTATCACGAAATATCTTATGTTTGATTCTCTAGCCTAGTGATGCTCTTGGTTCCATAAGTAACTAGTCAGCTCATTACTTTTAAATCTACAAAATCACTCATACTACGCACGCTGTGGTGGCAACACATAAGCTGGAGATGACACCTGAAAATTACTGGTTAATCTGTCCCCCCATAAGACTTTCTACTGCTGGCCCCTTTCAGGTGACTTACCAGAAAATAGGAATTTCTTCGTAAGAGCAGCTTTTTAATGCAAATTCTTTAAGGGAAAGAGAAAGTACTTTCGACAGGCGTAGCAGGATTTGATTTCGGAGGGGTTTTCAACAGATGGACACAATTATAAAATGTAGTAGTAATAGAACAAAAAACGACACCACACTTGACTACTTATACATAAAATGTAAATTACTGAGAGTCATTTAGCTAACAAATTATAACATTCTTCATCAAGTGGAAATCAGTCACAAAAACTCTTGTTGAGGCTATCTCCGCGGAAACGTGTTTTTGTACGGCAGTAAATGTTATTTAGAGATGGCGATGAGTTTCTGTCCGTTCATGCGGCAAAGCAAATCTTTTCAATTACCGTCTCGAAGAGAGGACAGGTAGATGGAAAAGAATTTCCATCTTCCTCAGTGCTAATAACACTCGCGTAGCGTCTACTTCGTAGTCCCGGCGATCGTCAGCTATGTCAGAAGTTTGGAATAGGTTTAGTGTTTTATGTCTCGTTGACGGCTAAAGTCATTAGAGACGCAGGTTTTCTCGGTTATTTTTATTATTGGAGGCGCAGGAAGCAGTTGTGCCCTTTTAAAGAAATCATCCTAGTATTCGCCTAAAGTGAACTGAGGAATCACGGAATAACCAAATCCTGATAGACGGCTGCGGGGCTGAACACGACTCGTCTCATTGGTGTCCAGTGTGATTACTGTAGGAGTATATTGCTGCTTTGTAGTAACTGATACTGTGAAGTGCTCTGACGTATGCACAGTAGTGCTTGTGAAAACGTCTCACAGTATGACTTACATACAGAGTTTATATGTGGCACAGTGTGTGTGTTTATCTGTCTGTATGTTTATGTTATGTCTGAGGGTGTAATGTCTGCAAGTGTATGCAGCAGAACAGTATTCTCATTGCTTACCTCTTCTCCGCCGACGTGATGGCCGCTGCCTTGACGCAGAAGCGGCGGGATCAGTGGACGTAGACAGTGTTCCCAACAAACACACTGCCCACGTCCACTGACCCAGTCGCCTCTGGGAGCTCGATGGCTGCGAGTCTGGAGCGTTAGGTACTACGCCACCCAGCTTAGTGCTTTAGTAGAAATGCCACATGAAAAATATAAGATTTCGTGAAAGTCCAGGATAGTAACATATATGTTCTAATGGGGTACTTGTTAATAGTAATAGTAAAGATTAAAGCAAATCAGAACGCATTTGCGATCTCAGATAAATGAGATTCATCCAATGACACAACAATATTTTCGATATCTTCAATGTTACAGAAATTAATATTTTATAGTGACTAAAAATTTACACAATGGATCTCTGAATTAAGGAAATCAAAAGAAGTTTATTCTAACATTGTTAGATCGCTAAGGTTGGCCATGACCGGCTACTGAACGAAGTTTACCGACAATACAAATGACCACACTCGTGAAACGGCGGGCAACAGTTAGTGGGCCAAGAGAATTAGTTCTGCCAAAAATTAGTGAATAGTGGAGTTCTGGTAACTACTTCAGTCATTCAAGTAGGTCTCTGATATGAGTAATCTCCGTTTATTTCTATTTCTGACTGCAACTTCAGCCGTGATCAAAGCTATGGGAATTTCCAACATTTTCTAGTTTCGCTCAGTTTCTCGTGAAATTCGAAGATTTCAAAGTTACCAGGCATGCAGGGCACTTCTGCATAAAATCATGTACAGTGAGGATGTCAAATTAAATACCTTTCAGCAGTCAATTTTCAACCATATTTTATGTGGCAACCAGTTTCAGCGTTTTACTACGCCATCTTCAGGCCCCTGACAGACGTGTAGGAAGAATCCACCTCGGTTGTGATCAAAACATGGGGCCAGCAATACTGGCATTAGTAGATGGACGTACAAACACATGCACAATGAGTTCGGACAAGCATTTTACTACATCTTGTACTCTGGACTTATTCTGTGACACAGTAGTTACCTGCGTGTTCACTGTGAGTTGTAATGTCACTCCTATGTAGGTGAGCGAATTTGGCCAACTAAACATGGCAGCAGGTAAGGTGAATTTGCTTGTGCGAGTCGAGGGCTCAGGGCGCAGCATGGCCATCTTGGCCAAATCGCCGCGCCAGGCAAGCTGCAGCAGCTGCTCCAGGCTGTCCCACGTGCAAAGGAGACAGTGTGTCTGGATGTGGGTAATTCCCAGTACAGGGAATGTGGACGACGCGTCGATCGCTTAACAGGGCACGCTATGCTCCAGCAATGACGAAGTCTCAAACAAGCTGAAAGAAGTCTTCATATAGTTCTTTGAAATTCGACAGTAAATCACAGTCAAATACACTACTGGCCATTAAAATTGCTGCACCAATAAGAAATGCAGATGATAAACGGGTATTCATTGGACAAATATATTGTACCAGAACTGACATGTGTTTACATTTTCACGCAATTTGGGTGCATAGATCCTAGAAATCAGTACCCAGAACAACCACCTCTGGCCGTAATAACGGTCTTGATACGCCTGGGCATTGAGTCAGACAGAGCTTGGATGGCGTGTACAGGTACAGCTGCCCATGCAGCTTCAACACGATACCACAGTTCATCAAGAGTAGTGACTGACGTATTGTGACGAGCCAGTTGCTCGGCCACCATTGACCAGAAGTTTCCACTTGGTGAGATATCTGGAGAATGCGCTGGCCAGAGCAGCAGTCGAACATTTTCTGTATCCAGAAAGGCCCGTACAGGACCTGCAACTTGCGGTCGTGCATTATCCTGCTGAAATGTAGGGTTTCGCAGGGATCGAATGAAGGGTAGAGCCACGGGACGTAACACATCTGAAATGTAACGTCCACTGTTCAAAGTGCCGTCAATGCGAACAAGAGGTGACCGAGACGTGTAACCAGTGGCACTCCATACCATCACGCCGGGCGATACGCCAGTATGGCGATGACGAATACGCGCTTCCAATGTGCGTTCACCGCGATGTCGCCAAACACGGATGCGACCATCATGATGCTGTAGACAGAACCTGGATTCATCCGAAAAAATGACGTTTTGCCATTCGTGCACCCAGCTTAGTCGTTGAGTACACCATCGCCGGCGCTCCTGTCTGTGATGCAGCGTCAAGGGCAACCGCAGCCGTGGTCTCCGAGCTGGTAGTCCATGCTGCTGCAAAAGTTGTTGAACTGATCTTGCAGATGGTTGTTGTCTTGAAAACGTCCCCATCTGTGGACTCAGGGATCGAGACGTAGCTGCACGATCTGTTACATCCATGCGGATAAGATGCCTGTCATCTCGACTGCTAGTGACACGAGGCCGTTGGGCTCCAGCACAGCGTTCCGTATTACCCTCCTGAACCCACCGATTCCATATTCTGCTAACAGTCATTGGATCTCGAGCAGCGCGAGCAGTAATGTCGCGATACGATAAACCGCAATCGCGATAGGCTACAATCGGAGATTTATCAAAGTCGGATACGTGATGGTACGCATTTCTCCTCCTTACACGAGGCATCACAACAACGTTTCACCAGGCAACGCCGGTCAAGTGCTGTTAGTGTATGAGAAATCGGTTGGAAACTTTCCTCATGCCAGCACGTTGTAGGTGTCGCCACCGGCGCCAACCTTGTGTGAATGCTCTGAAAAGCTAATCATTTGCATATCACAGCATCTTCTTCCTGTCGGTTAAATTTCGCGTCTGTAGTATTTCATCTTCGTGGTGTAGCAATTTTAATGGCCAGTAGTGTACTAAAGCAAATCGGAACACAGCTGCGATCGCAGTAACTGAGATGCATCGAATGACGCAACAATATTATCGATATCTTCAATATTACAGAAATTAATATTTTATAGTGACTAAACATTTACACAATTAATCTCCGAATTAACAACTTTCAAACGCTTCAAGCGATTTCAACAAACGATATCTCAGATGATAGCAGTGTAGGAAGCTATCGCTCCTGAAAGATAGTCTATCTATTTTATTTATTGACTTTTTGCACAAATGTCTGTCAGACAGTTGTATTCTCCACAGTAATACAGTAGATGAACGCAAGATGAATACCTCATACCTAGTCTTACTTATGTATAATATTTACTTAATGAATATTTTATTGTTTATCAATTACAGTTATTAATAGGAAATCACAGTAATTTAGAAAGTGACCAGTTGTTTCTGATTAGTTGACACCACTATTAAAAAAGAGTGTCAAAAGACACTTACTTATGTCAAGCAGACGTAAATAATTGTTGAAACAATATTTAACAACAATTCGTTGTATTTAATGTGAATGCGCTTATGTAAATATACTAGTTTATTTACTAATGAAAAGCACCGTTATTTGTAATTATTATGAATGATCTGATTGTGACTGAATGTTTAAAATATTTCTTTATTTAAATATTGTTGTAAGGGTTTAGTGTTGGAAGTGATCAATTTGAGTCAAATCATGTAGTTGACAAATGTAGAGAAATACTTTTCGAGTGAACAGCTCAAGGAAGCGATTCTGGCTACTTTACATACACATCTCTTCCCCTACAATGGAAGATCACGAAATATTGACGCCATTCAGTAACTGTACTGATACAAGGATGTGTGACTTTGTAATCCTAGAATTGTTGAAAGACAGCTCAAATATCTCAAGCACTTTAAAAAGCTGCAGGGCCCGACGGAGTCCGCCAGTTTCTACAAAGAATTTTCGACCGAACTAGCCCCCCCCCCCTCAGCCCCCCCACCCCCCACATGTTTTTGATGCTGCCAGAGAAGTTGAAAATCTAGTTCACTTCTTCTACGAGAGTAAAGAAGAGGAGTGGCCGAGCGCCCGGCGGTTCTAGGCGCTTCAGTCTGGAACCGCGCGACCGCTACGGTCGCAGGTTTCTAATCTTGCCTTGGGCATGGATGTGTGTGATGTCCTTAGGTTAGTTAGGTTTAAGTAGTTCTAAGTTCTAGGGGACTGATGACCTCAGATGTTAAGTCCCATAGTGCTCAGAGCCATTTTATCCATTTTGAACAGAAGAAGAAGAAGAAGAAGAAGGAGACTGATACTTATCGCGCAGAAGAAAGACCTGCTTGAACTGTAAAGTTGTCTGCGAATGGTATCACTCAGACATAACGTCCTGTGTGATAAGCTATGTAATTAAGCTGGAGGTGTGAAGAGCCCTTACGAGAGTGTAGATATTGGGCGCTGCCGCGAGTGGGACTTCACATGACAGCAAGACTACTCCCAGTAAGGGACGTAAGGAACATTTTACACCTACATCACTACAAGAAACGGCTCCTGTATCGTTTCAGTATTTTGTCAATGCCACTTAAAACCCCTCTAGGCGCACTAAATTGCTTACAGTGATTAATAGCATGGAACCTGGAAGCAGAGCCGTGAGAAGTGGTTGGGCTAGGACAAAGGCTGTAGAGAGGCCCACGTGCGGCTGCATACCCGTGGTCGGCACGTGGTCGCCACAGCGCCTGGCACCCTGCCCACAAGCTTCCTCCAGCGCTCCAGCACTCCGCCTCCAGACCTGCCTCTTCAGGCTCGGTGATATGAGCGCGCAGCGTAATCGTCTAGCTGGCTCCAGACCTTCTACGACCACCTGCCGTCGTGGGCGATGAAATAGCTGGCCTTCACTGCAGTGAAGTGCCAAACACTTGTTGTCAAGGGATGCGCAAACAGAAACTTACTCCTGGCGGAGATCGCAGCTCAACAATTAAGATGGCTCTAACGACAGAGAGCTAATTGGGCAAGAAATCTAAAATTTCTTTGAACGTTTTGGGTAAGCCCGAGCTCCACCACCAAATTTCGGAGGTAGTTTAGGGCTATTTCGGTACAAGAGATCCATGGTGGCCCTCTACAGAGTAGTAATGTAATTGCGATTTATAACGTTTGTTGTTACAGTTACTTTTTCAGTGGGAAATGATAACTTTTTCCACGCTGCGTATATAGTACAGTATGTAACAAAAGCGGAACTGTTCCCTTACAGGTATTGTTCAAAAATATCGACGACCATGAGCACAGTAGAGTGTACAGCGACTGTTAACGTACACCTGATATTGCCGGGAAAACGAACCCGAGACGTTGCTGAGCAGTACAGATGCAAATTTGTGAGGGAAGAGTGAAGTGAGCGTTACTGTTGTCAACAGCAAGTAACGTGGGTTATTGGAAAGAGTTTGTTACCAGACATCCCGTCGACATTTGTACTGTTGTGCAGATACTTTAATGCGGTAAATAAAGATTAACGTGGGCAGGAAATGAAATTAAATACAATTACTCTACAACGAGTGACCGAAGACCATGGGTCATTTATACCAAAATATTAAAAGAAACATGTCTGAACAATGTTTGAAATTTAATAGGTGACATTCTGGTACTCTCTGTATAACTGAAGACCATTATGGGGCGATCTATTACAAAGACAGTTATTAATTAAACTAATAACATTCAGAAAGGGATTACTGTTGTGTTTTGTGAAGACATATGAGGGATGCGGAATTTAAAGCCACCGGGAGGTGTTTGCATTTCACTAGAAACAATTAATGCTGTAGGAAAAGATTTATTAAACTATATGTTCTCGAAAGATAAAAAGTCCCCAAACTGGAACAAGCCTTTAATTTCCATTTTTACCAGAAAGCAGAGATACGAGGGAAAAAACATTGCAGGCCTATCAGCAACCGCTATGCAAGGAGATAAATATTCCCTATAAGAATTATCAGTCTCGTAGATAGTACATTATATTGGAATTTTATCAAGAAAAAGATCAAGGTGCCATTGGAAGTGGATATAGCACACTGGACGTATAGCAGGTTGTTAACAAAATTACAGAACGGAGGCTGTATACTTCCATGCAGCAGCTGCCATTAAACGACAGTACTATAGCAGGAAATTCACAAAAGACAGATTATATTATGTTATTCATGTTGGCTCAGTAACACCGCCGCTGTTTTCGGAAATATCACTAAGGAGGAAGACTGGAACCAGACAGAATATTTTTGTTTTTGTATGTCCATCCTTTTGATTGGAGTTCAGGAGTTCTACTATTGTAAGAAAACGAAACGCCTACAGCCGTCCTTATGATCGTGTCTTATGCGTAGTTACCAGTTTCAGCGCTTCAATACACCATCTTCCGTTGACAGTTGATGGTTGGAGAGACGAAATCACAGTTAAAGATAGTCTGTGTAAACCAATTATGTTGTCCACTGATGCATCGTATATATGGATCGTGATAACCCCTTCAGCATCAGCTAAGGCCTGAAGACGGCGCAGTGAAGCGCCAAACTGGTAGCTACACAATAAATAAGATCATAAGGACGGCTATAGCCATTTCATTTTCTTAGAATATTTTTGAGTCAGTAATTTTTAACTAGTATTGGGCCTAGATCTATTGTCAGATAGAAGTGAAGATTTCTTAAACAAATATTTACAATTTTATCGTAA
This sequence comes from Schistocerca serialis cubense, assembly GCF_023864345.2. Lineage (NCBI taxonomy): Eukaryota > Metazoa > Arthropoda > Insecta > Orthoptera > Acrididae > Schistocerca > Schistocerca serialis. The sequence goes on from NC_064641.1 coordinate 174,016,810, forward strand.
GAAGAATATGTTACGTATACATTAGCAAATAGAGACTAGGTTGCTTTTAATTAGTTATGAAGCATGGCATGACCCACTACACTGTTAAACGTACAGAGAAAAGCATAAACAAGAAATACCAGTAAGCGTCACTTTCTCATCCTACTTTATGCCAGAAGACGGAACATAAATTGTTTCACAGAAGGCCTATTGTTATTAACTGGCACCTGTTTCCTGCAGTTTCACCGAAAATGTAACCACGAAATTCTCCACATGAGGATGATGCTGTGAACCATCGAAATGGGTGATGGTGGAATAAACAAGTGACTGCCGCAGATAACATTTTTATTCATACTGACGTTATAGTACATAAAGAAAAAAAATGGTTCAAATGTCTCTAAGCACTATGGGACTTAACATCTGAGGTCATCAGTCCCCTAGACTTAGAAACTACTTAAATCTAACTAACCTAAGGTCATCACACACATCCATGCCCGAGACAGGATTCGAACCTGCGACCGTAGCGGTCGCGCGGTTCCAGACTGTAGCGCCTAGAACCGCTCGGCCACCTCGGACGTCGCACGTACACTTGGAGTTGTGGTCTGGCGTGCGATTTCACATGACAGTAGGAGCGCTCTCGTGGTTATCCTATACACTCTGACTGCAAATCTATACGTCAGTCTGGTGATTCGACCTGTTGTGCTGCCATTCATGGAGAGTGTGTAAGTAGGCTGTTTAGGTTTCCTTATTTGTAACGCCACGAAGCGCTCTGTATGAAAATCACTGGCTGTGCTGTGTGCAGTCTGTGGCTAGTTTGCATTGTTGTCTGCCATTGTAGTGTTGGGCAGCTGGATGTTAATAGCGCGTTGCGTTGCACAGTTGGAGGTGAGCCGCCAGCAGTTGTGGATGTGGGGGGAGAGATGGCGGAATTTTGAGAGCGGACGATCTGGACGTATGTCCATCAGAAAGAGTAAATTTGTAATATTGGATATCATGGACTGATATATAATCACTTTTGAACACTATTGAGGTAAATACATTGTTTGTTCTCTATGAAAATCTTTCATTTGCTAAATTTGCCTATCAGAAGTTAGTGACTTCAGTAGTTTGAATCTTTTATTTAGCTGGCAGTAGTGGCGCTCGCTGTATTGCAGTAGTTCGAGTAACGAAGATTTTTGTGAGGTAAGCGATTTGTGAAACTTACAGGTTAATGTTAGTCAGGGCCATTCTTTTGTAGGGATTTTTGAAAGTCAGATTGCGTTGCGCTAAAAATATTGTGCGTCAGTTTAGTGTTGATCAGAATAAGTAAAGAGAGTAATGTCTGAGTACAGCTGTTTGAAAATCAAATAATGTAAGGCGTTTATCAGCACAGTAATTCATTAATTTTTCTAAGGGGACGTTTCAAGTGTTACGGGGCTGTTTTCCAACGGGATAATTCTCGCCCACATACGGGTTTTGTAACCCAACATGTTCTACAGATCGTCGACATGTTACCTTGGCCTGCTCCATCACCAGATCCCTCTACAATCGAGCACACAATATGGGACATTATCGAACGATAACTCCAGCATCATCCACAAACAGCATTAACGGCCCCTGTATTAACCGCCGAAGTGCTACAGGCATGGGACTTTGTCCCACAAACTGACATCCAGCAGCTGTACAACACAATACATGCTCGTTTGCGAACTCGCATTCAACATTCTGGCGGTTAAACCGGTTATTAATGCACCAGAATTTCACATTTGCAGTGGCTTATCTCGCACTTACACTAACCTGTGATCTTGCAGTGTTAATCACTTAAAAATGTTACCTAAACAAACGTATTCCCGAAATTTCATTACAATTATTTTTGGTATTGCGCTCTTTTTCCGCCAGTGCGTTACGAATTGCCAGTTAAAAGCCCTGAAACTCATCATCTACATCTACGTCTACATCCATACTCCGCAAGCCACCTCACGGTGCGTGGCGGAGGGTACCTTGAGTACCTTTATCGGTTCTCCCTTCTATTCCAGTCTCGTATTGTTCGTGGAAAGAAAGATTGTCGATACGCCTCTGTGTGGGCTCTAATCTCCCTGATTTTATCCTCATGGTCTCTTCGCGAGATATACGTAGGAGGGAGCAATATACTGCTTGACTCCTCGGTGAAGGTATGTTCTCGAAACTTCAACAAAAGCCCGTACCGAGCTACTGAGCGTCTCTACTACAGAGTCTTTCACTGGAGTTTATCTATCATCTCCGTAACGCTTTCGCGATTACTAAATGATCCTGTAACGAAGCGCGCTGCTCTCAGAACTTTCTAAATCAAGCTCAGGATGAATACGCAGTAAGGCCTGTGTCGAAGAAATGCACGAAGTGCCAAAACACATTCGGGGAAAATAAGAAACTAACGTGACCCATAGCACAAAGAAATGAGTTGGCTAAGTTACATTGTTTTCCACCGGCAATCATTCTGTATGATTGCTATTCACTCTCTCTCTCTCTCTCTCTCTCTCTCTCTCTCTCTTTGTTTTGTTTGTTAACCAGGCACAAGGAATGAGTTAGCTAAGTTACATTTTTTCCACCGGCCATCATTCTGCATCAGGACTATTCACTCCCTGTCTCTCTCCCATTATCTCTCTCTCTCTCTCTCTCACACACACACACACACAAACACACACATAGACACACACGACACAGACCAGAGAGAGAGAGACTTTTACGATGGAATAGGCAGTGAGAAACGGGCGAGTGGATATGTAGCGTGCAGCCCGCTGCAGTTGACCGCGCCCAGACGCCTCGCCAGGCTGCGTTCTGGTCTATTCCGGCTGCCGGGCCGTTTTTAAAGGACAGGAAGGTCCTTTACCGTCCGGAATGGGCGCAGCCCGCCGTGTCCGCGTCGCCGAGTAAAAATAGCCCTCGTAGATACACGGCTTAACACCAGCAGGCGGATCCCGGGCAGCACCCTCAATGGACATTACACCGGATCTCCCCGGGTGCGCTGCTAGATCCAATAAGCCAGAAAATACCTGTTGACCCCTTCTGTAAGCCACCAGACTTTCGACTGATCCTATGCTGTTCATTTCTTACTGTCTTGTGCAAATATTTTCATTAACGGTGAGCTTACTGGTGTCCAGCCGAGGTTTCGTAAAAAAATACAAAATATTTCGACGATGAATCCAGTCGTCTTTTTTAGGTGCTGCGAGCTTTGCTGACATGTGTACTCGCAGCCCGAACTTCGCACGGGAGCGCACCGTTAATCAATCACGCCGAGGAAAACCTGAGACAACAAGTCGTTTATTCACTAAACTACCTCACTCTGCAAGATAATCCTCATTGTTACCAACAAAATTTATGTCGATGTGGCAGACCCGTCGTCTCCGTTAAGGAGTAACTGCGCTTCGTTCGGTTTCCATTACCACTTTATCTTTTTTATATCTGCGCTGCACGCGATATACTTGCACACACACTCACCAAAATTCAAGTGTCCCGTTACATGTGCTTCTTAAGCTTGTAGCTTTTTTATGTCTTTCGGCGGCAGTTTAACTATTCAGGAATGCCCATTAACCGGTTCTTGTTCTGGCAACGGTCTCCGGTACACTTCTTATCGCGCCTTTTCTTTTCAGTTCGTACTTTATCTGCCCACTTTTTTCCTGTAGCACTAAGATTAAAATCCTTCCTCTGTCTTCTCCTACGGGTATCCGATGGTCCACATTTCACTTGAGTACAATGCTGCCTTCCAGACGCACCATTCAGCCAATTCTTCGTCATTTCCATACAAATATCCGACGTTAGCACAGCTCCTTTTTTGCCTGTGTTAATTCTTCTCCTTTCTATTACTCTTCAACGTCTTCGTCTGTGCTCTGTTAGTCCGTAAGTGAAGAAATGCTCATTATCATTATATGCTGCTTCTACTAAGTAATGCTTCATTGACGAGTAGTTTCGGTGGTAAGTACTATTTTTAAGTCGACTTAAAAATAATAATAATAAAAACATTTGGCAGGACAAGTTAACACATAAAAATGTCACCACTAAGTTAACATTTGTGTTCATCGAGAAAATCTGCATCAAATCCTTCTGTGCTACTAACAGCCGGCCGGTGTGGGCGAGTGGTTCTAGGCGCTTCAGTCTGGAACCGCGTGGCCGCTACGGTCGCAGGTTCGAATCCTGCCTTGGGCATGGATGTGTGTGATGTCCTTAGGTTAGTTAGGTTTAAGTAGTTCTAAGTGATAGGGGACTGATGACCTCAGTCCCATAGTTCTCAGAGCCATTTTTTTTTACTAAAATATGTACTCGACATCGCAACAGTACAGATGGTTTTGATGCAATATTCTTGATTAAAGCAACTGTTTACTTAGATATGACATTTTTCATGTGTTAACGTACCCTACCAAGATGTTTTTACTATTATGTATTTTTAAGTCAACTTGAAAATCGTACTTTCTACCGAAACTAGTTGCCAATAACGCATTACTCACCAAAAATCACTAAAAGTTGCTGGTGCTGGCTAGTTGAATTTCTTGAAATATATTACACCTGTGGAACTCGTTTGGAAAAAAAAATCCATTTCTTCCTTAAGTAATATTCTACGCTTAGTGTGCTGTGCATTTTGTTCCAAGGATATGTAAAAATTTAGCCCAGTGAAATCTGCACCCAGTGAAATTTGCATAATTAAAACTCTGTGAAATTTACGCCCAAAATTCCCCGAAACTACCTGCTCACGACCTACCTGGACGATCTTCATCCGCCGGCCTTTGTGGCCGAGCGGTTCTAGGCGCTACAGTCTGGAACCGCATGGCCGCTACGGTCGCAGGTTCGAATCCTGCCTCGGGCATGGATGTGTGTGATGTCCTTAGGTTAGTTACGTTTAAGTGGTTGTAAGTTCTAGGGGACTGATGACCTCAGATGTTAAGTCCCATAGTGCTCAGAGCCATTTGAACCATTTTTGAACTAACATTGTCACGTACACCTTGTAAATAGTTGTTAATTCTTATTGCATGAAAGGTGACGGAGTGTCTTTATTATCAAAACGGCGTAATGAATGATAGGCTATACAAGTAGAGGCTGGAACGCCAGTGGAAATGAAACGACAGGCGTAACTCAAGCCGTGGGTGGAAAAGCCCACACAGGTGTGTTGGTCCTGCTTAACAGAGAAAGTAGCCAAGACTCACGGTCTGAAGCGCTGTAGCGCAATACAGCGCCGGCCGGCAGGTGTTTGTGGCGGGGCCAGAAGGATAACCGGATAATACATCGGAAACTCTGAAAATCTTGGACGCAGCAGAAAGGAACCTCGGAAATCACGTAGGCTGGGTTATTTGCGAGGATATTTGCTCTGAGAAGCGTACCATTGTGTTGTGTTCCTAATTAACGGGGATAGGTATTTTCTCGCAAACTTTCCTCGTTGGAGGACAAAAGACAAAAATATGGTTGGTCGGCGTTTGGAAGGATCTGTAGAGAGGGAGGATATTCCGTGGTTTCGAGAATATGATTCGCTTTCTGCAGTTACGAGGTACGGGAGCCGAGCTTTGCTGGGAAGCCAGTGGTGGAGAGAAAGTGGTCTTCCGTTTTGAGCGCCCGTGTTTGACGGTCGGTTAGTATCAGCTTTTGTTGGTACAGACGGACTTCCTTTCTTTGCTCCCAGGAGATTTTTATAGTTAGAACGGTCAGGCACTGTACTGTTGTGAACTTGTACGATTCTGGACTTCGCCTCTGGTTAGGGAGTCGTCGTTGAGTATGCAGCGATCAGTGATAGAGAGCACTTCCCCTGTGTATGCTCATGTAGAGACTTTATCTGAATTCCGTCCTTGTGGCTGTTAGCTCGCGTTTCTTGTCTGTAGAACACAGAGAGGAGAAGACAGCATTAGATCATACTAGTCAGACGACTGCCTTCTGGCGTCCCATTGTTGTAAATAATTTTTTATTTTGTGGCTGGAGTTCTTCCATCGTCGCAGACATGTACGACAACCATCGCTCCGACGCAGTACATACCGTGATACTGCTAACTGCTTCGGCTTATTAGAGCTATAAAGCTAAACAGCTGTGATCACGTAACTTTTATTTACACTGAGGTTACCCACCACTGTAGATCATGTTTGAAAGTAGTGTCTTCTAGTGCTTGGTACGTAGATGATGTCAATCATCTCGCGTTATTTATATTACATCGCGTAGCCATACAAAGGGGCAGATTTGGGCAATTGATCAGTAATATTAGGTAGGAAATTCATTTGCGTCTCTTTACGTCCATTGGATATTGATCTATAAACATTTGTAATATATAAAAGGGGTTTTAATCTACAGTAAATGTATAAGCAGAGACAGAATTTATCATTTTGTAGTTACTAGTTCCCGTAATCATTCATTATTGTAATTTATATGTTAAAGAGCAACAAGGAAGAAATAATATAACTATTAAGAGACCCTAAGATCTGCTTCAGAGGGTAGTCAGACAGGGCCAAATCTTCGTATTCACGTTCAGTATTTTCCGTTGCGCACATTCAGTTTTACACCCGCCTGGAGTAGCATCTGTGCTAGTACCCTGTATACCCTCCTTTTTCAGCAACACAGGATTCTCCCATGGAGATGATTGTAGAGATGACTAAGGTAGCGTTGCGGAATGGCCTGCCATGTAGTTTGCACCCATTGCCTCAATTCGACCAGCTCTCCTGCCGGTCTTGTAGACAGTGCAAGATGACGTTTCATCCAGTACCAAACGTACTCAACGGGTGACAGATCTGGGGATGGTGCTGGCCAAGGTAGTTGATGCACACCTCGTATACCTTGGAGAGCACACTGGGTGCACGGGAGACTTGTGGACGTGCGTTGCCTTGTTGGAAAAGCATACGGCCTTATTTGTGCACGAATGGTAGTGCGACAGGCTGAATGATATTTTGGATGTACCATGGACTGTTCAGTGTTCTGTCTATGCTCATAAGAGGAGATGGGCCTTTGTAAGACGGCGCTCCACGCTCCATGATGCTGGGTGTTGGACGTCTGTGCTCCTGGTACCTCTGACGTGAACACTCCAGACATTGGTATGACCTGCACGACGCCACACACACACGTACTACCGTCATTGGCACCAAGGCTGAAGCGACTCTCACCACTGAAGTCTTAGTTCGTCCTTCCACGAGCGTCTCTCCTGACACCACTATAGCGGACTGCACGATATTGGAGTCACGCAGGGTCGTAGTCCTGCTCCACGGAGACGATTGCGAATGGTCCTAGTTCATACCCCCGGAGCAACACTGTCCCTAATTTGTTGTGAACTCGCTGTGTGGTCCGACACGGAACGTCGTAAAATGCAACGGTCTTGGCGTGCATCTGTACGTCGCCGTTGTCTGGGCCCAGGCTGACGGGCATGTGCACCTTCTGCTGACCACTGGCGATAAAATCGATGCACCGTGGAGACCTCTCGCTCCACTTGTAGCGCAATTATGCGGTGTGACCATCTAGCCTTCCCCAGACCCACGTCTTCCCTCAAACTCCATCAGTTACACAAATGGTTCACGTCCACTCAGCCGTGGCATGCTAAAAATGTTGCATACACAGACGGAGCTCAAGCCACAGGAAACTGGCTACCACTGGCCCTGAAGGTGAACAACTGCCGCCAATCTTGCTACATTTCGCAGCTGATAAACGCGGTTCCTGGTTTGCCAACAACGTAGTGGGTTTGATCCTCGCGTTAACTGCGTTCTAGTAGTGTCCCGTGCAAGTATGCATCCCACAGTCACTTGCGTGAAGGTGATCTTTCTTCATTTTAGAGTTCTATATCACAAGCTGATCCACACACATGGATACATTTGAGATGATAGTCTGCAACCCTGACTTACATTATTTACACTGTTTGCAGCGTATCGCACGGATAGTTGACACCTTAACAATCACTAATAATTGTACCTACAGTTATATTTCATTCATATTTCACTCCAACATCTTTTTTTTTTTTTTTTTTTTTTTTTTTTGTTTAAATGTCGGTAGAAGTAGAGTTGCTGCAATATCGCCAGTTAGAGTTTTTCCATGGCCGAGCACGGACGTTTATCTGTTCAGCCTGTTACGGCAGCTTTCCTTCATGTTGAATTGAAAAGTCACAGCAACGCAAAGAAAATTTAAGACAATATTCCACACAATTCTCAGAGTAATGAGAAAATGTAAAAAAAAAAAATGGTTCAAATGGCTCTAAGCACTATGGGACTTAAGATCTGAGATCATCAGTCCCCTAGAACTTAGAACTACTTAAACCTAAGTAACCTAAGGACACCACACACATCTATGCCCGATGAAGGATTCGAACCTGCGACCGTAGCAGCCGCGCGGTTCCGGACTGAAGCACCTAGAAATGTAAAGCAGAAGGCAGTTTGTCGGCAGGGAAACGACCTCCAGCACTGACTGTTCTTTATCCGGAAAACATCGCCGCGCTGCCGGTCACCATTCAACAAAGTCCAAAGCTCTCCTTTGTAACACTACTGTGTTGCAGAAGCTGACTGATAAGAACAAACAAATAAGGCTGTCATATTCATTACGGGTAGCAGGAAAAGATGAAATAATGTTCAAAACGTGGTTCTCAGGCGAAGCGTATTTCTACCTCACTGGAACAGTAAACAAACAAGATGTTCGTTATTGGGACAGAGACAAACCGCAAAATGCTTATGTTCATGGAAAAAAGAGGCATAGGGAAAAAGTGAACTGTGGGTACCTCCATCGAGTCATGCGCTAATTGGACCACTGTTTCTCAATGAAAGTCAACACTGACCCTTGCAAGGCAATGTCGGTAAATGACTTTGTGCCGCATCTTCTTGCCACCAGTATTCCAATGAACACACAGGGGTTTATGCCTGATGGTGCAACACATCCTACGACTATCGCTGTCTCGATTTTCTACAGATAATATTCGGCAATTGTGTGATGTCCCACACAGAGCGCCAGGTTATTCTTTTAGTCTACTTCGATTCCAAATTGAAGCCCATGTGATTTTTTTGGGGGGTGGGGGAGGATTTTGAAAGCAAAACAATTCCCTTTGACACCACAGACTATTATGGAAATATGTGCCCGGATAGTGCAATTGTCCAACGAGACAAATGAAGACTAGTGTCGCAATGTTGTAAGGAATATATGTACTCACCTTCACGAAGTTGTTCGCTACAGTGGAGCGCATATCGAACGCGTGATGAAGTGAAATGCATTTCCATGGACCAGACAATTGCGTAAAATTTGAAACTTTTCATTTCATAAATGCAGTCTTCCGACAGTATTAAATGTGTGAACTATTCATGAAATTGTTTCTCTCGATCTTCCGTTTTCATTACTCCAAACTGGCTTTGCTAGGTGAAGAATATTATGCGTCTGTCTCTCTATTTTAGTGCAGATATTCGATGTTCGATTACTTTCGATTGTAAAAATATTAGTATTACAGTTCTTATTCCCGCATCTCCAGTTCGTCTTTATACGTGAAAGCCCTCTTCTCTTTCACCTGCCAGGTGAGTTGTGCATTACGAACAGGGCGATTAGTGTACCTATGATCGACCTACACGAAATGTACTCGCAGTTGCCAATATCGATAACCGCCAGCTGTGTATTGGAATGATGATAATGAGGCGGATTTGCCGATTATCGCGAGCGTTCGCCTTACTACACTACTGGCCATTAAAATTGCTACATCAAGAAGAAATGCCAATGATAAACAGATATTCATTGGACAAATATATTATACTAGAACTGACATGTGTTTACTTATTCACACAATTTGGGTGCATAGATCCTGAGAAATCAGTACCCAGAACAACCACCTCTGGCCGTAATAACGGCCTTGATACGCCTGGGCATTGAGTCAAACAGAGCTTGGATGGCGTGTACAAGTACAGCTGCCCATTCAGATTCAACACGATACCACAGTTCATCAAGAATAGTGACTGGCGTATTGTGACGACCCAGTTGCCCGGCCACCATTGACCAGACGTTTTCAATTGGTGAGAGATCTGGAGAATGTGCTGGCCAGGGCAGCGGTCGAACATTTTCTGGATCCAGAAAGGCCCGTACATTACCTGCAACACGCGGTCGTGCACTATCCTGCTGAAATGGAGGGTTTCACAGTGATCGAATGAAGGGTAGAGCCACGGGTCGTAACACATCTGAAATGTAACGTCCACTGTTCAATGTGCCGTCAATGCGAACAAGAGGTGACCGAGACGTGTAACCAATGGCACCCTATACCATCACGCTGGGTGATACGCCAGTATGGCGATGATGAATACACGCTCACCGCGATGTCGCCAAACACGGATGCGACCATCATGATGCTGTAAACAGAACCTGGATTCATCCGAACAAATGACGTTTTGCCATTCGTGCACCCAGGTTCGTCGTTGAGTACACCATCGCAGGTGCTCCTGTCCGTGATGCAGCGTCAAGGGTAACCGCAGCCAAGGTCTCCGAGCTGATAGTCCATGCTGCTGCAAACGTCGTCGAACTGTTCGTGCAGATGGTTGTTGTCTTGCAAACGTCTCCATCTGTTGACTCAGGGATCGGGACGTGGCTGCACGATCCGTTACAGTCACGCGGATAAGATGCCTGTCATCTCGACTGCTAGTGATACGAGGCCGTTGGGATCCAGCACGGCGTTCCGTATTACCCTCCTGAACCTACCGATTCCATATTCTGCTAACAGTCATTGGATCTCGACCAACGCGAGAAGCAATTTCGCGATACGATAAACCGCAACCGCGATAGGCTACAATCCGACCTTTATCAAAGTCGGACACGTGATGGTACGCATTTCTCCTCCTTACACGAGGCATCACAATAACGTTTCACCAGGCAACGCAGGTCAACTGCTGTTTGTGTATGAGGAATCGGTTGGAAACTTTCCTCATGTCAGCATGTTGTAGGTGTCGCCACCGGCGCCAACCTTTTGTGAATGCTCCGAAAAGCTAATCATTGCCTATCACAGCATCTTCTTCCTGTCGGTTAAATTTCGTGTCTGTAGCACGTTGTCTTCGTGGTGTAGCAACTTTAATGGCCAGTAGTGTATTATAACCCCTCGACGGCCAGACTCAATGTTCCATATGTATCGTCAATCATGTGTCCACCACCTGCACTCGTACATTGATCAGACATAGGGTTGGATAGCTTAGTGATAATGGTTATTCATCTGTCTCTACAATATTCCGAAGGAGTTTTGTATCGTACTTCTTAACAACACAAGCACCTCAACATCGTATTTGCTCGACCTTTTCTGGGCGCAAATTTAACTGGGTGAAAATTTCACTTTTAAAGATATCCTTCCACTATGTCATGTGGCTATCTTATATCATGCTGGGAGGGTCTATCTCGTTTGCAAAATTTTTATTCCTCTCACAAAATACTCCGTCTCTTCCTACAACGCTTATCCCATATACGCTGAGAATTTGAGATGAAGATCTGCAATTCCGGATTACACCACTCATAAGGAGTACTTGTCTTTCTCTAACTTCCACTTCATTACTCCCACTTTGGTTGGTAGGTGTTACAGATTAGTTGTCTGTCTCTTTCCTTTAGTGTTAATATTCTACACAGATTATTGATAGCTGTTCCCTTCTTATACTGTGGAAGTCTATTCTAGCATGAAGCTGTCTGGAATGACCTCGATGTCAACGGGATGTTGAACCCTAATCTACCTTCCTTCTAGCACGAAACGCAATCTTAGAATTGCTTCTCTCAGCACCACTTCTCTTCCTGAAGCCAAGTACAAGTAGTTGTGTTCGGACGAAAATTTTGCATAACTACCCACGCAGCACGCATAGCGACCGCGCAGTGCTCCTGTACTGTTGGCGACGCAGTATGCTCAGCTGGCAAGCAAGCGGTGCTCTGCATGCGCGTGCATGTGCTCGGCTTCTGCTGGTGGGGCAGCGTGTTTGTTTACTTCTGGCGCTGGTGGGCTGGGAACGAGGGAGACGGAAGTTGCGTGCAGGGCAAACAGCCGCGCCGCGCCGAGCCCGCCGCCCGTAAACGCGAGGAAAGGGAGAGGAGAGACCCCCCAGGTGCTGAGGTGCTGCCTGCCGAATAATCCGGATAGGCCGTAGGCGATCAGATGACCACCAGGGGTCAGTCCATACTTATTCCAATAGCCGTCAGTCAGACTTTTGTAATTCAATTTTCATTACGCATTGAATTCTTCCATCGCTGCCTCTCCCCCCTCCCCCCCCCCCCCCCCCCCCTGTGTTTCCATGAACGGAAAAAGAAAAATTGTTGCTTGCGGGATCCAACCGTATTCCGAGAGAATAGCAGAATGTTCCACTTGGGCAGCTACTCAATTTATTTACTTCACAATAGTGATTTCGGCACGTGTGCCCTTTTCAAGTAACAACTCACAATGAAGTGCGTCAATACATATTATTTTTTGTAAGGACGTCTTATTGGAATCCACGGGGAGCAAGGAAGGTGCCTCCACGTGTGCATTTTACTTACATGCTTCATAGAAGAAAGTAAAATGCCGGCGCTCCCCGGAAACGTTGCCCAATCCGACAACGGCCAAACATTCTACCACCGGAAACCAATGCAATCAAAAGCCAAAAACAAAAACAGGTCCTCTTCAGGGCCAACCCTGACGATCGTCAGCCTGAACGTCGAGGGAATCACCAAGAATAAAGAGGATGTAATATCGCAACTACGCCAATCAGAAAAGTGGGACGTACTGTGCCTGCAGGAAACGCATAGAGATGAAACGGCAAACAGACCCAATATCAAAGGAATGCGCTTGGCAGTAGAAGCACCTCACAGAAGGTATGGGAGAGCAATATTTACCAGACCCGAGATGCTGCTCTCTTCCACGAGCAAGACAACCAAAAATGGTTCAAATGGCTCTGAGCACTATAGGACTCAAATGCTGAGGTCATTAGTCCCCTAGAACTTAGAACTAGTTTAACCTAACTAACCTAAGGACATCACAAACATCCGTGCCCGAGGCAGGATTCGAACCTGCGACCGTAGCGGTCTTGCGGTTCCAGACTGCAGCGCCTTTAACCGCATGGCCACTTCGGCCGGCTAGCAAGACAACCACCAACAACATTGAAGTGTAGCCATAGAGAGTGGATGATTTACAATATGCTCCGTATATAAACCCCCCGTCCAGAACATACACATTTCAACGCCAGAAAGCTTCAACAAACAAAGGACACACTTCGTTGTGGGCGACTTTAACAACCACAGCACCACCTGGGGCTTCGACGAGACAGACGCCAATGGTCAGCTGCTAGAACAATGGGCTGAGGCAAATAACCTCTCACTTCTCCACGACCCCAAGCTCCCCTGCTCCTTCTACAGCAAAATTTGGAAGCGAGGTTACAATCCCGATATTTGCTTCGTCAGCCGGAGCATCCACGACACCTGCTGCAAAAGAGTATATGATGCAATCCGAAAGACACAACATCGACCTATTGGAATCCAATTCTACTCAACAATCAAAACAACCAAAATACCTTTCCGTAGGAGATTCAACTTTAAAAAGGCTAGGTGGTCAGAATATTCCCAAGCGCTGGATGAGGAATTAGCCAGTCTGACCCCAACACCAAATAATTATCTTATCTTTGTTGAGACTTTGCGAAAGGGATCTAGACGCTATATTCCTAGGGGCTGCAGACAACACTATATCCCAGGGCTCTCAAATGCCTCAAAGGGCATCCTGGAGAAGTATCAAGTATTGTTTGCGGAAGACCCATTCAGCGACGAAACCATCACCTGCGGCACAGCTTTAATGTCAGCCCTCAGCGAGGCACGCGAGAAGAAGTGGATAGCAACCCTAGAAAGAATGGATATGTCCCACAGTAGCAAAATAGCCTGGAACCTGATTAAGAAACTGGATGGTCACCCAAGGCTAAGCAAGGCCCCGGCCAACGTAACTCCAAACCACGTGGCCAACCAACTCCTTCTAAACGGCAACTCCAAACGTCAGAAAACTAAAATCACACACCTACTGCCAACAGAAAACACCAACTTCCAGAAACCATTTACCATGAGAGAGTTGAACAATGGCATAAATACCATGAAGAATGGGAAAGCCGCTGGGGTTGATGATATTTGCGTGGAACAGATTAAAAACTTCGGCCTTGGCGCCAGGGACTGGATACTTGGACATTTTAACGTGTGCCATGAAACGATTCAAATCCAGAAACTGTGGAGGAAGTCAAAAGTGGTGGCTCTCCTTAAACCCGGGAAGGACCCATAGTCTCCGAAGAGCTATCGACCCATAACCCCTCTATGCCACCTGTTTAAGCTCTATGAAAGATTGATCCCCAACAGAATAGAGAAGATCGTTGACTCGAAGCTAATTCCACACCAAGCAGGTTTTAGACCCGGAAAGTCCTGTACCAGTCAAATTCTGGCATTGACGGAACATATCGAGGATGGGTTTGAGAATAAACTAATCAACGGACTGGCACTAGTCGACCTACTTTCCACCTATGATACAGTAGATCACCGGACACTACTGCATAAAACCTACGAGACCCTGAAAGACTACCACCTAGTCAAGATAATCGATTCCCTGCTCCAAAATAGACAGTTCTTCGTAATGCTTGAGGGGAAAAAGAGTCGATGGCGGAATCAGAAAAATGGTATCGCCCAAGGGAGCGTGTTGGCGCCAATCCTATTCAACATATACACAAATGACCAACCAACTCCAGACAAAACCAAAACTTTTGTATATGCAGACGACTTGGCAACAACAGTTCAAGGCAACAGGTTTGAAGCCATCGAGGAGAAACTAGAAACCGCCCTTTCTACAATGTCAACCTACTACAAAAAGAATTCTCTAAAACCTAATCCCTCCGAAACTCAATTGAGTGCATTCCATCTGAACGCGAGGCAGGCAAAGTACAGGCTCAATGTTACCTGGGATGGGACATTACTAGAACACAGATACTCCCACCAACCTTGGCTTCGTGCTGGACAAAACATTGACATACAAATATCATTGCGAAAAAACACGCAAAAAGTAGAAGCACGAAATTCCCTAATAAGAAAGCTGTCCAATAGCAAATGGGATGCCAAACCTACCGTGGTCAGAACTTCAGCCCAAGCTTTGTGCTTCTCAACTGCCGAATATGCCTGCCCGGTATGGTGCAGATCCGCCCACGCAGAAAAGGTAGATATTAGCTTGAATGAAACATGCAGGATAGTGACAGGATGCATGGAACCAACCCCTATAGAAAATCTTCACAGGGCCGCAGGTTTCACAAACCCTGACTCACGTAGGAAAGCCCATGAACATACCGAGAAGCTAAAACAAACCTTTGATGCCCGTCACTTAATATTTGGCCTAGAGTGTGGCCCCAGCAGACTCAAATCCAGACGCCGTTTCCTAAGTTGCGCCTTAGATGAGCCCCCCATCTACTATCCACTAAGAGAGCACCCACCATGCGGCGTTTCTGGTGATTGGAAAACCTGGAGAAGGCTTAACCGTATCAGAACTGGGGTGGCTCCTGTGAAATCTAATCTGATCAAATGGGGTTTGTTGGACGAAAATGACGACAAATGCGACTGCGGCATTCGACAGGACAAGGAACATCTTCTACAATGCCCTGCCTGCCCCCACAGATGCACCCTCGACGATCTATGGCTGGCTAAAGAAGAATCATTGGGCATTGTCCAATACTGGGCAAACAAATTGTAGTTCCAGGACACGAAAAAGTAAAGTAAGTATTGGAATCCACACATTTCCCACATATTTCACTTCATCTGCTTGAAAAAGAAAAAAAAAAAGGAATTATTACATTTCTAGCCATTAAAATTCCAACATCATTAAGGCAGCATGGTAAATACATCATAGGGCATGAAGTGACTTCATGTTTCAATACGCTCCGTCGTCTTCTTGTTCAGAATTCGCCTATGATATTTGGTTATCAGAAGAGCGTGTTGTGCCTAGAGTTGTATAACTGCCGTAGGCTATCGTAGGCTTACTACTACGGTAGTTTCCCTAGTAGCCTTGGTCAGTTAATGTCGTACCCACATTACCTGTACGTTAGGTATGTTTCATACCAAACGGGAGTTATAACGACCGCTTCCTTTACGTGTGCGTTCGGCTTCTTACAAGATTCCCCTAAAAACAAGAAATGAGCCGTTTAGAAACTGAGCAGAATATGTGAAGGACTGAGTACACTACAAAACATTTTTGTTCTACATCGTTATCTTCCTGTCTATTAGTTAAAAGTAAACAGTATTTCTATTAAAATTGAAACTGTCATTGTTTATTTCAGGTTTTATACAGAATTGTTGATTTGTAATGTGACGCAGAGGGATGCTATAGTAAAAATAAAGAAAACGATATAGATCTATCATATAGCGCTAGAATACGCAATTTCTTCAAGAAAAACGTAAAATAATCAAGGAAAACACGAAACAAAGCTACGAGTATATCAAACATCGCTTCAGTACTTCGTCGAATTTATACGAAACATGTTTCAGTTATTGATAAACAACTTTGACATTTGTCAATAATAACAGGAAAGTCTTGCTTTTGTCATGATGAAGAACGTTCGATTCAGTACAAAATAACAATAATAATGTATATAATATTTATGTTTGAGCATATAAACTGTACTTGCGTCAAAAGTAATTGTTTTGGCTACAGCTGCGCGGTCAACTAATTTTTATTACTTATAAAATGGAATTCATATTCTGTAAGCATATAAGATACACAGTGGACCTACACTGAATGATGTGCGGTTCTAATTATATGCAAAACAAACAACCAAACAAAAACAGAAAAATAAAAAGGAAATTGTCGGCTGCCAGTTTCTCTCTTATACATTCATTTACGTTTCTTTCCGTAGTAATACTAGCAATACTACTGGTGATCTTACCATTTTTTTCGTTATTTATGTAGAGTACCAAATTTACCGAACCGCAGTTTTGGTAGAGCGCGCCGGCCGGTGTGGCCGAGCGGTTCTAGGCGCCACAGTCTGGAACCGCGCGACCGCTACGGTCACAGGTTCGAATCCTGCCTCGGGCGTGGATATGTGTGATGTCAGGTTATTTAGGTTTAAGTAGTTCTACACTCCTGGAAATGGAAAAAAGAACACATTGACACCGGTGTGTCAGACCCACCATACTTGCTCCGGACACTGCGAGAGGGCTGTACAAGCAATGATCACACGCACGGCACAGCGGACACACCAGGAACCGCGGTGTTGGCCGTCGAATGGCGCTAGCTGCGCAGCATTTGTGCACCGCCGCCGTCAGTGTCAGCCAGTTTGCCGTGGCATACGGAGCTCCATCGCAGTCTTTAACACTGGTAGCATGCCGCGACAGCGTGGACGTGAACCGTATGTGCAGTTGACGGACTTTGAGCGAGGGCGTATAGTGGGCATGCGGGAGGCCGGGTGGACGTACCGCCGAATTGCTCAACACGTGGGGCGTGAGGTCTCCACAGTACATCGATGTTGTCGCCAGTGGTCGGCGGAAGGTGCACGTGCCCGTCGACCTGGGACCGGACCGCAGCGACGCACGGATGCACGGATGGTGTGGGGAGCGATCTCCTACACTGGCCGTACACCACTGGTGATCGTCGAGGGGACACTGAATAGTGCACGGTACATCCAAACCGTCATCGAACCCATCGTTCTACCATTCCTAGACCGGCAAGGGAACTTGCTGTTCCAACAGGACAATGCACGTCCGCATGTATCCCGTGCCACCCAACGTGCTCTAGAAGGTGTAAGTCAACTACCCTGGCCAGCAAGATCTCCGGATCTGTCCCCCATTGAGCATGTTTGGGACTGGATGAAGCGTCGTCTCACGCGGTCTGCACGTCCAGCACGAACGCTGGTCCAACTGAGGCGCCAGGTGGAAATGGCATGGCAAGCCGTTCCACAGGACTACATCCAGCATCTCTACGATCGTCTCCATGGGAGAATAGCAGCCTGCATTGCTGCGGAAGGTGGATATACACTGTACTAGTGACGACATTGTGCCTGCTCTGTTGCCTGTGTCTATGTGCCTGTGGTTCTGTCAGTGTGATCATGTGATGTATCTGACCCCAGGAATGTGTCAATAAAGTTTCCCCTTCCTGGGACAATGAATTCACGGTGTTCTTATTTCAATTTCCAGGAGTGTAAGTTCTCGGGGACTGATGACCTCAGAAGTGAAGTCCCATAGTGCTCAGAGCCATTTGACCCATTTTGGTAGAGCGCAACTCTAGTTGTGCCGCACGTAAGGAACCAAGACATCCACCGACAGAGGCAGGATTGTGACGTGTCGAGACTGTTCATCTTCCTGAGAAGTTCCTGCTCGCATTTGTCAGGATCCCACGACTTTCATGGAATATGGAATCGATGGGTTCAGGAGCACGTCACTTGACTTGGAACACTTGTGCTAAGGTACACTTCTGAGCAGAGACCTTTCCGAGGAGGCTGGGGCTCTTGCTAGAATAAACAGCTTCTCGCAGATCGCTTACAGGCAAACTAAGAATTTGTTCCCTGTCTAGCAGTAAAGCACAGCGTCCTGTAACCTACGAGATGTGTTACTAGGTATTAGTTTTCATACATATTCAAAGATTGAAAAAATTGCGACCAGTCACTTTTTTATTATAATATACGAGGATTGTCCAGAAAGTAAGTTCCATCAGTCACTAAAAGGAAACCACAGTGAAAATCACAAACATTTTATTTGCAAGAGTTAGCTACACTTTCCAGAAATTTCTCTAGATAATCGTCACTCCGACTTAGGCATTTGTCGGACAGTTATACCAAATTTCCAACACCATCGTCACAGAAGGCAGCCGCCTGTGCTTTCCAATAATTCTCTACACTGCTCTATAGCGCGTAGCCTGCGCCCAAATGTTGTATTCGTATCCAGCGTTTCATGTGAACACAGATGATACTCAGGACGAGCCAATTAGGGCTGTGTTGTGGGTGATCGAACACTTCCCATCGAAAAGGCTGCAGGAGCGTTTTCACTGCTCCTGCAGAGTGCGGCTGAGAATTGCCATGAAGAAGGAAGTGCGTGGCAGTTATGTTTGATGGGCTGCATTCATTAAGGCAAAGCCTCTCAGCGGGCCCTCCTACTTGGCGGGAGACATCGTTGTTCTAGGCACCTTTAATCGCTCACAGTGCGCTCACAACTGAAAAGGGCGTCGTGATGCGATCGACGGTCGTACTACAGACACTATCCAACACATCTATGCAAAACGTCTTCAGGTTTTCACTGTGGTGTCCATTTCACGACCGATCGGATCTTACTTTCTGGACAACCCTCGTACTTTGCCGTTACCAGTCCAGGCTGGTTTGTCTGTCTTCAGGAGAGGTCTAGGTTAGGCTGGTCTGTCTTCAGAAGAGCTCTAGGTTAGACTGGAATTAGATACTTTGACTGTGAGCTGGAGAAATCAACTTACGTGAAAACCAAAAGTGTGGTTGAGGTGTCAGACTTAGCCCGAGGTCTATCGTAGGTTGGAATGAAACAGTTGTTAAGCCATTGAGACCTGCTGGTCAAGGAAGGCAGCATTCGGTTACGGTTGTGTATGGGGCTGTAATCAGTTACTATTGGTTGCCTTTTCTTTTAATCACACACAAATTATTTAAAATCAACAACAAACCAAAATAATGGCAATAATTTCAGATTTGTTTCACGGCTGAAGGCCTTTACGGCAATAAATTAAGAACTGATTGAACTTGCTGCAACTTACAATTGCAGTTATTAAAATATAAAAGGCAAGTGACCAAGGTCTTAAAGCTCGCTGCAAAAATACAATTGCCAAATAAATTTTAAGACACGTAACGACATTTACGGCTGAAGGCCTTAATGGCAATAAATTAGGAATTGTTTAAGTTGTTGCAACTTACAAACTACAGTTATCAAAACATTGAAAACAAATCACCAAGGTCTTAAAGGTTAACTGCTAAAATACAATTGCCACATTAGAATTTTAAACAAGTAGCGACAGTCACGGCTGACGGCCTTTAACGCCAAGAGTAGCAATTATTAAAAAAAATTAACAAACATACTGTCAATAGCAAGGGAACAGCAAAAGTTAATTTAAAAGACTGGCAACTAATCACCAAACAGGTGAGACAAAATGATAGTAAACTAGGTAGAATAACTGTTTAAACTTGCTGTATCGTCAAGAATGGCAATTATATTAAAAAATTTAGAAACATACAATAAAATAGCAAATATAATAACAAGGTTAATTCAAAAGAACAAGCAACTGATCACCAAACAGGTGAGACAAATGATGGTAACTTGGTAACACAATAATAAAATAATAACACAATAATAAAACACAAGGGCTAGTCACAGACGGCGCTCCAGGAATCGACCTCTGAATAGGTCAGGCCAAAAACACTTTCGCGAGCGATGAGAAAGGCAGCCAAGATTTGCATTCACTTCACAAGATGGTAACTCAAACTAATGGCAGTCTTACGAATGGCTAATGATAATCTGCTGAAGCTACCTAACGTCCGATAACCAAAGCCACAATGAAACACCACGCTAAATACGGAACCGGCGGTCAGCACTACGTCCTCAGAATGCTGTGTTTAGAGCGTCCAAAGGGATAAAGTAACCACTACTACCAGAGTAGAAGAAACACCAACCGTCCTCCAGGTCAGGTCACTGGGGCGTTAGTGGCCACCAGGCAGGAAAGATACACTGGTTGAATTTAACAAATAGTAACACATAGAATGCAGCAATTACCAACAAGAAGTCAAGGAAAGCTCATTAGATCCGCCTTCCCTAAACAGTCCACTCGCTGCTCTTCGTCTCGGCGACACTGCGAGCAGCAACACGAACCCATTCACTGGAGAATCGCGAGATCTCACAATGGTGCACGTTTCACTGCTAGGATTAAAAACCACTCAACTTAAAGCTTGTTGGATCCGGTTGACGACTAGGTCGTGTACCCTCGCGACCACAGCCCTCTTGGCTACTCCGGAGCCCCCAAGTGAGCTACTCCCTCACACGACCCGGAAGAACAACTGCATGACCCCAAAGATAGGGCCACAGTTACTACATATCGATAACGCCGCTACTGCCACTAGCGGACAGGCAACGCTCTTATCGTACACATCCAGGTTCTGTGAACAGCATCATGATGGACCTTGTGGCTGTATCCAAAGGCGCATCTGGCTTGCAACATCCCTGGTAGTGGGTGTACAGCGAGCGATGTTTTTATGCCGTCGGAGGAGAGCAAACATTGTCCGGGCGAGCTAAACGCCGCCACGTCGGCAGCGGGTGGCTCAGTGACTCAGTAACGGGGGCATTCAGACTGTTTCTGTTAAGTGATTGCATGGAGCAAGGGGGTGACAAGTTTTCGGTGGTATGCTTGCGCGGCAGGTACTTTTGGAACTATAGTCAGTGCTGGTCTGAGACGTCCGTTGTCGTAATTTGGCCAGTGAAGATCACCCTGTGGAAAACTTATTCCGACGGGGATGCTGAACATTTACTCGTGTTCGGCATTAATCTAGATGAAACCTGGGTCAGCAGTGGTGGCGGATCTGCTACCTGTCAGTCAGATCTGATCGTTGAGCACAAGGGCTGCCTGTGATATACATACTGAACGACAGTTAAGCTGTGGAAACTCCCGCTTGCTTGCAGTCTCTGTTATTTGGGCTGTTGTTGATTTGTATACCGATACCCCAAAATTACGCTGAGCGTGTATTCTTCGTTTTAACGGTTGTTATATTGTTATGTGATCTTGTCTTCTGTGTTGCTTGCTGTCCTGGTTATCGAATTTTGACAGAAGCACAGTAACATTACCGAACTACTTACGTCAGGTTGTCTATTAGGTGGTTTCCTAGCGACTGTTTATAACTGATCTTGCGGTATCGGTGGAGCCGCTTGGCAACGTCCTGTCATGTTGCCTTAGGAGCCCGTTCAACATTGTAAACATTACTAGTGTGGTAGCTAAATTTTATTTAAGGTCGCTTATCTTACCTTGAGAGTACGATAAGTTCTTTTAACTTCATGTTGCTCTACGTACGTACATTTTAGTAATTCTTAAGATTGTTCATTTGTTTTTCGTGTTTCTGTCTATTTATGTTGTGTATTCATGGGCCCCGGAACCATGGCCAGCATAATATAAATAACGCCTCAACTGAATCAGACTGTCCTCCTGCAACGGAAAAAGTTTTATCCTACCTGGAAGTGTACTAACGGGGTTAAGCTATGAAACTAGTGTGGCTGGTGAGCTGTTTTTAGTGTTCCGTTTGTCTCGTGCAAAAAAATTATTTTGCTTGTTTAAATATAGTGATTTGCTCCAAATTTTAAGAGACTTATTCTGGCCCAATGTCCTACACCACACACCACCTCTCTACCGTTTTCCGTTTCCGGGGGTTTCGAGAAAAAAACGAACGTTGCTAAATTACATTCGTCATCGTCATACAGCACACTTCTGGGGTGCTGCTACTGGATGCCTCTAGGTAGTTTAATGCAAACAGTAGCCGTTACATTCTGACTTGTTAATGCCGGTAGCTGTCTCCTTTTTTCGAAAGGACTTTGACATTGTCTTTTAACAGGACAGCGGAAGATCGCACGTGGCCCCTGCTGCCCTTACCTACGTTGACACAGGGTTGTTCAACGCCATGGACAGCACGTTCAACAGGTCTCTCAACCATGGTCATAATTTACTCATGTGTTGCCAACAGACTGGCACGTCGTGCCAGCCGTTATGATCGATGTACTCTCACGTACTGAGTTGAAGGAGCATGGAATGACATATTTGCATCTTTCAAACCAAGATCAGTCCAATTCGGTGCCCAGCAAGACTACAGCATGTCTTGCTACACGAGGAGGGAGATCTATTAAGTTTCGCGCAGCCATCTGGAAATTTAATCATGTAGTCATTCAACTATACTGTACACGCACAACAAAAATTCAGTGTTGTGTAATTATTCCCCGTGTTGTAATTTCATCAGATCAACTACTAATTCTTCCTACTATAAAAAAGAGAATAAATCTTTTTTATTGTTATTCGAATGAAGTGAAGTATGTAACTTTAACTGGACATGAGAACGATATGTTCGTAACAGTAAAGAATATGTACTGCCGCACTACGAGTTAACACTCGAGAATGGCACACATACTGAAATCGCGATTGCGAAATACTAAATCCAGTAATAGTCCTGTCGGAACATATTTATAAGAAAAGGGGGCACAAAAGTTCCGGTTTATCGTCACGATGACGACAGGTCATCAGAGATGGGGCACTTGCTTGCATTGGAGAAGGGCAGAGAAGGATATCAGCCGTATTCTTTCCAGAGGAAACATCGTGGAATATGCTTTAAAAGATATTAAGGAAATCGTGTCCACTATAGATCTGTCTGAATGACTGATGTGTAGCTACTGCTTGCTGCAACGAAGCGAGTACAGTTACAGATTCAAAATACTGGGCAGACAGAGTACTAAACTGCATTTATTGTGTGCAAAATCCCGTTTTCTCTTCATCCGACATGAGGTGTTCCCTTATTTTAATTTTAAATCAAGTGCTTACACACAAGAATATTTACGTTCTACCAAAGTTAGGGTTCGAAAGTTTTGGTGCATTACATAAATGACGTAAGAAATGGTACGATTACCGGTAGTATTGGTAATATTGCTAAGGAAAGAAAGACAAATGAATGTGTGAAGGAGAAACTGGGAATCGACGACTCGCTTTGTTTCTTCTATGTTTGATTGTTTGTTTTGCACATAATTAGAAGCGCACATCGTTCATTGTTAGTTCAGTGTGATTGCATTTTATAAGTAATAAAAATTTGTTGATCGCGTACCTTCTGCGCTTTTATGTAACCAAAGCAGTTACTTTTGATGCAAGTACAATTTACATGCACAAACATAGAAGAATCTGCATAATTATTACTGTTACTTTGTACTCAATAGAACGTTCTTACCATTACCAAAGGCAAGAGTTTCCTGCTATTAATTACTAGTGCGAAAGTTGTTTATCACTATAAGAAACCTATTTTATGTAAGCTCAGCAAGTTTATCACTGTAATAAACCTATTTCATATAAGCTCAGCAACGTGTTGAAACTACTTTTGGTATATTTTTGTTTCGCATTTTTTTATATTTTACGTTTTTATCAAAAATTTTCGAATAGAAGCTGAATTGCTGAATTTACTATGAAACGAAATTACAATACCACGCAGAAAGAATTTAAAGATTTAGTTGGCAATGAAAGAGCCAGAAATTACAGCGATCTACAGACGGGATTCACTGTTCTCTGCATTAAGAAACACTTTGTGTTAAATTTTGTAGGCAGAGAGAGCGCATGAAGAAATTGGTGGTACAAACAGCAAAGTTTCTGGCGTCGCACGCGTTATACCGCTGTCAGTTGCAACAGTTTTCGAAGAAAATGAATGAAGAGTATGTAGACTTTATATGTTGTTGTTGTTGTGGTCTTCAGTCCTGAGACTGGTTTGATGCAGCCTTCCACGCTACTCTATCCCGTGCAAGCTTCCTCATCTCCCAGTACCTACTGCAACCTACATCCTTCTGAATCTGCTTAGTGTATTCATCTCTTGGTCTCCCTCTACGATTTTTACCCTCCACGCTGCCCTCCAATGCTAAATTTGTGATCCCTTGATGGCTCAAAACATGTCCGTGTCCTACCAACCGATTCTTCTTCTAGTCAAGTTGTGCCACAAACTTCTCTTCTCCCCAATCTTATTCAATACCTCCTCATTAGTTACGTGATCTACCCACCTTATCTTCAGCATTCTTCTGTAGCACCACATTTCGAAAGCTTCTATTCTCTTCTTGTCCAAACTGGTTATCGTCCATGTTTCACTTTCATACATGGCTACATTCCATACAAATACTTTCAGAAACGACTTCCTGACACTTAAATCTATACTCGATGTTAACAAATTTCTCTTCTTCAGAAACGATTTCCTTGCCATTGCCAGTCTACATTTTATATCCTCTCTACATTGACCATCATCAGTTATTTTACTCCCAAAATAGCAAAACTCCTTTACTACTTTAAGTGTCTCATTTCCTAATCTAATACCCTCAGCATCACCCGATTTAATTTGACTACATTCCATTATCCTCGTTTTGCTTTTGTTGATGTTCATCTTATATCCTCCTTTCAAGACACTGTCCATTCCGTTCAACTGCTCTTCCAAGTCCTTTGCTGTCTCTGACAGAATTACAATGTCATCGGCGAACCTCAAAGTTTTTACTTCTTCTCCATGAATTTTAATACCTACTCCGAGTTTTTCTTTTGTTTCCTTTACTGCTTGCTCAATATACAGATTGAATAACATCGGGGAGATGCTACAACCCTGTCTCACTCCTTTCCCAACCACTGCTTCCCTTTCATGCCCCTCGACTCTTATAACTGCCATCTGGTTTCTGTACAAATTGTAAATAGCCTTTCGCTCCCTGTATTTTACCCCTGCCATCTTCAGAATTTGAAAGAGAGTATTCCAGTTAACGTTGTCAAAAGCTTTCTCTAAGTCTACAAATGCTAGAAACGTAGGTTTGCCTTTTCTTAAACTTTCTTCTAAGATAAGTCGTAAGGTTAGTATTGCCTCACGTGTTCCAACATTTCTACGGAATACAAAATGATCTTCCCCAAGGTCCGCTTCTACTAGTTTTTCCATTCGTCTGTAAAGAATTCGAGTTAGTATTTCGCAGCTGTGACTTATTAAACTGATAGTTCGGTAATTTTCACATCTGTCAACACCCGCTTTCTTTGGGATTGGAATTATTATATTCTTCTTGAAGTCTGTGGGTACTTCGCCTGTCTCATACATCTTGCTCACCAGATGGTAGAGTTTTGTCATGACTGGCTCTCCCAAGGCCATCAGTAGTTCTAATGGAATGTTGTCTATTCCCGGGGCCTTGTTTCGACTCAGGTCTTTCAGTGCTGTGTCAAACTCTTCACGCAGTATCTTATCTCCCATTTCATCTTCATCTACATCCTCTTCCATTTCCATAATATTGTCCTCAAGTACATCGCCCTTGTATAAACCGTCTATATACTACTTCCACCTTTCTGCTTTCCCTTCTTTGCTTAGAACTGGGTTGCCATATGAGCTCTTGATATACAAGTGGTTCTCTTATCTCCAAAGGTCTCTTTAATTTTCCTGTAGGCAGTATCTATCTTACCCCTAGTGAGATAAACCTCTACATTTTTACATTTGTCCTCTAGCCATCCCTGCTTAGCCATTTTGCACTTCCTGTCGATCTCATTTTTGAGACGTTTGTATTCCTTTTTGCCTACTTCATTTACTGCAATTTTATATTTTCTCCTTTCATCAATTAAATTCAATATTTCTTCTGTTACCCAAGGATTTCTATTAGCCCTCGTCTTTTTACCTACTTGATCCTCTGCTGCCTTCACTACTTCATCTCTCAGAGCTATCCATTCTTCTTCTACTGTATTTCTTTCCCCCATTCCTGTCAATTGTTCCCTTACGCCCTCCCCGAAACACTCTACAACCTCTGGTTCTTTCAGTTTATCCAGGTCCCATCCCCTTAAATTCCCACCTTTTTGCAGTTTCTTCAGTTTCAATCTGCAGTTCATAACTAATATATTGCGGTCAGAATCCACATCTGCCCCTGGAAATGTCTTACAATTTAAAACCTGGTTCCTAAATCTCTGTCTTACCATTATATAATCTATCTGATACCTTTTAGTATCTCCAGGATTCTTCCAGGTATACAACCTTCTTTTATGATTCTTGAACCATGTGTTAGCTATGATTAAGTTATGCTCTGTGCAAAATTCTACAAGGCGGCTTCCTCTTTCATTTCTTCCCCCTAATCCATATTCACCTACTATGTTTCCTTCTCTCCCTTTTCCTACTGACGAATTCCAGTCACCCATGACTATTAAATTTTCGTCTCCCTTCACTACCTGAATAATTTCTTTTATCTCGTCATACATTTCATCAGTTTCTTCATCATCTGCAGAGCTAGTTGGCATATTAATTTGTACTACTGTATTAGGCATGGGCTTTGTGTCTATCTTGGCCACAATAATGCGTTCACTATGCTGTTTGTAGTAGCTAACCCGCACTCCTATATTTTTATTCATTATTAAACCTACTCCTGCATTACCCCTATTTGATTTTGTATTTATAACCCTGTAATCACCTGACCAAAAGTCTTGTTCCTCCTGCCACCGAACTTCACTAATTCCCACTATATCTAACTTTAACCTATCCATTTCCCTTTTTAAATTTTCTAACCTACCTGCCAGATTAAGGGATCTGACATTCCACGCTCCGATCCGTAGAACGCCAGTTTTCTTTCTCCTGATAACGACGTCCTCTTGAGTAGTCCCCGCCCGGAGATCCGAATGGGGGACTATTTTACCACCGGAATATTTTACCCAAGAGGACGCCATCATCAGCTGCATGTCCTCGGGAAAAATTACGGCTGTAGTTTCCCCTTGCTTTCAGCCGTTCGCAGTACCAGCACAGCAAGGCCGTTTTGGTTAATGTTACAAGGCCAGATCAGTCAATCATCCAGACTGTTGCCCCTGCAACTACTGAAAAGGCTGCTACCCCTCTTCAGGAACCACATGATTGTCTGGCCTCTCAACGGATACCCCTCCGTTGTGGTTGCACCTACGGTACGGCCATCTGTATCGCTGAGGCACGCAAGCCTCCCCATCAATGGCAAGGTCCATGGTTCATGGGGGGAGACTTTATATATTACTGCAAAATACGTTATTTAAGTCATGGTGCATGCCTGGAACGATTTTCCAATTTGAAACTCGCTATTGTTGAATTTGTGAAGGGAAAATGTGTGCACGAACGAAAATTAGAGCATCCGGAATTGATTGCAGACCTCGCATTTTAAGCAGACTTGACTGCAGACTGCCTACAGTAGAACATTTTGCAAGGAGAGAAACAAGTTATTTTTGATTTGTTGGGCATGCATTTTAAGAGAAAATCACGTTGTGGAGACGTTATGAAAAACACAATCCAGTTCCCTAAACTCACTGGCATTAAAGAAAACGTGAGGTTTGAAGAATTCAGTGTGGCCTTGAAAGAACTACAAAGATAGTTCGTTACATGTTTTGAGGACACTGTCAGTCTTATATCTGTTTTTGAGCTGTTTTCCAGACTGTCTGACGTTTGAGATGAAAGCGCTTCTGTGTTTGCGCAGATGTAACTGACTGTCTGGAAGATAATTCCCATTTCAAAGACAAAACCCTGTAACGTTACCGCTGTCGGGGTGTCTACATTGCTTTTCTCAACTAGAGTTTCCATGTCTCTATAATGAGGTTGCAAAACTGGTGTGTAAAAGACGTTCTTTCGATTATGAAACTAAATAAGTAACTATTAAATGGCAACCTGAATGTGAAAATTTGCGAAATTGTCTGCGTCTCTCCGCATGCTGATAGTTTGTATCAGATAAGGATGATATGTCTTCAGCACGCCGAAAAAAAAAAACCTGAAAATTTGAAACTTCCTAGCAGATGCAGATTAAAACTGTGTGCCGGACCGAGACTCGAACTCGGAACCTGTGCCTTTCGCGGGCAAGTGCTCTACCAACTGAGCTACCCAAGCAGGACTCACGACCCGTACTCACAGCTGTATTTCTGTCAGTACATCGTCTCCTACCTTCCAAACTTCATAGAAGTTCTCCTGCGAACATGCAGCACTAGCATTACTGGAAGAAAGGATATTGCGGAGACATAGCTTAGCCACAGCCTGGGGGATGTTTCCAGAGTGAAATTTTCATTCTGCAGCGGAGTGTGAACTGATATGAAACTTCCTGGCAGATTAGAACCGTGTGCTGGACCGAGACTCGAACTCGGAACCTTTGCCTTTCGCGGTCAATTGCTCTTCCAACTGAGTCCGGTACACAGTTTTAATCTGCCAGGAAGTTTCAAAATCAGCGCACACTCCGCTGCAGAGTGTAAATTTCATTCTAAATACTGAAAATTTGTTTTCCATCTAAGCTATTGAGAAATATGTAGTATAAAACTAAGTCTCCAGCAGCGCGACTGCATTGGCCTGGTTTTCCCCTACTAATGTTGAGACAGCACGGTGTGGCGGTGAGGGAAATGAACCAGTAGGCAGGGCGGTGTGGCAGTCGTGCCACGTCATGGCCCGTGAGCCAAATTCCTGGCCACCCCTGACATATGCCGAAACTAACAGCGCGCTGTCCTAGACACACACGACTTCGAGTCATAAAGACAACAACAACTTGTTGATCTCTGTTCGTCCATCACTGTCAGGAGACATCGACTAGTTAAGTAATTTTCAGTGTCACTAAAATTCACCAACAGCCATGTACTTCAAGATATCGTTTTATTTTATTCTGAAGGCTAGCAGTTTCGGCGTTTCATTAAGCCATCTTAAGGACCCAAGTAAACGAACTTGTCATATAGCGCCACAAATCACTGTATATCGTAAACTAAAACGTTACACAATGGCTTCATTCGAAGACATTACAGCACCTCCCGTCTTTGAATGAAGCAATTGTATTACGATTGAATTCACGATATCGAGTGTTTTTCGGTGCTATACGACAAGGTCGCTTATTTGGGTAGAAGCACATGGCGCCCGAAGTTGCCATAATGAAATCCAGAAACTAGTAGCCTTGTGAATAAAATAAAATAATATCTTAAAGTTTCCGTCTGTTGGTGAATTTTAGTGACATTATCAATTTATAAAGTTTCTTGCTTTGCTCTTCAGTCGTCCTCCTAGATCATGATCTTTAGGTTGTTACTGCTGCTTATCCAGCTACTCACATTAATTTCTGGGTTCATTCTGAATTTCCATTCTCTAATTACATCATCAATGTAAATGTTAATAAGTGTATGAGGTACTCCTTCTCTGAGAAGAAAATGTTACACAGTATGTTAGCTCAAATGGCTCTGAGCACTATGGGACTTAACATCTGTGGTCATCAGTCCCCTAGGACTACTTAATCCTAACTAACCTAAGGACATTACACACATCCATGCCCGAGGCTGGATTCGAACCTGCGACCGTAGCAGTCACGCGGTTCCGGACTGAAACGCCTAGAACCGCTCGGCCATCGCGGCCGGCTACACAGTATGTTCTAAGGGCTCCCGGTGCTATAACAGACGGAGCAAGCTGGCACAGTGGTTAATACATTTCTCTCGCATTCGGGCGGACGACAGTTCAAATAAATGTCCAGCCATCCTGATTTAGGTTTTTCATGATTTCCCTAAATCGCTTCAGGCAAATGCCGGGATGATTTCTTTGCAAGGGTACTGCCGGTTCCCTTCCCGTTCCTTCCATAATCCGAGCTTGTGCTCCATCTCTAATGACCTAGTCGTCGACAGGACGTTAAACACTAATCTCCTGTAGCACACTGGACTCGCATTCGGGAGGACGATGGTTCAATCCCGCGTCCGACCATCCTGATTTAGGTTTTCCGTGATTTCCCTCAATCGCTCCAGGCAAATGCTGGGATGGTTCCTTTCAAAGGGCACGGCTGACTACCTTCCCCATCCTTACCTAATCCGATGAGACCGATGACCTCGCTGTTTGGTCTCTTCCCACAAGCAACCCAACCCAACTAATCTCCTCCTCCACCCCCTCCGCTGCCACAACAGATATCTCAAATAAGTGCCTGAGAGGTTCATTGATTTAGTCTGACATATTGACAACGCCGATAGGCAGACACAGACCACGATCCAGAAGTCACTGGTGATGGGACGTTAATTTTCATACTTCGTACAGTATGGGCTCAGGTGTACTAGGGATGGGAAAAACCCACTGGTATTTTACTTATGAATAACCGGTATTTTCCTGTGTTTTTTGGTCTCAGTTATTACAGGTGTTTTCTTTTTTTACTAATAACCAAGTAAAATCACCGAAATATCAATTAGCCATAGCAGCAGTGCTAAAATTTTTCGTTTTTAAGTACAACTTTTTTGAAAAAAAGTAACTTATATTAATAAAATTTGCGTTGCTTTAAAATATTGCATTAGGATACCAAATGAAGCAGAAAACATCTGTGGCATTTGTTGCTCTAACTGCCGCCTTCGACACTGTGTGGAGGGAAGGCCTTATTTACAGATTTCTCCGCATCATGCCCTGCAGAACAATGGCTCGACTGATTAACAGCATGCTAAGTGATCGGAAGTTCCAGGTAATCACTGGAAGCAACATAAGTAAGGAGAGGAAGCTGAACAACGGATTTCCTCAAGGATCAGTTCTATCTGATCTACTTGACACTTCGTCCAGAAAATACTGCTATGCCGATGATCTGGCTCTAGCCGTAAAACACCAGGAAATGAAGACAACAGAAGAGATTCTAGCCAATGACCTGTCTGCATTAGATAATTACTTCAAAATCTGGAGACTCCAACCCAGTGTGAGTAAAACAGAAGTGTGTTGCTTCCATCTAAATAACCGGTTGGCAAGCGTAAAACTGGAAGTAAGATTCAGAGTCAGAATTCTTCGTCATAGTTGGAACCCAAAATACCTTGGCGTCATCCTGGATCGTACACTATGCTTCAAACAACACCTTCTCAACTTAGCTCAAAAGTTGAGGACTCGAAACAACATCCTCCATAAGCTATGCGGAACTACCTGGGGATCTTCAGCAACCACCCTGCGATCTTCAGCTCTGGGGTTGGTGTACTCAAGTGCTGAGTATTGTGTACCTGTTTGGACGAACAGTCATCATACAACGCTTGTTAATACCCAGCTGAATACGACAATGCGCATAATATCTGGCGCAATCAGATCTACTCCAGGTTATTGGCTTCCACTGTTAACCGGTATAATGCCTCCTGATCTACGCAGATGTACTGCCCTTATGAGAGAATTCCACAAGATCTCCAGGAATTCTAACCTACCCGTGCATAGCGACCTGCCACTTTTAAATCGTAAGACGTTTCGAATTGGTGAGAGATCTGGAGACTGTGCTGGCCAGGGCATCAGTCGAACATTTTCTGTATCCAGAAAGGCCCTTACAGGACCTGCAACATGCGGTCGTGAATTATCCTGCTGAATTGTAGGGTTTCGCACTGATCGAATGAAGGGTAGAGCCACGGGACGTAACACATATGTAATGTAACGTCCACTGTTCAATGCGAACAAGAGGTGACCGTGACGTATAACCAATGGCACCCCATACCATCGCACCGGGTGATACGCCAGTATGGCGATGACGAATATACGCTTCCAATGTGCGTTCCCTGCGATGTCGCCAAACACGGATGCGACCATCATGATGCTGTAAACAGAACCTGGATTCATCCGAAAAAATGACGTTTTGCCATTCTTGCACCCAGGTTCGTCGTTGAGTACACCATCGCAGGCGCTCCTGTCTGTGACGCAGCGTCAAGAGTAACCGCAGCCATGGTCTCCGAGCCGATAGTCCATGCTGCTGCGTCGTCGAACTGTTCGTGCAGATGGTTGTTGTCTTGCAAATGTCCCCATCTGTTGACTGAGAGATCGAGACGTGGCTGCATGATCCGTTACAGCCATGCGGATGAGATGCCTATCATATCGACTGCTAGTGATACGAGGCCGTTGGGATCCAGCATTCCATATTCTGCTAGCAGTCATTGGATCTCCACCAACGTGAGAAGCAATTTCGCGATACGATAAACCGCAATCGCGATAGGCTACAATCCGGCCTTTATCAAAGTCGAACACGTGATGGTACGCATTTCTCCTCCTTACACGAGGCATCACAACAACGTTTCACTAGGCAAGCCGGTCAACTACTGTTTGTGTTTGGGAAATCGGTTGGAAACTTTCCTTGTGTCAGCACGTTGTAAGTGTCGCCACCGGCGCCAACCTTGTGTGAATGCTCTTAAAAGCTAATCATTTGCATGTTACAGCATCTTCTTCCTGTCGGTTAAATTTCGCGTCTGTAGCACGTCATCTTCGTGGTGTAGCAATTTTAATGGCCAGTTGTGTAATTATTCGATCTATATTTCATTCCAAGGAGAAAAAAATCTACTACAGCCATTCGGCAGAGAAAAAGCAGCAGGGATACCTATAGGATTCTATACGGGGTGTCACATTTATCTTAACCATCCGTAACAACTTTTTGTCCAGAAGCTAAACAAAACAGAAAAATGTGTCGAACAAATATTGCTTGCGTACGTTGCTTCTGTGTACCAGCATCAATGCCGGCAATAAACAGTAACGTTCCCTTCCTTAAGAAAAAGATACCATTCTCAATCTTTCACTTTTATTACTGCCAGATGGGTTTCGTAAGAATGGCACATCACTCGTCTTTCACTGTACTCTCTATTTTTCTCGGGTCTGTGAAAATTCTGTGGAAATTTTTATTCTTATTTATTACTAGCTGAGTACCCGGTGGTGCCTGGGTGTCTCTTTATTACAATCTTGTATCAGTCCATCGCCTCCTTGTCCCCCTCTCTCTACCTTCTAATTTCGCTCTGTCCATCAGCTCCTTACCCCTCTGTCCGTCTGCTTCTTCTCCTCTCTCCATCTGCTCCTTCCTCTGTCTCCAAGTGCTTCTTCCCCTCTGTCCATCTGCTCCTCCCCTTCTGCCCATCTGCTTCTCAGACCTAGATACATCTCCTCCCATCGATATTCTCCCCCCCCCCCTCACCATTACATCTCCTCCTCTCTCCTTCCTCTCTGTCCGTCTCCTCTTCCCACCTCTCCATCTCCTCCTCCATCCTTTCTCTGTCCACCTCCTCCTCATCAGTCTCTCTGTCCACCTCTTCCTCTTCTGTGTTCATTTCCTCCTATCCCTCTATCTGTCCATCTCATTCTCCCCCCAAGCTGTGTCCTCCTTCCTCCTCTCTGTCTGTCCACCTCGTCCTCCTGCTTCGTTTTCTCAACCC
This sequence comes from Schistocerca serialis cubense, assembly GCF_023864345.2. Lineage (NCBI taxonomy): Eukaryota > Metazoa > Arthropoda > Insecta > Orthoptera > Acrididae > Schistocerca > Schistocerca serialis. Next base: position 174,050,507 of record NC_064641.1, read on the forward strand.
AGATAGCATTTATTTCCAGATAGTGAGTAATATGTACACCAAGTCAGTTGAAATCGATCCAGGGGTTTAGGCACGCTTTTTGCCCGTAGCTTTATCCATGTGTCACATATATTTGTATATATGTATTTAACATATTTCACACGTATTTGTATTCATATTTCACACGTACCCCTAGCGAATTTCACCCCGTACCTTCCTTTCTGCATGTCTTAATATTTATGACATTACACCTATAGCCTGCACAAGATTTTACCTTTTTATTTATTATTGTTTCCAGTAACGAGGGTAAAGTAAAAATTGCTTGTCTGACACATTATCCTTTTCTAGAGGCAAGGCGGTATTGTCCAGTAAAACTTCACATTTTTCTATTCTTCTGTATATTTTTCTGATTACAACTAGACTGAGTGCTACGGGCATTTGTCATTAATGGATTAGTGTTCAAGCAGTGACAATTCAACCTTGTCTCGGGAGTAAACAGAGGCGGACTAAGCTTATTAAGACTATTTAACCGTTGTGTAATACTAACAATTTATTCACTTCACGTCATAAACTTTCCCTTTTATAACCAGTGGTGCAAAACGCCACGACATTTGTTTGGCGTGCTATAGATCTCTAGGGGCACACGTTTTCTGACCGTAGTCTTCCATAAGACAACACGGGGTGTCACAGCAACTAGAAGGACTAAGTCGAAGGAACGTTTCAGTAATCACCGTCGAGCTTAGAGAACTGGCACAGAGAACTGGCACAGAGAGCCACGCTTTCCAGACAGAAGTGAAAGCGACTGGCAACTGGCGACTGGCGAGTGGCAGCTGGCGACTGTCGACAGGTCGCCTCGCCACCGTGGGACAGCGCGTGGCGTCGCCAGTTAGGAGTGCCGGTCCATTACTGGCGGTGGGCGTCGCGGGCCGCGCTAATTAGAGAAGCTTCTCCGCCGCGGCGCGGGTCGCCGATCTCTGTCCGCCGTGGCCCCTCCGCCGTCTTTCACTTTCGCCGCCGGCGTCGGCGGGGATCGCTCTCTACGCTAGAGAGTAACGTCCCTCTGCTGCCCTTACTACCGTCTACTTTCTCTGCTCCTGTCTCATCACAGTAAACCAGATTCGCAGTCACTCCCCATCGGACCGCATCTGAATTGGAAATATATCGTATAATCGCAGAACGAGATGCAGCAGTTACAGTTGCAGTTACATTGCCGGGCCAGAACGCTATAACCACTACTCGTCGCAGGACTGAATGTCTCGTAGCGCCGTCGCGGGCACGTGAGGCGGTAAGGATGATTCAGTTGCCCCTACCGACAGGTTTTATGCAACCCACAACACCTTCTAAACACATACAAGACATTTTCATATTTTCTCTCTCACAACGCACAAATTATTAGTCCTACAGAAAAAATGAACAGCCCCTTCTAAAAAATGTTCAAATGTGTCTGAAATCTTATGGGACTTTACTGCTAAGGTCATCAGTCCCTAAGCTTACACACTACTTAACCTAAATTATCCTAAGGACAAACACACACACCCATGCCCGAGGGAGGACTCGAACCTCCGCCGGGACCAGCCGCACAGTACATGACTGTAGCGCCTTGCCAGCCGGAGTGACCGAGCGGTTCTAGGCGCTACAGTCTGGAGCAGCGCGACCGCTACGGTCGCAGGTTCGAATCCTGCCTTGGGCATGGATGTGTGTGATGTCCTTAGGTTAGTTAGGTTTAAGTAGTTCTAAGTCCTAGGGGACTGATGACCTCTGAAGTTAAATCCCGTAGTGCTCAAAGCCATTTGAACCATTTTTTTTGTAGCGCCTCTAACCGCTCGGCTAATCCCATGCTGCCTCCTTCTTCTAGGAAATTTAATGTAGTTAAATTTTGTACTGGGATACATTTTCGCTGGAAGTCACGGTTTTTAAATTATTCAACCAAAATGCATTTCGAGGACACTTTTGTATGTATTTTCTTATTTTCAGAGTATTGAATGGCGATTGTTGTAACAGTTAATAATCATTCAAAAGCCAATATGCATAAAAATTTTATTTATTTAAGATGACTGGTTTCAACAGTCATTGCTCTCTTCTTCAGGTCTTCAACATCCTTTTGTTGTGAAACATGTTCATTTTATGCTGAACCTTGTGCTCAAGATGTCAAGTGTGCATGACGTTCAGTGTAAAATGAACATGTTTTACAACAATAAGATGTTAAAGATGTGAAGATGACAGCAATGACTGTTGAAACCGGTAGTCCTAAATAAAGAAAGTTTTTATTCGATCTTGGTTTTGAATAGTTTTTGACACTTTTGTACGTTTTTCTTGAATAATTTGAAAGCTATTGCTCCCGCAGAAATCTATCCCAGATGTAAATTCTACTACATTAATGTTCCTACAAAAAGGTCCAGTTCATAATTTTTTAGGGCTAACATTTTGTACATACTGAGCGAGAGAATATTAAAATCTTGCGTGTGGTATTTGGAAGCGTTGTGGGTTGCATAAAACCCATGGATAGCAGGAGCTGAATCATCTTGTATGCGTGGAGCAGGGATGAGTGCGTAATCGTTACAGGGACGATGTGGACTGAGAATGTGGACATCTAGGAAAATAGACGACTTTGCCAAACGGCTGACAGGCCCCTGTACCACTGGGCGAGCGCCTCGGAAACGGCGAAGCTGGTCGGTTGTTCGCGTGCTACTGTTGTGAGAATCTACGGGAAGGGGTTGAAGGATGCTGAATCCACGAGTTCATCTTCGCAAAACGTGTAATCCGAAAGCCAGTTCGTTTTGTAAACCGGGACAGGTGGCGATCTGTGCTAGATCTGGCGACAGAGCACGGTGCTGCTGCAGGCGCAGCTGTTCTGGAGCACACGGTTCAGTGTGCATTGTTGAACATGCAACTATGAAAGCGTCTGTTATAATTGCGTTGGGGACGGGATCATCGACATTACACCGTCTGTCAGTGGAAACAAGCCGCCTGGTCGGATGAATCACATTTCTTGTTACACCAGGTCGACGTCCTTTGCCGCTTACGCTCCCACCCAGACGAACATGCACCGCCCACGTATGCAGGTAGGTGGGGGTAGTATTATGCTATGGTGAGGGGAGGTGGGAGAAACTCATCTGGGTTTCTATGGGACCTTTGGCAGTAATCGAAGGCATCAAGACTGCTGTGGGCTATGCCAACATTACTATGGACGACCTGTATACCTTCACGAACAACATTACAGCTAAACAAAATTCTGCCTATTTTACGCGTACAGGAAGAGAATAAAAGCTTTACCAATGTGTTGCTACAGAAGAAAGCTGAAGATTAGATGGGTAGATCACGTAACTAATGAACAGATACTGAATTGAATGGGGGAGAAGAGGACTTTGTGGCACAACCTGACTAAAAAATCAAATGGTTCAAGTGGGTTCTAAGCACTTAACATCTGAGGTCATCAGTTCCCTAGACTTAGAACTACTTAAACCTAACCAACCTAAGGACATCACACACATTCATGACCGAGGCAGAGTTCGAACCTGCGACCGTAACAGCAGCGCGGTTCTGGACTGAAGCTCCTAGAACCGCTCGGACACCGCGACCGGACCTGACTAAAAGAAGGAATCCGTTGGTAGGACACGTTCTGAGGCATCAAGAGATCACCAATTTAGTACTGGAGGGAAGATTGGAGGGTAATAATCATAGAGGGAGAAATGTTCAAATGTATGTGGAATCCTATGGGACTTAACTGCTAAGGTTATCAGTCCCGAAGTTTACACACTACTTAACCTAAATTATCCTAAGGACAAACACACACACCCATGCCGGAGGGAGGACTCGAACCTCCGCCGGGACCAGCCGGTAGAGGGAGAGCAAGAGATGAATACACTAAGTAGATTTGGAAGGATGTAGGTTGCAGTAGGTACTCGGAGATGAAGAAGCTTGCACAGTATAGAGCATGGAGAGTTGCATCAAACCACTCTCTGGACTGAAGCCGGCAGTTGGCGGCCGAGCGGTTCTAGGCGCTTCAGTCTCGAACCGCGCGATCGCTACGGTCGCAGGTTCGAATCTTGCCTCGGGCATGGATGTGTGTGATGTCCTTAGGTTAGTTAGGTTCAAGTAGTTCTAAGTTCTAGGGGACTGTTGACCTGAGATGTTAAGTCCCATAGTGCTCAGAGCCATTTGAACCATTCTCTGGACTGAATACCACAACAACAACAGTACAGGACAGTTCAGAAAACGGAACTAAAATTTTACTATATATGACAATTACATTTGTGTTTCTGCGTCCATGCCGTATTCTGTGCCGTGCACGCATACGGAATTATCTTCCCCACTTTGTGACACTGCCGATGGTTCTTCTACGAGGGTAATCCCAAAATTAAGGTCGCCTATTTTTTATAAGTACATAGACCTCTTTATTTCTGCAATGGTTTAGATTAGTATACAGCTTGAACATTTAGCTATTTTTCGGCATAATCACCATTTCTTTCGATGCATTTTTGTAGACGCTGTGGCAGTTATGTATGCCCACGTCATACCAGCTCGCCGTCATGCTGTTCAGAAAGTTATGAGCCTCTTCTTTCACCTCGTCGTCGGAGCTCAATCGCTTTCCGGCCAAATGTTCTTTTAACCTAGGGAACAGGTGATAGTCACTGGGCGCCAATTCAGGACTATAGGGTGAGTGGGTGATTATGTTCCACTGAAACTGTTGCAGGAGAGCAACGGTTTGCCGAGTGATGTGTGGGCGAGCGTTATCATGGAGAATGTGTACGCCATTGCTCAACATTCCTCTTCTCCTGTTCTCAATTGCTCGTTCGAGTTTTTTCAGAGTATCACAGTACCTGTCAGTGTTAATTGTGGTCCCAGCGATTCAGCTCCGACGGCGAGGTGACAGAAGAGTTTCATAACTTTCTAAACAGCATGGCGGCGAGCTGGTATGACATGGACATACAAAAACTGCCACAGCGTCTACAAAAATGCATCGACAGAAATGGTGATTATGTCGAAAAATAGTTAAATGTTCAAGCTGTAAACTGATGTAAAAATGATTCAAATGGCTCTGAGCACTATGGGACTTAACATCTGAGGTCATCAGTCCCCTAGAACTTAGAACTACTTAAACCTAAGGACATCACACACATCCATGCCCGAGGCAGGATTCGAACCTGCGACCGTAGCTGTCGCGCGGTTCCAAACTGAAGTGCCTAGAACCACTCGGCCACATCGGCAGGCAGAGACTAAGGGAATGATGGAGAAAACAGAGCTTCTGAGTAGCTTGTGGATCGCCTATCCTAATTGAATACGACGAACGACGTGATCAAACAACTGAATGTTACGAAAACGGGAATGGTTTTGTTTTGGATGCTACTATCATTCTAAGCTTTTAGACTGTCTGTAGCCACTACTCTCCCTCGCCTCTTGCCCCCTCAGCCCTCTTAATCCACTCCCACTCTTATAGTTGAAGACCCAAGTTTTGTGTACATGTTTCCATCTTAGGGTTCAAATGGTTCAAATGGCTCTGAGCACTATGGGACTCAACTGCTGTGGTCATCAGTCCCCTAGAACTTAGAACTACTTAAACCTAACTAACCTAAGGACATCACACACATCCATGCCCGAGGCAGGATTCGAACCTGCAACCGTAGCAGTCGCACGGTTCCTGACTGCGCGCCTAGAACCGCGAGACCACCGCGGCCGGCTCCATCTTAGGGTATCCCTCTTCAAGGGTAGTCGGTGATACTGCCACACATGCACATACACACACACACACACACACACACACACACACACACACACACACACACACAACCGAAAATTTCTACGAAGAGGACTTCTGCGAAGTTTCAGAAAAATGGAATAAAGTGCAAAGAATACAAATGCGTCTGAAGGAAAAACGGACTGAAATTGCAACCAGTGTTCATGGTTTTGAGACAGCAAGCAGCCACAAATTTATTTTCAGTTCCTTTATTCAAAGGTTACCGTTACCGGTTTCGAATCGTTATGATTCATCTTCAGACGGTTCATGCTTTCATTACAACGTTTTTTCACAGATAATTGTACTAAAATATAAATAATACATAATTATAAGCGCGCCACATAGTTGGTTGCGTTATAGAGTTTCATTGGATGTGACTTACGTGAAATTGAGTGTTTGTTTACATTACATTCGTCCAACAAAAAAATGGCTTTGTGCACTATGGGACTTAACTTGTCAGGTCATCAGTTCCCTAGAACTTAGAACTACTTAAACCTAACTAACCTAAGGACATCACACACATCCATGCCCAAGGCAGGATTCGAACCTACGACCGTAGTGGTGGCGCGGTTCCAAACTGTAGCGCCTAGAACCGTTCGGCCACAAAGGCCGGCATTCGTCCAACAGATTTGAATACATTTCAACTCCATTCTTATCGTTGCACACGTAAATTTTTCTCGATGAACACTTTACATTTGTCACAGGAAAGATTTCTAGCACGCACCATATGTTTTGATACAATACAAAGTGTTTGTGAGCACTTTTCACATCTGTTGGACGAATGTAATAACAAACACTGCAAACCGACATTTCACATAAGTCACATCCAATGAAAATCTATAACGCAACCAACCGTGTGGCGTGCTTATAATTATGTATTATTTATATTTTAGGACAATTAATCTGTGAAAAAGAAACGTTGTAACGAAAACATGAACCGTCTGAAGATGAATCATAACGATTCGAAACCGGTAACTGTACCCTTTGAATAAGGGAACCCAAAACAAATTTGTGGCTGGTTGCTGTCTCAACACCATCAACATTCGTCTTCAAATAACAACCACGGTCTCCAACCATGTCACCATATGACAAAACTGCAATTGCAACCAAGCTCTTTCAACTACGACTTCTGCTAACAACGAGCGAAAACGTTGTGAAACGAATAACAAGCGTCGTAAGTGAAATGTACAACACTTTCATGAACAAACACTATCTTTAGTGAGTAAGTATCTAAATGCAGAACCACAACTAATAACAATAAAATTGAAACACAGTAGGCATAAGTCAGTAAAAACGTATATAAGAGAAAAGGTTCATGGAAATGTCTGTTTTCAGTGTGAGATGAGGATGATTTGTAGCTTATTGCAGTCCAGGCTCTGTTTCTTACCATACTGAATTTTTTTTTCTTTTGGCTATTACAAGCAGAATGGCACCTGACATGCTCGCTACACTAATAAATAACCGTAATGCGTGGCAGCCTTTCTCATCCTACACAGACAATACAGGAGCTTATCTTACCAAGACAGGCGAGCCCACGGGCAACGGCGACCTCTGATCTTGCCTCCTGATGACGTGCTGCGTGGCCGCAATTTGCGGTTTCCTCATTCGCAGCGGGCGGCGGTGGCGGCGGAGGCGGGGGCGACTGCAGCCTCACGTGACCTTTGCTGGTCCTGCTACACTGCGCCGCAGTGTCTCCAAAGCCGATTCTCTGCCCACCTCTTTGATATTTCTAGATTATGAAACATATTTCAGCGCCTGCAGCGTATATTTCTTCAACGTGACCAAGAGATGCCCATTGCACTACAAGATTGTCATTTATGGTAATGCCTGCAATGTTCACCGTACAAGGGGTATTTTAATTACAAGTTTCCTGTAACACAGTGTTCCAGTATCATCTCAAAACTGACACTGAGAATCTCAACTCTTTCTCCTTTTTTCCTCTTTTTTGCCAGCCTTGACCTCCTCAGCTACTGTTTATTTTCGGCGGGAAATAAGGTTAGTACATATCTGGAAAATCGGAAATGAGAGAGAAAACTTCCATGCCAAATAGGGTTCCGAGCAGTTAATCTTCCTTTAAATAGTCACTTCAGTCCTCTTTCGAATTCAAGGTTCGGTATTGCGCCAAGAAGTGCCTTCATTACCTCCGATGAACTATCGTTCTATGAACGGTATTGCTGCAGTCATCTTCCGCAGTTTCGCTGCCGCATTGACAATTAAAGCTGACACAATTTCGCGAACACGTTTCCCCTAAAAAGAATTGAAGTATTAGCGTTTCATTGTTGACCAGGCACTCTGGGGGAAGCATGACTTTTGCTGGTGAGTCTTCCGGGTTGTATGGCCGTGGTCGAAGAAAATTGTCGTTTACCGACTTTTCGTCCTAAGCTGGGCTGGACATCTCCGGAGGTGCTCCTGGCGACGCTGAGTCTTGTCGATTGACCAGTCGGACGTCGGAGAGCGCCGTAAATACAGTCTAAACAGCCTGTGGTCGAGTTTACACGTGGTGAGTAGAAATAATCCTTGTCAGAGGTAAAACGTAATTATCGAGTGTCATCTGTCAAGGGCAGAAACTTAGCTTCCGAGTCTGAAGAGCCACTGTCCGTATATAAGTTTCATAACTTCTTTTCTGTTAAAATTGTCTCCATGCTCATTATTTCGATGACTTATCTATACAGGGTGTTACAAAAAGGTACGGCCAAACTTTCAGGAAACATTCCTCACACACAAATATAGAAAAGATGTTATGTGAACATGTGTCCGGAAACGCTTAATTTCCATGTTAGAGCTCATTTTAGTTTCGTCAGTATGTACTCCAACGTGATGAAATTGTAAATTTTCACAATCAACATGTGTGGGCTGAAGAGAATCTGCACGCAATTGTCCGACCACGTCATCAACACAGATTTTCTGTGAACTTTTGGGCAGGCATTGTTGGTGATGTCTTGATTGGGCCCCATGTTCTTCCACCTACGCTCAATGGAGCACGTTATCATGATTTCATACGGGATACTCTACCTGTGCTGCTAGAACATGTGCCTTTACAAGTACGACACAACATGTGGTTCATGCACGATGGAGCTCCTGCACGTTTCACTCGAAGTGTCCGTACGCTTCTCAACAACAGATTCGGTGACCGATGGATTGGTAGAGGCGGTCCAATTCCATGGCCTCCACGCTCTCCTGACCTCAACCCTCTTGACTTTCATTTATGGAGGCATTTGAAAGCTCTTGTCTACGCAACCCCGATACCAAATGTAGAGACTCTTCGTGCTCGTATAGTGGATGGCTGTGATACAATACGCCATTCTCCAGGGCTGCATCAGCGCATCAGGGATTCCATGCGACGGAGGGTGGATGCATGTATCCTCGCTAACGGAGGACGTTTTGAACATTTCCTGTAAGAAAGTGTTTGAAGTCACGCTGGTTCGTTCTGTTGCTGTGTGTTTCCACTCCACGATTAATGTGATTTGAAGAGAAGTAATTAAATGAGCTCTAACATGGAAAGTAAGCGTTTCCGGACACATGTCCACATAACATATTTTCTTTCTTTGTGTGAGAGGCATGTTTCCTGAAAGTTTGGCCGTACCTTTTTGTAACACCCTGTATATCCGTGGATAATAGTTGGGTCATTGTAGATAAAATTTTGGTTTCAATAAATATCGCGATTTCCTGACTGAAGAGAATGTTCTGCTACAGCTGATTCTCCTGATTTCCCCTAGTCAGTAAAGCCTTTTGTCTTCTTTCAGTCTTGAAGTTATGTTTCTCTTGGTAGTTGCAACGTAGACGTTTCCACAAGCACATGTAATCTTCTATACCCCACACGCCGACAAAGGAGTGTGCCTGTCCTTTACATATTGGAGTGCGCGACATATTTCCTAGTTGCTCTAAAAGCCAGTCTTGATATCATGTTTCTGTAAAGTCTTCCCGATCTTCTCAACTACTTTGTTGATAAAGAAGAGAGAAACCGTGTTCTTCGGTTGCTGTGTTTTATCGTTGTCCCTATTTACTTCTTTGCCTGAACAGCCATTTTCCTGGAAGCCTCCTTCAGATGTTTTATGTCGGCGTTTAGGCGTTCCAGCATACAAATTCTTTTGGCTCTATCAGCAATACTTTAATGACAGTTGTCTTTTGTTGTTTATGATGGTTGTAGTTGAAATGCAAATATTTGTTTGTGTGCATCAGTCCCTGAAAAAAAAATGGCTGTGAGCATTATGGGACTCAACTTCTGAGGTCATCAGTCCCCTAGAACTTAGAACTACTTAAGCCTAACTAATCTAAGGACATCACACACATCCATGCCCGAGGCAGGATTCTAACCTGCGACCGAAGCGGTCACGCGGCTCCAGGCTGTAGCGCCTAGAACCGCTCGGCCACCCCGGACGGCAGTCCCTGAAAGGCCTGTCCGCATACTTAGCTGAGTGGTAAGGTGTTTGTGTACCATGCAGCGGGCCCGTGTTCGATTCCCGACGGCGATGGAGATTTTCTCCGCTCGTGGACTCGGTGTTGTGTTGTCCTTATCAGCCATTCATTGTCATCCCGACACCCAAGTTACCCACTGTGGCGTCGACTGAAATGAGTCTTGCAACCGATGGCCGAACTTCCCTGGATGGGGCCTCCCGGCATACGAAGCCACACTGTCATTTCCTTTCATTTTTATCTTGAAGGCCTTACATTTCAACCCTCCATCAGCCTGTCTCATAACTAAAACATCCAAGAACGATATCGAGTTGTCATTTTCCATTTTCATAGTAAACTGGATTTTTAGATTTGTGTCATTTACGTAACAAAAGAATTCTCCTAAAGCTTTTTCCCATTTGACCAAACCACGAATGTATTATCCACAAATCGATACCCTCGGCATGGTTTCGTATTTGTTTTTTCTAGAGATGACTTTCAAAATTTTCCCTCATAGAAACAACTATCGCAGGACATAATATGTTGCACAATGCGACACCATCGACTTACTCATAATAATCGCCGTCCCATTGGAACTGATAAGAACACTGGAATTGACAAGAAGTAATGCAGTGTCCAGAAAGAGCAGTCAAAGCTCCTAGAAAAGTTTCGTTACATAAATCATAGAATCGTTAACTGCAATCAAGTGACTACAGACACTATGTCAAAAATTTCGAAACTTACACGAGTACCTTCAGGAGACAGAATTATCCCTTTAAATTTTCTCGATAAAATTGCCAAAATATGCTTGTAAATCAATAGCCAGATACCTTGCTTCTTTGATAATGTGCCGTGCGTCGAAATCTTACGCAAAGTTTCGCATTTTTCGCCTTTGGCCTCACTGGTCGAATCGATTGTTGTGTAGAATCTCTTTGCCCGGGAGGCTTATGGTCCAAATGTGGTCCGCGAAGCGGCGTGTGATGGGCAGTGCATGAGTCTTAGCAGCGGCACGGGGAAGGTGGCGCGCGGACCCCCGTGCTGGGAGCAGTCCATGTATGTGCCGGCCTCGGGTGATAGCGCGGCCTAGTTCTAGTTGGTTGCCGTTGTTTGGGAAGCTGTAATTTGGAAAGGAGCTCCCCTTTTGCATGCGCAATACTGCTATTGCAGTATCGGTAGTTAAAGCAACGGATGGAGGTCCGTACAGCAATCACTGTACTGCCGCTACGCACTGGTTGCATTGCCACACGAGTACTAATAACTCCATGCGAAGCTGAGTAACCTTACTGCGTATTTACCCATCTGTGTGTTTTAGTTGTTCATGTTGCAAAATTGTAATTAAGTCTGCTCTTGTGGGCTGCCATTAATTCCACTATTTCGTGGCTGGTCATTTGTTTTAAACGTTCATGTTGCGAGGTTGTCATTGTTTTTGTCCTGGTGGGGCCCATTGTTGTATGCATGTGCGGGCCAAGTAGTAACTGATTTATATTTCACGTCTTATCACTCCAAATTAACGAAGTTTGTAATGTAGTGCCAGGAAGTATACGCGAGACTGACGTGTGCAATGAAATAAGATGGCAACATTACGGCTCTGTAAACCCACTGAGGTAGCAGCGGATGAAGTCTAATGCAGCAGATTTGTACTTGAGTTACGTAATTACCTTTCTAATTGAATAATTCACACCCCTTAATTTCACGTTCATCTGAAGAAGTTTGCACCTAAACTTGCTTGAAATGGTTCGGTACTCCTGTACACAAAATGAGAAAATTTTGAACAGGGGCACAAAAAGGCGTGTACAAAACTTGCTATAAGGAGGTTCTTCTGTAATTTGATGTGTTTTTCAAGTGCTTCGGTTAAATTGGATGTATCTGAATACCGTTTTCACGAGTAGGTTTGAATTTCTGTCAGTTTGTTATTGTAAATTTGTTTAAAGATTACTACATGGGTTTTGAAATAGCCTGGGGCATTTTATACTGTTTATCACAAATAGTTATCGAGCTTGAGTTGAAAGTTTTGATGTTATAATTGCTTTGGGCTCAAAGATAATGTTTTCTAATAACTTTTGAGTAGGGATTGTTATTAATAAATTCGTTATAGAAGATGTCTGGATAAATTTGATAGCCCGGCATCATACCACTCCTTCACAGCTCCTATCATACCAGATACACTGGGGAATCATCACTATTAATTTTCCGTTTACTTGCGAGAGATTGCACACAATCATCATTATCTCCCGTTCGCTGCTAACTTCATATTCGCTAGGATTTACATCACTCCATAAGGGAAAACATTCTTTTTGCTCACTATCATCAGCAAACTCTCTTTCCTTCTCAGTATCTTCCAAGGGTCACTTTACAATGTCGTCGGTATACGCCTATCTTCGTGCAAGCAAAAACAGGCCGTTACTTGCAAACATCTAAAGATATGTGCCACTGATAAATACAATAGAGAACTTGCACAATCTGGTGGTCAGAGTTGCTAGAACATAACGAAATGTGTTGGACAGCCAGCGACAACAGACCACGTGAAAGATATCAACACTACCAGCATTCTGCACGTTGTCTGACACTGGAACCCTAACAGAAAACCCGTACATGAGACAAGGTTGAAGTTGGAGCAGAACGTTTTAAATATGTGGATAAATTTGAGTACTCGGTTAGTAACACTAACTTTAAAGTTATTATCTTAACTGATTTCACTGTGTATTCTTCGCTAGACATTGTAATTATTAAAAGGAACTCACACATTTATGAATATTTCGTATTTTTAATTATATATTCCGTAAACAAGACTTTAGGTTAGAAGAACGTTTTCTGCTGTTACGGAGTCAAATAATATGTTTTCCATGTATTCTAGATTGCTATGAAACTAATAAGTTACAAAGAGCAAATAAATTTTGTGGTAAAATACATCCACATCTTACAACACAAAAAATTAATGAAATAATGATATAAGACGCTGACGGTGCAATGTATAATAAGTTACAGGTTTAAGACTGAGTTTCTCACAATATTGGCGATGGGTTTCAGTATGTAACAATTTAAATATGCTGTACCTCACTAAATTATCTTGAAAATAGGATATTGTTTATTACACAACAGAAGTCAACGTTGTTTCAGTAATTTTCTAATTTTTTCTTGATGTCGGACTTTTTAAAATTTATGTAACTGATTAGCAGAGCTTGGGCGAGAAAGAGAAGAGATCTAGCAAGCTTTGCTTTGGGTAATCTAGCGGTATCTAGAAGTGGTGAGAAAGAAAAATTTCGTCTGCTTGATTAGTGTTGCTGATCTGATGTTCTTCAATTTATTATGTTTCAGGCCCTGCCAGTATAATGTTTTCTCTAGCCTAAATGCATTGTCTTGACACCAATGGTACTTTCACGGTTCGTTCTTAAGCAATACTGCTCTTTTCAGCAACTTCCAGCATTTGTGGCGCTCCTTCAGCCTTGTGCAAACAGGTACTCAATTTTAACTGTGCCATGTTGGCCGCACTATTGGCAACTGATACTACTAAACTCTTATTGACAGCAGACTGTCGGTCTTTGTGGTTAAAGATATGCTTGCCTCAAGGTTCAAGCACAAAAGTCACTTCTCGGAGTTTACAAGACTTTTAAGATCTGGCATTTTTATAGTGAAGTGCGTACTGTGCAAGTACGAGTTGGGAAGATAAAATTAAATTGATCATATCGTGTAGAGACGTACATAGGCTCCTATTACTCCCACGCTGCAGCTTGCAATTTAAACGCTACGAAACTGATTCGCATTTCGCAAAACGAGACCGACCGGGACTCGAACTCAGCTTTCCTGTCCATGGCGAGCTGGAGCCTTAACCACTTCGGTTCTCTGAGCACGCCTCCAGGACCGACTCAAATTTCCAAATGCCACGGAGTCCACAACGATTACTCTCACACATTCCGTGATTCCCGCACAGGGAGAGCAAAATTGTACAGTCCTTTTAGCCCATCGAGGCAAGGAAGCATCACTGATAAATGGTAAATACGGTTTCGAGTCCCGGACCTGGACAAATTTTCATTTGTCACAAACAGCTGATGCCATTTAGGATTCGCAAAACGCGAACTATTGTATTAGTATTTAACTCAATTGTAATCGTCAGAACAGTATCTGTTACTTCAGAGAAGTATGCATTTGGTACATTAAGATACAGACACTGTATAAATTTGAAATAACTGAATGTCCTCTATATAACGCAGTTGGTTGTAATATTTCATTTACAAGGTTATGAAAATGGATAATCTGAAATTCCATGCATACAAATTTCTATTCCGATAAAGTAATAGTTTCAAATCCAGTAAGATAATAATTTGCTCATATATCACAGTTTTTGTATGAAGTGCTCAGAAAGTTGTTCTAGAGCATCTCAAAATGTCGTGAGCATTTGTTCAAATTCTAAACAGTTCAGCAGGTAACAATCTTTTACTTGGTTTACAAGGTAGTCGGTTGTATCAAGTAACGAGGACACAGGTGAATAGCGCGACTGCAGGGACTTATCCCTTGCACGCTTCCCGTGATACCCACATTCCCAGCTGTCCACAATCTACATACGTAATGTACCTAATAGATATTTGTCCATCCACTGATTAGTCGCGCACACTAAGGTGACGATTCCTGTAAGATTTCGGGCAACCTGTGCGGATTCGCACAGTCGAAGGTCAATGGCTGGGTAGCCTTAAACTATATATATGAAGATAGTAACTGTTCTCGAAAGAACAGATACCATTTATGACCGAGCAGCTTCTCTAGAATAAATGATAATTAATTGAAACCCTTAGCTGCCGACAGGTGTTGTTGAAATACCTCGATGGGGCACATATTTTCAGCTGTCGCCATCGAGGTATTTCAACAACACCTGAGGGTTTCAATTAATTATCATTTATTCTAGAGAATCTGCTCGGTCATAAATAGTATCTGTTCTTTCGAGAACAGTTACCACCTTCATATATATTATATAGCTTTTGCTTTGAAATCTCTGTAAATGTTTGTGATTCAAACAATTATGCACTTTATCATCAATTCGCTTTCTATTTCAAATCAATCGTTCAAAATCAAGTTTCTCCATTATTATATAACTCTGAATCATACACACGTTTTTATAAATATGTAATTTTTCATTATAACTTAACAGAAATATGAATACTAATAATGAATTCGTCATCGTGGACTGTGGCCTGCAGATAAGGGCTGGTTCCAGACCAAGTAAGTCGGATGGTGTAGTAGCGAGTCACTATGTGAGGAGTTGTCTTCTTATCATTTGCACAATAACTAAAAAAACAGTACAAAATATTTAACCAGTCTATATAAAGTTTATGAAGATATCTTCAGACATTGAGAGAGAGCAAGGATATGTTAGCTAAAAGTCAGTGTTTCATTCACAGTCCAAAAACACAACCTCTTCCTGTCCCTAACAAACATCAAGCCTATATCATAAGATAAGTATTTGTTAAATTCAGTGTTATTCTCATACTGCAATATAAAGAAAAAAGTATTTTAATTAGAGTTAATCTGCAGGATGACTGCAGTTACGTAAGTGACTACACGTAAGAGGAATTATATTAGAAGCCACCTAAAAAAAATAAGCAACTGGCAATGATAATAATGGGTTGTGCAAACTGCACATGTAAAAATTGCTGTACTGGACAGAATAACTAACTAAATATTTAAATTTTCTGATGCAAAATTATCTGGATAACATCATCATCTCGCTACAGCTTCACTTAAACATTCTACAGCCACGAAACTGGTCACACTTTTCTTCAAAAATTTACTCTATGTGACCAAAAGTATCCGGACACCTGGCTGAAAATGACTTGCAAGTTCGTGGCGCCCTCCATTGGTAATGATGGAATTCAATATGGCTTTGGACCACCCTTAGTCTTGACTGTAGCTTCCAATCTCGCAGGCATACGTTCAATCAGGTGCTCGAAGGTTTCTTGGGGAATGGCTGCCCATTCTTTACAGAGTGAGGAGAGGTATCGATGTCGGCCGGTGAGGCCTGGCACGAAGTCGGCGTTCCAAAACATCCCAAAGGTGTTCTACATGATTCAGTGTCAGGACTCCGTGCAGGCCATTCCATTACAGGGATGTTATTGTCGTGTAACCACGCCGCCACAGGCCGTGCATTATGAACAGGTGCTCGATCGTGTTGAAAGATGCAATCGCCATCCCCGAATTGCTCATAAAAAGTGGGAAGCAAGAAGGCGCTTAAAACATCAGTGTAGGCCTGTGAAGTGATAGTGCCACGCAAAACAAAGAGTCGTGCAAGCCCCCTCCATGAAAAACACGACCATACCACAACACCATCGCCTCCGAATTTTACTGTTGGCACTACACACGCTGGCAGATGGCGTTCACCGGGCATTAGCCATACCCACACCCTCCCATCGGATCGCCACATTGTGTACCGTGATTCGCCACTCCACACAACGTTTTTCCACTGTTAAATCGTTCAATGTTTACGCTCCTCACACCAAGCGAGGTGTCGTTCGTCATTTACCCGTGTGACGTGTGGCTTATGATACCATGAAATCCAAGTTTTCTCACCTCTCGCCTAACTGTCATAGTACTTGCAGTGGATACTGATGCAGTTTGGAATTCCTGTGTGATATTCTGGATAGATGTCTGCCTCTTACACATTACGACCCTCTTCAACTGTCGGCGGTCTCTGTCAGTCAACAGACGAGATCAGCCTGTACGCTTTTGTGCTGTACGTGTCCCTTCACGTTTCCACTTCACTATCACATAGCAATCAGTGGACCTAGGGATGTTTAGGAGTGTGGTAATCTCGTGTACACGCGTATCACACAAGTGACACCCAATCATCTGACCACGTTCGAAGTCCGTGAGTTCCACGGAGCGCCCCATTCTGTTCTCTCACGAAGTCTAATGACTACTGATGTCGCTGGTATGGAGTACCTGGCAGTAGGTGGCAGCACAATGCACCTAATACGAAAAACATATGTTTTTGGGGGTATCCGGATACTTTTTATCACATTGTGTACATATATCTATGTTTGTTGGTCTCAAACTGTTTTCGAGGAAATATTGTATGCTGCCTTGGCTTTGCGGTCATTTACACTGAAGATAAACATACTCAGGTGATATTAGATTTGTTTATTGCCTTTTCATACAGTCCTTCGGAGGTTTTCTTTCGAGAAACACAAACTAATTTTTTAGGGCTAAGTACTGACGTGAAGATGAGAAAATGGGAGTCACGAACGATACAATCTTCCACCCGCTGGCTTCATAAGCGTACTTGCGTGACTTAAAGACGAAATCGTTAAATCGTTTCTACGAAGAACTAATTTATCCCTAGATGCCACTCACAGACTTTCAGTAAAAAAAGAATTAGTAATTTCTGAAAATATTTCTCATGGGGAACAGGTATTTTTCACACTACTTTAAAATGAACATAAACAGCTCTACCTCAAGAAATTTTTATGTTTTCGTTAACGGTTTCGGTCAGTTTCTGGCCATCTTCAGACATCATACCATGGTGGTAGGCGGTGAACGGAGCAGGCGTTCCAAACTCCACGACGTTGACGCTGGTGGGGTTCATAAGACTGCTCCGTTCACCGTCACCGCCTACCACCAGCGTATGGTTTCTGAAGATCGTCAGATTGTCATAAACTGACCAAAACCAGTAACCATAAAAAATAAAGCTTTTTGCGGTCGAGACTGTTTACGTCCATTTTAAAGAAAGAATTACTTCTTCCCGTAAAACCTTTATTGCATTCTAAGACAATAAAAACCACGCACCACAAAGGATTTAGCCAAATGGGGTGGAAATCGATTGAAGTGACGTACATGTTCTCAGATAGACAAAGATAACAGTTTCAGAAAAATTGAATGATTTATTCAAAAGAAAGTGCTTCACAAATGGAGCATGTCAATAACGCGTGGATCCATCTCTGGCCCTTATGCAAATACACTCCTGGAAATTGAAATAAGAACACCGTGAATTCATTGTCCCAGGAAGGGGAAACTTTATTGACACATTCCTGGGGTCAGATACATCACATGATCACACTGACAGAACCACAGGCACATAGACACAGGCAACAGAGCATGCACAATGTCGGCACTAGTACAGTGTATATCCACCTTTCGCAGCAATGCAGGCTGCTATTCTCCCATGGAGACGATCGTAGAGATGCTGGATGTAGTCCTGTGGAACGGCTTGCCATGCCATTTCCACCTGGCACCTCAGTTGGACCAGCGTTCGTGCTGGACGTGCAGACCGCGTGAGACGACGCTTCATCCAGTCCCAAACATGCTCAATGGGGGACAGATCCGGAAGATCTTGCTGGCCAGGGTAGTTGACTTACACCTTCTAGAGCACGTTGGGAGGCACGGGATACATGCGGACGTGCATTGTCCTGTTGGAACAGCAAGTTCCCTTGCCGGTCTAGGAATGGTAGAACGATGGGTTCGATGACGGTTTGGATGTACCGTGCACTATTCAGTGTCCCCTCGACGATCACCAGTGGTGTACGGCCAGTGTAGGAGATCGCTCCCCACACCATGATGCCGGGTGTTGGCCCTGTGTGCCTCGGTCGTAAGCAGTCCTGATTGTGGCGCTCACCTGCACGGCGCCAAACACGCATACGACCATCATTGGCACCAAGGCAGAAGCGACTCTCATCGCTGAAGACGACACGTCTCTATTCGTCCCTCCATTCACGCCTGTCGCGACACCACTGGAGGCGGGCTGCACGATGTTGGGGCGTGAGCGGAAGACGGCCTAACGGTGTGCGGGACCGTAGCCCAGCCTCATGGAGACGGTTGCGAATGGTCCTCGCCGATACCCCAGGAGCAACAGTGTCCCTAATTTGCTGGGAAGTGGCGGTGCGGTCCCCTACGGCACTGCGTAGGATCCTACGGTCTTGGCGTGCATCCGTGTGTCGCTGCGGTCCGGTCCCAGGTCGACGGGCACGTGCACCTTCCGCCGACCACTGGCGACAACATCGATGTACTGTGGATACCTCACGCCCCACGTGTTGAGCAATTCGGCGGTACGTCCACCCGGCCTCCCGCATGCCCACTATACGCCCTCGCTCAAAGTCCGTCAACTGCACATACGGTTCACGTCCACGCTGTCGCGGCATGCTACCAGTGTTAAAGACAGCGATGGAGCTCCGTATGCCACGGGAAACTGGCTGACACTGACGGCGGCGGTGCACAAATGCTGCGCAGCTAGCGCCATTCGACGGCCAACACCGCGGTTCCTGGTGTGTCCGCTGTGCCGTGCGTGTGATCATTGCTTGTACAGCCCTCTCGCAGTGTCCGGAGCAAGTATGGTGGGTCTGACACACCGGTGTCAATGTGTTCTTTTTTCCATTTCCAGGAGTGTAGTTATTCGGCTTGATATTGATTGCCAGGGTGTTTGGGTGTTTGGATGTCCACCTGTGGGATATCGCGCCATTTTCTGCCCAATTGGCGCGTTAGCCTGTCAAAATCCCGAGGTGGTTCGAGAGCCCTGCCCATAATGTTCGAAACGTTCTCAATTGGCGTGAGATCCGGCAAACTTGCTGACCAAGGTAAGATTTGACACGGTATTCTTCAGGTGGACACCCAAAAACTGTGTCAATCAATGCAATGCCAAGCCGAATAACTCATAGCAAAACGGCTGGATGTGAACTAACGCATTAGTGACTTCCTCAATTGGTGAGGCTGATTACACTGAATAAAAAATCAAATTTTTCTGAAATTGTTATCATTTGTTTGTCTGTACATGTTCATCACATCTAACGATTTCCATCCCATTCGGATAATTCCGTCGTGGTGGGTTGTTCTTTATTTATTAGAGTGTATTTTTATGATGGTGGATGTGTTACGATATATTAACGATGTTAAATTTCAGTGTCCCAGACGCGCAGTCCTTAAGTTTGAATATAAAGTGTTACCAAGTTGTCAGAGCCTGCTTACGGATCTGATGTCTTGGAAAGCTGTGAGTGCAGTATCCCCAGATTCCTCCATATTCCTTGGAAAAAGAATCTATTTCTAGGAGTCCCGTGATCTAGTGAGGAAGAGCCGTCTTTTCTTATTAATCGTCAATTTTGGTTGAGATTAATGCAAGATTGTACAATCACTCAACAATAATTTTTACACATTCGGTTATTCCCTATCTTTTACAGCAATATGCGTGCAAAAGTGCCTTAGCATCGCATGAGATTACACTGCACGAGTCGCTTACAAATAAGGTCTTAAACGTGGCTTGACATAAAATAGTATCAAAGAAATAAGTGACTCTCACGAACCCAAGCGCGATGCGAGAAGTACGACTGAAACCATTACGATAAGCTGACAGTGGCAAAATAATGATAAAACGAAATTTCTGTTGGAAAGTATCAGTGGAAAATTAATTTCGTCACAGTAATAAAAAGATACCCACAGACAAAATTACAACTTGCTTTCGTCAGTTACCAGGACTGCGCTGACAATCTTTCCCTCGTGCAACCTACCTCTCATCTTCTTCAGTTTGGTCTCCCATTTCTATTGCCTTCGTTTACATATCTGTTTAAACAAGAGCCTTTCTCCAATGGAATATATTTTCGCCTCTTCCCTATAGTTATTTATTTACCCTAATTTTAATTTTAAGTTTACTGATGACGAATATTTTACACTGTTTCCTAAGTTTATTCATTTATTTATTATAATTATTTAGTCTGACCCTTTAAACAGTACGCAGAACTATTAGCTTTAGTCTTCTTGTTCTTATTATTCGGTCAAAAGAAATTCACGCTATTACTATTGGTCTGTCGTCTTCCTACTGTGCGCCTTTTTTAGTTTCAGTAGCAGGAAGCAAAGCTCTTAGCACAGAAAAGTAACTGCCGTATTTATGTGGCAACTAGACTCGTCGGAGGGCGGTAATAAATACAAATAGTGTATGGCTCCACAGAAAGTAACAAATAAAATGTAATAGTAATAGTTCAGAGCACTAGTCTAACCTACTCAGTGAATGTCGGGTAACTAATCTGATAGTTGTTCAATCTGGACTATTGTTACTTTACATTTTAGGCTCTGATAAAGGTGACACTCTAATATTCGGTGTGGACTGTCTGGTAATCACTCGTTGATAGCTGCTGGTCTATACATGCGGCAACTGAAGATATCAGCTGTTCGGCAAATGAAACTGGTCGGAAACTGATAACCGACGACAACATATGATCTGCGACAACTGTTTCAGCCGGCCCAGTGAAGCTGTGCGTCCGCATTTACTCACGAACGGCGGGAGAAACCTCAACTGCGATCTATTTGGCGGATGAACTACGTGGTCCCTTGCGTCAGCACCCTCTGTGGCGACAGAATAGCGACTGGGGGACGAATTATACTATTTGTAAGGATTGTGGCTGGAGCATGATTAGGTGCCTGTTACGTTCGCCATCTATATGGCGACTGATCTACACCTGCATCTACCATACTCCGCAAGCCACCTTTAGTGTGTGGCGGAGGGTACTTTTGGTACCACTATCTGATCTCTCCAACCCTGTTCCGCTCGCGAATAGTGCATGGGAAGAATGATTGTCAGTAAACCTCTGTATTGGCTCTAATTTCTCGAATTTTCTCCTCTTGATCAATATGTGAGACGTATGTGGGGGGAAGTAATATGTTGTCCGAGTCCTCCTGAAAAG
The DNA here is from genome assembly GCF_023864345.2 of Schistocerca serialis cubense. Classification (NCBI taxonomy): domain Eukaryota; kingdom Metazoa; phylum Arthropoda; class Insecta; order Orthoptera; family Acrididae; genus Schistocerca; species Schistocerca serialis. Next base: position 174,072,257 of record NC_064641.1, read on the forward strand.
TATTGTCTCGAAATTTCTGTAGTAAATCTCTTAGTGATGAACAACGCCTGTCTTGTAGCGTGTGCCAGTGGAGTTCGTTTAGCGTCTCCGTAACGCTCTCTCGCCAGCTAAACGATCCCGTGACGAAAGGCGCACTCTTCATTAGATCTTCTCTATCTCTTCTATCAGTTCGACCTGATAGGAATACCAGATAGATCAACAATACTCAAGAATCGGGCGAACAAGCGCCTGATAAGCCACTTCTTTCGTTGGTGATTCTTCCGATGAATCTGAGTCTGGTATCTACTTTTTCCGCTATCTGTTTTATGTGGTCATTCAACGTAAGGTCTCTCTGGACAGTTACACCTAGATATTTTACGAAAGACGCTGTCTCCAGCTGTTTGTCATCAATAGTGTAGCTGCACAGTAGTGGATTTCTTTTCCTACTTATGCGCAATGTGTTACATTTATTTACGTTTAGGGTCAACTTCCAGAGCCTGCACCATTCTTCAGTTCTCTGCAGGTCGTTCTGCAAATTCTTACTATCTTCTGGTGTTGCTAGTTTGGTATAGGCAACTGCATCATCTGCGAATAGCCTCAAACAGCTTTCGACGCTTTCTACTAGATCATTTATATGTATCGTAAACAACAACTGTCCTGTCACATTTCCCTGTGGTATTCCGGATATTACCTTTAGATCTGCCGATTTTGTTCCGTTAAAAGCGTCATATTGAGTCCTATCTGCAAGAAAGTCTTGAATTCAATCGCAAGTCTGCTCCGATACTCCGTAAACTCGTATTTTTTTTCATTAAACGGCAATGCGGTACGGTGTCAAATGGCTTACTGAAATCAAGGAACACGGCATGAACCTGAGCGTCATTGCCCACTGCTGTGTGGATCTCATGGAGGAACAGAACGAGCTGAGTTTCGCAGGGTCTCTGTTTGCGGAATCCATGTTGATATTTATAGAGGAGATGCTCATTTTCCTAAAACGTAATAATTCCTGAGTATAGCACATGTTCCATAATTCTACAACAGATTTACTCAATAACGTAGGCCTGTAATTGTGTGGATCTACACTCCTGGAAATGGAAAAAAGAACACATTGACACCGGTGTGTCAGACCCACCATACTTGCTCCGGACACTGCGAGAGGGCTGTACAAGCAATGATCACACGCACGGCACAGCGGACACACCAGGAACCGCGGTGTTGGCCGTCGAATGGCGCTAGCTGCGCAGCATTTGTGCACCGCCGCCGTCAGTGTCAGCCAGTTTGCCGTGGCATACGGAGCTCCATCGCAGTCTTTAACACTGGTAGCATGCCGCGACAGCGTGGACGTGAACCGTATGTGCAGTTGACGGACTTTGAGCGAGGACGTATAGTGGGCATGCGGGAGGCCGGGTGGACGTACCGCCGAATTGCTCAACGCGTGGGGCGTGAGGTCTCCACATACATCGATGTTGTCGCCAGTGGTCGGCGGAAGGTGCACGTGCCCGTCGACCTGGGACCGGACCGCAGCGACGCACGGATGCACGCCAAGACCGTAGGATCATACGCAGTGCCGTAGGGGACCGCACCGCCACTTCCCAGCAAATTAGGGACACTGTTGCTCCTGGGGTATCGGCGAGGACCATTCGCAACCGTCTCCATGAAGCTCGGCTACGGTCCCGCACACCGTTAGGCCGTCTTCCGCTCACGCCCCAACATCGTGCAGCCCGCCTCCAGTGGTGTCGCGACAGGCTTGAATGGAGGGACGAATGGAGACGTGTCGTCTTCAGCGATGAGAGTCGCTTCTGCCTTGGTGCCAATGATGGTCGTATGTGTGTTTGGCGCCGTCCAGGTGAGCGCCACAATCAGGACTGCATACGACCGAGGCACACAGGGCCAACACCCGGCATCATGGTGTGGGGAGCGATCTCCTACACTGGCAGTACACTACTGGTGATCGTCGAGGGGACACTGAATAGTGCACGGTACATCCAAACCGTCATCGAACCCATCGTTCTACCATTCCTAGACCGGCAAGGGAACTTGCTGTTCCAACAGGACAATGCACGTCCGCATGTATCCCGTGCCACCCAACGTGCTCTAGAAGGTGTAAGTCAACTACCCTGGCCAGCAAGATCTCCGGATCTGTCCCCCATTGAGCATGTTTGGGACTGGATGAAGCGTCGTCTCACGCGGTCTGCACGTCCAGCACGAACGCTGGTCCAACTGAGGCGCCAGGTGGAAATGGCATGGCAAGCCGTTCCACAGGACTACATCCAGCATCTCTACGATAGTCTCCATGGGAGAATAGCAGCTTGCATTGCTGCGAAAGGTGGATATACACTGTACTAGTGCCGACGTTGTGCATGCTCTGTTGCCTGTGTCTATGTGCCTGTGGTTCTGTCAGTGTGATCATGTGATGTATCTGACCCCAGGAATGTGTCAATAAAGTTTCCCCTTCCTGGGACAATGAATTCACGGTGTTCCTATTTCAATTTCCAGGAGTGTATCTTACGGCCCTTCTTAAAACCGGGAATGACCTGCGCTTTTTTCCAGTCGTTAGGTACCTTTCTCTGCTCAAGCGATATACGATACGTTACTGATGGAATTTGAGCAAGTTGTTTCATATAATCTTTATAGAATCTTCTAGGTATCTCATCTGCTCCTGGCACCTTTCCACAAATAAGCGATTGTAGTTGCTTTTCAATTCCGTTATCGGTTATCTCAATATCTGCCACTTTGACGTTCGTACGACAGTTACAAAATATAAATTGCATTTTATATCTAATAAAAATTCCCTGTCACAAAATTATTCATGGCAGTCCTACAGTAAGTGTTCACTTTCTGAAACAGAGGAGGAAATACATGTTAATAAAATACATGTAAACCATCATAATTTCCCTGATGACATTGTTACAGTACTGCTAGCCTTTAGTGAAATTATACAGGGTGTTACAGAAAGGTACGGCCAAGCTTTCAGGAAACATTCCTCTCACACAAAGAAACGCTTACTTTCCACGTTAGAGCTCATTTTATTACTTCTCTTCAAATCACATTAATCATGAGATGGAAACACTCAGCAACAGAACGTACCAGCGTGACTTCAAACACTTTGTTACAGGAAATGTTCAAAATGTCCTCCGTTAGCGAGGATACATGCATCCACCCTCCGTCGCATGGAATCCCTGATGCTCTGATGCAGCCCTTGAGAATGGCGTATTGTATCACAGCCGTCCACAATACGAGCACGAAGAGTCTCTACATTTGGTACCGGGGTTGCGTAGACAAGAGCTTTCAAATGCCTCCATAAATGAAAGTCAAGAGGGTTGAGGTCAGGAGAGCGTGGAGGCCATGGAATTGGACCGCCTCTACCAATCCATCGGTCACCGAATCTGTTGTTGAGAAGCGTACGAACACTTCGACTGAAATGTGCAGGAGCTCCATCGTGCATGAACCACATGTTGTGTCGTACTTGTAAAGGCACATGTTCTAGCAGCACAGGTAGAGTATCCCGTATGAAATCATGATAACGTGCTCCATTGAGCGTAGGTGGAAGAACATGGGGCCCAATCAAGACATCACCAACAATGCCTGCTCAAACGTTCAGAGAAAATCTGTGTTGATGACGTGATTGCACAATTGCGTGCGGATTCTCGTCAGACCACACATGTTTATTGTGCAAATTTACAATTTGATCACGTTGGAATGAAGCCTCATCCGTAAAGAGAACATTTGCACTGAAATGAGGATTGACACATTGTTGGATGAACCATTCGCAGAAGTGTACCCGTGGAGGCCAATCAGCTGCTGATAGTGCCTGCACACGCTGTACATGGTACGGAAACAACTGGTTTTCCCGTAGCACTCTCCATACAGTGACGTGGTCAACGTTACCTTGTACAGCAGCAACTTCTATGACACTGACATTAGGGCTATCGTCAACTGCACGAAGAATTGCCTCGTCCATTGCAGGTGTCCTCGTCGTTCTAGATCTTCCCCAGTCGCGAGTCATAGGCTGGAATGTTCCGTGCTCCGTAAGACGCCGATCAATTGCTTCGAACGTCTTCCTGTCGGGACACCTTCGGTTTGGAAATCTGTCTCGATGCAAACGTACCGCGCCCCGGCTATTGCCCCGTGCTAATCCATACATCAAATGGGCATCTGCCAACTCCGCATTTGTAAACATTGCACTGACTGCAAAACCACGTTCGTGATGAACACTAACCTGTTGATGCTACGTACTGGTGTGCTTGATGCTAGTACTGTAGAGCAATGAGTCGCATGTCAACACAAGCACCGAAGTCGACATGACCTTCCTTCAATTGGGCCAACTGGCGGTGAATCGAGGACGTACAGTACATACTGACGAATCTAAAATGAGCTCTAACATGGAAATTAAGCGTTTCCAGACACATGTCCACGTAACATATTTTCTTTATTTGTGTGTGAGGAATGTTTCCTGAAAGTTTGGCCGTACCTTTTTGTAACACCCTGTATATTCACCAACTACTGGAATAATTTAATAGAGTTAAGTCTGAAAGTAGGTCTGAAAGTAAATTATGACTAAAATAAGTTATCATCTCGAAGGATCATTTGAACGCCACAGTGCATTACCAAACGTGATCCTATTGGAGGTTATATGCACTTACTTCCATCCGCTCGCTTACCCAGTAAGTTATAGTTTCACATGGACACCGAAGCGCGGTGCAGTTTGGCATTTCTCACAATAAAACGTTAGCAGAAGGGAAAGAAGTGATAAGTGACAGAGGAAACAACACTGGATGAGTGGGGACCGTACACACCGAGCTGTGTAGGACTAGGCCCACGTCACTACTGAGTATAATAATAATAAGTAAAATACCTACCTAAGAAACGGAAAGGTTACGGAAGTAAAAAGTTCATTTCGATGAACGCACACACACACACACACACACACACACACACACACACACACACACACACACACACACACACAAACACAAACACACAGTCAGTTACGTCTGAAACTGGAGAGTAAAAGATCATCACTTACTCTAATGTTTGTGAAACGATATTGGATATTCGGGCGTACCGCACAGAATAAATGGAGCAACCGCTATTAAACATAAAGCCATATACAGGAAAAATCGATGGCTCTAATTTTATCCGACTTATAAATCGCACAGGGAACGTTTCAAAACACAACCACAAGAATACAAATCTCGTTCAAACCCATTCCGACCCAACACTACGTAGAGAAAACTAAAACAGTAGCGAATATTTTACAGAAAATCAAAGAGAGCGTGAAACGAATGAAAAGGTGAGGAAACAAAAAAAATGGCTCTGAGCACTATGGGACTTAACATCTGTGGTCATCAGTCCCCTAGAACTTAGAACTACTTAAACCTAACTAACCTAAGGACATCACACTCATCCATGCCCGAGGCAGGATTCGAACCTGCGACCGTAGCAGTCGCGCGGCTCCGGACTGAGCGCCTAGAACCGCTAGACCACCGCGGCCGGCGTGAGAAAACAGTTCCTTTTCTTTAGAATTTATCGTCATAGCAGGTATAAACTTTTTCATTGTGTATCACGAGTTATTTAGGTGTGGAATGTTGCAATGAAAACTGCTCAGTTAGCTGTTGATTTCAGTAGAAAGAACAATTACGATAGAGAAGTCAGCGATAGTTCCATAGCAAATAATTGTTGAAGCATTAAGGGAAGGTTACTTAATCGAAATATGTTACCATAACGGCCAGTTGCAAACGTTAGAAATTGTTTGGAAAACGGCACAGCTGCAACCTTCTGAAAATTGACCTTTTATTTTCCACAGACACAGTTAAAAAAATAAAAACAAGTTTTATTCGACAGGAATATTAAACCGCATAACAGGGGACTGATTAAAATTTCTGTCGGCGGCTCTGCATGCCACAAACTCCAATAATAAAAGGCTACTCATAAAATATGGGTTGCATCGTGCAATATGCAGGACACATCGACGCCGCTGAACTAATTTGTGGAAAAATGCAGCCGACAACCAAGGATTTCGTAACCTGTATGTATGCCTGTGAATATTGTTCTCGTCTTTATGTTGGTTGGTTGGCTGATTTTGGGGAGGGGACAAAACACCGAGGTCATCAGTCCCACAGGATTAGGGAAGGATGGGGACGGATGCTGGCCGTGCCATGTCACGGGAACCATCCGAGCATTTGCCAGAGTGATCTGGGGAAATCATGGAAAACCTAAATCAAGATGACCAGTCTTTGCGTTGTCATTCGCAATAAAGAAAATTACAGTTCAGAATAAGTGGCTCCAGCAACATAAAGTCATCTCTCTGACATGTGCATACCTATGTAGTACCTGATGTTCTCGGACACTTTACTGCTTTTCTCTTTCGTCAGACATCAGCAGAAATTCCTGTGAGTGCGTAAGAATAAATGACTGAGGTAAGGAGTGAACCCTTATTCTATGACAGAGCACAACGGTGTTTAAGCTGTACACGAATTGGTTTTAATGCAGAGTTATTGTCAAGGAAATACACGAATTTAAATAGGTTGTAATGTGACAATGTTAGGATCGCTGTTAACGCATTTCGTCCTGAATAATCGAACTAAAGATATAATATTTCTTACCACAATTTTTTTACAAAATTATTCTTACTGCTACGTCATGAAGTTGGCCAATATTACGACAAATCATCCGATTCCGGTTCTAAGTTCAGTACTACTTAGGATGACAATCAAGTCTACAAAAGATGGTTAGCTTTTTGTGAAAAGCTGAGCAAAAGATTACACAAGGTTACTCGAGTTCAAGTGGACGCAAGCTGGTGAACCAACAAGTTTACACCTCTGCTTGTGGTATTTACCTTAGCTGCGATGACCTGTCATCTGAATATCTGCTCTCGTCCTCTGAAATTCCTATAAAATATAATCAAAACCTTTTGCTGATTTTATCAGGAGAAACTCTCCTATGTTTCTCGTTAGGCGAGAAAACATGCAGTCATCCCTAGTCTTGAAATATGGCGATATGCACGTGAATGGCTGGAGCAGCATGCATATTATAATGCCCTCTCAGTTCTCACAAGAACAGTTAACTACACTCCTGGAAATGGAAAAAAGAACACATTGACACCGGTGTGTCAGACCCACCATACTTGCTCCGGACACTGCGAGAGGGCTGTACAAGCAATGATCACATACACGGCACAGCGGACACACCAGGAACCGCGGTGTTGGCCGTCGAATGGCGCTAGCTGCGCAGCATTTGTGCACCGCCGCCGTCAGTGTCAGCCAGTTTGCCGTGGCATACGGAGCTCCATTGCAGTCTTTAACACTGGTAGCATGCCGCGACAGCGTGGACGTGAACCGTATGTGCAGTTGACGGACTTTGAGCGAGGGCGTATAGTGGGCATGCGGGAGGCCGGGTGGACGTACCGCCGAATTGCTCAACACGTGGGGCGTGAGGTCTCCACAGTACATCGATGTTGTCGCCAGTGGTCGGCGGAAGGTGCACGTGCCTGTCGACCTGGGACCGGACCGCAGCGACGCACGGATGCACGCCAAGACCGTAGGATCCTACGCAGTGCCGTAGGGGACCGCACCGCCACTTCCCAGCAAATTAGGGACACTGTTGCTCCTGGGGTATCGGCGAGGACCATTCGCAACCGTCTCCATGAAGCTGGGCTATGGTCCCGCACACCGTTAGGCCGTCTTCCGCTCACGCCCCAACATCGTGCAGCCCGCCTCCAGTGGTGTCGCGAGAGGCATGAATGGAGGGACGAATGGAGACGTGTCGTCTTCAGCGTTGAGAGTCGCTTCTGCCTTGGTGCCAATGATGGTCGTATGCGTGTTTGGCGCCGTGCAGGTGAGCGCCACATTCAGGACTGCATACGACCGAGGCACACAGGGCCAACACCCGGCATCATGGTGTGGGGAGCGATCTCCTACACTGGCCGTACACCACTGGTGATCGTCGAGGGGACACTGAATAGTGCACGGTACATCCAAACCGTCATCGAACCCATCGTTCTACCATTCCTAGACCGGCAAGGGAACTTGCTGTTCCAACAGGACAATGCACGTCCGCATGTATCCCGTGCCACCCAACGTGCTCTAGAAGGTGTAAGTCAACTACCCTGGCCAGCAAGATCTCCGGATCTGTCCCCCATTGAGCATGTTTGGGACTGGATGAAGCGTCGTCTCACGCGGTCTGCACGTCCAGCACGAACGCTGGTCCAACTGAGGCGCCAGGTGGAAATGGCATGGCAAGCCGTTCCACAGGACTACATCCAGCATCTCTACGATCGTCTCCATGGGAGAATAGCAGCCTGCATTGCTGCGAAAGGTGGATATACACTGTACTAGTGCCGACATTGTGCATGCTCTGTTGCCTGTGTCTATGTGCCTGTGGTTCTGTCAGTGTGACCATGTGATGTATCTGACCCCAGGAATGTGTCAATAAAGTTTCCCCTTCCTGGGACAATGAATTCACGGTGTTCTTATTTCAATTTCCAGGAGTGTATATGGCTGGTTCGTTTCTCCGCTGTTGGAGCTCAACGATGCTACAGCTAATATCTAGCTGAATGTTAGCCACAGTGAAGGCAATGTTCACTCAAAATTCCTCCTCTGTATCATACAGAGCATTATGCGCCCCATTCTGCACTTAACGCTAGTTCACAGGAGACTCCCTGAAATTTTCGGTTTTGTCTCTCTAGTAGTCAAACTGTCCCCCACCTGGGTCTTTTGTGCTCCATGGCACGGCTTTTTCCAACCAAAAGGAGCATTTCTTATATTTTGTGGAAACTTTCTCTGCCAATCGCAAAGTGCCTACCATTAAACTGCATCGAAATTTCGGCACTTTACTCCTTCCTAGTTCATATCAGCCAATCGGACGTTTTGTGCCCACTCCAGACGCCTAAAAGTTACATGCATACATCATGAGTGTACCACGTGCAGTTCATGTGATCGATTGCATCACTGGTTTGTTTGCATCCGTCTGGAAATTCCACAATGCAGTTTTCTAAAGCTTCTTGCGATACCACTCCGGTGGCCCACAACTTGCCCTCCTGGATGAGTCAACTGGCCCGTTCATTGTCTCTCGCCATGGCTTGCTTTTAAGAGCTTTCCGTTGTATTCCGCCCATGACACACCTGGAACGTCGCCTCTCGCATTTGCTTCCCAAACGAAACGTTTCATCCAGCAGCTTGTTTCACCTCTTGCTCATTAACATGCAGAAAGGAGTTCAATATGCAGCTAACAACAACTTTTAATCATCTGCCCAATAAATTAAAATGTCTGACAAGTAGCGAAGCAAGTTTTAAATCTACTTTAAAATCATTTATCCTGGACAACTCCTTCTATTCCACTGAAGAATTTGTATTTAAAAACTGGTAGCCAGTAAAAAAAAAGAAAAAATACCGTTAGGTGTAGCTGCATGTTTAGAACTAAAAATAATGTGTTCATTACTGTTAACATTAGTCTTGTACACATATTCCGCAAAATTACTCGTTCCACATAATTTTGATAAAGTAATCGCTCAAATGGTCTGTGGAACATGTATCTAACTAACTAACATAAGAAGCAGATAACGTCACATAAACACATCATTGCTCACCGAGGTAAATGTACTAGTATCTAACGCAAGGCTCAATTTGAGAAGTAAATGTATGTGAATAAATGTCTGGAGCATACTATTGCATGAAAAGGGATCATGATCTACAGGAAAATCGGAACAGAAGTGAATTGGAGCTGCTTGATTCGGTGTTACAAGAAGATAGCACTAAGCAGGCCCTCAGTAGAGTTCCCGAGGGAAGGAATGTAAGGAATAATTAAACAGAGGAATGGACAAGGTGGTTATGGAGTAACTTCCAAAACGCTAGAAACAGCAGTAGAGGATAAAAACTGCAGGGGATGACAGAGGTTGGGACACGAGAATGTGTAAGAAATAATTTAGGAGCTTGGGTGGCCTTGCCGGTTCCCATCAGATCCCCGAATTTAAGCGTTGTCGGTCTTGGCTAGCTCTTGTATGGATAACCGTCTGGGTCTGACGAGTGCTGTTGGCGAACGGGGTGCCACTGAGGAGATACTTGATTCAGAAGTAGCGGCTCCGGTCACGAAAACTGACAACGACTGGGAGGGCGATGTGCTGACCACGTGATCCTCCATACTCGCGTCCAGTGACGCCTGTCGGCTGAAGATGACAGCGGTCAGTCGGTACGGTTGAACCTTCCGAGGTTTGTTCGGATGGAGGGTTTTTATGTGTACGTGCTAGCCTGAGAAGAATAGATCCGCATAAAAAGGAGGGTGTTGAAAGTGGTGATCAAAGACAGAAGAAAAAAAGCACCGAATACACCATACAGCAAACAATAATCGACTGTGTAATGCATGCTACCTAGCGTCGGTGTTATGTTCTTCAGTGCTGTCTTTCAAGATTCCTTTACTAAATGACTTTGATAAAAAGGGTCAAAGCGTACGTGCAACAGTCATTAACTGGATGGTCTCTTTCTACAATGTTCATAAACAGCTAAACAGTTTGATACGTTACATCTAGATTTTCCTAAGTTCACGAAATTGTGTTAGTTAACTACAAAAGAAAAATACATTTACATCTACATCTACATGATTACCCTGCAATTCACATTTAAGTGCTTGGCAGAGGGTTCATCGAACCACAATCATTCTATCTCTCTACCATTCCACTCCCAAACAGCGCGCGGGGAAAACGAACACCTAAACCTTTCTGTTCGAGCTCTGATTTCTCTTATTTTATTTTGATGATCATTCCTACCTATGTAGGTTGGGCTCAACAAAATATTTTCGCATTCGGAAGAGAAAGTTGGTGACTGAAATTTCGTAAATAGATCTCGCCGCGACGGAAAACGTCTTTGCATTAATGACTTCCATCCCAACTCGCGTATCATAGCTGTCACACTCTCTCCCCTATTACGTGATAATACAAAACGAGCTGCCCTTTTTTGCACCCTTTCGATGTCCTCCGTCAATCCCACCTAGTAAGGATCCCACACCGCGCACAAAATTCTAACAGAGGACGAACGAGTGTAGTGTAAGCTGTCTCTTGTAAGTGTCCTGCCAATGAAACGCTACCTTTGGCTCGCCTTCCCCACAATATTATCTATGTGGTCTTTCCAACTGAAGTTGTTCGTAATTTTAACACCCAGGTACTTAGTTGAATTGACAGCCTTGAGAATTGTACTATTTATCAAATAATCGAATTCCAGCGGATTTCTTTTGGAAATCATGTGGATCACCTCACACTATTCGTTATTTAGCGTCAACTGCCACCTGCCACACCATACAGCAAACATTTCTAAATCGCTTTGCAACTGAAACTGGTCTTCGGATGACCTTACTAGACGGTAAATTACAGCATCATCTGCGAACAACCTAAGAGAACTGCTCAGATTGTCACCCAGGTCATTTATATAGAGCAGGAACAGCAGAGGTCCCAGGACGCTTCCCTGGGGAACACCTGATATCACTTCAGTTTTACTCGATGATTTGCCGTCTATTACTACGAACTGCGACCTTCCTGACAGGAAATCACGAATCCAGTCGCACAACTGAGACGATACCCCATAGGTCCGCAGCTTGATGAGAAGTCGCTTGTGAGGAACGGTGTCAAAAGCTTTCCGGAAATCTAGAAATACGGAATCAACTTGAGATCCCCTGTCGATAGCGGCCATTACTTCGTGCGTTGCACAAGAACGATGTTTTCTGAAACCATGCTGATTGCGTATCAATAGATCGTTCCCTTCGAGGTGATTCATAATGTTTGAATACCGTATATTCTCCAAAACCCTACAGCAAACCGACGTCAATGATATAGGTCTGTAGTTCGATGGATTACTCCTACTACCCTTCTTAAACACTGGTGCGACCTGCCCAATTTTCCAATCTGTAGGTACTGATACTACAGTATCCGATTACAGCGTTCCTACTAGACGTCTAGAGAACACTCAGTGTTTTCGAGTCAGCAGTACTAGAAAAGACGAATGAATGGCAGCGAAAATGCGGGAGTTCTGAGAAAGCGCACAGTACCTTCAGCGCTTTCAATTACAGAGTAATGTTCCACGCCTGGAGTTCCTCTAAAGAAGGCCAATAAGCAAACGTCCAATGAGTTCCGAGGCGATCCGATAGGAGTGCAATACGTCGATACTGCCAATACGAAAGCAGAAGAGGTAATCTAAATGGGATTTGTTGGAATCAAGGCGATGCTTCCTAATCACGAAAACCCTGCAGGAAAGTGCACGACATTAGCTCTTGACGCTTAGCTACTAAAAGACATAGTCCATGCATTTTCAGACGGTAATAACGATATTTTACTGCTAGAAGGTGATCAAATGATCATTGTTTCCAACATTTTAAATTCTTGGGGAACCGTAAAACCACAGACCAATATCCTTTTGGTGTGCGTACTGTAAAACCTTCGATACACACACCATCAGATTATTTGGCTTGTCGCTCTAACGAAGTAGGTGAGTGTCAGCAATATGTCTCGTGGTCTTATCGTGGCGTGTTTATGTTCTGCCGTTAGGTCAGACGATAGAAATGCCACTTGTACGCTTAGAGTAGCGGATTGACGGTGACCAACTTTAAACAGAACTTGATTAATTCTCACACACATTTATTAAAATAATAACAATCATAAACCTTACTTAACTTGATTCTGGATGCTATTTACAATTGACAATCTGAAGTTCCTTTGGTCTTGGTACGTTAATCTTATTCTCACGTATCTCTGATACTTGACAAAGTGTCTATACATTTATCTTCATGGCTATGTACAGGAATATGATAATCTTACTAGGTACAGACTGAAACTTGACTACAGACTAATGCAGACTCATGCAGACTAATGCAGACTGACTAATCGGAGGTCTGTACACTCGTTATAATACCTCGAGCGTTCATGTATCACTGCGCGAGTGTGATCCGCGAGAAGAAAAGGTTCTACGTTAGCAGCAATCTCATTGGCTGCGTTACATATTAATACGCGGATCGGCGGAAGCAGAATTTGGTCCGTCTTTATGGCAGCGCTATTTCGTAGAGCGGAGACGGACGAGCGCTGCGCCTGCGCTGTTGTGCTTAGCGGGGCTCGCTCTATTGGGAAAGTTGTGTACGCACTGACTACGCGGAAATATGTACACAACAATCCTTATCGTCGGTTTGCTGCAGAATTCTAGCACATGTTGTAAGTTCGAACATAATAAAATTCCTTGGGACGGAAATGCTTTTATTCACAAATCAGCACGCATTTAGAAAGCATCGCTAGTGTCAAACTGAGTTTGCCATTTTCTCGCAAGATATTTTGCTTTTCATGGACGAAGGGGAGCAGGTAGATTGCATGGTCCATTGTTAATGAAGTCCTGAACATACGCAATAGTTTCGGTGATATGTGAGAGACTCGAAGACCTCCTAAGAAATAGTACCCAGTCCGTTGTTCCGTCCGGCGATTATTCGTCAGAAACAAGGATATCGTCAGAATCACCTGAAGAAAATGTGATAGGCCTGTTCTTGTTGTCCATACAAGGTGGTCAGAAACCGTCCGAAAAGCTTGTAAGGGTGTTGCAGGTTAGGTTGTGCTGATAAATAATTTTTCAGGGAAAATTTCGATATGGTGCGCTGTTTCCGAGTTAATTAGATTTAAGTTAGCCAGTCAGCCCCTCACGATCGCAAATTCAAGCGGCCAGCCAGAGACGGTGTCGCCAAACGAGTTCTTCGTTTGTTTTCCCAAAACCGAACGAGACAGGGTTAAAAAAATTGGACATGAGATGGTAGTAACGATCAAACCTGAGCCAAAAGCTGATTAAATCCGTGCGCTAACGCCTATGCTATGAGAAGAACTGTCGCGAATTACACTCAAGAGCCAAAGAATCTGGTAGACCTGCCTAATATGGCGAAGGGCCTACGCGAGACGCTGGCCATGGTGGCCGAGAGGTTCTAGGCGCTTCAGTCTGCAACCGTGCGACCGCTACGGTCGCAGGTTCGAATCCTGCCTCAGGCATGGATGTGTGTGATGTCCTTAGGTTAGTTAGGTTTAAGTAGTTATAAGTTGTAAGGGACTGATGGCCTTAGATGTTAAGTCCCATAGTGGTCAGAGCCGTTTGAACCATTTGAACCCACGCGAGACGGCAGAAGTGCCGCAACACGACGTGGCATGGACTCGACTAATGTCTGAAGTAGTGCCGGAGGGAAATGATACCATGATTCCTGCAGAGCTGTCCATAAATCCGTAAGAAAATGAGGGTGTGGAGATCTCTTATAAACAGCACGTAGCAAAGCATCCCAGATATACTCAATAATGTTCATGTCTGGGCAGCTTGGTGAAGTGATTCAACTCAAAAGAGTGTTCCTGGAGCCACCCTGTAGCAATTCTGGACATGTGGGCTGTCGCATTATCCTGCTGAAACCGCCCAAGACCTCGGAATGCGCAATCGGCATGAATGGATGCAGATCATCAGATAGGATACTTACGTACGTGTCATCTGCCAGGGTCTTATCTACACGTATTAGAGGTCCCATATCACTCCAACTGTACACGCACCATACCTTTACAGAGCCTCCACCATCTTGAACAGTCCCCTGCTGACATGTATGTTCCACGGATACCTGAAGTTGTCTTCATACCCACACACACCTCCATTTCCTCGATACAATTTTAAGCAAGACTCGTCCGACAGGCAACATGTTACCAGTCATCAAGAGTCCAATGTCGGTGTTGACTGGCCCAGGCTAGACGTAAAGCTTTGTGTCTTGCAGTCATCAAGGGACCACGAGTGGGCCTTCGGCTCCGAAAGCCCATATCGATGATGTTTCATTAAATGATTCGCTGGATGACACTTGTTGATGGCCCAGCATTGAAATCTGCAGCAATTTGCGAAACGGTTGCCCTTCTGTCACGTCAGACGATTCTTTTTAGTCACCGTTGGCCCCGTTCTTGCAGTATCTTCCTCCGGCCGCAGCGATGTCGGAGATTTGATGTTTTACCGGATTCCTGAGTTTCACGGTACACTCGTGAAATGATCGTACGGGAAAGTCCCACTTCGTTGCTACCTCGGATATGCTCTGTCTCATCGCTTGTGTGCCGACTATTCACTTAAATCTTGATAACCTGCCATTGTAGCAGCAGTAACCGATCTAATAACTGCGCCAGATACTTGCTGTCTTATACAGGCATTGCGGACCGCAGCGCCGTATTCTGCCTATTTACATATCTCTGTATTTGAATACGCATGCCTACGCCAGTTTCTTTGGCGCTTCAGTATATATATGGCGGGCGGCGCATCAGTAAAAATGGTTCAAATGGCTCTGAGCACTATGCGACTTAACTTCTGTGGTCATCAGTCGCCTAAAACTTAGAACTAATTAAACCTAACTAACCTAAGGACATCACACACATCCATGCCCGAGGCAGGATTCGAACCTGCGACCGTAGCAGTCGGCGCATCAGTATACAGGGTGTAAATTTTAAGTTGACAAACCAAAATAACTCAAAAAATAAGATTCCCACGAAAAAATGTGTAGAATTCAAAGTTGATAATTTTCGAGAGGGAGATATGCTGGTGCTAAAATTAGTCCCCTGAGGGTGGGGCGGGAGGCAACTTTGAAATTTTAAATGGGAACCCCTATTTTTTTATTGCAGAATCAGATACTACATAAAAAACTATGTACATTTTGTCTTAAACGTTTGTTTTGGTCTTGGTAGTTGGCGCTGTAATTCAAGAAACTGCATGTTTTCATTTTTGCGTGGAAAATGGTTACGGATAGATAAAAATATTTATTTACTTCGTAAATTTTGATTCGCTAAAACTAAAACTCTCTCTCTCTCCCCATAGGGTGAGGTTTGAGAGAGAGGAATTAGAGTTTTACAAATGTTGACCCAAATATTAACTATTTTAAACATAACTGCGTAACAGCAACGGTTCCACGTAATTAGATTAAAAACAGCCGACCCGTTGCAAAGGATAAAGTAGTCTTTACCTAGGTTTCGATAAGTTTAAACCTATCTTCTTCACAAGTCGGCAGTATTATATTAACATGGAGTAATACGTCATTGCCATTTTTCTGAAGAAGATAGGTTTAAACTTATCGAAACCTAGGTAAAGACTACTTTATCCTTTGCAACGGGTCGGCTGTTTTTAATCTAACCAAATATTAACTTCATTCGCAGATTCGGATAAGTTTTGTTTGTTTCGTCGTCAACGTTTGTAAAACGAAAATATTCAACTTTGGAATCTACGCATTTTTTTGTGTGAAGATTATTTTTCCAGTTATTCTGGTTTGTTCAAAAAATGTTCAAATGTCTGTTAAATCTTATGGGACTTAACTGCTAAGGTCATCAGTCCCTAAGCTTACACACTAATTAACCTAACTAATTAACCCAACTTAAAATTTACACCCTGTATATCTGGCGAGACACCTGAGTTTGCGTGCCCAACGGCCTGGTTGGTTCAAATGGCTCTGAGCACTATGGGACTCAACTTCTCAGGTCATTAGTCCCCTAGAACTTAGAACTAGTTAAACCTAACTAACCTAAGGACATCACACACATCCATGCCTGAGGCAGGACTCGAACCTGTGACCGTAGCGGTCTCGCGGTTCCAGACTGCAGCGCCTAGAACCGCCAACGGCCTGATAGGTAAATGTTCATTAACTCGGAAACGGCACAACGAGACGAATATCTTTCTCAACAGTTATTTCTCAGCGCAGTCTACCCCAAAACATACTTACAACCTTTTACAAGCTTTTGAGACTGTTTCTGACCGCTCTGACTACATAAACGATCTGACAAATGATACGAGCAGCAATCTACGTGTTTGCTGATCACGACCTAGTGTACGGGCAAGTGTCGTCGGTGATTGACTGTAGGAAGATACAAGATAACCTGGACATAAGTTCTACTTGGTGTCTTGAGTGGCAGCTTACTCTAAATGTAGAAAAAGTAATTTAATGCAGAAGAGCAGAAAAAACAATCATCTAATGTTGAAAAACCGTGTTAATGGCGTGATGCTTGACACAGTCATGTCACGCCGGTTAAATATCTTGGCTTAAAGTTGCAAGGCGCTATGAAATGGAACTAGTACGTAAGAACGATAACACGGAAGGTGAAAGGTCGAATTCGAGTATGCACGAGAATTCTAGGAATGTGTACTTCATTTGTAAAGGAGACTGCGTATGGAACACTAATGCGACCTTATCTTGAGAACTGCCCGAGTGTTTGGGAATCCTACCAGGTTGGATTGAGCGAAGATATTGACGCAATTCAGACGCGTACTGCTGGGTTTGTTGTGGGTAGGTCCGATCACTGCCTCGGTATTGCGGTAACCCTCTGTGAACTCTAACGAGAACCCCTGGAGGGAAGAAGACGCTCATTTCGCGAAACACTATTGAGAAAGTTTAGAGAATCGGAATTTGCGACCAACTGCAGAATCATTTTACTGCCACTAACATACATCTCGGGTAAGTCGTTTTTGTCACGCTCCATTTGCGAGTGGAACAAGACAGAGAGTGTCTGCAGTGGTACATGATACCGTCCTCTATGCACTGTACAGTGGCTTCTGGACTATGTATCATGATACAGACGAAAATTCTAATATCGCCTCTGTATACTGCGCATAGTGATAAAAGTTGTACCATATTCAGAAAATAAGAGCTGGCTACAGACGCAAGAATCCAAATTGCCTTCCTTGCAAATATACTAGCGGTGGTGGTTATGCCGTTGACTTCTTCCGGTTTGTTATGAAGTGTCAGGCGTGTGTCTGTGTCGTGGAGATGACCGTGGTGAGCACCTGTACACTGTCGTGTTGCTGCGACTGAGGATGCGACAGAGGGCGAAACGCAGCGCCAGCACAATACGTGCTCCTCTGTTGCTCCCAGAGGCCCACCGAGTTTAAACGTCCCCATCTTCCCGACGGATCACCAACAAGGTGTTACACGGCGTGCGTGAGTCACTAAGTGCAGATTTGTAACTTAACTCAGTTCGTTGGGCCAAAGTCTGATGATCAAGAACTGTGCATTGCATTTCCTCTCCTTGGTGGTTAAAAATTAGCAATGTAAAATTTTTACGTCACTAGGTTTCAAACTATCTACCTGTGAAACAATCGGCGACACACAGGCCTGCGTTTTCAATCCGTCTACTCTCTCCCCACTTATAAAATTCTTTTTCGAAGTAGAGAAAAACTATTTTTCGAAACGGAGAGGAATGTCTCCTAGAAATTGATGACTCACCTGCTAGAAACAGATGAGCTTTCTTCGAATTATTAAAACTCATCTTCGATTTATTAAAACGTTTCTTCGAAGATATTACAACTCTTCGTCAAAAAATTAAAACTTTTCTTCCGGAAAACTACAGCTGCTTTGGAAATGAACTAAACTCTTTTTACGAGAAACACTGCACGCTTCTTCGACCTTTGAAAAACACTAAAAACTCGTCTTTGCAGGAAACTAAACCGCCTTCTTAGAAAAAATTAAAACTGTCCTTGGAAAGATCAAGACGTAAAATAACTAAAAATTGATTAAGCTTACCTGTTACGGATACTGTAGAACCCGTGACTGTTAATTGAATGTAAATACATAAAACTGCAACCAGTCACCTTTTTTAATAGCTTTTTTATTATTCCATGAACCGGTTTTCGAACCTTTTATGGTTCATCTTCAGATGGTTTTCTTGAAGCTACACCGCTATTTCTAGATCTTCAAGATCTTTGCTACAAGCAACAGTTGTATAGCACATGCTGGATGTTGGCAAAGCTTCGCTGTTACAGCGTAAATGAATAAAGATTGTGTAAAAGTGTGTGAAGTGATATACCAACTGGCCGTCAAAATGGAAGCAGACAGCTAGCTGTACACTGACGAAAAAGGCCGCCCATACTGTCGCAAGCCAGCACCCAGAATTATGCTAGAAGTAGCTAAGTAACTTCCAGAAAACCATCCAAAGATGAACCTGAAAAAGTTCTAAAACGGGTTCTTGGAATAATAAATAGTTATTCAAAAATGTGACTGGTTGCAGTTTTACATATTTACATTTAACTAAACTCCTTCTCGTGAATAATCCAAGATGTTTGTAATTTAGTAAAATAAGAAATATTAGGTACATACGGAGACATATAGGCTGTATGAAAGAACAAAGAGTCTTGGTTGGAAAACTGGATTTTTTATTTAATTTATCCTCCAATGACGCGTTTCACCTTCATATTGGATGGCAAAATATAGTGTTAAGTACGTAGGATACCGCGCATACGAATGTCCAAGAGGGAAGCAGCCGTGATCAGAATTACACAAAAAAAAAAAAAAAAAAGCATTGTGCCATGTCTGATACAGAATTACGGATATGTGCTTTTTGTGAGACAAAGCCGGTCATTTGCTTTTGAACACTTCTTGGCTACCCACGAGGTGATGTGCTTTATAGGACGCCGTGGTTTCCCGTGTGTTTAACAGCTTCTGTATCAGATAGCGCACAATGCTTTTTTATAAATTCTGACGACGGTGGTTTCCCGTTGAAATATTTGTATGTGTGGCATCTTACGTGCTTAACACCCTATTTTTCCTGCCACTCTGAAGATGCCTTTTATAAGACGAAAAAATGAAAAATCTAGTTTTGCGAGCAATACTGTTTGTTCTTTAATATTGTTACCACTGGTTGCTGTATCACATCACTATGGATTGGATTCAAAAAAATAGTTCTACATACAGGCAGTTGTTATATCGATCCACAGACGAGAGGACAGGAAGTAGCTACCACTGAGCTTAATTACCCTCCAGCATGCACTGTAAAGTAGCTTGTGGAGTCTACATGTGCATGTACCTACGAGGGGCGTTTGAAAGTCCGTGCAAAGTCCGAAAGATGGCACCACCGGCGCCTGTCGAGTCCATGTTTAGTTAGTAGCATCTCTGGAAAGAACGCACACCAAGTTTCAGCCATATTGGTCTATTTCTTTGTGTTTGGCATTCGTGTGAATCAAGGAAGTCGAGTGATTGTCAAAAAATGGGTGAAAAAGAATTTCGTGTGGTGATTAAACATTACTTTATAAAAGGCAAAACGCCTCAGGAGACTAAAGAGAAGCTTGATAAACATTACACTGACTCTGCACCTTCGATTAGAACAGTTTATAAGCGGTTTCAAAATTTTCAGAGTGGCTATATGGGCGCAAGTGATGCTGAACGTTCTGGACGCGCTGTGGAGGTTACAACTCCAGAAATCATTGATAAAATCCACGATATGGTGATGGATGACAGAAGAGTTAAGGTGCGTGAGATTGCTAGTGCTGTGGGCATCTCGAATGAAGGGGTACATAATATTTTGCATGAACATTTTAGCACTCCGTCTTCAGGCCACGAGTGGCCTACTGGGACCATCCGACCGCGTGTCATCCTCAGTTAGGATGCGGATAGGAGGGGCGTGTGGTCAGCACACCGCTCTCCCTGTCGTTATGATGGTATTCTTGACCGAAGCCGCTACTAGTCGGTCGAGTAGCTCCCCAATTGGCATCACGACGCTGAGTGTACCCCGAAAAACGGCAACGGCGCATGGCGGCCTGGATGGTCACCCATCCAAGTGCCGACCACGCCCGACAGCGCTTAAATTCGGTGATCTCACGGAAACCGGTGTATCCACTGCGGCAAGGCCGTTGCCTTTGCATAAACATTTGGACATGAGAAAGCTATCCGCAAGATGGGTTCCTCGATTACTTACGCTTGACCAAAAACGGAATCCTACGAAGTGTTGCAAGGATGGTTTGCAGCTGTTCAGGAAGAATCCGCAGGACTTTAAGCGTCGTTTCGTCACTGTAGATGAAACATGGATACATTACTATACTGCTGAGACCAAACAACGATCTAAACAATGGGTTACCAAGGGAGAATCTGCACCAAATAGGCGAAGACCATTCGTTTGGCCGGAAGGGTTATGGCGACTGTCTTTATGGATTCGCAAGGGATAATCCTCATCGACATTCTGGAAAATGGTAAAACTATTAAGTTGCATATTATTCATAGTTACTGAGCCGTTTAAAAACCGAGCTGCAAGAAAAACGCCAGAAATTGGACTGAAAAAAGTTCTTTTCCATCACCACAATGCACTAGCACAAACTCAGCAGTTGTGGTCGCAAAATTATTGGAAATAGGATTCCAACTCGTTTCACATCCCCCCTGTTCTCCAGACTTGGCTCCCTTGGACTACTATTTGTTCCCCAATTTGAAGAAATGACTGGCAGGACAAAGATTTTATTCAAACGAGGAAGTGACTGCAGTAACTAACGGCTATTTTGCAGACTTGGACAATTCCGATTATTCGAAAAGGATCAACAATCAGAGCAGCGCTGGACGAAGTGTATAAGTCTAAAAGAAGACTATGTCGAAAAATAAAAAAGGTTTGCCCCAAACACGCAACTAGTTTTTATTTTTGTACGGACTTTACAGACGCCCCTCGTATTAACTCCCTTTATCAAGGACATTGATCAGTGAGGTACTCATTCTTACATTGCTTGGCACGGACTCGATGAATAATGTTCTGAACAACCTGTCCAGCTGTGGTTGGATACAATCGGGGCGTGTCGAGCGGTGCATTATTGCTCACTCAACCGTTTGGTGGTCCGTCATAAAACATCAGCAAATACGCGCCGATCGCGAAGCGCTTGTCGCAAGTCGGATCGAGCTGACCGCGTCGTCAGCTGGGCGCGTCCGCGGAGCTGTCTGCTGCTAATTATTCAATCCGGGCAGTATAATTTATGAGGAAACGGGAGAGATGGCCTGCGCGCGCTCCCAGGGTAAATAGAGGGGATGCGCGAGCTTTGTTTACTGCAGGGGAGCAGCGTGCGCAAAGAGAGGCGGCTGTAACCGCACGGGGTTTGGCTCACACCGGAGGGCGCGCTTTGAAGTTGGCAGCGAGGTGGCGTCGCTCGGGATGTTCTGATATCGGCAACGGTGCTCAGCATGAATACATAGTGTGGCCAACCTAGTAGACGAATTGCACAACACTCCTACTAAATTTAATATCCTCTCGTTGATTAGCGGAGACACTTCGTAGGAAATAAAATAAATGTTTTTGTCAGTAGAGAGAGCTTGAGACACCAATTGTCCAAATGACTGATTTATTTAATTTGAAAAACACAACCTTTTCCCGCAATACCTTATCTTCGTTTTGACTATGACACTGCGATCATTGCATAGAATTAAAACAACACACACATTTGGCAACTACTGTATTATAATCTCCATACTGATATCATTATATATTTGTACTATAACTTCACAACAGATAACATGTTTCTATAACGTGAAACCAAAATTTATTTTAGTTACATATTTACTAGCTGGGTACCCAGCTTTACTGAGTATTAGTTTTTTTTCCAATTCTATTAGTCCCTCTTATATTTCAACACTCTGTCCATCTGCTCCGCCCTCCTCTCTGTCCATCACCTACCTCCCCGTCTTTCTGTCCACCTCCTCCACCTCCCACTCTCTTTCCTTCTCCTCCTAACCTTCTCTCTGTCCATCTGATACTCCCTCTTCTTTCTGCCCATCATTTCTTCCCCATCGTCTCTGTCCCTCTGCTGCTTCCCCCTCTGTATATCTCCTCCACTCTCAGAGCCCATCTCCTGTTGTCTCTCTACCTCCTTTTCACCCCATCTATCTCTTCCTCCCATCTAACTTTGTCCCTCTACCACTCTTGCTGCCTATTATCTCCCACTCTCTCTGTCCATCTCCTCCTCCACTATATCTCTGTCCACTTCCACTTTCCTCCTATCTGTCTGTCCATCCCTCCCCCATTCTCTCTCTGCACGTAATTATCCCCATGACAATATGAGGTTTTCGGTTCTCACCCCATAATATTTCTTTATAGATATATTTGTACCGTATTTGGCTGAAATCGATCCAGGGCTTTAGGAGGATTTTTTTACTCACTACATTGTCCTCCTACGCGTGTTTGACGACAGGTTTAACCGCGCGACGGCGACGTTGTCTTCCTCTCTCCTGTTCCTCAATCACGGGTTAGTCGAGCATTGTAGCGCGTCCCAAGTACGGGAGGCTATTAATTTACTTTTGTATCTTACAGATACGTCGTATGTTATTGAGTAAGTATTTTTAAATATTTCATAGACACAGCATGGAAATTTACACAGGAAAGCAACGTGATGGCTCTTTCCAGGTTAGTAATAAATATGTGGCTATCGTTCAACGCCTGGTTCCCCCCCCCCCCCCCTTAGTAAATCAGGTAGTCATACAACAGCTGACAACTGGTTCAGTGATGTTACTCCCCTTCACATCTTGTCAACAAAATACGGCCTGTACAGAACAAAAGGCAAACTACAAAAGAAATGAAAGATTTGAGAAACAGAAAGGCATATTCCAGCGTTTTTTGCGTTCGGTAAACAAGTCACTATGGTTTCAAAAGTGCCGCACAACAATAAGAATAAAAAGAATGTGCTCTTGATTTCCAGTATGCATTTGGAAGGAGCAGTTGACAAAGGCAGCTGGGGGAAAAGGAAACCAGAAATGATTACGTATTATAGTAAATACAAACTTGGTGTGGACATGGTTGAAAAAACGTGTTCTCCTTAAAGTGTCCAAAGAGGCACGAAGATGTGGCCAATGGTAGTATTTTCCACCATTCTAAACGTGTGTTGGTGTCAACAGCCAGAGAAAATCCCTGACCCCGCCGGGAATCGAACCCGGGAACCCGGGCGTGAGAAGCGAGAACGCTACCGCACGACCACGAGATGCGGGCTAAGTCATTTGCCTGGGGAACGGACAAAACGTGTCATCTCTCCAAGTTTTCCTTCGTGAGCTGGGAAAAGAGCTCATAAATTATCACTGGATTAGGCGATGACGCTCCCATACTTGCCACGCACTGCCCTTACGTCATAGAAAACTTCTTCGTCAAGATCAAACACCACAAACTTCAAGCAGCTCTGTAGCAACTGATGCTGATGCCCGTAAATGAAAGCGCTGCCAACCCTGCTTACAGGGACGATGAAAATAAAATGACAAGACTCACAAAACATACATGTGAAGATGCGAGCAATATTTATCGCTGTGACACTGCGACTATTTGGTGTTAGTGGTTGTAAAATCGATCATGACAATGATCAAAGTCATTCAGAGTTACATTTTGTAAGAGTAGGGGTTGTTGGGGTAATTTTTTGTGTATTTTTTGCTAGTCCTAGTAGTAATAGTCAGGTTTAACTCTTTTAATTGAATTTCTATGAACCAGTTAATACAAAAAGTTTATACATAATTTATTTAATAAATAACATTCTTAATTAGACGTTTTATGCGTACTTTTTCACCTGGGAAATCCGAAACATTACCTTTTTCAGTTAACTGAATGTTTATCTCACAGACACAAGGCATGGATCGGTGTCCGAGCGGGTGATGCATGTAAAGGAGTGGTAACCTAGATCGCCACTAAGTTAACAGTGTCAAACATATAGAGTGACAATTACTGAACAATATGAAAAAAAAACATGAACCATGGACCTTGCCATTGGTGGTGAGGCTTGCGTACCTTAGTGTTACAGATGGCCGTACCGTAGGTGCAACCACAACGGAGGGGTATCTGTTGAGAGGCCAGACAAACATGTGGTTCCTGAAGAGGAGCAACAGCTTTTTCAATAGTTGCAGGAGAAACAGTCTGGGTGATTGACTGATCTGGTCTTGTAACATTAACCAAAACGTCCTTGCTGTGATGGTACTGCGAACGGCTGAAAGCAAGGGGAAACTACAGTCGTAATTTTTCCCGAGGGCATCCAGTTTTACTGGAGAGCTGCATCAAATCAATCTCAGGAGGGATTTTCTCTGCCTCGTGATGACTGGGTGTTGTGTGATGTCCTTAGGTTAGTTAGGTTTAAGTAGTTCTAAGTTCTAGGGGACTGATGACCATAGATGTTAAGTCCCATAGTGCTCAGAGCCAAGTCAATCTCAGGACAGAAGACCACAACAACAACAACAACAGCATGAAAAAAACCTAAGTCAGTCACAAACTATGGCGTTCACACACGTTATTCAACATGCAAACGTCACTATAGATATTCGGATTTAGGTTATGACATGTTCGGTATGCCTGCCATCATTGACAATGATGTGGCGCATGACCCGCTGAAGTGTCGGAATATCGATGCTGTCGATGATCGATGCTGTCGATGACCTCCTGAATGGTTTCTTTTAGTACTGCTGTACACCTTGTCTTTAGTACATCCCCACAAAAAGAAATCACATGTGTTCAGATCCGGATAATATGGGGGCCAAATGAGGCTCATGCCAGTGGCCTCTGGGTATCCCAGAGCCAAAATGTGTCCCTTCAGGACATAAAACACTCGTATGCTTCGATGGTGTCTAGCTCCATCTTGCATGAACCGCATCTCGTCGAAATCAGGTTTACTTTGGATAATGTAGATGAAATCATCTTCAAAAAAAGCTTCGCATACCATTCGGTAGTCAGTGTGCCCTCAAAGGAATATCGCACCGATTATTACGCGACTGGGTAATGCACATCACACAGTCACCCGTTGAGGGTGGAGAGACTTCTCGATGGCGAAATGCGATTTCTCAGTCCTCCAAATGGCTCAATTTTGCTTATTGAAGAACCCATTAAATGAAAGTGGCTTTCGTCACTAAACCAATCCATTCAGCGCATACCAATTCCCATCACGCCCTGCGTGCAGTTTGAACGTCCTCTCGCAAATCGTTCAGAAGTTATGAGGATTTTATTTCCCTTAGTTCAATAACTGTCACCCCATATGTAAAGGACGTAGAAGATGACCATGGACGGTGGCGCGATGCTTGTAGCAGATTGTCGGCGAGCGACCTTGGCCCGCGAGAAGCCGGCAGGCGGGTGGGGGTGGGAGGCAGACGGCTATCAAATATTAACAGCTGGGGCGGCGCTGCGGGTGGGAGCAGGTGGCTACAGCAGACGGGCACTCCGCACTCCGCAGACGCTCTCCCACCAAAGGCGTGCAACAAGGGCGCCCACGGCGTCAGCAGAGTGAACTTCCTACGTTCACCATTACATACAACTGCCGGTGTCTATGCACGCTGCCCGTTTTCCCAGGATATGTTGAGCCTGCAGAGCCGTATATTTGCATCACTGCTGTGTGAACATGGAACTAGGGTATGTACCGACAGGCCTTTCCATTATCTTGCCCTTCATCTAACACACATCATAATCGCTCCTAGACGCTCTCTATTCCAATCGTGCCAATCTCTCTTGCACACTAATCGCCAGTCATTCTGACACGGACCAGGTTACACACTGAAACGTGATATTGGGTGCGCCAAAGACAAACAGCTCCTATAGAGATACAATGTGGAACAAGCAAGAAAGTAGGAATATAATGCTGATTCAGTGTCAAATTAAGCCTTTGACCTTGATCTCATGATTTTCCAGCTCCTTCCTCATGAGCTGCATCACAGTCACTTCACTGAAAACTTTTCCTAGTGACCCAAGAAAATATATATACACTACTGGCCATTAAAATCGCTACACCACGAAGATGACGTGCTACAGACGCGAAATTTAACCGACTGGAAGAAGATGCTGTGATATGCAAATGATTAGCTTTTCGGAGCCTTCACACAAGGTTGGCGCCGGTGGCGACACCTACAACGTGCTGACATGAGGAAAGTTTACAACTGATTTCTCAAACAGCAGCTCACTGGCGTTGCCTGGTGAAACGTTGTTGTAATGCCTCCTGTAAGGAGGAGAAAGGCGTACCATCACGTTTCCAACTCTGATAAAGGTCGGATTGTAGCCTTTCGCGATTGCGGTTTATCGTATCGCGACATTGCTACTCGCGTTGGTCGATATCCAATGACTGTTAGCAGAATATGGAATCGGTAGGTTTAGGAGGGTAATACGGAACGCCGTGCTGGATCCCAACGGCCTCGTATCACCAGCAGTCGAGATGACATGCATCTTATCCGCATCGCTGTAACGAATCGTGCAGCCACGTCTCGATCTCTGAGTCAACAGATGGGGACGTTTGCAAGACAACAACCATCTGCACGAACAGTTCGACGACGTTTGCAGCAGCATGGACTATCAGCACGTAGACCATGGCTGCGGTTACCCTTGACGCTGCATCACAGACAGGAGGCCTGCGATGGTGTACTCAACGACGAACCTGGGTGCACGAATGGCAAAACGTCATATTTTCGGATGAATCCAGGTTCTGTTTACAGCATCATGATGATCGCATCCGTGTTTGGCGACATCGCGGTGAACGCACATTGGAAGTGTGTATTCGTCATCGCCATACTGGCGTATCACCGGGCTTGATGGTATGGGGTGCCATTGGTTACAAGTCCCGGTCACCTGTTGTTCGCGTTGACGGCACTTTGAACAGTGGACGTTACATTTCAGATGTGTTAGGACCCGTGGCTCTACCCTCCATTCGATCCCTGCGAAACCCTACGTTTCAGCAGGATAATGCACGACTGCATGTTGCGGGTCCTGTACGGGGCCTCTGGATACAGAAAATGTTCGATTGCTGCCCTGGCCAGCACATTCTCCAGATCTCTCACCAATTGAAAACGTCTGGTCAATGGTGGCCGAGAACTGGCTCGTCGCAATACGCCAGTCACTACTCTTGATGAACTGTTTTATCGTATTGAATCTGCATGGGCAGCTGTACCTGCACACGCCATCCAAGCTGTTTGACAATACCCAGGCGTACCAAGGTCGATATTAGGGCCAGAGATGGTTGTTCTGGGTACTGATTTCTCAGGATCTATACACCCAAATTGCATGAAAATGTAATTACATTTCACTTCTAGTATAATATATTTGTCCAATGAATACCCATATATATTCTAATTATAGAGCAAAAATATTTTTTTTCCCTTCGCTTCCCTCGTCCCCAGCCACTCATCTACCCACCTCCCCTTCCCTCCTCTTCACTCTCCCCTCCGTCACCTCCATTCGTAAGACATTGCGGAGGGGAAATGGAACGGATTGAGGGAGAGTGTTTCAGTGTCTAGGTCAAGGCCCAAGGTGAAAGGGCGAAGTCAGATTTCATCCAGCATCAGTACTGTATTCCTACTCAAATAGGCTAACAACGTCATAACAACAAATAGTTCATACACTCCATTTATAAAATTGCAATGGATCATATGCACTACGCAACAGTGTAGTGTCTTTTTTCATGTCCACTTGTTATAATTACAGTTTCAGCACCTTTCATGACAACAGTTCTATTATTCGGCACCTGTGCTGTCGGAGGAATTTCGTCCATATTGGCTATTTGGCTTGTTTCGAGACTGTTTTTTTTTTCGATGTTGAATAACAAAGCGATGGAAAGTAATATATTATCTCCATATTCTTGTGTCATTTTCTGAGATATTTTGGTTCTGCCTCACATGCTAAGACCGTGACGGTTCATAAATCTGTAGCACCAACCAACTCCACCCTTAATGTCTGTTAAGTTCCACTGTGTGTGTTTGAATCATTATTCCCATGGCATTTGACGGTGTCCTCGATCTATTCCAATACATAATCTTCTAGTTTGGGCCATTTTGCATTCAGTCTTCTATCTGCACATTCAGTCTTACTCATTTGTTTTTTCTGCTCTTCTTTACTGGTGCGCCAGCTGCTCTGTTTCAATGTTTTTCTGCAAATGCTATTACTTCCAATTTATATTCCGCATCATATTAATACTTTTTATTTTTTCTGGTGGTACTAAACTTAACCCAATAATCATTTTCACGTGCAAAACAGTACCAGAACCATCTGAAACACCAAATGGGTTCAAATGGCTCTGACCACTATGCGGCTTAACTTCTGAGGTCATTAGTCGCCTAGAACTTGGAACTAATTAAACCTAACTAACCTAAGGACATCACACACATCCATGCCCGAGGCAGGATTCGAACCTGCGACCGTAGCGGTCGCTCGGTTTCAGACTGTAGCGCCTAGAACCGCACGGCCACTCAGGCCGGCCTATCTGAAATACCGCCAGGTGGTGTCGTTCACGTACATGAACGAAGCTGGTATGAAACTATGAATTAACAGTGTGTAGGAGAGGAGGAAAGGTGATTTATTGAAGAAGAGTTTTCTTCTTATGCTGGATCAGTTTAGCAGTCATTTCACAAATTATGTGTAAGAAAAATTAAGACAAGAACATACAGAGCGTGCTGTTATTCCCGCAGGACTTACTTCACAACTGCAAACCTCTTCATGTCTCAGTAAACAAACCACTTAAAGTGTGTATGAGAGAGGAATGGAACAAATTGATGATGGATGAAATACAACATGAATTCGCCGAAGGGAGCTACAGAACCACCTACAATAAAATAAGCTTGTCAGTGGATAAAATAGTTGTGGTCTACAGTGAGAGAAGACTTTTTTGTTAAATCTTTCAAGAATTGTGACATAAGCAACCCTTTCGATGGCAGTGAAGACCATCTCATATATTAAGAGGAGAACGATGACGACGAAGAAAAAGAAGAAGAATGTTGAGATGACGAGGTTCAAGCATTTTAAAAGCCAGTTCGGTTTTATTGAAATCTAATAATAAAAATGGTAAAAATGTCATTTTTTTTTCAATGCTCACAGATTAAGTTGCGTCTTATAGTCCGTAAAATACGGTACGCTCCATAGCAGAGTTTTTATACACTGACGACGTAATTAATACTACGATATGATAACAGGGAACTCTGGACAAATGTGAATCACTTATATCTTTGTGATATGTGGTTTTCGTAATATGTTACAACACTGCTTTATGGTATGTGTATATTCATTATTTTATCACCTGACCATAACGATTTTATATTCTGCCTAATATATCGTGAATACGTTTATGTGAGTACGTGACATTCCATTACATGTGGGTTGTTGTTATCATTGACATCAGTTACAGAAGTGTCACAGTTTAAGCCTGCAGTGTTACTAATGTACTATTTTATTTTTTGTATAGGAAACTGATGATGATCAGGCGACTGAAACTGGTTATATAAATAAAGTATTTTACCAGCAGCTCAAGGTGGTAAAGCACATTTTTCAATCAATAAAAGTTAGATGCCGTAAAGCTAACAAGTTTCAAGGATAACGCTATTTTGTCGAAAGTCGACATGTTGACAAACGTGGCTGTTGTACTTAAGGTTTATAATTTATATAAAAAACAGCTACCAGCCACATGTATGGTTTAAAAAGGTTTATTATCTTCAGACCATGACCGGTTTCGGATTTTTCTTTACAAATCCATCTTCAGATGGCAGATTACATGGTCTGAAGATAATAAACCTTTTTAAACCATACATGTGGCTGGTAGCTTTTGTTTTATATAAATTATAAACCTTAATTTCAAGGATGTTGAACGTTAGGGTTTCATCCATGGTTTAAGTGTTAAAAACTTTGTATATCATTTAGCAAGGCAGTCAAAGTGCCTAAGTGTGCCTTTTGTAGCATAAAATGTAAATTTTGCTAATACGAGAAGCGTTCAATACACAGTTTTATTCCCCACACATTTAGCTACAAAATCCTATTTTTCAACATAATCTCCGTTCAGTGTGACGGCCTTAAGTTCAGATGACGAGGTTCAAGGATTTTAAAGGTCAGTTCGGTTTTATAAACTAAGAATTTTTTAAATCTGCCTTTGAAATCTTATAACAAAAATGGTAAAACTGTTCTTTTTTAAAAAATGCTTGCCTCTTATAGTCCATAAAATATGGTACGCTCCCTAACAGAGTTTTTGTAGACTGACTGACGTGAGAGAGCCTGTATGTCCACATGGTCGACGTCAGGGTCAATGTCTTGCTATGTCAATAACCTCCTCATCATCCGCGTACTGGTTACGCATCCTTCATTGGGCCAAACAGATGGCAATCGGAAGGTGCGAGATCTGAGGCATAAAGCTTTGAGAACCCCAATTGGTGGACGAATGTGTCACCGTTTTCAACAGAGACATCCACCTGTGCAGCGAGGTATTTCATTGTGATTCGTCGATCACCTCGAACGAGGGTGTCCACACGTTCCAGCTTTATCCGCCAAAGAAACTCAATGACAGCTCTCTGATTCAAACGCACCTCCGTTATAGACGCCATTTTCGAGGTTGCATGTGGCGCCGCGACCTATCTGAATTTCATGCAACTATAGAGCCTAAGGCAGGAATATTTAACCATGTCCCACAACAAATTCCCCAGTTTTTCAACCAAGATTGGAAGAGAAAAAATGCGTAGCGTTACCTACTGAACGCCCCTTGCACGTTGTTAATTCCTTATCCGAAATCAACTTTGTAAAAAGAAGTCATGAAAGGGGTTTAGTCAATTGGCTTATAGTGTGTTGAATCCTGACGAAAATGGGTTCAAATGGCTCTGAGCACTATGGTACTTAACTTCTGAGGTCATCAGTCCCCTTTAACTCAGAACTACTTAGACGTAACTAACCTAAGGACATCACACACATCCATGCCCGAGGCAGGATTCGTACCTGCGACCGTAGCGTTCGCGCGGTTCCAGACAGTAGCGCCTAGAACCGCTCGGCCACCTCATCCGGCGACGAAAATGGGATGTGTTACATCGTGAACAGCTTAACCGAACAGATACTGTAGTATTTTCATGCCCTTGGGAAATTTGGTTGAAATCTCATCCTAACGCGAGCTTAATTTGAGATCAGAAAAAGGTCATTGGTACTTGATGAATATTAAGTGCGTCTATCGTTAATGGAGCTTTTAAGATGGAGATCGTGCGCTTGCACCTTATCACTAGTTTTCTAACTTTTGATAAACACTGAGTTATTGGCGTAAGGTACGTGAAAACGACATACCAACAGGTCACTCAGGTAGTTGGTTGTAGTGGAATGAGAGGAAAAGGAGTGGTGGCGAAATAGACACTGTACTACAATGTGTCGAATAAGAGACGACACGGACCTTTTCAAGTGGACTGTATCACGATACGATCGTAGAATTGTTGAACGAATAGACGGATGACATGACGTGAAACGCCCAGCAGAAGCTAAGCGTTGAGTCTCTGCACAAACCGTCTGAAAGACGGGTTGAAAACTCGAGTTACCGTGCGTCATTTACCGCTGACAACATGCCATTAGCAATATACAGTGAATTGACAAAAGTTATGGGATAGCAACAGGGCACATATACAGGCTGAAAAGTATTTAAACCGACAAACTCTGGGAGGTTGTAGGGGACATCAAAACAAATATTTTTTCCTAATGTCATTTTTTCCTATGAGGAGTATTTAAACCGGTAGAGGAAGATTTCTCTGGTAGCAAATTAATTAAACCAACAAACACTTTTCCATTTTTTTATGACCAAGAGACAACACATTAACACATCCCAATTTCAGTTACATTAGATGTTCAAAAATGCCTCCATTGACACGAAAACAAAGGTTACACCGTCGGATCATGTTCCGTCTGACACGGGCAAAAACCCCAGGAGTATCCTGAATTGTTCCTGCTGCTGCTACTATCCGGGCAACCATATCCTCTTCTGGCGCAACATAAGTTGCGTAAACAGGGTTGCGCATCTAGCCCCACACAAAAAAGTCCAGAGGGGGCATATCTGGGGATCGAGCAGGCCATGGTACAGGACCACCTCTGCCAACCCATGTTTCTGGGAACCGTCGGTCCAGGAATCGGCGCACACGACGACCTAAATGTGCCGGCGCCCCGTCATGTTGGAACCACATGCGTTGTCTTGTAGGGAGCGCGACGTCTTCCATCAATTCTGGAAATGCTCTGGCGAGAAAATTGTAATAATGCCTACCATTTAATGGCCTAGGTAACAGATACGGCCCAATTAAACAGTCCCCAACAACACCGACCCACACATTAACGAAGAACCGCACTGATTGAAGGATCCCGCTCCACATACTCCTCAAATTGCAGCGTTCTTACCGTGCGACGGCGTCCCTGTCCACGTAATCTGCTAAATGACCCGGTCTCACGCAGACGTTGGTACGCAGCAGCAAAGGTCGTATGATGCGGGATACGGCGATTAGGATATTGTTGTTGATAAACCCGCTGTGCAGCTCGTCCGTTGTGGTGCGCTACGTAGTACGCACCAACCATATCAGTGTACTCACTCCAGGTGTATCGCCCGATTAGTAAACAGAGACAATGCACTACTACACTGGTGGACAGCAGTTGCCTATAACTGAAGAGCGTAATACGCCCTCTATCAACTGAAGATCGTAATACGGCCTCTAACAACTGACGAGCGTAATACGGCCTCCACCGGTTTAAATAATCCTCTTAGGAAAAAATGACATTAGGAAAAAATATTTGTTATTTGTTTTGATGTCCCCTACAACCTTCCAGAGTTTGTCGGTTCAAATACTTTTCATCCTGTACAGGTACGGAAGTAACGCGTACAATAGATATAAAAGAACAGTGCACTGGCGCAACTGTCGTTTGTATTCAGGTGATTTATGAGAGGTTTCCGACGTGAGTGTGGCAGCACGACGGGAACTAACTGAACGCAAAATGGTAGTCGGAGCTAGACGCAAGGGACATTCCATTTCGGATGTCGTAGGGAATTCAATATTGCAAGATCCTCTGTGTCAAGACTGTTCCTATAATACCAAATTTCGGGCATTACCTCTCACCATGGACAACGCAGTGGCCTACTGCCTTCACTTAACGACCGAGAGCAGTGGCGTTTGCGTAGAGTTGTCAGTTATTACAGACAAGCAACACTGTATGAAATAATTGCATAAATCAATGTGGGATGCAGGACTAATGTATCCATTAGTACAGTGCGGCAAAATTTGGCAGCAGACGATATCGGCTGCAGCACATCAGCTGAGCTCGTGACCATATCGGTTGGACCATAGACAATTTCAAAACCATGGCCGGACCAGTCCCGATTTCGGGATAAGAGTTGATGGAGGTGTTCGAGTGTTGAGCAGACCCCACGAAGCCGTTGCCCCAAGTTGTCAAGAAGGCACTGTACAAGCTGGTAATGAAATGTCGTGTGACGAGGGCCTCCCGTTGGGTAGACCGTTCGCCTGGTGCAAGTCTTTCGATTTGACGCCACTTCGGCGACTCGCGTCGATGGGGATGAAGTGATGATGATTAGGACAACACAACACCCAGTCCCTGAGCGGAGAAAATCTCCGACCCAGCCGGGAATCGAACCCGGGCCCTTTGGATTGATAGTCTGTCGCGCTGACCACTCAGCTACCGGGGGCGGACTACAAGCTGGTGGTGGCTCCGTAATGGAGTGGGCTGTGTTTACATGGTACGGACTGGGTCCTCTGGACCAACTAAATCGATGATTGACTGCAAATGGTTATGTTCGGCTACGTGGAAATCATTTGTAGCCATTCATGGAATTCGTGTTCACAAACAACAATGGACAATCCACCACATCCCAGGCCACAATTGTTCGCGACTGGTTTGAAAAACATTCTGGATAAATGAAGCGAATAATTGAGCACCCAGACCGCCCGACATGAATTCCATCGAATTTGTATGGGACGTAATCGAGAGGTCAGCTAGTGCACATAATCCTGCGCTGGCAACACTTTCACAGTTATTGACGGCTATAGACGTAGCATGGCTCAATACTTTTGCAGGGGCCTCCAATGACTTGTTCAGCCAAAAAATGGCTCTAAGCGCTATTGGACTTAACATCTGAGGTCATCAGTCCCCTAGACTTAGAACTACTTAAATCTAACTAACCTAAGGACATCACACACATCCATGCCCGAGGCAGGATTCGAACCTGCGACCGTAGCAGCAGCGCGGTTCCGAACTGAAGCACCTAGAATCGATCGGCCACAGCGGCCGGCCTTGTTCAGCCCATGCCAAGTCGATTTGCTGCACGGCTCTGGGCAAATGAGGCCCGAAGTATTCCATGACTTTCGTTACCTCAGTGTGGAGCTGCATAGTGTACACCCAGAGTCAAGTAGGACAGTGAGTGGCATCCTGTGGTCGTCAGCGACTAGTCTCGTTCTCGTTTTTGGCCGTCATGTCAACTTCAGGGCGTCCGTAGACAACCTAGTGAAAGGTAACGGGAAACAGCGTCTCTCGAGACCTATAAAGTGTGGGGAATTATTTGATATTATGAGAGGACTGATTTCCTAATGGTTGGAGACTTAACACTCGCAAGCATGTGGCAAGAATGCTTAACACTGTTTTCAAACCCTTCAAGACCAGGGTATCAAATGGCACATTCCAGTAGGATAATACAACACAGCACATTGCAGTTCACTCTGCAGATGTCTTGAGGAACTTACACAGTCTTGAATGGCCTGCCTGGTGTCCCAATTTGTCACCTATAGAGTATGTTTGGGATGCCTCTAGCCAGCAACGTTCATGAACTGACAAACCATGTGTTTCAGGCACGGCACGAAATTACTCAAGATGACGTTCAGAAACTGTTTGCTTCGATGACACAACAAACACAAGAGAGAATTCCAGCCTGTAGCGATCAAATTTCGTATCTGGATGATGACAGACATCACTTCTAAACAGTATAAAAATTTAATCATTTAATACCTATCATGCGATGAACATCTGCACAAATTTGATAAACATCGGTCTGGTGCTTTATGGTGTTCCATTTTCGATCGTGTATGAGAACAAAAAAGACCTATCACCTGTCATTATTTTTACTATTAACGCTAATATTTTAAAATATTAATTTTTAGAAATTTAAATGATATATTACATGTACTATTTCACTTAATAGTGATTTGGTGTTGAAATTACGGTGGTAGTGGTTGTACTGCTTAGTACATATCGCTCCTACTGCTACAAGCTCATTTCCTCTTATTCTTCCGGCGTAAGAACTTCGTGGATCCGTAAAAAATTCTGTGACCACTTCAACGCGTTAAGCTCCGTATAACGAAGCACCCCCTGAGAGCCTTAACCAAAGTTGAGGATTGTTTTAAGTATCTCTGTGAGTAGTTTCATTATCTCTTCGAAGGGAAATTGAAAGAAGAGGGCTCATTCGGATCTGACAAAGGAAACATGAAGTTCGATTCCAACTTTGAATCAAAAACGTTTGTGTGTGAAACGGAGTCTCGGATTTCGTTCAAGAAGGTAGTTACTAAGATCCACGCTACATTTCTGATGTAGCTGCCTTGCTGGGAAATCTCATAAAGTTAAACAGTGTGAAGAGACTTAAATTTACTTTTTGAACAGTCACCTAGAATTTTTCGCTGAAAATTTGAGTGATGTCGATGAGAAACAAAGTGAGCCAGAGTGAAAGACGTTATCAGGGCAGCTGGAGCAATGGTGTGATGGAAGAGTACATTTGCTCAATACACCAAGACATAGTTCAAAGCAAGAAAGCTGTATTATATGCATCAAGGAGAAGAGAGAAGAGAAATGAATGCCATTGATCACAAAGTTCCTATGCAATATCTTTTCATGATTTTATTTCAGTAAAACCTCTTCCAGTATCGCAAAATCTACCTTTCGCAAAAATTACTTTTCATTCCAATCACAAGTATTTTGTTAATTTTCCATATTGTTGCAACGTCGCATTGTGACAAAACCGTACGTCATTGAACAACACTGGGTTCATGTAAGGGTTCATTACCGGTAAAACCACTAGATTAGGGTCTTATCCAACAAAAAGTAATCAAACAATATGTTTTTCATTTGCATATATATATATATATATATATATATATATATATATATATAGCAAAAAATGGTTCAAATGGCTCTGAGCACTATCCGACTTAACTTCTGAGGTCATAAGTGGCCTAGAACTCAGAACTAATTAAACCTAACTAACCTAAGGACATCACACACATCCATGCCCGACGCAGGATTAGAACCTGCGACCGTAGCGGACGCTCGGTTCTAGACTGTAGCGCCTAGAACCGCACGGCCACTCCGGCCGGCTGTATATAGCAGCCCATATTTCTAAACGTTCTTATATCTAATAAACAAATGCTTTTCAGTGAAATAAAGTTTATAACCATGAAAGAGGATAACAGCGTTTTACGAGTATAAGCAGTCTGCCTGTAGCAAACTTAGTAGGCTTAGCATCGAAATTCGTGATTATTCTTAAGTATTATCTTAATACAATCAAGGATGCTTAAATGCGCTTCTTAGAGAAATATTGTGTGAAGTTTTCTGTTAGAGTATTTTTTTTTTAATTTGTATGATGCTGAAATTGTACCTTTGTTTTTGTTGTTAAACATGTCAGATTTTGTGTTACTTCAGTCTACATGTCCTTTTGTAGAATGGATTTTAGCAGAAATGTCTTTACGTTTGTGGTGACATGGAAAATGTTTGACATCCTGTGTTGTGTCTAATGAACTGGCGATAAAATGAAACTTCATGGGATGCTGTTCAGATTATGCAGTCTTACTTATGAGAGAGTAGTTCTGTAGCAACTCTCCGAAGCATAGAAGCTCTTCCAAACTAGGTTATTTGCAAATTTATTTAAATCAAACTCCCCACTTGCCAATTACGTTGTGGTTTCATTCACGTAACCGGTTCTGGCTCAGTTACATTCTCAAGTTTTTTCAGAGTTAATAACGAGGATAGTCTGATCAGATAATGAAAAGTATGACTTCGGACGACGTTTATCGTTGTTGCTAGGATTATGGGTGAATTTTACGATTCTCAGAAACATAGTACTATCTCGGTCAGAGTGACCCGTATTGTACATAGTGTAACCCCAACTACGTCTCCTAACAAGAAATAAGTGATTAGATTACAGAAATACGTTTTCTGACAAATATTATTTTATATTCCAAGGTAAAAAAAAAAAAAGAAAAAGGAAAAGAAAACACAGACCGTTCACTTAGGTGCTTTCTATATTTTAGCAATCGAGTAATGCCCTACGGGGAATCGAAAAAGAAATTACTAATCAGTCTTTTTTCCCGTATTTCTTCAAAATTTTATTTGCCGTGGAATGTATTTAAGTTGGTACATGGTTCATTGAGTTTGAAGAAGAAATTGCAAAAAAAATTTTCAAGCAAATATAGTATCTCCGCTACACACGCAATTCATCTTGAATTCGTTGAATATCCAATAGGCGTTCCTGCATTTACTACCACATAGTGAGTTCTCTCCTGTCATACATTAAGTTCTCTCCTGTCATACATTAAGTTCATACGCGTATAGTTTGTCGTTGCTCAAAATACTGCAGCTGCATGTTTAATCTGGTCCAAAATTTTTACCTCACTTCTTCAATTACAGTGTTTTCAATTTTTCTGTGCCCACAGCTGTTAGATACACGCACAGACGGCGATATTAAACGAAGTGAGCAAAGAGCAAAAATGAGTAAAGAACGTTCCTGCAGCTAAAAGGGCCTCCACTGGAGCTAAAGACTGAGAAAAAGACAAGAAAGCAGGCGCTAAGTTGAGGAGCTAATTTGAATTCATCCTCGGAAACTCTCGATCAACAGGTGTCCCATTAAACGCCAGATGAACCTACAAAGAAAAGCAGGCACAGTAGAGAGAAATCCGAATCTTAGCAGAGTCAACAGAGCGAAGTGAAATATCAGTTGCAAACACTGCTCTCGTCTGCTTTCCTCCTCTTACGGAATCACTCACTGTTTTCCTTTTCCACATTTTTACACTGTTTGACGACCGTTGCTGCTTCAGGCAATGAAAAGCAAACTGCAGTCGTACTTGTTATAGTAAACATAACTATATGCTGGCGCAAACTAGTTGCCGGAACTTGGAAACCGACGACGTCAGAGTAACAGACGATTTATTTAACGTGTGGGATCTGTGTAATACAGTATGGGCTTGACATCCTACGAGACATAAATATGCAGTACTTCACACTACCAAAGGACGATGTTTCACCCCAAGTTTAGGTCTCTTCTTGACTGTAATAAAACTTTAGCTAGCGGCATGTGGACGTGTCCTTCATGTAATTAGCAACACCTTTTAAGTTGATCAACACATTCATGAAATGCTTATCCATGCCAGTAAAGGTTGAATGTATTGCCATATACTTACCCACGAAGTCGTACACTTGAGAATGACCTTAAGGTCGCAGCTCCTCTCGTAGCGTAGAAAAATTTACAATCAAAAGCGAAAATGTTGTTCTTCAAAAATTCTACATGACTATGAACACATCGCAAGAAAATATAATGAACCAGAATCCTCGTTCCCCTGCCACATAATGTTCAAGACCAGTGCATCTTACGGCTACAATTCACCAGCATATCTCAGGAGCTCTGAAATCCGCCAAATCTCAACCCAGTCAAGAACGTATGGCAAATTTCATGATATTTGCCTTCCTGGAAGAATTAACGACAACCCGTACCATGCATTCGCAGTAAAGACAAATTTACAATTGGCGTTCAATAATTAATGCAAGACATTTTTTTCTGAAAGCAGGTTCGTTTCATTCGGAGTTTTAATACACCATATTATTTCCCACTCTTTTAGCTACAAAATCCTATGTTTTAACATGATCTCCGCTGAATTCGACGGCCTTACGCCACCTTAATAGGACGGCCTAAATGCCTGCGAGAAACCCCTGTATTGGTCGCTGTCGGAGCCAACGTCTTGCTGCATCAGTTGCATAAATTGGCAGTTGCACACCGGAAACAGGCTAATTGACTCGCAGGTGAAGTTCCCCACGGTGGCAGTGCCCGCGTTAGTAGCTTGGAGAGAAGTCGTCACGAAGCCTGTAATATTCAATCGCGACGTAATTTGCGTGTTGCATCGTCAATGGAGCGTACGCGGGTTACAGTAAACTGGTAGTGGTGCATCGGAAACAAGTTACTTGATCGCCAGGCGAAGTTCCATACGGTGACTGTAGCCGCATTAGTCGCTTGAAGAGAAGTCCTCATTGAGGCAGTAGTATTCAATCGTGACGTAATTTGTGTGTTGCATCTCAATGTGCGGGCTCGACGGTTACAGTGAACTGGCAGTGCTGCATCGGAAACAATCTACTAGACTCCCAGGAGAAGTTCCATACGGTGACCGAAGCCGCGTTAGTCGCTTGGAGAGAAACTGGAATGGAGCCTGTCACATTCAGTCGCAACGCAATTATTCTGTTCCATCGTCAATGCGAGGGTGCGAGGTTTGCAGTAAACTGGCTGTGGTGATTCGGAATCAGCTTACTTGACTGCCAGTGACCGTAGCTGCTTTAGTCGCTTGGATACAATTCGGCCTGGAGCATGTAGTATTCAATCGCGACGCAATTTGTGTGTTACATCGTCATGTGAGGGTGCGAGCGGTACAGTAAACTGACAGTGGTGCATCGGAAAAGAGCTACATGACTCCCAGGAGAAGTTCCATACGGTGACCATAGCTGCGTTAGTCGCTGGGAGAGAAGTTCGCATCGAGCCTGTTGTATTCAATCGCGACGAAATTTGTATATTGCATCGTCAATGTGAGGGTGCGAGTGTTACAGCAAACTCTGCTCCCCGCTGAGTGCGTCCTTCACTGGGCCGAACCGATGTCGGAAGGTGCGAGATACGTGCTGTATGGTGGTTCAGGAAGAACGGCCCAATAAAGTTTTGTGAGCTCCTCTCGGGTGTGCAGACTTGTGTGAGGCCTTGCGTTGCCATGGAGACGGAGGAGTTCGTTTGCATTTTTGTGGCGACAAACACGCTGAAGTCGTGTCTTCAGTTTCCTGAGAGCAAGTTTGCGTTACCTTGTTGCGATGGTGACAGACGCCTCGCCCAACAACTCACCGTGCTTTTCTACTCTACATCTACATCTATACTCCGCGAGCCACCTTACGGTGTGTGGCGGAGGGTACTTATTGTACCACTATCTGATCCCCCCTTCCCTGTTCCATTCACGAATTGTGCGTGGAAAGAACGACTGCTTGTAAGTCTCCGTATTTGCTCTAATTTCTCGGATCTTTTCGTTGTGATCATTACGCGAGATATATGTGGGCGGTAGTAATATGTTGCCCATCTCTTCCCGGAATGTGCTCTCTCGTAATTTCGATAATAAACCTCTCCGTATTGCGTAACGCCTTTCTTGAAGTGTCCGCCACTGGAGCTTGTTCAGCATCTCCGTAACGCTCTCGCGCTGACTAAATGTCCCCATGACGAATCGCGCTGCTTTTCGCTGGATCATGTCTATCTCTTCTATTAATCCAACCTGGTAAGGGTCCCATACTGATGAGCAATACTCAAGAATCGGACGAACAAGCGTTTTGTAAGCTACTTCTTTCGTCGATGAGTCACATTTTCTTAGAATTCTTCCTATGAATCTCAACCTGGCGCCTGCTTTTCCCACTATTTGTTTTATGTGATCATTCCACTTCAGATCGCTCCGAATAGTAACTCCTAAGTATTTTACGGTCGTTACCGCTTCCAATGATTTACCACCTATGGCATAATCGTACTGGAATGGATTTCTGCCCCTATGTATGCGCATTATATTACATTTATCTACGTTTAGGTAAAGCTGCCAGCTGTCGCACCATGCATTAATCCTCTGCAGGTCCTCCTGGAGTACGTACGAGTCTTCTGATGTTGCTACTTTCTTGTAGACAACCGTGTCATCTGCAAATAGCCTCACGGAGCTATCGATGTTGTCAACTAAGTCATTTATGTATATTGTAAACAATAAAGGTCCTATCACGCTTTCCTGCGGTACTCCCGAAATTACCTCTACATCTGCAGATTTTGAACCGTTAAGAATGACATGTTGTGTTCTTTCTTCTAGGAAATCCTGAATCCAATCACAAACCTGGTCCGATATTCCGTAAGCTCGTATTTTTTTCACTAAACGTAAGTGCGGAACCGTATCAAATGCCTTCCTGAAGTCCAGGAATACGGCATCAATCTGCTCGCCAGTGTCTACGGCACTGTGAATTTCTTGGGCAAATAGGGCGAGCTGAGTTTCACATGATCTCTGTTTGCGGAATCCATGTTGGTTATGATGAAGGAGATTTGTATTATCTAAGAACGTCATAATACGAGAACACAAAACATGTTCCATTATTCTACAACAGATTGACGTAAGCAAATAGGCCTATAATTATTCGCATCTGATTTATGACCCTTCTTGAAAATGGGAACGACCTGCGCTTTCTTCCAGTCGCTAGGTACTTTACGTTCTTCCAGCGATCTACGATAAATTGCCGATAGAAAGGGGGCAAGTTCTTTAGCATAATCACTGTAGAATCTTAAGGGTATCTCGTCTGGTCCGGATGCTTTTCCGCTACTAAGTGATAGCAGTTGTTTTTCAATTCCGATATCGTTTATTTCAATATTTTCCATTTTGGCGTCCGTGCGACGGCTGAAGTCAGGGACCGTGTTACGATTTTCCGCAGTGAAACAGTTTCGGAACACTGAATTCAGTATTTCTGCCATTCTTCGGTCGTCCTCTGTTTCAGTTCCATCGTGGTCAACGAGTGACTGAATAGGGGATTTAGATCCGCTTACCGATTTTACGTATGACCAAAACTTTTTAGGGTTCTTGTTTAGATTGTTTGCCAATGTTTTATGTTCGAATTCGTTGAATGCTTCTCTCATTGCTCTCTTTACGCTCTTTTTCGCTTCGTTCAGCTTTTCCTTATCAGCTATGATTCGACTACTCTTAAACCTATGATGAAGCTTTCTTTGTTTCCGTAGTATCTTTCGTACATGATTGTTATACCACGGTGGATCTTTCCCCTCGCTTTGGACCTTAGTCGGTACGAACTTATCTAAGGCGTACTGGACGATGTTTCTGAATTTTTTCCATATTTGTTCCACATCCTCTTCCTCAGAAATGAACGTTTGATGGTGGTCACTCAGATATTCTGCGATTTGTGCCCTATCACTCTTGTTAAGCAAATATATTTTCCTTCCTTTCTTGGCATTTCTTATTACACTTGTAGTCATTGATGCAACCACTGACTTATGATCACTGATACCCTCTTCTACATTCACGGAGTCGAA
This sequence comes from Schistocerca serialis cubense, assembly GCF_023864345.2. NCBI lineage: Eukaryota > Metazoa > Arthropoda > Insecta > Orthoptera > Acrididae > Schistocerca > Schistocerca serialis. The sequence continues at coordinate 174,115,014 of NC_064641.1, forward strand.
AAGTTCCGGTCTATTTGTTGCTATGAGGTCTAAAACGTTAGCTTCACGAGTTGGTTCTCTAACTATCTGCTCGAAGTAATTCTCGGACAAGGCAGTCAGGATAATGTCACAAGAGTCTCTGTCCCTGGCTCCAGTTCTGATTGTGTGACTATCCCATTCTATACCTGGTAGATTGAAGTCTCCCCCTATTACAATAGTATGATCACGAAACTTCTTCACGACGTTCTGCAGGTTCTCTCTGAGGCGCTCAACTACTACGGTTGCTGATGCAGGTGGTCTATAGAAGCATCCGACTATCATATCTGACCCACCTTTGATACTTAACTTAACCCAGATTATTTCACATTCGCATTCGCTAATAACTTCACTGGATATTATTGAATTCTTTACTGCTATAAATACTCCTCCACCATTGGCGTTTATCCTATCCTTGCGGTATATATTCCATTCTGTGTCTAGGATTTCGTTACTGTTCACTTCCGGTTTTAACCAACTTTCCGTTCCTAATACTATATGCGCACTATTTCCTTCAATAAGAGATACTAATTCAGGAACCTTGCCCTGGATACTCCTGCAGTTTACCAATATTACGTTAACTTTTCCTGTTTTTGGTCTCTGAGGACGGACATTCTTTATCAACGATGATAATGTCCTCTCTGGTAAGCCGTCAGGTATTTTATCGTTTCGCCCAAGGGGGGGTCCCTCTAACCTAAAAAACCCCCGTGTGCACGCCACACGTACTCTGCTACCCTAGTAGCTGCTTCCGGTGTGTAGTGCACGCCTGACCTGTCTAGGGGGGCCCTACAGTTCTCCACCCAATAACGGAGGTCGATGAATTTGCAACCATTATAGTCGCAGAGTCGTCTGAGCCTCTGGTTTAGACCCTCCACACGGCTCCAAACCAGAGGACCGCGATCGACTCTGGGCACTATGCTGCAGATATTAAGCTCAGCTTGCACTCCGCGTGCGATGCTGGTTGTCTTCACCAAATCAGCCAGCCGCCGGAAGGAACCAAGGATGGCCTCAGAACCCAAGCGGCAGGCGTCATTCGTTCCGACATGTGCTACTATCTGCAGCCGGTCACACCCAGTGCGTTCAATAGCTGCCGGAAGGGCCTCCTCCACATTACGGACGAGACCCCCCGGCAAGCACACCGAGTGCACACTGGCATTCTTCCCCGACCTACCCGCTATTTTCCTGAGGGGCTCCATAACCCGCCTAACGTTGGAGCTCCCTATAACTAATAGGCCCGCCCTCTGTGACTGTCGGGACCTTGCCGGAGAATCGGCCACTGGCCCAACAGGCGAGGCACCCTGTGGTGGCTCGGAAACGATGTCATCACCACTAGGAAGCACCCCGTACCTGTTGGAAAGGGGTAAGGCAGCTGCCACGCGGCCAGATCCCACCTTCGCCTTTCGGCCAGGCATGCGCGAGCCCACCACTGTCCGCCATTCACCCTGGAGTGATGGCTGACCGGTAAGATGCTCACTGCCGGAAGACGCAGCGACATCAGGGGTTCCATGTGATTCCAAGGCCACCGAAGTAGGCATAGGTCTCACCACAGTTGCCCCAACGCCACTACGAGCCGACGCCTGCGCCTCGAGCTCGATGAGCCTAACAGACAAAGCCTCCACCTGCCCCCGAAGAGTGGCCAATTCTCCTTGCGTCCGCTCACAACAACCACAGCCCCTACACATGACTATGTTTACCCTACTCTATACGGTGACAAATTCCCAAGATAATCTTCTGATGAGCTACTCTGATAATCAAGAAACACTCACTGAAATACGAGACGCGAAAACTACGCTAGGTTTTCCCAGAAAAACTATTTAAAAGCTAAGCGCAGCAAATAAGTACAAAAACGCTTTATACAAACAGTACTTTTGTTCTGTACAATGTCTCCGTAGGCATCCTGCAACCTCCTATGAATATCTGTGACGCTCTGGTTCTCTACCAGAAGAATCTCAGTTTTCTGCCTTAAACGCACCTCTATTACAGACGTCACCTAGGTGGCTACATATAGTGCCACCACCTCTCGGAACTTCAAAAAATTATACAGGCTGATGCGGAAATTTTCCACGATGTCCCACAACCAATTCCGTGTTTTTTCAACCGAAATTGGCCGAGAAAAGATGTGTGCACTACTGACTGAACGCCCCTCGTATATGAGGAACCTACTCATTATGAAATTTCTACGATGGTAGAGCGCAATTTTACATACGTGTTATTGTTGTGATCTTGATTCTCAATACTGGTTTGAGGCAGCCGTTCGCACTAGTCTATCCTGTGCAGTTTCTACATATCTTCATAGGCAGAGCAGCCAATATCCATTTACACTTGCTTCCTATAGTCAAGCCTTGAACTCCTACTACCATTTTTAACCCTCATATTTAACTCCAACACCAAACTAATTAACCATCCGTGCTTCAGGATGTGTCCTATCAATTATTCTTTGTTCTAGTTGTGCGATATAGCTCTTTTCCCCCAAATTCGATTCAGTACTTCCTCGTTAGTTACGCTACCTATCATTCTAAACTGCAGCATTCTCCTGTAGCACTGTATTAAAAACTTCTATGCTTTTCTTGTCTGAAATTTTTATCATCCGTGTTCCTCTTCCATATAAGGCTACCACCTGAGACGAGTTCCTAACATTCAGATTTGTATTAGACGTTGACTTCGCCAGAAGATGATGGGTACAAAATTCATCGAAACGTTGCGACAAGACGACGCCACCACTCGGCTGATAACCCGAGAAGAATTCATCATATTTCTATTATTCACAAATGTCACTCTCTGTGTCACCAGTCTGCACTTTACGTCCTCTGTAATTCTGACAACCACAGTTACGAATACAACCATTCACCTAACACTTTTCCAGCTGATATCATAGCCTGTCTTAATTCGCCTAGAATCAATTACGCTTACTGTACTTTTATTGATGTTCACCTCACAGCTTCTTTTCGAGACACTATCCATTTCGTTCAAGTGATCTTCCCTGTCCCCTCATATCTTCAGCAGAATTACAGTTTCTTGACAAATTATAAATTTTTTTACATCTCCTTCCTGAACTTTAATTCCCTGTCCAACCTTTTCCTTAGTTCCCTTTGCTGTTTGGTCAATGTATAGATTGAGTAATCTGGAGGTCACGTTGAAAATACGTCTCACTCCTTGCCTAAATGCTGACTGTCTTTGACACTGACGACTACAGTCTGGCTTCTGTACAAGTTGTAGATAACCTTTTTCCCCAGTATTTTATCATGAGTATCTTCTTTACCCATTTATTTTAATGTGAGAAGACGAAAGAAAGTGGAGCTGTGGCAATACACTGGACTCGTCAAGAGGTGACGGCTGTTCAAAAAATGGTTCAAATGGCTCTGAGAACTATGGGACTTAACTTCTGAGGTCATCAGTCCCCTAGAACTTAGAACTACTTAAACCTAACCAACCTAAGGACATCACTCACATCCATGCCCAAGGCAGGATTCGAAACTGCGACCGTAGCGGTCGTGCGGTTCCAGACTGGAGCGTGACGGCTGTTCGGACCTCTGTCCTGCAGCTGTGATATAGGTTTTATGTCATTGCCATAAGTAGTTCAAGTCAAAACTGTGTACGAGACACTGAATCATAATGGGACGGTGAACCATAACGGGATGCTGAATCATAAAGGAACGCTGAATCTTAACCTCCAGTCATCCATTCCTGTTCTCTATACCGACACAAACGAAGAGCGCAAGCTACTATAGTGTGCACGGCAGTAACACGAACTGGAGAACCCAATTACCGTCTGGCAGAGACAGGTGGGAAACGCGATGCTGTTGTCGCTTTCGCTGAGGCGACCTCCGCGTTGTTATCGGGGCTCCCGGCGGACACCGGAGACCTGCGAACAGAGGCGCGGCCACCAAGGCGACGCAACCGCAGACCAGAAACGTTACGCCGCCAGCCGCCTGCAGAGTGTTTCCTGCTTAGACTGGACGCTTGCAGACAAAGGTACATGCAGTTCTATTACATGTTACGGAACCAACATATATGACAGTTAATACCTAGACAGGATGACTGAAATTCTATAAACAATGTCATCCCCGAGGTATCGAGAGCACTACGCAGGCATACAAAGAGGAGAGACTACATGCTAGAATAAGACAGGCTCCACATCCGACAGATCACCAGTACATAGAAAACGAGTCAGATATTAACAGACACTAACTGAGATGCTGTATCACACACAGAAAGTGAAGACGAGATTCACATACAAACATAGTAAAAGTAAGCTGAGACTTTTCCAACACCAAATTGAATCAATCTGAAAATGTAACTCTCTATGTAGTTGCTTTTTGTACCATTTCATAACGTGTGACACTGTTTGAAAATGTGACATTTCTTCTTCTCCCGCTGCTTTTACCGATCCACCACAGTTGATGCATCTGACTATTAAATCAGCTTCCAATCTCCACCATTACGTCATGCTCGGAAACACATTGTAACCTAATTAATCAGTACACTATTAATTATTACTACAGTCAAGATAACATATGTAACAGATGTATATCAACACAGAGAAGGTATAAAGGCAACAACTGTCATATCATATCGAAGTCACATTTATTGTCATCTTATATTTCTTCCATTACATACAGTTTTAATTTTAACATAAAATACATCCACAACCTATCATGTATCTTCTTTCTTATCATTGTCTAAGTCAGCAACAAATTTATAGAAAATTCTATATATGCATTTGTACATTTTATTTATCTTTCTATTTTTTATTTTCATTCTTTTGGAAAATTTCCAAAAAAAATTTATTAATAAAACTGGTTGAGTATGATATGACATATAAAACCACAAAATAGACGACCAGCTATATAACAACAGGCAGTAGGTCTTTACTTGAGAAATAAATAAATAAAAATAAATGTAACACAAAACAGATGAACTAGAACCATTACTAATGGTGGGAGTTGTGAGATATATGGAATAACTAAATCTACATACGTACTCCGCAAGGCGCCATACCACCATAAGGTACATGGTAGAGGGTACTTTGTATCATTACTAGTCATTCCATTTCGTATTTCATTCGCAAATGGAGCAACGGAAAAACGAATGTCTAAATGCCTCCGTTCGAGCCCTTATTTTTCTTATCTTGCTTCGCGGTTGTTACGGGAAATATACGTTGACGGCGGCAGAATTGTTCTACAGTCAGCCGAAAACACCGGTTCTCTAAATTTTCAGTACAGTCTTTCCTAAAGAGACCGTCATCTTCTCTCCAGGGATTCCTGCACTGGCGGAAAAAAATCGCAACCCCAAAAAATAATTAATGTAGAGTAGTGGAGTTTTGGGAATACGTTTGTTTAGGTAACAGGTTTAAGTGACTAACATTGCAAGATCACGTGTCAATGTAAGCGCGAGATAAAGCATTGTAAATGTGAAATCCTGGTACATTAATCAACGGCGTAACCGGCAGATGTTGAACGCAAGCATTCAGACGTGAATGCATTGTGTTACACTGGTTCCAGATGTCAATTCGTGGGATGCAATTCCATGTTTGTTGCACTTGGTCAGTTAGTTGTGGATGAAGGTGGAGTTGTCGGCCGCTGCTGTCCCAAATGCGCTCATACAGGAGACAGATCTGGTGATCGACCCGGTCAGGGCAACATGTCGACACTCTGTAGACCATGCTGGGTTACAACAGTGGTATGTGGAAGAGCGTTATCCTGTTGGAAAACACTCCCCTGGCATGCTGTTCATGAATGGCAGCACAGCTGTCGGAATCACCAGACTGACATACAAATTTGCAGTCAGGGTGCGTGGCATGGGATAACCACGAGAGTGCTCTGCTCTCAAACGCAATCACACCCCAGACAGCAACTTCAGGTGTAGGTCTAGGGTGTTGGCACGCAGACAAGTTTATCGCAGGCCCTCCACTGACGCCCTTCTAACCAACACAAAACCATCACTAGCACCGAGGCAGAACCAGCTTTCAGAAAACAAAAGACCTTCATCCTGCCCACCAATGAGCTTTCGCTTGACACCACTGAAGTCCCAAATGGCGATGGTTTGGGAACAGCGGACTGCACACTACACGGCGACTGGTTCTGATCTGTCTTGAAGGAACTGATTGTGCCAACTGCTGCTCAAATTTCTGTTGCAAATGCAGTAATATGTGTCAGACACATAAGCCTAGCACGAAGGTCTTCCCACTCGGTAGGGCCACGTGGCCGTCCAGAGCTCAGTCTTCTTGTGAAAGCTGCCAGCAACCATTCACAGTGACTACATTCCTGCAAAGCCTTTCTGCAGTATCGCAGAAGGAACATTCAACATCTCGTAGCCCTTTCACACGACCTCGTTCAGACTCAGTCAGGTGTTGAAAATGGCACCTTTGTCGTCTTAAAGGCTTTCTGCACTAATATCAACTCACCAAGTAACTAACGCTAATGCCGGCCGGAGTGGCCGAGCGGTTCTAGGCGCTTCAGTCTGGAACCGCGCGACCACTACGGTCGCATGTTCGAATCCTGCCTCGGGCATGCATGTGTGTGATGTCCTTAGGTTAAGTCCTTAGGTTAAGTCCCGTAGTGCTCAGAGCCATTTGAACCATTTGAACTAACGCTAATGACAGAGACGCCACGCTAATCCCGCAGGACAGGACAGATAGTAACTTAAATTGTAGAAAGGAGCCAAAACAAGGGGCTGTCAGTTACACTCGAACATACAACTTTATTATTTGATCAAACATTACAAGATCACAAAAAAAAATTTAAACACACAGCTTTAATCTTTGGGACTTAATTACCGGCTGAAAGCCACTTTAATTTAAAAACGGCTGAAGGCCAATAACTTAAACGCAAGCATAATCAGAAATTTAAAAGGCAAACTTTATCTTAAATCAGTTCTTTAGTTAGGCTGAAGTAACAAGTTGAATTCATATCGGCTGAACGCCTAACATTTAAACCTCCATAACATTAATTTTTTTTAATACCAAAGGCCTTACGTGAAACAGTTCTTTAATTTAGGCTGAAGGCCATAGAAACAACTCAAACTCAAAATCGGCTGAAGGCCAAAGACTTAAAATTCAACAACATTATTTTTTTTAAATGCCAAAGGGCTTACGTGAAACAGTTATTTGAACTAGGCTGAAGGTCTTAAAAGTACAACAACTCAAACTCGTAATCGCCTGAAGGCCAACACTTTGAATTCAACAACATTAAAATTTTTAACGAAGAACGCGACCAATGCTAAAAGCAGTGGCTGTGCAATCACCAGTACGAACCACGAGTTGAGACACACACCGCCAACCCATAAGCGATCAGCGAGCATATACACGTCGTCCGGTAAGACGACCAACCGACGATCCACCAAGACCGTCTCCAGCCATGTGTGCCGGCATCGGTCGGGCGAGTCATGGCTATCCGAACCTCACTGCCGCTCCAACCCGACCGAACTTCTGCCGCGTCCCAACTGTCCGTCTGCCAGGTCCGAACTGCACTGCTGGCGCGTTGCAAGCTGTTGGACTATACACCACGACCAGGAAGTAATAGCAGTCCGGCAAAGATAACACGGCAGAGCCTATATCGATAAGCGCTGCTGCTGCCGCTCACGGGCAGGCAAGGCAGCAACTCAGTGACACCATTAATTGAAAATTATCATAACGAGGCGGCAGTACTATAAAAACAGGGTGTTAAATATGAGATGACACGAACACGAGCCACGCACGGCTCAATGATCATTACAGCGTGTGCTTAAAGCAAACCTAATTTGTGTCGTAATAGGGCGCAACGAGCGCCACTCTTATGCAACGGGCGCGAAATCTGAACAGATATCTTCTTCCAGATGTAGAAACATGCCTACCAACTTTCGTTTATATCACTGAGCTCCTTCTCCGTGCTGCAGGTTTTCTGTCAGCGTATTTGAGCTCTCGAAGCATCCCTCAGTAGTCGCCAGTTGTTCGAACCTCCCGATAACAAATATAACACCACGCCTAGGAATTGCTTAAGTATCTTCCTTCAGTCCGTACTGGCGGGGTTACAAACATTTGACCAGTATTCTACAATGGGTCACACCAGTGTCCTGCATAGGTGAGATACAGTTCGCTAGAATTTTCCCAATCAACCAGAGTCAACCATTCCCTCTCCATACAACCGATCTACGTTCTCGCTCCAGTTGACGTCGCTTTGCAATGTTAAGCTTACATATATAATCGTCGTGATAGTGTTAAGCAACGCAGTGCCAACAGCCTATTCCAACATCACACAATTGTTATTCCTAGTCATTTTGGGTTAACTCCCATTTTTCTACATTTAGAACTTGCTGCCATTCATTATTGCAAACAGTAATTCATTACAAGTCATCCTTCACTCTCCTACATGCACACAACGACGACACCTTCCCGTACAGAAGAGCGTCATCTGCAAACAGTCGCAGACTGGTGCTCGCCTTATCTGTCTGATCATTTCTTGCGACTTACAATTCTACAACTTTATGATTTTCTACCTACAGGTCAAAAAATTCCACATTGAATGCTACGCAACGGTATTTCAGAATAGCTCAGTATTGTGAACGGTATAATATTGTGCGAGCATACTAACTGCTAGTTGTACAGGCTACTTGTATGAGACTGTGACATGTGAATGACTGGACCAGAACAAACTATGATCCAGTATTTGTGATCAGGTCGCAAACTGTGTTACGACGGACTTGATAGCAGTATGTGTATTTAAAAAATGAAAACACAGCACAGAAATTTTAGTAACTTCAGTTAGGCTTGCGTGAATGAACGTTTTTTTAAGTGACGCGGCAGAACATTTTATGCATCCTGCTGACACGTACAGTGCAGCTTGTTATTCGAACAGATTTTCCAGTTTCAACAACATTATACATCGCGTCAAGGCAGGCAGTGATTCTAAAGACGTTCCTTCAGATATGTGAATGTATTCCAGAAAAAGAACTGCCCGCAGTGGTCTTTCACTAATTCATCAAACGACTCTGAGTTTCCCACTATTACGATGCTATCTAACGGAAGCTGTTGAACTGATGAACACTAAGTAAAAAAATAAATAAATAAAAATTATAATAAAAAAGGCACACCGTGAAGGAATTACCGAATCGGATGGAAATCGGTACGTGCGATGTACATGTACAGAAAAAAAAATGATTAGAGTTTCAGGAAAACTGGGTGATTTATTCAAAGGAAGGAGCTTTATAAATTGGGCAAGTGAATAACGATATCGTGCCAGATTCTTTCCAATTGGCGAATTAGATCATCAAAATCCTGAGAAGGTTGGTGGGCCCTGCCCGCAATGCGCGAAACATTCGCAGATGGGGAGAGATCATGGGACCTGGCCGTCAAGGAACGGTTTGGCAAGCGCGGAAACAAGTAGTAGAAACTCTCGTCTTGTGCGGACGGGTATTGATGAAATGTAAGCCCAGTATGGCGTTGGAGCGTTGGAAATTGGAAATTTGTGGTAAGTTCCTATGGGACCAAACTGCTGAGGTCATCGGTCCCTAAGCTTACACACTACTTGATCTAACTTAAACCAACTTAGGCTAAGGACAACACACATACCCATGCCCGAGGGAGGACTCGAACCTCCGACGGGGGGGAGCCGCGCGGACCGTGGCAACGTGCCCTAAACCGCGCGGCAGGATAGCTTTCCAAGGAGGGTAAGAAACAGTTCGTATTTGCGTATGACATGGTCGACAACCCTCACCCCCCCTCTCCCCCGCCCTGTGCTGTAATGGTGCCACGGTGGACAACCAATGGGGTCCTGCCTTGAAATGAAGTGGCACCTCAGAACATGGCTCCTGGTTGTCGGGCCATATGGCGGCGACAGTCATGTTGGTGGTATCCCACCAATGTCTGGGGCGTCTCCAGAGATGTCTTAGTGGTTATCGGGGCTCAGTTCGAAGAGGGTCTCATGACTGAAAACAATTCTGCTCCAGTCAATGAGATTCCAGGCCGAAGACGTTTCTGGAGACGCCTGTACAGTGGTGGAATACCACACTGACTGTCGCCCCCCATATGGCCCGAAAATCAGAAGTAATTGTCCGGCGTGCCATTAGTCTTCATAGCAGGACCCCTCTGGTTGTCATTAGTGGCACCCAAACGGCACAGCAGTACGCCCACGACGTCCTGTACCCCGTTTTGTCAGCCACCTGGGCTTACATTCAACAAGATAATGCCCTCCCGCCCATGGCGAGAGTTTCTACAGCTTTTCTTTGTGCTTGCCAAACCCTATCTTGGTGAGCAAAGTCCCCAGGTCTCTACCTGACTAAGAACGTTTGGAGCATTATGTGCGAGACCATCCAACCATCTCGGGATTTTGGCAATTTAACGAACCAATTAGACATAACTTGGCACGATATCCCTCACTTCATCCAACAACTCTATTAATCAAAGCCAAGCCGAATAACTGCTTGTGTAAGAGCCTGAGGTGGACCAGCGCGTTATTCACTTGCTCAATTTGTGAATCTTGGTTCAAATGGCACTGAGCACTTTGGGACTTAACTTCTGAGTCATCAGTCCCCTAGAACGTAGAACTACTTAAACCTAACTAACATAAGGACATCACACACATCCATGCCAGAGGCAGGATTCGAACCTGCGACCGTAGCCGTCGCACTGCTCCAGACTGTAGCACCTAGAACCACTTGGTCACTATAGTCGGCAATTTGTGAATCTGCTTCTCTTGGATAAGTCATCCATTTATTGCGAAAATGTAAATATTTGTTTGTCTGTACATCTACTTCACATCTACCAATTTTCGTCCCACTCGGATAATTTCTCCGTGGTGCGTCTCATTTACTATACTGGACGACCACATAGACTTTGTCTTTGTGTGTGAATTTCTCGACTCACCGATAAACCCTGGCTGTGAAAGAAAAGCGAATGCTAGGTGCCCAACGTTATTGTCCGTAACATTGAATCGTTCTCAGGACCAACTTTGTGCGAAACACGTATCTACACAGGGTGGAGAAAAATAACATGATTGTAAGTTCAGAGCCGGCCAGGGTGACCGAACGGTTCTAGGCGCTACAGTCTGGAACCGCGCGACCGCTGCGGTTGCAGGTTCGAATCCTGCCTAGGGCATGGATGTGTGTGATGTCCTTAGGTTAGTTAGGTTTAAGTAGTTCTAAGTTCTAGGGGACTGGTGACCTCAGCAGTTAAGTCCCATAATGCTCAGAGCCATTTTAACCATTTTTTGTAAGGTCAGAGCAGGATAGGGGATCTTGCAAAATCTTCCAAATTAATCGTAGTTCGGAAACGTATCGTTGGGCAGCTACAGACGTAAAACACCAACGTATGAGTGACGAGCTTACAGAAGTGTGTGCAGTCTTGTCCCAGAACACACCAGTTACACTAAAGAGCGCAGTTACTGCCGAAACTAGATGAAGCTAATGGTCTCAGTGGACACAGTCAAAGCGAGGCAAAATTTAAATTCCTATTCATAGCTGGTAGATTTAGACGCAAATTTTCTGTGATGTTTACTGAATGAAGTTTAACTCAACGACACTTAAAGTATCGTAATGCCATAAATTTTGCTTAGGTAATAATAATCTATACTGCTCTGCAGTAACATGCAACATAATTAATAGTGATATCTAAAGGTTCGTGTTTCAATTGTTGCTGATTTACAGTGAGCAAAACCGAACTTCGATCCTAGTAAGTACAGTAGATCACTGAGTTTTTGAATTAAAACAATGGTTAAAGGGAAATATAAATTAAATTTTAAACCCTTTTCTCAAATCACAATGTTTTTAATAGCAAATCCTCGAAATTGCTGCCTTTAACATCGGTACGAAGTTGAGGTTGTCGAAACTTTCTAGGGAGAGAACCGCACTGGTAATCACATCTAAACAATTTCGCTTACTGGTCAAACTTTCATGAGCTCGTCGCTAACTGACGGTCTTTTTGTAATGGTGGCTGCACTTCTCGCTACCAGGTGCCAGCTCCTACGACTGATGAAGTGTGTCACAGAGCTGAAACAGCGCAGAATGATGGATCCGTATCTGGCACAGTAGCTCTGTTCGATTTGATATCCAGCTGGGCTAAAGCCACCATATTTGTCATAAGTGGCAGCTCTGGACACTACATTTCGCACCCAGTCATCTGCCACATCACGGATTTAGTCATGTACGAGGGTTGTCCAGAACGTAAGTTCCGATAGGTCGCGAAATGGACACCACAGTGAAAACCCGACGAAACTTTGTATAGATGTGTTGGGTAGTGTCTATAGCACGACCGTCGATCGCATCAAGACGCCCTTTTCAGTTGTGAGCGCACTGTGAGCGAGTAAAGGTGTCTAGAACAACGATATCTCCTGCCAAGTAGGAGGGCCGGCTGAGAGGCTTCGCCTTAATGAATGCAGCCCACCTAACATAACTGCCATGCACTTCCTTCTTCATGGCAATTCTCAGCCGCACTCTGCAGGGGTACTGAAGACGCTTCTGCTGCCTTTTCGGTGAGAACACCCACAAGACAGCCCTAAATGGCTCATCCTGAGTATTATTTGTGTTCACATGAAAAGCTGGGTACGAAGACAGCACTCGAGCGCAGGATACGCGTTGTAGACCAGCGTAGAGGATTATCGGAAAGCACGGGCGGCTGCCTTCTAAGACGCTGGTGTTGGATATTTGGTATAACGCTCCGATAAATGTCTAAGTCGGAGCGGCGACTATGTAGAGAAGTATCTGGAAAGTGTAGCTAACTCTTGCAAATAAAATACTTCTGATTTTCACTGTGGTTTCCATTTAGGGACCGATCGGGACTTACTTTCTGGACAACCCTTGTATCTTCGTAAAATATTGTACACGCATGGTAATAAGAATTTTATTTACTACCCCCTGTGTGTTATGATTGTAACGGTACCATCGTTCGCAAAGGTTTGAAAGCGATGTCATGTAAATATGGATGTGGAATTCCTGAAATAGTTTCAACAAAATATAATACATAAATGACTTACGATGTGAAAAAAACACTATTGCTGAAGTCTGACATTGTCAGGGAGAAGACGACACTCGTAATAGAATTTATTAAAATTTCTTAATGTACAGAACTTTTAGTGCCTACACCGTAATTTTCAGTATACAGTTTAACCACGATGAGAAATTTCGGTTATTTTCTACCACCATATTCAGATTGTTCAAATTGTAAAGAAGTGGTGAACATATATTGAAACATTATCAGTAGTAGTTGTGATACAATGACATGTATTCGTTCTTCAGTCAAAAACTCGGTCGTGAGCGAGCCAGGTTGTAACCCATAATCTCACAAGATGACAGAAATAAAGAAGAAAAACGGCCAGTTGCTTTAGTAAAAATTGGTTCAAATGCCCATGATTTGCAACTGTACAGTAGGTGTTGTAGTTAGAACAGTGCATGCAACGGTAGTGAAAATTGGCAGATATTCCATACCCTGACTAAGCCAGCATAGCGTATAAAACAGTCATCTTTATAAATTGTGCACAAGTTGAAGATTATAAATAAAATGCCACAAGTCCAACCTCTTTGCAAGACATTAATCTTCAACTTGTGCACATTTTATAAAGATGACTATTTTACACGCCATTCTGGATCACACCTTTGTAAGTTAGGTTATGGAACACATGGGTTTTATCACCGTTGCATGTACTGTTCTCACTACAATACCTGCTGTAAAACTGCAAATCATGGGCATGCGATGACATTTTTACTAATGTAACTGGCCATTTTCCTTCCTTATTGCCGTCATCTTGCAACATTATAGTTTACAATGTGACTTGCTCGTGATGAAGTTCGTAACTAGATATTGCCATAGTCTTGCTGGTCTATAATATAAATGCATGTTACTGCATGTTTCAACTCATGTTCACCACTTGTTTACTATTTGAACCATCTGAAGACGGTGGTAGAAAATAGTCGAAACTAGTCATCGTACTATAATCTTATACTGAAAATTGCGGTCTACGCATTAAACATTTCTTACACAAAAACATATTTATTTAATAAAATATTGTTCCTTTAAGATATCCTTGGCACCCTAAAGATGTGGAGTGGGGGTGTGGAAGCGCAGCAGTGCAAGACAAAACTCTCAAACCGATGGAGTCATTTGTGGCAAACTTGGTAGACGTATGACTACTAGTTGGAGAAGGATATTACTGTCTAGTTATTGTAGTCAGTGGGTTGCACCTGACAGGCCAGGTGATATTTCAGTATTTGGGTTAGAGTGGGGATAGGAAAAGGGAGATGGTACGCAAATAATCCTAAACGAGAAACTCAGGGTCGTCTGGTAGCAAGTAAATAAACTGTCGCAGTTTAGCGCTCGCATTCCTTCTAGAGGGCAGCAGCAGCTGAATACATTATGAATGTCTCCAATGGAGTCCTATCATCACGCTTTGTTGAATTTTGTATCGGTAACTTTGATGCGTCTGTCCCGTGACTCACAGTTGTAGCTATGTGACAGAATTCAAATCAAATGTTCAAATGTGTGTGAAATCTTATGGGTCTTAACTGCTAAGGTCATCAGTCCCTAAGCGTACACACTACTTAACCTAAATCATCTTAAGGACAAACACACACACCCATGCCCGAGGGAGGACTCGAACCTCCGCCGGGACCGACAGAATTCAGTCAGTCTCATAATTTTCTGTGATGCTATTACTGCTGAATGTTTTATGCACATTAATCTCCCCCCAGAGTGTTGAAAGAAACAAAAATACACTCCGTAGTGGTCTTCAGCTAATCGTATTAATTGCACGCAGCACCATTCGAGTAACGGCTAACTGTACACAAAACGTTTCCAGTATCTCACTGTAAATATTCGTCTCTTAGAAATAAACTGCGAATGTAAACCATTTAACTTTCCTCTTAACTTGAAAATATGATGAAAACGTAACTGTCAAGCGCAGTGTCCTTCCCGCTTATATATGATACGATAAGATTCGTTACCATAACCTCTACAATATCCTTTGTTTTCTACTTCGTCTACCCCACACACGCCACAGGGCAGGTCACATGCATGCGCTGTAAGCAGCCCAGTTTGCTAATGAAATGTCATTTCAAGCTCGTTTGCAATTGAAATGGAATGTTCCAGAATATCGCCACTATGTGGCGACTGCCACTCTCTTTCTCGTAAGCTGGCCCATTCCTCTTTCTGAAAAGTGTGTTGATTATTATCGCATTCAGCCTCGACTCTTTAATTTAAATTTCCATAATGCTACACCATTTAATTCCGATGTTTAATTTGGAAAGTCATGGATGCTGTTTACAGCACGCGCAAATGACAGGTTGTTGTGCATCTGCTATGACCTGAAAATGTTCAGTACTTGCATCAGTGTAAGAAATGGTACGAAATTGCACTGTAATAAAAGACATTTAAAAAATTCAGTTGTTGCTAGCTTTAGGTGATAAGAATACAAAAACAATGTATGAAGTTCATGGCACAATGCACTTCATGCAATTTTTCTGTCTTCTTATCACTTATTCTTCGAGTGCTCTTCTGTAAACTTAATCAGTGGAGATAAGTTTCCCACGCTGTACTTTCCTTATAACTATTTTGGTAGGTATATAATTGATATACAATAAGTTCTTTTATAATGTTTAAGAATTTCAATTTTAAAACTTTTTTAAGAAATTCAAAATAAAAAAATTAAGGAAAGGCTTTGGTTTAATTACATATAAACATGTATATGTGGTATTGTTTTGTAGATGCCTTGGATGTAACTTCTACCTTATGTTTCTTTTGTTTATTACTATAGTGTAACCTGCTGGTAGTCCGTAACACCTTTGCTCTGACCTTTGACCCTCAGTCTCCCTTTAACCGTTGTGTGAACATGACATTGTGTAGTCAGTGCAATATACATGGTATTTTATGTAAATCTTGTTTTATTCTTGACATGCCGATGTATCACTTACTCCATGTTCCTAAAATTACGTGTCACGACTTGACACGTTATACTGTACTACGATGGAGATGTCTTGATATGTATTTGCATAAGATATGTTGCATATATCCATACTGTGAAAATGCGTGCCACCTTAATATATCTGACGCGACTGAGCCTGAAATTTGCGATCGATATGCTTCATAGATCCGATTATGGCAACTTAGATTTGCCTTAATCCGTCATCAAAAATAAACTATAATTAGCGATCTTGGCTACTGAAGCTTTTGCCTCTGTATTTCATATTATTTTTGGGTTAAAAAATCAAAGAAATAAGTTCATTCTTTCACCCCTCTTATTAGCTTAGTTTGTTACGTTTGTGTCCCTTGGGTCTATATGATTTTCTGTGTTTTAAAACCTGTACAAATGTCGGTAGCAGAATTTTATTTCCGCAGGACTAAGATACATGCTTACTGGTTGTTATTGGTTGTTGTTCTTTTTTTTCTAATAACACCGCAGGCCTTTGATTTCTTATTATTGAAATGTGTGAAATTACCCAAGATAGATCACGTATCTAACGTAATAATTACTGTGTGACTATCCTATCGAAGAGATTTCTTTCTAATGAGCAATTGGAATCATTAGAAAATGCATCTGACAGTGAAGAAACTCACTTTAGTGCCGTCAACATTAATCCTCAATCTGAGTCAGAAGTCATTTCACTGATCCCTCACTTGGTATTGAGTAAGCGCTGCAGGTGGTTCAACCAACACAAACTAGAAGACCATCCACTGTGAACGTTATAGAACTGACTCCTGGCCCCTCAAGATATGCTACATCCACCAAGTGAAATTCTTATGAACGATAATGCTCAGAGTAATGTTGTGGAAACCAGTAATATTAAGGGTCAAAAATTTTATGGTGGTAGCTGAGGATAATTAGATCAAATTACACTTGATACTTGTATTAGTATGTTATTACTGGCAGCTGTGAGTAGCTCACATGGAACTGAACAAAATGTCTATGATTCTAAAAGCAGTTAGAGCTATATCTCATGCCATGATGTCACAGAAGCGATTCTATTGTATCTGCAGTGCCGCCGCGCGTGTTGAAAATTACTTGGAATGATAAGAAATGAGTAGTTTCTTCGCAGGATCGTCGGGGAGAAAACATGTGGAAAACATTGGCAAGAAGAAGGGACAGGATGATAGAACATGTTTTACGGCAACAAGGCATAAATTTCATGGTACTTGACAGAGACACGGAGAGTAAAAACTGCAGAGGAAGACAGAAATCAGAACATCTCCAACAAATATTTGAGGACGTAGGGTGCAAATGCTACTCTGAGGCGAATAGGTTGGCGCAGGAGAGGAACAGGTAGCGAGTCGCATCAACCCAGTCAGAAGGACGATGACCTAAAAAATGAGAGAAAGAGATGTGTCGCCGTGCTTGAGTCTCTTTGTCTCATTACTGGATCGCTCAGCGTGGCAATTGCTTCGTGCACGATGTACTAGATTTTATGAGAAATGGCTAAATCTTGGCCACTGGTTCGCAACTTGGTGTTAATTACCCTCTGAGGGTCCGTGGCTCGTGATCTTGCGGTAGCGTTCTCGCTTCCGCGCACGGGGTTCCGGGTTTGATTCCCGGTGGGGTCAGGGATTTTCTCTGCCCCGAGATGACTGGGTGTTGTGCGTCTTTCATCATCATTTCATCCTCATTCACTCGCAAGTCGCCGTAGTGGCGTTAAAGAACTCGTGGAGCGCGGCCGAACCGCCCCGCGAGGGTTCTGCCGGCCACCAATACCATACGCTCATTATTATTGTTATTATTATTATTACCCCCTTAGGGGTAAAATTAAGTTTTATGCTACAAAAAAATTGTGTTCAGTTGTGTTTTGGTCACGAAACTAAAATAGTCTTAAAATATCGTTACTATTCTCACTGTTTTGTAAGATTGTAATACTGAGTACATGTTACCACTAACCATTTTTTTTTTCAAATACTGCCATTAACATGTGACGCTGTGTCGTGGAGGTTGGTTGTGAAACAAGAGTATTAACACCCTCTTCCTCACATAGTCCACCTACTATACACATACTTCGTACTTTGTACCATGCATCTATGATAGTAAAATTGAAACCAGTGCATCAGATATGCTTAAATATCTCATGAAAATTCCCACAATAGACTAGAAATTTCCTCATTATTCACTACACAACAATAAATGAAATATTTGACAATTCAACTCGATACTAACTATGTAACGGCTACTACGAGGGCTGTTCGGAAAGTAAGGTCCGATCGGTCGCGAAATGAAAACTACAGCGAAAATCGAAAAATTTTTACTCGCAACAGTTAGAAACACCTTCTAGCTACCTCTCTAAATAGTCGCCTCTCCGACTTGGATATTTGTCTTGGCATTGTACAAACTTTCCAGTACCCTCGTCACAGAAAGCAGCCGCCTGTGCTTTCCGCCAGTTCTCAACGCTGGTCTGCCTTTCGTTGTTTGTGCCAAAATGTCTTCGTAGCCAGCGGTTCATGTGAGCAGAGATGAACAACGGGGAGGGAGCCAATTAAGGGATGCATTGCGGGTGGTGAAACACGTCCCATAGAAAAGAGCTACGGGAGCGTCTTCATTTCCCCTGCAGAAAGCGGCTGAAACTTGTCTTGAAGAAAGAAAGGCATGAGATTTGTGTTATGTGGGCTGCATAGCTTCAGGCGAATTCGCTCACTATATGCACATACTTTGCTGTAGACACTGCTGTTTTAGGCATTTCTACGCGAAAAGAGCGGCGTAAAGCGATCGACAGGGACACTAAAGACACTGCCCAACACATCTGTGCAAAGTTACGTAAGATTTCCACAGTGGTTTCCATTTCGCGCCTAATCGGACCTTGCTTTTGGAATAGGCCTCGTACACTGCTGTAGGGTGTACACAGTATTACTATTACTGTTATTATTATTGTTGTTATTATTATTATTATCCCCGGCATCTGGTCAGACACGAAGGAAGCATTGCCATTACAAAAGTAAGGATTCTAGCAATCAAGGGATTTACAAACGGTAAGTGTAGTACACAGATTTTAACATGTCTGATTCTAAATGGGGAGGCAGGGTGAGCGAAGCAGATGTCACTAGAGAGGAATGGTGCAGAGGAAGTATGTTGGTAACAAGTGTCTGTCGTGAATGCAGATAGCTTTCTTTTCTCAGAAGGAATTGTAGGTGTCATACTACACCATTATATAAAAAAGGTTTCTAGAAACAAGAGAAGCAAGCAACACCAATTGTGTTGTGGAGTCATTGGTACATAGTTTAACAAAAGACCTACAAAAACTGAAAATTAAATATCTTTCATCAATTCGAATATAAAAAAGTTCAAAGAAAATTATTTTTCTTTCTAAAATTTCGTTATAACTAATATTGATGATAGGCTCGGAGGGGCTTACTAGGGGTAATGGTCGCAGAATGGTTGTGAACCACTGATCTAGGATCCTCGTTCCTGAAGTAAGTAGTAAAATGTAGACAAACCGTTATTGTAATGTCCCTCTTGCGTCCAAATTCCCTCTGCTTCTCTTTCTGCTACACTTCGCCTGCTCCTATTATCCGTACACCTCCCAAATCCGGCCTCCAACCCAGGAGAGAGCACGAACGGAAAGAGGAACTGGTTTCGGAAGCAATTCCGCTGCGGCTGCGGAAGACACAGCTGCGGATAATCTGCAGCCGGCAGAGAACAAGCAATATTTCGGCATTAAGGCGCCACGCCAGAATATGGTCCCAGATGCCTTGCTGTGTTCTCTTTGCGGAGTCCCGTTATTGCGTAGTACCTTCTGGCTTTCTCCTCCTTTTCCATATGCTTGGAAACATTTATCTTCATACATCGTAGTTTCACACTAGTTTCAACATAAATATACCGAATATGGTATAAAACTGCAATGTGTCGAATGTAATCGGCTTCACATACACAACCTATATACAAAGAGTAGTCGTAAAATTTTAATATGTACTTCAAAAAAAGCAAAGATACGTAATTAGTCGATTGTTTATTTGCATGCACATATGCGCAGAGCTATTACAAATTAAAACACAGAGCTGTAGAGCCGTAGCATGCTCCTAGAGGAGCTAAAGGAAAATAACGGAGCTCACGCCCACTTTATCAGTGGGCTGCAGCCGTTTTTGTTTTGCGCTCGGATTTCACTGTGTTCCGGGTCTGCAGACAGGTACCTACAAGTAAACAAACAATTATGTAACTTTATTTTTTAGAGGTGAGAATTAAAGTTTTGTAACTAGCCCTCGTAACGCCATACTTCCATTTCTGATACAGGTGAGAAAAATACACCGTTCAGAAGTTGCTTCAGCATTGCTGACACCGCTGATAAAAATACAAAAAATGGTTCAAATGGCTCTGAGCACTATGCGACTAAACTTCTGTGGTCATCAGTCGCCTAGAACTTAGAACTAATTAAACCTAACTAACCTAAGGACATCACACACATCCATGCCCGAGGCAGGATTCGAACCTGCGACCGTAGCAGTCGCGCGGTTCCGGACTGCGCGCCTAGAACCGCTAGACCACCGCAGCCGGCTGAGAAAAATACACTGCTCAGAAATTGCTTCAGCTACAATTTATAGGTCTTCTTCTTCTTTCGTTTCACCCTCTTTGGGGTACGCTGGATCAATCACTTCTTTGTGCGTTGTTGTTTTCTTAGGGCACCGTATTTCTTCATTCTTTCTGATCTTCTTCTCCTCTCTTCTTCCGAGATGAAGGATTTGGACTTTTGTGTGGATTTGTCTTGGATCCTTATGTTTTCATCTTTAGTAATTAATTTAGCAGTTCGATCAATAAGTGAATTGAAACTTCCTGGCAGATTAAAACTGTGTGCCCGACCGAGACTCGAACTCGGGACCTTCGCCTTTCGCGGGCAAGTGCTCTACTATCTGAGCTACCGAAGCACGACTCCGGCCCGCTACTCACAGCTTTACTTCTGCCAGTATCTCGTCTCCTACCTTCCAAACTTTACAGAAGCTCTCCTGCGAAACATCCCCCAGGCTGTGGCTAAGCCATGTCTCCGCATTATCCTTTCTTTCAGGAGTGCTAGTTCTGCAAGTTTCGCAGGAGAGCTTCTGTAAAGTTTGGAAGGTAGGAGACGAGATACTGACAGAAGTACAGCTGTGAGTACCAGCCGTGAGTCGTGCTTCGGTAGCTCAGATGGTAGAGCACTTGCCCGCGGAAGGCAAAGGTCCCAAGTTCGAGTCTCGGTCGGGCACACAGTTTTAATCTGCCATGAAGTTTCATATCAGCGCACACTCCGCTGCAGAGTGAAAATATTTTGGGAATAAGTGAATTTTCTGAAATCTTTAATTCCACTAGGTCTTTCTCAGTTTCTTTAAACCAGTTGGGCTTCGTTTTTCGGTTACGGAAGAAGTCAAAGATTTGTTTAGTTAATCTGTTGGAATTCATTCTGAGAAGATGACCATAAAAATTTATTCTCCTTTTTCGCGTAGAATCTGAAAGTTTTTCAATTTTCTTGTAGAGAGTTTCATTTTTGATGTATATAATCTTATTGTCTTGAAATTTTGGCCCAATGATTTTAGGCCGTTAAAATAGTTCTGGTGTTTAAGCGCGAGAGTAAATATTTTCCCATCTTCATATTACTTTGATGATAATATTGTTTCGATCTTGAACCACTCCTCAAATACCGCCGCGTTCTGGCTGGCTTAGCGGCTGGCGAGGTGTGGGTCGCGTATCAGTTCTCATGTCCAGCAATTATTTATTTGCTACTTCCGGAAGATTTTGTGACTATCTATGGAATATTCAAATAGGCTACAATATTTTTTGTATGTGTGCATTGTGCCGAAACCTTCCGCAAAGTTTTGGTATTTTTCGACTTCGTGCCTCTCTGGTGTAATGCTGGTTGTGTAGAATCTCTTTGCCAGAGAGGCTTGTGGTGCGAATGTGGTCCACGAGGCGGAGTGGCTTGGGCAGTGCAGGAGCCTTGCGTTAGCAGCAGCACGAGGAAGGTCGCGAGCGGAGCCCCCTGCTGGGAGCAGTCCATGTACTTGTATGTGCTGGAAAACGACTCGGCCGCACCTGAAGTGATAGCGCGGCCTAGTTGTAGCTCAGAGCCGTTGTTTGGGAAGCTGAAATTTGGAAAGAAGCTCCCCTGTTGCATGCACAATAATGTTGCCCGAAGAAGATCGGTGTTAAAGCAACGGTTGAAGGTCCATACAGCCGTAACCATACTTTCGCTGCGACTTGGTTGTACTGACCCAAGAGTACTGATAACTCAACGCGAAGCTGAGAAACTTTATTATTGAATACTTTCCCATCTGTGTGTTTTAGTTGGTATCTGTTCTTTCGGACATGTCCGATCTTTCATTGTAATTTCATTCTAACGACTTGCATAGTCATCAACGTCCGAAAGAAAAGATACAATCTGTGTATATATATATATATATATATATATATATATATATATATATATATATATATATATATATGTAGTTAAGGCTTACCGGCCATTTGGCCATCTTCTTCTGTGCGGATGCACAAACAGTGCCCTAACTCTTACGGGAATCGCCAAGAAAGCCGCGGGTAATGAGTATAATGGCCAGGGGCACTATGAATATAGTGCAGTACAATAAGTTGAGAATGTGGGTCTCGCGGGAGGTGTGCCAGAGATAAGCCCCTGCAGTCTCACTCCTATCTGTGTCCTCGGTGACTCATATGGGTAGAAGGTCTGCCGTGTAGCAAGGAGATCCTGGGTTCGAGTCATGGTCGGGGCACACATTTTAAACCGTCCCCGTTGACTTATATCCACGCCTGTATGCAGCTAGGGGTATTCATTTCATTGTAATTTAGTTGTTCATTTTGTAAAATTGTAATTGAGTTGTTCTCGTGGGCCGCCATTAGTTCCACTGTTTCGTGAATGGTCATTTGTTTGTTTTAACTGTTCATGCTTGCGTTGGTGTGGCCCATTATTTGTATCCACGTGTGGGACCATTGGTAACTGATTTATCTTTCAGGTCTTATCACGCCAATTTAGTGGTGTGTGTAATCATTGCCAGGAAGTGTGCGCAAGACTGACGCGTGAAATAAAATAAGATGGCAAAATTAAGGCCCTGTAAACCACCTGAGACAGCAGGTGGTGAATTGCAGTACTGCAGATTTGTCCTTACACATCTCAAAGTAGTGGAAACTATAGAAAACAGATGTAATAAATGAGAATATGAGAGTGAGCCGGCCGGGGTGTCCGAGCAGTTCTAGGCGCTACACTCTGGAACCGCGCGACGCCTACGGTCACAGGTTCGAATCCTGCCTCGTGCATGGATGTGTGTGATGTCCTTTGGTTGGTTAGGTTTAAGTAGTTCTAAGTTCTAGGGTACCGATGACCTCAGAAGTTAAGTCCCATAGTGCTCAGAGCCATTTAAACCAATACGAGAGTGAGAAAGTCGCAGAAGTACCCTCACCAAGAAGGGGAGAATGTTGGGGAGTTTAATTTTCTCAGTAGTTGCGTAGCATATATGCTACATTCAACTAATATTTTTTTTCATCTAGATTTGTGGCTGTCATACCATGCACTTTCAGTATATCACTTAATTTGCTTTGTGCATGTTCCGAGTACATTCTGCTTGAAGGAAGCTGTTGTCATGATGTCAGTATTTCTTCGAGAAATAAAGACAATATCTGCTTGTTTTTACATAATTTCGAACTAGAATGTGTTTAGAATAAACTTAAATATGCTAATATACCCTGCACCAGGGGTTCCCAAACTTTTCCTCTGACGCAACACTTTGAGAATCCTGGCACATTGATGGAACACATCATTTATTTTAAAAGTTAGTAATATTTTTAAGAAATGAGAATAATTTCTTCTATTTAATGAGTACTTCAATTTTAAATCATTACTAATAAGACAGAAACAATAACAAAATTTGAAAAAAGTAAATTTTACAAAAGCAGTTGGTATCGTCAAAATGAGGAAAACGCCGTGTCATTAATAGTTTTGAGGAGCAGTTATTCACTTCCGGACTAACACCAGTGTTCCGCGGATCACAGTTCTAGAAATCATTCCCAACACTATTGAATAAAAGACTGTTTATTTCATCACAACAAAACAGCGATATTTTTTTCCGTCTAGCACTCGGTCTACATTTGACAATGAGATATACTTTCCCATCCTGTGTCATTGTTTTCACAATTATCAGATGTTGAATACTACGTTTTCTGAGTGCTGCATATATTTCAGTTATTTTCTAACATAAATAATATTCACTTCGGACTTGTCCTACAATTTTGGTGAATCTCTCCAATTTCGTAAATTTAGTTTTTTTATTCTGTCGCAGAACAATACACTGACTTCCAATATGAACTTTTCATTCATAAAATATAAATTCAGGTGTGAGGAGCTTTTCCAGAGGAGGGAAAACCACTCTGCTTAATATGGTAGAGGGGGTAATATGTCGAAGTGTGCTGGAAGCTGGTAATGAGCAAAGAGGCGAATATCTCTGTAAAACGTTCAACCTTGGCTACCTGTCTCCTATTGGTGATAACATTAGGCGAGCAGAAATAAGATACGCGGCGGCCCGCAGCCGCCTTTGAGGGTGAGGGCGCGCGCCCTCGTGGTCCCCCTGGCCTCTTAGGCCGTCTGCGCGGCGCTCTCGCGCCCTCTTTAATATAACCTCCTGGCTCTTGCCTGGGCCGCGGCCGCTGCCCTTTCGCCACCCTCCGGGCCTTGCGGCTGCCCCGTCCACTCCTCCTCTTCTTCCGAGAGGGCACTTTCCTCCCCCATTTTCCTCGTCTTGCAGCGCCGCTTCACTCCGCCGTCGAGATGCGCCAGCAGCAAAATGCTTTTGAAGACGGACGGTGTATTTCTAAATTAAAAACGAAGACGGGATAAGTGACACGCACTGTGTCTAAACCGAGAATGCGAATATCGTCACAATCATCATCATACACTACTGGCCATTAAAATTGCTACACCAAGAAGAAATGCAAATGATAAACGGGTATTCATTGGACAAATATATTATACTAGAACTGACGTGTGATTACATTTTCACGCAATTTGGGTGCATAGATCCTGAGAAATCAGTACCCACAACAACCACCTCTGGCCATAATTACGGCTTTGATACGTCGAGGCATTGAGTCAAACGAAGCTTTGATGGCGTGTACAGGTACAGCTGCACATGCAGCCTCAACACGATACCACAGTTGATCAAGAGTAATGACTGGCATATTGTGACGAGCCAGTTGATCGGCCACTATTGACCAGACGTTTTCAATTGGTGAGAGATCTGGAGAATGTGCTGGCCAGGGCAGCAGTCGAACATTTTCTGTATCCAGAAAGGCCAGTACAGGACCTACAACGTGCAGTCGTGCATTATCCTGCTGAAATGTAGGGTTTCGCAGGGATCGAATGAAGGGTAGAGCCACGGGTCGTAACACATCTGAAATGTAACGTCCACTGTTCAAAGTGCCGTCAATACGAACAAGAGGTAACCGAGACGTGTAACCAATGGCACCCCATATCATCACGCCCGGTGATACGCCAGTATGGCGATGACGAATACACGCTTCCAATGTGCGTTCGCCGCGATGTCGCCAAACACGGATGCGACCATCATGATGCTATAAACACAACCTGGATTCATCCGAAAAAATGACGTTTTGCCATTCGTACACCCAGGTTCGCCGTTGAGTACAACATCGCAGGTGATCCGGTCTGTGATGGAGCGTCAAGGGTAGCCGCAGCCATGATCTCCGAGCTGATAGTCCATGCTGCTGCAAACGTCGTCGAATTGTTCGTGCAGATGGTTGTTGTCTTACAAACGTCCCCATCTGTTGACCGAGGGACGGAGGACGGAGGGACGTGTCTGCACGATCCGTTACAGCCATGCGGATAAGACGCCGGTCATCTCGACTGCTAGTGATACGAGGCCGTTGGGATCCAGCACGGCGTTCCGTATTACCCTCCTGAACCCACCGATTCCATATTCTGCTAAGAGTCATTGGGTCTCGACCAACGCGAGCAGCAGTGTAGCGATATGATCAACCGCAATCGCGATAGGCTACAGTCCGACCTTTATCACAGTCGGAAACGTGATGGTACGCATTTCCCCTCCTTACAGGAGGCATCACAACAACATTTCTCCAGGCAACGCCGGTCAACTGGTGTCTGTGTATGAGAAATCGGTTAGAAACTTTCCTCATGTCAGCACGTTGTAGGTGTCGCCACCGGCAGCAACCTTTTGTGAATGCTCTGAAAAGCTAATCATTTGCATATGACAGCATCTTCTTCCTGTCGGTTAAATTTCGCGTCTGGAGCACGTCATCTCCATGTTGTAGCAATTTTAACGGCCAGTTGTGTACTCAAATTTTTACTGTGCATTTTCGATGTTATTGGTACCTTTTTGCAAGTTCTAGCTATTCGGTGATCTCATTTCTCGATTTTCCTCCTCCTTCTTTCTCCTTAAAGTCAAATTTTAAAATGAACAATAATGTGTTATGATGTGTCCTAAATGCGAAGCCTCTTCGGCTCTCCTATTGTTTCCGGTACTTCTTCATGTCACTCTATTCAGCTAGTTTTAACAGACCTCTACCACCACGATTTTTAGTCGATTTTGGCGTAGGTGAGAAGATCATACTAGTGTTACCGGGGCTCTCGAGTCAACATTGACATCACTGCTTGCAGGTCGCCAACTTCTGCCCCACAATGTCTAGTACAGTATTTGTAGGATGAGATCTACCATTATCGTGGTGAGTGCAGAATCATTTAGCGCTGCTTCCATGCAGGATGTCGGTGACTGCTCCCATTTCCAGATGGCGAGGTTTGGATGTCGAAGCAGTGGCTTGTTGCCTAAAGCCATCGGCACACCTGAAGAGGCAGCTAACGTTGACATGCACGCAAATGGGATATCCAACGTCACGAGAAACACAACGCCGTCGGCACGCGGGACGAGATAGTTGACACGATTTCTGCGCTCTCCAGTGGCAGATGTCGGCTTTCTTTACCTCGCAAGTAAATCCTACGTTAGTTCTATTAAAACGTGTATTTTCTTTCTTGTCCAGATGATACTCGTGCTGTTCTGCCTGTGGTAGACATAAATAAGAACTTCAATATCCTTGAACATGTAATAAGACAGAAAGGGAAGATACATGTCCAGTCAGTAAGGACATCAGCTTATATAAGTTCATCAAATAGTACAAAGCCATTGCTGATAGAGGATATACTTATATTTATATAACACCAAGTATTATAGAAATTGTTTCTATTAATTTCGTAAGAAAATCACCCAATCTTTTAGAAATTGCGTTTAGGTGCAGACACAGTTTCTGCTCTACAAATTGCACTACTATCTACTACACTACACGGAAGCTTAATTATAACTGACATTGAATTTAATATTATAGTCTTTACAGGCATTATTCCAGGAAATGTTAAATGTAATTATAACAAATCCTAACAAGAATTAAAGATTTTCATGACTCTTCATTGCGCCGTTACCTTAAAATTACTTACTCCCATAACATGCGAGTTGTAAGGCGATAGTAACTAAATACGAAAATTCTTTAACCATCGTTTTACTACAACAAATCGTACCAATAACGATTCGTTCTCGAGACAGTCAACGTGCTACTGCTCACGGAACAGCATGTATTTATAGGGTACAAAGTAAAACAAAGAACCCACCGAATATGAGCTTCTACTGAACACGAAAAATACAATATGACTTCTTGCTTTCTGCATGCTTCAAGCTTTCTGCCAGTGACATGGGGAGCGGTGTTGCTTCCTATTGGTTCTAGTTTAAGCGACACGTCGCAGAAATATCGCAGAACCTATTTTGTGTTTCGTATGACGAAATGGCTCCTCAACGCGAAGTACGAAGAAGTGATGATACAAAACTCTTAGAGCGCCACATCAAAGTCGTCCAACTCGTCCTGTGTTCAGTCCTGCTGATGCAAGACTGAAGTCAGTTTGGCAACCTTCAAGCTTACAGTACAGCGAGACGCTTCAGGCTGTCGGCAGTGGCATATAGTTGCCTCTCCAGGGCCCTTTCCCTGGCGTGTCAGGCAATGACACCCAGAGGGTGGCCTCCCCTTGGAAATTTGTGGTAGGGTCTTATGGGACCAAACTGCTAAGGTCATCGGTCCCTATGTCTACACACTGCTTAATCTAAACCAACTTACGCTATGGACAAAACACACACCCATGCCCGAGGGAGGACTCGAACCTCCGGCTGGGGAGGCACGCAGACCGTGACAAGGCGCCTGAGACCGCGCGGCTGCACCGTGCTGAGCCCCCCCCCCCCCCCCTTGGTGGTGCCTGTTGGAGACTAGTGGCTTCGCAAAGAAGTGTTTCTAATGGCCCTCTGGGAAGCATTTACACTCGTTCTGGCCGGATGTCTTGTGAAACGACCCTGCTTGTCCTCATGTAGGTGGTTGCGGAAGCATAGCCCTGTATCACAGCACTTGTATGTGGTAACACGGCCCTCCACTAAGGTAGACCATTTCGTTTCAGAATATTACGCCAGAATAATCTCAGCAGACAGATGCTGGATTTCGTAGGTGGCGGGGTCTGCGCTCGCCTCAGCTACTTGCGAAGTCTCGCCTGATGCCGTTGCCGCAACACGAGGAAAGAAAGTGAGTACGATGATTAGTATCTAATGACTTTTTGACATCGAGGTTATACAGACGAAGCTCTAGTTCAGTATTGCAAGACTGGAAATAGGGGAGCCACTGTGTGGCTACTTTGTGCTTTATACAAGATATGGTATCACTGGAACAATTTGGGGGGGGGGGGCTACTATACTACTCCTCGGTCCCTCCCTCCTGCCACCAGCGTCCCAAATATTGTCTTATCAGTCCTCCTTTTCCGGAGAAAGTAGTACCGTTCTCATTGGCTATTTCCTGCTGCCGCCAACAGAATTCCTCTAGAAACGGCATCTTCGTTCCAGGACTTTCTATAGCTGTTGGAAGCAAAGAGTATGAACATTGAGGAAACTAAAACCAGAAGAAGATGGCGACCGTGAGTGGAGAAGAGGTGCTAGACGTATATAAGACGAAGAAGAAGCAGAAGAAGTTGTAAAATACAGCCTGTTTTGAGAAAGTCACTAACTCTCATGTCAGTGTAGTAGTATCAGACTATTTTAGGCGGATTAGCACTAGAAGCATTATCCTCTACACTTAAGATAGAACTCTTAAAAACGTAACTGTCATACTGTCCGGCCGAAGTGGCCGTGCGGTTAAAGGCGCTGCAGTCTGGAACCGCAAGACCGCTACGGTCGCAGGTTCGAATCCTGCCTCGGGCATGGATGTTTGTGATGTCCTTAGGTTAGTTAGGTTTAACTAGTTCTAAGTTCTAGGGGACTAATGACCTCAGCAGTTGAGTCCCATGGTGCTCAGAGCCATTTTTTTGTCATACTGTCTGCTGTAATATGTAATATATATTTTCTTATAGTATTGTTTTCTCCCTTTTCTCCTTATTTCTTTTATTTTTTATATCACTTTGGATACTTCCCTGTAATTAAGCTTCTAAATATGCTAAGATTGTAGTCGACACTGCATATCGGCCCAAGTCCAAGAATTGTAACTAGTTTTACTTACATGCAAACTTTAAATATTTTAAATGTCATTTGTCTTATTTCTCCATGAGTTAATAATTGCTCCCAGGACAAAAAAGTAACTTCTCATTCAGTTTTCCACGATGCGAGTACATCCTTACGACGTGACCAGATTCATATAATCATTCAGATACTGTATCACTAATAGTTTAGTTGACGCCGCGCAGCAGTTGCAGTGACGAATTTTTAGATAAACAGATACCCTCACTTATAGTCTATTTTCTTTACTTTGTCGACCAATGTAATTCTTTTATGTAGTATGTATCTAATTTTAATTTTTAGCATTGATTTGTTGATGCTGATGTGTAGACAGTGCTACTCAGACAGTTCGAATATAGAAATCACTGTGGTGTTTCTTTTAGGATGAGGTATCATCTAACCTATCATTTATGAACTGAAAAAGGCGCCACTGAAGCGATTCCGTGTCCCTAAAAGCCGAGACGACAATCTTGGGGCGCGGCCGGAAATGATAAATTACAACCAAATGATTTTGTTCTAGTGCGTCTTCTATTTTTCTCTCTTCTGTAGACAGAGTGATTTTACTAAATGGGGACTAATTATATGAAACAATCCTGGAGACGATAGAAGACAGGAAAGGTCCTATAGAAAAGATAGGTACAGTGACCTCTGTATTACCAATAGGCAGGTGCCCCGCCAGCATGGGCAAACCCAGGCGACGGCCGTGTGGAAAGTTCTCCGCCACTGGCACTAATCACTTACAATGGGTGCAGGCCTTATTACCTACGGACTTGCCACCGCGGCGGCGGTTTTGTCGCTGGAGCTGGTTTTTCCGTCGTCCATCCTATTCACGAGTACAGCCCCTTTACGAGGGGCGGTAACACCAACCTTCACAATGCCCACCTGTCGGCTACGGAGAATCCCCGTGGTACGGCAGTAGCGAAACGTCAGCAACGGTTCAACCTCAGCGTGTGGGCTGAGCGTTTTGGCGATCGCCTCTTGAGACCAGTCTCCCTTGTACAACGCCTCACGGGCAAGGCATATCTGCCCTTCCTGTGGAAGAGGATCCTACATGTACGAGTAGGTAAGGTACATGATCTCGATGTAGGCTCACGTATCAGTAGATCGGGCGGTGGCTGCACGGGAGCAACAGACTTCGGTCTCAGTTACTCAGTCGGTAATGGCACTCTATAAATCTATACTCTTTCCTAGCTTCCTGTTTTCCTATCTTCTTACTGTATAAATTGTTAATTTTAAGCATTTCTGTTTCCTAATTAGACTTATTTTTACAAGTGTTTGAAGCTGCAATATTGTTAACATTTTATCCCAAGGCGATTCTACTCGTGCTGAAAGATTCGGACAGAGCAGTTTACACCGATTAGCATTCTTGTACTTAGAACAATGAAATCGCGTTTCACCAGGCAAAGGTTGAGGAGACTTCTGGCAGATTGTGGAGCACAAGTTCCCTTCCAGTTCAACGATGCCCATGTAATCGTCATTTTTTGAAGGTCGCGGACAGCACTTCGGGCGTCCTCTGTGTCGTACTTGGTGGTCTTCTCTCTATGAGACCAGCCGCGTCGCAGTTGGTCGCCCACAACCTAGGCGTCGACGACATGGTCAGTGCCATGCTTCACCACCACGATGCCCTGCTTCTGATGTCCTCTCGGCGTTAGGAGATGAGTCTTACCAAAGGTGTTAAACGCCTTTCGTGCCCGGCCAGGCGCGATATATTTGACGACTGCGTAGTGCCTACTGATGCCGTCGGTCCTCCTGAAACTCTGGGCAACCTGACTGGTCGTTCTGATGGCGCTGCAGACATCACTGCGTCTATTCTCCTCTTCCCAGCCACGACT
Organism: Schistocerca serialis cubense; assembly: GCF_023864345.2. NCBI lineage: Eukaryota > Metazoa > Arthropoda > Insecta > Orthoptera > Acrididae > Schistocerca > Schistocerca serialis. The sequence goes on from NC_064641.1 coordinate 174,146,301, forward strand.
GCAACAGGTCTTGGATGGAAGGGCGTTTATTCTTGCCCGCACGCGGTTAATGAAGTCACTGTCCGAGAGGAAGCGTCTAGTGTCAGCTATCCACTGAAACCTACTTGTCAAAAGCCCTCTATCTCCCTTTTTAAGTGGATGTACCTCCCTTTGAATGTATTTTCGGCCATATGTCCTTATGTTATTTATTTATTTTTATTTAGCGTATGGCGCTACACATATGGTTTACACTTATTACATTATGAAATTATATGACAAAATACACTGTAAAATACGTAAGTGAAGGATACATATTCAGATAAAATATAATACATAAACACAATAAAAAGTAACATCACAGCAGATATTTTGCGTTACACAAGTCTTCAAATTCTGACGTCCAAATTGGCGATCCATTCGACGCAGGGCGGTGTGGCGTTGAAGAGGTCAGCCCGACTACCCTGGTAGGCTCATAATTCACGGTCCTGAGCGATGTTCTGTATTGTTTGATTAGGCGCCCCACCGTCACAGCTAGGGCTAGGAAGCTTTCCCCACTTGTGTAGATTGTGTGCACATAGTCCATGTCCTGTTCGGATTCTGTTTAGGCTTTTCCAAAAGCTGTCGTGGTAGCTCAAAGCCCTTAGGTTTCTCTAATGGACAGATAACTTCACGGTTGTCAGGGGACGCACTATGACTCCAGCTCTCGTGCCATTTAGTATCCATGCTGAAGCTGGCAGGTGACAGTTGTTGGGCCAGTCTTAAAGGGGGATTTCTGGAGCGTAGTCGTGTTCTCTGACCTATGTATTTGCTCCTTATGCTCTCAGGGATCGTGTCTTGCAGTTTGCCTCCATTTCCCATTGGGTTGTAGCATGTAAGAGACTGACGATATACACTCAGAGTTCGGAAAAACAAAAACAAAAAATCGGGTAGGCAGATTATGAGCGTGACCAATCGTCCGACAATTTTCATGTTTGTCAGTATCTTCTTTCGTATTTGTGGTACCTGATATTATTGTGATATTTGTGGAAGAACTTGCGATGTGACACGTCTTCTACAGGCCATAGGAAGCTAGTGGCTGTCCGTACCCCTGTGACCATGCCGAATGGCCTCGTGTCGTTGCTACGTGTCTGGGCGAGGGTGCCCACACCTGCGAGCTCGCACGCCCAGGGGAGGGGGTGGAGGCGGGGGCGGAGGTGGGGGCGGTCCCTCCGGCGGCGGCGCCAGCGCGTGCCCCCGGCCAGCCGAGCCGAGGCGAGGCCCACCACCGCCGCCGCCGCCGCCGCTGGATCAATATGGCAGTGACTGCACGCCGCGCCCCGGCCGGGCCGGGCGGCCGAGGTGTCCGTGCAGCCGGACGGCGGCCGCGCGCCTTGCACCTCGCACGCGACGTCACCGTTGCGCCAGTTACGTCACTACCCGCCGACACGTCAAACAGGGCGCGACCAGGCACAAAGCGGCCGTCACCTGAGCGAGTTAAACGGAGGTTCTGTCGTCGTGAAACGACAGCCCACTGCTCTGTAAATACTACGGCAACATAATAAGCTACCGGTCTGCCGCACAGGTGGCATTCAAAGTAACTATTTCTTTGTTTCTCTTTTGGCAACAGTTGAGCAATATATTACATAAAGATTCGGTTTTATCTGCTGAATAGTGTCGTCTAAGGGGGGTAGGACCTCAAACGGGCGGACTTGGAGCAGGAGAGGCATGCAGGACATCTTAATTTCCACTGTCTATACATTTACAAGTAAATTCATAAAACTTTGTCAGGACGACCAGGAAGGATTCGGGATTCACACTCACAGCAGTGAAAGTTCAAAAACATAACAAAATAAATTTTTTTACATGTGAAATTTCACCATTTTTTCGCTTATTATTGGCTACATTTGTTGCTATAGGTACATTTTTCTTCACACACTTACAGGTGTATGAAACTCTAGAATTTTCCAAATCTATTAAAAATTGAGATAATTAACTACAAAATTTGATTGTTTTCTAAAGTTTAAAACGTAACAGCTCATTCATTTTTTTCTTAAATTAAATAGATTCTAGAGATTCAGACACCTGTAAGTATGGTTTGTATGCTGTGCAAAATTCATCGAACAGTCTCTCTTACGTATGAAGAAAAGTGTACCTATAGCAACAAATGCACCCAATAGTAAGTGAAAAAATGATAAAATTTCTCATGTAAAAAAAATTATTTTGTTATGTTTTTGAACTTTCGCTGCTACGAGTGTGAATCCTGAATCCTTCCTGGTCATTCTGACAAAGTTTTATGAATTTACTTGTAAAAGTATAGACAGTGCAAATTAAAATGTCCTGTGGTGCCTCTCCTGCTTCAAGTCGGCCCGTTTGACGTCCCACCCCCCTTAAACGGTTTTTACGCTGCTGGCCATTACAATTGCTACAACAAGAAGGCGGAATGTACGAGGGCGTGCTGGAAAGTAACTTCTCCCAACTTTTTACCTCTACACCACCACCATCACGTTGAAGAGTTTCCAGCCCCAAACAGTGTCTGCAACGTAATCCTCACCATCTAGCCTTGTTTTCCCATCTTTGTGTTCACTCTGATCCAGTCCTCGCCTCTTGTTTCAGCACACTCCTCTTCACCTTTCAACCATCTACCCCTTTGTCTTCTTCTTGATCATTTCCTTCGCATCTCCGTTTCATGTATCTCTTTGTGAATCCTCTTGTTTTCCATTCTCCTTAAGTGCCCATACCAATTTAACCTTGCTGTTTCTGTCCTGCTCTCCAAGGGATCTTCTTTCACTGTTTCCCTTACCCTTTATTCCATACCTTATCTCCCCTTTTTACTCTTATCCTACCTCCAAGAAACTTCATTTCACATCAGTTAGAAAAAAAAACAGTCAAGACTGCAGAATCATTTACTAAAATTATCAGTTTCGGCGTGTTTAAATGGCCATCTTCAGTTTATGAGCACTGTAAAGATAAGAATGTACCTGTTAATTAGGGAAGTCAGCCTTTACGTAACACATAAAAAGATCAGAAATACTGTAGCATGATGTTCGGCTGCAGCTCAACATAACCTGTACAAAGGATCAGAAATACTATACCGTGGTATCCACCCTTTTGGCTGAAACTGGTAGCGTGGTGAACAGCTGCGGATGGTCACAACGGTAACTGCTACTAGTGGCTGTTTATTCACAGGTTCTGTAGTGTACGAAAACGCCCCCATTTGCTGCATTTTTCAGCTGCAGCCAATGGTAACGTCGTAAAATAAAAAATAGAAATTATAACTTGTAAATAAAATGTAAAAGTAATAGCACAATTATATGTATAGCATTATACAAATGTAGCTGTTCAAACAAATAACATAATTCTTTAATAATCCTACTACAAATTTACGAAAGACTTTAAAATAGTAATGGCAATAGAAACACGTGCAGGATCGTTGAATGCCAGCTGATGATGCTTCTTGATGCTTATAAAGACGCCGTTTCCATGTAAATATCGACAGGTCCGCTATTGGTAATCAAAGATACGCTGTGTGACACCATTTCCATGGATGTGCAGCATAAATGCCAGAGGCGACCAGAGATGTATGTGGAGGATGCTGCTACCATGAATACGTCGTTCAGGATGCCGTTAATGGTTAAAGATATATTTATCGGACGCTTTTCCCATGGTGATGATGTAGTTGCAATAGTCTTCGGCCGCTGTAGACGCATGTAGAAAACGATGGAACGACTACGGTGAGGGCACCTTGTGTCGATGTAAATAACATTGCAAGTGTTAGCTGACGTTATTCCATATGCTGCTTGACGTGCCAGCCAGCCTGGATGTGGTTTTTAGACGGTTTTCCACATCCCACTAGGTGAATAACGGGCTGGTCTCCACATCCCGCCTCAGTTACACGACTCACAGACATTTGCAACACGTTCACACTGTTTCATGGTTTACACTAGACGCAAACAGCTGGGGTACACTGATTCCGTCCTGGGGAGGTATGGGGTGGTCGCAGGAAGGACATCTGGCCACCCCTTTAAATTAACCATACCCTGCGGAAACAGTGCGTCACTGGTGTAATCGAAAGAAGATTCCATATGCTGCCTGAAGTTACCAACACCAGAAAGCTTGAAAGAACGTTGAAGTCGTAATTAAGTGGGAGAAAAATAGAAAAAATAGAAAAAATAAAAAATAGAGAAGCATATAAGTTATAGTATGAGAGAAATTCTACGCTGCATGAGCTTTTTTTTTCTTTTTCTTTTCGTGTTTGTACCCAGTTTTTCTTAATTACCCATGTTGCAGATGCTTAGGTCAGTATTGGGATGTACTAATTTCTATATATTACTTCTTTGTTTTTCTGCGGGACGTCTTTATTCTAAACCAGGCCCCTAACACTTCGTAGGAATGCTTCTGCCTGCTTGCCACGTTCACTAAAGTCTTTCTCATTTCTTCCACTTTCCGTGTCACATTTCCCAGGTAATTGACACTTCTCATCTTCTTCGGTTGTTCACCTCCAGTCCTTATTCCACTAGTTGTGCTAGCTTTATTTCTAGTTGCAACCAGAATCTAACATTTATTTGCATTAAATTTCATTTAATAATGTTCCACCGTTTCTTCCCAAGCATCTAGTTGTACCTGGATCTCCTCCTCCCTATTTTCCCATATCATCAAGTCATTTGCAAACACCATTTCTTTAATTTTCCCCAGTTTTTTCCTCCACTTTAGTCTATCTTATCCAAGACCACAATGAAGGGAGAGATGAAAACGCACTTCTCTGGTTCACACCAATTGTTTGCAGGAACCAACCCGTCTTTTCATTTCTCACTTGCACATTTTTCTGACTTCAACAGTGAATCTCCTCCACTATGTTTGTCGTCACTTTTTGCACTCCCTTCTTTTTTAGTGCTCCCCACACCTTTCTTCTACAGGCGCTTACAAATGCCTTTTCTATAAAGAGAAAAGTCTTCACAGTCCTAAAAAAGGTCAGGGAAACCGCTGGTTAAAAATATTTGATGATTTCAGACTGTAAGTCTCACATCACAGGCTGACGAAGAGATGCCGACCTTTTCGTTACTAGTCATATTTATTGCAATACTTCAAAGTAAAGTAACTCACTATCCATTATTCGAAACATTTGCTGTGAATCACGATTGGTAATCTGAGGGAAGCAGAAATTACCAGTCTGAAATTGTCATCATGTTGCGAAGTATGTATCTCTTCCATCTATAGAAGTGTTTCGAAATGTTGTGTATGCATGCACAGGAAATGTTGGAATCCCATTCTAGAAGTTCGTGTCCTTGTTTTTCTCATCTGTAAGAGATCTAAATCCCTATCTCACCAGTGGATATTGGCTTACCAGTCTTCTGTATAATTTGAAAGTTCCAAAAAAAAAATTATATTTCACCCCACCTCGCAGAAAACCGTGTTCGCATCTACTTTTGACTCAATGAAAGCAGAAAGCTGGAAGTTGACTCATATGCTTCACTGCTTCAAAACTTTCTTTATGTAAACGAAGCAAAGCTGCACCCCATGCTGCGTTTTGCTTTGTGCATAAATAATTGACAATCACAGGTTTTGGTTTCACACGTTTTTTCGCTATACAGTTGTTCTGGATCGGTTGGATGTCCCTAATCGGTGAAAGGGGAGCTACATTGACTCGTGGAATCCGAGTCACGTTTCTTTTATGATGAATCTCCACATCACTGTGAGGTGAAAGCTAGGTTAAAAGGTAGAATGAAAAAAAATAATAACGCCACGGTAAACATGTAAATGGCGTGTGACTAGGGCCTCCCGTCGGCTAGACCGTTCGCCGGGTGCAAGTCTTTCGATTTGACGCCACTTTGGCGACTTGTGCGTCGATGGAGATGATGATGATGATTAGGACAACACAACACCCAGTCCCTGAACAGAGAAAACCTCCGACCCAGCCGAGAATCGAACCCAGGTCCTTAGGATTGGCATTCTGTCGCGCTGACCACTCAACTACTGGGGGCGGACAACGCCACGGTGATTCGATCCTACAGCTTTTCGGTTTCTGGCCATACACTCTACCACTTCTTTTTTACTTTTGTTCGTCATTGTTGGCGTCATTTGGTGTGGGTGAACGTAATATGATTCTCCTTTAAGTTCATCGTTCACTACTTCACCCAATACCTTTTTATTACAGAGGCCAGCCAGCCCTCTGACCAAACACGCTGAGTTACTGTGCTGACATAATCCAACTCCAGGATGGCTGGTACACCGGCCCTCGTAGTTAATCCGCCGCGTGGATTCGATTTGTGGCCAGCGAACCTGCATAAATCCTGGAAGCAGCGTGCTAACACGCTCAACTACCCGGACGAGTTGCACTGAACCGTCACGCCAGATACGAATTTGGTCACGCTTTCTGCTGCCTCAAGACACTGCTGCCCTCCCGAGTTACAGCGGCTGTTCTCTAGGAGGCAGTAAGATCGTTTTCATATCTTCACTTTAATTCATCATAATTTAGAAATTTGTACGAAATATTTATAAACTACGTACTAAAACCTTCTTTGTGAATCAGTGTATCTAACAGTGAAAAGTGGATCAAATCCTTTTTTCTGAGATTAGCCTGCACGTGCAGATGGACACCAAGACGCGAGTTGAATTTATGTATACAAATATGCAAGCAAACATTATTTAGCGAGTTTCTGAATTATAAATTGCATTTCAATGTTAGCTGGGTGTGAGAAAATTGTGTTTTGCTTCATGTGACAAGGCGATCGTCCACCAGCGAATTCGACAGCGGCAGGATCGTAGCGTATCGAGACTCAGATTAGCTTCCCGCGACGTTGCTGCTCGTGTTGGTCGGGACCCCACGGTTGTAGTGTGAATGTGGGCTCTATTGGTTCAGGAGGGCCGTTATCACCGCTATGCTGGATCTCAGTTGCCCAGCGCGACTAGCCCTCAGGAGAACGGACGTGCAGAATCGCACGGAAACGTCAAATACCTTGAGCCATGAAATGGGTTTGTTTGTAGCAACGATGAGGCACGATGACACCTGTAGGACCACCAGAGTGTTAGCCCAGCGACCACTGATTTGGCAGCATAGAGTGGCCTTCCGACACTGGTGCGCCCAGCGATGGTGGAACCAGGGGTGCCAGATGAGTTGCAGTTTAGCGTACAGAATCCGATGGAGGCATCCCTATGCGGAGGCTCCGAGGTGAACGGACGTTAAAAGATCGCATTCATCGTCGTAATACGGGCCAATTATCTGAATGTTATGAGTTGATATTGGGAGCATAACGCGATCACCTTGGTTACGTGGACCCTGTAATAAATCTACATCTACATTTATACTCCGCAAGCCACCCAACGGTGTGTGGCGGAGAGCACTTTACGTGCCACTGTCATTACCTCACTTTCCTGTTCCAGTCACGTATGGTTCGCGGGATGAACGACTGCCAGAAAGCCTCCGTGTGCCCTCGAATCTCTCTAATTTTACATTCGTGATCTCCTCGGTAGGTATGAGCAGGGGGAATATAGACAGCAATCGTTGCGTATCTGATTTTCTATGGTCGATGGCTGGACCATAACTTGAAGACCTTCGTGTCGTTAGTTTTCAACAAAATAAGACAAGACTGCAAGCTATCTGTTCCGTCCTCAGCTAACACGGAACAGACCTCTCACCGACTAAAAGATTCTAGTCATGGGTTGCCGAGTGACTGACACGAAACCACTCGCCAGCCGCTACTCTTCCGTGCTCTTTCACATAAAGTAGACGTAGCTTGGAACAACGTACCTGTGTCTACCGTGTAAGCTCATTTCGACTCGATGTCCAGCTTGGTTAGACAGACCACTGTTGCTGCCGGCGGTGGCAGTTGTAAATACTAACTCTCGCACCCTGTAGAGGGCGAACATTAATAAAACCGACAAACTGCATGGACGGATTCTTGACTGGTAATGGAGGAAAATAGGTCCGATGAACTTGCGTCCGGAAATGCAAAGTTGCCCCGATAGATGGCACTGACGAATGAATGTTCCTTTGACCACTTGCCATGTGTTCCTTGTGTGTTGCAGACTGTGTGATTGAAGCACCGTACTATAAGCAGCAGAATGGTCCGGTATTCATGTCGGAAATAAGTATAGATGGTGTTTGTAAACTGCCAGACAGATGGAAGCGGTAGAGAGGCAGCACGGCTATACCAAAACAAGCACCCCCACGGACACCAACCATATAACACAACATTTCAAGCTCTTTTTGGGCGCTTGGTAATCATGGATCCTATCAAACGGTTGAACGTGCAGGTGGGCGGTGGACTGTGCGTACACCACATTTTGAGGACCGGGTTCTAAGGGATATTGAGAAGAACCCTAGCACAAGCTCTGGCAAATGGCCCGCCAACATGGTGTAAGCCAATGTTCAAATGTGTGTGAAATCTTATGGGACGGCTAAGGTCATCAGTCCCTAAGCTTACCCACTACTTAACCTAAATTATCCTAAGGACAAACACACACACACCCATGCCCGAGGGAGGACTCGAACATGCGCCGGGACCAGCCGCACAGTCCAGGACTGCAGCGCCTCAGACCGCTCGGCTAATGCTGCGCGGCTGTAAGCCAATGTAAGATGTGTATCCTGCATGACAACCGCTACAATCCCTCTCTCCGGCAATTAGAGCAAGGATTGTCACCATCGGATTTCCCTCCACAGGATGCATTTTGTCTATGGTTTTTGCACCAGACCACCAGACCATCGCATTTATAGGATTTCTGTCATCAGCCCTCTTCACCGAAGAAGCAACCTTTACCAGAACTGGCATCCTCAGTCTACGTAACAGTCATCTGTGGGCTACAGACACGGCATGTACTCAGAGGAAAGTTCATTCATCAGTGCCATTTACCACGGCGACGATGCATTTCCCAACACATGTTCATAGAACCTTTTTTCTTTCATTTCTAGTCAGGAATTCGTCCCTCCAGTTTGTCGGTTTAATTAGTGTTCACCCTCTATACTTTAAAATGAAATATTTAATCATGTGTCCTTCTTAAGAGTAGGCGGTGCGGTTTGGCATCCACACCGGCCGTGCCGCGCAAATCCAAGAAAACAGGTTCGGAGCAGCACAGCACGTCCAGTGTGGAAGTCAAACCACGCCGCTCTGCGCAACAACGAACAAGTTGCTCGCAGTGGCGGTACACAGAAGAAAATGGTTCGTTCGTGCGTGGCTCTGATCAGACGGTGCTCCTCTGTTTCCACGCCGGCCGTTGTGGCCGAGCGGTTCTAGGCGTTTGAGTCTGGAAGCGCGTGACCGTTACGGTAGCGGGTCCGAATCCTGCCTCGGGCATCGATGTGTGTGATGTCCTTAGGTTAGTTTGGTTTAAGTAGTTCTAAGTTCTTGGGGACTGATGACCTCAGATGTTAAGTCCCATAGTGCTCAGAGCCATTTCAACCATCTGTTTCCATTGTTATTCAAGCACGTGTGCACGTGCACACACGAACTTCGCTGCGCACCTGCGAATATTGTGCTCCATTCCGTGCAGTTCAGCGCCCCTCTGCGCCGCGCGTTTGTTTCCTGTCCTGACATCTTGTCTCCCGGTTCTAACCAGAATCAAGGTGCTGGAATCACTGAGATGGGGCTCTAGTAACCGTATGCTCAGCAATAAATCCGACAGAATAGAAGTATTTGTGGTTGTATAAATGATTGATGACTTTAGTCGAGGTCGCACCTGCCAAGGGAGCGATTTCCTGAATGGACACCTGAATCAGGAAATTGTGAAAGGGACTAGTGGTGACGCAATTAGGGGCTCCCTTTGTCTGTTTCAGTCTTGCGGCTGTTGTGACACACGCAGAGGACATTGAACCTGCTGGCCCCACGGCATTTTGTGGACGCGCTGCCTGTGTGCATCGACTGTGGACATTGTCTTCGCCGAGCCTCCCACCTACTGCATCACCTCACGCCGCAAGCAACTAAGTTAGGTAACTTTGCCACTGGCTTCTACCACAATAATTGTAAAAGTTTGTTTTATTCTCCTTAAAAAAAGAAATCGACCTAACTCGTGTTTTAACTAATGTGACTTTAAAGAGTTTCACTCTGTTGGGTGCATGTTTTGGAGGCCGTGAACGGTCGTTGTACAGAGCGTTAACTTTACGTTTTACCATTTGGTGCTAGCTAAGTTTAAATTTTTGAAGAGCCGTGACAAGCCGTTTCTTAATTTGCAAAGTTTTTCCTTAATGTTTGTTATCTGACACTGGACAAGATTTTAGTTAAAAGAGCGTTTAGGTGTACAGGTTGTATATTAATCGGGATGCATTTATAAGTAATTATCTCAATTACTCATCATGTCCTTGGTTTTATATTAGTCAGGATACCGTTTATAGATTTTAATTATGGCATAAGAGTCTATAACTCAGCTGTTGTCTTTATCAGAATAAATATGCCTCATGTTGGCATTGACAGTTTTTTTTTCTTTTTCCCAAATGTGTAAAATTCAAAATTAGACTAAATTCTGTTATTTCTCGTTCCAGTTTTATTTAAGGGCCTTGTGGGCTTATCTTTTAAATTTTTAAAGAATTTTCTGGTTTCACTCTATTTTAAATTTATTTGTATTTGCTGAAAGTTTGCTTACTGTGAAAATGAAAATCTGCGGCTCGTAGTCAATATGCTTAATGTGAAACTGGAAATTTGCACTAATGATCTTTTGTAATAAATGTTTTACAAGTGGTAAATGATGTTTACCCAAAACCCGGTCCGGTCTTTCCTCGTAGTTTACTCTGAACCCCTTGGCGCCATTTGAAGTAGTAGAAACGTGATTAGTGAGAAGATTAACGGAAAAATTGGTGACCACGTAATAGATGGAGTTAAAGAGTGCTTCTACCTTAGACGTAAAATAACACAACATGAACTAAGCAAGGAAGGCATAAAACGTAGACCAGCATAGGGAAAGAGAGCATTCCTGGCTAAAAGAGAGTATCAAACATAGGACTTAATTTGAAGAAGAAATTTTGGAAAATGTACGTTCTGTGCACAGCACTGTACAAAATGAATCATGGAAATCGGAAAAGAAGAGAATCAAGGCATGTGAGATGTGGGACCACAGAAAGATGTTGAGAATTAGGGGGATTGTTAAGTTAAGGAATGAAGAGATCCACCGTAGGACCATCGGAGAATGATTATATGAAAAACATTTACAATAAGAAGGAACAGGGTGGCATCACGTGTATTATCAGGGAATAACACCCACGGTAATAGGTGGATCTGTAGTGGGTAAAAACTCTAGAGGAAGTCAGAGATCCAAATACATCAAAAACTAACTGCGGATGGAGGGTGCAAGTGGTACTCTAAGATGAAAAGTGCCACATATCAAACCACTCAGAAAACTGTTGGGAAGGACATCTGCATTTGAGAGTTACTGTAACGAGGTTTTAATGACCTGAAGGTTATTCACTAATCATTCGAAACTAATCACGCTTGTATAAATTTGCAGTTAAAGCAAATGAAGTATATCCTTATTGAGAGCACATGATGGAGACAAAAGTAGGAATGACACATATTTAATACACTTTTAATCCTGTTGCCTTCTGTGTTACGTGCATAAAAATGTTGTTGAGTTATAATCTTCCGCTCCTTTGCAAGAAACAAGTAACTGTATGACATACAAACTGAAGGCAAACATAACAGAAGGCCTTGACAAGCGCAAAGAGATGCGTATTTCCTGCTCTCTGCGTCGCTGCAGTGACGACTGCGCGCAGCGGGTTGCATACTGCAACTTCTGCAGGGGCTGCCGCACTGCGTTTATCAAGCGTCAACTGCACTGCCCCGTTCCCCTTCAGCTGTTCGGAAAGTTAACAACTCGAGAAACGCTCGACATAGTTATTTCTTCAACATTCTGCACGTTAACGTCCACAGATAAATCTCGCACTGTGAAGGGAACGTCAGTGTTATTTACTTCTGCGTAAAATGTTTTCCCAGTTTCAAGTATGGTTCAAAAATGGTTCAAATGGCTCTGAGCACTATGGGACTTAACTTCTGAGGTCATCAGTCCCCTGGAACTTAGAACTACTAAAACCTAACTAACCTAAGGACATCACACACATCCATGTCCGAGGCAGGATTCGAACCTGCGACCGTAGCTGTCGCGGGGTTCCAGACTGAAGCGCCTAGAACCGCTCGGCCACTCCAGCCGGCTTCAAGTTTGGTGAACGGTGCGATACTGGTCGGTTCGACAATCTAAACTAGTGCAAGACTTTCGAAATTCTGAGAAAAATAGGAGTAAGCTGTAGCATAAAGTGAGTAATATACAATACGTATAACACCCAAGAGGGAACTATAAGACAAGAAGACCAAGAACAAAGTGCTCGAATTAAAAAAGATGTAAGCAGGTATGGACTCTTTGGCCCCTACTGTTCACTTACGTATAGAAGAAGCAATGACGGGAATAAAGGAAAGGTTCAGGAGTGGGATTAAAATTCAGGGTGAAAACATACCAACGACAATGCATAGGGTTAGCAATACCATTACTCTACTACTAACTATAAACATTTTTGCTGTAAGTGGCGGTCAGAAGCTCGAAGAAACCATTCCGAGAGATTCACCGTGTTTCCTTTGCTACTCCGTCCCACTGATGTTCATTACATTACAATTTCATACAATTTTTTACCAACCGGCAACATAAATAAAAAAGAGTTTCGTATTAAACTGCGGTAAAGTGCGAATCAAAACGATACACTATGTGATAAAAAATATCCGGACACCTGGCTGAAAATGACTTACAATTTCGTGGCGCCCTCCATCGGTAATGACTGAATTCAATACGGTGTTGGCCCACCCTTAGCCTTGATGACAGCTTCACCTCTCGCAGGCATATGTCCAGTCAGGTGCTGGAAGGTGTCTTGGGAAGTGGCAGCCCATTCTTCACGGAGTGCTGCACTGAGGAGAGTTATCGATGTCGGTCGGTGAGGCATGGCATGAAGTCAGCGCTGCAAAACATCCCAAAGGTATTCTGTAGGATTAAGGGCAAAGACATCAAGAAGATCGCTGGTAACACCTGGCAGAGAACTGCCCAAGACCGTCCCACTTGGAGAAGACTGCTGAAAGCCTACCTGAATCCACGACTCGAAGAGGCCACATCATTTAATGATTGAATTGGCTGATGATGATGATGATGATGATGATGATGAAGGACAGTACTCTGTGCAGGCCAGTCCTTATAGGAATATTATTGTCGTGTAACAATTCTGCCAGAGGCCGTTCATTATGAACAGGTGCTCGATCGTGTTGAAGGTTCAAATGGCTCTGAGCACTATGGGACTCAACATCTTAGGTCATAAGTCCCCTAGAACTTAGAACTACTTAAACCTAACTAACCTAAGGACATCACACACACACCCATGCCCGAGGCAGGATTCGAACCTGCGACCGTAGCAGTCCCGCGGTTCCGGACTGCAGCGCCAGAACCGCTAGACCACCGCGGCCGGCCGTGTTGAAGGAAGCAATCGCCATCCCCGAAGTGCTCTTCAACAGTGAGAAGCAAGAAGCTGCTTAAAACATCAAAGTAGACCTGTGCTGTGATAGTGCCACGCAAAACAACAAGAGGCGCAAGCCCCCTCCATGAAAAACACGACTACACCGTAACACCACCTCCTCCGAATTTTACTGTTGGTGCTACACACGCTAGCAGGTGACGTTCACCGGGCATTCGCCATACACACATCCTGCCATCGGATCGCCACATTGTTCACCGTGATTCGTCGCTCAACACAACGTTTTTCCAATGTTCAATCGTCCAACGTTTACGCTTCTTACACCAAGCGTAACGTCGTTGGGCATTTACAGTCGTGATGATTGGCTTATAACCATGAAATCCAAGCTTTCTCACCTCCCACCTAATTGTCATGGTACTTGCAGTAGATCCTGATGCAGTTTGGAATTCATGTCTGATGGTCTGGATTGACACATTACGACCCTCTTCAACCGTCAGCGGTCTGCGTCAGTCAGCAGACGAGGTCAGCCTGTAGGCTTTTGTGCTGTACGTGTCCCTTCACGTTTCCACTTCACTATCACATGGGAAACAGTGGACATAGGGATGTTAAGGAGTGTGAAAATCTCGGGTACAGACGTATGGCACGAGTGACACGCAGTCACCTGACCTCGTTCGAAGTCCATGAGTTATGCGGAGCGTCCCAGTCTGCTCTCTCACGATGTCTAATGACTACTGAGGTCGCTGATATGGAGTACCTGGCAGTAGGTGGTAGCACAATGCACCTAAAATAAAAACGTATGTTTTCGCGAGTGTCCGGATACTTTTGATCACATAGTGTATCAAAAACTATGTATCTAAAATCAATGAGGTGTAAAAAAATATTAGATTACATTACTATATCATCGCCAATCTAATACATAAATAATCGGAACATTTTTAATTTTAAGTAAGGATGGAGAAGTTTCAAAATGATGTGATATAGTTTTGAATGTTGTGGTGCGCGCATTAAATGTTAGTATGATTTAGTGGAATTTCCACCTCAGTTCACCGCAAGCTCCTACCTCCATTCACGTGGAAGATGTAGTGATATTAGATAAATCTTTTTGTAACAGCTTTCAATTAAACAAACCCAACATAAGTCATGGCCATTTTTGTCTAGAACTTGGAGAGTTAAAGACAGGACTTTCAACTGAGTAGGATGAGAATTTTACAGTAACCTGCTGCAGTTTTGACGTATTTGTCATACTAATATTCACCTGTGTGGAACAGCTATAGAAACTGTACCAGTACACGTATTAGAACTCTTTTACAGTGGGAAATCTGGCTGGATGGCTGGCTAACATATTTTTTCACAAAAGTTGCTGTGTTGGGAACTATAGACATATTAGTAAAATTTGGAAATTCAAGTAATAGGTATTAGTGTAAACGTTTTATGTACACTGTTACTATTGTTGTATAGTAGTTGTGCAGTGGACTTCCGTGTAACTTATTTCTCTTCGTAACCTCAACCATGACTTTCAGCTTGGACTACGAAAATACCTCTGATGTGGGAATGTTGTAGAATAGTTGCTAATTTATAATTGGCCTTTTGTAGGCGCAAAGGACGGCGCAATCAGCGAATGAAAGCGTAGTTCCCGTTTAGAACCCTGTTGTCTTAGTGTCGAGTTGTGAAGTCTGACGATATGGTCTTCTTAACATGCTTGTAGCTCTAATTGACTCAAAGTTACCTGGAAGCTCTATGCAAAACTTTTCAGCAACTTTGAACAATAAACCGGTGTTGGACATTTGCGAGCACAAATTTTTAGATAGAGAGATGTTTTGGTTAAGTTTCAGAAACTTCGAAGGCCGCTCGATAATTCATATTTCACTAAACGACTGGAAAATCGTTTGTGTGGCAGGTTTACCACTCAGAGGAGCATTCTGTGACATCCCGCTGTGTCCCTAAGATTACACGACCTCCTTTCCGCCAGCAACTTACCTCTCTTCTTGAGAGAAAAAAACCCCTTAATGAAAAAAAAACCGTAACTGCTACGTTAGGTTTTCATCGGGTCGGAGACGAACGCGTTCTAGTTAATTAGAAAGAAAAAGAATGTGTTGCAAGTTGGACGCTTCGCTACTTCCGTAAATCCATGAAAGGTGCAGCTAATAAGACTGTAACTAAATTGGCCTGCACCCAGGTGCACGTAATTACAGCGTAATCCTGATACGAGATAATTACGCGATACGTTTTCTCGACCATAAGTTGAGGCTGTGGATCCTATTTCCGTGAAAGACACAGCTGCATAAATGAGTTTCACGTTTATTAAGGCAGTAATCTCGGGCACACAACAACTTTACTGAGCGTGGTGCTTCTAGGATGTAGAAGGTAGCAGCCGGCGTTGGTGTCTCTTCAAAGTTATAATTTTAATTTAGGACTCCTCGAAAGCCGACTAAAGGAAACATTCTGAACTGCACTGAAGACTTCTCTCTGGAAAGAACGCAGTGCGTTACCCTACACACACACACACACACACCAATATTTTTGAAGCCGGCCGAAGTGGCCGTGCGGTTAAAGGCGCTGCAGTCTGGAACCGCAAGACCGCTACGGTCGCAGGTTCGAATCCTGCCTCGGCCATGGATGTTTGTGATGTCCTTAGGTTAGTTAGGTTTAACTATTTCTAAGTTCTAGGGGACTAATGACCTCAGCAGTTGAGTCCCATAGTGCTTAGAGCCATTTGAACCATTTTTGAATATTTTTGAATTCTTGTCGTGTAAGTGAGACGAGTCCGCCGTTGTTCATGTTATTTTGTTATTTGTTGATGACTTTTTGGAAAATGCTAGTTGGAGTTTCAGACCTTCGACAAATGAAATATTATCCAAGAGGGCGTATTAATAGATACGAATACTAGTCGGAACTTGACTAAATAACATCTGGGTGTTAATCAACGTAGAGAAATATTCAGTATACACATCACTAATAGGTGTAACATCATTTAACTAAATACAACGACCTACATACTTAGCAAAGCCAGTTTACAATGGGCAGCAGACGCTTTTACCAGTATTAGCCACTGTCAATTCTGTTTCCCTTGCGTTTGGAGCCACGGCAAAATACTGAAGTACACCTAATCAAACCTGCGAAAGAAGGCAGAATAATATTTGCATAACTGACGTCAAATACCTGTTTTTTTAGCTAACCTAACAGGCGCCACCTTTCTTCCAATTCCCATTTCAGTTTCTGTCGTCAGACGTACTAGGTGAGGACCCCCCCCCCCCCCCCCCCCTGCTCTAGAGTGAGTCAGACAATGACCTTGTGACTTACATCCTTAATGTTTCGTGAAATTCTCCCGCATCTATGTTCCCGTTGTTGAAGAACAACGTTTTTATCTTTGACTGCCAGTTGCATTTCAGTCACCTCCGTTGTAATTCCGATCTTGTGGTCACTTCCTAATAATGGCTTAGTGAAACACATTTCAAGCTATGGAATCCGACGATATTTTCGCACCACCTTTATAGACCTCAGGTGAAATTTTATTGTATTCCATTGCATTAACCGGACATGGCATTCAAAAATGGTTCAAATGGCTCTAAGCACTATAGGACTTAACATCTGAGGTCATCAGTCTCCTAGAACTTAGAACTACTTAAACCTAACTAACCTAAGGACAGCACACACATCCATTCCCGAGGCAGGATTCGAACCTGCGACCGTAGCAGCAGCGCGGTTCTGGACTGAAGCGCCTAGAACCGCTCGGGCACAGCGGCCGGTGGACATGGCATTAAACATTTATAAGTCGTATAAGTTATTTGAAAGTTATCGACCTGTGCGTAGACACGAACCATTACACTTGAAAATGACCAAAAAGTGTGACTTTCAAATCATGATAGTTAAACTGCAGTCAAGTCGAAAATTTTGTTCTCCAAAACGTTCTCCACAGCTGTGAACGCAGCTTTTCGTTCGTCTTCCATAATAGCCATGTCAAGTGTTGTTCATACATCAGATCGGCTCGTTTTATTGCCGCTTGGTAAATAAATGATGTGACGCATTTCAGAAGTTCACCAGATGTCGTAATCGGGAGTTGTTTAGGTCATCGACCCGAAAGCTTGGTTTTATGCAGTTTTCCCTTATTATCATTTTATGAGTATCATTTTCAGTTTATCCTTACTGCCGCACACTACATAATCAACGATTTGCCTTCACTACTTATATCTCGGAGTGTCCCCACCATTCTTTATATTCAGCATCTCTCCAATTAATATGCTTCCTTAGAAGCAAAAGAACATGTTACGGACGAAGCAAGAAGAACATAAAAAGCATACTAGCACGTGCGAAAAGAGCATTTTTGATCAAAATAAATCTATTTGTATCAAAAATTGACATTAACTTGACGAAGAAATTTCTGAGAATGTACGCATGGTGCGCAGAATAGCATGGAAGTTTCACCACATTTCTGCCTACATTTTATTACATTTTGTTGTTACGATTTAACGTACCGTATAGAACTATTCACGTCGCTGTAAGCTAGCATAAAATTAGGATCATTAGACATACCCACCACACTAAGTGACAGGTGGTCTCAGAGCGTGAGACGTATCGTGCTGGAACCTATAAAGACAGCGTGGATTCACCTATAGGCGTGTCGCCAAGAGGCATATTTCCATAACTAAATTTACTGTTTAAATATTGATATAAACCTCCAACTGTGTCGCTGGCGTTACACAGGTTGACAATTTACTAACGTTAATTTCCAATTCCTACACAGAAACTAACTTCAAACTTCAGTTCATGCTGGAAGTTGTTGGTAGACAGAATCAAGCAATCACACTGAGAAGGCAGGCACCAAACAGTTAAGCTAGAGCCTAAGATCATTTACGAAGGGGCAACACGTGAGGACAACACGTGAGTCTATGTGATTTCGCTTGAAAAGGAAACAGTTTATTAAGAGTTACCTCATAAAGCGCAAATGTGCGATCCCATTTTGATTTTACGATCGCGTGAAGTATTTTCTTTGACATTTTGTGATGCTGCAGAAATGATGGTTAGTATTGTGAAACTTTGCTGTGAACATTAATGTTAGACTGGCTCTAAAAATCGTTTTTCTGATTTTGTGATTTCATGAATAAAAAGAAAGTGCCAACCTAATATTTCACAATTCTCATTTTAGTGACGTTGAGACTTTCCCATTTTCCATTCTATCGTGCACCGTTTATTGCATGCGGCCGGCAGAGAATACACCAGTCCGAACAAAGACAACGAGTCGTCTCTACAAAAGGTAAGCAAATGGCCTCCAGTTGTGCTAGGAAAAGTGGGCACGGATGTTACATTCAGAATCTGCCATACATCTTGTGCCTGGCAATTCTTGTTTTGGTGGTAAGTGCTGCATTCAGAAACCCACTATATAGCATACGAGCGTTACATTCCTTGTGCACGAGTACTACACCTGACTTCCCTTATATTCGGCTCGATGTAAAACGTTGACTAGCACATGCGAAGAGGGCATTTCTGATCAAAAGAAATCTACTATTAGGCCTACAACTTTGCTTCCGCCGTTAAACTATAATTTTTTTCGAAGTTCGAGGCTTTATTGCGAAAAACTTACAAAAAAAATTCTCGACTCAAAGTATTGGCCGTCACTGGCCACTACATTTTCCCAACTTTTGGGCAGCATACGAATCTAGTGGTTGAAGAATTGGGACTCTTTTGAGGAGACCCATGAATCGATCTAATTTTGCCCTTGTTCATATGACCAGAAGTGCTGGTCAACCAGGCAGTCTGCCACTGATGAAAGAAGTGGTAGTTAGAGGAAGCAATGTCTGGAGGATACGGCGGGTGGGGTAGAACTTACCATTTCAGCGTTTTCAAGTATATTTCGGTGGATTTTGCGACATGTGGTGGAGCACGGACATGCTGCAAAATCATCTTTTCATGTCTATAGCTGTATTGTGGCCGTTTATCTTTCAGTGGTCTACTGAAACACATCAATTGCTTTCGATAAAGATATCCTGCGATTGCTTCCGTCGTTTTCAGTAGCTTCGAAACCCTTCTCCCTTCCATCTCCAAGCCGGCCTTCGCGTCAAAATCATCGTTCTTGAAACTTTGAAACCATTCTCTGCACGTTCTTTGACTAACAGGTGCATCACAATAGGTCTTACCCATCATTTTATGAGCCTCAGCCGCAGGTTTCTTCGTGTTAAAGCAGAAAATTAAAACTTCTCGCAAACGAAGAACTGGGCTTGTGAATTGGCATATTCAATCGGGAATAACTTCACGACGCAATCACAAATCGGATAACACTTTCATGGTGTTAGGTTTAGAAATAGCTACGTTTATTGTATCACACGTACGACCTACGACCTGCACCACCACTTGCCGCAACGGCCATCTAATGGTAAACGGCCGAAACAAATTTATAAATCTAATAGTATCAAACATTGACGAAGAAATTTCTGGGAACGTACGTCTGGAGCTCAGCGTTGCATAGAGGTTAGTCAAGAACTGTGGGAGAATCGTAAAAGAAGAGAGTCGAAGCGTCCGATATGTAGTGGTCTAGACGGATCTTGAAAATTAGTGAGACTGATAAGAAATGAAGGGGATCTCCACAGACTCGACGAGGAGAGAAACAAGTGGAAAACACTGAGAAGAAGAACGAACAGGTTTGTGGAAATTACTTCCATGGCACTCGGTGGAACTGTAGAGGTTAAGAACCGCAAGGGCAAGACAGACGTTGGAATATATTCAACTTACAACGTTAGGTGCAAGTTAGAATGCAATTCTTACTTACATGTCCATATATTACGAAGAATTAGAGTATTTATTCTTACGTTGTACAAACTAGTTCATAGTTTAGGCAACGTTTTAATTAGTGTCTTAAAAAAAGTGCATTATATTTGCAGTACTTATCCTGCAAAGATGGCCTCAATGTCACGGCTGCTTTCTTTGTTCCTGAGTAACCTTTGTCAACTGTTTTTTTAAATGACAAATCACTGGAACGCTATGCTGCTGTTAACCATTTTCTTATTTTATTTATGTGTTTTTGAAACACATTTTATAATTACATAAATACCACTTCTTCAAAAGTACACTGTGCAATTTGCTTGCGCCATACGAAGAATACAAGTGGTCTGAGAGTAACATGTACCAAAGTCTACAAATGCTAATCCTGCCCTGTAGCTATCTGTATTAACATGAGTTTTCTTGATTGAAATGATTTATCAGTTTTAGTTCACATATTGATTTCTGAAGTAATTATTTAAGCGGAGATTTATAGGCTTAACAATTAATAACAAAGGTTGCAAATTTTGACAATGTGAAAAACAGAAGCTTCCTGTTATTTTATTAAATCTGTTTCATTATCGATAGCAAAAGTAGGAAAATGATGAATGAAGACAAAAATTTTGTTTACCTTAAAACTGAAGCATAACAGTATAATACTTGCTGTAAATTTGTTTCTAAATCATTTAAGTTGAGAACGATAGTATGAAATATGTCTGTATTAATACTAGAAATACGCTGATAGGCCAAAACATTTATGACCACTGCCCACCGCGACCTTGGATTCCGCTTGATGTCGTTGCAGACACAGGACGCTGTAAAAAAATATGTAAGTGAAGCAGACACGGAAGGGCGGTCACCCCAGCAAAGATATGGACTGCAAATGGGGAAATCCATTAAGGTAAGCGACTTTGACAAAGGGAGGATTATTATAATTCAGAGCATGTGAACTACTATCTCGAAAACGGCGACGCTAATCGAATGTCCAAGTGCCACTGTCGTGAGCGTCTACGGAGAGAGGTAAGATAGTGAAACTACCACTAGACGCTAAATGGTTGGGCGTCCACGACTTCCCACAAAACGTAGTGTTCGAAGGCTTGCCTGGTCCATAACGTAGGATAAATGATGTCCTGTGGCATCTCTGTCGAAAGAGCACGCTGCTGCTCCACGCACAAATGTTTCGGAGCACACCGTTCTTTGACCATTACTAAATATAGAGCTCCGCAGCAGGCCACCCTTACGCGTCCACATGTTGACCCAACGACATCGTCAGGTTCAACTGCAGAGGGCACAGGACCATCGGAATTCGACACTAGATCAATTGAAACGTGTTTGCTCTTCAGGCGAATCACATTTCTGCTACACTAGGACGCTGGTCGTCTCATCTAACGCCGTCATTGAGGTGAACGGCGGCTCGAAACGTGCAGCACACGACGGCCGCGGGCTGGTGGGAACAGTATTATGCTGTAGATGACATTCTCCTGCTTCTGCATGGGACCTATGGGAGTAATCTAAGACATGCTGACAGTTACGAAACACCTCCATCCTTCATGTTTGATGTCTCCCCCGACGGCGACGTCATCTTTCAGCAGTATAACTGTCCATGTGCCGGAGCCAGAACCGTGCTAAAGTGGTTTGAGGATGATTATAGTGAACTCACGTTGATGTCTCGGCGACAAAATTCGCCTGATGTAAATCCTATGGTATCCATCTGGGTCGCTATCGGGCGCCATCCCTGCGTACGCAAATCAGCGGCCTTTTATTTACGTTGAAACTTCCTCTTAGAAAAATTAAAAATGACAGTGTTGGTAAACCTCTTACGTTATTTGATTTTCAAACAGCTGAGCAAAACTGAACGTACTCAGACATTTCTCTCTTTACTTATACTGATAATCACTAAGCTAACACACTTTTTTTTTTTTTTTTTTTTTTTTTTTTTTGGCGCAACGCAATCTGACTTTCAATAATCCCTACAAAAGAATGGTCCTGACTAATAATAACCTATACCATTCATGAATCACTTACCTCACAAAAATCATCGTCACTCGAACTACTACAATACAGCGAGCGCAAATACTGCCAGCTAAATAAAAGATTCTAGCTACTGAAGGCACTAACTACTGATAGGCATAGTTAGCAAATGAAAGATTTTGATAAATAACAGACAATGTATTTACCTTAATAATGTTCAACGATGTCCAGTATTACAGATTTACTCTTTCTGATGGACACACGTCCAGATCTTCCGCTCTCAAAATTCTGCCATCTCTCTCCCCACATCCACCACTGCTGGCGGCTCACCTCCAACTGCACAACACTACGCGCTGTTCACATCCAACTACCCAACACTACAATAGCAAGTATTCCAACAATGCAAACCAGCCACAGACTGCACACAGCACAGTCAGTGATTTTCATACAGGGCGCTACGTGGCGTTATCAACATAAAAAAACCTAAACAGCCTACTCACAACGTGAATTACACGACCTGTACGTAGACATCTAATGCAACCTCCAAAAACCTACCAACAAACTGCCGGATCACTGATACGGAGAATCAGTGATATATTTAGTTCCAAAGACGAACAAACAAGCTATTAAGCAGGTAGACATAATGTTTTGGGTCATCTGTGTATACCGACAGGAAAACAGGTTTTTGACAATCAGAGACTTTCGGAATTATCTACAGATGAGAAATATGTAATTAAATTAAAAAAAAAGTAAATTACAGTGAAATGAACACCCTTAGCTGTTTACAGGCGTTGACATACGTCAACGGGGACAGATGAAAATGTGTGCCCTGACCGGGACTCGAACCCGGGATCTCCCGCTTACATGGCAGACGCTCTATCCATCTGAGCCACCGAGGACACAGAGTATAGCGCGACTGCAGGAATTTATCTCTGGCACGCCTCCCGCGAAACCCACATTCTCAACGTATTGTCCCGCACTACATTCGTAGTGCCCCCGCCTATTATACTCATTACTCGCGGCGCGTTGCCGATTCCTGTAAGAGTTCGGGCACTGTTTGTGCATTCGCACAGAAGAAGAAGATGGTCAAGCGGCCGGTGCCAGAGATAAATCCCTGCAGTCGCGCTCTCCTCTGTGTCCTCAGTGGCTCGGATGGATACAGCGTCTGCCATGTAAACAGGAGATCCCGGGTTCGAGTCCCGGTCACGGCACACATTTTCATCTCTCCCCGTTGACGTATGTCAACGCCTGTAAGCAGCTAAGGGTGTTCATTTCATTGTAATTTCATTCTAACTAGCTGCATGGTCACTGATGGTGTCTGTTCTTTCAGACATGTCCGAAAGAACAGATACCATCTTGGTATATATATATATATATATATATATATATATATATATATATATATATATATATATATATATATATAAATTAACCTAAGCCTGGCCCTATATGGTATCGAACATTTCCGTTGACATGCGAATGCACCGAGGAGACTAGGTCCATTGTAAAGTGCAACTTTTGAGATGAAAAGAACGAGAGGAATTCGTATCGCGCCGAATCGAGCTAGTCAAAAGACTGATGACTCAAAAACGAAGAAAATGTTACTCGGTATCAGAAGCACTGCCTTTAATATATCGAGAAAACGGTAAGCATTTGCACAAGAGAAAGCCTAATGCTCACAGAGCGCTCTTCGGCACAGGGCAGGCATTAGCGTTTATCGCAGAGCGGGCCAGGCCAGGGCGGGGAATAAAGACTGGCAGGTGCGAGGGCCCTCGTTCCGATTGAATTACCCCTCGGAACTGAGAGGCAGGGCGAGGCGAGGTGAGCCCGAACGGGAATTAGCGGGTCGCGCCCTCCAGCAGGCGCAGGCGCCGGGGTCGAAGCGCCCGCGTGGCACCCTAATGAACCTGCACGGCGGCCCTACGCGGCTATGCTGGCGCCGCCCCAGTCTCGCTAGACCGGCCACTCGCTCTGCGCAAGGCACTCAGCTCCTCCCGCGTCGCCTCTTTTTCTTCTTTTTCACCGCGTTCGATAAGATGTCTATTCCAAAAGACACAGTGTCAAACACTCGCCTGAAGATGGCTGTAAGGTTGTCAGCCGAAATACCGTGGAAAGAAGTCGACGAGATCCGGCTGCAATCCCGAAATCTTTTGGAATATTCGATACGCCGGGAAAACTTCAAGAGTCACAAGATGTCTATTGTATAGCCGACGATTTGTGCCGGAACTACGCCCATTTCCTTAATAATATCCTCGAACATACACTACTGGCCATTAAAATTGCTACACCAAGAAGAAATGCAGATGATAAACGGGTATTCATTGGACAAATATATTATACTAGAACTGACATGTGATTACATTTTCACGCAATTGGGATGCATAGATCCTGAGAAATCAGTACCCAGAACAACCACCTCTGGCAGTAATAACGGCCTTGATACGCCTGGGCATTGAGGCAAACAGAGCTTGGATGGCGTATACAGGTACAGCTGCCCATGCAGCTTCAACACGATACCACAGTTCATCAAGAATAGTCACTGGCGTACTGTGACGAGCCAGTTGCTCGGCCACCATTGACCAGACGTTTTCAATTGGTGAGAGATCTGGAGAATGTGCTGGCTAGGGCAACAGTCGAACATTTTCTTTATACAGAAAGGCCCGTACAGGACCTGCAACATGCGGTCGCGCATTATTCTGCTGGAATGTAGGGTTTCGCAGGGATCGAATCAAGGGTAGAGCCACGGGTCGTAAGACATCTGAAATGTATCGTCCACTGTTCAAAGTGTCGTCAATGCGGACAAGAGGTGACCGAGACATGTAACCAGAGGCATCCCATACCATCACGCTAGGAGATACGCCAGTATGGTGATGACGAATACACGCTTCCAATGTGCGTTCACCGTGATGTCGCCAAACACGGATGAGACCATCATGATGCTGTAAACAGAACCTGGATTCATCCGAAAAAATGACGTTTCGCCATTCGTGCACACAGGTTCGTCGTTGAGTACACCATCGCAGGCGCTCCTGTCTGTGATGCAGCGTCAAGGGTAACCGCAGCCATGGTCTCCGAGCTGATAGTTCATGCTGCTGAAAACGTCGTCGAACTGTTCGTGCAGATGGTTGTTGTCTTGCAAACGTCCTCTTATGTTGACTCAGGGATCGAGACGTGGCTGCACGATCCGTTACAACCACGCGGATAAGATGCTTGTTATCTCGACTGCTAGTGACACGAGGCCGTTGGGATCCAGTACAGCGTTCCCTATTACCCTCCTGAATCCACCGAGTCCATATTCTGCTAACAGTCATTGGATCTCGACCAACGCGAGCAGCAATGTGGCGATACGATAAACCGCAATCGCGACAGGCTACAATCCGACCTTTATCTAAGTCGGAAACGTGATGGTACGCATTTCTCCTCCTTACACGAGACATCACAACAACGTTTCACCAGGCAACGCCGGTCAACTGCTGATTGTGTATGAGAAATCGGTTGGAAACGTTCCTCATGTGAGCACGTTGTAGGTGTCGCCACCGGCGCCAACCTTGTGTGAATGCTCTGAAAAGCTGATCATTTGCATATCACATCGGTTAAATTTCGTCTCTGTAGAACGTCATCTTCGTGGTGTAGCAATTTTAATGGCCAGTAGTGTACTTCGTGACCATCAATCCCGATGTTGAGTTTCTGTTATCATTTCTGCTATCCTCAATCCATATTCTGTACTCATTTGACTGTTCATTCCATTCGACAGATACTATAATTCTCCTTCACTTTCACTGAGGATAGAAATGACATCAGCGAATCTTAACATTGATTCCTTTCACCTAGAATTTTAATCCCACTTTTGCAGCTTACTTTTATTTCCGTCATTTCTTCTCCGTCGCATAGATTGAACAGCTGAGGTGAAAGACTACGTTCCTGTCTTAAATTCTTTTTAATCCGTGCCCCTAGTTCTTGGTCTTCCATTCTTACTGGCTCCTCCTGGTTCTTGTGCATATTGTATATTACACGCCTGTCGCTCTAGTTTAGCAGTAATTTTCTCAGGATTTGGAACATCTCACACTGCTTTACATCATCGAATGGTTTTTGCAAATCGATGAATCCTATGAACGTTTCTTTATTTTTCTTCAGT
Source organism: Schistocerca serialis cubense (assembly GCF_023864345.2). Taxonomy (NCBI): domain Eukaryota; kingdom Metazoa; phylum Arthropoda; class Insecta; order Orthoptera; family Acrididae; genus Schistocerca; species Schistocerca serialis. The sequence continues at coordinate 174,172,538 of NC_064641.1, forward strand.
GATGCTTTCATTATCAACCACAATGTCAGCACTGCCTCTCCGGTACATTTACCTTTCCTAAAGCCAAACTGATTGTCATCTAGCAGATCCTCAATTCCACTTTTCATTATTTTGTGTTTTATTCTTGTAGCAACTGATCGTGCGATATTATTCGAATTTGTCGGCTCTTGCATTGTTGCGAATTGTGTGGATCACGCTTTTTAGAAAGTCTGATGGTTTGATGATTTTTCGCCTGTCTTATACATGGCTGAATTAACGGAAGCATATTCGAGAAGCGTAGATCGTGAATCTTCAATAGATGATTGTGTTTTAGATTCTTCGCAGATCCTTTACATCACTTTATGAGGAACTGTTCTGCAATTCATTTCAAATGATGTGAAGCCGATTCCTTGCTCATCCATTCATCCCTTGGTTACACCGCTTTCAGTAATATCCCCGGTGGTAATAAGATGTTCATACTTCTTCCAGAACTGATCACCATTTACTAAATAGCAATAAAGTTTGAAGCGTGTAAATTGACGCGCACAGTCTTAGTATCCCTTCATTCAACCTCTGCTCCGTTTCCGACAATTCATTCAATGGAAGATGTCTTACAGCTTTCAGTTGCTGCACTGGACACTTCCACTGTACTTGTTCATTAAACATTTCCACAAAAGTGAAACTTCCAGGATCTCATTGGGCAATACGTTTGGGTGTAGATGTTAGAAAATCATATATTACACATCTTTTTGAATGCCAGAATCCAGCAACGTTTTACCAGTATGCAGTACTTAGTTGTTGCCATCTGCAGTAGTTTTTTGGATCTATTCGGTTCAAATGCCTCTAAGCACTATGGGACTTAACATTTGAGGTCATCAGTCCCCTAGAGTTAGAACTACTTAAACCTAACTAACCTAAGGATATCACACACATCCATGCCCGAGGCAGGACTCGAACCTGCGGCCGTAGCAGCAGCGCGGTTCCAGACTGAAGCGCCTAGAACGTCTCGGTCACAAGGCCGGCTCTGGATCTATTCTACACGCCGAGTATTCATTGTACAGCAAGGATAATATCTGGTGTCTATAGGCAGGTAATTGTTTTAAAAAAATAATCAAACTAGCAACGGCTCTGCTGTACATTTACACTCTTAAAAAATTTATTGTGAACAATCATAATTTTAAAATAGTAGCAGCATTTATAAAGCAACACTAGGAACAAATATAGTAGTCGTTAAGCACAACGTACCTTTACTCTTGCTTTTTGAAATACTACACCATTTTCTGACATCATCATAAATATTCTGCAGGAGACCAATTCAAAGGAATATTGATATTGGTACATCTGATAGAATTTACGGATCAGAACTGAATTTAATTTGGGGCTTTTTCTGTTATTCTTGCGGTTTTTAAATTATGTACCGAAACCGTAATATGCAATTACATAAATGATTTAAGTTCTCGTCAATAAAATGTTTTGTGAGAAATTTTCTGGAAATGAATTTCGATAAACCTGATAATGTGTCATTTGTGAAAACAAAATTAAACACACATTTATACTGAGATTTCTTCTCAGCCCTGCGAGTTTATTATGTTACAGGTTTTGTCTCGTCAAGGACATTACGATGAACTCGAAAATCAAACATAAGTCTACGTAAAAAAATAAAATTAATGTATTTACGTAGGTGTTTTATGTGTGCAGTATTACCTTACTAGAGGCTTCTAACTATTCATTCACGTTGAAACATCTTTACAGACATTTTTTGAAGTGTCAAAAGGCAAAAAGCGCATAGATCTGGCCCTGGAACACGAATCTAATGGAAAAAGGACAGCCCGTTGTAGTCGACACGTATTTCACTCCCAGCTTAACCGAGATGAATTGTCCACGGCTGAAATTCGTGTCGACATGTGGAGAGTTTTACCCTCTGGCAGTTCACGCGCATTTTAAGTATCAAAAGTGGAATTTCAGATCCTGCCCATTTGATAAAAGGGCCCTATCCGCTTATCTGTAAAAAATGCAGTTTCCTCCACCCCGCCCTCTCTCCCTCTCTCCCTCTCTCCATCTCTCTTTTCACTCCATCCTCTTATTTCTTTACGTCCCACTTCGATATTCAGCCTGAATATTGTTAGAAAATGGAAACCATATCGAAAACTGAACACACAAAAGAAGGGAAAAAACATCGGACTGCAATGTTCGTAACTAAAAAGTCTCTTTAAACGCTATTCGTTAAAATAAAATATGGCGTCTGACAACACTAGCGACGGAATGAAATAAAACTGTAAATCGGTAGCCTTTTTTTAAAAAAAAACGCGTACATATGAAATTGGATGTGCTCTTTGGTGCGCGTTTAATGAGATTTCCGCCTCGCTCCGGCCGTGGTGTCGGTAAGCGGGTGGAAAAATGTCATTTCCCACGGATCTTTGTCAGCAACGAGAGGCTAAAGGTCGTAAATTCGCAATCAGTTATAATTTCCATCAATATCAATTTTCCTGCGTACACTAACCCGTATAATATTTATGAAGTGCAGTATATACAGTACATTCAGCCCACAAGAAGGTCGCTCGAATGCATCCGTATATTATCTCGCGTTTAATTGTCCCTTCAAAAGACAACTTTAAGAGAGATATCCAAATATTAGCCCAAGGAGTCTTCATATGACCAAGTGTTCACACTGATATAGGTACCGAACCATCATCGGAAATAGTGTGCAATGATCGCTGATGTTGCTGTATACGCGGACGATATCTCAAAGTAATTAAAATAAAATCTATAGCTCAGACAGTCCAAAAGCACAACGCAGCTCTAAGCATCGTTTAGCAATCGTGTGAAAGCAAAAAGCTGATGATTTCAGAAATGGTTCAAATGGCTCTGAGCACTATGGGAGTTAACATCTGAGGTCATCAGTCCCCTAGAACTTAGAACTACTTAAACCAAACTAACCTAAGGACATCACACACATCCATGCCCGAGGCAGGATTCGAACCTGCGACCGTAGCGGTTGCACGGTTTCAGACTGAAGCGTCTAGAACCGCTCGGCCACACAGGTCGGCGATGATTTTTGAAAACAAAACTACTTACCTGTTACTGAAAGGACATTTGTTGGAAACGAGAAATCCTTGCACAGGATGGTAAAAAGAAAAGAGTCCCGTAAAATACGCCGGCCGCTGTGGCCGAGCGGTTCTAGGCGATTCAGTCTGGAACCGTGCTGCTGCTAAGGCCGCAGGTTCGAATCCCGCCTCGGGTATGGATGTGTGTGATGTCCTTAAGTTGGTTAGGTTTAAGTAGCTCTGTCTAGGGGACTGATGACCTCAAATGTTAAGTCCCATAGTGCTTAGAGCCATTTGAATCATTTTTGAAACCGGAAAATACACTACCTGACAAACAACGTGCGCATTCAGAAGGAGGGGGGTGGAAGAAATAGAAAGAATATTCACTGGCTGTCGAGGTATGTGATCTTATTTCAATAATTACAAAACCGACTGAAATTTACGAAGAAGTTGGCAGAATGGGCGCACTTACCAGTATGACGTTGCGTCCCCGATAGCCTGCATGTATGCAGCGATTCGGTTGAGAAGCTTGCCATAAAGTCATTGTATTCTCTCCCGAGACAAGATGGACCGCGACCGTCTTTAACTGGTCCTTGATACCTGACCACTAGAGTACCGCAACACGTAGCAGGCAGTTCATAAACACGTGCCGTGCGCGAAAGAGCATTGTCGTGCTGAAAACGGCACCACTAAAGTGTCGAATGAAAGCAAACCCATGAGGTCACAAGACGTCGGTGATATACCGTTTTGCCGCCAGGCTTCTCTCAAACACTACAATCCGTGATCTGAAGCCGTACACGACGGCTCCCAACACCATGAGGCCACGAGCATCACCGCTGTTCCTCTCCGAAGCATAAAAAGAATGAGATCTCTCTCCAGGTAGCCACCTACTCAACGACGATGGTGATTCATGGTAGTGCAGACAGCGATTCATTGCTGTTTTTGTTGTGCATTTTACAGCAAGCTACGCATGGGACGGTAATTACTTAGTCCAGTTGCTGCCTGTCTCCGACCAATGGTGCGGGATGACGCAGTTTGTTGCAGATTGTCGATTACTTGTTCTCGGATGGCAGGCGCAGATGTGAAGAGCTTACCATGTGTTGGTGCTCAGTACGACGATCCTAAGATCTCATGGAGAGACACAGTCGACCGTAACCTTGATGGCGAGTGTGCTTGCCTTCACGTTCTCATGCAGTCCAACATCGATCCGTTGTATCATCCGTAGCCTCACAAATCTGGATGGTGCACCATTCGATCAGCCAGCCAAAAGGAGGCGCGCAATGCTGCCCCTTTCAAACTTTGTCAGATGCTGATAATACTGTCTCATACGAATACAAGGCATCGCCATGTTCTCCACAGTGATCATTGGACATCTGACGTCATTCACGACCCTGGAGTACTCTGTTAGGTATCGTAACATAAAACATGAACAACACCAGTGCACTCTGGTAGTTGTTCTACCGGTCACAGAGAATTGTGGCTTACATACATGCCAATAGTTTGCTTGTGTACAAAGTTACTTTGAAATCCGACCATGCCTTCTGTGTGTTTCCCTTTTTTTCAGGCAGTAGATTGCAGGCACCGTAAGAAAGAATCCCGTAATGTTTGAATACTCCATTAGTAGTGTAGCGCTTGACACAGTCACGTCGATTAAATATTTGGGCGTAACATTGCAGAGCGATATGAAGTGGGACAAACATGTAATGGCAGTTGTGGGGTAGGCGGATAGTCGTCTTCGGTTCATTGGTAGAATTTTGGGAAGATGTGGTTTATCTGTAAAGGAGACCACTTATAAAACACTAATACGACCTATTCTTGAGTACTGCTCGAGCGTTGGGGATCCCTATCAGGTCGGGTTGAGGGAGGATATAGAAGCAATTCAGAGGCGGGCTGCTAGATTTGTTACTGGTAGGTTTGATCATCACGCGAGAGTTACGGAAATGCTTCAGGAACTCGGGTGGGAGTCTCTAGAGGAAAGGAGGCGTTCTTTTCGTGAATCGCTACTGAGGAAATTTAGAGAACCAGCATTTGAGGCTGACTGCAGTACAATTTTACTGCCGCCAACTTGTATTTCGCGGAAAGATCAGAAAGATAAGATAAGAGAGATTATGGCTCGTACAGAGGCATATAGGCAGTCACTTTTCCCTCGTTCTGTTTGGGAGTGGAACAGGGAGAGAAGATGCTGGTTGTGGTACGAGGATCCCTCCGCCACGCACAGTATGGTGGATTGCGGAGTATGCATGTAGATGTAGACGTAGAAAGGCAAGCCAACTTAACATTATTGTACCTTGATATATGCTGGGTTGCCTCTCTTAAGGTGCGAGAAACATTTTCTGAGGCACTTTTATTTTTCCCGTATAAGAATATTAGATGATTCTATTAGTAAATGGTTCAAATGCCTCTAAGCACTGTGGGACTTAACATCTGAGGTCATCAGTCACCTAGACTTAGAACTACTTAAACCTAACTATCCTAAGGACATTACACACATCCATACCCGATGCAGGATTTGAACCTGCAACCGTAGCAGCAGCGCGGTTCCGGACTGAAGCGCCTAGAACCGCTCGGTCACAGCGGACGGCTTATATTAGTACTGAAAATCGATATTTACAGATATATACCGACGAGCGAAACTCTAAGCTCATGCATGAGCTGCCACTTTGCAACAAAACATTTTCGTGTTACAACGTGTCAAGTAAAACTTGTTCAGAATAGTTCCCTGGAGCACTGCCAATTCATGGTGTCACATGGCCACAACATTTCGTCCATCAGAGAAATCTCCATCGTTACGCACGTTGATGTACTGACCGCCTGGCGGCGACGGCCGAGATAATATACCCTCCCCACTCGAGCTGTTCTGTAAGCGGTCCGAATGCGGCCCGAATGCGCTTCGGCGGCTGTGTAGGCGATGGCGTTGGCGTAGCTTCTCTGTCTGCTCCGGCCGCCAGATCGTGGTGTTTAATTAGTGTCTTGTTAATTAGACCCATTTCTGAAGCCTAAGCTTTGCTGAGATCGTAGCCGCAGCCTCGGCTGATGAGATCGTCACTGGTGCGTATTTCGAATGCCTCTATAACAACGCAGACAGTCCCAATATTTGTTTTCGAAGTTCGTGCTAAAATCCCAGCACTGTCGTATTCCATTGCATGAGTTTGGGACAAGCAGTGCTCTGCGACCGCCGACTCGTTGGTATACATTAATCAAGGATGCCGCTGGTGTTCTCGGTATCGATCTTCGACGTTGCGCACAGTTTGTCGAACATGTCTTGCCCACGTTTTATTGGGTGGGCAAAAGATTTTCAGTATGCGTCCGACTTTTCCTGATAGCTCGACGATGTACCGTACAAAGGCGGTGACCACCTCTTCCTCCGAAACTTCTTCTGTCTTCATATATTCTGCTGTAGTGATGGGGCGGAGAGCGCGCCTAATCTGCCATACCGAGTAACCATTTTTTTTCCGGAACATATTTCTGAGGTGTTCCAGTTCCTGGGGGCAGACTATCTGCATCTGAGATGATGCGCGCTTTGTCTAATAGTGTTGCTAGTAACCCATTCATCTGCCTAGAGCAGGGGTTCCCAACAAAATTTCCTCGAGGAGCCCCTCATCGAGCATGATTGGTACCTTGTCATATCACAGTATCAAGTACCTAATAAATCAGAATTAAGAGTCTTTTTATACGTTCTCTATTTTTGGTACTTAGAAAAAACATTGGCATATTCATTATTGAAAAATCAGCTGCAAAGAGGCAGCGCGTGCAGTCTAACGGCATGCAGCAGAACTATTTGCCTCTACCTAATTCTAGTTTTGAACTAGAGTGTGTTAGTGTCAGTTGGCTCTAGGAAGACGCAGAAGTTAGTGTTCGCTAAAGCTGTGCTCATGCAGGAAGCGGCCAAAACAAAAAAAAATCTGTTATCATACGAAAAATATTTAAAATAGTTTTTATTCTAATAGCATCTTGCGGCCCCCTCTGGCATAGCTCGCTGACCCCTAGAGGTCCACGGACCACCTGTTGGGAACCACGGGCCTAGGGTGATGCAAGGCTGCCTGTGTGCAACAACAGGTCAGCGTGCGTTTTTGTCCGTTACGCACCGTAGACAAGAGAGCCATGAGCTTTTCTCTTCAGCATAACGTCAAGAAAAGGTAATCCTCATTTGGTCTCGGCCTCCATAGTGAATCTGATTCATTTCAACATAAATTGTTTGGGTGCTAATGTCGTGAATACATTGGTTCAAGGACGGGGAATCACTATTAGGTGACAAGGTGTTGGAATTGACGAAGAAATTCAGAACGTGAAAGTCTGAGGATACGATGTTGCAATGCCTGTGTTGTTCAGAAGTACAATGCATGCGTGCATACCCACAGGAACAGCCACTGCAGTAGCTACATGCATGCTCGAAGGAACGTTGCTTCGTACTTCTGAATAATACAGCCAATGCAGTATCGCAGTTATTGGCCGACATTGGTCATGCAACTTTCAATTAAAACGTCTCCTCCGTAAGGGAATATGCACTACTGGCCATGAAAATTGCTACACCAAGAAGAAACGCAGATCATAAACGGGTATTCAGTAGACAATTATATTATACTAGAAGTGACATATGATTACATTTTCACGCAGTTTGGGTGCATAGATCCTGAGAAATCAGACCCAGAAAACAACGTCTGGCCGTAATAACGGCCTTGATACGCCTGAGCATGGAAGCAAACAGGGCTTGGATGGCGTGTACAGGTACAGCTGCCCACGCAGCTTCAACACGATACCACAGTTCATCAAGAGTAGTGACTGGCGTATTGTGACGAGCCAGTTACTCGGCCACCATTGATCAGACGTTTTCATTTGGTGAGAGATCTGGAGAATGTGCTGGCCAGGGCAGCAGTCGAACATTTTCTGTAGCTACAAAGGCCCGTACAGGACCTGCAACATGCGGTAGTGCATTATCCTGCTGAAATGTAGGGTTTCGCAAGGATTGAATCAAGGGTAGAGCCACGGGTCGTAACACATCCGAAATGTAACGTCCACTGTTCAAAGTGCCGTCAATGCGAACAAGGGGTGGCCGAGACGTGTAACCAATGGCATCCCATACCATCACGCTGGGTGATACGCCAGTATGGCGATGACGAATACACGCTCCAATGTGCGTTCACCGCGATGTCGCGAAACACGTATGCAACCATCATGATGCTGTAAACAGAACCTGGATTCATCCGAAAAAATGACGTTTCGCCATTCGTGCACCCAGGTTCGCCGTTGAGTACACCATCGCAGGCGCTCCTGTCTGTGATGCAGCGTCAAGGGTAATTGCAGCCATGGACTCCGAGCTGAGAGTCCATGCTGCTGCAAACGTCGTCGAACTGTTCGTGCAGATGGTTGTTGTCTTGCAAACGTCCCCATCTGTTGACTCAGGGATCGAGACGTGGCTGCACAATCCGTTACAGCCATGCGGATAAGATGCCTGTCATCACGACGGCTAGTGATACGAGGCCGTTGGGATCCAACACGGCGTTCCGTATTACCCTCCTGAACCCACTGATTCCATATTCTGCTAACAGTCATTGGGTCTCGACCAACGCGAGCATAAATGTGGCGATACGATAAACCGCAATCGCGACAGGCTACAATCCGACCTTTATCAAAGTCGGAAACGTGATGGTACGCATTTCTCCTTCTTAACACGAGGCATCACAACAACGTTTCACCAGGCAACGCTGGTCAACTGCTGTTTGTGTATGAGAAATCGGTTGGAAACTTTCCTCATGTCAGCACGTTGTAGGTGTCGCCAACCGCGCCAACCTGGTGTGAATGCTCTGAAAAGCTAATCATTTGCATATCACAGCATCTTCTTCCTGTCGGTTAAATTTCGCGTCTGTAGCACGTCATCTTCGTGGTGTAGCAATTTTAATGCCCAGTAGTGTATTTGGGTCACTGATTATTGTCAAGTTTTGCACAGTCGTTCGATAACGAAAATAAAGAGATATGTTTTACTGATTTTAATGCTCGAGCTATTGACGGCTTTGTGTTTTCGTGCTCTAGCTTTGGTACCCGTTATTCAATGTGTCTAGCAGAGCTAGGACAGCGCTCTGTAACCGCGTGGTCTCAGGCGTCCTGTCACGGTTCGCGCGGCTGCCCCCGTCGGAGGTTCGAGTTCGCAAATGCTTCAAATGGCTCTGAGCTCTATGGGACTTAACATCTGAGGTCATCAGTCCCCTAGGATTTAGAACTACTTAAACCTAACCAACCTAAGGACATGACACACATCCATGACCGAGGCAGGATTCGAACCTGCGACCGTAGCAGTCGCGCGATTCCGGACTGAAGCGCCTAGAACCGCTCGGCCACCCCGGCCGATTTCGAGTCCTCCCTCGGACATGGGTGTGTGTGTTGTCCTTAGCGTAAGTTAGTTTAAGTTAGATTAAATAGTGTGTAAGTATAGGGACCAATGACCTCCGCAGTTAGATCCCGTAGAAGCTTACCACAAATTTTCATAATTTTGCAGAGCTAGGTCGGTGGTCGAGCGGTCACGGCATTAAACTACCGAACGGATGGTCCATTCTTGAACGTGGTAATTCATTTGATATTTTTTTTCATTGTGTCTGATAATACTCAGACAATCGGAATACTTACCTATGTCTTTTTTTAAAGTCAAACATACCACATACGTCGACGCGTTTCCAGTGGGACATTTTCGACCAACGTTGGCAGATCATTCTGTAGAAACGCGATGTATGTTGCAGCTGTTTGGGCCCCTGCAATGAAGTGAGGACCGATGAGGTGGTCGCCAATTTGTCTTGCAATGGATAAATACAGGTTCTGTATGATTTTCAAAATGTTCTTATACCGTTCCTCCTGCAAAATAGTGGCTATTTAGGTAAAGATGACGGAGGAAGATGATGACCAAGCACACTTTTCTGCAAAGTAGACCGCAAAGACTCAACAATTCCGAGGTCAGAGGAGATGTAACAATTCATGCTCGTGCTCACAAAACCAATCCTCGAAGATACGAGTTATGTAGACAGGGTCCAAGTCGTCTTGGAAAGCTGTATCACCATCGGAGAACGAATATTGCGCCATTGGACTGGCCTGATAAGCTAAAATGGTCGCATAATCATTGGCAGTAATGCGTAACAATGGATCCTATGCAATACCACTATACAGGGTGAGTCAGGTAACATTACCGCTGGATATATTTCGTAAACCACATCAAATACTGACGAATCGATTCCACAGACCGAACGTGAGGAGAGGGGATAGTGTAATTGGTTAATACAAACTATAAAAAAATGCACGGAAGTATGTTTTTAACACAAACCTATGTTTTTTTAAACGGAACCCCGTTAGTTTTGTTAGCACATCTGAACATATAAACAAATACGTAATCAGTGCCGTTTGTTGCATTGTAATATGTTAATTACAACCGGAGATATTGTAACCTAAAGTTGACGCTTGAGTACCACTCCTCCGCTGTTCGATCGTATGTATCGGAGAGCACCGAATTGCGTAGGGTTCCAAAGGGAACGGTGATGAACCTTAGGTACAGAAGAGACTGGAACAGCACATTACGTCCACATGCTAACACCTTTTTATTGGTCTTTTTCACTGACGCACATGTACATTACCATGAGGGGTGAGGTACACGTACACACGTGTTTTCCGTTTTCAATTACGGAGTGGAATAGAGTGTGTCCCGACATGTCAGGCCAATCCATGTTCCATGTGGTGGCCATCATTTGCTGCACACAACTGCAATCTCTGGCGTAATGAATGTCGTACACGCCGCAGTACATCGGGTGTAATGTCGCCGCAGGCTCCACAATACGTTGTTTCATATCCTCTGGGGTTGTGGGCACATCACGGTACACATTCTCCTTTAACGTACCCCACAGAAAGAAGTCCAGAGGTGTAAGATCAGGAGAACGGGCTGGCCAATTTATGCGTCCTCCACGTCCTATGAAACGCCCGTCGAATATCCTGTCAGGGATCAGCCTAGTGTTAATTGCGGAATGTGCAGGTGCACCATCATGCTGATACCACATACGCCGACGCGTTTCCAGTGCGACATTTTCGACCAACGTTGACAGATCATTCTGTAGAAACGCGATGTATGTTGCAGCTGTTTGGGCCCCTGCAATGAAGTGAGGACCGATGAGGTGGTCGCCAATGATTCCGCACCATACATTTACAGTCCACGGTCGCTGTCGCTCTACCTGTCTGCGCCAGCGAGGATTGTCCACGGACCAGTAATGCATGTTCCGTAGATTCACTGCCCCGTGGTTTGTGAAACCCGCTTCATCGGTAAACAGGTAGAACTGCAACGCATTCTCTGTTAATTCCCATTGACAGAATTGCACTCGATGATTAAAGTCATCACCATGTAATTGCTGATGTAGCGACACATGAAACGGGTGAAAGCGGTGACGATGCAGTATGCGCATGACACTACTTTGACTCAGTCCACCGGCTCTCGCAATGTCCCGTGTACTCATGTGTGGGTTCATGGCAACAGCACCCGCTTCTCCTGTGACGGGCCTGTTATGGACCCGTTTGCGTGCTACGACCATACCTGTTGCATACAGTTGGCGGTACATGTTTTGCAATGTGCGGCACGTTGGATGCTCTCTGTCCGGGTACCGTTCTGCGTACACCCTGCAGGCTTCAGTTGCATTTCGTCGACACTCGCCATAGATGAGTATCATCTCCGCCTTTTCAGAGTTCGAATACACCATGGTCACAGTTCCTACAACACTACACTATCACAGACGTCTGGTAACACGGTGTACTACAGTTAGTCTGCGTGCGGAGACGAATGCAGAATAACAATAGCAGCAAGCGCTACATGCGGACACTGCGACAGCTAGACCAAACCACAACAGTGCACTACAACCACACTCGTAAACACGGTCGTCATCGTAAACATGTCCCTGCAGATGCTGCTCGCCGACCGTGGCCCGTGTTTGTTACAACACGCAACTGAACGTCGGAGGTTTCAAGCGTCAACTTTAGGTTACAATATCTCCAGATGTAATTAACATTTTACAATGCAACAAACTGCACTGATTACGTATTTGTTTATATGTTCAGATGTGCTAACAAAACTAACGGGGTTCCATTTAAAAAAACGTAGGTTTGTGTTAAAAAACATACTTCCGTGCATTGTTGTATGGTTTGTATTAAACAATTACACTAGCTCCTCTCCTCACGTTCGGTCTGTGGAATCGGTTTGTCAGTGGTTTACGAAATATATCCAGCGGTAACGTTAGATGAATCACCATGTATAGCTGCCAATATCATCACCGAACATCTGCGAAATTTCAATTTTGCGTGAAGTCGACCAGAATTAGGAAAAAGTGTGAAACAAGAATCATCCGAACAAATTACTTTTTTCCATTGCTCCATACTTCTAGTTTTATGGCTTCGACACCCCTTTTTCCTATAACGGGTATTTGCATCAGTTCAAATGGCTCTGAGCACTATGGGACTTAACTTCTGAGGTCATCAGTCCCCTAGAGCTTGGAACTAATTAAACCTAACTAACCTAAGGACATCACACACATCCATGCCCGAGGCAGGATTCGAACCTGCGACCGTGGTGGTCGCGCGGTTCCAGACTGTAGCGCCTAGAACCGCTTGGCCACTCCGGCCGGCATTTGAATCAGTGATGAGTGGTTTTGGAGTTCCGACTCGCCCGGCAGTCCCCTGCTTATGGAGCTCCTTCGTGTTGTTTTGGTGCTGACAGGGTTCGCGAGTGCGACATTCAGTTCTGCAGAGGCAGTAGCAGCTGTCGTCCTCTTACTTTTCGTCTCAAACCTCGTCCGCGTTACAACTTAGTGGATGATGTTTTTCCGCTTTCTCTGTATGCGGCGTAAGCCTTCGATACGGAGGCTCAAGCTACTATGGTTAAGGAACCATCCACCACACGAGCACCAACAATTTGCTTCGGCGCAATGTACTCACAACACAACTACACGTAACACATTTCTGACCACGACTGGCAACATACTGAGTACATCGCACAGATGCTGTACGTGTTCAACGTAGCAGCGCAACCTGCAGGTTTCGCTAGCATCTGCGCTTATGTTGAAGTATGGACTTCTCGCGGTGTGGTCATATTTTTGCCCAGTCCCTGTACTAAGCACACGACGTGAAAAATGTCTGCGACCTCGGAAGAAAAATAATATATGACAGACGAAGCAAGTAAAACATAAGAAGCAGAGTATAGCACGCAAAGCCGGCCGGGGTGGCCGAGCGGTTCTATGCGTTACAGTCTGGAACCGTGCGACAGCTACGGTCGAATCCTGCCTCGGGTATGGATAAGTGTGATATCCTTAGGTTAGTTAGGTTTAAGTAGTTCTAAGTCCTAGGGGATTGATGACCTCAGACGTTAAGTCCCGTAGTGCTCAAAGCCATATGAACCATTTTATAGCACGTAAAGACGGCATTGCTGGGCGAAAGTTGTCTGCTAGTGTCAAACGTCGGCCTTGACCAGAGGAAGAGTATCTGTTTATGAACGTTCGGAGTATCCATTCTATGGATGTATATCATGGACTGGGAAAAAACCAGGAAAGAAGAGAATCGAAGCGATTAAGATATTTTTCTACAGAAGGGGTTGAAAATTATAAGAATGGATTAAAAAAATGAGGTTCTGCGTAGAATCAGCGAGGAACGTGTGGAAAATATTGACAAGAGCAGGATGATGGAACATGGGTTAAAACATCAACAAGTAACTTCCATGTTACTTGACGGAGATGTAGAAGGTAAAACTGTAAGAGAAACAGCAATTGGAATATATACAGCACAGTGTGCAAGTGCTACTCTGAAAAGAAGAGGCTGACACAGGAGAGAAATTCGTCGTGGGGCGCACCAAACCAGTCAGAAGAGTTACGACAAAGAACTGCGTAATATCCTACGAGAGGTGTTCAAAATAAGTAATGCAACACTTTTTTTTCTCAGCCAGTTTCTATTGAAAAAGTGCGGAATTTATTGTGGGACATCGTGGAGTACTCCCACTACAGTTTCTATTGTTTCATGAAGTTCCGATAGGTGGTGGCGCTATACGTAACCTTCAAAATGGCGTCTGTAACGGAAATGCGTCCTAAGCAGAGAGCTCCAAGCGGAGACCTGACAGTGAACAAAAGCAGGATGAGTCGTTGGGCCAGGCGTCTGTCGTCATGGCAACAAGGTCGCGCACCGGTCCGACCTCCTGCGTGACGGTCGGCCGCACACAGCTGTGACTCCTGCAGTGTTGGAACGTGCAGACACTCTCATTCGAGGTGATCGACGGATTACAATCAAACAACTCGCTACTCAAATGGGTCTATGCCGTCGTGCTGACACAGTCGTCCACCATCTGGGGTACTCGAAGGTGTATGCCCGCTGCCTTCCTAGCCACCTAACGGAAGACCACAAAGGGCAACCATCTCCGCGGAATTGCTAGCGCGTTACGAAACAGATCGTGACGACTCTTTGTCGAACATTGTTACAGACAATGAAACATGGGTTCATCACTTAGAACCTAAAACAAAACGGCAATCCGTGGAGCTGCACCACACCGCCTCACCTCCGAATTAAGTTCAAAGCCGCACTCTCAGGCGCTTAAATCATGACGATGGTATTCTGGGAGTCTGAAGAGGCCATTCTGTTTCACACCCTCCCGGAATGGCGCAACGATTAACTCTGAAGTGTATTGTGCTAGCTGTTGCTCGTCGCCACAAAAACGCGAAAAACCTCTCCTTCTCCATGGCAACGCAAGACATCACGCAAGTCTGCTCACCCGAGAGAAGCTCAGGAAACTTCATTGGTCTGTTCTTCTTCATCCACCCTACAGACTGGTTCATGCACCCTATGGCTTCCATCCGTTTTTCCCAATGCAGGATGCACTCCATGGAAGCAGTACGCAGATGTCGAGCATATTATGGATGCAACATGATGCTGTCCACGCGGGCATACTGGCCCTCCCAGCCGGCCGGGTTAGTCGAGCGGTTCTAGGAGCTACATTCTGGAACCGCTCGACCCCTACGGTAGCAGGTTCGAATTCTGCCTCGGGTATGGATGTGTGTGATGTTCTTAGGTTAGTTAGCTTTAAGTAGTTCTAAGTTCTAGGGGACTGATGATCTCAGAAGTTAAATCCCACAGTGCTCAGAGCCATTTGGCCCTCCCAGTAAGGTGCGTTACGCCGTCACGTTGAACGGAGACTATGTTGCAAAATAGGGTTTTGTAGCCAAAATAGTGGGGAATAAAATGGGGTACTGGACTCCTGAATAAAACCATCCTGGTTTCAGAAAAAAATGTATTGCTTTACTTACTGAACGCCCTTCGTATTTGCAGTAGTATTATATCCTTTTCTCAGTTGGAATTGTCTGATAAGAGGAGTGTACTTAGATCCTGTTGTAATACGTCAGGTATTTTCTTACACTGTAGAAGTGCTAATGCAAATTTTCATAATACGCTGTACACGTTGATGTTCTCTACTCTTAACTGCTACCTACGCAACACCGTCTGGATCACTTCTTTTATTACCAATTGCTGGTTTCAATCGGAAAAGCAGATTACCATCAGGTCTGGAGGCGCAAAGTGCACTTATTTATTATAACAAAATAGATCACAGTTCTACTCTCTCCAGCGTTTGTACCCAGCAGATAAAGGAACCCAGACTATCCACGACGCTCTCCTCCAACTACAGCGACTGAGGAAGTAGGTGTCTTTCTGCTGGGTACCAGGACACGCGGTAATTCTGGGGAATGAAAGAGCTGATCGAGCAGCGAAGGAGGCGTGTCGTGACCGTCAGGTCTTTCAGTGTGCTATCCCGCTGCATGCCCTCACCTCGCTGTTGAGGTACAAAGTCCTGTGTCGTTGGGAACATGAGTGGCTAGAAGTGACCGACAACAAGCTCCGAGTGATCAAGCCCACAACTCGGACGTGGCGTACTTCCTTCCAGCCACGTCGACGGGACGAGGTCATCCTTACTCGTCTTCGCATCGGCCACTGCCCTATGACGCATGGATCTTTACTCCGGTGAGAGGACCCTCCGATGTGTGGTGCTTGTGGCGTGCAGATCACGGTGCACCACATTTTATTGGATATCATTTTATTTGCTGACCAGCGCACTGCAGCGGATTTGCCGGCGGATCTACAGTCTATTTTATGTAATGCTCAAACGAATGTGGTTCGGGTTCTAAAGTTCTGTGAATTGTCCCACATTTTAACAAGATTTTAGGGAGATATTTTTAATGTGTGAACGGGGTGGCTGGCTCACCCAAATTTTTTCGTAAGTGGTCAGCCAGTCTCATTTCCCTGTACTGTTCTCTTAGCTCTTTTGTGTTTTGTTTTCCCTTTTTTAATTTCTTGATTCGCTATCTTGCCTCCACATTGGTTTTAATGCACAGGAGAGTGCATGTGCGATAGTCGTTGTGTGGTCGTTTCGTGTGCATGCGTGTACAACGGTTTTCGTTCATATCCGCGCCGTAGGGCGCCCATAAGGTCCCAAACCACACACACACTCTATGAGACTGCGTCAGTTAAGACGTGCTACAAACGTCATGAAACTGGTGCCATTTGATATTTTTATGCGAGAAAAAGAATTACTACCAGGCATACCGAAACATGTTCAAAGGATATTTCGGTTTTATTTTCGTTGCATCATTAAAGTTTCCACAGTCGTTCCTCATGAATCCGTGCGCACCTGCCTGCCTGTGGCTGGACATTAAGACGCTGCGAGCTCCCTCGCCGTTGCTCCTCGCCGCACGTGCTCTCCGCACATCTGCCCGCGCCTTTGATCGTGCGTCCCTTTGTCCCTTACTTGATGTCTTTCCCAGTAAGACGGGATTTTTCCGCCTTGCTCCTGTTTCCGTCCATCCGATTCCGTCTCTCTTCCCCTCCAGCGCCACAGACGTTTCATCCCTGCCCTGCGTCCATTCTTTCGCTCTGCCGAGCTGTCGTGAGCTAATTAAGCGTGTGCTCCTCGCAGAGCAGGCGTCCTCTAATCTTTCCCCTCCCCCTCCACCTCCACCCCTCTGCTCCATTCCCTTTCTCTTTTCCAGCATCTCTCAGGGATTTTAAGGGGGCACTGCACAGCTTGTAATGGGCGCAACACAAATTTTGCACAAGCGCGTAGGTTAATATTTATGATTAATTGATGTAGCAACTAATTTCTGTCCGTATGATACATTTTGTCCCAACGTAATCATCAAGAGACACCCTGCTCCTAGGCAACCAGACTTGACTGTTATTTCCAACGTTTACTCGTCATCCCCATGAGTAATAATTAGTACACGAAGCACTGAAAGACCTGAGTCGAAACAAGGCCCCGGGAGTGTACAACATTCCATTAGAACTACGGACGACCTGGGGCGAGCCAGTCCTGGCAAAACTCCACCATCCGGTGAGCAAGATGTATGAGATAGGCGAAATACCCTCAGACTTCAAGAAGAATATAATCATTCCAATCCCAAAGAAAGCAGTTGTTGACAGATCTGAAAATTACCGAACTACCAGTTTAATAAGCCAAGGCTGCAAAATTGTAGCACAAGTTGTTTACAGACGAATGGAAAAACTGGCAGAAGCCGACCTCAGCGAAGATCAGTTTGGATTCCGTAGGAATGATGGAACACGTGAGGCAATACAGACCCTACGACTTATCTTAGAAAATAGATTAAGGAAAGGCAAACCTACGTTTCTAGCGTTTGTAGACTTCGAGAAAGCTTTTGACAATGTTGACTGCAATACTCTTTTTCAAATTCTAAAGGTGGGAGGGGTAAACTATAGGGAGCGAAAGGCTAATTACAATTTGTATAGAAACCAGATGGCAGTTATAAGAGTCGAGGGGCATGAAAGGGAAGCAATGGTTGGGAAGGGAGCAAGCAGTAAAGGAAACAAAAGAAAAATTCGGAGTAGGTATTAAAATCTATGGAGAAGAAATAAAAACTTCAAGGTTCGCCGATGACATTGTGATTCTGTCAGAGACAGCAAAGGACTTGGAAGAACAGTTGAACGGAATGGACAGTGTCTTGAAAGGAGGATATAAGATGAAGATCAACAAAAGCAAAACGAGGATAATGGACTGTAGTCGAATTAAGTCGGGTGATGCTGAGGGAATTAGATTAGGAAATGAGACTCTTAAAATAGTAAAGGAGTTTTGCTATTTGGGGAGCAAAATAACAGATGATGGTCGAAGTAGAGAGGATATAAAATGTAGGCTGGCAATGGCAAGGAAAGTGTTCCCGAAGAAGACAAATTTGTTAAAATCGAGTATAGATTTAAGTGTCAGGCAGTCGTTTCTGAAAGTGTTTGTATGGAGTGTAGCCATGTATGGAAGTGAAACATGGACGATAAATAGTCTGGACAAGAAGAGAATAGAAGCTTTCGAAATGTGGTGCTACAGAAGAATGCTGAAAATTAGATGGGTAGATCACATAACTAATGAGGAGGTATTGAATAGAATCGGTTAGAAGAGAGGTTGTGGCACAACTTGACAAGAAGAAGGGACCGGTTGGTAGGACATGTTCTGAGGCATCAAGGGATCAGATATTTAGCATTGGAGGGCAGCGTGGAGGGTAAAAATCGTAGAGGGAGACCAAGAGATGAATACACTAAGCAGATTTAGAAGGATGTAGGTTGCAGTAAGTACTGCGAGATGAAGAAACTTGCACAGGATAGAGTAGCATGGAGAGCTGCATCAAACCAGTCTCAGGTTTGAAGACCACAACAACAACAACAACAACAACAACAACAGGTGATAATGTTAATGTGCTCATTTCGAGGATTATAAATCACAAAATGTGGGTATATTGCAGAATTATAGAGAATTTCGTACTCATATTACCCGCCTCTATGCCAAAAGGACCCATTTTTGCCTTCGTCGAGCATTCGTCGTAGTCATCTACACAAACAGTTACGAACCTGATGGGAGTATGCCGAGGATAGAAAATGGACCCTAGCTCGGTCATTCAGCGCCCTCCACGATCATCTACGAAGATGAGCCAATGTAAAAATTGGCGACTGGGTGTTTATTTAGGAAAGTATCCATCATATGAGAGACGATACCATTGTCTAAACGATTAAAGAGCTACGAATATGTCGTCCCGCATGAACTTACGAATAGGTCATTTTGTATAGCCCCTTCAGTCCTGCGCTGAGGTTTTATGGATGTAAAGTTTATGTTGTTGTTCAGTGCAATGTTCTAGTGAAAAATAAGATTGAAATACTGAAATTAAAAAAAAAATGGAGTGATTCATAAAAGTTTTTGAACACTTTCAGAGTGAATGCTATTTATGTTATAAGATAATTAAAATATGTGCATTACCCGGAAAATTCAATATTTAACACTTAAAAGTAATGTCTACGACTGGAATGTCAAAATTTAAGTATTTACCATATGTAGCCCCAGTGCTGCATTAAATACAATAAATCAATACATTCTTATTATAAAATAAAGAGTTACTTATTCGATAGTGTCGGGTGTGTTAGCGTACTGCAGCAGGGTCTAAACGCATTCTAGTCCAAAATACATTAATTTTTCGAAGACATGCAGACACTGCGATGAACACATTTGTTTAAGGATATGATGCGACCTACTGTGAATATGCAGAAAGGGAAAACAAGTGGTGTAGTGAAAGTACATGGTGTAAAGTATGCGTTATAATTAGGCACAGATAGTTGGTTTATTCCCTGTGTTAAAAAAACAATAATAAAATTTCGATGTAGCGAGTAAGCTATATAGGGACCGAAGAGGAGGATATTAAGTAAAACAATTACATACGCACGGTAGATAAAGGAAATAGCAAGTTTAGACTTATGATAAGGGAAACTATAGTTCTTCTACGTAATTCACTGCTTGCAAAACTCTGTTATAGTTTACAAAAGTACATGGATTCAATCTCAGGTCGAACTAACACGGACAAAGAGCATATGCAAGTAAGTTATGAAGAGCGGTTTCTTTAGCAGGTAGCACAGAAATGAATAGGAATACGAAATGGCATAACCTGAGGTAAGGCATAAATCACAATGACATTTTCAGCAGATTTAAACAATCGTATTCCAGTAGAAACCTGTTAATGTTCCTAAAGCTCTTAAGCAGCGCTCCCATGACGACCATGAAAACAAAAATAGTTATCAAAGAATGCCCAAATTACAATGTTCCAATATTTTTAATTGTCTTGAATGCCGCCTGTCTGCTTAAAAACTTCGTAGTACATCTATAACTGTGAAATATACCACAAAGACGAAATTTCTCTACCAAACAGACACTGTAGAATCCATCAGTAAGTCTCACAGGCTCATGCAAGCAGTGATTCTTGCTACGCACGATCCCTGAATGCAACGGGAGCCAACCGTTATACATGGAAAAATGAAAAGCACCCTCTTCCAAGCATTTCACAATCACTGGCGGTGTATGTGCAGGGTGATGTAGCTGCCCCTACTGATAGGTTTCATGCAATCTAAAACACCTTCAAAAACTACGTGCAAAATTTTCATACCCTCTCACTCTCTTCGCGCAAACTACTAGTACTAAAGAAATGAACGGAGCGTTTTTGTAGGAAATCTATTGTAATTAAAATTTTTACTGGGATACGTTTTCACTGGAGACGCGGTTTTAGAGCTATTCAAGAAAAACGCGTTTGGAGGTCATTTTTGTACATTTCTCTTGAACAATTCGAAAACGTAACCCACTATAAAAATTAACTATATTAAATTTCCTACAAAAAGATCTTAATTTTTTCTGTAAGACTAATAGTTTGTGCGTAGCGAGTAAGAGAATACGTAAATACTGCACGTGTTTGAAAGTGTTGCGGATTGCATAAAACCCATACAGTAAGCGCAGCTAAATCTCCCTGTGTAGTGTGTACAGACTAGATAAACGCAGAACATTCAGGTTACACCTAAAATTATGCATACTAAGAACTGTGAAAGACTTTCTTGATTAATACGAGGGTCGTTCAATAAGTATTGCCCCATATTTTTTCTCAGAACTTATTTATTGTTAAGAGTCAGAATTTGGTGACAATATACATCAACATGTCTTGTCCCTGTCCTATTTTTCTATTTAGTCTCCATACATTCTATGGCTGTACGCCAACGTTGTGGAAGAGCATGTTTCCCTGCTGGTAAAAGCTCTTGCCCTGTAGGTGTAGCCATGTTTTCACTGCATGACTAATACTCTCGTCATCTTCGAAGTGTGTTCACCGTAGAGAATCTTTAAGTGGCCCAAAGAGATGGAAGGCCGAGGGTGTTAGGTCTTGACTGTAGGGTGAATGAGGCGGGCCTCTTTGTATGTCAGAGAGTCTCGATCGTTGCAGACGCACTTCCAATGCTGACCGATAGCTGTAGAGCCAATCGTCGAGTTGTGATGCGCCCGTTAGCACGAATAATGGCATCCGCACGATGCAGCGTGTCTGGAGCGGTGGCTGTGACAGGACTTTTTTAAAAAAAGTGTGGGGCACTACTTATTGGACGACCCTCGAACATTACGTTTTCAGTGCTGGATTTCGAAACGAAAGCTGTGGTGCCATCTGACTGTATAAGTTAATAATGATAAAAATCATCCGACCTTCAACGTTGTGCTGATAATGCCTGCCTGTGAGCGAATAAACCGCGATAAACTGGCGCTGCTGAGCTCTGATGCAACAACATGGTAAGACGAAAAAAGTATTAATCCAAATTATCTTTTTTGTAACGTAATATTAAGCTACTTATTTAAACACTTTGTTAAATAGACACGATATTATTTTTGATATACGAAAATTCTAGCCAACACATTGAACTAGTTGAATTCCATCATTAGGGAAGCAGTTGGAATTCGACTGTGTGACAACAACTGAAATACAGACGCCGACTATGCACTTAGCAATGCATGAAGGCGTGAACTTGGTAAGGAGAGTGCACAGAGGAAGATTTTTCATAGTTTATCGCCTGATGTAAGTATAGACTAAACATCTCTGGAGTGAGTATTCACATGCGCAGAACAGATTTTGTGTTGTCAACATACATTGCCGGCGTAGTCACGTGTTCTCTGGACGTCGTGTGTTTGTCCGTATAGCGCCCTATATATTTAGAATGTCACTACATCCCTAGTATAGACGGATTCTTTTCGTACGTGTCGTGGATTATTTATATATGTTGCGCAGACATTTTAACAGTATCCATTTTATATTGGGAATAAACCACCTACGTAACTTTTAAGGGCAAGTGATATTACATTCTGCTTCTTTGCGATAGGTGTCACAGTTCAGTTGCACTCGATGTTTGGTAGTTTTCGGTATGATACGGAACTTTACAGTATTACAGAGCCTGGCGTACATTTTTGCAGTGATAGTCTTGCAAAACGACTTGACAGTACGCTAGTACTTTTGCAAGTGTCCGAAAAACACCGAATTTGCCACACATTAGCGACTATATCCCTGTTAATTCGTCCTTTTGTTCCACATTTCTGCGTATTTATTTTCTCGTTTTAGCGACCTAAAGCACAATTTCTCTTACTGGTGACACTTTGAAGTATTTATTTAACGCATTTTACGTTCTTGCTCCCAGTTTATTAAATAAATAGTAGACTGCGTAATCTATATACATAATCGACAAGTCACTGATATATGCATAGAGGATAGTATTTGCTGAAAAAACTAACCATTCCCTTTCCTGTTCCACTAGCAAATTTACGAGAGGAAGCGATTGTTTGTAAGCTTTTGTACGAGTCGTAATATCTATTATATAGTCATAAAATCGTAGAAAAATAGGTCTACAGAATCAAGCCTTAATTATAATGCATCTCGAAATTTTTAAACATACACCGTGTCTCTTACTAATATGATAACTATAATTAGAGCTACATGGTATGTACCCCTTTGATATATTTTTCTTTGCATCCGTAGCAACAACAGTAATTCACCATCGCTATTACACTATCAACAAACGTTGAAACATAACAAAAACTCTTGATATTATAAACTTCAAACGCTGCAGAAAGCACACACGCGCAGCGAAGTCCCGAAAACACGTGACAATCCTGGTTTAATGTTGACAACATGCGCAGAACGCAATGCTCACTCCAGAGATATTTACTCTATGGATGTAAGTGTTACCACTGCAATCATCGCTGGACAGGAAGCCTCAGTGTAATCCATGGACGTGGCATGCGCCATCTAGCCAACCAGACGGCGTCCTCTCAGCATGAAGGTGGGGACCGCTCCAGTTTCACGATAGTCAGACTTGCCTGCTGAGTGGCAACTATCCAAAGCTTGTGATTTCATCCGAGTTCGACGCTCCAAGTTGACCGAGAAGTTTTTATCCAAGGACTGTATCGCGAAAGACTTCGTAACCGTAATAACAACACCTCGCCGAGGCAATGATACGGCTTCGTCTCCAGTGGGAACACTCGAACAGTTCTCGCTACGCAGCAGCACCGGCGAGATCCCCGCGGGAAGAGAGGCAACTGTTAGCCGTCGCTTCGCCTGGGTCTGAATAGCTGGGCGGAGCAGGACGAAGCAGCGGGGGACAAATTGCGCCTTCCAGGGCGTCCCGCAGTTCCCAAGACGACGGCAGCGCCGCGAAACACGAGACGCAAATTTGCCTCGAAAATGACGCTCTCTCTCCGCTCAGGGCGCCTGACAGACGACTCCGAGTCACGAAATTTCGCTACCAGGAAATAAAGAGTGAGCAAAGACTAGCGCAGCAAAATTACTCAAAATGTCATAAATAAACACAAACGCAACTGTTTATTTTATTCACGAAACAAATATGCTCATATGGTGTCAGCCAAGCAATACACCAGAATTACATAATCTCTTCTAAATCAAATCATCATTTATACAGTTTCAAACGACTCTGAAGGTCAATTTTAAGCAAGATTCGGTGGGTCAAAATATAGTTCGGTTGCACTCGCGGCTGTAACGTCACCCGTTTTTCTAATTGGTAGTTGATGGATTAGTATTGATCGGCCCTGGCTAAAACTCGGCGAAATCGGTAGAGCGATGACACTGTTATTACACTAATGGCCATTAAAATTGCTACACCACGAAGATGACGTGCTACAGACGCGAAATTTAACCGACAGGAAGAAGATGCTGTGATATGCAAATGATTAGCTTTTCAGAGCATTCACACAAGGTTGGCGCCGGTGGCAACACCTACAAAGTGCTGACATGAGGAAAGTTTCCTACCTATTTCTCATACACAAACAGCAGTTGACCGGCGTTGCCTGGTGAAACGTTGTTGTGATGCCTCGTGTACGGAGGAGAAATGCGTACCATCACGTTCCCCACTTTCATAGAGGTCGGATTGTAGCCTATCGCGATTGCGGTTTATGGCATCGCGACATTGCTGCTCGCGTTGGTCAAGATCCAATGACTGTTAGCAGAATATGGAATCGGTGGGTTCAGGAGGGTAATAAGGAATGCCGTGCTGGATCCCAACGGCCTCGTATCACTAGCAGTCGAGATGACAGGCATCTTATCCGGATGGCTGTAACGGATCGTGCAGCGACGTCTTGATCCCTGAGTCAACAGATGGGTACGTTTGCAAGACAACAACCATCTGCACGAACAGTTCGACGACGTTTGCAGCTGCATGGACTATCAGCTCGGAGACCATAGCTGCGGTTACCCTTGACGCTGCATCACAGACAGGAGCGCCTACGACGGTGTACTCAACGACGAACCTGGGTGCACGAATGGCAAAACGTCATTTTTTCGGATGAATCCAGGTTCTGTTTACAGCATCATGATGGTCGCATCCGTGTTTGGTGTCATCGCGGTGAACGCTCATCGGAAGCGTGTATTCGTCATCGCCATACTGGCGTATCACCCGGCGTGATGATATGAGGTGCCATTGCTTACACGTCTCGGTCACCTCATGTTCGCATTGACGGCACTTTGAACAGTGGACGTTACATTTCGGATGTGTTACGATCCGTGGGTCTACCCTTCATTCGATCCCTGCGAAACCCTACATTTCAGCAGGATAATGGACGACCGCATGTTGCAGGTCCTGTACGGGCCTTTCTGGATACAGAAAATGTTCGACTGCTGCCCTGGCCAGCACATTCTCCGGATCTCTCACCAATTGAAAACGTCTGGTCAATGGTGGCCGAGCAACTGGCTCGTCACAATACGCCAGTGACTATTCTTGATGAACTGTGGTATCGTGTTGAAGCTGCATGGGCAGCTGTACCTGTACACGCCATCCAAGCTCTGTTGACTCAATGCCCAGGCGTATCAAGGCCATATTACGGCCAGAGGTGGTTGTTCTGGGTACTGATTTCTCAGGATCTATGCACCCAAATTCCGTGAAAATGTAATCACATGTCAGTTCTAGTATAATATATTTGTCCAATTAATACCCGTTTGTCATCTGCATTTCTTCTTGGTGTAGCAGATTTAATGGCCAGTAGTGTAAGTAAAGACGACGTTACAAAAAACGGTGCTGAACTGAACTCTCGACGTGTGCCTGGTATTTACTTCTCCAATTGTGACCAATATTACGCTACTCGTCATAATTAACTAGTTTATATTCGATGGTTTAACAGTTGCTGCAAAAATATTAATGATAAGTTCAATTTAGTTCCACCGACACCAACCTCCCCATAGTTTCGTTGTAATTTCTAATCTCTAATAACTCGTAATATTGCGATTGCTTCATAACGTCAAAGAGTTTCTATATATGCGCCGAGCGCTTCCGTCAAATATTATCGTAGCACGCAAAAGATCACAGTTATGTCTCTAAACAGTTTTGTAATTTGGAATCACAAATGTGTAAATTGGCACGAAAGGGTGATTTATTTCACAATAACAATCACTTCCTAACAAGACCGTGATGAAGAAGCTTTCCCATGTGGTTCAAATGTTCAACTGTGTGTGAAATCCTATGGGACTTAACTACTAAGGTCATCAGTCTCTAAGCTTACACACTACTTAACCTAGATTATCCTAAGGACAAACACACACACCCATGGCCGAGGGAGGACTCGAACCTCCGCCGGGATCAGCCGCGGAGTCCATGACTGCAACGCCATAGACCGCTCGGCTAATTCCGCGCTCCCAGGTGGTGGTGGTGGTGGTGGTTGTGAGGATTTATAAGTTGTCTGCTTTAAGACTATTGCTAAGTTCCATAGTCCATTTGCAATTACGAATGAAGTTAATTTTCTATCACTGTTCAGTGCCTAACTAGAGTTGAGTTCGAGTTATCTAATTAAAAAGTTCACTTCTGTCTAATATAAGGTAGTCCTCCATCTGAATTCTAAACGATGCTATAGTTAAAGTCAATGTTTCGTTTCACTGCATCATAGTACATCGCAATTATCAATCCTCGAAAAACAGTCTAACCGCGCCTACATATACGAGTATTCAAAAAAGTCTGACCAGCTTCGGCTAACTTTCGTAACGTAGTGACAATGGATCAAATTTTCCTTAGCCATTACTTACGATTCTCAAAGAGTACTCACACGAAGTATTCTTTGAGATCTTTGGTTCTACTTTGCTAATTTTAATTATAATGATTTTGCTATTTACTATGATTTTGAGTTTGAGTTTACTGAGATTCTATCTTTCTTTTGTAAGTTGATAAATTACTAAGTATAAGGATCTTGTTTCAATTACTGGTTATTATCCAAATAATAGTATTAAATGGAACTTTGGTTACTTGTTCACTTTTCATGGAATCTGGAACTTGTCTTGGGGAAATTTTTGGGATATTGGTTGCTATTTTCTCTTTTTTCATTTTTCGTCCGAGGAAGTGGCATTACACGGCCAAATGGTTCAGTTCGCATGAAATATTTGTAATATATTGATTGATAATGTTGGACGTGAGGTTAGAAGAATTACAAATATGCCAAAACAAAAATCACTACAAAAATGCCACAAACAGAGGGTGATTAATACGTATATCTAAATAATGCATTGTATTAACAGATTACAGATCTGGAAGTGTGTTATTATCGAGGTAAAGTATCCGGAAAGTTATCGGTGTGTTTTTTCGATGTTTTAATTAATTAGCAGTGATTACAATATTATCTTGTAGGTGAAACTAACCACTTGCATCGAAGTATTTTGACGTCTTACTTCGACCGAGTTATCTCAATTGCATCAAAATGCTTTTTAAATAAAGTAGCTTTCTCGCTGAGACCATTTGTTCGGCAAATGTCCACATCATATACGGATCTAAGCCGATTTTATCAACAGACTGGAGGCTCTCCTCTTCAGTATTTCGGATGTTTTAGTGAGTTTCGATGTAGCATCTCTTTTTACAAAAGTATCTCTTGCTGATTCCTTGGCACTAATTACTAAACAGTTGAAGGGGCGGGGGAACACTGCTTTTTTTCCGCACGCTCTTTCCTCAACCCATTTTATGTTTAACCCAGACTATTTTGAACACACTGACGGCGTCGGCATGGACAGCCCCTTGTCTTCTCTTGTTGCTTTTTTTTTTTTTTTTTTTTTTTTGGAGGATTTTGAGGAGAGAGCATTTGAACCAGAGGTTCTTAGACCAACAGTTTTTTGGAGATATATGGATGATACTTTCATAGAGTGGTGGCACGGGGAAGGTAAGTTAACGGAGTTGTTACATCATCTTACCTTCATTCACGATAACATCCGATTTACTATGGAATTAGAGAAAGATGGTTGTCTTCTATTCCTGGATGTTTTTGTTGGGCGGAAGAGTGACGGCTCTCTGAGAGATTCTGTTTATCGTAAGCCCACTCACACTGATTTGTACTTGCTCTCTTCAAGTTGCCATCAGCATCCCAAACAATGAGTGTGCTCAAACTCCTTGTACACAGAGCCCATATAGCATCGGACGCAGATAGTTTGCCTGAAAAGCTTGCACATTTAAAGACAGCGTACAGAGACGATTGATACTCCACCTGGCAAATTAATGGGGTATTCTCAGCTAAAACCAAGAACCAGGAAGTGGATAAAGAGGAGAACGGGCCAGCAAAGTCCCTAGCTTTTCTTCCATTCGTTGGAAATATTTCCTTCGAAATAGCAAGAATCCTTTGGAATTTTCAGGTGAAAGTGATTTTCCGCCCACTAAGACCACTGTCTAAGTGATGGATAATTTTCTATTTCAGTAGGCGGGAATTTACAAAATACCTTGCCAGTGTGGTACGTCCTATATAGGATAAACAACGGGCACAGTGGAAGAACGCTGCACGGAACATAAACGTTGCATTCGCCTTCTGCAATCCAACAAATCTTCAATTGTGGAACATTGGTGCTCCAACGGACATTCAATGATTTACGACAAAGCATTAATTTTAGCCACAGCAATATCTTTTTTGGGACTCCATTATAAAAGAATTCGTTGAAATACGCATTGCGGAAAATCTAATGAACTGTGACAGCGGCTATCAGCTGGATAATGCTTGGAATCCCGTCATCTACGAGATTTGCTACAGTCGAAGACGCCAGAATACTCCGATGACCGTGGCGAGCGGCAGTGCTGAAGACAGCTGATCTTCCCAGTTCCACTAGCGAAGGCACTGACGCCGGGCAGAGTGGTCCTTCTGTCACCGTGACTCGGACGCATGCGCGGAAACACTCTCATCGCGCTATACAGGGTATTACAAAAAGGTACGGCCAAACTTTCAGGAAACATTCCACACAAACAAAGAAAGAAAATATGTTATGTGGACATGTGTCCGGAAACGCTTACTTTCCAGGTTAGAGCTCATTTTTTACTTCTCTTCAAATCACATTAATCATGGAATGGAAACACACAGCAACAGAACGTACCAGCGTGACTTCAAACACTTTGTTACAGGAAATGTTCAATATGTCCTCCGTTAGCGAGGATACATGCATCCACCCTCCGTCGCATGGAATCCCTGATGCGCTGATGCATCCCTGGAGAATGGCGTATTGTATCATAGCCGTCCACAATACGAGAACGAAGAGTCTCTACATTTGGTACCGGGGTTGTGTAGACAAGAGCTTTCAAATGTTCCCATTAATGAAAGTCAAGAGGGTTGAGGTCAGGAGAGCATGGAGGCCATGGAACTGGTCCGCTCTCTACCAATCCATCGGCCACCGAATCTGTTGTTGAGAAGCGCACGAACACTTCGACTGAAATGTGCAGGAGCTCCATCGTGCATGAACCACATGTTGTGTCGTACTTGTAAAGCACATGTTCTAGCAGCACAGGTAGAGTATCCCGTATGAAATCATGATAACATGCTCCATTGAGCGTAGGTGGAAGAACATGGGGCCCAATCAAGACATCACCAACAATGCCTGCCCAAACGTTCACAGAAAATCTGTTTGGTGACGTGATTGCACAATTGCGTGCGGATTCTCGTCAGCCTACACATGTTGATTGTGAAAATTTACAGTTTGATCACGTTGGAATGAAGCCTCATCCGTAAAGAGAACATCTGCACTGAAATGAGGATTGACACATTGTTGGATGAACCATTCGCAGAAGTGTACCCGTAGAGGCCAATCAGCTGCTGATAGTGCCTGCACACGCTGTACATGGTACGGAAACAACTGGTTCTCCCATAGCACTCTCCATACAGTGACGTAGTCAACGTTACCTTGTGCAGCAGCAACTTCTCTGACGCTGACATTAGGGTTATCGTCAACTGCACGAAGAATTGCCTCGTCCATTGCAGGTGTCCTCGTCGTTCTATGTCTGCCCCAGTCGCGAGTCATAGGCTGGAATGTTCCGTGCTCCCTAAGACGCCGATCAATTGCTTCGAACGTCTTCCTGTCGGGACACCTTCGTTCTGGAAATCTGTCTCGATACAAACGTACCGCGCCACGGCTATTGCCCCGTGCTAATCCATACATCAAATGGGCATCTGCCAACTCCGCATTTGTAAACATTGCACTGACTGCAAAACCACGTTCGTGATGAACACTAACTTGTTGATGCTACGTACTGATGTGCTTGATGCTAGTACTGTAAAGCAATGAGTCGCATGTCAACACAAGCACCGAAGTCAACATTACCTTCCTTCAATTGGGCCAACTGGCGGTGAATCGAGGAAGTACAGTACATAATGACGAAACTAAAATGAGCTCTAACATGGAAATTAAACGTTTCCAGACTCATGTCCACATAACATCTTTTCTTTATTTGCGTTTGAGGAATGTTTCCTGAAAGTTTGGCCGTACCTTTTTGTAACACCCTGTATAAGGCGAAGCGGAGACCGTCTTCGTCTTCGGTGGTTCATCTGAAAATGACTGGCGGGTGTTCAGCCGCAATATCGTGGAGTGGAGCTTACAAAGTCCGGCTGCAATCCCGAAATCTCCTCCAACAAATAAACAAAAAATATTTATAGCGATGTTTTCGTATTGGCTTATTGGGATCAGCTATCTCCCACAAAAGCGACTATGTCACTGCAAATGTCAGATGTTTTTTTATCAAAAATTGTTTGTAACACTGGGGGTAATTTCTGAAATGTAAACTATATATGAAAACTCCGGATGTGAAAACTTCAATTACACGATGAGAGACGATGAAATATAAATAGAAAGACAGATACGAAAAGAGACGTATAATTACGAGCAATTTTACGTTGGAGCTCGAAGTGTTATGTTACACCGGAACCAATTTATTTTTATTGCGTCAAAATACGGATCGTTCGGTAATTCAAGTTGTGATATGGGACTGGCATTGACACACACACAC
Source organism: Schistocerca serialis cubense (assembly GCF_023864345.2). NCBI lineage: Eukaryota > Metazoa > Arthropoda > Insecta > Orthoptera > Acrididae > Schistocerca > Schistocerca serialis. The sequence goes on from NC_064641.1 coordinate 174,203,167, forward strand.
ACACGCACGCACACAAACACACACAAAGGTGTGCGTGAGTACGTGCACGTGTCACGTATGCGTGTTTTACTCTTCCATTTTTATGTTCGGCCAACGGTTTAGTCACTGGTAAATATCAAATTTTTTTGATAATTGGAAGGTATTTCAGAAAACACTTGCGGTCGGTAGAAATGGCCTCGAACGGATGTCAACCTGCTGCGCTGAATGATCCTGCTGTAATTCACGTTAGATGCGTACCGTTTCCGTAGTATTTTCTTACACAGTTATTTTCATGTTCCGTTGATTGATAACAACCATCAACAGATGTTTCAGTCCGTTAAAGTTCTTAAGCTTCATCTTCATCGGCACGTCTTACTGCCTCAAAATTGAACTACTGATTTACGTATTTTAACTCTGAGGCAGCAATACACAGCCATGAAGTTTATACGGCAGACTGTAACAAAGCTGAAGAGCTCTGTAGGAGGTCGTTATCGCTTGAAACTGGTAAGTCTGACTCAAGTAAATAAACAGGTATAAATTGACGTTATACAAGGAGACTTCAAAAAATTAAACTACACATTACTGTGGCAGACCAAATAACTTTTACTGAATGCAACACTGCATCTCAGACTGACATAGATAAATGATATTGTTTTTTAATAATGTCACAAGTATCAGAGAAGTACGATCTGAACGTTCTCAAAATCCTTCAGTTCGTGGTCACAGAGCTACTCGAGAAGCGCTATGTGAATGACCCCATCGTTGGAAAATCACTCCCCCCTCCCCCTCTCCCACCCGCCAATACTTCTTAAATCACCTGAACATTGTCCTCTGTGGTAGCTGTCTAAAGCTTTCCTTCCCGATCAGCAATCACCCACGCCTTTGTTGCCTTGGTCAACTTGATGGCACCATTTCACAGGGACTGAAAGCGACTCTGCATTTGTTGCATGTGCCGCCCGACTTTCACAGTGCATCTGTGAGCAATTTAGACGTTTTTCCTGCAAGAATCATATTGCCCTATGTACTACAAACGTGGAATACGTTTGCAGTTGGCGCGCCATTTCACTCCCACATGCGATGCAACTGTTATCCGGACTACAACAGAACAGTGTAGGAAATACTGAACATGTACTCTCTTCTGACAACACGCCACTCTTGTTGCGCAATCGTCTTCGCGTGAGACGACGTATGTAAGTCACTTTCTGAAGTCCTTACGTAAATTGTGCTCACTAAATTCTAAATCTATGGTTAAACTGTACGACTCCAGAGTCTCGACGCAAAGCAAATCTATGAGCTTGAATATAAACTAAAGTAAATATAGGAATCTGCGACCAGTCAGCTTCTAGATATTTATTTGTGCCAATAAGAAATAGCAGTGCGTGTTTTATGAAGAAGTAGGATGAAATGTTCCTTTGGAAATACAAGAAATACATGCATGTCCGAAGAAACAGGCATAGCAGCGATCACAGTCGTCAAGAAATTCAGGAAACGTGTTTGCAATTGCGAATATGAACCACCGTCGGCCGCATGTTGGAATGACGACAGTTAGAATTTATCCTAGACCGGGACTCAAACTTGACTGCATGTCCGAAGGAACAACGCATCGTACTTCTTAATAACATAGACCCGGCTATTTTGCACTTATTCGCCAGTACCAGGCTCTCACCTCTCAATAAATACGTCCTTCCTGGACGGGAATATACGTACCGTACGAGTGGAGGTTGCGACGCATAGACGACAACACATAGGAGTTTGCGTCTGGTCATGATTCGTGCATAGCCGGCACGGTAGCTCAGCGTGTTCGGTCAGAGGGTTGGCTGCCCTCTGTAATAAAAAAATGAGTGAATGGATCAATAACGAACTTCGACGGGCGTCAGGTGACGCACGCCACGAACAATTGAAACGAACAGTAACGAACAAAATGAGATTACAAAAAAAAAAAAAAAAAAAAAAAAAGAGCTGTTAAGGACACCGCTCGTCTGAAGAAGGAAATCCAGGTTCGAGTCCCCGTCCGACAAATATTTTCATTGTGGTCATTCCAATATACACCCACTGGTGGGTTATATTCTCAACTGAAAATACATTTCCTACATTCTTCCATTTTTTTTTAATTCTATTAAACTAGTTTTCAAGTCTTTCCAGGCTCATCTCCACATGGAGAGTACAGAAGTTACGTCTTATTTGCGTTGGGCGTTGCTAGCTTCCGTACGTCTCGACTGAAGATGTGTCCGAAATGCTCGAAACATAGTTTGTGGCAACAAATATTGCAAAAGTGACTGGTCTCAGTTTTCTATGCTTATATTCAATTATCACACAGTCTCGTGTTCGAGAACATCCATATTGGATAAAACGAATCGATACAATCTTCCTGAGCTTCCACCGTGTCGAGTGGTTAACTTTGCGCGAGTTAACGTCCGACTACTCTGCCAACGGCCGGCGCCACTTACTGTGATTAATGTCCTCGCCGTTATTTAGGTGAGCTATCGGCCTTGACCTCTCTGGGGCGAAAACGTCGTCCCATGTGACGATGTAATTAGCTCCCGCGACGCCACATCCAGTAACTTGGTTGTACAGGAAGACTAATGTGTGCAGCAATGGCACCTGAGGTATTGATAATCTGTAGACGACAAGCCAACGGCTTAGTCGCTTACTAACGTCAAAGGTTTTTGCTTGTAGTAACCATTTTCAGAAAGTCCCTGCGGGCAGAATAGGCATTCGCGAATCTAGGACTTGATGGAATAAGTAGCTGCACCGAGCGAGGTGGCGCAGTGGTAGCACACTGGACTCGCATTCGGGAGGACGACGGTTCAATCCCGTCTCCGGCCATCCTGATTTAGGTTTTCCGTGGTTTCCCTAAAATCGTTTCAGGTAAATGCCGGGATGGTTCCTTTGAAAGGGCACGGCCGATTTCCTTCTCAATCCTTCCCTAACCCGAGCTTGCGCTCCGTCTCTAATGACCTCGTTGTCAACGGGACGTTAAACACTAACCTAACCTAACCTAAGTAGCTGCACAAGAGACATCCTCATTCGTGTTGCCAGTGTCCGATGGGTACGCCGAGGAAACGAAAACCTCCTCGCTCGAAGTCATTCGCCAAGTAGCGCTGACATGCAAGCCCATGTTTCACGAGCTATGACTCTCCCTCACCCGTTTCACTTCCAATGCGCATTCTTTAGATTAAACAGCCTCATGAAATCTTTGAAATGTTATCGTTCCACATGCGAAATAGTTTTGAGTTCTTCTGATGGGCAAAAGAAAAATAGCAATAGTTCCGTAGATGCGGAATTCTATAAAGAAGAGTGCAAAATTTTTCATTATCTGTGCACTACTTGATTTTTCGTGCGTATTTAAAAGTCACCATATGTAAGTACGAGGCCAAGTTACTAACTGACAATGACTAAATGCTCGTAGAAATTGCAGCAACGGAGATGGAAGCTTGAGAAACTGTTACCTTTAAAATGATTAACTGATATTATGGTTGGTTGGTTGGTTGATTCGAGGGAGGCGACCAAACAGCGAGTCATCGATCTCATCGGATTAGGAAATGATGGGTAAGGAAGTCGGCCATGCCCTTTTAAAGGAACCATGAAGCGATTTGCCTGAAGCGATATAGGAAAATCACGGAAAACCTAAATCAGGGCGGCTGGACACGGGTTTGAATTGTCGTGCTCCCGAATGCGAGTCCAGTGTGCTAATTATTGCGCCATCTCGCTCGGTCTGATGTTATTGGTGATACACACACACACACAAGCGCCCTCACATACATATTCATGCATAGAGATATGCGTATTTTACAGTTTATAATTTTTCCTTCGTAAGTTATAATTTTCATTTGTAACAAACATTCTATTTCATCGATTTTAATACGACGACGGCGCCATGTGCGTTATTATGTCAAGACATACACTGATGTGTTTCAATTTAGTATATTATGAAGGCACAAGAGAGGCGGTTGATAATAGAAGCAAGTCCATAGGACTTGTCGACCTGGAAAAAAATATTCGACAATGTCAGGTGGTGTAAGATGTTTGAAAATTTGAGAAAAATGGGGGTAAGCTGTAGGGAAAGACGGATAATATACAAATGGTTCAAATGGATCTGAGCGCTAAGGGACTCAACTTCTGAGGTCATCAGTCCCCTAGAACTTAGAACTACTTAAACCTAACTAACCTAAAGACATCACACACATCCTTGCCCGAGGCAGGATTCGAACCTGCGACTATAGTGGTCGCACAGCTCCAGACTGTAGCGCCTAGAACCGCTCGGCCACTCCATCCGGCAGTAATATACAATATGTAGGAGAATCAAGAGGTAATAAGGAGAGTGGAGGACCAAGTTCGAAGTAATTGGCTTAACAAGGATATAAGACATGGTTGTGGTCTTTCGCCCCTACTGTTCAATTGAAGAAACAATGATGAAAATAAAAGAATGGTTCATGAGTAGAATTAAAATTCAAAGTGAAAAGGTACCAATGATAAGATTCGTTGATGACATTGCTGTCCTCAGTGAAAGTGAAGAGGAATTGCAGGATCTCCTGAATGGACTGAACAGTGTAATGATTACATAATATGGATTCTGAGGAAACCAAAGGAAGGTGAAAGTAATGAGAGGTAGCAGAAGTGAAAAGAGCGAGAAACTTAACATCAGGATTGGTCATCACGAAGTAGATGAAGCCAAGGAATTCTGCTATGTAGGCAGGAAAATAACCCATGATGGGTGGAGCAATGGGGACATAAGAAGTAGACTAGCAATGACAGAAAGGGCATTTCTGGCTAAGAGAAATTCACTACTAGCAATCACAGGTATTAATTTGAGTAAGAAATTTCTGAGACTGTACGTTTGGAGCACAGCATTACATGGCAGTGAAAAATGGACTGTAGGAGTAACTGAAAAAGAAGAGAGTCGAAGCACGAAGCATTTGAGATGTGGTGCTACAGAAGAGTGTTGAAAATTAAGTGGACTGGTAAGGTAATGAACGAGGTGGTTTTCCGGAGAATCAGCGAAGGAAGGAATACATGGAAAACACTGACAAGGAGAAGGGACAAGACTGGAGGATATCTTTTAACACATCACGGAATAACATCCATGGTGCTATAGCGAACTTTAGATGGTGAAAACTGCAGAGGAAAACAGAGATCGTAATACATTCAGCAAATAATCGAGGAAGTAGATTGCTAGTGCTGCGATGATATGTAGAGTTTGGCACAGGAGAAAAATTAGTGGCGGGCTGCATCAAACCAGTGAGAGGACTGAGGACTAAAAAATAAAAATAAATGTGATGGCAGATACGATGAATAGACATGAATGGGGGTTGCATTAAATCAGATACCTGTGAATGTTTGACAAAATGGTTCAAATGGCTCTGGGACGTAACTGCTGAGGTCATCAGTCCCCTAGAACATGGAACTACTTAAACCTAACTAACCTAAGGACATCACACACATCCATGCTGAGGCAGGATTCGAACCTGCGACCGTAGCGGTGGCGCGGTTTCAGACTTAAGTGCCTAGAACCGCTCGGTGAATGTTTGACACTATTGCATGCAATGGGAATATGGTACACTGTTACGCTGTACAATGTGAATCATGGCATGCGTCAGGCAAATGGACAGTTACAAGATGTTTTGTTTAATCTTACTTGACAGTGGCTAAGTATAATATAAAAAAAGTTTTCATCTCTTAGTCTCTAGTTTTAATACTCCATCTTTTCAAATTTGTACCTACTTGTATACTTGGAAAAGGCCGGGTGATACGGGAAGATTTCAGATTACATCATGGTCAGAAAGAGATTCAGAAATCAGATACTGGATTGTAAGGCGTAACCAGGAGCAGATATAGACTCAGATCACAATATAGTAGTGATGAAGAGTAGGCTGAAGTTTAAGACATTATTCAGGAAGAATGAATACGCAAAGAAGTGGGATACGGAATTACTACGGAATGACGAGCTACAGATACATCAATAAGGAATATAAGGAATAGCTCAGTAGACAATACAGTTGGAGAGGAATGGACATCGCTAAAAAGGGCCATCACAGAAATTAGAAAGGAAAACATAGATACAAAGAAGGTAATTGCGAAGAAAGCATGGGTACCAGAAGAAAGATTTCAGCTGATCGATGGAAGGAGGAAGTACGAAAATGTTCCGGAAAACTCAGGAATACAGAAATACGAGTCGCTAAGGAACGAAATAAATAGGAAGTGCAGGCAAAAAAATGGTGCAAAATGGCTCCGAGCACTATGGGACTTAACATCTATGGTCATCAGTCCGCTAGAACTTAGAACTACTTACTCCTAACTAACCTAAGGACATCACACAACACCCAGTCATCACGAGGCAGAGAAAATCCCTGACCCCGCCGTGAATAGTGCAGGCAAACTAAGACGAAATGGCTACATGAAAAATGTAAAGAAATCGAAAAATAAATTATTGTTGGAAGGGCAGACTCAGTACACAGGAAAGCCAAAACAACCTTCGGTGACATAAAAAGCAAAGGTGGTAACATTAAGAGTGCAACGGGAATTCCACTGTTAAATGCAGAGGAGAGAGCGAATAGGTGGAAAGAAAACATTGAAAGGATCTATGAAGGGGAAAATATGTGTGATAGAAGAACAAACAGGTCTCGATTTATAAGAGATAGGGGATCCAGTATTAGAATTTAAAAGAGCTTTGGAGGACTTAGGATCAAATAAGGCTGAAGGGATAGATACACTACACTATGTGATCAAGAGTATCCGGAAACCTGGCTGAAAATGACTTAAAAGTTCGTGGCGCCCTCCATCGGTAATGCTGGAATTCAATATGAAGTTGTCCCACCCGTAGCCCTGATGACAGGTTCCACTCTCGCAGGCATACGTTCAGTCAAGTGCCGGAAGGTTTCTTGGGGAATGGCAGCCCATTCTTCACGGAGTGCTGCACTGAGGAGAGGTATCGATGTCGGTCGGTGAGGTCTGGCAAGAAGTCGGCGTTCCAAAACATCCCAAAGCTGTCTGTAGGATTCAGGTAAGGACTTTGTGAAGGCCAGTCCATTACAGGGATGTAATTGTCGGGTAACCACTCCACCACAGATCGTGCTTTATGAACGGGTTCTCTATCCTGTTGAAAGATGCTGTCGCCATCCCCGAATTGATCTTCAGCAGTGGGAAAATAAGGTGCTTAAACCATCAATGTAGACCTGTGCTGTGATGGAGCAGTGAACAATTTGTTTTTTTCTTAATTTTGCAGTATTACTTCTTTACACATTTGGAGAATGAAGGTCCTAATAATATTTTTTCATTGATTTACTTCCTACTCATATCCTCGTGGAATTCCTTCTTTCTTCTTTAAAATGTCATTATCTATATCACTGTCAATAATATATGAGTAAGTTGGAACATTGGTACAGGATTGGCCCTCGCATAGTTTGGAAACAGTGGTACATTTCTGTCGCTTTTCCTGTTGGAACAACCTCCATTGTACCCTTTCTTAACATTTCCATAATTGCTTCTTCTTTAGTAGTGGGGACAGGCGAGAAGCCGAACTCAGAAGCATTCCAAACTCATTCCAGTGGATATAGCACCTGCACCAGCACAAGAAAATACGTCCTCAGGGAATGCTGTCGACCAGCTGCTTTTGAACGAGGCTAAGAGGCGAGGTTCGATGATATACCTGATACACACTTTTGTCAAGATTTGATAGTGAAGCACATTTAATAGCTTTATTTCATCTTTCCCGTACATTGATAGAATAAACTTCCGTCCAGCCCCGTCAATTGCATCAGAAGTAGCATTGGAATTGCTGAAGATATCTGCTGCTTTCTACTGTCTCCAGTGTCGTAAGGAGCTTTAGTTTTTCTTTGCTGAAAAACGACCGAGTCGTGTCGCAGCCAGTAAAGGCATGTGGAAACTTCTGTATTTGAGGCAACTTGAACTTTAGGGGGCGGCAGACTACGTCACCTTGTCTGCCTTTGCCTGGCTGCAGTAGAAAAATATTGCGGGACAATGGAGCTGAAGCAGTCAGAATCACAAGAAGGTCAGCGTTCTACTTAACGAGAACAACACAGTCAGGGTGCTGAGCAACGTCAATAGCAGCAGCGTCCTCAGTAGCTTCCTTAATATTGAAGTGCTCACCTTCAAGTTGTGCAGTCAGTAAAGAAATGAGGCGCTGTTTATTTTGTTCTCTTGACAGAAACAAATCTTCTGTCTTGGTTACTAACATTGTTTCATTAAACATGACAGTTGGTGCAGCATTTTGGTGGTTGTGGAGAGCCGCTCAGCTGCTTTCGTGCTTCTGTCGCTTGTCACACCAGGGTATCCATCAAACACAATCGTGACCTTTCTGCCATGTTAAAATTTGATGTCGTCTACACACTTTGTAGAAGTAGCAGTAGTAGTAGTAGTTGTTGTTGTAGTTGTTGTTGTTGTTCTTGATGTTGTTGTGATTTTCAGTCAGAGGACTGGTCTGATGCATCTCACCATGCTACTCTATCTTGTGCATTCCTCTTCATCTCCGAACAACTGCTGCAGCCTATATCCTTCTGGATCTTCTTACTGTATCCATATCGTGGTCTCGCTCTGCAACTTTTACCCCCACGGCTGAAGCTCCACTCAGAAACTAGCGGAAACTCAGATTATTCATATCAGAGGCCTACTTGAGTAAATAAAACAGTTTTCTGAATTCCACTAACTTTCGGAAGGCAGAATATCTTGGCGTGCAGGAAAAAATCTGCGAATTGTCAGTGAATTGTTCCCAATAAAAGCACTGCCTGATGCGGGAAGATTTCATTCACGTTGGATCGGGATCGTTGCCTCAAAGATTTTGTTTTGGACCCTCCACTATTGTGTCCCGTCAGCTGCTGTTCATATTGCAGCCAGCTGTACACGAACCTCTGTGACGTATAAGTCGAGACAGCAGCCTCGCCAGCTGCGCCAGGGCGGAAGACGACCGAGCATCGATCGGCGACCTCCCAGCTCCGCCGTTTGCATGCCGCCCCCTCCTGACGTCTCAGCCCCTTGGGTGCTATTTCGTTTCCCACCGCCCTGTATACCCCTTACCGGCGCTATTTCGTTTCCCCACCGCCCTCTCTCTACGCCTCACCGGCGCTGTTTCATTTCCCACTGCCCCCACTCTGCGTCTCCCCGGGACGCCGCCCCTAGTACAGTAACAGTGACGCTCCCAGATCAGGAAGAACACACTGAACGGCTTCTGTAGGCGACTGTACATATTCGCTGCAGATCCGCCACAGGTGCCAAGCGTCAATCTCCACGGCTTCAAATGAACTAAAATGCCCACTTCTCGCACTGAATCATTCTAACTTGTACAAAAAGATACGTTTAAAAATTTGATGAATTGGCCTGTATCAAAGGGACAACATGATTTAAAAACGCTTCCCCGAGCATTTTTTATATAATTTTATAGTCGATTATCAATTATTGTAGAAATGTCGAACGCAACATCTAACAACATACTCTTGGACGCCAACCAAAATGTGTATCAAGTGAATTCCCGTTTTCTTTTTTCTTATACATAATACTTATTTATGACAAGAGCACAACATTCTACACTGCTACACCAAGAACAAATGCAGATGATATACGTGTATTCATTGGACAACTATATTATACTAGAAGTGACATGTGATTACATTTTCACGCAATTCGGGTGCATAGATCCTGAGAAATCAGGACCAGAACAACCACCTCTGGCCGTAATAACGGCTTTGATACGCCTGGCCATTGAGTCAAACAGAGCTTGGCGTGTACAGATACAGCTGCCCATGCAGATTCAACGCGATACCACAGTTCATCAAGAGTAGTGACTGGCGTATTGTGACGAGCCAGTTGCTCGGTCACCACTGACCAGACGTTTTCAGTTGGTGAGAGATCTGGAGAGTGTGCTGCCCAGGACAGCAGTCGAACATTTTCTGTATCCAGAAAGGCCCGTACAGGACCTGCAACATGCGGTCGTACAGTATCCTGCTGAAATGTAGAGTTTCGCAGGGATCGAATGAAGGGCAGAGCCACGGATCGTAACACATCTGAAATGTTACGTCCACTATTCAAAGTGCCGTCAATGCGAACAAGAGGTGACCGAGACGTGTAACCAATGGCACCCCATACCATCACGCCGGGTGATACGCCAGTATGGTGATGACGAATACACGCTTCCAATGTGCGTTCACCGCGTTGTCGCCAAACACGGATGCGACCATCATGATGCTGTAAACAGAACCTGGATTCATCCGAAAAAGTGACGTTTTGCCATTCGTGCACCCAGGTTCGTCCTTGAGTATATGATCGCAGGCGCTCCTGTCTGTGATGCAGCATCAAGGGTAACCGCAGCCATGGTCTCCGAGCTGATAGTCCATGCTGCTGCAAACGTCTTCGAACTGTTCGTGTATATGGTTGTTGTCTTGCAAACGTCCCCATCTGTTGACTCAGGGATCGAGACGTGGCTGCACGATCCGTTTCAGCCATGCGGATAATATGCCTGTCATCTCGACTGCTAGTGATACGAGGCCGTTGGGATCCAGCACGGCGTTCCGTATTACCCTCCTGAACCCACCGATTCCATATTCTGCTAACATTCATTGGATCTCGACCAACGCGAGCAGCAATGTCGCGATACGATCAACCGCAATTGCGATGGGCTACAATCCGACCTTTATCAAAGTCGGAATCTTGATGGTACACATTTCTCCTCCTTACATGAGGCATCACAACATCGTTTCACTAGGCAACGCTCTTCAACTGCTGTTTGTATTTGAGAAATAGGACGGAAACTTTCCTCATGTCAACACGTTGTAGGTGTCACCACCGGCGGCAACCTTGTGTGAATGCTCTGAAAAGCTAATCATTTGCACATCACAGCATCTTCTTTCTTCTTCGCGTCTGTAGTACGTCATCTCCGTGGTGTAGCAATTTTAGTGGTCAGTAGTGTATATTGCTGTCTGATTCCAAAGATAGCATACAGTCCTTCTGAAACTGTAATTTAGGGTCCTTGTAAGAATGTCGAAACAACATTAATACGTTACCTCGTATTTTGCTAGCATGAATTCAGGATCGAGAAAAACTAAAGGCCTTAACAGGAAAATAGACTCCATGGAGAACAAACTCATATAAACCCCTAATTCCAAAATTGCGTCACATATCATCAAAAGATATTGCGCCAGATTCAAAATGATTAAAATACCGTTCTGAAATGTAAGATTTATTCAGCAGCACAAGCGAACTTCACGACCAGATACCTGTAATTGACTACAGCCAACAATTTGCAACATTGCACTGATGTAGCCCTTAATCTGGGTTTGTGGCATGCTATATTGAGTGGGAGCTCAGACTTCATTTTTATCGACCCCAAGCCTATATAACCTCACAGTGAGCATGGGATAGCGTGTGAACATGTATAGTACCTTGTGTCATCTAAGAGAAAGCAGATTTGTCTATGGCGACAAATCGAACTCAACGATAGTTAAAAATGATGTTGTTGTCTGTGTTCTATACAGGTAATCCGAAGGTTTTCAGTGAAGGTAAGAGAACACTTAGTAAGTTCATACACATTTCTTAGGATGTGGTTGAAAGATATGGAAAACGAATCGGAGTACAATGTATTTAAGAATTTGAAAGGCGTTGTAAGATTTTGGTGGAACGGAAATTCAGGCGACCGTGCATGAAGTTCACAGGCAGAGCCATTTCTCCTATCAGAGCTACCTGCTTCTTTTCCAGTCAGTTCATTTCCTTTCTCTCAAAAATTATTTATTAGGACTCAGTCCTTATCACAACTGCCCCAGATCTAATTTAACAAACAGTCTCCCATACTACACGTCTCCACCCTGCACCAGCTCCACTAGAATCCCACTGGACAGAATACCATTTAACCCTACGACTCCCAGCTTATCCTTATTTAAGAAGTAACGTCGAGATCATCTAGACGATAACATGCAGAGAGACTTGCACCGGGTGCTGCGACATGGTATCGAATATTACCCTGCATCAGTTTTTGATTTTAGAGATGTGCAGTGTCCGCATTTTGTTGATAGTTTTATTTTTATTTAAGAGTAGAGTTCTTATTTAGTTAATGCGTATTTTTTCATTCCCTGCTCCCTGGCGGTATCGCTTACTGCAGTGGCACTGATGCCAGCAGACGATAAAGTCTCCGAAAATGAGACGTTAACAGACTGGCAGTTGTTATGATAGGTAGAGTGGCGCATTGGACTCTTACTTGCGGCAACATATCTCAAGTTCGGAACGTACCATTTTGCCAGCGGGTCTGCCGCCAGCTCCTGAGTCAAAATACACGTGCTCGAGTTTACGACCCTCTCGTGCTCAGCGACAGTACATAACCCAGAATACATTCTCTGACTGCTAACCTCGTACTTCTGTGTAATTTACGAGAAATCGATATCAAAAACGTTTTCCGTAAAGCCAACAGTGCAACGAAAAGTCTTTAACTAATGGTTTTGGGGAGCAGTTACTAACAATGGGCTTCCATTTGCACGAAACAAAATCTTCGTTTTCACCTGCCTCGAGATGACTGGGTGTTTGTGTTGTCATCATTTTATCATCATTCATGAAAGTGGCTAGATTGGAGTGAGCAAAGGTTGGGAATTTGTAAGGGCCCTGATAACCGTCATCGTCAAAATCTTCGACTGTGTAATCGTGTAGATCTTAAAATTTTTAAAGTTTCGTGTCCATGGCGAGCGATTCTACAATTCTACTCACACGAATTCTTGACAGAAACCGAAATGTTTCCTATACTTCCCTATCTCTGAATTTCCGAATGCATATCTGATTTGTTAACGGATTTTAAATTTGAACACTTTTGAATAAGCAGTAATAATATGACAATCAATCTGAAGTCACGAATAAGCGAGCGCAGTAACTTTTACCAACTTACCCCAACACGTGTCCATCATCTGGTGCACTTCTTTAAATCAATAAGACCTAGACTGTTGGACGATTTGAAAATACGAATTATCTGTTAACCTGTAGCAGAAGACAAAGCAATGTGAGTAAATGAGTGAGAGAGAGAGAGAGAGAAAGATTACCGAATTATTACGTAAAATTCACCACTGTTTCGTGCCATCATCATATGTTCTTTGCATGCTTTCACTCCTAGTAAGCAATCAATACTTATCTTACGTTATAGAAAGTGTGTAAAGCAAAAACACTATAAAACAGTTTCTGAGTGCTGAAAGGTATTATCGCTCATTTGTACTATTAAAGTATCGACATAATTGTGATATTTTGAAGCCATGTACTAGAAAAATGGCCTTTGACTTCCATTACCAGACAACGGCAAATCTTACTCAGAAAAGTCGTCTATATCTTATTATTTTAAATAAATGTCTGAAACTCTCAGTGCAAAATTCAATAAAATTGATTGATTACAGTTATCTGTCTATTCCAATTGACAATAAATACGTCACTTAGAAATCGACATTGTACGTAACAACTCCACGTAATGGTATGCCTTAAAGTTCAGAGGTGCACTTACGAAGGAAATCTATTGCAAGACTAGAGAAAAGTCTTATTTCTGAAACCGTTGTTATAGGGCCATCAGTGTTCTTACTGCTTTCATGTGGCACCACAACAATTTACGTTCCCGTTGCAAATATAAGAGAAGCACCAACCCAAAATTCTCGATTATTTTCAGGATGTAAACCAGTAACATTCTTCCCCCTTTTGCCCTCTTCATAGTACCAGTGAAGCTATTCCATATATGTCCTATAATCTTAACCTTTCTTCTACTTAGTGTTTTACGTGTATTCCTTTCCTTGCCGATTCTGCAGAGAACCTCGTCGATTATTTTTTTAACATTTCACTCAGTTACAGACATTCGTCTGTAAAACCACATCACATTCTAATCGATTACCTTCTTTTTCGATTTTCACACCGTCTGTGAATAACTTTCATAGAATGCTGTACTCTAGAGGAAATTCTCACAAAGGTCTTTCTCAAATTAAGGCCTATGTATAACACCAGAACATTTCTTTTGGTAAGGGCTGCTCTCTTTAACTGTGCTAGTCCGCTTCTCATATCCTCCTTGATTCATCAGTCATGAGTTATTTCGCTTTCAAAGCAACAGAATTCCTTCACTTTATTAAGTCGTCTCAGTTTTGGTTTGTCACTGATTTCTTTCCTCGTGCTCCTTCATGTTTTATTATACACTAAACATTTTCAACTTTTTTTTCGTCATTCAGACTGGCTTGGTGCGGCTCGCCATGAATTCCTCTTCTGTGCCAACCCTTCCATCCCAGAGTAGGACTTGCAACCTACGTCCTTCAATTATTTGTTAGAGGTAACCCAGCCTCTGTCTTCCTCTACAGTTTTACCCTCTACAGTTCCCTCTAGTATCATGGAATCTATTCCGTTATGTCTTAACAGATGTTCAATCATTCTTTCCCTTCTTCTTGTCAGTGTTTTCTATATATTCCTTTCCTCGCCGATTCCACGGGGAACGTCCTCATTCCTTACCTTATCAGTTCACATAATCTTCAACATTCGTCTCTAGCACCACATTCAAATGCTTCTATTCTCTGGTCTCTAATATGCATACCTTAAGAGCTTGAGCACTTGGTCATCTTCGGTGCTGTGAAACGCATCTCATCTACTGCAAGCTCTTTGGTTTCCATATTTTTGGATGAGGTAGTATGGACCAAAATAAGAAACAAATGTCCAGTAAATATAGGCCGTAAGGTACATACCTTAAGAACTACGAACATTTGTTCTTCTTCACTACTGTGAAACACATGTCTTCTTATGGTATTCATTTTAGAACCCATAGTTACTGGACATTTGTTTCACTTTCTCGTTCATGCTGCCTCCTCCAAAAATATAGAAACCAATGAGCTTGCCGTAGAAGAGCTGTGTTTCGCAGTATCGAAGATGGAAAACTGCTCATGGCTTTTACGGTATACATTTTGGAGGCCATGGCGACGAGATAGTTTTTCCTTATTTTGGTCCTTACTATCACCTCTGAAGCTGCCAATCCTAAAATCTTTGGGTCAATAGTACCGGTACCTGTATTCCACTGTCAAAGGTATCTGAAAAATTTTCAATTATCACTTTCGACTTGGTCGTTTCTGGAGTAGGGTTCCTTATATCAAATTGGTACTTTACCGTGCTCCACAATCCCTGAATGTTTGTAACATTGTCACGGCATCACTCTGTACATATATTATTTCTCATATAGCGTTAGCAGCACTATAACATTCTTCTTGGTGATATCGTTGTCTACAGGAAAATACCTTCGTTTGAAGAGAGTAGGTAAATGTAGACGGATTTGGACAAAATTTCCAGCTGGTGTAACAGACGGTAGCTCTTAAGTGTAAGATGATGCCTGTAACAAAGACAAAGTACTCGACTGCATCCAGTCACACTTCCAGTGCAGTAACGTTGCTTTTACTCAGAACATTTTTAAATGATAATACGCGGTGATGCAAGAAACTGTCACGCAACGAAACGAAACCGTCTTTCCCCATTCTTCTGTACATTCCCTTGTTACTATGCAGCACAGGTGGCGATGAATGCCCCTAACCTGACTTAGTGACAGTTTGTTTATCTGGGCTTATTCGTACTTAACGACAATCGAAAACAAAACTAGTGTTGGGGTTCAGGCCGTCTTCAACGACCGACCCTCTTTAGCCATTCAGATATTACGATTTTATATTTATGTTATTATTTATTTATTTATTTGTCACTGTTGCATTTATGTGGGATTGTGTCAAAATCTTCAGCCTCTCAGATAGCAATTCTGATAGCAACGCATGGGGCTGGACATTATCAAGCTTTTCGGAAAATTTTATTCCTAAATCGACGCTACAGACGATGTGAGATGTTGGTTATATGAATTGTGGCAACTCTACGGTACAGACATCCATGACAGAAACCTGGGGAGACACAAAACGTTCATTTTTCAGAAATACTCTTGTTATCTTCCTTGATTCTCAGCTTCCCTTGCATTACGTTCACTATCAGCACTTCACGTTGTTTCAGCATATTTCCCACGGCTTTGTTGATCCATTGTGGACGTAGTGCAGCGGCTAGGGAAATATTTAAGAAGGAAAATCGCAAAACAGCCTTGAGATCTGAGAAGTCTTCGGAGGAACCGCTTGGAATGCGAATTCAGGACATTCTGATATTGTTACCTCCAGTATGCCAATATCGATAGGTTTGAACGTCTATACATGAGGTGCATATGTGGCCGGAAGATGACATATTGAATTGCCGAAACTGGTTGTGAAAATAAAATAAAATAATTTCTCAAATCGCACGGCTGTTTGATGATTTTCCTTATTAAATATTTCTCATGTTGCCATTGCATTCGTTGCAGAAACAAAATGAAAACGTAGCTTTATCGTCAAGTTTCAGTACTTGTGTTTCAAAGCCCATTAAATCCGAGCGTATGACCTCGCCCTTTAATTATATCATTAAATGTTACAAGCGTCATTCCATCCATTTTACGTCAGTATTTGAACAGAATTGCAATTTACCCAATGTTTTTGGTGATCTTACTTTCTAATTGTATTTCATTGTAATTTATTATAACAATGTTTCTCTATTGGAAATGGAGCGTAAATTTTTTTTAAGATCAGCGGTAACTAATACTACGAAAAAATTACAATTTGGAAATGAAATAGTAAACGTGTGGTACGTTTCTGCAACAAGATGGTGTTAGGGACGGCCTACATTCGTTTGACATCGAGCTAGAAGTGCTGATAACATCGTCCGCTGTAAAATCGAAGGCTGCATTGAATTTGGAAAAAAAGGATGTTAGTACTTGAATTGCGTCATTGACAACTACAAGCAGCCGTTCTGAAATATACCTCGTTGTACGGATAGGAAAAACCGATCGGTTAAAACCGATACCGGTTTCTTAGTTCTGAATAACCGGTATTTTCCAGTTCATTTGGTCTCGGTTATAGAAGTTGTTTTTTTTTGTGTACATTGCTAAATAACCGGGTAAAAAATATAACAATTGCCATCGCAGCATTTTTGTTTAAATGATAACTTTTATTCATAAATTTACATTGCTTTGAACTATTGCATTTTTATAGGAAATGGGAAAAGCCAACAGGAGCGAACAACAAACACATCGCATAAGAATTTTTACAGAATGGCTGAGACAATAATGTACTTCTTACGATTTGGCATAGCCTATTAGATAGTACGCGTGTACATGCAGTGACCGAAACTTGCCACTTATGGTCTATACCAGGGCCGGCCAAACGCTGCACAGTGTGCAGACGTGCGGAAGTGCTGCACATGTGCGAACGTGTGCGACAGGGAGCGACAGCGACATCTGTTATTAGGCATGTGTCCTAAATGAACGGCGACGGCTCCACTTCCCTGTTTATGTGGTACAAGCAAGAGGAAAATTGGTCATTAAACCGATTGTTTCAATGTATACTTACATTTAGGGATTTTTTTAATGTGTGAAGGGCTACGCTCAGCTGAAATCGATAAAACATAACATTCATCTAACTGTCGGTTATTATGCAGATTTCAGACGGAACTGATGAAAGATATAGCAATAATGGTATTGAAATAACAGGTGATCATCGAGAGGTCTGCGGTTATCATTCTGTTCAGAGGTCAGTAAGACAGAAATAATGTGGGTGTAACTGAGAGCACCGAGAATTAGTTATATAAAACCTTGCATTAATTTAATGTTATTTGAAATCGTGAATAAGGTTCGTTAGAAGTCGCTAAGTGCTCTCTTTCTTAAATACTAGCTCAAAAACATTACGCATGTTTACGTGCCGTCAGTCAAGCTGCATTAATAAAAACCCACGGTTATTAACTGTATTACATGTCTTACTGGGTTAAACTGTTAACATAAAAGTAAATGTCTCAATGAGTAGACTGTGACAGTATTTTAAATGTTTAATACGAGAAATACCTTCCCGTGGTTGGCTTGCAAGCTGTCGAAAGAGCACTATAATGCGCCGGTACAGAGTATCCCAGCAAGTGGATAAAGCGACATCTGTGCGTAGAAACATGCACTACATGAACGCTGACGGCTGCGGCGTGCACGCTGTGACCTGGAAGTTGCACACGTGCAGGAGCACCGCACGCGTGCAGAATTTCTGCCGGCCCTGGTCTATACGAAAGTTTCTCATAGTCGTCACCAGACTTCCGTTGTATATCAGCATGGCACCAACCCTAGTCTGGAACTATTTTACGAAGTGACGTAGCATCGGATCACAATGCTTCATTTGCGTTAAAAGAGTAAACATTCGTCTACCATCTCTAGGAAGTAATAAAAGATGAAAGAAATTATGGTATCAATAATGCTGAAAAACAATTCACTCGTATCGTCATCTTTTCGTTGTTCTTTAGCTGCTTCAAAATTCATTCGAAGTTCATAATGAAAATAGAAAGTAGTTTATCGGCTGCATGGCTCTACATAATATACCTTTATATCCTTGTAGCCATTGAAAATGGACAAACTAACACGAAAGACAG
Organism: Schistocerca serialis cubense; assembly: GCF_023864345.2. Lineage (NCBI taxonomy): Eukaryota > Metazoa > Arthropoda > Insecta > Orthoptera > Acrididae > Schistocerca > Schistocerca serialis. The sequence goes on from NC_064641.1 coordinate 174,221,590, forward strand.
AGTTCTCCACCTTCATTTTCACCCTTTAGCACTGACTTTTCGTAATGGTCAAATAGTGGTATGATCTCCGATCATAACATAATTTTTGAGTAGAGTTTCGAAAATTTAAAGCAAGAGGAGAATAGTGCTGTTTTTTGTAATATTTAACCATTAATAAAATGTTCAAATGTGTGTGAAATCTTATGGGACTTAACTGCTAAAGTCATCAGTCCCTAAGCTTACACACTACTTAACCTAAATTATCCTAAGGACAAAAACACACACCCATGCCCGAGGGAGGACTGGAACGTCCGCTGGGACCAGCCGCACAGTCTATGACTGCAGCGCCTCATACCGCTCGGCTAATCCCGCGCAGCTAACCATTAATACCTCTTCGAGGAAAGCAGCGAACACTGGACAGAAACACTTTCCTTTTACTTGCTTTTATCATTTAATGTTTTGATTCTATGTATCTTGGAACTGAGGGATTCAAAATTGTTCAATCTTTGTCCGATTTCTACGTTTATTACAGGAAACAAAAGGAATAAAAAAACGGAAATCAGTTATTTTGGAAATTCGTTATTTTGAGCAGTTTTAATAGTCAGGTCAAACTGGTGCGTAAGAAAACAATATAACAGAAAACAGATTATTTCAGCGATAACCATCATCCCTCCATCGCTGTTATTGCGCTGGTCCATAAGTTCATAGCATTTTTGTTTTTCATTTTGGTTTTCCGGTTGCTATAGGTTTATCTATCGGTTTCTTTTTTATTTGTAGTTCAGTGTTGCTATTTGAGTTCACATATTGTCATTTTATTGTTTTAAGAGGGTAAGTCGAGCTGTGGACGCTAAAAAACAAGCATGCTCAGCTAAAAATCGGCGGGTGGCCATATGTGCATCTCTGCTTGCTCGTGATCAACTGACTATTGAACATCATCGATCATTCCTATCCTGTACCGTTATTGGTGACGGGAAATAGTGTCTGTATGCCAATATAAGAAAATAAAAGGAATGGTTGAACCGAAACAAACCAGCAGTCCCCTGTACAAAAACCAGCTTTCAAGAAAGATAATGTTACGCATCAGCTGGAATAGCGACGGTGTGGTGTACTACGAATTGCTTCCCGAGGTGTAACCATCGCTGTAAACATTTATTGTCAATAACTGAGACGCCTTGCAGCCGCAGTACGAAAACAACGACCAGGAAGACTGCGTGAAGTGATACTACTCCGTAATAACGCCCGCCGCATTCTGCTAGATTTATATGTAGAAGTTGGGTTGGGAAATCATTTCTCACTCGCTTGATCTTGTGCCCTCAGATTTTCACCTTTTCCGCTCTATCGAATAATGTTCAAGGAACTTCCTTGAAGCTCCGAACGTGGCTCGACGAGTTCTTCACCTCAAAACCACGTGATTTCTACAGCAGCGGAATCGAAAAGTTACCCCAGCGTTGACAGACATTTGCAAATAGTGAAGGAGAATATATTATTGATCGCTAAAGTCTCTGTTACTAGTATCTATTGTATTAAATTACAGAAAAACGCTACGAACTTTTGCACCAACCAGACAACACAGTCTTCAGGCTCTTCTAACTATAGGATATAACGCGCGGTTTGTTGTCTGTATTTTCCTAAAGCATTAGTTTTCTCTATGACACAGCCGCAATCTGTGAAAAAAATGTTTCGTAATGAGATCGCAGGAAGTGCAGGACCTCCAAATCACTGTCTCAACTATTGTCCAAATACTACTGCACGTACGAGCACTCGATTTCGTCAGAATAGCAACAAGAAACACTTTTGCAGCTGCGATACATCCACTACAGTGAAAAATTCCGAACTTCAGACTTGGCTATTACAGAAACTGGTAAAATACTTTGCGTATGGTTGATATATACAATCAGGATAGACAAGAGTAACATATAATGGTAGTAAGAAAAATGTAATAAAAGGAAACGTCGGCACGGTCTACAGGAAGATTAAATTTCGGAGAAGTAAAGTTTAAATGTTTTAACCTTACGAGGTGAAAACACAAAAGTTCTATTCAGCAGAAAAAGTAGACGGAGGAAACGAAGTGCCCTGTCACGAAGAGGAGGACGAAGTTTATATGAGTGAAATACGCTGACGAAGCAAACCATTATAATAAGCACCGTACCTGGTTGCTTTGCGGGCACTTGAAAGCATGAGCAAAGAATGGAAGCAGAGGAGAGGCGAATGGGGAAACATTCTGGCGACCATAAGTGCCGCAAATGAGAAAACCTATGGCCCAGTGCCTGGGAGAGAACATCTCGGAAACATTGAAGATGTTCAGCAGTTCTCGCGCTACTGTAGACCGCATCTGCGGACAGGACTGTTGAATCACGAGTAGATGACAACGTGGAGGTCGCAGACTTGCGTCACAGATGGCGATGTGTGGCATGTCTGACAACAGAATACAATACCGGTCTAAGTACAAGTATTTCGGAACACAGCGTCCATCGCACATTTTTTAATGCAGAACTTCTCGTCAGGCGACTCCAACGAGCTCCACTGTAGACCCAACAACATCGTTAGTACGCTTGTTCAGAAAAGAGAACAGAACACCTTGAACGATTAGATAGAGCGTTCGTATTCACAGAACATGAACAATTGTATGTTCTGCAGAAATGATTGGCATTTGAACGATGTCGGCCCGCGGGTTCAAGGTCAACATCGACATAGCGGCGCAGCACCGCCTACCGGTAAAATGTGCCTGCAGCTCTCGTTGTCGCGGTAAACCGAAGGTAATGTATCAGTGTTACTTGAGCAGACCTGCATGATGCCTCGGACGTATCTGCGAACGGTATCGTGAAATCAGTGAGGTTGAAGGAGGGTGCATTATTGGCATGAGAGAAAAGGATGCACCCTTTCGAGAAATTCCTGCTAGTCCGGGACGAAGAGCTTCAGCAGCGCAACGGGCATGTGCAGAATGGTTCACGGAAGGCCGTAAAACACGACGAAATGGGTCAGGTCGCACCAACCACACCACCCCCCGAGAAGATCGACACCTGATCCGAATGGCATTGCAGGACTGATGTGCGTCCTCCTCGGCTCTGGGGCAGCAGTGGAACACATCGTAGACTATCAGGAGTGACAGTCCGTCGGCGTTTATTACGGCATGGGGTACGTGCGCGTCGTCCACTTCTCCACCCGCCTTTGACGAATGTGCAGAAACATGATAGACGGTAATGGTGTATGGAACGACGTCACAGGGGACAGGAAAGGCATCAGGTAGTAATAGTTACTATTAAAATCAGTCTTGATCATAAATTTAGTTATTCTGGTAACCTGTTTCGGCCACTCCTGTGGTCATCTTCAGATCAAAATGCTGTAGGAGCAGGAGCCACCTTCTGGTGGTAAATCACAGCAGTGATCACGCGGTCGAAATATCAGTGGAGGGAATTTTATTTGCGCCCCTGCATGCCCAAAATTTAATGGACGAGTCAGAAGGAGTTCCTGATATCTGCGGGAGGTATAGATTCTAGATTATTTGAGTCTATAAAACGGGTGGATTACCATTAGGTTTCCAGACAAATGCTATTATCACATTAGCAAAGAAGGGAAATGCATCTCCCCTTCCTCACACCAATCGGCAGCATATTCACTTTCATCTTGTATATGTTGTTATGCAATACCTAACATAGTGGGTGCCTTCTCTGTACTTAAGCTGTAGGTTTGACAACGTTGTAAGTCGCCAGCTCTCATTTGCATTTGACTGTTTAGTGCCCGTCCCATTGTGTCTCCTCTTCTGTCCTCTCTTCCTTCCCTTGCCGTCAACCCCTTGCTCGTATCACATGTATTAATAATGAAGTAATTTTGAGTGCGCACTTTCTTAGGTGTGATTCTTAATCTTCATAAAAAGGGTAGCTGCTATTATATGTTTGGATATTTGTATGTGGTACTGAAACGTCCCCTTAGAAAAATTACTTGATTACTGTGCTGATAAACCTCTTACATTATTTGATTTTCAAACAGTTGAGCGGAACTGAACGCACTCAGACATTTCGCTCTTTACCTATTCTGATCAACACTAAACTGACACACAATATTTTTAGCGCAACGCAATCTGACTTTCAAAAATCCCTATAAGAGAATGGCCCTGACTAACATTAACCTATACCTTTCACAAATCACTTACCTCACTCAAACTAGTGCAATACAGCGAGCGCCACTACTGCCAGCTAAATAAAAGATTCAAACTACTGAAGGCAGTAACTACTGATAGGCATAGTTAGCAAATGAAAGATTTTGATACAGAACAAACAATGTATTTACCTTAATAGTGTTCAAAAGTCATAATATATATACCAGTTCATGACATCCAGTCTTACAAATTTCAAAACTCCGCCATTTCTCTCCCCACATCCACCACTGCTGGCGGCTCACCTCCAACTGCGCAATGCTATGCGCTGTTAATAGCCAACTGCCCAACACTACAATGGCCAACAACAATGCAAACCAGCCACAGACTGCACACAGCACAGCCAGTGATTTTCATACAGAGCGCTACGTGGCGTTACCAATATAAAAACCTAAACAGCCTACTTACAGTACTGATTGTAATCGTCCGTCGACCACTTGAAATACACCGTATCTCAAACTGGCAGAATGAACTGGGACCACACTAATGAAGACATATTTCTGAAATTTGGCAGAATTATCCCTCGGACATGCCCGCAAGTACTAATAAGCTAACTTTTTATTTTAATTTATTAATTAGTAATTGAATAAAAAATGTGACCAGAAACACTCGACAGAACTATATCTTTGTTTCAAATGTTCGACATTTTATTATTTTGCCAAATTTCTAAAAACTGTACTATCACTCAGTGTGTAGTATCCTGTAGATTAAGAAAATTGTTTGTTTATTGATTTCAGGTAAGATTTGCAGACTGCAGGACTTCCATCGTAGACAACCTCGTTTTGGATAGAGCAACTTTAACTCCACGAACGGGGGGGGGGGGGGGGGGCTAATACTGACAGAGATTATTTTAAAGAATGAGAAAACGTTGTACAACAATCAATAAATAATGTGCAGGAAGATTGCTTCATACGTTTTTTCAACAACAAAAAAATAGAAATCACTTGTTTTATATGCTGACTGTGGAGAGGAGCCTCAATGCAAGTTCCAATCTGGTGGCACGTTATCATAGCTAGTTTTGTAACAGCAGTGCACCATCAGCTGAGCACAACTGTTACAACAGATATCATTGACAATACACTCTGTGTTACGTTCTTTTCTCTGGTACATAAACTTGTTTGTTAATAAATAATGTAAATGTCGTATGACTAGGGCCTTGCGCGTCGATGAGGATGAAATGATGATGAGTAGGACAGTCCGTGAGAGAAGAAATCTGCGACGCAGCCCGGAATCGAACCCGGGCCCTTAGGATTGACATTCTATCGCACTGACCACTTTTTTTTTAATCTCATTTTGTTCGCTTTCGTTCGTTGCACCTGATCGTGGCGGACTTCGTAAGACACCCGTTTAAGATCGCCGTTGATCAATTAACTCAGTTCTTTTATCGCAGAGGGCAGCTAACCCTCTGACCGAACACCACTCAGCTACCGAGGGCGGGCGTGTCTTAATGAAGTGAAGTACATTTGCTCTTAACATGTACCCTATAAACCATTTATAGAAGAGTGTCAAAACTGTTACTAGCGATCTCGGGGATGATCAGTTTGGATTTCGGAGAAATGTAGGAACATGTGAGGCAATACTGACCCTCCCACTTACCTTAGAAGATAGGTTAAGCAAAGGCCAACCTACATTTATAGTACTTGTAGACTTAGAGAAAGCTTTCGACAATATTGACTGGAATACTCTCTTTGAAATTATGAAGATAGCAAGGATAAAATACAGGAAGCGAAGGGCTACTTACAATCTGCCAGCAGGTGTGGCCGAGCGGTTCTAGGCGCTTCAGTTTGGAACCGCGCGACCGCTACGGTCGCAGGTTCGAATCCTGCCTCGGGCATGAATGTATGTGATGTCCTTAGGTTAGTTAGGTTTTGGTAGTTCTAAGTTCTAGGGGACTGCTGACCTTAGATGTTAAGTCCCATAGTGCTCAGAGCCATTTGAATTACTTACAATTTGTACAGAAACCAGACGGTAGTTATGAGAGTCGAGGGGCATGAAGGGGAGGCAGTGGTTGGAAAGGGAATGCGGCAGTGTTGTAGTCTATCCCAGATGTTACTCAATCTGTGTATTGAGCAAGCAGTAGGGAAAAAAATTGTGCATAGGAATTAAAGTCCATGGAGAAGAAATAAAAACTTCGTGGTTTGCCAACGACATTGTAATTCTGTCACAGACGGCAAGGAGGTTTAGGGAGCAGGTGAACAGAATGGATAGTGTCTTGAAGGGAGAATATAAGATGAACATAATGAAAAACAAAACGAGGAGAGTGGAATGTAGCCAAATTAAATCACATGATGCTGAGGGAATTAGATTAGTAAAGAAAACGCTTTAAGTAGTGGATGAGTTTAGCTGTTAGGGCAGCGGAATAACTGATGATGGCCGAAGTAGAGAGGACATAAAATGTAGACAGACAAGGGCAAGAAAAGCTTTTCTGAAGAGGATAAATTTGTTAACATCGAGTACTGATTTAAGTTTCAGGAAGTCTTTTCTGGAAGCATTTGTAAGTTGCGTAGCCATGTATGGAAGTGAAATGTTGTTGTTGTTGTGGTCTTCAGTCCTGAGACTGGTTTGATGCAGCTCTCCATGTTACTCTATCCTGTGCAAGCTCCTTCATCTTCCAGCACCTACTGTAACCAACATCCTTCTGAATCTGCTTAGTGTATTCATCTCTTGGTGTCCCTCTACGATTTTTACCCTCCAACACTAAATTGGTGATCCCTTGATGCCTCAGAACATGTTCTACCAACCAATCCCTACTTCTAGTCAAGTTGTGCCACAAACTTCTCTTCTCCCCATTCCTATTCAATACCTCCTCATTAGTTATGTGATCTACCCATCTAATCTTCAGCATTCTTCTGTAGCACCACATTTCGGAAGCTTCTATTCTCTTCTTGTCCAAACTATTTATCGTCCATGTTTCACTTCCATACATAGCTACACTCCATACACATTCTTTCAGGAACGACTTCCTGGCACTTAAATCTATACTCGATGTTAACAAATTTCTCTTCTTCAGAAACGCTTTCCTTGCCATTGCCAGTCTGCATTTTATATCCTCTCTACTTCGACCATCATCAGTTATTTTGCTCCCGAAATAGCAAAACTCCTTTACTACTTTAAGTGTCTCATATCCTAATCTAATTCCTTCAGCATCGACCGACTTAATTCGACTACATTCCATTATCCTGGAAGTGAAACATTGCGATAAATTGTTTAGATAAGAAGAGAATAAAAGCTTTTGAAATGTGATGCTGCAGAAGCATTCTGAAGATTAGATGGCTAGATCATGTAACTAATGAGGAAGCACTGTACAGAATTGGGGAGAAAAGGAATACGTGGCACAACTTGACTAAAAGGAAAGATCGATTGATATGGCACATTCTGAGACATCAGGGGATCACCATTTTAGTTTTGGATGGAAGTGACGGAGGGGAGGGGGGAGTTGTAGAGGGTGACCAAGAGATGAACACAATAAGCAGATTCAGAAGGATGTAGATTGCAATTGTTACTCGGATAGATTAGCATGCAGAGCTGCATGAAACCACTCTTCGGACTGAAAACCACAACAAAAATTTGTACTTTCACTACAATTCTGTTTTTAGCAGATATTCTGACCAGGCACCGTGCAAGTTTTAACTGCAGCTGGACTGCTCTTACGAGCCAACAGAGAGTGACAAGTGAGTAGTCAAGTTAGGGTACAGAGATCAAAGCAAGAAGTTGTTCTTGTTTACAAAATAATCTGCACTGAAGCAACAACTGAGAATGAATGGCTAGAAATATTAACAACATAGCTTTCTGCAGCTTCTGTGTTGGGCTGTCTGGCGCGCAGAAGCAGACAGTCCTTGAAACGGGCGTTCCCGGCTGTCGACACGGTCTCGGCGTGCGTCAGGCGCCGGCAATCAATGCGAGCAGCTGAATAGCGTCCGGTAACAGCGTTTCCGAAGAGCTCGCGGCCGGCGCAGCGAGGTGATGCAGCGGTTTCGGCACAATGCACAAGGCCGCCTGCAGGACGTGCCGATTTCACGCCCGCCCGCTCTCATGCCTCCCCCACCCCACAGCCTGGTCCGGTGGCCGGCGTTCGAGACTGCGTAGTTGGTTATTCAGTTAATAACGTGTTCCGTAGATAATTTAACAATACTTTTTCTCGAAATGCTGTGGAACGAGTAAGTTTACACGTTACGGCTCGGGATTCTGGGCGCACAGGCTCACGAGGGTGAGAAGGGTCCAGGGAAGCATGATACTGAGATCTGTGGGGGCCTACAGAACATCCCCAGGGGGAGCCCTGTTACTCATAATGGGGCTCTGGACATCAAATTAAGGGAACAAGCGGCTTGGTATTGGGCCAAAAAGGGAAATCATGAGAAGACTGCAGACTTCATGGGTGTAAGGGTGGGGGATAAAAGGGAAATAAGGAAAAGAGGGAGGAACTTTGGCAGGAGTCTTGGAAGGTAAAGAGGCTGGACGTAGAACTTTCCAGTTCATACCTGATGTGAGGGAACGCTTGGAAACGAAATACTTTGAGCCCACACGAGGACTGATCCATTTTCTCACTGGCCATGGACCCTACCCGACATACTTATGTCGATTTGGGAAGAGGGCTACACCAGCGTGTGACTGTGGCGATTCGGAGGGTACGCCCGACCATGTAGTTTACGAATGCCCCCTCTTCAATGATGTTGCGAACACACTTCGAGACAGACTTCCAAACCATGACACATATCAACTACTTAGACGGGAGGACACTTTCCAGATCTTAAACACATTGGCCAACGAGGTATCACGGAAAGTTTTAACAGAATACTTGAGGGACATAAACTAAATAACCAAGACAACCATCACCGATTGCGTCCAAAGCCCTATTCCCATACCGCCTGTGCGTGGACTGGCCGACTTTTCATCATAGTTGGAATCCGCCACACGCAGGATTAGGGGGAGTGGGGGTAAATGCTACCGATAAGGGCATGCACCGGAAATGACGTAGGATAAGTTAGTTTGTAGGACTTAGTCTTAGGAAAACTATGCTAGGGAACTGCAGCGAATTAACATGGTGGCCCGCCCAGTGCCGGGGGCACGCTCTCCGGGATTAGCTCGAAGAGCAAGGCCATCTAAAGTAGGATTGCATCTTTCACTGGCACACATGTGACGCTGCAGACGATAGGAACTAGTTATAACAATTAGATATAAGCTGTAGATATTAGAAATTAAATGCCCATTGCATGAAAACCTAACTGCAGCCCACTCAAAAACTGTAACTAGCTGCAAATTAAGTATTAGATGTATAAGTATTATGACCCACTAATGAAATTAGGAAGTGGGTTAATTTTGTATAATTATAACGGTTTTGTTAATAAAGAATTAAAAAAAAAAGTTTACACGTTAGGTATACACGATTAGTTTCAGAGTATTGTTGCAAGCAGGCTGTTTAAATGTTGCTAAATGCCAAACCCGCCTAAATTTAACGTTATAGAACACATTATTTTACAGTCCTACTCATGCAGCTGCACGTATAACTAGGTTTTTTTTCCGCAGGTTACCAATTTTTAAATTAAAATACGCCTGTAGAATAAAAGGAGTTCTCCAGAATATATGGTTTTAGGTTACTTTTCTACCTCTTTTCTACTTCTCATACATTTTATTTTACTGGGAAAATGATAAAAAATATTTGTAAATGCATGTTGAGCTCCTTCCGGAACCGCTGACGACTTTGCAGTGGGTAACGAAGGTCATTTTTCTTCTAGTATCGTAGATATTCTTCCTAAGTTAGGATAGACTATTTACGATCAATTTCATAACGTATTATACCGGGTGATCAAAAAGTCAGTATAAATTTGAAAACTGAATAAATCACGTAATAATGTAAATAGAGAGGTACAAATTGACACACATGCTTGGAACGCCATGGGGTATTATTAGAACCAAAAAAATACAAACGTTCAAAAAATGTCCGACAGATGGCGCTTCATCTGATCAGAATAGCAATAATTGGCATAACAAAGTAAGACAAAGCAAAGGTGATGTTCTTTACAGGAAATGATCAATATGTCCACCATCATTCCTCAACTATAGCTGTAGTCGAGGAATAATGTTGTGAACAGCACTGTAAAGCATGTCCGGAGTTATGGTGAGGCATTGGCGTCGGGTGTTGTCTTTCAGCATCCCTAGAGATGTCGGTCGATCACGATACACTTGCGACTTCAGGTAACTCCAAAGCCAATAATCGCACGGCCTGAGGTCTGGGAACCTGGGAGGCCAAGCATGACGAAAGTGGCGGCTGAGCACACGATCATCACCAAACGACGCGCGCAAGAGATCTTTCACGGGTCTAGCAATACTTTTTTTTGTTCTAATAAAACCCCATATCGAAGAATGTGTGTCAATTTTACCTGTCTATCTACATTATTCCGTCGTTTATTAAGTTTTCAAATTTATACTGACTTTTTGATCACCCGGTATATAATACATTGTGTTCTGCCTTACGGCAGGTCTTGCCATGTGGGAAGCTTCGTCAGAGAGGTCCACCGCATGAGCGTCTAGGGAAGTGATTCCAGTGGTGGTTTTCCGTTGCCTTCCACTGATGATGATGAAATGATAATGAGGACAACACAACACCCAGTCCCTGAGCGGAGGAAATCTCCGACCCAGCCGGGAATCGAACCCAGGACACTTGGCGTGACAGCCGGCCGCGGTGGCCGAGCGGTTCTAGGCGCTTCAGTCGGGAACCACGCGACTGCTACGGTCGCGGGTTCGAATCCTGTTCGGGCATGGATGTGTCTGATGTACTTAGGTTACTTAGTTTTAAGTAGTTCTAAGTTCTAGGGGACCGATGACCTCAGATGTTGAATCATATAGTCAGCTCAGAGCCATTTGAACCATTTTTGAACCTTGGCGTGACAGACCGCCGCGCTGACCACTCAGCTATCGGGGCGGACACGTAATATATATGGAGTGTTAAAAAAATGTATTCGATTTTTGAGAGGTGTTATTTATGAACCAAAACAAGAAGAAAATGTCCAGTATACATAGACTCTAAAATGCGTACGTTAATAGCCATGAGAACTTATTCTTCTTCGCTTCTGCGAGACAAGTCCCTTCCACTGAACAAGTGCTCTCTTAAGGTATGATTTTCACAGCCCAGGTTTGCATGATATTTTCGTCTTTTTTTTGTTCCATACTACCACCTCTTAAAATATGGAATAGATTTCTAACACAAAATTTCTCCAAAGAATCAAAAGGTACATTGCCTCTGGTGCGAAGGAAATTATCTGAAATTACGTTTCTGCGATGTGTAGCTGGTGTCAGCCCAAACAAATACTGCTCATCACGTCTTTTGTGAGACGCCCAGTGTCAATGGAAAGCGTCGATTTGTTTCGCCTTACGAACGAATTGATATTTAAAAGCGGAATTTTAAGTGCGCATACGATAAGTGGTCCAAAATCCGTCTAGTGCGAGATTTGTTTTATCGATATTTGTTAACAAGGACACTAAAATACGAAGAATAACAGCATTCCAGCAGCGACAGCACCTCCCTGTCCCGCGTTGACTACCACCGACATACAGCACCGCTGCTCAGTCGCTGCTGGATATTTTTCAACTGCCCCTGTTAATGTATGTCGGTAAAGCAAAAATCAGTTGGCTTGCAACGGGAAACAAACGGTCGCTTTCTGTCGACGCTGGTCGTCACAAGAGAAACATAATGACCGTTAGTTGTTCGGACTGAAACCAGCTACACATCGCAATAACGACACTGCAAATATCAGCCGAAACACCAGAGAAAATGCACCTGACGATTATACGAAGAGGAAAAGTATCTGAAATGAATTTTTCGAGCATCTCAGTAGCATGAAAAATGGTTCAAATGGCTCTGCGACTATGCGACTTAACATCTGATGTCAGCAGTCGCCTAGAAATTATAACTACTTAAACCTAACTAACCTAAGGACATCAGACACATCCATACCCGAGGCAGGATTCGAACCTGCGACCGTAGCGGTCGCTCGGTTCCAGACTGTAGCGCCTAGAACCGCACGGCCACTCCGTCCGGCTCTGCAGTATCTATCTGCAAGTTTTCATCAATAGGTACATCCAAAAAGTTTGAAAAATTCCCCCTCGTTTGCTGAACTCTGTTCATAGCTTACATCATTTATTAGTGTCACTATCTGCTGTACAAAACTAAATATGGTGCGTTTTGTAAAACTAAGGGACAGTCAGTTTTCATAGAACCACTCAATAATGCTTTGAAAAACATCATTAACAATTTCTTCTCCTGTTTTCTCACTAATGGGATTTATTATAACTCTAGTATCTCGTGTAGCTGAAAGTAAAGAAGATCTTGTAGTCCTACTGAATAGAATGGAAAAAGTTATGGGGGAAGAATATAATATGAGAATTAATAAAGCAAAAACAAAAGTAATGGCATGCGATAAAAAGATCAAGTGAAAGTCCAATTCATGTAGGCAATGAACAAGTTGATAAATTTACTTATCTGGACAGTAAAATATTATTAGGGATAGGGATGGAAGGAGCAAGGCAGAAGTGAGAAGTAGAATTGCTCAAGCAAAGGTTGCTTTTAACAAGAAGAAAAACATCTTAACATCTGAGAGCATGAGCCATGAAATCAGGAAAAGATTTTTGAAAAATCATATGTGTGGAGTGCGGCATGCTATGGGCGTGAAACATGGACTCTCGGGACAGAGAAAGACCAGAAGCTAAATTCTTTTGAAATGTGGTGCTATAGACGCATGCTCAAAATAAAATGTATCGACAAGGTCACAAACGAAGTGGTTCTGGAAAGAGCAGATGAGAAGAGAAACTTCTGGAGTTTCATTGTTAAAAGAAGAGTGCAATTTACAGGCCGTCTATTAAGACATAAAGGACTCCTGAACACAATCATAGAGGGATATGTCGAGAGGGAAAAAGACCAAGAGGAAGACCACAGCTGATGTACATGGATCAAATCGTGAAAGATGTGGGATGTAACACCTATAAAGAAATGAAGTGAAAAGCTGAGCGCCGGCCGGAGTGGCCGTACGGTTCTAGGCGCTACAGTCTGGAACCGAGCGACCGCTACGGTCGCAGGTTAAACTCCTGCCTCGGGCATGGATGTGTGTGATATCCTTAGGTTATTTAGGTTTAATTAGTTCTAAGTTCTAATGGATACAAGCTGCCATTGTAGCTGTTGCAAACCAATGCTTGGATTGACCAGTGCAGATGAGGAAGATCTCGTACAAAACGTAACATGTTTGATAGAGCAAAAGGTCATTCACATGTCTAAGGGAAAGGAATGGACCCAAAATTGAACCCTCTGTTACTTCCTTCGTAGTTCTTCCCTCGCCACTAAAATTCTGACTCATTTCAACATTGTTCGAATTATTCATCACAACATTTTGCAATCTGTTTGTGAAATATGATTCAGATCAGTTGTTTGTAAAGCCATCAGTTCCACAAAATCTACCTTTTCTAATAAAGTTACACGATCTACACAATCAAATGCCTTGCACATGTCACGACAATTCCACTGTCAATATTTTATCACTTAAGGGGCTAATGTTTGGAGGGTGACTGTATTCCCAGTCTAGCAGCCCTTCTGGAATCAAAACGATGATGTACTACGTAAATTATTTCTACTTAAGCGTCAATAACGAAGCTGGGCAACTAATATTCACGTCTAGTCAAATTTCTCAGAAAGAGGGGCGGACCGCCGCATCGTCAGCACAACGTTCTGCTCGGTCGTCCACCTAATCTAGCTACAGCAACTGCAACTACTTTCAAAATCTACAGAGCAAGTACAGCAAACGAAACTTCCTGACAGTTTAAAACTGTGTACTGGACCGAGTCTCGAACTCGGGACCTTTGCCTTTCGAGGGCAAGGGCTCTACCAGCTGAGCTACCCAAGAACGACTCACGACGCCTCCTCACAGCTTCCGTTCTGCCAGTACCTCTTCTCAGGAGACCTTCAAGTACAGCAAACTCCATACATTTTATTGTTGCAATGAAAACGATGTCTTTGTTCCCGTGAGACAGACTGGGTGGTGAAGTCTACAAAGAAACTTTAAAATTTAGAGACGAATTGGTCGTTCGGACGATGAATAGTATTGCCGTTGTAAAAGAACGCCAAGACGAACTCAGGAGACCTAACGCGGTGTTATCAAGACAATACGAAAGTGCTTTGAAGTCGGGGCTGCAATTCATGAAAATCGATATTCCAGGTGGTTTAGGGTTTGCAGCCAGATGACGTCGACACCTTGCCACGACACTTCGGCAGATAACATTCAGCCATCTTCAGGTTAATTTTAATCAGATATGGACATCACCTTTGACTTTGATTATCACCATCTGAGAGTACAGGGTGTTTCAAAATAAACATACGCATTACAAAGTAGTATTTTGTCTAAAACTATAGGTTGATGCACCATGGCTCACTGATAGGAGGAACGAATACATTGTGTAGTTTATGTTCGTTGCTACTAGATGTTGGTTGTGTTCTGTTTGCCGGCCGGAGTGGCCGTGCAGCTCTAGGCGCTTCAGTCTGGAACCGCGCTACCGCTACGGTCGCAGGTTCGAATCCTGCCTCGGACATGGGTGTGTGTGATGTCCTTAGGTTAGTTAGGTTTAACTAGTTCTAAGTTCTAGGGGACTGATGACCTCAGCTGTTAGGTCCCATAGAGCTCAGAGCCATTTTAATCATTTTTTGTCATCTGTTTGTTAGGCTAGCGTTGCATGTTACAAAACTACAACGCCGCTGCAAAAATCATTTTGTATTCTCGAGTTCACGAAGTGTAATTCCGTGCACAGACGTTTCCGGTTGAAGTACCAAACTGATCGTGCCAATAAATGGAACGTGGACAGATGTTAACGACAGTTTCTACACACAGGATGAGTGTGTAAAGGGAAGAGTCCTGGCCGCCCTCGTGTTTCCGACGTAAATGTCGCATGAATTCCAACCGCTTTCCAAAGTAGTCATACAAGATCAACTCGTCGTGCCATTAGGGGGTTGCAACTGCCTACAACAACAATTTAGCGCGTTTTACTATTAACAATGATACAACTATCACACAACGCATTGTGATCAGTGACGAAGTAAACAAACGTAATGTTCGATTTTGGGGCGTACAGAAAGTACAGGGTTATTACAAATGATTGAAGCGATTTCACAGCTCTACAATAACTTTATTATTTGAGATATTTTCACAATGCTTTGCGCACACATACAAAAACTCAAAAAGGTTTTTT
The DNA here is from genome assembly GCF_023864345.2 of Schistocerca serialis cubense. Taxonomy (NCBI): domain Eukaryota; kingdom Metazoa; phylum Arthropoda; class Insecta; order Orthoptera; family Acrididae; genus Schistocerca; species Schistocerca serialis. Next base: position 174,236,945 of record NC_064641.1, read on the forward strand.
AGGCATTCACAAATGTTCGATATGTGCCCCTTTAGTGATTCGGCAGACATCAAGCCGATAATCAAGTTCCTCCCACACTCGGCGCAGCATGTCCCCATCAATGAGTTCGAAAGCATCGTTGATGCGAGCTCGCAGTTCTGGCACGTTTCTTGGTAGAGTAGGTTTAAACACTGAATCTTTCCCATTACCCCACAGAAAGAAATTGCATGGGGTTAAGTCGAGAGAGCGTGGAGGCCATGACATGAATTGCTGATCATGATCTCCACTACGACCGATCCATCGGTTTTCCAATCTCCTGTTTAAGAAATGCCGAACATCATGATGGAAGTGCGGTGCAGCACCATCCTGTGGTACGTTTAGCTCCCTGCTTGCTTTATTCGTCGACTTTTGCGGGCTACGCGTGAAACTTGCCCGCACGCGTTCAACCGTTTCTTCGCTCACTGCAGGCCGACCCGTTGATTTCCCCTTACAGAGGCATCCAGAAGCTTTAAACCGCGCATACCATCGCCGAATGGAGTTAGCAGTTGGTGGATCTTTGTTGAACTTCGTCCTGAAGTGTCGTTGCCCTGTTATGACTGACTGATGTGAGTGCATTTCAAGCACGACATTCGCTTTCTCGGCTCCTGTCGCCATTTTGTCTCACTGCGCTCTCGAGCGCTCTGGCGGCAGAAACTTGAAGTGCGGCTTCAGCCGAACAAAACTTTATGAGTTTTTCTACGTATCTGTAGTGTGTCGTGACCATATGTCAATGAATGGAGCTATAGTGAATTTATGAAATCGCTTCAATCATTTGTAATAGCCCTGTACATATACACACGGAACATTTACGAATTTCATCCAAAGTCAATGCGTTTTGTGCGATATCACACGCATTTGTTCACTGCCGAGTCTTCTTTGATGCAAAACGCGGTTAACGGTAGGCTGTATTTTGCTCTGTTACAAAACTTGTCTCCGAAGCTGAACAGTAACAACTTTATTTTTCAACTGGACGGGCTCCCCCTCACTGGAGTCGCCAAGTGAGTGAATAACTGAATGAGACTCTACCGAGCCGTTGGATTGGTCGTCAAACAGCCGGCGACTTCGAATTTCTCATCTGGCATTCAAAGTCTCCAGATTTGACGCTCTGTGAATTCTTCCTGTCGGGTTTCTGTAAGAACAACCTTAATGCACCAACACTAGCACAGTAACTAGAAGAGATGAAGAACCAGATCCGTATTGTTCTGACGATGAACATGCTTACTCGAATGTGGGAAGAGATTGAGTATTGATGTAGTATTTTTCGTGTCGCTGGTGCAGAACATATTGCATATCTGTAATCTAAACAGAACTGCAGCAGTTAGGCTACATGCACTTGAGAGAAGCTAGTGATTAAATAAGATATATTCAACCACTGCTGATCACCATTTAGCAGAAAACCATTCATGTGATGTAGAAGTGAAGTTCTACGTCCTGTGAAAGAAAGTAGAAAGGTGACCCTACTGGAAATACTGGAAATCGACAAACATATGCACAGAATGCCAGCCTAATGTTAAATGGTCAAACTCGATTTCCATTTTCCCCTTTCTTAAATCATTTTTCGTTACAAATACTAGGTTCATGCTGTAAATTCGTCTTACTTTTGATCATTTGGTAAATGTGTCTCCCTTTTTTGTTAATATAATTGTTATTTTTGTATATTCTCTATAAATAATATCTGTGTAAGTAGCACATCATGTTTATCTGCTTTTGCGACTTTCAGCTGTCACCTGAAGATAGCCTGAGAAGCCGAAAACCGGTCCGTGACCAAATAAATATAGTCTTGCAGGATATGAGGAAGTGTTTTCCTTTTTAAGATTACACTTCTGGCCATTAAAATTGCTACACCACGAAGATGATGTGCTACAGACGCGAAATTCAACCGACAGGAAGAAGATGCTGTGATATGCAAATGATTAGCTTTACAGAGCATTCACACAAGGTTGGCGCCGGTGGCGACACCTATAACGTGCTGAAAAGAGGAAACTTTCCAACCGATTTCTCATTCACAAACAGCATATGACTGGCGTTGCCTGGTGAAACGTTGTTGTGATGCCTCGTGTAACGAGGAGAAATACGTACAATCACGTTTCCGATATTAATAAAGGTCAGATTGTAGCCCATCGCGATTGCGGTTTATCGCATCGCGACATTGCTGCTCGCGTTGGTCGAGATGCAATGACTGTAATACGGAAGGAGGGTAATACGGAACGCCGTGCTGGATCCCGACGGCTTCATATCACGAGCACTCGAGATGACAGGCATCTTATCCGCATGGCTGTAACGGATCGTGCAGCCACGTCTCGATCCCTGAGTCAACAGATGAGAACGTTTGCGAGACAACAACCATCTGCACGAACAGTTCGACGCCGTTGGCAGTAGCATGGACTAACAGCTCGGAGACCATGGCTGCGGTTACCCTTGACGCTGCATCACAGACAGGATCGCCTGCGATAGTGTACTCAACGGCGAACCTGGTTGCACGAATGGCAAAACGTCACTTTTTCGGATGAATCCAGGTTCTGTTTACAGCATCATGATGGTCGCATCCGTGTTTGGCGACATCGCGGTGAACGCACATTGCAAGCCTGTATTCGTCATCGCCATACTGGCGTATCACCCGACGAGATGGTATGGGGTGCCATTGGTTACACGTCTCGGTCACCTCTTGTTCGCATTGACGGCACTTTGAACAGTGGACGTTACATTTCAGATGTGTTACGACCCATGGCTCTACCCTTCATTCGATCCCGGCGAAACCCTACATTTCTGCAGGATCATGCGCGACCGCATGTTGCAGGTCCTGTACGAGCCTTTCTGGACACAGAAAATGTTCGACTGCTGTCCTGCCAGCACATTCTCCAGATCTCTCACCAACTGAAAACGTCAGGTCAATGGTGGCCGAGCAACTGGCTCGTCACAATACGCCACTCTTGATGAACTGTGGTATCGTGTTGAAGCTGCATGGGTAGCTAGCTGTACCTGTACACGCCATCCAAGTTCTGTTTGAGTCAATGCCCAGGCGTATCAAGGCCGTTATTACGGCCAGAGGTGGTTGTTCTGGGTACTGATTTCTCAGGATCTATGCAGCCAAATTGCGTGAAAATGTAATCACATGTCAGTTCTAGAATAATATATTTGTCCAATGAATATCCGTTTATCATCTGTATTTCTTCTTGGTGTAGCAGTTTTAATGGCCAGTAATTACCATGATCTGCGAAGCACAGACGGAAAATTGAGTTAGTGTTAATGTATTTACTATTCCTCCTTGAACACCGCATATGTCGTTGTACTTCTGACACTTTTGTTTTACTTAAACTTCGTTATGTGAATGAAAGAAAGAAAAGAGATCGTCTCAACGTTATTTTCCAGACTCGACGAGAAGAAGCCCTTCAGTGCAAATGCTACACACGAAGCCTCGTGCGAAGTTTCCGTGACGCCATCGCGATGACGTCGGAAGTGGACGACAGCGCCGCGTAGCGGCAGACGCGTGACGAGTTCCGATGCGCGCGCGCGCCGCACGCAGCCCGTCATTCACGCAGACACACGCACGCCCTGGCGACGCGCCTCCCCGCACGCAAGCCCACTCGTGCGTAATTGCGTGGCCCACGGCAAGCGGGAAGCTCCGGCTGCGCGCCGCGGCTGCGCAGTGGTCCGCCCGTCACGGCCCGGCGGAGCCGCACCTCGCTTCGTGTAGCGCAGGGCGCCGCCGAAGGAATAAGTGTGGCGTTCACAAAGGTTTAATTATCACGCTGAATACGTAAAGCCACATAATTAATATTTTCTTTGTTTGTAAGTAAATGACTGCAGTCCTGGCACACATTAAAAGCCCTGCGCCGCAGTAACTGTAGTAAGCCTCCAGAGGAGCAGAAACAATATTAACTGGACATTTGGATGTGCTTCGTTAGCTAATGCTACGATACCGTGCTGTGGGGATTCCGATTGGTACAAGGATTGTAGGCATGTTCCTCCTATCAAACAAAAAATTAATTACACAAGTTGTTTCTTCCAAGTGATAAATACAACGTTATGAAGTTCCTGATATATATGCTTTTCATGGATAGTTTACCAATACCACGTCTCTTTGACAAGCGTTTTGAATGCACCTCTCCATGCTACTCTATCCTGTGCAAGCTTCTTCGTCTCCCAGTACCTACTGCAACCTACATCTTATGAATCTGCTTAGTGTATTCATCTTTTGGTCTCCCTCTACGATTTTTACCCTTCACGCTGCCCTCCAATACTAAATTTGTGATCCCTTGATGCCTCAGAATATGCCCTGCCCTCCGATCCCTTCTTCTAGTCAAGTTGTGCCACAAATTTCTCTTCTTCCCAATTCTAGTCAATACCTCCTCATTAGTTATGTCATCACCCATCTAATCTTCAGCATTCTTCTGTAGTAACACATTTCGAAAGCTTCTATTCTCTTCTTGTCCAAACTATTTATCGTCCATGTTTCACTTCTATACATGGCTACACTCCATACAAATACTTTCAGAAACGACTTCCTAACACTTAAATCGGTACTCGATGTTAACAAATTTCTCTTCTTCAGAAACGCTTTCCTTGCCATTGCCAGTCTACATTTTATATCCTCTCTGCTTCGACCAAAAAATGGTTCAAATGGCTCTGAGCACCATGGGACTTAACATCTGAGGTCATCAGTCCCCCTAGTCAGTCCCCTAGAATTTAGAACTACTTAAACCTAACTAACCTAAGGACATCACACACGTCCATACCCGAGGCAGGATACAAACCTGCAACCGTAGCGGTCGCGCGGTTCCTGACTGACGCGCCTAGAACCGCTCGGCCACCCCGGCCGGCTGCTTCGAGCATCGTCAGTTATTTTGCTCCCCAAATAGCAAAACTCCTTTACTACTTTGTCTCATTTCCTAAGCCAATTCCCTCAGGATCGCCTACATTCCATTATCCTCGTTTTGCTTTTGTTGATGTTCATCTTATATCCTCCTTTCAAGACACTGTCCATTCCATTAAACTGCTCTTCCAGATCCTTTGCTATCTCTGACAGAATTACAATGTCATCGGTGAACCTCAAAGTTTTTATTTCTTCTCCATGGATTTTAATACCTGCTCCGAATTTTTCTTTTGTTTCCTTTACTGCTTGCTCAATATACAGATTGAATAATATCGGGGATAGGCTACAATGCTGTCTCACTCCCTTCCCAGCCACTGCTTCCCTTTCCTGCCCCTCGACTGTTGTAACTGCCTTCTGGTTTCTGTAGCCGGCCGCGGTGGTCTCGCGGTTCTAGACGCTCAGTCCGGAACCGCGCGACTGCTACGGTCGCAGGTTCGAATCCTGCCTCGGGCATGGGTGTGTGTGATGTCCTTAGGTTAGTTAGGTTTAAGTAGTTCTAAGTTCTAGGGGACTGATGACCACAGATGTTGAGTCCCATAGTGCTCAGAGCCATTTGAACCATTTAGTTTCTGTACAAATTGTAAATAGCCTTTCGCTCGCTATAGGAACACTTCGTTGTCTGTCTGTCTGTCTGCCTGTCTGTTTGTCCGAGTGTTAAAAACACTTTTTTCAGGAACGACCAGAGGAATCAAGTTGAAATTTATGCCACTTACTATGATCTATGGTCCCCTGGTGGTGTAAAATATTGAATCTTCTAAGCCAATGAAATCGAAAACCGCGGTTATTTATGTCACAGATTTTGATACTCGAAAAATCACTCATCAAAATTAATCTATGGCACTTCCCGTTCACCTAGCATCATGAAATTCGGCAAGAAATAAGGTTTCATGGTGGAACTAAACGAAAAAATCCGAACATTGTTAATTTGTAATTACCTCACACGAAAAAAATTATTATATGATATCCAACTCCCTGACCGTCCGTCTGTTAAAACTGCTTTTTCTCGGAAACGGGCAGACGTAACAATTTGAAATTCGAGTCACATTGCAAGGTCTGTTGTCCATTGCCGGTGTAAAAATCTTAAGCTTCTGAGTCATTGCAATCAAAAGCAGCCATTTATGTTACATATTTTGATACTCGCAAACTCACTTTGGCAAAGCGCAAGGTTTCGCAGTATAAATAAAGGAATAAATCTAAAATTGTTATTATGTAACTATATCACACAAAATATTCCGTTGTCATATTCCAGTGACCGATATCTTACTGGTATCAATGTCGATAACAGGCAAAAATTTTCGAAACTGTCGATTCCTGGAATCGGCGAACTGTCTATACACATAATTAAGTTTGTACGGACCCTCGTAGCGCGAGTCCTAATCGCTCCTGGCCAATCCATTCTCTTTTTTTAATTTTATAAAAATCTTCGGTATTACATTTCTGAGGCCACTGGAGTTGCCCAAGACACAGCTCACGTCAGCATTAATTGAAATATTTTAATGATCTTCCGATGTTAGGACGTAGCAATCGCGTCTATGTACGGAACATCATGCGACTTTGACACGCATAACATTCCGTAAATAACTGAAACTGCTGAAACATCGTTCTTCATGAACAAGACGATGTATGAAACCAATACATCTTCAAGAGATGGTGCCCCATAGCTCTTACATATTTGAAAAATAACATATTACCGCCTTGAGGTATTGATAAAATTCTTTATTCATAAAACCAGTTTCAGTTGTCCGACCATCATAAAAGAATTCACAGCATCATGTTAAGGGAAATATAAAATCGTTATCGTCAGGAGATAAAACCATGAATTATACACTATTCTCATATCGTAACATGATTTAAATTATATTAATATATGAGAACCGTGCGTAATTCAAGGTTGTATCATCTCACGATAATAATTTTATATTTAGCCTAACACGATGCTACGAATTCTTTTATGAACCTGATGACGTCCAGTGGACTGAAACATGTTGTATAAAAAAAAATAATTTTACCAACAGCTCAGGGCGGTAATATGCCACTTTTCAGTTATATAAACCCTTCTGAAAGGTTATACCTGTGTCTCAGATAGGGGAATCGAACCTAGAAGCTTGCCTATCGAGACTGTGCTCCTACTGACCGAGCTACGTAACCACGGCAGGATATACATAAAATGATCTCTTGCAAGCCCAATGATCTCTTGCAAGCCCACTGGTCTCACATTTGGGAAGACGACGGTTCAAATCAGCGCCCAGCTAGCCAGATTTAGGTTTTCCGCGATTTCCCTCAGTCAGTCCAGGTAAATGCCGGTATAGTTAATTTAAAGGGGCACAACCGACTTCCTTCCACATCCTTGAAACAATCCGAGGTTGTGCTCCGTCTCTAATGATCTCGATGTCGCAGGAGCGTCAAACCCTACTCCATCTTCCTTTTTTTCTTCTTATAAGCTACACTATCAGTTAGAAGTTCGCATTATAAAGTGGTAATACGAGATGTTTGGTGGTTAATAAGCCCTTTATTCTGTAATAAATTGTACTTTCTCTCCTCCATACCTTCCCCACCCACGAAACTAATTTATTACTATGTGTTGAAGACAGCGGTACTAGCGGTTACTTCCTATATTCATTTTTTCAGTAAATTTCCACATCAATCAAAGGTATAACATTACTGGAAGCTCTTAGAAATCAGAGGCATCTGTTGCTTCTCTTAGCGAGGAGAACAGTGGCGAATGGCGGAATATTTTGAGCTTTCGTGACATAGATCTGATTGCAGCTGCTAGTAGTTGATGTTCTGTGCGGTGCAGCAAAATCTAATGAATACGGTTGGCGAAGGTCATGAATTTGCTTTTTTCTATGCTGGGTGCTTGGCCAATTATTTGTTTATTTTGTGTTTTACGTGAAGAAGACGCATTTAAACTAATAATGGCATAACTATGATGCAGAAAAGACGACAGGCTTTCGTGGTCCATTACTAATGTATCCAAAGGTCTATTTTTTTTATAGAGAAAACTATTTTTTACTTCATATATTGCTACACCTCTCGCGTGAGATTAATTCCTTTTACTACTGTAGGCCTCTGATGAGATTAATAACCGAAACTAGAGCGGCAATCTTAACGAAAACCGCGATTGCAACTGATAATTAAAAGTAAGTATGTGACACATTAATAAAGTGGAAAATGAATTACGAATTGAAAGATAGAAATGTGTGGCTATTAGGCTACTGGTGTTGACAAGTAAATGTGCGCAAAGCAGCGACTATTTTCTTTAATATTTCTTCATCAACCGAGATAAGGAATCCACAACTTAAATTCATTTTTGTAAAAAACTTTTTTTTTTGCAATAGGTATCTTAAAACTCTTGAAAAGAAGAGAATAATAAGAACACGCTTGCTAAAATTTGCTCAGAAATTTTTCTTAACAGTAGCCAGGATACGTAGGAGTGTGAAGAGAGACGTCATCGCCACGACACCTTTTCAAGCCCATTATGTGAAGTTTAAACTGTAAGGGAGAGTGGCCGCTGGCCGTAGTCTTATAATTCACTACTACCCTTAACATTCACGTTTTCGCTATAAACATTAATATCTTTATGTTATTGTATCCCTCTTTCAAACAGCTCTGAAGTATCCAAAACACGTACATTGGTCCGTTTAGGACACTACACTTCTTCAAATATCTGGCTAAATTCAAATAGTCTTAAGTAATAACTATAGATCAAAATATTCTATTTTTTCGCGTAGTACTGTGTATTCAAAACTGCATTTCGACACATTCAACTGTTCAACCGTTTATGAAATATTTGTTATGTCCTTGTTACGTACACACACTGCATATTCGTTCACATGGTTACCGTATACATATGCACTGAAGGTGGCACTGAATTTCTTGCCTCGTAGGCGACAAGGAAGAAGCAAACTGCGATCTGACGAGTGCCACGTGACCTCATACTAGATATATCACACGAAAATTTTCTTTACAACATTGGTACTGCCTGTACCTTCATTTGAATCATTTTTTAAAGCTATAGACATATCAAGTTCTTTGCCAATAAAATACTTGAGATCACTCTGCATTCATTATTCTCCTTGTATATAAATAATAGGCAGTGTATTCATTACAAAATGGTTCAAATGGCTCTGAGCACTATGGGACCTAACATCTAAGGTCATCAGTCCCCTAGAACTTAGAACTACTTAAAACTAACTAACCTAAGGACATCACACACACCCATGCCCAAGGCAGGATTCGAACCTGCGAGCGTAGCGGTGGTGCGGTTCCAGACTGAAGCACCTAGCACCGCTCGGCCACCATTCATTACAAAACGATAAAGTAAGATAATAGAGAAATGAAGTTGCGTGATCCGTAAACCATTTACAAAACGTGATTTTAGGTTTTTAAAGCGTACAAAAATCTTGAATACTTCTCGGGTATACAACCGGGTTGCGTCGTCCAACAAGGACTATACTTCGCTTAGTAGACTTCTTGCCATCCTCAGGCGTTCATAGAATCTAGTAGTCTACTTGATGGATGCCGACTTTATGTCCTCTTTAACCCCACCGCCCATCTCCCGCAGCAAGGACACCTGAAGATGGCAGAGAACTCGGCTTGTCGAAATATCGTGCCTTTTGGATGACGCCACCCGGCTGAATACCAGAGAAATATTCAAGACTTATGATACTTTTTGCATAAACATTTGCCATTTTGGTATGTTTACATTACATGTGTTGTGAACGACAAGCGGCGAAAATGGTGGACGTATTTAGTTGCTGGTCAGATATGATAGTCGATGTTTGCTCAGATCCAGCTTGAAGACTCTGTCACTTAAATGAGGTATGCTTACTAGTGTCCTGTTTCAGCAACCAGCCTACATTTCACACTAGTGATCCATCTAGCACGCACAGCACTTATACCAAGGGCGCCCATACGCGAGAGCGAGGGGGACGCCACCCCTTTGCCTCCTCCCCCTCCCCGCCCCCCCCCCCCCCCATCACAGACGGTCCGCGCGGCTTCCCCCGGCGAAGGTTCGAGTCCTCCCTCGGGCATGGGGTGTGTGTGTTGTCCTTAGCGTAAGTTAGATTATGTAGTGCGTAAGCTTAGGGATCGATGGCCTCAGCAGTTTGGTCCCATAAGACCTTACCACAAATTTCGAAATTTTTCCCCATCCCAGATCTCAGGGAAAGGAAAACGTATGGTGTAGTGAAGTGTTTCTCTTTCAAGGAAATGATTTAAAAGTCGGTTTTACACAGGTTTTTAGCAGTGTCCGAACCTGAACCTGAACTTTTTTTTGTGGCTACTGACAAGTCGTCATTCGTCCCCCAAAATAACACAAAGAAAGAAAATATGTTATGTGGACATGTGTCCGGAAACGCTTACTTTCCATGTTAGAGCTCATTTTATTACTTCTCTTCAAATCACATTAATCATGGAATGGAAACACACAGCAACAGAAAGTACCAGCGTGACTTCAAACACTTTGTTACAGGAAATATTCAAGATGTCCTCCGTTAGCGAGGATACATGCATCCACCCTCCGTCGCATGGAATCCCTGATGCACTGATGCAGCCCTGGAGAATTGCGTATTGTATCACAGCCGTCCACAATATGAACACGAAGAGTGTCTACATTTGGTACCTGGGTTGCGTAGACAAGAACTTTCAAATGCCCCCATAAATGAAAGTCAAGAGGGTTGAGGTCAGGAGAGCGTGGAGGCCATGGAATTGGTCCGCCTCTACCAATCCATCGGTCACCGAATCTGTTGTTGACAAGCGTACTAACACTTCGACTGAAATGTGCAGTAGCTCCATCGTGCATGAACCACATGTTGTGTCGTTCTTGTAAAGGCACATGTTCTAGCAGCACAGGTAGAATATCCCGTATGTAATCATGGCGGTGAATCGAGGAAGTACAGTACATGAAACTAAAATGAGCTCTGACATGGAAATTAAGCGTTTCCGGACACATGTCCACATAACTTCTTTTCCTGAAAGTTTGGCCGTACCTTTTTGTAACACCCTGTATATCGCACTATGGCATGGGCGCTCTTGACTTGTACGCCCGACATTTCCTCTTATGCGATACTGCTGATAACCGCATACACATCACCTCAGTATTGTACGAATGGCAGACTCACAATATTTGTGTGATTTATGGTGTAACCGGAATTTAAAGGATATCTTAGCGTCAGTAGCCACTTTTCGCACCATATACACTTTTTGTGTAAATCATTTTGCAACTGATTTTGATCTTCTGATGACATTCCTAGACGATAAATGACAACATAATCTTCAAAAAATCTGAGATAGCTGCCCACATCGTTTGCTAAACCATTTATATAGTGTGGAGAGGGGAGGATTTCATGAAGGATGGATCTCATTTCAGGGCAGGATTTGAGGAAGTTGTATCCCTGCTGGAGAGCCACATTCAGAGTCTGATCCAGTCCCAAAAAGTATCCTGTCACAAGTGGGGCACTTTTGGGGTTCTTCTGTGGGAGGTTCTGGGTTTGAGGGGATGAGGAAGTGGCTCTGGTAATTTGCTTCTGTACCAGGTCGGGAGGGTGGTTGCGGGATGCAAAAGCTGTTTTCAGGTTGTTGGTGTAATGGTTCAGGGATTGCAGACTGGAGCAGATTCGTTTGCCACGAAGACGTAGGCTATAGGGAAGGGACCACTTGATGTGGAATGGGTGGCAGCTGTCATAATGGAGGTACTGTTGCTTGTTGGTGGGTTTGATGTGGACGGATGTGTGAAGCTGGCCATCGGACAGATGGAGGTCAACGTCAAGGAATTTGGAGTAGGACCAGGTGAATCTGATGGAACCAAAGGAGTTGAGGTTGGAGAGGAAATTCTGGAGTTCTTTTACTTGTAAAGGCACATGTTCTAGCAGCACAGGTAGAATATCCCGTATGTAATCATGGCGGTGAATCGAGGAAGTACAGTACATACTGACGAAACTAAAATGAGCTCTAACATGGAAATTAAGCGTTTCCGGACACATGTCCACATAACTTCTTTTCTTTACTTGCGTTTGAGGAATGTTTCCTGAAAGTTTGGCCGTACCTTTTTGTAACACCCTGTATATCGCACTATCGCATGGGCGCTCTTGACTTGTACGCCCTACATTTCCTCTTATGCGACACTGCAGATAACCGCATACACATCACCTCAGTATTGTACGAATGGCAGACTCACAAGGCCACGGCGTTGAGGCCAGGGGCCCCCCCGCAGTTTCGCTTAGAAATGGTTATTGGCGAGGCTGTTTGAAGTCAAAAGAGAAGCCGACGAATACAGCCATCGTTCACAGATCTTGCACAGCGCCATCGATCCATGAGTCTTATTACTTTGGCGCATGGTGTCCGTAGCGCATCTCAATAGAGCGGAACGAAAATATTTTTTGTATTACTTTATATCCACAGCCAAGCATATCGACAAACCCATTATTCCTCCATGTTTAATTTAACTTTTTACTATCTCTTTCTCTTGCGCTTTGTGCTACAGAAATTTTTATTTCACGGCTGATGACACTACACAGTTGCCATATTCGAATCTCCGTGTGGCTTCAGAGTTAGCATCAAACATGGCAGCCACCAAAATAACAAGACAGCGCACAGGCATAGAATATGGACGTAAAATCTACAGATATGCAGGATGACAATATTATTGAACTACATGAAATAAAATTGTCACAACTTCTGAACGGCTGGCGATAGGACGTTCAAATTTCACGGCTGCCTGAGGTACATGATGGGAATTAGTACGCCATTGTTGTTTCGTTTAGTGAGTGGAAGGCCACTTTCATTTGGATTGGTTCGTCAGTAAGCAAAATTGGCGCATTTGAGGGACTGAGAATCCGCATTTCGCGATCAAGAAGTCTCTTCACCCTCAACGGGTGACAGTATGGTGTGCAATGTCCTGTTACGGAATAATCGATGCGATATTCCTTGATGGAATGGTGACTACCGGACGGTACGTGAAGGTTTTGGAAGATGATTTCAGCCCCATTTCAAAAGTGACCTTGATTTCGACAAGGTGTGGTCCATACACGACGGTACTCGACCCCATCGAAGCAGGAGAGTGTTTTATGTCCTGGAGGAGCACTTTGGGGACCGCATTCTGGTTCTGGGGTACCCAGAGGCCACTGGCATGGGACCTAAACACATGTGACTCCTTTTCGCGGAGTTATATTGAAGACAAGGTGAATAGAAATAACACCAAAACCATTGTCGGGCTGAAAACAGCCTTTCAGGAGGTCATCGACAGCATTGATGTTCCGACACTTCAGCGGGTCATGCAGAATTCCGCTGTTCGTCTGTGCCACATCATCGCCAATGGTGGCAGGCATATCGAACACGTCATAACCTAAATCCGAATATCTGTGGTGACGTTTACATTTTGAATAAAGGTGTGTGCACACTGAATTTTGTAACTAATTTACGTTTTTTTTCATCTAGTTCAATAATTTTGACTCTGTACATTAGACGTGACACTTGTCTTCCACTTGTCTTCCAGCAACTTGCATTGGCGAGCGTTATTCACCTGTTCTTCTATTCAGTGACTGAGACTAAAAGTTCGGCACAGAACAGACAGCCGCCATATTCAGGAAAGAAAGAATAATTAACAATTATAAGAATCTCCTCCTGTATTTTACCTTTACAATGCATCACAACTACAGGTTCGGGCAAGGTATTATCATTGACCATGTCAGACGCATGCATCACAGAGCAAAGCTCTAAGCACCTACGGAATAGAAATATGATAAAGTGAAGGAATGTTAAACACTTTTCCATAAATATTAAGAATAGGTTATCAGGTAAACTGCCTACACAGCCGCCTCCGTCTCAATGCTTCTGTCATTTACGTTTGCCAAACACTCCGCATCAACAGCAATGCAGCGCACGCTAAATCCACATCAGAGAAACTACCTGCTGAGCTGAAAACATCCATTCAGGAGATCATCGACAGCATTAGTAGAAGCTTAGTAGAAGCACATGTTCGTGGAACTGCCGATGAAAGTGAAGTATTCGACGCCGCTGGATTTATGCAGAACAATACAACACGTATAGTTGCTGCTAACACAGAAGCGACCTGTACGGCTCCGCGCGACCCAGAACTGACGAGTTGGTGCGTACAACTCGGTCCTACTGCCACCTGTAAGCCGCCATTCATTCCGAGGAACCCTGCCTTACTGCGGCTGCCGGTGCGTTGCTCGGACGAGATGGAGTAGGTGGTAACTAAAACAGACTAGTGGCTGTATAAGGAGAATAAGAAAACTGCGAGAGAATAAAAGGCTTTAGAGAACGTGGTCGGTATTGACCGACTGTTCGGGTGGTCTCGTGAAGAGCACGCGAATTTGTCATTGCGCCTTATGTAAGTAGTAAGTAGTGAGAAACTGCGCGCAGTGAAGTTCGAAATGCCAAGCGTGAATGCAACTGAACTCTAATCGCCCGAATGAATAATTTAAGTGTCCATCAGCACCTCGTAATAGAAAATACATAACCTTCAACAATGGACGCAACCTTATGGAAAACTGCATCTTTTATCTTACATGTGTCATTGTAATTTAAATGAGGATGTAAGGGTGAAACATTACAGCTGAAAATATTCATTGACATGACGTGTATTAGATGTTTTATATATATTAAGGCTCAGAATAACTAGCAGTAAAGCCTGATAACGATCCACGAAACAAGGTCACCATCAAGTCGCTGTCTGACGAGCGGCAAATGTGGCAAACGCAGCCAAAATTTATCGACGGAAAGTGCTAATAGAGAAAAGTTGACCAACGTGTACGCTGCCCGACGAGCACGACTTCTGTGCAACACTTACCTAACCACTATGGCCCTCTAGTTGGTAGTCTTCATACGGCACTGCGCAAGTGTTTAAAGACGTATCTGTACAGAATTCATTCTGCTCGTGACTCGCTATCTAAAGACAGACAACATATAGGTCTCTACTAGTGGTCCTTGTTAGTTATAACGTTTTGGTCTGAGGCGTGGTTGCATTTTCATAGATGCATGAATGCACGGAATTCAAGCATTTCGTCTGCAGAACATCCACATCAGCTGCATGTATTCCTTCTGCGACACTTCAGCACATTCGTTGGTGGCATAGTGAACAACGAGCTCTACGTACAAATAACGTCACTATTTGTAAACACAAGTTGCACATGTTGCTGGCAGCGATCTCATACTCAGTAAACAAGAATATTAGGCAGCTAAGATTGTGTGTTGTAACATTTTCTCAGTGTCAGTGTCATCTTCGGATCTTCGGCTGATGTGCGGTAGCTATAACTGCTCCACTGACGGACCCGTCTCCACTCCGGGGCACACGGTTGATGCCATGGACTTTTTATTTACTGTTTTGTGCATCTGACAAGCCAATGTGGCGTCTAGTGGAATGTGCTCCTGTTATGTCTGTGCAATTCAGGCACAGAAACTTCGAAGATGACAGCTACACTCTGTCGATACCGGTTACAGAGTAGATAAAATAAAACAAAAATATCACAACAAGCTACCTTGGCTGTCACATATTCTTATTTGTAAACACTTCGCGTTAAATCCACCTACAGTAGCGTTGTTTCAGCACGACATCGCAATGACTGATTAGTCCACTACACTATGGCTTTCTTTGTTTCAGTACTTTCATGAAACGTAATTTCTAGGAGTTGGTGGCCATTCATTCAGACTTCTGACAATAGCCACTTGATTGTTTCCTATTGGGTACGTTAAGGACTTCACTTACAATATTCACTCACACACAGTCCCAAGCAGCAAAAACAAACGCAACGAAGTGTAGCCTCAATTCATCAACAAACGTTTTGCACTACTGATGCCAAAATAATTCACTAATATACGGCCGTATCTCGGTGTGCAGTGGGTACAAAATTTCTGCAAAAGACCGCGTAGCCATAATGACTCAAGAAAATTGCGTGCCAGCTGCTAGGCGGTGAGTTCATCAGCACACCTGATGATGGCAAGGCGCTCGTTTGCCGAAATATTCTGTTCTTTGGGTGTTGACATGTCGCCGTAGACCCGTTAATTGTTATATCGTTAGGACATGTGTACAATAACAGCGGATGCCGAATCCAGTTACGCGAATCACACAGAGTAACTTTGATTACCTTCAACAATAATGAAGAGAGACACCATCTAGGTCACTTCGTACATTTTACAGTAATAGCTGATTCCGACCTTTTCTGTATTATAATTCCAGTCTTAGGTCACAATGTTTATTTATAATTAGGTAATCAATTTCGGTCGGTAATTGCCTTCTTCAGACGTAATGGCCTTCTTCAGACCCGAGTAGAAAAGTGTTGCATTATACAAGCTGTGTATGTTAATTACCGTCTTTCGCAACTGCAATTAACCTAGACAACTTATAAACTGCGGTAAAAAGAGGCCTAAAAACAAAAGAGGCAACATGCGTTGCATACCCATATCACGCCATTTCGATCTCTGCTAGTGGTTTTCTTCAGATTCATACATCTGATGACTGCGGAGTGGAGCTCGGAGGACGGAGATTCAGTTAAAACTACAGAATTTGTGCAAATCACAGCTTCAGAAGTTTTAACTTAATATTCGCCCTGCGGATGACCAGCTCTTCGAGGAATGTGTGAGTATCTGATGATGACCTGTAGCATAGGTCGAAGCCAGTTGTCGTAATACACTAAATGAAGTGGTCCAGAGAGTGTCTTCCTTCGTTACGGTTACATGTGCTCACGAATCCCTGGAACATCCCTACCGCAGCTATGAAACACTTTCAGTAACGGCGCTAGATACTCCCGAAGAGGGTTGGCAGACTCTGGGCCGGAATTTCGTGGCAGGAAGTTACTAACACCCGGTAGTTCGCCCGAAATTTAATGGGATAGTCAATAAATTTGTGTCTCGTTAAGATTGCGTAACTTTTTGAGCGCCGTGTATTGGCACGATGTAACGGACGCGCATATGCGTTACTTTATGAACACCCTGTAATGACACAAGTAGGTGGATGCACATAACCGGGCCACAAACGTCCGGTCCGCTGCCAAGGAGAGGCGAGAGGCCAGCCGGTGCATACGCAGAGCGCGCGCTGCTTACTGGTTGGGCGGGCTGCGGCGTCGCTGGCTGGGACTGGCGTCGCGACGCGCGCTTCGGCGTCGCCGGGTGACAGAGTCGCGGACGGCGCGCCGCGTCTCGGCGTGGTCGCGCGCGCTGACAGGACTGACTGAGGGCTGCGGCGACGCTCCCGCCGCCCCCGCGGCCGCGCATGCGCGCTGGCGCCGCCTCCCGCGCTCGCCTCGCCGCTGCTTCTGCCGCTGTATCGACCGGGCGGTCACCGCCAGCGCCGCCGCCGCCGCCGCCGCCCACACAACAGGTCACCCGAGCCCGCCGCCGCTGCTGCCGGAGCTGGGTGGGCACGTTCACGATCCCGCCCTCGCACCTTGAGCGGCGCGCGCCGTGGGCCTCGCGGCGAGACGGCGCTGTCAAACTTGGCCGTCTTCGCCAAAAGGTCTGTACAGGAAGAGCGCCCCGGGGCGGCTGCTCGCGAGGCGAGGATTCAGCTGCCGGTGGCGTCTCCGTCGCTCACCGCGGATCTGTCTGCGTCACGCCTTTGAACGCGTCTATCCCGCAAGTTGCAGTACAGCAGAAGACGCGTCTTCCCACGTTGCTAATAATAATGTCGACGTAGACGCTAACGATGTGCTCGCATCAGGAAGGCCGTAAGACAGGGGTGTATTCCTTCGCCTCTAGTGTTAAACCTGCAATCGAAGAAGTAATGAGCGAAACTGAAAAATTATAGTAAGCAAGGAGACGGGGCTGGTAAGATGCAAGGCCATACCAAAAATCACTGTTTAACCGCAAAATTCAATTATATTGTTAAAAAAGGAACTCAAAATACACTGAAACGCCAAAGAAACAGGCATATACATGCGTATTCAAATATAGAGATATGTAGTCAAGTAGAATACGGTGCTGCGGTCGGCAACACCTACATAAGACAAAAAGTGTCTGGCGCAATTGTTAGATCTGTTACTGCTGCTACAATGGCAGGTTATCACCATTTAAGTGAGTTGGAAGGTGGTGTTATAGTCACCCACCAGGGTAGCCGAGAGGGCTAATGCGGTGCTTCCTGGACTCAGGTAGGCACGCCAGCTCCGGGTCGAATCTGCCCAGACCATTAAGACGACGAGGGCCGGTATGCCGGCCAGCCTGGATGTGTTTTAGGTGGTTTTCCACATCCTGCTAGGTGAATATCTGGCTGGTCCCCACGTTCCGCATCAGTTACACCACTCGCAGACATTTGAAACCGTTCGCACTATCCAATGGCTTACACTAGATGCACACTGCTGGGGTACACTAATTTGGGGAGGTGGCAGGAAGCGCTTCCGGCCACCCTCTGCAACTAAAACTACCAAATCAATAATAACACGGCCGACCCCGCGTGGAAGCGGGACAAAGGCACCGAGAAAGAAAAGAAATGAAGGTGGTGTTATAGTCAGTGCAAGAGCGATGGGACACAGCATCTCCAAGGTAGCAATGAGGTGGGGATTTTCCCGTGCGACCGTTTCACGAGTTTACCGTGAATATCAGGAATCCGGTAACACTTCAAGTCTCCGACACTGCTGTGGCCGGTAAAAGATCCTGCAAGAACGGGACCAACGACGACTGAAGACAATCGTTCAACCTGACAGAGGTGGAATCCTTCTGCAGATTGCTGCAGATTTCAGTGCTGGGCCAACAACAACGACACATCATCGATATGATCTTAGCCGGCCGAAGTGGCCGTGCGGTTAAAGGTGCTGCAGTCTGGAACCGCAAGACCGCTACGGTCACAGGTTCGAATCCTGCCTCGGGCATGGATGTTTGTGATGTCCTTAGGTTAGTTAGGTTTAACTAGTTCTAAGTTCTAGGGGACTAATGACCTCAGCAGTTGAGTCCCATAGTGCTCAGGGCCATTTGAACCATTTGATATGATCTTTCGGAGCCGAAGGCTCACTCAAGTACTCTTGATGACTTCACAACACAAAGTTTTACGCCCCACCTGTGCCCGTCAACGCCGACACTGGACTGTTGATTACTGGAAACATGTTGCGTGGTCGGACGAGTCTCGTTTCAAATTGTATAGAGCGGATGGAAGTGTCCAGGTACAGGGACAACCTCATGAATCCATGGATCCTGGATGTAAAATTTTGGAAATTTGTGGTAAGGTCTTATGGGACCAAACTGCTGAGGTCACCGGTCCCTAAGCTTACGCACTATTTAATCTAACTCAAACTAACTTACGCTATGAACAACACACACACCCATATCCTAGGGAGGATTCGAACCTCCGATGGGGAGAGCCGCGCTGACCATGGAAGTCGGCCGGAGTGGCCAAGCGGTTCTAGGCGCTTCAGTCTGGAATCGCGCGACCGCTACGGTCGCAGGTTCGAATCCTGCCTCGGGCATGGATGTGTGTGATGTTCTTAGGTTAGTTAGGATTAAGTAGTTGTAAGTTCTAGGGGATTGATGACCTCATATGTTAAGTCCCATAGTGCTCAGAGCCATTTGAACCATTTGACCGTGACAAGGCGCCCTAGACCGCGAGGCTACCCCCCGCGGCCAACCCTGGATGTCAGCAGGGGACTGTTCAAGCTGGTGGAGGCTCTGTAATGGTGTGAGGTGTGTGCAGTTGGAGTGATATGGGACCCCTGATACGTCTAGACACGACTCTGACAGATGACACGTACGTAAGCATCCTGTCTGGTCACCTACATCCATTCATGTCCACTGTGCATTCCGGCAGACTTGGGCAGTTCCAGCAGGACAATGCGACACCCCACACGTCCATAATTTATACAGAGTGGCTCCAGGTTCACTCTTCTGAGCTTAAACACTTCCTCTGGCCACCAAACTCTCCAGACATGAACATTATTAAACAAATCTGGAATGTCTTGATACTTGCTGTTCGGAAGAGATCTCCACCCCCTCGTACTCTTACGGATTTATGGACAGCGCTACAGGGTTTATGGTGTCAATTCCCTCCAGAACTACGTCAGATATAAGTCGAGTCCATGTCACGTCGTGTTGCGGCACTTCTGCGTGCTCGCGGGAGCCCTACACGATATTAGCAGGTGTGCCAGTTTCTTTGTCTCTTCAGTGTAAAAGAAACACATCGCGCATGTCACTCGATAGAGCAATGTTAAAAATTTTGACTAAGGTACGCCGTTCTTCGTTTGTAGCAACATGGCGACTACATCACAATAAAACAAATTCGGTGTGTTCGAGTTTGGACACGGTCAATCCATTGTTCAAGTGCTTCGTGAATTCCGCCATAGCATCAGCAAGAAGCCGCCTTTGCAAAATCCTTGGATGTTGGTTTTGCATATCCAACGGGAAGAGCGCTGGTCGGCCACGCATGTTCAAAATGGTTCAAATGGCTCTGAGCACTATGGGACTTAACATCTGAGGTCATGAGTCCCCTAGAACTACTTAAAACCACTTAAACCTAACTAACCTATGGACATCACACACATCCATGCCCAAGGCAGGATTCGAACCTGCGACCGTAGCGGTCGCGCGGTTCCAGACTGAAGCGCCTAGAACCGCTCGGCCACAACGGCCGGCAGGCCACACATGTCTCATGAAAATGTCGAGAGCGTATCCGAGATGCGTTCGTACGGATCCCTCGCAAGTCCATAAGATGGGTAGGCTAGGAACTTCACCTTCAACAGACAGTGGTGTGGCGTGTTCAGAAACTGCGCCTGCATATTGCGACGGGGCGCTGTATAATGAAGAAGTGCGGTTGCAGAGTGTTCACACGAAATGTGCATATACAAACGTTGGTTAAAAAATGTTATTGCAAATTTTTGCTCTCACGTAAGACTCAGGGGATGATTTCCACACTTGGTGCAATAATACACTTCCACACCCGCGCATTTGTTATAGTTTTTGAATTAATTATTCACCCAGACATAAGTACAGTTTGTGCTAGGGAACAAGAATTAGGCGATTTATTATACTAAAATCAGTTTTTCACGACACAGTTCAATCACTATTTATTGGTGTTGCCCTTTTCTTTCACACAATGAAATTATCACTGGTGAGACGGTTTTCAGTTTTTCTTTAGTATTAATTTTCTCCGAGCCCTCAATAGCAGTATTGTAGGCTGTTATAAACGAAAATTACTCAGTCAATTCGGACAGAACCACAAGTCCCACTGTCCTCTTTGTTCTAACAGTTTTGGCGCGATATCACAGTTCGCCACATGCTCACTTGCGTCGATGTATACCTCGTAAATCGTACTCACACAAATAATCGTACCACTTCCAGTTCACCAAATATATGTTTGCACACTTGCACTATTAAACAAGACTCTCTATCGAAATAAATCGGCGCGAAAAGGATTTCTCAAACGACCACACGGGCCACCCTCAAGTGGGGCTTGCTCGCCACCCACCCTCCAAAACGACTGACCCCTGGCCGAGATGGCCGCTCGCTTATATAGGCTCGGACGTCTACCCCCCTGGTTATTTAAGTACCAATCTCATCAGTTAAGGTTACAAATTTTGATACATACATTCCTCGACAGAAATAGGTACACCATCGGAACCGCGCTAGAAAGTACATCTCATCTACTATGTTACATTAATTTCTAGAATCCCGTAAATCAAGTTTTAGTTTCTGCAAAATTTCGCCACTTAGCGCAAATTTGTTTGTTGACATCTGTGCTGCAAAGTTTTAACATAGAACTGCACATAGCACCGTTTTTAGACGTAATCTATAGCGATCTACACATTGCGTTGCTCAAAATCTTTATATCTATAATAATTATTTAATTACGGGTGATAAATGTTAATAATAATTTGCAAACAATAAAAACTATTGCAAGTTAAGTGTATAGTACAACTTAACTAGTTTAAAATACGTGTGATGCCACCCAAAATATTATATAGTGCCGTTCTTTTCCTCATGAATTTTCTATTGAATTTTATAAACAATTTTCCCTCAAACTTTGTTTATTGCCTTTTACGGGCCTAATTATATATTAATCCTAACATATGACTACGGCACTCGATCCGCTATGACGAAACGTTTTTAATGAGTGCCCGCTCATCCCTGTAAGTTGTTATTTACTATTTTTATTAATCTTTCAGTATTCGTGATATTAACAGATTTTGAGGTTACTATAACTTTTGCGTCTCGTGACTTGAAATAAAGATCGACCTTTCAGAAGGTGCATATTGCTTACCACAATCCACTGCCGCATCGCTCTTCACCGTAAGTTACATAGTTTTCACGTAAAGCGAGAAAAACCAAACTATGCCCCAAGCTGCAGGCCACGTGGACGCCCGGCGACCGTTGCAAACTCGCGCGGACGCGCCACGCGCTTCCGCGAATCGCGCACCATGTAGCGCGCTCTCTCTCCACAAAGCAATCCTTGCATACCAGAAATATTCATCTAGTGACGGGCGTTTGTACCGTCACAATATGAAGCCTTACAAGTTGCACTTACCGTAGCAATTGCGCCCCAGCGGCCGTAACAGAAGCTGTAGATTCAGTAAACAGGGACCCTCTGATTCGTGTGTGGAATCGAAGTACGTTCCGAAGCTTCTCAAGCAATTTACGGTGCTCGTGTAGAATACATGGTACAGTACCTGTGCGAACATAAAACTTTGAACCTTTCTCTATCCATTGACATGCACAAAGTATTTCTATCTGTCATAGTTTCTCTGTAGTAAACAATAGAAAACTGTTCTCTCTTTCTGAATAATTCTGCATTTCTTTACATGAATAGAGAATACAGCTGTTCCATAATAATAAGCCCAATATCAATAAACGTTAGTTATGATCAGAACAGGCAGGAAACAAATGAGCAACAGTAAACAATGTGCTCAGATGGAGACACAGCATTAGCAATACATATTTAATCTATGAGTTTTAAATCAAACATACACTACTGGCCATTAAAATTGCTACACCAAGAAGAAATGCAGATGATAAACGGGTATCCATTGGACAAATATATTATACTAGAACTAACATGTGATTACATTTTCACGCAATTTGGGTGCATAGATCCTGAGAAATCAGTACCCAGAACAACCACCTCCGGCCGTAATAACGGCCTTGATACGCCTGGGCATTGAGTTAAACAGAGCGTGGATGGTGTGTACAGCTGCCCATGCAGCTTCAACACGATACCACAGTTCATCAAGAGTAGTGACTGGCGTATTGTGACGAGCCAGTTGCTCGGCCACCGTTGCCCAGACGTTTTCAATTGGCGAGAGATCTGGAGAATGTGCTGGCCAGGGCAGCAGTAGAACATTTTCTGTATCCAGAAAGGCCCGTACAGGACCTGCAACACGCGGTCGTGCATTGTCCTGCTGAAATGTAGGTTTTCGCAGGGATCAAATGAAGGGTAGAACCACGGGCCGTAACACATCTGAAATGTGCCGTCGATGCGAACAAGAGGTGACCGAGACGTGAAACCAATGGCACCCATACCATCACGCCGGGTGATACGCCAGTATGGCGATGACTTATACAAGCTTCCGATGTGCGTACACCGCAATGTCGCCAAACACGGTTGCGACCATCATGATGCTGTGAACAGAACCTGCATTCATCCGAAAAAATGACGTTTTGCCATTCGCGCAACCAGGTTCGTCGTTGAGTACACCATCGCAAGCGCTCTTGTCTGTGATGCAGCGTCAAGGGTAACCGCAGCCATGGTCTCCGAGCTGATAGTCCATGCTGCTGCAAACGTTGTCGAACTGTTCATGCGGTTGGTTGTTGTATTGCAAACGTCTCCATCTGTTGACTCAGGGATCGAGACGTGGCTGCACGATCCGTTACAGCCATGCGGATAAGATGGCTGTCATCTCGACTGCTAGTGATACGAGGCCATTGGGATCCAGCACGGCGTTCCGTATTACCCTCCTGAACCCACCGATTCCATATTCTGCTAACAGTTATTGGATCTCGACCAACGCGAGCAGCAATGTCTCGATACGATGAACTGCAATCGCGATAGGCTACAATCCGACCTTTATTAATATCGGAAACGTGATGGTACGCATTTCTCCTCCTTACACGAGGCATCACAACAACATTTCATCAGTCAACGCCGTTCAACTGCTGTATGTGTATGAGAAATCGGTTGGAAACTTTCCTCATGTCAGCACGTTGTAGGTGCCGCCACCGGCGCTAACCTTGTGTTAATGCTCTGAAAAGCTAATCACTTGCACATCACAGCATCTTCTTCTTGTGGTTAAATTTCGCGTCTGTAGCACGTCATATTCGTGGTGTAGCAATGTTGATGGCCAGTAGTGTAGAAATGATTAAATTATGTGAACACTGACCTCACTGGGGTGCTTCTGGTTACTAAATAATTCCAACGAACCACAGTATAACTTCAGTTACAGCTAGAAGACACGAAAACATTTTCATAAACGCATGTTCCCAACACGTACTAGAACCATCAAAATACTTAGTTGACGGTTGTTTCAACCTCTGTAAACGCAGTAAATCAGAGGAGGCAATGAACAGCTACAAACAATGTGAAATATATTATTTGGAGCCCGGTAAAAGCAAATATAAGCAAAAGAAACAGCTAGTAACGTAGGTTTCATGATTTTTGAATTGAGATTAGTCAGGCAAGTTCCCTAAAAGAGTGTATTCATAAAATTAAAAAAAAAAACGCCCTCAAGGCAGTAAAATCAATTCTAAGTGCCAAGTCAGTGCAAATAATTTCTTATAATTTACGAACTGGACCCAAACCCGATGGACAGATACAACAGCTACAAAAAATTTTACCGATGTCAACCTGGACGACCAGTAAACTCCTTCAGAAAACACAGGGGTTAGCTCAAGCGTAAAATACACTGCATAATGAACCATACAGCATTGCGCATAACTCCGCATTTCTACACACTACAGTGTTCGCTCAGCAAGGCCAACAGCTCAGACATTACACTCCGCCCATGATGTCTATAGATACGTAATACCAGACAGATTACCAATGCTGTCTTCCAGCAAATCCGAGTGTCCTGTTTGTCAGTCACGTAAACTGACAGATTAGCAACACACGATCCTCTCAGAGTGATATTAAATTCTGGCAGTTTCTTACAGCGACCCTTGGACAGCCATCTTTCAGCTACTAGCCTTAAACCATTGAGAACGAGCTGACACTCACCGCTGTAGAGTCGGCTTGGAACAGACGGCGCATGCCCTCTGGCGAAACGCTAAGGAGACGGTTGCTTGGGTAGTGAGGCAAGGAGGTAAAATCACGCTTTCGATACATATCCAAGCGGGCTAGGCTCAGAAATAAATGAAAGTTGTTGCGGCTTTCGTACCCAGCTGTTGGCTTTTGTGTCAGGTTCATCGGTCGACGTTTCTTTGACGATCGACAAACAGACTTCGGCTGAGGAATCTGAGACATAGGACGAAAGTCAAGTCTCCTATAAAAGAAACATTGAAGAGTGAGATTAAACTTCAGAGTGTAACAATGTTAACGATGAGATTCGCTGACGATATTGCTACCTTCAGTATAAGTGAAGGAGAACTTCATGACTTGTTGAACATTATGGTCTTACCAAAACAGAATAGGGATTCACAGTAAACCAAAGAAGGACAAAAGTAACAACGAGTATCAGAAATGAGATTAACGGGAAACTTAAATCAGTAATTGGTAACCACGAAGTGGACGGAGTGAAGCAGTAGCACATGAAACAAGGGGGACAAAAAAAGCAGACTAGCACATGAAAAGAGAGCATTGCTGCCCCAAAGAAA
This sequence comes from Schistocerca serialis cubense, assembly GCF_023864345.2. Taxonomy (NCBI): domain Eukaryota; kingdom Metazoa; phylum Arthropoda; class Insecta; order Orthoptera; family Acrididae; genus Schistocerca; species Schistocerca serialis. The sequence goes on from NC_064641.1 coordinate 174,262,572, forward strand.
CCTACCAGTAATAAACATCGATTTGAGGAAGAATTTCTGAGAAAGTAAGTCCGGATCACAACATTGTATGGAATGGAAAAATGGGCTGTGCGAAAACTGGAAAAGAAGAGAAGCAAAGTGTTTGTGGGGTGGTGGTATAAAAGGATGTCGAAAATTAGGTTCTTCGCAAAACCGGCGAAGACAGGAACACATGGAAAATATTGACGTGAAGAAGGGACCGGATGCTGGTATGGGTTAAGACATCAGGGAATAACTTCCATGCTGCTAGAGGCAGACACTTTTTTTTTTTTTTTTTTAGACCCGCGTTTCTGGCCAATCTGATTTAGATTTTCCCCGTGATTTCCCTAAATCGCTTCAGGCAAACGTCGGGATGGTTCCTTTGAAAGACCTCAGCCGACTTTCTTTCTCATCCTCACCTAATCCGACGGGACCGATGACCTCGCTGTTTGGTTCCCTCCCCCACATCAACCAACCAACCAGTGACTATTTTTTTAGTCATCAGTCTTCTGATTGGTTTGTTGCGCCCCGCCACGAATTCCTCTACTGTGGCAAGCTTTTTCCCTCAGGGTAGCAATTGCAACATACGTCCTCTATTTGCTGGATGTATTCCAGTCTCTGCCGTCCTCTACTGTTTTTAATCTCTACAGCTCCCAATAGTACTATGGATATTTTAAGGAGGTTGAAACGGAAAATGTAAACATTTATTTAAAAAATCATTACAGCTATATTTATGAATGCACAAATCTAAAATTTTTCTTGTGTGAAGCAAAATAGCTGATTTAACGGAAAAATTTAATGAAACAAACAGGATTAATATTTTGCCAGAAATTTGAATTTTTCATTGTTTTATTGTCTTTTTTAACAAAAAGCCATAACTCAAATTCTGATTCTGCAATTAATCTGAAAATGTTATTGTAGGGTCCCAAGAAGATTATAAGACCAATGAACTTAAGTTAAAATTTATGGTAGAAATTGTATCATTAACAGATTTTTTATTTTGCACATCCAAAATTAACTTTTTTTCTGCGTACAGTCGTCTAAAAATCAGAATGTAATCGCAGGATCTCGTATCTTTTAGTTACAGGGAGACAGCAACACGTTGCGAACAGTTCCTGAAAAGTTCAAAGCATTAGCGCATATAAATTTTCAAAAAATGCTTCTAATAACGTAAAAAATATGGAACAGAGAAAATGAGGTTCAAAAATTTTCTTCTCATACGTCTACATGTAATAAGTTTACTTCAGTTTTAAAATCCTCCATATGATACTCCTCGTCCTCCAGGGTTCTCTTCTCTCCTTTTCGAATCTGCCTGGCCCGTATTTGCAGGTAAGGGATCTGTTGGGCTTCTTGATCCTGCTCTCGTCGATGGTGTGAAATGCTTTTGTTGTAAACACACCTGGTTGGTACAGACCAACTCTCTTCAGCACTTCAATTCTGCCATTATTTCTGTTACTGTAACATAAAACTGCATCATAGACACCTATTTCGAGTACTTCAAGTACACAGAATGTCCTTTTTGATCATCTAATTCTAATTAAATTATTGAGGCTTTCTTTTGCATTTTGTGTCTTTGTGTTCACAATAAACCTGAATGTGGACTTAATTGCGTTCATAACAAGTTCTGGTAATGTGTGTTTATGTGAATGCGTCTCATTTCTCTTGTTGAACTTACGCAAATTGTCTTTCGGACACAGATTCTGCAGTGGTGTTTAGTCAGTGGATAGTCTGTGGAAAAAAAGTGTCTCATTGAATCTAAATTATGCGTATTTTTCCTGATAGCTCTCCCATAAGATAACTGAAGAGAATCAATTTCTTTCAGAGTAAGCCTGCCTTTTCCTCCTAGTGGTTTTCCATCCTCAGATACTTCACCTTTCTTCTCTTTCAGCAAGCGACGAAGCCTACCACGAAGCCTCTTTTCGATGCGACCAACACATTCCAACTTTTCTGTTGTATTGTAAGGATTTTTATCTCTTACAGCTTTGAACGCAGAGGAGTCCCCGTCACCAAGGTATTCAGTATATCTAACACCATATTGGTCCTCAGATCTGGAGAACATCCTCACAACTACAGCAGCCTCCATGCCCCCACTTGAGCCACTATAATTTTTAGAGCATGCTACTGCATCCTTTCCTTGCCACAGCTCTCAGTGTCCTCATTCTTTGACATTTTCCTGGTTACACACTGGTGGAAGTTTTTAGACATAGTTTCTACAACTAAAACTTTACCTGAGTCAATACCAATAACAGATGCAACTCCTTACTGAGATGTATTACCCCTTTTCATCCAGGTTGCATCTGCAGACACACACGGGTCAGTAACATTTGTAGGAGATTCACTGTCATGAAAATATACCCCAGTATCTACTTCTTTTTGGTTTATTTCCAACGGTTCCTCCACTGCTTTCTTCACAGAAACTTTGGCAGTATTTTTTCAAACATTGCACAAGGTGGAGACATGTTAGGAAAACTAAGAATTCTAAGAATACTAAAACCCAGCCACAGCCTATACAGCAAACTGACCACTGAGGAAAACTTCCGTATACAGAAGGCAATAGCAGAAGGAAAACAGGTCTTAAACGAGTACACTACATTCTGTAAAGGCACACATTAAAGGAACTTTACAAATAAAAACAGAAAGCACAAACAGATCAAGTCTAAACACACACACATACGAAAAATACACTAAAATCTGCAAAGACGCGCCATTTACACACAAAAATAATACCATATGAAAGACAACACACACAGCTAAGAAGCGCACAGAAAACACACACACAAAGATAAAATGCAAACAGAATTTAAATTTGGCGCCGAGCTCTCTGGTGAACAAATGACCATCGACTGGGCTGGGACACATAACAAACCACAATCACTCTGTGTTCTGGTGAAGTGAAAAGTGTTTTACTACTTTATTTGTGGAAAATACTCGTTATAGTTACGTGTGCATCACAACACCTCAGCATGATGCGGAGAATGGAAGTGCTTGCCTCACGAAAACGTAAGTAAAAAAGAATATAGGTGCGAAAACATCGCGCCATACTAAATTACATTCTAGAAGGTAGGTTAACCCCCAGCAAAAATTTTCTCAACAATATCGTTTGGTTGCAGATGACAAGCTAACTGTAGTAATTAACACACAAGTGATCCAGAAAATTCATGCACACCAAATGTAAAAGTATTTACAAAATGAAACGACCTGGTGTTTGAACTAAAAATGCACATAATTTTATAATCATTTAACAAAAATGTTAACATTGCAGAACAAATAAAAACGAAAACGTACTGATGATGGCACAGTGGTGCCGAAACATGTTTGGGTACCAAGAAAAACGGTGTTTTGCATAACTCGCGCACCTCACATCCAACAGTAGCAGACTTCTCTTTGGCAGGAATGCTCTTTCTGCCAGCACTAGTCTGCTTTTGATGTCCGCCTTGCTCCGTCCGTCATTGGCTTTATGGCCGCTTAGGTATCAGAATTCGTTGGCTCCAACTGCTTAGTGATCACGAATTATGACGTTTAGTGTTCTCTCAGTCCGCATTCTGTACTCATCAGAGGGTTCATTTCATTCACTAGGTCATGTAATTCTTCACTTTCACTGAGGATAGCAACGTCATCAACGAATTTTAACATTGATATCGTTTCACGTTTAATTTTAATCCCACTGCGGAATCTTTCTTTTATTTCCGTCATTCCTTTTTCGCCGTATGCCATGAACAGCAGGTGCTAAAGACTACATCCCCATCTGACACCTGCCCGCATCTCGTGGTCGTGCGGTAGCGTTCTCGCTTCCCACGCCCGGGTTCCCGGGTTCGATTCCCGGCGGGGGTCAGGGATTTTCTCTGCCTCGTGATGGCTGGGTGTTGTGTGCTGTCCTTAGGTTAGTTAGATGTAAGTAGTTCTAAGTTCTAGGGGACTTATGACCACAGCAGTTGAGTCCCATAGTGCTCAGAGCCATTTGAACCATTTGAAGCCATCTGACTCCCTTTTTAATCCGTGCACTTCTTTCTTGGTCTTCCACTCTTATTCGTTCCTCTTGGTTCTTGTACATAAAATTAGCCATCTTTTCCTATAGCTTACTCCTATTTTTCTTTTTTTTCGAACTCCTTTCGCCATTTTGAGCTACCGAACGCCTTTTTCAGGTCGACAAGTCCTATGAACGTGTTTTGATTTTTCTTCAGTCTTGTTTCCATTATCAACCGCCAGTCGGGTGCCTTTACCTTTCGTAAGGCCAAACTGATCGTCACTTAACAGTAATCATCTTTCTGTATATTACCTATGTGAGCAACTTGGATGCATGAGCCGTTAAGCTGATTGTGCGATAATACTCGCAGTTGTTTGCTCTTGCAATCTTCGGAATTGTTTGGATGATATTTTTCGAGAAGTCTGATGGTATATCAACAGTCTCATACATTCTACACACCAATGTGGGTAGTCGTTTTTTTTCACTTCCGCCAATGATTTTAGAAATTTCGATGGAATGTTATCTATCCGTTCTGCCTTATTTGATCTCAAACCTTCCAAAGCTCTTTTATATTCTGATTATAATACTGGAATCCCGATCTTTCCCCATGTCGACTCCTGTTTCTTGTTCTAACACCTTATCTGACAAGTCCTCCCACTCACAGAAGCCTTCAGTGTTCTCTTTCCACCTATCCTCTCTCTTCCCCGCATTTAACAGTGAAATTCCCATTGCACTGTTAACGTTAGCTCCACTGCTTTTCATTTCAACATTTCAACGAAGTTTCTTTTGGTTTTTCTATACGCTTCCGACTATCATTTCTTTCGAATTAATCATATTTTTCATGCAACCATTTCACCTCAACTGCCCTGCGCTTCCTATTTATTTCATTCTCAAGTGACTTGTATTTCTACATTCCTGAATTTCCCTGAACGCTTATTTGCTTCTTTCTATCGTCGATAAACTGAAGTATTTCTTCCGTTATTCATAGTTTGTTCACAGTTACCTTCCTCGTACCTAACATTTTCTTGCCCTTTTAGAGAGGTCCATTTCTTTTCACTGAACTGACTACTGAGCTATTCTTTAGCGCAGTATCTCTAGCCTCAGAGAACTTTAAGCGTATCTCTTCATTTCTCAGTATTTCCGTATCCGATTTCTTCGTGCATTGATTCTTCCAGACTAGTCTCTCAAAATTCAGCCTACTGTTTATCCTTACCAAATTGTGATCTGAGTCTATATACAGGGTACGCCTTACAATCCAATATCTGATTTCGGAATATCTGCCTAATCACGATGTAATATAACTGGAATATTCCGGTGCCCGCTAGCCTTTTGCAAGTATACCTTCTCCTCTTGTGATTCTTGAATAGAGTCTTCGCTATTACTAGCTGAAATTTATTGTAGAACTCAGTTAACTTTTCTCCTGTCCCAATCCTACTTGCAAGCCCACATTCTCCCGTAACCCTCTCTTCTACTCCTTCGCCTACAACCACATTAAAGACCCCAATGACTATTAGATTGTCACCTCCATTAACGCACTGATTTCGTTCTGTATCCTCATATACTTTCTCAATCTTATCGTCTTCTGCTTCACACAACATAGAGAAGAAGAACATAAGAAGGAAGATAAGCTGAGGTCTGTTCTTTTAAATAGTGTAAAACGTAGTCATAAGTAGTCAAAGTAAAAATACAACGTAAAATTTACTAAATGGAATTCTGGTGTACGGACTTTTATTTATACCTAAATAACCAACTATGAATGTTTTAAGTTTTGTGTCCGCAGCAGTCCAGACTGTGCTTTGTTTGCCACCATTACGTGAGCGCATGGAGCTGCAATTTTAACTGCAGAAATAATGTGACACTAATTCTTTCGATCGATATTACAATATTTGAACTCCGAGGACAAGAACCCACAGGAATTTATTATTTTTCTAATGTAAAAGTGAAGATAACATTCAGTAGAACAATCTTAGACTTTACGTAATGAAATAATTTTATGGCTGGTGCGTAAGATTAATTTTTCCGAAAGTAATTCATCAGTGACTTTAAACAGAAATATTTACGACACCAGTGTGGTTGGGGTAGAGGTGGTGGTGTGATATATTAGTTATTTGGTGCATACATTTTAATGTCAAGTATGGAATTATTGAAACTCGCTATGGTCGGGCTCAGCAGCACATAAATAAGAATTATCAGAATTTAGTTATTTCTTCCAAATAATACTGTTATTCTTGCTGCCTCATTTTCACATGTTTTACAATGAAACTTACACACCACAACAACAACATGAAATAGAACTCCAAAGTACCCATTACAACATTCATCACACATTTGATGGCACTAGACTGTCGCCCACGTAATCTGTGACACTCGTCTTTGGTGATTCTCCCGGCGGATCCAACGAAATTTCGTCTGCATTATTTTTCATGCTCTGGACCACTTCCACTGGCAGAATAATGTACTTTCCTGATTCTTAGGACTATAACTATCTCGTTATCATCCATTTTTTGCTCACAGATTATGCTGACGCGTAATTTAATTTTAATACTTACATCTTACTTCTTTTTACTTGTAATTTGCGTGCCCTTCTTAGCTATGGCTTTGCCTGAATATTGTTTTAATACTGTCGTCCTAAGCTGTGCTGCTTGGAAGTAGGACTGCTGACATTTTTTGATATCGGGAATCCGATTTATCGATGTTTAAAGAAAATTGTCTTCGGCCCTCGATATATCGAAAAAAATGATCGGTATATCGATGAAAAGCATATCGAAATACTGGCCATAAAAATATCGGCTGCACAGTGTAAATATACTATCAGTTTTAGAGCTGGATATGTAGATATTGATTTATTAGTAGATATTATGTACATGAACAAGGTAGCAGTCTGCTTCCCCTTAGAGCAAGAACTGGAAGGAAAACGATGCACGTTCGCACTTGTCGATAACCACTGTGCTAACAGTGGTAACTGCGTGTAAGTGGCACAATGAAAGGTGTCCGATTAGGCAGTCGTTATGTTTCGTCACGCTTGGAAGTTGTCTGGAACACTTCCCTTTTTCTCCCATCTCTGCAAACGTCAGAACGTCAGCTACCTAGCAGTTGTAGTGTCAAAATTGCGTGGTGAAACTGTACGTTGCAGTTCCTGGTGGGAGCGCCGATTACCTCAGCATTCCACCCCCGCCACCCCCCCACCCCCACCCCCGCACGTCACTGTTCACCTCAAAGACCAATCTTGATCTTGCCGTTTCGATTTTTGTTCATCGGTTTCAGCAACTGATTTTTGAAGAATGCCGGTGTGAAGAAATAGCACACCAGTTGTGTTAAAAATTGTTTTTTAACGTAACTAGTGTGCTGTATCTTCACACCAGATATCTTGTAATTCCATTCACACCGCCACCCCCCAGTGCAATCGGACTTCTTCTTTGTACCGTCTATACTTGTTTCACACAGTCAAAAAGAAAGACTGGACGCGATGAAAGCTCAAAAAGTAGTGGAAGTAAAATTATGTTGTGCTACAATTTCGAAAGAACAACTTCAAATATTTACAGAAAATTGCGGAAAAATGTAATACAAAACAAAAAAATCACACTCAAAAACCTTAAAGCAAGTGCTGAAGACTCCATTACAGCAGAACTATTGAAGTGGTCAGAACCAAAAATCATAAAGGATCTGCAACTGCTTCTGAGAACATTCTGAAAACTGAAAAGATTCCATTTGAATGGAAAACAGCATTAATCCATCCACTACATAAAAAGGGAGCCAAACACTTCTTCCAGTGGCATACAAAATATCAAAAATTCTCCTGAACAGGGTGCCTGTACAGAACAAATGTTTGACTTAAAGTCAATAATTCGCCATATAATGTTAACCAGCAAACCAATAATAGTGTCATTTATTGATTTCAAAAAATCATTTGATTGTATAGACAGACAAACAAGAGATAAAGTCATTAAAGAAATTGGTGTTAAATCAAAATTAGCAAATATAATTCATGAAACACTAACAGGTATAATATCTAAAGTAAAATTTATGGGAGAAGTATCTCAGCTATTTGAAGTAAAAACTGGTGTTAGACAAGGTGATGGCTTATCACCTTTACTGTTTAATTGTGTTCTAGAAAAAATTTTAAGGATCTGGAATTCGGAGCTAAAAAATCACAAAATTGAACGAATACCTCTGGGAAGGAAAACAATGGAATTAAGGTAAACTGCTTGGCTTTTGCGGATGATTTTGCAATACTGTCAGGAAACCTGACAGAAGCATTTGTGCAAATAAACCTTCTGGAAAAAATAGCAAACAGAACTGGTCTCAAAATTTCAGCTGAAAAACAAAATTCATGACAAATATAAAAATGCGCCAAAATTTATAGAGACACAAATAGGTAACATAGAGCGAGTAAATACATTTAAATATCTTGGAGAGACTATACAACAGAGTGGACTAGAAGAATCTGCAGTAGATGTAAGAACAACGATAGTTCAGGTATACTTGCAAGCTGAAGATGAACAGATAGAGAAAGTGTATGAGGATATTGAAAGGGTAATGCAGTATATAAAGGGGGACGAAAATCTAATAGTCATGGGCGACTGGAATGCAGTTGTAGGGGAAGGAGTAGAAGAAAAGGTTACAGGAGAATATGGGCTTGGTACAAGGAATGAAAGAGGAGAAAGACTAATTGAGTTCTGTAACAAGTTTCAGCTAGTAACAGCGAATACCCTGTTCAAGAATCACAAGAGGAGGAGGTATACTTGGAAAAGGCCGGGAGATACGGGAAGATTTCAATTAGATTACATCATGGTCAGACAGAGATTCCGAAATCAGATACTGGATTGTAAGGCGTACACAGGAGCAGATATAGACTCAGATCACAATATAGTAGTGATGAAGAGTAGGCTGAAGTTCAAGACATTAGTCAGGAAGAATCAATACGCAAAGAAGTGAGATACGGAAGTACTAAGGAATGACGAGATACGTTTGAAGTTCTCTAACGCTATAGATACAGCAATAAGGAATAGCGCAGTAGGCAATACAGTTGAAGAAGAATGGACATCTCTAAAAAGGGCCATCACAGAAGTTGGGAAGGAAACCATAGGTACAAAGAAGGTAGCTGCGAAGAAACCATGGGTAACAGAAGAAATACTTCAGTTGATTTATGAAAGGAGGAAGTACAAACATGTTCCGGGAAAATCAGGAATACAGAAATACAAGTCGCTGAGGAATGAAATAAATAGGTAGTCCAGGGAAGCTAAGACGAAATGGCTGCAGGATAAATGTGAAGACATCGAAAAAGATATGATTGTCGGAAGGACAGACTCAGCATGCAGGAAAGTCAAAACAACCTTTGGTGACATTAAAAGCAACGGTGATAACATTAAGAGTGCAACGGGAATTCCACTGTTAAATGCAGAGGAGAGAGCAGATAGGTGGAAAGAATACTTTGAAAGCCTCTATGAGGATGAAGATTTGTCTGATGTGATAGAAGAAGAAACAGGAGTCGATTTAGAAGAGATAGGGGATCCAGTATTAGATTCGGAATTTAAAAGAGCGTTGGAGGACTTACGGTCAAATAAGGCAGAAGGGATGGATAACATTCCATCAGAATTTCTAAAATCATTGGGAGAAGTGGCAACAAAACGACTATTCACGTTGGTGTGTAGAATATATGAGTCTGGCGATATACCATCCGACTTTCGGAAAAGCATCATCCACAAAATTCCGAAGACGGCAAGAGCTGACAAGTGCGAGAATTATCTCACAATCAGCTTAACAGCTCATTCATCGAAGCTGCTTACAAGAATAATATACAGAAGAATGGAAAAGAAAATTGAGAATGCGCTAGGTGACGATCAGTTTGGCTTTAGGAAAAGTAAAGGGACGAGAGAGGCAATTGTGACGTTATGGCTGATAATGGAAGCAAGGCTAAAGAAAAATCAAGACACTTTCACAGGATTTGTCGACCTGGAAAAAGCGTTCGACAATATAAAATAGTGCAAGCTGTTCGAGATTCTGAAAAAAGTAGGGGTAAGCTATAGGGAGAGACGGGTCATATACAATATGTACAACAACCAAGAGGGAATAATAAGAGTGGACGATCAAGAACGAAGTGCTCGTATTAAGAAGGGTGTAAGACAAGGCTGTAGCCTTTCGCCCCTACTCTTCAATCTGTACATCGAGGAAGCAATGATGGAAATAAAAGAAAGGTTCAGGAGTGGAATTAAAATACAAGGTGAAAGGATATCAATGATACGATTCGCTGATGACATTGCTATCCTGAGTGAAAGTGAAGAAGAATTAAATGATCTGCTGAACGGAATGAACAGTCTAATGAGTACACAGTATGGTTTGAGAGTAAATCGGAGAAAGACGAAGGTAATGAGAAGTAGTAGAAATGAGAACAGCGACAAACTTAACATCAGGATTGATTGTCACGAAGTCAATGAAGTTAAGGAATTCTGCTACCTAGGCAGTAAAATAACCAATGACGGACGGAGCAAGGAGGACATCAAAAGCAGACTCGCTATGGCAAAAAAGGCATTTCTGGCCAAGAGAAGTCTACTAATATCAAATACCGGCCTTAATTTGAGGAAGAAATTTCTGTGGATGTACGTCTGGAGTACAGCATTGTATGGTAGTGAAACATGGACTGTGGGAAAACCGGAACAGAAGAGAATCGAAGCATTTGAGATGTGCTGCTATAGACGAATGTTGAAAATTGGGTGGACTGATAAGGTAAGGAATGAGGAGGTTCTACGCAGAATCGGAGAGGAAAGGAATATGTGGAAAACGCTGATAAGGAGAAGGGACAGGATGATAGGACATCTGCTAAGACATGAGGGAATGACTTCCATGGTACTAGAGGGAGCTGTAGAGGGCAAAAACTGTAGAGGAAGACAGAGATTGGAATACGTCAAGCAAATAATTGAGGACGTAGGTTGCAAGTGCTACTCTGAGATGAAGAGGTTAGCACAGGAAAGCAATTCGTGGCGGGCCGCATCAAACCAGTCAGTAGACTGATGACAAAAAAAAAAAAAAAAAATCGAAGAATTAATAAAATGGAAAGAACATATGATTTGACCAAAAATATTTACAACAAGAAATGTATATCTAGAAAAACAAAACTAAAACACCACACCACAGTGGTACGACCAGAATGTTTATATGGATCTGAACGCCTAACGATGAACTATAAGATGAACAGACTAGAGGTACTGGAAAGAAGGATTATTAGAAAAATAATGGGCGCAACAGAAACAGCAGATGGTTGGAAAATAAGAAGTAATGAGGAGATCTACAAAAAATAGAGAAAATATCTGAAGTAATCGCCAAACGAAGATTAACCTTTTTCGCACACCTCTACCGAATGGATGGAAATGGACTAACAAAATAAATACTGCTATATTTCTGGAAGAAGAATTCGACAGTAGTATGGATTACAGAAGTAAGGAAAGATCTAGAAAGAAACAACATCAAAGAATCAGAAATAATAGAAAGGAACTGTTTTAAAAATAAAATACTAAATTTGGAAGGCTTTCAAAGCAGAACAAATAACAAATCGGGAACAACATGGACAGAGGAAGGGAAGAGACTTCACGGGGAGAAAATGAGGGAATACTGGGAAAATAGAAACAAGAACACAGGGAGAAGAGGAACAGAAGTTGTTAACGTGATCCTAGTTGGTCAATACGATTGTAAAAAATAAATAAATAAATAAATCGGCGCTCCATATTGCAATTTTGAAATCGATACATCGATATGTAGGTGGAAATTGGTCGGCCGTTTATATCGACAGTTTTTGGAGGAAATATCGATAAATCGATATATTACCAATATCTCTACGTGGCAGTAATTTTAACGTTAGATGAGACGGCTTCACCGTTTTTGGTTGGACTTGCCGTGCCGTGTGCCACGCTGTGCTGGCGTGCCGTGATGCCCTGCTGCGAGGACAGGTCGCCGTTCGCCACACGTTACGTGTCGCCTTGCTCGCTGCCGCTGCCTCTACCGCGCTGGCTGGGCCAGCTACCCACTAGCTGCGCGCTGCCGCTGCATCCACTGTGTCGGCGGTTCGCTCGCCACTGTCGTGCTGCTTGATGTCGTTCTGCGGAGCCAATTCCTGCGCTCTTTTATCTTCTGTTCTTGATGTCAGTTTATTTACTCATCACTGACCATGACGCGCTCGTTTACACCGTTTTTGACCGAACACCTCACTCTCACTTTTCGAGACGTAAATTGTTCCAAAAAGTTTTTTTCTGTTCACTTTATGCTCTGTTACAGTCGGTATCCATCCATTCTACCCCTATTTATTCATTCATTCCCACCAGTGATCCCATGTTCAGCAGTCCCTTGCGTGAGGGAGCCCGGTTACAGAACCTTTTGGTTAGAGATTGTCAGAATTCGGCGAGATTTCTGGTGGAGACAACCACGTCCGTCGTATATCTCTGTAGATACCTGAAATACACTGACCTGCCTCCTTCAGATGATGATGTCGCCTCTATAGAGTAGAAGGACTCGCCCTGTATTCAGCAGACTCAGGGTTTCGATGAATGGCTGCAGCGGTGTAGAATGATGAGAAGTCTGATAGAAGCTAGTGGTCGACTAATAGCGCGCACGTTTTTTGAAGGGATGCAACTTTTAATTCTAGTCATTTTCTTTGCGGTGGTTTAAAAAACACGTTTACACAGTCATTTATTATCCATCTTATAGTTATTATCCATCTTACAGTTACTTTCACAGTCATACATGCTTTCCCTCGTCTGTAAACAAAACTAGTGCAGAAAATTTGTTGTGTTTTACTCAGTAGAAACAAGTTTGGAAACTACACTGGGCATGGGGAATCATTTAGTTGCAGTGACTGCTCGATCTGTGGATAACACTTCTGAAATTTTTATTCGTGTTAGATTTTAGAAGCATTTTAAAGGCTTGTGCTCGGAGCTTGTGCAACGCACAGATAGCTGGTGGCACAATTGTCACCAATCGCTTGCAAGACATTCTCTTCTACATCAGGTGTTCTGAGATACCTCCATGTCCAGTATTTTACGTTACAAGAGAGAAGGATCCAGTTTCCGGTAGAGGTCTACGTACACACACCGATGAGCCAAAATATTATTATCACCTGCTTAGTAGATTGCTTGTCTGTCTTTAGAACGAAATACATCACTGATTCTGCATATCAGGGATCCGAAAGTTTGTTGGTAGGTTTGTGGAGGTATGTGGCATTAGACGTCTACTCACAGGTCATGTAATTCGCGTAAATAACGGGTCGCTGATTTGCGTACGCGGTGATGGCGCCCAGTAGTTATCCAGATGTGTTCCTTAGGATTTGTTTCGGGTGAATTTTGTCGTCGAGACATCAGTGTGAGTGACTATATTGCTCCTCAGACCACTGAAACACGGTTCTGACTCCGAGACACGGACAACTGTACTGCTGAAAGATGCCATCGCCTTCGGAGAAAACAAGTACGGAGGGACGCAGGCGCTTCGCAGCAGTGAGCATGTCTTCGACTACTACCACAGGTTCCATGGAAATGCAGGAGAATGTCTCCCATAGCATAATACTGCTCGCACCAGCCTGCATTCATGGCACGCTGCACATTTCGAGCTGCCGTTCACCGCGATAATGCCGTTTGTGGGGACGATCATCGACCTAGTGTAGCAACAACATGATTCACTCAAAGAGCCTACACGTTTCAATTGATCGACGATCGAATCCCGATGGTGCCCTGTCCATTGCAGTCGTAATTGACGATGTCATTGGGTCAACATGTGAACACGTAGGGGTGGTCTGGTGCGAGACTCGATGTTCAACAACGTACTTGCTTGCTGTGCTTGCACCGATATTGTGCTCTTTCGGTTGAGATGCCACAGCTCACCATCTACCCTACTTCACAGAGCAAACAAGCCTCAGAACCCCACATTCCGTGAAAAGTCGTGGACGCCCACCCATTTAGCGCTTAGTGGTAGTTTCACTGTCCTTCTACCTCTTTCCGTAGATGCTCACGACAGTAGCACGTGGACATTCGACCAGCTTGCCCATTTTCGAGATACTCGTTCACAGGCTCTGCGTAATAATAATTTGCCCCTTGTCAAAGTCGCTTAACGGATTTCCTCATTTGCAGCCCATACCATCGCTAGGATGATCCCCCGTCCGTGTCAGTTCCGCTTACATACTTTCGTTACCGCGTCACGTGCCCGCAACGACACAGAGTGGCATCCAATGTCGCAGTGAGCAGCGGTCATAATTGTTTGGCTGATCAGTGTACAAAAGGTAAGTGATATTGCAGCCGTAGTTGCGCGAACTGCTTAGTATACGAGGGCTATTCGGAAAGTAAGGTCCGATCAGTCGCAAGATAGAATCCACAGTGAAAATCAAAAATGTTTTAATTGCTGCACCTTCAACCTACAAAGTCGCCGCTCGGATTTACAAGGAACCCTGTGAGTACGAGGTCGCAAATTGAATCTTCAGTAAGTTTCATTTGGAAGTATTGTCTCCAGAATGAGATTTTCACTCTGCAGCGGAGTGTGCGCTGATGTGAAACTTCCTGGCACATTAAAACTGTGTGCCGGACCGAGACTCGAACTCGGGACCTTTGCCTTTCTCGGGCAAGTGCTCTACCAACTGAGCTGCCCAAGCACGACTCATGCCCCGTCCTCACAGCTTTACTTCTGCCAGTATCTCGACTCCTACCTTCCAAACTTCACAGAAGCTCTCCTGCGAACCCTGTAGAACTAGCACTCCTGAAAGAAAGCATATTGCGGAGACATGGCTTAGCCACAGCTTGGGGGATGTTTCCAAAATGAGATTTTCACTCTGTAGCGGAGTGAGCGCTGATATGAAACTTCCTGGCATATCAAAACTGTTTGCCGGACCGAGACTCGAACTCGGGACCTTTGCCTTTCGCGGGCAAGTGTTCTACCAATCTGCGTCCGCAGCTCGTGGTCGTGCGGTAGCGTTCTCGCTTCCCGCGCCCGGGTTCCCGGATTCGATTCCCGGTGGGGTCGGGGATTTTCTCTGCCTCGTGATGACTGGGTGTTGTGTGATGTCCTTGGGTTAGTTCGGTTTAAGTAATTCTAAGTTCTAGGGGACTGATGACCATAGATGTTAAGTCCCATAGTGCTCAGAGCCATTTGAACCATTTGAACCAATCTGCCAGGAAGTTTCATATCAGATCAGCGTCCCCCTCGGCTCAGGCGCTACAGTGGAACAGTATGACACACGGTACACTATCAGGGGTGACAGTCCGTCGCCTTTACCACGGCATGTATTATGTGTGTGTCGTCCACTTCTCCCCTTACCTTCGACGAATTTTCGGATACGTGCTAGACGGTAATGGTGTATTGAACGACGCCACTGGGGACAGGAATGACATCAAATAGTGTTTCCGAACGAATCCAAGTTCTGTTTGTTTGAAAATGATGACCGCATTTTGTTTCACCGCAGACAGGGGCGGCGTCACAGTGACTGCATTTACACAAGACGTACAGCGCCAACTGAAAGCATTACGGTGTGGGGTACTATTGGATACAACCACAAATGACAGTTAGTTTGTAGCCAAGGCACTGTGACCAGTGTGACATATATGGATGACATCCTGTGACCTGCAGCCATTCCCTTTCTGCACTAACCCACAGACGCCATTTTTCAGCAAGACAATGCACGACCACATGTTGCTGCCTTCTTGGTGTCAAAGGAAGTCAGCCTTTTGACCTGGCCTCCCAGATCACCAGACTTATTGCCAATCGCAAATGTGAGGTATATGTTAAAACGACAAGTGCTATGCTGTGATCCAATACCAACTGCCACAGATGAACTTTGAAACGAAGTCAATGCAGCATGGATGGCTATACCACAGGACGCCATTCGCACCTAACTCACGTCGATGCCATCACCCATGGAACAAGTTATTTTTAGGCCCACAGAGGACCCTGTGCCTGCTACGCAACAGGACACATAATGAACTGATATGGCTGAAATGCTAATCATTTCAGCAGAACTTAGTCATCAGTGAGTATGAATGACCTATCTCTACTCGTTCAAGGTGTTTTGTTTTTTCTGAACGTGAGAATACAAAGACAAATAGTGGTAAGAAATCAAACGAAATGGAACCGGAAACCATGGGGTGCCTTTACAAAAATAATCAAAAATATTCCTGGACGACCATCGTAATTGCGCTTGTGGAGTTAGGGTGCCTTCTGCACAGAACTCTGCGTTAATGTGACGTAACGCTGTTAAGTTACAATAATAGAAATTCGGGTAATTAATGCCATTCTATTTGCGAGCAACGGTTTCATAAATTCCAAAATTTATGAGAATTTAATTTATTTCGAAATGTACTGTAGTAGTGAACTATAAGAGGAACTACAGCAGATGCAGTCATACAAAAAATCATACAGCACAACGATATTGGCATATCAGGGTATCCCGAATGCTATTCTCCTATATTTTAATGACACAATAGTAATATTACCCAATATATTAGGCAACACATAAGCAAGGCTTGTTCCTCTCTGAGTATGGACGCCCAAGTGGCTACATGTAACGGAATTATGCTGAATTAACGATTTCAGAACCAGATATATTATATATGGAATGCAACGGCGTCTACTGAAAGAAGAGCATCTCAGTGTGGTTTGCAGCTTCACGAAGCAGTTAACTGTTAAGATAGCCTCCATTCGGAGCAGCCAGGATAGCACATGGTAACGCTGTGGCGCCGTTGACATTACGCCAGATGTTCGCCCATTATGACGCTGTACGCCATAATGCACCCGAGGTACGTGATGTTCGCCTGTATAACAGTTCGTCACTGCATTGCGGACAAGGTGTTCGTCATTCCCAGCTGACGTAACATTTCATGGTCAACTGCTGGGTTTAATATACACCATTCTGCCAGCCTCTGAAGCCGTTTACATAAACAGGTGATACGAACGCTCTGACAGCGTCGCTCAGGTTAATCAAACTTTATCGCACAGTAATCTGCATTGCGTAACTCCATGCTTCGCTACACGAGGCGTATATGAAAAGGAAGGGCCGATTACTTACTTCTGAATGTTAAGAGGTTAAAACCAAACTTCATAGATTAAGAGCCGTCTATTGGTTCTTTACAAAGCCACTTCGCTAGACTGCAGCTCCCGTCAGATGTGAAATGCATACTGTAATTCGATTTTCTTGAGGAAAGGGATCTACAAATGCTCATATTCATCATGAAGTGTTCGTAGTTTGTGTTTACAGTGATGTTTGAAGTGAAGGCTGGAGAATGGTGTGGAGATTCTAAAACCAACAGTACAAATGTCCATTATGAAGAGCGGAGTGGCAGACTTGTTACTCAGTCGTATGAAATCATGCAATGAGTGCACCAAAAATTGCGGTCTGATAAAAGAATGGACGACTGGTGTTTCGGCTGGTTACTTCGTATTGAACGCACCAATATTTTCACCACTGCCACAGAAATCGTCGAGTATTGTAAATTTTGTCAAAATGTGCACCAAAAATATTTCCCGTCAAACCCAGAGAGAACGTGAAGCCGACGAGCGTTTTTGGATCGCTATCGACAAAACGAAAACTTGGCTTCACAAATTGTTACAGGTGACGAGAATCAAAACAATAGTCAACATAGTGCTACCATTGAGCGTTATCAAAATCAAGAGAGAGAGGTCTTAACAGATGGACGAACAAAATTCAAATGGCTCTAAGCACTACGGGACTTAACATCTGAGGACATCAGTCCCCTAGACTTAGAACTACATAAACCTATCGAAACGTCCCCTGAGAAAAATTATACATGACTGTGCTTAAACTGACACACAATATTTTTAGCGCAACGCAATCTGAATTTCAATAATCCCTACAAAAGAATGGCCCTAACTAACATTAACCTATACCTTTCACAAATCACTTACCTCACAAAAGTTTTTTGTGGGGAGCATGGGGGCTATGTAAGTAGGCTGTTTAGGTTTTTTTTTTTTGGTAACGCCACGTAGCGCTCTATATGAAAATCACTGACTGTGCTGTGTGCAGTCTGTGGCTGGTTTGCATTGTTGTTGGCTATTGTAGTGTTGGGCAGCTGGATGTTAACAGTGTGTAGCGTTGCGCAGTTGGAGGTGAGCCGCCAGCAGTGGTGGATGTGGGGAGAGAGATGGCGGAGTTTTGAGAGCGGATGATCTGGACGTGTGTCCATCAGAGACAGTAAATTTATAAGACTGGATGTCATGAACTAATATATATAAATATATATATAATTACTTTTGAACACTATTTAGGTAAATACATTGTTCTCTATCAAAATCTTTCATTTGCTAACTATGCCTATCAGTAGTTAGTGCCTTAAGTAGTTTGAATCTTTTATTTAGCTGGCAGTAGTGGCGCTCGCTGTATTGCAGTAGTTCGAGTAACGAAGATTTTTGTGAGGTAAGTGATTTGTGAAAGGTATAAGTTAATGCTAGTCAGGGCCATTTTTTGTAGGGATTATTGAAAGTCAGATTGCGTTGCGCTAAAATTATTGTGTGTCAGTTTAAGCACAGTCATGTACAATTTTTCTAAGGGGTTGTTTCATACGTCGACCCTTAGCCGAGGATACCTCACTGGAATCTTCTGATTTTTCTTCTTGTAGTTTGTGTAGTTAGTGTAGCTATTGTTTATTGCTAGCGCGTAATTATAGAGAGAATTTCCTTTGTAGTTGTAGTTTTTCATTGTTGTACAGTAAAACAGTTGTGGCATGCATGTAGATTTGCACCAAGTATTTCGCAGCTGCGCTTGCAACTAAATAAATATTATTTTCAGTGCTATGTTAATGTGTTTTCTTATTTTTGCTCTTCAAATTGTGCTTTTCTTGTTATCGTGTAAAATACGTGATAATTATGGCGTGTGAAAAACGTAGCACTAGGCTCCAAAATAAACTGAGAAATGATAGTGAAGACGAAAGCAGTGTGTTAGCGCCACCGTGTAATGAATTAACTAATGTTCAAAGTAGTAATTTGGTAATTGTGCATAGGGAAATGGAGCGGGCTGCAAATAATGGTGTAGACAGAGAAACAATTAGTGAACAGGGAAGCATTATCGATCGATCGGTCGGCAACAGCTCGCCTCAGGAATCCGAAATGACAGGACACAATCTTGCAAATACTGTGGATTCAGGTTTTGCGTTCTCACCGTTTTCTCAAATGAGAAATGAGTCAAGACATTTTCTGCTTTTCAAAATGTAAATTTGGCGGTTCAAATGCACTGCCGAATAGCACTGAGGGATATGTTTCAGACACCAAATGGAACAAAATCTTCAAAAGTTAGACACAATGGAAGAAAATCTTCAAAAGTTAGACACAATGGAACAAAATCAGAGACAAACACAGCAAAAGTTAGACACAATGGAACAAAATCAGAGACAAACACAGCAACAGCTTCAAAAGTTAGACTCAGTGGAACAAACGCTTGAACAAACAATATATTTACCTTAATAGTGTTTAAAAGTCATTATATATATATATATATATATATATATATATATATATATATATATATATATATATATATATATATATATATATATCAGTTCATGACATCCTGTCTTACAAATTTACTGTCTCTGATGGTCACACGTCCAGATCATCTGCTCTCAAAACTCCGCCATCTCTCTCCCCACATCCACCACTGCTGGCGGCTCACCTCCAACTGCGCAACGCTACGAGCTGTTAACAACCAGCTGCCCAACACTACAATAGCCAGCAACAATGTAAACCAGCCACAGACTGCACACAGCACAGCCAGTGATTTTCATACAGAGTGCTACGTGGTGTTACCAATAGAAAAACTTAAACAGCCTACTTACACTATCTAACCTAAGCACATCACATACATCCATGCCCGAGGCAGGATTCGAACCTGCGACCATAGCAGCAGCGCGGTTCCAGATTGAAACGCCTAGAACCGCTCGGTCACAGCAGCCGGCTATGTACGAACAGACAGACAGTTTGATAACAAATGACAAAAATTTGGTCAAGTTTTAGTAGGACTAGCGTACTATGCCTGGCAAACAGCAGCAGCAGATGCAATAACTTATAACTGAGCATGACAAAGATCAAACAGAAAAAATATTACAGTAAAGATAGCCATGTTTAATACTTACGTCACATCTTAACACTAGAGTGGTGCATCACGATAACTTACTCTACCAAACAAGTTACCAAATCGTTAAAAAAATTATGTAGACAATTCCTGTGAAAGGATATGTCTATTTGTGCTTCTTTTTTAAAAGAAAGTAGATCATAAAATTATTATTTAATGGATCTGTAGACAGAAAATATTTACGTTAGTACATCTATTAAATTTTATTTTAACTAATGCTGCAGCACAGCTAGAAACTAGATATCAAACAAAATGAGCAAATTTATTCATAAAGCAAGGCATGAAACGTCATTCACCAGCCATATGGCATTTCATAAGGCAGTAAAAAAATCTCTCAACTAGAAAGGCAGTAGTCATAATCAGGTGTATAGATGTAAAATATTTCTCATCATTTCATTAGGCATTTCAGTAAATATCATAAATTATGAGCTCCAAAGTGTAATCATATATTTTCATGTATGAGCGTGTCGTATTTTCAATGCTTTCTACAAAGAAAGGCACACACTAATGTTTTTTTCCAGGAAACTGTCGCACAGCTGGGTGCCCACAGTGCATCATGCCAAGGTCACTAACCTTCTTTACTGAAATATTTACAACAGTGGTTTCTGCTACAGTAACAGTCTCATACAAAAAATTTCACAGGTTGAAAATTTACGTTAGAAGTGTGTAGAAACAAAATCTCATATATAACAGTGTCAAAAAATTTCTACCATCACATACATTCACGCAGGTACACACATTTCATAGCTCTTAAAGTATGAGCATTGGTTTTCAACATCCTTTTCACAAACCAGAGTCCCTAACCTCTACACATTATTCATATACATATAAATATGTAATCATATTCCTCATATAGCTTCATCTAATTGATCATAAACATATCTCAACATCATAATACACATCGCTGTCGTAATAATATCATCATACCATATCAATCACATCTCAAAAGCATCACAGATTCTTTCAATAATTTCAAAACCTAAAATAAATTCTCTGCTCGTTTCAATAGTGTCATCTACCTCAAACGTTCTTCAAAAATCATGATCCCATACCAAATACGTCAATCAAAGCTCTCATAGTATCACAATGATTCCGAAAAAATATGGATAGTTCACAAAGTACAGACAAAATACAATTCTGTAGGTGTGAATTCACTGATAGAGTAAAAAAAAATGTTTGTCTCTCTTTTAAATAATCAGAAGGCTGTGTAATTCTGTGTTAGAGAAATATGGTACCGATGTGTAAAGTTGTATAAGCAAATACCATATTAGCTAGGTCACCTAGCGCTTGCCACACACTTAGTACACAAAGTAGGTGTGTACCCCCTGAGGATTAATGTAATTATATCCTCAGGTGTTACATATTACAGCAACGGAATGAAATATCTCACCGAAAACCTTCTTTGTATCTTTGTAATTCAAGAATCTGTCTAAAAATGTTCCAAGTACAAAAATTAATGACTCAAATGCGTTTCCCGTAGCACTAAACTGTGTGTCTTGCTGTAAGATAATTTCTGGCATCACTTAACGGTAAAAATGTGTCAAGTGTCGTAATTATCTTTGTCCATAAGCAAAGTCCTGTACAAGTCAATGTACTTACCTCATCATAAACAAAAGTGAAATGCTATGTATATAGACATCATAGTTATTACGCTCATTGCTGTGATCAAGAAAGTACTGTACAGTAATGTATTGTTGTGCTACAGAAAAGGCTGTCTCATTGTAACTATACCACAAAAGCTACTACTAAAACATGTTTTACTTTCCAGGAGAATACAGAAAAACTGTGCAGATATAAAACATACACAGCGCAAAAGCAATAATATAAATTGTGTCACTCATTAATAGCATCATGATATAATCGTGTAATCGTGTAGCTGTCAAACTAACCAAATACTAAGTCATCTGTAATCTCCCAGAATGTAGTCCAAATAAAGAATGTCTTTTCAAGTAAAGCAAAACGTTGCATTAAAGTCTCATTAGCAATATATGTTCTAAATACGTAAGCCTTATAATCGTTACGTAATCATGCAACTAACAAGGAAGAATGTACCCACAGTAACACTGTGTTGTCTGTTCACAATAATAATGCATTCGTAATTACTGTCTAAATAAGTTCCCTAGGTTGTTGCCTGGATAGTTAACTTCAAAATATTGTTGCATATTAACAGTTTCTAAGTGTGACAAAGTGTACTAGTAACGATTAATTCAGAAAGCAAATTGTCTCTCAATAAATGTGGTGTAATCCTTTACATTGCCTAGTATGCAGAGTTTCAACTTGAACAAAATTATCATGCAGTATACATCAGTAAAGAATACTGGAATTTTTCTCAAGGTTAGAGTATGTTATTTTTCTCACGCCATTTTTCTCAGAGCCATTTGAACCATTTTCAGTTTATTTGGACTTGTGTCGACGTCCGGTGAGCCAGCCAGTCTGTCGAGGTTTTTTAGGCGGTTTTCCATCTGCTTCGGCGAATGCGGGCTGGTTCCCCTTCTTCCGCCACAGCTACACTATGTCGGCGATTGCTGCGCATACAAGTTCTCCACGTACGCGTACACCATCATTACCCTACAACGCAAACATAGGGGTTACTCCACTCGTCTGGCGTGAGACGTTCCCTGAGGGGGGGAGGGGGTCCACCAGGGGCCGAACCGGCCAATAACCCTGAAAGAGTAGTTCGGTGTGGGGCGGCGGAGGGGTGAAGTGGACTGCGGTAGCCGTCGTGGGTTATGGACCACTGCGGCAGTGGCGGGGACGGAACCTCTTCGTCGTTTCTAGGCCCCCGGTTAACATACAATAGAACACCTACAAGGGCTAATTCATCATCAGTAAAGCTGTCCATACTGCAGTGTATCAACGTTAACGCACAACTAATAATGCTGATAAAAATGAGCGCGAAATAGAACCGAGGAGTACTGAATGCAGATCTTGGGGTGAAGAGTAAAGTGGATGTTACTGTTGCCAACAGCACGTACCGCGGGTGAATGGAACAAATGTTTCCAAATAAGATACACAGTGGATGCGTTTTCATTGGTGTGCAGATATTTTCGGTGCAATACAGATACATTCATGTTCAGAAAAAAAGAACACCTTGAAGGACTAGATATAGAACGTTCATACACAGGACATGTACTTTCGTATTTTCTGCAGAAATGGTTAGCGTCAGAACCGGCCCGTGGGTCCAAGGTCAATATCGACATCGCAACGCAACACTACCTACCGGTAAAACTTGCCTGCGGCTCTCATAGTCGCTATGAGCCGAAGGTAATTGATCGGCGTGACTTGACCAGGCGTGCAGGATACCTTGCAGAAGTATGCACGAACGGTACCATCAAATCACTGATTTCGAAAGAGGGCACAACATTGGCATGAGAGGATGTGGTACATCCATCCGGGAAATTGTTGCTCGTGAGGATGAAGTGTTTCGGCAGTGCGGCGTGTGCGTGCAGAATAGTTCAAGGAAGACCATAGAACATGACAACATGGGTCAGGTCGCACCTCGCAGACCATCCCTCGAAAAGATCGGTATCTCATCCGAATGGCAGTGCAGGACAGATCTGCGTCCCCCTCGGCTTAGGTGCAACAGTGGAACAGTGTGTCACATCGTACACTATCAGGGATGACAATCCGTCGCCTTTACCACGGCATGTATTACGTGTGTGTCGTCCACTCTCCCCTTACCTTCGACGAATTTGCACAAACGTGATAGACGGTAATGTTGTATGGAACGACGCCACTGGGGACAGGTATGACATCAGAGAGTTTTTTCGGACGAATCCAAGTCGTTTGTTTGAAAATGATGATCGCATTTTGGTTCACCGCAGACAGTGGGGAGCGGCATCACAGTGACTGCATTTACACAAGACGTACAGTGCCAACTCAAGGCCTTATGGTGTGGGGTGCTATTGCGTACAACGACAAATCACAGTTAGTTTGTATCCAGGGCACTGTGACCAGTGTGGCATACGGGGTGTTCAAAAAGTCTCTCCGCAGTGCCGTATGATTGTTAGTCACGAGTGCCGTATGCCGCAGTAAATATACCTAAATGAAACTCAGTGGTATACAAGTTATTAATTTATTGAATATTCATTTTTACTTACAAATTTTCACATCAAATGTTTCCAAACACAAGCTGTAACTTTTCTTCTGTAACAGAAGCAGTGAAAGTGGATACTGCAGTTTTCAGTTCAGCGATGGATTTTGAACGGTTTTTATAGACAGTCGCTTTCGCTGCACCCCAGAAGAAAAAGTCAGGTGGTGTTAGGTCAGGCGATCGTGGAGGCCAAATTCCCTCTGAAATTACGTGATCATCAAAAACATCAGCAAGCAGTGACACTGAAACGCGAACTGTATGCGCGGTTGCACCATCTTGTTGAAAATAACCGTTCAATATTTCACTTAACACAAGTTCTCCTATAAAAGGGTACGGGATATCCCTGCAGTATCGTTGTGCGTTTATTGTTTCGTTGAAAAATATGGGACCCACAATCTGACCTCTAGAAATTGAAATCCAAACTCCTGTTTTCACAGAATGGAGTGGCTCCTCATGAATACACAATGGATTTGCACTACTCCACATACGAGAATTTTACGAGTTCGTGTACCCAGATAAATGAAACCACGCCTCATCAGTGAAAAACGTTTCATTAAGAATATCCCTTTCATTTTGTTGAACGAAATTTTTGAACCATTGACAATAATGCAGTCTCTTGACATGATCAGTATTTTTCAGTTCTTGCACGACTGTCACTTTGTGTGGGAAAAGTTTTAATTTTTTCCTTACAGCTGTGCCAGCCGTTTCGACACTAACATCGATTTCCTAGTCGAGTTTTCTTACTGACTTGTTCGGACTCAAGGACATTTTACGGAAATATCGAGTAGTTTATCCTCAGACAAAACGCTAAGACGATCACTTCTCGGTGCATCTGTCACTGAAACCGTACTTCGAAATTTATTAATCAAATCTCGCACAGTATCGCGATGTGGGAGTGCTGTCTCCGGGAAAACAGAATTAAATGTTTGACGAATTGAAACTGTGTATTTACCGCCAGCTTTGAATACTTGTTCGACTAAAAACACACGTTCTTCAATGGTTAGCATTTTAACAGAGACAAAAACGAAACAAACGAACTAAACTTAAACCTTCACTTCAACACGTAACGACACACACCAACGATATTACTGACGTTGGCTGAAATAAACGAAACAGTGGAATGTTGCGAGAGTCCACTTTAAGGGAAGTAACCCAGGCAGGCGAACAATCATACGGCACGCGAGGCTAACAGTAATACAGCACTGCGGAGAGACTTTTTGAACACCCCGTATATGAAGGCATCCTGTGACCTGCAGCTATACCCTTTCTGCACTAGCCCACAGACGCCATTTTTCAGCAAGACAATGCAAGCCACATGTTGCTGCCCTCTTAGTATCAAAGGATGTCAGCCTTTTGACCTGGCCTGCCAGATCACCATATTTATCGCCAATCGAAAATGTGTGGTATATGCTGAAATGACAAGTGCTGTGCTGTGACCCAATGCCAACCCCCACAGATGAACTTTGAAACGAGGTCAATGCATCATGGATGGCTATACCACAGCACGCCATTCACGCCTTACATTCGTCATTGCCATCGTCCATGGAACAAGCTATTTTTAGGCCCACGGAGGACCCTGTACCTATTACGCAACAGGACACATGATAAACTGATATGACTGAAATGCTAACCATTGCTGCGGAACATAGTAGTGTATCTGATCTGTGAGTATGAACGTCCTATCTCTACTCGTTCAAGGTGTTTTGTTTTTCCTGAACGTGAGGGTACAAAGACAAAAAGGGGTAAGAAATCAAACGAAATGGAACCGGAAACCATGGGGTGCCTTTACAAAAATAATCAAAAATATTCCTGGACGACCATTGAAATTGCGCTTGTGGAGTTAGGGTACCTCCTGTATAGAACTCTGCGTTCATGTGAGGTAACGCTGTCAAGTTTCAATAATAGAATATTCAGGTAATTAATTCCATTCTATTTGCGAGCAACAGTTTCATAAATTCCAAAATTTATGAGAATTTAATTTATTTCGAAATGTACTGTAGTAGTGAACGATGAGAGGAACTACAGCAGATTCAGTCATACTCTAAAATCATACAGCACAACGATATTGGCATAAATCAGGGTATCTCGAATTGTTTTCTTCTATTTTGTAATGAAAAAAAGGTAGCATTACCCTGTACATTAGGCAACACATACTCTGACTATGGACGGAAGAGTGATAACGTGTAATAGAATGATGTTGAATAACGATGTGAGAACCAGATATATGATATTTGGAATGCAACCACGTCTACTGAAAGAAGAGCATCTCAGTGTGGTTTTCGGCTTCACGAAGCAGTTAACTGTTAGGATTGCCTCAGTTCGGACCAGCCAGGATCGCATATGGTAACGCTGTCGCGCCATTGACATTACACCAGATGTTCGCCCGTTATGACGCTGTACGCCATATTGCACTAAGGTACGTGACGTTCGCCTGTATATCAGTTCGTTACTGCCTTGCGGACAAGATGTTCGTCATTCCGAGCTGACGCAACATTTCATGGTCAACTGCTGGGTTTAATATACACCATTCTGCCAGCCTCTAAAGCCGTTTACATAAACAGGTGATACGAGCGCTTTGAGAGCGTCGCTCAGGTTAATCAAACTTCATCGCACAGTAATCTGCATTGCGTAACGCCATGCTTCGCTACACGAGGCGTATATGAAAAGTAAGGGCCGACTGCTTATTTTTGAATGTTAACAGGTTAAAACCAAACTTCATAAATTAAAAGCCGTCCATTGGTTCTTCACAAAGCCACTTCGTTAGATTGCAGGAGAAAGCAAATACCCACGCCCGGGTTCCCGGGTTCGATTCCCGGCGGGGTCAGGCATTTCCTCTGCCTCGTGATGGCTGGGTGTTGTGTGATGTCCTTAGGTTAGTTAGGTTTAAGTTGTTTTAAGTTCTAGGGGACTGATGACCATAGATGTTAAGTCCCATAGTGCTCAGAGCCATTTGAACCATTTGAACCAAAGCAAATAATGATAGCGTCAAAATTTCTCGCTCGTGTCAGATGTGAAATGCATGCTGCAATTCGGTTTTCTTGAGGAAAGGAGTCTACAACTGCTCAGAATCATCAGGATGTGTTCGTAGTTTATGTGTTTACAGTGATATTTGAAGTGAAGGCTGGAGAATTGTGTGGAGATTCTAAAAGCAACAGTACAAATGTCCATTATGAAGAGCGGAGTGGCAGACCTGTTACTCAGTCGTATTAAATCATGCAATCAGTCACCAAAAACTGCGACCTGATAGAAGAATGGACGACTGGTGTTCCAGCTGGTGACTTCGTGTTGGACGTACCACTATTTCCACGACTGTCACAGAGATGGTCGAGTACTGTAAATTCTGTCAAAATGCGTACCGAAAATATTTACCGTCAAATCCAGAGAGAATGAGAAGCCAACGAGCGTTTCTCGATTGCTATCGATAAGATGAAAACATTTTGGCGTCGTAAATTGCTACAGGTGACGATAATCAAAACAATAGTCAACATAGTGCTGCCATTGAGCGTTATCAAAATCAAGAGAGAGGTCTTAAAAGACGGACGAACAGACAGACGGTTTGATAAAAAATGACAAAAATTTGGTCAAGTTTGAGTAGGACTAAAAATCTCTACAGTAGTTGTTCACACTAGCCCCGACATACGATAATAAGCGAGGAGGGAATTTTATACATGTCGAGAGAGAAGATTTAGTAAAACATTTACTCTTACTAGATCATGACAACAACTTGCATTTTATATTGCATGCAGTAATGTTTGTCTGCTACGCATTTGACGGATGATGTATGTGTAAACGGCAAAAATATATTTTCTGTGTGATATACCTACGGTTTCACAAGTTTGAGTTTTTACTTTACTTGTAGTGTGAAACCTTGCTTCTTGCCCAGTTTCATGATTCTGGGCCAAGAGGAAGTATCCTATACGTTTTGATATGTGAGTTCGCGAGTATCAGAATATGTGACATAAATTACCAAATCTTTTGATTACATTGACTTATAGACTTTAATATGTGACAAATTTGAACTTGATACGGCAACCTGCTCCATAGACAAACGGGTCTTGAAAGACGGACAGACAGATCGATAAAAAGAAAAGTATTTTTGTCGTGTGACATAATCACAAAGTACCATTTTTTGGACATTTTCCTTTTCTTGTAGTGTGAAGTATTGCCTCGTACGAAATTCCATGAATGTAGGTCAAAGGGAAGTATCCTATAGTTTTTGATCAGTGAGTTCCCGAGTTTCAAAGTATGTGACATAAATGGCAGAATATTTCCATCACATCTTAGAAGCTTATTTTATTTACACCGCCAAGGAACCACAGATTTTATTATGTGACACAAATCTGAACTTGATGTTCCAACCTATTCCAGAGAAAAAGGGGTCTTAACAGACGAACAGAAAATATGGCTCTGAGGACAATGGGACTCAACTTCTGAGGTCATCAGTCCCCTAGAACTTAGAACTACTTAAACCTAAGGACATCCATGCCCGAGGCAGGATTCGAAACTGCGACCGTAGCGGTCCCGCGGTTCCAGACTGTAGCGCCTAGAACCGCACGGTCACTTCGGCCGGCTAACAGACGAACAGAAAGACAATTTCTAATTAGTAGTGTACTTGTTTCCTGTTGGTGGTGTTTTACTAAACAATGACTATTGTGCTGCTTTACTGTTTCATCTGTGGTGTAATAATGTCAAATTTCTGTTATTATTTATACTGCCGTTGCCGACTATTTTGTTAAACATGGACCCACTAGTTCAAAGTTAAGTGCTGCTGACTATTGAAGCGAAGGACCTCTGGTTACCAGTCCAGATTTTTTCGAATTGTAAGGAAGCGCACTCATCCTCGTGAAGCCAAACTATAAGCTGTTTGACTAAATAATGAACGAAACTGACTTGCAAGTCGCTGTAGTGGCGACAGATCGAAAGGCTTGCACTAGGCTGGGAGTCACCCGACATTATTATAAGCATAAGAATGCAGTGCAAAATTTAAGGATAAGGTAAGTAAAATAACGTAACATATTAACTACTCGGTGTAAATGAATAAAAGTACGGGAGCCTGTTGCTAGAGGTATCCCAGTCGCGTACAGAAAGTTCGAGGTGACATGGCGTGACACCGGCGTGACTATAGCGTCAAATGTGGCTGGGATCACAACACGAGGCAGTTGAAGGGAAGGGGCAAAGCAATGTGTTTCAATCAGCGATCAGTTACGGTGCACTTTGGTGGTGCTCTTCGTTATAACATCGTCCGGAGACAATATTTGGATGACTTCACACGGGAAAGGATTATCGGAAAGCTGGAAAAAGATGAAGTGTAACGAGTGTAGTCCAGCAGGTTGGTATTGCTCACAGTACTGATTCATGTGCGTGTAAGGGCGTTTAGAGAGAACAAGAGGTGGCCGACGACGGTCAACTACAGCAGCAGACGGTCGCTCCATTGTGTAACAGGCAAGGAGGGAAGTACGTCGAACTGCAGGTGCAGCTGAGTCTCTATTTAACAGGTCTTTTAAGGCACGCAGTCTCACTCTCCACAGTGGCACGGCGTCTTTGTGGGGGATGGTCTCCCTGCAAGACAACCAGCACGTTGTGTACGCTGCACGAGGCGACACCGTCTGTGATGGTACCATGAGCACGGGAACGGATGATTTTTTTCTTCTTCTGGAGCCAAAGTCATGTAAAATTTTCGAAAGGATATTTGCGTCATTTGTAGACAGTGTGATCAGAACCAGCTCGAAAAGATTGTATGGGTACTGCAGGGTAGGTTATGCTGAGAAACGGCGATTAAGAAACAACCTCGACACGTTGCGCCGTTTCCGATCTAATTAGCACTGACTGATTGATTGGTTGGGGGGAGTTATGGGACCAAACGACGAGGTCATCAGTCCGACAATTCAAATTTACTTGCATCAGATAGAGGGCACGCCAAAAGCATACAAGTCAAACTACAAAGCGAACAAGTTAAAATTCACACAGTAGAAGGCTTAAAAAGGCAGGCTAAATCCAAAAATTGGAAAAAGCTGAGGAACGAAAGAGTTGTCTTTGCACGAGGGAGTGGTAATGGGTCCTAGACCTAGAAAACACGAAGAGAGGCCCCAACCACCCTGCACCTGTTCCAGGAGAAAAGAAAAACCTTGTAACTGAAAACAAAAACCATTTTCACATAGGAAACTGAGGACCAGTTCCACCATCCATGAGTCGTCTGTTAATATTAAAGGCATGGAATGTGGAACGCTTTACTTAGTACAAAGTTTCAAAGGAACTGGACGTTCCACCAGTATATGAGATACCATCAGTCTGGCCCTGAAGTCACATTGTGGGGATGCCTCATTATACAAGAGAAAACGATGGGTGAGCATAGTATGACGATGCGTAAACGGCATAAGACAATGGACTCTTTTCAATAGGATCTGAAGGAAGAGCGCCAACTGTTGTGGCGTACTTGATTGTCCAGAGTTTGTTGCTGAGAGCAGTAGCACACCAGAAGTCATTACACCATCGCGCTAAGAGAGTTTTGATGTGTATCTGCATATCTGTTCCTGGAATCATGAAAGGGAATGGGGGGTAAGTACTGTAAGTAGGCTGTTTATGTTTTCTCTATGTAAGTAGGCTGTTTAGGTTTTTTTATTGGTAACGCCACCTCTGTATGAAAATCACTGGCTGTGCTGTGCGCAGTCTGTGGCTAGTTTGCATTGTTGTCTGCCATTGTAGAGGGGCAGCTGGATGTTAACAGCGCGTAGCGTTGCGCAGTTGGAGGTGAGCCGCCAGCAGTGGTGGATGTGGGGAGAGAGATGGCGGAGATTTGTAATTTGTCATGAACTGCTATATTTATATATGATGATATCAAGGTAAATACATTGTTTGTTCTCTATTAATATCTTTCATTTGCTAACTATCCCTATCAGTAGTTAGTGCCTTTAGTAGTTTGAATCTTTTATTTAGCTGGCAGTAGTGGCGCTTGCTGTATTGCAGTAGTGGGAGAAACGAAGATTATTGTGAGGTAAGTGATTTAGTGATTTGTGTTAGTCAGGGCCATTCTTTTGTAGGGAGTTTTGAAAGTCAGATTGCGTTGCGCTAACAAAATATTGTGTGTCAGTTTAAGGACAGTCGTGTATAAATTGTTCAAAGGGGACGTTTCATAGTACCTGCCTCTCTAGCCAAACGGTCAGCCAGTTCATTCCCTGGGACCCAGAGGAAGACAATGGAGCAGGCGGCACAACTAATGGAAGAGAGAAGGTCATGGATAGCAGACATCAAATTGTAACGAGAATAGCATCGGTCTATAGCCTGCAAGCTGCTCATTGAGTTAGTGCATATTAAAAAAAACTGTGGAGGGAGGCCTGAGAAACAAAATGGAGGACCCTGTTATTGACTAACAGCTCCGCTATGAACACACTGCATGATCCCAGTAGTAAATGGTGTTCCATGCCAGTAGGTGAGTAAAAGCGTATACCACCATATCTGTCGTTTTAGAATCTTCAGTGTGGAAGATCGTATCAACCTGGAACTCTTCAAAGATGGAATGTACTAGATGTAGGAATATCATAGGAGCTAAAGAGACCTTAGGACCCTGGAATGGATCGGTCCTAATCCGTGATTGAGGCACCATCCAACGGGAGATGGGGTGGGTCTGCGGGAGGAAATACATGGGACACATTCCAGTGAGTGGAGGAGATCCCGACAGAGGAAAGTGAGACACATTCCAACTGGCAACACCTTCCAAGGACGGGTATCAGGAGGGAAACGTCCCTTGTACATGGGATGGTCAGAGAATCTTCGAACCGCGATTGCCTAAGAAACAAGGAGTTGGCTCTGTCGTATTTCTAGACAGGGAATCCCCACTTCCGCGAGGAGACTGTCGACAGGACTAGCGCGAAAGGCACAGATAGCCAGAAGCACTCTATAATGATGAATTGGGTCAAGTAGTTTCAGAGTGGAAGGAGCCAATGAGCTATAAACCTGACAACTACAATCTAGTTTGGACAAGACCAGAGCGCAATAAAGATGGAGAAGAGTACCATGGTCTGCACCGCAAGAAGCGTGGGCCCGGAGGAAGAGAGCATTAAGCTTTTGCAAGCAGGCAGTATTCAGGTGGCGAATATTAAGCACCCACGTCAGCTGTTTATCAAAAATATGGCCCAAGAAACGGGGCTGTGCTACAACATGTAGGCATCGGTCGCCTAAATAAAATCCTGGATTTCGGTGTACTGTGGATCGACGGCAAAAATAAGTAACCCCCGTTCTGGAGCGAGAAAACTGAAAGCCATGGGAGAGGACTCAGGTAGAGGTCTATCAGATGGCGCCTTGAAGCTGGTATCCAGCAGATGCTACCAAGTGGGTTCTGCACCAGATGCAAAAATCGTCGACATGCTATGCCCAGGTAACCAGAGGCTCAACAGAGGTCATGAGCCCATTGACTTCGATGAGGACGAGTGTGACACTTAACGCAGAACCATGTAGGATGCCGTTCCCCTGCACCTCAGGGATGCTGACTGAAGTGTCAACTCGGACCTGGAAGATCAGGTAGGATGAAAACTAGCAGATAACAATTGTAAGGAGTCCGCAAAAGCCCCAGTCTTGAAGGGTAACTAAAATATCATGATGCCAAGTGATGTATGTCTTATGTAGCTCAAAGAAGACCGCGACAAGGCGTCAGTGGGTAGTAAAATCCTGTTGGATTGCTATTTCCAGTCTGAGTAAATGCGTGGAGCGTCCTTCCCAGAATCCACACTAATATGGGAACAAAAGGCTTCGAGATTTGAGCATCCAACATAATCAGAAGGTAAGTATCCTTTCCAGGAGTTTACAAAGTATGTTCGTCACGTTCACTAGGCAGTAGCTGTCGAGAGATGTTGGGTTCTTCTCAGGCTTAAGGATGGGGATAACTAAGCTATCCCGCCATTATGAGGGGAAGGCACCATTTAGCCAAACGCAGTTGAAGACCCAGATTAGATAATTCCTCTGGGTAACATCCAAGTATTGGATCATCTGGTTGTGGATGGAATCTGGGACTGGATCCAGGAAGAGGTAAGAGCCTGCAAGAATTCCCATTCAGTGAATGTTTCACTGTGTGATACCACTTTGTAGGGATTGAAACAGAGGGGGGTTTGTTGAACTCGGCATTTCTGCTAGAGCAAGGTAGAAGTATGGGAAGAGGACTCCGATGCTGCCACAAAGTGTGTTCTGCAAGGAACAATGGGTCAATACATGAGCGCCCAGTAGGATAAGATCCTGGACAGTCGATTGTCGCTGGCGGCACAGAAGGCTACAGTGCTTGGACCAAACCTGCAGTGAAGAGGCATACATCCCAAGGGAGGAAACATAGCACTCCCAGCAATTTTTTTACTCTGTTAATAAGGTAGTGAGCCTTACCACTGAGACGCTTATAGGCAATAAGGTTGGTCTTTGAAGGGTGTGGTTTAAATCTTTGCAGCTCCTGGTGGTGGTCCTCGATACCAACTGTTACGTCCTTGGTCCACCACAGTACCGCTCGACGACGAGTGGGGCTTGTGGATAGGAGGATAGCAGTGTCAGCAGCATGAAAAAGAGTGGCACAGACGTCTCGCACGACCAAATCAATGCAATCCGAAAGAGGGATGTCGAAGTGCACAGCAAACGTATATAAAGGCCCGCTGACTGTGCAGAAGCACAATGCAGGTGTCTGTTGGCCTGGTGTCGGCAGAGGAACGATAGAATCACCGGACAGTGGTCGGACCAATGTAGGGAAACCACGAGAGCAGGGGAAGAGATCGTGAGACCGACAGCAGAAAAGGTGCCACAAGTGGCACTGAAGTGGGTAGGGGAACCGTCATTGAGGAGACACAATCAAAGTCTGTAAAACGTTGGTCAATTAGAAGACCCCTACCTGTCAAAGTGGCACTCTCCCACAGGAGATGGCGTGCAAGGAGAAGGTATGAGGATGGGCGTTTTGTATTGAGGTAAGCAGGTCAACACAAGCAAGCGGCCTACTGAAAGGGAGGTAGACATTGCAAATGGTGATTGTTGGGGGTCGTTCACACTTGTATCACTATTGCTTCCAGGTCGTGTGAAGGGGGATCCAGTCACTAATGACATTAGTGAAAACCAAAGTGCAGACCCATCCAAATACTATCCTGGTGTCAGATAACAACGAAACGTTGGAGAGTGGTCATCACAGAGGTGTGTTTCTTGAAGAGCAAGACAGAATTCAGAATAAGAGGAAACAAGTTGCTGTATATCCGGTTGGTGACGGTAATATCCATTGCAGTTTCACCGGATTATCATGTGGCGAGAATCTAGGTTAGACATAAAGAAGCCAAGGAGACGTCATGTCATTGGATCAGTGGCCATCACCAACGAGAATAGGTAACATCAATAAAAATTGGGTTTGATTTGGGATGAGGAGGAGGGGGCAAAGCTCCCCCCTCCCCTCCTCCCCCACAAAGCTGGTTATAAGTAAGGGAATAGCTGGCAGCAATGTCGAGATTAGACAGAGAGCGAGCAGCTCTGAGGCCCTCAGAGCATGGGTTCCTCGTCCGATGCGAGGTTGCAGACTTCTTATCTTAAGATAGACGTGGAGGGTTGTTCCGAGAGGGAGCCCCATCCATAGCAGGAGCCAGAGAAGACTGGCCGAGAAGTAGTAGGAATAATAGGAGGGGGAGGAGGATGAGCGGTCCCTTTAGGAGAAGGGACAGGAGCCAGGGGGCAGAACGGGAGTAAGGTGGAGGAGGAGGAGAGGTATGAGGAGAAGACGTAACAGGCAAATGGAGAGGAGAGATTCACAGGGTGAGGTCTGTCCAACTTATTCTATACCTTGAAGTAGCTGAGATAATCAGGGATCTTTATTTCCTGGATTCTTTTTTCCTTTGTACACACTGGACACTCTGAGTTGGGAGGGTAGAGACCAGAGCAGTCAAGCGGTGGTGTGCATGGTCTCCCCACATGAAGAGGGTGGCCATCGTCACTATAAATGAGAGTGGCATCGTATCATGAGGACATGTGCCCGAAATTGAGGCAACTGTAGCAATGGATGGGAGTTGGAATGTATGGTGTGACGTCGCATCTGTATACCATTACCTTGACCTTCTCAGGCAGGGTATCCCCCTCAAGTGGCAGGATGTAACCACTAGTGTCTACACAATGGTCCTTAGGGCCTCTCCAGACATGTGGGACGATATAAAAGCCACGTTGTTCCAGATTAGCTGTAATTTCATTATTTAATTGGAGGACAAAGTCCCTATGGAAAACTACATCCTGTGTCTTATTGAGAGACTTGTAATGAGTGATATTCGTGGGGATGTCTCCTAAACAGTCGCAGGCATGGAGGAAGACCGACTGACTGGCAGATGCTGTCGTTACAAGGAGGGAGCTAGCTAGATCTCCTCCTGCTTAAGGACTGAACTTCACAGAACTTGTCCATAATGTGCGTAATGCCAGGAGTTCTGATGCCACAAAAAGAAAGGTAACCACTCCTAGGCTCACACGAGGCGTTCACAGCACAGGCCCCATCAGCGTGATCCCTGTGGTGTCAGGGGGCTCAAACAGATAAGTACATAATAACCCC
Organism: Schistocerca serialis cubense; assembly: GCF_023864345.2. Lineage (NCBI taxonomy): Eukaryota > Metazoa > Arthropoda > Insecta > Orthoptera > Acrididae > Schistocerca > Schistocerca serialis. The sequence continues at coordinate 174,298,261 of NC_064641.1, forward strand.
ACAACATGGACTGACTGATGAGCTGGTGACCTAGCAAGGAGGCAACAGGGCTATGGTGGGAGAGAGGGAAGGGAGGAAAGTGAGAGGGAGAGGAGAAGGGGGAGAGTTCTTCCCCATCTGGCTCACACTACAGATTTCAAATTTACAAATGGAGGTCAAACTCCCGAGGGGGACCAAAAAGGAAACGCCAGAAAAGAGGAGGAAAAGCAGACAAACCAAAACCGCAAGACGAAGTGAAGTCAGGAGGGTAGCCAGACCTACATAATAAGAAAACCAAGAGACGTGATGACTGGGTGTTGTGTGATGTCCTTAGGTTAGTTAGGTTTAAGTAGTTCTAAGTTCTAGGGGACTGATGACCATAGATGTTAAGTCCCATAGTGCTCAGAGCCATTTGAACCATTTTGAACCAAGAGAAGAAAAGGAAGGGGCAAAGGGAAAGGAAAGAGGACAGGCAAGGAGAAGGAAGGGAAATGTAAAGCAGCCCAGAAAACAACAAAGCTGCAATAGCTCGGCGAACCATGAGTGCCACATACAGACCCACAAAAGAGCTGTGGACCCCCTGGGAGGAAAATGGAAAACTGTCTTCTAATAAATTTCGTATCATTGGCTTACCCTGTCACCCCCACCCCCTACTCCATTGTTTCCTCTGACTATCCCCCTCCTATTTCTACCCCCCCCCCCCCCCCCCCCCGCTTTGGCGCCAGCACAATCGGCTGCCGAGTGTATGGAATGGACCCCAAGGTGTAAAGAGAAATTTTCTTAAACTTCGTTCATAGTTCTTCATTATAAAAGCAGTATAAGCTGCGAACTATTAAATACGACAATTACATAAGCCGGTCATGGCAATCATTTAAGGTCATTAATTAACTTACAATGAACGAATTTTTTCTCATAGTTTAATTTAAAAATATGACAAAGCAGCAATGAAAGCCAATCAAGGAAATCTTAAAATTAATCAATTACTCATAGAAAGCATTATTAAGGTAAAGGAAAATTGCTATTCTGGTTAGGTACACAAAGGTATTTGTTTTATAAGTAATTTTTGTAAGGCAAAGAAGGCGGTGGAGCCATTTTCTCCTGACAGTGATACCTCAACGGTAGTAAAGGTGGAGAGGACGGACCTCAGCACGACAGATATAACGGAAGAGGCAACCCGCCAAGCAGAAGAAATATCCATGTCGCGTCTGACATGCAACAAGCGGCTACGTAGTCAGCGCCTCTCTGCATATTGATGGCGGCTACAGATATCAGTAGCATCTGTTACCAAAGTGGTCGGCCACGAAAGGCGTCTATTCCCATATTGGGCGGCCTCTTAAGACCCATCTGACGATTCGAACATAGATGTAACATCCCACAAGGGGCTAACACCCCTTCCTAATTTACTTTCAACCAGGGCATGACAGTAAACACTAAACAGAAAAGTCCTCCCGGAGGTAAACAATTCGTCACTGAAAACAGTGATGAAACTAGGCAGTCGAATTCTGGAGTGCCTAGAACATCGTGTAAGGAAGATTCGGAGCTTCCCAGAACTTGTCGCATACGGCCTAAAAAGAAACATCTGCTAGGCAGGTTGAATATTAACACTTTACTAAAGATTGAAAAACTGGGAAACTTAAACAACTGAACGATCTTTTAAAACAGACTCAAACTAGCAATTCAGGAAACCAGAAACAATGATGAGAACGCATTTGAATCAGAGGGCTGCTGGCTCTATAAAGGAAAACCGGCCACAAATAATATACAGAAAGTCTCTATGCTTGGGACAGCTTTCATGGTCAAACGGAATCTAAAAGAATCCATAGCAAATTTTGGTCCCCATCTCTCATTTAGGTCACCAAGTAAGGGCTATACCATCGTAAACGCACATGTACTGCCCAACAATGACAACAGAAAAAATCCAGAAAAACTCGAAAATTTTGGGAGACAATAGAACATGAGATGTCAAAAGTACCAAAGTACCACATAAAACTAATTATAGGAGATTTTGACTCACAGATCGGCAGAGAAGAGAAATACAAGGCAATAATAGGAAACTTTAATGCACGCAAACACAGCAAATGCAGAAAGGCTCACCAAATTCTGCAGACAATTTGACTTAAAACTAATGTCAACCTTTTTCAGGAAATTAACAAGGAGAAAGAAGACCTGATCTTCTCCTAATACTCATTTATGTTCATTTCATTTGGATCATGTGGCACCAACCAAACTAAAGCATAGAGAAATGTACAACTCATAAGAGGACTAGGCACAGATTCCGACCACTTTTTATACAGAAATCAAAGCCAGATTTCAAACTCAAAAACCAAAACCCAAAATTAACAAAGTCCATAGAACTGAAACAAAATTTCTGTTAGACAACAGGACGAATTCGTTAAAAAGTTTCAAACAAGGAATATGATAAACTGCGATGAAATCAGGGAAGCAGAAACAGTGAAAGATCTAGAACAACCACGAAGAAGAAGGAAACATAGGTAGTGGAATAACATATGTGACGAAGCTATAGAGCATAGAATAACTGCTTGGAAAAAGTGGAACTCCTGCAAAAGGAAAGACTGGAACACATTCACTGAGATCAGAAAAGAGGCATCAAAAATTATTCGAACAAAGAAACGGAAATGAGACAAAAAACAATTAGAGGAAATAGGTACAAATTTCAGACAGAACAACACTAGGGACTTTTACTTTTCAAAGGAGAAACAACAGGCTACAAGCCGATGAGTCTACACTTGAAAGATTCAACGGGCAAACTGATTACCGATGACGAAGACAACTGAGTTACTAGCAGAATACTTCAAAAATCTTCTGAACTGTGAGGAACCAATACAACTACTAATTTTCAGACAGCCTAAAAAGGAAAACCCAACTTCAGAAACACCATCACTGCATCAAATTGAACAAAACATCGACCAGCTGAAAAACAACAGAGCGCCAGGTGAAGACAGGATATCAGCTGAGATGTGGAGATAGGGGGGAAGCGGGCAGCTGAAACCATTTATGAGGTTATAAGAGATTGCTGGGAGAAAGGAAGAATACAGGATGAGTAGAGGAAAACCTTAATCCATCCACTACATAAGAAGGATGACGGGACAGACACCTGCCGGCCGAAGTGGCCGTGCGGTTAAAGGCGCTGCAGTCTGGAACCGCAAGACCGCTACGGTCGCAGGTTCGAATCCTGCCTCGGGCATGGATGTTTGTGATGTCCTTAGGTTAGTTAGGTTTAACTAGTTCTAAGTTCTAGGGGACTAATGACCTCAGCAGTTGAGTCCCAGAGTGCTCAGAGCCATTTTTTGGGACAGACACCAACAATTAGCGAGGCATTTCTCTACTTCCAGTCGCCTACACAATTATGTCCAAAGCTCTACTGAATGAGATAGAAGATCAAGCAGAACACTCAACAAGCGAGTGCCAATCAGGGTTCATAAAAAAAAATAGATCGTGCCTAGACCAAATTTTTAACTTGAAAACTATCCTCAGGATCAGAACAATGTGGAACCTCAATACAGTCGTCACAATCATTGATTTCAAAAGAGCGTACGATTCTGTAGACAGACAGTATCCCTGATACTGGAAGAAGCAGGTATCGACAAAACCAGACAATCAGTCGAACAGATACTCTCAGATAACTTCAAAAGTTAAATTTCTAGAACAAGTTTCTGAACCTTTCAGAATTAACACAGGTGTTCACCAGGACCATGGGCTCTCACCTATTCTCCTCAGTCTGGTCGGGGCGTGAGACAAAGAACAAGAGAAAAAAATCGAAGGAATATATCTAGGGCAGGGAAGAGAAAGATTTGAGGTGAAATGTCTCGATTTTGCTGCCGATATTGCAGTAATTTCAAAGGAAAAAAAAAACAGATTCAGAGATAATGATAAAAACACTTCACGAAACTGCAGCTAAGACCGGATTACTAATGTCATATGAGAAAACGGAATACACTGATCCTAACCCCAGCGAAAAATGCAACACAGGAACTTCAAAAGAGTTAACAAGTTTAAGTACTTGGGAAAATGGATACAGTCAAATGGGTTAAATAACGCCACAGGTAAGGAAAGATCGAAGAAAATGGAACCGATATAATAAAAAATCAGTATCGTTCCAGACAAAAATTAAACATAACGCAACAGTAGTTACATCGGAAGCACTTTACGGATCTGAATGCCTAACACTGAATAAAAGAGGTGAACAAGAACTGGAAAAGCAAGGAAGTAAAATACTCAAAAAAAGTTTAGGACTGCAAAAGAACAAAGACAATAACTGGACGAAGAGGAGAAATGAAGGGCCATACAGAATACAGAAACATAGAAACAATCACAAACACAATAAGAAAGAGGTAAAATCTTACGGTCATATTTACAACATGAATCACAATAGGAAAACGAAGAAAACGTTTAATTCCATTTGCAAATTAAAAAAACACCACGGGATGGCTGGAAGACACAAGAAAGAAATTGAGAAAACTTAACGTCACAGAAGACACCATATAGAACAGGGGAAATTTTAGGCTACAGATCAGTACTGCAATATTTCCTGTCCGACAACTAAATGCACGGCCTAGGAGGCTGATGTCAAATGAACAGAGACAGACCATCAGCCAGCGCATGAAAAAATTCTGGGAAGATAAGACTGTACCTTTGTCTTAGGTTTTAAGCAATCTATAACAGGCCAGAATCTGTAATTAAAATAATTAGTAAGCCGGAATCATGACCAACTGAAGAAAAATTTGAAATTAGTAATGTCTCAGGCAGCTTCATAAGTTGAACAGTTTAACAGCTACACAAATTAAATCCATCACGGCAGTCTTGCAGGCCCATATTAACATCTCAGTTTTTAATCAATAATAGAAACAATTAATTAGAAAACGATTGCGTTACAGCAAGAACTTAGATGAGCTGAACGGCTCGGATTAATCAGGTAATCCAGTGACAATAAATAAAAGAGTCTGCAGAGATCAATTAATTGATTTAAGCTTCCCTCAAAAATTTACTTAATACAACTGCTACACACTTCTGGCTTAATATGTTTCGAGCTACAAATCTACAACGAAAGAAATATGCATTTACCATGACACCACAGTTGTTGGTGTTTTCAACGGATTTCAGGCATCGGTCCAATCACGGACCACCGGAACATACACGATTTCTGGAAGCCATTTCCAGAACAAACTAAGATCTCGGATGAGGACCCGTGTGGCACTGATGTAACACAAGGAAATCGGGAAGTACAACCTGAATACTACAATTATGTAAATAACGAAGTATCGCATAGCGAAGAATGAGAAATACACAACGGCTTGAGTGAGATTTGAGTTAAAGGCGGGAGCTCCTACTCGAGGCCGAGCTGCTTAACAGGAATGCTGAGAACGGCGAATTCTATTGCATGTACGTGGTTAGAATACCCGCCCCATGCCCCTCCATACGAGCGGGTTATCCAAGTAGCAAGTGCAAGCTAAGTATCTACAGGATGTGACTGGTCTCAAACAGGTGGCCATTAGAAGACAGTTGCTAACGAACCAAAACAAAATGAGATTTTCACTCTGCAGCGGAGTGTGCGCTGATATGAAACTTCCTAGCAGATTAAAACTGTGTGCCCGACCGAGACTCGAACTCGGGACCTTCGCCTTTCGCGGGCAAGTGCTCTACCGTCTGAGCTACCGAAGCACGACTCAGACCCCGTCTCACAGCTTTACTTCTGCCAGTATCTCGTCTCCTACCTTCCAAACTTTACAGAAGTTCTCCTGCGAACCATGCAGAACTAGCACTCCACTGCAGAGTGAAAATCTCATTCTGGAAACATCCCCCAGGCTGTGGCTAAGCCATGTCTCCGCAGTATCCTTTCTTTCAGGAGTGCTAGTTCTGCAAGGTTCGCAGGAGAACTTCTGTAAAGTTTGGAAGGTAGGAGACGAGATACTGGCAGAAATTAAGCTGTGAGACGGGGCGTGAGTCGTGCTTCGGTAGCTCAGATGGTAGAGCTCTTGCCCGCGAAAGGCAAAGGTCCCGAGTTCGAGTCTCGGTCGGACACACAGTTTTAATCTGCCAGGAAGTTTCGAACCAAACAAGTTTCAAAAGCACTTAGCGCATTCCAGCCCGTCTTGGAATACCACTATAGCCCCAACATACGGCTCGCAACAAATATAATATTATCTTTACTCGAAATCACCTGAGAACTTACATCCAGTTTTAAAACATCAGTATTTACGACCGCCAAATTTTAACCTAAATGTGGCGGTCCCTTTGAATAACAGCAGAACTTCACTTCTACTACTGGATACTTTTCTGCAGTACAAATCTGAAAATTACAAAAAAAAAAATTTAACAATATTGTCGCTTAACCAAGCACACTTACACGCAGGTATTAATACCAATACACCCAGGCCGCCAAATCCTTAAGCTAATCAACAACAGTACTTAAGGTTTCTAACGATAAATGTGATTACAGGGACCGCCTTCTGAAGGCTAATACTTTCTGGTAAGCCCTTAACAGGTTGCCAGGTAAAGGTAGATACCAATGAACAGGACAGTCATTAAAGATCATGCTGCATGGGTGGTACAAATCACTATTTACATATTCGCCAGTCTTCAAATCTCAAAATAAAATCACAAAACCCGCTTAATCAAGTGGCAGTAAAAAAGGGTTAAATTCAACTGTCTTCCAATAGAGTAACGTCGGACTCGCTTTTTATAATCAGAAGCGCCGTGGTACCTCACTCTTATTCAACAACAGGTGAGTAGTACACAATACCAAGAGTTACACTTTCAGTTTTGCTGAGCAAATGAATTTTCTCACAGCTTCCTTTTTCATCATCCAGCAATTTAGACTAGCTAGAGTAAGCCTAATTCCCGAAACCGTCCCGTCAGCCAGCAGTAGTAATTACAGAATCACCCTCTGGCTTCGTGTATGAGCTGTCGACAGTCGATTTCCGTCCTCTCGCTGGTAGCTCGCACACGTCGCGCAATTCCACTCTCCCGAACCGCTACACCAAAACTGCCTCACCTGGCGATCGATATTTTAAACCTGAAAATGCCCGCCAAACTTGCCGCCAGAGATCCTCGCGGCGGACAGTGATCCGCTAATGCGAGTCGGCACGGCTCACCCACGATTTCGACTCCCTCTCCTTTTTCTTAGTATTTATCTGTTTCTTCTGTTAGTCCTCATCTATTTCCCCACCCATTACAAACACATGTTTACTGTATAGAAGTTCTACCTTGGTTATGCAACTTAATTCTTGGCAATTTTGCCATTTTTACATAATACAATCTTGGGAGATAAATTATATATCATTCCTCTTTTAATGCTAGTATTTTCATAAAAATTAAATAACTGTACCTTCACACTTAACTTATTTGTGTATAAAGAATGGTCTTTTATATTATTATTTTTTTCCAAACGTAAAAAATATTATAGTTGCTAATCCCTAGTCAATTTATGGTTCGCTTGCTAACTATTACATTTAAGCACTTCCTTCAAATAACAATGCAATGTTTGGTATAGATATCGCTGTATACATTCTGACAGTATTCTAATACTGTTACAGAAAGGGTACTAACATTGTTGTAGAAAATGTAAAACTGTTTCGCAAGAGTCTTGTAAATCTAGGGTTATCCCCCCCCCAACACCCCCCCCCCCTCCCTACATCGCCCCTACATCGCACTCCTCAAATTATCACCACCTTTTTCACCCCAGAACTTTTACGCTTTTTATCTTGTGTTACTTCCCATCTGCCTTCCCCTTCCTCCCCTTTTCCCCGCTACATTCTTTTACACTATTACATGTACATTAAGCTCTTTTGTAATGGGTATCAGGTAACATCCATAGAAAAACTCTATAATTATTCCCATCCACATGTTTCTTATGTTACCACTAAAAACGTAAAAGAATAATTTATTCATTTTTAACTGTCGATATATACACTCCTGGAAATGGAAAAAAGAACACATTGACACCGGTGTGTCAGACCCACCATACTTGCTCCGGACACTGCGAGAGGGCTGTACAAGCAATGATCACACGCACGGCACAGCGGACACACCAGGAACCGCGGTGTTGGCCGTCGAATGGCGCTAGCTGCGCAGCATTTGTGCACCGCCGCCGTCAGTGTCAGCCAGTTTGCCGTGGCATACGGAGCTCCATCGCAGTCTTTAACACTGGTAGCATGCCGCGACAGCGTGGACGTGAACCGTATGTGCAGTTGACGGACTTTGAGCGAGGGCGTATAGTGGGCATGCGGGAGGCCGGGTGGACGTACCGCCGAATTGCTCAACACGTGGGGCGTGAGGTCTCCACAGTACATCGATGTTGTCGCCAGTGGTCGGCGGAAGGTGCACGTGCCCGTCGACCTGGGACCGGACCGCAGCGACGCACGGATGCACGCCAAGACCGTAGGATCCTACGCAGTGCCGTAGGGGACCGCACCGCCACTTCCCAGCAAATTAGGGACACTGTTGCTCCTGGGGTATCGGCGAGGACCATTCGCAACCGTCTCCATGAAGCTGGGCTACGGTCCCGCATACCGTTAGGCCGTCTTCCGCTTACGCCCCAACATCGTGCAGACCGCCTCCAGTGGTGTCGCGACAGGCGTGAATGGAGGGACGAATGGAGACGTGTCGTCTTCAGCGATGAGAGTCGCTTCTGCCTTGGTGCCAATGATGGTCGTATGCGTGTTTGGCGCCGTGCAGGTGAGCGCCACAATCAGGACTGCATACGACCGAGGCACACAGGGCCAACACCCGGCATCATGGTGTGGGGAGCGATCTCCTACACTGGCCGTACACCACTGGTGATCGTCGAGGGGACACTGAATAGTGCACGGTACATCCAAACCGTCATCGAACCCATCGTTCTACCATTCCTAGACCGGCAAGGGAACTTGCTGTTCCAACAGGACAATGCACGTCCGCATGTATCCCGTGCCACCCAACGTGCTCTAGAAGGTGTAAGTCAACTACCCTGGCCAGCAAGATCTCCGGATCTGTCCCCCATTGAGCATGTTTGGGACTGGATGAAGCGTCGTCTCACGCGGTCTGCACGTCCAGCACGAACGCTGGTCCAACTGAGGCGCCTAGTGGAAATGGCATGGCAAGCCGTTCCACAGGACTACATCCAGCATCTCTACGATCGTCTCCATGGGAGAATAGCAGCCTGCATTGCTGCGAAAGGTGGATATACACTGTACTAGTGCCGACATTGTGCATGCTCTGTTGCCTGTGTCTATGTGCCTGTGGTTCTGTCAGTGTGATCATGTGATGTATCTGACCCCAGGAATGTGTCAATAAAGTTTCCCCTTCCTGGGACAATGAATTCACGGTGTTCATATTTCAATTTTCAGGAGTGTATATATACAGCCAGTGTAGGAGATCGCTCCCCACACCATGATGCCGGGTGTTGGCCCTGTGTGCCTCGGTCGTATGCAGTCCTGATTGTGGCGCTCACCTGCACGGTGCCAAACACGCATACGACCATCATTGGCACCAAGGCAGAAGCGACTCTCATCGCTGAAGACGACACGTCTCCATTCGTCCCTCCATTCACGCCTGTCGCGGCACCACTGGAGGCGGGCTGCACGATGTTGGGGCGTGAGCAGAAGACGGCCTAACGGTGTGCGAGACCGTAGCCCAGCTTCATGGAGACGGTTGCGAATGGTCCTCGCCGATACCCCAGGAGCAACAGTGTCCCTAATTTGCTGGGAAGTGGCGGTGCGGTCCCCTACGGCACTGCGTAGGATCCTACGGTCTTGGCGTGCATCCGTGCGTCGCTGCGGTCCGGTCCCAGGTCGACGGGCACGTGCACCTTCCGCCGACCACTGGCGACAACATCGATGTACTGTGGAGACCTCACGCCCCACGTGTTGAGCAATTCGGCAGTACGTCCACCCGGCCTCCCACGTGCCCACTATACGCCCTCGCTCAAAGTCCGTCAACTGCACATACGGTTCACGTCCACGCTGTCACGGCATGCTACCAGTGTTAAAGACTGCGATGGAGCTCCGTATGCCACGGCAAACTGGCTGACACTGACGGCGGCGGTGCACAAATGCTGCGCAGCTAGCGCCATTCGACGGCCAACACCGCGGTTCCTGGTGTGTCCGCTGTGCCGTGCGTGTGATCATTGCTTGTACAGCCCTCTCGCAGTGTCCGGAGCAAGTATGGTGGGTCTGACACACCGGTGTCAATGTGTTCTTTTTTCCATTTCCAGGAGTGTATATATATATATATATATATATATATATATATGTGTGTGTGTGTGTGTGTGTGTGTGTGTGTGTGTGTGTGTGAATGTGTGTGTTTTTGTGAGAGAGAGAGAGGTTTTTCCCTTTACGCATTACATGTTATGCTCTTGATAAACATGTATCATCACATATAGGTTCCCACTTGACAACTTAAGTTAGCCTTTTGCTATTATGCCATCTCTTTCATAATATAGTTGTGGAATACTTTTCTCATATTCCTTTTAATTCAAGTTTTTAAAATAATTGAATAACTACAATTTCACACTTAGCTTTATTTATAAAGGAAGAAATTTTCTAAAATTTGCTGTATGCGATGGTCCTCATTTTAAATCGCAGTAACTTCAGTGTAATTATTGTCTTACTATCTGAGTGCCTGTCATTGTCCAGGTCTGTAGTTATTTCAGTTCTATTAGTCCATCTCCCCCTTCCACCGTCTATCTGTACGTTTCCCCCTGTCCCTCTCTTTGTCTATCTGCTTCTAGACCTTCTATCTGTCCATATTCTCCAACCCCACTCCCTGCCCATTTCTTCCTGCCCCTCTCTCTTTCCATCTGCTACTTCCCCCCTTTCCCTTCCACTGTTCACTTGCTCTTCCCCACTCTCTCTGTCCACCTGCTCCTCCCCTTCTGTCCACATTTTCCTTCTCTCTCCTCCGTCCCCCTCCATCTCCTCCTGCGCCCTATATCTCCTTGTCCCCCCCCCTCCCATCTCGTCCTCCTACCTCTATCTGCTCTGCTCTCCTCTCTATCTACCTCCTTCTCGCTCCTCACTCTGTCCACTTCCTCTGCCCCCTCTCTGATAGTCTCCTTCTCCCTCTCTGGCCACCTCCTCTGCCCTATCTTAGCTCATCTCATATATTCACTGGCATTTGTATACATATTTCACCTGTATCTATGGCGAAAATCTCCCTGCAGTTTCGTTTTCAAGCAGCTCAATGTTTATGACGTCATATCTCCTTAACAATGTGTTGACAGTGATATAATCTTTCTCATACATTCGGTAGTGTATTAGAACACTGCCTGAGAAAAATGTTGCGAATAAAGTTAGTAGTAAACAGTAAAATATCATCATATAGAGTTAGTAGTTAACAGTAAAACATCATCATATAGGTAAATACTGTCTGAAAAAAGTGTCGTGAATACAGTTAGTACTAAAGAAGTAATAAAACGTCATGCCTGATGCAGCAGTCTTGCAGCATTAACAGCGAAAATGTAATAAGCGATAAACTTTCTTCTTCCATCATTTTGTGGGAGTTGTCAGCGATAGAAAGCTTCTTAAAGTTTTGAAATTATACGTAAAGTTTGTTGCAAGTCACTAGTACTCTCAATCTCAAATTCTGGATGAATAAAGTATGCGAAGTCAGACGTCGTGGGCTGCACTACTTCTTAAACCATCCCCCGCACCTTTGATAGGTACATGGTTCTTACCCTCACGCTCATTCTCTCCAGATAGTAAGTGATGTGTGTAGTGAGTTTGGATGAAACGGTCCAGTGATTTAGAAGAAGATGTGGAGCGTGCATACATACATACGTACATCTATTTTTGCATTATTTGTGGGTATGGAAGGGTCATTTCTGTTAGTCTCATTTCATATTTATTTGTGTTACATTTCGTACTATAGTGTAGCAATTCTTTCGACCTATGGTGGAAGTTCTACCGATCTACGTTACTTGGCAGTGCCACATCATGCGAAATTTACTTTCGTTTTTAAGTTTTCATACTACTATACTACCCGTCTCTTCCTCATTACAAGACCCATCAAGAACACGAATTACAAGAATGAAATTTTAAGTCGAAGACAAAGAAGGAAGTTTAGAGTTTCACAATGCTTCATAGACATCGACATCATTACAGGCAAAACAGTATATCAGATATTATAAGACTGAAGAAGGAACTGATGATAGTCTTTTTGACGAAATTAATATGTATTTCTCCAGAAATAATTTCTAGAATAGTTGTTTGTGGAATTGGAAGCCCTCCCACTGAAACCAATGTTTCATGTGCATTTACTCAGTGGAGATAATTGGATAACGCAAAATGACAAGCTCAGGTACGTTCGTTCTATATCTATAAAGATGTTCGACGGGTGTTTCCTGTAAAAAAGGTACATCACTGCAATACTAAAATAAACCCCCACCTACTAATATTTTACTTTCAGTACTACAAGCAAATTTTCAAGCGATATGCGAAGAAAACACAAAAGCAAAAGTAACAAAAGTAACAGTATTATGGCATCCAATTACGTAAAATCAGCATCAGCATACATGGTTTAACGCAAAGTGAAGTCAAAACTCCCTCTGTCTTTATTACCAAAAACCAGTGCACTGCAATTCATATATAGTAAGGATCTGACATAAAAAACGGTAGCGACCGGTCCACTGTTCGTGTCGGCAAATACCGTGCATCGAATTTTCCTGTTCCATTCACGAATGGTGCGTGGGAAGAGTGCCTGTCAGTAATTTAAGCCTCCAACTGAACTCTAATTGCTGTGATTCTCCTTTCATGACTATATAGAGAAATGTACGTGTGACGACGTAACATGTGACCTGACGCTTGTTAAATCCGTTCTCAGAATTTTAACTGTACACGGATTTATGACGCATAAAGCTCCTCTGAAGCATCGCAAAGTGATGATTAGTGAAAATCTCCATAACGCTTCCACAATTACTAAACGAACTTGCGACGCATGTGCCGTTTTTCTGTGGATCTTTACTGTATCCCTCATTAGTCCTACCTAGTAAGGATCCCAAAGAAATGCCCAAGAATTGGTAGAAACAAGTATCTTATAAGCCAGTTCTTTCATGGATGTATTGCAGTTACAGTTCTTCCTTTGAATCTCACCCTGCTCTCTGCTTCTCCTGTAATTAGTTTTATGTGGTCGTTTCAATTTAGTTCGCTCCTGACGGTCTCTCCCAGATGTTTTACTTTTGTTACAGTTTCCAGTAATTTCTCACAAATAGTGCAACTGTACAATAATTATTAGCTTTTCTCCCTCTCTAATTTTCCTGTAGGTAGTATCTGTCTTACCCTTAGTGATACGCACATCTACATCCTTACGTTTGTCCTTTAGCCATCCCTGCTTAGCCATTTTGCACTTCCTGTCGATCTCATTTTTGAGACGTTTGTATTCCTTTTAACTGCTTCATTTACTGCATTTTTGTATTTTTTCCTTTCATCAATTAAATTCAATATCTCTTCTGTTACTCAAGGATTTCTATTAGCTCTCGTCTTTTTACCTACTTGATCCTCTGCTACCTTCACTATTTCATTTCTCAAAGTTACCCATTCCTCTTCTACTGTATTTCTTTCCCTCATTCTTGTCAATCGTTAACTAATACTCTCCCTGAAGCTCTCTACAACCTCTGGTTCTTTCAGTTTATCCAGGTCCCATCTCCTTAAAGTCCCACGTTTTTGCAGTTTCTTCAGTTTTAATATACAGTTCATAACCAATAGATTGTGGTCAGAGTCCACATGCGCCCCTGGAAATGTCTTACAATTTAAAACCTGGTTCCAATATCTCTGTCTTACCACTATATAATCTATCTGAGACCTTCCAGTATCTCCAGGCTTCTTCCATGTGTGCAATCTTCTTTCATGATTCTTGAACCAAGTGTTAGCTATGATAAAGTTATGTTCTGTGCAAAATTCTACCAGGCGGCTTCCTCTTTCATGCCTTACTCCCATTCCATATTCGCCTACTACGTTTCCTTCTCTTCCTTTTTCTACTACCGAATTCCAGTCACCCATGACTATTAAATTTTCGTCTCCCTTCACTATCTGAATAATTTCTTTTATTTCATCATACATTTCATCAATCTCTTTGTCATCTGCGGAGCTAGTTGGCATATAAACTTGTACTACTGTGGTAGGCATGGGCTTCTTGTCTGTCTTGGCCACAATAATGTGGTCACTATGCTTTTTGTAGTAGCTTACCCGCACTCCTACTTTTTAATTCATTATTATACCTACTCCTGCATTACCCCCATTTGATTTTGTATTTATAACCCTGTATTCACATGACCAGAAGTCTTGTTCCTCCCGCCACCGAACTTCACTAATTCCCGCTATATCTAACTTTCACCTATCGATTTCGCTTTTTAAATTTTCTATCCTACCTGCCCGATAAAGAGATCTGACAGTCCACGCTCCGATCCGTAGAACGCCAGTTTTCTTTCTCCTGATAACGACGTTCTCTTGGGTAGTCCCCGCCCGGAGATCAGAATGGGGGGCTGTTTTACCTCCGGAATATTTTACCCAAGAGGACGCCATCATCATTTAACCATACAGTAAATCTGCATGCCTTCGGGAAAAATTACGGCTGTAGTTTCCCCTTGCTTTCAGCCGTTCGCAGTACCAGCACAGCAAGGCCGTTTTGGTTAGTGTTACAAGGCCAGATCAGTTAATCATCCAGACTGTTGGCCCTGCAACTACTGAAAAGGCTACTGCCCCTCTTCAAGAACTACACATTTTTCAGGCCTCTCAACAGATACCCCTCCGTTGTGGTTGTACCTACGGTACGGCTACCTGTATAGCTGAGGCACGCAAGCCTCCCCACCAACGGCAAGGTCCATGGGTCATAGGGGTGTATATACATATTCCTGCCGGAGATCGCGATGTATGCAAGGCGGCCCGCACGCTCGGTTGTAGCGCGCTAGCCTTCCAATCTGGAAGCCTGGTGGCGAATCCGCCTGGTTCCCGACACATCCATTGTAGTTTCATGATAAGACGTACCGGGAACAAACCCGTCAACAGTGGTTTGTTCGCTTACAGACAGCCTTTTACAAAATGTGTCGTCGATGAAAAGGGCCATTTTTGTAGATAGGACCTTGTTTACTTAAAGCAGGTGCTCGAACTGGCGACCCTCTGACGCGACACAAGCTTGGTAACGTCGAAATGTGTTTTACCGAACTCTTTCAAAGATTCCTGGCATTGCCCTGATGTGATCGGTGGCATGTCGAATTCGATCCATTAATTCCTCTTCGTTTCTAGGTGGTTCACGTCCAGGTGGGTGAACTAGAACCTTGAAAAATCCCCACAGGAAAAAGTCCGATGGCGTGAGTTCTGGTGATCGCGGGGGCCATGTTCTACTAGCACCTCTGCCAATTACCCGGCCGTCGAAGAGTTCATTTAAATATCCACGCGCTGCACGACTGTTATGTACGGGAGCCCCATCATGCTGCAACCACATGCGTAGCCGTACGTCCAAGGGAACATCTTCCGGCAGGCCGGGTTGAGTTCCTTGCAAAAAGTGAAGGTAATTTGCCCGATATGTCGAGGAGGTAGACGGACCGGCCCAATCAGATTATTACCCACAACGCTTGCCCAAACGTCGAGCGAAAATCGTTCCTGGTGTCCTTGGACGTACGTGACGTGAGGATTTCCCCTTGCCAAGTAATGAAAGTTTCGGGTGTTGTAAAGGTCATTCCGATGAAAGGTGCATTCGTAACATAAATGCACAAATTCGGGAAGTGGAGATCTCGTGCAACACGTCAAGGAAACCACCGGCAAAACCTTAGCCCGTTTTTATAGTCCGCCACAGGATTTAGGTCTTGGACAGGTTGGAAACTAAAACTCCCAGACTAATCGACGAGTGACCCGCATGTCGTGTCCAACCGCTCGAGTACTTGTCGTAGCTGCTTCCTCGAAGCGCTCGAGAACCGTCTCTTCAAATGCAGCATCGCGTGGTGTTCGAGGTCTTCCAGCATGATATCCCGCTAACGAGCCTGTTTCGCCAAGTCGCCGGTGAATTGCTGTAAACATTTGCGGGTGTGGGTGGCGTCTTACTGGGTACCGTTCCTAGTAAGACCGACGAGCTTCATGCGCATTACCGTTGGCTAGTCCATAATCAAAAACCATATCTCGCTGTTCTTCAAAAGAATACTGTGCCGCTATGCTTACTGTGTACCTAAACCGCAGGTGACGTTTGTGTGCTCCGAAGCCAAGCTTACGTGTGAAAGCCTCTGACATGAGGTGGAGACAAACAGCAAGACCTATTCGACACGTGTGCATATCACGTTGGGGCAGTGACGGGGCGAGGGACGTTTGTATGTGTGAACCGACAATCATAGCGCTGCCCGTCAATCGACGAACGGCAACAGGGTAATCCCACGATCAATCGGAACGCTTGGCTCCAAGTTTCCCTAGTTTAAAAATGGTACGCAACATTAGCAATCTTGATTCCCACTGACATCATATATATATATAAATATATATATATATATATATATATATATATATATCCTGACAAAAAAGAGATGCGCCCTGAAGACATGGACACATACACTCTGCCGGATGCAGTGCATTCGAGTTGTTCGTGTTTAGTAAAATTACCAGCCTGACAGATTATGTAACAGTGTAAATGTTGAGTGATCACTGTGATGGACACAGAGACGCTGCTTATTTGTATGAGTCCCTGCTATTAGCTCTTGACAGAATTTTAATGGACCCTCACTGTTCTCTATTTGGGTGGTTGGACGAATCGCGCAATATCAGAATTTGTAAGGCATTCGATGTGACTGACAGTTCACTACGTCCGACCATCACAAGGGAGGATCGCAGTATTGTACGCGAGACACATCGCAGCCCCTTCACACCTCTACCGCCAAAGCGGAAACAAGTAATGGGTTCCCTGCAACGTTTTGTGTAACGTTTTGTGTCCTCTTGCACCACTGGAGAGAGACTAACACCAGCCGGGCTAGCGAATCACCGTCCCATGCCTACGATGCAGCTAACACGGCAACACGAACAGCTTCGTTTCGACCGGTGCTGTGAATTTGCAGCATGGAATGTCGACGAATGGTGTCGGATTATGTTGAGCAGTGAATCGCGATTCTGCATGATCCCGGATGATAATCGTCGGCAAGTCTGGTAGCGACCTTGGAAGACATCCCATTCTTCTAAATCGTTGGGCAGGCACAGCAGTGTTATTGTGTGGAGAGCTATTGGGTATGACTTCAGGACAAGGCTGGTAAGGGCTGAGAGAACTCTTGGTGGCCCAACGACATATTACGAAAATCCTGCGTCCTCATGTGTTACCTCCGATGCGACGGTATCGTGGTGCAATTTTTGTAATGGACAATACTCATCCGCATGTGGAACACGTCTGTATGAGCTGTGTGCCTGATGATGAGATACTCCCATATCCAGCGAGATACCCACATCTGTCCCCGATAGAGCAGGTGTGAGACCAGCTCCGATGTCAACTTCGTCCCAGTGCCAGTATTCACGATATCAAAGACCAGCAACAGCAGATATGACCCTATTTGGCTCAGGAGAGGGTATGACGGCTTAATGACTTCCTTGACGACCAAATAAGTGCTCGGATGCACGCCAGAGGAGCTACAATGTCATACTGATAAGCAGCCTCATACTGCCAGGTTCTTTGTAAATTTGACACCAATTTGTAAGCACTGAAATAACATCACATGTCCTCTCACCCCGCGATGCTTCATTTTGTTTCCTCGTCCCCTGTTTGGCGCATCACTTTTTTTTTGTCCGGTCAGTTAACCGTCCTTCCACCAAATGTCGACAGAATGCAGATCTTTATCCACTTCACTACAGTTTTCAGCAGTTCTGTAAAGTTGCTATTTTCCTATACAGAAAAGTAACGATTTCCGTCAGCCTCATGGCGCTACGGTATCTACCTAGAGTATTGTTCAGTATACCAATAACAGGAGACATGTGACAGATACAAAGAAAGGTGACACGAATGGTCACGGAATTGTGTGACTCACGAAAGAGCGTCACGAAAATGTTGAAAAATCTGAGCAGGCAAACGATCGAAGACTGACTTACAAAGTTTCCTTTATTTCACGTCTATGGTCACATTTTTTTTTCTTCCGTCAGGTTACCGCTTTCGGTCTATAATGACCATCTTCAGGTTAGTTCAATAAAAAGCATGTCCTAATATACTGAACATGTTTTTATAAAACAGATCTGAAGATGATGATTATAGACCGAAACCTACAGCCTGATGACAAAAAAATTGTGATCATGGACGTGAAGTATAGGAAATTTATTCTATATTCGGGTCAAGGTCAAATTTGCGACCATGTCAGTCACAGCTTGTGATAGAAAGATTCAAGAACCAGAATTGAGGAATCTAATAACATACTACAGCCTTCTATCTGTCGGTTCCTTAAGGACGCCAAAGATGAGTTGAACAGGTTATAGCACGTTCACTGGCAATTATACGGTCCTACTTCTATCATACGTATCTTCCTCCTTCTAATGTTTGAAGATTCTTATTTTCATTAACATGTACCGTTAGGAGTACTCTGTGCCGAACACGTACCCTCTGCCATACGCTTCATACTGGTTCGTAGCGTATGGATGATACTGTATATGCAGATTATTTTGTACACATCGTGAACGGCAACATTTCCCTGGCGTTACTCTGAGGCTACTTTCCCATCGGCTACTTCTACTCACTACAGGAACAGTTCAGTAACGTTCTGTTACGAGAGCCAGTGAATATTTCACCTTTTTTTCAAATAGTTAATCGGTATCACGGATTTCGAAGCTTAAAAATTGATAACGACCTGCACTTTCCACGACAGTAAAATTTTTATCTTTCTCTTGATTTCCTTTCCTCGTGACACGGGAAGAAATTTGTTAAATACACTCCTGGAAATTGAAATAAGAACAACGTGAATTCATTGTCCCAGGAAGGGGAAACTTTATTGACACATTCCTGGGGTCAGATACATCACATGATCACACTGACAGAACCACAGGCACATAGACACAGGCAACAGAGCATGCACAATGTCGGCACTAGTACAGTGTATTTCCACCTTTCGCAGCAATGCAGGCTGCTATTCTCCCATGGAGACGATCGTAGAGATGCTGGATGTAGTCCTGAGGAACGGCTTGCCATGCCATTTCCACCTGGCGCCTCAGCTGGACCAGCGTTCGTGCTGGACGTGCAGACCGCGTGAGACGACGCTTCATCTAGTCCCAAACATGCTCAATGGGGGACAGATCCGGAGATCTTGCTGGCCAGGGTAGTTGACTTACACCTTCTAGAGCACGTTGGGTGGCACGGGATACATGCGGACGTGCATTGTCCTGTTGGAACAGCAAGTTCCCTTGCCGGTCTAGGAATGGTAGAACGATGGGTTCGATGACGGTTTGGATGTACCGTGCACTATTCAGTGTCCCCTCGACGATCACCAGTGGTGTACGGCCAGTGTAGGAGATCGCTCCCCACACCATGATGCCGGGTGTTGGCCCTGTGTGCCTCGGTCGTATGCAGTCCTGATTGTGGCGCTCACCTGCACGGCGCCAAACACGCATACGACCATCATTGGCACCAAGGCAGAAGCGACTCTCATCGCTGAAGACGACACGTCTCCATTCGTCCCTCCATGCACGCCTGTCGCGACACCACTGGAGGCGGGCTGCACGATGTTGGGGCGTGAGCGGAAGACGACCTAACGGTGTGCGGGACCGTAGCCCAGCTTCATGGAGACGGTTGCGAATGGTCCTCGCCGATACCCCAGGAGCAACAGTGTCCCTAATTTGCTGGGAAGTGGCGGTGCGGTCCCCTACGGCACTGCGTAGGATCCTACGGTCTTGGCGTGCATCCGTGCGTCGCTGCGGTCCGCTCCCAGGTCGACGGGCACGTGCACCTTCCGCCGACCACTGGCGACAACATCGATGTACTGTGGAGACCTCACGCCCCACGTGTTGAGCAATTCGGCGGTACGTCCACCCGGCCTCCCGCATGCCCACTATACGCCCTCGCTCAAAGTCCGTCAACTGCACATACGGTTCACGTCCACGCTGTCGCGGCATGCTACCAGTGTTAAAGACTGCGATGGAGCTCCGTATGCCACGGCAAACTGGCTGACACTGACGGCGGCGGTGCACAAATGCTGCGCAGCTAGCGCCATTCGACGGCCAACACCGCGGTTCCTGGTGTGTCCGCTGTGCCGTGCGTGTGATCATTGCTTGTACAGCCCTCTCGCAGTGTACGGAGCAAGTATGGTGGGTCTGACACAGCGGTGTCAATGTGTTCTTTTTTCCATTTCCAGGAGTGTATATTCCACAGAAATATCGTCAATTAGTCGTCCGTAATATGTCACGTGAGCAGCCGTCATATGGGTGTACTTAAACTCAATTGTCTCATTATAACTGGTCGTGGCTGCTGACGCAGAGGTTCCATAAAATTCTATTAGCATTCACAACAGATGTAATTCACTTTTTAAGTAATAAGGTATTAAATATAATACAACTGTTCTAAGCGTCAGATTTCCAGAAAAAAACTGCCATCTCATTACCAAAGACGAGACATGTTTATTGATATGAAAACGATCATCGATTAGTGTGTGACAGTCAAGCATACAATCTGCTGTTCAGAATAACATGCCTAAGAAAAGAAAGAAAAGATTTCTGGTTAGAGACAGACGAAGCTAAACCACTATGAAATGAACAGTAATATGAACGGTAATATCAAGAAGTGCACATCAATTCCTCTAAGAAAGCTCAGCCAACAATACCGTAGTCTAAGAAGATACAGCTATAAAATTTCTTCATTCTTGAGATCTTCGTCAATAATTTCCCTTTTTTGCATTCATCACGTTTCGATGTGGTATTTTCTTAGAACAAGGAACTTCTTCGCATTTTCGGTTCACCCCGTGTAAGTAGGCTGTTCAGGTTTTTGTATTGGTAACGCCACGTAGCGCTCTGTATGAAAATCACTGGCTGTGCTGTGTGCAGTCTGTGGCTGGTTTGCATTGTTGTTGGCCATTGTAGTGTTGGGCAGTTGGCTGTTAACAGCGCGTAGGGTTGCGCAGTTGGAGGTGAGCCGCCAGCAGTGGTGGATGTGGGGAGAGAAATGGCGGAATTTTGGAATTTGTAAGACTGGATGTCATGAACTTATGACTTTTGAACACTATTAAGGTAAATACATTGTTTGTTCTCTATCAAAATCTTTCATTTGATAACTATGCCCATCAGTAGTTAGTGCCTTCAGTAGTTTGAATCTTTTATTTAGCTGGCAGTAGTGGCGCTCGCTATATTGCAGTAGTTCGAGTAACGAAGATTTTTGGTGAGGTAAGTGATTTGTGAAAGGTATAGGTTAATGTTAGTCAGGCCAATTCTTTTGTAGGGATTTTTGAAAATCAGATTGCGTTGCGCTGAAAATACTGTGTGTCAGTTTAAGCACAGTCATGCATAATTTTTCTAAGGGGATGTTCCTCCCAGGACGCTCAACTACAAGCTTTCTAATGTTTGAAGATACTTATCTTCATTACCATGATTAGCGCAAGGATTACATTAGTTTCATATTGTATGACTCCAAAATAAAGTTGAACTCGCAAAATTGTAATATATGGTGTACACTTTGTTAACGAAATAAGAATCCCCAACCGGATAGCCGTACGTCTTAAAGAGCCGCTTCCGGGACGGGGAGGTGCGCCAGCCTGGGATCGAATCCGTACGGCGTATTAACGACGACGATCGGTGTTTCGATCAGCCTGGATGTGGCTTTTAGGCGGTTTCCCACATGCCACTAGGTGAATACCGAGCAGGTACCCATATCTCGCCTCAATTACACGATTCACAAACACTTTCGCAAAGTTTAACGTGAATAACAACCAAACACAGACAACTGGGGTACACATATTCCGTCCAGAGGGGTAACTTGGTGGCTACAAAATGGACATCTGTCCACTGTTTAAACTAACTATCTCAAATACGTTAATAATCATGCTGACACTGCACCGATGCGGAACAAAGACACAAGAAGAAGAAGAAGATAAGAAAATAATAAAAGAAAATAGGAAACTACTCTGCGGAACGTATATAGTCCATTTGGTAAAAAGTTAGAATTTAAAGATAGAATTTGAAGATAGAATTTATTTCTGATAACTCGTGTAAGTCACGGAGAACGATGGTGACTATTGTAAGGAAATAATAAGGAGGATACTGAAATAAGTGTTCGCGGAACTGAAAACCGTAGAGGAAATGTAACTGGTCCAGAACGCTTCTATACAGATTATGTGAAAGAATTTGTTGACCATACCGTACGTCGTTGGAGGAACGGAAGGTTACAAGCTACTGAAACAAAGTGCAGTTCAATCCAGTTATAAATAAGAGTCGTCGGACAGTTCCGTATAATTATAGGCTCACATCGCTCATGTCAACTTGTTCTAGGATTATGGAACACATTTTTGGTCGTGTATGATGATCTTTTGAGATGGAGGCCGACACCAAAACAGTAGGAAGAATGATGATCTACGCAATAAGAAATTACTCTGTGGTACTTGTCTTTAATAATTTGTATGAATCGTGTAACACTGACATTAAAGTTAGTTGCCAAAAAAGAAGTAAGTTTTCCATCCATTTGGAAGTCTGAATAAAACCGTTACAAGAATCGTATTAACAGTGTTGTCGCTTAAGAAATCTTTCCGCTATTTCGTATAAATTAGTCGGTAAAACTTCCTGGCAGATTAAAACTGTGTGCCGGTCCGAGATTCGAGCTCGGTACCTTTGCGTTTCGCGGGCAAGTGCCCTACCACTTGAGCGCGAAAGGCAAATGTTAGGAGTTCGAGTCTCGTTCCGGCACACAGTTTTAATGTGCCAGGAAGTTTCTTATCAGTGCACACTCCGCTGCAAAGTGATAATTTCATTCTGGAAATTAGATGGTATTTATGAACCGATCAAGGCTTATTTTTAAGCCCAAATATCTAATCTATTTCAAACATATGCGCTTAAACCGGTCGTTCACGAATATGAAAGGAAGATACATTCGAAACATGACTGGCAGTGGAATTAAATGTCTAGAAGTCGTCATCATTCCAGCTCCTAGAATTTAATTCTGATACCTCGTGTAAGTCACGGATAACGGTGGTGACTGTTGTAACGAAATAATCAGGAAGATACTGAAATAAGTCTTCGCGGAACAGAAAACCGTAGAGGAAATGTAACTGGTCCAGAACGCCTCTATACAGATTACGTGAAAGAATTTGTTGACCATACCGTACGTCGTTGGAGGAACGGAAGGTTACAAGGGACTGAAACAAAGTGGAGTTCAATCCAGTTATAAATAAGAGTCGTCGGACAGTTGCGCATAAATATAGGCTCACATCGCTCATGTCAACTTGTTCTAGGATTATGGTACACATTTTTGGTCGTGTGTTATGATCTTTTGAGATATAAGCTCCCTTCGTCTTGGAGATTATATGGGTTAATTAATGATTATTATGTTACAATCCTCTTGATGTAGTTGACCGTGTATATCAAGACTTCGTTCATTGTTAAATGAAATGGTGTGGTACTAACTGATGGAGACGCATTAAGAACTGCTAAATTTAATTTATTTCCTTTGTCACACTGCACAAACATAAACACACTATTATTCAAACTGTGTGTCACTACTATTAAACATAGAGGTAAATCCTTCGCTACGCAACCGCCTTTGGCTCACGCAGCCTATATCTTCCACAGCCTCTCAACAACTGCTTCTGGTTCAGATGGTTCAAATCGCTCTGAGCACTATGGGACTTAACTACTGAGGTCATCAGTCTCCTAGAACTTAGACCTACTTAAACCTAACTAACCTAAGGACATCACACACATCCATGCCTGAGGCAGGATTCGAACCTGCGACCGTAGTGGTAGCGCGGTTCCAGACTGTAGCGCCTAGAACCGCTCGGCCATTTCGGCAACTGCTTCTGCTTGCGACTCTCTGCGCCACTGGGCATTGTCGCCCTCCAAAGAACACCCACTTACAGATACTACACACCAGTACCCTCACAGAGAGAACGAAAACACCTGGTACAAAAATCAACATGAATTCCGCATACAAAGTTTTTGTGAAACTCAGCTCGCTCTGTTTCTCCATCGGATGCAGACGGGAGTGAATTACGGCGCCCATGTAAATGCCGTGTTTGCCGATCCTCGGAATGTATTATGTGGAGTACTGCACTGTTGTTTAGTGAACAAAAGACGAGGTCACGGGCTATCGGAGAACTTTGTAACATAGTTTAGAATTTTATAGCAGCCTGAAACAAAGTTTCAATATTTTTAGGCTTCTTCCTTTTATTTAGAACCCTGAACATCTACTGGATGTATTTGTTTTCCTGTGCTCTTTGTCTCTGTATTTGCAGTTGTGTTCGGCAAGTAGTCGGAAGGTGTGGGTGACAGTATCAAGTTCTCTCCTCTCTCTGTATCTTATTCCATTCCGTAATAAAGCGCGAGAAGAGCTCTTGTCTCCATATAAAACCCGAGCGTACAATTTTACATTTATGACCGTTACGCGAGATATATGTGGGAGGAAGTAATACTCTATGATGAAAGACTATGGACTCAAAGTTTAAATAGGGGGTTATTGAAGGTAACCTCTGTCTCACATAACCTCCTCCTTCACGAATCAATTATACTGTGGACACACTCGCTGGATACTACAATGTTGGAGAAGATATGAAGGGACTGAAATTCATAAGAAGCGTAATGTGTGATAATGATCAAGAGAGCTTAATGATAGGTATTATCTTATACAGGGTGGTCCATTGATCGTGACCGGGCCAAATATCTCACGAAATTAGCGTCAAACGAAAAAACTACGAAGAACAAAACTCGTCTAGCTTGAAGAGGGAAACCAGATGGCGCTATGTTTGGCCCTCTAGATGGCGCTGTCACAGATCAAACGAATATCAACTGCGTTTTTTTAAATAGGAACCCCCATTTCTTATTACATATTCGTGTAGTACGTAAAGAAATATGAATAATTTAGTTGGACCACATTTTTCGCTTTGTGATAGATGGCGCTATAATAGTCACAAACGTATAAGTACGTGGTGTCACGTAACATTGCGCCAGTGCGGATGTTTACCAATTGCGGAAAATGTCGATATCGTGTTGATGTATGGCTATTGTGATCAAAATGCCCAACGGGCGTGTGCCATGTATGCTGCTCGGTATCCGGGACGACATCATCCAAGTGTCCGGACCGTTCGCCGGATAGTTACGTTATTTAAGGAAACAGGAGGTGCTCAGCCACATATGAAACGTCAACCACGATCTGCAACAAATGATGATGCCCAAGTAGGTGTTTTAATCTGCTGTCGCGGCTAATCCGCACATCAGTTTGAACGTCATGTACAGTTGTGCCACTGCCCACAAGAGACATTACGGGACGATGACAGACTTTTTGCACTCGTTCTATTTAGCGAGGAAGCGTCATTCACAAACAGCGGTAACGTAAACCGGCATAATATGCACTACTGGGCAACGAAAAATCCACGATGGCAGCGACAAGTGGAACATCAGCGACCTTGGCGGGTTAATGTATGGTGCGGCATTATGGGAGGAAGGATAATTGGCCCCCATTTTATCGATGGCAATCTAAATGGTGCGATGTAAGCTGATGTCCTATGTAATGTTCTACCGATGTTACTACAAGATGTTTCACTGCATGACAGAATGGCGATGTACTTCCAACATGTTGGATGTCCGGCACATAGCTCGCGTGCGGTTTGAAGCGGTACTGAAGAGAATATTTCATGACAGGTGGATTAGTCGTCGAAGCACCATACCATGGCCCGCACGTTCACCGGATCTGACGTCCCCGGATTTCTTTCTGCGGGGAAAGCTGAAGGATATTTGCTATCGTGATCCACCGGCAACCCCTGACAACATGCGTCAGCGCATTGTCAATGCATGTGCGAACATTACGGAAGGTGAACTACTCGCTGTTGAGAGGAATGTCGTTACACGTATTGCCAAATGCATTGAGGTTGACGGACACCATTTTGAGCATTTATGGTGGTATTTACAGATAATCACGCTGTAACAGCATGCGTTCTCAGAAGTGATATGTTCACAGAGGTACATGTATCACATTGGAACAACCGAAATAAAATGTTCAAATGTACCTACGTTCTGTATTTTAATTTAAATACCTACCTGTTACCAACTGTTCGTCTAAAATTGTGAGCCATATGTTTGTGACTTTTACAGCGCCATCTATCACAAAGCGAAAAAAGTGGTCCAACTAAAGCATTCATATATCTTTATGTACTATACGAATAGGTAATAAAAAATAGGGGTTCATATTTTTAAAAAAAACGTAGTTTATATCCGTTTGACCTATGGCAGCGCCAGCTAGCGTGCCAATCATAGCGCTATCTGGTTTACCCCTTCAAGCTAGACAAGTCTCGTTCTTTGTATTTTATTCGTTTGACGCTTATTTCGTGAGATATTTGTGTGTGTGTGTGTGTGTGTGTGTGTGTGTGTGTGTGTGTGTGTGTTTGTGTGTGTGTGTGTGTGTGTGTGTGTGTGTGTGTGTGTGTGGAGAGAGAGAGGGAACAGTGAAGTGCAAGTCAGTCCTACTAGAAACGTAGTCTTATTCAACTTAGATAACACTGTTTCTGTTCGACAGGCTCCTAGTTAAGTTCACATTAGTAGTCTAAAATTTACGTACCCCATTAGACTGCTAGAAAACAATAAAATGTCCTTCTTCTTCTTCTTCTTCTTGTCTCCTCAGACAATTGCCAATAAGGCATGTCCACCTCCGCTTCAGCCATCTCTTAGTTGCTCGTCTGACGCCTCTTTTACCCCGAAGGCTATCAATATGAGATTACTCGGAGGAATATATCATCTAAGTGGCTTACCCCTTTACTCCGATACTTGCCAACTGTCTCCAGAGAAAACTGTGGTGTATCCATGGCTGCTCCGTCCACGTTTTGGCCACCACACTTACGTCTATGCTTCGCGGTCTATGAACGGCTCCTGACTCAGCTGGGAGGCTGTTTGTAAACAGAAGAGGCCACTGTAAGAGGTACTGTAATAACAAGGCAACGTGTTTCAGTGCCTGAGTGTGTGTGATAGCTGGTTCCTCGACAGCCTGATTTTCCCCCTCTTCCTCAACCAAACACACTTTGCTCACCGTACTGGCTTCACTTAGCCGGTTCACAGGCATCGCTATTCAACCACTCGTGCGCTTTTTCGTCATCTATGTCTTCACAATCATAAATTTGTATTCTTAGCGAAAATATTGGTTCTAATTGTAAGAGAACACTTTTCATCTCGATATTCATTTTTTTTTAAATCATCGAAATCTGCACGGCTAATCCACAAGCCTGATAATGAGCACTCGGAAAATTGGGAACCTACTGTAACTGATTCATATCGTACTATGCGAATGCCGATTTTTGAAAGAAAATACCGTTCGTCTGGACACTTTTGAGGAAACTGTAATATTTGGATACGATTTGTAGTACTAAATTATCATTTGCCATGTTTCACTAGTATTTTATATGCTGTGCTGCAAAGATGCAGCGGATGACTGCCAAAGGGGTCCTTCCTTGACACGTCTTCGGCCTGAAATATCATTCATTGGAGTAGAATTGTCTTCAGTGATGAGTCCTGCTTCGAACTGAGCTCCGATGAGCAGCGAAGACGTGTCAGGACATGATCCAGGTAGCGGCGGGATACCAACCTGTTGCTCACCATACGGCCGCGGCTCCATTACAGAACAGCGGTACATCGTCGATATCTGCGCCCCGCTTTGTTGCCGTTAAAGTCAACCCATCCTGGGCTAATATTTCAGCCGTTTCTACTGCTTGTCTTCGCGCTCGCCAACTTGGCCAGCAAGGTCGCAGGATCTCTCGCCAATTGAGAATGTTCGGAGCAGTCTGGGTAGGGCACTCAGCTCAGGGGTTTAACGACGCCATCTGGACAGAATTTGGTACGATATCCTCAGAAGAATATCCAACAACTTTCTCAGTTAACACCAAGCCGAATAGCTGCTTGAATGAGGGCCAAAGAAGGAACAACGCGTTATTGATTTGTTCAGTTTTGAAACCAGGATGGTAGATATTCAGAGAGCGCACAGGATAAGGTTATGATTGTGGATGGGGCCGTAAACAGTTACTGTGACTTGCACAATCAAACACACAACTTTATTTTTCTAAGAACCACTCATTTACACATTGCTTTAAAAGACAAACAATACTGATGAAGGCCTACTTAAAGAACTTGAGACGCTTTCTGGACTGAAGGCCCAAAACCACACCAAAAACAAGAACGGCTGAAGGCCTGGCTTAGAAAGCAAAAGAGTTAAAAACAGAAGACAAATTTTTTCCTTCTAAAAAAGCATTAAATTGAAAAAAATGGTTCAAATGGCTCTGAGCACTATGGGACTTAACTTCTGAGGTCACCAGTCCCCTAGAACTTAGAACTACCTAAACCTAACTAACATAAGGACATCACACACATCCATGCCCGAGGCAGGATTCGAACCTGCGACCCTAGCGGTCGCGCGGCTACAAACTGTAGCGCCTAGAACCGCTCGGCCACACAGGCCGGCATGCAATTGAAAACAAATAGCGGCTGAAGGCCTATACTACACGTCTGAAGGACAACTTTAATTAAAACATATTAATAAACAATTTTTTCAACCAAGAAATTTCTTTTTAACTTACAACAGAACGACCGAAAGCCTAATTAAAGAAATATTAATTATTCCACGGCTGAAGGCCAACAACAGATTTGAAACAACGGCTGAAGGCCTCAACAACAAGTCAAACAATATAAATTAAACTCCTTCCTTCTTATAAAAAATTTTCCTTTAAAGAATACACATGGCTAAAGGCTTTATTAAAAAAGGTTCACGTAAATCCTCGGCTGAAGGCCACACATTATACATCGAACAACTAACGGCTCAGGGCCTGGATTATAAACAATTTCAGATAGAACAAATTTTAAGAAAAAAATTTTTTAAATTAAAATCAATCTTCAAAATTTTAATTTAACACTGCTGAAGGCCTTTATGTAACATTTAAAAAGAATTGAATTAATACATGGCAGAAGGCCTTGTACAGTACTTCAAACTAAAATGGAAATCACAATCTAAAACAAACAGAACAAGTGGTGCTCCGAAGTGTTCCAAGGGTCGACCTGAGAAGGTAGCTCAAACGTAAGGTGAGGTGAGACAGGCAGCCAAGAGTTGAAGTTAAATAATCGGATGGCAACCCAAACTAGGGACAGACCAAGGACCGACCAACAATTTAACCAATTCCCTTCCGTCCGACCAGTGGCACAACGATGGAAAATATCGGTCGAGGACGGGGATACGAACAGCACTATGTCTTCAGAAATTGGCGTCTATAAACAGCCGAGGGAACAATAACCACTCTAAGCAAAATATGAACCAAACAACTTAAAAGGCTGTCGAGCTGCACGCTGTGCCAGACAGCATCAACATGATGAGGAAAGGCACACTGCCGGAAAACTAAGCTAACGACCAGGGCAGGTAACTGGGGCGTTAACGGCCACAGGGTCACTGGTGCACTTCATTGGCAAGTAACAGTCAATTTAGTAATTAATCACAATATAGGAAGACGGCTGCAAGATTTCGCCCACTCCAACACATCATACATTGCTGCTAGCCCGAGTGGCCCAGGGAGCAACAACTCGCAAATGAACGAAGAGATTTCACAATAGTTGAGGTTTCATAACAGGTTAATTGATCACTCAACTTCAGCGTCTAGGTTCGGTGGGTAACGAACTTTGTCGCTCTCGCAGCTAGCTCCTCACGATCCGACAGCACGTGCACGCCGCCACCGGTCCCAGCCCGGCTCGCGCCGCGGAGACTTCCCTTCTGCTCCGTCCCAACCGACTGACCACCACACACACAACCACCACCCGTAAATACTAGCGGTCACACCAAAGATAGTACGACAGTACTAGTATCGATAAGCGCTGCTGCTGCCACTCAAGTAGGCAAGCCAGCAACTTAGTGACGCCAGTAAATCGAATAAGAAACGGGACGGCAGTACCGCAAAGACAAGATGTCAAGCAATAAACGGCACGAGCACAAGCTGCACACGGCTCAAGTTTGTAAAGCTCTTTCTCTTGAATAAATCATCCAATTTTTCTCTTTATTTATTTATTTTTGTTGCAGTGTGTTTGGTTGAGTACGTTGAATAAACTGCAAGAGTGAGTCCTAAAAGTCTGCACTAGGTGGTTCGCTAAGCACTGGAGGATAGGTTTCCTTACCTCAAATTTTCTAAGGTTACCTTCTTGCCCCATTGTATTTCCCGTCAATAGATGTCAGTTTCTGTTTCGTACAAACTGAATACCGCTTGTAACTGTGGAGACTCCGATTGCTACTACAGTTCTTAAATGAGTTCTCACACCTCATTTGCTTTTGTAATAGAAGTCACCTCTCTTTTTTCCCTTTGGTGTTGAAGAGAAAAATTATGATGGACTTGCAGTTGAAATAATAAAATAACATTGCGTTAGCCATCAATGTCTGTTAAGTGATCATCTTTACCAGTAACTAATACAGGGCACTGTCGCCCTGGCTCAGCTGCTGGTTGCCTATCTGGCATCTTCCAGGGACAACAGAAATTTCGTTTTCGGTATTTCATATAATTACTGTCCAAATTTTTAAAAAAATCAGAATGCTGTCATAATCTACTCATTAAGAGCGGTAATCTAATGTTAAGGGTTTAATACAGTATGGCAAGTATTACAGGTAGAAACTGTGTTGATGTCTTGAGGCGGCCTACCTTGCGACGCACAAAACCCAGCATATATTCGTCCAATATTTGAGAATGAGATTACTTAGCGACTTCCAACAAACTTTAAACATAATTTCAAATCTTTACGGAGCTTTTTGTCGCTGATAACCCCCACAAAGAAAGGAAAAAAAAGTTTATCGCTTACTGCATTATCGCTGTTCATACAGTTGAACTTACGTATCACGCCTGACGTTTTAATTGATGACTCCTTCACTACCGACTCTATTCGCAACACAGATTGTACAGACTATCCAGTTATACCACTCAATACACCTGCAAAAGTGTATCACTCTACAACGCATAGTTCTAAAGATACCTAGTCACAAACATTAAGACAAGTGAGAAACTAGCTTTTGCGTAAAACGGAGCTCAAATTACCTGGACTGTACTCACCCAGTGATTCAGAATGATAGCGTTTTCCCACTTCCAACAACCTATAAACGTAGTTTAAAACCATTTGTAAAACTTTTCTCGTTGACAAGTTAACGTCAAATATTTAACACATTAAGTCATTTGTAAAGTAATAGGAAGTTTGAACTCTTTTATACTGGGGAGAGCGAGCCTATAAAGTATCTGAGGTTTACTGGTTGATTCTAATTTTATGATGCGTAATCACAGTCCCGAGCACCCCTCTCTGTCGTTGCTAACATTGCCCATTCTCTTTCGGTAGGGAAATTCTCTATCACATCAAAAGCTGCCTAAAGCACTTTTCACATATGATAAAGTTTCATTATTGCAAAACTGCAACACATCCATACTAGATGGTTCTCATGTCCACTTCAAAAAACAGATGGCGGTACTGTCTAACAAAGTTTCTCGTACGTCGAACATTATTTATTTCTCTCTTACATCGGACCAGGGTTTAACACATTCAGTACGTTTTTCAAATCAAAGTTACCTAAAAAATAACGAATAAAGTTACATGGTTCTCTCGACCTTTCCAGATCTCAAACATCTATAATGTATATATGCAGACTGAAGTGACGAATGAAAATCTGTACTAAGCCCAGGATTCGAACCCAGTCCTCCTGCTTATTGGGTAAATGCGCTAACCATCACGCCACCCTGGCACCGTGCGTTTGCACAACAGCATGGATTATCCTATTGAAGAGGGAGGGCAAAGCCACTGTGCCAGAGTGGTGCAGTGATTTGCACATCTACCTAATGAGCACGAGACCTGTGTTTGAATCCGGCCCTGGCACAAATTTTTATTTGTCGATTCAGCCTGCATATATACATCATAAGAAATAACAGTTTTAATGCACTGTTTAGTTTCTGAATGATACTGTAAGTACAGACATCATTTTGAATGAAGTAGGTTTCTATTGATATCTCTTGTTAATATATTTAAAATTATCCACATTACCGCCTATTTATCCTGGAGCTTCTGCCGTCTGAGCTAGCCCACCAGTTCAAACATTCCCATGCTATGTTTACACATGTACCGACCACTCGTCACTGTATAGTGGATAAAGTTTCCTACTCATTCTTACTAGTTTTGCTTCATCAGTGGACAACACTGATGAGCCAAAATATTATGACCATATGCTTAACAGCATTTTGGTCCACCTCTGGACCACAACACGGCATCGATTCTACATGGCATGAATTCCAATGTTCCTTAGTAGGTTTTTGAAGGTGTGTGAGATAAGATGTCTCTGCACAAGTCACGCAATTCCTGTAAATTATGGACCAGATTACGGGGCATCAGTGTGTGGGTGCTTAGCCGACGCCCAACAGAGCCCAGTTGTGTTACCTCAGGTTCAGATCAGGCGAACACGGTGGCCAAGGTATCAATGTGAGCCCTCGATCGATTTCCTAGTTTCATTGTAGCACGTTTCTGGCTTTGTTACATGGGCAGTTATCTAGCTGGAAGATGCCATCACCAGTGCTGTAGGCATCAAGCACGAAGGGGTGCAGGTGGTCCACGGCTTTCGTGATGTCTTCGATTAGCGCCACAGGCCGCATGGCAGCCCAGGTAAACATCGTTCATAGCATAACTCTGCACTCACAAACCTGCGTCTGTGGCGCAGTGCATGTTTTGAGTAGCTGTTCGCCTGGATGACAGAGTATCCAAACATTACTGTCGTCCTGCTGTGACGGGAAACGTGCTTCATCCGAACAGGTGACCAATTTCCATGAACCCACAGTCCAATCGCGATGATCCCATGACAGTACAACCATAACAGATGATGTCGTTGGCTTATCATAGAAACATGTAGGAATCGCCTGTTGTGAATCCAAGTGTTCAGCAACATGCGCTGAACGGTTGTGCCTCCAGCAGCACTGTATTCTGGCATCAGCGTCGCCACAGATCATCACTACACTGCATTCGACATCCACGTCACGTGTTGAGTCGTGGACATCCAAAACCTTTTAGACCACTTGTTGTTTCACCATCTTTAGCCCACTTTCGACAGATGCACACAACAGTAGCATGCGAACAGCTGATCAGCTTCACAGTTTCCGAGGTGCTCATTTTACTGTTGGGCCACAGCAACGTGCCCTTTGTCAAAGTCGCTTATATCAGTCGATTTCCCATTTCCGACCCGTATCATAGCCAGTGTGCATGGACGACTGCATACTGTCGGGAAAAGTTTTATTGATAGTTACAGTTTTTCCCATTTCTTTTTTTCCAATGCTGTAGAACTGTGTTCCACTGATGCATCTGCGGTTGGGCCGGTGCAACACCGAATGTCATCGAATATCGCTGCCTACCCACGCTCTGTCCACTTGAATAGCGTTCTCACAGCGAGTACCGCTGACGAGGTAACGCTTTACTAGAATGTCACTGACGAAGGCATGCTTACAAGGTACCCTCCAGCGGCCAATACGAGGGCTGTGAATGGTCACTTGGGGGACATAGGGCAGGATAGCGTGGTAGCTCTTGGTAGCGAGCTCTCGACCCAACCAGACGTTGAAAAGCAATCAACAGTCAAGATCGCATAAAATATTTTTTTTATTTAAGGCAACAGGTTTCAACAGATTTTGCTGTCATCCTCCGGTCTTAAATCTTTTTATTGTAAAACAAATCATTTTTGCTGACATCACACACAAGATGTCGAGTGGACAAAAATAGCATATTTTAAAAGGTTTGTCCTCGCTAAAATAGTTGAAAAACGTTAAGCATCTTGTGCAACAGGCTTTGTCCATACATATATTGTTCACAGTTGCTTGTTGCATCATAAAAAAGATTTTAAGAGCTGAAGATGACAGCATAGTCCCCTGCAACGCCGGCCGGCGTGGCAAAGCGGTTCTAGGCGCTACAGTCTGTAACCGCGCGACAGCTACGGTCGCAGGTTCGAATCCTGCCTCGGGCATGGATGTGTGTGATGTCCTTAGGTTAGCTAGGTTTAAGTAGTTCTAAGTTCTAGGGGACTGATGACCTCAGCAGTTAAGTCCCAAACGCTCAGAGCCATTTGAACCATTTTTTTCTGCTGCAACCGGTTGCCTTAAACAACAAATATTTTATGGGATCTTGGCTGTTGAATGGTTTTTAACAGTAAACAGATGCCCTTCAGCTGTCTCAAAATGAGAAAATTCAACCAAGCAGACGTGTCTTCCTGCTCCTCCTTGTTCAAGAACAATGACCCTCGGTATGGCTGTCGGTGGTCTCCCATGCACTGCAGTCTTACATCTGTACCCTAACTTAGCTTACTGGAAGTAAACTCCAGCTAATTTGTTCTAACATCTCTTGTCTTTCAGATGCTCACAATCCACGTTTACCATGTCCTCGACCAAGTAACGAATAATGGTGTCGGAAGTGGGATCGGACATATCATATGATCTAGCCTGTGGGTGGTTTCCACTCACTATTGTTATGGGAGAGAGCTGGCTCCAATTCCTTAATCCATACAATTGCTACATCGGAAAGCACTTCTACGAGGGTCACTCCAAAAGAAATGCACACTATTTTTTTTTAAAAATCCATCTTCTATTCTACATGTTTGAAAGTTTTACAGTGCGTAGATACATCCCTTAGGAACAATATTTTCATTTCTCCACATAATTTCCATCCCTCTCAACTGCCTTACGCCATCTTGGAACCAGCGCCTGTATACCCGCACGGTAAAATTCTGGACCAACCTATTCAGCCACTGTTTGGCAGCGTGCACAAGGGAGTCATCATCTTCAAACCTTGTTCCACGAAGAGAGTCTTTCAGTTTCCCATAGAGTTGGTAGTCACATGCAGCCAGGTCAGGACTGTAAGGCGGGTGTTTCAGTGTTGTCCATCCGAGATTTGTGATCGCTTCCATGGTTTTTTGGCTGACATATGGCGGTGCATTGTTGTGCAACAGCAAAACATCCTGCTTTGGCCAATGTGGTTGAACACGACTCAGTCGAGCTTGAAGTTTCTTCAGTGTCGTCACATATGCATCAGAATTTAGGGTAGTTCCACTAGACATGATGTCCACAAGTAAGAGTCCTTCGGAATCGAAAAAACACCGTAGCCATAACTTTTCCAGCAGAAGATGTGGTTTTGAATTTTTTTTCTTGGGTGAATTTGCATGATGCCACTCCATTGACTGCCTCTTCGTCTCTGGTGAAAAATGATGGAGCTATGTTTCATCACCTGTCACAATTCTTCCAAGAGATTCATTTCCACCATTCTCGTACCGTTTTTCTTGTTTCTTTGTGAGCCACTGTCAACATCCACGTCAACACTTTCAGTATTCTACAAACACTTCCTTCCCATATCCCAACGTAGCGTGACAATTCCTTCACTGTGCTCCGTCTGTCAGCAGTCACCAATTCGTTAACTCACTGCACATTGTCTGGAGTGTGTGCAGTACGAGGCCTACCACTGTGAGGACAATCCTCAATATTGCCGTGCCCGCTTTCATCACGTAACCTGCTTGCCCACCGACAAACTGTACTGCGATCGACAGCAGCATCTCCATACACCTTTCTCAACCTCATTTGGATGTTTCCCACTGTCTCGTTTTCCCAGCACAGGAATTGTATGACAGCACGTTGCTTCTGACGAACGTCAAGTGTAGCAACCATCTGGAAGACATGCTGTGACGGCGCCACTCACGGGAACAGGTTGAACTAAGTTTGAAAACAAGCGGGAAGGATGTATTTACATACTGTACAACTTTCACACATGCAGAATGGAAACTGTATTTTTCCAAAAATAGTGTGCGTTTCTTTTGGAGTGAGCCTCGTTCTAACATTTTTGGCATTTACAAGCGCCCACACATCCCTTGGTGCATGAAAAACGCTTGCGCGGCACGCCACCCCTGCTTTCGGCCACAGACTGCCCCTCTGCCACGTGGGAGCATTCTCGAGCCTGCGCCGCTGGCAGTCCTGCCTGAGCTGCGGCTGCCGCCGCGACTACACGTTTAACGAGCGTCCGGCGCCGCCGTCGTGGGTCGTTGCCGCAGCCACATTCGCGAGGATCCTGGCTGGCGTCCCCACCGTCGACGCATTGAGCCGTGCTGCTGAACCTGCCGACACCACAGTCTTGGCGCCGTTCCATTCGACACTGGAAAAATTAAAGTAAGTCTCACTGCCATGGGCGCTTGCTCACGTCTACATCTACATTTACGTCATACCCTGTAAGCCACCTAATCGTGTGTAGCGGAGGGTACTTTTCGTATCACTAACTGAGCCCTCAACCCTCTTCCACTCGCGAATAGCGCGTGAAAAGGATGATTATCGGTAAGCCTCTGTATTGGCTCTAATTCCTCGAATTTTCTCCTCGTGACGTAGTATGTCGACCGACTCTTCCCGGAAAGTGTTCACTCGAAATTTCAGTAGTAAGTCTCTCCATGATGCACAACGCCTCCCTTGTAGCGTCTGCCAATGGAGTTTGTTGAGTATCTCCGTAAGGCTCTCGCGCCTCGTAAACGATCCCGTGACGAAACGTGCCGCTCTTCA
Source organism: Schistocerca serialis cubense (assembly GCF_023864345.2). Classification (NCBI taxonomy): domain Eukaryota; kingdom Metazoa; phylum Arthropoda; class Insecta; order Orthoptera; family Acrididae; genus Schistocerca; species Schistocerca serialis. The sequence continues at coordinate 174,334,901 of NC_064641.1, forward strand.
TTGGATATTCTCTCTCTCGTCTATCAGTCCTGCTTGGCGGGGACCCCAGAGAGATGAACGATACTCCAGAACTGGTCGAACGAGCGTCTTATAAGCCATTTTCTATGTGGATGAGTTACATTTCCTTAAGAGTCTTCCTATTAATCTCAGTCAGGCATCTGCTTTTGCCACTATTTGTTTTATGTGATCATTGCACTTGAGGTAGCTCTGGATACATTCAGTGTCAACTGCCAGAGCCTACAAATGGTTCAAATGGCTCTAAGCACTATGGGACTTAACTTCTGAGGTCATCAGTCCCCTAGAACTTAGAACTACTTAAACCTAACTAACCTAAGGACTTGAAAAAAAGAGACAGCATTGGTCGTATATTTTTTACTATTGCAAAATCGATTTTCTGTCACTGAGTGACCATCTTCAGTGCTATATTGTGTAACTTAAATTGGGATGCACTGTTGTCACTAAGCTTACGGCATTAAAAAATATAAAAAATATACGACCAATGCTGTCTCTTTTTTCAAGTATACCTGTTACCTGGTCGTAGTGCACAAGACAACATGGAGTCGCCAATCAATAACCTAAGGACATCACACACATCCATGCCCGAGGCAGGATTCGAATCTGCGACCGTAGCGGTCGCGCGGTTCCAGACTGGAGCGCCTACAACCGCTCGGCCACCCCAGCCGGCCCAGAGCCTACACCATTCATCAATTCTCTGGACGTCATTCTGCAAATCGTTACGATCTTCTGGCGTTGCTACCTTGTCACAGACAACCGCATTACCTGCCAACAACGTTAAAGAGCATCCGGCGCTTTCTACTAGATCATTTACATATATTGTGAACTGTCCTATCACACTACCTTGGAGAATTCCGGAAATTACATTTACACTTGACGATTTTGATCTGTTAAGAGCGATGTGATGAGTTCTGTCTGCAAGGAAATCTTCACTCCAATCGCAAGTCTGCTCCAATGCTCGATAAGTCTGATTTTTTTTTTTTTTCACCAAACGGCAGTGCGGGACGGTGTCAGATGCCTTCCTGAAGTCAAGGAACACAGCATGCAGTGCTGTGGATCTCATGGAGAACAGAGCGAGCTGCGTGTCGCAGGGGCTCAGATTACTGGATTATTTGTTTCCCTTTGTGATAAGTGCACGCTGAAGCCACAACGCTGTAACATTAGTGGATTAGGGAAGGAAGTAATAGTACTTACAAGAAAATGTTCTGTAAATTTGCAGATGGACGGTAAAAAAAATAAAAAAACAGCTTTATCGTAGAAGAAGTGGGGACACACAGAAGGGATTTCGGTGTCATTATGGGGAATGACGAGGGTGTTTGAAAAGTTCTCGGAACCACTACGAGAGGTCAGCACTAGCGCAACGAGTTGTTCAACTGATATTCATTGGAGTTGCCTGTAAACACGTGCCACGTCAGTGCTCTTGGAAGAGAGCTGTGGCGGTGACGTGGCTCTGTTGTTGTTCCCGCCTAGTGATTTGCGAAGATGGAAAAAATCGATATTCGAGCAGCGATTAAGTACTTCGTAAAAAAAGGTATGAAAGCAAAGGACATTCATGACGATTTCCAGAATATGCTGGGGAACTCTGCTCCTTCATATTCAACTGTTACCAAGTGAACAACTGATTTAAATTTGGTTGGGAGAGCTTCGATGATGATCCGCGCAGTGGTCGGCCAAGATGTGTCGCTGCTCCAGAAATCACTGCAAATGTACACAAAACGGTCATGGAGGATCGCCGATTGGAAGTGTGTGAAATTGATCACGCTTGCCAGATGTCATCTGAAAGCGTATATCACATTTTAACTGAAGAATTAGAAATGAAAAAATTATCTGCAAGATGGGTGCCGCGACTCTTGAGGCTGGATCAAAAATGCATGTGCTGTGGCCATGGCAAAATTACACGAAATTATTCACCTGATATGGCTTCGTCAAGTCCGCCTGCTTAGCTGGGTGGTAACGTGCTTGCCTCCCATACAAGCGGGCCCGGGATCGATTCCCGGTCGGGTTGGAGATTTTCTCCGCTCATGGACTGGGTGTTGTCTTATCATCATTTCATCCTCATCACCGGCGCGCAAGTCGCCCAATGTGGCGTAAAATAAAATAAGACTTGCACTTGGCAGCCGAACTTCCCGTACGGGGCCTCCCGGCCAACGATACCATATGCTCATATCATTTCATGGCAGCTTCAGATTTCCATCTCTTCCCAAAAGTGATAATTTTTCGTGGTGGACGAAGATTCACTTCAAACGAAGAATTGATAGCCGGAGTTGACAACTATTTTGCAGGCCTGGAGGAAACTCATTTTCGGTATGGGATCAAGGCACTGGAAAATCGTTGGACCAAATGCATTAATCTACAAGGAGACTACATTGAAAAATAAAAAAGTTTCAGATTTTTCTTTTCTGTTCCTTTCTCAGTTGGTGCTGGGCTGTGCTAGATTAAAGGGCACATGTTGTTCGATTTGGTGATGCAACTTGTAACGTCCACCCTCGGGCGTACGTTAACTCTTTAAAGCCTGTACTATGATAAGTTGACGGGCTTCACCTTATAGGAAAGGATTTTAGTACATATGTTGACCGCGTGTACCTGAATGGAAGCAAAACCGGACTTATACCCAGTCAGTAACAACAATGATACGCCAAGCAAGTATAAGTGCAATTACTCATTAGGACAGGTAAGAAACGTACACTGCAGATGCTACTAATGGTTAATAATACAGTCGCCAGCCTAATTAGGCATTGAGTGAGTTTTTCCCTTGTGCAAGTAGATGTACGTACAAGCATAACCACACGTAGTAATACTGTATTATATGGTGGATTTTAGTGCCAGAAAAATCTACTGAATTAAGATTTTCCCTTTTTGTACTAGTTTTAACAAGCTATAAATACACAACATTATACTACAATGATTACTACGAACTGCGTTTTGTCTATTGATCCGCCTGAAATCGGACATAGGTCACCCTAGAAATAGCAATTTTGACACACACACATACAATGTCAATTTTAATAATGGTAAAACACTGATAAATTTAGGTTTTATCTTGACTTTAACTTTGCTGGTCAAATCAGTGCCATCACTTCAGAATTTAAATGAATAGAAAAGAAAAGAATGAAAGAGGAGGGGGGGGGGACCCTGAAACTGTTATGATCACAATGTTGAAACCATTGACTGTTGGAAACATTAATTTCTCAAGATTTAAAAAATATGAATTATTACTCTTATTGTCCAATTACTTCCTCATTTAACTACCATTATTTTTGTCTCAAATTAATTAAACTTCCTTACTAAGTCAATTCCAAATTTATCTTAGTACTCTGTCAGACCTTTGCTCTTTACTCATATTTTCATTAACAATAAAGCTCATTAAGATTCATTCTAGCATAAATAGGTCTGCAGTTAATTCTTATTAACATAAACTTTAAATCTTCATTTCGGGACACTCGGATTGCACAACATGTGGAAAGGACCCTGTCTAGGTTAGTGATTAGGATAATTCATTGATAGAACAAATCTGGTAAAAGTTAAGTTATTATTGAACAGTCAGGAACAAAATTAACACTGGTCCACACGAATACAATTCTAAATATTCAACCTGTGCGAGTCGAAGCAGCGGTTGGCGGGCGGCGAGATGGCGAGACGCACAGCACACATACAATCACAGCTATGGCCTTTGCTGTAGCGGCTCTTTGCTTCTTCTTGGCGTCGTAATCCTTTTCAATCCAGTGCCATTAGAATATAGCCATGCTGTATAGTCGTCGGACACGGCACATCCGAGGCTCAATGGAACCACTTTTTCCAGGATAGCCTCCTCGATCCGGTACGTGTTCCTCAGACCGATGCCCAACTCCCACTAGTACTGCTGCTGAGCCCGTTATACCGTACCGAGCCCGTGTGCATTTTCCCGCTCTCGCCTGCCATCCACCTTTTACTGCTCCCCTACAGATAGGGTATTCACCAAAGGTTTTACATTCCACATATCTTAATACATTGCCTACGCATGGACCAGGCGCACAATTACTATTTCAGACATGTTACAATAGATTCAACAGGGATTACACCTTAATTTTGTTATAGCATTGCTTGAAATCTGACATAAATATTAATATTCACATCTAAAGTTGCTTACATTTTCTTTAACATAATGACACGAAAAGAAAAAGAAATGAAATTAAAACATTACGTACATTAATTCATCTAAATTCCAAAGAAAAAAATTATTATATGTTCAGTAGTTGTTGTTACAAACTTACTGTTTAGGCGGCACCCACCAAGCTCATTTGCGAGGAACGTACGGCATAAGTCTTCTCCCAGCAGCTCCAACAGAATTTCGAATGTGAGCATCAAAATTAACACCCCTGTTACAGGCAACGGAGACTCAGGAAAAATTCTTTGGCTCTATATCATAATCAAAATACCATTGAAATCGAGCTTTCTGGTTTATCTGCTCAGTCAGGACGAAGTTCTCAATAGGTTGCTGATTAATGTTAAAAGAAGTATCACTAAAACAGAGATAGTGGTAAAGACGAAACACTTAGCAGATTAGAGAATTGCAGGTATTTTACCATCCTTGACATGTTTTCTGGTTACCAGTAGATTCCAACAGCACCACGAGACCTACCAAAAACCGCATTTGTGATTTCCTATGGATTGCACGAGTTTTTATGTGTGCCCTTTGATCTTAGAAATGCGCCTCCCACTTTTAAAAAAAATGGCTCTGAGCACTATGGGACTTAACATCTGAGGTCATCAGTCCCCTAGAACTTAGAACTACTTAAACCTAACTAACCTAAGGACATCACACACATCCATTCCCGAGGCAGGATTCGAACCTGCTACCGTAGCAGTCGCGCGGTTCCAGACTGAAGCGCCTAGAACCGCTCTTCCACCGCGGCCGGCTGCTTTTCAAAGATTTGCGGACTTATTACTAGGAGGTTTGAAATCTACTACGTGCCTCGTGTACTTCGATGATACAATAAGACTTTCAAGCACTATCGAACAGCTTGCGGCGATATTGAGAAATGGATTATCAAGGTTGCGGAGTGCACATTCGAGTTTAAAGATAGGAAATGATCTTTTACACAAACGTGGTATTTTTGGAAAGAATACACTGCCATTTGATAGTATATTGCTGTATTTTTCTTCTGTACAATTTATATTTCGGCTTTTACCCCACTATCGAGTACAGTGCTAAGAGTTCTTGGACCATTAACACGTCAAATCTGGTAAAGCAAGCCCAAAGCAGGTCTTGTTTACCTGATAAAACGTGGTAATGGTCTAAGAACATTTAGCATTGTAGTCGATAATGACTTAAAAGCCGAAATCTGGACTGTACAGAAGAGAAATGCAGTAATATACAAACAAATGGTGGCGTATTCTTTCAAAAAATGCTGTGTTACTGTGGCTCAGCGCCATTGAAAACTTTCTACAGGTCCAATAAATGGGACACATTACGAGTTCAGCAGGGGTTAAGCTGAATCGACAGTTAACCGAAGCGGTAGAGAGTATTCCAGTGATCACTAATGTTGAAGAGTTGCAAACTTTTTTGGCATCACCAGTTATTACTGTCGTTTCGTGAAGGATTATGCCACTGTGGTTAAATCATTAACAAAGTTGCTAAAGAAAGGTGCGGTGTTCGAGCGGACTGAAGAATCTGAATTAGATATGAAAAAATCAAAAATGTTTTGACCAGTTCGTTTTTACTACCGGGCTGAGGTTTTGAGAAACCTTTTATTTTTTCTACTAACGCCTGAGATTATACTATCGGTGCTGTTCTTAATCAGAAATATAATGGTGAGGAAATACTCTTATGCTATGTCTCACTCCAGTTAAACGAAGCAGAATAAAATTATAGTACCACTGAGAAGGAGATGATAGCGCTTATATTTCGAGTGAAATACTTCGGATGTTATTAGTATGGAAGAAAATGCACTGTGCCCATTGACCACGCTGCTCTTTCGTGGATATTCAGTTTCAAGGACCACAGTCGTCGTTTAATTCGATTGGCATTGAAATTATTGGAAATGAAGAACGCTACAAGTCATGCTGCTTACATCAAAATGGTGATGAGTCGATCTGCAAAGTCAGAATAGTTCAGACAAATTATGTTTTAATTGAAGAACCGAAGGAAGCACCAGAGCGAGGTGTAGAATGGCGTTGGTACACTACCCTTTCAGATTTTATAACAGAGCATTTTACTTTGTAATGCAAGATCTCCTTCAGTAGGAAAGTCGTAAATCCTAAGGAATTACGCAGTATAATAGTGAAACGACAGACAGACGGATGTTCGGAAATACATATAAAATTGCTTGCCTTGTGCCCAGAGGGTGCCACCACGAAGAACTAAAATTCCTTTGCAGACCTTTCTAGAAGCTACTATACCATTTCGAAACATTGCCCTGCATATTCTCGAGCTGTTCCTGCAGTGCACACAAAACAGTAAATCTGTACTATAATTGATCACTTTTCTAGGTACCTAATTCTAGTACCACTCGCAAATATGACTGCAGAAACAGTTTCACGTACCATTGTCAATCATTTAGTCTTACCATTCGCAATCCCCAATGCTATTTTGACAGATCATAGGACTAATTTCATGTCTGCCCTGTTCATACAGGTGTGTAAATTATTGTAAATCAAAAAATGGAGAACGACTCTCTTTCATTCAGAAGCTAATGGTCGCCTTGAACTTGTACGTCGAATAATAGCTCGAACGTCGTCTTATTACGTGGACCGTTCACATACTGACTGGGATGGGTATCCTGCCTACATAGCCTCTGCGTGCAGTAGTCGTATACATGAATCAACAAGGTATACGCCCCATAACGCAGTATACGGACGGCCTATGAGCTCTCCGTCTGAACTTGATAGAATTTCACCTGGCTTAGACCTAGCTGAAATTAAGAGGTTAACACACTACCTCAAGTCTATCTGAAGACAGGTAAAGTACAATAATCCTTAAGCCACTCAGAAACAGAATCAACGAAGTAAACCTGGACACCCAGTATTGCTTTCTAACCTCGTAGTTAAGATAGGAGAGACTAAGAAAGGCCCTTACCCCATCCTACGAGTGAATCATGTTAAGGCAGGGATTCCGTTGTCGGACCGTACTGTGGTAGTACATTTTGTCAGCTTAACGCGGTATCATGATCAAGTTCCATCATCTTCAACGGTATCTTCTAGTCCACTTCGGAATAGTTCACCGCAAAATATAAGTTCTTTTGTGAAGAGCCGGCCGCTGTGGCCGAGCGGTTCTAGGCGCTTCAGTCTGGAACCGCGCTGCAGCTACAGCCACAGGTTCGAATCCTGCCTCGGACATGGATGTGTGTGATGTCCTTAGGTTAGTTAGGCTTAAGTAGTAAGTCTAGGGGACTGATGACCTCAGATGTTAAGTCCCACAGTGCTTAGAGCCATTTGTGAAGAAAATTAGGAAGAAAAAGGACAAGTTGCTCCCAGCATGTCCTCGTTAAAGCTTTGAGAAGCAAGCAACCTTACTCCCTGAGGTCAAGGGACTCAGATAACATTTGTTAAATGGATTTTATATGGTATTTTCCTCTGTATAGGAGTGATTTCGTTTCTAGATGAAAGTGTCTACTTGACACTGTGTGATAAATGACTTTAGAATTCAGTCATGTTTTGTGCTTTGCATTTCACTGTAAGGAAATTGTGCTAGGTTGTAAGAACCAGATTTCTGCTGAAGATAATTTGTTGTTTCTTTTGTGAATTTGCTATGTAGAAAGCTGCATCAAGTGCTTTCTACACTTTAAGGTGCAATGTAGTGCTATAAGTCATAGTACTGAGAGCAGAGTAACGTGTACAGTGATAAGTGATGATGTAAATGTTTGGAGAATTTACCAGAAGTAACTGCCAATGGGCAAAGGGTCTAACAAGGAACCATTTCAGTTGCCTTATACTAATACTGTTACTACTTACAGAGCATGTGAAGGTGATACTATTCAATATGAATATGAGTTTAATGTGTTACCAAGTAAAGATTTATATGTTCTTTGAAGTGGGAAATACACTTTGCTCCTTTCGGTGTATTTTTCCTGTACAAAAATTTCAGGGCAGGTTTCGACATGTCGGATTGTGCCGTTCCCTTGTCAGTATTACATCTACGCTTATTATCAAAAGTACAGTCGTATGAGGTATTGTAAGTAGGCTGTTTAGGTTTTTATGTTGATAACGTCACCTAAGTAGGCTGTTTGGGTTTTTATGTTGGTAAGGTCACCTAGCGCTCTGTATAAAAATCACTGGCTGTGCTGTGTGCAGCCTGTGGCTGGTGGGCATTGTTGAAATAGACGCTATTGTAGTGTTGGGCAGTTGGCTGTTAACAGTGCGTAGCGTTGCGCAGTTGGAGGTGAGCCGCCAGCAGTGGTGGATGTGGGGAGAGAGATGGTGGAGTTTTGAGAGCGGATGATCTGGACGTGTGTCCATTAGAGACAGTAAATTTGCAAGACTGGATGTCATGAACTTATATATATATATATATATATATATATATATATATATATATATATATATATATATATATATTACGACTTTTGAACACTATTAAGGTAGATACATTGTTTGTTCTCTATCAAAATCTTCCATTTGCTAACTATGCCTATCAGTAGTTTGTGCCATCAGTAGTTAGAATCTTTTACTTAGCTGGCAGTAGTGGCGCTTGCTGTATTGCAGTAGTTCGAGTAACGAAGATTTTTGTGAGGTAAGTGATTTGTGAAAGGTATAGGTTAGTGTTAGTCAGGGCCATTCTTTTTTAGGGATTTTTGAAAGTCAGATTGCGTTGCGCTAAAAACATTGTGTCTCAGTTTAGTGTTGATCAGAATAGGTAAAGAGCGAAATGTCTGAGTATGTTCAGTTATGCTCAGCTGTTTGAAAATCAGATAATATAAGAGGTTTATCAGCACAGTAATTCATTAATTTTTCTAAGGAGACGTTTCAGTAGTTCTGTCTGGAAGAAGCTGAACAAATATTCGGTCAAATCTTGATAAGATTTGAAAGTAGTGTAAAGATCGGCAACTTGTTTTAAACATTCAGAAATGTAAAATTGTGTACCTGACAGATAGAAAAGACATAGTATCAGTGAGTCACGGTTGGAAACGGTCATTCACACAAATATCTGGGTGTGACACTTAGCTGGGATATGAAACATAAGGACCAAACGCGGTGAGATGTATGTAAAGCAAGTTGCAGATGTTGGTTTATTGGTAGAATTCTAGGGAGCTGAATCAGTCTACAGAGGAGATTGCTTAAAAATCACTCGTGCGACTCGTCCTAGAATACTGCTCAAGTGTGTGACTCTGTACCAAGTAGGTTGAACAGGGGATATTGGACATATACAGAGAAGGGCAGCACGGATGGTCACAGATTTCTTTGACCCACGGGAGAGTGTCATTGAGACGAGGAAGAAATTGATCTAGCAGACTCATGAATATACACGTAAAGTATTCCGAGAAAGCCTACCTAAATGTTTCAGGAACCAGCTTTAAATATTCTACGAATATTCTACAGTCCGTTACGTATCGCTCATATTGGGATCATGAGGACAAGATTAATCACAGCACGCACAGCAATATTTAAACAGTCCCACGTTCCATACGCGAATGGAACGGGGAAAAATCCTAATGACTGGTGCAATGAAACATACGCTCTCCCGTGCACCTCACGGAGGTTTTCAGAGTATGAATGTAGATTTAGATGTAAATGAAACATCGTAAGGAGTGCACTGGTGTACTCAGCCCCGTTGGGCTACAGAGGTGGAACAGTACAGCACCGAGACACAGGAAGCTGTGTGCCCTGACATCATTTCCATGGACGACCACGCTCGTGTTGCTGAGACACTGCAAAGAGGGCTAGCGCGCAGGTGGGGCGGCCTGCATATTCAGGTGACCTGAGTCCCACAGGGACTGCGAACGGCGCTCTCCTGGGGTCTGGGGTCCTTTGAGACCGGCAAATTTCATTGCCAGGGCAAAGGAACTGCGTTCCTGCAGGAATTTTAAGTAGCCTCACGGTGACCTCTGATCACTTAGCTTGTTTGCTGCTCATAGTCATATTCAGTGGACGATTGCACCAGTTTTCAATAATGACAAAATAAAGGGAACCACTGAACATATGGTATCTTCTTTAGGCTGTGCTCCACAACTGTGATATAAGACTTCTTTGTGCACATCGTCAAAAAACTGTTAAAATATTTATTGAACGGCAACTAGTTTGGACAGTTTATATCATCATCTAGCAGACTTGAATATAATATATAAAAAAAAGCCTACAAATACCTGAAGGAAGGGACTTATATTACACTTCAATCGCGTTACATCATCATGCACTTAATTTAAAGTTTAAAGTTGTATATATCACATGTCCTTTACGTGTGTTATATATCTAGTTAGTACTGTGGAAGCAAATGAGCATATTGATACAAGTATAATATACACTGCATGACAAAAAAATAAAGTACCCTAAAGATGTCGTCGAATTGTTATGTAATTTTGTACATGTGCAGACCATGTGTGTAAATAACTAGAGTTGCAATTTTCTGTAGAACGTCCACCAGACTGCATCAGTGTTGAAACTTCCTGGCAGATTAAAACTCTGTGCCACACCGAGACTCGAACTCGGGACCTTTACCTTTCACAGGCAAGTGCTCTACCAACTTAGTTACCCAAGCACGACTCACAGCCCCTCGCCACAGCTTCAATTCTGCCAGTACCTCGTCTCCAACCATCCAAACTTCACAGAAGCTCATCTGCGAACCTGCAGAACTAGCACTCCTGGAAGAACAGATATTACAGAGACATGGCTTAGCCACAGCCTGAGGGATGTTTCTAGAATGAGCTCTCCACTCTGCAGCGGAGTGTGCGCTGATATGAAACTTCCTGGTAGATTAAAACTGTGTGCCGGACCGGAACTCAAACTCGGACCTTTGCCTTTCGCGGGCAAGTGCTCTACCAACTGAGCTACCCAAGCACGACTCCAGACCCGTCCTCGGCACCTCGTCTCCTAAGTCAGTTGGTAGAGCACTTGCCCCGAAAGGCAAAGGTCCTGAGTTAATCTCGGTCCAGCACACAGTTTTAACCGGCCAGGAAGTTTCATATCAGCGCACACTCTGCTGGAAAGTTTCATTCTGATAACATCCCCCAGGCTGTGTCTATACCACGTCTCCGCAATATCCTTTCTTCCAGGAGCCCTAGTTCTGCAAGGTTCGCAGGAGAACTTCTGTGAGGATTGAAAGGTAGGAGACGAGGTACTGGCGGAATTGAAGCTGTGAGGACGGGTCGAGAGTCGTGCTTGGGTAGCTCATTTGGTAGAGCACTTGCCCGCGAAAGGTAGAAGTCCCGAGTTCGAGTCTCGGTCCGGCACACAGTTTTAATCTGCCAGAAAGTTTCATATCAGCGCACACTCTGCTGGCAGGTGAAAGTTTCATTCTGGGAAAATCCCCCAGACTGTGGCTAAGCCAAGTCTTTGTAATCTACTTTCTTCTAGGAGAGCTAGTTCTGCAAGGTTCGCAAGAGAGCTTCTGTGAGGTTTGAAAGGTAGGAGACGAGGTACTGGCGGAATTGAAGCTGTGAGGACGGGTCGGGGGTCGTGCTTGGGTGGTTCATTTGGTAGAGCACCTGCCCGCGTAAGGCAGAAGTCCCGAGTTCGAGTCTCGGTCCGGCATACAACTTTAATCTGCCAGGAAGTTTCATTCAGCGCACACTCCGCTGCAGAGTGAAAATCTCATTCTGGATACATTAGCGTTGCTGCTACAGGGCCCAGAAGGGTATATAAGGGGTGAGAAAAGTGTATGACGCCGAGGTATCATTTTGAAGGAGATACCGCGTACTCGTATGAGGTATCGTTATCAGCACCAGACAGAGGTTGAAGAGGGCCTCACTGTGGTTCTCCATTTAGCCAGCTGGTTCAGTCATGCAATATACAGATCTGTGGAACATTCGGATGTGACAGTGGCCGATGCTGGACTGCATGGGAATGTAAGGGCAGCTGCCCTCATTGTCATGGTTCTGGTCGACCACCTCTGACCGCAACAAGAAAATACTGTGTATAAAACATTTCGTAACCCATTCGCATCTGTACCTGTCATCTCAGAACAAATGATGGCCTGCCTGCAACACTCTGTGCTATCCGGCAGCACTGATCTAGCATCAGCCATCCCGTGGTGGTCTGCCGTTGGGTTGGAAATGATGCCACGACAGGGAAGCATGGACTGCTGTTGACTGGCGTCGCATTTTGTTCAACGATGAATCGCGGTACTGCAATGCACCGAACGACAACCGTCGACGACTATGGCTGCGATCTTGGGAGAGAACTCAGTCTTCCAATGTTTTGGTAAGCAGCAGCGTTGTTACTCCTGATGTCATGATGTGGGGAGTCATCGCGTATGACTTCATAGCACGGCTAGTACTGACTGAAGAAACTCTGATAGCACAAAAGTAGGTCATGTACATTCTGAGTCCTCATGTGTCATCTCTCGTGCGACAGTATCGTGATGCCATTTTTCAACAGGACAATGCTTGCCATACATGTTGACGTATCTCTACGAACTGTCTCCGTGGCGTTGAGGTACCCCTATGCCCATCAACATCCCTAGATATATCCTGAATAGAACTTTCGTCAGACGAGCTTGGACCTCAGCTCTGTCCCATGCCAGTATCCACAAAGGACCAGTTACAACAGTTGTGAGCTAATTTGCCTCAGAAGAAGATTCAACGGCTTTATGACGTATTTCCCAACTGAATCAGTGAAGGCATTCAGATCAGAGAGGGTGGAACGTCACACTGGTAAGTGGTTTGATACTGCTGTTCTTCGTAAAGCTGACTGCACATTATGGTAACATCACATACCTTCTCAACCCGTGAAATACCATTTCGTTTCCTCCTCGTCTTTTGGGTGCTTCATTCTTGTCAGATAGTGTACATCATATCCGCGATATCAATAACAGCTGCATTTCACACTTTATCATAAACGGGCTGGCGTACGGTACGGAACTATCCAGTCCATATCGGAACTGAGTTGGGGCTCCACACTCAGACTAATGTATATCACGAGTAGCTTTGAAGTCTACACGTTCCTCAGTGACCTATTTCATTATCTATATTACATATAATTTAGAAGTATTGTACGTACTCCAGGTACTTGGTGATTGAGTTTGAAACGTAGTTGTTATCGATTAGTAACACCGTGGTGAAGATATTACGCTTATATTTATCGGCCCACTTACTTCCAAAGGACTAACTATATAATCAACATATAACACGCGATATGCGGTATACACCATGAAACACGTATGTAACATAGCAGCGATGGCGAGGCATTGTAGCATCTGTGACCAGAGAGTATGCGCTTGACCGCGCGAGTGTTGCGAGCGGTTCTCAGTGAGTAGTTGTCGTTCAGTCGTTGCGAGTCTGTTAGTAGCTGTAGGCCAGTGCAGTACAGTAGTCGTTGCGAGTCTGTAGCTCTGTCTAGTTGAGAGCAGTACTCAGTCTGTAGTCGTCATGCAGAGCGGTCGGTCAGTAGTAGCAGCCCAGTGCGGTTGTGTGATGTAGGCGGTCGGCAACACTGGTCAAGATGAGGAATAAGGTATACTGTTAATTAATATAATCATTAGATAATGAAAAATTTTATTTATTGTAATTATTCTCCAACAAGTCTCCCAATAATAATTTTTTATTTCAAAAGCATTTTCTCAAAAATTTAATTTTTTATTGAACTCAAGATTTCGTTGCACTTCCCATTTCATTCCACTTCTTTTGAAGAAAAATTCCACTAAAATCACAAAAAAAAGAGAATATTATTATTTGCAATGCAGTTCCTCCAAGCGGAGCGCAACAACAAGAGCAGATATGTGACATCCATTTATTCTGAGGTAAGACTTTAATTCTGATTGTTTTACACAGGGCCAAAGACCGATATTTCGGTTTAATTGAATTTTCTTGTCACTGAATGGACTTTACTTTTGAAGGATTTATATTTGAGTCAGATTGCGAATTTCACATTTTTGTTGCCATTGTCAGTACATTTGATTGTGGGCAGGTTACGCATAGAGCAATGTCCATTAGCATTCATAATTAAATATTGTCGTGTTTCTTTCTTTCAAATTTTTGTGGGGAGGTTACACTCGGCTCCCATTTGTATTAAGTATTGTCATTACATTTCTTCTAAAATTACGGTGGGGAGGTTACACTTGGCGACACCCAGTCCAGGATCGTATTTCGTTGAGAGTCTTTTGAGCAACAGTCAGATATCTGCTCTTGTTTGCTTAGATATAATTAGGATTTAGCGCAACGCTTTTAATAATATTGTGACTTTCTCTCTACAGGTCAACGGCAATTTGTTGCTTTGTTGTATTTGTGTGTTGCTTTTGCATTGTGTTGATTTGTTTTGTGAAAAATTTTGACTATTGTAAAAATGCCGCGAAAGACTGTGAATAGTGTATCGCGAAGTATTGTGAATGAAATTACCAACTTAAACAACGTGACCGATAGTAATTGTGATACGCAACGTAATGATGACAATCCTGCGTTCACTAACAATCAGTGCATTCCAACCACTAAAGATGACTTTCACCTTAATGATGAACAAACGAACTCAATTGTCTCGTCTGTTAACTTGACGACAATTGATGACGCAGAATGCTCTATGGTAATGAGCGCTGCCGAGTTTAACACACCCGATTTAGAAAATCCAAGTAATGTACAGACAAATTTTTCGAATGAAAATGATCAGTGTAGTGAGAGTATGACGGATCCATTTAATTCCGAAATAATGTCTGACAGTGTACATCCGACTGATAATCCTTTTTGTAAGTTGCAAAATGACCAAATGGTCACACAAAGCGCGACAACTGCAGGTACACCATTAAACAGTACTGAGAATGCAACAGCTACTTTAAGTTTGGATCAATTTATGACAATAATGCTACAGTTTAAGAACGATCTTGGTGTAGATATCAAACAAGATAATGAAAAACTCAAACAACACTTAAATGAAAAACTTGACAATAATGCCGAAGATCTCAAACAACTTAGGGAACAGAACAGACAGCTTAGTGAACAAATTAGAGACGTTGCCGCGCAGTGCCATGACACTAAGGAACAGTTGCGCGTGGAAATTGAGGCTTGTTCTCAAAAAAATAGCGAAGAAATTAAGTCTGTTGCGCAAGAATTAAGGGAAATGCAAACAGCCGCAACAGAAACACTCAGAGACGAAATTAGCGGAGTCGCTAAACAATGCTCTGAAAAAGCGACACAATTACGGGACGAGTTTAAAGCAATGACGGTAGAACTTTCGCGCACTATGGACGCAAAGATAGACGCGAAATTCGAACAGCAGTACACTCAGATTAACGAGCGCTTTAATCAGCACATACAGAACAGTGATACGCGTTTCCGCAGATTTATTCAGGATCAAAACAAAGTAAAACGACAAGTCATGGAAACAATCACTGCACAGAGACAAGAGGACAAACGTAAAATATTCGCGAAAGCGAAGACGTATGTAGACAATAATATTACTACAGTGTCCGACAAAATTAATACCATAGAACAATTGAACGCGGAATTACGGGATGAAATTTCTGATCTTAAAGCAAAAACAGATACACACACGGTAAATATTCAAACAGTGACAGATAGATTCGAACAACTAGATCTAACACAGGATTGCGATGTCATCAAAGCTGATGTTAAAAAACTGAGCGAAACTACGCGCAAGTTGCAAAAACAGATTAATGCGTCTGATTCTAAAACCGATGATCAGGTTAAAATACTGACTGAAAAATGTGATGAATTGGCCAGTCGTATTGATGTTATCGAAAATACTAATGACAATAAATCAGACGATACTGCACCGGTTTCTTTTATCCAAACACCTGAATTTCAAAATTTACAGCAGACAATTAATGAGATCGATTCGTCTAATAACACGTTGCATAGAAAATTGTCGAATTTACAACAAGAAGTAACAGAATTAAAAACTATTTCAGTCACCAATAACACATCACAACAGACGCCACTTTATGAACATTTGTCAGACTTACGCAGCGTGTATAATGTGAGCAATTTACAGCAACTACGCGACTTAAAATCCGAAAAGCCACGCGACTTAAAATCTGAAAAACTACGTAACTTGAAGTACGAAATGACACAGACAAACAGATTCACACACAAACCTGAACGTGTTCTCAAATTCAGTGACGAGAACGTTGATAATAAGCAGTTTGCATTTGTAAGAAAATGTAAAGAATTTAATAATGACAGAGCACAGATACACGATTTGCACTGTATACGACAATTTATCTTTGTACATTCACCGCTATTGCCTGTAATGCAGAAGCTAGCTTTGAACCAGATGCGACAATTTATTTTTGTATTTACAACAGCATTGCCTGTAATGAAGAAATTTGAATTAGCACGGATACAACAATTTGCCTTTGGAATTTTACCGCTATTGCTTGCAACGCAAAAGCTAAAATTTATTTGCAGTGCGTAAATGACCTCAGGGGATTCATTACGCTTTAATGAATATGTGCCGTAGCGAGCATAGGGCCCCGAGCTGTAGTAGTGCTGTTTCATCTTTAGTTTTCTGCACTGCTGCCTTCTCTTCTACTATCCTTTATATCTATCCAAACAGCTCTTTAACTATTGCTCTATCTAGGATTAAGAATATGTAATGAAAACCGGATATGACAAATCTTTTACCGAATGTGACAATTTTCAGTAGGCACTCCCGTAATGACAACTACCGCCGTAACTTTATTAACAGATAAAGTCGTAATCATCAGTATGTACAAAATTTTGAGCAATCGGAACCACATTTTTGTAACAATAGATGTTTTTCACCACAATAGCATGAAAGTCAACCGCTTAGCATACGTAACCAACAATGCAGTCTACAAGGTCAACCAAACTTTAATGTTTCGCCGCGTGCACGTATAGTCCTAGCTCCAACAAATAGTAACGCATGGCAGCAAAAAAAAATAACTACGTACAGACAACACACCATTTAAATTCCTATCGCAATGCGCCGTATAGAAATTACTATCATGACAGACGTAAAAATGATGAGCACAATTTTCAGCGTACATTTAATAACAGTCGATCTTTTCAGCAGCAACAACATCAGCAACAACGAATAATCATGAGTGAAACAGACAATAGGTGTCATCTATAGCGTAACACGTCAGCAAGAAATAACAGAACAGTTCATATAGTGGATATGCCACAATATTCTCCCGTAAATAACAGCACGTACGATAGAATTTGACCATATACAGTACAGGTTTCATATTCAGTAACGTAAGCAATAATTTTGACACGCAGAATCTTGTTCACGAAAATGTTATTAATTTTGACGCCATCCGACACACGTTTGCATTAAAGACAGAATCACGACGTACGTAGACGACATTCTTATTGCAAAAACTAACTGGTCTGAACACAATCTGATTCTTGAACAACTGTTACAAACCTTTCATGCACAAGGACTTACAGTTAATCTTAGTAAATCGCACTTTGGCAAAACTTCTATAAAATTTCTTGGACACGTAATTTCAGCAGAAGGCATTGCACCTGATCCGGAAAAACTTCAAGCTCTACGTGACATTACTGTTCCTACGACGAAGAAGCAATTACGCAGTTTTTTGGGCTTAATTAACTTTTTTCGCAAATTTATTCATCATTCTGCTTTAGACACGCCTAGACTATGCCAATTAACAGGTAAAAACAGTATTTGGTCTTGGGATAAGCAAGCACACTCTGAATTCATGAACCTGAAACATGCTTTGTTGAATGCACCACTTTTATCGCACCCTGATCTTACTAGAAATTTTTCCATTGCCACCGACAGTTCCAACTCCGCTTTAGGCGTACATATTTTCCAGGAAATAGAAGAAGATGGCTGTATAGTAATTAAAAACATCGCATTTGCAAGTCGCATTTTGTCACCCGCTGAACGAAATTATTCCGTTACAGAATTAGAAACATTATGTGTTGTATGGGCTTTCACGAGATTTAGGCACTTTCTTTATGGCAGACACACCACCGTCTACACAGACCACAGAGCGATACAATTTTTGCTTTCAGCTAAATTTACTCACGATAGATTAAGCAGATGGAAACTTTATTTACAAGAATTTAATTTTACAATAGTTCACATTCCCGGCACACAAAATGTTATAGCAGACGCACTATCGCGTTCTCTCGGCAACAATCAGCAAGACGTAGCAACCAACTTCTGCAAAGCAAATTTCAGTGTCATGTACATTCAGCAAGTTGCATTTGAAAATTTTATTTCATCGTCATTACAGGACATAGCACAAGAACAAAATAAAGACAACGTGTGGAAAGAAATTAAACACCTTTGGCAAGATAAGAAAAATGTTACGATTAGAAACCACTACACTGTCCGCAATGACATTCTGTTTCGCCGCTCTCATCCTGACAGCAACAATTGGTTATTATGCATTCCTGACGAACTGGTCAACAAATTAATTTGGTACACTCATTTAAGTTACGCACATTACGGAGCAAGAAAATGTTTTCTTATACTGAGACAGAACTGTTATTTTACCAACATGGAGAAACGTATACGACGAGTTTTAGCGTCTTGTAAAAGTTGCCAGAAAGCTAAATCAGACACCACTTCACATATTCCTCCATTATATCCCATTATACCTGTTAAATTAAGACACATGGCCGCAGTAGATATTTTTGGTCCGATTCCCAGAACTAACAGAGGTTTTTGCTACATTTTTGTCGCTGTTGAGCTCACTTCAAAATTTGTTACTTTCACTCCGTTACGTAAAGCTACTGCTAAAACTGTTTCGAAAGCATTTGTAAAACATTTTCTGTCTCATGCAGGGCAGGTAATGAAAGTAATTTCTGATAATGGATCTCAATTTCGTAGTAGCGTATGGACACGCATGTTACGAGCCAGAAACATTTCTCCGATCTATATATCCAAGTACCACGCTTCTTCGAACCCTTGTGAAAGATTAATGAAAGAACTTGGTAAGCTGTGCCGAATATACTGCCACAAAAGACATATTGATTGGGATACACACATACTCTCATTCCAAGATGTAATTAATTCCATACCAAATGAATCCACTATGCTATCTCCGTCCGTTATACTGAGAAACGTTGAACCACCGAACAAAATTAAAGAATTAATAGAATTTCCCAAAAGTCGTCGCCTACGACACCACGAAATAATTGACATTGCGCTGAAGAACATCAAACGTGCCGCAGAGCGCCGGAGAAGACAGCAAAAACAGGTTTGTACACGCCGCGACTTTCACGTTGGACAGAAGATACTAGTACGTACACACTATTTATCCAGCAAATTAAAAGGTAAGTGCCGTAAATTTGAACTTCTATACGCAGGTCCATATCGGATTCGCAGCATCCCTCACCCCAATGTTGTACACGTCGAAACTTTGAGAACCAGAAAATCGAAAGGCAATCACCATATCTCAAACATTAAACCGTTTATTGAGTGAAACCACTGTATGATTCAACACACTATGATGCCATTTACTAATGCAATTATTTCACGTGACTAATTACTGATGATTATCGTATTTTTTCTTGGCAAGTGCCCGGCAAGGTAAGGTTAGCAGGTCGCTTTTCTTGTCGTTACACATCAGACCGTGCACATTCTCCACTTTTTGTGTATGATTGTTTTCAAGTTTTGTTTGTATGTACTGTGAAATAGTTAAGATATAACACACACCAGTTGACTTTGACATTTTTTGTTGCCATATGACACCTCAAGATCGTGACTGTTTAACATTTTTTTTTTTTTTTTTGCTACTGCATTGTATTATTCTGTGTACACTTTTGCATCTGAACACTGTCAACGTCTTTAACATATTACGTTTTCTGTCATGTTATGCTGTATGGCTAATTGTGTCACCATAAACCAGTCATTATTTAGTGGGTATATGATTTAAATGCAAGACATTAATCTCTGTTCATCAATTTCAGAAAGAAATGATGTATGTAAGAAACAAATTCAACAGAAATGGGAATTTCACCTACGGAATAAACGAAAGGAGATGCGATAACTTTATGAGGAAGAGTAAATGGATCAGGATTAACAAACATTAACACGAATATACTATACTCATCACAGAATAGCAGTCTTAACTAATTTTTTCTTTCAGAATACAAGGTGGTTGATGCAGGCTGTCAGAGAGAACTACACATCTTAGTTTTAGTGATGAAATATGCTAGAGATAAGGAATAGTTATGTAATGAGTAATGAAGTGATTTTTTGCAGATGATAATGGATACTGGTGAAGGATATGGTATTATGAATAATGAAGTTTTTCTTTACAGGTGATGATAATGGTGAGGTTATGATGATATGGATAATGAAGTTTTTTCTTTACAGATGAGGATAATGTTGAAGTTATGTATTTATGCTACGTAGTTATTTAAGTATTTGTTGCAGTTTGCTTTGACAGCAGGTGTTACATTGCATAGTAGGATGACTGAAAGTTTTGGAAAGGACAGCTATGGAACATATTTTATACACATTTCACTACCTGTTAATTCGAAGTTCACTACTTTTCAGCATAGTGTGCGTTTCTTCTTTCAGGTCAATAATCCGTTTTTGTATTTTTTCCAGGAGAAGTTTTTCATGACACTTACTTAACCTGTTACTTATTATACCTGTTCTAGTACTTGCATTTTTATATTTTTTCCCATTTGTGTCTATCGTTTATAAATGTGATCACATGTACTGCCTTGTTACATAATCTTGCTACAGCTGACTCATGACGAATGACGTTACCTATCCTCATTTGCTGCAATAGGTCAAAAGCAAATAGTGTTATGTTTCAGCAATTAATTATCGATCCCAACGCAATGCATTGCTACCAAAAAAATGTATTACCAGTCCCACATAATGTCACTAGTTTATGATAATTCTGAATAATACTGATCAACTCTGAATAGCATGTCACTTGATTAATGACCTCTTAATGAGACTATATTCAAAATAATGCTTTGTCACTAGCTAATAACTGCCACTGTTTATTGTAATGATACCACTTATAATGCCTGTGATTATTAATGATTTGACTGTAATTAACTGATTTTAATAATGACTTTGTAATGGTCTGAATACTACTGAAGGAGGAACACTGTTTATTGTAATGATACGACTTATAATGCCTGTGATTATTAATGATTTGACTGTAATTAACTGATTTTTAATAATGACTTCGTAATAATCTGAATAATACTGAATGATGATTCTATTCAATACTTGCTGGCCACTGAGTGCCAATAATTAATGTCACTCCACGAATTATTATTAATTATGCCATTGATTAGCTCTTGTTTCCAATGTTGATACTTTGTAATTTGAAATGAATGTGACTGTTTAATAATGCTTTGTAATTAGGAGAAGGCTAATAATTCTTACTATATTGGAATTTCAAATGATTAATTAACGATGCCATACTTTGTTATTGGAAATGAATGTGACTGTTTCATAATGCTTTGTAATTAGGAAAAGACTAATGATTCTTAATAGATTGGAATGACACATAATTAATTAACTATGGTACTGTTTAATAATGCTTTGTAATTAATTAAGGCTAATAATTCTTACTATATTGAAATGACAAATGATTAATTAACGACAAATGATTAATTAACTGTAATTAGACAAATGATTAATTAACGACAAATGATTAATTAACTGTAATTAGACAAATGATTAATTAACGACAAATGATTAATTAACTGTAATTAGACAAATGATCAATTAACGACAAATGATTAATTAACTGTAATTAGGAAAAGGCTAATGATTATTGGAATGACAAATGATTAATTAACTGTAATTAGGAGAAGGTTAATGATTCTTAATTATACTCTGTAACTGAAAAGAATGCGATTATTTCATAATGCTTTGTAACCAGGAAAAGAAGGCTACTGATTCTATGTAAAACAATTAATGAACATTTTTCTGTAATACTACATACTTGGTATAGAAATGTTCAATAACTGGGCTATGAATGCCACAAACTACTAATTAAGTCTGTAATTGTCAATATTATGTGACTTGATGTCCTTCACCTCATAAGCTGACTACCCTGAATTACTGCAATGTCCATTTGTCCTGTTTATCCCAGTGATCATGGAGCACTATATTTGGTTTTGCACTAATTCTATGTTGGTGTGCCTTGTAAGAGTGTGGTGTTGACACGACATGCTGTCCACCACCATGAGCGATGAAGACATTATTATGGTCCCACTGTTTGGTGTACGTAATGTACTGCCAAAATGAAAACATGGAACATTACTACGACAGTTCAGTGTCTTGGCTACACTGATAAATTCTGATGGGAAAAGAACTTCAAGTTGTGTCACTTGGTGTTGTACTTCTGTGGAAAGATATGGACTTTCAGAGCAGCTGTGTGCAATCTAAAGTGCTACAACCATGATGCAATCCTTCCCTTTCCTATCCTGATTCTTGTCACATAAAGAAAAAATTTTTTGGTAACATCATTTATGTTCATAGGTTATACATTTTTCGATTCGCTGAACTCCAATGCGAATACACTTATGTCACTTGTCAATATAATATTTTTGCCAGTCTGTTCATTTGTTCTGAATATGCTAAAGAATTTTTTCAGTGCCTGTGCACTTTATTATCTGTCAAATAATTTGTATATACTTTTCTGCTTTGCTACTATGTTTTGTACTCACATTTTGTCTTTGTCTGATATATTTTGTACTTAGTGCGTGTGCACAACATTTACTTTATGTACTACATCTAATTATTCTTGCCAGTCTGTTTATTTGTTCTGCATATGCTAAAGAATTTTTTCAGTGCCTGTGCACTTTGTTATCTGTCAAATAATTTGTATATACTTTTCTGATTTGCTACTATGTTTTGTACTCACATTTTGTCTTTGTCTGATATATTTTGTACTTAGTGCGTGTGCACAACATTTAAATATTCTGTAAGTTGTAGAATTTTGTTAATTAAAGAAAAATTTTGCCGCGCTTGGCAAGTCCAAATGACTCACCATCGCTGCCAAATTTTTGCCCCCCCAGTGGAGGGTTATGAAACACGTATGTAACATAGCAGCGATGGCGAGGCATTGTAGCATCTGTGACCAGAGAGTATGCGCTTGACCGCGCGAGTGTTGCGAGCGGTTCTCAGTGAGTAGTTGTCGTTCAGTCGTTGCGAGTCTGTTAGTAGCTGTAGGCCAGTGCAGTACAGTAGTCGTTGCGAGTCTGTAGCTCTGTCTAGTTGAGAGCAGTACTCAGTCTGTAGTCGTCATGCAGAGCGGTCGGTCAGTAGTAGCAGCCCAGTGCGGTTGTGTGATGTAGGCGGTCGGCAACACTGGTCAAGATGAGGAATAAGGTATACTGTTAATTAATATAATCATTAGATAATGAAAAATTTTATTTATTGTAATTATTCTCCAACAAGTCTCCCAATAATAATTTTTTATTTCAAAAGCATTTTCTCAAAAATTTAATTTTTTATTGAACTCAAGATTTCGTTGCACTTCCCATTTCATTCCACTTCTTTTGAAGAAAAATTCCACTAAAATCACAAAAAAAGAGAATATTATTATTTGCAATGCAGTTCCTCCAAGCGGAGCGCAACAACAAGAGCAGATATGTGACATCCATTTATTCTGAGGTAAGACTTTAATTCTGATTGTTTTACACAGGGCCAAAGACCGATATTTCGGTTTAATTGAATTTTCTTGTCACTGAATGGACTTTACTTTTGAAGGATTTATATTTGAGTCAGATTGCGAATTTCACATTTTTGTTGCCATTGTCAGTACATTTGATTGTGGGCAGGTTACGCATAGAGCAATGTCCATCAGCATTTCTAATTAGTATCGTCCTTTCTTTAAAAATTTTGTGGGGAGGTTACACTTGGCTCCCATTTCTATTAAGTATTGCTTTATTTTCTTTTAAAATTTCGGTGGGGAGGTTACAACCATTTTAAACATTAAAGAAAGTTTTAATGTTATAATAAGATTATATTATTACAAATGTCTTTTCCTCCAAGTATTTGTATGCTCTTAATATATAGTGCGTTTTAAAAGCCTGGGAACACTTTAAAATATTTATTGTAGCCGAGTGAGTAGCAGTAAAAAGTAACAATTTACATAATTTGAAAGAGTAAACTTCCAAGTTTTCTTCTCATTGTAGCTGTAACTTATAGTTCCATATATGGTCGCTATGTGGTACCAAAGAAAAGATGGCGCTTTCTGGAGTTGAGAAGGATCTCTGCGTGCTAGCATTTGACAAAACAAAGAGTCGAACGGATGTCCAACGAAAATTTAGGATGAAGTAAGGAAGGACCGTACCAAACAGAAAGATAATTTACGGTTTTCATGTAAAATTCGTTGAAACTGGGCGTCTGTGTGACAAAAAGAGAAACGGTCTGCCAAATGCGAATGCAAATGTCGTTGAACGAGTGAGGGATACTTTCACGAGCAGTACGACAAAAACCTTTACGCAGAGCTTCACGTGAGTTGAATTAAACATGAAATCATACAGACTACAGTTAGCGCAAAAGTTATATCCTAAAGACAAAGACCAGCGATTCGAGTTTTGGTACGTATTTCAGGTCGAAGAGGATGTTAATGCGAATTCGATAATTTTTTCGGATGAGGCAGCTTTTCATATCAGTCGGAAGGTAAACAGACATAGCTGTCAGATTTTAGCGACAAAAAAGCGCATAACATTGTTGAAGGCGAGCGAGACTCTCTGAAGGTCAATTTTTTTTGTGCCAAGAAACTTTAAAAGCCATTCTTCTTTGAGGAACAAACTGTTACTGGAGAGTTCTTTCTTCAGATGTTGCAGAACTGATTGTTGCAAATAGAACCAGAGAACTTTGTCTTTCAGTTAGATGGTGCATCCCCAAATTTTCACCAGAATGATAGGGTATAGTTGAACACAGTGCTACGTAATTGTTGGACTGATCATGGTGGAGTTACAAACCAATATGTGCTAAAATGGTCTTCTAGGCTCCCATATATAGCCCCTTGTGATTTCTTTTTATGGGGTTGTGTAAAGGACCCTGTTTATGTTCCTACTGTTGTTGTAGAATTGAAAAGGAGAACTGAAAAAGCAACAACCATAGTCTCAAAAGACATTTGGCCTTTGTATTGCAAGATTTAGATTTTCAAGATAGATTATTGTGTCGACGTTTGTAGGATCACACGTCATCCCACATGGAGTTTATTGCAAGTACTGAAAAACACCTTACAAGTTTTGTCTTTCAAATTATGTATATTGTTACTTTGTAATGCTACTCATTTGGATTCAACTGGATAGAATAAAGTTTTTAGTGTTCCCAGACTTTTGAAACACGCTGTATATTATGACACATCTGCCAGATGACAACATAAGCAGTTGCAAATAACTGTCACATATATATATATATATATATATATATATATATACAGGGTGAGTCACCTATATATATATATATATATATATATATATATATATATATATATATATATATATATATATACAGGGTGAGTCACCTAACGTTACCGCTGGACATATTTCGTAAACCACATCAAATACTGACGAACCGATTCCACAGACCGAACGTGAGGAGAGGGGCTAATGTAATTGTTTAATACAAACCATACAAAAATGCACGGAAGTATGTTTTTTAACACAAACCTACGTTTTTTTAAATGGAACCACGTTAGTTTTGTTAGGACATTTGAACATATAAACAAATACGTAATCAGTGCCGTTTGTTGCATTGTAAATTGTTAATTACATCCGGAGATATTGTAACCTAAAGTTGACGCTTGAGTACCACTCCTCCGCTGTTCGATCGTGTGTATCGGAGAGCAGTGCAACATACATCGCATTTCTACAGAATGATCTGCCAACGTTGCTCGAAAATGTCCCACTGGAAACGCGTCGACGTATGTGGTATCAGCATGATGGTGCACCTGCACATTCCGCAATTAACACTAGGCTGACCTTTGACAGGATGTTCGACGGGCGTTTCATAGGACGTGGAGGACGCATAAATTGGCCAGCCCGTTCTCCTGATCTTACACCTCTGGACTTCTTTCTGTGGGTTACGTTAAAGGAGAATGTGTACCGTGATGTGCCTACAACCCCAGAGGATATGAAACAACGTATTGTGGCAGCCTGCTGCGACATTACACCAGATGTACTGCGGTGTGTACGACATTCATTACGCCAGAGATTGCAATTGTGTGCAGCAAATGATGGCCACTACATTGAACATCTATTGGCCTGACATGTCGGGACACACTCTATTCCACTCTGTAATTGAAAACGGAAGCCACGTGTGTACGTGTACCTCACCCCTCATGGTAATGTACATGTGAGTCAGTGAAAAAGACCAATAAAAAGGTGTTAGTATGTGGACGTAATGTGCTGTTCCACTCTCTTCTGTACCTAAGGTCCATCACCGTTCCCTTTGGATCCCTACGTAATTCGGTGCTCTCCGATACACACGATCGAACAGCGGAGGAGTGGTACTCAAGCGTCAACTTTAGGTTACAATATCTCCGGATGTAATTAACATTTTACAATACAACAAACGGCACTAATTACGTATTTGTTTATATGTTCAGATGTGCTAACAAAACTAACGGGGTTCCATTTTAAAAAAACGTAGGTTTGTGTTAAAAAACATACTTCCGTGCATTTTTGTATGGTTTGTATTACACAATTACACTAGCCCCTCTCCTCACGTTCGGTCTGTGGAATCGGTTCGTCAGTATTTGATGTGGTTTACGAAATATATCCAGCGGTAACGTTAGGTGACTCACCCTGTATATATAAATATATATAAAGCAGAGTGTATTAGTATACTCATGTTGCTATGTCTGGAATCTACCCAAAACCCCTGTATTGATTTCAGTCAAATCTGGTGTAGAACCAGCAGGCCTCACAAGTATCAGTACTGTCAGGTTCTAACCTTCTTACTCCAGCAGGAATGGAAGTATGGCGAAAACTTTCTTTTCCAGCTCCTGGCATATAGACTGCCCTGCACAACAGGCATGGTGCGTGGGAACAGTATTAGCCTCCAAATCAACCTGACTTGCAGAGCAGCCTAAGTGTCAGGGGCATCAATTTTTTTTCTGGGCCATGACATGTAGGCTGCCCTGCATGAGAGTCACGTTGAAGGAGTAGTGTCAGACTGCTTTACTGAATTGTACTGCATGGCTATACATGCCAATGAGCATGGCTGGGGCAGTTTGACATGATTGGGCAAGGGGATGGACAGAGTGGGGGTGAGGCCGAAATAGACAGAGAGAGGAGAGGATGGGGAGATACATAGGGCAGGTGGAAAGTGTGGTGAGCCAGTTCAGAAATGGGAAAGGAAAATGAGAAGGAAAAAAGAGAGATATGGAGGGGAATGTGGTCAGAGGAAGGGAGGAGAAAGATATGGTCAGAGAGAGAGAGAGAGGGTGAAGGAAATGAACAAAGAGAGGGGGAGGAGATGAAGTGGCAGAGAGAGTGAGGAGGAAGACACAGGCAAATTGAGGTGGGAGGATGAAGTGGACAGACAGAGGAACGAACAGGTGGAGGAGAAGACGAAGTGACAGACAGAGTGAGAAGGTGGAAATAGACAGATACAGGTGGGAGTATGAAGTGGACAGACAGAGGTGACGAACAGGTGGACACAGAGAAGGGAAGGTGGAGGTGTGTTCAATACATGTGTCGAACACATACATACGTGAAACTGCAAGGAAAAGGCTAGCACACAATAAAACATAACAATACGAAACATACAGCATGTATACCCTATTGTAGACAATTACACAAAAATACTAGGAAATCTAAAAAACAGTCTTAGGGCACAACATTTATATATTATTCATTTCTTAATAACATAACAGAAACACAGAGGATACTGGCCAGACGTACATAACTGAAAGACGCCAATCTGAGGTCGTAACTGCTGACCTGCGAAGGAAATTCGATACACAGACTAATACAGAATTTTTTATTCAGTAATTTTGCCCAAGAGTCATTCTAAAAGTGTCAGAATTTAAGACTAGGATTTATTCCTGTCTACCTGCAGATACTAACACTAGTCACACTAACGGTAGATACTAACAACAACTTTAGAACGTTGGCGTTGAGAGTGTCGACATGCCAAGACTGCAGCATAGTGCAGAAGTTATATGGTGTCAGAACTGTTCACTTGATGGATCAAAAGGTCAAAGGACAATGTGACACACCTTCTGATCAATGGTGGTGGCATGTCACATCTTTTCAGGCTGTCCTTTAGTCTGTTTTATAATCCATAATAACAATCAAATTCTTGTTAATATTTCTTTTTGGTATTGTGGTTTCAGACAAAAGACTGGGTTATAGCAGGTCTCCACGCTACTCTATCGTGTACAAGCCTCTTCATCTCTGAGTAACTACTGCAATCTACATCCATTTGAATCTGCTTATTCTATTCATCTCTAGGTCTCACTCTGCAATTTTTAAAATCCCCCCCTCTCCCTGCGATACTCAAATGATGATCTCTTGATGTCTCTGCATCAAAGGATTCCTTCTTTTGTTCAAGCTGCGTCACATATTTCTCTTACCCCAGTTCTATACCTTATCATTAGTTACGTGGTTTACCCATCTATACTTTAGCATTCTTCTGTAGCACCACATTCCAAAAGTTCTATTCTGTTCTTGTCTGAACTGTTTATCGTCCACGTTTCGCTTTCAAACAAGGTTACACTGCAGACAAATACCTTTACAGACGACTTCTCAAACTTAAATCTCTACTCTGTGTTAATAAATTTCTCTTCTTCAGAAACGCTTTTTTTGCCAGTCTACATTTTTTCTCCTCTCTACCGGCTCTCGTTGGTTATTTTACTATCTCAATGGCCAAACTTCTCTACTGCCTTTAATGTCTCATTTCCTAATCTAATTTCTTCACTTAATCCAGCTACATTCCATTATACTTGTTCTGCTTTCGTTGCTGTTCACCTTATATCCTCCTTTGAAGACACCGTCCATTCCGCTAAACTACTCTTTCAAATCCTTTGTTGTCTGAGTCGTAATTAAGTGTCATGGGCAAACAGAGGTTTTTTTCTTCTCTCTAAAGCTTAATTCCTTCTCCTAATTTTAGTCTGATTTCCTTTTCTGCTTGCTCAATGTACAGATGAATAACATTGGTGATAGGCTATAATTCTGTCTCACTCTCTTTTAAACCAGTGTTCGCTTTCATTGCTCTCGACCTTTAGAACTGCCACCTGATTTCTGTACACGTTTTAAATAACCTTTCACTCCCTGTATTTTACCCCTGCTATCTTTAGAATTTCATAGAATGTATTCCAGTCAACAATATCAAAAGTCTTCTCTATGTCTGCAAATGCTATAAACATGGGTTCACCATTCTTTAACTTACCTTCCAAGAGTAGCCATCGTGTCCATAGTGCCTGGAGTATTACGCCCTCGTCCCTTTCTAGATAATTCCCCTTGTGGAGTTCCTCTTTATACTTGTTCCTCCTTTGAGCTCTGCCTTCTTTATTTAGCATCAGTTTTCCATTAGAGGTATTGATATTCATATACCCGCTTCGCTTGTCTCAAAAGGCCTCTTTAATTTTCCTGTAGGCGGTATCTATCATTCCCCTAGCTATATATGCTTCCATAGCCTTGCTTTTCTCTTACAGCTATTCCTGCTTAACTATTTTGCACTTTTCGTGAGTCTCATTTTTTAGACGTCTGTATTCCCTTTTGGTTGCTTCATATGTTGCCTTTCAATATTTTATTCTTTCCTCAATTACATTCAGTATCTCCTGTGATATCTAAGGATTTTTATTAGGCCTTACTTTTTATCTATTTGCTCCCCTTCTGCATTCACTATTTCATCTTTCAAAGCTACCCATTCGTTTTCTATTGTATTTCTTTCGCATGCTTCGGTAAATAGTTGCCTAATGCTCCCTCCTGAACTATTGACAACCCCTGTATCTTTCAAGTTATCCATGTCCCATATCCTTAATTTCCTACCTTTTTGCAACTACTTCAATTTTAATAAAAAGCTCATAACCAATAAATTGTGATCAGGGTCTACATCTGCCTCTAGAGATATCTTACATTTTAAAACCTGGTTGCGAAATCTCATTCTTACCGTTGGATAATCAATCTGGAGCTCTCCACGTATACAACCTTCTTTCATGATTCTTAAACCAAGTGTTAGCGATGATTAAATTACGCTATGTACAAAATTCTACTAGGCGGCTTCCTCTTCTATTTCCTTCCCCCAGTCCATATTCATCTACTTTTTTTCCCTCTCTTCCCTTTCCTACTACAAAATTACAGTCCCTAATCACAATTAAATTTTCCTCTCCCTCAACTGTCTGAATAACTTCGTTTATCTCATCAAACATTATTTCGATATCTTCATCATTTTGGCATATAAGGTTGTACTACCGTGGTCGTGCTGTCTCCGTGTCTGTCTTGGCTGCGATAATACGTTCACTATGCTGTTATGAACAGCTTACCCGCATTCCAATTTTCTTATTCGTTATTAAACCTATTTCTGCATTACCCCTATTTTATTTCCTATTTATAACCCTATACTTACCTGAACTGATGTCCTGTTCCTCCATACACCGAACTTCACTAATTCCCACTTTATCCAAATTTAACCTACCCATTTCCCGTTTTAAATTTTCTAACCTGCCTGCAATCCTCGATCCGTAGAACTCCAGTTTTGTCTTTTCTGATGACGACATCCTACTGAATAGTTCTCGCCCGGAGATCGGAATGGGGAATTATTCTACCTCCAGAATATTTTACCCAAGAGTATACCACCATCATATAACCATACAGCATTGCTGCAAGCCCTCGAAAAAACTTACGACTGTAGTTTCCCCTTGCTTTCAGACATTCGCAGTACCAGCACAGGAAGGTCATGTTGGGTGATATCACACGGCCAGATCAGTCAATCATCGAGACTGTTGCCCCTGCAACTATTGAAAAGGTTGCTGCCCTTGTTTAGGAACCACACGTTTTCTTGGCCCCTCAATAGATACCCCTCCGTTGTAGTTGCTTGCGTTGATGCACACAAGCTTCTGCATCGCAGCATGGTCTATGGTTCATGGAAGAGATAATGATTCTTAGTTTTATTTTTAGTCGTGAGATAAAATGAAAAAAAATAAAGGAAAAATACAACCAACAAATTGATTCCGCCTGACAGTGAACTGTAATGATGAATGCGACCTGTCTTTAGTCACTGATGTGCTAAGAATACACTGTATTTCAGATAGATTCATCTGAGTCCATAAGACTGTGTCTTCTACAAGAATGACGGCAAAAAAATTGAGTGAATTTTAACTCACTCATCGAAACTGAAAGTTTGTTTCGGTGCAAATTATATGTTACTGGTTCACGTGGTTTCTGGTAGAGATCTCCCTGCCGCAGCCAGTTCACTCGCTCGTTAATTACTCATGTGGGACGATTCTGGATGGCGATAACACAGCGTTCTGCCTTTTCAGGTGCAAATCAGTTACAACTGTGCAACGTGATTTTTGTCGACAGTCCAGCATTAGACCACGGGTGGGCAACCTACTGCTGCCAGCAAAAGAAACTCGTGACGGAGAGAGCGAAGTGCTTGCAATGCTCTCCACCCAGTTTCGAAAATTCGCTATTCTATTCTTCGCATTTTTTTACTTCGCTATGTTCAAGAGATTTAGACTTTTAAACTTTTTAAAATGAATAGGGAAATGATGGCTTCATTTATTCAGTATCATAGAACCACGTCTACATGGTCACTCATAAAAAGTATTTTAGGACAAGTATTTAAAAAATGCTTGCTAATAGTGCTTTTGGATATTAACACACTAAATTTCAAACACTCGAATGACCTGGTTTTGGCCAAAAAGGAAATCGCAAAGTTCCTCATAATTGCTTGTCGACTGGGATTGCCTGCCCGATTGCCACATTTCGTCTTTCTATTCGTTCGCGGACTGACATTAGTAAATAAGCCATGTCCATTGTGGACGTACAGAACACTGTAACCGTTGAATTTGAAAATAATTTGTAATGAATTAACTACAACTAGTTTCTTTTAAAGGATTTATTTTTCTACGCTACCGTATCAAGATGTCGGGCACCCCATCTTCACATATTTACACTTGTTTATGTGTCGTAGTCACTGAACCTGTACTAATAGCGTTACATAATTTTCCAACGTACGTTTTTCAGACTGCTATTGTGAAACGCTGTACATGCCATGAACACGACGTGAAAATAAATGTAAACATCTGAAGATCGGTTAAACATAAAGTAAACGTACAGTACACTCGGAACCGGCTGTTTTGAAGCATAATTTGTTGGCATGAGGTGTCAGGAATGGTATGCCATTGATATCGGTGCGTTACACCTAAACACTATGGCTGTAGGAGCGCTGCTGTCGCATCACGTGACGAGCCGCCATGCGAGCTTAAGAACAACACGAGTCAGGCCGACGGTACACCAAACGTTGCCCGTGCGGGCACTAGACGATAACACCAGAAATATCAAGCAAATAATTGTTTACGTAAGGAGCAATTCACAGGTCCCACCCGTGCGCTCGTTCAAGAGTAGGGTGCATTCAACCAGTTTTGGCCCGTAGTCCACAGGAGTGTACTGGCCACGCCAGCCAAGAGTTAGCCATTCCTCATCTGTCTGACCGATGTGTTTTGCAGCGACTTAGGTGTTTCAAACGATAAAGGATTCTGTTGCTGCAAACTTTTCATGGTGGCTATAAGCAACGACGTATACAGTTTTGTAAATACATTCTCGACGTGGAGCCAGAATATAACAATGAGGCTACATTCCATTTAAGCGAAAAAGTGAACCACCATAACGTAAGAATGTGGAGGACACGGCAGCGACATACCATAGTCGACCACGTGAGACGAATTCGAAAGCTTCAGGTGTTTTGCGCCGTTAATCACTTAAATATTTAAGGCCCGTTACTATTGGGGGAAGGTGCTTACAGAAATCACGTACTTCGACATGTTCGAGATCTTATCCACAGTGACGAGAAAATGCCGAAAATTTCATTTTTCAACCGAGCGGAACACCATCGCACTGGCACCAGATGTAAAACCATTTCTTAATAACGAACTTTCTCAGCGATGAATCGACGGAAAGCAGCGGAACGTTGGACCATTACCCTCCGAGGTCGCCTAATTTCATCGCACATGGGAATTTTTGTAAAAACCTGACTGCGAACTTCATCGCAGATAGAACTCATCACTTCACTCTTAACAGACCAAAAACTGGCAGATGTAACCCCAGGAATACCACAAAGAAGTGCACTGGTGTGCAAAACTTAAGGGCGAAAGTAACTTTCGTATGATATGACACAGCAAACTAAAATACGTCGACGAAACTTGGACTAAGCATAGAAATAACTGCTACAGTATAGATCAAAAGGCAACAAAGAAATATGCAACTAGACGAACATAGATGACACATTTATTCAAAGACAATAATTATACTGAAGTCACAACTGGCTAAGTTTCACGGAAGCTCGAAATTTAGTGCGGACGTTAATGCGAGGTGCTTTTAATAGTTTCCACAATGAAACATTGTCTCAAAATGTGGTAGAAAACCCAAAGAGATTCTGGTCGTATGTAAGTACACCAGTGACAAAAAATACCGTCACTGAGCGATAGCGACGGAAATGTTACAGGTGATGGTGCCACTAAAGCGGAGTTACTAAATATAGTTTTCCGGTATTCCTTCACGAAAGATGACGAAGTAAGTATTCCATAATTCGAAACCAGAACAGCTGTTAGCATGAGTGACATAAAAGTAGATATGTTAGGTGTTGCGAAACAACTAAAATCAATTCGACTAAATACCTAGGAATTACAATTACGAGCAACTTAAATTGGAAAGACCACATAGGTGATGTTGTGGGGAAAGCAAAGACTGCACTTTGTTGGGAGAACACTTAGAAGACGCGACAAACCTACTAAAGGGACAGCCAACATTACACTTGTCCATCCTCTGCTGCAATATTGCTGTGCGGTGTGGGATCCTCACCAGGTAGGATTGACGGAGGACATCGAAAAACTACAAAGAAGGGCAGCTCGTTTCATGTTATAGGGGTGAGTATCACTGATACGATACGCGAGTTGGGGTGTCAGTCACTGAAACAAAGGTGGTTTTCTTTGCGGCGAAATCTATTTACGAAATTTCAATCACCAATTTTCTCTTCCGAATGCGAAAATATTTTGTTGACGCTCACCTACGTAGGGAGAAATGATCATCATAATAAAATAAATCAGAGCTCGAACGGAAAGATTTAGGAGTTCCTTTTTCCCACGCGCCATTCGAGAGTGGAATGGTAGAGAAGTAGTATGACAATGGTTCTTAATAGGGCGTGCTATAATATCCACGATATATATATATATATATATATATATATATATATATATATATATATGTGTGTGTGTGTGTGTGTGTGTGTGTGTGTGTGTATATATATTACGAGTGGAATATGAACGTGTGGATAATATTCATTCAATTATGTAATTATTTCTTAAAAAGAAGATAGTTATGTAAAACAGAGACAATATTTGACTCACGCTCTTTGTTAATCTATGTCATTCTTTTCTTTTGTTTTGTACCCTTTTGTCGTCTTCTTCTGATGTATATCGCCGACGCAAGACGCGAATCGATTTGAGGTCTGTTAAATGAAAAACATTTAATGTAAAATTATTGTACTTTAATGTTCATTTGCTGGTAAAAATAAGTAGAGCCAAATGCGTTAAAACTATTTATGATTAATTATTGAAAATTCACTTCCCCTTTCAATAATAATTTTGTATTAATTGTTTTATCATAGCTGCAAGAAGCGCAGCAATTGTTAGTTGCGATTATATAGCAACTTCGTCTGTACTTCTAGTTGAAAATTGCATGGGTTTGTGTTAAACTAATTTGCAAAACAATTTAATAACTTTTTTTTAGTGGTGGCATCAATTTAAATGATTATCTATTTACTGGGAAAAGGAAAATCTTAATTAAAAAAGAAATCCTCTTTCTTTTGTTGGCCGCCATCTTAACTTTTATTACAGCGGCAAATTTAAATTACTTGAAACTGCAAACAGTATTCCAATGTGTAAGAAATACATGTGCACCGGTGTTACTGAAGTCTATTTATAAAAGAAAAACCATTAATCGAATCAGACTGCATTTTCTAAGAACAGTGCTGATGGCATTTATTGTTGAACAAGATTTCATTGCTAATGTATGAGGCCATAATTAAACTACGGACGAATCACGGAAAAAAATATTTCTTGCTAGCATATGTCAGTGTTGTGTGCGGGTGGTATTCTGTGGTTCCTTTTCATGATCAATTTGCTAAGAATAATTAAATCCATCGAAGACAAAAAAAAAATTATAAAAGCTCTGATGTACGATCTATAATTTTAGTGATATGAACACAGCTTACAGTCAACATTACTACACTACGTCAGGTGGAATTCTTGTGCAATTTGAACAAAATAATTATCCAGGAGAAGTTGTAGTTTGAATAATGCATTATACATGTGTATAATATTGTCAGTATCATTTACAAAATCAAATCAATGCAACTGCTTTAAAAAAAAAAAACAAAAAAAAACAGAGTGAATTCAAACCCCAGAATACCATAGAATATCGTATCATCCATATTCATTGCACTTGTCCATGTTGATGATACACAAAAACCGCCACAGTGCGAACGCCGCTGACGGCAGTGCAGGTTCTGCAACGTACTCCCATGATGGCCAGAAGGTTAGTGTGGAGTTCTTATGGTAGGGCGTAGCATTCCTCCACCGAGACGGCTGTCAGCAGCTGGATGGTCACTGTTGCATGTGGACGTACTGTAACACGTCTCCCCGATGCATCCCACAAGCGTGCGATGAGATTTAAGTCTTTGGAACGAAAACGTCAGTCCATTTGCCGGTTATCCTCTTGTTCCAAGAGCGCCTCCACCTGCACTGTGCGATGCGGTCGCGCGTTGTCATTCATGAAGACGAAATCAGGGCCACACTGAAACCTTCCCGCCGAATACAATAATTTAACTTACTTTCCATCTAATGAAAGAAAGAAAGAGAATTGAACTTTCTGTGCCTTGCAGCTTTCCTGTCTGGACTTGCTTTTGACAACGTGTCTGATCTGATAGTCCTTAGCGTACACAATTTTGTACGCTTTGTGCCTTTATTGGTAACAATATTAATGTGACTAACCAAAAGAAGATTATTTCGACGTGAACACATAAGCTTACGCCGTGGCCCTTAGTACTGGTTGTCTATGCAGTGAACCTGAAAACATACATATATATTTTACTTACCTTTTGTTTTACTGGGTCGCCTCTGGAGAACGTCATCTGACTGCATTTCTGAATATACTCACTCTGATCTGTTGTTGATAATCATTTGGGTTGGCATTCATTTACTGGGATTGCAAATATGTGAGCTAAAACTGTCCTTATTATTCATTTGCTTTTTTCACTGAAGTTAATGGTGAAAACTTCAATGCCATTATTAAATAAAAAAATTGAGAAAACTCAACAAAAGTCAAATCTTGTGGTTACTGGGTTCAATGAAAAATAATACGATATTGACTGAGATAAACTGATGTATTTTGAAAATGATTGAATATAAATTTTAGCTCTTTATAATGATTCAATTTATAAAACTTTAGTTTGGGGATCGTTTGCATAAAACAGATTAAAAATGTTACAACGAACTTACAATATGCAGTTAGCGTTTAAATACCTTCGATGTCTTCATGACTTCGATTTTTAGTAATTCATAAATAATTAAAAATTATATAATTATAGTATTCTTCAAGTAATATACAGCTGGTGGCGAACAGG
Source organism: Schistocerca serialis cubense (assembly GCF_023864345.2). NCBI lineage: Eukaryota > Metazoa > Arthropoda > Insecta > Orthoptera > Acrididae > Schistocerca > Schistocerca serialis. The sequence goes on from NC_064641.1 coordinate 174,371,789, forward strand.
CACACCGCTCTGTCTCTACACACAACTTCACTGCACAAAGGTTGACTCAAGAGGGTTCTATCGACAATGCTGCGCGCTTCTCGCCACGCTCCCTATGTATCAATGCGTGGCATCTCCCGCCAACAAAGAGATCGGTGCGGATACTTCACTGTCACCATCAATGTGCAAAGAACTTAAATAAATTTCACAAAACATTTTTCTTAACATTTTTCATACACACTATAATTGTTATTTTCGTATTTCTTAGCTTATAAATATTTTTCATCAGTTTATAACTTTGATTTATTTATGTTTTGGCCTGGTTGATTTTCTATTGACATATTTCAAGATGCATCCCTGAAAAGATGCACGTGGGGAAGAAATACTGTGTCACAATAACATTGACCGGTGAGTGTACCGTGTCCAAAGATTTGGAGGTCAATAAGCCCAGGCAAAATTATGTCTTTGCACAGTATAACAGCTGGACCACCAAAACGATCCTGTTCGACAATGTTCGTGGGTGCGTTGCATGTTCCCACCTCTGGTCATATGAGGCTACGTCCAGAACAATTACTCAGATTGAAACTATTATCCTCTGAGAACACCACGCGATCTCAACCCTCGTTGGTTCTGTCCTTATGGTCTTGGCTAATCGCAAACGGTGTCGCCTATGTGCAGGTGCTCTAAATGGTGCAATGGCTCTAAGCACTACGGGACTTAACATCTGAGGTCATCAGTCCCCTAGACTTAGAGATACTTAAACCTAACTAACCTAACGAAATCACACACATCCATGCCCGAGGCAGGATTCGAACCTGCGACCGTAGCAGTAGCGCGGTTCCGGACTGAAGCGCCTAGAGCCGCTCGGCCCATGCAGTTGCCAAAGGAACATAACTCTCTGGTAGTCGGGCAAAGAGACCACCTCCTTGCAGCCGCCGTACCACCACGGAACGTGAGATTAAGTTCCTTTCAGTGCTGTTAAATGTGGTGGCAGCTGCCCCCGCTGTCTGACGTGGGTCCATTTTCACCTGCTGTTCCTTGTAGCGGTCATCTGCTGCTGTAGCTGACCGAGGTCGATCTTCTTCCCTCCTTCGGGGGGTAGTACATGTAGTTCAAAACGCTCCCCATGTATGTGAAACACTGCTGTGAGCAGTAACAAACTCCTGGGATACACTCGTCACACTTCGTCCTGCTTCCTCCTTCCCGATGATTCTTCCACATTTGAAGTCGTCCAGATGTTGTCCCCGGGCCATGTTGTAATGGAGAACATCACCACAGTGCACAGTAACTGCTCGCTAGTTGACACCCACTGCCTTTTCCCGTTCCTTCAACCGCTTCGTGTTGCGGGGCCAGCCCCATCTGGCGCTATAGTGAAGTTCACCTCATGCCAAATGCTATCAGAAATACCTTATTCCAAGCGCCTTGACGTGGTTCGTGACGTAGATGTAGTTTCCGTTTTTCCTCCCCTGAAACAGTTTTTGGATAACTGCGACGTTGTATAGCAACAACAGTGAATGCAATACCACACCTGCTAGGGACGAGTGTAACAATTTTCCGGATGGTTTTCATGCATCCAGTGGCAGGCACATCGTGCATTTATGACAGGTAAATGAAAAAATTTTTGTCCTAAATGTGATTTTAGCTTAAATGGCAGGGGTAATGGAGCTGAAAGTGCTAAGCTGCTGAGCACGCTAGAAACAAACATTTTAAAAAACATTTCTTTTCTGCAACGGCCTTTAACATTAACAAATGCATCATAAAAGGGAACCATAAGACATTTAACAGATGCCAAATTGTGAAGCGTTATTCAAGTGTCCAATACCAAACGAAATTTTTAATGTTAGCCAGTTAGCCAAACAGAAAAAAATTTTCAATAAGTTAATATCTTAACAAATTTTGAACAGCGAAATATAGGTAGATTTGTAATTAACTAGCATAATTGATGTATTTTTTGCAGATATGTATTTGTTATCATGAGGTACAAAGAACTAAAAACGAAGCCCTCACTTTTCTGCATGTGGAGGCTGTAATTAGTTCCAAACATAAATTTGGATGTTCGTTTGGCCGGATTTCCGGAATCTCAATATGTTTAACATGATTGAAAAAACAGGAAATTCCTCACAGTGTGCGCCAAATGTGTGCAAGCTGTTCCCCTACAACATGCAACCATTTACACTCCTGGAAATGGAAAAAAGAACACATTGACACCGGTGTGTCAGACCCACCATACTTGCTCCGGACACTGCGAGAGGGCTGTACAAGCAATGATCACACGCACGGCACAGCGGACACACCAGGAACCGCGGTGTTGGCCGTCGAATGGCGCTAGCTGGGCAGCATTTGTGCACCGCCGCCGTCAGTGTCACCCAGTTTGCCGTGGCATACGGAGCTCCATCGCAGTCTTTAACACTGGTAGCATGCCGCGACAGCGTGGACGTGAACCGTATGTGCAGTTGACGGACTTTGAGCGAGGGCGTATAGTGGGCATGCGGGAGGCCGGGTGGACGAACCGCCGAATTGCTCAACACGTGGGGCGTGAGGTTTCCACAGTACATCGATGTTGTCGCCAGTGGTCGGCGGAAGGTGCACGTGCCCGTCGACCAGGGACCGGACCGCAGCGACGCACGGATGCACGCCAAGACCGTAGGATCCTACGCAGTGCCGTAGGGGACCGCACCGCCACTTCCCAGCAAATTAGGGACACTGTTGCTCCTGGGGTATCGGCGAGGACCATTCGCAACCGTCTCCATGAAGCTGGGCTACGGTCCCGCACACCGTTAGGCCGTCTTCCGCTCACGCCCCAACATCGTGCAGCCCGCCTCCAGTGGTGTCGCGACAGGCGTGAATGGAGGGACGAATGGAGACGTGTCGTCTTCAGCGATGAGAGTCGCTTCTGCCTTGGTGCCAATGATGGTCGTATGCGTGTTTGGCGCCGTGCAGGTGAGCGCCACAATCAGGACTGCATACGACCGAGGCACACAGGGCCAACACCCGGCATCATGGTGTGGGAAGCGATCTCCTACACTGGCCGTACACCACTGGTGATCGTCGAGGGGACACTGAATAGTGCACGGTACATCCAAACCGTCATCGAACCCATCGTTCTACCATTCCTAGACCGGCAAGGGAACGTGCTGTTCCAACAGGACAATGCACGTCCGCATGTATCCCGTGCCACCCAACGTGCTCTAGAAGGTGTAAGTCAACTACCCTGGCCAGCAAGATCTCCGGATCTGTCCCCCATTGAGCATGTTTGGGACTGGATGAACCGTCGTCTCACGCGGTCTGCACGTCCAGCACGAACGCTGGTCCAACTGAGGCGCCAGGTGGAAATGGCATGGCAAGCCGTTCCACAGGACTACATCCAGCATCTCTACGATCGTCTCCATGGGAGAATAGCAGCCTGCATTGCTGCGAAAGGTGGATATACACTGTACTAGTGCCGACATTGTGCATGCTCTGTTGCCTGTGTTTATGTGCCTGTGGTTCTGTCAGTGTGATCATGTGATGTATCTGACCCCAGGAATGTGTCAATAAAGTTTCCCCTTCCTGGGACAATGAATTCACGGTGTTCTTATTTCAATTTCCAGGAATGTATATCACCTTTTTGTAGAGTCGCTGCAGAGAAGCTGACAGAGATTCAGAGCACTCTCTTAGCCTTGAGGTGGGAAACTGCCCCTAAAGGTCGAATGATCAGCAATTATCAACGGCATGAGAACGCAGAATGCGATGGGAACCTCTGTATTGTAGACACATAATGTGTATCCACAGGACATGTGCCACGTAACTGAAAAACGTCATGATATTCTCTCCATTAGCAAAAGATTTCGAACTAGTCCCCCATTCGGATCTCCGGAAGAGGATTGTCAAGAGGAAGGAGACCATGAAAAAAAGATTGCATAACCAACGAAAGGATGACGTTCTACCAGTCGGGGCGTGGAATGTTAGAAGTTTGAACGCGATGGGGAAGCTAGAAATTCTGAAAAGGTAAATGCAGGGGCTCAGTCTCGATATAGTGGTGGTCAGTAGAGAGAAATGGAAAGAAGACAAGGATTTCTGGTCAGATGAACATAGGTTAATATGCAAAGAAGCAGAAACTGGTATAACGGGAGTAGGATTCGTTATGAATAAGCCGTGGGTTGCTGTAAACTCTTCAGTGATAGGGTTGTTCTCACCAGAATCGACAGCAAATCAACACCGACAATGACATCGCAAGCAGAAGATGAAGAGACAGAGAGTATGTTAGGATACTGAGCAACTAATTCGGTTCGTAAATGGACATTAAAATCTAATACTCATGAGGAACTGGAACTTGGTTTCAGGAGAAGGTGTAGAAGAAATGGTTACGGGAGAATATGACTTGGTATTAGGAATGAGAGGGGAGATAGGATAGTTGAGTTCTGCAATAAATTTTCGTTAGTAATAGCGAATACTCTGTTGAAGACTCACAGATGTGGGAGGTATACTTGGAAGAAGCTGGGAGATACGGAAAGATTTCAGACAGATTACATCACGGTCAGGTAGAGATTCCGAAATCAGATAATGGATTGTAAGGCGAACCCAGGAGTAGATATAAATTCAGATCACACTTTATTTGTGAATAAGGATAGGCTGAAGCTTAAGAGACTAGTCAGGAAGAATCAGTGCGCAAATATGTGGGACACGGAAGTACTAAGAAATGAAGAGGTTTCTTGAAGTTCTCTGAGGCAAAAGATAATGCGATAAGGAATATCTCAGCAGGCAGTTCAGTTGAAGGGGAGTGGACATTTCTAAAAAGGGCAGTCACAGAAATTTTAAAGAAAAACGTAGGTACAAAGACTGTAACTGCGAAGAAACCACTAATAAGAGAAGAAATACTTCAGTTGATCGATGAAAGAAGAAAGTACAAAAATGTTTAGGAAAATTCAGAAATGAGAGCCACTGAGAAGTGAAATAAGTAGCAAGTGCAGGGAAGCTCAGGCGAAATGGCTACATGGCACATGAAGAAATCGAAAAAGAAATGATTATCGGAAGACCTTACCGGCATATAGGAAAGTAAAAACAACCACCGCTGAAATTAAAAGAAAAAGTGGTAACATTAAGAGTGCAATGGGAATTCCACTGTTAAATGTGGAGGAGAGAGCGGGTAAGTGGAAAGAGTGCGTTGAAGGCATCTCTAAGGGAGAAGACTTGACTGTTGACATAATAGAAGCAGAAACAGGAGCCGATATGGAAGAGACTGGTGATCTAATGTCAGAATCAGAAGTTAAGAGAGCTTTTGAAGACTTAAGATCGAATAAGGCAGAAGGGATAGATAACAGTCCATCGGAATTTCTAAAGGAATTGAGGGAAGGGGCAACAAAATGACTATTCACTTAGATGTGTGGAATGTATGAGTCCGGCCATATACCATCCGACTCTCGAAAAACACCTCCCACACAATTCCAAAGATTGTAGGAGCCTGTCAGGTGAGAGGATTATCACACAATCAGCTTAACAGCTCATTCATCGAGACAAGAATAATATACAGAATGTGTTAGGTGACGATCAGTTTGGCTTTAGGAAAGATAACGGCATCATATAGGCAGTTCTGACGGTATGGTTGGTAATGGAAGCAAGACTAAAGAAAAATCAAGACACGTTCATAGGATACGTTGACCTGGAAAAGACGTTCGACATTGTCAAATGGTGCAAGGTGATCGAAATTCTGAGAAAAATAGGAGTGGGCTAAGGGAACGACAAGTAATAATCAGTATGTATGGACGCCAAGAGGGAACAATATGAGTGGAAGCCCAAGAATGAAGCGCTCGGATTACAAAAGGTGTAAGACAGAGTTGTAGCCCTTCGCCCCTACTGTTCAATCTGTACATCGAAGAAGCAATGGCGGAAATAAATAAAGGTTCAGGAGTGGAATTAAAATTCAAGGTGAAGGTATATGAGTGATGAGATTCGCTAATGACTTTGTTGTCCTCAGTGAAAATGAGAAGAATTACAGGATTTGCTAAATGAAATGAAGCCTAATGAGTACAGAATATGGATTGAGAGTAAACCGAAGAAAGACGAAAGTAATGAGTATTATCAGAAATGAGGACAACTATGAACTGAACATCAGGAATGGCGATCACAAAATAGATGAAGTTAAGGAATTCTGTTACCTAGGCAGCAAAATAACCCACGACGGATGGAGCACGGGGGATATAAAACGAAGACTAGCATTGACGAAAAGAGCATTCCGGCCCACAACAAGTCTACTACTATCAATCATAGGCCTTAATTTCAGAAAGGAAATTCTGAGAAGGTAAGTTTGCAGCACAACATTGTATGGTAGTGAAACATGGACTATGGAAATACCGGAAAAGAAGAGAATCGAAGCATTTGAAACGCGGTGCTATAGAAGAAAGTTGAAAATTAGGTCTACTGATACGGAGGTTCTCCGGAGAATCGGTGAGGAAAGGAACGTATGGAAAACACTGCCAACCTGGTAGGACACGTTTTAAGACATCATGAAATAACTTCCATGGTACTAGAGGGAGCTATAGAAGGTAACATCTGTACAGGGGAACAGAAGTTAGTTACAAGTGTTACTCTGAGATGAAGAGGTTAGCACAGAAGTGGAATCTGCGGTGGACCGCATCAAACCAATCAGAACATTGACGACACAAGAAAAGAAAAATCGTTAGTGCGTAGTGTTTTATAGCGAAACGGAAGTGTTTTAATTCGTATAATATTTCATCAAGGTGAACACATTTTTTTTCGAGTACGCTTTCATGATTTCCACATCAGTTCTGTATTACTTCTGTCTATCTGTCTGTCTGTCTCTCTCTCTCTCTCTTTGTTGTGGTCTGGGAGACGTCCACTCTGATGAAAATCTCGCTGACGCTGAAAAGGACGATTAAAGGTGTCCTGGAAGGACGGATGCTTGTTTGCTAGGGCAGCACACACCCACTGAAAGTAGCATATAACAGTGAATAGTAAAATATATTACCCAAATTTGGTAACGCTAGTTACAGCAATTGTAGAATGCAGGTTTAGCCTATCTGTCCTGCCTCAACTACAGTTCCATGGACACAAACTAAATAATGTTGTATGAACTAATGTCGGAAGAAAACTAATTTTCTGTAAAAAAAAATGACAGTTAATTATCTACGCAGGCAGTCTCTGTCCATACTCGATAATTCTATTCACTGTGCTATTTCTGCTGAAGGCTAACCACTGTGGCAGCTGTTTCTGTCTCCCTCGACGACTTGGCGACTTGACGACACGACGAAGGTTCTGCAGGAACTCCCTAGCAAGACTAGGAATGACACAAATTCTGCTCGTACGCAGTTACTTGAGGGCGCGTCTCTCTCCCTCATGGCAATGCCACTCCAGTGGGCGTGATTGTCGCGGGCAGTGTGATTGGTTTGCGCTAAGCGATATTTCAGCTGTGGACTGACGTCCACGGTACGTCTGGTACCAACTGTCGCAAACTACGAGGGATATTCCAAAAGTAAGAGACGATCGGTTGCGAAATGGAAAATACGGTGAAAATCTGATGAAGCTTTGCACAGATGCGTTGGGCACTGTGTCAAGTACGCCCGTCGATCGCATCATGTCGCTCTTTTCAGTTCTGAGCTCACAGTGAGAACGTAAAGATGGCTAGAAATTAGCGCCTCCCGCCAAGTATGAGGGCCTGGTGAAAGATTTAACCTGAAGCTATGCAATCCACATAACATAACTGTCATGCGGTTCGTTCTACATGACAATTCTCGGCCGTACTCTGCAGGGGCAATTAAGAAGCTCCTGCAGCTTTTTCGATGGGAAGTGTTTGGTCATTCACAATACAGCAGTAATTGGCTACCCCTGAGGTTCATCTCTGCTCAAATGAACCGCTGGCTATGAGGGCAATATTTTGACACAGACAACGAGCTGCAGTCCAGAGTAGAAAATTGTCGAAGAGCACCGGCGGCTGTCTTCTGTAACGAGGGAATTGAAAAGTTGGTACAACGCTACGACAGACGTCTAAGTCTGAGCGGCGACTGTGTAGAGAAGTAGCTGGAAGGTGTACCTAACCGTTGCAAATAAAACAGTTTTTATTTTCACTGTGGTTTCCATTTCGCGACCTATCGTTCCTTACTTTCCGAATAGACCTCGTATGCTTGTGTAGATCTCTGTACACCACACTTGTGTTTACGCATAGAGTCTTGGTGCAACGTCATCGACAGCCAGAAAAAGATATCTGTTGAAGGACTGGTAGAATAATAAATCCTCCGCAGCAGATGATGCACATGTCTGTATTTTAATGCACGCTGACACTGATGCATCTTAAAATGCTGGAGCAGACATGAAAAGGACCTACCAAGCATGGTTTCAGTCGCAAGACCTTTATGTATCCCAGAAACTAACGCACCTTTGCGATCCGTGCTATAGTGAAGCTGGCATCTTATTAACAAATCAACGTAGCCAATTAAATCCAGAACACGTTAGTGATATGCTGCTGATCAATAGTACATATAAGTTTTCTTCTCTTGCAAATAAGCGAAAAGTATGTAAAGTTACAGCGGTAAATATACTAGTTTATTGGCGTGTTTTCTTTATAAAGACAGCCGTCGCCTATGTTTCAGGTATAGTATTTATTTCAGGTGTACGTATTATTGTGTTAATGATAGAATAAATCTTCTGTCTGGAGTCTTATTTTTTCCTGTGATTGTATTGAAGTATAAAATTATTTCCGCGTGGTGTATGAAGTTGACTGTGGAATGTAACCGTTCTTGAAAAAATTACTTTTGTGTTAAAGAATAAAGAGAGGGTAAAAAAAGAAGAGAGAAAGGCGTTGGATTTATACAGTGCGGTGAGTCTTGGCGAGGTGCTGTGGGACGTCAGCCAAGACCAATCATGACACAATAGACCTGCGACGTGTAGATGCTAGTGGGCATTGATTTATATCAATGGGAAAAGTAGAAAATTTGTTCCAGACTGGGATTCGAGCACAGCTGTCCTACTTACTAGGCAGATACTCTAACCCTGAGCCGTCCAAACACAGTGCTCATTGCAGCTTTATCGATTACCTAAGCACGCCTCTCACCAGAACCAAATACTCAACTTACCTACACACTACTGACATAGTGCCTGTGCTTATTACTCTCATTACTCGCCGCGTTTCGCCGATTTCCGTAAGAGTCCGAGACTGGTGTGCATCGACACTGAAGGATCATTGACCAGTCTCGCCATTGTCAGAAAGAACAGTCACCATGTACAGGGTGGTCCATTGATCGTGACCGGGCTAAATATCTCACGAAATAAGAGTTAAACGAAAAACTACAAAGAACGAAACTTGTCTATCTTGAAGGGGGAAAGCAGATGCCGCTATGGTTGGCCCGCTAGATGGCGCTGCCATAGGTCAAACAGATATCAACTGCGTTTCTTTTAAATAGGAACCCCCATTTTTATTACATATTCGTGTAGTACGTAAAGAAATATGAATGTTTTAGTTGGACCACTTTTTTCGCTTTGTGATAGATGGCGCTGAATAGTCACAAACGTATGGCTCACAATTTTAGACGAACAGTTGGTAACAGGCTGGTTATTTAAATTAAAATTCAGAACGTAGGTACGTATGAACATTTTATTTCGGTTGTTCCAATGTGATACACGTACCTTTGTGAACTTATCATTTCCGAGAACGCATGCTGTTACAGCGTGATTACCTGTAAATACAACATTAATGCAATAAATGCTCAAAATGATGTCCGTCAACCTCAATGCATTTGACAATACGTGTAACGACATTCCTCTCAACAGCGAGTAGTTCGCCTTCCGTAATGTTCGCACATGCGTTGACAAGGGGCTGACGCATGTTGTCAAGCGTTCTCGGTGGATCACGATGGCAAATATCCTTCAACTTTCCCCACAGAAAGAAATCCGGTGACGTCAGATCCGGTAAACGTGCGGGCCATGCTATGCTGCTTCGACGACCAATCCACCTGGCGTGAAATATGCTATTCAATACCGCTTCAAACGCACGCGAGCTGTGTGCCGGACAGTCATCATGTTGGAAGTACATCGCCATTCTGTCATGCAGTGAAACATCTTGTAGTAACATTGGTAGAATAGTAGGAAATCAGCATACATTGCACCATTTAGATTGCCATCGATAAAATGGGGGCCAATTATCCTTCCTCCCATAATGCCGCACCACACATTAACCCGCCCAGGTCGCTGATGTTCCACTTGTCGCAGCCATCTTGGATTTTACGTTGCCCAATAGTCCATATTATGCCGGTTTACGTTACCGATGTTGGTGAATGACGCTTCGTCGCTAAATAGAACGCTTGCAAAAAACTTGTCATCGTCCCGTAATTTCTCTTGCGCCCAGTGGCAGAACTGTACACGACGTTCAAAGTGGTGCATAGAAATATGGTGCGGTTACAATCGATGTTGATGTAGCATTCTCAACACCGACGTTTTTGTGATTCCTGATTCTCGCGCAATTTGTCTGCCACTGATGTGCGGATTAGCCGCGGCAGCAGCTAAAACACGTACCTGGGCATCATCATTTGTTGCAAGTCGTGGTTGACGTTTCACATGTGGCTGAACGTCTCCTGTTTCCTTAAATAACGTAACTATCCGGCGAACGGTCTGGACACTTGGATGATATCGTCCAGGATACCGAGCAGCTTACATAGCACACGCCCGTTGGGCATTTTGATCACAATAGCCATACATCAACACGATATCGACCTTTGACGCAATTGGTAAACGTTCCATTTTAACAAGGGTAATGTATCACGAAGCAAATACCGTCCGCCCTGGCGGAATGTTACGTGATACCACGTACTTATACGTTTGTGACTATTACAGTGCCATCTATTACAAAGTGAAAAAAGAGGTTCAATTAAAACATTCATATTTCTTTACGTACTACACTAATATGTAATAAAAAATTAGGGTTCCTATTTTTAAAAAAAACGCAGTTGATATCCGTTTGACCTGTGGCAGCGCCATCTAGCGGGCCAACCATAGCCCCATCTGGTTTCCCCCTTCATGCTAGACGAGTATCGTTCTTTATAGCTTTTTCGTTTGACGCTTTTTCGTGGGATATTTAGCCCAGTCACGATCAATGGGCCACCCTGTATATATGAGATGTGGCCGGAAGATGACATACTGAACTGAAGAAACTGGTTGTGAAAATGAAATAAAATAACTTCTCAAATCTCACGGCTGTTTGGTGATTTTCCTTATTAAATATTACCGATGTTGCCATTTCGTTATGTATAATTATGGCGAGACTGCCAGTGATCTCTTCTTAAAGAACAGACACCAGATATGTAATTAAGACAAGACTGGCTACTGATCTCTACATTGCTGATGCACACCACGCTCGAACCGTTACACGAATCGGTGAAATGCCGCGAGTAATGAGGATAGTGGCAGGAGCACTACGACAGTTTGCAGACAGGTTGATAATTTGGGTCTGACCGTAGGCATGCTTGGGTGGTCCATGAAGTGACGACAATCACTGTGTTTGTATGGCTCAGTCATTAAATCATTCACCTAGTAAAGAGGAGACGTGGATCCGAATTCGAGTATGGCACAAATTTTCAACTTTCCGCATTGATAAATGAATAAGCAGTAAGAGTTACGTTTGATTGATAATGGCTTCAGGATAAAAATGGTGTGTTTTTACGGGCATGTCCGAAAGAACATACACCACACACACACAAGGCTGCTCACGCTCCGTTATTCACATGTCCGGAGTCCGAACATCTGACGTGGAGCGAGTACTTGACCGAGCAGGGTCATGTGGAGCCGGACAAAGGCGGCTCGGTCCCCCATGTAGCAGCCGAGCCTCTACCGGTCAAACAGCGAACTGCAGCACTCCCCGCTGTACATTCCTGTGCCCTCGCAGGCACGCCCGCTACGCTCAGCGTTAGTCTTCTCATCTGGTCTCGAGTGTGCGTTTGACGCGATGACGCAGGTAGTAGAGGTGGCTGAGTCTGTGGAATCCGCGCAGTGTGGGAGGCTTTCTAATGAGCGGTGATTGCGTGCTGTTGCCTCATTCGCGCTAGAGCCTGGCCCTTTGCGGTATACGGTCCATTCAGCCGCTTCTGGAGAGCGCCGCGCCGTTCTAATTGAAGTGTGCGCCGCGAGTTGTATGCACACTTGCGCACTGGCGACGCTGCTACATTTCTGATGCGAATACACAGTTGAGCGTGGAATTGGAGGATTCCTAAATCTAGGCACCCACGGCAAGCTTTGCCCCCCAGAGTGAAATAACAGAAGTAACTCATTGGCACATCATGCGTTTTAGAAGTACTAATGCTTCTAAAAAATTTGCACACTGGCAAAAATTTGAAATACTCCTTGTACAGGTTTGACGAGGGCAATTAGGTCGCTCGTGGTCTTGTCCATGCTGAGAAAAGATTGATCAGTGACATCGATCTCGAGGATTCTACGAGGAGCGTTCAGTAAGTAATGCATCACATTTTTGTCTTGGCAAGTTTCAGTTGAAAAATGTGGAATTTGTTGTGGACCATCGTGGAATATTCCCACTTCAGCCTCTATAGTTTCATGACGTTCTGGTGGTTGGTGGTGCTATACGTAGTCTTCGAAATGGCGTCTGTGACGGCGGTGCCTTCCAAGCAGAGAGCTGTCATTGAACTTCCTTTGGCGGGAAACCAGAGCATCGAAGACATTCATAGGCACTTGCAGAATGTCTACGGTGATCTAACAGTGAATAAAAGTTCGGTGAGTCGTTGGGCGATGCATCTGTCATCATCGCAACAAGATCGCGTGCCGGTATGCCGCGCACAACTGTGACTCCTGCAACATTGGAACGCGCAGGCAATCTCATTCGATGTGATCGACGGATCACAATCAAATACTTCGCTGCTTAACTAGACGCCTCCGATGACAGTGCTGACACACTCGTCCACCAGATGGGATACTCAAAGGTACGAGGGGTGTCCAGAAAGTAAGTTCCGATCGGTCGCGAAATGGAAACGACTATGAAAATCCGATAAAATTTTGCACAGATGTGTTGTGTAGTGTCTCTAGATGACCCTAGATAGCACCACGTCGCTCTTCTCATTTCTGGGCTCACAGTGAGCGCGCAAAAATGACTAGAAATTACTGGCAGAATTAAAGTTGTGAGGAGGGGGCGTGAGTCGTGCTTCGGTAGCTCAGATGGTAGAGCGCTTGCCCGCGAAAGACAAAGGTCCCGAGTTCGAGTCTCGGTCAGGCACACAGTTTTAATCTGCCAGGAAGTTTCATATCAGCGCACACTCCGCTGCCGAGTGAAAATCTCATTCTAGAAATTACTGTCTCCCGCCAAGTACGAGAGCCTGGTGGCAAATTTCGCCTGAAGCTATACAGCCAACATTATATAACTGTCGTGCGGTTTCTTCTTCAAGACAATTCTCAGCCGCATTCTGCAGGGGCAGTGAATCGTTTTCAATTGGAAATGTTTGATTACCCACAATACAGCCCGTTATTGTCTGAGTTTCATCCCTGGTCACATGAACCGCTGACTATGAAGACAACATTTTGGCATAGACAACGAGCTGTAGATCAACGAAGATAATTGACGGAAAGTACTGGCGGCTGCCTTGTATGACGAGGGTATTGGAAAGTTGGTACAACGCTTCGACAAATGTCTAAGTCAGAACGGCGAGTACGTAGAGAAGTAGCTGGAAGGTGCAGCTAACTGATACAAATAAAACATTTCTAATTTCCACTGTCGTTTGCATTTCTGATTTCCACTGTCGCTTCCATTTCGCGATCTATCGGAACTTACTTTCTGGACACCCCTCGTATATGTCCGCTGGTTTCCTCGCTGCCTAACGGAAGATTATAAAGAGCAACGAAGGACCATCTGTGCGGAATTGCTTGTGCGTTACGAGGCTGATTGTGACAAGGTGATGAAACATGGGTTCATCACTTGGAACCAGGAACGAAACGGCACTCCATGGAGGGCGTCAACCCCCCCCCCCCCCCCCTTCAGCTGGTGAAGTCATGGCAATGATTTTCTCAGTCTCTGAAGGGGATATTCTGTTTGATATGTTTCTTCATGATGCAACGATTAACTCTGAAGCGTACTCTGCTATCGTCAGGAAATTGAAGAAACGACTTCAGCATGCTCGACGCCACGTTAATACAAACGAACTTCTCCTTCTTATGATAACGCAAGGCCTCACAAGTCTGCGCACCAGGTAGGAGCTCACAAAACTTCACTGGACTGTTCTTCCTTATCCACACGACAGCGCAGATCTCGCACCTTGTGACTTCCATCTGTTAGGCCCAATGAAGGATGTACACCGCGGGAAGCAGTAAGTGGTTGATGCGGAAGTTACTGGTACTGTAAGACGTTGACTTCGACGTCAACCGGTAGAGTAGTACTATAGTGCATATCGGCCTTCCCAGCGAAGTGCCGGTCGTTACATTGAATGGAGTTTATGATGAAAAATAGGATTTTGTAGCTAAAAGAGTGGTGAATAAGATGGACTATTGCAATCCTGAATAAAACGCACCCTGCTTTCAGAATATATTTATTGAAGAACCCTTGTACTGAGTCACTAGTAAAAACATTGCCATTGAACACTTCGTCAAAGTAGGAAACAAAGGAAAGAGTCGAACTGAGCCGTGGCGGCCCGGTTTGCTGGCATAACTACGTCTGGCACCGGTATCGATAGTCACCTCCCTTGTGACTGATCTTTGGTTGGTGTGGAGGCTCGGCGCGGCGGAGTGAGCTGTCAACGGCACGTGACGCGAGGAGGAGGGCTTGAGCAGCAGTGTCTGGCGGCGGGGTTTGGTTGGGTGGATTAGGATTTGACAACGGATGTACTCAGTCGGATCTCCGAGCGACTTGTCGAATGTTGGGCAGCCGCTAAACAAGGTGACGAAGGTCGTGCTCTGACGGGGCCTTCTTCTGTTATTTGAAAAGGAGGTAAAAGGATAATTGACAGGAGAGTGCACCGTAACATACCGACTATTGACATTCTGGCCAAGTCGTTTTATTGTTTAAGAGATAATTGGCGCAATATTATTGTCTTGTTCAGTCGATAATAAGTAAGCCATGTGATTCTGTTAACTGGTAAATCGCTTGTGTGCACCCGCTTGGGGTGCGATGTTATGAATTGGAGTGGTAACACCGATGAGTGACACTGTACCCGGTGGTAATGTCATGGTACTGTATCAGGTACTGGCTATGAATCTGAAATCTAATTGTAATTTAATGAAGAGTATTTATTCTACCTTACGTTGGTGTGTTTTAGTCATAACTGAATCACAAAGGGCTACTATTGAGTGAAATTTTCTGCCTTGCTTAAGACTTTAACTGCAACTCCTCTGTTTGTACCTCCACCTTATCATTTACATGTACTCGATTATTATCTTACCTAAACTGAGGCGTATGTATTTATTGTGTACGACAAAATCAATTCTAATTACCTCTGTCAATCTTAGTGAGTTTCCCCTTATCTGATTAAAAGCCTTGTGAAGGCGTGTATACAGGGTGAGTCATAAATGAGGAAAAATATGCCGTGAAAATTGTCACACACTGAGCTACAAACATAAATTCGTTTTCTGCATGTTCCTACGTCAATAAATGACAATGCAATTGAATGGTAAAAATCTGGAAATATGAAGTGCACTTTTGGGTGTTACTGTGCGCTGGTCGAGGAGCATGAAAGGAAAGCAGTGGTTGGGAAGGGGGTGAGACAGGGTTATAGCCTCTCCCCGATGCTTTTCAATCTGTATATTGAGCAAGCAGTAAAGGAAACAGAAAAATTTGGAGTAAGAATTAAATTCCTTGGAGAACAAATAAAAACTTTGAGGTTCGCCGATGACATTGTAATTCTGTCAGAGACAGCAATGGATCTGGAAGAGCCGTTGAACTGAATGGACAGTGTCTTGAAAGGACGATATAAGGTGAACATCAACAAAAACAAAACGAGGATAATGGAATGTAGTCGAATTAAGTCGGGTGAAGCTGAGGGAAATAGATTAGGAAATGAGACACTTAAAGTAGTAAAGGAGTTTTGCTATTTGTGGAGCAAAATAACTGATGATGTTCGAAGTAGAGTGGATATAAAATGTAGACTGGCAATGGCAAGGAAAGCATTTCTGAAGAAGAGAAATTTGTTAACATCGAGTATAGACTTAAGTGTCAGGTAGTCGTTTCTGAAAGTATTTGTATGGAGTGTAGCCATGTATGGAAGTGAAACATGGATGATAAATAGTTTAGACAAGAAGAGAATAGAAGCTTTTGAAATGTGGTGCTACAGAAGAATAATGAGGAGATATTGAATAGAATTGGACAGAAAAGGAATTTGTGGCACAACTTGACTAGAAGAAGGGATCGGTTGGTAGGGCATCTTCTGAGGCATCACCAATTTTGTATTGGAGGGCAACGTGGAGGGTAAAAATCGTAGAGGGAGACCAAGAGATGAATACACTAAACAGATGTAGGTTGCAGTTAGCTACTTGGAGATGAAGAAGCTTGCACAGGATAGAGTAGCATGGAGAGCTGCATCGAACCAGTCTCTGGACTGAAGACCACAACAACAACGTGCGTTGGCATTGGCCAAGGGGACAGATCGACAACAGGGCACAACATATGAGTGTTGTAGGTATTCTAGTCGCTCACGGGGAGGCGAGGCATGCAGCGTCTAGCGACGGTCTGCGCGACACGGCGAGCAGTGACAGTGGCCACATCTATCTCGTACCGGTTACGCTGCTCGGTATTATGTATCGTGGCTAGTTGGCCTAGGGGAAGGAACGTGAGGAGGGGCTGCACTACTGTACATACATGTTTTTTTTTCTTTATTGTGATTTTAAAACCTGTGGAACAGGTAGGCTGGCAGCAGCACAATACGCCGCTCTTCAGCCGAAGAGAGTACAATGATATAAACAGAGAAGAGACATCACTTGGAAAAACGGCGGGAAAAAACAGTAGACACATGAACAAAAAAAAACATGAAGCCGTTCACACTCGATGACAATCCACACTACGAACTGTTGACACGACGCACAAACACTGAAGAAGACGACGGCACTGGTGAACGATGGAGTGTGACGGTGAACACTGAACACTAAACATGACGGCACACACGAAACACTGATGGCGGTGATCTCCGGCGCGCGAATGTCCACTTAGCGTGTGCGAGTCCGGGGACCTGCCAAGAGGGGAACAGGGGTGAGGTGGGGGAGAGGGGAGAAGGGGATACCAATGGCTGAGGAGGTGGGGGCAGGAGGAGAGGGACGTGGGAGGGGAAGCCCGGGGGAGGAGGGGGGAGAAACGGAGGAGGGAGTGAAAAGGGAGAGAAGGGAAGGAGGGTGCCCAGAGGAGCAAGCACAGGAGGAGGGTGGGAGGATCACAGTTGGTAGGAGGGGTAGATGGAGGGGAGGAGGGCATCATCAGGGAGGGGAAGCTGGCGGAAGCCACCTTGGGAGATGGTAAGGAGAGTGGAGAGATGGAGACCGGGTGGGACGAGCGAATAAAGGCGTGGCAGTGGGCGGTGGTGGGAGAGGATCGGGGAGATGAGCGGGTGAGGAGGATCGAGTTTGCGGGAGGTGTACAGGATCCGTATCCTTTCAAGGAAAAGGAGGAGGTGGGGGAAGGGGATGAGATCGTACAGGATCCTCGTGGGGGAGGGGAGACGGATGTGATAGGCGAGGCGGAGAGCATGGCTTGGATTGTCCGGAGGTGGGGAGTCCAGGAGAGGCGGCGGTCGAAGGTGACGCCAAGGTACTTAAGGGTGGGAGTGAGGGCGATAGGACGGCCATAGATGGTGAGATAGGAATCAAGGAGGCGGAAGGAAGGGGTGATTTTGCCTACAATGATCGCCTGGGTTTTGGAGGGATTGACCTTGAGCAACCACTGGTTGCACCAAGCGGTGAACCGGTCAAGATGGGATTGGAGAAGGTGTTGGGAGCGCTGTAGGGTGGGAGCAAGGGCAAGGAAGGCGGTGTCATCGGCAAACTGGAGAAGGTGGACGGGGGCTGACGGCGGCGGCATGTCCGCCATGTACAAAAGATACAGAAGGGGGGAGAGGACGGAGCCTTGGGACACACCGGCAGAGGGGAAAAAGGTGTAGGAATCTGTGTTATGGATGGTGACATAGGAAGGACGGCGGGAGAGAAAGGAGCCGATCAGACAGACGTAGTTAATGGGAAGGGCGAAGGTTTGAAGCTTGAAGAGGAGACCGGAATGCCATACGCGGTTTAAGCACTTTCGAGGTCCGGGGAGAGGAAGATTGCGGAGCGACGGGAATTAAGCTGTTTGGAAAGGAGATGAGTGAGGTGAAGGAGAAGGTCGTCGGAAGAGAAGGACGGCCAAAAGCCAGACTGGGTAATGGGAAGGAGGCAGTGCTGGCGGAGATGCTGGTGGATGCGTCGGGTGAGGATAGATTCCAGGACCTTGCTGAAGACCGAGGTATGGCTGATGGGACGGTAGGAGGAGACGGCGGACGGCGGTTTGATATGTTTAAGGAACATGAGGATACAGGAGGTTTTCCACAGGTCGGGGTAGTAACCGGTGGACAGGACTACATTGTAGAGCCTGGCCAGGGTGGAGAGGAAAGAGACAGGAGCTTCACGAAGGTGACGGTAGGTGACATCCTGACCAGGAGCGGTGTGGCGTTTTGCACGGAGTGTAACAATGAGATCCTGTGTAGTGATAGGGGCATTGAGTTCCGTGTGTGCAATGTTGTCCAAGTACTGGAAACCAGGAGTGAGGGGAGGGACAGAGGTGTCAGTGCAATCGCGGATATCCGGGAAGAGGGAGTAATCGAACTGGGGATCATCGGGGATCGAAAATACATCTGAGAGGTAGGAGGCAAAGTGATTGGCCTTACTAAGGGTGTCAGGGAAAGGGTGATCATCATGGAGAAGAGGATAATAGGGGGAGGGTTTAGTTCCGGTAAGGCGACGGAAGGCCGACCAGAACTTGGATGAGTTGATTGGTAGGGTAGCATTTAAATGGGTGCATGTCTGTCACCAGTCCCGGCGTTTCTTAGCCGCGAGCAAATTACGAATGTGTCGCTGGACTTGCCGGTGGCGTCATAGTGTGTCTGGGTCACGCGTGCGGAGGAAGGCACGGTAGAGACGATGGGATTCACGGAGGAGGAGGACGACCTGTGGGGGTAAGGTAGGACAGTGGGGGTGGACGGCGACAGTAGGGATATGGGCCTCCACGGCCTCAGACAAGGTCTGCTGGAGAAAGGAGGCAGCATGGGTGACATCGTCAGGGTGGTGGTAGGTGAAGGGGGAGCTATCGACCTGGGTGGAAAGGGTATCCCGGTAGGCATTCCAGTTGGTTCGGGAATAGTCATGGACGTACTTGGGGGGGGGGGGGTCATTACGAGGGTCGGGGCGGGGGCGATGACCGTCTGAAACGGTGAGGAGGACAGGGAGATGGTCGCTACCAAAAGGCTCCAGGACATCCACTGTTATGCGGCCAAGGAGGTTGGGGGAGGAGAGGATAACATCAGGAGTGAAGTTGGATTTGGGACGGATGTGCTGGGGGATGGGGATGAGGTCGCCTTGAAGGGAGGAGAGGAACCGATGCCACCGCCGTAACTGGGCAGCGGAACGACTATGGATGTTGAGGTCGGCGGCACATTGGAGGAGAAGGTACAGTCGATGTGGGAGAGGAAGTCGAAAGGAATAGGGACGTTGGGGCGGACATAGATGGTGGCGCAGGTAATGGTAAGGCCGGGGAAGAAGAGACTAAGGATCAGGTGTTTGGTGGGGTCGGGAAGCAGAGGTTGGAGCTGAACGGGGATCTGGTGGTGGTGACCAATGGCAACTCCACCACGCGCAATTGGGAGGGGATTATTGGAGCGGTGGAGGAGATAGGGTGAGGTGTGTATGGAGTGGTGGGGTTGGAGGAAGGTTTCATTGAGGAGGAAGGCATCCACGCAGTGGGTGGCAAGGGTGTGCAGGAAGAGGTTCTTGTTGGCGGGAAGGGAGTGGATATTGTTGAAAAGGATACGTTGCTGTCGCACCATGACAGGGATTTAGACGAGGGTGTCAAGACGGGAGAAGGAGAAATGGGCCTGGTTGTTGGGGTAGGTGACGTACATCTTGAGTTGGAAAATGGAACAGGCGGCGAGGGAGATCTGTTGGAGGGCATGGGGGCGCTGAAAGGGATGAACATTCTGAAGGACGATGGTGAGGGACCTGATGATGTCCTCAGCGGTGGGGGGGGGGGGACGAAGGGAATTGCCAGGAGGGGTGGGGGCGTCCAGAGGACGGGCCGGGACGGTGAGTTCAGGAGTGGTCGGAGGGGGTCGGGCGTTACACTTTTGGGAGTGGGAGGGATGGGGGAGATTGCAGGTATTGCAGGCGGGAGGGGATTGAAGGTTAGGGCACTGCCGGAGGAAGTGCACTTGCCTACAATGCGGGTAGGTGGGGGCCTCGCGGCACTCAGCTGTTGGGTGTGCATTATAGCGCAGACACCTCTGGCAGCGCAGGGATTGAGGAGGGGAATGGGAGGGGTCGACCCTGTAGCGCTGGTTGAAGAGGAGGGCACCCTCCTTCAGGAGACGGTCAATGGAGGGGGCGTCCTTGGAGAAAACCCGCATAAGGTGAGTGGGGCCGGCCGAGTTGAAAATGCGGCAGACCGCCCGCACCTCCAGCGTGGGATGCGCCTTGAGCTCCGCCAACACCTCCTCCTCCGTGATCGACGGACTGAGCCAAGTGATCACAGCGGTGAGGGTTGGCGGACGACGTGGGGGTTGGGGTTGGCGGGTAGGAGATGGAGAAGGAGCAGGGGTGAGGGAGGCGTTGGGGCCAAAACGGGTGATGGGGAGGCAGGAGAGGATGTCAGTATGGAGGGTTGGGCTGGAGTAGAAGATGAGAACAGAATCCCGTCTGGGATTGAGGAGAGAGATGGGGGCACCAGGGAAGTGTTGGTGGAGGAAGAGGGAGAGATTCCAGGCGTCGAGAAGGGAAGGATCGGGACGGGAGAGGAGGTATTTGTATAAAGAGAGGGGGGAGGAGGAGGAGGAGGAGGAGGAGGAGGAGGCAGAGGGAGCAGGGCCAGGTGGGGAGACATCCATGGCACCCTGGGTGGGGGAAGGAGGACGGGGTGCGGCCTTTTTGGGAGCGGAGGAGGTGGTGGTGCCACTAGGGCGTTTTATGGCGGCAGAAGGGCGGGTGGTGATATGAGGGACGGGAGCTATAGGGAGGTGGTGGGAAGGGACAGGTCCCGGCGTGGAAGCAGCAGTCGGCGCCAGAGATGGTGACGGTGAAGGCGAAGGCGAAGGCGACGGCGACGGCGACGGTGGCGGCGGTGACGGCGAAGGCGATGGGGAGAGCTGGGCATGGACAGTGGCCCGACAGGCCACCACCCTAGCTGGAGCGGCAGTGACAGGCTGGGGGAGTGGGGGGAAAGGATCAGATCGAGAGGAGCGGGAGGAAGAAGCTGGAGAGGGGGCGACAAAGAGCGAGGACGAAGGGAGAGTGAGAAGAGGTGGGATGGAAGGAGGGGGGTGTGACTGGGTACACCATGTTATAGTGGTGGTGGCGGCGGAAGGGGAAGTATAAACTATGGCTATGGTGGTAGTGGTGGCGGTAGTGGTGGGGGTGGGGTGGGGGCGGACATGACAACAGGAAGAAACAAAAACGCACAGGACGAAAAAGAAAGGACACAAACTGGGGACAGACGAAGACGGACGAAGACCAGGGACGGCGACGGCGACGGCGACGGCGACGGCGGGTGGCAGGAACGCCGCAGCTGCTGCTGCTGCCGTGGACGGGGCCGGGGCTGCTGCTGCTGCTGCTGCTGGCTGGCCGGCTGGCTGGCTGGACCGCTGCTGCTGCTGCTGCTGCTGCTGCAGGAGGACCGGCTGGCTGCTGCCGGCTGGACCGCCGCTGCAGACCGGGACCGGGACCGCTGCTGCTGCTGCTGCTGCTGCTGGACGGCTGGACGGCTGGCTGGCTGGCTGGCTGGCTGGCTGGCTGGCACCTGTAATACTCCTAACGCTTCGATTAGAACCGAAAGGTCAATCGAAGGGTGGTATCCTTCCGGATTACCGCCGAAGATGTGTACATGC
This sequence comes from Schistocerca serialis cubense, assembly GCF_023864345.2. Classification (NCBI taxonomy): domain Eukaryota; kingdom Metazoa; phylum Arthropoda; class Insecta; order Orthoptera; family Acrididae; genus Schistocerca; species Schistocerca serialis. The sequence goes on from NC_064641.1 coordinate 174,393,784, forward strand.
ATGTTTTATAATTTGGTTTTGGTGTCCCAGACTTAGTTTTAAGAAACGAGTACATAGTTGCAGAATACAAAATACAACTACACAGGTATGTGGCAATTAATACAAACGAATACAGTACAGCTGTACAAATCGAAAGTAACATAGAAACACATGACCAGAAGCTGCAGTGGTGTCTTATAAGTACTGTTCGAAATGACGGCTACGATGTGTGTGGCAGAGTTGAACTCTTCAAGGGAAGGATTGCTGAACACGATCCAACATGTCTGTATCTCTTTGCGTAATATCACAGGCATGCTGTATTCTGCGTTGAAGGGTGTCTACATCAACAACCTCTCCTTCATAAATCACAGAGTTTCTAGGCGCTACAGTCTGGAACGGCGCGACCGATACGGACGCAGGCTCGAATCCTGCCTCGGGCATGGATGTTTGTGATGTCCTTAGGTTGGTTAGGTTTAACTAGTTCTAAGTTCTAGGGGACTAATGACCTCAGCAGTTGATTCCCATAGTGCTCAGAGCCATTTGAACCATTCGACTACATTCCATTATCCTCGTTTTGCTTTTGTTGATGTTCATCTTATATCCTCCTTTCAAGACACTGTCCATTCCGTTCAACTGCTCTTCGAAATCCTTTGCTGTCTCTGACAGAATTACAATGTCATCGGCGAACCTCGAAGTTTTTATTTCTTCTCCATGGATTTTAATACCTATTCCGAACTTTTCTTTTGTTTCCTTTACTGCTTTCTCAATATACAGATTGAATAACATCGGGGAGAGGCTACAACCCCGTCTCACTCCCTTCCCAACCACTGCTTCCCTTTCATGTCCCTCGACTCTTTTTACTGCCATCTGCTTTCTATACAAATTGTAAATCGCCTTTCGCTCCCTGTATTTTACTCCTGCCACCTTCAGAATTTGAAAGAGAGTATCCCAGTCAACATTGTCAAAAGCTTTCTCTAAGTCTACAAATGCTAGAAACGTAGGTTTGCCTTCCCTTAATCTTTCTTCTAAGATAAGTCGTAGGGTCAGTATTGCCTCACGTGTTCCAACATTTCTACGAAATCCAAACTGATCTTCCCCGAGGTCGGCTTCCACCAGTTTTTCCATTCGTCTGTAAAGAATTCGCGTTAGTATTTTGCAGCTGTCACTTATTAAACTGATAGTTCGGTAATTTTCACATCTGTCAACACCTGTTTTCTTTGGGATGGGAATTATTATATTCTTCTTGAAGTCTGAGGGAATTTCGCCTGTCTCAGACATCTTGCTCACCAGATGGTAGAGTTTTGTCAGGACTGGCTCTCCCAAGGCTATCAATAGTTCTAATGGAATGTTGTCTACCTTCGGGGCCTTGTTTCGACTTAGGTCTTTCAGTGCTCTGTCGAACTCTTCACGCAGTATCGTATCTCCCAATTCATCTTCTTCTACATCCTCTTCCATTTCCATAATATTGTCATCAAGAACATCGCCCCTGTATAGACTCTCTATATACTCCTTCCACCATTCTGCTTTCCCTTCTTTGCTTAGAACTGGGTTTCCATCTGAGCTCTTGATATTCATGCAAGTGGTTCTCTTTTCTCCAAAGGTCTCTTTAACTGTCATGTAGGCAGTATCTATCTTACCCCTCGTGAGATAAGCCTCTACATCCTTACATTTGTCCTCTAGCCATCCCCGCTTAACCATTTTGCACTTCCTGTCGATCTCATTTTTGAGACGTTTATATTCCTTTTTGCCTGCTCCATTTTCTGCATTTTTATATTTTCTCCTTTCATCAATTAAATTCAGTATCTCTTCTGCTACCCATGGATTTCTACTAGCCCTCGTCATTTTACCTACTTGATCCTCTGCTGCCTTCTCTATTTCATCTCTCAAAGCTACCCATTCTTCTTCTACTGTATTTCTTTCCCCCATCCCTGTCAATTGTTCCCTTATGCTCTCCCTGAAACTCTGTACTACCTCTGGTTCTTTCAGTTTATCCAGGTCCCATCTCCTTAAATTCCCACATTTTTGCAGTTTCTTCAGTTTTAATCTACAGTTCATAACCAATAGATTGTGGTCAGAGTCCACATCTGCCCCTGGAAATGTCTTACAATTTAAAACCTGTTTCCTAAATCTCTGTCATATCATTATATAATCTATCTGAAACCTTCTAGTATCTCCAGGGTTCTTCCATGTATACAACCTTCTTTCATGATTCTTGACTCCAAGTGTTAGCTATGATTAAGTTATGCTCTGTGCAAAATTCTACCAGGCGGCTTCCTCTTTCATTTCTTAGCCCCAATCCATATTCACCTACTACGTTTCCTTCTCTTCCTTTTCCTACTGTCGAATTCCAGTCACCCATGACTATTAAATTTTCGTCTCCCTTCACTACCTGAATAATTTCTTTTATCTCATCATACATTTCATCAATTTCTTCATCATGTGCAGAGCTAGTTGGCATATAAATTTGTACTACTGTAGTAGGCGTGGGCTTCGTGTCTATCGTGGCCACAATAATGCGTTCACTACGCCGTTTGTAGTGGCTTACCCGCACTCCTATTTTCCTTTTCATTATTAAAGTTACTCCTGCATTACCCCCATTTGATTTTTTATTGAAAACCCTGTATTCACCTGACCAAAAGTCTTGTTCCTCCCGCCACCGAACGTCACTAATTCCCACTACATCTAAATTTAACCTAGCCATTTCCCTTTTTAAATTTTCTAACCTACCTGCCCGATTAAGGGATCTGACATTCCACGCTCCAATCCGTAGAACGTCAGTTCTCTTTCTCCTGATAACGACGTCCTCTTGAGTAGTCCCCGCCCGGAGATCCGAATGGGGGACTATTTTACCTCCAGAATATTTTACCCAAGAGGATGCCATCATCATTTAATCATACAGTAAATCTGCATTCCCTCGGGAAAAATGACGGCTGTGTTTCCCCTTGATTTCAGCCGTTCGCAGTACAACAACAGCAAGGCCGTTTTGGTTAGTGTTACAAGGCCAGATCAGTCAATCATCCAGACTGTTGGCCCTGCAACTACTGAAAAGGCTGCTGCCCCTCTTCAGGAACCACACGTTTGTCTGGCCTCTCAACAAATACCCCTCCGTTGTGGTTGCACCTACGGTACCATGTCACTATAATTCTGATGGTTTTCATGTTGGTTATTAATCTGGAAATTCATTGATCAGTGTGTTTTTCTTAAATAAATGTTAATTATGAGAAAAGGACGAACTATCTGATGGGTCTCTCTTCCACTTGTTGAAGTTTGATCCTTTCCTACCCTGAACCTGTTTCCTGGGTATCACGAATGATCAACCACATGCACGAAAGTCCAGGAAGCTGGAACTATAGCGTTATAAAGATCTTAATCAATAGATGGGAACCAATAACTATGGAACCGCCGGTCGACACAGCGATACCAAGAGTTTTAAAACATACTAGGACACATTTTTTCTAGTTCAGTTACATGTACAAAACCATAATCCACAGAATTTTTTAACAAACTAATCTATGACTTTAACGAAGAACAGCGAAAATCTAACCTCATATAAACTGGAATTTCATCTGAAGTAATGTACACAGCAACGTTGTATCATCTACTGTCAAAGCCTTGTGATACATGATCGTTAATGAGAAAATAGCAGTGAACGAAAAATTACACAAATTCCAGCCCAGCACATCTATCACATGTGAAACATGTGGTTTCATTGATACTTATTTCACAGGTTCACCTGCTTAGCCACATCAGAAATCTGGTCTTACATTAGGAGGAGACTTGCGAACATAGGTCGCACAACAGCTAACTGCATCAACATAGTGGAAATCATAAGGCTACGAAAGCTGCGAAACCAACGAACCAAAAACAATGCAGCAGTTGGGATGATTAGACACATGGCTACTTAAAAATTCACAATAATTGTTTTCAGTGGTTACTACTCAAAGATTTTCTCCAGGTGAAGTCACTTTTAGAAGACTCTCCCTGCCCATTATTAGTAACCTGAGATATTCATCTTATGCATCACATTGTAATTATCATGTATCTTACAGTAAGCTTATAAACATGGAACGATTTACAATAAAATAAAGGAAACCTAACAATATTCCGTTAAGAACCAAAAGGAAAGTAGGTCAATATCGCCTATTTATAAACAGTTTCTTCTAGAGCCCTGCTAGCGCATGGCCCCTCCGCGTGGCCTGCATGCGCCTACGGTGTGCGAGAGCGCTAATACACTTCGCGAACGTTGACGGAAATTGCCAAAGATTACCAATGTCAATGACAGTTGGAAGCGCTTTTGTACACGGGCCACGCGCCTGCCTCAGTTGCATGAGCCTTTGTTCGCAGCCATACGGATTTCACGCGCATGGATTCACTTCCACATAGGCTGCGAATTTGCGGTCTGCTCACGTGCGATTTGCTTTGCTTATCACCAGAGTTAGGAGAAATTTATGCGGATGACGAATAACAACCGCAGATATATTTTCTTATTTGTTATTCGTGAACAGGAAATCTTATTTGAAACATTATTCACTCACACGAATAAAAACACTTACTCTTAATACATGAATAAAAAGTGTTACGAATCATAAATTTGAAATCCAATACCAAATATTGCTCCACTTCTTTTTCATTTATTAAATGAATGTACTTTTTGTTTCTTTTGAATTAGTTCTCAGAACTTTCTTTTTCCGAACGGTTCATTGTAAACTTTATTTGATTTTCGAAGATTCGTCGTTGCGACACTAAAGACACATGTAAAGAGGATATCGGTCCTTTATATTTCCTAAATTCGTCTATATTTCATGGTAACAATATATGACTTTCAACTCACAACCTTCATAAAAAATTGAGAAATCGTCAATAATGTTGTAGTTTTAGGCAAATAATTCGTTGTGATTCCATTTTAGCTCCACTTTTCAAACCACATTCCAAATAAAATCGTTTTATGTCGTAATATTATTTGAAACTCATGACCCAAATTCCTTCACATTTCTTTCGCTATTATACGTCTGCAGTTTGTTATAAGCCTTTATTATCATGGAAATCAATGCAGGTGGACTACTTGTTTTTAAATCGTGGGTAAGACATTGCTGCAATAATTGCACTTAGTGTAGAAATACGAAAAATGGCTTCCAATCGTCCCTTGACAACTTCACGATACAAAAGTTACCAGAGTGGTTCAATATTATAAACTCTTAGGTACTCAAGCCCAGTGTCTCTTCCGAAATTTCTGAAACTCAAAGCTCTATGTAACTGCATAGACGGCAAGCTTACTGAGAGCTAATCCTAAAACACTTTTAGATGACTTTGGACATCCAGCAGCATTCCATAAACATTTTAGTAGTTCTTCAGATTTACAGTCTATTGATGTCGTTAGCAACAGAGTTATAACTTTGTTTACTCATTTTGTAGCGCTACAGGTATGAGAGGGCCTGCTCCAAGGTTTTCTTCGCGAAATTTTCCTTGAACAAATTCGCCAGAACGAGAGACAGAGGACACCCCCATGTGAACGCCGCCCGTCTGCTAGTAATAGTTTCCATCGAACAGGAAATAAATTGACGTGAGAACAAACTCAAAGATTCTCATCCGGTTAGTGTCGAGTTTCTTGCTTACCAGTTCCATGGAGTCCCTTTAGTGATTCCCTAGTGAAACTCACCAACAGATCACCACCGGTGAGGTCTACTTCTTGTAGCTGTTGTACAAAACTGATGGAATTACGAATGTTATGTTGGCATTTCTTCACAGATGGACTCAGGAGATCAGTCAGATGTTTGACCAAGCTATGTGATGCTGCACGTATATAGATGCTTACGGACCGAATTGGAACGCCCTCTTTGAAGACTTTCAGAAAGCTATAGAGCTGTGGTGGTGCAGCAGCTTGTGGTTTCTTGAGAGTTTTCGCATCGAAGGTACTGCGAAAAAGTCCGATGGTTTTTGTCTGGAGGCAACTCCTTCTACTTTCCTTTACGCTGCGTCATCGAAGAGTCCATACATTTTCTGTTTATATCTGAGGCCATGTGCCAGACTTTAGCGATTCCTGTGTCTATAGGCAGGTCGACTATATCTGGATCGTCACGTAACTCAGGTGGTCGTTCTTTCTGCCATTGAAATGTTGCTCTTCGATGGTGAGACCCTGGTGAGCGCGCAGCACGCTTCACGGCGTGTTTCTTTGGCTTAATTCATTGACTCAGATGGGGTGTTTCACACTGCTTATTATGTCCGCAATCAGAATCGGGCCGAAGTTTAGTCCTTTACTGAGCACCGACACTGCTGCACCGTTGATCATTCTCAGCATAAGATTGATCACTGTTCGCTTAGGCTGTTCCTGCGTGGTTCTATGCTATGCTGCAAGAAGTTCGTACTTCGACGTCTGTTTAATCGTTGATTTTCGTCGTGCATAAATAACTTACGTGACCCGGACGGATATCCGAGAATTCTACGTGCTGTAATAACGGTTAGGAACTGCATCATACAAAGCAAAGCTGTACTTATTTATACATACCGTCCCAAACGGAGGGGTTTAATAAGTGAAGAGGTATTAACGATAACCTGGTCCGACTGTGGTTATATGGAGAGATCTTGAATAATGTGTGTAGCCATTTATCTGATTTTCCTTTGTTTATTTTCCGTTGCCAGTAACTACAATTAGATAATAATGGCTCGATACTTGTCCTTGGAGCAAGGGAAGTGGACTTTAATGTGTTATTGGAAATGCGAAGACATGAGACGATGACAGGCAGAGTTTGATACAGCGTCTCCGTCACATGTAACTATAACGAAGTGACAAATTTGAGGGGAAGGAAGAGATAATGTAGCAAGAAGAAATCAGTGGCGGACGAAAGAGGGGTGGACACAGGGGTACAAGCTTTCACAAGATCACCAGAGAAGTCCATACAGTAAGCTCCGTGTGAATCAAATGTAAGTATATCGAGTGAGCAACACATTTTAAAAAATGGAATCCTTACAGCCCCAGATTGCTTCACGCGATGAATAGGACGTTTAGAGTAGGTGCCTCGAATTTTGTGAATGAACAGTTGACTGACGGTGTTGTTTGCTCTGAGGAGGCGCCATTTAAACTGAATGAAACCTTCAGCCGCCAAAGCTGTGTGTATTGGACAAAAGATAATCCCCACGTTACAGATGAACGAGCCGTTAATCTTCCTGGATTGACAGTGTTGTGTGGTGTAGGACCCCACTCTTTATTGCAGGAACAGTGACGGATGTAAAGTACTTTACTATCATGGTCAAAAGTCTTCTAACGACCTGAATGCGTTCCGCCTGATTTGCATACAGCCCACATAACGTAACTGTCTTTCAGGTCCTCTCCTCTCGTTTCGGTACAGTCGCTTGACTATACAGAATGGTCGCCACAAGTGACAACTGAAAAAGCATTGCTCTGTATAGCAATAACATCAAATGTAAATTAATACCACGATACTAAAATGCCAGGGAACACCCGAGACAGACCTGAGCTCTTGTAAACTTGAATTTATTACAATAAGCGGCATTTATAAAGTGTTACTGCTCTCATTACTGTCTGAAACAAATAATGCCCGTAACTCTAATACACCAATCATTCTGTAAACCCTACTCAAAACTAATTTCTTTTTTCAGACTGTCTGGAGTCTCAGATCTCTATGATAATACGAAGTATTCTTCCTCTCTAAAAGATATTCCAATCACCTATTAACCGCTGTTCACTAATCGAGTGCAATAAACTGAATAATGAACTGAGCAGTCAGAAAAACCATGAGTAACAGTGTCAGGTGCTCTACCGAAACCTCGCCATCAAGAACGTGTTACCAGTAATTTCACTGATCCATGAAGGCACGTTGATCTATGTGCCATTCTACAATCACCTATCGCACTTGTTTAACACAAAATGACATTGAAAATGAACGTTATTAATGAGCAGCTAGTTGCACAAATGTCTGAACTTTAAATGACATGGCAAACCGTTTTATTGTTTTGTTCTGGATATGGATTGAAACCCAATAATGAGCAAAATATTCTAGCCTGACCATGATTCGACCACAGCACTGGTCGCCATTGCTGACTAGCCATAAAGAAATGTGACATACCAAGGCTTTAGCCAGTATCGGCTAGCAAGTCTGAACTTGAAATTAGAAGACGATAATTTTTGTACTGGACCGAGACCCCTATCCAACAACTATTGTAGCTATTAAATAGCCACGAAATATGTTAAATATGGATTCATTCCTAAGTAACGAATTTGAAATGACGTAATGTATGTTTTGGAATGCGATTCGAACCCAGCACCTAATCCAATTGTTATACACTCCTGGAAATTGAAATAAGAACACAGTGAATTCATTGTCCCAGGAAGGGGAAACTTTATTGACACATTCCTGGGGTCAGATACATCACATGATCACACTGACAGAACCACAGGCACATAGACACAGGCAACAGAGCATGCACAATGTCGGCACTAGTACAGTGTATATCCACCTTTCGCAGCAATGCAGGCTGCTATTCTCCCATGGAGACGATCGTAGAGATGCTGGATGTAGTCCTGTGGAACGGCTTGCCATGCCATTTCCACCTGGCGCCTCAGTTGGACCAGCGTTCGTGCTGGACGTGCAGACCGCGTGAGACGACGCTTCATCCAGTCCCAAACATGCTCAATGGGGGACAGATCCGGAGATCTTGCTGGCCAGGGTAGTTGACTTACACCTTCTAGAGCACGTTGGGTGGCACGGGATACATGCGGACGTGCATTGTCCTGTTGGAACAGCAAGTTCCCTTGCCGGTCTAGGAATGGTAGAACGATGGGTTCGATGACGGTTTGGATGTACCGTGCACTATTCAGTGTCCCCTCGACGATCACCAGTGGTGTACGGCCAGTGTAGGAGATCGCTCCCCACACCATGATGCCGGGTGTTGGCCCTGTGTGCCTCGGCCGTATGCAGTCCTGACTGTGGCGCTCACCTGCACGGCGCCAAACACGCATACGACCATCATTGACACCAAGGCAGAAGCGACTCTCATCGCTGAAGACGACACGTCTCCATTCGTCCCTCCATTCACGCCTGTCGCGACACCACTGGAGGCGGGCTGCACGATGTTGGGGCCTGAGCGGAAGACGGCCTAACGGTGTGCGGGACCGTAGCCCAGCTTCATGGAGACGGTTGCGAATGGTCCTCGCCGATACCCCAGGAGCAACAGTGTCCCTAATTTGCTGGGAAGTGGCGGTGCGGTCCCCTACGGCACTGCGTAGGATCCTACGGTCTTGGCGTGCATCCGTGCGTCGCTGCGGTCCGGTCCCAGGTCGACGGGCACGTGCACCTTCCGCCGACCACTGGCGACAACATCGATGTACTGTGGAGACCTCACGCCCCATGTGTTGAGCAATTCGGCGGTACGTCCACCCGGCCTCCCGCATGCCCACTATACGCCCTCGCTCAAAGTCCGTCAACTGCACATACGGTTCACGTCCACGCTGTCGCGGCATGCTACCAGTGTTAAAGACTGCGATGGAGCTCCGTATGCCACGGCAAACTGGCTGACACTGACGTCGGCGGTGCACAACTGCTGCGCAGCTAGCGCCATTCGACGGCCAACACCACGGTTCCTGGTGTGTCCGCTGTGCCGTGCGTGTAATCATTGCTTGTATAGCCCTCTCGCAGTGTCCGGAGCAAGTATGGTGGGTCTGACACACCGGTGTCAATGTGTTCTTTTTTCCATTTCCAGGAGTGTATAAGCACAATCAAATGCCCGATACAGAATTTTATCGGCAGTAGCGAGATGTTTGAAACTGCAATGATAGGACAAATAAAAAATTTCAGCCTTCTGGGGATTCGAACCCAGCTCCAATCGCCGTTGTTTTCCAGCCACGAACAAACGTTAAAAACGTATTTCTTCCACCAGTAGCGAGAGATGCGCAACGTTTGAACTAGAAACGACGTGACGAAGAGTACAGTCATTACTGGTAATCGAACCCTGCACATGTCATCGTTGACTAAACACGAAGACAAGTTAACTACCGATATTTTTTCACCTTTAGCTAGAAGTGATTTGTTTGAACTTGAAATGATATGACGAAGGGATCTGTGTCCCTATGGGAGTCGAAACCGTCACATATCGTTATTGAATGAGGAGACGTTAGAAATCGAAAAAATTTTACACCAAAAATTAGGTGTTTTCATGCTAAAGCTTAAAAGGACGTTATGAAGGTTTTTGTGCCGAACCTGGATTCAAATCCTGACATGCGCCTTACGAGGAGAGCTCGAAGTGTTTTACATCTTGAGCAAATAAAGAACTGATGGCATTATGTCGTCACGAAGGGATCATATACCGCGAAAAGGAAGATCCAAGTTCGAATCCGAATCGATAATCAATTTATTCAACATCTCAAGCTGAAATACACGACTGAATAAGTGCCCTGTGACCTCACATGGCGTTTCGTTCTTTAATTTAATTAAAAATACTAGTGTAAGGAAAGTTCATGGTGACAGCGTTTCTACATACTGCCACTTACGCCTCTGTTATGGCCCAAACTAACCTGTAGTCGGTAGCAAAGGGACATCACTTTTGATGTGGATCTGGAATTAGACAGAAAGGATAGCACACTGCTCACGAATGAAAGATGAGAGACATTATAGCAATTTACAGGTAAAATAACTTTCTTGCAGTCGAAAAAATTTAATTTCATCGTTGTACTTGTTAAGTGAGAATTGTTCGGAATATTTCTTCAGAATTACAATAGAATACCCAATGCATTTGGAAGGGCAATTCAGCTCTAGTTCCGAAAGCAAGTCGACAATCATAGAGTTGCCAAACGAATTTTGTTATATTTCCAAGTCTCAGTTTTTCCAGCAGCATCACTCTATTTCTGTATGACTCTCAGAATCTCACTCTAGTACTGCTACCTAAATCTTGCTAGAACTCTTAGCTACCAGACATCAACTTGAGGGAATGCTTCATTCAGCGCACTTACAGAATACATTCTAACCCACGGAACACATCCTAAATTATAATCAGTACACTCCGGTCATCGGATACCTCCTAATATCGTCTCGGACCTCCTTTTGCCCAGCATATTGCAGAAACTCGACGTGACATGGACTCGAAAAGTAGTTGGAAGCCCCTGCAGAAATATTAAGCCAGGTGCCTCTATCGCCGTCTATAACTGAGAAAGTGTTGCCTGTGGAGGATTTTGTGCACGAACTGACCTCTCGAATATGTATCATAAATGTACAATCGATAGCCAAATCATTCGTTCGAGTTGTCCAGAATGCTCCTCAAACCAGTCGTGAACATTTGTGGCCCAGTGACATGGAGCACTGTCATCCATAAAAATTCCATTGTCGTTCGGGAACATGAAGTCCATGAATGGCTGAAAATGGTTTCTAAGTAGCCGAACATAAACATGTCCAGTCAATGATGGGTTCAGTTGGACCAGAGGACCCAGTCCATTCCACGTAACAATAGCCTACACCATTATTGATCCAACATCGGCTTGCACAGTGCCTTCTTAACAGCTTTGATCCATGGCTTCGTAGAGTCTGTGCCACACTCGAACCCTACCATCAGCTGTCACCAACTGAAAGCGGGCCGCTTCTCACCAGGCCACGGTTTTCCAGTTGTCTAGGGTCCAACCGATAAAGTCACGATCCCAGGAGATGCGATGCTGGCAATGTTGTGCTGCCACTTTACAGCAGCAGATAAAAGTTCCTTATTTTAGCTGAAGCGGAAAGAATTGTAATCCGCCATCTTGATGGGTTCAGACCACCAAAGGGTTAAGTGGGTACTTTCAGACATACTGGTAACGAAGCGAGTCGCTCAATGTTTATAGGGAGTGAAAGACAAAAAAAACTCAAGAAGACAAACTGTTACAAAACAGTTTCTAGTACAAAACATACCGCATTCGTTCACTTTTACCAAGTACTTCTCTCTGGGCTGTCGCACGGGTAGACAACAGTTTCATGTTCAAAAAGTCTGACATTTCATTAAATATTGTCTGCCATGTTATTAACGTGGGAGAACAGTAAAGGTCCTAACATATTCCCCTGGGACACGCCTGGAGTTACTTCCAAATCTGTCGGTGACTTTCCGAGATACCACGTGGCGTCCTCCCCTTTCCTGGGGCATACACTCGATAACTGACGAAGACGATCGGGATCGCGAAAACTTAACGCAGAGAGCAGTCGACAAACTTTGCAGACGTAACCTTGGTCCTCCACAAGATACGGTCGTTCACTTTTGATCCCCGCGGAGCAAGCCTGCACTCAGTCCTTCGAACAGCGTGCGCTGTTGCTGAGGCCCACACAGCAAGTAGTCCCCCAGGAGCCATTGCCGGTCGCGAACTTTCACGTTAAGGTCTCAGCTTCTTACTCTTTCATCTCCATACTTCAGAAAACATGTAGTTCCTTGCCAGAAGGCTTTCGCGTGGGTCCAAGTAATTATAAGTTAGCAAGGTTAAACAAAAGGAGTATCAGACACCTTTGGTACATTCTTCTTGATTTAATCACCTTGTTTTATCTTGCTTCTAGGACAGACTCTTTTTACGTTTTTCAGTCATCACACTATGCACTTGTTTGATGTGTCTTCCATATCTAACCGTTGTCTCCTAGCACTTTCATCTATTCGCAATCAAAACATTCGAAAAAAAGTATAAACCGTTTAAAAATCGAATAAAAAGAGTCTCGATAGCGTTTTCAGATCTTTTATTTGTTATCAGCCTGTTTCGGCGCTTTCGTCAGACCATCTTTAGGCTTTCCCCCGCAATTACGGACGCTGGTGGCGGCAGATGCACCAAAATGCGGGTAAAAGCAACTCTTTCTAGGCCAGGTATCTACAAACACGACAAGGTAAAATGGAAACTCTCTTCAAATCGAATAAATGTTCAAACTCTGGGCACGTTTTTATTACTGGGATGCTGATCTACTTTAAGGATTTCGACCAAATCATCGCCCACCATTACATGAAGTGTGCCTTTAAAATAACGAGACTGATACTGTCATAGTGTAAGTACGCATGCGTCAAAGATGAGCGACCAATAGCTGTGGAGCGCGAAGCCTTCTCAGCCGAATGTGGCATCTCTGGTGTCTGTAGACAAATTATTGTGGCCGTGGCCGTCGTTCGTGTGGGAGCTGTTATTTTGTTTTGCCAGAAAAATGAGAAGTATAGTAGTAGAGCAACGAAGTGTCGCGATATTTCACACGAAACTAGAAAAAATTCTACTGAAGCCTATCTTTTAGCAAACTAAATGAATTACGAAGACTGTTTATCACATAGAAGTACAAGAGTTTACAAGATGGCCGAGAAGACATCGACGATGACATACCCAGGACGCCCTTCAACATCAAAAATGGATGAAAATATCGCAAAGGTAGGTAATCTGATGCGACCTGAACGTCGGTTGAGTATTTGGTCGACTGCTGAAACTGTAGGAATTGACAAAGAATGTTTAAGACAAATTTTACATAATCAATTTAACATGAGAAAACAGTGTACGAAACTGGTATTGAAAAGCCTCACGTTCGAACAAAAAGAAGCTCGTGAAAATGTTTGTACTGAATGAATACTATTGAAAATGGTCCTGATTTCTTGGGAAGAGTGAGAACATGTGACGAATCTTGGTCTTTCACTAATCATCCATAAACTAAGCGCTAACTCATCCATGCATTGGAAAGGCCTAATTTCACCGAGAGCAAAAAAAGCCCGAACGAGCAAACCAAGATTCAAAGCGATGATGAATGTTCTTTTCGATATTCACCAATTGTCTACGTATCTTCACTAGGTTCCTGAAGATCAAACCATTAATCAACATACTACTTTGTGGTTCTTTCGCAACTCCGTGTAAATATAAGAAAAAACAAAGCAAATCCTGCGAGAGTAGGTTACGGGTTTTGCTTCAGGACAACGCCCCAGCCCGTACCCAGTTGTCTGTTACGAGGTTTCTAGCAAAGTATAGCACCCTAGTGTTGGACAACTCGCTTTATTCGCCTGACCTAACAAAATGTGACTTTTATTTATTCCCCAACGTCAAATCTTCATTAAAAGGAACAAGATTTCAGTTCGTTTACGCAGTGGAAAAAAAAGCGGCACACGTTGTCAACGAGCTCACAAAGGAAAATTCGCATGGAGCGTTGTAGGGATAGATGAGCGGAGTATATTGTGGGTGACAATAACTAAATATGTATGTTTTTGAAATGTTTCATAGCAATAGCGCCGTGATTTTATAGCCACACATCGTAGCCAAATCAGCTTACAGCGAGAACATCAAAGGAAATGGTGTTCGCAGCTATACCTGCGTCAGGCAGAGGAGAATTACGTCCACCAACCAGGTCAGCAGGGATCAGCCCTGCTCGAACAGCAGACTATGGCTCGCTATTGCACAGGCTGATGGAAGCGGCAACACTCCAGGAGGCAGCTAGGCACGCTTCTCAAAGTAAACATCCGACATCCAAACGCGGCAAGTGGATCTCCATGGCTGGCAAGCTCAGGCCGCGATCCAGAGATACTCCTTTCGAGACTGTCAACCCTCAGCAGACAGACCGGAAGTCTGAGCTGCTTGCGCTCTTAAATCCCACTCGAGGCGTCGTAAGGGCGCCATCTGCCAAGATGCCAGAGAAATCGTAGCTAAGTAACGAAACCCAATACGTTCCGAAATCAAAGGTATTGATATGAATGCCTTCACAACTCCCCTATCTTAGACTCTAGTGGACTTCTTTTAGGCTTGTAATGCTCTCTCCACCAGTGCTGCTTCGCATGTCCTTCTTGCTTCATCTGTCATAGGGCAATTTGTTCCCAAGGTAACAAAATTCCTTTATTGCGTCTACTCTGTGGTCCCTAATTTTGATGTTATGTGTTCTCATTGACATAATTTTTTGGTGCACCTCGATTCTTCCTCACTTTCTACGAGGTTAGCAATGTCACCGGCGACACTTATTATCGATATTTCTTCACTATCAATTTTCATCTGAATTTTCAATTTTTCTTTCATTTCTTTCACAATTTGTCTGATATACTGATTAAACAGTTGAGGGGAATGACTGCATATCTACCTTACGGCATTTTTAATCTGAGCCTTCTCAAATCTCTATGGGTCTTTTATTCTTATTGCCACCTTTTGGCTCCTGTAAATACTGTATATTACTGTATTTCCCTATGGTGTATAGCTATTTTTTTGAATCCTACGAATGTATCCAATCTCTGTCTGACCCTCCACTGCTTTTTCCAAAACTGTTATTACATTCACAAATAAATTTCCCTGTTGTTCCTAGTATATCATAGTCTCATTAAGCATCTCTCCACTTAATTTTAATATCCTGCAGTTGAACTAATCTTCAAGAGCTGAATATTTTAACTAACTGCCTCAGTTAGAGATTAGATTAGTACTTGTTCCATAGATCATGAATACGACACTTCGTAGTGATGTGGAACGAGTCAGGTTAATAAAAGGTGTCTATACAAGATATTACATTACGCAAAATATTACATGACACTTAATATTTTTAATTTTGGGGGGGGGGGGGGGGGGGTTGGGGAAATTACCCACTTACTATATCCAAAATTCATCTAATGAGTAGTGTGGCGGAACCACCTCAATTTCGCGAAATAAGACCCATTTTCAAATGCATTTTTCTCTGTGTACTATGTCATTTATTCTCGATGTTTCTGATTTCTGAGTTTCTGAATGGTTCTGTTGTCTTTGCTGCTGTATATAAAAACGCTCAGTTTTTAGCTGATTGTCGATCTTTATACACAGATAGTGTCGAAACATGGAAGTATTCTTCTTATAATTTTCTTGTGGACCATTTCAACAGAATCTCGCACATATTAAATATCAAATACGCACAGTATACATCGAGAACGACAAACACACATGATCAAATAGTCGCAAAGATGTTTTTAGATGTAATCAACAGAGATAATGCTATGGGTTCTCCATAGGTTATGATACGATTTGTGTAGACGGAATTTATCTTAATAATATGTACCATAATTTCACTACACATATTTACAAGGGTGCTTATTTCTATGCATTACTATTTTTGTTTAAATGTACTGTCGAGGCGTCTGAAGAAATTCACTAATTCGCATTCACGTCTCTCCTTTAATATTTCATCTTAATACGTTTTGTGATGTGAATATATCTCCATTTCTAACAGACATATAATATCCTTTATTTAGTCCTTGGACGAACAAGCCGAGATTTCAACATCAGATATACAAAGCACGTTAAAGCTTACACACAAAACAGACACAAAACATCAGCAATAACCACGCACATACACAATACAGAACACCCTTTTGGAAAAGAAGAGCAAAATGTCAGAGAACTCCACCGACTAAATACAGGGTATAAAATGGATTTGTTAGAAGAACTGGAGAATTACAAAAAGATGACGATAAAAATACTAAACAAAAAACTTAAACGTGAGTCAGTGAATTTATTCACATGCTTCTGCAGCATACTTAATAAAATGTAGTAATACATAGAAATTAGCATCATTGTAAATATACAGTGCGAGGCAGCTAAGACAGGATACCCCAGATATATCCAGAATGAATAAATATATTGAGGTATGCTTTTCGCTACGTTGTAACGGACTATATGGTGAACTTCCTGTTGTTCGCAAGTAGTATTCATCGTTTATAGTCGGCAGATTACGAAACCGACTTTGTTTTTGCCAATAAACCTATATACTTCTTTCTGTTACATTTGAAAGAAGATTCTAAGAGAACTTCAACGCCGCAACATGTGTGACACTTGATCAAATAGTATCAAGCTAACAGCGCCACAGACCACTGTCCCGCCGTCAGGAGAAGAACTTCCACAAACGTCTGCCCTGTTATACCAAACGTAAGCAAACACGTATCTCGGGTATGGTCGTTGTTTTTACCTGTGCGCTTGAATCCCATCAGTTGTAGCAATTAGATAACTTGCTCGTAAAGCTATTGACATATTCACAATGTATATGACATTGGCAAAAGCTAATATCGCTTATGGCAAATGTCGCAAAACTATTAGAGCAGAGATTTGGTTGTATGCTGAAAGGTGTTCAGCTTTTACCAAGCACTCACGATCTGTCTTTGCAAAGGTTCTAAAAAATGGTTCAAATGGCTCTGAGCACTATGCGACTTAACTTCTGAGGTCATCAGTCGCCAAGAACTAATTAAACCTAACTAACCTAAGGACATCACGCACATCCATGCCCGAGATAGGATTCGAACCTGCGATCGTAGCGGTCGCTCAGCTCCAGACTGCAGCGCCTAGAACAGCACAGCCACTCCGGCCAAAGAAAAAAGATTTTAGGAATTGGAAGTGTGGAGAATAAAATACCCCAAGATAAAACAAGAGCAACTGATGAAAGAAGTGAAGGTAATATTTTAGCAGCAGTAACACGCAGTGCAAATGTCACTAAGATGCATCCCGGAAGTCCGAGAGTGATCAATAAAACGAATATTCTTCGAACACTATATTCCACCGCATTTCATCCTCTTCACATTTCGCTGCATCTACAGCTTCATGGCAATAACCCCCAAATTGGCTACAGTTCTCTGAATGTTATCCACTAAAAGTGCAAAGTAATGCGGTATATTTATGCAGGCTTTGTTTACGGAAGAAGCATCTTTTACAAACAGCGGGCAAGTTAATCTTCACAATATGAGCTAATCATGAGTTGAAAATTGACGCTGACTCAAAGAAAAATTCAAATGGCTCTGAGGACTATGGTATTTAACTTCTGAGGTCATCAGTCCCCTAGCGGTAGCGCGATTCCAGACTGTAGCGCCTAGAACCGCTCGGTCACCTAGACCAGCGACTCAAAGAAGTGGATAAAAACAACGCTCTTGGTTTATCAACGTTTGGTGCTTATTTTTCAAGACCCGCGTCATTGGTCGCTTTTTTTACTGACGGAACTTTAAATACACTAAAGTATCTCGAGTTCTAAGATATGCTGCTGCCGCAGTTATTGGAAGATACCGCACTCGATTTAAGGCAGTTAGTCCATTCCGTTTCGCATATGTAATGACACACTCTCTTAAGAGGCAGTTTGGAATGGTATGAACTGAAGAAAACAGTTGCCAAAAACAAAATTGTAAAACAACGCTTGGAGATGCATTAAATAATTCCAGCACTGTAATGTACCTGATGTTATTGAAAAGAGCTGCCGTATTCACGGGGCGCAGAGGCTTCCCTGTGGCACAGTAGAGTCAGCGGGATTGCCTGCGCATTAGGCGTATGCGGCGAGACGGCACTAAATTCCGGTCCGGCGTACAGAGGTCGGTGCCTTGGATGCGCTGTTTCGCTGCGCCGGTCACACGTGCGGAATTAGAGCTCTGCTCGGGATCCTTCTCCCCTCCGTGTATTTTTTGGGATGCACAGCTAAACGACAGCAGAGCGAAGTGGAGCGCCAGCTAGAGTTCAATTGAAGAGTCAGCGTGTCTACTTTAGGGACCGACGTAGTACCAGCTAGTACAATGATCGCCACCACTCGTATTCGTCGGCTGCCGCTCGCCCACAAAATTCATCACAGCGAGTGGACATAGAAATTCTTGGAAATGTAACTTGACCTTATTAGGATTTTGCTATAAAGTTGTTATTAGTCAACTATTGTGTTCTAGGTGATCTTCAAGCTACTGTATTACTTTGTTCATTGTTGTGAAATTTTGCATTGAACTGAAATAGTATTTTTAGGGTGCTCTCCAAACGCGGCCCGCTATTTTGAAAAATTTCTGTTATAGCTTTTAATTGTAGTATTTTCTCAAGTTGCGAAATGAGTACAGGTTCAAATGGTTCAAATGGCTCTGAGCACTATGGGACTTAACTACTGTGGTCATCAGTCCCCTAGAACTTAGAACTACTTAAACCTAACTAACCTAAGGACATCACACACATCCATGCCCGAGGCAGGATTCGAACCTGCGACCGTAGCAGTCGCGCGGTTCCGGACTGCGCGCCTAGAACCGCTAGACCACCGCGGCCGGCAAATGAGTACAGGATTTTGGGTTCAGCATAACTAAAAAAGATTCATTTGAGAAAAAATGAAGTTTATCTGGTAGAACGGTTCCACGAGTGTTGTTGTATGAAAGAATTATTTTTCTGTGGAGTGGTTGTGGAGGGAAATGTGAATAATTTAGAGTCAGAGAACCTCACTGCACTTGCATGAAATCGGCGAAGACTTCCTTTTGCAGGTAGTAGCGTAGCCTGTTGTCGTTCCTCGTGTGAGTAAAGAAAAAACAGACTTCGTGAAATTTGGATAAAACTATAACCGATATTGTGGAAATTGTGGTACCATTGTGGTACCTGCTATAACATAAATATTTGTCGAAGTTGTTGCCTCTTAGTGTGTGAGGCAACCAAATTTAAACTTGAATTATTTTGGTAAGGTGTAGGAGTCGCACATCTAACGGTAACCAAGCAAATTGAAGGCAGCCGACATTTACCGGCAATGAATAAAAAACTAGATAATGTATTCATTCATTAAATAACCGGGCAGTGACGTAGCGATCGATAGTTTTGACAACATAATATGTAATACGTACATTCTTTTTCAAACACCCTGTAGACTTACTTCTGATTCTGAGCATGAGATTGTAATCATTTAGCGAAGTTTGTGCAGTAATACCCAATTCACAATCAAGATATGTTTTGTATCTCTTGCCAGTCGACGTTCTAACTAAAGCAAAACCTTGGCATACATCGAGTTCTTTTGATTTAGTGTTCTTGTAATCACCGATCTCGTTCTTTTGATATGATTAAGTTATGACTCTTACTTAGTCTTGTTATTGTTGATGTCATAACCCCGCTTTGAGCACAACACCTAAGACCATTTTCAGAAGTATATGAAAAAGATTTCCCATTTTGTTGTAATTTTGAATTGCCACGTATTCATTGCGTCTTTTTATATTTATGATTTCTTGACACTCACTATTTTCCAGACCGTGGGCACCACTATTTAGAGCAAGCTTTCATATAAGTGTTAAAATGGTTGTACTAAGATTGTATGAGGTGCTCTGGTCTGGTTTCAGTAAGTTTATTCTAACTCTGGGGTGCAGTTTTAAATTGTTCTTATTTTGTGGGTTTCCCCACTGTAGTTGTACTACGCTTTTTGTTTTAATATTATGTTTGGTATCCTTGGCGCCTGTTACCTGATTCTGAACTTTAAATAATTTATTGTAATGGTTTTTGTATCTTGTCCAGATTGAGAGGGTATCAGTCTGATAGTAAACAGTTCTTGTGATCCTGCCGTTTGGTATTGGATTTTAACACAGTGTCTTGTAAATTTTTAACACTGGCTGTAATATTAAAATTTTTAATATGTTAGACGGAAGTTTAAAAATCATGATCACTCACATCTCAACCCGCCCGTACGATTCCCTTCCACATCATATTTTGGTAGCAGGCCGTAGTTGTGGGACCGTGAGCTGTGAGTGATAAACAGAAGCGATTTAGAGAGTATTTTCCTTCTTAATGTGTAAGTTATTTACTGTGGAAAATATTACTTCTCTTGCTGTTCTGTTTCAGTATGGCCGGAGGGTAGGTGGCCGGGATGATGGATCTGCGCAAAGATGACCTCAAGTATGAATTCGAGATAAGTAGCGCAGATATCGCGGGAGGCGCAGCTGGAATGACACGGCGTCTTCAAGAGATGTTCAACCACGCGGCGCCCCATCGGACATGCAGCTTGCAGAGGTGAGTGCTGCCGTCATGGCACCGGCCATGTTAGCTTCAGTGATAGGCGTGTTAGAAGTGAGTGAACTGTCACGTTTTCACGTTGGTAGAATACGGTCGCGAGAGTTGCGTTGTGTGAAAATGAAATAGATCCACATACTGTAAATACCTATTAGCGTCAGCTACTTGTGACAGATGAAAACTTGTGCCGGACTGGGACTCGAACCTGGATTTCCCGCTTTCCACGACTGGTCGCGTTAACAGTATCGGCAGTCCGAGGACCCACCAGAGCCGGTTCAAACCTCCGTATGTCACGCAGCTGCTGTCCAAATGCACGCACATTCGCGAAATCACTACGTGCACTTACCCACTGATATTTTGTGACTGAGACTGCTTCCAGTTCTTGTTCTGAAATCGAGTGATCATACAATAATGGGTCTTTCTGTCTGTTCAAGTGCAGTCCGTTACATATTTTGCTAATGCTGAGGGTTAACTGCCAATGCCTGGACCAGGCGTCATTTCTCTGCGGTTCTTTCTGCTTTTCGTTACAATTTTCTAACGTAGTTGAAATGCCTGGGCTAGCAGGCCAGAGCGGGTTAGGTTGTGGAAAGAGGCCAAAATGAGGTTGCTGTCAGTTGTACCCAACACACAAAATTTATTTGTCCACAAACAATATTACACAAGAATGCCAAACACTCAAAGTTGTAATGGATCTCCTTTGATTAACTTTAGATCGGCTGAAGGCCACACTCAAAATCCAAGACTAAGTAAGAAATTGACATAGAAGGTTCTTCTGGAGGTGTCACCCAAAAATATTTTCTAAAATCTTCAATCTAAACTGGCTGAAGGCCTTAGCACTCAAATTTTAATGGAACTCGGCTGGAGGCCGCATATTAAGCAATAAGAAGTGTTTCAATCCAATTGCAGACGACCTTGTCTTAAAACAATTGAAGCAAATTCGGCTGAACGTACCATACAAAAACATCACAACCGTATGCCTTAAGGGCAAGACAAGAACATTAATTCAAGAGATATTAAAACTCGGCTGGAGGCCACACATCAGCAAAATAATTTAATGGCTTAAGGTCTCAAAAAATTTGATGTAAAATTCGGCTGAAGGCCCCTATAAGAACAACAATCTCGTGCCTTAAGGCAAGACAAGAATATTAATTCAGGTTATATATAAAACTCGGCTAAAGACCACACATCAATCAAATAACTAAAACTCAAACAGGGAAGTTACTATGTAACAGACACGGAACGGCGCTCAGAAGTTCCAAGGGTCGACCTGGAATTGAAACACTAACGCCCGTTTAGGTGAGACAGGTAGCCTGACCAACAATCTCTTAACTGGATGGCAACCCAACCGACAGACAGCCGACCGACCAATCAACCAAATCAGTTCCGCTCCACGTAACCAGTTGAATAACCACAAGATTTCAAATTCCACACAATATTGGCGCCCACAACGAGCAACAACACCTCAGCTGTCGAACTACACGCCGCGCTGAACACCAACAAGACAACGAGGAAAATACACTGCCTAAAAATCCGTCAACGACCAGGGCAGGTAACCGGAACGTCAACGGCCACAAGGCAGAGGATACTGCTGGTGAACTTCCAAAACAGGCAATAGTTATGTTAAATTTCACAGGAAGACAGCCGGAATCTTAACCGACTTAAATACACACACGTTGTTGCTCGCGAGAATGTCCCAAAAGCGACAACCAGGATCAAACGAAGAAATGTAAACAGTTGAGGCTCGATAGTAAGTTGAGTGAGGACTCAACTTTCATGCCCAAGATCGGTGGGCGACGAAGCAAGCACTCGCAAGCAGCACCTCACACGCCAACCGCGCGTGGACGCCGCCAGCGGCTCCAGCCCGACTTAGCGCGACAGGGGCTTGCTTGCTGCTCCACGCCAACCGACCGACTGGACTGCTGGTCCGTCCGTGACTGCTGCTCCGTCGCGACTGCACTGCTGGTGCGTCTCCCACTCATTGACTACTGAACACACAACGACCCGGAAATACTATCGGTCGCTCCAGAGATGGTATGACAGTATGCTTATCGATACGTGCTGCTCCTACCACTCGCACGCAAGTAAGGCAGGAAGTTAGTGACGCCAGTAACTGAATTTAAAACGACGAGGCGGTCGTACGGTAAAAACAAGATGTTAAATAATAGATGGCACGAACATGAGCCACGCACGTCTCAGTTGTGACTTCTTTAGATACAAAAGCATCATTGCCAAGTAGTGTAAAACTCAAAAATTTCGTATTTTTAAACAGTAGAAGAAATAAAATGTATACATTTAGAAAGAGAGTGACAGAGTTGTACAGATAAACAAATCATAATGCATATTCGATGTCAAATAAGAAAGAAAAATTATAAACAAGCAGCTAAATAATCCTTTTTCTTAGAAAATCCTCCTGGTAACTCCAATTGTAAGAAGTGTTTTCGAAAAGACAACCCACATTCCAGCAAAAAAAAAAAAAATAACAGCAACAAAGCAACAAGCAGGAACTTCCAGGAAAACAGCAATGTTACAGAAATCATGCTAACAAGTTTGCTCACAAATGAAAGAGAAGGTAAGAAAATATGCAAAAAGAAAAAATCGGGAATCAAAGAGGTATACGAAAATAGCGTACGAATATACGCCAATGAATGTATGTTCAACGGCAATTCATTTAAATTGCTATTTCTATACGGGAATGAGGATTCTGTGGATAGCTTTGATACATATGCTAAGAATTTTCACACTTTCCCACGTTGTAATATACAGGACGAGATGTACTTTTTTGACAAGTACTCTAATGTAATAATTGATAAGGTAGTTACATATGTTTATAGGGTCAAGTTCGTATTGAAAGAATGACTACGAATAGTAGCGCATCAAAGAAGTTTTCTGAAGAACTAGGGGCGACGGGGAAAAAACCTTTTGCTTCTAGCAACAAACGTGGGTAATTTAGTGTTCAACGGTTTGATTCTATGTGTGTTCCGTGGCGGGTACACAACGGTAAAAAAAGAAAACACAGGTAAAAGTTTGTTACATATAGAACGCTTAAAGAATCGGCAATCGGCATAAGATGGTAAAGTGAAAAATAGTCCACTATAGAAACACTGTGTAAGGCACAATTTAAACTGATTGAAAAGGCCAATACTTTTACATATTGGTGTAATATGCCAGGACTCGAACGTAAGATAGATTCAAAAGATCAGAGCGAAGTTTTATAAGCTTCTTTTCTTGTAAAGAATAACGTTTTGGAAGACGAAAGTATGGCTAACATTCTCGATAAACGTCTTTGGTTTACAGCATATGTCTCCGTTGGCGTTTTTTTCTTTTTTTCCCACGTGGGATCACACATGACACGAAGGGAGATCACAACCCACATCCCAACCACTCTCCCCTCCTCCAAAATAGCTTGCTTTATGCGCTACGCTTCATACAAAAGAGCGTACGTCACGTAAGGGGAGGTTTACTTTCTTTTGGTTCAAAAATTGATTTTTTAATTGCATTTTTGGATCCATAAAAGTGTTTAGAATCCACCCCTGCAGCGGTTTTTCCGAATACGGAACGGAAATGTTTGTTATTCGCGGTTGAACAAAAAAATGCACCTGCCTGAAATCGGCCTTTTTCACGCACCAGTTTTTTCTTTCGGAGGACGAGTTATTGTACCGGTGCTTTGAGAGGAAACATACAAAATTCGAATAAAAGTTAGAACGCGTGTGTTTGGAAGTTAGCCCCCAAGCATTTGCATTCTGGTGCGAAGACTGTGGAGATTGCGACTTTCCTGGCAGTGAGCAGCTTCAACGAAGGGTATTCAGCAATTCTGAAGACCATGACAACGATGGACGTGACCCTGGGACTCTATTCGACGCAGTTTGCCAGGCATTCGGACGACCACCGGATTCAAGCAGCCGAAAACCGCGGCTCTGGAGCAGCGCAGGATGGCCCAGATTGGGCAGAATGCCCTCTACGAGGAAGAGGAAGGACGAGTTTATGGACCCGGAATAGCAGATTGAACGTACGTTGCATAATATTGTATTTATATGTAGTCAAAACTTCAAACGCGTTTTTCTCAAAATGACGGTTTTTTTTTTTATCGCGCAGTATGGTAACTTCAAATCTACTGAACCGATTGGCATGTTTCTTTGTTTCTGACGAAGCTAACTAAATTGTCTAGGAGTTGTACCACTTTTATTCCGATCCATCGACTATAAATACTTTTACTTGGCCGACGAAGACGAAAAATCGATGAAAACAACTCAATTTTTTTCAGATTACCGCCATTTTATTTCCTATTGTCCAAATAACTTAAGCGAGACACAACTCCTAAAGAATCTTATATACTTCGCTAAGGTCAACTCAATTTTGCTTTTAGACAAGCCGGCTGACCTGTGACATACCGCACGTGGAGGTCTGCATCAAAATTTAGTTTCGTTCCGACGGTATTTCCGCGTTCGCTCTTCGACATTTCCGGTCGAAAAAATTCCAGTTTGTAGAGGAAATATCAATAAACATTTTGACCAAATTTTAAATTGATATCTATATCACATACCGAGAAAAAAATTCTCAAAGAACATGCTTTTTTCGGGCCGAAGATAGTAAACCTCCCCTTAAGGAAAACTTTTGAAACTGAGCGTGATGGCTATAGCCCAACAGTGAGAGCAACTACGTCCACATTCTTATCGTAATCGGCAGTTCTCAGTAGATGCATATTGTTGGATTCATTGTGGACCAATAGTATTACAGCACAAAACCAGAATAGAGAAGAGATGCATTTCAGATGGGGTGATACGTGATGCTTAAAATTAACGGAAACAAGAAATGAAGATGTTCTTCTCGAGTCGTTGAGGATGGAAATTTATGGAAAAAACTAGCTAGAAGAAAGAATAGAATAGTAGGACATCTACACCTACATCCATAGTCTGTAAATCGTTGTGAAGTGTATGGCAAAGGGTACTTCCCATTGCACTACGTGTTAGGATATCTTCACATTGCATTCGATTATATAGTGCGAGAAGTATGAGAGCTTTAAACGCCTGTGTGCTTGCCATAATTCGTATGAAATTGTCTCCACGGTTTCCTCGCGGTCGACAGGCTGTAAGTCTTCAAGCAACTACCAGTACGGGTATTTCACCATTTTCGTGCTGCTCTGTCATGGTTCAGGCACACCTGTGACCAAACGAGCTGTACACATTTTACGTCTCCTGTTAGTCCTATTTGGTAAGGGTCATACACATTTGAGCAATTTTGTAAAATCGGATGCATGAGTGTTTTGTAAATAATCTTCTTTGTATTTTCCCAGTATCTTGTCAACGAATCGAACCCTGTCATTCGCTTTACTTAGAACTGAGTCTGTTTTCAGACATCAGGGTATACCCTACGCTACACTACAAGGCACTGTAGACGACATATTGGAATATACACAATCATTTTTGTGCCTAGTGCGAGAGGGAGCTATTACGCATCTGTCAATTAACAACTAGTGATTTTTTTCTATCACTCAGCTTTTTGGAGTGAATATGTCCACTACACATTTTGAAAATGCAGAAAACACTGAATGTCAAAGATTATAATTTTTTTAAAGAAATAAAACAGTTATGATATTATATCTGTGTTGCAAATGAACAATTCGAAGGGTAATGATCAGATGCTACGAAAAAATTTTGAAAATACAACTAATTCGACAAACATTAAATCTGCTCAGAGTATTCATTGTTTCATGTATTGTTTGCCGGTGTTAAACATTTATGAAACGTATGGTAATATGGTCGAATGGAAGACACCATGAACTTGCAATATCAGGACTGCAACGTTGCTTCCTTTGGGAAAAAAATGGTACTAGCTCACACAGCACTGTTAAGGTCTAAGAAGGTACAGCTTTAGAATGTCCTCAGTCTATAGAACTTTGAGTAATTTATTTTTTTCTCATTCTTCCAGTTTTCATGTGGGTTTTTGTATAATAAGACATTTCTTTGCATTTCGGGTTTTCCCAACATTGACTGAGGTATTTATTTCCATTCTGTATTCACATGACAATTAACTTCATGTTTTCTAATATTCGAAGATTGTAATGTCCATTTCCCTGTCGCATGACTCCAAAATAAAGATGAAATCACGAATATTGCACATTTTGTCATTACAGAAAATGAAATAATAAAATAGTAATATATAACACATAATCTCACCAACTCGATGTGAGTCTTAGTGATGATAAATATTTGGTTCCATGACCTGCCAGCTAACTCCTAACATACACAAATTTAATGGAATGCCTATAAGTTAAAAAGAGAGACACAGAGGTGCTTCACGTTCTCAGTTGTTGGGATGTATAGGGGTGTTGATATTTCTACCAAATAAGTAATTCCATATGTAGGAATAAAAGTGCATCAAAGAAAACTGATGAAGAGAAAACATTTGATGTAATAACTCAGATTTCATCAAGAATGTGACTGAGTCTGTAACTTCCCAGCTCTTGATTTGCTCATGAAACTAATAAAGTTACCTCATCATTATTACGTAGCTAAGTGTATGTTTCCGCTCACAATGGGATTTTGTACACATTGCATATTGTAACGCCGGAAATGCATATACTCCTATTTCCATCTATTGCACTATACCTTTTTTCATTATTTTGTTACCTCAAGATATGACATTTCTGTGTCTTTATAAGTTGTAATTGTTTTACTATTTGTATATAGATATATATATTTATGCATTTATGTCGATGTGTAATTGGTTTCTTTTGTAAATATTATTTGTATTTTTACGTTGGGTCTGGCCTAAGGAAAACTATGCCATCGAACGATTGCATCGATAGGTCGTGTGTAGAATCAAAGTGTTTAGGATCTTTGGTAGTGTTAACTCTGCCGCGTGGAGCGCGGGCAGAGAGAGTCTGGCTGGAGTAGTGCGGTTGAGCAGGTGTGTTGTGTGACGCTCCCGCGAGTTGCTGCGCTTTCGGGGTTTGGCAGCATGTAATTCCGCTCGACTTGCTATGATAGTTTCTGACACGGTGTCGCGGACGGGAAGCATTAGCTGGCGCACATCAAGAGCCCGTTTCGCCTGGTGACCATGTCGAGCAGGAGGCGCGCCAACATCCAGCTTCTGCAACAGCGACTGCCGACAATGAGTGACTGTCGCCACCTCCTCGATCGACGGCTTCAAACCTTCAATCAACCAACAAGGAAGACTGGAAGCACGTAAAGTTTTAGAACTGTATGGAAGACCTCAGCTTTTAAAACTATTGCATCACAAAAATACAGCAACTTAGCATGAACCTTTGTTGCTCATTGCCCCAATTGCATTACCAAGTAGGGCCCCTTCCTTTTCTGGAATGAATTTAGATTACACAAGCACAAATTAAGTGTGCGAGTTTTGTTAGCATATTTTAGCTTACCTGTGACTGCAGCTCAGCTTGCTACATACTAAATGTTACTATTGTTAATTGTCCAGAATCATTTAATTCAAGTTCAAAGTTAAATCTCTTATTTCTAAATTGCGTAGATTTAAGTAGCTTTTGAAATGATTGTTGAGGTAGCCCAAGACTAACCTTATTTTATTGAATTTCGTAATGCTTCGGAAACAAAGTTCACTGTTTATCTCAGTCACTAAATTAACTTTCAATTTTTCGATTTTATTAATTCTTTTCCTAAATTAAGTCAGAGTGTAGCGAAATTTATTACTTATGACAAACATTCAGTTTTCACACAACACATGTCAACCTTCAGTTGCCACGCTGTAACCTCCCCACACGAAAAATAATTTTAAATATTATTTGGTTAATGATTCTAATTTTTGTGTAACCTCACAAAAAACTTAATTAATAATAATAATAATATAATTCTATTTTTTTGTGTAACCTCTGGACAAAATTGGTTCCCATTTAATGTACCCACAAAATTCTTTTCTCATTTAATATAAGCTCGAAACAGAAAAATTCCTAAATCTCGTAATAAAAAATAAATTCAGTAACCTGGTAAAATTTGGACGACAGCAGCGCTGCGTCATGGCCCTGTAAGATCATTCTGAATAAAAAGCAAAAATTCTCACCTCGATAAAGTCGGCAACTATCTGCTCTTACAATAGTTCTTTTCCGGCACAGCTCTGTGCAATGTTGGCATATACATTTGTTATTTATGGAAGGAAGCAAATGATTTTTCTTTTGCAACAATCGGAATGATCACGCATTAAAAAAAATATTAAATTCTTTAAATTGAAGTGCTTGTTAGAAATTATTATTAGGACATTTTTAAAAGATTTACATGTGAGTTTACATAATACAGGGTGATTCAAAAAGAATACCACAACTTTAGGAATTTAAAACTCTACAACGACAAAAGGCAGAGCTAAGCACTATCTGTCGGCGAATTAAGGGAGCTATAAAGTTTCATTTAGTTGTAGATTTGTTCGCCATTTCAGCCAATAAAGTTTTTGGTCCCTTTTTCTTCGAAGGTGCTACTGTAACTGGACTACAGTATCTGGAGATATTAGAGAATTGGCTGTTCCCTCAGCTCGAACAAGAAGCACAACAATTCATATTTCAGCAGGATGGAGCGCCACCACATTGGCACTTATCTGTCCGTAACTACCTGAACGTCAACTACCCGAGGCGATGGATCGGCCGCCAGGCAGCCCGTGACAGAGCACTTCATCACTGGCCTCCAAGAAGCCCTGATCTTACCCCCTGCGATTTTTTCTTATGGGGGTATGTTAAGGATATGGTGTTTCAGCCACCTCTCCCAGCCACCATCGATGATTTGAAACGAGAAATAACAGCAGCTATCCAAACTGTTACGCCTGATATGCTACAGAGAGTGTGGAACGAGTTGGAGTATCGGATTGATATTGCTCGTGTGTCTGGAGGGGGCCATATTGAACATCTCTGAACTTGTTTTTGAGTGAAAAAAAACCTTTTTAAATACTCTTTGTAATGATGTATAACAGAAGGTTATATTATGTTTCTTTCATTAAATACACATTTTTAAAGTTGTGGTATTCTTTTTGAACCACCCTGTATTACTAGATATGCGCAAGGCTGCTTTTTTACCTTATACAATAATACTCGGCCTCCGGCATCGCTGCACCGCCACCAGCCCAGCCAACATGATACACCAGACAGGACTGACAAGTGCAGACAGGCGACTGCTCGCTAGCAACAACTTACTGCTACTGCTACACAGTTAGTACTGCAGTCAACACTGCTCTTTGGTCTCAGATTCTCTTATAGCTTACATATCGCAGGCAGCACATACCTCTTACATAACCCTCCACTGAGGGGGGGCAAAAATTTGGCAGCGATGGTGAGTCAATTGGACTTGGCATGAGCAATAAATTTTTCTAAAATCTACTTAATAAACTAAGTTGACAGTCACAGAGTATATACATATATATATATAAGTACAGAACATAAAATGAAATAGAGTGCACATGCACTGAGTACAGAACATATCAAGAAGTCACAAAATATATACGCAATTTTTCTTAATTAACTAAGTTTACAGTCACAGAGTATATATATATATATATATATATATATATATATATATATATATATATATATATATATATATATAAGTGCAGAACATAAAATGAAATAGGGTGCACATGCACTGAGTACAGAACATATCAAGCAATTACAAAATGTATACGCAATGAGTACAAATCATATTAACAAATGACATAAAGGGCATACACACTGTAGCACAGAACATATAAAGCAATGACAAAATGTATATGCAGTGAGTACAAAACATATTAACAAATGACATAAAGTGCATACACACTGTAGTATTTTTTTGTTGCCATTCTACTAGAACTAGGATAGGAAAGGGAAGGATTGCATCATGGTTGTAGCACATTAGGTTGCACGTAGCTGCACTGAGAGTCCATATCTTTCTACAGAAGCGCAACACCAAGTGAGACAATCTGAAGTTCTCTTCCCTGAAGTATTAATCAGTATAGCCAAGACAATGAAATGTCGTATTAATATTCCATGTTATCATTTTGGTAGTACATTAGGTACACCAAACAGTGGAACCATAGTAACATCTCCATTGTTCAAGGTGGTGGACACGAAGATGTGTCAACACCATACTCATTCACCAACGTAGAATTAGTGCAGAAACCAAATATAGTGCTCCATGATCATAAGGATAGACAGGACAAATGTATATTGCAGTAATTTCTGGTAATTAGGTCAGAAGGTGAAGTACATTAAGTCTCATGCTAGTCATCATTGAGAATTACACTAGTCTATCAACCGATTTGACTAATTGTTGGCACTCATCGCCTAGTTACTGAACACTTCTGTACTATGTATGAAGTATTACAGAATAATGTTCATAAATCATCATTCAAAGCAAGAGTTAATTAATGGCATACCATTTACATAATTCATCTAGTTATAATAATCATTGGCACTCATTGGCCAGTTACAAATCATCAGAAGTCATCATTCAAAACAGGAGCTAATTATGGCATAGTATTAACATAATTCACCTAGTTATAGTAATCATTGGCACTCATTGGCCAGTTACAAACCATCAGAAGTCATCATTCAAAATAGGAGCTAATGAATGACATAGTATTAACATATTTCACCTAGTTATAGAAATCATAGGCACTCATTGGCCAGTTACAAACCATCAGAAGTCATCATTCAAAACAGGAGCTAATTATGGCATAGTATTAACATAATTCACCTAGTTATAGTAATCATTGGCACTCATTGGCCAGTTACAAGCCATCAGAAGTCGTCATTCAAAACAGGATTTAATGAATGTAGCATCAAGTTACTGGTATTCATATATAATAGCATGTAGGTGACATAATACAAAATTAAAATAAGAAACAGGGCACTCATTGGCCAGTTACTAAACATATAGCACGTATTGAATAGTACAAAACATTTTTTATCATTCAAGTGACATACGACATATTTAAAATAATTATTGGCACTCACTGGCCAGTTACAAAGTATTCTTATATTTTTATAAAACCTTATTCAGTATTATTCAGAAGTTATCATTCAAAATGAGAGTTAATTATTGGCATAGCATTTATAGAGTATAACAAAAATATTATTTACAGAAATTATTGGCGTAGTCTTTTTGCATTATTACAAAGCATCATTCAGTATTACTTAGAACTCATCATTCAAGTGACATAGGACATATTGAAAAAGTAACACACTGTCTATTACTCAAGGTCTGTGACTAGAAAACATCATTCAGTATTACTCAGAACTCTCTTAAACTGGTAGCATTATTTGGGACTGGTAATACATTTTTTATTTTTTTTTTTTTTTGCTAGCAATGCATTGCGTTGGGATCGATAATTAATTGCTGGGGGATGAAAATATTTGCTTTTGACTTATTGCTGAAAATGAGGATAGGTAACGTCATTTGTCATGAGTCAGCTGTAGCAAGGTTATGAAACAAGTAGAGTACATGTGACTACATTCATGAATGACACACACAAATGGGTAAAAAATGCAAGTACTAGAACAGGTTTAATGATTAACTTCTTATAGCATATTACTTTCGTTAATAGCTTCTCCTAGAAAAAATACAAAATGGATTATTAAGCTGAAAGAAGAAACGCATATTATGCTGAAAAGTAGTGAACTTCGAATTAACAGGTAATGAAATGTGTACTCAGTACATATGTACTCTAGATGTCCTTTCCAAAACCTTCAGTCACTGTACCATACGACATAAGACATACTGTCAAAACGAACTGCAACAAATACTTAAATAACTACATAGCATTTCTTAACTAACAGTAAATATATAAACTTCATCATTATTCTCATCTGCAAAGAAAAACTTAAAAGTGGTGCGTTTAGTGGCCATATAAAATTTATCACTATCATCACCTGTAAACAAAAACTTCATTATTCATATCACCATAACTTCATTATTATCATCACCTGCAAAGAAAAACTTCATTATTCATATTACCATATTCTTCATCACTATTCATCATCATTCATTATCATCTGCAAAAAGACACTTCATTATTCATTATTCATATTACCATTTACTTCATATAACTGTTCATAGTATAGAGTTTCTTATTTCTAGCATATTTCATCACTAAAACTAAGATGTGTAGTTCTGTTTGACAGCCTGCATCAATCGCCTCGTATTCTGAAAGAAAAAATTAGTTAAGACTGCTATCATACGATGTGTATAGTATATTCATGTTAATGTTTGTTAATTCTGATCCATTTACTCTTCATGACGAGGTATTGCATCTTCTTTCGTTCATTCCGAAGGTGAAACTCCCATTTCATAATAATCCACTGTGGTTTGTTTCATTTATTTCTTTTACACGTTATTGCTTTCTGAAAATGATGAACAATGATTGTCTTGCATTTAAATCATATACCCATTAAATAAAAACTGGTTTCTAGTGATATAATTAAGCATACAGCATAGCATGACGGAAAACGTAATATGTCAAAAACACAGACAGTGTGCAGGTGCAAAAATGTACACAGAGCATCATAATGTAGTAGCAAAAAAATGTAAAATAGTCACGATGTTGAGATATCATAAGGCAAAAATGTCAAAGTCAACTGGTGTTTGTTATATCTTAAAGATTTCATAGTGCATACAAAGAAACAGGAAAACAATCGTACATACATAAAAAATGGAAAATGTGCACAGTCTGATATATATCGACAAGAAATGACTTTCCTTGTGTTCAGCTTATATGTTGTGTAGTTGATAGAGGCGAGAGTTGAAGACTTTAATGCAGAGAGAATTTGATAAAATTAACATGTCACTAGATAGAATTGCATAATTGTTCATAAAATAATTAAGTTTACCTGGAAAATGTGCATGGTCTTATGTGTAACGACAAGAAAAGCGACCTGCTAACCTTACCTTGCCGGGCACTTGCCAAGAAAAAAATATAATAATCAACAGTAAGTAGTCACATTAATATAATTGCATAAGTGGTCATAAAATGTGTAAGTTTATCTGGAAAAAAGTGCACGGTCTTATGTGTAACGACAAGAAAAGCGACCTGCTAACCTTACCTTGCCGGGCACTTGCCAAGAAAAAAATATAATAATCAACAGTAAGTAGTCACATTAATATAATTGCATAACTGGTCATAAAATGTGTAAATTTATCTGGAAAAATGTGCACGGTCTGATGTGTAATGACAAGAAAAGCGACCTGCTAACCTTACCTTGCCGGGCACTTGCCAAGAAAAAAATATAATAATCATCAGTAAGTAATCACATAGATATAATTGCATAAGTGGTCATGAAATGTGTAAGTTTATCTGGATAAATGTGCACGGTCTGATGTGTAACGACAAGAAAAGCGACCTGCTAACCTTACCTTGCCGGGCACTTGCCAAGAAAAAATATGATAATCATCAGTAAGTGTTCATATTAATATAATTGTATAAGTGGTCATATAAAAATCAGGAAATGGCATTACAGTGTGATAAATCATAAAGTATGTTCATTCAATAAAGGGTTTAATACTGTAGACATGGTGATTGCCTTTACTTTTTCTGGTTCTCAGAGTTTCGACATGTACTACATTGGGGTGAGGAATGCTGCGAATTCTATGTGGACCTGCGTATAGAAGCTCAAATATACTACATCTACTCTTTCCTCTGTTAGATAAATAGTGTGTACACACTAATATCATCTGTCCAATGTCAAAGTCACGGCGTGCACAAACCTGTTATTGCTGTCTTCTCCGGCGCTCTGCGGCACGTTTGATGTTGTTCAGTGCAATGTCAATCATTTCATGGTGTCGTAGTCGACGAGATGTAGGAAAGGATACTCTTTAATTTTGTTAGGTGGTTCAACATTTTTCAGTATAACAGTCGGAGATAGCATAGTAGATTCATTTGGTATGGTATTAATTACATCCTGGAATGAGAGTATTTGTATGTCCCAATCAATATGTCTTTTATAGCAGTATATTCTACACAGTTTATCAATTTCTTTCATTAATCGTTCACAAGGGTTCGAAGAAGCATGATACTTGGATATATAGATCGGAGAAATGTTTCTTGTTCGTAACATATGTGTCCATATAGCAGATCGAAATTGTGGTCCATTGTCGGAAATTACTTTCAATACATGCCCTACATGGAATAAAAAATGTTTTACAAATGCTTTCGAAACAGATTTAGCAGTAGCTTTGCGTAATGGAGTGAAGGTAACAAATTTTGAAGTGAGTTCAAAAGCGACAAAGATGTAGCAAAAACCTCTATTAGTTCTGGGAATCGGACCAAAAATGTCTACAGCGGCCATGTGTCTCAATTTAACAGGTACAATGGGATGCAACGGAGGAATATGTGAAGTCGTGTCTGACTTAGCTTTCTGGCAGATTTTACATGACGCTAAAACTCGTCGAATACGTTTCTCCATGTTGGTAAAATAACAGATCTGTTTCAGTATTAGTAAACATTTTCTGGCTCCATAATGTGCGTAACTTAAATGAGTATACCAAATTAATTTGTTAACGAGCTCGTCAGGAATGCATAGTAACCAGTTGTTGCTGTCAGGGTGAGAGCGGCGAAACAGAATATTATTGCGTACAATGTAATGGTTTCTAATGGTAACATTATTCCTATCTTGCCAAAGGTGTTTTATTTCTTTCCATACGTTGTCTTTACTCTGCTCTTGTGCTATGTCTCGTAATGACGACGAAATGAAATTTTCAAACGCAACTTGTTGAATATACATGACGCTGAAATTTGCTTTGCAGAAGTTGGTTGCGATGTCTTGCTGATTGTTACTGAGAGAACGGGATAGTGCGTCTGCTACAATATTTTGTGTACCGGGAATGTGAACAATTGTAAAATTAAATTCTTGTAAATAAAGTTTCCATCTGCTTAATCTGTCGTGTGTAAATTTAGCGGAAAGTAAAAACTGTATAGCTCTATGATCTGTGTAAACGGTAGTGTGTCTTCCATAAAGAAAATGCCTAAATCTCGTAAATGCCCATACAACACATAATGTTTCAAGTTCTGTAACAGAATAATTGCGTTCAGCAAATGACAGAATGCGACTCGCAAAGGCGATGTTTTTAATTACTGTAGTACCATCTTCTTCAGTTTCCTGAAAAATGTGTACGCCTAAAGCGGTGTTAGAACTGTCGGTAGCAATGGAAAAATTTCTAATAAGATCTGGATGTGATAAAAGTGGTGCATTCAACAAAGCTTCTTTCAGATTCACAAATTCAGAATGTGCTTGGCTATCCCAGGACCAAATAGTGTTTTTACCCGTCAATTGACATAATCTAGGGGTGTCTAAAGCAGAGTAATGAATAAATTTACGAAAAAAGTTAATTAAACCCAAAGAGCTGCGTAGTTGTTTCTTCGTCGTAGGAACAGTAATGTCACGTAAAGCTTGAAGTTTTTCCGGGTCAGGCGCAATGCCTTCTGCTGAAATTACATGTCCAAGAAATTTTATAGAAGTTTTGCCAAAGTGCGATTTGCTAAGATTAACTGTGAGTCCTTATGCACGTAAAGTTCGTAACAGTTGTTCAAGAATCAGATTGCGTTCAGACCAGTTAGCTTCTGCAATAAGAATGTCGTCTACATACGTTTTGATTCTGTCTTTAAGTTCTGTCGGAAGTATACTATTCAAACCGCGAATAAATGCTGCTGAAGAAATAGTTAAACCGAACGGTAATTTACAAAACTGATAACAGTCACCAAAACAGAGAAAAGCTGTGTACTTTCTGCAGTTCGGATGGAGCTGAATTTGCCAAAATCCCGATTTCAAATCTAACGTGGAATAAATAGCAGTACCATGTAATTTCTGTAGTTCTTCTAGTGTTTGAGGGCGATCTGTTTCATTAATAATAATGTCATTGATGTGACGCGAATCAAGTACGAGCCGAAGTGAACCATCCTTTTTCTTAACAATATGTAGTGGGTTTATGTACGGACTAACTGCCGGTTCAATAATTCCTTGGTCAAGCATAGCTTGCAAGTCTTTCTTAACTTGTTCTCTGTAAATATACGGAATGGGATAATGTTTGGCTTTAAATGTGTCGTGCTATTTAACTTGAAATTCATACATAAAACCGGACATAGCACCAGGGACGTTGTCAAAAACTGGAGCTTGCTGTAAAAGAATTTTGCGTAGTTGCGTGCGTTCGTCGTCTGTATTTGCATTGCTCTGTTTAACTTAATCAGAAATCATTTGTATAACGTCTTAGTCGGCTTCGTCTGGATAGTTGTGTACGTACGTATCTGTGAACAATGTGACATGACAGTCTATCTTACGTGATGCGGAAATGACATCTGTACGATTAATTGTTTGCTCTTCTACAGATAAAGAGTGCTGAAATTCTAAAGCCAGTTGTACATTTTCATCCTTTAACATTAAATAGGAGTTTTGAAAGTCCATAATTGCGTCATGTTGTACCAGAAAATTCGTACCTAAAATAACGTCTGTTGTCAATAAGGGAACAATCCAAAAATTTGCGTGAAATGTATGACCTGCAATACAAAATGATAAATCTGTCTGTAATTTTACATCTACTCCTTTACCAGATACTGCTCCTTTTACTTTAGTTTTGCCTAATGGTAACGTAGGATAGGTATTCTCTTTGTTAGATTCGTTGAAAGTTTCCTCATTTATAACTGACATAGGTGATCCAGAATCGATTACTGCTGAAAATTTGGATGAT
The DNA here is from genome assembly GCF_023864345.2 of Schistocerca serialis cubense. Taxonomy (NCBI): domain Eukaryota; kingdom Metazoa; phylum Arthropoda; class Insecta; order Orthoptera; family Acrididae; genus Schistocerca; species Schistocerca serialis. The sequence continues at coordinate 174,431,095 of NC_064641.1, forward strand.
CCAGTCTTTACCTCAATGACATGGTGGGAAATGGTTTTTTGAATAACTGGTCTTTCCTGCAAGAGAGTGTCTCGGATGTCGTCAAAAGTATTAACTTTTTCGTGAACGAGATTCTGCGTGTCGAAAGTATTGCTTGCGTTGCTGGAAGATGCAACCTGTACTATATCTAGCCAAATTCTATCTGACGTGCTATCATTTGCGGGAGGATGCTGTGGCATTTCCACTATTTGTACTGTTCTGTTATTTCTTCCTGACGTATTACGTTCGGGATGATATCTACTGTCTGGTTCATTCATGATAGTATGTTGTTGCGGATGATTTTGCTGCTGATAAGACCGACTGTTATTAAACGTACGCTGAAAATTGTGACCATTATTTTTACGTCTGTCATGATAGTCATTGCTATATGGCGCGTTGCGATAGGAATTGAAATGATGTGTTTTCTGTACGTATTGATTTCCTTGTTGCTGTGCGTTACTATTCGGTGTGGCCGACGCTATACATGTAGGCGACGAAACATTAAAGCTTGGTTGACCTTGCAGACTACATTGTTGGTTAGGTATGCTAACTGGCTGGTTTTGTTGCTGTTGTTGGGAAAAACCTCTATTGTTACCAAAATGTGGTTGCTGATAATTTTGACGATTGCTCAAAATGTTGTACATACTGATGATTACAATTTTGTCTGTTATTAAAATTACGCCAGTAGTTGTCATTTCGGGAGTGTCTAAAGAAAACTGTCACTTTCGGTAAAACTTGTCTTATCAGGTTTTCTTTATACATCCTTAATCCTAGATAGACCGATAGTTGAAGAGCTGTTTTGATAGATATAAAGGATAGTAGAAGAGAAGGCAGCAGTGCAGAAAACTAAAGATGAAATAGCACTACTACGGCTTGGGGCCCTGTGCACGCTACGGCACATATTCATCGAATTGTAATGAATCCTCTGAGGTCAATTACGCACTACAGTTAAATTTTAGTTTCTGTGTTACAGGCAATGGCGGTGAAAATTCAAAAACAAATTGTCGTATCCAGTCCAATGCTAGTTTCTGCATTACAGGCCAAGCTGATGAAAATACAAAAGCAAATTGTCGTATCCAGTCCGAAGCGTGAATCTGTGTTCTGTCATTATTAAGTACCTTAAATTTTTTCACGGATAAATATTGCTTATAATCAACGTTATCGTCTCTGAATGTGTGAACAGGTTCAGGATTGCATGAGAATCTATTTGTCCGTGTCTGTTCGGATTCTAAGTCACGTAGTCTCTGTACATTACCTAAGTTACACTGGCTGTGTGAGTGTGACAAATGTTCACAAAGTGGCGTATGCTGTGATGTGTTAAAGACTGAAACATTTTTCATTTCTGTCACTTCTTGCTGTAAAGTTGACAATTTTCTACATAATGTATTATTGGACCTATCTCACTGATTGTCTGCTGTAAATTTTGAAATTTGGGTGTTTGATTAAACGAAACAGGTGACGTATCGTCTGATTTGGTGTCATCATTACTTTCGATAACATCAACACGACTGGCCAATTCATCATATTTTTCAGTCAGTGCTTTTACCTGATCATCGTTTTTACTATCACAAGCATTAATTTGTTTTTGTATTTTACGTGTAGTTTCGTTCAATTTTTTAACGTCTGCTTTGATGGCATCAGGATCCTGTATTAGTTCTAATTGTTCAAGTCTGTCGGTCATTGTCTGAAAGTCTACTGTGTGTGTGTCTGTTTTTGTTTTAAGATCAGAAATTTCATCATGTAATTCGATGTTCAACTGTTTGATAGCATTAATTTCGTCTGATACTGTAGCAATATTGCTGTCCACGTATGTTTTTGCTTTCGTAAACAATTTACGTTTATCTTCCTGTCTCTGTGCAGTAATTGTTTCCATGACTTCTCGCTTTACTTTATTCTGTTCCTGTATAAATTTACGGTAACGCGTTTCACTGTTTTCTAGGTGGTGATTAAAACGTTCGTCAATTTGGCTATTCTGTTGGTCAAATTTCGCGTCTACTTTCGCATCCAGTGTACGTGAAAGTTCTGCTGACATTGATTTAAACTCGTCGCGTAACTGTGTTGCGTTTTCAGAGCATTGTTTAGCGACTGCAGTAATTTCCTCTCTAAGTATTTTAGTTGTGGCTGCATGTGTATTACTTAATTCTTGAGCCACAGATCTAATTTCTTCACTACTGTTCCTAGCACAAGCCTTAATTTCCTCACGTAATTGTTCTGTAGTATCATGACATTGCACGGCAATGGCTGTAATCTGTTCACTAAGCTGTTTGGAACTGTTGTCTAATTTTTCATTGAGTTGTTTGTAATTTTCATTAAGTTGTTTGAAGTTGCTGTCTTGTCTTTCATTCTGTTGTTTGGAATTTTCATTAAGTTGTTGTTTGAAATTTTCACTAAGTTGTTTGTGATTGTCGTCTTGTTCTTTCTTCGACTGTTTGAAATTGTTGTCTATTTTTTCGTTAAGTTGTAGCAATACTGCCATAATTTGATCCAAGCCAAAATTAGCGACTCTTTTCTCTGAGCTATATGGTGGTGTATCTGAATTTGTCACGTTTTGTGTAACCATTTGGTCATTTTCTGATTCTTGAAAAGATTCGCCAATTAGATGTGCACTGTTGGTCACTACCTCGGAATCAAATAAATCTGACGTACTTTGCCTACATTGTTCATCTTCATGAGAAAAATTTATCTGTTCACTATGCAAATTTTGCAAACCGGGTGTGTCAAACCGAGCAGCGTTCATTGTATCGGAACATGCCGCGTCATCAATTGTTAAATTTACTCTGGACATAATTGCATTTGTTCGCTCATCATTAGCATTAAAATCATTACTAGTGATCGGTATGCACTGATTGTCTATAAATGGAGGATTATCGCCATTACACTGAGTGTCACAAGTATTATCGGTCAAATTAATCGAGTCGGCAATTCCACTCATTGCACATCGTGATGTACTGTTAAGAGTTTTTCGTGGCATTTTTTCACAAATCAAAATTAAGCACAAATGAAACAAAGACAAAGTGAAATGAAACAAACAATTACAACAAAGAGCAATAAATTGCTGATGATCTGTGAAAGAAAGAGTGACAAATTAGTAAATGCGTTGCGCCAGATGCAAACTACATTTAAGTAAATAAGAGCAGATATATGACTACTTCTCAGAAATTCACAAAGGAAATCCGATCCTGGCAGGGTCGCCAAGTGTAACCTCCCCACACGAAAAATAATCTTAAATATTATTTGGTTAATGATTCTAATTTTTGTGTAACCTCACAAAAAACTTAATTAATAATAATAATAATATGATTCTATTTTTTTGTGTGACCTCTGAACAAAATTGGTTCCCATTTAATGTACCCACAAAATTCTTTTCTCATTTACTATAAGCTCGAAACAGAAAAATTCCTAAATCTCGTAATAAAAAATAAATTCAGTAACCTGGTAAAATTTGGACGACAGCAGCGCTGCGTCATGGCCCTGTAAGATCATTCTGAATAAAAAGCAAAAATTCTCACCTCGATAAAGTCGGCAACTATCCGCTCTTACAATAGCTCTTTTCCGGCACAGCTCTGTGCAATGCTGGCCTATACATTTGTTATTTATGAAAGGAAGCAAATGATTTTTCTTTTGCAACAATCGGAATGATCATGCATTAAAAAAATATTAAATTCTTTAAATTGAAATGAATGCTTGTTAGAAATTAGACAAAGATTATTATTAGGACATTTTTAAAAGATTTACATGTGAGTTTACATAATATTACTTGATATGCGCGAGGCTGCTTTTTTACCTTATACAATAATACTCAGGCTCCGGCATCGCTGCACCGCCACCGGCCCAGCCAACATGATACACCAGACAGGACTGACAAGAGCAGACAGGCGACTGCTCGCTAGCAACTACTTACTGCTACTGCTACACAGTTCGTACTGCAGTCAACACTGCTCTTTGGTCTCAGATTCTCTTATAGCTTACATATCGCAGGCGGCACATACCTCTTACAGCACTTTTAGTGCTAATTATATGTGCATTAATCTTTCATTTTCAGTTATTATAGTAGTTGTCCATAGGACTGGCGACCGTAATTTTCCCCAAATCTCAAATATCTAATTAACGCCAATTAATTGTTAACATAACGACCGCACATTTACATTCTTTATTAATTTTACCCTTTTCGCAAAATTAATTTCCACCAATTTCATTTGCATTTTTCCTTTCATTTAGATGTAACCCTTTCCTCCCTCTTTACTGACAGATTAACTTCGGTGACGATTGCTTTTCCCAAATTTCCATTAGGTACACACGGTTTAATTTTTCACTGTCATTGAGGTCGATAAGTGAGGGGGAGGTTACACGTGGCGACCTGGTGACAGGACAATCTTCGAATTTGAGGTTGTTCTGGACATGAATTTTGCATTGTGCAAATCTCGTAACAAAGTTCTGGTTACAAACAGGTCGTTACGTCAGCGAGAATAAGTAGTGGGAGGAATCCTAATCAGATTTGAGATTTGTCATTTATATTGAAAACCTGTAAAATGAGTGAAGGCAACAATTACCAAAATTTGGTAGACTTGGATACGGAACAATCGGTCGAACAGTGGGAAACGCGCACCGCGGTACCCATTGTTCAGGGGCAGGCGGCTAGCGTGAAAGACGCGACCGCCGAAACGCAACAAAGAGCAGAAATGGAATTCCAAACTATAGAAACTGTTTCGGAATCGGAAGTGATAATCAAATCTGAACCCCTTGATGACGAATACGGAGGGACAATTAAAGAGGCACCCACTACGGAAGTAAAACCGCCGGTTTCCGGGAATTTAGCTGATTTATTGAACGTTTTGATTACAGAAATCAAGGCTCAGTCTAGCAAGATAGAAAGTCAATCGGCAGAAATTAAAGCTCAGGCTGCTAAGCAAGAAAGTCAGTATGCCAAGCAAGGGACTCAGTCTGAAAAAAATTGACAGGAAGCTAGACAATCAGGACAAAGCTATTAATGTTGCTAACAACAATGTTGGAGTTGTTAAGGCAAAAGATGATAAAATCAAAGAAGATATTTTTGTAATTAATACCGAAATCGGTAATCTTAAACAGGAAATGATAGGCGTACAGGCGGAAATTGCGAGCATAAATACTCGTTTTGATTCCGAAATTAGCAGAATCGAGAAAAGTGTAGGAGAAGCAGTTGCTCCGATCATCGAGAATAAGGTGACGGAACAAATTCAATTAGTGAAAAAAGAGGATCAACAGAAGGTGGAAACTTTAAAAGCTTTAGTGTCCGAAGTAGATACTAAAGTGAGGAAGCAGGCTAATACCTGCGAAGAGAAAAAGAGGGAAGTGGAAACGCTTGTGACAACTACTTGCCAAGTAATTACGAGAGTGTCGGAATTAGAAAACAAACTTGACGAAAAACAGAGCTACGTGCCAATCTGTGCCCATAGTTCGGAATTGTTGACGAAAGAGGAGCGGTTCGACCCCATGAAAAAAGGCGGTACACACGACACAGATTTCATTAAAAATTGTGAAAGAGTTTTACCCAGATCATGGAATAATGAGAGAAAAATTAATGCGGTTATTGACGTGTTGGCTGGTGATGCCAAGCGTTGAGGCTTGAACCTCAACATTACGGACCTGACTTTTGACGAGTTTAAAAATTTGTTTCTGGCTGAATACCGGTCAGAGCAAAATCAACAAAGTGTCTGGTGCGAATTTGTCGTATCGAGGCCTTTCAATGCGAATTCGCGTGACTCGATGAAGGAGTTTTGTGAAGGCTGGATCTGCCAGCTGGAATATTTGCGTGATCGCCGCACGGAATCTGAAATAGTCTGGGAACTCTACAAGAAGCTTCCAGATGATACAAAACGCTATGTAGGAAGCAATTACAAGACAATCAACGATTTTCTGGAAAGAGTTGAGGACAAGGACAATTGGCGCAATAATCGCGACAGTGGTAGAAGCCGTGGTAACAACAACGGGTACCACAACAACCACAACAATGATAACCGTGGGAATAATGCATACCGCAACCATGGTAGCAATAACAATAATGAGTCGGACAGTAATAACAATCGGTACAATGCAAATAATAAGAGGAATGATGGAAACCAGTGTCATGCTAGCGTGATACGGACTTTGCAGAATAGTAATAACGCCAGAGGGTGTCATCGGCCGCCTCGGCAGCATCCGGGGAGCATATCTGCTGGGACGAGACAGGGAAACCATTAGCCGCGCCGGTGGGGGGCCGACCGGGCGTGGAGAAATTTTGGCGGCCCAACAATAGAAAACCGAGGTGTCGTCGGGAGAGTGTTACAGTGTTAAGAGAAAGGAGTGCGCCCACAAGTAGTAGATCAGCTGTAGACACGGCAGTAGAAAATACATTCACTGTCAGTGAGAACAATTTAAGTAGTGTTCCGGAAATCGGTTATAAAGTGGCAGCTGTAACACCCACAGCGGAACTGGAGATTGAGTTTAAGAATGATTCGCAATTGTTGAGAGAAAATCAGATGTCGGATAACACGTCCGTCATCGAGCGAGGGGATGCAGAGAGGGATGAGGTCTGGTTAAGGCAGTTCGGTCGCTTATACGACGAACTAAGAGATTATAGGGGCCTGTACGGGAGAAGTGTTTATGGGGAGCGAGGGCAGGATTTGCCACGTCTCGTCCCGCAGGAAGGTAGTGTTCGTGAAGTGATTGAAAGTTCTGGCCCTAACCGGCAGACTTTACCAGAAATAGTTGATGTTAATGGGGAGCACGAGCAAGACTCGTCGTCTTTCGTCCCGCAGGAGTTGGATGTTGAAGTAGTAACGGAAAATTCTGGCCATAACCGGCAGACCTTACCGAAAGTTATAGTGGTAGAAGTAGCCAACCCATCCGACGCAAACCTCCAGTTTAAACATTGCGAGAGTATTAAGGAGAAAGATTACGAAAATTTTAGTGATAGCCGGACACGATTGGTAGAAAAGCACGTAGATTACAGCGTGTATGAGGTTAGAGCTGACGTTATACGGTCAGACGGTAGCAGTGTGGGTTGCGCAGATCCAGAGGAAGTAATTGCAGATACTACTGGGCACATTCCTCCAGGTAGATTGGCAGATGAGATCAATATGGCCAAAGAGGAATCAACGATGGTGACAATCAGTGAACTGATAGCAAAGCAACACTCACTAGTTGACGAGTTACAGGAAAAGGTTTCTGTATTGGAGGTGAAGCTACAGACTAAGCCTCAGAACAAACGTGTTGAAATTAAAACTGTATGTGAACAGAGGCTGAAAAAACCGCCAATAAGCCGGATTTAGGATCAAAGCCAGATGGTTTTTTCTGGAATGACCTGGATATAGACGAGGATTTACTGTGGGAAAATAAAGAAACAGTCGAGGATAAGTGTAGACAGGTAGTAGTGTCTGTTAATATGCACGACCTACAACTAAACGTGTTGATTGACACCAGTGGAGAATTGAGTGCTGTATCTGGAAAAATATTTCAGTTCCTGAAAGACAGACCTGGCATTGTAGTTATGCCAGTAACAAGAGTGAAAATTATCGGTGCTACTGGGAAGGCCAGTAAACCGGTCACAAAACAGATTTTTGTCAACTTCGAGATATGTAGGGCACGATTTGAACAAGAATTTGTCGTCGTGCCAGACTTAACTACGGAAGTAATTATTGGGTTAGATTGGCCATTAATGTACCGTGCAGTGATTAATTGCGAATGCTTAACTTTGACATGTACATCACAAGATAAAACAATAGTAATTAGTTTTGACGAGGCAGGAGACGGTGTGCATAGGCAATACCAGCCTATACACATTGTTAACTGGCTGGATGCCATTGACGTAGGCGTGAATTTTAACTACTGTGACGTGAGGAAATACTGTTAGATGACAGAAGTAAAAGTTTAGTGGAAGAGATAATCAAATTCCCTCCACGGATTGACATTAGTATTGGTGTGAAAAAAGATCGTTTGCGAGAAATAATGAAGCTAAAAGCCGATGCTCGCATACGTCGTCATGACGCTAAAGTGCGTTTTGCTCAGTTTGGAATTGGAGACTTAGCACTTGTAAAAGCTCATGAGAAATGGAGCGAGATAGACAATGAAATCTATTAATTTAAATTTGTTTATAATGGACCACATAAAGTCATTGGAATACCTCACACAAATGCTTATTGCTTAGAGTATCCAAGCTCTGGAAAACTATTAGGTATATAGAACATTGTAGACTTGAAATTGTACCAACCTAGGATTGATTAATACCACAGAATGGGTAATTTGTACAGTATGTAAATATAGAGTGTAATATTTAACGATTTGCTAGATTGCCATGCTTTTGCCTGGTCAAGAGGACATTAAAGAAGTTGTAATTAATAAGTAATTAATTTTGACTAAATGATTTAAGAGTAACTGATATACAATCAATTGAAAAATCCAAGCTGCTAGTTTAAGCTTTCAGCTGAGTCACAGTAGATTAAGGAATGTAAATATGATTTTGTAACTAGCTGTAAGATTTCATAAATATGTGATTTACTGGTCATTGCCGATGTACTTAGACGCTGTTTTAAGTTTCGGGCTAGTACATGCGTGTGATGATGGACAATGTAGAGTTATCCACTGTGATACGAGGTGCATTCAAGTTCTAAGGCCTCCGATTTTTTTTCTCCGGACTGGAAAGAGATAGAACATGTGCATTGGTTTAAAATGAGGCCACGTTCATTGTCAATATGTCCCAGAGATGGCAGCACCGTACGGCAGATGGAATTTCACCACAGCAGCGAGAATGAGAACTGTTTTAAATACTTAAAATGGCGACGTTTTCCTTACTTGAACAGCGTGCAGTCACTCGTTTTCTGAATTTGCATGGTGTGAAACCAATTGAAATTCATCGATAGTTGAAGGAGACATGTGATGATGGAGTTATGGATGTGTTGAAAGTGCGTTCATTGGTGCGACAGTTTAATGAAGGCAGAACATCGTGTGACAACAAACCGAAACAACCTCGGGCTCACACAAGCCGGTCTGACGACATGATCGAGAAAGTGGAGAGAATTGTTTTGGGGGATCGCCGAATGACTGTTGAACAGATCGCCTCCAGAGTTGGCATTTCTGTGGGTTCTGTGCACACAATCCTGCATGACGACCTGAAAATGCGAAAAGTGTCATCCAGATGGGTGCCACGAATGCTGACGGACGACCACACGGCTGCCCGTGTGGCATGTTGCCAAGCAATGTTGGCACGCAACGACAGCATGAATGGGACTTTCTTTTCGTTGGTTGTGACAATGGATGAGACGTGGATGCCATTTTTCAATCCAGAAACAAAGCGTCAGTCAGCTCAATGGAAGCGCACAGATTCACTGCCACCAAAAAAATTTCGGGTAACCGCCAGTGCTGAAAAAATGATGGTGTCCATGTTCTGGGACAGCGAGGGCGTAATCCTTACCCATTGCGTTCCAAAGGGCACTACGGTAACAGGTGCATCCTACGAAAATGTTTTTAAGAACAAATTCCTTCCTGCACTGCAACAAAAACGTCCGAAAAGGGCTGCGTGTGTGCTGTTTCACCAAGACAACGCACCCACACATCGAGCTAACGTTACGCAACAGTTTCTTCGTGATAACAACTTTGAAGTGATTCCTCATGCTCCCTACTCACCTGACCTGGTTCCTGGTGACTTTTGGCTTTTTCCAACAATGAAAGACACTCTCCGTGGCCGCACATTCACCAGCGGTGCTGCTATTGCCTCAGCGATTTTCTAGTGGTCATAACAGACTCCTAAAGAAGCCTTCGCCGCTGCCATGGAATCATGGCGTCAGCGTTGTGAAAAATGTGTACGTCTGCAGGGCGATTACGTCGAGAAGTAACGCCAGTTTCATCGATTTCGGGTGAGTAGTTAATTAGAAAAAAAATCGGAGCCTTAGAACTTGAATGCACCTCGTAGTGTTAATGGACTCCTTGAGATTACTCGGGAGTGAGTTTTTCCGAAAGAATTAAGTGAAACGGACGTTCTGGAAATGCCGTTACACAGGCGAGTGAGATCAAGCGTGCCGCACAGGCGGGCGCAACAATACTGGCGAGGCGGAGCCTCTGTCGGCTCCTGTGCCGCTGTCGGCTCTTGTGCCATTGTCGGCATTCTTTGTACTTGCGTGTACGGAAGGCGGAGTTGTTTTTCTTCCCGGACAGCTGACATGAAAGATTTCTGCTGTCAATATTTATGTTTTTGTCGATCTGCTGTATATTATTTTCTTGTTTAGCGTTAATTTGACTCTCTTGACAAGAATATTAATTATGAAAAGGTTATATAAAATGTGTATTCTATGTAACTAATTATTAGTTTGCCTATTTTGATATATCTGTTTTTATGACCATTTACTCTGGTTAATTTTGTAAATAGAATTCCATTTCTTGATACTGTTAGGAATTTTGACGATTTTAGAATAGCTAAACCATTTTCTATGTTTTCTATGAATTTTAATATGTTGTCAACCTGTTTTCTTATGTGTAAATGACAGAGTGGAATAAGATTAGGAGTGTCTCCACTCAATTATTATGGTCCAAAAATTGGTTTATAGTTAATCAGCCTAATGCAAAGATTTCCTGGTATTTTGAGCATATGCATTTCCGCTTTTTCTTTTGGACATTTTCTGAGTCTGTTTAGGTTACACGACAATGTGGGGCACGTGTAACGCCGGAAATGCGTATACTCCTATTTCCATCTATTGCACTATACATTTTTTCCTTATTTTGTTACCTCAAGATATGACGTTTCTGTGTCTTTATAAGTTGTAACTGTTTTACTATATATATATATATATATGCATTTATGTCGATGTATAATTGGTTTGTTTTGTAAATATTATTTGTACTTTTACGCTGGGTCTGGCCTAAGGAAAATTATGCTATCGAACGATTACATCGATAGGTCGTGTGGAGAATCAAAGTGTTTAGGATCTTTGGTAGTGTTAACTCTGCCGCGTGGAGCGCGGGCATAGAGAGTCTGGCTGGAGTAGTGCGGTTGATCAGGTGTGTTGTGTGACGCTCCCGCGAGTTGCCGCGCTTTCGGGTTTTGGCAGCATGTAATTGCGCTCGACTTGCTATGATAGTTTCTGACACGGTGTCGCGGACGGGAAGCATTAGCTGGCGCACATCAAGAGCCCGTTTCGCCTGGTGACCGTGTCGAGAAGGAGGCGCGCCAACATCCAGCTTCAGCGACGGCCGACAATGAGTGTCTGTCGCCACCTCCTCGATCGACGGCTTCAAACCTTCAATCAACCAACAAGAAAAATTGGAAGTACGTAAAGTTTTAGAACTGTATGGCAGACCTCAGCTTTTCAAACTGTTGCATCACAAAAATACAGCAACTTATCAAGAACCTTTGTTGCTCATTGCCCCCATTGCATTACCAAGTAGGGCCCCTTCCTTTTCTGGAATGAATTTAGATTACACAAGCACAAATTAAGAGTGCGAGTTTTGTTAGCATATTTTAGCTTACCTGCGACTGCAGCTCGGCTTGGTACGTACTAAATGTGACTATTGTTGATTGTCCAGAATCGTTTAATTCAAGATCAAAGTTAAATCTCTTATTTCTAAATTGCGTAGATTCAAGTAGCTTTTGAAATGATTGTTGAGGTAGCTCAAGACTAACCTTATTTTATTGAATTTCGTAATGCTTCAGAAACAAAGTTCACTGTTTATTTCAGTCACTAAATTAACTTTCAATTTTCCGGTTTTATTAATTCTTTTCCTAAATTAAGTCAGAGTGTAGTGAAATTTATTACTTCTGACAAACATTCAGTTTTCACACAACACGTGGTAACCTTCAGTTGCCACGCTTTTAGTGCTAATTATATGTGCATTAATCTTTCATTTTCAGTTATTATAGTAGTTGTCCATAGGACTGGCGACCGTAATTTTCCCCAAATCTCAAATATCTAATTAACACCAATTAATTGTTAACGTAATGACCTCACATTTACTTTCTTTATTAATTTTACCCTTTTCTCAAAATTAATTTCCACCAATTTCATTTGCATTTTTCCTTTCATTTAGATGTAACCCTTTCCTCCCTCTTTACCGACAGATTAACTTCGGTGACGATTGATTTTCCCAAATTTCTATTAGGTACACGCGGTTTAATTTTCCACTGTCATTGAGGTCGATAATTGAGGGGGAGGTTACAACATTATTCGTAATTCTGTAAATAATAAAGTTAAAATAATATGAAGACTAAAAAATAACCTATCTTGATTATCAACAAGGAAATTGTCACCATTGAATCTTGTATTTGTACCCATAGTTCACTCTTTTTTTTCCCCTGCAGTTTCATTTCCAAGTAACTCTTTTTAATGACATCTTATCTCCTGAAATGTGTGCTGTACAATGTTATAATTTCGCAGTTATTTCCAGTGGTATGTGTGCCTACTGTCTGTGAAATGCGTTGCGAATAGAGTTTGTAGTAAATAAATAATAAATTAAAACGTCATTCACGATGTGGTAGTTTTTCACGCATTTCACAAGTAGCACTACCCAAGCGCCATTCGCCGATCCTGACACAGTTCGAATATGTTGTAGTCTAGGTCAAAATATGAGACACGTATTTTTTTATAAGTGCCCGTACGGCTGCTGAAGTGGTGAAAACTCTCCCGAAGGAAACGCACTTGTTATCGTTCTGAGCACATGTCGTCGAAACAGTAGGAGACATAACAAAAATGTTGAAACATAATTACATAATTGCTACTCTACAATTGTGCAATCACATCTTTAAACGTTTTGATATATTTAGAAATCCTCCCTTCATCTCACAATTTATGAAACGGTAAAAAGTTTATGTGTAGTAAATCTAATAGTATAACTAACATCAAATTCAATCACATATTATAAAGTCACTTCCCGAAGTCGCAGCAGTCAGATATAAGTTGGAAGTCCCACTGTCAGTAATTTGTGTTTCCTACCTACCTATATAGTGATTTTGTTTCCTTAATCTTTCTGAAATTATTTTGGACTGTTTTCAAACACTTATTCCTCTTCTTTCCACGCCCAAAGACAGCTGCATTTGGTTTCATATTCCAAATCCATTATAATTTTTCTATTCTTACTATCTTTCACAACGTCCTCATAACTGTCTTCAAGCACCTCTTCCACTGCGTCATCCTCAGGAAATACACTTTCGTCATCACAGGTCGAAGTGCTATAATAGCCTACAAATATCGGCGTTGATGAACTCGTTAGTCAAATTCGCTAAAGGTAATGCGAATGATGTTCCTTCGTCGGTAACACTAGAGTCTATATCGTATTGCGGATGATCGAAGCTTTTGTGTGATACGTGTAATACATTATTTGGCTTCATCATGCTGAATTCAGAATAAACTTGTATACACTCAATCTGTTACACTCTGTTATATACGCTATTCGATTTCAATATGACGTTCGGTCTGCAAAATCCGACCGCCAGTTTATGGTAGCGGTGATTGCCGAATGGCAGTACCCAGTACGGGCACCTGTACGCACGCAGCTGAAGCGCACGCTTACATTAATGCATACGTATCCTACTGTCCGGCCGTCCAACACTTTCTGATCAACGTGTTTCCGCCGAGCGATTCGATGTCCGTAACCACCCCGCCGCATGACGTGTACTGAAGTAAACACGAGGCGGCCATGCACATGTGTGAGGCGGAGGTCTTGGGCAGACCGACGGCCGAGGGAGTCGTGCTCATCAAATGGCTCTGAGCACAATGAGACTTAACATCTGAGGTCATCAGTCCCCTACAACTTAGAACTACTTAAACCTAACTAACCTAAGGACATCATACACATCCATGCCCGAGGCAGGATTCGAACCTGCGACCGCAGCAGTCGCGGGGTTCCAGACTGAAGCGCCTAGAATCGCACGGCCACACCGGCCGGCTCATGCCCATCGCCGCCCCTCTCCCCCCCCCCCCCAATCCTCCCCCGCCCCCAAGTACACGGTCACACTAGGGCTCCAATATACATGTGAGCAGAATAAGTCCATATTAATGCTTCCTACATGTTCATAGTTATCGCAGCCTTTGTGATAATTCGTAGTATAGATTGGTCTTTCCCATAATACCCTCTTCTAGCGAGCTATCACAAATACAGGGTGTCACCTAACGTTACCGCTGGATATATTTCGTAAACCACATCAAATACTGACGAACCGATTCCACAGACCGAACGTGAGGAGAGGGGCTAGTGTAATTGTTTAATACAAACCAAACAAAAATGCGCGGAAGTATGTTTCTTAACACAAACCTACGTTTTTTTAAATGGAACCACGTTAGTTTTGTTAGCACATCTGAACATATAAACAAATACGTAATCAGTGCCGTTTGTTGCATTGTAAAATGTTAATTACATCCGGAGATATTGTAACCTAAAGTTGGCGCTTGAAACCTCCGACGTTCAGTTGCGTGTTGCAACAAACACGGGCCACGGTCGGCGAGCAGCATCTGCAGGGACATGTTTACGATGACGACCGTGTTTACGAGTGTGGCTGTAGTGCACTGTTGTGGTTTGGTCTAGCTGTCGCAGTGTCCGCATGTAGCGCTTGCTGCTATTGTTATTCTGCATTCGTCTCCGCACGCACACCAACTGTAGTACACCGTGTTACCAGACGTCTGTGATAGTGTAGTGTTATAGGAACTGTGACCATGGTGTATTCCAACTCTGAAAAGCCGGAGATGATACTCATCTATGGCGAGTGTCGACGAAATGCAGCTGAAGCCTGCAGGGTGTATGCAGAACGGTACCCGGACAGAGAGCATCCAACGTACCGCACATTGCAAAACATCTACCGCCAACTGTATGCAACAGGTATGGTCGTAGCACGCAAACGGGTCCGTAACAGGCCCGTCACAGGAGAAGCGGGTGCAGTTGGTGTGTTAGCTGCTGTTGCCATGAACCCACACATGAGTACACGGGACATTGCGAGAGCCGGCGGACTGAGTCAAAGTAGTGTCATGCGCATACTGCATCGTCACCGCTTTCACCCGTTTCATGTGTCGCTACATCAGCAATTACATGGTGATGACTTAAATCATCGAGTGCAATTCTGTCAATGGGCATTAATAGAGAACGCGTTGCAGTTCTACCTGTTTACCGATGAAGCGGGTTTCACAAACCACGGGGCAGTGAATCTACGGAACATGCATTACTGGTCCATGGACAATCCTCGCTGGCTCAGACAGGTAGAGCGACAGCAACCGTGGACTGTAAATGTATGGTGCGGAATCATTGGCGACTACCTCATTGGTGCTCACTTCATTGAAGGGGCCCAAACAGCTGCAACATACATCGCGTTTCTACAGAATGATCTGCCAACGTTGCTCGAAAATTTCCCACTGGAAACGCGTCGACGTATGTGGTATCAGCATGATGGCGCACCTGCACACTCCGCAATTAACACTAGGCTGACCCTTGACAGGATGTTCGACGGGCGTTTCATAGGACGTGGAGGACGCATAAATTGGCCAGCCCGTTCTCCTGATCTTACACCTCTGGACTTCTTTCTGTGGGGTACGTTAAAGGAGAATGTGTACCGTGATGTGCCTACAACCCCAGAGGATATAAAACAACGTAATGTGGCAGCCTGCGGCGACATTCCACCAGACGTACTGCGGCGTGTACGACATTCATTACGCCAGAGATTGCAATTGTGTGCAGCAAATGATGACCACCACATAGAACATCTATTGGCCTGACATGTCGGGACACACTCTATTCCACTCCGTAATTGTAAACGGAAACCACGTGTGTACGTGTAGCTCACCCCTCATGCTAATGTACATGTGCGTCAGTGAAAAAGACCAATAAAAAGGTGTTAGCATGTGGACGTAATGTGCTGTTCCAGTCTATTCTGTACCTAAGGTCCATCACCGTTCCCTTTGGATCCCTGCGTAATTCGGTGCTCTCCGATACACACGATCGAACAGCGGAGGGTGGTACTCAAGCGTCAACTTTAGATTACAATATCTCCGGATGCAATTAACATTTTACAATGCAACAAACGGCACTGATTACGTATTTGTTTATATGTTCAGATGTGCTAACAAAACTAACGGGGTTCCATTTAAAAAAACGTAGGTTTGTGTTAAAAAACATACTTCCGTGCATTTCTTTATGTTTTGTATTAACAAATTACACTAGCCCCTCTCCTCACGTTCGGTCTGTGGAATCGGTTCGTCAGTATTTGATGTGGTTTACGAAATATATCCAGCGGTAATGTTAGGTGACTCACCCTGTATATGGAATAAGGAAATTTCATGATGCTACTCCAGGCGGGTGTAAAATAAATGTACGCAACGGAAAATAATAAACACTAAAATGAAGATTTGGCCCTGTCTGACTACCCCCTGAAGCAGACCGTACGTTCTCTTAATTCTATAAATTACAATCTAAACATAAACGAATGATGAAGGCAACTAATCCTACTAAATGATAAACGTTGCTCCTGCTTATATATTTATTGTAGATTAAAAAAAAAAGCCTTTATATTACAAAGTTTACATTTCCTGAGTAAAATTACTGATCAATTGCCCAACTCTGCCCCTTATTATGACTGCGCGGTCTAATATCAATAGCCGGCCGGTGTGGCCGAGCGGTTCTAGGCACTTCTGATGATCTCAGATGTTAAGTCCTATAGTGCTCAGAGCCATTTGAACCATTTTCTAACATCAATAACGCGAAATGACTGACATTATCTACGTACCAAACACTACAAGACACTACTTTCAAAGATGATCTACGGTGGTGTGGAACCTCAGTGGAAATAAATTAAAGTGATCACAGTTGTTTAGCTTTTATAGCCCTAATAAGCCGAAGCAATTTGCGATATCACCGTATGTACTGCGTCTGGTGCGTCGAAGTGATGGTTCTCGTACTCGTCTGCAATGATGGAAGAACTCCACCCACAAATAAACTCTTTCAAGCACTAGGACGGCAGAAGGCGGTCCTCTGACTAATAATGTCTTCTCCTCTCTGTGTTCTACAGACGAGAAACGCGAACTCCCAGCCACAAGGACGGAGTTCAGATAACGTCTCAACGTAAGTATAGGCAGAGGAAGTGCTCTCAATTACTGAACGCTGCGTACGCAACGACGACTTCCAACCCGGAGGTGAAGTCCAGAATCGTAACTGTTCTAACTATCTTCTCTATTGAGAGCAATGACAGCAAGTTCGTCTGCACCATTAAAAGCTGATATCGAGCGACCGTCACACACGGGAACTGACAATGGAAGACCACGTCTCTCCAGCGCTGGCTTCCCAGAAAGGCTTAGCTCCTCACCATCGTAATTCCGAAAACGAATCATATTCCCGAAACCACGGAATATTCTCCCTCTCCACAGATTCTTCCGAACGCCGACCAACCATATTTTAGTCTATTGTCGTCCAGCGCGGAAAGTTTGCGAGGATAAATCTATACTCGTACAATGGTACGCTTCTGAGTAAAAATCCTGGGAAATAATCCAGCCTGCGTGGTTTCCGAGATGCCGCTTTCTTCGTTCCTATCACCTGCGTCCAAGATTTTCAGCGTTTGCAAGTATTATCCGGTTATCCTTCCGGCCCCTACTACAATAGCGGCTGGCCGTCACCCTATTGTGCTCCAGAGCTCAGGTGCCACGACGTCTGTCTAGCTGCTTCCTGTGTTTAAGTAGGACCAACACCTGTGCGGGCCTTCCACCCAGAGCTTGAGTTCTGCCTGCCGCTTCATCTCCACTAGCGTTCCAACCTCTACTAGTATAGGGAATCATTCATTACGCCGTTTTTATAGTAAAGACACTCCGTCACCTTTCATACAATAAGCGTTAACAATTATTTACAAGACGTACGTGACAATGTCACTCTCCTTTATATACTCATATATACGATGTACAGCCTATCACATGATACATAATTGCGTTTGTAGATCACTGCAAAGTGTGTGGATGAGTTCTTGTAAGGTGCGAAATTATAGCTACCTTACTAAATAAGGACGTACAGTTTATAACGATTCCTGCTGGAACAACCGACATAATCCAGCCTCTTAATGTTTACACATTCAGACATCGGAAGAATTTTCTGAAACAGTTCTCTGATGTAATCCTACTATAAAGCTATGATCTAAATATGCACCTGAGGAATAATACGCTGAAAATTCAACCTTTGATTCATAATCCGTTTTCATCCCCTCGATTTGTGAACATGTTTAGATATGCCTGGTTCAAGAGCGGATACATCACAGAAAAACCTGATAAGCGCGAACCTCCTATTAATTATTGCTTTAAAACTTGTAATACATGCTGTAAATTCGCAATAATATTTGCAATAATCAGATGTGCGTGGTGCACAATATGTAAGTGTACGCAGCACTTCTTTGCAGTGGATAATACAACGTCCCCTCGTTATTGCACTGACTATTATAGATAGTGCAACACAACCTAAATACTGTAAAATAACAAAGTAGATGTGAAACGTAATACGCAAAACCAAACAACCAAAGAAACGAACTGAAACAAACCACAGACAAGTAAGAGAAGGACCGTGAAAAAACAAAACGGGAATAGCCTCTCGCCGCCTCCACGTTGGTTATTCCCGGACCCGACAGAGAGCGAGAACTTATTGTTTCAATTAAACCCCTCAGGAGCCCGTCTTTTATGGTTGCACTGTGAAATTGCAAACAGCGCTATCGCCATATATGACAAGCGTCATACGGCGGACAGAGCACGCGTATAGCGGTATATAGAGGTACTTCCAACTTACAGTCGGTTCCACAAGAAAGTGTACGCCATAGTTTTAAATGTAACGTCCGCAACGACATCTCTGGTAGTCGTCTCGAACCTGTGATCAATGCGTTTTTGCACAGTGTATACATACACAGTGTGAGAATTGAATGTTTTGTTTTGTCGGTTGCAGTTTAAAATGAGTGCAAAATATTTGAAGCGTCACTTGTATTTATATTTTCATATTTGTCAAAAATGCCTTCTGAGGCCCGTTATGAAGCTGAATAAGGCAAACTGGGTGCTTCAGGAGGGTAATGATCCGAAAGATCGCAACCGTTTCTGTACAACGTGGAAAAAAGACAATGGGGTGTCCACGATGGATTGGCCTGCAAAGTCTCCGGATGGTAATCCGACAGAAAACGTTTGGACGTATATTAAGATGAAACTTAAAGGAAAGCCAATACAAACTTCGGCTAATAATAGCGAATACATTGTTCAAGAATCACCAGAGGAGGAGGTATACTTGGAATAGGCCGGATGATATGGGGAGATTTCAGTTAGATTACATCTTGGTCAGACAGAGATTCCGAAATAACATACTGGCTTGTAAGGCATATCCAGGAGCAGATATAGACTCAGATCACAATATAGTTGTGATGAAGAGTAGGCTCAAGTTCAAAACATTAGTCAGGAATAATCAATACGCCGGATGATGTGGCCGAGCGTTTCTAGGCGCTACAGTCCGGAACCGCGCGACCGCTAAGGTCGCAGGTTCGAATCCTGCCTCGGGCATGGATGCGTGTGATGTCCTTAGGTTAGTTAGGTTTAAGTAGTTCTAAGTTCTAGGGGACTGATGACCTCCGATGTTAAGTCCCATAGTGCTCAGAGCTATTTGAATAATCAATACGCAAAGAAGTAGGATACAGAAGTACTAAGGAATGACGAGATACGGTTGAAGTTCTCCAGGGCTATAGATACAGCAATAAGGAATAACTCAGTAGGCAGTAAAGTTGAAGAGGAATAGACAAATCTAAAAAGCGCCATCACGAAGTTAGAAAGAAAAACATAGGTACAAAGAAGGTAACTGCGAAGAAACAGTGGGTAACAGAAGAAACACTTCAACTGATTGATGAAAGGAGGAAGTATAAAAATGCTACAAGAAACTCAGCAATAGAGAAATACAAGTCGCCGAG
The DNA here is from genome assembly GCF_023864345.2 of Schistocerca serialis cubense. Taxonomy (NCBI): domain Eukaryota; kingdom Metazoa; phylum Arthropoda; class Insecta; order Orthoptera; family Acrididae; genus Schistocerca; species Schistocerca serialis. Next base: position 174,451,001 of record NC_064641.1, read on the forward strand.
GAATGAAATAAATAGGAAGTGCAGGGAAGCTAAGACGAAATGGCTGCAGGAAAAATGTGAAATCGAAAAAGAAATGATTGTCGGAAGGACAGACTCAGCATACAGGAAAGTCAAAACAACCTTAAGTGACATTAAAAGCAAGGGTGATAACATTAATAGTGCAACGGGAATTCCACTGTTAAATACAGAGGAGAGTGCAGACAGGTGGGAAGAATACATTGAAAGCCTCTGTGACGGGGAAGAGATATTTGTTGTCATAGAAGAAGAAATAGACGTCGATTTAGAAGAGATAGGGGATCCAGTATTACAATCAGAACTTAAAAAAGCTTTGGAGGACTTAAGATCAAATAAGGCAGAAGGGATAGATAACATCCCGTCAGAATTTCTAAAATCATTGGGGGAAGTGGCAACAAAACGACTATTCACGTACGTGTGTAGAATGTATGAGTCTGGCGACATACCATCTGACTTTATGAGAAGCATCATCCACACAATTCCGAAGACAGCAAGAGCTGAAAACTGCGAAAATTATCGCACAATCACCTTAACAGCTCATACATCCAAGTTGCTTACAAGGATAATATACAGAAGAATGGAAAAAGAAAATGGAGGATGCGCCAGATGACGATTAGTTTGGCCTTAGGAGAGGTAAAGGCACGAGAGAGGCAATTCTGACGTTGGGGTTAATAATGGAAGCTAGACTAAATAAAAATCGAGACACGTTCATAGGGTTCGTTGACCTGAAATAACCGATCGACAATGAAAATGGTGCAAGATGTTCGAAATTTTGAAAAAAGTAGGGCTAAGCTATAGGGAGAGATGGGTTGTTTACAATATGTACAACAGCGAAGAGAGAATAATAAAAGTGGACGACCAAGAACGAAGTGCTCATAGTAAAAAGGGTGTAAGACAAGGATGTAGCCTATCGCCCCTATTGTTCAATCTGTACATCGAGGAAGCAATGATGGAAATAAAAGAAAGGTTCGGGAGTGAAATTAAAATTCAAGGTGAACAGATATCAATGATATGATTCGCTGATGACATTGCTGTCCTGAGTGAAAGTGAAGAATAATTACATGATCTGCTGAAAGGAATGAACAGGCTAATGAGTACAGAGGATGGATTGAGAGTAAATCAAAGAAAGACGAATGTAATGAGAAGCAGCAGAATCCTTAACATCAGGATTTATGGTCACAAATTAGATGAAGTTAAGGAATTCAGATAACTAGGCAGTAAAATAACCAATGATGGCCGGAGCAAGGAGGACATCAAAAGCAGACTCGCAATGGCAAAAAGGGCATTCCTGGCCAAGAGAAGTCTACTAGTATCAAACATAGGTCTTAATTTAAGGAAGAAATTTCTGAGAACGTACGTCTGGACTACAGCATTGTATGGTAGTGAAACATGGATTTTGGGGAAATTGGAACAGAAGAGAATCGAAGCATTTGAGATGTGGTGCTACAGACGAATGTTGAAAATTAGGTGGACTGATAATGTAAGGAATGAGGAGATTCTGTGCAGAATGAAGTGAATATGTGGAAAATGCTGATAAGAAGAAGGGACAGGGTGATCTGTTAAGAAATGAGGGAATGACTTCCACTGTACTAGTGGAAACTGTAGAGGGCAGAAACTGTAGAGGAAGACAGAAATTGGAATAGATTCAGCAAATAACTGAGGACGTAGGTTGCAACTGCTTCTCTCAGATTAAGAGGTTGGCACAGGAGAGGAATTTATGACAGGCTGCACCAAACTAGTCAGAAGACTAACGACCCGCCAAAAAAGAAAAAAAAAGAAACAGTCTTTAACCCATGGCTTCTCCGGTGTACCTGAAGGGTACATGTATTACATGTCTCCTCCACCTCACTCTCTGCTCATTTTCTTTTCCTCGACTGTTCGTCTCTTCTCCTCCATCTCTTCCTATCCCCCCCCCCCCGCCCCCTCTCCTCCTCTCATTCTTTCTTCCTACTCCTCTCTCTGTCCATATCCTCCACTGTCCCTGTAGCTCATACCTTCATAACTGTACACTCCATTGGTGGGTATATAAATGATTAGAGTTGCATTTGTGTTGTTTGTTTCTAGAATTGTTTTAGGACTGACTGGGTATATGTAAGGGGCGTGAACAGCATCGGATGCTTAGTGATACCTGTGAAGGACACAAAGATACAACTAATCGCGAGAGGCAGTGTTATCACCACGCAGCAAAGTTTGAAGGGGTCCTTATTGTGGATCTCCATTTGGCCAGCTGGTGGAAACTAGAAGTATGGGGCCTTGTCACTTTGTGTTATCCACTTACCAAATGCTTATGCAACATTAGTTTCGGTGGCAGGGAACCTCCAATAATTTAGTAAATAGGTGTAGCACACTTGTTAGAACTCAGATTCGTGTCTAAATCCCAATAGGATCATTCTCTAAATTATTTTTGGAGTGTTACATATTGGTTCCATCAAGACACCCGCTATCAATTCCTCCTACAGTCTTCTAATATCTGATATACCGTTCTGTCTACTGGGCGACAATTATTTAACTACATGAGAAAAATACGTAGATTAGTTAAAAACTACAGCGTGCACACACGTTATTCAACATGTGAACGTCACTACATATGTTTAGATTTAGGTTATGACAAGATCAATATGCATGCCATCATTGGCGATGATGTGGCACAGATGAATAGCGAAATTCTGATTGACCCATTGAAGTGTCAGAACATCAATGTTGTCGATTACCTCCTGAATGGCTGTTTTCAACTCATCAATGGTTTTGGGGTTATTGCTGAACACCTTGACTTTAACATAGTCCTACAAAAAGGAGTCGCATATGTTCAGATCTGGAGAATATGGTGGCCAATCGAGGCTCATGTCAGTGGTCTCTGGGTACCCAGAGGCAGAATGCGGTCACCAAAGTGCTCCTCCATGACATGAAACACTCACCTACTTCTATGGGTTCGAGCTCTGTCTTGCATGAACCACATCTCAAGTCAAAATCAAGGTCACTTTGATATTGAGGATGAAATAATCTTTCAAAACCTTCACATACCCTTCGGTAGTTATCGTGCCATCAAGGAATATCATACCGACCATTGCTTGACTGCACATTGCACACCACACAGTCACTCATTGGGGGTGAAGAGACTCTTTGATCATGAAATGCGGATTCGCAGTTCCCCAAATGCGCCGATTTTGCGTATTAATGAATCTATCCAAATGAAAGTGCACATACGCATACCAGTTCCCATCAAGCTCCAAGACCAACTGTGCAGTTTGTGCATCCCTGCGCAAACCTTTCAGAAGTTATGACGATTTTATTTCATCTAGTAAAATAACTGTCACCCTGTATAACAGCCATTAGGAAACCCTGAACTTACTTCCTTTTCTTCCACTTAAAATTTCATTTATATAGTATGTTTCCTTGATCTCGTTGTTGTTTTCAGTCCAAAGACTGGTTTGATGCAGATCTCCATGCTGCTCTATCCTGTGTGCAGCCCTCTTCATCTCTGAATATCTAAAGCAATCTACATTCTTTTGAACCTGCTTGCTATATTCATCTCTTGGCCTTTTACCCCTCCCTCCAATACTAAATTGAGGATCGCTTGATGTCTCAGATTATATCAACGCATTCCTTCTTTTAGTCAACTTATTCCACAAATTTCTTTTCTTCTCAATTCTATTCAGTATGTCTTCAATGATTACATGATTTGCAAATCTAATTTTCAGCATTGTAACACCACATTTCAAAAGCTTCTATTCTCTTCTTGTCAGGAATTTATTGTCCATGTTTCACTTCCATGTAAGGATACACCCCAGACAAAAATTTTTAGATAACACTTCCTGACACTAAAATCTATATTCCATGTCAACACATTTCTCTCCTTCAGCAATGCTTTTCTTGTCATTGCCAGTCTGCATTTTATACGCTCTCACCAGTCATTTTACTACCCAAATAGCTTAACTCATGTTACTTTTACTTGTTTCCCAATGTAATCCCCACAGCATAGCCTGATTTCATTTGACTACGTTCCATTACCCTTCTTTTGCTTTCGTTGATGTTATTCTTATACCTTTCTTTCAAGACACTGTCCACTCCATTCAACTTCTCTTCGAAGGCTTTTGCTGTCTCTGGCAGAACTGCAATGTCGCCAGTCACCTCAAAGTTTTTATTTCGTCTCCCTGAACTTTAATCCATTCCCCAACTTTTTCTTTATCACTCACTGAATGTACAGAATGAATGGGGATAAGCTACAATCCTGTATCATTCCCTTCTCAGTCAGTGTATCCTTCCCTGCCACTTGACATTTAACTGTCATCCGGTTTCCGTACAAGTTGTAAATAACTTTTTGCTCCCTACATTTTACCTCTCCTACCTTTGGCATTTGAAAGAGTGCCCCTGACAAAATTTCAGAAGTTTTCTCTAAGCCTATGAATGCTACAAACATAGGTTCACATTTCTTTAACCTAAGCACTAAGAGAAGTCGTAGTGTTGCCTCATGTGTTCCTGCAATTCTCCAGAACTCAAACTTATATTTCCTAAAGTTGTTTTCTACCACTTTTTCCATTCTTTTTTAAGTAATTCTTGTCAGTATTTTGCAACCATGAGTTGTTAAAATGAGTCCCATTCTATCCACACTTGTCAGCACCTGCTTTCTTTGGAACTCAAATTATTTCATTCTTCTTGACGTCTGAGTGTATTTCTCCTGCGTCACACATCTTGCACATGAGATGATATAGTTTTGCCATGGCTAACTCCACCGATACCTATAGTTGCAAGAGAATGTCATCTGTCCTGAAGGCTTGTTTTATGTAGGTCTTTCAGTGATTTATCAGTTCCTCCTAGTAGTCATCTATGTCCTCTTCTCATTATGTGTTCTTGATGGGACTCATGAGAAAGAGACATATAGTATTATAGTTCTAATAGTGCTGAGTGTCTCCCAGCCTAGTGCAAGTTTTCCTGTCTGATTCTACTTCAAGTGGCTTGCATGTCAGTTTCGTTCATTCTTTACTGCAAAAACTCAACCCCCCTCCCCCAAATGAACCATGGACCATGCTATTGGTGGGGAGACTTGCGTGCCTCAGCGATACAGATAGCTGTACCATAGGTGCAACTACAACGGATGGTATCTGTTGAGAGGTCAGACAAACATGTGATTCCTGAAGTGGGGCAGCAGCCTTTTCAGTTGTTGCAGGGGCAACAGTCTGGATGATTGACTGATCTGGCCTTTTAACATCAACCAAAACAGCCTTGCTGAGCTTGTACTGTGAATGGCTGAAAGCAAGGGGAAACTACAGCTGTAATTTTTCCCAAGGGCATGCAGCTTTACTGTATGGTTAAATGATGAAGGCGTACTTTTGGGTAAAATATTTTGGAAGTAAAATAGATCTCCAGGGGGGACTACTCAGAAGGACATAATTACCAGGAGAAAGAAAAGTGGCGTTCTACGGATCGGAGTGTGGAATGTCAGATCCCTTAATTGGGCAGGCAGGTTAAAAAATTTAAAAAGGGAAATGGATAGGTTATAATTAAGATATAGTGGGAATTAGTGAAGTTCAGTGGCAGGAAGAACAGGACTTCTGGTCAGATGAATACAGGGCTATAAATACAAAATCAAATAGGGGTAACGCAGGAGTCGGTTTAATAATAAATAAAAAAATAAGAACACGGATAAGCTACTCTGAACAGCGTGGTGAATGCATTATTGTAGCCACAATAGACACGAAGCACATGCCTACCACAGTAGTTCTAGTTTATATGCCAACTAGCTTTGCAGATGATCAAGAGATTGAAGAAACGTATGATGCAATAAAAGAAATTATTCAGATAGTTAAGGGATATGAAAATTTAATAGTCATAGGGGACTGAAATTCGATAATAGAACAGGAAGAGAAGCAAAAGTAGTAGGTGAATGTGGATTGCGGGTAAGGAATGAAGGAGGAGGCCGTCTGGTAGAATTTTGCGCAGAGCATAACCTAACCATAGCTAACACTTGGTTTAAGAACCGTGAAAGAAGGCTGTATATGTGGAAGAGGTCTGGAGACACTGGAAGGTTTCAGACAGATTATATAATGGTAAGGCAAAGATCTAGGAACGTGGTTTCAAACTGTAAGACATTTCCAGTGGCAGATGTGAATTCTGACCATAATATATTAGTTATGAACTGTAGATTAAAACTGAAGAAACTGGAAAAAATGTGGCAATTTAAGAAGATGGGACTTGAATAAACTGGGAGAACCAGAGGTTGTAGAGAGTTTCAGACAGGGCATTAGGGAACGATTGACAAGAACAGGGAAAAATAATACAATAGAAGAAGAATGGGTAGCTTTCAGAGATGAAATAGTGAAGGCAGCAGAGGATCAAATAGGTAAAAAGACCAGGGCTCGTAGCAATATTTGAGTAACAGAAGAATATTGAATTTAATTGATGAAAGGAGAAAATATAAAAATTCAGTAAATGAAACAGGTGAAAAGGAATACAAACGTCTCAAAAATAAAATCAACAGGAAGTGCGAAATGGCCAAACAGGGGTGGGGAAAGGACAAATGCAAGGATTTAGAGGCATATCTCACTAGGGGTAAGATAGATACTGCCTACAGGAAAATTAAAGAGACCTTTGGAGGAAAGAGAATCACCTTTATGAATATCAGGAGCTCATGTGGAAAACTGGTGCTAAGCAAAGAAGGGAATGCAGAAAGGTGAAAAGAGTATATGGAGGGTCTATACAGGGGCGATGTACTTGAGGAAAATGTTGTGGAAATTGAAGAGAACATAGATGAAGATGAAATGGTGGATATGATACTGCGTGATGAGTTTGACAGAGCACTGAAAGACCCAAGTCGAAACAAGGCCCCGGGAGTAGACGACATTCCATTAGAACTATTGATAGTCTGGGGACTGCCAGTCATGACAGAATTCTACCATCTGGTGAGCAAGACGTATCAGACAGGTGAAATACCCTCAGACTTCAAGCAGAATATAATAATTCCAATCCCAAAGCAAGCAGGTATTGGCAGGTGTGAAAATTACCGAACTAGCAGTTTAAGAAGTCACAGTTCCAAAATACTAACGCGAATTCTTTCCAGATGAATGGAAAAACCGTTACATTCTGAACTCAGGGAAGATCAGTTTGGGCTTCGTAGAACTGTTGGAACATGTGAGGCAATACTGACCCTCTGACTTATCTTAGAAAGTAAGTTAACGAAAGGAAAAACCTATATTTCTATCATTTGTAGACTTAGAGAAAGCATTTGACAATGTTGACTAGAATACTCTCTTTCAAATTCTGAAGGTAGCAGGAGTCAAATACAGGGAGAGAAAGGCTATTTACAGTTTGTGCAGAAACCAGATGGCAGTTACAAGAGTCGAGGGACATGAAAGGGAAGCAGTGGTTGGGAAGGGAGTGAGGCAGCATTGTAGCTTATTCCCAATATTATTCAATATGTATATTGAGCAAGCAGCAAAGGAAACAAAAGAAAAATATTTAGTTTCACTATTTGGGGAGCAAAATAACTGATGGTGGTCAAAGTAAAGAGGATATAAAATGTAGACTGGCAATGACAAGGAAAGCGTTTCTGAAGAAGAGAAATTTGTTAACATCGAGTATAGATTTAAGTGTGGAAGTCCTTTCTGAAAGTATTTGTATGGAGTGTAGCCATGTATGGAAGTGAAATTTGGACGATAAACAGTTCAGACAAGAAGAGAAGCTTTCACAATGTGGTGCTACCGAAGAATGCTGAAGAGTAGATGGGTAGATCACATAACTAATGAGGAGGTACTGAATAGAATTGGGGAGAAGAGGGTGTGGGACAACTTGACTAAATGAAGGGATTGGTTCATAGGACACGTTCTGATGAATCGAGAGATCACCAACTTAGTACTGGAGGGAAGCGTGGAGGGTAAAAATCATAGTGGAAGAGATGAATAGCTAAGTAGATTCAGAAGGATGTAGGTTGCAGTAGTTACTCGGAGATGAAGAAGCTTGACAGGATAGAGTAGCATGGACACCTACATCAATCCAGTCTCTGGACTGAAGACCACAACAACTACTTGTTATTTGGCCACACGGGAGTAGGGTGGGATTTGGCATTCAGCCACTTGCCAAGATCACATCCTAAATATTCTGACATACTTTCACTTTTAAGCTATTGCCTTCCACTGTCACAACTTTAGTCATCAGTCACTTGTAACCTACAGTCTCAATTATTCGATGGATGTATTCCAGTCTCTATCTCTGTCCACGGTTTTTACCCTCTACAGCTACCTGTAGTACCATGGAAGTTATTCCCTGATGTCTTGCTGTCTTAACGGTTGTCATACCTTTCTGTCCCATTTTCTTGTCTGTATTTTCCATGTATTCCTATCTTCTCCAATTCTGTGCAGAACCTTCTCATTCATTATCTCATCAGTCCACCTAATTTTCAACACTCATCTGCAGCAACACATCTCAAATGCTTTGATTCTCTTGTTCAGATTTTCCCACAGTCCATGTTTCACTACCATACTGTGCTTCAGATTCACATTATAAGAAATTTCTTCATCAAATTGAGGCCTATGTTTGATAATAGGAAACTACTCTTGGCCAGGAATGCCCTTTTGCCAATGCTTGTCTGCTTTTGATGTGCTCCTTGCGCCATCCATCAAGGGTTACTTTGCTGCATAGGAAGCAGAATTTCTTAACTTCATCTACTTCTTGACCATAAGTTCTGATGTTAATTTTCCCACTGTTCTCATTTCTGCTACTTCTCATTACTTTCATTGTTCTTCGATTTACTCTCAGTCCTCAATCTGTATTCGTTACTCCGTTCATTCCATTCAACAGATCCTGTAATTCTTCTTCCCAATCTTATCATTGGTATCCTTTCATCCTATTATTCCTCTGGGCTCTTGTACATGTTGTAAATTATCCATCTCTCCCTATAGCAAACCCTTATTTTCCTCAGAATTTCGAACATCTTGCACCATTTTACACTGTCAAACACTATTTCCTGGTCAACAAATGCAGTGAACGTGTCTTGATTTTTCTTTAGTCTTGCTTTCACTATCAACCACTATGTTATAACTGCTTCTCTGATGCCTTTACCTTTCCTAAAGGGAAACTTATCATCATCTAACACATCCATTCTTCTCCATATTAATCTTGTCAACAACTTGGATATGTGAGCTGTTAAGCCGATTGTGCGATAATTCTCGCACTTACCAACTCTTGCAGTATTCAGAATTGTATGGATCATTCTCTTCTGAAAGTTGGATGGTGTATCACCAGACTCATACATTCTACACACCAACGTGAGTAGTCATTTTGTTTCCACTTTTCCTAGTGATTTTAGAAATTCTGATGGAATGTTATTTATCACTTCTGTCTCACTCGATCTTAAGTCTTCCAATTATCTTTTAAATTCTGATTCTAACACTGGACCTCCTCCCTCTTCCTTGCTGACTAATGTTTCTTCTTCAGTCACATCAAACAAGTCTTCCCCATCATAGAGGCCTTCAGTGTACTCTTTCCACCTATCTGCTTTCTCCTCTCCTTTTAACAGCGGAATTCCCGTTGCACTCTTAAAGTTACCACCCTTCCTTTTAATGTCACTGAAGGCTGTTTTGACTCTTCTAAATGCTGGGCCAGTCCTTCTCACAATTAGTTCTTTTCTGATTTCTTCATATTTTTCATGTAGCCTTAGCTTCACTGCAATTCCTATTTATTTCATTCCTCAGCAACTTGTATTCCCCCGAATACTCGCTTCATTTATCGATCAGCTGAAAGAAGGAAATACAAAAACATTCAGGGAAATTGAGGAAAACAGAAAAGCAAGTGTTACCCCATCTAATAGTGCAAGTGAGCTAATAGTCCCCAAGGGCATGTCACATCACAACAATTTCACAACAGTGTTCAAGCTCTGGAGCTGGAAGGTTCAGGGTTCGATTCTTGGAATGTGCAAGTATTTTAATTTTCATGTAATTTAATCGAAATTTCAAGACAATGTTTAATGTGGGCAATTATGCCAAGCACTCCTAGTGCTATGTAGCTGCCTGGGTTACGAAACTATAGTACTTACCACTAGAGAACTCTTCACTGCATGTCTTTGACGCCTGCATTTGGAACAAAGAACGAAAAACAAGGTGGAGACACATTTGAAAGATTCTCTCAACGTTTATGTAAAGTCACTTGCTAAGTCGGGAAGCAAGGAGGGGATCTATACTAGGAGCCACCTGCTAAGCTGGGGAGCCGCTAAGTGAAATACACCATAAATGGCAGAGTGTTGACATTAAGCACATGACAGAGGGTGCTTATAAGAGATAGCCAAGTCGGGAAGCAAGGAGGGGAAGCCAGTTCCAGTCTTAAACCAAGACTGTGGAGTACAAGAGGAACCGGATGGCAGCTGCTTCTTATATGGTACAAATTATAGTCCATGTACTAACAACTTTCGTATGGACCAGTGTGCAAATAACACCTCAAAAGGGCAACATTGTTTCGAGAAGGCATGGAACCCACATGGGGTCAGTAAGTGAACATCAGTGAAATTTCACTATGAGATTCTTGTAGAACGATACGAGCTGTAGAGTAAAAGGAAATTAGGGACTTTAGCTCCAGGAGGCGATGGTAGTATCAATATTTCTCTTTGCTGATAACACTAGCTTGGTAGTAAAGGATGTTATGTGCAAATTGAGTCTGCTTCAAATAGTGCAATTCATGACGCAATTTCATGGCTTGTAGAAAATAAACTAATGCTAAATCACATTAACTCTCAGTTTTTACAGTTTCTAACACACAATTCAACAAAACCTGACATTTTAATTTCACAGAATGGGCATATCATTAGTAAAACTGAACAGTTCGAATTTCTAGTAAATTGTCGTGGAAAGCCCATGTTCAGGATCTTGTTCAAAGACTTAATGCTTCCAATTTTAATATTCGAACAGTATCTGAAGTGAATGAGTGTTTGAAACGAAAATTAGTCCACTTTACTTATTTTCATTCGCTTATGCCGTATGGTATTATATTTTGGGGTAACTCTTCCCATTCTAAAAGGATATTTCTGGCTCAGAAATGGGCAATTCTGGCAATAATTGTGGTAAGTTCGTGAATCTCTTGTAGACCCCTGTTCATGAGTCTGGGTATTTTGACATTGGCCTCTCAATATATGTGTTCCTTACTGTCATTTCTTGTTAACAATATCATCTTATTCCCAAGAATAAGAAGCTTTCACTCAGTTAATACTCGGCAGAAATGAAACCTGCATTTGGATCGGACTTCCTTCACTTTTGTGCAGAAAGGTGTGCAGTATACTGCTGCATCCATTTTCAATAAGCTACCATTAGAAATCAAAAATCTTAGCAGTAATCCATGTGCTTCCAGATCAAAACTGAAGAGTTTCCTTATGGGTCATCCCTTTTATTCTGTCGAGGAGTTCCTTTGAAAATTAAGCTGAGTCTTGTTGTATTGTTCATTGTGTTTACTTAAAATTATGGCTTGACTTTTTTCAGGTTCATAAATATTTTATTTTCATCTGTTATTACTTTTATGTAGAAATTTCAGGTTCTGTCACGTTCCATGACCTTGGAGATTTGCTCCTCAATCTGGTCCTATGGAACTATATGTGTAAATAAAATAAAAGTAAATTACAGTTCCACTGAATAAGTAAGGAAGAGTGATCCAAATGGGAGGCAAATGGGCCGAAGTCAATCATACCACCAGATCACTATCTGCCACAAATAAGAATGGCGGACATCCATAAACATGAGGTCAGACTCAGGTTGCTTGGGGTGGGGGGAGTCATGCCTTCTGCCAGAGAGGCCTTGTCCTGGGACTACTACATCATCTTCTCCTCTTTCATAAAGAACGAAGGTCCTGGAGAGAGAGCAGTCTTCAGTGAGATCTGGAACTGAGAGACAGTGGGCAACCCTGGGGTGCACGACTGTGAGGCCCATGACCAACCTGTGGCAGCAGGGTTCTAGTCTGGGAGCCACTGGTGACCAGGGGTGAGGGGGGGGGGGGGTTGTGTCTCAGGATGGGTCCCCATCATCGTTAGATACTGAAAAGGGGAACACCTCTCCACCATGGTAGCGAAAGCAGCACCCATAGGGAAGTCACCAAAACTGAAGGGGGAGAGAGAGAGAGAGGAGAGTGGGAAAGGAGAAGGGGTGGAACTGGGATAAGGTGGGAGGGAGGGAAAAGGATGTAACAGAGGCATAGTTGGAAGTCACAGACGAAGGGTGAAGATGGTCGTATTTCTGACAGGCCTCTGTAAGGACAAATGATCAAGGGACTTATAGTCCTGGTCTTTTGCTTCTTATAAACTGGGCAGTAAGGCAAGAGTGATGGTCATGACAATTAAACAAATGGGCATCGGAACACAGAAGCTCCTTTTATAGAGTGGGTGGCCAAATTCACCATAGAGATTGTACAGCAGAAGACACACTCTAAACTCAAATGCTGGGAACACTTCATTGATGGCAGCATGAATGGATTCACATCACACCAATAAAACATAACTTCAATCTTCTCCAGGAGGGTATCCCCACTTAAAAGGCAGACTAAAGGTGGCAGCATCAATGCGATTGTTCTTGAACCTTTCTGAACGTGCCAAACAAAATGAACATCCCACTGTTCCACACTGGCCAGGAGTTCCTCATCAGTTTGAAGGATTCGGTCCCTATGAAGAATGACACCCAGAACCATATTCAAAGATTGGTGAATGGTAATGGTCACCAGGATGTCATCAAGATGCTCATGAGCACAAGGAGCCGCAGACTGCTGTGTGGCAGAAATAGTTTTGATCAACTGCATCTTACTCATAGAGTCTGTTTCGCCAGACTTCACTTCAATAGTGTCTACGAAAAACAATGGCTTGGTGGCAGCAAAACTCTCTTCTGGTGCAGACTTGGGAGTGCAGAAAAGTTTTCACCCAACCCAGTGAGCCTGGATCTGGTCCTAGGGGGTGGCCAGGGAAGGGAAGTCTGCAGGACCTTAAGAACCACCATTAAAGGATCCAGTCCCAACTAATGAGACAGCTGTGAAGGAATGACGAGTTTATTGGAGCTTAACACATTTCATACATAAAGCGTTCGCCATCATACCACCCATTCCAATCATCATAGGTTCTTCCAATGGGCGCTACCTAGTCACAGCAAGCGTTGTCTGGCATGATGGCTGTTACTAGGACTTCTGATGTTCCAGGACAACAAGCAACCAAAGGGAGCTAACAGCTAAGCTGTAAGAAGTGTGATCCCTGTGTTGTCAGGAGGCTCAGCCAAAAGGGTACACAGATTGACTACTGTGCTGTCTATATAGCATTAACAGGACAATGGTGTCTAGTAGAAGATCAAAGAGGCAGTACCGCCTCATGCTGAAGACACCAAGTAAGCTGTTTTTCCACAGTTGGCTAAGAACACTATGGAGAAAAAATTTAGAAGGAGAGATCAAACCCCAATACAAGGACCAAAAATTCCGGAACAGAAAAAGAACAGGAGGAAGAAAACTGTAAGGGATAGCAGTAACTAAGAGGATAGCTAGACCAGCATAAGCAAAGACACTGAAAGAGAGGGAGTAACAGGTAGAGGTGGATGAGGAGGAGGAGGAGGAGGAGGAGAAGGAGGAGGGGGAGGCAGAGGGGAAGGAGTGAAGACAGGGAGGGAGGGGGAGATTATATGAGGGAATTGACTGCAGCTTGGAAAGCACGAAATGGCTGCAATAGCTCAGGCCCCTGTGTGCATCAGATACAAATTAACGAAAGAGCCATGAGTCCTGCGGGGTTTGGAATCGGAAACTGAATTAATTTTGCGTAATGAATAGTGGGTAACATGACATTGATATACTGAAGAAGAACATGGACAAATGAGAAAAAATTAGATTTGCACAGGAAACTGTGGTATATGAGGTACCCTCCATCTCTACACCATATAGTGGCTTACAGAGGTTGAAGTAAAGGAAAATTATATCTTCCAACAAAACAGTAGTTCTGAGCATACCGACACTAATATTAATAAGTGGTTCCTGTAGAACATACCTAAACAGCTTAAAATAGTGTAGTTATCTGATTTAAATAAGGCGAAATTACGTGGATCATCATACTCTCCTGCATTAAAAGCAATCAAAATTCAAATTAAACAGTATAATCAAGCAGCTTCCATTAGCCTGGGGAAAAATGCCTGCAGTGGAGACACTGAAACAATCAATACCAAGCAGTGCTTATGAGTTTGTATGACACTGTGCACTTTCTACAGTGTATTTTTATCACAATTTCAGAGTTCCAGCCTAGTCTGTCTGTATGTAGCTGTTGTGGCAACAATGCATCTCCACACATCTTACATCAAATTAACTCCATGCAGAACACTTTTTTAGTTTCCATATACATTCAATACATGTGAGCACGATGATTCGACTATATGAACAATTAAAGAAATCTAAGTGTCCAAACCTGTGTCGAAAGTTTACGATTTTATTTTGTTTGTTGCAGTGTTCCAGTTTCATTATTTTAGATACTTCATTTGTAAAATAAATATGACATCTAGAACCTACAGAAAGTTGTTCTTATGCTGTGATATATTCCCAAACAAGCTCCAAAGCCAAAATATGTAAGTATTTACATTTTACACAACTGTACATGACTATATAGAGTGTCCCAGGAGGAATGGCAAATATTCATATATGTGAGTGGGACAATCAATTGATGCAAAAAATCTAGTAAACATGGGCTATGAAACACCTGTCTTAAGAGCTATGAGCCCTATTTCATGTTTGATACTGTACAACCAATATCTTACACTACATGCCCTTTACTTGCCATATTTTGAGATGTTGTAGTATGGATAAAACAAGAACAAAATAACCAGTAAACATGGGCGCTGAAGTGCGTACCTTAGGAGCTATGAGCATCTGTTGATCTTCACTACTGTTAAACACATCTGCTCTACTGAACAAATACTCGTAGCTCTTAACTTGTGCATTTTAGTGCTCATGTGACCTAGTCAACTTTGTCCATACTATCTCCTCCCAAATTCAGTAAAGCAAAGAGCTTGCACTAGAAGAGATTTGATCCTCAACATCAAAGTTGCAGAAGTGCTTATAGCTCTTAAGGTAAGCATTTTAGATCCCATGTTTACTAGATATTTTTGCTTTGAACTGTTATCTCTGTCATATCCCCGAATACTGATCATCCCTCCTGGAACACCCTGTGCAGCAAGGTAGGCAAGCAAGGGTGTAATTCCACAAGTATACTACAGTTAAAAGACTTCATCCTTAATGTAAGAATTCTGTCTCAGAATGAGTAACACACTGCCATTGCTTGCCACAGCAGAGCTACTGGATGATGCCTGCCTGCCTTGACATTTCTTCAAATGATGAAATACGTATGAGGCACATCCAGAAAGTATCTTTCCCAATTTTGTTTCCTTCAAAGTAGACTATTTAGATGGGAAAATTGCGCATGCGCAGCAGATCTATGACATGACAATCAAATGCCAACTGGAGTACCATGGCAGCAGTGCCCCGAAATGGTCTCTCTTATTCGTTCTCCCGCCACCTGCAAGGTTCAATCAGTGATGAGATTCCTTAACGCGCAAAACACAGCACCCATCAAAATTCATCATTGGCTCTGTTAGGTCTACAGGCAGAACATCATGAGCAAACAGATGGTGCATCCGTGCTGTAGGCTTTCTTTCGAAGGTCGTCAAAATGACCATGATGAAGAGCACAGTGGGCGACTGTCCCTCCTCAATGATCACCTGGTACAGTTGGAGCGGCAGCTCATGGAGGAGAATCGTCGCCTCATGATTATGGAGCTCAGCAGCCATTTTCCACAGATATCGTGATCCTTGTTGCACGCGTATTTTGAGAACAATGAAGAGCTGAAGGTGACTGTCACAAATTGGTTCCACTCACAGGTGGCAGACTTCTACAACATAGGAATACAAAAGTTGATCCCACGTTATGACAAGTGTCTCGGTTGTTTTGGTGACTACATCGAAAAACAGCTCAAACATTGCTGTTTCTGTTGTCAATAAAGTTTCTCATGTAACCATGTCATCTTTATTTTATAAAAACAGGAAAACTTATTTCCTGGACACGCCTTGTACATTATACTTTAGCATTCAAAACTAGTACCTCAGTGAAAAATATGACATCCCAGTTTTTTGGGCACATCTGTGAAATATCCCATTATATCCAATAATTCCTTTTCAATGCATTAATACACACACAAAGTATTGCATTTAGTACAGCTCTTTCCTACTGAAACCACGCAGAAGATACATATGAAATGAAAACACTTAGGTTTCCTCCAGTGCTGTCTGGCGTTGCAGGTTTACCAGACAGCATGTATGCTATTCATCTACACACATACTCCACAAGCTGTGATGGTCTATTTCTTCGTTCGTTGTCCTCAGTGTCGACGTACTGCTTTGCTATACTTACTGAAAACTGGGGGGTGGAAATCAAACACGGACTACTTTAAACGAGGTAGCTGTCAGGTGCGCATTTGCATTTCACAGTTTTTTAGTTTCACAGTTCACAACCCCCCATATCACTATTAAAACTGTGTGCCGGACCGAGACTCGAACTCGGGACCTTTGCCTTTGCGGGCAAGTGCTCTACCAACTGAGCTACCCAAGCACGACTCACGCCCCGTCCTCACAGCTTTACTTCCGCCAGTACCTCGCCTCCTACCTTCCAAACTTTACAGAAGCTCTCCTGCGAACCATGCAGAACTAATACTCCTGGAAGAAAGGATATTGCGGAGACATGGCTTAGCCACAGCCTGGGGGACGTTTCCAGAATGAGATTTTCACTCTGCAGTGGAGTGTGCGCTGATATGAAACTTCCTGGCAGATTAAAACTGTGTGCCCGACCGAGACTCGAACTCGGGACCTTTGCCTTTTGCGGGCAAGTGCTCTACCATCTGAGCACCGGGTGTGAGTCGTGCTTCAGTAGCTCAGATGGTAGAGCACTTGCCCGCGAAAGGCAAAGGTCCCGAGTTCGAGTCTCGGTCGGGCACACAGTTTTAATCTGCCAGGAAGTTTCATATCAGCGCACACTCCGCTGCAGAGTGAAAATCTCATTCTGCAGTCATTATTGTTTAACTTTCGATTACCCTCATTAATAGTTGGAAGGCGAGCAGTAGAAACCTAACCACACAGTTCTTGAAGAATGACAAGGTACATATTGAACAGACACTGTCATTGTATTAACACACGGCCTAATTGTTTTACACTTATTTCATGGATGCATTGTTGTTGATCTAACCAATACAGGTTCCTCATCTGAAACTCAGCCGTGGACTGACTGTGTCAGGATCAAAAATCGGTCCTTATATATCCTCACAACAATAGGTGCCAAAACTAAATATTGTTCATAGTTCCATTTACAGAAATTACAATTAAAACTTAGCTCATTAAATTAACTGAATACATCGAAAAATTGGTTCTTTTTACAGTTTCTTCTATTACAAGAGTTAGGCCAAATCATTTGTTTACATCATGAAATTAACAAATGATATTACACAAACAATACTTTTGACAAAACTGTTAATTACTTTGGAATTAATTAAGTGCTGGTTTTGTTAACATGTTTTCAAATAGAGCCAAATAAATAATTTAAGGATACTATTGTTTGTTCCTCCAAATGTTTATAATTAGTACAGATTTTATATTTGTTTATACACCAACAACAGAATTTAAGTTACGAAACAATCACTGATTTCACCGTATAATGAAATAGGAATAGTCAAAATAAATTAGGGAACCAATTACATACATAAAACTAAGCACAAAATTAGATCTTGTGTTATATTCTCTAAAACTGAGGGCCAGCCTTTCCCTTTCATGAAAATGCAAATTACACTCACATATGTTAATGATAATTACATAAAAGTGAAAAAACAGATTTAAGGGGGCAGATTGCAAAACGAGAGGGGAAGTAAAAATATCCTAGGTTGCTTCATCGCAAAGCGACCATACAGTGCATGGGAGAAGGTACTCTGCACTACTGCTACTACTACTACTACTACTACTACTACTAGTCATTTACTTTCTTGTTCCACTCTCAAATACAGTGAGGGTAAAATGGCTATATGCCTTTGTATGAGTCCTAATTTCTCCTATCTTTGTGGTCCTTATGCAAAATGTACGTTTGTAGCAGTAGACTCGTTCTGCAGTTAACTTTAAATGCCTATTCTCTCAATATTCTGAATAGTGTTCCTCAAAAAGAATGTTGCCTTCTCTCCACAGATCAGTATTTGAGTTCCCAAAGAATCTTTGTAACACTTGTGTGCTGTTCGAACTTAATGGTAACGAATCTAGCAGCCTGCTTCTGAATTGCTTCGATGTCTTCCTTAAGTCTGACCTGGTGCAGATCCCAAACACTCTAGCTGCACTCAAGAAAGGATCATACTAGTGCCCTGTATGTGGTCTCCTTCACAGATGAACCACACTTTCCTAAAATTCTCTCAAAAAACCAGACTGATCCATCCGTCTTGCCAACTATAATCTTTACATGCTCATTTCATTTCATACTGCTTTGCAGTGTTGCGCCTAGATGTTTAATTGATGTGACAGTAATCTAATATTATGGGTTTGTTTTTCCTACTCAACTGCAATTTTCTACATTTAGAGTTAGCTGCCGTTCATCACACCAACTATAAATATTGTCAAAGTCATCTTGCATCCTTGTGCAGCCACTCAATGAGGACACCCTCCCACCACCACAGCAAACAGCCGCAGACTCCTATCCACCAGATCATCTGTGTATACAGAAAATAACAGCTGTCATGTCATACATCTCTGGGGGACTCCTGACAATATTTCTTGTCTGTAATGGACACTAGGCACCGTAGACAAAATATCTGGTTCTAAAACTTAACACATTCCGGCCGTTGCCCTTAGAAATTAAAGATGTGACGTGATTTTCCTAACAGTCAGTGCTCAAAGAATTTTCGAGTGCAGCTTTCCTGAATGTTGCTTCATGAGGCATTATTTCCAAGCAGTGATAGCTGGTAGTCACTTGTTCATTTGTATAGTATTTTGTAGAGCCGCTAAATGGATCTTCCTGCTTCCACAAACTGCTATGTGACATGCAAAACATATCACAGGCATAATCAGTATTTGCACATTTGTTGTTGTGGTGTGCTTCCATGACTGTCTAGACTGCGAATGTTTGTCATACAATATGGGACAGTTTGACAGTGAAAAGTTCGGAGGCCGGTTGAAGAATCTGGTTCCGAATCATGATGATTATGTTTTTGTAATCTATGACAGTATATGTGAAACACATGGTAATCTGCCCCCCATGAACCATGGACCTTGCCGTTGGTGGGGAGGCTTGCGTGCCTCAGCGATACAGATAGCCATACCATAGGTGCAACCACAACGGAGGGGTATCTGTTGAGAGGCCAGACAAACGTGTGGTTCCTGAAGAGGGGCAGCAGCCTTTTCAGTAGTTGCAAGGGCAACAGTCTGGATGATTGACTGATCTGGCCTTGTAACAATAACCAAAACAGCCTTGCTGTGCTGGTACTGCGAACGGCTGAAAGCAAGGGGAAACTACAGCCATAATTTTTCCCGAGGGCATGCAGCTTTACTGTATGATTAAATGATGATGGCGTCCTCTTGGGTAAAATATTCCGGAGGTAAAATAGTCCCCCATTCGGATCTCCGGGCGGGGACTACTCAAGAGGATGTCGTTATCAGGAGAAAGAAAACTGGCGTTCTACGGATCGGAGCGTGGAATGTCAGATCCCTTAATCGGGCAGGTAGGTTAGAAAATTTAAAAACGAAAATGGAGAGGTTAAAGTTAGATATAGTGGCAATTAGTGAAGTTCCGTGGCAGGAGGAACAAGACTTCTGGTCAGGTGACTACAGGGTTATAAACACCAAATCAAATAGGGGTAATGCAGGAGTAGGTTTAATAATGAATATGAAAATAGGAATGTGGGTAAGCTACTACAAACAGCATAGTGAACGCATTATTGTGGCCAAGATAGATACGAAGCCCACACGTACTACAGTAGTACAAGTTTATATGCCAACTAGCTCTGCAGATGATGAAGAAATTGAAGAAATGTATGATGAAATAAAAGAAATAATTCAGGTAGTGAAGGGAGACGAAAATTTAATAGTCATGGGTGACTGGAATTCGAGTGTAGGAAAAGGGAGAGAAGGAAACGTAGAAGGTGAATATGGATTGGGGTAGAGAAATGAAAGAGGAAGCCGCCTGGTAGAATTTTGCACAGAGCACAACATAATCATAGCTAACACTTGGTTTAAGAATCATGAAAGAAGGTTGTATACATGGAAGAACCCTGGAGATACTAAAAGGTATCAGATAGATTAAATAATGGTAAGACAGAGATTTAGGAACCAGGTTTTAAATTGTAAGACATTTCCAGGGGCAGATGTGGACTCTGACCACAATCTATTGGTTATGACCTGTAGATTAAAACTGAAGAAACTGCAAAAAGGTGGGAATTTAAGGAGATGGGGCCTGGATAAACTGAAAGAACCAGAGGTTGTACAGAGTTTCGGGGAGAGCATAAGGGAACAATTGACAGGAATGGGGGAAAGAAATACAGTAGAAGAAGAATGGGTGGCTCTGAGGGATGAAGTAGTGAAGGCAACAGAGGATCAAGTAGGTAAAAAGACGAGGGCTAGTAGAAATCCTTGGGTAACAGAAGAAATATTGAATTTAATTAATGAAAGGAGAAATTATAAAAATGCAGTAAATGAAACAGGTGAAAAGGAATACAAACGTCTCAAAAATGATATCGACAGGAAGTGCAAAATGGCTAAGCAGGGATGGCTAGAGGACAAATGTAAGGATGTAGAGGCTTATCTCACTAGGGGTAAGATAGATACTGCCTACAGGAAAATTAAAGAGACCGTTGGAGATAAGAGAACCATTTGTATGAATATCAAGAGCTCTAATGGAAACCCAGTTCTAAGCAAAGAAGGGAAAGCAGAAAGGTGGAAGGAGTTTATAGAGGGTCTATACAAGGGCGATGTACTTGAGGACAATATTATGGAAATGGAAGAGGATGTACATGAAGATGAAATGGGAGATACGATACTGCGTGAAGAGTTTGACAGAGCACTGAAAGACCTGAGTCGAAACAAGGCCCCGGGAGTAGACAACATTCCATTGGAACTACTGACGGCCTTGGGAGAGCCAGTTCTGACAAAACTCTACCATCTGGTGAGCAAGATGTATGAAACAGGTGAAATACCCTCAGACTTCAAGAAGAATATAATAATTCCAATCCCAAAGAAAGCAGGTGTTGACAGATGTGAAAATAACCGAACAATCAGTTTAATAAGTCACAGCTGCAAAATACTAACGCGAATCATTTACAGACGAATGGAAAAACTAGTAGAAGCCGACCTCGGGGAAGATCAGTTTGGATTCCGTAGAAACACTGGAACACGTGAGGCAATACTGACCTTACGACTTATCTTAGAAGAAAGATTAAGGAAAGGCAAACCTACATTTTTAGCAGTTGTAGACTTAGAGAAAGCTTTTGACAAAGTTGACTGGAATACTCTCTTTCAAATTCTAAAGGTGGCAGGGGTAAAATACAGGGAGCGAAAGGCTATTTACAATTTGTACAGAAACCAGATGGCAGTTATCAGAGTCGAGGGACATGAAAGGGAAGCAGTGGTTGGGAAGGGGGTAAGACAAGGTTGTAGCCTCTCCCCGATGTTATTCAATCTGTATATTGAGCAAGCAGTAAAGGAAACAAAAGAACAATTCGGAGTAGGTATTAAAATCCATGGAGAAGAAATAAAAACTTTGAGGTTCGCCGATGACATTGTAATTCTGTCAGAGACAGCAAAGGACTTGGAAGAGCAGTTGAATGGAATGGACACTGTCTTGAAAGGAGGATATAACATGAACATCAACAAAAGCAAAACGAGGATAATGGAATGTAGTCGAATTAAATCGGGTGATGCTGAGGGAATTAGATTAGGAAATGAGACACTTAAAGTAGTAAAGGAGTTTTGCTATTTGGGGAGCAAAATAACTGATGATGGTCGAAGTAGAGAGGATATAAAATGTAGACTGGCAATGGCAAGGAAAGCGTTTCTGAAGAAGAGAAATTTGTTAACATCGAGTATAGATTTAAGTGTCAGGAAGTCATTTCTGAAAGTATTTGTATGGAGTGTAGCCATGTATGGAAGTGAAACATAGACGATAACTAGGTTGGACAAGAAGAGAATAGAAGCTTTCGAAATGTGGTGTTGCAGAAGAATGCTGAAGATTAGATGGGCAGATCACATAACTAATGAGGAAGTATTGAATAGGTTTGGGGAGAAGAGAAGTTTGTGGCACAACTTGACCAGAAGAAGGGATCGGTTGGTAGGACATGTTCTGAGGCATCAAGGGATCACCAATTTAGTATTGGAGGGCAGCGTGGAGGGTAAAAATCGTAGAGGGAGACCAAGAGATGAATACACTAAGCAGATTCGGAAGGATGTAGGTTGCAGTAGGTACTGGGAGATGAAGAGGCTTGCACAGGATAGAGTAGCATGGAGTGCTGCATCAAACCAGTCTCAGGACTGAAGACCACAACAACAACACGGTAATCTGCTTGAATCTTTCATCTCATAAGCAGGGGCCACACTGAGAAGAGGAAGAAAAAGTTATGACATGTTGAAGACCGCAGCAGTCGCTATGGGCTGAATGGAATCTGTTAAGAAGTCTTCAAGCCACTCACATACCTGGAAACCTATTCCGTATGAGTTAAAAGAGTGCAGTGGGGCATGGTATCAAATGCTTTGCGAAAGTCTAGGAATATGGAATCTGCCTACTGCCCTACATCCACAGTTCACAGGATATTATAAGAGGAAAGGGCAAGATGAGTTTCACATGAGCAATGTTTTCTAAATCCTTGCTGTTTCATGCTCATAAGCTTTTCTGTCTGAAGGAAATTTATTATATTCGAACTCACAATATGTTCTCGAATTCTACAGCACACTGATAAGAATGTTTGTCTGTAATTCTGAAGACAGCAAGAACTGACAAGAGTGAGAATTATCACACAATCAGCTCATGCATCCAAGTTGTTTACAAGAATAATATGCAGAAGTATGGAAAAGAAAATTGAGGATGCACTAGATGATGACCAGTTTGGCTTTAGGAAAAGTGGAAGCACGAAAGAGGCAATTCTGACGTTGCGGTTAATACTGGAAGCTAGACTAAAGAAAAATCGAGACACGTGCATAGGATTTGTTGACCTGGAAAAAGCATTCAACAATGAAAATGGTGCAAGATGTTAGAAACTTTGAAAAATTAGGGCTAAGCTATAGGGAGAGATGGGTCATACGTAGTATGTACAACAGCGAAGAGAGAATAATAAGAGTGGAAGACCAAGAATGAAGTGCTTATCTTAAAAAGGGTGTAAGACAAGGATGCAACCTTTCGCCCCTACTGTTCAATCTGTACATTGAGGAAGCAATGATGGAAATAAAAGAAAGGTTCATGATTGGAATTAAAATTCAAAGTGAAAGGATATCAGTGATATGACTCGCTGATGACATTACTATCCTGAGTGAAAGTGAAGAAGAATTACATGATCTGCTGAATGGAATGAACAGTCTAATGAGTACACAGTATCGATTGAGAGTAAACCGAAGAAAGATGAAGGTAATGATGAGTAACAGAAATGAGAATAGCGAGAAACTTAACATCAGGATTGATGGCCACGAAGTAGATGAAGTTATGGAATTCTACTACCTAGACAGTAAAATAACCAGTGACAGACAATGCAAGGACATCAAAAGCAGACTAGCTACGGCCAAAAGAAGTCTACTAAAATCAAATATCAGCCGTAATTTGAGGAAGAAATTTCTGAGAATGCCCGTCCGGAATACAGCATTGTATAGTAGCGAAACATGGACTGTGAGAAAACCAGAACAGAAGAGAATCGAAGTATTTGAGATGTGGTACTACAGACAAATGTTGAAAATTAGGTGGATTGATAAGGTAATGAATGAGGAGGTTCTATGCAGAATGGGAGAGGAAAGGAATATGTGGAAAACACTGATAAGGAGAAGGGACAGGATCATAGGACATTTGTTAAGACATGAAGGTGTCAGTTCAATGGTACTAGAGGGAGCTGTAGAGGGCAAAAATTATAGAGGAAGACAGATATTGGAATACATTCGGCAAATAATTGAGGACGTAGGTTGCAAGTGCTTCTCTGAGATGAATAGGTTAGCACAGGAGAGGAATTCGTGGTGGGCCGCATTAGACCACTCAAAAGAATGATTAAAAAAAAAAAAAAAAAAAAAGGAAGAAAAGAATCACCTGCGAATTTTTCCCCATTTCTTGGGATTTTGCACAAGGCAAGAGATTGACGACGAATACAATCTAAGTAAGGGAGCAATGCCATAGAGCTCTCTTTGTGAAACCCATCTGATATTCCAATTCCATCTGGACCAGGTAATTTATTTGATTTCAACTCTTTCAGGTGTTTCTCTACACCAGGGATGTCTATCACTACGTCCTCTTTAGGGGACACTGGGCAATTGTCGAATGATAGTAAGTTTGACAACTCTCCTACATGAACAATTTCGAAAGGCAACATTTAAAACTTAAACTTTCCTTTTGTTATCTTGTAATGTCACACCAGCCTGGACAATGAGTGACTGGATAAAAGCCTTGGATCTGCTTAGTAGTTTTACGTAGGATCACAATTTTCTCAGGTTTTTGGCACTGTTATTTGATGAGGTGTTAAGGTGGTGGTAGTTGTATGCTCCGCTCATCAATCTTTTTACAGATGCACAAATTTCTACAGACCTTAGCCTGCCATCATTTCTGTGTTCTCTTTTGCACTGAGAAAGCAACAGCCTTTGCTTAATCAGCGTTTTCAGAATTTCACTGTTAAACCAAGGTGGGTGTTTTCCATCCTTAATACTCGGTACATACTTCTTCACAGCACGCATTACTATCGATTTAAGGGAAGTAGTATGTGTCAAAAACAGATTTTATTTAATTTTTGCCTTAAAAAATTCTCTGTAGCTTTTTAAATAAAAAAGTTTACTTCGAGGAAATTGTACTGAAGAAAGCCCCAAGATTAGAGGAATTTAACAGTGTATGCACACGCAACAATACCCCCACTACACATACAGCTCTGTTAAAAAAGAATTTTGTTCTCTCTTGTTTATTTTTGTCACTTTATAGTCTTCAATGTCATAGTGACACGTGATTATTGGAGAAGTAATTACATAGTAATTACCCATATAAGAGTTTTAAAAGCTGCATGGATACCAAAAAATATTCTGGTAGGACAAAATACCTAAAAAATACGTGTCCTGGATGTTCTGATACATTTCAGGGGTGGTGCAGTGTCAAGGTTTATGGTTATGGAATTGATGGGACTGCCTGGTCATTGGCAACAGGAGATTCTTCATTTTAGAGAAATCAGTGTTGGAATGCACCAATGAAGCAAGTATAAGGAGTAGTCTGAAAAAGAGATGGGAGTAGAACAACACCAAAAACAATATGGAAATGGACCTGGGATGCATTAATGTTATGCAAGTAGGTAGAGAAACAATGTGTAACTTTAACTAGAATTTCCTGCAAGTTCATGTTTTTGATGTTCTGGTTCACTTTGGTCATAAACTATAAAAGTTAGAGGGCTGACATTTTTTATACTTTCTTAAAACATACTTCACTAGAAAGTAGACTATTCTTATGACTTAAATTTGAAAATTAAAGACTTTTTTGAAGAAAAACTATGAAATAACTACTGAAATTTTTGAAATTCACTGTTTAATGTTTTTAAAAACGATAATTTAAGACAGCGACAGTCTGCTTTAAACATAAGTGTGTCAAGAACTTTCAGCAAAAAAATAAATAAATAAAAGAAATAAATCTTCTACTTTCTTATTTCGAGATGTGTACCTATGTTGTACATAAATAATTAAAATGCATTGTTTTACTTGCAACACAAAATATAATTCAGGAGAGAGAGAGAGAGGGGGGGGGGGGGGGGAGGCAGAGAGAGAGAGAGACCAAAAGCTGGGGTTCATATATCAAATTGTTCCCAAAAGATCTGTTGAAAGATGGCAAGCATTGCATAGGCTTACCACTCTTATTCTTTGAGCTACATTTATTTGAAAACCGTGAAATTTTTCAAGATTCCCCACCATGTTCACTAACTAGTCCCCTTAAGCATTGCCCATAATTTCTCTATGTCCATCATACTGCAACTAAATGTTATCTAACAAGGGAAGGTCACAATACGTTATGCTAATAGAGCAACAAAATATACATACAGCATAAAATAGTTCTAAGGACCATTACAACAGGAGGGAATAGTAGTCAAATATGCCATGAGAATACTGTAAGTATGAATGATTTATTAGACAAAAGGATTATTTGAGACAAATAATCAATAATGTGACCTGAAACATACAACAGTGTCTACTATTCGACTGCCCCATAAGAGACAAAAATATGCAAGTCAGCAATACAATAAGAGCATGTTCAATGAGTTGACAGTGTGTACATTTGATGAAAGCAAACTGGTCACAGTTCTCATGGAAATTTTCTTCCGTTAATCCTTCTTCAAACCAGTACTCCAAGGGTGTCTGAAATGCATCAGGAAAGTCTTTGGTGTAGCTGCCTTGAAAAAATGCAAATCTGATGAGTTGGAGAAGCGTGCCAATGAGAACTGGAAATATACAAACAAACGAAAGTGTAGGAAGTGTTCTCTATGCCATATGTTAATGTCGCTGTGATAAACTGAAAAATTTGTTTTGTACAGGCAGAAGAAAATGTCAGCAGGTTGCACAATACCTAAGCACTTCATTGTAATCAGTTTCTTAATGAATTCAATGCCTTCTGAAACAGTAGAGTTGTGTAGCTCGTGATTTCTATTGGCTCTCCAGGAGTCAACCAAAAGAATATCTTTCTTTTTTTTCTTGTATACCGAGGTCCTAAAATTGTATAGGACCTCTTTTTACCCAGCACAGTGCAGCAGTTCAATGTGACATTGACTCAAGTCGTTGGAACCTCCTGCAGAAATATTGAGCCACACTGCCATCTATAAAGGCAAAAGTGTTAATGGTTATGTCCCATAAATGTTTGATAGGATTGATAACAAAGCAGCAAAATCATTCACTCTAATTGTCCAGAATGTTCTTCAAACCAATCGTGAACAATTGTGCACCACTGACATGGTGTACTGCCATCCATAAAAATTCCATTGTTGTTCGGGAATACAAAGCCCTTGAATGGCTGCGTATGGTCTATTCCAGTCAATGATCATTTCAGTTGGACCAGAGCACAGAGTCCATTCCATATAAACACAGGCCACACCATAATGGAGCCAACACCAGCTCACATAATGCCTTATAGGCAGTTTGGGTCCATGGCTTAGGTGTGGTCTGCGCCACACACTAACACTACCATCAACTCTTATGAATTGAAATCGGACTCATCTGACCAGGCCACAGGTTTAAAGTCATCTAGCATCAAACTGATACAATCACGAGCCCAGGAGAGGCACTGCAAGTTATGTGCTGTTAGTAAAAGCACCCTCATTGGTCTGCTGCTGCCATAGCCCATGAAGGCCAAATTTAGGCACATTGTGCTAACGGATATGTTCATCATACTACCCACATGGGTTTCTGCAGTTATTTCATGCAGTGTTGCTTGGTCTGTTAGCACTAACAAATCTACGCAAAAGCTGCTGCTTTCGGTCATTAAGGAAAGGCCATTGGCCATTGTGTTGTCTGTGGTGACAGATAATGCCTGAAATTTGGTAGTCTCATCACACTTTGACACTGTGGATTTCAGATATTGAATTCCCTACATTTCCAAAATGGAAAGTTCTATGCGTCTAGCTCTAACTACCATTCCAGGTTCAAAGTCCATCAGTTCCTGTCGTGAGGCCATAACCATGTTGGAAACATTTTCACATGACTCACCTGAGTACAAATGACAGCCCCACCAATGCACTACCCTTTTAATACCTCATGTGCACGATTCTATCACCATCTGTATATGTGCATATCTCTTGGTGGACTCCTATACAAGGACACACAAATGGGGTAGCAATGTACCATCCATTACAATTATACGCATTATCATGTAAGAGGGGCTGCTGCTGTGGATGCAACTGCACCAAAGACGTTTTTGTTTCCCTTGAATGTAAGAGTCCCTCCAGATCGTAGCTATCAAACTTGATTGGATGGATTAATTAATTGATCTGGTGTCATATTTTTCCTCAGTGAGATACCTTATTTACCTCACAAATTAATAATCCTTTCGTTGAATATCAGCAATCCTGCAACAGACTGCTTGCTAACTTTGTGGGTTATTTTGCAACGATCTTTTTCTTATATTTACATTTCTTTATCCACGAGTTGGAAGCTTTGAACTGCAGTGAACTGGGAGGATCAGTTCTCATCTACATTTTCAGTGTCCAAAGTCTCAATATACGGTCATGATTTTCGAAATTTCCCATCTCTTTGTTGTAAAACGACAACATAATTCATGCTTTATCATATCCTGCAGAATTTTTGGGTTTGACATATGATGATGTTTCAGCCTGTTTCCAGAGCATGATTTTTTTACTTTCGTTTTATGTGCAAAACTGTTGTAATTTCACATGCAGTATCATATCAACTGCTAATCCAGGATGATACAGAAGGGGAATTAACATTCCCATCTTTTTCCTAAGGTTGTTTTGTCCATATCTTGAACAAATCAATCACACATCTTCCCTGGAAACTTCGTTTGTTTTCTTGGAGGTGATATATGTTAAGATCAAACACAACTTCCCTGAAATCCGCCTTTGCTGACATAGCTACATCCTCTTCTGCCATGATACTGTTATTTCCTCCACTTTTTATCTCTTTATCTATTAGAAGTGTAGTAACCTGTGGTATTACAGCATTCTCTTCTGAGAAATGTTGCTTTATTTGGTGTTACATAACACACTCTTCTATAGGTACATTATCTGCCATATCAAAGTGCCCAAGCAACAGTTTCACTATTACTGCTTGTTTCACTGTCCAGGATGAAAAACTAACACTGTAAACACACTTCCACACCATGAAGATAATCTTATCTACTCTAAGATAAAACACAAACTCATCTGACATATTGTGACTACTGTACTGTTTGTGGAGATATAAGTAAATGGCGAGCTTTGGTGGAGAGGGGAAACCTATTACCACCCCCTCCCCCCCTTCCTTATTTCCCTGTCAATACCACTGCAGCATAGCAGCTAAAACTTCACAGAGAGGTTTTCTAATCAGTGAAAAAATGAAAATAGTTTTGTTCTATTCTCTGCGACAGTTACCATGACCTTCCCTTGTAAGTGGGATGCTAACAACTGCTTATCTGCTCTTTCAATCAGAAATACTCTCCTAGCCTTCTTAATTTATTAACTTTAGTAACCATAGTCACTATGACATCATGGTCCTTAATCCCGGACTCTGAATGGGTACAGTACCGCCCGACATTGAAAATAGGTACAACATACTTCATTATTCTTGTCAGAAAAACATATTCTTTGTAAAAATAACTCAATTTCAATTAATACAGCGAAGCCGGATACCAGTGTGGGAAAAAATGACAGTTTATTTAATTGATCACATGTGCACTCCCACAAAATAAATCCCTACATCCAGCTTGGTAAGATCTGTGAAATGAATGAATGTATGGTCGTCTGCTAACCGCAGATAGTGAATGTGAATATATGATCATCTTTGAGACGATCCTTTGGCCACCTTTGGTGGGACCAAAGAGATGAAATTTACCTGCACTTTGAGCGCCTGAAATGTGGCTGAGCAATACGGTAGCAAGGTGCTCCCCCACTTCGGCAGAGGTGCGAGAGGACCTGAAGATCGGCCATGTTTCGGCACTCTGCCACTGGATCTTGTGCTGTTAAGACCTGTCTTAGGTGTGCTCCATAAAGACAAAAGAGTGGAGACATGGTATGCATGTGGAATATTTAAGAGTACTTTGAAATAATAATTTATCTATTTCAGGAACTTTTGTGGGGAGAATTAAATGTCAGGCAGGTAATATTAATGGGATCATAGTAATCTTCGGAAGTGACCAACGGTCACAATGAAACCACGTGTAGCAATAAGTTGAAGTACTTCCGTGTGCTTAAGTTAAGCTGAATTACTAGCATGTGTACTATAAGTTGAAATATTTAAGAAATGGCGTGTGCAGGACTTGAAATTAGAGACGAGTACTTCCACGTGTTGAGTACTGTGTGAGTCTCAATCTGTGTATGAGACAAAGGATAAAGAGAAGTACTCGTCCATGGTATCAGTTGTGGACTCATGTGTGTGATGAATATGTTCTTAATATTACTTTGCGTGATATGTTTCCGTGTGATGCTTGATTCGAACTATAATACTCTGAGAGAGAAGCAAGGTGAGTCAGCCGTCTATCCAGCAACGCCACTTGGCTTGCATTGCACAGGAAGATGTGCATATCTCCAGAGTTCATAGTAGGAAAGTAGAATTACGAAGTGGGGCAGTGTCATGTGAAGCTGGGATAAATATTAATTGAAGTGGGAAAGCTGAAACTGATAATGTTGTGACTATTCCCTGTGTTGTATTTCATGTTGTAGTGTGGTGTATGTCATGTAATTTAAGTATGTGTGGTTTGCATAGGAGAGTAGCAAGGTAGTTTCAGAGGTAGTGGGTTATGCGTGTACCTTTTGTACCGCTCGGTCTGGAGGAAAGTTTCGTGATGATGGTTGTGAGAGTCGAAGTGTGAGATATAGCAAAAGATCCACCATCCTATCCAGGAAGTGCACTGTAGCGTTAAATAATTACGAGACCATAAGGTAGAGAATCACCAATGTAAAGCCATGCCCACTGGGCGGAATTTCTCATGTGTTATTGTTGTACGTTATAGAATTTGTGTGTTTAGGTTATAGAATTTATCGGAATAAGTAAGATAGTGAAAAGAAAAAGATTGGTGGCCCTTTCCTTCGAATTGTATGTTGTCATGATATCCAGAATTTATAATGTGTGCGCCACTCATATTCAGTGCGATGGCCACATGTTGATAAAAGCCGTTAAATAAAAAAAAGAAAATGTGGTATTGCCAGTGCGTAGTGAACAGTCAGAGTTCTGTAAATTACTGATAGATGTGCATTTCTGTTGCGTATTATTAATATAGGAGGATAATTTGTAACTTAATTGTAAGTACGAGAGTTCATGTTACTCGATAAATAAGAATGAATCCACTCGCTTGGCAGACCACTCATCTTGCAGGCCTGACTGCTTGATGCCACAGTATGAGCAAGGCATGTGGGTGCCTCTCATAATTTCGACCCTGCCAGGATATTGTGCCAGGATATTTTGCTGTTAGGGTTTGCTGTTAAGATTTTTTTATTTGATGGAATATATTGTGATAGCGCTGAGAAGTAAAATTTTTTTTGTTTGCAATTTCTTTCTGGATTGGTGAGGATCTTTTATTTTTTTATGTAATTAATTGCTATAGCGTCCAAGCCTGGAAGATCATTGCATAACTTTTTGCGTAATGTCCGTAGTAACTAGGTCACAGTCGAAAAGTGTAGTCACCATGGAGAATAGTGATTCTGGGGTGAACGTAGCAGTGCAGCAGGAAGTAGGTGTCGACCTTGGGTTAATGAGCGAGAACGGCGATCACTCGGAAGAGGCTGAATTGTTCAGCGGACTGCTGCTAGGTGATCCTTTATGCAGCGGGCTTTGTACACAACAGGGGGCTTTTCCCGACAACGCGGGCGAGCCGGGACTAGGTCAGGTATGCAGTGAAAGTGAAGCTACCCTTGGCGAAGCTACACTTTCTCAGGCGAATGAGGTGAGCGCACCGAAAGTAGCAAATGACAATGTGCTATTGCAGTTTTTACAAAGGATGGATAGAGATAATAAGGAAGGATTGGAAGCGATGAATAGAGATAATAAGAAAAGATTGGAAGCGATGAATAGAGATAATAAGGAAAGATTGGAGGCAAATAAGGAAAGATTGGAAGCGATGGATAGAGATAATAAGGAGAGCGATAGGGAGACTAAGGAAAGATTGGAAGCAATAAGGAAAGATTGGAGGCAATGGATAAGGGAAATAAAGAGGGAATAAGGAAGCTACACACAGTTATCGATGAGCGTCTGTCCGCAGTTAATAATCGGTTAGATGAGGGGGAGAAGAATCTGGATGCGTTGAAGCAAGTATGTGATGCCGTGAAAGAAAAGGCCAATAATTTGGAGGTACGAATAAGTGCAATAGAGAGCGATATTACAGAACGTAGGGACGTGTTGCCGGATGAGCGAATCAAAGAGATAGTGGTGGACTTACTTGCAGATAAACAAGGGGCTTTAGACAGCGTGGAAGCTCAAGTCACCCGGCAGGAAGTGGCGCTAAATAAACACAGGGATGAAGTTGCGGAGGTAGTGGTCAGAATGAATACGATTAGCGCAGATGTAGAAAAGATCAGTATAAGAGGCGAAACAGGCTCTGACAGTACGCAGCGAGAGGTTTATGCCGACCAGGAGGAGATACAATCACTATTACAGTTTAAAGAGGCACAATTAGAAACAAATAGGAAACATAAGGAAGAACTAGCACAGTTGCAATTAGTGTGCAGAAGCGAAGGTGAAACACCACCAGGTAGACTGCAGAGGGAGACTGAGATAAATCCAAAAAACGAAAATAGGCAGAAAGAGGAAGACGAACACAGAGAGTTAGAAGAACGGTTGTGTCGGATAAAACCGGTGGCAAACCCAACTGGGTATAGTCCAAGGTTGGAAAACATAAATGCGGAAGAAGAATGTAGGAGGCACTTCGTGTCGGTACAAACGTACACTTGTTTTCCGGATCCTTATAATTACCAACATCCATGCCTGTGGCTGTCTCAATTTCAAGATTCATTACCTTCATCGTGGGGACCGCTCCTCAAAATGAAGTTTGTGTGTAACCATTTGAGGGACGAGGCTAGAGCGAAAATGCGGGAAGTCATTAAAGACTGTAGTAGCTACAAGATATTTTGTGACAAGTTTTTAAATGAATTCTGGTCGAAAAGTAAGCAGGATCAGGTTAAGCAAAGCATATTGATGATGCCAAATTGTAACGAAGGTGGTATAAGAGATCCAATGTCGTGCTATCAGGAAATGCTGAGACGAAATAGGTATTTGGATGTGCCATACGAAACTGGGGAGCTCATTAGGATCTGTATAACGAAGTTGCCAGTGAGATTGCGCAGAGATATAGTGATAGCAGGCAGAGGCTTAGACGATTCCGCATCATTTCAGCACTTGTTACAGGAACTGGGTAATGAGAGCAATATTGTGAACTGCGATACGACTCATAGGTCAGACAGAGTCGAGGATAGGAATGGCAGAAACTATCAGAATGATAGGAGAGCATGGAATCAGAGGAATGACGGAAATGGAAGATGGCGAGGAAATAGGGGGCAGAATTCATGGGGATATCGGCCGGCAAACCGGGAAAATAGAAGATGAGACAGAGATGGAAGAAGAAGGGAAAATGAAAATGATGGGCGAAGAGAGGATAGGCAGTCATTGGGTTCACGACAGGACAATCACTGTCACAATGACGGAGGGACAAGAAGGTGACTACATGATAGGCGGGTACAAACCAGGACTATTAATGATGTAAATATTAGGTATATCGATTACGGATAACTAAGGGAGAATCTGTTAGAGGAGGTAGGAGATGTGGGGAGTGAAGTCGACCCAATAATTAGCGTAGAAATAAATAATATAATCGTACCTTGTGTCATCGACACAGGCAGTGTAATGAGTTTTTTGAGGGATGATGTGTTTAAGTGTTGTAGTCTTACAAAAACATGGCCAACGTTGTCATTGCAAAGGACAGCAGTGAGAGGGGCAGTTACAGGAAAGGGAACTGAGGTGAAGTTACAAGCGCAAGTAGACTTTGTGTGCCAGGCAAAGAGGTTTAGTACAGTGTTCATGATTGTGCCATCTCTAACTGTTGAAGGGATATTAGGCGTTAATTTTTTGAACCAATATAAAGCAGTCGTTAACATGAGAAATGATTCGATGGAGTTGAAACGAGATTCGGAGGAAATTACACTAAGATTCGATGATTGCTTATATGCTAAAGATGACGCACACATAGCATTATGTCTGGCGGTAAAGTCCGGTAGACAGGCACAGAATACGGGGTTCGAACAAGAGAAGGAGGAAATTGAATCGCGTACGTTGCAGCCAGCGATGGCGAGGCATGACAGAATCTCTGACCAGAGAGTTGTTTATCGTTGCTAGTCTACGCTTGACTGCGCGAGAGTTGAGTTACGAGTTGGACGCTGTTGCGTGTTGGACTCAGTTACGAGTCGGAGATGTGTGTGAGGAGTCGGCTGGCGTCGACATGGGTCTCTGGTCACGATTCAGGACGAGGTATATTGTTATCAAAGGTAATGAAGCAGCATTGCGCTCAGCCAATAACATCTGTTAATTGTAATTAATTTGTTCAAGAAATGCCTCAATAATAATTTTGTTTTCAAAGCAATCGTTTTTAAGAAAAGAATCATTCCAATTGAGACAATGTTTCCTATGCTTTTCATCCCAGAATCAATTTATCAGATTAGTTGTTGCACAGGGCCTAAGGTCAACGATGCTGCCCTTCAATTTATCAGATTAATTATTGCACAGGGCCTAAGGTCAGCGATGATGCCCTGTTATTGTGGGTTTAATGATTAAATTTCATTTCTCAATTTTTGTGTCGAATTTACATTTGGGTCATTATTATTCTATAATTTTTGTGGGGAGCAAACATTTGGCTCGTTTTCATTATCATAGAATTTTCTTTATTTATGCTGGGAGGTTACGTTTTATAGCACGATGTCCATTCCCATTTAATTATTATCTTTAATTTTTGTGGGGAGGTTACACTTAGCACGATGTCAATTCACATTTAAAATATTTTCATTCCTAAATTTTTGTGGGAAGGTTACACTTGGCGACATCCGGACCAGGATCGTATTTCTTTGAGAATCTTCTGAAAAGTAATCAGATATCTGCTCTTATTAACTAAAATATAATTAGCATTTGGCGCAACGCTTTTACTAATTTTATAACTTTCTTTCCACAGATCATCGGCAATTCGTTCTCTCTGTTGTATTTGTGTTTGTTGCTTTTTGCATTGTGCTTATTTCTTTTGTGAATAATTGTGACTATTGTCAAAATGCCGCGAAAGACTGTGAATAGTGCATCGCGAGATAATGAGTGAAATAACTGAATTAAACAACTTCACCGATAGTACTTGTGACACGCAGTGTAATGATGACAATCCTGTGTTCACTGACAATCAGTGCATTCCAACCACTAATAATGATGTAGATCTTAATGATGAACAAGCAAACTTCATTGTGTCCTCTGTTACTTTGATGACAATTGATGACGCGGGGTGCTCTATTGCAATAAACGCTGCCCAGCTTAACACACCCGGTTTGGAAAATTCAAGTAACGTACAGAAAAATTTTTCTAATGAAAATGAACAGTGTACTGAAAGTACGACGGATTCATTTAATTCAGAGGTAGTGACTAAAAGTGCGCATCCAATGGGCAAACTTTTTGGTGAATCACAGAATGACCAAATGGTCACACAAAACGTGACAATTGCAGGTACGTTATCAAACAGCACAGTGAATAGAGTAGGTAATAATGGCTTGGATCAAATTATGGCAATATTGCTACAACAACTTAATGAAAATTTCAAACAACAGAATGAAAGACAAGACAAAAATCACAAACAATTTAGTGAACAGGTCAGACAACAGAGTGAAGATAACAAACAAGATAACGAAAAACTCAAACAATACTTTAATGAAAAATTAGACAACAATTCCAGACAGCTTAGTGAACAGATTACAGCCATTGCCGCGCAGTGTCATGATACTAAGGAACAGTTACGCGAGGAAATTGCGGCTTGTTAAAAAAAAGTAGTGAAGAAATTAGGTCTGTTGCTCAGGAATTAAGGGATATGCAAACAGCCACAACAGAAACACTTAGAGACGAAATAAGTGCAGTCGGTAAACAATGCTCTGAAAAAGTTACACAGTTACTTGACGAGTTTAAACTAATGACAGCAGAACTTTCGCGCACAATGGATGCAAAGATAGATGGGAAATTCGACCAACAGAACACTCAGATTGACTAACGTTTTAATCACCACATACAAAACAGTGATACGCGTTTCTGCAAATTTATACAGGATCAAAATAAAGTAAAACGACGAGTAATGGAAACAATCACAGCACAGAGACAAGAAGACAAATGTAAATTGTTCGTGAAGGCAAAAACATACGTGGACAGCAATATTGCTACAGTGTCCGACGAAATTAATACCATCAAACAGTTGAACACAGAATTACGTGATGAAATTTCTGATCTTAAGTCAAAAACAGATACACACACAGTAGATATTCAAACAGTGACCGACAGACTCGAACAATTAGAACTAACACAGGATTCCGATGACATCAAAGCTGACGTTAAAAAATTGAATGCAACCACACGTAAATTACAAAAACAGATCAATGCTTCTGACAGTAAAAACGATGATCAGGGAAAAATACTGACTGAAAAATATGATGAATTGGCCAGTCGTATTGATGTTATCGAAAGTAATAATGACAATAAATCAGATGATACTGCACCGATTTCGTTTAACCAAACACCTGAATTCCGAAATCTACAACAGACAATCAATGAGATCGATTCATCTACTAACACCTTACGTAGAGGATTGTCATGTTTACAGCGAGAGATAACAGAGATGAAAAGTGTTTCAGGGTTTAACACATCACGGCAGGCGCCGCTTTGCGAACGTTTGTCGGACTCACGCAGAACGCATAATTTGGGTAACCTACAGAGAGTACGGGACTTAGATTCCGAACAGACACAGACAAATAGATTCTCTTACAATACAGAACCTGTTCCGTCATACAGAGACGATAATTTCGATTACAAACATTTTCTATCAGTGAGAAAATTTAAA
The DNA here is from genome assembly GCF_023864345.2 of Schistocerca serialis cubense. Classification (NCBI taxonomy): domain Eukaryota; kingdom Metazoa; phylum Arthropoda; class Insecta; order Orthoptera; family Acrididae; genus Schistocerca; species Schistocerca serialis. Next base: position 174,487,967 of record NC_064641.1, read on the forward strand.
GTGTTTAAAAATGACAGAACACAGATTCACCCACTGGATTGGATACAACAGTTTAGCTTTGCTTTTCCACCGACTTGGCCCATAACACATAAACTTGAATTTATTTGCAGTTTTTTGGAAGGCGAACTGGCAACTCGTATGAGACCAATCGCGAGACAATGCTACTCGGTAGAAGAATTTCAGAATGCTTTTCTGTCAGCGCACTGGTCGAAGACAACACAGCGCGGAATTAAGGATCAATTAATTAGTTTGCCAAATTATGAGAACTCAAATTTTCCCAGTGTCACGCAATTTTTTGAGCACATGGTCCAACAAAATCAGTATTTAAGTGAACCTTATAGTGAATCTGCACTTATTCAACTATGTATCTCTAAATTACCACGATCATTAAGAGTGTCACTTCTAACGGGTCAGCAAAAAGAAAATATTTTGGCATTTAGAGATCTGTTACAGCTTCTGGAAGTGCAGCAATCGGATTATTCCTTTGTAAACAAAAATTTTTCATATAATAACCAAGGCCAACAAACTTACAGTAATTACGATCAGTCACGCAATTTCAATAATAAAGGTAATAGACGCTTCAGGAACGACAACCAACAGAACTTTAATAACAGGCAAAATTTTAATTATCGGTATCGTCAAAATTATGAGCAACACGAACCACATTTTGGTAACAATAGACATTTTTCACCACAACAGCATGAAAGTCAGCCGGTTAGTATACTTGACCAACAATGCAGTGTGCAAGGTCAGCCAGGCTTTAATGTTTCGCCGCGCGGACGTATAGTCCCTGGTACAACAATTAGTAACGCACGGCAGCAAGGAAATAACTATGTACAGAAAAGACAGTATTTCAATTGCTATCGCAATGCACCGTATAGGAATGACTATCACGACAGATGTAAAAACAATGAGCACAATTATCAGCGTACGTATAATAAATGTCGGTCTTACAAGCAGCAAAATGATCAGCAAGAACATATTCCCATGAATGAACCCGACAGCAGGTATCATCCAGAACGTAATACGTCTGGAAGAAATAACAGAACAGTTCAAATAGTCGAAATGCCACAACATCCTCCAGAAAATAATAACAAGTCAGATAGAATCTGACTAGATACTGTACAGGTCGCATCTTCCGATAACACAGGCACTACTTTTGACACGCAGAATGTTGTTCACGAAAATGTTATTACTTTCGACGACATCCCAGACACTCTTTTGCAGGAAAGACCAGTTGTTCAGAAAACCATTTCACATCCTGTCATCGAAATTAAAATTGGTTCATCGAAATTTTCAGCAGTAATCGATTCCGGATCACCTATGTCAGTTATAAATGAAGAAACTTTTAACGAGTGTAACAAAGAGAATACCTATCCTACATTACCATTAGGCAAAACGAAAGTAAAAGGAGCAGTATCGAGTAAAGGAGTAGACGTTAAATTACAGACACATTTATCATTTTGCATTGCAGGTCATACATTTCACTCAAATTTTTGGATTGTTTCTTTATTGACAACAGACGTTATTTTAGGTACGAATTTTCTGGTACAACACGACGCAGTTATCGATTTGACACTCCAGACGAAGCTGACTACGACGTAATGCAGATGATTTCTGTTAAAGTTAAACAAAGCAGTGCAAATACAGACGACGAAGGCACGCAACTACACAAAATTCTTTTACAGCAAGCTCCAGTTTTTGACAATGTTCCTGCTACTGTGTCCGGATTTATGTATGAATTTCAAGTCAAACAGCACGACACATTTAAAGCAAAGCATTATCCCATTCCATATATCCACAAAGAACAAGTTAAAAAAGAGTTGCAAGATATGCTCGACCAAGGAATTATAGAACCGGCAGTTAGTCCGTACATAAACCCGCTACATATTGTTAAGAAAAAGGATGGCTCACTTCGCCTCGTGCTTGATTCACGTCACATCAATGACATAATTATTAATGAAACAGATCGACCACAGACACTAGAGGAACTACTACAGAAATTTCACGGTACGGCTATTTATTCAACACTAGATTTGAAATCGGGATTTTGGCAAATTCAGCTTCATCCGAATTGCAGAAAGTATACAGCTTTTCTCTGTTTTGGTGACTGTTATCAATTTTGTAAATTACCGTTCGGCTTAACTATTTCTTCAGCAGCCTTTATTCGCGGTTTGAACACAATACTTCAGACAGAACTTAAAGACAGAATCACGACGTACGTAGACGACATTCTTATCGCAGAAGCTAACTGGTCTGAACACAATATGATTCTTGAACGACTGTTGCAAACTTTTCATGCGCAAGGACTCACAGTTAATCTCAGTAAATCGCACTTTGGTAAAACTTCTATAAAATTTTTTGGACACGTAATTTCAGCAGAAAGCATTGCGCCTGACCCGGAAAAACTTCAAGCTCTACGTGACATTATTGTTCCTACAACGAAAAAACAACTACGCAGCTTTTTGGGCTTAATTAACTTTTTCCGTAAATTTATTCATCACTCTGCTTTAGACACACCTAGATTATGCCAATTGACAGGTAAAAACAGTATTTGGTCCTGGGATAAGCAAGCACATTCTGAATTTATGAACCTGAAACATGCTCTGTTGAATGCACCACTTTTATCGCACCCAGATCTTACCAGAAATTTTTCCATTGCTACCGACAGTTCTAACACCGCTTTAGGCGTACATATTTTCCAGGAAATTGAAGAAGATGGTTCTACAATAATTAAAAACATCGCATTTGCAAGCCGCATTCTGTCACCTGCTGAACGAAATTATTCTGTTACAGAACTGGAAACGTTATGTGTTGTTTGGGCTTTTAAGAGATTTAGGCACTTTCTTTATGGAAGACATACCACCGTTTACACAGATCACAGAGCGATACAATTTTTACTTTCAGCTAAATTCACACACGACAGACTAAGTAGATGGAAGCTTTATTTACAGGAACTTAATTTTACAATTGTTCACATTCCCGGCACACAAAATGTTGTAGCAGACGCACTATCTCGTTCTCTCAGCAACAATCAACAAGGCGTCGCAAGCAACTTCTGCAAAGCAAATTTCAGCGTGATGTATATTCAACAAGTTGCATTTGAAAATTTTATTTCGTCGTCATTACAGGACATAGCACAAGAGCAGAATAAAGACAACGTGTGGAAAGAAATTAAACACCTATGGCAAGATAGGAATAATGTTACCATTAGAAACCATTACATTGTACGCAATGACGTTCTGTTTCGCCGCTCTCATCCTGACAGCAACAATTGGTTATTATGCATTCCTGACGAACTGGTTAACAAATTAATCTGGTATACTCATTTAAGTTACGCACATTACGGAGCCAGAAAATGTTTTCTTATACTGAGACAGAACTGTTATTTTACCAACATGGAAAAACGTATACGACGAGTTTTAGCGTCATGTAAAATTTGCCAGAAAGCTAAGTCAGACACGACTTCACGTATTCCTCCATTATATCCCATTGTACCTGTTAAATTGAGACATATGGCCGCTGTAGACATTTTTGGTCAAATTTCGAGAGCTTATAGAGGTTTTTGCTACATCTTTGTCGCTGTTGAGCTCACTTCAAAATTTGTTACTTTCACTCCGTTACGCAAAGCTACTGCTAAAACCGTTTCGAAAGCATTTTCTATTTCATGTAGGGCATGTGTTGAAAGTAATTTCTGACAATGGATCACAATTTCGTTCTGCTATATGGACACGTATGTTACGAGCTAGAAACATTTCTCCGATCTATATATCCAAGTACCATGCTTCTTCGAACCGTTGTGAACGATTAATGAAAGAAATTGGTAAACTGTGTAGAATATACTGCCACAAAAGACATATTGATTGGGACACACACATATTCTCATTCCAAGAAGTAATTAATTCCATACCAAATGAATCCACTATGCTATCTCCCTCTGTTATACTGAAAAATGTTGAACCACCTAACAAAATTACAGAATTAGTAAACTTTCCTACATCTCGTCGACTACGACACCATGAAATAATTAACATTGCACTGAACAACATCAAACGTGCCGCAGAGCGCCGGAGAAGACAGCAAAAACAAATTTGTATATGCCGTGACTTTCACATTGGACAGAAGATATTAGTAAGTACACACTATTTATCCAGCAGAATAAAAGGTAAGTGCAGTAAATCTGAACTTCTATACGCAGGTCCATATCGGATTCGCAGCATTCCCCACCCTAATGTTATACACGTCGAAACTCTGAGAACCAGAAAAAGTAAAGGCAACCACCATGTCTCCAATATTAAACCCTTTATTGAATGAAGACACTTTATGATTTAACATACTATGATGCCATTTACTAATTTGTATGATCACTTATGCAATTATATCCACATGACTAATTATTGATGATTATCGTATTTTTTCTTGGCAAGTGCCCGGCAAGGTAAGGTTAGCAGGTCGCTCTTCTTGTCGTTACACATCAGACTGTGCATATTTTTCCAGATGAATTTACACATTTATGACTACTTCTGCAATTATATTTATGTAACTACTTATTGATGATTATCGTATTTTTTCTTGGCAAGTGCCCGGCAAGGTAAGGTTAGCAGGTCGCTCTTCTTGTCGTTACATATCAGACTGTGCACATTTTTTTTTCAGAGAAACTTACGTATCTTATGAATAATTATGCAATTTTATCTAGTGACATATTAATTTTATTAAATTCTCTCTCCATTAAAGTCTTTAATTCTCGCCTCTACTAACTACACAACATACAAGGTGAACTCAAAGAAGGTCACATTTCTTGTCATCATTTTTTTTATGTATGTACGATTGTTTTCATATTTTGTTTATATGAACTGTGAAATAATTAAGATATAACACACACCAGTTGACTTTGACATTTTTGCCCTATGATATCTCAACATTGTGACTGTTTTACATTTTTTGCTGCTGTATTGTGATATTTTGTGTACAATTTTTGCATTTGAACACTGTCTATTTTTTTTTCATATTACGTTTTCTGTCATGGTATGCTGTATGCTTAATTTTGTTATCATAAACCAGTCATTATTCAGTGAGTATATGATGTAAATGCAAGACATTAATCTTTGTTCATCAATTTCAGAAAGAAATGATGCGTAAAAGAAATAAATTAAACAGAAATGGGAATTTCACCTTCGGAATGAACGAAAGAAGATGCAAATCTCGTGATGAAGAGTAAATGGATCAGGATTAACAAGCATTAACAAGACTATACTATACACATCGTAGCATAGCAGTCTTAACTAATTTTTTCTTTCAGAATACAAGGCGATTGATGCAGGCTGTCAGACAGAACTACACATCTTAGTTTTAGTGATGGAATATGCTAGAGATAAGGAATAGTTATGTAATGAGTAATGAAATGATTTTTTTTTTTTTTTTTTGCAGATGATAATGAATGCTGATGAATAATGATGAAGAATATGCTACTATGAATAATGAAGTTTTTTTTTACAGGTGATGATAATAATGGAGTTATGATAATGAAGTGATGGATAATGAAGTTTTCTCTTTTCAGATGAGGATATTGTTGAAGTTATGTATTTATGCTATGTAGTTATTTAAGTATTTGTTGCAGTTTGCTTTGACAGCAGGTGTTATATTGCATAGTATAATGATGGAAGGTTTTGGAAAGGACAGCTATGGAACACATTTTTATACACATTTCACTACCTGTTAATTCGAAGTTCACTACTTTTCAGCATAAAGCGCATTTCTTCTTTCAGCTTAATAATCCATTTTTGTATATTTTTGCAGGAGAAATTATTTATGAAATTAATGTGCTATAAGCAGTTGTTCATTAAATCTATGTCATTTATGAATGTGATTACATATTCTCTACTTGTTTCATAATCTTGCAACAGCGGACTCATGACGAATGATGTTACACATTTTCATTTACAGCAACAACCCAGAAGCAATTTTTTTTTCTTGCTTTCTCCTATAATTACCCAAAGCAATGCATTGCTAACAAAAAAATGTATTACCAGTCCCAAATAATGATACCAGTTTAAGAGAGTTCTGAGTAATGCTGATCAGCTATGAATAATATGTCACTTGAATCATGAATGCTACTAATTATGCTTTGTAACAAGGAAATGAATGCTACTGATTATGCTTTGTAACTGGGAAAATAATGCTACTGATTACTGTATTGAGATGATTACTGTATTTAAATGACCAATGATTAATTAATAATGCTTTGTAACAAGGAAATGAATACTACTGGTTATGCTTTGTAACTGGGAAAAGAATGCTACTGATTACTGTATTGAGATAATTACTGTATTTAAATGACCAATGATTAATTAATAATGCTTTGTAACTAGGAAATGAATGCTACTAATTATGCTTTGTAACAAGGAAATGAATGCTACCAATTATTCTTTGTAACTGGGAAAAGAATGCTTCTGATTACTGTATTGAGATGATTGCTGTATTTAAATGACCAATGATTAATTCATAATGCTTTCTAACAAGGAAATGAATGCTACTGATTATGCTTTGTAACTGGGAAATGAACGCTACTGATAATGGTATTGAAATGACCAATGACAATGTTGTCTGTAAATCAATTAATAAACATTTTTCTGTAATACCACATACATGGTACAGAAATGTTCAATAACTGGGCTATGAATGCCGCAAACTACTAATGTAATTCCCAATGAAGACTAGTATGTGACTTAATGTCCTTCACTTTCTGACCTAACTACCCTGAATTACTGCAATATCCATTTGTCCTGTACATCCTCTTGATCATGGAGCACTATATTTAGTTTTTGCACTAATTCTACATTGGTGTGCCATGTAAGAGCGTGGTGTTGACACGACATGCTGTCCACCACCGTGAGCGATGGAGACGTTATTATAGTCCCACTGTTTGGTGTACCTGATGTACTGCCAAAATGATAACATGGAATATTACTACGACATTTCAGTGTCTTGGGTACGCTGATAAATACTTCTGGTAAAAGAACTTCAGATTGTCTGACTTGGTGTTGTACTTCTGTGGAAAGATATGGACTTTCAGTGCAGCTGCGTGCAACCTAAAGTGCTACAACCATGATGCAATCCTTCCATTTCCTATCCTAATTCTTGTAACATAGTGAAAATCATTTTTTGCTAACATCATTTGTATTCATGGCCTATACATTTTTTTTCGAACTACAGTGCGTGTGCACTTTTGTCATTTTTCTAACATGATTTCTACTTATTGTATATACATTTTGTGATTTGCTGATATATTCTGAATTTCAGTGCGTCTGCACTTTTGTCATTTTATAACATGATTACTACTCATTGTATGTACATTTTGATTTGCTGATATGTTCTGAACTGCAGTGCATGTGCACTTATGTCACTTGTCAACATGATTTTTTGCCATTATGTTTATTTGTTGTGAAAATGCTAAAGAGTTTTTCAGTGCGTGTGCACTTATGTCATTTGTTAATATGTTTTGTCCTCACATTTTGTCATTGCCTAATATGTTTTGTACTTGGTGCATGTGCACCATATTTACTTCATGTTCTATATCTGTATATATGCTGTAATTGTAAAGTTAATTAATTCTGAAAAAATTAGTTGCTCATGGCAAGTCCAAATGACTCACCATCGCTGCCAAATTTTTGCCCCCCCCCCAGTGGAGGGTTATGAAACGCGTACGTTTCAACCAGCGATGGCGTGGCATGACAGAATCTCTGACCACAGAGTTGTTTATCGTTGCTAGTCTGCGCTTGACTGCGCGAGAGTTGAGTTCCGAGTTGGACGCTGTTGCGTGTTGGACTCAGTTAAGAGTCGGAGATGTGTGTGAGGAGTCGGCGGGTGTCGACATGGGTCTCTGGTCACGATTCAGGACGAGGTATATTGTTATCAAAGGTAATGAAGCAGCATTGCGCTCAGCCAATAACATCTGTTAATTGTAATTAATTTGTTCAAGAAATACCCCAATAATAATTTTGTTTTCAAAGCAATCGTTTTTAAGAAAAGAATCATTCCAATTGAGACAATATTTCCTATGCTTTTCATCCCAGAATCAATTTATCAGATTAGTTGTTGCACAGGCCCTAAGGTCAACGATGCTGCCCTTCAATTTATCAGATTAATTATTGCACAGGGCCTAAGGTCAGCGATGCTGCCCTATTATTGTGGGTTTAATGATTAAATTTCATTTCTCAATTTTTGTGTCGAATTTACATTTGGGTCATTATTATTCTATAATTTTTGTGGGGAGCAAACATTTGGCTCGTTTTCATTATCATAGAATTTTCTTTATTATGCTGGGAGGTTATGTTTTACAGCACGATGTCCATTCCCATTTAATTATTATCTTTAATTTTTGTGGGGAGGTTACACTTAGCACGATGACAATTCACATTTAATTATTTTCTTTAAATTTTGTGGGAAGGTTACAAAATTCATAAATGTTTGGAGGAGGAGATCAGGGAGAAAATCTGGCATTTACAAGGGACCATGGTCTACGGGAATTGCAGAAAACTTTATACAAGAATAGAAATGTATTTAAACATGCTGTGGGTACAATAAGAAATTTTGTGTATAGGTTCAAGGTCAAGCCTCATAAACAGTTTAGGGCCCAAGTGTACCCGATACCTGTTTGTACAAGGAAAGAGTGGAAGCTGAGATCGAAAGCATGCTACAACAAGGGATTATCGAACCAGCATCCAGTCGTACAACAGCCCTTTAGTTTGTGTTGAAAAAAAGGATGGGTCAATTAGATTAGTCTTGGACGCATGAAGGATTAATAAGATAATAGAGCCAGAGACAGATCGGCCGCTGACACTTGAAGAATTGCTACAAAAGTTTCACGGGATCAGAGTTCTCAGCTCAGTTGATTTGAGAATGAGTTTCTGGCAGGTGGAGTTAGATAGGGGGTGTAGAAAATACACTGCTTTCTTGTGCTATGGGAAAAGCGTATCAATTTCGGAAACTACTATTTGGATTAAATGTATCATCCGCGGCATTTATCAGAGCGCTAAATACTGTCACTCCTAATGAAATAAGAGATAAGGTAACACAGTACGTGGATGATGTCCTGATAGCAGAAAGAAACTGGGAAGACCACAATAGAACGTTAAGCGTATTGCTCGGTGCATTGGAGAGACATGGGGTAACCGTGAATCTGGGAAAGTCAGAATTTGGACGAAAAGAAATCGAGTTTCTAGGTCACATTGTGACACCAGAGGGAATAAGACCAAATCCAGACAAACTCGAAGCAATCAGAGATTTTCCGGTGCCAAGAACAAAACGTCAGCTACGGGGTTATTTAGGATTAATCAAATTTTACAGGAGGTTCATTAAGATTGGGGGTGCAGCGACACCCAGACTATGTCAGCTGACTGGAAAGAAAATGGTATGGAATTGGGACCCTGTCGCGCAGGAAGAATATGAGGTATTAAATAAGGCACTACTATCGGCACCTCTTCTCGGGCATCCAGACCTAGGGAAAGAGTTTTGTATGGCCACAGACAGTTCCCGTAGTGGACTTGGGGTAACATTGTTCCAAGAGCAAGAGCAAGGAGTAGAAGTAATACAACAACCTATTGCATTTGCGAGCCGAGTGCTTAGCAAAGCTGAGAGAAATTACACGGTAACTGAGCTTGAAGCTTTGGCTATAGTATGGGGTTTTAGTAAGTTTAGATACTATTTATATGGGAGGCATACTAAAATCTATACTGACCACAAGTCACTACAGTTTCTGATGTCAGCCAAACTTAACCATAGACGACTTGCTAGGTGGGCACTCTATTTACAGGAGTTTCAGTTTTCGGTCATGTATATTCCTGGGCCACAGAATATAGTGGCAGGTGCGTTGTCAAGGAACCCAGTAGGTCATGGTCAATGCTTTGATGAGGAGGTAAACGAGAACAGATATGATATATTGTATATGCAGGGCGTGCCGTTCGAGAAATACATAGGGGCGGTACTCACAAATATCGCGAAAGAGCAGGATAAAGACACGTCATGGAGAATGGTGAAGGACAGAGTTAGAGCGAACTTAGGTGCCAATATAGCGCGCTTTTATACAATTCAGAACGGGGTCCTTTTCTACCATAGAAATCCGAACACACAGGACTGGGTGTTGTGTATACCAAATGAAATAGTCAACAAGTTGATCTGGTACACGCACCTAAGTTACGGTCATTACGGGGCAAGGAAATGCTGTAAGAAGTTAAGGGAATCAGTTTATTTCATTAGTATGGAGAGGAGGATCAAGAAAGTGCTTGGTAGTTGCAAATTGTGCCAGAAGGCAAAATCGTTAACTATCTCATGCAAAGCACCGCTTTTTCCGATAGTGCCAGGTAGATTGAGGGAATTCGGAGCAACAGATTTGTTTGGCCCGCTACCTAAGTCAGTGCAAGGATATAGATATGTTTAAGTAGCAGTGGAATTGGTGTCAAAGTATGTGACTTTTACCGCATTGAAACGTGCGACGGGAAGGACAGTAGCAGCAGCAATCGTTAAAAACTTTTTGCGAGAAGTAGGAACTGTAGAAAAGTTCATAGCTGACAATGGACCACAGTATAGATCCAGACAATGGTTAACCACACTGAAGAGAAGAAGGATAAAACCGGTGTTCATATCCCGATACCATGCTGCAAGTAACCCCAGTGAAAGAGTGGTAAAAGAACTGGGAAAGTTGTGTAAGATCTATTGCCATAGGCAACATAGAAATTGGAGTATTTTTCTCAAAGATTTTCAGGACATCCTCAATGAGCTGCCACATGGCGCAACTGGTTTATCACCAATTACGGTACTAAAGAATGAACTACCACCAGATCGAGTCAGGGAGCTGGTAGATTTTCCGCGATCAGGAAAGCAGAGGCACACAGAACTTGTCAAGGTTGCGATAGAGTGTATTAAGAAAGCAGCTAAGGATAGGCAGGAGAAGCAGAAAGGAAAGATCCGTAAGATCGAATTGGCAATAGGAGACAAGGTTGTAATTAAAACTCATCGATTATCAAAGAAGCACAGATGCCTAACTAGCAAATTCTTTACGGTTTATAGTGGACCATTCAGAGTGAGGCGGATTGTCCATGAAAATGCTGTACTGATTGAGACGATCAAGGGAAAACAATCTCATGGGCTTCATCACGTTTATAACATCAAATTATGGAAAAGTTAAGGATAGATCGAAAGTAGGCAATTTATGGTAGATAGTCAGTGTATTTATTTGTGGTGTATAACGTTGTGCAAGGTCAAATCGAACATAAGAATTTTCAGGCGGGATGTCAGGAAGTATGACGGAATAGACTGGTCGAATGAGTCATGAACAGGAGTCGACAGAGTAGTGTATGTACATATTTTTTGTCATATGAATAAGGATCAAGCAGAGACGATGTGATGATTAATGAGTGGATAAAGATGGTAGATAGAGAGAGAAGCAACGTGATAAATAATAGGGGATAGAGGTGATATTTGAGGAGAGAAGCGACGTGAAGCAGTGTGATTAATAAAGAGAGATTCGACGTGATGAAACAGTGGTAAATAAAGGTGAGTAGAATTAATAATGTGGAGATGTCTTAGATGTATGTTACAGAGAGGCCTGGGTATGCTGCAATCGAGATTGATGCGAATGGCGAAGGAAGACCAGGAAATGATGGAGTAATGGACGGACGGAGAGCCGAAATACGAATGAAGAGATGAGGACAACTGCACAACGTGAAGGGACATAAAGGGAGTATGAGATCCAGATGGTGAACGTTGTGGAATACTGACGTAAGATGTAATATAAGTGTAAATCTAATTCTTACCATAATATTTGCAATATGAAAAAGTAACTTTTGTTGTTGTTGTTGAAGCCTGGTAGCAGTATAACTAATCAAAACGGTACCAAGAATGTGTACAGTTATTTTGCAGGATGAATAATTTGTGTATTTTTTGTTCTTAGATGAAATGTCGCAATTCTAAGTTGATATTTAGCAGGATGAATAATCGGTAAAGTGAATGCAGAGGTAAGCCGATGGAGAGAGGTGCCAGAGTGAGGACGAATTCGGAGACTGGAATGCTATCTCCGAAACAGCTTCATGTGTTATGTGGTTGAGTATAAGGGAGCAAAGGTATAGTATGTTGTTGTGAGTGTGGTGGTGTTAAGGTTAGCTGACTTCTAGACCTATTCTGTTAGTGTATTAATGGACTGAATGAGAAGGAAAATGTGATGTCTGGTGAGTGACAGTCGTAGAGGAGTGTGATCAATGCGCACACTCCTGTAAAGGGGATGCTACCGATCCATAACTAAAACATTATTGCGTTATTGTTTGATTTGGAAGAACCTAGATGGCAGGTCAGGATCTGACATCAGGTGTATGGTTCACACATGTCCTAGAAATGTTGTTATATATAATAAAAAGGTAAAATATATAAAGAGATACTAATTTCAGTCTGTCACATGCGCAAGGGTGCATTGTATGTTGTAGATTTAGAGTCATCAGTTCCTAAAATGTTTATTGCGTTAGGATGTTAAAGTAGTTTACTATTTAATAACATGTGGTAGGTAATCGAGAGCTGTGTAGATTATTTCTTATTTTTTTGTTAGAACACTTTCAAGGGGTATTAATTTTAGTCTGTCACAAGCACAAAGGTTCATTTTATATTGTAGCTTTAGAATCAACAGTTTCTAATATTTTCACTGTGATAGGATGTTAGAGTAGTCTACTATTTTATATTGTAATTGTGAGTTGTATAGATTGTTTCTTATTCCCTTTCTTTTTTTTTTTTTTTTTTTTTTTTTTTATGAGGGACAATAGGTACAATCAATAGCACAGGTGTGGGCTGTATATAGAAAAGAGATAAATGTTGATGTCGTATGTGTAGAAAACTACGGTGTAAGATTTTATGTTTTTTTTTAGAACAAAGATTCTTTTATTACCAATGTATCTAATAGATCATACATGTAATCAATGAGTATTTAAATACTGTAAGAATATCCTTTTGTCTGTAATGTTGCGAGATGCACGGAACGGTCTGACTGATTGGGTGTCGTAGCGCTGAGGTGCCCACGCAGAACGCGCCCGTACCTACACAAAAACAAAGCGTGAGGCCAAGCTGACATCGCCATGGGAGAGGCGACAGAGCCGCGGCGCTCCCCACTCCACTGTCGGTCGGGGTACACTCCATGCGCCCGCTACAGCAGGTCAACAGCCTGGGGCGCCATTCATAAGTTCCACCACCCTTACGACTGGAGACAGTATCCCGAGGAGGCAACAGCGGGTGGTTTCTTCCGCTCAACAGCTCGCGCGGCGGCGGCAGAATGAACGACGTGCGGCAGAGTCCGGCGGGCATTTTTTAACAGCAACTATTAACTAATTCTGGACTGTGGAGTCATGAAACAAGATGACTGCTCGTGTGTCTCAATAAGTTGGAAAGTGAAGAACTGGTGTTTCCACGGTGTGAGTGGTGGAAAAGATTTTGTCTTTAGCAGACAGGACGATTGTTTTGTTTCGTCTTGACTAGAGATGGGGGATCCGCTCCTGAACTAATTCATAGAGTTGAATCTTTCAAAGGAGTGAACAATCAGTGATTCAGAAAAAAAGAACGGTAGCTCCAAACGTTTCCCACAGCAGAGAGAGAGAGAGAGAGAGAGAGAGAGAGAGAGAGAGAGAGAGAGAGTCGGAGCAGGTCAGCAGGGCCTCTGCCCGTCAGAGCACACAGCACGCCACACAAGACAGCCGGCGCCGGCCTCTGCCCTGCTTCTGCCTTGGCTGCCTGCATTGTGCAGTGCCCCATTGGATTTTGTGTTTCACATATGCCGTGCCCCCTCTGTGCTTCCTCTGCCGCGTGCGGTGTCTGGCGCACCTTAACTTCGCATAGCAGTCCGTCGGCGATCGTTTCAGTCGCATGTCCTGCCCTCTGGGCGGTTGATGCGAACAACAGGACAGAGAGCCTCCTAGCGGAGAACATAAGAACTACTTGCAACAACCTGCTCGCAAGAGAGCGGACGATTTGTCTCGGAGCGGGTGACTGGTGGCCGCTCACCGCTCCCCCCACCCTCGGAACTCGCCCGCTCAACGCTCACCCCACCGTTCTCGACTCTAGCCAGAGCGTTGAGCAAAGCAACTCAGGTGTCACTCTGCTCTCTGCGGTCTTAGCTCACGCAGTAATACAGCTCGCGGCTCCATCTGCTTGACTCAGCGCCTCTGCATCGGAGTTCGTCTCTACTGGATATTGTTCTTCGTACTAATACCGCTATGTATATTACATAATTATGTTATGTATACATCATTTGTTTTTATTTTATTTTTATTTGTTTAAACTGATCAGATTAGGTTCCTGACGGCTCCTCTTACTATAGGATTTTTTATTATGGTCACTCGAATTTACACTTTAATTACGAGCGAACCGATAAACATATAGCAAAAGTGATACATCAATATTTTCCTTGTTTTATTCTGCGGAAGGCTATATGCAGCACTTTGGTCTTACAGTCAAATTTATATATTTTTTTCTTATTGTAGTACGGATTTTGCGATTTTAGGCGTCTTCGGAAGGAAATGTTCACTTTAAAAATATATGGCTTGTGATGTATTTGTACGAGGTTAATGAAATTTTAATACATTATAGCCAAATATATTGTTAATGTAAATCTCAAGTTACAACATTTTCCGATCACCCAAAAAACCACGATAGTGCAAAATAAATCAATAATTAAAAACTTTGTTATATCGTGGAAATTTCAATAAACAATACAAAATTCTTACTCATTATCTGTGTTACTTCAAAATAGGATCAAATAAGATCAAAATACAGGTATAGTACTGGAATAAACCAAGTTTAAAGGGCAAAGTGCCTTCCATTTATTTTCTGTTGTGAATGAGTGGTGAGTCATGAAAAAGAGCCAGTTCATTTCAGGGAGTGAACAGTTCTGATCCAATCTCTGAAAAGAACAGTTTTGCCCATCTCTAGTCTTGACCACTGAACGGTGGGATCCATAAACTTTTGGCAGTGACTTGTTAAGTGTGCTTTGTGAATTGCATGTGGGACGCTTGGTATACTTAAAGAGGATTGGTGACTAATTATTGTCTGAACGCAAAAAAACTAAAGTGGGACATTGACATTTGCATTTGTAGTAGGAGACATTTCTTTAATTGGTGCGGGAATAAGTGCTGTTTGTTGGAACTTACGACTTTTAATTACACCATGAACTGAAAGGACAGAACCGTGGGTAATAGTAGTTGTAGGGCCATTTCTGGACGACCAGATTCGTGTGGATGGTACTCTGAGAGTGACTATGACATTTGTGTTTAATGTGTTCAAAATGCCGATTTGAGTGACTTAAAGACTTTCGTCCGGGTAACCATGGGAGAGATTTGACACCGAGACAGTGTTTCTAGGAAAACTGTCAGAAACTTTTTGACCCCAAGAAAATCACAGAATGAAATGATTCCATGTGACTCGCTAGATAGGGAATAATGTATTTGTACTTGTAATTGTGTAAATTTTTTTGTGTGTTTCATTCCTGAAGGGACAGCAAGTGTAATTGTATTTCATTAACATTTGTGTTTAGAATAGTTAGTGTTTTTTTTGTTTGTTCTGGGTTATCAAGTTCACGTAGCATGTTTATTAGAATATTTGGTACAATGATGCTTTAATTATTAGCCAGTGGTGATATACTAACGTAGCGGCTCTTGTTGCATTGGTCAGTAAGGTTGTCACAGGGGACAAGAGTGTGCATTGCACAACAATTATCGGGATTAACTGATGCATTTTGACGTCGTCGACAGTAATGATCTTGTTGGTGTGTTGACTGAAGCCACTTATTTGCATCATCACAGTGGTGATATTTCACATTAAAGTTTAATGAAGGCTAGTCGAAATGCAAGTTCTTGTCGTCTGAAATGTGTAACAACAGAGAAATGAGCAGTAGAGTAAGATACGAGAGCTACTGGTGGATTCAAGCACTTATTGCTAACTATTTACTGCGTGTATTGATCAAAGTTGATGGACTGACTAGCTCAGCAGCAGGTATTTGTACTGGTGGACAAGGATAAGGTTAAACTCACAGTCGATTAGTGGTGGCAATTGCTTAAGTGATGATAGTTAATGAAGTATGACATGATGTCTTAGATGAACTATATTACGTAACCAGTATGTAACTTGTGGTATATTTCATTGTTTTTTTTTCTCAGTTTAATTTCTCTGTAGGTTTGATGTACATTTCAGGGTAATGGTATGGAGCCTGACATTCTACATGTAACTAGTGTATGCAACTTTTTTTCTTTTGTTGATTTTGTTTTGTATTTAGACATTGCCGTGTAAAGATTATTACAATGCAATTTATGAATGTCAGATTACTTGTTCTGTGTTTGGATGGTGAGCTATTTAAAATTTTATGAGTACAATTAGTATTTTTTTGTTTGTTTTAGAATTATTGAAGTTTGGATTACTCCTAAAAATAACGGAGATCCCGGTAAACAAGCAAATTTTTATCTCACCATTATTTTTATTTGTATGATGTAATGTTTTATTTGTCATTTGGATTGACGTAAATTTGTATGTGTACGTTACTCCGGATTGTGGAGAGTACAATAATGTAACAACTGTGTCAGTAATTTGGTAAAGTAACAGCATTTGGTCGTCTATTTGAGGTCACCAGGGGCTAAGGTCTCCTCCTGGTTATTATGATGACTTGCTACGTTTGTTCTACTACAGCTTTCTTAAAAAAATGCTCGGAACTATGCTCGCATTGCAAGGATAGTACCGTGCCATTTTTTTCTGCATGGGTAGCCGGTGGTGAAAGGGTACAGTACCGCCCGACATTGAAAATAGGTACAACATACTTCATTATTCTTGTCAGAACAACATATTCTTTGTAAAAATAACTCAATTTCCATTAATACAGCGAAGCCGGATACCAGTGTGGGAAAAAATGACAGTTTATTTATTTAATTGATCACATGTGCACTCCCACAAAATAAATCCCTACATCCAGTTTGGTGAGATCTGTGAAATGAATGAATGTATGGTAATCTGCTAACTGCAGATAGTGAATGTGAATATATGATCATCTTTGAGACGATCCTTTGGCCACCTTTGGTGGGACCAAAGAGATGAAATTTACCTGCGCTTTGAGCGCCTGAAATGTGGCTGAGCAATACGGTAGCAAGGTGCTCCCCCACTTCGGCAGAGGTGCGAGAGGACCTGAAGATCGGCCATGTTTCGGCACTCTGCCACTGGATCTTGTGCTGTTAAGACCTGTCTTAGGTGTGCTCCGTAAAGACAAAAGAGTGGAGACATGGTATGCATGTGGAATATTTAAGAGTACTTTGAAATAATAATTTATCTATTTCAGGAACTTTTGTGGGGAGAATTAAATGTCAGGCAGGTAATATTAATGGGATCATAGTAATCTTCAGAAGTGACCAACGGTCACAATGAAACCACGTGTAGCAATAAGTTGAAGTACTTCCGTGTGCTTAAGTTAAGCTGAATTACTAGCTTGTGTACTATAAGTTGAAATATTTAAGAAATAGCGTGTGCAGGACTTGAAATTAGAGACGAGTACTTCTACGTGTTGAGTACTGTGTGAGTCTCAATCTGTGTATGAGACAAAGGATAACGAGAAGTACTCGTCCATGGTATCAGTTGAGAGGACTCGTGTGTGATGAATATGTTCTTAATATTACTTTGCGTGATATGTTTCCATGTGATGCTTGATTCAAACTATAATACTCTGAGAGAGAAGCAAGGTGAGTAAGCCGTCTATCCAGCAACGGCACTTGGCTTGCATTGCACAGGAAGATGTGCATATATCTCCAGAGTTCATAGTAGGAAAGTAGAATTACGAAGTGGGGCAGTGTCGTGTGAAACTGGGATAAATATTAATTGAAGTGGGAAAGCTGAAAGTGATAATGTTGTGACTATTCCCTGTGTTGTATTTCATGTTGTAGTGTGGTGTATGTCATGTAATTTAAGTATGTGTGGTTTGCATGGGAGTGTAGCAAGGTAGTTCAGAGGTAGTGGGCTATGCGTGTACCTTTTGTACCGCTCGGTCTGGAGGAAAGTTTCGTGATGATGGTTGTGAGAGTCGAAGTGTGAGATATAGCAAAAGATCCACCATCCTATCCAGGAAGTGCACTGTAGCGTTAAATAATTACGAGACCATAAGGTAGAGAATCACCAATGTAAAGCCATGCCCACTGGGCGGAATTTCTCATGTGTTATTGTTGTACGTTATAGAATTTGTGTGTTTAGGTTATAGAATTTATCGGAATAAGTAAGATAGTGAAAAGAAAAAGATTGGTGGCCCTTTCCTTCGAATTGTATGTTGTCATGATATCCAGAATTTATAATGTGTGCGCCACTCATATTCAGTGCGATGGCCACATGTTGATAAAAGCCGTTAAATAAAAAAAAGAAAATGTGGTATTGCCAGTGCGTAGTGAACAGTCAGAGTTCTGTAAATTACTGATAGTCAGATGTGCATTTCCATTGTGTATTATTCATATAGGAGGATAATTTGTAACTTAATTGTAAGTACGAGAGTTCATGTCACTCGATAAATAAGAATGAATCCACTCGCTTGGCAGACTACTCATCTTGCAGGCCTGACTGCTTGATGCCACAGTATGAGCAAGGCATGTGGGTGCCTCTCAACTCTATACTGACGCCATAATCGGTAATGTCAGGCTTGTTTATAGATTGAAGGTTAATTTATTTACATGTCAAGTTCCATAGGAGCAAACTGAGGAGCAAATCTCAAAGGTCATGGAATGTGTCAGTACATGAAATTACAACATAAAAGTAATAACAGGTAAAAATAAAATGTTTATGAACCTGAAATAAGTCAAGCCATAAATCTAAATAAATGCAATCAATAACACAACAAGAATTAACTCCTCGAAAGAATAGGAGTGACCCATGAGGAAACTCTTCAGTTTCGATCTAAAAGCACATGGATTACTGCTAAGATTTTTGAATTCTAGTGGTAGCTTACTGAAAATGGATGCAGCAATTGTACCACTTATTGCCCGAACCGCCCATTTCTGAGCCAGAAATAGCATTTTACAATGGGAAGAGTTACCCCATAATATAACACAAGACGACATAAGCTAATGAAAATAAGCAAAGTAGACTAATTTGCATGTCGAATGATCACTCACTTCAGATACTGTTCGAATTGTAAAAATGCCAGCATTAAGTCTTTGAATAACGTTCTGAACATGGGCTATCCACGACAGCTTACTATCTATCTGAAAACTAGAAATTTGAACTGTTCAGTTTCACTAATCATATGCCCATTCTGTGAAATTAAAATGTTGGGTTTTGTTGAATTGTGTCTTAGAAACTGTGAAAAACTGACTTTTACTCTGATTTAGCATTAGTTTACTTTCTACAAGCTGTGAACTTAGCTACTGCACTACTTGAAACTGAACCAATGTTCCACACAACATTCTTTACTACCAAGCTAGTGTCATCAGTGAACAGAAATATTTTAGAGTTACCCATAATACTAGAGGATGTATCATTTATATAAATAAGGAACAGGAGTGGCCTCAACACTGATCCCTGGAGCACCTCCCACTTGACCATACCCCACTCGGACCTTTCGCTGTCTGTTGCTAAAGTAAGAGGTGAACCAATTGTTAGCTGCGCCCTGTATTCTGTAATCGTCCAACTTATGGAGCAATATTTTTGTGATCAACACAATTAAACATCTTACTTAAATCAAAAAATATGCCTAGTGTTCGAAACCGTTTGTTTAACCCATCCAGTACCTTACAGAGAAAAGAGAATATATCATTTTCTATTGTTAAAACGACTTCTAAAGCCTAACTGTACATTTGATAGCAAATCAAGCGATATAAATTGATCAATTACCCTTACATAATTTTAGCAAACACTGATGGCACAAAAACAGATCTAATATTGTCTACATTATCCCTTTCTCCATTTTGATAAAGCGGCTTTACTACCGAGTATTTTAATTGTTCAGGAAACTGAGAATTCTTAAAGGAAAAATTACATACAGGACTAACATGTGCAGCACAGTACTGTAAAATGGGGTTAATAGCAACAAATCTGAACTTTGTCAATTTCAAACAAAAAAATACTACCCAAAACTCAGGTCTGTATTGTTCTTATCAGCTTATGATATCAACAAATTATTTTCTTTCAATAAATTAAAAAAAAATTAAAAATGGTGTTTCTAATCACCCCACAGATAGGGCTGAATAGAAACAGTGTTATAAAACTATCATCATTTCTTATAAAAGCAAAGAGAGGTTGATAAAAGCTATGAAATTACTTTTTCCTATAATAAAATAAACAGATAAACATTTATTTCAAAAGATAATGGTTTATTAATTTTAAAAGTAAGTAAAATGTACAGAAATGTTTGTCGCATGACTAATCTATTCAAACTTAAGGTGAACAAACAGAACACAGCTGTTTGCCATGAGCCTGGTACTGTATTATTATTAAATTGTTAAACCAGACAGATCATCCTCAAAACATGTCTTTGAAACGAGTACTTGAACTGAGAACCAGCGATGACAATTTTAGGATGACAACGTAGTAGATAGTGTCGGAAGTTCCATGCGGCTTTTCGCGGATGATGCTGTAGCATACAGAGAAGTTGCAGCATTAGAAAATTGTAGCGAAATGCAGGAAGATCTGCAGCGGATAGGCACTTGGTGCAGGGAGTGGCAACTGTCCCTTAACATAGACAAATGTAATGTCTTGCGAATACATAGAAAGAAGGATCCTTTATTGTATTATTATATGATAGCGGAACAAACACTGGTAGTAGTTACTTCTGTAAAATATCTGGGAGTATGCGTGCGGAACGATTTGAAGTGGAATGATCATATAAAATTAATTGTTGGTAAGGCGGGTACCAGGTTGAGATTCATAGGGAGAGTGCTTAGAAAATGTAGTCCATCAACAAAGGAGGTGGCTTACAAAACACTCGTTCAACCTATACTTGAGTATTGCTCATCAGTGTGGGATCCGTACCAGATCGGTTTGACGGAGGAGATAGAGAAGATCCAAAGAAGAGCAGCGCGTTTCGTCACAGGGTTATTTGGTAACCGTGATAGTGTTACGGAGATGTTTAGCAAACTCAAGTGGCAGACTCTGCTAGAGAGGCGCTCTGCATCGCGGTGTAGATTACTCGCCAGGTTTCGAGAGGGTGCGTTTCTGGATGAGGTATCGAATATATTGCTTCCCCCTACTTATACCTCCTGAGGAGATCATGAATGCAAAATTAGAGAGATTAGAGCATGCACGGAGGCTTTCAGACAGTCGTTCTTCCCGCGAACCATACGCGACTGGAACAGGAAAGGGAGGTGATGACAGTGGCACGTAAAGTGCCCTCCGCCACACACCGTTGGGTGGCTTGTGGAGTATAAATGTAGATGTAGATGTTTCTTGAGACAAAATATTCCTCTTCAATCTTTGTGAACTTTTTGGTTTGATGAACTCTTTTTAAAAATGTTCGAACAAAACCGTTGCCAACAAGGTAATTAACTTTGCAAACATAACAACAATAAGATGAAGTTTTACCATATACTTTGACCACCATATAGTCTCATTGGCTTATGGAGATACCAGTATTTTCATCTTGATCTGAAGAGGACAAAATCAAGTCATCACCACTGTCCTGCACTGTGTATGCGTCTTCATCCTCTGATAATGAATCAAGACTTTTCTGTTTTTCTTGGTATTTTTTCTTTTTTTTCGTTACCTTGGCTTGTTCCGATGTACAAGGGTTTGGAACACTGTAAAGTGAAGAATTGGGTGTTACATCCTCCCCATCCATGTCCTCAGTCATCAATACTAGCACTTCCACCAGGTTGGACATTAACTTTTGTCCTTTCTTGCCTTTGTTTAGGAGTCTGGTCTTGTCTAAGACTCTGTCCGAGTTCTATAAAACTGTTGTCAACAGCATTAGTGGACTCTTCATCGTTCTTATCCTTGTTTTCATTTACCAGTACCTGGGAGCATTGACAACATTCATTGCAGTCTAGTCATACTCCCACATTTCCTAAAACCTGCAAAAACATATTTTTCCCTTCAAGGTGTCACACAACTTTTTCAAAAGCAGAGGAAATTTATTCTTAGAAACTGTTGCCTCATTTCTTCCTGGGCCTTTCTTCCATTCTTCTAATATTGGGCGCCAAGTACTTTTAAAAGACCCAAAAAATGCCACATGCAGTGGTTGTGTCAAGTGTATTCAATTTGCTGGCAGGAATATAAATCTTATGTCACTGTCCTGACAGGTAAACTGATTCTATGGACAGATGCGAAGATAAATTGTCTCCAATGAGAAATTTCTTACCTTCCAGCTTTTTCAGGTATGGGACAACTGCAAGGACCCAATCGTTTAAGTAGAAGGAATTGAACCAGACAGACTTTGTCTGATTGTATCCTGCATATTTTGGCCCACCTTCAATATAAATGCAAAGCCTTATACACGACATAAGGGGGTAGTATAGTGCCATCTGTAAACATTACGGAGATTGATGCCTTTGAGGAGCTCAAGACCCTTTCAGCATATGTAGTACCCCTCTGTGTGACTCCCTTTGCTTTTCTTGGATCATCTGTAAGGTTTGCCTCATCATAATTTATTATATTAGATGGCAGCACATTCTCTGACAGTTCATCGAAGTAACTGTTGATAGTTTCTGGTGTAACACCAGCTCTGGAGCGTTTTATGTTTTGGCACATTCACACTGCTAACTGATCTTTGTGTCGCCTCCTAAATGATTCCACAAAATCATGACCAGGGAGATTATTCGTAAGCCTTCTCACTTCCTTCCCCCTTCTGTCTAGAGAATCCTTTACTAGAAGTCTTAAGGTCGTAAAGTTAATAGAATAGCCCATTCACTGTATATTTTCAATCTGTCTACAAACAGCTTCTCTTCTTCAAAAGACACGGCAGTTTGTCCACCGTCAGGTTTAATCTTGGTGCCTCTTTTTCGGTGTCTGTATAGTATGCTAAAATGAATCCCATGTTTTTCAGCTGCTTTCCACAAGCTAACCCCCAATTTGGTATCAGAGAGGGCACTGTTTACACAGTTAGGTCTGTTTATTGTAACCACCTCCCATGATGGATTTGTATTTCCGTGACATATTTGAACAACAACTCTGAAACAAGGAAGATATGTTAGTTGTGCATGTAACATTACTAGAGAATTATGTAGTATTAATATGGCATACTAATATATTTTTTTTAGATTTCGTTATTGAGGGGCGAATAAACACCAGAATTCATATGTCTCTATTAACCGCGCAAAGTTTATGAATATAACCTAAAAATTTTGAAAATTCACAGACTGATTTCATTGAAAGTGAAACAAAACCAGATCTTACTGTTTTATACAGAACTTATACCTAGTACTTACAATGCCATTAATTGTCATATGTAGAATACATGTTTACTTACCAGAAAAGTTCAAAGTACATAGGAAAACTATCGACCAGACACAAAGGTAAACATCAACATACAACATACAATGTTGCCAACACAACAAAACATAATTTCCTTGTTAGTCTGAAGTGTTGCCAACCCAAAAACAATACTAGTTAAAAATTAATGTCCAGTACAACCTTATAGTATTCAAAGTAATTAAGTATCAGCATGTATACATGGACAAGGAAAAAAAATTCCCGGATTTTTCCTGATTAAAAATACATTTTTCACGGGTGGAAACAGACTTTTTCTGTCTTAAGAGACAGTATATTTTCCTCGGAATTGCAAAACTTATCAATCCTTTGAATGGTTATGGTTTTGGACACGGGTGTAGAATTTCCCTGCACTTTAGAAAACGAAACTCAGGGAAAAAAAGACACGTTTTGGAAATATATTTGATGTGCAGCAACATGTACGCTGCGTATTTTCGTATTACGAAAGTATACATTGTAATTACACCAAACACCGCATGTTACTTTCCGAATCACTGAAATCAAGATTGCGATGCGCTTTTGTAAGCCAGTCATAGCTCATGTCATGTGATCTCGCCAGCCGATGACAGAAAATATTTAGAGCATAGGACGCGTGAAGTAGTCAGCCAATAGCAACATCATTGTTAAGTAGCGGTAACACACAAGTTAATGGTTTAAATTAATATACGCAGCGTTGCTACAAGAAAAGCAAAGCTTCCCGCATATAATGTTTATTTTTTGGCGCGTATTACACTTTAAGATACATCACACAAATGTGCCAGTAAAATTTTTAATAATGACGTAAATGTCTGATCTTCAGGGTTCGAAATTCTTCAAATGGCTCGTCATCAAAGAAATGACTTTTAAATGAGAGTCAAACGCTCTGTTATTTAAGAAATTCATGGTACATTCTCGCGCATAGTCCAACTTACGTTAAAGGATATTTACTTTGAAAGTAACGCTTTTCAAACCAGCATTCGCAATATTTTTCCGCGACCTGTTAGAAATAGGTTCGTTTCAGCAGTTGCCAGATAGCGCCAGGTAACAGGCGACACCGCGCTTGCGCAGCTAGCATGACGTAGGAAGCCCCTATGAACGTACATGTAAAACACTAAAAGATCTTACATTATGTTGTAAAAGCAGCAAGACATCACAGGGTACTCCAAGAGCATAAGAATTTCTTGAACCATAGTAAAATGTGCACATTTAAACTGCAACTTAAAGAACACATTCGTATGTCCAGATTCCCAATGAAGTAGACCTCGACCTGATATTAAGCTTTTCAGTGTGGTTTTTCGCGATGTAAATTTTCTTGGAACACGCGTCCTATGCTCTAACTGGTTCTTTATTATGGCATAATGTCATACGCGCTAGAAGATGAAAACGTGCACTTGAAATGCAGCGAACAGTTTAAATTACCAGTACTGTGGAATTAAAAAATTCGTTTCAATTACATTGACTGCCTCTGCGGAAAAGGTTAATAAAAGCCAAATTTCTTTACGAAACACACAAAAATAGCTTCATTGTTCTGCAAGGCGATTAATGCTTGACTGTCAGAAAGGTGGAAATAAAATCTGAAACTAATAATGTATTTTAGCCTTCTTTAATTGTGTGAATGTATTTCAATTCACTTGATACCTCCCAGCCACAGTTATCCGCTTTGTTTTCCTTTGACGTGAGAGTAAAGGAAGGGGAAACAGCAAAATTACTAAAAGT
The DNA here is from genome assembly GCF_023864345.2 of Schistocerca serialis cubense. Taxonomy (NCBI): domain Eukaryota; kingdom Metazoa; phylum Arthropoda; class Insecta; order Orthoptera; family Acrididae; genus Schistocerca; species Schistocerca serialis. The sequence goes on from NC_064641.1 coordinate 174,513,122, forward strand.
GAACACAGGTCCGAATTTTCAAAAATATGTGCATATTGTAGAGCACATCATTCTGAAAAGTTTGAAACATGAAACGTGTGTTCGAGAAAACTTAAGGCATGTTATTTGGTCTTTAAGTGTGCCACAGTGCAGTGCCACGCCTGTTCATACAGCATTCTCCTATCACATGTCACTGTATTTCGCCCCGTGGAATTGAAAAGTGTATATTTTGTAAGCGATGCTATCAAACTATATTCAGCACAGTGGAAACTGAAATGTCCTGTAGTGCCGCTCCTGATCCCAGTCGGCAGGTTTGACAGCCTGCCCCTCTATTTTTTTTTAACTCGCCATTAATAGCGGATGGGATTATTTGTAATCGGGAGAACAAGAACTCTTCAGAAAATTTGCACTCTTCATTGTCTATTAGCAAATAACTTGCTGTTGACATAAAATTAAATATAGGATACACAAAACCAATATAGACAAGAGACAAGCTACACTCCTGGAAATGGAAAAAAGAACACATTGACACCGGTGTGTCAGACCCACCATACTTGCTCCGGACACTGCGAGAGGGCTGTACAAGCAATGATCACGCGCACGGCACAGCGGACACACCAGGAACTGCGGTGTTGGCCGTCGACTGGCGCTAGCTGCGCAGCATTTGTGCACCGCCGCCGTCAGTGTCAGCCAGTTTGCCGTGGCATACGGAGCTCCATCACAGTCTTTAACACTGGTAGCATGCCGCGACAGCGTGGACGTGAACCGTATGTGCAGTTGACGGACTTTGAGCGAGGGCGTATAGTGGGCATGCGGGAGGCCGGGTGGACGTACCGCCGAATTGCTCAACACGTGGGGCGTGAGGTCTCCACAGTACATCGATGTTGTCGCCAGTGGTCGGCGGAAGGTGCACGTGCCCGTCGACCTGGGACCGGACCGCAGCGACGCACGGATGCACGCCAAGACCGTAGGATCCTACGCAGTGCCATAGGGGACCGCACCGCCACTTCCCAGCAAATTAGAGACACTGTTGCTCCTGGGGTATCGGCGAGGACCATTCGCAACCGTCTCCATGAAGCTGGGCTACGGTCCCACACACCGTTAGGCCGTCTTCCGCTCACGCCCCAACATCGTGCAGCCCGCCTCCAGTGGTGTCGCGACAGGCGTGAATGGAGGGACGAATGGAGATGTGTCGTCTTCAGCGATGAGAGTCGCTTCTGCCTTGGTGGCAATGATTGTCGTATGCGTGTTTGGCACCGTGCAGGTGAGCGCCACAATCAGGACTGCATACGACCGAGGCACACAGGGCCAACACCCGGCATCATGGTGTGGGGAGCGATCTCCTACACTGGCCGTACACCACTGGTGATCGTCGAGGGGACACTGAATAGTGCATGGTACATCCAAACCGTCATCGAATCCATCGTTCTATCATTCCTAGACCGGCAAGGGAACTTGCTGTTCCAACAGGACAATGCACGTCTGCATGTATCCCGTGCCACCCAACGTGCTCTAGAAGGTGTAAGTCAACTACCCTGGCCAGCAAGGTCTCCGGATCTGTCCCCCATTGAGCATGTTTGGGACTGGATGAAGCGTCATCTCACGCGGTCTGCACGTCCAGCACGAACGCTGGTCCAACTGAGGCGCCAGGTGGAAATGGCATGGCAAGCCGTTCCACAGGACTACATCCAGCATCTCTACGATCGTCTCCATGGGAGAATAGCAGCCTGCATTGCTGCGAAAGGTGGATATACACTGTACTAGTGCCGACATTGTGCATGCTCTGTTGCCTGTGTCTATGTGCCTGTGGTTCTGTCAGTGTGATCATGTGATGTATCTGACCCCAGGAATGTGTCAATAAAGTTTCCCCTTCCTGGGACAATGAATTCACAGTGTTCTTATTTCAATTTCCAGGAGTGTAGAAAATACATTTCTTCAATCCTTACCTCCCAGCATTTTTTTCTCTATTAATCTTGCTACAGCTTTACATGGCGTGCTTTCCTTTCTGTGCAAGAATCTATTACCTCACCAAAGTTCGTCAAACGTTTTGCTACATGAAAAATCGAAATTTCGTTATCTAATACTGAAAAAGATGTTCATACAAATAATACCCAAGACTGGTGTGGTTTCTCGATCTGATTACGTCTATTTTGTCACTATACGATAGATAAAACAAAATAGGCCTTTCTAACATTGCAGCAATTTTGTAACACACGCCAAATAAGCGAGACTATTTTGGCACAAATGGTCATTTTTGTAACACGGCAGAATATAATTCACGAAGTACCAAATCAAATGCCTATTAGGCCTACTACAAGGAAAAAGCTTTACGTTAGGAAATAGTTTCACATTTCATTCATATGCACCAGTTTCTCAAGCATGAGATCGAAAAGTAGTATTACGAAATTTTTGAATAAATTTGGAATCGTCTATTCCTCCATAATTTGTGTGATGTCCCCGTTTCTTCTGCTTCCTCGTTCTAACAATCTGTCATCGCCAATTCTGTAGCTATTCCTGTCATTGTCAAAGTTTGTTCGCCGATTAACTTTACTAACCCTGCCAGAATCACCGGTTTAGTTACCCCGTGATTATTCTGCGGTTAGGCGTTGTTACATATTCGTACAAAACGTTTTCTGCGTTACTTCCAAAATAGAACTTAGTGGCTGCTAGCCGGGGACTGTACAACTGGTCCTTACTAGTGTAGCGATCTGGCCAAAAATTTTCTGTCAAAATTTCATTTTCTTGGATACAACGAGAAGATAATACGTAACCTTTCTCACTCGTTATTCCTGTAGTTGTTTATTTCTATTCTGGTAGACTGAATCTACGGATTTCGCCAGTCAACCACATAATGCGACAGCGATTGGCAGTCATCTGTTCGGCTTTACTCCGCTCAGCTCGTATCGCCCCATCCCCTTTTGTCTGCGGAAAGTTTATTTCTAGATGCGACGAGGATTCTCCTGACAGACATCACGTACACTATACACACATTCAAAAATTAACTTAAAATTCTGAATGTATGCTTTCCCGGCGTATACAGCTGGCGAAGAGTTCTCTTCTGGCGAAGATGATGAGTACAGACTCGTCGAAACGTCGCAGTTTGAAGACACCGCCACCTGGCTGGAAGCCCGAAAACTCTTCGCCAACTTATAATTCATTCAGAAATGAACTTAAAATGTGTTCAAAAACCAACAGGGATGGGTTTCAAAATCACATACACGATCGATCGATCAACGTGCGCTGGATGCAAGGCGCTTTGTGAAACAAGTTTTTTTTTCCCTCGAGAATATGAATTTGGCGCCCCCTTTTCCCGGCAGCATCTAGCTGCTTGCACAGCCAACATTCCCGTAGCCAGAAGCGGGAGAATCTACTACACAAACGTGACTCAACAGCGCATGCGCATGAGCCCGCTCGTAACTGCTAACACGAATCAAATGTAAACAGTTGTGACTTCACGCTCATCGGAGGGGATTCGTTGTTATGAAGTATTGCATAGTCTTCCTAAAGCCTTTGACACATTTGCTGTTGGGAGACACTTGCATGAGGACTGTGTGTCGTTGTTGGAGCATTTCCTTTACAATTTAAGTTATTTTCCTTTTTTCTATCTCGTTTATGTTTTATTGTTGAAGTATTATTCTGCAAAAGTGGGATATAGTAATATCCTTTGTTAGAGTAACTGTTCTTACCAGTCAAAATTAAAAAAACTTAACTGAAAACTAAAACAATGAAAAATTCCCAGAATTCTAAAAAATCCCTGGTTTTTCCCGGATCGTATACACCCTGTGTATATGAAGTTTTGTTTCTATTCACCCCGTTTTACGATACTTTAGTATTCTGCAAGGCACTCCATCATATCCATGAGAGTCCTTAGTCTTCAGCGATTTAATTATTGACTCAATTTCCCCCTTGTCTGTATCACAGAGGAGTATTTCAGAGATCAATCTCGGAAAGGCATTTGCCAGGAGAGTTATACGATTCCCTGTGGAAACTAAATTTTTATTTTTCACCAGCGATGCTCAGAAAATGATTGTCAAATACTGTACATATATCTGATTTAACAGTAACAGAAATATTTTTACCAAGCAGACACTTCACAACTGACCAAATGGTTTTAATTTTATCCTGAAAATTAGCTATTCTGTTTGCATACCACATACTCTTTGCCTTCCTAACAACATTTTTAAGTACCTTACAGCACTGTTTGTAATGGGCTACTGTAGCTTGATTGTGACTACTTTAAGATTTTGATTTAATTCCTGCTTTGTTCTACACGATATCCTTATCACACTAGTCAGCCACACAGGCTGCCTTTTCTCTCAAAGAACATGAGAAATGTGTTAAGAAAAGCATTATATTTGTCATCTATGTTTTCAGCACTATAAACATCCTGCAACTCTTGTTCCTTGACAAGGTTTAAGAAACACTCTATTGCTGTTGCATTAACTTTCCTACATAGTTTGTAATTGTATGTGACATTTGTTTGAGAAGGCCCATAAAAGCCTTTAAAGCGTTAAAATTTGCGCACCATGGTCTGAAAGGCCATTCATCTTTTTACTAACAGAATGCCCATCTAGCAATGAAGGATGAATAAAAATATTGTCTATGGCTTTGCTACTGTCCCCCCTGCACCCTAGTTGGAGAAAACACAATCTGCATCAGATCATACAAATTTAGATCTACCAACATCCTTTTTCTTGCACCTTCATATACAAAATTTATATTGAAGTCGCCACATATAACTAATTTCTGGTACTTCCTATAAAGTGAATCAAGAAACCTCTATCTTGAACAGAAATGCTCTGAAGTCGGAGTTAGGGGACCTATAGACAACAACAACTAGAAGTTTATTTTCACTGAATTCAACTGCCCCTGCAAAACATCGATATATCTGTTCAGTGCAGTGCCGTGATACATCTATGGACTCAAATGGCTTTTTACGTACATGACCACTCTCCCACCCCACAAGGAACTCCTTGAAAAACAGCCAGCTAATCTGTATCCAGGTAAAGGAAGACTCTGAACTGTCACATTACTTAAGTGGGGCTCCGATATACCAATAATTTCAGAGTCAACATCTATAAGCAGTTCACTAATTTTATCTCTAATGTCTCCTATACTTCGATGAAATATGCTAATTCCTTCTGTACTTGGAAACATGATGTCCTCTGAAGGTGAGCCCTTAGTTAGAGGGACTTCCTTTAAGCAGGTATACGTGTCAGCTGACATCAATCTAAAAAAAAGTACAGCTCTAACACCAACTACTACAGGAATTTTTCCAGGAGAGGTTTAAAATATTTTCATTGTGTGTGGGCTATTGAATTAGCTTGAAGGCAGTTTTCAGAAGTACTTCGTTAGACTGTCTCTGTACCTGCTGCAAAGAATCCATAGAAGTCCCAGTCTATACACAGTAGGTTAAAGTTGCCTCCAACTAATACTGCATGGTATGAGTATTTCCACACTAGTGACTGCAGACTTTCTTTTGGATGACTCAGGACTTCAAAATTGGACTCAGGTGGCTGGTAAAATCATACATAATGTCAACAATGTAGCAAAAGCTAGATTTCTACTTACTGTAAAGAAGACATGTTAAGTTTCAGATAGGAACAGTTAAAAGACACACACACAGCTTTTGGCCACAGCCTTCGTCAGCAGAAGAGGAACAGAGAAGAACACACCATTCATACACACAAACAAGCACACCTCACACACATGAGCGCCAAACCTGCTTTCACGTATACCTGTTACATTCGACCAGACAACTTCACTGTCACACTCAATACAAACCTCAATAGGGACAATATTTTTGTCAATTGCAACGAACACCCCTCTCCTATTGTGTCTAATCTGCCTTTTCGATATGTTTCATGAATCACTAAATATCTATGAGCTGTCTACTTTGGACTCAAGTATGTCAAACTACCACTTAACCTAAAAACCCCCAAGTGCATTCGTAAGTTCTCTGCTACCCAAAAAGCTGCTTCCTTTGTGTAGTGCACCCTCTGACCTATTCAGAGGCATCCTGCAATTCCTCACTCAATAATGCAGGTCCAGTAATCTGCACCCAAGCCTGTCATTTGATGAAGCCTTTGGCCGAGATCCTCCACTTGTCTTCAAAGCAAAGGACCACAATCAAATCTGGGAACAATGCTGCAAATTGCAAGCTCTACTTGCACCCTGTGCGACCAGCCAGTAGCCTTCACCAGCTGCCTGTATGAACTGAAGATGACCTCTGAACACAAGCAACAGGTGCCAATGTGAGACACAACTTGCAGACAGCTGCACTCTGCAGATCCGACAGCTGCAGGCAAAGCCTCCTTCTGACCCCGACCCGCTCCCCGCAGACGTACTAAGTGCACATTGGCTTGCTTTCTTGCCCTGACCATTACGTTCCTAAGGAGCTTTGCAACATGCCTAACATTGGAACTCCCAATAACTAGCAAACACCTGCCCCCGTGTACTTCCTCCTACCGTGCTGAAGGAATGACTACCTGTCTACTCTCAGGGTGAGGCCACGCGGTCAGCTTGAACATTGGCCCTCTGCTTATATAGACTTGAACGCGTCATCACTTGCAACTCACCCTCCCACTGCATCTGGTACACTGGATGATGCCTCAGATGCAGAGCCTGTGACATCTGAGGTGTTCCATGTGCTGCATCAGATTCTCCATCCCCATTGCACCCCAAGGCAGCAGCCTGAAGTGGCTGACCACAGCCAAAAGTGCATTGAGCTGCGAGCTGCTGGAGTAATGTAACCAGCTACTGTGTCTGCACACATCCTAGCAGGAATAACTGAAGAAGTAAACTGTAAAAGTACCAACAGAAACCTAGATATGCAACTTGTTACCATCCTGAAGTGTCACCAATGCAGGCTGATGCCTGAGCAAGCTGTTCAGAAGAAATGACGACTATGCTACAGACTGATTCTACACTTAACAATTACAAAAACACAGATTATACCTCAAACAGAAAAACATGCAAAACATTTAAGACATATTCACAATATAAGGGCACTCGTCTGTTGACTCACTGTACAGGACTGCAATAATTCTTGGACTGTGTATTGAGTGCCCTTTAGTAATTCTGCAGAGTAGTATTTCTGTCTAATTCCAGCAGTTACAAGAGTATTCTTTTAAGTTTCACAGTAAGTAAACATGCCATAGTTTTTAAAATCAAGTTTGCGAATACTCTGATGCGATAATGCTAAATATCATCACCTATGTGATTTATTTATTTTTGAACCACAAAAGGATTAGTTCATTTCAGAAACAATCTGAAAGAGATTTAAAAAATCATCTTGAAATTGCTACTGTTGAACTATGATTTTATTAAATGCATTTTGCATAAGAAATGCAAAAATATTTCTATATTAGTACTATTATCATGACTGAAGTGCGGCTTTCTTTTTGCATGTATCTTCTGGCTATACTTGTAGCTTTTTTCAAGGGCAACAAACCTTTTTTCCTGATGTAATCAGAAGGGGCCTATCTTTTCTTGATGGGCATAGCTAACAGAAATCTTACAGTCAGAGGTTAAAAGTTTTTTGAACATTCTGGTTGAAACTGTACATATGCCGCCTGTGACATCAACACTTACTCCAAGAAGTTTGATAACATTTGCAGAGCTCAGCTTTGAAGAAATGCACTTTTTTTGCTTCCATTCATTAGGTCATCACAATAAAGAACACAGCACAGGTGTTACCAATCATTAAATTTTTCCTGTACCAATGCATGTTGCATTTATACAGCCTTGTGGATCTTATTTTAAGATGGACAGTTCAGAGAACAATGCCAAGACATGACAAACCTGATTTAATTTTGTCCGTACTTTTCATTGGCTTTGAGAAGGTAAGTGTATTAAGTTGCTTTTGAATCTCATTCTGCCGTACTGGTAACAACTTGTGGGACCTTTTGTTGATTTAGCTGCTCTTTGTTTCACCCTAACAACCACACCACCACCAATAATTATACATGGAAGTGCTAACAGCTGAAGCAAATTTGTACGCTCATCTATACTAGAGTGGTAGCATGATCTTTCTTTAGAATTTTTTTTACATCTTCCAATTACTTTGCCCTAATTCATTGTTTGTGATTAGATGTAGAGGAAACAAAAATATTGAAACATTCACTTTAGCAAATTCAAAGCTTTGTAACTTTGATGGGTGGCAGAACATACACACTCCGTATTTTAAAAACTTTTATTCAGTTTTAGCTGGAGAACTTTCTTTTTTACAGCATGTAATTAATAATGTCTGGACGGAATTACCAGAATAATTTTTTAAAATAATAGTAACAATGATCTTTTTTACGTGCATTACACAGAAAGGGTAGGAAGAAATGATTCCAGGCAAACATATTACTTCAAACTAAGGCTTTTGCTGGACACAAGGGAAAGTAATAAATCTACCGCACAACTCACTGGTAGATTTCAACATAAAAATTTGCAGTAACTCTTCAGTTACTAAACAGGAATTTATGAAACTTGGCTCAGAATTGATGTTACTGATAAGAAAGCAAATCAGACTTAGTAGTTTGAAGGATGTATCATCAAATCGTACACATACATTATGGAAGTGTAACAACCCAGATACCTACAAGCTGCTTCAATTATCAACTTAGAATGTGAGTAGTCTCACATAAATTTCTGATCAAATGGTTTATGCAATGCTCAGATTTAAATGGAAATAATGCATTAAAACAATATTACACATAATTAATATTATTTTACAATATAATGTTATTTCTAGTTATCCACCTCGTCAAGAGTTACTGTATATTACACACACAGCAAAACTAATATAATGTACACAACAAATCGAAGTAAGAGAAACAGCTAGAACACATAGGTACATTTTGTACTTTTACATGATTAACTTTACTGTGCAAACTCTTATAATTAAAAATTACCATCTGATGTGATAAGCAATTTAGACAATGTGATAGTTTACACAGTTTAACAACATCCTTCGAAATGTACAACATACTGCATAACTTCTAACTGTACAAACAGAAGTTCAACCACACTTCCCGACCAGTTCGTTTAAATTATGTAATTCAAGCAACAGTAAGAGCTAAAGCCAAGGTGGAGGAGGAGTGATTTTCTTCCTTCTTGAAAGTGCCTGTCTTTCTCCTAATATACATATTTACAGTCACAAGGCAGTAATTAATACTGTTATCAATGTGATTAGTTCAGCAGTAGTATTTGTAGTCAAAATACTTCACAGATGCAGCCTGTAGCGGCAGCTTCTGCCTGTTAATGTGTAACTTGACACTAATTCTACATCCATGAATGTTCTCCTTCACAATGAGATTTATTGAACATGATGTGTGAATGAATGAACGAACAAACATATCCTGACAACTGTTTGGTGTAATAACATTTACTTCATTAAAATTAAAGTTTGTACACTTTGTTACACATTTCAGAACAAGGAGCTATATTCCTTCTGCCTCCTACTCCTTCTGCATGGGCGAGTCCGTGAAGAATTTTTTGCCTCCAAATGGCCTGGTAGACAGAAAGAAAGAAATAACAGAATTAAAACAAATTCAAAACAAAATATGTATGGTACAGTTCAATGGGTCAGATTATCTACAACACTGAAATGAGGGAAAGAGAAACAATTACAGAAGCATACTCCACACCTAGTGGCAAGAAATTAGATTAACCAAAACTGTAACTATGACCACAGATAAATAATGCTGAAAACATTTGCATTTTGAGTGGCAAACAAGAATGTATTTACAGAAGTGGAGAAATGGTAGGTAAACTGGCAGTGACACGAATAGTTCAACACTAAGGAAATAATTAGCTCCTCTTCGTGAAAGATAAACCCTGTAAACTGTAGTCCATGACAATGAAGCGAAGTACTACTTACCACATCAGTGCTCTCTAAGAAGACACTTGAGTGTGGTGACTGATGGCATAGCTGAATTGATACAAATCTGAGGACACTTAATTATTACTAACCTCACTTATCTCTGTTCTAGTTTACCAATATAATATAGTGTGTTAATTATTTTTAATTTCTCTCTTCACTGATTTTGGGTAGCTCAAAAAACCTAATCAATTGCAGAACAAGAAACGAACATACTTCACTAAGCACAGTGAAGACTTAACAGAAATGTAACAACAATAACAGTGTATGCCCCATTTCTGCTGGACTCTTAGTAACCTGAATGAACTGAACAACTGTTTGAAATATTGAACTATCTTGTGACTTCTATTCCTGTGACTCCCATCATCCATAATGCCATGTGTCTTCCTGAAGAGCCCGTGTAACAATCTTTGGCAGCTAGAATAAGACCATCAATAAAATAATGATGGTATTTAACAGTACTGCAAATGAGACTACGGACGACTATTCAAACACCTCTGTTAAACATAGGCAACTAAAAGTTTAAGGACATCCACCTCTATTTAACGAGAACAGAGGTATGAAGTGCTAAAGTTGTAATTCTGTAAGTTTTCTGTGACCCTTTGGAACTTTATATCCTACTATTACTTACCGATGTAACACTTTTCAGCGGGCTTTCTGGTTCCGAGTTCATTATAAATGTACACACAAATTACCACCCACTACAAGTCAAATTAAGTTTTTAATGACCATAAAATCAAGAGTTGGTCAACCACACATGAAGTTCAACAATATGAGCAACTGCAGCCAAATATCTGAGTGACTCAAGTAGAAAACAGACTTCAAATCTCAAACAGAAATGAAAATTCAGAAAAACGATAGTTGTTCGAGAATCCTGCAGTAACGTACCTCACATTTACGTGATATAATTTTGGTTAAAGAACAGCAAGAAAAAATTGTTGGGAGCATGCCATATAATGGAATACATGACAAGTGACCAACCACGAGCAGCAACAGAAAAAACCTGATTAGTCATCATGGACAGTTAAAAAAGTAAAAATGTACTGAAACGATGTTTTTACAAGAAAAGTGTGAAAAGCAGGTGATACAAAACTAAGTGCACTGAAGAATTTTTCTTGGCTCCTTGAACCAACACTTACAACTGGCAAGCTCAGCCAGTAAAAGCAAAAATATATGAGCAAGTCCTGGCTGAGCACGTGCTCACAAGCTTTATCAGTCTATATGAATTTGCCAGTTACGAAATGAAAAGAATTGAGGGGTGCAAAGAGGGAGGGGTTGTAGAGAGTTGAAATGTATGTTCACTTTCAGTCTTGTCAGATTGCTTCTAAAATCGGAGGGTAAAAAAATGTGCACTTTGACTTTCTTTACACTGAAATTCAAACTGGTATAATACGTCTTTAGTTATTTCATTTGGAAGCAGTACCTTCAATATTAGGAAAAGAATAGATTGCTACAAACTGTAAAGGTGACTTGTGGAGTTTCAGACAGGCACAACGAAAATTCTGTTACAGATTAATAGCTTTCAGCCAAAGCCTTCATCAGCAAAGAAAAAATAAACATATTCCCACAAGCAGAAGTCATGCACACATGACTGCTAACTCTGGCAGCGAGTATCACATGTATAACCATCTGGAGTGGGGTGGGGAAGGGGGAGGTAAATCAGTTGAAGCAGATGGGGGAGGAGTTGAGGTTCTGAAGAAATGATGATAGGGTGTCTTGGCCCAGAGTTCAGATCGAGGAGGTATCGTCAACAAACCAGACCAGGGGTTTGCGGTTTTGGGAGGCTAGGAAGGTTTCCTCTAGAAGACCCATAAACAGGTTGGCATAGGAGGGTGCCATGCAGGAAAGTAAACAAACAAATCAGTGGCACAGTCATGGGCACCCACATGGCATCCTCCTATGCCTCCTTAACCCAGCATACTGTCGTCTTAGATGTTCATCACTTCCTCCCTGGTGGCTCCATCCACACTTCCGTCCAAATTAAACCCACTAACCACACACAGTTCTTACATTTTGACAGCCGCCGACTCTTCAACACCAAAAGAATCCCTCCCATACAGCCTTGCCATCCAGGGAAAGCGTATCTGAACACTTTCCCAGCATGCTCAAGGTCTCACCAAGGCCATGCTCCCCAGGACCTATTCTTCAAACAGACTTCCATGCCATTTCCCACACACAACTCAATCCTCCCACCACTCCCAGGAGCCAGCTACAAAAGAGTGCCCCTTCACCACCCAATACCACCCTGGACAGGAACAAATGAACCACAACCTTTGTCAGGGCACTTGAATTAACATGCTTTATTTCAAAGGTAGCTTCACAAGGTGGGGCTCCACTTCTATTTCGGCTCCACTTCTATTTCTGAACTGCGCAATCCTTCCAACACTTTCTCCAGTCTCAAAATGATGCCAGCCTCAACCTACAGTAATCCACTGTCTCCATAACCTCCTCCCAACAGTTTCCACCCGTTTATCCTGCCATTCCCTCAGCCAACATACCCACCTATCCTATCCCCTTCCCTGATCCTTTCGTTTTAAACTGTGTCCCCCCCCCTCCCCAATGCCAGACAGCACTCCTCTCCACCCACCCGCACCCTGCCATCCCTCCCCTTCCCCACCCCACCCCACTCCAGATTGCTATTCAAGTGATAGTCACAGTTAGGTCACAGCTGCTGATGGTAGCGGTGTGTGTGTGTGTGTGTGTGTGTGTGTGTGTGTGTGTGTGTGCACGCGCGCACACAAACTTTGGTCAAGAAGACTTTGGCCAAAAACTATTTATCTGTAACAGACTTTTCGTTGTGCCTGTCTGCGACTTCACAGGTCACCTTTAAAGTGCGGAGGGGGGGGGGGGGGAATGGTTAGGTTAAAGTTAGATATAGTGGGAATTAGTGAAGTTCGGTGGCAGGAGGAACAAGACATTTGGTCAGGTGAATACAGGGTTATAAATGCAAAATCAAATACGGGTAATGCAGGAGTAGGTTTAATAATGAATAAAAATAGGAGTGCGGGTAAGCTACTACAAACGGCATAGTGAACACATTATTGTGGCCAAGATAGACATGCAGCCCACGCCTACTACAGTAGTACAAGTTTATATGCCAACTAGCTCTGCAGATGATGAAGAAATTGATGAAATGTCTGATGAGATAAAAGAAATTATTCAGGTAGTGAAGGGAGACAAAAATGTAATAGTCATGGGCGACTGGAATTAGACAGTAGGAAAAGAAAGAGATGGAACGTAGTAGGTGAATATGGATTGGGGCTAAGAATTGAAAGAGGAAGCCAACTGGTAGAATTTTGCACATAGCATAACTTAATCATAGTTAACACTTGGTTCAAGAATCATGAAAGAAGGTTGTATACATGGAAGAACCCTGGTGATACTAGAAGGTTTCAGATAGATTATATAATGGTAAGACAGAGATTTCGGAACCAGATTTTAAATTGTAAGACATTTCCAGGGGCAGATGTGGACTCTGACCACAATCTATTGGTTATGAACTGTAGATTAAAACTGAAGAAACTGCAAAAAAAGGTGGGAATTTAAGGACATGGGACCTGGACAAACTGATTAAACCAGAGGCTATACAAACATCTCATTTCAGGGAGAGCATAAGGGAACAATTGTCACAAATGGTAGAAAGAAATACAGTAGAAGAAGAATGGGTAGCTCTGAGGGATGAAGTAGTGAAGGCAGCAGAAGAGCAAGTAGGTAAAAAGACGAGGGCTAGTAGAAATCCTTGGGTAACAGAAGAAATATTGAATTTAATTGATGAAAGGAGAAAATATAAAAACGCAGTAAATGAAGCAGGCAAAAAGGAATACAAACATCTCAAAAATGAGATCGACAGGAAGTGCAAAATGCCTAAGAAGGGATGGCTAGGACAAATGTAAGGATGTAGAGGCTTATCTCACTAGGGGTAAGATAGATACTGCCTACAGGAAAATTAAAGAGACCTTTGGAGAAAAGAGAGCCACTTGTATGAGTATCAAGAGCTCTAATGGAAACCCAGTTCTAAGCAAAGAAGGGAAAGCAGAAAGGTTAAAGGAGTATATAGAGCGTCTATACAGGGGCGATGTTCTTGAGGACAATATTATGGAAATGGAAGAGGAGGTAGATGAAGATGAAATGGGAGATATGATAATGCGTGAAGAGTTTGACAGAGCGCTGAAAGACCTGAGTCGAAACAAGGCCCTGGGAGTAGACAACATTCCATTAGAACAACTGACGGCCTTGGGAGAGCCAGTCCTGACAAAACTCTACCATCTGGTGAGCAAGATGTATGAGACAGGCGAAATTCCCTCAGACTTCAAGAAGAATATAATAATTCCCATCCCAAAGAAAACAGGTGTTGACAGATGTGAAAATTACCGAACTATCAGTTTAATAAGTCACAGCTGCAAAATACTAACGTGAATTCTTTACGGACAACTGGAAAAAATGGTAGAAGCCGACCTCGGGGAAGGTCAGTTTGGATTCTGTAGAAACGTTGGAACACGTGAGGCAATACTGACCCTACAACTTATCTTAGAAAATAGATTAAGGAAAGGCAAACCTACGTTTCTAGCATTTGTAGACTTAGAGAAGGCTTTTGACAAAGTTGACTGGAATACTCTCTTTCAAATTCTGAAGGTGGCAGGGGTAAAATACAGGGAGCGAAAGACTATTTACAAATTGTACAGAAAGCAGATGGCAGTTATAAGAGTCGAGGGACATGAAAGGGAAGCAGTGGTTGGGAAGTGAGTGGACATGGTTGTAGCCTCTCCCCGATGCTATTCAATCTGTATATTGAGCAAGCAGTAAAGGAAACAAAAGGAAAGTTCGGAGTAGGTACTAAAATCCATGGAGAAGAAATAAAAACTTTGAGGTTCGCCTATGACATTGTAATTCTGTCAGAGACAGCAAAAGACTTGGAAGAGCAGCTGAACGGAATGGACAGTGTCTTGAAAGGAGGGTATAAGATGAACATCAACAAAAGCAAAACGAGAATAATGGAAAGTAGTCGAATTAAATCGGATGATGCTGCGGGAATTAGATTAGGAAAGGAGACGCTTAAAATAGTAAAGGAGTTTTGCTATTTGGGGAGCAAAATAACTGATGATGGTCGAAGTAGAGAGGATATAAAATGTAGACTGGCAATGGCAAGGAAAGCGTTTCTGAAGAAGAGAAATTCGTTAACATCGAGTACAGATTTAAGTGTCAGGAAGTCGTTTCTGAAAGTATTTGTATGGAGTGTAGACATCTATGGAAGTGAAACATGGACAATAAATAGTTTAGACAAGAAGAGAATAGAAGTTTTCTAAGTGTGGTGCTACACAAGAATGCTGATGGTTAAATGGGTAGATCACGTAAGTAATGAGGAGGTATTGAATAGAATTGGGGAGAAGAGGAGTTTGTGGCACAACTTAACCAGAAGAAGGGATCGGTTGGTAGAACATGTTCTGAGGTATCAAGGGATCACCAATTTAGTATTGGAGGGCAGCGTGGAAGGAGACCAAGAGATGAATACACTAAGCAGATTCAGAAGGATGTAGGCTGCAGTAGGTACTGGGATTTGAAGAACCTTGCACAGGATAGAGTAGCATGGACAGCTGCATCAAACCAGTATCAGGACTGAAGGTAACAACAACAACAACTCTGCAACTAATACCTTTTTTCTTAAGTGATCTCAGTGAAACATGTGTTTTACATTTTTGTGGGGTCCAGACTTAAAAACTGCAAAATTGAGGAAAACATTAAAGCTCCCAAAATAAGAGCCTAAGAATGTGATACGATTAAAACTTGTAACCCTTACCAATACAGTGTATATAATCTGTATAAGTGAAGGAAATTAAATGTGCAATACAATGTTTATGCAATAATTTGTGGTAAGGAATTTCCTCTGTTCTTTAAAAATCACAGATGTGTAACATCAAATAAAAACTCATCAAAAAATTGAAATAGATATCTGGGTACAAGGTAACAGCACTATTTTCCGACACGTGACAACCACAAAATATATGTCAAAACCCATCTTTGAGACATCTTACCCTTGCATTCACCTGCAAAAAAGAAAAATATCAATGAACATGGTGAATTAAACAAAAACTGTGAAATATGGTGAAAGATGTCGGAATTTAATGGGAGTTCAGGGGTGGGGTGGGGTTCCCTCCCATAGTCAAAGGCAGTTTTATTTGGGCGAGTAGACTTCAAACCACATACACACAAAGCTTGAAATACATTTTTGAAACATGTTTCTGGCTACTTGATGTGGACACCATTTGGAAACATCTTTCAAAACATGGGAACATCTATCCATAGCAGTGTCCGTAGAGATCATAGGGCCGGCCGGAGTGGCCGTGCGGTTCTAGGCACTACAGTCCGGAGCCAAGCGACCGCTACGGTCGCAGGTTCGAATCCTGCCTCAGGCATGGATGTGTGTGATGTCCTTAGGTTAGTTAGGTTTAATTAGTTCTAAGTACTAGGCGACTGATGACCTCAGAAGTTAAGTCGCATAGTGCTCAGAGCCATTTGAACCAATCATAGGAAACGATGTTCTGGGCAACTATGACACGCCACTGCTGCATGACCCAAGTGTGTATTTGTGTGTCGCATTGTGTCTTCCACTGTATACAGTTGTTACATGTTTTGTTTTCTCTTGCTGTATGAAGGTTTTCCAGGAGCAAAATGAGGGGTGGGGAGTAGCGGACGAGGCAGCGAGTGCCTGAGGATCATGGATAATAATGGAAGAGTTTTGGAGGAAATGCATGAGCTCAAAAAGATTTGGAAGGAGTACTTTGAAGATCTGTTGAATGCCGTCAAGCGGGTAACTAACAGCGATGGAGAGCCTAAGGCAGCAGACAATTATAATAGTGGGGAAATTGATGATCTAACTTGGAATGAAGTGGAAGAAGCCATAAAGAGGATGAAAGGGGGCAAGGCACCAGGTTGGGATGAAGTAACAGTGGATATGATACGAGCAGCAGGAGAAGTAGGAACCCAGTGGCTATACAGAGTGCTGAGGGTGGTGTGGAAGGAGAACAGAATTCCTGAGGATTGGAAGAAAGGAATTATAGTCCCGATCTTCAAGAAAGGGGATAAAAGGAGATGTGAGAACTACAGAGGAATCACCCTGCTATGCCACTGTGGAAAAATCTATGAAAAGATCCTGGAGAAGAGAATAAGAAGCAGTATTGAAAGTAGACTGCAAGAGGAGCAGTATGGATTCAGACCGGGAAGATCAACAACAGACCTCATATTTGCGGTAAGGCAACTGAAGGAAAGGCACTATGAGTACGGGAAGGACTTAATCATGGCCTTTTTAGATATTGAGAAGGCGTATGACAGTATCTATAGGGACAAGCTCTGGGATGTGCTGAACGCAAAAGGGATAGATGAAGAGATAACACGAAAAGTCAGAAAAATGTATGAGGGAAGTGAGAGTTGTGTGAAAGTGGGGAGGGAACGTACTGCATGGTTCAAGCTGGAAAATGGGCTGCGACAGGGAAGTGCACTTTCGCCTTTATTGTTTATTATTGTTATGGATGAAATCTTACAGCAAGTATCAGATGCAATTGGAGATCATAAAATGAAAGCAGTGCTTTTTGCCGATGACCTGATGTTATGGGGAAATTGCGAGAAGGAGGTGCAAGAGCAGTTAGATGTATGGGAGGC
Organism: Schistocerca serialis cubense; assembly: GCF_023864345.2. Taxonomy (NCBI): domain Eukaryota; kingdom Metazoa; phylum Arthropoda; class Insecta; order Orthoptera; family Acrididae; genus Schistocerca; species Schistocerca serialis. Next base: position 174,530,625 of record NC_064641.1, read on the forward strand.
AACGGCAGCACAATATGGAATGCATTTCTCTGCAAAGAAAAGTGAAATAATTGTCACAACAAGGAAGAAGAATAGGCCAAATGTGGATATAACTTGTGGAGGGGAAAAACTACAAGTGGTAGAGAACTTCAAGTACCTGGGAAGCATGATTGAAAGTATGGGGGGAAACGCAATGGAAATAAATGAAAGGAGCAGAAAAGCAGGGCAGTTCTTCAAATGCATTAGGGGGCTTATTTGGAGCAAGGAGGTGCCACAGAAATCCAAGGGAATTATATACCGAACCTACTTTGTCCCCATATTGGCATACGGAAGTGAGACATGGGTAATGCACAAAAGCGACAAAAGTAGAATACAAGCTAGTGAAATGAAGTTCCAGAGGAGCAGGTTGAGTGTAACAAGACGAGACAGATTGCGAAATGTGTATGTGAGGGAAAGACTAAAGGAGGAACCAGTACAGGACAGGATAGAAAAATCAAGACTGCAGTGGTATGGACACATCAAGAGAATGGATGAGGGAAGAATTCCAAAGAGGATGTTTGATCTGCAACTGGAGGGGAAGAGGCCCAGGGGAAGACCAAGAGATAGATGGGTGAAGGGAGTGAAGGAATGTGTGACGAGTAGAGGAGAGAACTGGATGAAGGTGGAAGAGGGGGAATGGTAGAAAGACAGAACACGATGGAGAGGCTTGTGTTCCCGACAGACCCAGCCAGTGGCTGGAAACTGTCCAAGATGATGATGATGATGATGATGATGAATGCGCAATACAAAATTCAGATCAGTGGGTTTTAGTGTAATGAATAACGACGTGGTTAGCTGACTTACAGGTTATAGGTTCGCAACTCACTGTGTGATAATATTTTCTTTAACTTAGCATCGTTATCACATTCGTTATGATCATAATACAATACGTTCTGCAATATTCGATGTTGTCAAACATTTCTGCCTGGTTAGAGAATGAACCATGAAATAAATATTTGCCTGTTTATTTCTGAATCTGAGAGATTTCTGAGTATGTGCTTAGGCAAAGTTCATATTGTTCCTTGTCACAAATACTTCACTTTTCATTTCCAAATATGTGGCAATTTCTAAACATGTGGTTAGGCAGGAACCCAAGAGGACAGCTTGAATTGCTGCAAAGTGAAACAATGAGCAATAACATTCATACTCTTCACTGTCACAAATATTTCGCACACTGTGCAACCTACAAATATATTTCCCTAAAGAGTTTGTGACGAAGCAAGTTGGGATTTCTCTACCTCTTTTCTTGTTTTTCCATCTGCCTCCTTAAATTCATTTTATTTTCATTTTTGCAGAATTTCCATAAACATGCACAAGTATGATCTGCATTTCCATAAACGAGAAAGGTTGGCCCTCAGTCTTAAGGAATATATGCACTGGGTCTAATTTTGTGCTTAGTTTTGTGTATGTAATTAATTTCCCAATTTATTTTGACCATTCCTAGTTAATACTTGTTATGGGGTGAAATCGGCAATTGTTTCATGAGTTCGATTATGTTGTTGACTTAAAAACAAATATAAATTATGCACTAATTATGAATATTTGGAAAAAGAACTACTAGGATTCTTAACGTATTTATTTGGCTCTATTTAAAAACATATTAGCAAAGCCAACCCTTAATTAATTCCAAAATAATTACCAGATTTGTCAGAAGTATTGTTTGTACAATTATATCTGTTAATTTCATTATTTAAACAAATAATTCAGCCTAACCTTTACGACACAAGGAACTGTTACAAAGAAGCAATTTTTCGATGGTATTCAAGTAACTGAATGAATTATGCTTCAATAGTAATTTCTGTAACTTAAACATCGAACGATGTATAGGTTCAGTGCCTATTATTGTGAGGACAGATAAAGGGCTGAATTTTGGTCCCAAGATAGTCAGCCCATGGCCGATTTTCATTCGTATTGGTTACAATAACAACAATGCATCAACTTAACAGTGGAATTAGTGTAACACATATTGAGCCTGTGTTAGATCAAGTAATGACAATGCCTACTCAAGTTATTTCAGAAATGGTGCCACACGTACTGTATTATTAGGCAAGAACTGTGAACAGTGTGGTTAGGCTTTTAATACTCATCGATGTTCAACATCAAACTATTGTAGCAGTACGTTGATGTTTGCCTGCAACCTATTAACGAGGCTTATCAACATTTACCAACAGTGAACTGGCAATATAACTCATTCTGGAAACATCCCCAAGGCTGTGGCTAAGCCATGTCTCCGCAATATCCTTTCTTTCAGGAGTGCTAGTTCTGCAAGGTTCGCAGGAGAGCTTCTGTAAAGCTTGGAAGGTAGGAGACGAGGTACTGACGGAAGTAAAGGTGTGAGGACGGGACGTGAGTCGTGCTTGGGTAGCTCAGTTGGTAGAGCACATGCCCGCGAAAGGCAAAGGTCCCGAGTTCGAGTCTCGGTCTGGCACACAGTTTTAATCTGCCAGGAAGTTTCATAGTAAAAGTGGTTCATAATGCACTAGAGCTAGGCTTAACAAGATTTATTACCTGTTGCCTCCATGTGGAGTATTAAAGAACCTCCTTGTTGAAGAACCTGAATGCTGCCATTTTAATGATGTAGCTGACGGTGTAGCAAAAAGTGTGTCAGATCGAGAACTAATTGGTGTTGAATTATTATTCACAAAATGTGCCCAGTATTCTGAAGGTAAACTCATCAAATTTTCAACAACCTGTAAATAAAAGATCTCAATTTAACTACCAAAATTTTGAAGCAACAACACTTAACAAATACTACATCTAAAGATCCACCAGTAATTATAGAAGACTACCATGTGGCAGTTGACGAACTTACCAATTATCTCATGCAGACTAATTACAATTAACAAGGAATATAGACGTACACAACCATCAGCACTTGACCAAGTCCTTGTCCATGTAGGGGACATTAATAAACACAAGACTGCCGTCGTGGGTATGAGCAATGCTGAATAACTGTACAGTAGAATTCTCTCTTATTACTTTAAGAAGCCACATCACATACTCTCATGGGGAGTGGGGGATGCATATCGATCTGTTACAACTACCAGGCATAAATTAATATCAAACTCAAAATTTGAACATAGCCACAAAAGCATGTAAAACTAATTATGTAAACAAAATCAGGTGTTTCCGTACGAATGTGCAAAAACGTTGTAATCTCCCCATGGAAAATTACCCTCTACCACGCAATAATTAATAATGGTCAATCAAATCATCCACATTTATTCACTTTTGAAAAGTATCTGATCGGATTTTCTAGTAATATATGCGCCGACAGCTCGTCGACGCTAAGGTATTTTTCTAGTACATTTATTCTTTGGAATAACAGAGATACATATATGTATTCTCCATGGTTATTATGGACGGATAACTAGGACAGCTTCGGAAGTATCTGTTGGAAGATTGTCGGGTTGCTAAAAGAGACATATTTGCTCTTCTTCTCGCTAAAGCGAGCTATTAAAGTTTGTGCCACTAGCGGGTTATTTGAAGAGAGAGAAAAATTGTAAACGCAAATTAAGTAAGACTGAGAATCAACAGAAAACGGAACATGTAATGGAGATGGATTGAATATACAATTTTCCTCAGAAATAAGGTTTGTGACCCTTTTATTCTAGAGTGAATGACGAATGAGTTCTCTGTCTGAATCATTGATGATTGTCTTGGCCCTGTAATTAGTGGGGAAGTTTCAGTTGTGACGAAGAGAGCCTGCAATCACCGAGATTTTATAAAATCGTCCAAAAAGGCTTCGGACACATCTGAAATTCTAAATCTGTCGTAAAATGAACGAATTGTTCAAACAATCGATTTTCCCAACTGAATGCAGCGCTTAACAATAATAATAGATATAAAGATCTTTTACAGCAAGCCAGCCGCTGAATATTAAGACGAAGGGCTCCACCAGAGATTCTATTGGGCTGAGTTCACGTAATGAAATATTATATTTAAAACTGTATATAGATAAAGGACAGAGAGAGAGAGAGAGAGAGAGAGAGAGAGAGAGAGAGAGAGAGAGAGAGAGAGAGAGCGAATGAAATTAGAGAAAATACGCAGAATCCTCCATTAGTATAATTGTTTGCCTGTTTATCACGGATCAGCCTAAAGATAAAACAGGAGGCCCTTACTTTACTGTACAGGTTTATGTGTGAGAGACATTACACCAAGTTAGCAGCAAGCTGCATTCACTTACTTTCATCATTTACAGTATAATCCATTATAATGGCCAATCCGTGACAGGACACGTTTTTGGATGTTGTTAAAATAATTTTGTTCTCTGTTTCATGTGAACTATGACGAGCCAACTTAACTGATGCTTGGAAAAGAGAAGAAATACTCGCAGTCACATTAAGTGGATCTACAAATAAGAACATAAAACAACACGCTGGGCGCAGAGAAAAGGCCAGATCTATAATTTTATTATTACAGCTTGCTAGTATAGATGAAGTATACGCTTTTCTATTTAGTATTATTGGATATTTGAACATTGATTAATTGTGTTCATGCTAGATGTAGTTTGATTGACTTGCCCCAGTTGCATTTATTTGTATAAGTACAGTAAGAAACTAGCCACAGAAGTACTCTTGTGTGAACGGAGTTACATATAGTGACAGTAGAAGGGATATATATATATATATATATATATATATATATAAAAAAAATAGAGGGAAACATTCCACGTGGGAAAAATATATCTAAAAAGAAAGATGATGAAACTTACCAAACAAAAGCGCTGGCAGGTCGATAGACACACAAACAAACACAAACATACACACAAAATTCTAGCTTTCGCAACCAATGGTTGCCTCGTCAGGAAAGAGGGAAGGAGAAGGAAAGACAAAAGGATATGGGTTTTAAGGGAGAGGGTAAGGAGTCATTCCAATCCCGGGAGCGGAAAGACTTACCTTAGGGGGAAAAAAGGACAGGTATACACTCGCACACACACACATATCCATCCACACATACACAGACACAAGCAGACATTTGTAAAGGCCTTTACAAATGTCTGCTTGTGTCTGTGTATGTGTGGATGGATATGTGTGTGTGTGCGCGAGTGTATACCTGTCCTTTTTTCCCCCTAAGGTAAGTCTTTCCGCTCCCGGGATTGGAATGACTCCTTACCCTCTCCCTTAAAACCCATATCCTTTTGTCTTTCCTTCTCCTTCCCTCTTTCCTGACGAGGCAACCATTGGTTGCGAAAGCTAGAATTTTGTGTGTATGTTTGTGTGTCTATCGACCTGCCAGCGCTTTTGTTTGGTAAGTTTCATCATCTTTCTTTTTATATATATATATATATATATATATATATATATATATATATATATATATATATATATATATATATATATATATATATTGACGGTAGAACATTTATATGGTTTTAACTAGGGCAATGTTTAAGATGAGTCAAGCAGAGCAGAGCAGCACGCAACAGCCTTCAGCTGTTAGCACTGATAATAATGATGTAGTAAGAAGTGTTGTAGAACCGATCGTTACAGATAGCGCAAGAGAACGCCCTGTAGACACGGCTGGAGATGAAACGGCAAGTACGCAACATGGGTTAGATCCATTGGTCATTATCATGAGACAGATGCAGATGATAACTGAGAGCATGAATAATATGAATACAAAATTAGCCTCAGTCACTGAAGGGCAAAATGATTTGAACGCGAAATTAGCCTCAGTTACGGAAGGGCAGGAAAATTTGAAAACTGAGATTAAGCAGCAGTTACAAGACAGTTTTTCCGAATTAGAGCAGCGGATAGAGGCGAAGACAAAGGAACTCAAAGATCAGGCCGAAGAGACGGAACGAAAATTAACTGCACAAATAGAATTGGTGAAAGCTCAATGTGAGGAATCTACTCACCGCATACGTGTAGAAATGAAGGAGTATGTGGCTATTAAGATAGATACCGTACGGGAACAGGTGGAATTGGTTCCGCAATTAGTACAAAAGCAAGGTGCCATGTCATGTGCAATTGCGCAACTTCCTGAATTGGCACGTACGCAGACTAACCTAAAGGAAAGTGTTGAACATCTGACAGAGCGTCAAGATGTTATAGACCACCAAATTAATGTATTAACGGGCAAATTATCCGAAATCACATTAGAAAACAAAAGGCTATTGTGTGAAAACGTTGAGCAAAATGTTAAGGCAGCATTCCAGAGTCTATTTGGCAAACAGGAAGAGAATTTGTTTGCGAAAGGACTTGAGGAAGTGCGACAGCAGTTAGGTGCTGATTTCGAGCATTGGAAACAAACGATAGAAGAGTCGATACGCGTTTCACAACAAGGCTCAGAACAAATGAATACAGGCCAGCAGCAGAAGTTGGCAGCGACTATAGAGCCAGTTACTGCACATTCGCACACGATACCGACTGGTGTAAGTAACTCAAAACATTAAATTGCCACGAGCTAGTCGTTCGCGTGAATTTTTATCTAACGGAGATTACGAAAGCCTTTGCCATGGCGAAGAAAAAATGATAAAGCATCGGCAATTCCAGATTTTTAACACTGACAAAAGGGGGTCCATCCAATTGTTTTTATTCGAAGTTTCAGAGGAGTGCTACCCAGAAATTGGTCGGAGTGGCAGAAGATCCGTTTCGTTACAGGATATATACAAGGTTCGGGGGCGATTTGGGCCTCGGACATGACTTCTGTTTGCTCGACATATGACGATTTTGAGAAGGCGTTTTTAGCAAAGTTCTGGTCAGAAGGGGTACAGGAACGCCTAAGGCAGGAGGTGCTCTACCCAGAGCCTTTCTCCTTTTCAAAAGGAAGCCTTAGGAAGTATTTTGAAAAATATATAAATAAAACTAGATACTGGGACAGACCTATGCCCTTGCCAGACATAATAAACATACTTAAGGCAAGACTACCAATTAGCATCCGGAATCAATTGATTTACGGCAATGATAAAGACTTGGAGTCGTTCCTCACGACGTTAGACCATATAGATATTATTGAAGCGAACAACCAGAAAGCCCGTAATAACAGATTCCAATATAGGGAGATTGGACCTCCGCCCAACGGTAGGCAAGGGAATGGACAGAGATCGGTAAATAGCGGAGAAACCCCTCAAAATCTCAATAGTAATACCGGCAACAGTCTTGCGAGGGGCTATCCAAGGAACAACAGGAATGGGAAAAGATACAATCCCGTGTGGGGGAACGAAAGGAATTTCAGACCCCAAGCCTGGAATAATAACATTAATAGAAAGTGGAATCAACCGGGGGGGAATGAATTCAAATAATCAACATCAGTGGGGACGGACATCTACGAATCAACCGGTAATTACCGAAGTGACGGATGATGTCAACCAGCAGGCAAGTCAAAATCCAACAAACTTGTAAGGACCCACTCGTGCCCCGGAGGAGCGGTCAACAATTGGTTGAGGGGCAACAGGATATGTGTACCCATGCTAACGTATAATGATGGACGATTACTGGCAGATGAACTGACCGAGGACTTAGAACCACAGGATGAGGATAAGGAACAGGTGGCAGTAGCCGAAGTGCAAGTCATTTTGGAGACTGTACCTATAGTGGCGGTTTTAGACATAGCTGCAACCACAAATGTTATTTCGGAGGCACTAGTAAACAAGATCAGAAATATAAGACGAGTACCAATTTTTCCAGTTCAAAATTGCAGAATAATAGGCGCCGTTGGGGCTAGATCGGCTAATGTAAAAGTGCAGTCACTACTTAGTGTAGAAGTCGGAAATGCAGCAATATTAAGCACATTCCTTGTTGTGAAAAATTTGGTGGTAGACTGCATTATCGGAGTCGACAGCCTACGTCAATACGGATGCAGAATAGATTTTAAAACAGGAGAAATTTGGTTAAATGTAAATAAACAAGAAATTGAGTTGGACTTGTTGAAAAAAGAAAGCCTTACCAGAAAATATAATAGTGGGATCAGTGTGCAAGTAATCAGGAAGGCACAAAATTCTAAACAGCACGTAATTAATGAGTTCCAAGTCAAAGGAGATTTCGGTCAATTAGTGTACGAGAAGTTAAATGAATCCGACTGCATTACTGAAGATCAGAAGCAGCAGCTAAAAGAATTATTATTAGCGTATAAAAACGTGTTTGATGAAAGGCCAGGAGTTATTAAGGGATACATATGCCATCTCTACGTTAAGCCGCACGAAACGTATTGTAGAACTTTCTATCCTGTTCCCTGGAGGTTAAAGGCTCAACTTCAGAAAGAAATAGATCGCATGTTGAAATGGGGTTTGATCGAACCCTCTACAAGCCCATACTGCTCCCCACTGTTGGTCGTGCCAAAAGCAAATGGGACTGTGAGACTGGTACTCGACGCCAGAGAAATAAATAAAATCATAATTCCAGTGAGAACACATCCGGAAAACATAGACGAACTTATACAACGGTTCCAGGATGTCCAATATTTGACAAGCATTGATTTGCGGAGTTCTTATTGGCAAGTCAAGCTGGATGAGTCATCAAGGAAATATACGGCTTTCATTTATTCCGGAAGAAGTTACCAATTTACTGTAGTTCCTTTCGGACTCAACATTAGTGCTGGAATCTTTATAGCAGCTCTAGATTATGCACTAGGCCCAGAACTAAGAACCAGGATAACAGTGTTTGTTGATGATTTGCTTATTGCATCGAAGACTTGGGAGGAGCATATTACCTTACTGAGACGGGTGTTGGACGTGTTCAAAACCATGGGAATAACTGCTAACCTACAGAAATCCCATTTTGCAGTACACAGAATCAAGTTCCTGGGGCATATAATTGACGCAAAGGGAATTTTACCAACCAAGGAGAAGCTAATTGCGATTAGTAAGTTTCCAACACCCAGAAATAGGAGGCAATTAAAAGGGTTTATGGGTCTTGCCTCATTTTTTTAGAAGATTTATAACAAATCAGGCCATGAATGCAGCAGCTCTAAATAGTTTGCTGAAGAAGGATGTGCCCTGGCTCTGGACATTAGAGCGTCAAGAAGCATTCGAGGAGAGAAAGAAGCAATTAGTAAATGCACCGCTTTTGTACCATCCGGACATGCAAGAAGAATTTTACTTGTCAGCAGATTCGTCGAATGTGGGTCTTGGAGCGTGCCTTTTCCAAGTACGCAAGATAAATGGACAACTCACCTTCTGTCCTATTGCGTTTGCCAGTCGTGTTTTGTCCAACTGTGAACGAACTTACACGACGACAGAATTAGAGGCTCTTGCAGTCGTCTGGGGTTTTAAAAAATTTCATTATTATCTATATGGGTCAAAGACTATCATATATTGCGATCATCAATCATTAACGTTTTTACAAATGTGTAAACTGTTACACCCCAGACTGGCTAGATGGACTCTCGCTCTGCAACAATACCAATTTAAGATCGTGCATGTCTCAGGACAGCAAAACATTATTGCTGACGCTCTATCAAGGTCACCGCAGGGTTTGACTAAAGAGATTGAAGTAAATAATAACTCTGAATTCCCTGTATTGCTGCTGCAGGAAAATCCATTTAAGACGTACTACGTCAATTTGTGTGCGCATATGGCACAGTTACAGAAAAGAGATGCTCAATGGGAAAGTGTCATTCAAAGGTTACAACACCAACCTTCGGATCAGATGGCAAATTATTACAAACTGGTAAATGGCGTATTATTTTTCCGCTGTGGAAGGCAAAACAAAGTCCGTTGGTGTGTTTGTATACCTGAGGCGCAAATAGAGAAACTTGTATGGTTCACTCATTTAACCTGGGGACATTTCGGTGCGACAAAATGTGCAGACAAGATAAGTGGGTACTGTTATTTTCCCAACATAAAGCGCAGAGTGCATGAGGTCTTAAAGAGACGCATAATCTGTCAAAAAACAAAGCCGGATTCAAAAGGGACTAAGCACCCATTATGCTCTATATTAGTCCAAGAACCAAAAGAATTAATTTCGTGTGATCTGTGTGGACCGTTACCTACTTCAAGAGGTGGTGTTAAATATGTGTTAGCATTTCTCGATGTGTGTACGAAATACGTAAAGCTATACCCGATAAAGGCGGCTACAGCCAAAGTAATTGTATTAAGATTGATAAGGGATTATCTTCCACATGTTGGTACACCTAAAGCGATCATAACAGACAATGCTAAAATATTCATGGGACTCCGATGGAAACAGACTTTGTCTCAAGTTGGTGTGAAACACATACTAACATCATTTTACCACCCACAAGGCAATTTGGTTGAGAGAATTTTTAGAGAATTCAATCGATTTATGAGGACGTATTGCCATAATAAGCAGACTGCGTGGGCAAATTATGTGGAAGAGTTTGAGCAGATATACAATAACATGCCCCACTCCTCAACTGGATATACACCTTGTGAATTGATGTTCGAAGCAAAAGAGGAAAACTTCTGGACTGACCATATGCCCAAAACTCAGGAAACTGAGATGCCTTGGGAAGAAAAAATAAGACAAGCCATCAAAAATATGACGAGGGGGGCAAAAAAAAAAAAAAAAAAAAAAAAAAAAAAAAAAAAAAAAAAAAAAAAAAAAAACCCACACAACAAACGGATCAGAGAAAACAACAATTTGACAAATTAATCAAGAGGGTACAGACATACCGGGTCGGAGAAAAGGTATTAGTCAAAAGACATACCAAATCATCCTTAATAAAGAAGAGTATAAAGAAATGGGAGTTACTATATGCTGGCCCATACATTATCCTACAAATTCCGAATCCTGGGACTTACCTATTAGCATACCCGGGATCGAACAAAATAAAAGGGTTATTTTCCCATAACGACTTGAAGAAATTTAATGAAGATTAGAAGATAGGGAGGAATGGTGTTGCGAGTGACAGAGATAAACGCCCGTACGCCCGTAAAAAAAAAAAACCACCTGTGTGTGTAGTGTTAGAAAACTTTAAATTGAAATAATTAATCAGTGACATAGACTATAGAAATAGTGACTAACTATTACTATCGAGTGTTGCAAAGAAGATAGTGGAGATAGGCTTCACCTGTGTTTGGGTGAACATGGAACTTTAGCATTGCTAATGTCATCAAGATTTATAAAGGATCTAACTGACCTTCAAGAACAATGAAATGTTTCCCGTAAATGATGCTGAATAATCAAAAGAGGTTCCGAGTGAAGGTTCATATATAATTTCAAGTGCACGCTTAGATGTGTAAACGTGTGAAGGGATGTGTTGAGGCAGTGAATCATGAGTGACGGTTAACGCCGCAAAGACAATTTCCCGCGCAAAACAGTTGACATCGGCGCGAGAGATAGAATCGATATAGACGACACAGATATGCTTTGTAAGAGACTCGCACCAAACGCGAGGGTAAACTGATTCATGTTGAACTTTAAAAAGAAAAGGTGTTATAATTAGAAGTTAAGAGTTTTTAATTTATTATTGAATGTTTAAAGAAAGTAATATTCATAGAATTAATAATTATTTAATGGGTCGTGTTCGTTTGGAATTTTTGAGGGGGGGGGGGGGGGAGGGGGGAGCGGCGGAATCCATTTCCATATATGTGCATGTGTGAACGCCGTATGAATCAGAGAATAAATGAAAGAAGTGAATCTGCATTCCTCAATGCTAATAACTTTTACATTACAACAATCAATTGGAGAAATATGTGTATTTAGGATAAAAAGTTTTTGAGTATATATAAATTATACGACTTTCAAGGAAATGATGGGTTATGTCTTTGTATAAAATGAACTACACTTTCCATTATTCGATGATTTGAATCCAAAATCTATTGTAAGTTGCATGAATCCTTTAAATTACGAAGAACAAATCAGTGATAGAAAATGTGTCAGAACTTTTGGACTTATAAGCACAAGTGGGGATGCAAAGTCAAAAAGAGTATTCAAACGAGAGTAAATATGATGATGCTTTTGGCAACATCATTAGTTAATGGCTAAATTCCTTGACGTACGTCATAACAAAAAGGATCCATGAAGCCATAAGGATTTTGCTTTCAAAAAGGAGAATCTTGGACGGTGCAACCTAACCAGTTCTCTTACAGGAAGAGTTTCCCTTTTGGTCATTGCTAATTCTTTTGGAATGAATGTTGCATGTGAGTTCGAGTATCCCTGTCCCTTCTACTCTTCCCATTGTGGGTCGCGTAGAAGACCGACTACAAATGTGGACGTCGGGGACATGCAAGACCCAGGGGAGTTTTAGCACCTCAAGATATTGTCCTAGGAACAAGATTGTAAAACGAAAATTCACGTTATTTATTGTAAAATGGTTTTTTTTTTTTTTTTTTTTTTTTTTTTTTTTGCTAGAGGCACAAATCACTCTTCTCTAAATCGTGATATAAATTGATCCCTGTCTTTCCTTTAGAGATTATTTCAAAATTATTTTTTTCTTCTATAGGCTTTCCTATCTTCTATGTACCGTAGGCTGGGGGTCTAGGCTTAAGAGGTTTTCCAAGGTTTCCCTGCTTAAGATAGTTCCCGAACGGGTAGACCCTGATAACAGTTTCATGAAAGATCATCTTCCTTGGTTGTGCACAGCAAACATAACACCTAGATGCACGTAAAAGCAATACAGCCGCAGTAACTGTCTCTTCATTTCTTCTGTTTTCAACATTTCTTTTCTTCGTCTGTCTTAAATATAATATTCTTTTTCAGTCGGAGGACTGACAATCATCACTTCCGGGTTATCCACACTAATAGATAGCTCGCGAAGTGTGTTCGGTAAATCAAAATTGAGCTCACAAACTTCACTCGCTGCGAGGGGCATTGTAATCTCCCCACGGAAAATTACCCTCTACCACGCAATAATTAATAATGGTCAATCAAATCATCCACATTTATTCACTTTTGAAAAGTATCTGATCGGATTTTCTAGTAATATATGCACCGACAGCTCGTCAACGCCAAGGTATTTTTCTAGTACGTTTATTCTTTGGAATAACAGAGATACATATATGTATTCTCCATGGTTATTATGGACGGATAACTAGGACAGCTTCGGAAGTATCTGTTGGAAGATTGTCGGGTTGCTAAAAGAGACATATTTGCTCTTCTTCTCGCTAAAGCGAGCTATTAAAGTTTGTGCCACTAGCGGGTTATTTGAAGAGAGAGAAAAATTGTAAACGCAAATTAAGTAAGACTGAGAATCAACAGAAAACGGAACATGTAATGGAGATGGATTGAATATACAATTTTCCTCAGAAATAAGGTTTGTGACCCTTTTATTCTAGAGTGAATGACGAATGAGTTCTCTGTCTGAATCATTGATGATTGTCTTGGCCCTGTAATTAGTGGGGAAGTTTCAGTTGTGACGAAGAGAGCCTGCAATCACCGAGATTTTATAAAATCGTCCAAAAAGGCTTCGGACACATCTGAAATTCTAAATCTGTCGTAAAATGAACGAATTGTTCAAACAATCGATTTTCCCAACTGAATGCAGCGCTTAACAATAATAATAGATATAAAGATCTTTTACAGCAAGCCAGCCGCTGAATATTAAGACGAAGGGCTCCACCAGAGATTCTATTGGGCTGAGTTCACGTAATGAAATATTATATTTAAAACTGTATATAGATAAAGGACAGAGAGAGAGAGAGAGAGAGAGAGAGAGAGAGAGAGAGAGAGAGAGAGAGAGAGAGAGCGAATGAAATTAGAGAAAATACGCAGAATCCTCCATTAGTATAATTGTTTGCCTGTCTTATCACGGATCAGCCTAAAGATAAAACAGGAGGCCCTTATTTTACTGTACAGGTTTATGTGTGAGAGACATTACACCAAGTTAGCGGCAAGCTGCATTCACATACTTTCATCATTTACAGTATAATCCATTATAACGTAACAGGACATAGAGAATGGTCCACTGAACAATACGAGTTTTCTGCTTTGTCTAGCATTACTGTTTTCTGGCTTTTTTACAACTAACATTCATACAAGTTCACACTTATTGTGCTATTTACATACATGTACATTCTCTATTTCCTGCAAGGAAACAAGGAGGATAATCCTGATTACTAGGAAGTCATGATGCAGGTTTTGTTTACTTGACTTCTCCACAAGGTGGCTCTTTTTTATTGTATTTACATTTTCCCCTGACAGAATGTGCTATGAATCAATGACAGACCCATTCATTAGTCAGTGCTTTTCAGAGACGTACAGTACAAGTACTGGTACAACTTCGCAGAACTCCCACACGCGCACCTTGTTCATGGGGAAGTATGCTGCAATGCTTCCACTGCTGAAAGGCTGTACAAGGAACAATTTTCTAACAGGTTTCATCTTTCACAGCAAGTGTTTATTTCTCTCGGTTGACAGATAATAAGGGAGACTGGTTCATTGGAAAGAAGAAACCAGGCACCTGCCGACATGAGGACCACATGCAAACCCAATTTTGAAGAGGAGATGCTGGAACATGTTGCAGCGAACGCCACTGCAAGTACTTCTTGTACTGCACGTGAAATGGATGCTGTAGACACTAGCACGTGTCAAGTACTCCACGAACATCCATAATGAGTCCGTGCAATGCTTTTGACTGACTTTGCACCAGGGGTCGCATTGTGTCAGTAGTTGCTCCAACAAAGGATTAATTGACTAGATTTCCTCCAAATCGTGTTACTGATGAGGCCTCATTTGATTATGATGGTACTTCGAACAGCAGGAATAACCATCTGTTGGATGAGGAAAGCTCTCATGCTGTCGTAGACTCACAACATCAAGTACGTTTTGCTGAGAATATCTGGACCGGCATTATAAGTGGCGATCTCACTGAGCCGTATCTTCTACCTGGCCTTCTGAATGGCCACCTGTACTTGAGGTTTGTGCACATAGTTCTAACTGAGTTGTTAGAGAAAGTACCCTTGGCCGTTCGTGAGAGGATGTGGAAACAACCTGACAGTGCACCACGTCACTTCAGTGTGGATGTCTGCAACAATCTCAATGCTGTATTTCCTGGTCGCTTGATTTTAAGAGGGGGTCCTATTCCATGGCCTGCGATTTCCTATGGGGGTACCTGAAGTCACTTCTGTACAAGATCCCAGTGGCTACAAAGATGGAATTAACAGTAGAATCTCGCTTAAGGAGCATCTCCCATAACGAACAATTTGCATAACAAGCAAAACAAGTTGTAAAAAAATGACTCGCTTAACGAGCCATGTTTCTCATAATGAGTGGCGACAATTTAGTGTGATATCATCATCTGTTCGATCATGACGAGAGAAATGTTCAACAACATAAACGGTTTTCACTGTTGGCAGCGGCATATGAACAATGTCTTTAGTACATACTACTGTCTGGGTTTAGCGCTCTTTCTGCTACCATCTTACGGCGGCTTGTGATCAAACATTTTTCTAAACTTGTGTTCACACTATTATTTTTTGAGTGCAAATTTTAATAACCATCGTAGAAATCTTCCCAAAGATAAAGCTTCAAGATGACAACCATAAGAGAAAGAAAATTACCTCAGAAATGAAATGTAAAATCACTGAAAAACATGAATATTGCGTGAGCTTTGCTGGTTTAGCGTGCACAGACATTCACTCTACATCAACTATTTGCACTATCCTCAAGAAAAAGCAGAAGATTAAGGAACAGATGCTTCAAAGCAAGTGAGAAGAGTATCTACACAACAATTTCATATTAGGAACAATGTTGAAAGGTTGCTCCTTATATGGATAAATGAAAAGCAATTGCAGGACGACCCTATTAATGAGATCATCATTTGTGAGAAGCTGAGAATGTTTTTTGCCAACCTTGTTAAGAAGACACCAGTATCATCAGTGGGTGAAGAAGTGTTTATGGGGAACAGTGTGTGGTTCGAGATGTTTAAGAAAAGAACTGGCATCCACAGCGTTGTGAGGAACAGCAAAGCAGCCAGCTCCAACACAAAGGCAGCAGATAACTTCATCAGTAACTTCAAAATGCTCGTAGATTCTGAAGATTATCTGCCGCAACAGGTTTTTAATTGTGACAACATGGGTCTATTCTGGAAAAAGATGCTGAAGCGTACCTTTGTAACAGCAGAGGAGAATGCACCACCCAGTCATAAGCCAACGAAAGACTCTCTCATATTGCTATTCTGTGCCAATGGAAGTGGTGATTCGAAAATTAAACAGCTGCTTGTTTACAATTCAGAAACTCCTGAAGTCTTCAAGAAGTGTGAAGTACAAAAGAGCAGGTTAAAGGTGATGTGGAGGTCTGACAAAAAGGCCTGGGTGACAAGTGATCATTTTTGTGATTAGATGAATGAAGTGACTGATCCTTGGGTGAAAAAATATTTGCTTGAGATGACTCTGCCACTCAAATGTTTTGCTTGTTATGGACAATGCACCTGCCCATTCTCCAGGCCCACAAGACCACCTCCTTGAAGAATTTCAATCCATCAAGGTGCAATTTCTGCCTCCCAAACTACTCTGTTACCCCAGCCTATGGGCCAGCGGATTATTTCTAACACGAAAGCTCTATACTAGAGCACTCTTCGAGCATTGCTTTGGGTTGACTGAAGTTACTGATCTCACTCTCAGAGTTCTGCAAGTATTCCCTTTGACACTATTGCCAGCATCAAGATGATCAAAAAGGTGTCAGAAGGAGTTACATCGAGAACTCTCACTTCTGCTTTGAAGAAGCTTTGCCTGGAGTGTGTTGTCCAATGTGACTCTGAGGCATTTGAGTCAGTACCTGTGGAGCCTGTAGTCAACGAGATTGTGTCTTTGGCCAAGAGCTTGGGACTAGGAATGGTTAACAATGATATCGATAAGCTTGTGGAAGATCACAACCGAAAAAGGACCACTGAAGAGCTTATGGAGTTGCCGTATGTTTCACAGCAGGAAGTTTTGGAGAGGAGCTTTTCAGAAGAGGAGAGGAGGTGGAGGCGGTAACAGGTAAGTGGCAATCTTCTGGCACAATAAGAGAAATACTGAAAGCATGGGAATCGATTGCATCATACATTGAAAATTACTTTTGAATGCATTACGGGAACAGCAGTGATCAATGTCTTATAAATAATTACTATTAAAAACAGTCTTGACCACGATTCATTTAACAAGGTGACCGGTTTCGACCACTACTGTGGTCATCTTCAGACCATTGAGTAGGAACCTCTTTCTGTTGGAGAATCACTACTGATTCTCCAACAGAAAGAGGTTCCTACTCAATGGTCTGAAGATGACCACAGTAGTGGTCGAAACCGGTCACCTCGTTAAATAAATCGTGATCAAGACTGTTTTTAATAGTAATTAATTATACATTGAAAATCATCACCCCAATCAAGCAGTGGCTAAGCGCACTGCAAATTTATTTGACGATAATTCTGTGTCGCATTTATGCAAAGTGTTGAAGCATTGGCAGAAACAAATGACTATAGATAGCATCCTAGTAAAAAGAGAATTAGTTATATATCATGTTTAATGAAGTACATAATACTGTATGTATAATTTTCTATGAATAAATGGCACGAATAAGACAAAACTTTTAGTACTTGTTCCGCATGGAACACTTTGTCGTATTTTACATTAATTTATACGGAATATATAGTTTCGCTTAACGAGTTTTGCAGTATGAGTAAGATTCTGGAACAGTGTAGTTGCCAGAATTGTAGCTGCCTGTAATGCGATTCAAAACACACCAGGGATATTTGTATGGGTGCATCAGAATCTGGTTCACCAATGTCATGCTTGCATTGACGTTGGTGGCCATCAGTTTTAGCACATTTTGTAAGGTACAGTGCAAATCTTATGTTCACTGTGTCAGTGATATTATTTTTAGTTAACTGTAACTAATGTAAATAAAAAAAGTACACAGCAATGCGATTTTATTCCTATTATCTCCTTCAGTTAGCTTTTCTGACGCCAGGTTTCCTGCCTGAAATTGTTCAATGGAGCATCCTTTATGTCCTGTTAGTTAAATTTTTGTGCACTCTTGTGTAAACACCCTGTAGAAATCACATCTAAAAGATGTAAAACTGTCTTACATAATGTAACACTTACTGGAACTAGCTGCTTTGATTCTGTCATCACTGCCATTGGTTCCGGTTCTTGAGAAGAGAAACCAATTAACGTAGGACCAAATACCTTGGCAAGATTTGATGCAGGCATTTTGCACTCTGGGCACTCTGACACTCTGCAACCAGATTTTGTCACAATTTAATAACGAAAACTTAGCTTTAGTAGTCACACTACAATGTTCTACTCAAATTCCTCCTTGTCCCAAACTTCAACACCTAAACCCTCACACAATTTACTGTATAACTATAACGCACCAACGACTTAACACTAAAATATTCCAAACATTGTTCCTTAATGGAATGCCTTGAAGCAGGTAACAGGTGCAAACTACTATTACAGCTGTACTTACTTTTGAAGGTGCAGAATCATAAATGCCAGTGTATCTCTGTTGGGCTGTGGCAATTCTGAAATAAGTTGATATAATGCTGAGTTTCTTTCTGTGAGATCTTTTATATCCACAGTCCGAATAAATTCTGGCCACAGAGAGTAGGTTACAAGTGGTTCCTTCAATGAACGTAGAAAATCCTTTATTGTCCCACAGATAACAGGAATTTCAACCCCAGAAAGGTTTGGGACACCTCGTGCACGTAAGAATTTCTCCTGCGTAAAGATATAAATGCATATCAAGAACCTCTGACTTACAATTATCAGTGTAACCCACGGTTAAAAACGATAATTTACAAAATGATAAATACCCAAAATTGATATAAAAATAACATAAAACAACATTCTATAAGTGAAAAAATATCATTAGTGTGGCATATAACATGAATTTTAGTTACACACAGCAGCAAGCAGTCTAGTAAATGAAGTGAAGATTATAAAACCAAGCTAGAATTTGTGCAGATTAACAGCCTTGTCCGCCCCTGGTAGCGCGATGGAATGTCATACCTAACGGCCAGGGTATGATTCCCGGCTGGGTCGGAGATTTTCTCCGCTCAGGGACTGGATGTTGTGTTGTCCTTATCATCATTTCATCTCCATCGCCACGTAAGACGCCGAAGTGGCGTCCACTCAGAAGGATTGCACAAGGCAAACGGTCTACCTGATGGGAGGCCCTAGCCACATGGCATTTCCATTAACAGCCTTGAGATGGAGAGGGGATTAGGGCCACAGGTAATAAAAGTTTTCACACTGGAATAGTGTGTGTTACAACTTTGTTATGTAAGTGTTAGAAGACTGGATAATCAATAATTCTGTTATTTCAAGCAATAATGGATAGCAATATGATCCCATAAAGGTGTATAGACAAAAAATCTGATTATTTTACTACAAATTAGTTCCAATGTATCTGTATTTATGGAAAACCTTGAGACTAATTACACAGGGATCTTGACGGCTGAAATGACATACACGGAGTGGCATAGTACAATACAGAATATGAAGAGCATGGTCTACTGACTACAAATGATACCTTCCAAAAAATTATTCAATGGTAATATAATTAGAGTACTAAGAGGAACTTAACATCAGTGACAATAGGGTTCCTGCCTTTTGTAAATTTAAAATGCCAGCATGCTTCGACATCTCCGTGCTGTGCAACACTGACACGGAGATTGAGTATGGCAGTGCAGTATCATCTCTGGTTGTTTCAGTATACACAAGTTTCCTGTGCTAAGGGGAAGGTTTCTAAATGTAACACTCATCAGGACATATTCTTTATACAGGATAGAAAACAAACACACACACACACACACACACACACACACACACACACACACACGGAAACTTCATTAAGTGAATAATGTCGAGTCCAGGCAATATAGCCAGACGTGATAATTTCGCCATGCTGGTAGTGCTATATCCTACTATATTGAGTGTTTTCAGTGCACTAGTTCCATGGAGTATGTTTGGTTCATAAGTCTTAATGACACCTTTATTAAGATATTTCCAATAGTCATCACCTCTTACTTGTAATAAGTAAAGTAGTTGTTATGTTTGACAAGAGAAAATGGAATGATTAGACAGAGGACACCAAGTTCACTTGCAGAGTGCAACTGAAGAAAAACTAGAACAGTTCAAAAAAGATCAGTGTTCATTATGAGAGCTGAAGCGCACATATCTTTTTCAAGAACAGCTACTATATCTGCGAACAAGGTATACCTTTTCCTGCTATTTTGTAGTGCAAAACAGGACATGTGAGTATGCTGTTGCAACTGAAACAATTCAAACAAAAGGTTGCAAAATGGCACGTAAAAGAAACATTTCGCCACTGGAATTTAAAAGTTCATATGGGAGGGTTTGGCAATTTATGGAATGAAGTAATACATCCACTAGTCACAGAACTACAACCACGCAAAAACTGCCTCAAGCTTACAAAAAGAATTTTATATCTTTCCAGCATTTTGGGACTTTACGGGTCAAAAATTTTTATTTACATTCCCCAATAAGGGAATGCAGACCGAACACTTGTCTCTCTTGACATGCTAAACAGCACTACAGTAAATAACATAGGGGAATGTAGTGCGCAAAAATGTACAGCTGTTGCCGAACAGCAGCGGTTTCTTTTTCAAGAACAGCTACTACATCTGCGAACAAGGTATACCTTTTCCTGCTATTTTCTTCTTAAGTCTTTGATGGTTTGTAAAAAGTAATTGCAGTAACTTGTAATGGTATTAATTTCAATAAAGATGTGTGTATATGTCATTCTGAAATTGATGATTTATGATCTGAGGGGAACAAATCTAAATTACAGGCCACACCATGATTTTTCAAGACAAAAGCAAGGGAAGAAGTGTGGCGTACATTTGCGCAAATACAGGACATAATATTTTTAATTGAGATTTTAATTGTTTGTAGGTATATGTCTGCAGGCCTGGTACACTGAAATTCTCATACCACAGGACCACAGAATACCAATACAGTACGCAAACAAAACAAAATAGCACTGCCCATTGATAAAGTGGTGTATAATGCTGTAATTCATGTTTGGCAGCACTGGTAATGTTGCAGCTCCATCAAGCAATCCAGGAGACGCCTTTTAAGAGTTATGGATTGACTGGACAACTACAACCATTTCCATTACTGCCAGAAACAAATTACAGCATGATACTACATTTTATTGGTGTACAGCAAACACAAGATTTTTCCAAGCTTGACTGTGGTTAAAAACTGTTTGTTGCTATATCCAGGTTTTGTCATGATCAGATAACCCAACTGACAACTTTGCTCAACTTGGGCAAGAAGGTGTGACAGCATTTTTACTTTTGAGTAAAATTATAATGGTCTAACTGTTATTGTCTGGAATTTTGTAACCACAGGGTTAACTACAGACCTGTTACATGGCAACTGGCATACACAAAATTGGTGAAATTCCACGTCTTTGCTTCATGTGAGAAATGTTAACCATGCCAGAGCTGCACCCATTGCTGAAGACTATATGCATCTGGTCACCTGTAGTGTTTAAGCTCAGCCACTTTCTAGCAATTCTGGATGTGTAGAGTGTCGCATTGTCCTACTGTAATTGCTCAAGTACATCAGAATGCGCAATGGACATGAATGGATGAAGTGATCAGACTGGATGCTTACATACCTGTCACCTGTCAGAGTTGTATGGTGGTTTTGTTGGGCCCAGACAAGGCGAAAAGCTTTGTGTTGTGCAATTATCAAGGGTACACAAGAGGGCCTTTGGCTCCAAAAGCACATACTGATGATTTTTTTGTTGACTGTTTCACACGCTGACACTTGTTTATGGCCCAGCATTGAAATCTGCAGCAATTTGTGGAAGGGTTGAACATCTGTCATGTTGAATAGTTCTGTTCAGTTGATGCTGGTCCTGTTCTTGCAAGATCTTCTTTTGGCTGCTGCGATGGTGGAGATTTGATGTTTTACCAGATTCCTGATAGTCACTTTACACTCGTGAAATGGTTGTACAGGCAAATCCCCATTTCATCGCTATGTCGGAGATGCTGTATCCCATCACTCGTGCGCCAACTATAACACCACATTCAAACTCACTTTACTCTTGATAGCCTACCATTGTACCAGCAGTAATTGGTCTAACAACTGCACCAGATACTTGTCTTACATAGGCGTTGTCAAACGCAGCGCCTTATTCTGCCTGTTTACGTATCTCTATATTCGAATACGCATGCCTATACCAGTTTCTTTGGCACTTCAGTGTATATTAAGGTAAAATTTACATGCATATGTTTGTTATGCTTTGAAGAACTGTCAGATAGGCATTTTATCATCCAGCCTTCCATGTACTTTTGTAGGGAAAGAGTAATTAAACAATCACCTAACTTATTAAAATAACTCTACATGTCATGAATATTTAAGGATGGTCAGCAAGGCTGGTGATGCAACTGAAACATGACAAAATTTTAGAGCGGCCACAAAATTCTAAAGGTGTGGAAAAAATCTGTGGTATGTGCACTCTTCTGCCAAAACCATTAGCGGCTTGTTACACCAACAGTTAAGTGCCACATTGATTATGCTGGTAACTGGGTATTGTATTGGCAAATTGTGTGGAAGCTTGCGTGGTTGCAGCTTTGGCGTGGTTTACAGTCCACACACCCAGTAAAGACATGGAATTACAGTAATTTTGTGCATGCCAGTTGTCATGAAACAGGTCAGTAGTGCACCATGTGTTTACAAAATTACTGTAACAGTTAAACCACTAAAATTTTACTAAAAAGTAAAAGAACGGAATGTACTGTCTTCTAATGATCTTCAAAAAGTTAACAACAAAACAGTAACACTAAGGCGTGAGCCAAAAAGGATTATAAAATATAAACTAGACCATGCTCTTTGTGGCTTATAAGTATGGAATTCAAACATATCATAAAATTATTTACTTTGCAATAATTAAAATAGAAATGAATGACAATTTTGCCAAAAAAATACAGAGAATACTAAAATTGTTTTATTGTGTCACCTTAAAATGTATACCATAAGGATCAAACTATAATATTGTCAAAATCACTATATTTTCAAAGAGAGAGAGAGAGAGAGAGAGAGAGAGAGAGAGAGAGAGAGAGAGAGAGAGAGAAGCTGGTGTATCTCAACAGGTATTGGAGAAAACTAATAATCCAAGAGCAAACTTGTTCAACAAGTTTTGTACAGCAACCACCAGAATAGTTACTGACCAAATATACCAATATTTTTAATAGAGAACAGCACTTAAGAGAAAATTTCTTATTGGTTCAAACTAAAAATAATTTTACCCTTAGCATTCGAACATCTCTATCAGAACCAGGAACACGGTAGAGTCCAACTTCATTCAATCCCCTTGCTTCCACTTCCTTCACACAATGCAGAATGAGAGCTGGTATCATCGGTGGTGTTGGTGGCGCGAAATCCGCAATGGAGCCCTAAGAGAGAATGCAACAATCTGAAATGCATTACTAGTCTTTACATCAACCAAAGTAAAGAATGCCAATTGGTTCAAGTTTTCTTAATGGCGTAAAATCTTTTCCCAAGGGGATAAAACTGATCAGTTCAATGCACAATCTGATTCAACTAGCAGGTACTCATATGAATTACCTCAAGAAATTATTCTTAACATTTTAAACTTCCAAACAGATTAAAAGTGTATTCCAGAGCATGCCTAGAACCTGGAACAGGTATTGTCAAACTTTTTTTCTCAAGAGCCAATATTGCACCGTGGGGCGGCACTTCAGGCAGCATATATCCAATCTTAGTATTAACTGGTGACCTGCACAATTTACTATGTTAAGAATCACAATAGACTAGATGTAGTAATATTAATCTGCACCATTTGAAACACTATGAGTGAACTGTTCTTTGTTTAAGATTACTGTCACCTTCAGTAACCCAAAGTTTTGACACTGTAGTTGCCGGATTAAGTGGTGTACTGTCTGTGTGGGGAAAATTATTGATTAATAAAAGTAATTATATTTAAATGCATTATGCCTTATGTGACACAAACATAGATGATGAAATTCCCTCTACCTTCTAGCTGTGGCAAGTGATTTAAAATGCTTGAGCTTTTGGCCGAGTACTTCTTAGCCATTGTCAAGTAGCATCACCATGGCTGAGGAGTAATCGGATAAAAGCTCATGGATTTTAAACCATGTAATGCGGCTGGAAGCTTGAGAGAATTTTATGAGTATATCTACCTGTGAAACCATTCAGTCATATATAACAAGTATAAATGTTTACTACGCACTTTCAATGTAATTTTTGTTCTACCCATTGCATTTTATTACAACAACCATAGTTTCACATTCCTTGCTACAAATATGTATCACTTTCTTTATAAAGCACATTAGAGAATCAATGTTATTTACATGTCAAAATTTATACCATAGCACCTCATCAGTATGAGTCACACACACCTGTGATTTATCAGTACTGAAAGATGAACAACAAAACAAAATACCTCTCACTTCCTCTAACCCTGCAGTAGCCACACTATGTACCCCTCTGCCCCTGAAAGAAGTGGTCAACTTGACTTAAGCCCATCTTAATATATTACACCCCCCCCCCCCCCCTATTTTTGTTTGTTACTGAGCAGGGAAGGTACAAAAATGGTACACTCAATCTTAGTTGACCTAGGATTGATTTGACTGTTAGTTGCTATATGCAATTTTCAAGGCATGTATTCAAATAAAGTACTGCTTCAGAAAAAAAACCTCATAAAAACATTTTCATTACATGTTTATTTTTATTTTAATGCCTTGTGCACTGTCCACTACTGTTTCAAGACTGTCACTACTTTACAAGGTGTATTCTTTTTCCTGTGATCAGAAGAAAATTATCTCAGTAGAGCCGTGGTACCACTGAGTTAGTGGACTGTTGTCTGGCTCCACTGGCTGAAGTGTAGTATCGACTATCCCTCTTGCGGCCCCAGTTGGTATCTGCGAGTTGTATCCTTAAAAGGTCTTTGCTTGCTGTTATATATAAGGGGTTCGCGGGCCCCAGAAGCAGGTATGAAGTTAGGGGATTGGTGGTAGTGTTGCGACAAGAGGTGGTCACGAGGTCTGAGCGGCCGAAGCCATAAGCTGCCAAAGGAGGGCCTGTGCAGAGCCAAAATACCGGAGTACTTCACCAGAGTCAGCATCTACAAGCAGCAGACCAACACCCTGTCGGTTGGTTGGCACAACATTCATGTTGGGCGACCGCTCCATGGCCTCGCTGCTCTCTTCTACCTGGCTTTCATCGGCACCACTCAGTAAAGGCTGCGATGCACTCTGGACCCACAGACCTGCTTGCTGATAAAGGGGAGTAACATGCTGTAATCCTCGTGGTGATTTGTTTCATTGTCTATCTGCCCGCCTTATTATTTTCTGGTTTGTACCCAACCCTAAATGTTCTAATTGTTTGTAAATACAGCCAGGTCAATTTTACTAAGCATAGGTTGCTGTTAAAAGAGGGACCTTATGGTTAGATTTAGCTGTTAACCAGTTCAATTATTTGATTGTAATTGCATTTATCAGTCATTACTTATAATCTGATCAAGCTGTTGTATTAAACCATTCGTTTCCGTATTTGAAAGAACGAGTCATTATTGGTGTATTTTAGCTGGATCTTGTGGTTCCGTCGAGTGAGTTCTCTTGTAATAAGTGTCCACAAGTGATGTTTGAACACGTTTCTTCAGAGCAGTCTTAATAACTGACTATCAGTTTAACCTTGAAAATATTAACAACCAACTGTCACCAGGGCTTTAGTCAACTGTCAGAAGGGAGGGGTTGGGGTCCAGTCGCATCTTGGTTGCCGACTGAATATGGTTGGTTGCTTTGAAGTAGGCCTTATCATTGTCATATAGTTTGCTAATCTGTTTAACCTTTAAGCACAGGTGTCCATCTTAGCCCCGAACCTTTCGACATACAGCTTTCAAATTAAAAGTGCAGTCATTTGTTTTGAGTAATTGAATCACTCTTGTGGTCAATGGTGCTTATATAGTTTTCATGTGTTGCAGAGGGGCAGTTAAAAAGACGGACAGTGTCCAGCACAGCAGTAAACACCGATGTTCACCCGATAATGGGCGGGCTCCAGATCCAGCCATCTTGTAATCATTATAATTTTGGAATACAGCACTTCAGATTTCTTTTGCAGAGATTAAAAACTTATTCACCTTAAGGTTTACGGTCAAAAGAATTTTGCAAATTTGTTCATTTTGTTAAAAAAATTTATGGTTAAAAGCTTCGATTATGTAATAGAAACTTGCCTTTCAAGGGAAGATGGGGCTGCCTTCCCGGGATAAATGCTTAGGGGAGCTTGCCCTGCATTTCCTAGGTCCATATTCCATTGTCAAAATTCTAAGCCCAGTCAATCTTTTTGTCAGGGATCTGGGAAAGGGCAAGCTCATAAGGGTTCATCTCAGTCAGTTTAAACATTCTAGCAGAGTGAGGGGTTCTCAGCCCCTTGCTAGGGTTCTCAAGATGCATCATAAGCAGTGCACTATTGCAATACCACCGGAGATAATAGGCATTAATTTTCAAGCACAGAATACTCAAATTTTTAGGTTCTTAGTATTTAAAACATTTTACGAGGATGAGACGACAGGAATTATTTCCTGTACCAATAAATGATTCACAGGAGTTGTACGAAAAGAAACTTCCCATATTCCTACAGAGATAGTACCAGCAAAAAATAGGTAACCGTTGACCCATCACCAAGCCACTTCTTGTAGAACTGGAAATATAGTGAATAAACTGATGGCAAGACAACAGGTAGTTTCTTATTACCTGTCACAACAAACTTATACATGGAACACTTCGAAGCAAGGGCACTAGAAGCTGCCACGTTGAAATCTTTGTGTTTCTATTGGTGTGGCTACATGGAGTGTAAAAGCTTCAAGATTTCCTAGAGCATTTGAGCACTATCCACTGTAACATAAAATTATCCACTGTAATGTAAAATTATCCACTGTAATGTAAAATTCGTAATGGAGCTTGAAAAGTGAGCTAATTAATTTTCCTCGATGTGTCAGTTAAGAGAATACCAGATGGATCCCTGGGTGACAGAATATGCACAAAAATTACACCTACAACTGGTGATCCAAAGGAATGGGTACTAAGAACATCAAACTGAACGGTTAACAATCAAAATGAAGAATGGGGGCGGGGTAAGGTTTCAGACAGACTGAGGAATGGAAGCCCAAAAATCACTGTCTACCTTGTGCTGGCCCAATATCTGCAAACATTGGTAGAATACTGTGGAAACATGGCATCCAATGTATTTTTTCCCTTTAACAAAGATAAAAAGTATTCTTTGTTCTATTAAAGACGATCTATCCGTGAAATATGGTGAGACCAGTGCTGTGGTGTAAACACCAAGTTTCTGGGACAGCGTAATTAGAGAGTCTATCGAAATAAAAATATCAGAAAACCTAATAAACAGGAATGGAAGTTTCATTTAAATATTACTTGGGGTCAGCTGGGACTCAATTTATTAAAATCTCGCCAACTGCCACACACGAGTCTGAAAACGCAGAGGGAATTTGTGTTTCATGGAGTATCAGTGTCTTCTCTGTAAAAACAGAGTATCAAAGGGCTCAGCAGACATCAGGACTAACTCTGCTATAAACAGCAGTTTGAGACCAACAACAGCTCACAGCCTGGTTGAGCCCAGGCAGTGAGTACACACAGCAGCAAAACTCGCAGCACCTGAAGAAGAGTTTACAAAATAGTAGCCAAAACTGTTATGCAGAGACTGTCAACAGTCATTCCTTAATTTATTGATGAAGGTCAGTCGCACAGTCCTGGGGCAAGTATTCTACAGACTAATTGAATACAAAGATATAATAGCAGTAACTTCCGCAACTATAATGAGAAGAAGCTTCTCCCCTCCCCCATTTTCCCCGACTTTCATAAAAGAGTCTGTCAAGCTCCAACAGACAGTTTTCTTAACATTCCACAGAGTCAATCACAATCACCTGATAAAAACAATGAAGAACATGGATCTCATTGACAACAACATGGAAGTGTTGACAAATATGATAACTGGAACTACATGAAAATTTATGTAAATGGATGATCATCTAAAGAAATAAGAATAAAATGTCAAGACCCCAAAGGAAGTCTTCTATCAATATCAATTACTGTTATCTTACCACAACTTATGATCATAAAAAATTGTCACAAATAACAATTCTTTAACAAAATTTCAAAATGAGAGCTTATGCAACTGATGTTACAGTGTTAATAAAAATGCTGATGGCATGGATCTTCTTGAGGAAGAAGGAAGGAACTGTTTAACAACAACCTGCACACTCCATGCAGACAGAGGGCGGCTTGAGCTCAGTATCCACGATGAACGAGCAGCCTGTATACAAATAGAATAAATCGGGCTTTAAAAAAAAACACTACACAGTGTATTACAGCATAGCTCTTTGAAGCATCAGCTCCGAAAAGTTTGCTAGATCTAACAGATACAGAAAAGAACTATTACGAAGACCCAAAGGGACTTACTATAGAGGGCTAAGTTATTTAAAATGCTGTATGATAGGAAAACTAAACAGTACTACAAAAGACATCAATAAGGATTTGCAGGACTGAAGAAGGACATTGAAAACTAGTTTGCAAACATAGTATGGAAAATGGTCTGAGAAAATTGAAATACCCAGATACATGCAAAATCTGCTTGACAAAAGGCTATAAATAACATAATAAACACAAATGAAACAAATTGTGTCCAGCACACAGTTTTCATCCGCCAGAAAGTTTCATTTCAGTGCGTACCTCGCAACAGAGTTAAAACTTTGTTCTACAAATGAAAAGCTTTACTGGACTGGACTTCTTAGTGAAACAGACAAATGTCACAAATACTCCTTAAATTATATTACATTTCACCCATCCACATGCAAGTCCTTTGTGTACTGGCCAGGCCGGTAATCCTCCAACTACTATGTCGCTTTTGAATGGTGCATAGCCCCATGTTATATCTTTTTTTGACTGACTGACCTCCCTGGCCCACAGCCACAATTTTAACTGTTGTGTGGTCTGCTGGTGGAGCTACAGGTGTCTTAGAAACTAGTCATGCAATACATGATGTATCATTCGCAACTGAAGCGTACTTTCAATCTAATCAATATGATTCTCAGTAGCAGTTGTTCTTTGAATCTGCTTTTATGTCATATGGAGGAGTGGAAAATTGGAAATGAATGAGGAGAAATACAGCACTCAGCAGATGTACATATCTGGCTCGGAAATAACTATCCAACATACTTTGACCTCAAGAAATTTCCACCCGAAGAACACAAATTCAATAATGTGCCTAATGGGACAATATGTAATTTCACAGTTAATCATCATGAAATGGACATTTTCATTGACTTCTTGATGTACTATTTCTGCTAACAAAATAAGAGAAGGTGAATTGTCTCAACTGGCCAACTGTTGACGCATTTCATAGCCTACCTTAAATTGCACCACATAGTGCAATGTTAAATAGCCATTAGTGCAGAAAGGTGTAAGATGGAATGTAACACGGACCACCACTGGACAGACATCAAACACCTATAGAGAAATTTATGTTCAGACAAAACTTGCCAAGCAGTACAAATCATTTCGATATTATGAGTGGTGCATTTAGACTCCATCTATGGCAACCTAGACTCAGCTCCAGAACACACACTGTCCTAAAGGAGCCTGAGGCATCTGGCAGATATCTGGACTGGGAAAACTCTTAGATTACGGAACGCGGTAAAAAGGACGAAAGTATCTATGGCACAATGGACCCTCTTTAGGGGGACCAAATCAATCTGTGTGCCTGCAGAGAACCACTAACTATCCAGCACGTATACATTAAATTCCAAGAGTGTAGTTGCATAAACTATTTCTTCTAATATTTTGACTATACACTTTCCTGTTATTTTCTGGGTGAGCCGGTGCCAGAACACCACATTACAATTGCTTCTTTCCCAATCGAGTCCAAAATAGGTGAAGCCAATGCTAGAATTAATGTACAGCCTACAAACGATGCACGGAACACTGTAAGTACACCCAAATCCTACAACCCAGTATGTCAGTTGTGGAAACTTATTGCCGTCAATCAGTGTCTCTGGTGCTTGCTTATCTGTGGCTATATACAGGGCTATTACAAATGATTGAAGCGATTTCATAAATTCACAGTAGCTCCATTCATTGACATATGGCCACGACACACTACAGACACATAGAAAAACTCATAAAGTTTTGTTCGGCTGAAGCCGCACTTCAGGTTTCTGCCGCCAGAGCGCTCGAGAGCGCAGTGAGACAAAATGGCGACAGGAGCCGAGAAAGTGTATGTCGTGCTTGAAATGCACTCACGTCAGTCAGTCATAACAGTGCAACGACACTTCAGGACGAAGTTCAACAAAGATCCACCAACTGCTAACTCCATTCGGCGATGGTATGCACAGTTTAAAGCTTCTGGATGCCTCTGTAAGGGGAAATCAACGGGTCGGCCTGCAGTGAGCGAAGAAACGGTTGAACGCATGCGGGCAAGTTTCACGCGTAGCCCGCGGAAGTCGACGAATAAAGCAAGCAGGGAGCTAAATGTACCACAGCCAACGGTTTGGAAAATCTTACGGAAAAAGCTAAAGCAGAAGCCTTACCATTTACAATTGCTACAAGCCCTGACACCCGATGACAAAGTCAAACGCTTTGAATTTTCGGCGCGGTTGCAACAGCTCATGGAAGAGGATGCGTTCAGTGCGAAACTTGTTTTCAGTGACGAAGCAACATTTTTTCTTAATGGTGAAGTGAACAGACACAATGTGCGAATCTGGGCGGTAGAGAATCCTCACGCATTCGTGCAGCAAATTCGCAATTCACCAAAAGTTAACGTGTTTTGCGCAATCTCACGGTTTAAAGTTTACGGCCCCTTTTTCTTCTGCGAAAAAAACGTTACAGGACACGTGTATCTGGACATGCTGGAAAATTGCCACAACTGGAGACCGACAGCGCCGACTTCCTCTTTCAACAGGATGGTGCTCCACCGCACTTCCATCATGATGTTCGGCATTTCTTAAACAAGAGATTGGAAAACCAATGGATCAGTCGTGGTGGAGATCATGATCAGCAATTCATGTCATGGCCTCCACACTCTCCCGACTTAACCCCATGCGATTTCTTTCTGTGGGGTTATGTGAAAGATTCAGTGTTTAAACTTCCTCTACCAAGAAACGTGCCAGAACTGCGAGCTCGCATCAACGATGCTTTCGAACTCATTGATGGGGACATGCTGCGCCGAGTGTGGGAGGAACTTGATTATCAGCTTGATGTCTGCCGAATCACTAAAGGGGCACATATCGAACATTTGTGAATGCCTAAAAAATTTTTTTGAGTTTTTGTATGTAATGCAAAGCATTGTGAAAATATCTCAAATAATAAAGTTATTGTAGAGCTGTGAAATTGCTTCAATCATTTGTAATAACCCTGTATAAGTTAGCGTAAGGAGGGCTATGCGTGAAGTGTTCAGTGAATTAAAATTCAGTGAAGTAAAATTCTATGTACCGACTTGACAGAAAATCCTAGGAAGTTCTGGTCTTATGTTAAATCAGTAAGTGGCTCGAAACAGCATATCCAGACACTCCGGGATGATGATGGCATTGAAACAGAGGATGACACGCATAAAGCTGAAATACTAAACACCTTTTTCCAAAGCTGTTTCACAGCGGAAGACCGCACTGCAGTTCTTTCTCTAAATCCTCGCACGAACGAAAAAATGACTGACATCGAAATAAGTGTCCACGGAATAGAAAAGCAACTGGAATCACTCAACAGAGGAAAGTCCACTGGACCTGACAGGATACCAATTCGATCCTACACAGAGTGCGCGAAAGAACTTGCCCCCCTTCTAACAGCCGTGTACCGCAAGTCTCTAGAGGAACGGAAGGTTCCAAATGATTGGAAAAGAGCACAGGTAGTCCCAGTCTTCAAGAAGGGTCGTCGAGCAGATGCGCAAAACTATAGACCTATATCTCTGATGTCGATCTGTTGTAGAATTTTAGAACATGTTTTTTGCTCGAGTATCATGTCGTTTTTGGAAACCCAGAATCTACTATGTAGGAATCAACATGGATTCCGGAAACAGCGATCGTGTGACACCCAACTCGCTTTATTTGTTCATGAGACCCAAAAAAATATTAGATACAGGCTCCCTGGTAGATGCTATTTTTCTTGACTTCCGGAAGGCGTTCGATACAGTTCCGCACTGTCGCCTGATAAACAAAGTAAGAGCCTAAGGAATGTCAGACCAGCTGTGTGGCTGGATTGAAGAGTTTTTAGCAAACAGAACACAGCATGTTGTTATCAATGGAGACACGTCTACAGGCGTTAAAGTAACCTCTGGCGTGCCACAGGGGAGTGTTATGGGACCATTGCTTTTCACAATATATATAAATGACCTAGTAGATAGTGTCGGAAGTTCCATGTGGCTTTTCGCGGATGATGCTGTAGCATACAAGTTGCAGCATTAGAAAATTGTAGCGAAAAGCAGGAAGATCTGCAGTGGATAGGCACTTGGTGCAGGGAGTGGCAACTGACCCTTAACATAGACAAATGTAGTGTGTTGCGAATACATAGAAAGAAGGATCCTTTATTGTATGATTATATGATAGCGGAACAAACACTGGTAGCAGTTACTTCTGTAAAATATCTGGGAGTATGCGTGCGGAACGATTTGAAGTGGAATGATCATATAAAATTAGTTGTTGGTAAGGCGGGTACCAGGTTGAGATTCATTGGGATAGTCCTTAGAAAATGTAGTCCATCAACAAAGGAGGGGGCTTACAAAACACTCATTCGACCTATACTTGAGTATTGCTCATCAGTGTGGGATCCGAACCAGATCGGGTTGACAGAGGAGATAGAGAAGATCCAAAGAAGAGCGGCGCGTTTCGTCACAGGGTTATTTGGTAACTGTGATTGCGTTACGCAGATGTTTAACAAACTCAAGTGGCAGACTCTGCACGAGAGGCGCTCTGCATCGCGGTGTAGCTTGCTCGCCAGGTTTCGAGAGGGTGCGTTTCTGGATGAGGTATCGAATATATTGCTTCCCCCTACTTATACCTCCCGAGGAGATCACGAAAGTAAAATTAGAGAGATTAGAGCGCGCATGGAGGCTTTCAGACAGTCTTTCTTCCCGCGAACCATATGCGACTGGAACAGGAAAGGGAGGTAATGACAGTGGCCCGTAAAGTGCCCTCCGCCAAACACCATTGGGTGGCTTGCGGAGTATAAATGTACATGTAGATGTAGATGTATATATAGCACAGTTCATGCATATGTTTAAAAGGATGAAGAGCGTGTTGCAGCTTCAGACTGTTGGCCTGCTCCAGAGATGGCCAAAATATTGTAAGAGGCAATTAAAAAGTTTCCATTCAAAGACCATTCTGTCCAGAATCAGTATGCCAATCAGGCAAAATCACCTTGAGCACTGAAGCAATCAATCCAACGCTATGGCAGGTTTTAATATACCCATTTGGCAGAACATTGTGTCCTGCTGTACGAAGAAGTCTGTAACTACCTGCTGCATACCCTCATCTGACAGGAATAGTTGACTCTTTAAGTGA
Organism: Schistocerca serialis cubense; assembly: GCF_023864345.2. NCBI lineage: Eukaryota > Metazoa > Arthropoda > Insecta > Orthoptera > Acrididae > Schistocerca > Schistocerca serialis. Next base: position 174,564,053 of record NC_064641.1, read on the forward strand.
CCACAGGTGTGATAATCATATGGGGAGAGATCAGGACTATAGGGTGAATTCTGAAGTGGCTCCCATTTTAACTCGGTGTAACTTCCATGTCACAAGACCTATGACGTGTGATATGAAGCAGCAGCACCATTCTGCAATGGTGGGTTTCTACAGACATTTACCCCTATACACACTGTTTTTCCCCAATGGATGTCTACTGGTCGGCAGCCAAGGTTAAATTACAAAAATGTAATTACAAAAACTCGAGTTTCATTAATTTTAATGATCCTCAGTCATTTTCATCATCAGTGTTCTGCCTTAAGGCAGGTTTTCACATGGTAATTCTCCAGGCTGTCCTGTCTTCCGCCATCCTCTTCAGGTCTGTATAATTTCCCCTTCCCTATATGTCATCTATCCTCTTGTATCTCTTTCTTCCTCTCAGTGTTATGCCACAAACCAATCCTTCCAAAGCATCTACTAGCAAGCACTCCCTTCTCAATGAATGTCCCTACCAGTTCTTTTTCCTTTCTCTTACAACCTTCAGCAGACATCATCTCTCACCAACCCTTTCCAATCCTCAGTCAATAAACAATAAAATTATGTATATGAATTAAAATTAAACTTCTAATATATACAGGTTTAATACTTACATCTGCTTTAATTAAATCCGTCATTCACATAGTAAGTAGTTACTTGGCTATTACAACCAAGTTTGTCAAAATTTAAAGTATAATAAACTTTGATTAAAATGGTCTACTGCACTTGTTGAGAAATTCATGGATGGAATAGGAGTAGTTGGCCACCAAAAATTCTTTTAAATTATGTTTAAATTGTGCCTTGTCTGTAACTAAACTCTTAATGGTTGCTGGTAACTTATTGAAAATGTGTTGCTGAATACTGGACTCCTTTCTGGGAGAGAAGTGATTTTAAATCTTTATATATATTGTTTTTATTCCTAGTATTGATACTGTGTACTAAGCAGTTAGATGTAGAAAGAGATGTATTATTTGCAACAAACTTCATAAAGGAATAAATATATTGAGAAGCTGTGGTTAGTATGCCCAATTCTTTGAATAGGTTTCACACGATGTTCTTGGATTTACACTACACATTATTCTTATTATACGCTTCTGTACCCTAAAAATTTTTTCTCATCTGATTCGCTACAGTTTATTCTACATTTTATCGTATTTAAATAATCAAAGCTTGACCACTTTCTAAATAAAGTAACAATAATATCAATTACACAATAAATAATAAATTCTTTTACATGAAACCAATACAATTTCCTTCTTAGCTTTGAATGCCACAGCCAGTAGTCTTGCACAAATGTGCTTTCTGATAACTAAATAAAGAACAAAAGTAACTATTATGCACTAAACTTTACAACAAATGTTCTATTACCTATTGATTCAATAAGGTGTCATGCTGCCATCTTTCAATGCGTTTTGTGCGGAGGAAATGATGATCTGATGCTTAACTGAAAATACTAATAATTTAAATTTACTGTATCTTTTAAACAAATAAAGTTACAGAATAGATATTTACAACATTTGTCATTTTAATTATGCTCTTCTATATGAAATGTCGATCGTTGAGATCGACCGAAGCATTCAGATTTTAGCATTCAGGTCTTTGTTACAAAACTTGTTAATTTCACTTAACAGTAAATCCTAGATAGATATGATCAGTATTAAAGTTTTGTTGGGATCAGCATGAAAATTTATGAAGGATGGTAGATTAAAATTATTGTGGCTTCATTGCCTGAACTACTACAGAAATACATGGTTTTCATAAATGTTTACCTTTATGGCTGATATTAGGTCTGCCATATTTAACACTGCTATGTCTCCCTGGCCACAAACAGCTTCTATGGGGTTTCCCTATGACGTAGATTCTCGTCTGTCTCACTTGACACTACAGCACTTAGACCTCATTCAGCACAATAGATGCCTGTGAATTTACCCATCTCGTGGCGAATCTGTGCTCTTTGTGGCACACGGTCCTGGACAACAGGGTACATTTCGCAATTCCTGAAGGATGGCTCTTTCAGCCATATACTTAAATAAAAGTGAAATGCTCGTTAACTCACAACATTATTCATAATCCACAGAATCTGTAAACTGCTGTCTGAGAACACCATCACATTCAGCAGAGAACTACTGTTGGCATACTCGAAGATGACATTAGACTTTGTGGCAGATGGGAGTAAAGTAAATGGTGAACTCCTTCATGGTCACTCCTATCAGCCACTGTGCCGAGTGTCAGCTTGGAATGCATGAATAGTAAATGTGCACATCCACCCACAATATGAAATGAGCAGTGAATGTCAACAGGAAGAGAATGTTGTAGTCACCCCAAAGGTTTGTTAGAAGTGCCTCTCCATGCTGTGCAAACCTTTTGATCTTTGTGTAACTAATGCAGTCTACATTCATTTGAAACTACTTAATTGTATTCCTTCCTTGATTTCTCTCTCTAATTTTTACTGTCCACACAACCCTTCGTTACCAGATAGATAACCCTCATATGGCTCATGACTCTTTTGAGAGTGCCTTGAGAACATGGGGTCCCAAGCCATTACAGTACTTCTTCCTTTGCTGTGCTGCAATTCTGCTGTCTGTCTTGTCTGACCTATCGCGTGGGACAGATTGCTTGCTGACAAAATAGCTCACTCATAGGTTATTGAGTATGTTTTTTTTTAATTTTACACCACATATTTAGATTAACTTTAGATCCTCACATCTGGGTTTGATCTTCAATTTTCAAAATTCTTCTGTCTGTTCAGGGGTGCCATATCTTTAGGCACTGGCGATCACACCAGGTGGCCTGTTCTCTGGCTGGGTGGTGTCTTTAGGGAGAATCCTTGTTCGGAGTTGTTGACATGAGGGTGAATATTTGACATCATGAAACAGCAAAGTTATTAGTTGGTGGCCGTGAGGCTCCAGCTATCCTTTCAGACAGACCGCTATTCAGTGCAGATTGTTATGAACGTAGAAATCTTTGCTCCTTGGACACGCTATGGGAGGAAAACAAAACCAATTGACTGGCTGTTACTCCCCTCAGTTCCTGGTTTATACCTGAATAGATGGTCATGTGTCCCTGTGTCTTTGTGAAGGCAGCGTTATTTGTGATGGATATTTGAAAATGTATTTGACGAATACTCTTCCCTTGGTAAATTGTGAAAGGGGTTCCAGCTGAAGTTGATAAAATGTACCCATTCCGGGGCATTTTCACATGAACAACTTGGTGATGTACGTGTTACTACACTCCTGGAAATGGAAAAAAGAACACATTGACACCGGTGTGTCAGACCCACCATACTTGCTCCGGACACTGCGAGAGGGCTGTACAAGCAATGATCACACGCACGGCACAGCGGTCACACCAGGAACCGCGGTGTTGGCCGTCGAATGGCGCTAACTGCGCAGCATTTGTGCACCGCCGCCGTCAGTGTCAGCCAGTTTGCCGTGGCATACGGAGCTCCATCGCAGTCTTTAACACTGGTAGCATGCCACGACAGCGTGGACGTGAACCGTATGTGCAGTTGACGGACTTTGAGCGAGGGCGTATAGTGGGCATACGGGAGGCCGGGTGGACGTACCGCCGAATTGCTCAACACGTGGGGCGTGAGGTCTCCACAGTACATCGATGTTGTTGCCAGTGGTCGGCGGAAGGTGCACGTGCCCGTCGACCTTGGACCGGACCGCAGCGAAGCACGGATGCACGCCAAGACCGTACGATCCTACGCAGTGCCGTAGGGGACCGCACCGCCACTTCCCAGCAAATTAGGGACACTGTTGCTCCTGGGGTATCGGCGAGGACCATTCGCAACCGTCTCCATGAAGCTGGGCTACGGTCCCGCACACCGTTAGGCCGTCTTCCGCTTACGCCCCAACATCGTGCAGCCCGCCTCCAGTGGTGTCGCGACAGGCGTGAATGGAGGGACGAATGGAGACGTGTCTTCAGCGATGAGAGTCGCTTCTGCCTTGGTGGCAATGATGGTTGTATGCGTGTTTGGCGCCGTGCAGGTGAGCGCCACAATCAGGACTGCATACGACCGAGGCACACAGGGCCAACACCCGGCATCATGGTGTGGGGAGCGATCTCCTACACTGGCCGTACACCACTGGTGATCGTCGAGGGGACATTGAATAGTGCACGGTACATCCAAACCGTCATCGAACCCATCGTTCTACCATTCCTAGACCGGCAAGGGAACTTGCTGTTCCAACAGGACAATGCACGTCCGCATGTATCCCGTGCCACCCAACGTGCTCTAGAAGGTGTAAGTCAACTACCCTGGCCAGCAAGATCTCCGGATCTGTCCCCCATTGAGCATGTTTGGGACTGGATGAAGCGTCGTCTCACGCGGTCTGCACGTCCAGCACGAACGCTGGTCCAACTGAGGCGCCAGGTGGAAATGGCATGGCAAGCCGTTCCACAGGACTACATCCAGCATCTCTACGATCGTCTCCATGGGAGAATAGCAGCCTGCATTGCTGCGAAAGGTGGATATACACTGTACTAGTGCCGACATTGTGCATGCTCTGTTGCCTGTGTCTATGTGCCTGTGGTTCTGTCAGTGTGATCATGTGATGTATCTGACCCCAGGAATGTGTCAATAAAGTTTCCCCTTCCTGGGACAATGAATTCACGGTGTTCTTATTTCAATTTCCAGGAGTGTATAACACCCCTCAAGAACCTAAACATTGTACAGGGATTAATTTGTCACTAGGATCTAAAACTGTAGATGGACAAAATACAATGCCAACACTTGGAGAGGTGAGGGGTGCAAGTGGTATCATCCCAGGGAACCATTCCCTGCACATGGCCAGAGAAGCAGCATCCTCATTTGTGTCTACCGATGACAGGGCTCCCTTTCAGGAACTCTCTCACTGGAAATCCACAACTCAGCACCCAGACACTAGCCAATGACTGAAGGAGCCATCAATTGTGGGTCCCAGGGCTGCCCACTCTTCTTCGGGTACTACACTCATGTTGGGGAAATCCTATCTACATTCCCAATCGCCAAACGACAAAATCTGTTAAAAAGAGGCTGAAGAAATCTCCGGAGGTGCCAGATTCCCTCATGCCACTAGACTCCCAAACAATGTTCGTTGTTCTACCTCCTTGGGTGACAAGTTGATTTTGTGGCATGACCTGTACTCCTAGTTTCATCGCAATTAACCAGTACACCCTCAAGGCAATTATTTACCAGAACTGCAGTGGATATTGCTATCACCTGTCCAAACTACAACTAATTTCCTCTTGTTCTGCAATATGTGTTGCTCTCAAAGTACACTTCCTTATGAAAATGCTCCAGTTCTTGGAAGTTACTGTGCATTCGGTCTCGAGAGAGCATCTGTGAGGGTCGTACAGACATCGTCAGTGAGGAGGAGAGGGCCACAGCAGTGCAACTGACTTTTTGAAACCATCCATACAGTTATGTTAGTTAAGATGGTGGGAATCACATCCTGCAGCCATTAAACCTCATGGGCTCTCATTTGAGAGTAATTGACAAAAAAATATCAGAGTTTTGCTTGTTGCTCCATAGTGTTAAAGAAGTAGAATTACATAGCTTGCATGGTGTAATGGATAGGGTATTAGCTATACATGAAGCAGGCTGTGGGTTTGAATCTCATGAGATGCAGCAATTTTTAATCCTTATTGAGATGAAATGACTTTGATCATTGTTTTATGTTCCTTTGTCACATCAAACTGCCAGACAGAAACCAAAGCCCTTCTGCTATGTTGGCGACACTTTTGTCGTTTGGGGACATGGAAAGCAGCACTATATGAGTTTCTGGAGCACCTCAGCAGCATCCATCTCAATATCAAATTTACGATGGAAATGGAGGAAAATGGATGCCTCCCCTTCCTGGACATACTAATTAAGAGGAAGTCTTCCACCAAAATGGTCACAGTGAAACACAGATCAACAGGGTGCTTAAAAGGAAGAGGCAAGCAATGACAACTCCAGAAGAAGACAAATGACGTGCATTCCTTCTGTATGTAGATCTGCTCTCGGCCAAAATTGCACGACTTCTGGGCGAATACAATGTGAAAACCGTTCTCCGCCCACCACCGAAGACGAGGGAGCTCCCTGGTTCTGCCAAAGACCCGCTGAAGCATAACACACCATGAATATACAGCATCCCATGCGAATGTGGTAAACAATACATTGGACAAACACAGCGCTGTATATCTGAACGCTGTGAAGAACATACCAGATGTGTGTGACTAGGTCACACAGAAAAATCAGCCATAGCAGAACACAGCATAAATGAAGAACACACCTTCAACTTCGAAAACACGAAGATGCTGTGTGGAGCATCTGGATTTTGGGGAAGTATTATTAAAGAATCCCTAGAAATAAGGATTAAAGACAACATGGTCAACAGGCATGAGGGATACGAACTCAGCACAGCATGGAACCCTGCAATAGCGGCAATCCGTTGGGAGCGCACCCGTCAAGATCCTCTGCCGCAGATGCAGACGGAATGCTTACACAGAGAACCAAACGCTACCCCCGCCAGTGCGCGCTCGCTGCTGCCCACCGCGGCCTCCCAAGGTCTAGTGGAGGGGGCTGACTGCACGTATAAATACCCGCTCCTCATGAATCTTGACACTTCACCAGAAGATGGGTAGTATGACACTTCCCGAAACGTCACGATTATAAACATTACCACCCGGCTGGAGACCCGAGAAACCTTCATCAACAGTTTACGCCAGGAAAGCCTACAGTCTCATATATAGCCATGTAATTTAAATTCAGTATTATTGTTACTGGTAGAGAGGCTGTGTTGAACATTAATTCTGATGAATACTTGAGAGGGTGGTTTGATAAGTTTAGTATAAAAGTAAGAAAAATGTTTCTTTTGCATACAACTCGCCTTACGTTTTGACAGTCTCCTTTGAGGCATGTACACTTGATCCAGTGAACCTACAGCTTTCTCCTCTCATCGGGAAAGTAAGTTCTGTCAAATTCTGTAAAATACTCTATGACTGCAACTACCACTTTCTCATTTGCTGAAAATTTCTTCCCAGCAAGCCAAAGTTTCAAGTTAGAGAACAGGAAGACGGGCTAGGTCTGGTGAATAGAGTGGACAAGCAACCAATTTAAAGCCCAGTTCACACACTTTTTATGATTGTTATTGCTGATATTTGGAACTTTGCATTGTCCTGGCAAAAAGAGCACTTTTTCGTGTGTCAACCTTGGTCTTTTTTCAGCCAGTGCAAGTTTCAAGTGTTCAAACAGGGAAGCATAATAGGGTTCTTATGGTTCTGTATTTTTCCAAGTGATCGTGAGGATTATTCCTTGGGAACCCCAAAAAAACCACCTGACAAAATGGTCTTTGCCTCCTTTGGTGCGTTTTCACCAACCTTTGTCCATCGTTTTCAATGCAGTTTTGTCTCTGGCACTTAATGATACTCTAGGTTTCAACTGTCACAAATCGGTCTAAAAGTCTTGTACATTGCGATTAAACATCACCAGACATTGTGTCGAAATGTTGTGCCACATGGGCTTTCGGTTGACTGTGAGCAATTGCGGTGGCTCCTTGCTCAGAACTTTTCATAGCTAACTCTCCATGCAGGTTTTATGCATAGCTCAGTTGAGATGCAAACAGTCTCGGTAATATCCCAAATTTTTATTTGGTGGTCTTGCATTACCATATCAGCAGTTTTCTTTGTTGTGACCTCACGCTTCATCATCGCTGATTGTCCAACCAAGTTTGAATTCATTAAAAATGGCTCTGAGCACTATGGGACTTAACATCTGTGGTCATCAGTCCCCTAGAACTTAGAACTACTTAAACCTAACTAACCTAAGGACATCACACACATCCATGCCCGAGGCAGGATTCGAACCTGCGACCGTAGCAGTCACACGGTTCCGGACTGAGCACCTAGAACCGCTAGAGCACCGCGGCTGGCTGAATTCATTAATCCTAAAGTAAATGGACTTCAGTAATGGCACAGAGTCTCTGTTAACTTCATCTGGTTCTGTTTTGATTTGTGTTGTGCTGTTTGTTGGCGACTTTTCCCAGTGGTATAGTGACCAGTCTTTGGTCTCGATTCAGTGGCAGATGTTAAGCTGTAGGCTCCATTCGAAGGGCCTCAATTTGGACTCTTTGCCATGGATTCCAATTCTCATCTGCAAAAATATGAGTCGTGCATATATCTCATACCACAATCCATCCTGACCCAGATGCTTGGACTTTGCACAGTCCCTATTTTTGGAACTTCTGTTTAGTAAATATCTGATATGACTGCTCCGCATTTGTCAACTAGACGAGCTGCACGAGAAAGTTTAATGATTTGTGTTTCATTGCCCACATTTCTTACAATGCAGAACCTGCTACCGTTCTCCAAATTTACTGGGTCCTTGTCTCGTCTCAGTTGGCTTGTGGTTGACAGTTTCATGGCTCAGTGGCACCTTTAGCTTTGAAACTGTTGGACCCGGGTCCACTCTTGTGCCAAAAGATTGGACACCGGCGTCTTCTTGCTGAATTGGGGATCTTCCCTCTTCAATTCAGATGTTACCCACTCTAGCTCACTTCTGCAATGAAATTCGATTACCATATTCATTTTGCATACAAGGGGCCACTTCATACCTACCCTCTAGTGGATTATCAGTTAGAGTGTGCCTTGAGAACCTCTGCCCAAACTCTTAGAACATACTCCATGTTTCATCACACCACACCAACCCATGGCTTCCACCCTACCCTTTCCTGGTTAGTGTCCATACTGTGAATTACACCAGATGTGTTTCAAGGACCTTAAAGATTGTCATCTCCATGACCTTTCATTGTCTGTTCCTCTCAGTTCTTCAGGAGTATCATAGTGCTACCATCCACAAGACATATGGCTGTAATTGAAAAAGTGCTATGATCATTTCTCCAGTGGCAAAAGCTTGTGGCTTAGACCCCATTCGGATCACTGGGAAGGAGTAGCAGAAGGGAAGGCAACCAAGAGAAAAGATGGAATAAACAATGAGAAGGTAAAGTACGAAGAGTTAGGGTGTGGAATGTGAGAAGTTCAAATACAGTAGGGGCCTGAAATATCTGGCAAGGGGTGTGAAAAGGCTTAGTCTCGACATCATGGCAGTCACTGATGCGAAATGGTAAGTAGAAAAGGCTTTCTGCACAGACATATATAGGGTATATAGCAGCAGCAGAAATGCGTAATTGGAGGAGGATTAATTATGAATAGGAAAGTAGGGCAGAGAGTGAATTACTGTAATAGTCAGTGATAGGATTATTCTCGTCAGAATGGACAGTGAACAAACTGCACAACAATAGTTAAAGTATACTTGCCAACATTACAAATAGATAATATGGAAGTGTATGAACACTAAGATAATGAACATACATTTCAGTGTATGAAAGAAAGTTAAAATCTCATAATCGTGGGTGATGAGGAAGGTAATAGAAGACAGATTTGTGGGGGGAATATGGAATCGATAGTAGGAACTGGCCATCATCAGTCATTTTGCTCCTTGAATAGCAAAGCCCATATGCTACTTTACTTTTGTTGACATTCGTGTAGTACCTTTTTTCCATGACACTGTACAGCCATTTACTTGTCCTTTGCTGTCTGACAGAATTACAATGTAGTCAGTGAAACTCCAGTTACTGTTCTTTTCCCTGAAATTTAATGCCATTCCAAGTTTCTTGTTCTTTTCATATACTGCTTGCTCAATTTACAGGTTGAATAACATAAGGTGCAGTCTACAACTCTGTTTCGCTCTCTTCTAAAAGCAGCTTGGTTTGTGTTTTAGTTGTAACCAACCTCTTGGTTCTTAAGTTTTTTTTTCCCTGCTTCTTGTAGACTTCCATTCCGTTCAAAAACACTCTCTAAAACTACTAATGCTTTAATAAATACGGATTTGCATTTTCTTAACTCACCTTGTAAGATGAGTCACAAAGTTAGTAAGACTTCACGTATTCCTGCATTTCTCTGGAAGACAGACTGATCTTCCCTTAGGTTGGCTTTTTCGCGAAAGTGGACGGTCAGTCCTTAGGTAGCTTGGAAGTGAAACGACTTAGAAAGTTTCACGTTGTGCGGTATTGTGGGACTTAGGCTCTGAACGGTTAGCAGCCGTGCACCTGGTATGGACTAACTTTTTGAGTAGTTAACGAGGTGGAGTATTGGACTTTTAATTTGCAATGAGACTGTGAATGATTGAACTGTGTCAACGGATATAATGTAACAGTAATTCTAAATACGATCACTTTCGCTATTAGTCTGCTTTCTGAATAAACATTATTCTAACCAAATCACAACTGTGTGGCCTACATCATTTATGGATCATTAATTTAGCTCCCAATATTAATATTACTGTTGTTGTATGTTACATACAATTTAGCACACTTGCCATCAGCCACACAATTTAACCAAAGGGTCACAAGTATCTAATTTAGGGCGTGTAATGCGACACATGCAGTTCAGTGCCTAGATGACTTTGAGCCAAGACATTTCAACAAAGAGGAACCGCATGTAAGCTCGAACACCTTTGGGATGTTAGCTCGCAATGTAACCAAGAGAGTGGTAATCTTATTCCATGTGGGAAATGGAAAACACAGTAATGTCCTACAGTTTACCAAATTATGTTAATCGGAAGGTATGTGTCGTGTAAATTGCTGGGCATGTCATACATCAAATACTATTCCATTTGGGAAGATAGCCGAAATGACTTGCAGACATGCAATCATTCATAAGGACAAGGGATCACAGTAGATCTCGCATAGTTTGCACGCCAGATACTGAGGTGCAAGTATTGTGAGGTGTAGATCATGATATTTCTCCAACAAGTGTGTGTAGAATTAGAACTGCTGAGGGTGCAACTGCTCTTGCATCGTCAATTCTGTACAAGTAGTTACTTTATCATCACCACTTACACTACGTGAGAGCTTTTAGGGTGTGAAAGAGACCGTGCAATACACGTTGACTGGTGTGCAACAACCAATTTGTGTGTTAAGCGCTGGGCAAGTTCATTTGTCTGTTCGGAAGGAGAGGCAAAGATTGTCTGCCCACTTACTACCGGTCAGAGGTGCGCTGAAATTACAGTATCAAGACGCACGCTCTGTAGTCTCTCTCAAATGTATTTTACAGAAACTATTTGGTAAAAAATTTCAGTAATCTATCTTCAGCAACTGTAATTTTATATAATGAAATAATAAGCAACCTGTTGCATAAAGGAAATTTAATTTCTTTTCCGGCTTCTTATTGTTGACACTCGCAAATAATGCAATAGATGTACCCTTATGAAGAAGGGCACTAAGTGCCCGAAACCAGTAAAGAAATTAAATTTCTTTTATACAACTGGTTGCTTATGAATTAGTCACAAAAAATTTCATTTTTGTGTTACTTACAGCTTTATATGTCAGCCTCATGAAAATGTTCCCATCATTTTTTTAAGGGTCACAATTATTTTAGTATTTGCACTGAAGACATTGCACGAAAATCGAAAAAATTTGCAATGAAAAATGGGGGTCACAATGATTTTGCGTTTGGTGCATATTACGCAATATGTTGTCGGGTATGAAATTTAGCTAACCTACTGAATTTTTGTTTAGACTTTGATAGAGGTCTCTGCCTGTCACCAATCTCAAGAAAACTGATCTTATCTAGTGGACCCATTTGCAACCTCAAGTGCCAATGATAAAGCCAGAATGAAATTTCCATATCATTCCTCATATCTCAAATGGTTTGAGATACTGAAATGATTTTGCTGAATGATAGCCTGTGAAGCTAGAGTATTTTGCCACATGGTTATTACGCAACACTTCATTAATGGCCACTGACAGCTAGTTAAATGAGAAACATTGTGGGTTTTGAAAAAACTTAAGTAAAGGCATTACACGTTTATTTTTGTGCCAAGACGGTGCTTCTTCATAAGTTATTGACCTTGTTCTCAGTTCCTCACTCAACACTTTAACTGCCTGTGTCAAATTGGCACACAAGGTTACTTTCCTGCCAGGACAAGTGCATAAAATAAATACACCATATTTCAGGCTGCCTGTGTACTTTGTGAACACAGCTACATTGAACTCAAATGGATACACACAATGAAGAAAAATTCGCACACTCTGGCTTCACAGTGCGACTCCTCACATACTGGCAATACAAAAGTCTCTCTCTCTCAAAATTTCATCCTGCACATATATTAGGCAGTAAATGGACTTTAAAGATTGGCAATGTGGCAACACTGTAATCACGTGTATACTGACTACCGTTTTCAGGATATAGCAGTAGTGCTCTGCAGTTGGCACAGTGGATAGCGTTTAGGGTTAGCATTCAGAAGGTTGCAGCTTATTTTGTTTTCAATTGATGAAAGTACTCTGCAGATATGGTATCTGGTGTCTTAATCGTCATACAGTGGGTCTTCTACAAAACATTTGCAGTTACGTACTTCGAACACAGAAATGAAAGTAAAATCTTTTTCATTGGTCAGCTTTTATAGAAGCCTTTTGCATGTTGTGGATGTTTGATTTTTTTTCACGGCACAGCATCTGCTACATTCCAACCCGTTTTCTCTATATACACTCCCCCAAACGGTCCCATCGAAATTATTTGCAAAGCACGTTGCTAACCCTACTAGTGAGGTAAGGCTCTAACAAAATGTAATGAACCTGAACGTGGCAAGAACAACAGTTGGTATTAATAGATGGGACCACTGGAGAGAGGGTCCACACGAGTTTAGAATCTAGCAGATGCAGTATTGAGTCATGACATACAAAAGGTTTCTTTAAAACATGAACAATGAAAACAATTGTATTTCCAGTTCTGTGTTTGTAGAACTTATCTTACGTAGAAGACCCACTGTAATCACTGTATGTTGATTGAGATGCCAAATACCGTGCCACGTAGCCTACATTTAGCAAATAAAAACAAATAAGCCTCGATCCAGAATCAAACCATCTACCTTCTGCATGCTAACCCACAACGCTATCTACTGCACCAACTACAGAGCACTGTTGCTATATCCTGACAGCGGCAGTTAGTAAACATGTGATAACAGTGTTTCCAGATCACCAATCTTTAATGTCCATTTACTGCCCGAAATACACGGAGGATGAAATTTTGTGACATTTTTGTATTGCTAGTATGCGAGGAACGCACTGCAAAGTCTGAGTACGCAAATTTCTCTTCACCCTGTATACCTCCCCAGCCCTCTTGGACAGGTTTGGTTCTGAAATGTGTTGATGGACCGCCTCCATATTTGCCATGTGATTACTGACAGCTTCTTCTCAAGGTTGACAACTATGTGCACGAGTTATCCAAAACAAAAGCTCATGTGCTTGGACTGTCTTTTCAGTATTCACACTTGTAAAGCATACAAATTATTAATGAATTGAAATATGTTTTTACATCTGCTACGAAATTTTAAACGACTTACTGAAGCATAACAAATTCAGCATTTATGTTATTTTTCCTTTATTCCTGCAAAAATAAGTGTCATTCACCTGAGCCTTTATTTGTAATTGAAGAATGTTTATATACATATGTACGAGCAGGAATAATATTGAAGAAATTAACTTCAAAGCCATATGCCTAACAATTACACAGATCTGAAAAACACCTCAGCCTGGTACATAACCTTGGGGATTAACGTCCAGCAACTAAGGTATTAATACAGGGTGTATACGTGGACAAAGAAGAAACATTCCCGGATTTTTCCCGGATTTCCCGGTTAAAAATGCACTTTCTCCCAGATGAAAACACACTTTTTCCGTGTTATTAAGTGACAGTATATTTTCCCTCTGAACTGTAAAACTTATCAGTCCTTTGAATGGTAATGTTTATATACACGGATGTAGAATTTCCCGGAACATTAGAAAACGAAACTCAGGGAAGAAACTCCGGAAAGAGTTTTGATGTGCAGCAACATGTACGCTGCATATTTTCGTATTACGACAACATAAATTCGTATTCCACCAAACATCCCATGTTACTTTCCGAACCATTGTAATCGAGATTGCGATGTGCTTTTGTAAGCCAGTCATAGCTCATGTAACATGATCCCGCCAGCCGATGACAGCGGTTAATCAGACCACAGGACACGTGATGTAGTCAGCTAATGGCAACATCACAGTTAAGTAGAGTGGATACGCAAACAGGAAAAGTTAATCTTTTAAATTAATATACATAGTGTTGCTACAAGAAAAGCAAAGCTTTCAGATATAATATTGGTCTCTAAGGTTAATAAGCTGCAAGAGAAGCCAAGTTTTCACTTATAATGTTGATATTTTTTGCGTGTTACACTTTAAAATATATCACAAAAACGTGCCAGTAAAATTTATAACCGAGTCCAGTGACCTGTCCTCAAAGTTATCCACAAATAAATTAGCTACCACAAAGGAGAGAGACCTTCCCGTAGCACTACATCAATTTGCTCATAATAACGACATGAATGTCTGATCTTCTGGGCTCGAAATTCTTCTAAATGGCTCGTCATCCAACGCTCTTTGATTTAAGAGATTCATCGTACACTCTCGCACATAGTTCAACTTGCGCAAAAGGAAATTTACTTCGAAAATAACGCTTTTCAACCAACCATTCGCAATATTTTCCCGTGACCTGTTACAAATAGGTTCGTCTCAGTAGTCGTCAGAGAGTGCCAGATAACATGCGTCACCGCACTGTGGCAACTGCTATGATGCATGGAGCCCTTATGTTCGTACGTGTAAAACATTAAAAGATCTTACAGTATGTCATAAAAGAGGAGGGGGGGGGGGGGGGGGGGGAAGAAGAAAAAACACATCAGAGGATACTCCAAGAGCATCGGAATTTCGTGAACCATACTAAAATGGCACTTTTAAAATGCATACTTAAAGAGCACATTCGTATGTCCTGATTCCCAATGAAGTAGGTCTCGACCTGATATTAAGCTTTTCATTGTTGGTTTCGGAATGTAAATTTTCTTGGATTACCAGTACTGTATTAACTCATATTTGACTATTATGGCATAATGCCACATGCTAGAAGATGGAAAAGTGCACTTGAAATGCAGCAAACAGTTGAAATTAGCCAATAGTGTGGAACTAAACACTTTGTTTCAAACACATTGACTGCTTCAGAGTAAATGATTAATAAAAACCAAATTTCTTTAGCAAACCGACAAAAATAACTTCATTGTTCTACAAGGCAATTCATGCATGGCTGTCAGAAAAGTGGAAATGAAATCTGAAACTAATAACGTATATTAGCCTTCCGTAATTATGTGAATGTATTTTAATTCACTTGATAGCTCCCGCCCACAGAAATCCATTTTATATTCATTTTACTTGAGAGCAGTAAACGAAGAGTAAATAGCAAAATTACTAAATGTAAACACAGGTCACGTGGAGACTACCCACTTCCCCACAATAACTCAGACTGCTCTGCACATCAGCCCCGGACATACGATATTTCCGAACGGGGCAATACTAAGATAGTGGCTTTACCCCCCCACCTCGAGCGTTTGAGATACATCAAAAATTTTAAAAAATCGAATTTTCAAAAATATGTGCATTTTGTAACACACATCTTTCTGAAGAGTCTCATAAGTAAAACATATGTTTGAGGAAATGTAAGGCATGTTATTTGGTCCTACGTGTGCCAGCGTGCAGTGCCGCCCCTCTTCATACAGCATTCTTCTATCGCACGTCACTGTATTTCGCTCTGTGGAACTGAAACGTGTATATTTTGTATCGGATGCCATCAAACTACATTCAGGACAGTGGAAATTAAAATGTCCTGTGCTCCCAGTAGCCCGGTTTGACATCCTGCCCCTCTTAAAAATGGTAAGTAAATAAAAATAAAAAACACGCAATTAATACTGGATGGGATTATTTGTAATCGGGAGAACAAGAACTCTGCAGGAAATTTGCACTCTTTATTGCCTGTTAGCTAATAACTTGCTGTTTTGTTTGACATAAAATTAAATATATGATAGATAAAACAAGTAAAGACTTTAAGTCCTAGCTTTTTTCCCTCTCTAATCTTGCTACAGCTTTACATGGCGTGCTTTCCTTTCTGGGAAAGAATCTATTACTTCATCAAAGTTCGTCAAACTTTTTGCTACATGAAAAATTGAAATGTCATTGTCGACTTATGAAAAAGCTGTAAATACAAATAGTACCCAAGATTGGTGTATTTCTCGATCTGATTACGTGTGTTTTGTCACTGTCTACTAGATAAAACGATATAGTCCTGCCTAATACTGCAGCAATTTTAACACACACCAAATAAACGAGACTGTTTTGGCACAAATGGTCGTATTTATAACACGATATAATTCACAGAGTACCAATATCAAATTCCTATTAGATCTACTACAAGCAAAAAGTAGTATGTTAGAAAATAGTTTCACATTTCATTCATAGGCTCCAGTTTCTCGAGCATGAGATCGAAAAGTTGTAGTACGACATTTTTATATAAATTTGGATATGTGTCATATTCTTCCCTAATTTGTTTGTTGTTGTTCTCCTTCCTTGTTCTAACAAACAATCTTGTGATGACTAATTCTGGAACTATTCCTGTCGTTGTCAGAACTTATTTGCTGGTTAACCTCACTAACCCTGCCAGAATCTCTGGTTTAGTTATCCCTGATAATTCTCCAGTTAGGCATTGTTATGTTCGTACAAACCATTTTCCGCGCTACTTCCAGAATAGAACTTAAGCGACTGTACAAATGGTCCTTACTTATGTAGCGATCTGGCCTAACATTTTCTGACAAAGTTTCATTTTCCTAGATACACCACGAAGATAATACGTAATCTTTCTTATCTGTTACTCCAGTTAGTTGTTTATGTCCACTCTAGTAGTCTGAATTTACGGATTTCCCTAGTAATTGTAACAACGCTGATCATTCGCAAACCCAATCAACAACATAATCAGACAGCGATTGGTGTTCACTCGTTCGGCTTTACTCAGCTCAGCTTGTATAGCCCGGTCCCCTTTTGCCTGCAGGAAAGTTTATTTCTAGATGCGACGAGGATTCCCATGACAGACATCACGTAAATTATGCACGCATTCAAAAGTCAAATTATGATATTTTTTTAATATGCCACCAAACTGGAGTTGTCATCGGTCCCTAGGCTTATACACACAAATTAATCTAACTTACATTAAGGCCAACACATACACCCATGTCCGAGGGACGAATCGAACTTTCGATGGGGAGAGCCGCTCAAACCTTGACAAGTCGCCCTAGACCGCGCAAACCGTGACAAGTTGCCCTAGACCGCACGGCTACCCGCGCAGCTTATGATTCATTCAGAAATCATCTTACAGAGTGTGTTCAAAAACCAACAGGAATGCGCATGAAAGTCATATGAGTAGTCGATAGACCAATGTGCGCTGGGTGCTAGGCACTTTGTGAAACAAGGTTTTTTCTCCTCAAGAATATGAATTTGGTGCCCCCACCCTCATAGATCCGGGCCCACTACACATGCGTGAATCTGAGAGCTTGGGCACGGCAGTAAAATTTTTCCTATTTGCATCTAGCCGCTTGCTGCGACTGCTTACACAGCCAACAGCCACATTTCTGTAGCCAGAAACGGGAGACGATACTACTCATACGCCACTGAACTGCGCATGCGAATGAGCCTGCTCGTAACTGCTAAAACGAATCTAATGTCAACAGTTGTGACGTCACGTTCATCGGAGGCAGTTTGTTATGAAGCATTGCGTAGTCTTCCTAAAGCCTATGACATATTTTGCTGTTGGCGAACGCTTGTATGAGCACTGTGTTTTGTTGTTGTATATGGCAAATTTCCTTTGCAATTTATGTTTTTTTTTCTCGTTCACGTTTTATTGTTGCAGTATTATTCTGCAGTAGCGGGATACAGTAATATCCTTTGTTAGAGTATCGATTCTTAGCAGTCAAAGGTACAAAAATTTAACTGAAAATAAAACAACGAAAAATTCCCGGAATTCTAATAAATTCCCGGGTTTTTCCCGATTTTCTCCCGGGTGAAAAAATTCCCAGATTCCCCGGGTTGTATACACCCTGTAATGAACCATTGTTTCAGAATTCTCTTCCAACTGGCGTCTGCACTACATGTTAGTGAGCTGACATTGTGTAAACTCAGCTGCGTTTTGGCAAAAGAAGCAAATGCTAACATGGGAACAAGAGGAGGTTTTAAGCCAAATTCAGCACTCATTATCCTTCTCTCAAAGTTACAAATTATTAAGTTAGGTGAAAGCAAATTGGAGTTTGTGACAAAGTAAGCTGGGATATCTTTATTTCCTCTCTTGTTTTGCCTTCTGCCTCCTTAAATTCATTTTATTTTCATTTTTGCCTAAGTACCATTAACATGCATAGGTATAATCTGCATTTCCATAAAAGAGAAAGGTTGGCCTCAGTCCTAAGGAATTATGCATCGGGTCTAATTTTGTTGACTTAATTAATTTCCTAATTTATTTTGCCCATTCATTCCTAGTTAATACTTTTGTTATAGGGTGAAATCTGTAAATGTTTCATGACAGATTCTATTGTTGGCTTAAAAACAAATATAAATTATGCACTAACTACAAACATTTGTAAGACGAACGACTAGGATCGTTGAAGTATTTATTTCGTTCTATTTGAAACCATATTAGCAAAGCCAGCCCTTAATTAATTATAAACTAATTACCAGGTTTGATAAAAGTATTGTTTGTATAACTATCTTAATATCATTATTTAAACAAATAATTAGGCCTAACAGTAGAAGGAACTCTTAAAAAGAAGGAATTTTTCCATGTATTCCGTTAATTGAATGAGTATGTTTTAACTGTAATTTGTGTAATGAACACTGTATAGTTTCAGTGCCTATTATTATGAGGATATATAAAGGATCAATTTTTGGTCCTGAGACAGTCAGTCAGTCCACAGCCGATTTTCAGACATGAAACATGTATTGGTTACATTAACAACACTGCATCAACTTAAGAGTGGAATAAGTGTAAGACAAATAGGCCACTTGTTAGAACAATTAATGACAATGTTTGTTTAATTTATTTGAACAATAGTGTCACAGGTGCTGTACTATTCTGCAAGAACTGTGAACCATGTGGTTAGGTTTTTACTGCTCATAGATGTTCAACAGCAAACTATTGCAGCAGTATGCTGATGTTGCCTGCAACCTGTTAATGAGGCTTATTAACATTTCCCAGTAGTGAACTGCCCATATAATTGTGTAATACTTGTGTGTGTGTGTGTGTGTGTGTGTGTGTGTGTGTGTGTGTGTGTGTGTGTGGGGGGGGGGGGGGGGGGCTGTGAACAATAAAGTAAGGAACTGTGAAACGCAATTGTGCAACTGACACCTACATCATCTACAGTAGTCAGTGCTGAATTTCCACACCCTTTTTTTCAGCCAGTATAACAAAGCTGTACATCAACACCGAGGACTATCAATGAAGAAATTAAGCAGGCGAATGTAGCAAGTTTTTGTTGCATATTCAGTTGAATTCATTTATGTATTAACCAAAGCAGAGGTGACAGTAGATCTTTTTGGGTGGTCACCGTGCCAATCTGATGTGGAGTGACTATAATTAATATTTACGGAAAATATGAACATAAGTTCAGTTTGGAATGGTACTTCCCCTCCACTGGTTGACATTTCACCTATAGTAGGCGACCACCGGCCCGCAACACCCACCACTACTGCTCTCCTCACGCCTACCCTACTGACTGGAGGGGACTTATGACCACAGCAGTTGAGTCCCATAGTGCTCAGAGCCATTTGAGCCTACTGACTGGGCATGTACCACTCACATTAAGCTGCATGGACTCTACATAGTTTTGCAGCTAGCATTTATGGATTATGGAAGGTTCGCAGTAAGTGGGATACTAAATTACCCGAATTTTCATAAATGAGCAGATAAAAATTCACAAGCATTCATGGAAAAAAGGCCTCATTATCTCTTTAGCACCATTGTGGCATGAAGGACAATTTATCATCAATTACTATGCAACAAATTACCTGCACTATTTTTAAACATTACCTTTGTAAATTGTCATTTATGTGCAATGGAGGCAGCAACCTCTATTCTACAGCTTGTAGGACAGTCCCATACATAAGAATTTAATGCATTATGAATAGGTAGAGTAGTATAACTTTCCCATTCAGCTGACCACAGTCTCTCAGATTTCTGTCTATGGAGACATTTAAAGGCATTTGGGTATCCCATACTCACTAACATTCATACATTAAATGGACATGGGTAGCATGCATGATCTGAGGGCAGCTGATAATGTTTGTAGGAGAAAAAGGGCTGAAGGATTTGTAAAAATGAGAGGTAGCCACATTGAGCACTTACTGTACTGGCGGACATGTGGCTGTCATACAACTAAATAGCTCTTATTTGCATTCAGACATATGTCTGCAGGACTTCTCTTGTCTTGTCCGGAACCATCCCTTTAAGAATATTGGACTTTTTTCAAACATCCCGTACAGTACTTATCAGAAACACAGGATTAATTTTCTTTCCTGGAGCATAATTCAAACACTATTCAAATTGAACGAGAGCTCAAATAAAAGGCAGAATTTTATAACAGGTTTAAATTTTTTTCCATCATTACTTAAAATGAATGGTAGGTAACTTGTTGATTACTAACTTATTCCAATGACCACGTAACGTAAGATGCAGGTCCCAACACAAAGGTGTGTAGACATTTTTGAACAAATTCTAGTTTTTATTATTCCCAAAGCTAACATGAATAAAGTCATTCAAGAAACAAAGGGCAAGCAAAATGAAAGTAATTAGGCCCAACACAACTCAGGTGAGCACTGATCTTGTCCATGCATTGTGTAGATTGAATGGGCGGAGAGGGAGCGAGGTGTGTGTGTGTGTGTGTGTGTGTGTGTCTTCTATACACCTTCAAGTGCTACACAATTGTGTAGATTGAATGGGTGGAGAGGGAGCGAGGGGGAGGGGGTGTTCTATACACCTTCAATTGCTACACATAGAATTGCTAGAGTTTCTTGCATCTGGTTTCTAGAGAAGCTTCAAGTGACCACGTTGTCTCATTTTAAGTGAGAGCTTGCAGGTAACCCCTAAGAAATAACCACACAGTGAAAGATCTAGTGAACAAGGCACCTACTCCTTAATTCCACAGCAGTGGACTGAAGTGTCCTTTAGAAATTTACTAGTGTAAGAAGCCATGGATCTTCTTGAGTTACGACAGGTGTTAACTGCACACCCTAAAAATGCTCTGTGCAAAGGCTAATGTGAGTAGAAGAAGGGACAGACATTTCAAGTCTACAACTGGACCAGTATTCATTTGTTCTGTGTCATTGCCAACCTCAGTCCAACATATAATCCAGTCTACACTGGCACTGCTGTCAACATTCTGTATCGACTTTACTACACTTAAGTTTTCTTTTTGGAGTTGTTAACTGTGCATTACATCTACTTACATATGAGGGGTTCAGAGCACAAGTGTGGCATAACTCCACTTTTAGCTGGAAACGATTTACCCAGGTATTCATTAACAGAGACATCTACATGTGTGTGAAATCTTATGGGACTTAATTGCTAAGGTCATCAGTCCCTAAGCTTACACACTACTTAACCTAAATTATCCTAAGGACAAACACACCCACCCATGCCCAAGGGAGGACTCGAACCCCCGCTGGGACCAGCCGCACAGTCCACGACTGCAGCGCCTTAGACCGCTCGACTAATCCCGAGCGGCAACAGCACACCTACAGTTCAGAGCTATAAATACACACTGAAGTTTCATCAACTGTGCATAGAGTTGGGCACTGTGTTAGTGCCTTTAACTGTTTCCCGCCTTTATTCAGAGCACAATGTACATATGTCCATGCACATTAGTGGAAGATGGAATGTAAAGATTTTTGCAGTGGCCATATTATGGAGTGTTGTACAGAATATCCACCAAACATGGAAAACATTCCTATGAATGATACTATGACAGGTAAGCCACACCAATAACTATTAATAGTATTCTATATGTAGTCAAAATGGATAAGATACTGTTTCTAACCTAACCTGTCTAAGGGTGCTGCATTTTACCGTTACATATATACCCCAACAGAAGTGCAATTTATAACAATTGCATACTGTGTACCGTATGCACTCGAATCTAAGCCGCACCTGAAAAATGAGACTTGAAATCAAGGGGGGGGGGGGGGGGGGGGGGGGGGGGTGTATTCCCGAATCTAAGCCGCACCTGAAATTTGACACTTGAAATTCAAGGGGGAGAGAAAAGTCTTAGGCCGCACCTCCAAATCGAAACAATGTTGATCTATTGTAATATGAGCCACAATTTAGGTCGAATGAATGACGATACAGCTACAGTAGTTCGGTTCGAGTCGTAAGCTTAGCAGTTAAGCTTTACCAGGTAGCCATTGCTATGCGTCAGGCGCTCCGTCCGTATTTATACGGAT
Source organism: Schistocerca serialis cubense (assembly GCF_023864345.2). Taxonomy (NCBI): domain Eukaryota; kingdom Metazoa; phylum Arthropoda; class Insecta; order Orthoptera; family Acrididae; genus Schistocerca; species Schistocerca serialis. Next base: position 174,586,417 of record NC_064641.1, read on the forward strand.
ACCCTTCCTTTTTCAAGTGCTTCGTCTGGTTTGAATCGGTTGCATATTTTTCTTTGATCTGATAAGTGCCGTTCACTTTGTTAAAGGTGTCTAAGCTGAAAATGCATTATTGTACTGTGTCATGCATTGTTTGTCGCATTCTGATAATGAGTGTTTACTGGCTTGCTTTTGTGCGCGCCACCACCGCTTACAAATTTAAAAAAAAAAAAAAGAGAGAGAGAGAGAGAGAGAGAGAGAGAGAGAGAGAGAGAGAGAGAGAGAGAGAGAGGAATTGTCTCATTAGCGAAACAATGGCAAGAGACTGCTATTTGTTGTTACTTACACTATTGCTTTCTTTGATAATGATCAACAAGAACCAAATAATAGACTGCGTATGATAGATGTTCTGAACGAGAGTTTAGCTAAGAATTTTTCTCTGTTTGAAAATCTTTGCAGACGTCTCTTTTGTGCATTACATTCTGCACAGAAATTAGAGTCATCTTAGATTTAAGAATGTAGTCAATTGCCGTGCTTCATTTCAGATTGTATCACTATTAGGCATAAGAATAATACAAATATAAACATGACATGATATGTATATTCTTCCGTATTTGCTGTTGTCTCGCACTAGTTTCGTAGGTTATAAGGCAGACAGGATTTAAATGAGATAGCAGCAAACACGAAAGAATACATGGCAAAATGTTTATATTCGTTTTATTCTTATGATGAAGAGAATACTGCATGTGATTCACAATTCATAAAAGTTCCTATTAGCAACCATCTCTTCTCACAAGTAGGAAAAAATTCGGAACGTAGAGTTGGACATATTGACAAACATCCCAAACAGTCTTGCCAGTCGGATTTTCGTAGTACATTGAAATGCTGCTACATTCGAAGGTGAACAATACGGAATTTGTATTTACTTCGTTGGATAATGTATAAAAATGCAGTGGTCGAAACTCGGGGCGGAGAAAAGAGCTCGTCTTCCACCTTTTTTTAAATTTATTTACTGACGCAGAGGTTTTGGTGCCAGTATTTATCTTTGTGCCTGCAAAGCATGCCTGTGTAGCGCTACATACATTTGACAGCAAAAGTTAGTTGTGGGGGCACCTACCAACGTTTTTCAGAACTTCTGCATACTTTGCACTCGATTCTAAGCCACAGGCGGTTTTTTGGATTACAAAAACCGGAAAAAAAGTGCGGCTTAGATTCGAGTAAATACGGTATACTATGAATATATAACAACTGCATAGTACAACAGAACTGCAGAATTTGACCTAACTTTATCATACTTTTAGGTTCTGAGGAAGTTGGTAGGGGCCATAAAAGCACAGTAACTCCCAACGCATGGAAACAGAACATCCATAAAAATAACAGGAACACAGGACTATTGTATACAGTATATCTTGTAGTGGAAAGAAAGTTCCAGAAAAGATATTTGAGGACAAGGAGTGTAACTGCAGGACGGAATATAATGCAAAAATTGAGGCAAGTAAGAGGAAAGAAATATTCGAAAATTTTTGGAGGAGGAGGAGGAGGAGGAGGTTAGTGGTTAACGTCCCGTCGACAGCGAGGTCATTAGAGACGGAGCGCAAGCTCGGGGTGGGGAAGGAAATCGGCCATGCCCTTTCAAAGGAACCATCCCGGCATTTGCCTGAAACGATTTAGGGAAATCACGGAAAACCTAAATGAGGATGGCTGGAGACTGGATTGAACCGTCGTCCTCCCGAAGAAAATTTTTGAAAATTAACAGACTACTCCAGACAGAATGTGTATATTCGGTGACTTGTTCCGTCGAACTTAGTACAAAGAAAACACTTGGAAGAATGGATGTCATTCTCCAAACGCAATCACATACAAATACTTTCTTAGGGTAGGAAATAATAGTACACAGTTGTGCAAAAAGCACTCTTAGGGACACTGCAAATAAACGGAGATTATACAGATGTATAGGAAAGGAGGAAGTGTTTGCTGCGACTGATTCACGCGGAAGAAAAACACCTGAAAATAAAATAGACGACAGTAGTGTTCAAGAACATATTAAGTTGTTTCCATTATACCAGAAAGGTAATCCCCATTGACGATATCTCAGCCAGGACATCATAGTGAGAAAAATGTATGAACTCTATATTCAATGGTATAGGATCACTCGCAAAGAAGCGGTCAATGCAAAATATTAATATCATGTTTTCAGTTCAAGATTTAATCTACATTCAAGCCTCCATCGAAAGACACTTGTAAAACATGCCACGAACTACAGCTGAAGACTGCAACTGAGGATGCTGTACAAAAGAGACGTAGGTTGCAAAACGAGTACGACGAACACCTAGCACAGGCTGAAAAGCAAGAGTGTCGATGAAATAAGGCGAAAACTCAGTAACTAGTGACCACTATGTGCCTACACTTGATTTACAGAAGGCATTCCGCTTTCCAAAACTGTAGATGTCTGTTGCCTACTATAAGAGAAATTTATACGTGTGTAATCTGGGATGGCATTCTTTTAATGATAGAAACGGATACATGTACATGTGGGATGAAACAGAAGGAAGTCGAGGTTCCCAGGATTGTGTGTCCTGTGATGTGAAACACCTCGAAGAATGTGCGAAGACATACAAAGTAATAACTTAATATACTGATTCATGTACAGGACAGAACCATTAATTGTAACTTGTGTTTCCTTCATGAAATTAGTGCAAGACCCAGACATGAAAGTGTAAGTAATAAAACACAAATTTATGATACCTTGCCATAGATACTTGCCTGAATTAGCCAGCAAAAATTAAAAAAAAAAAAAAAAAAAAAAAAATTTGGTGTTACAAAAAGGTACCGCCAAACTTTCAGGAAACACTCCTCACACACAAAGAAAGAAAATATGTTATGTGGACATGTGTCTGGAAACGCTTACTTTCCATGTTAGAGTTCAATTTATTACTTATCTTCAAATCACATTAATCATGGAATGGAAACACACGGCAACAGAACGTACCAGCATGACTTCAAATACTTTGTTACAGGAAATGTCCAAAATGTCCTCCGTTAGCGAGGATACATGCACCAACCCTCCGTCGCACAGAATCCCTGATGCGCTGATGTAGCCCTGGAGAATGGTGTATTGTATCACAGCCATCCACAATACGAGCACGAAGAATCTCTACATTTGGTACCGGGGTTGCGTAGACAAGAGCTTGCAAATGCCCCCATTAATGAAAGTCAAGAGGGTTGAGGCCATGGAATTGGTCCGCCTCTACCAATCCATCGGTCACTGAATCTGTTGCTGAGAAGCATATGAACACTTCGACTGAAATGTGCAGGAGCTCCATCGTGCATGAACAACATGTTTTAGTCGTACTTGTAAAGGCACATGTTCTAGCAACACAGGTAGAGTACCCCGTATGAAATCATGATAACGTGCTCCATTGAGCGTAGCTGGAAGAACATGGGGCCCAATCAAGACATCACCAACAATGCCTGCCCAAACGTTCAAAGAAAATCTGTGTTGATGACGTGATTGCACAACTGTGTGCGGATTCTCGTCAGCCCGCAAATGTTGATTGTGAAAAGTTACAATTTGATCACGTTGGAATGAAGCCTCATCCGCAAAGAGAACATTTGCACTGAAATGAGGATTGACACATTGTTGGATGAACCATTCACAGAAGTGTACCCGTGGAGGCCAATCAGCTGCTGATAGTGCCTGCACACGCTGTACATGGTACGGAAACAACTGGTTCTCCCATAGCACTCTCCATACAGTGACATGGTCAACGTTACCTTGTACAACAGCAACTTCTCTGACTCTGACATTAGGGTTATCATCAACTGCGCGAAGAATTGCCTCGTACATTGAAGGTGTCCTTGTCGTTCTATGTCTTTCCCAGTCGCGAGTCATGGGCTTGAATGTTTCGTGCTCCCTAAGACGCCGATCAATTGCTTTGAACGTCTTCCTGTCGGGACACCTTCGTTCTGGAAATCTGTCTCGATACAAACATACCGCGCCACGGCTATTGCCCCGAGCTAATCCATACATCAAATGGGCATCTGCCAACTCCGCATTTGTAAGTATTGCACTGACTGCAAAACCACGTTCGTGATGAACACTAACCTGTTGATGCTACCTACCGATGTGCTTGATGCTAGTACTGTAGAGCAATGAGTCGCATGTCAACACAAGCAGCGACGTCAACATTACCTTCCTTCAATTGGGCCAACTGGCGGTGAATTGAGGGAGTACAGTACATACTGACGAAACTAAAATGAGCTCTAACATGGAAATTAAGCATTTCCAGACACATGTCCACATAACATCTTTTCTTTATTTGTGTGTGAGGAGGAATGTTTCCTGAAAGTTTGGCCGTACCTTTTTGTAACACTGATGTAACTTACCAAACGAAAGTGTTGGTATGTTGATAGACACACACACAAACACAAAATTCAAGTTTTCGCAACCCACGGTTGCTTCATCAGAAAAAAGGGAAGGAGAGGGAAAGACGAAAGGATGTGGGTTTTAAGGGAGAGGGTAAGGAGTCATTCCAATCCCGGGAGCGAAAAGAGTTACCTTGGGGGGGAAAAAAAGGACAGGTAGACACACACACACACACACACACACACACACACACACACACACACACACACACACACACAAGTAGACATATGTAAAGGCAAAGAGTTTGGGCAGAGATGTCAGTCGAGGCGGAAGTACAGAGGCAAAGATGTTGAATGACAGGTGAGGTATGAGCGGCGGCAACTTGAAATTAGTGGAGGCTGAGGCCTAGTGGGTAACAGGAAGAGAGGATATATTGAAGGGCAAGTACCCATCTCCGGAGTTCTGATAGGTTGGTGTTAGTGTGAAGTACCCAGATAACCCGGACGGTGTAACACTGTGCCAAGATGTGCTGGCCGTGCACCAAGGCATGTTTAGCCATAGGGTGATCCTCATTACCAACAAACACTGTCTGCCTGTGTCCATTCATGCGCATGGAGAGTGTTGCTGGTCATTCCCGCATAGAAAGCTTCACAGTGTAGGCAGGTCAGTTGGTAAATCACTTGGGTGCTTTCACACGTGGCTCTGCCTTTGATCGTGTACACCTTCCGGGTTACAGGACTGGAGTAGGTGGTGGTGGGAGGGTGCATGTGACAGGTTTTATACCGGGGGCAGTTACAAGGGTAGGAGCCAGAGGGTAGGGAAGGTGGTTTGGGGATTTCATAGGGATGAACCAAGAGGTTACGAAGGTTAGGTGGACGGCAGAAAGACACTCTTGGTGGAGTGGGGAGGATTTCATGAAGGATGGATCTCATTTCAGGGCAGGATTTGAGGAAGTCGTATCCCTGCTGGAGAGCCACATTCAGAGTCTGATCCAGTCCCGGAAAGTACCCTGTCACAAGTGGGGCACTTTTGGGGTTCTTCTGTGGGAGGTTCTGGGTTTGAGGGGATGAGGACGTGGCTCTGGTTATTTGCTTCTGTACCAGGTCGGGAGGGTAGTTGCGGGATGCGAAAGCGGTTTTCAGGTTGTTGGTGTAATGGTTCAGGGATTCAGGACTAGAGCAGATTTGTTTGCCACGAAGACCTAGGCTGTAGGGAAGGGACTGTTTGATATGGAATGGGTGGCAGCTGTCATAATGGAGGTACTGTTGCTTGTTGGTGGGTTTTATGTGGACGGATGTGTGAAGCTGGCCTTTGGACAGATGGAGGTCAACGTCAAGGAAAGTGGCATGGGATTTGGAGTAGGACCAGATGAATCTGATGGAACCAAAGGAGTTGAGGTTGGAGAGGAAATTCTAGAGTTCTTCTTCACTGAGAGTCCAGATCATGAAGATGTCATCAATAAATCTGTACCAAACTTTGGGTTGGCAGGCCTGGGTAACCAAGAAGGCTTCCTCTAAGCGATCCATAAATAGGTTGGCGTACGAGGGGGCCATCCTGGTACCCATGGTTGTTCCCTTTAATTGTTGATATGTCTGGCCTTCGAAAGTGGAGAAGTAGTGAGTCAGGATGAAGGTGGCTAAGGTAATGAGGAAAGAGGTTTTAGGTAGGGTGGCAGGTGATCGGCGTGAAAGGAAGTGCTCCATCGCAGCGAGGCCCTGGACATGCGGAATATTTGAGTATAAGGAAGTGGCATCAATGGTTACAAGGATGGTTTCCGAGGGTAACAGATTGGGTAAGGATTCCAGGCGTTCGAGAAAGTAGTTGGTGTCTTTGATGAAGGATGGGAGACTGCATGTAATGGGTTGAAGGTGTTGATCTACGTAGGCAGAGATACGTTCTGTGGGGGCTTGGTAACCAGCTACAATGGGGCGGCCGGGATGATTGGGTTTGTGAATTTTAGGAAGTAGGTGGAAGGTAGGGGTGCTGGGTGTTGGTGTTGGTGGGGTCAGGAGGTTAATAGAGTCAGGTGAAAGGTTTTGTTTTGTATGTAGTGTTGTCTGAAAGCTGACGCAGTCCCTCAGCCACATACTCCTGATGATCAAGTACCACGGTTGTGGAACCCTTGTCCGCCGGAAGAATGACAATGGATCGGCCAGCCTTCAGATCACGGATAGCCTGGGCTTCAGCAGTGGTGATGTTGGGAGTAGGATTAAGGTTTTTGAAGGTTTGAGAGGCAAGGCTGGAAGTGAGAAATTCCTGGAAGGTTTGGAGAGGGTGATTTTGAGGAAGAGGTCCCGCTGTGACGGAGGACGGAACTGTTCCAGGCAGGGTTCAATTTGGATAGAGTCTTGGGGAGTTGGATCATTAGGAGTAGGATTAGGATTATTTTTCTTCGTGGGAAAGTGGTATTTCCAGCAGAGAGTACGAGTGTAGGGCAGTAAATCTTGGACGAGGGTTGTTTGGTTGAATCTGGGAGTAGGGCTGAAGGTGAGGCCTTTGGATAGGACAGAGGTTTCAGATTGGGAGAGAGGTTTGGAGGAAAGGTTAATTACAGAATTAGGGTGTTGTGGTTCCAGATTGTGTTGATTAGAATTTTGAGGTTTTGGGGGGAGAGGAGCTGGAAGTGGAAGATTGAGTAGATGGGAGAGACTGGGTCTGTGTGCAATGAGAGGTTGAGGTTTGATTGAAAGGTTGTGGAGGGTGAGCAGTTGCCTTTCTGAAGGTGGGAAACCAGGACATTGGATAGTTTTTTGAGGTGGAGGGTGGCATGCTGTTCTATTTGCGGTTGGTCTGTAGGAGGATGCTCTGAACAGCCGGTGTTGATGTGGGAGAGGAAAGATTGAGGACTTTTATTAAGGATAGGAGTTGACGGGTGTGTTCATTGGCTGAGTTGATGTGTAGGTTAAGGATTAGGTGGGTGAGGGCTATGGATTGTTCAGTTTGGAACTCGTATAGGGACTGATGGAAAGAAAGGTTACAGCCAGAGATGGGAACTTTAAGTGTGAGGCCTTTGGAGGTAATGCCAAATGTCAGACAAGCCTGAGTAAATAAAATATGGGAGCGTAATCTGGCTAGGGCGAAGGCATGTTTGCGGAGGGAATGTAAATAAAACTTAATGGGGTCGTGGGGATGTTGTGAGGGTGGATTTTTGTAAGCATGTGTTAGGCAGACCTCTTCAAAGCCTGGCATCAGTGACACAAAGCCGAGTCCACAAGACCAGGCGGACTGTGATAACCAACAAGAAGAAGGATATGCTTGATCTTATAAAATTTATTCCTACTGTATATCGCGAATTCTTCAAGAACTTGCCTATGAAGGTGACTACTCAACGTTCAGATTCCCGGGATCACATTTCGGATGAGCAACGAACCTGTATTCACACCATGTATTTGAAGTTACAGTAGATGACTGATAAAAGGGTTCCCTTTCTTTTTTGTTAAACAAGTCATTTCCTGCACATTTCCTGTATGATATTCTGTTTTGTTAATATATTTACAGACTTTAGTGCATATTATCACATATTCACCAATACAAATAAATTATTAACATTAATAATTGTTTATACACTTCTTAATTAATGCTCCTCTTACTCAAAACTATCGTAGGTGGAGTTACACCACTTGTGCATTTTCCATGTTGTCTTCTTTTGTACATGAGGGGTTCAGAGCACATTTGGTAACTAAGTAAGGCTAGGTGGACTGTGAGGAAATGTCAGCGTTGGTCACGTAATTTTGATTTGTGTCAATTCAGCTAATGACCACACCGACTCTCTTCAAGGTCTGTTTAAATAACTCTTCATTATGTGTATAAGCAACTGGCCATGCTATTCCAAGCTCAATATGGCGAGGGAGAAAGAGTGCTAGCCAAGATCTCGCTATACGCACTTCAAAATAAATAAAAGCAGTGAACATATCACAAAAAAGCAACAGTGTCTCTATTGTCAAATGATGGAAGGAAGTCTGCCTTGAATTCTGTATATTTTTCTGCATTGTCTTAGTAAGGCACAATTCTCTTGGAAAGGGAGTATCAGTAGCTAAAGAAGAGGGAAAGGGGGGGGCAGGGGGGGGGGGGGAAGAAGAAAACGAGACAGCAAATAAAATCACACACCAGAGCTGAAGCCTATTTTCAATATCACAAGAGAGTAAGAATGGGGTAGAGAAGTAATTATTGTTTGTGGCATTTTGGCAGTCCATAAATACATACTGCCATTGGAATCTTTGGGAGACAGTACATCATGTTTGCTTCACAACAACTGCAATAAGATCTGCATTGATCCGTTCTTAGTAGGAACACGATAGTGGCTGCACTGTCTATGAAGATAGTAGCTTTACTTTTGTTTGTACACAGCAGTAAGAATTTCATTTCACCTACGCTCAGACAGCTTTTGTTTTGCACCAGGGATAGTGATGATTTTTAGACTGGCATATCATAAGCTTCCAGTACTCTGTGTATTATTTTGATAAGTGGTTTCACAAAGTGGAACTTCATCAAATTTAGGCTCAAACACATTAGAAAGCAAATTTAGGTAAGGCACTTAGAATCAATGCCGGCATCATTTTCTTTCTTCTTGGTAACAGTGTCACATATGTTCTTTTACATTTATTTGCACCTATCATACAGTTAGGACTGGGTAAAAATAAATAAAGAAATTCACTGAAATGTGACTAACAGTGAAAGCAGCTTAAGTTGGATATTTCTTTTCTTTATTGTGAGTGACAAATGACGCGTTGTACCCATCAGCAGCAGAAACAAAATAATCAAACAGCATTACCGAATTATTTAAATATACTCCTTCAATTACTGATGTTGGATACAATGGCTGACTGGTTCAGAAAAATATTTATTTACATAACCTTTGCAGTTAACTACAGCACAATGAATTTTTTAACAGTTCACACCCATTTCAAAATTGTGAAGTTTATCGTGTCAGTCACAGAGAGCATAAAATATTCTTTATTTCTTTGCACTAAATGGTGATTCCAGTTCTCAATTTTTCACATATATCTTGAAATACATATATATCACAAATCCTAGAGCATAGAATACACACGTTATACATACATTTTTGTCAGCCATTAAATTACATTATTATCTCTTTTTTTTTTTTTACAAAACGTATTCTACAAATTAATTAATTTGTAACCTGACAGGGGCCTAATCTAGTTTCACTCCCCCAGGCCTCTGAGAAGCTTAGTGCTTAGTCCGCCACTGCAAATGGTATATATAACGAGAGAGAAAAGGACAACTACATCATTATGGCATTGCCTTTAGTGTCTGGTGATAGTGATGTGAAGTCTTTAAAAATATGCTAGCTGAAGTAACAGTGTCAGCAAAATTGGCAGTATCTGCACTTCAAACGGTGCACATTAGCAGATTTGCGTTACCATTAGTTGATAACCGTACCCATTTACAGTACAAAAAGACTCAATCTGAAAGGCAGAATAGTCGATTGCCAGACTTAATCTGTCTTGGAAATCAACAGTGTAAAACCTCTATAAGCCACGACATATTTTTATGATAGTTGTAGGATAATGTTACACAAATTATGACGATTTGATAAGAAAAGAAGACAGAATTGATTGAATTCACCAGTTGAGATCGAAGATCAAGAAGTAAAATAAATAAACTTTATCAAAGTTTTCAATACTCACAATAAAACCTTTCCCTGTAGGTGTGTTCGTAACTGGTACACACGGCAATGGAAGATTATCTTTACAAGTCAGATGGCAAACTCCTCTGCAGTCACGACACTTGAGTGCTATTTTACCAAATTTGATTCTGAAATGAACATAAATTACTTTTAACTGACGATATGCAAACTGACTTACAGTGAAACACTTATTTTACATTTTCTTGAGGTCCAGACTTAAAAACCATAGAAGTGAGGGGAATGCAGAATTGGGGAAAACATTAAAACCCCACAAAATACAAGCATAAACATATGTAATCGGCATCTACGATAGAAAATAATAATCCTCCCCAATACAATGTATAAAATCTGCCTAAGTGAAGGAAATTAAACATACAATACACTGATAATGAATTTCATCAGTTCTCAAAAAAATCACAGCTGTGTAACAGCAGGTAGAAACTCGTCAAAAAATTGAAATTGGTATCTGGGTGCAAGGCAATAGAGCTGGTCTCCAACATGCTACGACCACAAATTATACATCAAATCACGCGTTTTTGAGACCTATTTCCTTTGCGTTCACCCAAGGAAAGTCAAAAATTGATGAACATGGTGAATTAAACCGAAAACTGTGAAGGCAGTGAAAGGCATCGGAATCAAACGTTTGGTGGCTTGTGTTTTCTTTCAGTGGCGAATGGCAGTTTAATTGGGTCGAATAGACTTCAAGCTGCGTACACACTAAGCTTGAAACATGTTTCCAGCTACTTGATGTTGACACCATTGGGAACATCTTTTGAAACACAGAAATGTTTATCTGTAGCTGCGTCGGTACAGATCAAAGGAAACCATGTTTCAGGCCAGCTACTGCATGTCACTGCTGCATGAGGCAAGTATGTGTTTATATGGTGGATTGTCTCTTCTGTGTTATAGAATTGTTAGGTGTTTCATTTTCTCATGCTGTATTAAGTATTTCCATGGGGGTGGAGGGGTGAAATGCAGTGGACAAGGCAGGAGACTGTAGTGTTCTTATACCAGTACCAGGCTGACAGCTGCTTGTGGAATATATGAAGCAAGCAGTACAAGAACAGCAATAAAACAAGATACTCTGCAGAAACTGCTATTACATTTGGCAAAGCTTGCTTCAAAATGTGAAATAAATGCTCAAGGATCTGGAATGAATCTCCTGTTGGCATATAACTAAGACAACAGCATGTCTGGTTGTAATTGCATTCCCGATTTTTTTTAAGGATGATGATATATGTCAGAAATTCAAAATCGTTAGATGATATCCAACTGAAATTACACAAACTAGAGCTGTATATACAGTTCCCACACATAGCTAGCATCCCACCAGTTCTGTAGTATGTTTTTGCTCACCAAAAAAGACGATTATATGCAAAACAACGAACTCATTCCTTACAACAACTAATCCTATTTTCTCAACCATTAACAACTACTATACAAACGCTCCATCAAAATACTATCATAGTTTTAAAACCAACTACAAAATTATTGTGATAAATGCGACCTTATTCTGTAAATCTACGAAACACAGAGATGCTTATGGCCAACGGGTTACGATAAATAAATAAAAACAGAATGAATGACGATAATGTCTTTCTGTTTTGTTTGCGTAAACCTTCGAGCATTAATAATGCAGCAGCACATATTACAGTTTCCTCATTTCTATATATACCATGGCAGACAATATGAAAACAACACAACACACAGTGTTGCAGACGATGCAGATACACTAAAATATGTTTACTGCAAATATGGACAGAAACAGAACAAGAAACGAAGTCGGAAACTGATGCAGTACATTGCAGGAAATGTTTCCAACTGAAACATGTTTCCAGTGGCAGTGTGGACACAGCTGCACACTGCTTTTTGCAGTTATGACATCACTAGTGGGCTTTCGACTATCAGCTTATGCAAGCACTTGTGAATTGTGTGCATTTCAATTGTTCATTTCCTTCCTAGTGTGTGACATGTATGTGCACAGTACACCATCTGAAAGCAACGGTGCATTTAAAGTCTATCAAAGATACCTTACACTTATCATCGTTAGCTGACAGAGGATTTAAGTTCACAACTCACTGCATGCCAATATTTTTTTCAACATATTGTTGTTAACGTGTTCATTATAGTCTTAATACAATATGTTCTGCAATATTTGATGATGTTAAACGTTTATTTATGGTTTGAGAATGAATGATGAAATATACATTTGCCTGTTTATTTCCAAATGTGTGGTGATCCCAAGCGTGGTTACACAGAAAACTACGAGGACAGCTTACATTCCTGCAAGTTAAACGAGCAGCAATAAAATTCATATTGTTCCTTGTCACACATACTTGGTTGTTTATTTCCGAATATGTGGTGATTTCTAAGTGTGTGGTTACGAAGGAATCTAATAGAATAGCTTAAATTGCTGCAAGTGAAACAATGAACACTTCTTCCTTGTCACAAATTTTTCACATGTTGCACAACCACGAACATATTCTTCTAAAGAGCTCTTGCTACAACTGAGATTTTCCTGTCACTATCGCACCCATAAACATCAACCTAATGCTATAGCGACCAATAACTCAATAGCCTCATTCTAATTGCTTCCACATTGCCACCACATTATGATTAAGTCAGTTCCTGAAAAACGTAGTGTGAAATGTACTTGACCCATCATCACTGTGCAGTAAGCCAAACATTACAAGTTGTGTCGGCAATGCTGATAGTGAGTTATGTCAGCATTTCCTCTCTCTGCAACAGCCTGAAATTTCCATTAACTGCGTTCATCCAAGGTGCAAACTCCTGTCTTTTGGGCCACTTCTAACTCATTTAGTCACATCAGACGTCACTAGGAAGAAAACGGGACAAAGTCAAGTGAGACTAAGTAAGAATGTAGAATCAAGTAAATTTTACTAGGAAGAAATATATATTAAAAAAAAAATAAAATAAAATAAAAAAAAATAATTAGGATTGATTTTACGAGTTTTTCACAGGGACTATGAATTTATCGTGTAGGACCGTGAAATACATAAAATTGGAGAACGTAAAATCGAAGTTCCACTGTAGTTTCTTTTTATATCTATTTACTTCTTTCACTTATTATTCAGGAACAGAAAACAGCAGAAACATCAGAACATTAGTCTGACACATAAATTAACAAAGATGTCTCAGTTTTAATTATCAGCTTAAAAAATAGTTATGTAATTAATTTTTGTTTATAGCAGCACGTCTACTGTCCTGGACAAATTAAAAAACCCTGTGCCACAGTATAGTAGCACATGCTAGAAGAACCAGACCTAAATGTTTCAGCCCATTTCCAATTTATCGATGGAAGGCAGAAAACATAGGTGCTGAAAGGAAGGAAAAAATTGATGGAAACTACGTACTAGGCAAGAGATGGAGTACATGGAACTAATAGTGAATGTCATATGGTATCACAGGTTAGTTGTAGGACTGTTGATGTTTTTAAAAATATAGAGAATCCGATAAAACAATATTTAAACAAATATCATTGGCCCTTGTTATACTTACAGAAAGTATCGACATTGCAAAGAAAAAAATATCAATGTCTCATCCAATAAAAATATCATTATTGAATCACGTTGGGTCTTTTCCATTCTTTATCCACTTACTAGGCACGCAACTCTCCAGATCATGATTTACAATCTGCTTAAACTTTGCCCATAATTCCTCTACATCCATCTTAATGGAACTAAGTCATGCCACTTCACTATCTAAGTGAGATTTTAGTAACTGTTTACTTGCTCTATCTACCAGAAACACTCTCCTAGCATTCTTAACTGATTTATTAACTTTCAGAATCATAGCTGCTATAATGAATCTCTATCACTAATCCCTGTTTCTATACTGACACAGTCTATAATGTCCAGCCTATTTCTAGCTAAAAGGTCCAAGTTATTTCCATTGCGTGCGGGCTGCCGTGTTAGCTGCTCAATACAATTTTCAGAAAATGTGTTCAAAAGTATTTTGCATGACTGTCTGTGCTCTGACAATGCATCCATAGACATCCCCGTCATACTTGGCAAGTTGAAGTCGCCTCCAGCTAGTATTGCATGATCTGGGTATTTATACACTATTGAACGTAGACTTTCTTTGAATGACTCTAGAACTGTAACAGTGGAGTCAGGTGGCCAGTAAAAACATCCAACAATTAACTTAGTTTCACCGACAACTGTTGTATGTCACCAGAAGACTTCATGGTCACACTCAACTCAGACTTCAATAGAGAGAATATTTTTGTCAACTGCAATGAACACTCCCCTTCCTATGGTCTCTAATCTGTCTTTGCGATGTATGTTCCACAACTCACTAATTCTCTCAGAGCTTTCCACTTCAGGTTTCAGCCACCTCATAGCACAAGAATAATTTGAGCACAAAACTTTTCCGGCGGGGCAGCAAATTCAGGAACTTCATTATGAGTTCTTCCAATTCAACGAATTCGAACATAAAACATTGGCAAACAAGAACCCTAAAAAGTTTTGGTCATATGTAAAATCGGTAAGCGAATCTAAATCCCCTATTCAGTCACTCGTTGACCACGATGGCACCGAAACAGAGGACGACCGAAGAAAGGCAGAAATACTGAATTCAGTGTTCCGAAACTGTTTCACTGCGGAAAATCTTAACACGGTCCCTGACTTCAGCCGTCGCACGGACGCCAAAATGGAAAATATTGAAATAAACGATATCGGAATTGAAAAACAACTGCTATCACTTAGTAGCGGAAAAGCATCCGGACCAGACGAGATACCCTTAAGATTCTACAGTGATTATGCTAAAGAACTTGCCCCCTTTCTATCAGCAATTTATCGTAGATCGCTGGAAGAACGTAAAGTACCTAGCGACTGGAAGAAAGCGCAGGTCGTTCCCATTTTCAAGAAGGGTCATAAATCAGATGCGAATAATTATAGGCCTATTTCGCTTACGTCAATCTGTTGTAGAATAATGGAACATGTTTTGTGTTCTCGTATTATGACGTTCTTAGATAATACAAATCTCCTTCATCATAACCAACATGGATTCCGCAAACAGAGATCATGTGAAACTCAGCTCGCCCTATTTGCCCAAGAAATTCACAGTGCCGTAGACACTGGCGAGCAGATTGATGCCGTATTCCTGGGCTTCAGGAAGGCATTTGATACGGTTCCGCACTTACGTTTAGTGAAAAAAATACGAGCTTACGGAATATCGGACCAGGTTTGTGATTGGATTCAGGATTTCCTAGAAGAAAGAACACAACATGTCATTCTTAACGGTTCAAAATCTGCAGATGTAGAGGTAATTTCGGGAGTACCGCAGGGAAGCGTGATAGGACCTTTATTGTTTACAATATACATAAATGACTTAGTTGACAACATCGGTAGCTCTGTGAGGCTATTTGCAGATGACACGGTTGTCTACAAGAAAGTAGCAACATCAGAAGACTCGTACGTACTCCAGGAGGACCTGCAGAGGATTAATGCATGGTGCGACAGCTGGCAGCTTTCCCTAAACGTAGATAAATGTAATATAATGCGCATACATAGGGGCAGAAATCCATTCCAGTACGATTATGCCATAGGTGGTAAATCATTGGAAGCGGTAACGACCGTAAAATACTTATGAGTTACTATCCGGAGCGATCTGAAGTGGAATGATCACATAAAACAAATAGTGGGAAAAGCAGGCGCCAGGTTGAGATTCATAGGAAGAATTCTAAGAAAATGTGACTCATCGACGAAAGAAGTAGCTTACAAAACGCTTGTTCGTCCGATTCTTGAGTATTGCTCATCAGTATGGGAGCCTTACCAGGTTGGATTAATAGAAGAGATAGACATGATCCAGCGAAAAGCAGCGCGATTTGTCATGGGGACATTTAGTCAGCGCGAGAGCGTTACGGAGATGCTGAGCAAGCTCCAGTGGCGGACACTTCAAGAAAGGCGTTACGCAATACGGAGAGGTTTATTATCGAAATTATGAGAGAGCACATTCCGGGAAGAGATGGGCAACATATTACTACCGCCCACATATATCTCGCGTAATGATCACAACGAAAAGATCCGAGAAATTAGAGCAAATACGGAGACTTACAAGCAGTCGTTCTTCCCACGCACAATTCGTGAATGGAACAGGGAAGTGGGGATCAGATAGTGGTACAATAAGTACCCTCCGCCACACACCGTAAGGTGGCTCGCGGAGTATAGATGTAGATGTAGATGTAAAAATCTGACAGTCGAAGCGTCTCTATCGTGAACGCTGTTTGACTTCCATAGCTGTGGATCAACTGGTGATTGTTCATCAGAACACCTAAGTCTTACAGCCTAGTCTAAAAAAATCCTCGTGTGCACTCCTCAAGTACTCTGCTTCATTTGTTTTGAGCACGACTGACCTATTAAGGGGAGCCCTACTAATCCCCCACACGAAAACTTAAGTTTAGAAATCTGCAGCCAAGACTGTCACAAAGTTGAAGCCTTTGGTTGAGACCCTCTACTCGGCTCCAAACAGAAGGACCCAAATCCACTATGGGAACGATGCTGCAAATTTGGAACTCCGTTTGCACTGTGTGTGCGAGGCCAGCAGTCTTCACCACCTCCACCAGCCGCCAGTACAAACTGAAGATTGCCCCAGAACCCATGTGACAGGTGTCGCCGGTGCCGACGTGAGCCATAACTAGCAGACAACTGCACCTGCACTCTCGAACGCGCGCAAGCAGCTTAGCACCTCTTTGAACAGAGGTGCACGATATTTGTGTTTGCTGTGAAAGACGTCTAAGAGACTTTTTAGGGGAATTCTCCAGGCAATGTCATCGAGATAAGCTTCAGTGAGCACAGTACATTATTGTTTATGCTTCTTGTCTTACACACTTCCTGTTTCATGAAATTTATTCACTAATTTGTGAACTGCATCGCAACTCTGAACTCCGACACCTGGAAACTTCTGTTCTCGCCATTGTTGTGGCCGACAAGACAATATGTCTGCGTGGCCTTCAGGCTAAAAAACTGGGGCAGGTGCAGCTTCCTTGGCCGGCCTGCAATACCCCGGTCACGCTGACATCAGATAAATGGAACACCCAACATTACCACAACCTTGTTACTTTCTCTGTTTAATAGAGGTAAAGTTAACAAGATCCTGAAAATATGGTGTCTTCTCAACAGACGCAAAGTTTTGCACTGCCTGTTACCCGAACGTCAACTGGCACAAACCACAACAAGAGTCCCATTATCTGGAGCCTCAATTTGCTTCATTGTAGTAATTCAACAAATGGAATGTGGAAGTATATACTGTATTATATGTGTGTTAAAGTCATTCAGTTACTGGCTGACCTTCATAACATTAACTTCATGTTAGTACGGTAAAGGTGGTTTTTGAAGCTTTTGTATGAAAAACAAGAGAATAAACAGTGAAGTTAAGTTACTTATAAAGAAAATTTTGAAATATTTAAGAAGGAAATATATTAATTTCAGTCTACAGGAACAGAATTAAGAGTAAAGTCTTTCATATTCAGCCTCAAAAATTGATGACATTGAAATACAAGGAAAATAGAACGTCCACAATTTAAAAGTGCAGACCATAACATAAAAATTCTGAAGAGCACAAATTGGTCATTAAAGTTGGTGAATATTTAAAAGAGATCTTATGCTGTAAACAGCACCAAGTTCTCATCCCTGGTCATCTACTTATTTAGATTTATGTTACCGAGCATTAAGCATTACCAATCTATTTATCAGTGAAGTCCCTCAATAAAGAAACTTACTTTTTACTGCAAGGTTCGCACATCTCTGGGCGAATAATTGTCTTTGAGCAAAATGCATGAGGCCTGTTATTAATAATTTTATCAGCACCAAAATTAAATCCACCAACATGAGGACTCGGTTGTATGGATTGCTTGCGACTGGTTTTTGGTGTCAATGAATCATCTGTATCAGAAGACACTGGAAAGAGAGAACAAGAAATTTAGTATTTCCGTAATGGGTAGCACACACAAGTAATACTAATCATTACTCAAATTAAAAGAAAAAAAAAAAGAAAAAAAAAAAAGAAAAAAAAAAAAAAAAAAAAAAAAAAAAAAAGGCTAACAATATTTTTAATGCAGTTGTTACTCAGAAATAAATGCATCAAGAGAGTGTTGTCATGATGCAATGCAATCTCAACCAAACAGATTTAAAAATGGTAAACTGTAAGCCGACTGCATGAAATTACCTGAAAGTGTGGCAATGGGAGTGGTCCCACCGCTGAATCTATTAGAGATTCATGTATCACATATGAGAGATTATTCATGAAACTGAATTACTATTTTCATTGTGAAAGCTTCTTAAAGGTGTCAAAAATCACCATCACTGTATGCCCACACACAATTTTCTATTTCTTCCTGTGAGAGTATACGAAAATCACTATTTTGATACTTTATCTGCAGCCCCTATCCCAAAGGAAGGCCCACTACATAAATTGCTCAGGAAAATAAATGCATAATGCACAAATATGTAAAATTTTGGTTTGTAATGCATTGTAAAAGTGATATAGCGTCAGATGATCAACCACAACAAAATAAAATGAACATATAGTAGTTATTAAAAATAAAATACAAAACCAATCACAATTTTTGTATAACAATCAATAGAAATAAAAAGACCCACTGAAGATGATATACAAGTTTCAAACACGTTTCAGTAAAAAGTAAAACAGAGAAAGCTTAAAATTTTGGAGAGTGTGAAGTATTTAAAACACCAATTTAATTTGCAAACATAGGATAAACAGCAACAGGCTGTTTCACCACCAGGTGTTGTTATGAGCATATGCATAGAAGTACAGGGTTATTACAAATGATTGAAGCGATTTCACAGCTCTACAATAACTTTATTATTTGAGATATTTTCACAATGCTTTGCACACACATACAAAAACTCAAAAAAATTTTTTTAGGCATTCACAAATGTTCGATATGTGCCCCTATAGTGATTCGGCAGACATCAAGCCGATAATCAAGTTCCTCCCACACTCGGCGCAGCATGTCCCCATCAATGAGTTCGAAAGCATCGTTGATGCGAGCTCGCAGTTCTGGCACGTTTCTTGGTAGTGGAGGTTTAAACACTGAATCTTTCACATAACCCCACAGAAAGAAATCACATGGGGTTAAGTCGGGAGAGCGTGGAGGCCATGACATGAATTGCTGATCGTGATCTCCACCACGACCGATCGATCGGTTTTCCAATCTCCTGTTTAAGAAATACCGAACATCATTATGAAAGTGCGGTGGAGCACCATCCTGTTGAAAGATGAAGTCGGCGCTGTCGGTCTCCAGTTGTGCCATGAGCAAATTTTCCAGCATGTCCAGATACTCGTGTCCTGTAATGTTTTTTTCGCAGAAGAAAAAGGGGCCGTAAACTTTAAACCGTGAGATTGCACAAAACACGTTAACTTTTGGTGAACTGCGAATTTGCTGCACGAATGCGTGAGGATTCTCTACCGTCCAGATTCGCACATTGTGTCTGTTCACTTCACCATTAAGAAAAAATGTTGCTTCATCACTGAAAACAAGTTTCGCACTGAACGCATCCTCTTCCATGAGCTGTTGCAACCGCGCCGAAAATTCAAAGCGTTTGACTTTGTCATCGGGTGTCAGGGCTTGTAGCAATTGTAAACGATAAGGCTTCTGCTTTAGCCTTTTCCATAAAATTTTCCAAACCGTTGGTTGTGGTACGTTTAGCTCCCTGCTTGTTTTATTCGTCGACTTCCGTGGGCTACGCGTGAAACTTGCCCGCACGCGTTCAACCGTTTCTTCGCTCACTGCAGGCCGACCCGTTGATTTCCCCTTACAGAGGCATCCAGAAGCTTTAAACTGCGCATACCATCGCCGAATGGAGTTAGCAGCTGGTGGATCTTTGTTGAACTTCGCCCCGAAGTGTCGTTGCACTGTTATGACTGACTGATATGAGTGCATTTCAAGCACAACATACGCTTTCTCGGCTCCTGTCGCCATTTTGTCTCACTGCGCTCTCGAGCGCTCTGGCGGCAGAAACCTGAAGTGCGGCTTCAGCCGAACAAAACTTTATAAGTTTTTCTATGTATCTGTCGTGTGTCGTGACCATATGTCAATGAATGGAGCTACTGTGAATTTATGAAATCGCTTCAATCATTTGTAATAGCCCTGTATATAGGGCAGTACGATATGCTGCGATCACTGCTAGATAACCCAGCCTCTCGTTCGAACTAACATACCTATGCCACACCAAAAGTGCTTGAATCCCAATCTTGAATGACTGAGTGAGTGAGCAAGAAAATGCTGATGGAAGTTTGGGTAAAGAGGTATAGAAATTCAAGAAGAATGCAAATACAATCCTCTATCTGAAGGGTTAGAAAACTGCAAATCACAATATAATGCTAAAACACTATGTAACATTCAGCGCTAATCAGTATTATTTCTTATATGTTGAGTGGAATATATGAAAAATTAACAGCTGATCATCATTGTGACTGATAACACTAGTAAACATAATAAATGTTAATGATGTGTGCGCTGAATTTAGAACCTTTGAGGAGGTATGCCTGGCTTTTTGTTTTAACGTTACGTGAAAGTTCTTCAGGTGTATAAGTGAATACAGCTGATCAAGTGAATAAGAAGATGCAGACTGGGATTATGTGCCTGTAGAGGAAAGCAGTTCATAACTGAGAAAAACATTTCCGTATAAAAAGGGGAAGTAACAAACAGCAACAATAAAAAACATGAAAACGCTAAAAATAATGCATGAAGTTGTCTGAAGTAGGAGACAATGGAAGATTACAACAAGCAATTAAGAAACAAATATACCAGAATGGGTATTTCACTTTGTAGAAGAGTGTAGGCCGTCGTGAAACTTTCTGATTGACTATGCGCTATAACGGAACTTTGACCCAGACACTTGGCTTTTGTAGAGATTGCATACCATGCTGTGGGGCATGGCTGGACAAGTTTACAGGTAAAAACATTTTTCACCAAAGTAGATGGTCCTGGTTAATGTCTACATCTGACAAACAGCTTATGAATGCCATGAAGAGTCAAATTAATACTCTTTTTAACTACTTTGGGTTGAAGCTGGAAAGTAAAACAAAAGTTATGTAGGTATTTGAAAGTTCGTTCTCACCAAGAATAGAGTGCAAATTACCACCCTTGCTAACAGCTGCAGCCTCAGGAAAAAATTACCAAGCAAAATTGAACTGCTGTGCATCTTTTTCCATACCCTATAAGTATCACATACTACAATGTCCTATAATTGGATAGATTGGGGGAGATATGCTCACAAAGCAGCGATATGAGACCATACAAAGGTTAAAGGAATGTACAAGCTTTCACAGCCAGCGAGTCCTTATTCTGTCAGAATGGTTGAAGGGGAACGATAGGGGATGAATGGAAAGGACAACTGAGGTCCAGGAAATTGGGAGAGTTCTGATATTGACCAGAACACCAGGTCAGGGGAGACTTATCAAAAAATGTTCAAATGTGTGTGAATTCCCAAGGGATCAAACTGCTGAGGTCATCGGCCCCTAGACTTACACACTACCGAAACTAACTTATGCTAATACACCCCCCCCCCCCCCCGCCCCACACACACACACACACACACACACACACACACACACACACACACACACACACACACACACACGCACGCACGCACGCTTGAGGGAGGACTCTAACCTATGGCAGGAGGGGCCGCGCAATCCATGACATAGCGCCTCAAACCGCATGGCCATTCTGTGCGGCGGAGACCTATTAAATGTGATGAGAAGGAAAGATTAACTGCTGGAGATTGCATTGGACAAGATTTGAAAATCTGAAAGCTTGAAGGTGGAAGATGGAGTAATAAGCGTGAAAGAAACTACTGACAAGCTGGTACAGTTCATAAGAGTGGAAAGCTAAGGGCATTGTATGTTGTATAGGTGCATGATGGGAAAAATAGACAGGTCAGAAAAATAAAACTAAACGGGAATGAAGAAAGGAGTAGTTACTGAGAAGAAATGCTGACACCGAGGAAATTAAAGAAAATAATGAACGTGAATTAAGACTAGGTGGGTGGCACCAACCAAGGACTTTTAGAGCCAGTTCCCACTTGTGAAGCCCTGAAAAACTGGTGCCTGGTGGAAGAATACAGATGGCATGTGTTGCAAAACAGGTACCGAGGTCATGACATGTTGTACAGCAGGATCTGCAACAGGACACTGAGTGACGCCAATGTACACCCTCTGCCTATACCCATTCATCCTAAGTAATAACTTAGTGATAGTCATACCAACGTAGAAAGCTGAACACTGTCTACGGTACATACGTAATTTCACAGGTGGCTCTCCCTTTGATAGCATATGTTTTGCCAACTAACGGGCAGTCAAGTAGACAAGCCACAGGGTAGGGAAATGGGTGCAGAAGGTGCACAGGGTGTGACCAGGTTTTTTTAACTTAAACAGTTTTCAAGTAGGTATGAACTTTCCCAGTTCAATTTATTGTTTTAATTCTTTCTTATCATATAGTTCATTTTTCTTGGGAGAAATTCTGGCCCACTCACTTGTCCTTAAAATTTTCGTACGAATTTGCCTACGTTTTTCCCATCCTTTTCCCTGATTGTTTCCCTTACTTCCCCCTCTGCTTTTTTGCTACTCCCACCATCTATAATAGTCCAAACCCACCTCTTTCACCACAATGAATCCCATCACCTGCTTTTGAACTATCACAACTGATGTTTCACAGTGTTTCTTGAAATCTGCTTGTCCCTGGGAGTTACTCCCAAAATAAGGCCCTGTTTCTGGATGTAATGCTGCTCTACACCAGGCCCTTTTACAGTTTCAAATACAGCACCCTCTTGCACTTACCGAGTTGATCTGTGTCCTATATGCCTTATCTGCCTATTTTCTTTTTACCGCACTCCTCTCCTACAAAATCCTACAATTATCTGCCCCTTGAGTGTCCTCTGATGGTCTCATCCATCATGCCAACTTGAAACTGGAACAGATCACACTTTACCCTCTCCTACAGAACGAACTTGGCCAACTTGCTCATCATTCCCCAGCCTTTGCCAATGCCTTGCTGGGCAATGGCAACTTATGATCACAAGAACTAGCCACAACAGTACAGTGTTCTCAAACTCTCATCCAAGTCCCTCTCCCCTCATGAAATATCTGTATTATCCAATGGTTTCACTTTCAGCACTAAACCTGCATTTACTCATGATTTTGACTGATTAACTGAGAGGGTTTATGGGACCAAACGGCCAGCTCATCAGTCCTGCAGTTCCGAAGTTAGGCACAGAAGAAAGAGGGTCTGCCAAAAGTGGATGGATCCAGCCAGCAGAGTAAAATTATAATATAATGAAGTTAAAACACACACAGTAAAAGACACAGAAGGTGAGAACAAATCTAGAAACTGGAAAAAAGGGGCATCTTTCTGTGGGGGAGTGGTCATGGGGTGCCAAACCGAGAAGACAAGCAGAGAGGTCCCAACCACAACCATCCTGCCTCTGCTCGAAGAGTAAAGTAAAACCTTATGTCTGGAAATAAAAACCACTTTCACGAAGGAAACTGAGGACCAGTTCAACGATCTGTAAATAGTCTGCTAATATTATAATTAAGGAAACAGGAACACTATACTTAGCACAAAAGGGACATTCCATGAACACGTGGGATACCACCCGTCTGACTCCGCGACCACATTATGGGGGCAGTTCATTACAGAGGAGGAAACGATGGGTGAGCCTCGTATGACCAATGCGTAGACAGAATAAAACAGTGGACTCCTGAGAAGAGCGGAAGGAATATTGCCAAACTGCAGTAGACTTCTTGAGTGTGCAGAGTTTATTACTATGAGCAGTAGTGCACCAGATGTCATTCCACTTTTGGACAAAGACAGATTTGACATAGATCGGCATTTCAGCAGCTGGAATCATGAAAGGGAATGGGAGGTAAGTATGTGCTTCTCTAGCCAAACTGTCTGCCAGTTGTTTCCCTGAGATGCCCACGACTTTGGGAGGACCCAGAAAATAACAATTGAGCACGTGGCACAACCAAGGGCAGAGAGAAGATTGTGGATACCAGAGATCAGATTATGGATAGCAGAGATCAAAGTGTGACAAAAGTAACATCGGTGGATAGCCCGCAGGCTGCTCATTGAGCCTGAACAAATTAAAACACTATGGGAGGGGGGGGGCTAAGAAACATAATTGAGGGTTTTTTGAATGGCTAGAAGCTCTGCTGTGAACACACTACATGATCCCAGCAATAAATGATGTTCTAAGCCAGTAAGAGACATGAAAGCATATCTCACTTTATCAACTGTCTTAGAACTATCAGTGGAGAAGATGGTGGCACCCTGGAACTCTGCAAGGATGGCACATACAAGACGCCAGAATACCACAGGGGTGACACAGATCTTAGGACCCTGGAATAGGTCGTTCCCAATCCGTGGTCTAGGCACCATCAAGGTAGGATATGTGAGGAAATATATGGGGTGCATTCTAGCGAGTGGAGATGGAGATCCCAAGAGAGGGAAGTGAGACACATGCCAACCGGCCGTCCCACCTGTGGGCAGGTGTCAGGAGGGAGACATCCCTCATTTGCAAAGAGGCTAGGGGACACAAAATGGTCAGGACACTGGCAAATGGCAATTGCGCAAGAAACCATGAGTTGCGTCCTTCGTATTTGTAGAGGGGGAATCCCCACTTCTGTGAGGAAACTTTCAATGGAACTAGTACGAAAGGCACCAAAAACCAGATGCACCCTACAATGGTGAACAGGGTCAAGTAGCTGCGAAGTGGAAGGAGCTGCAGAGCCATAAACCTGACAACCATAATCTAGTCTGGACAAGACCAGATCTCGATAAAGATGGAGAAGAGTGGTACGGTCTGCACCCCAAGATTGTGGGCCAGGATGCGGAGAGCATTAAGCTTCTGCATGCTTGTAGTGTTTAGGCAGCAAATACAGGGCAACCATGTCATATTTTTATCAAAAATAAGGACCAAGAAACAGGACTGCTACAACATCGATGAGTGGTTGCCTAAATAAAATTCTGGTTCGGGGTGTAGAGTGGGTTGACAACAAAAATCTGTAACACACTGGAAGCCATGGGAGGTGGCCCACAAAGAGGCCCGTCAGATGGCACCTTGGAGTTGGTGCTCAGCAGATGCTACCGAGTAGGAGCTGCACCAGATGCAAAAATCATTGACGTACAATGGCGAGGTAACCAGAGGCCCAACAGAGTTTCAAAGCCCATTGACGGCTACAAGGAAGAGTATGACACTTAGCACAGAACACTGTGGGATACAGTTCCCCTGAAATCGAGGGGCATTGAGTGAAGTGCCAACTCTAATCCAAAAGAGCCGGTTACATAAAAACTTGCGGATAAAAACTGGAAGGTGACCACGGAAGCCCCAGCAGTGGGGGTAACTATAATGTGATGGCACTAAGTCAAGTCGTATGCCTTGTGTAGGTCAAAGAAGACTGCAACAAGGTGCTGGTGGTTAGTAAAAGGCTGTCGGATGGCTGTTTCCAATATCAGTAAATGGTCAGTAGGAGATCGTCCTGCCCGGAACCAACACTGATAAGGGTGGAAAAAAGCCCCGAGGTTCGAGTGCCCAACATAAACTGAAGCCAATCATCCTCTCAAGCAGTTTGCAAAGTACATTCGTCTGGATAATTGGGCAGTAGATGTTGAGAGAAGTTGGTTCACCCTGGGCTTAAGGCTGGGGATAACTATACTGTCTCGCCATTGTGACAGAAAAGCACCAATGAGCCAAATGCACTTGAGAACACTGATGAGACGCTGCCTCTGGGGAATGTCCAAGTGTCGGATAATCTACTTGTGGATGGAATCCGGGCCTGGGGCAGTGTCTCATGCAAGGATTCCCATTCAGTGAAGGGCTTAGTACAGGGCTCAGCAAGGTGCGGGATGAAACAGAGGGGGTCTGTTCAACTTAGGGTTTCTGCCAGAGAAAGGTAACAGGATAGGAAGAGGACGCTGACATGCACAGAGCACCTTGGAGGTTAAGACCCCGGACTGGCGGCCCAGAGGGCTACGGAGCTTGGATCAAACCTGCAATGAAGAGTGTAATGTAATTAACTGTCGGAAATAAAGTTTATCTCATGTGAAAAGTACGATGCCCACAGTAATAAGTTAAGGTAATTTCATTATGTTGCCAGAAAATGTGTTTAATTTATTTAATTATGAATATTTTCTTCTATGATAAATAATGGATTTGTTTGAGATGTTAAATACTTTATATTTATATGTATTTATTCATATGTATCTTTGGAGTTTATTAAGGTCAGTAGACCAAAGAATCTAGAATGCAGGAATGTCTGCAACTTCCGGGCACATGTTGGCTTGCCCGCCACTTCTTTGTCTGTATTGGATGGAGATGGACGTGTTTATGTGACAAGTGCAGTATAATGGATTTAAAGTATCAATGTTCATAGTGAAAATGGTGTAGTTACTAACAAAAAGTACAAA
Source organism: Schistocerca serialis cubense (assembly GCF_023864345.2). Lineage (NCBI taxonomy): Eukaryota > Metazoa > Arthropoda > Insecta > Orthoptera > Acrididae > Schistocerca > Schistocerca serialis. The sequence goes on from NC_064641.1 coordinate 174,612,862, forward strand.
TAAATATAATGTTTAGCTGAAAGTATTTCAGATTCGGTAGTGTTTATTTCAAACAAGAAGAAAACCCAGGCCATGCTTGTTGGAATGATTAATTTTGCAGACAAAACTTTGAGAACCCCCTAGACAAACGAGATCTGCAGTGTGTAATCTTTCAGCAGCTACTAAAAAATAAGTCTTGCTGAAATTGTGCTGGAACTACTCATACTATTCTCATTCAAAAAACACGTGGTGAGAGTGTGGTCCTACCACAATATACCACGTAAGATTCCACAACTGTGCAGTTATCAAGAAAAGAAATAGGTAACAACCAGTACAATATGGTGGCGTCGTCCGGGATTATCGAAAATATTACCGAAATAAATTACCACCGAGATTGCGAAGAAAACTACAGAATTCGTACATCCTGGATGAAAATGTTCAAGGAAGTCGTATACTGATAGCTTCAAGACAACGGAATGCAGTTACTGGAGCAAAAATAATGGCGCAATAAGTCAAGAAAGAAGAAAAATTGTAAAGTGTTGTAAAAAAAAAAGGGCAATATTCATAACTGTATTGTTTCAGTGTTGTGAATTCCATCACGCGCCAATCAACAAAAAAGATGTAATAAGATAAGAAAATCAGTAAACAGTAAACTGGGAGTAAGATAATTTAGTATCCTTTAGAAAAGATAAATTTATTGTATTTTGTTTATTCCTGTGTAAAAAGATGACTATTGTAAAAGAGGAAAGTATTGACGACGGTGTCGCCAACGCTAGTACTGATGTAAATTTATCATACGAAAGTGAATGCAACAGTAATAGTCTGGATCCTGTAGACAAAGTTGAAACTCGTATGGAAAGACAGGATGAAGTTAAAGACATGTTATCAACAATAATAAATTATACGGAGGGAAAATTTAAGGCAATTGATGACACTAACAGACAAAATGGGCAGTGGTTAGGAAATATTAAAGACAGACGTGATGCTAATGAGATTCGTTAGGAAACAAAGGAGCAAAACAATGCTGCTCAGTTAGACCAGAATCTTAAGCTCATCAGTGATAGATTTGAAAAACAGTTCAAAGAATATGAAAATAAAAATGACGATCACTTTCAAAAAGTAGAAGCATATATTTCCAGTTTCAGTTGTAACATGGTTAATATCACTGGTAAGGTCAATTATGTCGGGAGAAAAGTTAAAAACGTAGATGCAAATGTCAAAAATCTGAAAACTGAAGTTAGTACAGGTAGAGAGAAAATCCGTAATGCATTTAAAGTTGTGCATTCAGGTATCAAACATGTAGAAGAAACAGTACCTGATTGTATTTCTATTGTAGACAATAAAATTCTTCAAGTAGAAAGCAAATTTGAACAAAAGATAGGAATTATTACTGAAAAAAAAAAGTAATTAACCGGATAAGCAAAAATGAAGTCAAAAGTTTATAAAGTAGTATTAATGGCATCACTAAGAAACTTGAAAGTGTTAGTAGCAATATGGTCACCAATAGTTTGACGAACAATATTGGCACTTTGTGGTGCAACATTCCAGTAAAAAACTTTTCAGATGAGAGCAGTATGCATCCGGTAGATTTCCTGCAGCATTGCAAAGATAACTTTTTTCCAAATATGAATGATAATTTGAAAATTAAATTTGTGAAAAGATTTCTAGAAGGTGAAGCATTGTCATGGACTAATCATTATTGTACGGAGGGAATGGCTTTTGCAGAGTTTGAGGAGAACTTCTGAGGTAAATTCTGGTCAGAGACAGAACAAGCAAGAATAAAAAGTGAATTCTAGAACGGACCTGTTTATAAACATGAGTTTGGTAGCATGAAGCAATTTTGCAGATATCAGTTAAGGAAACTCACTCACCTAAGCAAACCTTTTGATGAACTCACTCAAATCGATGCACTTAAAAGGAGGCTAACGTATGAACTACAGTGGGAGTTAGCTTATGGTCCAGATGAAACAATAGATCAGTTTTTGAAATATGCTGACAAACTAGACAGAATTAATGAGAAAACAGGTAAACCACCACACCATAGTCAAAACCATTTTCAAAAGACAGGGCATACAAATTGGGGAAACACACTACATGATAAAAAGGAACCACACAATTTTTGAAGTAGGGATTCTCATCAGAGAAATCACCAGTGCAACTTCAAGGGGTCACAAGGACACAATTTCCATTACAAGGGTCAATATGGAAATAGTCATAATCAATTTGGTAGCAGACACTTTGGAAATAAATCAAAGGAGTGGAATAGTCATAATGGTATGGGGAGAACTGCAACAGGAGTTAAAAAACTGAATAGGGCTCCATTGGCAGTCCACAAGGTAGGAGCTACTTACACACTAATGGAAAGGGCCAACCCAAACTGTCAAACTAAACAGAAAGGTAAGTAAGGATGAGTAATTATTTTAAAGACAAATGTTATCCCATTAATGTAGTATCTGTTACAAATAATATGTCATACAAATAAACCAGAAACAAAAGATAAGTTATTTAAAGACACTGATTGTTTAGAAAACTGTGAAGAATTAAACTTAGATTCATTCTATGAGTGGGCTGAGAGGGGCACCTTGCTGGAAAATAGTTGTTCAAATGATCAAAGAGTATTAGGAATTAGAGAACTTATGGAAGAGTCTGGTGGGCTAGGAATGAAAGAGAGCACCTAGTAAAGATGATTTAAATGTGTATCTGCATACTGAAGGTGAGGGTGCAGAGGATCAATAGGATAATTTTTGTGATGTTGATTAAAAGAGGATAGTAATGAAATTAGCGAGGTACACATGAACACAGTTGACAATTTGAATGATAAGGATGCCAGAATTTTTGTCAATGAGTTATTTGATCTTGATACATGTAAGAAAAACGAGAAGGAATTGACAGCAGGTAATCTTAACAGCATTAGGGGAGTAGATGATGAAATGTCTGATAGTGAGCAATTTTTGTTCAACTTACGGGTTAACAGTAGTGCCATTAAGGATGATGAAAATTTCAGAAAGGTGACACTTGATATATGTGAAACTTTGTATCCAGAATGGTGGCATAGAATTAAGTATCACATTGCACAAATGTTAAGAGATAAATATAAAGGAGAGACACACAATAGCACAAATGAATGTAGTTGGATTAAAGAAATATTCAGGAATAGTAATCAGGCCAAAGAAAATGCAATTAGGGTAATAACAGCATATAACTCTGGTAGTAATGATACAGGTAAGGACACTGGAAAGGGATATAGATTTAGTGAAATTGAAGATGACTTATTACATGAGAATATTAACAAAAAATTTGACTTTGATGTAAGCAGTCCGTTTATTGATGTGCAGATAGGATCATGGAAAGAAAAGTGTTTAGTGGACACAGGAAGTCAAGTATCTGGGATATCAGAATCATTAAGGAAAAAACTGAAAACTAATAAGGATTATGTTGAGTTACCTGTAGTAGGAATTAAAATAAGAGGTGCTACCGGGAAGCACAGTAAATCAATAAGGAGTCAGGCTTTTATTACTTTTGAAATTGAAGGAGTATCATGGTCACATGGGTGTCTCGTCATTCCTTATCTCACAGAGGATTTTATCCTAGGCTTGTCTTGGATAACAAAAGTAAGTGCAGCACTTGACTGGGCCAGACAGAAATTAATGATGACTCTACCAAGTGGTGAAGTCATCGCTAAGAAACTTCTTGCAACAAATGTTTTCTGTATGAATAAGACTATGAACAGTATTGAATTTACAAAAGAAGGTAGGTACATTGAAAGCCATGTCACAGATTTTGATACAGATGGGAAAGTGTTTGAAAAGTTGGTAAATGAAAAAGTAGCCGAAGCTAGAGAACTAACTGAGAACCAAAAACAAGATTTGAAATTATTTTTGTGGGAATATAGTGACGTATTTAGCAATATACCAGGTAAAGTAATTGGATACCAATGTACTTTACAGTTGAAGCCACATGAACCTTTCTTTACAAAACCGTACAGTATTCCAATCTCGAAAAGGGTAGTACTGGAGAAAGAATTACAAAAGATGGAAGTGTGTGAAATCATTGAGAGGAGTATAAGCCCTTATAATAATCCCTTAGTCATTGTAAATAAACCTAATGGGCAAGTCAGGTTAGTACTAGATTTCAGACAGTTAAACAAATGTTTATACAGAGAAACTGACTACCCAGAGAACATCGATGAGTTGTTATACAAACTTAAAAATATCCAAATTATGTCAAGCCTTGACCTAACTTCAGGTTTTCATCAAGTACTTCTTGCAATTAGTTCTAGAAAGTACAATGCTTTCTTATACAATGGGAAATGTTACCAGTATTGTGTAGTGCCTTTCGGATTAAACCTATCAGTCACTGAATTTATACGGGCACTAGACTATGTACTTGGCCAAGAAGTTGTGTCAGAATTAACAATTTATGTAGACGATATATTAATGTCAAATCAAAGTTGGGAGGATCATTTGAAGTTATTGAAAAAGGTGTATGACAAACTCTGAAGGGGGGAGGGGGGGGGGGGGGGGGGGATGACATTAAAACTGGAAAAATGTAAATTTGATGTGTCAGAACTCAAATTTTTAGGTCATGTCATTACTAAGGAAGGGATAAGCGCACATCCTGAGAAAAGAAAATCTATTGTAAACTTTCCATCTCCTAGAAATTGAAAACAATTGAAATCTTTCTGTGGACTCTGTGGATTCTATCGAAAATATATAAATGGACAATGAATTAATGTAACATGTTTAAGCAACTTACTTAGAAAAAATGCTACATGGAATTGGTCTGAAGAGTGTCAGAAAGCATTCAATAAAATTAAGAATGAACTTTGTAAGAACAGTCTTTTACACAGACCAGATTTTAGTTTGCCATTTTGTCTTCACACTGACAGTAGCGATTATGGACTAGGAGCAGAACTGTTTCAGGAGAAAGTTGTGAATGGAAAAAATCTTCAATGTACTATTTCATTTGCCAGCAGAATGTTACTTAAACATGAGAGAACTTAAACAGTCACAGAAAAAGAATTACTCGCAGTACACTGGGTGTTTGCAAAATTTAAAACATACCTGTTAGGACACAAGATAAAAGTGTATTCAGACCACAAAGCTTTAAGTTACTTGCAGGAGTGTAGACTATATCACAGTAGATTAACTAGGTGGGCAATGTTCAAGCAAAAGATTGACTACGAAATTGTGTATATTAAGGGGTCAGAAAATGTAGTAGCTGATGCTTTATCCAGGTTACCAGTAGGAGGAGATCAGGAAATGTTTGATCAAGAAGAAGAAAAAGAATTTAAAATAAGATACATGAAGGGAATCCAAAATGAAAAGCTCATAAGGACACTTTGCAATAACATCAGGAGGGGACAAAATAACGATCCTAATTGGAAATTGGTTAAGGACTGTTTAGGCAAAAGAGGGTATGATAAACTTGACAAATACTATAAGATCTTTAAGGGAACACTCTTTAGAAGAACAGATGTGGACTCTGACAATTGGAAGCTATGTTGGCCAGAGTGTGAGGCAGACAAGTTAATTAAGTACACCCATGAGATTTATGGTCACTGTGGAAAACAGAAATGTGTAAAAAAGTTACAAGAAAATATCTACTTTTATAACATGGTAAAGAAGGTGAGGAAAGAAATATCAACATGTGACAAGTGTCAAAGAGTAAAAGTAAGCAACAGAATATGTCAGGGAGAAATGCAGAATATCATTCCAGATAAGCCATTAGATTTAGTAGCTGTAGACTTTTATGGTCCTTTACCTAAACGCAAAGATGGCCATTGTTTTATATTCGTCATGGTTGATGTATTTTCCAAACTAATTAAACCTTATTCTGTTCGAAAAGCTACAAGTAAAGAGATCATTTCAAAGATTGAGAGAGATTACTTCAAGAGTGTAGGGAAACCTAAAGCTATACTATCTGATAATGGTTCACAATTTGTTTAAAAAAACTGGAAAGCATTCATGGAAAAAACTAACACAAAACACATCTTGATATCTGTGCACAACCCATCTTCAAACCCAGCAGAAAGGTACATGAGAGAAATAGGGAGACTTTGCAGGACGTATTGTAGTCACAAACACCCTAGAAGTTCCGACCATGTAAACCACTTTGAGGATATCATGAACAGCTTGCAGCATAGCACTACTGGGTTTTCACCATATGAAATTATGTTTCAATCTCAGACCAGTGAATCTTATTTTTGAATTAATAGACTTTCCACAATGTAGCTCAATATCAATGAAAGAACCTGAAGAGATTGTAAAGAAAACCATGAAGAAACTAGGTGACGCTAGGAAAAACAGATATGATAGGAAAATAAAGGCCACCACATTCAGAGTAGGCGACCATAAGAAGTTCTTTGATATTTACATTGGGCCATTTGAGATTATTGAGAATCCCCACCCAAATGCATACCGATTAGTATATCCCAAGTCGAGAAAGCTGTTTGGTCTTAGAAATGTTGTTTCTTTGAAGCCATATATTGAGAAAAGAACAAATTGAGCCTACGAACATGCCCGTATCTGCAAAGAATTTTACGGGGTGGGGGGTGGGGAATTACATCAAAATGCTGTGAGATAAAGTCACAGGAACAAATTCCAGCCACCATACTACGCCATGTAACATATCTCATGCAAAATGATGTATCTAGACTGATTGTCACTTAATTCTATTGTAAGATTAGATTTCATGATTCCAACATGCTTGTTTAAGCAATTGTACAGTATTTAATGAATTGCAAAATATGTAAACTTGATAAATGAGGGACTTTATTTTACTGAGGATGCTTGGAGACAGCTCATGTCACCCACCCCAACAGTTTGAGAATAGCAAATCTCATAATTTGGCAAATCTTGCTCAGTCACTTAAATAGACCATAATGCTTATAAAATATGTTCTCTAGTTAATAGACTATACTTTCTTGTATATGCAAGTGTGGTTTTGTTTTACATCATGCTCACCATGATAACCAATTTTTGTTCAGCTATGTTGATAACATAACACAGATACTTTGCTTATTTCGCCTCTTACTCTTGATATATATCACATAATCTACAAGGCTCATGACAGAATAGTATTGTTGAACTGAAATACTTTTGCAACCTCAGTGATGATATAGGAGTTAATGATATGTCTATTCTAATATGAGAAAATGTTTTAACTTTAGTATTATTTTACAGTAAATTTCTGGGCAACAAACCGATATGTGTGTTTATGTAATTTATGTTGTGACACAAAGGAGGAAGTCAACGGGTGGGGGCTGTCTGCAGCAGCAGGGGATCTTCTTTTCTCTCTCTCATAAGCTGGGCAATCTGGCGAGTGAGGGGAGTGGCCGTCACAATAATTGACACTCACAGGTGGTGGAACACAGGGGCTGCATTTATTCATGCTGCTTTGGTGAAAGACTTACTTTCCTTCACATGTAATGCCAACTCGAAATATCATTTTGCAACCCAATCCCAAAGGCTTTCCAACAGCAAACCTAACATTGTGGTTCAATGTTCACAGTTCTGGCCACGGTTCCAACTTCATCCACCATTAAAACCTCAAAATGACCCCTTACAAGACTTCCAAGAATTCCTAACATCCAGTATTACTTCACAATTCTTTCTCAGGTCCCTACAACACGACTCTGAACTGTCTTCTGCACAACTCATTCACCCTGGCCATCCCATTGTTGCTGGCTTCAATATTCCCAGTGAATGTACGTCTGCCCTACTTGATGAATACCTGCAACCTACAGTACTGGTTTGGTGCACAGGTTCGTAGCATTTTACCCCAAGTTTAATAAACACATCAGATACACATTGACTCATCATCAATAATATAATCTCCTTCATTATTTAAAACAGTCTGCCAATGCTGGGGTAACTTTTCAATTCTGTGACTGTAGACACCGTGTGATTTTGAGGCAAAGAACATGTCGAGCCCTGTTTGGAGCGTATTTTCAACCGGAAATGAAGCTCCTTGAAGGATGATCAATAGGGAGAAAAGAGTATGAAAATCTGAGAGTGCAAGATCAGGTGAATAACGTGCATGTAGAATGACCTCCCAAACCAACACCTGTATATTACATGATCTGCCTGCTGCTGAATATTACCTAAAGCAGCACCGACCAGATTCCTAAACTATAGCATCCTTCCTGCTCACCTTAAACAACTTTTACTTACCAATAATTACTTTAACTTTTAGGATCAGAATACAAACAGATCGGGGGCACAGCCAAGGTAATCATTATGGCTACTTAATATGCCTATCTTTTCACCCCTGGTTTGGTTTGAATACACTGATTGCATCTTCGCCATATGGATCCATGATGATTACTTATTAGAATTTTTTCAATCTCTAAATACATTACCCTATAATTAAATTTCACATGGTCCTATCCCGAATCCTATGCCTCTTTCCTTATGTTGTCCTTGTCCTCATCAAGTCAGCTAAAGACTTCTGTTTACATTAAACCTACTTACGAGGAACAGTAATTACATTTTGACAGTTCCATCCTTTCCATGTCAGATCCCTCCTGAACAGCCTTAGCATTTGAGGCAAACATATCTGTTCAGATGCAGACACTTCACGGCAACACAACACCATTCTCCCTCAGCCTTCACTGGACGTAATTGCCTCACCAGCTTAGTTCAAAAGCATATTTCCTGAGATATCACATCCTGTCCTGGTACTTCTGATCCCTCCAAAAAACAACTTTGGAGTAAACCTCTTGTCACTCATTGTCACCTTGGTCCTGCATGTACTGATCAGCTAATTCAACAAGCTTAAGACTTTCTACAACCACATTCTAAATGTGGCCATTCTGTCCAACATTTGGCGCAAACCTAGAATAGCTTTTCATGACCCCCGAATCTCCGCAATATCCTTGTCCGACCATACTGTCCTTCTGCACCTACTTTCCTCCCCTATGGTCTTACCCCTTGGAATGTTACCATTGGTTTTTGCTGATGAAGAGGTCTTAATCAGGGTACCAATTCCATGAATGTGACCTGTCAGTCGTATGTTCATAATTATCTGTACCTTTAAATCTTCTCTTTCTGCACTCATGTCACTCCTTGATGCTGTGCTCCTGCTATGCAGTGCCAACTGTAGCTATATCAAACTTCTTCACCGTCTGCAAGGATGCACTGTGATAATGGAAGATTATGTTTGCTATCCACTAGCTATGAAATTAAGTAACCACTTCTTTTTATGATTCTTCTGAATAACATTTTCAATGTATCAGTTAACTTTCACAGTTAAGCTCTTAATAACCAAACTTGTAGACAGACAGACTGTTGCATGCGCCTTCACTTAGTTTTGCTTTGTTTTTCTTCTGTGATCTCTCTTAACGAACAAACAAGCTATGTCAGTTTTGTGTAAAATTCTGTGTCTGCTGGGTTAACGTCATTAAATGTGAAATCTATTGAGGACTACTGTAAATATTTTAATTCTACCGAATCTCATTCGGTGCAATCACTCTTTTCTTCTCATCCTCTCCGGTATGTCTACCCTCGACTCAGGGGTCTGGTCGACTTATGAACTCTTCCCACTTCCTAAACCTCATCAATCCTTTTCCTTCATCCCTCTTCCTTCCCCTTCAACTATGCTATTCTGCCAGAAGGAACCACTGCCTCTGAAAGGTTGCAAATTTCTTTAACCTTTATAGGTCAGTATTTCTTTCTGCTGATTTTTGAAAAGGTTATCAATAAAACTCGTGTGCGACCAAAAACTCCACTGATTTTTGACATATCCTGGCTTGAGAAAAATAATAATACTTCTTACAATACTATAATTCAGGCTGTAAACAGGATACTTCAATGAAATCACAACTACTTACATCATAGGCTAATTAGTACATGAACATAACAGTCAAGAAGACATCAATGTTTAACAGCAGCAGGTATTGTGAATATTGGTTGGGAGCATACATAACATGACTTCATTGATAAATGCAGCAGATATGCAATAACTGAAAAAGGCTTTACACAATGAAACTTGTTTAATGTAACAAAGGCAAGAAATAATATAATACACATTGGAAATCACATGCTAGTTCGACTTTACAATCACAGTTGCAGCCTTTTTAGCTTCCCGCAAAAAGTCTTTAAAAAATGTTTTGTCATAATAGGGTCCAAAACTCCTGGTCTTCAAAATAGAAATAGACTCCAGAGATTCAGTGGACATGGATAATCTGGACTCTGTTCTATTTTTCTTCGCAAAGCTGAAAACACATTCACATTCTGCATTGCTTTGGGGTAAAGTGAGAAAAGAGAACATTACCCTGGAGAGTCAGTTATATTTAAGAAGTCTATCGGCTCCACAAATTCTTGATATTTGTTCCCAAACAGAATCACTTGCATCATCTTGATTTGTAGCCATAGTGTTATCTACCTGGAGAGCAGTGAACTGCCTCTGAAACTCATTCACCAACTTAACTGTAGTTTCATTCTCTTCCTTGCAGAATAAGACGGGAAAAATTTCCAAGAAAAAAAGAATGGAAGACAACTGTTGAGGTGTAGCGTCGTATAACGATCCTGCCTTGGAGGCGGTTAAGTGGGAGATGTGTCTCAGACCTGGATAGTGACAGATGGTGACGCGAGACTGGACGCGCACGTAGTTTATGTATCAGCCGATAGAGGACAATATTGGATAGGGGGACTGTGATTTTAGTTTCGATTTGTGCCCAGTAGAGTGCACTAAAGTAACAGAATGTTTTTCATACACTGTTCAAGTATTTTCAGAAAGTGTTATTATGTCTTTTTGTGTATGTAAAATGTTATAAATGTGTTTTAGCAGTATGAATGATGCGTGAGTGTGGTTTAAGGTTAATATGAAGATAATTGCTTAACGGGTTATGTAGTAGGATTTAGTGTGGGAACATTTCAAAGAAGTATGGATGTGGACAAAGGGGATTTTTGTAGAATAGATTTGTAAAGTAAGTTTATGGTAAAGGAAAAGTTAATTCAGGTATAAATAACAATAGTAAATAACTTCATGCATAAACAAAACTTCAGCATATTAGATAATTACGTCGGTAAAAGGTGCAGTCGTTAGATTTACTATTTTGCCATTGGTTACTGATGAAAAGCGCAGACTGACGCGGGAGAGTGTTGTTTTGCTATTGGCTGTTGAATAAACTGACCAATGGTAAAGCAATATTCTACGCGCGCCTTTCTCTGCTGGTAGATAAGACAGAGTATTCTAGAGAAGGGTCGAAATCTAGCCACGAAACAGATCAAATGTGTGTGGTGGTAGTAGTAGTAGTAGTAGTAGTAGTAGTAGTAGCAGTAGCAGTACCGATGGAAACGATAAGTTGCCGGATCTAGCAGTGTTTCACACATCAAAAGTGTTGGAAAGTAACGGCATAATTATTCCGATGTGTGTGTAGAAATTTCAGAATTTTTTAAGTGAATTTTGTGACGAGAAAAGACATATATTCTGCCTGGCGTATTGAGCAGGTCGGTGGCTAAAAACTGACTGCATTTGGTACTGACAGACTTAATATTTGGCGAGCATTCTCAATCCAAAACAATCAGTATTTTTGTATCTATTACGTTTTCGGGAAATGCAACACCATAAACTTGCTAATGTGAGTGAACGGGATTGTGAGTGACTGTGTTAAGGCTAGCACAGGCGTGGCAGTGATACTTTTTCACCTAAGTTTCAAAATATATTAATTGAGGACAAAACTTCCAAACTTTCATTAGTGACTTAAATTGCATCCTGGTTCACGTCGAAGTACAGTAGGTTTCACTCGGCTTTCGTACTGATGATATGCTGAGACAACGTTCACGGATAGGTGCAGGTTTGTTGTAAAGGGACGGAAGTAACCGCGCCGCTGCATGTGGTGCATCGGTGCCGGGAAACATTAAAGCCGTAGTATTTTGAAGCCGCGGTCTCGACAAAGATTTTGATGGACTGAATAGTAAATGTTAGTGAAAGAATTTAGTGAACCGGTACTAGCACAAGTCTGAACAGAACCCGTTTCGAGTTGCTGTAGTTGCAAAAAAGAAGATGATACACAATGGCTGCAGTAGCAACGGGAGGGCAGCGAAGCAGCAGATGGCATGTTAACATTGGCAGGGAGCAGTACAACGGGGTAGCGCGGCTTGCCTACACGATGAGCGGGGGCCCGGAAACTGTTACGGCAGCCGCAGGGGATCGGACTCACAGTTTCAACATGCCGATGCTGCAGAATTCGACCTAAAATGACTCAACTTTGTTACATCTCTCTCTCTCTCTCTCTCTCTCTCTCTCTCTCTCTCTCTCTCTCTCTCTCTCTCTGTGTGTGTGTGTGTGTGTGTGTGTGTGTGTGTGTGTGTGTGTGTGTGTGTGTGTGCGCGCGCGCGCGCGCTGATATGGTAAGTGATAAAGATTTTGTGAATACGGTGAAGGAGGAAGAACTTTTATTCAGTGTGAGTGCTTCACACACTAACACACCTGAACAGAGAGAAGGAGTAGATGTTAAAATAAAAGGGGATGTTTTTGATGATATTTCTATGTTATGTACGGACAGTGGAATTGAGTCTCCTTCAATTATGCCTGTTAAAATAACTCGTGGGGATAATACTAATTCAAAAAGTGACATTAAGCATGAACTCAGTGACGATCAGGTGTGTGATGATAGTGTTGGGAATGTTACTGAATCAAATGTATCAAATGTGGATACCAAACTTGGTATAGTGACGGTGGAACAAGGTGAACAATAAACAGTGATGCCAAAAATGGAACTAGGAAGTCTGTAGGAAATGTTTGCCGCTTCAATGGGTTCTATACACGGACAAACTGAAAAAATTATTAGTAAACTTGACAGTGGTTTTAACGAAAAAATTAGTAAACTTGACAGTGTTTTTAATGAAAAAATTTGTAAACTTAATAGTGGGTTTAATGAAAAACTTGAAAAGCAGACTGCTGTTTTAAAAGAAATGTGGGAAAATGAATTGAAGTCATTAGAAAATAAAGTAGATGACAAAATTTCTCGAGTTGAGAATAATTGCAAAAGATCTGTTAGCATTGTAAAAGGTGAATTAACAGAGGCTTTGAATAGAGTTGCAATTGGAAACAAACAAAGAGTAGATGAAATTAAAGAAGGTATACAAAAAGTACAGGTTAAAATAGTGGCTGTAGAATATGTATGTGAAACTGATCACAAAGTGTTAGCCAGTAAAATCAGTTCTGAATCTGAAATGTATGAATGAAGTAAAAACTGTGTCAGAACGAGTGGATGAGTCTGGAAGAAAATAATAATAATAATAATAATAATAATAATAATAATAATAAAATGTTCTTCAGCTAACTAACGAAGTAGAAGAGGTGGAAAGTAGGTTGGATGAGCATGACAGTAGACTATGCCAAGTTGAAACTAACCTCAAACATGGAATTAACAGTAGTGGGTGTAGTTTGTGGTAGAATCATCTGAAATTTCACATTTCACTGTTGTTGTTGTTGTTGTGGTCTTCAGTCCTGAGACTGGTTTGATGCAGCTCTCCATGCTACTCTATCCTGTGCAAGCTTTTTCATCTCCCAGTACCTACTGCAACCTACATCCTTCTGAATCTGCTTAGTGTATTCATCTCTTGGTCTCCCTCTACGATTTTTACCCTCCACGCTGCCCTCCAATACTAAATTGGTGATCCCTTGATGCCTCAGAACATGTCCTACCAACCGATCCCTTCTTCTGGTCAAGTTGTGCCACACACTTCTCTTCTCCCCAATCCTATTCAATACTTCCTCATTAGTTACGTGATCTACCCATCTAATCTTCAGCATTCTTCTGTAGCACCACATTTCGAAAGCTTCTATTCTCTTCTTGTCCAAACTATTTATCGTCCATGTTTCACTTCCATACATGGCTACACTCCATACGAATACTTTCAGAAATGACTTCCTGACACCTAAATCAATACTGGATGTTAACAAATTTCTCTTCTTCAGAAACGCTTTCCTTGCCGTTGCCAGTCTACATTTTATATCCTCTCTACTTCGACCATCATCAGTTATTTTGCTCCCCAAATAGCAAAACTCCTTTACTACTTTAAGTGCCTCATTTCCTAATCTAATTCCCTCAGCATCACCCGACTTAATTAGACTACATTCCATTATCCTTGTTTTGCTTTTGTTGATGTTCATCTTATATCCTCCTTTCAAGACACTGTCCATTCCATTCAACTGCTCTTCCAAGTCCTTTGCTGTCTCTGACAGAATTACAATGTCATCGGCGAACCTCAAAGTTTTTATTTCTTCTCCATGAATTTTAATACCTACTCCGAATTTTTCTTTTGTTTCCTTTACTGCTTGCTCAATATACAGATTGAACAACATCGGGGAGAGGCTACAACCCTGTCTTACTCCCTTCCCAACCACTGCTTCCCTTTCATGTCCCTCGACTCTTGTAACTGCCATCTGGTTTCTGTACAAATTGTAAATAGCCTTTCGCTCCCTGTATTTTACCCCTGCCACCTTTAGAATTTGAAAGAGAGTATTCCAGTCAACATTGTCAAAAGCTTTCTCTAAGTCTACAAATGCTAGAAACGTAGGTTTGCCTTTCCTTAATCTTTCTTCTAAGATAAGTCGTAAGGTCAGTATTGCCTCACGTGTTCCAGTGTTTCTACGGAATCCAAACTGATCTTCCCCGAGGTTGGCTTCTACTAGTTTTTCCATTCGTCTGTAAAGAATTCGCGTTAGTATTTTGCAGCTGTGACTTATTAAGCTGATAGTTCGGTAATTTTCACATCTGTCAACACCTGCTTTCTTTGGGATTGGAATTATTATATTCTTCTTGAAGTCTGAGGGTATTTCACCTGTTTCATACATCTTGCTCACCAGATGGTAGAGTTTTGTCAGGACTGGCTCTCCCACGGCCGTCAGTAGTTCCAATGGAATATTGTCTACTCCGGGGGCCTTGTTTCGACTCAGGTCTTTCAGTGCTCTGTCAAACTCTTCACGCAGTATCGTATCTCCCATTTCATCTTCATCTACATCCTCTTCCATTTCCATAATATTGTCCTCAAGTACATCGCCCTTGTATAGACCCTCTATATACTCCTTCCACCTTTCTGCTTTCCCTTCTTTGCTTAGAACTGGGTTTCCATCTGAGCTCTTGATATTCATACAAGTCGTTCTCTTATCTCCAAAGGTCTCTCTAATTTTCCTGTAGGCGGTATCTATCTGACCCCTAGTGAGATAGGCCTCTACATCCTTACATTTGTCCTCTAGCCATCCCTGCTTAGCCATGTCACTAACAGACAGTTTTTACGTTTTGATCCAACAGGAAATGTGCATCCAAAAGAATTTTGGAATGATTTTGAAGGCGTGTTACCTGGTTTGTCGTCAGACAAACAAAAAATAGGTTTTATTACGTCAAAATTCTTAGGAGATGCCAGAACTTGGGGGATTATTGCTACTGAACAGTACGATACTTTGGATAAATTTAAAGAGGCATTTTTGAAAGAATATTGGGGTAAGCAAAAACAGATGGAGTTATTAAATAGCTTCTGGGCGGGGGAAAAGTTTAATCCCAGAAGGGGAAGTGTAAAAAGTTTGTGCTAAAGTGGATGTCAAATTTGCCATACTTAAACAACAAAATCGAGCCAGAGCAAATTGTTATGGGTTTGGAAGGTAAACTGCCTATGCACTGGCGGAATTAACTTATTTCAGCGCTGATGGATGATATGCGTAAGTTCATTAGTCATTTGGAGAGGGTTGAGAAGTTACTGCATGAGGAGGAATATGCAAACCGACATGACAAACCACCAAATGATGCAGGACCGCGACATAATGTAAACATTAACAGAATTGACGTGTCCCGTGGAACACGGAGGAGGAGGAGGAGGAGGAGGAGGAGGAGGAGGAGGAGGGGGGGGGGGGGGGCATTCAAAAAGTAAATGTAAAAAAAAATTATTTCAAAAGTTGGAAATGTTTTTGAGAGATCTGCAAAAAATGTTTTCATGTAAGAGAGGATTTTTATTAAAGAAATTAAAGATTTTCGACTAGGTTAGCTATAGACTGCCAAGTCCTAAGTAAGAGATTTGTGATTTTAGTCTATCAGAATGAGGATATTTTTTTGTGAAATATTTTGTAATTTTATGTCAGGATTGATATTAGTATAATTTTAAAATTTTTTGGAATCAAATTTTATAATCATTGGGGGTTGAGGCATAGCGCCGTATAACGATCCTGCCTTGGAGGCGGTTAAGTGGGAGATGTGTCTCAGACCTGGATAGTGACAGATGGTGACGTGAGACTGGACGCGCACGTAGTTTATGTATCAGCCGATAGAGGACAATATTGGATAGGGGGACTGTGATTTTAGTTTCGATTTGTGCCCAGTAGAGTGCACTAAAGTAACAGAATGTTTTTCCATACACTGTTCTAGTGTTTTCAGAAAGTGTTTTGATGTCTTTTTGCGTGTGTAAAAAAGCGCTGGCAGGTCGATAGACACACAAACAAACACAAACATACACACAAAAGTCAAGCTTTCGCAACAAACTGTTGCCTCATCAGGAAAGAGGGAAGGAGAGGGGAAGACGAAAGGAAGTGGGTTTTAAGGGAGAGGGTAAGGAGTCATTCCAATCCCGGGAGCGGAAAGACTTACCTTAGGGGGAAAAAAGGACAGGTATACACTCGCACACACGCACATATCCATCCACACATACAGACACCCTGATGAGGCAACAGTTTGTTGCGAAAGCTTGAATTTTGTGTGACCTGCCAGCGCTTTTGTTCGGTAAGTCACCTCATCTTTGTTTTTATATATAATTTTTCCCACGTGGAATGTTTCCTTCCATTATATGCGTATGTAAAAAGTTATAAATGTGTTTTAGCAGTATGAATGATGCGTGAGTGTGGTTTAAGGTTAATATGAAGATAATTGCTTAACGATTTATGTAGTAGGATTTAGTGTGGGAACATTTCAAAGAAGTATGGATGTGGACAAAGGGGATTTTTGTAGAATAGATTTGTAAAGTAAGTTTATGGTAAAGGGAAAGTTAATTCAGGTATGAATAACAATAGTAAATAACTTCATGCACAAACAAAACTTCAGCATATTAGATAATTACGTCAGTAAAAGGTGCAGTCGTTAGATTTACTATTTTGCCATTGGTTACTGATGAAAAGCGCAGACTGACACGGGAGAGTGTTGTTTTGCTATTGGCTGTGGAATAAACTGACCAATGGTAGAGCAATATTCTACGCGCGCCTTTCTCTGCTGGAAGAGCAGCATATTAGATAATTTGCAGAGAAGAGCCTGCTGACACGTAAGATTCATATGAAAGAACTGTTATTCCGCCTTTTAATAAAATTCCAATGACGACACAAACATCACATGGTTAAAAGTACCAATCATATCAAAGAATAAGTTATTGACAATTGTAGACAACTGTACATAAGTGGAGTAGTTAACATTTGATAACGTTTCAAATTTTTGTCTGAAGTTGTAAAATGACACTGTCCATACGTAAACTGCAGTGAACCCCTATTTTATCTATTCGTGGGGTCCAGACTTAAAAACCGCGAAACTGAGAAAAATGCGCAGTCTAGGAAAATGTTAAAACCTCAAAAATATGAGGAAAAACTTATGCAATTGGCAATTATGATAAAAATCGTAATCACCACCAATACATTGTATAAAATCAGTACAAGTGAAGGAAATTTTAGAGGCACAATACAATGTTTATACAATAATTTGTGGTAGTGAATTTCATCAATTGTTAAAAATTCATATGAGTAACAGCAAGTACAATCTCCTCAAAAATTTGAATTGGTATCTGCCTACAAGGTAATCGAGCTATTTTCAGACATGCTACGACCATAAATTATAGATCAAATCACACAACTTTCAGATATCTTTCCTTTGTTCACCCAGAAACAAGCAAAAACTGATGAAATTAGTGAATTAAACCAGAAATTAAAGTACAGTTAAAGGCGTCGGTATCTAACTCTGTGTGTGTGTGTGTGTGTGTGTGTGTGTGTGTGTGTGTGTGTGTGTGTTTTTTGTGCAGGCAATGGCAGTTTACACTTGAAGTCATGTACACACTAAGCTTGAAACACATTTCCAGCTATCTGATGTGGACACTATTTGGAAACATCTTTCAAAACACGGAAAGATCTGTCTGTAGCAGCATCAGTAAAGATCAAAGGAAACAATCGATCAGGCCAGCTACTGCATGTCACCGCTGAATGCGGCAAGTGGACGTTTATAAGCTGCATTGTGTCATCTGTTGTATAGATGTTTTGTTTTCCAGGGTGTGGGTTGAAATGCAGTCAACGAGGCAGCAGACTGTCTTGTTCTTATACTTTTACCTGGCTGACAGCTGCTTGTGGAATTATTGAGGAAAGGAGTACAGGAACAGCAATAAAACAAGACGCTCTGCAGGAAACTATTGCTATGTTTGGTAGAATACTGCAAAAGTCTGCGTAGAAAAGAAAATAGGGTAGTTTGTTGTAGCTTGCTTCCAAATGTGAAATAAATACTCAGGGCACTGGAATGAATCTCCTGTTCAAAAGTAACTAAGACTAACAGCATGTTTGGTTGTAATTGCTTTCCGGAAATTTATATCTTCTTCTTTTTAAGAAACAGTGATGCATGTCAGAATTTCAAAAATCTGTTAGACGATATCCAATTGAAATTACATGAACTAGAGCAAGTTTTTCCCACAAGTTGTTCTATGGTATGTTTTCGCTCAACAAAGAAGACAACTGTATGCAAACCAACAAACTGATTCCTTACAACAACTAATCCAATTTCATCAACCATCAACAACTACTATACAAACTCTCCATCAAAATAATATCAGAGTTTTAAAACCAATTACGAAATTCTTTGATAAATGCAACCTTACTCTGTAAATCTATTAAACACTGAGATGCTTATGGCCATCGGGTTATGATAAATAAATAAAAAAAAGAATTAACAAAGACATCTTTCCTTCTGTTTGCATAAACCTTCGAGAATTAATAACGCAGCAGCACATATTACAGTTTCCTCATCTCTATATGTGACATGGCAGACAATAAGAAAACAATACAACAAAGCTTGTTGCAGACAATGTGAATACACTGAGAAATGTTTGCTGCTAGTGTGGACAGAAATGGAGACAAGAAACAAAGTCAGAAGCAGATATGAAATGCTGTAGGAAATGATGTTTCCAACAGAAACATATTTTCAGTGGCAGTGTGGACGCCACTTCACACTACTTTTTACTGTAGTGACATAACTTGTGGGCTTTCGACTGTCGACATTTGGAAGAGTTTATTAACGAACCCTGTATGAAGTGTGTGCCGTACGAGTGCAGTATGTCTTTTCAAAACAATGGTGCACTGAAAATACCATATCACAAATACATCACACTTATCATTAAATGAGAATTAATAAAGCATCAATGACGTAAGGCTTCGATAGAGTTTATAATCACTAATGCACAACACAAAATTCAGATGAATAAGTTGTAACAGCTGACTTAAGAGGTTAGAGGTGCCAAACTTGCTGCATGCCAATAGTTTCTTCAACTTATTAACGTTATCACTTTCGTTATAGTCTTAATACAGTATGTTCTGAAATATTCAGTGTTGTTAAACATTTCTATCTAGTTAGAAAACAAAGGATTAAATAAATATTTGCCTGCTTATTTCCCAATGTGTGGCGATTTCAAGTGTGTGGTAAAGCAGGAACCTAAGAGGACAGTTTAAACTGCTACAAGTGAAACAATGAGTAATTCTTCCCTGTCACAAATGTTTCACACACTGTGCAACCATTAACATATTCTCTAAAGAGCTCTTGCTACAACAGATTCTCCTGTCACTAACACGCCCATAAACATCAACTTGATGCTATAGTGGGTGACAAATGAATAGCCTCATTCCTGGTTACCTTCATAGCGCCACCATCTCACAATTATGTCAGTTCCTGCAAAAAGTAGTGCGAAACATATTCGACCCATTATCATTGCGCGATGAAGCTAAACACTGCAAGCTGTGTTGGCTACACTGAATGTGGATTATGTCAACATTTCCTCTCTTATGTCTCCCCTCTCTGCAATAGCCTGAAGTATTCTCTTAACTCTGCCATCATCCATGTTGCGATTCGTTTGTCTTTTGTACCACTTACAGCTCATTCAGTGACATCAAATGTCAATAGAAAGAACGCGGGATGAAGTCAAGCGAGACATCAAGTAAGAACTAGAATTGAGTAAACTTCACTAGAGAAACATCTCACTAGAGAATGAGATTTTCACTCTGCAGCGGAGTGTGCGCTGATATGAAACATCCTGGCAGATTAAAACTGTGTGCCGGACCGAGACTCGAATTCGGGACCTTTGCCTTTTGCGGGCAAGTGCTCTACCAACTGAGCTACCCAAGCACGACTCACGTCCCACTCACGCCCCGTCCACACAGCTTTACTTCCGCACACACCACTGCAGAGTGAAAATCTCATTCTGGAAACATCTCCAGGCTGTGGCTAAGCCATGTCTCCGCAATATCCTTTCTTTCAGGAGTGCTAGTCCTGCAAGGTTCGCAGGAGAGCTTCCATAAAGTTTGAAAGGTAGGAGACAAGGTACTGGCGCAGGGTGTATACGTGGACAAGAAAAAAAAAATTCCTGGATTTCCCGGTTGAAAATACGCATTCTCCCACTTTTTCGTGTTAAATGACAGTATACATTTCCTTGGCACTGTAAAACTTATCAATCCTTAGAATGTTTATTGTTTTCTACACAGACGTAGAATTTGCCGGTACTTTAGAAAACGAAACCCAGAGGGGAAACAAAAACACCTTTTTGGAAAGATCTTTGATGTGCAGCGACATGTACGCTGCATTTCTTCGTTTTACAGAGGTATAAATTCGAATTCCACCAAACAACGCATGTTACTTTCCGAAGCAATGAAATCAAGATTGCGACGCGCTTTTGTAAGCCAGTCATAGCTCATGTCACTTGATCTTGGCACTGATGACAGCACGACACATAGTGTAGTCAACCAATAGCAAGATCACTCTTAAGTAGCGCGAACACACAAAAAGAAAAGTTAATGTTTTAAATTAATATACATAGTTTTGCTAGAAGAAAAACAAAGCTTGCACAAATAATATTGGTCTCTAAGATTAATAAGCTGGAAGAGAAGCTAAGCTTCCACATATAATGCTGATCATTTTGTGCGTGTTACACTTTAAGATAAATCACACAAATGTGCCAGTAAAATTTTTAATAACGACGTAAATGTCTGATCTTCTCGACATTCTTCTAAATGGTCGTCCTCAAAGAGTTGATTTTTAAATGAGAGTCAAACGCTTTGTGATTTAAGAAATTCATTGTACATTCTCGCACATAGTTCATCTTGCATAAAAGGAAATTTAACACTTTTCAAACCGCCATTCGCAATATTTTTCTGTGACCTGTTAGAAATTGGTTTGTTTCAGCAGTTGCCAGAGAGTGCCAGATAAGAGGCATCACTGCGCCTGTGCAGCTACGGTGACGAAGGAAGCCCGCATGTTCGTACGTGTAAAATACTAAAAGATCTTGCATTATGTCATAAAAAAAAACAAAACATGAAAGGATACGTCAGGAGCATTGGAATTTCGTGAACTATACTAAAATGCATAATTCGGCTTAAAGTGCACAATCGTATGTCCAGATTCGGATGAGTACCAGTACTGTATTATCTCATGTTTGGTTCTTTATTATGACATAATGCCATACGAGCTAGATGGAAAACGTGCACTTGAAATGCAGCGAACAGTTAAAACTAGCCAACAGTGTGAAATTAAACACTTTGTTCAAATAAATTGACTGCCTCAGCGCAAAATATTAATAAAAGACAAATCTCTTTAACAAACCAACAAAAATGACTTCATTGTTCTGCAAGGTGATTAATGCTTGACTGTCAGAAAGGTGGAAATAAAACCTGAAACTAACAACATATTTTAGCCTTTCGTAATTATGCGAACGTATTTTAATTCATTTGGTAGCTCCCGGCCACAGAAATCCGTTTTGTTTTCGTTTAATGTGAGAGCAATAAATGAAGAGGAAAGTGCAAAATCACTAAACGTAAACACAAGTCACGTGGAGACTACCCACCTCACCACTACAACTCAGACTGCTCTGTGCATCAGCCCTGGATCTACGATATTTCCGAACCGGAGCAATTTAGATAGTGGCGCCCAGCCACACATCTGTAGCCAGAAGCGGGAGAAGGTAGTACTCATAGGCGACTCAACTAGGCATGTGCATGAGACCGCCCGCAACTGCTCAAATTAATCAAATGTAAACAGCTGTCATGTCACGCGTATTGGAGGCAATTTGTTGTTAGGAAGCGCTGCATATTCTTCCTAAAGCCTTTGACACACTTTGGTTGGCAGACGCTTGTATGAGCACTGTGTTTTGTTGTTGTTTGTGGTGCATTTCCTTTGCGACTTAAGTTTTATTTTCGTTTTTTTCTCTTGTTCATGTTTTTTTGCTGCAGCATTATACTGCAGAAGTGGGATACAGTGACATCCTTCATTAGAGTATTGGTTCTTACCAGGCAAAATCACAAAAATTTAACTGGTAACTGAAACAAGGAAAAGTTCCTGGAATTCTAAAAAATTCCTGGGTTTTTCCCAGTTTTCGCCCGGCCGAAAAAATTCCTGGGTTTTTCCCGGATGTCCCGGGTCGTATACACCCTGTAGCGGAAGTAAAGCTGTGAGGACGGAGCGTGAGTCGTGTTTGGGCAGCTCAGTTGGTAGAGCACTTGCACGTGAAAGGCAAAGGTCCCGAATTCGAGTCTCGGTCCAGCACACAGTTTTAATCTGCCAGGAAGTTTCGTATCAGTGCACACTCCGCTGCAGAGTGAAATTCTTATCATGTTTGGTTCTTCATTATAGCATAATGCCATACACGCTAGAAGTTTAAAATGTGCACTAGAAATGCAGCAAGCAGTTGAAACTAGCCAATAGTGTGGAATTAAACATTTCATTTAAAATACATTGACTGCCTCAGCAGGAACGATTAATAAAAACCAAATTTTGCGAGCAAACCGACAAAAATAACTTCATTGTTCTGCAGGATGATTAATGCTTGACTGTCATAAGAAATGGAAATGAAATAAAATCTGAAACCAATAACATATTTTAGCCTTCCGAAATTATGTGAATGTATTTTAATTCCCTTGATAGCTCCCGGCCACAGAAATCCGTTTTGTTTTCATTTGACGAGAGCAGTAAACAAAGAGGAAACAGCAAAATCACTAAATGTAAAAATGGGTCATGTGAGGATTACACAATTCCCCAATATAATTCAGACTGCTCTGCACATCAGCTCCGGATCTACGATATTTCCACACCTAGGCAATACCAGATAGTTTGGTTTCTCGATCTGATTACGTCTATTTTGTCACTGTCTGATAGATAAAACAAAATAGGCCTTTCTAATATTGCAGCAATTGCAACACACATCAAATAAACCAGGCTGTTTTGGCACAAATGGTCATTTTTGTAACACAACAGAATATAATTCCAAGTACCAATGTCCAATGCCTATCAGGCCTACTATAAGCAAAAAGCTTTATGTTAGTTTCATGTTTCATTCATACACTCCAGTTTCTCAAGTCTGAGATCGAAACGTAGTAGTACGAAATTTTTTATATAAATTTGGAATCATCATATTCTTCCATAATTATGTGCTGTTCCTGTTTCTTCTCCTACCCCATTCTAACAAACAATCTTGTCATCACTAATTCTGGAACTATTCCTGCCACACTCAAAACTTAATTCGCCGGTTAACTTCACTAGCCCTGCCAGAATCACCAATTTAGTTATTGCGCTTTTTACATGTTCGTAAAACTCGTCTTCTGCGCTACTTCCAGAATAGAACTTAAGCGGGGACTGTGTAACTGGCCCTTACTAGCATAGCGATCTGACCAAAAATTTTCTTTAAAAATTTCATTTTCTTGGATACACCGAGGAGATAATATGTAATCCTTCGTACCTATTAGTCGTTTATTTTCACTCTGGTAGACTGAATCGATGGATTTCGCTATTAATTATAACAACACTGGTCATTTGCAAACCCAACCAACCACATAATCAGACAGCATTTGGCATTCTCCCGTTCGGCTTTACTCCGCTCAGCTTGTATAGCCCCATCCCCTTTTGCCAGCAGGAAAGTTTATTTCTAGACACGACAAGGATTCCCCTGACACAGGTATCACACACACACTATGCATGCATTCAAAAATCAACTTACGATTCATTCAGAAATCAGCTTAGAATGTGTTCAAAAACAAACAGGGATGTATTTCAAAATCATATAAGTAATCGATAGACCAAGAAGTGCTGAATGCTAGGTGCTTTGTTAAACAAATTGCCCCCCTCCCCCGGGCCCAATTGGCATGTGTGAACCTGGCAGGTTGAGGGTGGGAGTAAAATTTTTCCCGGTTGCATCTAGCTGCTTGCTGTGACTGCTCACACATCCCACTACCACACTTCTGTAGCCAGAAGCGGGAAAAGGTACTACTCATCTGTGACTCAACTGTGCATGCGCACAAGTCCGCTCTTAACTGCTAAAACAAATCTAAATGTAAACAGTTGTGACGTCACACTCGTTGGAGGCAATTTATTGTTATGAAGCATTGCATGGTCTCCCCAAAGCCTTGACACATTTTGCTGTTGGCAGACACTTGTATGAGCACTATGTTTTGTTGTTGTATAATGTGCATTTCTTTTGCTTTTTATTTTCGTTTTTTTCTCTCTCTCTAGTCCGTGTTTTATTGCTGCAGTACTATTCTGCAGTAGCGGGATACAGTAATATCCTTTGTTAGAATATCGGTTCTTACCAGTCAAAATTACAAAAAATTAACTGAAAACTAAAATAATGAAAAATTCCTGGATTTTTCCCAGTTTTCTCCCGTATGAAAAAATTCCTGGGTTTTCCCGGATCGTATACACCCTGTATCACTATAACAAAGAGCAGTGGAAACAAAAGGAACAACAAGTGATTATATAAGATGGAGACTGGACACAGTTCTGAAACTGCTACCATCTACTACCAAGCAGCAGCCAGCGGAATCTATGTGCTGCCTGAAAATATGGAATTTCAGATGTCTGGCACCGTTCCACTGCCTATTTCCCATTTAAGACTTTCATTATTGCTACAATTTAACTATCTAACATATTAGTGAATTTAAAACAGAATGTTTAAAAAACAACACTTTTATACATACTTAAAGTATTTGTTTGAAATTGTGTACACCAAGTAATTAATTATTACAGCATAGAGTAAGAAAACTGTGTACACCACAACATTTAATTATTGCAGCACAGAGTAACTGAGGACTACTTACAGTCTGTCGGTTTTGGTGGAGCTGATGCTACAACATTTTTTAGAGGTGGCACAACTGGTGTTGAAAATGAACTTTTGGTTTCAGATGATGGTACAGCCTCAATTCTGGAAGTTGCAGATATGGGACCATCACGCGCCATTTTGAAAGTAGTTGTCGCAACAAGGTGTTCATCAGGTCCTGCCTCCACACCATCAATCTAAAATGCCAGTAGTGTGGATACAATAAAATATGGCATAATTAAAAAAATTTGTTTCCAGGTGAAGACATACTGAAGCTCAACAAAACTTTTCAGTTATATTCTTAAGTATACAAATAGTAGCAAGAAACAAAGATGATGTGACTTACCAAATAAAAGCGCTGTCATGTCGATAGATACACAAACACAAACATACACACAAAATCCAAGCTTTCGCAACCAACCGTTGCTTCGTCAGGAAAGAGGGAAGGAGAGGGAAAGACGAAAGGATGTGGGTTTTAGGGGAGAGGGCAAGGAGTCATTCCAATCCCGGGAGCGGAAAGCGCGCGCGGACACACACACACACACACACACACACACACACACACACACATATCCATCCGCACATACACAGACACAAGCAAAATGTCAGCTTGTGTATGTGCGGATGGATGGTGTGTGTGTGTGTGTGTGTGTGTGTGTGTGTGTGTGTGTGTGTGTGTGTGTGTGTGTGTGTGTGTGTGTGTGCGCGCGCGCGCGCTCTTTCCGCTCCCGGGATTGGAATGACTCCTTGCCCTCTCCCCTAAAACCCACATCCTTTGTGGGCGCACGCGAGTGTATACCTGTCCTTTTTTCCCCCTAAGGTAAGTCTTTCCGCTCCCGGGATTGGAATGACTCCTTACCCTCTCCCTTAAAATCCACATCCTTTCGTCTTTCCCTCTCCTTCCTTCTTTCCTGATGAGGCAACAGTTTGTTGCGAAAGCTTGAATTTTGTGTGTATGTTTGTGTGTCTATCGACGTGCCAGCGCTTTCGTTTGGTGAGTCACATCATCTTTGTTTTTAGGTATATTTTTCCCATGTGGAATGTTTCCCTCTATTAATTCATATATATATATATATATATATATATATATCGACAATAAAAAAACACACAAACACACTAGGTGAATGCAGCCTACGGATATTCTCGATGAGTTGACTGAGGGGTGTTGCAGAATCTACGTAAGGTGAATGACATGAACTAGTGCTGACTAGTTTCTGGTGATTACCAACTTTACCTAGGAGAGAGGAATGTATTTAGTGCATCTAACTACTGTATTTACTCAAATCTAAGCCGCACTTTTTTTCCGGTTTTTGTAATCCGGAAAACCGCCTGCGGCTTAGAATCAAGTGCAACGCAATATATGTAGTGCTACACAGGAATGCTTTGTAGGCACAAAGATAAATACTGGCACCACATCCTCTGCAAAAAAAAAAAAAAAAAAAAAAAAAAAAAAAAAAAAAAAAAAAAAAAAAAAAAAAAGTGGCGGTAGCGCGCACAAAAGCAAGCCATGCCGTGAGCGGCGACAGGCCATAAACACGCACTATCAGAATGCGACAAACAATGCATGACACAGTACAGTAATGCATTTTCAGCTTAGAGTGACGTAAACACCCATAACAAAGAAAACTGCGCTTATAAGATCAAAGAAAAATAAGCAATCAATTCAAACCAAACTAAGCACGTGGATAAGGAAGGGTACCCGTATAAATACGGACGGAGCGCCTGACGCATATCAATGGCTACCTGGTAAAGCTTAACTGCTAAGCTTATGATTCGAACCAAACTACTGTAGCTGTATCGTCATTCATTCGACCTAAATTGTGTCGAATATTACAATGGACCAACTTTGTTTCGATTTGGAGATGCGGACTATAACTTTTCTCTCCCCTTGAATTTCGAGTCTCAAATTTCAGGTGCGGCTTAAGATTCGTGAAAATTTTTTTTCCTTGATTTTGAGTCTCATTTTTCAGGTGCAGCTTAGATTCGAGTAAATACGGTACCATAACTGCAGAGTCTCAAAAAGTTAATGAGTGCTGAAACTGTGTGTGTAACTGAGCTCATAATCATTTATTAACCCATTCAATGAATTAAAAACAGAAAAACTGAAGTCAGTAACAAGTGTGTGTGTGTGTGTGTGTGTGTGTGTGTGTGTGTGTGTGTGTGTGTGGGGGGGGGGGGGGGGGGGAAATTGCTAACAGATGCTCAACGGCAAAGTTATCAGTGCCCCCACAAACATTACATGATATGAATGTGAATAAAACAGCAAAAATGTTAACATACACGCTAACACAATGAATAAATACTAAAATGTGATATACAGGAGATTGAAACAAGTAAAACAACAGAGGAGCTAAAAGAAAAGCACAGGGAAATGTGACTTGCTGACCACTTATAAAAACGTAGGTGAGCCAGTTACCCTGTGAACACATTAAAATCATTCCCCTAAATTCTTGGGGAAAACATTGGACAATTCACAAAACTTTAAAAATCTAACCACATTCGTTTGAACATTATGTAAAACAGAGAGCAGATCCTTTGGCAAATCCGCCACGGCCTGCTGGTTAGAAAATAGAACACATTTCAATAAAATGTGGCACATAATGATCTGTGTTCCACAAGCACCACACGTCAGAGGGTCCTTTTGCCACAGCAAAAAGCTATGTGTCATAGGGCTGTGGCTGATGAGATGAAGATTAAGAAGGACTTCGTCCCTTCGATGTGGCTGCAAGGAAGTATGCCACAGCCGAGTTGCGGGCTTTACTACACGGAGCTTATTGTCAGTCGCTTTCAGCCACTCGTCTCCCCCTCGATGCACGACTTTGTACCTCAACAGCGAGGTGCTAGCATGTGGGAGGATGCTGCACTGAAGGAACTGAGGATCACAACACACCTCCTTGGCTGCTACATCCGCTCTTTCGTTCAACACAATACTCATGTGCCCTGTTATCCAATATAAAGACACCTCCTTCCCCAGTCATCCTAGTTGGAGGAAGGCATTCTGGATTAATTACCCACTGGGTACAAACATTGGATGGAGTGGAGTGCACTCGGATAATTTGAACAGACAAGAAATTTACCACTGGAAGAACATCTCATCTGATCCAGTGTCCACAAGAACACACATAATTCGGCATCAAAGACAGTGAATTCTTGAGGCAGTTGAACACTGAAGACACGATCCAAAAAACGACAGAGCAACCAATGGAGTCCCCAACTTTGCACATGGATCTCAAACAACAGTGTGGCTCATGGATAGTTGGAGAAAAGGTGTTCCAGAGGTGGAAGAGCAACAGCATGGTATGCGGGAGAAGTTGGAGCTGTAAGGAACTTACATGCCCTACATGAGAAGCTGCCACGAGACGGTGAGTGGTGGTTCCCCAGCCTCAGCACAGAGATTCAATACAGGATTGGTCTATAAGCACCCATGGCGAGCCGAATCCTATTGTGGTGTACAGTGTCAATGATCTTCAAATAAGCCCTCGCTGATCCATACACTGTGCACCTATAGTCCAGCCAAAAATGCATGAAAGCCCTGTAACCATGGAGTAGACATGCCCTGCCCACTCTCCAAAACGTGCGGCTAAGATACTTTATGATATCTAGTGACTTCTGGGTCCTCAGGGTTCTGACTTTCACATCCGTCAGGTGTGGCAATGAGGCCCAGAAAACTCCCAGAGTCTCTAAAACAGAGTGGCGCACCTCATAGTGAAAAAAAATTCAAGAACGATGAAAACGTGTGTGCGACACACACACACACACACACACACACACACACACACACACACACACACACACACACACACACACGGTAACACTTAAAACAGTGCTGTAAGGGACACCATTCTCCTGCCCAAAACGATCTGACAACTAGTCACCAACTCAAGTCCTAAGGAACTGCTCAAACAGGAAAGACCATGTGAAGACAGGGAGGTGGCCACGAAAGCCCCACTGATGTAGCTGTGTGAGAATACAGTGTCTTCAAGCAGTATAGTACACTTTACTGACATCTAAGAATATGCAAATGCAGTGATGTTTACATAGGAAAGCCTGCTGAATAGCTGCCTCTAACAGGGTAAGGTTGTAGGCAGTGGATCGAAATCTCCGGGATTCACACAGAGTGGCAAAGGTCTCTAATAAACAGAATAGATGATGGTTAGTGATATGCTCCAGGGTCTTCCCTACATACCTTGTTAAGGTGATACTCCAATAACTACTGAGACATGTGCGGTCCTTTCCGGTTTGAGGAGAGGTACCAAAAGTGCCCCCCTCCACAAGCTGGGAAAGTCCGCCATATAAAATTAAAACATTTGAGGAGGATTTCCTTTTATGCTGCTGCAAACTTCTACGCATACAGTGAGGGATTTGGCTGAGACCAAGTGCAGTATTGCAAGTCTCAGACAGGGCCGATTCCAGCTCACACATAGAGGAAGGGTAGCTGTAAGTCTCAGAACTGTTGGATCTGAAGTTTAATCTTCCATCTCTACAGTAGCATGGCAGTCACGAAATGCCGGATCCTGGCTGGCACTGGCAGCAGTTAGTGCAAAATTCTCCGTCAGCATTTGAGCGAAGTCTCCGGGCACTGTTTGGAGATATCCTTGTTTCAGCACTGCTGCTATTGGTAAACAGCTGCGTTTGCCAGAA
Organism: Schistocerca serialis cubense; assembly: GCF_023864345.2. Lineage (NCBI taxonomy): Eukaryota > Metazoa > Arthropoda > Insecta > Orthoptera > Acrididae > Schistocerca > Schistocerca serialis. The sequence goes on from NC_064641.1 coordinate 174,642,786, forward strand.
ATCCTCCTGATGGCTTCCCATACTTTCATAGAACAAATGTAATGGTTGATAGAGTACAGGAACACTTATGACCTTTTCTTGCTCTCCTAACTACGTATCGAGCCTTGGCTCTTGCAACTCAAAAGGCTGTGAGGTTATCTGCTATAGGACAGCATTTAAATCGTCTGTCCCAGATAGCTGACTGGCACTCATCTGTCCACCAAGATACAGGTGGCCTCCTAAGATGACCTGAGGACTTTGGGATGGTTAAGTCAGCAGCATGATGGATCACTTGTGATATGTAATCCACTCAGTCCTGGACACTGTTGTGATGTACAAATGCAGCCAGCTGACTGAATAGCATCCAGTTAGCCCTGCTGACCATCCATGATGGTAGCTTTTCTTCTGGTAATGCTCCATTCAAAAGGTGAATGCAGTCACTGGAAATGAAGGTCGTCAATGACCTCCGATTGAACGGAGTCTGCAAGGGCCAGAGAGCAGAAAGAGAGGCTGAGGATGACCCACAAGCAGTGCAGAAATGAACGTGATTACCCGTGTTGAGGAGGCACAGCTTATGAGATGTCATGAGGCTCTCCATAACCCGACCCTGAGGGCAAGTAGAGGGAGAGCCCCACAAGACATGATGGACATCGAAATCTACCAGGAGAAATGGTAGCGGGAGTTGGCCCACAAGGTCTATGAGAACCTGAGTCTGTTGCATCTGGCAGGGGTAAATACAGCTAGCAAATGGCGATCCTTTGACATCCATGAATTTTGACAGCAACTGCTTGCAGGTCAATAGCCAAGGAGAGAGCAGTGGAGTGAAGCAGATTATCGCCGAACACAGCAACCCCCTATTGGCTCTGTCCCAAGTCAGATCACCCTTTCGGTGAAGGATGCCCTATAACACCGGGGTGTCAGTGGCTCTTTTTTTTTTTTTTTAACTCAGGCACAGGGGGCATTCCTGCACTTGCAGTTTCAGTTCCTCCACATGTGTCCTGAACCCATTAATGTTCCACTGTAACATGTAACATGGGAGCCATCTATCATGGGGGTTGCTCGTTCACCGTGTTTCCGTCGTGGAGGGGAGCCTGTAATGGATGGGGGTGTGATGATTTCCCCAGTCAATGGAAAACAATATCGGTTTTCTGATGTTCGTCAGTGTGTGTGTGTGTGTGTGTCACTGAAGCACATTTAAAGGACTCTGTGAAAGAAATGAAAGGGAGACTAAAGAAACATGTTTGACATTAAAACAAAAATTTGCAATAATTGAAAGATTTGAGAAGGGGGAAACCAAGTGCTGATCATGGTACTAAAATGCGATTCTAGTTCTGGACTATCTGCACAAAAAAATCACTAAGAGATCTACATTTTATGAATTAGATGCTGCTCTTTTGCAGTGGTTCAGCCAAAGCAGAGCAGAAGGTTCATTAGTTGAGGCACGGTTTGTGTCGAAAAGGTACGATTTTTCTCATTAAGCTCTGGGGTTAGAGGGAGAATTTATTGTCTCATCTGGATGGCTAACCAGGTTCAAAAACCATCATGTATTTTGTGAAATTACTGTACAAAGACAGAGGCTTAGTTCAAATGTTGCAGCTGCTGATCCCTTCCAGGAAGAGTTCCAGAAATTTGTGGACTAGAATTTTACACCAGTCCAAATTTACAAGGCAGATGAAACTGGTGTATTGGAAATGTCTACCAACCAGAACCTTGCTTTTAAGAGCGCAGTTCATGCTGTTCTGATGAGAGAATTCTCATATATGATGGTGATCTCATTGTAACTAAGTTTTTACGCACTAACTTGACTGCCATTACACAGCCAATGGACAAAGACATAATTGCACCAGTAAAACAGCACTAATCGGCTCATCTGCTGAGATTGTTACTTGGTGAGGACAATTTGGTGGTGTTCTGGAAGAAGATAATAATTCTAGATGCCATGCACGGGATTTGTGATGCCTGGCAGGACGTCAAGCCACATACACTAGTTTGATCACGAAGGAAAATTCTTCCATATTTAGAAGAAACTGATTTCTCAGGTTCCAGTGATAAAGAAATAACACCTGTTCAATTAATGGATCTGGCAACCGGTTTAAATGGTTTTATAGACGTCAAAGAAAATTTGAATGATTGGCTGAAGGTCAGCACATACAAACTGTTTCCAGTACAAGAGTGACACTGAAATTGTCACGGATCCTAAACAAAACAAAGAAGACAGTGAATGTGAAACTGGGGATGAAGTCAGTGACCTTGTCAATCATTGCACCATGTTGCAGTCTGCTGATACTCTTCTAGATCATATGGGCCAGAGGGTGTTTCAGCACAATGGCATTGCTGCTGCAAGAAAAATTTGAAATGCTGTGAGGAAAAATATAAATTCCTCTTGGGAGCAGATCAACATCACAGACTATTTTAAGAAATAATCAGGCATGCTGTACCTATGCACAGAACTTCAATAAACTTTTGAAGAAAGAGTAGGTATTTGAAAATATCTCTATTATTCGTGCATTCTTTTTGTTGTATCCACACACACGAACCCGCAACTACACGGAAGCCTATAAATTCCTCCCCACTCCCCCTCCCTCCCCAAGCAGTTTGCAAGCAACCTTGGCCAATTTTTGGTGATGCTGTACTTTCCAGGTTGATCTGTAGATTACCACTTTGTCAAAAATCTTTTTATGTGGTCAGCAATGTCCTTAATAAAAGGCAGAAAAACTTTCCATTTCACAGAACTTGTGCACCACTATGATTTTTGTGGTGGTCTTAATGCTCCTTTTACGTCAGCGGATGAATAACCCACCTTGAGCCATGAATTGGTGAGGTATTTTAATACTGTGTCAAGCAGCTATGGTTTGCAGATGTTCCTTACTCTATCTGCCAATGTTCTTATGATGCATCACTTTTGTTGTATGTTGGTGGAGGTTCAAATTCCAGCATAGATAACGCTCTGTGTGTGCGAGTTTTCGATAAACTGTGTGGCCTGGGTCATTCCATGTCAGGTGGCCTAAAAGGGTCCCCACTCGACCATCTCCAATTTCAATGAAATTTTTACAGGATGCACATATAGACCTAACATGAAGCACTGCCAAATTACAGCGTCACAAGTAGTATGGTGGGGCCACTAGACACTTTTTCATAAATGATTGTTTTTTTGACACTGCGACTGAAATGAATAAATGATCGACTTTGTTTTACCATTGTTCAGGATCTAAGAGACCTGTTGAGCTGAAACTTGTGATCCTTGGTTGGTTGGTTGGTTGGTTGTTTGAGGTTAAAGGGACCAAACAGCAAGGTCATCAGTCCCTTGTTTCAAATAGACTCCATTCTGCTAACGGGACATCTCAGTATAGTCAGAAAAATAAAACGGATAAAGGGAAAACGTAAAAGGGCAGTCACGTTGTCATTAGTAAAAACAAATGAGGGAAGTTGGCAAGAGAACGAACCCAACACTATGCTGAAGCAGCATAGGCAAGACCACCTGTGACTTAAAAGGTACAACTGCTATAATGCAGAAAGTACGTATGGGAATAGAAAAACTAACCAAGCCTTAAAAAGAAGGGGTAAAAACAGAGTAAAAGGGAAAGAAAAGAGGATTCCGGTCAGGGAGGTGAATCGGGAATCTCTGAACACTGCCCACAGTGGGAGACACCCAAACACTCACCGCCCTGCCCCAACACCAGAGGGAGGTTAAAAACTTTAAAACTGAGAATAAAAACCACTCTCCCGGAGGAAACCTAGAACCAGAGAGACCATCCGGGAATCGTCAGCCAACATCAAAGGTAAAGTGTGGGGGAGTCTGTACTTAGCACGCAGAGCCAAAAGAAGGGGGCATTCAACCAAAATGTGGGCCACTGACTGGAAGGCTCCACAACCACATAGTGGGGGTGGCTCATCACGCAAAAGGAAACCATGGGTCAGCCTGGTATGGCCAATGCGGAGACGACACAGTGTGGTCGAGTCCTTGCGGGAGAGGCTAAAGGAAGAACGCCATGGGCCTGGATTCACCTTAATGGCACGAAGTTTATTAGACAGTGGAGTAGCCTCCCAAGAATTGGCCCATGACTGTGCAAAGTGGGATTTGATGTGAAGCCGTAAATCCGCCGCAGGAGGGGTTACAGAAAACGGGGGTAAGTAACTGCTCCCCCAGCCAAACGATCAGCGAGCTCATTACCCGGGATACCCACATGGCCCGGGACCCATAGGAAGTCAATGGAACAAGCAGCACGGTGAAGATCAGCGAGATGGTCATGGATGGCAGAGACCAAGGGATGGCGCGAAAAACACCGGTCAATAGCAAGAAGGCCACTCATCGAGTCCGTACATAACAAAACGCGGTTGTGTTGGGATTGTTTAATAAAGGTAAGGGCCCGGGAAATTGCCATCAATTCCGCAGTAAACACTCCACATGAGGGTGGCAGTAGATGATTTTCCGTTCCAACAAAGGACGTGAAGGCATACCCAACATGATCAGCAGATTTAGAGCCATCAGTGTAAAAAACAACAGCATCCCGAAACTCCCATAAAATTTGGCGGAAAAAGGAACGGAACACCACTGGGGGGATGGAATCTTTCGGACCGCGGCGGAGATCCATCCGAATTCGAGGCCGAGGAACTAACCAAGGAGGGGTGGAGGGGAGGGAGCGAGGAAGACAGGACAAAGAAGGAAGCCGAAAATCACGGTTAAGAGACGCAAGGCGCAGCCCAACCGGTAAACCCGCCCGAGGGCGGGAGTCAGGCGGGCGACTTCCATGGTCTGGGAATAGGATAGAATAGGAAGGATGAGCGGGAGAAGAACGGATAGTAAGGGCATAAGACACCAGAAGCTGGGACCGCCGAACAGAAAGGGGGGGGGATCCCAGCTTCAACCAGGAGACTATCAACAGGGCTAGTAGGGAAGGCACCGGTGGCCAAACGGATACCACGATGGTGGACTGAATCCAGCACGTGCAGCGTAGAAGGAGCAGCTGAACCATAAACTTGACACCCATAGTCCAAACGTGATAGAACTAGAGCACGATAAAGACGGAGGAGGAGGGAACGGTCCGCACCCCAGGAGGAGTGGGCAAGGAAGCGAAGGACATTGAGTTTACGGAAACATCCTACCTTCAGGAGTCTGATATGGGGCAGCCAAGTGAGCTTGTTGTCGAAAAGAAGAAACTTGTGATCCTGTCCAACTTTATGCGTACAATAGCTTAGTTGTAGTTCTAAAGGTCAAACTACGGTAAATTAATCGTAGTGTGCTATCAAAGTGGCTCATAAATCTTGACGTACCAAATTTTGACTATACAGTACTTCATTGCCATATATCTACTGAAAGTATAGCTTTCTGAAGCTGACACTTTACTTATCTGCAACCTGTCAGCATGTCATAAAACTCTGCAAGTGGCATCCAGATTGCTCAAATAATAACCGAGTTAATAAACCAAAGAAGTGAGATACGTCTTACTGAAAATCCACAAATATGCTTTCATCACAAAGCAATACTTGTGACTTTCTACAGAGATCTTGTTGTAATCCTTTTGGTGCAAAGAATCATTCTGTTAAAAAGGGTTTACCGATTATCAATGTGGAAACAGCAAAATAATTGCAAGCCAAGACTAAGATCAATGTCAAACCTGGTCAGCCCAACTTGCAGAAAACAATTTTTAGCAAAGAAAGCAGAAAAATCACAGTCCACTTCAAAGCAGTCAGAAGATGAAGCATATCCAGAAGTATCAATCGATTGATGTCTGACTGCTTTTGGGGTCTCCCCTGTAAAATTTCAGAGTATCAAAAAGGGATGTGAAAGGTTATGCAAAATGAAAAATAAGCAAAGTTCAAGAGCAAATTGGGAGTAACATTGCTGCTCGAGGATTCACCCCAAAAGATTTTCAAACACCTAGCACAAGCAAGACATGCCCTGAGTAAAAATTTCTCGGTGTACATGCCGCGTCAAATCAGGATAAATCTCCAAGCTTTCGACCACTACCTCCATGGTCGTCGTCAGGGCTAAAACTGACTGTCGTGAACTAGCGAGGTTCCCACTTTTATATGCAAAGGACGGCTTCTTATTGGCTGGAATATGTCAGCGATATGGCGCGTAGTGAAGTGGTGCCCTCTACTTCCATAGATGTAGTTGCTATCCCGCGTTGCTTGCAGCGCCATCCCTTAAATCAGGAGGTAAAGTGCGAGAGGTTTTTCTCTGCGATTTTTCTTTATCCAGTGCACTCTTCCAAGTGTTGCTAAGTGCATAGCCGTTGTCTCTATTAAAGTTATTATCGCTAAGTCTAATTTCGACTGCTTCCCGGATCACAGAGTCCCAGTAATTCGATGTGTGGGCTATTACTCTGGTTTCTTCAAATAAAATCTTATGCTTGTTAAGCAGGCTATGTTCAGCCACCGCTGATTTTTCCAAATACCTGTATTTCAGGTGGCGTTGGTGCTCGATGCAGCGGTCGGCAACGGTTCTTACAGACTGGCCCACGTAATTCTTGCCGCATTCGCAAGGAATAGTATAAATTCCCGGCACTCTTAAGCCGAGACTATCTTTGACTGGTCTCAACATTTCCTTAATTTTCCTAGGTGGTCGGAAGACTGGTTTTATTCCTTGCCTCTTCAGGACTCTGGCTATCTTGCTCGTTGTAGCACCGCAAAAAGGAAGCCGCGCTATGTGTTGGTCCTCTTCTTGTATGTGGCCGGCATCGTGTCTTACTTTCTTAGACAAAACTGATTTAATTTCACCGGCAGAATAACCATTCCTCTTGAAAACAGTCGTCAAATGGTTGATCTCGGGACCGAGGTGGTCCTTGTCGGAAATAGTCTTGGCTCTGTGTACTAAAGTATTCAGCATAGCTCTCTTCTGAGACGGATGATGGAAGCTATGGCTATGCAGATATAAGTCTGTATGGGTTGGCTTCCTGTACACAGAATGGGCCAGTCGCCCATCCGGCTTTCGCTCTACCAACACATCTAAAAAAGTTAACTTCCCTTCCTTCTCTACCTCCAATGTAAATTTTATGTTTGGATGTACACCATTCAGATGTTCGACGAACTGCTGCAGCGTGTCGCTGCCGTGTGGCCAGATTAAAAAAGTATCGTCGACGTATCTGTAGAAGCATGATGGGCGGAGGTGAGGGATGGCGCTGCAAGCAACGCGGGATAGCAACTACATCTATGGAAGTAGAGGGCACCACTTCACTACGCACCATATCGCTGACGTATTCCAGCCAATAAGAAGCCGTCCTTTGCATATAAAAGTGGGAACCTCGCTAGTTCACGACAGTCAGTTTTAGCCCTGACGACGACCATGGAGGTAGTGGTCGAAAGCTTGGAGATTTATCCTGATTTGACGCGGCATGTACACTGAGAAATTTTTACTCAGGAAATACGTCGCGAAAGACTTCGTAGCCATATAAGACATGCCCTGATTGTGAAGATTATAAGCAGCTGATTAAAGAATTGAAAGAGAAGTTGCAATTGTCAAGGCAGCCTGAAAAATTGCAAATACTGACATTAATACCACAAAGCTGAGCTATAAAAGAGACAATGCAAAAATTTGGTGTATCAGACAGGATGGTAAAAGCAGCTAGGAAGTTACGGGCAGAAAATGGTGTATTAGCTCTGCCAAGGAACAACTGTGGCAAGAAGATTCCAGATGCCGTAAAAGAAAGAGTGGTAGCATTTTTTCAGAATGAAGAATTTAGCCGAATTTGTCCAGGTACAAAAGACCGTGTATCAATTAGAATAGAAGGAAAGAAAGTTTTGATGCAAAAATACCTTCTTCTGAATAATTTGAAAGAAATGTTTGCTGCATATAGACTTCAGTATGGGCCTGAAATTTGATTTTCCAAATTTTTCAAATTGAAGCCAAAATGGTGCATCACTGTGGCTGCCGCAGGAACCCACTCAGTCTGTGTTTGCACTTTACACCAAAATGTGTAACTGATGCTTGCAAGCACTCCAATTAAAGAAGATTATAAGAGTCTGACTGCTAAAACAGTGTGTGCTTTGGAATCCAAAGACTGCATCCTTCATCGCTGTGAAATGTGTCCAGGAAAAGAACTACTTGGAACGGTTTTTAGAAAGTAGTTTTGAAGACAGTGATCCACATTATACCATTGAGTTCAAACAGTGGGTGCACACTGATAGAGATACATTAGAAACCAATCAGATGACCACTGAGGATTTTATTGAAGATCTGATTGTCAATTTTTTTCCACTCATTATTATGTTGCAACACACCAGAGCAAGCACCTAAAATGGATAAAAGAAAGCTGTAAGCCAACTGAACTGATCATATTAATGGACTTCACTAAAAATTATTCCTTCACTGTCCAGGATGCAGCTCCAGGTTTTCACTGGAATAACAGTCAAGTAACTTAATACCCATTTGTTGTGTACTTCAGAAATAACTTGGACATCAGCAGCATCAGCTGCTGTATAATAAGCGACAGCCTGAAACATGATGCAATCACTGTACATGCTTCTATAGTGAAATTAATAGAAGATCTAAAGTGTCTCCTTGTAAAAATAACACACATTTACTACTTCAGTGATGGGTCAGCAACACAGTACAAAAAGTTCAAAAATATTCTCAATCTCCGCCACCATCAAAATGACTTTGGAATCTCAGCTGAATGGAACATTTTTGCTACAAGCCACGGGAAATCTCCATGTGATGGAATTAGAGGAACTGTTAAGTGCCTGGCAGCAAGAGCAAGCCCTCAAAGATGAACTGAGGACCAAATGTTGACACCAACTGATTTCTTTAAATACTGTACAAAGAATATCAGAGGAATCCAATCTTTTTCTTTTTTCCCTTCCAAAAGAAGAAATTGAAACATTAAAAACTGAGCTATCCAATGATACAATTTTTTTTGTGGCAAATGTTGACCAAAGTCAAGCAACAGTTTCATTCAGAAATATTACTACCTTACAACCAGGCCAATACATTGCCTGTATATATGATAGAAAATGGTGGACTGGTAATGTGTGTGAAGTTTCAGAAGAAGAAAATGATGTTTTAGTCAGTTTCACACACCTCAATGGACATGCACATTCATTCTGTTGGCCCGCCAACCGGAGTGGCCGTGCGGTTCTATGCGCTACAACCTGGAGCCGAGCGAGCGCTACGGTCGCAGGTTCGAATCCTGCCTCGGGCATGGATGTGTGTGATGTCCTTAGGTTAGTTAGGTTTAATTAGTTCTAAGTTCTAGGTGACTGATGACCTCAGAAGTTAAGTAGCATAGTGCTCAGAGCTATCTGAACCATTTCTGTTGGCCCGCTAGGGAGGATGCTTGTTGGATTCCTAACCAACACATTATTTCTGTCATTCCAGCTCCATCAGCAACAAGAATGGGCTGACATTATACCTTGGTTGAATCAACTGAAATTGCTATTAATAACACATTTCGGCAAATGAATTAATAAGAACTGAACTTTTTTTCCCCCTAGAAGCAAGAAAGTTCAATACAAAAGACTTGTTTTGTCTTTATTAGGTACAAAGATATTTTTTGATGACATTGTAAAGCAGGAAAATAAACAACTTACCTCAATAGCCCTATTTGATTTTCTACGGCGCTTTGGCACATGATCTTCCACCTCATCTACAGTTATGGAAGGACGATGCTTTCTCCAAGATCTAATAGTACGGACCACGTCCACATCAAGGTCATCTTCAGACCGGGAGTAACTTAAATCCGAAAGCAGCGAACCTTAAAGAAAAACTTTTATGACCAACACTACCAATTATTATTTATTTATTTGTATACGATACACATTTAAAACAAGTGAATAATAAATCATAATTTTCATTTACACCTTGGGGTATCATTGCATGACTGTTAATGGACTTCAGATTTGATGGATGTAAGGATAAAAACAGGATGTCCTGCCACAACCCATCACATAAACACAAGCTGCACTCCCAACAACACTGATGAGAAGCTTTAATGAGTCTATCAGTAAAACCGCTTTTAAGTTTTCTTACGAAAAGGTTTTTTTTTATGAGGACTCCATCAAGAGTTGTGTGCACCATGACCACCACAGCAGTATTAGTAACAAAAGGAGGGTCAGCATTTGTCATTGTAGTAGAAATCCTTATTTCTGTTACAAATCGATTTCAATCACTGCATGACCATCATCAGTGCTAGTATTGAAGCCTTACGGACTCAAATACAAGCAGTAAAACTGCAATATCTGAACACACCAATGACGAGTACCAGTCAGACAGAATTCGGCTGGGCTAGCCCAGTTGCATATGTACCTTTGGTCTGACAAGTAAAAATTTAACTGGGCTAACCCAGCCCAGTTCAGTCTGACAATTGCTCTGCATTGGTATGTGCAGATATTGCAATTTTACTGCTTGTATTTATGAGTCCAATATTAGCACTGATGATGGTCACACAGTGACTCAAATCGATTTGCAACACAAAAAAAGATTTGTACTTCAACAACCAATATTCACCCTCCTTTTGTTATTAGTAAGAAATGATAATATTCAGGCATAACGAATGTAGCAAGATTTACTTAACAGCCCAATGAAATCTTTTCAAGAGCTTATCATGAATGCCACAGAATTTATAACAGTGGAATCATAGGCATAATAAGAAGAAATTTTCTAATATTGTATTCGTCACTGCCATTAAAAATACACTCCACTTCCACCTCCTCAGTAACAGACACACTTAAAGATAAAGGTAAGAAGAGTGATGACAATCTTTTATATGGTCGAAATAACCAATAATTTGGTAACAGGTATGAAAAATTAGATCAAACAAAAATTAATCCTATGGGGAAAATCAACTTCAACTTCATGATAGAACAGGTCCTGGAATTCAAGGCCTTAATTTGTGGATCAAACTATGACTGACTGCGTTTCAGTAATTTAAACATTCTGTCATTTCAAAGAGACACTCAAACATTGTAGCACAATTCTTGCTTTTGGCTGCTGATGTTGCCTATCTCATAACTTCCAACTTGAGGTGATACTCTAGCAACACCCCAACTGAATGACCTGCATGCCCGATTCAGAAATTCACTTTTTTTTATTTATTTATTTATTTTTTTTTTTTAAATATTACCCTCAGAACAATATCCTCAACTGCACAGACAAGCTGCTTAAGTTATTTCAATGTTGTGATTTAAGTTGCAAACTTTTTTCCCCTTGTTCTTTGCCCCTCTCAACCTGTGAAACAATGGTGGCTATGGACTTAGTTTTCTGTTAAGTATTTTACACATTATGCAAACAACACAGAAATGCCTTAACATTGTCACCAGCATTTCAGTAATGAAATGACACTGTTCATCTGAAGAGGATGAAGTGACATATTAACCCCTTTGTAGGCCATGGGGGATACACTTACCACTGTCTGTTTTTCCTTACTGGATTTAAGGGAATACATTGTATCAGTTCTGCAAGTGCCTGGTGTATAGTAGTAATCTGCTGCAGTTTGTTGTGAAATGTCTCTTTTAGGGCTATGAGAAGTACATATCAAACCAAATAACATTTTAATTTTCAAGGGAATAATATTTAGCACCAAGCCGTTTCTCAAAGAGATTTGGGCAGCATGTATGTATTGAACTGGGGAGCTAGAAACGACAGAGAGGCTTCATCCCCGCTGTAGCCCTCAGTGGTACACAGTCCAACAACAGGCTACAGCAGCCCATTCAGCCCACGGCCACCCCAACGTCCATTCAGCCCACGGCCACCCCAACCCCGTGTTATTGTGCGGTTCGGCCCCCAGTGGACCTCCTCGGGAACGTCTCATTCCAGACAATGTTTGCGTGGTAGAGTAATTATGGTGTACATGTACGTGGAGACTGTTTACGTAGCAATTGCTGACACAGTGTAACTGAGGCAGAATAAGGGGAACCAGCCTACATTCACCGAGGCAGATGGAAAATGACCTCGACGCTAATTTGCAGATGGATTCGTGCCGGGGACTGGCACTAATACCCGCTTGGGAAGCAGTGCGTTAGACCGCACACGGCTAGCAGGGAGGTACACTAACCGCAAAATTTGTTTGTCTTCTGTTGACCTTGGGAAGCACACTTTCACCAAATTAGTGGTTTTACAAAGCTTCTGTGAATAAGTCTTACCATGTCTGGATGTGCCAATCATCTTGTGGTCCAAAAAAAAATCTGCTTTATTTTGACATTGACTCGCTACAAAAGAATGCGCCCATGAAAGTGTTAAGAAATACATTTGAAGGTGAATGTGGTGTGTGCAATTTGCATCAGCTACAAATGATTTTACTCATTTCTCCACTGTTATACCATGCTGACAGTTGCTGATAATTGGTGGCCCAACTGACTTAATTAATAACTGGGTATATAACCACCATAACACTTTATGTAAGGTGAATCTCAACTTTTCCTGCATTGCAAGTTCCTGAAGAAACTTTGCACCACATCAACACTTTCTTTCTATCTGACTGGGTACTAGTGGTAATTTTGACAGTTCCTTACAGAAACTTGCATCATCTGTGAAAAGTCAGATGCAATTAATAATTTCTGTGAGGCCATTAACATACAATGTTGACACTGGCGATAGTAAGACTTTCCTGGAGTGCACAAAAATTTTTTCTGGCTTTGGCTGAACGGTCATCAAGGTAACGAGCAACATTTTGCCTGTCAAAACATTTTCCATGAGCTGCAAACTTGGATAAATATCAAACAGAACTATTTTATTTAGTAGACATCTAAAGCACTGAATCAGAAGCTTCAGTCCGTCTAAAAGCATCAAATCCACTGAGCCATCTCCATCCATGGCTTCCAGCAGATATTACATCCAATGTGTTACATAATTTCAGAATAACGAAAAGGATCGTTGCTACTCACCATGTAGCGGGTATGACAACTCGCAGAAAGGCACAACAAAAAGACTGTTACACAATTAGCTTTGAGCCAACAGGGTATTTGTCAAAATTAGACAACATACACACACGCACATACTCATGCAAACGCAATTCATACGCACAAGCTCTGCGGGTGGGGTTTGCTTTCAACAAAGGCCTTGTTGGTCGAAAGCTAATTGTGTGACAGTCTTTTTGTTGTGCCTTTCTGTGATTCAACGTCTCCACTATACGGTGAGTAACAACTATCCTTTTCCTTATACTGTTACGGATTTTCCACTTTTCACTCAATTTCACACAACCCAGATTTTCAGAAATCATTGGGAAAAGTTGTAGCTTTGCTCATCCAGAAAAAAATACTTTTTTTTCTCTTTGTCTTCTGTGGCTGTGCTAATGTTCTTGCACAGACTTTTCAGTTGTTGCTGTACTACATGTAATGTGTTAGTGTAACAATGTACTTTAAGGCCCAATTTTCTGATGCTGCTGGAGATCAGCGACTACCCACATCAAATTTGTGGTACAAATCTAACCGAGGCGCCCCCCCCCCCCCCCTCTCTCTCTCTCTCTCTCTCTCTCTCTCTCTCTCTCTCTCTCACACACACACACACACACACACACACACACACACACACACACACAAAAAGTATGGCCCATGTGGCAAGGAGTTGGGAATGGGAATAGTTGTGCACTACAAATAAATAAATAAATAAACAGATGATGCAGGACAATAGATATTGCATGAGCAGTGGATAGCCTTTTGAGACTGTGGGATGGCTTATGGGCAGTACATTCCACATTTTCAAATATACCCTTTCCTCCCCGTAACCACCTCCTCTCTCTTCACAGGACAATATAGGTTTTGTGTGTGTTTCCTCTGTAAGTTAATTCTGAAGGACATCCTAAAGCTCTGTGACATTTTAAGTCTTGTTTAGATGCCTGTCAAAACCACAAAAAATACAATGAAAGCATAAATGAAACAACTTGGAAGTGGTCCTGTATTGGTACCTGTAGTATCACAGTCTTCTTTTATTGCACTGAGTCTCTGTGCTTCAAGGATGTTAGTATCTTGTCTCCCTATGCTGACACGACTGCGGCTGGCAGTGTTATTTAAGAATGCAAGTCTTTCCTTTGTTTCATCATTTATTCTGTTTTCTATGAATACTACCTCTCTCACCAGACCAATCTGCTTCTCCTGGAAAAAAAAGAAAGTTTTGGTTCTAACAAAGCACAAGCTACATATCACTAAACTAAAATGGAAATAAAATAAATGCAATTTTTAAGACCTTAACAGCATGTACCGGGTAGTTATACTTAAACTGACAATGTTCTGAGTGGTGCAGTGTTGGCTGTATACATCATAGGATGCTGGAACATGGTAGCGTGTTTCCTAGGGGTTGAGTTGTTTTTGGGGAAGGAGACCAGACAGCGAGGTCATCGGTCTCATCGGATTAGGGAAGGATGAGGAAGGAAGTCGGCCGTGCCCTTTCAGAGGAACCAACCCGGCATTTGCCTGTGTGTTTCCTAATCGGTGTACTTATGAAGTATGCTGAAAAAATAACACTTCCACTTTCTGCCGCCAGGTGAAAAGATGATGCTATAAGCAGTCAACGTGGTTTGGGTGCAGCAAAAGGGGAGGAACAATCAAACACATGACAACCCTAGATTTGGAGCACGGTTATTACGATATTGTCACATTTTACAATGTGTGTTTAATATCATTCCTGACTCAGGAACATGCCGCATCTCTAACACAGCATGTCTGACAGTAGCTCGCAGCATATCTGGTGTAATCAGAGCAATATGTCGCCATATGATATCCTTCAGGTCAGGAAGTGTCCAGATACATCCCTGATAGACATGACCTTCCAGATATCCCCACAACCAGAAGTCACATGGATTCAGACAGGGAAGTCTGGAAGGCCAAACACCTTGAAACTGCCTAGAGATAATGCAGTCATTACTGAAGGTTTCTCGAAGCAAATCTGTCACCTGTCAAGCAACATGTGGTGTCCCCCCCACCTTGGAAGAATATACTGGTGTGGACACAGTTGCATTTATGTGAAGCTGTAATCGTGTGCAAATGTCACTGTAAGTCTAACTGGCCAGCGATGTGTCATATCCTTGAAGAAAAACAGACCAAGAATGAAATCACAGCCACCAGTCACATAACATGAGTGCTGTGGATGTTGCACAACACATGGTTGGTTGGTTGGTTGGTTTAGGAGAGGGGGAGAAGGCACCAAACTACAAGGCCATCAGTCCCTTGTTCCCAGTAAAATAATTACACAACGAAAAGAACAAAAGAAAGGAGATGTACAGCACAATAACAAGAGAAAGGAAGAACCAGAAAAATGAGAGGACAACCAACACTACGGTGGACAAAAACAGGAAAGGAAAACCACAGAGAGAAGCAAGAAACAGGTAGAAGGGGAAAAAACCAAGAGAGCAGATGACTGTAGCCATGAAAATAAAAAGGAAAAGCCAGCCATTATGCGACACATTAAAACATCCACCCTTAAAGTATTAGAGTGGAGAACACAAATGGGACAAAGGACATGCGCTAAAACATATATAGAATGATAAAACACAACGTCGCATATAGAACGTAAAACTAAACCAGCCGATGAGGCCTTGTCAGCTAAAATTAATGGCAATGAGTCCTGTAACTGAAGAGCCTGTTGCAGGGCATCCAAAGAAGAATAGCTCACCAAGATATGGGCCACTGTCAGCCGGGAGCCACACCGAGACTGAGGTGGCTCATCACGGTGCAGGAGGTAGCCATGTGTCACCCAAGAGTGGCCAATGCGGAGCCAGCAGAGAACCCCAGTGTCCCCACGAGAGGCCCACATGGAGTACAGCCACACATTCATAATCTCCTTCGTGGCACACAGTTTGTTGTTCATGCTGAGGTCATGCCATTTCGTCTCCCAAAGCTGCAAAACCTTGCGGTGTAGTACTGAATGCAAGTCAGTTGCAGAGAAGCCAATCTCCATAAGCGGTTTCTGCGTAGCCTGTTTGGCCAGCCTGTCTGCAAGTTCGTTGCCTTGGATTCCAACATGACCTGGGGTCCACACAAACACCACAGAATGACCGGACCATTCCGGTGCATAGATGGCCTCTCCTGGATGGTCGCTACCAAAGAATGACAAGAGTAGCACTGGTCGAGAACTTTTAGGCTGCTCAAGGAGTCAGTACACAGAAGAAATGCCTCCCCAGGACATGAAAGGAAGTGCTCAACAGCACGTGATATAGGCACCAGCTCGGCAGTGAAAACGCTGCAGCCATCAGGCAAGGAATGCTGTTCAACATGTCCTCCATGGACATACGTGAAGCCAACGTGAGCATCAGCCATCGGTGTAAACCACTTTGTGGCCTCTGTACTTGTCAAGAATTGAGGGGAAGTGGCAGTGGAGAGCTGTGGGGTTAACAGAGTCCTTTGGGCCACGTGAAAGGTCCAGGCGAAGCTGCGGCCTAGGTGTACACCATGGAGGTGTACGTGAATGGACCTCAAGTACAGATGGTAAAGGCAAGGACTCCAGTTTGGAAAGAAAGGATCGTACGGGAACTGCAATTGGAAACCCTGACCTGGGCCGCCGATTCGGGAGATGAACCGCCGTGGGTGGGAAATAGATATGGTGATTCAGATGCGCAGGAGAACTATGAACGTGTGCTACATAACTGGCCGGCAGTTGTGCACGCCTCACCTGCAATGGAGGCACTCCGGCCTCCACAAGGACGCTTGTCATCAGACTCATCCTAAAAGGTTCCGTCGCTAGGTGAACACCACAGTGGTGCACTGGGTCGAGTAAACGCAATGTTGAGGGCGCTGACAAACCTTAAACCAGACTCTCATAGTCAAGGCGGGATGGAACAAGGGCTCTGTAGAGCTGCAGCAGCATGGAGTGATCTGCACCCCGGTTGGTGTTGCTCAGGCAGCAGAGGGTACTGAGATGCTGCCAGTACTTCCACTTAAGGTGAGGAAGCCAAGACAATCAGGTGTCGAAAACCAGTCCTAAACTTCGATACATCTCTACTACAGTGACGGGATCGTCAGTAAGGTAAAGTTCTGGTTCCGGATGAACGGTACGAAGCCGACAGAGTTGCATAACACATGACTGCAGCCGAAAACTGGAAACCGTGGGCTAGAGCCCATGACTGCGCCTTGTGGATGGCTCCCTGTAGGCACCACTCAGCAACACCAGTACTGGTGGAGCAGAAAGTGCAGTAGTTGTCTGCGTATAGAGAGGGTGAGACGGGCAGCCCTACAGCTCTGCTAGACCGTTAATGGCCACTAAAAATAGAGATACACTCCACTCAATACAGAGCCCTGCGGGACCCCTTTTGGATATGGAGGGGGTGGGGGCTATGGGAGGCACCAACTTGTACACAGAAAGTACGAAGAGACAGGAAATTCTGGATAAAAATCTGGAGCGGGTCTCGGATACCCAACTCTTATAATGTGCCAAGGGTATGATGGCGCCAGGTGGTGTCATACGCTTTTCATAAATCAGTAAAGACTGCAACAAGGTGCTGGTGTCTGGAAAAGGCTGTTCGGATGGCAGATTCGAGGCTCGAGAGACATCAGATTATCAGTGGTAGAGCGACCCAGGTGGAAACTACCCTGGCTCAGAGCCAGTAGGCCACATGACTCCAGGACCCAACTCAACCGCTGTCACACCATACATTCCAGCAGCTTAAAAAGAACGATGATGAGGCTGATGGGCAGATAGCTATCCACATCGAGTGGGTTTTTGCCGGGTTTGAGCACTGGTATGACAGTGCTTTCCTGCCAGTGCGATGGAAAGACGCCATCGCACCAGATGCGGTTGAAGATCAAGAGGAGATATCACTTGTAGTGAGACAAGAGATGTTTAATTATCTGACTGTGGATCCGATAGGGCCCAGGAGCTGCGTCAGGGCAATGTGCAAGGGCACTGAGGAGCTCCCACTCTGTAAATGGGGTGCTATAGGGTTCACTGTGGCGTATAGTGAAAAAGAGGACTTTCCCTTCCATCCGCTGTTTGATAATGCGAAAGGTTGGGGGGTAATTCTCCAACGCTGAGGCACGAGCATAATGCTCAGCGAAGTGCTTGGCAATCGCATTTGGGTCGGTAAATAACACACCATTTATGTTAACACCAGGAACACCTGTTGGGGTCCGGTACCCAAAAACTCATTTGATCTTTGCCCAGACTTGGGAAGCTGACGTATGGCACCCGTAGGTCGAAACGTACCGCTCCCAACACTCCTGTTTCCGCCTTTTGATAAGCTGGCGAACACGGGCACAGTGCTGCTTGAAGGCTATGAGGTGCTCCAGGGAAGGGTGCCGTTTACGCCGCTGTAGAGCTCGCCGACGCTCCTTGATTGTCTCAGCGACTTCTGGCGACCACCAAGGGCATGAGGGATTGCGTTTTCCACCACATAATCGATCATTGTAGTTACCTGCTCAACCACCACATCAATGTTACCACGTGGGGGAGATTCAACAGTGACAGCAGAGGTGAAAGTTTTCCAGTCCGCCTTGTTTGAAGCCCACCTGGGCAGGCGTCCATGGGCCCAACAAGAGGGCAGTGACAGGAAGATGGGGAAGTGGTCACAACCATACAGGTCATCATGTGCTCTCCAGTGGATAGATGTGAGAAGGCCAGGACTGCAAACTGAGAGATGAATGGGTGAATATGTGCCGTGTGCCACACTTAAATGTGTGGCGGTCCCAGTATTTAAGAGGCAGAGGTCGAGTAGTGACAGTAAATTTTCGACATCTCTGCCTCGGCCAGTAATAACTGTGCCACAAATCAAGGAGTTATGAGTGTTAGAATCTCCCAAAAGTAGGGAAGGTTTAGGGAGCTGATCAACCAGTGCAGCCAGTGTGTTCAGGGGTACTGCACCAACTGGAAGAAGATATATGTTGCAGACAGTTATTTCCTGCGTCGTCCTTATCCTGACAGCCACAGTTTCAAGAGAGCTTTAAAGTGGCACAGGTTCACTGCATACTAAGTTCAGGACATGAACACTAACTCCACCTGACACTATTACAGTTGCTATCGTCCCTGTAATATCCTTTATGGCCACGGAGGGCAGGGGTCCGCATTGCCGGGAACCAGGTTTCCTGGAGGGCAATCCAGAAAGCAGGTGTAAAGCTTAACACTTGCCGTAGCTCAGCCAGACTGGAAAAAACCGCTGCAATTTCACTGGAGGATGACGTTATCGCGAGGCTGGGAAGGAATGAAGCATGCAAGAGGCAGGTTATGCCTCGGGGTCACCTGCTGCCCAGACTGAGTATTTGTAGCCATTTCTATTGTGGATGAGGCACCAGTGACATCCAGGTCCGCAGGGGATGCCAAGATCTCCACTGCATCATCAGATGCAGAACTGATAAACTGATAGGGAGTGGTGTGTTGGAGACACCAGAGGGGTCCTGTTTCTTAGCAGACTACTACTTAGTTTGCTTGCTCTCTCTCTTCTCTTCAGGGGCTTGCTGGGAAGATTTCTCAAAACAGCTTCAGGCACACAGGAAGACCATGAAGCTCTTTATCCAGCAGCTTGTGGCTCCTTGAACCACTGGCAAGTGTCCGTGGTGGCATTAGTGGAGGCTTCAGAAGAGAGGACCCCAAGGGACCCCTTCCACATGAGAGCCGGAGGAGGCTGTTGCTCCTCTGGCAGGGGGGAGGGGACTGCATCTGGGGGGAGAGGACTGCATTTGGGGGGAGGGGGCCTTGTTCCCAAAGTAGGTGCTTTGGGAGCAATGGAGGAAGATTTGCCCCCAACAAGTAAGGAGGCAGATGTATTCAGGTGGCCCAGGGGGGGGGGGCACTGTTCATGGCACATGGTGATGAACCACTGACACATGGGACAGCGGTGGTGATGTAGCTGCAAGCGTATGTCGACATCAACGGAATGGGGTGTAATCTTTAGAATTTAAGTAAAGCATCTGTGAGTCAACCAGTCCAGGGTCTTTTACTTCATAATTTTCTGCTCCTTTTGGAGTGCTGGGCAGTCTGGCAAGCAGGAAGGAGTGGTGCTCTCCACAGTTGATGCAAGTGGGAGGTGGTGCACTTGGAGTATCTGGGTGCAGTGGATGTCCAGTCTCGACATGTGGTGCTGGAAGTGCAGCGGGAAGACGTGTCTGAACTTCCAGCACTTGAAGCACCAAATAGGGGGAGGGACGTATGGTTTAACATCACAGCAGTAAACCATCACCTTGACCTTTTCAGGCAATAAATCACCCTCAAAGGCCAAGAGGAAGGCACCGGTAGCAACCCTGTTGTCTTTGGGTCCCCGGTAAACAAGCCAGACGGCATGAACACCCCGACATTCCAAATTCGCGCGGAGCTCGTCGTCAGGCTGAAAGAGGAGGTCACGATGTAAAATAATCCCCTGGACCATGTTGAGGCTTTTATGGGGTGTGAGGGAAACAGGAGTATCACCCAGCTTGTCACAGGCGAGTAAGGCTCGGATTGGGCTGGGGATGCTGTCTGAATCAAGACCGGGTCGTTTCACATCTTGGACAGCTCTGTCACTCCTCCGAACTTATCCTGAAGGTGTTCAACGAAAAACTGAGGCTTCGTCGGCAGAAAAGAGTCCCCTTCGGTTCTGCTACAGACTAAAAACAGAGGCAAATATGGCTCTCTCCATTTTGTAGCTCTACATACCTCCCATGGTGTATCGAGAGAGGGAAATTATTTAGGGTCATATCTGTCAGCATGGTATTCTATCTTTCCCTTCTTAGAGACTGCTGGTGCCATACGGTCACCAGCAAGAAATGACTTAGTCAACTTGATCGAGGGTCATCCGCCCTGATGCCACCCACTCCGATCAGGGGCTCTCCCCACATGCGCCACCGAGCCACAGCAAAGGCCAACTCACATGACGGCCGTTGCCGGGAGTCCTGATGCCCCAGAAAGACAGGCATCTACTCCCTGGCATGGAAAAAGGGGGGGGGGGGGGGAGTTTACAGCTCACGCATCAGCAGTGTGATCCCTGTGTTGTTAGGAGGCTACCACCAAATGGGTACATGAAGGCCCCACCACAATAGACTGACTACTGTGCTGGATATTGCCGGCCGCGGTGGTCTAGCGGTTCTGGCGCTGCAGTCCGGAACCGCGGGACTGCTACGGTCGCAGGTTCGAATCCTGCCTCGGGCATGGGTGTGTGTGATGTCCTTAGGTTAGTTAGGTTTAAGTAGTTCTAAGTTCTAGGGGACTTATGACCTAAGATATTGAGTCCCATAGTGCTCAAAGCCATTTGAACCATTTTTGTGCTGGATATTGGGTGCAGAGAAATCCAATACTGTCATGGGGCAAAGAGGACAGGTGACAATGGAAGACGATGACATACTCCTGAAACTGTCCTCACACAAATAGTTGAATCGCAGGTGGAGATGCAAAGCCATGACAAGAGATTCAGGATATTTAATCTAAGGTCACTCTTACACCACATAAAGCATCCTTACCCATATGGCCTGCACTTCTGTAGAATTTTGAAAGTGACACGTCAAACAATAGAATGGGACCTGAACTCATAGGGCCGAAAAGTGAGAGACTCCTTTTTGTTGCCTCTTACGACAGGCAGGAATACCTCAGGCCTATTCTAACCCCCGGACCCATAGGGGGGAACAGTATCGACAACATGCATGTAAAGACTGGCTCTGTTAGCAGAGCCAATGATTCCATTGCTGGCCACAGCTTTGTTAACCAGCTGCTCAAGTCAGAGATGTTAACAGCTTTATATTGAACAAGTGACGAAAGAAAAGGTATCCACACTTCTATTAGGAACTTGGCCGTAATCTCTATTTAGCATGAGAAGGCACAAAGTAACTGACCATTACCATAGCAACAACCAATCAGAGGATGAGCTTGGCCCCACCAATTCAGTCCATCACTGTCACTAACCAATAGTTGCAGCCAGAAACACAAAAATTTACTCCTCCTCATTATTTTTCTGTGTGGTGGTTATTTTACAAGAATGTATTAAAATACCTGCAAAAGTATGTAGAAAAGTTTTAAATTGAGCCACGTGCCAGGATAACCCAATAATGCACATTAAAGGGCAGTGTGAGAATGTATCTAGGAAACACCCTGCAGCCATATTGTGTGTACATACAAATGTGAACCAACATGCTTGAATGTCCATCACTGTTATTTTCATTAAGATATAACTGAGAAGTCTGTCCACAGTTTGAAGCAACACATTGAAATAAGGGAAATAAAGGTTATGTGTGATCTACAAATACTGGAGAAAGCTGAAGGGTCATTCCACGCATTGTCCCCAGTGGATGATACTGTGACCATCTCAGAATTTAGTCATATTTGGTACAAGGATACCTATGTGTCTTAACAGTAAAACTCTCAAATAGCAGTGTCCTAACTAACCTTGAGGAAAATCAGTTTTGAATGCTCAAGGGTGTGTAGCTTGTCAGCCAGGCACGAATTTACAAATTTTCAGAGATCTACTACTTAGTATGTAGATCTCAGTTTTTTAATGCGTCCAGTACACAGGCCATTAAGTTCATACAACGTATAAAAAGTAGGACGCATCATACAGGTTGTTCGCAGAAAATGTTGAAACATTCACTTTTTCAGGCTGTGCAAAGATTTCATGATTCTTGTAAAAAAAAAAAAAATCGTAACTTCGTACAAGAGAACAGTTCAGACCCCACCTTGTGCTCTTTAACTCTTTTAATCATAGTGTTAAGTATAAATTACAGTGAAAAGCATTTCACACGGCAACAAATTTGACAAACTTCAAAGACCTGGAGGAAGGGGGTAGGGGCGAGGGCAGGATGTAGACAACTGAACCTCAGCTTGATTTTTTGCTGAAATATTTACATACCTAATAGAATATTCTTCTTTGTCTTGACAATTGCGAACGCATTTTATTCAATGACAAAGAATAAAATGAAAATGCCACTCCACATTCACCACTAAAGAGAATTGGTAATTCCTTGAAAAATTGTTCCTGAAAGATGTGGTTGATCCAGGATACTAGAGATGTTTCCATCACAAAAAGATGTGTCTGGCACTCACATCAGCAACTTCGTTGTGCCAATTCATTCTCCAGGCATAGGAGACAAATTACAAGTAAGCAATTTCATCACTATAAATATTATTTGTGTAATTAGTACTGAATGTGAAGCCTGTAATTGGTGTCTAAAATTTACGTAAAATAGAGGTTTTACCATCAGCAGTTTCAAATAAGTCTTGTTTTAATTAATCGTGCTATTTCATTTTCTCCCAAACTGTAAAGCATGAAACTTTCTCTCTTACAGAAGTCATGCATGAAGTGAATGAAGCTGAATGTGAAGCTGGCCAATATTTGTGTTGTACCTGCTTCAATACTGCTGAAAGGAAAGAAGTCAGCTCAAGAGATTCAGACGATGCTCTTGACCCATCCAGTATTCTTCGTCAGTCCCTGAACAAATCTGACACTCTGCTCAGAATGTTACCACCGAGGTCAGTTCCTGCCAGCTACGAACAAGCTTATGGAAACAAATCACATCAAATCAGCTGTGCAGCAAACCAGAAAATTCATAAAGCCTTGAATCCTGATTCTACAGTCCAGTAAGTAAGAAATGCAAGTCCATGAGAGCAGGGCAAAGATTTTTCTGATGTAATGGACCGCCTAATTTGGACATGTAGAACTTAAACTTGCAGTGAACATATTCAAGTTTTAACACTTGCCCCATCTTCATGGAGCACTGCCAGAGTAACAGCTACTTTTGGTGACACAGGGCACACTGTATACACAGCAAGGAAAGTTAACAACAGTAGTCGTGTATTTGCTTCTCCAGAATACAGGAATCGTCAAATTATGTTACCTGATACTGTGAAACAAGATGAGAAGTTTTATTAAAATGATGATTTTTCACGACTTTGTGCAGGAAGCAAAGATTATGTTTCCAACACTGTAGATAACATGTCCAATGTCCTGGAAAGACCACTGTATAAGAATTCGATGGACATCAGATGGACCTGAAAGATGATCGTAGTAAGATGATAAATTCACTTCGATACCCAGGAATTCCGAACCACTTAAATTGGAAAGAATGCACAGAAAATGTTGTGGGGAAGGTGAACCAAAGACTGCTTAGCAGAATGCTTAGAAGATGCAACTGGTCTACTAAAGAGACTACCTACACTATCAAATGTTTTTCATTCCAGTCTTTGCTCACAATACCAATTCTTTTGATGCTGACCGGTTTCAGTCTGTAATGACCATCCTCAGATCTTTTCAACATCATGTCCTAAAGTGATAAAGTCATAATGGCACTACGCCTATCCATCCTCTTTTGGAAGTACTGCTGCATGGTGTGAGATCTTTAGGAAGTCCGAAGAAGAGCAGCAAGATTTGTATTATTGAGAAATAAGGGACAGAGTGTCATGGACATAATACAGGAGTTGGGGCTGACATAATTAAAACAAAGGCTCTTTTTGTGCTGTGGTGGAATCTTCTCACGAAATTTCAATCACTAACTTTCCCTTCCGAATGCGAAAAATTTTTTCTGACGTCATCTTACATAGGGAGAAATGATCATCATACTAAAGTAAGGGAAATCAGAGCTCACACAGAAAGATATAGGTGTCCGTTTTTCCACGCACTGTTCAAGATTGTAATAATAGAGAATTGCTGTGAAGGTGGTTCGATGAACCCTCTGCCAGGCATGTAAGTGTGATTTGCAGAGTAGACCAGCTTGTGTAGATGGATGCATATGGGCAGAACCACCATAATAAGTTTCCAACTGCCTGTCAGTGAACTCTGTGAATATCTAGCCAAGATGGTTGATGATCTGCAGCAACACCATTACACAGCAAAAGTGCAGTCTTCATAATTACAATACTGCATGGAAAATTCGGCCCATTCTGATATCCTAGTTATTCCAGAATTGACTGAAAATTATAGTTTCTTGATACAAGGCAAGTTGCAGAACATTAGTGTGATAATTCTCAGGCAACTCTGCATCCATTTGCAGTACACTACAATTCTGTAAAATATCTGAGTATGTGCTGTATACACAGGCACCGACTCCATGGGGCCTGAGGGGGACCGAGCCCCCTCAAAAATTCGTTTCAGGAGGGGGTCAAAGCCCCCCGCCCCAAATAATTTAAGAAAATTATTAGTTATGTTATATTATTATTATTATTATTATTATTATTATTCTTTAACACTCACTATTCGACGTGTAGGCAGGGAAATCAGGACACGCTCAGTGTAAAGACACTTCAGCTATCAAGATATTAGCAGTAAATTTTCAGAGTGTTCGGAATAAAGTTCCTGAATTTACTGCCCTCCAGGAAGCGTGTGGTGCGCAAATTATTCTTGGGAGTGAGACTTGGCTGAACCCTGAGATAGGAACGTGTATCGGAAAGACAGATTAGACACCGTAGGAGGTGGTGTTTTCATTGGAGTTGACAAAAATATTGTGTCTACTGAGGTCGAAATAGAGTAATTGTGAAGTTATCTGGACTCGTTTAACAGGGCTAGGGGAAATAAAGTTAATTGTGGGGTGGTGTTATCGGCCACCAGGTTCCACCGTGACAGTTCTAGAATCATTCAAAGGGAGTCCACATTCTGTATCGCGTAAGTACCCGGAGCATGCTGTATCAGTCGGAGGCGATTTCAACCTACCTAGTATAGACTGGGATGTCTATGGATTCATTACAGGTGGTACAGACAAGCCATCGTGTGAATTACTTTTGAACACATTATCCGAAAACTGTCTTGAGCAGCTAAATCAAAAGCCAACGCTTAATGGAAATATTTTAGATCTGGTAGCCACGAACAGACCAGACCTAATCGACAGTGTCAGTGTTGAGACAGGGATTAGTGATCATGATGTTGTCATTACGACTATGGTTACAAAAGTTAAAAAGTTGGTCAAGAGGACTAGGACAGTATTCTTACTAGAAAGAGCAGATAGGCAGTTGTTAGCATCCCACTTAGTAAATGAATCGACTTCATTTACTTCCGCTACGATGGACGTGAAAGAATTATGGGCAAATTTTAAACACATTGTAAATCATGCATTGGAGAAGTATGTGCTGAAAAAGTGGGTTACGGACGGAAAAGACCCACTGTGGTTTAACAGCGCAATTCTGAGAATGCTCAGGAAGCAAAGACAGTTGCATTCCCAGTACAAGAAAGGTCGGGCGAATGAGGACAGGCAAAAGTTAGTAGAGATTCGCGCTGCTCTAAAAAGAGCGATGCGCAAAGCATTCAACCACTTTCACCGTCACACCTTAGCAAAAGATCTTGCTAAAAACCCAAAGAAATTCTGGTCTTACGAAAAATCGGTAAGCGGGTCGAAGGCTTCCATCCAGTCACTCACTGATCAGACTGGCCTGGCAACGGAAGACAGCAAAACGAAAGCTGACATTTTAAAATTAGCATTTGAGAAATCTTTCACGGAGGAGGATCGTACAAACATACCGCCGTTTGAGTCTCATACAGATTCCCATATGGTTAAATGATGATGGTGTCCTCTTGGGTAAAATATTCCGGAGGTAAAATAGTGCACCATTCGGATCTCTGGGCGGGAACTAATCAGGAGGACGTCGTTATCAGGAGAAAGAAAACTGGTGTTCTACGGATCGGAATGTGGAATGTCAGATCCCTTAATCGAGCAGGTAGGCTAGAAAATTTAAAAAGGGAAATGGATAGATTAAAGTTAGATATAGTAGGAATTAGTGAAGTTTGGTAGCAGGAGGAACAAGACTTTTGGTCAGGCGAATACAGAGTTATAAATACAAAATCAAATAGGGGTAATGCAAGAGAGGGTATAATAACGAATAAAAAAATAGCAGTGCGGGTAAGCTACTACAAACAGCATAGCGAACGCATTATTGTGGCCAAGATAGACAAGAAGCCCACGCTTACTACAGTAGTACAAGTTTATATGCCAACTAGCTCTGCAGATGACAAAGAAATTGAAAAAATGTATGATGAAATAAAAGAAATCATTCAGATAGTGAAGGGAGACGAAAATTTAATAGTCATGGGTGACTGGAATTCGGTAGTAGGAAAAGGGAGAGAAGGAAACGTAGTAGGTGAATATGGATTGGGGCTAAGAAATGAAAGAGGAAGCCGCCTGGTAGAATTTTGCACAGAGCACAACTTAATCATAGCTAACACATGGTTCAAGAATCATAAAAGAAGGTTGTATACATGGAAGAAGCCTGGAGATACTGACAGGTTTAAGGTAAGTTACATAATGGTGAGACAGATTTAGGAACCAGGTTTTAAATTGTAAGACATTTCCAGGGGCAGATGTGGACTCTGGCCACAATCTATTGGTTATAGACTGTAGATTAAAACTGAAGAAACTCCAGAAAGGTGGGAATTTAAGGAGATGGGAGCTGGATAAACTGACTAAACCAGAGGTTGTACAGAGTTTCAGGGAGAGCATAAGGGAACAATTGACAGGGATGGGGGAAAGAAATACAGTAGAAGAAGAATGGGTAGCTTTGAGAGATGAAGTAGTGAAGGCAGCAAAAGGTCAAGTAGGTAAAAAGATGAGGGCTAGTAGAAATCCTTGAGTAACAGAATAAATATTGAATTTCATTGATGAAAGGAGAAAATATAAAAATGCAGTAAATGAAGCAGGCAAAAAGGAATACAAACTTCTCAAAAATGAGATCGACAGGAAGTGCAAAATAGCTAAGAAGGGATGGCTAGAGGACAAACTTAAGGATGTAGCGGCTTATCTCACTAGGAGTAAGATAGATACTGCCTACAGGAAAATTAAAGAGACCTTTGGAAAAAAGAGAACCACTTGTATGAATATCAAGAGCTCAGATGGAAACCCAGTTCTAAGCAAAGAAGGAAAAGCAGAATAGTAGAAGGAGTATATAGTGGGTCTATACAAGGGCAATGTACTTGAGGACAATATTATGGAAATGGAAGAGGATGTAGATGAAGATGAAATGGGAGATATGATATTGCATGAAGAGTTTGACAGAGCACTGAATGACCTGAGTCGAAACAAGGCCCCGAGAGTAGACAACATTCCATTAGAACTACTGACAGCCTTGAGAGAGCCAGTCCTGACAAAACTCTACCATCTGGTGAGCAAGATGTACGAGACAGGCGAAATACCCTCAGACTTGAAGAAGAATATAATAATTCCAATCCCAAACGAAGCAGGTGCTGATAGATGTGAAAATTACCGAACAATCAGTTTAATAAGTCAAGGACGCAAAATACTAATGCGAATTGTTTACAGATGAATGGAAAAACTGGTAGAAGCCGACCTCAGGGAAGATCAGTCTGGATTCCGTTGGAACACGTGAGGTAATACTGACCATATGACTTATCTTAGAAGCTAGATTAAGGAAAGGCAAACCTATGTTTCTAGCATTTGTAGACTTAGAGAAAGCTTTTGACAATGCTGACTCGAATACTCCCTTTCAAATTCTGAAGGTGGCAGGGGTAAAATACAGGGAGCAAAAGGCTATTTACAATTTGTACAGAAACCAGATGGCAGTTATAAGAGTCGAGGGACATGAAAGGGAAGCAGTGGTTGGGAAGGGAGTGAGACAGGGTTGTAGCCTCTCCCCGATGTTATTCAACCTGTATATTGAGCAAGCAAAGAAGGAAACAAAAGAAAAAAAATCAGAGTAGGTATTAAAATCCATGGAGAAGAAATAAAAACTCTGAGGTTCGCTGATGACACTGTAATTCTGTCGGAGACAGCAAAGGACTTGGAAGAGCAGTTGAACGGAATGGACAGTGTCTTGAAAGGAGGATATAAGATGAACATCAACAAAAGCAAAACGAGGATAATGGAATGTAGCCGAATTAAGTCGGGTGATGCTGAGGGAATTAGATTAGGAAATGAGACACTTAAAGTAGTAAAGGAGTTTTGCTATTTGGGGAGCAAAATAACTGATGATGGTCGAAGTAGAGAGGATATAAAATATAGACTGGCAATAGCAAATAAAGCGTTTCTGAAGAAGAGAAATTTGTTAACATCGAGTATAGATTTAAGTGTCAGGAAGTCGTTTCTGAAAGTATTTGTTTGGAGTGTAGCCATGTATGGAAGTGAAACATGGACAATAACTAGCTTGGACAAGAAGAGACTAGAAGCTTTCGAAATGTGGTGCTGCAGAAGAACGATGAAGATTAGATGGGTATATCATATAACTGATGAGAAAGTATTGAACAGAATTGGGGAGATGAGAAGTTTGTGGCACAACTTGACTAGAAGAAGGGATCTGTTGGTAGGACATGTTCTGAAGCATCAAGGGATCACCAATTTAGTATTGGAGGGCAGCGTGGAGGGTAAAAATCGTGGAGGGAGACCAAGAGATGAATACACTAAACAGATACAGAAGGATGTAGGTGGCAGTAGGTACTGGGAGATGATGAAGCTTGCACAGGATTGTTGGATCTCACATGTTCCACATCCTGGAGGACCACCTCACTACGGATCAATTGGAATGAAAGTAAATCTAATCTAATCTAATCTAATCTAAGAGTAGCATGGAGAGCAG
Organism: Schistocerca serialis cubense; assembly: GCF_023864345.2. Classification (NCBI taxonomy): domain Eukaryota; kingdom Metazoa; phylum Arthropoda; class Insecta; order Orthoptera; family Acrididae; genus Schistocerca; species Schistocerca serialis. The sequence goes on from NC_064641.1 coordinate 174,672,085, forward strand.
CATCAAACCAGTCTCAGGACCGAAGACCACAACAACAACAACAACAACAACAACAACAACAGATTCCCGAAGGAAGGACCTAGTGATAAACATCCTTGGGGTTGTGAAGCAGCTGAATGGGTTGAAAAATAAATAAATCGCCAGGTCCTGATGGGATTCCAATTCAGTTTTACAGAGAGAACTCCACTGCACTGGCTCCTTACTTAGCTTGCATTTATGGCGAATCTCTTGCCCAACGTAAAGTCCAAAGTGACTGGAAAACAGTGCAGGTGACACCTTTATATAAGAAGGGTAGAAGGACAGATCCTCAAAATTACAGACCAATATCCTTAACATCAGTTTGCTGCAGGATTCTCGAACATATTCTCAGTTCGAATATAATGAATTTCCTTGAGACAGAGAAGTTGCTGTCCATGCATCAGCACAGCTTTAGAAAGCATCGCCTCTGCGAAACGCAACTCGCCCTTTTTTTCACATGATATCTTGCAAACCATGGATGAAGGGTATCAGACGGATGCCATATTCCTTGACTTCCAGAAAGCGTTTACCTTGGTGCCCCACTGCAGACTCCTAACTAAGGTACGAGCATATGGGATTGGTTCCCAAATATGTGAGTGGCTCAAAGACTGCTTAATAATAGAACCCAGTACGTTGACCTCGATGGTGATTGTTCGTCGGAGCATCTGAAGTGCCCCAGGGAAGTGTGGTAGGTCCGCTGTTTTCTATCTACATAAATTATCTTTTGGATAGGATGGATAGCAATGTGCGGCTGTTTGCTGATGATGCTGTGGTATACGGGAAGGTGTCGTCATTGAGTGACTGTAGGAGGATACAAGATAACTTTGACAGGATTTGTGATTGGTGTAAAGAATGGCAGCTAACTCTAAATATAGATAAATGTAAATTAATACAGATGAATAGGAAAAAGAATCCCGTAATGTTTGAATACTCCATTAGTGGTGTAGCGCTTGACACAGTCACGTCGATTAAATATTTGAGCATAACATTGCAGAGCGATATAAGTGGGACAAGCATGTAATGGTAGTTGTGGGGAAGGCAGATAGTCGTCTTCCGTTCATTGGTAGAATTTTGGAAAGATGTGGTTCATCTGCGAAGGAGAACGCTTATAGAACACTAATACGACCTATTCTTGAGTACTGCTCGAGCGTTTGGGATCCGTATCAGGTCGGATTGAGGGAAGACATAGAAGCAATTCAGAGGCGGGCTGCTAGATTTGTTACTGGTAGGTTTGATCATCACGCAAGTGTTGTGGAAATGCTTCAGGAAATCAGGTGGGAGCCTCTGGAGGAACAGAGGCGTTCTTTTCGTGAATCGCTACTGAGGAAATTTAGAGAACCAGCATTTGAGGCTGACTGCAGTACAATTTTAATGCCGCCAACTTATATTTCGCAGAAAGACCACAAAGATAAGAGATTAGGACTTATACAGAGGCACATAGGTAGTCAGTTTTCCCTCGTTCTGTTTGGGAGTGGAACAGGAAGAGAAGATGCTAGTTGTGGTACGAGGTACCCTCCTCCATGCACCGTATGGTGGTTTGCGGAGTATGTATGTATATGTAGATGCTTTGTAAAATCACAAAATTATGTTAGAATTTTTTATTTTCCTTGTTTGAGGATAGCACTGTCATAACTAACCTTGGCGTGAATTATGATAGTGTTATGGTGCTATGGGCACACTTAGAATTTGTCCTAGTGCTCGAACCTACAGGGAAAGTCTGGCGCCGGCAGGCCAGCGCTGTGGCCGCGGTGTCATCAAAAGAACTACAGCAGAAGCACCTGGAACCCTCCACCTCGCGTCGCCTAGACACTTCAAGACATTACAGTGCCGCGGCTATATAAAGCCCACCCTGCTGATGCAGTCATTCAGTGCGGATAGTTCCGTTCAGTGCATGCTGTAGATGTGTTTAGTGTTCCTACTTTAGTGTCTATTGCTCTATTTTATACAACTATACTTTATTCGTATACTTTAGTCTCTTTAGTGTATTGTGAAACAAGTTTGCAATGGATTAATTTGTTACCTAAAAGGTGTGCTTGGAAGTTGTTGATACTGCAAGTCAGCCTCCAACAATTATTGTGTCGTCAACTGCTTTGTCATCTTTAGGCGAGAACCGTTCAGAGCTGAAACCTGGATAATACGGTAAGGGAAGATTGTTTCAGAAGTCTTGGTTGATCAAATATACATGGCTAGAATATGAAGCATCAACCGAAAAAGCTTTTTGCAAAACCTGCAATGAGGCAGATGCTGAGAATCTATTACAATTTTCTTCAATAAAAGGAGATGCATTTACTTTCATATTGTTTTCTAACTGGAAAAAAGGTTTTGGAAAAATGCCATCTTCTTGAAAATACATTTACGCATAAAGAAGGGGTTCTGAAACTAAATTCTATCACTAACCCAATTGAATGAACAGTTACATAGTGACATGAAGAAAGGCCACTTAGCTCTTGAGAATTTTTACTACCGTGCAATTTCTATGCCGACAAAGACTAGCAATTAGAGGGCACAAAGATGTAAACGCAATTTTTTTTTCAATTGTTGGAGCTCCGAAAGAATGACATACCTGAGTTTAAAGATTGGTTAGGGCGTTCGGGATATAAGTGGATGTCCCATGATATTCATAACGAGAGCATTGATCTACTACGAAAGTCTGTGTTGAGAAAGGTATTGGCTTCAATCACGAAGATGGAACATTTTTCTATTATGGTTGGTGAACAAGTGATTGTTTGATTCATGTGAACAAGTGTCTTTTCGTATTCATACTGTCGATGATTCCTTAATCATCAATGAAGACTTTACTGGCTTATACAAGACCCCAACACTAAATCTGTTTAATATTTTAAAAGATGTTTTTGCTCGTCTTGATTTGTCACTGGATAACTGAAGAGGACAGTGCTATGATGGTGCCTCAAATATGAGAGGTAAGTTCAAAGCACTAAAAAAGTTAGTTTTGGATATACAACCAAGAGCATGTTATGTGCAACGCACTGCTCACAGTTTGGGCTTGGCAGTTTAAACAGTCTCCGCCATCTTACGTCCATGAGGGATATTATGGCTTTAGCCACAGACTTAATAAACACCGTAAGGGAATCCAACAAAATGATAGGACATTTCAGAAGCATACGCTGTGAGAGCGCCAACGACCAAGGTGGTCTACGACCCCTTTGCCTGACTTAATGGACTATGCGAGCTTCTAGTATCTTGAGAATATTGAAAAACTTTGAAGAACTTCTAGAATTTTTTTTTAAACATTTTCTGCAGAGGATGAAACAGAGGCAGGTTACAAATGTGCAGGCTACCTGAGTCAATGTTACAATTCAAGACTGACTTCTTTTTATGTCTTTATCGCCAGGCAATGAACCCACTAGAGGATGTCAATGAAAAAACTCAGTGCCCTTATCTAAGAGATGCTGATTTGGAAAAAAAAAAACATATGTGGGCTCGATTTGTATATTGAATGGACGGCGTCGTAGTTCTGAACACTTTTGGGAATTGTGTCTAAAAGAAAAACCTTCACAAGTTGATGATCCTTCGCTTCCTCATAATCTAAGTAGACGAAAGAAGTACAAAAACAACGAAGCCAGCTCACGGCACACTTTCAAAACCCCAAAGGTATACTACAAAGCTATTTACATTGAAGTTTGTGAAACAGTGCAATCTTGCATTACTGAGCGGTGTGCTTCAACTGGACTCACAAAGGTCATTGTAGTTGAACACGAGTGCTTGCTTTTAGTGAACAGAGGTGAAACAAATTTGGAAAAATCAACTACATTTCTCAAAAATGACCTAGACATTGAGAGACAGCGCTTACACTTTAATATGTTAGCCAATATCGCTAATAAAAAGCAAGTGAAACTTCCTGGCAGATTAAAACTGTGTGCCCGACCGAGACTCGAACTCGGGACCTCCGAGTGAGAATCTCATTCTGAAAAAACAACTGGTCATAAAAACATGCATGATGTAAGAAAGTACATTACACAAGAGCCTGCAGTTGGAGAAATGTTACGTGAAGTAGTGAAGTGCATTAAGCTTCTCCAAGTAGTTCCAATCATGACAGCAACAGCAGAACAGTCATTTAGCACCCTTAGATGGGACAGAAGCGACAACAACTTGGCTGTTCTTCATGCCCACCGAGATGTTATGGACGAATTGGATATCCGACCAGTCATCAACGACTCCATATTCAGTAATCCAGTCAGATGGTCGACTTTGCACCTTTCTAAAGACACTCTAGCCCTAATAATGGCATTTAGAGCAATCTTGAAAAATCTTTATAAATTAAAGAATTAAAATACATGCATAACAAAGTTTCAGTTTCGAAATATTAGTACTAGTTTAGTACTATATTACTGTTTTATTTATTTTTTAATACTTAAATATTTTTAGGGTGTAAGAACCAATTAAAACCCGCTATTTACATACTTTTTGACTGAAAGTATTAGGCATACTGTATTAACTTAATTAACTGTATTAAAGCATTAACTTTGAGATATTGTTTTTATTTAATGAACCCTGAGCCTTATTCAAAGTAAGCTTAAATTAGCTATTTCAGTTATTAATCAAAGTGCTGTTACTGTGTGACAGCAATATTTTATGTTTTATTCTTTTAAGGATAGTTCAGGATTTAAATAAATATAATTTCAGTCTTTTCAGCGCGATGTATTCACTGCTCTGTAATAGTCTATATATAAGACTGATTACTACTGCAAATTAAATTATCTTTTTACAAAAATACTGTGCATGTATGTTTTGTTACTTTTTTCGAAGACAAAAAAAATGTGTCAAGCTTGTCGAGTTATCGAGAGTCCAGTTTTCGGGGCTGTAATGTTGGTAATCTGAATCTAAAATGCTTTAAAAAAGTTAAAACTCACTATTTTCCCATCTAAAATTTCCAATTTCCCAGGGTAAGACCCCCTCCCCCAATACGTTTTATAAGTCGGCGCCCCTGGCTATATACCTGATCAAATGCAGCACAATACCACAGCTGTGAATGTGCTTCTAAGACATTTTGTCAACAATGTAAAACTGCAGCTTGCAGACGGGCAGTTTATTTTATTTTTTAAAATTATACTTCAGTGATGGTGCTGTGACACACACATCCTCACAGACCCAATTTACAATCAAGAAAATTTTGGGATTGAAGCAGGATGACCATTTTTGCTTCAAGCCATGGGAAAAGTCCCTGTAATGATGTTGGTGAAATATAAAATGCCTAGTCAGAAGAGCTATTATCATCATCCAATAATGAGAGTAAAACTCAAAAGATTGTATTTAGTTTGAGAGATCCGCCAGCAAAAGACTTCAAGAATAGTGTTAAGTTCTTATGTATTGTTATAGATACTAAACTGACTTGGGAGCCACATGTTAAATACATTAGTGCAAGGCTGTCTAGAGTGGTGTATTTGTTAAAAAATTTAATAAATCATGTACCTGCGGCCTACGTAAGATCAGCCTACTTTGCTTTTTTTCAAAGTATTATATCTTATGGGCTTTTAATATGGGGCAATAGCTCACACCTTCAGGACATTTTGGTACTTCAGAAGAAAGTAATTCGAATTATCACAAACAGTGATAAACTGGCCCACTGCAAACCACTGTTTATCAACTTAAAAATATTAACTGTGATAAACATGTATATTTACACTGCCCTACTGCATATAAAGAGCAACTTATCAGAAATGGCTCTGAGCACTATGGGACTTAACGTCTATGGTCATCAGTCCCCTAGAACTTAGAACTACTTAAACCTAACTAATCTAAGGACAGCACACAACACACAGTCATCACGAGGCAGAGAAAATCCCTGACCCCGCCGGGAATCGAACCCGGGCGTGGGAAGCGAGAACGCTACCGCACGACCACGAGCTGCAGACACTTATCAGAATACCAGCGTAGAAGAGATGTACACTCTCATGGAACCAGAAATAGTAGCAATCTTGACATACCTTACTACAGATTATCCAAGTCATTGAACAGCTACAAAGTGGTGGGTATGAAGATGTTTAATAATTTGCCACTAGAGTGGGTAGAAGCTCCATTTGATTTATTTAAAGACAAATTGTTCAGTTGGTTAGCTGCAAATCCATACTACTCACTTCAGGAATTTTACGACTGTAAAATATCATAGTGGTACCGATTTGGAGAGTGCAGCATAATTTCTTTAACTGAATCAGTTATGATGCAATGCTTTCATATTATTTCATTTTAAATGTTGTATTTTATGTAAAACCTATGTCACATATTGATCTTTAACCCATGTATATATGATGTATAACTTGTATATATGCAACTTTACTTTGTCAATTGCTGTAATAGCTAACCGACAATAAAATTTCATTCATTCATCTATCTTCACACCTGAAGATCTGTAAACATTGGTATTCCACAAACTACTGACTACTAATAGGTTCTTTGTCTCTTAAAAGGCATTCAATCTTATGAAGATTTCTTGCAACAGAGGCACAGTACAGTAAGCAACACAAGTACAGTACAGAAAGTAGTTCCAGATTACTGCTACTAAACACTATTCTAATGAAGACTTTGCACAGATGTAAATGGAAGAACTGTTGCTATGCTTCATCAGAACAGCTGCAGGTTGAGCAGTATGTGGCTTTCAAATACATTGAAGACTGGCACATATGACACTTCCAGCTTTCACACGAATTGGAAGATTATGTGAGTCAGCAGGAAAGACGCAGTTGACCTCAATTCTTTTTGTGACTTAGTGCCAAAGATCGTGTTTGGGTCTCTTCCTCCAACATTATATGCTAGGTGGATGTTCAGTTATTACCAAGGCACAGGGCACAGTTGTATGAACTCAACAACAAATGCTATGAAAAGATCTTATTCCTTACCTTGAAGTGCATTACATTTTTTGATCAGGATGTAAAGGAAAACAATGGGATATCCAAGGTGGAAGAGTATTTAAAATACAATTTCTTTATATTTGAATTTGTTAAATGAAACTGTTCTTTGCAGTATTTTGCTGTCTATATATACTGCTATACGCGTAAAAATATTATTATATGTTTATTATTACTGCTTGCATCTTATACTTCACTGATTTTTGTTTGTAACTTGCAACAACAAAATAAGGATATATCACCACATTTGGGCACCCAACCTGCCTCTTAATTCTTTACACCGAAAAGAAAGCAATGCAATACTGCATAAGCATCAATCTCTTATTTGTTTACAATTCTAAGTTACAGGTTAACCACATATTTCAGGAATAGTTTTTCAAGGAGTACACATTGTTTACGATTACCAATTCCCAGCAGTGTTGGATGTAGATGGTATGTGTAAATTATTTGCCAATGAGTAAAGTGAGTTGGGTGTTGTTCTTTGCACCGAAGATTGCTGTCATCAGATATGTAAATATTTCAGTATAAAATCAAGTGGAGATTCGATTGTCTTGTTTCGTTGTTTGTGACAACATTCCCAAAACAGAGATGCAGAACAATAACAATATTTACTGAGCTATTATATTATTATGGAGTGTATGCTGTGGTCACAGAATGTTCTGTAGATTACCCTGAGGCCACATCAGGATGCAAGGTAAAGGCTTATCATGCATTGTGTGGTGTCATGAGAATAACTGATGCTTGTAATTGATATTGTTTAACACACATTATCCTTAAGCAAATCATTATGTTCACCATTTGAATGATTGAAGTCAAAACAGATTGATGGTACTGGCAAGTTCAATATTTTCACAATTCTTGAGCTGTACAAAATCGCAAATATCTACATATGCATAGTAGCCTAATTTAAACAAACATGTAAAACAGAGTACTTTTTTTGTAGTGAAGGTGTCAGAAATGACTGACTGCAAGAATACAATTTACATTAGTAACAAACCATATCAACAAAGAGAAAGAGGAACATACCTGTTGCCACTGCAGGATATTTGACAGAAATAAGAAATCATTACTCTCAATTATAACTGTTTCTTAGAAGACCAGTGGTCAGTGAAAATTTATTTCAATCTTTCCATATCACCACAGTAGATAATGAGAGCAGCCAAGAATATGAGCATGAACGTTATCTTGGACTACAGAAAAAGAGGACCATTATATTTTAGAAAGTGCTGGTGAAAACACTTGTGACAGGAACACAGTTCTGCTTCCAGGTCATGGCAGTGTAATGATAAAACCACTATTTATAGAAAACAGCTTTCTTCGCAGTACTGTATCACTCGACACACGAAGTCCAAGTACAATTATCTCCTTACTCTTAAAATACATTAGCTCTATATAAACATTATATTGGCGGATATCAAAAAAGTAAACAGATAATACAATTAGGTTTTGATAGTTGGTGAACATTCATATTCCAAAGGCTTTATCATAGCCTCACAAAAACTGACAAACTCGCCGATGAACGAGGACGGGGGGGGGGGGGGGGGTGGTGCACAACTACACACTCAGTTCAGAAATGGCGAAGGAGGGTGGGGGAGGGTGTTCACTACCAGTCTACCACACACTGGTGCAGTAGAGGGACGGGAGCTGGAAAAGACAACAATATAGCACCTTACCAATGAGTCCCGCTCTTCTTCCGCTTGGCGTCGCTTTTTCTTTTCCATGTCAACAATTCGGCGTGCCATGCTTAAATTCATCTCTAGGTTCTCCTTCACTGCGTTCAGCTTTTCCAATTCTAAGCGAAGACGTTTGCATTCTTGTTCCGATGCCAGCCATCGTTTCCGACATTCTTCTTGGTTTAACACAAATTTGATGAACTCTGAAACAAAATGACACTTCGTTCAACTCTAGAAGAAAAGACATCATACACTACCCTTAAGCGTACACTGCATGAAAACTACCTGGCTCACAGCCTCCTCCTGTTATCACATTAGTGCACCTTATTAAATCATCATATTGAGCAACAAGTGACGCAGCCATACCGCTTTCTAATCCACAAACAACCATCTAACGACGCAACAATTTTAAATTTCAACCGCCATCAGAGAGAATGTTACAAAGCAAGGGGTATAGCTGCGCTGGCCGATCAGGTAGATGGATCGATACGTAAGTTAGTTCAAAGTCCATGGAGCTTTCGTACGAAAAACCGTAGTTACATGGAACGAGTTCTTTACATTACGTAACAAATTAATTTGCAAATATGCCTACATGTTGACCATTTACAAACGTATTTTTTCGTTGTACAGATGTAAGTTAGTACTCCTATTAACAGAAACACTTTTACGAAACAGAAAGGGTTCTCAAGGAGAAACTTTGCACCTTGTTTGTAAATTCTACTTTGGTGTCTGTCAGACATTTTATATGACTATGTAACTTCTCAAAACTTTTGAATGTAGCACTATGCACACATGTTTTCAAGACAACCTTAATGTAAAGTAATGAACTCATTTTTTTCTGTTATTGTAGTTACGTAGATTATTGTTCCTTTTGGACTGCAGTGGATTATTTACCACAAACTTCTTAAGGGCATAAATATTCTGTGAAGCAGCAGTCAGAATGGCCAACACCTTAAACAGATGTCTAAAAAATTATGAGTTACCTGAGAACATAAGTCCAAAAGACAATAATAAATGAAAATAACTAGAATGCCTCAACTTACTGATTTTCCTCTCCCCAAGATTTTCAGTGGTTCTGTGTACAAATGTGGCTGAAGTAAGTTGTTTTAGGAGTTCCAAAATGTTGTCTTTCAGATTAAATTCTCATCAGTGTGGACACCTAGAACTTTTGAAGTTCCCACCCTATTTACTTCCTCCCCATGTGTTACAAACATCATTGGTGTGGTACCCTCACATGTGCAGAATTGAATATGTTGTGTCTTTTTAAAACTGTAGTTGAAACCATTTGCAGAAAACCAGTCAATGATATTTTTAATAACTTGCTTTACTATTTCTTCTGCTTCTGTGTGTACGTTTGGATTGATTACAATATTAGTGCCATCTGCAAAAAGAACTAATTCTGCTTGTTGTATATTAGATGGTAAAGGATTACATATAATCAGTATTATGCCTCTGGACTGTATTATTTGAATTACTAAGTACAATTTTATACATTCTTTTGTCTATATATGACTTTATGCGTTGGTTGGCTATATAATCAATCCCACAAAAATATCTAATTAAACGTCTTAAACACGTCACAGAAGATACCAAACTGTGATTTCCTGGGGATATTATTTTTGGTAAAGTGTGATACTATTCTAGAACACATCACCTTCTAAAAAATTTGGAAAATGATGCCAGTGGTGGAACAAGTCGGTAGCTATTGACATCTCTCTAATATGTCTTACATTTCTCTCTCTAACAATGGCATATTCAGATGCAGACTAGTCTGAAAACGTTTATTTCATATGCAACTTGAAACTCCATACCTACCTGCAGTGGATATCTGATTATGGATGAACTCTGAAACATGTCAAATGAGCAACAGACTCATTCCTTACCTGATGTTTGACTTTTACCATTGTGACCCACTCAGCCTGAAGGCAGAGCTATTGACTGTTTTAATTCTAAATTTGATGTCGGATAACAAACACAAAAAGAAATATTTTTTCATGTGATATAATTACATATTAACAATTTTCGGTTTTTTCCTTTAGCTGTACTTTGAAACTTTACTTCTTGCCAAATTTCACTGTTGTAGATCAACAGGAGTACTCTTTAGGCTTCGATGAGTGAATTTGTGAGACTCAAAACATGTGACATAATTCTTCAATTAAAACAATACCAGTCATGAAAGCATACATTGTATGATGTGACATAATTGGCCATATCTCTTTATTCCATTGACTTAAAAGGTAACGTTTATTATACCGCCAAGGGACCATAGACTTTACGGTATGACATATGTGAAACTGTTCCTGAGGAAAAGAGGTCTTAATAGATAGATGAACACACGGAGAGTCAGATAAGAAACGATAAAAAAAATTTCTTGTGGTATATTTTCAAATTAATGGATTCGATTTTTTTCCTTTGGTTGTACTGTTACACCTTCGTTTTTGCTAAATTTCATCATTCTAGGCCGACAGAAAGTATCCCAAACGTTCTGATGGGTGACTTTGGGAGTATTAAAATTGTGACCTAAATGGCCATATCTTTGTATTGCATTGACTTAAAAGCTACAATTTTTAACATTTCCATAGGACCGTAGCCCTCACATAGTATGTGACATAAACTTGATATGTCTACCCCTTACTCAGAAAAAGAGTTTTTATCAGTTGAACAGAGAGACAGACAGAGAGATAGCAAAGTGATCCCAAAATGATTTTCTTTTACCAATTGAGGCACAAAACCCTAAGAAGAATTTCATTTAATCATTTATTCATTTGTTCATTTATTCATTAACTAACATACATTAAGAACTTAATTCGTTCAGTCATTCATTAAGTAATATGCTTTTAAATAATATTTAACTTTGACTTGAAGACAAACATACCCTAATAACAGGAACTTAATTGAGAACAAATTTCTTGACTATTTAAAATCTGTCTTTGCAACTAGCAAAAAATACGAATTTATTTTACTATATTTTGCTTCATTCATTTTAAACAACATCAGTGGTCTGGGACAGAAAATGTTTAAAATTTGGTTCGGTTCTAGATGTTTTTATACTCACAAAAGGCATGATGAAACCTCATCCTGTCATCACATTTGTCAAGAGTGTATTGATAGGAAACATCATGCTTCTGTTAATGTAATTGAACTATTTTGTTTTCATGATTACCAGGGGTGTTATCACATAATATGAAGTGCTCACATCTTTACACAATTGATGTGAGCATAGTGACAACAAAATTAAATGTAACCAAAAACTCTCTTCAAACAGATGTTTTATATTAGAGGTTTATCCAATTCACATACAATATCTGACTTGTACCTTGATAAACTTGTAATACACATAAAGGAAAGAAAGCAACTTGTGTTTTCTAGAAGTAAAATGTATAATGCAGAAAACAGACTACCTCAATTTCAGTCTTATGATATTCTCAAACAATCATCCTTTCCCTTGTCAGTTGTTATAACCAGAGAATTGTGACAGTTGGTGATGAGGGACGACTTGTGGAGCCACTAAGTTGAAACGATCTCATCTTTTAGCAGCGATTCACACTTGCCAAGAAGAAACGAAGCACCAAAATATATCCTTAATTATTTCAAATGGAGACACTCACAACCCATTAATGGCACAGAACAGAACAGATCATCAAAGCCAGTTTTCTCTGGAAGAAAATATGATTAAGCCATATCACCAGAAAAGAAAGGGCAAAACACAGAAAAAAAATTAAGTTTAATTGAACAGAATCTAAGAGTCCTTAGGCTTAAAATCAAAAAACAAGACGTGATACACTGGGAAGAGACTCTTCACTAAAGCACAATGAGACATTTTATCTACATCTACACCTGCATCACTCTTCTGCAGTTCACACTTAATTACCTGTTAGCGAATTCTTTGAACTCCCTTCAGACTATTTCTTTACCACTCCTTCAATAACAGCTTGTGGAGAAGATGAACACCAAAATCTTTCTATATGAGCTCTGATTTCTCTTATTTTACTACGATGATCATTTCTCCTTATGTTGTTGTTGTTGTTGTGGTCATCAGTCCTGAGACTGGTTTGATGCAGCTCTCCATGCTACTCTATCCTGTGCAAGCTTTTTCATCTCCCAGTACCTACTGCAACCTACATCCTTCTGAATCTGCTTAGTGTATTCATCTCTTGGTCTCCCTCTACGATTTTTACCCTCTACGCTGCCCTCCAATACTAAATTGGTGATCCCTTGATGCCTCAGAACATGTCCTACCAACCGATCCCTTCTTCTGGTCAAGTTGTGCCACACACTTCTCTTCTCCCCAATCCTATTCAATACTTCCTCATTAGTTATGTGATCTACCCATCTAATCTTCAGCGTTCTTCTGTAGCACCACATTTCGAAAGCTTCTATTCTCTTCTTGTCCAAACTATTTATCGTCCATGTTTCACTTCCATACATGGCTACACTCCATACAAATACTTTCAGGAATGACTTCCTGAGACTTAAATCAATACTGGATGTTAACAAATTTCTCTTCTTCAGAAACGCTTTCCTTGCCATTGCCAGCCTACATTTTATATCCTCTCTACTTCGACCATCATCAGTTATTTTGCTCCCCAAATAGCAAAACTCCTTTACTACTTTAAGTGCCTCATTTCCTAATCTAATTCCCTCAGCATCACCCGACTTAATTAGACTACATTCCATTATCCTTGTTTTGCTTTTGTTGATGTTCATCTTATATCCTCCTTTCAAGACACTGTCCATTCCATTCAACTGCTCTTGCAAGTCCTTTGCTGTCTCTGACAGAATTACAATGTCATCGGCGAACCTCAAAGTTTTTATTTCTTCTCCATGAATTTTAATACCTACTCCGAATTTTTCTTTTGTTTCCTTTACTGCTTGCTCCATATACAGATTGAACAACATCGGGGAGAGGCTACAACCCTGTCTTACTCCCTTCCCAACCACTGCTTCCCTTTCATGTCCCTCGACTATTATAACTGCCATCTGGTTTCTGTACAAATTGTAAATAGCCTTTCGCTCCCTGTATTTTACCCCTGCCACCTTTAGAATTTGAAAGAGAGTATTCCAGTCAACATTGTCAAAAGCTTTCTCTAAGTCTACAAATGCTAGAAACGTAGGTTTGCCTTTCCTTAATCTTTCTTCTAAGATAAGTCGTAAGGTCAGTATTGCCTCACGTGTTCCAGTGTTTCTACGGAATCCAAACTGATCTTCCCCGAGGTTGGCTTCTACTAGTTTTTCCATTCGTCTGTAAAGAATTCGTGTTAGTATTTTGCAGCTGTGACTTATTAAGCTGATAGTTCGGTAATTTTCACATCTGTCAACACCTGCTTTCTTTCGGATTGGAATTATTATATTCTTCTTGAAGTCTGAGGGTATTTCGCCTGTTTCATACATCTTGCTCACCAGATGGTAGAGTTTTGTCAGGACTGGCTCTCCCACGGCCGTCAGTAGTTCCAATGGAATATTGTCTACTCCGGGGGCCTTGTTTCGACTCAGGTCTTTCAGTGCTCTGTCAAACTCTTCTCGCAGTATCATATCTCCCATTTCATCTTCATCTACATCCTCTTCCCTTTCCATAATATTGTCCTCAAGTACATCGCCCTTGTATAGACCCTCTATATACTCCTTCCACCTTTCTGCTTTCCCTTCTTTGCTTAGAACTGGGTTTCCATCTGAGCTCTTGATATTCATACAAGTTGTTCTCTTATCTCCAAAGGTCTCTTTAATTTTCCTGTAGGCGGTATCTATCTTACCCCTAGTGAGATAGGCCTCTACATCCTTACATTTGTCCTCTAGCCATCCCTGCTTAGCCATTTTGCACTTCCTGTCGATCTCATTTTTGAGACGTTTGTATTCCTTTTTGCCTGTTTCACTTACTGCATTTTTATATTTTCTCCTTTCATCAATTAAATTCAATATTTCTTCTGTTACCCAAGGATTTCTACTAGCCCTCGTCTTTTTACCTACTTGATCCTCTGCTGCCTTCACTACTTCATCCCTCAAAGCTACCCATTCTTCTTCTACTGTATTTCTTTCCCCCATTCCTGTCAATTGCTCCCTTATGCTCTCCCTGAATCTCTGTACAACCTCTGGTTCTTTTAGTTTATCCAGGTCCCATCTCCTTAAATTCCCACCTTTTTGCAGTTTCTTCAGTTTTAATCTACAGGTCATAACCAATAGATTGTGGTCAGAGTCCACATCTGCCCCTGGAAATGTCTTACAATTTAAAACCTGGTTCCTAAATCTCTGTCTTACCATTATATAATCTATCTGATACCTTTTAGTATCTCCAGGGTTCTTCCATGTATACAACCTTCTTTCATGATTCTTAAACCAAGTGTTAGTTATGATTATGTTGTGCTCTGTGCAAAATTCGACCAGGCGGCTTCCTCTTTCATTTCTTAGCCCCAATCCATATTCACCTACTATGTTTCCTTCTCTCCCTTTTCCTACACTCGAATTCCAGTCACCCATGACTATTAAATTTTCGTCTCCCTTCACAATCTGAATAATTTCTTTTATTTCATCATACATTTCTTCAATTTCTTCGTCATCTGCAGAGCTAGTTGGCATATAAACTTGTACTACTGTAGTAGGCATGGGCTTCGTATCTATCTTGGCCACAATAATGCGTTCACTATGCTGTTTGTAGTAGCTTACCCGCATTCCTATTTTCCTATTCATTATTAAACCTACTCCTGCATTACCCCTATTTGATTTTGTGTTTATAACCCTGTAGTCACCTGACCAGAAGTCTTGTTCCTCCTCCCACCGAACTTCACTAATTCCCACTATATCTAACTTCAACCTATCCATTTCCCTTTTTAAATTTTCTAACCTACCTGCCCGATTAAGGGATCTAACATTCCACGCTCCGATCCGTAGAACGCCAGTTTTCTTTCTCTTGATAACGACATCCTCTTGAGTAGTCCCCGCCCGGAGATCCGAATGGGGGACTATTTTACCTCCGGAATATTTTACCCAAGAGGACGCCATCATCATGTAATCATACAGTAAAGCTGCATGCCCTCGGGAAAAATTATGGCTGTAGTTTCCCCTTGCTTTCAGCCGTTCGCAGTACCAGCACAGCAAGGCCGTTTTGGTTATTGTTACAAGGCCAGATCAGTCAATCATCCAGACTGTTGCCCTTGCAACTACTGAAAAGGCTGCTGCCCCTCTTCAGGAACCACACGTTTGTTTGGCCTATCAACAGATACCCCTCCGTTGTGGTTGCACCTACGGTACGGCTATCTGTATCGCTGAGGCACGCAAGCCTCCCCACCAACGGCAAGGTCCATGGTTCATGGGGGGGTCTCCTTATGTAGGCGACAATAAAATATTTTCACATTCAGGGGAGAAATCTAGTGATTGAAATTTCGTGAAAAGATCTCGCCACAACACAAAATGCCTGTGTTTTAACGATTGCCACCCCAACTCGCTTATCATACCCATGATTCTTTCTCCCTTGTTTCACAGTAATTCAAAACGAGTTTCCCTTCTGTGGATTTTTTCTATGTTGTCCATCAGCCCTATATGGTAAGGATCCCTTATTAGATAGAAATACTCTAGCAAGGGTGAATAAGCATAGTGTAGACAGCCACTTTAGTAGACCTGTTGTACCTTCTAAGTAAGTAAATACTTTTTCCTACTATCTCGATATAATATGCCCAGTAAACAAGATTATACCAAAATTATCAATGGACAGCAAAAGGTATTTCGATCTCCAGAAAAAAGATAAAAATGGTGCACTGGATGTATAGGACTAGAAATGACGCAAACTTTTGAGTATATTACTGAAATTAAAAAAAAAAAGTGCCAAATTCTGCAGGCACCCAGACAACTAGATGTAAAACCTTACATAAGTACTGCCAACAACAAATGCAAGGTTTGCTGGAAAATTATCAACAGGACTCATACACCATCAGACTCACAGGAACATAGTAAAAGCAGTTAACATTCAGCAAATATAAGAAATCTATAACTGGACAGAACAATGTTGTAAATCCCTTACTGATCATGTTTCCACAGTAGACAGAAGTGTAAGAGAAAAAAAAACAAATAGTAAATGCAATAACAAATGAAAAACATCCATTAGTCACCACAACAAATCTATGGCAGTGTTGACACTGATAGAAGAAGGAACATTACAGGTAATAGAAAGCCTGAAAGAAACAAACTCATATGGAACTGGTGGAATAGCTTGTATATAAAACAAAATTCTGCATGCAGAAATTCAAGAGACCTCATATAACAACTAAACAACACAACATTCTTGGAAGAAATTTTTCCAAACTGCTTGAAGATAATGTTGATAAAACCCATAACATGAAAAGAGAAATGAATACAAACCAGAAAATTGTACTCATAGCTCCACTACCAGTCACGTCAAAAATATTTGAATGAGTTTAAATAATGTAACTTACAGCAGTTGAAGATAAAACATTAATGAGTAAGAACCAGTTTCGCTTCCAGAAATGTACCATAATGCAGTCACAGATCTCACTGAGAATGTCATGACCAACTTCGAGCGTACAAATAAATGTGTAGGAATATTTATGGGTCTAACAGAGGCATTTGACTGTGGAGATCACAAAATACTATTAGATATATTAGGACTGTGAGCTACAAAAGGAAATGCAGGAGTTTGAATTCTATCATACACGAGAAAAATGGAGCCAGCATAAAGAAAATACAAAAACGCCACAGGAGAAAATAAGATCTGAAAGGAGAATTTTACACTTCTCTTTCCAACAGGAATCCAGTATGGCTCATTGCTTTTCATTTTACACACAAATCACATCTCAGATTTTGTTAACAGTGGGAATATAGTTATTTACGCAGATGACACAAGGGTAAAGACACAGTATATCTAAAAATAAAAATCAAGTTCGAGTTAAATACCAGTAATGTTGACTGAAGATTTACTGAATTAAACGTACATCATATTGTAACTAAAATAGTTTGTCTAAATTTCAAACTGTCACAATAAAGATACCATCATTTACATAGGTGAGTTGGAACAGAAAACTTAAAATTCACAAAATTCCTTGGAACAATATGACATTTTGGAAAGAAAAGGTCCTGAGTAACTGCAATAAGTTTAATATTCTTTATAGCAACTGTTTCAGCTTTATTAACATTCTTCAGTAACACATAGTTTGATTTGATGTCCATATTGCATCTATAGTAAACTGTTTTTGTCTAATTCATAGAGATTATGTGATATGTAGTAATTATAAGTGTGTGGAAAACATTTTGACACTACTCTGATAGTTTGCTTACTACAAAATACGATTTGACATTTATTTGACAGGTCATTTACTTTGATTCTTGCAATCATTATTGTACATAATCATAATGTGCTAAACTCCAATTATTAAATAATATTTACTTATCAGTAACATCATATCAGCTGCTCCATAAATGTATTTTGTCTACAGATCCAGGTCCAATAAAAAAGTAAATGTTAATGTTGGTGGTGGGGCAGTGGGGTCATCTACTAATGTTGGAGGTTAACACATTCTCACTGGGCTCACACATGTTGTAGCTGTGGATTCCATGAATTTGCATCTTCTTAATCGTTATTTTATTATCTGCTTTGCTTCATGACACATTGTAAAGGTTCCATAACGACTTGAATATTTTTCCTATTTCTTCCACAAATAATGTCCCATACCTGATAGTGAAATTGTTGTAGGTTTTACATACATGGGTAAAGAAAGAACTTGGCTTGTGTGTAAGTAAGAACATAAATTAATCAAACAATTTTCAGTACATGAAATATTTTAGTCAGAACCTGTCAGTTCTGTTGAAGGATAAAATATAATTGTATTTCATTTTGTTTGGTACTTTGAGAAAAAGACAAAATTTAACATAAAAGGTATTACATACATCCTTCTAAATATTGGTTACCTTGTGTGAGTGAACATATTTCCTCTATGAAATAAATGTTGATGTTCTGAAAGGTTTGGGTGACTCCTTTCTTATTGTTTCATCCTTCAGCTGTGTGCCATGCAAGATATGTGAAGAACATCCATTATGAATATTGCTTTTGTATAGTTAAATTCTGATACTACATTCAGCCCTTTTCTATCACAAACGGTGTCTCATAACCTCACTGTCTTGGATGGGCATAAACAGATAAGTGGATTCTTCTATTGAGCACCAGACCAACCACCTGATATAACTGAAAACACTCTAGAAAATCTCATTTCATTAGTACATAGGTTCCTCAGTCATATTGTAATCATCAAAGGAAATTTTATCCACCCAACAGTTAATTGTACAATTACAGTTTTGTTGGTGGTGGGCATGACAAGACCTCCTGTGAAACATTATTGAATACCTTCTCTGAAAACAGGCTAGAACAGATAGATCAGAATCCCTTTCACAATGCAAATACATTGGATGTAATGACAGCAAAGACATCTGACCTCTTTGAGAATGCCCACGTTGACTACAAGGCCACTGTAGCAATAATGATTACCAAAGCACATAGAGTACCAAAACAAGTAGACACCTTTATATGTTCTTTAAACTACATGAAAAAGGCTTAGTGTCATATTTCAGTAAGGGACTTGAAACTTTAGACCAGACTGGAGTGTGCAGAGAACTATAATCCAAGTTTAAAAGAATAGTTGAGCATGCACTGAACAGATAAGTAAGTACCTACTACAACAGTTCATAATGGGAGCTTCATGATATATAATCACTGTAATGGAACTTTTAAAGAAACAGAACTACTGCATACTAGTTACAAACAAAGTATAGTGATGGTAGACAATGAAAATCTCATAACTTCATTTTGTGAAATTGTACAAGAGAAGCAAAAAGGTGACATAAAAAGTAATATAACGTGATACAGTTAGTCTTGCTGTATACGTATCTATATAGTAGAATTCTAGTTATTGACAGACTGGAGAAATCCATGCACTTTCAAATCTCTCTTTCATAATGGAGTTGCAGGTTACTGGAATTACGAGGTTTTCACAGACAGATGGATTTGTGAGGTTTCCATAGAGGGATGTGGAATGAAACGTATTTGGCTGTCAAGGGAGTAATGCATGAAGCCTTTAATGACTACCATGGCAGAATATTGTAAACAGATCTTTCACACAACCCAAAGAAATTATAGTCATATGTAAAGGCTGTCAGTGGCACTGAAGTTAGTGCCTAGTCACTCATAGAAAAGACAGAAACTGAAACTGAGTGTGGCAAAACAAACTCAGAAATACTTAACTCAGTTTCTAAATGTACCTTCACAAAGGAAAACCCAAGACCACTGCCCCAATTTAACTCCTGTACTGCTGCAAAGAAAAGTGGACTACAGATTTGTGTCTGTATTGTTGAGAAATAGCTGAAATCGTTAAAAGTGAACAAAACTACAGGGCCTGATTGAATCACTATCAGATTATGTTTTGTGGCTAAGTTAGTCCCTCTTTTAACCATAAATTCTGGTGAGCCTTCGAACAAATACTGTTCTCAGTAGCTGGAAGAAAGCACATCCATTTGTTGTAGGATCTTAGAACATATTCTGAGCTCAGATGTAATGAGGTATTTTGAACAGAATGACCTTTATACCAATCAACATGGATTCATGAAATATCGAGCTTGTGAAATCCATCTTGAGTAATTCTCCCATGACGTCCAGAAAGCCATGGATCAAGGCATCCAGACAGATGCAGTGTTTCTTGACTTCAGAAAGGTATTTCACTCATTATCACACATGAATTAATATCGAAAGTGAAATCATACAAGGTATCAATCGAGATCTGTGACACAACATATTATCTTGGATGATGAGCCATCCGTAGGTGTAGCAGTAACTACAGGTGAGCTCCCAGAAAGTGATTTCGGATCCTTGATGTTCACTTTGTATGTTAATAACCTTGCAAACAATGTTAATAGAAATATCAGACTTTTAACAGATGATACATCTATACATATGAATTACTGACTGAAAACACTGTGTAAATATTCAGTCAGATCTTGATAAAATTTCAAAGTAGTGCAAAGATCGGAAACTTGCTTTAAATGTTCAGAAATATAAAATCGTGCACTGCATAAAACGAAAAATCTTACTACCCTATGACTGCATATGAATTAGTCTCAGTTTCAGTTGGTCAGCTCAAAAAAATATCAGGGTGTGACAATTCTTAGGGATATGAATGATCTCACAAGCTCTGTCATAGGTAAAGCGGGTGCCAGGCTGGAGTTCATTGATAGAATACTAGGCGAATGTAATCAGTCTACAAATGATACTGCACACAAAAGAGTTGTATGATCTTCCTACTGTAATATGTTGCTCGTGTGTGCTGGACCTTTGAGAAATAAGTTAGTAAAGACAGAAGAGAATCGTATCAGTAACAGGAGATACTGAATTTAACTGATGAGAGGACAAAATACAAGAAGGCAACAAATAAAGTAGACAAAAGGAATTAATAAAAATGTTGTTTACAGAAAGCTAGCAGGAATGGTTAGAGGACAAAAGTAAGACTGTAGGAGCATGTATAAGTAAGGGAAAGATAAATATCGCCTATTGGAAAATTAAAGAAGCCTTTGGAGAAAAGTGAAGCAAATATATGGATTCAAAGAACTGAGATGGGAAACCAGTACTAAGCAAAGAAGGGGAAGTTGAAAGGGGCGGGGGAATTATATAGGGGCATGAAAATGAAGGCAGTATTATAGAGAGGGAAAAGAGGTAGATGAAGATGAGATGAGAGATATGATACTGCAAGAAGAATTTGACAGAGCACTGAAAGACCTAAACTGAATCAAGTCTCCTTGAGTGGATGGAATTCCCTCAGAACTGCTGATGTCCTTGGGAGAGCCAGCTGTGACGAAACTATTCCACCTGATTTGCAGTAATGATGAGATGGGGGAAATACTCTAAGATTTCCAAAATAATGTAATAATTGCAACTGCAAATAGAGGAGGGGCTGACTGATGAGAATATTAAGGAACAAGCAGTTTAATAAGTCAAGGGTGCAAAATACTAACAGCACCTATTTGAGAAGAATGGAAGCACGTCTTGGGGAGGATCAGTGTGGGTTCTGGAGAAATGATGCAATATTGACCCTCCAACTCATATTAGAAGACAGCTTAAACAATGGCAAACCTACGTTTAGAACTGTTGTGGACTTAGAGAGAGCTTTTGACAGTATTGCCTGGAATCCAGTATTTGAAATTCTGAAGAAAGCATGGTTAAAATACAGAGAGCTGGCTGGTATTTCCAGCAGGCAAACACGACTGGAATAGTTAGCATGGGTGGCATAGTTAGTGTGGCTGCTAGCACAGTTGACATGGCTGGCTGGCTTGCATTTCTGGCTTGGCTGCAGTGACTGGTATTGGTGGCACGGCTCATATGACTGGCATAGTCGCTATAGCAGGCAACACTAGAAGGCATGGCTAACACATATGGCTGTCTGCCATGTCTGACATTTCTGATATGGCTGGCATAACTGGTATGGCCAACATGGTCGGCTGGCATGGTTTGCTGACTGGCATAGCTGCCATGGTAGGATGGCATGGCTAGCTGGCATGGCTAGCTGGCATGGATGTATTGCCTGGCGTGACTGACTGGCTGGCTGGCATGACTGGCATTGCTGGCATTACTGGCTGTTGTGGCTGACTTATATGGTTGACATGCCTGTCTGGCAGACTGGCATGGCTGACCAGTATGCCTGGCAGGCATGTCTGCCTTCGTGGAATGGCTGGCATGACTGGAATTGTTGACAGGGATGGCTGGCTGGCATTTGGTATGAAGAGACTTCAGTCTCCATGATACAGCTTATGTGTGTGGAGTTGGTAACAATAAGGTAGAATCACTGAGGACAACACTGCTCACTTTTAGCATTGGGATCGAAAAGTTTACAGAGTATATGGAGGTACTGGCACATGTGCAATTCTCAGTACTTGTTTTCTGAAGAAGAAGGAAAAAAAAACACCATGCAGTAATTGATCTTTTGTGGCATATGATCAAAGTGATGTAACTCTGTTTCTGTCAGGGAGAAAGCTGCTAATGAAACAATATCACAAGGTGCACGTGTAATCAGTGTAGCACTGGCTAACTATATACATGTACACTGTGGGATGTATCATCAGGTATAGGAAAATTGATCTGGGTTAGCGTTGGTTCAGACTTATTGAGATATTTGTTTTGCATGGTAGAACCACTGGCATGCACAAAGACTTAAATAAGTTGTATTGTACGGTGCATAGGAGCACAGTAGACATTATGGATATAGATGGAGGATTTGATTTGAAACTTCATATGGTTCCTTCTAAGGTCATCAGTCCCCTAGGACTCAGAACTACTTAAACCTAACTAACCTAAGGACATCACGCACATCCATGCATGGAGGATTTGTGGTGCCTGACAATTTTGGTATAGACAAGGTGAGTCTTACAAATGGCCTAGTGGTTGCCAATTTGAATGTCAACCATATCATTACCATTTCTGCTGTAAATGATAAAATCAAACAGTTGCAAGGAAAAAATTGGGAAGACATGGAAGCTTTATTGATTAGATTCACAGATTTGATTAAGCCAGCAGGTCTGTTACCAGTGACTCCAGTCACACAGCATATAATACCAATCGGCCGCGCGGTATTAGGCGCTACAGTCTGGAACTGCGTGACCACTCCTGTCGCAGGTTCGGATCCTGCTTTGGTCATGGATGTATGTGATGTCCTTAGGTTAGTTAAAGTAGTTGTGAGTTCTAGGGGACTGATGACCTTAGAAGTTAAGTCCCAAAGTGCTTGGAGCCATTTTTTTTAAAAAAAAAGCATAGGATACCAACAGGAAGCAATGCTCTGGTGTATAAGGAACAATATGAAGTCTCAAATCAATTACAATAGCTAATGAAGGAATTCATTGAGCAGCAAAAGAAATTTTATGGTGCCAGAGACCTCTCCAAGTCCCAAACATCTGTGATGCAGGCTGAAGCAGAGAATGAAAACTTGAACCAAGACTGGGATTCAAAGCAGGTCTTCTTCTCACTAGGCAGGCGTGCTAATCACTATGCCTCCCTGGCAAAATGGTTTTGCACAACTGGAAGGAATACTTTAGCATGCCTCCTTCCTCAGTATAAATTGCCCTTCATGCCTGAGCCCACTTGGTATCACTCCTAAACTCAAACAGTATTACACAGGCTCTCCAACTGTATTGGGATAGCACCTCAGCATTGAACGAGACAGAGGATTCTGCCTGAGAGCCAGGCATAGATGCTTCATTCAAATGAAACTCTGTGGTTCCATAGACCTTTCCAAGTCTCAGACATCTACGATGTATATATACAGACTAAAGTGACAAATGAAAATTTGTATGATGGCTGGGATTTGAACCTGGACCGAGGCAGATGTGCTAACCACTGTACCTCCATGGCACAGTGGCTTTGCACAACTGTACCGATTACCCTAGCATCCAGATTCCTATTCACAGCTCAGCCCATTTGGTGTTCCCCCAAAACATGAATAGCACTTTAGCATGTGGCTGTGTTTCAGGCACAATCCCCTATTTCATTTGATGCTGAGGTGCTATTCAAATACTGTTGGGTGGCCTTCGTTATGCTGTTTGAGTTTAGAGGGAATACCCAGTGGGCTGAGATGTGAATGGGAATTTGGGCCAAATAGGGACTTGTGCTACAGTAATTCCATCTAATTTTGCAATTGTGCTACACTTTCTGGGGTGGTAATAGTTAGCACATGTTTCTAGTGGGTGGGAGATCTGGATCTGAATCCCAATCTTGGTACAAATGTTCATTTGTCACTTCAGTCAGCATATATACATCATTGAGTATATTGATAGTAGAGTGTAAAAGTTATTATTATGCTCCAAAAATCATCAGATTGTGCCAAAAAAAAAGATTCTGTTGCGATTATCACTTCTTAAATGCAAAAAGTGTCACTGAAGTGTATCTCATTCCGAACTTCGTGGAGACACTCTACAATCAGGGTCAATGTAAGTATTTTTCGACTATGGATTTGAAGAGTGGCTACCATCAGCCTGAAGCAGTTCCATAAAACCGGCCACTTACAATTTTTGCCACACTATAGGGACATTAACAGTATAGTTGAATGCTGTTTGGACTAAAATGTGCAGTGGCTAGCTCTCAGAGACTCTTGATGGAAGGCTTCGCTGTTTGAAACCTCAAAATGCTTGTTCTAAGATGATGACATAATCGCATTTTCAAACAAAGTGTAAGAACATGTGAAACAGTTGCAAGAAATCTTTAAATGACTAAGGGCAGCTTGCTTAACACTCGGTGCCAAAAAGGGCCGTTTCACTCAAACAAAAGTAAACCATCTAGGGCATGTAAATAGACAGGAAGGAGTAAAGACTAAACCACATTTAATTTCAGCAGTTCGTGATTTTGTGCCACCACAAACTACAAAACAGTTACAATCAGTTTTAGCTTCTGCAGTTATTATTGGAAATATCAAAGAAATTTTTCAGGAATTGTTGAGCACTTGAATCAAACCTCAAGTGTCTGTGCCGATTTTTGTAACACGAGCGGGTGCACAGTGCACTCTGTACAAATTTAAAGAATAGTTGTCTTCATGTTACCAAGGTAAACATGAGTGAGCAAAATCGCAGATTAACCTTAGTTTAATTAAACAAAGATAAAATAAACTCATATTATATGAGCTAAATCTCTGTTTAATTAAAAAATAATGAAATAACCTTTGATTTTATCATTCTGATGCTGTGTAAAAGTAATGACACTCTCTAAGCATTGAACAGCACTGTTTCATCAGATTCCAACCAACCATTTATTCGATTACTAATTATCTCATAGACAACTGCCTCCTTGTGAGACTGTGTCGCTAACTCTGAATCTTGGTCGTTCTTTTGCATGGATCGCACATTTTTCCTCAACCAGCATGCAGTTTATTTTACATTACTGCTGCTCAGTTCGACGTATGACAGCATAACTTAGCACTGGATTAGCTGACGCAATAATGAAGGAATAGGTATGGGCCCGCAGTTGTAAAGCAACAATGGAACATTACAATACAATGTTATTTGTGTTTGGCTCACTTTATACAAAGGTGCGTCCGCTCGAGGGTTAAGAAAAGGAGTAAAATTCGAGTGGTCGGTAGAGTGTCAAGTCCAATTGGAGAGGTGCACAGCTTATCCTGCTACGCAAGGAATACGACAGATGGGTGTGTCTCGAACCAAATCGTGGATAATAATGAACGTGAAGTGGTTTATGCATCGAGACCATTGAATAAAGAAGAAAGCAATTATTCAACAACAGAAAAAGATATGCCAGCTGTTATTTATTGTGTTATCTACTTTAGCTGTTATTGTTTAAGGACAAACATTTAAGGCAGTGGCTATTGGGACTGAAAAACCCTCCAGTAGATTAACATGATGGACATTGAAATAAAGCAAGTTCACTTATGAGATAGGGCACAAATCTGGGAATATGCACACTAATGCAGACACATTAAGTAGGAAAACTGAGCTCTGTAAGCACCAGACAAAAGTTTGTGAGAAAGGCGGAAAGCAGAAGCAACAGACACAAGTCGTCAGGCTTCCCGTCCACAGCAACAGTTTTTGATACATTATGATTTGGTGTGCAGAAATACAAAGTGAGCACCATGTGTGGTGGTTCCGGCATTATTTTGAAATGAAGTATTGCAACAGGCTCATAATCACTTGATGGCAGATCATGAAGGACATGAACGACAGATAGATGCATAGCAGGAAAGCTGTTGTGGATAACCAGAAACCAAGATGTGACTAGTACATGACTGATTGTGTGTCATGTGCGCAAAGAGCAGGTTTAAGTCACTGATGTGCTCAATTTCAGAGATTAGCAGAAGCGACGACACCTTCTGAAATGTTTTCTTTAGATATTCTTGGACATTTCAATAGGACAGCAGCTGGTAACACGTATATTCTAAGAGTAATAGATCCTTTTTTCTGGTTCAACGCAATGATGGTAATTCTGGACAGTGAGCAAGCACAGCAGTAAACACATCGCTTACGACTTAGATACTAAAGTTTGTTGTTCCTGATTCTTTAATTGCAGATCAGGATATAAATTTTATGTCAGACCTTCTGAAGAAGTTGTGTCACCTGTTTCTATATGAAAACTTTGTACTATTCCTTTCCATCCACAAGCTAACGAGTGTACTGAATGGGTTCACCAGACAATTTCAAGGGTTTTAAGGTACCCTCCATGAACCATGGACCTTGCCATTGGTAGGGTGGTTTGCATGCTACAGTGATACAGGTAGCTGTATTGTATGTGCAATCACAATAGAGGGGTACCTGTTGACAGGACAGACAAACATGTGGTTCCAGAAGAGGGGCACAAACCTTTCCAGTAGCTGCAGGGACAACAATCTGGATGATTGATTGATCTGGTATTGTAACAAGAACCAAAACAGCCTTCATGTGCTGGTATTGCGAACAGCCAAAAGCAAGGAGAAACTACAGAAGTAATTTTTCCCGAGAGCATGCAGCTCTTCCGTATGGGTAAATGATGATGGCATTCTCTTGGGTAAAATATTCCAGAGGTAAAATAATCCCCTATTCGGATATCCAGAATCAGAGTGTGGAATGTTAGATCCGTTAATTGTGCAGGTAGGTTAGAAAATTTAAAATGTGGAATGGATAGGTTGAGGTTATATATAGTGAAAATTAGTGAAGTTGGGTGGCAGGACATCTGGTTATGAGAATAGAGGCTCATAAAACCAAAATCAAACAGGGGTAATGTAGGAGTGGATTGAATAATGAGTACGAAAATAAGAATGTGGGTAAGCTACTACGAACAACATAATGAACATATTATCGTAATCAGGATAGACACAAAGCCAACAACTACCACAGTAGTACAAGTTTATGTGCCAACTAGCTCCACAGACGATGAAGTGATTGAATAAATGTATAATGAGATAAAAAATATTCAGATGGTTATGGGAGATGAAAATTGAATTGTGATGGGTGACTGGAATTCGACAGTAGGAAAAGGAAGAGAAGGAAAAACTGTAGTTGAATAAGCACTGGGGGCAAGGAATGAAAAAGGAAGCTGCATGCTAGAATTTTGCACAGAGTATAATTTAATCATCGCTAACACTTGGTTTAGAAATCGTGAAAGAAGGCTGTATATGAGGAAAAGACCTGCAGACACTGGTAGAGTTCAGATTGATAATATAATGATAAAACGTAAATATTTTAAATCGAAAGAAATTTCCAGGGGCAGAAGTGACCTCTGACCACAATTTATTGGTTATGAACTGTAGATTAAAACTAAAGATATTGGAAAAAGGTAAGAAATTAATTAAATGGGGCCTGGACGAATTGAAAGAAACAGAAGATGCTGAGAGTTTCAGAGCGAACAGTAGGCACAGAGTGAGTACTACAGGGAAAAGGAATGTGACAGAAGACGAATGGGCAGCTTTGAGGGATGAAGTAATGAAGGCAAACGAGGATAAAATGGATAAAAAGACAAGGCCTATCAGAAATCCTTGGATGACACAGGAGATAGCGAATTTAAATTAAAAAGGGGAGATATAAAAATGCAGCAAATGAAGCAGTTGAAAGGGAATACAAAAGCCTAAAATCAAGATAGAAAAGCCAGCTGTATGAACATTAGGAGCTCAGATAGAAAATTAGTCCTAAGGAAAAAAGGAAAAGCTTGAAGGTGGAAGGAGTATATACAGTGTCTATACAAGAGAGACGAAGACAGTATTACAGAAATCGAAGAGAACATAAATGAAAATGAGATGGTAGATATGATACTGTGAGAAGAATTTAATGGAGCACTGGAAGACCTAAGTCGAAACAAGGCACCAGGAATAGACGACGTTGTGCCAGAACTACTGATAGGTTTAGGAGAGCTAGCCATGAAAAAACCCTTCCATCTGGTGAGTAAAATGTATGAGAAAGGCGAAATATCCTCAGATATCAAGAAGAATGTAATAATTACATATCCAAACAAATCAGATGCTGACAGGTGTGAACACTACTGAACTGTCAGTTTAATAAGTCACAGTTGTAAAATACGAACACGAATTCTTTACAGAAGAATGGAAAAACTGGTGGAAGCTGATCTTTGGGAAGATAGGTTGGATTTCGGAGAAATCCAGTAACACGCAAGATAAAAATGACCATACAACGTATCTTAGAAGATAGGTTAATGAAAGGCAAACCTACGTTTATAGCATTTGTAGACTTTGGGAAAGCTAGATTACTCTCTTTGAAATTTTGTTGTTGTTGTGATCGTCAGTCCAGTGACTGGTTTGATGTGGTTCACCATGCTAATCTATCCTGTGAAAGCTTCTTCATCTCCTAGTGACTACTGCAACCTACATCCCTCTGAATCTGCTTACTGTATCCTAAAATTGTCCCTCACTTGCACAGCTGCTCGTGATGATGCATTGTATCTCTTTTGTAAATTGTCTTGTGCTGTATTTGGTCTATTTCAGTATACATCTTAGAAAAATGCCTCCTCTGGCTCATTAATTGATTCAAGATTACGGATGTTGTTGTATAATAGACTTATAGCTTTAACAATATGTACTGCATTTGCCACACTAGTTTCGATAGGTTTATGCAAAATTCTAAATTTAGATGTTATAAAACCAAATGAACATTCTACCACCATTCTTGCCCGATATAACCGTTAGTTGTATGTCTCTTTACCATCACCTGCAGTCGTTGTGCTTTCTGCTAAAGGCCTTATTAAATATTCCCTTAGTGGAAATGCTGCATCACGTAGAAAAACATACGGACACTTGACACTGGATCCTGGCAAAAATTCTTCTTCAGGTAGTTTTAGTCTTCCCTTTTCTACTGCATGTCGGAAGGGGCATTCATCATACATATTTGGTCACTGTCTTTGCCGTAGGAGCCTACATTCACCATGACAAACCTAGATATAATTTGCGTTGGTAACGGCTAATAATCCAATGGAAAAGAAGGATTTGTAGCACTAATACATGGAACCAGATTTACTGGGTTTTTTAATACAAATGTGTTTCGCATCTATACTTCCAATACAGTTAGGGAATTGCCAACTGTCCCAAAAACATTGTGCTATTTTTTTAAAGTCATCTTCTGTTGGCTCAGGCATATGATTCATTAAGAGTGTTGTCTAGATAGCTTTACAAACCTCTGCAACGATTGTGGAAATAGCCATTTTAGAAATTCTGAATGAAAAAGCGAGTTGGCAGAACAGTATGCCCATGGGTAAGTACATGGAATGATGAAAAATCTTTGTTAATTTCTTATATTTTTCAAATTTGTTTAAAAATGGGGTTGGTTGTAAATTGGACAATATTATTTGTTTCCTTTTTATGTATGTAATGTGATATATCGAACGTTAACAGATAACATAGTTATTTGTATAACCTGTCCCTTTCACAATTGATGACAACAGAATAGTGAGCTAGTCTTTGTTTACACGCTAATGAGCTCGAGATTATAGTCACTATAGATTTCAGAGTGATATCCTGCCATTATGTGCCTTTAACATCTTTTGAAAGAGATTGTCAACAAGCTGTCAGTTGTGATATAGAGCGATTCAGTGGAAAAGCAATTATAAATCATGTAGGTCACATCTGCCTGTGGAGGAAAGTCTGCAGCATCTCATCAGTTATTATGTTGTTAAACAGTTGCATTAATTTCCTACGCTTCTATGTACAAGGATGAATCAGTAGTATGGAGAGTTTGATACTAAATTTGTCTCATGTTCGCTCAGCTCATATAGTGTACAGAAAGTTCCATTTTCACTGAGCGCGAATATACTGTTAGCCATCAATTCTAAACAAACAAGTCAACAATTTGTAGCGTTCCCCACTGAAATGGCAATTGTTAAAGAGACAGGGTAACAATCTTTTAGTACCATTACGCATTAAAGACTTTTTCTTTTTAAATTTTTACTTTAGGTGATGTGGCAAAGAAAAAAATGGAAAAATATAAGGGCCACATTTGAAAAGAATTGAAAAAAATACCTAAGCCTCGTTCTGAAGCTGATGCCGACAGTGAATCGGTATATAGAGGCACATGGCCATATTTTGAGTCCATGCTACTTTTAAAAGATATTTTAGCACAACAAAAAACAGAAGGGAACATTTAGCCAGAACACTCAGCAGCGAGCACATCTTCAGACGTTTTGGACTCTACATGTGCTACTACTCTGGAAGACGAAATGTGTGTGAGGGACACAGAAAATGCCTCTGAAAGTGCTATTGTCAATATCAGTTATGAGACTCAATGACAGCAGTGTTGATAACAACGATGACCTGAACTTCAGGTTCCTGTAGTTGAATAGCCAGAGCAGGCTACGCTGCTGATTTTCCAAGCAGCAGACACTACCCACAATGATAGCATCCCTTCACGCTCGATAAATCTACCGGTTGCAACAAGAAGTAAACATAAGCAAAAAGATACGCTATATTCATTTCTCTAGTTACAGACAGACAAAATTTAAATAATGCATCAAGACCAAAAAGATAACAATGTGGTTCAAGACAATATTGCCATTTATCAAACAGTTGCCATTGTTAAATAAATTACATTTTAAAACACAAATGCAGGAGTTTTTATTAAAGGAGTTGTTGAAGCTACAGGTGTCACAAGTTGATCATTCAGATATTACTAATGTTCGATAAATGTAAAAGATTAAGTACATACAGTTATTTGAATAAAGAAGTAAAAGGATTGATTTATTATTTGTTTGTGTTCTTACCTTAAAGTCACCACAATCGTTCTTCAACTGAAATAGGTCGCTGGAAATTAGTTGAATTGAATGGAAGAACAGGTTTTATAGCATCCACGATATAATCAAAAGTTGTAGGTAACATTCGAGCATACTCCTTGAATAGCAGATGTCGACATTTCAATTCTTCATACAAATGGTGAAATCTCCATGAATATGCCTTTCCAAATATATAATATTAGTTTTACTCTTTTGTTGTAGGCAATATTTCTTCAGTATCTGATACTTGAGATACGAGTTTTCCATTAAAAATGCAGTGTATTGAAAGGGTGAGTGTGCTGACACCAGAATAACGTGTCTGCTTCCACAAGTACTCACGACTGACCTGAAGGCTACTTGCTGGTGGTGCACTCAGACAGCACGCTCGGCACCTGCGCTCTCGAATTAAAGTACTTCAGCATCTTTCTTCATGCTGTAATGAGATATGGCTTTTGTTTCGGCTTTAGAAACAATCGATATGTCAGCTACATTTTATATGCAGGGACATATCACCTAAAATTAACCAAAGGTGAAATAGCCAGCGACCACATTTTTCACTGTGAACACTCTACATTTGATGTGATAGCTTACTTAGAAATTGATTATCACAGTGAATATGACAAATATCGAAAAAATTGACACTTCATCATCAAGCTGCTATATGATACTGTAAGATACGGAAAAATCGGTTCTTTGCAACAATTAGTTTTCTTATAGTTGAATGAGAAGTGTTATATAGTGAAGAAAACTTCCAAAACCAAAAGAAGCGGTTTTCAATTTTTTAAAGGAGGAGGAGAATCTCTACCGAAAAACTAACTATGGGAGTTGATGTAGCCCTGCTTCATTAACATACAGTGTTTTTTACTGCAAGAAAATCGGATAAAACTTTTTTCTCATGAGCTGTCATCATGCGCCGCGCAGCTGACAGCTCACATAGGAGACAGAACGAGCGAACCGCACTGCTTCGCAATGTGTCGCTCGCCTGTTCACGCGGTCCGGCGGCACGCCGCGTTCGCTTTTGACCGCTCACGTAGGACGTGGTGTAGCGGTCTGTTCGGTCGGGTCGGGCGGGAGAGGCAGCGGCGACAGCAGGCAGTGGCCGCGACCCCGGGTCAGCGCCAGAGGCTAGGAGCGGCGGCGCGCGTGCCGTGCAGTATTGATCTCTGGCGAGGCGCGGAGTCTCGCACACAACAGCACCACACGACACAGCACAGCGCACACCTGTTGCCTGCCTGGCGCTGGCTCCACGAGGCCTGTGGCGCGCGAGCGCTAGCACACACACACACACACACACACACACACACACACACACACACAACTTACTGCTGCTGGCTTAGGGGCGTCGCCTCAAAGGTAAATACCTGGTTCATCGCCCCACGCTATTATCTAGACATCTATGGTGGACATTAATACGAGATGTATCCATGATTCTCTTTTATGACGGCTTGACTCTGGATACTTTCAGGGAGG
Source organism: Schistocerca serialis cubense (assembly GCF_023864345.2). Lineage (NCBI taxonomy): Eukaryota > Metazoa > Arthropoda > Insecta > Orthoptera > Acrididae > Schistocerca > Schistocerca serialis. The sequence continues at coordinate 174,704,820 of NC_064641.1, forward strand.
TGTCTAAATTTCTGTGGAGGAGGAGCAACCTATTCTTCCACTAGATCCAACACGTATCGCCTCAGAAGTTCATGTCTGGTTCTTCGCCTCACTATATTATCTAGACATCTATTGCTGGACATTAATAGGGGTGTGCGTCCATCCTTCACCTTTATTACAGCTTCATATCTGCTGGGGACACTTTCAATCAGGTGTTTGAGTGCCTGTGGAGGAGTGGCGGCCCTTTCTTGCTCTAGATCCGACACAGGAGACGCTAACAATGGAGGGCGCTGGAGTCTGGAGCGAAGTCGACGTTCTGTCTCATTCCAAAGGTATTCCATTTGGTTTAGGTCAGGACTTTGAGAAAGCCACTCCATTTTAGGGATGTTACTGTCCACAAACGATTGCCTCACAGGCGCTGTTTTACGATGGGTGGATCGTAATGCTGATACTGTGGTGTCATCATAGGACACGTCCGCGCCTCGTGGTCTTGCGGTAGCGCTATCGCTTCCCGCGCACGGGGTCCCGGGTTCGATTCCCGACGGGGTCAGGGATTTTCTCTGCCTCGAGATGGCTGGGTGTTGTGTGTCTTTCACCATCATTTCATCCTCATTCACTCGCAAGTCACCGTAGTGACGTTAAAGAACTTGTGGAGCGGCGGCCGAACCGCCCCGCGAGGTGTCTCCCGGCCACCAATGACACACGCTCATTATTATTATCATAAGACACCACTCATGTGCTGGCCGTCAAAAGCCCACCAGAACGAACATCAGTACCTGCGGATCCGGAGGGGTGGCACCAGTGAGGCAGTATATGGAAATCGGGCGCCCCACCTCCCCTTTCTGGGAAGACTACAAGATACCGGCATCCTCTCTGGCGCTGCCATAAAGAACGCCGACGACAGCGCTCGGGGGCCAGTTCGTCAGCGCACATTGTCTCCTCAGTTCGACAGCTCGGCTCCACGGGACAGCAGCTGCCTACCTCATAATTAATTAGGTCTGCAAGAACTATAGTTGAATTCTTTTATCTTGGCGGCTCGCGCATGCCCGCCCAGACGCGGGAGATTGCTGCGTTGCCAGTTGCACACGACGCACGCGCCAATAGAAGCAGCGCCATAGTATAGCATAGTTCGCAAGCTTATGTTTAGGGGGGAGCGCGCAGTTCATGAAGTAAAGCCACCAAGGCCGCATTAACCCTTTCGCTGCTACAAAGACGTGCTCCCTGCATTCCGCGCTGTGCGCGATTTTGTCACTGCACTGCTCGCCTGTGCAGACACATCGTGTTCCGACTGCTTTGACACACTTATCATTCGACTCCACAGAAACTATTTGGCCCAAAAATTAGATTTTTACACATCTTATTGACTGATACCTTCCCCCAATAAATGACTTAATTTTGTTTCGATGTTCAACGCAGTTATTATGCAGCATTAAATATAGTAAACCATTGCAAGAAATTTTGAAGAGTTTGCGGAGGTAAAAGTCCATAGAGTATACTTTCCGTATGGTCGATTTTAGTTGCCACGATGTTGAGAATGAAATGTGGACAAGATACCTAAATTTCATATAAAATTTACTGTATAACAATATCTCATTTATGTACCACATAGGTGTCGTATGTAATATTGAGAAATATTCCGTCTTTCGCGACCGTAATAAAAGTTTTATTTACACTGAGCACGTTTGGCTTTATTTTAAAGCACTTCAATCAATCAAAAGGAAGTAGACAAAATACATTAAACAAAACTGTGGACTTACAAAAACATTAGGACTTGAATATACCGTCTATCATTGAAGTGCTCTGAGCTATGTCAAATATAATTTTTGTGTGTGGCACACACAAACATCATTTATTTGCTAAAACACTGATCAGCCAACACAAACGTTGAATATTGTGTTACCGCAGCACAAAACTACGAAAGGTGACTTTGCAATGGAGGAGACAAAAAACTGTACACTGAAGATGCTTCAAAAGAGAGAAACGTGTTTGGTCTAAATAAGTCGCTTATTACAGTTGCAGAAGAGGAATATATTTCAGTACCATTGGTAAAACTGCGACTGTTGAACAAAAATAAGAAAGATAACATGAGTACCATTGTGTATGTGCCATACCTTTCATTGAATGAAGTGCTTTAAAGAAAGCCAAAAGCGTCCGGTGTAAATAAAACTTTTATTACAGTCGCGAAAGACGGAATATTTCTCAATATTACATACGACACCAATGTGGTCCTTAAATTAAATGAGATATTTTTATACAGTAAATTGTATATGAAATTTAGGTATCTTGTCCACATCTCATTCTCAACATTGTGGCAACTAAAATCGACCATACGGAAAATATACGCTATGGACTTCTACCTCTGCAAACTCTTCAAAATTTCGTGCAATGGTTTACTACATTTAATGCTGCATAATAACTGCGTTGAACATCGAAACAAAATTAAGTCATTTATGGGGGAAAGTATCAGTCAAGAAGACGCGTAAAAATCAAATTTTTGGGCCAAATACTTCTTGTGAAGTCGCATGATAAGTGTGTCAAAGCAGTGGGAACACCATGTGTCTGCACCGGCGAGCAGTGCAGTGATGACAAAATCGCGCACAGCGCGGAATGCAGGGAGCACGTGTCTGCAGCAGGGAAAGGGTTAATGAAGAGACGAAGCACTAGAAGTTTCAAAAAATTTCATTCAAGCGAATATAATTCGTGAAGTAAGGCATTTCGATATTGTTTTTAAATAATGAAAATGTTAATCACTGCACAAGGTTTGAACTCATCACCTTTCGGGTAGAAGCCCAACACCTTAACCGTTACGCTAACGCAGCTCGTCTGATTGTAGTATGCCATAAGGACTCTAACACGTCACGCAAAATACTGACAAACGCTGTTGGCATGACTATGAATTACTCATGCTTCGTCGAAGTACAATAGGAAATAAACAATTACCGCTGTTCTTTATTGCGAAAAAGCGGTTCGTGAGATTGATACAAACACCTTTCCTTGCTATCGCCTGAATTAGGAGTCTTATTGCTTGTTTGGTTTAATTAATTAATAGAATATGAAGCAATTGGTATAAAGAATGCTTTTTCCAAACTTTCTATACAAGAAAGTCTGCTATCAAGATATTGCTTTTGTTCTATTACTTTATTTATGACTGAACGTTTCTAAAACTGAAGACACTCGTTCATGCTCTGCACTGCAGTCGAGATATGGCAATGTCGTTCTCTGTTCATTGGCTGACTGTGTTTTGTGACGTCAGGTGCGCAGAATGAACTTAAACTCGGCTGCCAACATAAATGACGCGCACTTTAGTGCAGCTAGAAAGATACGAGGGTAAGTCAATTATTATCCACAAATTAGTTATAAAATTTTGTTGTAATCAAGTAGGAAACTTACAAGAACATCATTTTTCGACATAGTCTCCTTGCGTTTCAACGCACTTGGTCCATCGTACCTCATAAAAGAAGGTTCTCGGTTGAGTTGCGAGCCAGGAATGCACTGCTTCTTTCACTGCTTCGTACGAGGCAAATAGTCGGCCCCGTTAACGCCGGTTTGAGTGGACCAAACAAGTGACAGAAGGGGCAAGATCGGGACCATATGGAAGATGGTCCAGTACTTCAAATTGGAGTTTCTGGAGCGTTTCAGCAGTGTGGGCAGCAGTATGCGGACGGGCATTGTCGTGCAACAACACAACACCTTTTGACAGTAATCCTCGGTGTTTGCTTCGAATTGCAGGCTTTAGCCTGGCAGTAAGTATCTCACTGTAACGTACACTGTTTATTGTTGTGCCCCTTTCTCCATAATGTTCCAGTATTGGACCTTGCGCGTCCCAAAAAACCATAAGATTCAGTTTTCCTGCGGACGGTTGGGTCTTGAACTTTTTCTTGCATGGCGAATTTGGATTTTTCCATTCCATACTCTGCCGTTTACTCTCCGGCTCGTAATGATGGATCCATGTTTCGTCACCAGTAACGATCCTGTCTAAGAAGTTGTTGTCCTCTTCGTTACCATAGCGATCAAAAATTTTTTTGCAGATGTCCAAGCACGTTTGTTTATGCAGCTGTGTGAGTTGTTTTGGCACCCATCTTGCACAAACTTTTTGAAACGCAAGTCTGTCATGGATGATTTCGTAAGCAGAATTGTGACTAATTTGCAGACGATGTGCCACTTCGTCAATAGTTAATCGTCTAAGGGAACGGTTTCACGTGAACGCTCAATGGTTTCTTCATTTGTGGCGGTACATGGTCGTCCGGCTCCTTCATCTTGCGTAACACTTTTGCGACCATTTCGGAATTTTTCCATTTGTTTGGCAAAACACTGTTCCCGTACTGTACCGAAAGTCTTCGATAAATTTCGACCCCTGATACGCCTTCCGACAACAAAAGCGGATCACTGAACGTTGCTCTTCTACGGTGCAAATAGACACTGGAGTAGCCATGATTAACAGCACGGCAGCGATAACGAAACTAACCTAGCAGCTTGAAAACCGCAAACATATAACAACAAATAAACAAAGCATTCGCCATCAACGTAAAACGACAGTACTACCAAAATAAACAAAACTATAACTAAATTGCAGATAATAATTAACTTACCCTCGTAGTTTGCTGTTGAAATGTCGAACGCAAACACCTTCAGTCGTCTAAATTTCCAGTATTTTATTTGAGTAGCCAGTTTCAGCGCTACATTTCGCCATCTTCAGGCCCTCTGATCGACATGCAGGAAGAATCCTGCTAGAGATAAGGGCGTTCGCGAACTAACGAGTCCAAAGGAACGCTTCACCAAGATGAACGGAACGAGCGAGGAACGATTTCTAAGGAACGGTCTTTCATAGTTCACTTCGGCCGCGACTTTCTACTTATCGTTCCCGGGAATGGGAAACGGTCGATCTCGTTCCCGCAACGGCACGTCGGCCGGTCTCCTTCCAGCCTCGGTCCCGTTCCCGTCGGTCTCGGTCTCGTTCGGTCGGACTCATCCTTCTTCGCGTGGCCACTCGTCGCAGTTCCACTGCCGACTGGTCATAGTTCAGTATCGAATTGCTGTTCGTTTCGTTCGCTGCGCACGCCCGTTCTACATCTGTTTCAAACCTTTTTTGAACTCTGAACTTCTGGTCCTTTTCGTATTCTACTCAGGGTCCACGACCGGTAATTAAAATGTGTTTTATAATTACGTAAATTACATAAAAATTACGTGGAATGTAATACGTACATCTTTTCAGGTAACAAAACGGCTTATCAGCTTACTTCACTATTTCGATAAACAGCAGAAGAAATACGTGTTAAAAGGCAAGATTTTGTTGTTGTTACACATGCAAAGGAAGTCTGGACGGCACACACGAGTCGCCATTTTCCGTCTTCTTTTGATCCAAGGTAAAAGGGCATGTTCATTTTTATGGGAGGTAGACCGACCTACAACCGAATGAAGCCCGAGCTCCACAAACGAGTGTCTGGTGTCACATTTTGAAAAGAAAATATGATAACTTCTACAATATTATTTCAGTGGTACAGGGTGGCGCACGAAAAATCGCCCCCGAGTACTAGACTGCTCATTGTCGCCCACCAGTCCTCATCTATTGTTTCTAAGTTGTTGTCTGCATTAGCTTACTTGTTATTTCTTCACTGCCTAATTATTACATGTTTATCTATTCTTCTCGGAGTGGTCAACAAATCATGCATAACTGGCGAGCAGTCTGTACTCGGGGTAGGTTTTTATTTCACTACGATCAGCCACATAACGCTACAGTTGGCTAAACGAGAGGTTTTGCAGAATCACGAAAATTACAAGTGTGTGATAATTCTGTTATGAGTAAAAACTCTGTACTCCCGGGGGGAGGCAAGTGCCCCTCTTGGCGCCTTCCATCTTCGGTCACCTATGCTACTAATTTTCAGTTTTTCAAAAGAACCACATACCAAGCACATATGAACGGTGAACGAGTAAAAATAAACGGTTCCCCAAAAAAGAGGGATCACCAGTGAACTAGTTCCCAATGATGAACGAGTTTGCCCATCTCCAAATCCCACCTCTGATCCAGTCAAAGTTGGGGCCAGCACTCAATGACTGGTATCCATAGATGACACAGCGATCCCTTCGGTCATCACTTGGCACATGGTCAAAAAGTGATGAATGAAGATACCATTCACTGAATGCTGGCCCCTATTTTGGCATCCAAAATTTTCGCCGTTTAGTATCCGTTGATAACTTACACTGTACTTCCGATTCTGGAACTGTAATCTGTATTACGGAAACTATATTTAATACGTAATCGATGTACTAGTGTATTTATTTCTGCTGTGTGTAATTGATTGTTATTACAATGACAATATTGTAAATTGTTGGGCAATAGCCAAGGGAGCTTAATTGAAATATATCGATAACAATGACAAAATGGTAGTAGATGTACCGTTGTTTATCTTTGAGTATGGCGAGTCTCTGTCGCGTTGCGAGCAGAAAGGAAGCAGAGCAGCCTGAGTGATGAAAGAGTGCGGAAGTGTTTGTTGGGCGCTCCCGCCGGCGCGGTGTGCAGCTGTGCTCGCGTCAGTGTAGACGCGCCTGATTTGTACCCGCGAATATTGAGAACTCGACAGGTGTGGACAGGCGGAGGAAGCTGCAGTTCCATCTATTGCCTGTCCCATAGTTATCAATGGCTCTGGATACGACTCAGGGTTTTTACTGAACAGCAGTAGCAGCAACATCGGCTGCTCAGCATTGTCGTCGGCTACATTCTTCGTCGTCCGCACAGCTACAACATCGTAAGACTGTTATGTGAAAAATTATGAACTCATGTTGGTAGTGTCCAGCAATATTTCTTTCGCAGAGTATAAATAACTTGAATAATAACTTGCAATAGTTAAAACTTGTAGGGCATCGGCGTTGTCATTGCCCTCAGGCATTGTTACCAAGCAGGGTCCTTTTCCTTTCCATGCAATCACAGAGTGTCGTAAGAATATCAAAATTGATTAAATATTTACTGCCAATTTCGTATGTTTGCTAATGATCAGTTTCAGTCTAAATTTGCTGCCTCAGTAACCGTTCGTTATTGTATTGCGTAACAGAAGCTACTTAAAGTGAAGTAAAATTTCACTGGCAAAACTAATAACCAAAGATACAGCCCAAATTAAGAGTGTGCAATTTCGTTTATTCTATATTTAGCTTGGCCAGTGACTTCTGCTGTCTTAGTATGCATTTCATTGTTGGTATTTTAAAAGTAAAACCAGTTGCTCATTTGCTTAAAGTAAATTCAGTTCAGTCTTTCAATAATCAAAAATAAATTGCTTGCTTTTTTCTAAATTTTGCTTTATGTCACACTGAGGTTACTGAAGGTCTTTTTTCTTTTTTTTTGCGTAACAGAGTTTAAGTTACGCCAGTCATTCATTTAACGAGTAACTCCATTTAGTATTACCTTCAAAATTTAATATTTCAGAATAAGTAACTGCAAATTCAGTGCTTTCTGATTCATTTACTTTCTCATGAACTGTTGCATTTTTGAAAAGCGTGACAACCTTCTTTTGTCTCGCCAGTGCTTAAATTTCGTTGCCATTACCTTTTTCGAGATTCTGGAGATGCATTGCCCTAGCGGGCTGGCGACAGTTTAATTATCCCTTTTTTGGTAAATCGGTTTTTTCTTTGTGTTATCAGTGATTTTTGTAGTAAATACTGCGTGGTACCCTTTTCCCGCCCGAGCGGTTCGTGAGCGATTGTACAATTTTCCACCCATTTCAAACTTATCATCAGTATTTAGCTTAAGCTTAAAATAGATTCTTCCTTCAGTAGAGTCTGTTGTAAACTTTTCTCCGACTAACCGGCGTTACTTTCCTTCGGTAACGAAAGCCTTACTCATTGTAAAATTTTAATTAGGCATATGCGATTACGGTCAGTTACACCGGAGTCTAGTAGGCCGATTAGGAAGTGGGAGCTTACAAAGGGTTCTCGTTTGTTATGTTGGTGTTACTCTCCGTGATCCTGTACGAAGGTAAATGGACTATGCTTTCCAGTGGATACCTTTTTCGTCAATTCAGAAAATTACACTGATTATTACTCCTCATTTTGTATTACTGTTTAAACATGAAGGCAGATTAAGTATAGTTGAAAAGTTTTACTATTAGACGTACACAACAGTAAAAAAGAGGAAAAACCCATATGACAACGCAAAAATGGTGCAATCGACACGGGAAGCCATGTGCTCCAAGCAAGAGTCACATAAGCTGCGAACCAGTCTACTCTTGTCTGAACTCAGTACTCATATAAATTTTTCGTTGTATGGTGGCTTTTTCGTATCGCCCTCCTCAGTTTCTCTCCCTGCTTCTTCTTACCTTTCTTTAATTCTCTTACGACATTTACTATGGTAGATCTAGTTCTTTCTCTTTCCATGTAAAAGATACTCGCTTCATCGTCTTTTTTAAGTTGGTCTATGTTAGAGTTAACAACATTCTCGTCCACTTCTGATTTCTCATTTGACCCTGTTACTGTTATTACAAATAATATCTCTCCACTCACTTTCTGTTAGATCTTCAACTAAATCGGTAATTTATACGCCGCATTGCTATCACTAATACTATTACCTTTATATTATCTAACTCTTAGTTCTATTTGTCCTTCCTTTCTTCGCTCACACCTACTTTTATTTCCCTAGTAATGCTAAGTTCCTGAGAGGGGAGCTAAACACTCCTCAAGACCTTGACCCTACTGAGTAAAGAATGATCTAGGCCGTCGCAAACCAGTGTTCTACTAAATCCCCTGCCAATACGGCAAAGCACACATCGGGGAAACTGTAGGCACGGTAGAAAAGAGCTGCTATGAACATACACACCACACTGAATCACGCCAACCCACTTAAGCCGTGGCTGACCACAATGTCTAAACTGACCATTCTATAGTTACAACATAACCGAGATACTTAAGCAGTCTTCTTCCTTCTGGGGTTGCTTGATTAAAGAGGCCTTTGAAATTTCACTGAGACGAGAAAAAGAAAACCGTTCCTGTACAGTATGCTCTGCACCCGACGACAATAGCACGGACACAGCAACCGGGCTTCGCCACCCATGCCACCACCACCGCTCACAGCAAAGCGCTTTGAAGAAAAGAAAAAATCCACAGCTGTAATTATTCATCTATCGTCTACCTATGACACAGTACGGAGACAAGGAATGCTGCTGAAATTCCTAAGCATCTTACCTTGTAAATAACTGGCTACACTACTTAACAACGTGCTGGAAAATAGACACATCGAGGTACACTTTCGTGGCAAGAAAAGCCGCAACTACCAACTCAATGCCGCACGGAGTGGCTGCACGGTTTGAGGCGTCATGTAACGGATTGCGCGGTCCCTCCCGCCGGAGGTTCGAGTCCTCCATCGGGCATGGGTGTGTGTGCTGTTCTTAGCATAAGTTAGTTTAAGTAGTGTGTACGTACAGGGACCGATGACCTCAACAGTTTGGTCTCTTAGGAGTTCACACACACTCTTCAATGTATACATACACTCCTGGAAATGGAAAAAAGAACACATTGACACCGGTGTGTCAGACCCACCATACTTGCTCCGGACACTGCGAGAGGGCTGTACAAGCAATGATCACACGCACGGCACAGCGGACACACCAGGAACCGCGGTGTTGGCCGTCGAATGGCGCTAGCTGCGCAGCATTTCTGCACCGCCGCCGTCAGTGTCAGCCAGTTTGCCGTGGCAAACGGAGCTCCATCGCAGTCTTTAACACTGGTAGCATGCCGCGACAGCGTGGACGTGAACCGTATGTGCAGTTGACGGACTTTGAGCGAGGGCGTATAGTGGGCATGCGGGAGGCCGGGTGGACGTACCGCCGAATTGTTCAACACGTGGGGCGTGAGGTCTCCACAGTACTTCGATATTGTCGCCAGTGGTCGGCGGAAGGTGCACGTGCCCGTCGACCTGGGACCGGACCGCAGCGACGCACGGATGCACGCCAAGACCGTAGGATCCTACGCAGTGCCGTAGGGGACCGCACCGCCACTTCCCAGCAAATTAGGGACACTGTTGCTCCTGGGGTATCGGCGAGGACCATTCGCAACCGTCTCCATGAAGCTGGGCTACGGTCCCGCACACCGTTAGGCCGTCTTCCGCTCACGCCCCAACATCGTGCAGCCCGCCTCCAGTGGTGTCGCGACAGGCGTGAATGGAGGGACGAATGGAGACGTGTCGTCTTCAGCGATGAGAGTCGCTTTTGCCTTGGTGCCAATGATGGTCGTATGCGTGTTTGGCGCCGTGCAGGTGAGCGCCACAATTAGGACTGCATACGACCGAGGCACACAGGGCCAACACCCGGCATCATGGTGTGGGGAGCTATCTCCTACACTGGCCGTACACCACTGGTGATCGTCGAGGGGACACTGAATAGTGCACGGTACATCCAAACCGTCATCGAACCCATCGTTCTACCATTCCTAGACCGGCAAGGGAACTTGCTGTTCCAACAGGACAATGCACGTCCGCATGTATCCCGTGCCACCCAACGTGCTCTAGAAGGTGTAAGTCAACTACCCTGGCCAGCAAGATCTCCGGATCTGTCCCCCATTGAGCATGTTTGGGACTGGATGAAGCGTCGTCTCACGCGGTCTGCACGTCCAGCACGAACGCTGGTCCAACTGAGGCGCCAGGTGGAAATGGCATGGCAAGCCGTTCCACAGGACTACATCCAGCATCTCTACGATCGTCTCCATGGGAGAATAGCAGCCTGCATTGCTGCGAAAGGTGGATATACACTGTACTAGTGCCGACATTGTGCATGCTCTGTTGCATGTGTCATGTGATGTATCTGACCCCAGGAATGTGTCAATAAAGTTTCCCCTTCCTGGGACAATGAATTCACGGTGTTCTTATTTCAATTTCCAGGAGTGTATATGACCTATCAAACACCCACTCTAAAAAGTTCATTTACACCGACGACATATGTTTAATTAGCCAATCTGTCGACTTCGATACACCAGAAAATACTCTTGAAAACGACATGAAAAAGATGGATGAATATTTCGAAGTATGGCGACTTAAATCCAACGTCATGAAGACAGAGAGAGCCTGCTTTCACCAAATCAACGAGCAGGCTCACTATGCACCCAGAATCGCTTTCAGAAACCAAATGTTGAGATACAACCCTCAACCAAAATACCTGGGAGTAACGCTTGACCGCGCTCTCACCTTCAGAGCCCACCTGGAGAAGACAGCCTGCCAAATAAAAACTAGAAATAACATAATACAAAAACCGACAGGAAATGGCTGGGGAACGAATGCGATAACCCTCAGCTCATCGGCCCTTGTTCTTGTCTATTCAGCAGTAGAATACTGCAGCTCTACGTGGTTAAATAGCGCCCATACAAGAGCAGTAGATACTCAGTTCAATAATACATTGAGGTTGATATCGGGAACCATCAACAACACCAACCCAGTGGTTCCCTGTTCTGTCCAACATCCATCCTCCACACTTATGAAGACAGCTAGCACTGACAAAAGAGTGGCAAAAATGCCTAGACAACCGTCAAATTCCTATCCATCAAGACCTCATCTCCCAATCGACTAAGGTCTCGTAAACCATCATGGAAGATGGGAGAGGGTTTAGTGAGAGACAATTTTAACATTGACGATGCTTGGCACCGAGAATGGTCTTCCTCCAACCCAGACTCAAATAATCTAATCAAAATCCGAGCCGATGCCCTGTCGGATTTGAGGTACCAAGGAGATCCTGGACATTACTCAACCGGTTCCGAACAGGGCATGGAAATTGCCCCTACTGTAGGCATAAATGGGGCCTGGTTGATAGACCTGACTTCGACTGTGGACACAAGAAACAGACAGTATAGCACATCGACACTGAATGCCTTTCCAGGACCTTCATTTGCTTAGGAGAGAAGTTACCGCCTGGCTGAAAGGACTGGACATCCATCCTTGAACAGTACAGTAATGCCAACTACATGGTCACCTTACGGAATTATACATCACTTATTCTTTTATTCTATGTGACTTGATATTATATACATTTGTCGTTATCAGTATTTTATCTTATTATCAGTATGTACTGTACATATATCTTTTATCTCAAAATGTACCAGATGTAATCTGATGCTGTATTTAAAGCCATACGAAATAAATAAATAGAACAGCAAAGCTTGCGTTGACAGCGACGGGATAAGAGTGGTGGAGGGGGTAACAACCAACGGAGACAGGACGCCGACAAGAGTGAAGCAACAGTGGTTACAAACTACCTGACGATGATAGCTAGTCTGTCTACGAAATATCGCGGATAACTTGCGACATGAACCAGGCAGCCATCCAACAACTCTACAAATTGGATATGTATCAGGAAAACGTCAGATAGTGTATTCGCTATTACTAATTGAAATTTATTTCAGAATTCATTTAGTGTTTCTCGTCTCACTCCTACCACGAAGCTTATATTCTCCTCTAACTATATATTCTATTCCTGCCCCTACAACCGCGTTACAATCCCCCATGATATTCGATTTTCATCTCTCTTCACCTGCTGAATTACCCGTTCAATATCCTCATACACTTCCTCTGTTTCTTCATCTTCCCTTGCGATGTTGGCATGTATAGGTGAACTATCGTTGTCGGTAGTGGTTTCTTGCCGAATCTGATGAGAACACTCTTATCACTGAATCGTTCATAGCAGCTCACTCTCGGCCATACTTCCCTATTTGCAATGAATCCTACTCAAGTTTTGTCATGTCCATTATAATTATCCGGGCTGTTATGCCGTGGTTGGTTGATGAATTCTTTGGTGATTCCCAACGTTTCGTCTCCGACTGCGTGAGACATCTTCAAGGGGGTCCGTAGCTCGATGGAAGGTCAATCACCACAGAATTCATCAACTGACCACGGCATAACAGCCCGGATAATTATAATGGACATGATATTTCCGGCCGTGAAAGTTTACATTTTAGTAACTACTCAAGTTTTACCATTTTCTGCTGCTTTTGATATTACCCTATATTTGTCTACCCAGAAATTCTTTTCTTCTTTCTATCTCACTTCACTTACCACCGCTGTATCTAGATTGAACATTAGCATTTTCCTTTTTGCAAGGGACGTTCAATAAATGATACAATACATCTTTTTATGACAGCAGGTTGGTTTCGCTAAAGTTTAAAATACACCATATTTTTCCCACTCTTTTGGCTACAAAATGCAAAGGGCGTACGCTACCATACTGGGAAGGCCTGTAGCCCACATGGTACTACTCTGTTGATCGACGAGCCGGCCGCTGCGGCCGAGCAGTTCTAGGTGCTTCAGTCAGAACCGCGCTGATGCTACGGTCGCAGGTTCGGATCCTGCCTCGGGCATGGATGTGTGTGATGTTCGATTGGTTAGGTTTAAGTAGTTCTAAGTCTAGGGGACTGATGACCATAGATGTTAAGTCCCATATCAGAGCCATTTGAACCATTTGCTGATCGACGTCGGAGCCAACGTCTTGTTGCATCAATAACTTCCCTATCTTTTACGTACTGTTTTGCGCCAAGTACATCCTCCATTGATTCGAACAGATGGAAGTCGGAAGGACTGAAGTCGGAAGGTGCGAGATCCCAGGAAGAAGGGTCCAATGAAGTTTTTTGAGCTTCCCTCGGGTGTGCAGGCCTTGCGCTGTCATGGAGAAGGAGAAGTTCGTTTGCATTTTTGTGGCGACGAACACGCTGAAGTCGTTTCTTCGATTTCCTTAGAGTAGCACAGCACACTCCAGAGTTGATCGTTGCGCCATGAGGGAGGACATCAAACTGAATATCCCCTTCAAATCCCCAGAACACCGTCGCCATGACTTTATCGGGCTGAGTGTTTGGTTCTGAACTTTTTCCTCGGAGGAGACGCCACTCCATGGATTGTCGTTTGGTCTCCAGTCAGAAATGATGAACGGATATTACATCGCCTATGAAGATGTTCAACAATAAGTGTTTTTTACTGGCGTATTAACAAAAATTGTCTTATTCCCGTGGCATCTGATCCGTAGTGCCGGAGCTCGCGGCAACCCAAACGATAACTAAAGAACTTGTGGCTGGGCGCTGACACATGCATGAGGGAATCAACGTGGCGTAAGGAAGGGTATAGTGCTCAACTTTGGGGTGTATTTGCTGGATAAAATATTAGACCAAGGTCCCGCATTATCCGTCAGGGAAGCGCGCTGTTCCGTATCACCTGCAATGTCGTGGTAAAGGCACTGCTGTTCCATCCCCGCCATGTAAAAGGACCATGGTTCCACTAAACGCTCGAAGCGGCGACATCGGCCAGATTTTGCGTATGGAGGAGTCAATCTGTGCAAAGTGCGACTGGGTGACAGCCGCCAACCTTTCGACGGGAAGGTCATTAGTGCACTGCATTCTCAGCAGCAGAACGATCAGCGGATGGGTTAAACCCACTGAGTCTGCAGCGGCTGCCATGTCAGAAATAGTCCTTTAAACAGAGGTAGACTACATGGAACAAAGGCCGTGGAAAATTTTCTTCCTAAATGCTCGTTGCCATCTGATATATCTGGTTCCACGGAGACATCCACTTAGGTAGTCACATTAACTCAAGTATATTTCTCTAACACATCGTTAAAAACATCCTTAATGGAATATTGAGGTAAAATTCCCTTAAATCTCAAATTAAACAAAATTCTTGCGCAGGCGAACAAACAAAATAGTTCTTCAATGACAAACAAATTGCAAGTTCCTGAATCACAAAAACAATCAAGTTGCTTTACAAGTGGAATAATCACAACACTCTTTAAAGGTGAGCCAAATCTTGAAATCTGGATAAAGTTCAGTTCAGCGTGAAACAAACAACGGAACAAAATCCGCACTCTAGCTTAAGTAGTGAAAACAAAACATCTTCGAAATATCTCACAGCAGCACTTCACAAGAGAAGTGGTCAAACAGTTTACAAAAATCAAACATAGAATGTCTTGCTGGTGAAGAAAATAAACAGTAGAAAGTTATACCTAGTCCCAGCTAGCATGTCGCTGATCACTCTTTGTCCAACTGGGGCAGGCGGTGTGCCGCCCAGGAATATGACATGAGTCCAGAGGAAGGCGCAGCGGAGACCTTTCGGTAGGCTGCTCACTACGCCGAATATTCTCTGCTAAGCACACGCTCTGGCCTAAATAACTAGTTCAAAATGGTTCAAATGGCTCTGAGCACTATGCGACTTCAGTCGCCTTGAACTTAGACCTAATTAAACCTAACTAACCTAAGGACGTCACACATATCCATGCCCGAGGCAGGATTCGAACCTGCGACCGTAGCGGTCGCACCTAAATAACTGCCCCATGGAAGGATCTATCTGGGCCTATTTTCAGCACGTGAACCCGCAGATGAAGGAATGCAGGAAAAGGTGCGATAGGTCAACGACCTCTACGTCGCCATGCAAGCCGCCTGGCGCCTTGGCCGAACGCTGTTATCGCCACCTGCTGATCTGGCTGTGGAGCTCCCGAGGCATCCGTTCCGTAGGGGCAGAGCTCCAGGCAACCCAATCGACTTACAAGTTGTGCGGGGTGCAGTCGGCGCCTGAAGTCTAGGGCGCCGCGGCAGTATTTTCATGCATGTCTGTAACAGCTTAACATCTGTTCGGAAGGCAGGTCTTTCAACTAGGATGTCGTTCACACATATTCTTGTGACATAATCAGTGCAATAGAAACGTCCCACTGTAATGCTCAACATAATGTAGTAAAATGGTTAAATCTAGATTTACAGCATTGACTATTTATCATATTAAAATGTAAAGCACCCAGACGTTGTCGGATACCAAAGAATTTTTGTACTCATACACACCATTGGCGGAATGTAAATGATCGGAGCTGCAATTCTCTGTGACAGGTAAAACTGCCACCAGAATGCATTAATGTTGTCTGTGGTTAGTGTTGTTACCAGGGCTGGTAGGGTGTGCAAGGAGTGTGAACAGCCTCAGACGTTGGAAGACCAGCGTGAAGGATACAGAGATGCCGCGTACTCCTTCTAGACAACATTATCTGCACTGACAAAGTTTGAAAGGTGCCTCGTTGTGGGACTTCATTTGGCCGGCTTGTCGAATCGGGCTATATCTGGATACATGGTGCTTTCAGATGTGACAGTGCCCAGATGCTGGGCGTCATGAGAACGTCAGAACAGGCGAAGTAGTCATCAAGAACCTAGTCGACCAGCTACGGCCATCACAAGGGCGGATCTCCTTATTGTGTACCAAGCATATCGTAACCCATTTAAATCTGTTCCTCCCATTCGAAAACGAGTAACGGACCTTCAGCAACCTTCTAAGTCATCCCACACTACTGGTCGGAGATGAGCTACAACCAGACTGGGGAATTGCTGTCACATGTGTAGGCTGCCATTAACACCTATATCTACATGGATACTCTGCAAATCACATTTCATCTACATCTACGTCTACATTTATTCTCCGCAAGCCACCCAACGGTGTGTGGCGGAGGGCACTTTACGTGCCACTGTCATTACCTCCCTTTCCTGTTGCAGTCGCGTATGGTTCGCGGGAAGAACGACTACCGGAAAGCCTCATTGCGCGCTCGAATCTCTCTAATTTTACATTCGTGATCTCCTCGGGAGGTATAAGTAGAGGGAAGCAATGTATTCGATACCTCATCCAGAAACGCAGCCGGCCGCGGAGGTCTAGCGGTTCTAGGCGCTCAGTCCGGGGCCGCGCGACTGCTACGGTTGCAGGTTCGAATCCTGCATCGGGCATGGATGTGTGTGATGTCCTTAGGTTAGTTAGGTTTAAGTAGTTCTAAGTTCTAGGGGACTGATGACCACAGATGTTAAGGCCCATAGTGCTCAGAGCCATTTGAACCATTTTGAACCAGAAACGCACCCTCTCGAAACCTGGACAGCAAGCTGCACCGCGATGCACAGCGCCTCTCTTGCAGAGTCTGCCACTTGAGTTTGTTAAACATCTCCGTAACGCTATCACGCTTACCAAATAACCCTGTGACGAAACGCGCCGCTCTTCTTTGGATCTTATCTCTTCTGTCAACCCGACCTGGTGCGGATCCCACACTGATGAGCAATACTCAAGCATAGGTCGAACGAGGGTTTTGTAAGCCATCTCCTTCGTTGACGGGCTACATTTTCTAAGGACTCTTCCAATGAATCTCAACCTGGCACCCGCCTTTCCAACAATTAATTTTATATGATCATTCCACTTCAAATCGTTCCGTACGCATACTTCCAGATATTTTACAGAAGTAACTGCTACCAGTGTTTGTTCCGCTGTCATATAATCATACAATAAAGGATCCTTCTTTCTATGTATTCGCAACACACTACATTTGTCTATGTTAAGGGTCAGTTGCCACTCCCTGCACCAAGTGCCTATCCACTGCAGAACTTCCTGCATTTCGCTGCAATTTTCTAATGCTGCAACTTCTCTGTATACTACAGCATTATCCGCGAAAAGCCGCATGGAACTTCCGACACTATCTACTAGGTCATTTATATATACTGTGAAAAGCAATGGTCCCATAACACTCCCCTGTGGTATGCCAGAGGTTACTTTAACGTCTGTAGACGTCTCTCCATTGAGAACAACATGCTGTGTTCTGTTTGCTAAAAATCTTCAATCCAGCCACACAGCTGGTCTGACATTCCGTAGGCTCTTACTTCGTTTATCAGGCGACAGTGCGGAACTGTATCGAACGCCTTCTGGAATTCAAGGAAAATGGCATCTACCTGGGAGCCTGTATCTAATATTTTCTGGGTCTCATGAACAAATAAAGCGAGTTGGGTCTCACACGATCGCTGTTTCCGGAATCCATGTTGATCCCTACAGAGTAGATTCTGGGTTTCTAGAAATGACATGATACGCGAGCAAAAACATGTTCTAAAATTCTACAACAGATCGATGTCAGAGATGTAGGCCTATAGTTTTGCGCATCTGCTCGACGACCCTTCTTCAAAACTGGAACTACCTGTGCTCTTTTCCAATCATTTGGAACCTTCCGTTCCTCTAGAGACTTGCGGTACACGGCTGTTAGAAGGGGGGCAAGTTATTTTAAGTGCCTGGCAGAGGGTTCATTGAACCACTTTCGCAATTTTCTATTATTCCACTCTCGAACAGCGCGTGGAAAGAACGAACGCCTATATCTTTCCGTACGAGCTCCGATTTCCCTTATTTTACCACGGTGAACGATTCTCCCTATGTAGGTCGGCCTCAACAAAATATTTTCGCATTCGGAGGAGAAAGTTGGTGTTTGGCATTTCGTGAGAAGATTGCTCCGCAACGAAAAACGCCTTTGTTTTAATGATGTCCATCCCAAATTCCGTATCATTTCATTGACACTCTCTCCCCTATTCCGCGATAATACAAAACGTGCTGCCCTTCTTTGAACTTTTTCAATGTACTCCGTCACTTCTGTCTGGTAAGTATCCTACACCGTGCAGCCGTATTCTAAAAGAGGACGGACAAGCGTAGTGTAGGCAGTATACTTAGTAGATCTGTTACATTTTCTAAGTATCCAACCAATATAACGCTGTCTTTGGTTAGTCTTCCCCAAAACATTTTCTATGCGTTCCTTCCAGTTTAAGTTGATCATAATTGTAATTCCTAGGTATTTAATTGAATTTACGACCTTTAAATTTGACTGATTTATCGTGTAACCGAAGTTTAACGGATTACTTTCAGCACTCATGTGGATGAACTCACGCTTTTCGTTATTTAGGGTCAATTGCCAATTTTTACACCATAAAGATAACTTTTATAAATCGTTTTGCAATATGTTTTGATCTTCTAATGACATCAATAGTCGATAAACGACAGCATCATCTGCAAAAAACCTAAGACGGCTGCTAGATTGCCTCCCAAATCGTTTTTACAGATAAGGAACAGCAAAGGGCCTATAACATCGGGGAACGCCAAAAATCACTTCTGTTTTACTCGACGACTTTCCGTCGGTTATTACGAACTGTGACCTCTCTGACAGGAAATCACGAATCCAGTCAGATAATTGAGACGATATTCCATAAGCACGCAATTTCACTACAAGCCGGTTGTGTGATACAGTGTCAAAAGCCTTCCGGAAATAATGAAATACGGAATAAATTTGGGATCCCTTGTCAATAGCGCTCAACACTTCATGCGAGTAAAGAGCTAGTTATGTTTCACAAGAACGATGTTTTCTAAACCCGTGTCGACTGTGTGTCAATAGACCGTTTTCTTCGAGGTAATTAATCATGTTTCAGAATCTTTCTGCATATCGACGTTAATGATATGGGCCTGTAATTAAGTGGATTACTCCTACTACCTTAATTGAATGTTGCTGTGATCTGTGCAGCTTTGCAGTCTTTGGGTACGGATCATTCGTCGTGCGAACGGTTGTAGATGATTGTTAAGTATGGGCTAATGCATAGCACACTCTAAAAGGAACCTAATTGGTATACAGTCTGGACCAGAAGACTTGCTTTTCTTAAGTGATTTAAGTTGCTTCACTACTCCGAGGATATTTATTTCTACGTCACTCATGTTGGCAGCTGTTCTTGATTCGAATTCTGGAATTTTTACTTCGTCTTCTTTTGTGAAGGCATTTCGGAAGACTGTGCTTAGTAACTCTGGGTTGGCAGCACTGTCTTCTCCATTACTAACGCGCAGAGAAGGCATTGATTGTTTCTTGCCTCTAACGTACTTCACATTCGACCAGAATCTCTTTGGATCTTCTTCCAGGTTTCGAGACAAAGTTTCGTTGTGGAAAGTGTTATAAGCATCTCGCATTGAAGTCCGCGCTAAATTTCGAGCTTCTGTAAGAGATCGCCAATGTTGGAGATTTAGCGTCTGTTTAAATTTGACATGTTTGTTTCGTTGTTTGTGCAACAGTGTTCTGACTCGTTTTGTGTTCCAAGGGGGATCAGCTCCGTCGTTTGTTAATTTATTTGGCATAAATCTCTCAATCGCTGCCGATATTATTTCTTTGAATTGAAGCCACATCTGGTCTACACTTATATCATTAATTTGGAAGGAGTGGTGATTGTCTGTCAGGAAGGCGTCAAGTGATTTTTCTTCTGCTTTTTTGAATAGGTATTTTTTTCGTTTATTTTTCGAGGATTTGCGGGTTACAATATTCAGTGTCGCTACGACATCCTGTGTTCACTAATCCCTGAATCGGTTTTGATGCTCGTTCTTAAGTGAGGATTATTTGTTGCTAAGAGGTCAAGGGTGCTTTCACAACCGTTTACTATTCGCGTGGGCTCGTGAACTAACTGCTCGAAATAATTTTCAGAGAAAGCGTTCAGCACAACTGCGGATGATGTTTTATACGTACCTCCGGAATCCCCCCCCCCTCCCCCCCTCTTCTGGAGTGTTGGTGCGCATAATGAGATCTGCATGAGATGGGATTGACGGTGGACCTCGAAAAAGTTCAAAGAAGTACAGCTCGTTTTATATTATCGTGGAATAGGCTAGAGAGTTCCACATAGATAATATGTGAATCGGGGTGGCAAACATAAAAACAAAGGCGCTTTTTGTTGCGGCAGGATCTTCTCGTGAAATTTCAGTGACCAATTTTCACCTCCACATGAGAAAATATTTTGTTAGGGCACACCTGCGTAGGCAGAAATTATCATCATAATAAAATAAGAGAAATCAGATCTCGCGCAGAAAGATTTAAGTGCTTATTTTTTACGCTCGCCATTCGAAAGCGGAACTGTAGAGAAATAGCTTGAAGGTGGTTCAATGAACCATCTGCCACGTACTTAATTGTAAGATGCAGAGTAATTATGTAGATCTAGGTGTGTCAGTGGTAACTATAGCCATCATTATGGAAGACTTCTGAGAGAGCTTCATTTAGGTAGAGAGGTTTTCCCAGTCACTACTGACCCGTGTTTTGTGAACGGGAGACTTCACAATAGTGCTGCGCTGTGCCGGCAAGATGCATACAAATGATCTGTCCAATTATATTGCGTCAGGACCCGGTGCTGCACATGCCTTTTTTAAAATGTAGATCAACTGAAACGGAATTTCTTTCATGTGAACAATGTGGACAATACAGTAGGAGTACTAGCTCAGATGAGGATGAGGTAAGAAAGAACTAGGGTTTGCTTAAAGAACAATAATTCGCTTGAAGTGGTACAGTAAAATGGTGGAAGAATTGAATGTTGTGTATTATTCTTTTCTAAAGGATGATACCACATTCTTGAAAATAGTAATTGATGGTTGTAATAGGTCAAGAAATTCATAAGGAAACGGCTAATACCGCATTCAGCTAAAGGCCGCCGGACTAAGGGTGGTATTTGGCGTTGACTCGCTCGTAATCACACGTATCTTCAATCGGGTAAAGTGATCTCGTTTCGGCCAACAACTGAAGAGTGTGTTACGGTGCAAATATCAATTTACATGCATGACGGACAATTAATTTTCACGTGTTTATTCAAGGTCTAGAAATAATTCCAGCAAAATAAATTAGTTTTCCAACATTAATTAATGCGTTTGTTTGCAAAGTGCCACACTTTTGTCTCGTACAGGGTAACCTGCCCTACGTTTCCAACAGTTTTACTGTCCAGCTATGCTGTACAGATCTTGGCAGTCAGCGTATCTGATTAGTTAGGACTGCAGTCAATGAAGTATGTTCGGTAAATAATACGTGACACATGCATTTGAAAGAGAAAAACTATACTGATGTTAAGAAAGGAACGAAAATAAGCGCGTTAAGCAGTTTGTTTTTGTATTGCAGTCTTCCAGAGGAAAGAGTACTCAGCCTGGTGAAAATTTTCTTCGAAATGCTCGTCACAACTTTGTCGTCATAACTTTCTTAATGCAGATTAATTGAACAAAACGTACGGACTGTAACGAGTGCCGAACACAGAGGAATAATATGTTTTACAAGATATCGTGCAATTGTGATTTACTACAAAGAAAGTTTTGTCTAAAATGTAGCAGTTATGCATCTAATTCTAAGTGACTGTGCGACTAATAAATGTCTCTTTGTTGTAAAAATATTTGTGTTTACTCTCATGTAATCTGTTAACCAGTATTGCAGGATTCAATGAATAGTTGTAAAAAGAATTACGCAGCATTGTGTTGTACTAAGCATAAATTGGTCTTTATTACTAGAAGACCAAATATTCTTTTAATTCTCTCGTTGTATTTCACTTAGAAAGCAAACAACGACGTTAATAAGCTCATCTCTAGATTACCTCTGTTCAAGGCGATCTTTTTTCCGAGTTCTTTACTCATACTATCCAAGAGGTGCATGAAACCAGTTTTCAGACTTTGAAAACAGTTCATCTGTCTCTGTTCATCATCCTCATACTTTTAGTGCAGTAGCAACTTCTTACACCGAATGTAACAGCAACACCAAATGTAGCGGGAAGAGGTAGAAGGAACCGTATTAAGACCGAGCTTTCCAAGTGATTTATTGTTTACATATACAGCGCCGCATTCCCCTCAGTCTGCATCACCGAATCCCGAAATGCTGAGGACGCCTCTTCAGAGACCCGACAAGCGCTCTGCTAATGTGTCAGCCTTGTACGGCTGCGGTGGTATGATGACGTCAGGGCTGCACCGGCAGCCGACTATGCAGATTTCGTCCTGCGCTGCCACAGCGCCGCCCGTTGACGACTGCAAAGTGGCCTGCACCATGCTCCCTCGCCGGCGTGGCTTGGGTCGCAGCGACAACAAGCGCCCATGATCTGGCAGCTGAATCTGTGGCCCTCGCCATGGATGTCTCTGGTGCATGTTGGGACCCAAGACGACTGCCCACAGTAGCGAGCCATGAGTGGCCCGCTACTGGCTAGCTATGGACCCTGTGTCAACCTCAGAGGGTCGAACCAGCGACCCACTGTGGACTGAAATGCTGGCGCCCCATCTGCTGCTGTGTGTAGACGGTGGTGTGACATGCCCCGCTGTCCAGGAGAGCTGCTACACTTGAATGCTTTGTTAGTGAACGGACAACTATTTGTATGCAGCTGTCTAAACATTCTGCGTGGTGTCTGTTTGTTCTATATCGTGTCTCCCTACCACTTTCGCGCAACGACGCTCTGAGCGTGTTTTTTAGGAAATTGACTAGTTTGAACCTGGGATCTGTTACTGGTAAGGAGACGCCAGACCACACATGACATGTAGAATTCAGAAGAGTTCAGTGAGACTAGCGATGATATAACCAAATACTTAATGATTTCAGCGTCAGCTCCACTGCACTCCCTGTAAAAGAATCTTGATACTAACTAAATTTAGTGGAAGGGGTTCAAGGGTTTCCTATTTTTAGTTAGCTGCTAAAATAACGTCGAAAAAGCAGTTAAGTTTACCATTGGAAATTTTATTCTACTCACAAAACATTGTTTCTAAATTGCATTATTGATAAAAGGAAATGTTTTAATACAGGATGGCAAAAACCAACTGCGTTCAACAAAAATGTGAACGAATATTCCCTGAGTGGGTTTCCAAGTTCTACAATGGATCGAAGGATGACCTACGCCATATCACATCTATAATCTAGATTTAAATTAAGTTTCACAAAAGAGAAAACTATCAAAATGGTCCACAGTGACCCTCAATTACCTTTCATTATTTATCTAACTTGTCGTAAATTACAGTGGCTGATGTGGCTTCTCAATAACTATATAACAGAAAAATCATCGCGTTTCAGATTTTTACTTCAAGTGGCAAATGTGAACACCATGAGCTTTAATTGACGATCGACACTAGTATTACGCAAAAAGGGGATGTAACAGATGAGACTTCTGCAGTTCTCAGTGAAGCCTTATGCGCTCAAAAATGCGGCATCGCGTGCGTTCATTACCTTGTCAGTGTTCGTCAGGGGGCGGCGGGCAGCACAGCTCCGCTCACCTCGCCGTCTCGGAATCAACTCTGTCCTACATCTACATCTACATTGATACTCCGCAAGCCACCCAACGGTGTGTGGCGGAGGGCACTTTACGTGCCACTGTCATTACCTCCCTTTCCTGTTCCAGTTGCGTATGGTTCGCGGGAAGAACGACTGTCTGAAAGCCTCCGTGCGCGCTCTAATCTCTCTAATTTTACATTCGTGATCTCCTCGGGAGGTATAAGTAGGGGGAAGCAATATATTCGATACCTCATCCAGAAACGCACCCTCTCGAAACCTGGCGAGCAAGCTACACCGCGATGCAGAGCGCCTCTCTTGCAGAGTCTGCCACTTGAGTTTATTAAACATCTCCGTAACGCTATCACGGTTACCAAATAACCCGG
The DNA here is from genome assembly GCF_023864345.2 of Schistocerca serialis cubense. Classification (NCBI taxonomy): domain Eukaryota; kingdom Metazoa; phylum Arthropoda; class Insecta; order Orthoptera; family Acrididae; genus Schistocerca; species Schistocerca serialis. The sequence continues at coordinate 174,728,962 of NC_064641.1, forward strand.
TGACAAAACGCGCCGCTCTTCTTTGGATCTTCTCTATCTCCTCCGTCAACCCGACCTGGTACGGATCCCACACTGATGAGCAATACTCAAGTATAGGTCGAACGAGTGTTTTGTAAGCCACCTCCTTTGTTGATGGACTACATTTTCTAAGCACTCTCCCAATGAATCTCAACCTGGTACCCGCCTTACCAACAATTAATTTTATATGATCATTCCACTTCAAATCGTTCCGTACGCACACTCCCAGATATTTTACAGAAGTAACTGCTACCAGTGTTTGTCCCGCTATCATATAATCATACAATAAAGGATCCTTCTTTCTATGTATTCGCAATACATTACATTTGCCTATGTTAAGGGTCAGTTGCCACTCCCTGCACCAAGTGCCTATCCGCTGCAGATCTTCCTGTATTTCGCTACAATTTTCTAATGCAGCAACTTCTCTGTATACTACAGCATCATCCGCGAAAAGCCGCATGGAACTTCCGACACTATCTACTAGGTCATTTATATATATTGTGAAAAGCAATGGTCCCATAACACTCCCCTGTGGCACGCCAGAGGTTACTTTAACGTCTGTAGACGTCTCTCCATTGATAACAACATGCTGTGTTCTGTTTGCTAAAAACTCTTCAATCCAGCCACACAGCTGGTCTGATATTCCGTAGGCTCTTACTTTGTTTATCAGGCGACAGTGCGGAACTGTATCGAACGCCTTCCGGAAGTCAAGAAAAATAGCATCTACCTGGGAGCCTGTATCCTAACTTCTCCTTACTACAATTTACCAAAGTTGGTTTAAAAAAAACTATCTGGCTGTGTTTTTATCTGACCAATCAGTGTCTCAATGTTAACCTTAAGCTCCGCCTACAAAAATTCTATCTATCCAATGAGAAACGTTATACTTTTCGTGGTGGGGCAATGTTTTTAAAGTTTGCAACGTAACAGAGACGCGAAAAAGTCTCACGCTAAAACTTGCGGGTGGTGTAGCCCTATTTGTGTTATCGTAAGATCTATACTGTTCTTCTGGAGGGCTCTAGCTATTACATGGGCTGGGGGGTGCTCCTAACGTAACAGAGACGCGATAAAGTCTCACGCTAAAAACTTGCGGGTGGTGTGGTCCTAGCAGTTAGCTAGCGACGTGGGTGTCCGTCCGTCCCTTATCGTAGGGCCTTCCAGCTTAACACGGTTCTGCTCTCGGCTTCTGTTCTCGTTTCTCCCCTCGGAACTGCGTCTGTCTCACGGTGGGAAGGTATGACATGCATTTAGGCATTCTTGTGTTAATCTGTGGTATTCCATTTGCTCACTCGTTACTCGTATTACTTTGGTTAATTTAATGTCACGATTTATTCGGAGCTATGTGACATACTACTGGATTTGCTTATCATGTTAGGGTTTTCATGGAAGGTGTTGGATTTGCCTGACACCTTACAGCTGTGCGCCTCTGTTTTGCTAAACGCGCTGCTCCGTGTCATGTACTCATAACAGGTTTGCCAGTGGGCCCCTTCTGCCTGTAACTTCCACCATGCAAACTGCTGCATGTACTTTTTGTGGCAGTTCTATGCCCCTGTGGCCTCTATTTTACTTCGTAACTGTTGGTAAGTGTAACTCACTGTAAACAGACCCGCACCTGGCTGTAACTTGCACACTCGGCAGGCTAAGTGGTAAAACATTGCACACGTATTTGGGAGAACGTTGATTCAAATCCATCTCTTACCAGTAATATTAAGGTTTTCCGGGGTTTCACTAACTCACTTGAGGAAAATGCCGGCATGGTTCCTTTGACAATGACGCTTCCGACATCCTCCCGCAATTGGTGCTTGTTCTACGCATCTAATGATCATGTCGTCGATGAGACTTTAAAGCCCAGTGTTCCTTCCTATTTCTACTGACTCCAGTACGTATGTAACTATCATTAATTTCTGCAGACTCTGTTGAGCTCATTTAAAAAGTGCTCGATTACCTACTTTCTCACTTAAAACTGCATCCTATTTCAGTGTCATGGTGCGTAACTGTATTAGCAGACCCTTTGCTCTGATGACAGTGGGGCAGCAAGGCATTGGGCCCATAAAGTACCAGTAGCTGATCCGTGGCCACTCAAGATGAGCTCGCACATTGTCCAGGGACGTCGCAAAACGCGCTAGACATTCTCGACAGTATTTTTGTACGTTTTTCTTGAATAATTCACTAACTATAGCCTCTAACGAAGTCGTAGCCCAATACAATATTCCTACAAAGAGGTCCCGGTCATTTCTTCTGCAGGAGTAATAGTTCACTCGTAGCGAGCGAGAGAATCTGGAAACCTTGAGTGTTGTGTTTCAAGGCGTTGCAGGTTGCATAAAACTCATGGATAGGGGCAGCTGAATCACCACATACTGTATATTATTAAACAGACAATTGCTTTAGTGAACAAATGAGATGTACTGGGGTGACAAAAGTCATCGGATAGCGGTATGCACATACAGAGACGGCGGTGGTATCACATACACAAGCTATTAAAGTGCAGTGCATTGGTGGAGCTGCCATTTGTACTGGGGTGTTTCATGTGAAAAGATTCCAACATATTTATGGTCACACAACAGACTCTAAATACGGAATGGTAGTTGGAGCCAGACGCATGGGACATTCCATTTCGGAAATAGTAGGGAATTCAATAGTCGTAAATCCACAGTGTCAAGATTCCAAAGGTACCAAAGATACAAAAATTCAGGCGTTACCTGTTGTAATATAACAAAATAAAAAATGTCTCTGAGCACTATGGGACTTAACTTCTGGGGTCATCAAGAACTACTTAAACCTAACCAACCTAAGGACATCACTCACATCCATGCCTGAGGCAGGATTCGAACCTGCGACCTAGCGGTCTTTGCTATACGTGTAATGTAATAGAATGAACATGAGCCGTGACTTATATAAAAAAGAAACACACATAATGCAATGGCTCAGCATAAAAGAGAAATAACTAATGTAGGAATATTGTTAACAGTGTAATATGTTGTTTAATTTAGCCTGACGTGTATAAGCACTGAGTAAACTAGCTCAGTTCTCAGGGTAGTTACGTAATCGTCGATAATTAATTGTCCTTTTCTTATTTACCCAACACTACAGATATTATTCCAGGCTCGTGAGAAGTCGTGTGCTTATTGCACCAGAGAATATTTGCCAAGTCTGTTCGATGTGCACTACTGCAATACGTAACTTAATATCGTGGTTTCGTCTCGATTCCCCAATATAAGATAAGAGTAGCATCTACAAATGAAATCCTGTAATGGAACTGGAATCCTGTGACCAGACCTTTTCTGATTGGGATGTTATCTCGTTATACAGGGTGTTACAAAAAGGTACGGCCAAACTTTCAGGAAACATTCCTCACACACAAATAAAGAAAAGATGTTATGTGGACATGTGTCCGGAAACGCTTAATTTCCATGTTAGAGCTTATTTTAGTTTCGTCAGTATGTACTGTACTTCCTCGATTCACCGCCAGTAGGCCCAATTGAAGGAAGGTAATGATGACTTCGGTGCTTGTGTTGATATGCAGCTCATTGCTCTTCAGTACTAGCATCAAGCACATCAGTACGTAGCATCAAGTGCAGTCAGTGCAATGTTTATAAATGCGGAGTTGGCAGACGCCCATTTGATGTATGGATTAGCACGGGGCACTAGCCGTGGCGCGGTACGTTTGTATCGAGACAGATTTCCAGAACGAAGGCGTCCCGACAGGAATACGTTCGAAGCAATTGATCGGAATCTTAGGGATCACGGAACATTCCAGCCTATGAATCGCGACTGGGGAAGACCTAGAACGACGAAGACACCTGCAATGGACGAGGCAATTCTTCGTGCAGTTGACGATAACCCTAATGTCAGCGTCAGAGAAGTTGCTGCTGTACAAGGTAACGTTGAGCACGTCACTGTATGGAAAGTGCTACGGGAGAACCAGTTGTTTCCGTACCATGTACAGCGTGTGCAGGCACTATCAGCAGCTGATTGGCCTCCACGGGTATACTTCTGCGAATGGTTCATCCAACAATGTGTTCAAATGGTTCAAATGGCTCTGAGCACTATGGGACTTTACATCTGTGGTCATCAGTCCCCAAGAACTTAGAACTACTTAAACCTAACTAACCTAAGGGCATCACACACATCCATGCCCGAGGCAGGATTCGAACCTGCGACCGTAGCGGTCACGCGGTTCCAAACTGAAGTGCCTAGAACCGCACGGCCACACCGGCCGGCAACAATGTGTCAATCCTCATTTCAATGCAAATGTTCTCTTTACGGATGAGGCTTCATTCCAACGTGATCAAATTGTAAATTTTCACAATCAACATGTGTGGGCTGACGAGAATCCGCACGCAATTGTGCAATCACATCATCAACACAGATTTTCTGCGAACGTTTGGGCAGGCATTGTTGGTGATGTCTTGATTGGTCCCCATGTTCTCCACCTACGCTCAATGGGGAGAATCCGCACGCAATTGTGCAATCACGTCATCAACACAGATTTTCTGTGAACGTTTGGGCAGGCATTGTTGGTGATGTCTTGATTGGTCCCCATGTTCTTCCACCTACGCTCAATGGAGCACATTATCATGATTTCATACGTGATGCTCTACCTGTGCTGCTAGAACATGTGCCTTTACAAGTACGACACAACATGTGGTTCATGCACGATGGAGCTCCTGCACATTTCAGTAGAAGTGTTCGTACGCTTCTCAACAACAGATTCAGTGACCGATGGATTGGTAGAGGCGGATCAATTCCATGGCCTCCACGCTCTCCTGACCTCAACCCTCTTGACTTTCATTTATGGGGGCATTTGAAAACTGTTGTCTACGCAATCCCGGTACCAAATGTAGAGACTCTTCGTGCTCGTATTGTGGACGGCTGTGATACAATACGCCATTCTCCCAGGGCTGCATCAGCGCATCAGGGATTCCATGCGCCGGAGGGTGGATGCATGTATCCTCGCTAACGGAGGACAATTTGAACATTTCCTGTAACAAAGTGTTTGAAGTCACGCTGGTACGTTCTGTTGCTGTGTGTTTCCATTCCATGATTAATGTGATTTGAAGAGAAGTAATAAAATGAGCTCTAACATGGAAAGTAAGCGTTTCCGGACACATGTCCACATAACATATTTTCTTTCTTTGTGTGTGAGGAATGTTTCCTGAATGTTTGGCCGTACCTTTTTGTAACACCCTGTATAAAGAAAATCTGTAAGTAAAATTGTTAAATTATTAGTAGCTGCCTACGGTCTCGTGTGATCTGACACGTCTCGTAGATGAGCTAAAAGAAAAATGTTAAAGATTTTTCTAAGATGGCGCCTAACAATTAAAATTATTTGTTAAGGCCCATATCTACTTAAGACAATCCACGTATCAGACTACCAACTGATTGACCACATGGACGAATTATTTTGACAAAATAACCATTATATATTTCGGCTCTTAAGAACAACTTACATTATCAGCTGGTACAGCAAGATGAGCTTCATACAAGAACGTCCTCTTAGGTCCGAATCCAAGCAGATAAGATTAGTGAAAGACAAAGGAAAGATAGTTCATGCATATAAGTGCAAGAGTCCATGGAATAACATGTCCATTGCAGTTCTATCTCTTCTTCTTTGGCGTACTTGTCGATTATTTATAAAATTTACCGTAATATTTAGTTTACATTTTTTTAAACCCAAGTCCACCCAGGAGAAACAGTACACTGTCGCCACGGACAACGCAGTGGCCGACGGCCTTCACGTAACGACCGAGGGAGGGGGCATTTACGTAGAGTTGTCAGTGCTAACTAACAAACAACACTGCGTGAAATAATCACAGAAATCAATGTGGGACGTACAAAGAACTTATCCGTCAGGAGAGTGCGGAGAAATTTAGAGTTACTGGGCTACGGCAGCAGACGACCCGACGCGAGAGACTTTGCTAACAGCACGGCATCACCTGCAGCGCCTCTCGGGGCTCGTGGCCATAGTGGTTGGAAAACCTTGGCGTGGTCAGATGACTCCCGATTTTAGTTGGTAAGAACTGATGGTAGGGTTCGAGTGTGGCGCAGACACCACGAAACCATGGACCCAAGCTGTCAACAAGTCACTATGCAACCTAGTAGTGGCTCCAAAATGGTGTGGGCTGTGTTTACATAGAATGGACTGGATCCTCTGGTTCGTGGACTGTGTTTACATGGAGTGGATTGTGTCCTCTGGTTCAACTGAAACGATCATTGACTGGAAACGGTTACGTCCTAACTCTTGGAGACCATCTGCAGCCGCTCCCATGACAATGCGGCATGTCATCGGGCCACAACTGTTCGCGATTTGTTTGAAGATCATTCTGGACAATTCGAGGGAATGATATGACCATCCACGTCACCCGACATGAACCCAGTCGAACGTTTATGGGTCATAATACAGAGGTCAGTTGATGCACAAAATCCTACATCGACAACACTTTCTCAATTACTGACGGCTATAGAACTAACGTGGCTCGATATTTCTTCAGGGGACAACGACTTGTTGAGTGCACGCCACATCGAGTTGCTACGCTGTGCCGGACAAAAGGAGGTCCGACACGGTATTAGGAGGTATCCCATGACTTTTGTCAGTTCAGTGTATTGTCTTTCAGCGTGCTGCCTAAGGTGGAGCACTGAAGTAAAACAGATCATTGGTGGTGATCTGCGATCAGGTCCCTGTGTTGTTCACCTAAACGACGTTATGACAGGCGTAGTACTCCCCATAGGCCAACGGCGTTGCCGCAGTGGTAACACCGGTTCCCACTTGGATGGGTGACCATCCGGTCTGCCGAACGCTGTTGGCAAACCGGGTGCACTCAGCCCTTGTGAGGCAAACTGAGGAACTACTTGATTGAGTAGTAGCGGCTCCGGTCTCGGAAATGACATACGGCTGGGAGAGCGGTGTACTGACCACAAGCCCCTCCACATACCCATCCAGTGACGCCTGTGGGCTGAGGATGACACGGCGGCCGGTCGGTACCGTTGGACCTTTATGGACTGTTCGGGAGGAGTTTTTTTAGTATTCCTCATAAACATAAGAGGATATCATTAAAAATGAGAGCTACACTCTGCTGAAATGAGGTTACGGTCGCCTAACGCAGTCTGCAGTGAATGGTCATCACTGGTAAAGACTTTTCCATGCTTCCAACATACATAGTGTTTGAGACGTTTCCACATCTTTCTTAACTTCGTACAATTTGGAGAAATACATAGTTGTTCTATTGGGCATTGAATCCGACAGAAAACATTGCTGTTAGCAGGGTACTGTTTTTTTTTTCAGTATTGCAGTGTTTCAGTAACGAGGCAATGGTTAATGTGGGCGGACACAGTTACACTGTGGATGTAAAATATTAAACCTCTTGTTTTCTTACATATATTTGGGATTGTAAATTTCTGGCACTTAAGAGTAAAAGAAAAATAATTTTTTTTTACAACGTGTTAAATAAAGTCTTTTCTGGGGGATAATTTAAGTTTTTGCATGACGGCATTTTACCACGCCAATCTACTTGCTTGCAGAAATATTTCAGAGATAGTGTGTTGTTGTGTTACAGAATAAGGCGCGGAGTTGCGCTTCGGGTAATGCGTCTTCACAGGCAATTGGAGAGTCACGTGCTTTGGGAGAGCAGTTTACCTGAGAGCCTCTCTCTTTTACCTACGTTCGGATAACGATCGGCTCTTGAGGCAGAAGACCTACGTCCTCTCGTCGCAGTCTCTTTCCTGTCGAGAGGTCGGTAACGACGCCTGCGGGAAAACACGGCAGCTATACGCGGTCGTCCCGTGCGGTTCGCTGTGTCACTGTGAATACACACACAGCGTGGTACTAGATGGTTACAGTTAAACTAGCTATACCCGGCGAAGTTCGTTCCGCCTCTGAAAATCTTTATATGTTATAGCTGACCGGCAAACGTTGTTTTGCCATATAAATTATCTCTAGTCTATAAGAATAACGTATACGTGTGACACAATGTATACGTGTAACACAACAGCCGTTGTTGGCGAGAGCTCGTGACACAAACAATAATAATGGCCAAAAACTGTGTAGGGAATGAGAAAAGGCTTTGGGGGAAGTCCGGCAGTATCGGGCACTATTATGTCTAGCGTTTCTACGGTAGATCGCGCTGATTTAACAATTGAAGCCGATACACGGCTCGTCCAAGAGCATACAAACATACCGGCAGTTTCATGTCGAAACGTGTTCGCCAGCATTATGAATAAGGCCAAGCGCATATGCATCGATGTTTATCGTACGTAAAAATATTGTACGATTTAATTCTTTTAGAGGAACAAAGGAGAGCATAGGAACTTCTTTGTTCCCCTAGGAGAATTTGATCGTACGATATATTTCCTTACGATAAAAATCGATGCATGTGCGCTAGGCCTAGCGAGTGACGCGTGCTACCTAGTTAATCTTCTAGGTCTTGTTACGTCGATTCAAAGAAGGATATTCGAGTCGTTGCTTTTGGTACGTTTTCTTCAATTACCTATCTATCGAATAGTGAAAGACTATCTCCGGTAGACACCTGGCGGGGATAACTGATCAAGTGATAATTGAACAGTTATCGACCGGAGTTGAAAATTATTATTATTACTAAAATCGCTATTAAAAATAGGGGTTGGTGATAGAAGGGTGAAAATTTAGGGTTGTGTATATTTTGTAATGCCACATAATAAAAAAATAAAAATAAAAAGTTATGTCCAAAAAATAAGAAAATTTTTTTTGGGGTGGACCACTCTTATCACTTAGGAGTAGGGAAAAATAGATTACGACCGATTCTCAGACCTACATGCAAAATTTCATTAGAATCGATCGAGCCGTTTCGGAGGAGTACGGCATCTAACACCGTGACACGAGAATTTTATATATAAGGATTGCAGCACCTCACGGATTTCCAGTGAGGGCTGTAATTATCGTATGGCAGCGAAAGGTGGTAGATATACTAAAGAGTTAATGCGGATTCGATTTACATTGAAAAAAAAGTTCCAATTTTGGGCGCCAGGTGCAAATCTGGCGCTGTAGACTGATTGTATGATGATATAACACCCATGCTCTCATTTGACAGCCAGCCGTGGTGGCCAAGAGGTTCTAGGCGCTTCAGTCCGGAACCGCGCGACCGTTACGGTAGCAGGTTCGAATCCTGCCTCGGACATGGATGCGTGTGATGTCCTTAGGTTAGTTAGGTTTAAGTAGTTCTAAGTTCTAGGGAACTGATGACCTCAGATGATAAGTCCCGTAGTGCTCAGAGCCTCTCATTTGACAAGCCTCAGTACGGCTATCGAGAAGAGGTATCATGCGCTGTCAGTGAACGGCAATAATTGCAGTGCTACATTGAGAAATTATCGCCAACTGAAAGGTCTGAGGGAAGACCTGATGTTATTAAATCGTTTAAAGGCCAACATACATGAACACGTCTTTCACGGACGCAACATCTCGTCGATGTCTCCGCTGTTAATATTGAACAAATTGTGTAAGAGGCGGTTAGTACTCTACTGGCCATTAAAATTGCTACACCACGAAGATGACGTGCTACAGACGCGAATTTTAAGCGACAAGAAGAAGATGCTGTGATATGCAAATGATTAGCTTTTCAGAGCATTCAAACAAGTTTGGCGTCGGTGGCGACGCCTACAACGTGCTGACATAAGGAAAGTTTCCAACCGATTTCTCATACACAAACGGCAGTTGACCGGCGTTGCCTGGTGTAACGATGTTGTGATGCCTCGTGTAAGGAGGAGAAACTTTGATAAAGGTCGGATTGTAGCCTATCGCGGCTGCGGATTATCGTATCGCGACATTGCTGTTTGCGTTGGTCGAGATCCAATGACTGTTAGCAGAATATGGAATCGGTGGGTTCAGGAGGGTAATACAGAACGCCGTGCTCGATCCCAACGGCCTCGTACCACTAGCAATCGAGATGACAGGCATCTTATCTCCATGGCTGTAGCGGATCGTGCAGCCACGTCTCGATCCCTGAGTCAACAGATGGGGATGTTTGCAAGACAACAACCTTCTGCACGAACAGTTCGACGTTTGCAGCAGCATGGACTACCAGCTCGGAGACCGTGCCTGCGGTTACCGTTGACGCTGCATCACAGATAGGAGCGCCTGCGATGTGTACTCAACGACGAACCTGGATGCACGAATGGCAAAAGGTCATTTTTTCGGATGAATCCAGGTTCTGTTTACAGCATCATGATGCTCGCATCCGTGTTTGGCGACATCGCGGTGAACGCACATTGGAAGCGTGTATTCGTCATCGCCGCCGTACTGGCGTATCACCCGGCGTGATGGTATGGGGTGCCATTGGTTACACGTCTCGGTCACCTCTTGTTCGCACTGACGGTACTGTGAACAGTGGACGTTACATTTCAGATGTCTTACGACCCGTGGCTCTACCCTTAATTCGATCCCTGCGAAACCCTATATTTCAGCAGGATAATGCACGACCGCATGTTGCAGGTCCTGTACGGGCCTTCCTGAATACAGAAAATGTTCGACTGCTGCCCTGGCCAGCTCATTCTCCAGATCTCTCACCAACTGAAAACGTCTGGTAAATGGTGGCCGAGCAACTGGCTCGTCACAATACGCCAGTCACTACTCTTGATGAACTGTGGTATCTTGTTGAAGCTGCATGGGCAGCTGTACTTGTACACGCCACACAAGCTCTGTTTGACTCAATGCCCAGGCGTATCAAGGCCGTTATTATGGCCAGAGGTAGTTGTTCTGGGTACTGATTTCTCAGGACCTATGCACCCAAATTGCGTGAAAATGTAATCAATGACAACATAGTGCATTACAGGAACATTTTATGTTTTCTTGTCAGCATTACTCCATAATAAATAACACGAACATGTAAGTAGATTTCTCTTATCCTTCGTTGGTCTTGTACATAGAAGATTCCAGTATCAGGCATTAACCTGTGAAAGTACGTGTGTTAGTAAACGTCGAAAACATTCACCCAGTCTCATTTGCGAGTTGCTTATCTAACGGCTTCCAGTGTCAACAGAGTTTCATGTCCCAAAAGGTAACGTGCGAAAATACCGTTTTTCACGGGGTTCTGTTACTCACAGAAATAAGGAGTGAAGTGTTCTGGATAGCCTGTGGCCTAATGACCATTCATATACCTATCGGAAGAACGGGCATACTGTAGCGACTCTAATCTAAGGGGTCAAAATGTAAACATTACACTCTTCCTCCACCCCAGACAAATTGAATAACTCGTTTGGCTTTTTTTTTTTGCATTGGGTGTATTGTAAGGGGGACCTTGTGTATTATAAAAGTACAATTTGTTCATGGACGGTTCCCGAGAGAACCCCAAAAGAACCACGATTTTTGGGGTGCGAAAAATACCAACTGTGAAGATGGCCGCTTCTATTATTTCTGTTCATTGTAGATCGTCGAAATGTTTGCCATATGTTCTTAAGATGATATTTCGAGGAACGTCGGAACTTGTTTCGATATCATTATTCGTTACCGAGAGCCAGAGGTTCAAACTTTCCGCATTTAAGCAGAAAATCGAAAAAATCGGTCTTTAACCGTTTCTGCAACGTCTGCAGTAATATTATTTAAATAAATAACGTTAGCAATGGCCCAAATTTTAACTGTACATTCCTTTGAAATTCATCTATTCACCTAGAAACGCCATTTTTCCGTTTTCGAAATCTTCATTCGTTATCAAGATAATTAAAGTAACCATGATTTTTGGGTACCAAGAGGACCAGTTGTGGGGACGGCCACTACTTTAGCTCCTATTCATGGCAAAGCTTCGAAATGTTTTCCATATATGCTTAAGATGGTGTACTCGGGGAACCTTGAAACGTTTCCCGATATTATAGTCGGTTACCAAGATCCAAAGGTTCAAAATTACCGTACTTATGCGCGTAAAATATGCATGTAATATCCGGTCTGAGGTGTAAGTGTAGTTTTAACCGACGTAGTGAACAGGCTTCTGAGGTCCTGACCTTGTTTATAGTTGGCATTTTTTCACCAATAAAACTTGCTTGGTGTCTCTGTATAATTGGCCTTCTACAAACTTTCTTGGTGTCACACCTATACAAATATACCCGCAGTGGTACTACAGTGACAAAAATGGCCTAAAAAGGGTCTTAACATACCCGAAAAGAACTCAATATGACTGCCAAAAATTATGTAAAACTGGAAAGCTGCTATCTGTCTACTGCTGTGCGTGAATGCTAAGTTGTTAGTCAGATTTTTATTTTTCGATTATTTATCTCAGGACACTTTATTTTCGGTGTATGCACAGATGAAAGGTACATTGCTGTACAATCTTCCATGAGGGTCTTCTTTATTTAATTTTGTAGGGAGGGAAGACAGAATTCCTAGTCAAAGTGAATTTTTTGCTGTTGTGTTTACGAAAAAAACAGTTCCACGTTCGGTTCAAAATGGTTCAAATGGCTCTGAGCACTATGCGACTTAACTTCTGAGGTCATCAGTCGCCTAGAACTTAGAACTAATTAAACCTAACTAACCTAAGGACATCAGACAAATCCATGCCCGAGGCAGGATTCGAACCTGCGACCGTAGCGGTCGCGCGGTTCCAGACTGAAGCGCCTATAACCGCTCGGCCACTCAGGCCGGCAGTTCCACGTTCGGAAGCTGTACAAGACATAGAACACTATATTTGCAGTTTCTCTCTGGAAACGTATCGATATGAATTAAATATCTTTTCCCTGATGTTCTAGCACAAAATTACTAAACCCTGAATTAAAGTTTGTTTAAGAAAAGCTCCAGTCCGCGTCAACGACACCACCTCAGTAGAACTGCATGACGAAAACCTTTCAGCAAATCCACAACAAGTGGATCGTTGTCAAGATGAACAGCAGCAGATGACAAGAGTATGGCAACGCCCCGTTCGCCGACAAGCTGCAATTGTATCGCCACTGGGCGTACGACAGTTGCACGCCATATTTCACATCTGCCAATCAAATGTTCGCCAAGCACTGAATTGATATCCAACCACCGAGCGTGTTTTTAAGACGATGCCCAACCACTACAGGCAGTACAATTCGGTGAGCCAAGCAGTCCTGCTGCAGTACCAAATCTTGATCTACATCATGCAGTGACAGTAATTCCAGCCACCACACGCCTCAGCAGTCACTACGAGCAGCCACTGTCTCCGAGCCTCTGCGACAATGGTCTCTGGGGGAGTCTAGCATCGGCATTTGGTATCTGCAGGATATGACTGAGTTCTGTGATGTTGTTCTAGTACTGCCGTCCGAGATTTGGTCCGTATTAACTTAGATTTCTTATATTAAACACTTTGCAGCGACTGAAGTACAATCCAGACATATTTACTTCAACTGTCAGTGCATTTCACGCTAAATATAGGAGAACTGCTTCGACATTTACATCTACACTGCTACTCCGCAAATTACACTTAAGTGCCTGGCAGAGGGTTCATCGAACCATTTTCGCACTAATTCTCTATTACTCCACTCCTGCGAGCTCTGATTTCCCTTATTTTATTACGAAGGTCGTTTCTCCCTACGTAGGTCGGCTTCAACAAAATATTTTCGCGTTCTTAGGAGAATATTGTTGACTGAAATTTCGTTGGGCAACAAGAAACGCCTTTACTTTAGTGATGCAAATTCCGTATCATGTACGTGAGACTCTCTCTCCTATTTCCCAATAACACGTAAGGTGCTGCCATCCTTTGAACTTTTTTCGATGTACTCCGTTAATCCTATCTGGTAAGGATCGCCAGAAGTACTCCAAAAGAAGACGGATAAGCGTAGTGTAGGCATTCTCTTCAGTAAATTTGTTGTATCTGCTAAGTATTCTGCCAATAAAACTCTTCCTTTGGTTCGCCTTCCCTAGATATTTTCAGTTTTATTTCCAATTTAAGTTGTTCGTAATTGGAATTCCTCGGTATTTAGTTGGATTTTCGGCCTTCAGATTTGATTGATTTGTCGTGTAACAGAAGATTAATGGATTCCTATTAGCACTCATGTCGATGATCTCACACTTGTCATTATTTAGCGTCAACTATCAAACACTATATTTGCAGATTCTCTCTGGAAACGTATCTGATTTGGGTTACTTTATGGAGAAATACGTCCGTAGCAGAGGCAGGCGACGATTCAGATTTGTCTCAACGCCGAAATATAGAATGGTCTTGATCGCACAATTCTTTATTAAGCGTTAGGCGTTTATCCCGTATCCATCACGAAGCTAACATTGTAAGATAAAAATTTCCTATCTTTTTAGGTTGAAGGCAATGAAGACTTCCATGAAAGCGCGTTTTAATAGGCAATGTTATCCTGTAATGTTAGCTTCGTGACGGATATAGGATATACACGTACCGCTTCATAAGGAATTGTGCGATCAAGACCTAACTATATATCAAAGCTGTGCCGTATCTGATTTGAATTAAGTGTCGTTTCTCTGCTGGCCCAACACAAAATTTTTAAACCCTCAATTTAAGTTTATTTAAGGAAAGCCGACTAGTGCACGGGAATGAGAGCCAGAGATATCCGTTATTGAATCATTTGATTGTCATTACTTTGACTGGCTTGGATTCTGCCGACAGAGGACTGCTATACGATGAATTAGAAGGTTCTGTGATTTTTCCAATCTTCTTACGTATTTCTCTAGTTACATCTTCTATTTTAGTCCAAGGTACAGAATACTAGGCATGGCAAAAGGTGCTGTGCGGATAAACTTCCATATGATATATACTGAGGTGATGAAGGTCGTTGGATAGCGATATGTACAGAGAGAGATGGCGACAGTATCGCGTACACAAGGTATGTAGTTCATTGGCGGAGCTGTCATTTGTACCCAAGTGATTCATGTTCAAAAATGGTTCAAATGGCTCTGAGCACTATGGGACTTAACATCTCTGGTCATCAGTCCCCTAGAACTTAGAACTACTTAAACCTAACCAACCTAAGGACATCACACATCCATGCCCGAGGCAGGATTAGAACCTGCGACCGTAGCAGTCGCGCGGTTCCGGACTGAGCGCCTGAACCACTAGACCACCGCGGCCGGTGTGATTCATGTGAATAGCTTTCCGCCGTGGTTATGGCTGCGCGACGGGAATTAACAGACTTTGGTAGTTGGAGCTAGACACATAGGACATTACATTTCAGAACTGATTCAGTATTACGAGATCCACAGATTGTGCGTATTACCTCTCACCACGAACAACGCCAGCGGCCTATAGCCTTCACTTAACGACCGAGAGCAGCCGCGATTGTGTAGAGTTGTCAGTGCTAACTGCAAGGAACATTCCGTGTAATAACCGCAGTGATCATTGTGAATCATAGGATGAAAGTATCCATTACAACGGTGCTGCGAAATTTGGCATTAATGAGCTATGGTAGCAGATGAATGGTGCGAGTGCCTTTGCTAATAACATGACAACAACTGCAGCACCTCTCCTGGGCTCGTGACCATATCGTTTGGACCCCAGACGACTGGAAAACCGGGACATGGTCAGATGAGTCCCGATTTCAGTTGGTAAGAGCTGATGGTAGGATCCGAGTGCGGCGCAGACGAGTGAGACGCAGACGCCACAAAGCCATGGATCTAAGTTGTTAACAAGGCACTGGGCAAGTTGGTAGTGAATCCATAATGGTGTGGGCTGTGTTTATGTGGAATGGGCTGGGTCCTCTGGGCTAACTGAACTGATGACTGACTGGAAATGGTTATGTCTGGCTACTTATAGACCATTTGCAGCCATTCATGGATTTACATTCCCAAATATCCATGTAATGTCAAAGGGCCACAGTTGTTCGCGACTGGTTTGAAGAACATTCTGAACTATTCGAGCGAATGATTTAGTCACCCAGATCGCCCGACATGAGTCTCATGGAACATTTATGGGACATAATTGCGAGGTCAGTTCGTGCACAACAGTCTGCAACGGCAACATATATTGTGGACGCTGCAATTCTTTTTTCAAGCTGCATTATGACTACTAGGGCCTGCCATATCATTACTTCATGAAGGCAGTATTGCTCCACTCGGATCTATTAGCCAGCATGCATGGCCACCACCGCACAGCAAAATTGTGCAGTTGAGGCCACAGGCACTGTTTCCCATGCAGCATCACGTGGAGGTGGAGCTGCGTGGAGTTCTTTTGCCTGAACTTTGGTGTTATCTTTTATTTACTTACAGAAATTACATTTATTTTTTAAAGAAAAATACAGGAATTTGGAAGTAGGAAATTATTAATCTGTGGTATAATTTAAGAAGAGAATAGAAGGGGGCAAGAAAGGGTACATATAGATATCTCGTCACCAACACCACCTGGGGAAGGGAACTAGCCATTGAATTTTAAGTCCAGCGTCCACATGTGGTGCTACCCATTTTAATGTTACCCACACGAACATCCCTCTTCGGGAAACAGCGATTTGTTTAGTCAATTCGGATCTAATACATGTCGGTATTGTTTGTTAGAGTGCCGTGTGAGTTAGTGTTTGTTTGGTTACATAGCAACTGCTACTACTAGGCCAGTTAGTAAACATGTTCTGCATGGCTTTGGAATAATACCCAGACTCAACGAACCTAATTGAGTGACATACTGTTCCTACACAACTGTAGGAGAAATAACAAGCCACCACTAACCTATTACTAATCTTGTAAAAATATTTTTGTAGAATAAAACAAGACTTTTTTTAGTAGTAGACTCATTAATATTGTATGACATGTATCATTTGTTTCTATTGTGTATTTACGCTGTTTGATTTTGCTTGCTTACTTCATATTAAATTTATATTGCATTCATATTATTACATTTTCAATGACGCAATTAATTACTTAGCTACTTAACGGTGTTGGGTGCAGGTTTAACGTGGATTCTAGAACAATATCAATCCACGGACTATTCTGATTATTTCTACTTTTAATTACAGTCATTCATAGTAAGATAGAAATTGGAATCACATGAGTAATTGTGCATAATTTACGCATCTTATGTTACGTATGTTTTGTGTGTCTATGCTGTGTCGGTGTTGTTACTGTCACTCGTTTCATCGGCAGTACTGGAGCTATCTATGTCGACCTCTCTTCGTCTTCTGCGCCTTCTGTATCGGTGAGTCTGTATATGTCACGTTCTGGGGAAACAATTTCCCCGCTTGTGCAACATTGGTTTCTGAAAGCGACATGCACTACAAGTGGGTGGGATTAGGGCCATGTCCAATCACAAAATGAACCATGCCTCGGCCGAGGTTGACATGGAGCAACCATAATCGCTCCGTGATATTGGGAAAAAATGAATAGATTCGATGGTCCTTTTCACTGTCCACGCACCAAATTTTTAGTTGGCTCGTGTCTTCTTTGTGCTGCCCAGTGATCTGCAACACTCTCTCAGGTGTGCCCATCTTCAGCCAGCATGTTGCAGCCCGATATCTGATGGTTATATCGATCGGGAATCTTCCAAGCACCTCATACAACTGATCTGGTGCCGGACACCTGAGTTAGTCTAAGTAGCACACGCTTTGCCCCCGCATAACTGTGATCCTGTTCATGACGAGAGCGAGTCTATGCGCCCATGAGCTAACTGCAAAGCTCAATACAGACTCGAAAAGTGCGCACAGTGGTAATTTGCATCATGTCGAATGTAATGTTGCTAGTTTGTGAGGTATACTTCCTGCTTTGTTTGTGATTAGTCGTATGTGTTCGCTGAAGCTATGTCGTTCGTCAGTGTGTACCTCAAAATATCTTGTTACTAATTTGAGTTTTGTGTTTGTTTTGTTTATTTTAATTACTGGATGACTTTGTAGTGATCCTTTAAGCATTATTTATGCTGTTTTTTGTGCTGCTACTGATAATTTGATTTATTGCACTCGTTTTGTTGTGTGTAGCATACTACTGGTGTTGTTTTCCAATATTGCTCTTGTGTTGGCTGATATCACAACTAACAGGTAGCGAGCATACGCAACGATCCCGTCTGAACGTTCATCTCTCTCCATCAAATTCAAGAGCGGCTCCGTTGTGATATGGGTCCGCAGATGGAGCACTGTGGACATCGTTTGGTAATCCTTTTTACAGCCTTGCGGTTGCCCTCTTGTCACTCAGCCATTCTGTTTCTACAGTTGTCTCGAAGACTATTGTACAAGGATCCGCGTAACTGTAGTTCTCGAAGTCGTGCAGACATTCCTGGCCGCCAAAGATTATGAAAAGTACCAGCAATGTCATTAAGAATCACAACTGCGTACTTCTGTGATGCCTGTCCTACAATTTGGAAACCTCGATTAATTGCGTCGTCAATAGATTTTCGCGGTATAAAACCAAACTGGTGCTGAGTAAGGCCATGGGGTTTCCTATGAGGTTGGAGGCGGTTACACAGAAGCCTCTCATGGACCGTAGCCAATGAATTTAACATGCAAACTGGTCGGTACGGCTTTGGTTCTGATGGACCCCTAGCTGAGGTTCTTTTAAAATAGTTATTGAGTTGGGTGTTTTCCAGACTAGAGGCATCCGTCCCAGACTAAGGACATCATTTATTAGATTTGTTAAATGTGAGATTATCTGAAGTGAGACCTGGAGAAATGTTTCCGAATGGATATTGTCTGCTTCTGGTGCTTTCTTGTTTTTCAAGTCAGCAATTGCTAGAGTGTAGAGGCAGTATGGCTCAATATTTCCGCACGGGACTGCCAGCTATTTTCTGAATCCTTGCCACATCGAGATGCAGCACTACCCCGGGTAAAAGGAGGTCCGACACGATATGTGGAGGTGTCCCATGACTTTCGTCACCTCACTTAGTAGCCTTTTATTATTCCTGGTTTTTCAAGAAACACTTGAATGTACCGGTTTAATAATTAATATAACTCTCTCTATTGGCATTCAAATTCTTCCAATCCACATGTGGCATACAGCAAACCAGTGCTTAACAGTACTGGTTAAAAACAGTATTGGTTGCAATTTTAGTTTTTTATTTTTCAACGACGCGTTTCACCTTATTTAGGCATCTTCAGGTTATCTTAATTTGGTATTTCTTAGAAGAATCCTTTAGTCAGTGTAGCCAAAGGGCATCGCCGAATATATCAGGCCAACATCGCCTTTGGTAAATGTAAAAACTAGAAAAAAAGGCGATGTTGGCCTGATATATTCGACGATACCCTTTGGCTACACTGACTAAAGGATTCTTATAAGAAATACCAAATTAAAATAACCTGAAGATGCGTAAATAAGTCGAAACGCGTCGTTGAAAAATAAAAAATAAAAAAATTGCAACCAAGACTGTTTTTAACCAATACTATTGGCATTCAGTTAAATACTTGGATCCGATTACTTTGCTACCAACGAAATTATCCTTATTCGGTATGTTTCCTTAAGCTGAACTTTTCGAATGAAAACCAGTCGCATTGTGTAGCAACATAGGTGCAACACACTGTGCGTTAATACGCTGGCAATATTTCCCATGCTCTAAATAACGATGTCCTGTCTCGAGATCTACACTCCTGGAAATGGAAAAAAGAACACATTGACACCGGTGTGTCAGACCCACCATACTTGCTCCGGACACTGCGAGAGGGCTGTACAAGCAATGATCACACGCACGGCACAGCGGACACACCAGGAACCGCGGTGTTGGCCGTCGAATGGCGCTAGCTGCGCAGCATTTCTGCACCGCCGCCGTCAGTGTCAGCCAGTTTGCCGTGGCAAACGGAGCTCCATCGCAGTCTTTAACACTGGTAGCATGCCGCGACAGCGTGGACGTGAACCGTATGTGCAGTTGACGGACTTTGAGCGAGGGCGTATAGTGGGCATGCGGGAGGCCGGGTGGACGTACCGCCGAATTGTTCAACACGTGGGGCGTGAGGTCTCCACAGTACTTCGATATTGTCGCCAGTGGTCGGCGGAAGGTGCACGTGCCCGTCGACCTGGGACCGGACCGCAGCGACGCACGGATGCACGCCAAGACCGTAGGATCCTACGCAGTGCCGTAGGGGACCGCACCGCCACTTCCCAGCAAATTAGGGACACTGTTGCTCCTGGGGTATCGGCGAGGACCATTCGCAACCGTCTCCATGAAGCTGGGCTACGGTCCCGCACACCGTTAGGCCGTCTTCCGCTCACGCCCCAACATCGTGCAGCCCGCCTCCAGTGGTGTCGCGACAGGCGTGAATGGAGGGACGAATGGAGACGTGTCGTCTTCAGCGATGAGAGTCGCTTCTGCCTTGGTGCCAATGATGGTCGTATGCGTGTTTGGCGCCGTGCAGGTGAGCGCCACAATCAGGACTGCATACGACCGAGGCACACAGGGCCAACACCCGGCATCATGGTGTGAGGAGCGATCTCCTACACTGGCCGTACACCACTGGTGATCGTCGAGGGGACACTGAATAGTGCACGGTACATCCAAACCGTCATCGAACCCATCGTTCTACCATTCCTAGACCGGCAAGGGAACTTGCTGTTCCAACAGGACAATGCACGTCCGCATGTATCCCGTGCCACCCAACGTGCTCTAGAAGGTGTAAGTCAACTACCCTGGCCAGCAAGATCTCCGGATCTGTCCCCCATTGAGCATGTTTGGGACTGGATGAAGCGTCGTCTCACGCGGTCTGCACGTCCAGCACGAACGCTGGTCCAACTGAGGCGCCAGGTGGAAATGGCATGGCAAGCCGTTCCACAGGACTACATCCAGCATCTCTACGATCGTCTCCATGGGAGAATAGCAGCCTGCATTGCTGCGAAAGGTGGATATACACTGTACTAGTGCCGACATTGTGCATGCTCTGTTGCCTGTGTCTATGTGCCTGTGGTTCTGTCAGTGTGATCATGTGATGTATCTGACCCCAGGAATGTGTCAATAAAGTTTCCCCTTCCTGGGACAATGAATGCACGGTGTTCTTATTTCAATTTCCAGGAGTGTATTATCGCTTTTCTCTCGCACATGAAATCCCATCCCCAGGTACAAGCAACGGATGATATTTTGTCCACCAAGAAGGTTCATTTTAAGTGTTTGTTCTTGACGACTACGTCCAGTTGTATTTGAAATTTTGCAGCCTGTGACCGTGTGCCAAAAGATCTAGTAATATTACAATTCTAAACTGGTGAAACCGGGTTCTTACTATTATGACTAATCTGGTTTGAAAAAAACCTGACTCATCACGCTCGTAGTAGCGACAGCTTCGAAAATTATCTCCACACGTACCTTCTTCATAGTTGCTTTAATTACAACTTGCACTAATTTATCTTTGCCCAACTCACACTGTCTTGGTTCGGTACCTAATTTCCTATTTAATGTCAAGTCAATCATTACTGCTGTACATCTACACCCTATTTCTTAAGTTTCAGTTCTCCCATCATCCGACCAGTCTCCGACGGCTAAGAGTGGTCGGTCCTAGTTTGGAGGGGAGGATGGTCCGTTCTGTGCTTCATCTGTTACGTCATCAATTTTTATTCTGTGACTTTGTTAAGTCCAGGGTCTATGTGGACCATGAGCAGGTTGTATGTTGATACTATTATTACTTACTTGACCGTGCATACACAAGCTTTTTTTCAGTTATTGCCCCATGTGGTTGGTGCCAGGGACCTGGATTAGGATTATACCATTGATTCCTTTCATTCCTACTGTTGTTATCGTTATTAGGATTGAAATTCTCATTGTACTTTTATTTCCTATTTAACTTTTGTACATTATTATTATTATTATTATTATTATTATGATAATTGTTATTATTGTAATTATTATCTTTGTTATGGTCGTACCCATTATTATAATTCTCCATGGAGTAATTTGTTGTGTTTTACTGTCATTAAGTTATTTAATACGTTCCTGAATTAAATCTAAGGAATCAAAAACTGACATAAAATGATGTAAGTCTGTGTGTACCACATGATTAGTTTCTCTCTACTATGTGTGGGTAGTTTGGCTTTAAGAATTTGCAACAATTCTCTACGCGTAATAGGTTCATTCCAGTACAACGCTCAAAGTACGAGTATTTTCTTAGACTGACCTTTTTTGGATTATAATATTCAGGTCTGTATACTTCCTTTGAAGATGATTCTGTTTACCGGGAGACCAAAATTTTGAAATAAACAATTTTTTCAAACTATTTTCAAGTTCTACAAGATTCAGCTGCCTCGTTAGTCCACAAAGAAGCCCTCCAGTAATTGAGAGACAATGAACTGCATTTTGTGATGTTCTGTCCCTGACACTGGAAAAATATTTCTAAAACTTTTTATGAAAACAATTACGTGAGTTACGTGTTTTTTTGAAGAATGTGTTTGGAATTGGCGATTTTTAATAATTCTCTGTTAGAGTTTAAGCAACCTCATGCCATTCTCTTGTTTAGGATACTTACTAAAGTACGTCGGTTCTGTCTAGATACAGATTTGTAACTTTCGTCTGTTTTCGGTATTGAAGGTGAAGTATTCCGCTCTGTACTGATTTCCACAGAGACTTTGTTTTCAATTAAACTTAACCTATGATCTATTGCGGATTGCCATTTCGGAATCTCAGACACTGCCTTATCTTTTATTTACTGAAATTCATCTTTAAATTCTTACACTATATCGCTATTATGTAATCCTGATTCTACATTTGGTGGTGGATAGTTGTCTTAATTTCGGAACTCACATGCGCGTTTGTGTATGTGGCTTTTGTAGCTTTAGTTTAAATCCACTCAGACATATTATTCTTCCATTGTTTTCGAACGTTTGACGAAATAAATAGTCTGCTTTTTATTTTCTAATTCCATGCCCTTAATCTTGCTTGCAAGATTACCACAGTCTCAATTTTAATCTGTGCGGGTTTGACTCTTTGAACCGCGCCTTTTAACTGGTTGACCAACTCAGATAAACTTTCATATGTTTTATTTACTTCTGCCAATTCTGATCAAATCTGTCCTAAATCACCGAAGATTTTCTTATCCCGTTTCTCTTGTTTACGTTCTAAACCATTGAAGATATTCTTATTTCGTACCTCTTGTTTAAGTTCTATATCATTGAGGATTTTCTTATTCAGTTAATCTTGTTTATGATCTCGTTGTTCATACCATCATTTAATTTAATTAAAAGTGCTGTGAAATGATCCGTTACTTTGCAACAAACTGGCGCATTTTCCACCGTGTTTTCGGCAACATTCTCCGATATCTCCGTCAAATCACAGTCAGATCCTACTTTGCTTCGATCTACTTCAGACGTAGATCCCGAGGATACCCTGTTCATTGCCGATTATCCTATTTTGAATAAGCATCGGCATGCTTTCCACGTCTGATTCTTCTAATGATTCTTCTAATGATCCTAAAACCAAGAATTTCCAAGGCTCTGCTTTTACTTTCCGCATTTTAACCATTTCAGTTACAAAAAATGACATTAAAATTTCTCTTAATTACTATATTTAATCGCGATAAAGTATTAATATCCTTCACCTAAAATTTGGTAAAATTGCTGTCAAAGAGTTTATCACATAACAAATGAAGATTATTAAATCTTATAATGTGATTAAAACTAAATCTGCAGACTTGTCTCACAGATTGTTAAGGAGTGTTAATTATTGTTATTGTTATGCGTCATGAGTTATCGTAGAAAAATTGCGCTTTCACTACTGCGAGATGTCACAAATAAAAATGTCCTTACCTTGATATAACTTAACCACATCACTATTAAAAATTGTTCTCAGTAGCTCGATCAGTCATAATATTCTTTTCGGACCCCACGTTGGTGCCGTTTGCACTGTCTCCTCTAATTCTTGAGTGCTAAGTTGTTACACAGATTTTTATTTTTCCATTATTTATCGAGGTAAGCCGTATTTTCGTTGTATGCGCAGGAGAAGTACAAAGATGTACTGTATACCATGAAGGTCTTGTTTTTTCAATGTAGTTGGGAGGGAAAACAGAATTCCGTAATCTACGTAATTTTTGCTTTTGAGTTTATGCAAAAATGAGACCCAGAGGTGCCCGTTATTGAGTGAGGAAGCAACTAACCCAGACAGCTGAAGAATGTTCTGCTCCATCGCATAAATTTCATGTAATTTACTACTGTGGATAATTAAGTCACTTTTGGGTAAAGTGACTTAGTTTTCAGATTCCAAAATATCTCTGATATTTCGTATTAAAATCGCTTCAATTTCTCAGTGCCCATAAATGGCTGAGAAAATTCGAAATCACTGTCAGGTAATTGTTCACTTTAAAAAAGGCATCTCTTGCGCTACTTTAAAGATAATAACTTTATCTACAAATAAGTATATACAACTCACTGCTTACAGCTGCAAATTCTTTATAGCTGTAAGTTGTTAGTATTTTTAATATTCTTTAATATTAATTATTAATTTCATGGAAGTGATAAGTTAATTAACTATACGTAATATTTATTTAGATTGAAAATTTCAATTTATTATCTACCAAAGGAGTGGTTACACTGCAAATTCAGTAAAATATTGCTAATATATTTAATCTTTTATGATACAAACCATAAGCTAGGTGTTTTCGATGAACTGCGATCGATGAGCAAAGTATCCAGAGAAATATGAAGCAAACGTTTTTATGTCAAACTTATTTGCTGTTTATATGTGTCAAAGTACTTACATGTTCCGAAGTATATAAATAAATTGTCTGAAAATTAATGACCTATAGCATTCGTTTTGTATCAACAGCACACCCTGCTGTTGCAAGAAAAAGAAGGGAACCAGCGGAAAAATGGTCCTGTCGGAGTACAAAAAAGTCTGACAGAAAAGTGGAGGAACGCCGCTTCAATCCTCATCCCGCCTACCTCACCAAAAATTTTTGCATAGGAACATATTCGCGCTTTTTTGTGCTGAAAGAGAGTAGTAGATAGGCAGTGACGGTGGAAGAGAGAGGAGACAGCGTCAGTGGGAGAGAAAGAGAGGGGAGACAATGATGGTGGGAGAGAGAGAGAGAGAGAGAGAGAGAGAGAGAGTGGCAGTAAAAGAGAAAGAATGAGGAATGAGGACAATAGCAGTGGATGCCAAAGAGGGGAGACAGTGGGAATGAAAAACACAGAGGGCTAGAGACCATACACAGACTTTGGGGGATCTGGACCGTGCCAGATCAGCGAACACATAGGTATAAATTGAAGGCGTATTTTGGATCGAAATTTTAAACTCGTGAGTGTAGGGGAAAAGATAATTTGTACCCCAGAGAAATTTTGAGCTGCCGAGGTGTGGTGGAGACAGTGGCAGTGGGAAAGAAAGACAAAAGGAGACAGTGTAAGTTAGAGACAAGTTACGGGCACTGGCGTATACTGTAAATCAATAGGTGGAAAAAGGAGGCAGTGGGATAGAGACATATGAAGGACTTAATTCAATAGTGGTACAAGTCCATTTTTGTTCATATTGAGATACAGAGGCCTAAAGTTAAATGAGCGCTGAAAAATCTGCAGTTGAGATACCAGAAAGATTCAAGCATATGGCTTCTTGCTAGAGATGAATCTTTATTTCTGTTTGTTTGGCTCATTATTTTCAGAAGCATTATAGACAGAAAAGTAGAGGTAATGGACTTGTACCACTATTGAAATAAGCCCTTCATACACTCCTGGAAATTGAAATAAGAACACCGTAAATTCATTGTCCCAGGAAGGGGAAACTTTATTGACACATTCCTGGGGTCAGATACATCACATGATCACACTAACAGAACCACAGGCACATAGACACAGGCAACAGAGCATGCACAATGTCGGCACTAGTACAGTGTATATCCACCTTTCGCAGCAATGCAGGCTGCTATTCTCCCATGGAGACGATCGTAGAGATGCTGGATGTAGTCCTGTGGAACGGCTTGCCATGCCATTTCCACCTGGCGCCTCAGTTGGACCAGCGTTCGTGCTGGACGTGCAGACCGCGTGAGACGACGCTTCATCCAGTCCCAAACATGCTCAATGGGGGACAGATCCGGAGATCTTGCTGGCCAGGGTAGTTGACTTACACCTTCTAGAGCACGTTGGGTGGCACGGGATACATGCGGACGTGCATTGTCCTGTTGGAACAGCAAGTTCCCTTGCCGGTCTAGGAATGGTAGAACGATGGGTCCGATGACGGTTTGGATGTACCGTGCACTATTCAGTGTCCCCTTGACGATCACCAGTGGTGTACGGCCAGGAGATCGCTCCTCACACCATGATGCCGGGTGTTGGCCCTGTGTGCCTCGGTCGTATGCAGTCCTGATTGTGGCGCTCACCTGCATGGCGCCAAACACGCATACGACCATCATTGGCACCAAGGCAGAAGCGACTCTCATCGGTGAAGACGACACGTCTCCATTCGTCCCTCCATTCACGCCTGTCGCGACACCACTGGAGGCGGGCTGCACGATGTTGGGGCGTGAGCGCAAGACGGCCTAACGGTGTGCGGGACCGTAGCCCAGCTTCATGGAGACGGTTGCGAATGGTCCTCGCCGATACCCCAGGAGCAACAGTGTCGCTAATTTGCTGGGAAGTGGCGGTGTGGTCCCCTACGGCACTGCGTAGGATCCTACGGTCTTGGCGTGCATCCGTGCGTCGCTGCGGTCCGGTCCCAGGTCGACGGGCACGTGCACCTTCCGCCGACCACTGGCGACAACATCGATGTACTGTGGAGACCTCACGCCCCACGTGTTGAGCAATTCGGCGGTACGTCCACCCGGCCTCCCGCATGCCCACTATACGCCCTCGCTCAAAGTCCGTCAACTGCACATACGTTTCACGTCCACGCTATCGCGGCATGCTACCAGTGTTAAAGACTGCGATGGAGCTCCGTATGCCACGGCAAACTGGCTGACACTGACGGCGGCGGTGCACAAATGCTGCGCAGCTAGCGCCATTCGACGGCCAACACCGCGGTTCTTGGTGTGTCCGCTGTGCCGTGCGTGTGATCATTGCTTGTACAGCCCTCTCGCAGTGTCCGGAGCAAGTATGGTTGGTCTGACACACCGGTGTCAATGTGTTCTTTTTTCCATTTCCAGGAGTGTATATAGACAGTGGCAATGACAGTAAGAAGATTTAACTACAAAAGGTGACTGGGTAAAAGGGTTTACAATTTTCTGTGCTGAAAGAGAGCGAACATGTTCGCATGCCAAAATTTTTGGTTAGGAAGACGGAATGTGGATAGGGGTAGTTGGTTCCTCACTTTTCTCTCAGAGCCTTTTTTTAAAAGAGGAACATATTCGTCTTTTTCGTGCTCCGGCAGAAGTATGTTTCCACTGGTAATTATAATGAAGTATTTCACATTATTACTGACCAAATTTAAAAAGTTAAAATGCTATATGTGCAGTCCTGCCCACTCGTCTCTTACAGGGTGCACAAAGGATGCTGCCTTCTCGGATAGCTATACAAAAATTCAAGCACATTACATTAAGAAGAGTGACAATACGTAACTTTGGATTTACAACGAGTTGTCGCAAGCAATGGGGGACATGCAAACAGTCAGTGTCCTTCACTATACAGGGTGTTCCATTGATAGTGACCGGGCAAAGTATCTCACGAAATAAGCATCAAACGAAAAAAACTACGAAGAATGAAACTCGCCTAGCTTGAAAGGGGAAACCAGATGGCGCTATGGTTGGCCCGCTAGATGGCGCTGCCATATGTCAAACGCATATCAGCTGCGTTTTTTAAATAGGAACGTCCATTTTTTATTACATATTCGTGCAGTACGTAAAGAAATATGAATGTTATAGTTCGACCACTTTTTTCGCTTTGTGATAGATGGCACTGTGATAGTCACAAACGTATAAGTACGTGGTATCACGCAACATTCAGCCAGTGCGGACGGTATTTGCTTCATGATAAAATGTTAAAAGGGACCGTTTACCAATTGCGGAAAAGCTCGATATCGTGTTGATGTATGGCTATTGTGATCAAAATGCTCAACGGGCGTGTGCTATGTATGCTGCTCGGAATCCTGGACGACATCATCCAAGTGTCCGGGCCGTTCGAAGGAAACAGGAAGTGTTCAGCCACATGTGAAACGTCAACCACGAGCTGCAACAAATGATGATGCCCAGTTAGGTGTTTTAGCTGCTGTCGCGGCTATTCCGCACATCAGTAGCGGACAAATTGCTCGAGAATCGGGAATCTCATAAACGTCGGTATTGAGAATGCTACATCAACATCGATTGCAAATGGCTCTGAGCACTATGGGACTTAACTTCTGAGGTCTACAGTCCCCTAGAACTTAGAACTGCTTAAACCTAACTAACCTAAGGACATCACACACATCCATGCCCCAGGCAGGATTCGAACCTGCGACCGTAGCGCCTAGAACCGCTTGGCCACACGGGCCGGCAACATCGATTGCACCCGTACCATATTTCTATGTACCAGGAATTGCATGGCGATGACTTTGAACTTCATGTATAGTTCTGCCACTGGGCACAAGAGAAATTGCGGGACGATGACAGATTTTTTGCACGCGTTCTATTTCGCGACGAAGCGTCATTCACCAACAGCGGTAACGTAAACCGGCATAATATGCACTATTGGGCAACGTAAAATCCACGATGGCTGGGAAAAGTGGAACATCAGCGACCTTGGCGGGTTAATGTATGGTGCGGCATTGTGGGAGGAAGGATAATTGGCCCCCATTTTATCGATGGCACTCTAAATGGTGCAATGTATGCTGATTTCCTATGTAATGTTCTACCGATGTTACTAAAAGATGTTTCACTGCATGACAGAATGGCGATGTACTTCCAACATGATAGATGTCCGGCACATAGCTCGCGTGCCGTCGAAGCGGTACTGAACAGCATATTTCATGACAGGTGGATTGGTCGTCGAAGCACCATAGCATGGCCCGCACGTTCACCGGATCTGACGTCCCCGGATTTCCTTCTGTGGGGAAAGTTGAAGGATGTTTGCTATCGTGATCTACCGACAACGCCTGACAACATGCGTCAGCGCATTGTCAATGAATGTGCGAACATTACGGAAGGCGAACTACTCGCTGTTGAGAGGAATGTCGTTACACGTATTGCAAAATGCATTGAGGTTGACAGACGTCATTTTGAGCATTTATTGCATTAATATGGTATTTATAGGTAATCACACTGTAACAACATGTGTTCTCAGAAATGATAAGTTCAAAATGGCTCTGAGCACTATGGGACTTAACATCTGAGGTCATCAGTCCCCTAGAACTTAGAACTACTTAAACCTAACTATCCTAAGGACATCACACACATCCACGCCCGAGGCAGGATTCAAACCTGCGACCGTAGTGGTCACGCGGTTCCAGACTGAAGCGCCTAGAACCGCACGGCCACACCGGCCGGCTGATAAGTTCACAAAGGTACATGTATCACATTTGAACAACCGAAATAAAATGTTCAAACGTACCTACGTTCTGTATTTTAACCTACCTGTTACCAACTGTTAAATTGTGAGCCATATGTTTGTGACTATTACAGCGCCATCTATCACAAAGCGAAAAAAGTGGTCCAACTAAAACATTCATATTTCTTTACGTACTACACGAATATGCAATAAAAATGGGTGTTCCTATTTAAAGAAACGCAGTTGATATCCGTTACACCTATGGCAGCGCCTTCTAGGGGGTAACCATAGCTCCATCTGATTTCCCCCTTCAAGCTAGACGAGTTTCGTTCTTTGTAGTTTTTCCGTTTGACGCTTATTTCGTGAGATTTTTGGTTCGGTCACGATCAATGGACCACCCTTTATACAATGTCCATGTAAGCATTCACACTCGCTCGTAAGTCACTGCTATCGTTAATATGACTGCTCATCTAGGCCTCTCTCCTAGTGTCCTCTTCTACGGTCCGGCCGAGGCTGGTAGGAGCGGCCCTTATATTCTCTTTTTGTAGAGGTCGCTCCTGTCGTGGTGCCGTCCTAGTTAGTTGGCTGACATCGTCTGACAGCCCTCTCTGTGCTTGCGTTCTTCATCTCCGTGCCGATGCTTGTCGATACGCCGGAACGTTATTATTATCTACTCGTTAAGAGGTATAATCTTACATTAAAGGTAAATTTATAATATGTGTATATGCCTTGAGGCAGCATAATTTACGTCGTGTCAGTTATCCAGATTATATTCGACCAGTACTTGAGAATGAGAGCATCTAGCGATTCCTGAGAAACGTTACACATAACTTCAAACCTTTTCGACACTCCACACAAAATAATAAAAGCGAAAAAAGCTTACCGCTTACTATTGTTTTCGGTGTTGGCGCAGTAAAACTTCAGCAGCAGGTATGATTATTTTTAAATTTATTACTTCTTCACTACTAACTCTAACCGAAATATGTTTTGCAGGCAGTATATACATATATTACTGAATATACCTGGAAAATTGTATCACTGCAACATTATAGCTACGGGAGATGCGGGTAAAACAAACTTTTCTTAAAACAGAGTGTGAATTATCCGGATGATATTCATCCAGCGTTTGATAAAGAGAACACTTACCGACTTCCAGACTAAAGAAAACAAATGTTTGAAGCTATTTCATAAACGAGAGAACAATTCCTTAAAGAACGAGGGGTTGGAGGATTACTGGTATCGTGGAAAGGAAAGATAGTTACAGTGCTGAAGCGTTGTAGCAAATATGCTTGACAAGGCGACACGAAGAATCGTGGTTTTAGGGGGTGGGGGATGGAGGGTTGTAACGCCGGAAATGCATATCCTCCTATTTCCATCTATTGTACTATTATTTTTTTTCCTTATTTTTGCTACCTGAATATATGATATTTCTGTGTCTTTACATATTTTAATTGTTTTACTTTTTGTATATATATATATATATATATATATATATATATATATATATATATATATATATATATATATATATATATATATTTATGCATTTATGTCGATGTATAATTGGTTTGTTGTGTAAAGATTATTTGTATTTTTACGCTGGGTCTTGCCTAGGGAAAACTGCTATCGAACGATTACATCGATAGGTTGTGTGAAGAATCAAAGTGTGTAGGATCTTTGGTAGTGTTAACTCTGCCGCGTGGAGCGCGGGCAGAGCTGTAGGAGTCTGGCTGGAGTAGCGAGTGGAGCAGGTGTGTTGTGTGACGCTCCCGCGAGTTGCCGCGCTTTCGGGGTTTGGCAGCATGTAATTGCGCTCGACTCGCGATGATAGTTTCTGACATGGTGTCGCGGACGGGAAGCATTAGCTGGCGCACATCAAGAGCCCGTTTCGCCTGGTGACCGTGTCGAGAAGAAGGCGCGCCAACATCCAGCTTCTGCAACAGCGACGGCCGACAATGAGTGACTGTCGCCACCTCCTCGATCGACGGCTTCAAACCTTCAATCAACCAACAAGGAAGACTAAAAGCACGTAAAGTTTCAGAACTGTATGGCAGACCTCAGCTTTTCAAATTGTTCCATTTGCCTCGCAAAATTACAGCAACTTAGCATGAACCTTTGTTGCTCATTGTCCCAATTGCATTGCCAAGCAGGGTCCCTTCCTTTTCCGAAATGAACCCGAGTGTCGTTGAAATTGAAACGCCAGCATAATTCCATTTCACTGCTTTAATTTCAAAGTTCAGCTGGCTACAATATTTAGATTGCACAAGCACAAATTAAGAGTGCGAGTTTTGTTACCGTATTTTAGTTACCTGTGACTGCAGCTCAGCTTGGTACGTACTAAATTTTACTATTGTTAATTGTTCAGAATCATTTAATTCAAGTTCAAAGTTAATTATCTTATTTCTAAATTGCGTAGATTCAAGTAGCTTTTGAAATGATTGTTGAGGTAGTCCAAGACTAACCTTATTTTACTGAATGTCGATGTGCTTCAGAAAGAAAGCTCACTATTAACTTCAGTCACTAAATTAACTTTCGATTTTCCAGTTTTATTAATTCTTTTGCTAAATTAAGTCAGAGTGTAGCGAAATTTATTACTTCTGACAAACTTTCAGTTTTCACACTACACGTGTCAACCTTCAGTTGCCACGCTTCTAGTGCTAATTATATGTGTAATTACCTTTCTTTTTCAGTTACTATAGTAATTGTCCTTAGGACTGGCAACCGTAATTTCCCCCAAATCTCAAATATCTAATCACCGCTAGTTAATTGTTAACGTAACGGCCGCACATTTACTTTCTTCATTAACTTTACCCCTTTTCAAAATTAATTTCCACCAGTTTCATTTGCATTTTTCCTTTCATTTAGATGTAACCCTTTCCTCCCTCTTTACCGACAGATTAACTTCGGTGACGATTGCTTTTCCCAAATTTCCATTAGGTACACTGTCATTAAGGTCGATAAGTGAGGGGGAGGTTACAGGGTCTTGGTACTCGGTTCTTAGTTGAGCTGGGAACATAGGGTAGGAAGTTATCGGTTTGGAGCGGCCCAACGGTCATTTTTGCAGCCATTCGAATATCTTTCGTGTTACAGTAGATTAATCAAAGTTTGAACGACGAGCCAGAACTGGCGCACAGAAAAGTTGTGCGAACCTTTTAATAACTTTCGATGAAGATGATAATTTGGCCTGAAATTAATGCTCAGCAAATGGCACCATTTTTACGTGCACCAATAGGATTTTACGTGCAAAAAACACGTTTTCTGAGAGCTTTTGGAAGCACCGCTTCTATGCTTTAAACTTGTACGAATCTCTTCAATCTTTACACTAAGGTGGATAAATGGATAGAGTCAAAATGAAATTTTATACCCAGTGATCTTTATGCGTTGCCGAAATATGATGGATTAAAGCCGAGATAAATGTAGCGCGTAAAATTCATTCTTACTTGAATTGAATGCGTAGAAATGGTTTAAACTGGTTCAGATCAATAAAAAATAGCTTATTACGACAAAATTGAAAATTTGTTTTCAAAAATATTGCTTCGTTCGGATTTTAAGTGCAAAAAAAGACGTTTTTTGCGAGATTTTTCAAGCGCGTCACTTTAGACTCGTGCGAATCGATTCAAATTTTGTGAGAAGGTAGACAAATGACTGTCATTTATGGTCATCCTGTTGTTTTGTGACGGCCTTATCCGTTTCCATTAAACAAACAACACAATTCGGAAAACAATAATAATCCTATACTGGAACAGACGTCGCCAGAATCAGCAAAAATGTACATCGGCTGCCATACTAAGGTGGTCTAAAGTCAAAAGTATGTCGAGTAAAAGTTGGGAACCAGAATGAAAAATGTTTCTCTCGTAGCACAGAAAAAGCGAGTATGTCCTGGGCAGAGTTAGGGATGTAAAAGAAGGTCACTAGCTTTTTGACCTACCTGGCAACTTCAAAGACATTTAAATCAAAACATTTTGACATGTTCGAGCTTTTTTACGAGTTAACCTTATTTCGCCAGGGCAGTGAGTTCGCTTAGGTGCAAGGTGTTGGCACACCTGCATCTTGCAATTCACAGGTTAAATTTCATGTTCTGGGCCTAAAATCCACAAGATTTGCCAGCCAAATTAAGCAATATATAATATCATATGGCTGAACAGCACACATTTAATAGCTAATTTTTTTTTCCAGGGGATCAAGTTGCCGGGCGCGAGTTTGATATGAGCGGATGACACGTATCATGTTACTTTATCTGACTGAGGCATCATATTACATGACATCCATACTAACACGAACAAGTAAATATGCTCGAATACGTCAAGATGTTCTGATTTAAATGTCTTTTGAAGTTGTCAGGTAATCCGAAAAGCAAGTTCCCTTCTTTTACATTCCTACCTCTGCGCAGGCCGTGTTCACCTTTTTGTGTTATAATAGGAGAATTTTTGATTCTGGTATTATAATCGCAAATTCACATTACATTCTGTCGAAATGATATTCTGCAAATAATGCTGACTTTAGTATGCACTATTTAAGAGATAAGCCCTAACTGCCTATTTAAATACGATTCCTTCGGAGTTTATTGTACAACTTTAGTCTGTGGTAGAAAATACTGTTTTGAGATTTTCGATTATTTTGTTTTGGTAAATATGAATCATTTTTTAGTCTGTGATGATGAAAGAAAATAATTATTTGTATCTTAGTGATAAATATTGCTAGATACCACTTTAGGAGTTAACGTTAATCACATGTATTAATTAGTAAATGCAGGCACTGGAGTGTGAAACTGGCAGTAATTTTCATAAATAAAAGGATTTGTTGCGAAACTTTGTAATCTATCCCTCCCTCACTTGTTCATTGCCACTGACTTGATAATAAACTACTTTAACAAGCTTCGAGAGGAGGAAGATCCACAATAAACTTTTTTACTTATTTTTTCTTGTAGATTGCTCTAGTTCTTCACTTTTAGGGGTTGATTCTTGAACCTGAAATTTTTTATATCATAGGTTCTCATGGTTCTAATTGACATAGTAACTTCTGAAGAATTGCCTGAATAGTTAATTTTATTCTCTCACATTTTTTTTATATTATACTGTCTTTACAATTTACACTTCAAAACCGAAAACTTCATTGTTATTGCCAAAAATAAAAACAATTCCGATCAAAACCAGAGGCACGCCCACAACTAATCCATTCTGCGGTACTAACAATATTCCAAAGAGTTCACAAATTTTATAGACAAATGAATCTTCACCAATTTATATCATTAATTTATAAATGAATCCAGAAGGAAACGTGATAAATATTGTCAGATTGCGCAGTTATTAATAGGAATTTTAAGTGTGCCAGATATTTCGTAATTTAAAATATTTCTAAAAAAAGTAATTTTAACTGTATCTACAGAGTTCGTACATATCGATTGTAACAACGAAAATAAAAGTAATTTCTTTTATGGATTATAGCTTGAAATTTACCACATAATGCACGAAATAATATGAAATTCTCATTGAAAACCATTCGAAATAATATATTCAAAAAGTTGTAATTATTTTTGATATCGCCTACTCCTGCTGAGGAAAAGTAATGCTAGGAGAGGGTGTCCGTTTACAACTAACAGGAATGTAAATATAGCACATTATAGTTGTTTTATTCTCATTAAATGTTCTGATATGGCGCACAACTAGTTTTCGATTGCCCTTTACAAACCACAAGTAATAAACTACTAACACGTATCCATCACCGAGTTTAAAATAAAAGGAAGCATCCATAATCTGTATTGTAATATATGTATATACAGGGTGTTACAAAAAGGTACGGCCAAACTTTCAGGAAACATTCCTCACACACAAATAAAGAAAATATGTTATGTGGACATGTGTTCGGAAACGCTTAACTTCTATGTTAGAGCTCATTTTAGTTTCGTCAGTATGTACTGTACTTCCTCGATTCACCGCCAGATACGGGATACTCTACCTGTGCTGCTAGAACATGTGCCTTTACAAGTACGACACGACATGTGGTTCATGCACGATGGGGCTCCTGCACATTTCAGTCGAAGTGTTCGTACGCTTCTCAACAACAAATTCGGTGACCGATGGACTGGTGGAGGCGGACCAATTCCATGGACTCCACGCTCTCCTGACCACAACCCTCTTGACTTTCATTTATGGGGGCATTTGAAAGCTCTTGTCTACGCAACCCCGGTACCAAATGTAGAGACTCTTCGTGCTCGTATTGTGGACGGCTGTGATACAATACGCCATTCTCCAGGGCTGCATCAGCGCATCAGGGATTCCATAAGGTGGAGGGTGGATGCATGTATCCTCACTAACGGAAGACATTTTGAACATTTCCTGTAACAAAGTGTTTGAAGTCACGCTGGTACGTTCTGTTGCTGTGTGTTTACATTCCATGATTAATGTGATTTGAAGAGAAGTAATAATTTGAGCTCTAACATGGAAAGTAAGCGTTTCCGGACACATGTCCACATACCATATTTTCTTTATTTGTGTGTGAGGAATGTTTCGT
Organism: Schistocerca serialis cubense; assembly: GCF_023864345.2. Taxonomy (NCBI): domain Eukaryota; kingdom Metazoa; phylum Arthropoda; class Insecta; order Orthoptera; family Acrididae; genus Schistocerca; species Schistocerca serialis. Next base: position 174,764,678 of record NC_064641.1, read on the forward strand.
GAAAGTTTGGCCGTACCTTTTTGTAACACCCTGTATATATACACTCCTGGAAATTGAAATAAGAACACCGTGAATGCATTGTCCCAGGAAGGGGAAACTTTATTGACACATTCCTGGGGTCAGATACATCACATGATCACACTGACAGAACCACAGGCACATAGACACAGGCAACAGAGCATGCACAATGTCGGCACTAGTACAATGTATATCCACCTTTCGCAGCAATGCAGGCTGCTATTCTCCCATGGAGACGATCGTAGAGATGCTGGATGTAGTCCTGTGGAACGGCTTGCCATGCCATTTCCACCTGGCGCCTCAGTTGGACCAGCGTTCGTGCTGGACGTGCAGATCGCGTGAGACAACGCTTCATCCAGTCCGAAACATGCTCAATGGGGGACAGATCCGGAGATCTTGCTGGCCAGGGTAGTTGACTTACACCTTCTAGAGCACGTTGAGTGGCACGGGATACATGCGGACGTGCATTGTCCTGTTGGAACAGCAAGTTCCCTTGCCGGTCTAGGAATGGTAGAACGATGGGTTCGATGACGGTTTGGATGTACCGTGCACTATTCAGTGTCCCCTCGACGATCACCAGTGGTGTACAGCCAGTGTAGGAGATTGCTCCCCACACCATGATGCCGGGTGTTGGCCCTGTGTGCCTCGGTCGTATGCAGTCCTGATTGTGGCCTCACCTGCACGGCGCCAAACACGCATACGACCATCATTGTCACCAAGGCAGAAGCGACTCTCATCGCTGAAGACGACACGTCTCCATTCGTCCCTCCATTCACGCCTGTCGCGACACCACTGGAAGCGGGCTGCACGATGTTGGGGCGTGAGCGGAAGACGGCCTAACGGTGTGCGGGACCGTAGCCCAGCTTCATGGAGACGGTTGCGAATGGTCCTCGCCGATACCCCAGGAGCAACAGTGTCCCTAATTTGCTGGGAAGTGGCGGTGCGGTCCCCTACGGCACTGCGTAGGATCCTACGGTCTTGGCGTGCATCCGTGCGTCGCTGCGGTCCGGTCCCAGGTCGACGGACACGTGCACCTTCCGCCGACCACTGGCGACAACATCGATGTACTGTGGAGACCTCACGCCCCACGTGTTGAGCAATTCGGCGGTACGTCCACCCGGCCTCCCGCATGCCCACTATACGCCCTCGCTCAAAGTCCGTCAACTGCACATACGGTTCACGTCCACGCTGTCGTGGCATGCTACCAGTGTTAAAGACTGCGATGGAGCTCCGTATGCCACGGCAAACTGGCTGACACTGACGGCGGCGGTGCACAAATGCTGCGCAGCTAGCGCCATTCGACGGCCAACACCGCGGTTCCTGGTGTGTCCGCTGTGCCGTGCGTGTGATCATTGCTTGTACAGCCCTCTCGCAGTGTCCGGAGCAAGTATGGTGGGTCTGACACACCGGTGTCAATGTGTTCTTTTTTCCATTTCCAGGAGTGTATATTTATTTCATATGTGCATTTCTTTGGCACTTGACACGTTCCACATCATAACGGCTACCGTACCATGCGGTTGATCAATGGACCATGCATCCAACTAACTAACTAACTAACTATGCCGATCGCAACATCAAAATCTTTTTTCTGGGTTATAATTACTGCTCTGAGGCAAATGGAACGTTATCATTCTGACTAAGATAGGTTTTCTGTTGTCAGTTTCATTTATGAGGTTGTGCAAGCTGCAGTGCTGATGTTGAAACTGATGGTGGCGTAAACTCATAGGGGGAATTCTTGGTGGCAACTGCTGCATTGAGGTCGTGGGTCAGTGTGTGACTTGCAACCGGAGCCAGAGTTGGGCGTAGGCAGGTTTCTAATAACTATGAGTCACTCTGACCATTGCACATGGAACCAAAGTACAGAGTTACGTTCGAGTAGTAGCTGGAAGTGCTTGACTTCAGACGTCTCAGGAGGCTCTATGTCATGAGTGGCCAAGAATTTAGCTCAAAAGCAGTGCCTTGGGACAAGTGCCGGAGCGCTCAGCCTAAATGCACATTTCGCCAACACCACAGCACGCTGTACGTAAGGAGGTGAAACAGCAAACTCGCCATGCACTACATTTAATTGGCAGTGCAACCGCACGGCACACGTCTTGGTTTTATGCTTCACATTTCTGAACAACATATATAAAAAATTATCGATATTAATTAATTATTTTCGGCACACAAAAGACATAATATAATTTTTATCTGGTACAGATTGTCAGCATATTGAGAGACGTGGCAGTTTCGCAGATTTTCGTACTCACATTGCTGTGCCACCCTCAACGGCCTTGCCGCAGTGGTAGCACCGGCTCCCGTCAGATCACCGAAGTTAAGCGCTGTCGGGCTGGGCTAGCACTTGGATGGGTGACCATCCGGTCTGCCGAGCGCTGTTGGCAAGCGGGGTGGACTCAGCCATTGTGAGGCAAACTGAGGAGCTACTTGACTGAGAAGTAGCGGCTCCGGTCTCGGAAACTGACCTACGGCTGCAAGAGCGGTGCTGATCACATGCCCCTCCATATCCGCATCCAGTGACGCCCGTGGGCTGAGGATGACACGGCGGCGTTCATGGCCTGCGCGGGAGGAGTTTAGTTTAGTTGCTATGCAATCATGTCTTATTTAGTATCATAATCTATAAAAAGTTCTATCACACACACACACACATATATATATGATCAAATTATTATAGTACTTCTTTAATGGAAAGTCAATCTGAAGAAAACAATGTAGACATCCTAGAGAATTTTCATGTTAATGGATTTCACTTCAATACTTGAATTACATTGTAGATGAATCAGTTACGTCTGGACATGTACAGGGGCATTTGAACTGAAATGGCTAACGGTCTCAAAAACGATCGAAAACAAGTGTAATATTGTCAGTTTCCTGAAAACGTTTGGAAAACTATCCTTGTGACTCTTTCAAGGCCACAATGAGTTCTTCAAACACAACGTTTTCTTTAACGCCAAGCAGCTTATGAAAATAGACTGTGTTTTATGTCACAATTTGCCCCTTCCACAACGTGATTTTCTTTTTAAAAGCATCCCTGTTAGACCTGAACTTTGCTGTGCCTTACTGTGGGCAGCGTGCAATGCAGTCTACATAACATGTGAGGTCTGCAATCCATTCTGGATTGTCTAAGTTTCGTTCCTGCACTCCTCCTTCCTTCATAAATTCAACAATAGCTGGTTTTAAAACGTAAAAGCGTTCTGGGCATACTTCTTGACTTGACTTAACCAATATGCTGCCCGCACAACCGACTCCAGCGATTTGGAATGTGTGTCCGGCACTACCCTACGTCCAAGTTACACATAGGAACAATTTTTCAGCTTCCTTCCTGCAAAGTTGCCAAGGATATATTCAAATGACTAATTAGCTAACCAATAGAACTGCTTAACTCGTGGTCTAGGGGTAACGTCTTTGATTAGTAATGAAGCTGTTGTATGCTCCGGGTTCGAAACGTGGCACTGATTAACTTCCGGCATGAGAAGTCACTCTCATTCTGGGCGGGGAAACTGCCTCTAAAGGCGGAACAATCAGCAATGATCAACGGCATGAGGAGGCAGAAGGCAATGGAAACCACTGCATTAAAGACACGTAATGTGTATCCACAGTACATGTGGCATGTAATTGATCTCTCTATTGGCAAAAAATTCCAGACTAGTCCCTCATTCGGACTTCCTGGAGGGGACTACCAAGGGGGAGGCACCATGAGAAAAAGACTGAATAACCAACGAAAGAATAACATTCTATGAATTGGGGCCTGGAATGTCAGAAGTTTGAATACGGCAGAAAAATCTTAAAGGGGAAATGCTGAGTCTCAATCTAGATATAGTGGATATGGCCAGTGAAGTGAGATGGAAAGAAGGCAAGGATTTCTGGTCAGATGAGTATTAGATAATAGCAACAGCAGCAGAAAATGGTATAGCAGGAGTAGGGTTCGTTGCGAATAGGAAGGCAGGGCAGATAATGTACTACTGTGAACAGTTCAGTGATAGGATTGTCATCATCAGAATCGACAGCAAAACAACACCGACGGTAATTCAAGTATACGTGTCGCAAGATGAAGATAAAGATACAGAATAAGCATATGAGAATATTGAAAGGGAGATGTAAATTTAATAGTTGTGGGGGACTGGAATGCAGTTGTAGAAGAAGGAGTAAAAGAAAAGGTTACAGGAGAATATGATCTTGAGACAAGGAATGAGAGAGGAGAAAGATTAATTGAGTTCTGTAATAAATTTCAGCTAGTAATAGCGAATACTCTGTTCAAGAATTGCAAGAGGAGAAGGTATACTTGGAAAAGGACGGGTGATACGGGAAGACTTCACTTAAATTACGTTACGGTCAGGCAGACATTCCGAAATCAGATACTGGATTGTAAGGCGTACCGAGAAGCAGATATAGACTCGGATTACAATATGGTAGTGATGGCTGAAGTTCAAGACATTAGTCAGGAAGAACCAATACGCAAAGAAGTGGGATGCAGAAGTACTAAGGAATGACGAGATACAAGATACTCTTGAAGCGCTTGAAGTTCTTTAATTCTATGGGTACAGCAATAAGGAATAGCTTAGTAGGCAGTACAATTGAACAGAAAGGAATATCTGTAAAACGGACAATCACAGAAGTTGGAAAGAAAAAGATAGGTATAAAGAAGGCAACAGCGAAGAAACCATGGGTAACAGAAGAAATACTTCGGTTGATCGATGAAAGGAGGAAGTACAAAAATGTTTCGGTAAACTCAGGAATACAGAAATACAAGTCACTGAGGAATGAAATAAATATTAAGAGCAGGAAAGCTAAGACGAAATGGTTGCATGAAAAATGTGAAGATATCGAAAAGGAAATGATTGTCAAAAGGACAGACTCAGCATACAGGGAAGTCAAAACAATCTTCGGTGATATGAACATTAAGAGTGCAATGGGAATTCCACTGTTAAATGCAGAGGAGAAAGCGGATAGGTGGAACGAATTTATTGAAAGCCTCTATGAAGGGGAAGTTAGGCCTGATGTGATAGAAGAAGGAACAGGAGTCGATTTACAAGACATAGAGAAACCAGTATTAGAACTAGAATTTAAAAGAGCTATGGAGGACTTGAGATTAAATAAGGCAGAAGGGATGGATTACATTCCATCAGAATTTCTAAAATCATTGGGGGAAGCGGCAACGAAACGACTATTCACGTAGGTGTGTACAATGTATGAGTCTGGTGACATACCATCTGGCTATCGTAAGAATATCATCCACACATTGCCGAAGACTGAAAGAGCTGACAAGTGCGAGAATTTTCTCTCAATAGCTTAACAGATCATGCATCCAAGTTGCTGACAAAAATAATATACAGAAGAATGGATAATAAATTGAGGATGTATATTTATTTATTTATTTATTATTTATTGCCAAATTATAGACCTACTACCTGATGTTTAAAACAGGTCGTACATCTTACAATTTTCGTTTTTCATCTTTTTACAGTTCTCTTTTCTTTTGTTTTATCTACAAAATTTACAAAGAATGATACTTTTCTAAATAAAAATAATTTAAGGCTGGAATATAAATAAAATTTTGTTGTTTTTTAAAGAAGAGTATAGAAAGATGATAGGATAGAGGTGAGATTTGTTAGTACCATCACCGAATGTGACTGACGGTGCATACCTCGGAATGGGTTCTTTGAGCCTTTGACCACCAGTTGCACACACACAGAATCACACGTGCACGCACGCAAACACACACACACGCACACACACACACACACACACACACACACACACACACACACACACACACACGAATGGTTATTAGTAGAGAAATGATACAGCTTATCCTATTTATTACTAATCCTATGTATTAACTTCTTTAGGTGCCCATCCATGTACTATATTTGGTGATTTCTTGGCCAGATCGCCAGCACCTTATGCTTATTTACTGTTAAATCTCAGCTTCCTCCTCCTGTTCCTTTTCATTGCCACTATTCTCGCTGTCACTGTGGGTATCGCTGTCCACACTCTGGAGACCTGTTACATTGCTCATAGGCATGTTCGGTATGTCGTGTCCGCATGAGTAGAGGGACTAAGTATGTGTCACCTCACTCTCCGTTGTTGCCAAATTTATTCAAGATGGCGGCGATGACGTCATCCAAGATGGCGGCATGTAGACTTGGCAACATCACATGACATCATCCAAGATGGCGGCTTTTGGCGGGAAAATAGGACAATTGTGCTACATCCACTAACCTAACCTCAAGAAAAAATGGCGGGAATTTTGAATTTTGGCGGGAAAGTAGGCCAATTGTGCTACATCCACTAACCTAAGCCACCAGAAGAAAAAATGGTGCGAAGTTCGAATTTTGGCGGGAAAGTAGGCCAATTGTGCTACGTCCACTAACCTAAGCCACCAGAAGAAAAAATTGGCGGAAGTTTGAATTCAATGCATGCAAAGACCGTACTTGTCTTTATTATTATTATTATTATTGATTATCATTTATTAACATTCATTATCATTCATTATCATTTATTATAATTTATTATTATTGACCTGCCTCCACTAGAAAATTCCCACCAAATTCAAATTCCACCACTATAATGGCTGCAAAACCTTACTTTTGTTTATTATTATTCATTATTATTTATTATCATTCATTATCATTCATTGTCATTTATTATCATTCATTATCATTTATTTACCTTCATTATCATTTATTATTATTATTATTATTATTTATTATTATTATAGGCCTACCTCCACTAGAAAATTGCCCCAAATTCAAATTCCAACACGATATTCTCTCGAAAACTGTACTTCTATTTATTATTATCATTTATTATTTATTCAAGATGTCCGATTTTCTCGGTGAGAAAGCCGTTTTCCTTACATCCATAACAAAAATCTACCATAAGTTCAAATCCCAACACCATAGTTGATCACATGTACGAGCTTTCTCCGTCACTTATCTTTTTTCGCTGGTAGCCTATCATAATCACGTCAAATAATAAACCGCAGTTATACTAACCTAAGTCACGTCCTTGGATTTTACAGGGGGGAAGGGACTGAAGACTTTATTTCAAGCGGTACGGTCACCACTTGTTCTCCAACACAGTCAGCACACACATCTTTGATATCGCAGTGCAGTCACCACGACATCCGCACTCCAACTGAATTAGTTCAAATCCTCGCCACCCTCTGGCCAGAGCGCAGAGACACTGCCGACGCCTATCACGTGAGGCGGTCGGCCACTAGCGCTGGGGCGAGCCCAGCGATCGCCCCCACGTCGTGAACATGTTTTCGCTGGACACGCTGGAACTAATTGAATTTCATGTCACAGCGGCCCCTTGTCCGCTCACCACGTGTATTCGTCGCCTCTGCACGTTACCCGCCAAAATTGTTTGCCTCGGAGCTGAATCACACAACAGTCAGACGTTCGCTGCCACACTTGTGGCGCTAAAGTTGTTTTCCTGGGCACGATCAAACCTGTCGATGCCGACCGCTCACCATCCACCACGTGTCCCTGTGTGAGCGAGAACGCAGTGCTACGCTTTTGGCGGCAAAGTTTGCTCCACAGTGAAATCTGCCATGACTATATAACAGCACGTTTGGACTAGAATGCCCGCTAATTGACTCGCACTCGCACGAGCGTAATAACTGTATAATCGCTGCGCCGCCGCCCCGCTTGCGTCACACACCCTCCATACACGCGACGGATATAGCTTTCTGTAAATGCCTGTAAAATGACTCTTTATTTCAGACATTACGGTCATGCAGGTGTGCCCCAACTGACTTCTACATGCTCACACAGCAAAACTCCAGAGCGCAGCTGACGCACTGGCAGCTGGCTGAGCCCGCTCCATCGGCAGCTCCCTGGCCGGCTGACGTTAAGCAACCAGCAGCGCCTGCACACCGCCATGGCCAGTGCGCCAGGTAGGAGGCGAGCAGCACCTCAGGGACCCGCCACAAACGGTCAGCCACGCTTGCCTCAGAGTCCGACTACGTAAACATCCTTCCGCGCCCGCGAGCACTTAACACTGGACAGGATGGAACCTGTCGACCGTGTGCCGGACAAAGGATACGTCTGGCGCCAGAGTTTGACCGACAGTCGAATCCACCATGACCGTATAACAGCACTTTTGCTCATCGCGAGAACATTCGCTAATTCACTCTCACCACCCCACAATAGTAAATAATTCAGTTTAAAATTTCATATGCTTATGCAAAATTGTTCAACTCCCTAATTTCAACTACTTTTTGAGGACCAGACCGCCACCTCCTCCTCCTAGGAACCAGCGCCAACTTTGAAATCTGCCAGTAAACAAAGCTCACTTATGCTTCCACCACCAACCTAACAAAATTGTTTCAAATTAACCCACCAGCACTCAACCTCTTCCTACAGGTTTCTGGTAAACGGACTCACCCTGCACTAGGTCCATGGATGGAGGAACGAATTTACTTTATTTAGGAATGGAGTATATGTATCACACCGACATGTCCCACATCATACAGACCTGCAAAAAACTCCTACATAACTCATTTATAATGTTCTAAACACACGCTTGCTAATTGTAAACAGTTAAAAATAACTCATAGCACAGCCTATAGACATGCGAACCGCTCGTAAATAATGCAAAACATTTACCTCCAAATAGCCAAACAACTTCTAATTTTCGGAAATAATTTCAGTGCATAGGCTGATGGAAGAAGGAACGAGTGTACTTTATTTATTTGCTACATATCTTTTTGAAACTTTTACTTCTCACAGGTTTCGATATGTAAGGCTGACATAAGGCAGTTTCTGAACTCCAGTAGTGCACTACACTTGGCAACACAACCACACCCATCGAGATACTCATTCCAATCCAGACCTGTAACTCCTCTACAGATAAATTTGTCCAGTTATTTGTCTACTCACTCACATTCTGACCAGATTGCCGTTATTACGCAAAAACAGCTCAGACTGCGCTGTGCTGCTCGGTGGAAGTAAGGGAAGGCTGCACTGTATTTATCTGGAGCCCTTTTATTTAGTCGTGGAGTATATTTGTCACAAAACTCTCGCACTGATCCGACTATGGTCATCTGACACAGACCACAAACACATAAACAACTCCTAATTTCTCCACACAATAGGAAACAGCTCTTAAATAATGCAGTACGCAATATCATCAGACGAGCTCTGTACTCTTAAACTTTCCAAATAAAGCACTGCACAGTGCACAGACATGCTCGCAAAATAGTGCAACAGACGCGCCCAAACACCCCCAGCTGCCAAACCGACCAAAAGTCTCTGCTCGGCCTCTCCCAGACATGACTTCAACACAGTCACTTTCGCACCTATCACCGGAGAAACTGATATCGCCTATGCGCCTTAGATTACGCTCCAAGGCAGGCCGCGTGCGCGTGCGGTCGGCGGGGAAGGGGGTTCCAGAGTCTCCAGCCAAGTTCAGCTTCTGAGCGCTCGTGACAACCGACACATGTGAAAGCTGCATTGTTCTTCTCATGTATACCGCCGGCGTCTCAGGTCTGGACCTGCCTTCACATCTATTGTCAGAATAGCTCACAGCTCGTTGACACACACGATTAACGCAGCCGGGAAAACATTTATTACTCGCTTGCAACCGAGATGGTGACAAAAAACCAATCGCTCTGATCTGCACTGCTGGTGCGTGTAATCATTGAGAACACTCTATTTATTTTTTCGAACAACTTATTTAACCATACAGTATATCTATCACGCTATCACAAAACACCTATCCCAGATGTGCCCTGGGCCATGTTGCACAGCCCACAGACATGCACCCAATCATAATTTCAGTACACACTATAGCAAACTGCTACTAAATAATACATCACACAGATGTGTAGATACGCTCAGTACTCGTAAACTATCCTAATAACACATAGTAGAGCCTGCAGATCCGCTCGCAAAATAACTCAACAGACGTGCGCAGGTACCCCCACTCTGCACCCTGCCCACAGGATCGTGAAGTCACCCATCTGTCTGACTTCAGACCTCACACAGCCCCTGCTCGGCTTCCGCAAGCGTGAGTTGGCGCGGTCAACACACTCATTAGCGATCAAAGCACACACATACGTCCGTCCAGGACCGCGATCCCGAGCCGCGACCACCGAACGCGGGTGAAAATCAACTATATATCAACGTAGCATAATTCCAAAGCGCAGCCTCCATACGCTAGACACATAGCAGCACATGTATTTACCTCCTATGACACTGTAGCACACTGTGCATTGCTCCTCACACGACATTACACGGCCTTTTAACTAAACATAACTACACATCCCTGCTCTCGCCTCGTCACGTGACCAGCCATCTAAAACCTACTCAATATTATTCTTACTTTACAACATTTTTTTAAAAAAAATATCTAATTTACACCTCCCACCGCACCTAACCTCACACCTGTCCCACCATCAACATAGGCAATCATCCTGAACCCTATCTTGACATTCATATATCACCCCACAAACCATGTCCATCAATCAATTTACCATTCTCATCCCCTCTTTTCGAATTACAAATGTAGCCTCTATCTAAACACCAATCAACTCATCTTTCTCGCACTTTCAACAGTAAAATTAATTTTACACACACCCAGAAATACCAAACGCAATTGAAGAGTAAAGCTTTTATACAGAGCATCAAGCACATACGACACTCACACCAATATTCAAAGCCTGGTCCATATTTACCACCTCCACCTTCAATTAAATATTATTACCATTGCCGCAACATTCTGCCAGCGCTCGATTTGTACCTATTTTTCCGCTCTTAACTGTTGTCACTAGCAGTCGAATATCACTATCTATAGATTGCATAAATTTCCACATAAAAAGAAAATCTCGCCCTGCCGTTTAGAGACTCCTATATCCGAACACATAGAATCATTCAACTATCACTTGCTCTTATCTAATAACTCATCCATCAGGTCTGGGGGCAAGGTCATCGCTTTCTTTCTTTCTTTCTTTATTTCAGCAGGAGACAGCTATTTTTTTTACAGTGGTAGCTAAACTGCACCATCAACTTAACATCACCATTCGCGAAACATATCTTCAAATACGTAAACACACTTACTCAATCACACAGCAATCCCACTGAGGACATGACCTTCAATATTACAGTTCTTAATCCAATAACCACCGAAACAAGTACAAAATGCTCAAACTAATCCTATAGCGCCTTACAAAGCGAGTGTCCGAGCGCCGCTGGCGGTATGTCAAAGCCACATAGCTGTCCATCTAAACAGCCATCCACTCAGCCCCAGCACCAGAATGCTGAAGTGGGCTCTCCCTATACCTGCTCTCCAGCTATTGTCTAACGACATACAGTGCACAAATGGATTCCTGAATAGCGCAGATCTCTATCTCCCCCTTGCATCTCCAACAGGACATGTAAACACTGTCTCCCCCAGCCAGCAAACCTGATGTCATTCACCCTTCGCTGACAATTTCCACTCGCATACATAAAACCATTTTCACTCCTACCAAAACTCACTTAATAATAAAAAAGCATTCTCCCCATCTAAGCATAGATGAGTATGCATTTATCTTCACCCATCTGATCTCTGCAATTTAAGTCAGAGAAAGACATATCTATTACCTTCTGCAACCTGTCTATAAACAGAACTATCTCAGTTACTACAACAGGACCTTGTTTTGACCATTCGCCGGAAATGCGCGCAATGTTGTACGCCTCAAACTAGGTACAAGTACAACAGATCCTCAACACCCTATCATCTTTATCCTCTACCATCAAACAGTGAAAAAGTCGCGAAGGCACCAATGCGCCCCACATCCAGCGCAGACAAACTCCCCCCGAATAACTCAGAATGCAACCATCCAAGAATTCCTAACGGCTCGCCAAATCCAACACCTCAAACTACAGATGCCTATATGAACAAGACCATATTAAATATACACACACACTGCAGAGACCCCTTTAAAGTTTGATCACCCATACTCTAGGCGAATGAGAAGCTGCCTCTGGCCCTTGTTCAAACAGTGTTTTCTAACATGCTTTTGCACACTGCCGAGCATTTCGTCTTTCTGCCGCAACTTCAAAGTCATTGCCTGATTCTAAACAGACATTAACACGGACTGATGCACGGCCTCTCACAGGAAACTATACCTTGCACCTTATAAATCATATTCTTACAGTTGATCGCATAACATTAATGATTTTAAATAAAGGACAGCCACAACACAAGGAAAATAGAAGAGCCTGCTGGCGTTGTAGCGACTTCCCTCGAAAGTGATTGACCACCTCTACATTTAAACTCATATGTCGCAGTGACCGAATGGCTTATAACTTTGCATTCCATTTCTAGTGATTGGTCATTTTTGCACACAAGTACAGGATCACCGTTTTCGGTGCTAGCAACCCTGGAAGTTGCGGTCCATCAACCAAAATTTCTCCTCCAACTCAAGCAAGCATTGTCAGTCAATCATTATGTCATACCCAATGCACAGATGTGATAGATAAGACACCACCGATCTACTGTAATATTATCCATCACAGCTGATATCGCGAAAAATTCTACAGTAAGTCCAACACTGGCCAATCATGTGACAGCTTGTTTTCTTAATTTCAGTATCATAGCTAAACCATACATCCTCTACTTTGCAAGTATCATTGCGACCATTCATAGATGACTGCTCAGCACGTCCATTCACACTTAATTCTCGAACACATAAAGATGATCAAATTATGCCAGACAACGCTATACATATTTCTAAGACCTCGCGCACAGTACTCGATCAATCTCTCTTCGTATGGCGGTTACAGAGCTATCTAGTCCTCTTACATTAAAAGACCATCCTCACCTCGGCATTGACCTACATACCCCACAACATTGCTATCCAATTATTCCTCAACCGAGCAGACGAATACAGCTACACTCCGTCTCTCTTGACTGAATAAAGCTTTCCTAATCCTATCCCATTCAAGTGCACCACATTTCTCGAAATGTAACCAAATCTTGGAGCTTAGCACACCATATCGATCTATAGTAACAAATCTCAAAGTGCCTCAATTTAATAGCATACAGTTAAGAAGAAAAAGAATGGAGCGATACTTATACACAACGTAGTTCGATAGATTTTTAAGCAAAACATCCAATCCATCATGTGTAAAGTATTGTTCTAGAGTCCATGATCGGTGCATCGAAGGTTCCGGTAGGAGAGAGAGAGAGAGAGAGAGAGAGAGAGAGAGAGAGAGAGGGAGAGAGAAGATAAACACACACACGCTCCTAAGACTAGAACGTTCAGCACTTAAAAATGGGCAATAACCTTAGATCGCTTACTTTTCCGTCCTGTCAGACATACATCCTTCTCCATGGTCACCCTACGCTGAGCTATCTCTACCCCAATCGTAAAACTTTTCCTTTCTATGGTACGAGCCCAATATAGCCCTGCGAACACGTCTAGTGCCCAATGATCACACCAGATCACGAGTCAGAAATAATACTATTACTCCATCAAGTCTATATAAAAAATGATACTTATTAGCAGCCGGTACATCCTACAAGCAAACAGATACGTATAACAGCAGCGTCCAACATGTGAAAATTACAAGTCATCCAGTCACCGACTCTGTAAACACCCGTCTGTCGGGTAAGTGTGCACACAATGATTACAGCACCTCACAAATACCCACAGCTAACTTAGTTATTACGCTGAAATCTCGATTTTACAACAAGCACGCGACAGGGTGGGGATCGCGTAAATCAAAGCGCGTTTAGAGGAATGTGTCAACTTTCATCACACATGAGATGGAAGTCCTCTGATGACCGACGGGTTCACCGTTAACGATCGCAAGTAGACAGCGCTTTAAACCACATACCAAACACGTAGCCGCATACGACTAGAACGCTGGCTACATCACGTGACTAAAGCATCCAAATAGAATACTGGAAAAAAAATCTACCTTCAGCAACTTGTCCTTCTCTAGAATAAATGAGTCAACGTTTGAATCGTACCTAGTTGCAGCTCTGTCTCAATCGATCATCCCGTACACCCTCTGTTATGATTTAACACAGATGTGAGTAAGTTTAGACGTGAATGATTCTCTGTTCTCCTGAAAAGCATCAAATACAGTAATCAACTCGCGTGTATCACTGCTACCTCAGTAGACATACACTATAAAACGAACTCAACGAGAAAAAATTGACTACCTTCCTTATTTGGCTCGCTTCGACGTCATCGTTTTCCTGCGTTCCTCTCGTTGCCGCATACTTGACTCCATGTACAAATTCACCCCTGCGAACCAGAAGATAGGCAAGTACGTTCTCATTTTCACCGCATTTCGGTGTATATTAGGTTAGTTTGTATCTATGCGCTAATCAGTTTTCGCATTTCTCTCGATTTTATGTCAGATCCATTCATGAGACCGCGGCATAAGTTATCGTTCCGTGTTCTAAAGTTGTCTCTAAATCTAACCAGCGCGTATCCAATTAGGGAGTTGAACAGGTTTGCATACGTATATGAAATTGTAAACTGAATTATTTAATATAGCGGGGTGGTGAGAGTGAAATAGCGAGTGTTCTCACGATGAGCAAACGCGCTGTTATACGGTCATGGTGGATTCGACTGTCGGTCAAACTCTGGCGCCAAACGCATCCTTTGTCCAGCACGCGGTCGACAGGTTCCACCGTGTCCGGCGTTAAGTGCTCGCGGGCGCGGAAGGATGTTTACGTAGTCGGACTCTGAGGCAAGCGTGGCTGACCGTTTGTGGCGGGACCCTGAGGTGCTGCTCGCCGCCTACCTGGCGCGGTGGCCGTGGGGGTGTGCGGGCACCGCTGGTCGCTTGACGTCAGCCGGCCAGGGAGCTGCCGATGGAGCGGGCTCAGCCGGCCGCGCGTACGTCAGCTGCACTCTGGAGTTTCGCTGTGTGAGCAAAGAGAAGTCAGTTGGGGCACACCTGCATGACCGTAATGTCTGAAATAAAGAGTCATTTTACAGGTATTTACAGAAGGCTATATCCGTCGCGTGTATGGATGGTGTGTGACGTAAGCGGGGCGGCGGCGCAGCGATTGTACAGTTATTACGCTCGCGCGAGTGCGAGTCAATTAGCGGGCGTTCTAGTGCGGTCCAAACGTGCTGTTATATAGTCATGGCGGATTCCACTGTGGAGCAGACTTTGCCGCCAAAAGCGTAGGCGCCAAAAGCGTGGCAGCGAACGTCTGTCTGTTGTGTGATTCAGCTCCGAGGCAAACAATTTTGGCGGGTAACGTGCGGAGGCGACGAATACACGTGGTGAGCGGACAAGGGGCCGCTGTGACGTCAAACTCGGCAAGTTCCAGCGTGTCCAGCGAAAACATCTTCACGACGTGGGGGCGATCGCTGGGCTCGCCCCAGCGCTAGTGGCCGGCCGCCTCACGTGACAGGCTTCGCCAGTGTCTCCGCGCTCTGGCCAGGGGGTGGCGAGGATTTGAACTAATTCAGTTGGAGTGTGGACGTCGTGGTGACTGCACTGCGATATCAAAGATGTGTGTGCTGACTGTGTTGGAGAACAAGTGATGACCTGCTTGAAATAAAGTCTTCAGTCCCTTCCCTCCTGCAAAATCAAAGGACGTGACTTAGGTTACTATAATTGCAGTTTATTATTTGAAGTGATTATGATAGGCTACAAGTGAAAAAAGGTAAGTGACGGAGAAAGTTCGTATGTGTGATCAATTATGGTGTTGGGATTTGAACTTACGATAGATTTTTGTTATGGATGTAAGGAAAATGACTTTCTCACCGAGAAAATCGGACTTCTTGAATAAATAATAATAATACAGGGCTATTACAAATGATTGAAGCGATTTCATAAATTCACTGTAGCTCCAGTCATTGACATATGGACACGACACACTACAGATACGTAGAAAAACTCATAAAGTTTTGTTCGGCTGAAGCCGCATTTCAGGTTTCTGCCGCCAGAGCGCTCGAGAGCACAGTGAGACAAAATGGCGACAGGAGCCGAGAAAGCGTATGTCGTGCTTGAAATGCACTCACATCAGTCAGTCATAACAGTGAAGTGAACAGACACAATGTGCGAATCTGGGCGGTAGAGAATCCTCACGCATTTGTGCAACAAATTCGCAATTCACCAAAAGTTAACGTGTTTTGTGCAATCTCACGGTTTAAAGTTTACGGCCCCTTTTTCTTCTGCGAAAAAAACGTTACAGGACACGCGTATCTGGACAAGCTTGAAAATTGGCTCATGCCACAACTGGAGACCGACAGCGCCGACTTCATCTTTCAACAGGATTGTGCTCCACCGCACTTCCATCATGATGTTCGGCATTTCTTAAACAGGAGATTGGAAACCCGATGGATCGGTCGTGGTGGAGATCATGATCAGCAATTCATGTCATGGCCTCCACGCTCTCCCGACTTAACCCCATGCGATTTCTTTCTGTGGGGTTATGTGAAAGATTCAGTGTTTAAACCTCCTCTACCAAGAAACGTGCCAGAACTGCGAGCTCGCATCAACGATGCTTTCGAACTCATTGATGGGGACATGCTGCGCCGAGTGTGGGAGGAACTTGATTATCGGCTTGATGTCTGCCGAATCACTAAAGCGGCACATATCGAACATTTGTGAACGCCTAAAAAAACTTTTTGAGTTTTTGTATGTGTGTGCAAAGCATTGTGAAAATATCTCAAATAATAAAGTTATTGTAGAGCTGTGAAATCGCTTCAATCATTTGTAATAACCCTGTACATAGAAGTACAGTTTTCGAGAGAATATCGTGTTGGAATTTGAATTTGGGGCAATTTTCTAGTGGAGGTAGGCCTATAATAATAATAAATAATAATAATAATAATAATAATAATAATAAATGATAATGAAGGTAAATAAATGATAATGAATGATAATAAATAATAATGAATAATAATAAACAAAAGTAAGGTTTTGCAGCCATTATAGTGTTGGAATTTGAATTTGGTGGGAATTTTCTAGTGGAGGCAGGTCAATAATAATAAATTATAATAAATGATAATGAATGATAATGAATGTTAATAAATGATAATCAATAATAATAATGCATTGAATTCAAACTTCCGCCAATTTTTTCTTCTGGTGGCTTAGGTTAGTGGACGTAGCACAATTGGCCTACTTTCCCGCCAAAATTCGAACTTCGCACCATTTTTTCTTCTGGTGGCTTAGGTTAGTGGATGTAGCACAATTGGCCTACTTTCCCGCCAAAATTCGAAATTCCCGCCATTTTTTCTTGAGGTTAGGTTAGTGGATGTAGCACAATTGGCCTATTTTCCCGCCAAAAGCCGCCATCTTGGATGACATCATGCGATGTTGCCAAGTCTACAAGCCGCCATCTTGGATGACGTCATCGCCGCCATCTTGAATAAATTTGGCAACAATGGAGAGTGGGGAGACACATACTTAGTCCGTCTACTCGCATGTACTCTTCATGTTTTGTTTTTGAAATACTGTTTGTCAGTGTGTTTAATTGTGCCTATTGTTCTTCGTCTCTTATTGCTGTGTATATATCAATGTCTGTATCTGTGTAGTCTAAGTGTAGTGTATGTGTGGTGTCACCGCCAGACACCACACTTGCTAGGTGGTAGCTTAAATCGGCCGCGGTCCATTTAGTACATGTCGGACCCGCGTGTCGCTACTGTGTGATCGCAGACCGAGCGCCACCACAAGGCAGGTCTTGAGATACGGAACAGCACTCGCCCCAGTTGTACGGACGACTTTGCTAGCGACTACACGGACGAAGCATCGCTCATTAGCCGAGCAGATAGTTAGCATGCATTGCTCATTAGCCGAGCAGATAGTTAGAATAGCCTTCAGCTAAGTCCATGGCTACGACCTAGCAAGGCGCCATTTGTAACATTGCATGTACCTCAAGATAGAGTCTCACTTGTATCACCAAGAATGCTGTATACCAAAGGACGATATAAAAGTTAAGTGTTCTAGTAGCTACATACTTTTCTTTATAACATTAATAAGTATCCTGTTTCAGACCTCTATCTAGCCTACTTGAGATTACGCGTGCCTTTCGGCTACTTCAGTGTGGCGTAGCTGTCTTGTTACGCCACAAAAGTATGCCTATTGTTAGTGTATTGCCCGCAGAAAAAGACAGTATGTTCTGGGGAACCTTCTCCCCCTCATGTGCATGTACGTGTCTGCCGCAGACTCACGTGGTTCAAGTGTGTGGGATAAGGTCCGTGTCCAGTTAAGAAATGTACCATACCACGGCTGGGATCGATATGTCTCATTCTCAACCGCTCCCTTATGTCAGGGAGGAAGTCGTGCAGTCTACGTCCATTATAACTTACATCCCACTCACCTTGCCACATATCCAAACGCCAACTTTTAAGTTGACATATCATCTCTATCGGCAAACCGGTTATTGTGTGTACCTTATCTAGTCTCCCCACCTTTAACCAGTACCTTGCAGCTCTGTATTTGATCGTGATATCTATGGGGCATATTCCGAGCATCACATACAGTGCATCCGCTGAGGTGGTACCGAAGGCTCCAGATAGCCTATGTAGGACACTTCTCTGCCCTCGTCTGACCGATGCTTTGTTGGTGACCACGTTCAGTCTAGGTGCCCACATGCTAGCTGCGAAGCTGAGAACTGATTTGAAGAGCGCACAGTTGTATGTCCTTATGACTGGTAGAGGTAGTCTGTACTGTTTTGAATTTAGCCTCACCAGTTTGTGTAGTATTTTTTCTGCTTTGTCTGTTGTTAGCCTTATGTGTTTGTGGAAATTCAATTTTCCATCTATGTGTACCCCAAGATAGTGGGTAAGGGGTGCTCGTTTGATGTTTGTGTCCCCAATTTTAATCGAAGGATTCCTTTGGAGTTATCCTTTCAGTAAAGTATATGTTGTTTTGTATTCAACTATCATCAGTTTGTTGTTGTGACACCACTGAGTAATTGTAGTATTCCACTGGCTTTCTCTTCTAAGTGGGCTCTGTTGTTTGCAGTGACTACAACTAATAGGTCATCTGCGTAGGCGACAATTCCGTCTGACCTGTTATGCCCACCCAGAAGTTGTAGGAAGGGTTCGATTGTTATGTCCCAGAAGACGGGGCCACAGATCGACCCTTGAGGACAGCCTTTGGTAATTCTTTTAATTACTTTCCGGCTGTCCATCTGCCATTCGACTACTCGGTCCTTACAGTAGTTTAGAAAACCGTTGTACAGTGACTGCGGTACCTATAGATGTCTTAGCCTCTGAAACAGTGTGGGCCACCAGAGATTATCAAATGCCCCGGCAATGCCACACTCTATTACCATGGCGTATTTCTGTTTTGTGGTGTTAACTATGTGCAGGGCCTGGGTGATGGCATCATCTATTGATCTGCCAGTTCTGAAGCCGAACTGGTGTTTGCTCTTACCCCTGAGAGCTCTGTGTGTTTGCAGGCACTTACACAGTAGCTTCTCCGGAATCTTTGCTAAGGTGTTTATTAGGCATATTGTCCCATAAGTCTTTGGATCTGAAGGGTCCCTGTCTGCCGATTTCTTAGTAATGACTGCTTTTGCGGTTTTCCATACTGCCCAGCCGTAAGGCATCGTTCAGTAACGTTGTTAGGCATGGAGTGATCTGCAATGTTGGTTTTTTGAGTGGTGTGCAGGTCTTTAGTCTTTTATGTTATTTTTCGACAATCCTCCTGTGTTTCCGTTTCTACTATAACTGCAGTCTGGGTGGTTCTGATTGATTTTATATGTATATTCTCTTTCCTGGGATTTATGTTCTTGGTGATTGTCTGTCGAACAGCTTTGGCGTTTTGATTTGCTGTCGATTTGATATGTAGGATTGTGGCCTGTTTTGTTTTAGCCTATTCTGTTCTTCGAGCCTCTGGTTTTGGGCTCTATTGTTAAGGCGGCAGCATATGTCAGTGTCTGTGCTTGTGTTGGGCTTGTTGTGTGACTTTATTAGTTAGTTCTCTAATTTGTTGTTGCAAGTCTTGGTTCGCTACACTCAATTCCCTATTTTCGTCGTCTAATTTCTCAGCCTTCTCTTGCAAAGTTGGTAAGTTTTTCACTGGATTCGAGGCTCTCTGTAGTTCAAGTCTTAATCGCCTATTTTCATCGTTTAGGCAGGACAGTTTAGCTTCAAGGCTAGTTATTTGGAAAGCTAAGGGAAACACTTTGTCTCTGATGATGGTTAACAGAGCACATGAAACATGTTTAGCTTATAACTCTGCACCTATGTCGCTCAGTATTTTGTCTATGGCTGCTATCTTTTTACTGGGGGACATAGGTACAAGTTTTCCTCCGTGTGTTCCATTCAGGGTGTGACGTTGATGGCTCGAGCTAGCCTCTTACCCCATGCTTTCCTTCTCCTTCCGTCGGCCTCTGGTGTGGTCGTGTCGCTGCTTCGTCGTCTTGAATCCAGGGCCGTGTGTAGGCAGGCGGTTGTTTATCAGCGGCAGAGAGCACACGTGATGGCCGCTACTGCTGACGTCGACGGCGGGGGGCGGGGCAGCCGGTGGCCGCCGCCGACGCGTCGGATTCCGCTGCGGCTGGTGAGGTGAGGTGTCGCAGCGTGCGGCGCGGAGTGCCGACACGCGAGAACCGACGCGGCTGACTGGTGAAACCGACACGCGCTCGGCCGGCGGGAGGGCGACAGCCCCTCTCCGTTGACGCGTTGCACACGGCGAACGCACTAGAACTACTTTAATCACTCTCTCTGTTTTATTTGCAGTACTTAATAAGTAAACGAGTAGGGACTGTGTAAGAGCTCGTGGTCGTGAGGTAGCGTTCTCGCTTCCCACGCCCGGGTTCACGGGTTCGATTCCCGGCGGGGTCAGGGATTTTCTCTGCCTCGTGATGACTGGGTGTTATGTGATGTCCTTAGGTTAGTTAGGTTTAAGTAGTTCTAAGTTCTAGGGGACGGATGACCATAGATGTTAAGTCCCATAGTGCTCACAAGGGAACCTCCCCATCGCACCCCCCTCAGATTTAGTTATAAGTTGGCACAGTGGATAGGCGTTGAAAAACTGAACACAGATCAATTGAGAAAACAGGAAGAAGTTGTGTGGAACTGTGAAAAAATAAGCAAAACATACAAACTGAGTAGTCCATGGGCTAGATAGGCAACATCAAGGACGCTATGAGCTCAGGAGCACCGTGGTCCCGTGGTAACGTGAGCAGCTGCGGAACGAGAGGTCCGTGGTTCAAATCTTCCATCGAGTGGAAAGTTTAATTTTTTATTTTCAGTTTATGTGACAAACTCTTATGTTTTCATCACTTTTTTGGGAGTGATTATCATATCCACAAGAAAACCTAAATCGAGCAAGGTAGAAGAATCTTTTTACCCATTCGCCAAGTGTACAAGTTAGGTGGGTCGACAACATATTCCTGTCATGTAACGCACATGCCGTCACCAGTGTCGTATAGAATATATCAGATGTGTTTTCCTGTGGAGGAATCGGTTGACCTATGACATTGCGATCAAATGTTTTCGGTTCCCATTGGAGAGGCATGTCCTTTCGTCTACTAGTCGCACGGTTTTGCGATGCGGTCGCAAAACACAGACACTAAACTTATTACAGTGAACAGAGACGTCAATGCAGATCATAACTATGCAAAAATAAAGAAAGTAAACTTTTCACTCGAGGGAAGACTTGAACCAAGGACTTCCCGTTTTGCAGCTGCTCACGCTACCACCGGACCACGGCGCTCCTGAGCTCAGACTATCCATGATGTTGCCTATCTTGCCCATGGACTACTCAGTTTGTATATTTTGCTTATTTTTTCACAGTTCCACACAACTTCTTCCTGTTTCTCAATTGATCTGTGTTCAGTTTTTCAAGGCCTATCCACTGTGCTAACTTACAACTAAATCTGAGGGGGGTGCGATGGGGAGGTTCCCTTGTCAGAGCCATTTGAACCATTTTTGACTGTGTAAGATAACATTCCCGTTACCCGAGTATTAAATATCAGTGTTCACAATCAAATTTTTACCTAGAAAATCTGCATCTGAATGCGGAGCCACATCACACTGCAACCGACTCTGCAGCCATCTTGCCAACATCGAGGATGTGCGAGACGACCATTAGTTTGGGTTTAGGAAAGGTAAAGGCGCCAGAGAGGCAATTCTGACGTTGCTGTTGATAATGCAAGAAAGGCTAAAGAAAAATCAAGACACGTTCATAGGATTTGTAGACATGGAGAAAGCGTTCGACAATGTAAAATGGTGCAAGATGTTCGAAGTTCTTAGAAAAATAGGGGTAAGCTATATCGAGATACGGGTAATACACAATATGTACAAGAGCCAGGAGGGAATAATAAGAATGGACGACCAAGAAGGAAGTGCTCGGATTAAAAAGGATGCAAGACAGGGATGGATCTTTCACCCATACTGTTCAATCTATACACCGAAAAGCAATGATGGAAATAAAAGAAAGGTTCAGGAGTGGAATTAAAATTCAAGGTGTAAGGATATCAATGATAAGATTCGCTGATGACGTGAAAGTGAAGAAGAGTTACATGATCTGCTGAACGGAATGAACAATGTAATGAGTACAGAATATGGAGTGAGAGTAAATCTAAGAAAGACGAAAGTAATGAGAAGGAACAGAAATGACAACAGCGATTAACCTAACATCAGGATTGATCCAGAATGAGATTTTCACTCTGCAGCGGAGTGTGTGCTGATATGAAACTTTCTGACAGATTAAAACTGTGTGCCGGACTGAGGCTTGAACTCGGGACTTTTGCCTTTCGCGGGCAAGTGCTCTACCATCTGAGCTACCCAAGCACGACACGCGATACTGGCAGAAGTAAAGCTGTGAGGACGGGGCGTGAGTCGTGCTTGGGTAGCTCAGATGGTAGAACAATTGCCCGTGAAAGGCAAAGGTCCCGAGATCGAGTCACAGTTTTAATCTGCCAGTCAGGATTGATGGTCACGAAGCAGATGAAGGAATTCTGCTACCTACATAGCAAAATAACCAATGACGGTGAGAGCAAGGAGGACATCAAAAGCAGACTAGCGTTGGAAAATAGGGCATTCCTTGCCCACAGACGTCTACTAGTATCAAAAATAGGCCTTAATTTGAGGAAGAAGTTACTGAGAATGTACGTCTGGAGTACAGCATTGTATGATAGTGAAACGTGGACTGTGGGGAAACCGGAACAGAAGAAATCGAAGCATTTGAAATGTGGTGCTGCAGACGAATGTTGACAATTAGGTGGACTGATAAAGTAAGGAATGATGAGGTTCTGCGCAGAGTCGGAGACGAAAGGAATATGTGGAATACATTGACGAGGAGAAGGGACAGGATGATAGGACATTTTCAAACACGAGGGAATGACTTGCATGGTACTAGAGGGATCTGCAGACGGCAAAACCTGTAAAGACAGAGATTGGAATACATCCAGCAAGTAATTGAGGACGTCAATTGCAGGTGCTACTCTGAGGTGGGGAGGTTGAATGGCTGAAATGGCTCTGAGCACTAACTTCTGAGGTCTTCAGTCCCCTAGAACTTAGAACTACTTAAACCTAACTAACCTAAGGGCATCACACACAACCATGCCCGAGGCAGGATTCGAACCTGCGACCGTAGCAGTCGCGCGGTTCCGGACCGAGCGCCTTAACCGCGAGACAACCGCGGCCGGTGGGGAGGTTGACACAGGTGAGGAATTCGTGGCGAGCCACATCAAACCAGTTAGAAGACTGATGACCCAAAATAAAAATAAAAACTGTTCTACTTGTTCCATAGAACCCTTCTTTATCACACTAAAAGACCGATACTCGTCAACAAAGCGACTATCTGGAGGCGAATTTGGATTATCTGACTTATGTGTAGTTAGTTACCACAATATCTACTAGCCCCGTGTCGTATTTATGTCTTCACTTGTCTTGGATAGGCATCTTGATTTTGAAAATGTCTGTGCCCCAGTAGCTGGCCAACAAACATGTGCTGGGTTAACATCTAATGTATCTGGTCAGACAGTACTGCTAGGGTCCCTCCTGTAGTATTTTTCCAGTCATGGTTGCTACCCCCAGGTGGCTATGAAAAAAAAAGTGTGTCAAATCTTATGGGACTTAACTGCAAAGGTCATCAGTCGCTAAGCTTACACACTACTTAACCTAAATTATCCTAAGGACAAACACACACACCCATGCCCGAGGGAGGACTCGAACCTCCGCCGGGACCAGCCGCACAGTCCATGACTGCAGCGCCTCTGACCACTCCGCTAATCACGCGCGGCGGTGGCTATGACCCCTCACCCTCTTATCCCCCTGGTCAGCGACCTACCATATGCTTCTAAATATACGCCGGCCGGAGTGGCCGTGCAGTTCTGGGCGCTATAGTCTGGAGCCGAGCTACCGCTACGGTCGCAGGTTCGAATCCTGCCTTGGGCATGGATGTATGTGATGTCCTTAGGTCAGTTGGGTTTAATTAGTCTACGTTCTAGGCGACTGATGACCTCAGAAGTTAAGTCGCATAGTGCTCAGAGCCATTTGAACCATTTTTCTAAATATACATAATTAAATGATAAATGAGTAGCAATTGCTAAATGTAGTCATATAGTGCAATTATGATCACTAACTCTTTAAGGAGACCTTTTCAACATACCAAATAGTATATTTTAAATTATTTTCGTTACGACCTTTTCCTGCTGTCTTGTAAGAATTGATCGCTTTTCCGCAATGTGTAGCCACGTAAGGAATTAAACCACGACTCTCAAGATTTTGTGACAATATTGCATCTATCACTAGGCTGAGATAGCCGGCACACGCAGGCATAAACTACGTTCAGGAGGCGGCTACTCGGGCAGCAGTGTACGTTAGCAAGTTTATTTTTAATTAAGTGACGCAATTGTTATGTGAAAGTCTATACGTTTCACACACTCAACGAATTTGTGGCCATTATCAAGTGCTCAATATGTATAAGTAATTCAAAAAAATTAAACTATAGACTGCATCTGTGTCCACACAATGTTTCAGCTGGTTGTATGTACTCTGAAATTGTTTTTCTAGGATACACAGATTTTGCCTATGTAGCTTTCAAAAAACAACTTCTGTTTAACAAGTACCTCCAAATAAACCAAAACGTAATTGCTTACTTATATTGTATAGGCTGTGGACCACAGTTCACTTACCCACAAATCAGCGGTGAATATTATCAAATCTGTTTAATAGATAGAAAACGTTTTATCGTCCAAATATCGAGTTGTCATACCAAAATCGGCAACTCCCATCGATGCCACCGAAGTCAGCGAAGTCTCGTTGCAATCCGCAACGATGTATGGATGAATGAGAAGCGCTGGCAGAACCATAACCTCGCTCCCAGCTCTGCAGTGCCATCGCTCGGAGGCCGATATACAGCCAAGCGTGGGAGGGCTCGACGCAGGTCGTGACATCCCATCGAGCAGACAACATCGACTAGACAGGGCTCATGTGTTACTCGTGTCAGATGAAACTGGACTTTTGAACACTGAGAACTATGTACTTCGAGAGAAGAGCTAGTAAATGTGTGCATCAAATGATAGTTAATATTGAAAGACATTTGTAAATATTTGGCGTATTCCTGTTGCTGTGGACTGTATAAAGTTAAGTAAATCTTTTTGTCATTCTGTCATTCTTGTAACAAAAAAGAACTAATATTTAATATTTTGAAGTTCTGATCAGCCCTCTTCCACAGCAGTCAAAGAACTCACAGTGTGGCCGAGCTGTTGCAGTTTCGTGAGGTCATAACAGAAAACACGTCGAAAAGTTACCATATCCGTACATAAAAGCCTTTAATTACACGTAGCTTTCGTTTGCTTAAGATTTTCGAGCAGTGTGCAAAGTTATTTTTCCATTCAGTTTCTCATGAACCGGTCAGCTGCTGTGTATCTGTAGAAATAGTCGTTAAGTTACATATCTCAAGTTCTGCTATGAGTAGCAAACAGACTTTTTAAGACTCATAAGGAAGAAAGGTATTGTATTGTATTAAACCGGGGACCTAGAAACGACGGAAAGGCTTCGTCCCGCCGTAGCCCTCGGTGATCCAGAATCCCACAACAGGCCACGGCAGTCCACCCACCCCTCCGCCACCCCACGCAGAATCCCAGTGGACCCCCACGGGAACGTCTCAAACCAGACGAGTGTAACCCCAAATGTTTGCGTGGTGGAGTAATTATGATGTACGCGTACGTGGAAACGGTGTTTGCACTGCAATCGCCGACATAGTGTAACTGAGGCGGAATAAAGGGAACCAGCTCGCTTTCGCCGAGGTAGAAAGAAAATCGCCGTAAAAACCATCTACAGGCTGGCGGCACACTGGACCTCGACAATAATCTGCCGGGCGGATTCGTGCTGGGGACGGCACGCCTTCCCGCTCTGGAAGCAGCGCGTTAGACCGCGCGGCCAGCCGGGCGGGCTGGGAAGGTATGCTAGGAAAACGTCGAGAACTTAAGACAAGTCAACACACCCACAAAAGTGTCTGACGACATAAAATGATGAAGGATGGTTAAAATTCCCAGAAAAATAGGGGCAAGTTAAGAGTACAATATGTAAAAGAAGCGAGAGGAAACAATAAGAATGAAAGACCGAGAAAGGATTACTTGAATTAAAAAGGATCCAATACAGGTATGTATTTCCCTTTACTGTTCAACTTCCACATCGAAAAAGCACGACAAAAATTTAAAAATAGTTTTCAGGAGTTGTATTAAAAGTCTTGTTGAAAGAATATGAATGACAATATCCATTAATGACGCTGCTGTTCTCGGTGCAAGTGAGGAAGAATTACGAGTTCCGAATAAATAGAATGAACGGTGTAGAGCCCACAGAATGTGGACTGACTGTGAGACCAAACCAAAGA
Source organism: Schistocerca serialis cubense (assembly GCF_023864345.2). Taxonomy (NCBI): domain Eukaryota; kingdom Metazoa; phylum Arthropoda; class Insecta; order Orthoptera; family Acrididae; genus Schistocerca; species Schistocerca serialis. The sequence goes on from NC_064641.1 coordinate 174,791,467, forward strand.
AAGATGAAAGTAAGAGGAGAAGCAGAGATAAGATTAATAGTGAAGTTAACACTGAGTTTCAAGATCACATTGAAGGATATCAAAAGCAGATTAGCGTAGGCAAAGAGGAAGTTGATCGTTAAAAGAAGTCAACTAGTTTTAAACATTGACATTTATTTGAGATACGAATTTCTGAAAATGTATATCATTGTGTGGGAGTGAATCATGGACTGTGGAGAAAGTGGAAAAGAAGAGAATCGAAGCCTTTGAGATGTGATGCTAGAGAAGAATGCTGATAAGATAAGAACTCAGGAAACAATCCGCAGTTTCAGCGTGAAGGAAATACGTGAAAGGATTATTTAGGAGAAGGGACAGAATGGTAGAGCATCTGTTAAGCCACGAGGAAACACATCCGTAACGCAAGAGGGTTCAAATGGTTCAAATGGCTCTGAGCACTGTGGGACTTAACATCTTAGGTCATCAGTCCCCTAGAACTTAGAACTTTTTTTTTTTTGGGTCATGTCTACTAACTGGTTTGATGCGGCCCGCCACGAATTCCTTTCCTGTGCTAACATCTTCATCTCAGAGTAGTACTTGCAACCTACGTCCTCAATTATTTGCTTGACGTATTCCAATCTCTGTCTTCCTCTACAGTTTTTGCCCTCTACAGCTCCCTCTAGTAACATGGAAGTCATTCCCTCCTGTCTTAGCAGATGTCCTATCATCCTGTCCCTTCTCCTTATCAGTGTTATCCACATATTCCCTTCCTCTCCGATTCTGCGTAGAACCTCCCTTACCTTATCAGTCCACCTAATTTTCAACATTCGTCTAAAGCACCACATCTCAAATGCTTCGATTCTCTTCTGTTCCGGTTTTCCCACAGTCCATGTTTCACTACCATACAATGCTGTACTCCAGACGTACATCCTCAGAAATTTCTTCCTCAAATTAAGGCCGGTATTTGATATTAGTAGACTTCTCTTGGCGAGAAATGCCTTTTTTGCCATAGCGAGTCTGCTTTTGATGTCCTCCTTGCTCCGTCCGTCATTGGTTATTTTACTGCCTAGGTAGCAGAATTCCTTAACTTCATTCGTGACCATCAGTTCTAATGTTAAGTTTCTCGCTGTTCTCATTTCTACTACTTCTCATTACCTTCGTCTTTCTCCGATTTACTCTCAAACCAAACTGTGTACTCATTAGACTGCTCATTCCGTTCAGCAGATCATTTAATTCTTCTTCACTTTCACTCAGGATAGCAATGTCATCAGCGAATCGTATCATTGATATCCTTTCACCTTGTATTTTAATTCCACTCCTGAACCTTTCTTTTATTTCCGTCATTGCTTCCTCGATGTACAGATTGAAGAGTAGGGGCGAACTGCTACAGCCTTGTCTTACACCCTTCATAATACGAGCACTTCGTTCTTGATCGTCCACTCTTATTATTCCCTCTTGGTTGTTGTACATATTGTATATGACCCGTCTCTCCCTATAGCTTACCCCTACTTTTTTCAGAATCTCGAACAGCTTGCACCATTTTATATTGTCGAACGCTTTTTCCAGGTCGACAAATCCTATGAAAGTGTCCTGATTTTTCTTTAGTCTTGCTTTCATTATTAGCCGCAACGTCAGAATTGCCTCTCTCGTCCCTTTACTTTTCCTAAAGCCAAACTGATGGTCACCTAGCGCATTCTCAATTTTCTTTTCCATTCTTCTGTATATTATTCTTGTAAGCAGCTTCGATGCATGAGCTGTTAAGCTGATTGTGCGATAATTCTCGCACTTGTCAACTCTTGCCGTCTTCGGAATTGTGTGGATAATGCTTTTACGAAAGTCAGATGGTATATCGCCAGACTCATATATTCTACACACCAACGTGAATAGTCGTTTTGTTGCCACTTCCCACAACGATTTTAGAAATTCTGATGGAATGTTATCTATCCCTTCTGCCTTATTTGACCGTAAGTCCTCCAAAGCTCTTTTAAATTCCGATTCTAATGCTGGATCCCCTATCTCTTCTAAATCGACCCCTGTTTCTTCTTCTATTATATCAGACAAATCTTCACCCTTATAGAGGCTTTCAATGTATTCTTTCCACCTATCTGCTCTCTCCTCTGCATTTAACAGTGGAATTCCCGTTGCACTCTTAATGTTACCACCGTTGCTTTTAATGTCACCTAAGGTTGTTTTGACTTTCCTGTATGCTAAGTCTGTCTTTCCGACAGTCATATCTTTTTCGATGTCTTCACATTTTTCCTGCAGCCATTTCGTCTTAGCTTCCCTGCACTTTCTATTTATTTCATTCCTCAGCGACTTGTATTTCTGTATTCCTGATTTTCCCGGAACATGTTTGTACTTCCTCCTTTCATCAATCAACTGAAGTATTTCTTCTGTTACCCATGGTTTCTTCGCAGCTACCTTCTTTATACCTATGTTTTCCTTCCCAACTTCTGTGATGGCCCTTTTTAGAGATGTCCATTCCTCTTCAACTGTACTGCCTACTGCGCTATTCCTTATTGCTGTATCTATAGCGGTAGAGAACTTCAAACGTATCTCGTCATTCCTTAGTACTTCTGTATCCCACTTCTTTGCGTATTGATTCTTCCTGACTAATGTCTTGAACTTCAGCCTACTCTTCATCACTACTATATTGTGATCTGAGTTTATATCTGCTCCTGGGTACGCCTTACAATCCAGTATCTGATTTCGGAATCTCTGTCTGACCATGATGTAATCTAATTGAGATCTTCCCGTATCTCCCGGCCTTTTCCAAGTATACCTCCTCCTCTTGTGATTCTTGAACAGGGTATTCGCTATTACTAGCTGAAACTTGTTACAGAACTCAATTAGTTTTTCTCCTCTTTCATTCCTTGTCCCAAGCCCATATTCTCCTGTAACCTTTTCTTCTACTCCTTCCCCTACAACTGCATTCCAGTCGCCCATGACAATTAGATTTTCGTCCCCCTTTACATACTGCATTACCCTTTCAATATCCTCATACACTTTCTCTATCTGTTCATCTTCAGCTTGCGACGTCGGCATGTATAGTTGTCGGTGTTGGTCTGCTGTCGATTCTGATTAGAACAACCTGGTCACTGAACTGTTCACAGTAACACACCCTCTGCCCTACCTTCTTATTGATAACGAATCCTACACCTGTTATACCATTTTCTGCTGATGTTGATATTACCCGATACTCATCTGACCAGAAATCCTTGTCTTCCTTCCACTTCACTTCACTGACCCCTACTATATCTAGATTGAGCCTTTGCATTTCCATTTTCAGATTTTCTAGCTTCCCTACCACGTTCAAGCTTCTGACATTCCACGCCCCGACTCGTAGAACGTTATCCTATCGTTGATTATTCAATCTTTTTCTCATGGTAACATCCCCCTTGGCAGTCCCCTACCGGAGATCCGAATGGGGGACTATTCCGGAATCTTTTGCCAATGGCGATATCATCATGACACTTCTTCAATTACAGGCCACATGTCCTGTGGATACACGTTACGTGTCTTTAATGCAGTGGTTTCCATTGCCTGCTGGATCCTCATGTCGTTGATCATTGCTGATTCTTCCGCCTTTAGGGGTAATTTCCCACCCCTAGGACCCGCTCCTCCGCCCTCTTTGACAAGGCCGTTGGCAGAATGAGGGTGACTTCTTATGACGGAAGTCTTCGGCCACCAATGCTGATTATTTATCAAAATTTAGGCAGTGGCGGGGATCGAACGCAGGACCGAAGACGTTTTTGTTTATGAATCAAAGACGCTACCCCTAGACCACGAGTACCCTCTTAACTACTTGAACCTAACTAACCTAAGCACACCACACACATCCATGCCTGAGGCAGGATTCGAACCTGCGACCGTAGCAGTCCCGCGGTTCCGGACTGTAGCGCCTAGAACCGCACGGTCACCGTGGCTGGCCGCAAGAAGGTGCTGCAGAGAACGAAAACTGTAGGGCAGAACAGAGACTGGAATAAATCCAAAGATAATAAAGATAGTTGGGTGTAAGGGTTACTCTGAGAAAAAGAAGATCACTGGAACATAGTCAATCGAGATATTTTCTGCAGTGGCCATGACGGCCCTTGGCTCGTCTGTTATTTCAGTGCCCCTCTACATCTTCTTTCTGCACCGCTTACGTATTTTATAATGAAATATTCTTGTGTTTTCAGCGAAGATGATTTGATTAAGTGAGACGATGCCGCACGGTTGGCAGACCAGTACGAATTCCTCTTAAGGGAAGTGCGTGACCTCGAACGCTCAGAAACTCATGAAAATGTTCTTACAATACAGGGTGAAAAGTATTTAAACCGACAAACTCTGGGAGGTTGTAGGGGACATCAAAACAAATATTTTTCCCTAATGTCATTTTTTCCTATGAGGAGTACTTAAACCGGTAGAGGAAGATTTTTCTGGCGGCAAATTAATTAAACCAACAAACACTTTTCCATTTTTTATGACCAAGAGACAATGCATTAGCACAGCCCAATTTGAATTACAGGAGATTTTCATAAATGCCTCCATTGACAATAAACAAATGTTACACCGTCGGATCATGTTCTGACTGACTCGGGCAAAAACCCAGGAGTATCCTGAATTGTTCCTGCTGCTGCTGCTATCCTGGCAACCAGATCCTCTTCTGATGCAACAGGAGTTGCGTAAACAAGGTTACGCATCTCTCCTCACACAAACAAGTTCAGAGGGGACAAATCTGGGGATCGAGCAGGCCATGTTACAGGACCACTTCTTGCCAATCCACGTTTCTGGGAACCGTCGGTCCAGGAATCGACGAACACGACGACTGAAATGTGCCGGCGCCCCGTCGTGTTGGAACCACATGCATTGTCTTGTACGGAGCGGGATGTCTTCCAGCAATTCTGGCAATGCTCTGGTGAGAAAATTGTAATAGTGCCTGACATTTAATGGCCTAGGTAGCAGATACGACCCAATGAAACAGTCCCCAACAACACCGACCCACACATTAACGAAGAGCCGCACTTGATGAGCGCTAGTAACTGTGACATGTGGGCTGTCCCCACTCCAAACATACGAATTGTGCATGTTGAAGACTTCATCACTTCCGAACGTTGCTTCATCGGTAAACAACACAGAGGATGGAAATGTAGGATGCATTTCACACTGTTCCAGGTACCACTGCGAAAACTGTGCTCTGAGTGGATAATCATCTGGTTCCAGGTTGTGGACACGCTGTAAGTGAAGTCGACGTAACAATTGCTCTCGAAGGACTGTTCTTACATTCGTCTGATTCGTCACCATATTATGTGCAATTGCACGAGTGCTGATTGAAGGATCCCGCTCCACATGCTGCAGGACAGAATCCTCAAATTGCGGCGTTCCTACCGTGCGACGGCGTCCCTGTCCAGGTAATCTGCTAAATGACCCGGTCTCACGCAGACGTTGGTACACAGCAGCAAACGCCGTATGATGCGGGATACGGCGATTTGGATATTGTTGTTGATAAACCTTCTGTGCAGCTCGTCCTTTGTGGTACGCTACGTACTACGCACAAACCATATCAGTGTACTCACTCCAGGTGTATCGCCCCATTAGTAATAAGAGACAATCCACTACTACACTGGTGGACAGCAGTTGCCTACAACTGAAGAGCGTAATACGCCCTCTAACAACTGAATATCGTAATACGGCCTCTAACAATTGAAGAGCGTAATACGGCCTCCACCGGTTTAAATACTTTTCACCCTGTATACAATGAACTATCAGAACATTATGACCTTGCCGGCCGGAGTGACCGAGTGGTTATAGGCGCTACAGTCTGGAGCCGCGCGACCTCTACGGTCGCAGGTTCGAATCCTGCCTCGGGCATGGATGTGTGTGATGTCCTTAGGTTAGTTAGGTTTAAGTTGTAAGTTCTAGGGGACTGATGAACTCAGAAGTTAAGTCCCATAGTGCTCAGAGCCATTATGACCTTCGACCTAATGTCGATATAAACCCGCCCAGATGACAGCAGCGTCAGCTGGCGAAGACTGCTAGTCAGACAGACGATCATCAGTGAGCGTCCTCTCCGTGTGTATAATCGGGAAGGCACGTGATTTACCTGAGTTTGGCAGAGAGCAGATTGTGATGGCCCGGTGGCTCGGCACGAGCATTGCGGAAGCTACACGACTTATCGGAAGTTTGAGGAGTGCTGTGCCCAGTGTTTCCAACACTTGACGAAACCGAGGTGATACCAGGTCCAGCCGTCGCAGCGTTGGGCGGCCACCCCTCGTTACAGAAGTCGGACGTGGTAGGCTGTGCAGACTGATGAAACTGGACAGGCGGCGAACTGTGGTGGGTCAACTTTAACGCTGGGCTGTGTAAAAGTGTGTCTAAACACACGGTGCAGCGAACACTCCTAACAATGGTCCCCCACAGCAGACGATTCACACGTGTGCCAATGCCAGCACCACGACGTCGGAAACCATGACTGAAATGGGCACGCCATCATCGTCGCTGGACGTTGGCGCAGTTGAAGAGCGTTGCATGGTCTGATGAATCCCGATACTTCCTTCATCGTGCCGATGGGAGAGCTCCTTGATACCTGTATTGCACGACGGAGACAAACTGGGCAGTGGGCCCATAATGTTCTGGGGAACATTCACATGGGCATCCATGGGTACAGCGGAGTTCGAGCTCGAGAAAGGCACCATGGCTGCCAAGAAGTATCGTGCATTGGTTGCAGACCACGTACACGCCATCATGAGGACCATGTTTCTCGACAGCAGTGGTATTTTTCAACAGGATAACGCGGCATGTCACAAGGCCAGGATCGTGATGGAGTGGCGAGTTCGAATCGATGTGCTGGAGCCCCTACTCGCCAAATCTGAACCCGACCGGACACATTATGGAGTGAACGTGGCGTCAGAGCTCATCGCCCCTCTCTCCGTAATCTACGGGAATTAGGTGATTTGTGTGTGAAGATGCGGTGCCAACTCCCTCCGGTGCCCTACCAAGCTGGCCGTGGTGACCGAGCGGTTCTACGCGCTTCAGTCTGGAACCGCGCAACCACTGCGGTCGCAGGTTCGAATCCTGCCTCGGGCATGGATGTGTGTGATGTCCTTAGGTTAGTTAGGTTTAAGTAGTTCTAAGTTCTAGGGGACTGATGACCTCAGAAGTTAAGTCCCATAGTGCTCAGAGCCATTTGAACCATTTGATCTACCAAGGCATTCATACCTTGACGCGTCGCCGCTGTTATCCGTGCCAAAGGTGGACATACCGCCAATTAGATACGTGATCATAATGTTTTGGATGATCAGTGTAAGTCGTTCATCTAAAAAATAGTGGTATGACCCATTCGTGTGCAAAACGCAGTTGTTGTCTGCTAGCGCTGCTGACGACTGCATCTTGTGCCTCCTCTGGCAAATACTACAGCATCTGTTTGAGGTACTGTCACCAAAGAAAGAAAAATATTGCCAGTCTCTTGCTGTGCACTTCTTTATGCAGTGTAAGCTCTACGCCGGCCGGTGTGGCCGTGCGGTTCTAGGCGCTTCAGTCTGGAACCGCGTGGCCGCTACGGTTGCAGGTTCGAATCCTGCCTCGGGCATGGATGTGTGTGATGTCCTTAGGTTAGGTAGGATTAAGTAGTTCTAAGTTCTAGGGGCCAGATGACCTCAGATGTTAAGTCTCATAGTGCTCAGAGCCATTTTTTTTGTAAGCTCTACAGGTAAAGGGTAATTGATTTTGGAAGACCACAGTGCTAAAACTATAAGCAAAGTTAGACCATCGTCGTTTTATCATCAGATTTCACTCCACTCTACACAGTCAACTTTCAGTAGCGAGGCACAAGCCTATGTTGCAATAAGCTTGGCAAAAGGTCGGTTGTGACACTGATATACCAATATCATCGTTTGAAAATGTAATTAGCGTGACGATTGATTTTGGACTGTTGCAGAAGTGAAGATGAATGTGAAAAAGTGGTTTGGTCAGATGTGAATATTGTTGTGTACCACTTTGCTCTGACCACTTCTCTGAAACGCTACACCTGCAAATTGAAGGGTGCGGAGCTGTGCAGAAAGAACAGGTTTGTCGTTCGAGAAGCGTAATTGTTTTAAACAGAGGGAAAATAGTGATTAGTGACGACACGGAAATAAATGTGTTTTTGGTCCTTTTATATAAAGGGTGATTCAGCTGCCACTGCCGTTGGTATTTTATGTAAGCCTCATTGTTATGCCTGATCTCCAAAACCGAGGCGTGAGATTTTCGTATTCTCTCGCTTGCTATGTGCAAACTGTTAGTCCTATAGAAAAAAGTGAACAGGACCCTTTTTTTGTAGGAAATTCAATGTAGTTAAATTTTTTACAGCTATACGGTTTCGCTAGAGAGCGTAGTTTTCGAGTTATTCAAGAAAAATTTATAAAAATGACTTTCAAATGCTCCCTCACTCCCACACTCAGTCCTCAACGCCTAGGATTTCTAGTACGCTGTTCATGTCACTTCCTTCTACCGCTGTACAAAAATTTGTGACTGCGCGAATTGTTTCCCACATTCGACCTTTCTTGGTCTTCATTATTGACTGGCCTTATTACGCAACTGGCTTAAACGAGATCTTACAAATTGTAAAATTGACATTTGTTTATTTTTTTTCTAATAGTTTTGTGAATTTTACTAGCATAAAATAAACAATTGCATCGTTGTATTCAACTGGACTTCTGACTACGAAATTACTGTATTTGTAAGGGTTACGTCCGGATTGAATTTTGAACGTAATTTGTTTCAGCGTAACATTCACAAAAGTAATTTTTCTTTCATTACCCTTACGGGCGAATTTAAATTACACTACTGGCCATTAAAATTGCTACACCACGAAAATGACGTGCTACAGACGCAGACAGGATGCTGTGATATGCAAATGATTAGCTTTTCAGAGCATTCACACAAGTTTGGCGCCGGTGGCGACACCTACTACAACGTGCTGACATGAGGAAAGTTTCCAACCGATTTCTCATACACAAACAGCAATTGACCGGTGTTGCCTGGTGAAACGTTGTTGTGATGCCTCGTGTAAGGAGGAGAAATGCGTACCATCACGTTTCCGACTTTGATAAAGGACGGATTGTAGCTATCGCGATTGCGGTTTATCGTATCGCGACATTGCTGCTCGCGTTGGTCGAGATCCAATGACTGTTAGCAGAATATGGAATAGGTGGGTTCAGGAGGGTAATACGGAACGCCTTGCTGGGTCGCAATGGCCTCGTATCACTAGCAGTCGAGATGACAGGCATATTATCCGCATGGCTGTAACGTACCGTGCAGCCACGTCTCGATCCCTGAGTTAACAGATGGGGACGTTTGCAAGACAACCATCTGCACGAACAGTTCGACGACGTTTGCAGCAGCATGGACTATCAGCTCCGGGACCATGGCTGTGGTTAACCTTGATGCTGCATCACAGACAGGAGCACCTGCGGTGATGTACTGAACGACGAACCTGGCTGCACGAATGGCGAAACGTCATTTTTTCGGATGAATCCAGGTTCTGATTACAGCATCATGATGGTCGCATCCGTGTGTGACGACATCGCGGTGAATGCACATTGGAAGCGTGTATTCGTCATCGCCATACTGTCGCATCACCCGGCGTGATGGTAAGGGGTGCCATTGGTTACGCGTCTCGGTCACCTCTTGTTCGCATTGACGGCACTTTGAACAGTGAACGTTACATTTCAGATGTGTTACGACCCGTGGCCCTACCATTCATTCGATCCTTGCGACATCCTATATTTCAGCAGGATAATGCATGACCGCATGTTGCAGGACTCGCATGGGACTTTCTAGATACGGAATATGTTGCTGGTCCTGTACGGGCCTTTCTGGATACAGAAAATGATCGACTGCTACCCTAGCGAGCACATTCTCCAGATCTCTCTCCAATTGAAAACGTCTGGTCAATGGTGACCGAGCAACTGGCTCGTCACAATACGCCAGTCACTACTCTTGATGAATCGTGGTATCGTGTTGACGCTGCATGGACAGCTGTACCTGTATATGCCACCCAAGCTCTGTTTGACTCAATGCTCAGGCGCATCAAGGCCGTTATTACGGCCAGAGGTGGTTTTTCTGGGTATTGATTTCTCAGGATCTATGCACCCAAATTGCGTACAAATGTAATCACATGTCAGTTCTAGTATAATATATTTGTCCAATCAATACCCGTTTATCATCTGCATTTCTTCTTGGTGTAGCAATTTTAATGGCCAGTCGATTCCCGGCGGGGTCAGGGATTTTTTCTGCCTCGATATGACTGGGTGTTGTTGTGTCGTCTTCATCATCATCATTCAACCCCATTACGGTCGGACGAAGGCAATGGCAAACCACCTCCACTAGGACCTTGCCCCTACGCTCTGTAAGGAAGTATGGAACTCATCATCATCATCAGGGTAATAATGTTAACGAATTAGTCGACTATGCTGATGGTGTAATATCACAACCAATTGAGGCCAAAATAAGTGGAATATTGGGTATAGGTCGAGTAGTCGGAAATGTTTGCATAGCGGTAAGAGGGAGTGTCAACAACAACATACTAGAAATCCTGGCTGGTGAGGGATGAGTGTTGGGCTGGAGGTGCATTTGTACGTTTTTCTTAAATAACATGAAAACCGTAGTCTCTAGCAAAACGTATGCCAGTACAGAATTTAACTGCATTAAACTTCCTACAAAAAAGTTCCTGTTCATTTTTTCTGTAGGACCAATAGTCTGTGCGTAAGGAACGAGAGAACATGAAAATCCTGCTCGTGGTTTTTGATGGCCATGTATAACATTGCGGGCTGCATAAAACGATAGTGGTAGGGACACCTGAATCTCCCTATAGATTATTTTGTTTCTTCGTGTTAGTTAATTTCCTTTCTTAGACTTAGAAGAGGTGATCATTCAAAAGTCTCCTGTGGTAAGACTCGCAATTTGGCATGTAAATGGCTCATGCAAACGTTTTTCGGATGATCGATTTATATTCTAAGCCCATTTTCGTGCGGTTCTGAGCGTTCTAGGTCACGAATTTTCTTTGTCAGTGAAATCAGGGAATTCACATATTTGTGTTTTTAGATGGTACAGATATACAGGGCGATTGTTATTAAGGGTTAAAAACCTCCAGAAACGACGTAGATGATGCTGAGACAAGTAATTTCATATTGGACTCATGGGGTTGCAAATGTTGGGAAACACCTGAAAATTTGATGACAAATGTTGGACATGTGACGTCATCAGATAATTTACATCGCCGCAAATGCAGCTGTTGGGCTTGCCGAACCTACTCTTACTAGTGGGAGGCAGTGCTACACATCGCTCCACTAGGCTACTCTCTTTTCATTCTTGCATTATCCGATGGGATGCGGTAGTGCTCGCGACAGTGGCAATACTAGACCAGGATGAGTCTGTTTACATTTAATGAGCTCGCAGTCATGCATCTGTGTTATGGTGCTGCTAATTGTAATGCGCTTGCAGCATGACGAATTTACACAGAACGCTTCCCATAGCGTGAGTACCTTCTCGTGTATCATTTGCTACTGTGTGTCGTCAAATGCATGAAACAGAGAACTTGGACGTAAGTAAACATTGAGGGTAAAAAATGTATTGTGGTAAGGTAAAGCGGTGGTCAGACGTACTGTGTTCTAAAATCTTGATTAATTGTCAGACAAGATATAACATATGAAACCATTTATACTTTGCTGCTATTTTCAAGCACTATCGTATCACAGCGGATAATGCAATAACTGAAACAGAGCAGCCTAGAGGAGCGAAGTATAGCCACAGTCTAACATAACAGTCGCGAACCTCTCTGCTGTAAAAGTTACCGTTTGAAAGTAGCAGCGACACTGGCGCTCCAAGCGGTGAGAAAAGAGAACTTCAGATGCGTCTTAGGCACAATGTTTGCTTTGCTTCACTTTCCTACGTGATTTACGAAATATTTGAATTATTTTTTTGCCTCTAAGTTCTGTAATATCAGAAGACGTAGATGTTTCTAAAAATGATTCTAAAACAAGCGCAAGTAGGGTTAAAAATGAAGAATCGGTGGTAAGCTACAACAGATTCGTGAAGAAACACTTTTGACGTTCGTTAGAACTGCAGCTTACCACGATGATATCAAAGAATATTAACACACAGGTCCACACGTAAGAAGCACAGACATATATCTCTACATGCAAAAGGGATCGATGACCCATTTGTCGTTCCGTATGCCTACTGTGTTTTAGTCACTGTCACCTGTTCCCCCAGGTATGACCTTTAACTTTACATTATTCTAAGTGACACAAGCAACTGCCAAATAGTGGGAGAAATATGTTGCACATGTAAACACCAAGTCCTCAAAGCCAATAACACAGCCACATGTTAAATTTGCCATTAGAGACATTTCACGCAATAAAATAATCACTAGTTTATCAGTATCGGAGAAATACTGTACCTTCTGCTTTAAAAAGTGGAATACGTTGTCACTTATTTCATATTTTATTTATATTTCTTCCACAAACTTCTATAGTCTATAACGTACGCACTGATGGAAGCATAAGACATTCTGACAAAAACCTGTATGCCTGGGTACTGTAATATATAATAAATTTTGAGCAAACAGATTATTTCACAGACCATAGGTGTCCGTAAGACCTTAGTGCATCGGGCGCACTGTATATCCAATAAAGACAATTTGCAAGAAGAGCTCACATACCTCAAGAGCATTTTTAAATCGAATGGATTTTCTCCGCAACAAATTCGTAGGGCATTCGATGCAAAACCTAAAATGCAGGTATGTGATGGGGAAGAAGAAAGTAATTCCTTCAGATCTAGTGCGTTTTTGCCCTATGTGGGTGCTATTTCTTCGAAGATAGACGTTATTCTTGAGAAACACTGCGTTAAGGTGATGTTCCGGCCGTCCCACGACGATTGCAGCTTTACTCGGCTCTGTGAAGGACGATTTACAGCTTCGTAAAGCTGGTGTGTATCAGATTCCTTGCGGAAATTGTGAGAAGTCGTACATAGGTCAAACAACACGCACCGTTCATGAGAGGTGTGTGGAGCATCGAAGATACACACGCTTATTACAGCCAGACGAGTCAGCTGTGGCCGAAGACTGGATTGATACAGGGCATTCCATGAATTACAGTGATCTGAAGATTTTAACATCCACCTCTTCTTCTTGGGAATATGTCTTCAAGGAAGCTATAGAGATTAGATTAGCTAGTAATTTAATATATAGAGATAATGGTTTTAATTTGGACAAAGCGTGGAATCCGGCTCTTGGGGTAATTAAACTGCAGAGAAGTCGTCATGGTGTCACCGCCGCCGATCATACATCGATAAGCGAATCGAATGTCTGTACGCTTTCGCCACAGGCGGCGCATGTGTAAACGTATTTCTCTGCCGCCGACCAGCATCTGTGACCCGCAAGCGCAATACCGCCGCGGTGGAGCATATAAGGCCGCGCTTGGCATCTTGTCGTCAGTCTTGTGACTCACTCTGAGGATGGCCGGACGATACGCGGCCGAAATATCAGTGGAGGAAATTTTATTTGCGCGGCTGCATGATCGAACTTTAATGGAGCTTATTTTCGTCTTTCCATCTTGCAGCGCGTTTCTCCTTCAGTGGCATGGTGATCTGGCTTAGCAACAAGTTAAGGGCATCCCTTTTTTAAGTATCGGGATCCTATAGTCTTCAAAATATGTTTGTCCTTCTCCGCTTGATCCTTCTGATACAGTTTCTGTTGCTGTCTGTACTGAAAATGATAGGAACTTTCCTTATCTCGTAATAGTTTTGCACGAAGTCTAGTAAATGTGCACCTTCTGACACTTCAAACGCTACTGCAAGACAAGAATAACTGTACTTCATCTAACCACTTCATCGTCAAACCAGATCTATGTTGACGATTCAGATGAATCTGGCACTCATATATGGAGAGTTGAACTGGCTGCTTATGTGCCACGCCATAGGACTGTCTTATAGCTTGAGACGGATTGTCGAATCTTTGTGGGAGTTTCCCCTTCATCGTCAGTTGAAGCGGCTTATTTGGGATGTCAGACAGTGTGGATACAGCATTCCACACGAGTCTGTTATTGTCTGCATTCAAAAATGATTCAAATGGCTCTGAGCACTATGGGACTTAACTTCAGAGGTCATCAGTCCCCTAGAACTTAGAACTACTTAAACCTAACTAACCTAAGGACATCACACACATCCATGCCCGAGGCAGGATTCGAACCTGCGACCGTAGCGGTCGAGCGGTTCCAGACGGTAGCGCCTAGAACCGCTCGGCCACCCCGGACGGCTATTGTCTGCATTCATGAACCGGATGGGTTTGAAGTCTAGCGAACAAAACTTAACATTATTATAAAAATAAACAGGGCTTTTTTTCATAAGATCTTTTCGTGTGATACTCTAGCCATTTTCTGCTCCTAAAACGAAACATTAATGATTAATACACGTATAGCAAATCCTGACGGTACCATTTAGTAACATGATAGTGTAGACCTCTCAGGGTCCTAACAGAAACTACAAAAAACCAATAAAACAGATGTAGTGTCTTCATCTTGCCGTGGCTATACTACCGACGCTCCTGTTTCTAAAAATAACTGTACAAACCAAAATAAACAACTACTACTCGCTTTCGCTTTCACGATCGCGCCGAACTCAACAGATTTACTTACTGGTCGCTTGGCGCGCTGCTGACGCAGTAGCCACCAAAATCGAGGTGAAGTGTCGCGATTTTTATGTTAGACTGTGGTGTAGCCCTTCCTCCTACCGGCAACTGTCAAGCCCAGCTGCTGCACGTGCGACGAGGTTTGTCATTTGGTGAAGTCACATATTCAACATATTTTGTAATTTTTCTCGACATTTGCTACCCACGTGCAAAGGCGTACACATTTCACTTTTAACCTGCCCATGCTCGCCTCTTAGCAATCTAGAGGGTTGGATCCCCTCCTTCGAAAACGTCGGATTGCAAAGCCTGGGCTACTCTCAGGGTGGAATCTCCGTCTTCGAAGTTTGTTGCTGTTGCTGTTGCTGTTAATGACTGCCTGTCTGTCTGCCTGCCTGTCCGTCCGTCCGCCTGTCCGCCTGTCCGCCGCTCGTTGCTGTAGCTATTCGTCCTTCCACCTGCCTGCCTGCCTGCCTGCCAGCTCGCCGTCAATCGTCGTCGCCGCCACCGCCGCCGCCGCCGCCGCCTGGTGTCCGTCCGTCCGTCGCCGTTCGTCCGCCATGAGCACCCCCACCTCCATTGTCATCTACACCTCCCCTCCCCCTCTTCCACAGTCACTTCCTGGAGTGCTGCCCCTGGCCTTCCTCCTTACACCTCACCTCCCATTCCCCCACTTACACATTCCCCTATCTCCTCCCCTGCTGTATACCTCCACAACCGCAACAGCTCCCACTACTACCCCCGCACTCACATACGCCTCTGTTGCCGCTTCTGCTGCCACCCCTCAGGTGGTCGGCTTCTCCTCTCTCACCCACCCCATCACTTCATCATCTGCATCCCCCTCACGCATCACGTCGCACCGAGCCACTGTCGCCGCGAATGAACTGGCTGCATATCCCGGCACTTCCACTACGCCACAGGGATCTGCCAGCCGCCACCTCCCTCTCCTCCCCATCCATCTCCCCTCCTCCTAGCCTCCAGTCTCCAAAAAACCCCAAAAGCGCGTCATTACCGACTCTGCTCCCGCCACTTCCCACAAAAAGTCAACACCACCTCCCCCTCCTCCTTTCATCTCCACAGAAACCACCCCTCCTCCAGCCACCCATACCCCGGCCTCCACCCTCCACACCTTTGTCCTGTCAACTCCCAATCCTAAGTTCCTCAATGCCTGTACCCTCACCGTGGAGATACGAAAGTATTTACCTGGTGCTACCATCTCCCAACTCATTCCTCACAGGGACTCAGTCCTTATCAAGTCCCTGTCCCCTTTCTTTCACACGGACCTCCTCTGTAAGCTCCCACGAGTTATGTTTGGCCCCGTGCATCTCTGACATCCTCCCTTTCCTCTTCCACTCCTCGTCAGCCCCAGCCTCCTCGTCGCCTCCCCCCACCTACACCACTGTGATCACCGAGCTCAGCCCAGTGATCACAGAGGATGAAGTGTTGGCGAAATTAAACTCCCACCCGGACCTGGACATCCACTCTGCCCGCCGTATCCACAATGCCTCTGGTCCTGGATCTTCTCTGAGTCTGCCCCCTCCATTGACCACCTCCTCAGCCAGGGTGCCCTGATATACCAACATCACCACCATGTTGAATCTTCCAAATCCACTCCCCAATTCTACCACTGCCATCAGTGCCTGTTGTACGATGACCACCTGACTCCCAACTGCAAACCCCCGCCCCCCCACCTGTCACCATTGCAAGGCCTTCAACTTTCTTAAGACTTGCTCCAACCTCGCTGCTCCTCCTTCCTGTAACACCTGCAATGGCCGCCATCCTACCTACTCCCACAAGTGTAAAGCCAAACCCCCTCCAGCCACCCCTGAGCTTACAGTCCCTGTTCATCCCGTTGATCTCCCTGTCCACCCCAACAGTTCCCTCTGTCCACCCCCTACGGCCGAGGACACCATCCGCTTCCTTACCGCTGTACTCCAAAACATTCACCCTTTTCAGCGCCCCCACACCTTCCAACAAATCACCCTTGCCACTCATTCCGTTTTCCACCTGAACACCTTTGCCACTTACTCCCACAACCAACCCCACTTCACCTTCACCTGCCTTGACACCCTATTTTAAGCCTCTTCCCTTCTCTCTCTTCCACCCCTCTCTTCCAGCCATGGCGCAGCACAAGTATCACTTCCTCTTCCAGAACATTCGCTCCTTCTGCTCCAACGAATACCTACTCATGCACACTCTCTCCTACCACTAGGTGGACACCTGCCCCTTGAACGAAACCTTTATCCATCCCCACCATTCTATCTGCACCTCTCTCTATATCCTCCACCGCACTGACGCTCCTGGTCCTCGTGTGCAGGGTGGAGTTGCGATTGGCCACCTAAGGCATATCTCTGTCTAGTCACAACCTCTCCTCAATGACCCCACTAAACACCTTATCCTCAGCGTCTTCTTCCCCTCCCTCACCATCACCTGTGCCACCATCTATGTCCGCTTCACTGCTCATCTTCCTTATGACTTCATCTTGCACACTGACCACACCTTCTCCACCTATGTGATTGCCACCGACCTCAACATCTATAGCCACACTCCTGCCAGTCTTTGGTGGTGGCATCAGTTCCTCTCCACGATCAAAGGTGACCTTGTTCCCCTTCCCCAGCACACTAGCCGCAATCCTGCCACCCTTCGGTGGTGGTATCAGTTCCTCTCCACGATCAAAGTTGAACTTGTTCCCCTTCCCCAGCACACCCGACCCGAAAGTGACACCACCCCAGATGTTGTCATTGTCTCCACCAACCTCCTTGGGCGTATCGCCATTGCCATCCTTGACACCACAGGTAGCGATCACCTCCCTGTCCTTGCCATAACGTCTGCTCACCGCCCCCATCCGGCTCCCCACCCTGCACCCCCTTCCAAGGTTGTCCATGACTACCACCCTGTCAACTGGGATGCTCCCGGGAATCCATCACCACCCAGGCCAAAAGCCACCCTCTTACCTATTGCCTTCCTTCAGAAGGTAATTACTGACGCCTTGGAGGCCAATGTTCCTACTAAAACCATCCACCCCCACCATCCCACTCTCCCTCCGTGGGCTGTCCTGCTCCTCCGTGAATCCCGCCGCCTCTGTCGCTCCTTCCTGTGCATTCGTGACAGGGATACACTCCAATGCCACCGGCAAGTACAGTGACACATACAGAACCTTATTACAGCAACGAAACGCCGAGACTGGCACCAGACCTGCACACAACTCAACACCACCCTCCCTATCAACTCCTCCAAGTACTGGTCCGCCTTCCATCGCCCTACTGGTTCCCTTACCACTCCCCACTACTCCCTTCTCCATAACGATCGCTCCCTACCTGGCAACCTCAGTAAGGCCTACCACTTCGCTTGCCACCTTTCCGAGGTCTTCTCCATCCCAGATGATCCCCACTTTGATTCTTTTCTCCACCGTCATGGAACGTGCCGATACCTCAGGCACTCCACTTGCTCCTAGTCTCCAGTACTTGGGGCAGTTGACCCCCTCTGACGTAAACACTCCCATCACAGCACAAGACATTAAACATACCTTGGCCTCACCTTCGACTGACACCTCACCTGGACCCCTCACCTCCAGTCCATCCAGCAGAAAGCCCATTCCTACCTCTGCCTTCTGAACTCCTGTCTGGCCAGACATGGGGATTGCATCCTTCTACCATCCTCCATACCTACAAATCCCTCATCCGTCCTATCCTCTGTTATGTCAGCATTTCCTGGATCTCCGCACCCACCCGCTTTTACAAGGCCCTCCAAATCATTGAATGCCATGCGCTCCACCTTACTTTCCGTATCTGCCTTCCCTCCCCCACACGGCTCCTGTATGAACTCATCCCCTTCCCCCACCTCCTCCTGTTCCTCCAGCATCTCCGCATCCTTTACATTGTCCACAGGCTTGATACCCCCCACCCTCTGGTTTCCTCCTTCCTCTACAACCGCCACCCATTGCCGCGACTCTATCGCTGTATCCCTTCCTCTCTCCACCTCCACACCCTCCATCTCCTTCATCAGGGTAATTTCCAGCACGTCCCCCTCCCAGATGATGATCTTCGCCATGACATCTACCCTTCCTTCCAACTATAACCTGGCCTTGTTCCCCCCCCTCCCCAGGGCCCCCTTTTTCCTCTCCCCTCCTCCCAGAGCGGATTTTCCTCCTTCCCCCCCTGAGACCCTGAATCCCATCCTTGCCTCTTTCCTTCCCACATCCCTCCCTACCTGACCCTCTTCATCACGCCCCCCGCCCATCTCCCCCCTCTCTTCCTCTCCCTCCCTCCTTCTTCCGGTCTCCCTCATCTCCTTGCGCCTGGCAGATCCTCCGTTTTGATCATCATCAGTGTGCCACGTCAGTATTGTGTTCAGTGCTGTTTCTCTTGTTCGTCAAGAGGTGTGATTTTAATTGTGTGCTGGCCTTGTACTTAGTGTCACTGTCGATGTTTGTTGTGTGCTTCACCATCCGTTGATACTTTCATGCTCTGGTCATACTGTGCTTTGTTTTCTTTTAATTGTCCCAGTGTGTGGCTTTCTCTTGTGCGTTACTTTTGTACGATTTTTATCTCCATTTTACAGTCGCCCCTTTTTTGTCTATTGCCTTCCATGATGTTCCTCCTTTTTTATATCTATGTTCACCATGTTTTCTCCTTTGTATATTTTTAAATGTTTTCTATTGTTTGTCCTATGTCTTTCGGCTGAAGAGCAGCGCATATGCTGCTGCCACAGCGCCCTGATAGGGAATTGAAATACAATAAAGGAAAAAAAGCCTCTTAGACAGGCAGGCAACCTGCCACACATTACCAATAGAATTGGGAGGTTGCTGTACTGCCGTCCGAGACTAACTAGGCCCAACCCCAGCAAACTTGTTCGTCTAATCATCTCCTCGCTGTGCTACGCTACACAGCAGTTTATTCTGTATGCTTTCACTGTAGTGCTATGAGTATGGTTGAGAAGTTGATGAAAATATCCGTGCAAGAAGACGAGACTCAAAAATTTATGTTAACTAGCTGTTGCCCGCGGCTGCGCTCGCATAACAGCAGTTCCGTGATGAGTAACAGCGATAAGCAGGCCACTAATTTATAAACGTCTGTGTGTGTAGTGGTTAAAGGCACACATGTAAAAAAAATACAGTGCCGGTATGTAGGTTCATAATGAATGTGGTTCTCCTGTTTTGGTGTATGCTTTATATTTTTTAAATATATTTAAAGAATACCTCCATTCATTACATTCGTACATAAATGTAGTTTTTGGGGGTTCTTCTGGGTTACAGTTGGATTTTATTGTGATTTTTTCACAAGAACTCTACAGCTATGCCAGATGGTGTAGCTACCCAATGTTATAAACAGCGCACACAGTAACATTGGATTAGCACTGTCACAGGATAATCTATAAACACTGAGAGTCGGCGACCATCGCGTTACTCACGTACGCCATATTTAAAAATGTTAATAACACTCAAAGGTACCAATTTGTAAAGCTAACTCCATACGAGATTTCATCCGCATCGGTTCAACGGTAGAGTAGTGAAAAGGTAACAAATACGGTTACTTTGGCATTTACAACATTAATGTTGAAGCATGGATTGGCGTGGCTTAAACACGGGATGGTTTGGGGCTGGTTTCTTATTGTTTAGTTACTTACTATCAAAATGTAAAGTCTTATAGTGCGGGTATATTAACTGCTGTGAAGACTGTATAAGCATTGTATTCTAGCTGTCATCCACAGCTGCTCTCGTGTATTAGCAAAATTAAATTAAATGTGCATGCATCTTTTATGACCCCCGTTGACACTTTCGGAAACTTGGTGCAAATCTTTTTATTGACGATGCTTCGGACGCTTGTAGGTCGATGACGATAAAGTCATGGTGTGGCGGCTCTCCCCCTCCCGTACGCCGTAGGAAGTTCGAGTTCTCCTGGGGCATGGGTGTGTGTGTTGCCTTACCGTAAGTTAGTTTAAGTTAGATTAAGTTGTGCGTAAGGCTAGGGAACAATGAAATCAGCAAGTGTGGTCCCATAGGACCTCAGCAAAAAGTTCCAAAAAAGTCGTCATGATGTGGACAGCACAGACATCCAGGCACGAGTGGAGGAAAGCTCTTGACTCGTTGGGAATCGAACGCAGAATTGAATGAACGACAGTGTATAACTCTGTAACCGCAAAGTAATTCTGGCCCGTGACGCTCACCGGGTAAAATGCGACGGGTTTGTGACTGTTATTACTATGGAATTATGGATTAAACACTTAGAAGACTGTATACCCATTGTATTCATTACGTTGAATCTTATTGTGTGGAACATAAGAATGAATAAAAGCATTTTCAAGAATATAATAAAGTTCAAAATCCAAAGAGTAAACAGTTTTTTTCACATAGTGATTATTGTTGTATATTTTGCGTCACATTCTTCAAATCAATAAATATGCTGTAATATACACTTTATAAAGTAGCCTATGTCTTCCTCGGCGTTCAAACTATCTCCATACCAAATTTCATCAATATCGGTTGAGGGATTTAGTCGTGAAAGAGTGAAAGACAGAGTTACTTCCACATTAGTAAAATTAGTACGGATTTTGGGTCACTATAGGCCAGAAAATGGTGTAATTTATTTTTCCTTTTCGGCTTACTTCGAGCTTGTTTATTTATTTTGATATGAACTGTTTTCTCTGCAACTTCACTTTATTTAGGCTAGTACTGACTACTCTTCTGTCACCAGGTCGCATCTAGTGCATGTTTTCTGTCGTAATGAGTACCATTTCTGAAGGTCGAGATCCTTTGGATCTAACAACCTGAAGATGTCTATCATACTGCAAAGCCTACTAAAGTAAGGTTTCGAGAGTCTAATTTCTGTAACCTTTATGTGTTTCTGTCAAATATGACCACATTTGTATTAATTTTGATTACGTTTTTCAGTACGTGTTTTGCAGACTCTCAATTCAATCTAAGTGGCCAAAATAGTTCATTCTAAATTCTGCAGCTACATTATACCAGACACAAAGTTAGTTTTCCATATTATGTCAGGCTAACAAGTACATGTCTGAAAGAAGAACTTTTCTTTCATACTAAACTTCCTTCGCACTACCTTGCTTACCATCAGATTGTGGTTTTTAATTACCACTGAGCCACATTTTTTTTCTATTACTGTCGATGTTCGCCCTAAATTTAGAAAGCTTATACAGGGTAGTCCATTGATAGTGACCGGGCTAAATATCTCAAGAAATAAGCATCAAACGAAAAAAACTACAAAGAACGAAACTCGTCTAGCTTGAAGGGGGAAACCAGATGGCGCTATGGTTGGTCCGCTAGATGGCGATGCCATAGGTCAAACGGATTTCAACTGCGTTTTTTTAAAATAGGAACCCCCATTTTTATTACATATACGTGTAGTACGTAAAGAAATATGAGTGTATTAGTTGAACCACATTTTGCGCTTTGTGATAGATGGCGCTGTAATAGTCACAAACGTATAAGAACGTGGTATCACGTAACATTCCACCAGTGCGGACGGTATTTGCTTCGTGATACATTACCCGTGTTAAAATGGACCGTTTACCAATTGCGGAAAAGGTCGATGTCGCGTTGATGTATGGCTATTGTGATCAAAATGCCCAACGGGCGTGTGTTGTGTATGCTGCTCGGTATCCTGGACGACATCAACCAGGTGTCCGGACCGTTCGCCGGATAGTTACGTTATTTAAGGAAACATGAAGTGTTCAGCCTCATGTGAAACGTCAACCACGATCTGCAACAAATGGTGATGCGCAAGTAGGTGTTTTAGCCGCTGTTGCGGCTAATCCGCACATCAGTAGCAGACAAATTGCCCGAGAATCGGGAATCTCAAAAACGTCGGTGTTGAGAATGCTACATCAGCATCGATTGCACCATTACCATATTTCTATGCACCAGGTATTGCATGGCGACGACTTTGAACGTCGTGTACAGTTCTGCCACTGGGCACAAAAGAAATTACAGGACGATGACAGATTTTTTGGACGCGTTCTATTTCGCGACGAAGAGTCATTCACCAACAACGGTAAAGTAAATCGGCATAATATGCACTACTGGGCAACGGAAAATCCACGACGGCTGCGGCAAGTGTAACATCAGCGACCTTGGCGGGTTAATGTATGGTGCGGCATTGTGGGAGGAAGGATAATTGGCCCACATTTTATCGATGGCAATCTAAAGGGTGCAATGTATGCTTCTTTCCTACGCAATGTTCTACCGACGTTACTACAAGATGTTTCACTGCATCACAGAATAGCGATGTACTTCCAACATGATGGCACATAGCTCTCGTGCGGTTGATGCGGTATTGAGTAGCATATTTCATGACAGGTGCATTGGTCCTCGAGGTACCATACCGTGGCCCGCACGTTCACCGGATCTGACGTCCCCGGATTTTTTCTGTGGTGGAAGTTGAAGGATATCTGCTATCGTGATCCAACGACAATGGTTCAAATGGCTCTGAGCACTATGGGACTCAACTGCTGAGGTCATTAGTCCCCTAGAACTTAGAACTAGTTAAACCTAACTAACCGAAGGACAGCACACACATCCATGCCCGAGGCAGGATTCGAACCTGCGACCGTAGCGGTCTCGCGTTTCCAGACTGCAGCGCCAGAACCGCGCGGCGATCCAACGACAATACCTGACAACATGCGTGAGCGCGTTGTCAATGCATACGCGAACATTACGGATGGCGAACTACTCGCTGTTGAGAGGAATGTCGTTACACGTATTTCCAAATGCATTGAGGTTGACGGACATCATTTTGACCATTTATTGCATTAATGTGGTATTTGCAGGTAATCACGCTGCTACAGCATGCGTTCTTAGGAATGATAAGTTCACAAAGGTGCATGTATCACATTGGAACAACCGAAATAAAATGTTGAAACGTACCTATGTTCTGTATTTTAATTTAAAAACCTACTTGTTACCAACTGTTCATCTAAAATTGTGAGCCATATGTTTGTGACTATTACAGCGCCATCTATCACGAATATGTAATAAAAATGGGGGTTCCTATTTTAAAAAACGCAGTTGATATCCGTTTGTCCTATGGCAGCGCCATCTAGCGCGCTAACCATAGCGGCATCTGGTTTCCCCCTTCAAGCTAGACGAGTTTCGTTGTTTGTAGTTTTTTCGTTTGATGCTTATTTCGTGAGATATTTGGCCCGGTCACTATCAATGGACCACTCTGTATAATCCCTAATTTTTAATTTCTCCTCAACCTCCTTTAAATTTGTTTTGTTCATTTTGTCATCGTTATGGTAAATGAGAAGCAGGGAAACTCCCTAAGCAAACATGCACCTGGCCAACCACGTTGGACTTGCTAGCGCAACCTGTTTTCAAATGGTTCAAATGGCTCTGAACACTATGCGACTCAACTTCTGAGGTCATCAGTCGCCTAGAACTTAGAACTAATTAAACCTAACTAACCTAAGGACAGCACACAACACCCAGCCATCACGAGGCAGAGAAAATCCCTGACCCCGCCGGGAATCGAACCCGGGAACCCGGGCGTGGGAAGCGAGAACGCTACCGCACGACCACGAGATGCGGGCAAACTTGTTTTCAGATGCAGTGGGGTGGTCTCATCAACCTAGCGAAAACTCAACTTGGCTTGCTTTAAGTACTATGTATCAGTACGGATGCAATTTTGTGTCTCCGTTGCGGCAGGCTGAGCTCTTTAATGGTTGCGACGTAGATAAGGGCAGGCAGGTTTGAAGGAAAATTTGTACACGTCTGTCCATGTGTCTTGTAATAAATTACTTGGCTTAGCGTCATCCATGTTGCTTCGGGTCTTTTTAAACATTAGTAAGTATCAGGATAAGCCCTGTCAAGTACGCTTTACTAAATTACTTTATTTTCATGCATTCCTACGCTTACAAATATCTGCTGTATCCATTCCTGAACTACACAAAGGTTGCTCAGCCGTGTACAATAGGCAAAACACGCTACAGTAACGAGGACGCCAGCGGCCTTGTAAAAATTAGCAAACGGGCGCGTTCACAGGACGGGCCCGCCAGAGCGCGCACGCGGAGTGATTTAATTTGAGCTGGGTCGCGGAAAGCTACAAATTACTAGCGCATCGCGCCGCTCCCGCGGGATGCCGGCCGTAAACAAAGAGGAGAGCCGAAGCGGGCGCGCTGTGGTGGGACGAGTCCGCCCGCCCCGTCTCGTGCAATTAGCGGCCGGCGCACAAAAGCGCGGTAGCTGCGCGCCGGTGGCAAACGAACAGTGCGGCGCGGCGTAGTCGCTGCAGCGTTGCACAAATCGAATTCCCGCGCGCGATGAAATGTGGCCCGGTCTCGCTTTTCTAGCCGTTCATATGACAACGGGGGGCAACGTGTTACGGGGATATATGGCTTTCCGACACACGCGGCGACAGCGGCAGCACACGGCATTGGAGCCGCTTTAATGAGTGAGGATATAAAAGCTGCTGGTGCGTCATTATCTATGTGGGTGGAACTTTATTGGTTGCGTCGGTATGCCACTGCCAGCATCGATTTTGTTCTATAGTTTGAACGGGGCTTATATAACAAGAAAAACAACAATGCGGTAATTATTTTCTTCACGTGTGACACCACAGTTATATACACCGAAGAGCCACAGAAAGTGATACACCTGCCTAATATCGTGTAGGTCCCCCGCGAGCACGCAGAAGTGACGCAACACGACGTGGCATGGACTCGACTAATGTCTGAAGTAGTGCTGGAGTGATCTGACACCAATAATCTTAAGGGGATGTCCATAAATCCGTAAGAGTACGAAGGGATGGAGATCTTTTCTGAACAGCACGTTGCAAGGCGTCTCAGATTCGCTCAATAATGGTCATGTCTGGGGAATCTGGTGACCAGCGGAAGCGTTTAAACTCAGAAGAGTGTTCCTGGAGCCACTCTGTAGCAATTCTGAACGTGTGGGGTGTCGCATTGTCCTGATGGAATTGCCCAAGTCCGTCGGAATGCACAATGGACATGAATGGATGCAGGTGATCAGACTGGATGCTTACGTGCGTGTAACCTATTAGAGACGTATCTAGACGTATCAGGGGTCCCATATAACTCCAACTGCACACACCCCACTCCATTACAGGCGCCTCCATCAGCTTGCACAGTCCTCTACTGACATGCAGGGTCTATGGATTCATGAAGCTGTCTCCATACGCGTAACCGCCCATTTGCTAGGTGCAATTTGGAACGAGACTCGTTCGACCACGCAAAGTATTTCCAGTCATCAACAGTCCAATGTCAATGTTGAGGGGCCCAGGCGAGGCGTAAAGCTTTGTGTCGTGCAGTCATCAAGGGTAAACGAGTGGGCCTTCGGCTACGATAGCCCACATAGAAGATGTTTAGTTGAATAGTTCTCACATTGACACTTGTTGATGGCTCAGCATTGAAACCTACAACAATTTGCCGAAGGGTTGCACTTCTCTCACGTTGAACGATTCTCTTCAGTCGTCGTTGACTCCGTTCTTGCAGGATCTTTTTCCGGCCGCAGTGATGTCGGAGATTCGATGTTTTATCGGATTACTGATATTCAGGGTACACTCGTGAAATGGTCGTAAGAGAAAATCCCCACTTCATCGCTACCTCGGAGATACTGTGTCCCATCGCTCGTGCACCGACTATAACACCACGTTCAAACTTACTTAAGTATTGATTGTAGCAGCAGTAACCGATATAACAGCGGCGCCAGACACTTGTCTTATACAGGGTGTTACAAAAAGGTACGGCCAAACTTTCAGGAAACATTCCTCACACACAAAGAAAGAAAATATGTTATGTAGACATGTGTCCGGAAACGCTTACTTTCCATGTTAGAGCTCATTTGATTACTTCTCTTCAAATCACATTAATCATGGAATGGAAACACACAGCAACAGAACGTACCAGCGTGACTTCAAACATTTTGTTACGGGAAATGTTCAAAATGTCCTCCGTTAGCGGGGTACATGCATCCACCCTCAGTCGCATGGAATCCCTGATGCGCTGATGCAGCCCTGGAGAATGGCGTATTGTATGACAGCCGTCCACAATACGAGCAAGAAGATTCTCTACATTTGGTACCGGGGTTGCGTAGACAAGAGCTTTCAAATGCCCCATAAATGAATGTCAAGAGGGTTGAGGTCAGGAGAGCGTGGAGGCCATAGAATTGGTCCACCTCTACCAATCCATCGGTCACCGAATCTGTTGTTGAGAAGCGTACGAACACTTCGACTGAAATGTGCAGGTGCTTCATCGTACATGAACCACATGTTGTGTCGTACTTGTAAAGGCACATGTTCTAGCAGCACAGGTAGAATATCCCGTATGAAATCATGATAACGTGCTCCATTGAGCGTTGGTGGAAGAAATTAAAATGACCCCAAACATGGATATTAAGCGTTTCCGGACACATGTCCAGTAACATCTTTTCTTTATTTGTGTCTGAGGAATGTTTCCTGAAATTTTGGCCCTACCTTTTTGTAACACCCTGTATAGGCGTTTCCAACCGCAGCCCCGTATTCTGCCTGTTCACATACAGTATCTCTGTATCTGAATACTCATTCCTAGACCAGTCTTTTTTTTGTGCGTCGGTGTATTTGTTAAAGGACATTTGGAAATATTCCACCTCGGCTGTTTTTTCGCTAGTGTGCAATTTATTACACCTTGCACGATTGACCAATTTCGGCTTTACAGGCCGTTTTTAAGCGCAGTAGACGCCCTGCCGTGGGAAATTGAAGTACTCTGTTATTAATCAGGAAGAAGGCTTATAGTGATACTAACTGAATTCTTCCAAACCACAAATAGAAATCATAACATGCAGATATCATCCAAAACTGACTCTTCGGATAATCTGCGCCTCCACAGTAACCAGTAGCCCATAAAAGGACAAGAGGACGTTACACAAGTACCGGCTGATGTGGCCGAGTGGTTCTAGGATCTGCAGTCCGGAACCGCGCGACCGCTACGGTCGCAGGTTCGAATCCTGCCTCGGGCATGGATGTTTGTGATGTCCTTAGGTTAGTTAGGTTTAAGTAGTTCTACGTTCTAGGGGACTGAAGACCTCAGAAGTCCCATAGTGCTCAGAGCCATTTGAACCATTTGTTACATTAGGATTTCCGAGAACAGCTGATCCAGTACATTAAAACTAAAAAATATATAATTCTCCATGCCATAAATTCCGAAAGCCCTCCCCCTTCCAAAAAATGGTTCAAATGGCTCTGAGCACTATGCGACTTAACTTCTGAGGTCATCAGTTGCCTAGAACTTAGAACTAATTAAACCTAACTAACCTACGGACATCACACACATCCATGCCCGAGGCAGGATTCGAACCTGCGACCGTAGCGGTCGCTCGGCTCCAGACTGTCCTTCCACTCAAGATCAAAATTAATACACTGCTAGAGGTGCCTCTGCCGTAAAATAACCATAAATAACATTATTTCCATATTACTAAAACATCTGCAAACGAATGCTTCCAACTACATACCGGGTGATCAAAAAGTCAGTATAAATTTGAAAAACTGAATAAATCACGGAATAATGTAGATAGAGAGGTAAAAATTGACACATATGCTTGGAATGACATGGGGTTTTATAAGAACCAAAAAAATACAAAAGTTCAAAAATTGTCCGACAGATGGCGCTTCATCTGATCAGAATAGCAATATTTTCCATAACAAAGTAAGACAAAGCAAAGACGATGTTCTTTACAGGAAATGCTCAATATGTCCACCATCATTCCTCAACAATAGCTGTAGTCGAGAAATAATGTTGTGAACAGCACTGTAAAGCATGTCCGGAGTTATGGTGAGGCATTGGCGTCGGATGTTGTCTTTCAGCATCCCTAGCGATGTCGCTCGATCACGATTCACTTGCGACTTCACGTAACCCCAAAGCCAATAATCGAACGCACTGAGGTCTGGGGACCTGGGAGGCCAAGCATGACGAAACTGGCGGCTGAGCACACGATCATCACCAAACGACGCGCGCAAGAGATCTTTCACTCGTCTATCAATATGAGGTGGAGTGCCATCCTGCATAAACATCGTACGTTCTGGCAGCTGTTTATCAGGCAGGCTCGGGATGATGAGATTCTGTAGCATATCGGCGTACCTCTCACCCGTCACGGTAGTAGTTACAAAACCAGAATCACGCATTTCCTCGAAGAAAGAAGGCCCGATAACGGTAGATGTGGTAAATCCAACCCATACCGTGACTTTCTCGTCATGCAATGGAGTTTCCACGACAGTTATAGGATGTTCGGTAGCCCCAATTCTGCAGTTGTGGGCGTTGACAGACCCTCGGAGCGTGAAATGAGCTTCGTCGGTCCACAACACGTTACTCAACCAATCGCCATCTTCGGCCATCTTTTGAAACGCCCACATCGCAAATGCCCTCCGCTTCACTAAATCGCCAGGTAATAGTTAATGATGCCGATGGATTTTGTACGGATAGCATCGGAGGGTACGCCTAAGTGCCATCCAAACAGTAGTGTATGGAATGCCGGTGCGACGCGCGACTGCAAGAGCGCTGACTTAACCGTGCGTAGCCGGCCGAAGTGGCCGTGCGGTTAAAGGCGCTGCAGTCTGGAACCGCAAGACCGCTACGGTCGCAGGTTCGAATCCTGCCTCGGGCATGGATATTTGTGATGTCCTTAGGTTAGTTAGGTTTAACTAGTTCTAAGTTCTAGGGGACTAATGACCTCAGCAGTTGAGTCCCATAGTGCTCAGAGCCATTTGATCCATTTAACCGTGCGTAGACGAACCCGCTACAGTCTCCATTTCTTCCTGAACTGTCTCAGCAGCATAGCAGCATTACGCCTTGTGCTAGGTCGGCCACTACGGGGTCTATCGCCTAAACAACCCGTGGCTTCGAACTTCGAAATCATTCTCGCCACAGCTGCATTTGTCAACGGACCTTTACCCGTTCGAATCCCCTTCCTATGACGATAGGATCGTAACGCTGAAGTAGCACTTTCCCCATTCTGATAATACAGCTTCTCTAAAAGTGCCTTTTCAGGTAACGGCAACATGCTGCGACTGCTGGCGCATCTAATTCTCTCTCTCATTACAACTCCTTCTATACACGATTGTCATGCGCAGTCACTGACGTTTTGCTGTCCATCGCCATCTGTCGGACATTTTGAGAACTTTGTTTTTTTTTGTTCTAAAATAACCCCATGTCATTCCAAGTACGTGTGTCAATTTTTACCTCTCTGTCTACATTATTCCGTGTTTTATTATGTTTTCAAATTTATACTGACTTTTTGATCATCCGGTACATAAGACACCAGCATAACAGACTGCAGTTCACTCAACGTACCTTTAACAGATGAGACGGTGCGTCCGGTAGAATTCCATAGCTTTGTCTCTGAGTGAGAACATTCCAAACATGCCGGCCGGGGTGGCCGAGCGGTTCTAGGCGCTACAGTCTGGAACCGCGCGACCGATACGGTCGCAGGTTCGAATCCTGCCTCGGGCATGGGTGTGTGTGATGTCTTCAGGTTAGTTAGGTTTAGGTAGTTCTAAGTTATAGGGGGCTGATGACCTCAGATTTTAAGTCCCATAGTGCTCAGGGGCATTTGAACCATTCCAGCCGCGCGGGATTAACCGGGCGGTCTGGGGCACTGCAGTCATAGATTATACGGCTGTTCCCGGCGGAGGTTCAAGTCCTCCCTCTGGCACGGGTGTGTGTGTTTGTCCTTGGATAATTTAGGTTCAGTAGTGTGTAAGCTTAGGGACTGATGACCTTAGCAGTTAAGTCCCATAAGATTTCACACACATTTGAACATTTTTTTTGAACCATTCCAAACATGCCATGAATCCAGTTGATCAAGAACCGGTAGTTCTTCACTCGTAATAGTGAAATCTTCGTCCTTCCTGCTCACTGTACCATCAGGGCAGATCGAAGATTCATATACAAGAACTAATATGACGCGTGCTGAGCACAGCGCTCAACTATAGTCCCTCACTTGCAATGTCTTTAGCAGAGCTTCAGGAACTGTGAAACTGCCCGGCACTACCCCACCAGACAGTGTTCTAAAAACGAAGTGCTCATCAACAAAACTCATATCAACCGCTAGGCACAACCATAGGTATCCACGCTGGCCAATTCACCTTCGTATTAGTTTTCTAAAATCCACATATCACGTTGTTCGGTTCTGTAACATCAGAATATACGGTGGCGCTGAACGGCTTAGGGCAGCACAACATAACGAATTCAGTTGACGAACTGAACAACTCCCTCAAACCGCTGTCACTCGCAACAGCGCGGCAAACGCGCTATCCGCTTTTGTCACTCGGCGGCTCCTTTCTCAATAAAGGAAAAAGAAAGCTTAATTTCACCGCTTACGAGTTATGTGCTCGCTTTCAGATCCGCTATTTCATCGTTTATTGAGGGGATAATAGTTGTACGACACATCGACAGCTGGGTGGAGTACTTCAAAACGTTTTTGAAGCGGAAATACTACGAAATGGAATCGTTGGGTGCAATTGTACTGCAGCTGTCAAAACACAGTAGCAAAAGGCCGTGGATGTATATTTTAGCTCGACACGTCAGAGGGTGAAAAGTGGATTATTGGGAACAACTGTCCAACATAGTAGGGACAAAACAGAAAGAGGCCGTCAGAAAGAACTGTTAATGGATTAGCACCGCTCGCACAGCTCACAAGACCACCCGAAAATGTTAATCAAAGACATCGCACGGTCCATTGATTACCGGACAGTCAGAATAAGCAAGAGATATTTGTGCAACCTGTCGTGAACAGGATTGTCTTTTATCTTCCCTTATTGACTATATCATTGCTCTCTCGGGTGGGGGGGGGGGGGGGGTGAGGGGAGGGGCGAGGGAGTGGGGGTTGCTAGAGGCAACCATATTGTAGCTCTACAGCAGGACCACATTTAAGCACATTTTACACGAGATACTTCCTGGTGAATATCGCGTGCTCGAAGTGCGTGCTTGTCAAATAATTGTGCTCCGACTTCGCTGAGGTGCACTAATTTCGTACTCCTCCTCCTCATTGGAAAGGTGGCACAAGGTTCTGGTATGTTTCTTACTAGTGTTCGCTTACAAGAGAGGCGAAATAAGAGAAATCAAAAATGTATTGTCTTTTTAGAATGAAAAAGCTCACGTTATGCATAAATAAGAAGGTAAGTAAATAAACATGTTTTAAAGAAAATTATTTCAGCAATGAAGAGGTCAGAATTATTTGACGAGAAGAATAAATTTCCATGTTAATTGGCACTCAATAAGAAAACGAGATTTGTATTGTTTGATGTGGTTGCAATTAAACACTACTGGCCATTAAAATTGCTACACCACGAAGATGACGTGCTACAGACGCCAAATTTAACCGACAGGAAGAAATTGCTGTGATAAGCAACTGATTAACTTTTCAGAGCATTCACACATGGTTGGCGTCGGTGGCGACACCTACAACGTGCTGACATGAGGAAAGTTTCCAACCGATTTCTCATACACAAACAGCAGTTGATCGACGTTGCCTCGTGAAACGTTGTTGTCATGCTTGGTGTAAGGAGGAGAAATGCGTACCATCACGTTTCCGACTTTGATAGAGGTCGGATTGTAGCCTATCGCGATTGCGGTTTATCGTATCGCGACATTGCTGCTCGCGTTGTTCTAGATCCAATGACTGTTAGCAGAATATGGAATCGGTGGGTTCAGGAGGGTAATGCGGAACACCGTGCTGGGTCCCAACGGCCTCGTATCACTAAGAGTCGAGATGACAGGCATCTTATCCGCATGGCTGTAACGGATCGTGCAGCCACGTCTCGATCCCTGAGTCAACAGATGGGGACGTTTGCAAGACAGCAACCATCTGCACGAACAGTTCGACGACATTTGCAGCAGCATGGACTATCCGCTCGGAGACCATGGCTGCTGTTACCCTTGACGCTGCATCACAGACAGGAGCCCCTGCGATGGTGTACTCAACGACGAACCTGTGTACACGAATGGCAAAACGTCATTCGGATAAATTCAGGTTCTGTTTACAGAATCATGATGGTCGGATCCGTGTTTGGCGACATCGCGGTGAACGCACATTGGAAGTGTTTATTCGTCATCAAATGGTTCAGATGGCTCTGAGCACTATGGGACTTAACATCTGAGGTCATCAGTGCACTAGAATTTAGAATTACTTCAACCTAACTAACCTAAGGGCATTACACATATCCATATCCACGGCAGGATTCGAACATGCGACCGTAGCGATCGCGCGGTTCCAGACTGTAGCACCTAGAACCGCTCGGCCACTACGGATGGCCAGCCGAAAGATTCGTCATCGTCATACTGGCTTATCACCCGGCGTGATGGTATGGGGTGCCATTGCTTACACGTCTCGATCACCTCTTGTTCGCATTGACGGCACTTTGAATAGTGGACATTACATTTCCGATGTGTTACGACCCGTGGCTCTACCCTTCATTCGATCCCTGCGAAACCCTACATTTTAGCAGGATAATGCACGACCGCATGTTGCTGGTCCTGTACGGTCCTTTCTGGATACAGAAAACGTTCGACTGCTGCTCTGGCCAGCACATTCTCCAGATCTCTCACCAACTGAAAACGTCTGGTCAATGGTGGCCGGGCAACTGGCTCGTCACAATACGCCAGTTACTACTCTTGACTACTCTTGATGAACTGTGGTATCGTGTTGAAGCTGCATGGGCAGCTGTACCTGTACACACCATTCAAGCTCTGTTTGACTCAATGGCCAAGCTTATCAAGGCCGTTATTACGGCCAGAGGTGGTTTTTCTGGGTACTGATTTCTCAGGATGTATTCACCCAAATTGCCTGAAAATGTAATCACATGTCAGTTCTAGCATAATATATTTGTCCATGAATTCCCGTTTTTCATCTGCATTTCTTCTTGGTGTAACAATTTTAATGGCCAGTAGTGTATATTTTCTCGAGCTATACATATATTCTGAAATGTGTACCACTCTTTTCCTATCCTTTCAGTTCTCAGGAGTGTAGTATATTTGTCACGTGGCTTGCCACAAAACACCCACACTGAATTTCGGTCTGGTCGTTAGTAAACTCTGTTATTACTGATTGTTTTGTAACTACAGGGTGGAGTAGTGGAGTATTGACCATGAGCGACCGTTGGCACGCAGACAATGCAGATTCAGTCACTGTGCAGCGTTGGAGCATAGAACGTTTTATGTTTGCGGTCGAGCAATTCTTTAGAAACAGTGATTCTGTAGTCACGGTTCAACGTCTTTTCCGTTGGAAGTTTGTCGGACGTCGAGATGCAGTCTCAGATCGAAACACTGTACTCCGATGGGTGCAGCGTTTAGAAGTGTTTCCGGCCTGAGTGACCGAGCGGTTCTAGGCACTACAGTCTGGAACCGCGCGACCGCTACGGTCGCAAGTTAGAATCCTGCCTCGGGCATGGATGTGTATGATGTCCTTAGGTTAGTTAGGTTTAAGTAGTTCTAAGTTCTAGGGGACTGATGACCTCAGCAGTTAAGTCCCACAGTGCTCAGAGCCATTTGAACCCTTCTTTTTTTTTTTTTTTTTTTTTTAGAAGTATTTGGTCTGTGATGTGAAAGAAACTACCTGGTCTTCCCCATCAGCTCGAATTCGGAAAAAGTGTACAGAGTGAGAATGGCAGTTTTTCCTCGTCCGAAACGATCCACTAGGTGGCAGGCTGTATCGCTGGGTATGTCACATCGTTTGCTTTGTCGCATCTTACATGATGGTCTCAGATTTCACCTGTTCAGAATAATGTTTATCCAGCAGCTAAGTGAAACGGATTTTGTGCAAGGCAGAGAATTTTGTGACATAATGGACACTATTGGTTCAAATGGTTCAAATGGCTCTGAGCACTATGGGACTCAACATTTGAGGTCATCAGTCACCTAGAACTTAGAAATACTTAAACCTAACTAACCTAAGGACATCACACACATCCATGCCCGAGGCAGGATTCGAACCTGCGACCGTAGCAGTCACGCGGTTCCGGACTGAAGTGCCTAGAACCGCACGGCGACCGTGGCCGGCTAATGGACGCCATTCTTATGAAGATGTCCCAGTATTCATGAGTGATGAAGACCATTTTCTTCTGGTTGATTATGTTAACATACAGAACTATAGGTACTGGGCATCGGAGAACTCACATGAACTTCGCAAAAAACCTCTCCACGGCTCAGAAGTAACAGTGGTGCGGATGTTGGACTTCACTTTTTTGAAGAGGGAGGAACCGTAGTTACTGTGACGTCAGCGCACTACGTCTAAATGATAAATAACTTTCTTTGTCGTGGCGTATCACCCGACGTGATGGTATGGGGTGCCATTGGTTACACGTCTCTGTCACCTCTTGTTCGCTCTGACGGCACTCTGAACAGTGGACGTTACATTTCAGGTGTGTTACGACCCGTGGCTCTACCCTTCATTCGATCCCAGCGATACCCTACATTTCAGCAGGATAATGCACGACCGCATATTGTAGGTCCTGTACGGGCCTTTCTGGAAACAGAAAATGTTCGACTGCTGCCCTGGCCAGCACATTCTCCAGATCTCTCGTCAATTGAAAATTTCTGGCCAATGGTGGCCGAGCAACTGGCTCGTCACAATACGCCAGTCACTACTCTTGATGAACTGTGGTATCGTGTTGAAGCTGCATGGGCAGCTGTATCTGTACACGCCATCCAAGCTCTGTTTGACTCAATGACCAGGCGTGTCAAGGCCGTTATTACGGCCAGAGGTGGTTGTTCTGGGTACTGATTTCTCAGGGTCTATGCACCCAAATTGAGTGAAAATGTAATCACATGTCAGTTCTAGTATAATATATTTGACCAATGAATACCCGTTTATCATCTGCATTTCTTCTTGGTGTAGCAATTTTAATGGCCAGTAGTGTATATGGGACGAAGAAGAAATGCTACACTTGGAAGTCAGCATGTAATTCCTCATACAGATTGAATACAGAAGTTTATCTAGCAAAACCAGATCTAGTGCAGTTTGAAAACTTGTGTCTGGAAACAAGGAGTTGACAACACTGTCACATCGTGCAGCGTATGGGAATGTACAGAGAAACGTGTATCACCCCCACACAACCACACTAGCCATGGAGCCCACTGAATAGAGTGATGGGATATCAAACTATCATCCACCATGGAGCTATGGTTTGAATCCTCGTCATGTTCTCTTCTTAGGTTTTGGCAGTCCGTTCCCTATTCTCGTCGTTGGTAAGTAGGAGAGCATTTCTTCACGAGACGATAATCTATAACATGACGGTAGGTTCCATTAAACAGCATGTATGAGTCTACTTACTGCGCAATTTACAAACATAACTGGGCCTATCAGGCTCATGTAGGGCGGCTTCCTAATAGTGTACAAAAAGGATGAATACATCGATTTGCTTTTAGTGCTGGGTGCATCTGTTGTTCGTGCTTTTTTGTAAGCTGCACAGTATCCTCAAACGCACCATCCCGATAAGAATGTTTTTCATCGCCTGGAGCAACATCTTCGAGAAGTAATGAACAAGTAATGGACACAGGTCGTCCAAGTATAATATGATTTGTTTATGGTTCATTTAAAATTTTGTAATTTTTTTTTGCTTTAAAATTTTCGCCTATTGGTACTATATTCTCTGTAAATGTAAAGTAAAGTACTATGCTGGAGACTGAAGTTCTTTGCATTGTATGTGAGTAATGTATGTAAAATACTGTGCAAATTGTTTATTTCGTTACATGGTTTTCTTATGACTTTTGTATTTAAAAATATTGGATGTATAAATTGTTCATGTTGATGTAAATTTGACAATTTAATCAACGGTCACGCTTAGGTACAATGTAAGAAATAAGTGTTATGTAAAAGACAGTGTGCTTTTGTTTGAAACGGAAGTGGGTCTGAGGAGTGGAAAAGGTGGCAAGGGCGAATTGGCGCCCTACCTAGAGCAAGCGCGGGAGTCACACAGCCTGTAGGCAGCAGTGATTGAGGCAACGCCCTTGAGGAACAGGAGAAGCTTTGCCTGCAAATTTGCACAAAAACTGGCACGGATGAAGACTGCAAACGGCTTACGGCATACCTGCGAATTGTTCAGCTACTGTATGTAAAATTGAACGACGCCAAGAACAGAAACTGAACCCATACAGCAAGATAATTGCAGGCCGTGCTGTGGGTAGTGTAGCCGTCAAAACTGTTCGCCACCCCAAGCCTATAGCCAACAGATAAGATTTTTTTTTTATATTTTCACTTTTGTACAGTGTGAACCATTAATTTAAACTGTGTTTCAATAATCATTTTTGAACTTGAAAGAAAGTGGTTCACCCTGTTATTTCATCCTAATCATACACCTAGGGTTCCTTCCTGGCCTTTGATTTTATCCGAGTATCCTGTTTTACAGACTTATGAAGTGTCAAGTTAATATAAAGATTGTTTTTTGAGTAAACAATGAAAAAATTTTCTGAACTATTTCAAAGTGTAATACTGAAAGTTTTCTTACGTAAAATTCAACCAGAGTGGAGCATAATTACTAGAATCTGTTAAATGACCGTACTATTCAAAGAATAATAGCATATGAAAGCAAATTCCAGTAAGAAAGAGGTTCTCTTGAAGTGAAATTTGCATTAGCATCTAAGTATTTTAGTATTTAAGTATGTTGATTGTGGAGAGTGCTTTTGTAAAGGTCCCCCCTGGCCAATTTTTTTTAGCTTCCTGGAAGTTGTCTACTGGGATTTTTCTCTTTTAAAAACGTAATGTATAAGGGTCTAGTCCAAAACTGTTTTCGTGGAATAACATTTGCTTGAAGAAACAACTTAAACAGTAGCAAGAAAACAGGCAAAATTCATACCTCTGCTTTTCCAATACTTCACTGTTTCACTGCCTGGAAAGGCTGGCGACCGTTAGTACATATTTAAAACCACTAATTGAACTTGGAACTGAGTTGCCCCAGCTTCAGTATAACACTATTCATATGCGAGAATTGAATAGCCTGATTCACTTATCCATTAGACACAACACACGGTCAAATTCTGTAAAAAGAGTAACTCTATTGATTAGCTTTTCCAATTAAAAGGACTATCCTCCCACAGCGTACTTTATTTGGAAACTAAACAAAATTTTAGTAAGAGGGTTATACGTGGAAACATAGAGACAGGGTTCAGTTATTTAGGTAAAAGCATACTAAACTACAGCAGTAGTGGTAGGGTTATACAAGGACTAGACGTACTCCTAGAACAGAGGATGTGATTCTTGAAATCATGCAGCAGTCATCTCGGCATAGTACCCGTGATTTTGAAGGCAGTTACACATATCTCAAACCCAGGTTGTTGAAGTCTTGCAGGATAAAGAACGGCATCCATATCATTGCACATTAATGCAACACCAACAGCCAGAAGACTACATTCAACGATTGCGGTTTTTTGAATAGCTTTTGCACCAAGTGGAAGATAACAAACTTTTACAAATAACATACTCGTTAAGGTGTTTTCAACCTTCAAAACAGCCATTATTGCTCTGAACTCAACACACATGTCACCCATGAACTTGTTTCGGCATAAACTTGTGGGCAGGTATTGTGGGTGGAATGCTATTGAATCCTTGTATATTGCTGGAAAAGTTGAATTCATCCCTGTATCGTACGTTTCTCTGCAATATTTTGCCTGACGCATTAGAAAACGTCTGACTCGGTGTTCAGCGACAACTTTGGTTTCAGCATGATGGTGTACTGCCACACTTTGGAGTGTAATAATGTCGTGTGACGAGGGCGTCCCGTCGGGCAGACCACTTGCCTGGTGCAACTCTTTCGATTTGACGCCACTTCGGCGAATTGTGCGTCGATGGGGATGAAATGATGATGATTA
Organism: Schistocerca serialis cubense; assembly: GCF_023864345.2. NCBI lineage: Eukaryota > Metazoa > Arthropoda > Insecta > Orthoptera > Acrididae > Schistocerca > Schistocerca serialis. Next base: position 174,829,886 of record NC_064641.1, read on the forward strand.
GGACAACACAACACGCAGTCCCTGAGCGGAGAAAATCTCCGACCCAGCCGGGAACCCAACCCGGGCCCTTAGGATAGACAGACTGTCGCGCTGACCACTGAGCTACCGGGGGCGGACACTATGGAGTGAATGTGTGCAACTGTTTAAATGAAGCCTTTCCAGGGAAATGAATTGGTCGTGGAGATACAATGTTCTAGATTTCACCTTCCCCGGACCTTAATCAACCAGATTTTTATTTGTGGGGACACCTGAAGAAACTAGTTTATAATACTCCATCCATGGATATACATGACTTAATAGACAGCATGGATGTCACTTCGGCAGTTGTGGACTCAGGTGTGTTGCGTAAGGTCCAACAAAATACTGTATGATCCAGAGTGGTGAAATGTTTACAAATACTAGGCGATTGCTTTGAGCAGCTTCTCTAAAGTAAACGTTGCTTCTACGTGTGTGTACAGGCTCTGTGAAGATAAGCCTGGACATCCGACATACACAAAGGAATTATTGTGCATAGCACGACGTGCAGCCTAGTGTAGCCTACTTATTGTGTTTTTTACACCTCATTGGACATATCCGATGTTACTGTGTCGACCCTTATTTTCTGTTGCATTTATTTGTATCATAGACGAAACAAAGTGGTCGTTTACGTCTGCAAGAGGTTTATGTTATGCGCTACTGTTTAAATAAAAGTAAGAGTAACAGTAGGTGCAGGTTTAAGCTGAATACAGTGCGACGTGTCTGTGCACCCGTTCCCCACGGCATCGTCTATTCACACCGAGCCAATAGGACGGTTCCGGCACAGCGCGGAGTTCACGTTATCCCTTTAAAGCCAGTACCGCCATTAGACTGTCTTTTTGTTATTGGTAGTGTTACATTTAAACGATCATGATTTCGGCTTAAAATGCCAGTATCAAGTGGTTTAATGTTATACAGTGCCTAAGATGGCACACTGTCGTATTTAAAATACACTATTGGACAGTATGCCATCTTAGGCACTGTATAACCTTAGAACACTTGATAATGGTATATTAAGCCGGTATCATGATCGTGTAAACGTAACACTGCAAACAAAAAAAAAAAAAAAAGTCTAATGGCGGTACTGGCTTTAAAGAAATATATTATGACAGTGGCCCCACATTATGAAAAAATTATTCACGCTTTCTGTTCTTGGCCACACTGCCCGCAGTTACAGCGTTGCCAGAGCCTCGTTTTTTAAATCGCATTTCTATTAAACCTACTGGCGAGATAGGTTTTGATAGATCACTTTTGTCTGGAGCTGGCATGAGGAATCATATGCCGACAGCCGAGTGCGGCATCTTTTCTTCACCCTGTGTGTACCCGAAGTGCCAACGAGGTCATTCATTACCTGTGCGGTTTTCTCCTTGTTGCCTGAAATGTTCTTTCGCGGGAATCCACAATTCGTTCATGTTGAGAGGTTCTTCTTTCTTTTTCAAGCTATTGTCATGTTTGTGTGTTTCTAAGCTTCCATGAACAAGCGGTGGATAGCTCATCTCCGCAGAAAGAACTTCCGTATCGGTGAATTTTAATATCTGGTCGGTCTTCGGCAGCGCCTGCTCCGCCACGGCCGATTTCTGCACCTGCCCCAACCTCCAATGCCACTTATATTCACCGAACGTGGTGCTGATTGATCGTCCAGTAATTCTAACATAGCCGCTTCCTCATATACATGGTATGCAGTATATTCCTGGCAATGCAAACTGGTCCCTTTTCTCCATTGCCGCCCTGAGACACTCTTTGATCTTCTTTGTCAGTTTAGAAATAGTACTTACGCCGTGTTTGCACACTATACGGCTCATTCTGTCCGTCACTCTGGAATGCATGCTTCTCAAACACTCGGCGAAGTAACTGTCTGAAGTGTCGGGTACGGCATTTATGCCATATATTCCCAGAGAATCTGTCGTATCTTGTGCAAACACAGCATTAAAACTGTTTATAAACCGACAAAGAAAATCAAAGAATGTCTCAGATCGTCAAAGGAGGCAAGGGACCCACCAGCTATGACGAAAAATACTGCATACCATGCACATGTGGCAAAGTGTATGATGGAATGACTGGATGATCAAAGTCTATGTTGAAAAGACTGAATAATTAATCAACACCAGGATCACCGAACAAAAGACGCATTGGAGGTTGCGACAGGTGGAGAAATCGGCTGTGGCATAGCAAGCACTGTCTGAGACCGACCATATAGTAAAACTAGTCGACATGGAATTTCTTGCTGTAGAGAAGCTTCAACGAGAAAGAAGAACGCCTCAGGGTGAACGGATTCTGGATTCCCGTGCTGCAGCAAACGGCAATTGCAGGTAGCAAGCTATAACACTACCGTTTGCTACTGCTATACCACAACCTTAAAGTTGAAGGCAGGTAGTGAAACAAAACTATCTTGTTAAATCAATTATGGTGTAAAGCAATAGAGCAGTGTTACCCTCTGAGAGGAATTTTGTTATGCTGACCGTGTTGTACCCAACGGAGGTGGCTTATCGGAAGTGAAAGTCAGAATTACGTAAATATTTGAACAGTAATAAACAAAATTTTTGCCTATCTGCACTGTTTAACGGATGAAGAAAAACGGTCGCCAGCCTAATTAGGCAAGAGAATGATGAACATTCTTGTTCAAGAAAATAGGGATGAGTAACTTTAACGGACAAACATAACCTACACTTGGCCACACGCGAGTGCAATGAACTCTGACGCATACATATGTTTACGATAAGACTGAAGCTAACAGCTAGAGCAGCACAAACTATTTGCAAAAGTATAACAGATACCGAAACACACTATTACTTTCAGGGCTTGTTCAAACTGAATGGTCTTTATAACATTACAATTAACATTCACTGCAGGATCATAAATTGGACATAGATTAAGTCTCTCTCAGTTAAATACTTTACTATTTAAAATGAGAGTTAATTGGAATCCGCTAACAGGTTGCTTCTCACTATCTTTTGAATAAAGAAATTATGGTTTTCCTGTTACTTGTTATCTAGCATTAGCACAATAGACATACTGTGGATCCTGTTATACTATTAATGTGCACTTACAATACACAAGAGAGACAAACACTTAGCAATTATGAACATATAATTTTGTACTATTGCAGTTTTCCGCTTTTACTACAGTGAAACACAATGTTGACAAAATTGCAAGAAACTGACTCACCTTTTAAAATTTACTACAGGTAGCACTATGATCATTAACTAAGCAAAACTTTATAAGCCTCAATTTTAAGAACTTTAATTTATAAAAGAAACATCAAATTTTACTTTCAAGTAAATGATTAAATAGGTGACTTTGAAACTTTACAAAACTACATTTACTGCTTCCCACAATTTCACTAAATCCACAGTAAACCTGAATATTTCCTTCTCATCAAAGATCAAACAACATTATGTAATTAACCGTCTAACTTTGAGGCTTTCATTTTTTCCACAAAATAGGACACTCGGTAATCATAGCTTAAATGGAGAGGAACCTGAAAGGTGTTGTGATAGGGAAAAAATTAAGGTAGGTACATAAATTCAGTTATAAGTTACCTTATATTTGAGCACACTAACACATTCAATAAGCTGATCCTTCATTGTACATCATTACAGTACTCCTTTACAGTGATTGCGCAATGTGGTGGCAGCTGCATATTGGTAGGTGAATTTGCAGGCAGAATTGCTGGAATCTGTCCCTTCTTGGTGGCGATGATGGATACCAATTCCAGAATCGTTCCAGCTATTTATCCATCCATCCGAGGCAATGGAAAGTAGCAGAAAAAGCCTCTCTCGGAACCAGCACAGTATGCAACTTTTAACATGGCAGTGCACAGTTTGGTAGCTCGTCCCCGACTGACTCTTGCTCCACCTTTCCTACCTAGGCCAACCACAATTTGCGCGCGCTACACAGTTCAGTTCCCGAGGGGAACCACAACACCTTTAACATACAAACTAACTAAGAACCCTAAGTGAGGTTCAGCAGTTTACATAACAGTAAACAAATACATTAAATAAAACGGAACATTTGCACGTATTGACATTTCTACAAAAAATTATTCACAAAGAAATTACAATTATATACAGTAAGTTTTGTTTCCTCCAAATGGGACAAAGAATTTAAATGACAGATATACTACACTGCATAGAATCAAGCCACGACATCAAAGTTTTAAACAAAGAAAGGAGTATACAATTTTGTGTTATTGATTCAATCCAACAACATTTACAGAAGCTCAATGATGTAACATTAAATGAAACAAAAGCAAAATAAATACGTACAGCAATAGAGCTATGAGGTTACAAAGCGGAGAACCGCAGCGGTAATTGGCCATAGAAAAGTCCTGGAACGTTAGGGCGTGAGATACGTATAACCTGCGGTCACGAGCTCGACTCCAGTCTACCGCCAGCAATGGAGGCTGAAGTTTTGACCCACTAGTGCTGACAAAACGTCAGAAAAATCATCAAACAAACGTAGTCATAAGAGCCCTAGACAGAAGCCAACAAGTAATTTGTCAGCTTATTATTTGTTTGTTGCTGCGTTTGTGCAAAAGGTCTTTCTTTTACCATGGACTCCAACACACAAAAAATTATTATCTAGGAAGAGGCCTTCTTTAATCTTTATTTAAGTCTTGATAACACAACATGTAAATATAACTCAGAGAATGCAATCCAAATGCCATTGCAGAACACCTTCAGCTACAAAGTAGTGGTAAATACGTATTAATTCTGCGGATTGGACCTATGACTGCGTATTCTTTATAGACTATCCCCGTGAATTACAGTATATCCATACAATGTGTCATGACCTGCGCACCATCTCCATTTCGTAGGTAGCTGCTTAGAATACAAAGAGCCTTAATAATGTCTACAACAGAGTTAAGTGTACTACACTAGAGAGGGGGTTGGAGGGGATGTTACATTGCTGCCAACCCACTGTAAATTGTACTATTCCAACTTTATCGATGGTAATTCATAATTTACAAGTTATGCATTACTTAATTACAAATATTGCATCTCCAGTGGTGTGCTACACATTAAATTATGTACAAAAAACCTGTTTTTTAAACAACTGCAGCCGCAAATTTTACGAGCGTTTAATACAGTTGGATTAACTTCGACAAAGAGCGGCCTCTGTAAGATCCTCCGCTAATTTGCCATTATCCCCAACGTGTACTCTGCGAATGTCTAGCTCGAGAATGACGACAGGTGAGTACTTTTTGTTTCAAAAAGAAAAAGTAATCAACATCTCGTTTGTAGAACGGGGCTGCATCTCTTCTTTCGTTCTCTTTATGATTCCAGAGGTGCATAGCCGTAGTTGTCTCCGTAGCCTCTATGGGCGACTGAGCAGTGGCCAATAGAATGCCGGCCATGCGGGCCAACGCAACCCTAGTCTTCGTAGCTGTGGCCACGTCCACACGTATCTGGTGACAGTGGCTACACTACAGGGCCGCCGTTTGTAGAACGGGGATGCATTTCCCCTTTCGTTCTATTTACGATTCCAGAGGTGCATAGCCATAGTTGCCTCTGTAGCCTCTAAGGGCGACTAAGCAGTGGCCAATCGAATGCCAACCGTGTGGGCCAACCGCAACCCTAGTCTTAGGTGCTGTGGCAACGCCCACATGTTTCTGGTGACAGTGGCTGCACTACAGCGCCGCCGTTTGTAGAACGGGGATGCATTTCTTCTTTCGTTCTCTTTACGATTCCAGAGGTGCATAGCCGTAGTTGCCTCTGTAGCCTCTAAGGGCGACTAAGCGGTGGCCAATCGAATGCCAACCGTGCGGGCCAACCGCAACCCTAGTCTTAGTAGCTGTGGCCACGCCCACACGTATCTGATGACAGTAGCTGCACTATAGGGCCGCCGTTTGTAAAACGTGGATGCATTTCTTCTTTCGTTCTCTTTGCGATTCCAGAGGTGCATAGCCGTAGTTGCCTCTGTAGCCTCTAAGGGTGACTAAGCAGTGGCCAATCGAATGCCAACCGTGCGGGCCAACCGCAACCCTAGTCTTAGTAGCTGTGGCCACGCGCACACGTTTCTGGTGACAGTGGCTGCACTACAGGGCCGCCGTTTGTAGAACGGGGATGCATTTCTTCTTTCGTTCTCTTTACGATTCCAGAGGTGCATAGCCGTAGTTGCCTCTGTAGCCTCTAAGGGCGACTAAGCGGTGGCCAATCGAATGCCAACCGTGCGGGCCAACCGCAACCCTAGTCTTAGTAGCTGTGGCCACACGCACACGTTTCTGGTGACAGTGGCTGCACTACAGGGCCGCCGTTTGTAGAACGTGGATGCATTTCTTCTTTCGTTCTCTTTACGATTCCAGAGGTGCATAGCCGTAGTTGCCTCTGTAGCCTCTAAGGGCGACTAAGCGGTGGCCAATCGAATGCCAACCGTGCGGGCCAACCGCAACCCTAGTCTTAGTAGCTGTGGCCACACGCACACGTTTCTGGTGACAGTGGCTGCACTACAGGGCCGCCGTTTGTAGAACGTGGATGCATTTCTTCTTTCGTTCTCTTTACGATTCCAGAGGTGCATAGCCGTAGTTGCCTCTGTAGCCTCTAAGGGTGACTAAGCAGTGGCCAATCGAATGCCAACCGTGCGGGCCAACCACAACCCTAGTCTTAGTAGCTGTGGCCACGCGCACACGTTTCTGGTGACAGTGGCTGCACTACAGGGCCGCCGTTTGTAGAACGGGGATGCATTTCTTCTTTCGTTCTCTTTATGATTCCAGAGGTGCATAGCCGTAGTTGCCTCTGTAGCCTCTAAGGGCGACTAAGCGGTGGCCAATCGAATGCCAACCGTGCGGGCCAACCGCAACCCTAGTCTTAGTAGCTGTGGCCACACGCACACGTTTCTGGTGACAGTGGCTGCACTACAGAGCCGCCGTTTGTAGAACGTGGATGCATTTCTTCTTTCGTTCTCTTTACGATTCCAGAGGTGCATAGCCGTAGTTGCCTCTGTAGCCTCTAAGGGCGACTAAGCGGTGGCCAATCGAATGCCAACCATGCGGGCCAACCACAACCCTAGTCTTAGTAGCTGTGGCCACACGCACACGTTTCTGGTGACAGTGGCTGCACTACAGGGCCGCCGTTTGTAAAACGTGGATGCACTTCTTCTTTCGTTCTCTTTGCGATTCCAGAGGTGCATAGCCGTAGTTGCCTCTGTAGCCTCTAAGGGCGACTAAGCGGTGGCCAATCGAATGCCAACCGTGCGGGCCAAACGCAACCCTAGTCTTAGTAGCTGTGGCCATGCACACACGTATCTGATGACAGTAGCTGCACTATAGGGCCGCCGTTTGTAAAACGTGGATGCATTTCTTCTTTCGTTCTCTTTCCGATTCCAGAGGTGCATAGCCGTAGTTGCCTCTGTAGCCTCTAAGGGTGACTAAGCAGTGGCCAATCGAATGCCAACCGTGCGGGCCAACCGCAACCCTAGTCTTAGTAGCTGTGGCCACACGCACACGTTTCTGGTGACAGTGGCTGCACTACAGGGCCGCCGTTTGTAGAACAGGGATGCATTTCTTCTTTCGTTCTCTTTACGATTCCAGAGGTGCATAGCCGTAGTTGCCTCTGTAGCCTCTAAGGGCGACTAAGCGGTGGCCAATCGAATGCCAACCGTGCGGGCCAACCGCAACCCTAGTCTTAGTAGCTGTGGCCACGCGCACACGTTTCTGGTGACAGTGGCTGCACTACAGGGCCGCCGTTTGTAGAACGGGGATGCATTTCTTCTTTCGTTCTCTTTACGATTCCAGAGGTGCATAGCCGTAGTTGCCTCTGTAGCCTCTAAGGGCGACTAAGCGGTGGCCAATCGAATGCCAACCGTGCGGACCAACCGCAACCCTAGTCTTAGGTGCTGTGGCAACGCCCACATGTTTCTGGTGACAGTGGCTGCACTACAGGGCCGCCGTTTGTAGAACGGGGATGCATTTCATCTTTCGTTCTCTTTACGATTCCAGAGGTGCATAGCCGTAGTTGCCTCTGTAGCCTCTAAGGGCGACTAAGCGGTGGCCAATCGAATGCCAACCGTGCGGGCCAACCGCAACCCTAGTCTTAGTAGCTGTGGCCACGCACACACGTATCTGATGACAGTGGCTGCACTACAGGGCCGCCGTTTGTAAAACGTGGATGCATTTCTTCTTTCGTTCTCTTTACGATTCCAGAGGTGCATAGCCGTAGTTGCCTCTGTAGCCTCTAAGGGCGACTAAGCGGTGGCCAATCGAATGCCAACCGTGCGGGCCAACCGCAACCCTAGTCTTAGTAGCTGTGGCCACGCACACACGTATCTGATGACAGTGGCTGCACTACAGGGCCGCCGTTTGTAAAACGTGGATGCATTTCTTCTTTCGTTCTCTTTACGATTCCAGAGGTGCATAGCCGTAGTTGCCTCTGTAGCCTCTAAGGGCGACTAAGCGGTGGCCAATCGAATGCCAACCGTGCGGGCCAACCGCAACCCTAGTCTTAGTAGCTGTGGCCACGCACACACGTATCTGATGACAGTGGCTGCACTACAGGGCCGCCGTTTGTAAAACGTGGATGCATTTCTTCTTTCGTTCTCTTTACGATTCCAGAGGTGCATAGCCGTAGTTGCCTCTGTAGCCTCTAAGGGCGACTAAGCGGTGGCCAATCGAATGCCAACCGTGCGGGCCAACCGCAACCCTAGTCTTAGTAGCTGTGGCCACGCGCACACGTATCTGATGACAGTGGCTGCACTACAGGGCCGCCGTTTGTAAAACGTGGATGCATTTCTTCTTTCGTTCTCTTTGCGATTCCAGAGGTGCATAGCCGTAGTTGCCTCTGTAGCCTCTTAGGGTGACTAAGCAGTGGCCAATCGAATGCCAGCCGTGTGGGCCAACCGCATCCCTAGTCTTAGTAGCTGTGGATAAGCCTACACGTTGCTGGTGACAGTGGCTGCACTACAGGGCTGTCGTTTGTAGAACGGGGATGCATTTCTTCTTTCGTAGTCTTTGCGATTCCAGAGGTGCATAGCTGTAGTTGCCTCCGTAGCCTCTACGGGCGACTGAGCAGTGGCAATTGAATGCCAGGCATGCGGGTCAACCGCAACCCTAGTCTTAGTAGCTGTGGCTAAACCCACACGTTTCTGGTGACAGTGGGTGCACTACAGGGCCGCCGGTTGTAGAACATGGATGCATTTCTTCTTTCGTTCTCTTTACGATTTTAGAGGCGCATAGCCGTAGTCGCCTTAAGTGCCTCTGTAGCCTCTATGGGCGACTAAGCAGTGGCTAATCGAATGCCAGCCGTGCGGGCCAACCGCATGCATAGTCTTAGTAGCTGTGGCCACGCCCACACGTTGCTGGTGACAGTGGCTGCACTACAGGGCCGCCGTTTGCAAACGGGGATGCATCTCTTCTTTCGTTCTCTTTACGATTCCAGAGGTGCATAGCCGTAGTTGCCTCCGTAGCTCCTACGGGCTACTAAGCAGTGGCCAATCGAATGCGAGCAGTTTGGGCCAACCACAATCCTAGTCTTAGCAGCTGTGGCCACGCCCACATGTTGCTGGTGACAGTGGCTGCACTACAGGGCCGCCGTCCTAATATAAACTGCTGGTTAGGGCGCGCAGCCGCAAATACTTAATATAAAAGAGTCTTCGCATTAGTAATGTGACGTTGGATCCCTTATAATAGCAAAACAGGTAAACGTAAATACACTCCAAGAAAAAAATTACAATTTCTCAAAAGCTGGGTGATTTATTCAGGCTGAAGAGCTTCACAACATTAGCAAATCAATAACGCGGTGGTCCACGTCTGATCGTTACGCAGTTATTCGGCTTGGTATTCATTGATACAGTTCTTTAATGTCTTCCTCAGGTATGTCGCGCCAAATTATGTCCAATTGGCCCCTCTTATTGTGAAAATCGGGGCTGCTTGAGAGGCCCTTCCCATAAAGCTTGAAACATTTTCAATCCAGGAGAGAATCAGCAAACATGAAGACAAGCAGTGAAAACTATCACCGTGTACGGGTGAACATTATCTTACTGAAATGTAAACCCAAGTTAGCTTGCCACGAAGAGCAACAAAACGGGGCATAGAACAGCGCCGACGTACCGCTGCGCTGTAAGAATGCAGCGGATGACAAACAAAGAGGTCCACTTATGAGATGCTGTGGCACGGTTGTGGCTGTATGGCGAGCGAAAGTCAGGTTGGTATCCCACCCCTGTTCAGTGCCTCCACAGAAACATCTCCGAAATGTCATCGCTGAAGATAACTCCACTCCAGTCAGTGATATTTCAGGACGAAGACGTGTCTAGAGACGCACAGACCGGTTGGTCCAGTCTGCCACCCACCATACTGCCCTACATCCAGGAGTGATGGTCTGGGGTTCCAATTCTTTATTTCTTATCCGCTGCACCCCTACAGCATAGGGATACGACATTCTACTCCTCGTTCTGTTACCATTCACGGCAAGCCATCCTAGGCTTTCTTTTTAGCTAGATAATGCCCGTCCGCACATGGCGAGAGATTATATTACTTGCTCCAGTCCCTGCCTTGGCCAGCAAACTCGCCGGATGTCTCCCCAACTGAGAACGCTTGGAGCATTATGAGCAGCACTCTTCAATCGTCTTAAGATTCTGAAGATCAAACGGGTCAGTTGGATAGAATACGGCACGATATCCTTCAGGGGGGCATCCAATAAGTCTAGCAATCAATGCCAAGCCAAGTAAATGCTTGCAGAAAGGCCAGAGGAGACCAAAGCGTTACTAACCTGCTCAATTTTTAAAGCTCTTTCTTTTGAATAAATCATCGAAATTTTCTGAAACTGAAAGCAGTTGTTTGTCTGTACATCATGTCTGATGATTTCCGTCCAGTTCGGATAATTCCGTCGTGGTGCGTCGTTCTTTTTGTCATAGAGTGTATTTTGTATGAGCTTATGTGGCTGGAGTGAACTAAGTCAACACTCACCTGTACAAACCATCAGTCTCTCCCAGCAAATTATCAGTGCCGTCTGATGTTACGCGAGCCACTTCACTTGGGAATACCTTCAAGAATATTAAGAGATTAGTTAATGAAATTTTGGCAGCTTTCAAGTGAGTTGGGTTTCAAGAGGAAACGATTTATTCTATACTCATTTCACTGAAACCATGACCTACGAAGCTTCACAAGCCTGTTTCTAACATCGAGGTAGCTCTGAGAATGAGCATGTCACTTATGATGACAAACAGCAGTTTGCTATTCAAAATTTGAAATTAATTAAAAATAGATATCGAATCTGTATATTAGAAGACTGGCTCGATCCTTAACTTCGCTCGGTACTGAGGGCGATATTATAAAGACAGCTAAGTTATGAACAAATTATATATATATATATATATATATATATATATATATATATATATATATATATCTTCAATAATAGGAAGTGTAGATGCAAATCAATTCACCAATAACATTATTTGTAGCTTCATTCTATGGCTATTTATTTGGACAAGTATTGAACTTGAAGTAAATAAAGGTAAGATTCGATTTGTTGATAAATCAGTATTCCTGTCTGATATTTGCCTCACGAATGTGTTTGCTTATATTGCCAATATTTTTAAAATTGAAATACTCGTTTTTGCATGCATGTGAATCTCAACTTAGTTCTGATGTTAATGATTTCAGTTATTTTTCAACCTCATGATTTCACTGAATCATAAAGTGTACATCAGAACTTCATAAATTATTACACAAGAAAACTTACCTGTTGCACTGAAGGCTTTTATTTCGAAAGTTGCTCTATAGATGAAAAATTAAGGAATCAGGACGGCCAATCACGGTCCTGTACGTTTCTCAAAGCATATTGCAGTGTGGGCCTGGCATTATCCTACTGGAATATGTAATTTGATGACGGGTGGGACAACAGTGTTTACTACCCTTGCCAGTTACCGGCAAGAATTCCATTCCCTTCAGCTGTTACATCGGCCCTGTTCTCGTATTCGTCAGCTCTTCTGATCTCAGGTGGTCGGGAGGTATGGATCACGAAAACCGCTGCTTTCTGTGACCGTTTCATTAGGCCACCACGTCGCCGGTGTTCTTACGCCATGAAGAGAAGCGAGACGCATCGCTAAACACCTCAGAATGCCAGTCATTGTCACAGCTGAATCTGCCTCTTCAACCTTCCATCCACTGTTGCGTGTGCTATGCCACCAGCGTTAAACGACAACTCGAGATGTCAAACCAGCTTCCAGTACGGTACGTCGTTACACTCTGCCTGTAACGCGACGCTGAAGGTATTCGTGAAGTAATACGTTCAATTTCCGTCAGCTGATATTGGCTACGGCATATTCTAGTGTGTACTTCACACAATAGATGACGTCCTTATTTTCCACGAGCGATGTCCATATACACTGTAGCACCAAAGAAACTGGTATAGGCATGCGTATTCAAATACAGAGTTATGCAAACAGGCAGAATAAGGTGCTGCTGTCGGCAACACCTATACAAGAAAACAAGTGTCTGACGCAGTTGTTAGATCAATTACAGCCGCTACAATGGCTAGTTATTAAGATTTAAGTAAGTTTGAATATCGTGTCGGCGCAGGAGCGATGAGACACAGCATTTCCGAGGTAACGGTAAAGTGGGGATTTTCCCGTACGACCATTTCACGAGTGTGCTGTGTATATCGGGAATCCGGTAAAACAACAAATCTCCGACATCGTCGCGGCCGGAAAAAGATCTTGCAAGAACAGGACCAACGACAACTGAAGTGAATCGTTCAAAGTGACAGAAGTGCAACCCTTCTGCAAATTTCCGCGACACATGGATATACACAGACATACAGAAAACAGAGCAAACGCTCTCCAAATGTGGAGGTCACTGGATACACTCGAGTACAGCGCCATACTACGCCTCCCGATCAGTGCCTTTGGGCTAAGTGTTGGCAGATGTACTACATTTACAAGCAATTTTAGATCAGAAGGAGAGGTTATGTCAAGATCGCATGGTTGGAACTGACATAAAATTGATAGAATTGGGAAAAATGACGGGGGGATAGGTATAAATTGACCGAATATACTCCGAAATGCGGAGAAATTAAGGAAGTACTTGTGTATATTCTGGTTGGCGCAGAGCAATTTCTACATGGGAACAAGTATGGGGCACCAAGAGGAATCCGACAAAACGTCGATATGGAAGCGAAGGGAATCAGGGAAGCAGTAAATTTTTTTCTTTCCGTAGAGGCGGAATTATACTGTGTGTCTATTGAGGAATCAGTGATACACGCGAGTTGACTACTGTATTTGACGCTTTTCAGGAAGACAGAGAACCGTCCGCCTCTAAACTTACATGCATCTGCATTAGAGGATGACAGAGAGTGGATGGGGTGATCGATTGACATGGAGCTGTAACCTTGTACGATTTAATGGTAGATTGATGATGCATTCTAGAGAGGGAAAAGTTACTGTAGGTCAATTTTTCCACTGTTCTGTCGGGATGCATCAGTCACGTGACATAGCCTGTGTTCGACTCACATACACCCATGTGTTCTGTATGTGATTTAGAGAACTGTCTACTTGCGATCGTTAATGGCAAACCTGTCGGTCTTCAGAGGACTTCCATCTCATGTTTGATGAAACATGACACTTTCCTCTAAATGGACTCTGATTTATGCAATGTACTCCTTCCCCCTGCCGCATCTTGGGTGTAAAATGAAAACTTCAGCTTCATAACTAAATTAGCGATAGGTGTTTGTGAGGCACCGCAATCCCCCTGTATACATCTGCATGTCAGATGTGCTGTTTACAGAGCTAGTGGCGGAATGACGTGTAATTTTCACATGTCAGACGCTGCTGCTATGCATTTATCTGTTTCCTTGTAAGAGGCATTCCCCGTTACTAACCGTAATTTTATATAGTGCTGATGTGGGAATAGTATAATTTCGAAGTGTGATCAGTTTTGAACAGTGGACGCTATTCATCTCAGGAAAGCTATATTGTGCTCGTATCACACAGAGCCTAGGTTTTAAGGAAGCAGTTTTCTTGTTTTACGGTTCGATAACATAGTTTATCGTAGAGAAACCGGGACGAAGGATGTATATGTCACGCACTTGAAATATATTTCTTACATTGGGATATTAACAGCACTACATTCCATGCGACTGACAGGTTGGAAATGCAACTGATCTAACATTGTAGCCCGTTTTAAGTGCGGAACGTTGTAGCCTTAGGAGTGCATGTGTTTATGTTCTGTCTTACCAATACCTCCCTGGTACTGATCCTAGACACTGGAATAATACTTTAAAATTGATTGGTTGATTTAATTAAAAATGCTTCGAAGTCCATCCGTCTGGAGCTCCACTGCGCATAAAAATCGCCCCTTTCTTGTTCTTCTTCACTATCTGCTATTAAATCACAACACATTCAAATCTGTTACCATACATCGATAAGGAGTGCTAATCTTGTGCACTTGGATTGACTAGGACTTGGCAAGCTCCATTCATTCAAGAGACGTAGAATGTAGCAGTCTACTTCTGGTCGATTGTAGATTAAATCGGTAACTGTGCTGCAGGGCGGGTTGATCAATGACAGTGTTAGGGGGGTCTTTCAGTGTCTAATTTTACCCTAAGACTGTGAGAATGCTCTGTGACTCCCATCAGCATAGAGATAGATCATAAATTAAGCACTATGCTCGGAGTGTTAGAAATACGTAGTGTGCTATCTAATATACTTTGATGATGGATGTGTTCGAGAATTAACAATGCATGGACGTTCTGCACAGTCATCTATCCATATTCGCAATGATACTTGCAAAGTGAGGAGGAGGTGGTTTAGGTATGATACTGAAATTGGGAAACATGCTGTTACATCTTTTGGTCAATGTTGAAATTACTGTAAAATTGGCACAATTGTTCACACAGTCAACTGTAATGCTTATTATTTCAGTACATCGGGGGTGTCTTATCCATCCCATCTGTCCAGTGGTACGCTGTTGGTTACCACATAATGATTGACTGACATCACATGTTTGAGTTGAAGAAAGAGTTTTGGTGGAGCGACAACACCCTCTGGGGATGGATAGCACCGTGTACATGACTGCAATATGAGGAATCAGTCGAAACGAAACGTAGTCATCAGCTGTTCCATCACTGTGACAGTTGAGTTTAAATGTAGAGGTTGTCAATCACTTTTGGACAGCAGTTTGGAAACTCTCCACAACGACGAAAACCCTTCCAGTTTCCTTATGTTGTAACTGTCTTTTATTTAAAATCATCCAGTGTGGGCGGCGTGTTACGGTAGCCGGAGTAACAAGATGATTTACACTGTGCAACGTCTAGTTTTCTGCAAGAGGCAATGGATCAGAACGTGTTAATGTCAGTTTAGATCCTGACATAAACCTCGAAGTTGTGACGGAAAAACAAAATGTCTGGCAGTGTACAAAGTGTCTTACAGCAGGAAAAACAATGTTTCAAACAACATCACAGGGAGCGTCTCTTGCGAGTTACAGTATGGTCTGCGGGATATGGTCATCCTCCTACAGTACAGGTGATGAAACATTAAACTGGTCTGTGCAGTGGATCAATACCTGTATATTTAATAGGATCGTCACATGTGCTCGATGCCGGCATGTGTGCGGTATTTGTTTTAGATATATGGGAGGAGAGAGATGCAGTAAAAATCTTATTGAGTTCTCTATTGGATGAAGTTAGTGGAGCTTTTATAGTTCATAATTTTTCTCTGGTGGATAGAATAGAATAACGATGATAGAATGTAGGGGTGATGGATGTGAATGGGCCCTGAGGGATGTGGATCTATACTACCTGCTTGTAGTTTGGAGAAGCATCCAATGCAGTAGCAAAATCCATGTCCTTCCCCCAGTTCTCGTACTGTATTTTACGAGTATACTACCTTGTGTTGCAGGAGCAGGCTTCATTTCCTTTGAATGGTCACAACACAGTTCTGTCACAGTAACTCAGCTTCGCCTGTTTCTACACGGGTTTTCCTCCAATCCCTACTCAGTTCCGACTTACATTGGAACGATGACGAGTGCAAAGCTGCAGGGATGGTAGCGTAGAGTCTGAGGGGGCAGTTGCAGGAAGCATAGGAGCTACCTGAAACGAGGCGGGAGTTTTACTGTAGCAGATAGGTTCGACAAAGGTGACTCATTTCGAGATATGAGAGTGCCAGAAATATGACTCATTGTGGCTGTAATCATTAAAAGAGATGTCCTCAGGATCCAACACATGCATGTGGCTGAATGGTTAAACGACATTTCTAGCTCAAAGCGTAGCACTAGAGATCTGTAAAGCTAGCGTACATTTCTTATGATGTCAATCAGCACACAATCTACTACTGTTTGTGATCCTTTTCAATCAGTCATCGCCTATAACTCAGTGAATATATCGCAGAACCTCTTACATGGTATTGAGACAGAATACATTACAAATACTGGAGAAATATCTAGTGGTGTCGGTGTGAGGGGGTTGCAGATAGCGGTTTCATACCATGTTCCTTATCCGAATCACTTTCAATATTCAGTGATTTTATGACGAGGTTGCACTCTGTGGGCTACACGCAACCAGACTGCTGCTCTGCTAATGTACACTCTGCTGATCACCATCTCGGTATTTGTCTGGAAAAACCACATGATTCGTAGGTAATGCCATATGTGGATTTATAAAGCCGATATAGCTTTTAACATGGATACTTGTGTGCACATGTAGAACCCAAACAGCTTGTCAGTAACATACAGTCATTGTTGGGATCGGGTTTTTTTAACATCTGGAGGTTTGTAAGAAGTTTAAACCTCTCTTTCTAAGACACGGTGGCAGCACATGCAAGAAAAACTTACGAGACATGTCAAGCCATCGTTGACTTTTGGTCAGTATTATTTCGTATCGCCAGCGATCAGTTATTGACGAAGTATTAGACTTAGTAGTAGGGGGTGCATGATAAGTTCACCTTGAACTTCAGGCTTATAAAGTATGTGTTTGTGTTCTGACATGTGCAAAGGAAATGACTATGTGCATTGGTAAGGAAGGTATGAATTTGAGGTCGAGTACTGTGATGGTAAAGGAAAGAGTATGTCAAGTCATAATAATGATTCTGATATTTCTATTCCCAGAGCCACAGCCATCAACTGGGTGTATTTCTGACACTTCGCTCACTGTCAAATGTTGTTCAACTGAGACCACGATCGTAACATCTAGTTAGTGGTTTACAGCATGCCCCACCTAGCTTAAGTTTCGGGTTTGTAGAGAAATAATTTCCAATCTATACTTTCAGAATTATGTTGCGCGATCGATCGATAGGAAACTGCTGTGTGGTTGATATCGAGAAGCACCGCGAAAATGGTATAATATTATGGCAAACCATGTGAAAATACATCTTGTAATTCCAGAGTCTGGAGATGGGTGCAGAAAATCAAGCAAGCAAGCAGGCCTGGACCAGAAACAGTAACGCGTTTGTGCCGAGGGGTAACGAGCCCGAATTTGTAGAACAGTTCTGAGAGTGACTTTGGTCCTCTGAGGGTGCTCTGGTCACCCGTCAGGGGTGGACGACCGCTGATCTTACAGGGAAATATCTAGTGCTGCAAGGAGTATATATGGTGTTACCTGTCTTCACGGTGTAATTATGAGTGATGTAAAAGGGCTGATTCTGTATGGCACAGTATAGACTTATATGTTTACTACATCGACACAGTACGTGGTGATATATTGCTGGGTTAGAGATCTATTTCAGGCTCTAATATTCAAGCTCCTGTCTTCAGTGGGAGAACAGTGTAACTGAGTAAGAGTCTTTCTGTGTTTGCGATCTGTAGGCCACTTTGCAGGGTTTAATTGTTGGTGCAATATGGTGAGCTATACAAGAAACAAAAAACAAACATAATGCTCTATTCATTCACAAAACATCCTTTGTGCCAGGACGTATGAGCATCTACGAACTGATTCGAACAAGATGGAGGTAAGGTATGTACAGAAAGTTCTGAGAAAGCAAGTGTTCAAAGACATGTTGAACCAGATCATCCATCTCTGGCGGGAATGTCTTCACTCATCCGCCACTGTGGCATTAGGACAGCTCCAGACCTGTAGCTGTAGGATACCGAAAATTCCAGCCATTTTTTTCTCTTCTGTAAGACAGTGATTCAAATTCTGTTTGCATAATTGTTCTGATCTCCACCCCCCCACCCCCACTGTCAGTACTTAGAGAGTGCTCTCTTTCCAAACAGCAACAATGCTTTTATGATAAACAGTGTTTTCGTGAGCGTGCACCGACTTTTAGTGATGAGGATGTTTAACGTTTCTGAGTTGTATATTGACAGCAGGATGAACATTTTGTGCAATGCATCAGCCATGCTGGGTATGTGTGCATGGCTAGACACAGCTCGTATGTCCCATTTGGATTGCTAGGAACAATGCACCCTGTGGTATTCTGTGACATCAGTATCCACATGTATCGCATCAGAAATGGTAAACACACGTGTTGCCCAGAGGCGTCACGCGTATGGGACCAGCGTGAGTGCACATTGGAGTTCTATGGCGTCAGTATAACACTTGAAGAACTCTAACTGTAGACCAGAAAATAGACCCAACTTTCACCTGCTCACTCTATACAGCAGCAGTGTGAGAGCGGTGACTCGCACTGGCCTGCATCCGGCAGTGGCTCGTGATGGCGTCGATGCGCGCATACCCTTGGAGCGTCTGCGCACTGCAAATAGATCTTCGCTCCCATCCAGTCGCATCAGCATCATTTCCTAGGTGATCACGTATTTCGAGAGGAATTTCTCAGGTGTCAAGCATGAAAGGGATGCCACCGCCTCATGCCTGAGGGACCCAAACGGGCACCTGGGCTCGGCTTGGCAGCTGCCAGTGTATCCTGACTTCTGGGAGTGTGTGCAGTACCCTCCTGTGCGGTCCAGTGCACAAGGGGCGGCAGGCAGTGCCTGCACATATTGTTTGCGTGTCTGTTGCATTATTTTGCAAGCAGGTCTGTAAGCTGTTACATGCATTATTTGGACAGTTTACAAGTTGATTTCATGTCTGCACATCAGTGTACTGCATTACTTAGGAGGAGTTTGCATATTTGTAGGCTGTGTACTAAAATTATTTCGGTAATTTAGGAATTGTTTGCGTGTCTGCAGAGCGTTAGTTCAGTAATTTAAGAGGAGTTTACAGGTCTGTAGGCTGTGTGGTGTGACCCCAAGCATGTCAGAGCGTGTATTTTGTATCAGTGTGATAAATATACTATCTAAAAGCAATCCCTAAATAACTTGTTCCAAAATAAATAAAGTACATTCTTCCTCTCTCCAGCACTGGCCAGTGTGGCTGAGCGGTTCTAGGTGCTTCAGTCTGGAACCATGCTATGGTCACAGGTTCGAATCCTGCCTTGAGCATGGATGCGTGTGATGTCCTTAGGTTAGTTAGGTTTAAGTAGTTCTAAGTTCTAGGGGACTGATGACCTCTGATGTTAAGTCGCATAGTGCTCAGAGCCATTTGAATCACTTTTTTCTTCTCCGAGCAGCCCAATGCAGGCTGTCATTTTCCCCTCCAGACAGCCATATTGGGTTACGTCACAGAACGGACGACAGTACTGTCTGGTGGCAGTACTGTGTAAGTTGGACTCCAGACCCCATGGCAACTGCACTTGAAGGTGGTACTGCCTCTAATTGTTTAAATAAATAGTGCATGCAAAATAAAGATTTATGTCCAGCAGAGGTCGAGTCCTCTTCCTGCTATTTCCTAGGAAGAGATGGTGGATAGTAGAGATAGTCCAATTGACCTATCTTTCCTCCAAAATTCAAGCTTCCCACCAGTTCCTAGGAAGAGGTGGCAGTCTGATAACTTAGGTTAGTGGAGGTAGCCCAAGTGACCTATTTTCCCACCATTTTCTTATTCTAGTAGAGGTGTGTTGCATTGAGCTGATGGAATTTGAACTTCCCGCCATTTTCTGGGGACGGGAGGGTGTTAGGATAGTGGGGTAGCCCAATTGACCTATCTTCCCACCAAAATCCGCCGTCTTGGATAACGTCATGCGCTGTTGCCAAGTCTACAGGCCGCCATCTTGTATGACGTCATCGCCGCCATATTGGATACAGCTGGCAACAATGGAAAGTGTCGCCATTCTCTTCTAGCCCACCTACTTGTCGTGTTATCATATGGCAGCAAAACATGGTAGATATGCTAATGTGTTAAAGTGGGACCGATTCACACAGGAAAACAATGTCCAATTTTGGCTACCAGGTCCAAATGTTGTGCTGTGAAATCAAGAAGACGTATAGAAATGTTTCCATGTGTAATGGATTAGGAATGAGACGTGGACAGAAAAGTCAAACAATGGAGAAAAGCATGATCTACACTTCGTTATTAACCGCCGCTTACACAGAGTGTCCAGTACGAGCACTGGAAACTTCGAGGAGATGTTGCATCTGTAAAACGAAGTGAGCAACAGTTGCTTGTGGCAGTTCCGGTGGAATATGAGCAACGTGTCCCTGTATACTGGCCTTCAGATCATGCAAAGGTCGAACATGTCCCTGGTAAACGCATTCTCTTAGACACCCACAGAGTCGAAGGTCACATGGATTCAGTACAGATGATCTTGCAGGCTGTGCATCTGGAAACCTTCTGGAGTTAACACGTTCGTAGAAGGTTTCCTCTGAGCGAGTGACATATGGTGTTGCCCCATTCTGCATGAAAACAGTGGTTTCCGCACAGTTGCACTCTTCCAAAGCAGAAATCACATGCTGTACAAGGAGGTCTTGACAATGTGCAGGTGTCACGGTGATCCCGAAAGGCGCTCTGTGTGTATTCTCTTCAAAGAAGAACGGATCGTGAGTAAAGGTGCTGGTGAATCAAAAATTGGTTCAAATGGCTCTAAGCACTATGGGTCCTAACATCTGAGATTATCAGTCCCCTAGACTTAGAACTACTTAAACCTAACTAACCTAAGGACATCACACACATCCACGCCCGAGGCAGGATTCGAACCTGTGGCCGTAGCAGCAGCGCGGTTCCGGACTGAAGCGCCTAGAACCGCTCGGCCACAGCGGCCGACTGCTTGTGAATCCATAGCACATAGTCGCGCACGGCAAGTGCAATGGCTCTTCGTGCTCAACACGCGCTTTAATAACACCCCACACTTGGCAGTCCTGTGTATTCACTGTACACATAGTGTAGTACGTGTGTCGTCACTTACAGAACATTGCCGTGCCATTAACTTCGATCCGTTCCAGAAAGCGAAGACCAAATTTAGAATGTTGCTGCAAACATGAGGTTTCAGTTGCTGCACGTCTGAAACTTGTACGTGTTCCAGTGTAAAAAGAAGCCTCAGAACTTACCGTACTGTTGACCATGGGATAGAAAATTCTCGTGACGCTGCACGAGCACTAACACTACTAGGGGCACGTGCTGCATGGTCAGTTACAGCAACAGCAACCTCGTCAATAACTACCAACGGGACAGGACGCCTTCCTCTTCAAGGTCCACCGGTCAGGGTGGCCGGGCGGTTCTAGGCGCTACACTCTGGAACCGTGCGACAGCTACGGTCGCAGGTTCGAATTCTGCCTTGGGCATGGATGTGTGTGTTGTCCTTAGTTAGGTTTAAGTAGTTCTAAGTTCTAGGGGACTGATGACCTCAGATGTTAAGCCCCATAGCGCTTAGAGCCATTTTTTTCTTCCAGGTGCCTCACCAATCTTACTCGTCTTTTTAAATTTCATGATCATCTTCTTTAAACCATTTAATGAATCGGATCGCTCCCCAGACCTTTCAGTCGGTGATATTCTCTCAATGCAGCCGTTCACATAAAACAATATCGCTATCAAGGTACGGTCTCTGTTTTCGTTAACCATACCGTTCATTCACGTTATGGCTTCTCAAATGACAGCATAGATGTCATATCGTTATACAAACAGTGCACTGCGCTAGATTTACAACTAGTGGTCTAAATTGGAACTGATTATTTCTCGGCGTTAATCCGTTCCTCGCTACAGCACCAGCATATCTACAACGTTACACTCCCATTCTACAATTGCAGCCAGCACTGGACAACGTGAATAACTTAGGGTGTCCATTCGTCCCGTTTTTCCCGGGACAGTCCCGTTTTTTACCAAAATGTCCCGCTGTCCCGAAAGTTTTTTTGGGGGCGCTCAAATGCCCCGTTTTTTAATGATTCCGCTTGTCTAGAGTATTTTATGCTATTGGTTGTTTGACTTGCTTTTAACTGCGCAATTATTTACGCTAGGAAGCGTGTGATGACTTTCAGCATACCCCAAACATATACCGAACTGTCAAAAATCGCAAGTAATTTTAAACACACTATAGGTTACGAATAACAACGAAGATTCTTCTCTTCTAAATCGATCCACTGAATCCGCCCTTTCGGTCCAGAGATACTCTACACCACTGATACTTGCTCTCTGGCTTTCGTCACCACACTGTTAATGTTTTGCACTGTGCAATCACTGTTTCATTATGCCAAAACGGAAGTGTAATTTTAACCGCAATATAAAAAGCGAGTTTCCTTTTATCACTGTAGAATGTACGATGTGCAGATCAAAATTTTCTATTGGTCATGGTGGAAGGTCTGACACTGTGAATCACATTAAGACGAAGAAACATCGCATGAGTGATCAAACGAAAAGAGCAAATAAATGCGTGAGTTAAAATCAGTAACAGAGATGGATAGGCAGTTAGCAGCACAAGAAGCTACGTTTGCATACCACAGTGCAATGCATAACCATAGCTTTAAATCAATGGACTGTACTGCAGCAGTTTTTAAAAAACTTTTCATTCCTAAATTCACATGTGGACACACAAAATGTAATGCAATCATTTCAAATGTTATTGCATCGTATGCAGCTCAGCAGGTTTTAAATGAACTGAAAAGTGCTCGATTTATTTCTGTAGTGATTGAGGCATCGAATCATCTGGATTTGAAGTTGGTTCCTCTCGTTATCAGGTATTTTCACCCTGAAAATGGCATCACAGTGAAAGTGCTCGAATTAGTTAATTTATCTGGAGAAACTTCAGATTTACTTCAGAATTATGTGCTCGAGGTTTTACAGAAATATGATCTTGAGGGAAAGATGATTGCAGTTTCTGCAGACAACACTAACACCAATTTTGCAGAGGAAAGGAAAAAACAATTTAACAATTTGTTCTATAAACTGCAACAGAACACAGTGAATAATATAGTAGGCGTTGGATGTCCAGCACTTGTGGTGCACAATTCCTTACAAACTGGCTCAGATTGCCTACCCATCGACTGCCAATTAATTGTAAACAAAATCTACCAGCATTACCACATATACACAGTAAGGGTTGAATCTCTGAAGTCATTCTGTAAGTTTACTGAAACTGAATACAAAACTGCACTTGGGCACAGCAAGACAAGGTGGCTATCTCTGCTACCAGCATTGGAAAGAATTGTAGAGATATTTCCTGCTTCGAAATCGTATTTCATTTCCCCTCATAAGTGTCCTGTTATCCTCAAACAATTCTTCGATAACCCTGTGTCTATTGTTGTTCTACATTTTCTTGATAGCCAGCTAAAACCTTTCTTCACAACAATTAAATGTATTGAGAAACAAGAAATCACGATAGTGGAAGTTTATCAAAAAATAAACAAATTATTGGGCAAATTACAATGTAGAAAATCTGAAAGATTTCTCACATCCTTTGTACATGAGACTCTAAGAAAGCTGGAAGAAGAGGGTGAAATTACTGTAGAACACTCATATATGCTGACATCTTCTATGACTCTTGCATTGAGTATATCAAAGAATGGTGTTTACCATTTCTCACACCTTTTAAAGCATTTGACTGGGTTAATACTGAAAAGGAGCATCTACAGTGGAAGGATATTCAGGACTGTTGTGTTTTTGTTAAAAGTATTGTACCAAATTTTGCTGTTGTTGAAGACGAACTGTTGGATGAGTTTTCATGTGCACAGAACTTCATAAAAAGTGGAGAAGGAGACAAAGAAAGTGTTAGTGCAACGTGGTGTAAAATATTTGCTTATTTCAAAAGTAAAAACATTAACATGAAAAACATGATCCATTTGGTGGTTTTGTCTGGCAATTCCTGGGTCAAAAGCTACTGTGGAACGTGTGCTTTCGTTGGTGAACTCTTTGTGGTCAGATGAAAAAAAAAAACAGAATGAAAGTTGAAACAGTGAGGGCCTTGTTCATTGTCAAAACACACTTTAATGGTGTATCGTGTACTGACTTTTATGATACAATTTCAAACGATGATGCACTTCTTGATAAAGTACATAAAAGTGGAAAGTACGGTAATACTGTGGCAGAATAATTGTAAAAAGTGATTTGGGATCACATGAGTGCACGTTGTAAAGGTAAACTTGTATGTGTATTAAATTTAGTCAATACAATATTTATGTCCCGTTTTCTTTCTTCATTGTCCCAGGTTTTTCTCTAATTTATTTTAAGTGTCTCCTTTTTCAATGAAAATGAAATGGACACCCTAGAATAACTGTACTTTTATCTGGTCGCCAAGAATCGTAACATTGTGTAACTGTGTAACTTCCGTTAATGATTAAAAGTTGAGGATAATATGAAAGTTTATTGTTACGCACTCGAAATGAAATGAAACACACATGTAGATACTGTGGTTTGTAGAAAACAATGACTGCCATTATATTAGGTCAATTCAACAGAAAAAAGCTGAGAGTAATAACTAGCGCCATTTGTTTCGTTTTCCACACAACTTCCAGCGTCATAATGTGCCTTTTCTACTTGCCTTTAGTGAGAAACTCTTCACAGTTTAGCCAGACATTGGCCGACCTGGGCGATTTGTTTAACTGCCAACTCAGTTATTTTGCAGTAAAGCAGGGAGGACTATTTGACCACGTCATGTGTCTCATTCTTAGGGTTTGTCCAGCCACCAACGATCTGTGCTCGTGTATTAGCACACTAGGAAAACATATATATTTCACTGGACTAGTTATTACCATGATGACTGAATCACTCACCCACTATTAAGCTATTTCTTGTCTACTGTCGTTTGGTGTTTATAGTAGTACCTTTTATATGACAGAAAGTGAAGAGCAGTTGATCAATTTTTCTGTTAGTTTGTACAGCATGTTTCTCATTTAGGAATAGGTCATTTGTAACTTTGTTATCTCTTTTGATAAACAATAGTTTCAGTTGTGTAAAACATGTTTTTACATGTACTGACACTATCGTTTCCAGCCCTTGGGCATTCTCAAGTGATCAGTGCTTAGCACAACATGTTGCAAATCCTTCAGTGCTCTATTTACTTAAGAAAAGCCTAGCGGTTGGAGCAGGTTGTAGCAAAAAAATACCCTAGTTTTTGCAACTGGAACTGCCACTCATTAAAATTAACAACAGTTGCAGCTAATCTTTTCCCAAGACGAGGAATTTGCCGCATGAAACAGCGATTTGCGTAGCCAGGCAAGAAGTTACAACAAAATGCAATCCACTATGTTTCGAGCACTCATAGACTTGCAAAATGACTCCCGCTGCAATAACTGGCTATCCATTACTTGAGAATGTTCTAGGGGCCGAAACTAATTGTCAAGGTAAATACTTTGTCTTTAGGCAATTGAAACTGCTGTTTACTCTTATTTTTATTTCTTATTTATAAGAGAACGTCTGTTACGGCCATTAGATATTACTCGCATCTGACCCATGAAATCGAGTTTCTCTAAAGAATGTCAACAGGTTCTATGTGTTTATTTTATAACAAGCGTTAACCATCATTCCTCCGTCGGTTGCCCAGCAGTTTTTGGTTTGTATTCTGTTCGCAAAAAATCGATTGTAGGCTAAACAATGTGAGCATCATGTACCCAGGATCGTTAAAACACGCTGTACCTGCAGGTACGAAATGGTTATAGAATGCTCGCCGTTAAAACTTCACCAACGCGCAGGCAGAATGCAATAAATGCCAAGAAGGCATGAAGCGTCCTACATGCTTGGATACACAAATCGTTGGCGTTACACCGCAACCACACAAAACATGTAAGAGTAACGCCATTTACATTCTGTACACAAGGAAAGACCACACAGCGAGTTTCTCATTGAGAAATATCATTATGAAGCAGAAACATCTACTGGCAAGTGTCGTAATTCAACACCGTCATGACCATGTCCCATCTAACCCATTCATAACCATTTCACGTTATTACCACTCGTGATGGTCACTATTCCACGACTCTCGCGTAAATATTACATCGATGTGTACAGAAGACAGCGCCATAGTGGATCTGAATGTCTCCACACGACTACCGCGAGAGAGGACTGACATCTTATTCACTTGATCGTGCAGGACCCTACAGCCATGTCACGTGTTTTCAGTCATGAATACTAGAATGTTTGCAACAAGACGCCTACGCGGACACTGCGACGACATCTGGCACACCATGGAACGTCAACAATGGGTCCATTGTTGTGACTTCCTTTAACACGCTAACAGCAAGAGGCACGCTGAAGATTCTGAGTCAAATGACAACCTGAACACCCTATAGTTCTTACGGATGAGTGCTGGATTTGCGTATAGCATCACGATTGACATGTCCGCATGTGGAGGCTCCGAATAGAACTATTATACATTCGACATGGTGATACGGGCCCAACCTCAACATTATAAAAGGGTTGGATAAAAAATATTCACTGTTATAATTCATACCAGACTTATAGTGACAGGCGTTCTCAGTATCAAATGCCCTCAATATACTCGCTCCACATCTCGATTACCTTCTACCACACAGTTGGAAGGCGTCGTACAGTATGAGCGCATCCATCTCTGTCGATGTCTCGCAAGAACCGCGCTATGGCATGGTTGATGTCTTCTCTTGTATTGTAGTGCATACCTCGAGGGGGCTTCTTCATTTCGTAATAGCTCGAACTCATATTGGGTGGATACGGTAGATGATAGTGTATCTTCCATTGCCGCATGCACAGGAGCTCCTGCACAGGGTTCAGCATGCAGAACCGTACGTTATCATGAAGGATGAAGGGAATCACTGTCAGAATGTGCTGTTTCTTTCTTCTCAGTGCGGGAGGAGGGGTTGTCACAAGAAATTGCAGTAGGACGTTGCAGTAACCACTTGCCCCTGAAGTAGAGGTGATGCAGGATTAACCCATGGATATCTTAAGCTACATTAAGCATCAATTTCGTACCAGTTCTGTGGGGGAGGAGAACCAGGGCGTTTCCAATCATTAGGACGATCTTGGATGACATGACCCCCCCATCCCCCATGGTGAAACACCGTCAACCATATTGCCAATGTACGATGTGTCAACGCTGTATCGACACGCGCATTGTGCAGTCCCTGAAGAAATTGTTGAGCGCTCCGACCACGTGCCAGTTCAATCTTGATCCACGCATATTTTTCGTGTTTCCTAAACATACTGTTAGGGCACTTGATCTGGTCTCCGAGGCTTTCAGACAGAACACACTGCAACTAATTCAAAAACAGCTGTCTCCACTCGCTGCACTACTTCAGCTGACCTTTTGCTATCAGCTACAGACAGCATGTGCCTGTTGGATGCACATCCTTCATGTTATGAAAGTATTGCTACTATTTGTTTACCCTAGCCTAGTAATATGGGGTGCAATTGGGTGCACAACGTGATCATCTCTGGGTTGCATAGCCAGTAGTTTGAGCAGCAGTTATTGCATTTGTGATGTGTTAAGGCCAATGGCTGTGCCCTTTCGATAAGATCTCTTTAATGTTATACAGTGCTACTGAACAAGTAGCGCACGTGGGAATCTCTGAGTCTATAAATATTAGTTGCACTGGATTCATCCGATCACTGTAAAATAGCACTACGGTGATTAACGACAACAGACTATAACGCCATTGCAATAGTAGAGGTACATGATGTCTGCAATATTGTGCAGTTCATTGCTTGGTAAACACGTCATTTTCCCAAGACTTTTGACTATTCAACAGTATTTTGCTAGTCGTTAGTGCCAAGTACAGTGTAGACACATTTGGTGGGAAGTTTGCAGAGGATGCAGTGTGAGACAACAAAAAAATAAAGATATTAATGCCCATTTCTGGGAATGAGGATCACTTGCTGACGAGAAGAAGATCAGGAGTCGTTTTGACGAACGATAAACCAGCTGAGGTATTCGCCTTCAACAGTTTTAAGGAGACTACCTGTCAGTCTCAGATCTCATAGTTACAGGATCTTCAGTGTACAACGAGATGGCTCCTCCATCTTTTGCCTCTACGGGTGGGATGATGTATCCTACACTATCGCCTAACATCGCCTACTAGCGATACATGTGTGACCAGTGGGTTGCTGAAGCTGCAGCCCCCACCAACGACACTACCTCAGCAGGCCTGCAGGACAAAAACAATTTACCTAAACGCAACTAATGATTTGTTGTCAATAGGAACTCCAGCTTATACCAAGGGAATGGCAACGCACCCTTCGCCGACAAGCTGCACCAGGAGGAGTGGGGGGGGGGGGGGGGGGTACGACAACCACCAACCACATGCAGTATTTCGGGCCTCCCACTCAGATGTTCACGAAGAACTGAAGTGATATCTGTCTAGCAGTCATGTTTCTCAGACGATGCCCAGCCACTAACAGTCAGCTCATTTCGCTGAGTCAAGCACACCTGTTGCAGTCACAAATCTGGATCTAGGAGGGGCGTTCAGAAAGTAAGCTCCGATCGGTCGCGAAATGGAAACGACTATGAAAATCCGATAAAGCTTTGCACAGATGTGTTGGGTAGTGTCTCTAGTATAACCCCAGTTAGCATCACGTCGCTCTTCTCATTTCTGAGCTCGCAGTGAGTGCGTAAAGATGTCTAGAAAATAGTGTCTGCCGCCAAGTACGAGAGCCTGGTGAGAAATTTCGCCTGAAGCTATGCAGCTAACATTACATAACTGTCGTGCTGTTTCTTCTTCAAGACAATTCTCAGCCGCATTCTGCAGGGGCAATGAAGATGCTCCTGGTTCAAATGGCTCTGAGCACTATGGGACTTAACATCTATGGTCATCAGTCCCCTAGAACGTAGAACTACTTAAACCTAACTAATCTAAGGACATCACACAACACCCAGTCATCACGAGGCAGAGAAAATCCCTGACCCCGCCGGGAATCGAACCCGGGAACACGGGCGTGGGAAGCGAGAATGCTACCGCACGACCACGAGCTGCGGACAAGATGCTCCTGCATCGTTTTCAAATGGAAATGTGAGATTACCCACAATACAGTCCGCAATTGTCTCCCCCTGAGTTTCATCTCTGGTCACATGAACCGCTGTCTTTGAAGACAACATTTTGACACAGACAACGAGGTGTAGGCCAGCGTGGAGAATTGGCGGAAAGCACTGGCGGCTGCCTTCTATGATGAGGCTATTGAAAAGTTGATACAACGCTATCACAAAAGTCTAAGTCAGAACGGCGACTACGTAGAGAAGTAGCTGAAAGGTGTAGCTAATTGTTACAAGTAAAACATTTCTGATGTTCACTGTGGTTTCAATTTGGCAATCAATCGGAGATTACTTTCTGAACAGGCCTCGTACATCTCGGAGCGACAGTAATTCCAGCCACCGCAACAGCACCTGCAGCTACTACGACAAGCCAGCCGTCGTCTCTGAGCCTCGGCTTTTCCAACATTGGTCTCCTGTGGACTCTAGGCATCAACAGTTGGTATCCGCCTGTTGCTGTTGAGTTTTGTAACTCGCTAACGGACCGCCATTTGAGATTTACTCCACATGCACTTAGACTTGTACTATTAAACAGTCTGCTGTGATACTTCAAGTGTTAGCGTATTTGGCCCCCTTATGTATTCGAGTGATCAGTATAGATGGGTGCAAGTAGAGGATCTGGTTCGATTCCCAGTACAGCCAGTGATTCTTCCTTTGGTGCAAGGACTGATAAGGCATGGACTCAGGCTCGTGATATTAACTAAGGAGCTACTTGACCGGGTGGTAGCTGCTCCACGGTCTGGGAATTCTGCAAAATGGTCAGGAGAGTGGTTTGCTGACCACATGCCCCTCCGGACCACGTCCACATGAGGCAGCAAGGCAGAGGATGACACGGTGGCGGGTGGACATCCATTGAGCCTTCCCAGCCTGGCGAGCAGCTTGCCAGTATATTTGACACGAACTATATGACATAATATTATTCATTATCAGTCAACCTTGTAAGTATGGTACATATTTGGACATTACTTGTGAATCATTAGTGTGTTTCTGGTTTTATCTCTAACTGGGGCACTTACCCTGAGTTGTGCGCTCACTAAGGTAACAAGAGTAGTGTTGGGAAAACGACGCGAAACTTGAAATGTCATACATATCGTGTTCATAGTGTAAAGGAAATGAAAGTGTTGGACAATGAAAAGCATCTAGTGTACTGAACATGGTTCCAGTCATTTGTTGACACCCACGGAATCACAGAACTGGTGCTAGTGTTCTTCACTGATGAGGCGTGGGTTCACTTTAGTCGACACATGAATACTAAAACACAAGAATCTGATCAGTCAAAAAGCCATATATCTTTCATGAACAATGCAGAATCGTAAAAGTGAAGTATAGCGTCAGCTAATTCTCACCCCTATTTACTTTGCTCCTACAGTCTTTTGAGCCAAGTCATCGTAACACAGTTTATTTCGCTTTTGAGGCTGATATATGCCACTTTCCAATTACACTTTGCAAAGAAATGCAACATCGCTTGTTGCCCAAGTTGTCACGTACCTCGATGTGGAGGGACGCCGAGTTATCTGATCTGAACGTTCTCGAGATCTCTCAGCCACTTGGAACATCTGGACACGCATTGCCGCCAGGCACACCACTCATTACCCGCCATGAGTGGCGTACCAGTACGTATCATTCAAGTCCAGCTGTGCTGGAACCATTATTGCTACTACAGATGGCAGTTCTGTATGCAAAATTTTCCATTCTACACTACCGGAAAAAATTTGTGCACACTTTTCACCCAAGATTTAGTGTTGCAACAGTGCATATGGAGCACATGAAATGATTACATTTACAGATAAATACTACAATTGATTCTGAGGTACCAGGTATCAAATGGTTCAAATGGCTCTGAGCACTATGGGACACAACTTCTGAGGTCATCAGTCCCCTAGAACTTAGAACTACTTAAACCTAACTAACCTAAGGACATCACACACATCCATGCCCGAGGCAGGATTCGAACCTGCGACCGTAGCGGTAGCGTGGTTCCGGACTGAAGCGCCTAGAACCGCTCGGCCACCCCGGCCGGCTACCAGGTATCGACCGATGCTGGAGCTCCAGTGTAATTACGTGGTGTAGCCACAAGGACGGTAATGCAGGCGCTGACTCTGGCATCTAGACGATAGTACAGACGGCGAATACTGTTCTAGAATACGTTGTGCCACTCCTACTCGACCTACTCACGTAGCTGTGTAAGACATCTTGGTTGACGAGTCGCACGAGCCACTTCTCGTCCAATCATTTCCCACACGTGCTCGATTGGAGACAAGACCGAAGATGGTGCAGGCCAGGAAACTTCCTGCACATCTTGCAGAGAACATTAGTTTCACAGGCAGTGTATGGGCGAGCATTATTCTGTTGGAACAACACATCACATTCCTGTAGCAGGAATGGGTCTAACAACATTCTGTACGTACCGAGTGATAGTTAGTGTCCCCTCTAGGAACATAAAAGGGGAACGGAAGTTGTAGCTTATCCTTCATACCGTAAGGCCTGGTGTGGGGCCAATGTGTCTTGGGCGAAAGCACTCGAGACGGCTCTAACCAGATCCATGTCGTACTGTGACGCTATAACGCAGTCCATGCTATGAATTTTTTCGCTTACTTAACACATGACACTGTTTGTATACCATGCATTGTCTAGTGTAAATATATATTGTAAACACTATGTTTAAATTATGTAATATTTAACACTGGCAAGTCATGGCATATTTAGTTAATGTTGAAGTCAGAGAGATTGTTTTGTCGTGCCGCTAGGCGCGGGAGCGCGCCAGCGGGCAGTAGTAGCAGTGACGCCGTGCTTGGAGTAAGACGTACAGTCGGGTGCTGCTAGTCCTAGCTGTGTTACATCCAACAGTTAGTGTGTGGATCTAAGTACGACGGGAAAGTAATGGTCGGCATATCTGGGAGCATGGCCGGGCACGTTATTATGGATTAATGGGCATAGTGCTGAAGCAACGAGGACTTAAATGTGTAGCGCACTGTGGGCCCAAGTCGCAAACAGCAAAAGCCCGCTACCACATTGTCGCTGCCGTGGACTTCCGTCGATCCACCGACAACGAGGGAAGTAAGATCTACGTAATTTTCGTAGGATAAAATTGTAGAAGGCTTGCCAGTGACTGTGCTTTTCTCTGAAGTTGAACAGTTAATAACAAGCACTTTATAATCGAAGTGTTGCAGTTACATTCCACCCAACAATAACACCAAGTAGGTCCCTTCCGATCCTTGCCTTATTGAACCGAGTCTGTCACGCCATTATCAAGAGAAAATATGTTAATTATCAAATTATTTGCATAGACGGTGAAGAGTAAATTTCAGAATGGTTATCGTAGTTAATTCTTGCACTTAATAAGCTTACGCCAACAGTAGTAACTTAATAATAGACTGAAGTAATAAATTCTATTATTAAGATTTATTTCAATGCTTATTCAGCTGAAGTTAGTTCAAGGATATTTCATGAAACTATAAAGCTTATTCCACCTGACAATCCCCCAATTAATGAATTATTATCATTCAAAGCATAGTTAATCAATTATTGCCAATATATTTCATTATCAGTAGATTAAACTGCGCAAAGTACCTAATTTTAAAGACAGAATGACAGTCCATTATTCAAAATCTCGATAGATAATTATCTGTGTTGTCAGCATTGCACTTAGCTTACAAATTAAGAACAAAATAAGTGTAGTTAGATTGTTGTGACATTCTTGTGTTGTGACATAGCCTGACACAGCACTTACGTAAAAGTTCCACCTGCTGCGCTACAAACAGGTAAACTTTATTTTTGACACTTTTATTCACGTACTTAACAGTACTGTCGCTCATCAGTTGAGCTGGCGACCGATTTTTTAATTGCTTTTACAACTTAATCATTTCTTTCGGCAAAATTTCCACTGGCAAAATTTATTTCCAAATTATTTCCATTACTTCATTTACCGATCGTTATTGAATGAAATTACTCATTCAATAATGATCAAGTTATAACGTCTCCTGTTTCCCGCGGAATAATCATTATTTACTTCGGATTCGGATGCCTTATCTCAATGCGGGTCAAAATTCATAATTCACGGTCGTTGCCAACTAGTAATTTCGCAAATCCCGGGAAGCAGTGGGGTGTTATAGTACTCACAAACGACCATCACTTGGGTGCAGGCTGACTCTGTTTTCATCGCTGAAGACTCTTCGCGCAATTCCATCTTTCAAGTCATCCTCTGCAGGCATCAGTCGAGCCGAGGACTTCGATCCTGTGGCGCGAGTGGAAGGTAGGCTAGATGTGTCTCTCTCCCTACGCTCACTGCTAACAACTCGTTCCCAACAGTTTCTGTTGACACATCTGGGCTCTCAATCCCTCTTATCTGGACTGAGGTAACTGTACCATCTGCCACTGGTGGCCGTACAATACGACTGTCCTCACGAATGCCTGTGCCCTATGGACGTCTAGAGCCTCGTCTGTATGTGACAATGTTCACTTGACCACTGATACCAGCATCGTTGCACAACTGACGCATCACATGAGTCTTGTGTTGCAGTCCTCCGAAAGGACCGTCCCTCACTGGGAAAGCCACAAATGGTTCAAATGGCTCTGAGCACTATAGGACTTAACATCTGAGGTCATCAGTACTCTAGAACTTAGAACTACTTATACCTAACTAACCTAAGGACATCACACACATACATGCCCGAGGCAGGATTCGAACCTCGACCGTAGCAGTCGCGCTGTTTCGGACTGAAGCGCCTAGAACCGCTCGGCAACACCGGCCGGCTGTGCGTAAATATCAAGATAAGATGAATGAGCTATAATACATCACGCGGCGAAGAGAAGCTGCGGTGTGATATATGTCTTGCAATGACAGGTCACAATTCATCCCGACAAGAAATGTTGCCGCTGCTCTGGAAGTGGTACTCCGAGTGTGAACTAGTGATTTATTGTGACGCGGGAGGGACAGAAGTTCGGCCCTTCTTTCGCCGTGTCTTACGCACGGCTGAATGCACAGGCTCCGGAGATTCTTTTGCGCGAGTGCCCGATCGGAAGGGGAATAAAACTTATTTCCAGGCCGTGCCAGCTGCGCCGAGGCGGTCCGTCTTTCCTGCAGAAAACGGCGCCGCCGGCTCTGTGAATAGAGTCCGCTTTCTTTCCGGATCTCCAGCGAGCGGCTTAGGCGCGTCCACCACGGCGGGCGCCCGTAGTAAGTTTGCCTGAGGTGCCTGGACGAAACTTTAGCAACAGTGGCTCGCGCACTGTTTGTACCTCCCCCATATTATTCACCGAGACAACGACTGTGCTTGTGACATCCGACATACTCCTCATTATACACACATACACACACACACACACACACACACACACATATATATATATATATATATATATATATATATATATATATATATATATACTCCTGGAAATGGAAAAAAGAACACATTGACACCGTTGTGTCAGACCCACCATACTTGCTCCGGACACTGCGAGAGGGTGAGATTCCAGGTTCGAATCCTGGCAGGGTCGCCATATGAAACGTCCCCTTTGAACAATTCTACATGACTGTGCTTAAACTGATACACAATATTTTGTTTGCGCAACGCAATCTGACTTTCAAAATTCCCTACTAAAGAATGGCCCTGACTAACGTTAAACTATACCTTTCGCAAATCACTTACCTCACAAAAATCTCCGCTGCTCAAGCTACTGCAATACAGCGAGCGCCACTACTGCCAGCTAAATAAAAGATTCAAACTACTAAAGGCACTAACTACTGATAGGGATAGTTAGCAAATGAAAGATATTAATAGAGAACAAACAATGTATTTACCTTAATATCATCACAAGTCATAATATATATATCAGTTCATGACAAATTTCAAAACTTCGCCATCTCTCTCCCCACATCCACCACTGCTGGCGGCTCACCTCCAACTGCGCAACGCTACGCGCTGTTCACATCCAGCTGCCGCTGCCCAACACTACAATGGCAGACAACAATGCAAACTAGCGACAGACTGCACACAGCACAGCCAGTGATTTCATTTTGAGCGCTACGTAACGTTGCCAAAACGAAAACATAAACAGCCTACTTACAAGGGCTGTACAAGCAATGATCACACGCACGGCACAGCGGACACACCAGGAACCGCGGTGTTGGCCGTCGAATGGCGCTAGCTGCGCAGCATTTGTGCACCGCCGCCATCAGTGTCAGCCAGTTTGCCGTGGCATACGGAGCTCCACCGCAGTCTTTAACACTGGTAGCATGCCGCGACAGCGTGGACGTGAACCGTATGTGCAGTTGACGGACTTTGAGCGAGGGCGTATAGTGGGCATGCGGGAGGCCGGGTGGACGTACCGCCGAATTGCTCAACACGTGGGGCGTGAGGTCTCCACAGTACATCGATGTTGTCGCCAGTGGTCGGCGGAAGGTGCACGTGCCCGTCGACCTGGGACCGGACCGCAGCGACGCACGGATGCACGCCAAGACCCTAGGATCCTACGCAGTGCCGTAGGGGACCGCACCGCCACTTCCCAGCAAATTAGGGACACTGTTGCTCCTGGGGTATCGGCGAGGACCATTCGCAACCGTCTCCATGAAGCTGGGCTACGGTCCCGCACACCGTTAGGCAGTCTTCCGCTCACGCCCCAACATCGTGCAGCCCGCCTCCAGTGGTGTCGCGACAGGCGTGAATGGAGGGACGAATGGAGACGTGTCGTCTTCAGCGATGAGAGTCGCTTCTGCCTTGGTGCCAATGATGGTCGTATGCGTGTTTGGCGCCGTGCAGGTGAGCGCCACAATCAGGACTGCATACGACCGAGGCACACAGGGCCAACACCCGGCATCATGGTGTGGGGAGCGATCTCCTACACTGGCCGTACACTACTGGTGATCGTCGAGGGGACACTGAATAGCGCACGGTACATCCAAACCGTCATCGAACCCATCGTTCTACCATTCCTAGACCGGCAAGGGAACTTGCTGTTCCAACAGGACAATGCACGTCCGCATGTATCCCGTGCCACCCAACGTGCTCTAGAAGGTGTAAGTCAACTACCCTGGCCAGCAAGATCTCCGGATCTGTCCCCCATTGAGCATGTTTGGGACTGGATGAAGCGTCGTCTCACGCGGTCTGCACGTCCAGCACGAACGCTGGTCCAACTGAGGCGCCAGGTGGAAATGGCATGGCAAGCCGTTCCACAGGACTACATCCAGCATTTCTACGATCGTCTCCATGGGAGAATAGCAGCCTGCATTGCTGCGAAAGGTGGATATACACGGTACTAGTGCCGACATTGTGCATGCTCTGTTGCCTGTGTCTATGTGCCTGTGGTTCTGTCAGTGTGATCATGTGATGTATCTGACCCCAGGAATGTGTCAATAAAGTTTCCCCTTCCTGGGACAATGAATTCACGGTGTTCTTATTTCAATTTCCAGGAGTATATATATATATATATATATATATATATATATATATATATATATATATATATATATATATGGGCCAAATCTCTCACGAAATAAGCATCAAACGAAAAAACTACAAAGAACGAAACTCGTCTAGCTTGAAGTGAACTTATCATTTCTGAGAACGCATACTGTTACAGCGTGATTACCTGTAAATACCACATTAGTGCAATAAATGCTCAAAATGATGTCCGTCAACCTCAATGCATTTGACAATACGTGTAACGACATTCCTCTCAACAGCGAGTAATTCGCTTTCCGTAATGTTCGCACACGCATTGACAATGCGCTGATGCATGTTGTCAGGCGTTGTCGGTGGATCACGATAGCAAATATCCTTCAACTTTCCCCACAGAAAGAAATCCGGGGACGTCAGATCCGGTGAACGTGTGGGCCATGGTATGGTGCTTCGACGACCAATCCACCTGTCATGAAATATGCTATTCAATACTGCTTCAACCACACGCCGGACATCCATCATTTTGGATGTACATCGCCATTCTGTCATGCAGTGAAACATCTTGTAGTAACATCGGTAGAACACTACGTAGGAAATAAGCATACATTGCACCATTTATATTGCCATCGATAAAATGGGGGCCAGTTATCCTTCCTCCCATAATGCCTTACCATACATTAACCCGCCAAGGTCGCTGTTGGTGGATGACGCTTCGTCGCTAAATAGAACGCGTGCAAAAAATCTATAAAATGGGGGCCAGTTATCCTTCCTCCCATAATGCCGTACCATACATTAACCCGCCAAGGTCGCTGTTGGTGAATGACGCTTCGTCGCTAAATAGAACGCGTGCAAAAAATCTGTCATCGTCCCGTAATTTCTCTTGAGCCCAGTGGCAGAACCGTACACGACGTTCAAAGTCGTCGCCATGCAATTCCTGGTGCACAGAAATATGGTACGGGTGCAATCGATGTTGATGTAGCATTCTCAACACGGACGTTTTTGAGATTCCCGATTCTCGCGCAGTTTGTCTGCTACTGATGTGCGGATTAGCCGCGACAGCAGCTAAAACACCTACTTGGGCATCATCATTTGTTGCAGGTCGTGGTTGACGTTTCACATGTGGCTGAACACTTCCTGTTTCCTTAAATAACGTAACTATCCGGCGAACGGCCCGGACACTTGGATGATGTCGTCCAGAATACCGAGCAGCATACGTAGCACGCGCCCGTTGGGCATTTTGATCACAATAGCCATACATCAACATGATATCGACCTTTTACGCAATTGCTAAACGGTCCAGTTTAACACGGGTAATGTATCACGAAGCAAATACCGTCCGCACTGGCGGAATGTTACGTGATACTACGTATTTATACGTTTGTGACTATTACAGAGCCATCTATTACAAAGCGAAAAAAGTGGTCCAACTAAATCATTCATATTTCTTTACGTACTACACGAATATGTAATAAAAATAGGGGTTCCTATTTTAAAAAAACTTAGTTGATATCCGTTTGATCTATGTCAGCGCTGTCTAGTGGGCCAATCATAGCGCCATTTGGTTTCCGCCTTCAAGCTAGACAAGCTTCGTTCTTTGTAGTTTTTTCGTTTGGCGCTTATTTCGTGAGATATTTGGCCCGGTCACGATCAATGTACCACCCTATATATATATACTATGTTCTTTTTCCCTTCATATCAATCTTTCGCCTGGTTGATAGCTCTCCATCCTTACTAAAGAAGTGGGAAGAAATGTAAAGACCAATTTTTCTTCATCACCAGTGCATCCCTGTCCAATGTGAGGCGCTTGTCTCATAGCTGTTTTCACTCGTGGAATACATGGTGAAGGCCGAACGTCGCGTCTAAAGCTTTGCCTGCTAGAATTTCATTGAGATTATATGTACTTTTCGTTCCAGTGGATCCATAGTGAGGAATCCTCCAAGAAGTATTATGTTGGAACATAAATTCGTAGTGTCTTTGTTTTACATGTTGGGATTGTGGTTGCTATGGGTTTATTTATCGATTGTTGTCGTTTTCTTGTTTTCTTGCTGCAGTGTTGCGGTTTGTCATTTCCTCATCTGGAGATAGTGAGTGGAGCTGTGGACGCTACGAAGTGGAGTGCCAAGTGGAGAAATCGGAACATTTCCGACATATTCTTCTGTTTGAGTTCAGTAAAAGAGTGTCAGCAGCGGACGCACCACAAACATTTTTGTCGTGCACGGAGACAATGCCAGTCGACAGAGCGCGGCAAGAAAATGGTTTCCACATTCTAAAGAGGATCATTTTGACATTAGTGACTCTCCACGTTCTGGAAGACCCTGGGTTTGATGGAGATAGTTTAAACGCATTAATCCACAATGATCCATATCAGGTTACTCGAGAACTGTCAAATGTGGTGAAGTGTGATCATTCCACCATAGTGCGACATTTCCATCCAACGGGAAAAGTTCAAAAATGGGGTGTATGGATACGATATGCTCTAAACCAAAATAACGGAAATCAGGGAGTGGCCGTATGAGCATCTCTGCTTCTCGTCGTCAATTGGCTCGTGAACAATAACGACCATTTCTATCCTGTATCGTTACTGATGACGAAAAATCGTGTTCCTATGCTAACGGAAGGAAAAGAAAGCAACGGGTGAGCCTCAAGCAAAACAGCAACTCCCCATACAAAGAGCTGCGTGCATCCACAAAAGATAATGTTCTGCATCTGGTGAGCACCGGCAGAGTGGTGTACTACGAATTCCGTCACTGCGGCGGCCGGTGTGGCCGAGCGGTTCTAGGCGCTTCAATCTGGAACCGCGCGACCACTACGGTCGCAGGTTCGAATCCTGCCTCGGGCATGGATATGTGTGATGTCCTTAGGCTAGTTAGGTTTAAGTAGTTCTAAGTTCTAGGGGACTTCAAATGGTTCAAATGGCTCTGAGCACTATGGGACTCAACTGCTGTGGTCATAAGTCCCCTAGAACTTAGAACTACTTAAACCTAACTAACCTAAGGACAGCACACAACACCCAGCCATCACGAGGCAGAGAAAATCCCTGACCCCGCCGGGAATCGAACCCGGGAACCCGGGCGTCGGAAGCGAGAACGCTACCGCACGACCACGAGATGCGGGCTCTAGGGGACTGTTGACCTCAATGTTAAGTCGCATAGTGCTCAGAGCCATTTGAACCATTTGAACCACCCATCGCTGCTGACGTTTACTGTCAGCAACTGAGATTTCTTGCAGCCTCAGTCGAAGGACAACGACCAGGAAGACTGCGTCAAGTGATGCTACTCCACTATAACTCCTGCTCCCATTGTACTAGATTGACAAAACAACTCTACAGGAGTTCTCTTGGGAAGTCATTCCACATCCACCTTATTCACGTGATCTTGCGCCTTTAGATTTTCGCCTTTTCCGCTCTCTGTTGAACGGCGTTCAAGGAACTTAATTTGCGGATGAAGATGCTCTCCGAACGTGGCTCGACGTGTTCTTCATCTGATAACCCCGTGATTCGTACAGTCACGGAATCGAAAAGTTAGACCAGCGTTGGCGGACTGTTTTTAATGGTGAAGGAGAATATATTATTGATTAGTAAAGTATCTATTATGTGTATCTGTTGTGTTTATGAAACTTACGGAAAAACGCTGCGAACTTATGCACGTACCTAATTCAGTCAGAAAAACAAAAATACGTAATAAATGTTTACAAAGAAAAACGAAATGCTAATATACCTTTCACAGATCCTAGGTGAAGAAGACCTCATGGTTGTGGAATAACTCAGAAAGGCTTAGAATATTTTTATTGAAAATGTTGTAAATAACTTGTTATAACACATGTACGAGTAAATTACTCTAACAACGTCCCTAAGTCGCTTCTTATTAGCAGTGGGGTCGAGGAATCACGTTGACAGATCTGGACTGTAAGGTTGATGGGGTACCATAGCAATGACTTTTCTAGTCAAAAACTCTACCACAGTCTGGGCAACGTGAAGCCTAGCATTATCATGACGAAGCTTCCATGGCCGAAAAGGTTCTTTCCCCTTCTTTGCAATGTGGCCTTCCATCAATTGACTCAGGGTCTGTCGATACAAGCTGCAGTGATTGTAGTAAATCCTAAAACAGTATGGGCGTACACCAAGTCGCTATAATCGCAGACTGTGATAACCCTGGCCATATTCGCAAATTTCTGTACACGAGATTTCTCTTGGGGGTGGTCAACCATTTTGTACCAACTCTTTGCTGCCGCATTTAATTTCTAGGTCGTAACTACACACCAACGTTTCGTCTGTAGTGACGAATTTTAGTCACTGTGCTTCATTCTCATCATCAATACACTATTTTCAGGTCACCACGTTTTTGATTTTCTTCCAGATGTAGCTACTATGGGACCCAGCTTGCATACACTATACACATTTGCTAACGTTCCTTTAAAATAGTGTGAACACTTCCAATTGATGCTTCTGGAATGCGCGTAAGCTGTATAATAGATGTGGATCACTGTTAGTTATAGCGATCCCGATACTAATGATAGTCAGTTGTAGAGTAAAAACTCATGCTAAAATTGTTCTAAGTTTATAGTAATAGATATAGTTTATAGTAATAGATATACTGGGTGAACGAAAATTAGCACACTCGGATGCCTCAGTGCGGTTCCTTGCCTACTAACGTCTCAAAACTGTACCTAAGAGAATTTCGTCCTATGCCTATTTTCGGTAGGAAATCAACGTCAGATTTGGCAATCTGGTAACACCGTAATCCCGTCCATGACAAGTATCTTCAGTGAAAAGTGTGAAATCGTGCTGCCCAGTTAGTATAGTGGATAAAGTTTCACTTGCAATTTTCGCGTTCGAGAGTTTTGTTCTGGGTGTTGAAACACGTATGTATTCATTAACAGCGATGGCGAGGCATGACAGAATCACGGACCAGAGAGTTATTTATCGTTGCTAGTCTGCGCTTGACCGTGCGAGAGTTCAGTAGTGTGAGGCGAGTGGGCAGAGAGAGTAGTTCAGTTGCGAGTAGTCAGTTGCGAGTTGCACTCAGTCGGCAGTAGTTGTAGCGAGTGGACGGTTGTACTGAGCGGGCGTCGGCATGCGTCGGCGGCGTGCTCTCCTTGCATCTCTGGTCACGATTCAGGACGAGGTATATTGTTATATAAGGTAATGAAGCAGCATTGCGCACATCCATAATGTATGTTAATTGTAATTAATTTGTTCAAGAATTGCCCCAATAATATTTTTTTTATAAAGTAACTGTTTTTAAGAAAAAGATTCATTTCAAGTTAGACAATATTTCCCATGCATTCCCTCCAAGAATCAAAATTAAATATGGGCCAGCATTGCACGGAGCTGTGCCATAAAATAAGAGCAGATACAGATGCAGTTTACCGAGGTAAGAATTTTGGTTTTTGTGTTCAGGTTTCATTATTTCACAGGGCCGAAGGTCAGCGCCGCTGCCCTTATAAAATTTATCAGGTTTAATTATTGCTGTTGAGATGTTACATTCAGTTCATAGATCATTATTTAATTAATATTATTGTGGGTTTAGCGGTCAATTATTATTCTTTAACTTTTATGTGGAGTTTACATCTGCGCCATTATTATTCATTAATTCTGTTGGGAGGTTACGCTTGGCTCCATTTTCATATTTAACGATATTTTGTGGGGAGTTTAGATTTTTGGTTCATTATCATTGTCTTTAAAATATTGCGGGGAGGTTACACTTGGCGACATCTGGACCAGGATCGTATTTCTTTGAGAATGTTTTGAGAAGTAGTCATATATCTGCTCTTATTTACTTAAATGTAATTAGCATTTGGCGCAACGCTTTTACTAATTTTGTGACTTTCTCTCACAGGTCATCGGCAATTCGTTGCTCTTTGTTGTATTTGTGTTTGTTGCATTTTGTATTGTCTTTGTTTCATTATTGAATAATTGTGATTTGTGTAAAAATGCCGCGAAAAACTGTTAATAGTACATCGCGAGGTATAATGAGTGAAATAACCGAATTAAACAACTTGACCGATAGTAATCGTGACACGCAATGTAATGATGACAATCCTCCATTTAGTGACAATCAGTGTGTACCGACCACCAATGTTGATTTTGATCTTATTGATGAACAGATAAATTCAATTGCGTCGTCTGTTACTTTAACGACAATTGATGACGCGGGGCGTTCTGTTGCAATGAGCGCTG
Organism: Schistocerca serialis cubense; assembly: GCF_023864345.2. Lineage (NCBI taxonomy): Eukaryota > Metazoa > Arthropoda > Insecta > Orthoptera > Acrididae > Schistocerca > Schistocerca serialis. The sequence goes on from NC_064641.1 coordinate 174,872,588, forward strand.
CCCAGCTTAACACAACCGGTTTGCAAAATTCACGTGACGAACAGACAAATTTTTCTAATGAAAATGAACAGTGTACTGAAAGTACGACAGATTTATTTAATTCCGGTTTAGTGACCGACAGTGCACATCCGATTGGCAAACCCTTTCAGAACTTACAGAATGACCAAATGGTCACACAAAACGTGACAAATGCGGGTTCGCCATCGAACAGCACAGAGAATAGAGTAAGTAGTATTGACATGGATCGATTCATGGCATTAATGATACAACTTAACGAGAATCTCAGACAAGAATTTAAAGAAAATTCCAAACAAATTAGTGAAGATTTGAAACAACAACTTAACAACCATTTCAAACAGCGGAATGAAATGCTAGATAACCATTACAAACAACTTAATGAAAGCTTCGACAACCATTATAAACAACTTAATGAACAAATTAATGAAAGTTTCAAACTGACGAATGAAAAACAAGGAAACCTTAACGAACAGAGCAAACAAGTTAGTGAACAGATTACAGCTGTTACCGTGCAACGTCACGATACGAAAGAACAATTACGTGAGGATACTAAGGCTTGTGATAATAACAGTAATGAAGAAGTTGGAACTGTTGCACAAGAAATAAGTAGTACACGTGTAGGCACAACAGAATCACATAAAGACGAAATTAATGCAGTCACTGAACAATGTCCTAAAAACGCAACACAGGTACACGACGAGTTTAATATAAAGTCACCAGAACTGTCACACACGCTGGATACGGAAAACGATAAGAAATTTGAACAACAGATCAGCCAAATTGACGAACGTATTAAAGTAACAGAAATGAAAAATGTTTCAGTTGCTAACGCGTCACAGGGTGCGGTATATTCTGAACGTTTGTCGCACTCACACAGCCAGTGTAACTTAAGCAATTTACAGAGACTACGCGACTTAAAATCCGAAAAGCTACGCGACTTAAAATCTGAAAAGCTAGCAACCTGAAATCCGAAATGACACAGACAAACAGATTCTCACACAAACCTGAACGTGTTCACAAACTCAGAGACGATAACGTTGATTACGAGCAATTTTTATCTGTAAGAAAATCTAAGGTAGTTGAAAATGACAGAGCACAGGTACACGTTTTGAACTGGTTACGTCGATTTATTTTTGTATTTTCAATAGCATTGCCTTTAATGCAGAAACTAAAATTAGCATGGATACAGCAATTCGCTTCTGAATTTTTACCGCCATTGCCTGTAACGCAAAAGCTGAAATTTATTTGTAGCGCGTAATTGACCTCAGGGGATTCATTACGCTTTAATGAATATGCGCCGTAGCGTGCATAGGGCCCCGAGCTGTAGTAGTGCTGTTTCATCTTTAGTTTTCTGCACTGCTGCCTTTTCTTCTACTATCCTTTATATCTATCAAAACAGCTCTTTAACTATTGCTCTACCTAGTATTAAGAAAAGTGAGTAAAGAAAACCCGAAATGACAAGTTCTACCGAAAGTGACATTTTTTATTAGACGCTCCAGAAATGACAACCACGAGAACTTTAATATCAGTGAAAATTTTAATCATCAGTATGTACAAAATTTTCAGCAGTCGTAAACACATTTTGGTAACAACAGAGGTTTTTCACCGCAATAGCATCAAAGCCAGCCGGTTAGCATACCTAACCAACAATGCAGTCTACAAGGTCAACCAATCTTTAATGTTTCGCCGCGTGCACGTATAGTCTCCGCTCTAACAAATAGTAAGCACGCCAACAAGGAAATAACTACGTGCAGAAAACACAGTATTTCAATTCCTATCGCAATGCACCGTATAGGAATGACTATCACGACAGACGTAAACATAATGAGCACAATTTTCAGCGTACGTTCAATAACAGTCGGTCTTACGAGCAACAAAATGATCAGCAACAACATATTCTTATGAATGAACCCGACAGTAGGTATTATCCAGAGCGTAATACGTCTGGAAGAAATAACAGAACAGTTCAAATAGTCGAAATGCCACAGCATCCTCCCGAAAATAATAACACGTCAGATAGAATTTGACTAGATACAGTACAGGTTGCATTTTCGAGTAACGTAAGCAATACTTTTGACACGCAGAATCTTGTTCACGAGAATGTTATTTGAAACACGCCTTGTTGAATGCACCACTTTTATCGTACCCAGATCTTACTAAAACATTTTCCATTGCCACCGACAGTTCTAGCACCGCATTGGGCGTACATATTTTCCAGGTAATTGAAGAAGATGGTTCTACAGTAATTAAAATCATCGCATTTGCAAGTCGCATTCTGTCACCTGCTGAACGAAGTTATTCTGTTACAGAACTGGATACATTATGTGTTGTTTGGGCTTTTACGAGATTTCGGCATTTTCTTTATGGAAGACATACGACCGTTTACACAGACCACAGAGCGATACAATTTTTACTTTCGGCTAAATTTACACACGACAGATTAAGCAGATGGAAACTTTATCTACAGGAATTTAATTTTACAATAGTTCACATTCCCGGCACACAAAGTGTTGTAGCAGACGCACTATCCCGTTCTCTCAGCAACAATCAGCAAGAAATCGCAACCAACTTCTGCAAAGCAAATTTCAGCGTCATGTACATTCAACAAGTTGCATTTGAAAATTTTATTTCGTCGTCATTACAAGACATAGCACAAGAGCAGAGTAAAGACAACGTGTGGAAAGAGATTAAACACCTTTGGCAAGATAGGAATAATGTTACGATTAGAAACCATTACACTGTACGCAATGACATTCTGTTTCGCCGTTCTCATCCTGACAGCAACAATTGGTTATTATGTATTCCTGACGAACTTGTTAACAAATTAATCTGGTATACTCATTTAAGTTATGCAGATTACGGAGCTAGAAAATGTTTTCTTATACTGAGACAGAACTGTTATTTTACGAACATGGAGAAACGTATACGACGAGTTTTAGCGTCATGTAAAATCTGCCAGAAAGCTAAATCAGATACGACTTCACATATTCCTCCATTACATCCCATTGTGCCTGTTAAATTGAGACATATGGCCGCTGTAGGCATTTTTGGTCCGATTCCCAGAACTAATATAAGGTTTTTGCTACATTTTTGTCTCTGTTGAACTCACTTCAAAATTTGTTACCTTCACTCCGTTACACAAAGCTACTGCTAAAACTGTTTCGAAAGCATTTGTAAAACATTTTCTATTTCATGTAAGGCATGTGATGAAAGTAATTTCCGACAATTGATCACAATTTCGATCTGCTATATGGAACACGTATGTTACGAGCTAGAAACATTTCTCCGATCTACATATCCAGGTACCATGCTTCTTCGAACCCTTGTGAACGATTAATGAAAGAAATTGGTAAACTGTGTAGAATATACTGCCACAAAAGACATATTGATTGGGACACACACATACACTCATTCCAGTATGTAATTAATTCCATACCAAATGAATCCACTATGCTATCTCCGTCTGTTATACTGAAAAATGCTGAACCACCTAACAAAATTAAAGAGTTAGTAACATTTCCTACATCTCGTCGACTACGACACCATGAAATAATTGACATTGCGCTGAACAACATCAAACGTGCCGCAGAGCGCCGGAGAAGACAGCAAAAACAGGTTTGTACACGCCGTGACTTTCACATTGGACAGAAGATATTAGTACGTACACACTATTTATCCAACAAAGGAAAGAGTAGATGCAGTAAATTTGAACTTCTATACGCAGCTCCATATCGAATTCGCAGCATTCCTCACCCTAATGTTCTACACGTCGAAACTTTGAGAACCAGAAAAACCAAAGGAAACCACCACTGGTCAAACGTCAAACCTTTTATTGAATGAAGATACTTTATGATTTAACATGCTATAATACCATTTGCTAATTTTATGATCACTTATGCAATTATATTCACATGAATACTTGCTGATGATTATCGTATTTTTTCTTGGCAAGTGCCCGGCAAGGTAAGGTTAGCAGGTCGCTCTTCTTGTCGTTACACATTAGACAGTGCACATTTTCCAGATAAAATTACGTATGTTACGAATAATTATGCAATTCTATCTAGTTATATATTAATTTTATCAAATTTTTTCCCTATTAAAGTCTTCAATTCTCGCCTCTGTTAACTACACAACATACAAGCTGAACACAAAGAAGGTCACATTTCTTGTCATCATTTTTTTATGTTTGTACGATTGTTTTCATATTTTGTTTGTATGCACTATGAAAAAGTCAAGATATAGCGAACACCAATTGACTTTGACATTTTGCCTTATGATATCTCAACATCGTGACTACTTTACTGTTACATTGTGATACACTGGGTACATTTTTGCCTCTGAACACTATCTATATTTTTTCACATATTACGTTTTTTTGTCATGTTATGCTGTATGCTTAATTATGTTACCATAAACCAGTTTTTATCTAATGGGTATATGAATTAAATGCAAGACATTAATCTTTGTTCATCATTTTCAGAAAGAAATAACGTGTAAAGGAAATAAATTAAACAGAAATGGGAATTTCACCTACGGAATAAACGACAGAATATGCAAAAACCTTATGAGGAAGAGTAAATGGATCAGAATTAACAAGCATTAACACGAATATACTATACACATCTTAGAATAGCAGTCTTAACTAATTTTTTCTTTCAGAATACGAGGCGATTGATGCAGGCTGTCAGACAGAACTACACATCTTAGTTTTAGTGATGAAATATGATAGAAATAAGGAATAGTTGTATAATGAGAAATGAAGTGATTTTTTGCAGATGATAATGAATGCTGATGAATAATGATGAAGAATATGCTACTATTGATAATGAAGTTTTTCTTTACAGGTGATGATAAGAATGGAGTTATGATAATATAGATAATGAAGTGATGGATAATGAAGTTTTTCTTTACAGATGAGGATATTGTTGAAGTTATGTATTTATGCTATGTAATTATTTAAGTATTTGTTGCAGTTCGTTTTGACAGTAGGTATTATATTGCATAGTATGATGACTGAAGGTTTTGGAAGGGACAGCTATGGAACACAATTTTATACACATTTCATTACCTGTTAATTCGAAGTTCACTACTTTTCAGCATAAAATGCGTTTCTTCTTTCAGTTTAATAATCAACTTTTGTATATTTTGCAGTAGAAATTATTTATGAAATTAATGTGCTATAAGCAGTTGTTCATTAAGTCTATGTCATTTATGAAGGTTATTACATATACTCTACTTGTTTCATAATCTTGCTACAGCTGACTCATGACGAATGACGTTAAACATTTTCATTTACAGCAACAACCCAAAAGCAATTTTTTTTCTTTCCCCTGTAATTACCCAACGCAATGCATAGCTAACACAAAAAAAAGGAAAAAAAGGAAAGTATTACCAGTCCCAAATAATGCTACCAATTTAAAAGAGTTATGAGTAATACTGAATGATGTTTTCCAACCACAGACTTTGAGTGATAGTTACAGTATAATAATAATTCTTTGTAACTGGGAAATGAATGCTACTGATTACTGTATTGAGATGACCAATGATTAATTATGAACATTATTCTGTAATACTATGTTATTGACTACCTCCTGTTTTATGCTTTGTAACTGGGAAATGAATGCTAGTGATTACTGTATTGAGATGACTAATGATTAATTATGAACATTACTCTGTAATACTATGTTATTGACTACCTCCCGTTTTAAGTAATGACTTCTGATGATTTGTAATTAGGAAATGAGTGCCAATGTTCTCTGTAAAACACCACATGAATGTAATTATGTAATGACTTCTGATGATTTATAATTAGGCAATGAGTGCCAATGTTCTCTGTAATACGCCACATGAATATTATTATGTAATATAATTAGGCAATGAGTGCCAATGTTCTCTGTAAAACGCCAATCTATGAACATTATTCTGTAATACTACATACATGGTACAGAAATGTTCAATAACTGGGCAATGAATGTCGCAAACTACTAATGTAATTCTCAGTGAAGACTAGTATGTGACTTAATGTCCTTCACCTTCTGACCTAACTACCTTGAATTACTGCAATATCCGTTTGTCCTCTATATCCTCTTGATAATGGAGCACTATATTTGGTTTTTGCACTAATTCTACATTGGTGTACCTTACAAGGACGTGGTGTTGACACGACATGCTGTCCACCACCTTGAGCGATGGAGATGTTATTATGGTCCCACTGTTTGGTGTACCTAATGTACTGCCAAAATGATAACATGGAATATTACTACGACATTTCAGTGTCTTGGGTACGCTGATAAATACTTCTGGGAAAAGATCTTCAGATTGTTTCACTTGGTGTTGTGCTACAGTAGAAAGATATGGACTTTCAGTGCAGCTGCGTGCAACCTAAAGTGCTACAACCATGATGCAATCCTTCCCTTTCCTATCCTAATTCTTGTAACATAGTGAAAATCAGTTTTGCTAATATGATTTGTATTCATGACCAATAAATTTTTTTTTTTTTTTTGCTGATATGTTCTGAACTACAGTACATGTGCACTAATGTCATTTGTCAATGAGATTTGTACTCATTATGTCTATTTGTTGTGAAAACTTTGAAGAATTTTTCAGTGTGTGCGCACTTCTGCCATTTGTTAATATGTTTTGTACTGAACTTCAGTGCCTGTGCACTTTTATCATTTCTCAATATGATTTGTACTTGTTGCCTATACATTTGTGATTTCCTGATATGTTCACTACTTCAGTGCGTGTGCACCTTTGTCATTTTTCTAACATGATTTCTACTCATTGTATGTACATTATTTTTTGATTTGCTGATATGTTCTGAACTACAGTGCATGTGCACTTATGTCATTTGTTAATATGTTTTGTACTCACATTTTGTTATTATATAGATAGATAGAGATTAGTGTTTAACGTCATGTCGACAACGAGGTCATTAGAGACGGAGCGCAAGCTCGGGTGAGGGAAGGATGGGGAAGGAAATCGGCCGTGCCCTTTCAAAGGAACCATCCCGGCATTTGCCTGAAGCGATTTAGGGAAATCACGGAGAACCTAAATCAGGATGGCCGGAGACAGGATTGAACCGTCGTCCTCCCGAATGCGACTCCAGTGTGCTAACCACTGCGCCACCTCGCTGGGTCATTTTGTTATTGCCTAATATGTTGTGTACTCGGTGCATGTGCACCATATTTACTTCATGTTCTACATCTGTATATTCTCTGTTTGTAAAGTTAATTAGTTAAGAAAAAATTTGTTGCTCATGGCAAGTCCAAATGACTCACCATCGCTACCAAATTTTTGCCCCCCCCCCTCCCCCCCAGTGGAGGGTTATGAAACACGTATGTATTCATTAACAGCGATGGCGAGGCATGACAGAATCTCTGACCAGAGAGTTATTTATCGTTGCTAGTCTGCGCTTGACCGCGCGAGAGTTCAGTAGTGTGAGGCGAGTGGGCAGAGAGAGTAGTTCAGTTGCGAGTAGTCAGTTGCGAGTTGCACTCAGTCGGCAGTAGTTGTAGCGAGTGGACGGTTGTACTGAGCGGGCGTCGGCATGCGTCGGCGGCGTGCTCTCCTTGCATCTCTGGTCACGATTCAGGACGAGGTATATTGTTATATAAGGTAATGAAGCAGCATTGCGCACATCCATAATGTATGTTAATTGTAATTAATTTGTTCAAGAATTGCCCCAATAATATTTTTTTTATAAACTAACTGTTTTTAAGAAAAAGATTCATTTCAAGTTAGATAATATTTCCCATGCATTCCCTCCAAGAATCAAAATTAAATATGGGCCAGCATTGCACGGAGCTGTGCCATAAAATAAGAGCAGATATAGATGCAGTTTACTGAGGTAAGAATTTTGGTTTTTGTGTTCAGGTTTCATTATTTCGCAGGGCCGAAGGTCAGCGCCGCTGCCCTTATAAAATTTATCAGGTTTAATTATTGCTGTTGAGATGTTACATTCAGTTCATAGATCATTATTTAATTAATATTATTGTGGGTTTAGCGGTCAATTATTATTCTTTAACTTTTGTGTGGAGTTTACATCTGCGCCATTATTATTCATTAATTCTGTTGGGAGGTTACGCTTGGCTCCATTTTCATATTTAACGATATTTTGTGGGGAGTTTAGATTTTTGGTTCATTATCATTGTCTTTCAAATATTGCGGGGAGGTTACAGTGTAGGCGTAATTTTTTTTTATATCCTATAATTTTAGGCCTCCTTGGTACAGTATCTGGCTTCTTATCACTAGCAACACCAGTAGGGGGTACTTTATGATCACTTCTATATGTACTGCACCTAGTCGTGTACTTAACGTTGGAAAATTTTGAAAAAGTCATTCCTTGCTTTAAATTATTTTTTCTAGCAGATACTATAATTAGCCTTTACGACAAACCTTATATTAAATATTTTCAGGTTCCTACTTAGACATCAGTATCTCTCTAAAAATTATGTTAATAATGATCACAAACGAATTTACGAAATTTGTGTCTTATTAAATTTTTTTTATGTGTATAAAGTGCCCTCCCTCCTGCGTTGGTTGTGTACGTTCCTAAAACATGTGCAATTACTTCATACCAGCGCAGAAACGAGACTACAGTCCTTAATACTATTCCACTTTTAAAGGCGTATTTTTGTCTTTTAACCTCTATTCTCTTCCATACACTACACTTCTTCATGCTTCTCGGTGCACAGCATTGCTTCACTATTCTTCAGTTAGAGCTCTTCCCTCCACGGAAAAATAAATAAATATGTTTAATGAAATAATGACAGCCAGACGGGGTGGCCGAGCGGTTCTAGGCGCTACAGTCTGGAACCGCGCGACCGCTACGGTCGCAGGTTCGAATCCTGCCTCGGGCATGGATGTGTGTGATGTCCTTAGGTTAGTTAGGCTTAAGTGGTTCTAAGTTCTAGGGGACTTATGACCTCAGAAGTTAAATCCCATAGTGCTCAGAGCCATTTTTTTTTAAAAAAAAAGACAGACTCCATTCCTCCCCTTCTTGGTCTGTTCCTACTTCTTCTATCCTAACTAGTTATCATGCAACCAGGCAAATCACACAGCCACATATATAAAATTTATCTCCTCGCGCTATTTCATCAACTACATTTGAACGTCCTTTCCAGTGTACATCCCACCATTGGTTCGTCGTTGTAGAGTATGCTTCGTTTAAGCTACGTAGTTGTAGAATGTGCTTCGTTTAAGATACAGTGTATGCTACAGCAATGGTGGACAGATTTAAATTAGAAGATAAAAGTAGAGATTGCACTTAGGTGCGAGACCGAATACTACAGGGTGTTACAAAAAGGTACTACCAAACTTTCAGGAAACATTCCTCACACACAAAGAAAGGAAATATGTTATGTGGACATGTGTCCGGAAACGCTTACTTTCCATGTTAGAGCTCATTTTATTACTTCTCTTCAAATCACATTAATCATGGAATGGAAACACACAGCAACAGAACGTACCAGCGTGACGTCAAACACTTTGTTACAGGAAATGTTCAAAATGTCCTCCGTTAGCGAGGATACATGAATCCCCCCTCCGTCACATGGAATCTCTGATGCGCTGATGCAGCCCTGGAGAATGGCGTATTGTATCACAGCCGTCCGCAATACGAGCACGAAGAGTCTCTACATTTGGTACCTGGGTTGCGTAGACAAGATCTTTCAAATGCCCCAATAAATGAAAGTCAATAGGGTTGAGGTCAGGAGAGAGTGGAGGCCATGGAATTGGTCCGCCTCTACCAACCCCCATCTGTTGTTGAGAAGCGTACGAACACTTCTACTGAAATGTGCAGGAGCTCCATCGTGCATGAGCCACATGTTGTGTCGTACTTGTAAAGGCACATGTTCTAGCAGCACAGTAGAGTATCCCGTATGAAATCATGAAAACGTGCTCCATTGAGCGTAGGTGGAAGTACATACTGACGAAACTAAAATGAGCTCTAACATTAAAATTAAGCGTTTCCGGACACATGTCCACATGAGATCTTTTCTTTATTTGTGTGTAAGGAATGTTTCCTGAAAGTTTGGCCGTACATTTTTGTAACACCCTGTATAACGGGAAGCTCTCTCCACTGCACGAACCGCGCAGCGCAGCTATACAGTACAACGAGGTGACAGAAGTCATATGCACAAACACAGATGGCCGTGGTATCGCGTACACGAACTATAAAAGGGCAGCGAACTGGCTGAGCTGTTATTTGTGCTCAGGCGATTCACGTGAAAAAGTTTCCGACGTGATTATGGCCCACCACGGACAGCGCGGTGGCTGACGTCCTTCACTTGACGACCGAGAGCAGCGGCGTTTACGTAGGGTTGTCATTGCTAACAGACAAGCAACTCTGCGTGAAATGACCGCAGAAATCAATGTGGGACGCGCGACGAACGTATGCGTTAGGGCAATGCGGCGAAGCCCGGCGTTAATGGGCTATGGCAGCAGACAACCGACGGGAGTGCCTTTGCTAAAAGCACGACGTCACCTGCAGCGTCTTTGTTCGGCTCGTGACCATATCGCCGCGCGGGATTAGCCGAGCGGTCTGAGGCGGTGCAGTCATAGACTGTGCCGCTGGTCCCGGCGGAGGTTCGAGTCCTCCCTCGGGCATGGGTGTGTGTGCGTTTGTCCTTAGGATAATTTAGGTTAAGTAGTGTGTAAGCTTAGGGACAGATGACCTTAGCAGTTAAGTCCCATAAGATTTCACACACATTTGAAAATTATTTTTGTGACCGTATCGATTGGAGCTTAGAGAACTGGAAAACCGTCGCCTGGTCAGATGAGTCCCTATTTCAGTTGGTAAGAGCTGATGGTAAGGTTCGAGTGTGGCGCAGTCCCCACGAAGCCATGGGCCCAAGTTGTCAACAAGGCACTGTGCAATCTGCTGTTGGTTCCGTAATGGAATGGGCTGTATTTACATGGAATTGACTGGGTCTACTGGTCCAACTAAACCGATCACTTACTGGAAATGGTTATGTTCGGGTACTCGGAGACCATTGCAGTTATTCATGGACTTCATGTTCCCCAACAACGATGGAATTTTTATGGATGACAATGTTCCATTTCGCCTGGCCACAATTGTTCGCGATTGTTCTGAAGAACTTCCTTGACAGTTCGAGCGAATAGTTTAGCCACACAGATCGCCCCACACGAATCCCGTCGAACATTAATGGGACATATTCGAGTGGTCAGTGTACAAAATCCTGCACCGACAGCATTTTCGGAATTAGACTGTTGTACAGGAAGCATTGCTCAATAGTTCTGCAGAGAACTTCTAACGTCTTGTTGAGTACACGCCACGCCGGGCAAAAGGAGGTCCGAGACGATATCGGGAGGTATCTCATGACCTTTCTCACCTCAGCGTACAGAATAAAGATAGGTGTTGCGATTACAGTGTTACCAAATTGCCTATCTTGGAGTGAATTTCCACCGAAAAAGTGCACGACTCGAAATTTTAATGCTGATATTTTTGTACTATCAGTTTGCAAGAAATCGCGCTGCGGTCTTCGAGCGCAGGTTTTGGTTCATAATGTATGTTTCTAGATAGGTTAATACATTAGAATTTTTTCGTTATTCTCTTATTGCTATCTGCTGGTCAAGTTTCTAAGGGTATATTACTATTTGGTTTTACTTACGATTTTTGAGATCTTATATCACTTATGTGTCGCCATAGACAACGTTATCCCACTTCCACCAGGATGTCCAATTTTTGGTATTTGCGAACACATGTCACTTCAAGGCTCCGCTTTTCACAGTGCTTTTTGTTAAAAATGTATTAGTGTTCTGTTTGCCAAATTTCGCTGCATTTTTCGGTCGTCTTTTATATTCATTTTCTTTTTAATCATCAGTCTACCGACTGGTTTGATGCGGCCTGCCACTAATTTCTCTTCTGTGCCAACCTCTTCATCTCAGAGTTCCACTTGCAACCTACGTCCTCAATTACCTGTTGGATGTATTTCAGTCTCTGCCTTCCTCTAGTTTTTGGCCTCTACAGCTCCCTCTAGTACAATGGAAGTCAGTCCCTGATGTCTTAACAGATGTCCTATCATCCTGTCCCTTCTCCTTGTCAGTGCTTTCCACATATTCCTTTCCCCTACGATTCTGCGCAGGACCTCCTCATTCCTTACCTTATCAGTCCACGTAATTTTCAACATTCGTCTGTAGCAGCACATCTCAAATGCTTCGATTCTCTTCCGTTCCGGTTTCCCCACAGTCCATGTTTCACTTCGATACAATGCTGTGCTCTAAACGTATATTCTCAGAAGTTTCTTCCTCAAATTAAGGCCTACATTTGATGCTAGTAGACTTCTCTTGGCCAGGAATGCCATTTTTTCCAGTGCTAGTCTGCTTTTGACGTCCTCATTGCTCCGTCCGTCACGGGTTATTTTACTGCGTAGGTAGCAGAATTCCTTAACCTCAAGTACTTCGTGACCATCAATAATGATGTTAAGTTTTTCCCTGTTCTCATTTCTGCTACTTCTCTTTACTCTTGTCTTTCTTCGTACTCTCAATCCATATTCTGTACACATTAGACGGTTCATTCCATTCAGCAGAATTGAACCCCACTCCTGAACCTTTCTTTTATTTCCATAATTGCTTCTTCGATGTACAGATTGAGCAGTAGGGGCGAAAGACTACATCCCTGTCTTACACCCTTTTTAATCCGAGCATTTCGTTGTTGGTCGTCCACTCTTCTTATTCCATCTTGGTTCTTGAACTGTCTCTCCCTAAAGCTCACCCCTATTTTTCTCTGAATTTCGAACATCTTGTACCATTTTACACAGTCGAGCAATTTTTCCAGGCCGACAAATCCTATGAACGTGTCTTGATTTTTCTTTAGTCTTGCTTCCATTATCAACCGCAACGTTTGAATTGCCTCTCTGGTGCCTTTGCCTTTCCTGAAGCCAAACTGATCGTCATTTAACACATCCTCAGTTTTCTTTTCCATCTTTCTGTGTATTATTCTTGTCAGCAATTTGGATGCATGAGCTGTTAAGGTGATTGTGCGATTGTTCTCGCACTTGTCAGTTCTTGCACTCTTCGGAATTGTGTGGATGATATTTTTCGGAAAGACATTCTACACACCAACTGAATAGCCGTTTTGTTGCCACTTATCCTAATGATTTAAGAAATTCTGATGGAATGTTATCGATCGCTTCTGCCTTATTTGATCTTAAGTACTTCAAAGATCTTTTAAATTCTGATTCTAATACTGGATCCCCTATCTCTTCTAAATCGACTTCTGTTTCTTCTTTTATTACACCAGACAAATCTTCTCCCTCACAGAGGCCTTCAATGTACTCTTTCCACCTATCCGGTCTCTCTTCTGCATTTAACAATGGAATTCCGGCTGCACACTTAATATTACCACCCTTGCTTTTAATTTCACCGAAGATTGTTTTGTCTTTCCTATATTCTGAATCAGTCCTTCCGACTATAATTTCTTTTTCGATTTCTTCATATTTCTCATGCAGTCACGTCATTTTAGCTTCCCTGCACATCGTATTTATGTCATTCCTCAGCGACTTGTATTTTTGTATTCCTGAATTTCCCTGAACATTTTTGTACTTCCTTCTTTCATCGATCAGCTGAAGTATTTCTTCTGTATTTCTTTACAGTTATCTTCTTTTGTACCTATGTTTTTCTTTCCAGTTTCTGTGATTGCCCTTTTCAGAGATGTCCATTCTTCTTTAACTGTACTGCCTACTGAACTATTCTTTAGGGCTGTATCTACAGCCTTAGAGAACTTCAAGCGTGTCTCGTCATTCCTTAGTACTTTCTTATCCCAATTTTTTGCGTGTGTTTCCTTCCTGACTGTTGTCTTAAACTTCAGCCTACTCTTCATCACTATTACATTGTGACTTGAGTCTATATCTGCTCCTGGGTACGAATTACATCCAGAATCTGTTTTCGGAATCCCTGTCTGACCATGACGTAATTTAACTGAAATGTTCCTGTATCACTAGGCCTTTTCGAAGTATACGTCCTCCTCTTGTGATTCGTGAGCAGAATATTAGCTGTTACTAGTTGAAATTTATTACAGAACTCTCATTGCTTGTCAGAAGCCCGTATTCTCCTGTAACCTTTTCCTCCACTCCTTTCCCTACAACTGCATTCCAGCCCCCATGACTATTACGTTTCCATCTCCCTTTGGATACTATATCACTCTTTCAATATACTCGTATACTTTCTCTATCTCCTCATTTTCAGCTTACGACGTCGGCATGTATACCTGTAGTATCGTTGTCGGTGTTGGTTTCCTGTCGATTCTGATAACATTAACTCTGTCACTGAACTGTTCACAGTAACACATTTTCTGCCCCACCTTCCCATTCATAACGAATCCTACTCCTGTTATACCATTTTCTGCTGCTGTTGATATCACTGTATACTCATCTGACCAGGAATCCTTGTCTTCTTTACATTTCATTTTACTAACCCCTACTATATCTAGATTGACCCTTTGCATTTCCCTTTCCAAATTTTCTAGCTTCCCTACCACATTCACGCTTTTTCTCATGGCCACCTCCATCTTGGCAGTCCCCTCCAGGGACTATTCCGTAATCTTTAGCCAATGGAGACATCATGATGACACTTTTTCAGTTAGAGGCCCCATGTCCTGTGGATACACGTTATGTGTCTTTAATACAGTGGTGTTCATTACCTTCTGCATCTTCATGCCGTTAATCGTTGCTGATTCTTCCACCTTGCGGGCAGTTTCCCACTCCAAGGGCAAGAGAGCGCCCTGAACCTCTGTCCGCTCCTCTGCCATTTTTGACAAGGTCGTTGGCAATATAAGGGTGACTTCTTATGCTGGAAGTCTTTAGCCGCAAATGCTTATTATTAATCAAAATTTAAGCACCGGCGGGATTCGAACCCGGGACCGACGACGTTTTGCTTCTGAATCAAAGACAATACCCCCCTCCCCTTTTTTTTGTTCGGTACCGTTCGTTGCATTTGGTCTGGGCTGACGCCACAAGACACCCGTTCAAGTTGGTCGTTGATCCCTTTACCCAGTTTTTTATTACAGAGGGCTAGTGCCTGTATGACCGAACACGCTGAGCTACCGTGCCGGCGCTCTAGACTGACTTTCTATACAGTTGAAAGCCAGTGACTAATTATCAGAGAACCATCTGTGTTTACCCTTTAATGGGGAATTGTAACAGCCAGAAGGCTCTGTGTGAAGCAAACGTCTGAAACAAGCAGCTGGCCATGCCACAGAGACGCATTCGTGCTTCTAACAGCCAAGTGAGAGAGCTGGAAAAGGGTCAAATTGTGGATCTGTGAGTGGCGGGATGGTCCTTTCGGAGAACCAGCTTACCGGCTGGACTTGTTGCGTCATTTGTCAACGAATCATGTAAACATTCTCACACACGTAGACGAGGTTCTGGATATCCACGCAGCACAGACGCCTGCCAGGATCGTCGTATTGTGTGGGCAGCAGTGGCAGATCTTACCGCTACAACAGCACTGATGAGAGTGCTTGTAATCACAGTGATGTCAACGCGAATTGTTGCGAACCGGTTTTTAACAGTGCGACTATAGGCACGCATACCTCTAGCCCGTGCTCCACTCACGTTACAGCATCGAAGTGCGCTGCGTGACTGGTGCCGTTAGAGGATCACTTGGAAGATGGAATGGAGCGCTGTGGTCTTCAGCGATGAAAGCAGATTCTGCCTGCACGCAAGTGATGGTCGTTTGCGCGTACGATGTAGACCTGGTGGGAGTTGTTTCGCATAGTGAGTTCGTCCAAGTCACACTGACCCCAAACCAGGCCTTATGGTCTGGTGTGCGATAAGCTACAACTCTCGTTCACCTTTGGTGATTCTGGAGGGGACGCTAAGAAGCACTTGGTATGTGCCGAATGTTATTAGACTCGTTCTTTTGCCGTTCTTGCAAACGGTAAGTGGTGTGTTGTTCCAACAGGATAATGCTCGCTCACACATCGTCTGTGAAACTCAACGTGGTCTGTCAGATGTGCAGCAACTTCCCTGGCCAGCACGATACCCGGTCTTATCTCCACTCGAGCACGTGTTGCAGTGACTCGTGCAACTCGTCTACCAACAACTTACAGAACAGGCCGAGCAGGCGTGGAATAATGTATCCCAGGACAGTATTCTATATCTGGATGATGGACTGGATGCCAGAATCAGCGCCTGCACTGCCGCCTGTGAAGGTTATACTATGCACTGATTTCGGTGTTTCAGCATGGTTCGATACCTGGTATCTCAGAACAACTTGTGATATTGCTCTGTAAATGTAACCATTTCATGTAATCCATATACACTCTTGCAACAATAAATCTTGAGTGAATTTGAAGCGTGAACGGAATCGTTCGTGGTTGAATACTTCTCATCAGTGGATCGTGCCACAGGTGAAACAAACTCTGAAGAAGAAAAAGAAGAAGAGTAACGTTCTTTGTATGAGACTGTAACGACGATTTTTTTTTCGGACAATGATATACACACATCAAAAAATGTTTTGCATCGCCCCGATTCCCAGAACTCCTGAAGATAGACGTTGAATGTGGATATTGTATCACAGACATAGTTCCCTTTGACTGTTCAGAGATGTCACTAAACCCGCCCAAAGACGTACACAACCATGCATGAGCAGCGCCTATTAGACGGAGGGGGTCCGACAGCCGATCTGTTTGTTATTCCACCAGGAAGGAAGTACACGACTCGTGTTGTCTGTAGTTAACCATGCCTAGACGGTCGATACCGCGGTTCAATAGCGTCCGTATTGTTACTTTGTGCCAGGATGGGCTCTCAACAAGGGAAGTGTCCAGGCGTCCCGTAGTGAACCAAAGCGGACATGGAGGAGATATGTGTATTTATGCAATTCGTTTTAGAAATAGTGATTATTTCTTTGTGTTGTTGATAGTTACATCATTGTTCTAAGCGTTGACCTTGGGAAACGTTCTGTAGTAATGCATCATTCTCCCAACCTGTACGCAACTGCTGATGCCGCTGGTGTAAGGTGGCGGCTATACACAGTCCGCCAAGACGCTCATGCAAGTGTTGAGGGTCGCACTGAAGGAAGCTTACTTTGCGGGACTTTCTTACAAGCCGTGTGTTGAGTTGTTCCACGAGAGCTCCCCTTATGTCTCTATTCCAGGGAAAACAACAGTTTATGACATTTTGAAAAGGTTTTCGTGAAACAGGATCTATGAATGAAAGATTTCAAAGCCGTTAGTGATGTGTTAACGCCGGAACCTACGGAGCGTGTTCAACAGTCTCTGCTGTAATCTCTCAGTAAAGTAGTTCATCGGTTGTCTCAAGAGATTGCAACATCTTATTGAACCATCATCTTATTGAACCATACAGAGTTCGAGTTGTTTGAAGGCTGCGTCCTTTGGATTCACAAAAGCGTGTCTCTCGCCTGTTGTCAGTGATTTAAGAAATTCACAGTTAGCGATGTGAATAACAAGCTGAACAATACGTTTTCAGTGACGAAATATGGTTCTATTTAAATAGATATGTTAACAGCCAAAACACTCTCATTTGGACTGTCAATAATCCTCACACATTGTGTGAGACACAACTTCACCCACAAAAAATCGGAGCGTGGTTTGTCGTATCCTAGACAGCGAATTGTTGGACCAATGTTTTTAACACAATTGTTACTTCAGTTGTTTATACAGACATCCTAAATCAATATATATCCATACTGGAAGTCAATGAACGTTATTGCTAGTTTCATTACGACGGTGAATCACATTACACATCCAATGTAACGATGATAATGCTTAATGAGTTCTTCGATGATCGATTAATCTCTAAAAATCTATGGCCCCCACGCTCAGCCGACGTGACTCCCCCAGATTTCTTTCTATGGTGTCGTCTTGAGAAGAAGGTGTACTTCAGTAATCCGAGAACGCTGCAAGATTTAAGTGCTAACTTTACCGCTGCTTTAAGGGAAGTCACAGTCGATGTACTGAGACGGGTATCTGCAAACATGTGCCGCCGAGGCGATGTGTGATGACTACAAACTGGAGGACAATTTCAGCATCTACACTGCGCAACAAAATTAAAGGACCACATTTTAGAAACCCCTTAGTTCTCACGCTTTGCGGCACTTACGTTTAAAATTTGGGCTAAAGGTGCGTAAAACCTTCCTCCGTTATGATGCAAAAGTGCGTCACTCTGCCACGTCACCTTCGGTCTCTACGGCGCTTCAAACGGCAGGGCTCCGACCGGTAACCCGTTCGGCACTCGCCTGAACCCAATGGCCAACCACCAGGCGCGAGAGCAGCAGTCTGGCGGCGAAAGAGCAGCAGCGAAGCCTTCATACAGGCGCCTGGGACTCCCGTTATGGGTTCTGTCTGTACAGGCAAATTTTTAAAATTCTCGGTGGATAGGTACCACCAAAGGGTTTGCGGAACTGGCGGCAGGGTGCGACGAAGGGGAGAGGGGCTGGGCGACCCTTAGAGAGACCCTTTGCTGCTTTACTTAAGCTTGTGTCAATATCGCATCTCCCTATGATCACCTCACAGGAGGCAACAAAACAGCATAAACATCTTTTCTTACTTCAGGTCAGATTCAAATTTCGTCGAATGGTTTTGAACGGCCCCTACTGGCACACGAGAGCAAATCCTGCAGTCGCACGGCGCTCGAAACTGGTGAGATCACTTTCGGCGTGGATGCAGCACCACGATATCCTTAGAGAAGGGTTAAAACGCCAAAGGGTCTGGGCAGTGTCAAAGGTTGTGAAGAACGTCTTCTTGTTGCACATCGCAATACAAACTGCCGTTTTCGAGCGCGAAATCTACATCTACATATATATTTATACTCCGCAAGCCACCCAACGGTGTGTGGCGGAGTGCACTTTACTTGCCACTGTCATTACCTCCCTTTCCTGTTCCAGTCGCGTATGGTTCGCGGGAAGAACGACTGCCGGAAAGTCTCCGTGCGCGCTCGAATCTCTCTAATTTTACATTCGTGATCCCCTCGGGAGGTATAAGTAGAGGGAAGCAATATATTCGATACTTCATCCAGAAACGCACCCTGTCGAAACCTGGACAGCAAGCTACACCGCAATGCAGAGCGCCTCTCTTGCAGAGTCTGCCACTTGAGTTTGCTAAATATCTCCGTAACGCTATCACGCTTACCAAATAACCCTGTGACGAAACGCGCCGCTCTTCTTTGGATCTTCTCTATCTCCTCCGTCGACCCGATCTGGTACGGGTCCACACTGATGAGCAATACTCAAGTATAGGTCGAACGAGTGTTTTGTAAGCCGCCTCCTTTGCTGATGGACTACATATTCTAAGGACTCTCCCAATGAATCTCAACCTGGTACTCGCCTTACTAACAATTAATTTTATATGATCATTCCACTTCAAACCGTTCCGCACACTTACTCCCAGATATTTTACAGAAGTAACTGCTACCAGTGTTTTTTCCGCTATCATATATTCATACAATAAAAGATCCTTCTTTCTATGTATTCGCTATACATTACATTTGTCTATGTTAAGGGTAAGTTGCCACTCCCAGTACCAAGTGCCTATCCGCTGCAGATCTTCCTGCATTTCGCTGCAATTTTCTAATGCTGCAACTTTTCTGTATACTACAGCATCATCCGCGAAAAGCCGCATGGAACTTCCGACACTACCTACTAGGTCATTTATATATATATTGTGCAAAGCAATGGTCCCATAACACTCCCCTGTGGCACGCCAGAGGTTACTTTAACGTCTGTAGACGTCGCTCCATTGAGAACAACATGCTGTGTTCTGTTTGCTAAAAACTCTTCAATCCAGCCACACGGCTGGTCTGGTATTCCGTGGGCTCTTACTTTGTTTATCAGGCGACAGTGCGGAACTGTATCGAACGCCTTCCGGAAGTCAAGGAAAATAGCATCTACCTGGGAGCCTGTATCTAATATTTTCTGGGTCTCATGAACAAATAAAGCGAGTTGGGTCTCACACGATCGCTGTTTCCGGAATCCATGTTGATCCCTACACAGTAGATTCTGGGTTTCCAGGAACGACATGATACGCGAGCAAAAAACATGTTCTAAAATTCTACGACAGATCGACGTCAGAGATATAGGTCTATATTTTGCGCATCTGCTCGACGACCCTTCTTGAAAACTGTGACTACCTGTGCTCTTTTCCAATCATTTGGAACCTTCCGTTCCTCTAGAGACTTGCGGTACACGGCTGTTAGAAGGGGGGCAAGTTCTTTCGCGTCATCTGTGTGGAATCGAATTGGTATCCCGTCAGGTCCAGTGGACTTTCCTCTGTTGAGTGATTCCAATTGCTTTTCTATTGTGTGGGTATCAACGCTCCAAGGAAAGGGGTGGCTCTATTGATCTCTTTTATGCTACCCCCTGCGGCCTTTCCGTGCCGATTCTGAGTGGCACTGTGTCTGGAATGTTTTCCTGGAAGACTGATAAGAAAACCGATTTCAAGGCAGGGTGTCGCTGTTCTGACCTCCATCGCGGAGGCGTCAAAAGAAGCGGCGAAATGTGGATAAGAGGGTGTCTGAACTATCGTGTGACACGCCCATTGAGCCGTTGTGCAAAATTGTGGCGCAATTTGGTGCTGACGTGACAACTTTAACCAGTGTTACACGTCACACGAACTTCTGAGCTCTGCCCTTCTTTCGCAAGTGTCGACTCCTTGCTGTTTACAGCGTTATCGATCCCGAAGGTAATGTAGCAGGGTGCTACGCTTTTGTACCAGCACAGATGAAGGTTGAATGCATCTTTGAGCCAAATACCAAACTTAAGCGTCGTAGCGGATGGCAAGTATGGGGTTTCAGAAAAGCGATCCATAAATTCTGTTCCACAGTTATTGTAAAGGTATTTAAATGCTTTAAATCATACTGATAAAGATATGATAAATAAATATATCAGTTCCGACTTATCTGAATCACCCTATATAATGATTCTGCACGTGTCATTCCCCTTTTACTGTGGATGATCACTTCTGTAACAAAGGCAACGAGATTCAATTCCAAGGTGACACATACGTCAAAACATATCTGAAAACCGAGGACAGAAACGCAAAGACTTGAACCACAGAATGGGCAAAATAAAAGTGACCCGGATGAGTGGATACTCTATCCCACCCCATCTTCTTCCCGGCTCCTCCTGGTGGCTCGTCCGCGGTGAACGGGCAGAACGGGCTGCAGTCCCCCAGCGTCATCGGCTCACCCAGTTGTGACAGCGGATGCACAGGGCCTAGGCCCCGCACGATCTCGACGACGGCTCACTGATGTGGTCAGCATTGGCGGCGAGCGAGTCTGCCGCGATGTCTGCTAATGCTGGGTTGATGATTGACAGCGGCAGCAGAGAGGACCAGAGCTGGTACTGTCCCCTCACGTCTGTTGCTGGATGGGCCGCCCTTACTGCAACATCTCCTTAATAAAGATTAACATGTCGATCACTGAGCTGAGCGCTACGCAGCGTCCCAGTACACATCTAACTGCAAGTCTAACTGCGAGTGTCCTATTGCTATCAAAGCTGGCATATTTAAAGGAAGCACGAGCGACGTCCTGACGACATGCTCGTTTGTAATGAACGCATTCGTTCCACTTATATTGCTGACTTATTTGTTGTACTCGCCCCTTAGGTGTTCTTGTGACAGAGTTACGTGTTGTTACTATAGACTTATGTGAAGTTGTGAAATGCAGTACAGCTGACACTATACCTCTATCTTACACTCTACGAAAGTCTCCATCTAACACAAACTCGCGTGCTAAGCAATTCTCTCTCGCCTGTTGCGTGTAACCAGGCCATTGCCCATGCGTGACGACACATTCTGAAACATGTGCAATCCTCTTACCTCTAGCCTAATCTACTGCCTCTGGCTCTCGGCATAGGCAACGAAACTTTGACAATATTCCTTGTTTCCAGCCGGCCGCGGTGGCCGTGAGGTTCTAGGCGCTTCAGTCCCGAACCGCGTGACTGCTACGGTCGCAGGTTCGAATCCTGCCTCGGGCATGGATGTGTGTGATGTGCTTAGGTTGGTTAGGTTTAAGTAGTTCTAAGTTCTAGGGGACTGATGACCTAAGATGTTAAGTCCCATAGTGCTCAGAGCCATTTGAACCATGTTTCCAACTCTTTACTATTCCGCGACACTACAATACATTTGGACATGAATGCTTGCGTATAACCACACCCCGTTATACGTATACCATGCTGAGAAGTTTAATGCTGTCGGAGCGCCAGAAAAGCGTGCCGTGCAATGCTTAATCCGAAAATGGCATCAGAGAGGATCTGTTTTGACGAAGTAAAAAACAATTCAGAAACGTGTCCGCAGACCAGAAAATGCTGCAGAGTCCTATCAAATCAACCCGATGTCTGTCGCCAGAGACTGCATATCACTTCGAGCATGCGGACGAATATTCTACCTGGACCCGCAATGTATCCCTACCGAGTCTCTGTTGTTCGTGCAATAAAGCCAGCAGATGCTCTTCAGCATCTCAGTTTTTGTGAGTGGTTGTTCTTTGAGACAACAATGAATGACTTGGACATGGATCCGTTCTTTGTGTCTGATGAAGCATGGCTTCAACTGAGTTGTTTTGCCGGTTCCTAAACTCAGAGGTTCTGTGCAGCGGAGAATCCACGTAACTTCACGAAACACTGTTGCATGATCGGAAGTTTGGGGTTTGTCATATGGTGTCTGCACGCCGCATTGGTGGTCCCGTCTTCTTTCATCACACGCTAACTTCGGCGCGTTGCATCGCCAACATTTTGAAACCATTTTTGGCAGCATTAACCGAGGAGGAAAAGACCTACAGTTACTTCCAACACTGTGGGGCAACTGCCCATACAGCCGGACATAGATGGCCAACAGTGTCACCTGGTGTGCCAGCATCCGATTACTTTGTGTGGGGAGCCCTCAAGTATATGGTATAAAGCAACAACCCTCGTAATCTTGATAAACTGCAGCAGAACATTTTTGATGAGACTGCAGCAATTCAACAGTCCAGCTTCGATCCGCCTTCAGTAATTTGTTGACCACGGCCAAAAAGTGCCAAGAGATGACTGGTGGTCACTTCCAACGCCTTCCACATTTAGATTAGTTGTTTATTTCCTTTCCTCTGAGGTATTTCTTTATACCTGGAGCTTTTATCCACCTCACAGAGCCAGGGACTGTCATGATGGAGCAGCATAATAATGATACATAAGTAGGCCAGGTAAAGACTATCTTACTCTATGAATTGTTTTACATTTTGTAGTTTCTTTGAAATGGCTTTTAGGAAGCGTTATGAAAGTGAAGGCTCACATGATCCATGACATTTTATGGGTTTAGTAAAATGTGCCGCAAAGTCGACTAGGTAATGAAGTTCCACCAAGAAAATGCCGATTCAAGCTACGAAACCTCTGATATTTTGCCATAAACTAAGCACACGAAACTGTGAAATTTTGGTCACTCTTCGATGTAATCAACCTCTTGGCTTACGCATTTTTCACAAAGTAGGTACCACTGAAACCGACATCGCAAGCTGAAGATGAAGAGATAAGGAAGTATATGACGATACTGAAAGAGAGATACAGTACATAAAGGGAGACGAAAATCTAATAGTCATTGGCGACTGGAATGCAGCTGTAGGGGAGGGAATAGAAGAAACGGTTACAGGAGAATATGGGCTTGGGACATGGAATGGGAGAGGAAAAAGACGAATTGAGTTCTGTAAAGGGTTTCAGCTAGTAATAGCGAATACTCTTTTCAAGAATCACAAGAGGAGGAGGTATACTTGTGAAAGGCTAGGTGATACGGGGAGATTGCAGTTAGGTTACATGGCCAGACAAAGATACCGAAATTAGATACTAGATTGTAAGGCGTACCCATGAGTAGATGTATACTCAGCTCCCAATACAGCAGTGATGGAGAGTTGGCTGAAGTTTAAGACATTTCAGGAGATTCAATGTGCAAAGAAGTGGGATACAGAAGTACTAAGGAAAGACAAGATACGGTTGAAGTTCCCTAAGGCTATAGATCCAGCAGTAAAGAATACCTTAGTAGGCAATACAGTTGAAGAGGAACGGACCTCTCTAAAAATGGCCATCACTGAAGTTGGAAAAAGAAACATAGGTACAAAGATGCGAAAAAGCAGTGGGTAACAGAAGAAATACTTCATTTGATCGATGAAAGGAGGAAGTACAAAAATTTTCTGGGAAACAAAACAGGAATATAGAAATACAAGTCGCTGAAGAATGAAATAAATAGGAAGCGCAGGGAAGCTAAGACGAAATTTCTGCATGATGAATGTGAAGAAATCGAAAAAGAAATGATTGCCGGAAAAACAGGCTCAGCATACAGGAAAGTCAAAACAATCTTCGGTGACATTAAAAGCAAGGGTGGTAACATTAAGAGTGCAACCGGAATTCCACTGATAAATGCAAAGGAGATAGCGGATAGGTGGAAAGAGTACGTTGAAGGCCACTATGAGGGGGAAAATTTCAACGATGTGATAGAAGAGGAAAGAGGAGTCGATTTAGAAGAGATAGGGGATCCAGTATTAGAATCAGAATTTAAAAGATCTTTAGAGGACTTAAGGTCAAATAAGGCAGAAGCGAGACATAACATTCCACCAGAATTTCGAAAATCATTAGGGGAAGTGACAACAAAACGGCTATTCAGTTGATGTGTGGAATGTATGAATATGGCGACACTACACGACTTTCGGGAAAATATTATTCACACAATTCCAAAAGCTGCAAGAGCTGACAGGTGCGAGAATTATCGTACAGTCAGCTTAACAGCACATGCAACGAAGTTGCTGACAAGAATAGTATACAGAAGAATGGAGAAGGAAATTGAGGATGTGTTCGATGTCGATCAGTTTGGCTTTAGAAAAGGTAAAGGCACGAGAGAGGCAATTCTGACGTTGCGGTTGATAATGGAAGCAAGACTTAAGAAAAATCAAGTCACGTTCATAGGATTTATTTACCTGGCAAAAGTCTTCGACAATGTATAATGGTGCAAGATGTTCGAAATTCTGAGAAGAATAGGGGTAAGCTATAGGGAGAGACTATTAATATGCTATATGTAAAAGAACCAAGAGGGAATAATAAAAGTGGTCGACCAAGAACGAAATGCTAAGATTAAAAGGTGTGTAAGACACGGATGTAGTCTTTGGCCCCTGTTGAATCTGTACGTCGAAGAAGCGATGATGGAAATAAAAGGTTCAGGAATGAAATTAAAATTCAAGGTGAAACGACAACAACTATACAATTCTCTGATGACATTGCTACCCTGAGTGAAAGTGAAGAGTAATTAGATTGTCTGCTGAATGGAATGAACAATCTAATGAGTGCAGAATATGGACTGAGAGTAAATAGAAGAAAGACGAAAGTAACTCGAAGTAGCCGAAATGAGAACAGTGAGAAACTTGACATCAGGATGGATGGTCACGAAGTAGATGAAGTTAAGGAATTCTCCTACCTAAACAGCAAACGATTGGGCCCGTGGTCTAGGGGTATCGTCTTTGACTCATAATCAAAACATCTTCGGTCCCGGGTTCGAGCCCCGCGACTGCCTAAATTTTGATAAATAATCAGCATTGGCGGCCGAAGACTTCCGGCATAAGAAGTCAGCCTCATTCTGCCAACGGCCTTGTCAAAGAGGGCGGAGGAGCGGATAGAGGTTCAGGGCACTCTCTTGTCCTAGGATTGGGAAATTGCCCCTAAAGGTGGAAGAATCAGCAATGATCAACGACATGAGGATGCAGAAGGCAATGGAAACCACTGCATTAAAGACACGTAACGTGTATCCACAGGACATGTGGCCTGTAATTGAAGAAGTGTCATGATGATCTCTCCATTGGCAAAAGATTCCGGAATAGTCCCCCATTCGGATCTCCGGGAGGGGACTGCCAAGGGGGAGGTTACCATGGGAAAAAGATTGAATAATCAACGAAAGGATAACGTTCTACGAGTCGGGGCGTGGAATGTCAGAAGCTTGAACGTGGTAGGGAAACTAGAAAATCTGAAAAGGGAAATGCAAAGGCTCAATCTAGATATAGTAGGGGTCAGTGAAGTGAAGTGGAATGAAGACAAGGATTTCTGGTCAGATGAGTATCGGGTAATATCAACAGCAGCAGAAAATGGTATAACAGGTGTAGGATTCGGTATGCGTAAGAAGGTAGGCAGAGGGTGTGTTACTGTGAACAGTTCAGTGACCGGGTTGTTCTAATCAGAATCGACAGCAGACCAACACCGACAACGATAGTTCAGGTATACATGCCGACGTCGCAAGCTGAAGATGAACAGATAGAGAAAGTGTATGAGGATATTGAAAGGGTAATGCAGTATGTAAGGGGGGACGAAAATCTAATAGTCATGGGCGACTGGAATGCAGTTGTAGGGGAAGTAGTAGAAGAAAAGGTTACAGGAGAATATGGGCTTGGGACAAGGAATGAAAGAGGAGAAAGACTTATTGAGTTCTGTAACAAGTTTCAGCTAGTAATAGCGAATACCCTGTTCAAGAATCACAAGAGGATGAGGTATACCTGGAAAAGGCCGGGAGATACGGGAAGATTTCAATTAGATTACATCATGGTCAGACAGAGATTCCGAAATCAGATACTGGATTGTAAGGCGTACCCAGGAGCAGATATAGACTCAGATCACAATATAGTTGTGATGAAGAGTAGCATGAAGTTCAAGACATTAGTCAGGAAGAATCAATACACAAAGAAGTGGGATACGGAAGTACTAAGGAATGACGAGATACGTTTGAAGTTCTCTAACGCTATAGATACAGCAATAAGGAATAGCGCAGTAGGCAGTACAGTTGAAGAGGAATGGACATCTCTAAAAAGGTCCATCACAGAAGTTGCGAAGGAAACCATAGGTACAAAGAAGGTAGCTGCGAAGAAACCATGGGTAACAGAAGAAATACTTCAGTTGATTGATGAAAGGAGGAAGTACAAATATATTCCGGGAAAATCAGGAATACAGAAATACAAGTCGCTGAGGAATGAAAGAAATAGGAAGTGCAGGGAAGCTAAGACGAAATGGCTGGAGGAAAAATGTGAAGACATCGAAAAAGATATGACTGTAAGGACAGACTCAGCATACAGGACAGTCAAAACAACCTTTGGTAACATTAAAAGCAACGGTGGTAACATTAAGAGTGCAACGGGAATTCCACTGTTAAAGGCAGAGGAGAGAGCAGATAGGTGGAAAGAATACATTGAAAGCCTCTATGAGGGTGAAGATTTGTCTGATGTGATAGAAGAAGAAACAGGAGTCGATTTAGAAGAGATAGGGGATCCAGTATTAGAATCGGAATTTAAAAGAGCTTTGGAGGACTTACGGTCAAATAAGGCAGAAGGCATAGGTAACATTCCATCAGAATTTCTAAAATCATTGGGGGAAGTGGCAAGAAAACGACTATTCACCTTGGTGTGTAGAATATATGAGTCTGACGATATACCATCTGACTTTCGGAAAAGCATCATCCACACAATTCCGAAGACGGCAAGAGCTGACAAGTGCGAGAATTATCGCACAATCAGCTTAACATCTCATGCATCGAAGCTGCTTACAGGAATAATGTACAGAAGAATGGAAAAGAAAATTGGGAATGCGCTAGGTGACGATCAGTTTGGCTTTAGGAAAAGTAAAGGGACGAGAGAGGCAATTCTGACGTTACGGCTAATAATGGAAGCAAGGCTAAAGAATACTCAAGACACTTTCATAGGATTTGTCGAACTGGAAAAAGCGTTCGACAGTATAAAATGGTGCAAGCTGTTCGAGATTCTGAAAAAAGTAGGGGTAAGCTATAGGGAGAGACGGGTCATATACAATATGTACAACAACCAAGAGGGAATAATAAGAGTGGACGATCAGGAACGAAGTGCTCGTATTAAGAATGGTGTAAGACAAGGCTGTAGCCTTTCGCCCCTACTCTTCAATCTGTATATCGAGGAAGTAGTGACGGAAATAAAAGAAAGGTTCAGGAGTGGATTTAAAATACAAGGTGAAAGGATATCAATGATACGATTCGCTGATGACATTGCTATCCTGAGTGAAAGTGAAGAAGAATTAAATGATCTGCTGAACGGAATGAACAGTCTAATGAGTACACAGTTTGGTTTGAGAGTAAATCGGAGAAAGACGAAGGTAATGAGAAGTAGTAGAAATGAGAACAGCGAGAAACTTAACATTAGAACTGATGGTCACGAATGAAGTTAAGGAATTCTGCTACCTAGGCAGTAAAATAACCAATGACGGACGGAGCAAGGAGGACATCAAAAGCCGACTCGCTATGGCAAAAAAGGCATTTCTGACCAAGAGAAGTCTACTAATATCAAATACCGGCCTTAATTTGAGGAAGAAATTTCTGAGGATGTACGTCTGGAGTACAGCATTGTATGGTAGTGAAACATGGACTGTTGGAAAACCGGAACAGAAGAGAATCGAAGCATTTGAGATGTGGTGCTATAGACGAATGTTGAAAATTAGGTGGACTGATAAGGTAAGGAATGAGGAGGTTCTACGCAGAATCGGAGAGGAAAGGAATATGTGGAAAACACTGATAAGGAGAAGGGACAGGATGATAGGACATCTGCTAAGACATGAGGGAATAACTTCCAAGGTACTAGAGGGAGCTGTAGAGTGCAAAAACTGTAGAGGAAGACAGAGATTGGAATACGTCAAGCAAATAATTGAGGACGTAGGTTGCAAGTGCTACTCTGAGATGAAGAGGTTAGCACAGGAAAGGAATTCGTGGCGGGCCGCATCAAACCAGTCAGTAGACTGATGACCAAAAAAAAAGGCAGCAAAATAACCAATGACGGCCGGAGCAAGGAGGACATCAAAAGCAGACTAGCAGTGGCTCAAAATGCTCAAATGTGTGGGAATTCCTAAGGGACCAAACTGCTTATGTCATCGGTCCCTAGACTTACACACTACTTAAACTAACTTACGCTAAGAACAACACACACACGACCATGCCGGAGGGAGGACTCGAACCTCCGGCGTGAGGGGCCGCGCAGTCCGTGATATGACGCCTCAAACCGCACGGCCACTCCGCGTGGTTACTAGCAGTGGCATAAAGGGCATTCGTGGACAAGAGAAATCTACTCGTATCAATTATAGGCCTTAATCTGAGAAAGAAATTTCTGAGAATGTACGTCTGGAGTACAGCATTGTATGGTAGTGAAACATGGACTGTGGGAAAACCGGAACATAAGAGAATCGAAGCATTTGAGATGTGGTGCGACAGACGAATGTTGAAAATTAGGTGGACTGATAAAGTAAGGAATGAGGAGGGTCTGAGAACAATCGGAGAGGGAAATGATACGTGGAAAACACTGATAAGGAGAAGGGACACGGTGGTAGGACCTGTGAAGTCATGAGGAAATGACTTCCATGGTACTAGAGGGAACTGTAGAAGGAAAAAACTGTAGAGGAAAACTGAGGTTGGAATACATTCAGCAAATAATTGAGGACATAGGTAGCAAGTGCTACTCTGCGATGAAGGGATTGGCACAGGAGAAGAATTCATGAGGATCGCATTAGACCAGTCAGAAGTCTGATGACCCCCCCTCCCCCCCCCCCCCCCCAAAAAAAAAAGCGATACCACGCGGACGCTTCTTTTGCACCCTGGTTTTACCACTGGAAAAATTGCTGACGTAATGGCGGCATGCCTAGTGAATGTGTGACTAAGGAGAGTTTCTTTCATCGTTGAAAAAGCCAAAAGTCGCTAGGAGCCATGTCAGCTTAACAGGGAACATGAAAAATCAAAGACGTTGTCACGAAGAAACTACAGCGTCACTTTCGCCCGAAGGCCTGGTGCGTTGTTTTAGCGAATAAGTACACATGCTGCGTTTCCCGGCCGTTTTTGGCGCAATGCCTGAAGACGCTTGTTCTTCAAAACATCTTGGTAGGCTGCACCTGTGACCATAGTGACCTTTGGCACGCAATTAATAAGGACTGCGCCATCGCTGTCCCATAACATGGTCATCATTACTTTCTCAGCATTGGCGCTTAGCCGAAATTTTTTTGCTGGCGGTGTGTGCGTGTGCTTCCATTGAGCTGACTGGGACATCGTTTCACCACTGAAAAACAGCATACGTTTCTCATACATTCTCACAATCGACGGAAAGAAAATCATATTCGTGCCGTCTTTGCGCATCAGCGTTGCCTGGCAAAATGCCACGCACGCAGCCTTGTAGTTGTCCATCAGCATTCATGGCATTCATGGCACCTACCACACACCACGAATTTTCAGGTCTTTGTCTGCACAGATCCAAAGGAAATGCCACCTTTGGAGACGATGTAATCCACACTCATTCAGCCATCTTACAAAATAACTTTCTGCATCCCCTCGGTCGCGTTGTCAGACCTGCTGGTGCGAGGCCGAGTATATCTTGGTTTGTTGCGCTCTCTTTGAACGGTCATCACCACGTCCCTCTCAACTGGCTGCGAATTTCCACTGGTGCCACACCACGAAAATGGAGAAAACAAGTGATTGCATACCGTTCTTGTAATGAAAATGTCGGCTTTTCAAGTTATCAAAAACAATCCTCACTATTTCACTTACGCTAGAGGTCTGTGGGCCGTACAGTGCTGCCACTTCTGTAAATCATTCACAGCGAGTGCATCCGTATTTTACTCGTCTACGGTGGTGCCGGTGGACGGGGGAGGGGGGGGGGGGGGAGAGGGGGCTTTCGTTGAACCCATAGCTGTTTGTTTTCCTGTCATACAGCATTTTCTCTGAAGTTATTGTTTACTGAATATTGTATGAACCTTTAATGTCATTACACTTTACAGAAAACTTCTTCTTAGAAAGAAAAAAAATTAAATTTTTATCATGAGTTCAACAACTCCCCCTATAGGTTTCCATCCTACCGAAAAATTTTCTATGTCATATTTTTTATTTCCCACCTCTACAACGATGCAAGTCTAAGTTTCTTGCTGGTTGGCTTCTTGATGTTCTCAATAATCAGTTGATTTTCAGAGGAAGCTATTGTTGATGGAATGTTCTGCTATTTATCTTGTATAATTTCAAAGAGTCAGTTAAGTTCCCTGCTGTTCATATCGAGACTTAGAAACGTCTAAAAGAATATGCGAATCATCTTTAAAAAGAGTTCTGAATGAAATTTTAGGTAAAGTTTCTAACTCAGGGAGTGAAAGTGAAGACGAGGGAGGTGTTATGGAGTATGATCCAGATCAGGAAAATGATGTCAACGTTAGAGACGATGGAGACGATGAAGGTAACCTAGCTTCAGGTAGTAACAAATCTGTCAGTGTACACGATCTCAATTCAAACCTAATGGGTTGAGATAACTGTTACTTCTACTAATGAGAAAGCATTGTATGCTTTTACAGGAATACTGGTATTTATGGATGTAAATAAGGACAATTCTGTCAGTGTACACGATCTCATGCCAAACCTAATGAGTCGGCCTGTTTACAAGCGTACCACGGCTAGATATGGTTTCAACGAGCTTATTAGAATAATTGGGTCTGATGATAGCACTACCCGCCAGCGAAGAAAGGAGGCAGGCAAGTTCACAGCAGGTGAACTATAAGCTTCTACTTTTGTGTAAACTAGGTGTGCACCTTACCGTTGATGAGATGCTCAGCTTGTTTAGAGTACGCTGCCCCTTCAAAATATTTGTGGAAGAGAAACCGGGCAACTATGGCATCATTATATGCAAGAGGTCACACGAGATAGACATACGTCATGAGTATGGAACCCTATGCACGTAAAGTACAGAGTTTGTCCACGGAAGAATGTGGTTCAGCAGCTGTCATTAAACGTCTGACAGAGCCTGTGAAAACTGCTAGTTGAAATATTAATGCAGACCGACACTACACATCGGTAGATTTGACGGAAGAGCTATACATTGACTACAAAGTTACTACAGTATGAATTCTCTAGTCAAACAGGAACAATATTCCAGACGTAGTGAAGAACACGTCAAACCGCTCTAGTCAAACAGGAACCACATTACAGACGTACTGAAAAACATGTCTAATCGAGACCAACATTTGTCAATATTCTTCACAGGCCCTGCAACAGGTAGGCCACCAGTTACTTTCGTATCCTACATAGTAAAAACAAATCAAGTTAAAAGCTGCTGATGTTATCAACAATGCACCAAGCCAAAGGCACTGAAGAAGGAGAGGAGAATAAAGTCCATATAAGTACGTATTATAATTCCATTAAAGGTGGCATTAATACTATTGACCAAATGGCAGCAAGACAGCAACAAGGAGATTGCCTCTATCAGTATTTCACTCTCTCATTGATATCTGTGCTATCAAATCAACCACAGTATTCATCCAGCAACATCCAAGATGGAATGAGAGGAAACACAACAAACGTAAACTTTTTCTTCTGCTGCCTGGGTCTGAACTAGTGGAACCGCAGGTAACAGAAAAAAGTGCTAATGTAAGATGGTTATCTTTTCAGTCTATGAAAAGTATCGTACAAACGAAAATCAAAGCAGTGACAACACATGCAAACCAGACTACTACATGGAATTTTCGGTTCCACGTTTGTGTAAAAGAAGCTAAAACAAAGAAGCAGAAGTAGATCAATCTAAGTAAACCAAAACAGTATTGTGGACAAAGTCACAATCACGTACATAAAACACATTGAGAAAGAACTACGAAGTGCGTCTCTTGCCTTGATGTTGTGGATTCTGAGCAGATTGTGTAATAAACCAACACATTTGCTTCTTGTAGTGTAATATGCTGATTTTTATTGGCTCAGTCCGAGATTTATAACTATTAAAACATTTATAAGTTATTTTCATAGTTAAACTACATAAACCTTTTGGACAGTTGTAATTTTTTATCAGTAGGCTATTTTAATACCTGCGGGTTCACCGAAGCCCCTGTTTGGCATTCATGTCACGAAAAAAGCTAAGACGTCCTAGATTTAAAACAACCCGCATATTTATGTCTGTTTCCAGTCAAGAGAAAAAGAATCGGAGATCTTAGAACATCAACTGCCTAAGCTGTATGTATGATATTGTTTAGCAAATCTGTAGTTACTCAGTCGCTTTTCTGGCTAAACGGTTAATACCAAAGCCCAACAAATTAAAAAAAAAGAAAACTTGAATTTAACTCGTATTTTTAAAAGAACTTCCAAGACATATAACCAACTACTCCAATGCGTTCAGAAAATCAGCAGAGAAAGCATTTCATAGAGAATCATTGGAGTTTGTATCTGTAATGACTTACGAAAAATTCATTAGATACTTTGGAACAGATTATTGTGTTAAGATATTTTGATACAGAGGGAGAGACCGTTGAGAGATTTTGCGGACTTTTTAAAATCCTGGCATCAAGACAAAGCATAGGGAAATGTGTCATAACGGATATTTTAGTCACTATTTTACTGATCGAACAAATTTGGTCATGGATAAGGCTGTTAGAGAAAATACAAAAGCCCAAACATTCTTTTGCAACATGCATGATATAACAGCTTTCTTCTCTTGCTCTTCACACAAAACATCGATTTTATGTTCAATTGTTGCTAGTTTGATTTCCAGTGGTGCATCAACTAGATGAAATTTCGAATCTATAACCGTCACTGTATTTAAGAACTAACGATCACTAAAAGAATTTGTTCCACACTGAGCTTTCTGTAACGTAGGGAAGAACGAAGAAAGCTTGGAATTAGCAATGCTACTCAGTGTTCGTCTGAATACTAATATGTGTTCATAAGCTGTGAGAATAAGTAAAACTGCATCCCCTGCGTTTAGGGTCGCTACCAGTACGACGGCAGGAGTCGGTCGTCAGAATCGTTGGCGAGAAGAGTGGTCGTAGTGAATGCTTGTACTGGTCGGTTCTCTAAATTTGACATAGAGATGATTCGTCTGTCGATGATGTTAAAATTACTCGCACGAAATGGTTTAAGATTTTATTACATTACTAATTAGCTCATTTAAGAGCAGTGGCTCACAGTATTCAGTGGAATTTGATTACAGCGGAACAAACTAACAGTAACAAAAATGGTTATTATAAATCAGACAGTTAAATCAATTTTCTGATTCGTACCGAATCCTGTTTTAGGAGAGGAGAGGAGGAAGGGTCTAACAGACAGCACGATACGAGAGATTTATAAACCTCAAACTATAGTATCTTCCATTAAACAATGTTGCTTGCACTTTTACTAAATTACTGAAAGTTTTGAAAAATTGCTTTAATGCTTCATATAATATCAAGAAGAATGCTACATCTTACCATGGGCTGGCTGCTGTGGCCGAACGATTCTAGGCGCTTCGGTCTGGAACCGCGCTGCTGCTACAGTCGCAGGTTCGAATCCTGCCTCGGGCATGAATGTGTATGATGTCCTTAAGTTAGTTAGGTTTAAGTTGTTTTAAGCCTAGACGACTGATGACCTCAGATGTTATGTCCCATAGTGCTTAGAGCCATTTGAACCATTTCTATCATTGACAAGGGTGACACCCCTAAAGAACACAATGAATAAAGGATCATTAACAGCATGTGTTATGGCAACAAAAGAATAGCAGTGATCAGAAACATTTTGTCGCTTAATGAAATTCATGTACAAGTACACAAGGTTTGCATTTATTTCTGCAGACTCTCTTTATGTAAATCCCACTGACCTTAAAGTTTAAAATTGCTTTCATCGACAAATGTTATTTTCTTTAGAAACGAAAAGCCTTTGCTTTTATTTCTCATATCTTCAGGTTAATGGTTTTGACTGTGTCTCCCAGCTTATTTGCTGGTTATTGCAACATTATTCATCACCGATGATGGTCTCTGAAAGTTTCCTCCCGACAATATATTCGCTTGATTTGATAGCGTCACGTTATAATTAGATTATAAATGTTCGAATATGTTTTTCCATTTTTTAATAAGTATCTTGTTTTTCTAATTGTATAGAAAATTGGTTCGTTCTTCTCCGCATCGCTACACGTCCAAGAGCAATATCCATTCTCATACATGGGCTACGATATTGCGCTGCTGTCAAATGAGGGTTGTTCGTGAACTGGCCATCACGTCCTCATCTCTTCGGTGTCACGTTTATGATTTAATTATCTTTACTGCTCCGCAACAACCATATAAACACAATATTACGACATACTGTTTACCTACAAATATAATCTTCGCCGGGCTACGTACATCGACCAATATAAACCTTCGAAACCCTTAATTTGTAAGGTGTGCTGTGGACGATGTAGTTCCGGGCGAATAAGTAGTGACAAAAACCGGACGTTAATGGATTTTTTGTTGTTCATGCACGAAAAAGTGTGTATTCACCTTGTAGTTATTCCTTATTTTATGGTCATTAGCCAGATAGTAAACGTCATAAAAATTGGCAGTATATGCATATTAAAACCCGTAAGATGGTGAGAATACAATCTCGAACAACTGAATTAGGGAAATCTGTGGGCGAGTGTAGACTTCTGCGGCCGTTGGCACCTTCAGTAAATGTTTTCTGGGTATGTGACAGCGTCATTATGTTTCTTTAGCGACTGCATTTTGGTTGCGGTAGTAAGTGGCCTTCAGCAGTGTGCATTATTTATCCAGTAGTCAAGACGAACATCCCAACCATAAACATTCAGTATTACTTAGCAATATTCTCTTACTGACATTCCGCAACTACGTATACTATATACGTCTCAAAATCAAAATGAGTAAACCTAAGCTGCTGAAGAATTATTGTGAAATGAAGTTAGTACTTTTCGATTTACAATTCACCCATGCCAGGCAAGTTAAAGAACAGCGCATCTCTTGCATCTATACCTCACTTTACATTTCCAGCTTCAAATTATAAAGAAAATAACACGCAACGGTGGTGTTGACAAAGGAACAGCGCTCTGCTTACACACGCATTCGTTTCATTAATTTACAATGAATTTGTGAATCGCAACATAAAAATGTTCAAAGAGGTCTCTGGCATAAGGTATAGGATAGAAACAGCGCACTTTGACGTAATGAACAACGCATTTTACCATTGTCACAATAGTATTTCACACGGCTCTTATTCGCTCCATGTACAACACCTCGCGCTAGGACGTGAAGTGCCTGCTTTGACGCGGAGAGAGTGCACGCGATTTGAAAGCTGCACGTTCTGAACGTTACTAGCGCGCAATGTCAGGATTATGGCCCAAATTTTCGCGCGGGACCGATTGCTGATATCTCGTAAGTGTGCTTTTTTCCCTTGAAATATGAGGTCGAGTTGGTGGTGTTTCCTAGTAAGTTAGCAGACTTGACACTATCGTGTTTGTTCAAGGCACGAGATAAGTACTGAGACATCGATGCCTTTAAATTGATGCTGAATATGCTAGTAGATGAAATTTGTTATAATATTACTTATGTAAAGTAAAATAGCTTGTTTGGACCCGAGCCGGTCACGAGGCTTTAACTTGACAGAAAGCTTCTCTATGTTTTTATTTTCTTATGAGATGTAGCTCACCAGCTATTCTTTAATGATTTAATACGTTTACAAACAACGTAGTTGACTCACATCCCTACAATGTTATAACTATCAACTTTCGTAAGTGCCAATTGTCATTTTAATTACATCAATATATAAACTTCCTTATTACTTCTTTCAGTATATGTAAAAGACAATCAACTCGAAGGTTGCTGGAATGCCACAGCGCTTTGCTAGGCATGGTTCTACTGAAGTTACAGTGGACTCAGAACCTCGGCGCAACTTGAAATTTTCCTTAATTTACCTGGGGTGAAAAAAGCTACAAGTGACAGATAAAAATCCCAAATTTAACTGGGAATCGAAACCCGTAGCACTTACCCAATGACCATTGAGATAGCCCTCTAGCAAGCGATGGAAAATACCTTGTGCAGGAAAAATGACATAATTATCAATCACTTGGTACGTAAATGAGACTAAAGCTTGATTGTGTTACTTTGATGCCCATTTAATACCTAAACGACATCATTCTATTTCCTAATGGCATCACTACTTGACCAGTGTCCAGTTCCATTAAAGTCAATCTAATAATGAGATTGGCTATAAATAGGTGACTTTCCACCTTGGAATTTACAGTCGAATGTCCGTTACTTTAACCTGTACAGAGGTTTTCGTAACACTTGCGGATAGAAGGATTCTAAGTAAGATGATTGTCCAACAGAGTTTGGTGGCTGACTTGCATAACGGGAACACATGAACAGTGGATTGTTCAGATCTCGCAGATCAGGCTGATCTTCAAATTTTGGAAATGTTAAAATCTTGATCTTGTGGGGATTTGTCGGGTAAGAAGGGCGTTTCTTCCAAATCGTACATCTGAGATCCTTAACCTAAAATAGAGTGTAGATGATGTGTTGGAAACACACAGTATTACAGATGTAACGAAATAACTATTACCTATGATAATGTTAGAGAATATTGATTAGAAAAGATCCACACGCTTACCAAAATCACTGAAGAGTTACTTGGAAACGATGGTTTTATGTACACTTTCAGGAACGGGGCAGTCGATGGCAATGTTTGAAAAATAGATTATCACACCGAGGCGTATTGGCGTTTGCTCTTTTTAACATCTATGCTACTGACGACATCCACTTGCAGAGTATTCCTGGTATTTTCTTCATGTAGAGGGGTTTATTTGACAACTGAGGCTAAATCTTTTGAAAACGTGCAAGTTCGTCTGACGGATGATCCGAAGTAACTAGTTAGTTCCTGTTTATTCATACACAGATCAGTTATAAAATCATGTCTTCTCGTGTGATTTCATCACAAACGTTTAAACAGATATTTGCAGGGAGATCGGTTACTATTTTTAGTTATTAGTCTAGTGACTCTTTTCTGTATTTTTAAGACTTTGCCCTTGTTTTGTGTATGGGACTCCCGAAAATGCTAAAGATGGAAGCTAAAGATGGAATGTAAAGATGGAATGAGTATAAGAATTAATATAAGGCATAGTTACTCATTGATGACAAGACTCTAATGCGATGTGTTCTTATGATTTTTTCTTTGTTATTGTATTTCAGTGTTCATTCCGCCTCAGGCGACAGTCCCTGATAATTCTCAAAAATTTTCCTTTGGCTGCACAAGCTATGAAGTATTCATCCACATTTAATTTAAGAGAATTATTTTCTCTCTTTAAACAGAAGTTCATTTTTCTGTTTTCTTTATGTTCTGTGTAAGTTTGTTATGTGATGACCAGTTATAAACATCCTTGGTTCTCATTTGCTTTCGCCGCTAGGAGTTCGCGTATTTTAGCTGTAATTACAATGTTGCTGTCACAAAAAAATTTTTTTGTCTACGTATAGCACTGTCAAGAAGGTCACTGTTATACTCTGCATCAAAACCATAGTACCACTAAGACGTTGCCCTAAGGACTACTGTCTAAATATGCTTGGGATCTGATGAATGTTTCACTAAAGATTTCGCTTTGTTTGAAGCCTGTGCTACCTACACCCTTTGCACCCCGTTTTGCACATATAATCGCAGGCAGTCATTAACATTCCCTCCTATTCCTAATGATTCTATTTTTTAGAAGAATTTTATGGGCGACAGTGTCGAAAGCCTCTGGTACATGCCTCTCTGACTAGCGCATCGAGTACCACTTTCGTGAACGGTAATGTACGTTATTCTGGATGTCTTCTATTCTGGAAACAGAACTGTGCTTCATTGAATGGATTATAATTATTTGACTAATTCATTGGTCTGTTTTTCATTATGGACTGCGTTATTTTTGAGGATGAAGACAGCAGAGGTATGAGCCTGTAATTTTCTGTGTTTTTACGTCACCTTTCTTTAGAAGAATCACAACTGGAGCCTGTTTAAGATAATCCAGAAACTTATCTGAGCTGAAAGGCTCGTTTACTATGTTAGTTAACCCGGCTTGTATAGCGTCCATGCATTCTTTAAGTACACAAATTGGCTCTTGAATTATACCTGCTGACTTCTTATTTTCTAAATTTTTATGCTGTTTTCCTGATTTCATACTTTGTGTTAGGCAATAATATTATTGTACTTATCACGTAATTTTTTACTGGAACAAGATTTGGTTTTGGGGCTGTATATTGTAGTTTCTCGGTAAATCTTTTTGTATCTTTGATAACAGTTCGTGAACTCTGGCTCACTAGGCGTTTCTCTTATGGAAACATTTCATGGTCTGCAAGGTCTTTCCTGCACCAGCTGTTATCAACTTGTTTTGATTCTGCATTAATATTGATGTAAATGCTTTGGGAAATGACTACTCGAAGTGTAGTTTAAATATTCTACAAAATGCAGAGAATATTACATGTAAATCGTTTTCTGTATGCACCACTTCCAGGGTTTAGTTTAACAGTACCATAGCAAAATCTTAAATTTTGGGTTTTGAAGATGTCTATTGCAGGCCTGCAATCTGGTGGGCTTATCCAATACAGTTTTTACTTTTATTAATAGGCAGAAACGATAGGGAGTGAAGGCTCTTTAAATGTACAACGCAATTTTCTCTATTTATGTTTGTAAAACATGATCTATTACTGATGCTGAAATTGTTTAAGCTTTACTCCATTGTTGATAAACTGTATATGATGAAACAGTGAACAGTGTTTATGAGATTGCTATTGGTAATAGAGCCAAAGCATTTATTACAATAACAAAATCGGACAAACCCACTTATTAGCCAACTGTGTGCTTCCCATCTTAAATACTGACATTCTCATTGTAATCTCAGTTCCTGATGGTGATGAGTACAATTGGA
Organism: Schistocerca serialis cubense; assembly: GCF_023864345.2. Taxonomy (NCBI): domain Eukaryota; kingdom Metazoa; phylum Arthropoda; class Insecta; order Orthoptera; family Acrididae; genus Schistocerca; species Schistocerca serialis. Next base: position 174,912,226 of record NC_064641.1, read on the forward strand.
CGCTACTCGTATCCAAAAATTTAAATTTCACACGTGATGGCATCTTGATGTACAAGCAGCATTGCCGTAATGCAAGGTTGAAAGTGGAACCCAGAAATTATGTCTTTAGATAGATACCTGGTTATCAAAGTGCTCTACCACGAACTTTAAGAACAACACCATTATCAGTCTGCCACTGTATTGCAGAAGACGCAGGCCATGTTTGGTACAGGCTTGTCCACGCCAAAGGAGGTAACGCACTGTGTGAGATGAGCTGGCTCACTACGGGATATTTCCGGACTACAGCACTCACCAAAGTACATCCGCTGGCTTGTAACACTCCGTCAGCTGTATGTCATGGGGTTGTTGTCATTGTGGAAAGTACAAGCCTCATCGCTGTCATTTGAAACGCTCCTTGTCGGTACGTTGTCCTTACATATAGAGTAGTGGTCCTAGTACAGCTACGTAGCGCTTGACGCCGTGAAGCAAGAGCTATGTGACGTCTGTGTTTGATTAGTCAACGGTTATAGCAAAGAAAAACTTTACGAAGCTGCTTTAAGCGTATAATCCACCACATATCCGCACAGATTTAATTAAAAACTTTTAATTAATGAGTTCCTTCTTCCACCAACGTGAATACAAAAGTTAGTATTGAAATATTAACAATCATTTTTTCGCAGCAGTTAATTGCGTTTTTTTCTTGATCAGGGATCATGTATAAAATCTAGGAAATAATTACGGTGACCATAAATCACAATGTGTCGATTTGTCCTGTGGCAACTTTTTCTTTATTTTAACAGATTGAAAATTTCAATTTCAATGAATTATTTGTCCAGGATCGAAATAGAACCTTGCTATAAAGGACGGAGTTGGTAATACTTATATTTCCATTAAGTCAGTTCTATGTTTAACACCGCTTTTTATGCGTTAGCGTACTTTTTGTACTATCTCTGAAACGACTTTTTATTTCATGAAAATGTACTTCACAAATAATTATTCTACTATATTATGATCCGTTCACTCTGTTCTTGAACTGTACCACATAAATTTTACGCAGAATGTGATATTCACTTCTACTGAAAGAAGTTCCAGCCGAAGTTTCAGTAATCTTGCCCAACCACAACCGTTTTACATCACGCCTTTATTTCAGAATGCATGGCACAGAAAACAGAAATTGGCTTCGTGTATATTCAGCTGCCGTGTGTTCAGATCGCCAGATGAAAACAACAAATATTTGCCTAGCGACAAAATCGTCTGTTTACTGTGGGAGGTTTCTCAGAGCTTTCCTAAGCAACGGCGATACGTGGTGGAACGCCCCGTTTGCCGTATCCGTTGTGGCATACTATCGATGAGATTACCAAGCCTGCCTTGGTCCAAATTGTCTCCCTCTTCAACGGCGAATCTCCATGAGTCGTTGTCGACGTCCAACAACGGTTCGTTGAAATCGATCCCACACATGTTCGATTGGGACAACAGAAAGGCCACACCATTCTGGTGAACCTAGCACGCTGAAGGAACGTGTTCACGAGAAAAACACTATGAACACTTGAGTTATCATCCATCAAGATGGAATTGTTACCGAAATGTTGGCTATACTGTAGTGTCCTGCAGTCGGCAGGAAAGAAGTAACGATCAAGTTTGTACAGACTTTATTTAACTAAAACACCTTCTTGGCGTACAATAATCTCCAAACGCAAGAACAACAAGAAGCACAACAATTCTTGTGGTGAGAAAAGCCAGATATGGGGTACAAGACAATGAAAAGAAATAATAACCAAAACACTACTCTACACAATTACAAAGTCGCGTTACGTCCAACAAAATACAAATTTGTACTGAAGACTACGGCGAGTACCTACTAGGCTAGAGCCAGCGTAGGTATTGTCCAGAGCTTTCCTAACTGTAGGTACACACTGGCGGCGTGCCTATAACACCAATTCGGCGGAGTGCTACACGTAATAACATTAGTTCCAATTGGTGGATCTCTGTCACATGGCTTTTCACGAAGTAGTGCCGTGTTTATGCAGCAAATCTGTTGATGTTTACATCCACTGGCTATGTTTTGATCTGAGCTCTTGAAAGGAGGTCGACAGCCGCCTTTCTTGTCTGTTGTGCGGGCCCTCTAACCGATAAGGGGCCGCTACGACATATACGGTCCCACTGTTGGTTGCAGAACCTTGTCCCTGGGACGTAGGGCAGTGAGGCTGCCCTCAACAATCTCTGCAGGCCTACAGTGGCCCCATTTAAGGCCACCGCAGAGCATCACTCCACCACCACCTTGTTGCACATGTGGGACGTAATGCTGGGGGCGTTCAGTGTTACCGAGTTGTCTCCAAACAAGTTGTATGTCATTAGCAAGCTACAAACAGATCCGAGTTTCGTCAGTAAACAGCACCTTATGCTAATCCCAGGCGTCCATTCTGCATGCTTTCTTCCTCTTTATAATGGAGTCGATGATGTTGTGGTGTATGAAGTGATACTGGCCACGGTTGTAGAGAATGGCGATTCACATCATGCAGCCATCTGCGAATAGTTGAGCCCAGCCCGAAAGCGCTTGACTTCGGAGATCTGACGTGAAGGCCGTTGGAAAAATAGCAACACACCGGCACGAAATATTGGGTTGATGCAAAGCTTTTGTCGATGTGTGTATTATAATTTCAATTACAGCAACACAAAGTCAGAACACTGAGTACACATCTGAAACGCAAAATCGCAACCAATCTTGAATTCAGGTCCAATAATGTATTTCATTTATTGGCAATCAAAGAAGAACATGCAACAACATTGTAGTCAGTGGAGTCGATCCTCTTGTGACCATAGGCTTGCACAGCGTGTTCATCTGACGGCCAACTGCGTGAACTGTTCATAATACATAACGGGTTGACTTTGCTCGGTGGAGTTACTCAGTGAAATATAAGAAATAAAATAAAACAATGAAGCAAAAAACTGCTTTAAAGCTGTCATGAATTTTCAGTCTGCTGTGGAGTATGAACTGATCTGAAGCTTTCTGCCAGATTAAAACTTTGTTAAGGGCTGGTAGTCGAACCTGGGACCTTTCATTTCGCGGCCAAGTAGTCTACCAATTGAGCTATCCAAAAGGATTCATAACTTGGCTTCACACTTTTATTTTCGGCAGTACCTCATGTGCTACATTCTAAACTTTGCGGAAGTGCTGTCTACTTTGTAGGGCAATACACAGTTAAAGTGTAATAATGCAGCTGAGGTGATTTTTATTGTTCCTCAGTCGGTAAAAACGGAATCACTTTGTTGTCCGTCCATCTGCCTGTCTGTCTGTCCACCTGTAAGATGTCTTTTTTCTGAAGAACAGGTAGACGGATTAAGCTCAAATTTATTTCACATACTGAGGTCTATGGTCCCTTGCCGGTATACAAAATTTAAGCTTCTATGTCACTGCAATCAAAAGATACGGCCATTTATGTCACACAATTTGCGCTCGCAAACTCACTCAAACAAACCTTTAGGGTACTTCTCGTTGGCCTAGAATCATGAAATTTGACAAAAAGGAAGAATTCACAGGACAGCCAAAGGAAAAAAATGCTAAAACTTTATATTTGTTATTTATTATATCACACTTTTCTTTCCCTGTTTCTCATCTGCTTGTGTGTTCGTCCGTCTGTTGAGACGTATCAAGTCGAAAGTTATGTCACACACTTAGATCTATAGATCGTTGACGGTAAACCAAATGTAAGCTTCTAAGTCAATGAAACCAAAAGATACAACCATTTATGTCAAATACTCATCAAAACCTGTAGGGTATTTCCCGTTGACCTAGAATCATGAAATTTGGCCAGAAACAAGGTTTACAGTACCAATAAAGGAAAAGAAAACAGAATTATATAACAAAAAATATTTCTTTTGTCATTTTTGACAAAAGAAATATGACTTTACTGCTCATATGATGCGATTCGGAATTAAATACTCATCATCATATATCCAGAAGCTATTGCTCCAATTAGATATTCTGTTTCAAATTGTATGTGAAACAAACACTCCTACACTATTCCGGTTCATTCCACTACCTGTGCAGTACATTTTTAAGCATATCTGCTAGACGCATACCACTTGCTTTGTTACCGTTTATCGCACATAGTTAATTATTCACGGATTAGTCTTCGGTGCTGTTATAGTTCATTGAAGTACACGTGCAGGTTATTTTAACGCAGCCTCCTTTTTCACAATTTTCTCGGGTCATTCGTTATTAAAAATAGTCAACGACCACTACGGAGAGGATAATATGAATTTTGGAGGCTTTTGTCGGGAAACAAGCACCCACACCGCGGTACAAATTGAAATAATCGGCAGTAAACGGAAGGGACGAAAATTAGGCAGTATGTGGCCCGAGGGCCTTCCGCTGCCTAATGAGGCCAAAACAGACGGGCCTCCCACTACACAGTGTGCGCTCTGCCTGCAGGCGGCAACCACTTTGCTACGGCGTGGGGAGGGGGTTGGTTGCTCTTAACGAGCGCGGCTCGCATCCCTGTGTCGTCGTGCGTCGCGTTAACGAGCAGCGAGTACAAAGGAAGACGGGGACTGTGTGCTACGCTCTGCCTCTGCGGTGTACGCACCACAGTATACAGCCACGGCCACTGTTCCGCTCCCAGCTACCCACTTACCTGCCGGCGCGGCGCTCACAGACAACGAGCACTTGTCATGACGTCATCACTCTGCGTTTATGCCTGCGAGTAGAATAACAGTGGTGGCGTATTTGTTTATACGTGGAGTCGGAGAATAAATGAATGAGCAGAAAGGGGTCCGTTCCAAAAGCGGTCCTAAAACCATCACGCTCTCATATGAGGTTGAAACTGTCACTCCCTTAGAGTAACACATCTACTTCTAGACTTCTTACGAGCGGCTTATGTGAACAACATAGGCCAGCCAAGGTGCTGCCACATTTGAAGCCAACTGGGAACTTAGTCGTGGTGGCTTTGGCTTGGAATTCTGTTGACTGGAGTAGAACTACAGTGATGAGTCCAGCTTCGAACTCAGCTCCGATAACTGAAGCTATAGAAGCAGATTTAAGCGTTCTCGCCAGACGGTCTAGAAAGCCACTGATAATAAATAAGTTACTACGGCTAGTAATGTTGGAGGGCAAGTTGTTCAGCAAGGCCTGTCTGTGTGTTCACTTTACACTGGAGCAGAAAGACACAGCTCAACATTATAATGGTTGGGTGACTGCTGCAATTGTGCGGTATCCTGGATACTCAGTGAGGGCAGCTGCAGGACTGGAGGCTTTTAATAGCAGAGATATCATTACTTATCATGCATTTCAAGTAAACGATATGTACAACCGGGGCATGGGTCGGTCACATTTCACCAATAATATGCCGTTCGTTGTAAGGACTAGGAATCATTGTAAAATATCGATTTCATGTCTAATACGCCATTCGTTGTTAGGACCAGGAATCATAGTAGAATAAATTACTGTGAGTCCGCCACTGTAGGACAAGGGTGGGATACCAGTCTGGCTGTCACCCACCATATGGCCTGAAAACCGGGAGTGATGATCAGGGAAACTATTAATTTTCACACTGGGACCCCTTTGGTTGTCGTCTGCAATACCCTTGCAGCACACCGGTACGTTGTAAACTCCCCACAAAAATTTAAAAAGGAAATATTTAAATGTGAATTGGTCATCGTGCTAAGTGTAACCTCCCCATAAAAATATGAAAATGAAAAGAATTGAATAGAATTGCAAATAGTGCCAAATGTTAGCTTCCCACAGTAATAAAACTCAATTATAATAAAAATGTGCAAAAATGTTATTAAGTCCACACAAAATTAACGTTAAGATCAACCTAATAAATTTTATAAGGCCAGCTGCGCTGACCTTAGGCCCTGTGAAATAATTAATCTGATAAATTGGTTCTGGGAGGAAAAGCATAGGAAATATTGTTTCAATTGGAATGATTCTTTTCTTAAAAACGATTGCTTTGAAAACAAAGTTATTATTGGGGCATTTCTTGAACACATTAATTACAATTAACAGATATTATTGGCTGAGCGCAATGCTGCTTCATTACCTTAGATAACAATATACCTCGTCCTGAATCGTGACCAGAGACCCATGTCGACGCCCGCCGACTCCTCACACACAACTCCGACTCGCAACTGCTAACTCGCAAGTGAACTACATGGTCTCGTGACTCGCTACGTACAACTACTGCACTCTCGCGCGGTCAAGCGCAGACTAGCAACGATAAATAACTCTCTGGTCAGAGATTCTGTCATGCCTCGCCATCGCTGCTACTGAATACATACGTGTTTCATAACCCTCCACTGGGGAGGGCAAAAATTTGGCAGCGATGGTGAGTCATTTGGACTTGCCATGAGCAACAATTTTTTTCTTAACTAATTAGCTTTACAATCACAGAATATTCAGATGTAGATCATGAAGTAAATGTGGTGCACATGCACCGAGTACAAAATATATATACAATGAGTACAAAACAAATGACGTAAGTGCACACACACTGAAAAACTCTTTAGCATTTTCACAACAAATAAACATAATGGCAAAAAATCATGTTGACAAGTGACATAAGTGCACATGCACTGCAGTTCAGAACGTATCAGCAAATCAAAATGTACATACCACGAGTAGTAATCATGTAAGAAAATGACAAAAGTGCACACGTACTGAAATTTACAATATGTCGAAAAAAATGTATAGGCCATGAATACAAATGATGTTAGCAAAAAAATGATTTTCACTATGTTACAAGAATTAGGATAGGAAAGGAAAGGATTGCATCATGGTTGTAGCACTTTAGGTTGCACGCAGCTGCACTGAAAGTCCATATCTTTCCACAGAAGTACAACACCAAGTGAGACAATCTGAAGTTCTTTTCCCAAGAGTATTAACCAGCGTACCCAAGACACTGAAATGTCGTAGTAATATTCCATGTTATCATTTTGGCAGTACATCAGGTACACCAAACAGTGGGACCATAGTAACGTCTCCATCGCTCACGGTGGTGGACAGCATGTCGTGTCAACACCGCGCTCTTACAAGGCACACCAACGTAGAATTAGTGCAAAAACCAAATATAGTGCTCCATGATCAAGAGGATATACAGGACAAATGGATATAGCAGTAATTCAGGGTAGTTAGGTCAGAATCTGAAGGACATTAAGTCACATACTAGTCTTCATTGGGAATTACATTAGTAGTTTGCGGCATTCATAGCCCAGTTATTGAACATTTCTGTACCATGGATATAGTATCACAGAAAAATGTTCATTAATTGTTTTACAGACGACATTGGCATTGGTCATTTCAATACAGTAATCAGTAGCATTCATTTCCTAGTTACAAAGCATTATTAAATAACCATTGGTCATTTCAATACAGTAATCATCTCAATACAGTAATCAGTAACATTCTTTTCCCAGTTACAAAGCATAATCAGTAGCATTCATTTCCCAGTTATAAAGCATTATTAATCATTGGTCATTTCTATACAGTAATCAGTAGCATTCATTTTCCAGTTACAAAGCATAATCAGTAGCATTCATTTCCTAGTTACAAAGCATAATTAAATAATCATTGGTCATTTCAATACAGTAATCGTTTCAATACAGTAATCAGTAGCATTCATTTCCTAATTACAAAGCATAATCAGTAGCATTCATTTCCTTGTTACAAAGCATAATTCGTAGCATTCATTTCCTAGTTACAAAGCATTATTAATCATTGGTCATTTCAATACTGTAATCAGTAGCATTCATTATTCAAGTTACAAAGCATAATCAGTAGCATTCATTTCCTAGTTACAAAGCATAATCAGTAGCATTCATTTCCTTGTTACAAAGCATAATTCGTAGCAATCATTTCCTAGTTACAAAGCATTATTAATCATTGGTCATTTCAATACCATAATCAGTAGCATTCATTATTCAAGTTACAAAGCATAATCAGTAGCATTCATTTCCTAGTTACAAATACAGTAATCATCTCAATACAGTAATCAGTAGCATTCTTTTCCCAGTTACAAAGCATAATCAGTAGCATTCATTTCCTACTTACAAAGCATTATTAAATAATCATTGGTCATTTCAATACAGTAATCAGTAGCATTCATTATTCAAGTTACAAAGCATAATCAGTAGCATTCATTATTCAAGTGACATATTATTCATAGCTGATCAGCGTTACTCAGAACTCTCTTAAACTGGTACCATTATTTGGGACTGGTAATACATTTTTTGTTAGCAATGCATTGCGTTGGATAATTATAGGGGAAAGCAAGAGAGAAATATTTGCTTCTCGTTGTTTGTGTAAATGAAAATGTGTAACGTCATTCGTCATGAGTCCGCTGTTGCAAGATTATGAAACAAGTAGAGTATATGTAATCACATTCATAAATGACATAGATTTAATGAACAACTGCTTATAGCACATTAATTTCATAAATAATTTCTCCTGCAAAAATATACAAAAAATGAATTATTAAGCTGAAAGAAGAAATGCATTTTATGCTGAAAAGTAGTGAACTTCGAATTAACAGGTAGTGAAATGTGTATAAAAATGTGTTCCATAGCTGTCCTTTCCAAAACCTTCCGTCATTATACTATGAAATGTAACACCTGCTGTCAAAGCAAACTGCAACAAATACTTAAATAACTACATAGCATAAATACATAACTTCAACAATATCATCTGCAAAGAAAAAACTTCATTATCCATCACTTCATTATCATAACTCCATTATTATCATCACCTGTAAAGAAAAACTTCATTATCCATAGTAGCATATTCTTCATCATTATTCATCAGCATTCATTATAATCGCCAAAAAAATCATTTCATTGCTCATTACATAACTATTCCTTATCTCTAGCATATTCCATCACTAAAACTATGACGTGTAGTTCTGTCTGACAGCCTGCATCAATCGCCTTGTATTCTGAAAGAAAAAATTAGTTAAGACTGCTATTCTACGATGTGTATAGTATATTCTTGTTAATGCTTGTTAATCCTGATCCATTTACTCTTCATCACGAGGTTTGCATCTTCTTTCGTTCATTCCGAAGGTGAAATTCCCATTTCTGTTTAATTTATTTCTTTTACGCATCATTTCTTCCTGAAATTGATGAACAAAGATTAATGTCTTGCATTTACATCATATACTCACTAAATAATGACTGGTTTATGATAACATAATTAAGCATACAGCATACCATGACAGAAAAAAAATAGAAAGTGTTCAAATGCAAAAATGTACACGGAATATCACAATGCAGCAGCAAAAAATGTAAAACAGTCACGATGTTGAGATATCATAGGGCAAAAATGTCAAAGTCAACTGGTGTGTGTTATATCTTAATTATTTCACAGTACATATAAACAAAATATGAAAACAATCGTACATACATAAAAAAAATGATGACAAGAAATGTGACCTTCTGTGAGTTCACCTTGTATGTTGTGTAGTTAGTAGAGGCGAGAATTAAAGACTTTAATGGAGAGAGAATTTAATAAAATTAATATGTCACTAGATAAAATTGCACAATTATTCATAAGATACGTAAGTTTCTCTGGAAAAAATGTGTACAGTCTGATATGTAACGACAAGAAGAGCGATCTGCTAACGTTACCTTGCCGGGCACTTGCCAAGAAAAAATACGATAATCATCAATAATTAGTCATGTGAATATAATTGCATAAGTGATCATAAAAATTAGTAAATGGCATCATAGTATGTTAAATCATAAAGTGTCTTCATTCAATAAAGGGTTTAATATTGGAGACATGGTGGTTGCCTTTACTTTTTCTGGTTCTCAGAGTTTCGACGTGTACAACATTGGGGTGAGGAATGCTGCGAATCCGATATGGACCTGCGTATAGAAGTTTAAATTTACTGCACTTACGTTTTATTCTGCTGGATAAATAGTGTGTACGTACTAATATCTTCTGTCCAATGTGAAAGTCACGGCGTATACAAACTTGTTTTTGCCGTCTTCTCCGGCGCTCTGCGGCACGTTTGATGTTGTTCAGTGCAATGTTAAGTATTTCATGGTGTCGTACTCGACGCGATGTAGGAAAGTTTACTAATTCTGTAATTTTGTTAGGTGGTTCAACATTTTTCAGTATAACAGACGGAGTTAGCATAGTAGATTCATTTGGTATGGAATTAATTACATCTTGGAATGAGAATATGTGTGTGTCCCAATCAATATGTCTTTTGTGGCAGTATATTCTACACAGTTTACCAATTTCTTTCATTAATCGTTCACAAGGGTTCGAAGAAGCATGGTACTTCGATATATAGATCGGAGAAATGTTTCTAGCTTGTAACATACGTGTCCATATAGTAGATCGAAACTGTGGTCCATTATCGGAAATTAATTTCAACACATGCCCTACATGAAATAGAAAATGTTTTACAAATGCTTTTGAAACAGTTTTAGCAGTAGCTTTGCGTAACGGAGTGAAGGTAACAAATTTTGAAGTGAGTTCAACAGCAACAAAGATGTAGCAAAAACCTCTATTAGTTCTGGGAATCGGACCAAAAATGTCTACAGCGGCCATATGTCTCAATTTAACAGGTGCAATTGTATGTAATGGAGGAATATGTGAAGTTGTGTCTGACTTAGCTTTCTGGCAGATTTTACATTTACTCGTCGTATACGTTTCTCCATGTTGGCAAAATAACAGTTCTGTCTCAGTATAAGAAAACATTTTCTAGCTCCGTAATGTGCGTAACTTAAATGAGTATACCAGATTAATTTGTTAACAAGCGCGTCAGGAATGCATAATAACCAATTGTTGCTGTCAGGATGAGAGCGGCGAAATAGAATGTCATTGCGTACAGTGTAATGGTTTCTAATCGTAACATTATTCTTATCTTGCCAAAGGTATTTAATTTCTTTCCACACGTTGTCTTTACTTTGCTCTAGCTATGTCCTGTAATGACGACGAAATAAAATTTTCAAATGCAACTTGTTGAATGTACATAACGCTGAAATTTGCTTTGCAGAAGTTGGTTGCGATTTCTTGCTGATTGTTGCTGAGAGAACGAGATAGTGCGTCTGCTATAACATTTTGTGTGCCAGGAATGTGAACAATTGTGAAATTAAATTCCTGTAAATAAAGTTTCCATCTACTGAGTCTGTCGTGTGTAAATTTAGCCGAAAGTAAAAATTGTATCGCTCTGTGATCTGTGTATACGGTGGTATGTCTTCCATAAAGAAAGTGCCCAAATCTCGTAAAAGCCCATACAACACATAACGTTTCCAGTTCTGTAACAGAATAATTTCGTTCAGCATGTGACAGAATGCGGCTTGCAAATGCGATGTTTTTAATTATTGTAGAGCCATCTTCTTAAATTTCCTGAAAAATATGTACGCCTAAAGCAGTGTTGGAACTGTCGGTGGCAACGGAAAAATTTCTGGTAAGATCTGGGTGCGATAAAAGTGGTGCATTCAACAGAGCATGTTTCAGGTTCATAAATTCAGAATGTGCTTGCTTATCCCAAGACCAAATAGTGTTTTTACCTGTCAATTGGCATAATCTAGGTGTGTCTAAAGCAGAGTGATGAATAAATTTACGAAAAAAGTTAATTGAGCCCAAAAAACTGCGTAGTTGCTTCTTCGTTGTAGGAACAGTAATGTCACGTAAAGCTTGAAGTTTTTCCGGATCAGGCGCAATGCTTTCTGCTGAAATTACATGTCCTAGAAATTTTATAGAAGTTTTACCAAAGTGCGATTTACTGAGATTAACTGTGAGTCCTTGTGCATGAAAAGTTTGTAACAGTTGTTCAAGAATCAAATTGTGTTCAGACCAGTTAGCTTCTGCGATAAGAATGTCGTCTACGTACGTTGTGATTCTGTCTTTAAGTTCTGTCGGAAGTATTGTGTTCAAACCGCGAATAAAGGCTGCAGAAGAAATAGTTAAACCGAATGGTAATTTGCAAAATTGATAACAGTCGCCAAAACAGAGGAATGCTGTGTACTTTCTGCAGTTCGGATGGAGCTGAATTTGCCAAAATCCCGATTTTAGATCTAATGTAGAATAAATAGCAGTACCGTGAAATTTTTGTAGAAGTTCCTCTAATGTCTGTGGTCGACCTGTTTCATTAATAATTATGTCACTGATGTGACGTGAATCAAGTACGAGGCGAAGTGAGCCATCATTTTTCTTAAGAATATGTGGCGGGTTTATGTACGGACTAACTGCCGGTTCAATAATACCTTGGTCAAGCATATCCTGCAATTCTTTCTTAACCTGTTCTCTGTGGATATATTGAATGGGATAGTGCTTGGCTTTAAATGTGTCGTGCTGTTTGACTTGAAATTCATACATAAAACCGGACATAGTACCAGGAATGTTGTCGAAAACTGGAGCTTGCTGTAAAAGAATTTTGTGTAGTTGCGTGCGTTCGTCGTCTGTATTTGCACTGCTTTGTTTAACTTTATCAGAAATCATCTGCATTACGTCGTAGTCAGCTTCGTCTGGAGTGTTATAGTTATGTATGTACGTATCCGTGAACAATGTGGAATCACAGTTTATGCTACGTGATACGGAAATGACCTCTGTGCGATTAATTGTCTGTTCTTCCGCAGATAGTGAGTGCTGAAATTCTAGCGCCAATTGTACATTTTCATCCTTTAGCATTAAATAGGAATTTTGAAAATCAATAACTGCGTCGTGTTGTACCAGAAAATTAGTACCTAAAATAACGTCTGTTGTCAATAAAGGAACAATCCAAAAATTTGAGTGAAAAGTATGACCTGCAATACAAAATGATAAATGTGTCTGTAATTTAACGTCTACTCCTTTACTCGATACTGCTCCTTTTACTTTCGTTTTGCCTAATGGTAATGTAGGATAGGTATTCTCTTTGTTACACTCGTTGAAAGTTTCTTCATTTATTACTGACATAGGTGATCCGGAATCGATTACTGTTGAAAATTTCGATGAACCAATTTTTAATTATGATGACAGGATGTGAAATGGTTTTTTGAACAACTGGTCTTTCCTGCAAAAGAGTGTCTCTGATATCGTCGAAAGTAATAACATTTTCGTGAATAACATTCTGCGTGTCTAAAGTAGTGCTTGTGTTACTGGAAGATGCGACCTGTACAGTATCTAGTCAGATTCTATCTGGCGTGTTGTTATTTTCTGGAGGATGTTGTGGCATTTCGACTATTTGAACCGTTCTGTTATTTCTTCCAGACGTATTACGCTCGGGATGATACCTACTGTCAGGTTCATTCATGAGAATATGTTGTTGCTGATCATTTTGCTGCTCGTAGGACCGACTGTCATTATACGTACGCTGATAATTGTGCTCATTGTTTTTACGTCTGTCGTGATAGTCATTCCTATACGGTGCATTGCGATAGGAATTGAACTACTGTGTTTTCTGCACGTAGTTATTTCCTTGCTGGCGTGCGTTACTACTTGTTGTACCAGGGACTGTACGTCCACGCGGCGAAACATTAAAGTTAGGTTGACCTTGTGCATTATATTGTTGGCTAGGTATGCTAACCGGCTGGTTTTGTTGCTGTTGTTGTGAAAAAAGCTCTATTGTTACTAAAATATGGTTCCTGCTGCTGATAATTTTGACGACATTGATAATTAGAATTTCGTCTGTTATTAAAGTTCTGTTGGTTATCATTCCTATAGCGTCTATTACCTTTACTATTAAAATTACGTGACTGATCGTAATTACTGTAAGTTTGTTGACCTTGGTTATTATATGAAAAATTTTTGTTTACAAAGGAATAATCAGATTGTTGTACTTCCAAGAGCTGTAACAGATCTCTGAACGCTGAAATGTTTTCCTTTTGCTGACCCGTTAGAAATGACACTCTTAATTATTGTGGTAACTTAGAGACACATAATTGAGTAAGTGCAGATTCACTGTACAGTTCACTTAGGTACTGGTTTTGTTGCACCATGTGCTCAAAAAATTGCGTCACACTGAGAAAATTTGAGTTCTCGTAATTTGGTAAGCTAATTAACTGATCTTTAATTCCGCACTGTGTCGTCTTCGACCAATACGCTGACAGAAAAGCATTCTGAAACTCTTCTACCGAATAACATTGTCTCGCGATCGGTCTCATACGAGTTGCCGGTTCGCCTTCCAAAAAACTACAAATAAATTCAAGTTTATGTGTTACGGGCCAAGTCGGTGGAAAAGCAAAGCTAAACTGTTGTATCCAATCTAGTGGGTGAATCTGTGTTCTGTCATTTTTAAACAATTTAAATTTTCTCACTGACAGAAAATGTTTGTAGTCAAAATTATCGTCTCTGTATGATGGAACAGGTTCACGATTGTAAGAGAATCTATTTGTCTGTGTCTGCTCAGAATCTAAGTTGCGTACTCTCTGTAGATTACCTAAATTATACGCGCTGCGTGAGTCTGACAAATGTTCGCAAAGTGGCGTCTGCTGTGATGTGTTATTAACTGAAATACTTTTCATCTCTGTTACCTCTTGCTGTATACTTGACAATTTTCTACGCAATGTGTTATTAGACAAATCGATCTCATTGATTGTCTGCTGTAAATTTTGGAATTCAGGTGTTTGGTTAAATGAAATTGGTGCAGTATCGTCTGATTTGTTGTCATTATTGGTTTCAATAACATCAATACGACTGGCCAATTCATCATATTTTTCAGTCAGTATTTTTACCTGATCATCGTTTTTAGTGTCAGAAGTATTAATCTGTTTTTGTAATTTACTGTGGTTTCGTTCAATTTTTTAACGTCAGCTTTGATGACATCGCAATCCTGTGTTAGTTCTAATTGTTCAAATCTGTCTGTCACTGTCTGAATATCTGCTGTGTGTGTATCTGTTTTTGATTTGAGATCGAAAATTTCATCACGTAATTCTGTGTTCAACTGTTTGATGGTATTAATTTCGTCGGACACTGTAGCAATATTGTTGTCTACGTATGTCTTTGCTTTCGCGAACAATTTACGTTTGTCTTCCTGTCTCCGTGCAGTGATTGTTTCCATGACTTGACGTTTTACTTTATTTTGATCCTGAATAAATTTGCGGAAACGCGTATCACTGTTTTGTATGTGGTGATTAAAACGTTCGTCAATCTGAGTGTTTTGTTGGTCGAATTTCGTGTCTATCTTTGCATCCATTGTGCGCGAAAGTTCTGCTGTCATTAGTTTAAACTCGTCGCGTAATTGTGTAGCTTTTTCTGAGCATTGTTTACCGACTGCGCTAATTTCCTCTCTAAGTGTTTCTGTTGTAGCTGTTTGCATATCCCTTAATTCTTGAGCAACAGATCTAATTTCTTCGCTACTTTTTCTTGAACAAGCCTCAATTTCCTCGCGTAACTGTTCCTTAGTGTCATGACACTGCGCGGCAACGGCTGTAATCTGCTCGCTAAGCTGTCTGGAATTGTTGTCTAATTTTTCATTTAACTGTCTGGAATTGTTGTCTAATTTTTCATTTAACTGTCTGGAATTGTTGTCTAATTTTTCATTAAAGTGTTGTTTGAGATTTTCATTATCTTGTTTGTTCTGTACTCTAAGTTGTTTGAAATTTTCGTCATTGTTGTCTAGTTTTTCATTAATTTTATTAAGTTGTTTCAAATTTTCACTAAATTGTTGTTGTAGCAATTTTGCCATAATTTGTTCCAAATCAAAATTAGCATTTCTATTCTCTGTGCTGTTTAGTGCCGTACCTGCGATTGTCGCGTTCTGTGTGACCATTTGGTCATTCTGTAATTTACAAAATTGTTTGCCCGTCAAATGTACACTGTCGGTCACTATTTCGGAATTAAATAAATCCGTCCAACTTTGTGTATCCTGTTCATTTTCATTAGGCAAATTTGTCTGTTCGTCATGTGAATTTAGCAAACCGGTTGTGTTAAGCTGGGCAGCGCTCATTACAATAGAGCGCCCCGCGTCATCAATTGTCGTCAAATTAGCAGAGGAGACAATTGAGTTCGTTTGTTCATCATTAAGATAAAAATCATCATTAGTGGTAGGAACGCACTGATTGTCAGTGAACGCAGGATTGTCATCATCACACTGCGTGTCACAATTACTATCGGTCAAGTTGTTTAATTCGGTTATTTCACTCATTATACCTCGTGATGCACTATTAATAGTCTTTCACGGCATTTTTACAATAGTCACAATTATTCACAGATGAAATAAGCACAGTGCAAAAAGCAACAAACACAAATACAACAGAGCAACGAATTTGCCGATGATCTGAGGAAAGAAAGTCACAAAATTAGTAAAAGCGTTGCGCCAAATCCTAATTATATTTAAGTAAATAAGAGCAGATATCTGGCTACTTTTCAGAAGATTCTCAAAGAAATACGATCCTGGACCGGATGTCGCCAAGTGTAACCTCCCCACAAAAATTTAAAAAGGAAATATTTAAATGTGAATTGGTCATCGTGCTAAGTGTAACCTCCCCGTAAAAATATGAAAATGAAAAGAATTGAATAGAATTGCTAATAGTGCCAAATGTTAGCTTCCCACAGTAATAAAACTCTATGATAATAAAAATGTGCAAAACTTAACGTTAAGATAAGCCAGATAAATTTTATAAGGGCAGCTGCGCTGACCTTAGGCCCTGTGCAATAATTAATCTGATAAATTGATTCTGGGAGGAAAAGCATAGGAAATATTGTTTCAATTGGAATGATTCTTTTCTTAAAAACGATTGCTTTGAAAACAAAATTATTATTGGGCATTTCTTGAACAAATTAATTACAATTAACAGATATTATTGGCTGAGCGCAATGCTGCTTCATTACCTTAGATAACAATATACCTCGTCCCGAATCGTGACCAGAGCTCCATGTCGACGCCCGCCGACTCCTCACACACAACTCCGACTCGCAACTGCTAACTCGCAACTGAACTACATGCTCTCGCGACTCGCTACGTACAACTACTGCACTCTCGAGCGGTCAAGCGCAGACTAGCAACTCTCTGGTCAGAGATTCTGTCATGCCTCGCCATCGCTGCTACTGAATACATACGTGTTTCAACGTCGACGATATTTTACGCCCCGTTTTGTTACCGTTCGTAGTAAGCCATCGTGGGCATACATTTCAGCAAGATAATGCCCGCCTGCACACGACGAGAGTTCCTACTGATTGTCTGTGTGCTTGCCAAACCCTATCTTGGGTAGCACGGTCGCCGGATCTTTTCCCAATTGAGAATGTATGGCGTATTATGGGCAGGGCCCTCCAAACAGCTCGGTATTCTGACAATTTAAGACGCCAATTGGCTAGAATCTTGCACGATATACCTCAGGAGGACACCAACAATTCTCGCAATAAATGCCCATCGGAATAACTACTTGCATAAGTGCCAGAGGTAGACCAATGCGTTATTGACTTGCTCAACATGTGAAGCTCATTTATTCGTCCAATTTTTCTGAAATTGTAATCATTTGTTTGTCTGTACATGTACATCACATCTAGCGATGTCCGTCCCATTCGAATAATTCCTTCGTGGTGCGTCGTTCTTTTTTTGTCCTAGATTGTTTGTTTGTTTTTGTTGCCCTAAGCATTTGTTGCTGCCGATCACAGAACCGACGAGATTTGCGAACTGATTTGCATTATCAAGTGCGTTTGTGTTGAGTTACGTCTTCCTAAGCGTGATATTTGGGATGTGTGAGCCACTGCATTAGTTTTGGTGACTGTGCTGTAGTGTGAACAAACATATGTTTATAATCATCGATGTATCTTTCTCTACAGGTACATCCGAATTCGTTTGTAGTATTTATATTGGGATATTCTATTTCTGTATTTCTGACTCGACTGAAATTTCGTACTTGAAAGTACTGACTTTACTAGTTTATGGCAGACCGTTGGTATTTATAGTAAAGACAAAGGATAGTCGAGTAAACACTTAAAAACGTGGTTAGAAAGCTTAATCATCACAGCTGTTGATGAGAATTCAAGGTATGCAGGAAAGATTATTTTTTCCCAGCGTTGTGCTGTTTTGATATGGCTTTGAGCAGTTCTAATGGAAACCAGTCTGCCTTGTTTAATGCCATATTGCATTAGGATATTTGTTTCTCGGATAAAAGCAATTACCAGATCAGTTTATGTCAATTAATTTACTTTGATTATTATTACATTTGTGTAATGTGCTGCATGATTCGATATCCTACAGAACACCACAAACTTGATGACAGCTTGCCGCTATTATTGTATAAAGCAAAGTAAAACCATTGTTTGTAGAGTCTCAAGCATTCAAGAACTGTTTAATAATTGGTAAGTAAAAACTGTTACGTATTACTGTTGGTTGTACACAGAGCTAGGAACATATCTCTACTATCAAATATTTCTGTTTGAAAGCTAACAGGAATGAAGATAAAAGAAATAAAACACATTTTAACAATAAATAGTTTTCCGTTACCGAACCTACTGAAATCTGGCTGAGACAATGTTTCTGTATTAAGTAGGTGAAGTTACAAGAAAAAAACCCATCGTTGTCCTTCAAGCAATATTAACTTTGTGTACATTTATATGACCTATTTTCCTGTGTTTCCCAATGATTTAGTTATGAGCAAATGACGTACCCTACAGTGAAGTAACGTTTTAACAATAGATTTATCAGAAAATGATAATGACATTCCTTGCCATATTAAGAGGAAACCGGTAGGTGAACAAACCAGTAAACAAACTCTGGTTGTGTCCCAAAGTATTGAATAGACCAAGATTTAATCTTGAAAGAAAATTATTCTTTCCTTTTGACTTTTGACAATAACTTAATACCGATTCTGCCACTTTGAACATACACTAGGCACGATTTCTGATTCAGAGAAATTATTTTATGTTTATTTAGATCACAAAACCAAGTTTGTGTGGTATCCACTTAACTACCATCTTCTATATGTTGACTTTACAAGATAAGGCGGCCGGTGTTGTTTGTTCCTGAAACCCAGCGTAGATAACCTCTCCATGTTGGTTACAAACCATTTTGTTTCTGAGAGTACGACGTTAAAACGGTCAATCCTGAGAGGTGGTCCAAGAAATTTCCTCAGAATTAGTTCCTTTGAAGTAACACTAGATATGTATATCACAATTCTAAAATGTTGTTTAGATATGTATATGATAATTGTAGTATGCTGTTTATTAACACATTTTCTGTAAAAATGTCGATTTTATTGGTACATTCACAATAGTCTCTGCTTGATGTTAATACGATATTATGTTTCTGAGTTGGTGGACTTAAGACATCAGCGAACAAGTGAGCGAAGTACGCGCTTCGTTGGCGCTCCAGAATGTTCACGGTATTGACCTGATAAACTGATGCTGTAGCGTTCATCTATGGCACACTAGTGTAAAAGGTGTCATGCAATCAGCTAAGTGCCAAAATTGTGCAATTTGAACGTTTGTTTACTTACTTTTATGGGATTTCGCGTCAATGTAAAATCACATGTATCTGATAGATCCTCGTCGAAAACTTAGATCTAAGAAAGTGAAATCTGAATGCACTTCTCATGATGCTTGTTCCAATGCTCATCGTATACTGAGTATCTTCACACGCTGTGCGCTGAGATACACGTACTTTGTGCTGTAGCAACAGTTGCAATCAACATTTGTGCTTTATACAATTTTGGCAGAAGTATCTTCGTTCAAAGAATCCCTCACCCTGAATTTTGACATACATTAACAAGAATAAACATACATTTCTGATGCCTTTGGGAAGTTACGAGCATAACGTATACAATGACATATTTGGTAGTAAAACGGCGGTTTGTGTCTAATGTAGCACGTACTGTAGCTAACATATCGTGTTCCTTTTAATTTCCCCTTTCAACACGACTGTATATTGTCTACACTTATCGTAAATTTACGCTGTTTTCGGGTTTTTGCAGACTATAACTACAAAAATGTTTTGGGAAATTATTAACTTTTGTCCAAAGTTTTTCTGTTGTCCTAAGAAAAATCTCTTTAGTGTTCTAAGTACTTCATTTTCAAATTTTATTTACTGTTCTGCAAAATTTTGCACCAGCCACATTGCAGCCCCACTATAAATGTTGTTCCCGAGCGTGGAATGTAGCTGACCATTGCTGCGGCCAACAAATGTGTTGCGAGGCTCCGAAGAGTCGTATACCAGGGATATCAAAGGTACCTCAACTACTATCATGTCCTGTGGATCCCGTAGTTTCTACAAGAAGTGCAGTACCTATCAATAATATTCCACTGACTCTAAGTGGCATGTGAGTCGGGGGGACATCCGCACTATACAAGGGAGACACAGACCATGGAGAACTCACTGTGATGTATCCTTCCCCCCCCCCCCCCCTCCAACCAACAAGTTCTAGGTGCTGACTGAAATAAAAACTGAGGCAGTGAGACTCACTTTACCTGTCAGGAAGAGTCAAACGCGGAAGGGTGGGGGTGCATTAATCGTTGGTAATTCAAATGTATGGAGAATAATGGTATCCCTTGGAGAAATGGAAGCAAGGGATTGGAAGGGACATGAGATGCACTTAGTGTGTATGCCCTGGGGTCTCACTGTACAGCAGCCGTTGAGGAAAAGGTGTACAACCAATTGCAGACTGTGGTGAATATTGGAACAAGTGATGCCTGTCATATGTGCTATCCAAACATAGTTGGGTCGTTCCAGAGACTGACAGAGAAGTCCACCAGCCTTAGTCACAGGGTTTGCAGCATTGCCCCGAGAACATTGCCCTGGTCCAGAGTCGAGTTGAAGGATTGAACCACACACAACAAAGGTCCTCTGACGAGCTAGCCTGCGACTTCATGGACTTACGTCAGAGGGTTGAACTGTAGGCCACTGTAAATGTGTTCTGAGGTGCTATCCAGGTAGCTGACTGTGTGTGGGGATGCACATAAGAATAATTTAGACTGGGCTACCCTCAATCCGCACCAGGTAAAGACAGTTGTAGAGGACCACAAGTTTCAATATAAGATCCATCGAAAAGCCCTCTACAGTTGAGACCTTTAAAACTAGTGATTAACTGCCGGACCATTCGCAACAATGCGCCAGAGTTTGAAGCTCTCCTAAAAAGGTGAAGGTGAGGGGTTCACATGCTAATAGATACAGAAATCTGCTTAAAACCTGAAATTGATAGTGGTCAGATTTTTGGAGAACATTTAAATGTATATCAAGTGGACAGGATAATTGAAAATGGTGTATTTTGAAACTCAAATCCATCCATTCACAGGTCGAAGTGCAAGACTAATTAAGGGTGGGTATAAACTTATGGTCGGAGCCTTCTTTTGACCATCAGGCTAATCTCCAGGTGTCACCGAAAACTCAAGAGAGAGCCTTTGTTAACGGCACGTAATTTCCCCAGTCATACTGTCATCAGTGGAAGAAACTTTAATCATCCGACAGTCAGTTAGGAAAACTAGTTTCGTAAGTGGTCGATGTGACAAGACATCTTTTATAACATTACTAACTGCCTTCTTTAACAACTATCTACAAAAGCTTGTGAATAAGTACAATAAAGGTGGAAATATATCGGATGTAATGACGACAAACATACCGTCATATACCATCGGACAGACTCCCGTATGGATACATAGTAATAAGCATATCTGGCTTGGAGAAACAATTGAAGGATTTGAAGGAAAGTAAGTCACTAGGTCTGGATTTCCACGCGGACCTGGTGATTTACTTTTATAAGAAGTGCTCTACGCATTGGCTCCTTACCTAGCATGCATTTATCATGAATCTCTCCGCCAGCTCAAAGTCCCAAGCGATTGGAAAAAGCGCAGGTGCCGAAGTATATATGAAAGGTAAAATGGTAGACCAGCAAAGTTACAGGTCAATATCCCTAACTTCAGTTTGTTGCAGAATCCTTGAACATATTATCAATTTGAATTTAATAAGCTTTCTTGAGACTGAGAAGTTTATGTGCACGAATTAGCATGGATTTAGAAAGCATCACCAGTGTGAAACTCAGTTTGCCCTTTTCTCGCACGATATTCTGAGAACTATAGATGAAGTGACTTCGTAGGCTTTCCCGGCGTAATAAGTCATGAAAGTCTCTTCTGGTTTGCTGCCGGATCCTAAAATAAAGTTGATATTTCAGCGATCCAACTGGTCACCAACTTCAGGAGACTGTTGCTTCGCTGATGAGTCCCGCTGAGAACTGACGCCAGGCTGCAAATCGACGTCCTGTACCGGCCACCGTACAGTACACGGCGCGTGCGCCGCCCATCACGGTTGCTGCCCTCCAAGACAGGGAGGTGGCGCCGTCCTTAGTAGGACACTGGCGGCAACGATATATCGCCCTCAGGGCCGCACCGAAGAGCGTTCAATTTTGATGCAGGATAGTACAGGATTCCACGTCCTGCTAAGAGGAAACCCATTGTCTCTGTTAATTAAATTATCCGCCAACCTAATTTCAATCGCCGGCCGAAGTGGCCGCGCGGTTCTGGCGCTGCAGTCTGGAACCGCGAGACCGCTACGGTCGCAGGTTCGAATCCTGCCTCGGGCATGGATGTGTTTGATGTCATTAGGTTAGTTACGTTTAAGTAGTTCTAAGTTCTAGGGGACTGATGACCTCAGAAGTTAAGTCCCATAGTGCTCAGAGCCATTTGAACCATTTGAACCGCTCCAATGTTTACGCATACATGTGTTCGAATAACTATGAGACTGAAATTGCACGTAATTCTGCACGCCTGACTAGAGGGTGTAGCGTACGTGCACAATGGCCGGCGCGGCAACGATATATCGCACTCAGGGCCACACCGAAGAACGTTCAATTTAGATGCGGGATAGTACAGGATTCTACGTCCTGCTAAAAGGAAACCTTTTGTCTCTGTTAATTAAATCATCCGCCAACCTTATTTCAATCGTGTCCGCCCCCGGTAGCTGAGTGGTCAGCGCGACGGAATGTCAATCCTAAGGGCCTGGGTTCGATTCCCGTCTGGGTCGGAGATTTTCTCCGCTCAGGGACTGGGTGTTGTGTTGTCCTAATCATCATCATTTCATCCCCATCGACGAGCAAGCCGCCGAAGTGGCGTCAAATCGAAACACTTGCACCAGGCGAACAGTCTGCAGACGGGCGGCCCTAGTCACACGACTACTTATTTCAATCGTCTTTTTATAAACACTTTATGTATGGAAGACTTCGAGGATATGGCACTGAGGACTTCGGCTTTGCAACCAACGTGCCTCTGGAGATATGTGGATGATACCTTTTTCGTCTGGCCGCATGGACGTGAACCTCTTAATAGATTTTTGGACCACTTCAACAGTCTTAATCCCCGCATTAAATTTACCATGGAGGTTGAAAGTGATGGGATGCTTCCATTTTTAGACGTTGTGGTTTATAAAAAAATACCAGATGATACTTTGGAACACAATGTTCACCGAAAACCGATGCACACAGACGCAGTGGCGTCCTTACGACTTTGGTATGCAGAGCATATGCCATTTCCGACGCGGACAGCTTAACCCAAGAACTTGCGCATTTGATGGCTGTTTTAAGGAAAATGGATACTCCGAGAAGCAGATTCGTCGGGCTATGGAGTTTGGACCATCACTGGAGATGCATGAAGAGGAACATAGGTCGGTGGTCTTTCTTCCTTATGCTGGAGGCATTTCGTTTAAGACTGGACGAATTTTAAGGAATTTCAACATTAAGAGTGTTTTCCGTCCACCTTCTAAAAATGTTCAAATGTGTGTGAAATCTTATGGGACTTAACTGCTAAGGTCATCAGTCCCTAAGCTTACACACTACTTGACCTAAATTATCCTATGGACAAACACACACACCCATGCCCGAGGGAGGACTCGAAACTTGTCCGGGATCAGCCGCACAGTCCACGACTGCAGCGCCTCAGACCACTAGGCTAATCCCGCGCGATCCCACCTTCTAAGATTAGGACTTTACTCGGCTCTGTGAAAGATGATTTAGGGCTTAGGAAACCAGGTGTATACAAAATTCGGTGTCAATGTGGGTAGGTTTACATTGGCCGTTCGATTCGCACAGGTCATGACAGGTGTATGGAACATCAACGTCATACGAGGCTACAACAGCCGGAAAAATCGGCAGTAGCAGAACACTGCTTAAAAGAGGGACACGGTTTGAAATTTGACGTAACTGTAGTAGCTGCCAACATTTCCGGTTTTTGGAACAGTGTCTATAAAGAGGCGTTCCAGACTGTACCTCCTAGAACCGCTAGGCGGATTTTTGCAAACTCGGACTAACAATCACGAGCCTAATCCTGCAATTGCTTTTGCGCTATGCTTGCGAATTTTACCCTGAATTCCATCTTCAAGTGTAGTTAAGCCATTTAAATCTTCTTGGCTATATAAATGAAACCAGGCCTTCAGTGTGTTAAGATCTGCCATCACCGATGTGAGGGCAGCGTGACACCTCTACTGTCTCTGAGCTCTCGATCGCACTGCTTTTTCCACTCTCGCAAACAGACCTCGTCTAACAACAGTGCTTAGAATCGAGCTGCCATGTTTAGATTTCAGTTAAATTACATCATCGTGAGACTGAGATTCCGAAATCAGATACTGGATTGTAAGGCGTATCCAGAAGCAGATACAGACTCCGATCACAACGTAGTAGTGGTGAAGACTAGGCTGAAGTTTAAACATTAGTCAGAATGAGTCGACACGCAAAGAAATGGGATACAGAAGTACTAAGGCATGACGAGATATACTTAAAGTTAGCTAAGGCTATAGATACGACAATAAGGAATACCTCAGTAGGCAGTACAGTTGAAGAGGAATAGACATTTCTAAAAAGGGCCATCGCAGAAGTCGGAAAGAAAAACTCAGGAACACAGAAATACAAGTCGCTGAGGAATGAAATAAATAGAGAGTGCATGGAAGCTAAGACGAAATGGCTGCATGATAAAAGTGAAGCAATCCAAAAAGAAATGGTTGTCGGGAGGACAGATTCAGCATACAGGAAAGTCAAAACAACCTACGGTGACATTAAAAGCAAAGGTGGTCACATTAAGAGTGCAACCGGAATTTCACTGTTAAATGTAAAGGAGAGAGCGGATAGGTGGAAAGAATACATTGAAAGCCTCTATGAGGGGGAGAATTTGTGTGAAGTGATAGAAGAGGAAACAGGAGTCGATTTAGAAAAGATAGGGGATCCAGTAATAGAATCAGAATTTAAGAGAGCCTTGTAAAGATCAAATACGGCAGAAAGGGTAGATAACATTCACTCAGAATTTCTAAAATCATTGGGGGAAGTGACAACAAAACGACGATTCACGTTGGTGTGTGGAATGTATGAGTCTGGCTTACTTACGGAAAAATATCATCCACACACTTCCGAAGATTTCAAGAGTTAACAGTTGCAAGAATTATCGCACGATCAGCTTAACAGCTCATGCATGCAAGTTGCTGACGAGAATGATATATACTGAAGAATGGAAAAGAAAATTGAGGATGTGCTAGATGACGATCAGTTTGGATTTAGAAAAGGTAAAGACACGAGAGACTCAACTCTGGCGTTGCGGTTACTAATGGGAGCAAGACTAAAGAAAAATCAAGATACGTTCATAGGATTTATCGGCCTGGAAAAAGTGTTCGAAAATATAAAAATGGTGCAAGATGTTCGATATCCTGCGAAGAATAGGGGTAAGCTATAGGGAGAGACGGGCAATGTGCAATATGTGCAAGAACCAAGAGGGAATAATAAGAGTGGACGAACAAGAGTGAAGTGCTCGGATTAAAAAGGGTGTAAGACAGGGATGTGTCTTCCCCCCCCCCCCCCCCCCCTCCCTGCTGTTAAATCTGTACGTCAAAGAAGCAATGATGGAAATAAAAGAAAGGTTCAGGAGGGGAAGTAAAATTCAAGATGAAAGGATATCAAAGACACGATTCGCTAATGACATTGCTATCCTGAGTGAATGTGAAGAAAAATTACATGATTTGCTGAACGGGATGAACAGTCTAATGAGTACAGAATATGGACTGAGACTAAATCGAAGAAAGAGGAAAGTAATGAGAAGGAGCAGAAATGAGAACAGCGAGAAACTGAACATCAGAATTGATGGTCATGAAGCAGATGAAGTCAAGGAATTCCGCTACTTAGGTAGTAAAATAACCAATGACGGACAGAGCAAGTAGGACATCAAAAGCAGCCTATCAATGGCAAAAAGGGTACTACTAGGCAAGAGAAGTCTACTAGTTTCAAACGTAGGTCTTAATTTGAGGAAGAAATTTCTGAGAAAGTACGTATAGAGTACAGCATTGTATGGTAGCGAAACATGGACTGTTGGAAAACCGGACCAGAAGAGAATCGAACGAAGCATTTGAGATATGGTGCTACAGACAAATTTTGAAAATTGGGTGGACTGATAAGGTAAGGAATGAGGAGGTACTGTGCAGAATCGGGGAGAAAAGTATTATGTGGAAAACACTGACAAGAAGAAGGGGAATGATGATAGGACATCAGGGAATGACTTCCATGGTATTAGCGGGAGCTGTAGAGAGCAAAAAATATGGTGGAAGAGTGAGACTGGAATACAGCCAGCAAATAATTGATGACATAGGTTTCAAGTGCTACTCTGCGATGAAGAGGTTGGCTACGCTTTACTGAATGTGGCAGATGGACTGAACCAAGCTGCTGCACATTGTTCCTTTATTGCCTACTACAATGTGCGTAGTACGATTATAAATCAATTAGAACACTGTGCAAATGGCTGTGTTCCTCAAACTCCAAAATATGCACTTGAAAAGTGTAAAATCTGAGGAGCATGAATTTACTGGCGGATTACCTATGTATGTAATTGTACCATTAAGACAATGTTCTAGATGCATGGAAAATTAATTTTTGGCCCATAAGTAAAACTGAATATGTATATAAACTTTTCTATAGAAAAATTGTTCATAATTGTTTCCACCCTACACAACTTTAATGGTGAAGCAATCAGAGCCTTTTAAAAATAATAACAGTGATATAAAAAATTAAAACATTTTATTTGCACTAACATTGCATTTTTCAATAGAGTTGCAGATATGAACTTACATCATACTAACAGAGGAGGAGAATGATTGTGCGTAGAATCTTAATACAGCAGCTGTGGTACATCATAGCTGATACTGATATTTTTCATACACAATCTTTACTGTGTTTAGGGACTAACTGTCACAGATGCGAAAAAAAGAACCATACATAAACGCATTCACACACACTATTCAGAAGCAAACATAGTATGCAAAAATGTGTAAGTAATACACATAATAATATACAATTTGTGAGCAAGCATATTGTGTATCCATTCACACACATTCACTTCATCTATCTTCTGTCTTCCAATTCCACATGCACACACATATACGCACACATATTCACTCACACCCACCCACCTACCCACCCTCCCACCCACCCACCCACCCACCCACCCACACACACACACACACACACACACACACACACACACATGCCTGCACAAAATCACTCAACTTGACAGGAAGATTCCATCCATGCACATGAAACCTTTATCCTAATAGTGCAACAGACCAACTTTCAGTTGCAGTCCCATTTGCACCTCATGGTATCTTGACCTAAAGAGTACTTGGTGCATCATATGTGAAGTTGCATCATCACCAAGCAGACACTCATTACAGTCTTCGATCTAAGAGTCTGTAAGTCTGTATGATGCACACACCTAGCCAATCTTTGGGTGGCACATGTATCTATACGGTATGCACAATTTATATCTGAGTATCACAAACTCCATAATGTGTGAATCGTTCGCCTCGTCTTTCATCAGGGGGTAATCTTCTTGTTCTGAGGTTTTATGCTGTAAGTATTACATCTGCAAGTCCAGATGTGTCGAATTCCTGGAAATTGTACCTATGTACTTCGTATAGATCACAGGCTTTTACCCAGTTGATAAAATTCTCTTGATCATAGAGAGTAGCTTGACATTAGCCTTTAGTTTTGGAAAACCTCATAGTGGAATCAGTACATGTGGGGTTTTAAGGCTCATAGTGTAATCGGTACATGTGGGGTTTGGAGGGATCCATAATATACATACCAATATAGAGAAGGTGTGTGAACTCCACTGAAACCTTAGCCATCTCCACAGTGACTAGTCATTCACTGAAGATTAGGTGTGGAGATGTATACTCTAGCCTCATAATGTTCATTCCAAGGTTAAAATAAATGAAACTTGAGTTCCTAGCATTTTCCATGGTCTGGCAGAAAACTGCATTATCCAATAATTTATTAAAATCTGTTTCAAAATAACACTCACGAGAGCCTTCTGTTAGGTGTTTAAATCAATATCCTCCTTTAACCAGGGATGCTGGTCGAAGGAGATATCATGAGTGATTCTAATAAATCTCATACCCAAGTTAAGACACCGCTGTAGGTTGCTATAGTGTAGACTGTAGCTCTAATTATTCCCCAGCCTTTTCATCACTGAGATGGAATCATTTCACAGTACTAGGCTCTCTGGACACAGAAAAAAGTCGCTTTGTATGTCATGCAGATGGGTGGTATATTCCAGGTCTGCCTCCATGATATATCCAACACCAATATCGGCAATCACATGAGGGATCTGCTTTCCCACCCTCAGGCAAGGGTGTGTGTGTTCTCCATAGTGTAAGTTAATTTAAGTTAGATTAAGTGGTATGTAGGCCTAGGGACCGATGACCTCTGCAGTTTGTTCCAGTGACACCTTACCACAAATTTCCAGATTTTGTTGATTTCATATTTGCACAGCCATCGGAATTCTCCAAATGTAGAGATTATTGTACAGCATGTCTATAGAGATTATTCACATCCACATAAAGGACGTCGCTCAGATCTTTAGATGGCCTGCACTCCTCACTCATTAGCAGGTTATTTGCTATGGTGTACCTGTGCACACATGGCCCCCATGAATCCCCCATTCGAAAGAAGGCAATACATCAAAATCAGTAAGCAATTCGATGTTGATACAGGTCTTTTCGAACAGTGCATCCCAAGAAAGCGCTGGTGTGGTGTAATAGACGAAAGGATACAGTTTGTATGTAGATAAGCATTCAATCCAGAACTTCTCAAAAATATCTATGACCAAGTAAACAAGTCTCCACATACAATTTAGCAAACCTATGTAAAGCAGAGATGTTAGACTCCTGCCAAGAATTCACTGTGCACCTATACTCTGTATCCATTACAGCAGTGCCAGTGAGTTTCTTGGTAAAAGCAGCTATTCCGGCAATGTGGTTACTTGGAGTTTCTACATCAAATGTAGGTACTTCTACCGAAAGATCCCCTTCTTCATCTCAAACTGAAACTCAGCAAGTTTGTGAAGAGGTGCAAGCATGAATTGTAATGAACCCAGGAAATGGTGCAATATGCTTAATGTGATTCGCTTGGAGAAAAAAATGTATTTTTCTGCATTGTGAGGTAAAACAATGAACATATCTTTGTATAACCCAAAATCACCAAAGTTCTCAACAAGAGGTGAGTGTCACACCCACTCAAATTTTGAAAGAAGACAGGTTTGTTTCATGGCAGCTGTATGTATTGGGAGCTCCACCATGGAACTTCCCCTTTAGATAACAGTGGTTCCTACATGAAATTACCACTGTTCTGTCCAATTTCAGCTCACAAATATTATATTAAATTGTCTGCTTGTAAAAGGCATCATTCTACTCCGATTTTGTCACTGGAAATTTGTTACTTTTAAGAACATCAACACTCAGCTTTTCGAGCTTAAAGAGCAACCATCTGGTAGGATTATTGTTGCCATATAAGTCAAATTTGTTGTGATTGGAGTCATATTAGCATACAACTTGATACACAACCACTTACAGTGCATATAGTTCTGTGAATGTGATGTGAGAGACTATGGGATCACCTTTGCAACATGCCACAGGAGCAAGTAACCACTTACAATCAGTGTGCACAACAAAGGGACAATATTCCTGGTGCTAGACATTTTTAAACGTTAAGAACATTTCATCTTCAGTCGACGTTACTACATGTACCAGTTCCTGGCTCGAACAATCACGGTTCGTGTCGTTATGTGAATGTGATGTGAGAAGCTGTGAGATCACCTTCGCAGCATGCCACAAGAACTAGTCAGTTCTTATGATCAGCATGTACAACAAAAGGACAGCATTCCTGGTGATTCACATTCCTAAAGTTAAAGAAAATTTTATCCTCAGTGGGTATTACATGTACCAGTTCCTGCCTCGAACAATCATCAGCTGTCTTTCCAAATACTTAAGCATAATAAAAGAGTAAAGTGTCTGTGACAATAATCCTTTGTACCCTTATTTTTACTCATTGGGACTAAAGTAGGTGGGATACGGTCTTGATCCAGACGTCGTGATGCTAATCACCTGTCTGGGACGCTGACCAGCTGATTTGGAACAGTAGATTGGTCCAACTACCTTGTACCACACACATCCTGGGTTGCTTTTTTCTCATCTACGTCCAGGCTGAAAACATAAACTTAATAATTAGTGTTCTGCCTCTCAAATTTCGCTAGATCCGGGATTGAAACATGGAATGAAATGCTTTAAAAGTTACAGTGGTCACAGACGTTGGATATCTTGTATGTATCTGTATGCACTACATTCTTGAGGTAATTGTTGTCACAAGCTGGAAGCTACCAGGCGAAGCAATATTCATCTTTAACATTACACTCTATTCATTAATGCATGCCTTTATAGGAGCAATATCTGTCAGAAGAGGGATGAAATGGGGCACAGCCTCCCATTATCTGGACCAGAAACATGAGAGTACGCATCAAGGTGGAGTACATGACTGACCACCTTACCAGGCTCACTTTCTTTCACATCTGAAAAGTGCCTCTGTGTGATGATCTCATTAAAACTTCCATACCACTCTACAATTGACTCACTGCATGACATCATGCCATTCACTCCCGTATTTTGACGATGCTTTTCACTACAGGATCATTATTGCCCTTTTGTGCTCGCAGTTAAGAACGTATTTGAACCTGCTGATAGGACGCTGCTGCCAATGGATAATTTCATGGTGGTCCCTTTCGAACCATGGTCGGCCAAAATGATGGAAGGTAGCCAGATCTCGATACCCTGCATTTGTGTTATCAAGCACCGGTAACCACAGAGTTGCCTAATGTAGTTGCATGATTTACCTATTGTTCATTTAGACAGTGTGTTGTGAGGCTGCTAATGATAGGCTGGTGGTGAAGACCAGATGGGCGACAGTATTGTTGTTACTCTCAATGGTCCAGACAGGCCGTGGAAGTTGAAGTCAGGCATGCCCATCTCTGGACACGTGTCACAAAGGTGGCAATTCCAGGCCATCAAGTAATTCTCAACACATGCATCACAACAGTCTTAAAGTACAATACAGAGATATACATAATTCCAGGCCATCAAATAATTCTAAAACACACAAATCACAACACTGATCTTGGTAAGTAACATTGATCTTGGTATGTGTGAATGTCTGTATCTCCAGGTTTCCCTTTTCCTCACTTTTTCAGGATCTACTGTTCATAATCTGCCATCACCATTCACAGAATCAGTAGGATGGCGCGTGGGTATAAGTTTATGTATTGATAAGTTAGCCACGCCATCCCAGACATGTACCAATGATGATGATATCCCTCTCAGTAAGGTGGACAAAAACTGTCATACATGTCATACTCAAATAGCCCATATACGTTTTTGTCATAGTCAACCTAAAGTTACCGAATGGAAGAAACTGGTAGTGTAGTTGAACTCTTGCATAGGTTAGTTTACAGTTATCAATTACGCTCGAATCTGTTGTCACGTACCCCTTCCCGCCATTTTGCAGCACTAGAGTAACGAAGTGGGGCCAGTAGGAGCCCTTGCGTACGTCAGTTAGTAGTGACATGTCTTCTCAGACAGGTGGGCTTGCAGCATTTTTCTGTTATCGTTCAATCTGTGCGCATTTTATAAAAATGACTACTTCATACACCATGCAGGATCATTTTTTTGTAAGCAAGGGCATGGTATTTTCCTCTCATTTTATGGGTGTTGAACACGTTGATTTATTATCGTATTTTGTTTAATGTAATATCTTGTATAGACACCTTTTATTAACCTGACACGTTCTACATCATTACGAAGTGTCGTATTCATGATCTATGGAACAAGTACTAATCTAATCTAATTATATATTGACTGTTTGTATTCTACGTTTACAACTACAAAGAGCTGTCAATTTTTGTAACTGTTGCATATACTATTGTCACCCCGCTACGCTACTGCAAATAATCAGCTTTTGATGCAACTTTTACTTGTGCTATTGGACGTTTTCCTATATTACTATAATTCTGTCAGATGACAGTATGTTATTAGCACTACACTGTACCGTAATGTTTTTATCATTTGACTCTCATGTATGATCTGTCTTTGACATATGACACGTTTCCAGTTAGCTATATCAGGCAACTTCCATGTCTTGTAGTTTTCAACAACACTCCCCTGTCAGTTTCGTAAGTTTAAGATTTATTGGACTTATGTTAATCTTCTTAGGTTTTATTCTTGAATTGAAGCCAGTTACGAAGGATTTGCTTCCTACAAATGGCATGTTGCCATTTACTATGTATTATACACCTCTCTTTTATAATTTTATCTTAATGACATTGTTGTCTTTATAATTCTAAAATTAATTTTTATATGGAGATAAGATTTTTGAAATTTCCAGACTAAAATTCTTTTGGCTGGTCCACAATCTGGTTTGATCACACTGATGTTTTTGAACTACATACTGTTATTGTCTTGGTATCTATGAATGCATGGTAATGCATGACCATAGCTAATGATGCTTCCCAATGAAAATTCAGAACTTTTTTACATATTAGACGGTGTATTATCTTAAAGCCATTGACACATTTTACAATTGATTGTTGAACTGATTTGTCAAATGATCACTTTTCTTAGTTGTTGTACAATGTTTTGTATTCTACTTGACTGTACATAATTTTCTTAGGCTACATTTCCTCTATGTGTTACAGATAACAACCAAAACTAGTTGTTGTACTTTAATTGTGATAGGAAAATTGCAGTGTGGGCATTAAAAGTTTGTTTTACTTCAAAAAAACTTATAAGTATTCCTGACTAGTGATATGCTAGTCATACTGAACTGAAGCTATGTGATTGTGTGATGTCATTGTGAGGTTTCAGTCCAATTGATTTAAGAAACTCATAATTCTCGCATGTTATTACGTCCTTCTTCCACTGGAAAGCAGTTATCAGATGAACGTATGAGTTGTATTTATACTTTATATCCATTATACTGCTTCACACAAAGATGTACTATAAATCGACTAGATTCGCGTTATGATGTATGGTGTTCAGCTTGTGACGGTCTGATGTCTCAACAATCACTGTGAGGTACGGGGGATTGCTAGTAACTTCCACAATTTTATAACCTGGACCCACTGTAGGAAAAAGTCCATATGAATTATGGATTAATCTGTCGCTAAGGTACGAATCTGTCACGATATTATACTCAACACAAATCATACTGATTCTACTTATAAATTTTATTAGTCTTCTGCTCTAGCACTTGTTCCCTCGAGAAACCTAGTAGCGACCTTATTGAACCTTCGATGATAAAAATCCAGGACCTCTTCTGTTGTTGTTATCTCCGTTTCAAACATACTAACATTCGCACCTAACTAAGACCATTTGACAGATCGATTGGTATACATATTTAAACTGTTAGTGTTGTAGAAACCATGAGGTCTTACCAAAACTTCTAGATGCAATTTATTTTTGCGGTGGTGACATAAGGTATGCTACTATAACTTTCCTGAACGATCTATGCAGCACTTAACTCCGCTTTGCTTCGATCTACTGCAGGAAATTAATTTGTTTTTAATTTGGACGAAGTTGTTTTAAAGTTCGAGTGTACGAAATCGTATCTAAAGGTCAACCGATGTAGTGATGTGCATACCGTTTGTTTTTATGCGAACTTCAGGGGAAACATTGGACATAGATAACTGCAGAGGTATGAACTGAAGTTGTAGTGCATATTGCCCTATTATGAAAATGTTACCTGTATTATACCACCTTAACGCACTATGCGCTGTCATGATAATCTTTGCCATGGAATGCACAACTCTGATCTTTATGTTAACTCTGCTATCATTGAAATGTTACGTGATATATTGTCACGACCGATATGAAACGACTCTTGTTCTGGTGTTGATTATGATATGTATGAGGTAATCTTATGTTGTAATGAACACCATAATGTATATTTAATGTTTTCATTTGGGTAAACAGTAAAACTCCCTTAGCTTTGATCATAATTGATTAACTATTTAAGGAATATCTTAAACTTTATAGCTTGATTACTGACATAATTATTGTCTGAAACTTAAGTCTCGTAAACCACAGCTCTTTCTATTGCTGAAAACAGAGATTCGTAATAAATTACTGCCTGTACCAGACGAGATGCACGGAACATTGCACTACACGTTTCGTTCGCAAAATAAGTAGTGATTCATTTTAATTTTGCGTCCATTCGAGGCCACTCAGGACATACATATGTCACAAATCCGTGTGAACTGACAAAAATTTGCTTTTTATTTCATGTAATTGAAAGCAAAAAAACCCACACTGGAGAGTTATTGGTAAGACACGTTTCCACAGAGAGCTGAAGAGGTTGGAATTGTTTGAGCAGCTGTATATAACGCAAGTATATTTATATTATTTGAAAGTAAATACTTTCATTAGACAATAGAATATCTTACAGTAGCAATGTGATCCAGTATAGTAAAACTATAAGTTTTTCATACCAACATCGTAAAGTAATCATTCCATCGTGTAAGAATTACAAAAGCACTAGGCTATTGTTTTTTGTCGATGTATTTTGATTGTTACGTCACCAACATCATTGCTTCATAAAACCTTAATGTTAAGCAGCGTAATGCTAAGTGTTGTTGGTGGAACTCTGACTTACCAAATTTGTAAGAGTTTGTGGTGGTTGTAAAGCTCTGCTAACGAATGACACACATACAGTGCAGTGCATAGCAACTGTCTAAAGCAGATCCAGTTATGGAAACTAACACAGTGCCATCTAATCTGACACTAGATCAATTTGTATTTTATTACGAAAATCAGAACAAATAGGAACAGATTTATTTAAGAAACGAGATGATTTTGGTAAAAAACAAAATGCAACTGCTTCTGATTTAGTCAAAAAACAAGATGATGTAATTAAAATACAACATGCTGTTGCTTCTGATTTAGTACAGAGGAAGAATTCTATAGCATCTGATTTAGCTAGAAAACAGTAAGAGGCAACCGAATCTGAAATTTATCAACCTGTAGTGCGACAAGATTCTGTCGCCAAAGAATTAAGGGACGAAATGACTGCACTAAGGCAAGTGTATACTGGTTTACCAGAGTCTGCGCAGAAACTTTCATCAGATGTTAACAGTCTTAGGGACGATCAAATTGATTAGTTTGAAACTGTTCATTAGTTAATCTGTAAGGTGGAACAGCTAACTACTGAACAAAATGAAACTATCACAGAACAGTTAGAATATCAAAGTAGAATATTTATTTTGTGGTGATTTAATACCTGGTGGGCAGCTAAGGAAGCACATACGGATTGTGGAGCTACCTGACACAAGAATTCAAGAAGTAAGACAGATTTCTACAGAGGTGACTGAGTTGCAACCCATATCGGACACTTCTGTGAATTATGTAGCTCAAAGAGTAAGACTTTTTGCTCTTTCAGGAAGAAGTTAATAAACAATTAAGTTCATTAAGGAGAGATTTAAATGAAGTGAAGAATGCAGTCAGAGGCCATGTCTCGCAGGCGGATTCAGAAGTGAATTCTGAGCCTGAACCACAGTGTGGACAAATATCGCGATGTAAATCGATGAGACGATGACAGTATCACTTTATGAGACGTGTAACTCAAGAGCAGTGGAATATTTGGCAAATGTAACGGTGTAACAAAACTTAATTAGGCCCAGGAAATTGCAGCTCTCTGTATCTGAGAATAAAGATCTACATCCCGTCTTATTTATTAAGACTTTTAGAGGAGAATATCTAATGTGTGGACCAGGGCACAAAACACTGCTTTTGCGCCTAGATGCGTTCATGGAGAAGGATTGTTATGGGCAACCAGTTTTTTTAAGTATTGCAGTAGTTATGATGATTATGGACATGCGTACCTTGCGAAGTATTGAGCAAGTACTGTTCAGGTGAGGTTCAGAAATCAGGTTTTTAACCCAGAATGTTTTTAACCTAAACAGTGAAAAATTTTGTTCTTTTGGGCCCCCCGTGCAAAGTATGCCCCTAATGACACGATTATTATGAATATAAGCCAGCTACATTGCTCTTTATTTTATTTTATAAATCACTCAGGACGAGCCCACTTCAACATACTGCCATCATGAGGTGCTGTTACATGTAATATCGTTGCCGCCACGTCCCATCCTTTTTTAGAATTATTAGTTTCTCCTTATATGTACTTTGGAGACGTCTACCTGACTTTAGTCGGTTTTTTATGTATGATATTTTTCTCTTGACACCTTGGATGACAGTGGATCAGCGAAAAATTATTTTTGGATAACTGATACATAGTTTGGTACTAAATGTGATTAAAATCTTGTGATAATATTTACCTAAATAGTGACAATGACGAACGGTATGTACAGATTACTTTAGTATAATGTATAACTGTAATTTTTCCAGCGACTTAGAAGAAATCTGTTAATGACCACTAACGAATGTAATTGACTCTTGTACTGAAGAAAGAACATTTGCTCTTAAAACAATTAAATGGATCAGCACATGTGACATCTAATAGCTCCAGTATTTCCATCTTGTACCATTGTGGAAATGTTACATATATTATACTACCTTAATGCGCTGGGCGCTGTTATGATAATCCAAACAGTTAATTAACAGTATCGTCCACTTAAATTACAAAAATGATAAAGGAAATCGAGTAAAACTTGAACGTATGAACTTACACTGTGAGTGAATGTGTCACGAAGTTGAAGGTCTCTTTAAAACAACAATATTCTGGTATCAGTAGCAGCTAACCAACTTCATGACTAGCAAATACCCAGTCAAAATAATGATCCTGTAAGTGTTCTGTGGGCACACTGGTAGTTATTAAAGTAGGTACTGCTAACGATCTTATCTGCTGCGAGCTATTTAGTAACGAATTCTCATATTTCGATTAATAATTAGTGACACACTTAGAACCCACATTTTGTTTGAAACTTTAGTCTAGTAGCCCTCCTTTACTTCCACTACTGAACGTAGAGATTCATAATAAATTACTGCTTACACCAGTTGAGACAGAGAGGATATTGCACTACATGTTACATTCGTAAAATAAGTAGTGATTCAATTTAAAGTCCTGGTAGCGTCGAAAATGGTAGAACACGTTGTTCTTGTCCGTAAAGAATGGACACAATTCTGCTGGTGGTCATAAATCCCTGAGTAAATCAAAGTGGTATACGGTATTTCGTTTTTTTAAACATAGTCAAAGCAGTTAGTTTCATATGTTCCAGTAACATCAAAAATGACAATCTCATATTATTTGGATTTTCACAGTCTTTGGCAACGTAACCGAACTCTTGGAATTTTGAGTTTTTGACGAATTTAAGTAGATCTATATTTGCGAGTGCTCTGTCCAGTAATATCACTATGACAGTTATACACTATGAACCAAGCTCTTTTCTCTATGGTTTTAAATATAGTCCTTATAGCGATGGCCTCCATTGTAATATTGTGTCTTTTAGCCTGCTGTAGTTCCTACTCTACGTTTTGTGTATTCTTTACTGCTGTAGTTATAGCAGCGGCTCCTCCTGCTAATGAACCAATGACCAACAGCCAGCAAAACGCAGAAATTAAGAATGACATTAGTCCACCGGATGTTGTATGAAATGGGAGAACCCTATGGGTTTTAACTTATCTTGTTCTTCCTCCTTTCCGTCTCAAGACGTCATTCATGGCTGCAGCAACTGACTAGATGCAATTTTTTATACATTCCATCGGTTCCTTTCTTATTCCCTAGTGTATGATGAGCTGCATTCATATTTTTCTTGAAATTTATTTCAGTAGCTATTTCAAGTTTAGTACTTATGCCTTACCGACTGCGAGTGGAGCAATACGTTTTCCTAAACTGATGGTCTTTCTTCGACATGTTTGCTTGGCATTATCAACTACTATTCAGTCTACAGTGCAACCAACGTTGTTTCTGATGTGAGCTATACTGTGCTCCTTGCACGCGTCATGTAGTGTGTTAATTCCCTTATTGTCATGAACTAGATGCTTTTTCAGCTTCGTTCGAGGTGGTCAGAAGTTGTATCGAGGAATATGAAGTTCAACTGGTAGGTTGTGGAAAATATAACGCTCACTCCAGCTAATGGGCTTCCTAGCACTCATGTCACGCTGCTGCATGTTGTGAGACCTCCGTGTCCTATTAAACAGAAAAGCGTGAGCGTTCATCGAACTTCGGCGCTCTGATGGATAGCCGAGCCATTTTACTAGTCTTACTCCCCTGATGTTTTATGACCCGCTAGACGAGGAAAACTTCAAATTCAGAGCTTTTCTCCAATTCCTCTGTGTAAAAACTCCCCGTAATTTCTTCACCGTCACTGTCCTTTAAGATGTATGTTTTTGGGTTTGTGTGCTGCACTTTGGAAACAGTAAATATCCCCACTACCAGTTTGGTAGGTAAGACTTCCAAAACGCAGCGTTGTATATCGAAAAATGCACCATTAACCTATTGTAAACCACTGCTTATGTGGATCGACCATCTGAATATATGGTTGTATACTGTATTTAGAAACCCATCATCACAGATATCAGTAGGTCTTATCTGAACTGTATGATAAATAGTCTTTTACACTCATCAACAATTTGTGGCAGAATATCTACTTAACTGTAAGGCTCTCAAACATTAAATGGCATCCACATTCAGTTTTCGATCATCGTGTTCAACCATTCAACAGTACTAGCTTTCAAATGGGAGAATATTGAGTAGTGGTTTATTCCATACCGTTCCAGTACCGCTTTGAAATGCCTATCGTAAAATTCGCCTCCATGGTTGGACTGCAAGTTGTCAGGACACTGATTCATTCCAGTCTGCAGGTGTTATTCAGACACTAGTGCAATTTCTTGTCCAATCTTTACCTTCACAGACAGAGCTCACATGAATATGGAATGTCTATCTGTGACCAAAAAAATGTGCCTAAAAGCTTTACTTGTCCATGAATATTCTTGCATATCCGTGAGCATAGTGAGCATAGTGAACGCATTATTGTGGCCAAGATAGATACGAAGCCCACACCTACTACAGTAGTACAAGTTTATATGCCAACTAGCTCTGCAGATGACGAAGAAATTGAAGATATGAATGATGAAATAAAAGAAATTATTCAGATAGTGAAGGGAGACGAAAATTTAATAGTCATGGGTGACTGGAATTCGAGTGTAGGAAAAGGGAGAGAATGAAACATAGTAGGTGGGGCTAAGAAATGAAAGAGGAAGCCGCCTGGTAGAATTTTGCACAGAGCACAGCATAATCATAGCTAACACTTGGTTTAAGGATCATGAAAGAAGGTTGTATACATGGAAGAACCCTGGAGATACTAAAAGGTATTGAATAGATTATATAATGGTAAGACAGAGATTTAGGAACCAGGTTTCAAATTGTAAGACATTTCCAGGGGCAGATGGGGACTCTGACCACAATCTGTTGGTTATGACCTGTAGATTAAAACTGAAGAAACTGCAAAAAGGTGGGAATTTAAGGAGATGGGAGCTGGATAAACTGACTAAACCAGAGGTTGTACAGAGTTTCAGGGAGAGCATAAGGGAACAATTGACAGGAATGGGGGAAAGAAATACAGTAGAAGAAGAATGGGTAGCCTTGAGGGATGAAGTAGTGAAGGGAGCAGAGGATCAAGTAGGTAAAAAGACGAGGGCTAGTAGAAATCCTTGGGTAACAGAAGAAATATTGAATTTAATTGATGAAAGGAGAAAATATAAAAATGCAGTAAATGAAGCAGGCATAAAAGGAATACAAACGTCTCAAAAATGAGATCGACAGGAAGTGGAAAATGGCTAAGCAGGGATGGCTAGAGGACAAATGTAAGGATGTAGAGGCTTATCTCACTAGAGGTAAGATAGATACTGCCTACAGGAAAATTAAAGAGACCTTTGGAGATAAGAGAACGACTTGTATGCATATCAAGAGCTCAGATGGAAACCCAGTTCTAAGCAAAGAAGGGAGAGCTGAAAGGTGGAAGGAGTATATAGAGGGTCTATACAAGGGCGATGTACTTGAGGACAATATTATGGAAATGGAAGAGGATGTAGATGAAGATGAAATGGGAGATACGATACTGCGTGAAGAGTTTGACAGAGCACTGAAAGACCTGAGTCGAAACAAGGCCCCCGGAGTAGACAACATTCCATTAGAACCACTGACGGCCTTGGGTGAGCCAGTCCTGACAAAACTCTACCATCTGGTGAGCAAGATGTATGAAACAGGCGAAATACCCTCAGACTTTAAGAACAATATAATAATTCCAATCCCAAAGAAAGCAGGTGTTGACAGATGTGAAAATTACCGAACTATCAGTTTAATAAGTCACAGCTGCAAAATACTAACACGAATTATTTACAGACGAATGGAAAAACTAGTAGAAGCCAACCTCGGGGAAGATCAGTTTGGATTCGGTAGAAACACTGGAACACGTGTGGCAATACTGACCTTACGACTTATCTTAGAAGAAAGATTAAGGAAAGGCAAACCTACATTTCTAGCATTTGTAGACTTAGATAAAGCTTTTGACAATGTTGACTGGAATACTCTCTTTCAAATTGTAAAGGTGGCAGGGGTAAAATACAGGGAGCGAAAGGCTATTTACAATTTGTACAGAAACCAGATGGCAGTTATAAGAGTCGAGGGACATGAAAGGGAAGCAGTGGTTGGGAAGGGAGTAAGACAGAGTTGTAGCCTGTCCCCGATGTTATTCAATCTGTATATCGAGCAAGCAGTAAAGGAAACAAAAGAAAAATTCGGAGTAGGTATTAAAATCCATGGAGAAGAAATAAAAACTTTGAGGTTCGCCGATGACATTGTAATTCTGTCAGAGACAGCAAAGGACTTAGAAGAGCAGTTGAATGGAATGGACAGTGTCTTGAAATTAGGATATAAGATGAACATCAACAGAAGCAAAACGAGGATAATGGAATGTAGTCGAATTAATTCGTGTGATGCTGAGGGAATTAGATTAGGAAATGAGACACTTAAAGTAGTAAAGGAGTTTTGCTATTTGGGGAGCAAAATAACTGATGATGGTCGAAGTGGAGAGGATATAAAATGTAGACTGGCAATGGCAAGGAAAGCGTTTCTGAAGAAGAGAAATTTGTTGACATCGAGTATAGATTTAAATGTCAGGAAGTCATTTCTGAAAGTATTTGTATGGAGTGTAGCCATGTATGGAAGTGAAACATGGACAATAAATAGTTTGGAGAAGAAGAGAATAGAAGCTTTCGAAATGTGGTGCTACAGAAGAATGCTGAAGATAAGGTGAGTAGATCACATAACTAATGTGGAAGTATTGAATAGGATTGGGGAGAAGAGAAGTTTGTGGCACAACTTGACGAGAAGAAGGGATCGGTTGGTAGGACATGTTCTGAGGCATCAAGGGATCACCAATTTAGTATTGGAGGGCAGCGTGGAGGGTAAAAATCGTAGAGGGAGACCAAGAGATGAATACACTAAGCAGATTCAGAAGGATGTAGGTTGCAGTAGGTACTGGGAGATGAAGAAGCTTGCACAGGATAGAGTAGCATGGAGAGCTGCATCAAACCAGTCTCAGGACTGAAGACCACAACAACAACAACAACAACATCCGTGAGATCAGCCTGGCATAAAACATCCAATTATTGTATTATTACATGTCTGTGTGGGACTGTCTTACCTGCTGATCCGTTGAGATCATGGACAACCATCTCCATAATTACTCAATGGTACATCTTTCTTGAAGTTCTGAAATTACTGATATTTCATTCGTATTCCTCACGGCAGCTGATGGTGCATGTAGGCATAATGGCTCTATGATTTCATTTAGGTCATCATAAAACAAATACTTCTGAGGAAGATGGTTCCATCTTTTATGTTGAACTTAAATATCTTTGCCTGCGCTGTGTGCAGCTGCTAATATGCACTTAATTATATCCTCATGTTTATTACTGTTTGAGTCCTTCATTCAAATTTTTGAGGTGTTGCCTTTCCTATGCATATCAGTCGTAAGTAATATTCAAATAACTATCCAGGAAGGGCAACCACAACTCAGAAACATTGTGAATAACAATAGAAAAGCAACAGTCAATAACAATTCAAATGATCATAAAAATTATAACAAGTAAAGAAGTCAAGATTGATGAGCTGTTTCCAAAAGTTGCATATCTATATGAAGGTACTTTATTTGCAGCTACCAAGTTCACGTCAATATAGACACATCTTTAGGTTTATCTACCAAGAACACAAATCACTGTGTGAAATGCTATAGTATACAACGTCACATGGATGGCGGCATGTAGCCTAACTAATACACACTCTGAGACTATAGGGAGTGATGGGA
This sequence comes from Schistocerca serialis cubense, assembly GCF_023864345.2. Lineage (NCBI taxonomy): Eukaryota > Metazoa > Arthropoda > Insecta > Orthoptera > Acrididae > Schistocerca > Schistocerca serialis. Next base: position 174,954,728 of record NC_064641.1, read on the forward strand.
TATAACCTTCTAATTTATTTCCCTGATGAAACTAAGCGCATCCATGCTGGTTTCTGCAAGTCTGTCATTCAGCATTGCACCTTTTTTAGTTACTGTCCCGATAAGGCTTTTCAGCACCACTGAATTAGCGTTGATTGCCTCGATTTTCCCGTTGATGTATAGACGCATGTGCTTCATACGCTCGGAACAAGTGTAGCACACATGTGCAAATTTGTCCACAGTCTACAGTATACTGATAGAGTTGTGTATTGGTACACTAGCTTTTTCGCAGGAACTCCTTGAAGTTTCGTATGTATCCACCATCGTTCAATTTCCTTGTTTTATCAATAAACAGGAAGCCACATTGTTAACAAATTCATTGGACGTCATATCTGGTCCTATTATTTTGTGCTGTTTGAAAGCAATAATGAGGTTCACATTGTCCCTTACCAACTGATTTGGAATCCTGGAACGTATCTGGCTCAAATCAAAGACATCGGCTGTTATATGGCGGCTGCAACAAAAATATTTGCGTAAAGGATCCTGGTTTTCCACTGCAGTGTCTTCATATATGAGTACACTGTTCGGTTTTACTTTTTTAACTGGTGGAATATCACTACTTTCACTGAATGTCTAGCAGAATACTCCCATCAACGCCACGCAAATTTTCGTTTAACAGCTGATATTTGGGTCGAAATAGCGTTTTTGAAAATATATGTACATGCTCGAAGCAAATACCCTCAGAATGTGTTAACAGTGACAGAAAAGATTGTCTTCCCTTAATCAGATTGTCTGGGTACCAAAGTATGTATACTATCATGGAGAAGTGAATCATTCCTCTTCATCTTCTTCTCATGGTTTCTGCTATCGTTGCAGAACCAGGCACTTACTACAAGACCCTTGTAGTAAGGGTGCATCATCCAGCCGGTCATGCTGACTAACCCTTCGTTTACATTAAGATGTAGGCGATTACATAGGGAAATAAATTACACACTTATGTATAGCTGGTTATATAAACAAACGTAAGTTAGATCATAGTTCTGCAACCACATCTGGCAAAGTTGATTGATGCGTTTTCGACTCTAGCAATGCACAACATGAATCATAATGCTGTAATTTCTCCCAGTAGGTGGAGAGGCTGGCAGAGTAGCTCCAGGAGATTACTCCATTAAGTTTCATAGAATTGCATAGCTATATTGCATAACTGATATATATTTAAAAATACTCCTCTCCACTGTTAAATGTTTTATTTGTCCACTGCTAATATGGAACTCCCCTGCAGAGATTGTGTGGTCACTCTATACCACCGACAGAGAGTGGTGTTTTTGGGGAACAAGACCGAAATCTGCATTGAAACATCGTATAGACGACACCGTTCGTCCATGGGTAATCTTACTCTGATGTCACTAAATCAAACGACTTCAAATACACGGATTAGCAGAAAATTAAGACCACCTACCTAATAGCTGGAATGTCCAACTTTGCCATGGATAGCAGCGGCGACACCTCATGGCATGGAAACAATGGCGACTTCGTAGGTCGTTGGAGGGAGTTGGAGCCACATCTGCATACACAAGTCACCTTTCCCATAAATTCTGGGGAGGGAGGCGATGAACTTCGACGCCACTTTCAGTCGCATCCCTAATTTGTTCTTTCGTGTTCGGATCTGGTGAGTTTGGGGCCAGCACATCAATTGGAAGTCACCACTGTGTCCCTCGAATCACCTTATCACACTCCTGGCATTATAAAATGGCTCATTATGTTGCTGCAAAATGGTACTGCCGCCGGGAAACATGATTATCGCGAAGGGTGTACGTGGTCTGCAAACAATGTGCGACACGCTTTGGCTGTCATTGTGCTTTGCATAAGCTCCACTGGACCCATGGGTGCCACAGACCATAATGGAGCTGCCGCCAGCCTGTCTGCGTTCCACAGTACAGGTTTCAAGGAACTGTATCCCTGGACGACGATGGATTCGCACTCTCACATCAACATGATGAAGGAAGTATCGGATTCATCAGACCATGCAACGCTCTGCCTTTGCTCCAACGTCCAGTGCCGATGGTCAAGTGCCCATTACAGTCAAGTTGATGTCGTGGTGTTAACATTGCCACATGCATGGGTCATCGGCTGCAGCGTTCCATTGTTAGGAGTGTTTGGTGCAGTGTGTGTTCAGACACATGTACACTCTGCCCAGCATTAAAATCTGGTGTTAGTTCCACTACAGTTCGCCGCCTGTCCTGTTTTACCAGTCCGCCCAACCTACGACGTCCGACATCTGTAGGGAGGGGTGGTTAATCATCCCCACGATGTCTGGACGTGGTCTCCCATTGGTTTCGCCACGTGTTGAAGACACTCACCACAGCACTCCTTGAACACGCGACAAGTCGCGCAGTTTCCGAAATGCTCGTGCCAAGCTTCTGGACCATCACAATCTGCCCTCGGTCAAACTCAGATTGCGCGCCTTCCCCTTCTACAAACGGACAGTATGCTGACTGATACTACATGCACCGTGTGTGTACCTCACTAGCAGTAATTCCTCTCCAGGTGAGGCTGCCATCGCCTGGGCGGTTTTATGTAGGTGGTAGGTCGGTGGTCTTAACGCACTGGCTGATCAGTGTACTACAACTGGGTATAACTCCTGATTTGATACTATACCACCACTGACACTTTTACAGCCACTGATGTCTAAACTGCAGGTTTGACTGAACAGCATTATATTCACGTCACGTGGATGCTGGTCCTCGAACGTAAAGAAAAGAATTATTAGTAAATTATTTTCGTTTCTTTGTTTAAATTCCTATTGATCACCATCAGCACTAATAATTACATTGCCTCATCGCAAAGAGTGTTCATAAACGTCTCAACGTATTCATACTTTGATGGTTCTCTAACAAATGGGTGAACTATTTTTCAAATGCCGTAAATATGTACTACTTGAGACTTAAAAAAAGATCGTATACACTATCCTAAATTGCCAGTTCAGCATCATCATCAAAACGAATACGGTTATTAATATCTGTGATGCCAAGTGAAGAGCCATGGTGCTCCTTGTCAACTCATAAATCTAAATTATAATGCTGTCATAGATATCCTGGAGCTAATTACCCATGTTACAACTTTTTTTAAGACAGGTAATTTGTGACTTGTGGTGTGAGGAAATTTAGAGAACCAGCATTTCAGGCTGACTGCAGTACAGTTTTACTGCCACCGACTTACATTTCGCGGAAAGATCACAAAGATAAGATAAGAGAGATTAGGGCTCGTACAGAGGCATATAGGCAGTCATTTTTCCCTCGTTCTGTTTGGGAGTGGAATAGGGAGAGAAGATGCTAGTTGTGGTACGAGGTACCCTCCGCCACTCACCGTCTGGTGGATTGCGGAGTATGTATGTAGATGTAGATAGTGGTTTAATTACAGAACAACAGAAATATTAAGTCGTTTGTAAATGACGATAAAATTAACAAGCAACGGCTACGAAACCTCCTCAAGCGCTTGTGATCCAAAACACTAGCCTAAGAGAGATAATTATAAATAACAGAGCGAAGGAGGTGGTGCACGTTAATAGGCAGATCAAGCCGACACAAGATTCACAGCATCATTATGACATACATTAGCAAACTTTCGTTCATGTAAAGGCGATATTAGTCGCAAAAAGTGCTGCGAGAACCGTAGCCAACTGAAATTCAGGAATTCGTGTTTCCGCCTGTAATGGATGAACAGTTAACGCAGGAAGGGGCCATACGACGGGAAAAGAACACCTTGCACAATGAATTCGCCAGCACTCCGACACCAGCACGGAAAAGCTCTGTGAACACTCCGTGTTAAGAGAGACAGAAATGCATCTGCATACTGAATAGAAGCAACAGCGTGCATTCAGAGAGCGGCGGGGAAAAGGAACGTTTGAAAGTGAAACGAGAAAAAGATAGGGGTAGGAAAATCACAAGTTGCGCCCGCGCACGTTTTCATATGCTGACGCGCGCGCGCGAGCGCACACACACACACACACACACACAGACACACACACACACACATACATACACTCATGAAATAAAAAACAGAAGAAATACAATTTCATCCACATACGTAAGTGGTGCCCTTTTGAGCTCTCTGCTTCTCAGTGCGCAGACTGAACGAAACTCGACACTTATTAACGCAGATATACTGAGAGAACATGGCGATAATGTTACCTACTCTGGGGACGGGACGTGGTTGGGGAGAGAAGGGGGGCGGGTAAAGCTCTTAGCGACAGTATTAAATGAGTTAAAATATTCTACAATAACACACCGTTCTCTCTCTCTCTCTCTCACTCTCTCTCTCTCTCTCTCTCTCTCTCTCTCACTACACACACACACACACACACACACACACACACACACACACGCACACGCACACGCACGAACATACTCAAATTACGTTCAAAGGCACATATTAGTTAGTTTCTGATACGTAACACAAAATAAAAGATAATATCCAACACATCATATGTACACTAAAAGCTTTACGTCAAATTGAAAATCGTCAGAGGCAGATTGGGGTGGAATGATTGTAAAATTGATCGACATGTTGGAATTTCTTTCCACCGTATAGTTCTGCAGTTCAGAGTTTAAGTCACCCTACAAATGACGCAAAAGCCATCTTGTTTCGTGACCGAGCGGTTCTAGGCGCTACAGTCTGGAACCGCGCGACCGCTACGGTCGCAGGTTCGAACAGAACCATGCCTCGGACATGGATGTGTGTGATGTTCTTAGGTTAGTCAGGTTTAAGTAGTTCTAAGTTCTAGGGGACTGATGACCTCAGATGTTAAGTCCCATAGTGCTCAGAGCCATTTGAACCATTTTGAACCATCCTGTTTCAACGAATACGCAGTGCCACACTCCCTTTTCTACACGACTCTGTCCTTGTTGCATTTGTAATTTCCTGCCACCAGAGACGACATCTCTAGAGTTTAGAACACTGTGAGCCCATTTACGAGGTGCTTAGTTACGACTTATTAAAGAAACGCACACATGGCGGAACACAGAACCCAAACCGAAGCTTAAATAATCTCATTTTAAAGAGAAGCCTAAACACAACATTTTGCTCATCTACTGTTGTTGAAATTTTCTCATATGATGCTTGTCTAGTGTTCAATAATGGTAAAACTGGAAAAACCAGGACGTTTACGACACTAGGATTTCATGTAATTTGCTTCACTGAAAACCTGTTGACGAAATTTGGTGATGTGCGTATTGCTAGTTCTGAAATGTTAGTGAAGAAAAGTGCCAGAAGGGCACACCAGAAAATTACGACTAGAAAGAAAGAGCAACATGGAGACCAAAAAGACCAAATGTATGGTTAGATCAACATTAAGGTAATTGTTTATGGCATAAGTCCTAATAAAGTCTTTTTTACTGCATCTCCCGCAAGTTCCATTTTTCAGTGTTTAAGGAACATTTGCTGCTGAACCACTACAGATAAAAGTGTCGAGTTTGCTAAGGACTTTGTATATACAATAATACTAGTTGCTGTGGTACAAAATTTTCAAAAGTTCATTACTGTCAAATTTATTCAGTTTTCTGTGAAACAAAATTCCAATGTATCGTATACATAAATTAAAAAAAATGTTGCTAGAGTTCTAAGACTGAAATTAAAAAAACTGGTACGTGGTTCAAATGGCTCTGAGCACTATGGGACTTCACATCTATGGTCATCAGTCCCCTAGAACTTAGAACTACTTAAACCTAACTAACCTAAGGACAGCACACAACACCCAGTCATCAAGAGGCAGAGAAAATCCCTGACCCCGCCGGGAATCGAACCCGGGAACCCGGGCGTGGGAAGGGAGAACGCTACCGCACGACCACGAGCTGCGGACTGGTACGTGGAGTTCTTTATCTAATTACTAACACTAACCTATCTAAAGTAAAGCAAAGGAACCTTTGAGAAAATGTGTCTTATGTGACAGCATGTGTTTTAAAAGTATACGTCAACGTACTTTTAAAATCATTCGACAAAAAGTTGAAAAATCTAGATTACAGCCAACAACGTAATAACAAATGTGGAAAATTTGGTTCAGTTATCTCTCAAACAATAAAAAGTTACATTAGCTTATAGGTACCTGTATATTTTTTCTCATACGCCCCCCACCCCCCCTTCCTTGAGACGGTACGACAGTCAAACATTGCTACGAGATGTACAGAGACACGTTGGCACCTCTAGGTTGTCCGTCCCGATAGCTGAGTGGTCAGCGTGACGGATTTCCGTCCTACGGGCCTGGGTTCGATTCCCGGCTAGGATTTTTCTCCGCTCAGAGACTGGGTGTTGTGCTGTCTTTATCATAATTTCATCCCCATCCGGCGCGCAGGTCGCTCAATGTGGCGTCGAATGTGATAAGACCTGAACCAAGGCGGCCGGACCTGCCCTGCAAGGGGCCTCCCGGCCACTCACGCCAAACGCTCATTTCCATTTACGTTGAGGCTACAGTAGTTGTTTCGGCGCTAGAACCGACGCTGTGTTTTCCTGGACTGCATAACTGATGTACTAGCTACAGGATTCCCGTTGTCCGATGTGCGCTAATGAACAAAGCCGTTAACGTGTCTAATTTCTCGACTACGAAAATTATTTCTTCACTTCGTAAGGGCAAGAGCAGCACAGGAGATCAGTAAATGGTTTATACTGGAAGTAACGCCTGCATCACTAGTGCCATTAACAGCACATGATCTGCAGTACATCAGTGACAGAAGTCTCAAGATTGTCCTTTGCTCTACGTTATATGTCTTAGAATCGTATCAGATTAAGTTGTAGTAACTGAAATTAGTGTACTAACATATGCCGATTTGTTGAAACTTTTTTTTAAATAATGCAATCGCAGTGAAAAATTTTTATGTTTGCACTGGATGAGCAAGAGTTCCATTATAAATTGGACAAGTTGAAATAATCTGTAACCATTGATGTATTTAGAGTCACCACTCTGGCGAAATAAATCAATCACTACGTCTGCGTTCTGAGCGAAATGTAACCGGTACGCCATCATCATTGGTTTTACGGTCACATCAAATTCTGAAAAATTGCCAAGTGACTCAGTAAACAACTCAAAAACGTCGGACTACTGCTTAGCGTTTTAAATTTCGCGTTTTAAATTTCGGGTGAGCTAACAGATAAACAACACTACAGTATTCCGCAGTCAGTGGTTAGTTAGCTGTTGCCAGTGCAAAATGACAGACATGTTACAGGAGGGTAACTGAATAGGAAATGGCGCAATTGTGCAACTGTTGTGATCCAAGAGACTATCCACAGAGGACATTCATCATGAAATGTAGCCTCTTTATACTGAGAACTGTATTTAACAGAAAGCTGTTTTCAATTCTGTATAGGAACAGAACAAAGGATAATAAACAAGATTCATTCTGGTCACCCCATGGAGTTTTCCAGAGATGCCATATTGCAATCAGATAGAAGCTAAGATTCGTGAAGACCGATGTGGAGATTCGATGTAGCGCGTGCCTCATGTTGTTCGCACGGAATATCACGCCACATAATTCATAGGCGATAGAGTTTTTGTAATACATTCTAAGAAAAAGAAAAGAGAAACAACGCCTACCACGAAGTAATTACCTGAATGGGACGGAAATTGGTGGATGTGATATACATGTACAGACAGACAAGTGATTACTATTTCAGAAAAATTTAATGATTTATTCAGGAGAAAGAGCTTCACAAATTTAGCAAGGCATTAACACATTGGTCCATCTCTGGCCATTACGCAAGCAGTTAGTAGACTTGACAATGGCTGAAAGAGTTGTTGGATGTCCCCCTGGGGGATTTTGTGCCATATTTGTACAGTTGGCGAGTTAGGTCGTCAAAATTCCTAGTTTTTTGGAGGGGCCTGGCTATGATGCTCCCAACTTTCTCATTTGGAGAGAGATCCGTCGACCTTGCTGGTCGAGGTAGGGTTTGGCAGGCACCAAGAGAAGCAACAGAAACGCTCACCGTGTGCGGGAGCGCATTATCCTGCTGTAATGTAATGTAAGCCAAAAACGACTTGCCACGAAGGGCAACAAAACAGGACATACAACATCGTCGACGTAGTGTTATGCTGTAAGGATGCCGCGGATGACAACCAGAGGGGTCCTGCTACCGAAAAAAATGGATAAAAAGATCGTCACTCTTGGTTGACGGCCCCTATGACGGGTGACAGACGGGTTGGTCTCCCACCTTTATCTGGGGCATCTACAACCCCGTCTTCTCTGGTAATCCATCAAGTGGGACTGCAGCCGGAACGATGTACTTGAATAATATCAAAACCAGCAGCTGTATTTGGATCTAACGTCGTTTATGATTTGTAAAACATGCTACCGGCTTCGACACCACGTGATGTTGTCACCTTCGAGGCCCTGCATATGGAAACATACGTAACACGGCAGAAGAGAATGACAGCACGGACAACATAAATCGTAATTTATGACCAAAAAGAGATAAATGAAATCATAAAATTATATAATAAAGATAAAATAAATAAATGTTGTGTGACTCGGACATTCCGTCAGGTAGACCGTTCGCTGAGCGCAAGTCTTTCGATTTGACGCCACTTCGGCAACTTGAGCGTCTATGGGGATGAAATGATGATGATTAGGACAACACAACACCCAGTCCCTAAGCGTAGAAAATCTCCGACCCAGCCGGGAATCGAACACAGACCGTTAGGATTGACATTCTGTCACGCTGACCACTCAGCTACCAGGGGCAAACATAATAAAGATATGATATTGTTATCCGCACAGAACATGATTAACATCTAACTTATACTGCAATTGTTTCTTTCTTATCACACCAATGACGAAATGGACTTGAGAGGAACCCACACGTATAAATAGTTACATCAGCAAGCGATCACAGTCACATATGTCCCCAACAGCCACCGTCAGTGTGTACCCACAGAGTTAAAAGTAGCGTACATGATATATGTCGACAAACTGTTGTCGAGGAACATCTCGTGTGGCAAATCCGCTATTTACACGAAAAAGTAGGTTCAAATGGCTCTGAGCACTATGGGACTCAACATCTTGGGTCATAAGTCCCCTAGAACTTAGAACTACTTAAACCTAACTAACCTAAGGACATCACACACACCCATGCCCGAGGCAGGATTCGAACCTGCGACCGTAGCAGTCCCGCGGTTCCGGACTGCAGCGCCAGAACCGCTAGACCACCGCGGCCGGCGAAAAAGTAGGGTACAATGAGTAAACTAATAAAAGTCAGCCTATAAAACCAGTAGCAACGTAAGCGCAACTACATATACTGGGCCATAAACTAAGAAACGCCCATATGGAAACACAGCAGAATGAAACCACGAATGGACTGTGCGGCTGCTCCCGCCGGTGGTTCGAGTCCTCCCTTGGGCAAGGGTGTGTGTGTTTGTCCTTAGGATAATTTAGGTTAAGTAGTGTGTAAGCTTAGGGACTGATGACCTTAGCAGTTAAGTCCCATAAGATTTCACACACATGTGAACATTTGAAACCAAGAACATGTACATATTAACACACAAGAGCAAGACTAAGAGCTCCAATGATTCCATAATAATCGGAACCCAGGTAGTAACTTATGCAAACGTAACAAACGTCGAGAGCATCCACAAACGTCCCAGACAAAACACATAATTTGTATCTTATACCTCTGCACAACTAAACTACACTGTGTTAGCGGTAACACAGTGTAACGAAACTGTGCACCCAAAATGCAGATGAATCAACACTGAACCTACCCCTAGTTACTTATCAACGAGACATAACCATAAATTCAAAACAAAATTAAAAGTGGCAGTTGAAGTCATTAATCACATTGGATTATATCAACCGCAACGAAGTCACAAACGAACACTGCAAAAACCAACACAAAATAATGGAAGGATATGCTCATACCCCTTAAAAACCTGAAGTGATCGTTAAGTATCCAGACAATCCGGTCTACACAACCGTTCTAGTACCACACACTGGAGTGTTTGCGAGTGCTGTCCCAGAAACCACACTACAACTATTCTCAGTAGCCATTTAAACTAATCCTAAACACAGTGCATACGTTGGCCAGCAAAAATAATCTGTCTAGACAGGCACCACAGAAACCCTAAAAACATAACCTTTAAAGAACTCTATGAATAATCTGTCTGTCGTTCGGAACAACCTTTAAAGCCGGCAAAATGAGAGTCTTTCCACACCGCCAGTAAGAGAACTCAGCGAGTGGTCGCCCGGTCGGGGCTTAGTTCCTGCATCTGAGTCTGCGCGTTAGGCCGCCAGGCTGCTCGAGTTTGCTCAGGCAATGGTCATTGGCGGTTGGATCGATCGGTTGGTCGGTCGCGCACTGAGACACAAGATGACTTGTCCGTCTTGGGTGTCGGCGCATGTGAGGTCGTCATGTGAGTCCAGTGGGCCGCGCCGTATAGCGAGGGGTAGTGACTTCGCGGTCGACACGAGAACAACAGGAGTGAACCCACGACTTCAGTCTGGCCAGTGCGAGCTGCGACGCCGTGAGACGGGAGATCGGCGCGCCTTCCTGCGTCCGTTGAAGCGGCTGGCAGCAGACGGTTCGGGAGAGCGATTTGGGGGTGCTGCGCCAGGTCTTCTCGAGAAATCGCAGTTTATTAGAAGTGATTGGTGATATGTTGTTTGATTTACTCTTGTTAAATTCTACTTGTTTTCTTGGTGAGGTCACCAGCCGTTTGGCTTTGGGGGTCTTCCCACCACTCTTCTCCGTTTGTCCACACGCGGGAAAGTGGTTGTTTATAAATTGGGTGTTCCGTTTTGCCTTTGTGGAGTAGGGGCGTGTTAGAGCAACCTGTGGTTCGGGTTGTTCGGTAATCTCCCTATCATTCCACCGTACGTTAGTAGCTGCCCGTGTCATGTTTGTCGGATTTGATGTGTTAACGAATTTATTGCTTGGAGTGTAACAGCCTAATACCTGAAATATGAAACTTCCTGGCAGATTAAAACTGTGTGCCGGACCGAGATTCGAACTCGGGACCTTTGCCTTTCGTGGGCAAGTGCTCTACCAACTGAGCTACCCAAGCACGACTCACGCCCCCTCCTTACAGCTTTTAAATCCGCCAGTACCTCGTCTCCTACCTTCCAGGAAGTTTCATATCAGCGCACACTCCGCTGTAGAGGGAAAATTTCACACCTGATATATATTTTGATCTTTGGAAACTTTGATATTATTTCCTATGATCTTGAGAGGCGGTATCTGTGTACTGTAGAGCATCTTAACTATTGTTTGGCCAACCTTGTAGAATTTTATATAAGATTGCATTTCATGGGTTTTTATTTAAATGATCATTTTAGTATATAAAGTTGCCACCCTTTAACCGTAAGACTTTTCTTAGAAGTTAAAATCAATTTGCACGTTCGGTGGCAAGTTTAATATTTTAATTGTTAATGTTTTGTACCATTTACATCCCTCCTATGGGGGCTGCATAGTTTGTGTGCTTGTGTAAATTGTTAAAACTGTTAGTTCAAAGTAATCTGGTGTGTTGCAGATTTGCACCAGTGTAGTCTTTCAGAGGCTGCTGTGAGCGGTCCTAACTACGGCCATGTCAAAAGGGAGTGGGAAGGTTCTCTGCCCGAAAGCTCATACAGTCAAATCTTGTTTTTTTCTGCCTCTGAATAAATTGTAATTTTGACATTTAGAGGATGTTTTCTGATTTTAATTTTAAATCTGTTTCCTTTAATGAATGCTTTTTGGCATTGTGAATAAAATTCCCATTTGTTAAAAGGAATTTGGTTATGATTTCATCAGCTACTCCCTGGCAATTACTTCCATGCTTACATAGTGTGATTAAATGTGTTAATGTTCTTGATGAATCGCTAGTAAATAAATTCTTGAGAATATTCTTTGAAAATAAATCGCGGTTCAGTATGGGGGTGGATCTAAAAAAAAAAGGCTCTGAGCACTATGGGACATCTGTGGTCATCAGTCCCCGAGAACTTAGAACTACTTAAACCTAACTAACCTAAGGACATCACACACATCCATGCCCGAGGCAGGATTCGATCCTGCGACCGTAGCAGTCGCGCGGTTCCGGACTGAGCACCTAGAACCACTAGACCACCGCGGCTGGCGGGGGTGGACCTTGTTCTATTTATTGTCAATTAAGATTGCTTCTCAACACTTCACTCTAGTTGTTGGACTCACTTCACTGTAACTATTACATAATCATGCAAATACTTTGTCCCTTTTAGTTTCTGTTTCGTTTCGGACAGACCATACTGATGTTTCTGGCTTTCTTTTATGAGGATTACGAGTGTGTTCAAGTTTCCCCTATAACAGGGTAGCAGCTGAGGTTGTCAGGTGGTGGGGCTGCCGCCTTGAGGTCTTCTGACCTGCCTGTTTCCTGTCTGGGTTATCTCCCTTAGCCGAAAGTCCCAGTTTTAGGACGCCAGGTACTCGCCTTTCAACCTCTCCCTTCTGTAGACTGAGAAGTAACACAAATTTGTGGTTGACACCGGCGCAACTTGTTTGCTGGCTCACTCTCGCAATACCACAGTCTCCATAATAACGAGCACCGGACGCATCTTATCGCACGAGCAAGAGGTTTTCTGTGTGAGAAATTGAGGCGAGACAGCTACTATACTGAAAGTAGGAACGGCCTTCCTTCTCGGAGTAGTAGCCTCACAGGGTCTGTCTTGAACAACAATTTCACTGTTTTGCATAGTTCTAGTTTCGTGCGTAGCTACGATAATAGAGATGGCGAATGTAATCTTGAAAAGCGGTATTCGGCGCTGCTTCCATCTGTTGTAGAACCTGGTTATGTAGACCGCATCGCACTTCGACCCACACATGCTCAATGGGTCACAGGTCAGGTGGTCGTAGTGATCATAGGGAGTGACGGGCCCATAATTGCTACTATTTAGTCTCCACACGAAAAGTTGAAAGATGACTGTAATACGTAGACGAAGATAAACAGTGTTGGTAGGTTCCGTTACTGACTCTTGAATGTATTTTACTAATATAGTCATATAGCTGACGTACGAGGAGCCTTCGACAAATAGTATAACATTTCTTTTTGGAAGTTGGTTTGTATTATTCTGGATTCCAATTCACCATGTTTCATTACTCTTTTGGTTACAAACCCCTGCTTTTCAACACAAGCTCCGTTCAATGCGACGGCCTTACACCATATTATCAGTAGGGCCTGAAAGCTCGCATTGTACCAGTCCACGGGTAGACGTAGGAGGCCATCAATAACTTTCCCGTCATCAATGTACTGCTTCCTGCAGAGTGAACTCTTCATTTGGCCGAAAAGATAGAAGTCGTAAGGTACGAGATCTGAGCTATAGGGAGGATTGGGAAGAAAGCTCCAATGAAGTTTTCTGAGCTTCTCCCAGGTACACAGATTTGTGCAAGGGCTTGCATTGTCATGACCTGAAGACCAAAACAGGTTGTGACTAAAGAAATACTTATTAGCAGCTCTAGGCAGTTAGAAAATGAAGTATTTCTCTCTCCTGATGCTTACATCCAAGAACTCAAAGCTCTTGTCATATTTCTGTTCCACTGTAAATATCATTGTCTCATAGAGATAGTTGAATGCTTTATCAGTGTGTCTAACGTCATCTGCATTACAACACTGTTGAGGAATTCAATAATAGTAATTGCTATGTCTGTGTTGAAAACCTGAAATCGATAGCGGTAATAGACACTGGACGGTCAGAAAGCAGTGCGAGGTTCCCTGAGTAGCGTATCGTGCGATTTTGCACTGCGGAGAATGTAACCTTTACGTGTACCACCACAGACGTTCTAAAATCTTCGTTATTGTGCTAGACAGTTCTGTTTTTGTGAAAAATACCGCAGTAATAGGGAGTGTGGAAGTTTTGTGGTGTCTTTAATACGTGTGGAGCAACCTCCCAGCAAGATTTTACTGAATGAAATATTTCTGGAACCTAAACAAAATATTGTGCTGTATAGTACATGAGTGTAACGTAAAGAAAATTGGTGTAATTAACAAACCGGAACTTCATATTTGTGCAAATAACAACTTGCCTTGTATTTTTGCTCCGACAAAAAACTGATGTGCCGTATGTTCCGGCGTAACGACAAGCACCAGCACGAAGATGAAGAACGCAAGAGCAGAGAGGGCTGCGAGACGAGGTCAGCCAATAGCACGCTGACTGGAACGTCACCACGACAGGAGCGGCCTCTACACGAAGAGAATAAAAGCGCGCGCCATCTAGCCGCGGGGGCACGAGAAACTGGGCAGTAGAAGAGAGGCACTAGAAGAGAGGACTAGAAGAACCGCACTAGAAGAGCCACACTAAAAGAGCCGTGACTTACGCTCTTGTATATTTATATGCACGGAAATTGTATACATCGAAGGACGCTGATTATTTGCTTGTCGCCAATTGCTTGCGACACGCACTTGTAAGTATTGTCAATTCAATTACCGTAATAAACTCATTTTTTGCTTGTATGTTGTCTAGCTATCCGAGAAAATAGCTTCCTAGGCACCCTATAAGACACTAATGGGCAGGATACGACATTAACGACGAGGATTCACAAATAAACCCCGCGCTTCGCGGCCACGGAATTTTCTTTTCTTGCTGGCGCCTTAATTCTCTCATGTCATTCCTTCGCAGGGGCGTTTACTTGCTTTAACAGTGTCTTTTGCTAATCAGTGATCTCAGGTGAGCGTTGCAGAAATTTTCTTTGCTTTAGTACTTATTTTTCTTGCTTGCCTTGTTTGTTTCTTGCATTTGCCTCTTCCAAAATGCCCTCCCCGGCTATCCAACCCCCTGTTCAGGGGCCACAGCTGCAAGTGTTAGATGCAACACATCTAATGCAGATGTTTGGGTTCCTGACGCAGAAAATCTCTATCCTGCTCAACACGGTGCAGCAGCTACTGGCCAACGCTGCGCGCCAGATGGAACAAGCAACAACTACAGCAACACCTACAGGAATATCACCTTTTCGCCAGTTTCGTGAACAAGAAGAGTAAGCCGGCCGGGGTGACCGAGCGGTTCTAGGCGCTACAGTCTGGAACCGCGCGACCGCCACGCTCACAGGTTCGAATCCTGCCTCGGGTATGGATGTGTGTGATGTCCTTAGTTAGGTTTAAATAGTTATAAGTTCTAGGGGACTGATGACCTCAGAAGTTAAGTCCCATAGCGCTCAGAGCCATTTTGAACCAAGAAGAGGAATGGATCGAGTGGTTGCAACAATTTGAAGCACCAGCAATCGCTCACAACCTACCAGGAACTGTGAAAGTCCATTATTTCTTATCCACGCTAGGAAGTGCAGTGTTCCACCTCATCAACAAACTATTTCCTAACGCCATTCTGAGTGAACATTCGTATGAAAAGGTTGTAGCTTCGCCAACTAGCTATTATGACCAGCAAGTGAATGTGGTAGCAGATAGATATCAATTCTTTAATTTCAAAAAACGGTCAGAACTAACTTATCGCGAATGGGTAACAGATTTGCAGGGTATGACGAGGAAATGCAAATTCAAGCAATTTGCCAGGTTGAGTCCATTGTTTGTGATCGGCCCATTCAGCGGCAGCTTGCACTAGCCACGCCGAGTACACAACGTTCCATGCCGCGTAAGCAGCTCGCTAAACAGACGGCTACACAGGCGAACAGAATTAACTCTTGCCTTCGGTGTTATTCACAGCACAAACGCCAAGACTGCCCCTCCCGACAAGCTCAGTGTTACGCTTGTGACAGGAAAGGACATATACAATCCGTATGTTTACAACGGAACAAACGTAAGAATTCTACTCACTCACAAAATTCAAGTCACAAGGTTCAAAATGTCTCTAAGCACTACGGGAATTAAAATCTGAGGTCATCAGTCCCCTCGACATAGAACTACTTAAACCTAACTAACCTAAGGACATCACGCACATCCAAGCCCGAGGCAGGATTCGAACCTGCGACCGTAGCAGCAGCGCGGTTCCGGACTGAAGCGCCTAGAACCGCTCGGCCACAACGGCCGGCTCTAGTCACAAGGTCCATGTAAATTAATGCAGTATATTCAAAGTATTCAAAGTCTGCAACAGGCAGTAGAAAAACCGGCAAGCGTGCAGTTTCTTCAGTGATACGCCAGTCAAACAAACTTTTTGTTCATTTACTTCTGTGGGGGGGAACGTGTGAAATTTCAGTTGGACACGGGTGCCTCTGTCACATTGCTAAATCGTCACACATATGAACTGTTTGGCTCCCCTCACCTGTCTAAATCTAGCATGCAACTGACAGCTTATAATGGACAAGACATTCCAGTTCTCGGAAAATGTACTTTGACTTCCATCTTCGCTTGCATACACGAACAGTGACTTTTACGGTGTTAGAGTCACCCGATTGTGAGAACATTTTTGGTCTTGATTCATTTGATTTGTTTGACTTTAACATTCAGGACAATGTGTTGTCAGTGCCTGCATTCCATGAAAATGACAGTTTAGCTAGCTTGCTAAAAGAATTCCCGGAACTCTTTTCTGAAGCTTTAGGCAAAACTAACAATTTTTGGTCATATTACTCTGAAAGACAATGGTCAGCTGAAATTTTGCCGGCCAGAACGGTTCCTATTGCATTACGGGACAAAGTCGCTGCTGAATTTAAAGAACTCAAGACAGTGGAGTTATTGCTCGCATCCAAGCTGGTCAATGGGCAAGTCTACTTGCTTTGCTCCCCAAACCTTCAGGTCACATTCGCCTCTGTGTTGACTTGTCTTCAGTCAGCCAACAAGATGTAATTGATAACTTACCTTTTGCTACTCCCAAAGGATCTCATGGACAGATTAGGCGCTGGTCACTATTTTACAGAAATTTACTTGCGCGATGCGTATCTTCAAATTCCGCTCGATGAAGAATCTCAAAAAGTGTGTGTATGGAATAGTCATTTGGGCTTCTTTAAATGTTTGCGTTTGCCTTTTGGCAGTGCTTCCGCATCCGCCATTTTCCAACGGTTTGTGGAACAGCTTACTTCACAAGTGCCAAACTGTTCAAACTATATGGACGATATTGTCGGAGCAGATCGTACACCTGAAGAACACATTACAAATTTACGTGCTTTGTTTCGTGTGTTATCTGATGCAGGACTAAATTGCAGATCGGATACGTGTCACTTTTTTTTTAATACCTGAGTTGCAGTATCTTGGTCATGTCATAAACAGTCAAGGTGTACATCTTCTTCAGTCGCATTTATTAGAAATACGAGATCTGGCAGTTCCTCGTAATGTCACGGAATAGCAGTCAGTCTTAGGCAAAGTGAACTATTGTATTCGGTTCATACCGAATGCTGCACAAATCGCAGCTCCATTGCATCGCGTGTGTCGCGAGAATGTCCCCTTTGTTTGGACACATGAATACCAAGTAATTTTTCAGAAACTTAAAGATGCATTACTGAGTGATCAACGCTTGGTTCACTTTGATCCTGACAAACCAGTTGTATTGCAAGTTGACGCTTGCTCTTACGGAATCGGTGCAGTGCTTTCGTACAGAATTGGTGATAAAGACAGGGCTATTGCTTTCGCATCAAAAGTGTTGTCCAAAGCTCAATGTGGCTATTTCCTAACTGAGAAAGAGGCATTGGCTATTGTGTATGGTGTCGCAAATTCACCACTCTTTCTATGGCAGAAAATTTTCATTTGATCTTACACCTAAATATTATGGATTTTGTGAGATACATTCACAATATTACGACACCTTTCAAAAATCAGGCGTCAGTATTTTACTGGTGCAGACCAGAAATTTCTCGTTATAGGCCGTAGTTTTCTAGCATGTGCTAGAGCCTTTGTCCTTATGGAACCGAACAAAATATTATTCCACCCCAAAAAACTGGGTTCCAATCATTGTCAACGCCAAGGACACTCGTGAATCCGAGAACAGTGGTCTTTAATTTTTTATGTGAAAAGTAGAAGCTTTACTGAGAAATTATCTGCATCAAGAAAGCCCAAACATGTAAGCATAAAGCATCCAGAACACAGAATAATTTAGTTTTATGAATAGTAAAATCCCATTTCTCATGCTTTGCTCACTGGAACACATGCCATTTGTTCGACATGTTGCGAACGAAAATAGTTATCGAATGTTTGGCGAATGAAACAACTAGCGTATACAAGAAAAATTTACGTGTACAGTATATAGGTAACTCTGCCGCTGGATCTGCGATTGTCTGCCTCTAGCTTTCAAATGAAAATAACTGTTAATGCAATATGAACTTAAAATGTGATTGTAATTCACGTCATAAACCACAAACGAAAGAAAAACATGAGCCATAAACCGCATAGCGTGCGGTCATAACGAGAGTGTTGCGCGTCATAGCTCGTCATAGCTAAATGTCAATATACAGGGTGTTTCAAAAATGACCGGTATATTTGAAACGGCAATAAAAACTAAACGAGCAGCGATAGAAATACACCGTTTGTTGCAATATGCTTGGGACAACAGTACATTTTCAGGCAGACAAACTTTCGAAATTACAGTAGTTACAATTTTCGACAACAGATGGCGCTGCGGTCTGGGAAACTCTATAGTACGATATTTTCCACATATCCACCATGCGTAGCAATAATATGGCGTAGTCTCTGAATGAAATTACCCGAAACCTTTGACAACGTGTCTGGCGGAATGGCTTCACATGCAGATGAGATGTACTGCTTCAGCTGTTCAATTGTTTCTGGATTCTGGCGGTACACCAGGTCTTTCAAGTGTCCCCACAGAAAGAAGTCACAGGGGTTCATGTCTGGCGAATAGGGAGGCCAATCCACGCCGCCTCCTGTATGTTTCGGATAGCCCAAAGCAATCAGACGATCATCGAAATATTCATTCAGGAAATTAAAGACGTCGGCCGTGCGATGTGGCCGGGCACCATCTTGCATAAACCACGAGGTGTTCGCAGTGTCTTCTAAGGCAGTTTGTACCGCCACAAATTCACGAAGAATGTCCAGATAGCGTGATGCAGTAATCGTTTCGGATCTGAAAAATGGGCCAATGATTCCTTTGGAAGAAATGGCGGCCCAGACTAGTACTTTTTGAGGATGCAGGGACGATGGGACTGCAACATGGGGCTTTTCGGTTCCCCATATGCGCCAGTTCTGTTTATTGACGAAGCCGTCCAGGTAAAAATAAGCTTCGTCAGTAAACCAAATGCTGCCCACATGCATATCGCCGTCATCAATCCTGTGCACTATATCGTTAGCGAATGTCTCTCGTGCAGCAATGGTAGCGGTTCTGAGGGGTTGCTGCGTTTGAATTTTGTATGGATAGAGGTGTAAACTCTGGCGCATGAGACGATACGTGGACGTTGGCGTCATTTGGACCGCAGCTGCAACACGGCGAACGGAAACCCGAGGCCGCTGTTGGATCACCTGCTGCACTAGCTGCGCGTTGCCCTCTGTGGTTGCCGTACGCGGTCGCCCTACCTTTCCAGCATGTTCATCCGTCACGTTCCCAGTCCATTGAAATTTTTCAAACAGATCCTTTATTGTATCGCTTTTCGGTCCTTTGTTTACATTAAACCTCCGTTAAAAACTTCGTCTTGTTGCAACAACACTGTGTTCTAGGCGGTGGAATTCCAACACCAGAAAAATCCTCTGTTCTAAGGAATAAACCATGTTGTCTACAGCACACTTGCACGTTGTGAACAGCACACGCTTACAGCAGAAAGACGACGTACAGAATGGCGCGCCCACAGACTGCGTTGTCTTCTATATCTTTCACATCACTTGCAGCGCCATCTGTTGTTGAAAATTGTAACTACTGTAATTTCGAAAGTTTGTCTGCCTGAAAATGTACTGTTGTCCCAAGCATATTGCAACAAACGGTGTATTTCTATCGCTGCTCGTTTAGTTTTTATTGCCGTTTCAAATATACAGGTCATTTTTGAAACACCCTGTATATAACTTACTTACTCGGGACTGGAAAGAGGTATCCATCTAAGGTAATAAACAACCTCGATGTATTAGCTATATTTCGTATGCAGTGACGCATTCCTAAAACCAATCAAACGATTACTGGCCAGCGACTACATTCTTCACTGCAAACTTTTCAAAATATGCCCTGTGGTTTACTTATTTTGGAAGTACCGCAATAACTATGACCAATAACGAAAATAATATACTAGCCGGCTACGATGTCAGACAAGAAGTTGTCGAATAATCAATTTATTTTGCCGGGTAGTTTCCTCAAAATCGATTTAAAAGATCTGCGGAAGAGAGAACACACGTTAATCTAAAAACAATGGCTTTTAATTTTTTCGCGAAGATTAAAGGTTTTACTGAGAAACTGTCTACAGTGACTGCTGTAACTGTGGTTCATCTCAAAAAATTGTTTTATGAGGACATCGTCTCCGCCACGCGTCCCTTCCGTGCGCCACTCGTGGCCACAAATGGACGTGGCGTGGACCACCGAAGCTACGCATCTGCGTCACCTGTCTCTGTGATAACACGGAGGCGGCGCGGAACAGAGACACTTGTTCATCAGACGTCAGCGCCACGCCATTTCCGTGAAATCAGAAATCACGCACAGTGGCAAAAAGCACCTAAATGTTATTAATAATGGAATCGGAAATCGTCTTATACTGTGACATGTTCAATGAAGATCCAATCTGTAACATCTACATAGCGTATGCCAAGGAAAGGAAACAGAACAAAACAGAGTGAAGTACAACAAAGTAACACGGCAACTAACAGTGTCTACCTTACACAATACTGTCAGCTAGCTATCGTTTGCTGGCACCAAAAACAAATAACTACGGGCCAAATCTTTATGATTTCTGTCAGATTCTACCGATTTAGGGCTAGGGAGCTGATTGGTTAACTTAAAGTCAACACACTTCATACTTATAAATTTTTCTATTTCTTCAAATGTGATTTTTTCTACGATTTTACTAGCAAACTACCTCCCTATGAATTTTCAAAGTATTTGCAGAGAAAATGGTCGTAATTATTATTTTGACAATTTTGATTAACATACATTCTTTGGAGTTCTAAAGGTAGAAGGGAGAGAATACAGGGTGCGAAAGAGCAGCAGGTAGAGGAAATGGGGCCGCTAAGGAGCATGAAAAGAAGCAACAGTTGGGAAGGGAGTGAGACGGTTTTACCTGCCACTGCGTTGTTCAATCCGTACACTGAGCAAGCTGTAAGGCTATGCGCAAATTAAGACGCGTATAGCACGTGTGACGTGACGCGACACTACAGCGCGACGCGCACGTTCCGTAACTGTCGCGCTGGTCCTGCGCATGTTGAGACGCCGTACACATACTTCGCACGCGACGACTGGCGACGCTCTGCGCTGACAGAACCGAAGGAAGTTCCGTGTGTTGACGAATTTGCAAAATACTTCGATGTATCGAGCGGCTTAGGAAATATGAGGGATGTTTTGAGTTCTTGCGGGCGTGAGATTGGGCGTGAACGTGCTGCATAGGATCCATTTCCTCGAGATCTGAGGCAGATAGAGAAAATTTGGAAATTTGTGGTAAGGACTATGGGACCAAACT
This sequence comes from Schistocerca serialis cubense, assembly GCF_023864345.2. Taxonomy (NCBI): domain Eukaryota; kingdom Metazoa; phylum Arthropoda; class Insecta; order Orthoptera; family Acrididae; genus Schistocerca; species Schistocerca serialis. The sequence goes on from NC_064641.1 coordinate 174,976,163, forward strand.
GCTGAGGTCATCGGTCCCAAGGCTTACGCACTACTTCTACATCTACATCTACATCCATACTCCGCAAGCCACCTGACGGTGTGTGGCGGAGGGTACCTTGAATACCTCTATCGGTTCTCCCTTCTATTCCAGTCTCGTATTGTTCGTGGAAGGAAATATTGTCGGTATGCCTCTGTGTAGGCTCTAATCTCTCTGATTTTATCTTCATGGTCTCTTCGCGACATATACGTAGGAGGAAGCAATATACTGCTTGACTCCTCCCTCGGTGAAGGTACGTTCTCGAAACTTCAACTAAAGCCCGTACCGATCTACTGAGCGTCTCTCTTGCAGAGTCTTCCACTGGAGTTTATCTATCATTTCCGTAACGCTTTGGAGATTACTAAATGATCCTGTAACGAAGCGCGCTGCTCTCCGTTGGATCTTCTCTATCTCTTCTATCAACCCTATCTGGTACGGTTCCCACACCGGTGAGCAGTATTCAAGCAATGGGCTAACAAATGTACTGTAACCTACTTCCTTTGTTTTCGGACTGCATTTCCTTAGGATTCTTCCAATGAAACTCCGTCTGGCATCTGCTTTACCGACGACTAATTTTAATTGGTCATTCCTTTTTAAATCACTCCTAATGCCTGGTACCAGGTAATTTATAGAATTAACTGCTTCCAGTTGCTAACCTGCTAAATTGCAGTTAAATGATAAAGGATCTTTCTTTCTATGTATTCACAGCACATTGCACTTGTCTACATTGATATCCAATTGCCATTCCCTGCACCATGCGTCAATTTGTTGCAGATCCTCCTGCATTTCAGTACAATTTTCCATTGCTACAGCCTCTCGATATACTACAGCATCATCCGCAAAAAGCCTCAGTGAACTTCCGATGTTATCCACAAGGTCATTTATATATATTGTGAATAGCAACGGTCCTACAACACTCCCCTGCGGCACACCTGAAATCACTCTTACTTCGGAAGACTTCTTTCCATTGAGAATTACATTCTGCGTTCTGTCATCCAGGAACTCTTCAATCCAGTGACATAATTGGTCTGATAGTCCATATGCTCTTACTCTGTTCATTAAAAGACTGTGGGGAACTGTATCAAACGCCTTGCGGAAGTCAAGAAACACCGAATCTACCTGGGAACCCGTGTCTATGGCCCTCTGAGTCTCGTGGACGAATAGAGCGAGCTGGGTCTCACACGATCGTCTTTTTGGAACCCATTCTGATTCCTACAGAGTAGATTTCTAGTCTCCAGAAAAGTCATTATACTCGAACATAATACGTGTTCCAAAATACTACAACTGATGGACGTTAGAGATATAGGTCTATAGTTCTGCACATCTGTTCGACGTCCCTTCTTGAAAACGGAGATGACCTGTGCCCTTTTCCAATCTTTTGGAACGCTACTTAATGTAACTAACTTAAGCTGAGGGCAACACACACCATGCCCGAGGGAGGACTCGAACCTCCGACGGGGGTACAGACAGAGACCTCCTTCCAAGTCTAAAGAAAGATTCAATATGACAGCTAAATTTCATACGCAGCAACATATGGTGTAATACGCACCAAACACAAGGTCATAGCGATCTCCATTTTTCATTGTAAACGTTTAAAATTTTGCGTAGTGTCTTACTAAAATGTGTACATCACAATATGTACCATTAGCGAGTTAATGGGCACTTCGCCCCGAAGCTGACATATAACGCTACAAGCAAGGCAAAAATCAAATATTTTTACTGAATAGTTTCTGTAAAATCGTTTGAGAAAGATTCCGTCAGCGCAGAGCGTCGCCAACCGACGCTTGCAAACTATGGGTACGCGTCTCAATACGCGGTGAACCAGCGCGTCACGTTCGGAACGTGCGCGTCTCGCTATAGTGTCGTGTCACGTCACACGTGCTATACGCGTCTCAATTTGAGCTTAGCCTAAAGGAAGCCAGCGAAAACTTAGGATACAGAATTAAAGTTCAAGGAAAGAAATAAAAACTTTGAGTTATGTCAATGACACTACAATTTCGTCAGAGATTGTGAAGGACTTCGGAGAGCAGTTTCAAGAAAAAAAGTGATCACTAGACGAGCGTCAACATCAACAAAAAAAGGTAATGGAATGTAGTCGAATTAGATCAGGAATAGTTAGGGCATTAGATTAGGAGGTATGACGTGAAAAGTAGTAGAGAAGTTTTATTATTTGGAAGCAAAATCAGTGTTCAGTAGAGAAGCAGACTGGCTGTGGCAAGGAAAGCACATCTGGAAAACAGGAATTTATTAACGTTGAATATAATTACAAGTGTTCGGAAATTTTGTCTGAGGATACTTGTCTGACGGAAAGTGAGGCGTGGCCAGAATGCAGTTCAGTCAAGAAGAGAGCAGAAGTTTGTGAAATGTGTTGGCATAGGAGAATGCTGAAGATTAGCTGTATAGTTCGAATAACTAATGAGGAGCTACAGAATTGAGTTCGCGAGAGCATAAATTTTAGAAAAGCAGCTAAAAATTCGCTTGACATCTTCCTAAGAGAGGGTCTCAACTCCCTCCAATCTGACTATGTAAGCATGGACCAGGTGTGGTTTATATTCGAAGAAACACTATCGATAGCAGTTGAGAGATATAAGGGATAGTGTGATCTCCCATGGTACACGGGACAGCTCAGAATACCGTTGTAGAAGCATCGAAAGATGTATGCCAAATTTAAAAGAACGCAAAAATCCTAAAATTTGCGAAGTCTTAGAGAAACTCGAAATTTAGGCACAACGAATCTCTGACTCCGGAAAAAAACCGAAGAGATTCTGATGTAAAGTACACCAGCGGAAAGACGCTATTCATACCTTCACTGCGCGATAATAATGATGATGTTACTGAAGACAGCGTCACTAAGGCAGAGTTACAAAACAATGTTTTCCAGATCTTCCTCACGAAAGAAGATAAAGTAAATGTTCCAGAATTCGAATCGAGAACAACTGTCAACATGAGTAACTTAGATATCCTCGCTGTAGCGAAGCAGCTTAAATTAATAAAGGCAGGGCCTTCGGTCTAGATTTTACACCAGTGAGGTTCCTTTCAGAGTATGCTGATACAGGAGCTCAATACTTAAGCAATCATATTCAACCGCTGGCTCGTCGTAGCCGTACCTAAGGACTGGAAAGTTCCACAAGTTACATCAATACCCAAGAAAGGATATAGGCGTAATTCTCTGAATTACAGACCCGTATCACAAAGGATTTTGGAACATATACTGTGTTCGAACATTGTGAATTACATCGAAAGTAACGGTCTATTGACACACATCACGGATTCAGAAAATATCGTTTTTGTGAAATACAACTAGCTTTTTATTCTTACGAAGTAAGGGACAGTGGATGTCAAATAGATTCCATATCTTTAGATTTGCAGAAGCCTTTTGACAACGTTCCTCACAAGCGACTTCTAAAAAATGACTTGCCTATGCGGTGTCGTATCAGTCACGCGACTGGATTTGTCATTTCCTGTCAGAAATTTCACACTTCGTAGTAACGGATGTAAAGTCATCGAGTGAAACAGAGGTACTATCGGGCGTTCCCCAAGGAGGTGCTACAGACCCTCTGCTGTTTCTGATTCACATAAAAAATTTAGCAGACAATCGGAGTAGCCCTCTTAAATTGTTTGCAGATGTCACTTATCGTCATTTAAACTCACCAGATGATCAAAAATAATTGCTAAATGATTTGGACACGATATCTGTGTGGTTTGAGAAGTAGCAACTGATTCTAAATAACGAAGTGTGACATCATCCACAAGAGTACTAAAAGGAATCCGCTGAATTTCCGTTACACGATAAATCACATAAATCTGAACGCTGTCAATTCAAGTAAATACTTAGGGTTTACAATTACGAATAACTTGAACTGGATCGACCACCGATGATGTTGTGGGGGAGGCAAACCAAAAACTACGATTTATTGGCAGAACACTTAGAAAATGCAATGGGGCTATTAACGAGACTGCTTACACTACGCTTGTCCGCTGTACAGTGTCGGATCCACATCAGCTGGGATTGAAGGAGGACAACGAAAAACTGCAAAGAAGGAGTGAGTGACACGGATATGATGTCACTGGGGTGACAATCTTTAAAGCAAGGGCGTTTTCCAGTGCGGCTGGACTTCTCATGAAATTTTAGTCACCAGTTTCCTTCTCAAAGTGAGAAAATACACTACTGTCCATTAAAATTGCTACACCAAGAAGAAATGCAGATGTAAACGGGTATTCATTGGACAAATATATTATATTAGAACTGATATGTGATTACATTTTCACGCAAATTGGGTGCATAGATCCTGAGAAATCAGTACCCAAAACAACCACCCCTGGCCTTAATAACGGCCTTGATACGCCTGGGCATTGAGTCAAACAGAGCTTCGATGGCGTGTACAGGTACAGCTGCCCATGCAGCTTCAACACGATACCACAGTTCATGAAGAGTAGTGACTGTCGTAAACAGAGCTTCTATGGAGTGTACAGGTACAGCTGCCCATGCAGCTTCAACACGATACCACAGTTCATGAAGAGTAGTGACTGTCGTATTGTGACGCGACAGTTGCTCGGCCACCATTGACCAGACGTTTTCAGTTGGTGAGAGATCTGGAGAATGTGCTGGCCAGGGTAGCAGTCGATCATTTACTGTATCCAGAAAGGCCCGTACAGGACCTGAAACATGCAGTAGTACATTATCCTGCTGAAATCTAGGGTTTCGCAGGGATCGAATGAAGGGTAGAGGCACGGGACGTAACACATCTGAAATATAACGTCCACTGTTCAAATTGCTGTCAATGCGAACAAGAGGTGACCGAGACGTGTAACAAATGGCACTCCATACCATCACGCCGGGTGATACACCAGTATGGCGATGACAAATACACGATTCCAATGTGCGTTCACCGCGATGTCGCCAAACACGGATGCGACCATCATGATGCTGTAAACAGAACCTCGATTCATCCGCAAAAATGACGTTTTGCCATTCATGCACCCAGGTTCGTCGTTGAGTACACCATCGCAGGCACTCCTGTTGGTGATGCAGCGTCAAGGTTAACCGCAGCCATGGTCTCCGAGCTGATAGTCCATGCTGCTGCAAACGTCGTCGAACTGTTCGTGCAGATGGTTGTTGTGATGTAAACGTCCCCAACTGTTGACTCAGGGATCGAGACGTGGCTGCACGATCCGTTACAGCCATGCGGATAAGATGCCTCTCATCTCGACTGCTAGTGGTACGACGCCTTTGGGATCCAGCACGGTGTTCCATATTACCCTCCTGAACCCACCGATTCCGTATTCTGCTGTCATTGGATCTCGCCCAACGAGAGCAGCAATGTCGCTATACGATAAACCGTAATCGCGATAGGCTACAATCCGACCTTTATCAAAGTCGGAAACGTGATAGTTCGCATTGCCCCTCCTTACACGAGGCATTACAACAACGTTTCACCAGGCAACACTGGTGTATGAGAAATCGGTTGGAAACTTTCCTCATGTCAGCACGTTGTAGGTGTCGCCACCGGTGCCAACCTTGTGTGAATGATCTGAAAAGCTAATCATTTGCATATCACAGCATCTTCTTCCTGTCGGTTAAATTTCGCGTCTGTAACACGTCATCTTCGTGGTGTAGTAATTTTAATGCCCAGTAGTGTATTTTGTTTGCGTCCACCTACATACAGAGAAATGAACATCATACTAAAAGATGTGGACAGTACAACGTGACCAAAAGAAGGGATCGGTCGATACGATACATTCTGGGGCATCGGGGGACTGTCATTTCGGGGATGAGGAGGCTTCCACGGGATAGCCTAGCGTGTAGAACTGCATCAGACCAGATGTCGGATTGAACACCATAAAAACAGCAATAATTATTTCTAAATTAGAACTGAATAGCGATGTGGTTCGTCATTTGAGAGAAACACTAGCGAACCAAAGTCGTTTTTTGTGTGCCAGAGTTGGCTGACGGCAGCAAATTCAAGTTTGGCAGCCGTTGCGCGCCTTATTTACTGGGATGTTTAGTTCTCTCCGAGTTATCTACAGTGAAGGTTGTCTTCTGGTAACTTCCTGACGCAACTAACTCATTACTGCCTAAATCAGTAGACGACTTCAGGATAAAAGACTCCGATAGCAGCGTTTCCTGTCGTCATAGGTGGGGTAACATAAATACGTACACTGCCGATCTGCACTGGGCTGTTGTCGTAGCACAAAAACTAAATGCACTTCTAGCGAAACATAATTACAGATATTTGCGAAATAGTTACAATTTTAATGCAGTGACTGATGTGTGGGTTACTCTGTTTAACTTTATTGATGATAAATATTTCAAATGACGAAGAACGCATGGTTAGTATGATATAAAGTTTTGGGCTTCTTACTGCTTATGTGAGATATTCTGGGAAAAGTTGAGGTCATTTTGCATTTCACATCTACATACTACAATGGACACATACACTTTTAGATTAAAGTTACCTCGCTACATTAATGTTTTAGAAAATAATTCTGAAAACTAATTTTTTGGTGTGTTCTACATCTACATCTACATCCATACTCCGCAAGCCACCTGACGGTGTGTGGTGGAGGGTACCCTGAGTACCTCTATCGGTTCTCCCTTCTATTCCAGTCTCGTATTGTTCGTGGAAAGAAGGATTGTCGGTATGCTTCTGTATGGTCTCTTCGCAAGATATGCGTAGGAGGGAGCAATATACTGCTTGACTCTTCGGTGAAGGTATGTTCTCGAAACTTTAACAAAAGCCCGTACCGAGCTACTGAGCGTCTCTCCTGCAGAGTCTTCCACTGGAGTTTATCTATCATCTCCGTAACGCTTTCGCGATTACTAAATGATCCTGTAACGAAGCGCGCTGCTCTCCGTTGGATCATCTCCATCTCTTCTATCAACCCTGTCTGGTACGGATCCCACACTGCTGAGCAATATTCAAGCAGTGGGCGAACAAGCGTACTGTAACCTACTTCCTTTGTTTTCGGATTGCATTTCCTTAGGATTCTTCCAATGAATCTCAGTCTGGCATCTGTTTTACCGACAATCAACTTTATATGATCAATCCATTTTTAATCACTCCTAATGCATACTCCCAGATCATTTATGGAATTAACTGCTTCCAGTTGCTGACCTGCTATTTTGTAGTTAAACGATAATGACTCTTTCTTTCTATGTATTCGCAGCACATTACACTTGTCTACATTGAGATTCAATTGCCATTCCCTGCACCATACGTCAATTCGCTGCAGATCCTCCTGCATTTCAGTACAATTGTCCATTGTTACAACCTCTCGATACACCACAGCATCATCTAAAAAAAGCCTCAGTGAACTTCCGATGTCATCCACCAGGTCATTTATGTGTATTGTGAATAGCAACGGTCCTATGACACTCCCCTGCTGCACACCTGAAATCACTCTTACTTCGGAAGACTTATCTCCATTGAGAATGACATGCTGCGTTCTGTTATCTAGGAACTCCTCAATCCAATCACACAATTGATCTGATAGTCCATATGCTCTTACTTTGTTCATTAAACGACTGTGGGGAACTGTATCGAACGCCTTGCGGAAGTCAAGAAACACGGCATCTACCTGTGAACCCGTGTCTATGGCCCTCTGAGTCTCGTGGACGAATAGCGCGAGCTGGGTTTCACATGACCGTCTTTTTCGAAAGCCATGCTGATTCCTACAGAGTAATTTCTAGTCTCCAGAAAAGTCGTTATACTCGAACATAATATGTGTTCCAAAAATCTACAACTGATGGACGTTAGAGATATAGGTCTATAGTTCTGCACATCTGTCCGACGTCCCTTCTTGAAAAAGAGGATGACCTGTGCCCTTTTCCAATCCTTTGGAAGGTTACGCTCTTCTAGAGACCTAGGGTACACCGCTGCAAGAAGGGGGGCAAGTTCCTTCGCGTACTCTGTGTAAAATCGAACTAGTATCCCATCAGGTCCAGCGGCTTTTCCTCTTTTGAGCAATGTTAGTTGTTTCTCTATCCCTCTGTCGTCTATTTCGATATCTACCATTTTGTCATCTGAGTATGAAATAAATGGGGTGTCAGTGTGTCACTGTAGTTGAATGGTAGCATTTTCGGACAAATACCACTGATCAATTTCTCCTGATGATTGTCTGCACGTAAATGCTACACTTACTAGATATGCGTCTTTGATGGAATTTCTGCTGGTTGTATATATTTCTCACTATCTTTGTTGCGTCATTGAAACGATGTAGATCTGTGAGAAGCAGAGAGATTCGAACGTCTCTATCCCTAACGAGCGGTATCGTAGATTACTTATTTATCATGTAATGTATTGTACTGGCCAATGTTTGTACTATTAAGTGAGGACATCTGAAATCCGCACTCGAGACCTGATTTTCTTTTTAACAGTTAAGGTTCTTTTTACGCTTCATCTCTTTTAAATAGCCATTTGCGTCCTGAAATGTTTTGGATTTTCAAACACTATCGGTTTTTTTATCACCTACAAACTATCGACCAAATTACACAGCTATCTGGAACATTGTCTGTCACAGGTTTACCTTAAGCGTTTAAATTCAGAAGCATTATATGAAGTTTTAGAACCAAACATGATGTGCTTGGATTTTTTCATATACATCAAATGGTATTTCACTGTCATAAAGTGTGAGTCTGAAGTTATTTTGTGAGCAACTGCGATGTCTCTAATATCCATTCAAAGGATTCAATATTTCTTACCACTTCAGTCGTCCCATTTCTCCTTTTTGCGAAGATAGCTACGTGAAACTTATGAGATATTAGTCAGAAAACTCTTCACATAGTCGGGCAGAGTTTGCTGCCCATCCCGTTTACTTAGTTCATGTAGTTGCCAGAGGTATATTACAAGTGAACATCACCACCGGAACTAAAGGTATTCTTACAAAAAGAAATAATTTTAAAATAATGACAGTATTTTTATACTTTCAAAGCGTTTCTTCAAATTGTAATTTAGGAACCCTAAGTTGCATCAAGTGATTTATATCACATTCCTCCCGCCCTCACTCTCTGAAGCCGGTAACATATGTTTGCAACCCGTTGGTTCCGTTGTTCTATTCTCAATTAAGATCCCCCCCCCACCCACTGGTACAATTAAGGTTTTGTGTCCTGGGACCCCCAGAACATTATTTACTGAATCTTGCTATGCAGCACGGAACTACTGGTTTTGCTGCAAGGCTGATACAACTGCAGAGCAGACGGTGATGTCTGTGGGAGATAAATCCGACGTAGTGAGACATACATATTAAGCGAAAGGACGTAACTGCGTAATCAGTTCTAGCCACAGGTGTCTAAATTCGTCATTTTGCTTTCCACTGCTTGCGACTTTCGATTAACTGGAAAATTTGGTTTTGTAATTGTATCTTATACTTCAGTTTTTCGTATAGTCGTATTTGTCAGAGTATTCATGGCATTTTGAATAGTTCTGCGCTCCACTTCTGAGTCAATTATTCTTGTTCGATTATTCTGTATCCTGAAAATACAAAGTGATAACTTCTTTTGTCAACTAGCATGTTTCTCCATTTTTTCTGTTAACAATAATGTGTCACATTGTTACAGTTCTACGAACGAAGTGTAACAACCATAATGTTAGTTATAGTATTTGTGAACGTCTAAAACGGTCATCTGACCACTCCGTCTTTGTAACAAATTTTCACCCAAGTGTATAAAAAAATAAAAAGTGGCTACTAGGTATTTAACGAGCTGCTTAGCATGAGAACGGTTTGTCAATTGGTTACGGGCCTGTAAAAGTAACGACTAAATTCTGTACCCTATGTATTCGTTACTCGTTCCTATCCGTCATCACTGATATTACCATTACATATAAATATTAATTGCTCACCTAGCAAGTTTCGTTTATGGCCACGCTCGTTCATGCTACCACCGCAGCTGAGTACTTTCCATTACCTTTTTCTCTTATACATATGGTGAACGAGCAGCATATGTGTTCTGGCGTTAGCAGTAACAACTGAAGTTGTAGGAGTTGAACTCGCCGTGTTATCAAAAAATTCCAAATTAACTTCGTTGAATTTTTAGGACACTTTTCAATTCAGTCTGACATTCAGACATGCAAGCTTGCTACCTCCCTGCCGTAATCGAGCGGACACATAATTACGCTAAACTTCGTAAGCCTCGCATTTAACTGGAAGACTACAGGAAACAAAATGAATATGATTTCCACATCTGGGCAGCTTGCGATAGCAACATAAATGAGACTAATTTTTAATATAGATATTTGAACATTTAGGATACATAATCAAATGAGTTAAACACGATCTGCTCAGAAGATCGACAATACAGCTGTCTGAGCGAAATTTACATTCTTTAACCTTCTGTCAGGCTCCGTGTTTCTAGCAACGAGAGCGGGCTCGATGAATCAGATTGATGATGTCGCTTACTCACGTGATTATTTATTAAATTTCACTAACAAAAACGCATTGCAAACGGAAAATGTCCTTAAAGAAAGACATGTATGATGTAAGTGCACACCAGCAATTGAAATATTAATCAATCAGTTTTATTATCTTCAGTGTTGGACACATGATAACGATGTCTCTTGTTCACTTACTTTCATTCGTTTGTCTCATAGTCACTTTTGCGCTGTGGTACCATATGAGGAATTTTATCGCCTCAGAGAAAAACGTTTTAATGTGCTTCCATCAGTTGACTTTTGACACATTTTGCAACATATTTTGTCAGTAGTTTCTCTACTGTGCAGGTACTACACATTTTCCTCTTGATCCAAATAGTGTTTTCTCCGAACTCCTGAGGTATTCAAACTTCTTCAAACAAGAGAGGTAGAACTAATGCATGAGATAGTTGTTTCACGAATTGTTTTTTCATGCAATTCTCATTGTTGCCACAATAAATTACTTGTCTATTTATTCCACTCAAATTGATCATGAGCCAAGGTCGCACATTTTTTGCAACATAGTACGAAGCAGTCACCTCTACCTCTGGTACTATTACAAAATGTTACAAAGGAAGGCTTCCGTTCATCTCCAGTGTGAGCGTCTGTTTGAATTATCTTCATGCAAACTTGATGCCAGGATTGCACACTTCCCTTTTTAGCAACATAGGAAACTAGAGTGTACCCTTTCGTGAAATCAAAACGTGAACTACGGAAAGCCCTTTATTTGCTGGTAGAAAACTCAAGAGGTATGTCTTGCTTGTTTTTCTTCATAATCCCCCGCATCTCGTGGTCGTGCGGTAGCGTTCTCGCTCCCCACGCCCGGGTTCCCGGGTTCGATTCCCGGCGGGGTCAGGGATTTTCTCTGCCTCGTGATGGCTGTGTGTTGTGTGATGTCCTTAGGTTAGTTAGGTTTAAGTAGTTCTAAATTCTAGGGGACTGATGACCATAGATGTTAAGTCCCATAGTGCTCAGAGCCAACATTCATAATCCCGACGCAAGAAAGATTTTTTTTCCTTTCTAACACTTCTTTCAAGTCAGTACTAGTAAATCAGTTGTCAGTTGTCACATCCCGACCTGACTGATAAATAGAATCTCACAGTCGCAGAACAACAGGTGAAGGTTTGTTGCTCCCCGTGCTGTAACCCTTCTGTTGATGTTCTTCACGGGCACGCAGACGGATTTTGTCGTCCTGACGACACGATATTTTGACGGTCCCACTGGCCACCATCTTGAAGTGAGACTGCAGGTGCAAAATCACGCCGGGAGTGAGGTAACATCAGATACCCGGGGAACAGGCCGCTACGAGTGCGCGAGAAGCACGAGTGTTGCCCTCTGCGAAGCGAAAAAGTGCATCGCCGCCGGCGGTAGAAAAGCTAACAAAAGCGATGAGCTACAGATTAAGGTGCAGACGGTCGAAAACTAGACCGTTGTTGTTTTCTATCTAATAAAACAGGATTCCACGTCTTGGTTAAAGGAAAACCTTAAATTATATTAATAATGTCGCCCGACAATCATATTTCGATGGATTCCTTGAGCGCACAACTCTAGTAACGGGAAGCAGGAGCAATAATCTACGTCTCTTTAAACGACGTATTATGCTCTTCATTGAGACAATCAGCGGGGGTAGATTTTTCAGGCAAGAGCAAACTTGTGTGACGCTGATTTTCCACATATCGATCATGAAAGAGGAATATTCTGTCCACTATAAGAGATTCCGTAATGGCAGGGAATTTTATATACTCGAGGCTTTTACTCCAGGCTTCCTCAATCCCAAATCATCTGTAACAGATCCAAGAAAGCCTCCAGTTTTGGCCTAAGGCAAAAAGGTACTTTTAATATCGAATTTTCTGAGGTTTCTTGAAATTTTCGATGAAGTACTCCGCCGCAAAAAGTAAAAAAGCAACTGACCTGCAAGTGTCCTTCGTTGGTTCACATGGTGGTCCAAACGTGAAAGCTTGAACAGTTTGATGATCAATCTGTTATTCATTTTGTCTGTAAATAACCTTAAGATAATCCAGTTACTGCGTCAGATTATCAGGTCCGAAATAGCATAAACTCTCTTGACCAGTGTACGTACAACCCTCATGCGTTGATGTGGTGGATGACAACTAGTACGATGGAGGTAGCGGTACGTATGCGTAGGTTTATGGTGTACAGTGTGCCCCAAAGTCCCATTTTCTTTTTTGTGCACTAAAATATCCAAATGAGATAATTTGCCATCTTTTCAATTTCCATCGAAAATATGCTGTGTGGATGAAGGCAGTTAAAATGATTTAAAAACCGATGAACACCTTCCGTTCCATGTGCCCAAGCGATAAAAATATTGTCTACGTATCTCATAAAACATGTGGTGTCAACAGAATATGTCTTGAGTGCGGCATGTTCAAAATCTTCCACGAAAAGATTGGCGACGAAAGGGGGAAGAGGATTCCCCGTAGCCACACCATCGTCGTCAGTTTGTTCAAAAAATATATCATTGAATAAACAATATATCGATGCTAATACATGGTGACAGAGCTCATTGGGATTATCATCGAAAAGCTGACCAGACAGCCTGTGGGCTGAGGATGACACGGCGGCCGTCGGTACCGTTGGGCCTTCGTGCCCTGTTCGGGCGGAGTTTAGTGTAGCATTCTGGCACGTGACTTTGAAAAACACTGCATACATTTATTACGGTAATTGCAAATTTATCTCGAACATCCATTGGGCGGTGAAAAATGCTGCGTTCTCCATTTTTTTTTTTTGCCAAAATGTATTCTATAAACCGCTTAGCCCTAGGCAGTAGGTTTTTAAAGTTCCTTTTATTGTTCCTTAACCTCCTTCCCCCATAAGGGCGCATTAGATTTTCAGATGTACCAAATGCCTCGCCTCCGATATGGACTCACGTCATCGTTTGATATGGGGCATATCTCCGATATTTGTAAATTTTACTAACCAGATTTTCATGCAAAACTGATCGCACAAAAATAGATGAGTCACTATTTTTTCCGTATGCTCCAACATCTATGTACGTGACCCACAAAATGCAGTGCATAATGAAAGTAAAACGACCGAAAAATAATTTTAAAATTATGGTTCATTACTGTTGTTGTGAGAAAAAAGGCATGACACATTCCACGTCCATCTTGATCGGTCACGACTGTCAGCTGGCTGACTAAATTGGTTGCTTAACATTGTAGTAGCCTAATGCGTTATAACTTAAACTGCTGAGGCCTTCCACCTACAAGCATTTTTACGTTTTGTTTGTTACGCTGTAAACCAAGTAGAGCTGTGCTCAACTTGGAGGATGATTTCAGCAATGCAGTAATTTACTATGCGTGTTGGTGCGCTCTTTACTTCCTCCCACCTCTGAACAGATACATCCACTTAGAGGGGGATCTACATTTCAACACGTACTCCGAAACACGGTGAAACTTGACTTGGCATTATTGCCATTATTATAGGTGAAAGAAGCAATAAGAACAGAGAAAATCGGAGAACCAACCGGGAACTGAATCCTAAGCCTAAGTTTTGTAGTCTGTAACTTAAGCCACTGTGCCGCAAAGACACATTTACGGATAAAACGTTAATGAGCTATTTATAAAACAGAAACTGCAGTGAGGCAAGGGAACAAATACTAATTGTGTACAAGAACTAACAAAGAATATACAATGGCATTATAATCATATGTTATTCGTTATTTAACTTACTGATAATTTATTAGCGAATAAATTTGTTTGAGTAACTTACTTATTCTAATAATTATCCAGATAGATATGTATTCGAATAATACCCACCTCTTTTCTTCACTGAACCTTATACTTCCTTTCTCTTTCTGTCCATATTATCAAATGTAACGAGCCCCAATAGTGAACTTGCTCGATTTACCCACAAAAGCCTATAGAGAAGCTGTACTGAAGAGTTTTAGCAAATTATAAACAAAGTTGACAATTATAGCCTGTTGTCACACTCTCAACGTAAATTTTTTTTAACTCGTTCTGTTCAAAATATGTCCAAATGTCAGTGTGGCTTTAGCAGCATTAATTCATTAGCTATTATTGACGGAAATAGACAGTTTCACAACTAAAATAATGACCTTCAGTAAGATTCAATATTCGATTATAACTTTAACTTTCGTTATACTGTGGTAACACTTGGTGAATCTCAGGTAGACAGCACGCACCTTCCCCTTAGGAAACATGGAAATCGACAGCTAAAATAAATTCTAATTCTAAATGCATTTGAATGGTTGACGGGCCCATTAGTGCCACTACGTTGGTCGAGGATGTGTAGGTAGAGTCTATGTTTCCTTACCCACATGGCAAGGCCGTGAACTGTTGCCTCTCACTCCGTGAGTGAGCGTCGCGTGATACCGAGTGAGCCGCCTGAATCTGCGTCCGCGTACACAGCGAACGACGTAGACGAGCGCTATTCACGCGAATTCGCCGTTCAGCTGCAGTGGTCTACAGTTGACCACTAACTAGCGAGATGGTTCAGTGGTCAGTAGACTGTACGCACACTCTTGAGAATGTCGGTTAAGATCCCGATGTGGCTGTCCACATTTAGGTTAAGCTGTGATTTCCCTAAATAGCTTAAGGCATATGCTGGGATGGTTCTTTTGAAAAGAACATGCCGATTTCGTTCCCAATACTTGGCTAATCCGAGACTGTGCGTCGTCTCTGATGGCCTCTTCGTCGACGAAATTATAAAATCTAATATTCCTTTTTCTTCCTTACTGTAACCATTCACAAGTTATGCCTATGGGCCGGGACGAGTTGTTAGATACTGGTTTGTCCGCTTTCATTGCTTAAAACTATCCGTGATTATTATAAAAATGGATGTACATATACTGAAGCGCCGAAGAAATTGGTACAGGCTTGCGTATTCAGATACAGCGATACGTAAACAGGCGATTCGGTCGGTACCCTTCTGTAAGAAAAATCTCTGGCGCAGTTGTTAGATCGGTTACTGCTGCTACAATGGCAGGTTATCAAGATTTAAGTGTTATAGTCGGCGCACGAGCGATGGGACACAGCATCTCCGAGGCGACGATGGAGTGAGTGTTTTCCCGTACAACCATTTCATGAGTGTTCCGTGAATATCAGGAATCGGATAAAACATCAACTCTCCGACGTCACTGCGGCTGGAGAAAGATCAAATATGGGACTAACGACGACCAAGAGAATCGTTTAACGTGACAGGAATGCAACCCTTCAGCAGACTGCTGCAGATTTCAATGCTGGGCCATCAACAAGTGTCAACGTGCGAACCATTCAACGAAACATAATCGATATGGGTTTTCGGAGCCGAAGGTCCACTCGTGTACCCTTGATGACTGCACGATACAAAGCTTTACGCGTCGCTGCGCCCATTAACACCGACATTGGACTGTTGATGACGGGAAACATGTTGCCTGGTCGGACGTGTCTCGTTTCAAATAGTATCGAGTGGATGGACATGTACGGGTATGGTGACAACCTCATGAATTCATGAAACCTGCTTGTCGGCAGGAGGCTGTTCAAACTGGTGCAGGCTCTGAAATGCTGTGGGGCGTGTGCAGTTGGATTCATACGGGAGCCCTGATACTTCTAGATACGACTGTGACAGGTGACACGTACTCAAGCATCCTGTCTGATCACCTGTATCCGTTCATGTCCATTGGACATTCCGACGGTCTTGGGTAATTCCAGCAGGACAAAGCGACACCTCATATGTCCGGAATTGCTACAGAGCGGCTCCAGGAACACTTTTCTTAGTTTAAACACTTCCGCTGGCCAACCAGTTCCCGAGACATGAACATTATTGAGCACGTCTGGGATGCCTTGCAACGTGCTATTCATAAGAGATATTCAGCCCCTCGTACTATTATGGGTTTATGACCAGCCCTGCAGGATTCGTGGTGTCAGTTCACTCCAGCACTACTTCAGACATTAGTCGAGTCCATGCCATGTCGTGGTGCGGCACTTTTGCGTGCTCGCGGAGGCACTACACGATATTAGGGAGGTGTACGAGTTTCTTTGGACCTTCATTGTATACATGTATTAATGTTTGTTCCACATCTCCTCTTAAACCAATGGACTGATTTTGAACAAATGGACATATCAATTCCTGTCTTGAAAGAATCGCAGTAGAGGTAAGGACCACGTACCTATCTAAGCAGCGGGGTTGGGGTGCAACATATGTGTAGGATTCCCACATTTTGTCAATCCACTATTTGAGAGTGAGAGTAATTAGTGATTTGAAATAGTTTTACACTTAATTTGAAACCTTTACGAAACTTTTACTTGCTGACAATCCGCATAAAATAATAAGAGGAAAAAGTTTATCGCATACTACATTTTTGTTGTTCATGTTGGAGAACTGCCGCATCAGACATGACGATCTATTTCATTACTTCTTTACTGCTAAATTTATTAACAACAAATTTTTCGTACAGTATTTACAAGTACCACTGAATGTACCAGCAAAATTATATCACTATACGACACGTAGGTCAAGAGACATGAATTCACAAAAACTTAGAGATGTATGCAGAACAGTAACATCATGCATGGCGTTTAAATTTATTACTTCTCTAGTATTAATTCTATTCTCAATACTTTTCGCAGACAGTAGCCACATATGTAACTGAATGTTCCTACAAAATTATATTACTGCATGTTTCATAGTTGAGGGGTTATGACGTCATAAACACTGAAATGCATGAGAAACTGCGCCTTCATGCATGACGTTTTGATTTATTATGTCTTTACTACCAACTGCATTTATAACAAATTTTGCAATCAGTTTCCAAATATCTCGCTAAAAGAACCCCCAAAATTATACGCACATCAAAAAAAGTTTTGCATCACCTCGGTTCCGAGAGTTCCGGAACCTTACAGAAAATTGGAATAGAGGTCAACATAAACATCATTTCCGCCATTTTTATTGCTCATGAAAACCACATATTGCATGTTGTACCACCATACAGCGAGACCTTCAGAGGTGGTGCTCCAGACTGCTGTACCCACCGGTACCTCTAATACACAGTAACACGTCCTCTTGTATTGATGCATGCCTGTTATTCGTCGTAGCATACTATCCACAAGTTCATCAACGCACTGTTGGTGCAGATTGTCCCACTCCTCAACGGCGATTCGGCGTTGATCCCTCAGAGTGGTAGGTGGGTCACATCGTCCATAAACAGCCCTTTTCAATCTGTCCCAGGCATGTTCGATAGGGTTCATGTCTGGAGAACATGCTGGCCATCCTAGTCGAGCATTGTCGTTATCCTGAAGGAAGTAGTCATTCACAAATCTACACGATGGGAGCCCGAATGCCTCGCCAATATGCTGCCGATATGGTTGCACTATCGGTCGGAGGACAGGATTCACGTCTCGTACAGCCGTTACGGTGCCTTCCATGACCACCAGCGGCCTACATCGGCCCCACATAATACCACCCCAAAACTGCAGAGAAGCTCCACCATGCTGCACTCGCTGGACAGTTTGTGTAAGGCGTTCAGCCCGACCGGGTTGCCTCCAAACACGTCTCAGACGATTGTCTGGATGAAGGCATATGGGACCCTCATCGGTAAAGAGAACGTGATGCCAGTCCTGAGCAGTCAATCAGGAATGTTGTTGGGCCCATCTGCACCGCGCTACATGGTGCCATGGTTGTGAAGATGGACCTCGTCATGGAAGTCGGGAGTGAAGTTGTACATCATGCAGCCTATTGCCCACAGTTTGAGTCCTAACTCGACTCACGAAAAGCATTATTCAACATGGTGGCGTTGTTGTCAGGATTCCTCTGAGCCATAATCCGTAGGTAGTTATCATCCACTGCAGTAGTAGCCCTTGGGCGGCCTGAGCGAGGCATGTAATCGACAGTTCCTGTCTCTCTCTGTACCTCCTCCATGTTCGAACAACATTACTTCGGTTGACTCCGAGACGCCTGGCTACTTCCCTTGTTGAGAGCCATTCCTGGCACAAAGTAACAATGCGGACGCGAAAGAATCGCGTTATTGACCGTCTAGGCATGGTTGAACTGCAGAAAACATGAGCCGTGTACATCCTTCCTGGTGGAATGACTGGAACTGATCGGTTGTCGGACCCCCTCCGTCTAATAGGCGCTGCTAGTGCATGGTTGTTTATATATTTGGGCGAGTTTAGTGACATCTCTGAACAGTCAAAGGGACTGTGTCTGTGATAAAACATCCACAGTCAGTGTCTATCTTCGGTAGTTCTGGGAACCGGGATATCCAAAACTTTTTTTGATGTATGCGTTATTATACGCCCTTTTTAAGGAAATATGGCGTCATAAACATTGAGATACGTGAAAACGAAACTGCAGGGTGAAATTCGCTACAGAAACAGGTGAAATATGCACTACTGGCCATTAAAATTGCTACATCAAGAAGAAATGCAGATGATAAACGGGTATTCATTGGACAAATATATTATACTAGAACTGATATGTGATTACATTTTCACTCAACTTGGGTGCATAGATCCTGAGAAATCAGTACCCAGAACAACCACCTCTGGCCGTAATAACGGCCTTGATACGCCTGGGCATTGAGTCAAACAGATCTTGGATGGCGTGTACAGGTACAGCTGCCCATGCAGCTTCAACACGATACCACAGTTCATCAAGAGAAGTGACTGGCGTATTGTGACGACCCATTTGCTCGGCCACCAATGACCAGACGTTTTCAATTGACGAGAGATGTGGAGAATGTGCTGGCCAGGGCAGCAGTCGATAATTTTCTGTATCCAGAAAGGCCCGTACAGGACCTGCAACATGCGGTCGTGCATTATTCTGCTGAAATGTATGGTTTCGCAGGGATCGAATGAAGGGTAGAGCCACGGGTCGTAACACATCTGAAATGTTCCGTCCACTGTTCAAAGTGCCATCAATGCGAACGAGAGGTGACCGAGGCGTGTAACCAATGGCACCCCATACCATCACGCCGGGTGATACGCCAGTATGGCGATGACAAATACACGCTTCCAATGTGCGTTCACCGCGATGTCGCCAAACACGGATGCGATCATCGTGATGCTGTATACAGAACTTGGATTCATCCTAAAAAATGGGGTTTTGACATTCGTGCACCCAGGTTCGTCGTTGAGTACACCATCGCAGGCGCTACTGTGTGTGATGCAGCGTCAAGGGTAACCGCAGCCATGGTCTCCGAGCTGATAGTCCATGCTGCTGCAAACGTCGTCGAACTGTTCGAGAAGATGGTAGTTGTCTTGCAAAAGTCCCCATATGCTGACTCAGGGATCGAGACGTGGCTGCACGATCCGTTACTGCTAGTGATATGAGCCCGCTGGGATCCAGCACGGCGTTCCGTATTACCCTCCTGAACCCACCGATTCCATATTCTGCTAACAGTCATTGGATCTCGACCAAGGCAAGCAGCAATGTCGCGATACGATAAACCGCACTCGCGATAGGCTACAACCTGACTTTATCAAAGTCGGAAATGTGTTGGTACGCATTTCTCCTACTTACACGAGGCATCACAAGAACATTTCACCAGGCAACGCCGGTCAACTGCTGTTTGTGTATGAGATACGGTTGGAAACTTTCCTCATGTCAGCGCGTTGTAGGTGTCGCCACCGGCGCCAACCTTGTGTGAATGCTCTGGAAAGCTAATCATTTGCATATCACAGCATCTTCTTCCTGTCGGTTAAATTTCGCGTCCGTAGCACGTCATCTTCGTGGTGTATCAATTTTAATGGCCAGTAGTGTATGTACAAATATGTGTGCATATGTTAAATATATGTGAAATATGCATGGTGTTTCACTAAATGTGTTTGACTCTGTAAATTACGAAGTAATAGGCGACGGAAATGTTTATTGTGGTAGGTCACCATAATAGGTCACCATAAGAAACGTTACACTGTCTGCGGAGCTATAAACATAGTTTATTGTGTTACTATCCAAAGAGTTACAGCAAAAAGATACAATTTTTAAATGGAACAATAGTTGTTTCAATGATGCACTGGAATCAGTATCACCAGCTGTGTATACATTAATTTAAATTACATTCCTATCACTTTTAGTTTGGGAGCTACAACCCTTCAAAGTTTCAGGGGCAGATACCACATGCTGTACATAATAAATGGCTGTGTGGTGGTGATGGATATTCTGGCGGTTGGCAGTTGATTTAAATGAGCTGTTCAAATGTGTATCCATGATCCTGAATGCACAATGCAATGCGCCCTCCAAAGGGTTTGCGGACGAGATGTAACATCGCCGGTGTCACGGAGCAACATGCGCCCTAGATGCACCGTTTTAGATCATCTGGGGATGTGGGCTCAGTGACATAAACATGATCCTTTAGATATCCCCACAAAAAGAAATCTAATGGTGTTAAATCGGGCGACCTTGCGGGACCTGAATTAGGACCATAGCGCCCCAATCACCTTCCTGCATATCTGTTGTTTAGTTCTTCCACAACAGCACGCTCAGAATGGGCTGGGTGACCATCGTGCTGCATCCACATATGGACTCTCGTGTGTAGACACACATGCTCAAGGAGACCATCTGTCAGTGTACCTGGTAAGTAGTGGGACTGATGATTTCATCCCAAAGGATTCCACACCATGCATTAATAGATCACCTACGTTGACGGTCGACAGATCGTACCCACTGAGCATTGTCTGCGGCCCAGTAGTGCACGTGAAGGCGATTCACTGCACCATAATTTGTGAACGTGGACCCATCAGAGAACATAACACCTTGTAAAGACTCAAGCGTGAAATTACGCATGGCCCATTCACAGAATGTAACTCTCGCACGGAAATAGTTCCCATGCAGCTCCTGAGTCTGTGGCAGGCGGTACGGGTGAAACCTGTGGCAGTGCACTATACGGCTCGTAAGCTGATATGAGGAACGTGGTGTACTGCAGCTAAAACAAACACCTCCGTCTCCTCACTTCTTGCAGTTCTTCGTCTGTTACTGCAGCGCTTTACCAAGCTGCCTGTTTCGTGAAGTCGTTGTTCGGTACGTAAGAAAGTAATGGCTGCCGGAACTCTTCGCTTAGGATATCTCACGGCGTACGCCGTGGCAGCTTCAGTGGCATCGTACGACACTCGCCGAGCATCAGCAACATGTCAACATACACGTTGTTCGTGTGTGCCATCTTCATCCGATGTCAGTAACTGTGGTATATTGAGCCCCGTTTCTTTGTTTGGCTCGAACTGTCGGGTATACGGTCGTGTTCGGCGACAGTCGGCAGTCTAATGGCGCCTCAAGGAAGCTTCTCGCATCGTGACACCGGCGACGTTACAACTCGGCTGTACCACATTTAGAAGGCGCATTGCGCTATGCGCAACGTGTGTGGTATCTGCCCCTGAAACTTTGAAGGGTTGGAGCTCCCAAACTAGAAGTGATAGGAACGTAGTTTAAATTGATGTATACGCAGCTGATGTTACCAATTCTAGTACATCGTAGAAACAACTATTGTTTCATTTAAAAAATTGTATCTTTTTGCTGTAACTCTTTAACACAATAAGCTATGTTCATAGCTCCGCTGACAGTGTAACGTTTCTTAGGGTGGGTTACCGCAATGAATATTTCCGTCGCCTATTACTTCGTAACTTACAGAGGCAAACAAATTTAGTGAAACACCCTGTATGTGACATATTTGCACTTTGGCAAGGTCGTGGGGAAAAAGCTGATCCTAAACCCCTGGGTGGATCTCAGCTGAACTCGATAGTCATATTACTTACTATCTGGAAATAAATATTGTGGGTGTAAGAACCACTAGCCTGCTATTGTGGTGGGGCTGACGACAGAGAGAGGGGGAGGAGATTGTCTCAGGAGGGGGGAGGAGATGAACTTACAGAGGGTAAGAGGGGATGAAGTTAGAGGGGAAGAGGAGACGGAAGAATGTAATGTACAGAGAGAGGGGGAAGAGAAGACAGAGGGGAGAGGAGCAGGTGGACACTGGGGGAGGAGTAGATGCCGGCCTGAGTGGCCGTGCGGTTCTAGGCACTACAGTCTAGAGACGAGCGGCCGCTACGGTCGCAGGTTCGAATCCTGCCTCGGGCATGGATGTGTGTGATGTGTTTAGGTTAGTTAGGTTTTATTAGTTCTAAGTTCTAGGCGACTGATGACCTCAGAAGTTAAGTCGCATAGTGCTCAGAGCCATTTGAACCATTTTTGAGGAGTAGATAGGCAGAAAGTAGGGCAGAATGAGATGTACAGAGGGGGAACGAGGAGATGGACGAAAATAAGTCTGGAAGAAATACGTAACCGGGCAATGCTGGTTACGCATATATTTTTATATAAATGAGAGTGTGCCAAATCAGTTTCCATTCTTATCGACTTACGGTTCATAAGAAAGAAAGAAAAATGTTTTCATTTCGTGTTATCTCTTAAGCTGCAGCAATTCTCACTCGAGTTTGAAAGAAGTATTCTCTAAAATTACATGATCTTTTAACAAGTGATCTTCGTAACTCCATAAACAGCACCTTACCTTTCCGTTGTTTACTCTCTCTGTTAGTCAAGCACAAATAGCCTGCTGAAAAGTGTGACTGCGTGTAAAGTATCATTCGTTAACTTTTACATCTTACATTATTGTTAACAAAATGAATCTGAACGTTCGAAAATATTTTAAAACTTGGATAGATTCTAATATCGCCGATGTGATGTAAAAGCTTTCAGTAGTGCTTGCTATCGCTGACCGTGGAGGACAACTGCCGCTCTTCACAGCTATTTGGTTGTAGCGACAGTCTTCGCTGAGCGTTCAACGAAGATGAATCAGAAGGATGTACTCGCTCTTTTGCTTGGGCTTGTTTATATATTTGCGTTTGCATTTTGGCAGTCTTCCGCATCCGCCATTTTCCAAAGGTATTCGGAACAGCCGACTGCTCAAGTACCGAACTGTTCAAACTATTTGGACGATATTATCGTAACAGGTAATACACCTGAAAAACACAATGGAAGTTTCGTGGTTAGTTTCGTGTCTTATCTGATGCAGGACTAAAGTGTACACTGGACAAGTGTGATTTTTTTAACCTGAGTTGCAGTAATTTGGTCATGTCATAAACAGTCGAGATGTACATCCTCTTCCGTCACATTTGTTAGACCTACGGTACCTCCCAGTTCCTCCTAATGTCATAGAATTACAGTCAGTCTTACGAAAAACGAACAATTATATTCGGTTCATACCGAATGCTACACAAATCGCAGCTCCATGGCATCGCCTGTGACGCAAGAATGTCCCCTTTGTTTGGACAGCTGAGTGCCAAAAAGCTTTCCAGAACTTAAAGACGCATTGCTCAGTGATCGATGGTTGGTTCGCTTTGATTCTGAAAAACTGGTTGTGTTTCAAGTTGACGCTTCCTCTTACGGAATCGGTGCTGTGCTTTCACACAGAGTTTGTGAAAAGATAGGCCTCTTCCTTTTGCATCAAAAGTGTTGTCTAAAGCTCAGTGTAACTGTTCACAAATGGAGAAAGAGGCACTGGCTATTGTGTATAGTGTCACCTGAATCCACCACTATTTGTATGGCAGAAAATTCGACTTAATAACGGATCACAAACTTTTACAGTCCTTGTTTCATCCGACGTAACCGGTTCCTGTACGAACTGCCCGAAAATTGCGAAGTTGGGTTTTGTTGTTGTCTCAATACCAGCACGAGATTGTGTATCGTCCGACAGCTCAAGATGATAATGCGGAAGCACTTTCACGTCTTCCGATTGGCTCCGAGTCATCTTTGACGCTTCTGCTTCATCTTGTCACATCGATGCACACGATTCTGATTTGCTTCAATCTTTTGCACTGGACTATAGAAAAATTGCACAGGCCACGGAAGCTGATTCAGATCTGAACATTTTATCAACGCCCTGGAAATAACGTTCTTCAATTCAAGTTCAGAATTACGCCACAAAATCCGCTATTATGGACGTTATGTTGACGACATTATCATTGCTTTTGATGGTACTGATCATGAGTTAGAGCTTCTCTTCAATACTTTCAATGGTTTACATGAAAAGATTTCCTTCACAAAAGAACTTCAGAATGAAAAAGGTAATCTTGACTTCCTCGATTTAACAATTTCTATACAGAATAGTTCCTTCAATTTCAATATCTTGCGTAAGGAAACATATTCAGATAATGTCATCCCTGCTGACTCAACTCATCCAAAAGCTCATGAACTGGTGTTTTTTCATTCTGCCATTCACCGTATGGCAACTACTCCTTTATCACCTGCCGATCAACAAAAGGAATTGAATGTCATCAAAGCGATTGCGGCTAATAATGGGTACAATCAGAATATGATTGATTACTTGTTCAGTAAGAAAACTTCCCAAAACTGTTCGACTTTGAGCAACAACCTCCCCACTGATAGCCAAGAAGCTAAAAAATTTATTTCCATTCCTTTCTTGGGTAATATATCGTATAGGATTAAACGTCTTCTGAGGAAAAAAAATATAACTGTAACGTCTTCTTCTCTACAGATAACAGTTTAAAAAGAAATCTTGTACATTCAGTAGGGATTGCCAGCGATTGGTTTTCCAATTCAGGTGTTTACAAACTAACCTGTAATAACTGTCATTCATATTATATTGGTCAAACAAGCAGAGCTGTGAAAACAAGATATAAAGAACACCTATTAAGTAAAAAAGGAGCGAATATACACAGCTCTACTTTTGCTGAACACCTCTTGATAGCCGGCCATACGCCTAATCAGTTAGAAGACACTGTTATCCTTCACAGAGAAGTCAAAGGGCGTAGACTAGATCTGTGGGAAGAGTTACAAATTTTTAAACATCTAGAGCTCAAGGACGGCAATATACTGAACGACCAGTTGAATCTTGCTTGTAGACAATTTTTCGAAGGCTTTAAACCTGTACTGCTCCACCTGCTCCACCTTCCTCAGATTCCGGCGCCGAAGCAAAGCCGTAAGTATCGCTCCGCGCCGCTTGTGTTTTTCAGGGTTTTTAGCTGCAGCAGACATTGGGTACGAGGCGAGATCCTTCGTCGACTTGGCGCATGCATGTTCAAATGGCTCTGAGCACTATGGGACTCAACTGCTGAGGTCATTAGTCCCCTAGAACTTAGAACTAGTTAAACCTAACTAACCTAAGGACATCACAAACATCCATGCCCGAGGCAGGATTCGAACCTGCGACCGTAGCGGTCTTGCGGTTCCAGACTGCAAGCGCATGCATGTATCTCATTTCAGGTTCAGACAGAATGCAGTGGTCACATCACAATCAAATTCGCCACTGTTACGTGCACGGTGATCCTTCTATGTCTCTTCCTCCAGATTGAAGGATTCCGAAGACAGCGTGGCCGCAGCCGCCGCCAGTGTCACCACGACACCGCGGGATGACACCATGGAGACGGAGTCTTCGCTTCCTTCGCCTCCTCTCGTCCTAGCGATGGAGCTGGACCGGCTCACGCCGCCGCAGCCGACGCCGTCTACAACTTGTTATGTGCCTCAGGAGGTGGACGCGTACCCTTCTGGACGTTTTCCGGGGGACGTTTCCACCAGAGTAAAAACCGGATGGCGGGGTACGGCCAGAAGTTTGACGTCCCCTGCAGGCACAAATTCCGACCCATTGCAGCGTCCACACGCCTGCCTCCCCTCCTGTTGTCGTGCTCCGTATACGACGACGGTCGGTCGGTTTGGGGGGGGGGGGGGTGTAGGGGGTAGGGGGGGAATGTTACAGCGTAAAGTTAAGCGCCAGCACGCCAGTCGGGAACGATAGAGAAGAGATGACTGTGAGAAGACGTCAGCCAGTCGCACGGTGACCGATCCCTCTCCAGGACGACAACGCGACAGCAGCGGTCCCTATGTGAAGAGGACATATGCGCCGCGACCGACTGGCGATGCCCGAGTTCAACAGCAGCTTCAAGACTAGTGACTTGTATAGCAGCGACCTAGGAATGTCCATACTGAAGAAACTTGATTATTTCGTATGTCGCCCTTTGCTTGGACATGTCTGTGTAATCGGAAAGTTAAGTATTGTCTCTTTTCATTTTGTAATAAAACTCATTAATATGATTTGTTTGAATTGTTTGTCTAACGAACCGAGTACATAGGATTCCTAGACTCCCCGTATTCGGCGACGAGCATAGGTACATAAAATATATAATGCTTGGAAGCAATCTTTCTATAGCACTTGAAATTTTAAATTTGATTCATGAGAAAAGGAGATACATAAATGCAGTAAAGGCGGCTAATGTAGGAATGGGCTGAAGATGAACGCAAGATGCCCGACTATAGCGGCGCCACGTATACCAGCGAGGTGGTTCAGTGTTAAAGCACTGGACTTGTCTTCGGGAGGATGGTGACCCAAATCACCATAGACCCATTCATATTAAAGTTTTCCAAGTTTTCCATAAATCAGTTATTGCTAATGCTGGAATGCTATATTTGACAAGGATGTGCCAAATTCCTTTCTGATCCTTTCCTGATCCGACCTTGTAGTCCATCTCCAATTAACCAGTCGTCGATATGTCACAAAACCTAAATATTTCTTTGATTCCACGTTTAGTTAAATCAAAGGAACCTTCATATCGAAATAATCAGCAACCATTTTATAACAGAAATATGATTTATTAATCGGTTTTAGGTACTTAGTGCCCTTGTTCAGAAGGTTATACCTATCGCATTATTTGCGAGTGTCAACAATAAGATGCAGGCAGCATATTGGTGTGGTCATATGGTTATAGTGTTTGTACAGGTATTATGAACCACATGACCACGGCAGTGTACTGTATGAGTCTTATTGCTGAGACTCACAAGTAATGCGATAGGTACAACCTTCTGAGAAAGTGTACCAAGTGCCTGAAACCGGTTAAAAAATAAAATGTTTTTCATGCATCTGGTTGCTGATTATTTCGATATATACAACTACAGTTGCTGAAGATGGATAAAATATTGAAAGAAACCTTTCTGCGAACGAAACCTAAGGCTAAGATGATAAGCCAACTGCAAAATGAAAACGGTATGTTTAAAGGTAGAAGGAATGTATAGAAGACTGTAAATCAAAAACGTGAGGACCTGATTATGGCAAATGAAGACGATGTGGACGAAGATAAGATGGAAGGTGCGATTCTGCGAGAAAAGTTTAGCAGAACACTGAAAGCCCTAAGCAGAAAGGAGTTACTAAGGAGCGTCACCTATTCCGCCTTCTTTTCGGCTTACTGGTGGGAGGCAAAACACTTTCCGACGTCAAGATGATAATTAACCTGGTACCGAAGAAGCTAGGAGCTGATAGACGTGAATATTGCCTAACAATCGGAAGAATCAATTCTTGTAACGTAATCAGAACACTGAAAGCCCTAAGCAGAAAAAAGTTACTAAGGAGCGTCACCTATTCCGCCTTCTTTTCGGCTTACTGGTGGGAGGCAAAACACTTTCCGACGTCAAGATGATAATTAACCTGGTACCGAAGAAGCTAGGAGCTGATAGACGTGAATATTGCCTAACAATCGGAAGAACCAATTCTTGTAACGTAATTTGTAAACTAAACAAAGAAAATGCATTACGTAAAATATCATACATTTTCAATATTTCGTCTAATTGACATAATTTTGATATTCACAAGCTGACAAACTGTTGAAACGGCGTACTGCACTGTTCAAACCTCTTGTTAACCATATGTCTACATCTGCATACATATTCTGCAAACCTCTGTGAAATGCATGACAGAGAGTACTTCAGATAGTATCGCATGTTAGCATTAATTCCCTCTACGTTTACATATGGAACGCTTAAATACCTCTGTGCATCCTGTAATAGCGAAACATAGTGGGCTCTGCCTTCTGAGTCAAACCAACTATGACTATTCCCGTGCCCCATCTTTGCATATGTTCAATATCCCTTGATAGTACTGTCTAGTATGACTCACGCAAACTCGAACAATATTTTGAGATGGGACGAACAAAAGATATGTAAGCAGTCTCCTCTGCAGATTGACTATGTTTTTCCGACATCCTCCTAATAAAGAGAGGTCTGGCAAAGCCTATGACTGAAACTGTTTAATTCAACTGACAACCATATGAGACTTCTGTTAACATAAACACATAAATTATTTCTAAGTAATGGTGTCGGGGAGCAAGTCAGATAGTGGAAAATTCATGTTTAGTTACAATACGTTAAAAAACTTTTCTAGTAACGACATATTGATATGACAGAAGGAAATGTCTTGACCCTGAGACAGTCGCGGCTGAATTGTGTTGTGTTGGACGAGTTTTGATGTACGTCTCATACTGAGCTCGTAATCTCTCTCCCCCCCCCCCCACCCCCTCCTGCCATTTATAGTCCACATCACATAATATCTTGTATGGAGATTTGAGAGGAGCGAAGATTACAGTAAACTAGAAAGTTTACTTAGCTTGTCATGTTCAGCTGGCCCCAGTTCTTCATGCCGAGGGGTCTGATTCTAGAAGATTTAAACGTCACATCAGGTCCTTACGGTTGGTTTGAACTTAAGATTGTTGTTGCATCATTTTTTTTACGTAAATATATTTTTTCACATTTTAATATATCGTTCAGTATTTTGATTCTTCACTTTAACAAAACCGAAATTAGATTGTTCGCACAAAAATACAAAAATACGTCCGATAACATCAGAGACATGCTTACGACTCCCCACTCTGCTGAAATAACAATATTTCAAAGGGTTTAACAAATGAATTTATACTAGTTTCTGTTACATTATTAATTTCGATTACTAATTCATAAATGAATCCAGAAATAAACTTAGTAAACAGTACAGGATTAATGATAGAAATTTTAAGTGTGCCAATAATTCGTAATTTAAAATGTTTCTAAACAAATAATTTTAACTGTACATTCAGAACTAGTACTAATCGACTGCAACATAGAAACTAAAATATTTAGTAAAGTGATTCCTTTTCATAAATTTTAGCTTGAAACATAACATACTGTGTATAAAATTATATGAAAAATTCCAGAAATGCAACTGAGATAATATTGACCTGTTCACAATTTGAAAAATAATACTGGTATCGACAACTACTGTTAAGAAAAGGTACTGCTAGAGAAGGAAGTCCAGTTACAAGCTGTGCAAGTGGTGAAGCCCGCATCATTCAAATTTGTGTGGAAAGAAATAATAGTAAATAATAATAAATAATGTCAAGTTCCTGTTTTAAAAGTAAGATGTCTCTCAGTGCAGTTGCAAAGAGATTAAAAAAAAGAACTGTAGACCTAAACCGCACAATGCGAGGTAGTAATTTAGTACTGTATGAGATGACCTTTGAGTATGTAATTGAATAGGGACTCAGACTAAAGCAATTTTTAAGCTTTTCTTTTTTGCTAGAACTTCTCTGAATTCACTGTGATGTTTCTGTACTGCTGTGATCGTGCAGTACACTTTAAACTGGGATACCAAGCAGTACACCGCACTTGGTTGACGATAGTCGGTCAGCTATGTAGGACGGATGCAGAATTATACATGGCCCGGGTCTGGTTAGTTTCAAGGTGATCGTCGTACAATTCATTCGAGGCTGATCATCTGTACCCGTGTTCTTCTGTTCGCGTAGCTAATAAGTAATTGGCAGTTTTACCAAATTACTCAGCAGTGTCTCTAATTATGATGTGGACACTTTCTAGTGAACTGCGAAATAGGTACGCCGTTTAATGAACTAATTAATAAAATTTGTCAACATTGATCACAGTTTCAATCAAATCCCACGACAAACACTCAACTAAATTAATCAGCTGTTGCCATGCAGTCGGCGTGTATAGACGCCGGTCAAGACTAACTGCAGCGATGAATCTTGTCGCCTCATGTGAAGGTCTAATAGAAGCTTAAAGACTTTGGGGATTGGTGTTACCAATGAAGCCCACTTTCTAATTTGTGGATAGGCAAGTTACAATTTGACATTGCATTTCGTATACAGGACTGAAGGTAGTCATTATTTATTTATTTACTAGCGGAGAAACCCTGCATTGCCTAAGCATTTATTTATACGAGGTGCATTCAAGTTCTAAGGCCTCCGATTTTTTTTCTCCGGACTGGAAAGAGATAGAAACATGCGCACTGTTTTAAAATGAGGCCGCATTCATTGTCAATACGTCCCAGAGATGGCAGCACCGTACGGCAGAATGAGAACTGTTTTAAATACTTAAAATGGCGACGTTTTCCTTACTTGAAGAGCGTGCAATCATTCGTTTTCTGAATTTGCGTGGTGTGAAACCAATTGAAATTCATCGACAGTTGAAGAAGACATGAGGTGATGGAGTTATGGATGTGTCGAAAGTGCGTTCGTGGGTGCGACAGTTTAATGAAGGCAGAACATCATGTGACAACAAACCGAAATAACCTCGGGCTAGCACAAGCCGGTCTGACAACATGATCAAGAAAGTGGAGGGAATTGTTTTGGGGGATCGCCGAATGCCTGTTGAACAGACCGCCTCCAGAGTTGGCATTTCTGTGGGTTTTGTGCACACAATCCTGCATGACGACCTGAAAATGCGGAAAGTGTCATCCAGGTGGGTGCCACGAATGCTGACGGACGACCACATGGCTGCCCGTGTGGCATGTTGCCAAGCAATGTTGACGTGCAACGACAGCACGAATGGAACTTTCTTTTCGTCGGTTGTGACAATGGATGAGACGTGGATGCCATTTTTCAATCCAGAAACAAAGCGCCAGTCAGCTCAATGGAAGCACACAGATTCACCGCCACCAAAAAAATTTCGGGTAACCGCCAGTGCTGAAAAAATGATGGTGTCCATGTTCTGGGACAGCGAGGGCGTAATCCTTACCCATGGCGTTCCAAAGGGCACTACGGTAACAGGTGCATCCTACGAAAATGTTTTGAAGAACAAATTCCTTCCTGCACTGCAACAGAAACGTCTGGGAAGGGCTGCACGTGTGCTGTTTCACCAAGACAACGCACCCGCACATCCAGCTAACGTTACGCAACAGTTTCTTCGTGATAACAACTTTGAAGTGATTCCTCATGCTCCCTACTCACCTGACCTGGCTCCTAGTGACTTTTGGCTTTTTCCAACAATGAAAGACACTCTCTGTGGCCGCACATTCACCAGCCGTGCTGCTATTGCCTCAGCGATTTTCCAGTGGTCAAAACAGACTCCTAAAGAAGCCTTCGCCGCTGCCATGGAATCATGGCGTCAGCGTTGTGAAAAATGTGTACGTCTGCAGGGCGATTACGTCGAGAAGTAACGCCAGTTTCATCGATTTCGGGTGAGTAGTTAATTAGAAAAAATATCGGAGGCCTTAGAACCTGAATACACCTCGTACCTATGCGACCACTCCCATACCACTCAGCGTCTGGCCTTGTGCTTAATGTTTATCTTCTGAACTATGTGTCGTACAATGCTATAATCAGGTAGGTACATTCAGTGGCAGATATGGATAGTGTCTCAGGAATTTGTAGCAAATAAAGTTAGTAGCAAAGAAGTAAAAGCCGGCCGTTGTGCCGAGCGGTTCTAGGCGCTTCAGTCTGGAACCGCGCTGCTGCTGCGGTCGCAGGTTCGAATCCTGCCTCGGGCATGGATGTCTGTGATGTCCTTAGGTTAGTTAGGTTTAAGTAGTTCTAAGTCTAGGGGACTGATGACCTCAATTGTTAAGTCGCATAGTGCGTAGTGCCATTTGATCCATTTTGAAAGAAGTAAAAAATTCAAAAGTGATAAATGATGCGGCAGTTTTCCACGCATCTCATTGTTTATGACCTCATGTCTCCTTAACTACGTGTCGTACAACTATAGAATTAGCAGTTACGTTCAGTTATATATATAAATGCGTTGCGAATGCAGTTAGTAGTAAAGAAGTGCCAAATTAGTCTTGCCTCACTCGTTACTTTTACTCAGTGAACAGCGGAAAAGTAGTAGGTGTGGGGTCTTGCCCATTCGTTGCTTATAGGGTCCCTCTGTAGCACAGGGGAAATGTCTTCGACATACAGTGAGAAAAGCGGAGGTCCAAGTACTAACCCCAGAGCACAAGTTTTTGTTATGACTTCCCCGAGCCTAAGATGATTTGTTGATATTTAATTTTAGGGTAGCACATTATTGTACTATTTGAGGAATGTTACAGCATCAAGATTCAAGTATATTCTGGCTATTTACTTCAGAAAGACCATTGTGAATGAACACTGTGTGAATAAAGATAAATTCAGGGAATCGAAGATTTACGGCTAATGGTACTGACTGGGATGACAGCTAGATTCGCATTCAGGAGTAAGTATAGATCGATAGTCAGCCATCGAGCCTTATGTTTTCTGCCGTTCTCCTTCAAAAGCTGGATGGCTGATTTGAAAAGGAAGCCCAGAGATACAGTACTTCCGCAGCATATAGTTATAAGTAATACCATATGGAACAATACGCTGGATAATGTACTAGATATACCTGTTGCCATCCATTTCACTGTGACGACCGACAGGGTGGCCAAACTCCTACGACTGCACAGTTATGTATGTAAATTCACGCATTGTTGGACTCATACCTAATTAGGGCCCAGTTGTGTGTTGAAGTTGTGCGTAAATTTGGAAATGAGTTATCTTCGATGAAAATAAAGAAAGAAATGTTCTGTTTTAATAAATGACATTCGGTGCCAGTATCATTTAGGTAATGCGTGGGGCTTGACGTAGCCAAAATTTTGTGGAGTTCTTGCAGTTCGTTCATGATGAAGCAGAATCATAGCAAATACAGGAAGAAACATCAAATTCACCATCACAACACCCAGAATACGAACAATATAGAGAGGCGTAGATGTCCATTGAGCAAAATACAAAATAGTTGCCTAATGCTGGCTGTGGAAAGGTTTAATGCACTATCAAAATATGTTCGGGTCCCTCCGACAGAGCAGTAAGAAAAAAGTTATTGCAGTGTAAAGCAATCCCGACGCAGTCCAACTTCAGCTTGTCTATGATGCAGCACTGGTAATGAATGACAATAAACTTCATTTAAATGCAGGGGGAGGCCATCAAGACAGACTGCTGCACATATATCCAGTAACAGTAAGCCTATTGATGTGCTGTTTCCACTAAATTATAGTGCACAATGTTGGTAATTTTCAGAGGTACACATGTAATTATAAGTTTTGCGGCTGACAAATATGACACTGGCCTTTTTTTTTTTTTTTTTTTTTTTTGATATGGTAGAGAGCTAGGTGGTGAAGTAGTAAGGTCTGGGTTTGATATGAACGATAATATTTTAAACAAATTTATTTAAATTTTCAGAAACCCAAAGTGTGCAAACAACTTTAACTATTTCTTTTACATTACAACACGGCCGCAATGGACTACGGCAAACAATAATTTTGATCGGAACGAATTTAATTGAGAACGACTACAACCAAAAGCTATTATTAAACTATTAAAATTTTCAAGCTAATTAAATAAATTGCCATAACGTCACCTTCTCCATAGTTCACTATTGGCACTACAAATGATGGCAGGTAACGTTCTTCAGGCTTTCGCCGACCCAAACCCTGTCATCGGGTTGCCACACTGTATGTCGTATTTAATCACTCCAAACCACTCGTTTCCCATCATCCAATGTCCAGTGGCGTCGCTCTTTACACTACCTTAAGCATCGCTTAGCACTGACCACGGAAAAGTGTGGCCTCTGAGGTGCTTCTTAACCACTGTACCCCACTCTGTTTAGCTCCCTCCGAGCAGTCATTGTGATACACGCGACTTTTTACAACTAGCCTCCACCAGCAGTCGACGTGGACAGCTTTAGAAGGGTTGAAATGTCGCTGAAGGAGTTTTTACTCAAGCGACATTCAGTAACTAGTCCACGTTCGAAGTCTCTGACAAATTCTACTCGGCTACTCTACTAATGACCCAACAGTGTAGCTCCCTTTTTATACTGGAGGGTCCACCTCTGTTGGTCATGTCCACATTACATAGAGGGTACATAATTCTCCCTGCTGCATTAAAAAGAACCTTCCAAGAGAAATTCAGTCTGATCAAATCATAACAAGATAAGTGCTTCAAACTATGGTTCCGCCATCGGAAGAAATGGTTCTGCAAATATCTGCCTGAGGCGCAGAGACTATACCATATGAGATATGACACCTTAAAGTGAAGGTCACGCAACGCTGCACTTGTAGGTGCGACATTTGTGTTCCCACTGAGATGCTACAGTGTGCAATACGACACCTTAAAGTGAAGGTCGCATAACGCGGCACTTACTGGTGCAACGTTCGTGTTCGCACGGGGATAATACAGTGTGCAATACGACACCTTAAAGTGAAGGTCAGACAACGCTGCACTTGTAGGTGCGACATTTGTGTTCCCACTGAGATGCTACAGTGTGCAATACGACACCTTAACGTGAAGGTCGCATAACGCGGCACTTACTGGTGCAACGTTCGTGTTCGCACGGTGATAATACAGTGTACAATATGACACCTTAAAGTGAAGGTCGCACAACGCTGCACTTGTAGTTGCGACATTTGTGTTCCCACTGAGATGCTACAGTGTGCAATACGACACCTTAAAGTGAAGGTCGCATAACGCGGCACTTACTGGTGCAACGTTCGTGTTCGCACGGGGATAATACAGTGTGCAATACGACACCTTAAAGTGAAGGTCGCACAACGCTGCACTTGTAGGTGCGACATTTGTGTTCCCACTGAGATGCTACAGTGTGCAATACGACACCTTAAAGTGAAGGTCGCATAACGCGGCACTTACCGGTGCAACGTTCGTGTTCGCACGGGGATAATACAGTGTGCAATACGACACCTTAAAGTGAAGGTCGCACAACGCTGCACTTGTAGGTGCGACATTTGTGTTCCCACTGAGATGCTACAGTGTGCAATACGACACCTTAAAGTGAAGGTCGCATAACGCGGCACTTACTGGTGCAACGTTCGTGTTCACATGGTGATAATACAGTGTGCAATACGACACCTTAAAGTGAAGGTCGCACAACGCTGCACTTGTAGGTGCGACATTTGTGTTCCCACTGAGATGCTACAGTGTGCAATACGACACATTAACGTGAAGGTCGCATAACGCGGCACTTACTGGTGCAACGTTCGTGTTCGCACGGGGATAATACAGTGTGCAATACGACACCTTAAAGTGAACGTCGCACAACGCTGCACTTGTAGGTGCGACGTTTGTGTTCCCACTGAGATGCTACAGTGTGCAATACGACACCTTAACGTGAAGGTCGCATAACGCGGCACTTACTGGTGCAACGTTCGTGTTCGCACGGTGATAATACAGTGTACAATACGACACCTTAAAGTGAAGGTCGCACAACGCTGCACTTGTAGGTGCGACATTTGTGTTCCCACTGAGATGCTACAGTGTGCAATACGACACCTTAACGTGAAGGTCGCATAACGCGGCACTTACTGGTGCAACGTTCGTGTTCGCACGGGGATAATACAGTGTGCAATACGACACCTTAAAGTGAAGGTCACACAACGCTGCACTTGTAGGTGCGACATTTGTGTTCCCACTGAGATGCTACAGTGTGCAATACGACACCTTAACGTGAAGGTCGCATAACGCGGCACTTACCGGTGCAACGTTCGTGTTCGCACGGGGATAATACAGTGTACAATACGACACCTTAAAGTGAAGATCACACAACGCTGCACTTGTAGGTGCGACATTTGTGTTCCCACTGAGATGCTACAGTGTGCAATACGACACCTTAAAGTGAAGGTCGCTTAACACAGTATTTATCAGTGTCACATTCGTGTACCTGCTCGGATGATATGGTGTGCAATACGACACCTTAAAGTGAAGGTTGCGAGACACAGCACTTATGAGTGTGACATTTGTGCTCCTGCTGCAATGTTATAGTGTGCAGTGCGACATCTTAAAGTGGAGCTCGAGCGATGCGGCACTTACCGGTACGATATTAATATTCCCACTGGGATAATACAGTATGTGAAATGACACTGTACAGTGAAGGTCGCAGTTTCAGTTGCACTCATGAGGTCTTCTGAGGGCACGTTATTGTGCCATATTATTATGCATAAAGGTCCATCAAATAAAATCAAGTCTGTGTCATAATTAGGCTGTTACAGAAGTTAAAAAACTGCAACATTGTCCGCTATAACTAACAATGGAACTGTGCCTGCTCGTCATCACCAGTTTCTTCCACATTTATGGTATATGCAAGGATTTGAGCTGAAATGAAAGTGATAAAAGTTGGATCTTCAGATGGCAATTAGTGTTAACATAGTTTCCAGGCAGCAGTTGGCGCAGCAGAAAGTGTACAGAATGGTAATCCAAGGGTAGTGAAGTCGAGTCACTACATGGAATCTTTTTTTTTCAGTTTTTACGTTAGTTACACAGTAAATAATCCGAAATATGAACAAAGGAAACTGTTGTGACTGAAAATTCGCAGTAGCTTCCAGGCAGCAGTTGGCGCAGCAGAAAGTGTACAGAATGGTAATCCAAGGGTAGTGAAGTCGAGTCACTACACGGAATCTTTTTTTTCCAATTTTTACGTTAGTTACACAGTAAATAATCCGAAATATGAACAAAGAAAACTGTTGTGACTGAAAATTCGCAATTTTTCACAAACACAACTTTTATTGATGTAAGTTCTCAAGGTTGATGACTGAACAACAAATGAAAGGTAACAATAACGATGCCAGTAAATTCTCCTAATTGAGGCAAACAAAAGTTCATGCCCAATTTTCCACAAAGGCTCATGGTACAACCACACAGACACACACACACACACAGACACACACTCACACACACACACACACACACACACACACACATTAGTAACAGTCCAATTCAGAGACGAAGACGAAATCTTCAACTGTGGCAATACAAGAGGTCGGCATCCGGCGTGAACTGAACTTCGGAGCTGGTTCTAGCCCCTAAATAGCTGTCTCCACCCCGTCAGGCTTTGGTGTAGTGATACTTCCTGCAGGCTGTGGGTCGAGCTCCCGCTGTAGGATGTTGTGCTCGGAAAGTCTGTTCCTATTATCTTGTACGTAAGTAGCCGGTGTTTACCTTGGTGCTTTTGGTACGCCTTGGGCATAGACATCCTCGTCCTCTGTGGTGTAATATGGGTTGCCGGCCCTCAGGGGCTACCTTGGCTTCGGTATTAACAGAAGCTACTCGTATACAGTGCAATATGAAACAGCCTTCTATGGAAAACTATTGCCAATTGTCTACATGTGCCTACAAAAGTACTGGGTTTTGTTTCTAGAATATAAAGAAAACAGTGGTTGAGTAAGAGGCAAAATACTGGAATGCCGTAATTTATTCGTAAAAATTTAGGACACTTACGACAGACTTATACGAACATTTCGTCGATTGATGTGATGATTCACTATGTACAGAACAAATATCTTCTGTTTATTTACTCACAGGGAACGCAAACAAATCCATAATTCTAAGACCAGATATGAAGGACTGCCATCACACATTGCTAACGTGACTCCCCTAAATTCTCCCCTCTAGTCCAACGTTGTTATGTCTGCTTTTATCGTTAGTTAAAGAATTAAGCAGAAAAAGCTTCAGAACTCTCTGATGAAGGGAGAAAAAAGAATCACAAACCGAGAAATTGCAGAGCCGTGCCGGCTTGCTTCGATGAATCGACCGCTAGATCGCGGTAGCGGGGCACGATCTTCGGCGTTTCCCCGCGAGAGGAGCTTTGACCGGCAAAAAGGTTGACGGTAGGAATTTGCGGGCCGAATTTAAGGGAGATCTTGCGAAGCGAGAGGCCGGTTTACCTCCGTTTTTTGGAGGCTACAGAAAACGGCTTTTGCGGAGCAGAGACCTCATCCCGTGGAGACGGTGTTTTCGGGCGGCTGTGGTGGCGATGGGACTCTGGAAATTTGCCTGTAACGAGCGTGGGGAGATACTGAGTGCAACTTCGCTACCGATTCATCAAATATTTTTGGTGGGACTCTTTCTACGTCATCTGCGCCCTGTTTGTTAAAGTCGTAGTGCTGTGACCAGTTTCACCCCTCCCGAAATGCGTTTACTGTTTATGGGGATTTGCTTCGAAAGAACTAAACTTTACCTTAATGTAAGCAACTACGTTTCATTTTTCTTTTTTTTTTTTTGTCATCAGTCTACTGACTGGTTTGATTCGGGCCGCCACGAATTCCTTTCCTGTGCTAACCTCTTCATCTCAGAGTAGCAGTTGCAACCTACGTCCTCAATTATTTGCTTGACGTATTCCAATCTCTGTCTTCCTCTACAGTTTTTGCCCTCTACAGCTCCCTCTAGTACCATGGAAGTCATTCCCTCATGTCTTAGCAGATGTCCTATCATCCTGTCCCTTCTCCTTATCAGTGTTTTCTACACATTCCTTTCCTCTCCGATTCTGCGTAGAACCTCCTCATTCCTTACCTTATCAGTCCACCTAATTTTCAACATTCGTCTATTGCACCACATCTCAAATGCTTCGATTCTCTTCTGTTCCGGTTTTCCCACAGTCCATGTTTCACTACCATACAATGCTGTACTCCAGACGTACATACTCAGAAATTTCTTCCTCAAATTAAGGCCGGTATTTGATATTAGTAGACTTCTCTTGGCTAGAAATGCCTTTTTTGCCATAACGAGTCTGCTTTTGATGTCCTCCTTGCTCCGTCCGTCATTGGTTATTTTACTGCCTAGGTAGCAGAATTCCTTAACTTCATTGACTTCGTGACCATCAATCCTGATGTTAAGTTCTCGCTGTTCTCATTTCTACTACTTCTCATTACCTTCGTCTTTCTCCGATTTACTCTCGAACCATACTGTGTACTCATTAGACTGTTCATTCCGTTCAGCAGATCATTTAATTCTTCTTCATTTTCACTGAGGATAGCAATGTCATCAGCGAATCGTATCATTGATATCCTTTCACCTTGTATTTTAATTCCACTCCTGAACCTTTATTTTATTTCCATCATTGCTTCCTCGATGTACAGATTGAAGAGTAGGGGCGAAGGGCCCTGTGCCTTGTCTTGCACCCTTCTTAACACGAGCACTTCGTTCTTGATCGTCCACTTTTATTAGTCCCTGTTGGTTGTTGTGCATATTGTATATGACCCGTCTCTCCCTATAGCTTACCTCTACTTTTTCAGAATCTCGATCAGCTTGCACCATTTTATATTGTCGAACGCTTTCACCAGGTCGACAAATCCTATGAAAGTGTCTTGATTTTTCTTTAGCCTTGCTTCCATTATTAGCCGTAAGGTCAGAATTGTCCCTTTACTTTTCCTAAAGCCAAACTGATCGTCACCTAGCGCATTCTCAATTTTCTTTTCCATTCTTCTGTATATTATTCTTGTAAGCAGCTTCGATGCATGAGCTGTTAAGCTGATTGTGCGATAATTCTCGCACTTGTCAGCCTTTGCCGTCTTCGGAATTGTGTGGATGATGCTTTCCCGAAAGTCAGATGGTATGTCGCCAGACTCATATATTCTACACACCAACGTGAATAGTCGTTTTGTTGCCACTTCCCCCAATGCTTTTAGAAATTCTGATGGAATTTTATCTATCCCTTCTGCCTTATTTGACCGTAAGTCCTCCAAAGCTCTTTTAAATTCCGATTCTAATACTGGATCCCCTATCTCTTCTAAATCGACTCCTGTTTCTTCTTCTACCACATCAGACAAATATTCACCCTCATAGAGGCTTTCAATGTATTCTTTCCACCTATCTGCTCTCTCCTCTGCATTTAACAGTAGAATTCCCGTTGCACTCTTAATGTTGCCACCGTTGCTTTTAATGTCACCAAAGGTTGTTTTGACTTTCCTGTATGCTGAGTCTGTTCTTCCGACAATCATATCTTTTTCGATGTCTTCACATTTTTCCTGCAGCCATTTCGTCTTAGCTTCCCTGCACTTCCTATTTATTTCATTCCTCAGCGATTTGTATTTCTGTATTCTTGATTTTCCCGGAACATGTTTGTACTTCCTCCTTTCATCAATCAACTTAAGTATTTCTTCTGTTACCCATGGTTTCTTCGCAGCTACCTTCTTTGTACCTATGTTTCCCTTCCCAACTTCTGTGATGGCCCTTTTTAGAGATGTCCATTCCTCTTCAACTGTACTGTCTACTGCGCTATTCCTTATTGCTGTATCTATAGCGTTAGAGAACTTCAAACGTACCTCGTCATTCCTTAGTACTTCCGTATCCCACTTCTTTGCGTATTGATTCTTCCTGACTAATGTCTTGAACTTCAGCCTACTCTTCATCACTACTATATTGTGATCTCAGTCTATATCGCTCCTGGGTACGCCTTACAGTCCAATATCTGATTTCGGAATCTCTGTCTGACCATGATGTAATCTAATTGAAATCTTCCCGTATCTCCCGGCCTTTTCCAAGTACACCTCCTTCTCTTGTGATTCTTCAACAGGGTATTCGCTATTACTAGCTAACTAATGTCGTGTGATTAGAGCCTCCCGTTGGGTAGACCGTTCGCCGGGTGCAAGTCTTTCGATTTGACGCCACTTCGGCGACTTGCGCGTCGATGGGGATGAAATGATCATGATTAGGACAACACAACACCCAGTCCCTGAGCGGAGCAAATCTTCGACCCAGCCGGGAATCGAACCCGGGCCCTTAGGATTAACATTCTGTCGCTCTGACCACTCAGCTACCGGGGGCGGACTATTACTAGCTGAAACTTCTTACAGAACTCAATTAGTCTTTCTCCTCTTTCATTCCTTGTCCCAAGCCGAAATTCTCCTGTAACCTTTTCTTCTACTCCTTCCCCTACAACTGCATTCCAATCGCCCATGACTATTAGATTTTCGTCCCCCTTTACATACTGCATTACCCTTTCAATATCCTCATACACTCTCTCTATCTGTTCATCTTCAGCTTGCGACGTTGGCATGTATACCTGGACTATCGTTGTCGGTGTTGGTCTGCTGTCGATTCTGATTAGAACAACCCGGTCACTGAACTGTTGATAGGAACACACCCTCTGCCCTACCTTCCTATTCATAACGAATCCTACAGCTGTTATACCATTTTCTGCTGCTGTTGATATTGCCCGATACTCATCTGACCAGAAATCCTTGTCCTCCTTCCACTTCACTTCAATGACCCCTACTATATCTAGATTGAGCCTTTGCATTTCCCTTTTCAGATTTTCTAGTTTCCCTACCACGTTCAAGCTTCTGACATTCCGCGCCCCGACTCGTAGAACGTTATCCTTTCGTTGATTATTCAATCTTTTTCTCATGGTAACCTCCCCCTTGGCAGTCCCCTCCCGGAGATCCGAATGGGGGACTATTCCGGAATCTTTTGCCAATGGAGAGATCATCATGACACTTCTTCAATTACAGGCCACATGTCCTGTGGATACACGTTACGTGTCTTTAATGCAGTGGTTTCCATTGCCTTCTGCATCCTCATGTCGTTGATCATTGTTGATTCTTCCGCCTTTAGGGGCAATTTCCCACCCCTAGGACAAGAGAGTGCCCTGAACATCTATCCGCTCCTCCGCCCTCTTTCACAAGGCCGTTGGCAGAATGAGGCTGACTTCTCATGCCGGAAGTCTTCGGTCGCCAATGCTGATTATTTATCAAAATTTATGCAGTGGCGGGGATCGAACCCGGGACCGAAGACGTTTTGATTATGAGTCAAAGACGCTACCCCCTTTTTTTTTTAATCTCATTTTGTTCTATTTTGTTCGTTGTATATGATCGGGGCGGACGTCTCATGACACCTGTTGAAGTTGTTCGTTGAACCGTTCACTCAGTTTTTTTTATTTTAGAGGGTAGCTAAACCCCCCTGACCGAACACGCTGACCTACCGTGCCTGCTTTTTTATTTTTTTTTTAAATTAATCTCACTTTTTTTTAAATCTCATTTTGTTCGCTTTTGTTCATTGTGTCTGCTCGGGGCGGACGCCGTAAGACATCCATTTATGTTCGTTGTTGATCGATTGACTAAGTTTTTTTTTTATTACAGAGGGCACGTAACCCTCTGACCGAACACGCTGAGCAAAATTTCCGCCCGGACAGGCACTTGAACCCTGGACCCTTAGGTTAAAAACGGTGCACGTTTCGTTACGGACATTATTCGCAACTGTTTGTGGAATGTATGAAAGTTGCGTGGTCTGCGTTACACAGCTAGTGGATTTATTTTAATCAGAACTGGCTGTTTAAACTGGTCGTATTTACAGTGACTTACCGTGAACGTTAATTTTATACACAGTAGAGTCTAATTTAATCAGAGTGCCTTTCACTGTAATCATTTTAGTTATGTATTTGTAAAACATTTTGGTGGGGTTGTTAGTTGACCCGCCGTGAGATTGTCTGTGGTAAATTCTGCTAACACAGCAAAGCACTTTTCCACTGTAATTGTTAAGGTAAGCCTGGTAAACCAAGTTTGACATCTGAGATTCGGTTGGTAAGATATTTGAAATAGTGGAGTTTACTTTAGTAAGAGCTGCCAGATTCATTGCTTACGGCTAGTGTCTTACTGCAAAACATGTTAGAAGTCAGCGAGTTTGAATTTTCTTCCATTTAAAAGTAGTGTGTAATGACAACTCCGGCTGCGTAATAATTACAAGTAACTGTTTGCTAATTAATTTTGGTAGCACGTAAGCCTTATTGGTTTTCTCGCTCGTGTAATTAGAGTGCTACACAGTTGTTCAATGTTTTATTGCTTATCACCATATTCGCCGATTGGGTAGATGTTTGTTTTTTATTTATTTGTGTGTGGCTCTTAAATGGTAGCCCGCATCTCGTGGTCGTGCGGTAGCGTTCTCGCTTCCCACGCCCGGGTTCCCGGGTTCGATTCCCGGCGGGGTCAGGGATTGTCTCTGCCTCGTGATGGCTGGGTGTTGTGTGATGTCCTAAGGTTAGTTAGGTTTAAGTAGTTCTAAGTTCTAGGGGACTGATGACCATAGATGTTAAGTCCCATAGTGCTCAGAGCCATTTGAACCATTTTTTTCTTAAATGGTATTGTAATGAAATATGTGCCACCTTTTGCAAAGCAGTGTGCACAGTTATTACTTTTTTAGGGTCATTGTAGTTCACGTTGTACGGAACCTGCCCCATCCACCAGCACACGCGTGGGTGTCGAGTCTACACCGCACGCCCCCCCCCCCCCCCCTGTCCGTCGGGTTATCCCGTCTATCGCAGGTCTGAATTGTATCTATATAACTTCTCATGGTTCTCAACTTATGTCACCAACTGGCGTTATGCATTGCTTGTGTTGCTGCTGTTGTTTCCTTATTTGCTCCATTGATTTAAGAAATCATATTTAAAAACCAATTGAAAAATTATGTAAATGTTAAGGTTTTGATTGTTAATCTATAGCTTGGATGACTTCAGATACCTGTTAATGTTTGACAGATTGCTTAGTTTCTTAATGGTTTAAAAGACATTTTACTGACATCAGC
Source organism: Schistocerca serialis cubense (assembly GCF_023864345.2). Classification (NCBI taxonomy): domain Eukaryota; kingdom Metazoa; phylum Arthropoda; class Insecta; order Orthoptera; family Acrididae; genus Schistocerca; species Schistocerca serialis. The sequence continues at coordinate 175,019,871 of NC_064641.1, forward strand.
CGGCCGGAGTGGCCGAGCGGTTAAAGGTGCTACAGTCTGGAACCGCACGACCGCTACGGTCGCAGGTTCGAATCCTGCCTCGGGCATGGATGTGTGTGATGTCCTTAGGTTCGTTAGGTTTAAGTAGTTCTAAGTTCTAGGGGACTTATGACCACACCAGTTGAGTCCCATAGTGCTCAGAGCCATTTTACTGACATCAATTGCTAATGCTTCAAATGGCTCTGAGAACTATGGGACTTAACATCTGAGCTCATCAGTCCCCTAGAACTCAGAACTACTTAAACCTACCTAACCTAAGGACATCACACACATCCATACCCGAAACACGATTCGAACCTGCGACCGTAGCGGTAGCGCGGTTCCAGACTGAAGAGCCTAGAGCCGCTCGGCCACACCGGCCGGCTCAATTGCTAATCTCATTTCTTATTTATTGTAATATTCGACAAGTTGTTTAATTTCTTACTTGTTTTTAAAGCTATTTTACTGAGCCATAAGCTTGTTGACTCCTATTTAAATAAAAGATTATGGGTGTTTCCAACAGTGAACGCTGCTTTCTTGCCTTCTGCCCCAGCCCTACCGCTCAACAGCGTATTAAGCTGCTTAAGGGTAACTACACACAGTTCAGTCATTGCTTTCCCTGTTTTTACAATGAATGTCACACCACCACCTGTAAATGGGTAACTGTAATTTCATTCCTCTCAGTTTCTGTACTGAATTTACGGCTGAGTTAGCCCCTCTTCTAACTAGAGTCCGCCGTAGATTCCTCGAACGAAAAGCCGTGCCCAGTTCTTGGGAAAAAAACACACGTCACATCCATCTACAAGGAGGTAGTAGAAGTGATCCACAAAACTACCGTTCAGTATCCTTGACATCGATTTGTCGTAGAATCTTAGAATATATTTTGAGCTCAAACATGACGTATCTTGAACCGAATAACCTCGTCAATGCCATCCAGCATGTATTCCGAAAACATCGATCATGTGAAACCTAACTCATACTTTTCTCACATGACATAGTGAAAGCTTTGGATCAAGACTGTCAGGTAAATACAATATTTCTTGATTTCAAAAAGTATTTTACTCAGCACCACATCTATGATTATTGTTAAAAGTACGATCATATGGAATACCAAGTGAAATTTATAACTCGAAGGAGGACTTTTTGGTAGGGAGGGCGCAGCGTGGTGTCTTGGATCGAGAGTCATCGTAAGATTCAAAAGTAACCTCAGGTATGTCCAAGGAAAGTGCGTCGGGACCCTTACTGTTCACGTTATATATTAATGGACCTTGCAGACTATATTAATAGTAACCTAAGTTTTTTTTGCAAATGATGCAGTTACCTATAATGAAGTACTATCTAAAGGATCTGCATGAATATTCAGGCAGATCTTGATAATATTTCAAAGTGATGCATAGATTGGCAACTTGCTTTAAATATTCAGAAATGTAAAATTGTGCACTTCGCAAAACGAAAAAAAAAAAAAAAACCGTTGTATCCTATGACTGAAGTAGCAATGTGTCGCTGTTGGAATCGGCCAACGCATACAAATACCTGGGTGTAACTGTTTGTAGGGATACGAAATGGAATGATTATATAGGTTCAATCAAGGGGAACGCGGGTGGTAGACTTTGGTGTATTGTTAGAATACTGGGGAAGTGCAATCAGTCCACAAAGGAGATTGCTTATCAATCACTCGTGCGATCGGTTCTAAAGTGTTGCTCAAGTGAATGGGACCCCTACCACATGGGACTAACAGGGGATATTGAACGTATGCAGAATAGGGCAGCACGAATGGTCTCAGGTCTGTTTGATCAGTGAGGGAGTGTTATAGAGATACGGAAGGAACTGAGCTGGAAGACGTTTGAAGAGGAAGTATTAACGAAGTTTCAAGAATCCTCTTTAAATGATGACCCTCGGAATGTACTACAATTCCCTACGTATCTCTTAATAGGGACCGTGAGGATAAGACTGGAATAATTACTGAACGCACAGAGGCATTCAAACAATCATTCTTCCCGCGCTCGATACGTGAATGGACGGAGAAGAAACCCTATTAAGTGGTACTGTGGGACGTACCCTCTGTCGTGTGCCTCACGGTGGTTTGCAGAGTATAGATGTAGATGTAGATCTAGATACGCACGAAGTTCTCTTTCATGTCTTATAATGACCTCCAGGAGATTTATTTCCAAACTTAAATTTTCTTTTCCTTTTATTTTCAAAGTTCCGGATATGGACTCGTATTCACGACCCGCTGATTACCGATCTGTACTCTTTCACCAGTGGCAACCAATGCCCGGAAATTACGTTAGCATTAATTGCTGTCGCCTCACCCGACATGCATCAAAAATGCTATTTTCTCTAACCGCTTGGCCATCTGGAGCTCCCACTCTTGGACATAGCATAAATTTAGGCGAAGAAGGTGATGAGGATTTTTTTTTTCAGAGGTGGAGCCCCACCACGCCCACACCGGCATGATGGCCAACTTAAAAGGTCTACTGCCATCTCTGCATAAGGGTTAGTTTTCACTAGAGTGAGGTGTTGCAGGATGTGGATACTGCGATGTCTGGGTACGTCTGGTTAAGGTTAACCATAAACACGCGCTCATCTGGAGATAGATTGGGTCGAACTCGAACGAAGGGTAGCGGTTTGAAGGGCAGAGGAAAAAAAGTGCCAAAGCAAGAGCTAGGTGGAAAAAAATACCCCAGCGATAGTTAGGTCTTGCTGCCTGCGACAGGTCATGCAATGGTAGGCTCCGTTAGTGGTGGGTATCATTCATGTCGATACCTTTGAGGTCCCGGCGGAGGTTCGAGTCCTCCCTCGGGCATGGGTGTGTGTGTTTGTCCTTAGGATAATTTAGGTTAAGTAGTGTGTAAGCTTAGGGACTGATGACCTTATCAGTTAAGTCCCATAAGATTTCACACACATTTGAACATTTTTTTTTTTTTTTTGACACCTTTGACGTTGTGCGGTGCTGTTGCTCGGCGACTGCCTCTGGGTGCCGGTGTTGAACTCTCGATCAGCGTCAGCATCCTGCAACAGTTAGGTTTATCATCGTCTTGTGTCCGATAGGTCATATATCGGATGTACAGTGTAGGGTAATGCTGGCGATTTGTTTGTGCGTCAGTGGGCGATCTCGTCAGTTTCCCTGCTGTGGCCTGTTGGTCGGCTCTAATAGCAGCTGGTAATTTCCAGTCAACGTTGCTGATATGCAGGGGCTTGTCGACGTTTGTCGCTTGTTGGTGTATGTTAGCTTGCCATAGGTGGTTATGCCCTAGCTAGTAGAGTCTTGGGCACTTATGCTTCCACCTATGGTTGTGATCGTAGTTTCACAGAGCAAGGGTGAAAGGATTGTACGAGTGTCTCGAGTTTCTGTATAGTCGTGTGGCGGGTTTTTTGAATACTCCTTGAGGGTTTCAAGGCGGTATTCATTGTGAAGATCCACGGTGTGTGTGTAGCGTCGAGAGTTGCTAATGATTCGTAGCACTTTGTTGTGTATGATCTGCAGGCGGCGCAGTCGTGTAGGAGCTGCATATCCCCAGACGGGAGCTGCGTACGTCATCAGAGGTTTAAGCAGTGTGATTTATATGGACCTCGACACCCTCCTATTCAGTGTGCTTTCTCTGTTGAGCATTGGGTAGAGTTGTTTGAGTCTCGCGTGCGCTCTGTTGGCAACGTATTCGATGTGGTCCCCCCCCCCCCTCCCCCTTCCATGTAAGTTTCCGATCCAGCCAGACACCGAGATATCTGACTTTCTCTCGGAAACGTATTGGGCGTGTATGTAGTGTTATCTGTCTACTGTGTTGATGTTTGCGCAGTAGGTTTGGTCTGCGTGTAAACAGAACTGATTCGCATTTGTCGACGTTTACTTTAATACGCCATCGTTCCAACGAAGGCTTGGCAGTTCTGAGTGCCGTCTGCATTCGTGAGGTAATGTTCGACGGTTTCCAATCTTGCTCAAGGATGGCTGTGTCATCCGCGTAGATGGCTAACGTCGTGTTTCGTGTTGCTGGGAAGTCGTTAAAGCACAGATTGAACAAGATGGGCCCTAGAAAGCTTCCCTGGGGTATTCCAGTTTGGATACCATGTTGTGTTGATTGTTTGCCCTGCACGTCAGTACTGAAAGATCTGTTCGCGAGATATGAGTGTATGAGACGTACGAGTCCTTCCGGGAAACCAGCTTCGCTTAGTCTGCGTATAAGGCCGTTGTGCAAGAGGCAGTCGAAAGCTTTTTCGATGTCCAGGAACACGGCCCCTGTGGCTTTGTTCATGTTATAGCCGTGTGTTATATGTTCGACTACGCGGAGGAGTTGTGTTGTCGAGTTGTTGTGTTCCTAAAGCCGAATTGCTCCGGTCTTAGGGTGTCATTGGCGATGCAATGCCTACTAATGCGTTTTAATATTACCTTCTCAACAGTCTTGCTGAGCGAGCACAGCAGATTGATGGGTCGGTAATTTTGTGGGAGGGAGTGGTCTTTCCCTGTCTTCCTGAACATCAGGGCCTTGGCCGCGTTCCAAAAGTCAGGGAAGTGTTTGTGTTTTAGGATAGCATTCGTTATGTGTGTAAGGTATTATACGGCTCCTGAAGGACGCGGTTTTGAATGTCATCAGGCCCAGGGGCTTTTTAGCGTTAGTATGATAGAGGGTATCTTATGACTTTTGTCGCAAAGTATAAACGTATAATTCCCCCTTACAAGGGAACAGCGCGCACTCGTCATCATATATTCAATATAATGACGAATAGGCGCTGTTCCCTTATAAGGGGAAATCATACGTGTGTACTTTGCGACAAAAGTCGTGAGATACCTCCTAACATTGTATCGGCCTGGCTAGAGCAACAGCTCGCCGTGGCATGGACTCAAGACGTCGCTGGAAGTTCCCTGGAGAAATACTGAGCATGCTGCCTCTACAGCCGTACCATAAATGTTTGACGGGATTCACGACTGGCCATCTGCTTGGCCAATTTATTCATCTGAGCTATCTACTCGTAGAATGTTCTACGAACAAATCGTGAAGAGCAGTTGTGGCTCAGTGAAACGGCACATTGTTATCCAGGACCCTGTCCATTCCACGTAAACAAAACACACACTATTATGGAGAAACCATCAGCTTTCACAGTGCCTTGTTGACGGATTCATGGCTTCGTGGGGTCTGCGCCACACTCGAACGCTATCATCAGTTCTTACCAACTGAATCGGGACTCATCTGACCACGCCACCGTTTTCTAGTCGTCCAGGGACCAAGAGTTATCGTCAAGAACCCAGAAGAGGCGCTGCAGGCCCATTAACGACGAATTTTGCTTCAGTTTCCTAACGGATATGTTCGTCATACGTGTCGCATTGATTTCTGCGGCTTTTCCTTACAGTGTTTCTTGTCTGTTAGTACTGACAACTCTACGCAAATGGCGCTGCTCTCTGTCGTTAAGTGAAGAAAAAAAAGTTCAAATGTGTGTGAAATCTTATGGGACTTAACTGCTAAGGTCATCAGTCCCTAAGCTTACACACTTCTTAACCTCAATTATCCTAAGGACAAACACACACACCCATGCCCGAGGGAGGACTCGAACCTCCGCCGGGATCTGCCGCACATTCCATGACTGAAGCGCCCGTAGACCGCTCGGCTAATCACGGGCGGGCGTTAAGTGAAGACTGTAGGCCATTGCGTACTCCGCGGTTGAGATGTAATGTCTGAAATTTGATATTCTCTGCACACTCCTGACACTGTAGATCTCGGAGCGTTGAATTCCCTAACGATATCCAAAATGGAATGTCCAGTGTATCTAAATCCAACTACGACTCCACGTTCAAAATCTGTTAGTCACCGTCGTGTGGCCATTATCACACCGGAATAGTTTTCACGTTAATCACCAGAATACGAATGAGTGGTCCCGCGACGCTCTGCCGTTTTATACCTTGTGTACTCGGTACTACCACCATGTGTGTGTGTGTATGTGTGTTTGTGTGTGTGTGTGTGTGTGTGTGTGTTTGTTTGTTTACATATTGGTGTCTCGTGACTTCGGGGTATATTTACTCTTTCTGCGTGCAATGTCTTGGTTGCCTCTGCAAGAGCATTTCCTATCTCATAGTTTTTAATATGCGCGTTCACAAAGGAAAAGATTAGCCTCTGAATAATTTTGCTGCGTGTGAACAGAAATAGTTTCGATATCCACTCGTTCTGCAGACTCTGGTGAATCTGTACATCGTTGTCATTGCCGCCGCCGGCAGAATTTGCAGCACATGCTTCCATCAGAATACCTCACACTCATCGCAGCCGCCGTGCTGTCGTTTCTGCTCTTGATGAATGGATTCCGATAATTAAAATCTGCGGACCTGCGCGGACAGGAAGAGAGATTGCCATCAGCAGATTAGCTTCGCGCTGCCCGCCGTGAGTTATGCGCCAAGTTACGCGAACAATGGGCCGAGTGCTGAGCGGTCTGGCAAAGCCACACGCGTGTCACTGTGGCTATGACACTCTAATTTCGCAGAAAGGTGGCGTGTAGCTTCGCAAAACGTTTCACTGCCGCTTGATTTAGTGCCGCGTTTAAAGAGAATGCTCTTCCATCTTCGTCACGGTGTTATCACATGTGACAACTATACGAGGTGTCGTCACTGCCTTTAATGAAACCGGCAGAGCGATGTGGTCGTGTGAAATTCAGCGTTTCATGAAATTCGCAGCGCCGTGTAAGATCTCGGCTTGTGAACTCTTATGTAACTCACTATGCTGTTTACGAGTGTTTTGAAAAAGCTCATAAACATTTAATTCGTTACAGATTGTCAAATTAACAGAAAATTTGTGCTCCTGATGACATCGGTACTTTGCAAAAACAGACATAATGTCTTATGGGATAACAGCAATCAGTGATTTTATAATGTTACTTTAAATCCGTCTTGATTGCAAATTTTTTATTATTCATATGACCGGTTTCGGTTCATTCAGAACCATCTTCAGATCTGATATTTAAGTTACAGGAGTAACCCGTCCAATTCAGCAACTTTCACATGTGACGTAGCATGTGAAAGTTGCTGAATTGGACGGGTTACTCCTGTAACTTAAACATCAGATCTGAAGATGGTTCTGAATGAACCGAAACCGGTCATACGAATAATAAAAAAATTTGCAATCAAGACGGATTTAAAGTAACATTATAACATCGGTACTGTCATAAATTCTAATATAAAAATGTCGCAGAAATTTATCTGTGTTCTGTTAGATATTATAGTATCTATTATTTAGGATACAGCATTATTAGTGTACTGCTTGACACAGTCAGGTCGTTTAAATATCTTGGCGTAATGTTACAAAGCGATATGAAATGGAAAGAGTAAATGAGGACTGTGGTGGGCAAAGCGAATGGTCGACTTCAGTTTATTCGGAGAATTTTAGGAAACTGTGGATCTTCTGTAAAGGACACCGTACATAGGACTCTGGTGCGACCTGTTCTTGAATACTGCTCCAGTGTCTGGGATCTTTACGGATCGGATTGAAGTAGGATATCGAAGCAATTCAGAGATGGGAAGTCAGATTTGCTACCTGTTGTTTCGAACAACGCGTAACTGTTACGGAGATGCTTCGGGAACTCAAATGGAAATCCCTCGATGGAAAGTGACGTTATTTCTGATTAACACTATAGACAAAATTTAGAGAATCAATTTCTGAAACAGACTGCCGAATGATTCTACTGCCGCCATTATACATGACGCGTAAGAACCACGAAGATAAGATACGAGGAACTAGGGCTCATATGGGGGCACATAGACAATCGCTTTTCCCTCGCTCTGTTTGCGAGTGGAACAGGAAAGGAAATGACTGGTAGTGGTACAGGTTACCCTCCGCCAAGCATTGTACGGTGTCTTGCGGAGTACCTATATACACTACTGGCAATTAAAATTACTACATCACGAAGATGACGTGCTACAGAAGCGAAATTTAACCGACAAGAAGAGGATGCTGTGATATACAAATGATTAGGTTTTCAGAGCATTCACACAAGCTTGGCGCCGGTGACGACACCTACAACTTGCTGACATGAGGAAAGTTTCCAACTGATTTCTCATACACAAACAGCACTTGACCGGCGTTGCCTGGTGAAACGTTGTTGTGATGCCTCGTGTAAGGAGAAGAAATGCGTACCATCACGTTTCCGACTTTGATAAAGGTCGGATTGTAGCCTATCACGACTGCGGTTTATCGTATCGGGACATTGCTGCTCGCGTTGGTCGAGATCCAATGACTGTTATCAGAATATGGAATCGGTGGGTTCAGTAGGGTAATACGGAACGCCGTGCTGGATCCCAACGGCCTCGTATCACTAGCAGTCGGGATGGCAGGCATCTTATCCTCATTGCTGTAACGGATCGTGCAGCCACGTCTCGATCCCTGAGTCGACAGATAGAGACGTTTGCAAGACAACAACGATCTGCACGAACAGTTCGACGACGTTTGCAGCAGCATGGACTATCAGCTCGTAGATCATGGCTGCGGTTACCCTTGATGCTGCATCATAGACAGGAGCGCCTGCGATGAAGTACTCAACGACGAACCTGGGTGCACCAATGGCAAAACATAATTTTTGCGGATGAATCTAGGTTCTGTTTACAGCATGTTGATGGTCGCATCCGTGTTTGGCTACATCGCGGTGAACGCACATTGGAAGCGTGTATTCGTCATCGCCATACTGGCGTATCACCCGGTGTGATGGTATGGGGTGACATTGGTTACACGTCTCGGTCACCTCTTGTTCGCATTGACGGCACTCTGAAGAGTGGACGCTACATTTCAGATGTTTTACGACCCATGGCTCTACCTTTCATTCGATTTCTGCGAAACCCTACATTTCAGCAGGATAATGCACGACCGCATGTTGCAGGTCTTGTACGGGCCTTTCTGGATACAGAAAATGTTGACTGCTGCCGTGGCCAGCACATTCACCAGATCTCTCACCAACTGAAAACGTCTGGTCAATGGTGGCCGAACAACTGGCTCGTCACAATACGCCAGTAACTACTGTTGATGAACTGTGCTATCGTGTTGAAGCTGCATGGGCAGCTGTACCTGTAAACGCCATCGAAGCTCTGTTTGACTCAATGCCCAGGCGTATCAAGGCCGTTATTACGGCCAGAGGTGGTTATTCTGGGTACTGATTTCTCAGGATCTATGCACCCAAATTGCGTGAAAATGTAATCAAATGTCAATTCTAGTATAATTTATTTGTCCAATGAATACCCGTTTATCATCTGCATTTCTTCTTCGTGTAGCAATATTAATAGCCAGTAGTGTAGATGCAGATGTACGTGTAGTTGGGATGACTACAGGAGGATGGAACCACTGACAGAAGATCATTTTGAGTTACAGGGAAATGTAGGAACATTGACCTTACGACGTATCTTGAAAGATACGTCAAAGAACGGTAAACAGTAATTTACAGCATTTGCAGCTATAGAAATAAACATTTGACGTTATTGACTGACTGCCGTATTGTGAAATTCGGAAGCTATTAGGGACAAAATACAGGGAGCGAAGTGTTAACTATAACCAGTCGGCAGTTCAAACTGTACAGTGACTTGAAAGATGGTCAGTAGCTGAAATGAAAATGAGACAAGATTACAGTTATAATTGTTGAGTGACATGAACAAGAAGTAATTACTGGGAAGGCAATCAAACAGGGTTGCTGCCTATACCCGAAGTTATTCAATCTTTAAGTAGTACAAGAAGTAAAGGAAGTCAAGGAGATATTTCAAAAGGGACGTTATTTTGAGGCTGAAGAGCTCTGATAAGATTTATGACGACAGTGATGGCAAGTGACTTGGAAGATCAGTTCAAAAGGGACTGTAAGAAGAAAGATCAACAATAATGAAACAAGTGTTGCAGGATGTAGTAGAATTAAATCAGGTGATGCTGAGGATTTTGTACCAGGATATAAGACACTAATAAATTTGCTGTTTGGTAGAAGCCAACTGACAGTTGCAGAAGTAGAAACTGGAAATAGCAAGTACATTTTTGCTGAAAAAGTAAATTGTAAATTTGGCAAGAGAGGAATAGGATAGTGCGTTTGTTGCGTTGCTGTTGCTGTTATTGTTGTTATTGTTGCTGCTGTTGCTGTTGCATCTGCCTGACAGTGGATTCCTCCGCACACCAGAGGAAATGTGTTACTGTGCTTTACAGTCTACAGGGCTTTTGTTGTTTTCTCGTCCTGCAGTCTGCTACGTTCCAGATGCTGTGGCTGTTGCTGGGACGGTTGCTGGAAGATTTATTGTTATGCTTTCGTAAGCTGAGACAACATTAATAATCATCTTACCTGATTGAGCGCTAACGTTGGGATAGGTAAAAAAAGTCGCCATCAATTTGTAATACGACACTTAATGGCAATGCAGTCAATTAACACGAATCAGATAAGCCGTATCACGTCAAAAGCAGCAGATCCAAAGGCAATAAATTCATTACAAATGCACGTGGCTTTGGGGACAATTGTACATCTGCTTATGCGTAGCTTGGTTCTCGTATGCCTCGTGCGTTGTCCCAAAGAGACTTGTGTACGTCACGTGGTTGACTTTGTATCGAGTCAATAGCGATCCCTTACGCTTCGCTGGTTCTCTGGAACTTTCGAAACTGAGTGCGTCTTTTCCAGCAGTAGACAATGTCTCGTTTCGTTCAACACTGCCCAAGCGCTATCGCTTGCTCGCATTAACGCAAAACGATGGTCCCATAGTTTAGGTTTCGCTTGGAACTGTCATATGCAGTCGACTTTCACCAAAAGAATGTGAACATACAGTGTAGGCTCTTACGGCCGGTGTTGTCTTCAGTTGAAACTTCCGGGCTGAGAGGTCGTGGTCGATGTATAAAATTTCCACCTAACGTTTCGTCTGCATCTGCGGGAGACATCTTCTGATGTCGTCCGGCTACCCACCTCAGAAGATGTCTCCCGCAGATGCAGACGAAACGTTAGGTGGAATTTTTATACATCGACCACGGCCTCTCAGCCCGGAAGTTTCAACTGAAGAATGTGAAAAGTTCGCAGATACTGAAGAAACTGAGACGGCCAGTAGTCGATTGCAGAGGGTCTTGCTACCTCTGCTCGATGTATTGCTCACCGCCAGGAGGCGAGCGTGAATCGCCGAAGCTTAAAGGAGGAAAACGTGGACCACTGTTGACAGTTGTGGACGAGCAAGGGAATGTGGCGGTTTAACACCGAGTGGAATGCAGTGCTTCTGGCAGGCACGAGGTGGTGTGGTACTGAAGTATACTTTAAGACTTGTAGTACACGTCAGTGAAAGCGGTGAAATGTTGTGGTGTGTTATTAAGCCGTCGTGTACGGGCTTACATAGAAATGCAGCGCTCGGCGTGAAGGGTCGAGTTCGCCGTTGTAACCAAACTGGCCGACGGCATTTGGTGGCACGCTGTGAGGAGGAGGAGGAAATTAGTGTTTAAAGTCCCGTCGACAACGAGGTCATTAGAGACGGAATACAAGCTCGGATTAGGGAAGGATGGGGAAGGAAATCTGCCGTGCCCTTTCAAAGGAACCATCCCGGCATTTGCCTGAAGTGATGTAGGGAAATCACGGAAAACCTAAATCAGGATGGCCGGACGTGCGATTGAACCGTCGTCCTCCCGATTGGGAGTCCAGGTACGCTGTGAGTGAAATACGATCAATGTTAAGCGACTTTAGTTGCTGTCACATTGTGAAGGCATTTTGCGCTGATGAAAAGTTATTCTACGTGATTGAACAGCTTTCAGCTTTGCTTTGGTTTCATCTTTGCCAGGACATGATATAGATAAGCATCAGGGAGCCTGTATAACAATGTTAACTGTCGACGCTTTAATTGCGCAGTACATTTTGCCATGCTCCTAACAGTACTGAGCTTTATTAGGGTTATGTTACTTTGGTATGTCAGTGTGCTGGTTGTTTTCAAGAAAACATATTATATTTTCAGATGTGTTTAAAGTTTCTTTTAAAGCTTTTTTATGATTTCCGTTTAACTGAGTTATCTTATACGGGTAGAGTTTATCGAAAATACACACTTGGTTAACAACCTTAAATTTGCAATCATTGGCCCATTAGCTTATCACAGCAACCGTTCACTAATTGTTTGCAAGTGGACGGTTATTTCCAGAGTGTATGTTGCCTTTACAAGTAAAATAACGACTGAGTAATTGTCCGGCACTATTATCCATCAACAGACGGAGAGTGTATTTCATTTGAATTTGGGTTTTAAGGTCTACTTATTATTATTATTATTATGTGTGATTAGACCCTGTTGGATCACGCAAAGCTTCTTGATTCTTTTTCCTTTTTTTCTATGCTGCTCTCATTTTATCTGCATGGGCTCTCTTTCTTTCCTCTGTGCATTTTGTCCCTGCTTTCTTCGGAGCTTCGTTCTCTGGCTTAACTTCCTATCTGTCAGCTTCCTGCTTAAATATCTTTCTGTCCAAAATATCTGATAAATTTATCTGAGCTTTTTATAGATTCTTTTTGTCCTCTTGTATCCAGGGTATAGTTTTAAGTCCTTCTATTTATTTAAGAATTTTGTGCTTAAGTCTTGTTTTGGGAAACCTAGAGACGTGCCCATAAAATTGTAATCGCCTTTTTCTAATGTCTGCTGCAAGGTTGGACAATTTCTCAGTTGTTTGACGGGACTATAGTCTACAGCCCTCTTCCGTTTTCTTTGGCCCTAACACTTTCTGATGATTTTATGTTCTTCCTTTAATAAGTTTTATAGATCATCTTCTATGTGGACTGTCAGGGTTTCATTGGCATAGAGGACTTCAGGTTTTAATACTGTATTATGCCTAATTTTAGTGTTTTTGGACAAGTATTTCTTATTTTACACTTTGTAGATGCTTCCATAGGCTCTCTTTAGTTTTTGTGCTATTTTCTCTCGCCCCATAGGTTCAAGGGCTTCGCCTAAGTATTTATAATACGGGATTCTATTGATACGACCGTATTTTGTAGTCAAGTTTTGGGTGTCAGTTTTTGTGGCGATGAACTCAGACTTCAGGAAAGATATTTGCAGACCAAATTTCTCTGCACATTCTTTGAGGGTTTGAACCTGTTCGATTGCTATTATCTCATCATCCGCTAGTAACGCAAAGTTGTCAGCAAAAGATAAACATGAAATTCTTATGTAGTTTTTATTCTTCAATTCCTTTTCCCATTCGCGGATGATCTTGTCCAGTACAACACTGTATAGGAGAGGAGACAGACCATCACCTTGTCGGACGCCAGTTTTGATCAGGAAGGGGTCGGATATTTCACCGGTGAATTTCAATTTGGAGGCAGTATCGGTCAGTGTTTCTTTGATGAGGTTACGTGTTTGTGGATCTGACCCTTGTTCTTTAAAGATGTCAAAAAGTACTTGTCCGTCAACCGAGTCGTATTTCTTTTTAAAGTCAACAAACGTGCAAATTATTGGGCTGTTTTTGACTGCTTCGTATCTTAGCACGGTCTTTACATTGAAAATTTTTTCTGTGCAGGATCTATTGGGGCGATAGCCACCTTGGTATTTACAAATTTTGTTTTCCATTTGCTCTTGTGCTCTTTGACGAAAACAGGCGGAAGAAGGGATATGCCTCGATAATTATTTACATTAGATTTGTCTCCTTTTTTGTAACGGATGAATAAGCGCTCATTTCCATTCATGGGGTAATTTTTCTGCCTCCCAAATATCTGCACTGATTTGGATTAACTCTCTGAGAGAATTTGGTCCTAGAGTTTTCAGTAGCTCAGCAATAATCCCTTCTTCACCAGATGTTCTATTGTTTTTTTAATTTAATAATGTGTTTGTGAATTTTTTCTTGTGTCGGTGAGGATGATTCAGGGTGCGTGTAAGTAGGTCTTTCTTTAGGGCTCTCGACGGTGGTTCCAGACAATTAAGGAGTGCTGAAAAATAAGGTGCCAGTTCCTTACTGTTTTCCTGGTTAGTGAGTGCAAACTTTCGGTCATATTTCTTGAAACATAAATTTAGCGGGCTGTATCCGTGAATTTTCTGTGCAAAAGTTCTGTAAAAATCTCGTATAATGTAGTTGCGGAAGTTCTCTTCTATTAAGTGCAGTTGTTTCTCAGGTATTTTCTTTTGGTCTGCCTATTGATTTTCGCCACTTGTTTCCTAGTTTCATAAAAGTATTGAAGATTTTCCGGTGTTTCCCTTCTGTTGAAATTAAGGAAAGCCTTTTTTCGTTTTCCAAAGCTTTATCACACGCTGTATCCCACCATGGATGTTATGTGTTTTCTTCATAGCTTACTTTACTGTGAAATTTTCCCCAAGTATCTGCCTGTACTTTTACAAGTTCTTCTCTAAGCTTGGTTTCTTTGATTCTTCTGGTGTCAAATTTATACTGGCGCAATTTCTTGCGTTGGTCTTTCTTTGGGGTAAATTTCATTTTTATCCGTGTTAGATAGTGGTCTGAATCTATGTTTGCACCTCTACGGACTTGTATGTCGTGAACACCCTTCTGTAGAGGACACGAGATAGCAACATGATCAATCTGATATTTACAGAGCCCTTTTATTGGGGATATTCAGGTCTATTGTTTTGGGGGATTCTTCCTCAATGATGTTGGCATGATTTTAAGGTTGTTTTGTTGGCATAGTTTGATATGCCTTTTTCCGTTTTTGTTGGTAAATTTATGGGTGGGATATTTTCCTACATTTTTCCAGTATTGTTTTTCATTGATTATTTGAGCACTGAAATAAACGAATAAGATTTTGATGTCCTGCTTTGGGATTTTAGCCGTTACTTTCTCAAGATCAGTCCAGAATTTCTCCACAGCCCGCTTATTCTTTCTGATAGCAATGTTGGTGGGGGCATGAACATTGATAAATCTTTATTTCTTGTTAGCACACTGCATGCGCATTGTCATAAGGCGGTTGTTTATGGGGCACACATCTCTTACGGAGTCTGTTACATTTTTGTGTATGACAAAAGCCATTCCTAGAAGCGGAGCACCTTTAGCAAGACGTTTTTCTGTTTTACACTTAAAGATGCAGTAATTTCCATAATCTACTGTGGCTTTATCTGTGAATCGGTTTTTTTTTTTTTTTTTGTGAAGAGCTACAATCTGAATTTTTTCGATCTAACTCCTGTACTAGGCTCTGTAATTTTCCCGGTCGAATTATAGTGTTGATATGAAATGTGCGTATGTAAGTGATAGTTTCGGATGGAAGTCTGCCAGAAAACATCGACTTCCTCTTTATTCGTGACTGCTCAGGTCCCGCAGACTCCGAAGTCCCGATTCCCGCCCGTTGGTGGGTGGATTGAGTACCACCTGGGGTAATATTGTTATTACTTTCACGAATAATATACCTCATAATTGTTTGTTCAATGTTTCCACTGGGTTATTAGAACCAGGGACTGTTAGTTCCTGAAAAAATTATTGCAGTCGCCCCTAACATGGGGAACAGATACTGATCAGAAAGCCGCCAATTATGGGTTCAGACGAGTCTGGTTTGCTATCGTTAGCTTTTATATTAACCCTAATAGCAGGGCCGCCTCTTCCACCAGCTCCGCGGTACTGATGATCTTCATCTCCATCTTCACTGCTGTTGAAGTCTTCACCGTTACCCTGGCAAGGGACCCTCTCAAGGTACTATCACCTGGGCCAGGTCTATATATATATATATATATATATATATATATATATATATATATATATATATATATATATATATATATGTGTGTGTGTGTGTGTGTGTGTGTGTGTGTGTGTGTGTATGTAAAAGGAACTCTCACATTTTTCTTATTCTATTTTGTTTATGAAAGAGAGAGACAGTACAGAAATATGAGACTAGAGGTTTTCCCCGCCGAAAGATTAGGCAGTTGTGGGTGAGTAATCGGTATACTCGCGGAGGGTGCGCGTAATTACATATAAAACCAGCGAATACATTAGGATCGCCGTTCTTAGTCAGCAGCGTCTGCTGACGGGTTGTATTCTTATTTGAACAATTATTAAGGGTTCCGTCTACTGTTATAGCGTGACAGTTCAGTCTGAAAAAGAAATACAGCAATGCCAACTTTCAGAATGAAAGCAGAACTAAATTTAACAGCCAACATGAGTATACATAGGTCTAACCATTATTAAGAAGTCTCTTAACAAACGAAGTAAGTGATATGAACTATTATCAGTTTCACTAAAGTTAGAGAGCTGATGACTTCAATATTTGTAAAGAAAAGAGATATGTTTTCGTTTAAGTCTATACGGCCAGGTTTCATACAAAGCGAGTTCTGTGTGTTACCCACGTCTAATCGCCTCAAAGAACCGAAGAAGAATGAAGAAA
The DNA here is from genome assembly GCF_023864345.2 of Schistocerca serialis cubense. Taxonomy (NCBI): domain Eukaryota; kingdom Metazoa; phylum Arthropoda; class Insecta; order Orthoptera; family Acrididae; genus Schistocerca; species Schistocerca serialis. Next base: position 175,036,134 of record NC_064641.1, read on the forward strand.
TGAAGGATGATTAGGATTTAACTAGGACTTTAGAGGCGGCGCACAGATTGGAATGTTTCAAGAAGGAAATCGGCGATGCCCTTTCAAAGGAACCGGCCCGGCTTTTGTTTCGCTTCCACTTACATTTATGTTAAAGTACGCAATTGTCGCGGTGTTTCCATATTTTTTTGTCAAACCCCTTTGTTATCAAACGTCAAATTACGCCCCGTGGGGCACAAATATCTTGCTTCACGTAATATAGAAACTGGAAAGCGTACACCAACGTAACTGCAATTCTTTAGTCACATACGTATTCACCTCTTGGTTTCAAAATATTTTCATTAGATTTTCGATAGATAGATGAACATCAACAAAAGTAAAACGAGGATAATGGAATGTAGTCGAATTAAGTCGGGTGATGCTGCGGGAATTAGACTAGGAAATGGGACACTTAAAGTAGTAAAGGAGTTTTGCTATTTGTGGAGCAAAATAACTGGTGATGGTGCAAGTAGAGAGGATATAAAATGTAGACTGGCAATGGCAAGGAAAGCGTTTCTGAAGAAGAGAAATTTGTTAACATCGAGTATAGATTTAAGTATCAGGAAGTCGTTTCTGAAAGTATTTGTATGGAGTGAAGCCATGTATGGAAGTGAAACATGGACGATAAATAGTTTGGACAAGAAGAGAATAGAAGCTTTCGAAATGTGGTGCTACAGAAGAATGCTGAAGATTAGATGGGTAGATCACATAACTAATGAGGAGGTATTGAATAGAATTGGGGAGAAGAGGAGTTTGTGGCACAACCTGACAAGAAGAAGGGGCCGGTTGGTAGGACATGTTCTGAGGCATCAAGAGATCACAAATTTAGCATTGGAGGGCAGTCTGAAGGGTAAAAATCATAGAGGGAGACCAAGAGATGAATACACTAAGCAGATTCGGAAGGATGTAGGTTGCAGTAAGTACTGGGAGATGAAGAAGCTTGGACAGGATAGAGTAGCATGGGGAGCTGCATCAAACCAGTCTCAGAACTGAAGACCATAACAACAACACAACAATAGTTGAAAAAGCTATTTCACTCCATGAAATAACGAATATTTCATTTTTCTAGTCATAACCAACCCACCGTCATGAAGCTTTAATTATTTATTGTAATGTACTTTTCTAATCGTTTATCAACAGGCCAGTGTCAACCATTTTTATTTATCTCTAGTTGGTGCTTATTTCGCAAACAATAATTCATATTTCGATAACAATATTTACTATTCAAGAAACAGTCGTACGTTGCACAGTGTTGTTTATTAACTTCAGGACGAAGTGTTTCGTCCGCAAAGGGCATCATCGGGTTATCTGAAAATGTAAGGGAGGACAACATTACAATAAATCCGACATGGTCCTATCCTGGACTGCTATAAAATCAAAATAAGCCTCAAACGCCGACTGATTGGAACTGTACAGAGAAACATAATGCAACTCAGTTAAAAAATCAAACTTTCTGTTATAAAATATCCGTCAAGGGCCGTCAAGGAAGATATAAAACCGAATAAAACGTACTGAAAGGCAACCTATAAGGAAAAAACTTAAAAATTAATAAATAAAAGCACCGTTATCAGGCATGAGTAGAGAATGAAGGAGAAATCGAAAAATGAGTATTATCTCGTGGTGGCGACGATAGGCATAGCTGCGCAGAACAGGACCTTGCGCGCAAACTGAAAAGACAGCCGCATAATAGAACGACACAGAAGCCCGATGTACTCACGTAGTGCATACGTAAGGATGATGCAGAACATTGTGGTATTAGTAATGAAAGGCACTACGCGGCGCTGCCGTCAGATGTATAGTGCGCAAAATTCAAATAGTAATGGACAAATTGACAAATAAATAAAACCATATACAGCATATGGGAATGTTTCAATTTTCTTTCTCTAACAGAATTTTGCCCGCTGCTCGTGGTCTCGCGGTAGCGTTCTCTCTTCCCGAGCACAGGGTCCCGGGTTGGATTCGCGGCGGGGTCGGGGATTTTTCCTGCCTCGAGATGACTGGGTGTTGTTGTGTCGTCTTCATCATCATTCATCCGCATTACGGTCGGAGGAAGGCAATGGCAAACCACCTCCACTAGGACCTTGCCTAGTACGGCGGTGCGGGTCTCCCGCATCGTTCCCCTACGCTCCGTCGCGGAGTATGGGACTTCATCATCATCATCAATAGAATTTTATTATACCTGACTGCGTATAATTTACCTCATGGAAACTTGTTATACGATTTTATGTCATTTCTTACTCTGAAAAACTACGTTTACCTAATGACACTGTGATAACAACACACAGCCCAGTTTTTTATGCTGTAAATCACGCAGTTTATTTTTCGAAAACGATGCAGCGTCTGTTAACTGAGTACCAACTACTTTCCAAAATTTAAGCTTCTCCGCCTTAGACTTGAGAAAAAAAAATTAAAGAATGTTACCCGCTTTCTCCAATTTGTCACTAATAAAAATGTATGTAATTACCACGTAAGACCTAAACTCCTTACTAAACAGACTTCCCACTTTACAACTGACAAGATAATGTTGGTACTGAAGCCCAAAATTAGGAAATGGCGTCACTAATCATGTCATTTCATAACCAATTTGAAACGTTCTTGCACACAAATACACTACTGGCCATTAAAATTGCTACACCAAGAAGAAATGCAGATGATAAACGGGTATTCATTGGAAAAATATATTATATTAGGACTGACATGTGATTACATTTTCACGCGCCGGCCGCGGTGGCCGTGCGGTTCTAGGCGCTGCAGTCCGGAACCGCGGGACTGCTACGGTCGCAGGTCCTTAGGTTAGTTAGGTTTAAGTAGTTCTAAGTTATAGGGGACTGATGACCTAAGAGCCATTTGAACATTTTCACGCAGTCTGGGTGCATAGATCCTGAGAAATCAGTACCCAGAATAACCACCTCTGACCATAATAACGGCTTTGGTACGCCTGGGCATTGAGTCAAACAGAGCGTGGATGGCACGTACAGGTACAGCTGCCCATGCAGCTTCAACACGATACCACAGTTCATCAAGAGTAGTGACTGGCGTATTGTGACGAGCCAGTTGCTCGGCCACCATTGGCCAGACGTTTTCAATTGGTGAGAGATCTGGTGAATGTGCTGGCCAGGGCAGCAGTCGAACATTTTCTGTATCCAGAAAGGCCCATACAGGACCTGCAACATGCGGTTATACATTATCCTGCTGAAATGAAGGGTTTCGCAGGGATCGAATGAAGGGTAGAGCCACGGGTCGTAAGACATCTGAAATGTAACGTCCACTGTTCAAAGTGCAGTCAGTGCGAACAAGAGGTGACCGAGACATATAACCAATGTCACCCCATACCATCACTCCGGGTGATACGCAGGTATGGCGATGACGAATACACGCTTCCAATGTGCGTTCACCGCAATGTCGCCGAACACAGATGCGACCATCATGATGCTGTAAACAGAACCTGGATTCATCCGAAAAAATGACGTTGTGCGATTCGTGCACGCAGGTCCGTCTTTGAGTACACCATCGCAGGCGCTCCGGTCTGTGATGCACCGTCAAGGGTAACCGCAGCCATGGTCTCCGAGCTGATAGTCCATGCTGCTGCAAACGTCGTGTATCTGTTCGTGCAGACGGTTGTTGTCTTGCAAACGTCACCATCTGTTGACTCAGGGATCGAAAAGTGGCCGCACGATCCGTTACAGCCATGCGGATAAGATGCCTGTCATCTCGACTGCTAGTGAGACGAGGCCGGTGGGATCCAGCACGGCGTTCCGTATTACCCTCCTGAACCCACCGATTCCATATTCTGCTAACAGTCATTGGATCTCGACCAACTCGAACAGCAATGTCGCGATACGATCAACCGCAATCGCGGTAGGCTACAATCCGACTTTTATCAAAGTCGGAAACGTGATGGTACCCATTTCTCCTCCTTGCACGATACATCAGAACAACGTTTCACCAGGCAACGCCGGTCAACTGCTGTTTGTGTATGAGAAATCGGTTGTAAACTTTCCTCATGTCAACACGTTGCAGGTGTCGCCACCGGTGCCAACCTTGTGTGAATGCTTTGAAAAGCAAATCATTTGCATATCACAGCGTCTTCTTCCTGTCGGTTAAATTTCGCGTCTTTAGCACGTCATCTTAGTGTCGTAGCAATTTTAATGGCCAGTAGTGTATTAAGTGGTACTAGGCTGTTCAATGCATCTTTTGACATCCTAATTCTTGAAACATTATTACCTGAATTTAGAACCTGATACAGTATTGAACCTTTTTTCCTGCATGCTGTTTGATACCTTCTCGGCCATCTGAGCGATACTTGTACTCAGCTTCTCAGCCCACGGGCGATTACTACGACGACACACTCAGACTCCATAATCAAAATTGCTATTGAAAGACGACTTAAGTCCTTCCCATTACACATTATTACGTCAGACTTAAAATTATAAGCTGACATTTCTGGCTAGCCAGTGTCCCACGTTGTTCTTATCGTTTCTCGTGGGAAGTTTTTAGTGCGTTCATTACTCAGCTCTTGGTTCCCCCTAGCCACTACATGGTTCTGGCGGCGTACCTGTGTGAAATATAATGTAAGCGTAGTATTCAGTGCTTTCATTTCTCATCCCATATGATGTAATACGGCAAAACACTGAAAAATGTGTTAATATTTCACGGGAAGTACTAGAAAAGAAGAATTCGTTACTTTCACTTTAAATTGCCTGACATAAACGTGAAGTACCCAGAAGAATCCTAACCCCCCTTCACATGTGCGCCGTCTCGGAGATTTATACCACGTACAGGGAAAGCAGAAAAATGTTAACTGCTGACTTGCAAGCGGACGAAAGTGTGTGTTGAGCGATCGTGACAGACAGTCATTGAAGAGGGCTGTGACGGAAAATAAGCGGACGACAGCTGCGAAGGTCACCGCACATCTGGTGTCGCACTCGACAACTCTGTTAGCACCAACGAAAGTGAGCTCCTTAAGCATGGAATTACAAAACGACTAATCAGTAATGGAAATGCCGGTAACAGGAAAACGCAGTGGTGAAACCATAAAACGGTTCAATTAGAACAAAGTGGTTCGTTCAGATGAGTCTTGTTTCACACTGTTTCCAATTTCTCGCCGAGTTTACGTACCAAGACTGAATCATGACAGGGTCCCTGTATACACAGCTCCCATGGTCCAGGAATCGTTTTGTGAGCACGAGGATGAACTGTCGCGTCTCCCCTGGCCACTACAGACACCTGATCTCATTATAATTAAACCTCTGTGGTCTACACTGAAGCGAAGGGTGCCTGATCGCTCTCGTTAACTGCACGTACCACTATTTTGCAGGAAGAATGGTATGAGATTCTCTTGAAAACCATACATATCTGTGTTTACCCATTTCGCGACGGCTGGAAGCTGTTTTGAATGCCAACGGGTTTCCTACGCTGTATTACCAGTAGGTAATCTGTTGTGTTTCTGGTGTTTTCATATCTTTCTCTAACATCACTGTTAAGTAGCGCGAATACACAAACAGAAAAAGTTGACGGTTTAAATTAATATACATAGTGTTGCTACACGAAACCCAAAGCTTTCACATATAATATTTGTCTATAAGATTAATACGCTGCAAGAGAAGCTAAGCTTTCACATATAATGTTGGTCTTCTATGCGCGTATTACAACTTATGATATATCACACAAATATGCCAGTAAAATTTTTAATAACGATATAAATGTCTGATCTTCTGGTCTCGAAATTCATCTAAATGGCTCGTCATCAGAGAGTTGATTTTTAAATGAGAGTCAAACGCTCTGTGATTTAAGATATTCATCGAACATTCTCGCACATAGTTCAACTTGCGTAAAAGGAGATTTACTTTGATGGTAACGCTTTTCAAACCATCATTCGGAATATTTTCCTGCGACCTGTTAGAAAAAGGTTCGTTTCTGCAGTTGCCAGAGAGCGCCAGATGACAGGTGTCAGCGAGCTTGCGCAGTTACGATGCCATAGGGAGCCCATATGTTCGTACGTGTAAAACATTAAAAGATCTTACATTATGTCATAAAAGAAACAAGACATCAGAGGATACTCCACGAGCATCGGAGTTTCGTGACCCATACTAAAATGTGCACATTTAAAGTGCGCATTCGTATGTCCAGATACCCAGTGAAGTAGGCCACGACCTGCAGTTAAGCTTATCAATGTGGTCTTCGGGATGTAAATTTTCTTGGAGTACCAGTACTGTATTATATCATGTTTGGTTCTTTATTATGGCATGATGCCATACGTGCTAGAAGTTGAAAACGTGCACTTGAAATGCAGCGAACAGCGTGTGGAATTAAACACTTCGTTTCAAAAAAATGGCTCTGAGCACTATTGGACTTAACATCCATGGTCATCAGTCCCCTATAACTTAGAACTACTTAAACTTAACTAACCTAAGGACATCACACAACACCCAGTCATTACGAGGCAGAGAACTTCGTTTGAAATATACTGTCTGCCTCAGCAGAAAAGATTAATAAACGAAAATTTCTTTAGCAAACCGACAAAAATAACTTCATTGTTCTGCAAGGCAATTAATGCTTGACTGCCAGGAAAGTGGAAATAAAATAAAACCTGCAACTAATAACACATTTTAGCCTCCCTTAATTATGTTAATGTATTTTAATTCACTTGATGACTCCCGGCCACAGAAATCTGCTTTCATTTGAGGTGAGAGCAGTAAACGAAGAGGAAATAGCAAAATTACTAAATGAAAACACAGGTCACGTGGAGACTGCGCACTCCCAACTATATCTCAGACTGCTCTGCGCATCAGTCCCGGATCTACATTTCCGAGCGTTTGAGATAGGACGTAATAAATTAATAATTAATTTTTTTCAAAAATATGTTCATTTTGCAGCGCACAGCTTTCTGAAGAGTCTGATGCATGAAACACATGTGTTCAAGGAAATGTAAGACATGTTATTTGGTCGTAAGTGTGCCAAAGTGCCGTGTCTCGCCTCCTCACACAGCGTTCTTCTATCGCACGTCACTGTATTTCGCTATTTTTTTTTAAGAAAAGAACTCTTCAGAAAATTTGCATTCTTTATTCCCCATCAGCTAACAACTTGCTGCTTTGTGTGACATAAAATTAAATGTAAAATACATAAACCCAGTAAAGACATGAGACAAGCAAGACAATACATATTTCTTCAGTCCTTAGCTCCTAGAATTTTTTTTGTCTCTATTCTCCCTACAGCTTTACAAGGCATGCTTACCTTTCTGCGAAAGAATCTATTACCTCAGCAAAGTTCGTCAAAAGTTTTGCTACATGAAAAATCGAAATGTCACTGTCTAATACTGAAAAAGCTGTTAATACAAATAGGACCCTAGACTGGTGTGCTTTCCCGATCTCATTACGTCCAATTTTGTCACTGTCTACTACATGAAACAAAATGGGCCTTTCTGATACCGCAACCATTGTAACACACACCTGTTGTAACGGCGTCCGGAACGGTCGCTGCGTTGAAGTGACGGAAAGCGAGGCGGGACCCGCGGAGCGACCCGCGAACAACAACACAAACGGGAGAGGACGGACACGACCAACGAAGGACAAAACGAACAACAACAAGATCGAAACAACGGAGTTACAAGAAAACCTAACAACTGCATCCACTCGTACACAGAACAAGAAAGTAAATAAGCTGTCTAAGGCGAGGCGATGTGTCCAGAGACGTACACAAGATTAGACTCGCTGGCTGAGCCTTTTTTTTCTTGATTGTGATTTCATTCCCCTGCCCAATATGGGCTGGGGAGGGCTGTCAGCGGCACAATCCGCCGCTCTTCAGCCGAGTGATATGACAACTAAAACAAGAATAAAATGCTACATATATAAGGCGATAAAGAAGGGGAACATAAAACAAAGGGGAGATACTGGAGGTAAAAATACACTGAGACAGGGAGACGTTCAGGGTCGACAATTAAATAGTCACTATAAAGTTAAAAAACACAGTTGGCGATTCTTAAAACACAAAGAAGACACTGAATGCACATGCACAGGTTAAAAGTCGGCCACAGTATTAAAACCACTCGAGAACAACACACTTAAAACCCACTTGGAGCACACACAGTGAAGTATAAAACTGCTAGGTGGGACCTGCTGAGGGAGAGGTCAGATTGGATGGAAAAGGAGGGGAGAGCAAGGGGCAGCAGGGGAGGCGGCGGGATGAAGAGAGTAGGAGAATCAGCAGGTACACGAAGAGGTAGGAGACTGGTGGGTCAGAAGATGAAGAGAGAAGACAAGGCAGGAGGGAGTGCAGAGACACTGAAAAGGATCACAAGAGAGGGGGGGGGGGAAAGCCACTCAGGAGAAGGGAGGGGGAGGAGAGGGAGCCCTGAGGATGAGGCAGGAAGATTGGGTTAGAGTTGGTAGGAAGGGTAAATGTCAGGGCGAAGCTCATCATCCTGGTGGAAGTTGCGTTGGGAAAGGAGGTGGAGGGTGAGGAGATGGAGAGAGGGTGGGACACAGCAGTAAAGGCTTGGCAACAGGTTAGGGGTGGAGAGTAAGGGAGACACCAGGGCGTGAGGGGGATCAAGGCGGTGGACATTATATAGTGTGCGGATGTGTTCAAGGAAAAGGAGATTGTGGGGTAAGGGGATGAGGTCGTAGAGGATGCGCATGGAGGACGGAAGGCGAGACGGAGCGCGTGGCGTTCGAGGATGTGGAGGACTTTATAGAACCGGGGAGGGGCGGAAATCCAAGCTATGCTGGCATAACAGTGGATGGGGCGGATCAAAGATTTGTAGGTGTCAAGGATGGTGGAAGCATGCAGACCCCATGTGTGACCAGACAGGAGTTTCAGGAGGCAGAGTCTGTTGTGAGCTTTGTTTTTGACGGTAAGGAGATGGGAAGTCCAGGTGAGGTGGCGGTCGAGGGTGAGGCCACGGTATTTGAGGGTAGGAGTGAGGTGGATAGGACGGCCATAAATGGTGAGGTAGAAATCATGGAGGTGGAAGGAGCGGGTGGTGCGGCCTATGACGATCGCCTGGGTCTTGGAGGGGTTGATACTGAGGAACCACTGGTTGCACCAAGCGGTGAATTGGTCAACGTGGGTTTGGAGGGTACTTTGGGACCTTTGAAGGGTACTGGCTGAGCGAGAGGCAGGCGCTTAAGTACTCTATCGGGGGCGCCGCTATTAGCCGCTGGAACCACGTGTTCCACTGTGGCGCCCTCACACTAAATGCGGGCCAGGAGGCGCGCGCCGCCACAGCTTACAGCGCGATGGTGCAGAGACCTCTAGAGGTCTTCGACGTCCATGACGTCTGGCTGGGATTCAAATTCTGCGGCGTGCGGTACCAGAACACCAAATAAACGAGACTGTTTTGGCACAAACGGTCTCTTTTGTAAGGTCAGAAAATAATTCAAAAAGTACCAGTATCAAATGTCTATAGGCCTACTACAAGCAAAAAGCTTTACGTTAGGGAATAGTTTCACACTTAATTCATACGCTCCAGTTTCTCAAGCGTGAGATCGAAAAGTAGTAGTAAGAAATTTTTATACAAACTTGGAATCGTCATATTGTTCCATAATTTGTGTGATATCCCCGTTTGTTCTCCTTCCTCGTTCTAACAAACAGTCTTATTATCTCTAATCCTGTAACTATTCCTGCCAATGTCAAAGCTTATTCACAGGTTAACTTCACTAACTCTGCAGAATCACCGGTTTAGTTATCCCGCGATTATTCTCCGGTTGGTTGTTGTTACATGCTCGTACAAAGCGTTTTCCGCGCTTCTTCCAGAATAGAACTTAAAGCGGCTGCTAGCTGGGGACTGTACAACTGGCCCTTACTAGTATAGCGATCTGGCCAAAAGTTTTCCGTCAAAATTTCATTTTCTTGGACACACAGAGAAGGTAATACGTAATCTTTCTTACCTGTTATTCGTTTATTTCCAATCCCGTAGTCTGACTCTATGGATTTCGCTAGTAATTATAACAACGCTCATCATTCGCAAACCTAATCAACCAGACAGTCAGACAGTGGTTGTCATTCAGCCGTTCGGCTTTACTCTGGTCAGCTTGTATAGCCGCTTTTGTCTGTAGGAAAGTTTGTTTCTACATGCGACGAGGATTCCCCTGACAGGGACATCATGTTCACTATGCACGCATTCACAAATAAATTTACGATTCATTCAGAAATCATCTTAGAATGTGCTCAAAAATGTTCAAAAACCGACAGGGATGCTTTCCAAAGTCATATGAATAATCGATAGACTAATGTGCACTGGGTCCTAGTCGCTTTGTGAAACAAGGTTTTTTCTCATGAAGAATATGAATTTGCCCCCTCCCCCCTTCTCCGCATGCATAAATCTGGCAGCTTGGGCGTTCCGGTAAAATTTTTCCCGATAGCATTTAGCTGCTTGCTGCGACTGCTTACACAGCCAACAGCTACATTTCTGTAGCCAGAAGCGGGAGAAGGTACTACTCAACTTCACATGCGCATAATCCCGCTCGTAACTGCTAAAACGTATCTAATGAAAACAGTTGTGACGTCACGCTCATCGGAGGCAATTTGTTGTTACGAAGCATTGCATAGTCTTCCTAAGGCCTTTGACACATTTTGCTGTTGGCAGAGGCTTGTATGAGCACTGTGTATTGTTGCTGTATATGGCGCATTTCCTTTGCAATTTAAGTTTTATTTTCTTTTTTTCTTTCGTTCATGTTTTATTGCTGCGGTGTTATCTGCAGTAGCGGGATGCAGTAATATCCAATATAGAGTATCGGTTCTTACCATGAAAAATTACAAAAAATTAACTGAAAACAAAAACAATGAAAAATTCCCGGAATTCTGAAAAATTCCCAGGTTTTTCCCGGTTTTCTCCCGGATGAAAAAATTCCCGGGTTCTTTCACGGATCTCCCGGTCGTCCCGGGTCGTGTACACCCTGCATTTAATATCTCAACAGATAATGCTGATAATAGTACAAAGTGTCCTCGGTGTATATACCGGTGGCAGCTGCATTCCTTTCATACGGTGGAGCAACTACTGTCAAGATAGGTCGCCTCCAATGTAAGAGATATGTTACACCCCGTCAGAAACAATACAGGGCTTAACATTCCTGGCATGTATGGTACCCCTGTAAATGCTGTATCGTTCACATAGGTCAGACTGTTGTTGGGCATTGTGCAGACCGTTCACGACATGTTAAACAAAGGGAACCTGAGAAGTCGGCCGTGGCTGAACATTGCCTATAAAAAGGGCATAACATGAAGTTTGAAAAGATTTGTTTTAGCTCAGACACTATTATACGCGCGTCCGTTACAAAAGGAGCAGTCGAAATTAGAATAAACATCAGCAGTTTTAACAGGGACCAAGGGCACACAATTAGTAATGCATGGGGATGGGTTTTGAACACTGAGGGAAAGCAAAAGGAGTCTTGACACTTGTGTGCATATGGAAGCGGCAGTTTGAAACGGGCCGCTGGCCCTTCACGTCATCTGACGTCACACGGTCCCGTTATTGGACAGGGCTGCTAGGAGCTGCCCAATGGGGCCTTCCTTCTCTGGTCCTCTCCAGGAGGTTGCAGGCGCCATTGCATCTATATATGCAGAACACCGTGCCAGCCTGGGCAGTCAGCGATTTTTAACTCTTGATGACGATGAAGGAGTCAGCTATCGAAAGCTCGACTGTTTTATTCGAAGTGACACGGCTTGAAAACCGAGAAGATTTTATTTAATATTACAAAGGTTGTTGCGCACGGGAATCTAGCAGGTAGTAACAAACGGCTGACATCCAACATGGGAAAGTTGGCTGTAAATATGACAATTACCCTGAAATTCATAATATTACGACTGTATTGCCAAATTCATGAACACTACAATAAAGAATGTGATGACATAAATTACAGTTTAGTAAATTGAATGCCTTTAGGAACGCGTAAGCACAGCATTACAAACGTAGAATATCTAATACATACATTGTCTAATAGTAAGTCTATCCACAAAAATCTCAGAATTGTAACAGAAAAATTGTCTGTATCAAGTTTCGCTAGTAGAAACGAGTTTCAACACCATTACCAATAACTAAGAAGCTATACCGGTCCGCCTTTTCCAACACACCAAGCCTACATCAGAAGGACTGCCACGAAGTTTGCACTAGAAGTGAGGTTTACCAGGTGTCCCTGGGAAGCGAGAGAGAGTCGTGGAGAGATGCCATCGCACCACTCTGTCTACTTTTGTTACTACTTTATAAGTTTTTTTTTTTATTAAAGACTGGTTTTCTTCAATCAGTATTGTCTCGATCTTAAGGTACAGTTTTAGGAATCCAGATTAGAGGTAAATGACGAGAAAACAAAAAGGCAGGAAGCTGTACAGATTTCTGACCACATGTTTGAAGAAGCAGAGGAGTTTAGATATCTAGGGGTTTTACTACATAATAGAAATGGTACATAAGAAATAGAAGTGAGGACAAAACCGGCATCCAGATCATCATATTCACTCAACAAATTACTGTCATCCAGAGTTTTATAAAAAGGAACGAAAATAAAAACGTAAAAAACTAGCATCAGATCAATACTACTATCAGGGGAAGATATATGGAGAATGGGTAAGCGTAATGAGATGAAGACTGAGGTTTCCGGAAATAAAATCCTGTGCAATACATCTGGACCAGTCTGCGAAGGAGAACAACGGCGAAGAAGATGAAACAAGGAGCTCAGGGAGGTATAAAAGATGATTCAACATCCACTATGTATGCGGTTTCTTCAAGCTGCAACGCTTTCAAGAACCACACACAAGATTTTCATATACACTCACTCGCTATGTGTAAATTGTTAATCTTACAGAAAAAATGAACAGAATCTTCCTGTAATGAAATTTTGTACTGGTATACATTTTCGGTGGAGGCCACGTTTTCGAGTTATTTAACAACAATGTACAAATGTGGCCTTCAAACGCGTTTTCCTAACCCTGAGAACTGTGAGCTCCAGTGAAAATATATCTCAACACAAAATTTAGCTACATTAAATTTCCTTTAACAAGGTACCATTTATTTTTCTATAGAACTAATAGGTAGCTTGTGTGTAGCGAAGAACAGAATACAAAAATCTCGCACATGGTTTTTAAGGGTTTTGTGGTTTGCATAAAACCCATACGTATAGGCAGCTCAGTCACCCTGTATAATGAAACAGACATTGTTGCAGAGTCCAAAATAAAAAGCCTGAGGTGGGCCGAGCATGTCTATAGAAGAGATCAAGATTGAGAGAAGAAACCCAAAGATCAAAGATCTTTAGGAGACCGAAAATAAGTAGGAGAGATCATGTGACCTAGTATATTCAAATACTTCGAGCAAGTGTAGACGGCAAAGACAGAACGCTATGGAGGAGGCTACGTGATAAGACCAAAAACAGACTGCAGAGTGTGGCAGAAAATAGAAATGTATCATTCCAATTATTCCAGTTTTCTGATTTAATGAGACAGTACTTGGTGCACAGTCTTTGCTGGCGAAGCACTGGGAGGGCCTTTGGATATTCTTACTGCTCACGCAAGCCCACTTGTCCAATGTTCTGCCCTTCTGAGTGCCCACTGCCAAGAATATGCAGTGACTTCGACTTCAAGGTATACCTCTAGCCGTTCGCGGCATACGCCCTGCCAAGCAGTGAAAACCCAACATACAGAATCCAAGTGCCCAGATTCTTTAATTTAATTTTTGGTAGCTTTAATAAATACAGGGGAGAATTTTGTAGTTACAACATTAACTCACAGAAACGTATCAGCACACCCATTTTGCGTTCAGACATATACTTATAAAATATAGCACTTGGTCACAGTAATCACAAACACAGCCAAACCACGAGTGTGTAAACAAAATGCCTTTTATGTAACAACGGTGCTAATAAGTATTTGCAAATTTCATGTTTAACTTCTGTCCCTTTTTAAATGAATATTGTGTACTAAATTATTCAACATATAGAAACTGATTTTAATGTACAGGAACAAAGTAAGAAGAACGAACAGACAAAGCAGACGTCTCTGTACATTTTTATATGTATTGAGTCCTATCTAATGGTTCACTTTACAAACGTGGTAGACACTATCTGAAGCGTCAGAAGACAATGTTGACAAGTTAATAATGTGAAATATTTATAGCTGAAACCTCTAGTTCAGTTATTATGTATTATCCCAGTAAACGCACGCACACCTTGAAAGGTGAGCAATCTTTATAAACTGTCGAGAGCGTACAACTATTGAAATATTGGTAAACGGTTCTTCTGTGGGATGCGCTTCTGCCATGTACAAAAAAAAAAAAAAAAAAAAAAAAAAGTGCTTACCACTCTCATTTTCCTTGAATGCCAAGTCGTCTGAAGCTCCATAAATAACTGAATTTGTCCCTAGGTATTATCATAAGGAAACCGCAGAACAGAAATATAGCCACCGAAGTTGAGCTCGAACGATCATGAACTGAGGTTTACTAAAAGCTTCGGAATATTTTCCCGTTATGTGGCACATGAGGTTAATGACCACAGGAAATGGGATGCACATTGATTTTGAATGGACACTTATTAATAGAATGGAACGTACTCCTGAACTTCAGTAGACATACAACAGGTGTAAAATCTTAACACTATGGTTCCGTAAGGACAAACTGTTTGTCACTGTGTTAGTCATCATTATTAAGCGAGGTTAGGTAAACTAAAGAACACAACATTGACGCTCACACGCAAGATTCAAACATCCACAGAAGAGCTGAAGACGAAATTCATAATTATCTAGCGAAAACTCAGTCATCAAAGCTGGGTTGTGATTCACACTGCAAAAAACACGAAACTTAGACGTTATCCGGGGCATGAAGTGAATAGTGACTGGGTAAAGAACAAGTTCAGTCCCTTCTCAACATACACTCCTGGAAATGGAAAAAAGAACTCATTGACACCGGTGTGTCAGACCCACCATACTTGCTCCGGACACTGCGAGAGGGCTGTACAAGCGATGATCACACGCACGGCACAGCGGACACACCAGGAACCGCGGTGTTGGCCGTCGAATGGCGCTATCTGCGCAGCATTTGTGCACCGCCGCCGTCAGTGTCAGCCAGTTTGCCGTGGCATACGGAGCTCCATCGTAGTCTTTAACACTGGTAGCATGCCGCGACAGCGTGGACGTGAACCGTATGTGCAGTTGACGGACTTTGAGCGAGGGCGTATAGTGGGCATGCGGGAGGCTGGGTGGACGTACCGCCGAATTGCTCAACACGTGGGGCGTGAGGTCTCCACAGTACATCGATGTTGTCGCCAGTGGTCGGCGGAAGGTGCACGTGCCCGTCGACCTGGAACCGGACCGCAGCGACGTACGGATGCACGCCAAGACCGTAGGATCCTACGCAGTGCCGTAGGGGACCGCATCGCCACTTCCCAGCAAATTAGGGACACTGTTGCTCCTGGGGTATCGGCGAGGACCATTCGCAACCGTCTCCATGAAGCTGGGCTACGGTCCCGCACACCGTTAGGCCGTCTTCCGCTCACGCCCCAACATCGTGCAGCCCGCCTCCAGTGGTGTCGCGACAGGCGTGAATGGAGGGACGAATGGAGACGTGTCGTCTTCAGCGATGAGAGTCGCTTCTGCCTTGGTGCCAATGATGGTCGTATGCGTGTTTGGCGCCGTGCAGGTGAGCGCCACAATCAGGACTGCATACGACCGAGGCACACAGGGCCAACACCCGGCATCATGGTGTGGGGAGCGATCTCCTACACTGGCCGTACACCACTGGTGATCGTCGAGGGGACACTGAATAGTGCACGGTACATCCAAACAGTCATCGAACCCATCGTTCTACCATTCCTAGACCGGCAAGGGAACTTGCTGTTCCAACAGGACAATGCACGTCCGCATGTATCCCGTGCCACCCAACGTGCTCTAGAAGGTGTAAGTCAACTACCCTGGCCAGCCAGATCTCCGGATCTGTCCCCCATTGAGCATGTTTGGGACTGGATGAAGCGTGGTCTCACGCGGTCTGCACGTCCAGCACGAACGCTGGTCCAACTGAGGCGCCAGGTGGAAATGGCATGGCAAGCCGTTCCACAGGACTACATCCAGCATCTCTACGATCGTCTCCATGGGAGAATAGCAGCCTGCATTGCTGCGAAAGGTGGATATACACTGTACTAGTGCCGACATTGTGCATGCTCTGTTGCCTGTGTCTATGTGCCTGTGGTTCTGTCAGTGTGATCATGTGATGTATCTGACCCCAGGAATGTGTCAATAAAGTTTCCCCTTCCTGGGACAATGAATTCACGGTGTTCTTATTTCAATTTCCAGGAGTGTAGTTTAAATATACCCAAATTATCACCCATATGAATCCCATAACGCTTGTGACAAACGACTTTAAAATTACAGAAATTTCCTAAGACGGAAATCTGAACTAACTTCCAAACATCTATGTGCACGTAGGTTATTGGGTGGCTCGATAGATAAGTGGTGTGTGCTGGAGAATTTCTAAGTGTTTAGGCCCAGTAATAAATGGTCAAACCCAAAGCACGCGACCTCGTCAGGGTCTTGATAAGCAGTTCTCAGAGACACAGAACACCATATAGCGCAGGAACACTACGTCACTGCTGTCTTCGGTGCGAAGACTGGTTTGATGCAGCTCTCCAAACCATCCTGTGCAAGTCTCTTTATCGCCCCATTATTCTTGTATCATCCTCTTACACTAGTTAACTCGTGGTCTCCCACTACAATTTGCACCCTCCACATTTCTCTCCATAATTGTATTAAGTATTCCTTCTTCCCTCAGGATGTGTCGTACCAACCATAAAGGCTTTGAGCACTATGGGACTTAACTTCTAAGGTCATCAGTCCCCTAGAACTTAGAACTACTTAAACCTAACTAACCTAAGGACATCACACACATCCATGCCCAAGGCAGGATTCGAACCTGCGACCGTAGCGGTCGCGCGGTCCCAGACTGTAGCGCCTAGAACCGCTCGGCTACCCCGGCCGGCCACCAACCATAAAGCGGAATCACCTTTCATTTCCCATTTACATTTGCTGAAGCGTATCTGGAATGCAAAACCAAATGTGCGGTTGTTCTTAGGTTTGTTCTCAAGATAGGTTTTGTAACGCTACAGATTTGGTAGAAAAAATTTCGATGAGAGAGTTTGCATTGTTACATAACGGACTTGAAAAGAACAATAAATTTAATGAATGGCGCTAGTTTATCTGTGGTGTTATAAAATATTTTCTCTTCGGAATGCTAAGGTTTCTCATAACCAAAGGTTGTAGTTGACACCCGACCATGTAAATGTTACTGTTAATGCAAAAACTCATTTTTGCAAACAAAAATAGCAATGATGGTCAAACTTCGTTAAAAAATATAGACTGCAGACGTAAATGATGTACGTAGTATTTGAATACGTTGACGTTCTTGTGGTACATGGTCATTGCGTCACCAAAGCGACCATTTCCAAGTAGTTTATCAACATTCAAATGAAAGATAATTCAGTCACAATTAATAATTATTGCAAACAATTCTAAAGAGTACACTAATTACATTATCTGATCGTCCAGTGGCTACAGGTAGAAAGGTAAATAAGAAGACAACATGTCGTTCAAATTTTTTAAAAACAAACCACACTCGAAAATTAAAAAGATATTAATTCGAAACGTAAATATGAACTGTGTTTTAGGCCGATAGTTCCCTCGTTGACTTAAGCGAAATATAGCTATTCGTTATGTTTTCTGTACACAGATATTTCCCAGGACATCCAATAATATTTTATTTAGATCCTCTCTAGTAAAATGAGTAAACTCCTAGACCTGTCAGGAAAGACTGTCGTCCTGATTTAATAAACAGCTGACACTGCAATATCTAACTCTGACAGAAGCATTAGATCCGCTGATTCTCCCATGCATGTTTGTTGATCGTTGCTACACATCTTGTTTCTCATGCGCTCTTGTACAGTTTTTTCATTTTAACAATTCATGGATTTGTCGGAACACTTCTTCAGCTGCCTACTTCTATCTTAAACACGAAATATTATTTTCCTTGTAGTAAAACAGAATTACTTTCGGCTTTTATAAGGCTTAATCTTCCGAATCAGTGTATTATGAGTCTGAAGCCATTTTTAATTACGCAACTGCCGATTTTCCTTCTTTACTAACTGCATCTCGCGAGTGTGATTTTAAAATCTGGGTCGTTCACGATAAAGGTTTTAACTACACACTGTCATAGCCTTGTTGGTCCGTAATACGGATGCATGTTATTTCATGACGGTATCTAATGGTGATGTTTCTCATTGGATACTGGACTCGTTTTTTACGATTTGAACGATATGAATATCTTTGTAGAAAGCAGCCGAAGCTAGTGATCAGGATTTAGGTGTATAATAAAAATTTTTATATAGATTTTAAAAGATTTTTACCTCAAAAGTTTTTTATTTAATGTATTATTATCAATCAATTAATGTATTATATATTCTTAATGTGTTATATATTATTATCAATCATCCATGCGGCTTTTCGCGGATGATGCTGTAGTATACGGAGAACTTGCAGAATTAGAAAAATGCAGCGAAATGCTGGAAGATCTGCAGTGGATAGGCACTTGGTGCAGGGAGTGGCAACTGACCCTTAACATAGACAAATGTAATGTATTGCGAATACATAGAAAGAAGGATCTTTTATTGTATGATTATATGATAGCGGAACAAACACTGGTAGCAGTTACTTCTGTAAAATATCTGGGAGTATGAGTGCGGAACGATTTGAAGTGGAATGATCATACAAAATTAATTTTTGGTAAGGCGGGTGCCAGGTTGGGATTCATTGGGAGAGTCCTTAGAAAATGTAGTCCATCAACAAAGGAGGTGGCTTACAAAACACTCGTCCGACCTATACTTGAGTATTACTCATCAGTGTGGGATCCGTACCAGATCGGGTTGACGGAGGAGATAGAGAAGATCCAAAGAAGAGCGGCGCGTGTCGTCACAGGGTTATTTGGGAACGTGATAGCGTTACGGAGATGTTTAGCAAACTCAAGTGGCAGACTCTGCAAGAGAGGCACTCTGCATCGCGGTGTAGCTTGCTGTCCGGGTTTCGAGAGGGTGCGTTTCTGGATGAGGTATCGAATATATTGCTTCCCCCTACTTATAACTCCCGAGGAGATCACGAATGTAAAATTAGAGAGATTCGAGCGCGTACGGAGGCTTTCCGGCAGTCGTTCTTCCCGCGAACCATACGCGACTGGAACAGGAAAGGGAGGTAATGACAGTGGCACGTAAAGTGCCCTCCGCCACACACCGTTGGGTGGCTTGCGGAGTATAAATGTAGATGTAGATGTAGAAACCTTTTGTAAGTAGAGCAATATTCTTAATGAGGACAAAACACCACAGAGAGTAATAGATCTAAAAACTGCGGGATGTTATGTGTAGTTGCTGCAATAGGTGACAGACAGTTACAGAGACTCTGAGCACTATGGGACTTAACATCTATGGTCATCAGTCCAGTTACAGAGAGCCCAGTATATTTTGTAAAAGGGTTGTCTATGATGCACAACTGCTACTACACGTAATTATGTAGTCGAATAGTAGGTTAATGCTATAGTGGTTCTAATTGCAAGACTGGCATGTAAAAACGCTTGAGGAAACCAATACCAGCCACTGAATTGTGCAGCTTGGCAGTGAGGAAAGTTAACTTTTTAAAAATTAAATGGTTACTTTAGCATGGTCCTCGTGGTAATGAGTACAGCTACAGTCGCTGTAAGCATTCAGTAATTCCTATTGAAGCATGACAAGTGTTATCCCGTATGAACTGCTCGGCTAGCGAGAGTCGCAATATGCATTTGTTTCGCAGCACGCCTGTAGCATTTTATCAAAGCTCACGTTTTGTTAACTGCGCCATTATACATTCTGTTGTTGACAGTGCGTTACTCATATCTTTCAACGATAGAATTATTCACTTAAGCGCGGGGCTATCTTTGACAGTTACGCAAATTGCAGTCTGCCAGTGAGGCGGCGTAAGCTGAATGGTCGATGTGCCCGGAATCCACTAATTCACGGCGTCAGTTTTGAAGCTCGCGTAACTGCTAAAAGGAAGTCATTACTGGATTAATTTAGGGATATTATGTGAAAATTAATATTCACTTTTCCGTAAAGTTCTGTCTTTTCTGGTAATGAAGTGATATGACAATTAATTTGTATCGCAGCAATTTCTCTTTGCGCATTCGTGCCAACTGCAGTGTAATAAATTATTTATTTATTTATTTATTTATTGATTTATTTAACCTGGCAAGATTAGGGCCTTCAGGCCCTGTCTTACATCTAACCAGGCATTCTACTTATTTTACATTCATATGTTTTAGTAGGCATGTTAAACTACATCTAGTACAAAAAGTGAAATAAACAATTTGAAAGGTACACCTGGAAAAATACATACATATAGAGTTTATATTCTTAGGTCACAAGTACTGTTATAATTAGACATTATAGAAGAGACAGATTTTAGATAGGAGTGCCGGCAGCAGGGAGTATGAGGGAGACTCATGGTGAAGGGAGGAGAAGAATAGAGACATGATGAAACATAATTAAGGAAATATAAAGGAAAAGAAGATTGCGTGGCTAATAGAGAAAGATGAAGAGGAAGGCATCTCAGGAGCAAGATAGGAGACGCTAGCTTTGCTATTTGACAGATGAGGGGATTGTCCTTGTACATTAATTTTGTGGAGAACT
The DNA here is from genome assembly GCF_023864345.2 of Schistocerca serialis cubense. Taxonomy (NCBI): domain Eukaryota; kingdom Metazoa; phylum Arthropoda; class Insecta; order Orthoptera; family Acrididae; genus Schistocerca; species Schistocerca serialis. Next base: position 175,056,821 of record NC_064641.1, read on the forward strand.
TTGTGAGGATGATAGTAGGAAATGCTTCAACTTCTTCTTAAAAGCAGCAGGAGATCGAATTTTGCGCAAGGTAAGGGGCAGTTTGTTCCAGAGGCGGACAGCGGCAACTGAGAAGGAGTTTGCAAAAGTTTTTGTTTTATGAGTGGGCACAGTTAGGATACCAAATAAGAGTGACCTCGTGTTTCGATTATGATGACATGACAGGTTTTTAATCTCTGAAGCAAGGTACTGGGGTGCTTGCGCGATGAGGAGTCGGTGGAGTAGACATAGAGTGTGGTAGTCACGCAATTTGTCCGGCCGCAGCCACCCTAGCTCGGAGTATGAAGCACTAACATGATCACATCGGCGAATGTTGCAGGTGTAACGCACACAGGCATTCATGGTTAGCTCTAGCCGTCTTTTGTTTTCACTACTCATGCCTTGTTGAATCACATCACAATAGTGCAGGTTCGCTAGAACAAGTGCTTGCACGAGCTGGCGTTTCAAGTCCTGTGGAAATATGTCCCGAAACTTTTTGAGAGCATAGAGACAAGCAGACGTCTTTCGGCACACTGCGACAGTATTCTCCGCCCAGTTGAGATGCTCATCCAAAGTTACACCCAAGTTCTTCACTGTTTTCTGATATGGTATTGGAGTACCGTCGAGCAGAATAGGAGGTAGCCGTTCGCGGAAATCTGAACTTATTAATTTCTGATGGGCTATTAAGATTACTTGCGTCTTTTTTGCATTTAGTTTAAGCCCCAGGATTTTCGCCCATCTCTCTACTGAAGACAGATCATCATTCATCTGAGCGATTGCAGTGTTTACATCTTCAGGTCTGACGCTTAGGTAGAGCTGGAGGTCGTCGGCATAGAAATGATATTTACAGGAGGACAGAACCGACGAAATATCGTTGACATATAAAGAAAACAAAAGTGGTCCTAAGACTGATCCTTGTGGCACTCCCGAGGAAACATGTTTCCAGGAAGATTTTTCATTTACGCAGACAACACATTGCTGTCTGTCTTTTAAGTAGCTTTCAAACCATCTCATTGCACTATCAGAGAAATTAAGCTGTTGCATTTTTCTGAGCAATATGTCAAAGTTAACAGTGTCAAAAGCTTTGCTGAAGTCCAGTAGCGTCAATATTGTTGCCTTTCGATTGTCGATGGCATATTTCAGGTCATCAGTAACTTTAATTAGAGCAGTATTTGTGCTGTGATGTTTACGGAAACCGGACTGAAATTTGTCATATAGGCTGAATTCATGCAAGTGTTCAGTGATTTGGTCATGAACAATATATTCAAGTGCTTTGGAAACAGCAGGCAGTATGCTAATTGGTCGGTAATCACTAGGCAGTTGCGGGTTTTCGATCTTAGGGATGGGTCGAATTAGGCTTCTTTTCCATGCAGTAGGATATATTCCGTTCACGAGGGAAAAATTAAATATGTCAGTTAAGACAGGTACTAAGATATCGGCAACATTCTTAATCATGGTTATACCGATATTGTCGTTGCCTATTGCATCAGAAGAGATTCTCATTATTGCTTTTCTTGCCGTATTTGTTGTTACATGTTTTAGATGGAAGGTATCGTTGTTAGTTATCCTGTTTGGGGATTCTTGTGGACGGTAATTATCAGCTGTGCTGGTATTCAGAGGTGCAGAGAAGAATTCATTTAATTCGTTACCTGACACATGAAAAGTAGTTTCCGATTTTGCCTTTCCGACTCCCAAGCTACGGAGATTCTTCCATAGAGTCGTGGGCGTCAGATCGCTGCATACAAGGGAGCGAGCGTGCCTGATTTTAGCATTGCGAATGCATTGTTTCACTCTGTTCCGTAGCTTTCTATATTCTTCGAAACGCTCGGGTTTCGGATCTGCCTTGAAACGCCTGTGGGCAGCATTCCTATTAGTCATCATTTGACGTAATTCAGCTGTCAGCCATGGAGCAGGAGATTTTCTTACACGGATTGTGCGCACAGGTGCATGTTTGTCATAGAGGGCAGTGAGTTTATCACCAAGTTCATTAATTTTGCCGTCGATTGTGGGTTTTCTGATTATTTGATGCCATGAGATTTCTGAGCAATCGGCTGTTAGAGCGTCAAGGTCAATACGTTTCATGTTCCTACAAGTTATGTAACGCGATTTGATCCCTGGAGGCTGCACAGAGTAGGCCAGGAATATTACATCATGTGCTGAGAGGCCAGGGGCCGATGTTTGACCAACATCTCTTACTTTGTCAGTCTGTTTCGTTGCGATTACGTCTATAAGAGTATGACTGTGCGCTGTATGGTGTGTAGGTTGTAATGTAAGAATGTTCATGCTATTGCAACTAAACAGTCTTCTTAGGTTTATTGCGGAGGGAGTGTCTCTTAGCAGGTCTATGTTCAAGTCACCCATTACGATGACATGTTCGTATTGGCACTGAAGTGAATGTAATTCCGACTGGAAGGAACTCATTGAGCTTATTTTTGGCGGCTTGTACACGACGCCAGTCAAGAATTTCCGATTTTGTATATTTATTTCAATGAACATGAATTCAGCCTCATTTTCTTCAGCAGGATTTGACGTACATAAGACTTTCGCTTTGAGATCTGTTTGTATATACGCGCCGACCCCGCCACCTCGCTTTTTTGATCTGTCTGCCCTAAGAAATGTGTACCCTGGGAGATGAAGAGATGCAGAGGATATGTGTGGTTTCAACCACGTTTCGGATAAGAGGATTACGTGGTAGTTTAGTTGGTTGAAGAGGAGCTTAAGTTCTTCGTAATGCGCAGGTAAAGACTGGATGTTGCAGTGAGCTGCTAAAAGCTCTGACGCGTTCCGCCGAGCTGCCTGGAGTAGGGTGGCAGACTGGTTTGTCCCTTTGTTAGGCACTACCTGCCGCGAGGGGCACTGGCCGCTGCTTCCGCCAAGTGACATAACACAGGGGTGTCCGAGATTTTGCACTCCCTGTTTGTGACACCGCGAGTGCCGAAAGAAAGGCGCCTGCTAAAGATTTCCTGTAGTTGTGGGAGTATAGAAAATGGATTAGTGGTATTCTGTGCAAGGAGAATATGACCAAAATAGTGACGGCTGTCTGTCACTGTGTATCCTCTGTCGTACGAGGAGAAATGTAATTAGCGTATTTGAAACAGCTTAGGGTGGAAATAAGGGAGAGGGGATTGATTTAAGAGGCCGATGCTGCCAGCAGAGAGAAGTAAGCTTAGTAATTAATAGATTATCGTAGGAAGCTAGAATTAAATTGAAATTTACTAAAGTGATACTGTTAGTGATTATCGTAGGAAGCTACAATTAGATTGAAATTTGCTAAAGTGATACTGATGGTGATTTTTGTTATGAACAATTTAAACCGAAGAGATGGGTGATTAATGAACTAAAGGAGAGACTAATAATTGCAATAGAACTATTACAGAATGGAAGAGAATAAACTGAGAAAATGAAACAAGTATTAGCAGTAACTAAAATTAAGTAATGGTTAGAGCTACAGGCACAAAAAAATAGTGAGAAGTTAATAACAAAAACAATTAGTTGAAGGTACAAATATGGGTATAATTAAAAAATTAATAAAATTACAAGACTATATCTGAGTATTGGGGCTGTTACAATTGCAAATGGTATTAAGTTTGCACTTTTGGCTCGAGTAGCTTCACTTAATACTATTCAGTTCTGTTATGTTTGTGACTGTCTTCTTTCCAGCTGATGTCTTAATGATTACTCTGCCATCCTGAGTCCACACATTCTGAAGACCGAAATGGGATATGGCACTGTTTAAAATCTTTAGCCGTTCGTGTGTCAGATCTTCCCTTATTGTAAGCCCTGTCCTTGCTAACTTCTTCTTCTGGGTAAAGATCTCTGCCCTTTTTCGGTACGAGACAAATTTAATTATTATTGGACAAGGTTTGGTGGCACCTGGTAATTTTCGTCCCACCCGATGGCTCCTGTCAATGTCTGCCTTGGTCACTTCAACGCCTAATTCTTCACGCGCAACCTGTATAAGCAGGTTGTCCGTGTCTTCTTCCTTATTTTCTACTACTCCAAACAGTCGTAGACTATTACGCCTTTGGTACTGTTCTAGTTCGTCAGTTGCGGCAGATAGTTTGACTTCCAACTCTCGTGCCTTTTTCTCGTATTCAGACACAGACTTTTTTAGTGCTGTAATTTCGGCAGTATTGGTCTCAACAGTTTCACGCATTTTGGCCAATACTGCTGCCGTTACAGTATCTGATATAGTGCCTTGGGGCTGAGACTGAGACTGAGTCTCACATGAGCTCATGTAATAAAATCTGATTCTTTCTTCATTGACTTTTGAAAAAAAGACAGATATCGAATTTATTAACATATTATCATCTTCAACAGTACGTACGGTACCGAAGTAGGACCCAAATCTTTCGTTCAACCGTCGTCTGTGTTGTTATAATTATTGTACCGTATATCTTTCCATCGTTTCTTGTTAAAAGTTAAAACATTTATTAAATATGATTTCTTTTCTCACTCCACGAATGTCGAGTACGAACCTTCCAGGCCAGTGTCAAGTGATATCAAGCAGCAGCTGTCTGGAAATTATTTTAAAATTTAACAAGTTCGCACCGATTATGGACTTTGAAATTTTTTCCATCAGTGTGTTTAACCGGCTTCTATCAGGCATGATGTTGCATTGGCGTAATGACCAAATTTTTTAACACGGCACACTCGCAGGTCAACTTTCTTCTGACACTGCTCCTTCTCGAAGCTTTTTTTTTTTTCCAGCGGTGTATTCGGCCCTGACTTCATTTTTACGGACAGCTGTGCGCGACCGCCGCATCGAATAGCGCAGGTGGAGCAGCTCTTGGTACGAGAGGATATTAGACGAATTGACTGACATGACCATTTCCCCAACTAAAATCCCATCGAGCACGCGTGAGGTGAATGTGGGAATGTACATTTCAGCTATCTCTGCCAGGTTTCGAGCTATATTAACGAGGCTACGTATTATCTTGCGTATCATATCTACATCTACTAGACACAATCGCATCACAGACAAAATGATGAAACTTGTATTGACCATTACTATCCATTATTACAGATACCTTCAACCACTCATTAACCACAAGTATTTTCCCTGAGGCCTGGAAACAGGGACTAAATGGTTCAAATGGCTCTGAGCACTATGGGACTCAACATCTTAGGTCATAAGTCCCCTAGAACTTAGAACTACTTAAACCTAACTAACCTAAGGACATCACACACATCCATGCCCGATGCAGGATTCGAACCTGCGGCCGTAGCAGTCCCGCGGTTCCGGACTGCAGCGCCAGAACCGCACGGCCACCGCGGCCGGCAAACAGGGACTATTTAAGCTATTACCTAGAAAGGATGCTGACACAACACCTGCTTATATCGACCTATTTGAATTCTTCCTACACTGTGCAAGGCCTTAGAATATATAGTCTACGAGAAGTTAACAAACTACCAGATTACGTACAGCCTATTAGACGAATACCAGTTGGGTTTTCGTAAACACCGTAGCACAATTTCTGCCTTAACGCACAAGATCTGATTATCATTTGCTTCTTAGACTTGAGCAAAGCCTTTGACATCGCAGACCTCGATATTTTACTTGGCGAACTTAGCATCCTAAATTTCTCGCCAGGTGCAGTAAGATGTCTTCACTCTTACTTGACATCTCGCTAGCGGTGCATCAAACCCGGCACCATAAGGTCACAATTGAGGCAGATATTGTCTGGTGTCTCCCATGGGTAGGTATTTGATCTTATACTCTTTTCATCGTACGTCAATGATGTGTCAACAATCTGTTCTATTGTAAACACCACATGTACGCTAGTGATTTACAGCTGTATATCAGTGCAAAACCAATAAACTTGTAGAAAGCAATCGAGAATCATATTACCGACCTGTGTGCACTATCAAAATACGCACAGGGAACACGGTTAAACTCAACCACTTCCGAACGCAAACGATACTAGTTGGTCATTGTAGGCTCATTAAACCGAAATATCGAGAATCTCTACAATCTTTAACCCTAAGCGGGACAAATATCAACTTCTCTCCCTCAGCAAAGAGTCTAGGAGTACTGTTAAATGATAATGTAAATTGGATTGAGCATGTAACGGCAATGTGCTGGAAGGCATCAGCATCTCTAATGTCCAACAAAAACATGAAAAGATATTCACTCTTCATCTGAAAGAAAACTACTTGCAATTAGTGATTACAGCAATGTTATTCTCCAATGGTTTTCTCAGGAAATCTCAAGGCACCTGGAACTGGTTATGAATGCCCGTGCTCGTTACGTCTGTGATGTTCGATTCCCTGATCACATCTCATCATCATATGTACACTTATCTTGGTTGTGTGCAGACAAGCACAGAAATTTCCATCCCCTCTGTCCTTACTGCTGTCTTATCAACATAGACTGTCTCTCATATCTCTCCTTGACCTTAAAGCTCTCATCTGAACAACGTGTCAGAAACTTCCTTTCCCATTACAGCAAAATCCATTCTGACCAACCCCTTCTTTCCACCACTCTCTCGAACTGCTTCTCAGTTGTAGGAACCCTTCTCTGGAATAAATTCTCACTTTGAATTAGAAAACTCAGTAACATCTCCAGCTTCAGAAGACAATTAAAGACACATCTACTAAAGCAACAATAACGACGACCAATGTCCCTTTACGGACTCGTTACCCCTGTACATCTTTCTTTCCAACCAGGTCCTCCGAATTCCCAGTACCCTTAGCTGGCGCACTATCCTTAAATTTCCTTTCCTTGGAACTCGCTATATCAGGAGAGATCCATCCTGTACACTCATAAATTCTTTTTATATTTCCATATAATTATTGTTATTATTGTCATTGTTATTATTATTATTGTTAGTGGTAGCAGCAGTAGTAGTAGAGGTACTGCCAGCATTAACATTATAAATTCATAGTCAGTATTATTTACTTACAATGTCACTATAGACAATAAAATGATTTTAGTACTATTGGTAATATTACAGCCGTAATACCTTAGGTAACTTTGATGCAAAAAAGGTACTGTATGTGTGGTACCCTGGCCCGAGGGCTTATTTTCTGCATAAAGGTATTGTAATGATAATATGGTCCTAGAACACTTATTTGGGGACGGGGAGGACGTGGAGAGGCGGGGGGGGGGGGGGGGGGGGGAAGGGGGGAAGAAGATGGATTTGCAGCAAGAAGAGCGAAAATGGTCGATGCTAGTATCAAATTCTAAATTTTAAGCGTCTCTAGGTCAGTTGATAACGTGGCTTGTTTAGTCTAATAGAACTTTCTGAAAAGTTTAGAAACGAATAAAACTTTTTAGAACATTCTGTAAAGAAATTAAATGGACAGTGGTCACAATGTTCTTGTCTATCAGTGTATCAAATGGATTGTGTGCAGACTTACGTAATACTTAAGCCAAAACCCGTTCGAAAGATAAGTAAATGTGGTAGATCACCCACTCTTTGGTTTTTCTGTTGATAAATAAAGCTGAATTATTATAATAGTTGAAAATGAACATATAACGTTTCAGATTTTGTATTAGTTTTAGTTACCGCATTCCAGTGATGTTGTGATTTTCAACTAGGCTGACAGTTATCCTGATTTTCCTTGAGTTTCGAAGTAACATTTCATTAAAAAGATTGTCAAACTCTACAAACTTCTCTGTCCATTAACAAATGTATTCTTCGCTTGCAATTATTTGCCACCTCCTTTTGTTTTGAGACCTGTGTCAGATGTCTTCGTAGTATACAAACGCTGTTTTATGTTTCATCAATATCTGCAATCGTTCCTCTCCAGTCTTTTACCGTAATTGTTTTCGTTCCTCAATTTTCTAAAGTGGACTGAGTCTGCTTATTTGATGGTGGAGAATGAAAAACATAAAGAACATTATTTTAGCCTGCTCGTGCTGGAATCTTTTGAGGCAAAGCGGAAACGCGTTGACGCAGATTTCACTCTGTTCGATATGTTCTGCATTAATCGCACAAATGGCACGGTGGTTCTATAAACCTTTAAAAAAAAACGAACTAATCCTTCGGGCTGACTGAAATTTCATCTAATAGTAGAAAAAGAATTTTCATTTTTAAAAGAAGTAAGGACTGTGTTTTATGCTTAACGAAGTATAAATTTCCAAATTGTTTTTACTAATTGTTAAAGATAATTGGAAAGGAACTTCTGCATTACTGGATGGATATTTAAAATACGTTACCGAACGAAAGAAGTACTAAAAACGTGTGTTTACAGGAATCTTAAGGAAGAAAAACCAGCCATGAAGCAATAGGACCCAACTGTTTGCTGATACTACTGCATTTTGTTTGTTCACGGAACATGATTAAACAAATAAACAGGTTCTACCCTATGGAAACAAATGAGTGTAGGAAAAAAAAAGAAAAAACGGCACAACCTAGATAAAAGTTCAAACTCAACACAGGAAGTAGCATTATTTTCTGAGAACTGTAAAAATAATTAGTGGATTTATGGTGAGGCGTATTCTGTCACGGGTTACTGTATTTTATTTAGGAACTTTTCTGGACGCTATTGCATGATGGCGTAGCTATGACCAGTTTGGCGAAGTTAACACGTACATGTATTAGGTGTTCATCAAGAAGTTACACACCCGCAAAGGTGGTATGGCACACTATACATTGATTACACTCGAGTGAGGCTTCACACAAGGTGCCCCGATCAGCAGAACGCATGTGTAATAAAATGCTGACAGAAATTTGCAACAGTTCGTACGCTGAACTCTGAAGTCGAAAAATCTCGTAAGTATAGGGAAAGGGAAAGTGAGTGGGACGTGAAAAGGGAACGTTTATTATAAAATGCTATATCAACTTGTATAATATAAAGTCAGTAGCAATAAGTAACTGAGAGACAATTGCATCACGATATTCAGTGAAGGTACCGAACTCGTGTGGATCAACTCCTAATGGAAGCTTTATGTCACTAGATCGGATTATTTGTTAAATATGGTGAAGTGTAGCTGTATTTTCTGTGTGACTGTAATAAGCATGTGTATAGTATCGTGCAACCTCGTGATTTGTTTGTGTTATTGTGATGGTAACGTTGATGATGAAGGTACCGGCGCATAGCCTACTCCTCATTAACAGCACCAAAAGGGCTGCAGAGGCTAACGTCCCAATCTGACGGTCGCAATTCCATCCATACTGTCGCACTTGGCGCACTCCATGAGACACTGGAGAAAGGTTTGACATTTAATCCAGTCTTCTTCTTCTTTTTCTTCTCCCTTTGTCTCACACCGGTGCAGAGCCGAACAGATTTGGCACGGTTAACTTACGCTGACGCCATAAGCCCTTCCAATCGCCACCTCGTTACAATCCCCCCAACCCTCCCAACTCCCGCCATCCCACAATCGCACCACACTAGCGGGATATGTGTAACCCAATTGTCTGCGTGTTGTTGCCGCGCGTGGTAGCCATGCGGTCTGAGGGCGTCTTGTCACGACCCGCGCGGCTCCCCACGTCGGCGGTTCGAGTCCTCCCTCGGGCATGGGTGTGCGTGTTGTCCGTTCGTCCTTAGCGTAAGTTACTTAAGATTAATTATTGCGTAAGCTTTGGGACCGATGACCTCATCAGTTTGGTCGCATAAGACCTTACCACAAATTTACAAAATTTCTGAGTGTTCTGAATAAAACGTTGTCGGTTATTAAGCAGCGTCAGTTCGAATAAAATCCTCGAGCTTTCGATGGCCATCTCCGCCATCTTCGCCAGCAGTTCACTGACTACCGGGGCCGCTACGGTTTCTCGCTTATATAGGCATGATGACATCATCAGCAGCCAATCAGATAGACTCAATGTTGCGCGCGAGCGTAAGCCGACCCGGGCAACTAGCGGAACTATTGCCCGTGGCAGCACCGGTAACGTCAGGTGGCGCCAAGGGCAGGCGCCACGTTTGAAACTGCCGCTCCGGCGTCGCGCGTCTGTCTTTGCTTTCTTTCGACGTCCAACGTCCGCCCCCATGCCCTGTTGAGTGTGTATCCCTGGTCTCTGTTGAAATTGTTGTTTAAACGCATCTCGGCCGCTTCCTTTATAACGGAGTCCCAATATGTAGATGCATGAGGCAACACTTTTGTGTTTTCGAACTGTATTTTATGTTCGTTTTCTAGACAATGCTCCACTATGGCCGACTTGTCAACCTCCCTTTGTTTTATATGGCGCTTGTGCTCAACACAACGCTCCGCAACCGTGCGAATTGTTTGTCCGAAATACTGCCACATTCACAGGGTACATCATACTCCTGACGACGATGGCGGAGATGGTCAACGAAAGCTCGAGGATTTTATTGGAATTGACGCGGCTTGAAAATCGAGAACGTTTTACCCATGTATGCAGTCGCGAAAGACTCCTAAGACATTCTGAGTGTTCTGTTTATTTGTGGAAAGTGAGGGAAAGTTTTATACACGTTTGGGAATCGTGTAAGTGAGAAGAGACTTCGGTAACAGCCAGTTATTCACCTAGTACAGGGAACGAGGCAGGGAACCGCCTAGAAACCATTTCGAGGCTGGCTGGCACACTGACTCTCGTCTCACGAATCCGCCGGGCGGATTCGATCTGTGGCTGGTGGACTCCCCGTATCGGGAGCGGCGCTTTAACATACACGGTTATGCGCGCTGGTGCTTGGCATTGAATCTAGGGCACTTGCGTAACTTTTCAACAGCAACTTTCTCCCCTTACTAACGAAATAATGTCGGCAAAAATTTCTTCCTACACCGTGATTCGAAACTGGCCACTCCCTAGTTCGGCACCACTGAGAAAACGTGTACAAGGGATCTCGTCTGCAGAGTCAGGCTGTAACCACTGTGACCGAGAAAACATTGCAGATTTTTTTTACGAAGAACACAGTAACAGTGCAATGATGAACACACTCTCCGAACACCTATCTGAACACCAGTTAGTCGACATTAATAAGTCGTTTTCCACCTTTCACCTTTATGACAGCTTGAATTTTTCTGAGTAACATGAGGTGTCTGAATGTCTATGAAGTAATGACAGCCCATTCTTCCTGAAGAACCGAAAAAGGTAGTGATGTTGGACACTTGGGTCTAGAGCCATGTCGACATTGTAGCTCGTCCCAATGACGTCACATTTGGTAGGCCAGTCAGTTTCAGGAATGTTATAGGTCACAAACCCGTGCCTCATAGTGTATATTGCCATTCTGATACAAAGTATTATCGTCTCCACACTGTTCCTCTACTGTACCAGTACACAATGCTGCAAAATGTGTTCATATAGTTCCACATCTAGAATTTTCTTCAGAGCATTGAGAGGACCACGACCCTACATACGAAAAACACCCAAAGCCTGCTTCACTTTTTGGCAGTACAAGTGATGAAAGGTGACTTTCTACAGAAATTTGCCCTTCGTCTGATTGCCACAGGGTACAGAGTGGTTCATCACCCTAAATCACTCGTTTCCAGTCGTCCACTGTCCAGTGACCACGCTCTCTACACCACCTCGAGCGTCACTTAGCACTGACTACAGTAATGTGTTGGTTCTGAGGAGCTACTCGGCCATTGTATCCCGTTCCTCTTATTTACACTTCACAGTCATTGGCAGGATGGATTTCTGGTAGCACTTTGGAACTCACGAGTGACCGCTTCCGCTGATCTGATGCGATTCCGTACAACCACCCTCCGCAATGTTCAACGGTGCTGTCCGTCACAATGTGAGGTCTGTCTGGACTTGGTTTATCTGTGGCTTTTCCTTCGCGTCTCCACCTCACACTCAGATCCCAGATTTCCTTGCCCATTATGAACTCGAAGTGGCTGAGCCCTCTTGATCGATCCAGTCTGCTGCTACTGCTTCCCTACTGACAACTCGACACTCCCTACCTCCTCTTACATTGGTGAGTCCACCTCTAATAACATTGCAAGAGGTCCATGACTAAGGAATTTATTGCTAGGGCACTCGAGCAGATGTAATTTAGATGGATTGCTCACGCGCTGCCTGCGATATGTACGCTATAAGAGAATCTCTGACCAGAGAGCAGTAGTAGTTGTAGCTCCGGCAGTAGGAGTAAGTAGTAGCTAGCAGTCGGGTGTACGGAGTTGGTGGGGCCGGTCGTGGGAGAGATGGCGGTGCCTGAGCGATGTAGCATACGGTAAAAGCAGCCACGCACATCTGTAGTTTGTTACAACTAAATTTGTACTATTGTTATATCAAGTCTCATTTAAATGTTTTTAAAAATCTTTTAATAATAATATTTCTGATAAAAATTAACTTTTGACACTCATTCATTTGAATTTAAAGATTTTCCTAATTTCTCCTATCCATGGTCATCCCGATTTTATACACGACAAATCTAGCGGCCAGCATTGCACTGGACTGTGCCAGAAAAATTTCTTATAGGAGCAGGTATATACGCGTTATCCGGCGACTTCATTGAGGTAAGAATTTTCAATTTATTCAGAATGATCTTTCAGGGCCAAGACGCAGCAGTGCTGACGTCCAAATTCACCGGTTTAGATTCACAGACAGTTAATTATTGAACGGTTATATGTGAGCCACAATGTTACTGAGAGATTAGTCACATTGTATTATTGGTAGGATACGAAATTTATCTGTGGGGAGGTTAAGCTAAAATGTGAATGTTATAACTATTTTTATTGTTGGGAGGTTACAACATCTATTGCTCAGTTCTGCATTACATAGGGGTGTCAGGATATTTTTGGTCGTAGGACGTACTATAGTTTCAGTCTCGCCTCAGATAAAAACATGTAAATCATTTACGATAGGTTATGTAAAATAACGAATGAGATGTAATGGACCTAAATTTGTCAGGTTAAGAAAAAAAAGTAAATAAGTTGTTAGTCAACGCTATGCCTCACCCTGATCTTGGTACAAACATGAATACTGGTATCAATTCATGTTTTTCTTATTCGTTTTTAGGGTTCCTTACCTCAGTCGGCAAAAGCGGAACCATTATAGGATCACTTTGTTGTCCATCTGCCTGTCAGTCTGTTAAGATCCCTTTTCTTCAATAATGTGTAGAGGTATTAAGTTGAAATTTATGTCAAATACTAACGTCTACAATCCCATGGCGGTGTAAAGCATTTAAGATTCTGTGTCAATGCAAGCAAAAGTTGCTATCTTTAATGTCATATACAAACATCAAAAAAAGTTTTGCATCGCCCCGGTTCCCAGAACTCCTGAAGATAGACGTTGGCTGTGGATATTGTATCACACACACAGTCCATTTTACTGTTCAGAGATGTCACAAAACCTGCCCAAAGAATTAAACAACCAAAGTGTTTCCAGAAGTCCATCCTGCCAATGACTGTGCAGTGTCATGGCAAGGTCCATCTCTGCAACCACGACACCATGCAGCGCGGTACAGATGGGCCCAACAACATGCCGAATTGACCGCTGAGGTTTGGCATCACGTTCGTTTCACCGATGAGGGTCGCATGTACCTTCAACCAGGCAATCTTCGGAGACGTGTTTGGAGGCAACCCGGTCAGGCTGAACGCCTTAGACACACTGTCCAGCGAGTGCAGCAAGGTGGAGGTTGCCTGCTGTTTTGGGGTGGCATTATGTGGGACGGACGTACGCCGTTGGAGGTCATGGAAGGCGCCGTAACGGCCGTACGATACGTGAATGCCATCCTCCGACCGAAAGTGGAACCGTATTGGCAGCATAATGGACTACAATTCGCACCCCCATCGTGCACATCTTGTGAATGACTTCCTACAGGATAACGACATCGCTCGACTAGAGTGGCCAGCATGTTCTCCAGAGATGAACACTATCGAACATGCCTGGGGTAGATTGAAAAGGGCTATTTATGGACGACGTGACCCACCAACGACTCTGAGGGATCTACGCCGAATCGCCGTTGAGGAGTGGGACAATCTGGACCAACAGTGCCTTGATGAATTTGTGGATAGTATGCCACGACGAATACAGGCATGCATTAACGCAAGAGGACGTGCTATTGGGTATTAAACGTACCGGTGTGTATAGCAATCTGGACCACCACCTCTGAAAGTCTCGCTGTATGTTGGTAGAACATGCAACTGTTGTTTTCATTAGTAATAAAAAGGAAGAAATGATATTTATGTTGATCTCTGTTCTAATTTTCTGTACAGGTTCGGGAACTGTAGGAACCGAGGTGATTAAAAACTTTTCTATATACTCGTAAATCAGTCATGAAAACCTATAGACGACCTGTACACCATAAGAAAAAAAAGAAAAAAAAACACACGAAGAAATTATCCTAATTGCATGGAAATCCATACATGTGATGTACATAAAAAACGAACAAATAATTAAATTTTCAGATAAATTGAATGATTTATTCAGAAGAAAGAACTTCACAAATTGAACAAATCAGTAACACCCCTGGCCCTTATACAAGCACTGTTCGGCTTGGCAGTGATTGATAGAGGTGCTGGTGTGCTGCTAATGGATACTGTGCCAAATTCTGCACAACTGGCGCGTTAGATGGTCAAATTGCCGTGCTGGTTGGAGAGCCCTGCCAGTAATGCTCCAAATGTTCTCGATTAGTGAGAGATCTGGCGAGCTTTCTGGACAAGGTAGGGTTTGGCAAGCATGAAAATAATCAGTAGAAAGTCCCACTATGTTCGGGCGGTCATTATCTTGCTGAAATACAAGCCCAGGATGGCTTGCCATGATGGGCAACAGAATGGGGCGTAGAATATCGTCGACGTATGGCTGTGCCGTAAGGATGCTGCACATGACAAACGAAATGGCACCTCAGACCAACACTTAAGGTTGGCGGGCATATGGCGTGCGACATTTAGATTCGTATCCCACTGGTGTCCGCGGCGGCTCCAGACACGTCTTCGTTGGTCATGGAGGCTCAGATCGAAACAGATCAATGAAGACAATTTTACTCCAGTTAGTGAGATTCAACAGCGAAGGCGTGTCTGGAGATGTCCTGGAAAGTAGCAGCATACCAACCTAAATGTTGGCCCGACAACCAGGAGTGATATGTCTGTGGCGTCAATATTGTCTAGAAGATATATTCAATAGATGATCAACGAGAAAACGCAGCGTTACTTTCTGTTATTCTTCCCAGCACCCGCCGAAACGAGTTTGATGTCCTAACACTCTTGGTATGGAATAAGAGAATAAATTCCACAGTACAAAAAGACACCAGAGTGGCCAAAAACTGCAGGGTGTAATGCTGGAAATGCATATCCTCCTATTTCCAGCTATTTTACTATACATTTTTTTTCATTTATTTGTTACCTGAAGATGACATTTATGTATCTTTATATATTGTAAATGTTTTACTATTTATGCATTTATGTCGATGTATAATTGGTTTGTTTTGTAAATATTATTTCTATTTTTACGCTGGGTCTGGCCTAGGGAAAACTATGCTATCGAACGACTACATCGATAGGTCGTGTGGAGAACCAAAGTGTTTAGGATCTTTGGTAGTGTTAACTCTGCCGCATGGAGCGCGGGCATGGAGAGTCTGGCTGGAGTATGGCGGTGGAGCAGGTGTGTGGTGTGGCGCTCCCTCGAGTTGCCGCGCGTTCGGGGTTTGGCAGTATTTAATTGCGCTCGACTTGCTATGATAGTTTCTGACACGGTGTCGCGGACGGGAAGCATTAGCTGGCGCACATCAAGAGCCCAGTTTCGCCTGGTGACCGTGTCGAGAAGAAGGCGCACCAACATCCAGCGTCTGCAACAGCGACGACCGACAATGAGTGACTGTCGCATCCTCCTCCATCGACGACTTCAAACCTTCAATCAACCAACAAGGAAGACTGGCAGAACGTAAAGTTTTAGAACTGTATGGTAGTCCTCATCTTTTCAAACTGTTTCAAAATTACAGCAACGTAGCATGAACCTTTGTTGCTCATTGTCCCAATTGCATTACCAAGCAGGGTCCCTTCCTTTTCCGGAATGAACCCGTGTGTCGTTGAAATTCAAACGCCAGCATTAAAGTAATATCATTCCATTTCACTGCTTTAATTTCAAAATTCAGTTAAAGTATTCATAGCTGGCTACAATATTTAGATTACACAAGCACAAATTAAGAGTGCAAGTTTTGTTACCATATTTTAGCTTACCTGTGACTGCAGCCCAGCTTGGTACTTACTAAATTTTACTATTGTTAATTGTTCAGAATCATTTAATTCAAGTTCAAAGTTAAATCTCTTATTTCTAAATTGCGCAGATTCAAGTAGCTTTTGAAATGATTGTTGAGGTAGCCCAAGACTAACCTTATTTTATTGAATTTCGTAGTGCTTCAGAAACAAAGTTCACTATTAATTTCAGTCACTAAATTAACTTTCAATTTTCTGGTTTTATTAATTCTTTTGCTAAATTAAGTCAGAGTGTAGCGAAATTTATTACTTCTGACAAACATTCAGTTTTCAAACAACACGTGTCAACCTTCAGTTGCCCCGCTTTTAGTGCTAAATATATGTGCATTAATCTTTCATTTTCAGTTATTATAGTAGTTGTCCATGGGACTGGCGACCGTAATCTTCCCCAAATCTCAAATATCTAATTAACGCCAATTAATTGTTAACGTAATGCCCGCACATTTACTTTCCTTATTAACTTTACCCCTTTTCAAAATTAATTTCCACCAATTTCATTTGCATTTTTCCTTTCGTTAAGATGTAACCCTTTCCTCCCTCTTTACCGACAGATTAACTTCGGTGACCATTGCTTTTCCCAAATTTCCATTAGGTACACGCGGTTTAATTTTTCACTGTCATTACGACCAGAATCAGTCCTATCAGAGGGAGCAGCCACTGTGACAGAAATAGAATGAAATGGTCATGTGACACTGTTGTTGGCCGGCAGGCCCAATCCGGTGATGTTAGGCCACCAGGTAGCAAATCTTATTTCAGATGACGCCACACTGGGCGACTTGCGCGTCGGTGATGATGCAATGATGAGAACAACGCAACGCCTAATCAAGGAGCGGAGAAAATCTCCAACTCGGCCGGGAATCGAGCCCCGGCCTGCTGTATGGCAGCAGACACGTTACCAATCAGCTAAGCCGGCGGACTGCAGTGACAGAGATGGAAATTCATATTTATGATTCTCTTTTGAGGGACCATCTGGTCTGGATTCCCTTGTCTGCAGGTATCAAATAGAATTCTTACTGTAAGCATTTCTATCGCCGTGTGGCTCTGTGACATACTTGAAGAACGTTGATTACTTTCTGTTTTTTCTCTTAAACCATACTGCCACCTCGAAACAGGTATTTGATATACACATCTACATACAGGTGATCAAAAAGTCTGTATAAATTAGAAAACTGAATAAATCACGCAACAATGTAGATAGAGAGGTACAAATTGACACACATTCTTAAAATGACATGGGATTTTATTAGAACAAAAAAAAAAAAAAAATACAAAAGTTCAAAAAATGACCGACAGATGGCGCTTCATCTGATCAAAATAGCAATAATTAGCATAACAAAGTAAGACAAAGCAAAGATGATGTTCTTTACAGGAACAAAACCAGAATCAAGCATTTCTTTGATGAAAAAAGGCCGATAACGGTAGATGTGGTAAATCCAACCCATACCGTGACTTTCTCGTCGTGCAATGGAGTTTCCACGACAGTTCTAGGATTTTCGGTAGCCCAAATTCTGTAGTTGTGGGTGTTGACAGACCCTCGGAGCGTGAAATGAGCTTCGTCGGTCCACAACACGTTACTCAACCAATCGTCATCTTCCGCCATCTTTTGAAACGCCCACACCGCAAATGCCCTCCGCTTCATTAAATCACAAGGTAACAGTTAATGATGCCGATGGATTTTGTACGGATAGCATCGGAGGGTAAGCCTAAGTGCCAACCAAACAGTAGTGTATGGAATGCCGGTGCAACGTGCGACTGCACGAGCGCTGACTTCCCCGTGCATAGACGAACCCGCTACAGTCTCCATT
The DNA here is from genome assembly GCF_023864345.2 of Schistocerca serialis cubense. Taxonomy (NCBI): domain Eukaryota; kingdom Metazoa; phylum Arthropoda; class Insecta; order Orthoptera; family Acrididae; genus Schistocerca; species Schistocerca serialis. Next base: position 175,074,701 of record NC_064641.1, read on the forward strand.
TCTTTCTGAACTGTCTGAGCAGCATTGCGCCTTGTGCTCGGTCGGCCACTACGCGGTCTATTGTCAAAACAACCCGTGGCTTCGAACTTCGAAACCATTCTCGCCACAGCTGCATTTGTCATCGGATCTTTACCCGTTCGAATCCCCTTCCTATGGCGATAGGATCGTAACGCTGAAATAGCACATTCCCCATTCTGATAATACAGCTTCACTAAAAGCACCTTTTCAGCTAACGTCAACATGCTGCGACTGCTGGCACATCTGATTCTCTGTCTCATTACAGCTCCTTTTATATACGATTGTCATGCGCAGTCACTGACGTTTTGCTGTCCAGCGCCATCTGTCGGACATTTTGCGAACTTTGTTTTTTTTTGTTCTAATAAAACCCCATGTCATTCCAAGCATGTGTGTCAATTTTTGTCTCTGTATCTACATTATTCCGTGTTTTATTAAGTTCTCAAATTTATACTGACTTTTTGATTACCCGGTACATTCTCCACAAGCCACCGCATGTTGCGTGGCGGAGGGTACGCTGTAATTCTACTAGTAATTTCCTTATCTATTCCATTTGCAAACAGAGTGAGGAAAAACGACTATCTATAGGCCCACGTAGCTACCCGAACCTCTCTAACCTTATGTTCATAATCCTTAAGAGAAATGTACCTTGGCAGCAGTGGGAGGCAGTTAGCCTCAAATGCCAGTTCTCTAAATTTCCTCAATAGTGCTCCGCGAAAGGATCATCCCCTTCCTGGCAGTGATTCCTATTTGAATTCACCGTGGTTGACTAAGAATCTATTTGATTCTTCACTTACCAGTAATATCGCTCCATTACGACATCAACTTTAAAACGTAAGGGACTATTCCGCGACAACCGTCCGAATACTTCTACGGAAGTTTCTCGCACATTCCGGGAACAACCACACGTTTAGAGCACATATCTAGCAGGTGTTACCTCTGGCGCCCTCTCGCCGGTCATTATATTCCACGGCCGCGGGGGTCCGTTTTATGTCGTGCGCCATGCTCGCTCTCGCCTCTCCCTCGCTTCTCCATTCTCTTTCTGCTTCCGGCCGGACGCGTGACTTTTCTTTTTACTTTAGTCCGTCACCGCGCTGGCCATTCGCTTTTACGGCAGCCGCCCTGTACCGTAATCCGTTGCTCATAACGAGCTAGGCACATTCTGGCGAATACGATCGATGAGTCGATAGCACAACTTCCCCACCCTCCACACCCTTATGGTCTAGCTATCGATCGAATCATCGCCTTCCCCGGTCCACCCATCCCTGTATCCTCCTCTCGCTCTCTCTCTCTCTCGCTCTTCGGGGCGCAAGTTTGTGTCCCCCGGGACCTGCCGTTTGCCGTTTACCAGCACTCACAGACGCACACACATACACACACACACACACACACATACACAGATCTCTCTTGAAGCCAGGGGCCGCCGTGGGAAGCGATAAATCGTCGCCAGCCTGGGGCAAATTTCCTTTCCAATTCATTTTGGAATCGCCGAGGAGGTAAAAGATTCCCCGTGACCAGCTTCCAACGCACGGTACTCTACATTTGTCTACGCACGGAACGTAACTCATGGCGACGGTGTACTATGGCTCCCAGCCGAGCTCCACGCGGTCGCACTAAGTGAGAAACGTTGGTGCCAAAAGAACAGGAAGGGGAAACACTGTCGGCGCAGTAACAATGCAATCCGACAGAATGGCGCTCACATTCGAAGAAATAAAATTCACATAAATATCCGGCTGGTGAAGATATATGGGGGTGGGTCAAAGAATGAATTGCTATTCAAGTCAACAGTGTTCGGACATCAAACTCGTTTTGGTACGCACTGAGAAGAATAAAAAAGTAATACTGGGTTTTTTATTGCTCACCTATTACACATTACCACAGCAACGAATTTATTGAATGATAATTCCTTTTCACGTTCTCAATGTTAGAGAATAACTATTATTTATAACACGGTCAGCTGATTTCGGGTGTTAGTCATTTTCAAATGCGTGCTGCTACATTCTTACGTTTATACAACCTTTGTCGGTGCATTTGTATACACTCACAAAGGGTGACGATGTAAATTTAGGAATATAGGCGTCTCTACTTGAAAATGGCTAACAGCCGAAATCATGGTATAAATAATAGTCATTCTGTAACAATGAGGATGTGAAGTAGAAGTTTCCATATCTAGATTGTTTATTGTTCTATTTAGACAGGCCAGATTAAGGCGTTCAGGACCTCTGTTACATCAGACCAAAAACTTTTCATAAAATAAATTTATTACTAAATACTGCGGAGAAATCTTTTCATTTTCTGTCCGCTGTTGGATCTCTGCTGTAATGGGAGTAAATATACAGAGGGGTCCAAAAAATTATCCACTGATTAAATGTTCATAACTGGCAAACTAATTGACGGATTGTCTCATCTTTGGTAGTGTAATAGTTTGTAGTTCCAGCAATCGCCACACAAGCGTTGTACTGCGTTGTTTTGTTTTGTCAGATGACAGTCGCCAGATAGTCAGTGTTTTGTTCTTAGTTCCACCTAGTTACTTGAGTAAACATGGTTGGTGCAAGGCTTACATTCGATGAAAGGAAGTCAGTTTTGAAGTGGTGTTATAAGTACGAAAACATTAATGAGGTTCAATGGCAATGGCGAAATGAGTATCAAACGTTTAACTATTCGTCGCATTCGAGAGAAATTTGAAGCCGAAGGCTATGTTACAGATGAACACAAACAACGATCTGGACGACCTGTAGCAGTAACAAGTCCAGCTAACTCCCGTCGTGTGTTATAATAATTCACTCGCTCACCACAGAAGTCTGTGAGACAGTGTGCCCGTGAAACTGGAGTGAGTCGCTCAGGTGTTCGGCGAATTTTGAAGACAGTAAAGTGGAAGTGTTACATCCCACGATTGCTACACGCAATGAACGAGGACGACCCAGATCGTAGAATGGAGTACTGCGAGTGGTTTACTAACATGGTGTGCAACGATGAAGAGTTTGCAGAGATGATTGTGTGGTCTGATGCGGCACAGTTTAAACTCAATGGTACAGTAAATCGCCACAATTGCATCTACTGGGCCGCCGATAATCCGAACGACCATATAGACAAAGCTATGAATTTGCCAGGAGTAAATGTGTGGTGTGGGTTATCTTCCCGGGGCTTGGTTGGGCCATTCTTCTTTGACGGCACAGTTACCGGTAAGGTGTACCTTCAGAAGCTTCAGACATCCATTTTACCTGCCAATCGAGACTTTCATGGAGACGGAAAAATTTACGTTCAACAAGATGGTGCCCCAGCCCACTACCAAAATCGTGTTAGGGCGTATCTCGACGAAAATCTACCAGGAAGATGGATAAGCCGTAGAGGGGCTGTGGAGTATCCACCACGCTGCCCAGATCTAACTCCTCTGGACTTTTACCTGTGGGGAACACTAAAGGACGTCATTTACAGATAAAAGCCACGCACATTGGATGAACTTCGAGAATCCATATGCAAATATCCTACTGAACACGTTGTAGTCAGTAGTTCGTGCTGCAGTTCGGCGGCATCGTTTGTGTGTGGATGTTAATGGTGACCATTTCAAACACCTACAGTGATATCTTTAAGTTGGACTTCAAGCTACACTTTCACTAAAAATCAGACAACTCTGTCAATTAGTTTGCAAGTTATGGACTTTTAAACAGTGGCAAACAGTGGATACATTTTTTGGACCCCTCTGTATTTGCCAAAGTAACAAAAGTGACTAATAATAATGTCAATAATAATAATAATAATAATAATAATAATGAACCCTATGCCCGCCCACAATGGTAACGACACTGCTAGCCAACTGGAAAATGATTTAAATTCAAATAGAGGTGTTTTGCAGGATATGCTTCCTGCAACCACCCTAGAAGGAAAACAAAGACAGAGGATGAGATGGTCAGATGAAGTTAATCGACACCTCATGTTCTGTTATTACCAAGCAACAAACCTAAGAACCAACACAACTGGATACAGATCACAAGTATACACAACATTTATTACCAGATACCCGGAATTAAATTTTTTAACGGAACAACGACTAGCTGATCAGATCCGTGTAGTAATAAAAAATAACAGGATACCCCGTCAGAATTAGAAAACATCAAACAACAAGTACAACAAATACTGGAACAAAATAATGTGCAATCAGAAGAAGAAGAAAATACAGTAATGGACTCAAACATCCCAGAGCAAACAAACAAAGACCAACATGCATCAATTAAACAATCAGAGGAAAACGAAATCTCAAGACAGCCACCAGAACAAGCACAAATAGAACACAAAGAGACACACGTGTTAGATATAGAAGAGAAATTTCAGCTGACATATATAGAATACAAATACACAAATACAGACATCAGACCATTCTTGCACAGACCGCCAAATAACCCACAAGTCGAAACAACAATAAAAACTATCAACACAATCATACACAACAAAATAAACGAAAATACAACTATGGAAGAGTTACAACTACTGGTTTATATAGGAGCACTCACTACATTAAATATACACACTAGGCAGAGATCAGAACCAACCAACACACAGAAAAAACCCACAAAACCAGCATGGCAACACAGGCTACAGATCAGAATAGAAAAACTGAGAAAAGACATCGGACAGCTAACACAATTTATAAGAAATGAAATATCAGACAAAAAACGAAAAAGGTTAGGTAAAATCACACAACAAGAAGCAATAGAGCAATTAGATGAAAAGAAGCAGAAATTACAAGCATTGGCCAAACGACTTAGAAGATACAAAAAAAGTGAAAATAGAAGGAAACAAAACGAAGCATTCAACACAAACCAAAAGAGATTTTACCAAACAATAGATAACACACACATTAAAATAGACAATCCACCAAACATAACAAACATGGAACACTTCTGGAGCAACATATGGTCAAACCCGGTACAACATAACAGGCATGCACGGTGGATACAAGCAGAAACAGACACATACAAGATGATACCACAAATGCCTGAAGTGATAATTTTGCAACATGAAGTCACCCGAGCAATTAATTCTACACACAATTGGAAAGCCCCTGGAAATGATAAAATAGCAAATTACTGGCTAAAGAAGTTCACCTCAACACATTCACATCTAACTAAATTATTTAACAGTCACATTGCAGACCCATACACATTCCCTGATACACTTGCACATGGAATAACCTATCTGAAACCTAAAGATCAAGCAGACACAGCGAACCCAGCTCAATATTGCCCCATAACATTCCTACCAACAATCTACAAAATATTAACTTCAGTCATTACACAGAAATTAATGGCACATACAACACAGAAAAAAATTATAAATGAAGAACAAAAAGGCTGCTGCAAAGGAGCACGAGGATGTAAAGAGCAACTGATAATAGATACAGAGGTGACATATCAAGCTAAAACTAAACAAAGGTCGCTACACTACGCATACATTGATTACCAAAAAGCCTTTGATAGTGTACCCCACTCATGGTTACTATAGATATTGGAAATATACAAAGTAGATCCTAAATTGATACAGTTTCTAAACATTGTAATGAAAAACTGGAAAACCACACTTAATATCCAAACAAATTCAGATAAAATCACATCACAGCCAATACAGATTAAGCGTGGAATATACCAAGGAGACTCATTAAGTCCATTCTGGTTCTGTCTTGCTCTGAACCCTCTATCCAACATGCTAAATAATACAAAGTATGGATATAATATTACTGGAACATACCCACACAAAATCACACATTTGCTATACATGGATGATCTAAAACTACTGGCAGCAACCAATCAACAACTCAACCAATTACTAAAGATAACAGAAGTATTCAGCAATGATATAAATATGGCTTTTGGAACAGACAAATGTAAGAAAAATAGCATAGTCAAGGGAAAACACACTAAACAAGATGATTACATATTGAATAACCACAGTGACTCCATAGAAGCGATGGAAAAAACAGATGCCTATAACTATCTAGGATACAGACAAAAAATTGGAATAGATAATACAAATATTAAAGAAGAACTAAAAGAAAAATATAGACAAAGGCTAATAAAAATACTGAAAACAGAATTGACAGCAAGAAACAAGACAAACGCTATAAATACTTATGCTATACCAATATTGACCTACTCATTTGGAGTAGTGAAATGGAGTAACACACACCTAGAAGCACTCAATAGACTTACACGTTCACAATGCCACAAATATAGAATACATCACATACATTCAGCAACAGAAAGAATCACATTAAGCAGAAAGGAAGGAGGAAGGGGATTTATCGACATAAAAAACCTACATTAGGGACAGGTAGACAATTTAAGAAAATTCTTTCTAGAACGAGCAGAAACTAGCAAAATACACAAAGCAATCACTCATATAAATACATCGGCTACACCACTGCAATTTCATAACCACCTCTACAACCCTTTAGATCACGTAACATCAACAGATACGAAGAAAGTAAATTGGAAAAAGAAAACACTACATGGCATGCACCCGTATCATCTAACACAGCCACACATCGATCAAGACACATCCAACACATGGCTAAGAAAAGGCAATATATACAGTGAGACGGAAGGATTCATGATTGCAATACAGGATCAAACAATAAACACCAGATATTACAGCAAGCATATTATTAAAGATCCCAATACCACAACAGATAAATGCAGACTTTGCAAACAACAAATAGAAACAGTAGATCACATCACAAGTGGATGTACAATACTAGCAAATACAGAATACTCCAGAAGACATGACAATGTAGCAAAAATAATACATCAACAGCTTGCCTTACAACATAAACTTATAAAACAACACGTTCCCACATACAAGTATGCACCACAAAATGTACTGGAGAATGATGAATACTAATTATACTGGAACAGAACCATTATAACAGATAAAACAACACCACATAACAAACCTGACATCATACTCACCAATAAAAAGAAGAAATTAACACAACTAATCGGAATATCCATACCCAATACAAGAAATATACAAAAGAAAACAGGAGAAAAAATTGAAAAATACATCCAACTGGCTGAGGAAGTCAAGGACATGTGGCATCAGGATAAAGTTGACATTATACCAATTATACTATCAACTACAGGAGTCATACCACACAATATCCACCAGTACATCAATACAATACAGCTACATCCAAACTTATATATACAATTACAGAAATCCGTAATTATTGATACATGTTGAATTACCCGAAAGTTCCTAAATGCAATATAACATATACCGTACAGTTAAAAGGAAGTGACGCTTGATCATGGTCCACGTCACTTCCCATTTTTAACCAGACTTAACGTCTGATAAAGTAAAGAAATAATGATAATAATAATAATTCCCTTGGAGGCCCGGGAAAAGAATAGGCCTCCGGTATGTTCTGCCAGTCGTAAAAGGCGACGAAAAGAACAAACCACTAATAGGGCTTACCCCCCTCTTAGTGTGATTAGTTGGTTCAGGACAGAACTAAAGAAGCCTCGGACAAACGCCGTCATGATCGGGGACGACGCTTGAACCCTTTGCCCGCCCACAATGGTAACGACACTGCTAGCCAACTGGAAAATGATTCAAATCCAGATAGAGGTGTTTTGCAGGATATGCTTCCTGCAACCACCCTAGAAGGAAAACAAAGACAGAGGATGAGATGGTCAGATGAAATTAATCGACACCTCATGTTCTGTTATTACCAAGCAACAAACCTAGGAACCAACACAACTGGATACAGATCACAAGAATACACAACATTTATTACCAGATACCCAGAATAAAATTTTTAACAGAACAACGACTAGCTGATCAGATCCGTGTAATAATAAAAAATAACAGGATACCCCAGTCAGAATTAGAAAACATCAAACAACAAGTACAACAAATACTGGAACAAAATAATGTGCAATCAGAAGAAGAAGAAAATGCAGTAATGGACTCAAACATCCCAGAGCAAACAAACAAAGAACAACACGCACCAATTAAACAGTCAGAGGAAAACGAAATCTTAAGACAGCCACCAGAACAAGCACAAATAGAACACGAAGTGACACACACGTTAGATATAGAAGAAAAATTTCAGCTGACATATATAGAACACAAAGACACAAATACAGACATTAGACCATTCTTGCATAGACCGCCAAATAACCCACAAGTCGAAACAACAATAAAAACTATCAACACAATCATACACAACAAAATAAATGAAAACACAACTATGGAAGAGTTAAAACTACTGGTTTATATAGGAGCACTCACTACACTAAATATACACACTAGGCAGAGATCAGAACCAACCAACACACAGAAGAAACCCACAGAACCAGCATGGCAACACAGGCTACAGATCAGAATAGAAAAACTGAGAAAAGACATCAGACAGCTAACACAATTTATAAGAAATGAAAAGTCAGAAAAAAACGAAAAAGGTTAGGTAAAATCTCACAACAGGAAGTGATAGAGCAATTAGATGAAAAGAAGCAGAAATTACAAGCATTGGCCAAACGACTTAGAAGATTCTAAAAAAGTGAAAATAGAAGGAAACAAAACCAAAGATTCAACACAAACCAAAAGAAATTTTACCAGACAATAGATAACACACACATTAAAATAGACAATCCACCAAACATAACAGACATGGAACACTTCTGGAGCAACATATGGTCAAACCCGGTACAACATAACAGGCATGCACGGTGGATACAAGCAGAAACACATACGTACAAGATGATACCACAAATGCCTGAAGTGGTAATTTTGCAACATGAAGTCACCCAAGAAATTAATTCTACTCACAATTGGAAAGCCCCTGGAAAAGATAAAATAGCAAATTTCTGGCTAAAGAAATTCACCTCAACACATTCACATCTAACTAAATTATTTAACAGTTACATTGCAGACCCATACACATGCTCTGATACACTTACACATGGAATAACTTATCTGAAACCTAAAGATCAAGCAGACACAGCAAACCCAGCTAAATATCGCCCCATAACATGCCTACCAACAATATACAAATTATTAACTTCAGTCATTACACAGAAATTAATGACACATACAACACAGAAAAAAATTATAAATGAAGAACAAAAAGGCTGTTGCAAAGGAGCACGAGGATGTAAAGAGCAACTGATAATAGATACAGAGGTGACATATCAAGCTAAAACCAAACAAAGGTCGCTACACTATGCATACATTGATTACCAAAAAGCTTTTGATAGTGTATCCCACTCATGGTTACTATAGATATTGGAAATATACAAAGTAGATCCTAAATTGATACAGTTCCTAAATATAGTAATGAAAAATTGGAAAACCACACTTAATGTCCAAACAAATTCAAATAATATCACATCACAGCCAATACAGATTAAGCGTGGATTATACCAAGGAGACTCATTAAGTCCTTTCTGGTTCTGCCTTGCTCTGAACCCACTATCCAACATGCTAGATAATACAAATTATGGACACAATATTACTGGAACATACCCACACAAAATCACACATCTGCTATACATGGATGATCTAAAACTACTGGCAGCAACAAATCAACAACTCAACCAATTACTAAAGATAACAGAAGTATTCAGCAATGATATAAATATGGCTTTTGGAACAGACAAATGTAAGAAAAATAGCATAGTCAAGGGAAAACACACTAGACAAGAAGATTACATATTGGATAACCAGAGCGACTGCATAGAAGCGATGGAAAAAACAGATGCCTATAACTATCTAGGATACAGACAAAAAATAGGAATACATAATACAAATATTAAAGAAGAACTAAAAGAAAAATATAGACAAAGACTATCAAAAATACTGAAAACAGAATTGACAGCAAGAAACAAGACAAAAGCTCTAAATACTTATGCTATACCAATATTGACCTACTCATTTGGAGTAGTGAAATGGAGTAACACAGACCTAGAACCACTCAATAGACTTACACGATCGCAATGCCACAAATATAGAATACATCACATACATTCAGCAAGTGAAAGATTCTCATTAAGCAGAAAGGAAGGAGGAAGGGGATTTATCGACATAACAAACCTACATTGTGGACAGGTAGACAATTTAAGAAAATTCTTTATAGAACGATCAGAAACTAGCAAAATACACAAAGCAATCACTCATATAAATACATCGGCTACACCACTGCAATTTCATAACCACTTCTACAAGCCTTTAGATCACATAATATCAACAGATACGAAGAAAGTAAATTGGAAAAAGAAAACACTACATGGCAAGCACCTGTATCATCTAACACAGCCACACATCGATCAAGACACATCCAACACATGGCTAAGAAAAGGCAATATATACAGTGAGACGGAAGGATTCATGATTGCAATACAGGATCAAACAATAAACACCAGATCCCAATACCACAACAGATAAATGCAGACTTTGCAAACAACAAATAGAAACAGTAGATCACATCACAAGTGGATGTACAATACTAGAAAATACAGAATACCCCAGAAGACATGACAATGTAGCAAAAATAATACATCAACAGCTTGCCTTACAACATAAACTTATAAAACAACATGTCCCCACATACAAGTATGCACCACAAAATGTACTGGAGAACGATGAATACAAATTATACTGGAACAGAACCATTGTAACAGATAAAACAACACCACATAACAAACCTGACATCATACTCACCAATAAAAAGAAGAAATTAACACAACTAATCGAAATATCCATACCCAATACAAGAAATATACAAAAGAAAACAGGAGAAAAAATTGAAAAATACATCCAACTGGCTGAGGAAGTCAAGGACATGTGGCATCAGGATAAAGTTGACATTATACCAATTATACTATCAACTACAGGAGTCATACCACACAATATCCACCAGTACATCAATGCAATACAGCTACATCCAAACTTATATACACAAGTACAGAAATCTGTAATTATTGACACTTGTTCAATTACCCGAAAGTTCCTAAATACAATGTAACATATACCGTACAGTTAAAAGGAAGTCACGCTTGATCAAGGTCTGCGTCACCTTCCATTTTTAACCAGACATAACGTCTGAGACAAGAAAGAAATAATAATAATAATAAAGTCTGAATAATGTGATATTAATTACCATAGTGCTTTTGTTACTGTTTTCATTATCTCCAAAAATAGGAAGTATGATGACATAAGAGAGTACGGAAATGACTGTAACTTTTAAGTGAGGCTGTAAAGCTCTCTAGACAATAGGGAGAGCAAGTGAGAGGGAAAGGGATGTACGTTGGGCTGAGGCTAAACAATTATGTAGAAGAAGTAGTTACTGTGATGCAAAATGTACAGTAAACTGTCTTTTAAAGCTGGAGGAGGAGAAGGAGGAGATTAATGTTCAACGTCCAGTCGACGACGAGGGTATCAGAGACGAAGCGCAAGCTCGGATTAGGGAAGGAGGGCGACGGAAAGGAACCATCCCGGCAATTTCCTGAAGCGAATTAGGGAAATCACGGAAAACGCAAATCAGGATAGCCGGACGCAGATCTGAACCGTCGTCCTCCCGAATGCGACTCCAGTGTGATAACCACTTCGCAGCCTCTCTCTATGTCTGAAGTTGGAATGGAGTGTAGTTTCTCCAATAGTTTAGGAAACTTGGATCAAAATAGTCAGAGACGGTGTCTACGTTCCTTTGTATGTAGTGGTAATAGTTTAGTTTGTTCATAACGAGTCTTTCTGCTGTACTGTTCAGACAGAACTATTAGAGCCGTCGATGAATAACAGGGGACTGGAAAGGCGGTAGATTGAACAGAGGGTCTGACAGTGTCTGTGCTGATCTGGATGAAGCTATGATAATTTTAAGCTGTGTAAGGTGTGTACTGTATATCCTACTAACATAATTTATTACGCCATATTTTAAACACGTATCATAACTACTCAGTAATATGCATTGAAGTAAGTTTGCTGCTCCGTAATTTGTGTAGAAAATAGTCTCAGGATATACCTGCCAAAGGAATTCACTGTCTTCTATGTCATGTTGATTCCCCAACTTCTCAACCATATGAGATGTGACCGTACGTTGAAGTTCCTCATGTGTTCCTATTCTTCAGCCCAGCATCTAAATATTCCGGTAGTTAGCCATTCGACAGGATCAATGACGTACTGCACCTTATTCCCGTTTTGCGATTACCTTCCCCTCTCCAATACTCTCTATTACCGTTTTTGGATATTATCGTCTTTTTCTATCTGACACTTTGTCATACTACCACAGTGGTAAATTAACTATTAGTCGATGCCACAGCAGATGCCCCTCCAAGCTGTCCAGTTTTCTGGTCGTGGTCTTCCATAGGTTCCTCTATGTCATTTTGGTATTCTGCCATTACGTACCTTTCATGTGCATTTAATTTTTAACATTACTTTACAGTACCACATTTCAAATGCTTCTAATTTATTATTACACATCAAATTAGTAAGGAAACAGGAGAGTAACATTTTTTAGGTTCGAACAGCCAGCGTTACTCGATCACGTGGAAGTGTCAACAGCCACCAGCTGGGAAGCGTAAACATTTCAGCGCTCTTAATCAGTCACGAAGACAGCGAGTGAGACTCCAAGCTAGCTCAGCAGAAAATCTTTAGAAGAATCCAGACGAAACTGCCTTCATAATGTTATTGTAGTCTGGTGCCAGAATGTGGCATGTTAAATCTCGGCCGAGCTTTACAAATGATTTATTCGTTTCCACTACAGAGCTTCATTCACCTCGGTCTGCGCACGGGCCCCGCATTGCTGAGGAAGCACCCCTAGCGGCCTGTGTAACGCAATGCTGTGTCATGCCGGCCTTGTTTGCCAGCTGTAGAGTTCCGATTACGTCAGGATGGCCGCGCCAGCAGCCGACTCAGCGGCCACCATCCCCATTGACTCTGTGCTGCTCCACCGGGAGCCATAGGCCGGCCTGCTGCTGCTACTTCCTCGGCTGGCGTAGCTGGAAACGAGACGGTAATGACCGCCTGCGCTATCTGGTGTCTGAATTTGCGGCGCGCGCCTCGGGAAGTCTCCGGCGTGTGTTGGGAGCCGAGACGACTGCCCATGGTAGCAAGCTGAAGAGTGGCCCGCCGCTGGCTGTATGTGGACCCAGCGTCGTCCTCAGAGGGTCAAACCAACGACCCGCCGTGGACTGGGATGCTGTCGTCCCATCTGTTGCCGCGTGTGGCCTGGCTGTGTGACGTGACATGCCCCACTGTCCAGGAGAGCTGCCACACTTTAATGCCCCGCACTGACTTCAAAGGCTCGAACCAACGACCCGCTGTGGTCTGGGACGCTGGCGCACCATCTGCTGCCGTGTGTCGCCGGTAGTGTGACATGCCCCACCGTCCAGGAGAACTGTCACGCTACAATGAGTCTCGTTAGACAACGACACCTATTTATACTCGGCTGTGCGCCTCTTTTTTGCTAATGCATCACTCCGAGTCACATATACCCTACACCCCAGTTGAGCCAGTGGGCCCCTTCCGCCTACAGATTGTGACATGCGAACCGCTGCCTTTACGCTTTTCAGCGGTTCGATGGGCCCTGTGGCCTCCATTTCACTTCGCAACCGCTGGTCAACGTAACTTACTGCAATCTGACCCGCACCTGGCTGTAACTTGTGCGCTCCAAAACATGCACCAAATCTAACTTCCCTATCTTAAACTGTGGTGCCACTACATTATATTAGAGACACTAGGTAGAGAAACTAGGTAGGACGCAACCTCACCTAGCAGGGGTAAGACGCTATAACAAATTCTCCAAGTAAATGTAGCAGATATGACGACTGCTGACAATTCGAGAACAGCAGAACTGATTCGGTCATCACGTATAACGTCGTAGAGTGGAGCCTCTCCTTTACAACATGCGAGCTGCCTTCTATAAGCAAACGAACACATTTTCTTCCTGAGAGCAGGTTGTTTTTATTCAGGATTCAAAAATAAACCATAATATTCCCCAACCTATTTGCTGCAAAACCCTATTTGTCAACATAATCTCCGCTCAGTGCGATGGCCTTACGCCACCTTACTAGGAGGGCCTGTCTGCTCACATGGTACTACTCTACTGATCGTGTGTTGGAGCAGCCAAGGTCTTACTGCATCAGCTACCACCTCATGACGCACGTTCTTTTTCCCACAGAGTGCATCTTTCATCGGGCCAAACATATGGAAGTCGGAAGGTGCGACATCCGGGCTGTAGGGTGGATGAGGGAGAACGGTCCAATGAAGTTTCGTGAACTTCCCTAGTGTGCGCAGACTTATATGAGACCTTGGGATGTCGTGGAGAAGGAGAAAATCGTTTCCATTTTTTGGCGACGAACACACGGAAGTCGTTTCTTCAATTTCCTGAGGCTAGAAATATACACTTCGTGTTGATCATCGAGTCATGAGAGGAGATTTAAAATAAAATAACCCCTTCAGAGTGTCCGCACGTTCAAGGATTGCGGGACTCAAGCTGTCTGATATCGGCCGGCGCGCGGAAGATCGGACATTATTGCTGCCGTATCATCAATGACTACACCGTGGCGTTTTGCGGCCTGCGATCAGATGGCGTTCAGCTCACGGCCGGTAGGCGGCGGCAACCAGCGCCGCTTAACAGCGTAGGCGTGACCGCGCGATCGCCCCTAAGCCGCTTCCCCGGTAACTCCACCAACGCCAGCCGACGTACATGCGGAAGGTACCAACCTAACAGACGGCGGGCCGACCATGTAATGCCACACCACCGCGATCTCGCCGTGACGTGCGTACTCCCTGCGAGCCTGGACTAGTTAAAAGCACACGCCCCGCCACGGACGGCAGTGCCGAGTCAGGCTACAGTCTCGCGAAGTGTTTGGACTCACGCTTGTAACTACGGACATGTACTACTGTTGTGTGATTGAGATAGGGACTCAGTGTATAATTCCGTCTGACAGTGTTTGTAACTCAAATCTTGTGTGAATTTCAACTGAGGGATTAAACTCGTTTTTCCTCTCGCGTCTTCAGCCTTTGTTGTTCCGCCCTTATCGGACACAACAGTTGCAACGATAGACGTCTCGCCCAGCGATTCACCGTGCTTTTGTTCACTGCCTGATCGCTGTAGACCTTCGACAAGCTCACCGAAACGATATCTGAATCAAATTCACACGTCGCAGTGAAAGCCATCTGCAATCAAGGATACCGACGAGGTGTTCCTACCTCGACAGCGGGCAACGAACCGCCGCACCAGGATGTCATTGACTTCCACTTCGTGCTGGAGCAGCGTCCTAGGCAGCCTTGAGTCCGCTGTTAGACTCAGCAGATTCCTCTCTGGATTACGTAGCCACCAGCCGTCACAGAAGACACGACAACGATTTGTAGCCTGAATAATAAATGGAAAAATATTGAATGCTGTTTTATCGCGTCTAACGATGCCGCACAGTTCGTCGGTTTCCATGCTAGAATGAAGTTAAAATTATAGTAAATTTCCACCTTAATGTATTGATCCTTCAGCCACGAATCTCATATACTCCTTCTGGAAAACAAAAGACGATCTTAACGTGTCTATAGAGGACGTATTAGCCACAACTGCGTTAAGAAGCTGGTCAAATGAAACATGCTTGCGGATAGCGAGGCAAAAATCTATATCTCGTATCATGAAATGCTTAATAAGGTATCCACATTCGGTGAGTTAGAGGAGCGTCTGATTCAGAGGTATAGGAAATAGAACAGTACAAAATGTTTTTTTTAGGGTCAAACTCACAATTTTAAAACAGAAGGTGAACACCACTGTGGAGTTTTGTGACAAAATACGCACAGACTTACGAGCTGACGCACAAGCCAGATGTGGACAGAGTCTTGCTCAAAGAAGCGGAAAATAGAGCGTTGGACGTGTTTCTCAGAGGGATCCACCCAGATTTTTCACGACAGAGGTGAATGGCAAACACTGAGGATTTAGCCGCAGCACTTTGGATTGGTAGACTTTTACAAGAAGTGGATAGTGCAACTAGGGCGCATAATATCTTGTTGTTGTCTTCAAGCCGAGGAATGGTTTGATGCTGCTCTCCATGTTACTCTGTCCTGTGCAAGCCTCTTCATTTCCAAGCTACTCCATCCCACCCCTTCTCAGTGTGCTTACTGTATTCATCTATTGGTCTACGATTTTAACTTCCCAAATTTAACTTCGGTAGTAAACTAGTGATCTCTCGACGTGTCCTATCAACCGGTCCCTTCTTCTAGCCAGTCTGTGCCATAGTTATTCCCCCCCCCCCACTTCTATTACTTCCTCGTTAGTTACGTGATTTACTCTTGTAATCTTCAGTATTCTTCTGTAGCACCAGATTTCAAAATCAGTATTCTCTTCTTGATCGTCCATCGTCCATGTTTCACATTTCAATCTGCTTCACCAGCTGCGACAAGGTCGCGAACATAAAAAGCGATCCAGGAACTGTCACTTTTTTTTTAAATTCGAGTCTTTGATCACAATATAAATTCCTTCGATGATGACCGGTTTCAGTCAGTAATGACCATCTTCAGATCTACAGTATAAAAAATATACATCTAGAGGGCAGTCTATCTTTCAAAAGAATACAGAATTTCATATTACAATATACTATCACACAAACTGGGAAATGTACAGATAAAATAAGGTAACGCGTACCCCTTCTATACCACGTCCTGATGTGATAAAGCCGTAATGGCGTCGTCAAAACGTATAAATATACTCACAAGGGAACCTCCCCATCGCAACCCCCTCAGATTTAGTTATAAGTTGGCACAGTGGATAGGCCTTGAAAAACTGAACACAGATCAATCGAGAAAACAGGAAGAAGTTGTGTGAAACTATGAAAAAAAAGCAGAATATACAAACTGAGTAGCCTATGTGTAAGATAAGCAGCATAAAGGAGAGTCTGAGCTGAGGAGCGCCGTGGTCACGTGGTTAGCGTGAACAGCTGCGGAACTAGAGGTCCTTGGTTCGAGTCTTCCCTCGAGTGAAAAATTTACTTTTTTTATTTTTGCATAGTTATGAGCTGTCCGTCCATTGACGTCTCTGTTCACTGTAATAAGTTCAGTGTCTGTGTTTTGCGACGCACCGCAAAACCGTGCGATTAGTAGACGAAAGGATGTGCCTCTCCAATGGGAACCGAAAACATTTGATCGCAAGGTCATAGGTCAACCGATTCCTCACAGGAAAACACGTCTGATATATTCTACACGCCACTGGTGACTGCATGTGCGTCACATCACAGGAATATGTTGTCGACCCACCTAACTTGTACACTTGGCGAATGGGTAAAAAGATTCTTCTACCTTGCCCGATTTAGGTTTTCTTGTGGATGTGATAATCACTCCCACAAAAGTGAAGAAGACATAAGAGTTTGTCACGTAAACTGAAAATAAAAATTTTAACTTTTCACTCGCGGGAAGACTTGAACCAAGGACCTCTCGTTCCGCAGCTGCTCACGCTAACCACGGGACCACGGCGCTCCTTAGCTCACACTCTCTGTGATGTTGCTTATATTATGCATGGACTACCCAGTTTGTATATTTTGCTTATTTTTTCATAGTTCCAAACAACTTCTTCCTGTTTTCTCGATTGATCTGTGTTCAGTTTTTCAAGGCCTATCCACTGTGCCAACTTATAACTAAATCTGAGGGGGGTGCGATGGGGAGGTTCCCTTGTCAGCAAAGCATCGTCACGTAGAAGTAAAATGTGGTGTAGAATAGGCCACATCGTCCACACAGGTATTTTGCAACTGAAGTACAGTAGCTACCAGAAATATGTTTCCCTATATGCTTCATAGATGTCGCTACTATGGGCTTAGATGTGTTCTTCATTTGCGTAAGTACCATAATCTGATTAAAACACATTAGGTAAAATACATGTTGCAGACTTTTAAATTTTGATAACTATTGTAGAAACCAACCGTGATAAAATAAAAGACGAATACAGTTAACCATATAAGAGTATTGAAAGGAAATATATAAAGATAACAGGTCTCAAACTTTTATGGTGAATTTACGGTGAAAAATAAACTATGTAGGTAATACACTCCCTATAGCAACCTATAAATTACCTATGAAAGACCGAGCGGTCCATCTCCGGCGGTAATTCGTTTGAATACCACCTTTCGATTGTGCCATTCTGGTACCAATCGAAGCGATAGGTGTTGCAGGTGCCAGCCAGCCAGCCAGCCCGTCAACATGCAGCAGTCCAGCCAGCAGCGGTCCCCGCGAGCAGCCAGCAGTGGTCCCCGCCAGCAGCCAGCAGCCAGCAGCCTGCAGCCAGCAGCCAGCAGCCTGCAGCCCGCAGCCCGCAGCGATCCCCGCCAGCAGCAGTCCCTGCCAGCAGCCTACAGCCACTAGCTGTCGCAGCCACCAGCGGTCGCAGTCACAAGTGCAGCCAGCAGACAGCAGCAGCAGCGGAGGCGTCCCCACCGTCCAGCAGAGCCGGGTCGGCCCCCCGCCAGCGAGAGCAGACTGGGGCTTCGGCCTCAGTCTCCTTCGTCCTTCATCGTTCTCCATCCCCTATTACTCTGTGTCTCTCATTTCCCTCCCCATCCTTCGTTTGCTTCTTTGTCTTGTCCTGTATTTTCCCCCTTATCATAATGTCAACCCCCACCACCTCTTCTACAGCCACCACCACTGCCATCATATACACCTCTCCCTCCGCTGCTGCCACCACTATCACGTGGTGTGCCCAGTCACCCCCTCCCCCCTCAGTCCATCTCTCCACTCCTTACTCTCCCATCTCCCTCACTATTTGTCGCCCCATCCCGGGCTCCTTCCTCCCGCGCCTCCTCTCTTCCCTTCCCGCCACACACCCCCTCTGCTCCTTCCGTTTTCGCGGCACCCGCTAGGGTGATCGCCCGGAGGGCCACGGCCCATGCTCAACTCTCCCTTTCACCTTCATCATCACCGTCGCCTTCGCCATCGCCCTCACCATCTCTGGCGCCGACTCCAGCACCGGGACCTGCCACTCCCCACCACATTCCAGTTGCTCCCATCCCCCACACCTCCTCCGCCGTCGTCAAACGCCACAGTGGCACCCCTGCCTCCTCTAATCCTAAAAAGGCTCCGCCTCGTCCTCCTTCCCCATCCCACGATGCCATGGATGTCCCCCCACCTGTCCCTGCCCCTTCCTCCTCCTCCTCCCCCTTCCCCTATCGCTGTCTCCTCTCCCATCCTGATCCCTCCCTTCTTGAGGCCCGGAACCTCACCCTCTTCCTTCGCCAGCATTTTCCCAGTGCCCCCATCTCCCTCCTCACTCATCACTGTGATTCGGTCATCACCTCCTCCACCAGCCCTACCCTTCACAAGGATCTCCTTTCCCGCATCCCTGTCACCCGCTTTGGCCCTCATGCCGCCCTCACTCCTCCCCCTTCTCCACCTCCCTCCCGCCAACTCCAACCTCGGTGTTGCCCGCTGACCCTCACTGCCGTGATCACTCGGCTTAGTCCGAAGATCATGGAGGAGGAGGTGGTGGTGGAGCTTCAGGCACATCCCCATCTGGAGGTGCGTGTGGTTCACCGCATCCATAACTCTGCTGACCCTACCCGCCTTAAGCGGGTCTTTTCCGAGCACGCCCCCTCCATAGACCGTCTCCTGAAAGAGGGTGCCCTCCTCTTTAACCAACATTATAAAGTTGACCCCTCCTGTTCCCCTTCTCAATCCCTCTGCTGCCAGAGGTGCTTGCAGTATAATGCACAGCCGACATCTGAGTGCCACAAGGCCCCCACCTGCCCGCACTGTAGCAAGCCCATTTCTTACGGCAGTGCCCCAATCTCCAGTCCCCTCCCTCCTGTAATACCTGTAACCTCCCTCATCCTACCTACTCCCAGAAATGTAAGGCCTGACCCCCTCCTACCACTCCTGAACTCACTGTTCCTGTCCGCCCTCTGGACGCCCCCACCCCTCCCGGCAATTCTCTCTGCCCACCCCCTACCACTGAGGACATCATCAGATTCCTCACTATCGTCCTAAAAGATGTTCACCCATTCCAGCGCCCCCACACCATCCAACAGATATCCCTCGCTGCCCGTTCCGTTTTCCACCTCCAAATGTACACCCCCTACTCCAACAACCAGGCCCATTTCGCCTTCGCCCGTCTTGACACCCTTGTCTAAATTCCTGTCATGGCGTGACAGCACCGTATCCTTTTCAACAACATCCGCTCCCTTCCCGCCAACAAGAACCTCTTCCTGCACACCCTTGCCACCCACCGCGTGGATGCCTTCCTCCTCAATGAAACCTTCCTCCAACCCCACCACACTGTCCACACTTCGCCCTACCTTCTTCACCGTTCTGATAATCCCCTCCCAATTGCGCGTGGCGGAGCTGCCATTGGTCACCACAGCCAGATCCCAGTTCGGCTCCAACCCCTCCTTCCCGACCCCACCGAACACCTGATCCTTAGTCTCTTCTTCCCTGGCCTTACCGTCACCTGCGCCACCATCTATGTCTGCCCTAACGCCCCTATTCCCTTCGACTTCCTCTCCCACATTGACCGTACCTTCTCCTACATGATCGCCGCCGATCTCAACATCCATAGTCGTTCCGCCGCCCAGTTATGGCGGTGGCATTGGTTCCTCTCCTCCCTTCAAGGCGACAGCATCCCCATCCCCCAGCACATCCGTCTCGAATCCAATTCCACTCCTGATGTTATCCTTTCCTCCTCTAACCTCCTTGGCCACATAACGGTGGATGTCCTGGAGCCTATTGGTAGTAAACATCTCCCTGTCCTCCTCAACGTTTCAGACGGTCGTCGCCCCCGCCTCGACCCTCGTATGGCCCTCCCCCAAAGTACGTCCATAACTATTCCTGTGCCAACTGGAATGCCTACTGGGATACCCTCTCCACCCAGGTCGATAGCCACCCCTTCACCTACCACCACCCTGACGATGTAACCCATGCTGCCTCCTTTCTACAGCAGACCTTGCTTGAGGCCATGGAGGCCCACATCCCTCGCCATCCACCCCCACTGTCCTACCTTACCCCCACAGGCCATCCTCCTCCTCTGTAAATCCCGCCGTCTCTACCATGCCTTCCTCCACACTTTGCCTCCTACCTCTCCGGTGTCTTTTCCATTCCCGATGATCCCCAGTTCGATTACTCCCTCTTCCCTGATGTCTGCGATCGAACTGACACCTCTGTCCCTCCCCTCGCACCTGGTTTCCAGTACTAGGACAACATTGCACACACAGAGCTCAATGCCCCTATCACTACACAGGATCTCATTGCTACACTCCGCACGAAACGCAACACTGCTCCTGGTCACGATCGTGTCACCTACCATCACCTTCGTGAAGCTCCTGTCTCTTTCCTCTCCAACCTGGCCAGGCTCTACAATGTAGTCCAGTCCACCGGTTAGTACCCCAACCTTTGGAAAACCTCCCGTATCCTGATGTTCCTTAAACCTGGTAAACCGCCGTCCGCCATCTCCTCCTACCATCCCATAAGCCTTACCTCGGTCTTCAGCAAGGTCCTGGAATCTATCCTCACCCGCCGCATCTACCAGCATCTCCACCAACACTGCCTCCTTCCCGTTACCCAGTGTGGCTTTCGGCCGTCCTCCTCTTCCGACGACCTTCTCCTCCACCTCACTCATCTCCTTTCTGAACAGCTCAATTCCCATCGCTCCGCAATCTTCCTCTCCCTGTACCTCGAACGTGCCTACGATGCGTGTGGCATTCCGGTCTCCTCTTCAAGCTCCAAACCTTCGCCATTCCCATTAACTACGTCCATCTGATTGGCTCCTTTCTCTCCCACCATCCTTGCTATGTCACCATCCATAACACGGACTCCTACACCTTTTTTCCTTCTGCCGGTGTGCCCCAAGGCTCTGTCCTCTCCCCCATTCTGTACCTTTTGTATGTGGCAGACATGCCGCCGCCGTCACCCCCCGTCCACCTTCTCCAGTTTGCCGATGACACCGCCTTCCTTGCCCTTGCCCCCACCCTGCAGCGCTCCCAACACCTTCTCCAATCCCAACTTGACCGGTTCACCACTTGGTGCAACCTGTGGTTGCTCAACGTCAATCCCTCAAAAACCCAGGCGATCATTCTAGGCAAAACCACCCCTTCCTTCCGCCTCCTTGATTTCTATCTCACCAACTATGGCCGTCCTATCGCCCTCACTCCCACCCTTAAGTACCTTGGCGTCACACTCGACCGTCGCCTCTCCTGGACCCCCCATCTCTGGACAATCCAAGCCAAGGCATGCTCCTGACTCAGTCTCCTCAAGCTTCTCTCCAACTGTATGTGGGGTCTGGATCCCTCCACCATACTCCACATGTATAAATCCCTCATCCGCCCTATCCTTTGTTACACCCATCCAGCCTGTATCTCCACCCCCTACCTTTTATAAATCCCTTCAGATCCTTGAACGCCATGCTCTCTGCCTCACCTATCACATCCGTCTCCCCTCCCCCACGCGGATCCTGTATGACCTCATTCCGTTCCCCCACCTCCTCCTTTTCCTTGAAATGATTCGGATCCTGTATACCTTCCGTAAACTCGATCCTCCCCACCCGCTTGTCTCCCGCCCTCTGCTGGCTCGGCCGCCAGGATGTTACGTAGGTGCGCAGCGATCGTAAGAACTTAACCAAATGGTTCAAATGGCTCTGAGCACTATGGGACTTAACATCTTAGGTCATCAGTCCCCTATAACTTAGAACTACTTAAACCTAACTAACCTAAGGACATCACACACACCCATGCCCGAGGCAGGATTCGAACCTGCGACCGTAGCAGTCTCGCGGTTTCGGACTGTAGCGCCTAGAACCACACGGCCACCGCGGCCGGCAGATCTTAACCACTAGAGGGCTTTTCATACATCGTGATATATCTCCCACAGAAAACGTTTATACAACATACTAACAGTTAATAAATAAAATTATATTGTCTGGCCATGCAATCCATGAATAGGTAGGATACAATCAGTTACAGGATTAGAGCGACACATGTACGGAAGTAAGGCAATTGCATACTGTTCTCGATAGAAATCAGCAAGAAGGCTAGATATAAATGAGCGAGGCATTAAGTGGTTATCGTAGTATGTAGGCGTTGGGCACAAAGTCGCTTTGTCGATTGAGTACTCTTCTGGGCTTATGCCTTTGGGCGTTGTAAATTTCCAACTTGTCGAGAGCGCGACCCTACTCTGCCCTGTGTGGCATATGCATATAATTCTCAATATTCCATATAGTGTGACCAGTTTCTGTTAAATACGTTCCCAATGCTGTTTCATTATGCGCCTGCAAATGCTCCCTGAAACTTATTTTAAAAGTATGGCTGATATCACCGACATAAATTTTGTCACAACTCCTACAAACGATTTTGTGAACCCCAGAACTATCAAATTTATCAGAATTATTACTCAAATTATGTTTTACGTGGAGTTTCAGAGTGTTGTTAACTTGAAAGCCACATCTAACCTTACATTTCCTGAAACACGTTTCTATTCGTTGGAACGTTTTTCAGTAAAATTTCATTGGAATAGTTTTCAGTTTTTATTTATTACTTCTTTTTTCTGGGAGATTGTGAGCCTGCCTACTATTTAATTTCTGCTTTTTTTATCCTATTGTACGGGCGCATAACATCATTTGCAAAAAAACCGTTGGCTACTGCAGTTTGCCTTAATATATTAAGTTCTTGGCGTATTTCATTGTCGACCAATGGTAATCGAAAGAGTCGGTGGATCATAGAGGTGAAAAAGGACCTTTTATATCGTGGCGGATGGCATGAACTGGCTCCAATAACAATATCTGTCCATGTAGGCTTTCTGAAAATCGAAAATTTATGTCTGTTATCAACCTTCTTAATAGTAAGGTCTAAATACTTGATGGAGCCCACTTTTTCTATTTCTGTTGTAAAAGATATTTTTTGGTGCATGCTGCCTATGGCTTGAGCGAATGCGGTAACCTCATTCTCGCCAACCTCTAACAGTAGCACGATGATATCGACATAACGTTTATAATATATAGCCTTATCTTTTAGTTGTGGAAATATAGGAAAGAACTTACATTCTAAACCTTTCATAAAAATGTCTTCTAACGTACCAGCGAAACTCTTACCTATCCCAAGACCATCTTTTTGTTATTCTCGGCCATAATGGCTATGTTTGTAAATCGTGACTGTGTGGAATAATAGTTCATTTGTATTTTATGCTATCAGTCATTTTCTATGTTCAATTTAACATAACACAACGCGTTTTGAACATGTTCTGTTCATCTTTGGGCGTTAATACATACATACACAGTAATGTTAGTTAAAAATCAAGCGTATTAAACTGGATTAATCTCGAAATCTTTTTCCATTGTTCATTACTGTAGTGGCTGGTGAGGGATTTAGGGGTGAGGAGGTGGGCAGTGAATGGCCAGCCATCGAAGTCAGTGGTGTCTTCTGCTGGTTTTCTTCCTTGGGGTTGACTATGTATGATATCACAGCTTGTATAGGATGCAAATAGTTTTGCATCAGTTGTGTGTTACAAAAACAGCGTGAAAGACTTTTATATGACAGTTGATCACTTACGATTTCATCAACAAGAATGTCGATACGAAACCTCGATAATCGATGCTGACTCACATGCTACAAGTCCGCCATCTTGTGTTACGTGCATAATGTTTACATGTATGTCGAAACAATTTGTGCAGTGAATTACGTTGGAAATCAGTGACAAAACACAATGTGCAATAGTTTAATGTTAATCAACAGCTCCGCCATTACACCAGTGATACAAGCGAAGCTGCAAAGTGATAAATCGTAAGGGATCAACTGCCACACAAAAGCCTTTCACGCTATTTTCGTAACACACAAATGACGCAAAACTGTCTGCATCCTATACAGGCTGTGATACCATACATACTCAACCACAAGGAAGACAACTAGCAGAAGAAACCACTGACTTCGATTTCTGGCCATCCACTGCCCCCTCCTGCCCCCCTCCCCAAATGCCACACCAGCTGCTACAGTAACAAACAATTGACAAAGAGTTCTAGATTAATTAGTTTAAGATGGTTTATTTTTAAGTAACGTTTCTCTGTATGTATGTATGTATGTATGTATGTATCAGTACCTGAATATGAACAGAATATGTTCGAAACGCGTTATATTACGTTAAATTAAAACTAAATTAAAAAAGTGACTGGTAGCAGAAATTACAAATAAATAATCATCTTTTTGTTGATATATTTTGCCATTGAAAGTAAAAATTTGTAAGTTAACGCAACTTCTAAAAGTTCTATTAACTCTGCAGTACTACTCTTGTCGTTATCAGGATAAAGAAAACTGGTGTTCTGCGTATCGGAGCGTGGAATGTTAGATACTTTAATTAGTCAGGTAGGTTAGAAAATTTAAAATGGGAAATGGATGGGTTAAAGTTAGGTACACTGCGAATTAGTGAATTTCGGTGGCAGGTGAAACAAGAGTTCTGGTCAGGTGAATACAGTATTATAAATACAAAATCAAATAGGGGTACTGCAGGAGTAAGTTCATAATGAATAAAAAATAGGAGCGCGGGTGAGCTACTACAAACAGCATAGTGAATGCATTATTATAGCAAAGATAGATACGAAGCCCATGCCCACCACAGTAGCACAAGTTTAAATGCCAACCAGCTCCGCAGGTGACGAAGAGATTGATGAAATGTATGATGAGATAAAAGAAATTATTCAGGTAGTAAAAGGAGACGAAAATTTGGATGACTCGAATTCGAAAGTAGGAAAAGGAAGAAAAGGAAAAGTAGAAGGTGAATATGGAATGGGGGTCAGGAATGAAAGGGGAAGCCACCTGTTGATTATCTCAGTAGGTGGGACTATACCAGGCACGGTCTACATCTCAACAGGAAAGGGAAGGGGAAACTGGCTGGGGTAATAGCAGGAAATTTAAGGGGGGGAGGCACTGCCATGAATGGTAAAATACCAGTGGTTACAGGTATTGGAGCAGCACCTTTTTTAGGATAGGTAAGACAGAAAGGTGTCAAGTTCTACGAGAGGTCAGGATTGAAACAAATCTTCAGTTTAGGAAAGAAATTAAACAGCACAATTCTAGCACATTTGATCACCAATCACAGCTATCAATTATAAATTTTCACCAATCACCAGAAATTTTATCTCGGCCAAGTTGTATCTCAGTCCTAGGTAATTGCATTGATGAATTAAAGTCACCCAACCCAGTTGACATAATGTGCCTCTCTGAACACCATGTGACCACTGGTATAGGAACTAGGCCTAAGCACAATGAGAAACTCAGACAGGAGAGTACTGCAAATGTTAGAATAAGGAAAGGTTCTCATAAAAGTATAATTAAAAATAATGTAAGTATATTTCATCAAAATATTGGGAGTTTAAAGAATAAAGTAGATGAGCTTCTGGTTTGTTTAGAAGATTTAGAAGCTGAGAATGAAATAGATATACTATGCCTGTCTGAGCATCACATTGTTACTGATATGGATAAGGTAAATGTAAGTGGATATAAGCTCTTTGCACATGTAATGAGAGAAAATATGGAGAAAGGAGGAGTTGCCATATATGTCAAAAGTTATCATTGTGCAAAAAGTATAGAAACAAAAAAGTTTTGTGTAGAGAAACATATAGAAGCATGTGCCTGTGAGCTTAAATTAAATAAAGGCACATTTATAATTGTAACTGTATATAGGTCCCCATCAGGAAATTTTCATCTATTTCTGAAAAATTTGGACTCCTTGTTGTGCTATCTGTCAGACAGGGGGAAGCAAATTATTATTTGTGGGGACTTCAATGTAGATTCTCTGAAAGAGGGTAATAGGAAAAATGACCTTGAAGTATTACTCGGTTCTTTCAATTTGACACCCGTTATTGATTTTCCTACTCGGGTGGTAAAGGATAGCAGCTCACTGATAGATAACTTCTTTATAGACCAAGATAAGTTTAACCAGATAAATGCTCAGCCTGTTGAGAATGGTCTTTCTGATCATGGTGCTCAGCTAGTTACAATATATGACATAGCTCCATTCAGCAATACTAAACAGTCCTCCAAAGTAGTACGTTCAGTCAACGATTTAACAATTGCAAATTTCAGGGAAAGCCTACAGCAGTTAGACTGGGATGAGGTGTACCGTGAACCTGATGCCAATTTAAAATATAATTTATTTCATGACATTTTTGTAAATGCATTTGAAAGTTAAATATACTCGTAAGAAACCTTGTAACAAACCATGGCTTACTAAGGGTATAAAAATATCTTGTAACCGGAAAAGGGAAATGTATCTGACAGCAAGAAAGAGTAGTGACCCAGAAACTATCAAAAATTATAAAAACTACTGTGTTATATTAAGAAAAGTTATTAAAAAATCCAGGAGTATGTGTATCATGTCTGAAATCAGCAACTCTGATAATAAAATTAAAACAATTTGGAATATTATTAAAAGAGAAACAGGTCAACCAAGAGCAGAGGAAGACAGTATTACCATCAAATTGAATGAAAACTTTACGAACAAAAAGTCAGAAGTTGAAAATATTTTTAATAATCATTTTCTAAATGTTGTGGATATAGTGGGATCCAGGTGTTCATTAGAAGATGCTAGGCTGTTAATGGAAGAGGCCATACCTATGCAATTTGATACAATTGAAATCTCACCCACTTCTCCCTCTGAAATTAGGAAAATAATAAACTTGCTTAAAAGCAAAAACTCACATGGAATTGATGGCATTTCCAGCAAAATACTAAAAGCTTGTTCTCAACAGATAAGTAAGATTCTCAGCCACCTGTGTAATAGCTCTCTGGAACAGGGCATTTTCCCTGATAGACTGAAATATGCTATTGTTATACCTTTGCATAAAAAGGGGGATAGATCTGATGTCAACAATTACCGTCCAATCTCCCTTCTAACAGCTTTATCCAAAATTTTTGAGAAAGTAATGTATTCAAGAGTAGCTTCACATATCTGTAAAAATGAAGTACTAACAAAATGTCAGTTTGGTTTCCAGAAAGTTTTTTCAACAGAAAATGCCATATATGCTTTCACCAGTAAAATTTTGAATGATCTGAATAACCGAACACCACCCATTGGGATTTTTTGTGATCTCTCAAATGCTTTTGATTGTGTAAATCATGAAATTCTGCTAGACAAGCTCAAGTATTGTGGCATGAGTGGGACAGTGCACAAATGGTTTAAGTCGTACCTAACTGGAAGAGTGCAGAAAGTTGAAATTAGTAGTTCTCGTAACGTGCAAAGATCAGCACATTCCTCAAACTGGGGAACTATCAAGAATGGGGTTCCACAAGGGTCAGTCTTGGGTCCTTTGTTGTTCATATTATATATTAATGACTTGCCATTCTATATTCATGAAGAGGCAAAGTTAGTTCTCTTTGCTGATGATACAAGTATAGTAATCACACCTGACAAACAAGAATTAACTGATGAAATTGTCAATACTGTCTTTCAGAAAATTACTAAGTGGTTCCTTGTAAACGGACTCTCACTGAATTTTGATAAGACACAGTACATACAGTTCCGTACAGGGAATGGTATGATGCCATTAATAAATATAGACCTTAATCAGAAGCATATAGCTAAGGTAAAATATTCCAAATTTTTAGGTGTGTCCATTGATGAGAGATTAAATTGGAAGAAACACATTGATGATCTGCTGAAACGTTTGAGTTCAGTTACTTATGCAATAAGGGTCATTGCAAATTTTGGTGATAAAATTCTTAGTAAATTAGCTTACTACGCCTATTTTCACTCATTGCTTTCATATGGCATCATATTTTGGGGGAATTCATCACTGAGGAATAAAGTATTTATTGCACAAAAGCGTGTAATCAGAATAATAGCTGGAGTCCACCCAAGATCATCCCGCAGACATTTATTTAAGGATCTAGGGATATTCACAGTAGCTTCTCAGTATATATACTCTCTTATGAAATTTGTTATTAACAACCAAACCCAATTCAAAAGTAATAGCAGTGTGCATAACTACAATACTAGGAGAAAGGATGATCTTCACTATTCAAGATTAAATCTAACTTTGGCACAGAAAGGGGTGAATTATACTGGCACTAAAGTCTTTGATCACTTACCAAATAGTATCAAAAGTCTGACAGATAACCAACAAGTATTTAAGAAGAAATTAAAAGAATTTCTGAATGACAACTCCTTCTACTCCATAGAGGAATTCTTAGATATAAATTAAGAAAAAAAAATTAAAAAATAAAAATAAAAAATAAAGAAAAACAAAAAACACAAAAATAAAGTTGTTATATTAACTTAAGTATGTTGTTAAATTAACCTAATTATGTCATGTATTGGAAAATTCGACTCGTTCCACATCATTACGAAATATCATATTCATGATCCATGGAACTAGTATTAATCTAATCTAATCTAATCTAATCTAATGAAGGGGTACTGAATAGAATAGAGGAGAAGATACATTTTTGGCTTGGCTAGAAAAAGGGGTCGGTTGGTAAGACATGTTCTGAGGCATCAAGGGAAGACCAATTTAGTACTGGAGGGCAGCGTGGAGCGTAAAAGTCGTAGAGGGAGACCAAAAGATGAATACACTAAGCAGATTCACGAGGATGTAGGTTGCAGTAAGTACTGGGAGATGAAGAAGTTTGCACAGGATAGAGTAGCATGGAGAGCTGCATCAAGCCAGTATCTGGACTGAAGACCACAACAACAACACTAATCTTGTTACGAGTTAGCAGATTACGTTTAATGATCTGAATCTTTTCCTTTATCGGGACACTACTGTAGAGGTTTTTTACATCTAGGGAACCTAGTGTCGCATTGTTTGGAATATATATATCCTTTATCGGATTATTTATTTATTTATTTATTTATTGTTCCGTGGGATCAAACTAAGGAGAAGTCCCCATGATCATGGAACGAATCAATACATGAAATTATAACACGATATTAGAAACAGATAAAATGAAATATAAAAAAACATATTCAGGTGACAAGTCGTTAGTTTAAATGAAGAAAATCAACAATGTAACACTGGAATTTGCTTAATTTTTTAGCTCTTCCAGGAGCTCCTCGACAGAATAGAAGGAGTGAGCCATGAGGAAACACTTCAGTTTAGACTCAAAAGAGTTTGGGCTACTGCTAAGATTTTTGAGTTCTTGTGGTAGCTTATTGAAAATGGATGCAGCAGAATACTGCACTCCTTTCTGCACAAGAGTCAAGGAAGTGCATTCTACATGCAGATTTGATTTCTGCCTAGTATTAACTGAGTGAAAGCTGCTAACTCTTGTGAATAGGCTAATATTGCTAACAACAAACGACATTAAAGAAAATATATACTGTGAGGGCAATGTCAGAATTCCCAGATTTTTGAATAGGGGTCGACAAGAGGTTCTCGAATTTACACCACATATAGCTCGAACAGCCCATTTTTGAGCCAAAAATAACCTTTTTGAATCAGAAGAATTACCCCAAAAAATAATACCATACGACATAAGCGTATGAAAATATGCGAAGTAGACTACTTTTCGTGTTGTAGTGTCACTTATTTCAGATAATGTTCTAATGGTAAATAAAGCAGCATTTAGCTTCTGAACAAGATCCTGGACATGGGCTTTCCACAACAGCTTACTATCTATCCGAACGCCTAGGAACTTGAACTGTTCCGTCTCACTTATAATATGCCTATTCTGTCTGATCAAAATATCGTTTCTTGTTGAATTGTGAGTTAGAAACTGAGTCTTACTGTGATTTAGCATCAAATTATTTTCCACAAGCCACGAACTTATTTCATGAACTGCATTATTTGTTACTGTTTCAATATTACACACAATATCCTTCAAAGCTGGTGTCATCAGCAAACAGAAATATTTTTGAATCACCTGTAATACTAGAAGGCATATCATTTATATAAATAAGAAACAGCAGTGGCCCCAGCACCGACCCTTGGGGAACGTCCCACTTAACAGTGCCCCATTGGGACTGAACATCACTGCCACTCTCAATATTGCGGAGAATTACCCTCTGCTTTCTGTTCTTAAAGTAAGAGGCGAAACAATTGTAAGCTACTCCCCTTACTCCATAATGGTCCTACTTCTGCAGTAATATGTTGTGGTCAACACAGTCAAAAGCCTTCGTTAAATCAAAGAAAACACCTAGCATTCGCAACCTTTTATTTAATCCGTCCAAAAGCTCACAGAGAAAAGAGAATATAGCATTTTCAGTTGTTAAACCATTTCTAAAACCAAACTGAACATTTGACAGCAAATTATGTGAATTTAAACGCTCCAGTAACCTTGTATATACAACCTTCTCGATAACGTTAGCAAACACCGATGGCATAGAAATAGGTCTAAAATTGCCAACATTATCAATGTCTCCCTTTTTATAAAGTGGCTTCACTACCGAGTACTTTAATCGGTCAGGAAACCGACCACTCCTAAAGGAAAAGTTACAGATATGGCTGAGAACTGGGCTAACATACATAGAACAATACTTCAGTATTCTGCTAGATACCCCGTCATATCCATGAGAGTTCTTGGTCTTTAGTGATTTAATTATTAACTCAATCTCCCTCTTGTCAGTATCATGGAGGAGCATTTCAGGTAACAGTCTCGGAACACTTTTTTCTAAGAGCGCTATATGATTCCCTGTTGGGACTAGGTTTCTATTTAGTTCACCTGCTATATTCAGAAAGTGATTATTAAATACTGTACATATATGCGACTTATCAGTAACATGGACATTCCCACTACGCACTGATTCTATATCCTTGACTTGTCTCTGCAGACTAGCAACTTCCTTTATGACTGACCATATGGTTTTAATTTTATCCTGAAACTTAGCTATTCTATCTGCATACCACATACTTTTTGCCTTCCTAATAACATTTTTAAGCAGGGAACGTGTATACTGCTTCAAGTTTGTTGTTAAGAAACTTATTTAGTTTACAACATGGCGATGACAGATTGTTAACAACTGGGCGGACTGGTTTTCCATTCTTATGTATCTTACCCTGTGATCTTAGTTGGGACAGCTTAGGATTCATCATTTTTAGCGATTTATTTTCGTAGCTGTCAAGCAGAAATTGGGAGCTGTCTACCTTTTTCCGTAGATCTATTTGGAACTTCTACTTTGGGTCTTTGTGAACTTCTATTATATCATTTTCAGAAAGAATTACTCGGTTTTTCTAATGTAATCCTCTTCATATATAGGGACCCTTATCTGCGCGAATGAGCATGGCCTTCTCTTTGTCGAACTTTGTATTAAGATTTTTTTAAGGGGAGCCGGAGGTGGTCTAATCCAAAAATTACGATTGTTTTTTTTTTTTGCTACCGAAAATTAATTGGAACATTCCTCTTTAATGTAAACTTTGAATTATTATTCTACTCGCCCTAGAAGTGGAGTTATTACCATTTTCCCCCACGCCTGCAGAGGAACTGGGCGGCTGCTGAATGCATCTAACACCCTCTCGTGACTTCCTGGCGAACTGCTTGGGATTTTCTCGGCCTGTTACGCATACAGCGCCTTATGTTACGCATACAGCGAGTGTGCAAGGGTTGGCTACATTGTTTTCTGTGACAAATGAAGCGCTAAGAGCGCCGAATATCGTCTCTTTGCTGTTTACTGTTTCGAATTAGTTCAGTGTTGCGCCTGTTGTTGATAGTATTATACTTCTTGTGTAAAGCGTTGTTCTGGTTACGATGCCACGTTTTAGTAACCGTGTATATAAGAAGAGGAAGAACGTAGGGAAAAGAAAATTAACACTAATACCAAGTTGCGATACTACAATTACGGAAACAGTGCATCCTTCCGCTAAGCAACACATGGCCGGCCATAGCCCTGTGACATCTTCTAGCAAGAAGCTGACTGGTGGAAGTGACAGATTTCGTGAATATGTTAGTGAGAGTGATGATATTAACGAAGTACTGAATATTGGATTATTATCTTCTGTGCTGAAAGAAAGTGTTCTGTGCAAAATGTGTTCAAGTGTAGGAGTGGGACTAGAGATAAGAAAGTACTTTGGTTTAGCTTGTGAGATGAAGATAATCTGTGCATGTTGCAAGTATCAAGTGACTTTCTACAATTCACATGCCAGTTTCTTTGGTGAAAATGGACGATCTAGAGTGTTTGATGTGAATGTTCGACTTGTGAATGGTCTTCGATCCATTGGAAAAGGGTCTGCTGCTGGTAAACTGTTTTGTGGTATTATGAACATGCAATCGCCTCCAAGCAAATTTGGGTACTACTGTGAACTGGTAGGATCCTCTGTTGAAGATGTGACTTTGAAAACCATGAAGGAAGCAGTGGAGGAATCTGTAGAAATGAACGGTGGTTCTAGGGATTTGGTAGTGGCGTTAGATGGTTCCTGGCAAAAGAGGGCTCATAAATCCCTGAATGGGGGTGTAACTGCTAATTGTGGTGATAGTGCAAAAGTGATAGACGTTGCAATATTATCAAAACATTGTAGGTGCAAAAATAAAATCAAAGGAGAGCACAGTGGAACCTGTGAGGCAAATTTTAGTGGATCAAGTGGAGCAATGGAAGTGGATGGAGTGAAACAAATTTTTGAATGTTCAGTTCCCAGATACAGCGTTAGGTACAAATACTACCTTAGGGATGGTGACTCCAAAGGTTTCAAGACTATAGAGGAACTGAAACCATACGGAAATGAATTTGTAGTTGAAAAGTTGGAATGCATTGGGCATGTGCAAAAGCGTATGGGTGCACGGCTTCGAAGGCTCAAACAAACTGTGGGTTCAAGCTCAGTGATGGAAAGACAATAGGAGGGAGAGGCAGGCTTACTGATGAGGTGATTGAATGTCTACAGAGATACTATGGGTATGCTATAAGGCAAAATACTAGTAATGTTAGTGACATGCGAAAAGCAGAGTGGGCATTGTTCCTTCATATTGCCTCTTCCAATGAATACCCTCAACACAGCCTGTGCCCAAAAGATTCCTGGTGCAAATATAATGCAAAAAGGACTATGATCACAAACATGGTTTGCCAGCAGCTGTGATAAATGCAATAAAACCAATTTTTCATGACTTAGCACAGCCAGAATTGTTACACAAATGTCTATACGAAAAGACGCAGAATCCTAATGAGAGCGTAAACAATTTGATTTGGAAAGTGATTCCTAAAAGGGTGTTTGTAAGCATAAACACTTTGGCATTTATGATGCAATAGCAACCTACAACCAAGGAACAGTGTGAAGTGTGAAGTTCTGAAGGCATTAGGATTTACAGCTGTGGTGAACACTGTACGAGCACTAAGAAATATTGTCAGAGAAAGGATAAGAGGAGCAGAAAGAAGAGAAAGGCATATGAAGTATGATGGAACAACAGGCCAGAAAAGAAGACAGAAGAGGAAGCTTTTGGAGGATGAAGAAGAAGACCCTGATAATCCATCCTATAGTGCAGGAATGTATTGAGAAACTTTGATAGCCATTTCCCGTAGATTAGAATTTTTCGAATATAAGGAACATTTTCTCAAAATCCACTCAAGCTAGAGAGATGAAATTTTTATACAGCACTCCTAGTGGTCAAACTTACGTTGTAACACAGCCATTTGGCAATATGTTCAGTAATTTCATTTCAGTTTAATTATAAAGCAATTATTTGTAAAAAAAAATTTGGGTCATTAATAAAAAAAAAATAATTGGAAGAAAACTAGAAAAGATACTCCAAAATCCCTCTGTCATAACTGCAATACTAAACCACTCTATATGTAAAACAAATTCAAATTTTTCTATTTGGTAGTTTATTCATAAATGTTCCTCAAACTTAATGATTTTAACATGGGCAGCATAGGCACCTCCAGCTCAAGATATGACTCTCGTGACTGACAGCAGTAGAAGAGTTACACTGACTTGATAAAGCTTTATTAACTTTAACGGCTGTGTCCGCAACTTCTAGTTTCGTCATCTTATCTACTTCACAAGCCATTTTAGTTTCGTCTATGATTCTTATAATGGTTCCATTATTAGTTTTTGGAGTGATATTATGCTGTAAACCTTTATTCAGCAAAGTATTTTCATCCTCATTTAATTCGATATTTGTCAAGTTAGCTACCCTATCATCAAGATTGTGCTTACTGACTGAAACCGGCCCTCTTCAAAGGAATTTATATTGTGATCAAAGACTGGAATAGTAGAAACATTTGATTTAAATCTGTATTCGATGTAACAAATTTCTCTTTTTCAGAAACGCTTTTCATGCTATTGCCATTGGCAGTCTACATTTTATATCGTCTCTGGTTACACCATAATCAGTTATTTTGCTGTCCAAACAGCTAAATTCATCTACTCTAATGAATGCAAGATATTTAGATATGGTACAGAATATTATCGTTTTGGTCTAAAAGGGCTTTTAAAGGTGCAGTGGCGCCAACAAAAATGCCATAATTGCCAACAGTCCGGGCTTAGGGCTTGGGATTGTGAATATAGAAAACGGACAGTAAAACGCGGAAAAGAAACAGTTAAACCCCAATGGGAATATTCCTTCCGTTATGAAGCGTTTCCAGTAAATCGCAGTGCTGTTAAAACGTATGCAGAGACAGGTTGTTGCTTGAAAGATTGTGTAAATAAAAGGAAGTATAGCTTCTCAGTAGATACTTGGGCACCCATATTGGTTGTAAGTCTGTTATCTCGTGGACTAGAGGAAACTCAAAACGCCGAGATGCATTGCCGTCAGTATGGGGTGAGAAAATAGATTCAATGAGGACAACATTCTCAAGTTTAGTAGAGGAACCATATGGTTTCAGCAGCAAATGGAAACGTTGTTCACTACAGAGCACGGATTTAATGCGTTACTGGGATCAGACGTTCTGGTTAAGGCTAATGCTGAAATCGACCTTTGGAAACAAACAGTTGAACTCAATGGAGAATTGTTTTCCATGGTGAAACCTTCCCGTCTCTTCAAAATCTCTTTTGTTACGCACCTTCCATTCCACAATAACCTATGAAACCTTCCCTTAGGATTTCTATCTCTTGCTTAATAATAATAAATGAAATTTTCCCTTTGAAATAAATTCGCTTTCTCGATAATAATAAGTGCAATCTACGCATAAAAATTTAAATGCTGCTTATTAAAAGTGATTTGCTGATTATTTCGACGAAACATAGAATGTGTCGTCGTGACCTGCAATAACCCAAAACTGTTCCTTACCTTATTTACTGTTACTGGATCGCCATCTGACTGCTACATCGAACTGCTACATGAATATACTTACTCTGTTTTACTGTACTCTATTAGCATAATAAGTGGCTGTATTTATTACCAAAGCTGACATTATTCTTTAATAGCAAAGCTGACGTTATTCTTTAATTAATTTGACTGAAGTTACGTAATTCATAGTTAAACTGTTTCTTGACAACAATAAAATTTTGCTAAGTTTTACGTTGATGGTTTTTGGGATGGATGATAATCAGTAATGCAATATTGTTGGAAAAAATTAATTATATTATGAAAACGATTCTGCAGATATTGACTGTTGGTAATGAAACGATTTTACAAACCTTCAAATGGGACTTACTTTTTACAATAATCTTACAACTAGCATTGCGCAAACATACCTTCAGTAGTCTTGAGTTTCTCAAAAAAATAATTCAATAATATTAGTTCCTCTTATGATAGTAGTTAGCTGATGTCTCTGTACATCCGTTTATAATCTCTTGTAAATCATAGCTGGTGGCTGGCAGGCACACTGCTCCTGTCAACCTCTCGCTTCAGACCTGCTACAGACTCGCTTCACATCTCGCTTACTACTGACTTCCTACGAACGCTAAAGTGCGGTCTCTGCCACCAACAATGCTTTCTGGTGCAGACAATCCCTGCTACCATTACAAAATGTATCAATGCGCGTTCTTTCCCGCTCTTTTCTTAAAATGTATCCATACGCGGTCTCTCCCACTCTATTTAAAATTATATCAATGTGCGGTCTCTCCCGTCAACAATACTTTGGTGCAGACATTCTTTGCTACCACAATTATTTCCAAAATGACAAATATTAATTATTCCTACTTAGTCCTGTTGAGAGGCACCCACATGCCTTGCTCATACTGTGGCATCAAGCAGTCAGACCTGCAAGATGAGTGGTCAGCCAAGCGAGTGGATTCATTCTTATTTATCGAGTAACATGAACTCTCGTACTCACAATTAAGTTACAAATTATCCTTCTGTATGAATAATACGCAACGGAAACGCACATCTGACTATCAGTAATTTACAGAACTCTGACTGTTCACTACGCACTGGCAATACCACATTTTCTTTCTTTTTTTTTTTTTTATTTAACGGCTTTTATCAACACGTGGCCATCGCACTGAATATGAGTGGCGCACACATTATAAATTCTGGATATCATAACAACATACAATTCGAAGGAAAAGGCCACCAATCATTTTCTTTTCACTATCTTATTTATTCCGATAAATTCTATAACCTAAACACACAAATTCTATAACCTACAACAATAACACATGAGAAATTCCGCCCAGTGGGCATGGCTTTACATTGGTGAATCTCTATCTTATGGTCTCGTAATTATTTAACGCTACAGTGCACTTTCTGGATAGGATGGTAGATCTTTTGCTATATCTCACACTTCGACTCTCACAACCATCATCACGAAACTTTCCTCCAGACCGAGCGGTACAAAAGGAACATGCATACCCACTACCTCTGAAACTACCTTGCTACTTTCCCATGCAAACCACACATACTTAAATTACATGACATACACCACACTACAACATGAAATACTACACAGGGAATAGTCACAACATTATCACTTTCAGCTTTCCGACTTCAATTAATATTTATCCCAGTTTCACACGACACTGCCCCACTTCGTAATTCTACTTTCCTACTATGAACTCTGGAGATATATGCACGTCTTCCTGTGTAATGCAAGCCAAGTGGCGTTGCTGGATAGATGGCTGACTCACCATGTTTCTCTCTCAGAGTGTTATAGTTTGAATCAAGCGTCACACGGAAACATATCTCGCAAAGTAATATTAAGAACATATTCATCACACACACGAGTCTTCAACTGATACCATGGTCGATTACTTCTCTTTATCCTTTGTCTCATACACAGATTCAGACTCACACAGTACTCACCACGTGGAAGTACTCGCCTCTAATTTTAAGTCCTGCACACGCTATTTCTTAAATATTTCAACTTATAGTACACACGCTAGTAATTCAGCTTAACTTAAGCACACAGAAGTATTTCAACTCATTGCTACACGTGGTTTCACTGTGACCATTGGTCACTTCCGAAGATTACTACGATCCCATTAATATTACCTGCCTGACATTTAATTCTCCCCACAAAAGTTTCTGAAACAGAGAAATTATTATTTCAAACTACTCTTAAACATCCAGCGGCATAGTGCTGAAACATGGCCGTTCTTCAGGTCAGCTCGCACCTCTGTCGAGGTGGGGGAAGACCATGCTACCGTATTGGTCAGCCACATTTCAGGTGCTCAAAGCTTCGGTAAGTTTCATCTCTTTGGTTCCACCAAAGGTGGCCAAAGGATCATCTCAAAGATGATAATATATTCACATTCACTATCTGCGGTTAGCAGATGACCATACATTCATTCATTTCACAGATCTCACCAAACTGGATGTAGGGATTTATTTTGTGGGAGTGCACATGTGATCAATTAAATAAATAAATTGTCATTCTTTCCCACACTGGTATTCGGCTTCGCTGTATTAATTGAAATTGAGTTATTATTAGAAAAAATATGTTGTTCAGACAAGAATAATGAAGTACGTTGTACCTATTTTCAATGTCGGGCGGTACTGTACCCTTTCACCACTGGCTACCCATGCAGAAAAAAATGGCACGGTACTATCCTTGCAATGCGATGGTAGTTCCGAACATTTTTTTAAGAAAACTGTATTAGAACAAACGTAGTAAATCATCAAAATAACCAGGAGGAGACCTTAGCCCCTGGTGACCTCAAATAGACGACCAAATGCTGTTACTTTACCAAATTATTGACACAGTTGTTGCATTATTGTACTCTCCACAATCCGGAGTAACATACACATACATATTTACAACAATCCAAATGACAAATAAAACATCACATCATACAAATAAAAAATAATGGTGAGATAAAAATTGGCTTAGTTACCGGGATCTCCGTTATTTTTAGGAGTAATCCAAACTTCAATAATTCTATGGCAAATAAAAAAATACTAATTGTACTCATAAAACTTTAAATAGCTCACCGTCCAAACACAGAACAAGTTATCTGACAATCATAAATTGCGTTGTAATAATCTTTACACGGCAATGTCTAAATAAAAAACAAAATCAACAAAAGAAAAAAAATTGCATACACTAGTTACATGTGGATTGTCAGGCTCCATATCAGTACTCTAAAATATACATCAAACCTACAGAGAAATAAAATTGAGAAGAAAAACAATGAAATATACCACAAGTTACATACTGGTTACGTAATATAGTCAACCTAAGACATCATGTCATACCTCATTAACTATCATCACTTAAGCAATTGCCACCACTACTCTAATGTGAGTTTAACCTATCCTTGTTCACCAGTACAAATACCTGCTGCTGAGCTAGTCAGTCCATCAATTTTGATCAATAAACGCAGTAAATAGTTAGCAATAAGTGCTTGAATCCACCAGTAGCTCTCGTATCTTACTCTACTGCTTATTTCTCTGTTGTTACACATTTAGACGACAAGAACTTACATTTCGACTAGCCTTCGTTACACTTTAATGTGAAATATCACCACTGTGATAATTAAAATAAGTGGCTTCAGTCAACACACCAACAAGATCATTACTGTCCACGACATTAAAATGCATCAGTTAATTCCGATATTTGTTGTGCAATGCAAACTCTTGTCCCCTGTGACAACCTTACTGACCAATGCAACAAGAGCCGCTACGTTAGTATTACGCCACTGGCTAATAATTAAAGCATCATTGTTCCAAATATTCTAATAAACATGCTACGTGAACTTGATAACCCAGAACAAACAAAAACACACTAACTATTCTAAACACATTCGTTAATGAAATACAATTACACTTGCTGTCACTTCAGGAATGAAACATATAAAAAAATTTACACATTTACAAGTACAAATACATTATTCCCTATCTTGCGAGTCACACGGAATCATTTCATTCTGTGGTTTTCTTGGGGTCAAAAAAGTTGCTGACAGGTTCCCTAGAAACGCTGTCTTGGTGTCAAAGCTCTCTCATGGTTACA
This sequence comes from Schistocerca serialis cubense, assembly GCF_023864345.2. NCBI lineage: Eukaryota > Metazoa > Arthropoda > Insecta > Orthoptera > Acrididae > Schistocerca > Schistocerca serialis. Next base: position 175,114,922 of record NC_064641.1, read on the forward strand.
CAGACGAAAGTCTTTAGGTCACTCAAGTCGGCATTTTGAACACGCATTGAACAGTAAACTGTATCTCACATTAAACAAAAATGTCGTAGTCACTCTCAGAGTACCATCCACACGAATCTGGTCGTCCAGAAATGGCCCTACAACTACTATTACCCACGGTTCTGTCCTTTCAGTTCATGGTGTAATTAAAAGTCGTAAGTTCCAATAAACAGCACTTATTCCTGCACCAATTAAAGAAATGTCTCCTACTACAAATGCAAATGTCAATGTCCCACTTTAGTTTCTTGCGTTCATACAATAATTAGTCACCAAACGACAACTGTCCTCTTTAAGTATACCAAGCGTCCCACATGCAATTCACAAAGCAAACGTAACAAGTCACTGCCAAAAGCTTATGGATCCCACCGTTCAGTGGTCAAGGCAAAACAAAACAATCGTCCGGTCTGCTAAAGACAAAAATCTTTTCCACCACTCCCAACGTGGAAACACCAGTCCTTCACTTTCCACCTTATGGAGACATACGAGCAGTCATCTTGTTTCACAGCTCCACAGTCCAGTACTAGTTAATAGTTGCTGGTAAAAAATGCCCGCCGGACTCTGCCGCGCGTCGTTCATTCTGCCGTGGCGCCGCCGCGCGAGCCATTGAGCTGAAGAAACCACCCCCTGTTGCCTCCGCGGGATACTATCCCCAGTCGTAAGGGTGGCGGATCTTATGAATGGCCAGTGGTACGTGCGTGTAGCCCCAGGCCGTTGACCCGCTGTAGTGGGCGCGTGGAGTGTACCTCGACCGGCAGTGGAGTGGGGAGCGCACCGGCTCTGTTGCCTCTCCGATGGTGACATCAGCCTGGCCTCCCGCTAGCGGTATGGGCGCTTTCTGCGTGGGCACCTCAGCGCTACGACACCCAATCAGTCAGACCCTTCTGTGCATCTCGCAACATTACAGACAAAAGGATATTTTTACATTATTTAAATACTCATTGATTACATGTATGATCTATTAGATATATTGGTAATAAAAGAATCTTTGTTCTAAAAAACATAAAATTATACACCCTAGTTTTCTACACATACAACATCAACATTTATCTCTTTTCTATATACAGCCCACACTTGTGCAATTGATTGTACCTGTCGTCCCTCATACAAAACATGAAAGTGTAAAAAAAAAAAAAAAAAAAAAAAAAAAGGAATAAGAAACAATCTATACAACTCATAATTACAATATAAAATAGTAGACTACTCTAACATCCTATCACAGTGAAAATACTAGAAACTGTTGATTCTAAAGCTACAATATACAATGAACCTTTGTGCTTGTGACAGACTCAAATTAATACCCCTTGAAAGTGTTCTAACAAAAAAATAAGAAATAATCTACACAGCTCTCGATTACCTACCACATGTTATTAAATAGTAAACTACTTTAACATCCTAACATAACAGACATTTTAGAAACTGATGACTCTAAATCTACAACATACAATGCACCTTTGCGCATGTGACAGACTGAAATTAGTATCTCTTTATATATTTTACCTTTTATTATATATAACAACATTTCTAGGACATGTGTGAACCATACACCTGATGTCAGATCCTTACCTGCCATCGAGGTTCTTCCAAATCAAACAATAAAGCAATAATGTTTTAGTTATGGATCGGTAGCATCCCCTTTACAGGAGTGTGCGCATTGATCACACTACTCTATGACTGTCACTCACCAGACATCACATTTTCCTTCTCATTCAGTCCATTAATACACTAACAGAATAGGTCTAGAAGTCAGCTAACCTTAACACCACCACACTCACAACAACATACCATACCTTTGCTCCCTTATACTCAACCACATAACACATGAAGCTGTTTCGGAGATAGCATTCCAGTCTCCGAATTTCCAGTCTCCGAATTCGTCGTTTCACTCTGGCACCTCTCTCCATCGGCTTACCTCTGCATTCACATTACCGATTATTCATCCTGCTAAATATCAACTCAGAATTGCGACATTTCGTCTAAGAACAAAAAATACACAAATTATTCATCCTGCAAAATAACTGTACACATTCTTGGTACCGTTTTGATTAGTTATACTGGTACCAGGCTTCAACAACAACAACAAAAGTTACTTTTTTCATATTGCAAATATTATGGTAAGAATTAGATTTACACTTATATTACATCTTACGTCAGTATTCCACAACGTTCACCATCTGGATCTCATACTCCCTTTATGTCCCTTCACGTTGTGCAGTTGTCCTCATCTCTTCATTCGTATTTCGGCTCTCCGTCCGTCCATTACTCCATCATTTCCTGGTCTTCCTTCGCCATTCGCATCAATTTCGATTGCAGCATACCCAGGCCTCTCTGTAACATACAGTACATCTAAGACATCTCCACATTATTAATTCTACTCACCTTTATTTACCACTTTTTCATCACGTCGAATCTCTCTTTATTAATCACACTGCTTCACGTCGCTTCTCTCCTCAAATATCACCTCTATCCCCTATTATTTATCACGTTGCTTCTTTCTCTATCTACCATCTTTATCCACTCATTAATCATCACGTCGTCTCTTCTTGATCCTTATTCATATGACAAAAAATACGTACATACACTACTATGTCGACTCCTGTTCATGACTCATTCGACCAGTCTATTCCGTCATACTTCATGACATCCCGCCTGAAAATTCTTATGTTCGATTTGACCTTGCACAACGTTACACACCACAAATAAATACACTGACTATCTACCATAAATTACCTACTTTCGATCTATCCTTAACTTCTCCATAATTTTATGTTAGAAATGTGATGAAGCCCACGCGATTGTTTTCCCTTGATCGTCTCAATCAGTACAGCATTTTCATGGACAATCCGCTTCACTCTAAATGGTTCACTGTACACAGTAAATAATTTGCTAGTTAGGAATCTGTGCTTACATGAAAATTAAATGTGTGCAGAGAATATACAAGCTGGGAGAAATGGGACAGCCCAAGTGTTACAAACTTTGGTGCTAGTGGCCTCTTTCCCTAACACCAGATTCCGAACAACCATACGCAGCACCTCATAACTGTCACTATGACAATGACATACTACCGATCAGATGACAGTTAATCTAAAAACTTCGATCACAATGTTTACTTTTTTACATTACGTGTTAAGTACCTGCAATAGTCAAATCACACTAATTAAACTGGACTCATTGGCACTATTACATAACATTTTTTTTTATTTAGCAACTGGTTTGTTTTGAGGAAACAGTCCTTTTACTTTAGTGTACGAAATAAAAATTTGCAAATTTTGCTCTGAGAGACCAGCCTAACAGATGCCATTACTGGTGTTTTATTCTCTGATCAGAAGTATGGTATTTGCATTAAAATCATATCAGTAGAGTATGTCTGCTACATAGACAATTTTCAGTGCTAGCGGCTTGTGTTTTAACGCAAGATGTTAAGGGCTGATATGTTGGATTAGTTTCTCCTACCCTTCAATCCATTATGACAAGAATGAAATGCCATAATTCCATGCTCTCCTGTCATTCTGATAGTTTCTGCCGTTCCTATCCTCGACACTATCTGACCTATGAGTCGTGTTTCCGTTCACGATATTGCTCTCATTACCCAGTTCCTGTAACAAGTGCTGAAATGACGCAGAATCGTCTAAGCCTCTGCCTGCTATCACTATATCTCTGCGAAATTTCACTCGCAACTTCGTTATACAGATCCTAATGAGCTCCCCGGTTCGTATGGCACATCCAAATACCTATTTCGTCTCAGAAACCCTGATAGCACGACACTGGATCTCTTATACTACCTTCGTCACAATTTGGCATCATCAATATGCTTTGCTTAATCTGGTCCTGCTTATTTTTCGACCAGAATTGATTTAAAAACTTGTCACAAAATATCTTGTAGCTACTACAGTTTTTAATATCTTCCTGCATTTTCGCTCTAGCCTCGTCCCTCAAACGGTTACACACAAACTTCTTTGTGAGGAGCAGTCCCCACGAGGAAGGTAACGAATCTTGAAATTGAGACAGCCACAGGCATGGATGTTGGTAATTATCAGGATCCGGAAAACAAGTGTACGTTTGTACCGACATGAAGTGCCTCCTACATTCATCTTCCGCATTTACGTTTTCCGACCTTGGACTATACCCAGTTGGGTTTGCCACCTGTTTTATCCGACACAAGCGTTCTTCTAACTCTCTGAGTTCGTCTTCCTCTTTCTGGCTATATTGGTTTTTTTGAATTTATCTCACTCTCCCTCTGCAGTCTGCCTGGTGGTGTTTCACCTTCGCTTCTGCACGCTAATTGCAACTGTGCTAGTTCTTCCCTATGTTTCCTATTTGTTTCTAATTGTGCCTCTTTAAACTGTAATAGTGATTGTATCTCCTCCTGGTCGGCATAAACCTCTCTCTGCGTACTGTCAGAGCCTGTTTCGCCTCTTATACTGATCTTTTCTACATCTGCACTAATCGTATTCATTCTGACCACTACCTCTTTGATTCGCTCGTCCGGCAACATGTCCCTACGTTCAGTAGTATCACTCTCTAATGCTAATATTCGTACCTCCCAATTATTGGCTTTTTCTTTCACGGCGTCACATACTTGCTTCAACGCACCCAGATTCTTCTCCCCCTCATCTAACCGATTATTAACTGTGGGCAGACGCTCATCGATAACTGAGTGCAGCTTCCTCACGGCCTCTTTATTTCCATTATCCATTGCCTCCAATCTTTCCTTATTATCTCTATCCATCGCTTTCTATCTTTCCTTATTTGCCTCCAATCTTTCCTTAGCCTCCCTATCCATCGCTTCCAATCTTTCCTTATTCTCCCTATCTCTCTCCTTATTATCTCTATCCATCCTCTGTAAAAACTGCAGTAGCACATTGTCATTTGCTACTTTCGGTGCGCTCACCTCGTTCGCCTGAGAAACCGTAGCTTCGCCAAGGGTAGCTTCACTTTCACGGCATACCTGACCTAGTCCTGGCTCGCCCGCGTCGTCGGGAAAAGCCCCCGTTTGTGGACAAAGCCCGCCGCATAAAGGATCACCTAGCCGCGGTCCACTGAACAATTCAGCCCCTTCCGACTGTTTGCCGTTCTCGCTCATTAACCCATGGTCGACAGCTACTTCCTGCCGCACTACTACGTTCACGCCATAATCACTATTCTCCATGGTGACTACACTTTTCGACTGTGACCTAGTTACTATGGACATTACGCAAAAAAAATTATACAACGATCTTCCAACCTTAGATGACGTAGCAAGCGATTATATAAAGAACATAAAAGATCCACACCAATCCAGAAAGAAATTGCAAACAAAAAATTTTACTTCTTAGTGCTATCACAACACATTCCATAAAAAAAATCTTAACAGCAAACCCTAACAGCAGAATCCTGGCAGGGTCGAAATTATGAGAGGCACCCACGTGCCTTGCTCATACTGTGGCATCAAGCAGTCAGGCCTGCAAGATGAGTGGTCTGCCAAGCGAGTGGATTCATTCTTATTTATCGAGTAACATGAACTCTCGTACTCACAATTAAGTTACAAATTATCCTCCTGTATGAATACTACGCAACAGAAACGCACATCTGACTATCAGTAATTTACGGAACTCTGACTGTTCACTACGCACTGGCAATACCACATTTTCTTTCTTTTTTTTTTTATTTAATGGCCTTTATAAACATGTGGCCATCGCACTGAATATGAGTGGCGCACACATTATAAATTCTGGATATCATGACAACATACAATTCGAAGGAAAAGGCCACCAATCATTTTCTTTTCACTATCTTATTTATTTCGATAAATTCTATAGCCTAAACACACAAATTCTATAACCTACAACAATAACACGTGAGAAATTCCGCCCAGTGGGCATGGCTTTACATTGGTGAATCTCTATCTTATGGTCTCGTAATTATTTAACGCTACAGTGCACTTTCTGGATAGGATGGTAGATCTTTTGCTATATCTCACACTTCGACTCTCACAACCATCATCACGAAACTTTCCTCCAGACCGAGCGGTACAAAAGGAACATGCATACCCACTACCTCTGAAACTACCTTGCTACTTTCCCATGCAAACCACACATACTTAAATTACATGACGTACACCACACTACAACATGAAATACTACACAGGGAATAGTCACAACATTATCACTTTCAGCTTTCCGACTTCAATTAATATTTATCCCAGTTTCACACGACACTGCCCCACTTCGTAATTCTACTTTCCTACTATGAACTCTGGAGATATATGCACGTCTTCCTGTGTAATGCAAGCCAAGTGGCGTTGCTGGATAGATGGCTGACTCACCTTGTTTCTCTCTCAGAGTGTTATAGTTTGAATCAAGCGTCACACGGAAACATATCTCGCAAAGTAATATTAAGAACATATTCATCACACACATGAGTCCTCAACTGATACCATGGACGAGTACTTCTCTTTATCCTTTGTCTCATACACAGATTGAGAGTCACACAGTACTCACCACATGGAAGTACTCGCCTCTAATTTCAAGTCCTGCACACGCTATTTCTTAAATATTTCAACTTATAGTACACACGCTAGTAATTCAGCTTAACTTAACCACACAGAAGTATTTCAACTTATTGCTACACGTGGTTTCACTGTGACCATTGGTCACTTCCGAAGATTACTACGATCCCATTAATATTACCTGCCTGACATTTAATTCTCCCCACAAAAGTTCCTGAAACAGAGAAATTATTATTTCAAACTACTCTTAAACATTCCACATGCATACCATATCTCCACTCTTTTGTCTTTACGGAGCACAACTAAGACAGGCCTTAACAGCACAAGATCCAGCAGCAGAGCGCTGAAACATGGCTGTTCTTCAGGTCAGCTCGCATCTCTGTCAAGGTGGGGGAAGACGATGCTACCGTATTGGTCAGCCACATTTCAGGCGTTCAAAGCTCCGGTAAGTTTCATCTCTTTGGTTCCACCAAAGGTGGCCAAAGGATCGTCTCAAAGACGACCTGTGGTTAGCAGACGACCATACATTCATTCATTTCACAGATCTCACCAAACTGGATGTAGGGATTTATTTTGTGGGAGTTCACATGTGATCAATTAAATAAATAAATTGTCATTCTTTCCCACACTGGTATCCGGCTTCGCCGTATTAATTGAAATTGAGTTATTATTAGAAAAATATGTTGTTTAGACAAGAATAATGAAGTATGTTGTACCTATTTTCAATGTCGGGCAGTACTGTACCCTTTCACTATTAATAAAATATAAACATCTTTCATAAATTGTGGTTTGACAATAGACAATAAAAATATACACGTCTCACATAACCTTCCACTGGGTTTCCTTAAAATTTTCCTACGTCATTAAGTCATTTGGACTTGACGTAAGGAGAAAATTTGATTATAGAAATACTTGTAGTAATAAATAAGTTAATGATAGAATATTTCTTTCAACAAAGCACATACATATACTGTCATAAGAATTTGTTTTCCGAAGTCTAAAAAAGAGAATATTCATAAGAGTATACGTCAAAATATACAAATAGTATGAGTCAGTAAGTTGGAAGTCCCCCCCATGAACCATGGACCTTGCCATTGGTGGGGAGGCTTGCGTGCCTCAACGATACAGATAGCTGTACCATAGGTGCAACCACAATGGAGGGGTATCTGTTGAGAGGCCAGACAAACGTGTGGATCCTGAAGAGGGCAGCAGCCTTTTCACTAGTTGCAGGGCAACAGTCTGGATGATTGACTGATCTGGCCTTGTAACATTAACCAAAACGGCCTTGCTGTTGTGGTACTGCGAACGGCTGAAAGCAAGGGGAAGCTACAGCCGTAATTTTTCTCGAGGGCATTCAGCTTTACTGTGTGGTTAAATGATGATGGCGTCCTCTTGGATAAAATATTCTGGAGGTAAAATAGTCCCCCATTCGGATCTCTAGGCGGGGACTACTCAAGAGGACATCGTTATCAGGAGAAAGAAAATTGACATTCTACGAATCGGAGCGTGGAATGTCAGATCCCTTAATCGGGCAGGTAGGTTAGAAAATTTAAAAAGGGAAATGGATAGGTTAAAGTTAGATATAGTGGCAATTAGTGAAGTTTGGTGGCAGGAGGAACAAGACTTCTGGTTAGGTGGATACAGGGTTATAAATACAAAATCAAATAGGGGTAATGCAGGAGGAGGTTTAATAATGAATAGGAAAATAGGAATGTGGGTAAGCTACTACAAACAGCATACTGAACGTATTATAGTGGCCCGTGCCTACTACAGTGGTACAAGTTTATATGCCAACTAGCTCTGCAGATGATGAAGAAATTGAAGAAATGTATGATGAGATAAAAGAAATTATTCAGGTAGTGAAGGGAGACGAAAATTTAATAGTCATGGGTGACTCGAATTCGTCTGTAGGAAAAGGGAGAGAAGGAAACATAGTAGGTGAATATGGATTGGGGCTAAGAAATGAAAGAGGAAGCCGTCTGTTAGAATTTTGCACAGAGCATAACTTAATCATAGCTAACACTTGGTTCAAGAATCATGAAAGAAGGTTGTATACATGGAAGAATCCTGGAGATACTAAAAGGTATCAGATAGATTGTAGGACATTTCCAGGGGCAGATGTGGACTTTGACCACAATCGATTGGTTATGAACTGTAGATTAAAACTGAAGAAATTGCAAAAAGGTGGGAATTTAAGGAGATGGGACCTGGATAAACTGACTAAACCAGAGGTTGTACAGAGTTTCAGAGAGAGGAAAAAAGAACAATTGACAGGAATGGGGGAGAGAAATACAGTAGAAGACGAATGGGTAGCTCTGAGGGATGAAGTAGTGAAGGCAGCAGAGGATCAAGTAGGTAAAAAGACGAGGGCTAGTAGAAATCCTTGGGTAACAGAAGAAATATTGAATTTAATTGATTAAAGGAGAAAATATAAAAATGCAGTAAATGAAGCAGGCAAAAATGAATACAAACGTCTCAAAAATGAGATCGACAGGAAGTGCAAAATGGCTAAGCAGGCATGGCTAGAGGACAAATGTAAGGATGTGGAGGCTTATCTCACTAGAGGTAGGATAGATACAGCCTACAGGAAAATTAAAGAGACCTTTGGAGAAATGAGAACCACTTGTATGAATATCAAGAGCTCGGATGGAAACCCAGTTCTAAGCAAAGAGGGGAAAGCAGAAAGGTGGAAGGAGTATATAGAGGGTCTATACAAGGGCGACGTACTTGCGGACAATATTATGGAAACGGAAGAGGATGTAGATGAAGATGAAATGGGAGGTACGATACTACGTGAAGAGTTTGACAGAGCACTGAAAGACCTGAGTCGAAACAAGGCCCTGGGAGTAGACAACATTCCATTAGAACTATTGACGGCCTTGGGAGAGCCAGTCCTGACAAAATTCTTCGATCTGGTGAGCAAGATGTACGAGACAGGCGAAATACCCTCAGACTTCAAGAAGAATATAATAATTCCAATCCCAAAGAAAGCAGGTGTTGACAGATGTGAAAATTACCGAACTATCAGTTTAATAAGTCACAGCTGCAAAATACTAACACGAATTATTTTCAGGCGAATGGAAAAACTGATAGAAGCCGACCTCGGTGAAGATCAGTTTGGATTCCGTAGAAATGTTGGAACACGTGAGGCAATACTGATCTTAAGACTTATCTTAGAAGAAAGATTAAGGAAAGGCATTTGTAGACTTAGAGAAAGCTTTTGACAATGTTGAGTGGAATACTCTCTTTCAAATTCTAAAGGTGGCAGGAGTAAAATACAGGGAGCGAAAGGCTATTTGTAATTTGTACAGAAAGCAGATGGCAGTTATAAGAGTCGAGGGGCATGAAAGGGAAGCAGTGGCTGGGAAGGGAGTGAGACAGGGTTGTGGCCTCTCCCAGATGTTATTCAATCTGTATAATGAGCAAGCAGTAAAGGAAGCAAGAGAAAAATTTGGAGTAGGTATTAAAATCCAGGGAGAAGAAATAAAAACGTTGAGGTTCGCCGATGACATTGTAATTCTGTCAGAGACAGCAAAGGACTTGGAAGAACAGTTGAATACAATGGACAGTGTCTTGAAAGGAGGATATAAGATGAACATCAACAAAAGCAAAACAAGGATAATGAAATGTAGTCGAATTAAGTCGGGTGATGCTGAGGGAATTAGATTAGGAAATGAGACACTTAAAGTAGTAAAGGAGTTTTGCTATTTGGGGACCAAAATAACTGATGATGGTCGAAGTACAGAGGATATAAAATGTAGACTGGCAACGGCAACGAAAGCGTTTCTGAAGAAGAGAAATGTGTTAACATCGAGTATATATTTAAGTGTCAGGAAGTCGTTTCTGAAAGTATTGGTATGGAGTGTAGCCATGTATGGAAGTGAAACATAGACGACAAATAGTTTGGACAAGAAGAGAATAGAAGCTTTCGAAATGTGGTGCTACAGAAGAATGTTGAAAATTTGGTGGGTAGATCACGTAACTAATGAGGGATTGGGGAGAAGAGAAGTTTGTGGCACAACTTGACTAGAAGAAGGGATCGGCTGGTAGGACATGTCCTGAGGCATCAAGGGATCACAAATTTAGCGTTGGAGGACAGCGTGGAGGGTAAAATTCGTAGAGGGAGACCAAGAGATGAATACACTAGGCAGATTCAGAAGGATGTAGGTTGCAGTAGGTACTGGGAAATGAAGGAGCTTGCACAGTATAGATTAGCACGGAGAGCTGCATTAAACCAGTCTCAGGACTGAAGACCACAACAACAACAAGTTGGAAGTGTACATCAGGTAGTAAAAGTTATTTATATCTCTAATAGTAATGAATGGCAAAAAAATAGAACTTTGTTTATGTTTCATTATAAATTTGTTTCACTGGTAAAATTGGCATCTATTAGTACCATATCCAAGGAAGGAAAAAAGAAGCAATTGGATAGCATGGTCAAAGCACTCGCAACTGTGAATGCACTCAAATGTCCGTTTCTTTCCCTCACATATCACAACACCATTTTTCGCCATGTGATTCTGTCTTCTCTTTGATCCATAGTTTTAGTGTAACCAAACACTAAGTTAACCGTCGAATTGCCTGAGTTGCCGCAGCTACATCAGGTACGAGTTCCAACTCCTATTGTCCATTAGTAGTGATGGCGCGCATGTTGGTATGCAAGCACCTATTGACGTACATCATAACTGTGTTGTGCATCTTGGTATAAAAGCCAATTGTTGCCGTCTGGGTATGAGCGAATAGAAAGAATATTTTGATGTATAGTGTAATTATGTTTGATTTTTGAGTTACTTTTGTCTCGCCAAAGCGTTACAATCTCTTTTAGTATTTCATCTTTCTGCTGTCCTCTCTCTATGTCTTGTAATGCTGATGATATAAAGTTTTCGAAAGCTGCTTGTATGATATACATAATACTATGGTTGTTGTGGCAGAAGGTACTTTGTATCTCTAGTCGTTTATGGTGTATAGATCTCGATAGTGCGTCGGCAGCAATATTCTGCGTGCCTGGAATGGGTACTGTTGTGACGTAACAAGACTGTTACGCCACACTGAAGTAGCCGAAAGAAAGGCACGCGTACACACACGCCGACTGGCGTCAAGTCTGGAATAAGATACGTTATGACTGCTATCAAGAAAATACGTAGCTTTGGAATATACTTAACTTTATTTATTCCTTGTGATACATCTCTCTTGGCTATACAAATGAGACTCGTAAGATACATGCACTGTTACAATTGGCGCCTTGCTAGGTCGTAGCCATGGACTTAGCAGAAGGCTATTCTAACTGACTCTCGGCAAATGAGAGGAAGGCTTTGTCCGTATTGTCGCTAGCAATGTCGTCGTACAACTGGGGCGAGTGCTCGTCCATATCTCGAGACCTGCCTTGTGGTGGCGCTCGGTCTGCGATCACACAGTGGCGACACGCGGGTCCGGCATGTACTAAATGGACCGCGGCCGATTTAAGCTACCACCCAGCAAGTGTGGTGTCTGGCGGTGACACCACAGGTACAATAGTAAAGTTCCGCATTTCCTGTCGTATATGTGTCATGTTATTTGGATGGCTTTGTTCCTGTCTTGAAGCGTAATGTATATTGTTATTAAACTGCTGTTCAGTAAATTCCTGTGTGTATTCTCGATTAAAATTTTCATTTTCGCTGTGAAAGCGTTTATTACTTTTGTTATTGTCAAATCGTGTTTGCTCCAAATTAGCATAGTTTGTCTGGTTTGCGTTATGTCGATAAAAGTTCTTATTAACAAACGCATAAGCTGCCTGGTGTACATGTAGCAATGCAGGATGTCTCTAAATGCGTACACGCTGTCCTTTTGCTGGCCTGTTAATAATGACACTTTTAATGCTCTGGGGAGTTTTGAAATACACAGCTGTAGTAATGTTGATTGACTGTATAGCTCATTGAGGTATTGGTTCTGTTCAACCATATACTCGAAAAATTGTGTGATTGTTGGGAAAGTAGAATTCTCTGAAGTTGGCAGACTAATTAGCCGATCTTTAATGCTACTCTGTGTGGTATCTGACCAATATGCTGCTAGAAATGCTTCCTGGAATGCGTCTACTGAAAAACACTGCTAGCAATTGGTTGCATTCTTCTCGCTGGTTCCCCTTCAAGAAAACTAATAATAAATTCTAGCTTATGTTGAACTGGCCATGATGGTGGGGGTGCCGCATTGGATTGTTGGATCTAGTCCAGTGGATGTATTTGCGTCCTGTCGTTTTTAAATATTTTAAACTTTCTCACTGAAAGGAAATATTTGTTGTCGAAATCGTCATGTCTTTGTGTGTAATTATTTTCGTAATTTTGGCCATATGAATTTATGTGTCGTTCTGCCTGATTAAGATCTCTTACTCTCTGAAGTCTACCGACATTATATGTATTGTGCATCTGAGGCATGTCATAATGGTGTGTGTTCTGTTGGAATTGATTGTCTACAGTTGTTTCTTGTTTGTCATCTATCCCTTGCTGTAAAGAATTGATTTTATGATGTAACAAATTATTACTTGATTCTAGGTCTGCGATTCTTTGTTGCACGTTTGTAATTTGCGTATCTTTACTGTAAGAAATCTGTTGAACTGAGACTGGTGTAGTGTCATCTGATTTACTGTCATTGTTAGTATCTAACAGGTCTATTCTTGTAGTGAGTGCGTTGATCTTTTCTGTCAGTTCGTTTCGTAATTTACGGTTACTTTTTGGTTTCTTTTTTAAAATCTGCTTTGAAATTTTCTGGGTCTTGATTGATTTCTATGTGTTCTATTTTGTCAGTTAGTGTCTGGACTTCTTCTGTTAATTTATCCTTAATATTCTGGATTTCAGTGTCTGTAGAAATTTTCGCCTGAATTGTGTGTGAGTTCGTAGATCAGCAGACTAAGCAGGACATAATAAAACACAATGATACTCCTTGATCAGCAAGTACAGTAATTGTGCTGAAAAAGTCACCTGATGGAACAAAGAAATATCGATTGTGTTGTCATTATAGATTTTTAAACGTTTGTACACTAAGTGATGCATATCTGAATCCTAAACAGCCAGAATTTTGAAATATCTGCAGCAGTGTAAATTTTTTTTATATGATAGATTTATGAAGTATGTATCATTAGACGGGATATGTCTAGAATACAGGCCCAAAACAGCTTTTACATCATTTGGTCACTATCAGTATTGCAAAATGGCTCTTTCGTTAAAAAAAACACACTTGCAACATTTCAGCGCTCATTAGACGGCGCCCTTCAAGGGTTAAAACTAAAAAAGAATGGAATTTTCTGTTTGAATGACATCACCGTTTTCCTCAAAAGATCTAGATGAAAATGGAAATGCCGTGTGGCTAGGGCCTCCCAGCGGGTAGACCGTTCGCCTGGTGCAAGTCTTTCGACTTGTCGCCACTTCGGTAACTTGCGTGTCGATGGGGATGAAATGATGATGATAAGGACAACACATCAGTCAGTCCCTGAGTGGAGAATATCTCCGACCCAGCCGGGAATCGAACCCGGGCCGTTAGGTATGACAGTCTGTCGTGCTGACCACTCAGCTACCAGGGGCGGACAAAAGATCTAGATGCAGAGTGCCTAACTGAAGTTTGTGATAAATTGAAAACAGTTTGTCTCACATTAAGCATTGACAAATGTCATTTTGTCTAGTCACACTTTACTTAGCTGGGGAATATTGTTATCCAAGATGGGGTGAAAACGGATTCTCATCATACTTCAACTGTATATGATTTTACAGTTAGGCAGTTAGTCATTTCTTGGACTGGCCAATTACTACCAAATATTCGTCAAAGGGTTTGTAGAAATTGTGCAGCAACTTTTCCTTATCGGAAAAAGGATTTAGTTTCCGTGAATATCAGAATGTCAACTAGCATTTCAAAATTTAAAATGCGTACTGCCTTCAGATCCTGTATTAGTTTTTCCTGATTTTACAAAAGAATTTATATTCACATGTGACGCAAGCAATATATTCTAAGTCGAACTGTAGATGAACAACAGCATCTCGTACGTTATGTGTCTTGCCAGATGAACAGGGCTGAGTGTGATTCTGCTACAGAAAATGAGATGATAGCTTCGATGTACGGTATTCGTTGCTACCCACATGGCCATAAATTTAAATTCGTTATGTATCATGCATCCTTGAAGTGGTTTTTAAGGTTAAAAGACTCTTCAAGTCGACTAACATGATGTGCACTGAAATTCAGTGAGTTTCAATATGAAGTACTTCACATGCCTGATATCAAGCACACCAATACAGCTACGCTCAACAGGAAAATTGCAGTGTTGCAAGTATCAGCACTGAATCTATAACTTTTGAAAAAGGCACAGGCATGGGTTACAAATGTCAGCTTTACAGTAAACAACAACATTTTCATATATGATAAGGTGTACTGTGTAATTCAGTTATTTGCAGACCATGTATCATTGTTCCTGCAGAACTAGAAACTGAAGTGTTATGAGAAGCACATGGCCATGCATTATGAGGACATGGAGATAGGAGAACCACTGACAGATGAGTCGCAAAAAGATTTTGTTGGAGAGCAAGAGGTGGTGATGTAGAGAAATATATAAAAAACTGCATTGCATGTCCTCAAAGAACAGATTGGAGTGACCAAGAGATACCAAGAGCTTACTAGAATCGGAGAAACCTTTTCAGATAGTAGGAACTGAAATATTGGTAGCGTTTAATAAAAGTTTATCAGGTAATAGGCGTATGCTTCTGATGATCGACCGTATTTGAAGATACTTTGTAATGATAGCTATACCTGATCAAAGAGTGAGCACTGTGGCTCAGGCCATGGTCAACATTTGGTTACTTAAGTCTGCTGTATACCCGAAACTATAGACACAGATCAAATAACTAATTTTACGTCGTCTACTGCAAGTAAATAAATTGCATACTACTCCATCCACCCGCAAGGTAATGGTCATACAGAATGAATCCACCATACTATAATGAACATGTTAAGTCACTATGTGAATAGTCAACATTTAGATTGTGATGTCTATTTAGGGTATGTGGTGAATGCGTACAGCTCAAAAACCCACACAAGAATAGGTCTTTCACTGTAGAAAATGGCGTATGGTCGAAAGATGCTGTTACCATTTGATTTAGTGCAGCCAAAGATAGGAGTGCAGGGCGAACATGTGAAGCAATTAAAAAAACATTAAAAGAAATTTGGCAATGAGTGAAACGTGGAAATACAAAGGCGTTGGAGAGTCGAGAGCGAACTGGGTGGAGTACAAGTAAATTACCTTGGCACATTGTAGGACAATGAGTTCTACTAGCAAATCCATACACCCCTAAGGGTAAAATCAGGAAATTCTTTATGAAGGAATGACTTCACCAGTAATTGTCGAGTTTCAGCTATCGACGAAAACATTGGCTGTACATGTTACTCGAATTAAACCTTGTAAGGGTGCAGTTGATGTGCTACCACAAATACCTGCACCGTTACCGCAGAAAAAGAAATTACCAGATGGAACGAGAGTAGCACAGAGAATACATTATGAGCCTAGATCCAGGAGTAAGTGATAAAACAGCTGCATATTCTGTTTAATTTTGCGTTGGCCTACAGTAATATTGTTATTTTGCTGTATTAGTTTTCTGTGAGATACACATTTTTCCTGAGAAGGGAGGGGACTCACGATAATTACTTTCTCCTAGGTGGTGTCAAATAAACATCGAAATGAATTATTGTGGGTATGATGTTCTTGTATATAAGTGGAACAGAGGTGACTAAAATCCACCTACTCGAGAATGGAATCTTGTTCTTACTACAGCCATCTCACGAGCCAAAACTGGTTTTTGAAACTCATTTTTAACATCTGGGAGGTAAGAAATGAAATCTAACATTTACAGAATTTGTTCGTAGATGTATGTACGGAAGCATAAAAAGAAGAAAGTATGTACAGAATGAATACCAGGAATTGAAGTTTCCTCATGAGAAGCTTCGGTCTAATTTGCAGCAGATGATAGAGATAGTGCCAGGAACGACAGCATGAAAAAACAAATTGTTTAGATGCTGGTGAGAAAATATTAAAAACGATATTAGGGACGGCAGATAATGATGATATCGCAATTTTAAATAGTACTTAGGGATAGTACAAAAAAGTCAAGGAACATAGAAACAACATTTAGTTGGCATGGGACACATATTACCAGTATGTAACTGGGTGTGTTGAACACATAAAACCGAGTTGCATTCAAATTCTAAGGCCTCCGATTTTTTTTCTCCGGACTGGAAAGAGATAGAAACATGCACATTGTTTTAAAATGAGGCCTCGTTCATTGTCAATACGTCCCAGAGATGGCAGCACTGTACTGCAGATGAAATTTTACTGCCAGCGGCGAGAATGAGAACTGTTTTAAATACTTAAAATGGCGACGTTTTCCTTACTTGAGCAGCATACAATCATTCGTTTTCTGAATTTGCGTGGTGTGAAACCAGTTGATATTCATCGACAGTTGAAGGAGACATGTGGTGATGGAGTTATGGATGTATCGAAAGTGCGTTCGTGGGTGTGACAGTTTAATGAAGGCAGAACATAGTGTGACAACTAACAAAAACAACCTCGGGCTCGCACAAGCCAGTCTGACGACATGATAGAGAAAGTGGAGAGAATTGTTTTGGGGGATCGCCGAATGACTGTTGAACAGATCGCCTCCAGAGTTGGCATTTCTCTGGGTTCTGTGCACACAATCCTGCATGACGACCTGAAAATTCGAAAAGTGTCATCCAGGTGGGTGCCACAAATGCTGACGGACGACCACATGGCTGCCCGTGTGGCATGTTGCCAAGCAATTTTAACGCGCAACGACAGCATGAATGGGACTTTCTTTTCGTCGGTTGTGACAATGGATGAGACGTGGATGCCATTTTTCAATCCAGAAACAAAGCGCCAGTCAGCTCAATGGAAACACACAGATTCACCGCCACCAAAAATATTTCGGGTAACCACCAGTGCTGAAAAAATGGTGTCCATGTTCTGGGACAGCGAGGGCGTAATCCTTACCATTCCGTTCCAAAGGGCACTATGGTAACAGGTGCATCCTACGAAAATGTTTTGAAGAACAAATTCCTTCCTGCACTTCAACAAAAACGTCCAGGAAGGGCTGCGCATGTGCTGTTTCACCAAGACAACGCACCCGCACATCGAGCTAACGTTACGCAACAGTTTCTTCGTGATAACAACTTTGAAGTGATTCCTCATGCTCCCTACTCACCTGACCTGGCTCCTAGTGACTTTTGGCTTTTTCCAACAATGAAAGACACTCTCTGTGGCCGCACATTCACCAGCCGTGCTGCTATTGCCTCAGCGATTTTCCAGTGGTCAAAACAGACTCTCAAAACAGACTCCTAAAGAAGCCTTCGCCGCTGCCATGGAATCATGGCGTCAGCGTTGTGAAAAATGTGTACGTCTGCAGGGCGATTACGTCGAGAAGTAACGCCAGTTTCATCGATTTCGGGTGAGTAGTTAATTAGAAAAAAATCGGAGGCCTTAGAACTTGAATACACCTCGTAGTAAACGAAAGGAACCATGCAAACATTTTATAAAGCCTTAAGAGAGATACAGAGTCAGTTGAGAACGCTAGTTGAGAAGCCGATAAAAGCCAGATTGCTATACGAACCAGCAAATAGCTTGTGAGATGGGAGAACAGAAATTGAAAGTATACAAGAAGCAATACAACAATGCCACACATGGGCTGTTAAGCACAACGCTGATAAAACCACAGCAGTTTCTATTTGGATTGTAGCAAGCGGGAAAAGAATTTCCAATAGGTATACGATATGTTATACGACAAATAAAAAGTAATATAGCACTCTCCTTTCATATTTCTCCAGTTGAGGTTTATTCGAATCGAGCTATGATGTAAATTAGAATGAAATTTCCGGTTGCAAATGTATATTCTCTTTACTACTTTCATTTCTTTGGGTTGCAGACAGGTAAGAATACTCTTGCACCTTATGATGTATGATTCGCTGTTCGGTAGGTGCATCTGACTATTGGTTACCATGCATTTTATTTACGAAAAATTCCTCTTGGAAAATGATCTACTTCATATTGGATGGTATCTTGACTTGTCCTCAGCTTGACTAAATCAAGAGAGACTGTATGATCTTCAACTTGAAATTGACACTTGCCTCCACTTAAGTCTATTTTCACTTCGTACTCTTGAAAGGAGTTCATACCCAGAATACACCTGACTATTAGTTTTTCTGTGATAAGAAAGTAACACCTTTTTACAGTATCATTTACCTTAATAGGTATGCGTTCTTCTGTTTTCACTACTTGACATTTGATGCCCACTGCTGTTAGAATTCTGTAGTCTTGTGAAGGTAAGATAAGTACATGTACATTTCTTTTGATTTCTTTGAACGAACTGATTGACATTACATTCGCTGAAGAACTCATATAAAGAATTAAGTGTACACGTGTATCACCTACATTTGCCTTTTTTCCTGTCTGTATCACTTTTTTCTGCCTCTCCACCATTACAAGTCTCACCAGAATACAGCTCATCTCTCATATATTTATCCTGGTCATCTCTTAAAAAAAAATGTATATGTTCATTCCATATACCCCTATTCTTCTATTGGACATCTTCGGGGGCTTACCACGACCGATCGGTGTTTTCCATTGGTGGTGTTGGAACACCATTATCAACAACCTCAACGATGTGTCCCAGGTGTTCGGTATTGCTCCAGCTTGTATCTTGGTAGCAGCTGAATCCTTGGTCCACTTGCCTAAACTCGCTTTTTGCATTGGTACAATCGTCATTGGCCTACACTCATTATGTGTTTCATTATTTCTTCGCCTATTATCTATATTTCCTTGCCGCAGGTTGTACCGGTTTGCGTTATCGTGACTGCGTCATTGTCGCCACTCAGGATTGTATCCACGATCTTCTTTTCTCTGATAATGATTATTTTCTTCGTGGTTATTCTCTCTGCTCCAATTGTCTTGTGACTGCACATACGGATGCCAACCGAGACCATTGTTATTTTTGTTATGTGGGATTGTGAATTACCTTTACAGTGGAAATTCGACGGCACATCCGTGTTATGCATTTGGTCTCGACTGCTCTCGTAAATCAGATCAGCAGAGTCAAATATGGAAAGAAAGTGTTCCACATCAGTCCCGGTAGCTTTTATAGAATATGAGGTGGCATTTAACCTTTCAAAATTTTTCAGTACATTCACATGGGATATAGGTTTGCTCAAATATCTTATTGTGTTAATACACTTTTCAAATTATTTTCTTAATCCTCCCCATTTGTCATTCAACGGTTGTGGCTCAAATGTTTCTCTCCATAATCGTTCGTGAACGGCTGTCTACCAAACTTTGTCCAAAAAGGGCTATTCGAATTGGTCTGCTGCATTGTTTGTTGTTCAGACAAGCTAAGTGCCAGCACACTACGAAATGCTCATATGAATACGACTGGGTGAATGGGTGTACGTTTTTCAATTCAGTAGTGAACACCTGAAATTGTCTGTGTTTCAAAAGAGTTTCATCATCTAATATCGATAAAAGTTAATAATCTGCTCCCAGTGTATGTAAAATTGATATGTATGGTGTTGTGTTGTAACTCGTTTGTTTCGTCATTAATGGCGGCAGTTGTTTACGTGTGTCGGAAGTTCTTTCGTTAACGTCGTGAAACTGGAAGGATGGAGAGTTACCCTCTCATCTGCCTTACAAACCGTCTGGCATAGTTGTTATGTTACCTTTATCTGCTTCATTCGAAATGACCTATCAGTGTTCAGCTCCAAATAACTTTGTTGCACTGCAGTTTTGCTATCGATGTCTACTTTATGATCAATGTTCTTTCCTTATTCAGACATAAGCTTTTCTATCTCCTCGACGTAAGTTCTGTGCTGTATTACAAATTTTTATGCAACTGTGGTGTTAGTGTTACATAAGCCTACTCCTGCCCTGTCGTTTAAAACGGTACTAACACGCTTTTGTTCAGGCTTTATAAATCCGACCTCCTCTGACAGTTTTTGGGTCTTGTCAGGAAGATGTTCTAAGACTGTCTGCCATTCAGGAACCTCTGTTTGAGTTTCTCTCACAGTTTCTGCTAATTCATCGCGCGCGGTTTTAAAATCTTCTCCTTTTGACGTTAGCTCATCTAATATAGCTGCAGTTTTCTGTCGTTGTTGTTCTAGTACTTATGGGAATTTCTGATCCAATTTCTGCTCAATTTTGTAAATTGTTGATCGAGTTTTTTATTTTAAAATTTCAAACATATCCTTTCGCGCTGTTCGTATCAACTGAAGCAGTGTTGCTAATGTTTGTGATGCTCATAAACATTCTCCGTTCGGGCGACATTAGGCTATCTGAATTTTCCTGTCGTCTCTGATACCTCTTTCTTAATTTCTCTGGAAAAAAAAACATTCAGGTGTTGATTATTGTGTTAATTCACATTGCCTACATTGAAATAGTATCTAGCGAAATTTCCTAGTTGATATTTTCCGTTAAATCCAGATCGTTATTGTCATTAATGGTGGCGCCATTCTGATGACGTCCCATACCGATTGTTTGCATCGCCACATAAGCATTTATTACTTTCTGAGTCTGGGTAGTTAAAATATCTACATCAGTTTGTTCACTTTTAGTTCGTTCCATTTTAATGGCTAAACATTGTAACCTCCCCACAAAAATTAAATTGAAATTAAAATAACTTATTATGGATAGCGATTCTAATTTTTGTGTGACCTCAGAACAAAATTGGTTCCCATTTATAATCTCCGTGCACAAATGCATTCACATTTACTGTACCCACAAAATTCTTTTCTCATTTAATGTAAGCTCGAAACAGAAAAATTCCTAAACCTCATAATAAAAAATAAATTCAATAACCTGGTAAAATTTGGACGACAGCAGTGCTGCGTCGTGGCCCTGTAAGATCATTCTGAATAAAAAGCAAAAATTCTTACCTCAATAAAAAAAACGGCGAATATATCTGCTCTTACCTAAAAAAATTTATACTGGCATTCATATTTAATGGTTGCTAGTCAGTACGTATTAAGAAAGGTGACCGACTCTGAAAAGAATCTCGTGATTTCCCTACCCCACTTCTCTCCCTCACTTTGCAGGCACCCTCGTCAGCTTCAGTTCAGTTCCCTGTTTTTGGACACTGGGGTTTACAGTAGTGGACAATGTTGTGCAAGTATTCAAATATTCAAATGCTGTCACAGACTTTTACGTGAACTGGCAGTTGCTGCTAGTGCCCCGTTTGAAGAGCCACTTTGCAAGTTCGCTAATAGCTAAGAGTTACGCACGATAAAACCGTAACACAGGTGCCATATTTGCAACGGTATGTTCGCCGACCAACGATTATTCAGATGAACAGCGAGTCCGTTGGCTACGTACTAAAAACAGTCGTCCACGCCTCTAAATGAGATGCAGTAGTTAGTAAGCCAGTCTGTGAAGTTGTCGGTATCATATGATACGAAAAACTGCAAGGAAATTAAATGGGCAGGAGGACTGGTATAACATTTACGTAACTCCGTCGCTTCCCATGGCACTTTTAACGATAAAGTCGTTCTGGATAGAATGCCCCGTCGGCATAACACGAAATAGAATCCATTATTGGACGACCGTTCGCTTCTGGCCGATGTAGACCTGTAAGATTGTCCGGCATTTCACTGGTTTTAGTCGTTTTGAAATGTCGCTTTACACAAAGACTAAGTCTATCCATAGTTATACACCTCTGAGTATGTTAACTGAATTGCTGCATCCACTATTAACGTGCGACTATTGTCAGCGGACTAAGGCCCCACTAATCACGTAGACACAACCAAACAACAAATGTACATGCACCTCCATCCTTAGTCATCTCTCCTATAAAAAAAAATAAACTAATAAAATGAAATATATATAATATGATAAATGATCTACTCTTGCTCAAACGCAGCACCTCTCCTTCTGTTCTCGGTTTCGAATAAATTGTTTTTTCCATAATCGTAATAAGCATATATAAAACGAAGAACTCCTGATCCTGTATTTCTATGTGTATGTTCTAGCAAAATAGCTTTCATGTGCTACATATTGGCATATCTCTCCATTCGGATGTTCTTCTTGTGAGGTGTCTTTGTGCAAGAACATACTTAAAATTTTTTACTTACCACACCCGAAATTTTATTACCAAGGGACAATTACTGTATGTGTATGGGCTAGATGCGCGCGTGTCTATCAGCAGAAAGATACAAAAATCTGTCTCATTTAAGTATCTAAGGTGACGTACTTTTTCTTCGTTAGCTCGAAAGTTACTCCCATGAAGATCGTATCTCACATACATCCGAAGATAATTTATTTTTCACAGATTCTTGTAAGCCCTCGCTTTCTGAATGTGGCCTTAAATCCGTAGTGTACCAGGTAAATTGTGTTATTTATACAAACCAACTCCGAAATCAGATGCAACGGAATTAGTTGCCATTTCTGTTACTGTACCGGCCCAGAGAATAAGTTTAACTGTAGTGTTCTTTACGATCATGAAGGTAAAAAAAGAAGGGAAAAGGCACTGTAGATTTGCACTATACGAAGTTGTGAAGCAAGAGAGGGCAGGGCCTGCCGCCATCTTAAACAACCCAGACATTAGCAGACGACTACTTACGATTGCTTGTTGTTCATTATTTTTTTCGTGTGAGCACAACAACTGTTTTAAATACTAAAAATTACAATTCCTAGATGAATAACACAGTGCCAGGAAGGTAATTTTGAACATTTTTCTCTTTCTAAATGCTTATTTGCTCTAGTAATACGACAAGTTTGTCCTCATTAACGTAACTTTTTTTTGTGTATTTTGAAAATCGAAACGAGAAGGAAGTGATGTGAAAACGCATGGTTTCTTAATTCATTTCATTCCACTATTATTGCATTCGTATCGACAACAAATGAAGCTGGAACTCTGAAACCAATGCTTGTTTACTTACTGGTGCTGTTTCTTGTTCGTTACATTTTCGGCTTCAAACTCATGTACATAACATTTATAATCTTCACGTTTGTAAAAAACTTACCTACAATATTCTTGTATTATTAGGTTTTCAGTGCATTAGTTTCACTCCAGTTTACGCATCTTCTCACTCTGAATTCTTATCTACAGGCATGATTTGTCATTCTGTGTCTAACCAATAACAGTAATTTTTACAGGGTAAAAAGACGATATAATTTTTAGTTTCAGCATTGTAGAATACTATAAATGTGATTAAGGGAATGGTTTCAAACGCTGTATAATAGATATTTTGCTTTAACATATATGTAAGCCATTTTTTTAGTAATGATAACCTCTGCTGTGTAACAGATACGTCTCCTTTCCAGTAGGAACCTATTTGCTTATTTTCCCGAAATGATTCTCTCCAGTAACAGTCAGTTTTTTTTAGGAATAACCATACCTATCACAATTATTGATCATCTGCTTCAGTTTACTTTCGAATTCCATTCTGGCGTTTTCAAAGTATATATGTCTCTATTCCTTGTGATTAACAATTGTTTGTTACATAGTGAGTTTCATGTTCTATGTATCATTTGCGTGATAAATCCTAATGATGTGGAACGAGACATTTTATATCCATTTTTTGTAAATATGCTTCCATGGTGATCATTTATTAGAACTGCGATTTTTAATTAAAGACAGTCAGATGTTAGTAAGTAATTCCTTCACATCACCATTTATACATCACAACAATAGACAGTCTTACGCGGCATAGGAGGAGTTTTCAAAGGGAAACGCCTTCAGCTTAAAGCTTTACTATGCCATCTGTCAGGTATCTTATTTCACTGGGTAAGAGATCTAAACTTTTGTTGGATAAGCGATCAAGGCTTTTGGTAGCAGCATTGTGAACCCCTGTTTGGTTACAGACAACTTTAATGCTGCCCAATAGTGTCCATTTTTTTCTTCTGGTATTGCAATTATGTTTATCATTATTCCTGTTGAAATGCAGTGGATTATTCACAAGACACTTCATGAGGGAATGAATAACTATACTGGGAAGTGGATAGATTGCAACTAACACGCCGAGCAGCAGGGAAGCACGATGAAAAGAATGTTTACCTAAGTTTTCGGCCAAGGCCTTCTTCAGAAAGGACGCAAAGTGCATACACACACACACACACACACACACACACACACACACACACATCAATACACACGTAAAAAAAGTTTTACATGACCTAGGTTCACAGAGTTCCAGAACCTGTACAGAAAATTGGAATAGAGATCAACATAAACATCATTTTCTCCCTTTTTATTACTCATAAAAACCACACATTGAATATTGTACCACCATATAGTGAGACCTTCAGAGGTGGTGGTCCAGATTGCTGTACACGCCAGTACTTCTAATACCCGGTAGCAAGTCCACTTGTATTGATGCAGGCCAGTTTTCATCGTGGCATACTGTCCACAAGTTCATCAAGGCACTGTTGATTCAGATTGTCCTACTCCTCAACGGCGATACAGCGTAGATCCCTCAGAGTGATTGGCGGGTCAATGTCGTCCATAAACAGCCCCGTCCATAGACAGCCCTTTTCAGTCTATCCCATGCATGTTCGATAGGGTTCATGTTTGCATAACATGGTAGCCACTCCAGTCTTCCGATTTATTTATCCTGAAGGAAGTCATTCACAAGATGTGCACGAAGGGGGTGCGAATTTACGTCCATGAAGACGAATGCCTAGTTAATATGCTGTTGATATGGTTGCACTATAGGTTGGAGGATGGCATTCACGTATCGTACAGCCATTACGGCGCCTTACATGACCACCAGCGGCGTACGTCGGCCCCACATAATGCCACCCCAAAACAGCAGGGAATCTCCACATTGTTGCATTCGCTGGATAGTGTGTCTATGGTGTTAAGCCTGACCGGATTGCATCCAAACACGTCGCCGACGATTGTCTGGTTGAAGGCGTATACGACACTCATCAGTGAAGAGAACGTGGTGGCAATCCTGAGCGGTCCATTTGGCAAGTTGTTGGGCCCATCTCTACCGGGCAGCATGGTGTCGTGATTAGAAAGATGGACCTCGCCATGGACGTCAGGAGTGAAGCTGCGCATCATGCAGCCTACTGCGCACAGTTTGAGTCGTTACACGACGTCCTGTGGCTGCACGAAAAGCATTATTCAACATGGTGACGTTGCTGTCAGGGTTCCTCCGAGCCATAATCCTTAGGTAGCGGTCATAAACTGCAGTAGTAGCCCTTGGGTGGCCTGAGTGAGACATGTAACCGACAGTTCCAGTCTCTCTGTATCTCCTCCATGTCCGAATAACATCGCCTTGGTTCACTCCGAGACGCCTGGACACTTTTCTTGTTGTGAGCCCTTCCTGGTACAAAGTAACAATGCGGGCGCGACTAGACCGCGGTATTAACCGTCTAGGAATGGTTGAACTACAGACAACACGAGACGTGTACCTCCTTCTGTTGGAATAACTCGAACGGATAGGCTGTCGGATCCCCTTCTTCTAATAGACGCTGCTCATGCTTCTTTGGGCAGGTTTAGTGCCATCTCTGAACAGTCAAAGGGACTGTGTCTGTGATACAGGATTTACAGTCAACATCTATCTTCAGGACTTTTGGGAACCGGGGAGATGCAAAATGTTTTTGATGTGTGTATAATCATAGACACAAAACCCACACAGAAATGACCGCTCTCTCCGGTTTTTCTAGCCAGAATTTTTTCTTAAAGAGGGAGGAAATGTGAACAATGAATAATTATCAGCGAGAGGACTATGGGGCATGAGATGCTGCGCCAACAATAAGTGCGGTCTCGTAGCCGTGTGTTATGCGGGGACGAGACCGCTCATAGAGAGTGGCTCGAATGGCTGAGCGTTTGCGGTCTAGAAGGAAACGAACAACACAGAAAAGAATAAGACTAAACAGCGCAGCCATAATTCACGTATACAAAAGAAAAAATGCTTGAACCGCTCTACTTACGCATAAAATATGATTCTTTTAAACTTTAGATTACGTTCGGATCGATTAGTACACTCGTAAACGATGCTGGTAGTTTGATGAAACAGCTACGTCTGCACACATTGAAAGAACCAGATGCTATTTGGGATACAACCACAAAAATCGATAGATACCGTTAACGGTCGAAACTGTGCCACGGACGCTTCAGAGTGACAAAATGGGGAAGTATCAATGTTGTGAATCATGGAGGTGTTAAGTGGTGAACTTTTTAATGGTGGCGTTTTGTTATTATTATCATTATTATTATTTGTTAATGGGTTTTGAAAATAGTATTTAATTTTATGTTATTCTGGTTTTTAAAACGTTTGAACTCAAATACAAGTCTGAATAAAATTAAAATCATCTTTGACCAAATGAGTCTTCAATTAAAGCAAAAATATTACGTAATTGAAAAATTATATAAAAATATTTCTAAATATTGAAATTTGAATGCAATTTGTCAGATATTACCATCATATTTTTTAGCTAGGCTCCTCTACCGGGATTGTCTGTTGGTTTGGAACGTTTTGTGAAAAGTGAAATCTTAGATGCAGGTTCTGTTATGAAAGCAAACCCATCGTATTACACTGATTGGTGTCGTTAATAAGCGATCGTTCACAAATAGACATCCCCACACACAATAAGCCACAGTTAATTATAAAATTCATGAGAAGAAAAAAGCTGAGGAAGAAAGGTATGATTAGTCATAATAACAAACACAATGAAATTAAATAGTTGTTATTATGCAAAATGAGCACAAATAACAAAATCTCTAAGTAACATAGACCAAGCGATGTATTTTATGTCGATACCAGATAATGGCTGAACAGGAAGAGAGAGAACAAAAGAGCTGCGAGTCCTTCTTAGCTTAAATGACAGACAGTTACAGAGATATTAATTTCATTGTAATCGCTATGTCTATTGTCACCAATTCTCAGCGCTACTGTGCGAAATCCGCTAACACTTGGGGAAAGATTACAACCTAATGCTGCAGGCTGCATAAGATGGCGGACGCCAGCTTCAAGCTTGCAACGTAATGACAGCTCCCTTCTGTTCCTACCTCCATATTTACGACCCATTAGTTCGGATAGTGGCAGTGTCTTTGTTATATCGAAACACTTGGATAACGTATCGTCCATTTCGTTGTAAGTATTGATCCTTCACTGTTAAATATTCGACACTAATCGGAGAGATACTTGCCTATAACCTCACGAAATTTGATTTATTTTCCCTTTTTAGTTATAATTCGGGTATTTCTTTATGCTGGAAATCGTAATTACTGACACACAGTTGAACGTAATAGTCTAACTATATTTAAAGTCGAACGTTCATTTCACTTCACTGAACCGTTTGAAACGTTCTAGTTCTAGAAAATTTCAGTCTCAGTTATCACTTTAGATTTATTTCCTGTCGTCTAATATATTAGCAAAGTCAATTTGTTCACTGGTGTTAACTTTTAGAATCAAAAGATAAATTTTATACTTTCCTGAGCAACAAATTTAATCTTGTCTTTAGTAAAGTATTTTCGTAAAGGGTCATGTCACTTCTTCAAAAAGTTATCACAAATTTCCAAAATAAATCAGAGCACTGATAGCCTACAGTTGATTTCAGCTTCACAAAAGTGCTAATGGCGCACATGGCGCACGGGGTTTTATAATGTAATAACAACATAACAATCTTGATCTTTCAAGAATGCAAGATCGACTGACAGTTTTTTCAGTTGAAATTATATTTTAGTTCTTTCTATATCGTTATAAAAAATAAGCGCAGCAAGAACATGATGCTTTTCGAATCTTCTGCAAACCTCTGGCGCCGACTTTGTGGTGAATATGTCCGATGGCGTTAACTATTTTCTCGGATGCGAGGACTGGCCGTCACTGCGAATATCTTGCTGCGCCGCTCATACAGAATAAAATAACACGTTTTATGGTTACATGCGAATAATCCAACGGACAGGGTCGCTGAATGAGTTACCACTGCCGCCATGTGTTTTTTTTATTTATTTTATTTATCGAGTCCTTTGAGTGGTTCATGGTGTGGGTTCCTGTTGTCAAGTCCTAGTTCATGAACCACGGGCAACCTATGAGTGGCCAAGTAAGTGGTCCTGACAGTCGGGATACCAGTTACTTTGGAATAAGGCTGGGCATCTCGGACATATTCCGAGTCGTGGCCACCTTTGTGCTCAGACGGCAAAAACTACCAAATCCACCGGTTAGTCCCTCAACCTTCAGGGGTAAAACTCAATGGGACCCGGGGCAAGTAAGGCTAGCAACCTGCTTCCCTGGTACTATAAATATGATGCTGGCAACAATCACAGCAAAATGCCTCGGACCTTCGGAGCTGACGGAGTCCCACCTCTAATTGACAAACCAGGGACTCCTAAGATAAGACTCGACAAACGAATGGTAACGAGATGGGGAGCTATTAATATCAATAGGGGCTACTCTAGGAAGAAGGTAGAGCTGGTAGAGGCTGCAAGTAAGATGGGGTTGGACGTTTTAGCTGTTAGTGACATTCGAGTAAGCGGTGAGAAAGAAGAGGAAGTGGGAGAATACAAGGTCTACCTGTCAGGAGTCAAGGCAGGAATAGTACAATGGGGGGTAGGGCTTTTCATCAGGAAAGAAATGGAACCCAGCGTAGTTGCATTAAGGTATGTAAACTAACGACTGATGTGAATAGATTTGACAGTGTCTAGCAAGAAAATTAGGATTGTGTCAGTATATTCGCATTGTGAAGGGACAGATCAAGATAAGATGGATAGTTTTTATGACGCACTCAGTGATGTGATTGTAAGAGTAAAGGACAAGGACAGTGTTCTGCTCATGGGTGATTTTAATGCCAGGATTGAAAATCGAACAGAAGGGTATGAAAAGGTTATGGGTAAATTTGGAGAAGATCTGGAGGCCAACAGGAAAGGGAAACAACTCTTGGATTTCTGTGCCAGTATGGGCTTAGTAATCACAAACTCCTTTTTTAAACATAAGAACATTCACCGGTATACTTGGGAAGGCAGGGGAACCAGCTCTGTCATTGACTATATAACAACAGATCAGGAATTCAGGAAGGCTGTGAGGGACACACGTGTATTTAGGGGATCCTTTGATGACACTGATCACTATTTAATCTGCAGTGAAATTGGTATTGTGAGGCCGAAAGTGCAGGAGATCAGGTCCATGTGTAGGAGGATAAGAGTGGAGAAAGTTCAGGATAAGGAAATCAGACACAAGTACATAACAGTGATCTCAGAAAGGTACCAAGTTAGTTGAATGTAGTCAGTTGCAGTCACTGGAAAAGGAATGGACAAGGTACAGGGACACAGTATTAGAAGTGGCCAAAGAATGTCTTGGAACAGTAGTGTGTAAAAGTAGAATGAAGCAGGCAGCTTGGTGGAATGACACAGTCAAGGTAGCCTGTAAAAGGAAAAAGAAGGCATATAAAAAATGGCTACATACTAGAACTCAGGTAGACAGAGAAAGTTATGTTGAAGAAAGAAACAAAGCCAAACAGATAATTACAGCATCCAAGAAGAAATCTTGGGAAGACTTTGGAAACACGTTGGAGAAAGCTGCTGGAAAACCATTCTGGAGTCTAATTGGCAGTCTTGAAAGGAGGTAAGAAGGAAATGACAAGTATTTTGGACAGGTCAGGAAATCTGCTGGTGAATCCTGTTGATGCCTTGGGCAGATGGAGGGAATAGTTTGAAGAGTTGCTCAAGGTAGGTGAAAATACGATCAGTAATGTTTCAGATTTCGATGTACAATGGGACAGAAATGACGATGGAAATAGGATCACATTTGAGGAAGTGGAGAAAATGGTCAGTAGATTGCAGTGCAATAAAGCGGTTGGGGTGGATGAAATTAAGACGGAACTCATCAAATACAGTGGAATGTCAGGTCTTAAATGGCTACACAGGATAATTGAAATGGCCTGGGAGTCGGGACAGGTTCCATCAGACTGGAAGAAAGCAGTAATCACACCCATCTTTAAACATGGAAACAGAAAAGATTGTAACAACTACAGAGGTATCCCTTTGATCAGCGTTGTGGGTAAAATCTTCTCAGGTACTGTTGAAAGGAAAGTGCGAGTGTTAGTTGAGGACAAACTGGATGAAAATCAGTGTGGGTTTAGGCCTCTTAGAGGTTGTCAGGACCAGATATTTAGCTTACGGCAAATAATGGAGAAGTGTTACGAGTGGAACAGGGAATTGTATCTCTGTTTTATAGATCTAGAAAAGGCATATGACCGGGTTCCTAGGAGGAAGTTATTGTCTGTTATTATGGAATAGGAGGCAAACTTTTGCAATCAATTAAAGGTCTTTACATAGATAGTCAGACAGGAGTTAGAGTTGACAGTAAATTGAGTCCATGGTTCAAAGTAGTTTCTGAGGTAAGACAAGGCTGCAACCTGTCTCCACTGTTGTTCATATTATTTATGGATCATATGTTGAAAACAATAGACTGGCTGGGTGAGACTAAGATAGGTGAACACAAAATAAGCAGTCTCGCATATGCGGATAACTTAGTTGTGATGGCAGATTCGATTGAAAGTTTGCAAAGTAATATTTCAGAGCTAGTTCAGAAATGTAAGGACTATGGTATGAAGATTAGCATCTCCAAAACAAAAGTAATGTCAGTGGGAAAGAGATATAAACGGATTGAGTGCCCAATAGGAGGAACAAAGTTAGAACAGGTGGACGGTTTCAAGTACTTAGGATGCATATTCTCACAGGATAGCAATATAGTGAAAGAACTGGAAGCGAGGTGTAGCAAAGCTAATGCAGTGAGCGCTCAGCTACGATCTACTCTCTTCTGCAAGAAGGAAGTCAGTACCAAGACTAAGTTATCTGTGCACCGTTCAATCTTTCGACCAACTTTGTTGTATGGGAGCGAAAGCTGGATGGATTCAGGTTACCTTAACAATAAGGTTGAGGTTACGGATATGAAAGTAGCTAGGATGATTGCAGGTACTAGTAGATGGAAACAATGGCAGGATGGTGTGCACAATGAGGAAATCAAAGAAAAACTGGGAATGAACTCTATAGATGTAGCAGTCAGGGCGAACAGGCTTAGATGGTGGGGTCATGTTACACGCATGGGAGAAGGAAGGTTACCCAAGAGACTCATGGGTTCAGCAGTAGAGGGTAGGAGGAGTTGGGGTAAACCAAGGAGAAGGTACCTGGATTCGGTTAAGAATGATTTTGAAGTAATAGGCTTAACATCAGAAGAGGCACCAATGTTAGCACTGAATAGGGGATCATGGAGGAATTTTATAAGGGGGACTATGCTCCAGACTGAACGCTGAAAGGCATAATCAGTCTTAAATGATGATGATGATGATGAGTCCTTTGATCATATGTAGCACAGTGTACAGGATGATATAGGAATTATTACTAGGTTCAAAACGATACATATTTAAATAACCATTTTTCAACATGCTACCAATTTCAATAGTTGTAGATCTTACAATGATACGATGTTACAAATTACAGTAGCTTTAGTTCTTAACAGTTATTCTGGTCGAAGTATTTCTTTACTGAGTAGAAACAGTGGTACTGTAGATATTCTCTTACAGATCTTTCAAAAGCACTAATATTTTGTAAGCATTTTATACTATTTGATAGTCTATTATAGAGTTTAATACCCAGATAGCATGTACCTTTCTGATACAAACTGGTACTGGCTGGGAGTACATGCAAGTTATATTTTATTCGAGTATTATAATCATGTATATCTTTGTTTTTTAAAGTATTATCATCATTTCCAATCATATACTTTTTTACATACATTAGTGTGTCAACAATAAACATACACGGTAGAGGTAGTATATTCAGTGCTTTAAATATTGGTTTGCAGGGCTGTCGAGCACCACTTCCTGTCATAATCCTAATGGCTCTTTTTTGCATTCTGAAAGTCCCTTGAGCTGCTGGGAAATTTCCCCAGAATATGGGTCCATACTTGAGATGGGCATTGAAGTGCGCATAATAGGCACACAATAGTGCCTGCTCATTTATGCATAGCTTGAGAACCCTAAGAAGATAACAGCCCGTGCTCAGCTTGGCATTAATTTGTTCTGTGTGTTTGTCCCATTTTAAGTCTCTTTGTATCCAGATGCCGAGGAATTGTGTAGCCTCATAATTTGAAATAGGCGTTGATTGATTTTTATTTCTGGATATATCAATGTGGTGTTTTGGTGGTTATGGAAATTTAAGGCTACTGTTTCGTTGTAGTTTATTATCAACTGATTTTCTGCTGTCCAATTACTTAGATGTTTTGTAACTGTGTTTACTTATTCTTGTATATCTTCATTTTTTGCTGCTTTTACCAGTATTGTTGTGTCTTCAGCAAACAGTATTACTTTGTCGGGATCAATATGTATATCCAAATCATTACCCACCCTTGCGGTACCCCATAAATGATTGGGCTTTCTGATGATACATATTCTGTAATTATTCGTCCTTTATCATCTATATGTCTGATGGATACTTTTTGTTTACAGTCGCTGAGAAATGAACGAATCCAATCATTTGCCAACCCCCTAATTCCATAGTGCTCTAGCTTCCTCAATAGTGTTTTGCGGTTTACCGTATCAAAGGCTTTGGTTAGGTCCTAAAATATACCTGTTGTTTCTTGTTTTTCATCTACTGTTTTTAATACCGTAGATATGCATTTATAGATTGCTGTCTCCGTTGATTTCTTGCTTCTAAAGCCATGTTGAGTATTAGATAGCACACTATTTTTGTTTATAAACTTTAACAACTTACTACACATAATTTTTTCTATTACTTTTGAGAAACAGGATGTTAATTTAATGGGACGATAGTTTATTACTTCAGCTTTGTCACCAGCTTTGAAAATAGGGATGACTTTTGATGTTTTTAGTTGATCTGGAAAGATGCCTGACTCTAGGGAAACAGTTGCATAAGTGAGTAAGGGGGTCAATTGTATTTTGGATACAGAGTTTTACGATTCTGTTCGGTATACCATCAATTCCTGCTGAGTATGTTGTCTTTAGTTCTCCGACAGCCTTCAATGTCTCCTCCCTGCTTACTTGGTCCACAAACATAGAATATTTATTACTGTTGCACTTGTTTACCACTTGATGCTGAGTTGAACTAAAATTAGTTTTTATTAAATTTTCAGCTATCCCAGTGAAGTATTTGTTGAATATGTTTGCTGTTTCTCTAGGCAGTAAAATCTTTTTATTGTGGTGTATGAAGACAATGTTCTCTTCAGTTCTCTTATCTTTGCCAGTTTCTTTTTTAATGATGTCCCACATAGCTTTCACTTTATTTGTAGACTTATTTATGTAGTAATCATTGTACATTCTTTTTGCCTGTTTAATGACTTTTGTAAGAATTTAGTGTATGTTTTGTAGTGAGTATGCATTTCCTCAGTGGCATTATTTTCTTTGCAGATTCTCTGGAGCTCCCTTTTTTTCTGGCAAGAAGTTCTGATTCCCTTAGTAATCCAACCCTTTCCTCTTGTATTCTCTCTTATATTTACCAATTTTTGAGGGAAGGCTGTATCAAAATGCTTTACCATTTTTTCTAGAAAAATATTGAATTTCGAATTCAGATTTTGCTTTTCATAGATATCAGACCAGTCTTCAGTATGCAATAGTGCGTTAAAGTGGTCAATGCTTTTCTGCCTGTAGATCCTTCTCTTGACCTTTAGTAAGTTATTCTTAACCCGTCTTCCTTCCTTTGTGATGGTAAGTATTTGAGCTTTGTGGTCACTGTATCCTGTGTTAAACACTTTTGCTGACCACTCCAATTTCTCTTTATCAATCAGGATTTGATCTAAACCTGTCTGACTGGTTGGTGTTATTCTCGTTGCAACTTTAACTGTGGCTGTAAGGTTACGTGTTTTAATGAGATTGCCAAGGCGGTTTTCAGTTTACATTTACTAAGAAAATCTATGTTAAAGTCACCACATACTACAACATCACACCTTGTTTTATGCAGCTTATTTAAGAAAATTTCCATTTTTTCTAAAAATACCTCAAACTTTCCCTTTGGAGAGCGGTACACTGTAGCTATTATCAAACCTAATTTTGGAATTTTTATCACTGTCATCTCAAAGTCTTTTTCACAACTTAGGGAGGTGACATCATCTATTTTAGTAACCTCTATATTATCTTTTACATATATGGCTACACCTCCATAGTGACCACTAGGTCTACAATAGTACTCAGCCAGAGTGAAATTGTGTAGGCAGACAGATTTAATTAAGTTCTCGTCAAGCCAGTGTTCTGAAAGACACATTACGGAAATATCCTCTAATTCATGCATTAATAAAATATTTAGGTCTTCCACTTTATTGCTTAGAGACTGAACATTTTGGTGAAAGATCTTTATTACAGAATTTGTGGGAAAATCTACAGTACCACCTACCTTCAGTTTAAATGTTTCTTGTTTGTGCAATTTGTAGCTACTGCTTTTGTCAGTAAAAAATCATCCAGATGGGGAGGCTGCCCGATGTTTCTTCTAGTTGGGCGATATGAGTCTTCCATAGTGATCCATTTTTGCGACGAGACACTAGCACCAAGCTGTTGAAATGGACAAGAAAAAACTCGGTGCGTTCGCCATTATAAACATTTGATAACCACATGCGAAAATCACTTCACAGTTGTCGGTTGAACACTGTTATTCTGCAGCAAAGACAGAAATGATTAAACGCGCCCTGAGCGCATTAACATATAAATAGAGTACATATTAACTTGCTATGAGCAACAGGGTACAACAAGTAAATACTTGATACTAAACAGGTTACACTTATTAAATGAGCAACATGAATAACGTCGAATGTGTTATCGAGATCATATGGCTCTGAGCACTATGGGACTTAACACCTCAGGTCATCATTCGCCTAGAACTTAGAACTACTTAAACCTAACTAACCTACGGACATCACACACATCCATGCGTGAGGCAGGATTCGAACCTGCGACCGTAGCGGTCGCGCGGTTCCAGACTGAAGTGCCTAGAATAGCTCGGCCACACCGGCCGGCATCGAGATCAAATTTGCATACTTCTGCAACGAATTTCTTTTTTGTAAATGTAGTGAAGAATTTTATTACAGGAAGAACATTGTCCTTTATTTGTCTAATACCTTTTGGTATGACATTGAACCGTGGATTTTACTTTTCAAAATCTTTTCTTAAAGAATTTTCTTTACTTACTAGCGATTCATCAAGAACATTAACACACTATGTGAGCGTGGAAGTAGTTGCCAAGTTGGAAACAAATTAAATTTCAACCAACAGAAATTTTATTCATAAAAGCCTTTTCAAAAACAGATTCAAAATTTATAAGCAGAAAAGCACCCTCGAAATATCAAGTTACAGTTATTCAGAGGCAGAGTAAAAAATTTTTATTGTTACAATAGGAGCCTGTGGGCTGAGAAGCTTTCGCTCCCTTACAACACGACCGCCCACAACAACCTCTGAAAAACTACACTGGCCCAAATCTGCAGCACACCAGATTATTTTAAACTCAAAAATTTTAACAACTCACACAAACACATTAACTATGTACCCCGTAAGAGGGATGGAAATGGTACAAACACTCACACTAAGAATTTATTTTCCACCAAAGTGCAATTTGTTTTTAAAAGGGCTCTTACGGTGGAAGGGTGGCAACTTTATAAAAATGGCTATTTAAATAAAACCCACGAAATTCAAACTTACATGAAGTGTACAACATGCTCTACATTACACATATACCGCCTCGCAAGATGATAGGTAAGATAAAAACATATTTCAGGAATTCGGCCTTTACCTTAATTCTATAAATTCGTTAACACCGAATCCGACAAACATGACAGAGGCAGCTATTAACGTATGGCAGACTGACAGACAGACAGATAGACACACACTAAATGCCTAACAAATGCTGACGGGAGACAGACGAGCAAGCTGGGGGCGAGAGACTGACCAAGAAAACAAGTAGAATTGAACAAGTAAATGAAACAACATATCACAAATCACTTAACTTCTAAAACTGCGATGTCTGGCGAAGACCTGGTGCCGGACCCCCAAAACGCTCTCCCGAACCGTCAGCTGCCAGCCGTTTCAACGGACGCAGGAAGGCGCGCCGATCTCCCGTCTCACGGCGCCGCAGCTCGCACCGGGCAGACAGACGTCGTGGGTGACTCCTGTTGCTCTGGGTGTCGGCCGCGAAGCCACTACCCCTCGCTATACGGCGCGGCCCACAGGACTGCCGTGGCGACCTCATATGAGCCGACGCTCAAGACAGACAAGTCATCTTGTGTCCCAGTGCGCGACCGACCAACCGATCGATCCAACCGCCAATGCCCATTGCCTAAACAAACTCGAGCAGTCTGGCAGCCTAACGCATACTAGCACTCCGGACGACAAATAGACACTGACTGCCGCACACTGAGCCGGCTGACCAATTGAACTCGCCGAGACTGACTAACTGACCCAACCTTACTCCTACTGACCAACTGCCCCGACTCACTTCTACTGACAGACTCACCTCCCTGCCGAGTTCATAGGGCCCCTTAAATGCACGTGAACAGGCAACTTTTCCCCTTTCCCACCAGAGGGAGGCACCAAAGCTGCGATTTCCACAGCCCGCGCCACCGCCAGAAACGGAGGGCGACTGCTTCACACTACGCGCTGCGGTGCGCTCTTCAAAACTGCAAATCTTACCACGGCTCAGACATTTTTCATTGTATGATCACAATACTCTCCTGCTGTACTTGAGGTATATACTACTCCAGCCGTTAAAGAAAGAAAATTTTTGTACCGTATTTACCCAGGGATGGTTTGGGACGTTTCTTCCATAGTTGCTACTCGTTTTCTATGGAATTAGGACAAATGTCGAAACGGAGCCAAAGCAATAACCAAGGTATCAAATCCGATTCAGCCGAGAAATAGATATTTGTAACAGGCAGATAATATTGCAAGCGAATTTACGCGCGCCACTGAATTATGTGCAGTGAATGGTGGTTTGTAGTTTTTTTCAGCGATGCAGATGCATATTTATGTGCTATTTTGTAAGCTATGTTATTCTATTCTTTTGTGTGAAAATCTAATTGCCAACTTGATTAACATTGAGTGTAAAGTCTAAAGGCTTACTGTTGTGGACAAAGTTTATTATTGTTAAGACCATGAATGATGTGTCCATGTGTTTATCCTGCGATCCAGACAGAGACTTAGTAAATTCTGTTTTACATGTTGGGTCATATGTTAGAACTCCGAGAACCTTTTTTGGACTGCCACCTGTGAGAACAACCTCCAATTCTTGAACATCTCAAGAACATTCTTTGATAAACTAGTCTCAGGTAATAAGTTTTTAATCATTACTGATGTTTGAATACAATATGTTAAACCGTATGCATCTTTTCACCAGGGATAGAGTAATGTTCCAAACTTATCATTAATGGTATTATATGTCTACTAGGAATAATTAATCTCTGCAGCCACTCTAACACTAAGACTCCGTATCTCATCGTTGGATACAAATTCTGCTTTCTTTTATTTAATACATGAGAACATGGGCTAGCTCCGTCCTCTCCTGTCTGTTCGATATCGACCTCATTAGAAGTAGGATGCGATTGCGACTGCTCTGATAATTACTGCAGTAAATCTCACTTTCAATGTGATATAGTAACATTTCGACATGTATATATTATGCACTCAGTTGCATACGTCTAAAGTATTTTTTCTATGGAGAAACATTTAAGCTCATTTACATAAGTTAAGGTAAACACTTCTCTCAGTTTTTAACGTTGCTGTACCTAAA
Organism: Schistocerca serialis cubense; assembly: GCF_023864345.2. Taxonomy (NCBI): domain Eukaryota; kingdom Metazoa; phylum Arthropoda; class Insecta; order Orthoptera; family Acrididae; genus Schistocerca; species Schistocerca serialis. The sequence goes on from NC_064641.1 coordinate 175,153,169, forward strand.
CAGCCAATGGTATTTAATGTTGTGCTGCGCTCTATATGTAAACAGATAGTGCGGACTCAATTTTGTGTAAGCGTTCCAATTACCTTACTGACCGTCGAGACAATAACCAAAGAGAAAGAACTCGATTAAACACTGTAATAACTATTAATACTTACTCTCGTCTGAAATACTTACGGGGAGGTAGAACGGAATTTTTTTCACACTTTCGAATTTTTATCTCATTATAAAATTTGCAATTTTACCAATAAAATGATATATATATATATATATATATATATATATATATATATATATATATATATATATATATATATACAGGGTGAGTCACCTAACATTACCGCTGGATATATTTCGTAAACCACATCAAATACTGACGAATCGATTCCACAGACCGAACGTGAGGAGAGGGGCTAGTGTAATTGGTTAATACAAACCATAAAAAAATGCACGGAAGTATGTTTTTTAACATAAACCTACGTTTTTTAAATGGAACCCCGTTAGTTTTGTTAGCACATCTGAACATATAAACAAATACGTAATCAGTGCCGTTTGTTGCATTGTAAAATGTTAATTACATCCGGAGATATTGTAACCTAAAGTTAACGCTTGAGTACCACTCCTCCGCTGTTCGATCGTGTGTATCGGAGAGCACCGAATTACGTAGGGATCCAAAGGGAACGATGATGGACCTTAGGTACAGAAGAGACTGGAACAACACATTACGTCCACATGCTAACACCTTTTTATTGGTCTTTTTCACTGACGCACATGTACGAGTACATTACCATGAGGGGTGAGGTACTTGTTCGACGGGCGTTTCATAGGACGTGGAGGACGCATACATTGGCCAGCCCGTTCTCCTGATCTTACACCTCTAGACTTCTTTCTGTGGGGTACGTTAAAGGAGAATGTGTACCGTGATGTGCCTACAACCTCAGAGGATATGAAACAACGTATTGTGGCAGCGTGCGGCGACATTACACCAGATGTACTGCGGCGTGTACGACATTCATTACGCCAGAGATTGCAGTTGTATGCAGCAAATGATGGCCACCACATTGAACATCTATTGGCCTGACATGTCGGGACACACTCTATTCCACTCCGTAATTGAAAACGGAAACCACGAGTGTACGTGTACCTCACCCCTCATGGTAATGTACATGTGCGTCAGTGAAAAAGACCAATAAAAAGTTGTTAGCATGTGGACGTAATGTGCTGTTCCAGTCTCTTCTGTACCTAAGGTCCATCACCGTTCCCTTTCGATCCCTACGTAATTCGGTGCTCTCCGATACACACGATCGAACAGCGGAGGAGTGGTACTCAAGCGTTAACTTTAGGTTACAATATCTGCGGATGTAATTAACATTTTACAATGCAACATACGCCACTGATTATGTATTTGTTCTTGTGTTCCGATGTGCTAACAAAACTAACGGGGTTCCATTTCAAAAAAACGTAAGTTTTTGTTAAAAAACATACTTCCGTGCATTTTTGTATGGTTTGTATTAACTAATTACACTAGCCCCTCTCCTCACGTTCGGTCTGTGGAATCGATTCGTCAGTATTTGATGTGGTTTACGAAATATATCCAGCGGTAACGTTAGGTGACTCACGTTAGGTGACTCACCATATATATATACACTCCTGGAAATTGAAATAAGAACACCGTGAATTCATTGTCCCAGGAAGGGGAAACTTTATTGACATATTCCTGGGGTCAGATACATCACATGATCACACTGACAGAACCACAGGCACATAGACACAGGCAACAGAGCATGCACAATGTCGGCACTAGTACAGTGTATATCCACCCTTCGCAGCAATGCAGGCTGCTATTCTCCCATGGAGACGATCGTAGAAATGCTGGATGTAGTCCTGTGGAACGGCTTGCCATGCCATTTCCACCTGGCGCCTCAGTTGGACCAGCGTTCGTGCTGGACGTGCAGACTGCGTGAGACGACGCTTCATCCAGTCCCAGACATGCTCAATGGGGGACAGATCCGGAGATCTTGCTGGCCAGGGTAGTTGACTTACACCTTCTAGAGCACGTTGAGTAGCACGGGATACATGCGGACGTGCATTGTCCTGTTGGAACAGCAAGTTCCCATGCCGGTCTAGGAATGGTAGAACGATGGGTTCGATGACGGTTTGGATGTACCGTGCACTATTCAGTGTCCCCTCGACGATCACCAGTGGTGTACGGCCAGTGTAGGAGATCGCTCCCCACACCATGATGCCGGGTGTTGGCCCTGTGTGCCTCGGTCGTATTCAGTCCTGATTGTGGCGCTCACCTGCACGGCGCCAAACACGCATACGACCATCATTGGCACCAAGGCAGAAGCGACTCTCATCGCTGAAGACGACACGTCTCCATTCGTCCCTCCATTCACGCCTGTCGCGACACCACTGGAGGCGGGCTGCACGATGTTGGGGCGTGAGCGGAAGACGGCCTAACGGTGTGCGGGACCGTAGCCCAGCTTCATGGAGACGGTTGCGAATGGTCCTCGCCGATACCCCAGGAGCAACAGTGTCCCTAATTTGCTGGGAAGTGGCGGTGCGGTCCCCTATGGTACTTCGTAGGATCCTGCGGTCTTGGCGTGCATCCGTGCGTCGCTGCGGTCCGGTCCCAGGTCGACGGGCACGTGCACCTTCCGCCGACCACTGGCGACATCGATGTACTGTGGAGACCTCACGCCCCACGTGTTGAGCAATTCGGCGGTACGTCCACCCGGCCTCCCGCATGCCCACTATAGGCCCTCGCTCAAAGTCCGTCAACTGGACATACGGTTCACGTCCACGCTGTCGCGGAATGCTACCAGTGTTAAAGACTGCGATGGAGCTCCGTATGCCACGGCAAACTGGCTGACACTGACAGCGGCGGTGCACAAATGCTGCGCAGCTAGCGCCATTCGACGACCAACACCGCGGTTCCTGGTGTGTCCGCTGTGCCGTGCGTGTGATCATTGCTTGTACAGCCCTCTCGCAGTGTCCGGAGCAAGTATGGTGGGTCTGACACACCGGTGTCAATGTGTTCTTTTTTCCATTTCCAGGAGTGTGTATATATATATATATATATATATATATATATATATATATATATATATATATATATATATATATATATCTGTGTGTGTGTGTGTGTGTGTCTGTGGGAAGTACTTTATTTTATTTTTTAGATGTAGTCTACACCAGTTGAAAATGTTAAAATTTTTATGTGCATTACTTCGTGATCTAATAAAATCGGTAATTTTTTATATAGAAGGCTGTGTATTGCTTTTATAAAAGTTATTAGTGTTGGTCATGTCTAAAAGAGGATGGGCACCAGGTTGAGGAAGTTGAAACAAAGTTAGAGAGACAATAAACTTTCTGATGGTAGAACCATAAGAGGCAGGCTGACAGACAAAATGATTCATGAACTACAACAGTATTATGGGATGGCCATTAGAAATAATACTGAGGATTTGTTGAAAATGAAGCAAGCAGTATGGGTTACCGTCTTGCTTAGACTGTCAACTGATGAAAAACCAGTTGATCACATTTGCCCACCTGGACCTGATTTATGGTGCAATTACCGCAGTGCCCAGCACTCAAAACGGTTCATACAGCCGTAAACATTCCATCCCAGCAGCAGTCACGGGTATCATAAGATCTATTTACAGAGACGTGGCAAATCCTGAATTACTGAAGAAGTGTCTGCATGGTCAGACTCAAAATCCCAATGGGTCGTTAAATAAACTTATATGGACTCGCTTACCAAAAACTTTTTGTTGGAATGAAGACACTAAAGTGGGGTGGGGGGGTCTGTGATGCTGTTATTGCTTTTAATGATGGCAATACTGATAGGGTGAAAGTGCTACAGCATATGGGAATTAATCCTGGACAAACTGCATGGTGAGATCTTGAACGAATGGACAAGGTTACCATTGATAAAGCAGAGTATGCAGCACAGTTGGCCACTAACGAGTCCAGAAAGAAGAAAAAAACTAGGAAAAAGATCAAGAGGATGATATACAGTAAGCATATATTGAGTTACAGTCTTTCGAAACTTTAGAAGCCATTCGTGAAAATTTACATTTTCTGTTGCATTTTCCCCAAAATCTCAGAAACCAGCCATGCAGACTGCTGTTCGCCGGCCGGAGTGGCCGAGTGGTTCTAATCGCTTCAGTCTGAAACCGCGCGACCGCTATGGTCACAGGTTCGAATCCTGCCTCGGGCATGGATGTGTGTGATGTCCTTTGGTTAGTTAGGTTTAAGTAGTTCTAAGTTCTAGGGGACTGATGACCTGAGCTGTTAAGTCCCATAGTGCTCAGAGCTATTTGAACCATCTGATCCAGACTGCTGTTCACTGACGACGAAGGCTGGAATTTGAACGTCAGTACCATAACTGGACATCCACTGCATGGCAACAGGTGTCTGTTTCAGAGTAATCACGTTTCATCCTCCACTAGACAGGTAACGTTGACGAGTACATCGTGAAACGTCTGAAAGTATAAGTCCAAGCCAGAGGAGGGAGCGTTGTGGTCTGGGGAATATTTTCGAGGCATTTCCTGGGAGAAGTCGTCATTCTGAGAGGCGGAATGGATCAACACAAGTATGCGTTTATCCTTTGGGACCATGCTCACCCCATCAAGTAGTTTGCTTTTCCTTGGCACGATGACATCTATCAGCAGGACAATGCAACTTGTCGCACAACTCACAGATTGTGGGAAAGTATCCTACTTAGGGGAGGTTTATTAGTTTGAGGAGGTCATGTATTTCCGTCAAGTTGGTGGCGCCATCATGCGATGTACGTTTGAACTACAGGACAGGCATGTGACTGATCTTGGAGGCCATTGTATTGTGTTGCTGCAAGTAGGAAAGCACTGTTCGCGTTCCTGAAGGTTTTGTTCATTGTTAGAAAGATAGAAATATATTATAAGAGGTCAGGAAATGATTAAATAATTATACATACATTAAACATACAACACTTCAGGATTGCAGTAATATAATTATTTTCGTTGTTCAGAAACTGCAAAGTGCACTAATGAAACACGTTTTGCTAGAATGTCCAGGTGTCTGAATTTGGGAATGTCTTGGATTCCTTATATGGGACTCCCAGAATAGGGATCCTAGATTATTCCATGTAGCTTTACGTTCGTCTGTATACACTACTGGTCACTAAAATTGCTATACCACGAAGATGACGTGCTACAGACGCGAAATTTAGTCGACAGGAAGAAGATGCTGTGATATGCAAATGATTAGCTTTTCAGAGCATTTACACAAGGTTGGCGCCGGTGGCGACACCTACAACGTGCTGACACGAGGAAAGTTTGCAACCGATTTCTCATACACAAACAGCAGTTGACCGGCGTTGCCTGGTGAAACGTTGTTGTGATTCCTCGCTGCATCACAGACAGGAGCGCCTGCGATAGTGTACCCAACGACGAACCTGGGTGCACGAACGGCAAAACGTCATTTTTTCGGATGAATCCAGGTTCTGTTTACAGCATCATGATGGTCGCATCCGTGTTTGGCGACGTCACGGTGAACGCACATTGGAATCGTGTATTCGTCATCGCCATACTGGCGTATCACCCGGCGTCATGTTATGGGGTGCCGTTGGTTACACGTCTCGATCACCTCTTGTTCGCACTGACGGCGCTTTGAACAGTGGACGTTACATTTCAGATGTGTTACGACCCGTGGCTCTACCCATTATTCGATCCATGCGAAACCCTACATTTCAGCATGATAATGCACGACCGCATGTTGCAGGTCCTGTACGGGCCTTTCTGGATACAGAAAACGTTCGACTGCTGTCCTGGCCAGAACATTCTCCAGATCTCTCACCAATTGAAAACGTCTGGTCAATGGTGTCCGAGCAACTGGCTCGTCACAATACGCCAGTCACTACTCTTGATGAACTGTGGTATCGTGTTGAAGCTGCATGGGCAGCTGACCTGTACACGCCATCCAAGCTCTGTTTGACTCAATGCCCAGGCGTATCAAGGCCGTTATTACGGCCACAGGTGGTTGTTCTGGGTACTGATTTCTCTGGATCTATGCACCCAAATTGCGTGAAAATGGAATCACATGTCAGTTCTACTATAACATATTTGCCCAATGAATACCCGTTTATCATCTGCATTTCTTCTTGGTGTAGCAATTTTAATGGCCAGTAGCGTATATATATATTCAATCACTTTTGCGTTCTGTAAAATTAATTTTAGAATAATTCTATTTACATAACTGTAAACATGTTTTCTATGTTGAATGCCATACCAAAGAAAGTATTATAATACAAGCAGAGAAAGAGTCCCTAACAATAGTACGTTTCTTTTGTAGATGGCACCTAGAAAACTTTGGGATCCCAAACAAATGAAGGTTACCATTTTAGCTATTCGTAGTAAAGAAATGGGGAGCTCGTATAAAGCATCTCGCATCTTCATTGTTCCTCAAAGAACACTGGAACGCTGTGGTACAGACAACAAATTCCCAGATGATTCATGGTCACCAAAATAAGGAGGAAACCTATTTTTGCTCGAGAACTCGAAGAGGACTTGAAGAATTACTACATCCCGATGGAATAACGATTCTATGGTCTCTCTAGAAACGATGACCGAAGACTTGCCTATCAGCTTGCTATAAAAAATAATACTGAAAACCCATTTTCGAAAGAAATAACTGCAAGGTGGTAAAAATCGTTATACAACTTCCTAAAAAGGAATACCGATCTCTTTGTTAGGTCTGCCCAAGGACTTTCATTCGCTGGAGTTAAGGGTTTGACAACCAAAGCTATCAGAAAGTTTTCTGACAATTATGAGCTGGCCTTAGCTCAAATCAAGAGCAAACGAGCCACATTGATTAAATGTGATGAAACTGGAATTACAGTTGTGCAACGTAAGCACACTTAAATTTTTGTACTGAAGTGGTTAAAGCAAATCGCTTGTCTACAGTTTGCTGAAAGCGTTGCACTCATTACTGTAGTGACATGCATGACCCCTTTGGGACACTTCATACCACCTCTGCTGGTCTTCCCAAGGAAGAATATGAAGATGGAATTAATGGATGGTGCTCCTCTACGTACCATTTATGCATGCCATCCTTCAGGGTGAATTCAGACAGACATTTTTACATAATGATTTCGGCATTTCTTGCTCCATGTGAAAACAACGAAAGATGATCGTGCAGTTCTCATGAACACTTCATCCATGACAGAGCTATTGACATGATTAATTTGGCCAGAGATAGACGTGTCTGCATTGTGTCTCTGCAGCCTCATAGCACCGGTAAAATGCAGCCATTGGATGTTTAGTTCACTGGACACTGAAGAAATTTAATGTCAAGAGGTTGAGAGATGGACAAAGTGCCTTATTGATTACAATGTAACTGTGTACCAAGTAAGCAACATTTTTCAAAAAGCTTGCATACAGGCAGCAACAGAAGAAATAGCAGCAAACGGTTTCTGGACTGCACATCTCTTCCCATGCAACTGTCATAATTTCCGACCCCATGAATTTGCTATTGCGAAAAACTGGCTGATCCTTCTGGAAGCAGTGCATCTGCAAATGTGGATCCACAAGAAGGAACTTCGTGGGGATGTCAAAAAAATGCCGTTACTGAAACACTGAAATCTAAGGCTGTTCCTCAAACTCCAAGATCCGTATTTGTCATAGCAACTGGCATCAGACCTCTTATAAAAATTAGAAGCCCAGTATATTCTAGAAGATACCGCAGGGGTTCTGCTCAGCTGATCACTGGGTCTCCATATACCCATCAGTCAGCTGACAAAACAAAGGGTGGTAACACCGAAGCAAGTTGGGAATGCAGGGTGTGGTGAGTGCTGAGCATCAAACCAGGCACCTGGACGTGGCACACGAACTGGCAAGAAAGGGACGATCATTGAATCTTTATCGGAGGCCGAAGCAGATGAAACTAAACTGTCTGATGAAAGTGAAGACAGCGACGACAATGAAGACGTGGAAAGCATCTATTGTGCAGGGCTCTTCTCAAACGGTCACAGAAGAGAGAACTGGATTCGGTGCTCAAAATGCATGAAGTGGGCTCATACAGGACGTGCTGTTCTTCAAGTAAGAGATATGTTTGTATAGGTGTCTCGGAAGGTGCAACAGGTGCCAAATATCTGATTACTTGATTTACATACAATGGTCATAAGACCTCTCAGAATTAGCAACCCATTTTCATGACAGACAGTTTTGCTACATCCTCTGTTTTCCAGCATATTTAATGTAAATGTATAACAAGAGCAAAAGCTGGCATGCGTCATCATTCTAACGTGTTAAATTACATGTACTTAGTGTTTCCTGTAGCATAAATGGTTTTCATTTTCTTCTATAGCATTCTGTAAAAAAAAAAAATCCACAAAGTAGACGATTTTCCCCTACGTTCGTGGTTCGAAGAGCACGAGGTTGAGTTTACTGTACTCCCCTGGTCATCAAACTCCGCGGATTGAAATTGAATCGAGAATCAGGGGGACCATCTCGATAGGGTAGTTCCTGACTCGGATCCTCGTGCAAAAAACCTAGCACAGCTGGCCAGATACTGGAGTCGCCATGTCTTCATAAACCTGTCGGTACCTTTCAGAACCTCACTGACTCTCTTTCTGCACGTCTCGCAGCGATTTGCGCTGCAAGAGGTGGTTACTCAGGCTTTTGAAGGTGGTCACGTTGACTGGACAGTGTACTTTCCTTCCCGCGTCACGTGCCCGCAAAGCAAACAGGCGGCATTCCATCTAGTGGTGGGCTGTGGGCATAATGTTTTGGCCCATCAGCGTACCGAGCGAGGTGGAGCAGTGGTTAACACCCTTCACACGCATTCGGGAGGCCGACGGTTGAAACCCACGTCCGGCCATCCTGATTTAGGTTTCCCGTATTTCCCTAAATCACTTCAGGCAAATTCCGGGATGGTTCTTTTGAAAGGACACGGTCTACTTTCTTCCCCATCCTTCCGTAATACGTTGGAACCGATGACCTCGCTCTTAGGTCCCTTCCCTTCCCTTCCCTTCGGCAGGAGTGGCCGAGCGGTTCAAGGCGCTACAGCCTGGAACCGCGCTACCCCTATGGTCGCAGGTTCGAATCCTGCCTCGGGCATGGATGTGTGTATTGTCCTTAGGTTAGTTAGGTTTAAGTAGTTCTAAGTTCTAGGGGACTGATGACTTCAGAAGTTAAGTCCCATAGTGCTCAGAGCCATTTGAAACATTTTTGAACCCAAATCAACCAACTAATCCCTCAGTCTATATCCCAATACCGTATTATAAACCAGTAGTGCATGAAATGCGCGCAGAGGATAGTCACCTCATGCCGAAAGCCTCCACATGTCTCTATGCCGTCCAGAACATTTTGACATTGTTTCGACAGGAATAATTTGTTGAGAATTAACAGTTTTTTTCGGGTGTGCCTATCCAGCTGAAGCCACATGCTGATGATTAGAGCCCTTACAGCTATCAAACAGCGGAGATGTTAATTGCTACGTTTCACTCGCTCTTGCAAATAGTCCCAGGAATTTTCTGTGGGATTAAGATCTGGTGTTTTAGTTCACCAATCGGGATGGGAAAATGTGCCTGACTGTTCGTAAAGCTTTGTGAACGCTGTTGTCACATAGGGGGACAAAAGTTTTCGTAATAAAAGGTGTTTCATAAAGAATGTACTACTTGGAGAGTATATATTTCTTAAGGTGTAAGACACCCAACTATGAAACTTGGGACATATTAAGGACTCTTGAAATATATTACAGATGTTGAATATGTCCTCCACTAAAGAGACGAACAACATCACATCGATACTCGAATTCGTCCAATAGTCGGGTAAGCATGTCCATCGGCACTGATGTTACGGCAGTACCGAACCAGATCAACTCTTTGAGGTTCTGTGGTAGGGTTGGTGCACAAAATTTGTCCTTAATGAAACCCCACATGAAGAAGTCACAGGGCTTCAGACCGTCAATTCCGGTGACCCTGGTGGCGAGCTGAGAGGTGCTGAGTCGCTCGCTGTTTGACGGCCAATCCTACGGTTCGGTAAGATTTCATTCAGTTATGTACCCACTTGTCGACTCAAGTGCCCAGTCTTGTTGAAAAATGAGGCTGTTCTCGTTCAGCCTAAAAAAAAGACAGTTTTCTTCCATTGCAAGATACAGCTAACCGTTAACAGTGTTTTCATTAATAAGAATGGGCTGTAAAGAAATTAGTGTGATATCGCACAAAACAAATTGACTTTGGGTGAATTTCCTACATGTTGTGTATGTGTGTCCCGTAGGCCTAAACTACGAACATTGTGTTTGCTTACTTTCCCAATGTAAAGAAAGTATATAATTTTTTCTTATTGATAAATTTATGGATAATTATTCGACATTCATACCAAAGATTAATTTGAGAAGTATTTAAGACTGACGGAAAAAAAGAAGATCTACATCTACATCTACATCTATACTCCGCGAGCCACCTTACGGTGTGTGGCGGAGGGTACTTATTGTACCACTATCTGATCCCCCCTTCCCTGTTCCATTCACGAATTGTGCGTGGGAAGAACGACTGCTTGTAAGTCTCCGTATTTGCTCTAATTTCTCGGATCTTTTCGTTGTGATCATTACGCGAGATATATGTGGGCGGTAGTAATATGTTGCCCATCTCTTCCCGGAATGTGCTCTCTCGTAATTTCGATAATAAACCTCTCCGTATTGCGTAACGCCTTTCTTGAAGTGTCCGCCACTGGAGCTTGTTCAGCATCTCCGTAACGCTCTCGCGCTGACTAAATGTCCCCATGACGAATCGCGCTGCTTTTCGCTGGATCATGTCTATCTCTTCTATTAATCCAACCTGGTAAGGGTCCCATACTGATGAGCAATACTCAAGAATCGGACGAACAAGCGTTTTGTAAGCTACTTCTTTCGTCGATGAGTCACATTTTCTTAGAATTCTTCCTATGAATCTCAACCTGGCGCCTGCTTTTCCCACTATTTGTTTTATGTGATCATTCCACTTCAGATCGCTCCGGATAGTAACTCCTAAGTATTTTACGGTCGTTACCGCTTCCAATGATTTACCACCTATGGCATAATCGTACTGGAATGGATTTCTGCCCCTATGTATGCGCATTATATTACATTTATCTACGTTTAGGGAAAGCTGCCAGCTGTCGCACCATGCATTAATCCTCTGCAGGTCCTCCTGGAGTACGTACGAGTCTTCTGATGTTGCTACTTTCTTGTAGACAACCGTGTCATCTGCAAATAGCCTCACGGAGCTACCGATGTTGTCAACTAAGTCATTTATGTATATTGTAAACAATAAAGGTCCTATCACGCTTCCCTGCGGTACTCCCGAAATTACCTCTACATCTGCAGATTTTGAACCGTTAAGAATGACATGTTGTGTTCTTTCTTCTAGGAAATTCTGAATCCAATCACAAACCTGGTCCGATATTCCGTAAGCTCGTATTTTTTTCACTAAACGTAAGTGCGGAACCGTATCAAATGCCTTCCTGAAGTCCAGGAATACGGCATCAATCTGCTCGCCAGTGTCTACGGCACTGTGAATTTCTTGGGCAAATAGGGCGAGCTGAGTTTCACATGATCTCTGTTTGCGGAATCCATGTTGGTTATGATGAAGGAGATTTGTATTATCTAAGAACGTCATAATACGAGAACACAAGACATGTTCCATTATTCTACAACAGATTGACGTAAGCGAAATAGGCCTATAATTATTCGCATCTGATTTATGACCCTTCTTGAAAATGGGAACGACCTGCGCTTTCTTCCAGTCGCTAGGTACTTTACGTTCTTCCAGCGATCTACGATAAATTGCTGATAGAAAGGGGGCAAGTTCTTTAGCATAATCACTGTAGAATCTTAAGGGTATCTCGTCTGGTCCGGATGCTTTTCCGCTACTAAGTGATAGCAGTTGTTTTTCAATTCCGATATCGTTTATTTCAATATTTTCCATTTTGGCGTCCGTGCGACGGCTGAAGTCAGGGACCGTGTTACGATTTTCCGCAGTGAAACAGTTTCGGAACACTGAATTCAGTATTTCTGCCTTTCTTCGGTCGTCCTCTGTTTCGGTGCCATCGTGGTCAACGAGTGACTGAATAGGGGATTTAGATCCGCTTACCGATTTTACATATGACCAAAACTTTTTAGGGTTCTTGTTTAGATTGTTTGCCAATATTTTATGTTCGAATTCGTTGAATGCTTCTCTCATTGCTCTCTTTACGCTCTTTTTCGCTTCGTTCAGCTTTTCCTTATCAGCTATGATTCGACTACTCTTAAACCTATGATGAAGCTTTCTTTGTTTCCGTAGTACCTTTCGTACATGATTGTTATACCACGGTGGATCTTTCCCCTCGCTTTGGACCTTAGTCGGTACGAACTTATCTAAGGCGTACTGGACGATGTTTCTGAATTTTTTCCATTTTTGTTCCACATCCTCTTCCTCAGAAATGAACGTTTGATGGTGGTCACTCAGATATTCTGCGATTTGTGCCCTATCACTCTTGTTAAGCAAATATATTTTCCTTCCTTTCTTGGCATTTCTTATTACACTTGTAGTCATTGATGCAACCACTGACTTATGATCACTGATACCCTCTTCTACATTCACGGAGTCGAAAAGTTCCGGTCTATTTGTTGCTATGAGGTCTAAAACGTTAGCTTCACGAGTTGGTTCTCTAACTATCTGCTCGAAGTAATTCTCGGACAAGGCAGTCAGGATAATGTCACAAGAGTCTCTGTCCCTGGCTCCAGTTCTGATTGTGTGACTATCCCATTCTATACCTGGTAGATTGAAGTCTCCCCCTATTACAATAGTATGATCACGAAACTTCTTCACGACGTTCTGCAGGTTCTCTCTGAGGCGCTCAACTACTACGGTTGCTGATGCAGGTGGTCTATAGAAGCATCCGACTATCATATCTGACCCACCTTTGATACTTAACTTAACCCAGATTATTTCACACTCGCATTCGCTAATAACTTCACTGGATATTATTGAATTCTTTACTGCTATAAATACTCCTCCACCATTGGCGTTTATCCTATCCTTGCGGTATATATTCCATTCTGTGTCCAGGATTTCGTTACTGTTCACTTCCGGTTTTAACCAACTTTGCGCTCTTCGTTTATTACTTTTAGTAATAGTTACCTTTCGTTGTTCTTATGTCCTGGTGATTAGACGCATAAATAAAGTGCTCGGTATTGTCAAGTGAAATTGTGCTAAATAATGAAAGCAACTTCTAAAAACAATGAGATTTTCTCATTTATGATACCATGGATCCCAGCTCCTGTAACTCTATAGATTATTATTATTTTAATTTTCTATGGAGAATTTAGATGGAGGTGACGATCTTCATGACGGCGCTGCTCAACAATAGAGGTACGTGAGTGTGTTCATCTCTTTCCCTTCGTAGCCGCCAATGTCAACTTCAATGTTTAGGTCATATTTGTCGCGACATTCAGAACCTGCAGTATTTTTCTTCATTTAATTACGAAGTCCGATTATTTTCTTTGTCCGGTGAATAAATGCATTTCAGTCACAATTCTTTTTACGTAGGCCACGGGGAATGATAGTACTTAGAATGTACGTGCCTCTATCCCGACCGTACGTTCGCAAACAACTGAGTGTGTACCAACGTAACTATACTTATGACCCATTTCCCTTACAGTATTAACTCTTATTTTGAACCTCTCACTCGCGAATGTAAGTGGCCTCTTATTTTGTGTAGTCAGTCGGGTGTATTCCTTAATAACGTTACTTTTAATATTCAGTGGCTTAGTTTCCACAATTGAGCTTTGCCTTTGTCGCAACGGCGCTTCACGCGAAATACTTATTACGTGACATTCATACTAACTCTCATTTCAAAATTACGACACCGGCTGACATAAGTTTCTAACAATTTAACAGGACGGTTACAACGGCGACCGTATGCCTTGACCTTTGTTTCAGAAAAAAAGTGTACAAATTTGAAGTTCAAATATTTAAGTAATTTTTTCTATCCATTATTGTGACTATAACCAACTGTTTCTGTTACATGTTACGCCAACTGCGTGCCAGACAAGAAAATTACTACCCAAATCAGTCAAAAAATTCACAAATATTTATCTCAAAAATCTGGAAAAGAAGGAATTTTTGGAACATTAAACCTACTACTAAGAAAACCGACCGGCAAAAGGAAATACATAAGATAAGGGCAACAGCACTATTACGCTTTTGGTTGATAAATGTGGGATACAACCTCATTTTTGCGACACCCACTGCGTAGTACGCATTTTTTTCAAAATTTCTTTTTCATATAGTTTTGTAGATTTTTGTAAATATATTATACGTAAATATATCACAAGCTGGCGGATCATTTTCATTGATTGCGCGCTTAGAAGTTACTTATCAGTCTTCTGTTTCACCTAAGACACATTTTACTACATTGAATTTCACGAACGAGCGCGATGTCATATGTGATTTGTTTATGTGTAGTCCGAACCGCAATAGTAGTGAAGTTCGGCTCCACGCTGATTTTAGGCTATATACAGGTATGGTGAAATTAAAATCACAAACCAAAACGATGGCTCAACTTATGCCTAACACAGAAGTATAAAACAATGCAGATACAGATAATGCAGTCGCAGCGACTAGTGGTACACAGTCGCAAGCGACAGACGATAATATGTCGACTTTCGAAACTGTTCGAAATTCCACAAATGTACAAGGTCAAGTAGAGCCAGACATTATACAGATGTTTAGAGAAATGCAGACAGATAACAGCCCAAATTAAAACACAGATAGACAAGGTCACAACACAGATACGGAGTGTAACAACTCAAATGAACAAGCTAGACAGTGATGTAAAAAAACCTTACTGATACGCACAATAAACTAACAACACAACTGACAAAACTAAAAAGAGAGGTACTTGATCTGGCAATAGAAGTGGTACGCGAAGATTTAAATTTCATGAATTAGGATATTTATAATTTGAAAACCACAGTTAAGGATGTGCCAGATCAGATACATAAGTTAACTGAAAGTTTCAATTCTATGAGTGTACAGCAAACCGAGCTCAATACAAAAATGCAGGAAGCTGTAAATCAAGTTGAGGGCATGACAAAACAGCAAAACCAGCAGTTTGAGGACTCTATAGAAGAAAAAGACACACACATAAACCGTACTCTAGAAACAGAGCTACAAAAAGCAATAAGTAACGTAGTGGAACACTTATACAGTACACAAAACACATCTGTAGTTAAACTGCAAACTGACATATGCCAGATACAGAAAACAGGGCTTACTAGGCTTACAGAATCAAATAGTCGAGTTAACAGGAAACTTAGTACAATGAAAGAACTACACCAAGACGCAGGAGAAGAGCTTGACAACATACCCACAGGTAAGAGCGATACTGCAATTAGTGACTATCCTATCCCGTATGTACACGTGTGTTCACCAAATTATGAGATGTACCGTAACCAACGACACCATGTTGAAAGAAAGAAACAGCAGATAGCTGAACCCACTTTGTCATCAGTTTTGTGAGCAGAGAGTCTTATAAAATACCGGCAATATCAAGTGTCTATCCCTGAAAGGAAGTCTTTGCATCCGGTAATTTTTATAAAGTCGTTCGAAAATGTATTGCTTAAAACGTGGTCGGAAAAGCAAAAGATACAATATGTTAGAGGTTACATCCAAGGCGATGGAGCGTTGTGGGCTCTGGAAGTGTCAGAAACTTGTCAGACATTGGAACAGCTTGAAAAGGCGTTTCTTTTAAAGTGCTGGTCACATGGGGTTCAAGAGAGATTAAGAAAATCCCTATTCAAATCTGAACAATCACTCCGTCTTCAGGCCAAGAGTGACCTACCGGGACCATCCGACCGCCGTGTCATCCTCAGTGGAGGATGCGGATAGGAGGGGCGTGGGGTCAGCACACCGCTATCCCGGCAACCCTGAACAATATAATCCAAAATTTGGATCATTGTGAAAGTATTTTCAGAAATATTTAAATAAGACGAGATTCTTGGACTAGCCAGTGACTCACTCTGACACCCTACACATTCTGAAAGCTAAACTACCGCTTAATATTCGGGAAAAGCTAGGAAAAGTACCCGAAAGCGATTTGAGTATTTTCTATCTCTCTTGGATTCTATTGACTTAACTAATACAGGGCCACATCAACCAGAATAATTTCCGCAGCTGTGGTGGCCCCCAGCCTCCGCAGTGCCAGCAGCAGTACAGCGTCAACAATGCAGCATGCGCGGTTGAGTCAGAGCGACTTTTGTCGATTCCGCCGCAGCAGCGCATAATCCAGGCCTAAGTTCTGGAGGCAATGTTAGTAATAACTATAACAAAAATTTTAAGCCAGGGTATAAAAGGAAAAGAAAAAATGGTGACAGAATCTACTCTGGCTACTCCGGTAGCGAAATTGGCATAGAAACGATAACGGGAATCAGTGGGGTAACGTTAACAATAATTTTCAGCCTCAATTCAGCAAAAACAACACAGCTGACCCACGAAATGTGCAGTGGCAGTACTAGATTAGTAATCAAAACTATCAGCCCCAAGCGCAAAGTAACATTACGTCTATAAACTCAGGGCAGAATCATGATCGGGATGCGCAACAGAGGATAACACGTCGGGAGTGAATATTAAGAAGTGACAAAAGAAACACTTACAAACAGCAATAACGGTGCGTTGAACTAGCACCCGTTGTCTAAGGGTAGCGTCTTTGATTCATAATCAAAACGTCTTCGGTCCCGGCTTCGATCCCCGCCACTGCCTAAATTTTGGTAAATAATCAGCATTGGCGGCCGAAGACTTCCGGCATAAGAAGTCAGCCTCATTCTGCCAACGACCTTGTCAAAGAGGGCGGAGGAGCGGATAGAGGTTCAGGGCACTCTCTTGTCCTAGGGGTGGGAAATTGCCACTAAAGGCGGAAGAATCAGCAATGATCAACGACATGAGGATGCAGAAGGCAATGGAAACCACTGCATTAAAGACACGTAATGTGTATCCACAGGACATGTGGCCTGTAATTGAAGAAATGTCATGATGATCTCTCCATTGGCAGTCCCCTATTCGGATCTCCGGGAGGGGACTGCCAAGGGGGAGGTTACCATGAGAAAAAGATTGAATAATCTACGAAAGGATAACGTTCTGCGAGTCGGGGCGTGGAATGTCAGAAGTTTGAACGTGGTAGGGAAACTAGAAAATCTGAAAAGGGAAATGCAAAGGCTGAATCTAGATATAGTAGGGGTCAGTGAAGTGAAGTGGAAGGAAGACAAGGATTTCTGGTCAGATGAGTATCGGATAATATCAACAGCAGCAGAAAATGGTATAACAGGTGTAGGATTCTTTATGAATAGGAAGGTAGGGCAGAGGGTGTGTTACTGTGAACAGTTCAGTGACCGGGTTGTTCTAATCAGAATCGACAGCAGACCAACACCGACAACGATAGTTCAGGTATACATGCCGACGTCGCAAGCTGAGGATGAACAGATAGAGAAAGTGTATGAGGATATTGAAAGGGTAATGCAGCATGTAAATGGGGACGAAAATCTAATAGTCATGGGCGACTGGAATGCAGTTGTAGGGGAAGGAGTAGAAGAAAAGGTTACAGGAGAATATGGGCTTGGGACAAGGAATGAAAGAGGCGAAAGACTAATTGAGTTCTGTAACAAGTTTCAGCTAGTAATAGCGAATACCCTGTTCAAGAATCACAAGAGGAGGAGGTATACTTGGAAAAGGCCGGGAGATACGGGAAGACTTCAATTAGATTACATCATGGTCAGACAAAGATTCCGAAATCAAATACTGGATTGTAAGGCGTACCCAGGAGCAGATATAGACTCAGATCACAATATAGTAATGATGAAGAGTAGGCTGAAGTTCAAGACATTAGTCAGGAAGAATCAATAGGCAAAGAAGTGGGATACGGAAGTACTAAGGAATGACGAGATACGTTTGAAGTTCTCTAACGCTATAGATACAGCAATAAGGAATAGCGCAGTAGGCAGTACAGTTGAAGAGGAATGGACATCTCTAAAAAGGGCCATTACAGAAGTTGTGAAGGAAAACATAGGTACAAAGAAGGTAGCTGCGAAGAAACCATGGGTAACAGAAGATATACTTCAGTTGATTGATGAAAGGAGGAAGTACAAACAAGTTCCGGGAAAATTAGGAATACAGAAATACAAGTCGCTGAGGAATGAAATAAATAGGAAGTGCAGGGAAGCTAAGACGAAATGGCTGCAGGAAAAATGTGAAGACATCGAAAAAGATATGATTGTCGGAAGGACAGACTCAGCATACAGGAAAATCAAAACAACCTTTGGTGACATTAAAAGCAACGGTGGTAACATTAAGAGTGCAACGGGAATTCCACTGTTAAATGCAGAGGAGGGAGCAGATAGGTGGAAACAATACATTGAAAGCCTCTATGAGGGTGAAGATTTGTCTGATGTGATAGAACATGAAACAGGAGTCGATTTAGAAGAGATAGGGGATCCAGTATTAGAATCGGAATTTAAAAGAGCTTTGGAGGACTTACGGTCAAATAAGGCAGAAGGGATAGATAACATTCCATCAGAATTTCTAAAATCATTGGGGGAAGTGGCAACAAAACGACTATTCACGTTGGTGTGTAGAATATATGAGTCTGGCGACATACCATCTGACTTTCGGAAAAGCATCATCCACGCAATTCCGAAGACGGCAAGAGCTGACAAGTGCGAGAATTATTGCACAATCAGCTTAACAGCTCATGTATCGAAGCTGCTTACAAGAATAATATACAGAAGAATGGAAAAGAAAATTGAGAATGTGCTAGGTGACGATCAGTTTGGCTTTAGGAAAAGTAAAGGGACGAGAGAGGCAATTCTGACGTTACGGCTAATAATGGAAGCAAGGCTAAAGAAAAATGAAGACACTTTCATAGGATTTGTCGACCTGGAAAACGCGTTCGACAATATAAAATGGTGCAAGCTGTTCGAGATTCTGAAAAAAGTAGGGGTAAGCTATAAGGAGAGACGGCTCATATACAATATGTACAACAACCAAGAGGGAATAATAAGAGTGGACGATCATGAACGAAGTGCTCGTATTAAGAAGGGTGTAAGACAAGGCTGCAGCCTTTCGCCCCTACTCTTCAATCTGTACATCGAGGAAGCAATGATGGAAATAAAAGAAAGATTCAGGAGTGGAATTAAAATACAAGGTGAAAGGATATCAATGATACGATTCGCTGATGACATTGCTATCCTCAGTGAAAGTGAAGAAGAATTAAATGATGTGCTGAACGGAATGAACAGTCTAATGAGTACACAGTATGGTTTGAGAGTAAATCGGAGAAAGATGAAGGTAATGAGAAGTAGTAGAAATGAGAACAGCGAGAAACTTAACATCAGGATTGATGGTCACGAAGTCAATGAAGTTAAGGAATTCTGCTACCTAGGCAGTAAAGTAACCAATGACGGACGGAGCAAGGAGGACATCAAAAGCAGACTCGCTATGGCAAAAAAGGCATTTCTGGCCAAGAGAAGTCTACTAATATCAAATACCGGCCTTAATTAGAAAAAGAAATTTCTGAGGATGTACGTCTGGAGTACAGTATTGTATGGTAGTGAAACATGGACTGTGGGAAAACCGGAACAGAAGAGAATCGAAACATTTGAGATATGGTGCAATAGACGAATGTTGAAAATTAGGTGGACTGATAAGGTAAGGAATGAGGAGGTTCTACGTAGAATCGGAGAGGAAAGGAATATGTGGAAAACACTGATAAGGAGAAGGGACAGGATGATAGGACATCTGCTAAGACATGAGGGAATGACTTCCGTGGTACTAGAGGGAGCTGTAGAGGGCAAAACTGTAGAGGAAGACAGAGATTGGAATACGTCAAGCAAATAATTGAGGACGCAGGTTGCAAGTGCTACTCTGAGATGAAGAGGTTAGCACAGGAAAGGAATTCGTGGTGGGCCGCATCAAACCAGTCAGTAGACTGATGACAAAAAAAAAAAAAAAAAACTAAACATGGCCTCATTATGTTCCTCATTGTTGGCCATGGATAGCCGTGGTGGTGGCGATCCATGCTATCATGGTAGTAATTTTCTAAGTTATCAAGACGAAAAAAGATATTGATCTCTATTACAGGACAAACTTAACACCGCAAGAAACACTTTGACAAACAGCTACATGGTGTTACCAGATTTGTGGTTAGAGAAAAAGTATTACTTAAGACCCATGTGAAATCTTCTCTGTTAGCCGAGGAAAACGCTAAGTGGCAAATAGGGTATACTGGTCCGTACATTATTTACTTGCGTATCCTCACGATGGTAAAATCAGAGGACTCTATGCAGACAGAGACTTGATGAAATTCTACCATGTTTAAGTATCACCTACACAGCTATCTACGCGCACAAGTGAAATAAGTCACCTATGGTAAAAAGAAGGAATACGATTAGGGTAACGTAAGTATATTTCATGCAGCTACGTGAGTCAGAGTATTTCACTGTCATTGTTTACATTTGTCAGTGACTGTAGACACAATACACAAGCAGGTTAATGTATAGACATCAATTGATGACTAGCAATGTTAGCACAGGGTGTGTGTGCAAGGTTTGACTGAATAGTTTATGATCACAGTGGTATTTTAGTTTTCAGTTTATGTACGAAGGATTCTGGAGCGAACAATTAGCACAGACCTCGGAACAAAGTAGCTATATGATTTTTTTTATGACACTTGTGTATCAAGACCGTAAGTTACAGAAAATTTTGGATTCCCTAACATACTGCATAAGCATGTGGTCAGACAAGTACATGTCATGTTTCAGAGATTTTTTTTTTTTTACTTATTCACACCACTGGGGATTATCTATAAATACATCGAGCAAAACAGTATTAATTTTTTTGTGTGCTCTGATGATGAAATGATTTCTGGCTGCTAATGAAAGTTTAGCGTGGTATATATCATAAGCGCGACGATTGCAACTAAAGATACAACCTATGAATAAAAGCTATTGTGATCTTACTGAAATACAAACAATTTTTCAACTTTATACACACGTTAGAACGCAAATACACTGTTAAGGTACGATTTGTATACGTTATCAGGGTCCAACTTAACACCGTCTCTTATAATAAAAAAGAAATATGTACGAGGTAAGTTACAGGAAACTGACCGGTACACAAGTTAGGTAATGCCGAAAGAAACATAATTCTTTACAGGTGGCGTTCATCGAGGTGCTGCGAGACTTCAATCGGCGATGAGAAGCAACTAAGTTACATTAATGTCACTATGATTTACGATCAACATTATAAAATATTACCAAGATCACTGAGAAGTACACTACTTGACGATCAGTAGCATCAGAGATTTTTAAAAATTTTGTCTTTTCTTCTGCATGAAAATACTAAGACTCTATGTTGACTTTAGAGGAATACATACACTGATTTTCTCTTATATGTATGATATTTTATCCAGTCTGAGTTGAAAATATTTTGTGGAAGAAGTAAAGTAAGGAGTGACTAAAGTCATGTTCAATATAAAAAAAACTGTGCTCATATCAGTGATACAATGATGAACACACGAACGTGAAAACACGTACAAACACAGACACAGTCTTAGGAAGCAGTACAGCTTACAGCTGCCTAGCTTAATTATTAATCTGTTGTTCATATTACCTAGCATTTTAATTTTTTATTTGTGTGTGAATTTAAGTGTAGTGATTTGTTTATTTATGTTTGTTTATTTC
Organism: Schistocerca serialis cubense; assembly: GCF_023864345.2. Classification (NCBI taxonomy): domain Eukaryota; kingdom Metazoa; phylum Arthropoda; class Insecta; order Orthoptera; family Acrididae; genus Schistocerca; species Schistocerca serialis. Next base: position 175,174,901 of record NC_064641.1, read on the forward strand.
ATTATATTTGTTTCTGATGTGTGTACCATACGTTGTTACAATGTTGGGTGACTAAAGATGAAGTTCCTCCTCCCCCCACATAGTAACTCGCGGGTAGGTAATGCACAGATTTTGCCTCATTTGGAGACAATGTCTATAAGCACTTCTGGTGCATTCATTTTTCGTATAGTCGTCTCGATGTGTAAGTGCATTTGTAGCACGATACTAAGTTAGTGTAATGCTATAGTTTCCGAAAACGTGTTCTCTTATGCCCTGTGAGGTGTAAGATAGTATCGCGATAGCGAAAGTACTAGAGGCACGTATTCTCTGAGGCACGTATTTTCTGAGAGCACATTCAACTACCAACCTGTGTAATGAAATATTCTGAGCAGTATATACATAGATAAGGTTTTGAAGGAGGATACAGGAGCAAATAACGAACATGGGCATAAACTACTAAAAACTAGCCAGTGGTCACATGAGCTACAAGTTTTTGAACGGTAAAAAATAAACGGAACAGTTTATAGTTACCCAATGAAATGGAGAAAATCTCCGACCCAGCCGGGAATCGAACCCGGGCCCTTTGGATTGACAGTCTGTCGCACTGACCACTCCGCTACCGGGAGCGGAGAGTTACCCAATCTTAGAGAGTTATTCAGTGACAGTGATTTATTCAGTGACATGTGAGTTATACGCATGGAGGCAAGTGAGAATAAGTTTTGTACCATGAGCCTTCTACTTCGAAATAAATGAGACTTGGTGAATCGAGGAAACCTCCTACAGTACGGATGTTTGTGCACTAGGAAACCGTGCCGTTGACAAGCTAAAGAATAAAGTGCAGTATTTACCTTTGTGCAGGGAACGTAGGAGGTGCCCTGTGGTCTCTTTTCACAGCCAAGGTGTACGACGAGTTGAAGCAGGTGCAGTAGTTTCGTAAATGCTGCGAACGCAGCGCAAACACTTCGTAAAGATTTATTGACCGGCACGCGCGGCATCGCTACCCGGCAGTGTGTTCACGGCTACTGGACTCCAAACGGTGCGTGAAGGTGCTACAAGACTAATTGTTGCGTGTGTGGTTTCTTGTAACTGACGCATTATTGACTGACGGAGTGATGCAGAAGGACAATTTGAAAGAAAAGCGAAATCTACCTTCAAGTGGACATTCACCATAGTGCAAAGATATAGATGTAGACACAGGATTTCCTGACCCACTAAATAAAGTCTTACCATTATAGCGCATGATCTACATCCTACATTGCGAAATAAAAACGACAGCCATGTTCATTGAACTTAAGGCAGAACAGCACTCTGTTTAAGTATATCTTAGTGTTATGTTAGACTAAGTATTAATCTCTGTGAATTTTATTTGTTACATGTTTCTCCTGCCCATAATGAGACACCTATAAAACTCAGAAAGGTGATATACTAGCACGTTCTGAAATAGTTGCTGGTATAAAATATGGAGGCAGTGGAGAGCATAAGCAACTAAAATGAAGAATTTATCACACTTGCCACTCCAGATACCCTTGCTAACCCTACAGCCTGGATCGACACACCAAAATATCCGACGTTCTTGTGAAACTTTTTTTTTATTTCCAGGAAAAATGTAATTTTAGACTTATAGGAAAGACTTGTGCAATGTAATTTTGTTGTCAGCATGCTATTGAAAATGTTATTTGTACGCAGGGACAATAACGCTACAAACCAATCATAACGAACTGAACTACGGACTTTTATAAAATCTAATGTAATATCCATGTATTTGATGTAAAGAGCGATGCAGTAATTTTTGTGTGCAGTACGTAAGTAAAGATATATTTTGTGTGCCCTAGTGTATATATTTTCATTGCTAAAAACCCACAGATGTATAGTCTACTAGAGAAACGAATGTTAAGAGTGATTAGCTAAGGGCCAGGGCTGGCAACACAACAATATAAGCAAAGTGGTGATGAGAAATCCCTTGAAAGACAAGAACAGTCCAATTCAAGTACGTGTGTAAAGAAGTGAAAGAACTACCAATGTGGTTGGGTTCATTGCGCGGAATTTGACATTTCTTCGGACAATTCGCCCAGGGGGGCATTGTAAAGGAACTTAATAATTTTTTCTCATTGATAAATTTATGGGTAATTATTCGACACTCATACCAAAGATTAATTTGAAACGTATTTAACACTGACGGACAAAAGAAGATCTACGCTCTTCGTTTGTTAAAAAAAAATGTGCGTGAAATCTTATGGGACCCAACTGCTAAGGTCATCAGTCCCTAAGCTTACACACTACTTAACTCAAATTATCCTAAGGACAAACACACACACCCATGCCCGAGGGAGAACTCGAAACTCCGCCGGGACCAGCCGCACAGTCCATGACTGCAGCGCCTCTGACCGCCTGGCTAATCCCGCGCGGCTCTTCGTTTGTTAGTTTTAGTAACAATTACCTTTCATTGTTCTCATATCCTGGTGATTAGACGTACAAACGAAGTACTCGGTATTGCCAAGTGAAATTGTGCTTAATAATGAAAGCAACTTTTGAAACAATAAGATTTTCTGATTTATGATACCATGGATCCCAGCTCCTGTAACTCTAAAGGTTATTATTATTGTAATTTTGTATGGAGAATTTAGATGGAGGCGACGATCTTCACGACGGCACCGCTCAAGAATAGAGGTACGTGAGTGTCTTCATCTCTTTCTCTTCGTGGCCGCCAATGGCAATTTTAATGTTTAGGTCGTATTTCTCGCGACATTCAGAACCTGCAATCTTGCTTTTCATTTAATTACGAAGTCCGATTATTTTCTTTGTCGGGTGAGTAAATGCATTTTAATCACAATTCTTTTTACCTAGGCCACGGGGAATGATAGTACTTAGAATGTACGTGCCTCTATCCCGATCGTACGTTCGCTTACAGCTGAGTGTGTACCGACGTAACTATACTTATGACCCATTTCCGTTACAGTTTTAGTTCTTATTTTGAACTACGCACTCGCGAATGTACGTGGCCTCTTGTTTTGTGTAGTCAGTCGGGAGTATTCCTTAATAACGTTACTTTTAATCTTCGGTGGCTTAGTTTCCACAATTGAGCTTTGCCTGTGTCACAACGGAGCTTCACGCGAAATACTTATTACGTGACATTCATACTAACTCTCATTCAAAACTACGACACCGGCTGACTAAGTTTCTAACAATTTAACGGGGCAGTTACACCACTAAGTTGGAAAGTCGCTTCGTCACTGAACACGATGAGTTGTGCGGGAGTGTTGTAATTATCAATAGCATTCTGAATATCGTCAGAAAACACCACGCGTCTATTTTTGTCACCATGACGTAGCGCCTGTAATAGCTGCAACTTGTACTACTTCATAACCGACCGATGTCTCAGAGCACACCAAATTGCTGTTGTTGTTGTTGTGGTCTTCAGTCCTGAGACTGGTTTGATGCAGCTCTCCATGCTACTCTATCCTGTGCAATCTTCTTCATCTCCCAGTACCTACTGCAACCTACATCCTTCTGAATCTGCTTAGTGTATTCATCTCTTGGTCTCCCTCTACGATTTTTACCCTCCACGCTGCCCTCCAATGCTAAATTTGTGATCCCTTGATGCCTCAAAACATGTCCTACCAACCGATCTCTTCTTCTTGTCAAGTTGTGCCACAAACTTATCTTCTCCCCAATCCTATTCAACACCTCCTCATTAGTTAAGTGGTCTACCCATCTAATCTTCAGCATTCTTCTGTAGCACCACAATTCGAAAGCTTCTATTCTCTTCTTGTCCAAACTAGTTATCGTCCATGTTTCACTTCCATACATGGCTACACTCCATACAAATACTTTTAGAAACGACTTCCTGTACGCAGTTGTAAATCCCGAATGGCACGACGAGTTGATTTTGTAGGAGTACGTTGGGAAGCGGTTTGAATTCATGAGACATTTTCGTCAGAAACACGAGGGTGGCCACGGCGCTTTCCTTTACATTCACATCCTGTGTCTTCAAACTGTCGGTACCTTGTGAGAATGTTTCATCCATTCGGAGAGTCAGTTTGGTGCAACCTGAAGTCTTTGCCCTGTTATCAAGGAATTACGCTCCACAAACTCGAGAACACAACTTTATTTCTGATGCGGATGTAACCAAGCAAACAGAAGACAATCGACTTCTACCAGCAATGAATATACCTAGACAATATATTCGTTCCTCCAATAACGGAGCCATGACGCAGCGATCAATAGTTATGAACAACCTAATACTGTAATATGCTTAGCTTTTTCGAAACACCTTGTACAATAAGCATGAAGGCGTAGATGAAAGGGCAACACTTGGTCACCGGAAATGGTCGTTAAACGTCGCATTTGAAATCGACGCCTTGTACAATATGAAAAAAAAAGAAAAGAAAAAGAAGCAGAGAGCCATCGGATCACTAGACACACTTCCAGTCAATTTGTGCTGCCAAAGAGGTATAGCTTTTTGCGATGCTGTGAGAAACGCTTATGACTTCAGATTCCGTTGCATATTCCAGGGTTGGAACTTAAATAGTGGTAACTATTTATTCACAAACGATAAAAAAGAGTTACAGGATTGCACCTGTTACTGTCCTTTAGAGTAGTCACCAGCGTTGTGTAGAACCCGTTGCAAGCGATGTGGATGGCGTAGTACACCGTTAGCAGAGCCTGTTCTGTTGATGGTGCGAATGGAGCTGTCTACTGCCTGTCGAATCTCTGAAACACTTCTGAAGCGAATGCCACGAAGTGGTTACATCACATTCGGAATCGAATCAAAGTCACAAGGACTTAAGTCCGGGGAGTATGGTGGATGGTACTGAACATCCCAGTCCCATCGACCGAACAGAGTAGGCACATATTGCGCTGTATGCGCCCGCACATTGTCGTGCAAAATAATGGGTGGGTTGCGCAGAAAGTGTCGCCGCTTCTTTCGCAAAGCTGGTCGCTGGTGATGCTCCAAAAACGAACAGTAATACTGTGCATTGATGGTCTGCCATGGAGGAACGTAATGCGTTAGGATAACACCATCACAGTCGTACACGAGAATCACCAAAACTTTAGACCGCTCCATTCGCACCATTAGCAGAACAGGCTCTGCTAACGGTGTACTACGCCTTCCACATCGCTGGCAACGGGTTCTACTCAACGCTGGTGACTACTCTGAAGGACAGTAACAGGTGCAAACATGCAACTCTTTTGTATCGGTTGTGAATAGATAGTTGCCACAATTTAAGTTCCAACCCACGTATTCACAGAAGTTGCTTAGAAACATCGATACTCACCTGCATTCACTAATTCCTGTCGGATTTGAAACTGACTGTTATCGAAAAAGCTTGATAGTCGTCTCCAGTCCCTGTCGGTTAGGAACTTTTCACGACCACTGTTATTACACCGTGTTACAAGGCTAAGAGTGGTGCACCATTCCATGTAGGTACGTTGAACTGTTTGGTTTAATACACCAACAAATGGGGCAGCTGCATTCTCGGTGTGGTCATGCGTATGTCCAATCTGTCACATCTTCTCTTCGATTGAATGCCCGCCAGAGGGGGTGGACTTAAAAGATCATTAGAGAGCACGTGTCCGCTCTGCGAGAGCGCTACCGTCTCACCACGTGAGTGGGGCGGCTATCAGCGTTCCATGGGACCGGTATATTGGGGAAAAAATATCGGGAATTCGAGCTATCGATATTTAAAAGATATCATTACCGGCTCTCCATGTGTCAAAGAAAATGGTCGATATATCGATATGTCGACGGAAGAAATATCGTCGTACTGGCCTATAAAAATGTCGGCTGCACATTGTAAATATACTGTCGGTTTTAGAGCCGTATATTTAAGAATTGGTTTCCTATTAGATATTCTGTACATGAATCAGCTAGCAGCCTGCTTATACCCCTCAGAGCATGAATTGAAAGGAAAACGATGCATGTTCATTCTAGGCGATGACCACTTTGATAACGAAGGTAACGGCACCTAAGTGCCACAATGAAACGTGTCCGATGGGTCTGTCGTTCGGTTTCGTCACATATCGGATTTGTCAGAAACACTTCGTGTCGACTTAGCTGTTTTTTTCATTTCTGTTAACGCCAGCGACCTAGCGGTTGTAGTGTCAAACTCGCGCGGTGAAGCTAAACGTTGCAGTTTTTATCGATACCACCGAGAGTCGATTACGTCAGCGGTGGTGGTAAGTTCCTATGGGACCGAACTGCTGAGGTCATCGGTCCCTAGGCATACACACTACTTAATCTAACTTAAACTAACTTACGCTGAGGACAATATGCACCCGCGCCCGAGGGAGGACTCGAACCTCCGACCGGGGGAGCCGCACGAACTAAGGCAAGGCGTCCTAGACTGCGGGGCTACCCCGTGCGGCGATTACGTCAGCATTTCCCCCCCACACGTCTCCGCCCACCGGAAAGACAAATTTTGTCACTCAGGTTTTGTTCATCATTTACAGCAACTGTTTTAGAGAATACCGATGTGAATAATAGTTGCGTTAAAAATTGTTTTTTAAACCAGTTGGTGTGCTATTTCTTTACATCGGACATCTTGTTATTCCATTCACACTGTCGCCCCCAGTACAGTCGGACTTCTTCTTTTGTGCCACCTGTACTTACTTCACACACTCAAAGAGAAAGATTGGACGTGATGAAAGCTCAACAAGTAGTAAGACTCCTTCACACAGTGAAAATTAAATTATGTTCTACTACAATTTCCAAAGCACAGCTCCAAATGTCTACCGAAAATTGTGAAAAAAATAATACAAAATAAAAATATAGCTATCGATAATCCTATTTTGATACCGATACATCGATATATGTGGAGAAAAATATCGCCAATATATATAATCTTGAAAAGAATGTCGACAGGTTGATATTTTATCAACAGCCCTAATAGGCGGCCACCCAGCGCATAGCCAGTCAGTTCAGTGCTAGGCGCTTGACACAGTCGACTCTACCTTCGCTACACTACGACTGCTTGATAACTACGCTGATTGTCACCCGGTTACTCTCTTTGGTCGCGTCTTGCATTTGTCTCTGCTGCTATGGGGCTTGCCGTCATCGTTGTGTTGAAGACTTCGCTTAGTGTCTCGTTGTCATCTACGTTGTTTGTCCTCGTCCTGGTGTGTTGTTTTGCCCGCAGTCTGTCTGTCACGTCCCGCTCGCCTACCGTTATTTTGGAATACTCTTCCGCAGGCGGCTCTGTACCGGCGGCTCTGTACCGATATCCGACTACGCGCGGATATAAGAGATCCATCTTAATGCGCTAATTCCTACAACGCGACTGGTAGATACAGACCTTACCACAGCCGTGAGTTACATCAGCGGTAGGTCACATGACCTCGACGTATCGGTACTGTCAGCTTGGTGTATGAGTTCGTAGCGTTTTTCCAAAAGTTAATATACATAGCAGATGCACATAACAGAGACTTTACTCATCAATAATATATTGCCATTCACTATTTACAAGTCTGCCAACGCTTGGGTAACTTTTTGAATCTGCAAGTTTAGAAATCACTTGTTTTTTAATCGAAGAACTCATCGAGTCATGTTCAGAGCGGAAGCTCATCCGGAAGAGGAAGTTCTTTGAAGATTGTACGACAGAGGGTCGTAAACGTAAAAATTTGAGCGCGCAGGATGAGGTGAATAAGTTGGGTGTGGAATGACTGCCCAACCCAACTCGTGTATAATGTCTTTTGTCAGTCTAAAAGAACGCGAGCGACGTTATCTTGGAGTAGCATAACTGCGCGATATTCTTCCTGGACGTTGTTCTAGAACAGCGTCTGCAGGACATCTCAGTTTTTGACAATAAGTGTCACACCTCGGCGAAGTAGTTCGTAGAGCACCACACCATCGCTCTTCCTCCAGATGTACAACATACACTCCTGGAAATGGAAAAAAGAACACATTGACACCGGTGTGTCAGACCCACCATACTTGCTCCGGACACTGCGAGAGGGCTGTACAAGCAATGATCACACGCACGGCACAGCGGACACACCAGGAACCGCGGTGTTGGCCGTCGAATGGCGCTAGCTGCGCAGCATTTGTGCACCGCCGCCGTCAGTGTCAGCCAGTTTGCCGTGGCATACGGAGCTCCATCGCAGTCTTTAACACTGGTAGCATGCCGCGACAGCGTGGACGTGAACCGTATGTGCAGTGACGGACTTTGAGCGAGGGCGTATAGTGGGCATGCGGGAGGCCGGGTGGACGCACCGCCGAATTGCTCAATACGTGGGGCGTGAGGTCTCCATAGTACATCGATGTTGTCGCCAGTGGTCGGCGGAAGGTGCACGTGCCCGTCGACCTGGGACCGCACCGCAGCGACGCACGGATGCACGCCAAGACCGTAGGATCCTACGCAGTGCCGTAGGGGACCGCACCGCCACTTCCCAGCAAATTAGGGACACTGTTGCTCCTGGGGTATCGGCGAGGACCATTCGCAACCGTCTCCATGAAGCTGGGCTACGGTCCCGCACACCGTTAGGCCGTCTTCCGCTCACGCCCCAACATCGTGCAGCCCGCCTCCAGTGGTGTCGCGACAGTCGTGAATGGAGGGACGAATGGAGACGTGTCGTCTTCAGCGATGAGAGTCGCTTCTGTCTTGGTGCCAATGATGGTCGTATGCGTGTTTGGCGCCGTGCAGGTGAGCGCCACAATCAGGACTGCTTACGACCGAGGCACACAGGGCCAACACCAGGCATCATGGTGTGGGGAGCGATCTCCTACACTGGCTGTACACCACTGGTGATCGTCGAGGGGACACTGAATAGTGCACGGTACACCCAAACCGTCATCGAAACCATCGTTCTACCATTCCTAGACCGGCAAGGGAACTTGCTGTTCCAACAGGACAATGCACGTCCGCATGTATCCCGTGCCACCCAACGTGCTGTAGAAGGTGTACGTCAACTACCCTGGCCAGCAAGATCTCCGGATCTGTCCCCCATTGAGCATGTTTGGGACTGGATGAAGCGTCGTCTCACGCGGTCTGCACGTCCAGCACGAACGCTGGTCCAACTGAGGCGCCAGGTGGAAATGGCATGGCAAGCCGTTCCACAGGACTACATCCAGCATCTCTACGATCGTCTCCATGGGAGAATAGCAGCCTGCATTGCTGCGAAAGGTGGATATACACTGTACTAGTGCCGACATTGTGCATGCTCTGTTGCGTGTGTCTATGTGCCTGTGGTTCTGTCAGTGTGATCATGTGATGTATCTGACCCCAGGAATGTGTCAATAAAGTTTCCCCTTCCTGGGACAATGAATTCACGGTGTTCTTATTTCAATTTCCAGGAGTGTATCTTTTATGGATGCGCACAAGTCTCTGTAAGGGGAGTTGTGCTTTGTTTGCGCTCAGTCATTCCTTTCTTTTCCTTATACGGCATAAAGACACCATTTATCGTCACCAGTAAACGATACGGGATGGAAATGGTCGGTGTTGGTCACTAGGCAATTGACGATCAGCAAGCAGTGGTGCACATATGGCCACGCGCTGGTTTTTGTGATTTCGGCTTAGAGCGTACGGTACCCGTATACCCGATTTTTGAACCTTTGCCATTGCCTGCAGATTTCACACTATATTTGCCGCTTCTCGAATATACTGACGTGGATCATTGTGGATTAATGCGTTTAAAGTATCTTCATCAAACCCCGAAAGTCTTCCTGAACTTGAAGAACCACTATTGTCAAAACGATCCTCTTCAAAAAGAGAAAAGGATTTTCATGCCGTGCTCTTTCCAAAGGCATTATCCCTATTCACAGCGCAAATGTCTGGTTGTCTCGGCTACTATCACACCACTACTGAACTCAAACAGAAGAATATATCGGAAATATTCCGATTTCTCCGCTTGGAACTCCATTTTCTAGCGTCCACAGCTCCATTCGCTACCTCTAAATGACATAGTGGCAATATGAATAGTCAAACTGGAACAGCTAACTACAAATAAAATATGATTGTCGATAAATAAACCCACAACAACCGGAATACCAACATGCGAAAGAAATACGCTACGAACTTAGGCAGCACCAATCTACATTAACAGAATAGCAAACACACCGGTGCGTTCTTTTGAAGGGGTGACTGTTTTGCCCGGTAAGCTTATTTGTCCCCTGATCAGTAACAATTTTTTAATTATACTGTTTACGTTCTTCCGCACGTTCTCTTGAACATGTATTACGGAGAGTAGGAGCTTACGTAACACTGTGCATTTAATTATAATTATGAAGGTTATAGGGCCACAGAGGGTTTAGGGAGCAGTGGAGGGAAGTGAGAAGGCGGCAGCACCCGGGGCGCGCATTTTGGGGCGTATTTGCGAGCACCGCCTGTTGCGCGCAGAAAAGAGCTCTGTTTGCGGATCAGCGCTCTCGCGAGTGACTAATCCCTGTGTTTGCGCCAACTTGTGCCGGCGGCCCGAGAACAACGGTGACTGTGCTGCCGCGTTCCGGCCAAGTTATATTCCGCGCTGAGGCGCCATCGTTCACTGCCCCAGACCGCCTCCCAGCTACTTAGTCTGGTGCGGAGTCGTTAATTTCCGCAGGTGCCGAGAAACTAAGTGGTATTTTGCGAACTGCAATTCGTATACGGCCTCGGCAGTGTCGAAAGTTTGCTCACAGCATCGGCCTTCGAGAGGTGTGGAGTGTTCTAGGACAAAGTGCTGGTGCGAGTGTGTTTCAACAAGGAAGTTGCACATTAACATGTCAGGCCACGTAACTTTTATGGTGTGCGACAATACGCTTCAAACTGACACAGATATTTTTCAGCATAATCACCAAAGTCTCCACAAATATGAGTGGAACGTTCTACCATTCATTTAGTTCCTCGACGATAGAAATATGCCACTTGGTCATCGATCCCTTTTAGAATTATCCTCATCTTTGGAAAAATCTTTTCGCCCAAGCTGTTTTTTTCAGCTTGCCGGAAGGATGGAAATCGCACGGTGTAAGATGTGGACCGTCATCTGTATGGCCTTCCTCAAACTACTGGCACCATTTTACTACGGCTGGACGGCTGGACTAGACATTACGTTTGCTCCATTACATCTGCTGCTCACGCCGAGGTAACGAAAGCCATGGGATAGCGTAAGGCACTTCTACAGATGGCGGTAGTATCGCGAACACAAAATGCAAAAGGGCAGTGCGTTGGCGGAGCTGTCATTTGTACTCAGGTGATTCATATAAAAAGATTCTCGACCGGATTATGGGCCGGCCGCGGTGGACGAGCGGTTCTAGGCGCAACAGTCTGGAACCGCGCGACTGCTACGGTCGCAGGTTCGAATCCTGCCTCGGGCATGGATGTGTGTGATGTCCTTAGGATAGTTAGGTTTAAGTAGTTCTAAGTTCTAGGGGACTGATGACTTCAGATCTTAAGTCTCATAGTTCTTAGAGCCATTTGAACCATTTGAACCTTTCCATTTCGGAGATAGTTAGGGAAGTCAGTATTCCGAGGTCCACAGTTACCACGGATACCATATTTCAGGCATTATTATACGCCATGGACAACGCAGTGGTTCAGGGCCTTCATTTAACGACCGGGTGCAGCGGGGTTTAAGTGGAGTTGTCAGTGCTAACAGACAAGCAATTCTGAGTGAAATAACCACAGTGTGGTACGTACTACGAACGCATCTGTCAGGGCAGTGCGGTTAACAGGCTATAACAGCAGACGACCGACGCGACTCCTTTTGTTAACAGCACGAAATCGCCTGCAGCGCCTATTCTGAGGTCGTGACCGCATCAGTTGGATCGTAGACGATTGGAAAACGTGGTCTTGTCTGAAGGATCCCTGTTTCAGTTGGTGACACCTAATGGTGGCTCCCTTAAAGTGTGGCCTAGATTTAAATGGAGTAGACTGGTCCTCGGTTATGTTCGGTTACCTGCACACCGTTTGCAGTCATTCAAGGATTTCATATTCCAAAACAACGATTCAATTTTTGTGGATGCAATGCGCCATGTCACCGGGCCACAGTTGTTCGCGATTCGTATGAAGAACATTCTGGACAGTTCGAGCTAACGATTTGACCACCCAGATTGCCCGACGTGAATCCCATCAAATATTTATGGGACATGATCGATGAATGTACTCACGCGATATTAAGAGGTATCGCATATCTTTTCTCACCTCAGTGTATGTCGCAACAATTTCGCTGTGTATCTGTATGCGATATAGACTTCCTAACCGCACGAATCGGACCACTGCGCATACTCCAGCTATAGAGAACGTTTCCAGTTGCCACGTCATTACCTTGGTCACTATGATGTGTCTCTTATACGTACTGCAGTCTGCAGGAACGCCGGAACATACAGGATGAAAAGTATTTAAACCGACAAAGTCTGGCTGGTTGTAGGGGACATCAAAACAAATATTTGTCCCTAATATTATTTTTTCCTATGAGGATTATTTAAACCGGTGGAGGCCGTATTACGATCTTCAGTTGTAGACAACTGCTGTCCACCAGTGTAGTAGTGCATTGTCTCTGTTTACTAATGGAGCGAAACACCTGGAGTGAGTACACTGATATGGAGTACTACGTAGCGCACCACAACGGACGAGCTGCACTGCGGGTTTATCAACAACAATATCCTAATCGCCGTATCCCGCATCATACGACCTTTGTTGCCGTGTACCAACGTCTGCGTGAGACCGGGTCATTTAGCAGATTACCTGGACAGGTACGCCGTCGCACGGTAAGAACGATGCAATTTGAGGAAGCATGTGGAGCGGAATCCTTCAGTCAGCACTCGTGCAATTGCACGTAACATGGGGACGAATCAGACGAATGTAAGAACAGTCCTTCGTCAGCAATAGTTCCGTCCATTTCACTTACAGCGTGTCCACAACCTGGAGCCAGTTGATTATCCACCCAGAGCACAGTTTTCGCAGTGGTACCTGGAACAGTCCTTCGTCAGCAATCGTTCCGTCCATTTCACTTACAGCGTGTCCACAACCTGGAGCCAGTTGATTATCCACCCAGAGCACAGTTTTCGCAGTGGTACCTGGAACAGTGTTAAATGCATCCTACATTTCCATCCTCTGTGTTGTTTACCGAGCCGGCCGGAGTGGCCGTGCGGTTGTAGGCGCTACAGTCTGGAGCCGAGCGACCGCTACGGCCGCAGGTTCTAATCCTGCCTCGGGCATGGATGTGTGACGTCCTTAGGTTAGTTAGGTTTAATTAGTTCTAAGTTCTAGGCGACTGATGACCTGAGAAGTTAAGTCGCATAGTGCTCAGAGCCATTTGAACCATTTTTTTTTTTTTTTTTTTTTTACCGATGAAGCAACTTTCGGGCGTGATGGAGTCTTCAAAATGCACAATACGCATGTTTGGAGTGAGGATAACCCACATGCCACAGTTACTAGCGCTCATCAAGGGCGGCTCTTCGTTAACGTGTCGGTCAGTATTGTTAGGGGCTGTTTAATTGGGTCGTATCTGCTACCTAGACTATTAGATGGCAGGTACTATTACAATTTTCTCGCCAGAGCATTGTAAAAATTGCTGTAAGACGTCCCGCTCCCTACAAGACAATGCATGTGGTTCCAACATGACGCGGCACTGGCAAATTTCATTCGTCGTGTGCGGCGATCCCTGGACCGACGGTTCCCAGAAAGTGGACTTTTTTGTATGGGGAGAGATACATAATCGTGTGTACGCAAGTCCTGTTGCATCAGGAGAAGATCTGGTTGCCCGGGTAGTAGCAGCAGCAGGAACAATTCAGGGTACTCCTGGGGCTTTTGCCCGTGTCAGACAGAACACGATCCGACGGTGTAACCTTTGTTTACGTGTCAATGTAACTGAAATTCGGTTGTGTTAATGTGTTGTCCTTTGGTCATAAAAAGATGGAAAATTGTTTGTTGGCTTAATTAATTTGCCGCCAGAGAAATCTTCCTCTACCGGTTTCAATACTCCTCGTAGGAATAAATGAAATTAGGGAAAATATTTGTCTTGATGTCCCCTACAACCTCCCAGAGTTTGTCGGTTTAAATAGTTTTCACCCTGTATGCACTCTCCTGACAACGGGCCAGTCTTGTTGCGCAACAGCTTAGTGTAGGATGACGTGTGCAAGTAGCTTCCTAAAGTTCCTACGTGACACTGGGGTTTATCTGAGGACAGAAAAGTGATTCAACGGTGCCTGTGCGGGAAAGAACATCCACTGTATATGAAACTTCCTGGCAGATTAAGACTGTGTGAAGGACTGAGACTCGAACTCGGGACCTTTGCCTATCACGGGCAAGTGCTCTACCATCTGAGCTATCCAAGCAAAACTCACGACCCGTCCTCACAGCTTCAATTCTACCAGTACCTCGCCTCCTACCTTCCAAACTTCACAGAAGCTCTTCTGCGAAGCTAGCGGAACTAGCACTTCTGGAGGAAAGGCAGAACTGAAGCTGTGAGGACAGGTCGGGAGTCGTGCTTGGATAGCTCAGATGATAGATGGCACGGAAGCTCAGCGTGTTCGGTCAGCACTTCCCCGCGGAAGGAAATTTCATATCAATGCACACTCTGCTGCAGAGTGAGAATCTTATTCTGGCATCCATTGTGTAGTTTTCTCGTTTTTGCCACAGATATTTTGAATTCGCTTTCATGTGTCTGTAATTTATTTCAGTACACGTATCCGATTCTTTAACTATCGATGAAGAATACTTTTGCTCTGAGGTGGAGTGAACAACGGAAATAAGTTTTGTTTGTTATTGGGAGATCTCCGTTTGTGAACTGCCGACAACAATAGGGTTACCGTCGTGGAGTTTCAGTTAATTTAGTTTTGATCATGACTTTTTGACACTCTCTGAGATTACAAAGGTAGCAATGTTAAAATACACGGAGAGAAAGTTTATCCACAACTTGCACAGCAACCAGACTGCTGTTACAAGAATCGAAGTGCATAAAAGGGAATCAGCTTTTCCACCATGTTACTCAATTTTTGCATTGAGGAAACAGGAAAGGAAACTAAATAGAAACTTGGAAATGGAGCTCAAAAATGGCTCTGAGCACTATGGGAATTAACATCTGAGGTCATCAGTCTCCTAGAAGTTAGAACTACTTAAACCTAACTAACCTAAGGGCGTCACACACATCCATACCCGAGGCAGGATTCGAACTTGCGACCGTAGCGGTCGCGCGGTCCCAGACTGAAGCGCCTAAAACCGCTCGGCCACACCGGCCAGCGAAATGGAGCTTAAGTTCAGTGAGATTAAATAAGAACTTTATGGGTTACCCATGAAATTCTGTCGGAGACTGCAGACACTTTGAAGATCATTTGAACAGAATGGGTACTGTCACGAAATGAGGTTGCGGGATGAGAATCAATAAAAGTATAACAATGCTAAAGGAATGTAGTCATATTAAATCGGGCATGTTCAGAGAAGAAGATTGGAAATGAGACACGGAAGCAGTTGATGAATTTTGCTATTTGGGCAGCAAAATAAATACCGATGGCTGTAGCCGATATGATATCAAATGCAGACTGGCTACAGGATGAAAAGCTTTTCTGGAAGGGAGGAAGTTTAGTTGTTAGGAAGTATTTTCTTAGGGTAATTTTCGGAAGCGCAGCCTTGCACAGAAATGAGACGCGGACGATGAAAAGCTCAGACAAGAAAATAAGAGAAGTTTTTGAAATGTGGTGCTACAGAAGTATGCTTAAGATCAGGTGGGTAGATCGGATCACAAACGTGGAGTTGCTGATTTAGAGAGAAGGGAAACTTACGGCACAACTAAAAACTGGATTAGCTGGTGGCACACATGTGGTATCGTAGGCAGTCGATACCACAAAGGGGGTAATCATTGATGTCAGAGGTTGGCCTTGGAAGTGACAGCGACCAGCGACGCCCGACCATTAGTCGCACGAGTGTCACGCCCCCTGAGCTGAGGCACCACCGGCTCCATGGGTACCAGTTATAAGAGACTTTCCGACGGCACTTGTGGCCAATTTTTATGGAGTGGTAAACGAGTTCTTGATGAGTTGTTGCGTAGCTCCATTCTAGATCGGTCTAGTATCGACACAGTCCATCGCAACTTTTTATTTTACGAAAGCAACAGTTTAAGATTGGCCTCAAGATTTTTGTTTATATCATCATTGTGAACAGTTCAAGTGTGTGACTTATGCCGGGTTTGTCAAGGACTTGTATCTGGAATTCATCAAGGAGCCATTGTACTGAAATTAAGTGTAATGTAATAATCTCTCAGAGCTTGTGTTCTCTCATTCCTTTTATGCTGTTTCAGAATCCACATATCGCCCCGATGGGGCACGACTACTTTCTGCAACGAGATCACCTGGTCACTTCAACACACCTCAGGCATCAGGAAATAGTAAATTTAGCAATGTAGGGAAATTTCGAGGGAGGGGACGGGGTGGTGAAATTTGTTGAGGGAGAAAAGTTTTTGACCACAGTAACTAGGTTCGTATGGATGTAGGTTTCATTAGGTACATAGGATAGCAGAGATTTGCACCATGGAGAGCTTCGTTCCGAAGACAACAACAACTACAACTACAACAAGAACAGCAACAACTAAAACTGGAACAAATGCACAGAAATGTGTGCGACTCAGTGATGACATAAAATTTCAAATGATACGAGTCTCGTAAATATTGTTTGCAAAAGTGAACGGAAACCGTCGCATTTTAAATTAACAGTGACAGTGATGAGTGAGCTGCCGAAGTCAAAGCGAAAAGCTGTCGTGATTGCTGTGAGTATTTACTGACTCTCACTTGTATCAGCAGGGAGCACTTTTACTTTCTGAGTCCCACTGTTAGAAAGTGGTACCTCTTTTAAATGACTAGAAAATAACATCTATCCATATGTTACCAATTGTAATTCAGTATTCATCAATAAGTGTTCTGAAGTGCAGTGACTTATTTTAAATCCTTCTCTGCCTCCATATTTATCCTGTAAGTCTGAAGACGTCCGAGAGATCTAAGCGTTTTGGCTAGTTCTCTGTTGAGTAAGGCTTTTGCTTTTAGTTCCACATTAAATAAAGTTGGCCGCTCTATTGAATTATTCAGTGTTCATCTTCTCTTGTATCGAGCGTATTGTTCCTATCTAGTTGACGGATCAACATCAACAGGGCCAAACATCCTCGCCTAATAAAGTTCCTGATGTAAACCAAATTTTTTCAAAGCTTCTAGTGATAAGGAACTATGGGATAGCACCTTTTCTTCAGCTGACAGACAGAGATTGACAATGAAAAGTTTATTCATCATCACGGTTCAACCGGTTGTCTACATCGCACTAGCGTACGCTAGCGACATTGCTGGCGGAGGCTGGTTTTTGTGACACTAAACATTAGTGTTTTTGATGTCACAGCATCTGTACTGTTTAGGGTCGCAAGGTCCCCCCACATGTTTGGTCCGGATGGGATCAACTTCTCAAACACTATTGACAAAGATAATTTACTTCTGCTTCATAACGACTACCGATTGTATGCTCTTCAAGAGTGAAGTATTATTCAGGTCATTCTATTCCAGAAATTTCCTTAACTTACTTTTTGGGAAATGGAGTTCTAAGCCTTATAATTGTTTTGGTTTCTGATCCATAGAGAAATAAATTTTCCAGCACGATAGCAAAAATTGCAACTGCTCATGTAATTTACTGAAGAAAAAATTAAAGCGCCTGTCTGAACGGGGATGGAACTCGAAGTACGCCATCCTTATGTTATACAATTGCAAAATTATGCACTACGTCCATGCCCTGGCATCTCTGAAGAGAAGCTGCAAGGTGCCAACGGGCTGTGTCTAAAAGTCGAGTGAACCTTCCCGACTCGCAGATCGCTCTCCTTCGACTCAGATATGATGTAACAAACTGTGGAAAACGAAAACGATTATTAAATTAATTCCAAAATTAATAATGATGAATGGAATTAAGCGTTTCCTCTGACTACCGAAATTAGAGACGTGCACTTTTTCCAAGAGGGAAACCAAAATACGATTAGTTCTAAATGTCTACTCTCCTCCAACCAAAAAATTAAAAGAAAAATTTTAAGCCGGCCGGTGTTGCCGAGCGGTTCTAGGGGCTTCAGTCCTGATCTGCGCTGCTGCTACGGTTGCAGGTTCGAATCCTGCCTCGGGCATGGATGTGTGTGATGTCCTTAGGTTAGTTAGGTTTAAGTAGTTCTAAGTTCTAGGGGACTGATGTCCTCAGATGTTAAGTCCCATAGAGGTTCAAATGGCTCTGAGCACCTTTTGTGGTAATTCCTTTAGAAATATAACTGAGCCGTGGGTGGCTCATGTTCGTGCCATCAATTAAATGGTTCATATGGCTCTAAGCACTATGGGACTTAACATCTGAGGTCATCAGTCCCCTAGAACTCAGAACTACTTAAACCTAACTAACGTAAGGACATCACACACATCCATGACCGAGGCAGGATTCGAACCTGCGACTGTAGCAGCAGCGCGGTTCCAGACTGTAGCGCCTAGAACCGCTCGGCCACCCCGGCCGGCCTAAGACCCATAGAGCTCAGAGCCATTTGAGTCATTTGAAAAATTTTATCACAGAATTCTTACAATATTCAATTAAAATAAACCATAACGGAGCAGCAAAGTCCGCGGTAATAGTATGGGAAGCATCTGTTGACTTGGACATCCGATGTCTGTTCTTTTACGACTAGTGTCCAGCCTGTAGCCACAAGGTTGGTCTAAATGGCTCTGAGCACTATGGAACTTAACTACTGAGGTCATCAGTCCCCTAGGAGTTACAACTACTTAAACCTAACTAACCTAAGGACATCACACACATCCATGTCCGAGGCAGGATTCGAACCTGTGACCGTAGCGGTCTCGCGGTTCCAGACTGTAGCGCCTAGAACCACACAGCCACTCCGGCCGGCGGTGCTACAAGGAACTGGTTGTATGAATAGGATGGACCGTAAAGAAACGGACAGGTCCCCTACAGTTTTCTTTTATTCCATACTGCAGTGGACATATGTGTGGAATCTCTGCCAGACGCTGGCTTAGACTGGCCGGAAAGCATCTTTCTGTGTCGGCACTGCGGCACCCTCGTCACAAAGCGTGGGAATCTACATGCCTGAAAGCGCGATTCAGAATGGACGTGAAGATTGCATCGATCTTAACAGGAAAAAGGAAGACACGAGCAAGAACCCTAAATACTTGAGTTCCCAGCTAATCGCCGCACATAACGTGACTCGCAATTAGACCCCTCAAATTTAGAACGAATGAAAACACGTGCAGGAACCCCAAATACGTGAGTTCCCATCGAATCCCCGCACATAACGTACGTAGTGATTAGACTCCTCAAATTTAGAACAAAGGCACCCAGCTCCGACTCAGCTGACTGTTGACAAGGTTGTTTAGACTACATTTCAAAAGTTTCGCTGGGAAGCCGTTACACCTCCTCCAGACAGTTCCCATTTCTCTCCGTGCCATTTCCGGGCCTTCGATTTTGCTTCTGACGAAGATGTGCACACCTAGGTACAATCATGTTTCCATAGACAATCGCTTATACTTTTCCTTGAAGGCAAACAGTCTTGCCTCACAGTGGGATAAATATGTTAACAGTTATGGCTACTGAAATGAGCATAGAGTAAGGTGCCTCGCACCATCAGATTTTTTTATTTAAGTAAGACAGCACTACTCAAAATAGTAATTAACATTACAACTAAATGCCAATAGATGACCAGTTACTGTGGTTTCACGAAGATATCAATGTGGACACGATTCAAAGCAGTTCATAAGAGTGGACAAACCCTTTTACTGGATCTGGCAAAGCGGTGCATTGTCTGGTACTTTTAAAACATAAAATGGAAATACATTTAACAAACACACAGTAACCAGTTCACAAAGCTGGCAGCTCTTTGAAGTTGTCCAAATTACACAGTACACTGCACACAGCCAGAAATATATTTAACATAATCTTTCAAGATGCTAAAAAATTTAAACCCCCCACAAATGAAAACAAGAACAAGTTTCTTGAGACTCAGAAAACACGCAATGAAGACACCGAGTTAGGGCGTCGAAATATCGTGTTGGGAAGACTTGGTCTCCCGGAGGATCCCACGATTCTACGAGATGACGACGAAACGCCGACAAAGTCTAAGTAATTATGATTATGGTTGTATGTTACGACAACAGCTGTTAACTGTTGAATGCTCGGCCAACAACAAAAAGCCCTTAAACAATTAAACTCCGCTAATAATAGTAACAACAAGTCAAAAGAATATTGTTTGTATCTAATGCCAACAGCTATTAATTCTTGAATAGCCGACCAGCAACAACACTCTCTTAATGATATAAGCCGCACATATAAGAACTAGGAAAAGTTAAAACAATAATTCTTGTATCTAATGGCAATAACTATTAACTCTTGAGCAGTTAAAAAGTAAGTCCTGATAAACTTGCTACAAGCTTAGCACAGCTAAGAAGAAAGTTGCAAAGGCAGTGCTAATGGTGGGAGTCTCATCAAATTCAAATAGGAAAAGGCAGTGCATCGAATAAGACCAATTACGAGGAACCAGATTAAAAAATAATCTTAAAACCAAACGCACACATTAAGCGAGGTCTGACCAGATGTACCATTTATTCCCACTCAGAGATAAACATAAAGCGCAGCGAGCGCTAAGTAAGTAACTGTGACAGTCGACGTGTATATCATGCTTGGAATGGTGGGAAAAAGGATACTGCAATGTCCTATCGGCTGTGTCTCCACCACTGCGGGTTGACGTTCAATAAAACATTGTTCCGAGTCGTGACAAGTGATGTTCCTAACGGCTGTTCAAAGTGTTTAAGAAGTACCGAACGATCCGTGTCACGTCAGCCGCGCCGGCCACACTTTGGACTGCTGTGATGATTGTGTGTGTTAACCATTGTTATAGTGAGTGACGATATACCAAAGCACTGATCTGTGTTGACACTAACCATAATCAGGAATGTAAGACGAAAGTAGTGTCTGCCTCACGTTGTGCATAACCAGAATAGGCCTACATCACTCAAATAGCGTAAAATACCTCGATTATGGCAAAATAAAACCTCCATTGTGTTTAATTATTGATCAGCAGCGTTCTGACTAGAAACGACTCCCAAAACAGCTAAACTCGATTAGCACTTAGCTATTAGGTCAAGGTCACATAAAAACATCAGAGTCCGTAGCTCGTGGTCTAGTGCTAGCGTTGCTGCCTTCGGATCACGGGGTCCCGGGCCCGATTGCCGGTCGAGTTGGGGATTTTTTCCGCCCGGGGATTGGGTGTTTGTGTTCTCCTCATCATTTCATCATATTTCGTGAAAGTGGCGAGACTGGAGAGAGTAAAGACTGGGAATTTGTACGGGCGCTGATAACCGCGCAGTTGAGCGCCCCTCAATCCAAACATCATCATCACAAAAATTAGAATTCAGGCTGCTATTCGGTTATTAACAATCGACGAAATTTAATCGAGAGTGTTTCAGTCACATAAAATGTTTCTCCCGATCTACCTTGGCACACTATCTGGTAAATGAACAACTTAAACCTTCAGAGAGGAACACAAAATTCCGACCCGCGACTGCAAGACAAATTAATGTGCGCAAGGCATAAATTATGTACTATTTTCAAGTACATAGGAAAGAGTATCACACAACAGGTAGAAACCGACTGCAACTCAAAAGGGAGCAAGGTCCGGAAAATGGCACTGACCTCACTGGAATGTAGGTTAAATTCAGCTTCGTGGCATAAGTTCACAGCAATGGGGAAGGTTATGAAACATGCTCATCAAGTTTAGTTCTTCCAGTTGAACGGGGCTGTCCCAAGTCTCCACAGATACATCAATCTTTGTGTCCAGCGACCTGGTGATTCCTTCACCCGGTGTAGCGCTGCCAACTTCACCTTCTGCCTGCACATTCACGCAGGCTCCGCCGGCGATGTCGTGAACTTGTCCACGCGCAGCTCTGAAGCCACCCCTTGACCTTTCTCACTCTGTGTGGAATCGGCGCTGCAATTATCAGCCGGAACATTGACTGTTGACTGTCAGACCAAGATTCCACCGCACGAACCCAATACGTCTGTAAAAGACAAGAAGGAACTTGACGCGTACATGCCTTGAGACACCAAGTGCGAATCTGTTGCTTAGCAACGGTCAAAAAGTCTAACAGTGCGCAATATTGATAGGAGAAGTCCCAGCTGTCTCCCCTTCCTCTTAAACCAAAATACCCTGTGGGTTGTAGTTTGCAACATTTTAAGTACCAGGAACAGTCATAACATGTCCTAATTGTACTGTGTTTTACCTGTACGTTGGTCCTCAACCACAAGGCTAACAGGTGCGCAGACTTTTATAACCTTTCGTCCCACAAAATGGGGTAACAGCTTACTAGAAGTTTTGTTATCAACCTGTCACTGAACACTGTAATTCTTAATTAGAACTACTTTGTGCTATTCAGTTTGGTGGGGGTGCCTACTCTAGTTGTAACGCTTCACCTCTCTATGATGGCGGTGGTCAATATTAATCTTTGCCTTCCATCAGTTATCGTGGATGACTTCAGAGGTCATCTGCTTCGCGAGGAGGTCGTTCACAAACTAAATATTCGACAAGTGGTAACTGACAGACAAAGAAGATATTAATGACACCGGGGTCGTGTTATGGGCCCCGTGAGTGGAGGAGTTAAACGCCAGGTTCAACCACAGAATAGAGCTACCCCACTTTGTCTGGGCTTCATAGTAGAATATCATAAGAGGAGACTTCAAATTACGATTCACCCACCCAGAGAATGAAGGCTGAGTGTATAAAGGGTTCATGCTGTATGAGATACATAACACTGAAAGCAAAATCTCTTACATTCTATCACAGTATAAGTATGTATGTGTGGGTGCACTTATCACTGGATAATTATATATTTTTATTTTTATAATTATATATTTTATGATTTTGGTTGAGGTGTCTTTAAATATTGTGGGATAGCATGAGACTTTTAATTAACTTATACCGCGATAACATTCGTACGGACATCGGCTGCCCGAAGTACGTACGATATAATATTTTTTAAACACAACGCGCGACTCACCGCCTTCTAATAAATAGTTTGCGTGATTGCTGCTATTAAAAAAGAAAATATGCGTATTCTTATGCAAACTGTAATTGTTAATATGGGTCTCAGGGGCTACTGGTTATTTATGTACCAAACTACATAAAGATTAACTGAGATATTGCTGAGCTTATTGAATGGAACGATTTTCAATATTTCTTGTTCCTTATTTGCAAGGCAAAACTGGAGAGAATCTCATCTGCCGTTAGACAGACAAAATGAAACATACTGAACTCATTCAATGCTGTGGCTTTTGGTAAATTAAATCTATCACTACTCTTTTTAACTTTGAAATGAATGAAAGATCGAAATTGAGAAGTCTCTCGCATTTACATTCAATATTATAACATGAAATTTTAATTAAATAATACAGTCAGCATAATGGACGACTAAATCCTGCTATGGGAGATGATCTCCCTGCACCACGAAGTTCTGTAAAAATTTTGTTAATTATAATTAATGATTACTGTCATGTGAGGTGACAAATAAGTCAATAATACACGCTTTCTAATAACAATTATAAGTATATTTTACTAAATTACAACGAAACTTACATTAAATACCGTCCCGCTATACAATAGCGGCCTACCGCTAGACGAAACAAAAAACAGGAGAGCTGGTTCAATCAAAGCATTGTCTCTGATCTTCATGGCCTATGTTACACAGAGATTATACCAAAAACTGTGTTTTGTTAATTACATCGATATTTGTGTTCTGATAATAATAATTTACGTTCTTTACTATTTGTTATACATCGCGCAGACGTACTTAGTCTTTAGATAATTTATGTTTCATACGTCTTATAGCAGAAACTTCTTTTCCCTTTCTCGAAATATCCATTTATGTGGCGTACCGTCACAATTCTCCTGAAACAAATGCAGGTGCATTGGCACTCAGTAGAGACTTATGCGGCCCAGATTTGGAAAATATTTTAATAAGATGCGCAACTAAAACCTAATTGTCAGTCCAGCTGTTATTCCACCTCTTGTCCATTGGCCTCACAACCCGAGTCGAATGAACGAAAGACTGGCGCGGGTTGGAATTCGTCTTGACAGACTTACAAGCATCACACTTATTCATCAATTTTCTGATGCTTTCGTTCAGGGATGGCAAAGTGTACTCTCCTTAATCTTCTGGACGGTCTTATACTCGTATATTCCCAAGTGTCCGCCAAGCAGAAATTCGTAAAAATATTTGAAAACTGGTGGCAATAACTCCTTTGGAAGACAGATTTTCAACCTGTTATCCCCGCTAGTATCCCTTTTGTAACTGGTAACCAAGCTCTCCCTCACCAGTTGCAAGTCTCTGTTTCAATTCCTGAATGCTAGGGCCTTTCTCTTGCCTTTCCTTGAAACCTCCAGTAAATGAGATTATCTCAGCAAATACTGCGGAAACCCAGGCCCCACCCTCAGTGTTTCCAAGATTACCAGGTTCACCGACATCCGCTTCAAACATTTGGTTTAGAGCGTCGGCTACCAGATTGTCGGAGTCTCTTATATGTCTGTTGGAGAAATGGATTGTTATATGTGGATGGCCAGTGGGCAATGTGACCTATTTTCCGTGGTCGAGCAAGAACCCACTTTACATCTATATCTGCATCTACATCTACATGACGACTCTCTAATTCACAATTAAATGCCTGGCGGATGATTCGTCAGACCACCTTCGAGCTATTTGTGGTGTCACCGCCAGACACCACACTTGCTAGGTGGTAGTTTTAAATCGGCCGCGGTCCATTACTACATGTCGGACCCGCGTGTCGCCACTGTGTGATCGCAGACCGAGCGCCACCACAAGGCAGGTCTCGAGGTACGGACTAGCACTCACCCCAGTTGTACGGACGACGTAGCTAGCGATGCACACTGACGAAGCCTTGCTCATTTGCATAGCAGATAGTTAGAATAGCCTTCAGCTAAGTCAATGGCTACGACCTAGGAAGGCGCCATTAGTAACATTGCATGTATCTAAAGAGTCGCACTTGTATCGCCACAATCTCCAGATGTACCAAAAGGATGGATTAAAGTTAAGTATTCCAGAAGCTACGTACTTTTCTTAATAGCATTCATTACGTATCCTGTTTCAGACCTCACGCCATCCTGCTTTGGCTTAGCACGTGCCTTTCGGCTTCCTCTCATTGTGTCTAGGCTTTCTTGTCTAGACACACTATTTCTCTGCTGCTCCACTTTCGAATGGCAGCGAGGGAAATGAACACTTAAATCTTTCTGTGCGAGCTCTAATTTCTCTTATTTTAATGTGATGAACATTTCACCGTATACAGATGGGCGCTAATAAAATATTTTCGCAATTGGAGGAGAAATTTGGTGATCGGAATTTGAAGAAAAGGTCCTGCCGCAACTAAAACTGACTTCATTTTAATGACTGCCACCCCTATTCACTTACCATGTCCGTGGAACTCTCTCCCTTATCTCACGATGATACAAAACGAACTGCCCTTCTGAACTTTTTCGATGTTCTCCATCAGTCCCACATGATGCGAATCCCACACTGCACAGCAGTACTCGATAACAGGCGGACAAGCGTGATGTAAGCAGTCTCTTTGGTAGACCTGTTGTACTTTCTAAATGTTCTGCAAATAAATCGCAGTCTTTGGTTTGTTTTTCCCACAAAGTTATCTACGTGATCGTTCTAGTTTAAGTTATGTAATTGTAACCCCCTGGTGTTTACTTGAAATTACAGCCTTTAGATTTGTGTGATTTATCGTGCAACCGAAATTTAGCGGATTCTGTTCGTATTCGTGAGGATGACTTGACACTTTTCATTATTTGGAATCAGCTGCCTCTTTTCGTACCATACAGTGATTGCAATTAGTTTTGATCATATGATGACTTTACAAGACGATAAATGACACCATCATCTACAAATAATCTAAGAGGGCTCCTCAGATTGTCTCTTAAATTGTTTATGTAGATCAGGAGCAGCAGAGGGCTTTTAACACTTCCTTGGGATCGACAGATATTACTTCTGTCTTATTCGACGACTTTCCATCGATTACCATGAACCCAGTCGCACAACTGAGGCGCCACTCCATAGTCACGCAATCTGATTAGAATTCGCTTGTGGGAAACTGTCTCAAAAGCCTTCCGGAAATCTAAAAATATTCAATCAATTTGACACCTTCTGTCGATAGCACTAATTACTTCGTGAGAATAAAGAGCTAGTTGTGTTTCGCAACAACGACATTTTCTGCATCAGTCAATAAATCGTTTTCTTCGATGAAATTCATAATGTTCGAACACAGTATACGTTCCAAAATCCTACTGCAGATCAACGTTAGTGATACGGGCTTTTAATTTTTTACTGTATCAGAATACTCTGAAAGGAACGTGCCTGGTACAGAATCTTCAGATCTGGAGGCCTTGACTGTATTAAGTAACTTAAGCTGCTTCGCTATATTAGGATATCTGCTTTTAAGTTAATCGTATTGGAAGTTATTCCAGGTTCAGATTCAGAAATATTTACTTCGTCTTCTTTGGTGAAGGAATTTAAAAAAAAACTGTGTTTCGTAACTCTGTTTTAGTGGCACTGTCAGCAGTGACACCGCAATTGCTATCGCGCAGTGAAGGTATTGATTGCGTCTTGCCGCTGGTGTACTTAAATATGGCCAGAATCTAAATTTAAATTCTGAGAAAGCTTTTCGTTGTGGAAACAATTAAACGCATCTCGTATTGAAGTTAGCGCTAAATTCGAGCTTCGCTGATCTTCGCTAGGCTTGAAGATTTTGTGTTCTCTTAGATTTGGCGTGCTTTTTTCGATCAGAGCCCGTTTTGTACCTTCTCTTATTAATTTATTTGGTATAATATACCTCACCATTGCCTGATCATCGGTTCGGAAAGTAAACTTTCAATGTTCAATGGAGAACTTGAATTTTTCTTGTGTTAATAAGACCACCAACTCCTCTAATTCATAGTCTTAATATTTTGCCTCTTCAGGCATACGTCACAAGACGTCTGTCACCATTTTGTTCCTGCAGCAAAATTGGTGCGACACTTTGATTAGAGACCCCCAGTTTGGACCTTCAATGCCCAGTCGAAATCCGGGATAGCCAGAAAGGTGGCATTGCTTAAGGTGAATTTCAAAGAGCCATAGTCTGCGTGCTGGCTTTCTGTCCACTGAAACGCCTCCTCTTTCTTACGTAACTGATTGAAAGGTGCCATTTGAGCAAAACTAGGTATGACCTTCTAAAAAATTCACCATTTCTATGAAAGGGGTTACTACGTTCTTATTCTTAAGTGGTCGGAACTTCTGGATCGCGTTAGTTCACTCCTAGTCTATCTTGAGCCCATTGACCAACACTAAATGCCTTATGATGGAAATTTCCTCACAGCCCACATTAACCTTAGACGGCGCTTCAGTAAGGGCAGTGCTACGCAAGAAGATCAGTACATGGCAGATATGCTCATTACGCTCAGAATATGTGCGACTATATATGACAACTTTGGCCAAATAATTATAAACAAATTTAATCACGAAATCTCCAAAACATGAATCCAAGAGCCTTGAAAATAAAGCCACTCCAGAAGATAAACAAAAACGAACCCAGTTGAACTCATATTAATGTCAATCAGTGCAAAAGGTGGTAACATGTTTCGAATCCATTTGATGGTAAACATGGATGAGATCTAGAACTGAAGTAAAGCGTCCCCCACGAACCAATTGAAGAAACTATGGAGAAGGGAATCGACTCCAAAATGATCTTTTGATTTAGAGCTCTATAATCCACAACAGTCTTCACCAGGCGCAATTGGGAACCAGGAATATCGTCGAAGCGTAAGGGATTGCGAGGCCCCTCCCGCCGGAGGTTCGAGTCCTCCCTCAGACATAGGTGTGTGTGCTGTCCTTAGCGTAAGTTGTTTTAAGTAGTGTGTAAGTCTAGGGATCGATGACCTCAGCAGTTTGGTCCCTTAGTAACTCCCACACATTTGAATTTTTGAATTTCATCTGACAACTGCATCTGATATTTAATTTTGCTTGTTACTCCTAGCTTGTTACTCAGAACACTGGGAAATTTCCTCAGTAACTGGAGCAGTAGCTACGCCTCGCTGGATTGTAATGACCACGCTCAATTTCTGTAGTCTCCGATTGAGCACGTGACACACGTCGAACACCACTATGTTCACACAACTTACACAACTTCTAAGGGCAGAATTTACAATAAAACTGATTGCCAACATGATCTAAAACGAATCAAGTACCTTGAATAAAATCACAACCCAGCAATAGAACTTTACTTTCCATTGGCCACGAACAACTTTGTATAGTATTGTATTGTATGGAACTGGGGACCTAGAAACGACGGAGAGGCTTCCTCCCGCTGGAGCCCGCAGTGGTACACAACCCCACAACAGGCTACAGCAGTTCACTCGAACCACACCGAACCCAGGGTTATTGTGCGGTTTGGCCCCCAGTGGACCCGCCCGGGAACGCCTCACACCAGACGAAAAAACGGCTCTGAGCACTATGGGACTTAACAGCTATGGTCATCAGTCCCCTAGAACTTAGAACTACTTAAACCTAACTAACCTAAGGACAGCACACAACACCCAGCCATCACGAGGCAGAGAAAATCCCTGACCCCGCCGACACCAGACGAGTGTAACCCCAATGTTCGCGTGGTAGAGTAATTATGTTGTACGCGTGCGTGGAGAAAGTGTTTGCGTAGCAATCGCCGACATAGTGCAACTGAGGCGGAATAAGGGGAGCAGTCCGCATTCGCCGAGACAGATGGAAAATCACCTTAAAAACCATCAACAGACTGGCCGGCTCACCGGACCTCTACACTAATCCGCCGGGCGGATTTGTGTCGGGGACCGGAACGCCTTCCCGGCCGGAAGGCAGTGCGTTAGACCGAACGGCTAACCAGACGGGCTACGAACAACTTACTGGCCACGACAAACTATCAATTTACAGTAAGCTCGTATCCACCCAATTAACGGCAATAAACGACCATTCACATTGCGATAAGCCTTACCTATTGGTTGCAATGAAGGAAAGTAAAATATGTCATAATTCCTCAAACACCAAGTATGCTCTAAAATAGAGATGCTGCTGTGAATGATCATCATGTTGCATCCTCTCTGAGATATTGTTTACAGCCTCTTCCTCCGTGACCTGAACATTCAGAGCCACACTGGCCATTCTAGTTTGCTGAACATACTCTGATAACGTCTCATTACGCCC
Organism: Schistocerca serialis cubense; assembly: GCF_023864345.2. Classification (NCBI taxonomy): domain Eukaryota; kingdom Metazoa; phylum Arthropoda; class Insecta; order Orthoptera; family Acrididae; genus Schistocerca; species Schistocerca serialis. The sequence continues at coordinate 175,204,062 of NC_064641.1, forward strand.
CTGCACACGATAGAAATGATGACTAATGAGATCCTTCATAACACTAGTTTATAGTCTCTCCAATACAATCCTTTCCTGTAACTCCCTAATGTACAATAACCACACTGTTAAAACAACCACGATCTTAAGAATATGGATTTAGTTCTCCTAGTTAACAATAAACGACAAAAAGCTGACTATTTCTAGAACATTCTCGACTGAGAGATTCTCAACAACATGAAACATAGACATCACTGGGTTGGTTAACTTAGCAAAATGGTACCCTATACTCGTAATTCACTAGCATTTCCTATCATCTCGCTGTTAGCCTCACCTGTATTTTCATGAGATAGAGGGAGAGAGAGAGAGAGAGAGAGAGAGAGAACGACTTCCTCCTAATCCACAAAGGAAGTTCAAATGGTTCTGAGCACTATGCGACTTAACTTCTGAGGTCATCAGTCGCCTAGAACTTAGAACTAATTAAACCTAACTAACCTAAGGACATCACACACATCCATACCCGAGGCAGGATTCGAACCTGCGACCGTAGCGGTCGCTCGGCTCCAGACTGTAGCGCCTAGAACCGCACGGCCACTCCGGCCGGCACAAAGGAAGTGACACTCCTCTCTGGCACATTCAGCTTAAACTGTAATTCCACAACTGTATGTTGCAATTCATTAATTGTGGTAGCATGTTACTGATTAGGATTAACTACTCTCAACTGTGCGTGTTCTGACCCTTACAGCTCCATCTACTGGTCAAATTTTCGTTAATTTTTTTCTTTCGTTCCATGATGTTTCCCTCTGCGTCAATAATATATCTGTCGTCATTCTGAGTAGTGATTTTCTTTCTACAGGGTTTTGAAACAGGAACTCTAATAATGGATACCCTGTTTTCTTGGTAATTTGGAATCCGTAAATTATGTTACCCGAAGACATGTACAAAGCTTCTAACTTTCGTACTTGACTTACTATGTTAAACTTTTAAGGTTATCCTCTTAATGAATAAATTATGACAGCGTTTTAAACTTTTAAAATTGCTCAATAATTGTATGAAATACTGAAAATTAATTTTTTATTGCGTCTGGAAACCACTTGGTAGGAATCTTGGATCTGGCATTAGACGAATGGGTGACCGTTTTAGCCGCTGAGCTATGTAGATAAACACTGTACCGACGAGCGCTTTTAGTGAGGAACATTCCTATGAGTATGCATAGTTAAAGCAGTATCGAAGTTTACCAGCTGGTAGCTTCCCTATGAACTTTAGTCTTGGCCCTTATGAAATCGGAATTTTCCAGGGTTAGGGAAGTGACGAGGAAGGACTAGGCCCATATAACTGACGTCATTTATGCTTTTGAGAAGAAATATTTTTTTAAGTAACAACAGGCCCCTTTAAGAAAAACAGGTAGGAAAATTTTCCATTTTCAATTTACAGACTTGACGGCGTTCAAAATGGCGAATGACGCAGTCACTGAATTAAAATAATAACGCGTCAGACAAAATGCACGGAAATAAGACTTTAATAACATTGGCCTTTAAAAATTGATATTTAGAAAATTAAATTTGAAAAAAAAAATTGGACAAACGAGCAAATAAAAATAATGAAATCAGTTCTAGATAAACTTCTTCAAGCGAGATCAAATCCAAGACATTAGGCGGACCCCCAGACGATAATTATTAACTATTTAGCAAGACATAACAATTCGCATTTACTGCTTACCCAAAAAGCTTACACCAAACATACACATCAAAAAAAGTTTTGCATCACCCAGTTCCCAGAACGTCTGAAGACAGACGTTGATTGTGGGTATTCTGTCACCGACACAGTCCCTTTGACTGTTCAGAGATGTCACTAAACTCGCCCAAGCCGGCTGGAGTGGACGAGCGGTTCTAGGCGCTACAGTCTGGAACCGCGCGACCGTTACGGTCTCAGGTTAGAATCCTGCCTCGGGCATGGATGTGCGTGATGTCCTTAGGTTAGTTAGCTTTAAGTAGTTCTAAGTTCTAGGGGACTGATGACCTCAGAAGTTAAGTCCCATAGTGCTCAGAGCCATTTGAAACAAACTCGCCCAAAGATGTAAACAACCATTGATGAGCAGCGTCTATTAGACGGAGGGGGTCCGGCAGCCGATCGGTTCCAGTCATTCCAGCAGGAAGGAGGCACATGGCTCGTGTTGTCTGTAGTTCAGCCATGCGGTTCGATCGCGTCCGCATTGTTACTTTGAGCCACGAAGGGCTCTCAACAAGGGAAGTGTCCAGGCGTCTCGGAGTGAACCGAAGCGATGTTGTTCGGACATGGAGGACTTACAGAGAGACAGAAACTGTTGATGACATCCCTCGCTCAGTCCGCCCAAGGACTACTACTGCAGTAGATGACCGCTACATACGGATTATGGCTCGGAGGAACCCTGACAGCAACACCACCATGTTGGATAATGCTTTTTGTGCAGCCACAGGACGTCGTGTTACGACTCAAACTGTGCACAATAGGCGACGTCCATGGCGAGGTCCATCTTTGCAACCATGACACCATGCAGCGCGGTACATATGGGCCCAACGACATGCCGAATGGACCGCTTAGGATTGGCATCACGTTCTCTTCTCCGATGAGTATCGCATATGCCCTCAACCAGACAATCGTCGGAGACGTGTTTGAAGGCAACCCGGTCAGGCTTTGTGGCATTGTGGCATTGTGTGGGGACGACGTAGCCCCCTGGTGGTCATGGAAGGCGCCGTAACGGCAGTACTATACTTGAATGCCATCCTCCGACCGATAGTGCAACCATATCGGCAGCATATTGGCGAGGCATTCGTTTCATAGATTACAGTTCGCGCCCCTATCGTGCACATCTTGTGAATGACTTCCTTCAGAATAACGACATCGCTCGACTAGAGCGGTCAGCATGTTCTCCAGACATGAGCCCTATCGAACATCCCTGGGATAGACTGAAAAGGGCTGTTAATGGACGACGTGACCCACCAACCGCTCTGAGTGATCTACTCCGAATCACCGTTGAGGAGTGGGACAATCTGGACCAACAGTGCCTTCAGGAACTAGTGGATAGTATGCCATGAAAAATACAGGCATGCTTCAAGAGGACGTGCTACTGGGTATTAGAGGTACCGGTATGAACAGCAATCTGGACCACCACCTCTGAAGTTCTCTCTGTACGGTGGTACTACATGGAATGTGTGGTTTTCATAAGCAATAAAAAAAGGGCAGAAATGATGTTTCTGTCGATTTTTATTCCAGTTTTCTGTGCAGGTTCCGGAACTCTCGGTAGCGAGGTGATGCTACACTTTTTTTGATGTGTGTAATGTACAGTTAAATTCAGAACAAGGTTACAATATGTATTAAACAGAACAATAACGTTAAAGGGAAAATTCTCTGTGCGAAGCCAGTTTATCAAAAGGCTCTTGGCCGAAAGCAAATTTTCATTTGCAGTGCAAATCAGATAATATAAGATACTCAGCTCGAAGTCTAACCGGGGCAGAGATGACCGCACAAGGGAGTAATACACAATACGCATCAACTGGTCAGGCACCAGAAACAAGCTGTCGGCAGTGGGAAAGTGAAAAGAGCCGAAATGGCTCACCCAACTTTCATAGGCTGTGGAAAAGAGAAGAAAGTACAGAAGCAAACAGAGGAAAGACCGCGAAGTGTCATCTTTGTTGCTGGAGAGCCTTGTCCACACTCTCCCATATCCACCATGACATACTGGCAGCAAACAGCTTACAGAGTTAGGACTGAAGAGAAACGCACGGCTAGCAGGTGGCGTAAAAACAAGGGGGTGCTGCTGACCCAAGTTTTTAGCCCCGCTCTCGGTTCGGCGGAGCAGAGTGTAGAAAAACCACTGGAGGAGGCTGCAGTATTTACCGACCTCCGAGACGGGGCGTCTGAGCGTCCTGCTGGCTGTTGGTTTATTCACAGGACGGAGCGGGCAGGTGCGTGTGTGTTGGCTGTCTCGCCGGGCTGTCTGTCCCTCGGGGCGGCGCAGTCACAGCGGCAGAAGTGCCGACCTCAGCTCCGCCTCTGTGCCTTGTGGCTACCTGCGTAAACTACGATAAGAGTTCCTCTGGCTTCATGTGCGACCGTTACCTTGGAGGTGGCAAGGGTGGAACACATTTATAGAGCTGCCTACGGTGTATGGCACTGTAACACTGGCAGAGCGTTGCGGGTTGTTTTGGATACATTGCAGTGCTCTCCAAAATTTCTGTATATTGTCCGTTTAATATTGTTGTTATAAATATCGTGATTTTTGAAGTTTTCATTCGTTTCGTGACTTCCGTGATTCAGACCCTGCATCCAGAGAATAACGGTGGTGTTTACAAGCTAATGTTAAAGTAAGCCCGCCTTCTAATCGTTACGTGTTGGATTCATTACAGTGATTTACATTATTTCCTAATAGTGTCGGGTCAAGATCGTTGTTAGAAAATATTGTTCATTTTAGTTTTCACTCACTTCTTGTCTTGTACGGTCTACTTTTAATGGACACCTATCGAGTTATTCAGCGTCTGTCTGACGCCTGGAATTTAGCTGCACAGCTCACCGAAACATAATTTTTTACTAATTATTACTTTATTAAAGTTTAGGTGTGTTGTAGTGCTATTTAATCAATTGTAAGAGTAGCGTCGTGTGTGACAAATGTGGATATGGTTGTAGGTTCATTGGTAAGGGAGAAACATGTCAGGATTATGCGATGGTGTTTCACCATGAAGAATGCAGCGGAGGGGCCAAAAAAGTGTCAGATGAGGCTCTTCCATTAGATTATGCAGTCGAGACAAGAAATTGGTGAAACAGAAAAGAAAGATTTACAATCGTCAGGCAAAATTAGAAATGACCCGTTCTGAGTTAGATAGGTTGAAGAGGGAAACAAACAGCAGAATACGGAGGAAGGTGACACTAGGCAAAAGCAGAAGACATCAGAGATCACGTTTCAGATTCTGGTTAGCAATCAGTTTGATTTGTTACCTGAAGTAGGAGGAGAACCTCAACCAGGATTTGTGCTTAGTATGGAGCAACAGACTCGTAGGAACCACTTTAAGGCTAGGTCGACAGAAGAGTCACTTAGAAAGAAAAATCTTGCTGCCAGAGAGCAGTCACGGAAGAGTCGTAGTGCAATTGCTACAAGTAAAGCTGTGTATAGAATACCAAGTAACAAGCATCGTGTGCGGCATCGTGTGCTTAGTATGGAGCAGCAGATTCATAGGAACCACTTTAAGGCTAGGTCGACAGAAGAGTCACTTAGAAAGAAAAATCTTGCTGCCAGAGAGCAGTCACGGAAGAGTCGTAGTGCAATTGCTACAAGTAAAGCTGTGTATAGAATACCAGGTAACAAGCATCGTGTGCGGCAAGCTTTGCGAAAGGACAGCGCAGCCCTTGTGCAGAGATTTTTGATGGAGGGGTTAAGGTACTTACAGTAGGAGGAGCAGGAAACAGCTTGGCTAGAAGTTTACAATATAGCATTAAAGGTGATCTGGAGGAAATATGAGCAGCAACAGCACACACTTGTGTGGTGTTTGTCAAAGTTTTGCAGTGGCATGACCAGCCCTGGATTAACACTGTGTTAGCTGTGTGAACAAAGAGCTCAGTCAACTGCTTTTCACTGAAACAAAGTCTAATACCCAAGCTGTGCCTGTTGTTGCAACTGGGAGATAGGGATACACTGATCATATCCTGCACCTGAGTAGTAGGTGGAAGGAAAGGTTAGCTGAGTATTTTGAGAAAGTTTAAGGGAGGGCAAAAAGCACACAAGACAAAATCCCTCTTGGTACTTAAGTCAAAGGGACACCTTTTTAGGCTAGAGTCAGTTTACAGAGTACATTGAAAGAAAATAGAGTATAGCAGAATGCAGTAAGACACGTAACAGCTGCCAGAAAAAGAAAATTAGTTTGTTTCATAAGAACATTAGAGGATTGAAAAACAAGATAGAAAGGCTAATTGTATATCTAGAAGATGTAGAACTTTCTGAAGAGTTAGATATTCTGTGCCTCTCTGAACACCGTGTAATCATATGCATGGAGAAGTTAAATATGAGGGGTTGTAGACTTGTTTCATTTTGAGTAGAGTTAACATGGAAACAGGAGGAGTTGCAACATACGTAAAAGCTGGTCACAGAGTCAAAAATGTTGAAACAAGTAGGTGTCTCGTGAGCTGTTATGGCAAAATAACTCTTGATAATTGTAACAGTCTACGGATCCCCTCCAGGAAACTTCCAGCTATTTATGAAATATGTAACTGCATTATTGAGCTACCTATCAGACAAGAACAAACAGTTATTAGTTTGCGGAGATTTCAATGTACATTTCTTAAAAATTATTTACAGTAGGGAAAATGAACTAGAATTATTATTTGGGTGTTTCAGTCTAATTTCAGTAGTCCTTTTTCCTGCTTATGTTCAGCGAAACAGTAGACAGCGCTTAGGCTGAAACAATTAATATGTACCCAATTGCTGATGGAGTATCCTATCATGAAGTACAATTAATTGAAATAAATACTATGGCACTTTGCAACCTGGAGGCAGGTTAACACAAAGCACTGAGGTTTTTCACAGAGAACAGAACACAGTGTTTCGAGAGTAAAACAAATGGGGTGGTATGGGATGAGAAAATATAGAGAAAGATGCTAAAGTCAAATTCGATTTATTCCAAAGTACGTTTATGTCCAAATTTTGAAGTTGTTATCCTAAAAAATTGTGCAGAAGGACCTTTAAAAAAACAAGTATTCTGTGACTAACTAAGGGAATTAAAACCTCATGTAATACAAGCAGAAATAGGGAAATTTGTCAGGATCTGTCACTATTTACATATTAAAAAAATATTGTAGTATATTAAGGAAAGTCATTAAAATGTCCATATGGATACATGTCCCGACAGATAGAAATAATGCAGATTAAAGATTAAAACTATATGGTTTGGTGTCAATGGGAGACATGGCAGCCAGTCAGTGTACAAGATACCATCAAAATCAAACGAAATGACAGTGCAGTAACTGATAACTCACAAGATGTAAGTACATTTAACAATATTTTCTAAATGTAGCAGAAAAAGAGGATTGAATGGTTTAGTTGAAGGAAGCAGAGAGTATATTAAAATGGGATTCCACAAAACTTGAAGCAACTAGAAGTAGCGCCAACATCCTTCACTGAAATTAATAGAATTCTAAAAATTCCAAAAGCAAAAAGCTGATGTGGTGTTGATGGAATTCCAGACAGAGTACTGAAAACTTGTTCCAACATAGTAAGTAATCATAACTTTAGATAACAATGTTGGGAAACAGCGATTTGTAAGTTAAGTAAAATTAGTAAAAAAACGATCTCGAACGCACAGTCATTCATTAAAAATATTATCGGTCTCGGCCCTTAGTAGCAGGCCATCTACACCATCCAGCTGACGATGATGACGCTCGGAAAAGCTGGGCTGAAACCAATCGCAAATCTGCGACTCGGTTCAGCACATATTTCCATGTGTTATCATCATCAGACAGATGGTGCATTATCTGGACTGCTACTAGAGGCCGAGACCGGCCGTATTTTTAATGAATGGTTGTGCGATAGAGGTTATTTTTTAGTAATTTTGTTATAAGTAATGTTCTTAGTGACGTATGCAATGCATCACTGGCATCTGAAATTCCTCCAGACAGGTTAAAATAAGCAACTTTTGAACTTCTTGATAAGAAAGGTGACAAGACAGACTTGAAAAATTATCATCTAGTCCCCTAACTGACATCTTTTTCCAAAATGTTGTGAAAAGTACTCAAGATTTGTCTCAGGCTTAGGTGGAAACAATACACTTAGTATATGACTGTTTTGAATCCAGAATGGTTACTCGACTGAGAATGCTTTTTATACATTCTCTCATCAAATAGTACAAGTCGTAAATAATAAAATATAGCCAGATGGTATTTTTTGTGATTCTTCCAAAGTGTTTATTCTTCCAAAGTGTTTGATTGTGGAGATCATCTTACTCTCTTTGAAGAACTCAAGTCTTATGCACTGCTGGCTTGAATCATACTTTACAAACTGAATGCAAAAGGTTGTGCTAAATAATTCAAATAATGTGAGTAAGATAGAAAATGCTAGTGACTGGAGAGAAATCACGAAGGGAGTCTTACAGGGTTCACTTTTGAGTCCACTCCTACTCCTTATAAATACTTGAGTGACCTTCAGCTTAAGGTGCAACAAGCAGAATTGGTACTTTTTGCAAACGATATTAGTATTATAACAAATCCCATTAAACAACAGAAGAGATGGTAAATGATACTCTCCAAAGAATTGGTTCTCAAATATTGGTCTCTCTCTAAAGATTGAAAAAAAAGCCACACTATAATCAGTTCTGTGCAACAAAGAGACTCATATCAACAATTCATATAGCTCTTGAGTAGGCATTAATTAATGAGGTAGAATCCTTCAAATTTTTGGTGTGTATATTGATGGAAACTTGAACTGGAAGAATCATATTACTGAACTTCTCACTCAGTTAAGTTCCGCTACTTTTGTTCTTCATACAATTGCTAATCTTGGAAACAAACGAATCAACATCCCAATTAATTTTCGGATTTCCACTCAATAATATCTTATGGAATGATTTTCTGGTGTTAATCGTCACTAAGAAAAAAAACTGTCGATTGCAAAAAACCGAGCCATAAGAATAATATGTGGTATTCACGACACCTAGGGACCTCTTCAAGGAGCTAGGCATTTTAACTGCTCCATCACAATACATACATTTACTGATGAAATTCCGTATAAATAACTAATTATAATTTGAAAAGGATAATCATAATTTGAGAGGACAACGATGTCTAAAACTACAACATTACAGGCAAAAATGACCTTTATTACCTATTACTGAATGTCAGTGACTCAGAAAGGATTTCAATGTGCAACAGCAAAAATTTTTGATAATTTGGTCAATAACATAAAATATCTGATAGTCAGCAAAGCATATTTTAAATGTCAAAGTGGTTCGTATTTCACTGGCGAATTTCTGTTTAAAAACTGGTAGACCATTTAAAAAACTTGTTCTTAATTGTGATTCCATGAGTGGGACTAAAATAATAATGTGATCATTCATGTTAACATAAATCATGTATGCGTATTCTGTAAACTGACTCATTCCACATCATTTCAATAAAAAATTCGTTCATATGATGTATGGACAAGTAACTAATTAATTAGCTAACTGTTATGTAGCCATCAGGATTTATTTTCAGTTATCCTGATTAATCAAATATTGAGGCATTGATCATGTCAAACTACACAGCGCCGTGTTAACAACGAAAATGAAGCTAGCACATTCATAATACTTTTGTGTGTTTGTAGAATTCTTAAACTAGAATTTTAAGTAGAGAAAAATTTATTCTTCTTGACACAATAAACGTGATATTGATGGGTACAATACTCCTGACACGATTTCCTACCAGGAAGCATAATATAGCCACATAGCAAATAATAATAATAATAATGTGATTCTTGAGTTTCTCCCGGCATATTTGATAATCAAAATATCCACAGGTGTACTGTCGGTCTACAGTGCCCGTTGGACATTCAATTTATATTATAATCCATGTATAGGCAACACTATTGCTGTATTAAAACATACTGTGCAGCTGGTGGTATCTGCTATATTACTGCAATGGCTGAAAGATTTTTATGAATTTACTATTGCTTTATGACGATAGGTTATAGAATAAATTATTAAACAAAGACTAGTGCATTAAATGTGTTTTAACAATTTAATGTCGAAAGAAGTATGGAAATAGTTGTTGAAAATCTGCATGTCAAAAAAAAGATGTCAGCCTCAGCTGGATTGTTACGGTGGAAGTCGTGATTTTAGTAGTAACTCAGTGGCCCTTACATATCGTCATACAAGGCAATAAATTTTTTCTGTCCTTCTTCATTTATCGCCATCACACTTGTGACAGGCCATGATTTTCTTCCAGGTATCACATTTTCACATCACTGCATTCCTAGCACGCATATCACTACATTGGTAGCCAGCCACAGAATACTGAACAACGTGTTAGCTAACTAGTGCAGTTCTGTTACAGACATATTCTAAATGTGAAGCTGTGTTTGTTTGTTACCTTTCATGAATAAACCACAGAACCGATTTTGATGAAATTTGGTATGTAGATAGGCTACTTCATAAAGTGTGTAGTACAAGATAGTTGAATCGCTTATTTGAGGAACCACACATATCCACTTTCAGCCAAATGGAGTGTAATGCGTATGTGATAACAATGGATGTATCAGAACATCTCCACCTCTCTTTAACAGTATTGCTATATTCTTGAAAATCCTGTAGATCTGAGAAATCACACATGGGCAGGATAAGACGTTTCTCTATTAAAAATTCTGATGACAGCAGTCTGTACCACAGGCCCATATAGTATCTTTTCACTATAAACAATCCCATTAGTCAGTGTAGGACTTCAATTATCTTGATGAGAAACTTAATGTGAAACAGGTGCTTCACATTCCAAGCAAGTAAAATGAAGTAGTTGGATTGGTAACTGCAAGAGTTTACATAACAGTGTGGTGAGTTATATATTTAGGTAACATCTTCAGACTCACTGTAGATGTGAAGAAATTGCAGAAATATTTACACAATAAAGAGAATGTCAAAACCTTCTGTGACGAGATATGCTCCTAGTCTAATGTTCATGGAGGAAGATGCAGCAGAGTATCTTTAAAAAAGACATTGTTAAGAAAATAAAGCTTTTGACAGTGTTGACTGGAATACTCTCTTTCAAATTCTAAAGGTGGCAGGGGTAAAATACAGGGAGCGAAAGGCTATTTACAATTTGTACAGAAACCAGATGGCAGTTATAAGAGTCGAGGGACATGAAAGGGAAGCAGTGGTTGGGAAGGGAGTAAGACAGGGTTGTAGCCTCTCCCCGATGTTGTTCAATCTGTATATTGAGCAAGCAGTAAAGGAAACAAAAGAAAAATTCGGAGTAGGTATTAAAATTCATGGAGAAGAAATAAAAACTTTGAGGTTCGCCGATGACATTGTAATTCTGTCAGAGACAGCAAAGGACTTGGAAGAGCAGTTGAATGGAATGGACAGTGTCTTGAAAGGAGGATATAAGATGAACATCAACAAAAGCAAGACAAGGATAATGGAATGTAGTCTAATTAAATCGGGTGATGTTGAGGGAATTAGATTAGGAAATGAAACACTTAACGTAGTAAAGGAGTTTTGCTATTTGGGGAGCAAAATAACTGATGATGGTCGAAGTAGAGAGGATATAAAATGTAGGCTGGCAATGGCAAGGAAAGCGTTTCTGAAGAAGAGAAATTTGTTAACATCCAGTATTGATTTAAGTGTCAGGAAGGCATTTCTGAAAGTATTTGTATGGAGTGTAGCCATGTATGGAAGTGAAATATGGACGATAAATAGTTTGGACAAGAAGAGAATAGAAGCTTTCGAAATGTGGTGCTACAGAAGAATGCTGAAGATCAGATGGGTAGATCACATAACTAATGAGGAAGTATTGAATAGGATTGGGGAGAAGTTTGTGGCGCAACTTGACCAGAAGAAGGGATCGGTTGGTAGGACATGTTCTGAGGCATCAAGGGATCACCAATTTAGTATTGTAGGGCACCGTGGAGGGTAAAAATCGTAGAGGGAGACCAAGAGATGAATACACTAAGCAGATCCAGAAGGATGTAGGTTGCAGTAGGTACTGGGAGATGAAAAAGCTTGCACAGGATAGAGTAGCATGGAGAGCTGCATCAAACCAGTCTCAGGACTGAAGACCACAACAACAAGAAAATAAAATGTAACTAGTATTCAGAATGTTGACATTACTTTGTAGTGCAAGGGACGATTTAGTTATAAAATTTGATTACTTGACGTGTGCGACCCTGTGTTGTGTTTCAAATATTTTGTGTATTAGCAGTAAATAGATTGAAAATTAGTTCCTTCTGCTTTGACAAGTATATTTTTATTTGTTTGACAAACCACATATGTCCATACATTTTCAAACCATCAGGCATCGTTATATGAAAAGAAAATTTAGAAGGAAAGGAAATATCTGCTTATCTCACTGGATAAAAATCAGAAAAAAGACCAAGAGCCATAACGTGCAGACAGTTTACTTTTCTCAAACGTACTGATAGTGGATATATGTGGCTCGTAAAATATCCGATTCATTTAGTAATTTGTAGAAAATCACGTGACTTAGGGAAAACATATACTCGGTTCTCCCAAGTACATATAGATTTTGTGGGTACACTGCTTTCATCAGAAGGATATTCCTACATATTTACCACAAGTGACAGATACACTCGGTGGGATGAGACAGTCCGGATCAGTGGCATCCTGGCGAACACAATAGCAAAATTTTTTTAACAGCCTAGATATCATGGTTCCGCTGTTTGTCGCACATTACTACAGATCAGAGACGGCAGTTCGAATCGCCCCAGAACCTAGGACGCTCCAAGTTGCATGGGCTCCAACACCACCACAGAACCAGCTACCACCGGGCAAGCAAAGGAATGTTAAAGCTCTCGCATTGGATATTCAAAGTGGCGCAAATGTTGTAATCCTCTATTTGTTAGCATCCTCGAACCTTCCATATTTCAAAGATAGAATTCATATTAATATGTCCTCTGACTGTATTTACATTGGAGGCTTATTTTAAAGAACTTTACTGGTGCCTCAGCGTCGTCTTCTCTTCTCTGGCTTGGTAGCATTCCTTGTGAACGGATGGATGGAGAAAAGTTGTGTTATTTTACGATGACATTATAATATTACGAAACTTTACATTAGTCGTTTGTCATTCTGTTCATTTCATGACCTAACTGTTTTTTAAACATTTTTAGGAAAGTAATAGTCGTTCCTCGGTCGTCTGAACACGAGATGCAACTGACCGGCTGTCACTGTCGCGACTTTAAGCGCAAATTGCACCATCTGAGTTAGAACCAGCAATCACTTAGATTATACTCTCCACGAAATCCGATACTATTTTGAATAGTCATACTTCCACGAAATCAGTAGAGACATTGAAAGTCCTAACAATCATTTCACGGTCACGGATAATCGTGTTAAGTGTAGGTCGCCAATACAGGCTTTGCCGATTTTGATTGATCCCGTTATCAATATAATCGGACTTTCTCTCCTTCGCTTATCTTATTCCTTACAACAACATTTAAAAAATCAACGTTCAGAGGAAGAGTGATTACAGCTTGTTACGAAGACAGTTGGACATTCGCGCTGCCGTTGGTTTTATTGGGCTTCTGCACAGCATGTACGCCGGACTTAGGGATATCGACAGCAGAGATGTTACGCCTACGCCAGAGAATTTTCAAAGCAAAAAATACCAATGGACGCGGAATTGCCGTATTTGCTACAGCAAGTGAAGGTGCAGATAATGGAGCTGTGTACTTCACCGGCATCACGCCGTCGGGAACATGAGATTTTCGTATGCAGATATCAGAAAGGGTACTCGCTTGTATTGTTAGGACGGGTACAGTGCTGCCCCCTAATAACCATCACTCTCTGGTCCGTTCAGTTTTTTAAAACGTGACGAACATATAACACAAATACAATACCGCCTAAGTTGCACTCATCTAGGTTTAGCGTGGCTAGGCTACTTCTTTGTAGTGAAAGAGATGAAAATTAAGTTTTTGTTGCTATTCAACATTAAAATAAATTTGGAGAGGTTGAAAACATCAGCCAACCAGTTGCAAATGTAGGTTTACTGGAATCATTGGACAAGGTTACCATAATTTTAGAACTATCTTCTTCAGAAAATGTAATGGACCATAAAAATTGCATTAGCGATTACAAAACTATATTTAATCAATACAAAGAAGTAACTCTCGTAGAAGAAATATAAGGACCCTTTATTACTTGGTACAAGAAAGGAGACTTGTTGGGAATAAATAAAAAAATGTCGTGTTACTAGGGTCTCCCGTCGGGTAGATCGTTCGCCGGGTGCAAGTCTTTCGATTTGACGCCACTTCGGCGACTGGCACGTCGAACTGGGAATCAATAGCCTCAGAGAAGCGTTACATGTAGAAACTTCCTTCGAGAATACAAGAATGTTGAGTTTGTAACTAAGGAAGTAAAAATAATCCCTCTGAAAAACAAATAGATAACCAGTCTAAGAATAGGGCTATTTGTAATATGAATAAACCAGCGCCTTTGGTGGCTGGCGCGAAAAATGTTTTGACAGCCGTGATGTAAATAAATGCACACACATACGACACAGCACAACACGTCACTACACAAGGAGGACCGTAATCTCAGTCGCTACAAATATAGTTACACTTTGCCTTTAGACGAATTTAATATCATATAAAACATAGTTTGAACCGAACCATATGTATCTAGTGCACCATTTTGATATTGCAGCCACTATGAAATAAGACAGAAGGGAATTAAGGGCAGTTGCCAATGGCCATTGATTAATATTGTGGGGCAAGTTGATAATTTGTGCTAAACTGGAATTCAAACCAGAGTCTCCAGCTAAGTAGGCAGATGTGTTTGCTACTACACCATCCAGACACAATGATCGTCTCAACTGCATGGAATTAAAGATATTAGCTGCCAGCAGACTCTGATTTATTACAACGTGGCAAGTTACTAATTTGTGCTGAACTGGGGTTCAAGCCCATGTCTCCTGCTAACTAGGCAGATGTGCTACCCACTACACCATCACTATCCTAGCACACCTGTTTCCAGACCCAAATTATCATTTTATTTATATCACCCACTACCGATGTAGTATCCCTGTTCATTAACGTCATTACTCTCGGCATCTCGCCCATTCCCATGAGAGTTATAAATTGGCGTACACCTGTGCTGAAGGGATCATTGGCTATCATCACCTTGATTATACATGTGGTGTCTGTTTTTTTGGAATGTCTGAAAGAACAGACACCTCAGTTGGACAAGTTGAAAATTTATGCTCACAATGGAGCAGGTTAAGAAGACCTAGGTTCAAGTCCTGGTCCAGCACAAATTTTCGCCTACAATGCGGCAGGTAGAAAATACCTGGGTTCGAATCCTGGTCTGGCACAAATTTTCAGCTTTCCCCACTGAGGTGTCTGTTCTTTCGGATACGTCGAACTCCTACGGAAATCGGTTGGATGCCGCGAGTAATGATGCTAATGAGCAATGGCACTGTATCAGCAGTGTGTGGTATATGTTGAGAATCTGTGTCTGATGGGAGGAGGTGTGCTTGGTAGCCCATGCAGTTGCGGTGGTCGTTTCCAGATGGTGTAGTGGTCAGTGCATCTGCAGGAGACCCTCTATCGAATCCTCGATGCAGCACAAATTTTTAACTTGTCTCATTGATATAAATCAGCGCCCATTGGCAGCTAATGTCTCTAACTCCTTTGAGAACCATATGTCATAATTAACTTGAATGACCTATTTGACAACATAAAATAACGTCACAAGCCACGATGTCAGCTGAAGCTGACCCTGCTTCGTATGCAGGTAGGCAGAGTCTTTCTGGCAGCATCAAAAGGAAGGTGCCACATAGGATGTATCACTCGATAGGAACAATATTTTCCATGAAATCAATATTGCGGTGTCAACAATAGTAAACTATACTTGAATTCAAACAAAGGACTGTATTTTTATTCACATGTTATAAGAAATGCAGTGGTTGAAGGCACAGGCGGCCGAATTTTACGACGAAGGAATTTCCAAGCTCGTCCATCGCTACGATAAGTGCCTTAATTTAAATGGCAACCATGTAGAAAAGTAGTATTTAGGTGTGGCTTTCATCTGTATATAATAAAAAAAATTTCCAATACTTCATTTATTTTTAATTCCAAAACGTAATGTACTTTGTGGATAGCCCTCGTATTTCATTGCCTGCAAGTTGTAATTGCAGCGAGTTCTTAAACATTCTTAATTTATTGCCATTCTTGGCGTGTAAGGCCTTCAGCCATGATCACAGTGGCTTGTTTGTCTTAAACATTATCTGTATCTGTATCCGTATCTGTAACAGTTCTGTCACTAAATGTAATTGAGTTTTCTCTTTTGATGCTAGTAAATTGTCAGGATGAGCGTTACTGCAAAGGACATTTGATTCTAAAGCATTATGTCAGGGTGAAAATACTAAATTAATTAATTTTTCTCTCAGCCCTGACGGCTGAATCGACAGCGTCTGCTTATGTGGAACTTGCTGACCTCATGGTCATTGTCTCTTCTGCTCTGCTGTTCTGCCCGCTGTTTGCCAGTGTGTAATTCTTCTACACTAAACTAAGTTTTTCATTTATATTCTAATTTCTACTTCACTTTGATTTCACTAATTTATTTACTTAAGTACCACTCAACATTCCTCTACCCTTCGGAGAAATTCGGCCTCGAATTTACCACTCAACATTCCTCCACTCTTCACGTGGCAAAAGCACTAACACAAGCAATGAAAACTCTCGACTTAGAAGATAACACGTGCTTCACATTAAGTATTTTGAAAATACTTTATCACTTCACAAAAGCACTGTACGCTCATGAATCACATAGTTCACACATAAATGGTTATAATAAGTGTAACAAATCTTGATGACAATGAGTAAACAAAAATAGATTTTTCACTTAGAAAATTACATAGCAACACATGTTTAATCTACCCTATATTAATGCAAGAATATCTATTCTACAGTATTGTTTATTGTAACATGAGACTGTTTAATAAAGACTGAAGTACATAAACAAAATTAATACACTAATGCTCAAAAGTAACCACTGAAGTACACCAGTTAAGAGTGTGGTATCCAGTTAACAGGGATTTGATGAAGTGGTATATTATTATTTGGCTTATTTTTTCATCTTAAATAAAAGGAAACTGTACAAAGCAGAAACACCAACACAAAGGTTCCAGATATACCCGTTCCTAGCATTATAATTTTAGTTTTGTGTTCACCTGTTAATTTTAAGACATGTTGCATCATAACATTGGCATCAATTTTGCCTTGCTGTGAGTTTATGAACGTATCTAATGACTTTAGAAGGGAACTGTCAAGGGAGTCATTGAGGTAGGACAGGTTTTGTGTAGGAAATGCTTGCATGGCGTTTTCTGAAAAAAGCAACCAACATGGTTATGGACCTACCAACCGAGCAAAAACAAAAACAAAGAAATGACGGAATACATTGTTAACTACAAGATCTACCTGTTTCTATATTCACTTGTTTTCTTAAAAAAATCCATTATCATTTAGTAATTATTTACATTTGTATATTATCCACAGTCTACTAAGATTCAACTAGGACATTCGCACCCTCGGTCGAAGACTGTATGGTGCCATGTCTGTATGTTGTGCTAGCGTGGCCACTCTTTTTCCTTTTTGGGCACTTCCTCCACCCTTCGGAAAAGCAGACACTATTGTTGAAGGAATTACATCTGGAGCGCCTTTAGAATGTTTTAAACGACTTGCATGGACAATAGTAATTCGGGTGGGCAGTTGTAGTTTAACGTTGACTGGTGTCATGATCTCAAGAATTTGATAAGGACCTCTGTAGTTTGTTACAAATTTCTTCGTTTTTCCTTTCGCAATGTATGGGGTTGACAGCATCACCCACTGACCGATTTTGTAATTTGGATATTTAGCTTGGGCATTACCTAATCTTTCCTGTCGTTCCAACGCCTTTGTATTAGATTTTTGAACCTTTTTCCATACATCCTTCATCATTCGACAGAAATCTTTTACCGTTTCTCCGACTTTTCCGTTTTTCTGCCTGATTGCATCAAAAGGGGACGGCATTTTTCTCCCATAGACCACGTCATAAGGTGACGTGCCAGTTGCTTCATGCATTTTGGCGTTGTATACCGACAAGTTTATTGGTAAATACGTATCCCAATTAGAATGTTGTTCATTAATATAATAACTATGCATCTTGCCAATTGTCCGATGAACTCTTTCTGTGCGCCTGTTGCACTGAGGGTGTAACGGAGTAGTGCGTAATTTACGTATTTTTAGTAACTGGCATAGCTGTTTCATTAATTCAGACATAAAATTAGATCCCTGATCTGTCCTAATAGCTTCAGGTACGCCAAATTTAAATATCCAGTTGTCAACTAAAGCTTGGGCAACTGTAATTGCTTGCTGATCTGGGAGACTCACCATAGCTAGATAGAGTGAGAAGTGATCTATAATTGTAAGAACATACTTATTACCAGCAGGTGTTTTATGAAATGGCACGTAGAGATCCAGTCTACAGATTTGAAATGGACATGAAGCTTCGGGGAGCCTCTGTAAGTATTTTTGAACGAGAAAGTTCAGCTCGTTGTGCGCACGCAATGCAATTACGAACGTACTGTGCAACATCCTGCTTTCTGGTTTGCCACCAAAATCGCTCTGCTACGCGTCTTTCGGTTGTCCGCTGTCCACCGTGTCCTGCAAGGATATGATCGTGGGCCTCTGCCATTATTTCTTGTCTAAGGTGTTGGGGAACAACAATTCGTGGTCCAAGTTTTGTTTTACGGCATAATACACCATCTTCAAAGCAAAATTGTTTTTGATTTGCGTATTTTTTGCATTCTGTATCCTCATCTTGTGCCTCTCTCCAGTCCTCAGTATCTCGGCCTGTTGCTTCCAAAAGTGCTATTTTCCGACTTAGGCAATCTGCTTCGTGTGTTTTTTGTCTGGTTTATGGATAACTTCGAAATCCATTTCGGAAAGACATAGGGCCCAACGGGTAAGACGACTAGATGGATCCTTTAACCCAAGCAACCATTTTAAAGCTGCGTGGTCTGTAATACCCTTGAATTTCCTACCATACAAGTAGCATTTAAAGTATTTGATGCCATAAATAACACTTAACAATTCTTTCTCCATTGTGGAATAATTTCTTTCTGCCGTTGTTAGTTGTCTCGAAGCGTAGGCTATGGGGTGTTCCACGCCATTAATATTCTGACTCAAAACAACTCCTACTGAATGACCACTTGCGTCACAAAATAAATTCTTTATTTTAATCTGGGTAAGCTAATACTGGACTGTGTGTTAACTTATCTTTAAGGGTTTGAAATGCTGATTCACAATCTTCAGACCAATGAAATTGTGCACCCTTTTTCAATAATTGGGTTAAGGGTCGGACAATTTCAGCAAAATTTTGAACATATTTTCGGTAATACGATGCGAGACCAATGAAACTTTGTACCTCCTTAACGCGTTGTGGTGTTGGGAAGTACTTAACTGCCGAAATTAATCGAGGATCTGTTTTAATTCCTTTTTCACTAATGACATGTCCTAGGTATGTAACCTCTGTCAATGCAAAAGTACGTTTTTCCATATTTAATGTTAATTTAGCTTTTCTAAGTCTCTGAAAAACATTACGCAGATGCACAGCATGTTCATTAATGTCTTTGGAGAATACAATAATATCGTCTAGATATACACAACATTGCTGAGTTCTGAGTCCTCGCAATACTCCATCGAGTAGTCTCTGAAAAGTTGCTGGTGCATTTTTCAAACCGAAAGGCAATCTTTTAAATTGCCAGTGGCCTCCAGGGGTAGAAAATGCTGTTTTATGCCTATCTTCAGGTGCAACTTCCAATTGATGATATCAGCTACGTAAATCGGTTGTTGAAAAGTATTTACTGTTACCCAAACTGTCAATGATATCTGTAATGTTTGGAAGAGGATAAACATCTGAGATAGTTTGTTTGTTAAGGTGTCTGTAGTCACAATAGAATCTATATTGTTTCGTACCATCGGTAGACTTCTTTGGAATAATTACAATATTTGAATTATAAGGCGAATCAGAATATTCTATAATTCCATCTTTTAGATGTTGTTCTAAAAATTCATCCAGTACTGGCTGTAAGTGATGCGGAATTCTATAAGGCTTCCTATAAACTGGGGGGCTATTTCCTGTTGGGATCCTATGCTGTGTGATATCTGTTGCTGGCAGTGGACCTTCTGCATTAAATAAATCTTGGAACTCAACTAAAACTGCTTCTATCGTGTCTCTATCATTTCCTTTCAAATGCTCAATCTTCTGGCGTAATGCGGTTTTATAGGGGTCTGGTTTCTGACCATCAGTAATATCTGACCAAATGAAATCTTCTTCTTCAAAAGTACTGACTGTAGCTACTGATATTTCCTTATGCAACTCTTTGTCCTCCACTCCGAAATTGTCAATATGTACCGGTACTTTTCTTTCTCCCTCAACGTCTTGAACCCTTACAACACTTCTACGTAGAAAACAATGTGCTACATCTATATCCTCATTTTCCTCTAGTGGCTCTATTAGACATATTGTATCTGTAGGTACCTCGGGGTCAACGGTCATCCAGAAAAGTTTTCCTGAGCCAAATGGTATCTTATCCCGCTAATCAACCTTCAAGGGCGTTGCACGCAGTGCAGTTGACTTCGCCTTCCGGTTGGGGAAATCTTGCGGCAGCGGGCTCTTTGCAGCGGTGTCACCTAGCTGAAACACTATTCCGCTAAGTTCTACAGTTTGCTGTCTGAGGTCGATTTTAGCGTGATGTTTATTTAGATAATCCAACCCTAGGATCGCGTCGTACCCGCCAGTTACCTTTGTTACCACTTCTACATCTTCTTGAAATTGTACACTATGAATATAGAAAATCAATGATGTACATCCTAATGACTTCACTGTACCTCCTCCCACTCCACTCAATCTATACCTTGGAGGGTCATATTTCTTTTCTCCAATATATTCATTATTCACTATTGATACGTTTGCGCCTGTATCCACCAGTATCCTTGCCTCTTTATCCTGTGTGGTAGCAGATAACCACCATTCCGCCTTCACATTCGCCTTATGGCATGAAATTTTATTGGGAACGCCTGGCGGCGGCTCCGACATTCCCGTTGGAGTTTAAGTGATTTCTATTTCCAAAAACTTTCTTAGACCTGTATTCCTTGAATGTGCGACCTATTATTTGACAATTAGTGCGCTGAGGTTGCCTGCAGTTTTTTGCTATATGTCCCTGTCGATCGCACCTAAAACATCGTACTCCTGCTGAAAATACATTTCGCTTCTCCTTGTATCTGGTGGCAATGTCTATGTCTTCGAAAGCCGTCGCCACAGATACAGCTTCTGCTAATTTTTTAGGAAACTCTGCCCTGACACGACGGGACGTTTCAGGAGGTAACCCACGTAAAAATGTATCCAGAGCTCTATCTTCTGCCTCTTGTAAAATAACTTTATTTGCTTCATCACTAGTTGTCAACTGATAGGTGTTAATATTAACTTTTCTAATCCTATCTACAGAGCTTTCTAACGACTCGTTTTGCCTCTGAGTGATAGTGTTTAATTTTTCCCTATAAAATCTACAGCTGTTCTGTTTTTGAAAATGTTTAAGTAATCCTTTCATCAATTCCTCAAATGTTGGAGCATTCCGTAATTCTTCATGGTATAATACGTGTGCTTTAGCCTCTCCTATCAATCTTAACTTTGTCATTTGTAAGATCTGTTCATCTGACCATGGTCCTTACCTTGCAGCTGCTACTAAATCATCAAAAAAGGCCGTTATGTCTTCGCCAGGTTTACCTGAAAAAGGAGTTACCAAGGCTGCTGCTGAGGAATCTAGGGTGGGAGAGATTGAACTGGTTTGCCTAACCTCACTCAACTGTTTAAATAATACATTATTATAACTTTTAAGCTGTGCTATCTGATTAACTAAGTTCTGAATAGCTTCCTCAGTAGAAACCGCTTGTGGTGCTGACTCTGACTTTGTACGATTTCGTGTCATCATTTTACAAACTATTAGTTACACAATCTTACTACACTAAATGAAAAAGATGTTTGAATATTTTCGACAAACTCTTAAAATTATGAGAGAGAATACCCTTCTAAACAAAGAAAATATTACGACTGCTACGCAAACCTCTATACTTTCACACATTAAACAATACTAACTGTGGACCTTTAGCGACTGTCATTCACACCTCATATTGAGCCAAGGGTTTTTTCTCTGACACCAAATATAACAGTTCTGTCACTAAACGTAACTGGGTTTTCTCTTTTGATGCTAGTTAATTGTCAGGATGAGCATTACTGCAAAGGGCATTTGATTCTAAAGCATTATGTCAGGGTGAAAATACTAAATTAATTAATTTTTCTCTCTGGGCAGGGTGGGTTCTTCCTTGGCTCGGATATGAGGTAGAATGGAACAGCATTTTTACATAAGATAACTTTTATTGCAAGTTTCGTACAACTGTTTCCTTACTCGATGTTCTAGCTCGGAGAACGGCAGCTGTGTCGTTTGCGAAGCCTGCTGCTGTGGCAGCGGCGGCGTCTGATTATGCGTGGCAGTGTGTATCTCGTGTCGCCATCTCGCCCAGCTGACTACAGACGCGCATCGCGCTGTGACCCTTTTAATTATTGAGAGCGAAGTCGTGCATCGGACGGTGATACCTTGGATGGGGCGTCCCAGTGTTTCTCTTCTCTAAGCGGCCGCGTGTGTTGTGCGTCGATCAGCGGAGCGGCGCGGCGGGGGAAGGCCAGTGTCCCGGACTGGAACAACGGACTCCCCCTGTAACACTCCGGTTTATTCTACTGAGTTATCCCGCTCGATCGCGATCTGATAGCAGCCCAAATAGATAATATTTAATGTGACCGTGTACCTAATGGCGCTGGCAATCGGATTGGACTGCTACGGAGTTGTTACATTCCATCTTTGTCCTTCTCAAATGCTGTAATAAAGAAATGTCTGGTGCCAAAAAGAACGACAACACAGCTTCATTAATCAATGACCTATATTCATCACAAAAACACAAAGTAAGGAGACAGCCACTGCCTTCGTCGTACAGAATTAATAATGGCTAATCTCAGCACAGTCCCTATAGTTATTCATTATCGTCACACGCAATTTCAATCATTGTAATCCAACACTACAATCCAACACTGCAATCCAACACTGCAATCCAAATGATGCCGGCGCGGTAGACGCGTAATTACAACTATCGGCACAAAAATATCACTGAATCACACTAGTAATTATACTTTTTCACTTTCCCGAATATTCCTAACACAAAGGGATTAAACCATGGCGATGGCCACTCCCTTTGTCGGTACGGTCTTGCATTCCAGCAACAGACCTCCACCCGGCTCGGCCCGCAGCGCGTACCACACTCTACTGTCTCAACACTCGCTCTCGCAACCCGACACACACTATCGATTGTCTGTCCTGTCGACCTGTGCTGTCGCAAAACTTATAGTAAGGGCCTACGGACCCCTTACATCCCCGCCCTCGAAAACTTCTTTGAAGCCACAGGCGTAAAAGAATCGGCTAGGGAATTAGACATCACTACATATGAACAAAACACGCAGTGCAAATAAGTAATGAAATTACAATCACCAAGAAAATCCTTGACTCCGGTAGTGGGCTGCCTCTACAATAATATTCTACAAAAAGTTATTACATCTCAAAAATATGGCATTGTCCAAATAACACACAACATCAATCCTACTTACTTAACATAGCATGGTAAATATTTTTTTTATAACTTATCTTACCAAAAATTTCCAAAAAACTTTTCACTTTCAAAGATTTGTACGAGTCATTAACTACATATCTGTTATAACTTGCTATAGCAATCACAAGAAAAGAAACTAGTTGAATGCCAGCTACCCCTTTGGTATGCCGTCCTTTCAGCGGGGTTCGTGCCGTCCATACTACTATCACTCTAAATTATAACTCACTTGGCCAACACTTATAAAAGTTAAGGAAGAAATTCACAACTTATTGCTACAGCAAAGACAAGAAAACAAACTAGGTGAATGCCAGCTACCCCTTTGGTATGCCGTCCTTTCAGCGGGGTTCGTGCCATCCATACTACTACCACACTAACTTATAACTCCCTTCCCAACGCATATAAAAGTTAAGGAAGAAAAAATCACAACTTATTTAAATCTTTAACACAAGCAAATTGAAATTGAGACAAAATATGACATTTATACATTGAATGCCAGCTACCCCTTTGGTATGCCGTCCTTTCAGCGGGGTTTGTGCCGTCCATACTACTATCACTCTAATTTATAACTCACTTGGCCAACACACATAAAAGTTAAGGAAGAAATTCACAACTTGTTCATTACAGATTCCATAAATTTAAATGCTACATTGTACTGCTAAGCATGTCTTACATAATTATTTGCAACACTACAACTAATGTGGTCACCCAATGAAAAATTTTAAACTACTGATCATTTCATTTTGCCAAACCTTACTGTCATATGTGAATTGTTATCAAGAAAGCTTAGATGAGAGGTACAATATTTCCTGTTATATTCACATTAATTCAAATCCACTATATGGATATTTGTCATTCATTACTCAGTGCCAGAATCCTGCTTCTAAAGCTTGACCTACATATAACCATAATTGACTCTGATAGCTAATTGGATACATGAATTACTAATTATTCATTAGTTACACTTTGTTTTATCAGCATACTTTAGATAAACATGTATACCTACAAATAACTTTCAAACAGAAGTTGCTCATGTGCTAAATGACATACTTCAATACTTCAAACATCTCATACTCCATATTCTTCATTACACATAACTTAATATCAACTTCGACTGTAAATAAATATATATCTTCAACCTACATCAATTCTCCATATACTTCAATACTTCAAATATCTCATACTCAATACACATCATTACGACATAACTCCCTCAACTGAACAGCAACTTCAACTGCATATATATCTTGAACCTACATCAACTCTCCATATTCGCTGCAATAACCACATAAAAATATTACTTCAGGCTCCTTAGCCTCCCCATTCATCATATTTCACATCATTTATTCGAACAACTATCTCCTTGTGTATTTGTTTCTTTATATGTTCATCTACTTACAAGCTGATACATTACTTCAATTTTCTTACAACAGTTTGACCTTTTCATGCCTCATAAAACAACTCTATAAGATTACACAAAATCTTGTTTGACCAATTAGCTTCCCACGACATTTTGTATACATTATCTTTTTTATCTGGTTCTCATTTTATTACTTCTGGCACTATTCACTTTGTAATGTACTCACACTAAACTGAGCTTTCAACTTATTGATTTTTTGACACCTCACACACTACATCAACAGTAACTACTTATCCTTATTTTAAGTCAACTATAAATTTACTACATGGTTCCTGACTGAATTACTTGGATGACCACTACCAATCCTAACTACTACTCACTAACTTTCTTAACCTAAGGATAGAGAAAGATGGTAGAGGAGTGACACTTGAAATTAGAAATAAAGTCTCACCCAGCTGGGAGTGTACCAGTCGCCACTTGGTATACCAGCAAAAGAGTTGCTAGCTCCCTACACCTTAACTACTTCTCCATGTATGAGTGAACTATAAATTTGCTACAAGATTCCTAACTATCATTTTGTACAACCACTACCTATTCTAACTACTACACACTAACTTTCTTAACCTAAGGATAGAGAAAGATGGTAGAGGAGTGAAACTTGAAATAAGAAATAAAGTCTCACCCAGCTGGGAGTGTACCAGTCGCCACTTGGTATACCAGCAACAGAGTTGCTAGCTCCCTACACCTTAACTTTCTTCAACTCGTACCTCTTCCTCATCTGGGTTATCCCTGTTCTCGTGTGAGTAGTACCTTTTTATGTTTTCCACATGTTCCTTACCATGCACTGTGTCATTCATTCGCCTATCCCATCCTCTCTCATGATCTCTTGGTTCTTCATTTCTTCTCCAATCATTTCTCCATTGCCGTTTACCACCATGGTTCCTGTACCTCTGGCCACCACCTCTTCCTCTATAATTTGATGAATTACCAAAATGATTCCTTGGGTCATTACTTCCCTCTCAGTTTTGATCATTAGCCTGATTGTGTTCCTGTGATTGAATAGATTCCAACTGTTCCAGTATTTCCATCAAGGCCTCCCTATCTTTAATTAGGCTCCCGGATACAGTTTCCTGCATTCTCTGGCTCATTCTTATTTTTATTGCTGATATCATTACGTCATCACTCAAGGGTTGTTCCAAGGCCTCGTTCAATTCCCACAAATGTTTGGCAAACTCTCTCAACGTTCCTCTCCATGTATTAAGTGACTTGCGGTGGAGTAGGTCCTCAATTGCTGCACACTGATGACTTTTGGACCAGTATTTCTTCAAGAATTCCTCTTCAAACTGATCATAACTAGTAGTCCCTTCCTTCTTCCTGACTTCCCAAGTGAAGGTCTCACCTTCCATTCTATCTATTGCAAATTGAATCTTGTCTGACTCTTTAAAATGTGCTGGGAAAACTCCTTTTAACCACTTCATAAATATCATTGGGTGCAACCCTCCTTTCGGTCTAAATTTCTGCCCTGTATTATTTTGGACGTACCGATTATCACTGCTCATCAAGGTAACGACTTTACCTTCCCCAACAGTTAAAGTGGTATTGCTAATTCGTTTATCAATTTCTTCTGTCTTGCTCTCCAATTGCTGCACTCCCTGTTGTAATTGCCTGACCTCCATTGCAACCCTCTGGTTATCCTCTTCCCATTGCACGGCTATAGCATTTCTCAGATTGACAGCTAGTTGGTTTTGCCTATCTCCTATCCCCTTAACCGCATCATTACATTGTTTCTGCATTTGCGTCACCTCGGCGATTCGATGATTACAATTTGTTTCCACTTTGTTGATTCTTTCTCCCAATTCGGCCTTCGTTTCTTCAATATCGTCTTCCATCTTTTTTGTTAACTTTCCTTCCATTTTCTCCACGTCTCCCTGGACTTGGTCTATGCTCTTCTGTAGCTTCCTCTCTCTCTCGTTGATGTCCATCTTCAGTCGTTCTTCTAATTCTTGTATTTCCTTCTTCAGACTACATTCCATCTTCATCTGCGATGTTTTGATCTCTTGTGCTATAGTTTCTTGTAAATCTTCCCTTAATGATTTGTGGAATATTTCTTCCCTTTCTCTAGCTTCTTATAAACCTTTCTCTAATGATTCTCGTAAATCTTCCTTTAGTGATGCATTGTTTTCTCGTAAACTTTTCTCTAATGATGCGTTATTTTCTTGTAAACTCTTTAGTGATTCTCTTATTTCTTGTAAACCTTTCTCTACTGATTTGTAGAATTTTTCTTCCCTTTCTCGTAAATCTTCCTTTAGTGATGCGTAGTTTTCTTTTAGCAAGGCTGCCAACATCGACCCTATATCTGCACCCTCTGAAACTGGCTTATTTCTCATCGTTTGTCCCGGTGCCTCGGGATAACTGGTAGAATGTGCTAATGAGCTATCTAATGACACTCCATAATCACTGATTCCTGAATCATCTCTGTCTTCCTGTCCTATCCCTTTCCTTTCAACTACTGCCTCACAAACCTGCTTGTCTTCAGTAGACATGTTTGTTTATTTTTAATGCACAGGTAAGTAATATAGAATAACCTCTAGTAACCCAAAACACTCCTAATTACCATGAAACTAATCAAACAGTACCTGAAGTATTATTCAATTAATCCCTAAATTGATACAACATGCAGGAGCATCGAACATAACAACTCTCAAAATCTAATCACTTCAAATATCAATTTTCACATACACAGCTTATGTAAAATGTTTTAAATAAGATAAATCATATCATTCATAAAATCTATACATATAAAATCCCCCAAAACAATAAGCATATCTGTATAATTATCATTTAGACAGCGCAGTATGCATAAATAAGTATGTTCAATTCAGAGTATTTTTCGCAAACTTTTCGGAAATTACTGCAATTGGGCACTTTTCCTAACACGCAATTCAGTTTACAAACGTTTATTTACCGCGAAAACTGCACATTGCAATTTAATGTTATGTCAACAAGTCGTCTCCACACACCAACCGACGTTACCACTAGTCGCGATGTTTTGACGTTTGAAGTGGGCGTGGCGCTATACTGCCGCCGGAACCGCGTGAAGTCGCGCTGATCGCTGTGGTTGGACGTCGTAGTTCTCCATCAGCCGCTCTGTGGCGCTGCAGGCGGGCGTAGTTTGTAGTTCGGCTGCTAGATGTCGGGACGGCGCTTGGTGTAGTGCGTCTGTGCTTGAACTACTCTTTGCACAGGTAGTTGGGATGACGTGTGAAATCACCTCGCAGATTGAAGCTCTTTGGCGCAACTGCTACACGTGTCTGTGTGACGTCACTCAACAATTGCGTCGCTACACGAATTGTCGTCCACATAACAGTTTATGGGTCCACAAGAAGCTGTCCGATTTTCACTATTCAAAAAAACAATTTCAGTCACA
Source organism: Schistocerca serialis cubense (assembly GCF_023864345.2). NCBI lineage: Eukaryota > Metazoa > Arthropoda > Insecta > Orthoptera > Acrididae > Schistocerca > Schistocerca serialis. The sequence continues at coordinate 175,232,241 of NC_064641.1, forward strand.
ATATTACTATTAAACACTTCTGTAAGGCTTTCGTGACGAATTCTTAGTTCGTTTTGCTATAGTAATGTTCACACGTGTCTTTCTTTAATGTTCACTTTTCACAGTTTTTCGTGCGGATTTACGCGTTTGCACATTACAACACAGTTTATCGACACTATTATTCTCATCTAAAATGGCAAGAAAAAGTTTAGTCACAATCGTAAGGTGCTATTACTTCGTATTTTTCAAAATGCACTGTTTCTTGTCGTGATTATAAAGTTTATGCTCTGTCCCGATTCAACATTGGAAAATATTTTCTTCGCGTCAAATAAGATAAAATTACCTATTGTTCTTTGCGATTCGTCCGAAAATTGCACTTGTCCTTTCACGGTAAGCCAAGAGTGTAACACTCCGGTTTATTCTACTGACTTATCCCGCTCGATCGGGATCTGATAGCAGCCCAAATAGATAATAATTAATGTGACCGTGTACCTAATGGGGCTGGCAATCGGATTGGACTGCTACGGAGTTGTTACATTCCATCTTTGTCCTTCTCAAATGCTGTAATAAAGAAATGTCTGGTGCCAAGAAGAACGACAACACAGCTTCATTAATCAATGACCTATATTCATCACAAAAACACAAAGTAAGGAGACAGCCACTGCCTTCGTCGTACAGAATTAATAACGGCTAATCTTAGCACAGTCCCTATAGTTATTCATTATCGTCACACGCAATTTCAATCATTGTAATCCAACTCTACAATCCAACACTGCAATCCAACACTGCAATCCAAATGATGCCGGCGCGGTAGACGCGTAATTACAAATATCGGCACAAAAATATCACTGAATCACACTAGTAATTACACTTTTTCACTTTCTCGAATATTCCTAACACAAAGGGGTTAAACCACGGCGATGGCCACTCCCTTTGTCGGTACGGTCTTGCATTCCAGCAACAGACCTCCACCCAGCTCGGCACGCAGCACGTACCACACTCTACTGTCTCAACACTCGCTCTCGCAACCTGACACACACTATCGATTGTCTGTCCTGTCGACCTGTGCTGTCGCAAAACTTATAGTAAGGGCTTACGGACCCCTTACACCGCTTGCCAGTCTTTGGATGTCAAATCTTCATTGCAGCTCACAGGTGACTGCACATGTGAGGCCATCTCCTTCCCGTCCTCACGAGTCACCCGGGTACGTAAAAATCAGACTTCAAATACCTTTTAACTTCTGTCTTCTGGCGCCGAGGCTGCTGCTTGCTATTCCATTACAGCGGCGGACTTGGTGCGTCTGTGCATGATGTAGTCTCTTCTTGCATGATGGACTTCAGCACCGAAACTGACTGAAAACTACTGCTACTCTTTTCTTCTTCCCTCGTCTGTCGGGCTCACTGCGTCTCGCATATTTATTCACTTCAGTTTACTGGAGGTGAACGACTTCATGGTCATTGCCTCTTCTGTCACGTTGAAAAGCTTCTCGAAGAATCTTCTTAACGTCGGTCATCGGCTCTTAGAATGTAGGCGAGGGCCTTTGATCACATGTGACGACTGAGAAACATGTGAGCCGGTCATTGCCTCTTTTTTCACGTTGAAAAGCTTCTCGAAGAATCTTCTTAACGTCGGTCATTGGCTCTTGGAATGTAGGCGAGGGCCTTTGCTCACATGTGACAACTGAGAAACACGTGAGCCGGTCGAGCGATGCCCTGACGGCTGAATCGACAGTGTCCGCTTATGTGGAACTTGCTGACTTCATGGTCATTGTCTCTTCTGCTCTGCTGTTCTGCCCGCTGTTTGCCGGTGTGTAATTCTTCTACACTAAACTAAGTTTTCCATTTATATTCTAATTTCTACTTCACTTTGATTTCACTAATTTATTTACTTAAGTACCACTCAACACTGGGGTCTGATACCTTCTGCCGTGTTTGTGGCCACTTACTTTTTAATATTTCAATACCTGCAAATTGTAATTGCAGCGAGTTCATAAACATTCTTAATTTATTGCTATCCTTGGCGTGTAAGGCCTTCAGCCATGATCACAGTGGCTTGTTTGTTTTAAACATTATCTGTATCTGTATTTTATGGTGATTTGCTGAATTGTAACGCACTGAAAACACTATTATTTACATAGTTCTTTATTCCTTCATTAATACAATGTGGTATTTTTTTTTATTTATTGTTGAGTCTGGAATTACTGTTTTAAAAATAAATGTGTGTAACCGTAAAAGGCAAGAAGTAGTAAGTGATTACGGCCCCGTCGACAATCGTAACCGATTCCTGCCTTCCCTTGGCTGTCGGGTTTCACTAATTAACAGAGAAATACATAATTAAGTATAGGAATTGGGCAAGGTCTCTACTACAGACCGAACGCGGCCGCATGGCAATGAAAATTACAGCAACAAGAAAAGCAAGTAAATAATTTTTCTGTGAGTTACCGGAGTCAAATCAATGAAACCTGTAAGATGGTCAAAATCTAAACAGAGTTCTTAATACAGTTATCGAGCAGGAAGTTCGAGTGCCAACCACAAATGGTACCAAACTCACGCCACATGGAGGTGTAAACAAGTAACCGATATACGCGGCGAAGCACTTAAGCCAGAGCTAAGGCGTTAGCTTGGCTAACGAATCCCTGACTAACAGAAGACAGAACATAACCTTTTGAATAATATTACAGCCACCTATGAGACAGTAGCAACAAACAAAAATTAAAGGTTTCACAGAGAGAGAGACTTAATAATTAAGATAAGATGCCCCACCCTTACAAACAATAAAAGTCGCAGACAGACTTCGTTGTGTAAACACCCAGTAAGACAACAGAGCACATTGTGGGCTGCAGTAATAGTACATAAAACGGACCCACTTAATGCATAAATGTGCGCCGCCACAAATCCGAAGCCTTACAGCAGACAACTAGGAAGATAAGACCGAAATTAAAAAATAACACTTAGATTGGACAATTAAATAAGAAACACCTTCAGTAGTTTTATCGGAGTGTACACACAATTTCCCTGCTTAGAGACAGAAACGGACTCAGTAACCAGAAGTATGATATGACAGCGGATGTGATCCACGAACAAACAACCAGAAAACTCCCGAGACAAGCAGTCATAATACTGGTACAGGAAATGTCAGTTATAGCTATGGTTGCTGTCGATGCTCGGCTCACTCGCGTCCGATAAACGAAATTGGAGACTCACTAGTCGTATCCGTACAACGATCCAGGGAGGACAGCGTGGAGTCGACACACTACTTCAACACAAAGGTGATCCGCCCTCCTCCTCCAGGTCCAGTCGATCGCTGAAGAACACCACACGCTACTTCCATCGGTATTTGCCCCACACGTCCAAGGGTTTCTAGTTGGCGCAGACTAAGGTGATGATCATTCGCAATCCAGGAGCCGGCTTTAGTGTTTCTTTCTCGTATCGCTGCTATGTTCAGAGCGGTGACTGTTAACTGTCGAACATGTACACACATCAAAGAAACTTTTGCATCACTTCGATTCCGAGAATTCCGGAACCTGTAGAGAAAACTGGAACAGAGATTAACATAAACATCATTTCTACCCGTTTTATTGCTCATGAAAACCGAACATTGCATGTTGTACCACAATACAGCGCGACCTACAAAGATGGTGATCCAGATTGCTGTACACGCCGGCACCTCTGATACCCAGTAGCACGTCCTCTTGCATTGATGCATGCCTGTATTCGTCGTGACATATTATCCACAAGTTCATCAAAACACTGTAGGTCCAGACTGTCCCACTCCTCAACGGTGATTCGGGGTAGATCACTCATAGTGGTTGGTTGGTTACGTCGTCCATAAACAGCCCTTTTCAGTCTATCCCGGGCATGTTCGACAGGGTTCCTGTCTGGAGAACATGCTGGCGGCTCGAGCCGAGCGTTGTCGTTATCCTGAAGGAAATTCACGAGATATACCAATGGGGCGCGAATTGTCGTCCATGAAGACGAATGCCTCGCCAATATGCTGCCGATATAGTTGGCATTCACGTATCGTATAGCCGTTACGGCGCCTTCCATGACCACCAGCGGCATACGTCGGCCCCACATAATACCACCCCAAAACAGCAGGGAAGCTCCACCTTGCTGCAGTCGCTGGACAGTGTGTCTAAGGCGTTCAGCCTGACCAGGTTGCCTCCAAAGCTGTTTCCGACGATTGTCTGGTTGAAGGCATATGCGACACGCATCGATGAAGAGAACGTGATGCCAGTTCTATGTGGTCCATTCGGCATGTTGTTGGGCCTACCTGTACCGCCCTGCATGGTGTCGTGGAAGATTAGATGGATCTCGCCATGGACGTCGGGAGAGAAGTTGCGCATCATGCAGCCTATTGCACACAGTTTGAGCCGTAACACGACGTCCTGTGGCTGCACGAAAAGCATTATTCAACAGGTGGCGTAGGTTTCCTCCGACCCGTAGTTAGCGGTCATCAACTGCAGTAGTAGCCCTTGGGCGGCCTGAGCGAGGTATGTCATCGACAGTTCCTGTCTCTCTGTATCTCCTCCATGTCCGAACAACATCGCTTTGGTTCACTTCGAGACGCCTGGACACTTCCCTTGTTGAGAGCCCTTCCTGGCACAAAGTGACAATGCGGACGCTATCGAACCGCGGTATTGACCGTCTATGCATTGTTGAACTACAGACAACACTAGCCGTGTACCTATTTCCTGGTGAAATGACTGGAACTGATCGGATGTTGGAACCCCTTCGTCTGATAGGCGCTGCTCGTGCATGGTTGTTTACAGCTTTGGGCGGGTTTCAAATGGCTCTGAGCACTATGGGACTTAACATCTGAGGTCATCAGTCCCCTAGAACTTAGAACTACTTAAACCTAACTAATCTAAGGACATCACACACATCCATGCCCGAGGCAGGATTCGAACCTGCAACCGTAGCGGTCGCGCGGTTCCAGACTGAAGCGCCTAGAACCGCTCGGCCACTCCGGCCGGCGGGCGGGTTTAGTGACATTTCTGAACAGTCAAAGGGAGTGTGTCTGTGATACAATATTCACAGTCAACGTCTATCTTCAGGAGTTCTGGGAACTGGAGTAATGCAAAACTTTTTTTGATGTGTGTACTAGCCATCAGCTGCGGCACACTACTCGCCTCGCCGAGAGATTCCAACTCCGCCGCCTCGGTTCTAAAGATTACTAGAGACCGTGGTGCGACCTATCGATCGCGCAGCGGTGCAATTGTCATTGACTAATAAGCCTAATTTCTTTCAGATCCGAGACTATGTAAAATAATTTTGTTGCTCTTCTTGGCTCGTTCTCTTCACAAGATGCGATCGCTTTGCCTACTAGCCACCGCCTAACTCATGCCACCAGATCCACCTTTGCTGTTCCTAACAAGCCAGTTTCGTTGTGGAGCAACCTCCCTCCAAGTTTTACGTCATTACAATCATAAACATCCTATGCATGTACCAGCACTACAAGTAGAGTTTTAATATTTACATTCTTGTACAAGACATTACTTTTAAAACTGTATCCATAGATTAATTACAATTGCATAAATGATTATAAATAATTAACAAAACATTTATAAATATGTTACAGTAAAGAGCATGGTTACACGGATGTCACATTAAGTAAAGCAGATGATGAACCTGTATGAGGTAGGTACAGAGAATCTACATCTACATCTACATCCATACTCCGCAAGCCACCTGAGGGTGTGTGGCGGAGGGTACCTTGAGTACCTCTATCGGTTCTCCCTTCTATTCCAGTCTCGTATTGTTCGTGGAAAGACGAATTGTAGATATGCTTCTGTGTGGGCTCTAATCTCTCTGATTTTATCCTCATGGTCTCTTCGCGAGATATACGTAGGAGGGAGGAATATACTGCTTGACTCTTCGGTGAAGATATGTTCTCGAAACTTTAACAAAAGCCCGTACCGAGCTACTGAGCGTCTCTCCTGCAGAGTCTTCCACTGGAGTTTATCTATCATCTCCGTAACGCTTTCGCGATTACTAAATGGTCCCGTAACGAAGCGAGCTGCTCTCCGTTGGATGTTCTCTATCTCTTCTATCAACCCTATCTGTTACGGATCCCACACTGCTGAGCAGTATTCAAGCAGTGGGCGAACAAGCGTACTGTAACCTACTTCCTTTGTTTTCGGATTGCATTTCCTTAGGATTCTTCCAATGAATCTCAGTCTGGCATCTGCTTTACCAACGATCAACTTTATATGATCATTCCATTTTAAATCACTCCTAATGCGTACTCCCAGATAATTTATGGAATTAACTGCTTCCAGTTGCTGACCTGCTATTTTGTAGCTAAATGATAAGGGATCTTTCTTTCTATGTATTCGCAGCACATTACACTTGTCTACATTGAGATTCAATTGCCATTCCCTGCACCATGCGTCAATTCGCTGCAGATCCTCCTGCATTTCAGTACAATTTTCCATTGTTACAACCTCTCGATACACCACACCATCATCGATATTGTTTTTACACTGGCACATTTGTGAGATCACGGCATAGTAGTAACAGTGTCTTAACATTAGGGTAATAGATGTGTTTCCACAGCTATAACTGACTTTCCACATTCCCCTGTCAATAATGAGATTTTATTAAAAGAAAGGAGTCTTTGTCAGCACTCAGTATAGATACTGTAGTTATTTCGAATAACTTGTAAAAAGGAAAAAGGCCTAACCACTTTTTCAGAATGCAATTACCCTGGGTGATCACTTAGTCGGGAAGACTTTATAGCTTTGTTTTTGACAAACGAGGCATAACGTAAATTGTCCATTTGTAAACGAGGGGATGCAACTATATTTCTGAAATTCAAATGAATATTGGCAGCATTGCTTTTGCTTGACCTTTTTGGAAAACATGCATCCAAGCTGCACTGGTTAGGTCACTGGCAAGACAGATCTTATCCCTGGTCCAACGAATGTAGGCACGGCGTATTCTACACATGCGCAGCTTCACCAGACTCAATATTGATACTTTGCGGCAGCTAAGCGGGTCGTCATGGCGAGTCGATCTGGGGAATTCGTTCATCGGAGCTTTTCTTGAATCTGAACTCGTACACTTAATTAGCGTATTCAGTCTCTGAATGTTGCTGTATAGACAGGAATAAATTCTTATCGCACACGAGAGACAGTGAATTTAATGGAAGAAAGGAAGAAAATTTAAGAATGTACCTAATGCTGCCGACGCTAGGCAATGCGGACGTCTAAAAAATGATTTTGGAAGGAAGTGCAAAACCCCTATGCAGGAATGGCTGAAGCCCAAATGCAAGGCTATAGAAGCCTTTATAACTAGGCGAAAAGTAGATACCGACTATAGAAAAAGACCGCTTTGGACGAAAGGTAAGAAACTGTAAGAACATTAAGTGCTCAGAAAGTAGGCCTGTCTGACAATGGGATTGTACACCGATGTGATTCAAAGGACAGACTATGTAGACCACTATTACGACTTCGACATAAGTAAACAGGAATACGGAACTCTCAACCGTTTTCGAGAAGATATATATATATATATATATATATATATATATATATATATATATATATATATATATATATATATGTTGCTTGACTACTGTAGAGGAACAGCAACGTTGTTGACTGGGAATAACAACCGGTAGTGATTGTCTAGGGGTAGCGTCTTTGATTCATAATCAGAGCGTTTTCGGTCCTGGGTTCGATCCCCGCCACTGCATAAATTTTGATAAATAATCAGCATTGGCGGCCGAAGACTTCCGGCATAAAAAGTCACCCTCATTCTACCAAAGGCCTTGTCAAAGAGGGCGGAGGAGCGGATAGCGGTTCAGGGCACTCTCTTGTCCTAGGGGTGGGAAATTGCCCCTAAAGGCGGAAGAATCAGCAATGATCAACGACATGAGGATGGAGAAGGCAATGGAAACCACTGCATTAAAGACACGTAACGTGTATCCACAGGACATGTGGCCTGTAATTGAAGAAGTGTCATGATGATCTCTCCATTGGCAAAAGATTCCGGAATAGTCCCCCATTCGGATCTCCGGGAGGGGACTGCCAAGGGGGAGGTTACCATGAGAAAAAGATTGAATAAACAACGAAAGGATAACGTTCTACGAGTCGGGGCGTGGAATGTCAGAAGCTTGAACGTGGTAGGGAAACTAGAAAATCTGAAAAGGGAAATGCAAAGGCTCAATCTAGATATAGTAGGGGTCAGTGAAGTGAAGTGGAAGGAAGACAAGGATTTCTGGTCAGATGAGTATCGGGTAATATCAACAGCAGCAGAAGATGGTATAACAGGTGTAGGATTCGTTATGAATAGGAAGGTAGGGCAGAGGGTGTGTTACTGTGAACAGTTCAGCGACCGGGTTGTTCTAATCAGAATCGACAGCAGACCAACACCGACAACGATAGTTCAGGTATACATGCCAACGTCGCAAGCTGAACATGAACAGATAGAGAAAGTGTATGAGGATATTGAAAGGGTAATGCAGTATGTAAAGGGGGACGAAAATCTAATAGTCATGGGCGACTGGAATGCAGTTGTAGGGGAAGGAGTAGAAGAAAAGGTTACAGGAGAATATGGGCTTGGGACAAGGAATGAAAGAGGAGAAAGACTAATTGAGTTCTGTAACAAGTTTCAGCTAGTAATAGCGAATACCCTGTTCAAGAATCACAAGAGGAGGAGGTATACTTGGAAAACGCCGGGAGATACGGGAAGATTTCAATTAGAATACATCATGGTCAGACAGAGATTCCGAAATCAGATACTGGATTGTAAGGCGTACCCAGGAGCAGATATAGACTCAGATCACAATATAGTAGTGATGAAGAGTAGGCTGAAGTTCAAGACATTAGTCAGGAAGAATCAATACGCTAAGAAGTGGGATACGGAAGTACTAAGGAATGACGAGATACGTTTGAACTTCTCTAATGCTATAGATACAGCAATAAGGAATAGCGCAGTAGGCAGTACAGTTGAAGAGGAATGGACATCTCTAAAAAGGGCCATCACAGAAGTTGTGAAGGAAAACATAGGTACAAAGAAGGTAGCTGCGAAGAAACCATGGGTAACAGAAGAAATACTTCAGTTGATTGATGAAAGGTGGAAGTACAAACATGTTCGGGGAACATCAGGAATACAGAAATACCAGTCGCTGAGGAATGAAATAAATAGGAAGTGCAGGGAAGCTAAGACGAAATGGCTGCAGGAAAAATGTGAAGACATCGAAAAAGATATGATTGTCGGAAGGACAGACTCAACATACAGGAAAGTGAAACCAACGGTGGTAACATTAAGAGTGCAACGGGAATTCCACTGTTAAATGAAGAGGAGAGAGCAGATAGGTGGAAAGAATACATTGAAAGCCTCTATGAGGATGAAGATTTGTCTGATGTGATAGAAGAAGAAACACGAGTCGATTTAGAAGATATAGGGGATCCAGTATTAGAATCGGAATTTAAAAGAGCTTTGGAGGACTTACGGTCAAATAAGGCAGAAGGGATAGATAACATTCCATCAGAATTTCTAAAATCATTGGGGGAAGTGGTAACAAAACGACTATTCACGTTGGTGTGTAGAATATATGAGTCTGGCGACATACCATCTGACTTTCGAAAAAGCATCATCCACACAATTCCGAAGACGGCAAGAGCTGACAAGTGCGAGAATTATCGCACAATCAGCTTAATAGCTCATGCATCAAAGCTGCTTACAAGAATAATATACAGAAGAATGGAAAAGAAAATTGAGAATGCGCTAGGTGACGATCAGTTTGGCTTTAGGAAAAGTAAAGGGACGATAAAGGCAACTCTGACGTTACGGCTAATAATGGAAGCAAGGATAAAGAAAAAACAGGACACTTTCATAGGATTTGTCGACCTGGAAGAAGCGTTCGACAATATAAAATGGTGCAAGCTGTTCGAGATTCTGAAAAAAGTAGAGGTAAGCTATAGGGAGAGACGGGTCATATACAATATGTACAACAACCAAGAGGGAATAATAAGAGTGGACGATCAAGAACGAAGTGCTCGTATTAAGAAGGGTGTAAGACAAGGCTGTAGCCTTTCGCCCCTACTCTTCAATCTGTACATCGAGGAAGCAATGATGGAAATAAAAGAAAGGTACAGGAGTGGAATTAAAATACAAGGTGAAAGGATATCAATGATACGACATTGCTATCCTGAGTGAAAGTGAAGAAGAATTAAATGATCTGCTGAACGGAATGAACAGTCTAATGAGTACACAGTATGGTTTGAGATTAAATCGGAGAAAGACGAAGGTATGAGAAGTAGTAGAAATGAGAACAGCGAGAAACTTAACATCAGGATTGATGGTCACGAAGTCAATGAAGTTAAGGAATTCTGCTACCTAGGCAGTAAAATAACCAATGACGGACGGAGCAAGGAGGACATCAATAGCAGACTCGCTATGGCAAAAAAGGCATTTCTGTCCAAGAGAAGTCTACTAATATCAAATACCGGCCTTAATTTGAGTAAGAAATTTCTGAGGATGTACGTCTGGAGTACAGCATTGTGTGGTAGTGAAACATGGACTGTGGGAAAACCGGAACAGAAGAGAATCGAAGCATTTGAGACGTGGTGCTATAGACGAATGTTGAAAATTAGGTGGAGTGGTAAGGTAAGAAATGAGGAGGTTCTACGCAGAATCGGAGAGGAAAGGAATATGTGGAAAACACTGATAAGGAGAAGGGACAGGATGATAGGACATCTGCTAAGACATGAGGGAATGACTTCCATGGTACTAGAGGGAGCTGTAGAGGGCAAAAACTGTAGAGGAAGACAGAGATTGGAATACGTCAAGCAAATAATTGAGGACGTAGGTTGCAAGTGCTACGCTGAGATGAAGAGGTTAGCACAGGAAAGGAATTCGTGGCGGGCCGCATCAAACCAGTCAGTAGACTGATGACCAAAAAAAAAAAAGTGATGGACGACATGAAGCACAGTACATAAGTAATTGACGTGGGGCGCTATACTTACAACGAGAAAAGGTACAGACTTCAGCATATGGGAAAACATGATAACAGATATAAGTAACATTCATATCTGACACAGGTGAGACTCCCAAATAGAGGTCGATAACAGACTCTAAGTAAGTAATGCACACTCCTTGGGCACTAATCCACATTTAGCACCTGTAATTCATGATAGCTACAAAACTGTTCAGGAGACCTTGGCGGATATTGTCCCACTCATCTCTCAAGGCGGTTTTCAGTTTTTGATCGTTCGAGGAGGAGGTGTTCATTGAGAAACACGTATGCTAACAGCATCCCAGTCATGCTGTATAGAATTTAGGTTTGGGGAGTACGCAGGGCATTTCATACGTCCAGTATCTTCACATTCCATAGTGTCTAACACCTCAGCGGTCATGTGTGGGTAGGTGTTGTTGTCCATAAATAGAAAGGCGGGACCTGCCGCACAACTAAACGGAGAGACAATATCCAGAATAATCTCCCTGCAACATGTCTGTGCTGTAATGTTACCTCACGCAAAGACATGCAGCGATGTTCAGCCACTGTACATAACGCCTGTCCAAACCATAACGCCTAGGCCGTAAGGACGACGTTCATAAACATTCTGTGGTGTGAAACGTGTTCCCCTCCTCTCTCCACACTCATTGGAAGCCAAAATCATTGTTAACCAGAATAACTTGCCAAAGTGACGCAGGATTCATCGGAGGACATCACTGTGGACCACTGCTGCTGATTCCAACCACCAATTTCCCTACGCCAACGACCTATTCCTCGACGATGGAGTGGTTAAGTGGAACGCATTTAGCAGGTTTCCGAGCACACAAACCAGCCGGATTTAATCACCGCAGAATGGTTCTGGCGGAGGGATGTGTAACGGTAGAGGCTGGAAGGCTTGCAGCGATCTGCCTAAGAGGAAGATGTCTGATCCTTTCCGCCACTAGCGCTACGTATCGATCCTCTAGCATTTCTACATTCAGAGACCTTTTTTAATCTCGAAAATACACTTCTGGGCACACCCACTACTGTGGCTACAATAGTGGCACTTTGACGTGCTTCAAGCCGTCCAATTGCTCGTCCGTGATCATAAGCACTCAAATGATGTCTTGAAGACATGTTGCTATACCACACGGTACGTTTCACTTATAGGTTCCAGAACAAATTTTTTCAAACACCGTACGTGAACTGCTGAACGCAGAAAGTGCGTTCGTGCCCAAGCTTCGATGCAGTTAACACTTTCTGCCTTCTACATTTTCTTTTACGAGGGGCGTTCAATAACTAATGCATCACATTTTTTCTAGGACAATTTCGGTTGAAAAAATGCGGACTTAGTTTTGGGACATCGTGGAATATTGGCATCTGTAACGGAAGTGCACTCCGAGCAGAGAGATGTCATCGAGTTCCTTTTTGGCGGAAAACCATAGCATCGCAGATATTCATAGGCCATTATGTGTACGGAGGCCTGGCAGTGAACAAAAGCAGTGACTCGTCGGGCGAGGCGTCTGTCATGTGCCAATGTTGTGCAAACCTGCCCGACTTTCCGCGTGCCTGCTGACCGTACACACCTGAGACTCCTGCATTGTTGGAATATGTGTACTCTCCCACTCAGGGTGATCGGTGGATTACAATTAAACACCTCGTTGCACTATGAACGTTTCTGTTGGTAGTGCTGACGAATTCGTCCACCAGTTGGGATATGCCGTTTGGGTCCCTCGTCGCCTAACAGAAGACCATAAACAACAACGAAGGACCATCTGTGCGGAGTTACTTGCCATGACGAGACTTATCGTGCCAATTTTTTGTTGATCATCGTGACAGGCAATGACACATGGGTTCATCATTCCGAACCGAAAACGAAATGGCGATCCAAGGGGTGGCGCCTCACCATCTCTCCTCTGAAGAAAAATTTCAAAGCCACACCCTCGGAACCGAGCGAGATGGCGCAGTGGTTAGCACACTGGACTCGCATTCGGGAGGACGACGGTTCAATCCCGCGTCTGGCCATCCTGATTTAGGTTTTCCGTGATTTCCCTAAATCGCTCCAGGCAAATGCCGGGATGGTTCCTTTGAAAGGGCACGGCCGACTTCCTTCCCCGTTCTTCCCTGATCTGATGAGACCGATGACGTCGCTGTTTGGTCTCTTCTCCCAAACAACCCAACCCAACCCAACACCCTCGGCCGGTAAACTCATGGCGACAGTCTCCTCGGACTCTGAAGTGGTTACTCTTGTTATGTAGGCTGTTTAGGTTTTTATGTTGGTAGCACCAAAACGCTGTTTGGGTTTTTATGTTGGTAACACCACGTAGCGCTCTGTATGAAAATCATTGACTGTGCTGTGTGCAGTCTGTGGCTGGTTGGCATTGTTGAAATATTTGTTATCGTAGTGTTGGTCAGTTGGATGTGAACAGCGCATAGCGTTGCGCAGTTGGAGGTGAGCCGCCAGCAGTGGTGGATGTGGGGAGAGAGATGGCAAAATTTTAAGAGCGGACGATCTGGACGTGTGTCTTCCAGAAAGAGTAAATTTGTAATACTGGATATCATGAACTCATATATATATATATATATATATATATATATATATATATATATATATATATATATAATGACTTTTGAACACTATTAAGGTAAATACAGTGTTTGTTCTCTATCAAAATCTTTCATTTGCTAACTATGGCTATCAGTAGTTAGTGCCTTCAGTAGTTAGAATCTTTTATTTAGCTGGCAGTATTGGCGCTCTCTGTATTGCAGTAGTTCGAGTAACGAAGATTTTTGTGAGGTAAGTGATTCATGAAAGGTATAGGTTATTGTTAGTTAGGGCCATTCTTTTGTAGGGTTATTGAAAGTGAGATTGCGTTGCGCTAAAAATATTGTGTTTCAGTTTAGTGTTGATCAGGATAAGTAAAGAGCGAAATGTCTGAGTACGTTCAGTTCTGCTCAGCTGTTTGAAAATCAAGTAACGTAAGGGGTATTCAGCACAGTAATTCATAAATTTTTCTAAGGGGACGTTACACTGTGTTTGACGTTCTACGTACTAATGTAGCTATCAACTCTGAAGTGTACTGTGCTACCCCTCAAAAAATGAGAAAAAACGACTTCAGCGTGTTCGTCTCCACAAAAATGTAAACGAACCAAATGATTCGAATCTTTCTCAGTCAGTAAACTAATTTTTTCCAAAAGATCGTTACTTTTATCACAATTTTATAAGACTCTAATACTGATTATATAAGTTACCAATAATGACCTTTCACCAATTAGTAACATTAATGCGATGGAGGTTACAGGTTCCTCACATAGTCCACCCACTACACACATATGTTGTGCTTTGTCCCGTACATCGCTGATCATAAATGTGAGACATATACATAACAAATGCCAAATACCTCAAAAAAATGTCATATCCCAATTGTAAATAGTCCAACTATTGCTTCATTACTTGCTTCGAAACAGATAAATGAATTAATTGACAGCACGACACAGCAGTAACCATATAAGGACTGCTATAGCGCCATACTAAATATTATTATGATTATTATTATTATCAGTTATTCTGCTCCTAATCTAATTCCCTCAGCATCAAACGATTTAATTCGACTACATTCCATTATCCTCGTTTTGCTTTTGTTGGTGTTTAACTTATATCCTCCTTTCAAGACACTATCCATTCCGTTCAACTGCTCTTACAAGTTCTTTGCTGACTCTGACAAAATTACAATGTCATCGGCGAACCTCAAAGTTTTTATTTCTTCCTCATGGATTTTAATACCTACTCCGAATTTTTCTTTTGTTTCCATCACTGCTTGCTCAATATACAGAATGAATAACATCAGGGAAAGGCTACAACCCTGTCTCACTCTCTTCCCAACCACTGCTACTCTTTCATGCCCCTCGACTCGTATAACTGCCATCTGGTTTCTGTACAAAATGTAAATAGCCTTTCGCTCCCTGTATTTTACCCCTGCCACCTTCAGAATTTGAAAGAGAGTATTCCAGTCAACATTGTCAAAAGCTTTCTCTAAGTCTACAAATGCTAGAAACGTCGGTTTGCCTTTCCTTAATCTAGCTTCTAAGATAGGTCGTAGGGCCAGTATTGCCTCACGTGTTCCAATATTAGTACGGAATCCAAACTGATCTTCCCCGTGGTCGGTTTCTACTAGTTTTTCCATTCGTCTCTAAAGAATTCGCGTTAGTATTTTGCAGCCGTGACTTATTAAACTGATAGTTTGGTAATTTTCGCATCTGTCAACACCTGCATTCTATGGGATTGGAATTATTATATTCTTCTTGAAGTCTGAGGGTAATTCACCTGTCTCATATATCTTGCTCACCAGATGACACAAGGCTGTCAGTAGTTCTAATGGAATGTTGTCTACTCCCAGGGCCTTGTGTCGACTTAGGTCTTTCAGTGCTCTGTCAAACTCTTCACGCAGTATCATATCTCCTATTTCATCTTCATCTACGTCCTCTTCCATAATATTGCCCTCAAGAACATCACCCGTGTATCGGCTCTCTATATACTCCTTCCACGTTTCTGCTTTCCCTTCTTTGCTTAGAACTGGCTTTTCATCTGAGCTATTGATATTCAAGCAAGTGGTTCTCTTTTCTCCAAAGGGCTCTTTAATTTTCCTGTAGGTAGTATCTATCTTACCCCTGGTGAGATAAGCATCTACATCCTTACATTTATCCTCTAGCCATCCTCGCTTAATCATTTTGCACTTCCTGTCGATCTCATTTTTGAGATGTTTGTATTTCTTTTTGCCTGCTTCATTTAGTGCATTTTTATATTTTCTCCTTTCATCAGTTAAATTCAATATTTCTTGTTACCCTAGGATTTCTAGTAGCACTCGTCTTTTTACCTACTTTATCCTTTGCTGTCCTCACTGCTTCATCCCTCAAAGCTACCCATGCATCTTCTACTGTATTTCTAACTCCCATTCCTGTCAATCGTTCCCTTATGCTCTCCCTGAAACTCTGTACAACCTCAGGTTTAGTCAGTTTATCCAGGTCCCATCTCCTTAAATTCCCACCTTTTTGCAGTTTCTTAAGTTTTAATCTACAGATCATAACCAATAGATTGTGGTCAGAGTCCACATCTGCCCCTGGAAATGTATTACAATTTAAAACCTGGTTCCTAAATCTTTGTCTTACCATTATATAATCTATCTGATACCTTTTAGTATCTGCAGGCTTCTTCCATGTATACAACCTTCTTTTATAATTCTTGAACCAAGTGTTAGCTATGATTAAGTTGTGCTCTGTGAAAAATTCTACCAGGGGGGTTCCTCTTTTATTTCTTCCCCCCAAACCATATTTACTTACTAGCATTCTTTCTCTCCATTTTCTTACTGCCGAATTCCAGTCACCCATGACTATTAAATTTTTGTCTCCCTTCACTATCTGAATAATTTCTTTTATTTCATCATACATTTCTTCAATTTCTTCATCATCTGCAGAGCTAGTTGGCATATAAATTGGTACTACTGTACTAGGCGTGGGCTTCGAGTCTATCTTGGCCACAATAATGCATCACTATGCTGTTTGTAGTAGTATTTTTTTATACATTATTAAACCTACTCCTGCATTACCCCTATTTGATTTTGTATTTATAACCCTGTAATCGCCTGACCAAAAGTCTTGTTCCTCTTGCCACAAGACTACACTAATTTCCACTATATCCAACTTTAAGCTATCCATTTCCCTTTTTAAATATTCTATCCTACCTGCCCGATTAAGGGATCTGACATTCCACACTCCGATCCGTAGAACGCCAGTTTTCTTTCTCCTGATAATGACGTCCTCCATATTCACCTACTATGTTTCCTTCTCTCCCTTTTCCTACTGTCGAATTCCAGTCACCCATGACTATTAAATTTTCGTCTCCCTTCACTACCTGAATAATTTCTTTTGTCTCATCATACATTTCATCAATTTCTTCATCATCTGCAGAGCTAGTTGGCATATAAACTTGTACTACTGTAATAGGCACGGGCTTCGTGTCTATCTTGGCCACTATAATACGTTCACTATGCTGTTCGTAGTAGCTTACCCGCATTCCTATTTTCCTATTCATTATTAAACATATTCCTGCAGTACCCCTATTTGATTTTGTATTTCTAACCCTGTATTCACCTGACCAGAAGTCTTGTTCCTCCTGCCACCGAACTTCACTAATTCCCACTATATCTAAATTTAATCTATCCATTTCCCTTTTTAAATTTTCTAACCTACCTGCCCGATTAAGGGATCTGACATTCCACGCTCCGATCCGTAGAATGCCAGTTTTCTTTCTCCTGATAATGATGTCCTCTTGAGTAGTCCCCGCCCAGAGATCCGAATGGGGGACTATTTTACCTCCGTAATATTTTACCCAAGAGGACGCCATCATCATTTAACCATACAGTAAAACTGCATCCCCTCAGGAAAAATTGCGGCTGTAGTTTCCCCTTGCTTTAAGCTGTTCGCAGTACCAGCACAGCAAGGCCGTTTTGGTTAGTGTTACAAGGCCAAATCAGTCAATCATCCAGACTGTTGCCCCAGCAACTACTGAAAAGGCTGCTGCCCCTCTTCAGTAACCACACGTTTGTCTGGCCTCTCAACAGATACCCCTCCGTTGAGGTTGCACCTACGGAACGGCTATCTGTATCGCTGAGGCACACAAGCCTCCCCACCAACGGCAAGGTCCATGGTTCATGGGGAGGGGGGTAATCATGCTAATCGTGCTATTACATAGTTAAGTCTCACTGCTAATCCCACTCTAGCCACTAATCTTGTCACTATGTACTGTCGTAGCCTTAGTGAGTCAGTGAGGCATTCTGGTCAGCGGCGGCGGCCTAAATACATGGTGTCGAGAGGGCGCTGGCGACTTGTTGCCTGTCGGTGTGTCTCTGCCCCCTCTCGTGATAGGCGCTACATCTTTGCTGACAGGTGTGATGGTGGCAGCTTAAGCCAGCACAAGCATTAACAGCTTGAAGTCTTCCAATATCTGCCAGTTCAAAAGTAAGGAGTGCAGAAATCAAGTCATTTACGAACAGTAAGTATAGAGCACACATTTTAAATTGGTTGTTTTTGTATGGGGTTACAGTGTGCAAGTCGAACAAGTGTGTCAGTTAAGAGGACTAAAGCAGAGGAAGTATTTTTTGTAACGTCTGCCCTGACAGTGTGTACTTAGCTTACTCATCTGAGAAGGAGTTCTGAGTACCACTTACGATGCAGCGCGAACTCCTTTGTCTATCATTATAACGCACACACACACACACACACACACACACACACACACACACACACACACACACACGCACACACACAATTAAATATCATTTATCTTTCATCATTTTAAAAATAAAAGTGTTCCAAGAACAGACTTTCATTCTAGTTAGATGCTAAAGTTAGTGATTGTATGGAGGAGCGTGGGTGGGGGGGGGGGGGGGGGGGTAGCAACATGCGATGGCTGAGGACGGGTTACAGCGGGGCTACTAGCTAATGTCTAATTGCACTCAGGGGTAATGGTCGAAGGAAGATTGGAAACCACTGACGTAGATGATAGGGAGACTAATGATGTAGCAAGAAGTTGGCTCCGGCGTTGACGAGAACAGTGGTACCATGCAGGCATACACACCTTCCCAGTAGGTTGGTGTAAGAGTGTTTCATTTAACGGAGATTATGTTGAAGAATAGGGTTTTTCAGCCAAGAGCGTATGTAATCATATGATGTATTGGAATCACAACATGCGTTCACAAAAAAGTGTTGCATCACTTACTGAACGCCACTCGCACTATCACTGATGAGGTGTTCCGTAGCAGTTATCGGTTGTTGCACAGCAATTGGCAGTTCTTCTACAGGAATTGTCAGTTCTTTCTCAGCAGTTTCCAAATAGTTTACTTTGCATGGTCGCTAATATTCAAGAAGTCTGCGGCCGAGAGACTAGGCGCGTAGCTTCATAAGCGCGAGAACTCTTCATCGAATTTCGCTGCTGTTCCCATGTAACTCTAACAAGAGATTTGTTGTGACTTTGCAGAATTATTAGTACTGAACGATTCGTTAATTATTTACATAGTATTTATACCGAAAAATAGTGGATAATATTTTTTTGGAAGGAGATTGGAAGTAAAGAAAAGCGTATGCGAGAACTTTCTATCAATTCAGTATAGTAACTTCATTTAAATTATTGTCTTTACATTTTTGCCAAGTTTAATATGTAACCTGTAGAGTACTGCACGAACCAGGATGACAGCGATCGTAGGAACATGGAAAACATTAACTTTCACGACACACAGCATATGTGATGAACGCCCGGTTTTTGCATGTGCATGATTTTTCAATGTGCCTATTGCAAAGCACACTTGATTTACATGCATATATGGTTCTCTGTCATCACATAACTTAGCGGTGTACCAAGCATATCGAAGGATATCACCGAATATTGATACAGACGACTGATGGTGTGCGACTGATTGAATATTTATGCACTCTTCTATCTCTCTATTCTTTTCAACGACTTATTCGCAGTTTTGTAGATGCTTTATGACAAATTTTAGGCTTTGTTCCACAATGTCTACAATTCGTTGGTTGGTTGGTTGATTTGGTGGATGGGACCAAATAGCGAGGTCATTGGTCCCATATCAGGACAGCCGGACGCGGGTTTGAACCATAGTTCTCATGAATACGAGTCCAACGTGCTAACCACTGCGCCACCTCGATCGGTGCGTACTGTTTGTCCGACGCAAGATTGGTCACACTCGCAATGCGTCTTGTGGACCCGAGGTGTTCTGAGACTTCCTGAGTTTTTAACTTGTCGCAGAAATTAGTGGGTTTTGTCGGAGGCCTGAAGATCGATTTGATGTGTTTTCCAAGCAGTCAGCTTATCTTGCCCGACACGGAGTTACAGAACGGCAAGGAAGAAAGTTTCTTCTTCTGCTCCTCGTCGGTGGTCTTATTGTGATTCTTGATTGAAGTCACCTCATTTATTTGATGAACGTTATAGCCGTTGCTCATGAAAACTTTTCGTAGGTGGCTCAACTCATTGAGTAGGTTATCAGCGTCTTCCACGATGCATCAATATTTGTAAAACGGTGCGCTTCTGGGCCAGGTAAAGGTGGCATGCCACGCAAGTACAGAAAGTAGTGGGTGGGTTTTCCATAGGCACTGTGGCCATGCCGACCATTTAGTTCATGGTGGACGAGGACATCAAGGAAGAGAAGCCCATTGCCTTTAGGGAATCAGATTAGGAAATCACACTAAAAGAGGTACACGAGTTTTGCTACTGGGTCAGTAAAATAAATGATGACAGTTGAAGAATAGAGGATATAAAATACTGACCAGCGATAACAAGAAAAATCATTTCAGATAAAAGGAATTTTTTGACATCTAATGCGAAATCGGACGTTAGGAAATCTCTTCTGAAGGTATTTGTTTTGAGTGAAACTTGGTAGATAAGCGGTTCATATAAGAAGAGAATAGAAGCTCCTGAAATGTCGTACCGTAGAAGAATACTGAAAATTGGGTGGATTGATTGCTTAACAAATGAGAAGCTACTGAGTAGAAATGGGGCGCAAAGAAATTTGGGCCATAGCTTGACTAAAAGAACAGATCGCTTTGCAGGACATATTCTGAGGCAACGAATGGTTCATCTGTTATTGGCGGGAAATGTGGCGGGTGAAGTTATAGAGAGAGACCCACAGTTGAATATAGTAAGCAGGTTCAAATGAATGTAGGTTGCAGTAGTTATTCGGAGCTTGCACAGGATAGACAAGCGTGTAGAGCTGCATCAAAGCAGTCTTCGAACTGAAGACAACACGCTACTATTATAGTCCAGCAGACGAAATGTACGTTGAAGCTGAGATGTTTTTGTTGTTGTTGTTGTGGTCTTCAGCCCTGAGACTGGTTTGAAGCAGCTCTCCATGCTACTCTATCCTGTGCAAGCTTCTTCATCTCCCATACTTCCTGCAACCTACATGATGTTCTTACTCTGTTGATATACTTTAAGCAGGAAATAGGCGTGAATCATGTATGTATTATACTTTGGTTTTCTTCTGTGAGGTTGGTCAGGGTATGTGACGTCAACTCCGTTGGCGGAAACGCATGTAAAAATCTTTCTTTGA
Source organism: Schistocerca serialis cubense (assembly GCF_023864345.2). Taxonomy (NCBI): domain Eukaryota; kingdom Metazoa; phylum Arthropoda; class Insecta; order Orthoptera; family Acrididae; genus Schistocerca; species Schistocerca serialis. The sequence goes on from NC_064641.1 coordinate 175,253,279, forward strand.
ACAGGCACGTTTCTGGTGATGGTATCAGAGGAAACTGTTTAGGATGTGTTAAACGGCCCGAGCTGTATGCTGTAGCTTTTGTGGTAAAAGTCTTTATTTATTACATATATTGCAGATGATCCTCAGTCAGCCTCTCATGTGATAGAATAATGTAAATAGTGCATTATAACGTGAGATGAACGCGCATTCATTCAAGTCCCACTGTAATCGCTTCATGACAATTTCGTGTGGATAAATAGTGGGTTCAAAAATGGCTCTGAGCACTATGGGACTTAACATCTGAGGTCATCAGTCCCCTAGAACTTAGAACTACTTAAACCTAACTGACCTAATGACATCACACACATCCATGCCCGAGGCAGGATTCGAACCTGCGACCGTAGCAGCAGCGCGGTTCCGGACTTACGCGCCTAGAACCGCTCGGCCAAAACGTCCGGCTTTTCATTTTGATGTCACCACACTTCCGGCTGTGTTGATGCGGCCCATCACGACTTCTTCTCCTCCATAAGTCTCTTGACCTTAGAATAGCACTTACATCCACGTCTTCAGTTATTTGTTGGCTGAATGTAATCTCCCTCTATAACTATTGCTCATACGACCTCGCTATAGTACAGTCATTTTAATACAATCGCTATCACAGATTTGTCGGCGGTCCTCAAATTGCTGTTTTTAACCTACAGAAGCTCTACTGGTCCAACACCGTGTTTGTGTCTACAAAAGCGGAATGTACTTGCAAAGTATTACTAAGTAACGTTAAAACAATATTTTACATATATCATAATTTTGACACTGATCACCACATTTTCCCAGCCAGGTAACTACGTGAAATAGAGACCATTTAACTTATGATGTGCCATGTACGTGCGTTAGTAGTTAATTAGCGTCGGCATCGCACGTTTGTACCTGTAAATCACAGATTACAGATGCAGTTGGCCGTTAAATCCGTCAAACGCTAACCGCATTGCCAGTGTCGCAGCAGTGTAGGCGCTTCGGTATTACAACTGCTACAATGATTATTGATTTTGGGATTATATTCTCGTTTCATAATGTTTTACACCACTCCTATGATTTTGTTGGCTGTTTTAGCACAATTCACTATTTATGGCTTTCATTTTGTTACTGTTACAATTTGACACTGTTGATAGAGCTATTGTGGCATGACAAGCCGTCTGCAATGATTTAGCAAGCCGAATCGACCATAAATTATTGATATGAGCTGTCACAGTGAATTTTGGCGTTATTGCACCCTGGTGGAGCATTTTCACTTTCTCGTTTTGAGAAGCAGTGGCGTGAAATGGGCGAGGGGAGTGACGAGGGGCAGCGTTCTATTTCCTTTGTTTATTGTCCTTCTAACAGGTGAGAAAGTACGTAAATTTAGTTTCTACATCGGTATGCGGACGCGAAGCGTGTCCGGATGACTGAGGCGATTAAGGCAACTGCTCTAGAGAAGTGGAGAATACAGGTTCGAGACCCAGCATTTGAACAAAACGAAAGTAGCTTGATAGAACTTTAGTTTAGTATTTTAACAGAATGTAGCCTTTTATCACAGCTTGGATCTTGAGTTCAGAAAGAATATTTTAGATCCTGATCTGATTTGAACTAGACGTTACTAAAACGTACTGACCTTATTTCTTGATAAAAAACTTAAGAATTTGTTGTTATTGTTGTGGTCTTCAGTCCTGAGACTGGTTTGATGCAGCTCTCCACGCTACTCTATCCTGTGCAAGCTTCTTCATCTCATAGTACCTACTGCAACCTACATCCTTCTGAATCTGCTTAGTGTATTCATCTCTTGGTCTCCCTCTACGATTTTTACCCTCCACGCTGTCCTCCAATACTAAATTGGTGATCCGTTGATGTCTCAGAACATGTCCTACCAACCGATCCCTTCTTCTAGACAAGATGTGCCACAAACTCCTCTTCTCCCCAATCCTATTACCTCCTCATTAGTTATGTGATCTACCCATCTCATCTTCAGCATTCTTCTGTAGTACCACATTTCGAAAGCTTCTATTCTCTTCTTGTCCAAACTAGTTATAGTCCATGTTTCACTTCCATACATGGCTACACTCCATACAAATACTTTCAGAAACGACTTCCTGACACTTAAATCAATATTCGATGTTAACAAATTTCTCTTCTTCAGACACGGTTTCAATGCCATTGCCAGTCTACATTTTATATCCTCTCTACTTCTACCATCATCAGTTATTTTGCTCCCCAAATAGCAAAACTCCTTTACTAGTTTAAGTGTTTCATTTCCTAATCTAATTCCCTCAGCATTACCCGACATAATTCGACTACATTCCATTATCCTCGTTTTGCTTTTATTGATGTTCATCTTATATCCTCCTTTTAAGACACTGTCCATTCCGTTCAACTGCTCTTCCAAGTCCTTTGCTATCTCTGACAGAATTACAATGTCATCGGCGAACTTCAAAGTTTTTATTTCTTCTCCATGGATTTTAATACCTACTCCAAATTTTTCTTTTGTTTCCTTTACTGCTCGCTCAATATACAGATTGAATAACATCGGGGAGAGGCTACAACCCTGTCTCACTCCCTTCCCAATCACTGCTTCCCTTTCATGTCCATCGACTCTTATAACTGCCATCTAGTTTCTGTACAAATTGTAAATAGCCTTTCGCTCCCTGTATTTTACTCCTGCCACCTACAAATGCTAGAAACGTAGGTTTGCCTTTTCTTAATGTAGCTTCTACAATAAGTCGTAGGGTCAGTATTGCCTCACGTGTCCCCATGTTTCTACGGAATCCAAACTAATCTTCCCCTAGGTAGGCTTCTACCAGTTTTTCCATTTGTCTGTAAAGAACTCGCGTTAGTATTTTGCAGCCGTGACTTATTAAACTGATAGTTCGGTAAGTCTGAGGGTATTTCGCCTGTCTCATACATTTTGCTCACCAGATGGTAGAGTTTTGTCAGGACTGGCTCTCCCAAGGCTGTCACTAGTTTCAATGGAATGTTGTCTACTCCCGGGGCCTTGTTTCAACTCAGGTCTTTCAGTGCTCTGTCAAACTCTTCACGCAGTATCATATCTCCCATTTCATGTTCATCAACATTCCTCTTCCATTTCCATAATATTGTCGTCAAGTACATCGCCCTTGTATAGACCCTCTATATACTCTTTCCACCTTTCTGCATTCTCTTCTTTGCTTAGAACTGGGTTTCCATCTGAGCTCTTGATATTCATACAAGTCGTTCTCTTTTCTCCAAAGGTCCCTTTAATTTTCCTGTAGGCAGTACTTATCTTACCTCTAGTGAGATAAGCCTCTATATTCTTACATTTGTCCTCTAGCCATGCCTGCTTAGCCATTATGTACTTCCTGTCGATCTCATTTTTGAGACGTTTGTATTCCTTTTATGCCTGCTTCATTTACTGCATTTTTATAGTTTCTCCTTTCGTCAATGAAATTCAATATTTCTTCTGTCACCCAAGGATTTCTATTAGCCCTCGTCTTTTTACGTACTTGATCCTCTGCTGCGTTCACTATTTCATCCCTCAAAGCTACCCATTCTTCTTCTACTGTATTTCTTTCCCCCGTTCTTGTCAATTGCTCCCTTATGCTCTCGCTGAAACTCTGTACAACCTCTGGTTTAGTCAGTTTATCCAGGTCCCATCTCCTTAAATTCCCACCTTTTTGCAGTTTCTTAAGTTTTAATCTACAGTTCATAACCAATAGATTGTGGTCAGAGTCCACATCTGCCCCTGGAAATGTCTTACAATTTAAACCCTGGTTCCTAAATCTCTGTCTTACCATTATATAATGTACCTGATACCTTTTAGTATCTCCAGGGTTTTTCCATGTATACAACCTTCTTTGATGATTCTTGAACCAAGTGTTAGCTATGATTAAGTTATGCTCTGCGCAAAATTCTCCCAGGCGCCTTCCTCTTTCATTTCTTACCCCCAATCCATATTCCCCTAGTATGTTTCCTTCTCTCCCTTTTCCTACTACCGAATTCCAGTCACCCATGACTATTAAATTGTCGTCTCCCTTCACTACCTGAATAATTTCTTTTATTTCATCATACATTTTTTCAATTTCTTCGTCATCTGCAGAGCTAGTTGGCATATAGACATGTACTACTGTCGTAGGCGTGGGCTTCGTGTCTATCTTGGCCACAACAATGCGTTTGCTTTGCTTTTTGTAGTAGCTTACCCGCATTCCTATTGTTTTATTCATTATTAAACCTAGTCCTGCATTACCCCTATTTGATTTTGTATTTATAACCCAGTATTCATCTGACAAAAAGTTTTGTTCCTCCTGCCACTGAACTTCACTAATTTCCACTATATCCAACTTTAACCTATCCATTTCCCGTTTTAAATTTTCTAACCTACCTGCCCGATTAAGGGATCTGACATTCCACGCTCCAATCCGTAGAACGCCAGTTTTCTTTCTCCCGATAACGACGTCCTCTTGAGTAGTCCCCGCCCGGAGATCCGAATGGGGGACTATTTTACCTCCGGAATATTTTACCCAAGAGGACGCTATCATCATTTATCTATACAGTAAAGCTGTATGCCCTCGGGAAAAATTACGGCCGTAGTTTCCCCTTGCTTTCAGCCTTTCGCAATAGCAGCACAGCAAGGCCGTTTTTGTTAGTGTCAAAAGGCCAGATCAGTCAATCATCCAGAATGTGGCCCCAGCAACTACTGAAAAGGCTGCTGCCCCTCTTCAAGAACCACACGTTTGTCTGGCCTCTCAACAGATACCCCTCCGTTGTGGTTGAACCTACGGTACGGCTATCTGTATCGCTGAGGCACGCAAACCTCCCCACCAACGGCAAGGTCTATGGTTCACGGGGGGGGGCTTAAGAATTTACTATCAACTATTCCCCGAAAGGTAAACCTTGTCTGTTGGGCTTACGATTATAGCCAAGGAAGAAGCTGTGGCCTTTCTGGCGTGTATCACGTAGATTCGTATAGTGAAATTACCGGTTTGCCTTGCGGCCTATATGGCGTTAGCGGTCACAGAAGAAAGCAGTTACAAGTCTAAAGAACCAATGCAGAAAGCTGAGGAACATTGGTGGTTTGGATTCAACGAACTGGTAAACAATCTAGCGAAAACCATTAAAAAGCAGTTATATGCGACGAATGATCAAGGTGCAAGAAGTCAAACACTAGTCATACTTAGTGTAAAATGTCATAAAGGAAGCTCAGAAAACGGAATGATATCATTATGAGCCTCAAAACGCTTTGAACTATTTGTTAGTCCGCAGCTCGTGGTCGTGCGGTAGCGTTCTCGCTTCCCACACCCGGTTTCCCGGGATCGATTCCCGGCGGGGTCAGGGATTTTCTCTGCCTCGTGATGACTGAGTGTTGTGTGATGTCCTTAGGTTAGTTAGGTTTACGTAGTTCTAAGTTCTAGGGGACTGATGACCATAGATGTTAAGTCCCATAGTGCTCAGAGCCATTTGAACCATTTGAACTATTTGTTAAGAAAGTCTTAATACAAATTCCACACCTGCAAACGCCGAGTAATTGCGATTCCGCAACGAGAACACGACTAAATTAATATAAAAAACAGGGACTGTCACATAGGACATAGACCCATGAAATATTCGCTAGTCCCACTATTTACCACCGGCTTCTGTGGCCGAGCGGTTCTAGGCGCTTCAGTCTGGAACCGCGTGACCACTACGCTCGCATGTTCGAATCCTGCCTCGGGCATGGATGTGTGTGATGTCCTTAGGTTACTTAGGTTTAAGTAGTTCTAAGTTTAGGGGACTGATGACCTCAGGTGTTAAGTCCCAAAGTGCTTAGAGCCATATGAACTAAAATGAAAAAAAAAGATAGGGACGAGACGAACATCTTTGAAGAATGGGATTCGGTCCAGCCAATGTTCCTGCAAAAGCCAGCCTTCATGTTCAGAATCATATTCAGTATTCCACAATGAAATGACTTCATACCTTCTGATGATACGTCTTTCACACTGAATGTTTTGCAGATGAAGTCATCTCCTATAATGTCTCCGCTTGTGGTCACAGTTTCACATAACAGATGGTCCTCAAAGTGCTGGAAATATTCTAGTTCCAATGTTGGTCGAGCACTTTTAGGATGTATAAACTCCTGGCAGCGGACGGAGTGTGGGTTCTTGATAAGATAACCATTAGGATAAATCTTCCAACTGGAGCAGATGAGATGTGTTCCCAGTCTTAAGTTTCTCGTCTGTTCTGACTCCCTGAGTGCCCTTCAGACCATGCAACACTTGTACCCAGCGGATACGGTCGTCCAGAACATCCATGATGCCCTACTCCACCTGCAACGGCAGGGGAAGGAGGTTTCTTTCTGCTGGGTGCCGAGGCACGTGGGTATTAGGGGAAACGAACTGGCGGATGTGGCTGCCAAAGATGCATGTTCCCTCCCTCACGTTGTTGAGTGTGCCGTCCCCCTCCATGCTGTTACCTCCCTTTTGCGTTTTCGTGTTATGCGTCAATGGGAAGAGGAGTGGCTGGCAGTCGGTGAAAATAAGCTGCGTCTGGTCAAGGCCACCACGCGGCCATGGCGTACGTCCTACCAGTCATGCAGGCGGTATGAGGTTCTCCTCACTTGCCTCCGCATCTGGCACAGTCCCTTAACGCATGGTTTTTTACTCCGGCGGGAGGACCCCCCAATCTGCAGTGCTTCTGGCGTCCAGATTACTGTCCGCCACATTTTACTTGACTGTCTTTTATTCTCTGACCAGAGGGCGGTGGTTTCCTTGCCACCGGATTTTCCCTCTATTTTGAAAGACGACTCAACGACTGTGGTTAAGGTCTTACGGTTTTGTGTTCTGTCCAATTTGTTGCCTCGGATTTTAGGGAGAGGATTTTAATGTGCTGCTGGGTGACTGGCTCACCCAGGTTTTAGGTAAGAGGTCCGCCAGTCACGATTACCTACTTGTTTCACTTCGATTTCTGTTCTCTTTTCCTTGTGTTTCCTTTCCTTTTTTAGTGCGTTTCTTCTCCTCTTGTTTTGCCTCTGTATGTGGGGATTTGGAACTGCGTCAGGTCTGTGTCTTTTAGCCGTTCTCCTTGTTCGCTGTCCGTCTTCGTCGCTTCACCATATGTGTTCCTATTTCTATGCGTTTGGGCGCTGATGACCACGCTGTTCAGTGCCCGAAAACCTCAAACCACACACACACACACACACACACACACACACACACACACACAAACACACACACACACAAACACACACACACACATACATGCGGCATATTGAAAATTACCGTCACTTCAGCTACACTCGGGCCTGTTTCACTGCTTACAGCGAGAGATCTTTCTTCTTCACTGTCCTGACTGAACAATCCATACTCAGTATTCTCCAAAAGCCATTTCTAAGTATCGTTGGCGTTTATATACATTCTGTTTGCCAACTCATAGAAGAATAAAATCTTACTAAATATAGACTTGTTCTTGTCAAGAATATTAGTGCTCATTTCTTATTGATTTTGTATGCGAACATGCTGAAACTTGTACCTCGACTTCCAGAAGGAATTTGGTACAGTTCGGCATTGTCATTTTGCGAATAAAATACTAACTTACTAGTTATTCGACCAGGCACGTAACTGGATTCAGAACTTCCTAGCAGACAGAAATCAGTATTTCGTAATGTGGAGATGTATGGTTAAGAGTGGAGGTCTGGGTATACTTGACTGACACGGTTGAGATGATCTTTCTTTATTGAAATTTGGTAAAAGGAGTAGAATCTACGAGGGCCTTCTGGCGCCTCTTCTTCCTAGTAGCGAGGGAGTAGCCGCACCACATGAAGTTAAGAGTAGTAGACTCTTGCGACTAGGACCAACTGTGTATTCCGAAACAGAGATTCGTGTAGGTCACAAGTCCTTAAACTGGCACTGCCAAAAAAGTTCATCTGCTGACGTTTGTCGTAAAATGGAGGAGGCAGATTAAAGTCATTTACCAAAACGTTGTGTTTTACCAGCTACAGATTATTTGGCAACGATTCTCTCTCCAGCTTAAAATAACTCACTACTGCAATTACAGACCTTCAAAATTTTAAACTGATTGCAACATTAGACCAGAATTTTATTGCTCTGAAAATTTATTATTTTTAAATGGACTGTAAGTCCTAAATGTTTCAGTAATGTAAAAATTAATTATATCGTTCGAAATATTTTAATTGCTTTAAATATCTCAAGCTTTAAAGTTTGAAAATCAAACCTAATTAAAAATGGATCACATTTAAAAGATATATCTATATATTGAAATTTTAAACATTGTTATAGGCTGAAGTCCAGGAACTGTGCATTAACTTAATTACAGAATGTATGTATAGCCATCTCAGCTGCATAAAATTACTGTCAAATTGGCCATGGTTGCTCTAAGGTGGTCTTCATCAGAATAAAAATTTCATAGGTTTACCTAGAAAATATAATGACATGGCTCAAAAATACAATATAATTAATAGGATTACTTCCATATACTGTATAAGTAGTGTACTTACAGATAATCATAGTTGAAAAATATTTGAGTAAAAGAGCTCTTGTCAAATTGAAATAAACACAAGAATAGAAATTAAACTGTCAAAATATAACATGTTTGTAAATTGGAATAAAATGTTCCATCGAAATACAATGGCAGTCACGACGTCCTTTAGAGCCAAACAACTGCATCAACCCGCTGCTACCTTCAGACTAGATTAGATTGGATTAATACTAGTTCCATGGATCATGAATACGATATTTCGTAATGATGTGGAACGAGTCAAACTTTTCCAATACATGACATAATTAAGTTAATTTAACAATATAATTAAGTTAATATAAAAACTATTTTTAATTTTTTTTATAATTGTTTGTTTGTTTTTTCTTTTTTTTCATAATTTATATCTAAAAATTCCTCTATGGAGCAGAAGGAGTTGTCATTCAGAAATTCTTTTAATTTCTTCTTAAATACTTGTTGGTTATCTGTCAGACTTTAGATACTATTTGGTAAGTGACCAAAGACTTTAGTGGCAGTATAATTCACCCCTTTCAGTGCCAAAGTTAGATTTAATATTGAATAGTGAAGATCATCCTTTCTCCTAGTATTGTAGTTATTCACACTGCTATTACTTTTGAATTGGGTTTGGTTGTTAATAACAAATTTCATAATAGATTTATATATACTGAGAAGCTACTGTGAATATCCCTAGATCCTTACATAAATGTCTGCAGGATGATCTTGAGTGGACTCCAGCTATTATTCTGATTACACACTTTTGTGTAATAAATACTTTATTCCTCAGTGATGAATTACCCCAAAATATGATGCCATATGCAAGCAATGAGTGAAAATAGGTGTAGTAAATTAATTTACTAAGATGTTTATCACCAAAATTTGCAATGACCCTTATTGCATAAGTAGGTGAACTCAAACGTTTAAGCAGATCATCAATGTGTTTCTTCCAATTTAACGTCTCATCAATGGACACACCTAAAAATTTTCAGTATTCTACCTTAGCTATATGCTTCTGATTAAGGTCTATATTTATTAATGGCGTCATACCATTTACTGTACGGAACTGTATGTACTGTGTCTTATCAAAATTCAGTGAGAGTCCGTTTACAAGGAACCACTTCGTAATTTTCTGAAAGACATTATTGAAATTTCATCAGTTAATTCTTGTTCGTCAGGTGTGATTACTGTACTTGTATAATCAGCAAAGAGAACTAACTTTGCCTTTTCATGAATATAGATCGGCAAGTCATTAATATATATTAAGAACAACAAAGGACCCAAGACCGACCCTTGTGGAACCCCATTCTTGATAGTTCCCCAGTTTGAGGAATGTGTTGATCTTTCCATATTATGAGAACTGCTTATTTCAACTTTCTGCACTCTTCCAGTTAGGTATGAATTAAACCATTTGTGCACTGTCCCACTTATGCCACAATACTTGAGCTTGTCAAGCAGAATTTCATGATTTACACAATCAAAATCCTTTGAGAGATCACAAAAAATCCCAATGGAGTGTGTTCGGTTATTCAGATCATTCAAAATTTGATTGGTGAAAGCATATATGGCATTTTCTGTTGAAAAACCTTTCTGGAAACCAAATTGACATTTTGTTAGTACTTCATTTTTACAGATACGTGAAGCTACTCTTGAATAAATTACTTTCTCAAAAATTTTGGATAAAACTCTTAGAATGGAGATTGTACGGTAATTGTTGATATCAGATCTATTCCCTTTTTTATTCAAAGGTATAACAATAGCATATTTCAGTCTATCAGGGAAAATGCCCTGTTTCAGAGAGCTATTACACAGGTGGCTGAGAATCTTACTTATCTGTTGAGAACAAGCTTCTAGTATTTTGCTGGAAATGCCATCAATTCCATGTGCGTTTTTGTTTTTAAGCAAGTTTATTATTTTCCTAATTTCAGAGGGAGAAGTGGGTGAGATTCCAATTGTACCAAATTGCATATTTATGGCCTCTTCCAGTAACAGCCTAGCATCTTCTAATGAACACCTGGATCCTACTATATCCACAACATTTAGAAAATGATTATTATAAATATTTTCAATTTCTGACTTTTTGTTCATAAAGGTTTCATTCAATTTGATGGTAATACTGTCTTCCTGTGCTCTTGGTTGACCTGTTTCTCTTTTAATAATATTCCAAATTGTTTTAATTTCATTATCAGAGTTGCTGATTTCAGACATGATACACATACTTCTGGATTTTTTAATAACTTTTCTTAATATAGCACACTAGTTTTGATAATGTTTGATAGTTTCTGGGTCACTACTCTTTCTTGCTGTCAGATACATTTCCCTTTTCAGTTACACGATAGTTTTATACCCTTAGTAAGCCATGGTTTGTTACATGGTTTCTTACAAGTATATTTAACTATTTTCTTGGGAAGCAGTTTTCAAATGCATTTACAAAAGTGTCATGAAATAAATTATATTTTAAATTGGCATCAAGTTCACGGTACACCTCATCCCAGTCTAACTGTTGTAGGCTTTCCCTGAAATTTGCAATTGTTAAATCGTTGACTGAACGTACTACTTTGGAGGACTGTTTAGTACTGCTGAATGGAGCTAAATAGAGCTATGTTAACTAGACGGTTAACAGGCCAAGGCAGCCACGAGTTGGACACGAAAAAATATTTCCACCATCAGCAAGAAGTGATCGAATTACAGACAAGAGAAAATGAGGCACTGTATAGACAATTTAACATTACAGGCACCAACAGGAATCAGTGCATGAAAATTACAACAAACCGCAACGGTCTTATTTTACACTCCTGGAAATTGAAATAAGAACACCGTGAATTCATTGTTCCAGGAAGGGGAAACTTTATTGACACATTCCTGGGGTCAGATACATCACATGATCACACTGACAGAACCACAGGCACATAGACACAGGCAACAGAGAATGCACAATGTCGGCACTAGTACAGTGTATATCCACCTTTCGCAGCAATGCAGGCTGCTATTCTCCCATGGAGACGATCGTAGAGATGCTGGATGTAGTCCTGTGGAACGGCTTGCCATGCCATTTCCATCTGGCGCCTCAGTTGGACCAGCGTTCGTGCTGGACGTGCAGACCGCGTGAGACCACGCTTCATCCAGTCCCAAACATGCTCAATGGGGGACAGATCCGGAGATCTTGCTGGCCAGGGTAGTTGACTTACACCTTCTAGAGCACGTTGGGTGGCACGGGATACATGCGGACGTGCATTGTCCTGTTGGAACAGCAAGTTCCCTTGCCGGTCTAGGAATGGTAGAACGATGGGTTCGATGACGGTTTGGATGTACCGTGCACTATTCAGTGTCCCCTCGACGATCACCAGTGGTGTACGGCCAGTGTAGGAGATCGCTCCCCACACCATGATGCCGGGTGTTGGCCCTGTGTGCCTCGGTCGTATGCAGTCCTGATTGTGGCGCTCACCTGCACGGCGCCAAACACGCATACGACCATCATTGGCACCAAGGCAGAAGCGACTCTCATCGCTGAAGACGACACGTCTCCGTTCGTCCCTCCATTCACGCCTGTCGCGACACCGCTGGAGGCGGGCTGCACGATGATGGGGCGTGAGCGGAAGACGGCCTAACGGTGTGCGGGACCGTAGCCCAGCTTCATGGAGACGGTTGCGAATGGTCCTCGCCGATACTCCAGGAGCAACAGTGTCCCTAATTTGCTGGGAAGTGGCGGTGCGGTCCCCTACGGCACTGCGCAGGATCCTACGGTCTTGGCGTGCAGCCGTGCGTCGCTGCGGTCCGGTCCCAGTTCGACGGGCACGTGCACCTTCCGCCGACCACTGGCGACAACATCGATGTACTGTGGAGACCTCACGCCCCACGTGTTGAGCAATTCGGCGGTATGTCCACCCGGCCTCCCGCATGCCCACTATACGCCGTCGCTCAAAGTCCGTCAACTGCACATACGGTTCACTTCCACGCTGTCGCGGCATGCTACCAGTGTTAAAGACTGCGATGGAGCTCCGTATGCCACGGCAAACTGGCTGACACTGACGGCGGCGGTGCACAAATGCTGCGCAGCTAGCGCCATTCGACGGCCAACACCGCGGTTCCTGGTGTGTCCGCTGTGCCGTGCGTGTGATCATTGCTTGTACAGCCCTCTCGCAGTGTCCGGAGCAAGTATGGTGGGTCTGACACACCGGTGTCAATGTGTTCTTTTTTCCATTTCCAGGAGTGTATAAACGAAATATAGTTCAAATGTACATAAAAAATGTAAACGTAGGAGGTCATCAGTTAATTTAGAAATACTTAAATCTAACTAACCTAAGGACATCACACACATCCATGTCCGAGGCAGGATTCGAAATTGCGATCGTAGCGGTCGCGCGGTTCACAATGAAGCGCCTAGAATCGCTCGGGCACTCGAGCCGGCGAAAACGATGTTTAAGAGTTTACATTGAGAACATTTTTAATTAGCGGCTCTATACCTTGAAAAAAGTTTTTATTGCGTAATTGCAACTGTTCGCTCAGAATGAGACCGTCCTTCAGAGACAGGTGTTTAAAAATCTTTAGCTCTTCTGGTATGTTAAGCTTAAAGCTTGTCGAAATAGCTCGGCCTGTTTGGCCTATGTAATAGGCAGGACAATTGCCGCAAACAGTTTTATAGACACCAGAATTATGCAGAGGGGAAATCGTGGGTTTCACGTTATGTATGATATTGCTTTTTAAAGAATTATTAATGGAGAAGGCTACACTACAATTATATTTGTTTTGAAGTAAACGCTGTATTCTGTAAGAAACTGGACCCAGAATTGGTATGGAGAAATTTTTTTTCTTTTCATTAGGTTCATTATTAGAAATGCCTAGTGACTCTCTTATTGGTTTTCCTACTAAAAATACTATCTACTATAGAAGGATCATAGCTATTGTTGGCAGCCACAGTTTTAATCAGATTGATTTCAGATGAGAGGGGTGTGGAGGTGGCTCTATGAATAGCTGAATGAAAAAAGGCTATCTTATGAGAATGCGGGTGTACTGACGTGAATGGAATAATTTGATCAGAACTGGTTTCTTTGTAAGAGTGACAGCTATAAAATTCAATTGCCGAAACTCATTTTCTTGTTCACACGTGAAAGAAATTATTTCTTGAAACTCGTTGAACATTAGGTCCTTTGTATATGATCAAAATGTCATCGACCTATCTAGCGTATGAAAAATTACTGAAAAACTTACTTCTTAGGAATTAATGAGCATATCTACAAGGATACCTGCTAAGGGGTTCCCCATTGCAAGGCCATCTAATTGCTGATGAAGTTTTCCATTAAATTCAAAATAATTGTATTTTATTACAATACGAAGTAAAGTCATGAAGTCGGTGATCTGTTCATCAGATAAGGTTTTTTTTTCTTTTTTTTGTGCACGCCTTTTGAAGTGGCCTGCCGGTTACAATTCGTTTCGTGTCAGATGTTCTCATAGCGTAGATGTTACCACATGACACTATTCAGCCTTTGACCCGGTTCAGTACTTACCACAGTCCCATGTCCAAGTTTTGTATCGCTCTCTTGTTCGGTCTTAGGAAACAAAACGAAGAGACATTTAGTGACGGCGTCTCTGGCGGGCCGCTTGAATTAGCGCCAACAACGGCCTGGCTGGCTAATTTCAATGCTTATAAACCCGGAAACTACGCAACAGATGTTTTTCAGCACAACATGTCTTGCAACACTCTTACAAGCTTTTCAGACTGTTTTTGATCACCCCTTATAATCTCCTAATTGGTAATCAGGAACTAGTCCTGTTCCAGATCTTAATACTAGTACTACTCTTAGCCCGGAACTACAGAGCTCACTCTTTTGTCTCAATGGGGATACGCCACTTGTAGATTACACTATGAAACCATTACTTGTTACGTGTAACCTAGTCAACAACCGTAAGTGCGGCTATTAACGCCGTTCGCAATAGCACTGAAAACAAACCAAACTTCGTGCACATCCACAGGGTAGTCTCTGCACAATAATGGCCACTACGACGTTCGTTTCACAGATATCTTTTCAAATCTCAGCCACAGACATGCAATCCCAACTTCAGTCTCCAAACATGAACACAGCAGTTTAACACAGTCATCGTTCAACACAATAGTATGCAACTTTGTAGCAGTGAAACGTCTGCAAGTGATTCGTTCCACTGATCTTTGACAGCAACCTTCGGTTTTGCTAAATTTCTTAACGACTCAAATATTCGTTACGACTGTGCCTGGAGAGAAAGATGGACGAGAGAGTGCCTGATATTACACCGGCATTTCAACGCTAAAGGGGAATAGCTTTTACAGTTTCAAATTCATAACTATGTTCTGTATGTACATGTGTAATCCATTATTATAAATTAACGTCATATCTTTCCTGACCAACTGTCGTCTGCTAGTGCGAATGTTTGGTTTGTCTGTAGTTGGCGCTTCGGGTTTCCTGAGCTGCCAGGTTTCCGTGAATGTTAAGGGCAGTTTAGCCAACCTTTGTGTAGGGCTTTGGATACGACTACGTTGGGTCAGAGAGGCATTAGTGGCCATTAGTTGGTACAGGTAGAAACCGCTTACGCTCTCTGAGCCCTTCCGGGCTACTGTGTAGACCCCGGAGACGGGGCAGGTTAGTTTTACTCTTCCCAAGGACGCCAGTGAGTGGGGATACTCTGAGTATCTCTAGGTGGTAAGTTGAAATGTGAAAGAGTTACCTATGTTTGAGTTTCCGGCAGTCACCAGGGTGACTACTACCAATCATACAGTACCAACTAATTCAGTCAGGGAATGGTATTAATTTTGTTAGTAATGAGTTTAGTCAATGAGATCTTCTGTGGAACTTCAATTTGGCGTTAGTTAGCTAGTCACGTATTCCATTGATCAATAGCACGGGAAACAGTTATGATGTGGAACGTGTTAAATGCACAAGAAATGCGCACAGGAAACAAGTTTTTTTTTTTACATTATAGTGTTATACTTAAATATTTCTATTATCTATCCAATTCCCTTAAATGGCACAAAATTATATCTCCAGATTTATTTACTCATATTCAAGAATTCATCTATGGTATAGACAGAGTTGTCAAGGAGGTATGACTTCAATTTGTTTTTGAAACTATTACTGCTGTCTGTCAGACATTTTATTTCATCTGGTAATTTATCAAAAAGTTTTATAGCAGCATATTTTACCCCTTTCTGTGCCAAAGATAGGTTAAGTAAAGAATAGTGTAGGTCTTTCTATTTTCTGGTATTGCAATAATGAATGTCGCTGTTGATTTTAAACTGGTCCATGTTGTTGAGAAAAAATTTCATTACTGAGTAAATGTACTGTGAAGCAGTTGCAAGAATTCATAACATTTTAAACAGATGCCTAGAAGATGTGCGACTATGAACCCCATACATTATTCTAACTACTTTCTTTTGAGCAGTGAATACCTTTTGCCTAAGTGTTGAGTTGCCCCAGAATATTATTCCGTATGACATCAGAGAGTGGAAGTATGCAAAGTATGTTAGCTTACTCAAAAATGTTCAAATGTGTGTGAATCTTATGGGACTTAACTGCTAAGGTCATAAGTCCCTAAGCTTACACACTACTTAACCTAAATTATCCTAAGGACAAACACGCACATCCATACCCGAGGGAGGACTCAAACCTCCGCCGGGACCAGCCGCACAGTCCATGGCCGCAGCTGTTAGCTTACTAATTTCTACATCCTCAAAATTGGCAATTATTCTGACTGCGAAAGTTGCTGAACCTAGTCGCTTTAGGAGATCCAAAATATGAATTTTCCAATTAAGATTCTCATCTATATGTACACCCAAAAACTTTGTATGCTCTACCCTGGCTACTGACTTCTTTTGATGTGTTATGTTTACTGAAGGAATTATACTTTTTGCAGCAGAAAATTGTATGTACTGTGTTTTTTCAAAGGTCAGAGCAAGCCCATTCGCAGAAAACCAATTAATAACTTTTCCAAAGACATTATTTGTATCGTTTTCTATCGGACTTTTCTTACTGGATTAATAATTATGCTTGTATCATCAGCAAACAGTGTCAGTTCAGCATCTTGTTTCACATAAGAAGGGAGATCGTTGACATATATCAAAAACAGGAGGGGATTAGCGGTGCCGCCACGTGATGTACAGTTTCAGTTTGTCAGTTTCGTGTATCACGTATGAATGTGTCGTGTGCTTTGTGGAATGCTTGGTTAACTTTCATTTAATTTACCGTCCAATTTGTGTTTCTTTCCCTCGGACTTAGTACCCCGTACTCTGCTGCACCAAGTGCGTTTCTTTGTAAACCATGAGACGCCATATCGACGTAAATATCTCTCCTGATGGAACTGAATCCCCAGTTTCATCGCAGAGTAGAAGAGTTCACGTTTGGTAAATTTATTTACAAAATTACTGAGTTGTGTGGAATTTCGGAAGAGGGCTCTGTTCTCTAAAATGGATTGTTAAATCCAGTCGCGCTCTGACCCAATAAGCTTCATGTGGAGTAGGGAAGCTTTCTTTCGTTGTGTGAGTGATCAATGTGAACGTGGTGTGTGTGATCCTGATAAACTATAACCAGTAATTCAGCAGACTTGCCCCCACACGTATCGGCTCAGTTGTTGTGTTGTATAATGCACCATGTATAGAGATTCATGCACCAGTATTCCAAGAAACTGTATTTTAACTTAACACCTGTGTGTGTGTCTGTTACTTTTAGTGAGGAAATAAATTTTAATTATTGCTAAATTCGTTGGTACTACCTCTCACCACGCGATTCCTCTTCGTAGTCCGGATGTTTAAAATCAGTCAGTTTGCACTTCCCTGCAATAACGTTTTGATGAAGTTTATCATGACTATTCTATATCCAGTACATGGACTGGTATTTCATTAGATTATCAAACGGTCTGTGAGGTGGCGTCCTTTAATCAGCTCAGTTGATTAGTGTTTAAATAAATTTGTTCCAACAACTAGAAATTTTGTGTTTGGTACTTGTTTGAGGCAAGCCTACCTACGCTCTACTTGCATAGTGATTCTTGGGATTTTGGGTAACAGTAAAAGATATTTAGGAAGCTGATGCTACCAGCTGGCAACGGCCTTGCCGCAGTGGGTACACCAGTTCCCGTGAGATCACCGAAGTTAAGCGCTGTCGGGGATGGTCGGCACTTGGATGGGTGACCATCCAGGCCGCCATGCACTGTTGCCATTTTTCGGGGTGCACTCAGCCTCGTGATGCCAATTGAGGAGCTACTCGACCGATTAGTAGAGGCTTCGGCCAAGAATATCATCATCACGACCGGGAGAGCGGTGTGCTGACCACACGCCCCTCCTATCCGCATCCTCAACTGAGGATGACACGGCGGTCGGATGGTCCCGATGGGCCACTTGTGGCCTGAAGACGGAGTGACCTTACCAGTACTTTGCAGCAGTAAAAGACGACAAGTATCATTCGGCAGGAAGGCACCGGCACACCCTCATACAACAGACAACTTAATTAACAGATAAATGAACAGCTGTCCAATACAGAAGCCTCCTCAGCATGAAGTCGATAATTTTAGCCGAACACGCATGATACGTAAACGTGAAGGAGTGTAAACCAAATAACCAACGTATCGACCTAGGTGCCGGTTGAACGATGAGATAAGGACAGTACCAACTTTCAGCTAAGAGGAAAGACAAGCAGTGTGAAACAGCACCCACGATACCCATTCGCTGTTCGCTCTATTCATCAACGAAATCCTTGCAAGAATCCATTTTCCACCTTATTCCACAACCCCAGGAATCCTACAGCCTATGAGACATCCGAGCTGAAAAGATCAACTAGTCCTACAAAGTATCCTCCGGCACTCACCACCACCAACTATCGCTGTCCTGCAGGAGTTGCATGCCTCGTCACTCCACGCAAAGGAGAGAGACTGCCTCTCCCGCCGAGCGCGCCTTCTCAGCCTGGAGCGATCACGTGACAACCACGACTGCTGCCACACCGGAGAGACAACAGCAAACGGCACTGCTTCCGCGCGCCGATTCAAATTGCCGGACGCGTGAATATCCTGCACAGTACTATACTAGACAAAGTTTTCAGATGCAAAAGTGAATTAGGTGCTACACCAAGGGATTTCATGATGTATAGTATTCCTTAAAGGATTTGCGTCACTAGCCGAAACTTTGACTGCAGGTTGGATAATATCTACTGTCCTGAATGAATACCCATACTTTTAGTATAATACACTGCTGGAAAAAATTAGCGCATCTGTAAAGACGACGTAGATTTTGATCCAATGACGGCATATACAACCTGGGGGATAGTAGACGTACTGATATTAGTTTCAACATCGTCCGCCAGTAGATAGTGGAGTAGATACCACAGTGCCATCTGTGTCTACCCTTTATTAGAGAATGCTGTTCACGCCCCATATACAGGGTGGTCCATTGATCGTGACCGGGCCAAATATCTCACGAAATAAGCATCAAACGAAAAAAACTACTAAGAACGAAACTCGTCTTGCTTGAAGGGGGAAACCAGATGGCGCTATGGTTGGCCCGCTAGAAGGCGCTGCCATAGGTCAAACGGATATCAACAGCGTTTTTTTCAAAATAGGATCCCCCATTTTTATTATATATTCGTGCAGTACGTAAAGAAATATGAATGTTTTAGTTGGACCACTTTTTTCGCTTTGTGAAAGATGGCGCTGTAACAGTCACAAACATAAGGCTCACAATTTTTGACGAACAGTTGGCAACAGGTAGGGTTTTTGAATTAAAATACAGAACGTAGCTACGTTTGAATATTTGATTTCGGTTGTTCCAATGTGACACATGTACCTGTGTGAACTTATCTTTTCTGCGAACGCATGTTGTTACAGCGTGATTACCTGTAAATACCACATTAATGCAATAAATGCTCAAAATAATGTCCGTCAACCTCAATGCATTTGGCAATACGTGTAACGACATTCCTCTCAACAGCGTTTGACGCTTGTTTCATGAGATATTTGGCCGGTCACGATCAATGGACCACTCTGTATACCCTACGAGACCGGTTATCAATACTAGACACACACAACAGTAATGAATTCTGCTGGCCGTTCGATCTCTCGAAGAAAATTACAGTTCTAATCATTTACATAGGTACTGAAGGTGCGTACGAAGTTACATTGAGATCTTACCATGTATTCTACGTGCTTTACATTTTTTGCCAGTCAATATCGTTTAAGAATTAGAAAAGATTATGTCTTGGATTTTGGCAGAGTTCACTTACTTGCTGTCATGTTTACTTATCACCCTGTAGTTACAGTGTGATTAACAGGTAACTGTGACTTCTGCAAATCATAACAGAAACACACGAATAATTGTAACCAGCCACTTACGCCCTGTCTGCATTATGCCAGAGGATAATACAAGGGGCGTTCAATAAGTAATGCAATACATTTTTTTTTCTCGGCCAATCTCGGTTCAAAGAATGCGGAATTAGTTGTGGCACATAATGGATTATTCCTGCCTCAGACCCTATAGTTTCATGAAGTTGCAAGCGGTGAGCTGTCATTGAGTTTCTCTTGGAGATATACCAGGGCATCGCAGATATTCAGAGGCGCTTGCGTAACGTCAATGGAAACCCGGCAGTGAACAAAAGCAGGGCGAGTCGTTGGGTGAGGCGCATGTCATCGTAGCAACAACATCGTGCAAACCTGTCCGATCTTCCGCGTGCTGGCCACCAGCACACAACTGTGACTTCTGCAATTAGAGGTGATCGACGGATCACAATCAAACGCCTATCTTCTCAACTGGAAATCTGCTGACACTTTCGTCAGCCAGTTTTGGTACTCTAAGGTGTGTGCCCACTGGACGTTGTTAGAGTAGTAACAAGCGGCCACACAGGTCCCCCATAAAATGGCGTAAGATCGTTGACTCGAAGCTAATTCCACACCAAGCAGGTTTTAGACCTGGAAAGTCCTGTACCAGTCAAATTCTGGCACTGACGGAACATATCGAGGATGGGTTTGAGAATAAACTAATCACCAGGCTGGCACTAGTCGACCTAAGTTCCGCCTGAAAGACTACCACCTAATCAAGATAATCGAATCCCTGCTCCAAAATAGACAGTTCTTCGTAATGCTTGAGGGGAAAAAGAGTCGATGGCGGAATCAGAAAAATGGGCTCGCCCAAGGGAGCGAGCTGGCGCCAATCCTATTCAACATATATACAAATGCCCAACCAACTCCAGACAAAACCAAAACTTTTGTATATGCAGACGACCTGGCAATAACAGTTCAAGGCAACAGGTTTGAAGCCATCGAGGAGAAACTAGAAACCGCCCTTTCTACAATGTCAACCTACTACAAAAAGAATTCTCTAAAACCCAATCCCTCCGAAACTCAATTGAGTGCATTCCATCTGAACTCGAGGAAGGCAAAGTACAGGCTCAATGTTACCTGGGCTGGGACATTACTGGAACACACAGATACTCCCACTTACCTTGGCGTCGTGCTGGATAGAACATGACATACAAATATCATTGCGAAAAAACACGCAAAAAAGTAGAAGCACGAAATTCCCTAATAAGAAAGCTGTCTAATAGCAAATGGGGTGCCAAACCTACCGTGGTCAGAACTTCAGCCCAAGCTTTGTGCTTCTCAACTGCCGAATATGCCTGCCCGGTATGGTGGAGATCCGCCCACGCAAAAAAGGTAGATATTAACTTGAATGAAACATGCAGGATAGTGACAGGCTACATGAAACCAATCCCCATAGAAAATCTTCACAGGGCCGTAGGTTTCACAAACCCTGACTCACGTAGGAAAGCCCATGAACATACCGAGAAGCTAAAACAAACCTTTGATGACCGTCACTTAATATTTGGCCTAGAGTGTGGCCCCAGCAGACTCAAATCCAGATTCCGTTTCCTAAGTTGCGCCTTAGATGAGCCCCCCATCTACTATCCACGAAGAGAGGACCCACCAAGCGGCGTTTCTGGTGATTGAAAAACCTGGAGAATGCTTAACAGCATCAAAACTGGGGTGGCTCCTGTGGAATCTAATCTGATCAAATGGGGCTTGTTGGACGAAAATGACGACAAATGCGACTGCGGCGCTCGACAGGACAAGGAACATCTTCTACAATGCCCTGCCTGCCCCCACAGATGCACCCTCGACGATCTATGGCTGGCTAAAGAAGAAGCATTGGACATTGCCCAATACTGGGCAAACAAATTGTAGTTTCCGGACACGAAAAAGTAAAAAGTAAAAGTAAGGCGTAAGGATGTCGCATTGAATGGAATGACGATTACATTGAAAATATAGGATTCTGTAGCCAAAAGAGTGTGGAATAATATGGTGTATTGGAATCCTTAATAACAACAAGCTGCTTTCAGAAAATAAAAAGAAATAAATAAAATGTGGTTCATTGTTTATTGAACGCCTTCGTATGTCGATTGATTTGTTTATAAAATTAAATACTATAATCGTTCCAGTTACTGCGTACAGTACCCTTCTCGGATACAGAGAAGCAGTAGGTCTTTCTACGTCACTCTTCGCTGTCAGCTTGAGAGTAATGGCCGGTGGCACTGATGACTATTATTGTCCACGCAGTAAGAAGTGGAGCGGACACGGGAGTAGATCCTGCACATTTGCCTCCGCCCTTGATGTTCCCCAGGGGCTCCGTGGCAGCCCGGCTCGCAACAATCGGCTGATTGCCGTCGGGCCTGGCGTAATCAGAGCGCCACGGCGAGCCACGCCCCCGCTACGGCCACAGCTATTAGCGGTCAGTGTTGACCTGGCGGCCGTGTTTGCGGCAGCCATCGCCGCCTGTTTGCACGCTTTGATGTCGGCCATATCGCGCGTCACCGGCCGTGCCTCTGACCGGACGCATACCTTAACGCGCCAAAGCTGCTGCCTATGTATCGTTCCGTCCGCTGGCCGGCACCCCGACGGCAAGTGTAATTGGACGGGCGTAAATAGCTTTGGTACCGTTAGTGGCGAGTCGAATCTAGCTGTAAATACCTACCATCTCATAACTCACCTTGCTAAACACTGATACGGATGGTTGGTCCCTCCGCTGATAGGTATGCAATGTTATTAAAAAAAGACACAGTGAAGACTTTTACGACTGGATGTCACAGTTGCTGATGACTCTTCTGGGCTGAATGGCCCTGGTCGAAGGATCTTTTCAGTTCCTGGAGTTTCTTCCAGAGCTACACTGGATATCTTGTACGACTGAAATGATAAATTATTATCCACGACTGTATACAGGGTGAAAAGTATTTAAACCGACAAACTCTGGGAGGTTGTAGGGGACATCAAAACAAATATCTTTCCCTAATGTCATTTTTTCCTAAGAGGATTATTTGTCCGCAGCTCGTGGTCGTGCGGTAGCGTTCTCGCTTCCCACGCCCGGGTTCCCGTGTTCGATTCCCGGCGGGGACGAAGATTTCCTCTGCCTTGTGATGACTGGGTGTTGTGTGATGTCGTTAGGTTAGTTAGGTTTAAGTAGTTCTAGGGGACCGACGACCATAGATGTTAAGTCCCATAGTGCTCAGAGCCATTTGAACCATTTGAGGATTATTTAAACCGGTGGAGGCCGTATTACGCTATTCAGATGTTAGGGGCCGTATTACGATCTTCAGTTGTTAGAGGGCGTGTTACGCTCTTCAGTTGTAGGCAACTGCTGTCCACCAGTGCATTAGTGCATTGTCTCTGTTTACTAATGTAGCGATACATCTGGAGTGAGTACACTGATATCGCTGCTGCGTAATACGTAGCGCACCACAACGGACGAGCTGCACTGCGGGTTTATCAACAACAATATCCTAATCGCCGTATCCCGCATCATACGTAGTTTGCGGCTGTGTATCAACGTCTGCGTGAGACCAGGTCATTTAGCAGATTACCTGGACATGGACGCCGTCGCACGGTAAGAACACTGCAAGTTAAGGAAGCTGTCTTGCAGCATGTGGAGCGGGATCCTTCAATCAGCACTCGAACAACTGCACGTAACATAGGGACGAATCAGACGAATGTAGGAACAGTCCTTCGAGAGCAGTCGTTACGTCCATTTCACTTACAGCTTGTCCACAACCTGGAACCAGTTGATTATCCACCCAGAGCACAGTTTTCGCAGTGGTACCTGGAACAGTGTGAAATGCATCCTACATTTCCATCCTCTGTGTTGTTTACCGATGAAGCAACGTTCGGCGGTGATGGAGTCTTCAACATGCACAATTCGCATATTTGGAGTGAGGATAACCCACATTCCACAGTTACTAGCGCTCATCAAGTGCGGTTCTTCGTTAATGTGTGGCGACTGTTTAATTGGGCCGTATCTGCTACCTAGTTGTTGTCTCTTGGTCATAAAAAAATGGAAAAGTGTTTGTTGGTTTGATTAATTTGACGCCAGAAAAATCTTCCTCTACCGGTTTAAATACTCCTCATAGGAAAAAAATGACTTCAGGGAAAATATTTGTTTTGATGTCCCCTACAACCTCCCAGAGTTGGTCGGTTTAAACACTTTTCACCCTGTAGAAAAGTCAACGAAATACATAAGCATAGTGATAATTGCAACAGAAAAGAAAAAGCCGTGAAACTCTGCAGAATCTATAAATAGGTTTTTCACCCTGACAGGCGACAATCGAGGGTGAAGTTTCACCTCTGACAAGTTTATTTCTGTTGATCCCCTGTAAACTCAAGGATGTCCACTTGACACGTTATTTACGTCGCTCTCCGGCTTCCGACTCGGCAGTCGGCAAGATTCAGCTTCGCAAGGAGCACTTCCCCAAGATGTCCAGAGCAGCTCTGAACGAAACGTCAGAAATCGAAAAGTTTCTTCGGCCAAGGTCACACAGCCCTGAAGACTCATCATTTTATTTTATTTTTTCATCACTAACGCATATGTTTTAGGGTTAGATAACTTTTGTTGTTCCGATACCAAGTAATTTAAAGCTGATTGGACCATCTTCCTCATAGTCGGGGGTTGGTTGATTGATTTGGGGGAGGGGACCAAACAGCGAGGTCATCGGCCCCTTCTGATTAGGGAAGGATGGGGTAGGAAATCGGAAGCGCCCTTTCAAAGGAAGCATCCCGACATTAGCCTGAAGTCCGCTCCCGGCAGCTGAGTGGTCAGCGCGACAGACTGTCTATCCCAAGGGCCCAGGTTCGATTCCCGGCTGGGTCGGAGATTTTCTCCGCTCAGGGACTGGTTATTGTCCTAATCATCATCATTTCATACTTCGAAGCGCAAGTCGCCGAAGTGGCGTCAAATCTAAAAACTTGCACCAGGCGAGCGGTCTACCCGACGGGAGGCCATCGTCACACGCCGTTAATATTATTTGCCTGAAGCGATTTAGGGAAATCACGGAAGACCTAAATCAAGATGGCCAGACGCGGGTTTGAACGATCGTCCTCCAGAATGCGAGTCCAGTCTCCTCGTGGTCCTTCTATCCTTCTTCTACCCTTGGGTCGGTAATCACAACCGAACATCAGAATTATTTTGTCACAATCAGACTTGGAGTGTCTTGCGTCGGTGGAGGCGCAATGAGAATACACGTAAACGATGTAGAACAAATTTGTAAGTTCAAAAATGGTTCAAATGTCTCTGAGCGCTATGGGACTTAACATCTGAGGTCATCAGTCCCCTTGACTCAGATCTACTTAAACCTAACTAACCTACGGACAGCACACACATCCATGCCCGAGGCAGGATTCGAACCTGCGACCGTAGCAGCCGCGCGGTTTCAGACTGAAGCGCCTAGAATCGCTCGGCCACAGCGGACGGCAAATTTTTAAGTAGGCTACAGAAACAAAGCTCCTTCTTTCTGGAGCAAGAGTTTTACAAATGGAAGTTCCGTTGGTACTTTGAGTCAAAACAAGTAAAGCAAGTAATGATTAAATGGGTGAATGCCAAAATGAGTAACAAAAGGTTCTAATCTGGGCCAGCTGTGAAATTTCAGTTCAGATTACCACTTGCAACATTTGGAAGATAATCATATGATCGGTACCCACCTAGTGTATGGCCAGAGCCCAGAATCTAAAGAAGTAAGGTTACTGCTGCATAGCTACTGGCTAAGCCACAGACCGAGCTGCCAAATAGGATCGTGGAGAGTATCGTCGCTTTGTATAGCCGAAGTTCCACTGTGTTGCTCAATTCAGTATTCGTAAAAAATGTGACGCGTTGTTTGGCCACGTCATAAGCCTTGACTTTAAATTTTATCTACTGTTAATAAGTATCTAAATTCACTACAGTCTTGGACTCTTTTAGATGTCATATTGAAGAATCATTTAAAGCATTTTTACGAAACAATAATTTTTAGAAATTTAATGTACTTATAGTTTTTTAAAGTTTTAAGGTTTATTCAGCGGACTCTGCCGGTACATCTGTTTCGTTGGCCTAATATGTATGCACATGACATTCCTCTTGCACGCTCTAGTTTTAGCATAACTTAGGGGCGTTATTAACAAGAAATCTTTGCTGTCACTATTATATTAATATTCTACGCACTGATTTTCAAAAAAAGTTTTTGTTCTTTTTATCCCAATATTCCTTGTTCTCATTTAGCAGTCGTGTAATCCACAAAAAGCGCGAAGCGTCCACGGGCAAGCTGATTACTTTCTTGCCGTCAGCGCGACATAGCAGGCTGCCGCGTCCCCTGTTCGCGGTTTCTTATAGATAGGAAAGCGGTAAGTGCGCTTTTCAGGTTCTGCTTATCCGCCAAAGGTTATTTACTTAACGATATTGTCTAGGTGGTGTATCCTTCCATTGTGTGACACCCACTTCTTGGTTTTTCATTATATATATATATATATATATATATATATATATATATATATATATATATATATATATATATACAACCGTACCATAGTGATCTATATGTATATATATATCAAAATATTTATTAGAGTATCAAGTAAAAACTTGAAGTAAAACGGTCAAGAAGTTTTCGAGATTTTTAATAATGATTATATTTACATTGATTAAGATGTCCCGATATGTTATTGGCCTTTATAGTTACCTAAGAGTGTTTAGCAACTATGACCCAACTAAAATCTGAAGCGTGTGCAGCCTGGTAACGCGTTTGCAATGAAAATTCTCAGAAAACGAGAAAATGTGACGTTCAAGACATCAGCTTTACATCGACACAGTCTTAAAGAACTCATCCGCTGATCTGATGTTATTAGTTTGACATGATATTATTTAGAGATGTCTGCTAGAACGATGAGAGGTCAGTACATCCATATAAATTCAGATAAGGAAGGGGAAACATCTATTACGCTAAGAAACTGTTAGCAGAATTCATAACTGTGGTCATGGAGGTGCTTTTGTTAGAAACTTGTAGTGACACATAGATCAACACACCAGGTCTGAGCACATTAAGAAAGCAGTGACTAAGTCAGTCGTCGAAATATTGTGTAACTTGTACTGGACAAACCCACAAGCCCTTGATTGCTTGACATTGAGAAAACATGCTATTTCGAACTGGTAGTCCATACTATGCCTTTATTTAGTGAAATACATTCAGATTAAAACGTTTCCTACAGAATCCTACACGTGCCTGCAAGACGAGAACTCGGAACTCACAATGCTGACATGATGGCAGTTCAATGCCATACAACACTCCTTATTACAATAAGTAGACCAGTACTACATGGATCTGCACCATACGTTTCCATGACAATATAGACAAAGCTACTTGACAGAAAACACTTAATGTGCAGAAGCATGTAGTCGTTCTCTTGAGACTCAATTTGCAAGTGCAATAGGTAAGGGAATGACTATCAACAATACAAGGTACCCTTCACTGAACACTATGACGGGTTGTGCAGTATATATGTAGTTGTAATTTTCGAATAGAAATTTTTAGTGACACATCTAAGACCACTTTGGTGTTTACAATGATTACACAGCGTTTGGAAGCCGCGCGGAGTGGCCGCACGGTTTGAGGCGTCCTGTCACGGGCTGGACGACCACTCCCGCCGGAGGTTCGAGTCCTCCCTCGGGCATGGGTGTGTGCGTTGTTCTTAGCATAAGTTAGTTTAACTTAGTTTAAGTAGCATGTAAGTCTAGGGACCGACGACCTATGCAGTTTGGCCCCTTAGGAATTCACAAACACACAGCGTTTGGAAAGTACATGTTTAGCAAAATGACTTTGAGGATCAACGGAAACGAAAAATGATAAGTACCAAAAACAACAGAATAGGAAATGTATGTAAACTCTATAGTGCATATAGGCAGCAGATCGGTCAATTCTGTGTCCACATCAGATATTTCATGTCAATGTTAGCCCTTACGAAAGATTCCAAGAAATAAGTATTCTATTTGAAAGGATAGTTGCGTTGGTCTGCAAGAAATAATCCAATGTTCGGTGGCTAGCATTACACTTCTAAGTGATTTTTAACCGTTTCCTCACATAAATTATGTTTTACGCTGTACAGCAGACATGTAACATATGACATGTAACATATCCCGCAAGACATTTGAGAAAGCTGAAGGTGTGAGCAATAAATGAGGGGTTCTCACGTTCATAATCGATTGGCAGGGTAGTAGGGCCTCTGTTTGGGATTTTATACACTTCCACAACATATATAAATAATTTGCTGCCAAATGCCGGTGTGATTCCTTCAACAAGGATGCTTCTGCAGGAGGTCTTTTACTGTTCATAATAGTGGGTGTCAAAAGATGTGATATGAAATGACCAAATGTGTAGGTTTGGGGAAATTCTACAACGCTACTAAGTTATAGGATACTGGAATACTTTCGACTCTCGTGAAATATTTCCAAAAATCGTTGAACTTAGTGTTATTCAAGCTCACGGCGAGTGTGATAATATGAAACCTGTGAAATACTGTGGATAAAGTTTGGATTTTGAATATTTTGGATGAATTAGGAATGCGATGGGAAACATAACAATTCTTGTGTTGATCGGTGGAGCCTATATAACACTTCATCCCAGTGTGTCTCCATTGTATGGTGAAACTGTAACAAAGTTCAAAAATGGTTCAAATGGCTCTGAGCACTATGGGACTTAACATCTGAGGTCATCAGTCCCCTAGAACTTAGAACTACTTAAACCTAACCAACCTAAGGACATCACATACATCCATGTCCAAGGCAGGATTCGAACCTGCGACCGTATCGGTCGCGCGGTTCCAGACTGAAGCGCCTAGAGCCGCTCGTGTAACAAAGTACCCTACGTCACAGTAATGGTAATTAAATACCGCCAAACTATAACAAACTGCTCCAAAACTGTAACAGATATCTTAAGTGCCCCCATGCTGCAAAAAATTGTCCCACAGTAGCCAAAATTTTTTTGAGCAAGATGAGTGACCTTATTACAACCGGAATGGTGACCAATCAGAGATGATGATCCTGAGGGTACTGGCGCAGTCGGTATGGTTCTAAGTTTAAAGTTCAAGATGGCGATCCAAGATGGCTATGTGTAATGTCAGTGGTGAGCTAAGATGGTAGACCTAGGGATATGAGCACACCCTGCAAATTTGCCAGTCCAAAACAGTTGTTAGAATTTTTGTAGCACAGCAGTTGTCTACCCACAGCACTCATTCTCAGCATTCTGAGTGACCAACCGTCACGTGGACATGCTACCTGTGCAGCCGTTACTTAATATCTGAAGTCCCTACTGATCTTCATATGGGTGCCGATTTCTGTTTTCGACATTTCTATGATGTTCTCTGATGAGTCAAGTGAACCTGAGAGATGTCATGGTGGTCTTCGTTGTAGAGATTCAGTATCCCATGCTCTGTTTGGTATAGGTCCCACACACTTGAGCAATATTCTATTATGAAGGAGGCACAAGTGCTTTGTAAGCATTTTGGTTTGTAGATTAACTACATTATCCCACTATCCTACGAATGAACCAAAGTCTACCACCTGCCACCTGCCTATGTGATCATTAAATTTCATATACCGCGAATTGTTACGCCCAGGTGTTTGCATTAGTTAGGTGATTCTAACTGTGACTCACAGCATAGTATGTTTCTGCATATTGCAAAGGCACAATTTTACACACACTTGGTGTTGGGGATATAAGGTCTGATATTTCTACTGATGACCGAGAACTGTGTTCTGAGCAACATTACATCAGTATTTATTTCATTTGCAGACTAATAGTTATAACTTTACGGGTAGTATGTTTTTAGGTAGATTAGTACCTACAAGTATGCACGGCACGAACAGTTTACTTTTCCGTGAGTAGCAGGTAAAATACAGAAGTTTGGATGCCTGGATGCAAAACGGATTGGCTATACTGATAGGCATTGTCAACTTCACAGAACAGTTACTACCATGCAGAAAGCATCAGATAGCAAATTATTTGACGTGTTTGTGGGAAGACTGTTAGACCCAGAGGAAAGACAACTAATGCACTGAAGTGGGTACATTTACGGTACCAATGATCACAATATCTGTAGCGACACCCATAACTTCCTGTATTACTTAAGGCATGTTGCCAAATTTAGCACCAATTTGAAATGTCGACAAGATCTGACTGAATAGTTGTACTGTTATTTCCACATAGTGACTGGTCATAGATAACAGAACTATCTGCAAAAAGGCTGAGGTCATTATTACACAACATGAACAGCAGTCCAACGTCCCAGGGTATGCCAGAAGGTGCTTATGCATGTGTGGATAACTTTTCATACAAGATAATATACTGCTTTCTACACTGCAAGAAATTCTTGCTGCAGATAAGGATTTTCGTTTGACACCTGACATGAACACACTTTCTTAATAATCGCTGATGTGGCTCTGAGTCAAATTCTATTTGCAAGTCATCTTCCAGACTGGCTTGATCTATATCTTTCAGGATGGCGTAATATACTGCCCAGTCAAAGTAATGTGACTACCTGTAAAAAGCCTGAATATCAACGTTTTGCAACTCAGAACACAACAAGACATGTGTGAAGAGAGTCAGTGAGTTTGTGGAAGGTACTGACAGGGATGTGAAGCAATGCCGAATCCAGTGCTATTGTCAGCTGTATTCTATTTATCGGTTGAGGATCCATGGCGCGAACATCTGGATCGAGATGGTCTCACAGATCCTCGAATGGCTTTAAATCGTAGAATTTTGTGCTTTCCAGAATGATGAAAACATTCCCCAGGCCATCACAGTCCCTCCTCCAGGCAGGATTCTTCCAATGATTGTTGCAGGCTGTTCACTCTCAGATGTTTCACTTCGTAATGCTAACTGGCATCTGTGAGATAGAGCATGAAATGTAAGTCATCTGAAAAGGCCACCTGTCGCTACTCAGTGGACCTCCATTTGTGGTAGCGTCGTTCAAAATCTAGCCTCCATCCCTGATGAACAGCAGTCAACAAGTGTGCATGAATCAGGCGCCTGCTGTAGAGGCCCATGTACAGCAATGCTGACGAGACACTGTTGGTAGCCCCTTGGTTCATTTTGGCAGTCATTCGCTCAAAAGTTGCACGTTTATTCGCCTGTGCACATCTCAGCATCTGTTATTTGCCCCTGTCATCTATGGGCCATGATGCACCTTAGTTGCCTCGTCGGTGGTTTTGGATAGCCAATGATCATGCCCCTTCGTTATGACAACGACTGCGCTGTTTACTGAGTTCCGCTGTCATGCTGTACATACTCTACACTGCTGGTGGTGCCACGTGCCGTCTGTGAGTGGTTTTGTATGTTGACATTCAACATAGGGGATGGCGACAGTAATGTGACTGGACCGTGTTTGTAGTTTGAGTGTAGAGAATCATATATGTGATAGCAGAATAGCTATCTACTCACGGATGATGCAGTATTTTGCAACAGTGCGAGGCTTTGTATACTAGCAGTCGTTTATTTTTAGTATCTACGTTAATACCCAAAGTAGCAGTAGAGATTTCTTTAAAGAGGTACCTGTCGACTCCTTGATTTCATCCCATCCTCTCCCACCACATCCCACTGCTGCGCCTATACTCTTGTATCTCACCTGTTACCTATCTTAACACTCTCCACACCCCTGCCCAAGGTGGCTTCCATCAACTTCCCCTCCCTGCAGATGTCCTTGTTCCTTCTGTATACCCCTCCTATCAGCTCTAATCCTCCCCATTCTTTTCTTCCTTCCCCCATTTTCTCCCAGGGCTCCCTCTCTCTTCCTCACCTTCCTTTCTCCCTCCCCCTCCTCTCTCCCAGTTCTCCCACATCCTGCCCCCTCCCCAGGCTTCCACACCCGACCCTACCCTCTCCCCTCTCATCACCATTCCTTTCTCCCATTGGCTTCTTCCCACCCTCCTTTCCCCCTGTCCGTCCCCTGCACCCAGTGGCAGGCTCCCCCCCCCCCCCCCCCCCCCCCAATCTCATCAGTGTATTCAGTGTGCCATAAGATCATCACCGATATGCTACAGTGTTCTCGTCTAAGTGCGTCAGTGTTCTCCTTCAGTTTGCTCCTCTGTTCGCATGTGAAACTGTTTGTCTACGTTTGTGTGCACTGGTGATCTTGCTTGTACAACCAGTGCCTTCCGCGAACACCCTCATTTCATTTCTTATGGATCTCTCCTGTTTTTACCATTCATGTATGTCTGTTTTTCTGTCGCCATTTCTACTATCTGTTTTTCTGTTTGCCGAAGAGCGGCATCTGTAGGCCGCAGCGAGCCCGCCTTGTACGAGGCATGAAATTACAATAAACAAAAAACAAAACAAAAATTGATTTCTGCGACGGCACTGAACAAGCTCTATCCAAGGCAAACGACATCACTTACAATCAGATTCGGTTGAAATGGGAACGTTAGTATGCGGAACAAGTAAGCTGATGCTGCATATGTCAATGCAGGCACAATATAACTGTACTTCTCTATTTTACTGTGTTTCTCCGGATAATGAGCTTATTGTTGGTCACTAAACTTCATCGTTCACGTACTAGAGGCAGCCAGGTTCTGAGACGTATTTGAACTTTGGATTGCTACGTTTTGGGCACATGCGCTTCGAAACGATCAAGTCAATAAAAGGGATGTTTTGGGTTTGTGTAATTCCGGTTAAAAGAATGCTTCTAAATAAACAGCTTGATTCCAGATTTTAAAAAAAGTCTGTGAACCATATATCAGTTCGAAATATGAATGCTTGTTACGCTGTGAACGAAAGCATGTCACAGTTTATTCTGATTTCAGCTCTGTTTACTGTCAGTATGCTACGATCACGGGTCCCTTTGACTCCGCTGCGGGCTAATGTTTCCAGCATGGCGACTATTTGTTTTTCATTAACGGAAATCGGACGGCAGATTCATACATTTACATTGGTTCATTGTGATTCTGGAAACTTCACAGTTTTGGAATAATGCAGTACATTAAAGGTACTTAGGATGATATATTCAGTTCGATGCAGGTATTCAAAATACGAATGACTGCATAAGCAATTTATTTACTTTCCGTAGGGCCGATCATTTATCAAATAGCTACTTAATGAAGACACTGTATTGTGGTCTTACAAATGCTACTGTTTGTTATTCTAGCTCGTGCAACACTGTTTACACAAGGCAACTCCCACATTAATTGTATTTGCCAAATGCACTGGTGTGAAACATGTAAATGTGACACTCAGAGAACACTCCACCACCGCAGTAGTTGCTATTATGAGGTTTCTTCCGTGCACTTGGCAGCTATGCGGATTCCTCACAGAGCCAAATGGGATCAGGGAACAGCTATGGCAAAAACAGACGTAAACGTAGATTAGTAACAATTTACAAAGATCTCTTCAGAGATAATTTACATTGTTTAACTGGAATATAAAGATCCTGCATAGCAGAACAGTTCTGTGTTGACCTGCAATGATCTAACTTAAAACGCTGGTATAGCCCTTCTAAACTTACGTCAGTTGTGTGTGGTCCAAGGGATTTTCTCTGCCTCGTAATGACTGGGAGTTGTGTGATGTCCTTAGGTTAGTTAGGTTTAAGTAGTTCTAAGTTCTAGGGGACTGATGAGCATAGATGTTAAGTCCCATAGTGCTCAGAGCCATTTGAACCATTTTTTTTTGTGTGTGGTCCAGTTTGGCTCTTCTTGGCGGCTACTATACATGAGTTGTGAGACACTCTCTGAGACACTCTCCTGATATTGTTTTGAGGTACTGTTTGATGAGTACAGCTGTGTGTCTGCTTGTATTTACATCTGGCAGATGGATGTCCATTTGGGAACTATTTGCGTATCATAAAGCGCATAATTAATATAGTCCTAGTAGTGTGCATACTTTCTGGAGTGTGACCTTAAACGCGTTGCGTATGAGTAGTAAGCAGCTCATCCTAATATGTCCACTTTGTTACGTATCGTCTGGAGGCCATAGCATGAGTTTCATTGAATCTGCTTGATAATGAGTAATGCGTCTCCTGCAGTCAATTAATTCGGACTCTCTCCTATAAAATATTATAATAGTATCTTTGGCATTCTGAGCTCTGTTCATACGGCAAACGTCAACACGCTGTTGCAATTCATGGAGGTCGCTGACACGAACTGCCCCCTAACATATGACAGCAGCATGCCTTGGAAGTTTGTTTGTTGGGTTGCCTATCAGTAGGTGTGGACTAATTTGATGTAACAATATGAAGCAGGTGACCTGTCTAGATGCTTTGACACTGGTGCCCTGGTTCAACTACGCCATGCCGCGTATTACGAACTGAAACGTGGAGAGCTGCTCTACCTCCTGATATGTGCCATTTTCATGTGGGACTTGTTTTTGGACAATCGTCTTCTGAAATTTTATACACTTTCAAATGGTCCTCACACCGTTTCCAGGATAACCCCGCCACCTCATCCATATCCCTACCCCTTCCACCTTTATCTCAATTGGTAAAAACGGAACTCTTACAGCATCACCTTATTGTCAGTACGTCTGTCTGTCTTTCCCCATTAGGAACGGGTCGGCGTACCAAGTGTAAAGTCTATGGTACCGTGATGGTGCAAAAAAGTTAAGCTTCTTGGTAAATGCTCTCAAATAGTACGGCTACTTACGTCACATATTTTGATATTCACAAACTCACTCATTAAAACCTGCAGGGTACTTTCGCGTTGACATATAATCGTAAATTTGGCAAGAAGCAACATTTCACAGAACACTAAAGGAAAAAATCGGAAAACTGTTGATTTGTAGTTACATCACACAAAAAAATTCTTTTGTCGTTTGTTAACTTGCCTCGGACTGAAATTAAAACATTCCCAAAAATCATGGAATCCTTGGGACCGATCTTCCCAGTTTCAATGTTGATAACGGGTAAAACTTATCGCGACTTTCGATTCCCGGAGTGGATGAACTTTTCATACACGTAATTATGTTTTTATGGAACCCTCAGTGCGTAAGATCTACTCGCACCTTTTCCATTTTTTTCACTCTCTACACTATATTTACTTATATAATATTTTCTCTTTGGGCATAGCATTCAAAAGAGAAACAAATGTATAAAATTTAACATGCATGAAATATACTTAACATTGATTAGGGGATACATCGGTGCCTCACAAAACGCCTAAAAGGACTAAGTGGAAGGACTGGACCTGGGAGGTTAGCAGAACTTCATTCAGCTTTTATTACACACAAAATTTTATTCATGTAAACAATTAATTCAAATAATAATTGCAACAAAAAATTTGCCAGACGAGTGGTTACGAGATATCTAAACAGGCACAGGCCTTGATACAATAAATCCGATGCAGATACAGTAAGTAAAAGCAACAAACTAGGGTTAAATAGCAACTCTCTGAACAGCTTGTCGTTTCATTGAATTATTGTACCATGATTAATAGTAGAATGATAGGCATCAATCGTTGCAGATAAAATGGCAGGAGCCAATTTACGTTAATGCAAATTTCATGTCATTATAGTAATGTGATTACAATAAAATGCTTTCGATGTTAGGCATCTCGAGAACTATACTGAAGACAAACTAAACACTGACAAAATTGACTTACAGATAAGAAAGGGCACACGTTCCAAATGAATTCGTAACTGAATAAATAGAATAAGCAACTTTAAACAAACAAGTCTTTCATCTGATACGCAAAATCGCCAACGCCTGAAAAGGACAGGCACTCATTACATATACAGAAATTCTAAGTTTGTGAACCTTGGTTCAGTAGACGACACTTACCTAAAAGTTTTGGTTCACCTCCATTCCGAGAGTTCCGGAACCTGTACAGACATAAACATCATTTCCGCCTTTTTATTGCTCATGAAAACCACACATTGCGTGTTGTACCACCATACAGCGAGACCCTCAGAGTGGTGGTCCAGGTTGCTGTACACACCGATACCTCTAATACCCTGTAGCACGTCCTCTTGCACTGATGCATGCCTGTATTCTTCGTGGCATACTATCCACAAGTTCATCAAGGTGCTGTTGGTCCAGATTGCCCCACTCCTGAACGGCAACTATGCGTAGACCCCACAAGAGTGATTGGTGGTCACGTCGTCCATGATCAGCCGTTTTCAATCAATCCCAGGCATGTTCGATAGGCTTCATGTCTGAGCCGCGCGTGTTCGTGCCATATCTCATTTGACATCCCGTTTTTACCGTGCTACCACCTCGTTCTGTTAATTTCAATTGCTGGTGTCACTGAGTTGCCGCCTTGCCTGCACGTGTGCGGCAGCAGCGGCGCTTATCGATATAATCCCTGGCCTATTATCTTTGCTGACTGCTATTACTTCCCGGTTGTCGTGTGTTCGGAGTTAGTTCGGATCTGCCAGTGAGTTGGGAGGCGCTAGCAGCGCAGTTCGGACCTGGCAGTGTCTGACTTAGGACACGGCAGAAGTTCAGTCGTGGCGCGGCTGCAGTCAGGTACGGACAGCCATGACTCACCCGACGGTTGCCGATGCGTATCACTTGATTGCGAACCATCTTGGTTGGTCGTCGGTCGGTCGTCTTGTCGGACGACATTTATGTTGGCTGGCGATCGCTTATGTGTTGCATGCGTGTGCCGACTCGTGCTTCGTCCTTGTCATTGCCCAGTCGCTGCCGTTAGTATTGTCTAGTCCTTCGTGCAAGTGTTCGTGAAACTGTGTGTAGCTTGTGATGTCGACTGCTCAGTTAATTTAGTGCTGTCTCCGTGCTGATGTGTGGCAGTCGGTCGGTTGGTGTGGATCAGCCAAGAAATCTTCGCGCGGCGCAGTGGGCCGGGCCCGCTGTCAGTCTCTATGCAATGTCGGAGAGTGTGGCAGCTGTTCCGATTGCTACGAGGTTCGCGGCTCACCGACACAGGACATCAAAGTTAAGTGGTGATTTAATTACCGAACCCAGTCTGTTCACATTGTGCCGTTGGTTTTCATGGTTGGCTGTTGGGGGTATTCCAGTGAGCAACAGCGAGTGTTCGAGTTGGCGAAAGTTTGGCCACCATCCGGTAGAGTTTAACTGTATTTTGGTTATTTGAAGTCCAAGTGCACCAGTGGAATTTTTTGCCTTTTGGCCGTTAGCGTTCCAATTACCTGCCCTGGCCGCTGACGTTAAATTCAGGCATTGTCCTTTCCCCACCGTGTTGTCGCTGTCCAAAATCTGTGTGTAGTTTTGACAGCTTATTCGTACTTGGTTGGGCGGCGACGCCTTTTACGTTTTGGCTTGGAGTTCCTTGTGTACTGGTTGGTTGGAAACCAAGTCGTCTTGTCGGTGGGTCCGTTGACTATCACTTGGTTGGGTTGTCGGCGGGTCGGATATAGTTGGGCCGACTACCTGTCTCCCCCAAGCGAACGCTAGTATTTCAAGTGAAGACCGAGCCCCGGAAACTTCTGAGCGCCGCTGGCTGTCCTGCCTTTTCTTATTGGTGTTTGATTGTGTATCTTAATGGCTCATACCGATGGTTTAAATATGGATGCTTTTAGTTGGATTTTAAATAATGGGCCTTCTGCCGCTTTAAAATTGAAAGTTCCTTAATTTTCAAGTCTTGCATTGTTTGGGCCTTCAGCCTCATTCAAAAAATTTTTTTGTTGGATAAAGCTTTGGGCCTTCTGCCTTTTGAAAATTTATTGTAGTTGTGTTTTAAATCATGGGCCTGCAGCCGTTTTAAAATTTAAAGAGGTTGTGCCCTTAAGCCATAAGATTGTGTGACATATTCAGTCGATAGTTAAGCTCGGAAATTTGCGCTGTGATGTTTGGGCAACTAAATAAAGTTGTATGTGTTCGAGTGTAACTGACAGCCGCTCATTTTTAGCCCCTTTCGACAATTCCAACTACCTGTTCTGTCCTGCGTATGTAACCACGCGTTTCAATGTCTGGAGTACATGCTGGCCACTCTAGTCGAGCGATGTCGTTATCCTGAGGGAACTCATTCACAAGATGTACACGATAGGGGCCCGAATTTCCGTCCATGAAGACGAATGCCTCACCACTATGCTGCCGATATGATTGCACTATTGGTCGGAGGATCGCATTCACGTATTGTACAGCCGTTACGGCGCCTTCCATGACCATCAGCGGCGTACGTCGGCCCCACAGTTCCTGTCTCTGTGTATCTCCTCCAAGTCCGAACAACATCGCTTTGATTCATTCCGAGACGCCTGGACATTTCCGTTGTTGAGAGCCCTTCCTGGCAAAAAGTAACAATGCGGACACTATCGAACCGCAGTGTTGACCATCCAGGCATGATTAAACTACAGACAACACGAGCTGTGTACCTACTTCCTGAACAGTCAAAGGGACTGTGTCTGTGATACAATATCCACATCAACGTCTATCTTCAGGAGTTCTGGGAACAGGGGTGACGCAAAAAAATTTTTTTAGTGCGTGTGTCTGAACTCCAGGTGGCAACCAAGTACAGACAAAAACGTCGTACGTAACAAGCAGCATAGACAACGGCCAGTTGTCCCGCTGGACCACCAATTGTCAGCCCGACCAGTAGTGCGAGGTATACAAATCTCAGACCGACTTTGTCTCACATATACTCCCCCAAACAGTATTAACTTCAAAACAGGCAACTGTTGGTGGATGTACCTGGAATATAAACGGAACGTCAGAGTCTAGTAATTAAGAAAGACACAGACAGGGCCCGAATTCGTAGGTCAAACTCACAATCCAGGATCAGAGATTCAACAAATCGTAATAAATTACAATGCAATAAATCGAGCGTCCCAATACGATAACAAACACGCTACAACTTAAACTCCTAAAATACATAATCCTATCTTAATAAAACCAAGGCAGTGCACTTACAACAGTACTAGATAAAACCACATCAAAATGTGTACCAAAACACTTTAAATAAATCGTCTCTGTCTCCTGGCAGTAACCAAATCGCTCACAATATTACCCCAAGGAACGGCATAAAATGAAAAATTAGCCTTAAAATAAATACTCATCCTCGCTAGACTCAAGCATTCAAGAATCCGCAGAAGATCTGACGGAATGACTATACACTGGTGCATCTATCTTTTCACTGATACACAGTGTTCTCTGAAATAGACTAAACACTAAGATTAAAAAATATAAGACAGTAAGCCCTAAGGTTTAAATGGTAAATCAGAATATCGACGCAATGAGACACCAACACGAATTACCGCAGTCAGAATGGCACAACAACTTTGGCACCGCGAACCACAAGATAAACCAATGGCCTTGCCGCAGTTGTGACACCGGTTCCCGTCAGGTCATCGAAGTTAAGCGCTGTATGGCTGGGCTAGCACTTAGATGGGTGACCATCGGATGGTCAAGCGCTGTTGGCAAGCGGGATGCCCTCAGCCCTTGTGAGGCACACCGAGGAGCTAGTTGATCGAGAAGTAGCGGCTTCGGTCCCGTAAATTGACATACGGGTGGGAAAGCGGTGTGCTGAGCACATTCCCCTCCATGTCCACATCCAGTGACGCCTGTGAGCTGAAGATGACACTACGACCGGTCGGCACCGTTAAGAGGCCTTCATGGCCTGTTCGGACGGAGTTAGTTAGTTAACCACAAGATAAATTGTGCACAGAGTTTCGTGACGGGGAATCAGCCAGCCCTCTGCCTCAAGTTGACCACACTTGCAACACGGAGGCCAGGAAACGTGTCTCCAATACATTACGTCAGTCGAAGCAACAGCGTCGGACAGATACGTTACGAGTCAGGACCAGCA
This sequence comes from Schistocerca serialis cubense, assembly GCF_023864345.2. Classification (NCBI taxonomy): domain Eukaryota; kingdom Metazoa; phylum Arthropoda; class Insecta; order Orthoptera; family Acrididae; genus Schistocerca; species Schistocerca serialis. The sequence goes on from NC_064641.1 coordinate 175,292,727, forward strand.
ACAAATGTAATCGGCTAACAACCGCCAAATTTCTTCGCTACGCAGTCCATACCAAAACGCGCGCAATACAGCCGACGCCGACCCGAATGGACGTTTTCATAGCGACAGTATTCTCCGCCAAGGTTGCCTGTCGTGTTCAGTGCCAATCATACGCTGTTAGTAACTGCCCATCACTCTCAACGTTCGCTCGGTCGACCCCCTCTCCCCGCGCGCTCCACTTCGCTATCGCATCACGAGCGCCGAAAATATACTCTCTCTGGAGCAGAATCGATAAGACGAAAGCCGGAACATTAATATAAGGTATTACGACATGAAAAAAAGGAATAACAGTGAGATAGTGTCATACTTCCATCCTTCTTTACCTCTTCTGCATTACTGCAGATGACGTGTCACTGAGCACATTTGTTCTGTGCATCCAGTACACGTGAGGTGCCTAGTTGCTTCCACTGCCCTGTGTGGAATACATAAGTTCTTGTACACTTCACTAACCTGCGGTCTTCATGAAGATGATGTCCCCAGCGCAGAAAACAGCACGCAGGTCGTGGATTCTTTTACTTGAGGCTGAAATTAACTTCGCAAGGAACTGCTGCTATGAATAAACTATAACTCATTTGGGATGCCACTCGCGTTTTTATTGATATAGACAAGAGAAACTATTCTTGATCACAACGTATCGAACATATCTTTCCACAGTCATTATATCTGGCTAAAATAACATTAAATACATCCTGCCACAGACAACATGTCTGTCTACTGGAACGGTCAGAACTGGAGAGATGGACTGCCCGTGACACTTCGCGCGCCAAGCCAGCAAGGCGTGACTCGATCGCCACCGAAGTGCATCGGCAGTAATATCGTCAGTCTTTTGTTTTAGTAATACTTTGATTTTAATAATTTTGAAATGACTAATTCATAGCTGGCTGTTGAGAGATGTTTGTTTAAAATAATGAAGTAATTTGGATGACAGGTTTAATTAATAATAGCAACTAAAGTTTAACGTTTTGGCGCCCTACCGCCGAACACAGCAGCCAATCACAGAGCAGCAGCATCATGCAGGCGGCCTTTCTCACGGGACTGGTACCGAATCTAACATCTGTCACCGGTACCTCATCCCACATTGCGTCATCTGTAACGTCTCTTAGCAAAAGACATTATGTAATAAAGAGAAAGCATTATGTGTCATGTTTTGTTCTTGTATAGAATTATGTACTGGTTTTTTTTATTTAGATAATATCTGTGTCGGCGAGTACTGAAACCGCCACAGACGATACTTTTTAAATATCAAACGAAGATGAGAATATGTGACTAGTATAAATAATACAGAACGAACATTAATTTCTCTGTCGCCTTCTTGGAGTTACGTGAGTAGGAAGAGCCTGTGACGTTATATTGTTCGCTTGCGTAGCATTCTTTTGTCAAGATTGTGAGAGGGACGCTATTAGACATAGCTTGGGAAAGGTGTGTAATAACTTGATTTGTTTAAATGTTTTGAGTAGAGTTACTTAGTGAAACCTTGCATTATGATTTGTAATAACCTTGGCTGGTACTTTATCCCATCCCTTTAAGAGATTTTCAGTTATTTAAATATTATTCGTGGTGCAGAGCTGCGCTACGAACGTACGAGCCGCTGCCGCGGCGCATTCAAACTGCATTAAATGAAATCAATCATACTGCAAAGAAGCGGGCAGGTAATAGTGAACTAAAATTATTTCTTTGAGCTTTCGGAATTGCAGAGCAGAGCAGCAGATTTTATGATGTGATTTACAGGTTGACGCGGGCTGCTGCTAATATATTACTAACAGTGCAAAAAGATAATTTACCTTCATAACATAAAAGAAATCTTGCTGCGCGTAGTTCTGGTCTGGCCAACCTTATAGTAAAAACATCTTTTTCTATGACAATAGTCTCATGTTAGTCATGGTACTTATTGGTGTTTTACTGTTAACAAAAATCCACTGCAAAATTTTGATGTTGAACAATCATTGCGTACTGTAACATTAGTATTGATAACGAAGTAATTTTCATTAACCGTTTCAATAACTATAAAGTAAGGGAGATATGCTGAACTTTACGGCGAGTTACAGTAACGAAAAAATGTTCCTTTAATAGAAAGCCAGATCCAGAACAATAAGAACATAATCTATTTTGTTTTGTTGAAAATTAATGATCTAAAGAAAGTCACAGCACAGCATCACTAAAAGGTATTTCGGGGCTCTTTTCGTAGCAACATATTTTATCTCATATATTAGTTGTTACGCGAGTAATAATAAAACAAAGCAAATAGAAAAGAGTCAGCGAAACATCTCTATGCTTCTTGCATCTCCACTGCCCTAGCAATAGCTTCCCGGAGCCTAATATGATGGCTGATTAATCAGAAATTTACAGTATGCATGAAAAAAATAAATAACGGAACAGAATAAAATTCCATCTCTAAGTCACAGGTGACATGTAAAACGATTGGTATATCTTGCTTGTGTTTTCCCTTTGAGTACAAGTTCTATTCTCGTGCAATCGCTCGTCCCTCCGTCCTACTGCGGGTGACGTAAATTCGTATTGAAGGCAGCTTACATTTCGTCCATGACACTGGTGGCTAAAACACTGCCACAGGTATTACCAAACGGTGGCGACGCGTGAATGCGGGAGGCCGGATACAGAGGCCCGTGAGGCCAAGCGAGTGCGACTGCTTGTGTGAGTCGTCGAGGACCCTTTGTCCGGGCCGACGGCTGCTGGAGAACGGAAAAGCGCGCCAGGCTGAGTGGCGCCACTCGGCAGCTAAAGGGAAGGCGACACCGCCGCCGGCCGGCCATATTGACGTGCACTCCGGCGCGCAAACACGCCTTTGGCAGCGGCGCGCCGCAAGTGAACGCTCCGTGGCCAGCGATTTCTGTGTGGCGGTCTCTCTGAGGGGCGCGGGAGCGCCACAGGCGCCAGAAAGTCCAGCGCGGCTAGCTCGTTGGCCGTGCTGCAGGCTCTAGTCCCGGCGACAGCAACACGACACAACATTTCCTACAGACCTCTCAGTCTCAATTCGTGTTTCGTGTCTTCTGTTCTCCAGTCCGGAACCGCGCTGCTGCTACGGTCGCAGGTTCGAATCCCGCCTCGGGCATGGATGTGTGTGATGTCCTTACGTTTAAGTAGTTCTAAGTCTAGGGGACAGATGACCTGAGATGTTGAGTCCCTTAGTGCTCAGAGCCATTTTGTCTTTTGTTTCAAATCACTCTATCGAGCAGTTTACAATTAACCGTGAGTTTCTCTCTTTTGAAGCAGAACTAGAAGTTTGGAAGGTAGGAGACGAGGTACTAGGGGACGGGGCGTGAGTCGTGCTTGGGTAGCTCAGTTGGTAGAGCACTTGCCCTCGAAAGGCAAAGGTCCCGAGTTCGAGTCTCGGTCCGGCACACAGTTTTAATCTGCCACGAAGTTTCACATCAGTGCACACTCCGCCGTAGAGTGAAAATTTCATTCTAGAACTAGATTCGCTTTTATAAGTACCATGTTTTACCCGTTTGTTTCTAAATTACACGGTTTAGCCAAACGTTAAAATCCTCATAAAGTGTTACAGAATTAATGGAGGTCCTGAACAGTAGGTCATTTTCATGTATAGAATACAGGAAACAGTAAGTGGTCTCTAGAGTCAGGGAACACCTGATTTTTCTGTAAATAGGGTGCTATAAATGGAATTCAGGGTCCTCTTTTTCTCATGTAAGTCGAACAATGACCTAACACACAATATAGCAAGACCAACATTTTCTACAGATGACTTTTGTCGTTGTGAAACGCATGTAATGTGATGTAAATGATTAATTGAGAAGAAGGATACTGGATAACAGTAACTGATGGCTTACAGAAAATAGTGTGTTGCTTAACTGCACTATAACACACACTGTATACAGTTTCTTATGGCTTTTTGTTTTGTGAAAACGAAATTTTCGTGTCACAAGAGATTACATTATTAGTGAAGTCGAATTGTTATAATTATTTATATTAGATACTATTATAAAAATTTTATTTAATTTTGTAGTACTCTTTTGGTAGTTGATTTATTATTTATCATATGGCTAATACAGACATATCATAAAATTAAATTACACGGTAGCGTTCTCGCTTCCTCAGCACGGGGTCCCGGGTTCGATTCCGGGCGGGGTCAGGAATTATCACCTGCCTCGAGATGACTGGGTGTTGTTGTGTTGTCTTCATCATTATCATTCATCCCCATTACGGTCGGAGGAAGGCAATGGCAAAACACCTCCAGTAGGACCTTGCCTAGTAAGCGGTGCGGGTCTCCCGCATCGTCTCCTACACTCTGTTAAGGAGTATGGGAGTTCATCATCATCCTCATCATACATATGTACATATTAACACACAAGAAACTTAAATTTGGCTTTACAACTGAATATCCAGTCCTTCAATCCAGAACACTGCATCTGGAGTTGCTAGCAGGAAGTCCTCTTCAGCACCGTGATAGGCTCGAATCCTGCATTCACTGACTATGTGGTGAACGGTCTGGTATGGAGCCCCTCAGTAACAGGCTGGATTAGGCAACTTCTTTCACTTAAAGAGAGCATCCCTGTACCGGATTCTGTTGAGAGTAGTCCAGGTCTTGCGTGGTAGGTCGAATCCACTTGGAAGTTTAGCACCTGAGAAGATGTTATGTAGGGCAAATCTGTCACTGCTTCCCACCGACCTTTACATTCTTCAAGGGGTTTGAAATCCTTAGCAACCATGTCAGCAGCATAGCACAAGTTGGATGGCGTGATTTCAGTCAGTTTCATATTAGTCGTATATGAAATGTGTAGTGATTATTCCATGATCAAGTAGCTTTGGCTAACATAATCCCGCGGAATTTGATCAATTTAAAAAAAAAAAAAAAAAAGAACAGAATTCGATAGTGAGAAACATGCTTCGCAGCTCACCATCATAAATGAGGTTCACCAACCACGAGCTGCCTTTTTATGAAGCACTGGGAAGTATTCTAATATGTTTAGTCAGACAGTCTCCGACTCAACACCATTCTCTGAGGGGAGATTTGAGAAACCAATATCAATATAACCTACTGATCAGGTATTTTCACTCATTTTCTTAAATAAAATAACAAAATAAAATGTCTAAAAAATAAAAAAATCATTGGTGTACAAGAAATTTCTTGTTAAATACTGAAAGAAAAAAGTCATGCAAAGAACCAGCTGACAAATGCTCCTGTCGCAGCACAAAACAGGCGAATATGCTCCTCTTTAAAAGACTAACAGAAAAGTGGGGAACCAGCTGTCTCAATCGTTATTTCGCCAACTGCATCAAAAATTTTGGTACGCGAACATATCGCACTCTTTCAACACAGAACATGGTAAATCCTTTTACCTAGATCTCTTTGCAGTGAATCCTTCATGCTCAGAATGTCTAACTGTCACTGTCTGTATGTGTCTCTCTTCCACTGTCTTCTGTTTCTCCCATTGACCTCTACTACTGAACATATCTCCCACTGTCACTGGCTTTACCCCTTTCTCTCGTTCCTTACCACTGTCTCCTCCTCCTCTGCCACTTCCACTGTTTCTCTGTCCAACTGCCATCATCTGTGGTCCATTCTTTTTCCATCCCATAGCCAATGCCTATTTCTCATTTACAGTCTGCTGTTTTTGTCTTCAATCACCATTTTCTCCTCTCCACACATGTCCTTGCGAATGGTTTGTTTGGTGTTTTCACCCATAGACGAGGAAACGTCAACATATGGGTATAAGGAACAGCGGAAAGTGTTCAAATTTTTTCGTGTGGAAGTTGTTCGCCGGTCAGGGGGGCGGTGCGTCAAGACCCCCCCCCTCCCCCCTATGTATGGTCTCCACTCGTCTCTCTTTTTCGCTTTTCATTTCCGCTATTTCGTCTCTCTCTCTCTCTCTCTCTCTCTCTCTCTCTCTCTCTCTCTCTCTCTTGCTCCCACTGCTACTACCTCAATCCATCTCTCTCTCTCCTTTGCTGCCACTGTCTCTCACTGTCCATCACTGTTTCACCTCTCTTTGGCTCCCCCTTCTACTGTCATCATCTATTGCTCCTCCTCACTGTCAGTTTCTCTTTCACGACATCACTGCCTCCCCCCTCTTCCTCTCTCAGTTACTCTTCCTCTACCACCTTCACTACTATCTCTCTGCTACACGCTTTCAGCTTAAAAATTACGAATGTACTCGCGTGCCAAAATTTTTAATGTGGAAGGCACAATGATGACTGAGGCAACTGGTTCGCCACTTTTCTCTCAGTCTTTTTTAAAAAAGTGTTTGTTCGTCTTTTTTGTGCTCCTACAAGACCACTTTTCAAATGGTTCCTTTCTTTTCCCTGTTATAGCGCTGTGAGCTGCTTATACAAAACGAATTGTTGGTGTTTAGTTTGGCTCTGAGCACTGTGGGACTTAACTTCTGAGGTCATCAGTACCCTAGAACATAGAACTACTTAAACATAACCAACCTAAGGACAGCACACACATCCACGAACGAGGCAGGATTCGAACCTGCGAACGTAGCAGTCGCGCGATTCCAGACTGAAGCGTCTAGAACCGCTCGGTCAGAGCGGCCGGCCAGAACGAATTCTGTAGGTGAATAAAGTTTTAACAGTTAATTAACATACTTCGACACATTTACGTATTGTGACACATGTGAATAACAAATAAGTAACATAAAACAGATTGAAACAAAATCTCCTACGCAAGTTTACTTTATACTACTATAAATAAAAATACACAACACTTCTAGACTACGTCTGCAGTGTATCAAAAATCCCGTGTTTGATTTGCAATTATAAAAAATTTTGTGTGACAAAATAAATTTCTGTAATCTGCTAACGTCGCCAGATGGCACCATCGAATAAATTCCGGGTCAAGACAGTTTGTAGAGACGTGAAGTGCTCCTTACACACAAGCAGCGCGTCAAAAGGGTTTATCGATTACAAATGGCGACTGAAACATAGTTTCGTGACCTCAGAGCCCTCGCGATTACCCCAGGGCCATTGTCACGTGTTCAACACGTCAGTTGAAACCACATTTACACCTCAGACCGGATATTACGTGCATATTTTACAAGCATAGATATGGTACCTTCAGTCTTCTGGATCTCGGTAACGGACAAGCATATCAGAAAGGTTTCAAGATTCTGCAAGAGCATCATCTTAAAAACATATGGTAAAAATTTTGAGGACTTTCGACGAGCAGCAATTGTAGAAGTGGTCGTTCTTAAAACTGGTATTGTTAGTACCCAAAAATCGCGATTTGTCTTGTTTCCTTGATAACGAACGAAGATTTTCGAAAACGGGAAAGTGGAGTACCTAGGCAAATTCCGAAAAATTTTCAGCTAAAATTTGAGCCATTTTCTATGGTTAGTTATGTAGATGATTGCGGCTCTCGGTGCAAAAACGGCTACAAACCGATTTTTGACGTGTTATTCATAAGTACGGTAACTGAACCTCTGAACCTCGGCAACTGATAACGATACTGAAAAAAGTTCCCCAGGAACTTCATCTTGAGAATATATGGTAAATATTTCTACTATATGCCATGAACAAAAATTGTAAATGCGGCCAGAATTGGTACTTTCGGTAGCTAAAAATCATGGTTTTTCGGAATTTTCTCAAGAATTGCCTATGAACCAATGTTACTTCTATAAAACGTCTAAGACTAACCTAGACCACAACTAATTTGAAAGAACCAATCGGTTTACTCAACTTTCCTGGACTGGAGTTAGTGTGTAACGTTTAAATTTTGACCCTGTACTGTAGGATAGCTACAGTATGCTCTTCTTCCGACAGACCTAAAAATGCTTGCTAGGTCAAGGGCTACCCAAAACACTTGACCCCTTACAGCCCAAAAAAGACCCCTGAAGAACAGCATTTCGCAGGCGACTTTTTGGAACATATTGCTACAGTGCACTGTCGGGTACACATCGATAATAATTCATTGCTAAGTCAGGGCATTGAAACGAAGAAATTAATATATGAAAGTTATACTTAATTCCAAGTATTTGATAATGGTGTCCGAGAAGAGTCGCTTGCTACATCAAACCAGAAGTACCACCATCAGAAAGTTAAACTCAAACAGTTATCTAAACAGAAAGCAGCCGAAACATCAAGAAAACGTCAACAGTTTGCAGAACAAGCTGAAAAATTAAAGGACAGAAATTTGACTTCTGTAGAATTCTAAATCCTTAATAAGTCTAGCATCTCCGACTACCGGATGGACATGCTAAAGTGGATCTCAAACTAGTTTTGCCGGCCGGGGTGGCCGAGCGGTTCTAGGCGCTACAGTCTGGAACCGCGCGACCGCTACGGTCACAGGTTCGAATCCTGCCTCGGGCATGGATGTGTGTGATGTCCTCAGGTTAGTTAGGTTTAAGTAGTTCTAAGTTCTAGGGGACTGATGACCTCAGATGTTAAGTCCCATAGTGGTCAGAGCCGAAGTTTGCGGATTGGCGGCAGCGGCGCGACAAGAGGTGGTCACGAGGTCCGAGCGGCCGAAGCCACGAGCTGCGCAAGGAGGGCCTGCGCAGAGCAAAGATACCAGAGTACTTCACGGGGGTCATTGTCGACTACAAGCGGCAGGCCGACGTCCCGTCGGTTGGTTGGCAACATTCGTGTCGGACGACCGCTCTTGGCCTGGCTGCCCTCTTCTACCTGGCTTTCATCGCCATCACTCAGTAACCTTTGCGACCCACCGTGGATCCATGGAACTGCTTGCTGATAAAGGGGAGTAGCATTCTCTAATCCTGGTGGTCATTTATTTCATTAACTGCCTGCCCTCGTTATTTTCTGGTTTGTACCCGACCCTCAGAGCTTTATTCGGTCGGCTTTTTGGTCGTAAATATGGGCAGTAGTATTGCACTAAGACACTAGTTGTCGTTTGAAAATGTGTACCACTGTTATATTGCCTTTTCTTTCCGTTTTGCAGCAGTTCATTAAAATTATAATTAATCAGCTCTTGGTCGTAAATGCAAGCGGAACAATTGTACTAAGGCACATGTTGCCGTTAAACAAAAGAGGGACCTTGTGGTTCGATTTAGCTGTTAACCGGTTCAATTCTTTGATTTTAATTACATTTCTCAGTCATTAGTTGTAATGTGAGCAACCTGTTGTACTAAGCTGTTTGATGCTGCGTTTGAAAGACCCGGTCATTAATGGTATATTTTAGCTGGATCTTCTGGTTCCGCCGAGTGAGTTCTCTTGTAATAAGTGTTCAAATGGTTCAAATGGCTCTGAGCATTATGGGACTTAACTTCTGAGGTCATCAGTCCCCTAGAACTTAGAACTACTTAAACATAACTAACCAAAGGATATCACACACATCCATGCCCGCGGCAGGATTCGAACCTGCAACCGTAGCGGTTGCGCGGTTCCAGACTGTAGCGCCTAGAACCGCTCGGCCACAAGGCCGGCAATAAGTGTTCACAAGTAATGTTTCAAGATGTTCCTTCAGAGCGTTCTTAATAACTGACAATCAGTTTAACTTCGAAAATATTAACAGCCTACTTTCACCAGGACTTAAGTCAAAATAAAATTGTCAGAAGGAACGGGTTGGTATCCATTCGCAATTTGGTTGCCGATTGAAATTAAGAGGTTGGTTGCTTTGAAGTAAGCCTTATCATTGTCGCATTGGTTACCAATCTGTTTAACCTATAAACACAGGTCCGCATCTTAACCCCAAACCTATCGACATACAGCTTTCAAATATAAAGTTAAGTCATCTGTTTTAAGTAATTAAATCACCTAACCATCTGTTGTGCTTATATAGTTTTCATGTATTGCTGCAGGGCATGTAATAAAACAGACTATGCTCAGGGTGGTAGTAAACACCGCTGTTTCACTCGATAACGGGCGGGCTGCAGGTCTGGCCGTCTTGTAATTATTGTCATATTGTTCGCCGTTTTGCAATAAAGTACTTAACTTTTTTTGCAAAGATTAAAAGTTTATTGAACATACGGTTAAGGTCAAAAGAATTTTGCAAATTTGTTCATTTGGTTAAAGAAAATTTTATGGTTAATATGTTTCGAATATCTGGAAAACGCAGTTTATATATTGTTAAATAAACAGTTTGTGTGAAAAGGAACTTATATAAGTGGGTCCTCCCTTCCCCGTGTTTCTTAATTCCAGTAAGTACCAAGTACCACGTACCAGCATTAATGTCCAGGACATGGGGAAGAGAAGTAATGCAGAATCAATTAAATTGAATCGCTTTTAATGTGCAGCTACGGTACATCACACCATTACATTCCGGTACCATTACTGCCACAAAAGTGGCTCAGCATGGCGCCTATCAGTGTCCAGAAGAGTCTGAAAGAGCAGGATTGCATTCTGCACAGACGAACGAATCATGTCCATAGGTATTCTGGCTCCCTCTCTTGCTATGCTGCGCTTCAGATTAACTCAGGTGTGTATGTTGCCCTGGTAATCCCTGTCCTTCAGGTACCCCACAATCAGAAATCGCAGGGAGTGAGATCAGGCGATCGTGCTGGCCAGGCATTTGGAAACGATTGGCTGATAAATAGATCGCTTTCTAATGTGTTTCGGATAAACTGGTGGACTTCATGAGCAATTTGCATGAAAATTGCTGAGTTCAATGCCACTTTCTCCTGTAGGGCTGGTATGACATGCTGGCGAAACATATACACTCCTGGAAATGGAAAAAAGAACACATTGACACCGGTGTGTCAGATCCACCATACTTGCTCCGGACACTGCGAGAGGGCTGTACAAGCAATGATCACACGCACGGCACAGCGGACACACCAGGAACCGCGGTATTGGCCGTCGAATGGCGCTAGCTGCGCAGCATTTGTGCACCGCCGCCGTCAGTGTCAGCCAGTTTGCCGTGGCATACGGAGCTCCATCGCAGTCTCTAACACTGGTAGCATGCCGCGACAGCGTGGACGTGAACCGTACGTGCAGTTGACGGACTTTGAGCGAGGGCGTATAGTGGGCATGCGGGAGGCCGGGTGGACGTACCGCCGAATTGCTCAACACGTGGGGCGTGAGGTCTCCACAGTACATCGATGTTGTCGCCAGTGGTCGGCGGAAGGTGCACGTGCCCGTCGACCTGGGACCGGACCGCAGGGACGCACGGATGCACGCCAAGACCGTCGGATCCTACGCAGTGCCGTAGGGGACCGCACCGCCACTTCCCAGCAAATTAGGGACACTGTTGCTCCTGGGGTATTGGCGAGGACCATTCGCAACCGTCTCCATGAAGCTGGGCTACGGTCCCGCTCACCGTTAGGCCGTCTTCCGCTCACGCCCCAACATCGTGCAGCCCGCCTCCAGTGGTGTCGTGACAGGCGTGAATGGAGGGACGAATGGAGACGTGTCGTCTTCAGCGATGAGAGTCGCTTCTGCCTTGGTGCCAATGATGGTCGTATGCGTGTTTGGCGCCGTGCAGGTGAGCGCCACAATCAGGACTGCATACGACCGAGGCACACAGGGCCAACACCCGGCATCATGGTGTGGGGAGCGATCTCCTACACTGGCCGTACACCACTGATGATCGTCGAGGCGACACTGAATAGTGCACGGTACATCCAAACCGTCATCGAACCCATCGTTCTACCATTCCTAGACCGGCAAGGGAACTTCCTGTTCCAACAGGACAATGCACGTCCGCATGTATCCCGTGCCACCCAACGTGCTCTAGAAGGTGTAAGTCAACTACCCTGGCCAGCAAGATCTCCGGATCTGTCCCCCATTGAGCATGTTTGGGACTGGATGAAGCGTCGTCTCACGCGGTCTGCACGTCCAGCACGAACGCTGGTCCAACTGAGGCGCCAGATGGAAATGGCATGGCAAGCCGTTCCAGAGGACTACATCCAGCATCTCTACGATCGTCTCCATGGGAGAATAGCAGCCTGCATTGCTGCGAAAGGTGGATATACACTGTACTAGTGCCGACATTGTGCATGCTCTGTTGCCTGTGTCTATGTGCCTGTGGTTCTGTCAGTGTGATCATGTGATGTATCTGACCCCAGGAACGTGTCAATAAAGTTTCCCCTTCCTGGGACAATGAATTCACGGTGTTCTTATTTCAATTTCCAGGAGTGTAGAAGTAACTTTGGCCAACCACACTGCGCATCTTGGGTCCGCCAAGCTGTTCAAAAAGGAATGGGCCAATGGTGAACGTAACCGTGAAGCCAAACCATGCTTTGACACGTTCACTACACAGAGGAACTTCATGTACAGTGACTGGAGGTGAAGACCTCCCACACTCGTCAATTCTGTGTGTTCACCTCAACCTGTTAGAGGAAAATGAACTTCGACTGTCCATTGGATGATCCAGGGCCAGCCCTCATCAACTTCAGTCTTTACGAGAAAGTGGACAGGGAAAGTTTTGCGTCCTGTGGTGCAAGCTGCTGTACGTAATGGATCTTGTACGGACACCATTTGAGAAACGTTCGAAGCACCTTCTGTACAGTGGACTACGGGTCTTCAACTGGCGTGACACAGCACGTGCACCAACTGAAGATCTGGAATGGTGTGCACTGCTGTCTGCCATAGCAACAGTGATTTCATCAACCATCTGTGGTGCAACCAGTCGTCGGCCTCTTCCTGGAGCGACGCCCAATTCTCCAGTTGATACGAACTTCTTCATCATGCTCCGCACAGCAGTGGAGAAAAAGGGTCCTTCCGTAATTCTTTCAGCCGGCGATATTCTCGAAGAGCAGCTGCAGTATTACTATTGTTTTCATAAAAGATCTTCACCAGTAACGCCCTTTTCCTTTTGTCCATGTTCAGGTTGAAACGTCAAAAAGTGTACTGCGACTGGTCAGGTGTGTGAGACTATTAATCACGATGACTGATCACGGCACCTGGTAGCCGTAGTTGGAACTGGACGGTGGCGCTGTGACGCATGGGAATCATGTACCCCATACTGTGGACATTAATGCCACCAAGTTTAATACTCGTACAGTAACTAGGGGTATTGGCAATCACGGTCTTGGGATAGCGTCTTTGATTTATAATCAAAACGTCTTCGTTCCAGTGTTCGAATCCCACCGATGTTTAAATTTTGATTAATAATCAGCACTGACGGCCGAAGACTTTCGGCATAAGAAGTCAGCCTCAGTCTGCCAACGGCCTTGTCAAAGAGGGCGGAGGAGCGGATAGAGGTTCAGGGCACTCTCTTGTCCTAGGGGTGGAAAATTGCCCCTAAAGGCGGAAAAATCAGTAATGATAAGCGCGCTGAGGATGCAGAAGGTAATGGCAACCACTACATTAAAGGAACGTAACGTGTACCCACATGGCATGTCACCTGAAGTCTCATCATGATCTCTCCTTTAGCAAAAGATTCTAGAATAGTCCCCCATTCGGATCTCTGGGAGGGGACTGCCGAGGGGGAGGTTACCATGAATAAAAGATTGAATAATCAAAGAAATAATAACATTATAACGGCGTGGAGTGTGAGACACTTGAACGTGGTAGGGAAACTAGAAAATCTGAAAAGGGAAATGCAAATGCTCAATCTATATATAGTAGGTGTCAGTGAAGTGAAGTGGAAAGAAGACATACATTTCTGGTCAGATGAGTATAGAGTAAAACAGTCGAAAATGGTATAATCGGAGTAGGATTCGCAATGAATAGAAACGTAAGGCAGAGAGTGTGTTATTGGGAACAGTTCAGTGACAGGGTTATTGTTATCAGAATCGACAGCAAAACAACACCGACAACGAAAATTCAGGTATACATGCCGACGTTGCAAGCTGAAGATGAAGAGATAGAGAAAGTGTATGAGGATATTGAAATGGTAATACAGTACGTAAAGGGAGATGAAAATCTAATAGTCATGGGGGACTGAAATACAGTTGTAGGGGAAGAAGCAGGAAAAAGGTTACAGGAGAATATGCTCTTGTGACAAGGAATGAGAGAGGAGAAAAATTAATTGAGTTCTGCAATGTCCTTCAGCTAGTAATAGCGAATACGCTGTTCAGGAATCACAAGAGGAGGAGGTATACTTGGACAAGGCCTGGTGATACGGGAAGATTTCAATTATATTACACAATGGTCAGACATAGATTCTGAAATCAGATAATGGATTAGAAGTTGTATCCAGGAACAGACATAGACTCAGATCACAATACAGTAGTGATGAAGAGTAGACTGAAGTTTAAGACATTCCTCAGGAAGAATCAATACGCAAAGAAGTGGTGTACGTAAGTACTAAGGAATGACGAGATGTGCTTTAAGTTGTCCAAGGCAGTAGGAAATAGTTCAGTAGACAGTACAGTTGAAGAGGAATGGACATCTCTAGATAGGGCCATAACAGAAGTAGGGATGGAAAATAGGTACAAAGAAGGTAACTGGGAAGAAACCATGGGTAACAGAAGAAATAATTCAATTGATCGATGAAAGGAGGAAGTACAAAAATGTTCCGGGAAACTCAGAAATACAGAAATACAAGTCGCTGAGGAATGAAATAAATAAGAAGTGCAGGGAAGCTAAGACGAAATGGCTGCACGAAAAATGTGAAGACATCGAAAAAGAAATGATTGTCGGAAGGACACACGCAGCATACAGGAAAGTCATAACAACATTCTGTGACATTACAAGCAGTGGTGATAACATTAAGAGTGCAACGGGAATTCCACTGTTTAATGCAGAGGAGAGAGCGGATAGGTGGAAAGAATACATTGAAATCCTCTGAGGGGAAGATTTGACTGATGTGATAGAAGAAGAAACAGGAGTCGATTTAGAAGAGAGAGGGGATACAGTATTAGAATCAGAATTTAAAAGAGCTTTGGGTGACTTATGATCAAATAAGGCAGAAGAAATAGATAACATTCCATCAGAATTTCTAAAGTCATTTGGGAAGTAGTAACAAAACGACTATTCACGTTGGTGTGCAGATTGTATGTCTGTCGACATACCATCTAACTTTCGGAAAAGCATCATCCACACGATTCCGAAGACGGCAAGAGCTGAAAAGAGCGAGAATTACCGCACAATCAGCTTAACAGCTCATGCATCCAAGTTGCTTAAGATAATAATATACAGAAGAATGGAAAAGCAAACTGAACTGAGGATGCGCTAGATGACAATCAGTTTGGCTTCAGGAAAGGTAAAGGCACAAG
Source organism: Schistocerca serialis cubense (assembly GCF_023864345.2). NCBI lineage: Eukaryota > Metazoa > Arthropoda > Insecta > Orthoptera > Acrididae > Schistocerca > Schistocerca serialis. Next base: position 175,307,798 of record NC_064641.1, read on the forward strand.
AGAGGCAGTTCTGAAGTTGCGGTTAGTAATGGAAGCAAGACTAAAGAAAAATCTATACACGTTCATAGGATCTGTCGACCTGGAAAAAGCGTTCGACGATGTAAAATGGTGCAAGATGTTCGAAATCCTGAGAAAAATAGGGGTAAGCTATAGGGAGAGATGGGTCATATACAACGTGTAAAACAGCCGAGAGGGAATCATAAAAGTGGACGACCAAGAACGAAGTGCTCGTATAAAAAGGGAGTAAGACAAGGATGTAGTCTTTCGCCGCTACTGTTCAATCTGTATATCGAGGAAGCAATGATGGAAACAAAAAAAATGATGGAAAAAAAGGTTCAGGAGCGGAATTAAAATTCAAGATGAAAGGATATCAATGATACGTTTTCACTGAGGACATTGCTATCCTGAGTGAAAGTGAAGAAGAATTAAATGACCTGATGGATTGAGAGTAAATCGAAGAAAGACGAAGGTAATGAGAAGTACTAGAAATGAGAAAAGCGAGAAACTGAATATCAGGATCTATGGTCACGAAGTATATGAAGTTAAAGAACTCTGCTACCTAGGCAGTAAATGAGTGACGGACAGAGCAAGGAGAACATCAAAAGCAGGCTAGCAATGGCAAAAAGGACATTCCTGACCAAGAGAAGTCTACTAATATCAATAATCGGCCTTAATTTGATGAAGAAATTTCTGAGGTAAGGAATGGGGAGGATCTGTGCAAAATTGGAAAGGAAAGGAATATGTCGAAAACACTGATACGGAGAAGGGACAGGATGACAGGACATTGGTTAAAACATAGGGAATAACTTCTATGGTACTAGATGGAGCTGTAGAAGGCAAAAACTGTAGAGGAAGACAGAGATTGGAATACATATAGCAATTATAGAGGACATAGGTTGCAAGTGCTACTCTGTGATGAAGAGGTTAGCACGGGAGAGAAATCTGTGGCGGGCTGCATCAAACCAGTAAGAAGACTGATGACAAAAACAGTAATTAGTTTCTGTGTTATACGTATAAAATAGGGAAAGTTTAATTATAACCACGTGGTTTACGCTCTAGCGACCCCTTGTATCATATATGATACATCCGTTCAAATGATGTTCTTACACGATGTGTGCCGTTTTTTGTAAAATTCGCCGACTGTATCGTATCAGGTACACTCCGCAGAACAAGCAGGCAGCATACTCAAAGTTCTCAGAATGACCACTAGGTCTCAGGAGCAGTCAGTAACAAGTGTGATTTGGAGGAGTAAGTATGGCTTCAAGAAAGGCTAGTACTGTTAATTCATCGTTTATTTACATCTAAAGCAGTACTAAGGCATTGTTAACAGTTCCATGAATATAATTCTATCAAAGGAAATGATGTGAAAGAACATTTTACTTCTGAAAAATCGACGAAGAGTCGACCAAATATCTGCTAGCACACGACCTGAAAACTATACATACAGATGTGCTGGAAGTTGCTTACTAGATCGCACTTCCATTTTATCCACAATTCTTAGTTACAAAAATCGGGAATTTAACTTTGAAATATTCAGAAAAGACATCTTACGGTCATCTTCGATTAGCCGAGCCAAATTCTTTGAAGTGTTTCTCTGTGACACTGCTTAACCATGTTTTGCATCTTCAGCACGCTGCCGCTCACTTTAGTCAATGAGGAACGCACGCTAGTGAAAGAGGCGACGCGGCTGTAGAGATTCGAATACGCATTCCATTGCATTCTACTATGTGTTCTGGAGTCAGCGTAGGTGGTTCGGAGAACTGCAGTGGTGTCAATTTTGGGTGAGATATTTCCTATTACTTTGCCACGGTGGTTAATAGGCGAAGTGTAGATCATTTTAATAGTAATTATCTACATATTGATGCTATTTAAAATATCAGGACCAGTAGGACGTTGTCGATGGATAAAAACATTTAAATTGCAGCACCATAATGGACAGAAATTACAGAATTTTTACTTATAAAGCATAAAACAGAGTCGAGATAAGACTAATCGGTAAAAAAGTTGAAGGTGATTTAGGGTAAACTGGGAGGTACGCAGAGTTGCCGCGTTTGACAACAACAATGTCTCTAACACGGGTGGGCATCATTCCAACACGGCTGGGCCTAGGTGACTAGTATGGATATTTCATTTCATGAGCCTTAACTCTCATCGTGGTGGTGGAGGCTGAGTCGTGGCGTGTCAATGTATCGACAACTAATAGCAAGCTTACTCGAGCCAAAGCAACAGTCCCTTCGTTAAGGAAAGCTGCAGTCCGTCAGCTGGAGCAAGTACCTGGTGGTTATAATTAAACTTTCCCTATTTAACACGTCATAACATAGAAACTAATTACCGTACGAGTGCCAAATTTGGTAGCACTGAGCCGTGGCTCCATTGAGCTAGTAGGATGTTCTGTCTGGAGCCACTCACTCAGGTGTAGTACTGACTATCCCTCTTGCCGCCCCATTGCCAATATCTATGAAGAAGAGTTGGTATCTGTGGGTTGTGTCCTTAGAGGGCCTTTGCCTGCTGATAGTCAGCCGGTGTGGCCGAGCGGTTCTAGGCGCTACAATCTGGAACCGCGCGACTGCTACGGTCACAGGTTTGAATCCTGCCTCGGGAATGGATGTGTGTGATGTCCTTAGGTTAGTTAGGTTTAAGTAGTTGTAAGTTCTAGGGGACTGATGACCTCAGATGTTAAGTCCCATAGTGTTCGGAGCCATCTTCTATGTGTGGTGTTGTGTATCTTCCTGATTCTCATAACGATGATGATGATTTGTAGGGCTGTCAATTGCGCGTCATCAGCGCCCGTATGACAGGGAAAGGTATCGACCACAAACATCTGATAACGTGGCGGTTGGATGTCAGGCAACGAGAGTGGGATCAAAGTGACAAAGGCCATAAGGTTCACAACTTTTCCCCAAACATCAGGGAACGGTTACGGGTGCCTGATGTCAATTTGCCGTGGCGTGGTTCATGTCCTCACTGGGAATGGCATGTGTACGCTTCTCACTTTCAGCGGACTGAAGCTGCCAATGCGATGAACATCTATCCTCAGAACACGTCGTGCTGTTCTGTGTGCGGCACTCACACGCACGGTGAAATGTAACAGGAATCACAACAGAAACACTACAACACATACTCAGGGACTCAAGCAAATGAGGACAACTAAATTAACTAAAATATTACATCTCCGAGACAGAACACACCATCTGTAGACAAATGAGACTTTGCGGCCATCGTAACAGAGGTGGAAGAGACGACTTGGTTATTTCAGATAAGGAATCCACTACTACGAACTGCTACAACACCGACACAGAACATATAACATAATAAACAGAACATGTAGACACCCAGTTGTAGGAACACTAAATATAGATCAAACCAGAGAGACGAATGTTATAGAATCATTGCCGATTATTGTACAAGGCGACTCATTAAAACTACTACTACAATAACACAGATTCTTTAACATTTATCGTAAGTTAGAATAAGGGAGAACGCACATGAAGAGGCACAATTCATAGTATACACTTGTGAATAGTAATTCTTATCACACAGTATGCAAACACGATGTAGAATGTACAACGTAGCGTTGTTGATTGTTATAAAACGGGGCACAGTCAACTCGTAAAACCTGTAAGATATCTAGAAATAAACAGACTGTCACATACCTTAGTAACCTTGGGAGGCACGGCGAAAGGACGTTAGGCTTGAGAGAAAATTCGGAGACCTTCCTGGGCAGCGCAGGTGAAGGTACCTCTACAACTCAATCATCCTATCCCCTTTTATCGGCATTTCTAAATCAGACTCTTTTTTCTTTTATAATTTTATATTTCCAATATGATGATTAATAGTTTTATAAATGCACTACTGGCAATTAAAATTGCTACACCACGAAGATGACGTGCTACAGACGCGAAATTTAACCGACAGGAAGAAGATACTGTGATATGCAAATGATTAGGTTTTCAGAGCATTTACACAAGGTTGGCGCCAGTGGCGACACCTACAACGTGCTGACATGAGGAAAGTTTCCAACCGATTTCTCATACACAAACAGCACTTGACCGGCGTTGCCTGGTGAAACGTTGTTGTGATGCCTCATGTGAGGAGGAGAAATGCATACCATCACCTTTCCGACTTCGATAAAGGTCGAATTGTAGCCTATCGCGATTGCGATTTATCGTATCGCGACATTGCTGCTCGCCTTGGGCGAGATCCAATGACTGTTAGCAGAATATGGAACCGGTGGGTTCAGGAGGGTAATACGGAACGCCGTGCTGGATTCCAGCGGCCTCGTATCACTAGCAGTCGAGATGACAGGCATCCTATCTGCATGGCTGTAACGGATCGTGCAGCCACGTCTCGACTCCTGAGTCAACAGATGGGGACGTTTGCTAGACCACAACCATCTGCACGAACAGTTCGACAACGTTTGGAGCAGCACGGACTATCAGCTCGGAGACCGTGGCTGCGGTTACCCTTGACAATGCATCACAGAAAGGAGCGCGTGCGATGTTGTACTCGACGACGAACCTGGTGCACGAATGGCAAAACGTCATTTGTTCGGATGAATCCAGGTTCTGTTTACAGCATCATGATGGTCGCATCCGTGTCTGGCGACATCGCGGTGAACGCACATTGGAAGCGTGTGTTCGTCATCGCCATACTGGCTATCACTCGGCGTGATGGTACGGGGTGCCATTGGTTACACGTCTCGGTCACCTCTTGTTCGCATTGACGGCACATTGAACAGTGGACGTTACATTTCAGAAGTGTTACGACCCGTGGCTCTATCCTTCATTCGATCCCTGCGAAACCCTACATTTCAGCAGGACAAGCACAACCACATGTAGCAGGTCCTGTACGGGCCTTTCTGGATACAGAAAATGTTCGACTGCTGCCCTGCCCAGCCAGATCTCTCACCAATTGAAAACGTCTGGTCAATGGAGGCCGAGCAACTGGCTCGTCACAATACGCCAGTCACTACTCTTGATTGGTATCGTGTTGAAGCTGCATGGGCAGTTGTACCTGCACACGTCATCCAAGTTCTGTTTGACTCAATGCCCAGGCGCACGAAGGCCGTTATTATGGCCAGTGGTGGTTGTTCTGGGTACTGATTTCTTAGGATCTATGCACCCAAATTGCGTGAAAATGTAATCACCTGTCAGTTCTAGTATAATATGTTTGTCCAATGAAAACCCGTTTATCATCTTCATTTCTTCTTGGTGTAGCAATTTTAATCGCCAATAGTGTGTAATCAGCTACCTCTTGCACAAAGAAAGAGGACAAAAGATCTCCACGAAGCCCAGACTCCACGTAGAGCTGCGCGGGCAATTGAGCCTGTGGCCTCAGTTGCGTAACAAGAGAGAGCTGTGCGGTGGGAGCCGATGGTCCCTGCTAAGTGGATCGAGTGGAGCTCTAAGGCCCGCACCAAACTTTTAGATGGCAGGGTCTAGTAGCCCAAATGGAACATGGAAACTAAGTAACAGTTTCTGTTAACTCGCTCACGCGTCTCCACCGCCAAGTCAAGGAAGGACATGGCAGTACGGTATGTTTTCGAAACTTTCTTGGACAATTCTACGTATTGTCGCCAAACTGAGAGGCAATTATTCTATTTGTGCTCTACATTAAAAGAGGGTTGTTGCTTAAAAAACATTTATCATGTAGTTATTATTGTACTGCACTGTGATTAAGAGTATTAAAAATTGTAATGAAACATTTTTAGAGCAGTGCATACTATTTTGCTGTCGTTCATCGGGCTCGCTACCGTACTCCTGTCAGGCTCGTCCTTTTCAACAGGTGCCCGCTAAAAGTAAGTATAGAAGAGTCTTCCATTCGAGAAAAGTAGAGACAGCTGAAAACTGGAACGTGTCACTAACGGTCCACATTCGAGCAAATTTTAAATCAATCTAATTTTTTCATTAATCCTTTATTTGTCATTTCATTGTATCCACAATGAACTTGGATTTCTTTTGATGCACTTATCGCTCAGTTGTTATGTATAAACTACTGCATTTAGAATTATACTATTAGAGCGAACAAGTAAAGATTATGTAGAAAATAATCAATTTATTGAATGTGTTGCACGACCTGCTTTAGACACACAGGAGGGCAAGAGTTGAGACAGCAATAAGTATACATAAACTCCAGGTCACAACTAGTACGTATAACGCTCCAGACGTGGAGCGTGCCGGAGGCGATTGATGAGCGATGAAGCTCATTTTCTTTTAAACGGGACCGTGGATAAACAAAACCTACGTTACTGGGCTCCAGAGCATCCACACCTTATCCACCAGCGTCCTCTACAATCAGAAAAAGTAACAATCTGGTGTGCTCTTGGCTCTGTTGGCATTATTGGACCTTAGTTTTTTGAAGAGAGCGGGGCCACAGTTACTGTTAATTCGGTTATTTACATTCGTATGCTTGAAACATTCTTGAAACCAGAACTAAGAAGACGACGAATCCCTTTAAAACGCGTTTGGTTCCAGCAAGATGGGGCAACATCGCACATCGCAAACACTTCAATGACAGTTCTTAGACGCATGTTTCCTGGCCGGATTATCTCACGTTTTGGCAATGTTCCTTGCCCACTCAGGTCTCCCGACTTGTCAGTATGTGATTTTCTTTTTTTTTTTTTTTTTTTTTTTTTTTTTGTGGGGATACCTTAAGAACTGTGTCTATAACCACAAACCACGAAATTTGGACGAGCTGAAGAATTCAATCATTCAAGAAATTGCTGCCATCCCTGCAGAGATTTTACTCCGTGTGATGGAGGATTTTGAAAAGAGACTTGAGTCCTGCATCCGAAATGATGGGCATCACCTTGACGACATTATTTTTCACAAATAACTTTGTTAACTAAAATGGCTAATAATGAACTTTGATTTTGTGTAAATAACCATGCATTAATTTTAAAGTTGGCTGAGTATTATTTCATTAAAAACCGTCCGTCTCCCATGTGTCACCCTGTACCTACGATAGTTACCAACAAACAGCTAAGTTTCATCCCCGTTTGAAATTCTAAACAGAACGTTGTAAGAATAACTGAAGCTGTTTGCTAAAATTTCCTTAACTTTGTAGGAATATACACAACTAGCCAACAAAATTGCAACACCACGAAAGATAATTAACTACGAATTACGACTTACGGTGCATGTGCAGTACACTAAGAGGAATACATGACTAAATTTTTAGGTGATATGGAACTACAGTGGGTGCAAAATAGATTAACCGAACTGCCACCTTGGGAGTATGAGTGGCAGAAATCCGTCTGCGCATCGAGTCGAAGTGAGCTCGGTTGGAAGATAAGGCCACGTCACGCCTTGATGTGTCAACGGAGCCAGCTGCCAGTGGATAGCGGGTGGCGGCGTGCTAGTGGCTTGCCAACCCGCGATCAGATGTTATCAGTGGATGAGAGATCAGGAGCTACACTGGCCTTGCGCGACAGTCGAACAGCCACTATATCGAGGGAAGTCAGGACAGTGCAGACAACACGCTTGTTTGGGTTACCTTGTTGAAAGATAACTTCATTGAGATCTGTAGGCAGCACGCAGCCACTGACCTTGACTCGTCAGAAAAATAATGCCTGCAGTCCAGATTACGAGGGCATGGTGAAACGCAATGCCTTCGAATTTTTAATGCTAAAACTATTAAAGCTTTTTAAATAAAACAAACAAACATTCTACATCTTTATTCTTCATGTCTACATACAGAGGGGCCCAGAAAAATGTATCCACTGTTTAAAAGTCCATAACTAGCAACCTAATTGACTGAGTTGTCTCATATTTGATAGTGTAATAGTTTGTGGTTCCGGCAACCGCCACACTAGCGTTGTATTGCGTTGTTTTGTTTTGTCAGATGACAGTCGCCAGATAGTGTTTTGTTCTTACTTGCACCTAGTTACTCGAGTAAACATGGCTGGCGCAAGGCTTACACTCGATGAAAGGAAGTCAGTTTTGAAGTGGTATTTTAAGTACGAAAACATTAGTGAGGTTCAACGGTAGTGGCGAAATGAGTATCAAACAGAGCCACCGACACGTTTAACGATTCGTCGCATTCGAGATAAATTTGTAGACGAAGGCTGTGATAAAGATGTACACAACGATCTGGACGACCTGTAAAAGTAACAAGTCCAGCTAACTCCCGTCGTGTGTTACAACAATTCCCTCGCTCACCACAGAAGTCTGTGAGACAGTGTGCCCGTGAAACTGGAGTGAGTCGCTCAAGTGTTCGGCGAATTTTTGAAGACAGCAAAGTGGAAGTGCTACATCCCACGATTGCTACACGCAGTGAACGAGGACGGCCTAGATCGTAGAATGGAGTACTGTGAGTGGTTTACTAACATGGTGCGCAACGATGAAGAGTTCGCAGAGATGATTGTGTGGTCTGATGAGGCACAGTTCAAACTCAGTGGTACGGCAAATCGCCACAATTGCCTCTATTGGGCAGCCGAAAATCCGAACGCCCATGTAGACAAAGCCGTGAATTTGGCAGGAGTAAATGTGTGGTGTGGCTTGCCTTACCGGGGCTTGATTGGGCCATTCTTCTTTGACGGCACAGTAACCGGTGGGGTGTACCTTCAGAAGCTTCAGACATCCATTTTACCTGCCATCCGAGACTTGTATGGAGACGGAAGAGTTTACTTTCCACAATATGGTGCCCCAGCCCACTACCAAAATCGTGTTAGGGTGTATCTCGACGAAAATCTAGCAGGAAGATGGATAGGCCGTAGAGGGGCTGTGCAGTATCCACCACGTTCCCCAGACCTAACTCCTCTGGACTTTTATCTGTGGGGAACATTAAAGGACGTCGTTTATCGACAAAAGCCACGCACATAGTGTGAATTTCGAGGATCCGTCGTACATTCATGTGCAAATATGTAACTGAACACGTTACAGCCACTAGTTCGTGCTGCAGTTCGGCGGCATCGTTTGTGTGTGGATGTTAATGGTGAGCATTTTGAATACCTACAGTGATACCTTTAAGTTGGACTTTAAGCTACACCTTAACCAAAAAGGAGAAAACTCCGTCAATTAGTTTGCAAGTTATGGACTTTTAAACAGTAGATAAATTTTTTTGCACCCCTCTGTATTTACACTCCTGGAAATGGAAAAAAGAACACATTGACACCGGTGTGTCAGACCCACCATACTTGTTCCAGACACTGAGAGAGGGCTGTACAAGCAATGATCACACGCACGGCACAGCGGACACACCAGGAACCGCGGTGTTGGGGGCCGTCGAATGGCGCTAGCTGCGCAGCATTTGTGCACCGCCGCCGTCAGTGTCAGCCAGTTTGCCGTGGCATACGGAGCTCCATCGCAGTCTTTAACACTGGTAGCATGCCGCGACAGCGTGGACGTGAACCGTATGTGCAGTTGACGGACTTTGAGCGAGGGCGTATAGTGGGCATGCGGGAGGCCGGGTGGACGTACCGCCGAATTGCTCAACACGTGGGGTGTGAGGTCTCCACAGTACATCGATATTGTCGCCAGTGGTCGGCGGAAGGTGCACGTGCCCGTCGACCTGGGACCGGACCGCAGCGACGCACGGATGCACGCCAAGACCGTAGGATCCTACGCAGTGCCGTAGGGGACCGCACCGCCACTTCCCAGCAAATTAGGGACACTGTTGCTCCTGGGGTATCGGCGAGGACCATTCGCAACCGTCTCCATGAAGCTGGGCTACGGTCCCGCACACCGTTAGGCCGTCTTCCGCTCACGCCCCAACATCGTGCAGCCCGCCTCCAGTGGTGTCGCGACAGGCGTGAATGGAGGGACGAATGGAGACGTGTCGTCTTCAGCGATGAGAGTCGCTTCTGCCTTGGTGCCAATGATGGTCGTATGCGTGTTTGGCGCCGTGCAGGTGAGCGCCACAATCAGGACTGCATACGACCGAGGCACACAGGTCCAACACCCGGCATCATGGTGTGGGGAGCGATCTCCTACACTGGCCGTACACCACTGGTGATCGTCGAGGGGACACTGAATAGTGCACGGTACATCCAAACCGTCATCGAACCCATCGTTCTACCATTGCTAGACCGGCAAGGGAACTTGCTGTTCCAACAGGACAATGCACGTCCGCATGTATCCCGTGCCACCCAACGTGCTCTAGAAGGTGTAAGTCAACTACCATGGCCAGCAAGATCTCCGGATCTGTCCCCCATTGAGCATGTTTGGGACTGGATGAAGCGTCGTCTCACGCGGTCTGCACGTCCAGCACGAACGCTGGTCCAACTGAGGCGCCAGGTGGAAATGGCATGGCAAGCCGTTCCACAGGACTACATCCAGCATCTCTACGATCGTCTCCATGGGAGAATAGCAGCCTGCATTGCCGCGAAAGGTGGATATACACTGTACTAGTGCCGACATTGTGCATGCTCTGTTGCCTGTGTCTATGTGCCTGTGGTTCTGTCAGTGTGATCATGTGATGTATCTGACCCCAGTAATGTGTCAATAAAGTTTCCCCTTCCTGGGACAATGAATTCACGGTGTTCTTATTTCAATTTCCAGGAGTGTATTTCTCAACATTGCCGCCCTGGCGACGAACACATTTCTCCTGAGAGAGCAGTTTGTTGATAAAATCACTGTAGAATGTTTGACTTTTTATTGACAGGGCCATAACCTCACTTCTGTTTGCACCGCATCATTATTATCAAAGTGAAGTCCTGGAAGATATTCTTTTAGTTTAGGAAACAAACGAAATAGCATGGGGCCAAGTCTGAAATTTATGGAGTGTAATCGATGACAATGAAACTATGGCGTCGAATTGCTGCAGATGTTGCAGCGCTTGTGTGTGGTCTGGCACTATCATGCTGGAGGAGACCGTGCATCATATGTGGTGGATGTCTTCGAATTCGTGCTATCAAGTTTCTGAGAGTGTCGTAGTACGTTGCAGAGATTGTGGTGGTGCCTTGGGGCATGAATTCCAAATGCACATCTCCTTGAACATCCCAGAACACTGAGCATGACTTTTCCTGCTAATGGCACGGTCTTTGACATTTCTGGCGTCGATGACCCTTTGTGGCGGAACATAGATGACCTCTTGTTTTCTAGGTCGTAATGGTTAACCCAGCTCTCACAGTGCTATTAAGGAACCCATCACCCTCACGCCCAAAGCGCGAAAGAAATTATTGACACTTGTCTAATCTCAACAGTTTCATGTCAGGAGTGAGAATTCGAGGAACCTACCGACATAGTATCATTACAGACCGCCGTATCACACGCTGCAATTCGAGGCCCTCTAGCGGCAAGGTTTGCAACGTGCGTCAGCGAAGCTGGAAAGTCGACTGACAAGGGAACCTCCCCATCGCACCCCCAACAGATTTAGTTATAAGTTGGCACAGTGGATAGGCCTTGAAAAACTGAACACAGATCAATCGAGAAAACAGGAAGAAGTTGTGTGGAACTCTGAAAAAATAAGCAAAATGTACTGAGTAATCCATGCGCAAGATAGGCAACATCAAGGATAGTGGGAACTCGGGAGCGACGTGGTCCCGTGGTTAGCGCGAGTAGCTGCGGAACGAGAGGTACTTGATTCAAGTCTTCCCTCGAGTGAAAAGTTTCATTTCTTTATTTTCGCAAAGTTATGATCTGTCCGTTTGTTCATTGACGCCTCTGTTCACTGCAATAAGTTTAGTGTCTGTGTTTTGCGACCGCACCGCAAAACCGTGCGATTAGTAGACGAAAGGACGTGCCTCTCCAATGGGAACATGTGATCGCAAGGTAATAGGTCAACCGATTCAGGAAAACACGTCTGATATATTCTACTCGACACTGGTGACGGCATGTGCGTCACATGACAGGAATATGTTGTCGACCCACCTAACTTGTACACTTGGCGAATGGGTAAAAAGATTCTTCTACCTTGCCCGATGAGTTTCTCACATGAACTGCAACAAATTAATGCAACAGTTTCACAGTCGGACAGTTTTCCCTGTGCTCTGTCAAAACATACGTTTTTAACGTTTTCAAATTTTTCCGTGTGTAGACCGTCAAATCCTGCATATGTCCCAGCAAATCTGAACATGTCCTGGAATTTTGGAGAGAGAAGTTGATTATGTGTGAGTGCCTGAACTTTGATAACTGTCTGAAAATAAAAAAAATTAAAACTTTTCACTGGAGGGAAGACTTGAACCAATGACCTCTCGTCCTGCAGCTGCTCACGCTAACCACGGGACCACGGCGCTCCTGATTTCCTACTCTCCTTGATGTTGCCTATCTTGCGCATGGACTACTCAGTTTGTACATTTTGCTTATTTTTTTCATAGTTCCACACAACTTCTTCCTGTTTTCTCGATAGATCTGTCTTCAGTTTTTCAAGGCCTATCCGCCGTGCCAACTTATAACTAAATCTGAGGGGGGTGCGATGGGGAGGTTCCCTTGTGAGTAATATGCATGACATGTAATATATCAACCGATTTTGAGAACAGAATAAAAAATTTGGAGGCGTTACTTTTCACCACGCACTCGTACTAGTACGTGAACCAGATGTGGCCGTATTTTGTCCACAATGGTGCTGCATGCCACGATCTCCGCTCTTCTTGGAGCCTTCACACATGGATACATCAGTCGTGATGCTGTTGGCAGAACCTAGACGTATATGAAACTACGATGTGGTGCCACTGTTGCGCACAGTGCTGTTGTTGAGTGTACCACTGCTGGCAAGCCCGTCTCAGCTGCCCCTTTAAGGGAAACAGCACCAATGGTCGCCATGCTGACAGTCAGCAGAGCTCCGCGTCGCAGTGTCGTGTGGGTACCTGTCTTGCTGCAGAGGAATCCACTTCCTGACTCAGAGTATGTGACGTGGCTGTACGATCTCGCTCAGCTGAATAAACAATTTGAATGTCCTCTCAGGCGCATGTCGTGTGGGCCATTTGTATTCTGCATGGCACTGAGCATGGCATGCCGCACTCCAGCTGTTACATATTCACTTGGCAGTCGTTGTATCGCAACCAACGCGATCAACACTATCGCTGTGAGACAGCAGCTACGGTGCTGTATTACGAGGGTGAGTCAAAAGAAAACCTTAAATTTGTAATAAGAAATCGAAATTTCGCGTCATTATCCTGTAAGTTGGTAAGCGTGTTACAAACAGCCTGCAGAATGGCCTGTAGGTGGCAACATAGTGCAGATCCACACATACCGTCGTAGTATCAGTATAAATATGACCACCCCACTTGCGACTTGCACCAGGGAAGAACAGCGTTCTATTATTCCGTTTTTGCGTGGTGAAGATGTGAAACCTATTGAAATTCATCTACGATTGAGGGTTCAATACGGTGATGCATGTTTGTCACAGCAGCAAGTCTACGCACGGAGGAGGAAGTTCGCAAATTGTGTGACTTCAGTGGCAGATGCTCCTCGTCCAGGTTAGGCACAACGAGTTGTGACTCCACAGAACATTGCAGCAGTTGAATCCATAGTGACACTGAATGACGTTGCAGCATGTTTACAATCAGTCATGGGTCAGCACATCACATTGTGCATGATGTTCTCCAGTTTCACAAAGTGTGTGAAAGATGGGTGCCACGGCAGCTGACTCCTGAAATGAGAGAACGACGTGTTGATGCTTGTGAAGAACTTGTTCGGCGCTTTGAACGAGAAGGTGATGGCTCCCTTGCAAGAATCGTTACTGGGGACGAAACCTGGGTTCGCTTCCACCAACCGGAAACGAAGAGAGCGAGCAAGGAATGGCGCCATTCCTCATCACCAAAACCAATGAAGTTTCGAACAGAACTATCAGGAGGGAAGGTGATGCTGACTCTCATTTTGGAGCATCTCCTAAAAACTCATCTGCGGCCTGAAATCAAATCAAAGTGACGTGAATTGCTGTCAGTAGGTGTCCTTTTGCAACATGACAATGCCGGCCGGTGTGGCCGAGCGGTTCTAGGCGCTACAGGTTGGAACCGCGCGACCGCTACGGTCGCAGGTTCGAATCCTGCCTCGGGCGTGGATGTGTGTGATGTCCTTAGGTTAGTTAGGTTTAAGTAGTTCTAAGTTCTAGGGGAATGATGACCTCAGAAGTTAAGTCCCATAGTGCTCAGAACCATTTGAACATGACAATTCAAGGCCCCACATTGCCCGTACAATAGTTGAAACAATCACAGACCTGCATTTTAAGTGTCTTCCTCATCCACCATACTCACCAGACCTTGCCCCAAGCGATTTCCATATGTTTGGACCACTCAAAGAGGCAACTGGAGGAAAGAAGTTCCGTTCTGATGTAGAGGTACACCACGCGGTGCATGAGTGGTTGCGCGGACTACCAAAAGAATTTTTTTCTAAAGGAATTTATGCACTTTGTAAGCGCTGGAGGACTTGCATTGAGCGTGGGGGAGATTATGTTGAAAAGTGATACAGCTTTGTCCCACTTCTGCACAATAAATATTTAAGGTTTTCATTTGACTCACCCTCGTATCATACCATTGTGCAATTCCGGAATGTACCGATAGACGTTTCCTTTTCTTATGGGAGTAGTTTGCAATAATCAAACATAGGCTTTAATGTGAGAAAAAAATTCTGAGTATGTGGTTTTGGAGCACAGCATTGCATTACGATAGCGGAATATATGCGAAAACAGGAACAAAAGTGAATCGAAGCATTTGACAAATGTTGTAAAAAGAAAGAAAAATAGTTGAAAATTAGATGGCGTGATAGATGAGATAAGATTAGATTCACTTTTCGTTCCATGGACCGAAAAATGAGATGATTCTCGTGGGTGTGGAACATGTCACAAAAAAGGAGGTTCAGGATGATAGGATATACGTTAAAATAGGAGATAATATCCTTTATGGTATTATTGAGACCTTTAGAGGGTAAAAATTGTAGAGGAAGACAGATGCTGGAATACATCCAGCAATTAACTGAGGATTTAGATTGATATTGCAACTCTGAGATGAAAAGACTGGCACAGGAAAGAAATTCGTAGCGGTCTACATTAAACCAGTTAGGAGACTGATGGAAGAAGAAAAAAAAAGATAAAAAAAATTACGAAACAAAATTAGACATTCGAAATATCTGAATGAGAAATCCCCTGTGAATGGAAATCATGAGAATATTCATGCGTGTATTGTACTTTATGCCAATTTGATTATTTTAGTTACCTGACTGACGAAAAGTTGTCAGACGGAGGGCGATCTCTTGTCAATGCAAAAAAACTTTCAAAATAGAAGTTTTTTTGCCAACACGATAGTTGATATACATCCTGATTACTAGTTTCAGCAAAGTGGTATTGCCATCTTCGGATCATCTGATACGCGAATTATGAAACCACTATGGTTCAAATGGCTCTGAGCACTATGGGACTTAACATCTGAGGTCATCAGTCGCCTAGAAGTTAGAACTACTTAAATCTAACTAACCTAAAGATATCACACACATCCATGCCCGAGGAAGGATTCGAACCTGCGACCTTAGCAGTTGTGCGGTTCCGGACTGAAGCGCCTAGAACCGCTCGGCCACAGCGGCCGGCGAAACCTCTATGTGTGGCACGTTGTCATCTTGCCATTGAAAACATGGTCGTAATCTCGCAGAAAAGACACTCCCATGCAACGCTAAGTACACTAAAGTAAAAGCTGCAACTGTTTCAGCAGGGAAAAGAAGTGTCAGGTGCATCAGATAGAGCACAAATACTGTTGTCAGCTGTAATTGCAAATAAGTTTTAGTTTCTACTTTCCTGACTCATTTGTCGGACGAATAAGATGAAGTTTGTAGACAGTTTGTGAAAAGTATAGTGTTTTCAACTCGGTCAAACACGTCTTTGTAATTATCTGACACTGTCAGGAGAGCAACAAATATCTGAAAAGAGTGTATGTGCTCTGACTGGTGTGTTTGACACCTCTGTCCCTTGCTGATACTACTAAGGCCTTTATTTTAGTGTACTTAACGTAGCAAAGGAGTGTCATTTCTGTGAGTTTACTTCCATGTTTTCAATCGGCAGATAGAAATGTGAGACTCGTAGGGCTTTATAATTCAAGTATCCGATGATCTGCAGATAGCAATATAACTTTGTGAAACTAGTAATCAGGATATGTACCAACTGCGATCTGGGCAATAAAACATCTATTTTGGAAGCTTTTCCACACTCATGTAGAGATAGCTCTGCTTCTGACACTGTCAGGTAATTACAGTAATTAAATTGGCATAATGTTTACTGCACTCATGGATACGCACATTTAACAGTGGGTTTCCCATTCAGATGTTTTGAATGTCCTTTTTCTTTTTCGTTCAGCACGATTTCCTCTCCTGTGCCAACATTTTCATCTCAGAGTAACACTTGTGCCTACGTCCTCAATTATTTGCTGGGTATATTCAAATCTCTGTTTTCCTCTGCAGTTTTTACACTCTACAGCTCCCTCTGGTATCTCTGAGATTATTCCCTGCTGTCTAAACAGGTGTACCATTCGTTCCTTCTTCTCATCAGTGTTCTGCATAAATTCCTTCCCTCTCCTGTCCTGCGGAGAATCTCCTCATTTCTTACCTTATCAGCTGACCTAATTTTCAATATTCTTCTGTAGCAACACATTTGAAATCCTTCGATTCTGCTTGTGTTTTCTCATAGTCCAAATTTCACTATCACAAAATGACGTGCTCCAAAGGTACATTCTCGAAAATCTTCCTGTAGAAATAATAAACGGCCAATCAGGTGCATAATGGAGGGTCTCAACTTTTATTGAAATGTCTTCTTCGCAAGGAAATATCAACAAGTGGGTTACATGTTGACGCAGAGGTACGTTAAAATACAGCTGAAAGGCGACAGTCAAATTAAAAATTTTAACGAACGTTGCTACCAAGGTAAAGTGGTTTTAATGACCTTCCATTTTGCACCTGACTAGCCGTGTATTATTTCTATAAGATATCATCCTACGGTTGCTGCTCTAGCCACGTACAAAATTCGGGAGCTTCTTTACTTTAATTTGATTATAGTTATCATGTCGTCTTCATGGTTTTCCGACTGTAATAATAAATACTGCGACTGATGACCTCCGATGTTAAGTCCCATAGTGCTCAGAGCCAATAATTACTGCATGTGGCTCAATGGCCAGGTTGAAGTCTGTCATTTGTCCGCCAATTAGCCGATATGCATACCCCTAATCTACACCAGTTATTCAAGTAAATATTATCGTGGAATCCGAACCATGTGTCGTTCCAGGCCAGTCCGCACACGACAGAGATGAATGCTAGGCTATAGGCAGCCTGAAAATTACAGTAGTCCGACCGAGATTCCCAGTAATCACTCAATTCCCAGCACGCACTTTACCACTTTGTCACCGTGCCCGGCTGCAGTTTTAATGGCCGACAGCATACTCACCACTCAAAAGTGAACTGACGCCGTAGCTGCGACTACGCCAGGTTGTCTGCCGATGCGGGGCGTTTCTTGCTGCGCGGCTGGCCTGGCACCGCGTGCTAGAACCGCGGCCGAATTGTCCATCGACCGGTCCGCCGTGAAATATCAATATTGTCCGCCACAGTGTTTGCCGCCCAGCTAGAGAGCAAACAGAGCCGCGTGGTGGAGGCGCTGGAGCGTGGCCGTCGCGCCGAATACACGCGTGTTTGCACATCACTTTCAGCTCTTGGGGAATCTAGTGTGCACCACGGCTGAGCGACCTCAAACACCCTGAAGCGCTTAATCCAGGGAAATGCGTTTCCAAAGCGTGCGGCGGATGTAACACGGAAGACCAACGCTGTTTGCAAGCTGCTGGGTCGGACATCGCATTTGGAATCATTACGTAATGCCGAAGGATTACAGTAATCTGTATAGTCACCCGCATACAAACGTTGCCTTCAGTTATAATAGGCTGTCACTCGAATCCGTAGTATTCCTGTTCCAAGTTGTGTCTATTAATTCACTGCGACAAATATTCGCTGAATTAGTACGACGTCGTTCCTGTTTAAAGTTTGTATACTGTTAAGAGGATCGATAAACCATCATAGCTCTCGCATTAATCAACAGCCAGCCAAAACGTCATATCTATGTTAAACGGACATGTTCTCTGCCGTTGGGGACGCAACGTTGGGTTTAAACATAACATTTTTTTAATCGTGACGTTTTCAGCACTGAAAGTTCACATTTTACCATTATTTGTTGGCTGTATTCCTGGCTCTGTCTTCCCCAGAAGCTTTTACCGTCTACTACTCCCTGCAATAATGTGAAAGGTATTTCTTGATGTCAAGATTTTGAACTTGGCTGCGCTTCAGCTACTGTGCGTGCAAGTGTTTCATTGGATTAGAAATAACAGCCAACCAGTTGCAAAACACAAGTTTATTAAACCTTCACCATGATTTCGAAGATTTTAAAACCATATTCTGCAGAAGATGTAGGACATAGATTAATATCATCTACTCCTACTTTGTAAATAATGTGATTTTGCGCGCTATATTTCCTGAAGACAGTTTGAAAACAACGGTCAAGGTCTAATAAACCTGTATTTTGCAACTAGTTGGCTGTTGTTTCTGACGCAGTGAAGCCGCGTTTCCTGAAGTGTTAGTACAAGTTCTGTCGCCCTGTCCTTTCTTCTTGTTAATGATTTCCCCATATTCGTTTCCTCGTCGATTGTGCGGAGAGATTCCTTATCTCTTACGAGTCCAAGTAATTTTCAATACGTCAAACACTTCTAGTCACTTCTATACCATACTGTGCTACAAACGTTCCTTCTCAGAAATCCCTCACTCTAATTAAAGCTAAAAAGAGCCACTTTTCTTGTGCTTTTCAAGCCCTCCCTGCTTCGTCCTTTGTGTGCTGTTTCTCCGTGGTAGCAGAAATCTTCGAATTTATCTGTTTCGTACTCCTCAGTTTTGATGATTAACGATAAAGTAATCTTATTTGTGCTACATCTTATTTCTTTTGTATTTCTTTGATCCATTCTCAGTCCACAAAATGTGCTCGTTAGATCGTTCATTCTATTCAACGAGACCTGCAATACTTCCTCTCTCCCAATGAGGATGGTAATTTCATCACCATACATTTTAATATCCCTCTCGTACCTTTTCGTTTAATTGTGGCATACCTTCTTCTATGCCAAGATTGAACACTAGGGTCGAAAGACTGAATCCCTGCCTTACACCAGGTCTAAACCAATCACTTCGTTCCTGTCTTCCATTATTATTGTTTTCTTTGGGTTTTTGTACAGTACATTACCTGCATTTCCCTACAGCTTACACCTAATTTCCTGATTTCATCATGCATCACATAGCGTTGTCGAACGCTTTTACAAGGTCGATAAATCCTATTAACGTGTTTTGATATTTCATACATCTTTCTTTTATTACCAAGCACAACTTTAGGATTGACTCTCTTGCTTTCACCTTTTCTAAAGACAAACCGATCGTCATACAACAGATCCTCAATGATGTTTTCCATTCTTCTCTATATTTTTCCTGTCAGAATCTAGGATGCTTGAGTTGTTAAGCTGATTATGCAGCAACTGTCGCACTTATCTGTTCTCCCTGTCTTCAGGATTGTGTGGATGTGTGGATAATTGCGACGAAAAGGTTACTGTCTAATTTACTATGTAATCATGCCGCACTTCCTGCAGTCTCACGGTAGATTCTGAGTACAAATTGTGAGCCGCGTCAGTTAAAGGTTTACATTATAACGTAATACATTCATATGTCTAACTGCGATTTCAGAAGGGGGAGGATTAGTGGATGTCGTTGCGTAATACTTGCTTGCAGACAGAGCGGAAAACTGCTCCCGAAGGCACAACAATAGCGAATGACAGATATAATGGATATGCAGAATACAACGGAAATCATTGTAGCAAAGCACACGACTGTACACTTTACACTCAGGACGAATACTTCCATTGCAAAAACTATTCCTCCTTTTGAAGACGAAATAAAACTTCTGTTCTACGACTTAGAAAATGATGTACGTTAAAAAGATGCGAGGAATCGAGAGAGATGGAATGAAAATTGGCGGAGAGGGGAGGCAGTTTAAAATTTTGCCTAGTGACGGTTAGTAAAGCGAAATGGAAACAGAAATGAGATTTCAGCATAGAAGCCTACAGAATAATACCAGCAACGTAAGAAGCTGACACTGCTATGACTAGGTCTGTCCTCTGGTTAGCGTGACACGAGAAACCAATTTATTCTTCAAAACGAAGCCTATCAAGTAAATAAGACAGTCTATAAATAAAGCGAGAGATGGAAAGCAATGTTGGGCTCTAGAAATGAGGCGGGATAGGACGGAGAAGAAACATTTAAGCGGAGAGAAATGAAGTTCCACGAATATTGGTTAGACAATAGAAAAAATTAAGCATAGGGACACAATGTTCATTTCCTCCTCAAAGAGAACCTTTTCTTTTACAGACACAGAGGTCCCGTCGTGTTAATTTCCTCTCCTTCATTTGTGAGATAAAAGTGCTATGGCTGGTTCATTTAAAGACTTTTCAGACGAGAACTGTTACCTCCGTCACCTTTGATCAAGATCTTCTAAAAGAAATTCTTAACTGAATTAGTGGAGTTCGTAAGCACGTAACATTTTGCATTGATTGAGACCTCATTACATTTGTCCATCAAATTCGAGAGGGTTTGTAAGGGCTTTGCTTCATCAAAAACCCGTTCTTCTAATTTTACTTATGAGCTACAAACCGTCAGCACTACTCGGTAAAATTTGTGTTTCGAGCCATTGCGACCGAACGAATCTCGGTTTAGACGTTAAGAGTTGATGTTTATGTGCGGCAAATTTCGATATATCGTATTTATTACTCGTATAAATGCCGATTTCACAATGTCGGGAAACTGTCCGCATAACTATTTTAGAGATGATTATTACCTATCGCAAGATTATTGATTCCCGTGCGTTTTATGCAAGTTCTAAGGATTCATACAGGGAACTAACACATAGGTGCAATGGTCAGTAGATCGCAATAAGATATAAACAAGTATCCGCACTGGAAGCACACTATGCCGAACGTAAACATCTGTTGTAGTGTTTGCACTTGTATATGCATGAAACGTTTACAGACACACATATACACACACACACACACACAACGTGATTGCCTTCTCGCTATCTTAAGGCTCATGGTATAGGTGACATGCGGACAAACTTTGATTAATTGCCTTTTTTTTTCAACTACTCCTTTTTCGTACTTGTATGTTGTCTCTAACGAGCCACACTTATAGCAACTGCCAAGAATCGGCAAAAGTTATCGTTACTAAGAGCTGATAGTCTTTAATTAATAGCCGGCCGGAGTGGCCGAGCGGTTCTAGGCGCTACAGTCTGGAACCGCGCGACCGCTACGATCGCAGGTGCGAATCCTGCCTCGGGCATAGATGTGTGTGATGTCCTTAGGTTAGTTAGGTTTAAGCAGTTCTAAATTCTAGGGGCCTGATGACCACAGTACTCAAGTCCCATAATGCTCAGTGCCATTTGAACCATTTTTTTCTTTAATTAATGGTGAGCATTAAGGGTATCGACCAATGGAGAAATGGCGACGTGGGTGTCCAACGGTGATCGGGTAACCATCAGGGTGGCGCCATTTGGTTGTAAACCTCACGATAAAGCAAGTCGAAGTCACGGAACAGAATTTTGAATCACGAGAGATTGTTTTAACTGTAATAAGGGAGGATGGAAGCATTGTTGCAAAATTTATTTCGAATTCTTTAGCATCACCTATTACGTCTTCCATTCATCATCATCATCATCTGTACAGTACATACACGCAGCATGTTTATGATATTAATAAATGTCACGACATAAAACACAAATAAAACTACTGAATATTAATATCTAGGTTTCTAATCTATACCACCGCTGTGGCGCCGGCATTCATAAAATTATTCCATGTGCCCTCATAGCATCATAGGACGCACTCCGCTCTTGTATGTCTGATAGATTGTTTCAGTGCATCACTGTCACAACTCTTAGCCTCCACAATTCCAGATTTATAAAGTGAGTTAGAGCACCGATCACATCCAGTGCGGATACTATTTAATTTGACCCGCAGTTTCCTGTCATATTCGACACCCACATTATCACAATTGTATTTCTCGAATCATTCCAGTCTTGGTAATTTCCGTTGTGTTGCCGTTCTTGTTCCAGAGAACTCCTACCTTGGTCTTACTTGTGATGGCCTACAGTAGTGGCAGGTGTCTCGCACGAAGCCTATTTCTTCGTGAGACACGTATGTCCTGATGAATGGGTAGTTCCTTATTCTCTTGTATATTTTTGTTATCTCTAAGCAGGATTTCAGTTCTGTGGGTCTGTAGTGGGTAGATATTGCTTATCAGGGGAAGCCGGCGGGCAGGAGTTGGTCCGATCGTACCAGTAATAGTGCATGTCGTGTTGTTGAGCTGCGCATCGATGAGGCTGGTATGACAACTACTGCAGCACAATGAAACAATACTCTGCTGCCGGAAAACAAATGCAAGAAACGACTTACGTATAATATCCATTGAAGCCCCTAGGTTGTGCCACGCATCCTCAAAATGACGTAGTTGTGAGTTTTTATCTCGGATGATGTGTTTTTCAGATGTCACTATAAGACAGAGTGCGGACCAGTGTAAGACCAAGAAACTTGGAGTACTGGTTGTGACGGAGAATATTGCCATCGAATATTTGAGTTCAGTATTAGCTTTCTTGTAGTTAAAACGAAACTCACAAAAGGCGCTTTTACTGGTAACGAGCTTCAGTCTTAATTTTTTTTAAATATGAGTTAAGGGCCGCTATGTCCTCTGTTAGTGTTCTCTCCAATTGGCCAAGCAATTTTCATTGACAAGGCAGAGCGATATCGTCTGTATAGCAGAATTTCCTTCAAACGGACGGTCAAAAATACACTCCTGGAAATTGAAATAAGAACATCGTGAATTCATTGTCCCAGGAAGGGGAAACTTTATTGACACATTCCTGGGGTCAGATACATCACATGATCACACTGACAGAACCACAGGCACATAGACACAGGCAACAGAGCATGCACAATGTCGGCACTAGTACAGTGTATATCCACCTTTCGCAGCAATGCAGGCTGCTATTCTCCCATGGGGACGATCGTAGAGATGCTCGACGTAGTCCTGTGGAACGGCTTGCCATGCCATTTCCACCTGGCGCCTCAGTTGGACCAGCTTTCGTGCTGGACGTGCAGACCGCGTGAGACGACGCTTCATCCAGTCCCAAACATGCTCAATGGGGGACAGATCCGGAAATCTTGCTGGCCAGGGTAGTTGACTTACACCTTCTAGAGCACGTTGGGTGGCACGGGATACATGCGGACGTGCATTGTCCTGTTGGAACAGCAAGTTCCCTTGCCGGTCTAGGAATGGTAGAACGATGGGTTTGATGACGGTTTGGATGTTCCGTGCACTATTCAGTGTCCCCTCGACGATCACCAGTGGTGTACGGCCAGTGTAGGAGATCGCTCCCCACACCATGATGCCGGGTGTTGGCCCTGTGTGCCTCGGTCGTATGCAGTCCTCATTGTGGCGCTCACCTGCACGGCGCCAAACACGCATACGACCATCATTGGCACCAAGGCAGAAGCGACTCTCATCGCTGAAGACGACACGTCTCCATTCGTCCCTCCATTCACGCCTGTCGCGACACCACTGGAGGCGGGCTGCACGATGTTGGGTCGTGAGCGGAAGACGGCCTAACGGTGTGCGGGACCGTAGCCCAGCTTCATGGAGACGGTTGCGAATGGTCCTCGCCGATACCCCAGGAGCAACAGTGTCCCTAATTTGCTAGGAAGTGGCGGTGCGGTCCCCTACGGCACTGCGTAGGATCCTACGGTCTTGGCGTGCATCCGTGCGTCGCTGCGGTCCGGTCCCAGGTCGACGGGCACGTGCACCTTCCGCCGACCACTGGCGACAACATCGATGTACTGTGGAGACCTCACGCCCCACGTGTTGAGCAATTCGGCGGTACGTCCACCCGGCCTCCCGCATGCCCACTATACGCCCTCGCTCAAAGTCCGTCAACTGCACATACGGTTCACGTCCACGCTGTCGCGGCATGCTACCAGTGTTAAAGACTGCGATGGAGCTCCGTATGCCACGGCAAACTGGCTGACACTGACGGCGGCGGTGCACAAATGCTGCGCAGCTAGCGCCATTCGACGGCCAACACCGCGGTTCCTGGTGTGTCCGCTGTGCCGTGCGTGTGATCATTGCTTGTACAGCCCTCTCGCAGTGTCCGGAGCAAGTATGGTGGGTCTGACACACCGGTGTCAATGTGTTCTTTTTTCCATTTCCAGGAGTGTATAAAGGCTAAACAGGAGAGGTGCGAAAACTGAGCCGTAAGGCAGGTCATTATTTAGTATAATTATTGAGCTATTTTCATGTAAGCAAACCTTAAAGTGTCCATTACTTATCTTATTAATAAATCCAGCCTAAATCTAAAATACACCTCAATTATAATGTAAATAAGTCTGTTGAAGAACTTATATCTGCAACTAAGGAGGGAAATAGGCTTAAGGTTCTTGGGAGATCCGTTGATTTGTTACGTTTTAAAATTTCCACAATTTTTATATTTTCAGTTCCATGGGAAGTGTTCCTGTCTCCAAAATAATGGCGAAGGAGCGAGTCAGCCAGTTTTTTGTCATTTTCCCCTTGATAGGATAAAAATGATTAATGTATGTAATTAGACCCCACTTTTAACGTCTGCTATAGTTACCTCTATTTCTGCAGACAACGTTGTGGATTAGGCAACCACAGCCATGAGTAGTTATGTGGGTATTAATAACAGCTTCAGCTCTATTTAGTCCTTTATTATTGGAACACTACTGGCACTAAAAGCCACACCTTCGGGTGAACATCTGTATAACAATAAATCCACAAGGAATAACAACCCTGAAATATACACTGGTGTGGTAAATTACTTTAAGATTTTAATTTTTTTAAAATATGAAAATCTGTTACAGCAGAATATCAAAATGTTAGTACCCGCATGACTGAAACATTAGAGCGGAAAACCTCGGAATCTTTCCACCCACCATTCGTTGTCCGTTAGAAAAAAACGCCGCTAAATGGCGGTATGTCATAGAAAAAAGCACGTCGATTCCTGTATAGTTGATGAGTCGAAGACAAATCGCGCCATAGTGATCCATTGGTAAGGAGAAAATAAATGAAAACTAAGTAGACCTAATTTTGGGAAATTTGAAATTTGTGGTAAGGACTATAGGACCAAACTGCTGAGGTCATCGGTCCCTAGGCTTACACACTAATTAAAATAACTTAAACTAACCTGCGCTAAGGACAACACACAGACCCATATCCTAGGGATGACTCGAACCTCCGACGGGGGAGCCGCACGAACCGTGACTAGACAACCTAGGCCGCACGGCTACCCCGCGCGGCTCCTAATTTTCCGCGACAATGAAAAGCCAAGAAGTGGTTGCCACAAAGTGGAGGGATGCTATACCTAGACATAATCGTCAAGTAAACAGCTACTGGCGGAAAAGCAGAACCTGAAAAGTGCACTTACCGCTTCTCCGATCTATACGGAACCGTGTACAGCGGACGCGGCCGCGTGTTCTGTAATACTGACGTCAAGAAAGTAAACAGCTTGCCCGTGGAAGGATCGCGCATGCGCTGATGATGCGCGGACTCGACCGAATGATCGGTGGTCTTTTGGAGAATACGTGAATGATGAACGAGACAAAGGAATAGTGGGATAAAAAGTACAAAAACATTTTTGAAAAACAATCTGTAGAATATCAATATGATAGTGACAGTCGACATAGATCTCGTTAATAACACCCGTAAGTTATGCTAAAGCTAGAGCGTGAAAGAGGAACATTATGTGCGTATATTACGGCAACAAAATAGATCTAGCGGCAGAGTCCATTGAATAAACCATAAAACTTTAATAACTTTAACTACATTAAAATTCTAAAAATTATTGCTTCGTAAAAATGTTTTAAAAGTTATTCACTTTGACAGTTAAAAGGATCCAAGACTGTAGCGTGTTTTGATACTCATTAAGAAAATATATAAAAATTTTAAAACATACTTTGAAACCTTTCCGCCTCCTGTATATCTCTTGTTACGCAACCTTCCTTTCTACAATAACCTATGAAACCTTCCCTTAGAATTTCTATCTCTTGCTTAATAATAACAAATGAAATCTTTCCTTTGAAATTAATTCTCTTTCTCAATCTTCGCATACAAATTTAAATGCTGCTTATTAAAAGTGATTTTATGATTATTGCGACCAAACATAGAATGTGTCGTCGTCGTGACCCTCAGTCGTTACCTGCAATAACCCAAAACTGTTCCTTACCTTCTTTACTGTTACTGGATCGCCATCTGACTACTACATCGAACTGCGACATGAAAATACTTACTCTGTTTTACTATACTCTATTAGCTGCTGGTGGGCTGTCATAAGTGGCTATATTTATTACCAAAGCTGACGTTATTCTTTAATAGCAAAGCTGACGCTATTCTTTAATTAATTTGACTGAAGTTATATAATTCATAGTTAAACTTTTTCCTGACAATAAAATTTTGCAAAGTTTTACGTGGATGGTTTTTGGAATGGATTATAATCAGTAATGCAATATTGCTGGCAAAAATTAATTATATTATGAAAACGATTCTTCAGATATTTACTGTTGGTAATGAAATGATTTTACAAACCTTCAACTGGGACGTACTTTTTACAATAATCTTACAACTAAAAAAAAAGTCAGTAATATTAGTTTCTCTTATGATAATAGTTAGCTGATGTCTCTGTACATCCATTTATAATCTCTTGTAAATCATAGCTGGTGGCTGGCAGGCACACTGCTCCTCTCAACCTCTCGCTTCAGACCTGCTACCGACTCGCTTCACATCTCGCTTACTACTAACTTCCTACGAACGCTTAAGTGCGGTCTCTCTCGCCAATAATGCTTTCTGGTGCAGACAATCCCTGCTACCATTACAAAATGTATCAATGCGCGGTTTTCCCACACTTTCCTTAAAATGTATCCATACGCGGTCTCTTCCGCCCTTTTTAAAATTATATCAATGTGCGGTTCCTCCTGCCAACAATACTTTGGTGCAGACATTCCCTGCTATCACAATTATTTCCGACATGACAAATATTAATTACTCCTACTTAATCCTATTAATAATATATAAACATCTTTCATAAATTGTGGTTAGATAATAGACAATAGAAATATACACGTCTTACAACTTAAAAGGAAGACGTTGAAGAAAAAGACGTAGCTCTTAGTGCCACAAAACTGGTAGTGATCCAATAATAAAGGACTAAATACAGCTAAAGCGGTATTAAGACCCAAAATACCATTGTTTAGCCTAGGGTGAATGGGAAAGAATTCTGAATCGCTTGGAGACTGAGCTTTATCCCTGGGTGATTTGGGCGTTTTTTACTGTTCGGTTAGCAATATGATTCTCTGAAATAATTGACTTCTGATAAGATTTAATAAAGGAGCCACCCAGTTTACGGAGCAAAGACCAAACCTTCAGACTTGAATGTTTGAAATTCAAGTATCCTATCGTCTCAGACCAGCGCATTTTCTTTGCGTTATCAAGACTAGGAAGAAGTTCACCCTCAATGCCGATGTCTCCGCATCTGTGAAATTGTTCATGTAAGTGTGCACGTCTCTCACCCCGTCCTGGTATATATTCCCTCCTATATCCTCGAGGAAGGAGTTTCTTATCAGATGCGAGAACAGCTCGAACAAAATGGCTGTAGCTCTGGGATTCAGGTGGAATGACACAAACATATTTTTCTAGGTGGTCCGAGAAATCCTGACAGTTTGCCTTTCCAAAACTCCACTAGTGGAGCGAAAATATACTTCGTGTCTGCAGTAAAATACTGTGTGCACCTTGGTAACGCTAAATGAGCTAGAGCGTCTCAGCAGTCAGAACTTTTTTGGACTTCCTGGCTACAAGCATGCAGACTAAATATTAATACTGATGAAGAAAAGTCGCTAAACTGGAAATAAATTAATGAATGGAAGCGATCAAGTCGATACTTGATTAAATTTTTGCGAGTATCAACCAGAATGATATGTGAAATGAAACAGATTTACGAGTAACTAACAAAAGTATAAATCGACAGCTGCAAAACATGACAATTATTATTGCATTGACGTGCCCTGGAAATGGAAGTACCATGTGGCTAGGGCCTCCCGTCGGGTAGACCGTTCGCCTGGTGCAGGTCTTTCGAGTTGACGCCACTTCGGCTACTTACGTGTCGATGGGGATGAAATAATGATGATGACAACACAACACCCAGTCCCTGAGCGGAGAAAATCCCCGACCCAGCCGGGAATCGAACCATGGCCGCTAGGTATGACATTCTGTCGCGCTGACCACTTAGCTACCAGGGGCGGACGACGTGCCCTGTAAATAAATGATAAAACTTTTACAACAAACAACCATAGTGTGCTTCCAAGGTTCTCGGGAGTCCGACCAGATACAATCATCGAAGCTTCTCAATATTTCAGTTAAGAACTGTTCCGTCATCAACAGGCAGTACTGACGGAATTCCATCAATACCATTTGATGATGGCGGAACAGTTGTGAGGCGAAATATCACGGGCCTTCGACGATTGCATCCAGCAATACACCGAGAATTTTGGAAGCATCATATGCGCTAGGAAAGCCTCAGATCGCATATTACCCTGCAAGACTACACTGGTCTTGTGGTTTGATTTGAAAGGCTATGGGCAACTATGAGTTTACGCCAGGGCAGCAATCACTTTAACTAGTAACCCTTCCACTTCTCTACATGGCCATGCATCTGCTGAACTGACTCTGCACTTTGACAGTGGTTGTTGTTGCTAGGCTGTATTGGAGGTTATCACTTTTTCTACAATCTTAAATAAAAGGCTGAAATAAGTTAATGAAATGGTGACCCTGTCATTATTGTAGTCAATTATTGATGGGAGATTACTATATCAACATGGGATTAACCTTGTGTTAAAAATTATGCCAAAATTTTATTGATCTTAAAATAGGACAACACAAGTTAAGCGAGATGGCAAATAAATAATTTACTGTTGGCATCACAAATAGACGCAGCAAATAATCAGCAGTCGAGTAGGTGGCGATAGGTTGGCAAATACCAATGTTTATCTGTTTAAGCTGTTTACTCAGGCCCAGAACATGGATAATGTAATCTGAAGTTACCTAACTCTGAATACACTTTGATGGATTTATTCTACACAGAAGTTATACTATGTCCGTGCAGCTGAGAACAAGTGGCGAGACTGTAATTCCGTTTGCCCTAAGAAGCCGGAGTAGCAATACCATACCCCTTTCTAGATGCGTAATGCTTTCTCAGGTAATGGTCATGGTGCGAGCGTGTGCAGAGCAGCAACGTGTGACGCCTGCAATTCGTTATCATGGGCACGAAATACGCAAAGTAGCGGGCTGGCGATCTGTTAGATGGATTGAAATTACTTTCTGATGGAGCCCTGAAACCTCGTCAGATTCCAGCGTGTGACACTCCCATTCGCCGGTCGTACCATAGATCAATTTGACTCACTCAACTGGCATTGTGCGCAAGGAGCTCAAGGCAGCAGACTTGATACAAATAAGATTGTCCTTGACACAACAAGTTGTCCGACATGACTGAGGTCTAAACTGATGCTACAGCTAAGGCTTCACCACAAGCTCCCCAGTCAAGACCAATGCCAATGCGAAGCCATTCTCAAGACGACTTTCCCAAGTGCAATACCCTCGTAATGAAGAGTCAACACCAGAATCTCCACCCCTGACTGGAGTCCTGATTTACATTTACAAAACATCGTTCTTGTGGAACACAACTAGCTCTTTATTCGAATGAAGTGCTGAGTGCTATTGACAAGAGATTTCAGATTGATTCCGTATTTCTGGATTTCCAGAAGGCTTTTGACATAGTACCACACAAGCGGCTTTAAGTAAAATTGCGTGCTTATGGAATATCGCCTCAGTTATGTGACTGGAGTCGTGATTTCCTGTCAGAGAGGTCACAGTTCGTAGTAACTGGCGGAAAGCCATCGAGTAAAACAGAAGTGATTTTCGGCTTTCCCCAAGGTAGTTTTATAGGCCCTTTGCTGTTCCTTATCTATATAAACAACTGGGAGACAATCTGAGTATACGTCTTAGGTTGTTTGGAGATGAGGTTGTCGTTTATCGACTAATAATGTCATTAGAACATCAAAATAAATTGCAAAACAATTTAGAGAAGATATCTGTATGGTGCGAAAATTGGCAGATGACCCTAAATAACGAAAAGTGTGAGGCCGTCCACATGAGTGCAAAAAAGAATACGTTAAACTTCGGTTACACGATAAATCAATCAAATCTAAAGACCGTATATTTAAACTAAATCCTTAGGAATTACAATTACGAACAACTTAAATTCGAAGGAATACACAGAAAATGTTGTGGGAAAGGCTAACCAAAGACTGCGTTTTATTGGTAGCACACTTAGAAAATGTAACACATCTACTTAGGAGACTGCTTACACTACGCTTGTCCGTCCTCTTTTATACTGATGCGCGGTGTGGGATTCTTACCATATAGGATTGACGGAGTACATCGAAAACGTTCAAAGAAGGGAAGCACGTTTTGTATTATCGCGTAGTAGGGGAGAAGGTGTCACTGAAATGATACAGGATTTGGGCTGGACATCATTAACTGAAAGGCGTTTTTCGTTGCTACGGAATCTTTTCACGAAATTCCAACCACCAACTTTCTCCTTCGAATGCGAAAACATTTTGTTGACAACGACCTACATAAGGAGAAACGATCATCATGAGAAAATAAGGGAAATCAGAACTCGTACGGAAAGATATAGGTGTCCGTTCCTTCCGCGAGCTGTATGAGATTGGAATACTCTCCGTGAGACACTTAAATGTGATTTGCACAGTATCCATGTAGAAAGGAAATAAATCTACAGGGAGTAACAAATAACTTTTTACAA
The DNA here is from genome assembly GCF_023864345.2 of Schistocerca serialis cubense. Taxonomy (NCBI): domain Eukaryota; kingdom Metazoa; phylum Arthropoda; class Insecta; order Orthoptera; family Acrididae; genus Schistocerca; species Schistocerca serialis. The sequence continues at coordinate 175,338,656 of NC_064641.1, forward strand.
TGTATCACAGTCTAGTAGAAGTATTTCGGACGAGCAATTTGGCACAGGACATCTGTCGTCTACCAAACTGACAAACAACCTCAGATCGTAAACTGAAGGGATCACTGCTGTCAGCTGAAGCGGTATATTATGCGAAATCATCGGCGATGAGCGAAAATGTGTACCGGACCGGGATTCAAACCTGGGATGTCCTGCTTATAGGGCAGGTACATTAACCACTGCGCCATCCGAGATACAGGTTTTGTATCCCGCCTGGAAGGCGACGCGTGGGTAGGAGCAGGAAAGGTGAAAATCTCTCGGTACTGCAGTGTGAATTAAAATCACTTTTACTTTAGCAATAAGAGTAATTCATAACTTTGCCCTGAGGCTGAATCCATAGTGGTGCTCGTAGAGCTGAGCTGCGCCTGCTAGAGGGCACTGTCGTCATTGTCTATCGTAGTGCCAACTCAACTGGCAGCTACGTCGTGGCATCCTAGCTATGGACACCACATCCCTCCCCCCTGAAACGACGCACCGTCGGCGGGTGGAGGGACCAAGGGGCGGCGCAGCTGAGGGGGTGGTCAGCGGAACTGCTGGGGCGCGCTGTCCACCCGCGATCCCGAGGGGTCGAGGAACACACCCCGTGGAAAACCTGCCCAGGCCGCGCACCGCCACTGGGTATGCTCAGATGAGGAGGCGTAGCAACGACCTCCATGGGCGACGGCGGCGGCGGCGGCGTGACGTCAGCCTCAGCGTCCACCGGTTCCGGCACTGCGGAGGAACAGGGCGGCGGCGGCGGGGCTGGAGGTGGGGGCCGTGGCGGGGGCGAGAGGCGCCCGTTCGGTGCAGGTGACCGGACCGGCAGCGGCGACGACTGCAGGCGCGCCCGTGGAGGCGCGGGTGGCGGAGGTGCCGTCGGTGGAGTCGCGGGCTGAGGCGGTGGAAGCCGCGAAGCCTCCAATTCTGCCAGAAAACCACCAGCGGCAGAAAACTGAGGATGGCACAAACGGATCTGGTTCCGGTGTCGCTTGACAGTGCCGGAGGAAGCAGGAATGACAAATAAGGCGCGCCCAAGACGGCGAAGAATGCGCCCCTGCTCCCAGCGCTGCCTGCTAGAGAAAACTCGATAGAACACCAAATGATGCTGCGCCAAACCCGAACAAGGCGAAGCAGCGGGAATGCGTGGCGGCTGGTGCAACAGCTGTAGGACCGGCCGATGTGCGCAGCCATGTAGCAATTCCGGTGGGGAACGGGTGCTGCACAGCTGAGAGCGATACGAAGCAAGGACAGTCCAGAGCGTGCGCTCGCGAGAGTGCGTGTCGTGCAACTTGCTCATCTGCGACTTATACACACAAAGCGTTCAGCCTCGCCATTCAACTGGGGGTGGAATGGGGCTGAGGTCAGATGGCGAATGCCATTAGCAGCGCAGAACGCTTCAAACTCTGAGGACACGAATTGGGGGCCATTGTCAGAGACAATAACTTCAGGAAGGCCCTCAATCCAAAAAATAGACGTCAAAGCCCGAATAGTACTGGCAGATGTAGTAGAAGTCATAGGTACAACAAAAGGAAAGTTGCTATACGCATGAATAACTACCAACCAGTGGGTGTCCCAGAAAGGACCCGCAAAATCAATATTCACGCGCTGCCAAGGCGCAGTAAGTGTTGGCCACGGAAAGAAACGCTGGAGGGGAGCAGATTGATGCTCCGCGCAAGGGCAACAATTAGTAAGCAAATTCTCAATTTGTTTATCAATGCCGACCCAAGTGCAGTGACGAGGCGCTAATTGCTTTGTCCGCACTATACCCCAATTACTAGTGTGCAGCAGTCTGAGGATTTCCGACTGGAACGAACGAGGTACAACCACATGAGACAGATCATTGTCAGTTTGTAACAAGATAACACTGTGGTGTACAGACCACTTGTCACGTTGCGCAAAGTAGCGTCGAACAAGTGGATCACGAATCTGCGTAGCAGATGGAGGCCACTGAGTACGAATATACTGCAAAAGAATCTGCAAAGAAGCATCGGCGGCTGTCGCAGAAGCAATGCGACGAAAATCCGCCGGAAAACCATCAGTGAAGTCCTTATCTTGCGAATGAATAAACATGCAGGACAGTTCGGAAGAATCGAACACTTCGTCAGGACCGATAGGTAAACGAGACAAAGCATCAGCATTGCCATGCTGGGCTGTAGGCCGAAACAAAATTTCGTAATTGTAGTTAGACAAACAAAGACCAACGTTGCAACTTTTGCGCAGCACGGGCCGGAACTGACTTTGACGGGTGGAACAACGACGTCAAAGGCTTATGGTCGGTGACCAAATACAACTTGCGACCGTACAAAAAATCTTGAAATTTTGTCACTCCATATACAATAGCTAAAGCTTCTTTCTTGATTTGAGAATAGTTTTGCTGTGCAGAATTGAGCAACTTGGACGCAAAAAGCGATCGGGCGATCGACAGAATTAATGCAGTTCGAGAGAACCGCTCCTATGCCGTGAGTAGATGCATCGACAGCCAAAACAACTGGTTTGGAGGGATCGAAAGGAATTAAACAATGATCACTCAACAAAGCAGATTTGAGCTTGTGGAAAGCAGCGTCACATTCCGAAGACCAAACAAAAGGAACGTTCTTACGCCGAAGACGATGCAAAGGCGCTGCAATCTGCGCTGCAGTTGGCATAAACCGAATATAATATGTAATTTTGTCCAACATAGACTGAAGTTCTTTCAAGTTCCTGGGCGCTGGCAAGTATCTAATTGCACTGAGATGTGACGGCGAGGGGTGGATACCCTGTCCGTTAATCATATGTTCTAAATACTGAATCTCAGTTTGAAAAAAAAAATTGCACTTGTCTGTTACACTTTAGTCCTGCCTGCAAAAGTATCGTAAATAACACACGCAAATTCTGCAAATGTTCGTCAGGGGTGGGACCTGATACAACTATATCGTCCAGGTAATTTGAACAACCAGGGACAGTGGCACACAACTGCTGCAAATAAGACTGAAAAATAGCGGGAGCCGAAGCACAACCGAACGGAAGGCGGCGGAACTTAAACAAGCCAAGGTGGGTGTTTATCACAAAATAGCGCTGCGACTGTTCGAGCGGAATCTGGAAGTATGCGTCCCTCAAGTCAATCGTGGAGAAGAATTCTCCCACACCAAGCTTATCAAAAAATCTTCAGGACGCGGTAAGGGAAATGTAGCTACCACTGTCTGGGGATTGACGGTAAACTTAAAGTCAGCACAAATACGGAGACGACCGTTTGGTTTCTTCACACACACTATAGGCGATGCCCATGGCGAAGCAGAAACGGGTTCAATGACACCACTGTATTGCAAGTGCGCAAGTTCAGCAGCTACGGCGTCGCGCAGTGTGTGCGGTACCGCGCGTGCGCGCCGGAAAATAGGCATGGCATTGTCTTTAACTACAACCTGCACTGCAAAGTCTGTGGCACAACCAAGGCCATCAGAAAAGAGTTGAGCAAAATCATTGCGCAGTGCGGCAACACTGTCTGCAAGGTCACTAGCGTTGATGCAAAGTACATTGTCCTGAATTGCGAGGCCAAAAAGTTCAAATGCGTCCATGCCAAAAATGTTCGTAGCATCACTAGAGCGGAGCACATGGAAAGACACTATACGGGTCGTTGCACCATACGTGGCTTGCAAACTATACACGCCGAGCACAGAGATTTCCTGTCCAGTAAATGCAGTATGGAATGGCAACGACGAAGTGAGGGCGAACCAAGCAAGTCATACGTCGTTCTGTGCAGTAAACAAACTGACGCACCAGTACCCAGCTGCACGCGAACAGAACGTCCACAAATGTTCAAAGTCACAAAAAGTTTCCTCGCATCACGCTGAATGCGAGAGGATGTGTCTGGCAAAACTTTATTCACATGACAAGCTGTTGACACACGTGAAGCAGAAGGCTTTGAATAAATGGCATTAACGTCCATAGGCTGATGTGAATCATAATCATGGCGGTTGCCGTTGCGGTGACGCCCACGGGAGTGACGCGAACGGGAGACAAGTCGTAAATTAGAGTTTCTCTTACTACACACAGCTCGCACGTGTCCTTCCTTATTACAAAAATAACACTGTGCTTGACCGGATGGGCAACTGTCCCGTGGGTGGGCACGAAAGCAATTCGGACATGATTTCAGTTTCTTAGTGGGTGTCTGGTTTGAGACGTGTTTACTTGTGCGCCGGCTGGGCTGGAGGGCAAGAGGGCACGTGTTGTGCCGCGCTAACAGTACACACACGCGGAAGTAGCCATGTCTAATGTATCTTGTCTGTCTAGCAAGTCCACTACTTCCTACAAAGACCGGTTCTCAAATCTGAGGATTTGTTAGCGAATGCGGTGATCCGCCACATTCTGCGCAATAGCATCTCTAATCGTTATATCCTCATAAGAGCGTCCACATGAGCAATTAAAGTCACAATCAGAAGTTAGTCCCTGAAGGTCCGCTAACCAAGATTTATTCGACTGAGTAGGGCCACGCCGGAGGCGAAATAATTTGTAGCGTGCAGCTACCACATTTACACTATCACGGAAGTGGGAGTTGGAAGCATCAATCACTTCGTTGTAAGTTTTAGTTTCTGGGCGGGTGGTGGGAAACAATTTCACGGGCACACGGTACAACACAACACCCGCGTTGGTAATGAAAAAAGCAAGCCGCTCTGTACCTGGTATGTAGCATACTGCGAAGTGTGCATCGAGCTGGGCGATGTATTCTGGTCAGCGTTCAACGTCAGGACTGAAGGCACGAAATGGCGGCGCCATCGGCGACGGCGTCGGTACAGGTGGTGGCGCCGGAGACGCCGTACCAGTTGCAGTTTGTAGTGTGACCAGTCCATTAATGGCAGCAGGCAGCTGCGTCATTTGCTGGGCCTGAAAACGTACAAGATCGGAGAGCGAAGCCTGTTCCTGTGGCGAAGCCATGGTTTACACATATGAGTCTTATACTGAGGCTAGCACGAAAAATAAAGCACTACCGAGCAAAAAAGGAAATGATAGGGGAAACCCTGTCGCCAACTTTTGTATCCCACCTGGAAGGCGGCGCGTGGGTAGGAGCAGGAAAAGGTGAAAATCTCTCGGTGCTGCAGTGTGAATTAAAATCACCTTCACTTTAGCAACAAGAGTAATACATAACTTTGACCTGAGGTGCGAAGCTGAAGCGAAGTGTCTCGGCCATCTGCTTTTGATCGAAAGGCTGAGTCTACAATGGTGCTCGTAGAGCTGAGCTGCGCCTGCTAGAGGGCGATGTCGTCGTTGTCTGTCGTAGTGCCAACTTAACTGGCAGCTACGTCGTGGCATCCTAGCTATCGATGCCACAACAACATTAGCGCACCTGCGCGGAACATCTCGGCACGTCTCACGGGCAATCAACTCTCCTACCGAGCTCTACCTATCCTCAGTCCCTGTGTATAATACTTCCGTTCGCTACTCTGAGATTCCCACTGGAGGTCGAACGTATTTGTGCATCTACACTGAAGAAGGTGGATCCATTGCCCAGCTAAGTGTATCAATGATGTGAATGCATGGCTTCTGTTCTTTTGGACTTTTCCACACTGAAGAAGGTAGATCCATTTCCCAGCTAAGCGTATCGATGATGTAAATGCATGGCTTCTGTTCTTTTGTACTTTTCCACTATGAAGAAGGTGGATCCATTTTCGCAGCTAAGCGTATCAATGATGTAAATGCATGGCTTCTGTTCTTTTGGACTTTTCCGCACTGAAGAAGGTGGATCCATTTCCCAGCTAAGCGTATCATTGATGTAAATGCATGGCTTCTGTTCTTTTGGACTTTGACACACTGAAGAAGGTGGATCCATTATCCCAGCTAAGCGTATCAATGATGTAAATGCATGGTATATGTTCATTTGGACATGTCTGCACTGAAGAAGGTGGTACACTGTCCAGCTAGGCATATCAGTTGTACGAATGCATGGTGTCTGTTGTTTGAGACATCTCCACACTGAAGATGGTGTATCCATTGCCCAGCTAAGCATATCAATGACATAAATCTGTCACGTCGCTTCTTTTGGACTTGTCCCCACTGAAAAGTGTGGATCCATGCCCCAGCTAGGTGCATGAGTTATATGAATGCATGGTGTCTGTTATTTTGGACTTGTCCACACTGAAGAAGGTCGATCCATTACACAGCTCAGCTTATCAATGATATGAATGCATGGTGTCTGTTCTTTCCGACATGTCCGCGCTGAAGAAGGCGGTCCACTGCCAATCTAGGGATACCAGTTATACGAATGCTTGGCGTCTGTTCTTTCAGACGTGTGCACACTGAAGTAGGTGTATCCATTACCCAGCTAAGCGTATCAATGATATAAATCGGTGGCGTCGGTTCTTTTGGACTTGTTCGCACAAAAGGTTGGTCCATTGCTTAGCAAGGAGTATCAATGATACGAACGCGTAGTGTCTGTTCTTTCGGACCTGACTCCACTAAAGAAGGTGGATCCATTGCCCAGCTAGGCGTATCAATGATATGAATGTGTGATGTCTGTTCTTTCGGACTTGTCCGCACTGAAGAAGGTGAATCCAGCTAGGCGTATCAATGATATGAATACATGGTGTCTGTTCTTTCGGAAATGTCCGCACTAAAGAAGGTGGATCCATTTGCCAAGCTAGGCTGACAAACGGTATGACTGCATGATGTCTGTTCTTTCAGACGTCTCTGCAATGACGAACGTATATCCATTGGCCATCTAAGCGCATCAATGATTAAAATGCGTGGGGTCTGTTCTTTTGGTCTATCCACACTGAAGAAAGTTGATCCATTTCTCAGCCATCAATGATATTAATGCATGGGATCTGTTCTTTCGAACACGTCCGAACTGAAGAAGGTGGATCCACTACCCAGCTAGGCGTATCAGTTATACGAAAGTGTGCCGTCTCTTCTATCAAATGTCTCCGCACTGAAGAAGGTGTATCCACTGCCCAGCTAAGCATATCAGTGATATAAATCCGTGGCGTCGGTTCTTTTGGACTTTTCCGCACACAAGAAGGTTGATCCATTGACCAGCTAGGCGTATCAGTTAAATGAAAGCATTGTGTCTGTTCTTTCAGACGTCTCCGCATTGAAGGTGGTGTATCTATTGCCCAGGTAAGCATATCAATGTGCTGCATCTATTCTTTTGGACTTGTCCACACTGAAGAAGGTGTATCCTTTGCCCAGCTAATCGTATCAATGCTGTAAATGCTTTGCGTCTGATCTTTTGTCCTTGTCTACACTGAAGAAGTTGGATCCATTGCCCAGCTAAGCAGATCAATGATATGAATGCATGATGTCTGTTCTCTCTGACATGACCCCAATGAAGAAGTTGGATCTATTGCCGAGCTATCTGTATCAGTGATATGAGTGCATGGTGTCTGTTATTTCGGACATGCCCGAAAGAACAGCCACCATGCATTAATATCAACATCAAATCGTCATACATAAGCCACTTAAGGTACAGGGCATGCGCTGCGTAAAATATTTTGAATATCCTCTTGCCGTCTTACACTGCCGGCTTAGTCAAATTCTTATTTTTTTAAATTGCATTAACGTTATTACCTTAAATTTCCTGGTGGGAGTAATGAGAAAGAAAAACACTTACGTAAACGTTATGTAAAATATAATTTTCTTTACATTTCGGGCTAAATTTATCTTGGCTTCGTAGCAAGAACGATACAGAAATGAAACCAATGAATTGCTAATTTTTTGCTTCTAAAATTCACAATATGTTGATGTAAAATTTAGACATAAGTTAGTTTAACTGTTAGTGGCTCAATAACAACGTTTGCATAATGTTCAAGGATGATTGTAGCAAGAGAAAAGGAATGAACGTCAAATAGTTAAGACTGACTACTCCGGTGGTGTAAGAGGGCGAGATGATATTTGAAACCTTTACGCGGCGCGCATTCGCTGTAGCTTAGGTAGCATTTGCTGGCTAATTTCAGATTATTTCCTGACTTGACAGACCGCATGTGTCCTATATTAACATCAGTATGGTACGCTGTAAACACACTGTACAAAACATCTTTACCAGAGTCAGGTGCTGCTTAAAGTTTCCTAAGATACACTTTGTGATAAAAAGTATCAGGAAATCTGGCTGGAAATTACTTACAAGTTCGTGGCGCCTTCCATCGGTAACGCTGGAATTCAGTGTGTTGTTGGTCCACCCTTAGCCTTGATGACAGCTTCCACTCTCGCAGGCATGCGTTCAGTCAGGTGCTGGAAGGTTTCTTGGGGAATGGCAGCCCATTCTTCACGGAGTGCTGGACTGAGGAGAGGTATCGATATCGGTCGGTGAGGCCTGGCACGAAGTCGGCGTTCCAAAACATCCCAAAGGTGTTTTATAGGATTCAGGTCAGGACCGTGCAGACCAGCCCATTACAGGGATGTTACTGTCGTGTAACCATTCCGCCACAGGCCGTGCATTATCAACAGGTGCTCGGTCGTGTTGAAAGATGCAATCGCCATCCCCGAATTGCTCTTCAGCAGTGGGAAGCAAGAAGGTGCTTAAAACGTCAATCTTGGCCTGTGCTGTGGTAGTTCCACGCGAAACAACAAGGGGTGCAAGCCCCCTTCATGAATAACACGGCCACACCAGAACACCACCGCCTCCGAATTTTACTGTTGGCACTACACACGCTGGTAGATGACGTTCACCGGGCATTCGCCATACCTACGCCCTGCCATCGGATCGCCACATTGGGTACCGTGATTCGTAACTCCACACAACGTTTTTCCACTGTTCAGTCGTCCAATGTTTACGCTCCTTACAGCAAATGAGGCGTCGTTTGGCATTTACCGGCGTGATGTGTGGCTTAAGAACAGCCTCTCGACCATGAAATCCAAGTTTTCTCACCTTCCGCCTGTCATAGTACTTGCAGTGGATTCTGATGCAGTTTGAAATTCCTGCGCGATTATGTGGATAGATGTCTGTCTGTTACACATTACGACCCTCGTCAACTGTCGGCGGTGTCTATCAGTCAACAGACGAGGACGGCATGTACGCTTTTGTGCTGTACGTGTCCCTTCACGTTTTCACTGCACTGTCACATCGGAAACAATGGACCTAGGGATATTTAGGAGTGTGGAAATCTCGTGTACAAACGTATGACTAAAGTGACACCCAATCACCTGACCACGATCGAAGACCGTGAGTTCCGAGGAGCGCCACATTCCGCTCTCTTACGATGGCTAATGACTACTGAGGTCGCTAATATGTAGTACCTGGCAGTAGGTTGCAGCACAATGCACCTAATATGAAACACATTTGTTTTGAAAGGTGTCCGGATACTTCACTTAGTGTACCAATGACTTATTAGTCGGATTTAGTTAGTTTCATGTTCCATGGATCATCTGCACGATAAATGTGGAACGAGTCCTTTTACATTTACATCCCACATAAAGTTGTACATATGGTTACATTATTTATTTCTATTTTTTTACAGGGAAAAAGATATACACATGTGAGTTTCAACCCACAGCATTTTACACATTGCGGTAATAGAAATTATTATACGGAATAGGAGGAATTGTCAAGGAGAAACCTTTTCAGTTTGTTTTCAAATTTTAATTTGCTGCCTGTCAGACATTATATATCACTGGGTAAGTGATCACATTTTTTTTTTGTGACATTGTGCACCCCTTTTTGTGCCTAATACAACCTTACTGTAGAGTAATGAACGTCATTATTCCTTCTGATATTGTAATTGTGTAAATCATTGTTCCTTTTGAACTATAGTGGATTGTTTACAACAAAATTCATGACGGAATAAATATACTGTGAAGCACAATTCAGAGCGCCCAACACATGTCTATAAGGTGACCGTGGGTGAACACCACATATATCTTTACATCACCTTTTTGAGCAACGAAAACCTTTTCCTTAATGACGAGATACCCCATAACATTATTCTGCATGAGGTTACTGAATTAAAATATGCAAAATGTGTCAACTAGCTAATTTGTTCTCGCCAATATTTGTAATAATTTAATTCTAAGTGCAGATGAGGGTAAGTTGTTTTAGCAGTTCCAAAATATGCTTTTATCAATTTCAATTCTCATCGGTATGAACACCTAATAATTATTTCCTCATCGCGTGTTACACTTATCACTGGTATAGTACCACTAGATGTGCAGAAATGAATACCAAAATGGTTCAAATGGCTCTGAGCACTATGGGACTTAACTTCTGAGGTCATCAGTCCCCTAGAACTTAGAACTACTTAAACCTAACTAACCTAAGGACATCACACAAATCCATGACCGAAGCAGGATTCGAACCTGCGACCGTAGCGGTCGCGTGGTTCCCGACTGTAGCGCCTAGAACCGCTCGGCCACACCGGCCGGCAGAAATGAATAAGTTGCACTTTTTTTTTTTTTTTTTTTTTTTTTTTTTTTTTTTTTTTTTTTTTGATGAAGCAGTTTAGACAAGAAACTGTATTTCCAGACAGTTGGGCCGGCCGGTGTGGCCGAGCGGTTCTAGGCGCTTCAGTCTGCAACCGCGCTACCGCTACGGTCGCTGGTTCGTATCCTGCCTCGGGCATGGATGTGTGTGATGTCCTTAGGTTAGTTAGGTTTAAGTAGTTATAAGTTCTACGGGACTGATGAACTCAGATGTTAAGTCCCATAGTGCTCAGAGCCATTTTGAGCCAGACAGTTGGTGATTGAAATCCTACAGTGTTACAAAGTAGCGGCGGACACCGGCTCCTCATCTGTCTACAACGTTAGTCTGGTAATGATAATCACAACGGAAACCGATTACCTGCATCAGAATAAAAATAAATTACGATTTGGACTGTTGTTATTATTCTCACCTTGCCTAAGAAGTTAGGTGTAGTAGGCGTGTGAAGACTAAATGTTGTGGAGGAGCACAACAGACTAGTCGATATGCCGATGATGTAAAAAACTGCAATTGCCACATTATTAGTTGAATTGGCATTTCCCATCGAAATCCACCATTCATTCTAAATTTTTCTAAAATTAACGTTGCTGCCACTCAGACGTATCGATTCTTCATGGAAAACTTCTTCTCAGCAGTCCTTAACATTCCTTTATTTGCACACCTCCCTGGCAGATGCAGCTCCTTACAGTGCGGTTAATGCGGCTGCGCGTCATCGCTATTGGATTTCCATTAGCCGTAGACTCTCATCGTCCAGCGAGGGGGCCGCAGCACCTCAGCACGCCAGCCCACTTCGCCCGAGAATCAGGGGACGGCAAGGCGCCACCTGCTAGTCGCGTGTTTGCTCTTTGCGGAGAATCGATAGAGACGCGGCATTCAGCCGGTGCCTCTCTCGTGATGGCTTTGCTAATATGTTTCGGGACGCCAAGGAAGGCGTCCGCAGTTTCACGTCTTTGTGTCTCGCGTAGACGCAGATAAAGTAACTCTGGTGGAAAATTTTAGACAAAATATCATGAAATCGGGAACACAGGTCGACATGATTTACACAGACTAATAGTCACCTGAATGTCAACGTCACAAGGTCCTCCTGTCGAACTCCACATAAGGTTACTTTCTAGGAAACTTAACGGATTCTCCTCCGCACTGTCGAATCCCAGATGCTCTTAGCTTTGCACTTCAACAAATATTCGGACACAAATGACCAAAATCATAAAAATAACTGTCATATCCATTCTGATTTAGGATACATCGTATGTATTCGACTGTTGTTGTTGTGGTCTTCAGTCCTGGGACTGGTTTGATGCAGCTCTCCATGCTACTCTATCCTGTGCAAGCTGCTTCATCTCCCAGTACCTGCTGCAACCTACATCCCTCTGAATCTGCTTAGTGTATTTATCTCTTGGTCTCCCTCTACAATTTTTACCCTCCACGCTGCCCTCCAATACTAAATGTGTGATCCCTTGATGCCTCAGAATATGTCCTACCAACCGATCCCTTCTTCTAGTCAAGTTGTGCCACAAACTCCTCTTCTCCTCAATTCTATTCAATACCTCCTCATTAGTTATGTGATCTACCCATCTAATCTTCAGCATTCTTCTGTAGCACCAGATTTCGAAAGCTTCTATTCTATTCTTATCCAAACTATTTATCGTCCATGTTTCACTTCCATACATGGCTACACTCCATACAAATACTTTCAGAAACGACTTCCTCACACTTAAATCTATATTCGATGTTAACTCTCGCCACTGCCAGTCTACACTTTATATTCTCTCTACTTCGACCATCATCAGTTATTTTGCTCCCCAAATAGCAAAACTCTTTTACTACTTTAAGTGTCTCATTCCTAATCTAATTCCCTCAGCATCACCCGACTTAATTCGTCTACATTTCATTATCCTCGTTTTGCTTTTATTGATGTTCATCTTATACCCTCCTTTCAAGACACTATCCATTCCATTCAACTGCTCTTCCAAGCCCTTTGCTGTCTCTGACAGAATTACAATGTCATCAGCGGACCTCAAAGTTTTTATTTCTTCTCCATGGATTTTAATACCTACTCCGAATTTTTCTTTTGTTTCCTTTACTGCTTGCTCAATATACAGATTGAATAACAGCGGGGAGAGCCTACAACCCTGTCTCACTCCCTTCCCAACCACTGCGTCCCTTTCATGTCCCTCGACTCTTTTAACTGCCATCTGGTTTCTGTACAATTTGTAAATAGCCTTTTTCTCCCTGTATTTTACCCCTGCCACCTTCAGAATTTGAAAGAGAGTATTCCAGTCAACATTGTCAAAAGCTTTCTCTAAGTCTACAAATGCTAGAAACTGTATTCGACTATTCTACAGAAATGTAACAGCGTGACCTCAGGCACTCACTGGTGGACTTCTGCTTTCAATTTCATAAATGTTTCGTCTTATCTGATGCTCCTGTAAAGCTTATCCTGAATCTGCTGGTTTTCCTGACATCCATCTCTTCCTGTATCCATGTTTTTCCAAAAATGGATCTGAGCACTATGGGACTTAACATCTTAGGTCATCAGTCCCCTAGAACTTAAAACTACTTAAACCTAACTAACCTAAGGACATCACACAACACCCAGCCATCACGAGGCAGAGAAAATCCATGACCCCGCCGGGAATCGAACCCGGGAACCCGGGCGTGGGAAGCGAGAACGCTACCGCACGACCACGAGATGCGGGCTATGTTTTTCCATCCCTACTTCTCACTTCAGTGCCAGACTAGCGAATCATTTATCCATTTAGAGCGTACTTCTTGAACGAACTCTTTCTTAGTATAAATACTTCTGTCTTAGTTCATTATTTCTTTGTTTTTAATTTTTTAAGCCGTTTACTTCGTAATCTTATTTCAAACTCTTAATTTAGTGGTTTACCACTGCCTACTTTTAACTTCCATACGAGAAGGAGAGCCATTTTACAAGTTACGAAACTTCTTCTTCCATCCCATGACCGTAATCTAAACCAGGGTAGCTCCTTTGATGATGACAGTGTTCATCACCTACGCTGTTTTGGGTGTTTCAAATGGCTCTGAGAACTGTGGGCCTTAACTTCCGAGGTCATCAGTCCCCTAGAACTTAGAACTACTTAAATCTAACTAACCTAAGGACATCACACACTTATATGTCCGAGGCAGGATTCGAACCTGCGACCGTAGCGGTGGCGCGGTTCCTGACTGTAGCGCCTAGAACCGCTCGCCCACTCCGGCCGGCCTACTCTGTTTTGATGCTTATGCAATCTGTCTCCATGACTATTTTGCGTACATTTCTTTCCTAGATATAATAATTCCAGCACTACAACTGTATCTTTTTCCATGTATATGTCCGAGCAAACGCGGAAGTCTGGCGATGGCAACTGGCTTAAGAGGTATCAGCTCAGATACTGGTGCCAAGTGCAATTCTTATCTCCTGTGTTCTCCCCGTAGTGTGCGAAATGAAGTAGTAGTAGCAGAAGCCTAGGGAAGACACTTATCAGAAGTAGGGACAGATTAGTGGGACGTCTGTTACGGCATCAAAGGACAGTTAGCTTGGCACTGAACGCGACAGTAGAGCGGAAAAGAAATAGTTGGGGCTGGTAATAATGTGCAAATCAGATTATTTAAGATTTTTTTTGTGTAGTATTTGCTTAAATACTAAAGGAGCAGCATGAACAGGGAAATAGGGAGGACAGTATCAAAAACGGTTGAAAATCCGACGAAAAAAAAAGTGAGAAGGCGTTGCAGAGTAACAGATCACCATATCTTTGCCCCAGCGCCATTTACATAAACCAGTACTTCTTCACAATTACATATTTGGTGAGGTCCTACTATGTAGTTGGTGGTGTTCAAAAAACCAATGAGTAGCTTAATCTACAGTGTAATTTTTTTTTTATGAAAATGAATTTATCATGTCTTTCCTTTATTTTTTAAATTGCAAAAGAGTTTCAAAAGCATATCAATGGAAATCTGTTATGATATCTGATATATTTGCTACTATTTTGAATGCGTTAACTATTGGGTCTACTTGGAATGTTCCCTTTGCGAATTGTGGATGTGAATGTAATTATGTTGCATATATTGCATTGACATTCCTCATATTCATCTCGACATCGTTATGAAGACATTGCGCTGTGGTGTTTTCCTTTGGTTTTTTAGTATCTCAGGTGTCATTGCTTCAGAGTTTGTGTTGAGTTTCTGATAAGAGAACATCTCATCGTCAGACATAATAATGTATAATTACAGTGGCCTTTTATTTAGGATTCCTATTGTGTTGCCTTTACAGTTAGAACATTGCTGTTATGGGACGTTATGTTGCTGTTTCTTAGTATCATTTCCTGTATGCTGTTTGTGTTTAATATTTGACTTTTCCTTTGGTTATAGCTTTATTTAGCGTGTGTCCTATTATATAGTTATTGCATCTCTTTTAAGACCAGATGGACTACAGAACGTTATTGCTCTCATCTGACAGATGAATCACCACAGTTGGTTGGGGTTGTTTTGGGGGAAGAGACCAAACTGCGAGGTCGTCGGTCTCATCGGATTAGGGAAGGACGGGGGAGGAATTCAGCCGTGCCCTTTCAAAGGAACCATCCCGGCATTTCCTTGGAGCGATTTAGGGAAATCACGGAATCACCACAGTTATTTGGAGTACTCCCACCATGTTACAGAGACCTAATAATTATACTGTTGAAACAGGAGAACAATAAGGTATTTAGAAACATTATTCACTTGCCAGAAAATTCTGCTAATAAAAATTTCTTCCATGAACTGGGTTGCACATGACTCAGCTTTACCCCTAAACGGAATGAGGCCACTGAAGAGCATAGACTGAAACATTTAATTCCCTTACGACTTGAGTTTTTACTTGTGTCTATTGAAATAGTGTCAAGTGAGGCAGTTTACATGCTAGGTATACGTGATATGTCAACGTCTGTGTATTAATGTTCTCTATATAATACTAACTACAACAATGGATTAATTGATAAAGAAATTGACATATTACTGATGCTACTTACAAATATTAATAATAAAAGTAACCACACAACCTCACAGAATGCATTATAACCAAACAGATATATGAAATGATTTGGGTTGTTTGGCAAGGCTTTACAGTTACACATAATATATGCATATGCTGTGCTGGCATCGTATTTTAACTTTGTCGTTGTTATACATCAGGAATATCTGCTGGATCATGAAGTGGTTCAATGTTTTCGTTTAACTACAGTGATATTACTCACAGTGCATCTCTGACATGCTTATGGTCCTTTTATAACTGTGAGTAATGTGGGTACTATTCGTAGTGAACTTAACAATGCACCCTGGGTGAATGTGTTTATGTAGTATTTTTTGTTTTAAACATGATTGACGTATCTATTGATATGTTTGAAATGAAAGTGGTCAACAGCTCGAATAGAAGTCTGAGGCAGGACATACTTTTAATTAATGTATCGAGCTGTAAACTGTTGCGTGAAGAAAGACTAATGTCTTCCAAATTAGTCTCCAGAAGCATTAATACCTTTTACAGACACGATGTTGCCCTCCATTTACCAGGAGTCGATTCTCTTCGTGCATTCATCTTTGTAGTTCTCCATGCTTTCATTTCCTACGCACTTAGCATCGATTGGCGACCTGATTCGGTGGCTCGTTAGCAGTCTCAATAGCGGTGTCGTGAGCTACCGGACGTTCAAACGAATCGCACCCATGATAGCTAGCGCCCTCACACCAAGTCAAGTCTTTCATTGCGTAATTGCATCGGAAACTGATCAAAGCGCCGCACTGCCTTGTGTCGAGGCGGTAAGCTGAGACCTTGCAGTGGTGTCGCGTCCCCTGCTACAACTCATGACTGTCGCCTCGCCTGTGAACCGCTCTTTCAGAGATCAATCGACTGTGGTGGCAAGTTTACGGCACTGGATACTTGCTGTTTGGCCGTCCTTACTCCGTATACCATTTCCAAAAATAAGACCGCTCAATGTACAGAAAGTTTCTGAGCATTAAAATTGCAGCACCATCAAGGAAGCAGTATTGGACGGGGTGTTAGACAAAGTTGTTGCCTGTCCCCACTGTTGTTTAACGCATACCTTGAAAAGATTATTGCGAAAGGCTTAGATGGGAAAAGAGGAGTATGTATTGGTGGAAAGAGAATAGAATGTATAAGATTTGCTGATGACACGCTTTTAGTGGCAGAAAGTCAGCGGACAGTGAATAACATGCTGAAAGATGAAGCTTGTGTGGAATATGGGATGCAAATAAACACTGCAAAAACAAAGAGTATGATCATCAGTGCAAGACACAGATTGTCCAATATTAAAATATGACAATATACCATTAGCCAAGCAAGTGCATTTAAATATCTTGGAAGCACAATAACTGAAGTCTTGAGAAGTTATCAGGAGGTGAAAACTCGAATTGGCACAGCGAAGGAGTCATTCAACAGAAAGAGGAGACTCCAAAGTGGCAAATTAGATAAAGGTCTAAGTTAAAGGCTTGGCAAATGTTTTGTCTGGAGTGTGGCACTATATGGGGCAGAAACATTGACGCTGAAAAGAGAGGATGAAAAAAAGCTCAGAAGCATTTGAGATGTGGATGTGGAGGAGAATGGAGAGAATAAGCCGGATGGAAAGGGTGAGTAATGAAAGAGTATTGGAAAGGTTTGGTGAGAAAAGATGTCTGCAGAAGGCTGTAAGAGAAAGGAAAAAGAACTGGTTGGGACATTCATTGAGAAGGGTGTGCTTGCTGGCAAATGCTTTGGAAGTATTGGTTTGCGGGAGAAGACAGAGGAAGAAAGAGGTACAAGATGATAGACGACATAAAGGGAAGAGGAAATTATGCAGACCTGAAGAGGATGGCAGAAGATCGGACAATCTGGAGAACTACCATGTGATAACCTGCCTTTTGGCAGAACACTGATGATAATGACCATGAAGGCAGCATATAACAAACTTTATGTTGACACAAAGCGTACACCATCCTTCGATAGGCAAATAGTTAGTATTTCACGGCAACTACATTCTGCACTCAGCGGATTTCTCACTCATCTTCATCTTCTTCTTTCTTAATTGTCACTTTGGTCTGAGAGACCATTTGCGTTCTCTACATTCCTCCAACAACATTTCTATTCCTTTCCATGACGCTACTCCAGGCGGGTGTAAAATGAACGTGCGCAACGGAGAATAATAACCGGTAAAATGAAGATTTGTCCCTATCTGACTACCCCCTTAAGCAGATTTCAGGATCTCTTAATTCTTTAAATTACAATCTAAACATAAATGAATGATGAATGCAACTAATCCTACTAAATGATAAACGTTGCTCCTGCTTATATATTTATTGTAGATTAAGAAAAACCTTTATATTATAAAGTTTACATTTCCTAAGTAAAAGTACTAATCAATTGCCCAGCTCTGCCCCTTATTATGACTGCGTGGTCTAATATCAATAACGCGAAATGACATCATCTACGTACCAAACACTAGAAGACACTAATTTCAAAGATGATCTACGGTGGTGTCCAACCTCAGTGGAAATAAACTAACGTGATCACAGCTGTTTAGCTTTTATAGCCCTAATAAGCCGAAGAAATTTGCGATATCACCGTATGTACTGCGTCCGGTGCGTCGAAGTGATGGTTCTCGTACTAGTCTGCGACGGTGGAAGAACTCCAGCAACAGATAAAATCTTTCAGACACTCGGACGGCAGAAGGCGGTCCTCTGACTAATATACTCTAATACTGTCTTCTCCTCTCTGTGCTCTACATACGAGAAACGCTTACTTCTAACCACAAGGACGGAGTTCAGACAACGTCTCTGTGAAGGTACAGGCAGAGGAAGTGCTCTCAATTACTGAACGCTGCGTACTCAACGACGACTTCCAACCCGGAGGTGAGGTCCAGAATCGTATAGGTTCGCAACCGTACAGTTACTAACTGTTCTAACTATAAACTCTACTGAGAGCAAAGACAGCAAGTCCGTCTGTACCAACAAAAGCTGATATCGGGCGACCGTCACACACGGGCGCTCACAACGGAAGACCACGTCTCTCCACCGCTGGCTTCCCGGCAAGGCTTCCCTCTCAACCATCGTGATTCCGAAAACGAATCATATTCCCGAAACCTCGGAATATTCTTCCTCTCTACAGATTCTTCCGAACGCCGACCAACCATATTTTAGTCTTTTGTCGTCCAGCGCGGAAAGTTTGCGAGGAAAAACCTATACTCGTACAATGGTACGGTTATGAGTAAAAATCCTTGGAAATAACCCAGCCTGCGTGGTTTCCGAGGTGCCGCTTCTTCGTTCCTCTCTCCTGCGTCCAAGATTTTCAGCGTGCGGAAGTATTATCGGGCTATCCTTCCGGCCCCTACTACAATAGCGGCCGGCCGTCACCCTATTGTGCTCCAGAGCTCAGCTGCCACGACGTCCGTCTGCCTACTTGCTGTGCTTAACCGGGACCAACACCTGTGCGGGCCTTGCACCCAGAGCCTGCCGTTTCATCTCCACTGGCGTTCCAACCTCTACTAGTATAAGCAATCATTTATCACTCCGTTTTTATGATAAAGACACTCCTTCACCTTTCATGCAATAAACGTTAACAATTTTTTACAAGACGTAAGTGACAATGTCACTCTCCTTTATATATTCATGTATACGATGTACAACCTATCACATGATACCTAGTTGTGTTTGTAGATCACGGCAAAGTATGTGGATGAGTGCTTGTAAGGTGCGAAATTATAGCCACCTTAACACCTTACGAATGTACCGTCCACTGCTTATAATTTTTCTGATGATTCCAGTCTTTTCCCATCGTTTTGTAGGTTTGCATTTTATAACTGTTATACTACGTTATGTGCATATGTTCTGTCTAAGGATGTGCACAGTCCTGAAGCTATGTTTATGTCCTTCCATTTACTGGTTGTCAGTTACATGACAGAAGACTCACACTTGCTCTAGGTATGAGCCTATCATCATATGCATGTAACACCTATATATAACAATCATGGATATCTGTGACTTGTTCTACCCTATGCCTCGTTATGGTTGATTCGAAAGGAGGGGACCAAACAGCGAAGTTATCGATCCCATCGGATTAGGGGAGGATGAGAAAGGACGTCGGCTGTACCCTTTCAAAGGAACCATCCCGGCATTTTCCTTAAGCGATTTTGGAAAATCACGGAAAACCTAAATCATAATGACCGGACGCGGGTTCGAAACGTCGTCCTCCCGAATGCGACTGCAGTGTGCCAATCTCTACGCCATCTCGCTCGGTCACCTGGTTATGAACTTGTTTTGTGCTGTGAGCCACGTCAGTGCTAATTGTCCCGTTGGGACAACGTTCCTGTCTATAGTTTTTTATGTAGTGTGATTTAAGGGTGCCTAATGCGGTAGTACCGCCTGGCCACCAAGCTTACGACCACTTAACATGGGTTCTAAAGCGAATCGGCTCAGTTTTAAGTGTCGTCGACGCATTATCTTTACTAAATTACCTCTTCTTGCACCTATACTCCTTATTGGATTTATGGATATTTTATTTAGAAGTTTTATAAATTTCACAAACCAGTGTGGAGCTGTACTATAAAAATTAGAAAATTTTCTCAGTAGGTTATGTCGACGAGACTGATGTGTGATTATATTTCTGGGAGGTATACAATTTTTCGCAAAATTTTGTACATGGCTGCACGTTCAGAGACCGTGAATAGTTACAATTGAAAGAAAACAGCACTCGGTCACTATTTTTAACGAATTAACCGGATTTCGACACTGCTAGGAGTGTCTTCCTCTGAATTTAAATCAAAGAATGGTCTATAACATGGTCACAGAATTATGACTAAAAACGTATGATACAGAGTATAAGTACAGAATCATCGTGAAAGACTGGCAGTACTTATAAGTCATTTATAAAATAATAGACCAGTGTTTCATTTAAATTCTGAGGAAGACACTTCTAGCAGTGTCGAAACCCGGTTAATTCGTTAAAAATAGTGATCAAGGGCTATTTTCTTTCAATTGTAACTAGTCACGGTCTCTGAACGTGCAGCCATGTACAAAATTTTGCGATTCTTGCCTGCCTAAGCATCCAAGGCTGTCACCAAATAAAAAGTTTTAAAAAAGAAAATACTAAATACAAGAATGGCTATTAATTTTAATAAACAATGTGAAATAAGGGGATTAGTCCCTCCCTACGCGAAAGCTTATATTAACTTTGCTGTTTGCAAGAAAAATTCTAAATCCTTCAGACCTTTCATGAAAAATCTCATTTCTGATAGAATTAAAAGGCTATATGACAAAAAAGATCTTCTTAACGAAGAAGCTTATTACCTGTACTTAGAACTGACAAATATTTTTCATATTAATTACAATTTTAACATTGACGATCTCTGGACGATAATTAACGAACATTTAGAAACTTGTAAACTAGGCATAATACAGAAGCATGAAAAGAAACTCAGCAAGCCTTTCTGTCTGTTTCCTAGTGAAAATTGTCGTCAGAGTACGTTTAAAAAAAGCAGTCATACTTTTTACAAAAGAATTCCTAACAAAACTAACATCATTTTTACACAGAATGAAACTGTCCTGCAAGAAAAAGGGCTGAAGTATAATGTCTTGCCCAACCTGTCAGATAGAAATGTGATTGAAAAAGTGCTTGTAAATCTTAAAGTTGGTCTCGATAGTAAAAAACATAGATAATGCTTGTCAAACTCGTATAGCTTATGACGTAGCTAACATTTTCATGAAAAATACAGCCCATGTTTATAGCGTTAAGCATAATGATAGAATGTTGGTCGTTTCCATTAATAATAAACTTAAAGAAGCAGAAGCCCTAATTACTAAATCAGACAAATGGTGCTCTTTAGTTATTGCTTATAACTCTGAATATATTTCCAAAACCTTAGATTTCTTTAACGAAAATAATATTTCGGAACAGCACGAGGATCCGACTCAAGTTTTACAAAAAGAGGTCAGGGCAGCCATCAACAGCGCAAATTTCCTACTCAAACAGTTTCAGAAGAAAATGCTCATTAACATGGACCCTCAGCCCCCAAAACTTCGGTCTGAATTTAAAATCCACAAACCTAATCATCTGCTACGCCCGATATCTAATAGTATGAATGGTGCATACGATGATATGGCCAAATTTCTACATGAAACTGAGAAAATCATTCGCTTTTGTGAACAATTTTTCCGTCCCAAATAGTCACACCGTAGTCCAAAAAATAAAAGACTTAGAATGCAGTTCAGACACCAAATTAGTTTCTTTCGATATTAAAAATCTTTATGCTAACGTCCCCGTACAGAAAACGCTTATAATTGTAGAAAAAATTTACGTCGGTTCATAAAAGATATTTCAGATGAACAAATCACAGACTTCATGAATCTCATCTCAATCGTAGTCAAGTACAACTATTTCGAATTTAATGGACATTTGTACCAGCAATCCGATGGTCTCGCTGTGGGAAATCCATTAGCTGGTATCCTCGCTGATATTTTCATCAACTCCCTAGAAGAGAAAATTTTTAATTGTATTCCAGCTGCGTCACTAAGCATTTTTTCTTATTCCATATACGTTGACGATATTCTGATCATCTACAAAGGATCCGCTGACGATGTTGATCGTATCTTTAACCTATTCAATGATCTTCATGAGAAAATTTCTTTTACTATCGAATTTGAAAATGAGGCTCGTCAACTAAACTACCTTGGCTTGACACTTACTATAGAAACAAATAAAATTTCTTTCAATATTTTTCGTAAAGTGACGTATACCGACCAGATCGTTCCTGCATCTTCTACTCATCCACAATCGCATAAAAAAGCCTTCTTTCATTCTGCTGTTCACCGAGCCATTTCCATCCCACTTTCTAAAGAAAAGTTCAACGACGAAATCAATTTACTTAAAACAATATCAGTTAACAACAAGTATAAACCCAACATAGCAGATGACGTCCTTAAAAAGAAAACTGCTGAAAGAATTACTACGCTAGGCACTTCTGTTATAGAGTCTAACTCGAAAAATTATTTCTCTATTTCTTTCGTGGGGCCTATCTCTTATCAGATCCAACGCATTCTTCGAAAGAAATACGATTGCAACGTTGCTTTTTCTAGTAATAACAATTTGAAAAAAAGAACTTCATTCATAATTTACATTCCATTCGTTCCCCTTTAGAAAATTCTGGTGTCTACAAAATTGTATGCTATACTTGCTCCTCTTACTATATAGGACAAACTGGACGTGCTTTCACTACGAGATATAAAGAACACTTGCTAAGAAAAAATGGCACTACCCTCCAAAATTCGTCTTTTGCTGACCATCTTCTAATTACAGGTCACTGACCTAAAGCCATCTGCGATAGCAACATTTTGCACACCGGAAAGAAAGGGCGTAGAGTAGATATTCTAGAAGAATTAGAGATTTCCAAACATCTTGCTCGAAAGGATAGCCTCATCCTTAACCAACAGCTACAACTACGTAACAAAAATTTTTTCAACGCTATAAAGCCGTTTCTCGATATCTGACTTCGGGTCTCCTTGAGCAGGTTTCCTTCTACGGTAGTGCTATGCTTTATAATTATCAAATGCTTCTTGGCTGTATTTCACGTCAATATTGTTCTCTATAAGTTGTCATTCAGTCCTGTCTACATTTTCATAATGATGTTCTCATGTTTTATCTTACTGTTATAAGCTTGGTTGCAGACGAAATGTTATGTTGTATGCTACTATCAAACAAACATTGATTTTCATTATGTACCAAATACTGTTAATTTATAATCATTTCTGCTTGTATTTCAATGTGAAGTAGCCTAATTGTATCTACGGCTACTAGATTGCGCGCTCGTTGCATTACCATGTTCACCTGGCAGCATTTGTTAACGCGGACACCTCAGTCCGTTTGCAACCTGTAACCGCGTAAGTAACGAGCAGCCCTTAGTGGCTCGACATCACAATTTTTTGTCTTAAATATCTTTGTGACTAATGCCCTTTTGGCATATTTATTATTTTATAAATGACATGTAAGTACTGCCAGTCTTTCACGATGTTTCTGTACTTATACTCTGTATCATACATTTTTAGTCATAATTCTGTGACCATGTTATAGACCATTCTTTGATTTCAATTCTGAGGAAGACACTTCTAGCAGCGTCGAAACCCGGTTAACTCTTTAAAAATAGTGACCGAGGGCTGTTTTCTTTAAATTGTTTTATTATTAAGATAATATAGTTGCTTAAGTATAACTTTTGTACAATCATGCAGAATACTACATCAACGATATCTTATCAGTACGTTGTAGACCTGAGAATCTGAGGGTGACAGGTAGTTATTGTCGAAACTGGCCATGAAATTAACTACTTCACATGAAGCGTCCTTGGCTTCCAGAATTGTAAATTTCCGTCCCTGGCTTTCATGGTTGATCCTTCTTTTCTCATCCCTATCATCTCCATACCCTGTTGATATAATCTTTCCATCTTGTTCGTGGCCTTGTTCGACCCGTTGGGCTTTTCACAGATCCTGAGAACGCTACTCATGGTAGTTTTCCCTCTTCAATCCTAATTATGTGTACAGCCCAAATAAATATTCTTTTTTTTTCATCCTTCGGACAATATCAGCTTGCGAGTATATGTCTGCCGGTTCTAGTGTTTTAATACCGTAATTTCTGTGACTGGGTGTCCGTCTTGGGGCCAAATATTTTCCTTAATATCCTTATCTTGAACAACAGTTTTTGTTCATCTGTTGTCCTTAATGTAAATATTTTAGAGCCATATAGAGCCTTCGCGAGAATTATACTCTGGTACAGTCCAATTTTAATCCTTCTCGTAACTGCTCCACTGCACTGCACGTCCAATATGACCTACTTTCCGCTGAGATCCTTGCCTTAATTTCAATTTCAATTCAGTTCTGCTAACTAAAAATACTCTGAAATATTTTAATATGTGTACTCTTTTAAAAGTGAATTCGTCAGCTATCGATGGGGTTTGATGATTTGGTGCCTTACTCACGACCATGTATTCAGTTTTCTGCTCGTTAACTTGTAACCCTGCTTTCCTTGCAAACATTTCTATAAGAACTTGTAATAGAGCTGGAAGTCCTCTTTGTTATCAATTATTAGAAAAACATCGTCCACGTATGCAGGCTGCTTTGTTATATTACCCAGTTTTATTACAGATTAGTTTAATTTTTGATGTTTTCTGTCTCTTCTCACTCACAAATCGTATTTGATGTTGTGTGTTTGTGAGATGATCGCATTATGCCTTACATAAGAAGGCAAAATCTCTACCACCAGGAGTAGGATGTTGACAGCACCAGGTTCGTGGCCCTCCGGAGACTGAAGTTTTTCATTCCACGACACTGCTGCTTCTGTTGGAAAGAATCCGACGACCCTCAGGCGTGTATAGCATCTAGGGGATCAGGACAACCATATAGAACGCCACGCAGGCTCTCAAAGGCCTCACACTACTAAAGCCCAAGAATGTTATTCGCTTGACTGTGCAGGATCCTTTAACCATGTCACTTTGTGTGTCAGGAAATCGGCTTGTTTGCAGGAAGGCAAATACCCACATAGTCTCAGGCAATCCATCGAGGATTGTCGAACAACAGCAGGACACGGAGTACTGAAGCTAACAGCTGTACTTTAATTCAAACGTCGTTTATTCAAAACTTGCTACCATTTTTGACGCAAAAATGTGTCATCTTCATGCCCCAAGCGTAATCTGTCCTCAAAGTACGAACCACAATAACTAACAGCTGTACTTTAATTCAAACGTCGTTTATTCAAAACATGCTACAATTTTTGACGCAAAAATGTGTCATCTTCATGCCCCATGCGTAATCTGTCCTCGACGTACGAACCACAATAACAAAGACCAACGGAGTCTTCTAATAGAAACAGTACAACTCATTAAGCATGTTTAGCCAGCATGAGCAGACAACAAAGTCGAGTGTAGTGGAGCCAAAATCAACTGCATTCCGTAACTTACAGCAACCAATCCATCAATGATCAGACGACAATCGAAACTCCACAGGTGTAGGTGACGCATTTTCGCATCGAAACTGGTAGCTTGTTTTGAGTAAACAAATTAGGAATTACAATACTGCTGTTGGATTCAATCTGCATAATTCAAGTAAGTACCCACATGGGCAGCGCCACGATGTCTCGAGACATACCGACTGCTGTTGTGTCCTCACTTCACGCGTTTGAACAAAGAGAGGCGCTGACAGTGGTGGTACCACTCCGCCTTTTTGGACGACTCTCAGTTCTGTGAACGGCATCACGATAAATCTATCAATATGTGGAGGCACTGAGAAGAGTGAAGGTTGCTGATTGCGCTCATCCTCATGGGTCCAGCAACTGGCGTGAGGGTATGAAGGTCATTGGTAACATTAGAGGATAACCTTCTGCTGGTAATGTGGACAGCAGCCGTTCCATTTACACATTTTAAGGCCTATGCTGTACCATATCTTCGACATGTTCGTGACGTCTTTCAACAAACCAGTGCAAGACAACCTCTTTCCCATGATGTCCTGACCTTCCAGTGTCTCACACCTACTGAGAACTTCAGCCATGTGTTGCTGAGGGACCGACATACTGTCCTTAACTACTCTGTAGACTTGTTCCAAAAGTAGGAACGCTCAATTTACAGAAGGTATCTGGGCGTTAAATTTTGCAGCACCATGAAGACGGCATGCAACAAACTGTGTGCCGGCACGGAGTGTGCACCTTCCTTGGATACGCAAATAGTAACCCTGTGCAACTCTATTTTGTAAGCAGCGGGTTCCTCACTCTCCTACTTCATCTTCTTTTTTCTTAACTGTCTCTTTGGCCTGGGAGAACATGTTCTTGTTGTTGTGGTCTTCAGTCCTGAGACTGGTTTGATGCAGCTCTCCGTGCTACTCTATCCTGTGCAAGCTTCTTCATCTCCCAGTACTTACTGCAGCCTACATACCTCTGAATCTGCTTAGTGCATTCGTCTCTTGGTCTCCCTCTACGATTTTTATCCTGCACGCTGCCCTCCAATGCTAAATTTGTGATACCTTGATGCCTTAGAACATGTCCTACCAACCGGTCCCTTCTTCTTCTCAAGTTGTGCCACAAACTCCTCTTCTCCCCAATTCTGTTCAATACCTCCTCATTAGTTATGTGATCTCCCCATCCAATCTTCAGCATTCTTCTGTAGCACCACATTTCGAAAGCTTCTATTCTCTTCTTGCCCAAACTATTTATCGTCCATGTTTCACTTCCATACATTGCTACACTCTATACAAATACTTTCAGAAACGACTTCCTGACACCTAAATCCATACTCGATGTTAACAAATTTCTCTTCTTCAGAAACACTTTCCTTGCCATTGCCAGTCTACATTCTATATTTTCTCTACTTCGACCATCGTCAGTTATTTTGCTCCCAAAATAGGAAAACTCCTTTACTGCTTTAAGTGCCTCATTTCCTAATCTAATTCCCGCAGCATCACCCGACTTAATTCGTCTACATTCCATTATCCTCGTTTTATTGATGTTCATCTTATATCCTCCTTTCGAGACACTATCCATTCCATTCAACTGCTCTTCCAAGCCCTTTGCTGTCTCTGACAGAATTACAATGTCATCAGCGAACCTCAAAGTTTTTATTTCTTCTCCATGGATTTTAATACCTACTCCGAATTTTTCTTTTGTTTCTTTTACTGCTTGCTCAATATACAGATTGAATAACATAGGGGAGAGGCTACAACCCTGTCTCACTCCCTTCCCAACCACTGCTTCCCTTTCACGCGCCTCGACCCTTATAACTGCCATCTGGTTTCTGTACAATTTGTAAATAGCCTCTTTCTCCCTGTATTTTACCCCTGCCAACTTTAGAATTTGAAAGAGTATTCCAGTTAACATTGTCAAAATCTATCTCTAAGTCTACAAATGCTAGAAACTTTGGTTTGCCTTTCCTTAATCTTTCTTCTAAGATAAGTCGTAAGGTCAGTATTTCCTCACGTGTTCAACATTTCTACGGAATCCAGACATATGCATTCTATAAATTTCTCCATCTCTATTCGTTACTAGAGTACCATTCACTGCTTATTATTTTTCTTATGACTCCTATCTCATCCATTTGTTTTGTTAGTTTACGCTTTATAACTGGCATACTACGTTATGTATTTATGTTGTACCTAAGGATGTGTCCAGTACTATTTTTATATGCTTCAATTTACTGACTGTCTGTTACGTAACGTAATAATCACTCTTCCCCTATCTCGGCTCCCGGTAGTACCATGAAAGTCTCTTCTAGACCACGCATGCTGTACCAGTCTGTCACTTCTTCTAGATACTGTTCTCCCCACTTTACTTTCCTCACCGGATTCTGCGCAGAACCTCCTCATTCCTTACATTATCAGTCCACCTAAGTTTCAACATTCGTCTGTAGCGACACGTCTCAAATGCTTCGATTCTCTTCTGTTCCGGTTTTCCCACAGTCCATGTTTCACTACCATACAATGCTGGACTCCAGACGAACATTCTCAGAAATTTCTTCATCAAATTAAGGCCCGTATTTGATATTGGTAGACTTCTCTTGGTCAGGAATGCCCTTTTTGCCATTGCTAGTCTGCTTTTGATTTCCTCCTTGCTCCGTCCGTCATTGGTTATTTCACTGCCTAGGTAGCAGAATTCCTTAACTTCATTTACTTCTTGACCATCAATCCTGATGTTAAGTTTCCACTGTTATAATTTCATTACCTTCGTCTTTCTTCGATTTACTCTCAATCCGTACTCTGTACTCATTAGACTGTTCATTCCGTTCAGCAGGTCGTAGAATTCTTCTTTACCTTCAATCAGAATAGCAATGTCACCAGCGAATCGTATCATTGAAATCCTTTCAACTTGAATTTTAATTCCACTACTGAACCTTTCTTTTATTTCCATCATTGCTTGCTCGATGTACAGATTCAACAGCATGGGCGAAAGGCTACATCCGTGTCTTACACCCTTTTTAATACGAGCACTTCATTCTTGCTCTTCCACTCTTATTATTCCCTCTTGGCTGTTGCACATACTGTATATGACCCGTCTCTCCCTACGAAAAAATGATTCAAATGGCTCTGAGCACTATGGAACTTAACATCTGAGGTCATCAGTCCCCTAGAGCTTAGGACTACTTAAACCTAACTAACCTAAGGACATCACACACATCCATGCCCGAGGCAGGATTCGAACCTGCGACCGTAACGGTCTCGCTGTTCCAGACTGAAGCGCCTAGAACCGCTCGGCCACTCTGGCCGGCTCTCCCCCTAGAGCTTACCCCCACTTTTCTCAGAATTTCGAACATCTTGCACCATTTTACATAGTCGAACCCTTTTGCAACGTCGACAAATACTATGAACTTGTCTTAACCGCAACGTCAGAATTGCCTCTCTCGTGCGTTTACCTTTCCTAAAGCCAAACTGATCGTCATCTAGCGCATCATCAATTATCTTTTCCATTCTTCCGTATATTGTTATTGTAAGCAACTTGGATGCATGAGCTGTTAAGCTGATTGTGTGGTAATTCTCGCTCTTGTCAGCTCTTGCCGTCTTCGGAAATGTGTGGATGACTCTTTTTTCGGAAGTCAGATGGTATGTCTACAGACTGATACATTCTACACACCTACGTGAATAGTCGTTTTGTTGCCACTTCCGCAATAATTATAGAAATTTTGAAGGAATGTTGTCTATTCCTTCTGCCTTACTTGATCATAAGTCACCCAAAGCTTATCTAAATTATGATTCTAATACTGGATCCCCTATCTCTTTTAAATCGACTTCTGTTTCTTCTTCTATCACATCAGGCAAATCTTCCCCCTTATATAGGATTTCAATATATTCTTTCCACTTATCCGCTCACTCCTCTGCGTTAAACAGTGGAATTCCCGTTGCACTCTTAATGTTATCACCCTTGCATTTAATGTCTCAGAATGTTGTTTTGACTTTCCTGTATGCTGAGTCTGTCCTTCCGAGAATCATTTCTTTTTAGATGTCTTTACATTTTTCCTGCAGCCATTTCGTCTTAGCTTCCCTGCACTTCTTACTTATTTCATTCCTCAGCGACTTGTATTTCTATATTCCTGAGTTTCCAGGAGCATTTTTGTACTTTCTCCTTTCATCGATCAATTGAAGTATTTCTTCTGTTTCTCATGGTTTCTTCGCAGTTACCTTCTTTCTACGTATGTTTTCCTTCCCGACTTCTGTTATCGACCCTTTTTGGGGATGTCCATTCCTCTTCAATATACTGCCTACTGAGCTATTCCCTATTACTGTACCTATAGCCTTAGAGAACTTCAAGCGTATCACGCCATTCCTTAATACTTCCTGATTAATGTCTTAAATTTCAGTCTACTCTTCATCACTACCATGTTGTGATCTGAGTCTACATCGGCTCCTGGGTACGCCATACAGTACAGTATCTGATTTCCGAATCTGTCTCGCCATGACGTAATGTAACTGAAATCTTCCCGTGTCATCCGGCCTTTTCCAAATATATCTCCTCCTCTTGTGATTCCTGAACAGAGTATTCGCTATTACTACCTGAAGTTTATTAGAAAACTCATTTAATCTTTCTCCTCTCTCATTCCCTGTCCCAAACCCATATTCTCCTGTAACCTATGTTTCTACTCCTTCCCCTAAAACAGCATTCCAGGCCCCCATGACTATTAGATTTTTATCTCCCTTTACACACTGTATTACCCTTTCAAAATCCTAATACACTTTCTCTATCTCTTCATCTTCAGCTTCCGACGTCGGCATGTACACCTGAACTACCGTTGTCGGTGTTGGTTTTTTCTGTCGATTCTGATAAGAATAACCCTATCACTGATATGTTCACAGTAACACACTCTTTGCCGTACCTTCCTATTCGTAACGAACCCTACTCCCGTTATACCAACTTCTGTTGCTGTTGATATTACCCTATACTCATCTGACCAGAAATCCTTGTCTTCGTTTCCTCTTCACTTGACTGACCCCTACTGTATCTAGATTGAGCCTTTGCGTTTCCCTTTCCAAATTTTCTAGTTTCCTACCACGTTCGAGCCTCTGACATTCCACGCCCCGACTCGTAGAACGCTTTCCTTCCGTTGATTATTCAATACTTTTCTCATTTAACTTCCTCCTTGGCAGTCCCCTCCCAGACATCCGAATGGGGGACTATTCCAGAATGTTTTGCCAATGGAGAGATCATCATGACACTTCTTCAATTACAGGCCACAAGTTCTGTGGATACAAGTTACGTGTCTTTATTGCAGTGGTTTCCATTGCCTTCTGCATACTCATGCCGTTGATTATTGCTGATTCTTCCGTCTTTAGGAACAGTTTCCCACCCCTAGGACAAGAGAGTGCCGTGAACCTCTGTCCGCTTCTCTGCCCTCTTTGACAAGGCCGTTGGTAGAATGAGGGGTCCATGCTGATTATTAATCGAAATATAAGCAGCGGCAGGGTCCGCACCTGGGACCGATGGCGTTTTGATTGTGAATCAAAGACGCTACCCCCAGACTACGGATACGTTCTCCGAGGAACCTTTAATTATGTTGGTAGTGTCTGTTACCTATAAAGCGTTTTTAGCTGCCTTTTTTCAACACATTTATTTTATAGTAGTAGTTCACTCTCATTTCCTTGGATAATTTATCACACAGTTTTATTCCCAGATAGAAAATGCTGTTTTGGGCTCTTATTTCACTAGTGTGTGTAGAACTATTAGTGGAATATTTAGTAACGTTTTCCCTGGTATGCACAACCAGTCTTTAGGTATCACATTTGTGCGATAGGGATACCAAGCTTTTAAAATAGTTCTGTATAATGATTATGACTACTAGTTATTATTCTTAGAGCCCTTTTCTGCAGTGAGTGTCCACGTTTTGTGCCTTTCAGCCCATAGCTAAGAACTGAGCATACTTAAGAACGGAACGTTACCACTAGACACTGGCTATTACACACTGATGATGGAATCGTAAGAGCTTAACATGATGAAGACATTATGTCTGTGAATATTAGTGCCAATGCCAATGTCAAGCTCTGTATTCATCCCTAAAAACTTTTATGTTTTTTACACAATCTACAGATTTATCAACTTTGTTTATTGGGACAGAGTTCTTTTCCCTTTTTATGTTGAAGTATATGATGTTTGTTTGCCTTATGTTCAATTTTAATTTACTACCTACTGTCGAATTATAAACGTCATTGAGTGTTTCATTTGCTTACTCTAACAGAATTTATGGTGTTTTATCAGTGAAAGGAATTACTTTTTTTAAATTAAAGGAAACTTATTACATATACGGGTCACTGTTTTTTCGCGATGATGTCGCATCTTGTGAAAGTAAAAGGAATTTGTTTACCACGTCACACCGTCTTGAAAGTCATTGGTGTGTATTAAGAACAGAACTGTAACCAACACACTACCCTGTTCGCAATTTTGTGGCCGTTTTACGAAAGATTTATCATCAGCAGTGATGTGGACTGTCTACGTTTTGCGCCCTGTTTTCCAAGTAAAACTGGAGCAATCCATTTCGTATTCCTCTTACACCAATGCTTCTAGGTTGTTTAATGGTATTTTATGGTTGACAGTGTCCAAAGCTCTGTAATATTACTCCCGCGTTGGAAACCAAACTCAGTGTGTGTTTTTTTAACACTCACAGTAGTGAAACTGGTCTGTGATTTTCTATATCCTCAGCATTATCTTTCTTTACAAGGACAGAACTCGTGCTTGCTTTAGGTAGAGGAGATTTTTTCCCTGAAAGTCATACAGCCAAGGGAGAGTGTTGCACATTGAGGGTAGTGTATCTAGGAAAAAACAATGTTCCCACGTCGGTTTTCAGTCTAGTGACGACTGAAAATCACACGAAGGAATACTCAATACACTTCCAGTAGCAGTTTCCACACTTCCTGCTGTTGTAAGGCATAGGTTGTGTTTCAGCATTCGTGCTTCGAATTCTACGCATTTAAGTGCTGTATAATATAATAAAGTTACTTGGACGATATTGTTAATTCTTCAGTTGCAGAGTTTTATGGTGAGTAAAATTATATATATTTCTGAAGCTATCTATATGAACAGTTAAGACAAGAAGACAATAGAAGCTTTTGAAATGTGCTGCTACAGGAGAATACTGAAGAATAGATGGGTAGATCATGTAACTAATGAGGAGGCACTGAATAGAATTGGGGAGAGAACAAATTTATGGCGTAACTTGACCAAAAGCAGGGATCGTTTGACCGAACACATTGTGAGACAATGAGGGATCAGAAATTCAGTACTGGAGGGAAGTGTGGGGGTTAAAAATCTCAGCTGAAGACCAAGAGATGAACACAATAAGCAGATGCAGAAGGACGTAGGTTGAAATAATTATTGGCGGATGAAGAGGCTCGCATAGGATAGACTAGCATTGAGAGCAGCTTGAAACCAGTCTTCGGACTGAAGACCACCATCACAAAAACAACCACAACAACATATAACCTGTGGAAGGTTGAGCAATACTTCAGTCGTGCACCATTTTGTACCCTGGAACAGAAGGTCTTATCCTACGGAATATGTGATATTAACAAATAAACTAAGGCTCCTGTTTACGCAGTTTTACCAGTCTTGAAACTGGAAATTTGTGTTAGTTTGCAATAGGTTCTGTTTGAAAATGTATTTGACTCGTAACTAGCTTTTGATTATGCTTCTAAATAATTTGATTTCAATAACTGATTATTTGTGTGTACATCTAATAGTGTAACAGGTGGACTATTAACTGCAATACTGACAAAATTTTCTCTATTGCAACTCTTTCAAATTTCAGTGAATATTTTTTCCCGGCCACATGATCACGTAGTACAACGGGACAGTTGTTTGACATTGGGAAAGTCCATATCTTTCTTGAGTAATTTTTGTGATTTCATTATTAAAGAGCGCCGGCCGGAGTGGCCGAGCGGTTCTAGGCGCTACAGTCTGGAACCGCGCGACTGCTACGGTCACAGGTTCGAATCCTGCCTCGGGCATGGATGTGTGTGATGTCCTTAGGTTAGTTAGGTTTAAGTAGTTCTAAGTTCTAGGGGACTGATGACCTCAAAAGTTAAGTCCCATAGTGCTCAGAGCCATTTGAACCATTTGAACGAATAGTGTACTTTATCTGTTAACGATAAAATGGTAAAAAAAAAAAATGTTGTATTACATTTCAGTTATTGAGCTGACTAGAGACGAAATTCGGAAAATACACTGAAAACATGAACTAAAGGACTAAGTTTTTCTTGTGAATCAAATGTATACGATGTCTCGACACCGCTCCAGAGCAGAAACACTATCTATAATAGCATAATTTTAATTCTGGTTAATTTCTGTGCTTTATCTGTACAGACTATGTACTCAGTATTGCGAGCTCTATTGTTGTTCATTCCATGACTGTGTCCTTTAGTTTGCAAGTTATCGTGCTCTGAAACGTCACTGCCTGTGTCGAAGGCTGCACACATCATTTACGAGTCAATGAAGTAGTTCAGTTTACGTCTGGATGTTTCCACATTTCCGCAGCCTCACACTACGTCTTACAGGTCGCTGTCTGCCATCTCCCCGGGGATTGGAGGTGGGGTCAAGGACAGGTGCCGGCCGGACGCCGTCCGCCCGCGAGACGGAGCGGCTGCGGCCAGATAGCGGCGACACTCGGGAAATGGGAAACTTGATGGATGCTGCATGCGTCCGGCGGAGGACGTATGTGGATCACGCAGGGCCCGCATCGCTCTCCGGATTGCCGGCAGATGCCGCGCCCGGCAAATTGAATCCAGCGCCGCCACAGCCGCCGAGGAGGCGCGACCGGGGGCGCGAAATGGCGTCACGCCCAGATGCTTCTCCTGTGTGACCACTTTCGCTCGGTTTATTACTCCTGGAAAGTGGGGAGCGCTTCTGGGCGAGCTACTAAAACGATCCATCTGTTCCACTACCTGACCTTATAGTCCTTCCGCTGGAGTCTGGAGCCGAGCGACCATTACGGTCGCAGGTTCGAATCCTGCCTCGGGCATGGATGTGTGTGATGTCCTTAGGTTAATTAGGTTTAATTAGTTCTTCGTTCTAGGCGACTGACGTTCTCAGAAGTTAAGTCGCATAGTGCTCAGAACCATTTGAGCCTTATAGTCCTTCACGCGCTCCTGTTGCCTCTCCCCTCTTGCGTGAAAATTTACGTCACATCAAAATACCCACGAGACGTAAATAGTTGTCTTCAGTTCGAAGATTGATTTTACGAAACTCTCCATGCTACTCTATCCTATGCAAGTCTCTTCATCTACAAACAATTGCAACCTACATACTTCTGAAACTGCTTACTGTATTCATCCGCCGGCCGAAGTGGCCGTGCGGTTCTAGACGCTGCAGTCTGTAACCGCGAGACCGCTACCGTCGCAAGTTCGAATTCTGCCTCGGGCATGGATGTGTGTGATGTCCTTGGGTTAGTTAGGTTTAACTTGTTCTCAGTTCTAGGGGACTAATGACCTCAGAATTTGAGTCCCATAGTGCTCAGAGCCATTTGTATTCATCCCTTGGTTTCCCTCTACAATTTTTACCATGACATTTCCCTCAATACTAAATTGGTGACACCTTGATGCCTCAGAATGTGTTCTACCAACCGATGCCTTCTTCTAGCCTAGTTGTGCCACAAATTTCTTTTCTCTCCAATTGTATTAAGTACCTCCTCATTAGCTGCCCGCTGGGCCAACCTAACCTTGATCAGTCTTCTGTAGCCCCATATTTCAAGAGCTTCTATTCTCTTCTTGTATAAATTGTTCATCATTTTTGTTTCCCTTCCATACAGTTGTAAGTAGGCTATTTAGGTTTTTATGTTGGTAATGCCACGTAGTGCTCTGTATGAAAATCACTGACTGTGCTGTGTGCAGTCTGTGGCTGGTTTGCATTGTTGGAATTTTTGCTATTGTAGTGTTGGGCAGTTGGATGTGAACAGCGCGTAGCGTTGCGCAGTGGGAGGTGAGCCGCCAGCAGTGGTGGATGTGGGGAGAGAGATGGCAGAATTTTAGAGCGGACGATCTGGACGTGTGTCCATCCGAAAGAGTAAATTTGTAATACTGTATATCATGAACTGATATATTTGTTCTCTATCAAAATCTTTCATTTGCTAACTATGCCTATCAGTAGTTAGTGCCTTCAGTGGTTACAACCTTTTATTTAGCTGGCAGTATTGGCGCTCGCTGTATTACACTAGTTCGAGTAGGTAAGTGATTCATGAAAGGTATAGGTTATTGTTAGTCAGGGCCATTCTTTTGTAGGGATTATTGAAAGTCAGATTGCGTTTCGCTAAAAATACTGTGTGTCAGTTTAGTGTTGATCAGAATAAGTATAGAGAGAAATGTCTGAGTACGTTCAGTTCCGCTCAGCTGTTTGAAAATCAAGTAACGTAAGAGGTTTATCAGCACAGTCATTTATAATTTTTCTAAGGGGATGTTTCACAGTACATGCCTATACTCCGCAGAAATACAGTACATGGCTATACTCCGCAGAAATACTTTCAGAAACAGCTTCCTAACACTTAAATCTACGTTCGATATCAACAAATTTCTCTTCTTCAGAAATGATTTTCTTCCTATTGCCAGCCTGCATTTTAAATCATCTCTGCTTCGGCCATAAACAGTTATTTACCTGTACAAATACAAAACTTATGTGCTACTATCTTTATCTGATCCCCTCTGCATCGCTCGATTTAATTCGACCACATTCCCTTATCACTGTTTGGCTTTTTTAAATGTTCGTCTTACGTCCCTCTTTCAGGACACTATCCAATAGGTTTAGCCGCTCTTCCAAGTCCTTTGCTGTCTCTGACAGAATTTCAGTGTCTTTGGCAAATTTCGAAGTTTTATTTCTTCTCCCTGAACTTTAATACCGACTCCAAATTTCTCTATTGTTTCCTTTACCTTTACTGCTTGCTCAATGCACAGATTGAATAACATCGACGATAGGATACAACCCTGCCTTACTCCCTCCTTAACCACTGCTTCCCTTTCACAGCCCTCGACTCTTTTAAATTCAGTGTGGCTTCCGTACAAGTTGTAAATAGTCTTTCGCTTCCTGTACTTTGTCCCTGTTACGAGCTATCTCTAAGTCTACAAAAGCTATAAACCTAGATTTGCTTTTCCTTAACCTGCCTTGTAATGGAAGTCGTAGGGTCGGTATTACTTCGTGCGTTCCTAAATTTTTACGGAATCCAAACCGATCTCCCCTACGGTCGGCTGCTAAGAGTTTTTCCATGTTTCTGTAAACAATTCGTGTTCAATTATCATCACGACAACATCATGTTTTGACCGTGAAATTAGGTGTAGGTATTAGTCCTTCTCCACATACACTCCAATGCAACATATTATTAACTCATAACACGTGGTTTGTCGGGGAATTTGGTTCCAGAAGTCCGCATTTCTGCTGTTCAGGAAACTTTCCACCTAAAAAGTAATGTTATCGTCGTTCTGAAAATGCCTTGCACGAGATGATTTGGTCATTCGAGGAAACTAGAAGAAATTACTGCTGCCATGTCAGTAGTATACAAAGGGAAGGTGCATGAATCTGAGAGCGTAACAGATGTGCATGTAAATTTATTTTCTCTCTCTGGCCCGCAGCGTGGTAGATGTCTTCTAATGACATTGTAAAAATGTTACTAAACCAGAATGTTGCTGTAATCGCTGTTGTTTCATAGCTGTAGATTATACAGTAGCAATAAGTGAACTTCAGATCGATGGCCATCTTCAGGTTGCCTACAGCTGCAAAATTATAACTAATAACAATTTTCTTCGATCGTGTGTTGGAACTTACATCCATATTGCATTGTGGTGCTGTCACTACCCTGTCTTATAATCTTCTTGCTGCATAAGGAACTTCAATTAAGCCTAATTTTATTTTTTAATCATTTAATGTAATTTTCACTTTCGATTGCTGGGAAATTGCAGCTTATGTCTTTTATCGATGGTATATACTATTGTAGTTTCGACAGCTATGATTGACAGCTAATCCAGTGATGATGTATGGCTACAAATTGCTCATTTATTTATATATCGTAATTATCTTTGGTGTCGTAGAGTAGGCTTCGTTATGTGTTCGTAGTGTGTATATCTTCGTTTTGCCGGCCGGAGTGGCCGTGCGGTTCTAGGCGCTACAGTCTGGAACCGAACGGACGCTACGGTCGCAGGTTCGAATCCTGCCTCGGGCATGGATGTGTGTGATGTCCTTAGGTTAGTTAGGTTTAATTAGTTCTAAGTTCTAGGGGACTGATGACCTCAGAAGTTGTGTCCCATAGTGCTCAGAGCCATAATATATCTTCGTTTTCATTTTGTTTCGACTATCGGGAATCGACCTGAATGACTTAAAAAACTTATGTATATAATTCTTCCGTTTCAGGTGCATTTTTCATTTAATATTTTATCATGGTCTTTCTGTGAGTGTATATAGATTTCTTATAAAACGATCTTCTTTAAATTCCTTTGGCTTATATGCAAGATTTTGATTGCTTATGTAAGTTTGTCAGCCACATGTTTTTCTGTTTTCAAGTAGGTGAAAAACGTGGATTGGTTTTTGTCACTAAATGCATAACTTTATGAAATCGTACAACTCGATTCCGGATAATCGAAACAAAATAAAAACAAACGTATAAACACGACAAGAACGTGAGGACTACGCTATCAGACCATAGACCATTACGACACATGAATAAATAAACAAATTGTAACCATACACCATACATCATTAACCGTCAATCGTAGCTGTCAAAAATAAAACAGTACATACCATCGATAAAAGACTTAAGCTGACAATTTTTCAACAACAGGAATCATTAGTGAAAATCAAATTAAACGATTAAGAAATAAAATTAGGCTGCAATTGAAGTTCCTTATGCAGCAAGAAGATTATAAGACAGCAAAACAACCAAAATG
The DNA here is from genome assembly GCF_023864345.2 of Schistocerca serialis cubense. Taxonomy (NCBI): domain Eukaryota; kingdom Metazoa; phylum Arthropoda; class Insecta; order Orthoptera; family Acrididae; genus Schistocerca; species Schistocerca serialis. Next base: position 175,376,928 of record NC_064641.1, read on the forward strand.
CAATATGGATGTAAATTCGAACACACAGTCGAACAAAACTGTTATTGGTTATAATGGTGCAACTCTTAACAAAGTGTATTTGCCTACAGACAACCTGAAGATGGCCATAGATCTGAAAGTGACCTACTATTACTGTATAACCGACAGCAATAAAATTATATCAATTATAGCATCATTATGGTTCCGTATCATTATTTCAGGGTCATAAAGTTCGTGTGTGACTGTGTACTGTGCAGAATGAGCTGGTTCGTTATCGTGAAGCAAAAGCAACTCCCTTGGACAGCTTCTCGCAACACTTCGTCTTGACAACGAGCCGTAAGTACGTCGCGACATTTCAGTAGTATGCTCCCCTTATGAGTGCCCCTTACGAGAATTTTGTTTCAGCACCACGTCATTGCAGCCTTACTCGGGTCATAAACCCAGCACCTTCTCCGTGCTGTTTAAGTGGCTAAGGAAGTCACCCGGACTGGCCTGACACAGCTGCAACTTCTCCGCTGCTGCTCTGATTCGTCGGCGTTTCGAATGGGCGTGAGCAGTCGCCGTGCTCAGCGCCTGGCAACTTTTCTCATGTTCAGAATGTTCGGCCAATGTTGAAAACTGATACATGGCTGAACGATGCCGCTATGTCATCGACTGTGACACGCCGGTCCCCGAGCAGGAGGCCCTCCACTTCTCTTGTGACTGCCGATGGTGTGTTACTTGGTTCTTCGTCGTTCGGAACTGTTTGACCGCATTAAACCGTCTACAACACGTAACCAATTAAGCAAATATTTATTATGTATCATTATTTTGTAGAACTGATAGCGAAAACTTCATGATTATTCCAAGAAAATAGTATTTGCAGTTTCAATATGAGACATGTTATTATTTAAACATAAATATTAATGCATCTGTGTGAAAAGACTAATTTGTTAAAAACGTAACAGAATTACGATGTTAAAATATTAAAACATGTTTTCCAGAGAACGCAATGCAATTGGTCTTGTAGGTTTCAATTTCTTTCGAAAGTTGTTATGCAGGTTGTTCCAGGAGGAATGGTCATTATTAAGGAATATGACAGGAACGATCATTAAAAGCTTTGCTTTCCATATTCTTCAAACGTGAAGAAACCGAGGAAAAATTCCAGTAAACATGGACTCTAGAATGCATACCCTAAGGGCTATGAGCACTTGTTCATCTCCGGTACGCTGAAATACATCTCATCTGCTAAACAAGCGCTCATTGCTCTTAAGTATTTTTCGAATGATCATTCCTCCTAATGCCTAATCATTGACCATTTCTCCTGAGACAGAGTATCATTCATTTTCCACTCTCAGTTGTGTGCTTTTGCAATATGACTGTAATTTAGATCCCCCTGGATCACCTTCGGATAGACAGAAACTAGTCATTCTGGAAAAATATACATCTGAGACTCGAAAATAAACGATAGATAAAGAAATTCTTCATGAGTCCAGTTGCTGTATCAATCAAGTTGCTAAATTCTCTCGCGACTAATATGCCGGCTTTTCCAGTTTTCGTGAAGTCCATGATTCACTTCCACTAATTTTATACTTTAGATGTACATTTCCATAAATATATTCCTCAAATTATGGTCTACCTTCGATACTAGTAAGCTTCTTTTTCCTGTGCTAGTCTGGTCATGCGCTGCTTTGCGTGCAAGATAGGAGAATTCTCTCACTTCATCTACTGCGTAGTCCTCAGTTTTGATATATTTGTCGCCAATCCCTGCTCTTCATAACTTTCATCTTTCTTTGGCTTACTCTCTTTCCACATTCTGGGTTCATTAGACTGTTTACTACACTCAGTAGGGCCTGTACTTTCTCCTCGTTTTGATTGAGGATAGCTACGTCACGATTGATATCCTCCCTCACGGAATTTGAAGTCCAATTCTAAATTTTATTGCGTCATACCTCCTCTGATATAGGGGTTGACCAGCAGTGGAGAAAGCCCTGCTCAATGCCGAACGCGACCAACATGAGCGACACAGTAATAACAATTACCCGAATCGTCATAACGGCCCAGCGCGGGAAGGAATCCCAAGTTACGAACGACCGAAAGTATTTGATCGCCGAGACGATGATAGACACAGGAGAAACGAATACAATGTACAAGACGGATTCAGGTCAAATCATCCGCCGAGCCGGCCACACAATTACGGAGACAGAGGACAGTATCGATCGCCAGAACGTGCAAGAAGCCGCGATCGCAATCAGCGAGATTCTGAACAGTTAAACTAAGCAAAGTTTCGGAGGCGACCCGCTCCGGAACTCTGTCACAGGGACAAGGGTCGGATATTACGATAAATGTCATAAAGTTTGAACATGTAAATGATGTCAACGAAGATTTGTGTCGAGAAAATGAAGAAACTAATAAAGAAATTCTGATGCCATTTGTGGAAGTCGAAGTATGTGGTATTGTTATGGATGCATTAATTGATTCAGCTAGCGAGGCAAGTGCTATTTCTGAAAATCTATTTTCGTAATTAAACAATCTTGTCGCTATTCCCACATTACCTGTTAACGGCGTACGTATTGTCAGTGCAGTTGGAAACCGAAGCAAACCAATTAGAGGACAAGCATTACTAAGATTTCGTATTCAAGGGGACGAATATGAGCAGAGTGTTTTAATCGTTGGTTCTCTCAATGTTGGGCTAGTTCTCGGAGTTGATTGGTTGTCAGAGATGAGATGCTGTATTAATTTTGAGGAGAATTGTCTGCGGACGTGGAGAGATAACAAAGAAAGAAGATTTGTATTCAAAGGGTTTATTATGGAAAATAAGGGTGCTGCGGGCGTGAAAATAAGGATGATGCGTTATAGAGGAGAATATGAACCTGTGACTTTAAACAATTCAGAAAACTGCGCTAAGCTGCAAGAGAGGAACGAGGAGGATACTCTAAATTGTATTCAAACCAAGATTCGAGCGTTAGTGGACTTGACTGAAGCAAAACGAGAAGAACTGAGGAAACTACTGAGATGCTACGTCAATATATTTTCAAAGATGCCAAGATTAATTAAAGGATATGTTTGTAAAATTAAAGTAAAGGACCATGAACCATTTCGCAGTAAGTCATACGCAATAGCATTGTCAAAAAGGGAAGCTGTTAACAAGGTTATACAGAGGGTGTTCAATAATCAAATAATTGAGCGCTCAGATAGCGAATATTCAAACCCAATTCATGCTGTAGCAAAGAAGGATGGCACAGTTCGCATTGTTCTTGACGCCCGTGCAATGAATCGCATAATTGTACCACAGCGTTATCAGTCAGAAAACCTAGAGTTTTTGTTACAAATGTTCAAAGGAGTCAAACATCTAAGTAGCCTTGATTTGACTGGTAGTTACTGGCAGTTAATGCTAGAAGAGAATAGTAGAAAGTATACAGCATTTCATTATAATGGTAGAAGTTACCAATTTCAGAGAATGCCTTTTGGTCTCTCGATTTCTTCAGCGGCTTTTATGAGAACACTGGATAAAGTTTTAGGCGAAGATTTGTTGAAACATGTAACGCTTTATGTTGACGATATCTTCATTAGCATAGCTTCATGGGAAGAACATTTGGAAATTATTGATCGGACACTTGAAGCATTTAGGAAAGCTGGAGTGACTGTTAACCTGGAAAAATCGGAATTCGCCAAGACGCAAATTAAATTCCTTGGGCGTATTATTTCGTCGCGAGGGACTGAACCGAATCCAACAAAAATGGACACCGTAAGAAATTTTCCGTCACCTAAGTGCCGTAAGCAACTTAAGTCGCTTTTTGGTTACTGTAATTTTTATCGTCGTTATCTTTCTGGATGCTGCCTATCTTCTCCTGTCTTAATGGACTTGCTGAAAAAGGATGCTATATGGAAATGGACTCATGAACATCAGGAAGCGTTTGATTCAACAAAAAACCAACTGTGTGAAGCATCTATCCTTCACCACCCTGAATTAAGTGAAACGTTTTACCTTGGCACCGATTCAAGTGATTATGCGCTTGGCGCAGAATTATATCAATTAATTGAAGTCGATTGAGTTATTGAACATCATACTAGCGCATTTGCGACCCGCGCACTCACAAGCTGGGAGCGAAAATATACTGTCACGGAAAGAGAAACACTTGCCATCGTTTGGAGCTTCAAAAAGTTTCGTTTTTATCTATTTGGAAGGCATACTGTCGTAGTGACAGATCACAAAGCATTATCATTCTTGATGAATTGCAAATTGATGCACAATAGGTTAACCCGGTGGTCGTTAATGCTTCAGCAATAGAGTTTTGAGATTCAGTACATACCAGGAAAGCAGAACGTCGTACCGGATGCGCTGTCAAGGCTATCAGAAGGACAAGATTCAGTTAATGTTGCGCATCCACGGCAGAAAGATATAAGGATTCATTTTATGCGAGATGTCGAAGGCGAGCGTCATATACGCAAGATTCTGCGGAACATCAAACAGGAACAGGACGCAGACGAAATATTGAGGATGGTTAAAGAAAAATACGATGATCCGAATGCCGAGAGTAGTGGCAAGATACGTCAATATTATTTAAAACAAGATGGTATCCTTTACCGGCGAAGCAACTTGAATTCTGATCATTGATGTATACCCAAACATGTAGTGGATGAATTAATAAGATAGGTTCACTTGAGCTATGCTCATTTTGGGCCACATAAATGTATACTAAAATTGCAAGAGAACGTCATCTTCGATAACATGGCACGCAAAGTACGATCAATTCTAAAATCTTGCGATCTCTGTCAAAAAACTAAAGTGTCTACGATTCAGCACAAAGGTTTCATGCATAGCATTATACCTCAAAATCCTGGTGAAATTTCAGCTCTCGATCTCTATGGACCGCTATCCAGATCAAAAGGGAATTTTACTCAAATTTTGGTTGTGATGGATGTCTTTTCGAAATTTGTACGCCTTTACCTACACAGGAAAGCCAAAAGTAAGATCATAATCAAGAAACTCAGGGAAGAATACTTCGTAAATACTGTCAAGCCAGAGTGCATTTTATCAGACAATGGTCCACAATTTCAGTCACACTTATGGAAAGATTTTATTAATCATGAAGGTATTCGGCACATTGCAATTTCGTCTTTCAGACCCGCATCCAACCCGACTGAACGTCAAATGCGTGAACTCGGACGTTTACTTCGTGCACAATGTGGGAAGAAACATAAAAGATGGATAGAGCGATTGACAGATTTTGAAACAGAAGTTAATAGTTTGTCGCATGATTCAATGGGATTGCCGCCATGTACAGTTCTCTTTGGAAAGAAACCTGACAGTATCTTTCATGAATACATTTCCTTTCCGCAAGAAAAGGAAATTACGCAAGAGGAGCCTTTTAAAATCACGTTGGAGACGATGAAGAAACGAGCAGAAGAACGGAAGCTGGCACATGACAAGATAGTGAAGCCCATTACGTACAAAGTCGGTGATTTAGTATTTATTCGAACTCATACGAAATCATAAAGTGCAAATGGGAAGACATAAAAAAGTTTCATCACTACTACAGAGGACCATCAAAATTAGAAAACTTGTTCACCCTAATTCGGTTGAAATTGAAGTGGTGCAGTCCAGTCAGTATCATAGCCTACAACATGTAGAAAACATTAAACCGTATCATCTATAAGAAGGGTTGCAAGACAAGAGATGCTCTGTAGAAAAAAATGAACATTGTGTTATTTGTGTACATAGCATTTTGCCTGTGTGAAAATAAATGGTCCTCCTCGTGCCTTCTTCGGCGTGAGAACCTGTAGCCAGTTTCATCAGAGCGATGTAACACACCGTTTCGTGTTGTGGATTGGCAAGAGAGCCAACCCACTATGAGAGGAAGCCGAAAGGCATGCGTTTTAGCTCACGCAGGCTCGCGTGACGTCTGGAACAGGACAAGGAAGTTAGACTTTAGCAAAAAAGGACGTAGCTGTTGGAATACTTAACTTTAATCCGTAAATGGTGAACATCGCTCTTGACGGTACATGTTTTAAAGCATCAATAGTAACTGGTAATGGCGCTTTGCTAGGTCGTAGCAAATGAGGTAGCTGAAGGCTATGCTAGCTATCGTCTCGGCAAATGAGAGCGTAATTTGTCAGTGAACCATCGCTAGCAAAGTCGGCTGTACAACTGCGGCGAGTGCTAGGAAGTCTCTCTAGACCTGCCGTGTGGCGGCGCTCGGTCTGCAATCACTGATAGTGGCGACACGCGGGTCCGACGTATACTAACGGACCGCGGCCGATTTAAAGGCTACCACCTAGCAAGTGTGGTGTCTGGCGGTGACACCACATTTCGAACTCAAACTCAGAATCGGAATCCGATTCTGAACTTATATCTGTTAACATAGCAGAAGTAGTCGCCATCTTTGCCAGAGCCAAAGTTCCTCAGCAAACTGTGTATTGGAACTGCGATCCAACTTCCGATGATTGTCGCCGTGACTCACGCTTCCGTGAGGAATTTGGCGTGAGCCCCCCTGCGTCACCTCGCGGACCTGCGTCTCATCTTGTGGCCCACCTAGGCAGTTTCAATACGCAGTTTGCTGAGGAACTTTGGCTCTGGCACAGATGGCGACTACTTCTGCTATGTTAATAGATATAAGTTCAGAATCGGATTCCGATTCTGAGTTTGAGTTCGAGTTCGAAACGGTGTGTTACATCGATTTGATGAAACAAAAAGCAGAAAAAGTGCGTACATGAAAAGAAAACTAAGTCATGGGGAATTCACTTTAAACCATTACTGGCCAAAACTCTACCGGATCATTTTTTGCAAACTTTTATGCATAAATAAGTTACATTGGGTGATTAATTGAATAAAAAGTTGTTTTGAAAATTTTCAGTTTATTAGAACAAGAACTACAGACCGTCCCATTTTTGGGACATTGGCCAAATGCGCTATCCAAATTCACAACCTTATTCTCTATGCATAATATTGTAAGAAACAACACAAACAATAAATAAAGAATATACACTTGTCGTGTACACCTATCACAATTTTTTTTTTTTCTTGCAGTAAGCACATCGCTTCTGTGTTTTACTTTCTTCTGTGTTTTACTTGGCACAACGAAATGATTTCCTGGATCTAGTCGTACATCTGTGCTCACCCGTCCTCCCATCAATTTGCTTCTTTGTGGTCCTCTGCGTTTTGGTACTGATCCTGTTTTCTTTCATAGGTAAAACATCACTGTTCTCTGTTGGACATCCAAAAGTGAGAGCTTCTCTCTAAAGTACCGGCTACATCTTGTACAACAGACTCATTGTTCAATACATTTTCGTCAATGTCTTCTTCATCTGTTATTACGTCTGCATCGGGTGGAATAATCGCCAATTTTACGTCATCATCTTCATCGTCACTCTCTTGATGGTTCGCTAGTTCTGCTAGAATTTCTTCAAGTGTAAGTCCACACTGCAAGTTTTTATACTGTTGGAATCTTAAAATTCGAATAGAACATGAAAAAAAGCAGATATAAAGAACGTAAAACACAATTCTCCTCTGTATAATACGTGTATACAAGAATAGGGCACATCAACAATAAATTATAGTGTAACATGCGATTGTCCCATTATTGGGACGCATAAAATATATCGATATTGCACTTACTTGAAAAAATCTGAAGTATACTTAATCTTACACAGACATCCATATGTTCATAAAAACACGCCCAGACAACCAAATCACAGCTCATTGTCGTCCAGGAACTACCAGCAGGCATACAGTGCTGCCAAGTGCGAGAACAAAAAATCGGCAAGTTTATAATTTTCCTGACGTGCAGTACTTAGAAAAAATTAGTTATTTTACATTTACAGGCATTATAGCAGTTAGTTGAACCTACAGGTGCAACAATAAAGGCTAAAAGCTCCATTGCTTACGTAGAAGTAAGTAAAATATACGCGTCCCAAAAAAGGGACAATGGCCAGTAATGTGTTAACTAAGGAATTTGATGATGAAAAATTCACGAACTATTTTAGATTAAACCGTGATCAATTCCAAGAAGTGCATGGTCTCTTCAAGAATGAAATTGACAGACAGGGATGCAACGCTACAAGGCCGACTGGAACCAAGGAGAAACTAGCTGTGTTTTTAAGGTGAGCTATTATGATTAACATATATCTCTATATATAAAAATGTTCTGTTGGTTTGTGTATAGCCACTAACCTCCAAAAGCTCTTGACTGCTTTGAAATTTTGACACAAAGTTGCATTTTTATACAGGATGGTTTTTAGGTACCTATTTCTTTCTTTAATATTATATAACCTATATACATGTAATTTTTCACGATTTTTCGTAAAAATGTTTCCCCATTATAAAATTTGTATAAATTCATGTATTACAGTTACATGCACGTAGTCCAGTGCAACGTTGTGTCCAAATTTCAAAGCATTGGAACAAGGGTTTCCATATATCCAAATGAATTAACCAAGGGTATTACAGTCTTTGTGCGAATTCAGTGGCTTAATTTTTTTAATATATAAATATAAAAGCATATTTCTCACTTCCTCGAGCTTTCTTAAGTAACTATTCCTTGGATTAATAGTTTTCATGGATTTGAGAACATGTCTTTATATGATATAAAAGGCACTGTCCTGATTGACTGAGTGATTGACTCATAACGCCCAGTCGAAACCATTGACAGTAGTGTAGGATGTATACACATTTGCCATCCATATTTAGCAACTGCGAAAGTATAGCCGGGTCTGCTAGTTGCCTATACTTCTGTATGCAATATGATATTACCATCACCACGTACGGCTTCAATTAGCTTTTCCTCCATTTCGAACTACCAACAGCCAGAACCACCATGAGCCTCACAGTAAACTGTGTACAGGAGACTGCGGTCCGCAGGGTCACCAAGCGCAGGAACTGCGTCACGTCACGCTACGCTCTAACGTGCGCAGGACCATTCAGTTTCCGAGCGGGGTGGCGCAGTGGTTAGACACTGGACTCGCATTCGGGAGGACGACGGTTCAATCCCGCGTCCGGCCATCCTGATTTAGGTTTTCCGTGATTTCCCTAAATCACTCCAGGCAAATTCCGGGATGGTTCCTCTGAAAGGGCACGGCCGACTTACTTCCCCATCCTTCCCTAATCCGATGAGACCGATGACCAAGCTGTCTGGTCCCCTTCCCCAAACCAACCAACCAACCAACCAACCAACCATTCAGTTGTGTGGTTCGCAAAAACTCACCGTGAGTCACCCTACGTCACCTCACGAACCTGCGTATCATCTTGCTGCCAGCCTTACAGCGCTGCGCTAGCCTGTCAGGTTGGCGAGCTGTGTGGAACGCGGAACCATGGGATGCTGACGTCAGCTGCCAGCTGATCAACAACAACAACAACAAGCTTTACGGCGCGGGAGTCGCTGTTATGACGCTGTTACTACAATTCCACCAATTTGCAGAGACGACGAGTCTACAGTCCCAGGCAGCTTCGATGCCACAGCCCTATAATTCATCGAAAGCTATGAATACGTGTGTTTTGCATCGCATCATATAGGGAAGTGAAAAAGCAGAGTAAACAGTGAAAGTGTTATTGTTATTGTGGTGGTATATCCCCAGCGGCATCTATGCCACAGCCCAGTGTGTAGTGAACCAGCGTGTTTGTGTGTGATTTATGACTCAACATATAGGCAGGGATCTAAAGCAGAGTAATTAGATATGAAGTTCTACTTAAAAAAAGTGTTTTCCAAGGTGATTATTTGTTTATGGACTACTTTCCACAGTATGTGCCTTTTGTCAAATTTCTTGTATTACTAACCCCTAAACTGTGTGCCATAAATATAACAGTATCGCATTTTCAAAATATGCTGCCACTTGGGGTGTTAATTTATGTGGTGTAGTAACTGAATATTATCCTGTGAATATTGTGTGCTAGTTAGAGTTGTCTGTTTATTATTTTGTTTATTTTTTTATCACATTCATTCAGTTAGGCCTGATCATTAGTATTTAATTCATTACAAAAAATATTGATGAACAAGCTAATAGACACTTGTTATTCATGTATCACAGTTAGCCATACTATTTATTTGGGACGTTACAGCATTGCGTTTCATGTTGCTATGTTAATTCAATGTCATTATGCAGTGTGCAAAAGCATTTGCGGTTAACCTGACTTACCTTGTTGCTAATTAGTGAGTGATTTAATGATATAATATGATTAATGTACTGTGATTCAGTGATACTTGAATTTCTTAAACACCATTTTCCTTACACAAATAATAATTATTCTTAATGATTTGAGGTTCTCCATTAATAAGCAAATAATTTTGACTAAATAATGTAATTTTACATTTTTGCCTTTTATGTCTTTTCTTTATATTTTTCTACTTTAATATTCAAATCTAATATCACTATTACATTTTTTCATATTAAAGTATTATTTTGGTGGGGATATGTAAGGGTACAGTAACCTTACATAGCATCGATTATGCACTATGCAGAGATCATACATGATTTTAAGCAAAGACTGCAGTGCAGTCAACAATGTGCGAGTGGGTAAGCAGTAGTCGAGTGTTGGAGTCCGTGGGTGGAAGTCGGGTGTGAGAGGCTAGAGAGAGAGGTTGCTCAGTAGCGAGGCCGGAGATGAGTGGCAGAATGGCACACAGTGTTTTGATGTTCATACATGTTTATAAATTGAGTGATTTAATTAATAAATTCCAGCATTTTTAAGAAAGGAGATGTTATCATTAAGTAGTTTTCACAATAACGGAATTGGACAACAATGAGTCTCATAACAAGGAGGAAAGATACATATTATGCTAAAATAATTAAAATATAACTTCACCTAAAGCGTATGCAAATAATATAGTTAGGTGCGAAACTGGGGGGAGGTTACAGCATGTATACCTAAACTATCATTGTCGATGTTGGTTTGTTGCTATTCTGATGAGAACAACCCTATCACTGAAATGTTCACAGTAACACGCTCTCTGCCCTACCCTCATATTCATAACGAATCCTGTTCCAGTTATACCATTTTCTGCTGCTTTTGATGTTATCCTATACTTATCTGACCATAAATCCTTGTCTTTTTTCCATTTCATTTCACTGACACCTACTATATCGAGTGAGACTTTGCATTTCCCTTTTGCTTTTCTGGCTTCCCTACCACGTTCAAGCTTCTGACATTCCTCACCCCGAGTCATAGAACGTTATCCTTTCCTTGGTTATTCGATCTTGTTCTCATGGTCACCTCCCTCTTGGCAGGCCCTTCCCGGAGATTAAATGGGGGACTATACCTGATTCTTTTGCCAATGGAGAGATCACCATGACACTTTTTCATTTACAGCCAACATGTCCTGTGGATACATGTAATGTGTCTTGAACGCAGTGGTTTCCTTTGCTTCTGCGTTGGATTTCATTGCTTTCTGCATCCTCATGCCGTTGATCGTTGCTGATTCTTCCATATTTAGGGGCAGTTTCTCATCCCAAGGACAAGATGGCGTGAATCTCTATCCGCTCCTCTGTCCTCTTTGAAAAATACGTTAGCAGAATGAGGATGACTGCTTATGGCGAAAGTACTCGTCCGCTGGTCTGTTGCATTTAGAGATTGGTGGCCATGGTGACAAAGGTCAATAAATCCATATAAAATTGTAATAGAGACTCTCTGAGCATTCAGAATAGGAAGGCCCGTGGAACTATTAGGTCTACCCATGGTCTAGGGGCAGTCTGCTTTCCGCAGCGCTGCGGCGAGGACGTCTTGTTTACGTCCCGTCCGCGCGGTCGCGAGTGCCCGTAGTTGTTTACTACTTCGTCGCCGCTAGTTTAGAGTCCATCACTACCGACGCAACATGGCACCTTCATACAGACAAACCACCATCAAGATCAGTTTTCAAACCGATCATGCACGACCGCGAGCTTTTGAAGTGGAACGTTTTCTACGTGACGACGTTAAAATTGACCCGCGAGACATAATTGGTATCCATCTCTCTATCACGAGCAGTGTTGTCTACGTCAAGCTAGTAAGTGACGAGGTGTGCAACAGAATCGTGAGCGCACATGCGAACGATCTTAAATTCAAACATTCTGATGGCCATATTGGGGCGGTCTCTATCGATCACGCGGGGCTTGGCCTCCGTACGATACGCGTCTTCGAACTCCCTTTCGAAGTACCACCGGACGTAGTCACCGCGGCTTTCCAGCCCTACGGCAGAATGATCAGCCATATGGCCGAAAAATGGACCACCTTTACAACGTACCCCGTTCTTAACGGGGTACGACAGATTAAAATTGAACTGACCAAACATGTTCCGTCATATCTTGTCATCGGCGGATGTAGGGCGATCATTATGTATGACGGTCAGCCACGCACTTGTTCTGGTTGTGGCCAAGAAGGGCACGTCCGGTCGGATTGTCTCCGACGACGGCTTACTCAAATCCCGACAGGTGAATCTATGACTCCCCCTACGGTGACGACCCTTCCTCTCAATTACGCCGAAGTTACACGGGCAGCAACTCTTTCCGATGCTGACGACAGTAGTCCGATAGCCGCCCCCGATGGAGAGACCAAAATGGCTTCTGCAGTACAGGATCCGGCCTCTACAACGGCGCCCCCACCTGAAGATAATCACCGATCGACCTTGCAAGAAGGCGTGGATGCCAGAATGGACATTGACCCACGGGTTGTGCCGACAGCGGCTTTTCTTCCAGACACCGGAGCAGCTGACGAAATCCACCCACATTCAGATACTGAAACACACGTCCGTAAACAGCGTTCCCCGCGAAAACACAAGAGACGGCGGCGTGCTCCATCGGACGAGTGTTTGCAGCGATCGTCTGACATGGACTATGGAAATTCCGACGACGGTACCGGCGGTACAGAGGCCGCTGTAACTTCAAACTCAACAGATCGCCGTGGTGACGGCTTCAGCCCCTCAGACCCCACAGCACAGCAGGATCACAAGCAGACATCCGCTGCCGATTCCCAGCCAGCAGAGCCGATGGAGTCAGCGCCGAGTGCCGCAGCAGCCACTAACAGCCACCAACAGCCGATGGTGTTTCACGGCGACTGGGCGGACGACTGTGAGGAACACTCCTTGCCCATCGTGTCGGACGACACGGGGGGAAATTTACCCCACCAGTGTTGATCCTTTCCCGCCGTCAGTTACAGTGACGAGACAGCCTTACCAGGGTATTGATGGCCAACACGGATGCTGTGGATAGACCTCAAACTTATCGCGTTGCAACTATAAACATTAACACTATACGGACGCGCGCTAAGTTATCCTTGCTTCAGGATATGTTGAACTCTGCTTCCATCGACATAGCCCTTCTCCAGGAAGTGTACGTCGACGACTTCCCAGGCATGTACGGTTACGATGCTTGCGTCTCTCCAGCTTCCCCAACAGGCAGCGGTGTCGCTGTACTTCTTCGGGAAGGGATAGTGGCGGACGATATCCTGTTTCTGCCTGGGGCAAGAGGAATGGCACTCACAGTACTGAGGGTCCGCCATATCAATATCTACGCACCTTCCGGGACGGACAAACGTCGCGAACGTTCACGATTCTTTGCGGAAGACGTCGCCCCGCTCTTCCAAGGCCGCCACGACCATCTGGTGTTTGGAGGTGACTACAATTGCGTACTGGCGCCCAGAGATCAACTCCCACGACATAATCCGTGCCCGGAACTCGGGACGCTAATTCGAGACCTGCAGATGGTGGACACTTGGCAACATCTTCACGGCCACCGACCGGGATTCACGCACTTCACAAGTCACTCTTCCAGTCGTATCGATCGGATTTATGTCTCACGCTCTCTCGCCGCTGGAACACAGGATGCGGAACTGTGGCCTGCAGCATTCTCGGACCACTCAGCTTACATTTGTGCCGTCACCCTGCGGCGGCAACAAGTGTGGAGAAGCCGCAGCCCGTGGAAATTAAACATCGCTCACCTGTCGTACCCGGATTGCCGCCAAGCCGTTGAGGATACGTGGCATTCGTGTGAAAATCGCCTCCGTGCATATCCCACAACGATCCGCTGGTGGTTGGACTGCGCCAAACCGGCACTGAGGCGAACGTTGATAACCTACGGTCGTGACCACGCTACCTGGCGAAGACATACACTCGACTTTTACTTCCGGGTCCTGCGCGACTGCGATGCTATGGCGCCGTCTCCGGAACGACAAACGGCGGTCCGCCGTGCTAAGGCTCAGATCCTCGCTCATATGCGACGCCACCTAGAGGGGGTAGTCATCCGCTCGAGGACGCAGGATCGGATACCGAGCGAACGCCCGTCAATGTTCCACGTCCTTCGTGAACGTAAACGACGCCAACGAGCGCTGATACGCTTCATCGACACGGAGGACGGTCATCGCCTCACCACGCAACAAGACATAAACACAGCGTTCTACAATCATTATTCCCAACTCTATTCCGCTCAGACCCCTGATCCGACAGCACTGGAGGACGTCTCTCAGACGATTTACGGCACCGTCACCCCGGCAATGGAAGCGGCCTTGATGGAAGAAATTACAGAAGAAGAAGTGATCGACGCCTTTCGAAAAGGTGCTGTCAACAAGTCTCCGGGTCCTGATGGCCTCCCCTTGGAATTTTACCGGACTTTTCAATATTTATTAGCCTCCCGATGGACGGACATCTGTCGCGAACTCCTATCCCCGGACGTGCCGCTCCCTGCGGCCCTTGTGGAAGGAATGATTATTCCTATTCACAAACCGTCCGGTGGCTCACGACTGCAGGACTACCGCCCGTTGACGCTATTGAACTGAGACTTTAAGATCTTTTCTCGACTGTTGGCGGCGCGGATACGCCAGACCCTACGAAATGTTATCTCACCCGATCAAACGTCATTAGGAGGCGACAATAATATTCAAACAGCACTCAGTGAATATCGTGACTTGATCTCACTGGCGAGGGCATGTCGTCTGAAGGGTGCACTGGCGGCAATCGATTTTAGTCAAGCTTTCGACCGAGTGGACCACGACTATTTGGAAGCGGTCCTCCAACATATGCGGTACCCACAGCCATTCGTCACTGTCGTCATGCGACTCCTCCGTGGCGCGACGTCCAAGGTGATCGTCAACGGCCGACTTTCGCAGCCCCTCACCTTTTCTCGATCGATACGCCAAGGGTGCCCTCTGTCCACTTTACTTTACGCTGTGGCCATGGAACCTCTCCTCTGCGGCCTGCGCCAACGACTAACGGGTATGACGTTACGAGGCCACACTTTCCGGTGTAAAGCGTACGCTGACGACACCGCTAGCGCACTAAATTGGATAACGAAATATGGCATGGCCGCTGGTAGTCGTATCAACGTCGCAAAATCGGTGGCGATGAACATCGGGGTCGGATTGTCTGAGAACAGTGTCACCCCCTTACAGCTCAGAGATAGTTTGAAATGTCTCGGCATTGACTTTACAGACGATATACGACGGACCGCTGCTCACAACTTTCGACGGCTTTTACGGAATGTTCGGACTGGAATTGCCAACAACCGCCTACGAGCCCTGGACATCGTCCAACGGACCCAGTATGTTAACTCACATTTAGCGTCACGCATTCCGCACATCGCCCAGATATTACCTATACCGGTGATGTTAGCACGCCGTATACATGCGGCTTTTGGGTCCTTCGTGAGTACAGGAATGCTTTTCAAGATCAAATATGAGACTCTCACCCTTCCTCCGGATCGGGGAGGGCTTGGCCTTTATCACGTTTATGACAGAGCGGTCGCCCTATTTGTGAGCACATTAGTCAAACTACGGCACCGCCGTCCGGACAGTCTGACCAGTTTGTTAATAGAAGAACTAGCACCGCCCTCCCTGTTGCCGCCTGTGCCGATACACCACGTCCCCTCCTCGCTCTTCTACATCGGTGTCTTTTACCTCGAACTCAGTTACGTTCGACTTGCCTTACCAGCGACTCAACTGGCGACGGCAAAGACGGTTTATAGGGTCCTACAACGTGGACGACCCGATAACGTCGTGGAGAGGCAGCACCCGAACGTCAACTGGCGAGTAGTGTGGAGGACAATTCACCACGTAACACTGGACACTGACGTCACGTCGATGTGGTATATCACTGTCAACGGTAAGCAGTTGACCAGATCAAGGCTACATGCGATCCACATGGTGGACTCACCCACGTGCACGTACTGTGGCGTTCAAGACGACGAAGAACACCGTCTTCGCTGTGGCGAGTCTACGGCAGTGTGGCACTTAGTGAGGCAAATGTCAGCATACTTCCTTCGGGTAACGCCGAATCATATCGACCCCAAGACTATCTTATTCCCGGATGAAACGTATTACCCACGCACTAAAACTAATGCAATGACGTGGCTGCGTGGACATGCAGTGCATTATTTGTTTCAAGACGGCACTAAGGACACTTTAGACTTTTGGAACTATTTGCAGGAACGACATTGCAAGATCCTCCGTAACCCTAAGTATCGACAATATTTTTCCAATTTTTTGTGGAGTGCGTTCCACGACCCTCCACGTAGCTGGAACATCACGGGTAAGAGAAGCTAAAAATTACAATACGATGATAGAACACTACACGGTACGACGTGGGATCTACTTTCATCATTACGAGAAGTCATACCTGGATGATACAGCAGATGGAGAGTTTCGTTGTGAACCCTCACACTCTGTAGCAGTATTTGCCCCATTTCCTCTTTTTGTCCCCGGTGCGAAAAGGTCTTCGCAGTTTTAGTTTCCCCATCCGGTGCAAGATGTAGCACTGGTTAATGGTGGTATGGATTCCACCCTTCAGTTTTGTTTCATGGTTTCCTTCGCCCCGCACTTTGTTCTCTTTCTTTATGCCTTTTTCTACAACTATTAGCATGGTTTTAGTTATGTGCGTCCCCAACTCGACGCAAAGAGTGCACTTACTAGTTTTCAGTTCCTTACTGTTAAAAAAAATTTTTTAAAAAAATGAAAAAAAAAAACCAAAAAAAAATTAAAAAAAAATTCAAAATAAATAAATGAATAAATAAAATTAAAAAAAATCACAATAATACACCAACTGCATCCTTTGTACCACTTCACATCCCCAGGATTGGAGGGGGGAGACATCGTGGACAGGCCTCGGGTCGCGACCCCTGCCCACCTTGCCTCCTCCAGCCCACTACCTGATCCAAAATATATATATATATATATATAAAAAAAAGGGGTAGAGTCTTTGATTCATAATCAAACCGCCTTCGGTGCCGCGTTCGATCCCCGCCAATGCCTAAATTTTGATAAATAATCAGCATTGGCGGCCGAAGACTTCCGGCATAAGAAGTCAGCCTCATTCTGCCAACGGCCTTGTCAAAGAGGGCGGAGGAGCGGAAAGAGTTTCTGGGCACTCTCTTGTCCTAGGGGTGGGAAATTGCCCCTAAAGGCGGAAGAATCAGCAATGATCAACGACATGAGGATGCAGAAGGCAATGGAAACCACTGCATTAAAGACACGTAACGTGTATCTACAGGACATGTGGCCTGTAACTGAAGAAGTGTCATGATGATCTCTCCATTGGCAAAAGATTGAATAATCTAAGAGTCGGGGAGTGGAATGTCAGAAGCTTGAACGTGGTAGGGAAACTAGAAAATCTGAAAAGGGAACTGCAAAGGCTCAATCTAGATATAGTAGGTTTCAGTGAAGTGAAGTAAAAAGAAGACATGGATTTTTGGTCAGATGTTATAGGGTAAAGCAGTAGAAAATGGTATAACAGGAGTAGGATTCGTTATGAATAGAAATGTAGGGCAGACAGTGTGTTACTGTGAACAGTTCAGTGACCGGGTTGTTCTAATCAGAATCGACAGCAGACCAACACCGGCAACGACAGTTCAGGTATACATGCCGACGTCGCAAGCTGAAGATAAACAGATAGAGAAAGTGTATGAGGATATTGAAAGGGTAATGCAGTATGTAAAGGGCGACGAAAATCTAATAGTCATGGGCGACTGGAATGCAGTTGTAGGGGAAGGAGTAGAAGAAAAGGTTACAGGAGAATATGGGCTTGGGACAAGGAATGAAAGAGGAGAAAGACTAATTGAGTTCTGTAACAAGTTTCAGCTAGTAATAGCGAGTACCCTGTTCAAGAATCACAAGAGGACGAGGTATACTTGGAAAAGGCCGGGAGGTACGGGAAGATTTAAATTACATTACTTCATGGTCAGACAGAGATTTCGACATCATATACTGGATTGTAAGGCATACCCAGGAGCAGCTATAGACTCAGATCACAATATAGTAGTGATGAAGAGTAGGCTGAAGTTCAAGACATTAGTCAGGAAGAATCAATACGCAAAGAAGTGGGATACGGAAGTACTAAGGAATGACGAGATACGTTTGAATTTCTCTAACGCTATAGACACAGCAATAAGGAATAGCGCAGTAGGCAGTACAGTTGAAGAGGAATGGACATCTCTAAAAAGGGCTATCACAGAAGTTGGGAAGGAAAACATAGGTACAAAGAAGGTAGGTGCAAAGAAACCATGGGTAACAGAAGAAATACTTCAGTTGATTGATGAAAGGAGGAAGTACAAACATGTTCCGGGAAAATCAGGAATGCATAAATACAAGTCGCTGAGGAATGAAACAAATAGGAAGTGCAGGGAAGCTAAGACGAAATGGCTGCAGGAAAAATGTGAAGACATCGAAAAAGATATGATTGTCGGAAGGACAGACTCAGCATACCTTTGGTGACATTAAAAGCAACGGTGGTAACATTAAGAGTGCAACGGGAATTCTACTGTTAAATGCAGAGGAGAGAGCAGATAGGTGGAAAGAATACATTGAAAGCCTCTATGAGGGTGAAGATTTGTCTGATGTGATAGAAGAAGAAACAGGAGTCGATGTAGAAGAGATAGGGGATCCAGTATTAGAATTGGAATTTAAAAGAGCTTTGGAGGACTTACGGTCAAATAAGGCAGAAGGGATAGATAACATTCCATCAGAATTTCTAAAATCATTGGGGGAAGTGGCAACAAAACGACTATTCTCGTTGGTGCGTAGAATATATGAGTCTGGCGATATACCATCTGACTTTCGGAAAAGTATCATGCACACAATTCCGAAGACGGCAAGAGCTGACAAGTGCGAGAATTATCGCTCAATCAGCTTAACAGCTCATGCATCGAAGCTGCTTACAAGAATAATATACAGAAGAATGGAAAAGAAAATTGAGAATGCGCTAGGTGACGATCAGTTTGGCTTTAAGAAAAGTAAAGGGACGAGAGAGGCAATTCTGACGTTACGGCTAATAATGGAAGCAAGGCTAAAGAAACATCAGGACACTTTCATAGGATTTGTCGACCTGGAAAAAGCGTTCGACAATATAAAATGGTGCAAGCTGTTCGAGATTCTGAAAAAAGTAGGGGTAAGCAATAGGGAGAGACGGGTCATATACAATAAGTACAACAACCAAGAGGGAATAATAAGAGTGGACGATCAAGAACGAAGTGCTCGTATTAAGAAGGTTGTAAGACAAGGCTGTAGCCTTTCGCCCCTACTCTTCAATCTGTACATTGAGGAAGCAATGATGGAAATAAAAGAAAGGTTCAGGAGTGGAATTAAAATACAAGGGGAAAGGATTTCAATGATACGATTCACTGATGACATTGCTATCCTGAGTGAAAGTGAAGAAGAATTAAATGATCTGCTGAACGGAATGAACAGTCTAATGAGTACACAGTATGGTTTGAGAGTAAATCGGAGAAAGATGAAGGTATTGAAAAGTAGTAGAAATGAGAACAGCGAGAAAACATCAGGATTGATGGTCACGAAGTCAATGAAGTTAAGGAATTCTTCTACCTAGGCAGTAAAATAACCAATGACGGACGGAGCAAGGAGGACATCAAAAGCAGACTCGCTATGGCAAAAAAGGCATTTCTCGCCAAGAGAAGTCTACTAATATCAAATACCGGCCTTAATTTGAGGAAGAAATTTCTGAGGATGTTCGTCTGGAGTACAGCATTGTATGGTAGTGAAACATGGACTGTGGGAAAACCGGAACAGAAGAGAATCGAAGCATTTGAGACGTGGTGCTATAGACGAATGTTGAAAATTAGGTGGACTGATAAGGTAAGAAATGAGGAGGTTCTACGCAGAATCGGAGAGGAAAGGAATATGTGGAAAGCACTGATAAGGAGAAGGGACAGGATGATAGGACATCTGCTAAGACATGAGGGAATGACTTCCATTTTACTAGAGGGAGCTGTAGAGGGCAAAAACTGTAGAGGAAGACAGAGATTGGAATACGTCAAGCAAATAATTGAGGACGTAGGTTGTACGTGCTACTCTGAGCTCTGAGATGAAGAGGTTAGCACAGGAAAGGAATTCGCGGCAGGCCGTATGAAACCAGTCAGTAGACTGATGACCAAAAAAAAAAAAAAAATAATGGAACTGTTAGTGGAAGGTATAACTGTTATCATGGGGTGCTTTCGTTAGAAAGTTTGAGCCTTAGCATTTCCCATTTCAGATATTCCCATTTTAGAATTTCTCACATGCCACGCCCTAACTCATCCCTCCCTTTGCAGTCCCAGGGATCCGAACAGGGGATTATTCCGGAATATTTTGTCAATGGAGAGGTCATGATGACAGTTTTTGAATTACAGGCTACATACCTGTAATCCAGTACACATTATTTGTCTTTAATGCAGTGGTTTCCATTTCCTTCTGCATCTTCACGCCATTGATCACTGCTGAGACATTTTCCCATCCCACTCCTCCGCGCTTTTTGACAAATCCCTTGGCACATTGTGGATGAATTCTAATGCCGAAAATCTTCGCCCGCCAAGGCTGATGATTTTTAGTCTAAATTTAAGCAATTACTATTAAAAACAGTCTTAATCACGATTTATTTAACAAGGTGACCGGTTTCGACCACTTCTGTGGTCATCTTCAGACCATTGAGTAGGAACCCCTTCTGTTAGAGAATCTGATTCTCCAACAGAAGGGGTTCCTACTCAATGGTCTGAAGATGACCACAGTAGTGGTCGAAACCGGTCACCTTGTTAAATAAATCGTTATTAAGACTGTTTTTAATAGTAATTATTTACAAGACATTGATCACTGCTGTTCCCGTAATGCATTCAAAAGTAACTAAATTTAAGCGGTGTCGATTTTAGAACCCCCGACCGAGGATGTTTTGTTCACTAATCTAAGACCTTTGCCCTTTTTTATGCCGCCTTACCATTTTTTTACCGAGACCCCTTGCATGCCATTCTGCCACACAGACCATTCAGCTTTTTCTCCTTGTTTTTTATCCAGACAGTAGGAGAAACTTTGTTGTACCCAGCGTGGTGCGAACCAACGACCTGTAGCACTACAGTTTCTTGCCTTATCGAATTTCTTTTATTTACAGGAAAGAACGGACACAGTTTCAGGCTGCGTGGAGACAAGGTGGTCAGGGGCCGAGATCCTCGGCCTGGCCACAATCCCTCCATCCCGCCTGTCACTGTTCTGGTCCCTCACGTGGAGATTGTACTAGTTTTGGTTTTTCCATGCTGTTTTATTATTTTTAAAATTTTTCTTGACTTTGTTTTATTTATGAAAAGAAAACTTGATATACAGAAATTACACAATTCCGGGACACAAAGAAAACAAATGTTTTCTCTGGGAAGAACACAATGTGAAGTTTAGAAAACAGGGAGAAAAAAAATAAAGCTATCCAATTCCTTGGCAACTAAAGACAAGGTGCAACATATTTGCAAAGAATACACGATACCGTGAAAACCTCTGCCACTTCCAATCAGCGTTCATCATATGTTGGCGAATAACGAAGGGGTCGGAATCGTTATCACACCTGGCTACGTAGTGGATGTAGTGTCCGAAGAGCCATACGATCGAATTAGTTTTCGTCCGAGTGAAAGCAGAAGAGACCGGACACAGTAGTTCAGCCGAGAAAGCAGCTTGAGCTGATGGGGTAAGGAAAACCAGTTGTCAAAGAATCCAGAGTCAGTGTTCTCATCCGCAAGAGACGAGCCTGTGTGGCAATGTATCAAGTTGATGAGATGTGTCGCAAAGTCCTGTGGGACTAAGTCCAATTCGACGGAGGCTTTCGTTGGTCGGGATCAGATTGTGAATGACCCTATACCACGATGAGGCAACTTCCATCGGGAAGATAGGAGCACTAACGAGAAACCAAACTGTTTTCCAGGATATCAAAAGGCGTGGCCATTTCAACTGGGGAGGGGGATGATTGTATTCCCCAACGAGAAAGCAAACATATGGTGGTAAGTTGTGTCATCAGTGAAATGTCGGCACCCAGAAAGCTTATTATAATATAGAATTCACGTAAGTGCCGCAATGTGGAGACGATTCGGCCTACTTCAGAAGGGGGCGGGAGGGGGGGGGGGGTCAGTCGTGCTGGGCGGCTACACGTACATAAGCGAAATGTAACAGAATGAGTAGTTCCAGTATATGTTAAAACGTTACGTCGTATAAACAAAAGTGAAGCCATCAATTTGATATTAGAAAGTCACAGCCCTCCAAGGGGATGGTGCTTCGCAACTACTTCATACCAAAGTCGCAAAATTTGACTTTTCCAATGGAAACGACCGGACAACTGCATCAGTTGGAGCGCCATCATCGCGGGGAACGGGAATATTTGAGCAATATAGTACACTTTGCTGAAAATGTAAGAACCTAAGATCCGCACTCTCTGAAGAAGACTAAGGAAACAGCGTTTGTATTCAATAATTGCCCCTTGAATTCGCCACCTCCACCAAGTGATTGCAGCCATTGGGCAGCGAACCACAGTAATCATCAACGATTTGTGACGAGCAACCGCCGTTGCTCATGGAATGACGAAGTGTTGAAAACCCTGCAGGGGTATTAGGGTACGTTCCCGTTCATTAATGCGGACGCCAGAGGGAGAACAAAAGGAATCCAATATGCCCTTGAGAAAGGATATGTCATCGGTATGACGTAGCAATGCCATAACATCTCCCGCGTAAGCTCGTACCGAGAAGTTTTCTCCCTTATCTTCACGGAGTAATTTGTCCATTCACTACGACAGATGCGTGAATACCAGTAAAAAGACTGGATTATAACTGAGAAGCAGTATGATAGAGACCAGTCCCCTTGAGCACCTGCATCGAGAAACCGCGACTGATCCAGTCGAATATCTTATTAAAAGCAATAAAAAGCAGGGTTCCCGAGACAGAAGTCGCTGCAGCCACCGAGACACTGTCCTGGCACTCGACTACAGAAGTCAGAATCGTGCGCCTGGGCACAAAGCTTTGGTGAAGAGCCGGAATTTTTTCTAGCAGTATCGACCAACGGCTGTTAACCGCTCGGGCGACAGTCTTGCAATCGAAATTAAGCAGTGTGATCGGGTAGGATTTATCAGGACAACTGGTTGTCTTTGGATTTAGAACTATTTTATCAACCTTGAAGGGACCAGGACTCAAATCCCCCGGATCACCTCATTTACCAGTGACGTAATAGTATCGCCTACAACAGGCCAAAAATGTACAACCTTTCCTTAGGAATTCAGTCTAGTCCCGGTGATTTTTGCCGTGGTGAACCTACAATAAGGCAATATACAGCGTGAGTAAAGTCACTTATAAGTTCATCATTTAATGCGGGAGTAACCATGCAATCCTGGAGAGGAGTAAATGCGTCAGAGGCAATCATATTAGTGTCAGGGACTTCATAAAGGTTTATTTAAGTATTTGTAAGTATAGATCGCTCTGGAATTGTCCGTAGGCGTGAGTAAGAGGTCGGATACATGCTCTTTTTCGACGCGCCCCCAACCGAATAAGGTGATATAGGTCAGTTCATCTTGTAGGAAAGAGAGGGATTTTAATCGCAACCTGAGTCCTTCCATTTATTGTCTCTTTAACTGAAGTCGCTTCGCCTCAACATGGCGCGAATCCATAGCGCAAATCCATAATCCGTAAGAGATCATGTCTGGTCACATTATAAAGTTGTCGCAAGAAGGGTAATAAAAGTCTTAGGCCCGACAGAGAACCCTCACCCTCTCAACACGGTAACGCATTAACGTCTTCCACAGCGTTGATTTGGCTTGCCCTGATCTCCATTTCGTAAGAGAAGGATAACGGTCGCTATGGGCCCAGACCTCTCGAACGATAATCTCGAGGCGAGGATCCTTTAAGGGGAGGCGATACAGCTCTTCTGCTCGCTGCACATGATTTAAAGTTACGGATACGGCACAGTGATCAGTGAAACAAGTAGGTATCACGTTTATCGCTGTCCACATAAAGAAACAGAAAGATAAAAAGCTGCTGGAAGTAGCTGTAAAGTGAGTTCACCCGACCAAAGTGGGGTAGTGACAGATCAGCGCATCGTGTATTTGCGGTCACCAAATCGTCTAGTTCCTACTGAAATTAAGATCAGGGGTCTGATTCACAAACAATTAAAATTTCCATCTAACAGAAGTTTTACAAAAGAAATAAACTACACCCTCTTTATAAAAATGCGCACGATCTGTGGAGCAGCCAAATCCTGAAGGGGCGTAAAGGAGAATTAAAGTAAGGCCACAAAAGATACAGCCTATTCCTTGGCCTTTATCAAGAACTTTGAAATCAGTTAGCGGTATTCCCTCTTTGTAAAATAACGCACTACCAGTAGATATTCAGAAGCCACATTAAAGAAAGTAGAAAAGTCGGGAACAGAAAAAATGGTCAAATGACGTTTCTTGCAAAAATATCACGACGGCATTTGAAACGTAAATAAATTGTCGCAGCGCAGCAAGTCTAAGCTCGGAACTAATTCTGTTCACATTCAAAGTGAGAAAGGTATAGGCCTATGTCTATTTATTACCAGAACTATGCAACTGATTACATGCAAGTGACTTTTAAAGTCGTATATCGGAGTCCATGGCAGAGCCAAGGGATGAATCCGAATGTAAAGAGGTGGATCCCTCTCTTCCACCCACTTTCCGTTTTTTTTTTTTTTTTTTTTTTTTTTGCGATAGCCAGTGCTCAGTTTGAAAACGCTGTTTGTTGCGGCTGTGCGGGTAGGCGACTATCACATTGCCGTTGGGGGAGGAGGGGGGGAGGGGCTGGGGGCTGCGGAAGTTCAGCATCAGGTACAGAGTATATGCCACACTCTTCCGCAGGTGGGCGGTGCGAGTCCTGGGAATGAACGGAAACGAAAACAGACGGTACATCTTTTACCGTCACCACATGTTCCACTGGCACATATCCCGATATGATTCTGATCAGCAGAGGTCCATGGCATGCTTTTCCCCTCTGGGTCCGCGGAAAGAGGGTGGGGGACAGATTTTGGGATATATTGCAAGACCGTCGATACAGTACAGAGGTCCGGAACAGGTTTATCCCCATGTGATTCCGAAGAGGCGGTCTCGGTCTCATGAGTCACATCGGACCGGGTGCTGGACGCTTTCCACTCTTTAACAACTGACATTTTATCATTCGGTATGAACTTGGGGAGTGGTGTGGCCTCCTCCGACGGAATCTGTTCCATGAAGAATGGAAGAGGAGTCGTCTGGCTCTTTACCATCTTGCGACCATCTACGCTTGTTTTGAACGGTAAGTGGTGGCGGTACGGAAAGTACACTGGTAAAGTCGCTGCGCGAGGTTAACGGTGGAACTGCGTTGGGACTTTTACGTAATGGCTCGCGTTGCCACTGACAAACTTGATTGGACACAATGGCTGCAGCTGGAAGAACCAGGTCCGCTGAAGTTAGCCTTTTACGTTGTTCATGAGTGGATTTTAAGACAGGACATGACGCGGGCAACTTGTGCAGAGGTGTCCACTGTTGTTGTTGTTGTGGTCTTCAGTCCTGAGACTGGTTTGATGCAGCTCTCCATGCTACTCTATCCTGTGCAAGCTTTTTCATCTCCCCGTACCTACTGCAACCTACATCCTTCCGAATCTGCTTAGTGTATTCATCTCTTGGTCTCCCTCTACGATTTTTACCCTCCACGCTGCCCTCCAATACTAAATTGGTGATCCCTTGATGCCTCAGAACATGTCCTACCAACCGATCCCTTCTTCTGGTCAAGTTGTGCCACAAACTTCTCTTCTCCCCAATCCTATTCAATACTTCCTCATTAGTTATGTGATCTACCCATCTAATCTTCAGCATTCTTCTGTAGCACCACATTTCGAAAGCTTCTATTCTCTTCTTGTCCAAACTAGTTATCGTCCATGTTTCACTTCCATACATGGCTACACTCCATACAAATACTTTCAGAAACGACTTCCTGACACTTAAATCTATACTCGATGTTAACAAATTTCTCTTCTTCAGAAACGATTTCCTTGCCATTGCCAGTCTACATTTTATATCCTCTCTACTTCGACCATCATCAGTTATTTTGCTCCCCAAATAGCAAAACTCCTATACTACTTTAAGTGCCTCATTTCCTAATCTTATTCCCTCAGCATCACCCGACTTAATTAGACTACATTCCATTATCCTTGTTTTGCTTTTGTTGATGTTCATCTTATATCCTCCTTTCAAGACACTGTCCATTCCATTCAACTGCTCTTCCAAGTCCTTTGCTGTCTCTGACAGAATTACAATGTCATCGGCGAACCTCAAAGTTTTTATTTCTTCTCCATGAATTTTAATACCTACTCCTAATTTTTCTTTTGTTTCCTTCACTGCTTGCTCAATATACAGATTGAACAACATCGGGGAGAGGCTACAACCCTGTCTTACTCCCTTCCCAACCACTGCTTCCCTTTCATGTCCCTCGACTCTTATAACTGCCATCTGGTTTCTGTACAAATTGTAAATAGCCTTTCGCTCCCTGTATTTTACCCCTGCCATCTTTAGAATTTGAAAGAGGGTATTCCAGTCAACATTGTCAAAAGCTTTCTCTAAGTCTACAAATGCTAGAAACGTAGGTTTGCCCATCCTTAATCTTTCTTCTAAGATAAGTCTTAAGGTCAGTATTGCCTCACGTGTTCCAGTGTTTCTACGGAATCCAAACTGATCTTCCCCGAGGTTGGCTTCTACTAGCATTTCCATTCGTCTGTAAAGAATTCGTGTTATTATTTTGCAGCTGTGACTTATTAAGCTGATAGTTCGGTAATTTTCACATCTGTCAACACCTGCTTTCTTTGGGATTGGAATTATTATATTCTTCTTGAAGTCTGAGGGTATTTCGCCTGTTTCATACATCTTGCTCACCAGATGGTAGAGTTTTGTCAGGACTGGCTCTCCCACGGCCGTCAGTAGTTCCAATGGAATATTGTCTACTCCGGGGGCCTTGTTTCGACTCAGGTCTTTCAGTGCTCTGTCAAACTCTTCACGCAGTATCGTATCTCCCATTTCATCTTCATCTACATCCTCTTCCATTTCCATAATATTGTCCTCAAGTACATCGCCCTTGTATAGACCCTCTATATACTCCTTCCACCTTTCTGCTTTCCCTTCTTTGCTTAGCACTGGGTTTCCATCTGAGCTCTTGATATTCATACAAGTCGTTCTCTTATCTCCAAAGGTCTCTTTAATTTTCCTGTAGGCGGTATCTATCTTACCCCTAGTGAGATAGGCCTCTACATCCTTACATTTGTCCTCTAGCCATCCCTGCTTAGCCATTTTGCACTTCCTGTCGATCTCATTTTTGAGACGTTTGTATTCCTTTTTGCCTGTTTCACTTACTGCATTTTTATATTTTCTCCTTTCATCAATTAAATTCAGTATTTCTTCTGTTACCCATGGATTTCTACTAGCCCTCGTCTTTTTACCTACTTGATCCTATGCTGCCTTCACTTCTTCATCCCTCAAAGCTACCCATTCTTCTTCTACTGTATTTATTTCCCCCATTCCTGTCAATTGATCCCTTATGCTCTCCCTGAATCTCTGTACAACCTCTGGTTCTTTTAGTTTATCCAGGTCCCATCTCCTTAAATTCCCACCTTTTTGCAGTTTCTTCAGTTTTAATCTACAGGTCATAACCAATAGATTGTGGTCAGAGTCCACATCTGCCCCTGGAAATGTCTTACAATTTAAAACCTGGTTCCTAAATCTCTGTCTTACCATTATATAATCTATCTGATACCTTTTAGTATCTCCAGGGTTCTTCCATGTATACAACCTTCTTTCATGATTCTTAAACCAAGTGTTAGTTATGATTATGTTGTGCTCTGTGCAAAATTCTACCAGGCGGCTTCCTCTTTCATTTCTGTCCCCCAATCCATATTCACCTACTATGTTTCCTTCTCTCCCTTTTCCTACACTCGAATTGCAGTCACCCATGACTATTAAATTTTCGTCTCCCTTCACAATCTGAATAATTTCTTTTATTTCATCATACATTTCTTCAATTTCTTCGTCATCTGCAGAGCTAGTTGGCATATAAACCTGTACTACTGTAGTAGGTGTGGGCTTCGTATCTATCTTGGCCACAATAATGCGTTCACTATGCTGTTTGTAGTAGCTTACCCGCATTCCTATTTTCCTATTCATTATTAAACCTACTCCTGCATTACCCCTATTTGATTTTGTATTTATAACCCTGTAGTCACCTGACCAGAAGTCTTGTTCCTCCTGCCACCGAACTTCACTAATTCCCACTATATCTAACTTCAACCTACCCATTTCCCTTTTTAAATTTCCTAACCTACCTGCCCGATTAAGGGATCTGACATTCCACGCTCCGATCCGTAGAACGCCAGTTTTCTTTCTCCTGATAACGACATCCTCTTGAGTAGTCCCCGCCCGGAGATCCGAATGGGGGACTATTTTACCTCCGGAGTATTTTACCCAAGAGGACGCCATCATCATGTAATCATACAGTAAAGCTGCATGCCCTCGGGAAAAATTACGGCTGTAGTTTCCCCTTGCTTTCAGCCGTTCGCAGTACCAGCACAGCAAGGCCGTTTTGGTTATTGTTACAATGCCAGATCATTCAATCATCCAGACTGTTGCCCTTGCAACTACTGAAAAGGCTGCTGCCCCTCTTCAGGAACCACACGTTTGTCTGGCCTCTCAACAGATACCCCTCAGCTGTGGTTGCACCTACGGTACGGCTATCTGTATCGCTGAGCCACGCAAGCCTCCCCACCAACGGTAAGGTCCATGGTTCATGGGGGGGGGATGGTGTCCACTAACACTAATATATAAAAAAGGTCCCTTGTTGTACTGTGTGTATTATATGTACCCGATATCCACACGATTGCAAATATCCGTTGGTTACCATGTTCGCGGATCGAACACCGCTATAGATTTGTAAATTATATTGTGAGGTTTCCGTCGTATTTTCCTTATGTCACCAAAAGGAAGCACGACAGTCTTGAGGAAACAGTCATCAACTTCGGGCGGAACGTTGACCATCCCAACATTCGTATATTCCACCTCCGATTTCACCTGAATAACCAAACTGTTAGAACCCAGCAGTGAATGAAAGGGACTTGTTTTCCGTGCCCCAAAAGGAGCCTGTCAATATGAAGTGGGTGTTTGAACTTGACATAAAACTCATAGGGTTGAGAACTGAAGTAAACCTTGCGAACCTGTTCTAAAGTGATCTTGATCGGATCTACAAGCCAATCGTGTGTTTCTGAAGAAGTTGGTTCCACGTGCTGAGTGGATGCGTCAAAACTAAATCTGACGGTACTTTTGCGATTGTATAAATCGTAAGTTCTCACGTTCCAGAAACTAAACTGCAAAGGTTATTACGTTGAAGTCCGGACGTACACGTAAAACATCATCCGACATTGTACTAAACGCGTTGTCTGAAAATTATTTTGAGCAGTTATTTTCATGAGCCTACGCGAATACTAAATGGTTGAGAAAACACACTTGACGTGTTAGCAACCAATAATCCTGAGCTAATAATATGCACCAAACGGATACAGGGATTAGTGAACCCAGGGTTGTCGTAGCCAGAATGAATATTGTAATCCCCAAATCCTCCAACAATAAAGGAAAAATATACCTAGTCAATAAAGCAGATAAAAATTCACTTGACGCCTTCCTGAGAGACAATCTCCGAACCTTCCAAATTAACAATGTAAGTGTAGACCAGATGTGGCTTGAATTCAAAGAAATAGTATCGACAGCAGTTGCGAGGTTTATACCAAATAAATTAACAAACGACGGAACTGATCCCCCCTTGGTACACAGAACGGATCAGAACACTGTTTCACAAACAAATTTAAACGAACGCAAAACCTCCAAGATTGGCAATCTTCTACGGAAGCTCAAAATTTAGCGCAGACTTCAGTTCGATATGCTTATAATAGTTTCCTTAACGAAAATTCTTTTCGAAGCATGGCAAAAAATCCAAAGATATTCGGGCAATACATAATGTATACTAAGGGGATGTCACAATCAGTATCTTCTTTGCGCGTTAGCAATGGAAATACTATTGACGACAGAGCTACTAAAGCAGAGTTACTAAACACAGCCTTCCAAAATTCCTTCAGCAAAGAAGACGAAGTAAACATTACAGAATTCGAATCAAGAACAGCTGCCAGGATGAGTAATTTAGAAGTAGATATCCTCGGAATAGTGAGGCAACTTAAATCATTTAACAAGTCTTCCAGCCCAGGCTGTATACCAATTAGGTTCCTTTCAGATTAAGCTGATGCAATAGATATTGAGCCGTGGTAAAAATTGCTGTTTTGAAGAGCGCGCCGCAGCGCGCAGTGTGAAGCAGTCGCCGGTCGGAGTGGCCAAGCGGTTCTAGGCACTTAGGTCTGGAACCGCGCGACTGCTACGGTCGCAAGTTCGATCCTGCCTCAGGCATAGATGTGTGTGATGTCCTTAGGTTAGTTAGGTTTAAGTAGTTCTAGGTTCTAGGGAACTGATGACCTCAGAAGTTAAGTCCCATAGTGCTCAGAGCCATTTCTGTGAAACAGTCGCCCTCCGTTTCTGGCGGTGGTGCCGCTGTGGGAATCGCAGCTTTGGTGTCTCCCTCTGGTGGGAAAGGGGAAAGGTTGCCTGTTCACGTGCATTTAAGGGGCGCTATGAGCTCGCCAGTGGGTCAGTCACTTCGCCAGTTGGTCAGTCTGGGTGAGTCTGGAGTC
Organism: Schistocerca serialis cubense; assembly: GCF_023864345.2. NCBI lineage: Eukaryota > Metazoa > Arthropoda > Insecta > Orthoptera > Acrididae > Schistocerca > Schistocerca serialis. Next base: position 175,407,817 of record NC_064641.1, read on the forward strand.
AGTCTGGGGTGTGTCTCTCTTCCACAGCTTGCTAGTCTGTCTCTCGTCCGAATTTGTGGCGCGGTGAGAGAACTCAACGAATTCTTTACAGACGAATGGAAAAACTAGTAGAAGCCAACCTCGGGGAAGATCAGTTTGGATTCCGTAGAAACACTGGAACACGTGAGGCAATACTGACCTTACGACTTATCTTAGAAGAAAGATTAAGCATTTGTAGACTTAGAGAAAGCTTTTGACAATGTTGACTGGAATACTCTCTTTCAAATTCTAAAGGTGGCAGGGGTAAAATACAGGGAGCGAAAGGCTATTTACAATTTGTACAGAAACCAGATGGCAGTTATAAGAGTCGAGGGACATGAAAGGGAAGCAGTGGTTGGGAAGGGAGTAAGACAGGGTTGCAGCCTCTCCCCGATGTTGTTCAATCTGTATATTGAGCAAGCAGTAAAGGAAACAAAAGAAAAATTCGGAGTAGGTATTAAAATTCATGGAGAAGAAATAAAAACTTTGAGGTTCGCCGATGACATTGTAATTCTGTCAGAGACAGCAAAGGACTTGGAAGAGCAGTTGAATGGAATGGACAGTGTCTTGAAAGGAGGATATAAGATGAACATCAACAAAAGCAAAACAAGGATAATGGAATGTAGTCTAATTAAGTCGGGTGATGCTGAGGGAATTAGATTAGGGAATGAGGCACTTAAAGTAGTAAAGGAGTTTTGCTATTTGGGGAGCAAAATAACTGATGATGGTCGAAATAGAGAGGATATAAAAAGTATGCTGGCAATGGCAAGGAAAGCGTTTCTGAAGAAGAGAAATTTGTTAACATCCAGTATTGATTTAAGTGTCAGGAAGTCATTTCTGAAAGTATTTGTGTGGAGTGTAGCCATGTATGGAAGTGAAACATGGACGATAAATAGTTTGGACAAGAAGAGAATAGAAACTTTCGAAATGTGGTGCTACAGAAGAATGCTGAAGACTAGATGGGTAGATCACATAACTAATGAGGAAGTATTGGATAGGATTGGGGAGAAGAGAAGTTTGTGGCGCAACTTGACCAGAAGAAGGGATCCGTTGCTAGGACATGTTCTGAGGCATCAAGGGATCACCAATTTAGTATTGGAGGGCAGCGTGGAGGGTAAAAATCGTAGAAGGAGACCAAGAGATGAATACACTAAGCAGATTCAGAAGGATGTAGGTTGCAGTAGGTACTGGGAGATGAAAAAGCTTGCACAGGATTGAGTAGCATGGAGAGCTGCATCAAACCAGTCTCAGGACTGAAGACCACAACAACAACACCATTTCCATCCCTCCTATGGGGTGCATAGTTTGTGTGCTTGTGTGAATTATTCAAACTTTTACTTTAAGGTAATCTGTTGTGTTGCAGATTTGCACCTGTGTAGTCTTTCAGAGGCTGTTGTGAGCGGCCGTGACTACGGCCGTGTCAAAAGGCCCGAAAGCTCATACACTCAAAAATTTGTTTCTTTCTGTCTCTGAATAAATTATAACTTGATATTTAGAGGGTGCTTTCTGCTTATAATTTTAAATCTGTTTCTTAAAAAAAGTTATTAGGAATAAAATTACCATTTGTTAAAAGCGATTTCATTTTGATTTCATCAGCTACTTCCACGCTCACATAGTGCGATCAAATGTGTTAATGTTCTTGATGAATCGCTAGTAAATAAATTAAATTCTTAAGAATATTTTTTGGTACAAACGTTCGTTCGACGAAAGATCTGTAGCCAAAGACTGGAAAGTTGCACAGGTCATACCATTATTCAAGAAAAGCAGTAGGATTAATGCACAAAAGTATAGGCCCATATCATTAACGTCAATATGCAGCAGAATTTTGGAACACGTGTTGTGTTCGAACATTATGAATCACCTCTAAGAGAACGGTCTGTTGACACACAGTTAAAACGGCTTTATAACACGTCGTTTTTACGAAACTCAATCAGCTCTTTACACACACGAAGCGTTGAGTGCTATTGACAAGGGACTTCAAATTAATTCCGTGTTTCTAGATTTCCAGAAGGCTTTTGACGCAGTACCACACAAGCAGCTTGTAGTAAAATCGCCTGCTTGTGGAACACTTATGAGGCTGGATTCATGAATTCTTGTCAGAGAGGTCCCAGTTCGTAATAATTAACGGAAAGCCATCGAGCGAAACAGAAGTGATTTCTGGCGTTCCCCAAGTTAGTGTTAGAGGCCCTCTATTATTCCTTTTATATATAAAGATTTAGGAGACAATCTGAGCAACCGTCTTAATTTGTTTGTAGATGATGCTGTCGTTTATTGTTTAGTAAAGTCATCAGAAGATCAAAACAAACTGCAAAACGATTAGGAGAGATGTCTATATGGTGACAAAATTGGCAATTAACCTCAAATAATGAAAAGCGTGAGGTAATACACATGAGTGCTAAAAGGAACGCTTTAAACTTTGGTTACACGACAAATCACTCAAATCTAAAGGCCGTAAATTCAACTAAATACCTAGGAATTACAGGTACGAGCAACTTAAACTGGAAGGAATACGTAGAAAACTTTCTTGCGAAGGCTAATCAAAGACTGTATTTTATTGGCAGGACACTTACAAAATGTAACAGATCTACGAAGGAGACCGCCAGCACTGCGCTTCCCCGTCCTCTTTTAGAGTACTGCTGCGCGTTGTAGGATCCTTACCATGTAGGATAAACGGAGTAGGCCTACAGCAAGGAAGTTCAGAGAAGGGCAGCACGTTTTGTTTTATCGTGAAATAGTGCAGGGAGTCTCACTGATATGATACACGATTTCGGGTGGACATCATTAAAACAAAGGCGTTTTTCGTTGCGGCGGAATCTTCTCACGACATTTCAATCACCAACTTTCTCCTCCGAATGCGAAAATACTTTGTTGACGGATACCTACATTGGGAGAAACGATCATCGTAATAAAATAAGGGACATCAGAGCTCACACGGAGTAATGTAGGCTTTCGTGTTTTCCGCGCGCTATTCGAAATTGGAATAATAAAGCATTATTGTGAAGGTGTTTCGTTGAACCCTCTGCCATGCAGTAAGTGTGATTTGCAGAGTATACGTGGAAAAGCTGCAAATTATTAAAATGATTTTGAGACGTATTGTTAGCAGTGATTCACTTTCGCGTTGTACTGTTGCAGTTACAGAGAGGTGCCTCGATCCCCATTGCTCAGTAGTAGACTACAAATTTGTCACTATTACGCTCTAGTAATTTTGATAAGATCTTATGAATGATTCTCATATTAACTGGTGTTCAGTTACTCATATTACGCCTGTTATTGACTAAGTTGCGTGTGTATGTAACACTAAGCTACTAGTGAACCGTTGTGCGATCGATAGGTCGCAACACAGTTTCTAATAGTTCATCTTTGCCTTAGGAGGGCGTTGTTCACGCGGACTCCGAACACGAGACAGCAGTGACAGTGAAACAGGGAAGGTGACACAGTTTGCTCGCGGTGCGGTGACCCAGTGTCACCCTGGCAGCGAGGCGAGTAATTTGCATGCATTTGATGGCTGGTACAATTTCGACAGTTAACAAACACCGGCTCTGAGCGCAGCCGTGATACAAGGAAGAGACGCTCAGACGGGCTCCTGGATTGCGAGCCATTAATACCTCGGTTGCGGTCGGCTGCAAAACTTTGGACGTGCGAGGAGCGAGGCGAGGGAAGCAGCGTGTTGTGTGCTTCAGAGCCTGCCGCTGTGGCCGAGCGGTTCTAGGCGCTACAGTTTGGAACCGCGCGACCGCTACGGTCGCAAGTTCGAATCCTGCCTCGGGCCTGGATGTGTGTGATGTCCTTAGGTTAGTTAGGTTTAAGTAGTTCTAAGTTCTAGGGGACTGATGACCAAGGCTGTTAAGTCCCATAGTGCTCAGAGCCATTTGAACCATTTTGTCTGGCGAGCTTCCGATTTGGTTTGCCGAATGCGAGTGAGCCGAGCATCGGCAGTAACCACGGCTATAATTGCCATTTTCCTGTACCAGTAGTGTGACTGTTTGCTCGGTACTTTTCTTGTTGTTTGTTCGAGGTTCACGTCCGGTTCAAGATCTAACTTCAGGTTACTGATCCCGCATCTATCCCTAGGCATGGAAATTGCGTGTGCGCTCCGATGAAACTACCGAACTTGGATTTTTAATTAATGCTGAAATCCGAGTGTTATTTGCGAAGTTTGGCCTCAAATTTCCAGTTGGCTGTTCTAAGGCGTCGGATTTGTGGCGGCACGCATTTATAGATTACGTGGGTTAATTTTATGTGCCACGCCATACAGTACTATAACTGGAGCGCACAATTTCATTTGTTATCTTACTGGGAGTTTATACCAACGAATTTGTGTTTATTTTTCATTTTTTGTAAGGTAGTAAAGGAAACAAAAGAAAAACTTGTAGTAGGAATTAAAAGCCATGGAGAATAAAGAAAAACTTTGAGGTTTGGCGATGACATTGTACACTACTGGCCATTAAAATTACTACACCAAGAAGAAATGCAGATGATAAACGGGTATTCATTGCACAAATATATTATACTGAAACTGACATGTCATTACTTTTTCACGCAATTTGGGTGCACAGATCCTGAGAAATCAGTACCCAGAACAACCACCTCTGGCCGTAATAACGGCCTTGATACGCCTGGGCATTGAGTCGAACAGAGCTTGGATGGCGTGTACAGGTACAACTGCCTATGCAGCTTCAACACGATACCACAGTTCGTCAAGAGTAGTGACTGGCGTCTTGTGACGAGCCAGTTGCTCGTCCACCACTGACCAGACGTTTTTAATTCGTGAGAGATCTGGAAAATGTGCTAGCCAGGGCAGCAGTCGAACATTTTCTGTATCCAGAAAGGCCCGTACAGGACCTGCAACATGCGGTCGTGCATTATCCTTCTGAAATGTAGGGTTTCGCAGGGATCGAATGAAGGGTAGAGCCACGGGTCGTAACACATCTGAAATGTAACGACCACTGTTCAAAGTGCCGTCAATGAGAACAACAGGTGACCAAGACGATTAACCAATGGCATCCCATACCATCTGGACCGATGACCGTAGCAGTCTGGTCCCATTAATCCGACAAACCAACTCATACCATCACGCCGGGTGATACGCCAGTATGGCGATGACGAATACACGCTTCCAATGTGCGTTTCCCGCTATGTCATCAAACACGTATACGACCATCATGATGCTGTAAACAGGACCTTCATTCATCCGAAAAAACGACGTTATGCCATTCGTGCACCCAGGTTCGTCGTTGAGTACACTATCGCAGGCGCTCCTGTCTGTGATGCAGCGTTAAGGGTAACCACTTCCATGGTCTCCGAGCTGATAGACCATGCTGCTGCAAACGGCGTCGAACTGATCGTGCAGATGGTTGTTATCTTGCAAACGTCCCCATCTGTTGACTCAGGGATCGAGACGTGGCTGCACGATCCGTTACAGCTATGCGAATAAAATGCCTGTCATCTCGCCTGCTAGTGACACGAGGCTGTTGGGATCCAGCACGGCGTTTCGTATTACCCTCCTGAACCCACCGATTCCATATTCTGCTAGCAGTCATTTGATCTCGACCAACGCGAGCAGCAATGTCTCGATGCGATAAGACGCAATCGCGACAGGCTACAAACCGACCTTTATCAAAGTCGGAAACGTGATGGTAAGCATTTCTCCTCCTTACACGAGGCGTCACAACAACGTTTCACCAGGCAACGCCGGTCAACTGTTGTTTGTGTATGAGAAATCGGTTGGGAACTTTCCTCATGTCAGCACGTTGTGGGTGTCGCCACGGGCACCAACCTTGTGTGAATGCTCTGAAAAGTTAATCATTGCATGTCACAGCATCTTCTTCCCGTCGGTTAAATTTCGCGTCTGTAGCATATCATTTTCGTGGTGTAGCAGTTTTAATAGCCAGTAGTGTAATTCCGTGAGAGACAGTAAAGGATCTGAAAGAGCAGGTAACGAAATGGGCAGTGTCTTGAAAGGGGGATATGAGATGAACATCAACAAAAGCAAAAAGAGGATAATGGAAGGTAGTCAAATTAAATCAAGTGATGCTGAGGTATTACATTAGGAAATGGGACACTTAAAGTAGTGAGGAGCAAAATAACTGATGATAGTCGAAACAGAGAGGATATAAACTGTAGACTGGCTATGACAAGAAAAGCGTTTCTGAAGAAGAGAAACGAGTTAATATCGATTATAAATTTAAGTGTCAGGAAGTCTTTTCTGAAAGTATTTGTATGGAGTGTAGCCATGTATGGAATTCAAAGATGGACGATAAATTGTTTAGACAAGAAGAGAAGCTTTCGAAATGTGGTGCTACAGAAGAATGCTGAAGATTAGATGGGTAGATCACCTAACAGAGGGCACTGAACAGAATCAGGAAGAAGAGGAAATTGTGGCACAACCTGACTAAAAGAAGGAACCGGTTGGTAGGGCTCGTTCTGAGGCATCAAGGGATCACCAATTTAGTATTGGGTCTAATTGTGAAGAGTAAAAACCGTTGAGGGAGACCAAGAGATAAATACACTAAGCAGATTCAGAAGGACGCAGGTTGCAGTAGTTACTCGGAGATGAAGAGGCTTGCATAGGATAGAGTTGCATGCAGAGCAGCTTCAGACCAGTCTCTGGACTGACGACCACAGCAAGAACAACAAAAAGGGTGGGGGTCTCTTAATCTTGCTTATTTAGTCTCTCTCAATGACGATTCTATTTTGTATTTGTTACTAGTGTCTTACACGTGGTTGTAATCTTATTCAAAATGTTATGTTCAATCTGCTGCTAGTCAGGTGTTCGTTAGCCAACCGAACCCTTTTACTTGGTGTTTAATGCTCCGTTCCCCGTGTTTAGTGCTCCGTTACTTGTTTTTGTGGTAGGTAATCGAACTTCCCACTCGGCAACTACATTCGGAACTGTGTTTCGATTTTGGCCGCCTTATAAGTTTCACAGATTTGACTCCGTTAACTAAGTGAAAAATTATTTTACTTGTTTTTCTTGTTGCTGTAATTTTGACTGCCGTGTGGCGGCCTTGGATCTGTAGTAGACGCATGTCCCTATTCCTGTACTAAATTCTGTGTTTTGTGTTAATTAGGTTTGAGTGAAACCTGCATGGTTGATGACGCAGGCGCAGCGTCCGGTGGCGGAGCCGGCCAGGTGCAGGTGATCCTGCACCACTTCATCTTTCCGAGCCAACTACGCCTTCAGAAAACGGGTTTGTATAGGCATCGACGTATTTAAGTGTGTCCTAGTCACTGCCCACCTACCGCAGCTCTCCTTTTAAATTGTTTCATTTCTTGTTGGAACAAATTGTTAAAGTGTTAACTGGCTAATTTGACAATTTAGTAATTGATAGATTTATTTACTTAAATGTGATTGTGCATGTGTGGCTCGACCAACTGAATGATTATTAATCTTACTCCTTGTATGTACTGTTGATATCTGAACTGGCCAAATATTATGAGATTTAAGATCTGTTAATTTCGTGAAGGTTCTCACTGACTATTTTTACAATTCAGGAACCAATATTTAACATCAATTTTTCTGGTTATTTGTCTTGCTTGCCTTGACACCTCCACTATAGAACGATGTAGTAGTTATCGTATACGGTGATTATTTAAGGAGTATACTTCTATTTCGGATTGTAAATCTTGAAGTTTCTTTAGAGAAAGAATTTTTTAGCTCTTTCACTGTACTGCTATAGTTTTTAAATTGTATTTAGTCTATTTGATATTAATCAATCTGGTACTGTTTTATAATTATAAATTATTCTGTTTCTTTGTAGTCAGACCCACTGGAGGTGTTTCTTCGATATATGTTTAATAAATGTTACTTAGTGTGTTATGTTAAGAAAAAGAGAAAGTTCACAACCGAATGATATTCAATCTCCCTTTGGCCCTGTCCTTCTTACCACAGACAGCCTTGTGCAGGTATTGCATACCACTAGTTTACTTTGCCGGTCGGTGTGGCCAAGCGGTTAAAGGCGCTACAGTCTGGAACCGCGTGACCGCTACGGTCGCAGGTTCGAATCCTGCCCCGGGCATGGATGTGTTTGATGTCCTTAGGTTAGTTAGGTTTAAGTAGTTCTAAGTTCTAGGGGACTGAAGACCTTAGAAGTTAAGTCCCATAGTGCTGAGAGCCATTTGAACCATTTTTGAACTAGTTTACTTTCCTACAAAACTGATTTTTTGGCTCATAATGTAGTGGTCGCACACTCCCAGGCTGGGAGCTCCTACTGTTTCGTCAGAATGGAATCATACTTTTACTTCTGCGCCTGATGCGACGACCACCGATACATAACCACAGATAGCTATCAACCAGCATCCAGTACCCCACCCGCCACTAATGGGTAGTCCATGAGGCTGCCAATGCCATTCCAGTTCAGGCCACCATTTACTCAGTAACCTCAGCTTCGTTTTGATCAGAAGGCCTACCGAACTACTGGTTCAGGATCACTGATCTTCTTCTAATTCTCCAAATGTGAACGCCTTATTAAGAATTCCATGATACAAAACATAGGTCTTACCTTCGTCCGTGATATGTGACCTGGCCGTTCACAAGCCCATTTTATCTGACCAGCTACTGAACTCGGCTGTGGCTAATACATTATTTGTAAATGCAATAACGTCTTCTAATGTTTTTCCCGAGAACGAAGTTATGAGATTCGCGGCTGCAAGATCAGCGGATGAGGAAGAAACATTTACTACATTTTTAATTTCATCCAGACCCCACTGTGGCTGCTGTCATGCCAGTAGAGCTTGTAACTGCCGATTTAGCTCTTCATTGTACGCTTTCTGCTGTTTTCTGTCCTCTAATAATTTAAAAACTTGACCTATAAGAGCGGTTATCTTATCAATAGTGATAGCTGCTAGCATCTGATCTGTGCCACGTTTGTGCAATTTACTTTTCCCCTTTTCAAAAACAAACTGGTACCACTCCCAAACAATAATTCAGTAACTACAGTTGTGACCAAGGCAATGACATCTATTCTTACGCCTAATCATAGTCGAACGACACCATGAGGAATCATCTGCTATGTCTCTGTATCTCCTACACAAAGCACACGTCGTAGGTAAAAATTTATCACAAGGTGCACTATGTCCAGTTAAATTACAAATATTTAACAGTGCCGGGATAACCTTACTCTTGCCAGCTATTACCCTTAAATTGACATAAATCAGATGGTTCACTTAGACCAGTAAAAGTAAGTTGTGAAGTCTTTTAGTCCTATTCTGGGCATGGCAAAAAATACAATTTCCCTGAGAACAAGTACGAGGGTAAGTCAATTACTATCCGCAAATTAGTCATATTTTTGTTTATTTTGGTAGTACTGTCGTTTTACGTCGATGACGCATGCTTAGTTTATTTGCTGTTATATCTTTGCAATTTTCAAGCTGCTAGGTTAGTCTCATTATCGCTACCGTGCTGTTAATCACGGCTGCTCCGCTGTCTATTTGCACCAAAGAAGAGCAACGTTCAGTGATCCGTTTTTTGCGGTTCGAAGGCGTATCAGGGGCCGATATTCATCGAAGACTTTCGGTACAGTACGGGAACAGTGTTTTGCCGCAACGGAGTGTCTACAAATGGACTGAAAAATTCCAAAATGGTCGCACAAGTGTTACGCATCATGAAGAACCCGGACGACCGCCTACCACCACAAATGAAGAAACCATTGAACGTTCACCTGAAATGATTCTCTTAGACAGACGATTAACTATTGACGAAGTCGCACATCATCTGCTAATTAGTCACGGTTCTGCCTACGAAATCATGAGCAACAGACTTCGAGTTTCATAAAGTGTGTGTAAGATGAGTCCCAAAACAACTCACACAGTTGCATAAACAAACGCGCTTGAACATCTGAAAAAAAAACATTTGGATCACTATGGTAACGAAGGGGACAAATTCTTAGACAGGATCATTACTGGTGACGAAACATGTATCCACCATTACGAACCGGAGAGTAAACGGCGGAGTATGGAATGGAAACATGCAAATTTGCCGTGCAAGAAAAAGTTCAAGACCCAACCGTCCGCAGGAAAACTGATGCTTATGGTTTTTTTGGGATTGACAAGGTCCAGTACTGGAACATTATGGGGAAAGGGGCACAACAATAAACAGTGTACGTTACAGTGAGATGCTTACTGCCAGCCTAAAACCTGCAATTCGAAGTAAACTCCGATGACTTCTGTCAAAAGGTGTTGCCGTGTTGCATGACAATGCCCGTCCGCATACTGCTGCCCACACTGCTGAAACGCTCCAGAAACACAAATTTGAAGTACTGGATCATTCTCCACATAGACCCGATCTTGCTCCTTCTGACTAACATTTGTTTGGTCCACTCAAACAGGCATTAAGGCGCCGTCGACTTGCCTCGGACTAAGCAGTGAAAGAAGAGGTGCATTACTGGCTTGCAGCTTCACCGAGAACCTTCTTTTATGAGGGCATCAGGAAACTTGTACAACGACGGACAAAGTGCGTTGAAACACAAGGAGACTATGTCGAGAATTGATGTTCTTTTTAGTTTCCTATTTGATTACAATAAAGTTTTATAACTACTTCGCGGATAATAATAGACTTACCCTCGTACAATTTTTCTTTCTGACTCACCCTATGTGTTGCTAACATCGGTATGCTGGGTTGAAACCACTTGCAGAATTTTGTGTTCTCTTTAGGCTTGACAAAAATTGCTTGCCCTCCAGTTTCAATTGGTGTCAGACTTGAGCACTTCTGACATCCAATTTGTGTGGGGTGGCCCACTCCCAGCAAGGAAACATCTAGTGTTCCGTAGGATGGAGGACGAGTTACCTGTATGGGTCCGCAGCTCGTGGTCATGCGGTAGCGTTCTCGCTTCCCGCGCCCGGGTTCCCGGGTTCGATTCCCGGCGGGGTCAAAGATTTTCTCTGCCTCGTGATGACTGGGTGTTGTGTGATGTCCTTAGATTAGTTAGGTTTAAGTAGTTCTAAGTTCTAGGGGACTTATGACTATAGATGTTGAGTCCCATTGTGCTCAGAGCCATTTACCTGTATGGCTCAGACTCAGACTCAGAGCTGTGAAAGTTCCCTGCATCAGCGTCGAGCGCAGGCTTGTGACTCAGAGTGTGGCAGGTTGCCCACATGTAGGTTCAGAGAGTTCTTCCCGTCAGCTGATCTGCTACTGATTAGGCCATGACTGTGGTAGGTTTTTCTCTGGCTCACACTCAGTCCTCAGCATACTTTATCCCTCTCTGGGCACTGTACACATTGTTCACCAGGAACCACAATGTCGGGTGCCTTGATGTTGGGTTGAATGCTGATCCTGGTCACCAGTTCAGGAGGCCATCTGATCCAAATGATGCCGAAGCTTCAGAGCAGATGGTCCCATGAACTGGAATGTTGTTGAAGACTCATGGACTACCCATCAGTTGCGGCTTCTGTGCTGGATTCTGGTTCATAGTGATCGATGGTTATTGATTGGTGGTAATCACCCGAGGCAGTACAGTATGACCAATACTGGAACAATCCCACACAAGATGTTACAATATAACGATGAGAGAATTGAGTGCAAACGACATGAATGCCATCGATCCTACTAATCGACCGATTCTAGGCTACTAGTGTGGAGTATTTATGCTGTCGAGGATCAGTTTTGCTGCATGTTGTCATGTGTAGTAACTGAACTGGTTTTGCTCAGAACCAGTCATCTACGATTTTCAGTTTTGCTGTATTGACTTAATTTATTTTAGAATAATAACTGCTTCGGTAAATGTGTGATAGGTGTTGTTGCGTCCTATCTAGTGCTTCTTACATAATGTTATGAGAGTAATGGAGACAGGTTGGTCTGCACATATCTTATACTTTTCCATTGAGCTCTCTCGCACTCACATACAGAAGGTGTTGATGTTGCACTCTTGGTGACAGGCTAACCATGTTGAAAGGTTTATACCTAGCAGCTGTCTCATGTTGATGTTTTGATGTGCTTGGGCAGTGCAGGGCTGTAGGGACTGATTCGTAACAATGATCTAGTTAAAACAAGGCATGGTTTCTCTAAATCAGGCTTAATAGTTCTGCTTGTACTAGTGGTTCAATTACTAAATAGAGTAGCCTACTTACAATGTCACACAGAATATTCCAATTACAGAACACAGAGAAACTCCTAAGGAGAGCGACAATAGTTGATGTGTGGGTTAAGAGAGGCTGATTGGATGGTAGGAGCGCCGTGAGTTATAGTTACTGTATTTAAAAACTTTATCTGCGCCCTTAAACGCATTGTTTGCAAGAAGAAATTAAGAAAAATCAGAATACTCTCAGGTGGTTAACTCAGATTAACGCCTCAACGTCTCTTTGCACCGAGTGTGGAGCTTTTATTATTGGGACAGTCGCATTCTGGTTGAGGTTAAGGGAAATACAGCGTGCTTTCACTAACTGTACAGACCAGCAAAAGCACTACTACCTCTTGTTTTACAGCGTGTTGGTTAACTGTTGGAATGCAGAACAGCTCAGAGCAGTTGCACGCGAGTAGCCGATAAGCTCCACAGTTTCCGAGATATTGGTTCCCACGTGCCAGGATATAACAGTCCATCCATTGCCAAAGTCGATTATGACAAATGGGTTTCCTGATTTCCAGACGGTTTCGTCGATAGATTAGTTTTCCATTCATTTGCTCCGCTTACACACTGAGGTAACAATGGTCTTGGGATTGCGATATGTACATATGGCAGTAGTAACGCGTACACAGTTATAAAACGGCAGTGCGTTAGCAGAGCTATCATTTGTACTCAGGTAATTCATGTGAAAATGTTTCCAACGGAATTATGGTTGCACGACGGGAATTAGACGCGGAATGGTAGTTGCAGCTAGACGCATGGGACATTCCATTTCGTTAATCCTTCGGGAATTCAGCCAGAGCGAGAGCACCAGCAGCAGAGAGTACTGTTTGTATAAAGCGTTTATTTTGCATTTTGTTTACGACCTTCCACTAAGGAAGGGATTCTATTTGTGTTTATCTGCCCTGCATAGTAACTAACAGTTCTTGATAAAACTTTACGTAGTTTTCATGTTAGATTTCTTAATGTTTTCTTGATCGTTTAGAACAGAAAGCGCCCTAAAACCGTCTTTTGTTTGTTTCGCGGCCGTTAGCCACTAGTCACTTGAATCAGCAGTTGTCTTGTGACAGCCAGAGCGAGAGCACCAGCAGCAGCGAGTACTGTTTGTATAAAGCGTTTATTTTGCATTTTGTTTACGACCTTCCACTAAGGAAGGGATTCTATTTGTGTTTATCTGCTCTGCATAGTAACTAACAGTTCTTGATAAAACTTTACGTAGTTTTCGTGTTAGATTTCTTAGTGTTTTCTTGATCGTTTAGAACAGAAAGCGCCCTAAAACCGTCTTTTGTTTGTTTCGCGGCCGTTAGCCACTAGTCACTTGAATCAGCAGTTGTCTTGTGACAGCCAGAGCGAGAGCACCAGCAGCAGCGAGTACTGTTTGTATAAAGCGTTTATTTTGCATTTTGTTTACGACCTTCCACTAAGGAAGGGATTCTATTTGTGTTTATCTGCTCTGCATAGTAACTAACAGTTCTTGATAAAACTTTACGTAGTTTTCGTGTTAGATTTCTTAGTGTTTTCTTGATCGTTTAGAACAGAAAGCGCCCTAAAACCGTCTTTTGTTTGTTTCGCGGCCGTTAGCCACTAGTCACTTGAATCAGCAGTTGTCTTGTGACAGCCAGAGCGAGAGCACCAGCAGCAGCGAGTACTGTTTGTATAAAGCGTTTATTTTGCATTTTGTTTACGACCTTCCACTAAGGAAGGGATTCTATTTGTGTTTATCTGCTCTGCATAGTAACTAACAGTTCTTGATAAAACTTTACGTGGTTTTCGTGTTAGATTTCTTAGTGTTTTCTTGATCGTTTAGAACACAAAGCGCCCTAAAACCGTCTTTTGTTTGTTTCGCGGCCGTTAGCCACTAGTCACTTGAATCAGCAGTTGTCTTGTGACAGCCAGAGCGAGAGCACCAGCAGCAGCGAGTACTGTTTGTATAAAGCGTTTATTTTGCATTTTGTTTACGACCTTCCACTAAGGAAGGGATTCTATTTGTGTTTATCTGCTCTGCATAGTAACTAACAGTTCTTGATAAAACTTTACGTAGTTTTCGTGTTAGATTTCTTAGTGTTTTCTTGATCGTTTAGAACAGAAAGCGCCCTAAAACCGTCTTTTGTTTGTTTCGCGGCCGTTAGCCACTAGTCACTTGAATCAGCAGTTGTCTTGTGACAGCCAGAGCGAGAGCACCAGCAGCAGCGAGTACTGTTTGTATAAAGCGTTTATTTTGCATTTTGTTTACGACCTTCCACTAAGGAAGGGATTCTATTTGTGTTTATCTGCTCTGCATAGTAACTAACAGTTCTTGATAAAACTTTACGTGGTTTTCGTGTTAGATTTCTTAGTGTTTTCTTGATCGTTTAGAACACAAAGCGCCCTAAAACCGTCTTTTGTTTGTTTCGCGGCCGTTAGCCACTAGTCACTTGAATCAGCAGTTGTCTTGTGACAGCCAGAGCGAGAGCACCAGCAGCAGCGAGTACTGTTTGTATAAAGCGTTTATTTTGCATTTTGTTTACGACCTTCCACTAAGGAAGGGATTCTATTTGTGTTTATCTGCTCTGCATAGTAACTAACAGTTCTTGATAAAACTTTACGTGGTTTTCGTGTTAGATTTCTTAGTGTTTTCTTGATAGTTTAGAACAGAAAGCGCCCTAAAACCGTCTTTTGTTTGTTTCGCGGCCGTTAGCCACTAGTCACTTGAATCAGCAGTTGTCTTGTGACAGCCAGAGCGAGAGCACCAGCAGCAGCGAGTACTGTTTGTATAAAGCGTTTATTTTGCATTTTGTTTACGACCTTCCACTAAGGAAGGGATTCTATTTGTGTTTATCTGCTCTGCATAGTAACTAACAGTTCTTGATAAAACTTTACGTGGTTTTCGTGTTAGATTTCTTAGTGTTTTCTTGATCGTTTAGAACAGAAAGCGCCCTAAAACCGTCTTTTGTTTGTTTCGCGGCCGTTAGCCACTAGTCACTTGAATCAGCAGTTGTCTTGTGACAGCCAGAGCGAGAGCACCAGCAGCAGCGAGTACTGTTTGTATAAAGCTTTTATTTTGCATTTTGTTTACGACCTTCCACTAAGGAAGGGATTCTATTTGTGTTTATCTGCTCTGCATAGTAACTAACAGTTCTTGATAAAACTTTACGTAGTTTTCGTGTTAGATTTCTTAGTGTTTTCTTGATCGTTTAGAACAGAAAGCGCCCTAAAACCGTCTTTTGTTTGTTTCGCGGCCGTTAGCCACTAGTCACTTGAATCAGCAGTTGTCTTGTGACAGCCAGAGCGAGAGCACCAGCAGCAGCGAGTACTGTTTGTATAAAGCGTTTTTGTACTTATTTGCTGCACTTAGCTTTTAAATAGTTTTTCTGGGAAAACCTAGCGTAGTTTTCGCGTCTCGTATTTCAGTGAGTGTTTCTTCATTATCAGAGTAGCTCATCAGAAGATTATCTTGGGAATTTGTCACCGTATAGAGTAGGGTAAACATAGTCATGTGTAGGGACTGTGGTTGTTGTGAGCGGACGCAAGGAGAATTGGCCACTCTTCGGGGGCAGGTGGAGGCTTTGTCTGTTAGGCTCATCGAGCTCGAGGCGCAGGCGTCGGCTCGTAGTGGCGTTGGGGCAACTGTGGTGAGACCTATGCCTACTTCGGTGGCCTTGGAATCACATGGAACCCCTGATGTCGCTGCGTCTTCCGGCAGTGAGCATCTTACCGGTCAGCCATCACTCCAGGGTGAATGGCGGACAGTGGTGGGCTCGCGCGTGCCTGGCCGAAAGGCGAAGGTGGGATCTGGCCGCGTGGCAACTGCCTTACCCCTTTCCAACAGGTACGGGGTGCTTCCTAGTGGTGATGACATCGTTTCCGAGCCACCACAGGATGCCTCGCCTGTTGGGCCAGTGGCCGATTCTCCGGCAAGGTCCCGACAGTCACAGAGGGCGGGCCTATTAGTTATAGGGAGCTCCAACGTTAGGCGGGTTATGGAGCCCCTCAGGAAAATAGCGGGTAGGTCGGGGAAGAATGCCAGTGTGCACTCGGTGTGCTTGCCGGGGGTCTCGTCCGTAATGTGGAGGAGGCCCTTCCGGCAGCTATTGAACGCACTGGGTGTGACCGGCTGCAGATAGTAGCACATGTCGGAACGAATGACGCCTGCCGCTTGGGTTCTGAGGCCATCCTTGGTTCCTTCCGGCGGCTGGCTGATTTGGTGAAGACAACCAGCATCGCACGCGGAGTGCAAGCTGAGCTTAATATCTGCAGCATAGTGCCAGAGTCGATCGCGGTCCTCTGGTTTGGAGCCGTGTGGAGGGTCTAAACCAGAGGCTCAGACGACTCTGCGACTATAATGGTTGCAAATTCATCGACCTCCGTTATTGGGTGGAGAACTGTAGGGCCCCCCTAGACAGGTCAGGCGTGCACTACACACCGGAAGCAGCTACTAGGGTAGCAGAGTACGTGTGGCGTGCACACGGGGGTTTTTTAGGTTAGAGGGACCCCCCCTTGGGCGAAACGATAAAATACCTGACGGCTTACCAGAGAGGACATTATCATCGTTGATAAAGAACGTCCGTCCTCAGAGACCAAAAACAGGAAAAGTTAACGTAATATTGGTAAACTGCAGGAGTATCCAGGGCAAGGTTCCTGAATTAGTACCTCTTATTGAAGGAAATAGTGCGCATATAGTATTAGGAACGGAAAGTTGGTTAAAACCGGAAGTGAACAGTAACGAAATCCTAGACACAGAATGGAATATATACCGCAAGGATAGGATAAACGCCAATGGTGGAGGAGTATTTATAGCAGTAAAGAATTCAATAATATCCAGTGAAGTTATTAGCGAATGCGAATGTGAAATAATCTGGGTTAAGTATCAAAGGTGGGTCAGATATGATAGTCGGATGCTTCTATAGACCACCTGCATCAGCAACCGTAGTAGTTGAGCGCCTGAGAGAGAACCTGCAGAATGTCGTGAAGAAGTTTCGTGATCATACTATTGTAATAGGGGGAGACTTCAATCTACCAGGTATAGAATGGGATAGTCACACAATCAGAACTGGAGCCAGGGACAGAGACTCTTGTGACATTATCCTGACTGCCTTGTCCGAGAATTACTTCGAGCAGATAGTTAGAGAACCAACTCGTGAAGCTAACGTTTTAGACCTCATAGCAACAAATAGACCGGAACTTTTCGACTCCGTGAATGTAGAAGAGGGTATCAGTGATCATAAGTCAGTGGTTGCATCAATGACTACAAGTGTAATAAGAAATGCCAAGAAAGGAAGGAAAATATATTTGCTTAACAAGAGTGATAGGGCACAAATCGCAGAATATCTGAGTGACCACCATCAAACGTTCATTTCTGAGGAAGAGGATGTGGAACAAAAATGGAAAAAATTCAGAAACATCGTCCAGTACGCCTTAGATAAGTTCGTACCGACTAAGGTCCAAAGCGAGGGGAAAGATCCACCGTGGTATAACAATCATGTACGAAAGGTACTACGGAAACAAAGAAAGCTTCATCATAGGTTTAAGAGTAGTCGAATCATAGCTGATAAGGAAAAGCTGAACGAAGCGAAAAAGAGCGTAAAGAGAGTAATGAGAGAAGCATTCAACGAATTCGAACATAAAACATTGGCAAACAATCTAAACAAGAACCCTAAAAAGTTTTGGTCATATGTAAAATCGGTAAGCGGATCTAAATCCCCTATTCAGTCACTCGTTGACCACGATGGCACCGAAACAGAGGACGACCGAAGAAAGGCAGAAATACTGAATTCAGTGTTCCGAAACTGTTTCACTGCGGAAAATCGTAACACGGTCCCTGACTTCAGCCGTCGCACGGACGCCAAAATGGAAAATATTGAAATAAACGATATCGGAATTGAAAAACAACTGCTATCACTTAGTAGCGGAAAAGCATCCGGACCAGACGAGATACCCTTAAGATTCTACAGTGATTATGCTAAAGAACTTGCCCCCTTTCTATCAGCAATTTATCGTAGATCGCTGGAAGAACGTAAAGTACCTAGCGACTGGAAGAAAGCGCAGGTCGTTCCCATTTTCAAGAAGGGTCATAAATCAGATGCGAATAATTATAGGCCTATTTCGCTTACGTCAATCTGTTGTAGAATAATGGAACATGTTTTGTGTTCTCGTATTATGACGTTCTTAGATAATACAAATCTCCTTCATCATAACCAACATGGATTCCGCAAACAGAGATCATGTGAAAATCAGCTCGCCCTATTTGCCCAAGAAATTCACAGTGCCGTAGACACTGGCGAGCAGATTGATGCCGTATTCCTGGACTTCAGGAAGGCATTTGATACGGTTCCGCACTTACGTTTAGTGAAAAAAATACGAGCTTACGGAATATCGGACCAGGTTTGTGATTGGATTCAGGATTTCCTAGAAGAAAGAACACAACATGTCATTCTTAACGGTTCAAAATCTGCAGATGTAGAGGTAATTTCGGGAGTACCGCAGGGAAGCGTGATAGGACCTTTATTGTTTACAATATACATAAATGACTTAGTTGACAACATCGGTAGCTCCTTGAGGCTATTTGCAGATGACACGGTTGTCTACAAGAAAGTAGCAACATCAGAAAACTCGTACGTACTCCAGGAGGACCTGCAGAGGATTAATGCATGGTGCGACAGCTGGCAACTTTCCCTAAACGTAGATAAATGTAATATAATGCGCATACATAGGGGCAGAAATCCATTCCAGTACGATTATGCCATAGGTGGTAAATCATTGGAAGCGGTAACGACCGTAAAATACTTAGGAGTTACTATCCGGAGCGATCTGAAGTGGAATGATCACATAAAACAAATAGTGGGAAAAGCAGGCGCCAGGTTGAGATTCATAGGAAGAATTCTAAGAAAATGTGACTCATCGACGAAAGAAGTAGCTTACAAAACGCTTGTTCGTCCGATTCTTGAGTATTGCTCATCAGTATGGGACCCTTACCAGGTTGGAGTAATAGAAGAGATAGACATGATCCAGCGAAAAGCAGCGCGATTCGTCATGGGGACATTTAGTCAGCGCGAGAGCGTTACGGAGATGCTGAACAAGCTCCAGTGGCGGATACTTCAAGAAAGGCGTTACGCAATACGGAGAGGTTTATTATCGAAATTACGAGAGAGCACATTCCGGGAAGAGATGGGCAACATATTACTACCGCCCACATATATCTCGCGTAATGATCACAACGAAAAGATCCGAGAAATTAGAGCAAATACGGAGACTTACAAGCAGTCGTTCTTCCCACGCACAATTCGTGAATGGAACAGGGAAGGGGGGATCAGATAGTGGTACAATAAGTACCCTCCGCCACACACCGTAAGGTGGCTCGCGGAGTATAGATGTAGATGTAGATTTCGAGATCCACAGTGTCAAGATTGTCCCAAGAATACCAAATTTCAGGCATTACCTCTCACTACAGACAGCGCAGTGGCTGGCGGTCTTCACTTAACGACCGAGAGTAATGGTGTTTGCGTAGAGCTGTCAGTGCGTGAAATAACGTCAGAAATCAAAGTGGGACGTGCGATGAACGTATCCGTTATGACAGTTCAGCAAAATTTGGGATTAATGGACTACGGTAGCGGACTACCAACGCAAATGCCTCTCCTAACAGCACGAAATCGCCTGCAGCGTCTCTCCTGGGCCCATGACGATGTCGGTTGGACCCTATGCGACTGGAAAACCTTTACCCAATTTCACTTGGTAAGAGCTGATGGTAGGGTTCGAGTATGGCGCAGATCCGCCCACCTGGCTAGCCGCGCGGTCTAGCGCGCTGCTTCCCGAGCGGGAAGGCGTGACGGTCCCCAGCACAAATCCGCCCAGCGGATTTGTGGCGAGATCCAGTGAGCTGGCTAGCCTGTGGATGGATTTTAGGCGGTTTTCCATCTGCCTCGGCGAATGCTGGCTGGTTCTCTTTATTCCACCTCAGTTACGCTATGTCGGCGATTTCTACACAAACACTGTCTCCAAGTACGCATGCACAATAATTAAATAATTACTCTACCACGCAAACATTGGGGTTACACTTGTCAGGTATGAGATGTTCCTGAAGTGGGGGTGGGGCACTGGGGGCCGAACTGCACAATAACCCTGGGTTCGGTGTGGGGTGGCGATGAGTTGGGTGGACTGCTGTGGCCTGTTGTGGGGTTGTGAACCACTGAGGACTACGGCGGGATGAAGCCTCTACATCGTTTCTATGTCCCTTGTCCGAATACACAATGGCGCAGACCACACGAAGCCGTGGACCCAAGTTATCAATAAGGCACTGTGTAAGCTCGTGGTGGCTCCACAATGGTACAGGCTGTGTTTACAAGGAATGGACTGGGTCCTCTTGTGTAAATAGAAATGCCGTGTGGCTATGGCCTCCCGTCGGGTAGACCGTTCGCCTGGTGCAAGTCTTTCGAGTTGACGCCACTTCGGCGACTTGCGAGTCGATGGGGATGAAATGATGATGAAAGACACACAACACCCAGTCATCACGAAGCAGAGAAAATCCCTGGCCCCGCCGGGAACTGAACCTGTGATTGACTGGAAACAGTTATGTTCGGCTACTTCATTTGCAGCCGTTCGTGGACTTCATGTTTCCAAACAATGATGGAATTTTTATGGATGAGTTTGTTCGCGACTGGTTTGAAGAACATATTGGACAATTCGAACGGATTATCTGGGCACCCACTGAACACTTACGGGACATAATCGAGAGGCCAAAATCCAGCACCGGCAACACTTACGCAGTATTATGGACGGTTATAGGGATAGCATGGCTCAATATTTCTGCAGGGAGTTCTAACTTCTAACTGAGTCAATACCACGTCGAGTCACCGCACTACGCCGGGCAATAGGAGGTGCGACACGATATTAGGAGGTATCCCACGACTTTGTCGCCTCAGTATACACTCTCCTTACGGCACCAAGTGCCACGCAAAGTCATCAGGCGCTATTCAGTGTTGAGAAGAGCATTGCACCTATCAGTGTATATCTTTCCATGGATTTGCCGAGACACTTACTGCAACACAACACTTTTTAATAAGCCCACTCACGGAACTTGACCGAAATGTGCAGAAACAGAAAATAAAAAATGTGTAAATTTATGGTAAGAACTTATGGGACCAAACTAAACTAACTTACGCTATGGGCAATACACTCACCCATGCCCGAGGGTGGACTCGAACCTCCGACGGGTGGGGGAGAGTGGCGCGGACCGTGACAAGACGCCTCAGACCGCACGGCTTTCGTGCGCGGCCTGAAACAGATATCATAAATTATAGATTAGAAATGAGCTCTGTATACTCGCTTTAAGCTCACCAGCGAGTCGAAGCCCACCAGAAACACAGGCCGCGGCCCGTACGTCACGAGCGTAGGCCTGAACTCGCTCGCTCGCTCAGCTGACAATCAGTAGACAAAATGCGTTTCTAAGCTTGTTAACTCGCAGCTGGGCGTGAATATAGTAACAAGAATTACGTCTTCTACTGGAATCTGCTATTATGAAATCTTACTGATTAACAGTACTACTTAATTTAAGATCAATACTCGATATAAATGGTATAACAGCTTGTTTAGGGAATTTCAAAAAATCATGACCAACCCTCAATTACAAATCCATGAAGATACTCACGACATTCAAGAAAACCGACTCCGGTCCAGGCATCCTCCACTAAAGACCGCACAGGCGCTGCACCAAACCAACCTTAAAATAAATGACCGATGGAAAGAGGAATGGGAGAGCAGAACAGCAGTAAACTGCCACAGTGTGCCATGCATCTTTAGTAAACCAAGAGGATTTGATTGCCCTCGCAAAGTTTGGTCAACTCTTAATCGCATCAGAACGAACTGTGGGAGATGCTCCGACTCCTTACACAGGTGGGGTAAACTTCCTTCGGCCGCTTGCGACTGTGGCGCTGAGAGACAGACGGTAAAACACGTCGTGCAGGAATGTCGACTAAGGGCATATGAGGGTGACCCACAGGATTTCCTAATGGCGACCCAAGAGGCAATCGACTATATATTATCTAAGATGGAGTTTGTTTGTGATTGCCCTTCTGTGAGTGTAAATTTACAATTGGTGGTGTCCTTATATACAAACTGTTATTTATTGTTCTGTTTATACATATGTGATTTTCTTCTTTTAAATCGTGTTGTTTCTGTAATTTTTACTGTGATGTTATGAGCCATACGCTAAATAAATATAGCATTTAGTCTCTTCTGCGTAACAGTTCTCATTTCATACAAAGAGCTGGTGCCCTATGGAACTGATAATCATATTGGCATGACTTTAATTTTATTGTAACCCAGTACAGCTGTAAGAAATTATAAGTAGGCCTATGGACTTCCGATCACTGTAGGGCTAATAAAAGTAACACTCGGTAATAGAAGATGCAATTCTCGTTTGTATGTACTAGTTACGAGTTAACAGGTATAGAAACGTTGCTGCTGAATTGTCTGCTGAGTTGAGGGAGCAGGCGAGCGCAGGCTTGCCTTCGTGACGTACGCACAGCGGCCTGTCTTTCTCGTAGGCCTTGCAGCGACGACATCTCCGAACTCATCGTTTCCGTCTGCAGGTGGACTCGGCTCGTGGGTATCAGCCGCAGCTCGTCTGACTCTGTTGTCGGGTTCAAGTGGACTCGTCCCGCTCAGAAAGCAGAGCGAGTACAAGAGTTCCCGCTACGCAACCATTTTGAAAGAATGAATGTGACTCCATCTTCTGATTGGAGTGTAGGACTACGGCTGTACAATACCCAAGAAAACAATACCAGTCGCCGTTATTTAGGTTTTATTTTTATTTTTATTTTTAGGCCTGAAGATTACGTTATGTATCGTCGAAACTGGTAGCTTAAAAATAAGAATGAAACCTAAATAACGGCAATTGGTATTGTTTTCTCGGGCATTTTGAAAGAAATTTCCACCAGTAAACTGTAAGTTACTGTACATTTATTTCACGCACTCTTGATTTCGCAGCACGTGGTGGCACTATTCCGTACTTAATGCTAATTATTTCTGTAGTGTCATGACCATAACCGGTCGAATAAATTTCTTTGTGATAACATCTCTCGGTCTTGCTGTTTTACGTTTTCAAAACAGTAGTGTATAATTGTTCGGGAATGCACCTATAACACAATATTTCAACAGAAAAAATAGTCCTGATAATTCAAAAGCCACATATAACACTATTATATTGGGAATTGTGCATATGGTTTGTTGCAGGTTTTGACCTTGAGGGGCATGACTAATAGATACGGAAATCAGATCTTTAGTTTCTTTTCGTAAGAGTTTTCTAGCTATTAGAAAGAAACGAAGTAAAGTGGAATAACACTGAATCAGGAACCTTTCTGTACCAAATTCATAAATTGGTTTGTCTGATGTATTTATTGGTTTCCAGCCTATCTAGGCAAAGATATGGCTGCTGCTCCCTGTTATATCTCCACAAATAATTATAACTTTGAGGTTATAGTTCTGAGAAAGACACAAGAAACTTTTAGCTACTACTCCCACATAAATATATAGTTTTGATCTAGAAAGACCACAAATTGTTAATCATTACTATGCGCAAAAGAGGCCAGGGAGGACTTCTATGTTTGCATTTTGTATAACCAAAAAATTGAATACTTATATATTCTGACAGCCTAATACAAATATTTAAATTTGTTAAGACACTTTATTTACATCTTTCTCTTATGAAATAATGTGTCAAAAGCAAAAGATAGCGAAGGTATGTTCACTCTGTATTGTCATTCAGTATTTATATGCAACCCTACTTCTGTGTTACTGGGCCACATAAGCAATTTGCTTTTCATGACTCTCTATACTTCATTGAATTTCATTTGTAAGTGAAAGAATTTCATCTGTACTCTACTTAAAGCTTCTCAACTCACTTTCACTTTAAAAATTATTTCACAAAAATTATTGTCAGAGATTTATTCAAAGATGAAATTTAGCACTTGTAGATACTGAACAAAGCACTCCAAATGTTTTTATAACAGCTTTACTCGGAATAATCAAACATCAGGAAAGACCCTGTATAGATGAATGATCAGGAATAAACAACAGGGTGAACCAAATTTCATGTTTTAACACAACAAATGTTCAGAAAAGTCAATTTTGAATTAATAATTCAAGCTTTTAGAATTCTAATTATACTGTTCGTAATTTGATGGCTGTAGGCGTCGGGTGTGGCGGATAGTAATGGCTGCTACTCTGGCCATGGTACAGTGGGCTAATTAATTCTTTTCTTCTCGCCGTCATTTCAACATGCATTAACTAGCCCAGTAAGTTGTACCAAGGCTGTAGTAATTCAGCAGTCGTCATTCGTGGCCACTGTGCAACAACTTCGAGGCAACGCATCGTCTGATACATCCGAGCGTTGCGTCTTTCACTGCTGCCTACAGACTGTGTCCTGTCGTTCCTGCTCGCTCTACAGGTAGCGCGCCAAAACCCAAACCACCTTTTACACTTCCCACAGTATCCTCCGTACAATACAAAGGCACTGCATCCTTTACATAACTCATATCCTGCACATTGTTCTTAAGCGTGTACCATTTTATACAAATTGCAAATAACACAAAAATATATCAAGTTATATAGACAAACATTATCATTTCATCAATCCACGACAAAATATTATTTTGTAAATTGTACATTTCTCGTATTTCCTTACACCACTTACAAACATATATTAGCAAAGCACCCTAACATCACATATAACACACTTTCTAAACAGTCTTTGCATACCACAGTTATGTTATGACAAATTTTAAATACAACAGAAAATTATATATTTAGACAGCTGATTGGAGAATACTGTTATACACTTGATTCCAGTTCTTTGCCAATGTTCGTTGCTCCTCTTGGTTGCCTCTTCCGCTATTTCTTTTCGTAAGGTGTTATGCACTTCCTGAGATTTTCTTGTACTTCTAGAATTTTAGTTCTCTCTACCAACCTGGCCTTTATCTCCCTTATGACCTTCCCTACGACTGTGACTTCTTTTATCACATCTAGCAGCATCTTCTTTGTCATCTCCACCGTCTCTCCGACTTTCGAACTCATGGACACCACTACGCAGTTCCCCGTCCATGGCCCCATTTTGTTTCGCTGTTACGACCGTTCGTTGAGTCATCACTAAAACTTTTTGGTGCAGTGCATTCACACTTTTGGTTTGGAATGTCTGATGGCCCCTTAATCTGTTGCTTCGCTCCGCCACCATTCCTGCAACAAACCGTGTCCTCTTTCGTTGGGTTCAGCAACATTCGTGCTGTTAGACACTTTGTTACCAATCTCATCTTGCATCTGGCGTGGATTCGCATTTCTGACACCTACATTCTCCTTATCGTCTTGGCAGTCCACCATTTCCTTGTCCTTCTCTGCGTTACCAGCCCGTTAGGTGCCCATATTTTGGTTGTCATTGGATTTCCCGTCCATATCACGGCTCGCGTAACTATTATAGCCTAGTATTTCCATATTTTTCTCTCATCGAGAGTCCTTTCTTGCTTATAACATGCTGCGGGTGTTGCCTGTGTACCACATTTATCCAGTAATGATAGTGTACAGCATATTGACACATTTCACATACTACTAAGCTCGTCATCAAGAGGGCAAATTCTGCTGCAGAAATACACAATCTCCGATTCAGGATAACAAAATACGCTAAATGCGTCGAAAGTGCTTCGTTTCGATTGATTTTCAATACTATTATGGGTTTCAGTTTTGGTTGAAAAAGTGACTAGGTTCAACTGTTAAAAATTACTACAGAAAGTATGCAGTTAATTGTGAATCATAAAGTCCAAATAATTAGCTCTTCTGTTCTTCATTTTGTTTCACATCCTTGTTTTAGCACATGAGGTGTAACAGAACTACAATAATGCAATGCTGAACAAATAAATAAATCACATAGGTCCATTACTCTTCCGACCCTTTAGCGAAAAAAGAAAACTTCCTCACTATCCTTCATTTGCGATGCAAGTCGGCCACAACTTTTACCCCTACTTCGCTCCCTCTATTTAATTCCACCTCTTTAAGCAATGTCACGTACAACTTTCAGAGCCCTGTGCGCAATGTCCGTACCGACGGCACACTGAATACAATACATTCTTCGACTTGCTGCACGGTGCACTGTGACTAGCCAGGTTAAACTGCCAGCATTTCGTCAGTTGTAAGTTTTCTGCTCAGTTTCTTGCAAAAATCTGACCCAATAAATAGAGTACTGAGCTACATCGAACTATATGTACGCTCGCAAGCTTCTAAGGTTTCATAAACCACGAAAACAATGTGCTGTAAAATTTTAAATGCAGTAGTTTGACTTTCAAGTATTTAGTTGCCGATATTCTACAACCTGCACAGGTCTATACATCGAAACAGTACATATCATGAACCATCAGCCGAAACATTCGCAATATAAACAACGATAAGTACCTGAAATAAATTAATAAAAAATAGGAATAAAATGAAAATGTGCCAGCAGATACTACTTGCTACCCGATCCTGAGTTACTGGATGAGTCACTATCCTATACATTTTTCCAAGTGTAATTAGCATTTAATTCTAACTTCTGAGAACAGTTGATAGGTACGGCTATCTGTTCTGCCAAATAGTACGTGAACATTGATCAGCCACCACACAAATCATTAGGAAATTCAGACAATGAGTGCGAAACAATGAGCAGAAGAAAAAAATGCGAATGAACTATTGTGACTTCGGTGTCAGAAGATACCACATGAAAAAATCCTTGGCGGGGTTCACCTAAATGGGAAGTGTATTATTTGTAAGCAAAGTCGGAAAAAATATAAGTGGGGGCTGATGAATTATTTCAGAGACATGAAACTTCCAGAATAACTGATAGAAAGAGATGATGATAATGATTATTTGTTTTGCTACTTACTTGTATTCTACTAGTTATTTCTCCTTCTGCCCAGATCCGCTATTACTGGTAAAATAGTAACTATCCACTCTCTTTATATTACCACTGTTTGCTAAAATATGCGAAATGACTCATAAAATTACGATTTGACATATTGAATGAACCCTGATATATTACGGAAAGTTGTGGATAACACTAAACGACGTTAACTGTAGCTGCTGCTATGATCACTAATCATACTTTAAATCGAGAAAGCAGTGTCTCTTCTTTCATTTAAAATTCTTGTGGTTGTTTCATCCAGTGACCCAAATTATGATCCACTGTATATTACACACACATCAAAAAAGTTTTGCATCACCTCGGTTCGGAGAGTTCCAGAACCTGTACAGAAAATCGGAGTGAGATCAATATAAACAGCATTTCCTCCCTTTTTATTGGTCATGAAAACCACACATTGCATGATGTACCCCCATATAACGAGACTTTCAGAGATGGTGGTCCAGACTGCTGTACACACCGGTACCTCTAATACCCAGTAGCACGTCCTCTTGCGTTGATGCATGCCTGTATTCGTCGTGGCATACTATCCACAAGTTCATTAAGGCACTGTTGGTCCAGATTGTTACACTCCTCAACAGCGATTCGGCTTCGATCCCCCAGAGTGGTTGATGGGTCACGCCGTCCACAAACAGCCATTTTCAGTCTATCCCAGGAATGTTCGATAGAGTTCATGTCTGGAGAACATGCTGGCCACTCTAGTCGAGCGATGTCGTTATACTGAAGGAAGTCATTCACAAGATGTGCACGATGGGGGCGTAAATTGTAGTCCAGGAAGACGAATTCCAAGCCAATATGCTGCCGATATGTTTGCACTGTTGGTCGGAGGATGACATTCACGTATCGTACAGCCGTTACGGCGCCTTCCGTGACCACCAGCGGCGTACGTCAGCCCCACATAGTGCCACCCCAAAACGGCAGGGAACCTCCACCTTCCTGCATTCGCTGGACAATGAGTCTAAGGCATTCAGCCCGGGTTGCGTCTCCGACGATTGTCTGGTTCAAGGCATATGTGACACATCGGTTAAGCCCACGTGATGCCAATCCTGAGTGGTCCATCCGGCATGTTGTTGGGCCCTTCTGGACCACACTGCATGGTGTCGTGGTTGCAAAGATGGACCTTGCCATGGACGTCGGGAGTGAAGTTTCGCATCATGCGACCTATTGCATACTGTTTGAGTCGTAACACGATGTCCTGTGGCTGTACGTAAAGCATTATTCAACATGGCGGCGTTGGTGTCAGGGTTCCTTCTGATCGGCTGTCGGACCCCCTCCGACTAATAGGCGCTGCTCGTGCGTGGTTGTTTACATATTTGGTCAGGTTTAGTGACATCTCTGAACAGTCAAAGCGATTGCGTCTGTGATACAATATCCAGTCAACGTCTATATTCAGGAGTTCTGGGAACCAGGGTGATGCAAAACATCATTTGATGTGTGTAATTACTTAGGAGACTCTATCACCTGAGAAAATTATCTCATCTCTATAGTCTCCAGAATATTCACCAGACTTGCATTATTCAGCCCATTCAGTGTTACAGCGCTTTTACTTGACTTTATAATATGTCTACAAAGTATTTCAGAATTTAAGTAACTAGTCTCCTCATGCTGGATAACTACAACGTTGGTAGGATATGGTTGTAGAACAGATTGCTTAATTGAACTAGGACATTTAGCTCACACAGTCGTCATTAAGAAACAAGGAGATCCTCCTGTAACCCTAACAATACAGTTAAGAAGGACTTTAATTGCGTGTGTCTGTTCATGGAGTCGGTTTACTCGAACTGCTATCGTACAACCATTATCTAACTGCAGCCTGGATCAGTAAATGAACACATTAGATCAAAGGAACACATGCTCTCTCACAGCATAGCGCCATTGCTGGAACAAGTCACCTGCTTGTAGGATTGTGGGAACTTCCTGCATCGCTTTACTGCAATCTGCTGCCTGCAAGAAGCTGCTGCTAGTACGCCACCGAAACTGCTCCATTTCCGCCACTGGAGTGCATCCAATCCCAGTGCGACACGGCCGACTGCAAAATACCCACTCACACAACATGCCCACTTTCAATAAGAATTAGCGATGGCGCCCGGACTCTGTATTCCTACCTTGCCTGTGCACAGTATGGCGCAACATGACTGGGTTTCACACTATGAATTGCACACACAGTGTACAAATTGCGATAAAAAATGAGGTGATAATGTGGCATTGTTGCTGAGAGGCCCCATCCGGGGAAGTTAGGCCGCCGAGTGCAAGTCTAATTTCATTCGACGTCACACTGGGCGACTTGCGTGCCGGTGATGAGGATGAAATGTGAATGAGGACTACCCAACACCCAGTCCACGAGCGGAGAAAATCTCCAACCCAGCCGGCATGGGAGGCAAGCACGTTACCAATCAGCTAAGCAGGCGGGCACAAACTGCGACATTCACACAGGACTCAAACAACTAGTATAAAAATAACAGTAATCGCTCCCTAAAGGCATGCACAACTTCAAGTACTGCACGGGAGCACTTATCTCAAATGCGACGCCTACAGAACTCAGAATTGCATCTGCAGTGCACGGAGTCATCGCAACTGCTCCTCCTTACACAGACTTCTACAGTCCTAAAACACTCTGTCTTCTTCGCTCTTTACGATACTTCCGCGCTACCTCGGTTCATGTACCAACAGAGGTAAAATATTAGGCGTTTTATTCCATCCAGTGAGGAGATCTCCCTCGAATACAACTTCCCGCCAAAACGTACGTGTCTCTTACTAAATACAATCACAACAAAATATTCTCTCACACAATCAAATTAAGGCAACCCACCCTGTAGACATCGACGTCACACACTCGGCGCCAATGACTCGCTTGCATTTGTTCAACGTTTTAGCCTCTGATCCAGGCCCTGGCTTACAGAGTTCAGTGCATTGGACCTGATGCCACATGGCCGTTTGCAACCACTTCCGTGCTTTTTTTCCCCTAATTGAGTTTAGCTGCCCAACTTCCTAAATGTCTCCCTTTGTGTCATCTCAGCCTGGCGCCATGATATCGCCTAGCGAGCTCTGCACTAGGACTGATGGTATTTTTAAAACTATCGGGAATCCGATATATTTATGTTTAAAAGAATCAGCCCTCCCTATATGGAAAAAAGTACTGACGGAGAAAATATCGACGTACCGGCCTCTAAAAATATCGGCTGTACATTATAAATATACCGCCGCTCTTGGAGCTATACATTTAAGTAGTGATTTATTATTACATCGTCTGTACATCAAAAAGCTAGCAGCCTGTTTATCGCCCTTAGAGCAATAACTGAAAGGAAACGATGCACTTTCACGCTTGGCGACAACCACTTAGCTAGCAATGGTAACCGCACGTAAGTGGCAGGATAAAAGGTGTCCGATGGGCCGTCGTTCGCTTTTATCACACATCGGATTTGTCCAGAACACTTCATGTAGACCTCCATGTTTTTTTTAATTTCTGCAAACGCCAGCGACCTAGCAACTGTAGTGCCAAAATTGCGTGGTTAAGTTAAACGTTACAGTTTCTGTTTCTGTTGGTAGAGCATGATTTCCCGTCACACGTCTCTTCCCACCGCAGAGACTTATCTTGACATTTAGATTTTTGTTCATTATTTTCGGCAACTGTTATTGATGAATGCCGTTGTGAAGAAATAGCACACTAGTGGCGTTTAAACTTGTCTTTTAATGTAACTGGCTTGCTACTTCTTCACATCGGAAATCTTTTCATTTAATTCAAACCGCCACCGACAGAGCAATCGGACTTCTTTTATGTCACCTATACTTGCTTCACGCAGTCAAAGAGAAAGACTGGACCTGATGAAAGCTCAATAAGTAGTAAGACTCCTTTACACTTTGGATTGCGTAAAACATTTGATATGAAATAACAATATTGGCATTCGATGCTTTCGTTGCGATATCGATACAGTTGTGTGAATAGCGTCCGACTTGTATCGAATTCTTGTAAAGTATCGATGTGTCGATATATCGATATTCTATTAACGGCCCTACCCACACACAGCAGGTGAGAACAATGCACTTCAGGTTCCTGGAGGTCGTTCGGCTCTCGCCGACGTGTACTATACGCCCTACTATATGTTCCGCCCTCTCCACAAGGTAACTGGTAACTGCCAGCGAAAGTTCTTTTCCTTCCTTGGCAGGCACCACCAGCCTAGCCTCCAGCCACACAACTCACATATAAGGAAATTCAGATTCTGCCACCACGAGTTAGTGTAATATAACGGGTGATCAAAAAGTCAGTATAAATTTGAAAACTGAATAAATCACGGAATAATGTAGATAGAGAGGTACAAATTGACACACATGCTTGAAATGACATGGGTTTTTATTAGACCCAAAAAAATACAAAAGTTCAAAAAATGTCCGACACATGACGCTTCATCTGATCGGAATAGCAATAATTAGCATAACAAAGTAAGACAAAGTAAAGACGTTCTTTACAGGAAATGCTCAATATGTCCACCATCATTCCTCAACAATAGCTGTAGTCGAGAAATAATGTTGTGAACAACACTGTAAAGCATGTCCGGAGTTATGGTGAGGCACTGGCGTCGGATGTTGTCTTTCAGCATCCCTTGCGATGTCGGTCGATCACGATACACTTGCGACTGCAGGTAACCCCAAAGCCAATTATCGCACGGACTGAGGTCTGGGGACCTGGGAGGCCAAGCATGACGAAAGTGGCGGCTGAGCACACGATCATCACCAAACGATGCGCGCAAGAGATCTTTCACGCGTCTAGCAATATGGGGTGGAGCGCCATCCTGCATAAACATTGTACGTTCCAGCAGGTGTTTATCAGCCAGGCTGGGGATGATGCGATTCTGTAACATATCGGCGTACCTCTCACCCGTCACGGTAGCACTGACGTTTTGCTGTCCAACGCCATCTGTCGGACATTTTGTGAACCTTGTTTTTTTTTGTTCTAATAAAACCCCATGTCATCCCAAGCATGTGTGTCAATTTTTACCTCTCTATCTAAATTATTCCATGTTTTATTAAGTTTTCAAATTTATACTCATTTTTTGATCATCCGGTACAATTGATGATCAAATATATTCACCGCTGCAATTGCCATCTGATGACTAATGAATTAATAAAAAGCACTGCATCAGAAAAATAATAAAAAATACTGAATAAATACGAAAGTTGCCTGGAAAAAGCCTGACTTCTTTCATCGTCTCCCGAGTTGGTCTCCACTACAGGACAATAAGGTGTGCCACTAACGGTAAAGGCCGTGGCGTACAGAGGCTGTTTGCCTTGTAGCACGAGCTGCCCCTTTACCATCCCCAGTATGGGTCAACGACGTGAGGTGTACCTGCCTCACTATGCCATGTATCGAAATTAATAAATTTCTTTGTAACTATTAACAGAGTTTGCGCTGGGCCACTAGACCTGTCACCTACCAGTCACTCGTCCCAGCATCCTACGTTAGGTTGCTTGGCTTCTTCTAACCACCAAAACACCTACTGTGGCACCCCTCTGCTGTTTTCATGTGTGAAAAACTTACGATGGGAAACGACATCTTGACGAAAGTTCATTTTATCCGACTACGGCCAGCAAAAAATATAAACATTACGTCTCTACTGTATCATCGTTCCTGCCTAATTAGGTATCATCCATTTGCCATCACACACACACACACACACACACACACACACAAAACATGAATCAGATACAGTCATAACTAATTTATGCAGTAATATCATTGCTAGCACCAAAGGTTTGTTAATCTCTAACTAACAGAATTCTGATGTGGTGGCTGTGGCGTCTCAAGCGGTCGCACAGTTAGTTTCTATTAACAGTGTCCTAGAAAAAGACCCAGGGTCTCTCAAGAATCTATCAGAAGGTCCTTCTCTTCCTTATTCACAAGATTATAAAATCCCAGTGACTCTAAATTTTTTCTCTCCTAGAGGTGTCCAATAATTACTCTTCTTGCAATTCCACATATTTGGTTTCTTCACTAGTGGTTAGTGACTTATTAAATTATTACCATTTATCACC
Organism: Schistocerca serialis cubense; assembly: GCF_023864345.2. Taxonomy (NCBI): domain Eukaryota; kingdom Metazoa; phylum Arthropoda; class Insecta; order Orthoptera; family Acrididae; genus Schistocerca; species Schistocerca serialis. Next base: position 175,440,829 of record NC_064641.1, read on the forward strand.
TCCAGTGTTCTTCGTAAGTCGTATTTATTTCTCCCGATACTAGGTACAAGAAGTTTTTCAGATATCCCTGATCCGTATTTGAGGCTACCACTTACCTGTCTGCCTTTCAGGTAATGTGTCTGGTCAAAGTTGGTGGTCAGGTTCCTATACTCAATATTTGCGTGGAACTGACGGTCTATTTTCATCCAACTCGACAGAAGGATTGGCAAGCTTCAAACTACCACATCCCTGTCGCGCGTAGGGAGCTACTGTATTTCTCAAGACTGGTTAAGGTTAGACCACTGGTTGGAAGATTAAGGTTAGACCACTGGTTAGAATTCTGTACTGTTGGGCAAAAAAATGAAAAATACATCACTAGGACGTCTGCATGCAATAAATGTTGAATTATCGTGAAGTGTACTACATCCTTTCAAATGCAGATGCTTCAGAAGTACAATAAAAGTGCTCCAGAAAATAGGATTAATTGAAAATGTGCATCTACATGTCTACATCTACATGGACACTCTGCAAATCACACTTCAGTGCCTGGTAGAGGTTTTATCAAACCACCTCCACAATAATTCTCTGTTATTCCTATCACCAACAGCGGGCGGAAAAAACGAACACTTATACCTTTCTGTGCGATCTCTGATTTCCCTTATTTTGTTATGATGATCTTTTCTCCACATGTAGGTCACCGTTAACAAAATTTTTGCGCATTCAGAGGAGAAAGCTGGTTCAAATTTTGTGAGAAGAATTCGCCCCAATGAGAAACGCCTTTCTGTTAATGATGTCTACCCCAAATCCTTTATCATGTCAGTGACACACTCTCCCCTATTTCGCGATAACACAAAATGTGCTGCTCATCTCTGAACTTTCTCGAGGTATTTCGTTAATCCTATACCTCGCAGCAGTACTCTAAAAGAGGTCGGACAAGCATAGTGTGGGCAGTCTCTTTAATGGATTAGTGACATTCAATAAGCGTTCTGCCAATAAAACGCAGTCTTTGGTTTGTCTTCCCTCTGACAATTTCTGCGTGTTCTTTCCAATTTAATTTGTCGGTAATAGTAATTCCTAGGTATTTATTTGAATTCACGGCCTTTAGATTTTATTGATTTATCGTCCAACCGAAGTTTAATGGATTCTTTTTAGCACTCATGTGAATGACCTCACACTTTTCATTATTTAGGGTCAACTGCCAATTTTCGCTCCATAAATATATCTATTCTAAACAGTTTTTCAATTTGTTTTTATCTTCTGATGACTTTACTAGACAATAAACGACAGCATCATCTACATACAACCTAAGTCGGCTGCTCAAATGTCTCGTAAACCATTTATATAGATCAAGATCAGCAGAGGATCTACAACACTACCCTGGGGGACGCCAGAAACTACTTCTGTTTTACTCGATGACTTTCCGTCCATTATTACGAACTGTGATCTCTCTGGCAGGAAATCATGAATCCAGTCACGTAACTGAGACGATATTCCACAAGCACGCAATTTCACTACAACCTCTTCTGTGGTAAAGTGTCAAAGGTTTTTGGAAATCTAGAAACACGGAATCAATTTTAAATCCTTGTCAACAGTAGTCAACACTTCACGTGTGTAAAGAGCTAGTTGTGTTTCACAAGAACGATATTTTCTAAGTTCATGTTGACTGTGTGTCAATAGACCGTCCTCTTCGAGGTAATTCGAATACAGTGCGTGTTGCAAAATCCTGTTGCATATCGACGTTAATTATATGAAAATATAACTTAGTGGATTACTCCTACTACTTTTTTTGAATATTGGTGTGACCTGTGCAACTTTTCATTCTTTGGGTACGGGTCTTTCGTCGAGCTAGCGGTTGTAATGATTATTAAGTACGGAGCTATTGCATCAGCGTACTCTGAAAGGAACCTAATTGGTATACAGTCTGGACCGGAAGATTCGCTTTTATTACGTGATTTAAGTTGGTTCACTACTCCGCTGGCAGCTATTCTTTATTCGAATTTCGGAATATTTACGTCGTCCTATTTGGTGGAGGCATTTCGGAATGCTGTGTTTAGTAACTCTACTTTAGCAACTCTGTCGTCGCAGAGAAGGCATTGATTCTGACTTGCCGCTTGCGTACTTTACATACGATAGGAATCTCTTTGGATTTTCTACCAGGTTTCAAGACAAAGTTTCGTTGATGGAGCTATTATAAGCCTCTCGCATTGAAATTCGCGTTAAATTTCGAGCTTCTGTAAAAGGTCGCCAGACTTGGAGATTTTGTGTTGGTTTGAATTGGGAATGCTTTTTTCGTTGCAACAATGTTCTGACCCGTTTTGTGTACCAAGAGAGATCAGCTCCACCGTTTGTTAATTTATTACGTATAAATAACTGAACTGGTATCGATATTATTTCTTTGAATTCACGCCACGTCTTGTCTACGCTTACACTGTTAACTTGGAAGGACTGGAGATTCTCAGGAAGGCGTCAAGTGAATTTTTATCTGAAACCTTGGCCTCCAATCTTTATTTCCATGTTTGGAGGTCACACATAAGAGGACAAGTGCACTCTAGCGAACTTGCTATTAATTTCAGTTCGCTACTATTGTGGTGAGGGCAAATAAAGCTATGTTTATTGTAAGATACCTAGGAATGATCACATTTTCAGAATCATATACAAATGAATGGCACAGCAGTGATACACTATTACTGAAAAAATATTATTCTCATTAGCCTGTTATAGGGAAAATTATAAATTTCTGTTATTCAGTAGCAAACCAGCTACTTCTGAAATAATTATTCATTCGCAGGCCATAGTAACAACTTCCGTTGCTGTTTAATTGTTAGCTGTAGCAGCGGCAGAAAAGTGTCGATGCGTGGAAGCATTTTAACAGTTGCATCGTGGTTTTTCTTCCTGTTTGTGGACGGAGCTATTTCGCTGGAAGGTCCATTAAAATTTCAGGCTTGCCAGCTGCAACCAAAGGTCAAAGGGCAGCTGAATCTATGAACTTTGCAGAGAGAAACTTACCGCTGAAGGGAGATGTATGCTGAAGTACAAGTATGCAGAGAGGGTTTTGAGGAACATTTTGTCCTCTATAGCTAGAAAGAAAAGTTCATGTTTCACATCGAAAGGGTAGCAAAACCGGCTGCCACAGTGTCAGTATGAAGAACGCCCTCATATATGTAATATTATAGGGTAATTTTTCCTTTCTTGTTGCACATGTTCAGTGGTTTATGATTTTATCAGATTATCCAATAAACTGCAGAGACCCACCGATGTTGCAATATTAATTTTCTTTATTAATTGAGGGCTAATATCAAGCCTAAGCTATCAAGCGATTGAGAAAATTAATATTGCAACTTAAATGGTTCTCTGCATTCACTGCATAATTTGGTAAACCATACAGTTGCTGATTTTATGCCTTCCAGAATCCTGGAAATTAATTAATGACTTTAATTCAGGGGAGTTACTAATGAACTCAGGAGTGCGTTTTGTCCCACATGAAAGTCACACTAATGGCGAAACCTGGTTGTTACAAAAACGTCTGATCGTAACAATAATCACTGTAATCTATGATTATGTGGCACTAGTTTCAAATACACTCGCTGCAAATAGTGGACCATCGCGTACATTCGTAAACCATCTACTGAGGACAAGTTCATTGGTAACCTGGATGACAGCTGCTAGGGATTGTACGTTTGCTTATGCATGGGTATTTTCATGTAAGTTGATGATTGACCATTGTTGAGTGAAGCAGTTGGAATGTTGAGTAGTACAGTTATGAGGCATACGAGAAGTGAGATTAGAGCAATCAGCAAGTTGAACAGTGGTTACGTGATGAGAGGAACAATTTTACTTAGTAATACGATTGAAAAGAATGTGATTAGCAATTATTAAGATTCGCAATACCAAGGAGGGAGGGGGGTGCTTCATGCCCACCATTTGAAAATATTGTTATTTAATCAGTGACTTTATATTTTAAAAGTAAAAGAAAATATTTATTGTCCCTGCTGAAGTTTTCAAACAGATTTGATTAATTTCTTAAATTTTGGATTGTAGTTAACCAAAAATTTAGTGTTAGATGTAGGTGTCACTTCCCCAATTAATGTCACATTCATTACCACATTCATTATTTTCAGATTCAGGACCTTACGTACCCATCAATAACCCTTTATACAGTGTGTTCTGAATAAAAGTCGACAACATCTAACGAAATTGGCATTTTCAATTTTTTTCAAACACCCCCATTGGTAGAGGAAGCTACTGTAAGTGTGTTGATACTGCTAGGAAAGTCCTAAAGGATATTTTCAGGCTCCGAACATACACCATTATGTGTTTGAAAGGAATGTAGTTGATACAAGTCAACAAAAAATATCCATTTTGTATTTTTTAAATTATTTCTAGGGTTGGATAAAGAACCCCCATAGGTAATGCATAGGTAATGCACGTTAGGTACAGTGCGTTGGAATTGATAGTATTAAGGAAGTAATTTTCAAAGTGAGAGTAGCTCAAGTCGTTAAAGTTAAAATCGCCTATGACTAATAACGAACGATGATTATCATGTACGGTGTTTCAAGTAAATTTTCGTGGTTGGCGTGGGGAACAAATCTAGAATGACACTAAGCACAGTGAAACTCAGTGGAAATGTGATGATAGGAGCAATATTAATTAGTAATACGGATGTAAATATTGTGATAAAGAACTATTAAGGAAGAAATTTCTGACTGACTGTGGGAATAGAAGCTCACCACTAGCAAGAGGTTGATGGGGAAAATAAATCCAACAGGACAGAATGTACTCTCACACGGTGCTCCTCAGCGGAAGACAGATAATTCTAAGAAGCTACCCACATGACAGGAATAACGTTACTCTAACAAAGAACGAGGCTCAGGCGACAGTTGTGCTACAATGATGGGTTTCCTTAAGATATTCGCCTTGCAGAATGGCAACTCCATTGACGAAATTCCGACAATAAGTACAAAGGTTCAGGAATTCATCGCTTTGCTGGTACGTCACTAAGTTTGTTTTCCACTTCTATTACGTGACTTGCAAATCTGGCGTGCTTTGTAAACGTGAAAAAGACCCGTTGCTCTTATTAGGAGTACGCACTGAAACCCGTCTCTGCATGTAACAGGTGACTCATTCACTGGTAGAATGTGGACAAAAACATACCAATTCCAGTGGGATCACGTCTAGTAAATTACTGTAAAATCGAATCTACTTTTTGAAAGAGGAATTCCGGTGAATAATTTTTATATGACTGTCTACTAACCTTCCTTCTTGTCGCTACCACACGAAAAGCCATTTCCTTGACAATGAAATACTTCACCTAAATGTCTTAGGATAACTAAAATTCTAATTTTTCGTGTAAACCGTAATAATATCTGAATGAACAAACAATTCAAGTTACGTATGGTCGCATTTTGTAGCTGATATTATTGAGAAAAACTTACGGACTTATCAGGTTTCGCAGAGTATATTGAAGGCAGAGGAGACTATTTCAGTCACGTCAATACATGGAAAACTCACACCGAATTTTGCAAACATGTAGAAACTTATGTTTAGGGCAGAAACCACATGGGATATGCTCCACCCCTTCCAGACAGATGCCGCAACCTCCTGAATTTTTTCATAAAGTTTAGTTTGGGCGCCACAGTCGCGCGAGAGCTCTGTCAGAAAGATCGTGAGTTTCACATAGTTGGGAGTGTGCCACTTACTTGGGGAGTTTTACGATAGTTTGATTGGGAGTTGAATTCATTTAAAATGAATACGAAAATAATTGGTGTCATTGGCAAAGGGAAAATGCCAGAAATCTCTCCGGCCGCTGAAATTGTGAGGGTAGAATCGCCAACGAGAGTATTCTCTCATAGTGTCAGTCTGCGATTGCGTAAGTATTACGTCCTCTCTGACTGATTCTGCCTCCTAAAGTATTTTAATCACAAGCCAATAACTCACAGAAATTACTTTCCTATTTTCTGTTAAATAGAAAGAGGCGAAACGCGTATGGCACAACACAAAAAGCCTTTCGTTTAGTTGCATTAGTCCAAACACGTCTCTAAGAATAGAGAAGAAACTACGGAAAGATGTAAAATGACGAATTACGGATGTAAATGTAGCTACATCTTGGGTTCAGGATTGTGGGACAGCGGATGGTCAATGAAATGTAAAAATACTCCACCAAAAGCTTTTCTTCTTTTAAATAATCCTGAAGTGTTGAACATACCGTAACATAGGTTCCTGTGATAACTCTCTCGACGTGAAAAGAAATTTGGATTGCGATGGTAGGTAGCTGCCAAGACAGGTTAGCACGAGGTAAACTGCACGGTGGCTGCATTGTTAAAGAAATCTTCCCCTTGAAGTATACTGAAAGTGTTGAAGATTCATTAAAAGCCGTGTCAAAGGCAAAGGAAGTTATTTAATTACAGAGCCGCTTCCGACGCTTCTGCTTCTTTCCTCGAGACCGTCGCTTATCCAAGGAAGTTCTGACGGGAGACGCGAGATTATGACAGAGTAGATTCATGAAGGGCAAAAACCAGAGGAGTGAGAAAATTAGCACCGAGACGTAATTAAACATTAACACCAAATATAAGGTAAAGTAAACGAGAAAGGTAACATACCGAGTAATACCTGCTGCTGTCTGCAGAATGACTGGACGTAGTTGAATTTTTTCGCCAAGACATTACCACTAATGGTTGTTAAAAGTAAGGACTGCAAACACATCTGAGGTGCTCTTGCCTATACACATACACGATGCACTTTATTACGTTTTTTATTACTGTTTCTTCAAGTCCTGCCCTTATGAATTTCCGTTAACACCACAGGACACTTTTAATTGGTCAAATTACAATCGTTAATTTATTTACAGTAAAACGAAACGTTTAACCTCACGGAAGATACACAATAAAATGAAGTGCGTATAAGCACGCTACCATTTAAACGTAAAAAAAAAAAAAAACTAGACGGGGGCTAGAAGGGATCGCGAACCAAGTGTTCCGTACGAACTTGATTATGTATACAGATAGTTCGTCCTTTCTGGGAATCGAGAATCACGACGATTTTTGCCTGTTGTCAGTATCGATACTGACGAGGTATCAGTCCCAGAGATTCCAGGACTTTAGACAATGTTTTAGTTTCAAGCCTGAAGTCGGATAACAAATGAGAAAAGAAAGATTTTTTGCGTGACATAATTACAAATTAACGATTTTCTCAGTTCTTTTCTTTACTTTGTAAGGCAGCAAGTTATTACGACATGACATTCGTTGCATGGCTTTTTCTTTTTCTTTTTTTCTTTTTTTTTCACAGCAGAGCTCACGCTGCCTGCCGTGAAAACTGCACAGCGTAACATTCAGTCAATACGAAGATTCATACCCTCTACGAATCTAAATAATTCATATTAGTTATTATCCGATTTTATTCAAATTTGTTACACAGCCTTTTGTTATTAATGGAATGATGCTGTCAAAATGCCAGATTTTTTATTTAGTATAGTTCTGGACATAAAGAGAATTAACTAAAACTCCTAAAATCTACGCTTGTTTTTTAAAACCAAGTTAGGAACAATAACAGATTGACATTCTTTATCATTTGAAGCAATTCCAAAGTTATCAGTAATTAAAATTAAAAATCAATTAATTACAATTTTTTCTTACAACTGTAGTCACTATACATTACGTAATAGAAAAATCACTCAAAATTATTATTTGATTACATTTTGCCGTGCGACTGCGTGAGAATGACTCAGAGAGTGTATGTGGGACATACATTAAAATTTAATATTTCATTTTTTGTAAGACCTTGTACAAGCGAACCGTGGGAAAGTTATGTTGCAACCACGATTCAGGTGACGTATGTGGGTGTGTGGTTGCTTTTCTATAAAAGCAGCCACAATGGAAGTTGGAGGTAGAATAAGTTTATTTATCAATTTGATGAATATTTTGCATTTTATTTTGATTAAACAAATACAAGAATTTGAAGTTTTGCTGACATTAATTACTTTCAAATTAGTGAATGGATAAGGCAAGATTTGCCGCGAGAATGATCTGGAAGGAACGTTCTGATTGGTCGTTTAGATCAACAGCCAGTCAGAATTAAGCTGTTCCCCCCGCGAAAAGAGGAGTGGGCATATAGGAGAGTACCTCGAGAAGAGTCGCTTGCTAGTCGGTCCACGGATAATACGACGTCAGATCGGTTCTTAAAAATACTCTGTAAGATGAGTAAATAGTGAGCTAACTTCGGTTAGAACATATCGTAACTGAAGCGACTGGCATTACGAACAATTTGATGAAAGCTTTGTGTTTCTAAATTAAATAGTTTGAGAGATATGAACGTGTGAACTTTCTGGTCGTAGTAACAACTCCGCGTGGCGTGTTTCGTGCTCTGTACGGAATATTTTGGCCAGCACCTCTTACGAAGAAGACCACTGAAACGATCGAATGTTTAACTCGCGAATAGTTGTGTGTCTGTGACTGGTAGAACGTGAAAATTAATCGGGTCGGACTTACTAAAATTTTTGCTGCTTTTCGAGTGAATATTTTTTTTTACAGTCGGTGAATTTTGAATGATAGCGTTTTACCATATTAAATGCGCATTTGATAGCCACTTCATGTGTATCGATATGAGTAAGAAGCAGAGTTAATTTAATTTTAAATGCTTTTCTGCAAGTAGAATGAAGATCTCGAACGCCCGCTTTTTTAACCATGAACTTTCAGGAACTGACTTTCAACTAGAGATACGCGGCCTCTGTGTGGAAGGTAGCAGGTGGTGGTTTCATCAACGCTGCTTTACACTGCCTAGTACGTATCTGTTACCACAGAATGAAGGGACATCGGCAAGAATCCTATCGATGTAGGTGGACTGAACGATAGCGTTAACAAAAAGACAGAAAACCGAACCCGCCCCGCCACAACTTGTACTGTGAAACCTATTTCTTGCCGAATATCATGACACTGTGTCAAGGGTAAGTACCATACAGCTTCTAATAAGTGAATTTGCATCAAAATGTGCGATATGAATGGCCGTATCTTTTGGGTGCGTAATCTTAGAAGCTTAACATATTTACACCACGAAAGGGCCATAGACCTCAATATGTAACGTAAATTATAACTTGAAACTTCCATCAGTGCCTGAGCTTATAAGGCGCTTGCTCGCCCCATTCTTTTGTTCATCTGTCTGGGACCCGTTTCAGGTAGGACTGGTAGTGGAGACAGAGAAGATCCAAAGAAGCGTGGCGTGTTTCGTCACGGGATTGTTTAGCTGGCGAGAGGGCGTTACACAGATGCTAAACAAACTCCACTGGCAGACGTTACAAGAGAGATGTTGTGTATCACGGAGAGATTTACTATTGAAGCTTCGAGACAGCACTCTTCAGGAGGAGTCGGACAACATACTACTTCCCCCACGTACATCTCGTGTAGTGGCCACAAGGAGACAATTCGAGGAATTAGGGCCAATACAGGGGGTTACGGACGGTCATACTTCCCACGAGCTATTCGCGAGTGGAACAGTGTTGGAGGGATCAGATGGTGGTACCGAATGTACCCTCCGCCACACTCCATTAGGTGGCTTGCGGAGTATGATGTAGATGAAAAAGGGTGTTAGCACACGGGCGGACAGGCAGGCAGTCAAGCAGTGTGATAACAAATGACAAAAATATATTTTTCATGTGATACAATTGCAAATGAACCTTTTTCACATTTTTACTTTCATTGCACTCTGAAACCTTGTTTCTTGCGAAATTTCATGGCTGTAGGTCAACGAGAAGCATGCTGCAGGTTTTGATGAATGAGTTTGTTAGTATCAAAATAATGTGTGAAGTAAAAGGCCGCTTCTTTTAACTGCATTGACTTAGAAGCCTTAATTCTTTATACTGCCAAGGGATTATAGACCTTAGTATGTGACAGTTGTCAACTTGATACGTGTACCCGTTCCTGAGAAAAAAGGTTTTTAACAGTCGGACAGACAAAGAGACTGTCGAACAGACGGACACCAAAGTGATCCTATAAGGGTTCAGTTTTTACAGAGTGAGGTACGGAATCCTAAAATGCTAAACCCCATCTACGTAGTACAGTTTGGTTCCTGTTCTACACACTTTCAAAATTTTATAGCCATCTCGGAAAGAATTCTAGTGTTCTCAATGGCTTGTCTCGGTTACTAACCTAATTAAGTGAACTGTATCTGATCTACTCGGTATTCTCCAGTTTTTATGTGTCTCGAGACTTCGAATTTTCGTCGGATTACCTTTGCTCGAATTCTGATTTTAATTTTCACTACATTATCACCAGTACACAAATCAGCCAACTGGGTAATAGTTGCCGGCCGAGGTGGCCCAGCGGTTCTAGGCGCTACAGTCTGGAACCGCGCGACCGCTACGGTCGCATTTTCGAATCCTGCCTCGGGCATGTATGTGTGTGATGTCCTTAGGTTAGTTAGGTTTAACTAGTTCTAAGTTCTAGGGGACTGATGACCTCAGAAGTTAAGTCCCATAGTGCTCAGAGCCATTTGAACCATTTTTGGGTAACAGTTAAATTTAAATGCAAGGTAACCTATTCCACTGAGGAGGGTCAAATAAGGAAGTTCACGAGTACCACTTTCAAAACTTTGAGTGTAGTTCTGCCTTGTGGTGAAGACAGTTGTGGATCTCTCAGAAAGCTTCAGAAGGCACTTTCTCTTCCAAATCTACAATAGGTGCACTAATGAATATTAAATGTTTTGGAGTACTGAAACAGTGTAACTCAATCGACAAGCACTTTGAAACTGTCACACTGGCCTACTGTTTGTAACTTGTTGCATCTGCATTTCGCAAGCTGCCCTACAATGTGCGGTACAGGGTGCTCCGTGTAACACTTTTCTCCCGCGTTCCTACTCCATATGCAAATAGTGCGTGGCAGTGGCGAAGTTCTTCAGAGGTTTCTAGGCTTAGCACACCAAAACTTTTGTAGAAAACTTAGAATATAATAATGCCTGGAAAAGGTCTTACTTTGTTTTGTGTGTTAGTACAGTTTCATTCGACCCACTGTATTATGCACGTCAATCAGTTTTAACAGTTCACCAGAGGTTACTAGAAACGGCCTCAGGCAGCTAGCAGGACAGTAGGCACTCAAGATGCGTCGTAGGAGTGCGGCGTTGAGGCTTGCTTCAGCTGCAAAATTGAGTGTTAGTTCTGAGTGTCAGTTCCCATTTAGCAAAACTTTTTTTGGTAGTACAATTCGTGTTAGGATGTGAATAAGTGATTATATTATGGCTTGTGTAGAGTCAACAAGTGTCTCTTTATTTCGCAACGTAGGCAAGCCATTTTCAACCTTGAGGCACGAAACAAAGTTGTAACGTAATAACTACAGGAGGTAGTAATGTATCATCTTTAATTTTTCTTTTTACTTGCATGCTCTAATAAACGTTGCAATGAACGTAGGCTGTATATATTTTGAATGTATGTGGTTTATAAATGAATATAGTAATAATAAAAGCCTCGCTAAAATATAAAGAAAAGAATTTCACGCCACTCGTAAGGTAACACGAAATAAACTATTCATTATGTGCTCCAGTTCAAGTAAGAGGGAGTCCTAGAAATGACCCTAGGCAGGCGGACAACTGAACGTCACATGTGGAAGGCGGTGAGTTGCTTGGAGCGGGAAGGCGAGAGTGAAGTAGTCCGAAGTTATTTGGCTGTGTCGTTTGCTCGGGAACACAGAAAACTTCTAGATTGTTCTAGAAGCATCTTCAGGTAGGTAGACCTTCCGATCAACTTAAAAGCACGCAGGACAGCTATGCCGAATGTGGAATACCTGCGTTGATCTGCTATGCAATAGCTAGAGTGATTGCAAAAAGACATGAAAGAGTTCCAGGCGTTGTTAACCCTTTAGGTTAAGTACTCTATTTTAATTGTTATCTAAAGAAGGTAATAGAGGACACCTAGTGTGTGAGTGTCGGATAGTGAGTGTATGTTCTGGGTGTTTACAAATTTGTAGATTCAGATAGGTATGAGAGACTGGAATTAATAACATCTGCTGTACAATAGTTATGCTTACCTAAATATTTGTACAACTACAGCCACTTCTAACCCAGGAATCAAATAATGTTTAAGCTTTCGCTACTCTCCGTTTCTCAGTTTTGTGTAAGTGCGAGTTTTCGTGCCTTTATATTTTTTGGGACAAATGTACAAGACCCCTAGCGCATGTGTAAACAAACGAATTGACTTCTGGGCTGAAAATCACCCACTCTTATATTGCACGCATACAACAACTTACGCTTATGATACACTTCTTTGTTAAATGTTCGCTTTTAGTCACGCTTATTTGATGTCGTCAGTTTCCTGCTAATTTTCTTTTGTATTAGAAATTAAAAGCTATTCAACAGAGTTCATATTGACACTGCACACGATAGTCGATTCTCGTTTTCCCAACTCCAAACATAAACTGCCCTGGGTCAATACGGCGTAAATACTTAGAACATGCAGTACTAGTTGAAGGTGACTTTAACCTGCCGAGTATAGACTGGCTTGTCTATGGATTCGCTGCTCGGGTACAAACAGATAGTCACATGAAATTCTTTTGAACACGTTTTCCGAAAACAGTCTTGAGCAGCTAGCTCGACGGCCTACACGCAGTGGAAATATCTTACACCTTGTAGCTACAAACAGACCAGACCTTATCGACAATGCCAGTATAGAACTGGGGATTAGCGATTATGTTGTTATTACTGCAACGATGATTACGAAAGTTAACAAGTGAGTCAAAAAGACCAGGAGAGTGTATCTGCCAGGCAGAGCAGAGAAGCAGTTATTAACATCTTATTGAAACAGTGAACTGGCATAACGTAATACCAGTAAAACGTGTGTAGAGGAATTATGGGCAAAGTTTAAGCAGATTGTAAAACGTGGTCTGGAGAGTTACGTGCCTAGTAAGTGGATAAACAATGGGAAAGACCCACCATGGTTTAATAACGTAATTGTAAGATGCTGAGGGAGCAGAGGCTGTTGCACTCTACGTTAAAAAGGGGACGCACAAACGACAACAAGCGAAGGTTAGTAGAGATTCGTGCGTTTGTGGAAACGTCTACGCGTGAAGCGTACAACAACTACCATCCTCACACCACCTTAGCAAAAGATCTGACCGAGAACCCGAAGAAATTCTGGTCGTATGTAAAATAGCTGAACGTATCTAAGGCTTCCTTCAGTACCTTGTCGACCAGTCTAGTGTGTTAGCTGAAGACAGCAAAACGAAAGCCGAAGTTTCAAATTTCACGTCCAAGAAATCGTTCACGCAGGAGAACCGTACAAACACACCGTCATTTGACCATCGGGCAGAATCCCTTGTGGACGACACAGAAATAAACATACCTAGCGAAGAGAAGCAACTTATAGATTTGAAAACAACTAAATCACCAGGTCCTGATGGAATCCCAGCTGGATTTTACAAAGAATGCTCTACGGCATTGGCTCCTCACCTAGCTTGCGTTTATCGTGCATCATACGCCCAGTACCAAGTTCCAAGCGACTGGATAAAAGCGCAGGTGACCCAGTATATAAGACAGGTAAGAGATCGGACCCTCGAAATTGCAGACCAATATCCCTAACTTCTGTCTGCTGCAGAATCCTTGAACACATTCTCAGTTCGAATGTAATAAGCTTTCTTGATGATAAACAGCTAATGTCCACGAATCAGTATGGTTTTAGGAAGCATCACTTGTGCGAAATTCAGCTTGCGCTTTTCTCACGTGATATACTGAGAACTATGGATGAAAGGCAACAGGCAGATTCCATATTTCTAGTTTTCCGGAAAGCATTTGACACGGTGCCCCATTGCAGGCTGTTAACGAGATACGAGCATATGGAATAAGTTCAAAGATACGTCAGTGGCTCAAAGACTTCTTAAATAATCCGGAATTTTGTCCCCGACGGCTACTGTTGATCAGGACAAGGGCATCGTCAGGTGTGCCCCAGGGGAGTGAGGTAGGACAGCTCTAGTTCCCTATACACATAAATAATTCGGCGAACACGGTGGGCAGCAGTCTGCGGTTGTTTGCTGGTGATGCCGTGGTGTAAGGTAAGGGGTCGAAGTTAGGTGGCTGTGGGAAGATACAAGACGACTTAGACAACATTTCCAGTTGGTGTGATAAATGTAAGTTGATGCGGATGAGTAGGAGGAACAAACCTCTAATGTACGGATACAGTACTGCTAGTGTCCAGCTTGACACATTCAAGCCGGCCGCGGTGGTCTCGCGGTTCTAGGCGCGCAGTCTGGAACCGTGCGACCGCTAAGGTCGCAGGTTCGAATCCTGCCTCGGGCATGGATGTGTGTGATGTCCTTAGGTTAGTTATGTTTAAGTAGTTCTAAGTTCTAGGGGACTAATAACCACAGCAGTTGAGTCCCATAGTGCTCAGAGCCATTTGAACCATTTTTTGACACATTCAAGTCTTTTAAATTTCTCGGGTAACGCTGTAAAGTGCTGTCAGGTGGAATGAGCATGTGAAAACGCGGGTTGGGAAGGCAAATGGTCCACTACGGTTTACTGGGAGAATTTTAGGCAAGAGTTGTTTATCTGTAAAGGAGACCGCATGTAGAAGGCTGGTGCGTCCTGTGCTTGAGTACTGCTCGAGAGTTTGGGATCCGTATAAGAACGGATTGAAGGATGACTCGGAAGCAGTTCAGAGGAGGGCTGCTAGATTTATTACCGGTAGGTTCGAACAAAACTTAAGTGTTACAGAGATGCTTCGGGAACACTATAGAGAAAATTTAGAAAACCGGCCTTTCAAGCTAACTGCCGAACGATTCTACTCCCACCAACATACATCCAGCTTAAGGAACACGAAGATACCAGAAGTTAGGGCTCATACGGAGGCTTACAGGCAGTCATTTTTTCGTCGCTCTATTTGCCACCTTGTGGTGGTTTGCGGAGTGCCTATGTAGATGTAGATGTAATTCCATGAGCTTTTAAGCTGATTGTGCTATAATTCTCAAACTTCCGAGCTCTTACAGTCTTCCGAATTGTGTGGATGATATTTTTCCAAAAGTCAAATGATATGTCTCCAGACTCATACATTCTACATACTAATGTGAACAGTCGTTTTGTTACCAATTTTTTGGAGGACTCCGGCTTTGATACTTGATATCAAGCCATCCCAGATGTATTTATTTTCAATCCCAGACAGCAGTCCAGCATGTGGCCTGTGTGAACATACTAAACTACAACAGACAGTGAGAGTGCTTCGTCACGGACATCTAATTATTACTATCGATTAAGAAACGCATCCGGCAGTAGTAGTGCAAAGCACATTCAGACGTTCCTTTTTGTTGTACTCTGACTAGTTCAGTGGCGGCCCATGTGGCTATTACGGTGTGTTTATTTATGCTATCCGTTGTTGTTGTTGTTGTTGTTGTTGTGGCCTTCAGTCCAGAGACTGGTCTGATGCAGCTCTCCATGCTACTGCATCCTGTTCAAGCTTCTTCATCTCTCAGTACCTACTGCAACATACATCCTTCTGAATCTGCTTGGTGTATTCATCTCTTGGTCTCCCTCTACGATTTTTACCCTCCACACTGCTCCCCAATACTACATTGGTGATCCCTTGATGCCTCAGAACATGTCCTAGCAACCGATCCCTTCTTCTAATCAACTTGTGCTACAAACTTCTCTTCTCCCCAATCATATTCAACATGTGGTGCTACAGCATTCTTCTGTAGCACCACATTTCGAAAGCTTCTATTCTCTTCTTGACTAAACTATTTATCGTCCATGTTTCACTTCCATAGATGGCTACACTCCGTACAAATACTTCCAGAAACGACTTCCTGACACTTAAATCTATACTCGATGTTAACAAATTTCTCTTCTTCAAAAACGCTTTCCTTCCCATTGCCAGTCTACAGTTTATATCCTCTCTACTTCGACCATCATCAGTTATTTTGCTCCCCAAATAGCAAAACTCCTTTACTACTTTAAGTGTCTCATTTCCTAATCTAATACCCTCAACATCACCCGACTTAATTCGACTACATTCCATTATCCTCGTTTTGCTTTTGTTGATGTTCATCTTACATCCTCCTTTCAAGACAATGTCCATTCTGTTCAACTGATCTTCCAAGTCCTTTGCTGTCTCTGACAGAATTACAATGTCATCGGCGAACCTTAAAGTTTTATTTCTTCTCCATGGATTTTAATACCTACTCTGTATTTTTCTTTTGTTTCCTTCACTGCTTGCGCAATATACAGATTGAATAACATCGGGGAGAGGCTACAACCCTGTCTCACTCCCTTCTCAACCACTGCTTCCCTTTCATGCCCCTCAACTCTTATAACTGTCATTTGGTTTCTATACAAATTGTAAATAGCCTTTCGCTCCCTATATTTTACCCCTGCCACCTTCAGAATTTGAAAGAGAGTATTCCAGTCAACATTGTAAAAAGCTTTCTCTAAGTCTACAAATGCTAGAAACATAGGTTTGCCTTTCCTTAATCTAGCTTCTAAGATAAGCCGTATGGTCAGTATTGCCTCACGTGTTCAAATATTTCTACGGAATCCAAACTGATCTTCCCCAACGTCGGCTTCTATCAGTTTTTCCATTCGTCTGTAAAGAATTCGCGATAGTATTTTGCACCTGTGTCTTATTAAACTGATAGTTCGGTAATTTTCGCATCTGTCAACACCTGCTTTCTCTGCGATTAGAATTATTATATTGTTCTTGAAGTCTGAGGGTATTTCGCCTGTCTCATACATCTTGCTCACCAGATGGTAGAGTTTTGTCAGGACTGGCTCTGCCAAGGCCGTCAGTAGTTCTAATGGAATGTTGTCTACTCCCAGGGTCTTGTTTCGACTCAGGTCTTTCAGTGCTCTGTCAAACTCTTCACGCAGTATCATATCTCCCATTTCATCTTCAAGTACATCCTCTTCCATTTCCATAATATTGTCCTCAAGTACATCGCACTTGTATATCCGTAATAAGCGTACCCGTAATAAGCGTAAAGTGTTAATAGACTACTTGGGAGTGTCTTCTTTCTGTGTGCACCGAGCTCCGGTCACAACACCACTAAATGTACAAACTTGATGTTGTGCACACACATTATTTTACCAGTGATTCATGTCGCAAGTTCATTGCACGTGGCCGGCGAGTGTGGCTGAGCGGCTCTAGGCGCTTCAGTCTGGAACCGCGCGACCGCTTCGGTCGCAGGTTCGAAATCTGCCTCGGGCATGGATGTGTGTGATGTCCTTAGGTTGGTTAGGTTTAACTAATTCTAAGTTCTTGGGGACTGATGCCCTCAGATGTTATGTCCCATAGTGCTCAGAGCCATTTGAACCATTTCAACCATTGCATGTGCGACATTCGTGTTGTTTTTTTCCCTCATAAGAGCAGTTTACTTAATGTTCATCAGTGACTTATTGCAGTTTACATCAGTAGGGTGAGTATATCAATCTAAATGTCCATTCCTTTACGCTCACCAGCTAGCCGTCGCATCAACAGTCAACATTCTCCTCCTTATCGCCCTATCACTGAACTCTCCAGTTTCCATAGCCGGCAACATGCTCTGTGATAGCAAATTTATATACAGATCCATGGAAGCATTTATGTTCCTTTTCATATATGAATGTACTGATATTTATTGCTAATGGTACTTAACAGAACAGAATAATGGAGGAAAAATATACGTTCCCTCTAGTTGTATCTTTTAGACCATAAATTGTTCTGGACTGGGAGAACCAACACCACAAGAACATAACTACACTAAATTTCAGCAGTGTTGTGCAATCTATCTGTCGACTCACGAGTGCTGAGGAAAAAGTTTTGCGCGTCTACCAAATTAAAGAGCCCAGGACGAAGTGCTTTTGCGTGTGATATAGTTTCCTGACCAGCTCGCCCGTCAAATATTTGGGCCAGTCTGTCATCGAGCAGTACTTTCTTCCATGATACTTTAGCTGTTAATGTCATTTTATGTTAACTGTGACACTGAAAAAGTATTCCATAATACTTGAGTGGGACTGACTCTCTTTGACTGTATGTCTTGAATTTAGGAATCAGTTTCTTATGTTAAATTAAATACACACAATTTAAAAGCATTGATTTGTTCGCTGGCATAGTTTTTGGCGGACTGTGGGTTTTTAACGTGTGCAGGGCCACCTAGATGTCTTCGCACGTGTCGCATGTCGCATTGGCGAGATCTCCCTCCCAGGTCACACTTCACTTGTCCATTCACAAGGTGCCACTGTGGTCTTCGAGTAGGAATCTTCGCCCCGCATGCCTGGCTAATATTTTCTAATTCTGCGTCTGCTGTCACGTCATCTTTACGTGTAACCAAGCACCTGGCATTATTTAGTTCTTTCCTTGGGCATTTATCTCCATGCATTACAGCTTGGATAGCAAAAAAGTGTGTTGTCCGAGAGTATTTTCAATTGGCTCCCATAAGAAAGAAAATAAATGGTGCGATAAACTCTGTATTTTCAGTTTTAAGTCGAAAGATTTCTTTATAACACACTTGTTTTTTTTCTGGACAGGAGCTCCGTGCAATAATTTGCTTTTACCTGTAATTTACTATTTATTGTTACATGCTTGGGAGATGCTGCTGTTTATTAAATCGATATATATATATATATATATATATATATATATATATATATATATATATATATATATATATCAAGTTTTTAATTCATGAAAATGCCTGATAACAATGGCACAAATGGTTAAAATGGCTCTGAGCACTATGGGACTTAACATCTATGGTCATCAGTCCCCTAGAACTTAGAACTACTTAAACCTAACTAACCTAAGGACGTCACACAACATCCAGTCATCACGAGATAGAGAAAATCTCTGACCCCGCCGGGAATCGAACCCGGGAACCCGGGCGCGGGAAGCGAGAACGCTACCCCACTACCACGCGCTGCGGACTGATAACAATGTATTGATTCGTCAACCTCATCATCATGAACATGATCCCCATCATCACCACCATCATCATCATCGCCATCATCTTCTTCTTGTTCTCCTGGCATCTGTAGGACTTTTCTTCTCCGAGAATATCTCCAATCTTTTTTTTTTTTTTACTCTCCTGCTCTTCATCTGAGATCTTCAGAGTACTCTTCCAATTTCTGTTCCGCTGACGACACTGTTCTTTTTCAATGATAAGTAAACCCGCTCCAGTTTTCACTGACAGGTCATTTATTTTGATAAAATCGTACACACGACCCCGTTTTCAGGATTTAAACCCATCTTCAGGTGCTTGTCTCGTACGCAATCAAGCGCTTAAAGATGGGATTTACATCGTGGAATCCAGGTCGTGTGTACGATTTTATCCAAATAAAGGCTTTGTCAGTGACAACTGGAACGAATTTATTTATTATGAAAAATTTTAGCAACAGATGCAGATGTTCTACAAAGAGTATTGTATACTCTATTGTTTCCCTGCATCCTCTCCGAATCTGACACTTGCCTTTGTGTTAATTCTAGAATACTGCCGTCTAGTCCTCTGTTCTTCGGGATTTATACAATAAGAACTAACCTAGGAAAACTAATAACAGTGCACTGCTTTACAAAGGGCGACACGTATTTAATTACGGTACATTACTATTTAAGAGCCGAACATAAATAAATAAACAAACATCTATCGAATCAACGAATGTGGGTGATAAGCAACAGAGCACTTAACAGCTGGGTGACACTCTGATTGCAGGAATGAGAAAAACAATAAGGCTTACGTCTCCCCGAAATTAATTGGCGAACAGTTACTTGTACTACTGATACAGCAGGAAAAGTCATTACACACTATTCTGAAATGAAAGAAAATTCAAATCGCTGACATGTATTGCAGTAATACACTAGCGATAAGTAACGAATCGGGCAGTTCTTACTTACTTAGACTCCACTGTTTCAAATAGCTAAGCGATAAAATTTCAGACGTCAATCTTTGTTTACCAGTCTGCCCGTAATAACTACAGTGGAGAAATACATTCTTATTTTAGCAGAATTTACAATAGAAAATCTCAGGGCGGGTCAACTAACAACCGTATCAAAATGTTTTACAAGTACTTAACTAAAATGATTACAATGAAGGGCACACTGATTAAATTAGACTTCACTATATTTAAAAGGAAGAACAGCACACAGCTCAGCCCTCAACATGGTCCAAGGCAAGCCACTCGAAATATGGTCCATTTAAACTGGCAGTTCAGATTAACTTATCTCTACTAGCTCTGTAACACAGGCCACGCATCTTTCATGCATTTCACAAATAGTTGCGATTAACTTCTGTACTGAAACAGAGTTGCTCCAATTCAAACTTCAGCTCTTTCGGAGCGAAGCCCCATTACCGACAAATACGGCACACTTTCCAGGAAGGAGAATTAGTCGCAGCAGTACAACTCTAACGGAACATGGCGCAGAATCCACAGAAAGAGTCGCACCAAAAGTATTTGATCGATTGGTAGCGACGTGGCACTAAAAAACTCTACATGCTCGTCACAGGCAAATATCCAGAGTCCCACCGTCACCAGAGCCAACCCAAAAAAACCATCTCCCCAGAATAAAGTCTGTGCTCCGTAAAAGCCGTTTACTATCTCCCCAAGACAGCGGATCTAAACCGCCCTCGAGCCCCTCAAGAGCTCTTTCCAATTCGGTCCAAAAATTCCAACTGTTAACCTTCGTACCGGACCAAGTTCCTAAAGGAAAACCACCAAAGTTCGTGCCTCGCTGTCGCGATCTAGCGATCGACTGATCGATTCGAGCTGGCACGACACAAGGTGGTTCGCAATTCAGCTGTCCGTGAAAGTGTACTGCAATCATCCTACAGTTCACCTTCGTACTATCGGCCACTTCCACTTTCTTCATATAATGACAAAATTGCTGTGAATCACATGGTATCAAAGAATTTAATTAATTTAATCAAGTTAAATAAGACTTCTGAAATATGTAATTCATGTGAGTGTCTGTGAAATTATTTCTTTGGTTCTTGCAGAAAAAGAGCCTTTCAGTACACACACACACACACACACACACACACACACACACACACACACACACACACACAGAGAGAGAGAGAGAGAGAGAGAGAGAGAGAGAGAGAGAGAGAGAAGATTAATGCAATACCGCAAACAATAGCGTGGTAGGTGACAATAATTCATTGAGAGTGACACAGAATGAATGTATCAATTGAAGGTATTTCAGACTGCCATTAATCTGCCGCATTTTGGAGGGCATAGAACGCACAGGTAAAGCCCCAGTAGGAACATCATCGGCAGAGCGAGAAAGCGTGTCAAATTTCGTGTTTCTGCTACTGAAGTTGCCTAATGGATTCATTATGAAGTGATCCGCGCCCAGGGCAAGTCATTGTCAACCGATACATCGCGCCTTGGGTCCTATTTTGACATCACGAGGAAAATTGAAAGATGTCATCTCCACTGGTGGGACAAGAAGATGAAATCTTCCGAAAGATCACAATAAAATAGCACAGTAGCTCTTCCCTTTCTGTTTGGCGCGCGATGAAACATCTTTCTAGTCCGTGTGTTTCCAACTTGTATTTCAGTATTGTTGAAGGTTAAGAAATATAATATCTTTACATGTCACAGAATAAGGAGTGGTCAAATAGAAGAAAAAAAGCTTGATTCGCTTTCAGTTACTTGCGTCATGAACCACAGAAATTATTTTATTGCAACGAATAGTACTCCTGGTCTTAAGTTCCGGTTTAGTGCAGTAACAAATAGGTGTTCAAATGGCTCTGAGCGGTATGGGATTTAATATCTGAGGTCGTCAGTCCCGTAGAACTTAGAATTACTTAAACCTAACTAACCTAAGGACAGCACACACATCCATGACCGAGGCAGGATTCGAACCTGCGACCGTAGCGTTCGTGCGGTTCAGACTGAATCGCCTAGAACCGCTCGGCCACAGCGGCAGGCCAAACAGGTGTATTTAAATTGACACCCACTGGCAGTATGCGGAAACATCACGTTAAAAATGGTGTAAGATGACTCAGACCAAGGTTGAGAACAGATTTAACGAATTTAGAAGAGTACGGTTTGACTCTTCCTGTTCTATATATTCTCCCAAGTTTTTAAATTTGCCCACCTCTTGGGCGGTGCTTTACAATCCCAGTGGTACTCAATGCTTTTTTGTTCTAAGCGTGAGTTCGTGAGTTCATAAGAGGGCCATAAAAAAGAAACTCATACACTTTTAGTAAAACTGCACTATCTCTGGGATTGACATGCAGATTTTATTGCTGGTCGTCCTTGAGCTAATGTGATATTCTCTTTGTACATAGATGCTGCACACAGTTAGCATCATCCAGGAAGTCTGTTGCACGACTGTCTTTTCCAACATCCATATGCTGGAGTACATTCTGGCCGTAGGAGTTTACAAAGGTCGTTCCTATAAACAAGACATTCTGAAAACCGTAACAAATTAATAATTATTTCCTATTCCCTACCTTCCGACTCAGATGTCTCGGTTGCATAAACTATCCGTATCTTGTAATTACGAATTTTCCGTACACTTTAAAAAGTGGCCCTCTGTAGTGTACACTACTGGCCATTACAACTGCTACACCAAGAAGAAATGCAGATGATATACAGGTATTCATTGACAAATATATTATACTACAACTGACATGTGATTACATTTGGGTACATAGATCCTGAGAAATCAGTACCCAGAACAACCACCTCTCGCCGTAATAGCAGCCTTGATACGCCTGGGCATTGAGTCAAACAGAACTTGGATAGCGTGTACAGGTACAGCTGCCCATGCAGCTTCAACACGATACCACAGCTCATCAATAGTAGTGACTGGCGTATTGTGACGAGCCAGTTGCTCGGCCACCATTGACCAGACGTTTTCAGTTGGTGAGAGATCTGGAGAACGTACTGGCCAGGGCAGCAGTCGAACATTTTCTGTATCCAGAAAGTCCCGTACAGGACCTGCAATACGCCGTCGTGCATTATCCTGCTGAAATGTAGGGTTTCGCAGGGATCGAATGACGGGTTATAACACATCTGAAATGTAACGTCCACTGCTCAAAGTGACGTCAATAGGAACAAGAGGTGACCGAGACGTGTAACCAATGGCAACCCATACCATTACGCCGGGTGATACGCCAGTATGGCGATGACGAATACACGCTTCCAATGTGCGTTCATCGCGTTGTCGCCAAACACCGATGCGACCGTCATGATGCTGTAAACAGAATTTGGATTCATCCGAAAAAATGACGTTTTGCCATTCTTGCACCCAGGTTCGTCGTTGAGTACACCATCGCAGGCGCTCCTGTCTGTGATGCAGCGTCAAGTGTAACCCCAGCCATGGTCTCCGAGCTGATAGTACATGCTGCTGCAAACGTCGTCGAACTGTTCGTGCAGGTGGTTGTTGTCTTGCAAACGTCCCAATCTATTGACTCAGGGATCGAGACGTGGCTGCACGATCCGTTACAGCCATGCGGATAAGATGACTGTCATCTCGACTGCCAGTGATACGCAGCCGTTGGGATCCAGCACGGCGTTCCGTATTACCCTCCTGAAATCCATCGATTCCATATTCTGGTAACAATCATTGGATCTCGACCAAGGCGAGCAGCAATGTCGCGATACGATATGCCGCAATCGCGATAAGCTACAATGCGACCTTTAAGTCGGAAACGTGACGGTACGCATTTCTCCTCCTTGCATGCGGCATCACAACAACGTTTCACCAGGCAACGCCGGTCAACTGCTGTTTGTGTATGAGAAATCGGTTGGAAACTTTCCTCATGTCAGCACGTTGTAGGTGTCGCCACCGGCACCAATCTTGTGTGAATGCTCTGAAAAGCTAATCATTTGTATGTCACAGCATCTTCTTCCTGTCGGTTAAATTTAGCTTCTGTAGCACGTCATCTTCGTGGTGTAGCAATTTTAATGGCCAGTAGTGTATTTACATTACCTTTGTGAGGAATTTGCCCTGAATGTTTGGCCGTTCATTTTTACTGCTCCCTTTATACCTTTTAACAAGTTTTACGTCAACCGTCTCATGTACACAGAACGCTTTTACTCGCTACCGCCATCTTGTGCCGTTAGTTGCAGAATTTTCGCCGTTTTCACGGAGAGAGAATGAGGTGCCATCAAGACGTCGTCGTGGCCAGAATGAAGACAAACGCGTCCGCTTTTTGCCGGCTTCAGCTGGAGAGGAGGAGAAGAACGACGGAGACGCCCGCGGGTGGTAGCGGTCGCAGGTCTCTCTCTGTTAGACGTCCCTTGTCAGCTCTAAG
The DNA here is from genome assembly GCF_023864345.2 of Schistocerca serialis cubense. Lineage (NCBI taxonomy): Eukaryota > Metazoa > Arthropoda > Insecta > Orthoptera > Acrididae > Schistocerca > Schistocerca serialis. The sequence goes on from NC_064641.1 coordinate 175,465,002, forward strand.
AGAGGGATGACCGAAGAGCAGAGCGCACAACCCGAGGCGAAAATACCGGGGCCCGTAAATATGACGCAGTTTCCGGAGATAAGGTCAACAGCAGGCGGTGGAAGACAGCGACATTTGGCGTGCCATATCACCCGCCCGACGAAAAGGGGACCTCGAGCTTTCTCTGCGAGAATCGTTGCGAAGCAGGTAGTTGAGTGGGGAATCTTCTTACTATGTTGGCGAAAGGTATCGTACTGTGAATAGACATTACACAGTTCTTACACAAGATTATGTTTCTCAGGAACAGTGGTTGTAAGTAGCCTGTTTACATGTTTGTAAGTTGGCAGCGCCAAAGACTGTAATTACGAGGTGCATTCAAGTTCTAAGGCCTCCGATTTTTTTTTTCTAATTAACTACTCACCCGAAATCGATGAAACTGGCGTTACTTCTCGACGTAATCGCCCTGCAGACGTACACATTTTTCACAACGCTGACGCCATGATTCCATGGCAGCGGCGAAGGCTTCTTTAGGAGTCTGTTTTGACCACTGGAAAATCGCTTAGGCAATAGCAGCACGGTTGGTGAATGTGCGGCCACGGAGAGTGTCTTTCATTGTTGGAAAAAGCCAACAGTCACTAGGAGCCAGGTCAGGTGTGTAGGGAGCACGAGGAATCACTTCAAAGTTATCACGAAGAAACTGTTGCGTTACGTTAGCTCGATGTGCGGGTGCGTTGTCTTGGTGAAACAGCACACGCGCAGCCCTTCCCGGATGTTTTTGTTGCAGTGCAGGAAGGAATTTGTTCTTCAAAACATTTTCGTAGGATGCACCTGTTACCATAGTGTCCTTTGGAACGCAATGGGTAAGGATTATGCCCTCGCTGTCCCAGAACATGGACACCATAATTTTTTCAGCACTGGCGATTACCCGAAATTTTTTCGGTGGCGGTGAATCTGTGTGCTTCCTTTGAGCTGACTGGCGCTTTGTTTCTGGATTGAAAAATGGCATCCAGTCTCATCCATTGTCACAACCGACGAAAAGAAAGTCCCATTCATGCTGTCGTTGCGCTTGAACATCGCTTGGCAACATGCCATACGGGCAGCCATGTGGTCGTCCATCAGCATTCGTGGCACCCACCTGGATGACACTTTTCGCATTTTCAGGTTGTCATGCAGGATTGTGTGCACAGAACCCACAGAAATGCCAACTCTGGAGGCGATCTGTTCAACAGTCATTCAGTGATCCCCCAAAACAATTCTCTCCACTTTCTCGATCATGTCGTCCGACCGGCTTGTGCAAGCCCGAGATTGTTTCGGTTTGTTGTCACACGATGTTCTGCCTTCTTTAAACTGTTGCACCAATGAACGCACTTTCGACACATCCATAACTCCATCACCACATGTCTCCTTCAACTGTCGACGAATTTCAATTAGTTTGACACCACGCAAATTCAGAAAACGAATGATTGCACCTTGTTCAAGTAAGGAAAACGTCGCCATTTTAAGTATTTAAAACAGTTCTCATTCTCGCCGCTGGCAGTAAAATTCCATCTGCTGTACGGTGCTGCCATCTCTGGGACGTATTGACAATGAACGCGGCCTCATTTTAAAACAATGCGCATGTTTCTATCTCTTTCCAGTCCGGAGAAAAAAAATCGGAGGCCTTAGAACTTGAATGCACCTCGTAATATCGCTGACAATGTTCTGCGCTCTCGGTAAGAGACTATGTCGTTAGCAATTAGCGAGTGGACGGCTTGGGCATGTGTCCTTCGTGGAGACTCAGTGTTGGTAGCACATGCATTGTAAAATGATGATGGATGTAGTTGGTAATGTTGGGTAGTGGAATTATTGACGAATATATAATTTTTGGAACTGGATGCCACATGAATAAGGTAAAATCTTCTCAATAAACTGTTTGCTCTTCAACAAAATCTTTCTTTTGCTAACCACACCCCTCCTAGTAGTTAGAGCCTGTAGTAGTTAGAATCCTTTTATTTATCGGTCTGTAGTTGCTGCTAGCTGTAATTGCTGTAGTTCGAGTTATCAAGATTTTCTTTGAGATAAGTGACCTATGAAAGGAACGGGTTATTGTTAGGATTTCTTTCAGTTCAGAGCGATTCTTTTGTGTTAATTTTTTGAAGTCATTTTGTCATTGTAGAGCAGTCATATTACATTGGGCTTGTATATTGTGGGGAACAAATGAATAGGCAAAGTTGTGTTGTCTTTTTTAGGGAAAATTCCGTAGGTCAGTGTTGAAAGGATAAAAATAAGTAACGAGACATTAGGTCCAGTTTCACTCAGCAGTTTAAGTAAACACAAAGGAGTTTCATAGTACAAGGGTGCCCAGAAATTATTTTTACGACTTCAGACTTTAATAACTTCGAAACTACACTAGACATTAACCAGTGGTTTTCAACATGTGATAAGATAACTTACAAAGTTTTTACATCTATATCTACATCTACGTGATTACTCTGCTATTCACAATTAAGTGCCTGGCAGAGGGTTCAATGAACCACCTTCAAGCTGTCTCTCTACCGTTCCACTCTCGAACGGCACGCGGGAAAAACGAGCACTTAACTTTTTCTGTGCGAGCCCTCATTTCTCTTATTTTATTTGATGATCATTTCTCCCTATGTAGGTGGGTGACAACAGAATGTTTTCGCAATCGGAGAAGAAAACTGGTGATTGAAATTTCATGAGAAGATCCCGTCGCAACGAAAAATACCTTTGTTTTAATGATTGCCAATCCAATTCTCGTATCATGTCTGTGTCACTATCTCCCCTGCTTCGCGATGATACAAACCGAGCCGCCCGCCTTCGAACTTTTTCAGTATCATCCGTCAGTCCCACCTGATGCAGATCCTACACCGCACAGTAGTACTCCAGGGCGGACAAGTGTAGTGTAAGCAGTCTCTTTAGTAGATCTGTCGCACCTTCTGAGTGTTCTGTCAATGAATCGCAGTCTGTGGTTTGCTCTATCCACAACAATATCAATGTGATCGTTCCAACTTAAGTTATTTGTAATTGTAATCCCTAAGTATTTTGTTGAATTTACAGCCTTCAGATTTGTGTGACTTGTCGCGTAATCGAAATTTAGTGGATTTCTTTAAGCACTCATGACAATAACTTCACACTTTGTTTTAAATTCAGGGTCAATTGCCTCTTTTCGCACCACACAGACATCTAAATCATTTTGCATCTCATTTTGGTCATCTGATGACTTTAAATGACGGTAAATGACAGCATCATCTGCAAATATTCTAAGAGGGCTACTCAGATTGTCTCCTACGCCGCTAATATAGATTAGAATCAATAGAGGGCCTATAACACTTCCTTGGGGAACGCCGGATATTACTTCTGTTTTACTCGATCACTTTCCGTCTGTTACCACGAACTGTGACCTTCTGACAAGTAATCACGAATCCAGTCGCACAACTCAGGCGATGTTCCATAGGCATACAGTTTGGTTAGAAGACGCTTGTGAGGAACGGTGTCGAAAGCATTCTGAAAATCTAAAAATATGGAATCAATTTAACATCCCCTGTCGAAAGCATTCATTACTTCATGAGTACAAAGAGCTAACTATGTTCCGCAAGAACGATATTTTCTGAATCCGTGCTGACTATGTGTCAATAAATCGTTTCTTCGAGGTACTTCATGATGTTCGAATACAGAATATGTTCCAAAACCCTACTGCAAATCAACGTTAGTGATATGGGCCTGTGATTCAGCGGATTCCTCCTATTTCCCCCTTTTGGGAGTTGGTGTGACTTGAGCAACTTTCCAGTCTTTAGGTACGGAACTTTCTTTGAGCGAGCGGTTGTATATAATTGCTAAATATGGAGCACCCTACAGGTGACGCAATTTTGACTCATAAATGGACATGAGAACGTGATAAAATTTAGACGCCACAGGAGAAAACTCAGTGTTTGGATTGGTTCATAAAGATGACATCTGATAATCAACTGCAACGAAACCTTGGAACACAGTGTGCAAGGCAACCATCGCCCCGAGCAACTATTCGGCCTTGGCATTTATGGAAACAGGTAATGTATTCATAGAAAGGTGGCAGGTCACCCATCCGTTTCAGAAGCCAACCCGAATAGGATACAGAAGGCGCATGCAAGGAGCCCACCAAAATCCGTGCGTACGGCGGCCAGAGAGTTGGAATTGAGACGATCATTAGTGCACAGTGCCTTACATAAGAGATTATGGCTATATACCTGCAAGGTCCAGCTGCTTCAGGGCTTAAAACCTACGGAGAAACCTAAGCACGAACAATTTGGATATGCCAGGCAAGGCTGGCGTAAACAGTGACTTTTTGGAAAAGATTTGTTTCTCCGATGAAGAAACGTTTCATGTATCTGGTAACCTGAATCATTATAACGTTCATATGTGGTGTTCACAGCAGCCTCAGGTTACATGTGAAATGGAAAAAGACAGTCGCAAGGTCAGCGTTTTATGCGGACTGCTACAGAATTGCATCATTGTTTCATTCTTTTTCATCGAATCTGCCATCACATGTGTTGTTTCACAGGAAATGTTACAAGAGTTTGCCGTGCCACAATTGGGAAACCTGCAGTATGATGTAATGGGGTACCATCCCACTGGTCTGTAAATATCCGTCAACCTCTAGGCGGAAAGTTTCTGGATAGTTGGATTGGACCATATTGTCCAGTTCAATTACCAACCCCTGACATGCCAGTAGACTTCTTCCTGTATTGTGTTTTAAAAGCATCTGGTGTACCAAACTAATGTTAGAGACGTACAGGATTTGAAAGCACGTAATTTCAATGCATATAAACATGTGACAGTGAAGACCTTGAATCGTGCTTGATAAAAACCGGAATTCCGTCTAGACACTATCCGTGCCACTAAGGGTGCACACGTTGACGTGTATGAAAGAGAAAACAAAATCTTATAACTTATTTTATCACATGTTGGAAACCATTTCTTAATATCTAGAATCATTTTAAAGTTATTAAAGTCTTAAGGTGTAAAGATAATTTAGGGTTCATAGAACAACATTCGGACTAATCTCGGGCGCCCCACTTGGGGGAGAAACTAACACTTGAATCTTTACGTGAGAACTCTTGTTCCAATTATTTTACTGCGCTGATGATTTCTGCACATGAAGGTTGTCCTAAACGCAATATTTTCAAATTTGTTGCGAAAGTTGGCAATTGAAATTTCGTGGAAAGATCTCGCCGCAAGGAAAAGCGCCTTTATTTTCATGATTGCTACCCCAACTTGTGTATCGCATCCGTGGTACCCACTCCCGTAAGGTGGTATAATACAAGACGAGCTGCCCCGTTCTGAACTTTTTCGATGTTCTTCGTCAGTTCTATCTTGCATTGCGCACAGTATCCCAGAAGATCATGGGCAAGCATAATGTAGACAGTCTCTTTAATAAACCTGTTTCATCTTCTATATCTTCTGCCAATAAAGCGCACCATGTAAGCGTTCGTTCCAATTTAATAGTTCGTAATTGTAATCCGAAGTATTTAGTAGAACTCACAGTCTTTAGATTCGTGTGATTTATCGTGTAATCCAAAAGTAACTGATTCTTTTAAGTACTCACGTGGATGACATCTCATTTTGCCTTACTTAGAATCTTTTACCATACAGGTATGTCGTCGAAATCATTCTGCAGTTGATTTTTGATCTTATTTTTTTGTTTTACTTTAGATAATTAGAATATGACCCTATAGACACAGTAATCTGTCAAAACCGGTTAAGTATTCCAATCGTGTAGCCGACTATTGAAATTGATTGAGAAAAACGACTTTCTTACACACACTCCGTTTTACTATTCAATTCACAAGACTTTCCTGATACAGTGCATTCATATTATGCTCTGCCTGAACGCTTCTGATGAACAATTGACAGTACACAGAAGGCAGTTAAAACTGGAACACCAGATAGGGGGGCAAATGATGAAACTTTTGTTAATGTGCTCGTCCTGTACGGTAGGAACAATGCATGACGATACATGCGACTTTATTTATATATTCTCATAAGATTATACTTGTATACACAGTTTGGACTGTATTAATTTTGGCCACTTCCTATGAATTTTCTACTCCTTGATGAAGTTCGTCTTCTGTGCAGGAGGTGGACACAGTTGGCAGCGAAGCGTGTGATGGACGTCTGATCTTTTCCACATTCACATTGAATATCATCTCCATCAATGTAGCCTCATCTTGCCAAATTAGCCTTTGACCTGCCAATTCCATATCTGCTCAGGGACTTGCAAGTCGTCCATTTCTCATCATAGTCAGGAGGCAGATTCTCCGTAACTCTATTCTAGATCTGGGAAAGATAGATGGTAGCCCTCCATAGTTGCAACCAAGCTTTTTCAGCAGTGCTTTCACATGCCGTCTATGTTCTTCAGAAACTCCTCCTTGACTTCAGTTGTTGCGGGTTTGGTTCGTGCCCCGCTCCACTTTCTTGCTTTCCTCGTTCATGGCTCTGTTGAAACAGCAGATGGTGCTATTCCTGAAAGGTGGTAAGACCGTTCGATTAGAGTGGATTTCAAGCAACGTCTTACGATTTGGCTGGTGTCATTGACAGCTTTGTCCACCAGTTTGACATATGTTACTAGATACTCTGCCACAGAATAGCACAGTTCTATTGAAGAGCATCGTAGTGTTTCACGTTGACTAGATCACTGTGTTATCCGCCAGTTTTTGTAGAAGATCGTTCCTGATGGAAACGTTTGACCTCCAGTTCGTGCAGTGCTTCCTGAAAGTAAGATATGTCTCAGGTGTCATTCACAGATATTTTGCGGTCTCACAGTGTTCCTGTGCAACACGTGACCATACTTCCTTCAATATGCGACTAGATACTCCGTTTCATTGCGGGATTTCGTTTAAGTTGGTTTGTGCTGTAGTATCTGGAAAGTTGTTTAAGGACATCCGTGAGAGTGTTCTCCACTGATTCAAGATCTCTGTACTCTGGTTCGCTAGAGCAAGGCCATCGGCATAGAAATAGCTCCTGCTTTTGACGGCTGTGAGTTGGTCATTGGTGTAAATATTGAACAGAATCGGAGCCAGCACACGTCCCTGGGAATTTTACAACACCAATCTGCCACCTTGGGCAGGTAGGCATCGAATCCAACTCAGAGACACCCGTCACTCCATACCGTTTCAACTCTATGCCATAATTCATCAATGGTACTCTCACGTGAATGGGAGAGTGGTGGCGTGCCAGTTTCTTGACAACTCATGCTCAAATCACAGAAATAATTCGTAGCATTCTACCGCTGTTGCGTCCCACACACATTTCGACAACGCGTTACGAGAGACAGTGTGTGTGTGTGTGTAAAACTTAACTCATGGGGTTAAAGAACGCAAAATTCTACCAACACACTAGCGACGTTCATAAAATAAAATAGAATAAAACACATTGGTCTCCGTGTTATCATTCTACAACGAAATTGTCGACTTTTGTCAGCAGTTGGACCGTCTCACACCGCACACACCACCACGCTGCGTCTTTTGATGTGCTGTGGGATCGAATAGTGCCAAGCTGTCACTTCTCCAGAGGTCCAGGAGCTGTCAACAGATATGTCGGCGGTATTAGCGTGTAGCCGCTGCTATGGGCTCAACCATATAGTTGCTCTACTGGTCAGCTGGTTCTTCTCATTTGCAAAGGTGCTTCTTACGTGTTGTCTACGATCGTCAGTCTCTAGCTATTTAGTCACAGAATATTGTGTATTTATAATTATGTATCTGATTTTAAATAATTCTGAAAAACCGTTGCCGGCCGCGGTGGCCATGCGGTTCTAGGCGCTTCAGTCCGGATCCGCGGGACTGCTACGGTAGCAGGTTCGAATCCTGCCTCGGGCATGTATGTGTGTGATGTCCTTAGGTTAGTTAGGTTTAAGTAGTTCTAAGTTCCAGGGGACTGTTGACCTAAGATGTTAAGTCCCATAGTACTCAGAGCCATTTGAACCTTCTATTTCCACCAGTGGGAAAATGCTCCTACCAGAAGACAAAAAGGGCTAATATGCTCCTGTTATAAAAGTCCCTAACTAATACCAAATGCCTCATTCTAATTTTCTCAGCAACTTTAAAAATTTTTCCAAAAATTTTAGCGTGCGAACATATTTGCGCTGTTTTTAACATGCTGCTCACAAAACGCTCACAACCAGTAGCCCGTCGCCTTAGTCGCTTATACTCATCCACTCTCACTTGCCTATTCTTACTCCCTCTTTCAGCCCAACTCATTGTCATGAACTCTTTGTACCTCTCTGTTAGTGTCTCCTGTCTCACAGCCGCATTCTCCTTCGTTCTGTCCTACTACTACTGTCTCTTTTTACTGCTACTGTCCCCCTCTTGCTTTCTGTTACTGCTGCTATGTCATGTATTACTTCCCATTGCTGCTGTCTCCTCTCACTGTCACTATTTGTCTCTTCCTCGTTGTCATTGTCATAGACTCTCTCTCTCACCGCTGGCTCTGATCCACTTCTACTTTCTTCTTTCCTTAGTTCCTCTCCCAATGTCCCTGTTAGCTTTAGTATTTCCTAGCACTGTTCTGTCACTGTCAGCTACTGGCCCTCTCTTTTTCTCACACTGCCATAGTCTCCTTCGCTCTTTCTATGCCACAGCCAACGTCCGCTATCTGTCAGTATTTATTACTTTTCCGCCTCTTTCCCACTGCCATTGCCTCCTTCTCTTTCAGTAAAAGCTCGAATATGTCTGCTTGCCAAATCTTTAAAGGTGATTTGGAAGGTAAAATGAAACAACCGGTACCCCAATTTTCAGTCAGAATCTTTTAAAAAATGAGCATATAGGTTTTTTTTTGTGCTCCAACGGGAACATTTTCCCGATGTTTCCCTTCTCTTCCCTGCTACATAGGGCATGTCACTCACGTGAAAACAACTTTGTGTGTCAGTAAAATTTTCATAACTTACTTATGTGAAACTGAAATAACGCAAAACTAATGGTACACCTCAGACCAGATTGTACGTGCACAAAGCTTTTCTATGTGCTTCATGACTACAATGTGGGGTTCCTAGAACATTTTGATGATAACAGGGACACTCAACAATATGTTTCTCCGTGCTATTTCACTTCCTAAATTACGTTTTCACCTCACTCCGTGTATCACGAACGTATTTTACTCGTGCAAGTAGGGTAACTTTGAACTTCTGTGTCTGGTAAACGGATAAAGATGTCAAGAAATTTTTCAAGGCTGTTCGAGATGGAGTTCTTAGGTATATATCGTAAAAATTTCAGCCATTTACTGTGCACAGTCGTCTTGGAACCCGCGACTAGGTTTTTCGGGAATCACCCAGTAACTAAATGGTTCCTCCATACGCCCCTTAGGGCGCACCATAGAATCAACCGATCTGCTCTATTTGCCTGAGTTGTGTAATATTCAAACTTTGACCCTGTACTATAGGAGAGTTGCGGTAAAACGATTCTTCTGCTGGGTATAAGAATGGTCCGTAGCTCAACGGATATCGAAAACGTCTGACCCTACCTTTCTGTCACCAATAGGACCCATTGTATGAGCCCGAAACTCCCGTTTTTACGTTTGCCGCTTTTGGAACGCATTAGGTTACGCATGCATACTGATATGCAGGTTTTCTAAGTCATCTTCAGCTAGCTTAAGAAGATGGCCTGTTTTGTATACATGGTTCGCAGCAGGGATTTGTCGTAGTTGGTATGTCCGAAAGAATCTTTATATTCCTTCTATCTTATCAAAAATGTTCCTCCCGTCTGTCCAATATACTTCACGTCACGGAAAGCGTGGTGTATTTTATAAACTCGCGGTGTTTCGAACTTATTCATATTTTACCGGTTTCATGCTTCACGTTATACCTCACTAGATTATTTGTCTGGAACGTTGTTTTTACACTACGAGATATAAAAATCTTCCGTATGTTTTGACAGACTGTTACATAGTATGGCAAAGTGACTACTATCATAGTTTCTTCGCATAGTTTATTCTACATATATTCCTGTGACCTTTATGTAGCAATTTATTAACACTTTCTCCTTTGTAGCTATTATTAAAACGGCTTTCTCGATGATATTTAATTTGTCTCTTTATCCTTCATGCTCACTGGCACATTTCTCTGTGCACTAAGCTGTAAATAGTAGCCTCTTTGTAAGCCGGTGTGTGGCAATTACAGTGTGTGTTAACAATTACAGCATGAGTTTGTTGTTCTCAGTTTCCTGTAAAAGCCTTTCTATTTCCCTGCCTTTTAATGATGAAATCGAAGAATTATACATTACTGTCAGTTTCCTGCTCCACAGTGAATTCAATTTTTATGTGGGTGTCGTTAAAATTTTTTTACTATTTCTTCTATATATTCCTCAGCAGCAACAAGGTATCATCTGCGTAACATAACCTCTCCGCCATATTGCTATTACTTGACGATCCGGCGGTGATACGTAAGTATTCTGATGAACCAGAGGCAGTTTAACGAATTAAGACTGCAATTGCACACCATTAGCAATAAATAACTTTCCTTTACGTAAAAATGGGTTTCAGATGGAGAAATGAAGGTCGTCGACAGCTGTTAAGGACGAATGTTAATTTATAAATATATTGCGGAGTGATGTGGCAAGCAATTGAATTATATTGTAATATACAGGACAGCAAATGACTTGCTAATGATATTAGATGGAAATTTTGTTGGTGACGCGGGTTCTCATCTTGTTAGTTGAATTATATTTCTAAATCCAGACTCAGTTATTACGAATCTGGGGAAACATCCCCACATGACAGTTCTTGGTCTGTTTCTGGATGTGTCGTTACTTACGGTTCGAAGTTCGAACGGTAGCTACGCTTAGACTAAGTAAGTCTGCATATTACCATTCTATTAAACATTACGGGCCGTACTGCATTTTCAATATCGTTCTGGGCCTTGAAGGTTCGTATTTACCGAACAGCTTAAACATTCAGCGATCTTCTTTCCACTGTTCATGGGGACAGATCCGTTCTTACCACTACAAATTACTTACAACGCCGGAACAAACAATGTCTATTGGGCATTATTCACTTGGAGCCATTGGTATTCCATATGGCTCTCCTACGACTCTCCCTTTCCATATTCGCAAAGAATTCATAGAATCCCAACAAACATGTGCAGAAATATCATAGAACGACAAACCGTAATCAAATTAGCTTACTATACTGTCTCTGATGAATTCAGACAAGTGCCTACACGAGTCATACCACGAGAAAGAGTCAAATCCGAATCTCAGTGGGAAACGCACTGCCTAATCGTTTCTTGTACAGAGGATACAGAGAGCGTTACCCCTTCCTATCTTCTGATCTTACGCTGAATTGCACCATTTGCACATCCATGCATATTTTATATTTTAGGTCAATTTGACGTTTGTTGCAAGCCGTATTCATGGTGATCCCATTCTAATGACCAGTAGTACAGCTTACTACTGTGTATGAAGGGACCGACTGCCTACATTGTTAAGAACACAAAGTACTTTTTATGCCCCATATTTTACTAAATCAGCACCTTTTTCTTTCGGGCACAATTTCTTTTGTATATGATTTACGGTTCTATAGTTTGTCAAAATTAAAGCAGAATACTTACTAATCAGTTTGGAAGTATTTTGAACAACTGAGGACCTATCGCTGTTTGGAAGAACAATCATTAAAAAGTGTTATCTAAAATGATTCTTCAACATTAGGTACCATTTAATCCAATATTATACATGTGAAGGAGAAAAATTTTTACCCTATATGTACGCCATGAGATACTACACCTTTTTAATTCCACACATTAAGTATACTAGCCAGAATAAAAATAATTACATCTTATATTTCGGCAACGACCTTGCCGCAGTGGATACACCGGTTCCCTTGAGATCACCGAAGTTAAGCGCTGTTGGGCGTGGCCGGCACTTTGATGGGTGACCATCCAGTCACCATGCGCCGTTGCCATTTTGAGGGGAGCACTCAGCCTCGTGATGCCAATTGAGGAGCTACTCGACCGAATAATAGCGGCTTCGGTCAAGAATACCATTATATCCACCGGGAGAGCGGTGTGCTGACCCCACGCCCCTCCTATCCGCATCCTCCTCGAAGGATGACACGGCGGTCGGATGGTCCCGGTAGGCCACGTGTGGCCTGGAGACGGAGTACATCTTATATTTCAATTTTTAAAATATTTTTCGTAATTAAAAACTTTTTCCTCTATAATTTAGTTGAACTTGAAATAAAGTTAAGGTTTAGTACATAGCTATGGAAATTGCAAGCTACAGAAAAAATAGTGCAATACGTAACAAACTTACGAAGATATGCATACCGACATTCTGAAAAGTATAATTTGTGGGAAATTGCGAATTGGGATTTGCGTCGTATTAAGCAGTGCCTCGGAACGCTACTGAAGCATAGTCTCCATCATGCTGCATTTCTTAAAGAACCCAGTTGGCTTTTTTCTTTTTTTTTGTAGGTAGTAATTGATTCATTGGATAATCTGTACTAATTACATCTGTGTCCACATACTTCAGCTAAAATAACTATGAAATTTGTTTAGTTGCATAAGGTCACTAGGGAGATAAATACATGCTACATAAATAAATATATAAACACGTAAAAGAAATTATATCTGTCTAGTAATAGAATTGTACATTTAATTCATCTTTATCGGTAAAGTTTGGGGGGGGGGAGGGGCGGAGTTTTGTGATTTAATTTCATAATCTGCTATTATTTATAGAAGCATCTTATTTGATAAAGGTTGTGGGGAAATATAAACAATATGATGGTGTAGATTTCCTGAAAGTGACTGAACAACAAAATAGGAGGAAGACTTTAGGGTCTACCACGAACAGCATTACTGTTAAATCAATGATTTGAATCATTCCTGAAGAACTGGTACATGGGTTTTCGCAGCAGTATGGACTGCTTTGTTTGTAAACTAACTCCCCTGGATTTCCTGTTAGAATTCTTTCATGTGTGACATTGTAGGTATTAATTGTACATTAATGAACATTTAGAATGACAAATATATGTAGCACTCAGGCAACAAACTATCAGTAGGACGTAAACAAAACTCTTCAGCAAAGAGAAGATAAGATCAAACTAAGATGATCACTTACAGATGCTGGAAATAGGCAGTGTTACCAACATATACAATACAAACCAAACAAGATCGCTGAAAACAAAACGTTATCAGATGGTTTGCAAGATACTAATAGTTTTCCACGGTTTAAATAACGGAAGCGTAGTATCGCAAACGTCCGTAGCTTTAAAATTTAGTATACAGCAGTAATTTTTCATTCTAAACCAAATAATTTACATATCAATGTAATCAGAAAATACTATAGACTTTAATAAAGTAATAAAAATATTTTGATTTATCCATCTTAAAGAGCCTGTATTGAGAGAGGGTGACGTATGGCGGTATCGTCATTGACTGGCAAATAACTGGACGCAGTGTACGGAGTATTAGCGTACTTGTGGTAATTTTGCTGCATCCAAACATCGATTATGAGGCATATCATTTCTATAGGAAATGTAATACGTTTAACTGCTCTGGTGCATGTCTTTTGTCATTAAGTTCCACATGATTTACGATCGAGAAACACTCGTGGTGTATCGTGGATTTGTAGTGATAGTTTTCCTGTCAGATATTCACGGCAAACGGCAGCCTAGATTTTAACTGAATTTGATTTTCTGCTAATGGCTTACATAGCTTACATTTTTATGAAATGTGGTATAGAGTCATTGAACAATAGAACTATGACAGGCTCGTACACTGTTGGCTATAAAAATAATAAGTGAAAATAACTTGATCATGTTAGTATTCTCAGTAAATAGAAGCGGAAACAGTTAAAAATTTTATTTAATATGGAAGGCGGAAGTCGTAAAGTTGGTATGTGTAAATCTACACAAACTGGATGAAGTAAGGTATTTAGACCTATGATATGGATTTAGAACTAACCAGCCAACAGTATAAGGGCAGTCAAATGATAACGTGATAGATGGAAAAAAATAATGTAAACTGATTATTGTTTGAAAAGTAATCACCATAACTCTTAATACAGGGCGAGTGTAATTAAAGTTAAACTTTCAAAATGCTGTAGAAATAACACCAATGGTCAGAATGACGTCAAATTGCAACAGGATATTGTCAGGGAAGGAGGAAAACGTATGGCAGAAGAAAAAAAATAGTGAGAAAATTTATCAATAGATGGCTCTGTCTGTGTGAGAATACGTAAATGAAAACACCTGTCATGCGCTCGATACTTTGAAGTTGGTATAAACACGTCGGTACACGACTTTTTCTCCTTTCGCGTCTGCTAAGTTCGCCATGACTGTCTCAATGCAGGTTCGCGCTCTGCTTGTAAAGCTGTATTACAAGAATTATGAGTGTGCACACGTCGCTCTGCAGAAGTTCCGGACACTGAAGGGTCTGAAAAGAGGCGATGGTCCGATGAATGCCTTGCGTCTGGAGAAAATGATTCGGAAATCCGAAAAGAAGCGCTCTATTGGTGTGCAACCTGGTAGAGGGAGGCAACGAACTGACGAACTGATTCGACGTCAGTGGAAGCAGTGGCCACAGCAATGCAGGAGGAGACGAGTGATGGTGTGCAAACGTGTAGTGCACGGAGAATTGCCCAAACATTCGACATAACCATGAGCACGGTTCGTAAAATCCTACGAAACCAACTTCTTTGCTATCCATTCAAAATTACCCATTTGCACAAGTTGCTACATGTTGACCTGCCGCAAGAGAGCCCCCTTTGCTTTTGAATTTCTTGCTCGCATGGAAGTGGACAATGAATGACTGTAGATGATTTTGTGGACAGACGAAGCCCATTTCCATGTGACAGGGTACGTCAATAGACAGAACTGTCGAATATGAGAAACGCAAAATCCACACGCAAATCAATCAGTACCACTTCATCCCGAAAAGGTCAGTGTGTGGTGCGGGTTTACAGCATCATTTATGATAGGGCCATATTTTTTCGAAGGTGCTTCCGGTCCTGTTCTCCGTATCGTGACTGGTAAGCGCTGTAAGTGTCTTTTCTGGACTCACGTCATTCTAACTCTTCAACAACGTGAATGTATGGATGGAACAATATATATAAATGACCTAGTAGATAGTGTCGGAAGTTCCATGTGGCTTTTCGCGGATGATGCTGTAGTATACAGAAAAGTTGCAGCATTAGAAAATTGTAGCGAAATGCAGGAAGATCTGCAGCGGATAGGCACTTGGTGCAGGGAGTGGCAACTTAACATAGACAAATGTAATGTATTGCGAATACTTAGAGAGAAGGATCCTTTATTGTATGATTATATGATAGCGGAACAAACACTGGTAGCAGTTACTTCTGTAAAATATCTGGGAGTATGCGTGCGGAACGATGTGAAGTGGAATGATCATATAAAATTAATTGTTGGTAAGGCGGGTACCAGGTTGAGATTCATTGGGAGAGTCCTTAGAAAATTTAGTCCATCAACAAAGGAGGTGGCTTACAAAACACTCGTTCGACCTATACTTGAGTATTGCTCATCAGTGTGGGATCCGTACCAGATCGGGTTGACGGAGGAGATAGAGAAGATCCAAAGAAGAGCGGCGCGTTTCGTCACAGGGTTATTTGGCAAGCGTGATAGCGTTACGGAGATGTTTAACAAACTCAAGTGGCAGACTCTGCAAGAAAGGCGCTCTGCATCGCGGTCTAGCTTGCTCGCCAGGTTTTGAGAGGGTGCTTTTCTGGATGAGGTATCGAATATATTGCTTCCCCCTACTTATACCTCCCGAGGAGATCACGAATGTAAAATTAGAGAGATTAGAGCGCGCACGGAGGCTTTCAGACAGTCGTCCTTCCCGCGAACCATACTGAAACAGGAAAGGGAGGTAATGACAGTGGCACGTAAAGTGCCCTCCGCCACACACCATTGGGTGGCTTGCGGAGTATAAATGTAGATGTAGATGTAGATGGAATCATTTTTATGCAAGATGGCGCGCCTGCTCACATTGCAAATCCAGCGGCGGCGGAAGCGCCATTTCGGAAATTCTAAAATTATCAGCCGCCATTTCCCTACAGCCTGGCTGTCCCGATCACCTGATCTTAATCTCTGTGACTTCTGGCTGTGGGGCTACTTGAAAGATGTTGTGTTCAGTGTTCCGATTGCGAACTTAGCTGCACTGAAGGCACGCATTGCGCAACGCATTCTGACCATGACCACGGAAACACTTCGATCAGTTGTGGAACATGCTGTTTCTCGATTTCCACTTGTTGCAGAAAACGGTGGACTGCATATTGAAAATGTTTTACACCAGTCAGACGGAAATTAATAATTCAATTTGATTTTGATTGATGCTTTTTATGCGGTTTTTGACCTCAGGACAATTAAAAACCGATGTGAGTGATGCTTTTTATGCGTTTTCGGCCTCAGGGCAATTAAAAACCGACTTTTCCCATCCGATGTGATATGACCTTGCCGTGGTGGATGGGTTTAAGTAACTAACAGTATCACAGCTGTACACCTGTGCACACTGAGTAGTACGGTTTGACGTCAAACGTACAACTTAGACGTTGTTGTATGATTCATTTGTCATTTGTAGTCGACCACTATTAAATTATAATGCTTACAGCAGCATCTATTGTTACATTTTGTAACTACTTATTTTTCTTCTGCCTTACGTTTTCCCCCTTCTCCGATCATATTCCGTTGCAATTTGAGGTCCTTGTGACCAATGGTGTTATTTCTACAGTGGTTTGAAAGTTTAACTTTAATTATAATCACCCTGTACATTTGTCCCACTCTGACACAAAATGGTCAGTGTCTTCATGGAAAAATGTTTGCGGTTGCCTACGGAACCATTATTGTACCTTTCTTTCAGGAGTGCTAGTTCTTCAAGGTTCGCAGGAGAGCTTCTGTAAAGTTTGGAAGGTAGGAGACGAGATACTGGCAGAAGTGGAGCTGTGAGTACCGGGCCTGAGTCGTGCTTCGGAAGCTCAGATGGTAGAGCACTTGCCCGCGAAAGGCAAAGGTCCCGAGTTCGAGTCTCGGTCGGGCACACAGTTTTAATGTGCCAGGAAGTTTCATATCAGCGCACACTCCGCTGCAGAGTGAAAATCTCATTCTGAAAATCATTTCTTGTTCTCTGCGTAACACATTGCAGTTCATGGATAATGATGGGTTACCAAGCCACGTTTCGAGCTTTCATATTGTTTCCTCAGAAACAGTGACAAAAGTCATAAATTACTCATACATTCATGCTCCAGTCACATTAATGTGACGACCACCTATATTCGACGTCACTGTCCAATAGCCGTTTGCAGACGGCACATGGCAGCACTAGCAGTGGGGAGTACACTCCTGGAAAATGAAATAAGAACACCGTGAATTCATTGTCCCAGGAAGGGGAAACTTTATTGACACATTCCTGGGGTCAGATACATCACATGATCACACTGACAGAACCACAGGCACATAGACACAGGCAACAGAGCATGCACAATGTCGGCACTAGTACAGTGTATATCCACCTTTCGCAGCAATGCAGGCTGCTATTCTCCCATGGAGATGATCATAGAGATGCTGGATGTAGTCCTGTGGAACGGCTTGCCATGCCATTTCCACCTGGCGCCTCAGTTGGACCAGCGTTCGTGCTGGACGTTCAGACCGCGTGAGACGACGCTTCATCCAGTCCCAAACATGCTCAATGGGGGACAGATCCGGAGATCTTGCTGGCCAGTGTAGTTGACTTACACCTTCTAGAGCACGTTGGGTGGCAAGGGATACATGCGGACGTGCATTGTCCTGTTGGAACAGCAAGTTCCCTTGCCGGTCTAGGAATGGTAGAACGATGGGTTCGATGACGGTTTGGATGTACCGTGCACTATTCAGTGTCCCCTCGACGATCACCAGTGGTGTACGGCCAGTGTAGGAGATCGCTCCCCACACCATGATGCCGGGTGTTGGCCCTGTGTGCCTCGGTCGTATGCAGTCCTGATTGTGGCGCTCACCTGCACGGCGCCAAACACGCATACGACCATCATTGGCACCAAGGCAGAAGCGACTCTCATCGCTGAAGACGACACGTCTCCATTCGTCCCTCCATTCACGCCTGTCGCGACACCACTGGAGGCGGGCTGCACGATGTTGGGGCGTGAGCGGAAGACGGCCTAACGGTGTGCGGGACCGTAGCCCAGCTTCGTGGAGACGGTTGCGAATGGTCCTCGCCGATACCCCAGGAGCAACAGTGTCCCTAATTTGCTGGGAAGTGGCGGTGCGGTCCCCTACGGCACTGCGTAGGATCCTACGATCTTGGCCTGCATCCGTGCGTCGCTGCGGTCCGGTCCCAGGTCGACGGGCACGTGCACCTTCCGCCGACCACTGGCGACAACATCGATGTACTGTGGAGACCTCACGCCCCACGAGTTGAGCAATTCGGCGGTACGTCCACCCGGTCTCCCGCATGCCCACTATACGCCCTCGCTCAAAGTCCGTCAACTGCACATACGGTTCACGTCCACGCTGTCGCGGCATGCTACCAGTGTTAAAGACTGCGATGGAGCTCCGTATGCCACGGCAAACTGGCTGACACTGACGGCGGCGGTGCACAAATGCTGCGCAGCTAGCGCCATTCGACGGCCAACACCGCGGTTCCTGGTGTGTCCGCTGTGCCGTGCGTGTGATCATTGCTTGTACAGCCCTCTCGCAGTGTCCGGAGCAAGTATGGTGGGTCTGACACACCGGTGTCAATGTGTTCTTTTTTCCATTTCCAGGAGTGTATATAAAGACGGAAGGCGGAAGCAGTACAGTCGTCGTCGTAATGCGGAAACGAAGCGATGTATCTGGCGTCCAAAAGTGCATAATCACTGGCGTCCGGGACAAGAGTGTTAGAATGTCTAAAGCGCCTATGTTTGTGAACAGTTTGTTAGCCGCCGTGATTAAAATCTACACGGCAAAATGGCGCTATCCAAAACCGGTGCCGGCTTTTGTGAGGTGTAGCACGGGCCACAGATGACAGGGATGAACAATGGCTAAGGAGATGTGTACGATCAACAGGTGTGCAACTGTTGGGCAGCTGACCGCCCAGATGAAGCAAGGGTCTCCTCAACGACCGTTCAATGAACTTTGCTGAATATGGGCCTTCGCAGCTTACGCCTGTTTGACGCAACCATCCTGACTGGCGTTCATCACCAACGAAGGCTGGAATTTCCAAGGCAATACCGCAAATGGACATTTGGCTTTTTCAGATGAGTCACGTTCTATGCTGCATCCATCAAATGGCCGTTGGCGTGTACGGCTAATCACTGGTTAATGGGGGGATGTGAGCGAGGGGAGGTATGGAGAAGGGTAGATGGTGACCAAGACTTAACGGCAGTATGTAGATTAAAATATATGAAATTTTCAGTAGTTATGCAAAGAAAACGAGGCTTGGATAGGGCAGACTAGCGTGGAGAGATGCATCAGGTCTTCTGACTGGAGACCACAATGACCACAACTGTTCTTATGTACATCTATAGGGGATAGGCAAAATAATGTGACCAGTGGTAGTAACGGGATGGTTGTGTTTGATGGTCAACAACAGTAGTGCACACATCGTATTTGCATTCAGAGGCCGTGGTCGACGTGTGCTGAAAGACCTAACTGAGTTCCAAAGAGGGCAGATTGTGGGACCCTGATTAGCTGGAGCATCAGTAACCAAGGCAGCCAGCTTAGTGAATGTTTCATGAGCAACTCATTCGACAGTCATGACAACCTACACAAAACATAGAATGATATCATCGTGTAAACGTAATAGTAGGGGCGAATCAAAACTAAATTACAGAGATCGTCGTGCGCTAACACGAATTGTATAAAAACAACACAAAACTACGGAGGCTAAAGTGACTGCAGGCGTCTTCGAGATCCCGTCTAGGCGTCTTCGAGATCCCGTATCCATCGACACTGTACGCCGAGAGCTCGATAAAGCGAATATCCCCTTCACGGACGAGCTGCTATACCGAAGCCATTAGTGACGACAACCAAAGCAAAGAAGCGTAAAACATGGTGTCAGGAACGTAAATCCTGGACGGTTGGTCAGTGGAAACTCGTCATATGGTTCGACGAGTCAACGTTTTCCAACATCGGGCCGGGTTTACGTCTGACGATGAACGTCAAAAGAAGCCTACAATCCTGATTACTTGATTTCAGCGGTTAAGTATGGAGGTGGAAGTGTGATGGTGATGGCAGCAATATCATGGTATTCTTGTGGTTCCATCGTTACTCTCAAAGACCGTGTTATAGCCAACGATTATGTGAACATGTTAGGTGGGCACGAGCACCCCATCATTCAAATGTTGTTCCCCAACAATGATACCATATTTCAGGACTATAATGCATCCATTGGCAACAGCTAGGACAGTATAATCGTGGTATAAGGAGCACGCAACTAAACTGCAGCGTCTTCCCTGCCCAGCACAGTCCTCGAAGTCCTCGTACTTAAACACTATCGAACTCTTTTGGGCAGTGTCGGGGCGTAGACTCCGGAGCAGATTTCCGCCTCCCTCGTCACTACAGGAGTTAGAAGAGGTTCTAATCGAAGAGTGGCATAACAGTCCACTGGAGACTATACAATCATTATAGGCCAGTATTCCAAGAAGAATCACAGCTGTATTACGGGAAGTGGGGCTCCAGCTCCTTATTAACTAACCATTCCCAAGTCAGTACAGGTATTCACATTATTTTGTCTATCCCCAGTACATCTTCATGGATACTTCGCAAATCGCAAGTAAGTGCTTGGCAGAGGGTTCACCGAACTATATTCACAATAATTCTCTATTATTCCAATCTGGAACACCGTGTGGAAGAAACGAATTCCTATATCTACATCTACATCTACATCTACATACATACTCCGCAATCCACCAAACGCTGCGTGGTGGAGGGTACCTCATACCACAACTAGCATTTTCTCTCCCTGTTCCACTCCCAAACAGAACGAGGGAAAAATGACTGCCTATATGTCTCTGTACGAGCCCTAATCTCTCTTATCTTTGTGGTCTTTCCGCGAAATATATGATCAAACCTACCAGTGACAAATCTAGCAGCCCGCCTCTGAATTCCTTCCATGTCCTCCCTCAATCCGACCTGATGCGGACTTTGATTTCACTTATTTTAGTATGATGACTATTTTCCCTACGGTTTCGGCGTCAACAAAATATTTTCGCATTTGGAGGACAAAGTTGGTTATTGAAATTTCGTGAGAAGATTCCGACGCAACGAAAAATGCCTTTGTTTTAATGATGTCCACCCCAAATCGTTTATTATGTCAGTGACATTCTCTCCCCTATTTCGCGATAGTAAAAAACGTTCTGCCCTTCTTTGAACATTCTCGATGTACTCCATTAATCCTATCTGGTAAGGATCCCAGACCACACAACACTATTCCAAAAGAGGAAAGACAATCGTAAGTTAGGCAATCTCTTTCATACATCTGTTACACTTTCTAAGTGTTCTGCCAGTAAAACGCTGTCTTTGGTTTGCTTTCCCCACAACATTTCCTACGTGTTCTTTCCAATTTAAATTGTTTGCAATTATGATTCCTAGATATTTAGTTCAATTTACAGTCTTCAGTTTTGACTGATTTATCGTGTAACCAAAGTTCATCGGATTTCTTTTTAGAAGACTTAACACCTTTCATTACTTAGGGCCAACTGCCAATTTTCGCACCATACAGACATATTTTCTTAATCGTTTTGCATTTTTTTTATCTTCTGAGCTATCCACACAAGAATCAAAACCCGCCTTCACAAGTTTTACGAGTTCCTCTACCTTATTTTCCAAATGTCGCAGAAGTGCCCTTATTTAACTTGTAAGGTGGCAGAATAAATGGTCAGATTCGCATCTTACATGAAACCTTTACAAATCGCAATGAGAAGGAAAAGATGACACCTAACGTAAATCGACAGTTATGAGAACATTTGTCTATCAATATGTAATGCAAAAAGGGATGACAGTCAGTCCACAGTAATTAACACATCATTCCTATACAATGCATGTCTTTGAGCAGAAGGTTGAACAAGGGATGCGAGTCGAGTCGCTTTTAATTTTGGTGTAGCGAAGCCGCACTGTGGGAGTTATGCCGGCAACCACTTAAAGGGGAGGCAGGAAAGAGGACAGCGACCCCGGGGCAGGTGATTCAAGCTGGAGGGCCACCTGTAGCGAGGGCATCGATACAAGAGCAGAGAAGAAGCTTTAGAAAACTGCGTTTAGAAATTCCAACAGGATACGAACAAAATCAAATGACACATTTTCGTCCAGTGGGTGCGACACACAGAAAGGTGAATGTACTTTAGGCATCTGGAATGGGCACAAAAAGTCTGATTGGCGGAAACTCACTATGAAGGAGAAAACTACTGAAGTTATGATGCAGTTTGATAGAAGGGACATTGCGATTGGTAGAGGGTGTTTCTACAAAATGAGAGGAACACTCCTATCGGTCGAAAAAAGCTGTGACGTGAAAAAGGAACCCAACTGGAGGGAGGCAGTTCTGCCATGAGTGGGACAAGAGAGATATTTTGTCTAATGGACTCTTCTCTAAACTGGCGTCAAGTGCAGAATGGAGCACTTAATGCTCCTACGATACAGAGAAGAAATTTGAGTGGACACTGCATTCACAGCAGCTCCTCTCCACCTCAAATTAGCTGTAGCAACGTTTAGCTCCAACTGTGGAGAAACGAACCAGACAAATTAGTTAACTGTTCTTGCGAGAACTGAGAGGGCGCTGTAATATGCACGCTGCTCCAACCATGTGCGTGTATATCATCACATAATAAGAATAGGGCTGAGTACTTGTTTTCTCCCACAAGAAAAAACAGGGAAAGTTTCAGCTGGAAAGTTCAGCAAAGGCCACATTAGTTTTGTAGGAATTTCAGTGGGAGAGAGCGGCCTTGCAGACAGCAGCACGTCGCAGCTTAAGGTAAATACCACACGCAGAGGCGTAAACTTTGTTGGTTCACCAGCTTGCTTCCACTGTAAACTCGAGCGGCCTTTGATAATCTTGCGCTAAAATTTGTCACTTGACTAGCCATCCACCGTAGACTTTATTGTTATCCTAAATAGTACCGAATTTTGAACCGGAATCGGACGATTTTCGTAGTACTGACCAACATTACAACGTATGTGTAGGAGGAGTTTTGTAAAGAAACGTCCAATTAAACTTCCATATTATTGTTCTTAGGATTAATGTAAAGAAACCTCCAATTAAACTTTCATAATATTGTGCTTAAGATTATTGTTCTTTCAGAGAGTTAATATTTAACATTGTTGTGTATAAACTTATTTCACTTTTTGATGTTGGCAATATGCATTATCCATTGTGCTGTTTTTATGTTGGCGAGCTGAAAACTGTGTGAAAAGCTGTAATTTGGTGAGAAATGTTGCGACATTAAACGTGTCATTTCACCTAACAGAGTTGTTCTCAATTCTAGAATAAGCAAAAATAAACCCCCGCAGCCTTTACAACCTCGCTGGACGCAGACTCTTGCAATGATGCATATTACCGAGAAATGACTTAGCCACAACCAAGCAAATTATTTCCAGGATGAATATTTCACATTCTCGCGTATAAACGCTGGTTTGAAACTTTGACAGTTTACAACTGTCCGTCGGACTGTGTATAGCACCTGGATGCTTGCCTGTCGTTGGCTATTTTCTTATGGAATGTGTTATACTGGCAGGATTGTAGACTGTGTGATAAACGGTATTACACTTTCACATAGCTTGCGGTAAACACCCCATTGTAATAAGAGTGCCAACCCAGTCACGTGGAAATCGTAAGAGTACAATTACTTCCGTTAGATGTTGGGAACCGTTCTCCTTTCGGATGAACTCAGTAATTAGGAACTCCCTAATCAGTGTATAATTGCTTTCTCTATTTGCGGGTGAGAGTGCAGCGCGGCGGCGGTAAACACTTGCTGTCGGCGCCGGCTTGTTGCCGCTGGCGGGCGCCCCTTGTGCCGCCGCTGCTTGCCCGCGCCCTTGCTCGCGCCCGGCTCCCGTAATGAGGTTGCGAGGCGGCGGCTGTTAGTTGCGCGGGTCAAGAGCCGGGCGCTCTCTCATTACCAGCACCGAGGGCGCGGTCGGTCTTTTGTGGCACCCGCCGACCTACAGGACGTCCTGCGTCGCTCTGCTCACAGGCCAGCGGCCGCCCTGTCGGAGCCAGAGTAAACATCAGGCGGTACATCACTTCTGTTAAGCGTTCAGTACTTGCGCTGTGCTGACGCAACTGTGCTTGTTTTACTTGTTTTATTGAAGGTAACTGTTCTCCCCTCCTCCCTTATCCACCTCCACCCCCCCCCCCCCCCCGCTCCCGCCACCACTTTGCTGTTGGCCAACTGCTTTACATGAACGTCATGTTCTCAGCCAATAGACGTCTAACATTCTGCGTGGTGTCTGTTGTTCTATATCGTGTCTCCCTATCACTTTCTCGCAACGACGCTCTGAGCGTGTTTTTTATGGAATTGACTAGTTTGAACCTGGGACCTGTCGCTGGTAAGGAGACGCCAGACCACACATGGCATGTGGAATTCAGAAGAGTTCAGTGAGACTAGCGATGATATAACCAAATACTTAACGATTTCAGCGTCAGCTCCACTGCACTCCCTGTAAAAGAATCTTAATACTAACTAAATTTAGTGGAAGGGGTTCAAGGCTTTCCTATTTTTAGTTAGCTGGTAAAATAACGCCGAAAAAGCCGTTAAGTTTACCATTGGAAATTTTATTCTACTCACAAAACATCGTTTATAAATTGCACTATTGATAAAACGAAATGTTTTAATACAGGATGGTAAAAACCAACTGCGTTCAACAAAAATGTGAACGAATATTCCCTGAGTGGGTTTCCAAGTTCTACAATGGATCGAAGGATGACCTATGTAATATCACATCTATAATCTAGGCTTAAATTAAGTTTCAGAAGAGAGAAAACTATCAAAATGGTCTACAGTGACCCTCAATTATCTTTAATTACCTATCTAACTTGTCGTAAATTACAGTGGCTGATGTGGCTTCACAATAACTATATAACAGAAAAATCATCGCGTTTCAGATTTTTACTTCAAGTGGCAAATGTGAACACCATGAGCTTTAATTGACGATCGACACTAGTATTACGCAAAAAGGGGGTGTGACAGATGAGACTTCTGCAGTTCTGAGTGAAGCTTTATGCGCTGTTATGCGGCATCGCGTGCGTTCATTACCTTGTCGGTGTTTGTCAGGGGGCGACGGCAGCAAAACTCCGCTCACCTCGCCGTCTCGGAAGCAACTCTCTCCTAACTTCTCCTTACTACAATTTACGAAGTTGGTTTAAAAAAACTATCTGGCTGTGTTTTCATCTGACCAATCAGGGTCTCAATGTTAACCTTAAGCTCTGCTTACAAAAATTCTGTCTATCCTATGAGAAACGTTATACTTTTCGTGGTGAGGCAATGTTTTTAAAGTTTGCAAGGTAACAGAGAAGCGAAAAAGTCTCACACTAAAACTTGCAGCTGGTGTGGTCCTTTAGTGTTATCGTAAGATCTATACTGTTCTTCTGGAGGGCTCTATCTTTTAACATGGGCTGGGGGGTGGTCCTAACGTAACGGAGATGCGGAAAAGTCTCGCGCTAAAACTTGCGGTTGGGGTGTGGCCCTTTTTGTGTTATCGTAAGATCTATACTGTTGTTCTGGAGGGCTCTAGCTTTTAACATGGGCTGGGGGGGTGGTCCTGACGGTTAGCTGGCGCCGTGGGTGTCCGCCCCTTATCGTAGCGCCTTCTAGCTTAACACGGTTCTGCTCTCGGCTTCTGTTCTCGTTTCTCCCCTCGGAACTGCGTCTGTCTCACGGTGGGAAGGTATAACATGCATTTAGGCATTCTTGTGTTAGTCTGTGGTATTCCATTTGCTCACTCGTTACTCGTATTACTTTGGTTAATGTAATGTCACGATTTATTCGGAGCTACGTAACATACTACTGGATTTGCTTATCATGTCAGGGTTTTCATGGAAGGTGTTGGATTTGCCTGACCCCTTACAGACGAAGAACCTTGCTCTTGGCAAATTTGTTCTCGGCCAACAGGAATTATTCAAGGTCTCTGCTTTGTACTGAGAGGACCACAATTAACTATGCCAGTTGCGTATTGCCATGTCATTCGAGATCGGTTCAGTAGTTAAGTCCCATAGTGCTCAGAGCCATTTTTTTAGCACATTATGCTGTCTAAATTACAAACTGACTCCCAAATGCGTACCCCCAATGTCAGTGCAGAGCTTACGGCAAGAAAGGAAGAATGAATTGATTGTTGGTGTTAATAACGATCATCCTCCTTTACCTCCTCTGCATTACTACAGATGACGTGTAACTGAGCAAAAAATGGTTCAAATCGCTCTGAGCACTATGGTCATCAGTCCCCTAGAACTTAGAACGACTTAAACCTAACTAACATAAGGACATCACACACATCCATGCCCGAGGCAGGATTCGAACCGGCGACCGTAGCGGTCGCGCGGTTCCAGACAGAAGCGCCTAGAACCGCTCGGCCACTCCGTCTGGCGTCACTGAGCACATTTGTTTTGTGCATGCAGTACACGTGAGGCGCCTAGTTGCTTCCACTGCACTGTGTGGAATACGAAGGTTCTGTTATAGTTCACTTACCTGATGTCCCCAGCGCAGAAAACAGCACGCAGGTCGTAGGTTCTGTATCTTGAGGCTGAAACTGACTTTTAGCGAGGTTCTGTTCTGAAATAATTTATCACTTCTTTGGGATGCCACTCGCGTATTTTAATATAGCCACACGAGAAGACTACATGATCTTAATAAAACACCTTCTGATACAGCAAAGTACATGATCAAACACAATGTGTACGAAAATGTATCTTTACACTATTTGTGGCACGTGTCTGTGCCTCATGACTACCGGAGTGAATCTTTTAATACTGGATACTGGCAAACACATCCTGCCACAGACAACATGTATCTTCTTCTCGACTGCCTAATCGAGAGTGACGAACAGGAACTTAAAGAAAAATTGGAAACACTTCCTACGACAGAAAACATGTCTGTTCCTCTCAACTGCCTAATCCAGAGTGACGAACAGCCCGAAACACTTCGCCCACCATACCAGAAAAGGCGTGACCCGAACGCTTCCGAAGTGCTTCGTCTGCAATTTCGTCAGTCTTTTGTTTTTTATTTAAATTGTTTTTAATAATTCTAAAATGACTGATTGATAGTCAGCCGTTGAGAGATGTTTATATTAAAAAGTGAATTCATTCCAATGAGTAGTTTAAATAACAATAATAACTATACTTTAACGTTTTGGCGCCCTTGCTCCGAAGACAGCAGCCAGTCACAGAGCCGTAGCATTATGCAGGCGGCCATTCTTACGGGAATGGTACCGAATCTAACATCTGTCACAGGTACCTCACACCACATTTCGTCGTCTATATACTTCTTGCATCTCCACTGTTCTGGGAACAGCTTCTTGGAGCCTAATAAGATGGCTGACTAAGCCAGAAATATTACAAGCTTACACCAGCGGCGCTGATCCTCATGCTCAGAGCCAATACTTGCAGTTGTCTTTGAAGTATTTAAATTGCTTTGTAAAATCAAGCAATGATGTCCTCCACTGAAGTGTGCCACTCACCATATTCTTCATACCCATCTACAGAAAATAGTCCGAGAGGTGTCAGATCTAACGACTGTACCGGCCAAGCCATTGGTCCACCCCTACTAATTCGTCGACTGGATATGCAAAAGGGGCTGTGGTTCCTCAGAGCGACTTCACAGTGTGCTGGTGTTCCACTGTGTTGCAGCCTCATGTCCATCCAAAGATTTAATGGCACTAAATCCAGTAGAATAGGCAAAACACCTCTAATAAACGTGAGGTAATAAGTCGTGATAGTCTACTTGGCAGTAGATACCACCCAATGATTGCTTTCCAGTTTCCCAGCACAGGTGTTAATACTGACTCACTGATGGTGATTTTGAGTCACCTGTGCACATGGGTTTGCGTCCACCATAACATGCACGTTATGCCATCTCTAGTAAATATGCATTCACCCATCAATAGCACGAAGCTCGGGAACTGTGTCTGGATTACGCATTGTTGTAAATACCACTGCACAAACTGTACACGTCACGGGTGTCCTCTCGTAATGCCTGGACTTTCAGCCGATGTTCACGGACAACAAGCCACACGGAACTTGCACCAATGTGCTGGTGGCTGCGTCATGTTCGAACATTGTCAATGCATCATTTTCCAACTGTAGTGTTCGAGTCGAGCGTGGACAACTAGCATGACATTTCGCCACCTACCAGAGGACAAACGGTATTCGCAAGTATCAAGCACAAACTGCTACTACTTTACTGTATAACGGACACATCCCAGGCATAACCCATTTACAGCTCTCTGAGGCGTCTCTCGTTGGCTGCGAGCATGGAATGATATGGATTACGTCTGTTTCGATAGTTCGGAATAAATCTCTCAGCAGCTCTCTAACTGTAATCCGCTTTGCTGTATGCAAGTACTACGTCGGTCAGTGCCGCAGCCATGTACTGGTACATGTCCCATTGCTGTCAGCAATGTTACTGCACTCTCAGACCATAGACGATCCACAGTACGATGCACCCAAGGGCAGTATGGAGCCATGTAGCTCATGCACAGGGATGTTATTAGGCTTAGGGCTCACAACCACAGTACACAGATGGCTAAGAGGTTGCATAAATACACCAAAACGATTCGGTACAAACCGTCACAAACGCTCGTTCTCAGACTTTAACGCTCTCCAGCGACCAAGCCTTGCTTTTCCGGATATGGGTTCCTTATCGAAAACCGATCAGTTGGCCTTCCTGCACAACAGAACAACATACTAAGAGTTCTCGGTGCCTTTTTAGAACACCCTACATAATGTTGTTAACAATAATATCTCAATCCCCATTTTTTTTCTCTGTAGAGCAATTGCATGAGTACAATCGCAGTGAGAGGCTCAAGTTTTTTAATGTAAATAATTTATAGATTGTTAACAATAGCTTTTCTCTTTAGGGAAATTCTCATTTGTGTAACATACTGAGAGGATCAAGACGGTCAAAAGCAATCATTCATTGTCTGTGTTCTGTAGTGAAATTTCGTCAATTGTATAGCACCAAATTCGAAGGTATGATGGCCTGTATAATTGGAAATAGGCAGCATTGGTCGTTGGTTTTTGTTGTGGTCGTCGGTCCAAAGTCTGGTTTGATATCCAGAGCGAGCCATCTAATCTTCAGCACCACATTTCAGAAGCCTCTATTCTCTTCTCGTCTATACTGTTCATGATTCATGTGTCAGCTCCATACGTGGGTACATTTCATACAAATGCTTTCAGAAAAGAATTTGTAACACTTAAATCCATATTTGATGTCAAAAAATTTTTCTTCTTCGGAAACGCTGGTCTTGCCATTACCAATCTGCATTTTATGTCCTCTCTGCTTCTGCTATAATCAGTTATTTTGCTGCCCAAATAGCAAAACTCATCTACTAATTTACGTGTCATTCCCTAATCTAGTTGCTTTATCATTACATGAGTTAATTCGACTATATTCTAGTATCCTCATTTTGCTTCTGTTGATATTCATCTCATATCCCCCTTTGAAAACACTGTTCATTCAGTTTAATTGCTCTTCCAAGTCTCTGACGGAATTACAACGTCATCGGGAAACCTTGAAGTTTTTATTGGTGGGTTGGTTGTTTTGGGGAAGGAGACCAGACAGCGAGGTCATCGGATTAGGGAAGGAGGGGGAAGGAAGTCGGCCGTGCCCTTTGAAAGGAACCATCCCGGCATTTGCCTGGAGCGATTTCGGGAAATCACGGAAAACCTAAATCAGGGTGACCGGACGCGGGATTGAACCTTCGTCCTCCCGAATGCGGGAGTTTTTATTCTTTCTCCCTGGGCTTTAATTCCTATCCTTACATTTTTCTTTTGTTTCCTTTTTGCTTGTTGAGTATACAGATTGAATAACGTCGGGGATAGGCTATAACCCTGTCTCAAATCGTTCTCAGCCACTGCTTCCATTTCATGACGCTCGGCTCTTGCAACTGCCTTCTGGTTTCTATGCAAGCTGTAAGTAGAATTTCGCCCGCTGTATTTTACACCTGCTAGCTTCAGAATTTCGAAGAGAATATTCCAGGTAACATTATCGGAAGCTTTCTGTAAATCTACATATGTTATAAACGTATGTTTGTTTTTCCTTAACCTATGTCCTACGATAAGTTGAAGGGTTTATGTATATTTCCCCGAGTGTTCCTACATTTCTGCGGAATTCAAACTGATCTTACCGAGATCGGCCTCTACCAGTTTTTCCATTCTTCTGTAAAGAATTTGAGGTGGCGGTACATGTGTTCTTACGAATACCTAAGTGAAGGTAACAGTAGGTGAGGACCTACGGAATCGGAAGGCTTCATTCACTGTTCACAATTCGTAAAGTTTTTTATTTACATGCGTATGAACAAAAACACATTTTAGGGCAATATAATTTAAAAATAGTGTATTTCTGTGCCATATATAAGCTGACGGATAACTAAGGCCAGAGCAAAACGGCCGCAAAAAGACTCAATTTTAAAAAGCAGTTAAATAACCAGAATAATTAATGTCAAATCCTATAAACGTATACCCACACTTGATATCTACTGTAAATAAAATTTTCAATAAAGCCTGAGCACCACGGCTCCAACAAAAATTCTTTTCAAAGCGCAGTTAAATAATCAGAATAAATAATCTTAAAGTTCCTCACTTTTACAGCAAGGTTTGCCGTCTACTGTACATGAATTTACCATAAAACCCGAGCATAGTGATGCCAGCAGAAATCGGTTTGAAACAACAGTTAAACGAGGAACATAAATAATCCCAAGGTGCTCAAATTTATAACGAGACACGACATCTACTGTACATAAATTAACCGTAAGGCCGATCACAATGGCCCCAAGAAAAACATAATTACCTATAGAAAACAGTAACGGATCATAGGTTACATGTGTTGGCTCATTTAATCTGGGTGAGGACTTGTCAGGGGCGAGAAGGACTGCAAGATAGACAAATGATCTTATATTAAATAGCGAACAGGACAAGTAGAGCCTTAAGGAGCGCCCCGACCGATTCGCAACCAACTCACGTCAGTTTAATGACAGGTACTGCAGCCGAGGTAAAACACCGATCCCGATTTAGTATTGCCGATCTCTTATCAATATTAAGTAAAGTATTTAACTGACCCCACCGGGCAGAGTGATACAACTAGCCACAAATCCTGGATGTTACAGAGTAGTGAAGCTCCAAAATTAAAAACACAGCCCAGTGTAGTTCACGAACGATAAATTATAATGGTTTCAAATGTAGAGTTAATTATAACCTTTTAGTACTATGGGATGCAAAATATATAAATTTGTTTTTAAATTACACTGATGCAATAAGTAACAACATAAGGTTACAGTCTACGGAAGGCAGTGTGTCGCATGAAGTGCATCATACTCGATATGGTCGGCCAAGCTGGGAAGGGAACCGGGCTCGACAATACCGCTTGGTTCTATGGCTACTGAGTGGGTTCTGAAAAAACACTTGAAATATCACACGGCACTATAACGTAATACACGCATTAGAAAGAGTTTTACATCACCGCGACGATAACTAGACGGTCAATACCGTGGTTCGATCGCGTCCCCATTGTTACTTTGTGCCAGGAAGGGCTCTCAATAAGGGAAGTGTCCAGTTGACTCTGAGTGAACCAAAGCGATGTTGTTCGGACATGGAGGAGATACAGAGAGACAGAAACTGTCGATGACGTGCCTCGCTCAGGCCGCCCAAGCGCTACTACTGCAGTGGATGGCCGCTACCTACGGATTATGGCTCGGAGGAATCCTGACGGCAACGCCACCATGTTGAATAAGCCTTTTCGTGCAGCCACAGGACGTCGTGTTACGACTGATACTGTGCAATAGGCTGCCCGATGCGCCACTTCACTCCCGACGTCCAAAGCGAGGTCCATCTTTGCAACCACGACATCATGCAGCACGGTACATATGTGCCCAACAACATGCCGAATGGACCGCTCAGGACTGGCGTCACGTTCTTTTCACCGATGAGTGTCGCATATGCCTTCAACCAGACAATCGTCGGAGACGTGTTTGGAAGCAACCCGGTCGGGCTGAAGGCCTTAGACACACTGTCCAGCAAGGTGGAGGTTCCCTGCTGTTTTTGGGTGGCATTATGTGGGGCCGACGTACGCCGCTGTTCGTCATGGAAGGTGCCGTAATGGCTGTACGATACGTGAATGCCATCCTTCGACCTATAGTAGGATCATATCGGCAGCATATTGGCGAAGCATTTGTCTTCATGGACGACAATTCACGCCCCCATCATGCACATCTTGTGAATGACTTGCTTCACGATAACGACATCGCTCGACTAGAGTGGTCAGCATGTTCTCCAGACATGAACCCTATCGGACATGCCTGGGATAGATTGGAAAGGGCTGATTATGGACGACGTGACCCAGCAACTATTCTGAGGGATCTAAGCCTAATCGCCGTTGAGGAGTGGGACAATCTGGACCAACAGTGCCTTGATGAAGCTTTGGGTAGCATGCCACGACGAAACAGGCATGCATCAGTGCAAGAGGACTTGCTGCTGGGTATTAGAGGTACCGATTTGTACAGGAATCTGGACCACCGTCCCTGAAGGTCTCGCTGTATGGTGGTACAACATGCAATGTATGGTTTTCATGAACAATAAGAAGGGCAGAGATGATGTTTATGTTGATCTCTACTCCAATTTTCTCTACAGGTTCCGGAACTCTCGAAACCGAGGGGATGCAAAATATTTTTTGATGTGTGTAACTTATGACAGTTTAGTACACTCCATATATCACTCTGCAAATAATTAACCAACATGAAATAAAAGCAATACGGGTGTCTCTACAATCTAGGAGACGGGCAACGTTATGAGCAGCTCGTATACATCAAATAAACATGTTATCACCAGTTTTTCTTCGCTAGGGAAATAAGTAATTCGAAAAGGTATGTGACAGTAACAGATAGCTATGCTAGTTTGAATTACACGGCTTACAATAACGTAACATATTTACACCAAACGCATTTCAATTCTCTTAATTTCCCCAAAATCTTGGCACAGACGAAGCTTGCGGTAACCAACTGAATGAAGCAATACGCAAGAATGGTTCTTCTATATGGATTGACAACTCATGATGTATTTCGTGCATCTCCTTCACAAAAGATCAACTGACATAATTAAGAGTCGCCTGGACAAAGAAATTTAAGAAAGCCTACAGTAGAAATGAGGTACATAGATGTTACTAGATCGGGTGCGAACACTCTCAGATAAATAATTAAACATTCTCAAAAATAAAGTGTCTTAATTTTAAACCAACAACAGCCTCATTTTCAATGTTTACCTAGATTTACCTAGGTTTCAGTTGGGATAACACAACCTTCTTCAGAATAAAAGGAACTACGATTTGTCCATAATGGACAACGTCAAGAACTAAAAACAATAATATAGTAATACATCGTCGTATTGCAGTAACTTATCTAGGAAACAGCCCCGGCCACACTTCGCGACCGCAGTACGGCAGCAACAGATGTTGTACTGGAACTGGCTATAGCCTCCAGAGCGCATGCACGATGGGATGTCATGCGTACTTGTTAACACTGATACCAACATGTACTCCTAAACTTAAAATTGTATGAATAACCAGGTGCGACAAACGAAATTGACGTATACGTTATCCTGTAAGGAACAAAGATATATCGATTGTCTTAACATTTGTAATAATTTATTCGACGTTAAAAGTGAAGGGAGCAATGAGTTTATAATTTTAAGCCAACCTAGCATATTCAGGCCAATCATCGAACTTGAACGCATGAGGATAACTACGGGTTAGGAATACCAGATAATCCCAGCTGTTCAGCAAACGGGAGTGCTAAAAACATGTTGGCAAGGGTATGATGATTAATCCCTAAAATTATGGCGGATGGAATAACGGTTGAAAACCTTCAAAAAGTTTTTGTTTCGCAGCTGCAGCTGCAATAAGTTATTCCAATATGACGATGTACAGGGTGAGGCAGTGAAACGGCACGATTTCGATAGTGGTTGTCGGGCGCGGAGGGGGGTTGCGAGAGTGGGGGAAGTGACCTTGGGCGTCTAGAGTGGTGGAAGTTTCAGTAGCCATGGAGCGTTGGTCGAGTGCGCAACGTGCATATGCCGTAAAGGCATATTACAAAAACGCGGATAGTGTGGTTGGTGCTCAACGCGCCTTTCATCGTGAATTCAACCTCCCGCCACGGGCTCCCGTGCCATCAAGGAAAGCCATTCTCCTTTGGGTTAAAACCTTTGAAGCTACTGCTAGCACAACAAAGAAAAGAGGCGGCAGCACAAAAACAATCCGGACACCCGAGAACATTAATCGTGTGCGCTAAGCATTGGGACGAAGTCCGCGAAAATCCGCGAGACGGCACAGCGCAGAACTTGGTCTCAGCAATCGATCAGTAAGACGGATTTTGAAGAGTGACCTTCACTATCATCCATACAAAATTCAGGTAGTGCAAGCCCTTAAACCTAATGACTACAATAACTGTATACGCTTTTGCCAGTCAATGCTTAACGTTATTGAACGAAATGAAGAAAGAGTGCATAACTTATGGATGAGTGATGAAGCCCACTTTCATCTTAGTGGGTACGTAAATAAGCAAAACTTCAGATATTGGTCCTCAGATAACCCGCACGAACTTCATGAAAAACCTCTCCATTCTGTAAAAGTAACAGTCTGGTGCGCAATGTCATCTCGTGGAATCGTGGGGCCCTATTTTTTTGAAGATGAAGATGGCAACACAGTGACGGTAACCTCTGGACGTTATGCTGACATGTTGACCATTTTTGGTGTGCCTGGAATTGATCGACATGATCCAGATGCTGAAACACTCTTCCAGCAAGATGGTGCAACAAGCCATACTGCTAATGTCTCAATGGAATTGCTCAGACTTGCATTTCCATGACGTCTAATCAGCAGGAATGGCGATTTCCCCAGGCCTGCCCGTTCACCAGATCTGACGGCACCAGACTTTTTTCTTTGGGGCTACCTCAAGTGCAAAGTCTTCCAGTAAAATCCACCAAGAACAAAAGAAGACCTGAAGGAGCGAATTCGACAGGAAATTAACAACATTCCAGTACAGATGCTACGAAACGTCATGGGACAATTTCATCTCAGGCTTAGACAATGTGTGCAAAACCAAGGACGACACCTCACTGACACCATATTTAAAAAATGGTTGTTTTTAAGTTAAATCTTTAATTTCCACCCTTGTACTTGAGATCCATGTTCAACTATTATGATTTTACTTGTAAATAAATCTTTTGTGGTTTTACAAAATCGTGCCGTTTCACTGCCTCACCCTGTATTACTATATAATAGTTTTTAGTTTTTGACGTTGTCCATTATGGACAAATCGTAGTTCCTTTTATTCTGAAGAAGGTTGGGTTATCCCAATTGAAACCTAGGTAAATCTAGATAAGCATTGCAACTGAGGCTGTTGTTAAATTAAAATTAATATTTATACAGTTGCTCACAGGGAAGCGAGATGTTGAAAATATTAAAATAAATTATGTTCTTAAGGGATACACCCTCCCCCCCCCACCCACACCCCCCATGAAACATGGACCTTGCCGTTGGTGGGGAGGCTTGCGTGCCTCAACGATACAAACAGCCGTACCGTAGGTGCAACCACAACGGAGGGGTATCTGTTGAGAGGCCAGACAAACGTGTGGTTTCTGAAGAGGGGCAGCAGCCTTTTCAGTAGTTGCAGGGGCAACAGTCTGGCTGATTGACTGATCTGGCACTGCAACACTAACCAAAATAGCCTTGCTGTTCTGGTACTGCGAACGGCTGAAAGCAAGGGGGAACTACAGCCGTAATTTTTCCCGAGGGCATGCAGCTTTACTGTATGATTAAATGATGATGGCGTCCTCTTGGGTAAAATATTCCGGAGGTAAAATAGTCCCCCATTCGGATCTCCGGGTGGGGACTACTCAAGAGGACGTCGCTATCAGGAGAAAGAAAACTGGCGTTCTACGGATCGGAGCGTGGAATGTCAGATCCCTTAATCGGGCAGGTAGGTTAGAAAATTTAAAAAGGGAAATGGATTGGTTAAAGTTAGATATAGTGAGAATTAGTGAAGTTCGGTGGCAGGAGGAACAAGACTTTTAGTCAGGTGAATACAGGGTTATAAATACAAAGTCAAATAGGGGTAATGCAGGAGTAGGTTTAATAATGAATACAAAAATAGGAGTACAGGTAAGCTACTAGAAACAGCATAGTGAACGCATTATTGTGGCCAAGATAGACACGAAGCCCACGTCTACTACAGTAGTACAAGTTTATATGCAACTACCTCTGCAGATGACAAAGAAATTGATGAAATGTATAATGAGATAAAAGAAATTATTCAGGTAGTGAAGGGAGACGAAAATTTAATAGTCATGGGTGACTGGAATTCGAGAGTAGGAAAAGGGAGAGAAGGAAACACAGTAGGTGAATATGGATTGGGGCTAAGAAATGAAAGAGGAAGCCGCCTGGTAGAATTTTGCGCAGAGCATAACTTAATCATAGCTAACATTTGGTTCAAGAATCATGAAAGAAGGTTGTATACATGGGAGAACCCTGGAGATACTAAAAGGTATCAGGTAGATTATATAATAGTAAATCAGAGATTTAGGAACCAGATTTTAAATTGTAAGACATTTCCAGGGGCAGATGTGGACTCTGACCACAATCTATTGGTTATGAACTGTAGATTAAAACTGAGGAAACTGCAAAAAGGTGGGAATTTAAGAGATGGGACCTGGAAAGACTGAAAGAAACAGAGGTTGTAGAGAGCTTCAGGGAGAGCATTAGGGAACGACGGAAAAGAATGGGAGAAAGAAATACAGTAGAAGAAGAATGGATAGCTTTGAGGAATGAAAAAGTGAAGGCAGCAGAGGATCAATTAGGTAAAAAGACGAGGGCTAGTAGAAACCCTTCGGTAACAGAAGAAATATTGAATTTAATTGAAGAAAGGAAAAAGTATAAAAATGCAGTAAATGAAGCAGGCAAAAAGGAATACAAACGTCTAAAAAATGATATCGACAGGACGTGCAAAATGGCTAAACAGGGATGGCTAGAGGTCAAATGGATGTAGAGGCTTATCTCACTAGGGGTAAGATAGATACTGCCTACAGGAAAATTAAAGAGACCTTTGGAGAAAGGAGAACCACTTGCATGAATATCAAGAGCTTTGATGGAAACCCAGTTCTAAGCAAAGAAGGGAAACAGAAAGGTGGAAGCAGTGTATAGAGTGTCTATACAAGGTCGATGTACTTGAGGATAATGTTATGGAAATGGAAGAGGATGTAGATGAAGATGAAATTGGAGATACGATACTACGTGAAGAGTTTGACAGAGCAATGAAAGACCTGAGTCGAAACAAGGCCCCGGAGTAGACAATATTCCATTAGAACTACTGACAGCCTTGATAGAGCCAGTCCTGACAAAACTACCATCTGGTGAGCAAGGTGTATGAGACAGGCGAAATACTCTCAGACTTCAAGAAGAATATAATAATTCGTATCCCAAAGAAAGCAGGTTTTGACAGACGTGAAAATTACCGAACTATCAGTTTAATAAGTCACAGCTGCAAAATACTAACGCGAATTCTTTACAGACGAATGGAAAAACTGATAGAAGCCGACTTCGGGGAAGATCAGTTTGGATTCCGTAGAAACATTGGAACACGTGAGGCAATACTGACCCTACGACTTATCTTAGAAGAAAGATTAAGGAAAGGCAAACCTACGTCTCTAGCATTTGTAGACTTACAGTAAACTTTTGACAATGTTGACTGGAATACTCTCTTTCAGATTCCGAAGGTGGCAGGGGTAAAACACAGGGAGCGAAAGGCTATTTACAATTTGTACAGAAAGCAGATGGCAGTCATACATGTCGAGGGGTATGAAAGGGAAGCAGTGGTTGGAATGAGAGTGAGACAGGGTTGTAGCCTATCCTCCATAAGAGAGGGTTGTAGCCTATCCCCGATGTTATTCAATCTGTATATTGAGCAAGCAATAAAGGCAACAAAAGGAAAGTTTGGAATAGGTATTAAAATCCATGGAGAAGAAATAAAAACTTTGAGGTTCGCCGACGGCATTGTAATTCTGTCAGAGACAGCAAAAGACTTGGAAGAGCAGTTGAACGGAATGGACAATGTCTCGAAAGGAGGGTGTAAGATGAACGTCAACAAAAGCAAAACGAGGATAATGGAATGTAGTCGAATTAAGTCGGGTGATGCTGAGGGAATTAGATTAGGAAATGAGACACTTAAATTAGTAAAGGAGTTTTGCTATTCGGGGAGCAAAATAACTGATGATGGTCGAAGTAGAGAGGATATAAAATGTAGGCTGGCAATGGCAAGGAAAGCGTTTCTGAAGAAGAGAAATTTGTTAACATCGAGTATAGATTTAATTGTCAGGAAGTCGTTTCTGAAAGTATTTTTGTACGGAAGTGAAACGTGGACGATAAATAGTTTAGACAAGAAGAGAATAGAAGCTTTCGAAATGTGGTGCTACAGAAGAATGCTGAAGATTAGATGGGTAGGTCACATAACTAATGAGGGGGTATTGAATAGAACTGGGGAGAAGAGGTCTGTGGCACAACTTGACTAGAGGAAGGGATCGGTTGGTAGGATATGTTCTGAGGCATCAAGGGATCACCAATTTAGTACTGGAGGGCAGTGTGGAGTGTAAAAATCGTAGAGGGAGACCAAGAGATGAATACTCTAAGCAGATTCAGAAGGATGTAGGCTGCAGTAGGCACTGGGAGATGAAGAAGCTTGCACAGGATAGAGTAGCATGGAGAGCTGCATCAAACCAGTCGCAGAACTGAAGACCCCAACAACACAACAACAACAAGGGATACATTGCAGATAAAACAGACATGGAGGCGAGAACGTGTCCGCACAACCCAAGGAACAATCTTCACATTAAATACTCGCGCAGCACACTCCTGACAGCCTTACCCTTTCAAAACACCAAGTCCATCTGTCGCGCCCAAACAGCCACCAGTTCTCAACAAAGAGTTCGTGAGGACCCACACTTGGCTCTTCGCGTGGAGATGCCGTGTTCCCTCCGGTATCTCCTCTGTATTTATCTCACTTCCGCCACTGATAAACAAAGTAAGAGCCTACGGAATATGAGACCAGCTGTTTGGCTGGATTGAAGAGTTTTTAGCAAACAGAACACTGCATGTTGTTCTCAATGGAGAGACGTCTATAGACGTTAAAGTAACCTCTGGCGTATCACAGTCGAGTGTTATGGGACCATTGCTTTCCACAATATATACAAATGACCTTGTAGATAGTGTTGGAAGTTCCATGCAACTTTTCGCGGATGATGCTGTAATATAAAGAGAAGTTGCAGCATTAGAAAATTATAGCGAAATGCAGGAAGAACTGCAGCAGAAGGCACTTGCTGCAGGGAGTGGTAACTGACCCTTAACGTAGAGAAATGTAATGTATTGCGTGATGTGTCGACAGAAGTGCCGACACAGTGTTATTTTGAGGGGGCCGATAGGCACGCTATCTAACGCAGATGGGCGTGAAGTCTGGAACAAGATACGTTATGACTGCTATCAAGAAAATAAGTAGCTTTGGAATATACTTAACTTTATTTACTCCTTGTGATACATCTCTCTTGACTATACAAATGCGACTCGTAAGATACATGCACTGTTACAATTGGCGCCTTGCTAGGTCGTAGCCATGGACTTAGCAGAAGGCTATTCTGACTGACTCTCGGCAAATGAGAGGAAGGCTTTGTCCGTATTGTCGCTAGCAATGTCGTCCGTACAACTGGGGCGAGTGCTCTATCGTATCTCGAGACCTGCCTTGTGGTGGCGCTAGGTCTGCGATCACACAGTGGCGACACGCGGGTCCGACATGTACTAAATGGACCGCGGCCGATTTAAGCTACCACCTAGCAAGTGTGGTGTCTGGCGGTGACACCACATTGCGGATACATAGAAAGAAGAATCCTTTATTGTATGATTATACTAGCTGACCCGGCGAACTCTGTTCCGCCTTAAAGCCAATACATAATCAGATTTTGGATGTTAAGTTCAATTTTTTATTAGGACAAATAAAAATTAAGTATTTTAATGATTCTTTGTTTTTTTGGTACCTTGTGATACACGACATTTTTTGTTTTATTATCAGGCGCAAGAACAAACAACGCATATGGTCTTCCGACCCGTGAACATGCCACATATAATTGAGCATTTGAAAAATATGGATATTCCAGATTTAAACCACAAACTTTCAAGGATTGGCCTTGTGATTTGTTAATGGTCATGGCGAATGCAAGACGGATCGGAAATTGATGTCTTTTAAACTCAAATGGCACATCGGTTGGGACCATCGGGATCCTCTGAAAGAGAACTTCCTCACCCTCGAATTTTCCTTTGAGTATCGTCGCGTAAATAACATTGGTCATCAATTTACTTACCTCAAAACGTTTACCGTTGCACAGATTTGGTTGGTTTATGTTTCGAAGCATGATTACTACGGAGCCAACTTTTAGGCGTAAATTGTGCGGTGGTATGTCAGGCACATCCTAAGAGTTTAAAAATTCAATTGGATAGTTGGTGGCTTCATCTTCATTTGTTACACAGTCAATAGATTTGAATGAATGCATTTTACCAATGATCTCATTCTGAATTATGTAGTTTAGGTCATCTACATCTTTATTCTTAGCCGCTAAAATTGCTCGCTCACTCAACCATTTATTACTTTTGTAATTAGTAATGATGTTTGGGAACACTTTGTTGATAAGTTCGTCTTTCGATGAGACAAAGTTACAGAAATTATGAGGAAATGAAATCAATCCGCTCGATTCTTCGACAGGTACTCGACCATTACCGATAGTCAGCAATTGCTCAAAGAAATCTTCAGCAGATGTATCATTAAGCAATGCAACTCTCATGTTTGTTGCCAGTTAAAGTTTCTTCACAAAGCGCCATAGATTCGATGATTTGAGGCAAGCATTTATTTCATCTGCAGCCATTGATCTTGGAACTACTGGCAGTGTTTGGCGGCATTCGCCAGACAGTAAAATCATTGCTCCTCCAAAACATCTCGAGTCGTTGCGTAGATCTTTCAATGTTCGGTTAAGTGCCTCTAATGCACGTTTATGAGCCGTTGTGCATTCGTCCCAGATCTTGGATGCTGTAATATTACATGTTGGTTATTCAATAGCTTGAAGATTTAACGGTAATTTTAATGCTGACTGAGCCGTACGGCATCTTTCTAACAATGTGTCTGCTATTCCGGAAGAACCAACTGCAACCTCAATGTTGGATCTCGCACGAACAGTGGCTGAAACTACTGACATGAGGAATGTCTTGCCAGTTCCACCAGGGGCATCCAGGAAATATAAACCACTATTTCCATCATCAGTTGCCTTCATTAATGTATCATAAACTTCCTTTTGTTGATGATGATATATAGATGATAGCGGAACAAACACTGATAGCAGTGACTTCTGTAAAACATCTGGGAGTATGCGTACGGAACGATTGGAAGTGGAATGATCGTATAAAATTAATTATTGGTAATTCGGATGCCAGGTTGAGATTCATTGGGAGAGTCCTTAGAAAATGTAGTCCATCAACAAAGGAGGTGGCTTACAAAACACTCGTTCGACCTATACTTGAGTACTGCTCATCAGTGTGGGATCCGTACCAGGTCAGGTTGACAGAGGAGATAGAGAAGATCGAAAGAAGAGCAGAGCTTTTCGTCGCAGGGTTATTTGGTAAGCGTGATAGCGTTACGGAGATGTTTAGCAAACTCAAGTGGCAGACTCTGCAAGAGAGGCGCTCTGTATCGAGGCGTAGCTTGCTGTCCAGGTTTCGAGAGGGTGCGTTTCTGGATGAGGTATCGAATATATTGCTTCCCCCTACTTATACCTCCAGAGGAGATCACGAATGTAAAATTAGAGAGATTCGAGCCCGCACGGAGGCTTTCCGGCAGTCGTTCTTCCCGCGAACCAGGTAATGACAGTGGCACATAAAGTGCCCTCCGCCACACACCGTTAGGTGGCAAGCTGAGTATAAATGTAGATGTAGATGTAGACTCTCACCAGTCCGTCGTCGACAGCACAGGATGCCACCATCACCGACCGGAAATAGTATCGATAGATCGACATGG
Organism: Schistocerca serialis cubense; assembly: GCF_023864345.2. NCBI lineage: Eukaryota > Metazoa > Arthropoda > Insecta > Orthoptera > Acrididae > Schistocerca > Schistocerca serialis. The sequence continues at coordinate 175,507,209 of NC_064641.1, forward strand.
AGCGGCCACAGCCCAGAATTCGTATTTTGGCAGTTGCCACACCTGTCAGCAACTGCTTTCTTTGGAATTTGAATTATTATATTCTTCTTGAAATCTGAGTGTATTTCGCCTGTCTCATACATTTTGCACATCACATGGAAGAGTTTCGTCATGGGTGGCTCTCCCAAGGCTATCAGTATTTCTGACGTAATGTCTTCTACTCTCGAGGCTTTCTTTCGACTGAAGACTTTCAGTCCTCTGTAAATTTCTTCTCGCAGCATTATATCTCCCATCTCATCTTCATCTACGTCGCCTTTCATTACTATACTACGGCCTTCCAATCCATCTCCCTTGTATAGACCCTCTATATACTCCTTCCAACTTTCAGCTTTCCCTTCTTCGCTTAGGGCTGGTTTTTCATCTGAGCTCTAGATATTCATACAGCTGCTTCTGTTTTCTCCAAAGAGCTGTATAATTTTCCTTTAGTGGGTATCTATGTTTCCCCTAGTGAATTATATTTCCAAATCCTTACTTTTGCGGTCTAACAAAATAATGGAAAGTTTGCAGGTCTGGCTGTAAATAGGCAAACAATTGTTACATCTGCTTGTAAAATTAACTAAAAAACTGGTGGGATAGCCTGTAAAGATTGGCAAGTGGGTGGGATAGGCCAATTACCTACTTTAAAAAGGTGTAACCGTCATCTGGATATGTGGGATGGTTCGTCATACATTGCTGCATGCCGCTCTCGAGCTTGAAGCGATCTGTCCACGACGACGACCAGTTCGCAACTGAGATGTTGCCACACTTGTGGGAGCCGACACAGTCATTTTGCTGGGCAGCAGCACAGACACCCGCCATACCTTACCACCAGCCAGATGAGACAACGCTTACTCTTTCTCTCTCTCTTTCTTTCTCTCTCTCTCTGGCCTTTGTTGTATGGTCCCTTCAACCCCCACGAACCAACCAAACCATCTGTCTCTCCCTCTCTCTCTCTCTCTCTCTCTCTCTCTCTCTCTCTCTCTCTCTCTCTCTCTCTCTCTCGACGACTAGAGCCTAGAGCAATCTCCACCCGCAGGCAGTGCGCTGGCGTATCATAAATAAAAATATTATTCGACAACCTGCTTCCAGTAGAGTGATATCCAAAGCATATAAACTATACAGGGTGGTCCATTGATAGTGAACGGGCCAAATATCTCAAGAAATAAGCATCAAATGAAAAAAACTACAAAGAACGAAACTCATTTAGCTAGAAGGGGGAAACCAGATGGCGCTATGGTTCGCCTGCTAGATGGCGCTGTCATAGGTCAAACGGATATCAACTGCGTTTTTTTAAATAGGAACCCCCAATTTTATTATATATTCGTGTAGTACGTACAGAAATATGAGTGTTTTAGTTGGACCACTTTTTTCGCTTTGTGATAGATGGCGCTGTAATAGTCACAAACGTATAGGTACGCGGTCTCACGTAACATTCCGCCAATGCGGACGGTATTTGCTTCATGATAGTTTACCCGTGCTAAAATGGATCGTTTACCAATTGCGGAAAAGGTCGATATTGTGTTGATGTATGGCTATGTGCTATGTATGCTGCTCGATATCCTGGACGACATCATCCAAGAGTCCGGACCGTTCGCCGCATAGTTACGTTATTTAAGAAAACAGGAAGTGTTCAGCCACATGTGAACCGTCAACCACGGTCTGCAACAAATGATGATGCCCAAGTAGGTGTTTTAGCTGCTGTCGCGGCTAATCCGCACATCGGTAGCAGACATATTGCGCGACAATCGAGAATCTCAAAAACGTCGGTGTTGAGAATGCTACGTCAACATCGATTGCACCCGTACCGATTTCTATGTACCAGGGATTGCATGGCGACGACTTTGAACGTCGTGTACAGTTCTGCCACTGGTCACAAGAGAAATTACGGGACGATGACAGATTATTTGCACGCGTTCTATTTTGGGACGAAGCGTCGTTCACCAACAGCGGTAACGGAAACGGGTATAATATGTGCGTTTGGGCAACGGAAAATCCACGATGGCTGCGACAAGTGGAACATCAGCCACCTTGGCGGGAGGAAGGATAATTGGCCCCCATTTTATCCATGGCAATCTAAACGGTGCAATGCATGCTGATTTCCTACGTAACGTTCTACCGATGTTACTACAAGATGTGTCACTGCATGACAGAATGGCGATGTATTTCCAACATGATGGATATCCGGCACATAGCTCGCGTGCAGTTGAAGCGGTATTGAATAGCATATTTCATGACAGGTGGATTGGTCGTCGAAGCACCACACCATGGCCCGCACGCTCACCAGATCTGACGTCACCAGATTTCTTTCTGTGAGGAAAGTTGAAGGATATTTGCTATCGTGATCCACCGACAACGCCTGACAACATTCGTCAGCGCATTGTCAGTGCATGTGCGAACATTACGGAAGGCGAACTACTCGCTGTTGAGAGGGATGTCGTTACACGTATTGCCAAATGCATTGAGGTTGACGGGCATCATTTTGAGCATTTATTGCATTAATGTGGTATTTACAGGTAATAACGCTGTAACAGCATCCGTTCTCAGAAATGGTAAGTTCACAAAGGTACATATATCACAATGGAACAACCGAAATACAATGTTCAAACGTACCTACGTATTTTAATTCAAAAAACCTACCTGTTACCAAGTGTTCGTCTAAAATTGTGAGCCATATGATTGTGACTATTACAGCGCCATCTACCACAAAGCAAAAAAGGGGTTCAACTAAAACACTCATATTTCTTTACGTACTACACGAATATCTAATAAAAATGGGGGTTCCCATTTAAAAAAAAAGAAACGCAATCGGTAACCGTTTGACCTATGGCAGGGCCATCTAGCGGGCCAACCATAGCGTCATCTGGTTTCCCCCTTCAAGCTAGACAAGTTTCGTTCTTTGTAGTTTTTTCGTTTGACGCTTACTTCGTGAGATATTTGGCCCGGTCACGATCAATGGACCACCCTGTATAAGGCGGTCAGAAGCAATCTATACAGTTTGTAAGGGTCAAGAAAGAAATCATTTACTTGGAGCCGTTTCCGGGGTATTTAGTATTACAAAGTTAGCTAGTCAGATCACCGTGCACGCACACTCAAGCAGCCCACCAGAGGGGGTCTTACCACACGTGTTCATTTAATTTCCTCAAACTGAACAAGAGAGTAATAAAAAACCTGAACAGTTGACGGTAGCAGTAATGAAACTTGAGCCAACTACTAAGCAGTCTCGTGCGCAACCTTCTGCGCAACGAGGTCAACTGGTGTTACTGGTGTCAGCTTGTGCAGCTGTCTTTATCTGCCAGTCATCCGATCATCTTCTGAAACTGTATTGACGCAGTCGGTCGTTGTTGGAACTGTTTGAATAGAACAATTTTGGGGAGTCTGTCTCACTATATCACTTCCGGCTCTGCCTTCGGTTCCGCAGAAACCGAGCTAGTATCCCAAAATCCCCAAAATTGTTCTACTTTAACCTACTTTTAAACACAAATTCTCTCAAAATTCACCGCCGTTTGCTATTTATTTTCTTACTTTCACCATTATTTTCTTACGTTCATCTATTTATTTTCTTACGTTCACCAAATAGAGGGATATGAATGCAAAAACCGGCCTAATTAGCAAAAAGCCAGCTACTTTCAGATCTAACTCGCCCATTTTTTCACCTTGGTGAACGTAAGAAAGAAAGGTGAACGTTTATTCTTCTTGAGAAGTCATACGATTCTTACAAGTTGTTGTCTGTAAATGTTTTTGAGATTTATCTTGTTTATAGTACTACTACATTCGCATGTAACTTTAATTTTTTGAAGTCTCGATACACATTCTATACATATACAACGATGTCCACCTGTTCGATATTTATCTTTATGAAATTCTTCAGTATCTTTTCTATCCATACATTCACTGCACTGTCTTAATTGTGGCTTGGTAATGTCCATTTTAAAGAATACAAAATTTAATACCGAAGGTTTTACATACTGAATTCGAGATCATGAAATTCATTGTTTTTACTTTTATGCATTTCATCCCTTTAAATTTCAATTTCATCTGTCCACCTTAAAAAAATTGAACATCCCAGTTAGTAATTAATTTAGCATATCTGTCTGGCAAGATAACTTTAAAACCAGCATTAAGGTTAAGACAAGATTTTTCTCCGTATCTGGTGTTTAGATATTCACATCCAGTAATGTTGTATAAAACGTCTACAAATTGCTGACTTAATTTTTTAATCTCTCTCGAGCCACTTGCATTGTTGAAATTCTTGATGAGAATCTTCATTTTATATAGAAAATTTTTTATTATAGAATAAATTTTGTATGTTATAAGTGGACTCAGATAACAACAACACTGTTGAAATGAGATCTGAGAATATTATTAATGTTGAAGAGCTAGCAGAAATGATAAGCAACAGACCTGAATTGTGATTGTGGTCATACTGTGAGTCAGAAGATGATGAATATGTTGATTACACTTACGGTGACAATGATGAGTAATGTCCGTACGGCAATGTATCTACTCGACATACCAGAACACGTCCTTTGTTGTCATGGGGGCTCAGCGTCTTCTTGTTTATTTCAGCTGTGTAGATTTCGTGTCTTTCACTTTGAATCATATTAATATTTCTGTATTGTTCTCTGTCGTTGAACACACAGTCTTTGTAATCTTCCAAGTCGATTCTATTTTCATTACGCATTTCTTAACTCCTTCTGATTTCTTCTCCACCTTGTCGACAACTTTATAGGCGTACATCTTCGCCCTTAGGCCACAGAACTCTTCCACAATTCTTCCGTTGCGATCATCCTTCATTTTTCCCACAACTTTCTTGTTTACTTGACTTCTTAGATGTTGTCCTTTGAATAGTCGCTCGTATCAAAGCAATCAAGCATTGATTTCATGTCTTCGTAGAAATCTTCAGTCTGAATATTGTACATATAGCTGTCCGTATGTTGATAACACAACTCGATATGAAACTTCCTGTCGGATTAAAACTGTGTGCCGGACCGAAACTCGAACTCGGGAACTTCGCCTTTCGTGGGCAAGTGCTCTACCAATTCAGTTGGTAGAGCACTTGCCCGCGAAAGCCAAAGTTCCCGAGTTCGAGTCTCGGTCCGGCACACAGTTTTAATCTGCCAGGAAGTTTCATATCAGTGCACACTCCGCTGTAGAGTGAAAATTTCATTCTACAACTCGATATATTCCACATATTTCGGTCCATTATTCTATGATTGAAATCGTACATCAGTTCTTCAGACAGATCGAATATGCTCATTCCAGTATAGATAGATTTATTAAATGTGATTTTTGTCTTGTTCATGTGGATGGCAACCAGATTTTCATTAAATATTGTCCTTCCTTTAAAGTTTGGTTTTGCTACGAGTTTTATCACATTTCTCTCCATCTGAAATCAATTTTATGTCCACTTGACTTCGTATGTTTTTCATCGCCTTGCCAAAGACCGAGTTATTGATCAGCTTGTAGAAGTCCTTCTCGAAGTCGTTTGTAGCTTTGCTTCTCATCTGTGTGTTCAAATCTGTATTTCGTCAACCAATTAGACTGTTCAAATTTTAAAATTGTGTATTTTTGTGAACAACTTTCCCAAAGAGAGACATTCTTTAAGATATCTATAGTGGATCACATATTACTGTTTGTCATTCAGCATAGTCAACAACTTGCTTTCTTTAGTTCCAGGTACAATTTTATTTTCGGGCGCAAGCGGCAAATCTTTATGTAAATCGTGCGGTTCCTTCGGGTATTCAAGATCTACTTCGAATATGTATCCCTTTTCAGTTGTGTTTGACTTCTCGCTTATTTTTGAAGAGTCAAAGTTTTCTTGATCATCCCACTCGAATCCGCAATGAGGTAGATTTTGACTCATAGCCCAGCCATACTGATTGTTTGCCTCCAAATATGCCAGATAATTTGACGTTTTGTTAGCATCAAAGTCCTTCATATACTGGTTGTTCGCATTCACGTACCTTTTACAACACTGCAATATTCCTCCTCTTTATGGCCTTTTCGACCATCAAAATCCTATCATAATCATGTAACAAATCGACCGGTTGTTTGGTTATTTTCAACATCGTATCCAAAGACAAACCTGGTGCAGTAAAATACCACGACGCATCCAAATCATAGGCTTTTATACAAGTTTGCCTAAAATTTTCTAACACATTAGCCAATAACAACACGTCTTTTCATATACAGATCGTGATATTCGCCGAGATTTGTCATGCCAAATTTTTCCCAGACCATTTTTGCATGTTTTTAATCTTGGTCACTTATTTCACATTCGTTCAATTTGCTGAAAAATTCTTCTTTTGGTGGTAATTCTGTCTCTTCGAATTTCTTCCAAGAATCCATGTAATCGTATGAACAAACGCCTTTTCTGATCACCAAGTCGAACAGTTTTGGGAAGAATTTTCTAATGTTTTTCAGCTTTTGTCTAGTCAAATTCGATGAAAATTTAAATATATCAATACATCTCATCTTCAGAAGTTCTGTCCTTTTACCAAAATTGGTGTATCTGTCCTCGTTGTGTGGTGTTAAATCTACCTCCTTTTGTCACTGCCAAGTTCTTTCACAAACAGATGGGAATCGTATCCGGATAAGTTATGCAAATAAATCGGTACAAATTTCGGCTGTGTCAGCTGAAGATTGCAACTATTGCACAATGGAGCCATGTATTTTCCAGTCAAATGATCATGATAACGGAATTTTTGTCGTGAAATGATATGCGCACAGTGTACAAACTTGAGATTGGTCGTGTCGTCTTCGTTCTTCAGCAGTCAAAGGAATCATTTCTTCAACCTCAACGTAAATTCTTCCAACCTCTTCGAACTCTTTTTTAATGCATTCTATGAATTTTTTATGACAGTTCGGTCCTCTGAATACAACGGAGTTTTTATAGTGTCCATTCGCGTATTTGATGTAGTAGCATACTCCACCTGGCCCGTGTTTTTGATATTTCATCGTGTACAAGCTTTCCGGATTTGATTGACAATTATTCATCTTCAACAGTAAACTTCAAAATCAGCGTAAATAGCGAAAGGAAGTTTCTGCGTGTGCTGATAATTTTTAAATTAACTTATGATCCTTCTTCCGGTATTTCTACTTTTAATGGCTTGTTAGATAAACAATTTGATGTGTGCTCATCCAATTTTACTTTACTGGCGAAATGAAGCAAACACATATCACAAAAAAAAAATTTGGCTTTTTTGTCTTTAGTAACTTGATTCGAGATAAGCCGAGATAAATTTTTTATTGCACAATAACGCGAATTTTCCCCATCCTTGAAATAAAGTAGATTTACGTGTTTCTCTCTCTTACTTTTCGTAATTCTCAGAGGGTACGCATGATATTTTTCATCAAACGAGTAGACGTTGATCGACACGTCGATTCTACTCTGTATTTTTGGAATGTGATCAACCAGTACAGGAAACTGAACATTTTGAAGCTTCTGATCGACTTCGAGGCCAACATTTTTGTACTTCGATGCTCTTTCGACAATTTTATCTAAAGGATAAAGCTCAGATTTTACAGTCCACAGAAAACACTTCTGATCATCATTTTTTACGTTGGTGCATGCTTTTTTTATTTTTGATTTTATCTGCTAATTTGATGTCGGATGATCCTCTCAGTGGAACATATCTGTTATTTCCTAACTGAAGACCAATAATTTTGTTTAGTGACCATCCCGATCCTTGAGCTTGAAAATCATTCATTCTTGACAAGATAATTCGTTTACCAGTCTTATATTTTTTAGCTAGCTCTTCTTCATTTGTAATCGTACAGATTTCTGTCTGGAACAGAAATTGCGTAACATTTTCATCTGTCTGCATCAGGTACTCACAAAAAAGTTTAAAACTGGCGTTCAGTCCGCGATGGATTTTTAAATTATGCTTGACAATTCGCATAATTTTCGATTTCAATGCAGCCAAGAAGTGACAAGGCTTAATCGAGTTGGTGTTGTTCTCAAAATTTAAAGTCTGTAGCCTGTTCGCAAACGCTAAATCGACCACATCATCTCTAACCGTGTGTCTTTCTCTCAGTTTCTCAAATAAATCCGTATAGAAAGGGAACAAACTTTCCTCGTTATTACGGACTCTATTCTCGTAAATCTCATCATCGCTTACTATTTTATATAAAGGTAATCGATTCCAAAGATTGATCTGCCTGCTTAAACCCGCTACTGCAGACAGCGTCTGCGGCCGCCGATGTCTAATAATAAAGCTAATTAGATCAGCTTTATTTAATTTACTATACCCACTAAAATTATTTCTCCTACAGTAATTGCGAATTTGAATTACTGTAACGTTCTCCATCTGACGTCTCCAAAAATCGCGAAGCTGAGCAACACTTAATCGATGACTTTCAGCAGACTGCGTCTGCATTTTCCGTCTCTTTTAAATGAAATAAAAAACAATAGACTCTCAGACTCAATTCTAAAAATCGTGCAACTCGGCGACTTCCAGCAGATTGCGTCTCTTTTAAAACAATAGACTCTCAGATTCAGTTCTTATTTTGCCTTTTATTTTTAGTGTTTCTGATGTGCACATTTTACATCTACTATCGTGTTAATCTTTATATGAAGCATTTCTCTAGAAACAACTTAAATCTTTAATTTCTTGACAATCAACACATTTTTTGAGGACGGATAAAGCGCCGCAGCAGCTTCAGTAGATGCTTTATCCGCTTCTATCGACAACAATACTTTCGAATGTTCTTCAGTCGGAATTCGCCGTAAATCCTCTTCATAGTAATATTTATCAATGCTTTTTTACACAAGGAATTCGAATTTCATTGTAGGTTTTTTACATGAAATTTATTTGAACACTGTTTACACATTGTTCTGTAACCATCTTTCGTGTATTTCTGTATACCAAATTTATCAATTTATTTTTCAGTATTGCAATATTTACACATTTTAGTTCTGTCAGCAGCATCATTCTTAGAACTGCATTCAGACTGCGTTTGCGCTTCCACTTATGTAGAAAAAAATTCATTAGAACAAAGTAAAATTATCTAATTTTTGCAATGTATCTTTCAAAACATTTATTACCTTGTGAACCAGTTCTCTATATTCAATGCCAAACAAAGACAGATCATTTGCGCCAGCTCTAACAATTTTTGTTGTGAATTCATTATATTCATGAAAAGTATCATCCATGAAAAAATACAACAACCTATTAATGTACCGAAATGCAAAACTCATTTTAGTTGGCAATCCTGGAAATTTTCTATTTATTACTCCTCGCGATTTATATGTAAAACTACATTCATCTAATTCGGCGCAGAAAAGTTCATTCAAGAATAAAAATGTTCTTCATGAGTAAGTGTTGACCACAGCATGTAATAAGAAGTTTTTAGGTAATCCTGTAATAGTTATTAATTTTGGATACCCTGGAATTAATTGTAGTGTGTGTAAATTCATCATGTATATCGTGTTGACAAATAACACAACTTCCCCACTTGGTCGTTAGTAAATTCCGTCAATTTTTTTGTATATTTTGGGGTAAGAGTGTTAGCCAACTGGTTATCAACTGTGGCTTGTTATCACCTACCGAAACCCAGTTATTATGAAAAATATATAGACCTCCATCTACATTAAGTAAGTGATCGAACTTTTTCATATGACATAACGACTCAATTCGTTCATTTCCTATAGAAGGCTGTGTTGATGATGGCTGAGCCGGTACAGTTGGCCGTGTAATTCCATACAAACTTAGGATGGCGTCAATATCTTCTTGAAATAATTTTATGTCTGAGCCATTATAATGTGTATACATTATTGATTCGTAAACATCTGAATGATGCAGAACTAACGAGTGGCAAATTTCGTGACTTAAGACTTCAAATAAATTTGTCAGATGTTTTGGCGTAAGCTCGCCGTTGTGGTCGAGCGTTTCTAGGCGCTTCAGTCTGGAACGCGCGACCGCTACTGTCGTAGGTTCGAATCCTGCTTCGGACATGGATGTGTGTGATATCCTTATTTTAGTTAGGTTTAAGTAGTTCTAAGTTCTAGGGGAATGATGACCACATATGTTAAGTCCCATAGTGCTCACAACCATATCTATTTCCGTATTTTTGTCAATTTCTAAGTACCGTAACTCATCATCGTCTATGTGAATTTCTATCGGATCATTATTCTTATTTGGAAAAAATGCATGACCTAACATATTTCCTTTTCCGTCTAGATCCTTCGGGCAACGATGACCATATAATTCATTTTTATGTAGCCGTCTTATTTGAAATTAAGATGTCAGGATTATTATTCCTGAGGTGAAATTTAATATCAGTACATTTTTCCCATACATGGAATGCTTTTTCCGTTATCTCTGACACATTCTTGGTCGCTCCTTTAGAGAACCACTTTATATTCTTCTTATTTCATTTATACATAGTAGTTCTATGAGTACCAAACGAATTTCTACACCGCATCTAGGTTTCTTCATGAAATTTAATGTTTCGTCGCTTAACTCGCCAGTTGTCTTGAACTTGTGTGTTAGCTGAAATACCATCAATGATTCTATGAACAGAGCGTCGTCCGTAAGGCTGTGACCGTCCGGATTATCCAAGTATCCATAGTCAGATATATATTTAACTGCTTTGCTCTTCTCATCTAAGCTTGCAGCTTGCGCGACCGCAAACAGCAACAGCAAACTACTTCTGGGCTTCATTTATAAAATGATTTTTCCACAGGCCAATTATTTGATTGAATGACATGGAATTTCAGGGACTATGTTACGTACACCCTGCAAAATTGAAAGAGTTTCGTGCTTTATTGCAGGCGCTAAATATTTATTTTCGAATTCATTCAAGAGAAGAAGTATGAATTAAATTTAGGAACATGGTTCAAAGACATTTGGGTGCCTCTGTTTGAATGGAAGAATGCTCTCATCACGAACGCCATTCTGGCATTTTTGTATGGAAATACAGGCGTGGAAAATTTGAACGCATGGAATTTTGTAATAATTAAACGAGAATACGTTAGATTTCTTAAAGAAAATGACATTCCCTTCATCGAGATCAAACATGATCATGCACTCGCATTAGAGTACGAATACGTCCAAAATGAAATCAAATCGCTAGGTCCTCACTATTTAGTTCAAAAGACATGGATCGCTGTGCCTGTCCGAAACTTCAAGAAGCTCATTATGAGTGTACGGACTAAAGATGCTGACGAAATTAAAAATCATTACGTAACACTTGAGGATATTTTAGTCGATTTTCTGAACCATAAAAAAATTATTTCTATTCAATAGCAGTTGTCCGAGCGCATCTCATATAATTGTTCGGAAACACCAATGCTGAATATATTTGATTATATGAAAGAGAATAATTTAACACTATCTGATGAAGTCTTTTTAGAATTATGGCTATCTTTGAAGTATAAAAAGGAGATTTTTATCACACCAAATATACTCGTATTTAAGGTTTTCTTAGTGAAAACCAGACATCGGATTTTACGTTCGCTGAAATAAGAATGAGAAAAGCCAATTTTGTCGAATTTTTAAAAGAGGATCATATAAAATTCAAATAAATAGATTTCCAATCTGAAAATGTAAAATTTTGTCCATACGTACAAGAAGCCATAAAGAAGACAACTCCAAATAATTTATCTAGAAAAAGGTGGTTGCTAATGACTATAGATAATTTTAAATGCACAGTTATGATGCTGAATAATTCTAAAGCCAAAGAAGTTAAAAAATACTATATTAAACTTGAAAAATCTTTCTCTCATACGCTGACTATGTAAAAGAATACAAAATTATTCGAGCAGTACAATTAGACATCGAACTTCCAAAACAGACTCGCGATCGTGTCAAAAGAGAGAGAATAATTGAAAGAGGAAAAAAAGGCTCGAACAATTGAACATGAGCATGAAAGTTTTTATCGACAAAATCAAACAAAAACAAAAAATGGGTATATTTACATCGCCACCTCAAAAAGATATTCTTTAATCAACAACTTTAAAGTGGGAAAGACAGAGAATTTGTCTATTCGAAATTCGAATTTTAATTCTTCACACAACGAGCAAGATAAATTTTATATATGCTGTAACGATAAAGTACACGATGTCCAAAAAAACAGAAAAGATGATTTACTTGTTCTTGGACGACTTCAGAGATAAAAAGTACAAGGAGATCTTCGTTTTACATTACACGCCACTGCTCGAGATTGTTAAATTGACGATTAAAAACATAAACAAGCCTTTCGACTACATTAATGATCTAACTGAAAATCACTTAGAAGAAACGTATTCTTTAGATCCGATAACACCCAAAGACGTGGAATTATTTGATACAGGAGAACTGAAGGAGAAAATAAATCAAGCTCTTGATGACTGCATAAATGAAAATAATGAAAGTATAACTAGATCAGAATTGTTGGATCGAGTAAAAATTGAAAATCACATTAACGACACAAAGATCTGGAATTGCCTTAAAGATCTGAAACAACGGAAAACCGTTAAAGAACGATTACACATAAATGTTAAAGTTAGAAAGAGGCTCGAAATACTTTCGAAGCATTTTTGGAATTTTTTTGCGATAGCGCCGGCTTTCGTCTCCATTCCCAAATTGTATCTTTCCGGTTCTTCTAGCTCTTTGTCGGCTTTCTCCTTGTTTATGACTACATTTGCGATCGCTGCAGATCCGCCAACAAGTGAATCAATAGTTGCTAGATCTTAACGTTGTGTTAAGCCTATTCCTTCCTTCTTTTGTATTAGATATTCGATAATCTTTTTTACAACTGGAATACCTAACGTAATGAGTAAATTACCACCAACTTTAGCTTTTCTTTCTTTTTTGTGCATCAGTTAAAAATAGCTCAATCGCATTTGGCTGATCATTATTCAGCTTAAATTTACCCGATTTTGTGTATTGCATTGTGTATTAAACCGGAGACCTAGAAACGACGGAGAGGCTTCGTTTTTCTGTAGCCCTCAGTGGTTCACAACCCCACAACTGGCCACAGCAGTCCACCCATCCCACCGCCGCCCCACACCGAACCCAAGGTTATTGTGCGGTTCGGCCCCTTGTGGAGCCCCCTCCCCCACCCGAGAACTCTCATATACGACGTGGGTAACCCCAAATGTTTGCTTGGAAGAGTGAGTAATGATGACGTATGCGTGCTTGGAGACAATGTTTACATAGCAATCGCCGACAAAGTGTAACTGAACCAGCCCACATTCGCCGAGGTAGATGGAAAATCGGTTAAAGAACCATACACAGGTTGGTCGGCAAACCGAACCTCGACATTAATCCGCCAGGGGCCCTATTCTGTATCGTTCATACCGATTGGTGTAGTAGGTTAGTCGCGGTAGTGACGTCATTTTCGGTTCTTTGTCGAAATATCCTATTCAGAAAGCTTCTGAGACTTGTTACCGAACAGTCCTCCCACCGTTTTTACGGCAATTGTACTGAGAGGTTTTGGATTTCGGTCTGGCCCTGTCGATCGGTGAGCTGTGGTTTATGTACACCTATTATTTGTTAATTTAAACATATTTAGCGGTTTTAGCTTTGGATTTAGTGATTGTGTTACTAAAGAATCACCAGAGGACGCATCTGGTGGAAAGTGAGTTCGTAACAGACTACTTTCCTTTGTTAGAAATATGGTTGGGTTAGGTTGTTACTGTGAATGATTTCATCCAAAAAGAAAAAGGTTTTCGGTCAATATTTTCTCAAAATACGTGTTATTACATGCAAATAAGAGTTTAAAGATCATTAAATATCAAGACTTCGGCTCTGATAATATATATTACATGAGTGTGAACTGACGTTACTAGTGCCTTTGTGTACTTTTTCCCACAAATGGATTAGTTAGTAACTATCGAAACGTGTTTACAACTTTCAAGTCACAATGGAAAGCAATTATGTGAGGCCTGATATCGGAAACCTTCCCAACTATTACGCATTTATGACTTACGCAGCACCGTTTGGCAACGAAGTCAGCCTACGTTGACTGTGCTACGTTCTTCTCCACAATAATACAAGAATCAAGGCCTTCCATTCTATTATTTGGCGTGCCAAGTGGTTAGCGTGCGGGAATGCGGTCCGAAGGGACGCGGGTACGCCCATGGGTGGATGCAACAATTTTTTCCCTCTTCATATATGCAACACGTTCTTAGACATTGTTACTCGTGTAAGTTAAGGTTTTTCTGCAATTCGTTATTACTTACATGTAAGAGCGCACTTCATCAGTAATGATTTCGTGATTTCTGTGTGTTTAAAAAACGAAATATGAAATTGCTGTGAGTGAAACAACCGACAGTGACCTTTCTATTTTTTCTTGTCAGAAATAATTCACCATTTTTTCCGAATATGTAGCGATTTCCGAGTTCCGGTTAGACAGGAATCTAAGAGCACACTTTAATTTACTGAGAATGTAACTAGCAGCAGTCATCTTGATAATCTTGCTTGTCACAACTGTTTATCTGCCATAGAATCCTCAACAACAGTAGACAGAGATGAAAGATCTACACCGTAATATTTTTAGGCTGTAGCACCATATACGAAACATTTTCATTCACGAGATGCATGTTATAAACTTCGACGAACTGCAGGAGCTCTCGAAAATGCGTCTATTCAATTTTGTTTTTAAGACCCAAATCGTTGACGTATCATTTGGATCTCTAGGAGCGAGTTATAACCACATTCTGTTTACCTTCTTATTCTTTGCAAATCTCAGAATCAATTTTTCGGATGTTTTTATAGATGTATTAGTACAATGTGGTACTACACACTATTCCTAACTAATTTTCCGAAACGTAAAATCCTAAATACGATGTCAATGTGAATGAGAAATAAATGACGTAATGCGGCATTTACGACAATCTGCAAAATACAGTCAAATACGCTTCGTCATTATGTATGCATGGAAACATGCGGTCAGGGAAAATGTAAAAATTTCTATGTATTTCAGCTGAGAATGATGGAAATTTGTATACTGCGCCTGATACCGTTAAGGAGGAGGCAAGAGCGATGAAGGCGGGCACGTCAACTCGATGGAATGCGGCGTCATGCGTTATGGCAACGTAAACGCAATTTTCGGTACTTGGAAGAATAGCGCGCCTGTGTCGTCTGCTAGCCGCTTTGTGCTGGTGGCGTTGCTCGCGCTGCAGGCGCATGCGCGGATCCGTGGCAGCTTGCTTTTGATTGGCTTGCGCGACGCAAACCGACAACAGCGTTTCGGTTCTCTAGACCCGAACAGTATCACTACCGAAATGCATACTGAATATTGCAGGGGCTCTAATTCGGGTACTAGACCGTTCGGTGCTCTTGAATACCGAAAGGATCGGCAGAATGGCGGAAAGATACAGAATAGGCACCCAGCGGGATTCGTGCCATGGACCGACATGCCTTCCCGCTTGGGAAGCAGTGCGTTAGACCGTGCGGCTATCCAGGCAGGCCTCATCTCACTTACTCACCATCGACCAGTTTCACTCAACATTGGAACCTACTGCAATAAATAAACACAGTAACAGTTACAGTATTTGTTGATCTTAATCTCTAGGTCGTTTCAGCAGAGAAAAGTCCACAAGAAAATAGGTGAAGGGTAATGGACTGCCCACTTGATATACCAGTAGCTCGGCGTCTATCACAGCATGCAACTAGTGAAACGCGATAATTACGTGAAGAACATTACGATGTAGGTCACGTGGCAGTATGCAGAGGAAATGTTACCTGTTAAGCACTGCTGATAAAAGCCCCAAGGCATCATAGCGGAGTCGTACGCCGGCATCTGGCGGCAGTGGTGGTCAGAAGACGGCGGCGTAGCGTAGCAGACGATGATACACTTGCGGCGGTTGCCTGAAGAGAACTGATTTCCACATGCAGATGGGCCCGTTTGTGTCCATTTTCTTAGTTATATAGGCGTCTGGTTTTCGTCGAGTCGGTGATCGGGCGTAGTTACCGCTGCTTGAGGCGGAGCCTCTAGAATTACGATATTCATCGTTACATTTTCGTCCATCAATGCCAAAAATATAAAACTTAACATTAGAATTCTGCTACCGTTGGTTAGAACAGTCCAGAAGACAATTGATTTTAGAAAAACAAATCGTGAGTGTCATAAAAAGGAATTTGATTCGGATTTACGCTGGATAACAGCAACAATAGAAAATTTTGATAGCTTCCTCTGGGGCATAATTACTGTAGCAAAGATATATTACTCTCGGGTTTGGAGAGGAATACAGTTCTTGTTGGAAACGTTTTACGACGAATATCAAAGAATAAAATCTCGGGCATAGTGAAACAGATACTACAGCTAATACGAGTCACTGCAAGCTAGATGGAAGAAATATACAACCATTTCACCCACCGCAAGCGGTCCGTTTTGGGATAACTACGTACAGAAAAACTAATATTAGATCAAATATCTAATGTTGCTTCGTCTGAAGTAGTTCACCACATGCAAATCCGCATATAAAAAGTCCTGCTCGATCAAGATTTTAAAATCACTATAAAGCAACAACTGAATTGTATTGACAAGTAATTAAAGGCAGGTTAAATTCTTAAACCTTCCGAAGATTAAAATAGGAGTAAGAAGGTTGAAATTGAGAATTATTCCGGTAAATGATGGAATTTATCCTGAGTTTATTAAACAACTGTTCCCACAGGTTAAAAGATGACTTACGCAATTCAACACTCATAATCTCAAGGCCAAAAGAATCCCACAACGCTTTAAAATTGGTCAGACATTAGCGATTCTAAGCCCATGGAAACACATCAGTGATGCAGCAAGTTAACGTTCCAACACTCCGCTCATTATGAGTAATTATCAACTAAAAATTCCATTTAATAGAGGATATATAGAGTTGTTGACGTCATAGTACCCCTAAAGCAGGATGGACTCAAACGAATCTGAAAATGATATGAGTAGGTCTTATCTAGTTCCACTTCAGCCGATTTCTGAAGATGCGAAGGAACGGCTATTACATTTGTTAATTTCACTGTTGTCTACTACACGGATACGTTGACTATTGCTTCAGTTGAAACAAACAATACAATGTGCTGAGCTAACTGAATGACCTGCTCTTTCAAACACAGCAATGCGCAGTTAGTACAAAAGGTTGTTCGGATTATAACTAATGACTGAGAAATGCAATAACAATCAAAGAATGGCACCGGTTAACATCTACATCTAACCAGCAGAGTATAAACCAGAAAGGAAAGGCAATATAATAGCCGAACAAATTTTCAAACGACAACTAGTGTCTTAGTACAATACTATGGTCCATATTTACGACCAAAGAGCCGACCGAGTAAAACTCTGACGGTCGGGTACAAACCAGAAAATAATAAGGAGTGCAGGTAGACAATGACACAAATCACCACGAGGATGACAGAATGTTACTTCCCTTTATCAGCAAGCAATTCCTTGGAGCCACGCTGCGTAGCAACGATTATTGAGTGATGCCGATGAAAGCCAGGTAGAAGAGGGCAGCCAGGCCACGAGCGGGCGTCCGACACGAATGTTGCCAACCAGCCGACGGGACATTGGCCTGCTGCTTGTAGTCGACGCTGACCCCGGTGAAGTACTAAGGTATCTTAGCTCTGCATAGGCCCTACTATCGCAGCTTATGACTTCGGCCGTTCGGACCTCGTGACTATCTCTTGTCGCGACGCTACCGCCAGTTCCCAAATTTCGTGCCTCCACCTCTCAGGCCAGCGAACTCCGTATACACTCCTGGAAATGGAAAAAAGAACACATTGACACCGGTGTGTCAGACCCACCATATTTGCTCCGGACACTGCGAGAGGGCTGTACAAGCAATGATCACACGCACGGCACAGCGGACACACCAGGAACCGCGGTGTTGGCCGTCGAATGGCGCTAGCTGCGCAGCATTTGTGCACCGCCGCCGTCAGTGTCAGCCAGTTTGCCGTGGCATACGGAGCTCCATCGCAGTCTTTAACACTGGTAGCATGCCGCGACAGCGTGGACGTGAACCGTATGTGCAGTTGACGGACTTTGAGCGAGGGCGTATAGTGGGCATGCGGGAGGCCGGGTGGACGTACCGCCGAATTGCTCAACACGTGGGGCGTGAGGTCTCCACAGTACATCGATGTTGTCGCCAGTGGTCGGCGGAAGGTGCACGTGCCCGTCGACCTGGGACCGGACCGCAGCGACGCACGGATGCATGCCAAGACCGTAGGATCCTACGCAGTGCCGTAGGGGACCGCACCGCCACTTCCCAGCAAATTAGGGACACTGTTGCTCCTGGGGTATCGGCGAGGACCATTCGCAACCGTCTCCATGAAGCTGGGCTACAGTCCCGCACACCGTTAGGCCGTCTTCCGCTCACGTCCCAACATCGTGCAGCCCGCCTCCAGTGGTGTCGCGACAGGCGTGAATGGAGGGACGAATGGAGACGTGTCGTCTTCAGCGATGAGAGTCGCTTCTGCCTTGGTGCCAATGATGGTCGTATGCGTGTTTGGCGCCGTGCAGGTGAGCGCCACAATCAGGACTGCATACGACCGAGGCACACAGGGCCAACACCCGGCATCATGGTGTGGGGAGCGATCTCCTACACTGGCCGTACACCACTGGTGATCGTCGAGGGGACACTGAATAGTGCACGGTACATCCAAACCGTCATCGAACCCATCGTTCTACCATTCCTAGACCGGCAAGGGAACTTGCTGTTCCAACAGGACAATGCACGTCCGCATGTATCCCGTGCCACCCAACGTGCTCTAGAAGGTGTAAGTCAACTACCCTGACAACAAGATCTCCGGATCTGTCCCCCATTGAGCATGTTTGGGAGTGGATGAAGCGTCGTCTCACGCGGTCTGCACGTCCAGCACGAACGCTGGTCCAACTGAGGCGCCAGGTGGAAATGGCATGGCAAGCCGTTCCACAGGACTACATCCAGCATCTCTACGATCGTCTCCTTGGGAGAATAGCAGCCTGCATTGCTGCGAAAGGTGGATATACACTGTACTAGTGCCGACATTGTGCATGCTCTGTTGCCTGTGTCTATGTGCCTGTGGTTCTGTCAGTGTGATCATGTGATGTATCTGACCCCAGGAATGTGTCAATAAAGTTTCCCCTTCCTGGGACAATGAATTCACGGTGTTCTTATTTCAGTTTCCAGGAGTGTATATGTATCGGCAAGCAAAGAACTTCCAAGGTTACAGCCCCACAGGTACCAACTTATCCTCACAGATATTGGCAATGGGGTTGAGTCGTGCATGGCTCGCCGTCCCACCATTTGGTATTTTACACCCTGTTTTAACATACTTCCATCTCATCGCGTTGATTTAAATTACTGGCGTTACTGAGTTGCTGTTTCGCCTGACTATCATCGGCGTTAGTAGCGCGTATCGATATATCCCCTCTAATAGGATCATTGCTCGGCTACTATGACTTCCCGGTTGTCATATGTCATGGGGTGAGTCGGAACGTGTGAGGAGGTGAGTTCACGGCGGCAGTTCGGGTCGTGAGTTGGGCCCTGCCAGGGAGCTGCAACGCGTCCGGAGCGCAGCCCAGGACAGACAGTCGCCGGCTTGCAGCAATAGTTAGCCCTGCGTGGACATCGCCAGCCCGACCGTTGCCGCCACGCATCACTTAAGCCGGGCCTGACCTTCGGTGGATTGTTGATCTGTTGGTTGGTCCGAGGACATATCCGTGTTGCGTAGTCGACTGGGTCGGCTGGCGGTCTCTGTGCAGTGTGGGAGACTGCCTAGAGCTGTCTGATCGGTACGAGCATCGTCGCTCGCCAACCCAGGACGTGAAGGTTAGGTGGTATTGAGCATTACGTTGTTGGTTCCAGCATTGCTGTTGTGGAGGTTTTCCTGTGAGCAACAATGAGTGAAGTGTAACTTCCTGGCAGATTAAAACTGTGTGCCGCACCGAGACTCGAACTCGGGACATTTGCCTTTCGCGGGCAAGTGCTCTACCATCTGAGGTACCCAAGAACGACTCAAGCCCCGTCCTCACAGCTTTACTTCTTTCACTACCTCGTCTCCTACCTTCCGAACTACACAGAAGCTCTCCTGCGAACCTTGCAGAACTAGCACTCCTGAAAGAAAGGATATTGCGGAGACATGGCTTAGCCGCAGCCTGGGGGATGTTTCCAGGAAGTTTCATATCAGCGCACATTCCGCTGCAGAGTGAAAATCTCATTCTGGAATGAGTGAAGTGTTCGACTTGATTAAATTAATTTATCCATAGTTAAGTGCACCAGCGGAATTTTCTGCCTTGTGGCCGTTAGTGTTCCGGTTACCTGCCCTGGCCGCTAACGTAATTTTTAGGCAGTGTCTTTTCCTCACCAGTTTCTTGTGTGTACAGTTTTGGCAGCTCAGTTCATATAGTCGTTTGTTTGGAGATAGTAATACTTGTAACCTTTTTGGGGCCTTGAATTCTCGTGTATTCGGTCGTGGAAAGCAAGCGGTTGTTCGACCGTCGGTGACTGTCCCTTGGTTGGGTTTAGACGAATCAAATGTAGTTGGGCTCACCGCCTGTCTCGCATAAGTGAAGGGGGGCAGACCGATCCCCGGGAGGTTCCTGAGTGCTGTATTATTAATTATTCTTTGGCAGTGTTAATGTTGTAATTTATTTTAAAAGGTTTTTGGGGCTTTATGTATTTTATATTTTCAATTGGTCGAAGTTAATTGAGGGCCTTCAGCCCTGGAAACGTGTTCTCAGAGTTTCCTTCAAGTCCAAACATTATTGCCTTGTGCTCTTGAAAAGTTATTGTAATTTCCTCTGAAAGATTTTACAAGTTGCTGAGGGGCCTTCGGCCATTGGTGTTGCAAAAAGAAATTTGTAAACTTAATGTATTGTTTTACCAATTGTTGCAATACATATGTTTCCTTAATTTTCAGGATTTAACTTTGCAGCCTTCAGCCACCTTATTGAGTGTGTTTATCACTTTCTGCATACCTTGCGGGCCATCAGCCCTTTTAGCATCTTAAAACATTGTGGTCTTCTACCTTCAGTAATCATCACAGTGTATTTCGAATTTTGAAAATTTAATCTGGCGGCCTTCAGCTGCTCATCATGCTGATCTCATATATGTATAAGATTTATTTTATTCGTAAATTTAATTGTGTTTCATGTCTTTTCAAAATTGAACTTATTCTGAACCATCTGTTTGAAGGCATTAAGCCGTGAAGCAAATTTAATTCTTTCAAAATTGTATTTGTGAACTAAATGATAATAAATTACAATTGTGAAATGAATCCGACCGCAACTGCCTTGGCTCTTTCCACAACCCTAATAACCTGTTAGCCCTTCGTGATTTAGCGGTCGTTTCAGGGGCCGCAAGAGGGATAGTCGATATTACCCTTGAACCAGTGGTACCAGACAGAACAGTCTACTAACTCAATGGATCCATAGCTCCCCCTCTCCAAAATGAACAAACCTCCCCTCGGGGTAAGAACCCCGCGCTCTGCTGAAATGTTTAATCTGACTGAGATGAACCAGTATGAGTTTCCCTTTCCCGGGCCCCTGACCTAACGATTGACTGGGATTAAAATTTTGACCAAAATATGGACCTAAGAAACGCGGGACGAGCGTTTACGCCGGGAAGTCCGTCCAGGAACGATCATGATGTAGACAAAATCCCCTATCCTCCTTAGACAAGGGCGCTTGATTCCATTATAGCGACAGGCCTGACTATTGTGAGCCTTCCTAATATTTGTCCGAGCTCGCCCCCATTTTTCCTTAAGAACCTCCTAGTGATAGATGAAGGTAAAAGATCAGGGGATTTTTTGGGGTGGCCTGGGATGCTTCATACAGCACGGAGTTAAACGCCAAGTTTAATCAGGACACAGTCGTATCCCACTTCTTGATTGATTTATGGTGGTAAATAATCAACGCTGACTTCAAGTTGCCGTTAATCCTTTCGGCTATGGAAGCCTGAGGATAATAAGGTATGGTGGTAACATGTTTTATCCTACTGATAAAACAGAATTGTCTAAAAGACCTTGCCAGAAAGTATGCGTAACCAACGGCTGCGGTGGTCCAAACGACCTAAATATATTAGTAAGATGAGAGACGGTTATAAAACGGTGACACCCCGGCTAGGAATCAACCAAACGAACCTGGAGAAGGCGTCCACCACTACGAGAATATACGAATTGCCTTTTTTCATCTGGGAAAGCGGGCCCCCATAAGCAACAAACATTTTGAAACTTCCTGGCACTCGAACTCGGTACCTATGCCTTTCGCGGGCAAGTACTCTACAATCTGAGCTACCGAAGCACGACTCACGCCCGGTCCTCACAGCTTTACTTCTGCCAGTATCTCGTCTCCTATCTTCCAAACTTTACAGAAGCTCTCCTGCGAAACTTGCAGAACTAGCACTCATGAAAGAAAGGATACTGCGGAGACATGGCTTAGCCACAGCCTGGGGGATGTTTCCAGAATGAGATTTTCACCATGCAGCGGAGTGTGCGCTGATATGAAACTTCCTGGCAGATTATAACTGTGCGCCCGACCGAGACTCGAACTCGGGACCTTTGCCTTTCGCGGGCAAGTGCTCTACCATCTAAGCTACCGATGCACGACTCACGCCCGGTCTTCACAGCTTTACTTCTGCCAGTATCTCGTCTCCTACCTTCCAAACTTTACAGAAGCTCTCCTGCGGACCTTGCAGAACTAGCACTCCTGAAAGAAAGGATATTGCGGAGACATGGCTTAGCCACAGCCTGGGGGGTGTTTCTAGAATGAAATTTTCACTCTACAGCGGAGTGTGCGCTGATATGAAACCTCCACACAACTACGTTGTCTAAAAATTTAGGTTAAAGAAAGACAAACCTACTTTTGTAGCATTTGTAGACTAACGTAAGAGAAAGCCTTTGACAATGCTAACTGGCATACTCGCTTTGAAATTCTACAGGTAGCAGGGGGGAGGGAGGGAGTGTAAAATACATTGAATGAAGGGCTATTTACAACTTTTACATAAACCAGAAGGCAGTTATAAGAGTCTAGGGGAATGAAAAATAAGCAATGATTGCGAAGAGGGTGAGAGTGTCGTAGCCTATTCCCGATGTTATTCAATCTGTAAACTGAACAAGCAGTGGAGAAACCAAAGAAAAATTTTGTGAAGGAATCAGAGTTAAGTGATAAAAATAAATGTTTTGAGATTTACCGATAACAGTGTAACTTTGTCAGACAGCAAAGGACTTGGAAGGGCATTTGAACAGAATGGACAGTGTCTTGAATGGAGGATATAAGATGATCATCAACATAAGCAAGACAAGGATAAAGGATTGTAGTCGAGTTACATCTACATCTACATCTACATTGATACTCCGCAAGCCACCCAACGGTGTGTGGCGGAGGGCACTTTACGTGCCACTGTCATTACCTCCCTTTCCTGTTCCAGTCGCGTATGGTTCGCGGGAAGAACGACTGTCTGAAAGCCTCCGTGCGCGCTCTAATCTCTCTAATTTTACATTCGTGATCTCCTCGGGAAGTATAAGTAGGGGGAAGCAATATATTCGATACCTCATCCAGAAACGCACCCTCTCGAAACCTGGCGAGCAAGCTACACCGCGATGCAGAGCGCCTCTCTTGCAGAGTCTGCCACTTGAGTTTATTAAACATCTCCGTAACGCTATCACGGTTACCAAATAACCCAGTGACGAAACGCGCCGCTCTTCTTTGGATCTTCTCTATCTCCTCCGTCAACCCGACCTGGTACGGATCCCACACTGATGAGCAATACTCAAGTATAGGTCGAACGAGTGTTTTGTAAGCCACCTCCTTTGTTGATGGACTACATTTTCTAAGCACTCTCCCAATGAATCTCAACCTGGTACCCGCCTTACCAACAATTAGTTTTATATGATCATTCCACTTCAAATCGTTCCGTACGCATACTCCCAGATATTTTACAGAAGTAACTGCTACCAGTGTTTGTTCCGCTATCATATAATCATACAATAAAGGATCCTTCTTTCTATGTATTCGCAATACATTACATTTGTCTATGTTAAGGGTCAGTTGCCACTCCCTGCACCAAGTGCCTATCCGCTGCAGATCTTCCTGTATTTCGCTACAATTTTCTAATGCAGCAACTTCTCTGTATACTACAGCATCATCCGCGAAAAGCCGCATGGAACTTCCGACACTATCTACTAAGTCATTTATATATATTGTGAAAAGCAATGGTCCCATAACACTCCCCTGTGGCACGCCAGAGGTTACTTTAACGTCTGTAGACGTCTCTCCATTGATAACAACATGCTGTGTTCTGTGTTAAACTAGGTGATGCCAAGAGAATTAGATTAGGAAACGAGACACTTAAAGAAGTAGATGAGGTTTGCTATTTAGGCAGCAAAATAACTGATGATAGCCGAAGTAGAGACGATGTACAATGTAGACTGGCAATGGCAAGAAAAGTATTTCTGAAGAAGAGACATTTGTTAACGTGGGATACAGATTTAAATGTTAGGAAGTCTTTTCTGAAGGTATTTGTCTGGAGTGTAGCCATGCATGTAAGTGAAACATGGACAATAAACGGTTTAGGAAAGAGAATGGAAGCAAATTTGGAATTTGGTGGTAAGATCTTATGGAACCAAACTACTGAGGTCATCGGTCCCTAAGCTTACACACAATCTAACTTAAACTAACTTACGCTAAGGACAACACACACACCCATGCCCGAGGGAGGACTCGAACCTCCGATGGGGGGAGCCGCGCGAACCGTGACAAGGTGCCTAAGACCGTGTGGCTACAGTGCGTGGCAGAATGGAAGCTTTCGACATGTGGTGCTACAGAGGAATGTTAAGGATTGGAAGAGTCGATGACGTAACTAATGTAGAGGTACTGAATAGAAATAAGGAGACATAAAATTTGTGGCACAACTTGTCCAAGAGCAGAGAAAGGTTGATAGGACGCATTCTGAGACACAAAGGGATCACTATTTACAGTTGGAGACAAGTGTTGGGAGGTAAAACTCGTAGAGGGAGACCAAGAGATGAATACAGTAAGCAAATTAAGAATGATGTAGGTTGCAGCAGTTATTCGGAGACGAAGAGTCTCGCACAGCATAGAGTAGCATGGAGAGCTGCATCAAGTAGTCTTCGGACTGAAGACTGCAAGAACGACAACATGACATAGCTGTGTCTTTATCAAGTGATTGTAAAATAACTTCATTGTAATATATGAAAGTAATACATGAAAGTGTTGTTCTGATCTTACATTACACATTCGAGCTGCTGATCTGTGGCATACCTGACTTACATCCAGCACAACTCACGAAATATTTTTGAACCAATTTTTTTTTGGCACATCCACAGCTGTTCTGGAACTTGTTCACGATAAATAAATCCTCCACAGTTCTAAAATACTTTATTTACTGAGGTCTTGCATGACAGAGATCGCTGTACTTTATCACGATCCCAGGGTCTTAACACCATCGCGAAGTGTATGTGAAATCTAACAGTAGTAGGACGTCACGTCCGTGCTCTACTTAGCAGCCACGATTGTTATTTGACGGTCCAGCTACGGTAGATGTTTGCGTATCAGTTGTTACGGCATGGACATGTCGTCCTACTAATGCTAGTTTTCAGATGCGCCTGACGGTGGGGCTAAGATACCGTAACCGTGGTAATGTATAGCGGCCTCTGTCGTGTACGACTTTCGGTCAATAAAGTATTTTAGAACTTTGGTGTATTTGTTTATAGTGGAGGTATTGTTGAATATATTTATCAGCCGCCATCGGTGTTCAATATGAGTTCATGCGCACTGTCGTCGTGATACAGCTCCGCTTAATTGAAATAGTACCTCTTAGTGTGTGTCTTTTAATTTCACAATTACATTCGCATAGAAACAAATCAATAATAACACATAGCTGCAGGTCCTTTATGGCGTTACGATGTGGGAACTGCAAAATGACATTCGTTACTTGGACTGTAATAGCTATTCTTTTCTGGCTTCATATCTTTTGTAATTTAACAGTACCATATCTCAGGCGACTGTAGACAATAGGCTGGAAACGGAGTAAGGTATACAACGGGTCAGTTCCTAGAAATTGTCAAATCTCACTTTCCACACATCCAGGCTTAGATCAAGCCTGTTTGAGATCTCAGCAATATTCAGAGCTCTGCTCCTTGCTATTTAGAAGAATACTGGAAACCTAATTGCACACTGTTTGCTCGGCAAAGTCTGGCGAATCGGACTGACCCAATCTATAGGCATGCAGCTTCAAGGAAAAACTTGCGAGCCTCCTCATCAACATCAGTATTGGATGATGATGGCTCTGAGCTCTATGGGACTTAACTTCTGAGGTCATCAGTCCCCTAGGACTCATAACTACTTAAACCTAACTAACCTAGAGACATCACACACAACCATGCCCGAGGCAGGATTCGAACCTGTGACCGCAGCGGTCGCGCGGTTCCAGACTGTAGCGCCTGGAACCGCTCGGCCACTCCGGCCGGCCAACATCAGTACTACCGACAAACAAGATATGTCATTTGACAAAAGTGGCACTGGTAAGCCTCCACTTGTTTCTTCATGTCTCACTTTCCTCTCTGCTTTTACGGCAAAGAAGTTGAGCAATAATAATGATAAGCTGTGACTCAGTTTCACAATCTGTTAACTTTGCTACGCTGTGAACACCGGCCGCATCAGCAGCTACGTTACTGCTTTGTAGCACAAACACGTTGGGAGTCTTTGGCTGCGGAATTGCCGTCAATATTCCGGGTGCGAAGCATGAACAAAGTTGACTACAGATTTATTTTTCAGACCGTAAAGCTTTGAAGAGCGTGTTTATTTACGATTTACTTTCTGTCGCGTTAATGCTGCGTGATTTAAATTCATGTTTAACACACGCTGTTAAATTCAGTCTCACAGCTGCGTGAAAAATTATCGCTTCATTGCGTTTCACGTTTGCAAGAGACGTGTGTGACAACTTGTGCAGTAACGTATACAGGGTGGTCCATTGATCATGACCGGGCCAAATATCTCACAAAATAAGCGTCAAACGAAAAAACTACAAAGAACAAAACTTGTCTAGCTTGAAGGGGGAAACCAGATGGCGCTATGGTTGGCCGGCTCGATGGCGCTGCCATAGGTCAAACTGATATAAGCTGCGTTTTTTTTTTTTTTTTTTAGATGGCAACCCCCATTGATTATTAAATATTCGTGTAGTACGTTAAGAAATATGAATTTTTTAGTTGGACCACTTTTCTCGCTTTATGATAGATGGCGCTGTAATAGTCACAAACATAAGGATCACAATTTTATACGAACAGTTGGTCACATGTAGGTTTTTTAAATTAAAATATAGAACGTAGGTACGTTTGAACATTTTATTTCGGTTGTTCCAATGTGATACATGTTCCTTTGTGAACTTATCATTTCAGAGAACGCATGCTGTTACAAATTGATTACCTGTAAATACCACATTAATTCAATAAATGCTCAAAATGATGTCCGTCAACCTCAATGCATGCAACCTCAATGCATTTGGTAATATGTGTAACGACATTTCTCTCAACAGCGAGTGGTTCGCCTTCCGTAATGTTCGCACATGCATTGACAATGCACTCATGCATGTTGTCAGACGTTTCCGGTGTGTCACGATAGCAAATATCCTTCAACTTTCCCCACAGAAAGAAATCCGGGGACGTCAGATCCGATGAACGTGTGGGCCATGGTACGGTGCTCTGACGACCAATGCACCTGTCATGAAATATTCTATTCAACACCGCTTCAACCGCACGCGAGCTATGTGCCGGACATCCATCATGTTGGAAGTACATCGCCACTCTGTCATTCAGTGAAACATCTTGTAGTAACAGCGGTAGAACATTACGTAAGAAATCAGCATACATTGCACCATTTAGATTGTCGTCGATAAAATTGGGGCCAATTATCCTTCCTCCCATGATGCCGCACCACACATTAACCCGCCAAGGTCACCGATGTTCACTTCTCGCAGCCATCGTGGATTTTCCGTTGCTCAATAGTGCATATTATGCCGGTTTACGTTACCGCTGTTGGTGAATGACGCTTCATCGCTAAACAGAACGCTTGGAAAAAATCTGTCATCGTTCCGTAATTTCTCTTGATCCCAGTGGCAGAACTCTACACGACGTTCGAAGTCGCCGTCATGCAATTCCTGGTGTATAGAAATATGGTACGGGTGCAGTCGATGTTGATGTAGCACTCAGAACACCGACGTTTCTGAGATCCCCGATTCTAGTGCAATTTGTCTGCTACTGATGTGCGGTTTAGCCGCGACAGAAGCTAAAACACCTACTTGGGCATCATCATTTGTTGCATGTCGCGGTTGACGTTTCACAAGCGGCTGAACACTTTGTTTCCTTAAATAATGTAACTACCCGGCGAACGGTCCGGACACTTGGATGATGTCGTCCAGGATTCCGAGCAGCATGCATAGCACACGCCCGCTGGGCATTTTGATCACAATAGCCATACGTCAACACGATATCGACCTTTTCCGCAATTGGTAAAAAATTGGGGTTCCTATTTTAATAAATGCAGTTAATATCTGTTTGACCTATGGCAGCGCCATCTGGCGGACAACCATAGCGCCATCTAGCGGCCAATCATAGAGCCATCTGGTTTCCCCCATCAAGCTAGACGAGATCCATTTTTTGTAGTTTTTTCATTTGATGCTTATTTCGTGAGAGATTTGGCCCGGTCACGATCAATGGACCACCCTGTATAAATCCATCTGTGAAAAATTCTATACATTACTACAGATTAATGTTACAATGAGGGTATTAGTTTATTAACTGCACGATTTAGGCAGAATACGTCATAACTGATGGTATTAATTGCATTTTACTACTGTGAAATACAGCTATTGTTTTTTTGTACACCTCTTGTCTGTCGACAAGTTTAGTTATGGCCTCTGAATTTTTACTTTGCATTGTTCTCACCATCTCTACGCTCACGCTGTATGTACTACATGAGTAATTTGCACAGTCTTCATCATGTGCTCCTTACATTGCGAGAGTTTCTATATCAGCTTACACTTCCCTATCGAATTTGTTGGAAGATATTACAATTGAAGTCGAAAGCTTTAATTTCCACACCTTTTTTACCCACTTAAGAAAGTGTAAACAGTAATGAAAAAACATACCACAGACTTATTACATGAAAACTATGGTATTTATTTATCTACACTTCCCGCAAATGTACTGCATTTCCAATATATTTTTCTACACGAATTTAAGAACTACGGATGCTGCGCTACAGTTAGCGACAGTTTTGTCGAATGAACAGTATGACTTAATAGTTTCGGTTGTAGGCCCATCCTCAGAAGACTATTGGGTGTTAGAAGTTCCTCGTGAAGACAAAGAGTTCTAAGGGAAATATTCTCTTCCTTTTTCTAAATTTGTTTGTTTGCAGGTACAAATATGCAGTTTATACAGAAATTACTAATTTCGAATGTCATTGGACGTTTTCAAAGATTACCTTTCAGGAAAGACAGCAATTGTGCCGTAAAAGACGCAGATGTATCTGTACCGCCATGCGGTTCCCTTTGCGTTCTTTGCCACAGATAATAAAATTCCATCCCTAAAGATCGATGCTGGAACATTTAGCTACAAGCTTCTTTCATTGCTTGATTATATCTCCAAAAATGTAGGACGCCATCACTCCCAATTATATAAAATAATAAAAACAAAATTACACAGAATTAAATTTCTGAATATAAACTGTGGAACGCGATTTCTGCGAGAATAATACAGTCCTTCTCCCAACAACGTCCCATAAAAACTTTCGAGCATTCAGTTGCCGTATAAACAAGTAGATACCACAGTGATCATTTCATGAGAATTTATTTTCTGAATAAATATCCACGAATAAAAATGTTGATAATAAAAAGTGAAAACACTTTCATATGCGGAATTGTAAACAAATGTTTGACGTGGAAATATCGAACGACATTTAAAACGGTTCCTTGTTCAGCGAAAAAGTTACTGTGAACGGGGAATTACATTGAGCAATTCGAGAGAACACGAACCCAGTTGCACGCTAAGGAACCCACTGCAGCGGTAGCATAGACGTAGATTATGTGGGTTTATTTCCATTAAAACTGTTATGTTCAGGTTAAAAAATACAGCTAAAAAGCACTCCTGTCGGAACACAAAATAGGCAAAAATGTTGCTCTTTAAGAAACAGTAACAGAAAAATCGTAAACCAGTTGTCTGAGTACTCATTCCGTCTTCCTCACCATAAACTTTGGCTCGCGAACATTCTGAACCTTTCACCCGGTTTCTACATCTACATCTACATCCATACTCCGCAAGCCACATGACGGTGTGTGGCGGAGGGTACCTTCAGTACCTCTATCGGTTCTATATTGTTCGTGGAAAGAAGGATTGTCGGCATGCCTCTGTGTGGGCTCTAATCTCTCTGATTTCATCCTCATGGTCTCTTCGCGAGATATACGTAGGAGGGAGCAATATATTGCTTGACTCCTCGGTGAAGGTATGTTCTCGGACTTCAGCCAAAAGCCCGTAACGAGCTACTGAGCTTCTCTTCTGCAGAGTCTTCCACTGGAGTTTATCTATCATCTCCGTAACGCTTTCGCGATTATTAAATGATCCTGTAATGAATCGCACTGCTCTCCATTGGATCATCTCTATCTCTTCTATCAACTCTATCTGTAACGGATCCCACACTGCTGGGCAGTATTCAAGCAGTGGGCGAACAAGCGTACTGTAACCTACTTCCTTTGTTTTCGAATTGCGTTTCCTTAGTATTCTTCCAATGAATCTCAGTCTGGCATCTGCTTTACCGACGATCAACTTTATATGATCATTCCACTTCAAAACACTCCTAATGCGTACTTTCAGATAATTTATGGAATTACCTGCTTCCATTTGCTGACCTGCTATATTGTAGCTAAATGATAAGGGATCTTTCTTTCTATGTATTCGCAGCACATTACACTTGTCTACATTGGGATTCAATTGCCATTCCCTGCACCATGCGTCAATACGCTGCAGATCCTCCTGCATTTGAGTACAATTTTCCATTGTTACAACCTCTCGATATACCACAGCACCATCTGCAAAAAGCCTCAGTGAACTTCCGATGTCATCCAGAAGGTCATTTATGTATATTGTGAATAGCAACGGTCCTACGGGACTCCCCTGCGGCACACCTGAAATCACTCTTACTTCGGAAGACTTATCTCCATTGAGAATGACATGCTGCGTTCTGTTATCTAGGAACTCTTCAATCCAATCACACAATTGGTCTAATAGTCCATATGCTCTTTCTCTTCTTTTAACTCAGATTTTTCCTGTCTCTGCCACTGTCTAGAGGGTGGATAAGAACTATCTCACGAATCTTCAACCTGGATAGCTGATGCCAGTAGGAACCAAAATTAGTAATGTTGTGTAGGTCGACAACACACCATTTTTAACTACGGAATCTTGGCACCACGCGCTCCGATTGGCCGTGGGATTGCCCTGTTGCCGCTCGACAGTTGGCGGGCAGCGTTTTGGTTGTCGGTTCACACATACAAACAACCCTCGCCCCGCCACAGCCGCAACGTGGAACGCACAGGTGTCGAATAGGTCTTGCCGTTTGTCTCCACCTCATGTCAGAGGCTTTCAGACGTAAGCTTCGCTTCAGGGCACACACACGCACGTCACCAACGATTCAGTCGTACAGTAAGCATGGCGGCACAGTGTTGGTTAGAAGAACGACGAGATATAGTTTTTGTTTATGGGTTAGCCGACGGTAATGCGCATGAAGCTCGGCGGTTGTATGAAAAACGGTACCCAGCAATATGCCACCTACACCCGCAAACGTTTACAGCAATTCACCGGCGACTTGGCCAAACAGGCTCGTTAGCGGGATATCGTGGTGATGCTGGAAGACCTCGAACACGACGGGATGCTGCATTTGAAGAGACTCTTCTCGAGCGCTTCGAGGAAGCACCTACAACAAGTACTCGAGCGGTTGGAGACGACATGGGGTCACTCACTGGTTAGTCTGCGAGATTTTGATAGGTGACGGCCAGCATCTATCTAATTTACAGCCTGTCCAAGACCTATGGCGGACTATGAACACAGGCTAGGGTTTTACCAGTGGTTTCTGCGACGTGTTGCACGACATCCCGACTTCCCCTTCATTAGGGTTTACCGACGAGTGCACCTTCCATCGGGATGGTCTTTACAACACTGCAAACGTTCATTATCGGGCAAGGGGAAATCCTCAGTCACGTACGTCCAAGGACACCAGGAACGACTTTCGCTCAACATTTGGCCAGGCATTGTGGGTGACGATCTGATTGGGCTGGTCCGTCTACCTCCTCGACTTACCTGGCAAACTACCTTCACTTTTGCTGGAATATATTCCCCCAGACATACGGCTACGCATGTGGTTGCAGCGTGATGGCGCGCCCCGCACATACCAGTTGTGCTGTGCGCGGATATTTAAATGATCTCTTCGACGGTCGGGTAATTGGTAGAGGTGTTCGTAGGACATGGCCCCTGCAATCACCAGACCTCACGCCGCCGAACTTTTTCGTGTGGGGATCCTTCAACGTTCTACTTCACCCACCTGGACGCGAACCACCTATAAACGAAGAGGAATTAATGGATCGCATTCAGCCGGCCGAAGTGGCCGTGCGGTTAAAGGCGCTGCAGTCTGGAACCGCAAGACCGCTACGGTCGCAGGTTCGAATCCTGCCTCGGGCATGGATGTTTGTGATGTCCTTAGGTTAGTTAGGTTTAACTAGTTCTAAGTTCTAGGGGACTAATGACCTCAGCAGTTGAGTCCCATAGTGCTCAGAGCCATTTGAACCATTTTTTGATCGCATTCACATGCCTCCAGTCACATCAGGCAATGCCAGGAATCTTAGACATGGTACTTAGGGAAAGGTAGATTTCGGTGTGGACGGGGCCTTAGTCAGTTACTGTTGGTTGCTCAGTTTTTTTTAAAAGAAAAAAAAATCTTGTACACTTTATTTGGAACCAACTGCATATAAGATTGACAATGAGGAACAGTTATCAAATTTGACTGTAAAGGCAATATCTAATTAAAAATTCTTTGACAAATTGCATTCACAGCTGAAGGCCTTATTGACAATCATCACAATCTCACCAAATGAAGAGAGAAGTGGGCCTTAGACAATGCAACTCAAACTAGTGACAGTTTAAACGCCGGCCAACAATTTTGCAACATCTACCTAACGACTGATAACCAACACAACGATGGAATAACCCAGGCACAGTGGAACCGGCGGACAGCACTGCGTCTTCTGAATCCAGTGTTTAGAACATCCAGAAGCAGAAGGACCCACTACGACCAAAGTAGTCCAAAAGAAACAAATATCTGAACCACAATCAAGGAGGCTGTCGAACTACGCTACTGGACAGCAGTGGCAAGGCGAGGAAAAGTACACTACCACGAAAATACACTAACCTCCAGGGCAGGTAGCTGGGGCGTTAGTAGCCACTAGGCTGAAAAATAACGCTGGTTGAATTTCATCAATAAACACAAGGAATTCAATGATTAATGACAAAAGGTGGAGGATGGTTAATTAATTTCACCAACTCCAAACACTCCACTCATTGCTCCTGGCCTCAGCGACCCTACAAGCAGCAATGTGTGAACAAATGGGGTAATCTCAAAATAGTGGAGGTTTCACTACTGGGTAATATTCACTCAACTCAAACGTCCCCAGTCTGGGGGAGAACGAGGTTGTGGCCCTCGCAACTACAGCCCCTCGATCTGGCAGTGCCTGCGTGCCACCAGCAGTCAGGGCATGTCCACGCGCTGTCGGACTTCACTGCTGCTCTGTCCTAACCGCACTACCCGACGCACCCGACCCAGAAAACACTTGACATTCCTCCAAAGATAGTACCACCGTACTATCGTTAACCGCTGCTGCTGCCACTTGTGGACAGACAATGCTAGCAAACGTCGTGGCGCCAGTAAACACAAGAAGAAAACGAGACGCCACTATCCCTATTACACGATCCGACCTACCAACGGCACCAAAGCGAGCTGCAACACGGATGAGAATCTTTAAAAGACTTCGGCAAAACCCTGTTCGACGTTACCAAGTTTGTGTCGCGTCAGAGGTCGCCAGTTCGAGGACCTGCTTTAAGTAAACAATGTCGTAGCTACAAAAAAGGACCTTTTCAGGGCCGACACAATTTGTAAAAGACCTTCTGTACGTGAAGTAACAGCTGTTGACTGGTTTGTTCACAGTAAGTCTTATCATGAAGCTACAATGATGTATGTGTCGGGACCCCAGCGGATTCGCCGCCAGGCGCCCAGAGTGGAAGGCTGGTGCGCTACCACCGAGCGTGCAGGGCTCCTTGGATACATCGCGAACTCTGGCAGGGAAAGCATTCACAGTCATGCGTTGTCCACGGCAGCCAGCAATAGGGCAATCCAGCGGCCAATAGCAGCGTGTGGCGCCAAGTTTCGGTAGTTAAAAAGATCTGCATTGTTGATCTATACAACATTAGTAATTTTGGTGACATCAGCTGTCCAGGGCTAAAATTGCGTGACAGTTTTTCTCCACTCTGTGTACAGGGTGTTTTTTCTAAGAGTCATCAGGTGCAATTTCTCTGGCAGATATTTGAATTTTTTTTTTTTTTTTTTGCATCGTGTAGCAAATACTGGCCTTTCATGCGATTCCCAACCTTAATGGAAAGCTTCGATTTGTTTCCAGTTACAAATAAAATTATTTTTAAACTGGGATTTTACGTGCCCATTCAACCGAGCTGTTCCAAACTAGTCCAGTGCCATCGACTTTTATCGAACTGTATTAACAGCTACAGTAAAACACAGAGTAACCAGTACTCGAGCACTGACACCATTGCTGTGGCTCGCGCCGGCTGCTACCGCCATGGAGAAGCGCTCTTCAGTCGCTTCTGAAGTGTTGGTTATTCTTCGTATTTTTCAGTTCCTGTTAATACTTATCGATGAAATGGATAACGCACTAGCCTAA
Organism: Schistocerca serialis cubense; assembly: GCF_023864345.2. Classification (NCBI taxonomy): domain Eukaryota; kingdom Metazoa; phylum Arthropoda; class Insecta; order Orthoptera; family Acrididae; genus Schistocerca; species Schistocerca serialis. The sequence continues at coordinate 175,542,130 of NC_064641.1, forward strand.
TTTCGGACGGCTATATCAAATAGGCACGTAAAAATGGTTCAAATGGCTCTGAGCACTATGGGACTTAACATCTTAGGTCATCAGTCCCCTAGAACTTAGAACTACTTAAACCTAACTATCCTAATGACATCACACACATCCATGCCCGAGGCAGGATTCGAACCTGCGACCGTAGCAGTCGCGCGGTTCCGGACTGAGCGCCTAGAACCGCTAGACCACCGCGGCCGGCTAGGCACGTAAAACCCTACATTAAAAATAAGTTTGTTTATAATAGGAAACAAACAGATGCTCTCTGTCGACGCTGGGCGTCGTATGAAAGACGTAACGAGTAGTTTATCTTTGGGTTGATTCCACTGCAAGCACAAAAAAACCGATAGGAGAAATACCTGGTGTATGTGTCTGCTCAATTGTCTCCTCATTCTCCCATTGATTTAACAGTGTGTCTCCTTCTGTCTTCTCTCCCACTGCGTCTCCACCCTACCTCAAAAATTCTGGGGGTTTCAACTTATTTTTTCTCCTTACAGCCCCGTGTTCAAAATTTCTGTCTAAAATAGACCTCCGTTGTACTTATATGTTACGGTTCGTCCGTCTGGGAGAGACCTGACCCCCCCTCGCACCCCTCCCCCAACCTTAGATATGTGTATAGACAGTTAACCTAACTCGGGAGTCGAGTCTTGTCGATAACGCCACTGGCGCGATATCCGTCCTGGGATTTTCAAGATAGTGTTAAAATGTACAGTAGTTCCTACGAACAGCCCTAACACAGAAAAAGAAGCGAACAGGGGACTTGACGCTATGTTTGTAACGAGTGAATATTTAATAGAACGTGACTACCAAAATGTGACCAGAACTTACATTTATGTTGGCATGGAGTAATATTTTTCTATTATGCTTTTGACGAGTGATGAATGTCATGTAAGTGCAATAGCAAAAGAATATTTTTTACGCGAGATAATTACAATTTAAGAATTGTCGCTTTCCTTTTTCCTTTACATGTAGTATGAAACCTTGCTTCTTGCCAAATTTCATGATTCTAGGCTAATGGCAAGTACTCTACACATTTTGATGCGCGAGTTTGGCAGGCATAAAATATATGTGAGATAAATGGCCGCATCTTTTAATTATATTGCCTTAGAAGTTTTAATTTTTACACCTCCAAGGAACTGTAGACCTTCACATGTGACATAAATTTCTACTTGATACTTCTACTCGTTGCTGAGGAAAAAGGTGCTTAAGTGTTGGAGAGACAGACTGACAGGCAGGGAGACGGACACCAAGGCGATCCTATACGTGGTCCGTATTTACCGATGGAGGTACAGAACCATAAAAAAGAGTTGGTAGAAGGAAGACAAAGCTGCGAGGTATGTATTATTTTGTGCTAGTGAGGTTTGCCTTGGCTATCTAGTTAATTTAGCATTGGAGGGCAGCGTGGAGGGTAAAAATCGTAGAGGGAGACCAAGAGATCAATACACTAAGCAGATTCAGAAGGATGTAGGTTGCAGTAGGTACTGGGAGATGAAGAAGCTTGCACAGGATAGAGTAGCATGGAGAGCTGCATCAAACCAGTCTCAGGACTGAAGACCACAACAACAACAACGTCTAGTTAAACTCACACTGAAATGTTTTTAAAACATATATTGTTACTATGAACTTTTTGACTTCATTGTGATATTTGTGGAACAGTTATGTGCTCCAAATTGTGCCGACGTAGACCAAACTGAGAGCTCAATAATAACGAGAATGATGCTCTTGACTTGATTCAGTCGAGCAGCTGTCACTCTTAAGTAAATTAGATGTATGTGACAAATAAGAGAAGGGGTTGATTTCAGTCATCAGTGAGGCCGTCTCCATTCTTGCAAACAACCATCAGATTTAAAGAATGGAAATGAATGTAACGCTGTCAGTGAGATCTCATTATGGAAATATCAGCGTGAATTATCCAAAATGCTGCTGATCTCGGGCTGTTAAAAGCGTTAGGTGATCGGTGAAAACATCTATATTATCGGAAAGGTCGACAGTGAAATACACGAACATCACGAGTGTTGAAGAACAGCAGTTGATGAGAGTGAAATAGAACACTGCCTCGCACTGAGGTTCAAGCTGAATAGCACAGATGAATTCGTTGTCAGCAGGTATTTTTGTTTCGGACAGTACTTCACAGTTCTGCAGTGGAGAGAGAACTATTACAGTTCAATGTGTCACCCGCACTCTGCGATCATGTAGCAAAATTTTCAAACGAATCACGCAAGGGAGATCAGGCCGTGTGTTTTCGATGCAAAATCAGTTCTATTGATGCTTTCGCAACGGCCCACATAATGCACTTTGACGAGTTATTATCGCTGTTACTCGCAGCAAGAAGGTGAATGGCCGACAGCTGAACACATTGCTATTGAGGACTGCGTGAACGAAGCTTTTCAAATTACACCGCTCTCCATTTATACAGCAGATGTTATCAAAAGCGGAACACTGCCGTACTTCATAATATATGTGTGAATCCAGTAGGCACCGGAAACGTTTCAGTTACACTTATTTTCGGTTCCTATCACTATTTAATGATACGGTACCGCTTGTATCGGATTGCATTGTCGACGGAAAATCATACACGCTGCTAAAATGCGTAGGCACGGGGAGCTGGAATTTAGTTGTAATCTTTGTCAGGAATATTTCTAAACTCAGTCGGATAGTGGACTGGTAAACGAGCCTATCTCAGTTGGTTGGTTGATGTGGGGAATGCGTTCAAACAGCGAGGTCACCGGTCCCGGCCTATTGAAGTCGGCAGTTGCACGTTATGTTTGCGATCTACCACCGCCATTTTCATGGCAGATTTCCTTCGGTTTCCTCCTCATTCACCAACGTAATAATGAACACCACAAACGAAATAAACCTAATCATTGGTTAACAATTAGCTTGTAGGAAGATACATTGAGGAAAATAAGAGGAGACTTTTAGTATATCAACGATGAAACAAATACGCACATACACACACAAACACACACACACTCGCTCGCTCACTCTCTCATACACAAAGACATACAGCGGTGTATATATTAGGTAGCTCTGTAAGTTCGTAGCGTTTTCGTTTTGCTTGTTGATATTCCAATTGCTATGGGTTTATTTATCGTGTGTAATTTTTTATTTGTAGTTCACTGTTGCTCTCTGAGTTTATATATCGTCATTTTGTGAATTGGAGGTCTTGAGTGGAGGTGTGGACACTAGGAAATGCAGTGGCATGTGTGGAAATGGGACATATTCTACTGTTTGAGTGCTGCAGAGGGGTAACCGCAGCGGAGTCAGTCATAAATAATTGCTCAATGTTTGCGGATAATGCCATTGGACAGTGCACGGCAAAAAAGGGTTTTCTCGTTCTCAGAAGGATCGTTCTCACGTTAGAGACACTCGGCGTTCAGGAAGACCTTCGGGGTTTTAATGAAGATCATTTAAACGCATTAATCCAGAATGAACGACGTCCGATCACTCGAAAACTAGAAAATATGATGAACTGCGATCATTACACCATCGTTCGACATTTGCATACAGTGTCGGGTGTATGGGTATCGCGTACTCTAAACCAAAATCACAAAAACCTGCGGGTGACGGTTTGAGCATCTTTGCTTGCTCGTCCTCAATTGGCTCCTCAACAACACCGACCACTCCTGTTCTGGTGACGAGCAATGGTGTCTTCATGCTAACATAAGGAAAAGAAAGAAATGGCTGAGCTCAAATAAAGTAGCAACTCCGTGTGCAAAGACTTGCATGCATCCGCAAAACATAATGTTACGCATGTGGTGGATCAGTGACGGTTTGGAATACTGCGAATCACTTCTCCAAGGCGTACCCATCAGTGCTGACATTTATTTTAGACAAGTGAGACGTCTTGTAGACGCATTCCGAGAACAACGATTAGGAGGACTGCGTGAAGTGATGCTACTTCACGATTACGACCGACCGCCTTCTGCTAGACTGACAAAAAATGCTATACAGAGGTTGGGTTGAAAGTCATTCCGCACTCACCTAATTGACCTGATCTTGCACTCTCAGATTTTCATCTTTCCTGATCTCCGTCTAACAGCCTTCAAGGAACATCTTTTCCAGATGAAAATGCACTCCGAACGTGACTCGACGAGTTCTTCGCCTCACAATCATGTGATTTCTACAGTGGCGGATTAGAAAAGTTACCCGGCGTTGGCAAACTGTTTTAAATAGTGAAGGAGAATATATATTGATGACTAAAGTCTGTGTTTATTAAACTTGCCTGAAAACGCTACGAACTTATGCACCAGGATAATATATGGCGTTTGTCACTTGAACCTGAGTTTCTGAACTGTTTTATTTCTGCCATTGTTTCTTCTGTACGGCACTTTCCCTTTATTGTTTGGATAATATGTTTTTATCCTCTGTGATACATATTCATCCTTGTTTAAACGTCGATGAAGAAGCAATAAGCCTGTAAATCCTCCGTGAGGGACAGGAAAAATGAATCGTGCGTCGATAGACAGCCAGTTATAGCGGAAGGTAATGAATTTCCAGCAGAGTAGAGTAGTCAGTTGTTGTGAGTTCGCTGGTGAACAGCGTAGACATAAAATAGCAGGTCTATTCACAGTTCTGCTTAAAGCATCTGCGCTGAAACACAAGCTTGAATTTATTTGCGAACATCTCGTAGTAAACATATCACTAATTCGGCATAAGAGATATGTGACGTGTAAACAATGAACTGTGGAGTGCACGTAGTCCAGTGAGATCGGTTAACATTACACATACGGTGGGAAGTGCGTACTAAAGCGTTCTCACCGTTAGTGAAGCGGTACATGTACCGGGCTAATGTGTATACTGCTGTAGCCACATAAGCGTAGTCGATTCAGGGAGATGATTACTGCAGAAACCATTAATACCGATCGCGTTATCGGAGCATTGTGCAAGAGAGGCACACCCGGAGGAACAACGCATCATTTAATACAGGTAGGTGTTCTTTAATGTTGTGACGCGCAGCTCTCACTTCTCACATTTCTGGGAGGTATTTCATGAACAAAAGTGTTGTTCCATTAGCTGAATATGTAGATCAGTGTTCTTATTGGTGTTTCCAGGCATTTAAGCCTTGCGTTTCCTGACCTTTTAATCCATTTCTTTTTTATTAATGCTATGTCATTTCTAGTGAAGAGAATAGTGGTGTAATTGAGCATCATGCCACTGTAAATTATGTATGAAGAACGTTATTCACACGACATTTAAGTGGGAGTACGGTGCTTATCTCATTACTTCCGTATGTTTTAAAAATTATTTTGACTAAGGTGTACTATTTCCCACAGAGTGCGCTATAACTTATTGCCAAAGTTTTTTCTCATTACAGTTACTTATTTTGTACTTCAGTGTATCACAGAATCTGGTACTATCAACAATAATACAAGATTTACGTATTAAGTATAGGCCTACCTCTTGTTAACGATGTCTGTGTTTTTGGAGTGTTACTGTGTATTTGTCATATGTTTGTGTGTCTTTTTAATAATGTTCGCATTAATGTACTGCTTTATTTAAATTGCACTCCCTGTAGGGTTCGCCGTGATGTTTATCGGCATTAGCCAATTACGGTGTTATATGCTCCTTTCACTAGTGGGAACTTTACTCAGCACGAAATGCTTGAATATGAACAATACTTGATAGAATGGTTTAATTTCGCTGCAGTTATTGTCATAATGAAGTAGTCCAGAGTAAAAGTAAGAATATGCATGCCATTTCAGTTATCGTCATTAGTTATTTCAGTTCAAGTATGTGTCATTTACTTAAATGACAGAAGCAGTTGTTTATCTTTTATCATTTTTAATTTCTTTTAGTTAATTTACGATATACATAACCGGTCAAATACTAACTCCTTTAGGAATTACTTAAGTTTCTTCTACCTTTTAACGATTAATCTGATTATGTCTCATTCAGGAGTTTACTAATTCGCATTTTACAAGAACACGGACTTTTCTAATGCTTTAATATTCCATTGCAGTTCTTCTTCTTCTACAATCCTAATGAAGAATTTATGTACACAGACCATAGCTTGCGGTTGTCGTACACCAGAGTCAACTTCCCAGGACTGTGAAAACCTGGCGCAATGCGTATAATTCTTAGCTGCCTCTTCAAAAGTACCTCCAATTAATCGTCGTTACAGCGTGAACTTCATATTCGATTGTGTGTTACGCTGTTTCTGCAACATGCAGTGACTTAACAACACCCGGCCTCACCCTCAGTGCTGATGGATCCTCTTAGCAGCTGTAGATGAAGTCTCCAGTAGATTCCATCTTGTTGTATTTTGCTCTCTGGACAGAACGTATGGCTCAAATCGATATAGATCTGTTTATCTTAATCTTTGAGAGTGTTGGCACTCATATGTCCAAGCTAATGGCCAGTTCCACCGATGTCAGAATCAGAGATAAACGTTGATTTAGTTCTGGTATATATCCATTGAAGGACTGGCGCGTCTCTTGCGATGTTCATAATTTAATTTAAAATCATCGTTATCTGAACTTTATTCCTGTCACTTAAAATAAAAGTTAACGATTGTAATGATCAATTTCAGTGGTTGCCAGAAGTAAGCCATCTACTTTTCTACTCATTTCTTCGTTTTCCTTGTGGGGGTTATGCGTGTAATTTTGTTGCTTTGGGTGCATGACGAGCCAAGCTGGACACACCGGGCCGGGCTGGTCGCCTGATGTTCGATCGGATTCCCCGTTGTGGCTGCCGCCCGCCTTTTCAGGTGAAAGTGTAAAGCGATGCAACCGCTAAGGGTAGGTACCAGACAACGACTGACCTTCTGTCAGTGCTGGCAGCGTCCATTCACGTTCAGACAGATTTCGAATATTCCTATGCACTCTGCGCGATGTGGTTCCAGAGCTAGGTTCACAAAAATAGTTAACGTGGTGTGGCGAAATTCAAAGAAACTTTGTTTTGATAAAATAAGTCGCCTTCCAGGATTGCTAAATGAGGGTCAGTCAGTGACAGATCTTTGTCTTTCATGATATGAGGCTGGACTGCTTTGTGAAACGGAACTGTTTTTAAACCACTGGACTGAATTTCGGTCGACACTTGACGCTAGGTGAATAGCCTATGGCCTATAAACTTTTAAGAGACGTCCTTGTTGGTTAATCTAAACAAATAGCAGAGTAGGGGAAGTGAAGACACCAGTTTCCGTGAAGTGTTTCTATGGAAGTGAATCTACCGGCTTAAATATCGAACTGGTTAAATAATGGGGGAATAGCTCAGAATTGTTTAAGAACTGCAAACTCACTTTTGTAACGACTGGCTATTGTTACAAAGCTTTTGAACGGAGGGGAGATTACTGTCTTGCTAACAAAACGATCATTGGACAGCATTTTGCAGAGCTATTTCTATTGGCGCACGAGAACTGAATGATCTTACATGGTGGCGAGCAAAGGTAGTATCGGTAGAGGACACACTCCTGTTTGAGGATCACTGTCGAAGAATTCTCTTCAAACTTAAGGAGAGAACCTTCTATTATATTCCACTTGATGTTTTATAAATTCTTTTGACTCAACCGCTGCTGTTTTCATCAGTCAAAAAGATCATAATTCCTGCGGCTGCCATTCATTCCACGTGATCTGTAACTTCTGTTTCGTCTTTGATCTGGCACGCAGAAGAGATCACTTGACTCAGAAACTTCGTTGGACGTCCGAGGGAGAGCTGATACGTTGCAGTCTGTAGCAGTTAATGGCACGCCCCACGCATCATGCGTCTGAATACTGGCCATTGTGGGAGACTGCAACTAGGGCGCGCAGACTGCGAGAATTAACCTGCGTTGCGTCTTTAGGTACGCTGCTAGGTTTAGCCTCACTTCGGAAGCTAATACTTTCGCAAGAGACTGAAGGCTGAGTACAACTCAGTCGGGAAGGTTAATTGCATATGTACTTTTTTCATTTCTTTTCTTTTTTTTTTTTTTTTTTTGATTCAGAAGTCTGTGTGACCGCGGCGGAGCTAATTTCGCATAATTCATATGTAGATTACAGTCCTCGCCCATTTACCTCATATATCCAATATTTGTCAATGTATTCACGTGTTACAGTAGTGTTGACCCATGTTTACAACGGATAATTTTTCCTATTCCCTGCATTACCGGTGACCGAACCGGTACTTTGATAATTTGTTATTCTTGTATTGTTTGCTAGGGCCACTTCTGTTAGTTTTCCGTTGCACGACACCTTTTTTATGAACTGCATATGAGTCTGTGCGGAGCGGTCTGAATATCGGCGAGTCCAATCGACGTGGATCGTTCTAACATCTACAGGGATATGTCGAAGGCTCAGGCGAACCGTCACAGGTAGTCAGTCGTTATGTATTGTCGTGGTGTTTCGCCGCTGGAGTAATTTTCCATAATAATTTAGTGGTTTGTAAATCGTGTAATACTGTGAAATGATGAACAACTTTTCCGTCAGTATTTCATGAAGGTAACCGTGGGATTAGAAGTCTAGCTTCTTAATTCCCGAACTGAACTCGGTACACCGTTGAAAGTTTTCTTTCTGGGGGTATTGAAGAATGTGACACAACCCGTCAACTTCGACCAGGGATGCTATCAACCAATACGGCTGAAAAGGGGTCATGCACTCAAAAGTATTTTAACCAACTAAAAATGTGGCACCAGCTATTAGAATGTGGTTGTGGCTTTGGATGTTCCTTTCATTAACGCTTGAACATATCAAAATTTGGAAAAATAAGACTACAGAGGGAAGGTATGGATTTTCAAGGGGCACGTAAATTTAACTACAGAAACATACTACGACACACTATGTTGTTTCACAAACTCCAAACTGAAATATCACCTTCTGATATAAATGCTATGCTAGAGGTCAGCACATCTCTACAGCCTTCATTCTTCAAAATTAGGTGGTAGGTATGAATCATTTGTCTGCAACTCAAAACCAAGCCTATTGGTTAACAAAACGTAGATCCTGGGCAATGCTACAGATGAGTCTGCTACTACACACTCTATTTAGCTCCGAGATAACGTCAGTGGTTAATACAGAACGGTTGAGTCAGGAACTTCAATATAGCAGTGCCACGATACTTCCAGCAAGGGTTGAAAACATGTTTTCCGCTCATGTCATACATTTCGGGGACTTTCATTTAAATCTCTACATCTGTATCAACGTCTATACTCAGCACTCCATTGATGTACGTTGTAACGCCGGAAATGCATATCCTCCTATTTCCATCTATTGTACTATAAATTTTTTCCTTATTTTGTTACCTGAATATATGATATTTCTGTGCCTTTATATATTGTAATTGTTTTACTATTTGTATATATGTTTATGCATCTATGTCGATGTATAATTGGTTTGTTTTGTAAATACTATTTGTAATTTTACGCTGGGTCTTGCCTAGGGAAAACTATGCTATCGAACGATTACATCGATAGGTCGTGTGGAGAACCAAAGTGTTTAGGATCTTTGGTAGTGTTAACTCTGCCGCGTGGAGCGCGGGAAGGGCAGAGGGAATCTGGCTGGGGTGGTGCAGTGGAGCAGGTGTGTTGTGTGACGCTCCCTCGAGTTGCCGCGCTTTCGGGGTTGGGCAGCATGTAATTGCGCTCGACTTGCTATGATAGTTTCTGACACGGTGTCGCGGACGGGAAGCATTAGCTGGCGCACATCAAGAGCCCGTTTCGCCTGGTGACCGAGTCGAGAAGAAGGCGCGCCAACATCCAGCTTCTGCAACAGCGACGGCCGACAATGAGTGACTGTCGCCACCTCCTCGATCGACGGCTTCAGACCTTCAATCAACCAACAAGGAAGACTGGAAGCACGTAAAGTTTTAGAACTGTATGGCAGACCTCAGCTTTTCAAACTGTTCCATTTTCATAACTAAATTACAGCAACGTAGCATGAACCTTTGTTGCTCATTGTTCCAATTGCATTACCAAGCAGGGTCCTTTCCTTCTCCGGAATGAACCCGAGTGTCGTTGAAATTCAAACGCCATCATCATTCGATTTCACTGCTTTATTTCAAAGTTCAGTTAAGTACTGGTTACGAAATGGTCGATACGTCAGCGAGAGTATTAGTGTGAGGAATCCTAATTAGATTTGAGATTTGACATTTATATTGAAAATTATTAAAATGAATGAAGGTAACAATTACCAAAATTTGGTAGACTTGGATACGGAACAATCGGTCGAACAATGGGTAATGCGCACCGCGGTACCCATTGTTCAGGGGCAGGCGGCTAGCATGAAAGACGCGACAGCCGAAACGCAACAAAGAGCAGAAATGGAATTCCAAACTTCAGAAAATGTTTCGGAATCGGAAGTCAAAATCAAATCTGAATCCCTTGATGACGAATACGGGGGGACAATTAAAGAGCAAGCCGCTACGGAAGTAAAACCGGTAGTTTCCGGGATTTTAACTGATCTATTGAATGTTTTGATTAACGAAATAAAGAGTCAATCGGCAGAAATTAAAGCTCAGGCTGTCAAGCAAGAAAGTCAGTATGCCAAGCAAGGGACTCAGTCTGAAAAAAATTGACAGGAAGCTAGACAATCAAGACAAAGCTATTAATGTTGTTAACAACAATGTTGGAGTTGTTAACACAAAAGTTGATAAAATCAAAGAAGATATTGTTGTGATTAATACCCAAAACGGTAATCGTAAACAGGAAATGATAGGCGTTCAGGCGGAAATTGCGAGCAGGCGGAAATTGCGAGCATAAATACTCGTTTTTATTCCGAAATTAGCAGAATCGAGAAAAGTGTAGGAGAAGCAGTTGCTCCGACCATCGAGAATAAGGTGACGGAACAAATTCAATTAGTGAAAAAAGAGGATCAAAAGAATGTGGAAACTTCTTTAGTATCCGAAGTGGATATCAAAGTGACGAAGCAGGCTAATACCTGCGAAGAAAAAAAAAGGGAAGTATAAGCGCTTGCGACAACCACTTGCCAAGTTATTACGAGAGTGTCGGAATTAGAAAAGAAACTTGACGAAAAACAGAGCTATGTGCCAATCTGTGCACATAGTTCGGAATTGTTGACAAAAGAGGAGCGGTTCGACCCCTTGAAAAAAGGCGGTATACACCCAACGGATTTCATTAAAAATTGTGAAAGAGTTTTACCCAGATCATGGACTAATGAGAGAAAAATTAATGCAGTTATTGATGTGTTGGCTGGTGATGCCAAGCGTTGGGTCTTAAACCTCAACATTACGAACCTGACTTTTGACGAGTTTTTGTTTCTGGCTGATTACTGGTCAGAGCAAAAACAGCAAAGTGTCTGGCGCGAATTTGTCGTATCGAGGCCTTTCGATGCGAATTCGCGCGGGTCGATGAAGGAGTTTTGTGAGGGCTGGATCCGCAAGTTGGGATATTTGCGTGATCGCCGCACGGAATCCGAAGTAGTCTGGGAACTCTACAAGAAGCTTCCAGATGATACAAAACGCTACGTAGGAAGCAATTACAGGACAATCAATGATTTCCTGGAAAGAGTTGAGGACGAGGACAATTGGCGCAATAATCGCAACAGTGGTAGAGGCCGTGGTAACAACAACGGGTACCACAGCAACCACAACAACGATAACTATGGGAATAATGCATACCGCAATCTTGGCAGCAATAACAATAGTGGTTCGGGCCGTAATGACAATCGGTACAATGCAAATAATAACAGGAATGACGGAAACCAGTATCATACTAGCGTGATACGGGCTTCGCAGAATAGTAATAACGCCAGAGGGTGTGATCAGCCGCCTCAGCAGCATCCGGGGAGCGTATCTACTGGGACGAGACAGGGAAACCATTAGCCGCGCCGGTGAGGGGCGCCCGGGCGTGGAGAAATTTTGGCGGCCCGATAACAGGAGAAAACCCAGGTGTCGTCGTTATGAAAATTCCGTATGGAATAATCAACGGCGGGAGAGTGTGCCAGTGTTAGGAGAAAGGAGTGCGCCCACAAGTAGTAGATCAGCTGCAGACACGGCAGTAGAAAATACACTCACTGTCAGTGAGAATAATTTAAATAGTGTTCCGGAAATCGATTATAAAGTGGCAGCTGTAACGCCCACAGCGGAAATGGAGAGTGAGTTTAAGAATGATTCGCAATTGTTGAGAGAAGATCAGATGTCGGATAACACGTCCGTCATCGAGCGAGGGGATGCAGAGAGGGATGAGGTCTGGTTAAGGCAGTTCGGTCGCTTATACGACGAACTAAGAGATTATAGGGGCCTGTACGGGAGAAGTGTTTGTGGGGAGCGGGGGCAGGATTTGCCGCGTCTCGTCCCGCAGGAACGTGGTGTTTTGTGAAGTGATAGGAAGTTCTGGTCCTAACCGGCAGGCTTTACCAGAAATAGTTGATGTTAATGGGGAGCACGAGCAAAATTCGTCGTGTTTCGTCCCGCAAGAGTTGGATGTTGAAGTAGTAACGGAAAGTTCTGGCCCTGGCCGGCAGACTTTACCGAAAGTTATGGTGGTAGAAGTGGCCGACCCATCCGACGCAAAACTCCAGTTCAAACATTGCGAAAGTATTAAGGAGAAAGATTACGAGAATTTTAGTGACAGCCGGACACGACTGGTAGAAAAGCACATAGGTTACAGCGTGTATGAGGTTAGAGCTGACATTATACGGTCAGACGATAGCAGTGTGGGTTGCGCAGATCTAGAGGAAGTAATTGCAGATACTACTGGGCACTTTCCTCCAGGTAGATTGGCAGATGAGATCAATCTGACCAAAGAGGAATCGACGAAGGTGACAATTAGTGAATTGATAGCAAAGCAACACTCACTAGTTGACGAGTTACAGGAAAAGTTTTCGGTGTTGGAGGCGAAGCTACAGACTAAGCCTCAGGACAAACGTGTTGAAATTAAAACTGTATGTGAACAGAGGCTGAAAAGGCCGCCAGATAAGCCGGATTTAGGATGAAAGCCGGATGGTTTTTTCTGGAATGATCTGGATATAGGCGAGGATTTACTGTGGGAAAATAAAGAAACAGTCGAGGACAAGTGTAGACAGATAGTAGTGTCTGTTAATATGCACGACCTACAACTAAACGTGTTGATTGACACCGGTGCAGAATTGAGTGTTGTATCTGGGAAAATATTTGAGTTACTGAAAGACAGACCTGGCATCGTAGTTATGCCAGTAACAGGAGTGAAAATTATCGGTGCTACTGAGAAGGCCAGTAAACCGGTCACAGAACAGATTTTTGTCAACTTCGAGATATGTGGGGCACGATTTGAACAAGAGTTTGTCGTCGTACCAGACTTAACTACGGAAGTAATTATCAGGTTGGATTGGCTAATAAAGTACCGTGCAGTGATTAATTGCGAAAGCAAAACTTTGACATGTAAGTCACAAGATAAAACAATAGTAGTTAATTTTGACGAAGCAGGAAATAGTGTGCAAAGGCAATACCAGCCTATACACATAACTGGCCGGATGCCATTGACGTAGGTATGAATCTGAAGTACTGTAACGTGAGGAATCTCGGCATTGACAATAATGTAGAAAGTGAATTGGAAGCTATTGTAGACGGTGTGTCAAACGTAGCACGCGAACAAATACGAGGCCTGTATGAAGTAATAATGAGGAATAAGAGTGTGTTTCCAGACAAACCGAGTATTGGCGTGAAAAAAGATCGTTTGCCAGAAATAATGAAGCAAAAAACCGATGGTCGCATACGTCGTCATGACGCTAAAGCGCGTTTTGCTAAGTTTGCAGTCGGAGACTTAGTACTTGTAAAAGCTCATGAGAAATCGAGTGAGATAGACAATGAAATCTCTAAATTTAAATTTGTTTATAATGGACCATATAAAGTAATTGGTATACCTCACACAAATGCTTATTGCTTAGAGTATCCAAGCTCTGGAAAACTATTAGGTATACGGAACATTGTAGACTTGAAATTGTACCAACCTAGGATAGATTAATACCACACAATGGGTAATTTGTACAGTATGTAAATATAGAGTGTAAGATTTAACGATTTGCTAGATTGCCATGCTTTTGCCTGACCAAGAGGTCATTAAAGAAGTGGTAATTAATAAGTAATTAGTTTTGACTAAATGATTTAAGAGGAATTGATTAATTATCAATTGAAAAATCCAAGCTGCTAGTTTAAGATTTCAGCTGAGTCACAGTAGATTAAGGAATGTAAATATGATTTTGTAACTGGCTGTAAGATTTCATGAATATATGATTTACTAGTAACTGCCAATGTACTTAGACGCTGTTTTAAGTTTCAGGCTAGTACATGTGTGATGATGGACAGTGTTGAGTTATCCACTGTGATAGTGTTAATGGACTCCTTGAGATTACTCGGGAGTAAATTTTTGCGAAAGAATTCAGTGAAACGGACGTTCTGGAAATGCCGTTACACAGGCGAGTGAGATCAAGCATGCTGCACAGGCGGGCGCAACAATACTGGCGAGGCGGAGCTGCTGTCGGCTCTAGTGCCGCTGTCGGCATTCTTTGTACTTGCGGGTACGGAAGGCGGAGTTATTTTTCTTCCCGGACAGCTGATGTGAAAGAGTTCTGTTGTCAATATTTATGTTTCTGTCGATCTGCTGAATATTATTTTATTGTTTAGCGTTAAGTGGACTCTCTTGGCGAGAATATTAATTATGAAAATGTTATATAAAATGTGTATTCTATGTAATTAATTATTAATTTGCGTATTTTGATATATCTGTTTTTTATGACCATGTACTCTGATTAATTTTGTAAATAGTATTCCATTTCTTAATACTGTTAGGAATTTTGATTTTTTGGATAGCTAAACCATTTTCTATGTTTTCTATGAAGTTCAGTATGTTGTCAACATGTTTTCTTTTGTGTAAGATGACAGAGTGGAATAAGGTTAGGAGTGTCTCCACTCAAATATTGTGGTCTAAAAATTGGATTATTGTTAATTAGCCTAATGCTAAATTTTCTTGATGTTTTGATCATATGCATTTCCGCTGTTTCTTTTTTGGGACATTTTCTGAGTCTGTTTAGGTAACACGAACATCCTCAGACAATGTGGGGCACGTGTAACGCCGGAAATGCATATCCTCCTATTTCCATCTATTGTACTATAAATTTTTTCCTTATTTTGTTACCTGAATATATGACATTTCTGTACCTTTATTTATTGTAATTGTTTTACTATTTGTATATATATTTATTAATCTATATCGATGTATAATTGGTTTGTTTTGTAAATATTATTTGTAATTTTACGCTGGGTCTTGCCTATGGAAAACTATGCTATCGAACGATTACATCGATAGGTCGTGTGGAGAACCAAAGTGTTTAGGATCTTTGGTAGTGTTAACTCTGCTGCGTGGAGCGTGGGAAGGGCAGAGGGAGTCTGGCTGGGGTGGTGTAGTGGAGCAGGTGTGTTGTGTGACGCTCCCGCGAGTTGCCGCGCTTTCGGGGTTGGGCAGCATGTAATTGCGCTCGACTTGCTATGATAGTTTCTGACACAGTGTCGCGGACGGGAAGCATTAGCTGGCGCATATCAAGAGCCCGTTTCGCCTGGTGACCGTGTCGAGAAAAAGGAGGACCAACATCCAGATTCCGCAACAGCGACGGCCGACAATGAGTGACTGTCGCCACCTCCTCGATCGACGGCTTCAAACCTTCAATCAACCGACAAGGAAGACTGGAAGCACGTGAAGTTTTAGAACTGTATGGCAGACCTCAGCTTTTGAAACTGATCCATTTTCATAACTAAACCAACAGCAACGTAGCATGAACCTTTGTTGCTCATTGTCCCAATTGCATTACCAAGCAGGGTCCCTTCCTTTTCAGGAATGAACCCGAGTGTCGTTGAAATTCAAACGCCAGCATCATTCGATTTCACTGCTTTAATTTCAAAGTTCAGTTAAGGTATTCATAGCTGGCTACAATATTTAGATTTCACAAGCACAAATCAGGAGTGCGAGTTTTGTAACCGTATTTTAGCTTACCTGTGACTGCAACTCAGATTGGTACGTACTAAATTTTACTATTGTTAATTGTTCAGAATTATTTAATTCAAGTTCAAAGTTAAATCTCTTATTTCTAAATTTCGTAGATTCAAGTAGCTTTTGAAATGATTGTTGCGGTAGTCCAAGACTAACCGTATTTTACTGAATTTCGATGTGCTTCAGAAAGAAAGTTCACTATTAACTTCAGTCACTAAATTAACTTTCGATTTTCCGGTTTTATTAATTTTTTTGCTAAATTAAGTCAGAGTGTAGCGAAATTCATTACTTCTGACAAACTTTCAATTTTCACACTACACGTGTCAACCTTCAGTTGCCACGATTCTAGTGCTAATTATATGTGTAATAACCTTTCTTTTTCAGTTACTATAGTAATTGTCCTTAGGACTGGCGACCGTAATTTCCCCCAAATCTCAAATATCTAATTACCGCTAGTTAATTGTTAACGTAACGGCCGCACATTTACTTTCTTTATCAACTTTACCCCTTTTCAAAATGAATTTCCACCAGTTTCATTTGCATTTTTCCTTGCATTTAGATGTAACCCTCTCCTCCCTCTTTACAGACAAATTAACTTCGGTGACGATTGCTTTTCCCAAATTTCCATTAGGTACACGCGGTTTAATTTTTCACTGTCATTAAGGTCGTTAAGCGAGGGGGAGGTTAAACGTCATAAAGGATACTTTCCATTTTTTATTTATTATGGCCTCTCTCATCCTTTTAGAATATTGAGTGCAGGAAGAATGACTGTTTCAACGAGTCTGTGCTCGCTATAGTATAGTATAATCATGTGTTCGTGGTCCCAAGAACAACGATACATAGGAAGCTGCAGTGTATTCCTAGTTTCCTCATTTAATGGTAGTTCTTGAAATTTTTCGTTCTCGTAGAATGGTTGTTATCTATATTAAAGCTTTCTGTATGAAATATTTTCCCTGTCGAGTGAGCATTCTGTTTCTTTTTCGTTGTTACGACGTAAGACTGACATGTCTGTTTTTATACGAGCGTGGTGATGATTTTCTTATATTAGACATGAATCCTCTGAAGAATGAAAGTGCTCATTCCGCATGTGGGGAAAATCTAATAAAAGTAAAAACGCCATCACGCTGGCATGAAAACAGAAATGGCAATCTTAGTCCATACGGTAACAGGCAATCCTCACTTCGCAGGAGTAATATTTCAAATAGATAGCCCTAAAATAAAAATGAAAATATGCTAAATGACAAAAAAATAGCAGAAGACAATGTTCTCACTAATTAATGACTACCCTTAAATTGACACTTTCTGCATCGTCAAGCAGACACCCCACTCCTCTCTCACCCTTCACACCTCATCCAGGCGAACAGCGTGTAAGCAAGATTATTTTCAGTGTGCAATAGGGTAGTTATTGTGCAGCACAATTAATAAATGTGGTCTGTAATTACAAACAAGTAATATATGCATCTACATTATAGAAGAAACACGGATACACGGAAATGACATGAAAATGGTTGAAGTGTAAAAAAGTACGAACATATGTTTGTATATAATTACATGTTTTAAATGAGGTACCAATAAGCACTATAGATTTCCTAACAAAATATGTGTAATTAAATACTGAAGTGTCGAGACAACACGTAATTTCACCTTTTATGCAACGACACAAACTCAGCACAATAGGCTGTAGGATGGTAGGACTGAACCAAAGTAACACATCAGGCAATCACCATCGACAGTTGCACCGAACATTTTATTTGGTACCTTTAAACAAGAGAACTTGACAAATAAAACCGTCACATGTTTAAAACTATCACACATCTTTAAAAATTACCATTCAGGTTAAAATAAAATACTTCAGTTTTAAACATTCATAAAAACTGTGCACTAATGGCCTATTATACAATTTATGAAATGAGTTAACTTTTTATATTCTCTAAATTGTAATCAAGCTGAAGAACAATTTACTAAAATATAACTGATGTGCTCTTTCATTACAACAGTGATTGTCATTATCAAAATAATTTAGAGTTCAGGCAACAATCAGATACCATGGCACACAACAGGTTACTTAAATGGTAGACATCACATATTTAGCATATAGAATATAAAATTTCATGTGAGCACATAAGCTCGTGAGATTCAACAACTACACTCAGAAAACGGATGCACACCCGCTTTTCTATACAGGCTCGACACGGATACCCAGACGGGAGCAGAAACAGTCACGAATGGGCACGAGAAAATCCCAGAACTAGTGGGTATCTACAACAGACTGACATCTGCCTTAAATAACTAGAAACACAAAAGCTCATTACAACACATCATCAGTAAAATTAATACATGAAATTAATTACAATATCGATCTACTGTCATTGAAGGAATTCTAGTACCACCATCAATAGAATCCGTTTCAGGCTATTAAACGCACAATAACAACTGGCCTCTCAGTAATTGGTAACGATTTAGGAAACTACTGATTTCAAAAATTATACACGTGTCTCTCACACACACTATTAGTTCAAACAAAACGTAACATTAATGTTATTACAATTCAGTGATAAATATATATCGAGGGAAATATTTTATCTATGTGTATATCAAAAGCGATTGGCCATCTTAACTCTGTGGTGTGATATAAATACCATAACCAGGCGGTACTTAAACAAGGACCAGCAAACTGCTTTCAATGGCGTTTAAACCTTGACAGTAGGCATCTACAACGGAATGTCTCAGCACTCCAGGCCGTCGTAAATGTTAATGATCACACCACATACACCTTAAAACATTACGTATTAAACCAATTAAAATCAACACATGGTAGGCCAGACTCAGTAGGAGTAGCGACGGCGGCCCAAGAAACTACAGTTAACCACGCAGAAACCAGCAGTGGATTCCGACCACAATTTACAGGACAAGCACGGCCCTTATCCTCCTGCTTGTTGGACGAAGCTAGCCGCCGCAGATTCCGATGCCAGGAGATATGAAGCAAGCGGAAAAGCACCAACGGTTTCCCAGCAACGTCTCTTTCCATGCCGGCGGTATTTGCCACGGCGCCGTCACCAAGGTAACAGCCCCTCTTAGACGTGCCCTGCTTGCTGGCTGACACCGGACCTTAGCTGTCCACCACAGCTCTCAAAACACCGTCACTGCTCGGCGTCCAGAAGCAAAGTCACTCCCTCTCCCTCAGCTTTTCCTCTCGCTCCCGATCGGCCCGGTAGGTGGCGCCAGCGCGCGCTCTGCACACACCGCCGGAAACATGATCCAAACCGGCGGCGGGAATATCGCTGATCGAGCCACACGGCTCAAATATATTTGTTTATGTTATGGACCACTGATTAAGCCTAGTATGTGTGGTACACACAAAACTTTCGGTACGTAAAGACTGAGTTTTTCCTAACTTTATGATGAAGCATAAATGTTATCACACATACCACTTGACGAAATATTCTTTCCGATGACGAGAAATACGTTAGTAAAAATGTTTAAACAACAAGCTGACTCTTGTTATTGACGACCTAAAGCGATTATAAGGATGTGCCCAGTTGAAACTTCCTAGCATAAAAGAACTGTTTGCCGGACCCGAACTCGGGACCTTTAGGTAGGAGACAAGGTACTGGCGAAAGTAAAGCTGTGAGCGCTGGTCCTGAGTCGTGCTTGGGTGGCTCTATCGATTGAGCACTTATCTACGAAAGGAAAAGGTTCCGAGTTCAAGACATGGCCCGGCACATAGTTAAATATACCAAGAAGCTTGGTATCTCAGCGCACATTCCTCTGCAGAGAGGAAATTTCATTCTGCTTGTGCTCAGTAAATCTCAGGACTGCTTTCGCCTGATCTCAGCACCGATAGTACGCACATTGAAACAGCCTCCAGAGGACGCCGAATATTACACCTAATTGTTATAAACAATTTGGCGTACAATTTGAATACCAACATACAAATCAGGAGCAGCAGAAGCACGATAGTTTTATAGTGAAATATTCAGATGTGTGCGTTTTTCAATTATCTAGTGCATTCGACACCATTGCATGAGGTTTGTTTGTACAATGACCATAAAAAAAGATACAGAATGCTATATGCAATAGATGGTTTTGCCAGTGAAAGAAGCAGTCAAAATCTGCATGGATTAATGAGACACAGATAATCCTTATGTTACTGTACCATTCACCAATATATGAATATTTTGCAGTGAACACATAGTGCGTTTCTGAAGAAATAATTCAAAAGCCAAGATCGCTTAAATAGTGTTTACTGGATAACCGGTTTCAACACGCTAAAGGTGCCATCATCGGATCTGAATGTAGATTAACCTTTATAAACCATTTGGATGTAACGATACATGGGGCATACCAACTGATATAAAATCGTCCTCACAAAAATTAAGAAACAACTGCTCTTCTGGTCATTCTTTTCCATAAGAAAACTATTTGGTACATGACCGCTGCTCGAGCAGCAGTTTTATCTTGTGACGTCGGTTTTATATATCTTATGGGAAAGAATGACCAGGAGAGCAGTTGTTTTTTAATTTTTGTGGCAACGATTTTATATCAGCTGATATGCCTCATGTATCGTTATATCCAAATGGTTTATAAAGGTTAATCTACATTCATATCGGATTATGGCACCTTTAGTGTGCTGAAACCGGTTATCCAGTAAACACCATTTAAGCGATCTTGGCTTTTGAATTATTTCTATAGCCAAGTTTTGTAAGTTTATAATTAATCCTTCGCTACTGTGGCCAAGTAATTGAACATTATTAGTGGGGTGAGGTTCGAGTAATCTCAAATATTTTTATTTGAAAATAAAAACACATATTTCGTTGGAAGTATGGATGTAAACATTCTAATGAACGTTCACAACATATAACAAATACAAAAAGGAATAATTGTTCCATAACAACATTAACTTCTTAAAGCTCTAAAAAGCTTTGTGGTTTTCAGTCATAATGCTTACATAGTGAAAACTAAGAGAAATAACAAGTATACTTGAATCGTCCTAATTTTAAATGTAAAATGTAGTTCCTTACATGTAATTCTTAGAGCGAACAATGATTTCACTGTTCTCTTCATTATAAAGACACCTTTCACATGTCGGAAAAGTCTCTTGGAAGCAAAACCATTTAGTTTGGCACTAATGTTTAGTTTTTCTATTTTTGTGTCTAGACTATATCATATACATGATTTGTGATGATTTTACTTCGGGGGTTTGGAGGAGTTTCAATGGAACACAGAAAATCAAAATACGAATTTCAAACAATGGGGGGAAAATTCAATTGAAAATCCTTACACCCAGCGAACTTCCTAGTTTATAGCTTCTCTGAGATATAACGGGTAGAACTGGTTACTGTATAAGTGAGTTATAAACAGTCAACTCATAGACTTCATATAACAAAATTTTTAATACAGTTTCTACTTGTAATATTTTTCAGACGAGGGAGATTCCGCTATTGTGGTGGAGTTTGATAAGCCCAAGAGCGACATCCACAGAGTCTTAAAGTAGATTATCGACGTGCTTATGTACAAATCATGCACAGTGTTATGACAGTGCTGAGAAATACATCGACTGGATTGTGTGAAACGAAAGTAGCGAAGTGTTAAGGGTATTAGACAGATATCTTCTTGACTATCTCATTAGTGCTTTCAACGACACTATTACCATCTGATCAGGTTAATTTCATCTAGTAGTAACTTATTTTGTAACATGAAGTGAGAAGAATCCGTTAGCACATGATGACAGAATAGTATATAACGACGCCCATTACACGAATGAGCCTTAATAGAGGATGCAAACTCTGCAGTGCATGACGGGGGTACTTCGCACCTTTTTTTCCCGATTTACTGTTCAAATCGCGTATAGATGAGAAAAATTTTCTATTTGAATTGGTACGCACCCTAATCTATCTTATTCATTTTATACACAATGGTACGCGCCCTAATCTACCTTACTTACTTTATATACGATGGAAGCAGCAGGGTTGCCATAAAATGTTTACTGAATGACTACTCTGGTATTTATCTAACAGGTTTCGGCAGGAACATTCGCGTGAAAATCCTTCTGAGTGTTTTCGTGTCGTCTTGTAAAACACTTAAATTACTAGTGATGAAACAGCCGATGTTTCGGCGATATTGCAATGACCCATCTTCGAGATCAGTCCACACAAATACTTGTAGAAGCCTTGTAGAAGTCACTGGATTCGTATGTACAGCAAAGAAAAATCGAAGGTATGTTTCAACAAAATTAATTGAGCATTTCCGTGACTGTGAATCAGACATGGAAAATCGGTAAGTACAGTGCGCTACCAGTTTTGACTGATGACAATGAAACACGGATCTGTGATGCGAAACCCACTGAACATGGAGAGTAGCTCAGCGAAAGTGAAGAGTACTCAACTATATATTAGTGGAAAGGCAAGAACGCTGTCAGATGGATAAGGTATTAGACCAGAGCGGTAGACGTAATTGTAGATTAGTGAAAATGAAATGAAAGCTTATATGAAACTGGGTCAGACGTGTTGACAGGCAAATGGGTTTAACGTGGAAATAAGGAAAGACCTAATCGGAGATGGGCAGATCACATAGGAAACATTCCCGAGCAACACAGATTCTGAAAAGCGTAACGCACGATTAGGTCTGGAGGAGTCTTCCATCCAAAACCGGACGCTGAATGGCTGATAATGATGCTAATGAGACCCCGATACGGGATTCTCGCTTTGCAGTAGCTACACATAAATACTTTTGTAAATATTCCCTAATTTCAGTTAAGAATATAGGATATTGAAGAAGGAAACAATCCTCATAGTAATCTTAAATCACTAATAATGGCTGTAGAGTGAGGGTGGTGATGAGAAGTTCCTATTTTTATACATCCGTTTAACAGCGGAGTAGAACTACTCGAGAGAAGCATAGAAAATTCAAACCGCCTTAGTTCAGTCAGTTATGAAGAAACATTTTCTTATTTCTTACTTCAGTTATTACACAGGTACAAGATTTCTGTGTGTTGTACAGAGGATAAAACTTAATAAATTTTTAAACGTTAACAGAGAGACCCCTTGTGATCAAGCTAAGGTCATAGAAGGAATTGTTGTTAATGGTGTTAATTATATAGTTTTCCCGTGTTGTGTATTCACTTCATTTCGACCACAACGTGTACTCAGATTTTTGTATGTTTTTGTTAATAGTCATCATACTAATATTTCATAGCGAAGCATTGTCACATGTCCTGTAATAGAAGTCTTCAAGCAAAGCTAGAAGCAGTTATAAATTACGTAGCATGAGCAAGTAGTGCGAACCAAATTATTTAAAGTTTCTAAATCCATTTAAGCTGAAAGAATATAAATCAGAGGTGATATATTCACCAATAGAACAACGGAGAGTATAACGATGACAGTTTGTGAGTGCGAGCCACTGGAAGTCCACATCGATCCATCAACGGCAAAATGTGCTTCTCCGTGAGGGCGGGTACAATCCGTCAAGGCCCGTGACACGTGTCATATTGCAAGCGAAGTTTTGTATGGCTGCCGCGTCCAGTGTGTAGGCTCTCGAACAACCGCTTCCGCCGTGGCCAGCGAAATGGTAAAAATCTGACAGTACAGCAATATTTTTTGTTCTGTTTTTTGATGATGAGTCTTCTGACTGGTCTGATGCGACCCACCACGAATTCCGCTTCTGCGCTAACCTTTTCATCTCAGAGTAGCAGTTGTAGGCTACGTGCTCAATTGTTTCTCGAATGTATGCAAATTCTGCTTTCCCCCACAATTTTTTATAGTTCCCTCTAGTACCATGGAAGTTATTCCCAGATGCCTTTCCACATGTCCTATAGTGATATTGTTATTCAGTCACCATCTCATTTATAAAAATTTTTTGCCTTTGAGTTTTGTCGCAACATAACTGTGACATGCAAAGGCTATATAGAAACAGTGATATATGTGATGTTAGACTGCTGTGCTAATGTATGTTTCTAACTTATATAAACAAACATGTGAAATGTATAATTTACTAAATAATATTTTGTCATGGATTAATGAAATGAAAATGTTTGTGTGTGTAGCTTTATATATTTGTGGAAGTTGTTATTTGTATAAGATGATACACGCTTAGGGATAATGTGTAGGATAAGTGTTATGTAAAAGGTGGAGTGCTTTTGTATTCTACGGAAGTTACTATGGGAAGCATAAAAGGCGGCTTGGGTTTTTGGCGCGCCACCTGTGGAGAGAGCGGGAACGAGAGGACACAGTCGGTAGCCAGTAGCCAAAGAGGCAAAGATCGGACGGTGCAGCCGATACCTTACCCGAAAATTGTTGCACAGCAGCCTCGGATGACGATTGCTGTATTACTATGGTTTGGTACAAGTTGTTGGGCTAGGTACCGGACGTTAAGTCCGCAGCTCGTGGTCTTGCGGTAGCGTTCTCGCTTCCCGCGCACGGGGTCCCGAGTTCGATTCCCCGCGGGGTCAGGGATTTTCCATGCCTCGAGATGACTGGGTGTTGTTGTGTTGCCTTCATCATCATTCGTTCCCAATACGGTCGGAGGAAGGCAATGGCAAAACATCTGTTCTACTACCTTGCCTAGTCGGCGATGAGGGTCTCCCGCATCGTCCTCTGTGCTCCTTGGAGTATAGGACCTCATCATCATCGTCACTGGACGTTAAAACGACTCCAAGAACAAATACTTAGCCCACACTTCTAGAAACTTGAACGCCTTACCATGGATGGTGCAGCCGCCATTACTGTCACCCACAGCTAAGCACTGAAGCCTACAGGTTACGAACTGTATAATTAGAATTGTAGAATCGTGAGACCTTAATCCAAAATTAAATTTTTTTGAATAATTCTTGTATTAAACGCAAAACTTGTGTCCACCTATTAGTTTATTCCTAATCATTCTCCTACATAGGGTCCCTTCCTGGTGTTTGATTATTCCGGGTAAACATATTATATAGACATTTGAAGTGATTTATTCAGTATCTCCTAGCACTAACTTTGAAATGTCTGAAAATAATTTCTGTGGACAGACTTTCAAACTGCGGGTAAAAGTACTGCATGATTTACGTAGTAGAAGTACTGAAGTGAAATTTTGCTTGGTTTCTGAAGTAGATGCTTTCAGACAAATTTAACGATTTTGATGTTCTTATTCTCTTTGTGGAATGAGTAAAGTGAAACCGAGTACGTAAGTTTTGCTAAAAAGACGAACTTATCAGGCATAAATACTGAGGTTATGCAAGTGTAGGTTTTGAGTAAAGTAAAGATAAAATTCTTCCAGATGTATTTCAAATTAAATAAAAAATTAAGAGCTATAAAAGGAGAATTGCTTATGCGGCTCAGTAACACTGAAGTAGGATTGCTTAAAAGTACTGAATGACAATATAGAGTGACTACACCCTGCCTTTGGCTTTTGACAGACCTTTTGTTAAAAGAAAGGTATCAACAAAGTGTTTTAATAAATTTAAAAGTGTGTAGTATGCTGTTAGAATATTTAAGTATTTGATTTGATGGTTATACGAAATGCAAACGTAGAAGTTCACTGTGGAAGAATTTTTTTCAGCACATAGTAATGATTAAAAATTTGTGGAATTTCTAGATCAAAACTATATATGTATGTGGGTGCAGTAGCTAAAAGATTCCTGTGTCTTTCTCAGAACCACATCCTGAACAGTTACAGTTATTTGTGAAGTTATGTTAGGGAACAACAGGGAAGTAGGCCAGATTTTCTTCTGCTTTTGTGAAACTTGACCATTTATTTGCCTTGATTAGGCTGCCGACTGTAAATCCATTGGACAAGCTACTTAATGATCTTGCTACAGAAAGGTCTTAGATTCGGTGTTATTTAATTTTTCAAGCGTTTCTTTGTAACAACTAGAAATCTGTTACGAAAATAACTAATAGTTACGACGTGTATACAACATGCACAGATCCCCAAATAACAGTGTTATACGTGGATTTTCGCGTGATACTATTTGTTCTGTCTGAGTGTAATGTTATACTATCACCCTGCACCTTCTTATTGACAGTGTTCTCCATTTGCTCCTTTCTTCACCGAATCTGCAAAGAACCCCCTCATTCCATGTCTTTTCATTCCACGTTATTTTCAACAGCCATCTTTAGGAGAACAACCCAAATGCTTCAATTCACCTCTCTTCCAATTATCCCACCGTCTATGTTTTACTGCCATAAAATACCGTGCTCAAACGTACATTGTCTGAAATGTCTTCCTCAAAGAAAAGCCTATGTTTGAAACTAGTAGAATTCTCTTGACCAGGAATACTTTTATTCCTTTGCTAGTCTGTTTTTTATATCCTCATTGCTCCGTTTATCGTGGGATATTTTGCTGCCCAGGTAGAAGAATTCTTTAACTTTCTACTTCGTGATCACCGATCCTGATGTTAAGTTTCTCCCTGCTCTCATTGTGCTACTCCTCATTACTTTCGTCTATCTTCGATTTACTCTCAATCCATATTCTGTACTTACTACACTGTTCATTGTATTCAACAATTTCTGTAATTCTTTTTCACTTTCACTGAGGATAGCAATGTCGTCCGCAGCTCTTATAATTGATATCCCTTCACCTTGAATTTTAATCATTTCACCTTGAATTTTAATTTCACTATTTAGACTACATACCTGTCTTTCAGCCTTTTTAATCTGCGCACTTGTTGATTTGTTTTCCACTGTTATTGTTCCCTCTTGGTACTTGTACATATTGTACATCGCCCACCTTTCCCGATAGCTCACTCCTGTTACCCTTAGAATTTCGAACTTGCACTATTTCACATTTTCTAATATTTTTTTCTACGTCAGTCCTATTTTTCCCGCGTGGTTCTTGTACATATTATCTATTGCTAGTGTTTTCATATAGCTTATTCCTATTGTTCACAGAATTTAGAAAATCTTCCGCCATTTTACATTGTCGAACGCTTTTTCTAGGTCAACGACTGCTGTGACTGTGTATGGATTTTGCTTCAGCCTTGCTTCAGTAATCAAGGGCAACGTGAGAACTGCCTTTCTGGTGCCTTTACCTATCATAAAGCCGAACTGATTTCTTTCCAGTCTTTTGCTCATTATTCTTGTCAGCAGTGTGGATACATAAGATTTTAAGCTGATTGTCTGATAGTTTTGCAGTTACCTGCCCTTGCTATCTTCCGAATTGTGTGAATGATATTTTTCCAAACGTCTGATGGTACGCCGTCGCCAGTCTCAGAGATTCTAGACATCAGCTTGAAATGTCGTGTTGTTGCCACTTCCGCCAGTGACTAGAAATTCTGATGAAATGTTATCTGTTCCTTTTGCCTTATTTGATCACAAATTTTTGTAAGCTCTTTGAGAATCACAATGTAATACTGGATCTATGGTGTCACCACCAGACACCACACTTGCTAGGTGGTAGCCTTTAAATCGGCCGCGGTCCGTTAGTATACGTCGGACCCGCGTGTCGCCGCTACCAGTGATTGCAACCCGAGCGCCGCCACACGGCAGGTCTAGTCTAGAGACTCACTAGCACTCGCCCCAGTTGTACAGCCGACTTTGCTAGCGATGGTTCACTATTTACAGACGCTCTCGATTGCAGAGACGACAATTTAGCATAGCCTTCAGCTACGTCATTTGCTACGACCTAGCAAGGCGCCATATTCAATTACTATAACAGATAATATTGTGACTCATGTACCATCAAGAGCGACGTTCATCATTAATGGATTAAAGTTAAGTATCAAACTAATTACATCCGCTTTCTGAATTCTAATTCCTTGTCATGTTCCAGACCTCACGTCAGTATAGTTCTTCCCTCCTCACGCCAGCCTGCGTGAGCTAAAACGCGGGCATTTCGGCCTCCTCTAGTAAAACGGTGTTGGCTCTTCTGCCAACACAACAGGATCCTCTATCGACTTCAGTTTCTTCCTCTATCGCATCATCAGACAAATCGTCCCCCTCATAATGGAGATCCATATTGACTTTCCATCTATCCGCTTTCTTTTCTGCGTTTAACAGTAGAATTCCCATTGCACTCTTCATTTTATAATCCTTGCTCTTAATTTCACCGAAGACTGTTCTGAATTTCCAGTTTGCTAAATCAGTATTCCCGACAATAATGTTTTTTTCGATTTCTCCGCAATTTTCCTGCAGCCATTTCGCTGTGGCTGCCCTGCGCTTTCCCCCTCATAATGGAGATCCATATTGACTTTCCATCTATCCGCTTTCTTTTCTGCGTATAACAGTAGAATTCCCATTGCACTCTTCATTTTATAATCCTTGCTCTTAATTTCACCGAAGACTGTTCTGAATTTCCAGTTTGCTAAATCAGTCTTCCCGACAATAATGTTTTTTTCGATTTCTCCGCATTTTTCCTGCAGCCATTTCGCTGTGGCTGCCGTGCGCTTTCCCCCTCATAATGGAGATCCATATTGACTTTCCATCTCTCCGCTTTCTTTTCTGCGTTTAACAGTAGAATTCCCATTGCACTCTTCATTTTATAATCCTTGCTCTTAATTTCACCGAAGACTGTTCTGAATTTCCAGTTTGCTAAATCAGTCTTCCCGACGATAATGTTTTTTTCGATTTCTCCGCATTTTTCCTGCAGCCATTTCGCTGGGGCTGCCCTGCGCTTTCCCCCTCATAATGGAGAACCATATTGACTTTCCATCTATCCACTTTCTTTTCTGCGTTTATCAGTAGAATTCCCATTGCACTCTTCATTTTATAATCCTTGCTCTTAATTTCACCGAAGACTGTTCTGAATTTCCAGTTTGCTAAATCAGTCTTCCCGACGATAATATTTTTTTCGATTTCTCCGCATTTTTCCTGCAGCCATTTCGCTGTGGCTGCCCTGTGCTTTCCCCCTCATAATGGAGATCAATATTGACTTTCCATCTATCCGCTTTCTTTTCTGCGTTTAACAGTAGAATTCCCATTGCACTCTTCATTTTATAATCCTTGCTCTTAATTTCACCGAAGACTGTTCTGAATTTCCAGTTTGCTAAATCAGTCTTCCCGACAATAATGTTTTTTTCGATTTCTCCGCATTTTTCCTGCAGCCATTTCGCTGTGGCTGCCCTGCGCTTTCCCCCTCATAATGGAGATCCACATTGACTTTCCATCTATCCACTTTTTTTTCTGTGTTTAACAGTAGAATTCCCATTGCACTCTTCATTTTATAATCCTTGCTCTTAATTTCACCGAAGACTGTTCTGAATTTCCAGTTTGCTAAATCAGTCTTCCCGACGATAATGTTTCTTTCGATTTCTCCGCATTTTTCCTAAGCCATTTCGCTGTGGCTGCCCTGCGCTCTCCCCCTCATAATGGAGATCCATATTGACTTTCCATCTATCCGCTTTCTTTTCTGCGTTTAACAGTAGAATTCCCATTGCACTCTTCATTTTATAATCCTTGCTCTTAATTTCACCGAAGACTGTTCTGAATTTCCAGTTTGCTAAATCAGTCTTCCCGACGATAATGTTTTTTTCGATTTCTCCGCATTTTTCCTGCAGCCATTTCGCTGTGACTGCCCTGCGCTTTCCCCCTCATAATGGAGATCCATATTGACTTTCCATCTATCCGCTTTCTTTTCTGCGTTTAACAGTAGAATTCCCATTGCATTCTTCATTTTATAATCCTTGCTCTTAATTTCACCGAAGACTGTTCTGAATTTCCAGTTTGCTAAATCAGTCTTCCCGACGATAATGTTTTTTTCGATTTCTCCGCATTTTTCCTGCAGCCATTTCGCTGTAGCTGCCCTGCGATTTCCCCCTCATAATTGAGATCCATATTGACTTTCCATCTATCCGCTTTCTTTTCTGCGTTTAACAGTAGAATTCCCATTGCACTCTTCATTTTATAATCCTTGCTCTTAATTTCACCGAAGACTGTTCTGAATTTCCAGTTTGCTAAATCAGTCTTCCCGACGATAATGTTTTTTTCGATTTCTCCGCATTTTTCCTGCAGCCATTTCGCTGTGGCTGCCCTGCGCTTTCCCCCTCATAATGGAGATCCATATTGACTTTCCATCTATCCGCTTTCTTTTCTGCGTTTAACAGTAGAATTCCCATTGCACTCTTCATTTTATAATCCTTGCTCTTAATTTCACCGAAGACTGTTCTGAATTTCCAGTTTGCTAAATCAGTCTTCCCGACGATAATGTTTTTTTCGATTTCTCCGCATTTTTCCTGCAGCCATTTGCTGGGGCTGCCCTGTGCTTTCCCCCTCATAATGGAGATCCATATTGACTTTCCGACTATCCGCTTTCTTTTCTGCGTTTAACAGTAGAATTCCCCTTGCACTATTCATTTTATAATCCTTGCTCTTAATTTCACCGAAGACTGTTCTGAATTTCCAGTTTGCTAAATCGGTCTTCCCGACGATAATGTTTTTTTCGATTTCTCCGCATTTTTCCTGCAGCCATTTCGCTGGGGCTGCCCTGCGCTTTCCCCCTCATAATGGAGATCAATATTGACTTTCCATCTATCCGCTTTCTTTTCTGCGTTTAACAGTAGAATTCCCATTGCACTCTTCATTTTATAATCCTTGCTCTTAATTTCACCGAAGACTGTTCTGAATTTCCAGTTTGCTAAATCAGTCTTCCCGACAATAATGTTTTTTTCGATTTCTCCGCATTTTTCCTGCAGCCATTTCGCTGTGGCTGCCCTGCGCTTTCCCCCTCATAATGGAGATCCACATTGACTTTCCATCTATCCGCTTTTTTTTCTGCGTTTAACAGTAGAATTCCCATTGCACTCTTCATTTTATAATCCTTGCTCTTAATTTCACCGAAGACTGTTCTGAATTTCCAGTTTGCTAAATCAGTCTTCCCGACGATGATGTTTCTTTCGATTTCTCCGCATTTTTCCTAAGCCATTTCGCTGTGGCTGCCCTGCGCTCTCCCCCTCATAATGGAGATCCATATTGACTTTCCATCTATCCGCTTTCTTTTCTGCGTTTAACAGTAGAATTCCCATTGCACTCTTCATTTTATAATCCTTGCTCTTAATTTCACCGAAGACTGTTCTGAATTTCCAGTTTGCTAAATCAGTCTTCCCGACGATAATGTTTTTTTCGATTTCTCCGCATTTTTCCTGCAGCCATTTCGCTGTGGCTGCCCTGCGCTTTCCCCCTCATAATGGAGATCCATATTGACTTTCCATCTATCCGCTTTCTTTTCTGCGTTTAACAGTAGAATTCCCATTGCACTCTTCATTTTATAATCCTTGCTCTTAATTTCACCGAAGACTGTTCTGAATTTTCAGTTTGCTAAATTAGTCTTCCCGACGATAATGTTTTTTTCGATTTCTCCGCATTTTTCCTGCAGCCATTTCGCTGTGGCTGCCCTGCGCTTTCCCCCTCATAATGGAGATCCATATTGACTTTCCATCTATCCGCTTTCTTTTCTGCGTTTAACAGTAGAATTCCCATTGCATTCTTCATTTTATAATCCTTGCTCTTAATTTCACCGAAGACTGTTCTGAATTTCCAGTTTGCTAAATCAGTCTTCCCGACGATAATGTTTTTTTCGATTTCTCCGCATTTTTCCTGCAGCCATTTCGCTGTAGCTGCCCTGCGCTTTCCCCCTCATAATGGAGATCCATATTGACTTTCCATCTATCCGCTTTCTTTTCTGTGTTTAACAGTAGAATTCCCATTGCACTCTTCATTTTATAATCCTTGCTCTTAATTTCACCGAAGACTGTTCTGAATTTCCAGTTTGCTAAATCAGTCTTCCCGACGATAATGTTTTTTTCGATTTCTCCGCATTTTTCCTGCAGCCATTTCGCTGTGGCTGCCCTGCGCTTTCCCCCTCATAATGGAGATCCATATTGACTTTCCATCTATCCGCTTTCTTTTCTGCGTTTAACAGTAGAATTCCCATTGCACTCTTCATTTTATAATCCTTGCTCTTAATTTCACTGAAGACTGTTCTGAATTTCCAGTTTGCTAAATCAGTCTTCCCGACGATAATGTTTTTTTCGATTTCTCCGCATTTTTCCTGCAGCCATTTGCTGGGGCTGCCCTGTGCTTTCCCCCTCATAATGGAGATCCATATTGACTTTCCATCTATCCGCTTTCTTTTCTGCGTTTAACAGTAGAATTCCCCTTGCACTATTCATTTTATAATCCTTGCTCTTAATTTCACCGAAGACTGTTCTGAATTTCCAGTTTGCTAAATCAGTCTTCCCGACGATAATGTTTTTTTCGATTTCTCCGCATTTTTCCTGCAGCCATTTCGCTGTGGCTGCCCTGCGCTTTCCCCCTCATAATGGAGATCCATATTGACTTTCCATCTATCCGCTTTCTTTTCTGCGTTTAACAGTACAATTCCCATTGCACTCTTCATTTTATAATCCTTGCTCTTAATTTCACCGAAGACTGTTCTGAATTTCCAGTTTGCTAAATCAGTCTTCCCGACGATAATGTTTCTTTCGATTTCTCTGCATTTTTCCTGCAGCCATTTCGCTGTGGCTGCCCTGCGCTTTCCCCCTCATAATGGAGATCCATATTGACTTTCCATCTATCCGCTTTCTTTTCTGCGTTTAACAGTAGAATTCCCATTGCACTCTTCATTTTATAATCCTTGCTCTTAATTTCACCGAAGACTGTTCTGAATTTCCAGTTTGCTAAATCAGTCTTCCCGATGATAATGTTTTTTTCGATTTCTCCGCATTTTTCCTGCAGCCATTTCGCTGTGGCTGCCCTGCGCTTTCTCCCTCATAATGGAGATCCATATTGACTTTCCATCTATCCGCTTTCTTTTCTGCGTTTAACAGTAGAATTCCCATTGCACTCTTCATTTTATAATCCTTGCTCTTAATTTCACCGAAGACTGTTCTGAATTTCCAGTTTGCTAAATCAGTCTTCCTGACGATAATGTTTCTTTCGATTTCTCCGCATTTTTCCTGCAGCCATTTCGCTGTGGCTGCCCTGCGCTTTCCCCCTCATAATGGAGATCCATATTGACTTTCCATCTATCCGCTTTCTTTTCTGCGTTTAACAGTAGAATTCCCATTGCACTCTTCATTTTATAATCCTTGCTCTTAATTTCACCGAAGACTGTTCTGAATATCCAGTTTGCTAAATCAGTCTTCCCGACGATAATGTTTTTTTCCGATTTCTCCGCATTTTTCCTGCAGCCATTTCGCTGTGGCTGTCCTGCGCTTGCTATTTACTTCTTTCGTAAGTGAGTTACGTTGCTGTCTTTTCCTAAACATTTTTGTACTTCCTTCTTTCGGCTGCTGACAATGCTTCTTTGCAGTTGCCCTCCTCGTAGCAGTGTTCGTCTCTCTACTATTTGTGATTTGGCCCTTTTCAGAGATTTCCACTCCTCTTCAGCTGAACTGCCTATTCTGGTGGTCCTTATCGCAGTGTAGACGTCGTTACCGAATTTCAAACGCTCATCTCCATTCCTCAGTACTTCAGTATCCTACTTCCTTCATGTAGATTCTTTCGGACGATTCTCTTAAACTTCAGCCTTATCCTCATTATCATCAAATTATGATAGCCTATATGCGCACCTGCGTACGCCTTACAATCCAATATCTGATTTAAAACTCTGTCAGACCATGCTGTAATCCAGTTGAAATCTTCCCGTGCTTTTGGGTCTTTGCCAAATCTACCTCCTCTTTTTGTGATTTTTGAACAGAGTATTTGATATTATGTTCTGAAACTTATTACAGAACTAGTCTTTATCATTCATACTGGCAAGCCCATGTTCGGCTGTAGCCCTTTATTCTGTTATTACCCTAAAATCGCGTTCCATTGCCTAATTTCCATTTCCATTTACGTATTGAATTACCCGTTCAATATCCTCTTACACCTTCTCTACCTC
This sequence comes from Schistocerca serialis cubense, assembly GCF_023864345.2. Classification (NCBI taxonomy): domain Eukaryota; kingdom Metazoa; phylum Arthropoda; class Insecta; order Orthoptera; family Acrididae; genus Schistocerca; species Schistocerca serialis. Next base: position 175,575,839 of record NC_064641.1, read on the forward strand.
TTCATCTGCTGCTTGCGACGTTGGTATGTTTTACTGAACTATTGCGTTCTGCATTGATTTGCTGTAGAATCTGAGGAGAACAACCCTATCACTGATTTGGTCACATTGCCTGTCCTACCTTCCAGTTCATAATAAACCCTGCTTCCGCTATACTATTTTCTGCTGCTGTTGACATTACCCTATATTCATCCGACAGTATATCTTTTACCGTTTCACTTAAGATACCTACACTGCATCTAGGTAGAGACTTGGCACTTCCATTTCACTTAATTGACCATTACCCCCCCCCTCCACCCCGTTCCACCTCATATCTAGTTTGAGCCTTAACATTTTTTTCTTCAGTTTTTCTAGCTTCCCTACTACGTTCAAACTTCTTACATTCCACGTCCTCACTCGCAGAACGTTAGCCCTTCGTTGGTTATTCAGTCTTTTTCACATAGTCTTTTCCACCTACACAGCTCCCTCCTGAAGAACCGAATGGATGACTAATCCTAAATAGTTTTCCAATGAAGAGATCATCATGTCACCTGTAAATTACAGGCACATGTCCCGTGGATGGACATTATGTGCCTTTAATATTGTGTCTACAATTGACTTTTGAATACTCATGTCGTTGACCAGTGCTGATCCTTGGAAACTGCCCTGAGCGTCCGATCGCTCCTTCACAACCTTCGACAAGGCCGTTGGCAGAACGAGGCTGACTCCTTATAATGGAAGTCTTCGGCTGCCATTGTTGATGATTATGATTCCAAATTTAAGCATTGCCTGTTTTCCGACTCGGGACCCAGGACTTTTTGATTAGTGGTAAAAGACACTACCTCTGCATAGCGAGTGTTGTAATGGCAATATATTTCGACAAACATATTAATCTTCAAAGACATAACTTAAGCAGATGACGTGAGGCACCCAACACTTAAGAACAATTTGTGCCAAATGACAGAAGTGAGTACAATGATTCAAAATCTTGGTGGTAAAATGCAGCACTGAGCGATTAAATAAAAAAGTTTCATGAGTAATAAAATTTATGAAACACTGATATGGTGAAGCAAAAAAATTTCGTGATAATTTAATAAAAGAGTTACGTGGTACTCGCACACAAGTGTTTCTAGTCAATCAATAACTGAAAGTTTAAAGCTACAGTTTTAGCGGAGAGCAAGTTTAGAATATGACAAAGGGGAATTCCTAAAACCTTACACTAAAAACAAAATAATAGACAAACTTAGCAAATTAACAGCGCAAGTACCAACTTATGGATGAAGTAAAACAAGTAAAATTCACCGATTTATAATAACACATATGATTTTACTCAGCAAGTCTGCTACACAAATCAATGAACAAATTTACGCAACAATCCAGTGTGTTCGAGCACATCAAAATGGCTCGTGAAAATGAGTAGGACTAACTGGGCACTGTCAAGGTACAATATCATGCATGTGCAATCCAGACACGATTACGATTATAAGCATTGCCTGCAACATAATAAACTTCATTCATACACTTAATACATAAGCTTGGATGTCACACAGTTTAATAAACCTATAAAAAAGTGGAAACCAAATAAATGAGATCAGAGAAATTTTGATAAAAATGCACTAATGGTCGACATATCCGGCACAGGTCATAACACCAATTCTCTAGAAGCATTAAACGGAATAGCAGAAGATAAACACAAATTATAAATTAGAAATCTACGTCCTAAGTCCAAATGCGCGAGTACGAACTTGGCTACGTGCCTACTCGGTAATAACACCCGCGCACTAGGTATTACTAACGGACGTTACAACCTAAGTGTGTCCGACACTTAAACAGCACAAGTACCAGGGTGGTGGGGTCCCTAAAATAGGAAGTGAGCGCCATGCAGTACGGTGCTACCAGCAGACATTACGACATCAACACCTCCTATGCTTAAATAGAGCAAGTACCAGCTTGGTGGCGCGCCTAAAATAGGAAATGACAGCCGCTCACTAGGGTACTACCGACGGCATTAAGCAAGAGAACAACAGACTAAGAAAAAGAAGGAACGTGCTACGCACCAAGCGAAAAATCGCCTGTAGGCTGTTACGATCGTAGGCATGGTGTTCTTTGCGGGAGATTTTGATATATAAATTAAATACAAGGTACTACCAGACGGACAAATCAAGCAAATACACTCCTGGAAATGGAAAAAAGAACACATTGACACCGGTGTGTCAGACCCACCATACTTGCTCCGGACACTGCGAGAGGGCTGTACAAGCAATGATCACACGCACGGCACAGCGGACACACCAGGAACAGCGGTGTTGGCCGTCGAATGGCGCTAGCTGCGCAGCATTTGTGCACCGCCGCCGTCAGTGTCAGCCAGTTTGCCGTGGCATACGGAGCTCCATCGCAGTCTTTAACACTGGTAGCATGCCGCGGCAGCGTGGACGTGAACCGTATGTGCAGTTGACGGACTTTGAGCGAGGGCGTATAGTGGGCATGCGGGAGGCCGGGTGGACATACCGCCGAATTGCTCAACACGTGGGGCGTGAGGTCTCCACAGTACATCGATGTTGTCGCCAGTGGTCGGCGGAAGGTGCACGTGCCCGTCGACCTGGGACCGGACCGCAGCGACGCACGGATGCACGCCAAGACCGTAGGATCCTACGCAGTGCCGTAGGGGACCGCACCGCCACTTCCCAGCAAATTAGGGACACTGTTGCTCCTGGGGTATCGGCGAGGACCATTCGCAACCGTCTCCATGAAGCTGGGCTACGGTCCCGCACACCGTTAGGCCGTCTTCCGCTCACGCCCCAACATCGTGCAGCCCGCCTCCAGTGGTGTCGCGACAGGCGTGAATGGATGGACGAATGGAGACGTGTCGTCTTCAGCGATGAGAGTCGCTTCTGCCTTGGTGCCAATGATGGTCGTATGCGTGTTTGGCGCCGTGCAGGTGAGCGCCACAATCAGGACTGCATACGACCGAGGCACACAGGGCCAACACCCGGTATCATGGTGTGGGGAGCGATCTCCTACACTGGCCGTCCATCACTGGTGATCGTCGAGGGGACATTGAATAGTGCACGGTAGATCCAAACCGTCATCGAACCCATCGTTCTACCATTCCTAGACCGGCAAGGGAACTTGCTGTTCCAACAGGACAATGCACGTCCGCATGTATCCCGTGCCACCCAACGTGCTCTAGAAGGTGTAAGTCAACTGCCCTGGCCAGCAAGATCTCCGGATCTGTCCCCCATTGAGCATGTTTGTCACTGGATGAAGCGTCGTCTCACGCGGTCTGCACGTCCAGCACGAACGCTGGTCCAACTGAGGCGCCAGGTGGGAATGGCATGGCAAGCCGTTCCACAGGACTACATCCAGCATCTCTACGATCGTCTCCATGGGAGAATAGCAGCCTGCATTGCTGCGAAAGGTGGATATACACTGTACTAGTGCCGACATTGTGCATGCTCTGTTGCCTGTGTCTATGTGCCTGTGGTTCTGTCAGTGTGATCATGTGATGTATCTGACCCCAGGAATGTGTCAATAAAGTTTCCCCTTCCTGGGACAATGAATTCACGGTGTTCTTATTGCAATTTCCAGGAGTGTAAGTATCAACAAACATCGGACGTCACAAAAATCATCATATCTTTCACTCGGTGCACTTAACCTGGAGTTTAAATTCTTGCCCAGCCACACAACGACTCACAATGCGTGGTTCCAAGAAGTACAACAGAAAAGCGTTTAACAACTTAAGTGGACACTCACTAAATCCACATAGCACAAAGCGCACGTAAACGAGAAGCTATTATGCAAGAGACTTTGAGGAACAAGCAGAAACCTTGTGATAATGCCAAAGACGACGCTCACCGTTAACATTTGCACGGTTTTGAGAAATCAAGGTAATTCCACGCTGGGGTGAGCACCACAAGGACGTAACATTCTAGGCTGGTCGAATCCAGATCACTGACTGACAGAAACGAACTAGAAGCCAGGCAAAACACCCTGCGGCCAGCGCGACTCACCGAATGCACCGAAAGCCTCCTGTCACGAAATTCAGCTACCTCCACAAGCCAGCCAGCACACAGTCTTAGATCAGAGCCTGACCATTGAAACACGTATGTAACGTAGCAGCGATGGTGAGGCACGTTAAAATCTTTGACCAGAGAGCCTTTTATCGTGGTTAGTATGCGCTTGACCGCGCGAGTGTTACGAGCAGTACTCTGTCAGTAGTCGTTGCGAGCAGTACTCTGTCGGTAGCAGTAGCTCAGTTCACTTGCGTCCAGTAGTCGGTCGGTAGTAGTCGTGCAGTACAGTTGCGAGCAGTCTGTCAGTGGGCAGTCAGTGAGCAGTGCAGTATGTCGGTAGTAGCAGTTGGTGCAGTTGTGTGATGTAGTCTGTCGGCAGTAGTGGTCTAGTCCTGTCACGGTCGCGAGCGGGACGCAGTCGCAGGCGTCGACATGGGTCTCTGGTCAAGATGCTGAATGAGGTATATTGTTAATTAAGGTAACCATCAGGTAATGTAAAGTTTATTTATTGTAATTAATTTTCAAGAGGTGCCCCAATAATAATTTTGATTTCAAAGCAATATTTTTAACAAAAGAACTATTTAATTGAACGAACGATTTCCTTCCATTTCCTTTAAAGAAAAGTTTCAGTTAAATTTCAAAAAAAAAAAAAAATATTACTTGCGATGCAGTTCCTCCAAGCCGTGGCCAACAATAAGAGCAGGAATTTGACATGCAGTTTCAATGAGGTAAGAAATTAATTAAGATTTTTTGCACAGGGCCAAAGACCGATATTTCGGTTTAATTGAGTTTACATTGTCACTGAAGTCTCATTAGCATTGAATTGTTTTTCATTATTTTCGTGACAGCTTACACCATGAGTCAGATTGCGATTCTCATTTTTATTGTCATTAAATTTAATTGCTAGGGAGGTTACGCTAGGCTCTCATTTCTATTAAATATTGTCTTTTAAATTTTTGTGGAAAGGTTTCACTTAGCTCAATCATCATTAGCAGACTTAAATAATATTCTTGTTTTAAATTTTTGTGGGGAGGTTACACTTGGCGACACCCAGTCCAGGATCGAATTTCGTTGAGAATTTTTTGAAAACCAGTCAGAGATCTGCTCTTATTTGCTTAGATATAATTAGGACTTGGCGCAACGCTTTTACTAATCTTGTGACTTTATTTCTACAGGTCAACGGCAATTCGTTGCTCTGTTGTATTTGTGTGTTGTTTTTGCATTGTGCTTATTTCTTTTGTGAATAATTGTGACTTTAGCAAAAATGCCGCGAAAGACTATGCATAGTGTATCGCGAGGTATTATGAACGAAACTACCGACTTAAACAACGTGACCGGTAGTAATTGTGACAATCCTGCGTTCACTGACAATCAGTGCGTTCCAACCATTAATAATGATGTAGACCTTAATGATCAACAAACGAACTCGATTGTGTCTTCTGTTGATTTGACGACAATCGATGATGCGGGGCGCCCTATTGTAATGAGCGCTGCCCAGCATAACACACCCGATTTGGAAAATTCAAGTAACGTACAGACAAATTTGTCTAATGAAAATGAACAGGATACACAAAGTACGACGGATTTATTTAATTCCGAAATAGTGAGTGACAGTGTACATCCGACTGATAAACCTTTTTGTAAATTGCAGAATGACCAAATGGTCACACAAAGCGCGACAATTCCAGGTACACAATCAAACAGCACAGATAATGGAGTAGGTAATGTTACTTTGGAACAATTTATGGCAATAATGCTACAGTTTAGGAACGAACAGAACGAAAAACAAGACAAACTTAGTGAACAGGTCAAACAACAGAATGAAAAACAAAGTGAAGATTTTAGACGACTTAGGGAAGATAACAAACACTTAAATGAAAAAGTTGACAATAATGACGAAAATCTCAAACAACGTAGTGAACAGGTCAGACAACAGAATGAAAAATTAGACAACAATTCCAGACAGCTTAGTGAACAAATTAGAGCCGTTGCCGCGCAGTGTCATGACACTAAGGAACAGTTGCGCGTGGAAATTGAGGCTTGTTCGAAAAAAAGTAGCGAAGAAATTAGGTCTGTTGCTCAGGAATTAAGGGAAATGCAAACAGCTGCAACAGAAACACTCAGAGACGAAATTAACGGAGTCGCTAAACAATGCTCTGAAAAAGCTACAGAATTACGCGACGAGTTTAAAGCAATGACAGCAGAACTTTCGCGCACAATGGATGAAAAGATTGACGCGAAATTTGAACAACAGAACACTCAGATTGACGAACGCTTCAATCACCATATACAAAACAGTGATACGCGTTTCCGTAAATTTATTCAGGATCAAAACAAAGTAAAACGACAAGTAATGGAAACAATCACTGCTCAGAGACAAGAAGACAAACGTAAAATGTTTGCGAAGGCAAAAACGTATGTAGACAATAATATTACTACAGTGTCCGACAAAATTAATACCATAGAACAGTTGAACGCGGAATTACGTGATGAAATTTCTGATCTTAAATCAAAAACAGATACACACACAGTAAATATTCAAACAGTGACAGACAGATTCGAACAATTAGAACTAACACAAGATTGCGATGTCATCAAAGCTGATGTTAAAAAAGTGAGCGAAACTACACGTAAGTTGCAAAAACAGATTAATGCGTCCGATTCTAAAACCGATGATCGGGTTAAAATACTGACTGAAAAATGTGATGAATTGGCCAGTCGTATTGATGTTATCGAAAATACTAATGACAATAAATCAGACGATACTGCACCGGTTTCATTTAACCAAACACCTGAATTTCAAAATTTACAGCAGACAATTAATGAGATCGATTCATCTAACAACACGTTACGTAGAAAGTTGTCAAGTTTACAACAAGAAGTAACAGAGATGAAAACTATTTCAGTCACCAATACGTCACAGAATCCGCCACTTTGCGAACATTTGTCTGACTCACGCAGCGTGTATAATGTGAACAATTTACAGAGACTACGCGAATTAAAATCCGAAAAGCCACGCGACTTAAAATCTGAAAAGCTACGCGACTTGAAGTACGAAATGACACAGACGAACAGATTCACTCACAAACCCGAACGTGTTTTCAAATTCAATGACGAGAACGTAGTTACGAGCACTTTTTATCCGCAAGAAAATGTAAAGAATTTAATAATGACACAACACAGGTACACGCTTTGAGCTGTATACGACAATTTATTTTTGTACCTTCACCGCTATTGCCTGTAATGCGGAAACGAGCTTTGAACCTTTTACGACAATTTGCTATTGTACTTTCATCAGTATTGCCTGTAATGCAGAAACTTGAATTAGCACGGATACAACAATTTGCCTTTGGAATTTTACCGCTATTGCGTGCAACGCAAAAGCTAAAATTTATTTGCAGTGCGTAATTGACCTCAGGGGATTCATTACGCTTTAATGAATATGTGCCGTAGCGAGCATAGGGCCCCGAGCTGTAGTAGTGCTGTTTCATCTTTAGTTTTCTGCACTGCTGCCTTCTCTTATACTATCCTTTATATCTATCAAAACTGCTCTTTAACTATTGCTCTATCTAGGATTAAGAATATGTAATGAAAACCGGATATGACAAATCTTTTACCGAATGTGACAATTTTCAGTAGGCACTCCCGTAATGACAACTACCGCCGTAATTTTAATTACAGATAAAATCGTAATCATCAGTATGTATAAAATTTTGAGCAGTCGCAACCACATTTTTATAACAATAGATGTTTTTCACCACAATAACATGAAAGTCAGCTGCTTAGCATACCTAACCAACAATGCAGTCTACAAGGCCAACCAAACTTAAATGTTTCGCCAAAGCATGGAAGCAAAGAAATAACTACGTACAGACAACACACTATTTCAACTCGTATCGCAATGCACCGTATAGGAATGACTATCACGACAGACGTAAAAATAACGAGCACAATTATCAGCGTACATATAATAACAGTCGGTCTCACCAACAGCAAAATCATACGCAAGAACATATTCTCATGAATGAACCCGACAGTAGGTACCATCCAGAACGTAATACGTCTGGAAGAAGTAATAGAACAGTTCAAATAGTAGAAATGCCACAACATCCAGCTGAAAATAGTAACACATCAGATAGAATCTGACTAGATACTGTACAGGTCGCATCTTCCAATAATACAAGTACTACTTTAGACACACAGAATGTTATTCACGAAAATGTAATTACTTTTGACGATATCAGAGACACTCTCTTGCAGGAAAGACCATTTGTTCAGAAAACTATTTCACATCCTGTTATCGAAATTAAAATTGGTTCATCGAAATTCTCAGCAGTAATCGATTCCGGATCACCTATATCAGTAATAAATGAGGAGACTTTCAACGAGTGCAACAAAGAGAATACGTATCCGACATTACCATTAGGCAAAACAAAAGTGAAAGGAGCAGTACCGAGTAAAGGAGTAGACGTTAAATTACAGACGCATTTATCATTTTGTATTGCAGGTCATACCTTCCACTCAAATTTTTGGATTGTTCCTTTATTGACAACAGACGTAATTTTAGGTACGAATTTTCTGGTACAACACGACGCAGTTATTGATTTTCAGAATTCTTATTTAATGGTGAAGGATGAAAATATACAATTTGCTATAGAATTTCAGCACTCACTATCTGCGGAAGAGCAAACAATTAATCGCACAGAGGTCATTTCCGCGTCACATAACATAGACTGTAATCCCACATTGTCACGGATACGTACGTACACAACTATAATACTCCAGGCGAAGCTGACTACGACGTAATACAGATGATTTCTGATAAGGTTAAAGAGAGCAGTGCAACTACACACAACGAACGAACGCAATTACGTGAAATTCTTTTACAGCAAGCTCCAGTTTTCGACAACATTCCTGGTACTATGTCCGGATTTATGTATGAATTTCAAGTCAAACAGCACGACACATTTAAAGCAAAGCATTATCCCATTCCGTAAATTCATAGAGAACAGGTTAAAAAGGAATTGCAGGATATGCTTGACCAAGGAATTATAGAACCGGCAGTTAGTCCATACATAAACCCGCTACATATTGTTAAGAAAAAAGATGGCTCACTTCGCCTCGTACTTGATTCACGTCACATTAATGACATTATTATTAATGAAACAGATCGACCACAGACACTAGAGGAACTTTTACAGAAATTTCATGGTACAGCTATTTATTCCACATTAGATTTGAAATCGGGATTTTGGCAAATTCAACTTCATCCGAACTGCAGAAAATACACAGTTTTTCTCTGTTTTGGCGACTGTTATCAATTTTGCAAATTACCGTTCGGCTTAACTATTTCTTCAGCAGCTTTTATTCGCGGTTTGAACACAATACTTCCGACGGAACTTAAGGACAGAATTACGACGTACGTAGACGACATTCTTATCGCAGAAGCTAACTGGTCTGAACACAATCTGATTCTTGAACAACTGTTACAAACTTTTCGTGCACAAGGACTTACAGTTAATCTTAGTAAATCGCACTTTGGCAAAACTTCTATTAAATTTCTTGGACACGTAATTTCAGCAGAAGGCATTGCGCCAGATCCGGAAAAACTTCAAGCTCTACGTGACATTACTGTTCCTACGACGAAGAAGCAATTACGCAGTTTTTTGGGCTTAATCAACTTTTTTCGTAAATTTATTCATCACTCTGCTTTAGACACACCCAGATTATGCCAATTAACAGGTAAAAACACTATTTGGTCATGGGATAAGCAAGCACATTCTGAATTTGTGAACCTGAAACATGCTTTGTTGAATGCTCCACTTTTATCGCACCCAGATCTTACTAGAAATTTTTCCATTGCCACCGACAGTTCTAACACCGCTTTAGGCGTACATATTTTTCAGGAAATAGAAGAAGATGGCTCTACAGTAATTAAAAACATCGCATTTGCAAGCCGCATTCTGTCACCTGCTGAACGAAATTATTCCGTTACAGAACTGGAAACACTATGTGTTGTATAGGCTTTCACGAGATTTCGGCACTTTCTTTATGGCAGACATACCACCGTCTACACAGATCACAGAGCGATACAATTTTTACCTTCGGCTAAGTTCACTCACGACAGATTAAGCAGATGGAAACTTTATTTACAAGAATTTAATTTTACAATAGTTCACATTCCCGGCACACAAAATGTTATAGCAGACGCACTATCGCGTTCTCTGAGCAACAATCAGCAAGACGCAGCAACCAACTTCTGCAAAGCAAATTTCAGTGTCATGTACATTCAGCAAGTTGCATTTGAAAACTTTATTTCATCGTCATTACAGGACATAGCAAAAGAGCAAAATAAAGACAACGTGTAGAAAAAAATTAAACACCTCTGGCAAGATAAGAATAATGTTACGATTAGAAACCATTACACTGTACGCAATGACATTCTGTTTCGCCGCTCTCATCCTGACAGCAACAATTGGTTATTATGCATTCCTGACGAACTGGTTAACAAATTAATCTGGTACACTCATTTAAGTTACGCACATTACGGAGCAAGAAAATGTTTTCTTATACTGAGACAGAACTGTTATTTTACCAACATGGAAAAACGTATACGACGAGTTTTAGCGTCTTGTAAAATTTGCCAGAAAGCTAAATCAGACACCACTTCACACATTCCTCCTTTATATCCCATTGTACCTGTTAAATTAAGACATATGGCCGCAGTAGACATTTTTGGTCCGATTCCGAGAACTAACAGAGGTTTTTGCTACATCTTTGTCGCTGTTGAGCTCACTTCAAAATTTGTTACTTTCACTCCATTACGCAAAGCTACTGCTAAAACTGTTTCGAAAGCATTTGTAAAATATTTTCTATTTCATGTAGGGCATGTGTTGAAAGTAATTTCTGACAATGGATCACAATTTCGTTCTAGCATATTGACACGCATGTTACGAGCTAGAAACATTTCTCCGATTTATATATCCAAGTACCATGCTTCTTCGAACCCTTGTGAACGGTTAATGAAAGAAATTGGTAAGCTGTGCCGAATATACTGCCACAAAAGACATATTGATTGGGATACACACATACTCTCATTCCAAGATGTAATTAATTCCATTCCAAATGAATCCACTATGCTATCTCCGTCTGTTATACTGAAACACGTTGAACCACCAAACAAAATTAAAGAATTAGTAAACTTCCCTAAATGTCGTCGCCTACGACACCATGAAATAATTGACATTGCGCTGAACAACATCAAACGTGCCGCAGAGCGCCGGAGAAGACAGCAAAAACAGGTTTGTACACGCCGCGACTTTCACGTTGGACAGAAGATATTAGTGCGTACACACTATTTATCCAGCAAATTAAAAGGTAAGTGCAGTAAATTTGAACTTTTATTCGCAGGTCCATATCGGATTCGCAGCATCCCTCACCCCAATGTTGTACACGTCGAAACTTTGAGAACCAGAAAATCGAAAGGCAACCACCATTGGTCAAATATTAAACCCTTTATTCAATGAAGACACTTGATGATTCGACACACTATGATGCCATTTACTATTTTTTTTGACCACTTATGCAATTATATTCACATGACTAATTACTGATGATTATCGTATTTTTTCTTGGCAAGTGCCCGGCAAGGTAAGGTTAGCAGGTCGCTTTTCTTGTTGTTACACATCAGACCGTGCAAATTTTCCATTTTTTGTGCGTATGATTGTATTCCAGTTTTGTTTATATGCACTGTGAAATAGTTAAGGTATAACACACCAGTTGATTTTGACATTCTTTTTGCCCTATGACATCTCAAGATCGTGACTGTTTTACATTTTTTTGCGACTGCATTGTGATATTCTCTGTACATTTTGCATCTGAACACTGTCAATGTCTTTGACATATTACGTTTTCTGTCATGTTATGCTGTATGGTTAATTATGTCACCATTAACCAGTCATTATTGAGTGGGTATATGATTTAAATGCAAGACATTAATCTTTTTTCATCAATTTCAGAAAGAAATGATGCGTGTAAGAAATAAATTCAACAGAAATGGGAATTTCAGCTACGGAATAAACGAAAGAAGATGCAATAACTTTATGAGGAAGAGTAAATGGATCAGGATTAACAAGCATTAACAAGAATATACTATACTCATCATAGAATAGCAGTCTTAACTAATTTTTCTTTCACAATACAAGGTGATTGATGCAGGCTGTCAGACAGAACTACACATCTTAGTTTTAGTGATGAAATATGCTAGAGATAAGGAATAGTTGTGTAATGAGTAATGAAGTGATTTTTTTTTGCAGATGATAATGAATGCTAATGAATAATGATGAAGGATATGCTGTTATGAATAATGAAGTTTTTCTTTATAGGTGATGATAATAATGAAGTTATCATAATATGGATAATGAAGTGATGGATAATGAAGTTTTTTTTCTTTACAGATGAGGATAATGTTGAAGTTATGTATTTATGCTATGTAGTTATTTAAGTATTTGTTGCAGTTTCTTTGACAGCAGGTGTTATATTGCGTGGTATGATGACTGAAGCTTTTGGAAAGGACAGCTATGGAACACATTTTTATACACATTTCACTACCTGTTAATTCGAAGTTCACTACTTTTCAGCATAGTATGCGTTTCTTCTTTCAGCTCAATAATCCATTTTGAAATTTTTTTCCAGGAGAAGCTTTTCATGATACTTACTAAACCTGTTACTTATTATACCTGTTCTAGTACTTGCATTTTATTTTTTTTACCCATTTGTGTCTATCATTTATAAATGTGATCACATATACTGCCTTGTTACATAACCTTCCTACAGCTGACTCATGACGAATGACGTTAGCTATCCTCATTTGCAGCAATAGGTCAAAAGCAAATAGTGTTATGCCTCAGCAATTAATTATAGATCCCAACGCAATGCATTGCTAACAAAAAAATAATGTATTACCAGTCCCACATAATGTCACTAGTTTATGATAATTCTGAATAATACTGATTAGCTCTGAATAGTATGTCACTTGAGTAATGACTTCTTAATGAGACAAAAAAAATATATATATAAAATAATGCTTTGTAACTGGCTAATAACTGCCACTGTTTATTGTAATGAGACTACTTATAATGCCCGTGATTATTAATGATATGATTGTAATTAGCTGATTTTTAATAATGACTTCTTAATGATCTGAATAATACTGAATGAGGATCAATGTTTTATACTATTCGATACTTGATGGCCACTGAGAGCCAATAATTAGTGTCACTTAATGAATTATATATTAATTATGCCATTAATTAGGTCCTGTTTTCAATGATGATTTTTCATGTTCTATTACTGGCCACTGAGTGCCAATAATTAATGTCACTAAATGAATTATGTTATTAGTTATGCCATTAATTAGCTCTTGATTTCAATGTTGACTTTTCATGTTTTGGCAAATGGACAATGAGTGCCAATAATTTGTATCACTCAATGTATTATGTTAAAGTTAGGCCAATAATTGACTCTCCTTTTCAATTAAGACTTCTGATGAACATTATTCTGTCATACTAAATATGCTTTGTAACTGGCCAAGGACTGCCACTGTTTATTGTAATACGATTACCCATGATGCCAATAATTTAATTTTATGAACATTATTCTGTAATACTAAAGACATGGTACAGAAATGTTCAATAACTAGGCTATGAATGCCGCAAACTACTACTGTAATTCTCAATATTATGTGACTTAAAGTCCTTCACCTTATGAGCTAACTACCCTGAAATACTGCAATGTCGATTTGTCTTGTCCATCCTCATGATCATGGAGCACTATATTTGGTTTTTGCACTAATTCTACGTTGGTGTGCCTTGTAAGAGCATGGTGTTGACACGACATGCTGTCCACCACCGTGGGCGATGAAGACGTTATTATGGTCGCACTGTTTGGTGTACCTAGTGTACTGCCAAAATGAAAACATGGAACATTACTACGACAGTTCAGTGTCTTGGGTACGCTGATAAATTCTGATGGGAAAAGAACTTCAAATTGTGTCACTTGGTGTTGTACTTCTGTGGAAAGATATGGACTTTCAGAACAGCTGTGTGCAATCTAAAGTGCTACAACCAAGATGCAATCCTTCCCTTTCCTATCCTAATTCTTGTCACATAGTGAAGATCACTTTTTGCTAACATCATTTATGTTCATGGGTTATACTTTTTTTTTTTTGATTCGCTGAACTCCAGTGCGAGTACACTTATGGCACTTGTCGACATGATTTTTTGCCATTATGTTTATTTGTTGTGGAAATGCTAAAGACATTTTTTCGATTTGTTCTGAAGTACAGTATATGTGCACTCTTGTCTTTTATATTGTATATACATTTTTATTTTGATGATATGTTCTGAACTACAGTGCATGTGCACTTATATTATGTGTTAATATGTTTTCTACTGAACTTCAGTGCCTGTGCACTTTTCTCATTTTTCAGTATGATTTGTACACATTCTGTATACCTTTTATGATTTGCTGATATGTTCATTATGCACTTATGTCATTTGTTACTCATTGTATATACATTTCGTCATTTGCTGATATGTTCTCAACTCCAGTGCGAGTACACTCATGTCACTTGTCAACATGATTTTCTGCCATTCTGTTTATTTGTCCTGAAAATGCTAAAGATTTTTTTCAGTGCGTGTGAACTTTGTTATCTGTCAAATAATTTGTACATACAGTTTTCTGATTTGCTACTATGTTTTGTACTAATATCTTGTCTTTGTCTGAAATGTTTTTTACTCGGTGCATATGCCCAACATTTAATTCATGTATCTAAATATTCTGTAAATTGTACAAGTTGACTAATTAAAGAAAAATTTTGCCGCGCTTGGCAAGTCCAAATGACTCACCATCGCTGCCAAATTTTTGCCCCCCCAGTGGAGGGTTATGAAACACGTATGTAACGTAGCAGCGATGGTGAGGCACGTTAAAATCTTTGACCAGAGAGCCTTTTATCGTGGTTAGTATGCGCTTGACCGCGCGAGTGTTACGAGCAGTACTCTGTCAGTAGTAGCTCAGTTCACTTGCGTCCAGTAGTCGGTCGGTAGTAGTCGTGCAGTACAGTTGCGAGCAGTCTGTCAGTGGGCAGTCAGTGAGCAGTGCAGTATGTCGGTAGTAGCAGTTAGTGCAGTTGTGTGATGTAGTCTGTCGGCAGTAGTGGTCTAGTCCTGTCACGGTCGCGAGCGGGACGCAGTCGCAGGCGTCGACATGGGTCTCTGGTCAAGATGCTTAATGAGGTATATTGTTAATTAAGGTAACCATCAGATAATGTAAAGTTTATTTATTGTAATTAATTTTCAACAAGTGCCCCAATAATAATTTTGATTTCAAAGCAATATTTTTAACAAAAGAACTATTTAATTGAACGAACGATTTCCTTCCATTTCCTTTAAAGAAAAGTTTCAGTTAAATTTCAAAAAAAAAAAAAAATATTACTTGCGATGCAGTTCCTCCAAGCCGTGGCCAACAATAAGTGCAGGAATTTAACATGCAGTTTCCATGAGGTAAGAAATTAATTAAGATTTTTTGCACAGGGCCAAAGACCGATATTTCGGTTTAATTGAGTTTACATTGTCACTGAAGTCTCATTAGCATTGAATTGTTTTTCATTATTTTCGTGACAGCTTACACCATGAGTCAGATTGCGATTCTCATTTTTATTGTCATTAAATTTAATTGCTAGGGAGGTTACGCTAGGCTCTCATTTCTATTAAATATTGTCTTTTAAATTTTTGTGGGGAGGTTACACCATCCACCGGGCCCCGACTTCGCAGGGTGACGTGATCTAGTTCGCAGGGTGACGTGGTCACATTCTTAGGCAATGGCGAAAGATATGCAAAGCTCGGCCGCAGCTGGCGATATTCGATGGGCGTGACTGAAAAATGGAGCATGCTGGCTCATAAACCATACACAAATTACTAACACGTAACGTGATAATCAATTAGTTGTGAGAGGAAATAAATGGAAATGACGATAAATTTGAAATAAAAACTATGCATGTGCATAGTGACATCGTAAAATTGATAAAAATACTGTAATTGGTATCCCAAAATGAATCTTTTAATAAGGAATTTCTGAATAGCACCTTGGTGACAAGCAAATTTTGCCCTTCTTTGATTTTTTTCGATCTCCTTGGTTCAATCCTATCTGACGCAGATCCCAGCCTCTTTAGTAGACTTGTTGAATTTTCTCAGTGTTCTGCAAACAAATCGTAATCTCTGGTTTGCTACGAAAACATTATCTACGTGACGGTTCACCTTAAGTTAATCGTATGTTTCTAGATTAATAGATACTACAAACCAACGTGTCGTTGGGTGCTCGTCCCCCCCCCCCCCCCCCATGATTATTTTAGAGATTACGAAGGTATGTTGTCTACGCCTTTTGTTTTATTTTATTGCAACCCTTTCAAAGCTCTTTTGGGTTCTACGAATGGATCTGATATGTCTGCCTCATATAGCGTGTTTCCGTAAGAGCGCGCAAAAATGTAAAACGACATAGCGAATGCTCCACTGAACAATTCGAGGAACGGCACCTAGGGTCGGAGAAGCCAACTTAAGGAGATATGGAAGTAAACTTGTCTACCGCTTTGTCCAGCATTACTGTTTTCCATATTTTTTACAACTGAGATGCATACAAGTTTACACGCACTATGTTGTATATTTACAGGTATATTTTTTTATTCCTGCAAGGAAACAAAGAGGACGAGCCTGATTATTAGGAAGCCATGATGGAGGTTTTGTTTGTTTTACTTGTCCATGAGGTGGCTCTGTTGTATCGTATTTACGTTGCTCCATGACAGAACCTGCTGTGAATCGACATACCCATTCATTACCCAGTGGTATTCAGAGACGTACAGTACAACGCGATGGAGCAGTACCGGTACAGTATTTCCTGGTCGCTGCATTGGAAGGGGAAGTCCTATTCCATGTCCTTCGAGGTCACCTGACCTGAATCCCCTTGATTATATCGTAGGGGGATAGCTAAAGTCACTTGTGTACGAGATCCCTTTGGCTATGGAGGCGGAATTAGTTACAGAATTATGCTGCCTGCGTTGTGATTCGAAACACACCAGCGATGTTTGTCAGAGTGCGTCAGAATCTTGTTCGCAAATGTCATGCTTGCATTGAGGTCGATGGTCGTCATTTTCAGTGCAGTTTGTAAGATACCGTTCTACTGGTACGTTCATTGTGTCAATTATGGTATTTGCAGTTAACGGTAACTAAGTTAAATAAAAAAGTACACAGTAATGTGATTTTATTCGTGCTATCTCCAAAAACAGGCTTCTCCGGCCCCAGTTTCTCTGTCTCAAATTGTTCAGTGGAGCATCTTCTACGTACTGTTAAATTTTTTAACGCTCTTACGGAAACATCGTACAGACACTTATTCCTTCTCACCTTCACACAGTTCTTCCCCTTCGTAGAGGCCCTCCGTATACTCTTTCCACCCAACCTCGTTCTTCTGCGTTTAACAACGGAATTCCTGTTGAACATTTAGTATTGACACCTTTTCATTTAATTTCACAGCAGATTGTTTTGAATTTCCTGTTTCGTAAAATAGTCCTTCCGACGATTTCTTCGCAGTTTTCGCACAGGCAATTCGGCTTGGCTTCCATGCATTTCCTATTTATTTCACTTTTAAATTGTATTACTCTATTCGTGTCTGTTTCAAAACATTTTTGTGCTTTATTCTTTCGTCGTTCACCTGATATTTTCCGTGAAACAGGGTCTCTTGGCAGTTAGCTTCCTTGCACTTCTTTTATGATGCTCTGTTTTGACGAATCTCATTTTCCCTCATCTCAATTGCCTATTGTGATATTCACTGTCACAGTATCTATAGCCATAGAGAACTTCAAACGCACGCCAACATTCTCAAAGTCCAGTGTAGTCTTTAATATTACTATATTTTGATCTGAGTTTATTGATAAGGCAGGGAGTGTGGGAGGATAGTGGAGCGCTGGGTTGTTTGAGACTGAGTATCGGTTGGGCTGAGAATTTTATTTTGTAATTTTTTTCCTTTTATTTTCTTTTTATGTTTTCTCAAATTTCATCAACGAGTCCTCGAATGCGACGCTAATTAGGAACGCCCGACGTCCTTGGAGTGAGCCAGGAGCCAAATGTGAAGGCCTTAGACAGATGGACCAACGGCGGCAACGGCGGTGCGCACCATTCAACTGGCGAGAGTGTGAGACCAATGGCAAAGGGAGGCATTCTGATTCTGAAACAGAGATCAGAGCAGGTAACTTGATCTCACTTCAAGCAACAGACAAGCTGACGCGACTGAAAATCACCTGAAAACATTCACATGAGGAATGCCCTAAAACTTAATCAGAAATTCATTGATAAAATTAATAATAATTAAATATCAAAGCGACATACACAGTCGCTAAGGAACAAGGATTAACAGCCAAGAAGTTACTTACTCAACATATTTTTACGACCCCAATTAGTTGTTAGACATTACACGATAGAGTAGCAGCTGCTCTAAGTACACCCAAAGCAACTTAATTAGAGCGTTCACAATTTGTTAATATTAACTAGAAAAACGTTGCTTAAAGTTCTGAAAAATTATGCTTATTTAATTACAATAATAACATATAAAAACTTTTATTCAGTAGTAGAGACAAATTGCAAACCTTCTCACAGAATGGTGTATAAAAAATTACTTGCAAGGAGTGTGAAAAAGTGCATATTGGTCAGCCACGTAGAGCTGTGGCAATTAGGCTACGTGAATATAAGAGAAGCTGGAACTTCAGGGAGAAAGACTCAACCTTTCCTGATCGTCTAGCAGAAAACTATTCATATCATCTAAAATGTGGAATTTTACTTTCTGTGAAGAAAAGCAGAAATATGACCCTAGCGGAAATATTGTAAATCAACAATTATATGATACAGAATTCTAATCTAGTATTGAATGATCAGACTCAGTTCTCATTTTCCTCTTTGTTGAATTAAATTTTCGTTGCAAATACTAGATTCAGACTGTAAATTCAA
Organism: Schistocerca serialis cubense; assembly: GCF_023864345.2. Lineage (NCBI taxonomy): Eukaryota > Metazoa > Arthropoda > Insecta > Orthoptera > Acrididae > Schistocerca > Schistocerca serialis. Next base: position 175,594,875 of record NC_064641.1, read on the forward strand.
CTCATTTCTCATCAATCGTTAAATGTATATCCAAATGAAAACCTTGTTTAACACTTTTTTAGCTTAGGTAATTGCTTCTATGTGACAAAAAGGCAATGTTATCATAAATAAAAATCTGTAATTTTTGTATGTTCTTTGCAAATAATATCTGCGTAAGTCGCAAATCATGTTTATCTATGTTTTCGTAATTCGTTTGTCACCTGAAGATGGTTTGAGAAGCCAAAAGCTGGTTTCTGAAAAAATAAATATAGCTTTTCAGAACATTAGAAAGTGTATTCCTTTTTAATATTATTACCGTGTTTTGCCAGGCGCCAACGGAAATTTCAGTTGTTGTTACAAGATTTATTTTAACTTGAATAAGCTTGACAAAACAGAGCTATGCTAATAGGTCCGTTTGATAAACTATGACTCAGCTAATTAGACGTAGCGTAAACTAGGTTTCCAGTTCAAAGCGGGGACCTATTCCCTTTATAGCTTGGCATACAGTGGGCATACAAATAGGGGTAATGCAAATAAAGGTAATACAGGAGTAGGTTTAATAATGAATAAAAAAATAGGAGTGTGGGTAAGCTACTACAAACAGCATAGTGAACGCATTATTGTGGCCAAGACAGACACGAAGCCCACGCCTACTACAGTAGTACAAGTTTATATGCCAACCAGCTCTGCAGACGATGAAGAAATTGATGAAATGTATGATGAGATAAAAGAAATTATTCAAATACTGAAGGGAGACAAAAATTTGATAGTCATAGGTGATTGGAATTCGACATTAGGAATAGGAAGAGAAGGAAACATAGTAGGTGAATATGGATTGGTGCTAAGAAATTCAAGAGGAAGCCGCCTGGTAGAATTTTGCACAGAGCATAACTTAATCATAGCTAACACTTGGTTCAAGAATCATGAAAGAAGGTTGTATACATGGAAGAACCCTGGAGATACTACAAGGTTTCAGATAGATTATATAATGGTAAGACAAATATTTAGGAACCATATTTTAAATTGTAAGACATTTCCAGGGGCAGATGTGGACTCTGACCACAAACTATTGGTTGTGAACCGTAGATTAAAACTGAAGAAACTGCAGGAAGGTGGGCATTTAAGGAGATGGGATCTGGACAAACTGATTAAACCAGAGGTTGTACAGAGTTTCAGGGAGAGCGCAAGGGAACAATGGTCACAAATGGGGGAAGGAAGTGCAATAGAAGAAGAATGGGTACCTTTGAGGGATGAAATAGTGAAGGCAGCAGAGGATCAAGTAGGTAAAAAGACGAGGGCTAGTAGAAATCCTTGGGTAACAGAAGAGGTAATGAATTTAATTGATGAAAGGAGAAAATACAAAAATGCAGCAAGTGAAGTAGGCAAATAGGAATACAAATGTCTCAAAAATGTGACCGACAGGAAGTGCAAAATGGCTAAGCACGGATGGCTGGAGGACAAATGTAAGGATGTAGAGGCTTATCTCACGAGGGGTAAGATAGATACTGCCTAAAGGAAAATTAAAGAGACCTTTGGAGAAAAGAGAACCACTTGCATGAATATCAACAGATCAGATGAAAACCCAGTCCTAAGCAAAGAAGGGAAAGCAGAAAGTTGGATGGAGTATATAGAGGGCCTATACAGGGGCAATGTTCTTGAGGACAATATTATGGAAATGGAAGAGGAGGTAGATGAAGATGAAATGGGAGATACGATACTGCGTGAAGAGTTTGACAGAGCACTGAAACACCTAAGTCGAAACAAGACCCCGGGAGTAGACAACATTCGATTAGATCTACTGACAGCCTTGGGAGAGCCAGTCCTGACAAAACTCTACCATCTAGTGATCAAGATGTATGAGACAGGCGAAATACCCTCAGACTTCAAGAAGAATATAGTAATTCCAATCCCAAAGAAAGGAGGTGTTGACAGATCTGAAAATTACCGAACTATCAGTTTAATAAGTCACAGCTGCAAAATACTAACGCGAATTCTTTTCAGACGAATGGAAAAACTGGTAGAAGCCGAACTCGGGGAAGATCAGTTTGGATTCCGTAGAAATGTTGGAACACGTGAGGCAATACTGACCCTACGACTTATCCTAGAAGAAAGATCAAGGAAAGGCAGACCTACGTTTCTAGCAGTTGTAGACTTAGAGAAAGTTTTTGACAATGTTGACTGGAATACTCTCTTTCAAATTCTGAAGATGGCAGGGGTAAAATACAGGAAGCGAAAGGCTATTTACAATTTGTACAGAAAGCAGATGGCAGTTATAAGAATCGAGGGGCATGAAGGGAAAGCAGTGGTTGGGAAGGGAGTGAGACAGGGTTGTAGCTTCTCCCGATGCTATTCAATCTGTATATTGAGCAAGCAGTAAAGGAAACAAAAGAAAAGTTCGGAGTAGGTATTAAAATCCATGAAGAAGAAATAAAAACTTTGAGGTTCGCCGATGACATTGTAATTCTGTCAGAGACAGCAAAGGACTTGGAAGAGCAGTCGAACGAAATGGACAGTCTTGAAAGGAGGGTACAAGATGAACATCAACAAAAGCAAAACGAGGATAATGGAATGTAGTCGAATTAAGTCGGGTGATGCTGAGGGAATTAGATTAGGAAATGAGACACTTAAAGTAGTAAAGTAGCTTTGCTATTTGGGGAGCAAATTAACTGTTGTTGGTCGAATAAGAGAGGATATAAAATGTAGACTGGCAATGCCAAGGAAAGCGTTTCTGAAGAAAAGAAATTTGTTAACAACGAGTATAGATTTAAGTGTCAGGAAGTCGTTTCTGAAAGTATTTGTACGGAGTGTAGCCACGTATGGAAGTGAAACATGGACGATAAATAGTTTGGACAAGAAGAGAATAGAAGCTTTCGAAATGTGGTGCTACCGAAGAATGTTGAAGATTAGACGGGTAGATCACATAACTAATTAGGAGGTATTGAACAGAACTGGGGAGAAGAGGAGTTTGTGGCACAACTTGACCAGAAGAAGGAATCGGTTTTTAGGACATGTTCTGAGGCATCAAGGGATCGCCAATTTAGTACTGGAGGGCAGTGTGGAGGGTAAAAATCGTAGAGGGAGACCAAGAGATGAATACACTAAGCAGATTCAGAATGATGTAGGCTGCAGTAGGTATTGGGAGATGAAGAAGCTTGCACAGGATAGAGTAGCATGGAGAGCTGCATCAAACCAGTCTCAGGACTGAAGACCACAACAACAACAACAACAACAGTGGGCTGTCTAACATTAAAACCCGGCATACAGCGGTAGCATTAATAGTAACCAGCGTCCTAGGCTAAGTTATGACTAAAGGAATTAGAGCAGTCCTTTGCGTACGACATTGTAAATGAAAGATTAAGACCACCACTGAGGGATGTTGAACCCGTCGACAACTAACTCACGTCCGTTGTTCCTCACGCATCGCAGGGGCTCAGCTTAATATATAAGGACATATCCGCAACATAACGACACTGACAAGTATAAGCAATGTTTACCCAAAAAGTAACAAGGACCGCGTTCCTTAGAAGCAGCCAAAACAAAGCCACACGTTGATCTACAGACAAGTAATTTCAAAATCACGACGAAGACACTCAAAACGAATACTAACGAACAAGAAGTGGCGAAACAACTACGTGAGCCCACGTTCGTCCAAAATCTCTAACAATCAACAAGATCATGCCAAATTAATAAAACTCAGCCTACCACATTTAATACACGGCCCTCTCAAACCACATGCCGTCGAACAACACCACAGTGTGACCAACCAAAGCTCAGCGGTGCCTCCAGTCTTGATTTAGTTGCTCAGGATTCAGCGCAGAAAACACGCTTGACATTGTAATCGTCCTTCTCAAATGATCGTTCTTCTCAAATGACCTGCAAAACTTATGTCCTCGTCAACAACTAACTACTCGTATCACAGCAATGAGATGCAGAAGCAGCTTTCAAACAGGTGCCTCATGAACTCAAACCATCAGCTAATACAGACCAATAATTCATAAGCCACTATTTTTTCATGTAGTTGGGCTACCAAGAAGTATACGACACACATGTGCCTGATCACTGATCTCACGTAACAGCGGAACCACTCACAATGGAGCTAAGGCCGATTTCCGAATAGTGTATACACGATAGCCTAGGAACACGTGCGCCAACCAAACTCACTGCACACCTACTCCGACAAGAGTTTGTCTATGTTTGTCGCACAAAACAAAATCCACCCTGTTGCTGATAGAACATGAGAAGATAGCCATTGCCTTCACATTTCATAAGCAAGTAACTAACAAAGGAGTGGTCCAACCTGACATGTCGAAACCTATTCTGAGGTTCTTTTTTACACAGAAAGAAAACACCGAAAGTAAATGGTTCATCAAAATTTTAGTCTGCTAAGTGTTATAATTAATCATTTTTACCTTTCTGCCTTGGATGCGAATCGGCGAAATCGGCAAAAAAGCTGACGCAGCAGTCGGAAGGCAGCGTAGCGCTACGTAGTGCGAATTCCAAAGTGCACACACGCTAATTTGGAGCACTTAAACCATACCAAAAGTGTGTCAAATCATTAATTTTTTAAACAACTTTCAGTTCATATCGACAGCTAAACTGTTGCGGATGTAATTATTACACAGGTGGCTTGCAGAGGAAAGAAAATCAAGGCGGTTCACCATGTTACACCTGGACTTTAATTTGCTGACATTAAATGCTTTATAAAATTTCCTGTAGGACAGTTTTTATGCATAATAAGTCCGGGACGATGAGACCTCTTTTCTTCTTCAGCATGAATTTCGTCTGCTTTCTTTTTCTTCAACTTTTTTTGACTTCCGGCAGCATGTTCGCATAGAGTGTCTTATAAAGAGAGGTACGGTATATTATTGAGACAATGCCACTTAAAAGTCGAGACGTATGACAAAATGAAGACATACAGGAGTGGTGGATCACACCCGTAGCTGTACGGGTGAGATGGACGAGTGTACTGGTAGAGATGGACCATATAGGAAATCTCTGTAGATCCATTGCTCAGCGGCCGGTCATATATTTACCAAGGAATTTTGCCAAACAACCGTATGTTCTAGCATTAGCTTCTCTTTCTCTTACCACAGCAATTACATTTATCACCAAATGCTGAACAACATTGATGTGATCATTGTGAACAGGAAACTCACTGAAATCAAAGATCGTTTTTATTAGTTTCCTTTCTCATCCGTCTTTTTCTTTACAGCTTCAGTATTTTCAGCAAAGCTTAACACTTTCGATGCACTTGTGGCCTCCCTCCTAAAACTAACTGTTTAGGTTGTACAAGAAACTTTACTTCCAAACTTTTTATAGGTGTTGGCTTAGGAGTAATCAGTTTTGAAGTCATTATCTTGGAAGTTTTAGGTTTAGTAGTTGTGGAGTCCGAAGTTGTGTCAGTAAAGGAATTTGACTTGTGCGGATAACTCTGCCCTTTTAAAGTGCTTGGCATCATTGGGTCTTTTGATGAGCTTTATAGTCGTTGTTTGAGCCGCCTGTGAGATTCTGCTCTACTATTTGTTGGTATATACATATCTTCCGACCAATAAGCGAAGTCTGGAACTGCGAGCATATTCAATGGGATTATTCCACATCCCTTGAAAGCAACTGCCACATTTCCAACGTTGGCTGATTTAGCTTTTCTCTACAAATGTGAGTAGAGTAATACTTAATGAACATCTGATTGCTAAATCACTGCCGGATTTGTTCTTCAGCTGCACAGAGCTTTCGTCCAGTTTGTAGATGTGCCGTGGTTTGTTGAACAAGTCGCTTTCGTGCATCATAGTTTCTAGAAGTTTGAAATATTCTTTTACTGTGGTGTTATACATACCTTTGGCTCTAGCGACTAACGCACCTTCTGCCTTTCTTATAACTACATTTCGATTACGTCTAAGAAAGGAATTAAGCCAGGAGTAATCGGCTTTTTCTGATTGCTTCTTGAGAGTATGTGGTATATTTAATCTCTCTGTTAATTCAAATGCCATAGTGTTTACTTATCTCTACAAGGTGTGGAACCTTGCACTTGCTATTTCTGAATATGTGCAATGAGCTTCTTTCAGTCCCCATTAAGGTTTCAGATACCCTTAGGACAGTTTTTTTACAGCAGTCTCCTTTTTAGCGTGGTTTCAGGTATACAGAAAGCTTTAACAGCAGCACTGACACCAGTGAGGTTGTTCCGCACAGCATGCATGGCATTTATCAACACATTTTCAGTCCATTCGCCACGCCCACTATAGGCAGTCCTTTTGTAAATCTCTGAAATTAAAAAAAGTCATGTATCGGGAGACACATGTTGTTCATCCCTTCTTTAAAATCTAAATTTTATGATAACCTAGCTAAATTTGAATACATTATGGGAGTGACAGTGATCAATGTGTTACGTATATTTACTATTAAAAACTGTCTTGATCACGATTTATTTATTAAGGTGACCGGTTTCGACCACTTCTTTGCTCAATTTCAGACCATTGAGTAGGAACCTCTTTCTACTGGAGAATCACTACTGAGTAGAAAGAGGTTCCTACTCAATGGTCTGAAGATGACCACAGTAGTGGTCGAAACCGGTCAGCTTAATAAATAAATCGTGATCAATACTGTTTTTAATAGTAAATACTAGCTAAATTTGACTGTGGAGCGTGTCTCCCACATTAAAACACGTGGTTCATCTCTCCCAAATGCACTGGTCCATCTCTGCCGACAGTCTGGGAGAAAGGGACTACCCCGACATTTTAGGTTTGTCTGATGCTTACACATATGTCAAGCTGGCAGTTAAAAAGCTAAATCAATATTGTGCAAAGTAAGGCTTAATATTAAAATTATGTAACCACTTGACAATACTTTCTGGCTTACTAAAGCAGAGGATCTAATTTTTTTCTTGAAATAACACGAAAATACTAGCCACAATTTTGCACCAAGTTCGTTCACAAAAAGCTTCCTCACAACTAGCGAGAACTGTTTTCTAGCGGCACGTTTTGAAATATGGCACTGATCTGTCTCACCCAGTGGCCCAGCTGAGCCGCACGTACCCTGTATTTTACTAACAATGAAACAGTTCCTTGTTTGTTCCCCAGTCATCACAAAACTCAAGTGTGTACTGGAACACGAAAACAAACATCTCTCTCACACCAGCCACACATGATAAGAGGAAAGTTAATCCATTCAGGCACTTCACAGTCATCGCTAGTTTTATTTAGACAGAACTGGAATAGAGTAAGAAATGGTCAAGGGCATTGCGTATCAGGCATACTTGATCAAATTCGTAAAATGTGGTGACGGAAACTGACAGTACAGGAATGACTGAAGCTTAGCAGTACTGTTATGCTGATTAATTTCAAATGAGAAAGAGATATCGGAAGTTGTGAAGTCCGACTATTTTTCGAAAATTCCTGTAAAAGGTTGAAAAATGTTTTTGTGGAAGGGGGCTGAATCACATTATTCATTCGCGATGGAATCCTAATTACGGAGGTTCGAATCCTCCCTCGGACATGGGTATGTGTGTCTGTGCTGAGGATAATTTAGGTTAAGCAGTGTGTAAGCTTAGCGACTGACGACCTTAGCAGTTAAGTCCCATAATATTTCACACATTCACATTCCTAATTACGTTAATGGTCTTTTTGTTGACTTCCTAAAGACAGAGTTTTCGTTATGTCGAGGTCAGGAGCCAACAAAACCAATGAATTACTTATTGCAAATGGTAAGAAGATGTTACAGATGTAACATTGAAAAGAATTCTCTCCCATTTTTACGTATGTCGTTTAAAATATTTTTGCAAGTAAACAATTCAAAAGAAAACATTTTTGGTCCCAATTTGCTTAATATTCCGGAAGACAGACATAAAGCTGGAAAAACAATAATCCATTGATACTTACCAGTGGTATTGTTGTATGTGAATTTGTCATACACCGACTGCACAAGCGACTCCTCCTTTTTTCGCTTGAAGTGATTATCTGTGCCCCCCGTGCAGTTCTTGCATGAAACCTTGAGAGATTGCAGGGCACTCTCACTTCTGATTCAGTGTTATTCCACTTCATGTTCTTAGGGAATACAATCTTTATTGCGATTTTGACTTCATACATCATGATGAAATGGTGGGCAGTAGTTAATGCTCTTGCTTGCGTGCTCTGGCCAAGGAATAACAGTAATCTTTACCTGCATTCAAAGGAATAGGGTGCCGATTTAAACGACTGCAGTAAAAGAGCACGGCGATGGTGGGCTGAGGGAAGTGCAGATTTTCAGCGGAACCTGGGTGGAAACATTTCCGGGTAGCCGAGTTCCGCGGTCTCATTGTGCAGGCACGTTGGTTGGCATTGGTTGGGAGGCAGCCACGTCCAGGTAGACTGACTAGCTCCGAGAAGTCGCCGCTACAATGGCCAGCACATTGTAGACCGACAATAAAGCAGAGGATGGGCCCTTGTTAGACGGGAAGCTGACAAAACAACTGTGAGCGTTCTGCAAATTTCTGTGGGACTGGAAACTGGCGCCCAGACGACCAGACTCTGACACAAAACTTATTTGTGAAGGCAGGAGGCCTTTAGCGAGTTCCTGGCCGTTCTTTGGAAACTTTGAAATGGACGCAACAGTGGATATAACAAGCTTTTTAGGGAGGGCTGTGGTTCCATCCAGGTCATGTTGTTAGCAAAAGACACGGCAAACGCATGGGAAAGAGGCCGAGAAGATGAATTTTTTTTCCTTTTCTTCCAATTAATTTTAAAGTGCCTGGTTGGTCAAATCGGTGTATGCAGAGTAAAAAAGGGCGCTCTCCTAGCTTCGAATGTCACGCTCCAGCTCAGGGAAGTCCAAGATGTAAATGTGCTTTGCTACCGAACTGAGGAGGAAGTGGACAGAAAGAGAAGAGATCTCACTCTTGTACTAGCGCTTCGCTAGTAAAGAACTGCAGGTCCGTAACTAAACTGTGAGACTTGTGTCCTTTGCTAGTGTGCCACTTAAAGCCTGTGTGCTATTTTAGATTTTGGGGACCAGCTGAAACAATAATTGCCATGTGAAAGGGGAGCATAAACACAACAGTGTCAACGAGTAATGCATTTTCTTTTCAAATCGTGCGTTATACAATGTTAAAGTAAAACAATAGATACACTACACGTAAGTAGTAGACACTGACCTATCTTGCCGGCCGCGGTGGTCTCGCGGTTCTAGGCGCGCAGTCCGGAACCGCGCGACTGCTACGGTCGCAGGTTCGAATCCTGCCTCGGGCATGGATGTGTGTGATGTCCTTAGGTTAGTTAGGTTTAAGTAGTTCTAAGTTCTAGGGGACTGATGACCGCAGCTGTTAAGTCCCATAGTGCTCAGAGCCATTTTTGAACCACTGACCTATCTTATTTACTGAACTCTGGAGCTACCTACCACGACCATCTTTCATGGAACAATAAGTTAGAATATGACAAATCTACCACAAGTTGTCAGCTCCTGAATCAGTAACAGTCTGTTCAAAAGCTCGGTGTGGGTTTCTACCCCACGCGGGGCTTTACTCCCACCTACCCAAACTGTAGTGTTCTGCCAAAGTGTACAGTTTCAAGCGCCAAAAAAAAAAAAAAAAAAAAAAAAAAAAATGGCTATGAAGGAGCACCAAAGTGTTCTATTAGCTATTAGCTATTAGCTATTAGCTATTAGCTGCATAATTTTTTATTTATTATTGACTTTCCTTTTCATGACTGGCATCTATCCATAACCTCTGTATATTAACAACTGTGAGTTTTCCTGGTTAATTATTTAATGTGCTAAAAATAATAATTATAAAAAATGCTATTATGGAGGAAAAAATTATTGTCGTTTACAGAATAAATAGTATTATTTCTAGGAACTTGTAGTAAAATATGGTGCATGTGGATGTTAAAATGTGTATGCCCATTCCCCTTGTGTAATCTTAGGGACTCTGAGGTTCTATGACAGGCTGTGTTTTCCTTCGTGCTGGTTGTCCTCGTCCTGATGCTAATTAAGCTTATGATAATATTTTGATATAAAAACTTGCGTGAAACAGAAAAGAAATATAATGTGAATTCTACAAATGTGTCATCTAAGAAATATCATAATGAATGATTTCTTGCAGAATTGTGTAGTTAAGACCAAAATGTGAATGTGTTTTAAAGGGTACAATTACTTTTAAAATGAGTTTGTTTTCTCTTATGTGAAGTTGTTACGATCTTAAAAAAAAAGCATCTTGCCGTTTCCACAAGTGGTTTCGTACTGGAGGTCTTCTTCGCCACTACACTGTACGTAACATCTCTGTAGCGATATCTACGGCAGCAACACACACTTTGAGTTCACAGGAGCTAAATTTTCCAGTGTGTGATTGTATGAACACTGGTAACTGGATGAAAACTGTGAACTTAAGTTTATAAATTCTGAAGTCTTTTGTGCCCAAAAGAGTGGTAATGCAGTGGGCCCCTTTGTATCACACTGCACTGAGCAGTTGTGTTTCGATTTGCGGTACCTTTCGTTTCGGGACATTGTAATGTGTAATTCATACGTCTTTCGTCTCCGTACATAGAAACAGGCGTTTAATCATTCCCAGTCGATACTCGGGTTGTAGCTGTACAGCATGTATTCTGTAAGAGCTGCGAGCGCTCTCAGACACTTCTTAGCCTTTGCTTTGCAGGGGTGAGGCTATCGATACCGCAGATGTTTTCGTTAGCTGGTAGTGACGGGAGCCCAATACGTGGGCCTCCCTGTGGCGGGAATTACACTGGCCGCTCTGACGCAAACCAGTCTGATTTATTCAGCCCGTGGTTGACCTCCATCGACCTCTGCTTAAACGCAGGACAGGTGATCTATAGAGATGGTGTATCACGTACGAGTAGAAACCTTGGGACGATACACGGTTATATCGCACTCTTGATGTCTATACTGTAAAACCGCTTCTCTTGAGCGCAATAAGAGTAGACACTCAGAGCCACCTAGAAGTGGTCGGTAGAAATGTTTCTGTTCTAGCGCTATATTTTTACAGATCTTCATTTTTTAAAACATAAACTTAAGACTATTTGTATTACTGACTCATATCTGAAAACTTTTGTCAGTACGTGATGCAAACCATTCATTAAGTACATCATGTTTTTGTAAAGAAACACTAATGAGAGAAATTGTGATAGAATAGTCTATGATTGCATTCGCAACGATTGCCTGAAGCATCGAGGTCTAGTATAGCAATAGAAGAAGGAAAGAAGAGGAAGAAGAAGAAGAAAGACACAAAATTGCATCTAATACGGGTAATATTTTCCCCGTGCGGTCTTTTCCCTTAGTGGGAACAGTCACCTTACTTTAACTTTCCATTTGCATTCTACAATGGGCCTAACAACGAATTAGCACCCGAGCCTTGGTAAATATAGACTATACGTAAGACAAAGCTACTTGGCAAGATTTCAGTAGGGACTCGAAAGGTAGCACACGTTGCGTAAGTACTAGTACTTCAAATTTAGATAATCAAATATCTGTAGTGTCTTTCGTAGGCAACATGAATTAATTAATAACAAAAGGAGAGTCAACATTGGTCGTTAATTTATAAATATTTATTTCTGTAGAAAATCGATTTCAGTCACCGCGAGACCATCATCAGTGTAAGTGTTAAAGCCCTGTGGACTCATAAACAGAAGCAGTAAAACTGCAACATCGGCATATATCTGTGACGAGCACTTGTCAGACCGAAGGTTGCATTGGTTCCTTGTTAGTACTCTTCACTGATATGTGCAGAGGTTGCAATTTTACTGCTTATATTTATGAGGGCTTCAGTACTAGCACTGCTGCTTGTATTTAAAAATTCACAGGACTTTAATACTAGCACTGATGATGGTCACGCAGTGATAGAAATCGATTTACAACAGAAATAAATATCTCTACTTCAATGACCAATGCTTACCCTCATTTTGTTAGTAATGATGGTGTGGTGGTCGTGGTGCACACAACTCATGATGGAATACCCATTCAAGTCAATTAATTATATACGACTTCAACTAGTAACGTTTATAAAATTATTGAAATATGTTTCGTTATTGGTGCCTAAATATGCTGACTTCGGAGTCAATGCTGACACTCATCAACAATTTTTGTATGATTTTTGTAGCCATGCAATTTTCAGTGAAACTATAATTTTTTTATGATTTTTCGTGATCTTCTTTCAGAACAATCGTAGGGACTAACTATAAAAAATATCTTAGTCACTATTATTATTAAGATGTTGAACTGGTTTTATGAGAGTATGCTAACTCTGTTATTTAGTATCTTCACTATTGTTGGTTAATTTGTTTGTCTATCAAAAATCGTTACTTGTGTAAAATTTATAGCGCGTGACTTGAATTCAGTTAGACAGTAATAAAGTTGCACATAAAAATGGTTTTTATTTAACTTTCTTGTCCACCATAGTAACTTTAATTTTCAGAAGAAATTGAATGTATACTGAACGCCATGGAGATGTGGTTTCGTTGAGGAGTTCTTTCTGGGGAGTCAGTCGGAAACTGATTTCACCATGTGCGTAGTTCTCTGTCGCTGTCTCTAACTCTCGACGGAAACATAACTTGTATTTTATTGAGTTTCCTGGCAGTTGATAAGAAATGCATAATACAAGATCATTTGAAAATAAAATTGACGACATAGGAGAGCTAAGTAACTGAAGACATGTATTTTCACCATGACACCCCTTTCCACTCCGTGTGCAGAAATGTGACTTATTTTGGAATCAGTGAAGTGCACTGCGTGTTCACTGCCTCCCTTGTCTTGCTGTTTACCTGAAAGCCTGAAGCCGTGCTTAAGCCCCGCTTCTCGGGCTGGGCTGTCACAACCGATCATCAAGTGTGAGCGTTAAAAAACAGGCGCTCTTGTCTATGTCGTGAGTATTCGTTACCCTACGTATCCGCGAAAAGAACTGAATTTCTGGAAGAGACTGCTTCTGTTGCCACTTGTAACAGCAGCATCAAATAGAAGTATAAATTCTGCGAGAAAAGTTACTGACAGCTTGCATGTTTGTAGACACCGACATTCTGAAACTGGATCAATTCCAGCGCTAAATGAAGGCCTTGAATATTTCAGTTTCTATATTGTTTATTTGGAAATGAATTTGCTCATAAAGTATGATATTACCAGTCTAGTGTGTTGGTGTGGGCAGTGTCTCTAGTAAACCCGTCGATCGCGTTATGTCGTTCTTTTTTGTTCTGAGCACACAGGGAGCATACAAAGATACCTACAACAATCGTGTCTCCCGCCAAATACGAGGGCCTGATGAGAAATTGCGCCTGAAGCTATGCAGCCAACATTACATAACTGTCGTGCTGTTTCTTCTTCAAGACCGTTCTCAGCCGCATTCTGCAGGGCACCACAATACAGCCCGTAATGGTCTCTTGCGTTTCATCACTGCTCACATGAACCGCTGCCTATGAAGACAACATTCTGGCACAGACAACGAGCTGTAGGCCACCGTAGAGAATTTGAGGAAAGCACTGGCGGCTGCCTTCTATAACGAGGGTACTGGAAAGTTTGTACAAAGCTATGACAAACGTCTACGTCGGATCGGCGACTATGAAGATAAGTAGCTGGAAGTTGTAGCTAACTGTTGCAAATAAAAGTTTTGATTTTCACTGTGGTTTCCATTTCGCGAGCTATCGTTCCTTACTTTTCGATTAGCTCTCGTATATATATTAGACCTCATTTGTTCATGAATCATAAAACATGTTGAACGGAGTCTCGACTAATTAACAACCGACCTGTTGTGACTGCTGAAAACTCGAATTCCATCAGTAATATAATCCATGTTATCTGTTTATCACCAAACAGTCGCCTTAACCATTTAGCTACCTGGGCAGCCCCCGAGGCCGGATTCGGATTTATAATGTCACTGATGTTTCCATCTATAGCTTCACTGGAGAAACGAAGTCGCTGGATGAGCGTGGGTTATCCAGCAACATGGGAAGTAGACGAAATGAATACAATCCAATAAGTTCAAATTATTGGACCAAAAACAATACAATGCACACTGTTCACTTCATGGATACTAGTATCCGTGGTTCACATATTCATTACATTAGAGCATCAGCAAATTCGAACGGTTGGCACTGATATCGTGTTATGTCACTGATCAATCCCCACTGATGCGTGAATTTTATTTCAGTGCGTTCAGTTCCTTTCCTAGTTAGTAATCAGCTGTTTGGTGTTCCCCCTATTTTTCTTCAGCTAAATGGATTTGAATGGCACCTGTGGCAATGGGTTGACCGAGCACCTTGTCACTTTTGAATCTGAAAAGTTAACTAGTGAATTATAAGTGACCCACTTCTTTGGCTCTGGGGCAGTAAACGAAACAATGTGATCGCCTGCATTTACTCGACAACAATGCATCAGATGAAACAGAGTGAAGAAATGTCGATTCTTAAGAAAACTGCGAATTAGGTATGACTGGCGCCTAGTCAGCAAGATCCACTTGATCTGGCATCCTGTGCCGTTTTAACTATTCGCACGAGCATAAGAAGAACTGTAATTCATCAAGATTCGTCTATACAGTGGTTTAAGAAGACATTTACCGCATTCCTCCACAGTGTGTGAACTGTGGACTAATATCTGTTCCAAAAACCGAAAAATGTGTAACTCTTACTATGTAATATCTCTGAAGGCACATCTCCTTGTTGAATAAAAAGATTGCTCACATTTAAAGGAGTTGTGAGCACTACACTTCACTAAATGCATTAAATGAAGGAGGTTGTCTTTAGGGACTGCCTCTTTTCGATAGTTATTACTGCTGTGCATACTCACATGGAGGGAACATTTTGGTCGTCTGATCGAACAGAGCCGCCCCACCTCTTGTCTTGATGGGATGAAGCCGACCAATCGAGGAGACACTGCTAAGGCCCAGTGCCCGCCTCGCAATTGTTAATGTGCTTTTTGTACGCCAGGTGTGAGACGTTTCTGCTGCGTTTCACTTTCATCCCATGAAATAACAGAAATTGTCTATATCAATGGGTTCTATCCTCCATTTTCGAGAAATTATGCTGTTGAGGGCAGTGAACTAAGATTCTGTGCTATGCTGCTTCGGACCACTATGTTGGACATTGCCTTTTCGGGCCACCATATTGCTCTGATCGGCTCAAACTGAAAGTTATTCGTGAAATACACTGATGTGACATAAGTCATGTGTATAACGTGCCAGACGTTCTTTAGCGCGGCGTAGTGCAGCGACTCGACCTGGCATGGATTCAACAAGTCGTTGGATGTCCCCTGGAGAAATGTTAAGCCATACTGCCTCTGTAGCTGCCCATGTTTACGAAACTGTCACCCGTGCAGAATTTTGCGCAGGAACTGACCTCTCGATTATGTCCCACAAATATTCGATGGGATTCATGTCGGACAATCAGCGTAGGAAAATCATGCGCTCGAATTGTCCAATATGTTCTTCAGACCAGTCGCCAACAATTGTGGCCCAATGACAAGGCGCATTCTCATCTGTAAGAATTCTATCGTTGTTTGGGAACAAATGGTCTCTAAATAGCCGAACATAAACATTTCCTGTCAGTCATACGTTCAGATGGAGCAAGAACCCAGTCCAGCTCGTACTATTATGAAACCGCTACCGTCCTGTACAGTGCCTTGTTGGCGATCTGGGTCCATGGTTTCGTGGAGTCTGCACCACACTCGAACCCCAACATCTTATAAACTGAAATCGGAACTCATCTGACCAGGCCACGATTTTCCAGTAGCCTAGGGTCAAATACTGTCAGAAGAGGCACTCGCGTCGGCCGTCTGCTGCTGTAGCCCATTAACGCCCAATTCTGCCGCGCTGTCCAAACGGATGCTTTCGCCGTACGTCCCACATTGGCGTCTGTGCTTATTTCCGTTGGTCACTATTTGTAAGGTGCGGTAAAAGTGGTGTTATGTGTAAGTTGCGTGAATCTCACTTTGAATAAGAAATTGCTATCTGACATAGAAATCAACGTAAAAGTCGCCACCGACTCTAGCCACACGACAAATAAAGGGTTATACTGAATCGGAAAATTAATTAATTCAATCCTAAGAAAAAAACTCATAAAAGAACATTCATTGTACTATCCCTCATAAAGAATGGGATGTAATTACTAGTTTGGTCCAGAAATTGTTCACGTGAACCAAACATTAAAATAAAGTAAATAATGTGTGAACACTGTGCATAAGAGCAGCTTGCAGCAGCACTCCTGAAAACAACATCTACTCTAAAGAATTTGTTTTAAATAAAAAGGTAACACTACTTATTGGGCCTGTGCGCAAGGAAACGCTATTGATGGGCTAACAAGGAAGCTACAAGGTAAATGACGTAGGTAATAGAGACGTAACATCGGTACACAAGATAAGATTGGTGACAAAATTATTTATTCCTTAAAACATTGATGTAAAGCATCTACACAACTGCTGTTGCCGGGTAACTACGTACAATTTCTTGTGAAACAGTACACGATTCACGACACACTCGTATGCCCACGTAGTTTGCGGAGACACAATTTCTACATACCGTGGCCAAGTTTTAACCACATTAAGCCACTCAGCCGCGAACAATTGACATTTTTCAGAAGGCACATTTGAATGGACAAAAGGTGATGGCAGTGGACCAACAAACTCTAACGGACAAAAGATAAATGAGACAAAGAAAATTCACGAAGAGGCAAAATTATTAAGGTGCAGGAAAGATTAGAACGTATGCAGACGCAGTTGCAGGCAGACAAACATTCACACTGAAACGAGGGCGCACTTCTCACATATGCAACACCTTTGTGTTACGTTCTTCTTACGGATCAATGCCTGCATTAGGAATTAAACAGAAAGTCTGCAGAAGCCTTGCATTCCATACTCCGACAAGGTTAAACAATCTTTATAACACGAGACGCGAGACCGAAAGCTAAAAGCTCCCATCTCGCTACGAGACAACGCGCCATGGGATTAAACAAACGTCCTTCGAAGAGGGCTTGGCTGCAGACACTCGGCGCGCTGGGAGCAGACTGACGTCTCACACACTCCAACGTTTCCCACGCGACCCCGTGGCCAGGAAAACCCAGAGACGATGCTTCCGCCACCAACCTAACACCGGTAACTTTCACGCAAGGAGAGCAAACCTCTTTGCCTACCTGAAAACTACAGGGGTTGGCCATTCTGTACGACTACCGCTGATTCTCTGCAGCAGACTAAACCACCGTATAGCAACATGCCACACACCCCATTCATTCACCCACGCCTGCCAAAGAGTTTTGTATTACTGGAAAGTAAGTAAAACTATAATGAAAGGGGCTACAGGATCCTTTCACCGCAGTTTTGCTTGTCTGTTAGCACTGACATGCCTACGCAAATGTCGCTGCTCTCGGTAGTTAAGTGAAGGCCGTCGGCCACTGCGTTGTCCGTGGTGAGAGGTAATGCCTGAAATCTGGTATTCACGGCACACTCTTGACACTGTAGATCTCAGAATTTTACATTCGCTAACGATTTACAAGATGGAATGTTCTATGCGTTTAGCTAGAACTACCATTAAGCTCTCAAAGTCTGTTAAAACCTGTTGTGCAGCCATAATCACGTCGGAAACCTTCAGACATTAATCATCTGAGTACAAATGACAGCTCCGCCAATGCACTGCCTTTTATACCTTGTTTACGCCATACTGTATGTATGTATATCGCTAGACCGGGACTTTTGTCACTTCAATGTATAAGGGTCGCAATGCTGATAGGTCAGATAACATCTGAGCAACTCGTTGATGGCTTACTTTGCCTTGCAACTTGTTGCTTTATTGTTAACATTGGTTTTAGGAGATGCCCAGATGAGATTGGTTGCGCACTCTCCAAACGGTATTCCACAAGTTTTGTACCTCCTCACACTGTCAGCTTCATTTTGTAATTTGATTTGAGTTTTAGAAAAATTTCTTCTCTATTAATTATACAGGATATAACTGATATAATATGCCAAAAAATCCCGTTAATGGAACACAATTAACTGATTTAAAACGTCTAGTAACATGTTTATCCATCTCCTACGGTTGTCCCAGAAACACATTTCAGGACAACGTTTTCGGAAAGGTAGATGTTACCGCTGCGCGTATTGACATAGCAATCGTCAGTCGCAAACTCGTTACTGCAACTTCGATAATCGTTAGGATGGAAGGGCGATTTATTATCACTGAGCTACACGATTTTCATTTAATTTTTGGCGCGGCAAAAGGTATTTCGTGGACAGCTGTACGATTTATCGAGAACACTTCCCATAAGGAAGACTTCCTGAACGATCACCTATGTCACTGTTCACCAAAGATTTGTATCATCACAATTCTCTACTTTTACTTGATTATTTTGTGATTCATTCGTGACAAAATACAGTAGCTATCTTTACCTTTAATTCTCTATGCGAAACGTATTTATTATATAAAGTAAATCACGACAGAATACAGCTTACGAGTACTTATTTCATTTGCATATTTTGAAAGTACTTACTCTTCACTACTCCGTGCGGAAGGCAGACCCCACGACGCGAAGAACGGACGGTGGAAGCTGAGGAATAAATTCTGGACCGCATCCACGAACACCCTACCCAAAGTACTAGAAACATCGCCCGCCAATTGGTTGTATCGCACACTGTGGTTCATCGCACTTTGATAGAGGAGCGTCTGCGGCCTTACCAGATTCAAAGCGAACAAGCGTTAGCAATATTTCCCTCTCCGGCGAGAATTCTCAGAGTGGTTGGTGTTAAAAATGCGCAGCTTGATTTTGTATAAAATGCACTCGTCACAGATACAGCGTGTTTCACGAGCGACGGAATAACCAATTTCCGTAACTCGTACATGTGGAGTGTACACAATCCTCGCTAAGTAGTAGCAACACATTTTCAGCGGTGCTTTTCCGTAAATACGGGCAGTTCAAAACAGTGCCGTATGATTGTTATCTGCGCGTGCCGTATGATTGTTTGCCTGTCTGGGTTACTTCCCTTCAAGTGGACTCTTCCAACATTCCACTGTTTCATTTATCTCAGCCAGCGTCAGTAGTATCGCTGGTGTGTGTCGTTACGTGTTGACGTGAACGTTTAAGTTCAGTTGCTTTGTTCTTTTGTCTCGTTTTTGTCACTGTCAAAATGCTAACCATTGAAGAACATGTGTTTTTCCTCGAACAAGTGTCCGGCGGTAGATACACAGTTTCAGTTCGTCGAACATTTAATTCAGTTTTCCCGGAGACAACAGTTCAGCATCACGATACTGTGCGGGATTTGATAAACAAATTTCGAAGTACGGGTTCAATGACAGATGCACCAAGAAGTGGTCGTCCTAGCGTTTATTCTGAGGATAAACTACTCGATATTTCCGGTAAAATGTCCATGAGTCCGAACAAGTCGGTAAGAGAAATCGCCCAGGAAATCGATGTTAGTGTCGGAACGTCCCACACAGCTGTAAGGAAAAAATTAGAACTTTTCCCATACAAAATGACAGTCGTGAAAGAACTGAAAATACTGATCATGGCAAGACTGCATTATTGTTAACGGTTCAGAAATGCCGTTCAACAAAATGGAAGGGATATTCTTAATGAAACGTTTTTCACTGATGAGGCGCGCTTTCATTTATCCGGGTACATGAACTCGCAAATTTATTGTATGTGAGGTACTGCAAATCCATTGTTTATTCATGAGGAACCACTTCACTCTCTGAAAATAGGAGTTTGGGTTGCAATTTCTAGACGTAGGATTGTGGGTCCCATATTTTTCATCGAAACAATAAACGCACAACGATACTGCAGTGATACTCTATACCCATATTATAGGAGAACTTGCGTTAAGTGAAATACTGAACGGCTATTTTTGACAAGATGGTGTAACCGCACATACAGCTCGCGTTTCAGTGTCACTGCTTGCTGATGTTTTTGGTGATCGCATAATTTCACAAGGACTTTGGCCTCCACCATAGCCTGCCCTAACACCACCTGACTTTTTCTTCTGGGGTGCAGCAAAAGCAACTGTCTATAAAAACCGTCCAAAACCCATCGATGAACTGAAAACTGCAATATCCATTTTCACTGCTTCTGTTGCAGAAGAAATGTTACAGCTTGTGTTTGGAAACATGATTAGACGAATTGAATTGTGTATTTAACAACAGGGTGGGGGGGGGGAGGGGGGTAGGAGGACACACTTTCAACATTTAATGTGAAAATTTGTAATTCAAAATGAATATTCAATAAATTAATAACTTGTATTTCATTGCGTTTCACTTCCGTATATTCACTGCGGCATACGGCACGCGCGGCTAGCAATCATACAGCACTGCGGAGAGACGTTTTGAACACCCCGTATATGGGCGGATGTAATTGATGATTACAGTATTGACCCTTAAGTTTTACCTGCATGATTGACTGGGGACAATTACCGAACCTTTCTAGAGGAGACATTGCTACTAACTTCAAATATTGTCTTAGCCACATTGGTCACACAGGACGAAGATTTTTGAATAGACGATTTCCAGGACGATGGACAGGACGTTTTGGTCTACATCGATGCCTAGCACGCAGTTCTGATTTAAATCGACTGGGTTTTTACTTTCGGGGCCCTATGAAGGTACTTATCTATGCTCAGCAAATAAATAATGTGGACGAACTCATGCAGAGGATTTTCGATGCTGCCAGTACCACGAAGACAAATGTGCGTGTGTGTAAACGAGTGCGACGAAACTGGGTTCGCCGTAATGAAGCATGTGTCGAATCGGATGGTGGGCATTTCGAACACTTCCTGCAGTGTTGGTGTAATAGGAAGCAAAGTAGTGTGGATTTCATTTTCGTTACGATACTATCGTAGGTAAGGAAAATAGGGTGAATTTAATTTTCGTTATGGTGTTGTCGTAAAAATAGGAAGCAGTTAATTGTAACCAAAGCACAGAAAATTACATGGTAATTGGTTGATTTTATAACAAGGGAAACACATTTTATTTGATGATAGCTTTTTTTCCTACCACGACCTTCGCTATGGTAATGTTGTAGAAGAGCAAACGCCTGGTTAGACATAATTCATTGTTTATGTAAAACGAATTACACGTTCTTGACAACCCAGTGACTGTTTACATTTCTTGTTTCGGTAGCAACTAGCCCCCGCGCCGCGTCATTGTACACGTCCAATGTCTACATTGCTCTGGTCCGTCCGTCACCTTTCTCTGACCGCCATGTCGATGTCGTAACACACAAGCAACGTCGTGCGCCGTCAGCTGACAATGTATACAGGATTGCATGTGCAATGAATCGTGCAAATATCTGTCTTTTAGAAATACGAAATAAAGACCGTGATACGACATTTCATTAGATTTTTTGTAAAGCACACCGAGATGTACCGTTTGTATAATTTTTGCAGCTTTTACCGTTTACGGTCTGTATGTTTGATTTTTGTCAGTCATTAGAGCGAGTAAATATGTGTTAACTGAGTTCAAGAACGTTTGTCTTACAGCTTTTCCGTGGTCAGACGACGCGCTAATAATTTAAATATAATCTAGTGTACATGTATGTTTTCTGTTCCAAATGTGATGGCGTTATCATTGTGCACAGCGGCCAGACTCAATGTTCATTCACGTAACATTCGGTGAAGTTAACTCACTCATCTTTTTCGATTATCGCTCTCTTTATTGGCTAGTGGGAACTTTGTTAGTTTCCCCTCGGATTGTAAGTTTACTGTGGCGTGTTTCCTGCCTGTTTTGCTAATAACCTTGTAGTATTCGGGCGCAATAATCAGCACTATTGCATACCAACATCGATCATTAAGAAACGTACTTCACGACTCTTATAAAGGATGTTACTTTTGGTATACTTCGATATCCTCCAGATAGGACGGCACAGTTAGACACATCTAAGGGATACAAAAAGGTGTGAAATCATATTTGAAACTTGCGCATTAATCTGCAGCTGCAGCATATGCTAGTGTGGCGTATGTGAACTATATGTTGTTTGTAATTTGTTTCTTGCCTATGTCAGAAGTACACGCCTGGTACACACGGCGCGCGGGGACCACAGCACAGCTACGACAACTGAAGATGGGCTTATAACAGTCCGAAACCGGTCGTGTGAAAATAAAGTAATTTACAACTGAAGCGGTATTTTCAACTTCTGCTATAATGCTCAGTTGCGGATGTTCTTCCAACAGGATTGTTTCTTGTATATGTATCTGTATTTTGAGAGTTTTTATTGGAGTAAATTTACATTGCATATGAAGGTCTTTCGTATTACGTCTGACGATATTTTTGTGCTTGCCGGCATTCACTTACGTTAATTTTTGGTAGCAATAGTTCACTTTGTAGTACATTTTGTTTTCATTTCCTGTATACATCGATTGGGCTAATTGAGCATGGTCAAGACAGGAAAGGCGGGTTTTTAAGCACGATGATTCAATGGGATCACAGGAAGGCCTGTAGGAACTCTCTGAGGGTGACGCGTCAACAGCAGCTGCGTTGTCTGAAACCCAGAAACCAAAACCCAGAAACCACGCTGACAATCGAACAGCGAAACTAGTGCAGCGTAAGACACGGAGTCGATCTTGGCGCAGATGAACTAAAATTTTTGATACGTAGATGATACACATTTCCGCTGGAGAAAGCAGACGCAAACAGGAAGGAAATGTAAGAAAGAAATAGGAAAGCGGAGGCAGATAAGAAACAAGCAGATATAGACAGGAAACTAGCGGAGGCAAACCGGAAAGGAAGCGCAGCGCAGCAGAGCCGATGCAGGATAAAAGCTGAAGCAGACAAGAAAAATAGGAAGGTGGATGGAAAAGAAGGTAGTGTTACGCGGAGAATTCGATGATCGATTCAAATCAGTAGATGAAGAGCTGAGAGAGGATTCAAAAGCGGCAGAAATAAATGTGACCAGGGTGATGCAAACTCTTCACAAGGAATGCAGACTGGAGAGGAAGCAAATGCCTCAATATGTCAGAGAATGCAGGTTATGGTGGAGTGAAACGAAGCCCCCCGATGTGGCCGAGCCGTTCCTAGCGCTACAGTCTGTCACGGCGCGACCGCTACGGTCGCAGGTTCGAATCCTGCCTCCGGCATGGATGTGTGTGATGTTCTTAGGTTAGTTAGGTTTAAGTAGTTCTAAGTTCTAGGGGACTGATGACCTCAGATGTTAAGTCCCCTAGTGCTCAGAGCCATTTGAACCAGTTAAATGAATCTGAAGTTACAACTCTGTTTTAGTTCTCAGGCGTTTGTCTCGTTCAGAAAGAACGTAGAGAAGCTAAATACAGAGCGACCACAAGTCACTGAGCCATTAATGTCCCTAGCAGAGAGTAGGTTGTGACCGAATGATCAGAGGCATAATGGTGAGTGTTTGAAGCCTAATACCATACCATCAGCGGCACAAGGTAGAACCTAGAGAATCGTGTGCTACATCAGCGTCTGCGTCCATCAACGGGAACGACTTTGATGATAATCACTTCATCTCAATGAGTTTTCCAATTATACTAGCATATTTAAGACATGGAAGGGAGTCTTTTCGAGAAGGAGGATAAAGTGAATTTATATTACCATGTACCATGCACAAACAAACCTAACAGAGAGTGTCATGTGTGAGCTGGGAAACTTTTGTTGCAACGATCTTGGGATGAATACTTCAAGAATTTCGAGTAAGTCAATAATCAGATCCCTCACCACACAACCAAGAAGACTCCAGTCAAATATTTGATGAACTAGAAGACAGAATTCTGTAAGTGGTTGTACTTCCACCACAGCAGCTGGATTGGTATAGGCAGGTGATTGCGGAGACAAACTGTCAGTATTAGGAAAGCGGCACTGCAACTGCACAGGAAGAATGTAAAGAACGTAGCAGCATTGCTTCTGCCCAGAACAGAAAGCGGTGGTGAGAAACCACTACCTGCAAAGCCAAGAACAAATAGAATGCTGGGCTATTGAAGATAGAACACTTAGTTTCTGCAAATACAACCTACAGCCATTGCAACGGTGTTAGTGGAACTCACCAATTCTCAACCAAAAATAATTTTACAGTAGGGGCATACAAGACTGGGCAAACTCTCCAGTCACACCTAAGCCAACCAACTACCAAGGGGGACAAATTCCAACTATCAGGAATATATAAACTTGAATGTCAAAGTTGTGATGCAGTATATATAGGCATGACATGCAGGAATTTTAAAATACGACGCAAAGAACATATCAGGAGTTGGAAGTACGAAACAAACCATCCCACATTTGCAGAACATTTAAAACACCGTAACCACCATCCTACAGACAAGAAATGAAAATAATGAGAGTAAGCAACAATGGCAATCATCTTACACAAATGGAAGAAAACTTCCAGATTCAGAAAGCCATCGCTGAAAAGAAACATGTGATAAATAAACAAACACACATCAGCACAGGCTCCCCACTACACTTAATAGAGCCCACAATATATATTGTGGGTTGAGTGTGTTTGTGCTTATGTGATATATATACATCACACCAAAAATGCCACACACACACACACACAGACCACAAAAAAAAAAAAATGTCTCTCGCCCTCTTCGCCTTCTGGACACACACACAAATGGCTCAAATGGCTCTGAGTACTATGGGACGTAACATCTGAGGTCATCAGTCCCTTAGAACTACTTAAACCTAACTAACCTAAGGACATCACACACATCCATGCCCGAGACAGGATTCAAACCTGCGACCGTAGCGGTCGCGCGGCTCCAGACTGAAGCACCTAGAACCGCTCGGCCACTGCGGCCGGCACACTCACACACACACACACACACACACACACACACACACACACACACACACACACACACAGCCAGATACTTCAACAATTACAGTCGATAGTTGGCAATAACATTCGATCTTTGGCAATAACATCTGACAGTCGTCAACACAAACCAAAACATTGCATCAAAACAAGTGTTCAGTTGCTAGTGCTTTGAAAAGTGGGAAAAAACCTAAAAGTGGCATTTACAAGAAGAGGAACAACACCAAAAATGCAGCAGAAGCGTAACATGTAGAAAATCGTCCACGCAACCTGTAAGTACAGTTCAAAATATCACCACATAATAGCAAAAACCAATCACCAGAACTGTTTATAAACTATAGGTACATTGACCAGAGTGTAAACTAAATAGCAAAAATATGTACATATTCCAGGTAAATGAAGATGCCTTGCACAAAATAAAGGCGAAACGCGTATGGTAAGAAAATTGTGTTTCATTCAGCTGTAGTCAGACTGTCCGTAAAGTAAAAATTATCAGCATACCGTAATATTACATGCAACTGAGGAAGACAGGATTACAAATGTTGAAGATGTTTATACCGAATTTGTTTCTATGTGACTCGTGGCTGCTACAGTTCGCGCATACGTTTGTAATTTTTCGGGGCAAGTCAGGGGTTGAATGATGAGCATTGCACTGAAGCTAGACGTGCGTCGCGAATCATAGTGGACGTGAGTACCTGTGTGTGCCCATTTGACATTCCCTCGACTGCGTTGTGTGATAATCCCATATTGCATTACTGTAACGGCTTTTTGCAAATTTTTTAAATAATGACAATAATTTGCGGTTTTTGCAGCTACATGTTATTTTTTCTCTTCCAGAAGCGCCATGGACGTGTAAGGTAACCGAATGTCTAAATGATGGAACCATTTTAATCACTGTAGGCTGTCAGTTTTATCAAATGTTTGTTATTCCAATCTTTGATCACAACTCAAAAATGACTGTCTGGACGATGTAACCTATTCTACACCTTATTTCAGATCTATGTGACGATGCTGTGCTGAGTATGTTTATATGTTTTCACGATGCCACTACGGCCTTATCACTTTAGGACATGGTGTAGAAAAGATCTGAGGATGGTCATTACTGTCTGAAACCGGTCATCGTCAAAAGAATTGATATTGGGATCAGAGACTGGAATAAAAAAAATTGACAGTATTGAATCACTGTTCATATACGCGACTACGTCGCAGCTGGTGTCAGTTTTATTCTTTTAACGCACCATGCATATATATTACATTACTGCCCAGTTTCGGCCTTTGGCCATTTTTGAATGTATGATATTACTGATATTTATGTCACACTAGAAAACACACCAGAAAACAGCCTAAGTCCGAAACTGGGCAATAATGTAATGATGGGTTAAGGAAATAAAACTGACAGGCTGCAGTGGTTAAAATGTTTCCATCATTTAGAAGATACTTGGGCGCTGTGGAAAGAAAATAACATTATGATGTATCCCTCGAATTTTTTATTTTGTTTAATTCAGTTATTTTACTTATTTTTTTATGGTGCCTTGCCTTACTTTCCGTACATGTTCTGCCACTTGTTGTCTGAAATAATTTTGAAACGTCCCCTTTGAAAAATTAATGAATTACTGTGCTGATAAACATCTTCTGTTATTTGATTTTCAAACAGCTGAGCAGAACTGAACGTACTCAGACATTTCGCTCTTTACCTATCCTTATCAACACTAAACTGACACACAATATTTTTAGCGCAACGCAATCTGACTTTCAAAAATCCCTACAAAAGAATGGCCCTGACTGACAATAATCTATACCTTCCATCAATCACTTACCTCACAAAATTCTTCGTTAGTCGAACTACTGTAATACAGCGAGCGCCAATGCTGCCAGCTAAACAAAAGATTCTAAGTACTGAAGGCACTAACTACTGATAGGCATAGTTAGCAAAATGAAAGGTTTTGATAGAGAAAAAACAATGTATTTACCTTAATATTGTTCAAAAGTCTTTATATATATATATATATAATGACATCCAGCCTTACAAATTTACTGTCTCTGATGGACACACGTCCAGATCATCCGCTCTCAAAATTCCGCCATCTCTTTCCCCACATCCACCACTGCTGGCGGCTCACCTCCAACTGCGCAACGCTACGCGCTGTTAACAGCCAACAGCCCAACACTACAATAGCGAATATTACAACAATGCGACCCAGCCACAGACTGCACACAGCACAGCCAGTGATTTTCATACAGAGCGCTACGTGGCGTTACCAATATAAAAACCTAAACA
Source organism: Schistocerca serialis cubense (assembly GCF_023864345.2). Lineage (NCBI taxonomy): Eukaryota > Metazoa > Arthropoda > Insecta > Orthoptera > Acrididae > Schistocerca > Schistocerca serialis. The sequence continues at coordinate 175,621,827 of NC_064641.1, forward strand.
GCCTACTTACAATTTTTATGGGAAAAGCCTTCTTTTTGGGAAATCATTAGTTTCTGCCACTTAGAGTTTAGAAGGTTGTAGCCAATCATACTGTGATGTGAGAGGCGAATCCTGGGTGTGGCATGCGCAGATGTACGCATTTTATTAACAGCTTGGTAATAGAACGCACTGTGGACTGTGAGCCTTTTCCTACTGCCAGCTGCAAGTAACGCCCTGGGGTAGCTACTGAGATTTATTGAGAATTTGTTAGACCCCAGCTTCTGCCAATAGAGCCCTGAGCGATCTTGACCACATTTATGGTACGAATTGTGTCGTCCTCTGTGTCGTTTTCTTACGTTCACCCAATTTGGATTACCCCATCCTCTCTTAAATTACTATGCACAGAGTATATGCCACTCAAACAGTCACATGGACATAAGTATGGCAGAGCACCAGTAATTTGTTAAACTTGATATCTGAGTGAGATAACGAGTAACAAGATCGTCTGAGACAGGATTTGCACCTAACTTTTCTGTGGAAACCGTGATATCTTTGTCTTGAATCATGACGTAAATCAACCATATAATTGTAGATAAAGATCACCTTCATTATTTTCTTTTTTTCGCATACGAGCATTCCCATTCACAATCCGGTTACTCAGAGGGTTACCAAGTGGCACTATAATGTTGTCTAGTTACAAAAGTTGCTGACTTAGTCTTAGGAGTATTGTAGGGATAGATGAGCTACAGACGGATGTGATAAGAGGCACAGCACGTAAAGCAAAGGGCACCCGTCCCGCCCTGAAGATGTGGAGGTCAGCAAACGGCCCATGTGTTCATGCACAAACAGTATCAGTTGCTTAGTAATCTCGAGTTTCGATAGTAATACTTCATAGCTATTCATTTCTCAATGAAAGCGATTTGCAGACACTACCATTTGGTATTGCAGCTCATGCCGACCCTTGAGGTAGTGTAAACACTGATCCCATGGACGGCGGATGATAAGTAACATGTGATTTGGAGTGATGAATCACACTATACACTTTGGTAAACCAATTTTTGGGGAATGACTGGAGAGTGTTACCTGTCATCATTCGTAGTGCCAAAAGTGATGTAGAAAGGAACTGTGTTACAGTAGGAGCTTATTTTCGAGGTTAATGACTGGAATGTTTATGCAGTTAAGAGGAAGATACGAGGGTTATTCCAAAAGTAAGGTCCGATCGGTCGCGAAATGGAAACGACTATGAAAAGCCGATAAAGCTTTGCACAGATGTGTTGGGTAGTGTCTCTAGTATAGCCCCAGTTAGCATCACGTCGCTCTTCTCATTTCTGAGCTCGCAGTGAGTGCGTAAAGATGTCTAGAAAATAGTGTCTGCCGCCAAGTACGAGGGCCTGGTGAGACATTTCGCCTGAAGCTATGCAGCCAACATTACATAACTGTCGTGCTGTTTCGTCTTCACGACAATTCTCAGCCGCATTCTGCAGGGGCAATGAAGATGCTCCTGCATCGTTTTCAAATGGAAATGTGAGATTACCCACAATACAGTCCGCAATTGTCTCCCCCTGAGTTTCATCTCTGGTCACATGAACCGCTGTCTTTGAAGACAACATTTTGACACAGACAACGAGGTGTAGGCCAGCGTGGAGAATTGGCGGAAAGCACTGGCGGCTGCCTTCTATGATGAGGCTATTGAAAAGTTGGTACAACGCTATGACAAAAGTCTAAGTCAGAACGGCGACTACGTAGAGAAGTAGCTGAAAGGTGTAGCTAATTGTTACAAGTAAAACATTTCTGATGTTCACTGTGGTTTCAATTTGGCAATCAATCGGACCTTACTTTTGGAATAACCCTCGTACATGCGGAAGGATATGAACACATTCTACAGAACAATGTTGCACACAGTGGGGGAAAAATTCGGAGACGATGATTGTTTGTATCAACGTGACAATGAACCCTGTGGTAAAGAAACAAGTGCGAGTGAATAGTTTATGAACAATAATATCTGTAAAATGGACTGGCTTGCTGAGAGTCCCAACCATAATCCACACGCACACCTCTGGAATGAGATATACAACGACTTCACTACAGATTCCTGCGTCCAACATCACAAAAAATGGTACAAAGGGCTCTAAGCACTATGGAACTTAACATCTGAGGTCATCAGTCTCCTGGAACTTAGAACTGCACTACTGGTCATTAAAACTAATACACCAAGGAGAAATTTGAATTATAAACGGGTATTCATTGGACTAATATATTATACTAGAACTGACATGTGAGTGCATTTTCACGCAATTTGGGTGCATAAATCCTGAGAAATCAGTACCCAAAACAACCACCTCTGGCCCTAATAACGGCCTTGATACGCTTGGGCATTGAGTCACACAGAGCTTGGATGGCGTGTACAGGTACAGCTGCCCATGCAGCTTCAACACGATACCACAGTTCATCAAGAGTAGTGACTGGCGTATTGTGACGAGCCAGTTGCTCGCCCACCATTGAACAGACATTTTCAGTTGGTGGGAGATCTGAGAATGTGCTGTACGGGGCAGCAGTCGAGCATTTTCTGTATCCAGAAAGGCCCGAACTGGACCTGCAACATGCGCTCGTGCATTATCCTGCTGAAATGTAGAGTTTCGCAGTGATCGAATGAAGGGTAGAGCCACGGGTCGTAACACATCTGAAATATAACGTTCACTGTTCAAAGTGCCGTAAATGCAAACAAGAGGTGACCGAGACGTGTAACCAATGACACCCCATCCCATCACGCCGGGTGATGCGCCAGTATGGCGATGACGAATACACGCTTCCAATGTCCGTTCACCGCGATGTCGCCAAACACGGATGCGACCATCATGATGCTGTAAACAGAACCTGGATTCATCCGAAAATCGACGTTTTGCCATTCGTGCACCCAGGTTCGTCGTTGAGTACACCATCGCAGGCGCTCCTGTCTGTGATGCAGCGTCAAGGGTAACCGCAGCCACGATCTCCGAGCTGATAGTCCATGCTGCTGCAAATGTCGTCGAACTGTTCGTGCAGATGGTTGTCTTGCAAACGTCCCCCTCTGTTGACTCAGGGATCGAGATGTGGCTGCACGATCCAATACAGCCATGCGGATAAGATGACTGTCATCTCGACTGCTAGTGATACGAGGCAGTTGGAATCCAGCACGGCGTTCCGTATTACCCTCCTGAACCCACCCATTTCATATTCTGCTAAGGGTCATTGGATATCGACCAACGCGAGCAGCAATGTCGCGATACGATAACCGCAATCGCGATAGGCTACAATCCGACCTTTATCAAAGTCGGAAACGTGATGGTACGCATTTCTCCTCCTTGCACGAGGCATCACAAAAACGTTTCACCAAGCAACGTCGGTCAACTGCAGTTTGTGTATGAGAAATCGGTTGGAAACTTTCCTTATGTCAGCACGTTGTAGGTGCCGCCACCGGCGTCAACCTTGTGTGAATGCTCTGAAAAGCTAATCATTTGCATATCACAGCATCTTCGGTTAAATTTTGCATCTGTAGAACGTCATCTTCGTGGTGTAGCAATTTTAATGGCCAGTAGTGTTCTTAAACCTAACTAACCTAAGGACATCACACACATCCATGCACGAGGGAGGATTCGAACCTGCGGACGTAGCGGCCGCGCGGTTTCAGACTGCCACACCGGCCGGTTTCTAACATCACACATCTCCCGATAATCGGGAGTTCGCGTTGTTCCATTTATGCTCAGACCAATTATTGGAGGCAAACCTAGCGGAATTGATCATATGCTCCATCATTTTGAGAAGCTAGTGTATGTCATTGTAGGCTTCAATCCCCCTCCCCCTAAGGAAAAAAAATGCCGATGAAACGGAGCCATTTATAAGAATAGTCTTCGCGGACAATAGCTTCACGTTGATATCAGCAGGACCGACTGGCTAACCAGCTTTCTCTTTCGGTAGTGCCTAGTCGCGACAGGAGGGGAGCAGTGTTGCACAAGAGCATTGTCGGTCCCACGCGCCGCAGCGGGGTGGCTGAATGAGTGCGGGACAAGGCTGCGGCTATCGGAAGCGGCGATGACAAAAGATGCGGTCGCCGGCGAGTGGATCAGCGCGGACCGCGCCGGGGAAAGCGAAACGGCCGGTAATGGCGGACGCGGCCCAATCTCGCCGCCGTAATGGCGCTTTCACGTTGTCCGCGTCCATTTCCCGCACTAACCGCGCCAGGGGACGGCTCCACCCGTGGCCGCTTTTTGTCGGTGCCTTCCCACCGGAAGCGTCCGTAGCTCCTGATCCAAAACTTATGAGAGTGTGCAATTTGCGAAGAGATCGTCTCCATTGCGCCGGATATGGTAGCACAGATACAACTGCTATAATGATGCGGGTATGGAAGGTGTAGAAGAGATGTGATAGTAATCCTGTCGCGTATTAGGATTCAGTACCTTTACTGTTAGAAACGAAACCCTTATAGGATCAAACTGCCTATTGGCTTCTGTCTCGGGTTCTTCGGCCGACGTTCATCTAATGATTTTTCTGACTTTTCGCCAGCACGAGTGGCTGGCATTGTCAAAGCTTCACCCTCCATTGCCGGTGGTGAACTGGAGCCGAGCTCGCGGCCGCAGACTATATGTACCTGGCGCGCCTACGTCCGAGGGCTTCTCCGCTGTCATTTCCGGTGCGGTTCTCCTCTTGCTACCTGCGACGGTCGTTCACTGCAGTACGGGAAGCCAAGATCAGTTTACCTTAAGGCTTTCCTCTTTCTTGTTGAAACTTTTCGCGTGTTTTTGTGTTTCTACAGCTTCTCTGAACAAGCGCGTATGATAGTGTTTCTCTTGAGCCAGAACTTCCGTGTCGGCGAATTTTATTACGTGGTCGGTCTCACTCAGTGCGTGCTCTACCACGGCCGATTTCTCCACCTGCCCCAACCTGCAATGTCGCTTATGCTCTTTGATCCTGGTGTTAATTGAGAGCGAGACCGACCACGTTATAAAATTCGCCGTACAGAAGTTCTGGTTGTAGAGAAACACTATCATAACCGCATCGGAAATGACCGCGGAGAAGCCCTCGGACGTTGGCGCGCCAGGTGCATAGGGTCTGCGGCCGCGAGCTCGGTTCCATTTCACCACCGGCAATGGAGTGTGAAACTTTGACAATGCCAGCCACTCGTGCTGGCGAAACGTCAGTAAAATCATTAGATGAGCGTCGGCCGAAGTACCCGAGACAGAAGCCAATAGGCAGTTTGTCAACAAGCGACAACGAAAGCCTTAACAATTTTGCCTTATAGGATCATTTTGTTATCCGTTTATAAAGACTTCATGAACGGCTATGAAGGTATGAGGTCGATTGGTTAACTGGGGGGGGGGGGGGGGCATAAGTCCCATCGGGTTAGGGAAGGACGTCGGCAGTATCCTTTCAAAGAAACCATCCCAGCATTTGCCTGAAGAGATACAGTGAAATCACAGGAAACCTAAACCAGGACGGCCGGATGCGGGTTTCAACCGTCGTCCTCCCTAATGCGAGTACAATGTGCTAACCACCGCGCCACCTTGCTCGATCAGGTTGAAATATATGTCCTTGGTCCTTGGCAGAGTAAAATATCTAAGTTTCTAAGACATTCCAGTCAAACGATACGACCATTTATGTCATAAATTTTGATATCCGCAAACTCATTCATAAAAATAGATAGGGTACTTCCCGTTGACCTAAAACATTTAACACGGTAAAAAGCAAGATTTCAGTAGTACAAATAATGGAAAAATCCAAAGAAATGATGCTCTCTAATCATATCATACAGAAGAAAATATTTTTTTCATTTCTTATCCCATTCTCTATTTGTCTGGCCATCCGTGGAAACCCCTTCTTCTCGGGAGCACATAGGCATATCAACATCAGATTGACGTCTGATACTAGCGTATACGGTCCCTTGTTTGTATAAAACTCTTAAGCTTCTAATTCGATGCGACCGAAAGGTACGCCATTTATGTCACATATTTTCATACCCACAGACTCACACATCAAAACCTGAAATTTGACAAGAAGCGATATTTCACATTACAAGTAAAGAGAGAAAGTCCGAAAATTGTTACATTGTAATTATATCTCAAAAGAAAAGTTCTTTTTTCCCTTAGAACTTTCGTTGCATTCATCAGCCGTCAAAAACAGAAGAGAAAAATGTTACTGCATGAAAACATGAAATGTGAGTTCTCTTAGTAAATAAAAATATTTCATTAAATGTTCTCTTTCTAGGTATATAACTGAAGTCCCCTCCTCGCTTCCTTTTGTATGTCTGGGGCAGTCTCAGGAACTGCTGTAGTGGTTTTGTATGACCTTGGAATTCCCATGGCCAATCTCTTGCCAGTAATGATATCGATAGCAGGAAAAATTTATAGAAATTCTCGATTCCTGGGGTGAGTGAACTGTCTGTATGAACTGTCTATATATATAATTATGTTTGTACGGAATCCAATTCCTACTCGCACTTGGCCAATTTCTTTTCGGAATAAGCCCACCGGACAAATTAGTAGCTATGCTCATTAAAAGGGCACACAGGAGCGCTGTGGATCCTCCATCGTTGATCACGGCAGTGAATTGGTGTGTATGTCCCAGTAGGTTTTATGGAATCATTCTAGTAAGATGAATCGACTGGAAGATGTGACGGAATGACCAAAAGAGCTATTGTGTTTGGTTGTGCCCAGGAGCACAGACTTCTGACGTTGGTCTGTTTGTCGATATCTCCGCGCAGGCTGTTCATCATGTCTACACAGGGTGCTGGAGCTGCACCTGTCGTATCCATGTAACACGGTGTAAGAATAGTGGTCGTAAAAAGATCGTATCTAACTATAATAGTAAAGCTACTGTAGGCTACTGCAGACTAGAGTTCGTAACCGCGTTACCGCTACGTTAGATGTGTTGCACACCTTACGGATGTTATCTCATTTCAATCGCTTTGTTAGCGTATGCGATCCCTATGTTACTACATTGACTCCCCTAGAAACCGGAAGCCTTGAACCTTCTAGAAACTGAGTGAGGATATATAAAGGGCAGCGTAATCTACGGAACATTTTTGCTGTACATAGTTATCCTCTTGTTTGTTACATAAAAATAAGCACTGTTGAGAAAGAACTCGAAAATCTCAATGTTTAATTTTGGTTTTATTCGAAAATTGTTGATCTGTAATTTGAAACGGAGGGATATTGTAGGAAAAATAAAAGAATCTGTCAAGATTTATCATGTAGCATTAGAATACCCTATTTCATTTTTTTAAAAAGAAAGTAAAATTAAAGAAAAAGCAAAACAAAAATTTATCAAACGTCGTTTCAGTATTTCGTCGATCTTATATAAAACATAATACTATTCTTCTTCCTCTTCTTCTTTCGTGTCACCCTCTTTGGGGTACGCTGGGGTCAACTATTTCTTTGTGCGTTGTTCTTTTCTTAGGGCTCAGTATTTCTTCATTCTTTCTGATCTTCTTTTCCTCTCTTCTTCCGAGATGAAGGGTTTGGACTTTTGTGTAGATTTGGCGTGGGACCTTAGGTTTTCGTCTTCAGTAATTAATTTAGTTGTTCGATTGATAAGTGAATTTTCTGAAATCTTTGATTCTACTAGGTCTTTCTCAGTTTCGTTAAACCAGTTGGGTTTCGTTTTGCGGTTACAGAAAAAGTCAAAGATTTGTTTGGTTAATCTGTTGGAATTCATTCTGAGAAGATGACCATAAAAATTTATCCTTCACTTTCGTATAGAATCTGAAAGTTTTTAAATTTTCTTGTAGAGAGTTTCATTTTTGATGTATCTAATCTTATTGTCTTGAAATTTTGGTCTTATGACATTTCTTACAATTTTTATTTCCCTTAGCTCAAGTTTCTCCAATTGGCCTTTGAAATCCATGTTTAGTGTTTCTGCTGCATACAGTACTTCTGGCTTAATCACTGTCTTGTAATGTGTAATTTCGGACCCCCCATGTAAGGGATTTTGTGTTGTATCTATTTTTTGTTAGCTGGAAGGCCAATTCATGTTTATTTTTTCTGAATTCCATTGCTTCCCTCTCTACAACATTCCAACTAATCCCTTCTCCGAGATATTTGAATTCTTTTACTATTTCAATCTTTTGTTCTTGAACTTTGAGGTATTTGATGAGTGCTTGATGTTTGTCAATATCTTAGTTTTTTCGAAGGATATGTGAATACCTATTTTAGCTGCTTTTTTCTTTAGTTCAAGGAACTGCTCCCGTGCTTCTTCCATTGTTTCAGCAACCAGGGCCATATCATCGGCAAAAGCAATGCCATTTACTTTAAGATTCTTCTTTTTGTTATTCATAGAAAACTTTCGCACTTATCAATAATAACAGGACAGTCTTGGCATTGATCATGATGAAGAACGTTCCAAGGAGTACAAAATAACAAGAATAATTCTAAAGATTGTAAACTTAGCTTGCGTCAGAAGTAGTTGCTAAGGTTAAATAAAAGGGCAGAAGTTATGTGATCAAGTAACTTTACTCACTCATAAAACGCAGTTTATATTTTGTAAGGATACAAAATACGAGGTATGTTCGGAAAGTAAGGTCCTATCGGTCGCGAAATGGATACCACAGTAAAAATTACAATTTTTTTATGCACAACAGTCACACGTTCCAGCTGCCTCTCTAAGTAGTCGCTGCTCCGACTTAGATATTTGTCGTGGCTCTATACACACTTTCCAGTACTCTCGTCACAGAAAGCAGCCGTCTGTGCTATCTGTCAATTCTCTACGCTGGTCTGCCTTTCGTTTTTGTGCAAAAATTTTGTCTCCGTAGCCAGCGGTTCATGTGAGCAGAGATGGACATCTGAGGGAGCCAATTAAGGGCTGTATTGTAGGTGATCAAACATTTCCCATCGAAAACGCTGCAGGAGCGTCTTTATTGCCCCTGCAGAAAGCGGGTGAGAATTGTCTTGAAGAAAGAAACGCATGACATTTATGTTATGTGTGCTGCTAAGCTACCGGCGAAATCTCTTACCAGATTCGAATATTTGGTTGGAAACACTATTGTTTTAGGAATTCCTACGTGACCATTTTGCGCTCTGAACTAAAAAGAGTGACATGAAGCGATCGAGAGGCACACCAAAGACACTGCCCAACACATCTGTGCAAAGTTCCACCGGATTCTCATAGTGGTTTCTATTTCGCGCCAAATCGGACCTTACTTTCCGAATACGCCTCGTACATAATCGACTAACACTGAACGATGTACGGGTCCAATTACGCGCAAAACTAACAAACAGAAAGAGAGAGAGAGAAAAAAGAGAGAAGTTGTCAGCTCCCAGTTTCTCTCTTACACATTCATTTGTGTTTCTTTCTATACCAATGCCACCAATACTACGAGAAATTCTGTCATTTACTACATCGTTTGTGTCCATTACCAAGAATACCGAGCAATATTTTTGGCAGAGCGTAACTCTAGGGAACGTATCGCGGCCTGTCAATAATAATCGGTTTGAAACGCGAAAGCAATTGCTACTGTCAATGAATTCAGGCCCATATAAACCTATTTCGAAGCGACAGAGCGATGGGAGCTGCGTACAATGCATATTTGGAGTCGGTTACCTCGTAGAAGACATTGAGCACGGTCTTACACAAAGCTGCATGTGTTCAGTGATCCAAACAATACGTTAACTGGAGAGTAGCTAATTTAAGATTTATAGTGGGGCCCGACGAGTCAGGATTTCATCTATTTTCAATTGATGCGAGGTGTCGAGTATACCGAAGGCCCTATTTGTCTCCAAAACGCAATTGGGTGAAGGCTGTAGTTCAGGACGGAGGTGCTTCTGTCGTGTTTTTGGTGTGTTTTCCGTACATGAGTTGGGTCTACTCATTTAGATTACTATGAACATGGATAATGATGTTTAATTCAGCATTCTCGGTGATAATTTGTTGGCCTTTCTTCATCTTCAAGATGAGTTGAGGTTGACATGCTCAAGATGAAAACAGCGTTGACAGCAGGGATACATCCGTATATTCCTTACTCAGCAAACGCTCACGCACCTTGATTGCTCCCTTGTATCAACCGATCTTAATCCCACGGAAAATAATTAGGAGAAGAGGAGTTTATTAGCCAAGATCGCTATCAAAAACTACACTACTGGCCATTAAAACTGTTACAACCACGAAGATGACGTGCTACAGACGCGAAATTTAACCGACAGGAAGAAGATACTGCGATATGCAAACAGCAGTTGACCGGCGTTGCCTAGTGAAACGTTGTTGTGATGCCTCGTGTAAGGATGAGAAATGAGTACCATCACGTTTCCGACTTTGATAAAGATCGGATTCTAGATTTCGCGATTGCGGTTTATCGTATCGCGTTGGTCGAGATCCAATGACTCTTAGCAGAATATGGAATCCGTGGATTCAGGAGGGTAATACTGAACGCCGTGCTGGATCCCAACAGCCTCGTATCACTAGCAGTCGAGATGACAGCCATCTTATCCGCATGGCTGTAACGGATCGTGCAGCCACGTCTCGATCCCTGAGTCAGCAGATGGGGACGTTTGCAAGACAACAACCATCTGCACGAACAGTTCGACGACGTTTGCAGCAGCATGGACTATCAGCTCGGAGACCATGGCTGAGGTTACCCTTGACGCTACATCACAGACAGGAGCGCCTGCGCTGGCGTTCTCAACGACGAACCTGGGTGCACGAATGGCAAAACGTCATTTTTCAGATGAATCCAGGTTCTGTTTACAGAATCATGGTGGTCGCATCCGCGTTTGGCTACATCGCGGTGAATGCGCATTGGAAGCGTGTATTCGTCATCACCATACTGGCGTATCACCCGGCGTGATGGTATGGGGTGCCATTGGGTACACCTCTTGTTCGCATTGACGGCACTTTGAACAGTGGACGTTATATTTCAGATGTGTTACGACCTGTGGCTCTACCCTTCATTCGATCCCTGCGAAACCCTACATTTCAGCAGGATAATGCACGACCGCATGTTACAGGTCCTGTACGGGCCTTTCTGGATACAGAAAATGTTCGACTGCTGCCCTGGCCAGCACATTCTCCAGATTTCTCACCACTTGAAATGTCTGGTCAATGGTGGCCGAGCAACTGGCTCGTCACAATACGCCAGTCACTACTCTTGATGAACTGTAGTATCGTGTTGAAGCTGCATGGGCAGCTGTACCTGCACACACCATCCAATCAATGCCCAAGCGTACCAAGGCCGTTATTAGGGCCAGAGGTGGTTGTTTTGGGTACTGATTTCTCAGGATCTATGCACCCAAATTGCGTGAAAATATAATCACATGTCAGTTCTAGTGTAATATATCTATCCAATGAATACCCGTTTACCATCTGCATTCATTCTTGGTGTAGCAATTTTAACGGCCAGTTGTGTAGATAATCGGTTTGAGTAAGACTGTCAGTTGTACATAGTAATATATAATTTTGACGTGGCAACTCATCGCTCATCTCATATTTTAGTACCTGGAAAGTCAATGGAAATATTTTGTGTGTAACGGGCACAAGACCCTTCTAATAACGTTTATGAAGATCCAAAGGTGGTAAAAGTTTTACCGAAACCGATTGTCTACAACAACGGTTTAGATAGCGATGCAGGGTAAAAAGTTCTTCGTCTCCTAATAATCACTACAGATTACCCCTTTGAGATAAAATTGAGTAATCTGAACCATAGAAAAATTCTGCCTCTATTTGGAACCAGGGTGATACATAGCATTCAACATCCCCGCAGTCTGGCAGGTCTTTGGAAATCAGTTGCCAATGAGTATCGTCACATGGACTCTGCGTACAAGAAGAAACTGTTGGACTGTCTTCCTCGTCGAAGCCATTATCAGCCCTGCTTTCGGTGAAACATCGTGTTATTATCATATCTTCTGGTAGTAACTCTATTTTTGTCTGGTATGCTTACTATTCCATGTACGGAGGCTCATTACGAAATACGCTTCCGAGCGGTTTTTCTCCTGCCAGAGCTTCACCAGTATGATGGTAAAATGAACAGTAAACCAGCCCGTGGTTTAAGCTGAATTTCTATCAGTGTCCTTAACACAATACTGGATCTTTGTCGCATTGCATCGACTGAATTTTTTGACACTAGGAGAGTTCACAAGTGCAGCAGTGTTGGTTAGTTTATAGAATTCTCGTTCATCGCCAAGGAATGTGGCCACAGATTTACAACTGGTAATACAGCACCAGCCTTCTCAGCATTACCATCACAACAGCAAAACTGTCAGTTATCATCCTCAGAGATGTTTCCCAAAACTGCCCCACAAGAAACTAGGAATACAGAATTCGAGAAACGCCACAACAGTTATGGCGTCAGTGAACTCTGTCCCCTCATCTCCAAACTTACTCTACCAAAACTTTTATTGTCCTGGCCACAACTCATTAAGAATCCAAGGAATAGAAACTACTACATCCCGAAAACTGTCCCAAACTACAGTCTCCACTCCTCTTTAATCTCTACAGTCTACTCCGCCCCAGCTACCATAAGACTCTCTCCCACCAGTAGACATAATCATCAGCCTTATCAATCCTGCACTGAACCCAAGTAATTCTCTATGTATGCTGCTGTTGCTGAGGACAGTATGCACTTCGTTAATGCGGCCCTTCTAAATAACCACAATTCTGAGCCCCACGAAAATCTGGAAATCTGTAGCATGATCCTAAGGGACCAAACCGCTGATGTCATCAGTCCCTAGGCTTACACACTACTTAATATAACTTAAACTAACTAACCGTAAGGACAACGCACACACCCATGCCCCAAACAGGACTCGAACCGAATCCGCTGAGGGGGGGGGGGGGGGGGGGGAGCCCCATGCCCCACGCCCCACGACAATATTTTGTCAACAAGGCACACTGGCAACCCAGGCGGTTTCCCTGGAAATTACGTCTCCACGACTCAACTCCCAGGTGTATTATCATTTCCTTTACTCGTGGGCGGATATTCATGTTCATCCCTATTGTTAGTCTGTTGGTATATTGCGTGGAGCAGATCAAATCCTACCGCACCCAGTCCCCACCAAAAGCGTGGCCAGATCTATTATGGCCACGATTTTTTTGGTCTCCGATTCTCTTGTTTAAGGAAACGAGAAGAAGAAAAGAGGCTTCGACTATTTGCACCATCTTCACTGCTAGGAAATAGCTGACTTCCGGCATCGGATAAGTACCTCTTACGTAGTGGCGGTGTGAATTATATAAGGCGTTCCTTACACTTAAGCGATTTCTCGGCGGGCGAAATTTGCGATGGTAGAGAGACAGCTTGAATACTTGTGAACAATACAGCGAAATATCAAAATTTTGTTAAAAATGCTGTCAGCATAATACAAATTTGCGTGAAAATATACCCTCCCAAAAAATCACTAGCCATCACATCACGTCATCTTTAGTTTGTATTATATAACATAGTGAAAAGCTGAATTGATGCTTTGTAAATGGTACAAGCAAAAGAAACATTTGTATATGTTCCTATCTTTTAATGACTCTTTTCCCTTTGAGATTAGGCAATATATGTACTGAACACTATTAAACTCTTTTTTTAAACTGCTGTTAATTTATTGCTATCAATAAGAGTTAAAAATTATTGTCTTGTGACTAAGGCTTTGACATTGCAGAATATAAGATGGATTACCTGTAATATAGACATATATGGCAGTCTTCGTCTACAGCCTCATGCGCAGTGTGACGCAGCATGCCACCATATATTTTAAATGTATGTAGTCTAGACTGGCAATAGATACATCTCATCTTTCAGCTCTGAAAGTAGCTTCGATGCTTCGATATGTTTGGTACATTTCTTACATAGCCATGACATGAGGTGCACCAGACAATGTAGCGAGCAACTACATTTTTCAAATCAAACTCTACGAGTAAATTAGTTACATCGGAACATCATAATAACTGTGACCATAGTTGATTTTCAAGCAGCAATGTGTGATTGCAAAGAGTGAAACCAACAAACTGTTTAATCGAACAGTTTCTTCGAAATAGTTTGAGAAAGATTCCCGTGTACGCGTCGAGAACACGGGTATCTAGCAGTGGCGTAGCTGCAAGGCAGCATGGCTAAGAACTTGGTCAGCACCGACTGGGCAGCGGCCCGGAAGGGAATTCTGCATGCTTCGAAACCGCTGCGGCCCTGCCAGGAGAACAGTTGTGCCAGAGTGGGCAACCCCATTACACACCAAGTATCACTAAATTCAAACGTGGGTCCATCGACCGTAGCGCAGATTCTGCCACAACACTGTGGGGAACGCCTAAGCCCTCTGCACAGGGAGCGAATCAAAAGCAACTTGTTGCCACCGTGAGTTGGTAAGGGGTCGGCATCGTATCACTTCCTGTGCAGTTAAATAGGACTTCGCAGACGGCGCGACTGCAGAGTTAGTCCTGAGAAAATCGGGTACAACGCTTTGCGAATCAGTTGCCAATGACTAGGCACCCATGTTGCCAAGCGATGTGAGCTGCTTCGTGTCCTCGAACACAGCTCTGTATTGGTTTAATTTGAAGATGAACCAGCAGGTTGTGGACATGAGCTTTGTACGGGAAGATGAAAAACATCTCAAGTTATACAGCTAAGAGGTGCCAGTCTACTGCAGTTGTAATTTGACAGAGAATGCGGAGCTGGAAGTGGGTAAATAATTTCATATTACGTGTTTAATGTACTGTACAACTATAGTTTGAAATAAAGTGGTATGTTAACAGATGCAAGTGTACAAAAAATTGTAAGTCATGCCGTTGGTATTATTTTGTGTGACTGGCAGCGTCTGTCATTCTGTAAAATTAAATTGACGAGTGGAAACGAGCAGTGAAAAGCCTCAAATCTCCGATATGTGCAAATACAGTGGTTTTAACATGGAAACGAGTTACCGAGCGCAAACCACAATCAGCACAATTCCGTTTATATAAGTCACTAAATACTTGTTTTCAAAATAAAGATGTTTTAGGGCGAAAGAACTCAACTGCATCAAATCGTCGTAGCACTGTTTAGTTGTTCAATAAAAGGCTATAAATTTCGAATCTGTAGCAGTCTTTGGCTGCAATTTATAGTTTTTGTTTTACGGATGAATCCAGAATTTTCTTCGTTCTCTTTTTCGTGTAGTAGAGAACCACATCTTCCTCTAAGTTTGAATCTCAGCTGGACATGCCGAGTGTAACCAAAAGATGCTCGTGTGCGAAAACAACACTGGCACTCCTCCATGCTCGTGGTTTCCCGTTATGAGTTGGCCTGTGTGCGGAACTACACTACCAGCTAGTCGGCAACCAGCTGCCGAGGTAAATCGCCTGCGCGTTGGGTTCCTTTACAGTCGCTTCGTGTGCGGACAGCCTAAGTGATGTTGCCTGGGGGAGTGGAAGCAGAGGAAGGATTCTTATGCATACGGTTCTATACGCCATTCGCTGCACTGATTTTACTGCAGAATATCCACAAAAATAGGCGCGACACGTAACTTGGTGTTTATGAACTTCCGGCTTACAGATGTGTATCCACTGTGGAAGAATAGAAATGAGCGTTTGGCGTCATTGGCCGGGAGGCCCCTTGCGGGGCAGGTCCGGGCGCCTTGGTGCAGGTCCTATTACATTGGACGCCACATTGGGCGACCTGCGCGCCGGATGAGGATGAAATGATGATGAAGACAACACAACATCCAGTCCCTGAACGGAGAAAATCCTCGACCCATCCAGGAATCGAACCCGATTCCCCTAGGACGGCAGTCTGTCACGCTCGCCATTCAGCTACCGGGGCGGACTGCATGCACTGTGAACATACATTACACATTTTGTTGACATCTTCGGAAATGCCATTTTCGACTTTTTTAATTGATATGAAAATGGGTCTTGTGCCGAAATAGTCATCGAATGAAAAATGAAATATTTGCAACTTGGACTGCTTTTTCGTTCTATTGATAATTTGGTGTTTTCAGATCTTACCTTATATCATTTCTTAAGCCTAAGCAACACTGTCGTTTAACTTTCATAGAATTCAGAATTTCCTTAATTTCAGGGATGCGACAATACAGTTATATATATATGCATTTTAACCATCAGCTGCTTATTTGTACCATCAGTCACCTACTGGTTTCGGTTATTAGCCATCATTCAGGATGTAGGATATAAGAGATGAATTAAAAGCATCCCATATTCCACTGACGCTGAACAATGTCAAAATTACCCCCTGAATTTTGTACAAACACGTGACATAATTTGTCTTAGAGTACTGAGAACACACGTTTTACCCTGTGATGTCTGTCTATTTGACATGAGATATGACAGTCATATACATACTGACAGTCATATCTCATGTAAAATAGACAGATATATCGAATATATTATATATCAAATATGTTATATATCGAAATTATCCACTGAAATTGTGCAAACACTTGCCATAATTTGTCTTACAACGCTGACAGGATGTCTACCGAAACCGGTAGATGACTAATGGGACAAGGCCGGCCGTCATGGCCGAGCGGTTCTAGGCGCTTCAGTCTGGAACCGCGCAACCGCTACGGTCGCAGGTCCCAATCCTGCCTCGGGCACGGATGTGTGTGACGTCCTTCGGTTAGTTAGGTTTAAGTAGTTCTAAGTTCTAGGGGACTGATCACCTCAGATGTTAAGTCCCATAGTGCTCAGAGCCATTTGAACCATGTTTTTGACTAATGGAACAAATAAACAGCTAATGGTTAAATTGCATTTTATGTAATGCTTTATGGCTGTTAAACCTCACCTTACGGAAACATAAGGGCTATATTTACATCTACATCTACATCTTCATACATTCTCCGCATGACACAGTACGATGCATGGCGGTGGGTACCCCGTACCAGTACTATTCATTTCATTTCTTTTCCTGTCCCACTTGCAATTACAAAGTGGGAAAGGCTACTGTCTATATGTATTCGAACTAGCTATAATCTCTCTAATCTTCATGATCCATACGCGAAAGCCGGCCGGAGTGGCCGTGCGGTTCTAGGCGCTACAGTCTGGAGCCGAGCTACTGCTACGGTCGCAGGTTCGAATCCTGCCTCGGGCATGGATGTGTGATTTCCTTAGGTTAGTTAGGTTTAATTAGTTCTAAGTTCTAAGCGACTGATGAGTCGCATAGTGCTCAGAGCCATTTGAACCATACGCGAAATGTATGTTGGCAACAGCGGAATCGTTCAGCAGTCGGTCTCAAATGCTGGTTCTCTAAATTTTTCTCAGTAGTGCTCTTCGAAAAGAACGTCGCCCTACCTCCAGTGGTTCTCATCTGAGCTCCTGAAGCATCTCAGTAGTACTTGCATCCTGTTCGAACCTAGAAGTAACAAATTCAGCAGCCCACCTCCGAATTGCTTCGATGTATTCCTTTAATACGACTGTAACAATTCTCGACAATGGTCGCGCTAGTGTCCCACATGCGGTCTCCTCTACAGATGAACAACACTTTCCTAAAATTCTCCCAATAAACCGAAGTCGACCATACGCCTTCCCTACTATAATACTTACACGCTCGTTCCATTTCATATCGCTTTGCAATGTTACGCACAGATAGTTCATCGACGTGACTGTGTCAAGCAGTATACTACCAATTCTGTGCTCTAACATTATGGGTTGGTTTTCCCTATTCATCGACAGTAACTCGCATATTCCTGCATTTGGAGCTAGCTAGCTGCCATTAATCACACCAGTTACAAATTTTATCTAAGTCGTCTCGTATCCTCCTACAGTAACTCGACGACGATACCTTCGTATACACCACAGCATGTTTGTACCTTTGTTAACAGCCGGCAGTGTGGCACCGTGTCAAATTCCATAATGAAATACGGGAATATGGAACCCCCTGTTGCCTTTCATCCATTTATTTATATCACGCAACAGTACGATTTTCTGACGCAATTGCTCTGAATGAAAGGACTGCAACATTTTCTTCTCTTTTCAGATTCTCTTCCCTGAAGCTCACAGTGGGCTGTTTGAGAGCCCAGTGTTTTTCTGCCAAATTCCAGGAAATTGAGAGTAAGGCAGGAGGATTAAGAATTGGGAATATTTGAAAGGGGATTAACATTGGTGGATTTTACTTCGGGCAGAAAAGACATCTCTCAAAACCCGGAACCGTGTGGAATGAAACTAATTTTCATTTGTTTCTGAAACAACGAGCCAAATACAAAAGAGTGAATGTTTAATGTGTGTATGAGTAACAGATTGTGTGTGAACCGTTGATGTCAATGCATCAGTGCGCTCGATTTATCAAAATGTGAGACACAGATTGTAGCTCTGCATAAGTGATAGCAACAATAACATTTCCAATGTTCTGCTGCAGTTCTTCCAGTATATGACGAGATTATTCGAATGCATGTAACCCTTCAGCTTTTCCTACAGATAACAGTCACAAGGAGAGAGATTATGCGATAGATTCCCAGGAGACTGTACCGCCTCTGCGACGCTGCAAATGTCCATGTAGTACTTCATCTATCGTCAGTTGATCCACATATGTATTAAAAAGTTTACGGACATACCATTTAGCACAGACAGATTGTTGAAAGAATCGTGTTACGATGCGCATGCCACACACCAGTAGTATTCAAAGTTCTGATGAGGATTTTCTGATGCAAAATGGAGCATTTTCCTGAGTTCACGTTCCCTGACAGGATTAACCCAGCCTAATTCGAAGAAATGAAAACGTTGTATCAAAAAGTCTTGATTCCTCTTTATCCAGAAACCACAGGTAGATGTTAACAGGAGAGAGTTCGTATGGACGGGTAGCAATAAAGTTGTAAGAATACAAAAGAAGGAATTTTTTATCCTGTTTCGAAACTACGATGTCTGAATCCCCTTCTTCATTGATAAGCAGCGTTGAGATTTCTTCGGACTTTGTTCCAAGCTTGTCTTTACTGGAATAATGTCTTACGGTATTCAAACTCTTTGCGGATAGTTATGGTTTCTACTCGCTACAAAGCCAGTTCTACCCCATTTTGCCAATACGTTCGGCATTTCAAACTTTGCTGGATGTTTTGTCAAAGCACTTCCAGTCTTAAACTATAGCGCAAACAGTTCTGCACACGTTTTCGACGAACTGAGCTTCATATAACTCTCGAAAATGAACGCGCGCTATTTTACAAAGAGCACCATTTTCTATTGTATTCAGCTCTCACTAAACACGTCTACTCCTGTTACACACACAAAGGTCATGACACGGCCGAGTGATTTTGTATTATTTTCAGCTCTCACTAAACACGTCTACTCCTGTCACACACACAAATGTAATGACACGGCCAAGCGCCCAGGACTGAGAATGCAGAGTACGCGCACGCACGGTTATGTGACTGCAGCCAACAGATGCACAGAAGTCATGGTTTACACTACTTTCTACGATGAACAGTTCTCTTGTTCATTGACAAGGATCACATCCATGCCAGACTAAAAAATATTTACCGCTTTATTTTGTCCACACTATATGCATTACTGTTGGTGCTCTTTTTAGGTAAAGGTGTAGATACCATTTGGTAATATTTATCTCTTCCTGCTTCATATGGCCTTTAAATGTCTTAATTCACATTAAAATACTCGTGTCTCCCGAATATATATACTGAAGTTCTTCTGTGCTGAAGGATGAAAACCGTGCGACGTTCAAAACGTAATGCAACACATTTATTTTTAGCGATCAGTTTTGGTTGAAATAATTCGGAATTATTTGTGGGACACAGTCGAGTATTCCCCCTTCTTCCCTGTACTTTCATGAAGTTCCGATAGGTATCGGAAATAACTGACGTAACAATGATGCGTTCCAAGCAGAGAGTTGCAATTCAGTTTCTCGGAAAACCAGAGTACTGCAGATATTTGTAGGCCGATTGCTGAGTGTCTACGAAGACCTGGTAGCAAACAAAAGTGCAGTGAGTCGTAGGGCGAGGTGTCTGTCATCATCGCAAGAAGGTCGCAAACACCCGTCCGACCTCCCGTGTGGCGGCCGTCCACACACAGCTGTGTCTCCGGCAATGGCGGAACATGCGGGCACTCTCTTTCGAGATGATCGGCGGATGACAATGAAACCCATAATGAGATTTTCACTCTGCAGCGGAGTGTGCGCTGATATGAAACTTCCTGGCAGATTAAAACTGTGTGCCCGACCGAGACTCGAACTCGGGACCTTTGCCTTTCGCGGGCAAGTGCTCTACCAACTGAGCTACCGAAGCACGACTCACCGGACGTGAGTCGTGCTTCGGTAGCTCAGTTGGTAGAGCACTTGCCCGCGAAAGGCAAAGGTCCCGAGTTCGAGTCTCGGTCGGGCACACAGTTTTAATCTGCCAGGAAGTTTCAATGAAACCCATCTCTGCACAAGTGGACGTCTCTGATGGTATTGTTGAAACACTCCCCAAAAGTGTGCCTTTGTGCCCGTGTGGATTCCTCGCCGCCTAACAGAAGACCACAAAGAGCTGCTAAGGACCGCCTGTGTGGAGCTGCTTATAACAGGAAACAAAATGACAATCCATGAAATGGCACGACACCACATCTCCTCCAAAGAAAGTTAAAAACTGTACTATCAACCGGAAACGTCATGGCGACGGTGTTCTGAGACTCTGAAAGAATCATTCTGTTCGATGTTCTCACTGATGGTGCAATGATCAACTGAGGTGTACTGTGCTACCCTCAGGATATTGAAGAAATGACTTCAGCGTATTCGTCGGCACTAAAATACAAACGAACTTCTTCTCCATGACAACACACAAGCCTGTGAATCCGAGAGGACCTCACTAAAGTTCACCGACCCTGCACTTCAGCTCTCGCAGATTATGATTTCCGTCTTTTTGGCTCAGTAGGGGATGCATTCGGCGGGAAATAGTACGTGGACGCTGGGGAGCTTATTGACTCAGCAAGATATTGGCTCCGACGTCGAGCCGTAGAGTAATACCACGAGGGCACACAGGCCCTCAAATTAAGATGGCGTTTGGCCGTCGAGTTGAAAGAACAAAAACAGAAATTTGTAGCCAAAACACCGTGGAATAACGTGGTGTATTGGAATCTTGAACAGAACCAAGCTCCTTCCAGGAACAAAAAAATGTGTTGCATTGCGTATTGAATGCCCTCATACGAGGTAGAACTGAGCGTACTGCATTGGTAAGACACGGAATGCGAATTGAAGACGTCTGTCGTACACTGTCCATCCCTTCCTTCCCGATTCCAGGTCTGTGCCCAGTCTCCAATAATTTCGACAACGGTGTGACGATAAATTCTTTCCGTGTTACAGTGAGATTTTGAAGTGTATGCATCGGCTTCCAAGAAGCAGAATGCCGCAGCCGATATTCTGATATCCTGTTGCATCCTTATCACAGGACAGCTCGGATGGTGTCAAAGGGAAAGCCGCATTTTTGGCGATATTTAATCATATGTGTGTGTGTTGGGACTTATGGGCGCTCAACGCCGAGGTCATCAGCGCCTTGACACACATTAAAAGGAACGAATGTGGACAGACCTAATAAAACTGAAGCACACACGCAAAGAAGGCAGGAAAAGAAGGAAAATGCTACCTAAGAAAGTAAAACGTAAGGCAAGGGAAAACGTAGCAACAAGAATGCCACAGGATATTGTCATTGGCTGGCGGCTTACATAAAATATGGGCGAGCTTGTCACACAGTGAGCAAATTAAGATCCTCTCCCTAAAATCTTTGTAAAAACATTTGACATGGCACAGAACTTTAAAACTTTAACCACATTCGTCGGAGTGTTGCCTAAAAGAGATGACGGGTCCACTGGCAAGTCAGCCGTGGCTCGCTGGTCTGAAAATAAAACGCACAGTGACCTGGACGCCACAAGGACAACACAATGGAGGGTCCTCTCGTCGGAGCAGGAAGCCATGCGTCATAGGACTGTGGCCTATCCGAAGACGAGTGAGGAGAACCTCGTCCCGTGGATGGGGCTGAAAGGAAGTGCACCACACACGGCTTGTGGGCTTGACTATACGGAGCTTATTGTCAGTCACTTCCAGCCACTCATCCGCCCACCGACGCATGACTCGTGAGATCAACACCGAGGTGAATGTGTGCAGGGGGATAGCACTCTAAAATACTTGTGGATCGAGACACGCCTCCTTGACTGCGAGATCTGCCCTATTTAATGATACTTGGGTTGCAGTTTTTGAGGGTTGATTTTAGGAAGCAAGCAAGCGAAGCAAAGCTCCGCGTTCTGGCCAACATGAGCCAATCGAGACAGACTGACCGTCATGTCATCCTCTGCCAATGGTGTCGTTGGATGCGGATATGGAAGGGTGTGGGTTCAGTACACCAGTCTCCCGGCTGTTATTCGGCTTTCTTGACATTGGGACCGCTACTGTTCACTAAAGTAGCTCCTCGGATGCATCAAGAGACCGAATGCACTTTTTTCCATTGCTCCCTGTAGTAGCGGGACTCGAACCCGGGTCCTCCATTTAGTACCCAGATATGCAGACTACGGAGCTACAGAGGCGGACACAGTTTTACAGCAATCCTGCACAATTATTTCTGCGGCTTTGATACACTTCCTACGTTTCAGTAGTAGGCATTCACTGCCTTCAGCAGACACCATCAAGAAGAACCTTCAGACATTTGGCACAAAATACATATTACCAAAAGAAAAGAAAGTCATATAAACTTAGTATGTTGTTAGTATTAACAGTAAACTATTACAACACAGCTTAGAGCTACTCGTACTTAACTCAGATAAATTTACCCATTAGAAAGAAAGGCAAACGACGGGATGGTTCCTTTGAAAGGGCACGGCAGACTTCTTCCCCATTTTCCCCTTATCCGATGGGACCGATGACCTCGCTGTTTGGTCCTCTCCCCCAGATTAACCAACCAACCAACTGAAACGTCACCTTAGAAAAATTATACATGACTGTCCTTAAACTGACACACAATATTTTTTAGCGCAACGCAATCTGACTTTTAAAAATCCCTACAAAAGAATGGCCCTGACTAGCAATAACCTATACCCTTCACAAATCACTTACTCACAAAAATCTTCGTTACTCGAACTACTGCAATACAGCGAGCGCCACTACTGCCAGCTAATTAAAAGATTCAAACTACTGAAGGCACTTAAGCAAATGAAAGATTTCGATAGAGAACAAACAACGTATTTACCTTAATATTGTTCAAAAGTCATATTATATATATCAGTTCATGACATCCAGTCTTACAAATGTACTGTTTCTGATGGACACACGTCCAGATCATCCGCTCTCAAAAATCTGCCATCTCACTTCCCCACATCCACCACTGCTGGCGGCTCACCTCCAACTGCGCAACGCTACGCGCTGTTAACAGCCAACTGAACAACGCCACAATGGCGAGTATTCCAACAATGCAAACCAGCCACAGACTGCACACAGCACAGCCAATGATTTTCATACAGAGCGCTACGTGGCGGCGGCGTTACCAATATGAAAACCTAAACAGCCTACTTACACAACCAACTTAGGAAAAAGCTGCTGCTTCCTCAGTCAGTTACGTTAGTTTACCTGAATTTGAAGCGGGTAGCACCTAGATTTCGGTAGAGGTACCACTTAAGTTAAAAACGAAAATGCTCAGTTTTATTGTTTCATAATATTTACATTTCGTTGGGAACCGGATTTTGGTACTCTGCGCCATCATCAGACGACTTAAAGTTGAAAAGATACTCCACAAAACATCAGAGACTGCTTCTATCTACATTGATAAATTGTTACTTCCTGTATGTATATATAGAGGATATGTTAATATATATATCGTAAAATATTCACATATCCACATATCCTATCGGGAAGTAACAATTTATCAATGTAGATAGAAGCAGTCCCTCATATATATATAAGAAGGCACGACTACATAAATTGAAGAGAGCTTGTGGTAGAACACAAGACACATAACGAATGTCCATTCAAACAAAGATCAGACACTACAACACACTATTCGAGCCTAAAGTACTGCACGCAAGTGAGACACTAGCACTCCATACGGAAAGCTACATGGAAAGCATACTGCAGGAAGAAAGCAAAATCATAAGAAAAATTCTTGGGCCATAGCTGACAAAAGAGAGATGAAGATTACACCCTAGGAAAACCATAGAGCATATGTTAAACTTAGCAGCTGATGTCAGAAAAAGAAGCTTGAAGGTCTATGGGCTCATCAGCAGAATATCGCCAGTAAAATTCTCGCATGTATACAAGGGGTCTAATCAACGGTACCATGGCTTACACAAGTTAGACTTGAACGAGAAAAAGCATAAATCTACAAGACATACAGTCGGGATGTTTAGCCAGAAAAGGAAATTGGAAAGAAACCAGGAACAAAGTGGACTGAGGATACAGACAGACTCGATGAAGTAAAAATGAAAGAATCGTGGAAGTTTACAAAAATTCTCAAATGAGGCAGAATGCTTTGCGTGGTCCTTCAGGGTCTCGAAGAAAATAATATTTATGAAAACAACACAACTGCATTGTTTCAATTTTATATGGATACGGTGAGGGGTCCACTTGTATATGGAGCCCGACTTTCTAATATGTTTCATGAAAATGACGTGAAACGGTTATCACATGTATAAGAGATTGTATCGTTCACACCACTGAACCAAAGATGTTGCCTGAGTGGCAGAATCGATTGCAAGTAGGGGCGCACGCAGCGCAGTTTTGGTTGCCGTTGCACTCTGTTAAAGGTGGGATGTAAGACCAAAGCTAGTGGCTACCTGTGAGAATTTAGCTGTTGGCCTATGGACGAAGCATAATACAGTTTTGTAAGGTAATGAATTGTTGCATATTTAGTTTTAAGTATACAGCAACGCATTGTGGCTTTTGCTAATTTTACAGTACTGAGCCTTGAATGTAGGAACCAAGTATTTGCTATTAGATTTATTGTATAGGTTGATTAGGTATGCCCTGTTTGTAGCTTTGTGCGTTTTGTAATTCTAATACAGACAAGTTAAATTTTGGACTCTATTTTGTTGAACGATGTAACTATCCAAGTATTGTTGACTACGTCAGTAAGCGAGAATTGTAGAACAGCGGAAAAAGTTCACTGATTTTGAAGTTAACGTAAAATGTTTCATATCAGATTTTGTGAAGGAAAATTTTATTTTGATTACAATTTTCGAACTGATGCATTCAGTCTTAGCGTATCCCATTATCAGTATCTCATCCTCTTCCATGTCGTGATTGTTTAAATCCAATGAGCATTTTTTAAAAGAAATGGTTTTTCAATCAGTGTCAGAAAAATAATAATGTGCCAGAATCAGAAAAGTATTAATGTTTGTAACAAGTTCAATGCGGGCAGCATTGCACAGCGCTGAGCCAATATCCAAAATTAACGCTGAAAATGTGCCAGTTTATTCATTTATCAACTAATTTACTGACATTATGTGTATGAAGCTATTTTACAGTGGCATTGCACTTCACTGAGCATAGATTGAATACTTTGTTTGCCAACACATGAGCTAAGAAAATAGTATTTCATTGTTTATTTGCATAGGAAATTTTATCAGATCATTGCACAGGGCCATAGAACTCGTTGCTCACGAGACTGAGTAAAGTTCAGACGCATTGATTTCATTATATGCATTACATACTGATTTTCCAGATTAAGTGGT
Organism: Schistocerca serialis cubense; assembly: GCF_023864345.2. Classification (NCBI taxonomy): domain Eukaryota; kingdom Metazoa; phylum Arthropoda; class Insecta; order Orthoptera; family Acrididae; genus Schistocerca; species Schistocerca serialis. Next base: position 175,647,351 of record NC_064641.1, read on the forward strand.
TATTTTTCTTTGGATTACAGTAAAACTAATAAAGCTCAGCATTTGCTCAACAGTGCATTACACAGTAAATTTGGATAACAAAAAGAAACATTTTTTAAAGAACTTTACAATACAAAACAAGAAACTTTCTGTAATCGTATATTGAATGTTTCAACACTAAAGATATGAGTAAAAATTCGAAACACACTGATAGCTGAAGTAAATATATTGTACTAAACAAGTTATACAAATATTGATTGGGGTCAATAAACTGTACACACATAGACAAGCTGTCATTAACCATGTTGATAAGCATATAGAAATATACTCAGAGAAGGCTCGAATAAATAAAATTTAAATTATATTCAAAGATCAAAGTGTAAGAATATCAGGTTAAAACAGTTCGCCACGTGAGGGATGCTACATATTACTACAAGGGTATATGGACCAGATCACTGGTGAACATGATGAACAAACAAAAGAATGGGTGGCAGAAGGGAAGAAGGAGGCAATGCATTGTGCATAATGAGGAACAGCTACACTTTTCAGAACAAGTACATTACCTTATGGTGAGAAGATAAGATGCTGTTAACTATCTGCTGCAAAGTCAGCAAGGGTGAATAATGGAATTGTAACTGATCATTAAGGATTAACTCAGGATTCTCTGATTGGTGTCTATCGCTAGCCGGAATTTCAAGTAATGTCAATTCTTTTTCTTTTATCTGATCAATTGTCAACGTCACATTTAATATCATATGTGTTGCTTTCACTCAGAACGTGCCCCGTAAATGTGGAATCTTTCTCTTTAATTCACCAACCTCTTTAATGTTCAGTCAGACTAACCCTACATGATTGAACTCCATGGGCCGGCCACTGTGGCCGAGCGATTCTAGGCGCTTCAGTCTGGAACCGCGCGACCACTACGGTCGCAGGTTCGAATCCTGCCTCGGGCATGAATGCGTGTGATGTCCTTAGGTTACTTAGGTTTAAGTAGTTCTACGTTCTAGGGGACTGATGACCTAATACGTTAAGTCCCATAGCACTCACAGCCATTTTGAGCTCCATGTAATTTACCACAAAAATTGCCGGAAAGTAGTTTCTACAGAATTAATACCTGTCAATTCACAGCAGTACCTATCAAGTTGTCGTAGAAAGCCAAAGAGCCAGTTCACAAGGAAATATATAAAACTGATATTGTGGAACGTTAATACTGTGTATTTCAGTTTTGAATTTGTTTATATTCCTCCAAACACCAATGAAAAGCGCCATAAATGATACCAGTTAAACGTAAATGTAGAGTGACTGTCTTTTAAGGAAAGAGAAAACAACACCAGAATACCGTGTATCACTAATTACCACATACACCTCAATACACTGCCACATACACATACTGATGTAACATTAAGTAGCATGAAAATTTGCAAGACGCTATCTTTGACGTGTACTTTCTGAAATCACGCATATTTCTGCCCTACAACTGTTCACACCTCAGGCTTCAGGCGAACTCAACACAAAGAATTTAAAGGTTATCATCCTTCACTGTCCAGTGAATCCTGGAACATGCTACTGATAAGACTCAATTAATTAACTTTTAAGTATGGTATATCTCAAGCGTAATTCTTATATCTGATTTTCGAGCCTACATAAAACAACCCACAGATACTAATCCATGTTCATTCAGACTTACACACGCAATCAGTAATAGTGATATAACTCTACAGATACTACCGATTTGAATCAACGAACATCTTCAGGAAAAGGAACTATTAATCAAGAAACAGTAGAATTCAGGAGCTTTGTGTTGCTGGATCTCTTTATGTATGGAATTTGGTTAGTTCAACTTGCAAAAGTCTTTGTCACGGTTTCGATGTGTCTTTAATTTAATGTGTAAATCTTCAATTTCGGGATCAACTATCAATCACTGACATCTCTTTATAACCGTTTACCTTGGCCTCTCGCGAAATTCAGCAACGCCATGTTCTACTCACGCCAGCTGACACTTTTATGTTTTGTTCATACGAATGGAGTACTACACTGGTCGGTGGAATGTTACGCGCCGCAGTTGCCACAACGTAATGGACACTGCGGCGTGGAATGCTAACACGATATGCTTTTACATACGGGAAATGCTTCGTCGGATGGGAATCAACTTTCACTGCCCCGAGCCAACTATATACCAAAATGCATATCCAGGAGTTGACTAACTCTTTCCTTCTCAAAGCGACACCTGACCAGAAACTTTGGCTCTATTCGTTACTTTCGTAAGATATATGCAGAATGTCTCCCCTCTAGGTTATTTATTACCTTATAACTTTTTGCTCCCCGGAAATTCACGTTATCAAGCACTGTTGGTAGGTTTTGCTGTTTGGTAGGGGTAACGTCTTTGATTAATAATGGAAACTTCCTAGGTCCCGGATTCGAACAGCGTCACCGTTTAATTTCGAATAAAAATCATCAACAATGACGGCCGAAGATCTCCAGCGTAAGAAGTTACCCTTATTCTACCAACGGCCTTGTGAAAGAAAGCTGAGGAGTGGGGAGAGGTCCAGGGAACTTTCTTGTCCTTGGGGTATGAAACTACTCATAAAACGGAAGAATCATCAGTGATCAATGGCCTTAGGATGGGGGAACCAATGTATTAGAGATATATAATGTGGCCTGTAATTGCAAAAGTATAATGATGATTTCTCCATAGCTAAAAGATTCCGGACTAGCTCCGGCTTCGGATATCCGGGAGAGGACTGTTACGGAGAGGTGAGCGTGAGAAAAAGACTGAATAACCAACGAAGGACTAACGTTCTAAGGGTCGGGGCGTGAAATGTCAGAAGTTTGAACTTGATCTGGAAGCTGTAAAACCTGAAAAAGGAAATTCTAAGGCTCAGTCTAAATCTTTGGTTGTAGTGAACTGAAATAGAAAGAACACAAGGATTTCTAGTCAGGTGGATGTGGGGCAGTATCAACAGCAGCACAAAATTGTGTAACGGGAGTAGTATTCGTTATGAATGGGAAAGTAGGCCAGAGAGTGAGGTACTGTGAACAGTTCAGTGATAGGTTTGTTCTCATTAGAAGCGATAGCAAATCAAGACCGACTACGATACTTCAGTTGTATTTGCTGACGTCGCAAGCCCAGGATGAAGCAGTAAGAGAAAGTACATACTGAACGGTTAATTCAGTAGGTGAAGGGAGATGAAACTACAATTGTCGTGGTGTACTGGAATATGGTTGTAGGGGAAGGAGTTGTTACGGGAAAATATGGACTTGGTACTGTGAGTAAGAGTGGAGAAAGACTAATTATTTCTACAATACATTTCAGCGAGTAATAGCGAATACTCTGTTCAAAAATCCCTAGAATAACTACAGGATGAAGTACACCTGTAAAAGGGAGGAGATACGGGAAGATGTCAGACTACATCATGCTCAAGCAGAGATACATACTAAGATCACAATTTAGTAGTGATGAAAAGAAAGTTGAAGCTTAAGACACTAGTCAGGAAGAAACTACGTGCAAAGAAATGGTATACGGAAGTACTACAGAATCAAGAGAAGAGATTGCAGTTCTCTGAGGCTATAGATACTGCGATAAGGAATAGCTCAGTAGGCAGTTCAGTTGAATGGACATCTTTAAAATGGGCAGTCACAGAAGTTGGTAAGAAAACTGTAGGCACTAAGCAGGTAGCGGCGAAGAAACCCTGAATAAGAGAAGAAATATTTCAGTTGGTCGATGAAAGAAGTCAGTACAAAACTTTTCAGCGAAATACAAGAAAAAAGCAATACAAATCACTTAGGAACTAAACAAATAAGAGGTGCAGGGAAGTTAAGGCGAAATGGCAGCATGAAAAATGTGAAGAAATCGAGAGAGAAAGGATTTGTGGAAGGACTGACTCAACATATGGAAAAGTCAAAACATTCTTCAGTGAAATTAAATCCAAGCGTAATGACATTAAGAGGACATTGGGAATACCACTGTTAAATGTTGAGGAGAGAGCCGATAGCTGGAAATTGATTGAGGGCATCTATATGGGAGTGAACTGATGTGGTAGAAGCAGAAACAAAGTCGATAGGAAGATATAGCGGATCCAGCATCAGAATCATAATTTAAAAGAGCCTATAAAGATTTAAAATTATTCTGCAACCTTCCAGAGCTCAAGGGTTGTGGTACGTCCCAACGATCGAGAGGTATGGTTTGCAAACGATATGTGACTCACGCCGAAACGTGCAGAGAAACAGCGGCAAGAGTATCATTTGCCTTATTGCATCGAAGGTACGCAACCAGCCTCCGGCTGATCGCGATGATGTCGCAGCGCAGAGTGCTGGTGTGGGTCAGCGGCACTGCCAGTGCCGGAATCTGCTGCGTCGACGTCCGGTCGCCCAGCCTTACAGACGTAGCGCTCCTATTCAGGCCACGGCTAAGTGGCCGCTGCTTGTGTTGGCTGCGTCGGTAGCCCGGGATACGGCTGACTGCTCTCTCAAGCGCAGCTCGTGGACCCCATGCAGAGAATCGAAGGGAAACAGACATCCGTCGTCTTTGTAATGAGCCTTAGCGGATCCTGGTGCAGCTCCAACATGCGCCTGCCCCGTCACAGCAATGCAGCGTCCGTGCAGCGGTGGTTGGTGGCAGTTTCAGCATGTCAGTTGGCCACCGATATTCATCACCAGGGGTGGTCGTGGTTGGCCTGCAACGTAAACAATCGGCATTCTCCCCAGTTCTAGACGTGGAAAGAATGGTTGATTGGTTGATCTGAGCCTCAGGGCTCGCTTATATATACATTTCTCTACCCCACTGACTTAGTTCCTATGGAGGGGACAAGTGGAGTGCTTTCTAATAATTACAATGTCAGCTTTCCCAAACTCGTTTAGTAAATATCTGCATTGCCTGTACCTGCCATCCGATGTGACGATCGGTCCCTTAACCACTACCTTCCACCCATAGTTACGCGAAATTTACAAGAATTCCCGAAATCCACGATTGTACTTATTTGTGGCGCAGCAGCTGAATTAGGCAGTAGGGATACGTAACATTCCATAAGAATGAGGGAACGTAGCAACAAAACGACTGTTCACGCCGGCATGTAGAATGTATGAATCAGGCGATATGCCACCCGACTTTTTGGAAAACATCTCCACACTATTCCCAAGATTGCAAGAACCAAAAAGTGCGACAATTATCGCAGAATCAGCAGAAGAGCTCATGCATCTAAATTACTGACAAGAATAATATTCAGAAGAATGGAAAAGAAAACTGAGGGCCTCGTAGACGTCCATCAGTTAGACTTTAGGGAAGATGATGATGATGTTTGGTCTGTGGGGCGCTCAACTGCGCTGTTATCAGCGCCCGTACAAATTGCCAACCTTTGCTCAGTCCAATCTCGCCACTGTCATGAATGATGACGAAAATGATGAGGACAACACAAACACCCAGTCATCTTGAGGCAGGTGAAAATCCCTGGCCCCGCCGCTTTAGGGAATATAAAGACACTAGAGAGTCAGCTATGACACTACAGCTGAAAATGGTAGCAATACCTAAGAAAAATTAAGACACGTTCACATGGTTTGCTAACCTATATAAAACTTTCGAGAAGTAACGCTGTGCAAGTTGTTCGAAATACTGAAAAAAATAAGAGTAAGCAATAGGGAAAGACGTGTAATATATAATATGTACAAGTTGCAAGAGTCGACAATAAGAGTGGAAGACCAAGAGCGAAGCGCTCCAATTGGAAAAGGTGTGAGATAGCGGAGTAGTCTGTGGCCTCTGTTGTTCAATCTATACGTCGAAGAATCAGTGACGGAAATTAGAAAATGTTGCAAGAGTAGAATTAAAATTTAAGGCGAAAGGAAGTCAGTGATAAAATTCGATGATGACATTTCTATCATCAACGGTAGTGAAAAAGACTTACAGCATCTGCTGAAGGGAATGAGAGACCTAACTGAGTACAGAATATGGACTGAGAGTAAATCGAAGAAATGGGAAGCAGTAGACATGAGAAAAGCGAGAAACTTAACTTCAGGAGTGGTGATCACGAAGTAGACTAACATAAGGAATTCTGCTAACTAGGCAGTAAAATAATCATAATGAACGGAGGAAGGAGGATATAAAAGGCAGACTAGCACTGACAAAAAGAGCATTCCTGGCCAAGGGAAGTCTACTAGTATTAAACATAGTTCTCAATTTGAGGAAGAAATTTCCGAGAATAAAGTTTGGAACACAACATTGTATGACAGTGATACACTGGCTGTGGGAAAATCTTTACAGAAGACAATCGAAGCATTTGAGATGTGATGTTATAGAAGATTGTTGAAAATTACGTGGAATGATAACGTAAGGAAAAAGGAGGTTGTCTGGAGAATCGGCGAGAAAAGAATATATAGAAAACACTGATAAGAAGAAGGGACAGGGTGTTAGGATAGGCTAAGACATCACGGAATAACTTCCGTGGTTACAGTTATTCGGCTATAGAGTATAAAAACTGTAGATGAAGACAGAGATTGGAATGCATTCAGCAAATAATTGAGGAGATAGGTTGCAAGTGCTACTCTGAGACGAAGAGGTTGGCTCAGGGAAGGAATTTTTGGCGGGCGGCACCAAAGGAGCCAGAAGACTGAAGAAGAAAATCTGTTATTTGAAAATGAATTGCAGTCTGTCCATTAGGCGTATCAGAACACAAAAATTTCCCTTCAATGATCAGTTGGACCACAGGACCCAGACTGTTCCATGTAAACATAGTCCACACCATTGTGGAGCATTGGCTCTGAGCACTACAGGACTTAACTTCTGAGGTCATCAGTCGCCTAGAACTTCAAACTAATTAAACCTAAGTAACCTAAGGACATCACACAACACCCATGCCCGAGGCAGGATTCGAACCTGCAACCGTAGCGGTCGCGCGGTTCCAGACTGTAGAGCCTAGAACCGCTCGGCCACCCCGGCCGGCCATTGTGGAGCCACCACCAGTTTGGACAGTGCCTTGTTGACAACTTGTGCCCATGGCTTCGTAGTGTCTGCGCCACACTCGAATCTTACCATCAGTCTTACCAATTGAAATCGGGACTCACCTGACCAGGCCACTGTTCCCCACTCGTCTGGGGTCTAGCCGATTTAGTGACGAGCTCAAGAAACGCGCTGCAGGCGATGTCATTCAGTTAGCAAAGGCACTCACTTCGGTCGCCTGCTGCCATATACCTTTAACGCCATATTTTTCCGCACTGTCCTAACGGGTATGTCCATCGTAGGTCTCAAATTGATTCCTGCGGTTATTACAGGCAGTGTTGCTTGTCTGTTAGCACTGATCACTCTACGCAAACGGCGCTGCTCTAGGTCGTCGGGCACTGTGTTCTCCGTGCTGAGAGACAATGCTTGAAATCTGGTATTCTCGACACACCCTTTACACAGTGAAACTCGGAATACTGATTTCACTAACGATTTCGTAAATGGAATGTCCCATGCATCTAACTCCAACTACCGTTCCACGTTCAAAGCCTGTCGATTCCCGTCATGTGGACAGGATGACGTCGGGAAACTTTTCACATGAATCATCTGAGTACAAATGACAGCTCCGCCATTGCACTTCCCTTTTATACCCTGCGTTCATCTACATCTACATCTACATCCATACTCCGCAAGCCACCTGACGGTGTGTGGCGGAGGGTACCTTGACTACCTCTATGGGTTCTCCCCTCTATTCCAGTCTCGTATTGTTCGTGGAAAGAAGGATTGTCGGTATGCTTCTGTGTGGGCTCTAATCTCTCTGATTTTATCCTCATGGTCTCTTCGCGAGATATACGTAGGAGGGAGCAATATACTGCTTGACTCTTCGGTGAAAGTATATTCTCGAAACGTCAACAAAAGCCCGTACCGAGCTACTGAGCGTCTCTCCTGCAGAGTCTTCCACTGGAGTTTATCTATCATCTCCGTAACGCTTTCGCGATTACTAACTGATCCTGTAACGAAGCGCGCTGCTCTCCGTTGGATCTTCTCTATCAACCCTATCTGGTACGGATCTCACACTGCTGAGCAGTATTCAAGCAGTGGGCGAACAAGCGTACTGTAACCTACTTCCTTTGTTTTCGGATTGCATTTCCTTAGGATTTTCCAATGAATTTCAGTCTGGCATCTGCTTTACCAACGATCAACTTTATATGATCATTCCATTTTAAATCACTCCTAATGCGTACTACCAGAAAATTTATGGAATTAACTGCTTCCAGTTGGTGACCTGCTATATTGTAGCTAAATGATAAGAGATCTTTCTTTCTATGTATTCGCAGCACATTACACTTGTCTACATTGAGATTCAGTTGCCATTCCCTGCACCATGCGTCAATTCGCTGCAGATCCCCCTGCATTTCAGTACAATTTTCCATTGTTACAACCTCTCGATACACCACAGCATCATCCGCAAAACGCCTCACTGAACTTCCGATGTCATCCACAAAGTCATTTATGTATATTGTGAATGGCAACGGTCCTACGACACTCCCCTGCGGCACACCTGAAATCACTCTTACTTCGGAAGACTTCTCTCCATTGAGAATGACATGCTGAGTTCTGTTATCTAGGAACTCTTCAATCCAATCACACAATTGGTGTGATAGTTCATATGATCTTACTTTCTTCATTAAACTTTCAATAATCCCTACAAAAGAATGGCCATGACTAACAATAACCTATATCTTCCATGCATCACTTACCTCACAAAAATCTTCGTTACTCGAATTACTTCAATACAGTGAGCGCCAATACTGCCAGCTAAATAAAAGATTCCAACTACTGAAGGCATTAACTACTGATAGGCATAGTTAGCAAATGAAAGATTTTGATAGAGAACAAACAATGTATTTTCCTTAATAACGTTCGAAAGTCATCATATATATATATATATATATATATATATATATATATATATATATATATATATATATATATCTTCCTATCAAGACACTGTTCATTCCGTTCAACTGCTCTTCCAAGTCCTTTGCTGTCTCTGACAGAATTACAATGTCATCGGCGAACCTCAAAGTTTTTACTTCTTCTCCATGAATTTTAATACCTACTCCGAATTTTTCTTTTGTTTCCTTTACTGGTTGCTCAATATACAGATTGAATAACATCGGGGACAGGCTACAACCCTGTCTCACTCCTTTCCCAACCACTGCTCCCCTTTCATGCCCCTCGACTCTTATAACTGCCATCTGGTTTCTGTACAAATTGTAAATAGCCTTTCGCTCCCTGTATTTTACCCCTGCCACCTTCAGAACTTGAAAGAGAGTATTCCAGTTAACATTGTCAAAAGCTTTCTCTAAGTCGACAAATGCAAGAAACGTAGGATAATGGAATGTAGTCAAATTAAATCGGGTGATGCTGAGGGAATTAGATTAGGAAATGAGACACTTAAAGTAGTAAAGGAGTTTTGCTATTTAGGGAGTAAAATAACTGATGATGGTCGAAGTAGAGAGGAAATAAAATGTAGACTGGCAATGGCAAGGAAATCGTTTCTGAAGAAGAGAAATTTGTTAACATCGAGTATAGATTTAAGTGTCAGGAAGTCGTTTCTGAAAGTATTTGTATGGAGTGTAGCCATGTATGGAAGTGAAACATGGACGATAACTAGTTTGGACAAGAAGAGAATAGAAGCTTTCGAAATGTGTTGCTACAGAAGAATGCTGAAGATTAGATGGGTAGATCACATAACTAATGAGGAGGTATTGGATAGAATTGGGGAAAAGAGGAGCTTATGGCACAACTTGACTAGAAGAAGGGATCGGTTGGTAGGACATGTTTTGAGGCATCAAGGGATCACAAATTTAGCATTGGAGGGCAGCGTGGAGGGTAAAAATCGTAGAGGGAGACCAAGAGATGAATACACTAAGCAGATTCAGAAGGATGTAGGTTGCAGTAGGTACTGGGAGATGAAGAAGCTGGCACAGGATAGAGTAGCATGAAGAGCTGCATCAAACCAGTCTCAGGACTGAAGACCACAACAACAACATACACTCCTGGAAATTGAAATAAGAACACCGTGAATTCATTGTCCCAGGAAGGGGAAACTTTATTGACACATTCCTGGGGTCAGATACATCACATGATCACACTGACAGAACCACAGGCACATAGACACAGGCAACAGAGCATGCACAATGTCGGCACTAGTACAGTGTATATCCACCTTTCGCAGCAATGCAGGCTGCTATTCTCCCATGGAGACGATCGTAGAGATGCTGGATGTAGTCCTGTGGAATGGCTTGCCATGCCATTTCCACCTGGCGCCTCAGTTGGACCAGTGTTCGTGCTGGACGTGCAGACCACGTGAGACGACGCTTCATCCAGTCCCAAACATGCTCAATGGGGGACAGATCCGGAGATCTTGCTGGCCAGGGTAGTTGACTTACACCTTCTAGAGCACGTTGGGTGGCACAGGATACATGCGGACGTGCATTGTCCTGTTGGAACAGCAAGTTCCCTTGCCGGTCTAGGAATGGTAGAACGATGGGTTCGATGACGGTTTGGATGTACCGTGCACTATTCAGTGTCCCCTCGACGATCACCAGTGGTGTACGGCCAGTGTAGGAGATCGCTCCCCACACCATGATGCCGGATGTTGCCCCTGTGTGCCTCGGTCGTATGCAGTCCTGATTGTGGCGCTCACCTGCACGGCGCCAAACACGCATACGACCATCATTGGCACCAAGGCAGAAGCGACTCTCATCGCTGAAGACGACACGTCTCCATTCGTCCCTCCATTCACGCCTGTCGCGACACCACTGGAGGCGGGCTGCACGATGTTGGGGCGTGAGCGGAAGACGGCCTAACGGTGTGCGGGACCGTAGCCCAGCGTCATGGAGACGGTTGCGAATGGTCCTCGCCGATACCCCAGGAGCAACAGTGTCCCTAATTTGCTGGGAAGTGGCGGTGCGGTCCCCTACGGCACTGCGTAGGATCCTACGGACTTGGCGTGCATCCGGGCGTCGCTGCGGTCCGGTCCCAGGTCGACGGGCACGTGCACCTTCCGCCGACCACTGGCGACAACATCGATGTACTGTGGAGACCTCACGCCCCACGTGTTGAGCAATTCGGCGGTACGTCCACCGGGCCTCCCGCATGCCCACTATATGCCCTCGCTCAAAGTCTGTCAACTGCACATACGGTTCACGTCCACGCTGTCGCGGCATGCTACCAGTGTTAAAGACTGCGATGGAGCTCCGTATGCCACGGCAAACTGGCTGACACTGACGGCGGCGGTGCACAAATGCTGCGCAGCTAGCGCCATTCGACGGCCAACACCGCGGTTCCTGGTGTGTCCGCTGTGCCGTGCGTGTGATCATTGCTTGTACAGCCCTCTCGCAGTGTCCGGAGCAAGTATGGTGGGTCTGACACACCGGTGTCAATGTGTTCTTTTTTCCATTTCCAGGAGTGTATATATATATATATATATATATATATATATCCCCACATCCACCACTGCTGGCGGCTCACCTCCAACTGCGCAACGCTACGTGCTGTTCACATCCAACTGCCCAACACTACAATAGCAAATATTCCAACAATGCAAACCAGCCACAAACTTCACACAGCACAGTCAGTGATTTTCATATAGAGCGCTACGTGGCGTTACCAACATAAAATCCTAAACAGCCTACTTACAATACCAATGGTATGATTCTCTGATGACATTGCTATTCTGAGTGAAAGTTGAGAAGAACTACATGATCTGCTGAATGGAATGAACAGTCTAATGAGCACAGAATACGGATAGACAGTAAATCGAAGAAAGACGAAAGTAATGAGAAATAGCACAAGTGAGAACAGCGTGCAACTTAGCATCAGGATCGATGGTCAATGAGTAGATGAAGTTAAGTAATTGTGCTATCTAGGCAGCAGTATAACCATTGACGGATGGAGCAAGGAGGACATAAAAAGCAGACTAGCACTGGAAAAGGTCATTCATACACAAGAGAAGTCCATAGTATCGAACAGAGGCGTCAATTTGAGGAAAAAATTTCTGAGAATGTGCTTTCGGAGCACAGCATTCTATGGTAGTGAAACATGGACTGTGGGAAAACCGAAGCAGAAGAAAATCGAAGCATTTTAGATGTGGTGCTATAGACGAATGTTGAAAATTAGGTGGACTGATAAGGTGAGGAATGAGGAGATTCTGCGCAGAATCGGAGAGGGAAGGTATATGTGGAAAACAACTTACAAGTAGAAGGAACAGGATGATAGGACATCTGTTAAGACCTCAGGGAATGACTTACATGGTACTAGAGGGAGCTGTAGAGGGCAAAAACTGTACAGGAAGGCAGAGATTGGAAAACATCCAGGAAATAGTTGAGGACGTAGGTTACAGGTGCTACTCTGGGATGAAGAGTTTGGCACAGTAGAGTAATTTGTTGCGGGCAGCATCAAACCAGCCAGAAGGCTGATAACAAAATTAATATTCCTGGGAGCTCTTATTCATTGAGATCTTTGAAAAAGAAAATAAATTACTAAAAGGTAACTTGCTACTCAGTTCCCATACACAGTGACATCTGTTGCATGTACAGATTCAGTGAGATAAAAACGAGCAGGCTGATGACATGTAACTTGAATTCCAGAATGCATTCCAGGAAGTTCCATTCTGCCATTTAGATAACAAATTAAGAAGTGACGGAAAATCGGCCTAGATTGGTCTCCATTTTCAGGAGTTCCTAACTGAGAGATCTCTACTAGCGAAATAGTTCGACGTAAAAGAAATTTAGATAGTACCGTAATGGGTGTTATAGAGTCATTACTGTTCACGATATGTTTAAGTGGTCTGGTGGATTAAGTAGGCTTTCCGCGGAAGATGCTGTAATATAAGAAATTCGCAAAGCAACAAAACTGTTCCGAAATACGGGGGGCGAGTGTGGCGATCTGTAGAGGATCGATGCGTGGTGCAGGAAATGTAGATGATGACCACACAAACATTTGTAGTGTTTTGCCCGTAGATGTGTGGAAAGATGCATTAACGTTAAACCACACTACTGACAATGAATCAATGGAAACAATAAGAATGGCAAAATACTTAATCGTGGCCGGCTTGAGAGTTCTAAAAAGGAACGATCACAAAGTCTATTTGCAGCAAAAAGATAATAAACTAAGATTTATATCAAGAATCATAAGAAATATACGCCCCAAAGTGTTTTAAAAATCCGTTTCGGACGATTAATAAGTACTTCTCACAGAAATGGAACACTTTCACGTTAGGAGACAAAGCAGTACGTTTCTTCTCAGGTTCGTCATGTAGCGATACTGATATGCTCATAAGTCTTTGCATTTTACTGATATGGCATGTATAACTGATCAGCGATGCGGAGGATGTGCTTTGGTGTCGGACATTTCAGTCTTTAATTTTGATATGTGGGTCATTTCTGGGCGTGGTTTCCTGCTTGCGTCGAGTTTAACGTGGGCTTCGTGCTGCGCTGCTGCTTGTGGGTGGTTCTCACATTTAAAATGTATCCGGTTTTCGTTGGTTTCGAGCACGGGACCTCTGTTGCCACTTAGCTGCGTTTCGCTGACTGAACCACTGTGACATTGTTTGCTTGGCTTTATGATTTATCATTTACCAAGTGCATTGGAAGCTAATTTTTTTTTTCAATTGCTGGCAAGTTCGCGTTTTCGGGGAAGCGAGGGACGTCGGCAGATTCCAGAATTGCGTTGGTGTACCAGTTGAAGATATAGTGGGCTGCTCCTTTGGTTCGTCAGCAAGGGTGACTGCCGTGGTTTGGCGTCTCGAACGATCTTGGTTGTCGACGCGCTGCCTCCGTCGTCCTCGATGCGGCGTGTTCACGTCTTAGTGACGTCGCGCGTGATTTGTCGGCGTGCAATAAGACTCACCCAAATGCGACATGTCTACTAAAGAGAATGCTTAAACTACGCTTGTCCGCCACGTTCTGGAGTAGTGCGTGCGTTCTCGAATCTGCATGAGATAAAGTTGACGGAGGACATCGGAAAAGTCCAAATGAAGGCCACTGGTTTTTTATCGCGAAATAGGGGAGAGAATACCACGAATATGGTATATGAATTGGAGTGGAATCATTAAAGCATAGGCGGTTTTCGTTGCGGCAGGCTCTTCTGATGACATTTCAATCAGCAGCTTTCTACTATTAGTGTGAAAATATTTTGTTGGCGCTTACCTACATAGGGAGAAATGATCATCATCATAATATAAAAGGAAGCAGAACTCACACGGAAAGATTTAAGTGTTCGTTTTCCCAGCGTGCTGTTCGAGAGTGGAACAGTACAAACAAAGCTTGAAGGTGGTTCGATGAACCCTCTCCTAGGTGCTTAACTGAGAATTGCAGAGCTATCACGTAGATGCTACTAACCTTGGCGTCTGCTTTTCCTCTCCTGGTAACTGGAAAACAGGCTTCTCTTTCACTATCGAATTCTCACAAATTTCTATGTATGATTGTCTGTAACTGTACTAAACCGTAAGTCCAGTATTACAGAGCGCGACGGGAAATATTGTGACTTTTGCTAGTTGAATAAAACTACAATCACATTCTGAATAACGTCTTGGTCTAATACTGACACGCAAAACAGAAGCGATTCTGCGTGGCGTGGAGTCTAGGAAGGTTTTCAGACAAGTGTGTCGCCATACATATGCGTATAGGTCAAGCAAACCCCGTAAATTACGGACCACTGGATTGTGGGCTGAAATATTTCCTTGTTATGGTTCTTGTCTGGGTATGCAGTTTTCCTTGTATTTATTGTTACGTTTTGTAGTGCTGAATAGTCTGCCTTAAAATCCAGCCTAAACTCGTTGTATGATTGTTGTGAAGACAAAACAAGTATGCTCAAGAAGTTACGACTGGAATTATCTCGGTGAAGAGCTAAGCAGTTTTAATCACGCAGTCATCTGAACTCGTGATGAGTCGCCGTGTGTCTTTACAGGTTCGTTGTGATGTCTCTTAGCTTCTCTCCGACACCATGTTGTCGTAGAAGTTCTGTAGCTGGTCTATAAGATTAGAAATAACTTGATTAGAGAGTTGTTAATATCCAATCTCACATACTATACTGTGGTGAGCACAGGCTTATTCTCCATTTCTTGATTGATATTCTCAACGAAAAATTATCTTCATGACTTCACTAGCGCCGTTCATTAGCCACAGAATGGCAAAGATACCTTGTTTCAATAATGTCTCTGGTTCGTAACACTGTCACATATACCGCTGTATAACATTCCTTTGGTGCTTGGTAGAACATGATAATAACATTAAAAAGGGAAAGGAAGGGAAGGGGCCAGCCGCTGTGGCCGAGCGGTTCTAGGCGCTTCAGTCTGGAACCGCAGGTTCGAATCCTGCCTCGGGCATTGATGTGTGTGATGTCTTTAGGTTAGTTAGGTTTAAGTAGTTCTAAGTTCTAGGAGACTGATGACCTCAGATGTTAAGTCCCATAGTGCTCAAAGCCATTTGAACCATTTGAAGGGAAGGGAATGAAAGTGTTTTCCTTTATAATATTAATAACGCTGTCTCTGCTTCTTACGTACGCTACAGATTTTAACACAGGTAACACACAGTGCATGTGTGTTAAATTATAAGGCGCAGTGCTGGTACTCGGTAGCGTCCTACCTGCGTTGCACCGCGTTCAGATCGGGCGAATTTGGTGACAACGACTTGAAGGCGAGTTCACTATTAAGCTCCTCAAACCACTGTGATATTGAAAGCTAACCTGCTCGATGATACAGTCGACTTTGGGGAAGACGTCAATCATGAAGAAAGGTGTGGTCCGTAACAGTGCTCACGTTTTCGCTAGAGGCCACGGTTTTCGGTTTATTCGCTAAATACTACAAGAGTGAACTTCAAACGCACTTCCATCCCCTCACTCATCCCTCAACAGTCACGATTTCTTGTATGTTGTTGAGGCACTCCTTTCTACCACTGTACTCACGTGGTCCCTCAGTTGTTATGGTACCTTTTATTAGAACTATTGGTCGCATGAAAATCAAGGTGAATTTCCTCCATAGCACAATACTACACTCACCGCTCTGAGTATGTGGCGCGGTGCATGTTTCACAGCCGTTTGCCTGGATGATGTCGTATCCGGAGCCGACCATCGACCTGGTGTAGCAAGCACAGTGAGTCATCCGACTGATAAACGGATCCATGCTCCGTTCAGGATTATCACGTGCCCACTGCTATCGTAACTGACGTTGCCGCTGAGTCAACTTGGGAAAATGTAGGGGACGTCTGCAGCGGATCCGTATATTTAACAGTGGGTCGTGAAGAGTGTGCTCCGAAGTACTTGTGCCTTTACCAGCATTTTTTCTGCTGCCAGATCTGTTACAGATCGCGGTCTGTTCCGCAATGCAGAGCGTGAAAGTCTCTGACCACCACTTTCTATGATGAGGCGTGCCCATTTAACATCTTCTCGCTTGCTCATTGCTTCAACGTCTTTCAACCACTTCCTATAGATTCTCGCGACAGCAGCTCGTGGAAAACCAACCACTTCGGGCTTTTCAGAGATGTCAAGGGGCCGGGCGATAACACTTCGCCCTTCATCGATTACGTCGGTGGACTTCCCAATTTATGACCAGTATCGTAGCTAGTATGATTTCCTGTTCGTCTCTTCTCCGCTTATATGTTCTTCCTTACCGAGTGGTTTTCGATCTTGTGGGTAGCTGTGGTCATAATGTTTGGGCCCACCAGTGTATAACTTGAGTTATTCCCTTTGTCAGCCAATTTAACGAAGCTGTGCCTTTCCATTGGGGCGGTAGTGATTTCGACACAGTCTGTGGCCGAGCAGTTCTAGGCGCTTCAGTCTGGAACCGCGCGACTGCTACGGTCGCAGGTTCGAATACTGCCTGGGGCATGGATGTGTGTGATGTCCTTAGCCTAGTTAGGTTTACGTTGTTCTAAATTCTAGGGGACTGATGACCTCAGATGTTAAGTCCCATAGTGCTCAGAGCCATTTGAACCATTTGAGCACAGTCTGTGGTTAACGCGCATGAGCAGTTTTACAGGACATTGTCAAAGCAGTTCCCAGTCAATTCCTTGTCCCTTCTTTACACGGTTGTTACTGCGCTGCAGAAATGACTACACGGTGGAGTGCGATTTCTTGATCGCACTCGCAGCACAAAATAAATACTTCTTCCCAATTCACTGAGGGACAGCCCCTCCACCTACTGCATAACGAAATTACAGTAGTGGTTTATCATTTATTTGTTGTCAATCAACTCGCGTCACAGCTTGTTAAGACTTCATTTAGATTTACAATCGCACAGCGTTTGTGGCAGACTTTGCAGAACACTTTCTTGCTATACTGTAGGTTTGTTCATGTGTACCTCAGCTATGCAATCAAATGCATCACTCAAAAAGAGAAAATATCTTTTTCTTTGCTGCGATAGGAGAAAAAATTTTGATATCTGAAGGAGGAAAAAACTAAAGTACGTAGGTTTCAGAACATATTTTAACCTAGTTATAGAATTCAATTTAAAAAATAGAAATAATGAAAAAATGCCAATTACGTAGTCATTTATGGAGTTTGTAGATGGCATCAGCGTTCAATAAACGATATTACAGCTGATTTAAGGTTATTTTAGTGAGGAATTTTCTGTTTATTTTTCATCAGTAACAAACAGAAAATTATCATGTGTTCCGATTTTCTTCTGTAGTTAGGATTTAATTTTGAAGGTCAACCTAGCTTTACAGGTAAAAGAACAAAAACATCTTTTCCAAATATTTACTAGCTTTATTCCCTAACTCATTGGCTATAATGCATTTAGTGGTATGGGGATGTAATTTAAGACTGTTAAATTAAAGATGTGGCATCCGTACTCTTGCCATTAATACAATGCAACTTTGTGTGTAGTGAGACTACCTTCTAGGTGTCAAAGTAATGTACCCTCGAAAAAATATGGAATTGAAACTGTCAGCAGTTTAGTACACATGTTGTGTACTTCTCGTGAAAATCACGACTCACCAAATCCCTTAGCTACAAGAAAAAATATCGCTTTCATATTCTTGCCCCCTCTTGGTTGACTTTCTGTGGACGCCCACGTGTGAAAGATAGGTTGTGTATATCGCAGTCTGGTTTAGTATCGAAAGTTCGAGATCATAGTATGTGGCAGGTGTGAGCAACATTCGGTGAGCCACGAGCTTCATTATACACTTAACCTCGCGGCAGCATTGTCTTTTGTTACCCTCTACAGCTCCATCTAATGTCACGGAAGTTATTCCTGTCCACTGTTATTGTCATATATCCCTTTAAAATGTTTTTTTCTGTTGTTTTCTTTTATTCAAGTCTTCGATATTAATATAAAGTCCTTCGATGATGAGCGGTTTCAGTCAGGAATGACCATCTTTAGATCTGTTCTACACCACGTCCTGTTGTGATAAAGCGGTAATGGCATTGTCAAAACATACACTCCTGGAAATGGAAAAAAGAACACATTGACACTGGTGTGTCAGACCCACCATACTTGCTCCGGACACTGCGAGAGGGCTGTACAAGCAATGATCACACACACGGCACAGCGGACACACCAGGAACCGCGGTGTTGGCCGTCGAATGGCGCTAGCTGCGCAGCATTTGTGCACCGCCGCCGTCAGTGTCAGCCAGTTTGCCGTGGCATACGGAGCTCCATCGCAGTCTTTAACACTGGTAGCATGCCGCGACAGTGTGGACGTGAACCGTATGTGCAGTTGACGGACTTTGAGCGAGGGCGTATAGTGGGCATGCGGGAGGCCGGGTGGACGTACCGCCGAATTGCTCAACACGTGGGGCGTGAGGTCTCCACAGTACATCGATGTTGTCGCCAGTGGTCGGCGGAAAGTGCACGTGCCCGTCGACCTGGGACCGGACCGCAGCGACGCACGGATGCACGCCAAGACCATAGGATCCTACGCAGTGCCGTAGGGGACCGCACCGCCACTTCCCAGCAAATTAGGGACACTGTTGCTCCTGGGGTATCGGCGAGGACCATTCGCAACCGTCTCCATGAAGCTGGGCTACGGTCCCGCACACCGTTAGGCCGTCTTCCGCTCACGCCCCAACATCGTGCAGCCCGCCTCCAGTGGTGTCGCGACAGGCGTGAATGGAGGGACGAATGGAGACGTGTCGTCTTCAGCGATGAGAGTCGCTTCTGCCTTGGTGCCAATGATGGTCGTATGCGTGTTTGGCGCCGTGCAGGTGAGCGCCACAATCAGGACTGCATACGACCGAGGCACACAGGGCCAACACCCGGCATCATGGTGTGGGGAGCGATCTCCTACACTGGCCGTACACCACTGGTGATCGTCGAGGGGACACTGAATAGTGCACGGTACATCCAAACCGTCATCGAACCCATCGTTCTACCATTCCTAGACCGGCAAGGGAACTTGCTGTTCCAACAGGACAATGCACGTCCGCATGTATCCCGTGCCACCCAACGTGCTCTAGAAGGTGTAAGTCAACTATCCTGGCCAGCAAGATCTCCGGATCTGTCACCCATTGAGCATGTTTGGGACTGGATGAAGCGTCGTCTCACGCGGTCTGCACGTCCAGCACGAACGCTGGTCCAACTGAGGCGTCAGGGGGAAATGGCATGGCAAGCCGTTCCACAGGACTACATCCAGCATCTCTACGATCGTCTCCATGGGAGAATAGCAGCCTGCATTGCTGCGAAAGGTGGATATACACTGTACTAGTGCCGACATTGTGCATGCTCTGTTGCTTGTGTCTATGTGCCTGTGGTTCTGTCAGTGTGATCGTGTGATGTATCTGACCCCAGGAATGTGTCAATAAAGTTTCCCCTTCCTGGGACAATGAATTCACGGTGTTCTTATTTCAATTTCCAGGAGTGTATAAACACACTCAGCAAAGCATCGTCACGTAGAACTAAAATATGGTGTAAAATAGGTCACATCGTCCACACAGTCATTTTGCACTGGCGTTACTGTACGAAACATACTGACTGTGTGGACGTTGTGACCTGTTTTACACCATATTTTAGTTCTACGTGACGATGCTTTGCTGAGTGTGTTTATATGTTTTGACGACGCCATTATAGTTTTATCATATTAGGACATCGTATAGAACAGATCTGAATATGGTCATTACTGACTGAAAACCAGTCTCGTCGAACCATTTTATATTGTGATCAGAGACTGGAATAAAAAAAAAAAAAACATTTGATACTACCTGGATCACTGCTTGTAGTCGCGACTATGTCGAAGTGTGTGAATATATTCCTTTGGTCGCCAATTCTCCGGAGACCCTCCTCATTCCTTAACGTATCAGTCCACCTAATTTTCAACATTTTTCTGTAGCACCACATCTCAAAAACTTCGCTTGTCTTCTATTTCGGTTTTCCGACACTCCACGTTTCACTCCATACAATGCTGTGCTCCAAACGTACATTCTCAGAAACATCTTCTTCAAATCTTCTTCAAGACGAACGAGGGCTACGGTCACCCAGCCATTACACTGCCGTCATTGCTTATCGGACATTTCAGATCGCAGAGGTCTGCAATAGAGATACGGGTAAATCATATTACTTGCCGTCGATGCCTTTGGTTCTGAGGACCAGGAATCATCGTAAAATAAATGTTTAGGAATGCCCTTTTTGCTAGTGCTAGTCTGCTTTTTATGTTCTTCATGCTCCTTCAGTTATGTGTTACTTTGCTGTCTAGTCAGCGGAATTACTTAACTTCATTTACTTCGTGATCACCAATTATGATGTTAAGTGTCTGTTACTTCTCATTAATTTTGTCTTCCAAAGGTTTACTCTCAGTTCATATTTTTCACTCATCAGACTATTCATTCCGTTCAACAGATCTTGCAATTCTTCTTCACTTTCACTGAGGATAACAATGTCACCAGCGAATATTATCATTGATATCCTTTCACCTTGAATTTGAACTCCATTCTTGAACCCTACTCTCATTTCCACTATTCTTCCTTCGATGTATGGTCTAGACAATAGGAGCGAAAGACTACACTCCCATCGTACACCCTTTTTAATCCGTGCACTTCGTTCTCGATCTTCCACTCTTATTGTTTCCTGTTGGTTCTTGTACATATTATGTATTACCCGTTTTTCCCTATTGCTTACACTTATTTTTCTCAGAATTTCGAACATCTTGCACCTTTTTACAATGTCTAACGCTTCTTCCAGATCAACATATAACACTACCGTCCGCTACTGCTATAACATAACCTTGAAGTTCGAGACAGGTCATGAAATAAAACTATCTTGTTATAGCAATTATGGTACAACTTAACAGAGCAGTGTTACCCTCTGAGAGGAATTTTGTTATGTTGACCGTGTTGTACCTAACGGAGGTGGCTTATCGGAAGTGAAAGTTAGAATTACTTAAATTTTAAGTAGTAACAAACAATAATTTACCTACCTACACTGTTCAAAGAGTAACGAAAACGGTCGCCATCCTCATTAGGCAAGAGAATTATTGACATTCTTGTTTATGAAAATAAGTATGAGTAACTTTAACGGACAAACACAACCTATAGTTTGCCATACGCGAGTGCAATGAACTCTGTCACCTGCGTATGTTCACGTTAAAGAAAATGCTAACAGTTATAAGATATCATGGCTATTTGCATAGTGGCATCAGAAAACGACATATACTTTTGCCTTCAAGGTTTGTTCAAACTGAATGGTCTCAATAATATTACTATCAGTATTCACTGTAGAATCATAAAATCGGCATGGGTTAAATATTACTTTCCAAACATTTTCCTATCTTATAAAAAAAATTGTAAATGTAGTTCACTGCAAAATTATGAACTGGTCATAAGTTAAGTCTCTCTCTCTCAGCTAAATACTTTTCTAATTAGAATGAAAGTGAAATGTATTTCACTAACAAAAAATTTCTCGCCGAAATTTGAATTGAAGAAGTTACTGTTTTCATAGGTAGTGGTATTTCTATTAATTGTTATTTAGCATGAGCACAATAGACAAACTATAGATCTTGTTACAACATCAATATGCACTTTCAATACACAAGGGGAGTCCAATATTATACAGAAGTTCACTTGAATAGGAAGAGTAATTGAAACTTGGTATAAATAAGTATTTTTGTGCATTTGAACTACTATCAGTTGAGGGGGGGGGGGGGGGGGCTTAATCTTGACCACTGTAACAGAGCATACTAAACACACTTTCAATACGCTAAAGAAACAAGGTATTAGTTCTCAACTCTTATTGCAGTAAAACACAACTTGACATATCTGTAAGAAACTGACTCACCTTTTGCGATTTGCAACAAGCAGCAGTGTAATCATTTACTAAGCAAAACTATACCATCCTCAGTTTTAAGAACACTTAATTTTGAAATTGGCAACAACAGATTAATAAGCAGTTTTAATAATAAAATTATTTTCAGCAGGCATTATGTACTTTAGCTCACTCTCTTGCCACATTAACTTTAACTTTCTTTCAACAAAGGACACCCGGTCAGCAATTTAGAGTGGGAGGGACCCTAAGTGGATCTGTGACTGAGGATAAATCACGGTAGGTACAAGAGTTCAGTTAAATTTTACCTTGTATTGGATTACACTAAACAACCAATGCGCTGATCCTTCACTGAACATTATTATAGTGTTCAATTACAGTGATTGCGCAATGTGGTGGCAGTTGCATGTTGGTAGGTAGATTTGCAGGCAGAACTGCTGGACTCTGTCATTTCTTGGTGGCGATGATAGATACCAATTCCAGAACAGTTCCAGCTATTTATCCATCCATCCGAGGCATTGGAAGGCGTCAGGAAAAGCCTCTCTCGCAACCAGCACAATATACAACTTTTACATGGGCAGTTCACAGTTTGGTAGCTCGTCCCCGACCGACTCTTGTCCCACCTTCCCAACTAGGCGAACCAAAATTTGCACGCGCTACACAGTTCCGTTCCCGAGGGGAACCACAACAACTTTTACATACGACTTAACTAAGAACCCTAAGTGAGGATCAGCAGTTTACATAACAGCAATCAAACATATTAAATAAAACAGAACCTTTGCACATATTGACATTTCTACAAAAAATTATTCACACAGAAATTGCAATTATATACAGTAAGTTTTGTCTCCCTCCAATTGAGACAAAGAATTTAAGCGATAGATATACGACACTGCATAAAATCAAATCATGACATCAAAGTTTTTACAAAGAAAGGAGTATACAATTTTGTGTTATCTATTCAATCAAACACATTTACAGAAGTTCAACGAGCCGGCCGGTGTGGCCGTGCGGTTCTAGGCGCTTTAGTCTGGAACCGCGTGACCGCTACGGTCGCAGGTTCGAATCCTGCCTGGGGCATGGATGTGTGTGATGTCCTAAGGTTAGTTATGTTTGAGTAGTTCTAAGTTCTAGGGAACTGATGACCTCAGATGTTAAGTCCCATAGTGCTCAGAGCCATTTTTGAAGCTCAACGATGTAACATTAAATAAAACAAAAGGCCAAATAAATCAGTAGAGTATTAGAGCTATGGTGTTACAAACAGTTCTATCGAACGAGTCTTGTTTTTCTTTATTCTTGCTTTCATTATCAATCGCAAATTCAGGAATGTTTTCGCTGGTGCATTTACCTTTCCTGAAACCAGACTGACCGTCATCTAACAGATCCTCTATTTTTTTTTACCACTCTTGTGCATATTATCCTTTCGGCAACTTGGAAGGCCGTGCTGTTAAGCTGATTGTGCGATAATTTCGCCATTGTCGGGTCTTACTCCTTTTCCGAAAGTCCCATAGTATTTCACGAGGCTCATAATTCTACACATCAAAATGAATAACCGTTTTGTAGCCACTTCTCCAATAATTTTAGAAATTCTGATGGAATGTTATCTACCCCTTGTGCCTTGCTTAATGCTATGTCTTCCAAAACCCTTCTAAATTCTGATTCTAATACTGGATCCCCTATTTCTTCCATAACGACTACTATTTCTTCATATATCACATGAAATAGGTCTTCCTCCTTACAGAGGCCCACAGTATACTCTTTCCACCTATCCGCTCTCTCCTCCGCATTTAGAATGCACTCTTAATGTTACCGCCATTCCTTTTAATTTCAGAGACTGTTTTGACTTTTCAGTATGCTGAATCAGCTCTTCTGACAATCATTTATTTTTCGATTTCTTCACATTTTTTCAGTTGCCATTTCGCATTAATTTCCCTTTACTTTCTGTTTATTCCCTTCCGATGGGGAGATGCACCGATGCGAGTGGCTCTTCCTTCCCCATGTAACAAGCCAAAAAAAAAAAATTTTTTTAGGAAAATTTCATGTTAATTTCACACAGAATTCCTTCCGAATGCGGCATTGAAATCAATCATGGGCCAAATGCGGAGCGTGGGCCGCTGGTTGCCGATTCGTGCTAAGGTAACGACGTGTGAACAGTCTTTAAGGGAACTAGAGTCTCGAGCGGAAAAGATGGCGTGAATTGGGGAGTTGGGGCGAGGGAGGAGCTTCCGACTGGCTAAAGAAAGCTGGATCCCGACCCCGGGACATTCCCTCTACGACAACGTGAGTTTCTCGATGGACAGTACAGTACGAAATGCCCCCCCCCCCCCTCCCCCCCGCCTTACCACATGCCCATGCCCTGACACCTCCACGAGGTGTTTCTCAATGACGAAAGAAACTGTTGGGACGCGCTTTGGTGCGAAATGTCGAGTTCTGAATTTCAAATTATTAGCAGTGACTGATCTGAAATAATAATATGTTTCAAACAAGCTGGTAACTATTACTTGGAGCTTTGTATTGTATGACTATGGTAAGCAAGTATTTTGTGACGTGGGGAGGTGGTCTGACTTACGATGGGGAATGTGACGAACGCCTGTTAACTCAAAATAGTGCAGTGAGGACAATACGAACGCCAGGACGCTTAAGCCACTGGACATAGCCGCACTCACTCTTGGCTGTGATCTGACAGAAAGGATGTGCCCAAAGTTGTCCACGAGATTGACCGAATACAAATGAGGATGACCAAAAAATTCTTAGATGTCCGTCTGTTGCGTATTTCTAGATTGTGTTTGTCACCATGTGTAAACGATGACAGTAGTAGCATGTAGGTGAATATAACAACGCCCTCCAGTGTCCTTAAAGTAAAATAAACATGTAAATTAAACGTCTGCAGATGTCTTATTGTGCTTCATGGTACCTGAGAATCATTGTAACTTGTCAGTAAGTGAACTGAACTTCCTTCAGTTTACAATATATGCCGTTACGAAGGTAGATTCGCTTCTCTGGCGTGAAGTGAAGCAGCGCTTAGTGTTTTTTTCCTCATAAAGACTAGTGGGGACTCTCTTGCACCCTTATTAATTGATTTATTCTTGATGTCTAACTCCTTTGGGAACCGTCAGCAGCACGACCGTATTATATTTTGGATAAATGGCAGAGTCAGTCGTAAATATTAAAATCCTTTATTTTACTGATAGACTTCGGTCACTACGTAACCATATTTAGTGTAAATTATTAGAATATTACAGCCCCATTTCATAATAGCACCAAATTTTCTATGAGGTGTAATATGTTGGATCGGCAGCCGCTAAGGTTAAATCCTGATGTTATAAGATAGGCTCTTATTGTAAATTTAAAAATTATTGTATGCAGTAAAAGTGAAGATATCTGTTGGAAGTAATCAACCCAGTTCAAGCTACACCTTGTAGAAACTTTTGTGCTATTATGATATTGGCTTACAAGGTTAGAATATTTTGTGATGAAGATGGCCATACAGTGACCGAAATCGATCTGTAAAATAAAGGATTTCAGTATTTACGTCTGAAGTTGCCATTTATCCAAAATATATTATCTGACATATGTTATGTTATAGAGTCAGCTGTTGACTACCATAGGACTTTGTTTAATCCATAATTTAGCAGGCTAAGGGACAGCACGAGAAGAAATTGAGGGGTTCTAACCTAATAAAGAAGCTGATACTGAGAATGTCTCTACATAGCAAATTTCCAATTTCACGTAACCCCGAAGAAGGACCAGGCAAGGTGAAACATATGCCCACATGGGTCTCGTTTTTTCACCATGGTGCTAGAAACCGGGCACACTGGGGTTGCATGTATCTTTACCGAAAGTATTTTTTCTCAGACACGTTTTGCAAACGCAACGAGAAAAGTAAATACACTATGTGATCAATGGTATCCGGACACTCCCAAAAAAATACATTTTTCATATTAATTGCACCGTGCTGCCACCTACTGCCAGGTACTCCATATCAGCGATCTCAATAGTCATTAGACGTCGTGAGACAGCAGAATGGGGTGCTTCATGGAACTCACGGACTTCGAAGGTAGTCAGGTGATTGGGTGTCACTTGTGTCATACGGGTGTAAGCGAGATTTCCACACTCCTAAACATCCCTAGGTCCTCTGTTTCAGCTGTGATTAAAATATGGTTCAAGTGGCCCTGAGCACTATGGGACTTAACATCTGAGGTCATCAGTCCTTTAGAACTTAGAACTACTTAAACCTAACTAACCTAAGGACATCACACACATCAATGCCCGAGGCAGGATTCGAACCTGCGACCGTAATGGTCGCGCGGTTCCAGACTGTAGCGCCTAGAACCGCTCGGCCACACCGGCCGGCCCGCTGTGGTAGTGAAGTGGAAACGTGGAGGGACACATACAGCGTACAGGCCGACCTCGTCTGCTGACTGACAAAGACAACCGACCGTTGAAAAGGGTCGTAACGTGTAATAGGCAGACATCTATCCAGACCGTCACACAGGAATTCCAAACTGTATCAGGATTCACTGAAAGTACTATGACAGCAATGCGGGAGATGAGAAAACTTGGATTTCATGATCGAGCGGCTGCTCATAAGCCACACATCACGCCGGTAAATGCCAAACAACGCCTTCGCTTGATGTAAGGAGCGCAAAAAATTGAATGATTTAACAGGGGAAAATCGTTGTGTGGAGTGACGAATCACGGTACACAATGTGGCGATCCGACGGCAGGATGTGGGAACGGCGAATGCCCGGTGAACGTCATTTGCCAGCGTGTGTAGTGCCAACAGATAAATTCTGAGGCGTCGGTGTTATGGTGTGGTCGTGTTTCTCATGGAGGGGGCTAGCACCCGTTGTTGTTTTGCGTGTCACTATCACAGCACAGGCCTACATTGATGTTTTAAGCACCATCTTGCTTCCCACTGTTGAAGAGCAATTCGGGGATGGCAATTGCATCTTTCAACACGATCGAACACCTCTTCATAATTCACGGCCTGTGACGGAGTGGTTACACGACAATAACACACCTGTAATGGACTGGCCTGCACACTGTCCTGACCAGACTCCTACAGAACACCTTTGGGATGTTTTGGAACGCCGACTTAGTGCCAGGCCTCACCGGCCGACATCGATGCCTTTCCTCAGTGCAGCAATCCATGAAGAACGGGCTGCCATTCCTCAAGAAACCTTCCAGGACCTGATCGAATGTATACGTGCGAGAGTGAAAGCTGTCATCAAGGCAAAGGGTGGGCCAATAACATATTGAATTCCATCATTACCGACAGAGGGCGCCACGAACGTTTATCTACATCTACATCCATACTCCGCAAGGCACCTGACGGTGTGTGGCGGAGGGTACCTTGACTACCTCTATCGGTTCTCCCTTCTATTCCAGTCTCGTATTGTTCGTGGTATGCCTCTGTGTAGGCTCTAATCTCTCTGATTTTATCCTCATGGTCTCTTCGCGAGATATACATAGGAGGGAGCAATATACTGCTTGACTCCTCGGTGAAGGTATGTTCTCGAAACTTAAACAAAAGCCCGTACCGAGCTGCTGAGCGTCTCTCCTGCAGTCTTCCACTGGAGTTTATCTATCATCTCCGTAACGCTTTCGCGATTACTAAATGATCCTGTAACGAAGCGCGCTGCTCTCCGTTGGATCTTCTCTATCTCTTCTATCAACCCTGTCTGGTAACGATCCCACACTGCTGAGCTGTATTCAAGCAGTGGGCGAACAAGTGTACTGTAAGCTGCTTCCTTTGTTTTCGGATTGCATTGCCTTAGGATTCTTCCAATGAATCTTCGTCTGGCATCTGCTTTACCGACGATCAACTTTATATGATCATTCCATTTTAAATCACTCCTAATGTATACTCCCAGATAATTTATGGAATTAACTACTTCCAGTTGCTGACCTGCTATATTGTGGCTAAATGATAAGGGATCTTTCTATGTATTCGCAGCACATTACACCTGTCTACATTGAGATTCAATTGCCATTCCCTGCACCATGCGTCAATTCGCTGCAGATTCTCCTGCATTTCAGTACAATTTTCCATTGTTACAACCTCTCGATATACCACAGCACCATCCGCAAAAAGCCTCAGTGAACTTCCGATATTATCCACAAGGTCATTTATGTATATTGTGAACAGCAACGGTCCTACGACACTCCCCTGCGGCACACCTGAAATCACTCTTACTTCGGAAGACTTCTCTCCATTGAGAATGACATGCTGCGTTCTTTAGTAAGTCATTTTCAGCCCGGTGTCCGCATGCTTTGATCGCATAGTGTATGATAGTGTTGCCGGACATACCCTTAGCCACATACCCTGATGTTTAAATACGTACAAAAGACGTTCGATATCGGTATATCGAGAGCCTCACATAATGAGATAGTCTTTGTAATTTTTGAAGCCGTTAATAGAAAGTAGGAGAAAATGAGCAATTAGGCTCTTATTTGTTGCAGGTCCGCTGTCGTTATTTAGGAAACGAACGAATTCAATAGAGGTAGTAGTATTTGAAATTTACGCTGGTAACAGGTGGACACTTCAGAAACATGCTATAGCAGAATCAACAGCTGTTAATTATTTACAAAAGGAAATTATTATTGGCTCTTCATGAAATTATAAACTTTGATGAAAATTTTGTTGCGGCTAGCTAAAGAAACTTTTACCTCCCGAACTGCCGTTTAATGGAGCGGGAAACATCTTCTATTGCAAACCCGAGACTCGGTGTAGCAGTCGTTCACAGAAGGAAAAAGTTTAAACGGATGTGATGAGTTTCGGCAGCCAAGAAGCTATCGCACCGCTTCTCTGCTACAAAGAGGAAGCATGACAGAATGAAAGATGCTGCCAGAAGGAAGGAAAAGTTCTTGATTGAGTTAATCGTAATGCGAATCTGAGCCGCCTGGTGCTCCCCGCCTTCGGCAACCATAGGCGCGTGGCGAGCTGCAGATCAAATCTTCTGAACCGATAAATGTCAGCAGATGCCGAGTCCCGCTCCTGACTTGTAAAGTCACTACAGGAATTATTTCCTCCATCTCCAAAGACTCATCGCGATTTCCGATAAATTAGTCAGGGAGGCGACGGACTAAAGCGATCTTTACTCGTTTAAATAACACCAGCTCCTACAGTTCAATTAAGCAGTAATTTGGTGATTAATATAAAGACAAAGCAGTGATAACTGCAATGATTAAGTACGCGGTTTTCCAATGAAGTTTGAAAATTCTATAAGGGGAACATAGATCACTCGAACAAATAAATGCATCCAGCAGTTTCTATGATATCGCACTCCACTCATTTTCATGTTTGTCAAACACGAGCCAGAACACCCTGTGAATACGTTATCGTCACTAGAATGAATGACTGGGGTTAGGAGTGTACCCCTATTCTAGGACAGAGCACACTGATGTTTAACTGTAAAATTGGTTTATTCCCATTTTGTTTTTAAAGAAGCACACGAGTTTACATAGATTCAAATGGCCCTGAGCACTATGGGACTTGACATCTGAGGTCATTAGCCCCCTAGAACTTAGAACTACTTCAACCAAACTAACCAAAGGACATCACACTCATCCATGCTCGAGGCAGCATTCGAATCCAGACTGAAGCGCCTAGAACCGCTAGGCCACACTGGCCCGCTTAAATAGATTGTGACATTACAATTTCAGGACAGTTGACAATATAATGCATTTTTCCCTGTTTAGCAGAAATAACACTGTACACAACAATATCAATTTAAATAGAAAGTTCTCATCATCATCATCATCATCATCATTTAAGACTGATTATGCCTTTCAGCGTTCAGTCTGGAGCATAGTCCCCCTTATAAAATTCCTCCATGATCCCCTATCCAGTGCTAACATTGCTGCCTCTTCTGATGTTAAGCCTATTACTTCAAAATCATTCTTAACCGAATCCAGGTACCTTCTCCTTGGTCTACCCCGACTCCCCCTACCCTCTACTGCTGAACCCATGAGTCTCTTGGGTAACCTTGCTTCTCCCATGCGTGTAACATGACCCCACTATCTAAGCCTGTTCGCCCTGACTGCTACATCTATAGAGTTCATTCCCAGTTTTTCTTTGATTTCCTCATTGTGGACACCCTCCTGCCATTGTTCCCATCTGCTAGTACCTGCAATCATCCTAGCTACTTTCATATACGTAACCTCAACCTTATTGATAAGTTAACCTGAATCCACCCAGCTTTCGCTCCCATACAACAAAGTTGGTCGAAAGTTTGAACGGTGCACAGATAACTTAGTCTTGGTACTGACTTCCTTCTTGCAGAAGAGAGTAGATCGTAGCTGAGCGCTCACTGCATTAGCTTTACCTCGCTTCCAGTTCTTTTACTGTGTTGCCATCCTGTGAGAATATACATCCTAAGTACTTGAAACCGTCCACCTGTTCTAACTTTGTTCCTCCTATTTGGCACTCAATCCGTTTATATCACTTTCCCACTGACATTACTTTCGTTTTGGAGATGCTAATCTTCATACCATAGTCCTTACATTTCTGATCTAGGTCTGAAATATTACTTTGCAAACTTTCAATCGAATCTGCCATCACAACTAAGTCATCCGCATATGCAAGACTGCTTATTTTGTGTTCACATATCTTAATCTCACCCAACTAGTCTATTGTTTTCAACATATGATCCATAAATAATACGAACAACAGTGGAGACAGGGTGCAGCCTTGTCTTACCCCTGAAACTACTCTGAACCATGAACTAAATTTACCGTCAACTCTAACTGCTGCCTGACTATCCATGTAAAGACCATGAGTTGCTTACAAAAGTTTGCCTCCTATTACATAATCTCGTAGAACAGACAATAACTTCCTCCTAGGAACCCGGTCATATGCCTTTTCTAGATCTATAAAGCATAGATACAATTCCCTGTTCCACTTATAACATTTCTCCATTATTTGCCGTAAGCTAAAGATCTGGTCCTGACAACCTCTAAGAGGCCTAAACCCACACTGATTTTCATCCAATTGGTCCTCAACTAATACTCACACTTTCCTTTCAACAATACCTGAGAAGATTTTACCCATAACGCTGATTAAAGAGATATCTCTGTAGTTGTTACAATCTTTTCTGTTTCCATGTTTAAAGATTGGAGTGATTACTGCTTTTGTCCAGTCTGATGGAACCTGTCCCGACTCCCAGGCCATTTCAATTATCCTGTGTAGCCATTTAAGATCTGATATTCCACTGTATGTGATGAGTTCTGACTTAATTTCATCCACCCCAGCTGCTTTATTGCACTGCAATCTATTGACCATTTTCTCCACTTCCTCAAATGTGATCCTATTTCCATCATCATTCCTATCTCATTGTACATCGAAATCTGAAACATTACTGATCGTATTTTGACCTACATTGAGCAACTCTTCAAAATATTCCCTCCATCTACCCAAGGAATCCACAGGATTCACGAGCAGTTTTCCTCACCTGTCCAAAACACTTGTTATTTCCTTCTTACCTCCCTTTCGAAGACTGCTAATTACACTCCATAATGGTTTTCCATCAGCTTGACCCAAAGTCTCCAACCTGTTTCCAAAGTCTTCCCAAGATTTCTTCTTGGATGCTGCAATTATCTGTTTGGCTTTGTTTCTTTCTTCAACATAACTTTCTCTGTCTACCTGAGTTCTAGTATGTAGCCATTTTTGATACGCCTTCTTTTTCCTTTTACAGGCTGCCTTGACTGTGTCATTCCACCAAGCTGTTTGATTCATCCTACCTTTACACACTACTGTTCCAAGACATTCTTTAGCCACTTCTAGTACTGTGTCCCTGTACCTCGTCCATTCCTTTTCCAATGACTGTAAGTGACTACATTCAACTAACTGGTACCTTTCTGAGATCACTGTTATGTACTTGTGCCTGATTTCCTTATCCTGAAGTTTCTCCACTCCTATCCTCCTACATATTGGCCTGACCTCCTGCACTTTCGGCCTCACAATACCAATTTCACTGCAGATTAAATAATGATCTGTGTCATCAAAGAATCCCCTGAATACACGTGTGTCCCTCACAGCCTTCCTCAATTCCTGATCTGTTATTATATAGTCAATGACAGATCTGGTTCCCCTGCCTTCCCAACTATACCGGTGAATGTTCTTATGTTTAAAAAAAGGAGTTTGTGATTACTAAGCCCATACTGGCACAGCAATCCAAGAGTTGTTTCCCGTTCCTATTGGCCTCCATATCCTCTCCAAATCTACCCATAACCTTTTCATACACTTCTGTTCGATTTCCAATCCTGGCATTAAAATCACCCATGAGCAGAACACTGTCTTTGTCCTTTATTCTAACAACTACATCACTGAGTGCATCATAAAAACTATCCTTCTTATCTTGGCCGGCCGGAGTGGTCGTGCGGTTCTAGGCGCTACAGTCTGGAACCGAGCGACCGCTACGGTCGCAGGTTCGAATCCTGCCTCGGGCATGAATGTGTGTGATGTCCTTAGGTTAGTTAGGTTTAATTAGTTCTAAGTTCTAGGCCACTGATGACCTCAGAAGTTAAGTCACATAGTGCTCAGAGCCGTTTGAACCATCTTATCTTGATCTGTCCCTTCACAATGTGAATATACTGACACAATCCTAATTTTCTTGCTAGACGCTGTCAAATCTACCCACATCAGTCGTTCGTTTACATACCTTATTGCAACTACGCTGGGTTCCATTTCTTTCCTGACGTAAACCCCTACACCCCATTGTGCTATTCCAGCTTTGACTCCTGACAGGTAGACCTTGTATTCTCCCACTTCCTCTTCTTTCTCACCCCTTTCCCGAATGTCACTAACAGATAAAACGTCCAGCCCCATCTTACTTGAAGCCTCTAACAGCTCCACCTTCTTCACAGAGTAGCCCGCATTGATATTAATAGCTCCCCATCTCATTGCCATTTGTTTGCCAAGTCGTATCTTAGGAGTCCCTGGTTTGTCAGTTAGAGGTGGGACTCCGTCACCTCCAAAGGACCGAGGCATTTTGCTGTGATTGTTGCCAGCATCATATTTTAAGTACCAGGGAAGCAGGTTGCTAGCCTTACTTGCCCCGAGTCCCATTGAGTTTTACCCCTAACGGTTGAGGGACTAACCGGTGGATTTGGTAGTCTTCTCCGTATGAGCACAAAGGTGACCACGACTCAAAATACGTCCGAGATGCCCAGCCTTGTTCCAAAGTAACTGGTATCCCGACTGTCGGGACCACTTACTTGAACAGTCATACGTTGCCCGTGGTTCATGAACTAGGACATGACAACAGGAACCCACACCATGAACCACATAGAAAGTTCTCTACAAAATTTTCGTACATCTACACAGTGAAGTTGGCCACTATTACCACAAATCATCCGTTTCCGGTTCTAAGTTCGGTGCTATTTAGGATAACAATCAAGTCTCCGGAGGATGGTTAGTTTTTGTGACACGATGAGCAAAAGATTACTCAAGGTTGCTCGAGTTCACAGTGGATGCAAGCTGGTAAACCAACAAGTTCACGCCTCTGCCAGCGGCATTTACCTTTAGCTACGATGTGCTGTCGGCTGCGTGGCTGCTTTCGCCTTCTGAAAACCCTGTAAAAAGCTAATCAAAATCTTTACTGATTTATCATCTGAATCTGTCCTATGTTTCTCGTGAGGCGAGGAAACATGTACTCATCACTAGTCTGGAAAATATGGCGATATACACGTGCATAGATGGTGCAGCATGTATACTTCAATGCCCTATCAGTTCTCACATGAACAATTAACTATGTGGCTGTTTCGTTTCTCCGCTGTCGGGCTCAACAACTCTTCAGCTAATTTCTAGCTGAATGTCAGCCAAAGTGAAGCATTGTTCACACAAAATCCTTCTTTTGGCGTCGTAAAGAGCGTGATGTGCCCTGTTCTACATTTGACGCTGGTTCAGAGGAGAGTCCTCGAAGTCTGTCCCTCACCTGTGTCCTTTCGCGCTTCATGTCATGGCTTTTTCAAACCAATGGGAGTGTTCCTTTCATCTTGTGGAAACAAATCGCAAAGGGCCTACCTATAAACTGCGTTGAAATATCGACCCTTCTTACTCCAACTGAATTTATTTCAGCCAATCGAACATTTTGTGTCCACTCTTGACGCCTAAAACTTACACGTGTACATGACGAGCGTACCACGGGGATTTCACTTGATAAGCTGTGTTACTGGTCTGTTTGTGTCCATCTGGAAACTCCTCAAAGCACTTTTCCTAAGCATTTCTCTGTCGCAAGCAGCGCTGTGACGTTACCTGCTCCCCTCGATGTATCAACCTGGCACATTCGTTGTCCTTCTCGCAGCGGGTCACCACCCGTGTTAGAAGCCTTCCATTGAACGTGGGCCGTGATCGCCCACCTCGTGTCTGCTCCCAAAGTAAAACACTTTTTCCACTAGGTTTTTCACCTTTTTCTCATTGACATGCCGGATTTGGATTCAGTGTGTTAATACTGTCGAATCGAGTGTCATCCCTTTGCATTATAGACTGTACATTTTGATATGCAAATATGCACATTACCGCTAAAGTATGTCAGGTGACAAATTCATCTACTTGTTATGACATATTAAATCTCATGTAATATGCGAAATTTATAATCATACAAGCTGCCTCCATGCACACCTAACTACAAGGAAATAGAAGCGATCCACAAAACTGTTTTCCAGAATTTTTCGAACAGAAATACCTCCTCTACGAGAATCAGTATGGATTATTCGTTGTATTAAACCCAACTCGTGCTTTTCTCAGATGTTGTAAGAGCTGTGGATCAAGGCAGTGATAGAGAATATTAGAAAAAGTAGGATCACAGGGTATATCAACCTTAATTTGTGATATAGGAAACGTATTCAGTTGTGAAGATGAACCATCTTCGGCATCATATTCGATTGATTACAATGAAAATTTGTGTCATTTCGGTACTCGAACCCATATCTCCCAAATTTACGCAAGCGTTCACCCTAACTACCTTGGCCATCCGAACACGAATCGCAGCCTGGCCGAAACTTCCATTCTTCATCGTCCGTGTGTCACACAACCTGCACTCACACATTACGTATTTTCCCGTCCAGGAAGGAAATATTTATCGAGAGTCGAGGCATGGTATAGTCTAATAAATATGAAACACTGCACTGTACTTCTTAATAACACAGGCACTACCGTTTCATATTTATTTTCCAATACCGGACCCTCGAGTCTCAACAAATATGCCATTCCTGGATGGGAATAGACGTAACATAGGAGTGTGGGTTGTGATACACGGACGACTACGTATGGAAGTTTGGGTCTGGCCGTGATTCGTGGTCAGCTGGCCGAAGCGGCTAAGGTGACCGAAAAATATGGATTCGAGTCCGGTCCAGCACAAATTTTGAGTGTCGTAATTCCAATATGATGACAAAGG
This sequence comes from Schistocerca serialis cubense, assembly GCF_023864345.2. Lineage (NCBI taxonomy): Eukaryota > Metazoa > Arthropoda > Insecta > Orthoptera > Acrididae > Schistocerca > Schistocerca serialis. Next base: position 175,682,917 of record NC_064641.1, read on the forward strand.
TGGTTCATATTCGCAACTCCAAATACATTTCCTGTATTTTTTTATGGCTGTAGACGCTGCAGTGTTTGTTCCTTCGGACATGGACATGTCCGAATGAACATTGCATTGTACTTCTTAATAACACAGACACTGCTATTTTCCATAACTTGCGAGATTGAGGATTTGTTGATATAGATGGAGGGTCAATGACAAAGACACATACAGAGGGAAATGAAAGGAAAACGGTAAAAACAAACTGAACATCCGATTTCTCGCACCATTGTTCTGCAAAATGGCAACGAGTGCATTAAATAATGCCAGTAGCAGACAGGATACTGCAGACAAGCGAAACTCTGACACAATAACGATTTACAATGGCTACCCTCTAGTGTCATGCACCAACGAAGAACCGCGTTCCGTCATACATCTTCTGAGTAGTGAAGATATGCAAGCGCTTGAAAGGCTTTGGTGCGTGAAATTCCAGTATGGTAAGGCATGTTTATTACTGCAGAAAGTGTATGAGTGGAATAGGAAGTTCAGAAAAGGTTTCATTTCTGTGTCAGTTGCTCTCCGCCCATGTCTGGCAGACTATGGCCCATTGCAGAAGTTGAAACTATTTGGATGGACAGCCTTCTTGTCGAACGAAATATCCGAAAATCTGAATGTTAGTCATAGCTCAGCATTTTTAATTATTCATGACGTGCTTGGGATTGGTTAACTGTCTGCAAGGAGGTTTCCACAGAAACTAACTTCAGAACTGAAAGAGTGACGAGTTGACTTCGGTTTTGTGGGCCTTTGAAGCAGAAGATGTTGGCTTCATTACAAGAATAGTTAAAGGAGATGAAACCTAGGTCCAGTAAGACCAACCTGACAGCAAGAGAGTAAGCAAGGAATGGCGCTATTCTTCATATCTAAAACTCAAAAGCTATATGAACTCTCTTTTGGGATCAACGAGAAGCTACCTTGAGACGCTACTCGCCTACAGGAATCAAAATTATTCCATCATATTTGAATTTGTTGAAAAATTACATTCGGTCTGCAGTCAGTTCAAATCGACATGGTAGTGCGACTGCAATTGACATCCCAGGGATAGGTTTGTTATGATTGTTATTTATGTTACATATTAATGACCTGGCTCACAATTTCAATAGCAACTCAGACATTTCACAAACGATATGTAGTACAAAATAAAATTAAAAATCCCAAATGCACAAATATTCAGTGTGATCTTGATAATGCTTCAAAGTTATGCAAAGACTGGCAACTTGTTTTAAATGTTGAGAAATGTAAATTTGTGCAATTCACGAAACGGAATACATAGCGTACAGTGACTGTGTTAAAGAGCCACAAGTGGAATCAGTTAACTCACCCAACTACCTCGGTGTAACAATTTATTGTCATATGAAACGGGACAACGGGAAGCAAACCGATGCTTTTCGTTGATACTACGCATCGCATGAAAGTGAGCAGTAATTGCGTTAACTTCAGCTACGTCTAGCAAAAACGAAATTTCTAATATCCGCCGAAATGCCAGAGAAAATATATATTTCAAAAATATATATTTCAAAAATATAAAGTGTTTCAAAATTACACCGACCAACTTAGAGGGGATGTAGAAGGTAGCCTGAGGAACAAAATGAGGATAGGAACCAGTGTCCCTTTAACGTCACCCACCGACGCTACATCAGTAAAGGGGCCGGCGGCTGTGTGTGTATATGTGCAGAGGAGGGTAAATATATCAATTTGAAGAAAGGGTCCCTGGTCCGGAAACGAATGAAAAAATGGATCAAATGGCTCTTAGCACTATGGGACTTAACTTCTGAGGTCATCAGTCCCCTAGAACTTAGAACTACTTAAACCTAACTAACCTAAGGACATCACACACATCCATGTCCGAGGCTGGATTCGAACCTGCGACCGTAGCGGTCGCGCGGTTCCAGACTGTAGCGCCTAGAACCGCTCGGCCACTCCGGCCGGCGAAACGAATGAGTTTTATAAGCGAAACTCTTTCTGATATTTCTGACGGTGGAATACATGTATCGGTATTGCTGTTGTTAAAACTGTAGGGTAGCAAACTTTCAGAGGTGGTACTATGGACCGAAACAAGAAAAAATACGGTAAACATGGACTCTAAAGTACATACCTGAAGAGCTATGAACACTTGTTCATCTTCAAAACTGTGAAATTTATCTCCTCTATTGAACAAGTGTTCTTAGCTCTTAAGGTATGCATTTTAGAGTCCACTTTTAGTGTAAATTTTTTTCTTGTTTTGGCCTATACTACTGCCTCCTAAAGTTACCTACCCTACAATCCCAGCAGCAGCAGTATCAGTACACGTATTCCACGGTCGGAGGAATTGGACCTATTTTCGCTTGTTACTTCAGAATGGTTCGTTTCCTGATCAGGGTCTCTTACCTCAAATGGATATATTTATATTTCTCTGTCATCCCTGAAAGTTTGTAACATTAACATGAAATCAGGCTGTTGCCTCTAACTTCGACGCTCTGTAGCGTAGTTGGACGTCGTTTCCGGACACGAGTTCCTGTTCTCCTTTTATTTTCATAGCGATACATTCTCATCCCCCTTCAAGTTTGTCAGTGATACAGGGTGTTACAAAAAGGTACGACCAAACTTTCAGGAAACATTCCTCACACACAAAGAAAGAAAATATGTTATGTGGACATGTGTCCGTAAACGCTTACTTTCCATGTTAGAGCTCATTTTATTACTTCTCTTCAAATCACATTATTGGTTATGTTGACTTCGGTGCTTGTGTTGACACGAGACTCATCGCTCTACAGTACTAGCATCAAGAACATCAGTACGTAGCATCAACAGGTTAGTGTTCATCACGAACGTGGTTTTGCAGTCAGTGCAATGTTTACAAATGCGGAGTTGGCAGATGTCCATTTGATGTATGGATTAGCACGAGGCAATAGCTGTGGCGCGGTACGTTTGTATCGAGACAGATTTCCAGAACGAAGGTGTCCCGACAGGAAGACGTTCGGAGCAATTGATCGGCGTCTTAGAGAGCACGGAACATTCCAGCCTATGACTCGCGACTGGGGAAGACCTAGAACGACGAGGACACCTGCAATGGACGAGGCAATTCTTCGTGCAGTTGACGATAACCCTAATGTCAGCGTCAGAGAAACTGCTGCTGTACAAGGTAACATTGACCACTACACTGTGTGGAGAGTGCTACGGGAGAAACAGTTGTTTCCGTACCATCTACAGCGTGTGCAGGCACTATCAGCAGCTGATTGGCATCAGCGCGTGCACTTCTGCGAATGGTTCATCCAACAATGTGTCAATCCTCATTTCAGTGCAAATGTTCTCTTTACGGATGAGGCTTCATTCCAACGTGATCAAATTGTAAATTTTCACAAGCAACATGTGTGGCCTGACGAGAATCCGCACGCAATTGTGCAATCACGTCATCAACACAGATTTTCTGTGAACGTTTGGGCAGGCATTGTTGGTGATGTCTTGATTGGGCCCCATGTTCTTCCACCTACACTCAATGGAGCACGTTATCATGATTTCATACGGGATACTCTACCTGTGCTGCTAGAACATGTGTCTTTACAAGTACGACACAACATGTGGTTCATGCACGATGGAGCACCTGCACATTTCAGTCGAAGTTTTCGTACGCTTCTCAACAACAGATTCGGTGACCGATGGATTGGTAGAGGCGGACCAATTCCATGGCCTCCACGCTCTCCTGACCTCAACCCTCTTGACTTTCATTTATGGGGGCATTTGAAAGTTCTTGTCTACGCAACCCCGGTACCAAATGTAGAGACTCTTCGTGCTCGTATTGTGGACGGCTATGATACAATACGCCATTCTCCAGGGCTGCATCAGCGCATCAGAGATTCCATGCGACGGAGGGTGGATGCATGTATCCTCACTAAGGGAGGACATTTTGAACATTTCCTGTAACAAAGTGTTTGAAGTCACGCTGGTACGTTCTGTTGCTGTGTGTTTCCATTCCATGATTAATATGATTTGAAGAGAAGTAATAAAATGAGCTCTAACATGGAAAGTAAGCGTTTCCGGACACATATCCACATAACATATTTTCTTTCTGTGTGTGTGTGAGGAATGTTTCCTAAAAGTTTGGCCGTACCTTTTTGTAACACGCTGTATATGTGTGTTGTGTCACTTCATTTCGTGTGACCCAGGTTGTGTTAATGACTTTAATAAACATGTGTATGTTTTTGTTTCTACAAGTTACGGTAACACATACCTATTAGCGGAACACATACGTTAGAGAACTAACTCTCCATCACGCCTGCGACAGCTGCCTAACCAGCCCTAGATCGTTCAACGACCCTACAACTCCATCCAGGAAATACCACCGTGTCGCAGTATGGCGAGCAATTGTGATCTTACGTTTCCGCATAACTGAGTGTGCTCCAGCTATTTCAATTACAGTCCCGCTCTTTAGCTGCTTTCAGGGAGAAGCAATTACCGCGGAGCACACCTACCCCTGAGGGATCACATGCTGTAATTTCCCGCGCGGCGGGCAAATACAGGAGTGATGAATAGCGACAGAGTTAATCTCCCGTTTTCGATACCTGTGATTAACGCTCAGCAGACTATTAGAGCCATGGTTGTCAATGAATTTTATACATCACTTTCAGAATAACAATGAGCGGAATTTTGTTACAGACTTATTTTACTGCTTCATAAAACAGCGGGCTGCATTAATATTAAAGGAAGGAAAGTATCTTTTCGTACATGTCTTTTCTTGTTTCTTTTTAATACGTTCTAAGTGATTCTGGAACCATTTTTTCCACTCTGATGTCTGCACCTCATTAAAGATAGTTCCTTCTTGAGAAGATGAAATGACTGTCAACACTTTCTGTGTTTAACGAAAGGGAACAAGAGGAGGCAATAAGTCGGGTGAATATGAGCATTGATACATTAATGGTATTTTCTTCTTCGTCAAGCAATCACCGCGAATCGGCAGTCGTTGTTGGTGAATGGAGCAGTGCATACGTGTTCGCAACTCTAGCAGCAGCTGCTGTCAGCCACCCTGGGTGCAGCTGGTTTGACCGTGGAGTTGTTCATTCAAGAGGTGAAGGAAAACACTGAACTATGGGACACGTCTTACAACAAGTATCATGATAGGATTAAGAAGGGAGCCGCATGGTTTCAACCGTATGAAAACCTTTCTGAGTGTTTGGCTGCGAAACCGGATCTGGAGATAAATGATATAAGTATACTGTTAGGCTATATCACTCTTAAAATGTTTTGTGTTTTCGTTCTAGTGGCAGCACTTTTGCTCGAATGAAGCCATTCAAAACTTGAAATAACGCTAAGCAGCAAATATTTTGTTCCAATGGGAGAGCCCTTTCAGCTGAATGAACAAATCTTCGATTTAAAATAAATTATATTGAAAATGGCAATGTACTTCATGCTTTATTCTACTGTAGCCATACAAAAGTAATTGCATGTATTTAAATATTGATATACAGTAAATTAAAAACTCTTTTACTTTCGGCAGTAAATTAACTGCTCACTACGATTGCCACAAATGAAATTTACATGTGTCTTGCCGTGGTACATTGCCCTCAATGTGTCTAAAACAATCAGCGAAAACATTACTTCTGCTATTAAGTGACCTTCGTCCTTGGGTTTATGGGTTTTAATTGTCGTGATTATACACCCGCTGTATACTTCATGGTTACAACCACCTCTGGAACGGCAATAGTTTTGGAAGGACACAGCAACGTTTGATTATGCTAACAGTAAAATTTAGCTTAACACTGATAAGTCTCTGAAATACTCTCCATTTATTCGTTATAATTCTAAATGCGCTCTCCACATATCTCAGGGCACGATTTATACTTTAGTTAAAAATCAGTTCCTTGCAGGAGAGGAAAATTCCAGAGTACAGTCTCAGGACAAAATTAGACACATTAGATTACGCGGTAGTCCTTTTTCTAGGTGAGTGACTGCAGTTTTACTGTTAATTCATCAAACTATTGCACATTCATTTGAAAATAAAGAATTTACTTTCATCTTCGCTTAGGTCTACAAACAGTGAAACGAACTCTGCTTTCAGTAGCTGTGAACTAACCAATGGGTGAATCAAAAACCTGCTGTTGCTTTTCATAATGTACTCGTAAACGAAATGCGCAAACACTGCCTTCTTTCTCCTACCTACGTGCATACTGACTGGATTCCATTGTTAATACTGCTGCGCGATTAGCACTGAGATGTCGCCATGTGTCCAGGCAGTGAAACGATTCCTCACGCCGCGATCTCGCTGCGGGCACTCGCAGGTGTTACTCGCTGGTCTGCATCGATCTTTAGGGAACGCTTTCGCTATTGTCGCTTACTTTCTTCGCAAAAACGTAACGTTCTCACAACGGACATACTGGGGCGCTGGGGCGTCAGCGCACCAGTACTCGCTGAAGAGACTCGATATGCAGGTAAGTCCTGTTCCACGACATAAAAAAGAGAACACAACCGTACGAAATTGTTCCAATAAATCAACCCTAAGACTGAAGGAACAACTAAACGGTTTCGCCTCAACCACACTCTAGGAAAATGGATACCGACGCAATTCCCCTGCAACGGAATTAACTTCAAGTACGCTACTTATGAATCTAAACGTTGCACGCCGTATTAGACCCGTCTAGATGTACTCGGTTATTCTCCTGGTTTAGCTTGTTGTTTTCTGCTGGAATTCTGTGCATGGGTTCTCTCTTACTCGCCCTCCGTGCGGTGTTCTGGTCACTGTCAGAGGCAGCTCGCCTCCGAAGCCCAAGTTTACGTTCACAGTTTCCGATGTACACGCTCGTGAATCCGAACTTTCAAGGGTGCTTTCTAGTGTGCTACTAAGTCGATTCATCTTAAAAAGCCTGCACAAAAATGTTCAAATTTGTCTGAATTCCTAGGGGACCAAACTGCTCAGGTTATTGGTCCCTAGACTTACACACTATTTAAACTAACTTACGCTATGGACAACACAAGCACACACACACACACACACACACACACACACACACACACACACATCCATGCCCCCTGGAGGGCTCGAACCTCAGGCGGGAGGGGTCCCTCAATTCGTGACATGGCGCCTCTAACCGCGCGGCCACTGCGCCCGCCTCAGCTTGCACATGTACATGGTATATCACACCTAATATCAACAAGTGAAAGAAGTGAAAGTCTACCATAATAGATGCAAAACCATTCTAGTAAATATCTGTCCGATTGCTACTCTGTTTGTACCCTCCACATGTACATGGTATGTCACACCTGATATGTTGTTGTTGTGGACTTCAGTCCTGAGACTGGTTTGATGCAGCTCTCCATGCTACTCTATCCTGTGCAAGCTTCTTCATCTCTCAGTACGTACTGCAGCCTACATCCTTCTGAATCTGCTTAGTGTATTCATCTCTTGGTCTCCCTCTGCGATTTTTACCCTCCACGCTCTCCTCCAGTACTAAATTGGTGACCCCTTGATGCCTCAGAACGTGTCCTACCAACCGATCCCTTCGTCTAGTGAAGTTGTGCCACAAACTCCTCTTCTCCCCAATTCTATTCAATACCTCCTCATTAGTTATGTGATCTACCCATCTTATTTTCAGCATTCTTCTGTAGCACCACATTTCGAAAGCTTCTATTCTCTTCTTGTCCAAACTTTTTGACGTCCATGTTTCACTCCCATACATGGTTACACTCCATACAAATACTTTCAGAAACGACTTCCTGACATTTAAATCTATACTCGGTGTTAACAAATTTCTCTTCTTCAGAAACGCTTTCCTTGCCATTGCCAGTCTACATTTGATATCCTCTCTACTTCGACCATCATCAGTTGTTTTGCTCCCCAAATAGCAAAACTCCTTTACTACCTTAAGTGTCTCATTTCCTAATCTAATTCCCTCAGCATCACCCGACTTAATTCGACTACATTCCATTATCCTCGTTTTGGTTTTGTTGATGTTCATCTTATACCCTACTTTCAAGACACTGTCCATTCCGTTCAACTGCTCTTGCAAGTCCTTTGCTGTCACTGACAGAATTACAATTACATCGGCGAACCTCAAAGTTTTTAATGGTTCTCCATGGATTTTAATACCTAATCCGAACTTTGACTTTGTTTCCTTTACTGCTTGCTCAATATACAGCTTGAGTAGCATCGGGGAGAGGCTACAACCCTGTCTCACTCCCTTCCCAACCACTGCTTCCCAGTCATGTCCCTCGACTGTTATAACTGCCATCTGCTTTCTGTAGAAATTGTAAATAGCCTTTCGCTCCCTGTATTTTACCCCTGCCACCTTCAGAATTTGATATCAACAAGTAAAAAGGGGTGAAAGTATACGATAATAGAAGAAAAACCATTCTAGTCAATATCTGTCCGCAAACGAATCGTTTGCAGTATACTTACGAGGATGGGCCAATAAGTACTAGCAATCATTTTTTACAATTTATTTCCAAAAATATACAATTGTTACTGGTATTATTTTTCACCATTTTCATCCAGATTTCAATGGACTTGGTTCACCGCTGTACGGGCTTTCCGATACCCTCTGAAAGAAAGAGTTTAGGTTGTGCAGAAAGTCATCGGTTCTTTCACTTGATGGGAGCAACGGCGTCTTAAAGCTTATTTAAGTGTACCGTCAACAGCGTATCCTTTCTGAAGGAAGATTCAAGTAGCATCCCGCAGGCACTTTCTTTCGTGACTAAGGAGTCCAGTGAGAGTGTGCACTTGGAACTGAGTGGTTCGTTGGAGGCACTTGTCTGCACGCTCATTTGCCACATAAGTTGTTGAGTCAGGCGCTGTCGTAAAACTTGCTGCCATTCTTGATGATTTTCTCCCATCTGCGGCGGTCTTCGGTGAGCTTCTCTCATTTGTCTCAGTGAATACTGAATGCGTTCGTATCAAGCTTGTCGCAATTAAAAAACGCAAGGGAGGTCTTCCAGCGGGTCTCTTGGCATGTGCTATCCCATTAACAGAGCTTCGGCGAAGACAGGAGTGGTACATCCGATGTAAGTGTCCTAGCAGGCGACGTTCCGAGAGAGTGGTGGTGATGCTCTATAGATATAGCAGCAAACCATCTCAGATTCTTACATTAATTCCACTTGTACTGTATTTCCAGTGTTTATTGCTCTTATCTCATTTCGGAATACTATCTGAATGATATTAAGGATTATAGAATAATAGTTTGTTACTGCTTTTTTGTAATCCTGTGGAAGGTACTGAAAGATTTTCCCTTATTTACCATATAAATAAATTTCTATAAATTTTGGTTAGTTAGTAATTCATAGACATAAAGCTCCTATCTTTGCCACAAATGAATATTACTATCCATTTGTAAGACAGTGTCTATGGTAAGTCATCAAAAGGTCATCGAGAAAGCAATATAAACAGTGACAGAGTTCAAATGCACTTTGGGGGTTTAAACCTATTTTTGGTAATCTCCATGACCAAGGGTATTTAATATTTTCAACTTGGTTCTGAGAAGAATAAATTTCTTTATGAGAGTCTACATTGCAGTTGTGTTTACCGGTTTCGTTCTATTTTAGAATGTTTTCTGATCTGTTATGGTTCCAGGGAAATCCGTAAGTTGCACGTGCTAAGCTTAGTCTCCATAAATCTGTACACGCTGTTTCTACAGATTCGAATACTGAACGACAAACTCCAGAACTTGTACAGCAAACCCGTATTGAAGATGAAAGTGGCACAAATTCGTCTACATTCCTTAGAATTTGTTATGAAACAGGTCTGCTACACGAGTGTAAATGCAGCTATTGTGTGGTCGTATGTGTTGGAAACTGAAATTTAACACTAATGCCAAAATGTGATGCGTGTGCTTACTTACGTTTTCGTTCACAGTGTTTTCAGTTCAGAGACACAGAAACATTCTAATTGAAGTAAGAGAACGACCGTTGGCAAAGACTCTTCATATAAGAGCTGAAGTATGTTCTTAGAAAAATCGTTAAACACTGCTAATAAAGCAAATGGATTTTTATACAGTACAATCGCAAGTGACTAGCTACACAATAAACAACTTTTACGTATCTGATGTAGCCTCTTTGAAACTAAAACAGCTAACGTTCATCAGAACACTCTTTAATATCGTGCCTGCTGCACTGTCTGTAAAGAAATGAAATATGAACGTTTTAGATTTATTTCTAACGTCATGTTTACGTCGTCTTTCATTTTTCGATGTGCGCTTCTTTAGAGATACAGTTTATAATACTGTATACCTTGTTTGCTTATTCGTTATTTATGATAACTGAAACATTATTAATAATGACGGGCCTGTTAGAACTTTTATGTCCTCCTCTGTTAATTTAAGTCAAATTGCACCGTATCAAAAAAATATATCTCTGACCACATGACGCTGTAAATTCGAAAAATTTAATTCAAAATCTGAATCAGTAACAAAGTGTTTCTGAAAATAACTGTAACAATTCCATCCATAGGATGACACCTGGTAATATTAATGAAAACAGAAGGCAAAAGTAACTGCTAGATCGTGGGAAACTTTGAGTGAGATCGCAATAATATCAAACATCAAAAATTGATAGAACTAGACGAAAAGAACAAGGTGAGTATCTTTAGAACATTACACCATAAAAGACAAGTAGAAAACAGAATTTCTAATAATCAAATTGAAACCACAAAAGATCTACAACAAATAAAAATTGTAACAGGTATGACGGCCCCTAATGGCGTTATAATTTAATGTGAGCATGTGCTATTAAGAACCAGAGCAAATACAGATACAAAGCCACGAGGAAACAGAATAATCAGAAAAAAAGAGTAGAATTGAGTGCATTTATCTCAGTATCAAACTTTACAATAAGCGTATATTTACAGGTATTCACATAGGACGTTCAGACACAAGCTTTTAATGAAAAGACCACTAGAAAATGAGTATAGTTCATTTCAAAAGTAAAGAAAGTGTGTTCAGAGTTGCTAGGGCAAACAGAAAAAAAATGTATCAGAGAAAACACTTGTGGTGGAAAACGTACCGATTGTTTTAACTTAATGATAATGAAATGGACGCAATTGGAACGTGTTGCCAAGCGAAAATGCAAGGAAATTCTTTGTCGAATTCCAAACGCTAAAAAAGATAGAGACAGCGCCCAGTTGAAGGATACATCAACATACATGAAGGTGCAGCGTCGATGCGTTTACCTGAACTTTTGCACGGAGAAATAAGGAAAACTGAAACTAGGCAACAAACTCAGATGTTTCTCCAGCAAATGTTACTTGCGAAGTGAATGTCTATCCTCTTTACTTATTCAACGTACTCCCGCTACCTAAAGTACAAACTGCGGGAAGGAGTAGTTTAGTTTGGCAGCCAGCGCTTCAAAGTTTACCGTTCCTCGTGGTTACTTTTCTTGTGTGGCATCGAATATCGCCGATCAGAGAACACGTAAAACTTCCACGTATTCACTTAACTCCTGCAATAAGCGGTGAGCAGTTGCCGACTGCAAAGAATCCCAACGGCTTGCTCTAGAGCAGGGCTGGGCAAACACCGTTTCGCGAGCGTGGGCACTTTCAGATGCCCGCAAGGTCTGTTTGCGTCTCTTACGCACTCTGCCAGCCAGCAGTTCACCCAACATCTACTCGCCAAGCCACTGCATGTCACTGCACCGCGCAGAGTTACTCGATCCGTTTACTTCCCGTCGTTTCTATTGTCTATGCAGACATCGCATTCGGTATTTGTGATAAAACAAAACTAGTGGGTAGTAAATGGCTGAGGAGGAGTTAAAATCACTGAAACGAAAGTCCTTCTAACCCAAACTTGTTAATCCACAGTGGGGAGAAGAGTACTTTGTTGCTGGAACGCAAAGCGGACCTCAGTGTTAAATTTGCAATGTAACATTGTCTTCACAGAAGAAGTACAATGTGAAGCGACACTATCAACTGCTTCAAGAGAAGGACATTGTCGGCTTGAATAATGAAGAAAGAAAAGCCAAACTTATCGAACTGCAGCAGAAAAAGGAGAAAGACTTACTTATAATACATACTGATGGTTATGACATTGAGTAACATTATTACTGTTATTAGTAATACGTTATGTGTATTTTCCGTCACTTTTAACTTCTCCTGTATGTATTTACAGGACGAATACCTCATCATCCACAACAATCCAGCTATGACAGTAAGCTATCCTGCAGCTCTTAAAATAGCTAAAACAGCATGGCTCTTCGGCGATGGAGAATTTGTGAAAGAATGTTTTCTTGCTGCACAACAATTCTGAGGCCACCAAGTCTTCCTGTTTTTGAAACCGTTCCTCTTTCACGGAGAACGGTTTGCAGGCGCACTGAATAAATGGCAAACGATGTGGAAGCTCAGTTGAGTAACAGAATCAAAGATTCGGTGTTCTTTCCATTAGAGTTGGACGAAAGCACTGATGTAGCTGATGTTGCTCGACTTGCAGTCTTTTTGTGAGGAGTTGATCCTCAGTCTAATGTGCTTGAAGGACTCGTTTATTTAATGCCAATGCATTACACAACAATGGATGAAGATATATTTTCATGCGTAGAACACATAATAGAGAAATACGAGCTATGTTGGGAGAAGCTTTCATCGATTGCAACAGATGGGAATGCTGTAATGATTGGTCATAAGCCTGGTATCGTTGCTTTGATACGAAAAAAGTTGAAAGCCGTCGGTTTCCAGCAGGAACTACCAACAATACATTACGTTCTTCACCGTGCTAATGTGCTAGTAAAATGTGTCAAACTAGTTGGCGTCGTGGACGTGGTTATAAAAACAGTTAATATTGTCAGATCGCACGGTTTGGGACACAGACAACTCAAATCGTTCCTGGCAGAGCTCGAGTGTGAATACGGCGATGTTCCATATTTTTGTGAAGTGCGCTGGTTGAGTCACGGTGTTGTTTTAGAAGGATTTTTTTTTTGTTTGCGAAAGCATATAGCGTTATTCATGGATGCAAAAGGAAAACCGGTGAAAGAACTGGACGACCCACCGTGGATTTTAGACCTTGCGTTTTTAACTGACGTAACCAAGCATCTGAACAGCTTGAATGTAGCTTTGAAAGGTAGAAATAAGGTAATTAGCCAAGTGTTTGACACTATTTTGGCACTGAAGAGAAAATTGCTTTTATGGGCAAAGCAACAGTCAGAAATGTCGGGCCGCTGTGGCCGAGCGATTCTAGGAGCTTCAGTCCGGAACTGCGCGCCTGCTACGGTCGCAGGTTCAAATCCTGCCCTCGGGCATGGATGTGTGTGATGTCCTTAGGTTAGTTAGGTCTAAGTAGTTCTAAGTCTAGGGGACTGGTGACCTCAGATGTTAAGTGTCATAGTATTTGGAGCCATTTGAATCAGAAATGATGTGTTCACACCCGAGCCTTGCACTAGTTGTTAGTGAAAACAATTTGGAACAGGAGAGGTACAAAGAACATTTCGATGGGTTTGTGACGATTCTACAGTCTATCGGAGGCATTATTGATAGTAGATTTGAGGACTTGAATCGATTGGAATTCGATGTCAACGTTTTTGACACTCCTTTTGCAGTTAACGTTGGATCGCGTGTAGCCTTGATCTGTTCACCTGCTTACCGTTGACAGTGGTATAATACATCGCCGTGGCGACACTGTCCAGTGTTACGTGGTGAATCGTCCTCCACACTACTTGCCAGTTGACGTTCGTTTGCTTCCTTTTCATGATGTTACCGGGTCGCCCACACTGCAGGACACGATAAACCGTCAGTGCTGTCGCCAGCCGAGTCGCTGTTAAGGCAAGTCGAACCTAACTGAGTTCGAGGTAAAAGACACCGATGTAGAAGAGTGACGAGGGAACTTGGTATATCGGAACAAGTGGCGAGAGGGAGGTCGGCGCTAGTTCTTTTAATAACAAACTCGTCAGACTGTCCGGACGGTGGTGCCATAGTTTGACTAACTTGCTCAGAAATAGGGCGACCGCTCTGTCATGAACTTGATAAAGACGAAGCCCTCCCCGAGCCGGCAGGAGGGCGAAAGTCTCATATGTGATCTTGAAAACCACTCCTGAACTCACGAACGACCCAAAAGCCGTTAGTATACGGCAAGCTAACATGACCGATATGGGTAACGTCGGGGCGATGTGCGGAACGCGTGAGGCTAAATGTGTGTTGACATACTGCGTCCATTGGACGATGTCCATTGCTCGTAGGCGGTTGTTGGTCCAGTCTGAACATTTCGTAAATGCTTGATAGGTTCCCGGGACTTACGCCGGATAATATTGTAGAAACCGCACAATATTTCAGCGAGACAACTGCCCGCCATCTTCAGGTGCTACTGTCGCGTCACTGAGAAACGCGCCAATTTATATGCTGGCTTTGTAGAACAGCGCAGGCGCCAGCGGGGCATAACGTCATCGAAGACCAATCGTAGACAGCGTCGAATACTAGAGTCCTCTGCTGGAGAAACGGGTCGCGGTCTGCGGAAGCGCGCCGCGGCGCGGGAAAATGCGGCCGGGAGCGGCGGACGCCGTTCGCGCGCGCGAGGTGTTGGCGCGCGATTTAAGAATCTACGCTAATAAGGCTTCCCATCTGCGTTGACTCGGTGCGGTTGCTAATCTGTGGTTGACGATTCCTTAGTGCCGCCAAGGCTGGTTCCCAGGCTTTGCTCAGATGAAACCCCGTGTCTCTGTTTATTAGGTCACTGCTTATACGTATTTCGACCGCCTCTTTGATGATGGAGTCCCAGTATGTGGAAGCATGCGAGAGGATCTTGGTTTCTTCATAATTCATGCCGTGTCCCGTGTCAAGGCAATGTTCAGAAACCGCAGATTTCTCTGGCTGACCCAACCTCGTGTGACGTTTATGTTCGTCGCATCTGTCTTTGACCGTACGACACGTCTGGCCAATATAAGATTTCCCACACTGGCACGGGATTTTGTATATTCCTGGTCTCCTCAGGCCGAGGTTGTCTTTAACAGAGCCCAGCATCGATTTCACTTTTGCTGGAGCCGGAAAACACATTTAATCCGGTGTTTCTTGAAAATTCTGCCCACCTTGAAAGACACGCCACCGACATACGGTAGAAAAACCAACCCCGTGGTGTTATCTGCTTCTTCAGGTTGTTATTGAGGTTTGGAGCGTGCTGGTCGAAACGCGTTCCGGGTCTGCTTCTCGGAGTACCCGTTCTGGGCAAATACAGAGCGGAGATGGTTGAGATCTGCCGATAAGCTGTCCTGATCTGAGATGGCTCTAGCCCTATGCACTAGCGTCCGTAATACACCGCTGCGCTGTGAGGGATGATGACAGCTCGTAGCTTGTAAATACAAGTCTGTGTGCGGAGGCTTCCGGAACACACTGTGACCCAAGGAGCCGTCTCCTTTTCTACGCACCAAAACATCCAGAAACGGGAGCTCACCATCTTTTTCTACCTCCATGGTAAAACAGATACTTGGATGGATGGAGTTCAAATGTTCCAGGAAAGAAGGAAGCGTTGCTGTCCCATGCGGCCATACCACAAACGTATCATCTACATATCTCCAAAAACATTTGGGTTTCAGAACCGCCGTCTGAAGTGCTTTGTCCTCGAAATCTTCCATAAAAAGATTTTCTACTATGGGAGACAAAGGGCTACCCATAGCAACACAGTCAGTCTGCTCGAAATACTGGTTGTTAAATAAAAAGTAAGTCGAGGTAAGCACATGTTTGAAAAGGTGTAAGACGTCCCCTTCCAGCTTGGCTCCTATAAGTTGTAATGAGTCCATCAGAGGCACCCGTGTGAACAAGGAAACCACATCGAAACTCACTAGTAAGTCTGTAGATTCAAGACGCAGGTTCTTCATTCGCCGTATAAAATCTTCTGAGTTTCGAATATGGTGTTCACATTTCCCCACCATGGGATTCAGAAGAGAAGCCAGATGTTTAGCTAGATGGTATGTTGGGGCACCTATATTACTAACGATAGGGCGAAGCGGAACATTCTCCTTATGTATCTTAGGCCGGCCATAAAGTCGTGGCGGAACTGGCGCTCGTTCTCTTAAACTCTTCTTCAGACGGTCAGATGCAGCGCCGGGAAAGCCTCAAACAGCACATCTGGTACCTCTACGGGGAGGAGATTTTATATTGTCGAACGCTTTTTCCAGGTCGACAAATCCTATGAAAGTGTCTTAATTTTTCTTTAGCCTTGCTTCCATTATCAGCCGTAACGTCAGAATTGCCTCTCTCGTCCCTTTACTTTTCCTAAAGCCAAACTGATCGTCACCTAGCGCATTCTCAATTTTCTTTTCCATTCTTCTGTATATTATTCTTGTAAGCAGCTTCGATGCATGAGCTGTTAAGCTGATTGTGCGATAATTCTCGCACTTGTCAGCTCTTGTCGTCTTTGGAATTGTGTGGATGATGCTTTTCCGGAAGTCAGATGGTATATCACCAGACTCATATATTCTACACACCAACGTGAATAGTCGTTTTGTTGCCACTTCCGCCAATGATTTTAGAAATTCTGATGGAATGTTATCTATCCCATCTGCCTTATTTGACCGTAAGTCCTCCAAAGCTCTTTTAAATTCCGATTCTAATACTGGGTCCCATATCTCTTCTAAATCGACTCCTGTTTCTTCTTCTATTACATCAGACAAATCTTCACCCTCATAGAGGCTTTCAATGTATTCTTTCCACCTATCTGCTCTCTCCTCTGCATTTAACAGTGGAATTCCTGTTGTTACCACCGTTGCTTTTAATGTCACCAAAGGTTGTATTGACGTTCCTGTATGCTGAGTCTGTCCTTCCGACAATCATATCTTTTTCGATGTCTTCACATTTTTCTTGCAGCCATTTCGTCTTAGCTTCCCTGCACTTCCTATTTATTTCATTCCTCAGCGACTTGTTTTTCTGTATTCCTGATTTTCCCGGAACATGTTTGTACTTCCTCCTTTCATCAATCAACTGAAGTATTTCTTCTGTTACCCATGGTTTCTTCGCAGCTACCTTCTTTGTACCTATGTTTTCCTTCCCAACTTCTGTGATGGCCCTTTTTAGAGATGTCCATTCCTCTTCAACTGTACTGCCTACTGCGCTATTCCTTATTGCTGTATCTATAGCGTTAGAGAACTTCAAACGTATCTCATCATTCCTTAGTACTTCCGAATCCCAGTTCTTTGCATATTGATTCTTCCTGACTAATGTCTTGAACTTTAGCCTACTCTTCATCATTACTATATTGTGATCTGAGTCTATATCTGCTCCTGGGTACGCCTTACAATCCAGTACCTGATTTCGGAATCTCTGTCTGACCATGATGTAATCTGATTGAAATCTTCCCGTATCTCCCGGCCTTTTCCAAGTATACCTCCTCCTCTTGTGATTCTAGAACAAGGTATTCGCTATTACTAGCTGAAACGTGTTACAGAACTCAATTAGTCTTTCTCCTCTTTCATTCCTTGTCCCAAGCCCATATTCTCCTGTAACCTTTTCTTCTGCTCCTTACCCTACAACTCCATTCCAGTCGCCCATGACTATTAGATTTTCGTCCCCCTTTACATACTGCATTACCCTTTCAATATCCTCATACACTTTCTCTATCTGTTCATCTTCAGCTTGCGACGTCGGCATGTATACCTGAACTATCGTTGTCGATGATGGTCTGCTGTCGATTCTGATTAGAACAACCCGGTCACTGAACAGTTCACAGTAAAACACCCTCTGCCCTACCTTCCTATTCATAACGAATCCTACACCTGTTATACCATTTTCTGCCGCTGTTGATATTACCCGATACTCATCTGACCAGAAATCCTTGTCTTCCTTCCACTTCACTTCACTGACCCCTACTATATCTAAATTGGGCCTTTGCATTTCCCTTTTCAGATTTTCTAGTTTCCCTACCACGTTCAAGTTTCTGACATTCCACGCCCCGACTCGTAGAACGTTATCCTTTCGTTGATTATTCAATCTTTTTCTCATGGTAACCTCCCCCTTGGCAGACCCCTCCCGGAGACTATTCCGGAATGTTTTGCCAATGGATAGATCATCATGACACTTCTTCAAATACAGGCCACATGTCCTGTGGATACCGTTACGTGTCTTTAATGCAGTGGTTTCGATTGCCTTCTGCATCCTCATGTCGTTGATCATTGCTGATTCTTCCGCCTTTAGGGGCAATTTCCCACCCCTAGGACAAGAGAGTGCCCTGAACCTCTATCCGCTCCCCCGCCCTCTTTGACAAGGCCGTTGGCAGAATGAGGCTGACTTCTTATGCCGGAAATCTTCGGCCGCCAATGCTGATTATTTATCAAAATTTAGGCAGTGGCGGGGATCGAACCCGGGACCGAAGACGTTTTGATTATGAATCAAAGACGCTACCCGTAGACCACGGGTACAGGATACATCTCCTACGTATCATCAACAGATGTAAGAAAGCAAGCCATAAGAGCTACGACAGGAATATGATGGTCCTCTGATCGGCTGACAGTGATGACTTTATACCAGTCCCTACAAGGACACTGTTTGATTATGGACACATGTGCTACTTATCAGCGTCAGACAGCATGTTCCAGAGATCGGGCACTATGCATTGCCAAGCCTTGTGTATGGTTATTGGGGCGTTCGTCTCAACCCCGACAAGGACATTACTCGTTGATGTGGACGAACCACCGTTAAAGCTGCGAAGAATATTCACTGCAAGAAATTCCTCCTCGGGTTCTAAATAGTTCAAATGGCTCTGAGCACTATGGGACTTAACATCTATGGTCGTCAGTCCCCTAGAATGTAGAACTACTTAAACCTAACTAACCTAAGGACATCACACAACACCCAGTCATCACGAGGCAGAGAAAATCCCTAACCCCGCCGGGAATCGAACACGAGAACCGGGGCGTGGGAAGCGAGAATGCTACCGCACGACCACGAGCTGCGGACTCCTGGGGTTCTGTTTCGATGAATATGGACTCCTTGATGAAAAAATCCACGAATTAACGTCCTGCAGTGTGTGCAGAAGATCGTAGATAAATGATCAATTTTCCATCCAGTGTCGCTGAATATATACAGATGCATGCATTTATGCATAAGGTATGGAAAATTTCTCTTATACTGTCCTACTTCAGGTCATATGAAACGTCGACTCTGAAAGTTTAACCTTTCAAAAACAGGACCCATATAACTAAATGCGAAGGAATTTCTTCCTCACTCACAATGGGTATGTGACGCATACAGATAAATACACACATAAAAAAAAAAGGTTTGCATCACCTCGCTTCCGGGAGTTCCGGAACCTGTACAGGAAATTGGACTAGAGATCAACATTATCATCATTTCCGCCCTTTTTATTGCTCATGAAAACCACACATTGCATGTTGTACCACCATACAGCGAGACCTTCAGAGGTGGTTGTCCAGATTGCTGTACACACCGGTACCTCTAATTCCCTGTTGCACGTCCTCTTGCATAGATGCATACCTGCATTCGTCGTGGCATACTATCCACAAGTTCATCAAGGCACTGTTGGTCCAGATTGTCCCTCTCCTCAACGGCGATTCGGCATAGATCCCTCAGAGTAGTTGGTCACGTCGTCCATAAACAGCCTTTTTCAATCTATCCTGGGCACGTTCGATAGGGTTCATATATGGAGTACATGCTGGCCACTCTAGACGGGCAATGTTGTTATCCTGAGGCAAGCCATTCACAAGATGTGGACGATGGAGGCGCGAGTCGTCGTCCATGAGGACGAATGCCACAGCAATAGGCTGCCGATATGGTTGCACTATCGGTCGGAGGACGGCATTCACGTATGCACAGCCGTTGCAGTGCCTTCCATGATCACCAGCGGCGTACGTCGGCCCCACTTATACCGCCCCAAAACAACAGAGAACCTCCACCTTGCTGCACTTGCTGGACAGCGTGTGTAAGGCATTCAGTCAGACTGGGTTGCCAATAGACACATCTCCGACGATTGTCTGGTTGAAGGCATATGCGACACTCATCGGTGAAGAAAAAGTGGTGAAAATCCGGAGCGGTCCATCGGCATGTTGTTGGACCCATCTGCACCGCGTTGCATGGTGTCGTGGCTTCAAAGATGGAATTCGCCCTGGACGTCGGGAGTGAAGTTGCCTATTGTGCACAGTTTGTGTCGTAACACGACGCCCTGTGGCTGCACGGAGAGCATTATTCAACATGGTGGCGTTCCTGTCAGGGTTCCGCCGAGCCATAATCCATAGGTAGCGGTCATCCAATGCAGTAGTAGCCCTTGAGCGGCCTGAGCGAGGCATGTCATCGACAGTTTCTCAGTGTCCGAGCAACACCGCTTTGGCTCACTCCAAGACGGCTGGACACTTCTCTTGTGTAGAGCCCTTCCTGGAACAAAGTAACAATGCGGACGCTACCGAACCACGGTATTGACCGTCTAGTCGTAGTTGAACTACAGGCAACACGAGCCGTGTGCCTCCTTCCTGGTGGAATGACTGAACTGGTCGGCTGTCGGACCCCCTCCGTCTAATAGGCGCTGCTCATGCACGGTTGTTTACATCTTTGGGCAGGTTTTGTGATATCTTTGAACAGTAAAATGGGCTGTGTCTGTTATACAATATCCACAGTCGACTTCTATCTTCAGGAGTTGTGGGAACCGGCGTGATGCAAAACTTTTTTTGACGTGTGTACAATCTAGTGACAGCGCTGGCAGTGCTTATTGGATATCCCGCAACCAATAACAAGGCCTATATATGCTGGATCCACCCTCCACTATTCTGACAGCCAAGAGGATTGTGATTCAACTGCAGCTGATTAGATGTCCTCACAATAGTGGTACTAACTCCATAGTTGCAGCAATTACCGACGTTGTGTTTCGGGTGCAGAGGGAACATGGCAACACGTCACGATATGGATGAAATGCCGCTGTGGTGTACCTGAAAATCAACAAGTATATGACTAAGCAAAGCAACCACCTCAACAAGGATGTATTCAATATGGTAAACTCCTTGCCACAGATATGAAACCCACGCTCAGAAAGCGGCTGTCATCGGACTCATAAGAGCAATGGCTGACGTGAGAATGTAAAACCAAACGCAGACAATAAACACTAATTCGTTACACTGTTCCAAGAGTACCATAGTATAATATGATTAAAACATCCAGGAGGTTCACGATAGCTATAGCACGGCCGAAATCTAATCACTGAAATTTCAAAGATCACCTCTATCGTCTCAACCTGTGTACAACACCTCTAGATGTTTGCCGGGAGGAAGAAAAATCAAACCATGTATTCCTTCAATCTTCTCAAAAGACTTAACATATAAGGAAACGTACTTGCAAGTAATTTTTGGGCTCTTGGTCATTAGTTCACGAGCAGCCTGCAAAGCCTGTTTGCATCCTACGATGTAACAACGTTTAAAATACTGTATGAATTTGTAACCTCCCACTCACTTATCGACCTTAATGACAATGAAAAATTAAACCGCGTGCACCTAATGGAAATTTGGGAAAAGCAATCGTAACCGAACTTAATTTGTCGGTAAAGAGGGAGGAAAGGGTTACATCTAAATGAAAGGAAAATGCAAATGAAATTGGTGGAAATTAATTTTGAGAAAAGGGTAAAATTAATAAAGAAAGTAAATGTGCAGTCGTTACGTTAACAATTAATTGGCGTTAATTAGATATTCGAGATTTGGGGAAAATTACGGTCGCCAGTCCTATGGAAAACTACTACAATAACTGAAAATGAAAGATCAATGCACATATAATTAGCACTAAAAGCGTGGCAACTGAAGGTTGACACGTGTTTTGTGAAAACTGAATGTTTGTCAGAAGTAATAAATTTCGCTACACTCTGACTTAATTTAGCAAAAGAGTTAATAAAACCGGAAAATTGTAAGTTAATTTGGTGACTGAAATTAATAGTGAACTATGTTTCTAAAGTACTACGAAATTCAATAAAATAAGGTTAGTCTTGGGCTACCTCAACAATCACTTCAAAAGCTACTTGAATCTACGCAATTTAGAAATAAGAGATTTAACTTTTAATTTGAATTAAATGATTCTGAACAATTAACAACAGTAAAATTTAGTACGTACCAAGCTGAGCTGCAGTCACAGGTAAGGTAAAATATGGTAACAAAACTCGCACTCTTAATTTCTGCTCGTGTAATCGAAATATTGTAGCCAGCTATGAATACTTTAACTGAACTTTGAAATTAAAGCAGTGAAATGGAATAATATTACTTTAATGCTGGCGTATGAATTTCAACGACACTCGGGTTCATTCCAGAAAGGAAAGGGACCCTGCTTGGTAATGCAATTAGGACAATGAGCAACAAAGGTTCATGCTAAGTTGATTTATTTTTGTTTTGCAACAGTTTGTACAGCTGAGGTCTGCCATACAGTTCTAAAACTTTACGTGCTTTTAGTCTTCCTTGTTGGTTGATTGAAGGTTTGCAGTCGTCGATCGGGGAGGTGGCGACAGTCACACATTGTCGGCCGTCACTGTTGCAGAAGCTGGATGTTGGCGCGCCTTTTTCTAGACACGGTCACCAGGCGAAACGGGCTCTTGATGTGCGCCAGCTAATGCTTCCCGTCCGCGACACCGTGTCAGAAACTATCGTAGCAAGTTGAGCGTAATTACATGCTGCCAAACCCCGAAAGCGTGGAAACTCAAGGGAGCGTCACACAACACACCTGCTCCACCGCCCTCCTCCAGCCCGACTCCCTCTGCCCGCGCTCCATGCGGCAGAGTTAACACTACCAAAGATCCTAAACACTTTGGTTCTCCACACGACCTATCGATGTAATCGTTCGATAGCATAGTTTTCCCTAGGCCAGACTCAGCGTACAAATACAAATAATATTTACAAAACAAACCAATTATACATCGACATAAATATATATATATATATATATATATATATATATATATATATATATATATATATATATATATATGCGCGCGCGCGCGCGCGCGCGCGCGCGCGTGTGTGTGTGTGTGTGTGTGTGTGTGTGTGTGTGTGTGTGTGTGTGTGTACAAATAGCAGAACAACTACAATATACAAAGACACAGAAATGTCATATCTTCAGGTAACAAAATAAGGAAAAAAAAAAATAATACAATAGATGGAAATATGAGGATATGCATTTCCTGCTTTACAAATTTGTCGAAGTGCCAACATCCTTATATAGCTTCCTGTGCTGCTTGTCTGATGCTATTGGTTATTAGGATGCAGGTGGAAGACCAAAACATATTAACTAGCTATAAACCGATATGCTACTTAGCAGGATACGGGACGCTCAGCCTATAAATGTATGTTACTATGTACCTCCCTCCTATATGTAGCTGACTGAATACTAGTGCATCTATACATCTGACTGTAATAATCAAATCTGGTTCTTGTATACTGTTCTCATGTTCCGTTTATAAGATACTTCTAGATCCGCACAGATATTTAATTCTGTGTCTGCACCTTTTGAAAGTGTTCTTACAGGACAAACAAATGAACATTTTGCTGTTAATATAGATAAAACAATTATTTATATGGAGTCTGTGGGGAATATCCCAAATGTGTACCAACGGTGATTCATCTCTTCTTACTGTGTTACCAGTAGAATTTCTGTAGCATACTGTCTCTGTGTATACTGTGTACGTTTTCGTCTTGTCTACTCGCTTCTGTATGCTGTGCACTGGAAAAACAATATTTCCAATGGCAATAACGTATAGGTGATGGTAGTGGCACGATAGTGAGACACGGCACGGAACTTTTGATAATTATCATGCACGATTTGATGTTACAGTAAATATCTTTGTACTCGATATTGCACCAGACAAACTGGAAGCAAGTTGATCCAGAGCTAGCTCAACATTGTAGTTCTTCGTTGCTGACCAGTAAAACTTAAACACCATGAAGGTGACATGCAACAAACGTTAAGATTGGCACAAAACTTACTACGTGTTAGGCTATGCTAATGATAACATTTTAGAGCAGCTGCGCAAAGTAGATAGGAGGTATGGCATCTACCTCTGTCTGTAAGGAAAGATTATGTAGCGGATTTATCATTCTGAAATCGTATTTGAGTATTAGTTATTTGTGAGTCAATCACGTTATGCATCTTGGGAGAAGGACAAGTGCTTACCAGCACATTCTGCATTTCAATAGCCACAGGATTATAGACTATCGAGGCACCAGTTTCTGGTTCCACACTATTACTGGTCGCATTGGTCAATATCCCACCACTTCCTTGCGAATATGAAGTCAATGGATTCAAAGGGCTATACTCAACGCCACGTAGGATGTCATCAGCCGCACGAGTCTACCACCTAAGAGGAGGATAACTATTGGCTTGCCTGTGCAGGACCGTACAATCACGACACTTACCTTCAGCCATGATACCTAAATTGATACATACGTACCGAATCTGCAAGCCACTACATGGTGCTTGGCGGAAGGTTTATTGTACCACTACTAATCATTTCCTTTGCTGTTCCATTGGCATATGGAGCACAGGAGCAATGACTCCGTTGTTGTTGTTGTGGTCTTAAGTCTCCATAGTGCACTATCCTGTGCACGTCTCTTCATCTCCGAGTAACTACTGCCACTTACATCCTTCTGAATCTACTTAGTGTATTCATCTCGTAGTCTCCCGATACGATTTTTACCCTTTCAAGCTTCCCTCCAATACTAAACTGATGCTCCCTTGATGCCTCAAAAAGTGTCCTGCAAACCGATCCCTTCTTCTAGTCAAGTTGTGCCACAAATTTCCTTTCTATACAATTCTATTCAGTACCTCCTCATTAGTTAAGATATTTATCACCTAACCTTTAGCATTCTTCTGTAGCACCACATCTCAAAATATTCCACTATCTTCGTTTTGCTCTTGTTAATGTTCATCTTATATTCTCATTTCAAGATACTGTCCATTCCCTTTAACTGATCTTCCAAAATTTTATTCCTTCTTTTTGGATTTTAGTTCCTCAACCAAATTTTTCTTTTTTCCCTTTGCTTGTCCCTCAATATAGAAATGGAACAACATCCGGGATAGGCTACAGCTCTGTCTCAATTCCTTCTCAAACACTGCTTCTCTTCCGTGCCCTTCAGCTCGTATAATTGCCATCTGGTTTCTGTACACATTGTTCTATCGTTTCACTTACTGTATTTTACCCTTGGAAATTCAGAATTCGAAAGAGACTATGCCATTCAACATTGTCAAAAGCTATCTCTAAGTCTACAAATGTTATAACTGCAGGTTTGCCTTTCCTTAACCTATCCTTTAAGATATGTCGTAGAGTCAGTATTACCTATCATGTTCCTGCATTTCTACGGGATCCACACTGATCTTCGTCAAGGTTGGCTTCTACCAACTTATCCATTCGTCTGCAAGGAATTCGCTTTAGTAATTTGCACCTGTGATTTATTAAACTGAAAATTCGATCATTTTCACACCTGTCAGCACCTACTTTCTTTGGAATTGGAATTGTTATATTCTTCTTGAAGTCTGAGGGTATTTCACCTGCATCATTTATCTTTCTCACCAGATGTAAGAGTGATGGCTGGCTATCCCAAGGCTATCAGTAGTTCTAACCGAATGTTGTCTTCTCCTGGGACGTTGTTTCGAATCGAATCTATCAGTGCTCTGTTAAATTCTTCATGCAGTATCATATATCCCATCTCATCTTCATCTACGTCCTCTTCTATTTCCATAATATTGCCTTCAAGCACGTCGTCCTTGTATAGACCCTATAAATACTTCTTCCACCTTTCTGCTTTCCCTTCCTTGCTTAGGACTGATTTTCCATCTCAGCTTTTGATATTCATACAGGCTGTTCTCTTTTTTCTCAAAGGGTCTCTCTAATTTTCCTGTCGGCGGCAGGACATTTGTTCTGTAGCCATTCCCGCTTAGCCATTTCGTACTTCCTGTCACTCTCATGTTTAAGAGGATTGTATTCCTTTTAGTATGCTTCATTTACTGCATTTTTATATTTCCTCTTTTCATGGGTTAAAGTCAATATCGCTTGTGTTACCCGAGATTTCTACTTGCTCTCGTCTTTTTCCTACTTGATCCTCTTCTGCCTTCACTATTTCATTTCTCAAAGCTACTCATTCCTCTTCTACTGTATTCCTTCCCGCTGTTCTTGTCAAATGTTCCCTAATGCTCCAACTGAAAATCTCTACAACCTCCGTATGAGTCCTAATTTCTTTCGGTTGTCCTCTCTGTCCTTAAAGCGAAATGTACATTGGCGGCTGCAGATTTTTTCTGAAGTCACCCGCAAATGAGAGTTCTGAAAATTTTCTCATTAGTGTTTCCGAAAAGAACATCGTCTTCGCTTGAAAAATTCCCATTACATTTCAAGAAGCATTCCAGTTTTACCACGTGTTCATCGAGCCAACCGTAACAAATCTGCAGACGCCTCTGAAATGTTTCGATGTTCTTTAATGCGAGTTGGTGGTGATCTCAAACACTCAAGTAGTACTGAAGCGTGGCTCACACTAGTGTTCAGTACGTGATCTCCTTTATATATGAGTTACACATTCCTAAAATTCTCACAATAAACCGAAGTCTCCAATTCGCCTTCCCTACTACAGAAACAAGTAACTGACCACCAAACTGGTGAAATTAGATGATGATAGTCTTGTAACACAACTCTTACACTGCTAGATTTATTCCAGAGGGGATGGGACATACATAATCTTTAATGTAGGCATTACAAGGTATGGTAATAAATAATACAATAATAAAACACAAGGACCAGTCACAGATAGTGCTCCAGGAATCCACCTCTGAATAGGTCCAGCAACAAGCATTTTTGCGGGCGATGAGATAGGCAGCAGAGAGTTGCGTTCACTTCACAAGATGGTAACTCAGACTAGTGGCAGTCTAACGAATGACTAATGATAATCTTGCTGAAGTTACTTGACGTCCAGTAACCCAAACGCAAGAATGGAACAACACGCCAAAGCCGGAACCGGCGGACCGCACTACGCCCTAGAATACTGTGCTTAGAGCGCCCGGAACGAGATAGGAATCACTACCACCAGAGTAGAAGAATCACAAACGGCCTACAATCAAGAAAGCTGTCAAAACTACACACCTTACCGGACAGCAGCAGCAAGGCGAGAAAATGTACACTGCCATTACATTCACTGAGCCCCAGGGCAGATACCTGGGGAGTTAGCGGCCACCAGGTAGGAAAAATACCGCTGGCTGAACTGAACAAATTGTAACAAGCTGAACGCAGTAAATAGTAATAAGAAGTTGACGAAAGCTAATCAGATCCGCTTTCCCGAAGTACTCCACTCGCTGCTCTTAGCCTGGGCGACACTACGAGCAGTAACACGAACGCAAGTCACTGGAGAATCGCTAGACATCACAATGGTGGAGGTTTCTCTACTTGAATTGAAATGCTCTCATCTTAAAGCCTGCAGGATCTGGTTTACGACGAGGTCGTGCACCCTCGTGACCACAGCCCTTCCATCCGGCAGTCCATGCGCACCGCCAGCGGTCCCAGGGTGTTCACGCACTGCGCGGACCTGGCTCCTCATGAGTCCCCAACCGAACTGCCACACTCACACGACGCGGATAAACAACGACCTCGCTCCAAAGATGGGGTAACAGTTCCTACATATCGATAACCGCCGTTGCTGCCACTACTGGACACGCAACGCTTGGAAAACGAGTGCCGCCAGTCAAGACGAGAAGAAGACAAACAACCACAACCATGCCAACTAAAGGATACGGTCTGGCCTCCAACAGAGGGCGGAAACCTTCAAACAACACCAACGCGAGCCGTAGCACGGCTCAACCTCCCCCTCTCAAGGAGAAACCCCGGGAGTGTGTTAGGAGATCCATCTAGCGGCCTAACCAAACTTAATATGATTAAGGTGGACCCAGTACGGTTGTCCTTAACCAGAAGATTAACTGGGCCTAAAATCCGCATAGTCGTGCACGAACCCAGAAAACGGGAAGTAAACTTACCAAGGTTGCCAAAACGCACCTTCCTCCCAGGAAAATTACGGACACACACCCAATCTCCCGGCTCATCCCTGAAGGCTCGCCGATTAGGTAATAACGATCAGCTTGTCTATTGCGCCTCGCACGATTCCAGTTTTCTTTGACGACCTGAGGGGTAAACCTCCGCACGGATTAGATCTTGAATCCCACATTAGTTCTAAAGGGGAGAATTAAGAGGATAAGGAAACATCGAGGAAACTGGAGTAACCTTCAAAGCCTCATGGCTGGCGGTATTGAAGGTAAAGCTAAGCCAAGGCAGACTAGTATCCCACTTACTGGGGGACTTCTGATGAAAGATATCAGTGCGGATTTAAGGTTACGATTGACCCTTTCCGAAAAAGACACCTGCGGGTAATAAGGAGTGGTAGTTACATGGTTAACATCGAATTGAAAACAGAAGGCCTTGAAGGGAGCCGACAGAAAGGCCTGCGCTTTATCACTAACGATTTGCTTAGGAGGTCCAAAAACACTAAATACGTTAGTTAAATTCGCAATGGTGGTTGCAGCAGTCACATTACGACTCGGAAGCAGCCATGTAAACCTTGAAAAGGTTCAAAAATGGCTCTGAGCACTATGGGACTCAACTGCTGAGGTCGACAGTCCCCTCTAAAAGGCATCAACATCAACTAATACATACCGATGGCCTCTTTTGGTGCGTGGTAAGAGGCCTATATAATAAATATAATCAGTATAGAGTTTGTCCATGGAGCAAGATTCCCGCTCAGAACTAAGGAACCCCTGTTGAAGAGCGTTATTCGGCTTGGCCACAAGACACAACTGACACAGCGAAACCATTTCTCTAACGTCTTCGTCAATAAACGGCCAAGTCTGATGCTCCTTAATCTTCAGCAAGGTCTTATAGGTTCCTAAATGCCCGCCAATCAACGAGTTGTGAAAATAATGGAAAACGGGGTGCACTAGGGTACCTTGTAGACAGATCTTATCTGAAACTTCCTGCCAGATTAACATTGTGTGCCGGACCGAGACTCGAACTCGGGATCTTTACCTATCGCGGGCAAGTGCTCTACCAACTGATCTACCCAGCACGACTCACGCCCCGTCCTCACAACTTTACTTCTGCCAGTACCTCGTCTCCTACCTTCCTTGCAGAATTGGCACTCCTGAAAGAAAGGATATTGCGAAGACATGGCTTAGCCATAGCCTGGGGATGTTTCTAGAATGAAATTTTCACTCTACAGCGGAGTGTGCGCTGATATGAAACTTCCTGGCAGATTAAGGTTTGGAACGTAGGAGACGAGGTACTGGCAGAAGTAAACCTGTGAGGTCGAGGCGTGAGTCGTGCTTTGGTAGCTTAGTTGGTAGAGCACTTGTCCGCGAAAGGCAAAGGTCCCGAGTTCGAGTCTCGGTCCGGCACACAGTTTTAATCTGCCAGGAAGTTTCATATCAGCACACACTCCGAGGTCACACACATCCATGCCCGGAGAAGGATTAGAACCTGCGACCGTAGCCATCGCTCGGCTCCAGACTGTAGCGCCTAGAATCGTACGGCCACTCTGGCCGGCAAAGGCCGTAAGTTCCGCCCCTGATTCTTAGGGACGAGGAATATAGGGGAGGCATAAGCGGATGTAGAAGGCCTAATAACTCCCTGCTCAAGCATTTTGGAGATCTTTGCGCTTAGTATCTTCATTGTAGGCGGTGAGAGACGATATGGGGCCTGCGCGAAGAGAATATGGTCAGACAAACGAATATGGTAGTCACGAACATTAGTAACACCCAGTCTATCACATAGAATCTCTGGGAACCTCTCCAACAAACCCCCTAGTTCAGAGGCCTGCTGGAAAGAAAGATGCGTGAGATCAAACTCAAGAACCTTAGCATCAATAGCCAGCATTCCCACATCTCGATGCACCTTACGTTTAGTACATTGACAGAACCCAAATTTCTGACCAGATGCGGACTTAAAGGGAAAGGTGTACCCCGACTAATCCAAGACAAGACCAGTTTTACCGATAAAATCACATCCCAAAATCAAATCGACCGGCAGCTCCTTAACCAAGGCCAAAGACAAAGGCCACGAGAAATCCCCAGCCGAGATACTCCCTCGGACCCAAGCATGCAGAGATAACACCTGTCCGTTGGCAACCCGACATCTCTGCACCGAAGATGACCAAATTCAAGAAACCATTCCAAGTTCAACAATGAAAAGGAGCTACCAGGATCCAAAAGGGCACAAATAGGTTCGCCACCTACTCGAGAACAAATGTAAGGCAGTGGGGGTGATAATCGAGCACACTGGCACACACTTCACGGTATCTATCGTCCGAGAGTGGCAACGCGGATATCGCTACAACGGCGGTACGAAGTCCTTCCCTAGTGGAGGGATGACCACGAAAAACAAAATGTGACTTATCCGCTGTTCGCATTTCCCTCAGAACAATTGAAACCAACTCCTGTTCTGACAAGTCGACTAACAAGGCCAAATAGGCCGTCTTAACTCTTTCCACGTATTGATGCAACTCCTCCCTATCTTGTTGCATCTGCCAGACATAGCGACACTCGAGCTGTTTACGAACTCCCGTGGTCAATCATTCGCTGATCACAGGCTCCCTTAACTGCTGCGATGAAAACCCTTGTGCCATAGCCCTGGATACCAGAGTCGTCCATGCGCCTCTAGTTAAATGATACAACAGAGGCAAAATTACCTATTGCGAACCCCAAACGCCTCAGCGTGTTGCTCAGTGCGAACCAACAACCATAACACCTTCGCAATTTGCTCGAGTCGGTCTATAGCTTATTCTGTAATGTCTCGAAACAGATGGACCAGGGGATTAGGCAATTTAGAAAACGCCCTGACTAACCCCTGGGAGGACATAAGGGCGTTATTCCCGGACTCGCTAGTGCCCGGAAGGTAACAAATCCTGCTCACCCGTCCTCTTCCCATCAAGATCTAAACATGTAACCTTAAACTGCAATTTATTAACCAAGGACCCCAATTCAGCGGTTGATTCCTTATCACTATCCTCTAACTTTAATACCCTTAAATCAGATATCCGGTTGGTTAAATGTACCATCTGTGCCCGCTCCCTGTCTGACTGCTACTAGGTTGAGTGCCCTCTAAAAAGTTGATCCTCAAGACTCCTAACAGCTTTAAACAAAAACTTAATGGCTGCCTTTGTCTCAACATCCGGCGTGACATCAACCGACTGTAGAACAGTAGCACGCAAGCGGGCTGCTAAGTCCGGAACACTACCCTCAACAAGTGAGGTGGTCCTTCCAGAATAGGCCAATACTGGGGCACTGCCTGACCGCCATTACAGTGTTGATCACCTAAAACGGAACACAACACCAAAGGCAGAAATCATACAACTAACAGTAACTGAAATGGTGATATTACAATTGTAACCACGCTCTGCTACCAGTTGGGACCTGATAGTTAAAGGAAGGCAGGATTCGGTTACGATTGTTCACGGGGCCGTGCTCTGTAACTGTTGGTTGCCTTTTACAATTACACGCATTTATTTTTGAAACAGTAATTCGAGACTCAACAATAAATAACAAATACCACACGTTAATATTGAAGGAATAAGCAATTGTGTAAATAATAGTGTTGTCAGTGCGTTACAAATTAGCAAATCACCATAAAATACAGATACAGGTAAAGTTTTTTTTAAAAAAAAGGCCTTACATGCCAGGAACGGCAATTATATAAAAAAATTCAGAAATCTGCTGTAAAACAGCAAATACAAGCAAAGGTTAACTAAAAGAAACAAGCAACTGACCACCAAAGCGGTGAAATAAGATGCCAACTAGAGTATACGGTCTGGCTTCCAACAGAGGGCGGAAACCTACAAACAGCACCAACGCCATTTGCAGTACGGCTCAGTTACTCTGGTATTTAGGTTGGTATTAATCGGGAGTGTTTTAGCTGCAAACCGCATTTGGCCATTGAGATGCTTCATGGCGTTGAGTATTGTTCTCTCTCTCTTATCAATTCTACATTCACATGGCAAATGTAGGTTCCACTGTCGTGTCACAGTTTAAATTTGATACGTGCTGGCGGACATTCCTCCATCGTACAAGAATAGTTAATACGAACTTTTAATGAACAATCCACATTTAATTACGAATTGTGAGTTATGAATCCATGTTGCAGCTTTCTCTCATAAGCAGAACGTTAACTGCCTTAAAACTAGCTGCTTTGTGCCGTTGCGCAGTACGCTTCATTCCAAATGAACGTTAGTTTCATATAACCATAGTGGCATGATAATTTGAACGGCCAGCAGCACAGTTTTCAGTTGATCCATTTGAGCTCTGCCTGTTGATTTTTCAAGCTCTAGGGCGTTCTTCATAAAACTCATGCAGTAAATATATCCTCCCAGAAGATATATACAATATGCGATCTGATGGTTTCCCGGCGTATTTTTAACTTGTAGAATTCCCGGTGTCTGCATGGTTACGTCATAATTACTCCACTATATTTCGGCAAACAGACTTGTTACCATCTTCGGGTGGTCACTGATGGCAACTGAAAGTCTGTTTGCTAAAATGTCGTGGTGTACTCACGACGTGGCCTAGCAAGACACCAAAGAATTCTATAAGATGCTTACAGTGTTTTACACTCTTAGTAGCCTAAACTCCACGTGATAACAGAGTTTCCTTTAGATGTTTGGTACAACAATTTCTGCAATGAGGGATACATTTTCAAGGCAGGTATTTAGTAATCTTGTGAGAGTTTGTGCTGTGCAGTGTCAGATGTCTGTGCGTGGTCCGAGAGGTCTTAAACGGCCAGAACATCACCAGCAGCTGAATAACACAGCAGAAAAGCTGATAGTAGCATGAGGCCGGCGGTTTTTTCCACTGAAGGAATTGACTAGCTTACTAAATAGTTTCTCGTTTGAGACTTCTTTTTCAAGGATCCACAGGATTTTTTTGATGTAAACACCCCATAAGGAGACACACCAACAAAGGTAGGATAAGTTTGTATATGTTACTGTAGACATATTTAAGGTGATAGTTAGTTTCCTTCGAGTTTCTTTAATTTGCAGATGAAGTGCTTTCAATTGTAGAAAATCATTTTTGCATCAGCTGTATATATTGAAATTTATTCTTTTCAGTTTCGCTTATTTCAACCGTCATCAACTAGAAGACTGAACAAACAGAAAGAATACACGAAAAAATCGAAGTACAAGAACATCATCATTATATACAGTAATTACAAAATTATAGCATCTGCTGAAACAAAAGTGCACACATTTCATAGAAGACACATTCGTAACCAAATGTAAAAATGACAAAACATGGAGTTCTAAAAACCATGTTGTGGCAGTG
This sequence comes from Schistocerca serialis cubense, assembly GCF_023864345.2. Classification (NCBI taxonomy): domain Eukaryota; kingdom Metazoa; phylum Arthropoda; class Insecta; order Orthoptera; family Acrididae; genus Schistocerca; species Schistocerca serialis. The sequence goes on from NC_064641.1 coordinate 175,716,110, forward strand.
TCTTGAAAGACACAGGTAAGTGACATATACACTAATAGTTCAGCGCCCGCTTCTTCGCACGCGTAGATAATATGAACTGCAAAGTTTTTTTCTGTTTTCATTTAATCGAATTCTTATGTTGTTCATAAATTGCGATACCTTTAAAGCTTTTCGCGCTAATTAAGGCCATATAAGCATGGTCTTCTTCAAATGTATTTCTGAACAAAACGCTCGGGTCCAAAGTTTTTGTTAATAACGTCTTTTGCGTTCCTGTGGAGATATTTCCATAGCAACTTTCATTCCCCAACAAATATTTCTTTATATCTAACCGAGAACTGAAACACCAATTTTTATAAATTTGGCTTAAAAAATTCTTTTAATGTAACGAAATAATTTCTTACAAATTTTCATCCCCTTTTGCATTCCCTTAGTGGTAGAATTTCCAAAAACACTGAAACACCATTTTTTCATTCCTAACCGAAAAGCCAAATACGTTGTCTTAGAAATCCATTACTAGTTCCTTACTAATTATTTATTTTAAAGAAACATTCACCCACTATGTTACTCCCTTAGTGCTTGAATTTTCAAAAATGCTGAAATATGTAATTTTTTATTTTCTGACTGAGAAACCAAATTCCAGTTTTCGCAGCTCTAGCTTCAAAATTCCCTTAATAGCGACAACCTTTCAAAAGGCCTTTCATCCTCTATTTCAACCAGTTAGGAGTGAAATTTCGGGCAGTCCCTTCTTGTACAATACCTACTGCATAAAAGCCACACCCCCTCCAAACGTCAGTTTCTGTCCATAGCGGTATTCGCTGGGCCACGATAAGTCAATGAATCAGCCGGACCCTGTATCACCCCCTTGGGGAATGAATTTCCAAAAACAGTAACACATCTTTTTTCATTTCCAACCGAGATGCCAAACATTAATGCTCAAAGATATAGCTTTAAAAGTGGTTTCGTAAAGAAATATTTTCATAAAACGCTTCACCCCATATGTCACCCCCCTTAGGCGTTGAACTTCCAAAATAATGAAATGAGAAGGCAAAAAAGAAATTTTCATAGATTTAGCTTGAAAAATACTTGCAGAATGAAATATTTCCATAAAAACTTTGATTCCTCCGTTTCACACCCATAGTGTTTGTATCTAAAAGGAAGTGAAACTTGTAGTTTCTTTCATTTCTGAGAAGCCAAATTTAAATTTTCGTAGATTCAGCTTTAAAAATGCTTTCATAATAAAATACTTCCATAAAAAGTGTCATTCCTTATTTTACTCCCTTAGGGGTACTTCCCATAAACACGGAAACACGTATTTTTTTCATTTTCAACCAAGAAGTCAAATACCAGTTTCTTTAAAGTCAGTACATCCTTTAGATTTTTGTTCACTACAGTGATACTTTTACACTTACACAATCATAATTTCGGCTTCAAAGTGCCATTATCAAGTGGTTTGAGTGTTATAAAGTGCCTAAGATGGTATGCTGTCGTATTAAAGTATTGTGTTAGACACATTGTCTAAGTGTCCATATTTCTGGCAGAGATGGTGTACTCAGTAATGAAACAAAGCAGTAGGCTGGGCGATAAAAATAATATCACACAGTAAAAATATTAGTTGTTTTGCACTACAGTCTTTGGTGAAGTCAGATGGAACACTAGTTAAAAAGAATAATCTCAATGTTGCGATTGTGTGGTTACCATCAACAAACAGCATGCAATGAGTATAGTGTAAGGAAAACAAAGGCTAGGCGACGCTGTCTTGCAGAACATGAAAATAAAGTAACATGCACATGCGAAAATAATCTCATGCAAGGCCCAGATAATGGCATAATAATAACCTTGCATAACAAGATTTGTAAATAGTAATTACAATAATTGAGCTGATCATCCAATGAAGAAATGTCTAGATTACAAATTTCCATTACATTATCAAGCGTCATGTTCATGAATTATCACTAAAAAAACGGAAAGTCAATAACCCAGTGGATTTTTGTCAATTCACTTTGATGGATAAAATAATGAGTATTTACGTAATAATCAGGAAAATAAATCATATTCTTTTGCACCTTAGACATCGAGTGCTCAAAAATAGTGAGGTTGCACTATTACATACATAACATAACGTTAATACACAATTTAGACACCGGAATGTCAGGAAGGTATATTAAGTAACGAACCTAAGTTACAGGACAATAATACATGCGCATAGCGTAATGTACACTTCAGGCTACATCTGACATGAAATTAAGACCTTGGGCTGCAAATAATGTAAGACCTTTACCTCATGCTACAGCTGAATTTTACATTAATGATACAAACAGATACGTCTAAATGATACAGAACACACAAATATCATTTACATATCATTGTGTCTATTATATTATAATCACATCATACATACAGACTAATAATATTGAAATTTTATACAAATAGAAGCATGGACTGGTCCATAAAGAAATTATGTAATTAAGAGTTTGTTCAATCTTACAGTTGATGATGGTCGAAACAACTGAAACTGGTCAAAAATAAATATACACAGGTTGTAACCTCCCCACAAAATTTTAAAAGAAAAAAGAATGACAATACTTAATAGAAATGGGAGCCGAGTGTAACCTCCCCACAAAAATTTACATGAATGACAATATTATATAAGAATACTAATGGACATTGCTCTATGCGTAACCTGCCCAAAATGAAATGTACTGACAATGGGAACAAAAATGTGAAATTCGCAATCTGACTCAAATAAAAATTCTTCACCAAAATTAAAGTCCATTCAGTGCCAAGAAAATTCAATTAAACCGAAATATCGGTCTTTGGCCCTGTGTAAAACAATCATAATTAAAGTCTTACCTCAGAATAACTGGATGTCAAATTTCTGCTCTTATTTCTGCGCACGGCTTGGAGGAACTGCATTGCAAATAATATTATTCCTTTTTTCTGTGAATTTACTGAAATTTTTCTTCAAAAGTGGAATGAAATGGGAAGTGCAACGAAATCTTTAGTTCAATAAAAAATAAAATTTTTTGAAAAATGCTTTTGAAATCAAAATTATTATTGGGGGACTTGTTAGAGATTGATTACAATAAATAAGTTTTACATTGTCTAATGATTATATTAATTAACACTATACCTCATTCAGCATCTTGACCAGTGTTGCCGACCGCCTACATCACACAACCGCACTGGGCTGCTACTACTGACCGACCGCTCTGCATGACGACTACTAGCGTACTGCACTGCACGACTACACAGAGCTACAGACTCGCAACGACTGATGACAGACTGAGAACCGCTCGCAACACTCGCGCGGTCAAGCGCAAACTCTCTGGTCACAGATGCTACAATGCCTCGCCATCGCTGCTATGTTACATACGTGTTTCAAGGTGAAGGCAAAAAAAAAAAATGCTTTTCTATAAATTACTTACACCTGGAGCTGGTCTCCTACACAAATTTTCAGGTTTCAGTTCTGTTCTGATGTATCAAGGAAAAGCTGATTAACAGCTGTGCCACCTGCCTCGCGTGGTTCAAATGCCCTTCTGGTCACACACATTTTGCGAAACCGTTTAAGTTCAATGCTGTCATGCTTTCTTTGGAAAGTACACGGCCGATACTCTTTCTCTTCATTTCCCACTCGGAGGCTGTATTCAGCCCTTAATGACCCCGACGTCGATGGGGCTCTTGACATTCCTTTTTCTTTTTTTTTCCTTCGGTTTAGAGTACTCTCTTGCATGGAAAGGACAGTGAATATGAATATAGCTGATGAGAATGTAAAGAACCTGTGACACTGCCGTAACGGAGAAGCCAATCCACTGGACAGATGCGCTTTTCCCATCCGTCCTTGTTAAAATGTGCCTGAGGCCGCATCGAGCGTCTCCAAGGAATAATGGCGAACGCCATTAGACTAATAGCGTCATGCTTACGGCGGGCCGAAGAAGACGGGCGTTCGGCTAAAAGCCTTTGGGGAGTGGAGCTCGCACTGAAAGCATGAAAGAGACTCCGCAATTGCTTCGGCCAATGTTTCCATTGCGCGGTCACGATCACTCGCAGTTCATCTCTCGCCGTGTTGATCCACATGCCGTTATCGTCCATCGATTTAAGAATTCATCGACTGTGTACGAGTAGGGGCTCAAAATAACTGAGTCAGAGTTTTGACAGTTATCCCGTCGGACAGAAGCATCTTGTAACATTGTTGTTACAGTTTTTATACTCCGGAAAAAAGAATTCTTCTAACACATAATCAAGCAGGACGTTTGAATTCTTCATCGTCCATGAAATGACGATCCTTCATTTCTAATTCCAGGTTGGGACACCTGTTTTAGTTCGAAAAGGAAAGTCAAGTGAATAGAGAGTATGGTAGCATAGTTGGAATCACAGGGTCCTAACTTTGTAGCCACATCCTAGGACGTATGCAACAGTTCAGCGAACCGGAACAAATATCTCTGGTCAACTTTTCATGGACTTCCATCTTAATCGCCTCCTTTAGCTCACACTGATTGAAGAGTTTCATCGGGGAGAGAAGATCCACCACGTGCCATTACCTTAACGGTTCCTCGTTTTAGGGATTCTTATAGTGGGATCAAGAGTTATCGTATATCAATAACCTAGCTAAAATATCCTTTGAGAAATTAGAAAGGACGAATATAGGTCTGGATGTATTCCCTATTCAAATATATCGAGACTCGCCGGAAGATTCATGGTGCCAAGGAAATTGCTAAAAAAGAACTCAATATTCCTAGGAGATGTTCAGTATCTATTCTATCTCTGAGGTTTGGGATTCAGTGCTAAAGCCTTTCCTGATCGGAAAGTCTCTGTTTCTTTACACTTACTTAACTCTGGTGTGTCTCTTTTTGTTTTTCCTTCTGAGTGGCACCGTGGTCTACGTTGTGTTATAGGTCCCTCAATCTAAGCTTGGGTAGTCAGTTGGTCTTCAGTAGGACCACGAGTGCCAAATATCAGTCTTAGGATGGATGACAACTATACCTGCCTGAAATTCTGACGGAAATAAAACTCCTTTTAAGCATCAACATGGATTAAAATAAGGACTGAATATCTGAACTGGTGCCGTCTGCAGTACACTTTGTTGTTAATAAATAACATGCGCCTGGTATGCACTACATCCTAGGCCCTCTAATATCGATAGTATCGACTGTGTTTGTCTCTGCCCATTTTCTATGTTGCCAGAGAATGCATGATCCAAAGAGGGCAAGTAGGCAGTGGTGGAGTGCGTATAGGGGCGTGCTCGGATAGTTACAAGGAAGGGAATTGTTGGCAGCGAAGTGGACAGTTGGGGGCAACAGGTGTGCCGAAGAGTTGTGACCACTCTATTGGGTTGAACATAGCTGGAAGGTGACGTCCTGGTCTGTTGAGTGTTACTTGTGCTACCAAGCTGGCTGGAGTTTAACTGTCAGCAACTCGACTGTTGGAGGAAGCGAGACTGCTTGGGGAATGGTTGCGTGCTCTTAACGTGAACCACATGGTGAATTTTCGTAATGAACAGGAATCTTTTTAAGGGGGATTCCATCAGGAGTTGCGTACAACACGACCACAACACCAGCATTAATAACAAAAGCAAGTACACCGTTGGTCGTTGAAGTAGAAATCTTTACTTTGTTGCAAATCGATTTCAATCCTTGCCTGACCATCGTGCTGTCGATAAAACAAAATTAAACGAATCAGACTGCACTACAACATATTACATCTGCCCTGCTAGACAACTAATAACACATAGTTCATCAGCATACCCAGTATTAAATCCCTGTGGACTGATAAATGGGCAGTAAAACTGCAATATCTGGACATTTAAATGAAGAGTAATTGTCGGAGCGAAGGTACAAATGCAACTGGGCTAACAGCTTACAGGGACCTAAGATGCTCATTGCCAACACCGGACGCAACAGTGCCCTCTTTAATGATCATTGTTACGAAATCTTTTGTTAATGAAAATAGAAGACCTAAGGAAATACAGTAACTAATCCATGCACACATCTAGAACCTTAAACGTAAAAAGTGTATAGCATTACATTCTGAAATTACAAAAGTGACAGTGCTCACGCCTTCGGGCGCGTTTCAGGAACCATTTCCCACAGTAGGTGCTGTAGCATGAACCAAACTAGCACATAGTAATGCAACCATTACATTAATATAACACAGAAATAACTGCAGCAAAACCAAAAGAATATGGTGAAACCACTATGTTCTTTGATATCAATTTTTATATTCATACAATTCCAAATGCCTTTTTGACAGACGATGTTCAAAACACATGTAGTATATTATAGCGCATTCTGATTATTTTATTCTGGTTTTATCTGCAGCACTGATGATGGTCACGCACTGGATAAAATCGATTCGCAGCAGAAATGAAGATTTCTATCTGAACGAACAATGCTGACCCTCCTTTTGTTTGGACGCTACCCTTGTTCTCAACCGATGTGCGAGCCGCTGCATCGTGGTTCCTTTCGGAACTAGCTGTTATTTGTGGTCGTTCCTACCCGTATTTTGCTACTAGCCTGTTTGCTGGACACGTATTCCCTATTCGTAGCGAACATGAATTACATTTTTATTTTTCTCGTCATGTTATTGAACAGCATAACTGGATTGTTTGTTAACGACAGACACTCATTGTGTGAAATCCTTCTGTACGTTATCTGCCTGGCTATTACTTATACAATGCTCTCTAGCCTCTTTTAGTTCATTGATGCCTTTTATTTTGTGAAAAATAATATATAATGCATTTACTGTTTTTGTCAACTGTAAGCTAAATGAATTTTATCCACAGCGAATGCTGTTGAACTCCGTCACTGTTCGTTTGTAGGGTGTAGAAAAATTTCCGCTACCAGTCACAATAAATGTTATTTAATCGTCATACGACCGGTTTCGGGCTTGTGCCCGTCCTCAGGTGTTTATACATTCACATGTTTATATTGCTGGAGATCACTGTCTGAATACAAAGAAAATTATTTGCTGCTAACTAAAGAGATACAAGTGGAACAGTTGTTAGCGGTGAGACAGCATTTGTCGAAAATATGTCTGTACTTACAGAAAAATGAAGTATTCTTATGATAATTATGCTGTGGTGACAGTTTTTCCACTCAGTTGCACATTTGTAACTATTTTCATGCCCATGTTTCAGTTTTTTAAAATGTGGCTGCATATTTGGTTACTTTGTCATGAACTCGTGATATATAGTGTGTTTACATACAAACATGTAGGTTATGGTCAAAGAACTTAGATGCAGGTGATTCAGAGATGTTGCTCATGCAGAAACATGTAAGTTATAGACTTTGAAACCATTATCAATAGTCCGCAGCTCGTGGTCGTGCGGTAGCGTTCTCGCTTCCCGCGCCCAGGATCCCGAGTTCGATTCCCGGTGGGATCAGGGATTTTCTCTGCCTCGCGATGAGTGGGTGTTGTGTGATGTCCTTAGGTTAGTTAGGTTTAAGTAGTTCTAAGTTATAGGGGACTGATGACCATAGATGTTAAGTCCCATAGTGCTCAGAGCCATTTGAACCATTATCAGTACATCGACTGTCCACCAGATGGCATATGCCATCATCGGATCAAAATGGACATCGTCTTCCCAGGTGAACTAAGTTCTTTTGTAGTATATTTCAAACGTATATGATTTAATGCAACTGGTTTCTTCTAAATACCGCTTAAGTAAGTCTAAGCAACTTCATCTAAAAGCAGCCATTGGCTTAAATTGATGTTTGGTCGGTCATTAAGCCGTAAAGCTCTCTGCGTTAATAAGCCTGATAACCTACCTGGCTGTGGAGGCGTGCTCTGTCATAAGCTCAAGTTCCTTCGAAATAGTTATTAATTCCATGTAAATCATGAAGCACCTTCACCAACTGTGAAGTTTGTTGCATGGCCACTAGCCGTTAATCCAATTACAGTGTATCTGCCATAAATGTTATTGAAGTTCTTTGTAGTAATATTATGTTTCCTTATGAATGGTCAGTATTTCCGTAAACTGGGCCATGTGGCCGAAGTCTTGTGTTCCTTAGTGAAACCTGTATGTCAGCTTGTATTACTTGAAATGGTTTTCCCGTGGTAGATACTTATTATTGGCCCCTAAGTTGTTTGTGCAGCTGCTAATTACAATTATTCGCTTTATAAATTGTGAAAAGTACCATTCTTTATTTGACAGTAAAATGCTGTTCAAGTATATTTTATTTCATGGTTCCAGCCGGCCGAAGTGGCCGTGCGGTTAAAGGCGCTGCAGTCTGGAACCGCAAGACCGCTACGGTCGCAGGTTCGAATCCTGCCTCGGGCATGGATGTTTGTGATGTCCTTAGGTTAGTTAGGTTTAACTGGTTGTAAGTTCTAGGGGACTAATGACCTCAGCAGTTGAGTCCCATAGTGCTCAGAGCCATTTGAACCATTTTTTTCATGGTTCCTGCCGTTTGCCACGCCCAAACAAGCTCCATACTGTGAAACGTCCCCTTAGAATAATTTATACACGACTCTGCTTATCCTGACACACAATATTTTTTAGCGCAACGCATACTGACTTTCAAAAATCCCTACAAAAGAACGGCCCTGACTAACATTAACCTATACCTTTCACAAATCACTTACCTCACAAAAATCTTCGTTACTCAAGCTACTGCAATACAGCGAGCGCCACTACTGCCAGCTAAATAAAAGATTCAAACTACGGAAGGCACTAACTACTGATAGGCATAGATAGCAAATGAAAGATTTTGATAGAGAACAAACAATGTATTTACCTTAATAGTGTTGAAAAATCGTAATATACATAGCAGTTCATGACATCCAGTTTTACAAATTTCCAAACTCCGCCATTTCTCTCCTCACATCCACCACCGCTGGCTGCTCACCTCCAACTGCGCAACGCTACGCGCTGTTAACATCCAGCTGCCCAACACTACAATGGCAGACAACAATGCAAACTAGCCACAGACTGCACACAGCGCAGCCAGTGATTTTCATACAGAGCGCTACGTAACGTTGCCAATAAGAAAACATAAACAGCCTACATACAACTGTTTCGCATCCCAAAAATTTCCTGTGATTTACCCGGTGCCATGAGTATCTTTACTGCTTATGTGACTCGGCCAATAACAATCAAATAATGGGGAGAATCACGTGTTTCCAGATCCGTTGGAGCGGCTCAATGTGAAGTTGTTTTTTTCGGTAAAACTGTCAGCACTGAGGCGACACATACAATTTTCGCCAGTAGAGGATGATTCCCTAAACTGAGGTCATTTGTCTTTTACTAGTATTCAGAACATCCTGGCTCGAACCAATCCGTTGCTAAAATAATTAATAAAAGTCGTATGAAACAGCGGCCAGAAACTTCTGACATAAGCAATCTTGTCAAAGTGGAGGAGTGAATAAAGGTTTCGGGGACCGTCCCATAAACGACAAAAAAATCAGTCGTTTTCAACGGCATAGAAGGCAAAGTAAACACACAGTGTGTATCTAGAGGACATGTGGTCCATATCTGAAAAATGAAAATAAAATATAATATAATTAAATGAAAACAAAAAAGTTAAAAGTATTGAAAATCACTCGCCTGGAAAAAAAATCTACTTTAGCCCCGGCATTCAGATCTTCAGGAGGTGACCAACTGCGGGAAATGGCAAACAGGTAAAAAAGGGGACTGAATAATCGATGATAGACTAACATTGTAGGAGTCGGATTTGGAAATGTCAGACTCTGAGTATGGTGCATAAGTTAAAATATGTGAAAGGGAAACGCAAAAGGTCAGTTCACATACTGCCGGGGTTAGCAAAAAGAAATGGAGAAAAGAGACATATATCTGGCCAAACGAATAAAGTTAAACAACAGCAGTAGCAAATGGAGTAACAGGAGTATAATCTGTAATTATGAGGAAAGTAGGGTGGGGAGTGAGTTCCTATTAACAGTTTCAGTGATGGGATTTATTTATTTTTTGAGTCACCAGTCTACTTCCTCAATTATTTGCAGGAGTATTCCAACATCAGTCTTCCTCTACAATTTTTACCCTCTACAGCTCCCTATAGTACCATGGAAGTCATTCCCTGATGTCTTAGTAGATATTGTATCAAATTGGTTCAAATGACTCTGAGCACATCTGAGTTCATCAGTCACCTAGAGCTGAGAACTACTTAAACCTAACCTAAGGACATCACACACATCCATGCCGGAGGCAGGATTCGAACCTGCGACCATAGCGGTCGCCCGGTTCCAGACTGAAGTGCCTAGAACCGCTCGGCCACAACGGCCGGCGATGTTCTATCATCTTGTCCCTATTTCTTCTCAGAGTTTCAAATACGTCCTTTCTTCTCCAATTCTATGGAGAACCTCCTCACTCTTTATCTTATCAGTCCACCTAATTTTCAACATTCATCTGTAGCACCACATCTCAAATGCTTCGATTCTCCTCAGTTCTGGTTTTCCCATGCTCCATGGTTTACTACCATACAATGCTGTGCTCCAAACGTACATCCTCAGAAACTTTTTCCTCACATAAAAATCAATGTTTGATACTAGTAGTCTTCTTTTGGCCAGGAATGCCATTTTTCCCAGTGCTAGTCTGCTTTTAATGTCCTCCTTGCCTCGTCATGGGTTATTTTGCTGCCTAAACAATAGAATCCCTAAACCTCCTCTATTTCGTGCCTATCAATCATAATGTTAAGTTTCTTACAGTTCTTATTTCTGCTACTTCTCGTTACTTTCGTCTTTCATCGATTTATTCTCAGTCCGTATTTCGTACTCATTAGACTGTTCATTCCATTCAACAGATACTGTAATTCTTCTGCACATTCATTGAGAACAACAATGTCATCAGCGAATCGCATCATTGATATCCTTTCACAATGAATTTTGTTTCTACTCTTTAGTCTTTCTTTGTTTCCGTCATTGGTTCTTCGATGTATAGATTCAGTAGTATGTGCGAAAGACTACATCCCTGTCTTACACTCCTATTCAAATTTGCGCTTCCTTCTAGGTCCTCCATTCTTGTAATTCCCTCTTGGTTCTTGTACACCCGTATTTCCCTACATTGCTTCTATTTATCTCTTAATTACGAACATCCTGCACCATTTTACACTGTCGACCGCTATTTTCAGGTTGATGACTCCTATTAAAGTGTCTTGATTTTTCTTCATTCTTGCTTCCACTATCAACCACAACGTCAGAATTGCCTCTCTGGTGCTTTTACCTTTCCTGAAGCCAAACCGATCGACATCCGATTGATACTAAATTTTCTTTTCCATTCTTCTGTATATTATTCTTGTCAGTAACTTGGGCGCATGAGCTGTTAAGCTGACTGTGCGATAATTCTCGTACTTTTCAGCTCTTGCAATCTTCGAGATTCTGTGAACGATATGTTTTCGAATGTCACTTGGTATAACCCATACCCCAGACTTATACATTCTATACACCAACGTCGATAGTCGTTTTGCCGCGCGGGGTTAGCCGAGCGGTCTTAGGCGCTGCAGTCATGGACCGTGCGGCTGGTCCCGGCGGAGTTTCGAGTCCTCCCACGGGCATGGGTGTGTGTGTTTGTCCTTAGGATAAATTTAGGTTAAGTACTGTGTAAGCTTAGGGACTGATGATCTTAGCAGTTAAGTCCCATAAGATTTCACACACATTTGAAACATTTTTGATAGTCGTTTTGTTGCCGCTCCGCCCAATTATGTTCGATATTCTGATGGAACGTTATCTCTCCCTTGAGCCTTATGTTATTTTAAGTCTTCCAGAGCTCTTTTAAATTCTGATCCTTTCACTGGATCCCTGTCTCTTCTATAGTGACTCCTGTTTGTTCTTGTATCACATCAGACAAGTCGTCCTCCGCATAAAGGGCTTCGATGTTTTCTTTTCACATATTCGTTTTCTCCTCTGCATTTAACAATGGAATTTTCATTGCGCTCTTAATGTTACCGCACTTTCTTACGGTTTTAGCGAAGATTGTTTCAACTTTCCTGTTTGCTGTGTCAGTCCTTCCAACAATCTCTTCGTTATCGATTTCTTCATATGCAGCCATTTCGATCTAGCTCCCCTGCACTTACTAATTATTTCGCTCCTAAGTGCCTTTTATTTCCATATTCCCGGATTTCCCTGAACATTTTTTACTTCCGTCTTTCGTTGGCAGTTACCATGTATTCTTCGCAGTTATCTCTTTTGTACTTACGTTTTTCTGTCCAACTACTGTGATTGCTCTTTTTAGAGATGTCAGTTCCTCTTCAGCCGTACTGCCTAATGAATTACTGCTTATCGCTGTATCTGCATCCTTAGAGGACTTCAAGTGTATCTCGTCATTCCTTAGTATATCTATATCCCACTTCTTTGCTTATTGATTTTTCCTGACTAATCTTTTAAACTTCAGCGAACTCTTAATCACTACCACATTGTTATCTGAGTCCATATCTACTGCTGGGTACATCTTACAATCCAGTATCTGATTCGAAATCTCTGTCTGACCATGACATAATATAACTGGTATCACCCAGCCTTTTCCAAATATACCTCCTCCTCTTGTGATTCTTAAATAGAGTATTAGCTATTACAAACTGAAATTTATTACAGAATTCAGTTAGGCATTCTCCTCTATTATTCCTTGTACCAAGCCCATATTCCCCTGTAACAATTTCTTCTGCTCCTTCCCCCACAGCTGCGTTCCAGTTCCCCATGACTATTAGATTTTCATCTCGCTGTACTTACTCTATTACTCTTTCAATATCTTCTTATGCTTTCTCTAAGTCTTAGTATTCATCTTGTCACGTGAGCATGTACACCGCTCGGTTTTGGCTTGATGTCGATTCTCATAAGAACAACCTTGTCATTGAACTGTTCATAGTAATACACTCTCTGCTCTACCTTCCTATTCGTAATGAATACCACTCCCGTTTTACCATTTTCTGCTGCTGTTAATATTACCCTATACTCATCTCATCATAAATACTTATCTTCTTGACATTTCACTTCACGGACGTCTACTATACCGAGCCTTTGCATTTCCTTTTTCAGATTTTCTCGCTTCCCTACCACGCTCAAACTTGTGACATTCCACACCTCCTACTCGTAGAACGTTATCCTTTCGTTGGTTATTCAATCTTTTGCTCATGGTCACCTCCTCTTGGCTGTCCCCTCCCAGAGATCGAAATGGGGGACTGTTCCCGAATCTTTTGCCAGATGAGAGGTGATCATGACACTTTTTCAATTACAAACCACATGTCCTGTGGATATACATTATGTGTCTCTAATGCAGTGGATTCTAATGCCTTCTGTATCCTCATACCGTTGATCATTGCTCATTATTTCACCTTTAGGGGCAGTTTCCCATCCCAAGACAAGAGAGTGCCCTGAACCTCCGACCGCTCCTCCGATGTCGTTGACAAGGCTTGGCTGATTCACGGGTGGCTTCTTAAGCCGAAAGTTTTCGGCCATCACTGCTGATGCATTTTCTTCAGAATCTAAGTGGTGGCGGCAATCGAACCAGGGATCGAGGACATTTTGATAATCAATTTAAGTCACTACCTGTAGACCACGCATTATTCTGATCTGAATAATAAGCAAATCAGTGCCATCAACAATTACTGAGAAGTGCATGCCGACATTAGAAGCAGAAGATGAAGAGATAGAAACGATATGCGGGATAATACACGTGTAATTCACTATGTAAAAGACGATGGTAATTTAATACGAGTAATTTTAGTTGACTGGAATGCTATAGTTGGTGAAGGAATAGAAAATAGTGCTTCGATTTGATAGGACCACAGGCGTAGAGGAGAGTTAGGTGAAAGACTAATTCATCTCTGCTGTAGATTTCAGCTACTAATAAATAGTACACTGTTCAAAAACTACAAGAACATGAGGTACTCATAAAAAGCTTGGATGCATGAAATATATCTTTATGCTCAAGCAGAAATTCTGAAATCAGGTTGTGGACTGGAAAACGTACACAGGAGCAAAGTCAGATCACAATTAGTATTAATGAAGGGTAGACAGATGCTTAAGAAAATTTTCAAGAAGGATCAATGGTGGAAAAAGTGTGATAATGTTGTATTCAGAAATGATGAGAATTTTAAAGTTCTGCATGGCCGTAGATACTGTGTTATTAATACCTCAATTAGCAGTTCAATGGAAAGGGAATCGACATTTCAAAGAAAAGTAATCATAGAAACTGGAGCGGTAAAAATATTTAAAATAAAAGTAATGGTCAAGAAACCTTGAGTAATCAATGTAAATAATTAGTAGATAACTGAAGGAATTGCTAAAATTCTCAGGAAGGGATTCGAATACAATATAAGCTAACCAAACTTCCCCCTCTCCCCTGCTGCTGCGCTCATGCATGCAACTGAAACATATATTGCATGTAACTCCCTTTCTCTCTGTCCACGTCATCCTCACCCATATATCTGTCCACTACCACCTCCTTTAACTGTCTGCCCACCACCTCATTCCCCTCTTTCATCCATGGCATTTGGTCCCCTGTATCTGCCCATCCCATTTTTCTTCCTCACTTCTCAATTCTTCTTCCCTCTCATCTCCCTCCTCCCATTTTACTGATAGCACCTCCTATCTTCTATCCACCCATCTCCTCGTGCCCCTCTTTTTCTCTGTCAATCGCCTTCTTCCTTATCTATCCATTTACTCCTCTCTCAATCTTTTTCTCTCTCCTTCTTTCCATATCCTCCTTCTCTGTCCTTTGTCCATCTCCTTCTCCACATCTCACTGTCCACCTCTTCCTGGCCTTCTTTTTCATTCATCTCCTTCTTTCCCCCTTCCTGTCCATCTAATCCTCCCCTATCTGTCCATCTACACCCCGTCCTCCTTCCTCTGCCCATTTCCTCAATCACTATCTATATTCTCCTGCTCCTCCTCCTCCTCTCTTTCAGTCCATCACCTTGTAAAAATTTATTTGACACTACAATAGTGAAGCCATAGTCACAGCATATAAAATTTTTTCCTTAAAAGAAAAGGTTACATTACCAGGTTTAACGAACTACGTTGTCACTTTCAAATGTAAAAACATCAGTTGGAGGACATATAATGGGAATTATGACCATACATCTGACAAAATTTTTCATTAGTAAATGATGTCATAGTTTGTTGAAAATGGTAATGTAACCTTTCCTTTTTAAAGAAAAAATTTATATACTATGAATATGGGTTCACTGTTGTAGTGTCAAATAAACTTTTAAATTATATTTTAGTCACACTCTTGAAGACAATCATGTCAGAATACAGAATCCATCATTTTTTGTCCTCGTCTGAGTGTCCATCTCCTCCCACCCCTTCTCCTTACCTATCTCTTTCTTCTTAACTCTCTCTACCCTTCACACCTGCTGCATACTTCTTCCTATCCCTCTCTGCCTGCCCCCCCCCCCCCCCCCCCATCATCCAGATCCTGCTCCACTGCTTTCAATCCTTCTCCACATTGCACTCCATTCTGACCTACCCCCCAATGTCCTCTTTCTCTTGCCATTCTCTCCTGCTTCCTCCTCCTCCTCCTCCTCTACCTATCACCTTCTGTCCTGTCTCACTGTACATCTCCTCCTTTATCCTACTCTGATAAGCAGGTCGATAAGGCATACCAATACTATAACCATGCAACACGTCTGTTGTGCGGGGAAGCCTAGTGACCAGGGGCCGAGAAACACTTCTCTGCTCCTTTAAGATGAAGGAGGTTGTAACCCTAACAGGTGCTAATACCAATGAAGTGTGCTGTTTGTGTGCCAGATGAAATCGAACCAGTGGCTTGGGAGGAGATTCTATACAAACACACATGCTACTTTAGCTACCTGTATATAGATTAGGAACAAAGAAAATAGGAAGAGTGTGGATACCAATGGAAAATGGATGCAGCAAAAAAGAAAGAAAGAAAAGAAAAAGAAGGAATGGCCATGAGAAGGATGGAGTCTTCATTTAAAAATATCAAAACAACCTTTGGTGTAATGAAAATTAAAGGAACTATCATTAAGTGTGCAAGAGGAATTCTAATGTTGTAGGTAGATGATACTGTCAGACTTTTCGAAGAATCTCAACCTGAAGATAGGAAGGTCAGATAATGTAAAACAATCCCACAATCAGTTTAACAGCTAATGCATTCAAATTTCTTACAAAAATAATATACAGAAGATTGGAAAAGAAATTTGAGGAACTGTTACATGGCCATTAGCTCAGCCGCCAGGAAAGTAAAGATACCAGAGTGGTAGCTCCGACGTTGTGACTGATAATAGAAGCAAGATTTAAGAAGAATCAAGACATGTTCATATGATCTGTCGACCTAGAAAAAGCTTTCAATAATTTCAGGTGCGAGTTGTCAATAATTCACAGAAAATAGATTTAATATGTAGAGAAAGACATGTTATATGTACAACAACCAGGAAGGAACAGCAAAAAGAGCAAATACAAAGCGCTGTGATTAAATTGGATGTAAGGCTGGGATGTGGTGTTCCTCTGAACTGTTCAATCTACACAATGAAGAACTAATTACAGAAATAAAATAAAAGTTTAGGACTGAGAATATACTTAAGGCCGAAAAGCCATCAATGACAAAATTAGATTATGACCATCTTTCCTCAGTTATAGCAAGGATAATTACAGGAATAGGGAAATGGAATGAACAGCCTATTGAATGCAGAATATGGACTGAGAGCAAAGTGGAGAAAGACAAAGGTAAAGAGGAAAATCAAAAAAGTGATTAATGAGCAACATGCTATCACATTTCTGGAGCATGAAGTGCCTTCTGACGAAGGAATTCTGGTGCTTGGAAGCAAAAGTACACTTAACAGAAGAAGTAAGGAGTAAATTAAAATTAGCGTAGAATTCCTGTCCAAAGGAAGCCTTGTAGTATAGAACATAGATCTGCTTGATGAGGAAATTTATGAGAATGTGTATTTGGTGCACAGCAATCATGAACAGTGGGGAAACTGGGAAGGAATAGAACTGAAGCATTTCAGATGTGGTACTGTAGAAAGGTACTGATGACTAAGCAGATTTACAGTAAAAAAAGGTCCTCTGCCCATTTGGTGAGGAGACATATGTAGGAAACACTGACAAGAAGAGGAACTGGATGATAAGACATGTGTTAAGGCATCTAGCAATAGCGTCCATGCTACATAATGGAACAAAAAGGAGCTGTAGACGACAAAAATTGTAGGAAAAGAAGAAGATTGGAGTATTGGAGTATATCCAAAAATTAATTGATGACATTGGTTGCAAAGCTACTTGTAAGTGCTACTCATAGGAGAGGAATCCTTGGGGGGGGGGGGAGGGGGGCTGCATCAGATCATCTGATGACCGAAACAAGAAAACAGAAAGAGCAGGATACTACTCTGTTAGTAGTACTTTGTACACTTTACCATAAAAAAGAAAGCTTCACGACATGTTGTAGCCACCAAATGTGAAACCCACGTTTCCTGGTGACATCTTTTCTTATACACTTGTGTATATAAGGTTGTACTGGTTTCTGGATGTATATTCTGACATCATGTACATTGATCACCATTCTATACATGAAAAGTGGATGACAAGTGATTTGTGTTTTAATTTACTGTTTATGCCAGTGATATGTCCAAATGTAAAATGAGTTTTGGAGTGAGTACATGTTCGAAATTAGCTGGTAGTGCTTAACAAGTTCAGTTTAATAAATGTGGGGGAAATTATATTCATCCTGAAGAATGGATCTCATGGTGTAAGTGGTATTAAAAATAAGGATAAGAATAGAAAAATAGATATACTGATAAAAGATTGTTATAAGTAAAGTTACTGTGTTTCGAGTACTGCAGCTGTGGCTGTATACATTGAAGAATGTTGAAACATTATACGCATATTCATTGATTGGTGTGGTCACGGAATATATTGAAAAAACATCAGATCCACACTCTCCACCAGGTGACAATATGGTGCTGTAAGCGGTCAGAATGTGAAATATCTCCCATTTTGACGTCTGTATGCTGTTTGTCTTTTATCAACGCATGTTAATCTCTTTTGTGAAGTGTCGTTGGTGAGCAGGTTAAGAAGGTTGAAGCTTACCTTACGAAACGCAAAAACCATTGAGCACGAAGGCTGTACATTGCTGGTAAACTTGTTCTCCAAGGACGGCAGCAATAGCAGTGTTGCATTGCTGGAATATCGCCGACAGAAACTGCTGTGAAGAGGCCCCATGACAACAAATGGGCTAAAGGATATGATCAAGAAATTTGAAGAAACAGGTGAATTAGGTGGTGCAGCGGGGAGCATAGCAATTGTTGATGAAGTTGATGTAGCTATAGCCAGCCGTGCAGCACAAGCCTCAAATTCTGCAGAAAGTGCTCAAGCTGTGTCAAGAGAATTTTCTCTCCCTGGTTAGAGTTCAAAAGATTTTGTGGTGTGTTTCACACTGGTATCCCTACAAGATTCAGAATGTGCACCAAATGAAGTCCCAAGGTATGCTACATCATCGTGATTTTGCCCTTCGTTCTTTTGGCGCACGTGGATAAGTATGATATGTGGCCAGGTAATATTCTTGATGGACTAAGTACATTTTACTCTTCTTGATGCAGTGAAAACATGGAACTGTCCCATCCACTGCATGCAGATTATGTGGATGTGTGGTGTATCTTCACAAGCTTCTTCATTCGCTGTCCATTTTCCTTCGAGGAGATGGAACCTTGCAGGTCCGGTAGATGTATAGTGACATCTGCATGTTGTAAGATCCTGCTTGTACAATATGTGATACCAGCTTTCGAAGAATGCAATTGGGTCCACCCAGCTATTATCATGCAAGATGGGATGACACAACATGTCACTTTCCTGGTGAAAGGTTTACCTCAAGGAACCTTCAGTAACGACTGCATCATCTCTATTCAAGTCATCTGGCTTTCTAGGCCCCCCCAACCTAAGTCCATGTGACTTCTGGTTGTGGGGATATCTGAAAAATCATGTATATCAGGATGTATATGGACTGATCCTGATTTGAAGGACAGCACACGATGGTATATCACTATGATTACGTTGGATACGCTCTGAGCAAACATGCTATCTTACAGACGCAATATTTTGTTTAGTTGAGACACCGTACTGAACACAAATTGTAACTTCATACGCTAACAAACGTGCTAGAACCACCGTTATCATCTGTCTGTTCCTCCTCCGCTTTCCTGCTCCTACACCAAATTCTGATTGCTTACAGCGCCATATCTTCAGCTGGTGAGAGAAAGTGGAACTATAACTTTTTCAGCTTACTCCATGATTGCACTAATATACCTGAACATACCTACGATGTTTCAGCGTCCTGCAATGCATACAGCCTTCGTTATTTAATTATAACCAGCTGGTAGTTACTTAAAAAGACACAAGACTTCATACGGCACCGACTTATTTTTTCGGTTTCAGCTAGAAATGGCCTTATCTGAGAACATTTCAGCTTCCCCTGTCCCCTCGCCCCATTTTATGCTGTTCGTGAACTTATTGTGGAGCAAAGAACCGGCAGCGGGCCCAGTGAGCGACTTGCCTGTTTCGCCCCAGATAAACAGCAGAACTGTGATTCTCATCCTTCCGGAGAGTCTCCGTCTCATTTGGCGTCCCGCTGACGCTGCAGGCGGGCCGGCAGAGCGGGATTACGCAGTCCAGCTTAGCCTGACTACTCCAGACAATAAGCGGCCGCTGCCACCGCCTCATCCCACCGAATCCTGCCTAGCCCGCCAGCCAGCAGTTACACAATGAGTCGCCGTCGAGGATCTACACCCATTAGGGGAGCAATTACTGCGAGAATGCCGGATAACGGCCAGTCTCCGTCCCTTCCGGAGACAAACAGCCGAGCTTTCTTCGTCCGGTTTTCGTATCACGTCACGTAGTGCCTTCTGGTACGGAGAGGAGGCAGCGTTCCTTATAAGGAGGTATTTGCATGCAGCGGTGAATTCGGAAGGGAGATGAATTTGTACGATGGACTGCTGCCATGGTTACGGATAAATCGTAATTTATTTACAGGAATTCCGATACTTATCAACCTGACGATGCGTCCAGAAGAATGTGTTTCGTTTTTCCGTTCGACACCTTTTTCCAGAGTCCCCTGACTTTCATTTGTTCATAGCCTGTACAGGTTTTTTGGTCTGTCTGGTGACATAACTCTTACTGAAAGTGCCTCATAGTCAGGAGATCCTCAGATTATCTGACTGCCAGTATGTGCTAGTTCATTCTTCGAGTAATATCTTGCAAATCTATAGCAAGCTTAAAAGACAGCATGCTCAATGATAGGGTGTTTCAAATAAGTATGGACACTGACTACAGCTCCATCAAAAAACTAAAGAATGGCTTACCACAAGGATCAGTGCTCGCACCACTGCTGTTTAGCCTCTGTATTGCAGACCTGCCGGAAACAGAATCAAGAAAGTTCAGGTATGCTGACGATTGGGCCCTCGCTACAAGATGTAGGACAATTGAAGCATCTGAGGATATACTAACGAAAGACCTGAAGATAATGGGTGAATATTTCCGTAAGTGGAGACTTCAACCAAATGCTTCCAAAACGTTAGTTGCTTCCATCTCAATAACAAACTCGGGGGAAAGGAACTCAACATTCGATTTGAAAACACCGTTCTCAGGCGTAATAAAACTCCGAAGTTCTTGGGCATGAAGCTGGACAGAACACTGTCTTTTAAAGAGCACCTAACAAAAGCTGCCGAAAAATTAAAGACAAGAAACAACATTATTCAAAAGCTCTGTGGTACTACCTGGGGAGCAACGGCCTCCACTCTCCGCACCTCTGCTTTAGCAATTGTATTCTCGGCTGTCGAATACTGTGCTCCGATTTGGCTAAACAGCCCACATATAAAAAAGGTGGATGTCCAGTTGCATAACACTCTAAGGATGACTTCTGCAGTAATTAAACCCACTCCAACGCAATGGCTCCCAATATTAAGCCACATCCCGCCGCCACACCTGCGACGTACTGACGCCCTTGTACGTGAATACAAAAACATCATGGGAAATCGAAGCCTGCCAATCCACCAAGACATTGAGGCTGCAAACACTAATAGGCTTCGATCTAGGAACCCGCCAACAGGAACAACAAGGAACTGTGTACAAGTAGGTTTCAGTATCACAAACGCTTGGTCTGAAAAATGGAACGCATGGCAAAATCATAACATGCCTTGCATCACACAAAAACCACCTAGTTTTGACCTACCATGCAAAACGTGGTCCACTCTAAATAGGATTAGAACTCGTCATGGCAGATGTGCTTACTGCCTGTATAAATGGGGTAAAATACTATCCCCTTAGTGTGACTGCGGGGAAAGTCAGACCTTGTTGAAGAGTGTTCCAGAAGAGCCTATAATGGGAGCCCCGACGACTTCCTGCTCGCAACTCCAGAGTCTATAGATTATATTAATAGACTTGATGTTTGTTTGTAATCCTTAAACTTTGTTATATAGTAATATTTGTTTGCAATTATTAACGATCGTTATATTAGTGATTTGGCTGTTTCTTTCTTATATGTCTGTATTGCCATACGATAAATAAAATAACAGGTTTTTATTAGGGCATAAGTAGGAGAGGCATTCATCCCGTAGTGCAACATCTTTATCTTCTCGACCACTTTAGTATTTTTAATTTTTATACACCAAAAAGAAGAAAAAGACATTATTTGTAGTGGGACATAGTGGAAGATTCCTCCTTCAGTCCCTACAGTTTCATCAAGTTCCGATGGTTTGCGGTGCTATACGAAGCCTTCAAAATGGTGTCCCTTAAGGAGGTGGGTTCCAAGCAGAGCTGTCATTTTCTTTCGGCGGAAAACTAGACCATCGCATTCTGTAGGCGCTTGCAGTATGTAACACCTCACTGCACAACTGGACGTCTTTGTTGGTAGTGCTAACAAACTCGTCCACTTCCTGGGGTACCCAAAGGTGTGATTGTTCGGTTCCTTGCCGCCTAACAGAAGACCATAAAGAGCAACGAAGGACAATCTATGCGGCATTGTTTTTGCACTACGTGGTTGATGGTGACAATTTATGTCGAATATCGTCGCAGGCGAAGAAACACAGGTTCGGCGTTTCGAGCCGGAAGCAAAACGGCAGTCCATGGAGAGGCTTCACACCACCACTGCTCCGAAGAATAATTCCAAAGCAGCATCCTTAGCCAGTGAAGTCATGGCGACGGTCTTCTGAGACTCAGAAGGCTTATTCTGTTTCAAGTCCTCCCTCATGGTGCAACAATAAACTCTGCCGAAATACTAAATGTCTTTTCCCAAAGTTGTTTCACAGAGGAAGACTGCACTGTAGTTCCTTCTCTAGATTCTCACACAGGTGACAAAATGGTAGATATCGAGATAGACGACAGAGGGATAGAGAAACAATTGAAATCGCTCATAAGAGGAAAGGCCGCTGGACCTGATGGGATACCAGTTCGATTTTACACAGAGTACGCGAAGGAACTTGCCCCCCTTCCTGCAGCGGTGTACCGTAGGTCTCTAGAAGAGCGTAGCGTTCCAAAGCATTGGAAAAGGGCACAGGTCATCCCCGTTTTCAAGAAGTAACGTCGAACAGATGTGCGGAACTATAGACCTATATCTCTAAAGTCGATCAGTTGTAGAATTTTGGAACACGTATTATGTTCGAGTATAATGACTTTTCTGGAGACTAGAAATCTACTCTGTAGGAATGAGCATGCGTTTCGAAAAAGACGGTCATGTGAAACCCAGCTTGCGCTATTTGTCCACGAGACTCAGAAGGCCATACACACGGGTTCACAGGTAGATGCCGTGTTTCTTGACTTCCGCAATGCGTTCGATGCAGTTCCCCACAGTCGTTTAATGAACAAAGTAAGAGCATATGGACTATCAGACCAGTTGTGTGATTGGATTGAGGAGTTCCTGGATAACAGAACGCAGCATGTCATTCTTAATGGAGAGAAGTATTCCGAAGTAAGAGTGATTTCAGGTGTGCCGCAGGGGAGTGTCATAGGACCGTTGCCATTCACAATATACATAAATGACCTGGTGGATGACATCGGGAGTTCCCTGAGGCTTTTTGCAGGTGATGCTGTGGTATATCGAGAGGTTGTAACAATGGAAAATTGTACTGAAATGCAGGAGGATCTGCAGCGAATTGACGCATGGTGCAGGGAATGGCAACTGAATGTCAATGTGGACAAGTGTAATGTGCTGCGAATACATAGAAAGATAGATCCCTTATCATTTAGCTACAAAATAGCAGGTCAGCAACTGGAAGCAGTTAACTCCATAAATTATCTGGGAGCACGCATTAGGAGTGATTTAAAATGGAATGATCATGTAAAGTTGATCGTCGGTAAAGCAGATGCCAGACTGAGATTCATTGGAAGAATCCTAAGGAAATGCAATCCGAAAACAAAGGAAGTAGGTTACAGTACGCTTGTTCGCCCACTGCTTGAATACTGCTCAGCAGTGTGGGATCCGCCAGATAGGGTTGATAGAAGAGATAGAGAAGATCCAACGGAGAGCAGCGCCCTTCGTTACAGGATCATTTAGTAATCGCGAAAGCGTTACGGAGATGATAGATAAACTCCAGTGGAAGACTCTGCAGGAGAGACGCTCAGTAGCTCGGTACGGGCTTTTGTTTAAGTTTCGAGAACATACCTTCACCGAAGAGTCAAGCAGTATATTGGTCCCTCCTACGTATATCTCGCGAAGAGACCGTGAGGATAAAATCAGAGAGCCCACACAGAAGCATACCGACAATCCTTCTTTCCACGAACAATACGAGACTGGAATAGAAGGGAGAACCGATAGAGGTACTCAGGGTACCCTCCGCCACACACCGTCAGGTGGCTTGCGGAGTATGGATGTAGATGTAGACGTAGATGTAGATGTATTGTGCTACCCTCAGGAAATTTAAAAAAAACTACTTCAGCGTGTTCGTCACCACAAAGGTGCAAACGAATCTCTCTTTCTCCATGAAAACGCAAGTCCCAAGTCCGTGCATACGGGAGAAGCTCACAAAACTTCAGTAAACTGTCCTTCCTCAACCACCAGGCAGCTTGTATATTGCACGTTCTGAGCTCGATCTCTTGGCCCAATGAAGGAAGCACTCCGCGGAAGTAGTACGTGGATGATAGGGAGTTTACCGATGTAGCAAGACGTTGGCTCCGACGTCGAGCAGTAGGGCATACGGACCCTCCTAGGAAGGTGACGTAAGGCAGTCGCAATGAACGGATATCATGTTGAAACTCAAGGTTTTGTGTCCAAAATAATACGGAATAATATGGTGTATTGGAATGCTGAATAAAACTGTTTTCATAAAAAAGTGTTACATTATGTACTGAACGCCCCTCTCCCAACATTCAGAGTAGTCTATATTTTGTTTCACATGTAGTAATCTGTGCTCCTGATTGAAAATCCCCCATACTTTCATTACAAAGCGATATATACGACCACGGTATTCTATAGGCTTTTTGGCGTGTCCCTCTCTTTTCAGATATCACTTGGTATATCTGTCATTAATGTCACACATCTGAGCGAGTGCCTTCATGATTTATATTATTACTCCCATTACATGTCGTAATACGCCAAATTAACCAGTCTTTATTCCCTTTTTTGCCTTTCGTATTATGATACAGCTTTAGGCTTAAAGAGATTGTAACGAGATTCGGATCGTTAGCAGAAACCTACACATTCAGACTATTTATTAAATTTCCTTGCGTTTTCCTTTAGCCTCGAGACTGGTTACATCTATCCCTCGACGCTAGTCTATTGTTCCCTCCTCTCTTCATTTCTGCGCAACTTCAATGAACCATGAACCACACGCCTTAGAACTTCCACAATGTTTTGAAGCCCTTTTTCTCTATCTACTGTTTTTCCCGTCCCTATTCCCATACAAGGCTCCGTTTCCTAATTAACTATTCCACGATCCATCAGGGCTAGTGCTATCAACCTTTGTGTCAATTTGTGCACTAAATTCCCTCTCTCATTCATTCTTTTCAGTGCATCTTCAATAGTTACGGTAAAACTACCTACTTAATCTCCAGCTTTCCTCAGTTCTCTTCTTCTCTTTTCACTTCACTTCCATATCAGGCAACGCTCCAGACAAATACTGTCAAAAGCGATATTCTAACGGCTGGAGGCGTGTGCCACTTTCATTGTACATACAAATAACTGATCTTCTTTTTCTGAATGATAAAACTGTTTTAAAGCAAACTTGATCCATATGTCCCTTACTGTCAGGCAACAATCACTGTGGGGCTAAGAGACACGTACCTGTCACAGTTCAGGATATATGACGTCATAAACAATGAAATGAGTGAAAAACTGTCGCATCAAGCATAATATTTAAATTTATTACTCTTATGCTGCTAAGTCTATTCGCAATAAATTTCGCAAAAGGTATTTAAACTCAAGCCGCTAAATTCACCTACTTAATTATATCGTGTTACCACACATACATCAGGAGATATGACGTCATGAACATTGAGATGTGCGAAAAAGTACTGCATTATGCACGACTTTAACGATATCTATTCATTCTAAGAGACTCCCATAGCCGAGTCAACTTAAGGAAACCCCTGACACCTGGTGACTTATTTCACAACTTTCAATCGCGGCACACAAACTTGTATAGGGCAAAACAATACTCGCTGATGGAGCAATGAAGCGGCGTTGCCATAGAGCCGTTTATAAAATCGCGTTATAGACACGCGAAGCAGCTGTGCTCAGGGCCCACAAACTTTCCGGAATCATCTCGCAGTGTGTCTACTGTATAATTTCAAAGGTGCTTTCACGAATACATGGAAATGAAATTTTTCCGATATTACTTTAAAAACACAGTAAGTTTTTCATTTGTAATAGAAAACTGGACAAATAAATACCTAGGCCATGCGGAGTTTGTCCGTTACTGCTTTATACAAGATGACCTTCACTGTAGTATACACTGACGGAGAAATCTCGCAGCACTAAAAATAGTTGGTGTGGAGTAATAAAATTTTTGGAGTACATTTATCTAGGTAACATATTTGTCTGATTAACATTGCAAGAGTACACGTTAATGTAAGCGCGAGATAAGCCATTGGAAACGTGAAATTCTTGTATACTACTAACCGCTGTAGCGGCAAGAACGTTGACTCTAAGCTTGCAACCGTGCATGCATTGCGTTTTACAGGTGGCGGATGTCAGTTTGTATGATGTATTTCCGTGCCTGTTGCACTTGGTCGGTCAATGCAGGGACGATTAATGCTGTTTGTCGATGACTCTGGAGTTTTCATCTGATGATGGCCCATATGTGCACGATTGGAGACAGGTTTGGTTATTGGGCAGGTCAAGGCAACATGTCGACACTCTGTGGAATGTGATGCGTTACAATAGCAGCATGTGGTCGAACGTTATCCTGTTGGAAAACCCGCCTGGAATATGAATGGGCATTATCCAGTTGGAAAGAACCCCCTGGAAAGCTGCTCACAATTGGCAACATAACATATTGACTCGCCACACTGACACACAAATTTGCAGTCATGGGTACTTGGAAGAACCACGAGAATGATCTTGCAGTTATACCAAATCGTATCCCTGACTATAACTCCAAGTGTAGGTGGAGTGTGTCTAGTATGCAGATAGGTTGGCTGGTGGTTTTCGATATAGTGCGTGACCATCACGGATGGCTATTCATGCCCTGAAACCCGTTCCCTTGCTGGCCACACATTTGGTAAGGATTACGTGTGGTAGGGCGTTCTATTCCTCCACATGCGCAGTGGACAACCGCAGGATCAGGATGGTAGTTGGTGCATATAAACGTGCTGCAATACGTCTCATAAACGCATTCCACACGTGCTCGCCGGAATTTAAATACAGGGAACGGACAGGCCAGTCCATTCGCCAAATATGCACTATTATGCCTCCCCAAACCATAACACCAGCAAAACGATCATTTTCGACAATGTTCCTGGTGTACTTTGGATAGCTTCGTATAGCAAGAGTTCGGATCGCTAATATCTTAACGAATTGACTACTGTCCTGTCACAGCCCATATTCAGTATTTTCCTTCCTTCGTTGATTTTAAAGAGAGCCTTCTCATTTCTCAACATTTTATTAAATTTATAGCGTGCTCTTGTAACATCATTTCTCAAACATCTTCTTTTCTCTTTTGGAACAGTCCACGCCGGCCTCGGTGGTCTAGCGGTTCTAGGCGCTCAGTCCGAAACCGCGTGACTGCTAGGGTCGCAGGTTCGAATCCTGCCTCGGGCATGGATGTGTGTGATGTCCTTAGGTTAGTTAGGTTTAAGTAGTTCTAAGTTCTAGGGGACTGATGACCACAGATGTTAAGTCCCATAGTGCTCAGAGCCATTTGAACCATTTTGAACAGTCCAAGATTCAGTTTCATCCAGTTCTGTGTTCTAGATAGACTTTCTCAGAAAGTTTGTTCTCTAGTTAAAGTTTGATTTTCATGCCAGCAGTCACGTGTAAGAAATGTCCTCTTTGTTGGAGCTTACCTGCTTCTAATTCGAGGGTTGGAACTTTAATAGTGGCAGATATTTATTTACAGCTCGTACAAAATAGATACTTGTTTCAAAGTTTTACTGGCCTTAAAAGTAGTCACCTGGATCGTGTATAGCCCGTTGCCAGCGATATGGAAGTCGTAGGATACTCTTAGCAGTGCCAGCTGTGTCGACAGTTCGAGTGGCGCGATGTATTGCCCGACGAATTTGTAGCAGTTTTGAAGTGTTTCCATCATTTTGCAGGACAATGCTGAAGCATGTACAGTGCAAGCTGTTACTGATTTGTTTGACTGGTGTGGCTGCTAAGTGCTATACCACCTACTGCACTCCCCTGGCTTAAGCTCTCGTGAGTTCAACTCGATTTCTAAACTGAAGGAAACACTTCACGGCGTTCGCTTCAAAACTGCTACAAATTCGCCGGGCGACAGACCGTGCCACTTCAACTGTCGACGCAACAGTCATTGCTAAGAGTATCCTACGACTTCCACATCGCTGGCAAAGAGTTATAGACAATGCTGGAGACTACTTTGAAGGTCAGTGACACTTTGAAAAGCGTATCTGTTTCGTACGAGCTGTAAATAAATAGTTGCCACTATAAAAGTTTCAACCCTCGTATCATCCTGCATTCATCCATATTATGTTCTTGCTGTTATCTCTTGGTTCCTCTATATATCGTGTATCACCGTCTATAAGGATTCTTTCTGTTCAGCTTCTACGAGGTATGTAATTTTGAGTCCGCAGCTCGTGGTCGTGCGGTAGCGTTCTCGCTTCCCGCGCCCGGGTTCCCGGTTTCGATTCCCGGCCGGGTCAGGGATTTTCTCTGCCTCATGATGACTGGGTGTTGTGTGATGTCCTTAGGTTAGTGAGGTTTAAGTAGTTCTAACTTCTAGGGGACTGATGACCATAGCTGTTAAGTCCCATAGTGCGCAGAACCATTATTGATCTTCAGTTTTGATGTTGGGTTTATCAGTAATCTCATGTTTTGCTACTTCTGCTTTCAATCATTCTTCGATTTATTCTTAACCCACCTTTTCAGCTGATAAGACTGTAAATTTCCTTCAAAAAGTCCTATGATTCTTCCTCAGTTTCATTGAAGTTTAAGTCCCATAGTGCTCAGAGCCATTTGAACCATTGAAGGTAGAAATATCGTTAACAAAATTTATCAATGGCATGATTTCACCCTGAATTTTAATAACAATCCTTGCCTTTCATTATTACTTCTTGGAAGCTGAGACTGAGCTGTAGGAGGAGAAGGGCACATCTACGCCACATGCCCTTCTTATTGCGAGCACTTCTTTCATCGTCGTTCGTTCTTACTGTTACCTATCGGTCCCTCTACTTATTGTCTATTACCGTATTTCATTATAGCTTATATTCATTGTCTTCCACTTCATTAAATCATTTTACTCAATGCTTCCTCAAAATCACTCCATCATTTCCAGTACTCTCACCCCTACCACTGATTCCACTACTACATGTAAGTACTGCATCAACGATCCTTACTATTAGTGTACTTGAGAAAAAGTTTTTCCTTAATGAATGATAAAATATTTTCAGGTGGTCTTACGTCATCTCCGTGAGGGGACGTTCACTGTTTCACTTCTAGACAAAACGGCTAACTCCACCGTACATCTGAATCCATGGCATTCGTATCCTTAGCTCTCATAAACGCAAAAGCGTGTGGTGTTTTTTTCCGAGGGGAATGATTTTTGGGGTGGGGTGTTTCCTTTACTTTCTTGTGTTATAGTTACAATGGTTGTTAATAAGAACCACACTTTTTTAAACACTTCATTCCTTTGTTAGCGTGGTTCTTGTAGATCCCTCTTGATTTCGCCGTTATTATTCTGAAGAAAAGGACACCCATAAAGTTCGATTCATGCGTTTAGGAGAAACAAAGATTCTTGGCGGAACGCGCAGCGTAAATCTAAGCATAACTTAGAGAACAAATCGTTATTAAAAAAAACTCAACCCCATCCGAACAGGCTTCGGAAGGCCCAACGGCGCCGAATGACAGTCGTGTCACCTTCAGTCAATTTGTACCGCCACTTGTGGATACGGAAAGGCGTGTGATGAGCAAACCGCTCTCTAGGCGCATAGTCCGGGTGGTCACCAGTACAAGTGTCAGCCAAGCCTGAAGGTTCTTAACTTCGGCGATCTGACAGGAACCGGTACGTCCGCCACAGTACGGTCGATGACAAAAATCATTACTAACCACTACAAAATAAAGGAAGCTACACCACTCAAGAGTTCAGAAATCATTTACAGTCAAAATAGTCAATATAATTCGTGAGGAGGCCAATTGACAAGGTGAGAGAGGTGGCACAGAGGTTAACACGTTGGACTCGTGCTTGGTAGGACGACGGTTGAAATCCGCGTCCGGCCATCCAGAGTTAGGTTTTCCGTGTTTTCCCCTAAATTGCTCCAGACAAGTGCCAGGATGGTTCCCTCGAAAGGCAGTGCCGATTTCTTTCCCTGTCCTCTACTGAATGAGAACTTATGCTCCCTCTCTGATAACCTCGATGTCGACGGGACATATTCTTTCCTCTTTCCAATTGACAATGCATATGTATGAGAAGAAGATGATTAATCCAACATGAAATTGTTTCCTCTGAGCAAAGAACACATGAAACTGTTCAGGAAATTCAATAAGCTTTATTGCAAACATAAACATTTAAGTATCCACCTCCTGTCCTTTTTTTTCTTTTCTTCTTTTTTTACGCTTCCTCTCTTCTACTTCCGTCTTACCCAATTTACTTTCTCCAGCATATATCCTCACACATCATTCACTGAGTGACACAACATCATGCACGGACACGCACACACACACACACACACACACACACACACACACACACACACACAAATTCTGATCTTCGTCAGAGAGAATGGATCTCAAAGTTTTTCTTCTTCTTCTTTTTCTTCTTCTTCCTCTTCTCCTCTCCTTTTCCTGTTTCTTTTCCAATGGATAATGCCCTTCGTGATGCCACCACTTCCTTTCTATGTTGGAATCTGTGTACCCTAACCGCCTGCATCTAGAACAAGCCTACGTTTTATCTGTGAAAAACCTTTCTAATTGTTTGCATGGCGTGTATCTGAGGCGGGATGTGGGTACCAGCCTGATATTTACTTAACTGTATGTGGGATACGCGACCATTTGAAAACCAGGTCTTGGCCCGCTGGTAGTCAGCAGCCGTCGCCAATCGACGGATTCGATCTGTAGCGTGTTCGCCTATCCCGCAAACGACGGTTTATCGACCTGTGCTATGCAGATGTGCACAATGAAAATCATTCTTCCAGGAATAAATTAAAAATAATATGTTTGTTTGCATGGTTATCTTCCGCAGCAGGTGTTAAAATCTGTTGTCATTCGTTTTTCCATTTCAGCTTACTGCAATTTAATTCAAGAGAACGTTACATCAGACGAAATCGCTTTGTTTATAAAGTAATTTCCATGGTTATTGTGCAAACTGGGTACATATTTCTGTACATTCTTGGTTGTTTTAGATTAAAAACAGCGTTTTGTTTATAAAGTTGGAGTGCAAATTACTTTCCTATTCTCCAAACTACTGCTTCCTCGTTCCTTGTTAGCAGCGGTTGATGTCGAAAGACTTCGTTCCACACATACACAGTTTTTGCCATTCTTCTGTATTTCTTGTGCTGCATATGGGTTATTTACACTTCAGCTCGCTTTTGTAAATAAAAAAATGTACTTTCACAGTTTGGCAACCCTCACAACCCTCCCCTCCCCCCATCAACCATGGACCTCGCCGTTGTTGGGGAGGCTTGCGTGCCTCAGCGATACAGATAGCCGTACCGTAGGTGCAACCACAACGGAGGGGTATCTGTTGAGAGGCCAGACAAAAGTGTGG
Organism: Schistocerca serialis cubense; assembly: GCF_023864345.2. NCBI lineage: Eukaryota > Metazoa > Arthropoda > Insecta > Orthoptera > Acrididae > Schistocerca > Schistocerca serialis. Next base: position 175,747,354 of record NC_064641.1, read on the forward strand.
TTCCTGAAGAGAGGCAGCAGCCGTTTCAGTAGTTGCAAGGGAAACAGTCTAGATGATTGACTGATCTGGCCTCGTAACAATAACCAAAACGGCCTTGCTGTGCTGGTACTGCGAACGGCTGAAAAGTAAGGCGAAACTACAGCCGTAATTCTTCCCGAGGGCATGCAGCTTCACTGAACGGTTAAATGGTGATGGCGTCCTCTTGGGTAAAATATTTCGGAGATAAAATAGTCCCCCATTCAGATCTCCGGGATGGGGCTACTCAGGAGGACGTTGTTATCAGAAGAAAGAGAACTGGCGTTCTACGGGTCGGAGCATGGAATGTCAGATCCCTTAATCGGGCAGATAGTTTAGAAAATTTAAAAAGGGAAATGGATAGGTTAATGTTAGATATAGTGGGAATTAGTGTTCTGTGGCAAGAGGAACAAGACTTCTGGCAAGGTGAATACAGGGTTATACAAAATCAAATAGGTGTAATGTAGGAGTAGTTTTAATAAAGAATCAAAAAATAGGAATGCGGTTAAGCTACTACAAACAGCACAGTGAACGCATTATTATGGCCAAGATAGATACGAAGCCCACGCCTACCACAGTAGTACAATTTTATATGCCAACTAGCTCCGCAGATGACGAGGAGATTGCTGAAATATAATATGAGATAAAAGAAATAATTCAGATAGTGAAGGGAGACGAAAATTTAATGGTCATTGGTGACTGGAATTCGATAGTAGAAAAAGGAAGAGAAGGAAACGTAGTAGGTGAATATGGAATGGGGGTAAGGAAGCCACCTGGTAGAATTTGGCACTTAGCGTAACTTAATCATAGCTAACACTTGGATCAAGAATCATGAAAGAAGGTTGTATACATGGAAAAGGTCTGGAGATACTGGAAGGTGTCGGATGTATTATATAATGGAAGACAGAGTTTTAGGAACCAGATTTTAAATTATAAGACATTTCCAGGGGCAGATGTGGATTCTGACCTCAATCTATTGGTTACGAACTGAAGATTAAAACTGAAGAAACTGCGAAAATGTGGGAATTTAAGGAGATGGGACCTGGACAAATTGAAAGAACCGGAGGCTGTAGAGACGTTCAGGGAGAGCATTAGCGAAGGATTGACAAGAATGGGGGAAATAAATATAGTAGAAGAAGAATGGGTAGCTTTGAGAGATGAAATAGTAAAAGCAGCAGAGGATAAAGTAGGTACAAAGACGAGGGCTATGAGCAATCCTTGGGTAACAGAAGAGATACTGAATTTAATTGATGAAAAGATTCAAATCGTTCAAATGGCTCTGAGCGCTATGGGACTTAACATCCATGGTCATCAGTCCCCTAGAACTTAGAAATACTTAAACCTAACTAACCTAAGGACAGCACACAACACCCAGTCATCACGAGGCAGAGAAAATCCCTGACACCGCCGGGTATCGAACCCGGGAACCCGGGCGTGGGAAGCGAGAACGCTACCGCATGACCACGAGCTGCGGACTTGATGAAAAGAGAAAATAGAAAATTGCAGTAAATGAAGCAGGCAAAAAGGAGTACAAACGTCTCAAAAATGAGATCGACAGGAAGTCCAAAATGGCTAAGCAGGGATGGGTAGAGGACAAATGTAAAGATGTAGAGGCGTATATCACTATGGATAATATAGATACTGCCTAAGGAAAATTAAAGAGACGTTTGGAGAAAAGAGAACCACTTGCATGAATATCAAGAGCTCAGATGGAAACCCAGTTCTAAGCAAAGAAGGGAAAGCAGAAAGGTGGAAGGAGTATATAGAGGGTCTATACAAGGGTGAAGTTCTTGAGGACAATATTGTGGAAATGCAAGAGGAAATAGATGAAGATGAAATGGGAGGTATGATACTGCGTGAAGAGTTTGACAGAGCACGGAAAGACGTAAGTCGAAACAATGCCTCGGGAGTAGACAACATTCCATTAGAACTACTGATAGCCTTGGGAGAGCGAGCCCTGACAAAACTCTACGATCTGGTGAGCAAGATGTTTGAGACAGGCGAAATATCCTCAGACTTCAAGAAGAATGTAATAATTCCAATCCCAAAGCAATCTGGTGTTGATACATGTGAAAATTACCGAAGTATCAGTTTAATAAGCCACGGCTGGAAAATACTAACACGAATTCTTTACAGACGAATAGCAAAACTGGTAGAAGCCGACCACGGGGAAAATCTGTTTGGATTCCGTAGAAATATTGGAACACGTGAGGCAAAACTGACTCTACGACTTATCTTGAGAAATAGATTAATGAAAGGCAAACATACGTTTCTGTCACTTGTAGACTTAAAAAAAGCCTCTGACAATGTGTACTGGAATACTCTCTTTCAAATTTTGAAGGTGGGAGGGGTAAAATACAGGGAGCGAAAGGCTATTTACAATTTGAACAGAAACCAGATGGCAGCTATAAGAGTCGAGGGGCATGTAAGGGAAGCAGTGACTTGAAACGGAGTGAGACAGGATTGTAGCCTATCCCCTATGTTATTCCATATGTATACTGAGCAAGCAGTACAGGAAACAGAAGAAAAATCCATGGAGAAGAAAGTACGAATTAAAATCCATGGAGAAGAAATAAAAACCTTGAGGTTCGCCTATGGCACTGTAATTCTGTCAGAGACAGCAAAGGACTAGGAAGAGCAGTTGAACGGAATGGATAGTGTCTTGAAAGGAGGGTATTAGATGAACATCAACAAAAGCAAAACGAGGATAATGGAATGTAGTCGAATTAAATCGGTTGATGCTGAGGGAATTAGATTAGGAAACGAGACGCTTAAAGTAGTAGATGAGTTTTGCTATTTGGGGAGCAAAATAACCGATGATGGTCGAAGTATAGAGGATATAAAACGTAGAATAGCAATGACAAGGAAAGAGTTTCTGAAGAAGAGAAATTTGCTAGTTTAGAGTATAGATTTAAGTGTCAGGAAGTCGTTTCTGAAAGTATTTGTATGGAGCGTAGCCATGTATGGAAGTGAAACATGGACGATAAATAGTTTAGACAAGAAGAGAATAGAAGCTTTCGAAATGTGGTGCTACAGAATAATGCTGAAGATTAGATGGGTAGATCAAATAACTAATGAGGAGGTATTGAATAGAATTGGAGAGAAGAGAAATTTGTGGCAGAACTTGACTAGAAGAAGAGATCGGTTGGTAGAACATATTCTGAGGCGTCAAGGGATCACCAGTTTAGTATTGGAGGGAAGCGTGGAGGGTAGAAATCGTAGAGGGAGACCAAGAGATGAATACAGTAAACAGATTCAGAAGGATGTACGTTCCAGTAGATACTGGGAGATGAAGAAGCTTGCACAGGAAAGAGCAGCATGGAGAGCTGCATCAAACTAGTCTCTGGACTGAAGACAACAACAACAACAACAACAACAGCAACACAATCTACAAGAAAACACATGAACAGAAATTAACATTGCAATACTGCGCAGAGTGAGAAACACACATAATATCAGTTCGATTTATAAAACCGAGGTTAGTGTAAATAACACATATGAAGTGAAGCGCAAGGAATACTGCGGAATGGTAATAACTTCCAAGTGTGTACGTGAAGCAAAGTCTTTCGACATCAACCGCTGCTAACAAGGAGGAAAGAAACAGTGGTTTGGAAAGTATGTAAAAGACACCGTAAATAACTTACACTCCGACTTTATAAAGAAAACGCTGTTTCGAATCTAAACCAACCAAAAGTGTACAATTCCAATTAGCAGAATAACTACGGAAGATGATCTATAAATACAAGCGGAATGCGTGTAGTGGAAAATTCACTTTCATTAAACTGCAGTAAGCTTAAGACGGAAAAAACCAGTAATAACTGAAATTAAAAATAATCTCTATCTCCCATTTTATACCCAGGCTTTTGGAAGATGTGTCTTAGTTTTAAGGCAAATACTGGAACAGGTGATCCTCATCCCCCCCCCCCCCCCCCACTCTATCCCACCCTCTTATTTATTCCCAATTGCTCTTCCCCCCCTACCAGCTTGGTATCTGGCTGAAAAGAACGAGGTAATGGGTCGAATATCAAGTAGACTGCTCTGTAGAAAATGTACCAAATGACGCCACAATACTGAAATACTACACATTTTTAACTGTACTTAAATTTATTATGAGTTAACCTCCTACAAATACTGTGCAACGTTCGACGCCCTTCAGATTTCGCAGGTGGCCAAGAGGTGCTAGTGTCGAGAGGGCTGCGTATCCCACCAGCTCGTAGTGATCGTTGGATGAGTGCCTATGTACAGAGAATTCTTTCAAGTGCCCAACAAAGGTACACAGGTAGCACCAAGGGTGTTGCCAGACTCGGGGCTTTAGAGGTACCCTTTGCCACTTTATTTACGTATGCGTCAATATCACACCCTTCTCCCTCTATCCCCCTTCCCACACACACCCGTGAAAAGCCACAGAAGGATGCGAAAACGTGGGATGACAAAGCATGAACACTTTTTTCTGCTTCAAATCACGTTTCTGAAGAGTTCCCCGCAGTACACCAGAGCATGAATTGCCTAGTTGCACTGCAAATGGGTGAGATAATGTTGAATGGGTCACAGTTCTGTGACGTCTGAGAAGGGATGAATCGGCTCGGGAATGTCAGCAATGTCAAAGATTGTCCGGAAAGTCGCTCCGTTGCACACCGCACCACTAAGTGGGCGTTTTCGACCGCGAAATGAATGAAAAAGAACTCCCCAGACCTGGTTTCATTCACGCACTATATGACACATCCTGAGGCCTTCTCGTGTCTATTATGAGCAGCGGTGGGTCCGAGACGTTTTCCTCGGCCGTGCATAAGGAAAGCGTGATTACATTGCTGAGAGGCAGGAGTGACGACTCCCATTGCAGAGGCGACATGATAAGGAGTGAGATGTTGGTAAGGGGAACTGTGTCGACCTTCCCAAGATATGACATGTCTGTGGTGGCTTTTGGCAGGAGTGCGGTGAAATTTGGTGCGAATGTCACGTTACTAACTTACTTTACACACGAAATAATGCCGGCCGAGCAGGCCGAGCGGTTCTAGCAACTACAGTGAAAGGTCTCTGTTGGATTCCTTTCATGTTAATTTCTTAAATCTGTTGTCATTTACGACATAAATTCCTCTTCTAAATTTACTGTGATGTTTCTGACTATCTGGGAGGAGACTGAGCAGCGAAACGTGTTACTTTTACACATAAACAAGAACGATCTGTCACACTACTATACTTTAAAACACAGTTTATATGTAATTCATGTCACACAGTCTCATACGGAACGTACATTCGCTTTGTTTTACATACCGTATATGATAAGATACTGTCATCCCCCTTCCCTTCCGTGTGAAAGAATGAATGAGAAAATGTATTTCTAGTTGAATGCTGGATGGTAGCAGACAAGCCTGTCTACTAGAGAACAGTAGGACCAACGTCGGAACAGGTCGTTACGCTTTCTAAAAGCAAAGAGGTTTCTATCGTTAGTACGGTGCTGTCCGTCCCTTGTCATGTTGGTATAGCAAGCTGCCTCTCTGGTCACTTCCTTTTTGTATACGGAAGCACCCTTGGTAGGAGCCCAGGTCAGTCTGTCCGCGGCGAGCGTCTGAAGTGGTAAGATCTCCGGCTAAGCGCGTGTCTGCTAAGTCCGTAGGACTATGGAATTCTTAAGTTCAACCTAACTGAAAATTTAATCACCTTTATTTCAGGTTTAGCTCTAAAATATCTAATGTTATCTTAAATTGAACTCAGTGTAATTCGAGTGTGAGGTTCAGAATATCTTCCGGTAGTTGCTTTGCCACTACTTTGTGAGTAAAGTGGAACCACGTGTCGATCAGTAACTCTAACTAAGATCATCAATCTTAAATGCGAATGTGCGTGAGATTATAACAACTTTTCTTTGTGTTCAACCCACGTGGGGTGTACTTTGTGAGACCAGTACCACGTGCTTATACTATTGTTTGACCCATCAGGTTAATAATAAGACGATAGTAACCAGTTCGAGGTTTTTCTTTAGTAAATTGCGTTTCGATTTATTTTTGTTATCAAAATTATTGTGGAGTTACACTCTTTGTGTAAACCAAGTTGACCACGTGAAGCATGTGGTGTAAGGATTGCGCTACTAACGTAACTTCTTTGGGTGAAAATTGAATGGGTTGGTTGTGGCTAATTTCCTCTTGCATATGTTTCAACGTTCTTCGTGTGTTATTTTATGAATGCAGTGTTGTATGCAGTCTCCCAATCTTGGCTCTATATTTGGTGTGTTCCGTAAGATTACAAACTCACATTTTCACAATCATAAATAAGGCACCAGTTCAGTTATGAATCAAGTTTAATATGCTGAAATTTCAATGATCAGTGATAAAATAAATTTCCAAATGTAAACTGATTTATTTCTTTTTATTTAAATTCCCTTATATATATATATATATATATATATATATATATATATATATATATATATATATATATATACAGGGTGTTTCAAAAATGACCGGTATATTTGAAACGGCAATAAAAACTAAACGAGCAGCGATAGAAATACACCATTTGTTGCAATATGCTTGGGACAACAGTACATTTTCAGGCGGACAAACTTTCGAAATTACAGTAGTTACAATTTTCAACAACAGATGGCGCTGCAAGTGATGTGAAAGATATAGAAGACAACGCAGTCTGTGGGTGCGCCATTCTGTACGGCATCTTTCTGCTGTAAGCGTGTGCTGTTCACAACGTGCAAGTGTGCTGTAGACAACATGGTTTATTCCTTAGAGCAGAGGATTTTTCTGGTGTTGGAATTCCACCGCCTAGAACACAGTGTTGTTGCAACAAGACGAAGTTTTCAACGGAGGTTTAATGTAACCAAAGGACCAAAAAGCGATGCAATAAAGGATCTGTTTGAAAAATTTCAACGGACTGGGAACGTGACGGATGAACGTGCTGGAAAGGTAGGGCGACTGCGTACGGCAACCACAGAGGGCAACGCGCAGCTAGTGCAGCAGGTGATCCAACAGCGGCCTCGGGTTTCCGTTCGCCGTGTTGCTGCTGCGGTCCAAATGACGCCAACATCCACGTATCGTCTCATGCGCCTGAGTTTACACCTCTATCCATACAAAATTCAAACGCGGCAACCCCTCAGCGCCGCTACCATTGCTGCACGAGAGACATTCGCTAACGATATAGTGCACAGGATTGATGACGGCGATATGGATGTGGGCAGCATTTGGTTTACTGACGAAGCTTATTTTTACCTGGACAGCTTCGTCAATAAACAGAACTGGCGCATATGGGGAACCGAAAAGCCCCATGTTGCAGTCTCATCGTCCCTGCATCCTCAAAAAGTACTAGTCTGGGCCGCCATTTCTTCCAAAGGAATCATTGGCCCATTTTTCAGATCTGAAACGATTACTGCACCACGCTATCTGGACATTCTTCGTGAATTTGTGGCGGTACAAACTGCCTTAGACGACACTGCGAACACCTCGTGGTTTATGCAAGATGATGCCCGGCCACATCGCACGGCCGACGTCTTTAATTTCCTGAATGAATATTTCGATGATCGTGTGATTGCTTTGGGCTATCCGAAACATACAGGAGGCGGCGTGGATTGGCCTCCCTATTCGCCAGACATGAACCCCTGTGACTTCTTTCTGTGGGGTCACTTGAAAGACCAGGTTTACCGCCAGAATCCAGAAACAATTGAACAGCTGAAGCAGTACATCTCATCTGCATGTGAAGCCATTCCGCCAGATACGTTGTCAAAGGTTTCGGGTAATTTCATTCAGAGACTACGCCATATTATTGCTACGCATGGTGGATATGTGGAAAATATCGTACTATAGAGTTTCCCAGACCGCAGCGCCATCTGTTGTTGAAAATTGTAACTACTGTAATTTCGAAGGTTTGTCTGCCTGAAAATGTACTGTTGTCCCAAGCATATTGCAACAAACGGTGTATTTCTATCACTGTTCGTTTAGTTTTTATTGCCGTTTCAAATATACTGGTCATATTTGAAACACCCTGAATATATATATATATATATATATATATATATATATATATATATATATATATATATATATATATCACCAGTTGTCGTATGACTATTAAAAGATTATAATTAATGTTAGTATGGTCGGGAATTTCGTAAGCTAGACTGGATACCTGGTGAAACAGTTGCGCAGTAATGCAAGGTTAACTTACCCAGACAGCTCACAGCTTTTAAACGGCTTTTATTGTCTATCAGCACCGCTTTCATAGCAAAATAAACCAACAACGTTACACATGGCGACCCTGTTCTGTGATTCCACTGGACTCTGGAATTTCTGAAACGTTAGATTGCGAGCGTGTTATAATCTTAATTTTTTCTTTTTTCCCTGCAGCGCTCAAACAACTTCTGCGTTGTTTCTGAGCAGACTTTCAAATGATTCACGACGTTGTTGAGCGGCGTTGTGTTGTTTGTATTGTTGTTTCGTTTTCTATATTTGTGTGTTTGATATGTGTGTGTGTGTGTTTTTTTTCTCGCTTGTAAATTGCACTGTTTCGATCAAAGATAAAAATCTGTTTTGCGTGTGGAAAAGTGCGTACTAGGTTGGGTACCTTTCATGTGACTGTCGTAATTTTTGGGGGATCCATTTATTCTGATTAGTGTGTTGCATACCGCGTATAAATTGAACTAATGCAGACACGTAACCAAGCTAAAAGTAGGCGGTCCAACAACTTAAGCAACATGGACCAAGGGGATAATTTGATTTCGAATATTAACGCGTCGCACGGTTCCGAAAATGCAATGGGGAATACTTCAGACGAAATGTAAAACAGGACAAACGGGATCACAGCAGAGCCAGAAATTAATTTGCCTCCTACTAACCAAATTGATTTGGCAGAACTCATGAAAGCCTTATTGCAACAAAATAAAGAAAACGCAGAGAAATCAGAAAAATCGTTCCGAGAACAAAAAGAATCATCTGATAAATCGATCCACGAGCTTGGCGAACAAATAGACGAAAAACTAATCCAGCAGACAAACAAAGTCGTCAAGTCGATGCAGAGAGTGTCCGATGATATCTCACAAAGAATAAACAATCTGACAAGTGAAATAAAAAGTGATATTATGAATGAATTCGGCCGTACATTTGAACAAATCAATGACCGTCTGCAAGCCTTAGAACAGGGCAAGCGGAGTCGCGATGCGGAATCGAAAGAGAGCGAAGAACTGCTACTTAGGAATTTCCAAGCGCTGAGAGAAGAATGCGAAAGGGAACGCCAGCAGGTACTCTCGAGGGTCCAGAAGGTGGAAACGCATTGTCCCGCGTCTGTTAGCAACACAGTAGCGGACAACAGTCAAGCGATTCACGCACTCGAACAGCAAGTAGAACAATTGAGGCAGACTGGGGCGGAGGACAACAGACAAATACATGATAAGATTGCGGCATTAACGGACAATGTAGGCACGATGAAGGTGACGGAAAGCGAGAACAATACTACACCGGTAGCGGTCGCAGAGACCGAAGAAGTGCGTTCGCTTCTTAGATTTCAGAAGGGACAGTTCGAAGTGAACAGGCGGCACAAAGCTGTAACAGGCGAATTACAAGAACGCGTGGTGCATCTGGAAAACTCGCCAATAGCACTAAAAATAGCCGTACAAACAGTGCAGAGAGGGACTCCGGCCACGAGGGAGATTTTGACGACAGGGAAGAATGTATTTTGAGGGGCAGACATGAGAAAAATAGAAACATTCAAGGGCCTCGCCAGGAGGAAATGCGGGGATTTGATTTCAAACATTTCCTTACGGTGAGAAAGTTTCAGATATTTCGAAATTTGCAAAAAGGAATACATCCACGAGTATGGTTCAAGCAAATTGAGTTTTATCTTCCCCCAAACTGGGCAAGTACACATAAGATAGAATATATGTGTGGCTATTTGGAAGGCGAACCGGCGATTCGCATGAGGTCGGCAGCGCGCCACTGCAACTCCACTTGGAAGTTTCGACAAGCCTTTCTGTCCGCCTATTGGTCGGAAGCGGCACAAGATAGGGTCAAGCATGGCATAATTATGCTGCCAGATTTGAACCAGTCCGGTTTCGGCAGCCCAGCACGCCTATTCGACCACATGCTGCAGGCAAATCAATTTTTATACGACCCATACGGGCCTGCGGAACTAATTAGGACATGCATCACCGAATTTGCCGATGCACTTGCGCCACGTCATTCTTGCGGGACGATGCAAAGAGGACATGGAAACGTTTAAGACACTTCTCCAAGAGTTGGAATACAATACAGGAGAATGCCCGCCTAATCAGGCACAAAGTTACTACGGGGCACAGCCGCGCGATCGCAGTCGTGGCCGTAGTACTAATCAACGGCGTGACTGGTCGTCGCGACGCGAACGGAACAATAATCGGGACCGGCCGTATAGAAACTGGGGTAACAGTCGCGAACACAGGTGGAACAACGGAAATGATCGAGGACGTGGACAGGATCGTGAACGCAACAGTTACGGCAACCAGAATCGATACTACGGTGAACACGGTAGGAATAGGACTGTAGGCGGAGCACCTCATGATGTTGAAATTCGGCCGGCTAATCCCAGACATAATCCAGTAAATGGAAATGAACAAAACCGGCAATGACAAACGATTAGCGCAGAAGGCGCCCAATCGGAACAAATGAGCGACATGGCAAAGGAGTGCATACGGTATATAGAGAGGGAAGATATTAGAGAGGATTTGTTGCAAGAAACTACGGGTGCTAAAATTTCGGGAATAAATCCAGACGTGACAGTTGCAGTAAACGAAATATGTTTTAAGTGTATCATTGACACTGGAAGCCCTTTATCGATAGTGAGCGAGGCAGCACTTCAAAAATGCGAAGGGACTGGGACTTGGCCCGTTTTTCAAGTGCGAGGAATAGAGGTGAAGGGCGCAATATACGGTAAGAGCGTAGAAATCCGAACGCAGACTCGGCTTAATTTTACCTGCCAGGGAAGAGAGTTTGAGTACAACTTCTTTGTGCTCCCAATGCTGAATGTGGCAATGATTTTATGAAATGACTTCATGAATGCCCACCATGCAGTAATTGACATGGTGGAGGAGTAATGACAGTTCAAGTTGGGGATCAGCCAATTAATTTAGTATTTGATGAATGCATATTACGTGCCGAGTCAGAAATTAGTTGCCTAAAATTTCAAGCTCAAACCGAGTCGCAACCCAGACTGGAGCTACTCGTGAACTATGTAAGTGAGTCGTGCTCTACGTCTGGTGAGCAGGGGAAAGATGTTGTTTTTGCTGATGCACTGAGAAAGAGCATCGTGGGTGTCAGAACCACGGACAGGGAAAAGGAGAAATTGGATTGCCTACTTAGGAATCATGAACGGGTATTTTCTGATACTCTGGGGGCTATTAAGGGTTTTACTTACCAATTCAGAGTACGTGACCATCAGAAGTTTTCTGTTAGACCATACCCTATTCCCGTGGCGTATAAAGCCCAGGTGGAGAAGGAAATAAACAAGATGTTAGAACAAGGAATAATTGAGCGGGCAGTAAGCTCGTACAACTCACCCTTGCTTGTCGTACCAAAATGCGACAACTCAGTTCTTTTGGTGCTAGACTCGAGACAGATAAACACAATTATTATGTCGGAAACGAACAGGCCTGAGAGCCTTGAGGAACTCTTACAACGTTTCCACGGGGTAAAGGTACTATCATCTGTCGACCTCCGTTCGAGTTTTTGGCAAATCGTGCTACACCCATCTTGCAGATTATATACAGCGTTCCTGTGTTACGGAAATTGTTTCCAATTCCGGCGTCTCCCGTTCGGACTAAACGTCTCATCAGCTGCTTTTATAGGGGGATTAAATAGCATTTTGCCTGATGATTTCAAACAGCGAGTGACAATTTACGTGGATGATATATTAATTGCGGAAAAGTCGTGGGAGGATCATAATGATGTTCTGAACAGACTACTGGATGTTTTTGAGAAGGCAGGTGAAACAGTCAACTTAGATGAGTCACAGTTCGAACGAGAGAACATAAAATATTTAGGCCATATTGTCTCAGCAAATGTAATATAACCTGACCCGGAGAAAATTGCGGCGATAGCGGAGTGTGCAATGCCGACAAATAAAAAACAGTTGCGAGCATTCTTAGGCCTGTGTAATTTTTATAAGCGATTTATAAATTTTAGTGTACTTGGTACACCCCATCTATGTGGACTAACAGGGAAGAACGCTTTGTTGGTCTGGGATCAAGAGGCACAGGATGAATTTTATAAACTGAAAAAGGCATTGGTAGAAGCTCCCATCCTCGTGCACCCCGACCTGACACAAGAATTCTGTTTAATGACGGACAGTTCCTTGTCAGGATTAGGTGCGGTACTGTTTCCAGCGGAAGGAAATGATGATATTACAACTTGGAAAACAATCTTGTTTGGGAGCAGGGTGCTCTCTCGATGTGAAAAAAATTATTCCGTGACGGAACTCGAAGCACTCGCGATAGTTTGGGCATTCTCAAAATTTAGGTATTTCTTATTTGGGAGGACCACCAGGGTGTACACTGACCATCGTGCACTCCAATTTCTTATGAGCACAAAAATCACGCATGGGAGACTAGGACGCTGGGCACTATACCTACAGGAATATAATTTCACTGTACAATACATTCCTGGACAGAAAAATGTAATTGCTGGCGCTTTATCGCGCATTCCTATAGGTTTGGTTAACACAGAAGAAGGGGAACTCGGTGAAAATAATTTTAGCATCCTATACTTACAGAATGTAGCGTTCGAGAATTTTGTTACCATCTCTTTAGGGAGTATAGCGGACGAACAGGATAAGGACGCAGTATTGAAAGATATAAAGAAGAAGTGGGAGGACAAGGAGAATGTAGGAATACGCCAGTACTACTTAGTGCGCAATAGAATACTGTTCAAGAAACGAGCCCCGGACGACTCCAGATGGGTGTTGGTGATTCCGGAGGAACTCTTAAACAAAACTATATGGTACATACATTTGAGTTATGGTCACTTCGGAGCACAGAAATGTTGTGAAAAACTGAAAGAGACATGCCTTTTTAATAACATACTACGGCGTATTCGTTGTGTAGAGTGTGCGCACCTTGTCAGCGAACAAAGGCGGCCACAGTGACTTATGCTGCATCATTGCACCCGATAATACCAAGAAAACTTTGTGACCTCGCGGCCGTGGATCTGTTTGGGCCACTAATACGATCTAAAGCAGGTTTTGCATATGTTTTCGTAGCGGTGGAGCTAACCTCCAAGTTTGTGTGTCTGACTCCGTTGAAGCGAGCCACAGGAAGGGCAGTGGCAACTGCATTTGCAAAGCAGTTTCTGCATGAAGTTGGGAGCGTGAAAAGGGTTATCTCGGATAATGGACCACAATTTAGATCGCAATACTGGCAGCAGATTCTTCTCCTTCATAACAGACAAATACATGATAAGATTGCGGCATTAACGGACAATGTCCTCCTACATAATTCTCCTAATTCATGCATAATACGCACACTGGGGTTCGAGCTGGGGTGATATATATATATATATATATATATATATATATATATATATATATATATATATTTTCGGAAGCTTTGTTGACGTATTAGGCCACTCATTAATTATGTTATGAAATCCTTTTAGGTGTATGTCCCACGATCGGTGATCACGACTGCAGTATAACCTACATAATTCTCCTAATTCATGCATAATACGCACACTGAGGTTCGAGCTGGGGTGATATATATATATATATATATATATATATATATATATATATCACCCCATATATATATATATATATGTCACCCCAGCTCGAACCCCAGTGTGCGTATTATGCATGAATTAGGAGAATTATGTAGGAGGACATTGTCCGTTAATGCCGCAATCTTATCATGTATTTGTCTGTTATGAAGGAGAAGAATATACATATATATATATATATATATATATATATATATATATATATATATATATATATATATATATCACCCCAGCTCGAACCCCAGTGTGCGTATTATGCATGAATTAGGAGAATTATGTAGGTTATACTGCAGTCGTGATCACCGATCGTGGGACATACACCTAAAAGTATTTCATAACATAATTAATGAGTGGCCTAATACGTGAACAAAGCTTCCGCCAATGACTGTGCTAAAAAATAAGGAGCTTCCGAGCAAAATCAAAGAGGTGGTGCCTTGGCCACAAGAGCCGAGACTACGCCAGAAAGCAATTGTTGACTTAGGTTTACGCAACGTCAAGCGTGCAGCAAAAGCCAGAGTCAAGGCGTATAAGAAAAACGTGAGAAAAACAGTGTTTCATGTAGGACAAAAAGTTCTTATCAGATCACACAAGCTGTCTAACAAACGGTCAGGTGTCTGCAAGAAATTTTTTAATCTCTTTAACGGCCCATATCGGATAAGGAAGATTCCCCATAAAAACGCCACAGAAGTGGAAACTCTTCGATCGAAGAAATCAAAAGGGCTACACCATGCGACAAACGTAAAACCATACATTGAGTAGAAAGGACAGTGAGGAGTGGAGAGGACGGCGAAGAGAAACAATTGATTAGTTTGCATTTGTGATAAATGCATTTTCAATAATATGTTTTTAAAAATAGTGATGAAGATGTTTCTATGTGATTGATTGAAGTTTTTAGTTTTTTTTCTTTCCTTGTGCAATTAGTATTTAGGTTGGTTCAAATGTGAAGATAAAAGGTTTGTTTGTGAAGGAGTGAAATGCTGTTTATGGTTTTTTTGTGTAAATTGAAAAGAGTCGCTCCTGAGAGAAGCAACACCTGTCTTGAATTAATGCAAAACTCAGGGGAATATCCGATCTGTGGGTATTATGGGTCCGGCAAACCCAGGTCCCCAGCTGTTAGTAGCCTTGTTTCCGATGTTCTGTTTTCAGTGCTACTATGTATCTATTACTATTCTATATCTGTCAGTATAAATGAGGATCTCTTACTATATAGTAAACGTGCTGTATGAATATCTTAAGACAAGAGAACTCTGAGAAAGGAATGAGTAAGTTTGGAATCTTGAAAACAGGATGCGATAATGGCTTCCCAATATGCGCTAATGTGTTAATATTGATGATATATCTTTTTTGTTCTTTATAGCTGAGTACGTAAAGTGCTGTCTTTGGATTGCGTAAGTAGATTGATTCCCTTCAAGGTGAAAGAAGAATTATGGTTTGTGTAATTTACGTCGCCCTGAAATATTATTGTAGTAGTCAAATACGAACAGTTGTTCAGCAAATGGAGAATGGAACAGAAATATGGACTCTTTCTGTAGTCTTGATTGATGTTGAGCCACAGCCTGAAAAATTATGCTGCGTTAATACTTGTCCTAGAAAAGCGACGTTTATTTGTTTTGCTGGTGCTGTGAGCATTACAGCTTACTGTTTTCGCTGGTGCGAGATGCACTGCAGCCTATATGAGTTGAACTGAAGAAATTTCCCTCTTGAAGGTAGAGGAAGATTAAATAATTTTGGTTATCGTACCAAAGGAAAGCTTGCTTTAATGTAATAAGGATGAAGCAACATATTTGTCATTTAAACTACAGGAGGATTGGGATCTTTTGTGTCAGTTGTAAGTTCAATAGGATGTTAAGATGAAACTGTTTTACAGAATAGAGGTGACCACAACTTTGCCATTCATGAGAAATGAATCCAGAATGATCACCACAGGCGAAATAACTGATTTGGAAGCGAAAGGTAACTTAAAGAAGGAACGAAATGGGTAAGAAAATGTAGTATAACCCCTATAATGAAAATATTTTTACCCTTCTCAGATATCAGTCTGTGACTAATTCTTGTGATAACGTAATCTTAGATGAAATTGTCTTACTGTTTCGTATGTAAACATATGAGTATGATAAATGTATAATTGCGAGTCCCTTATCAGGTGTGTCAACTGGTATAAATGTTTTGGAGTGTAAATAACCATTGTTCTTTTTACTATGTATGTTTAAGGAAAGGCATAATCCTATTCATTTTAGTGAAATAATAAGTAGCATTTGATTTATTAAAACGCAAGTGAACCACATTAGTGATGTGGATTTAGATATAATATTGTCAGTTCATTTAATTTTTATTTTTATACTGTCAAATCATTTCACTTTTACTTTTTATATTGTCAAGTCATTTAACTTTTATTTTTATATTGTCGATTCATCTAACTTTTTTATTTAAAAAAATTAAGTCTCACTTTTGTTCTTAAAAATTTTGAAAGACAATAGTAAGTGGTATTATGTATGACAAAGTGTAATCACATAACTATGATGAACAATTTGTGTGAATGCAGTTGAGAACGTGAAAGCGAACCGGCTCAACTCTTATGAGATAGCGGGAGCAGCAAGGAAGAGGACTAGTTGTAAACAGGCGGGTTTCCCAGCAGGACACACTGTCAACCGGGCCACTTCGGGAGCGCGGTCACTACAAAAGAAGGGTAGGGGACAAATACTTTCCCTTGCACCCGGAGCTAATGGCCGGCCCCACCTAGGCGATGACCTGAGATGGCCGAGTGGTCCACCGCTCGGAAATCCATCTGCTGGCGACGCACCACACGCACGCGACCGTGACGAGATGGCCGTGGTGAAATGACAGAAGACAGGGGATAAAGGGGCGTGGAGCCTTTTGACAGGTACTGTCCAGAGAAACTTGCAGACGTCAACGACGACTGGTTGCTAAGGGCGGCACAAAGAAGAGCTACTAAGTGTCATCCTTGCCCAGGAATATCAAACCAGCGAGCCAATTGAGGATAACTCAAGAATTTAACAAGGGGTGTGGAGCCTTTTGACACATACTGCCCAGAGAAATTGGCAGACTTCAACGATGCCTATCAACATTTCCTGACGGATGCCCACTGTCAAGCGACAGTAAATCGTGGTTCGATGTTCTCTGGCCTCCAAGGGTGGCAAAAGAAGAGCCACTAAGTGTCATCCTTACCCAGGAATATCAAACCGGCGAGCCAATTGAGGATAACTCAAGAATTTAACAACACAAGGGGTGTGGAGCCTTTTGACACATACTGTCCAGAGAAACTGGCAGACTTCAACGACGCCTATCAACATTTCCTGGCAGATGCCCACTGTCAAGCGACAGTAAATTATAGTTCGATGTTCTCTGGTAGCTAAGGGTGGCACAAAGAAGAGCCATTAAGTGTCATCCTTGCCCAGGAATATCAACCTGGCGTGTCAAACGAGGTACCACACGAATTTGACAACACAAACATGGAACCAAATCGAGATGTACGTGACAAGGGCCGCCAAGAGAAACTTCATGAGAGGGCAGAGACGGCGGGATTGCATGCAACAGATGGACAAAAATCCCTACTGACAGCTGCGGCGACGAACCCCCCCCCCCCCCCCCCCCTCCTATATTGTGCCTCGAAACAGTGGAACTACTGAGTGTGCCAGTGAACAGTGATTATACGGTTCTTAGTCAAATACATATACGTGTGTTCTTTCAGAGAAACTTTGATCGTGTATTTTGCAGGGGTTCGATTTATTGGTGTTTTTTTTATTAGACTGACTCTTTTATTTTGCAGGTGTTTTATTTACTGGTGTTTTTTTTAGACGTTGACTACTGTACTTTTAGAGCTGTTTTATTTCTCAATGTTTGTTTTTGTGTGTTGTACTAGATTTGTGATATTTTGTTTCGTAAATTCATTCCTGTGGCATTGCTTCGTTTATCAGTCAGATAGCTATTCATGCTGATTGGACGGTGATCGATTATCCTTTGCATGGGTCATATTTATAATGAGGAACCCCTTAAGTGTAACAATCACATAATTAATTGTTGTTTCAGTATAATGACACAGTGATCATCGTTTGCTAACTAACTGAAATATAGAAGAGTGATTAAATTAGTGCCATAAAGTTATTTTAACTGTACAAATTATTAGTTTTATAAGATATAGAATTTTTTTCTAATAACCACCTTGTAAAACCTGTTTTTTCTCTTATCATTTTTTTTGCTTTTGCGGATTGTGCATTGTAATGTTCTGCTTTTTAATACTGATGTTATTTTCATGTTCTTTTTTAATTGCAGTGGTACCTTTGCTATTTTCATAAATTTTACTTGTCAATAAACAGTCATAAATTTTCCTGTGATCAGTTGGCTCTTGCAATGAGCAAATACAGGTAAACTCCATAAGGGTAACAATCAGAAATTATTTTCGTATTAATGACACAGAAACCATTGTTTTTACTTGCTGACCAAATTAGGTCTACACTATCTTTTAAATAGGTGTCACAGATTTTTTTTTTCTCTTTGAAATTGGTAGATTCCAAAGATGTGCGGAAATTATTGTGTTTTAGCAAGTAGCTGGTGACCTTTTGCCTTTTCTTTACATTTTTGATTTACGTTCGGTGTGAGAAGCCAGCTTGGGAATGTCCTAGCATGGCCAGAAAATTCCCTGCACAGTCTTTTCCCGGAGCGTTGGGGTTATGAAAGGTCTCTGTTGGATACCTTTCATGTTAATTTCTTAAATCTGTTGTCATTTACGACATAAATTCCTCTTCTAAATTTACCGTGGTGTTTCTGACTATCTGGGAGGAGACTGAGCAGTGAAACGTGTTACTTTTACACATAAACATGAACGATCTGTCACACTACTACACTTTAAAACACAGTTTGTATGTAATTCATGTCACACAGTCTCATACGGAACGTACATCCGCTTTCTTTTGTATACTGTATATGATAAGAGACTGTCATCCCCCTTCCCTTCTGTGTGAAAGAATGAATGAGCAAATGTATTTCTAGTTGCATGCTGTATGGTAGCAGACAAGCCTGTCCGCTAGAGAACAGTAGGACCAACGTCGGAACAGGTAGCTACGCTTTCTAAAAGCAAAGAGGTTTCTATCCTTAGTATGGTGCTGTCCGTCCCTTGTCATGTTGGTATAGCAAGCTGCCTCTCTGGTCACTTTCTTTTTGTATACGGAAGCACCCTTGGTAGGAGCCCAGGTCAGTCTGTCCGCGGCGAGCGTCTGAAGTGGTAAGATCTCCGGCTAAGCGCGTGTCTGCTAAGTCCGTAGGACTATGGAATTCTTAAGTTCAACCTAACTGAAAATTTAATCACCTTTATTTCAGATTTAGCTCTAAAATATCTAATGTTATCTTAAATTGCAGCTCAGTGTAATTCGAGTGTGAGGTTCAGAATATCTTCCGGTAGTTGCTTTGTCACTACTTTGTGAGTAAAGTGGAACCACGTGTTGATCAGTAACTCTAACTAAGATCATCAATCTTAAATGCGAATGTGCGTGAGATTATAACGTCTCGTCTTGACAATATTTTTCGATATAGAAACTTTTCTTTGTGTTCAACCCACGTGGGGTGCACATTGTGAGACCAGTACCACGTGCTTATACAACTGTTTGACCCATTAGGTTAATAATTAGACAATAGTAACCAGTTCGAGGTTTTTCTTTAGTAAATTGCGTTTCGATTTATTTTAGTTATTAAAATTACTGTGGAGTTCCACACTCTTTGTGTAAACCAAATTGACCACGTAAAGCATGTGGTGTTAGCATCAAAGTAGCCCTCAGCTATTCTTTTCGGGAGGATTTCACAGAGAGTTAGTATGAATTTAGTATACCAGTGTGTGGTAATTTCATGACGGACAGGATTGCGCTACGAACGTAACTTCTTTGGGTGAAAATTGAATCGGTTGGTTGTGGTTAATTTCCTCTTGCATATGTTTCAACGTTCTTTGTGTGTTATTTTATGAATGCAGTGTTGTATGCAGTCTCCCAATCTTGGCTCTATATTTGATGTGTTCCGTAAGATTACAAACCCACATTTTCACAATCATAAATAAGTCACCAGTTTAGTTATGAATCAATTTTAATATGCTGAAATTTCAATGATCAATGTTAAAATAAGTTTCCAAATATAAACTGATTTATTTCTTTTTATTTAAATTCTCTTATATATATATATATATATATATATATATATATATATATATATATATATATATATATATCACCGGTTGTCGTATGACTATTAAAAGATGATAATTAATGTTAGTCTGGTCGGGAATTGGGTAAGCTAGACTGGATGCCTGGTGAAACAGTTGCGCAGTAATGCAAGGTTAACTTCCCCAGACAGCTCATAGCTTTTAAACCGATTTTATTGTCTATCGGCACCGCTTTCATAACAAAATAAAGCAACAACATTACAACAGTGTGGAACCACGCGACCGCTACGGTCGTAGGTTCGAATCCTGCCTCGGGCATGGATGTGTGTGATGTCCTTAGGTTCGTTAGGTTTAAGTAGTTCTATGTTCTAGGGGATTGATGACCTCAGATGTTAAGTCCCATAGTGCTCAGAGCCATTTGAAGCATTTGAACGAAATAAAGTTCTTAGCTTTGGCCTTTCTATGTTCTCGTGTTGACACCTTGCAGTTTAAAGCGTCGCTTAGTCCGAGTGCAACGTCGCAGGCTGCCATGCTTTTGGACAGAGGAAGGTTATAGGCACATTAGATCCAAATTTATAACTTCTTTGTTGCCATGGGAGACGATTGTAGGGTTCCAAAAAGTGGCCGTTTAATTTTGTTCCACAGTGTACTTGATATCTAAGTTATGTTAGGCTTTTGAATCCGTGTAACAGACTGACGGGAAATTGTTAGTAAATAAATAAAGGCGTGTGTGGTCATGCTTGTGAGGAGGTTTGAAGTCATAAATGTCAGAGTGCACGTGTGCGACTCCCCTCGACCTCTCCAGATAGCGTGCAGAGGTGCGCCGCCCGCGAGTTCCTTCGCTGTGCCTGCAGGGCGGGATACAGACGCCGGCTTGCCTCGCTAACCGGATTACAATCAGGGCCGCTCAGCGAGAACTCGCGCCCATTACACTCCGGAGGGCAATTTGTAAATGGCGGGCGCAGGCGCCACAGCGCACAGCGAGTATGGTGGGGCTTCTCTCTGCCGACCCGCTTCCCTGTATACTCGGCTGCGCTTTCGCAAGTGTCTACACGGCACTGATCCTTTCTGAGCCAGCCGACTGAGAGGCTAATACATGTGTTCCCTGTTACAGGTTTATACTAACTTTTCATTGACATCGACATCGACAAGTTGCCTACCGTGTGAAGAGGTTTCATTTCTATACGAAGAGTTATACAGGGTAAAATATCGAACCATTTCTTAGAAGTAATGGATGCATTTACATAAGGCATAATTATAGTCCATTTCTGTAATGAAGAGGGCCTGTTGTTTAGTTTTACATGATAATCAAGAATGTGAGATGCTATCAGGTAATTATTAATTAGTTCCTTGAATTGCATTACTTTTCTTTCTATTCTAAAAGCTTTTTGTGTATGTTATAACTCTTTGTGTAATACTTTTGCAAATTTTCCAACCCAGATAGCCGCCTTTTAATACGACATTCGAAACTCCATCTGGAAATACTAATACGTAAGTGAGAATAAAAAATTAAAAACGAGTTGAAACGTTTTATTAGAAAAACTACAAAACATAAAATTATAATTTGTGAAAATTAAAACAATCATTAGATATAGTATTCATGGAGAAGGAAAAGAATAGAAGGGAGAATACATGTTTAGTAGCTGCAGTGAGAAAGGCGAAAGACTAATCGAGTTCTACAGCAAATTCACCTAGTAATGGTGAACAGACTGTTCAAAACTCACAGGAGTAACTACACTTGGAAAGGAAATGGAGACAGGAAAATTACAGGTGGATAACTTCGTAGAGCAACGGAGATACAGAAATCACGTACTGCACTGTAAAGCATGCACGAGAGGAAATATACTCTCTGATAGCAATGTAGAAATGACATAGTAGAATGAAGTTTGAAGAGTTGTCTGGGAGAAACAGTGAGGAAAGAAGCAAAATATTTAAATACTCAGGAATTTTGAGATATGTTTGAAGTTCTCTGAGGGTGTAGATAGTGCGATAGTGAATACACAGTAGGCAGTTCAGTTGTAGAGGAATGGACATACCTGAAAATATGCTGTCACACGAGTCGGACGGACAAACATGAGGATGCTAACTTGAAAGAACCCTTGGCTAACAGAAGAAATACTTCAACAGGTCAGTGAAAACAAGTAGCACAAAACCGCTTATCAAAAGTCATGTATACTGTAGTTAAAGTCAGTTAAGACTGAAAGACGTAGAGAGTGCAGGAGAGCCAAGGTGAAATGGTTACAGGAAAAAATTAATTAATGGATAAATGTCGTCAGAAAGACTGATTCAGCATACAGGAAAGGAAAAAAATCCTTCAGTGGAATTAGAAACAAGGATTCAACATTAAGAGTCCAATGGAAAATGTAAAAAGGCGTAATGTCCGATTCTGATAAAAATAAGAGTATGTTGCAGAGAAGTACAAGTAATATACAATGTGCGCAGCAAACAAGAGGGAACAATAATGTGGAGATCCAGTAAGCTGTGGTCACTGTGGGCACACAATGGTGGGTCCGGTGAAATGTCTGTGGGTGTCAGTGATACATTATTGGCTGTAAATACATTAACTTCAGGATTCATACAATGCAAGAAGCTTCTAAGTGGCATTGATAACAGAGGACAGTACAGCACAAGTACCCGGAAATTTCTCACTTGTCCTTCTCAGCGGCGTCTTGGTTGCATGCCGGAGGTTGGAAACCGCAACTTCACCTGGGGTGACATCGAGACTCGATGGCTCGCTGCTTTACCGAGGCACCAGACAGAACTGAATGTGTGCTTGAGAAGTCCGAACATTTATGCTGGTTGGCTCGTTGATGTTATAAAGCTGCAGCGATGAGCGACATTGACCCCATTTCCTAAGCTAGACAGTGCATAACACAGTACTGCAACGTCCCAACTGTGGCTCTCAGTTCTTCATCTTATGCTTTCTACCATGTCAGCTAGCTGAAAGTCGGTCTTATGTATCGCGGGTACGCAGTACCCGCGTCAGGCTGTCTGTAGTGGGAAGGACAAAGCTAAAGGGAGACTGAACATCATTTGTGTTGTCAACTTCATCTTACTTTTAACGGAACACACTAAGTTAGATTTGTTAAACACTTATTGGTAAAAAGCCTCCAGTGGCACTGACTGCTAATAAACGATAATTTACAATCGTAAAACTGTACAAGATTGGTTAACAGCAAACGGATTAAATACAATAATAAAAACTGCAGAAGTACAGTAAAAGAGCTAAAAACTCTTTCTCGAAAGAAACTTTATCGTTTACAATCCAAAATAGAAGAGCAGTCCACGAATAAACACCGTAAAAGAAAATTGCCATACCGCCGGAGAGAGCAGATGCAGCAAGGTACGCAAGAGAAATAACTAGACAAAATGTTAAATGTTGGGTACGTAATGGTACAATAGTCAGTTAGAACCTTTATGAAATTTACAGATATTTAATCTCCTCTTTTTTTGACTAGTCCAGGAAACAACATTGCACACAATGAGTAAGATTAATAGCCATTCAGTTGGCCGAGCCACACTTGTTTAACTCATATAAATAAATAATGTCCTAATTACTCAATTGGCGACTTAGACCATTAGCACTTCAAATCTTTACATGAGTTATAAAGTATAAAAATATTAAAAGGATTGGTGCAGTAGCAGCGCAATGATTAAGGCAAAAATATATACATCGACATGCTATACAACGCCGTCTTGACAAGGCGTAGAGGGCTCGGAAAGATTAAGTGATGCAGGACCACCAGAATCGGGATGGCTGTTTGGTCGAGTGTGGACTTGGCTCTGCTTTTTGACGCTGCGCCTGCTCTGTCAACCAGGCAGATTCCATCCAAGTCCCACACAAAGAAACACAAACGGTAGCCTAATTAACAGAGAAATACAGAATTTAGGGCAGGAACTGGGCCAGGATTCTAGGATAGACCAAACACCACCACACGCCAGTCAAACTTACAGCAGCAAGAAAAGCAAGTAAATAATTTTTCATTGAGTTAACGGAGTCGAATCAGTGAAACCTATAAGGTGGCCAAAACCGAAACACTATTCCTAATACAATTACCGAGCAGGAAGTTAGACCACCAACCACAAATTGTATGAAACTCGCTCCACGTGGCCTGGGGTAAACAAGCAACCACAGAGCGTAGCACTAAACCCCAACCCAACCGGTTCGGCTAACAGAAAATAGAACATAATTTTTTGAATAAAATTACAGTCACGTATTAGACAGTAGTAACAAACGCAGAATAAAGTCATCATTGAGGCAGGGTTAATAATTAAGGTTAAGAGGCTCCATCTCTGCACACAATAAAAAAACACAGACAAACCTGTTATAAACATCCAGTAGAACAACAGATAAAATTATACATGGATGGCGTGGCACTGGAAGTGAACCCACTTAATATATACAGGGTGGTCCACTGATAGTGACCGGGCCAAATATCTCACAAAATAAGCATCAAACGAAAAAGCACAATAAACGAAACTCGTCTAGCTTGAAGGAGGAAACCAGATGGCGCTATGACTGGCCCGCTGGATGGCGCTGCCATAGCTCAAACGGATATCAACTGCGTTTTTTTAAAATAGGAACCCCGATTTTTTATTACATATTCGTGTAGCACACAAAGAAATATGAATGTTTTAGTTTGACCACTTTTTTCGCTTTGTGATAGTTGGCGCTGTAATAGTCACAAACGTATAAGTACGTGGTATCACGTAACATTCCGCCAGTGCGGACGGTATTTGCTTCGTGATACATTACCCGTGTTAAAATGGACCGTTTACCAATTGCGGGAAAGGTTGATATCATGTTGATTTATGGCTATTGTGACGGGCGTGTGCTGTGTATGCTGCAGTATCCTGGAGGACATCAATCAATGTGTCTGGATCGTTCCCCGGATAGTTACGTTATTTAAGGAAACAGGAAGTGTTCAGCCACATGTGAAATGTCATCCACGACCTGCAACAAATGATGATGACCAAGTAGGAGTTTCAGCTGCTGTCGCGGCTAATCCACACATCAGTAGCAGACAAATTGCGCGAGAATCGGGAATCTCAAAAACGTCGGTGTTGAGAATGCTACATCAACATCGATTGCTCCCGTACCATATTTCTGTGAACCACGAGTTGAATGGCGACGACTTTGACCTTCGTGTACAGTTCTGGCACTGGGCACAAGAGAAATTACGGGAAGATGACAGATTTTTTGCACGCGTTCTATTTAGAGACGAAGCGTCATTAACCAACGGCGGTAACGTAAACCGGCATAATATGCACTATTGGGAAACGTAAAATCCACGATGGCTGCGACCAGTGGAACGTCAGCGACCTTGGCGGATTAATGTATGGTGCGGCATTATGGGAGGAAGGATAATTGGCCCCCATTTTATCGATGGGAATCTAAATGGAGCAATGTATGCTGATTTCCTACGTAAAGTTCTACCGATGTTACTACAAGATGTTTCACTGAATGACAGAATGGCGATGTACTTCCAACATGACGGATGTGCGCCACATAGCTCGCGTGCGGTTGAAGCGGTATTGAATAGCATAATTCATGACAGGTGGATTGGTCATCGAAGCCCGCACATTCACCGGGTCTGACGTCCCCGGATTTCTTTCTGTCTGAAAAGCTGAAGGATGTTTGCTATCTTGATCCACTGATAACGCCTGACAACATGCGTCAGCCCATTGTCAATGCATGTGCGAACATTACGGAAGGCGAACTACTCGCTGTTGAGAGGAGTGTCGTAACACGTATTGCCAAATGCATTGACGTTGACGGTCATCATTTTGAGCGTTTATTGCATTAATGTGGTATTTACAGGTAATCACGCTGTAACAGCATGCGTTCTCAGAAATGATAAGTTCGCAAAGGTACATGTATCACATTGGAACAAACGAATTAAAATGTTCAAACGAACCTACGTTCTGTATTTTAATTTAAAAAACCTACCATGGACCACCCCGTATATAAGCGCACGCCTCCACAAAACCGACGCCTTGCAGCAGCAGTCTAGGAAGTAGAGACCAGGCCTGGCAAATAACAGATTGGATTGTTGAATAAAGAAACAACTTTCCTGCCTCGAGACAGAAACGAGGTCAATTACCGGGTGTGTGATATGGAATCGGACGTGAACCTCTGACAAACATCCAGAAAACTAGCGAACTAAACAGTCTCAGTACTGGTACAGGAAATGTCAGTAATAGCTATAGTTAATGACCACGCTCGGCTCACCAGCATCCGTTAAACCAAATCGGAGGCTCACCAGACGTATCCGTACAACGATACAGTAAGGACAGCGTGGAGCCGACACACAACTTTAACACACCAGCGGCCTGTCGTGTGTATCCAGATCCAGTTGTTCGCTGAAGCACACAACACGCTCCTTTCCTCCATACGTGCCCCACAGGTCCAAAGGTTTGCAACCGACCGCAACCGAGGTAATAATGGTTCGCAATCTAAGAACCCACCTGAGTGCTTCTTCCTGGCGTCGCTGCTACGCTCAGGGCTAGTGACTGTTACCTGCCGAACTTGTACCGCCCATCAACTGCCGGCACACTACTCGTCCAGCTGCCAGGTTTCCACTAGGTCGCCTTATTCCGAGCGAACTGTTTTCACATTCTCGGTTTAAGTGTCACTGCCCTCGCGCCTCCGATCTCCACGCAAACCATGCCCTCCTTAGGCGAAGATGTTCCACTAGAGACTAGCGCGACCTATTCCCCGCACAACGGTTCAACGATTTATGTGTTGAGGTCCTGTCAGAATGATGTTACGATATGGTCATTCCGCTGCAGTTGCACTCTGCTCGAGTCTGGTTTGACTAAGACCAACTTGTGTGCCTCCCAGTTGCGTGCCTCCCTATTTGCTACATTGATTTTCCCTCCAGGTTACATTCTGATAGTGGCACTACAGTCAGGCGTCTCTTGATTCGGCTCTGCACACTGAAAAGAAATTGTGGAAATAAAGAAAGGTTGGGTGGGCTTAAATTTCAGCTTGAAAGGGTATCAAAGATGGGATTCGCTGACGACGTTGAAGAAGATTTGCAGGATCCGTTGGATTTAATGAACAGAATAAATAATACGGACAGAACAAAACGAATACAGGGGAGGGTAATGAGGAATAAAAGAAATACGACTAGTGATAAAGTAAATATAAAAACTGTTACCACAAAACAAAGTGAGAGATTTCGGCTAACTAGGAAGCAAAACTGGGAGCACACAAAGCAGACACAGGCAAACAAGGCATTAGTGACCACTCGTAGATTGCCAGTATGAAACATGAGAACATACATTTCCGGAAGAGCATTGTGTTGCACTGAATCATGGACTTTAAGAACACCAAAAATGAAGAGAAACATTTGAGATGTGGTTTTATAAAAGGCGTTGAAAATTAGGAGTTAAGGAATCAGCGATGAAGGGAGTGTGTCAAAACCAATGGCAAGGAGACCACATAGGATGGCAGGACATGAGTTAAGACTTCGGGGAATAACATCGTGGTGCTAGAGTGAGTTGTAGAGTGTAAAAACTATCGGGGAAGACAGAGATCGGTTAATATCCAACCAATAATTGGGACGTAGGTGAAGGGGTTACTCTGAGATGAAGTGCTTGCGCAAGACGGGAATTCGATGCGGGCTGCATCAAACCTGTCGGAAGAATACTGACTCAAAACAAACGGAGGATTTCTGCTTCCGCTATTCCGTTTATAGTTAATTGTTCATAACATAGTGGACGTATTGTTTATTTTTAAATCTTGGTATGGGATGGAAGCACGTTAAATTATGCAGAATATGTTCGGTAAAGGGCAACTGCAGTCAGTGCAGTTGTGGTCCGAGAACGATTTATTTTGTTGACACAAAATGACTATAATGTACTTTTACAATTTTAGTGATTGTAAATTCTGAATACAAGTGCAGATTTTCAAGCTGGATAACATAAAATTATCGCTACACTTAAACTGCCAAAGTGAGGGGTACATAAAATAACTTCCAGGGTGGGACTAATAGTAAAATTTCATAGAGCTTTACCCAGTCCATGGAGCTCTGATATATCAACCAGTGGTAACAATATGAAAGAACAAACAGGCTTGGTTGCAAAATTTCATACTCTGTTTACAGTTTCTAAATACACCACTATCACTATTGCTTGTAAATTTTCGTTTTAATCTTACTTTAGTTACCAAGTGTTTAGCACCACAGCTATGGGACAACCGACCGGTTAAAATCAATAGTTATATTTTGGTTCTTAATAACCGGTATTTTTCGGTATTTGTTTAATGTCGGTTGCAACAGGAGCTTTTTTACTATCTACTAATAACAGGGTAAAAGAACCGAAATGTCAGTTATCGATACCGGCAGTGCTACAATTTTTTGTTTTTGAATAAAGCATTTTTGAAAAAAAAGAAGTAATTTTTATTCGTCAAATTTCCATTGATTTTTAATATTGCGGTATAATAGAAAATGGGATAACCGATCAGTGCTACTTTAATAACAATGTCGACAGAAACGAGTGACAAACTGGTGGCATAAGAATTGGTACAGTATTGCTACGACAGTACTGTAACTGTTAGTATGTGGCGTGGCCTATTAGATGGTATGCGTGTACATACGGTGTGCAAAGCGTTGCACGAAACTGGTATATACGGCAGCTTCTCGTTGTTGTAATCGGACATCATTTGTACAATAAAATAGCACCATCCCTAGTCTGACAGTATTTTACTATGTGCGTCAATGAAGTACAGTGCTATGTTTGCTCTAAAAGATTAAAAACGGGCGGATCCGCGACAGACTTGCGACATCACATGAGGAGAAAACGTAAAACTTAAAAATTCATTCATGGTTTACTACAGAAATGGGAAACGCTGATATGTTGCCTGTTTCTACATAATATGCCTTTATCTGCTTGTAGCTCTTAGAAACTGAGAAATTACCACGAAAAATAGAGTTGTTCAGCCTCAGTTTCCACCCTTTAGCACTGCCTCAGTTTTCACCCTTTAGCACTGTCCAAACAGTGATTGTTCCTACATTTCAACATGATTTTTGATCAGTTTCGGATATTAGAACTGATAGGAGAAAACTGGTGATTTTTGCAGTATTCATACATTTATCACTTTTGGACGGAAGCAGCGGACGCTGAACAGTCTAAGTTTGCTTTTATTTGTTTGTTTGAGTTGATATTTTGGTTCTATGTATCTTCAAACAGAGAGAGACAAAATTTTTCGATTTTTGATCGAGTTCTACGTTTATTGCAGGAAATAACAGGAATAAAAAAACCGAAAATCCATTTTTTTAGAAACCGGTTATAATGTGCAGTTTCAACAGTCAAGTGAAACTTGCGTTGAAGAAAACCAATATAACCAAAGACTGATTATTTCATTGATAACTGCAATCCCTACCATATGTGTTTAGGGAGTGACATAAAGTGCATCTAAATCCTCAGGATATCAAAGGCTGTTTTGCAAACGGTTGCTAAGCACAGAGAGTGCAAAACATTTTGTTGTAGATATTTCAGACAAGTTCATTGTATTTGTCAATAGGTGCTGCTTACTCGATGCTGTTTGCAGATTTGACTTATGTCACAGCTGAGGTATGTGTCAAAATTACGCGGTAACACAGGATTTGCACTGCAGAGAGGAACACAGTGGCTTCATTTGTCTGCTGCTCTGCCAATAGCAGTTGGGGCCAGTAATGTGTTTACTGCTGAGCGGAACCCGATACGGGGCGTGGAGGGGTAGATGAGGGGGGTGGACGGGGGGGGGGGGGGGTTGGGGTCCGCTAATGGAGCGGCCGGAGACATCGACCAGCGGCGGGCGATCGCTCGCGCTGCTCCCCGGGGGTTCCCCGCAGCATAATGAACGCCCAACTACTGAACTACTGACCCGCTCCCGGCCAGGGACTGCCTCTCCTAAGTTGCCGCAGCTGTGAAGTGCGCTTTTGTCTTTATGCACAACATGTTGTTTCAAAATAGGATAAGAGAAATACAAATAAAGTACCCAAAAGGCGTTTTGCAATAACCCCGTATCTGCGAACGTACGTGGGGCTATTCTAGTGGAACTGGAAATGAAAGAATAATTCTTATGAAACTAAGTAAACAACTTTACCAATAATACTACACGAAGACTAGCCGCAGTTTAACATTGTTATTACACAATATCACAAATTTCGAGCCAACTGGTTGCAAATAGAATTTAAAGTTCTTTAACTAGTTTTCAACGCCAACTAGGGGCGCTCCTAGTTGGCGTTGAAAGCTAGTTAAATAATTTTAAATTCTATTTGCAACCGGTTGGCTGGAAATTTGTGACATTGTAATTAATTACGGTTGCTGATCACATCCATGTTCAAAACATTATTGTTATTAAAAACTTCGAAAAATGTTTGACCGATTTCCTTCAGGTTTTTACCCAATACTCCAATAAACATCAGAACGGACAGATGCTCAGTACTTTAATCTACACATATAATAAAAATGTAACTGGCCAAGTTCTGTACTTAGGAGATATTTAAGAAAACTTTATAGGAAGGGTCTCTAAAACAGCAATAGAGGCCAAGACATCCTTTTTAAAAAAAATTTGTTTTAAGATTTGGAACATGTTTCATCTTGATACTTGGCCGAGTTTTCTTTTACTGGGTCAGTACAGGGAAATCAGAATCCACAGGAAATGCATGAAAACCGTCTTAGGAATCATTAGGTGCATCTTTGTGGAAACAATTTCGCCGTAATCAAATTTTTGGTCAAGTATGAGTTGTCCATGAAAATGAATAAAATTGGCTAAAATTTTTCCATCAACTTAGTTTCGTGAAAGGATCGTGTCATTATATTGGAAGGAAAAAATCGAGACAGCAGAAGTTTTGTAAAACTAAACTAAATAACCCATGATAGAAATGATAGAATCCGTAAAAAGTAGTATTTTGGAAGGTTTTATTATCGAAACAATGATGTTAACGGTTTAATCCGGTTATCCAGAGACATTATCGAATTCATTCTTGAATAAATATAAATATTATCCTTGACAAGTTTCTGGAGGTGACACAAAAAATTTACTATCGTCGCTAAGTTTATCGAGTTGACACCAAAAATCACTTTCTTACATTTCTTCAGACGTTTTCGTCATGTTTTATTGATATTAGTGAAGCGATACAGTTTTTGAGCTTTCGTATTAGTGTCTTCGTTTGACTTGTTTCCTTCTTGAAGTAATTCTTCAATTGGTGCAACTGGTACCGTTCATAAGTTTGTCGAGTAGTAATAATGCCTTCCCGGAAATGATTTCATACTTCAGATATCTTTACATAGGCTTTCAAACATATACGTTCTTTACCGTTGCGCTATTTTGACAGCTTCAATTTTTTATATCTGTTTTTCACCGATAATATGCTTCAGGATTTTTCAAAATTCATGCGGGATCGAAATCCACGCTGGCGAATTTGAAGGAAAAAGCTACTGGAATACAGAAACGTTTACTCTCTGTAAACGGGAAACGTAACTACCAGATATTTCAAAAAGTTCTTGATCGATTTTTTCATAATCTTATATGGCACTCTAACAAACGTCCAGACCGCCATAGGCTAGTTTGGTTTTTAAATATATATGGTACGTAAATATGCACATAAGATCTATACTACCGTACACAGACAAGTCGCTTTTTAACGTTGTTACCAAAAATCTCGAAAAGTTCCTCATTTCTCATTTTTACACGATACTCTAACAAACGTTCGGATGGTCACAAACTAGATACTGTTTTATATGTGGTATATATATTATATAATTCCTGTATGAAAAGGAACATTGTTACCAAAAAACTTGGATAGTTCTTGACCGATTAATTTCAGATTTTTACACGATACTCTAAAACATTCAGTCGATCATGGGCCATATATTCTTTTAAACAACAATGAACAGTTTATCTTGTAAGCCGATTGCGAGAAAGAAATAGCTGTACAATGTTGTGCTTTGAAAACGTGCAATTTCGTTTTCTTTCTCACAGTTAATCATAACGACGATAGCAGGGCATTTAAATCATTAGACAAATTGTTTCTCTCACATATATTCTTTCTCCTTTTACATAATTTTGAAACAAAAATGTACACACAATTAATTGTTGTTTTGTTTTCTTCCTTGCAGTCAGTTTTAACATAAAACTGAAAGCTGTAGTTACGAGTTATCAGCTTATCATCAGAATACTAATGCGGAATTGGAAACGTCGAAGATTTTGTAATATTATCCGTTTACATATTAAAACTAATCAAAATACTGTCCTTTATGCTACTGCCATCATAGACCCATCAGTGAGAGTGACCTTTCATGTCCCATATACCAATGATCCCAACCTATTTATCCATTTATTTGTAAGTGATTTCAGTTCCCCGTCAAGGTTTCGTAGGCAATAACAATAAACGAGGCTCAAGGTCAGAGAGAGGGGGGGGGAAGAGGAGATGGAAAGGGAAGGAGCAGAAAATGGACATAGAGAGGGGAAGGAGGAGTTGAACAGAGGTGAAGAAGAAATGGAGAGAGATCCGGCAGAGGAAGTGGAGAGATGTAGGTGGAGGAGGCGGTGGACCGAGATAGGGGGGAGGAGGTAATGGAAGGGGTAAGGGAAGGAGGAGGTGATGTACAGAGAAAGGGGGAAGAAAGAGAGGGGCAGAGAGAGGGGAGAGAAGGAGATTAGGACATATATCCAGTATCAATATATATTTAGCAACTGCAAGGCATTGCCGGATTCCCTAGATGTTAAATAATAACAAAACCATAACCAAAAGAATGTCAGTTCTTTTTCGAATGGGCAAGTCTTTTGCTCAATGGTGAAATGAAAATCTGGTGCTGTGTAAAATTCAGATTTTTTTTTTTTTTTTTTTCGTTACGTGCATTCTAGATTGTTTGTATCTTTCTTTGGACACTACATAAATGGTGTTCGGCACATTGCTACACTAATCTCTCCAATACTGCGGCGGTGACCCTCGTAAGGTGTTCAGTATGCGAGGAAGGTTGATGTTGTGAGGCTTGTTGTTTTCATACATTCTCAACTTGAAAGCGCTCTTGAGATCAACCAGTGTACCGGGTACAGGTGATGCGTTCGTGCATTATAGTCTTGAATGATATTCTTACTGACGAAATGTATACCTTAGGGCTGGACAGTATGTTAGAGAACCAAGTCCTGCTATAGGGCAGTCCTTAAATAACCTTCTATGGTAAACAGAGACGTCCGACAGCTGAACATGATGCAAGTCGGCAAGATGACTGACCCATCTAATGGGCCCTCAAGATGGAGATTTTGAGACGTGCTATGGTAATTGCCCATCTCTACGCTTTCCCATGACGTCCCAGTTGACACCCCCACTTACCATAAAGTGACTCTTCAGGGAACTTTGATAGAACGGTGCACAGAGTGCGTTGTCCCTCGTTATTGCAGATATGGTGTGTTCTGTTGTACAGTACGAAGAACACAGCTTTTGTTTCAACTCACTTATAGATGTGGCTATACGTAGCGATTTACTTTGGTCGATAAAGTCTTGAGAAAGTGATTTCCAATCAAATTAAAAGCACAAATTATCCAAGTCTTCAGTGTGACGTTAATGCTTTCACTTATTTATAGATGTACTTTTTATCTTTATTGTTTCATCGCTGTTGCCTGATTTGGGCACTGGATAGTATGCGCACTGGGTAGGTCAGTGGTTCAAACATTCCGATCTTCAGCCAAACGGTTGAAGACTACGCTAGACCAGGTAATTTGACTGAAATATGACAGATTTATATCTGTTTGAGGAGTAATTAAAATAATGTTTTCCATCAACAGTAGTTAAATATGTCTTGAGTTATATAGGGTGATTCAAAAAGAATACCACAACTTTAAAAATGTGTATTTAATGAAAGAAACATAATATAACCTTCTGTTATACATCATTACAAAGAGTATTTAAAAAGCATTTTTTCACTCAAAAACAAGTTCAGAGATGTTCAATATGGCCCCCTCCAGACACTCGAGCAATATCAACCCGATACTCCAACTCGTTCCACACTCTCTGTAGCATATCAGGCGTGACAGTTTGGATAGCTGCTGTTATTTCTCGTTTCAAATCATCAATGGTGGCTGGGAGAGGTGGCCGAAACACCATATCCTCAACATACCCCCATAAGAAAAAATCGCAGGGGGTAAGATCAGGGCTCTTGGAGGCCAGTGATGAAGTGCTCTGTCACGTCCAGAACTTTTCCCTTTGCACAAACACCCATTCTCTGTAAACTGTTTATACCAATGTTTAATACACCACCTATGAGGAGGTTTAACACCATACTTCGTTCGAAATGCACGCAGAACAACTGTCGTCGATTCACTTCTGCCGTACTCAATAACACAAAAAGCTTTCTGTTGAGCGGTCGCCATCTTGGCATCAACTGATGCTGACGCCTAGTCAACAGCGCCTCAAGCGAACAAATGTACAACTAAATGAAACTTTATAGCTCCCTTAATTCGCCGACAGATAGTGCTTAGCTCTGCCTTTTGTCATTGCAGAGTTTTAAATTCCTAAAGTTGTGGTATTCTATTCCAATCACACTGTACTTCTTGCCATTAAGCGGGAAACGATGACACTGCGCAGAAAGTGAAAAAATCCGAAAGAGAAATTCATCATTTTCTCTGTGACTGGAAGACTATGGACTAGTTCCACACGGCCAAATTGTAAATATAGTCAAAATATGGAGAGGGAAGAGATAGTGATGGGAGGGTTAGAACATACATGAAGGGTAAATATTGTGGTGGGTTTCACAGTGTGGGAATGCAAATCGTTTGTAGTTTCATTGGGGGAGTGTATGAAATGTAGAAGGTGTAGGATTGAATAGATCCTATCTATCCACAAAGATATGGAATTATCAAGGCTTAAAATAACCCTGATCAATTGGGAAACAGCAGGTATTCAAGTAGTATGCTGAAATATTCAGATGATTTTATACTGTAATTACAATGGGAAGTGAAATTTCATGAAAAAGTTATTGGAGTTTATAGGTTTCATTCTATGTTCCTGTCACAGCTAATTAACATACTGAAATACATAAAGTAAGTTGATACTTTTACAACGAAATATCGGAGGGGCCACACAGAAATTACAACATCGAAAGATGCAACATGGCTTTGAAACAAGTACTTAGTGAAATAAAAAATACTCTGCTCTCGTCCAACTCGCTTTTATCCACGTACATGCCACGCCCTTCCCTAGAGGAACATGGTAACCTCACTGTTCCTTATCTAGAAATAATCGAGAGCTTTCCTTCCTTTCATTCGTAACTCACCCTACACTTCTCACCATAAATTAATGCTGTAACTCATAATTTTCCCGCGAAGGTATCTTCCTACACTGAACCTAGTACCTAAATTCCACGTATTACTTTTTGCTATATGTAGTTCACCATGTTTTCTACAATATCCTCTCCAGTAAGATAACCTCGCTAAATTCTATCATAAAACTGTTACCAGATAACCTTACGATCACCATCACCTCCATACAACAGAAACTCGTACCAACTTCTTAGCATTAGTCGTGGTTTCGTCTCGTTAAAATTTATATCAATATTTATTTCAAGTATGTGCATCACTAATTGAGGAAACGTAAAAGACAAATGAACAAAAGAGACAACCGAAGAGAGGAACTGTAGGAAATGGTAAGGTTCTGGGCTAACTTTAATTCATACATGGTTCTGAAACGAATTTACTAACAAGAAATTCTAGTCAACATTTACAAAAACCACGAGCTGCCACCCCCCTTATTTGAAAGGTAACAATTACAGTATTCTTGATTAAATACTAACTCTGTTCCAGAATTGATGGCAAACAACGGCCATACAAAGATAGCAAATTTATGCTCAAAACAGTTACAACGACATCAAATAAAAGTCTGAGCTGAAAGTAGACAGCTAATTGACATTAACATTTAAATCCTAAGTTTAAATCCTAAGTTAGAAAAGCCTAAGATAAACCCTTAAACAAAATTTATAACGTCAAACTTCTGTCAGAGACAGCAAAGGACCTGGAAGAGCAGTTGAAAGAAATGGACAGTGTCTTTAAAGGAGGATATAAGATGAACATCAACAAAAGCAAAACGAGGTTAATGGAATGTAGTCGAATTATATCGGGTGATGCTGAAGGAATTAGATTAGAAAATGAGAAACTTAAAGTAGAAAACGAATTTTGCTATTTGGGGAGCAAAATAACTGATGATGGTCGAAGTAGAGAGGATATAAAATTTAGACTGGTAATGGCAAGGAAAGCGTTTCTGAAGAAGAGAAATTTGTTAACATCGGGTTTAGATTTCAGTGTCAGGAATTC
Source organism: Schistocerca serialis cubense (assembly GCF_023864345.2). Taxonomy (NCBI): domain Eukaryota; kingdom Metazoa; phylum Arthropoda; class Insecta; order Orthoptera; family Acrididae; genus Schistocerca; species Schistocerca serialis. Next base: position 175,783,562 of record NC_064641.1, read on the forward strand.
ATTTCTGAAAGTATTTGTATGGAGTGTAGCCATGTAAGGAACTGAATCGTGGACGATAAATAGTTTGGAGTCCGCAGCTCGTGGTAGTGCGGTAGCGTTCTCGCTTCCCACGCCCGGGTTCCCGGGTTCGATTCCCGGCGGGGTCAGGGATTTTCTCTGCCTCGTGATGACTGGGTGTTGTGTGCTGTCCTTAGGTTAGTTAGGTTTAAGTAGTTCTAAGTTCTGGGGGACTGATGACCATGGATGTTAAGTCCCATAGTGCTCAGAGCCATTTGAGCCAAATAGTTTGGACAAGAAGAGAATAGAAGCTTTAGAAATGTGGTACTACAGAAGAATGCTGAAGATTAGCTGGGTAGATCACATAACTAACGAGGGGAGAAGAGGGGAGAAGAGAAATTAGTGGCACAACTTGACTAGAAGAAGGGATCGGTTGGTAGGACATATTCTGAGGCATCAAGGGATCACCAATTTAGTATTGCGGGGCAGCGCGGAGGGTAAAAATCGTAGAGGGAGACCAAGAGGTGAATACAGTAAATAGATTCAGAAGGATGTAAGTTGCAGTAGGTATTGGGAGATGAAAAGAAGCTTGCACAGGATAGAGTAGCATGGAGAGCTGCATCAAACCAGTCTCTGGACTGAAGGCCACAACAAGAACAAACAAACTGGTATCCATTCCAATTTGAAAACAATCGTCAGATAAAATCATTTTAGCCACAGAACTTAAAATACACAGTAACAATTACAGTGTGACCCCTACTCACAAATTTTACGCACACGAATTTCACTCGTGGCACAATTGAAGGTTAACCCAATTGCGGTACGGAGGTACCACACAGCTTTAAAGCAAGCTTAGGCACAGAGTGCCTTCAGATGAACGCCAAATATGGAGAGGCAAATTCTTCAGTTACAAAAAGTGATTACTTAAACATTGACCTGTAGCATTAGAATTCACCCATGGCTACCTCAGTGCTTGCAATCGCATTCTATTACATAGTTTAGTCCTGTGTAGACTTCTTCACCGTACATTATACACATCATTATACTGGTGTGATAAAACCTGAAACGTATGTTGGTTACCGCCTGTCCCCCACATACACACAACACAAATGGCACCCACAGTGCCGGAGTCAATTACAACCTTTACAACATGAACAGACAAAATAAACGGATCACCAGCTATTCAATAGTAGAACTACTCAGTTTCGTATGGAGTGAACAAGTGCTCGTCCATAAATGCAGCCAGGGCACAGTTAGGTTAGTTAGGTTTAAGTAGTTCTAAGTTCTGGGGGACTGATGACCATGGATGTTAAGTGAAGGCTGTACAGTCCTTCCAATTTGGGTTTGACCGACAATGTCTTCCATGAAACGGGTACCGGATCCGAAAGCACAGACACCGATCACAGTCAACATGTCAACGAACACCTGTACAGTGCAACCAGCGTATACGAGGGTAAGTCAAATGAAAACCTTAAATATTTTTTTAAATATTGTTTACTGTCCAGAAGTGGTACAAAGCTGTATCACTTTTCAACATAATCTCCCCCACTCTCAATGCAAGTCCTCCAGCGCTTACAAAGTGCATACATTCCTTTAGAAAAAATTCTTTTGCCAGTCCGCGCAACCACTCATGCAACTCGTGGTGTACCTCTTCATCAGAACGGAACTTCTTTCCTAGCATTGCGTCTCTGAGTGGTCAAAACATATACAAATCACTTGGCTCAAGTTCTGGTGAGTATGGTGGATGAGGAAGACACTCAAAATGCAGGTCTGTAATCGTTGCAACTGTTGTACGGGCAGTGTGGGGCTTTGTATTGTCATGTTGTAAAAGAACACCTGCTGACAGCAATCCACGTCGCTTTGATTTGATTGCAGGCCGCAGATGACTTTTTATTAGATCTGTATGTGATGCACTGGTGACAGTGGTCCCTCTAGGCATGTAATGCTCCAAAATGACGCCTTTTTCGTCCCAAAGAGAGTCAGCATAACCTTCCCTGCTGATGGTTCTGTTAGAAATTTCTTCGGTTTTGGTGATGAGGAATGGCGCCATTCCATGCTCGCTTTCTTCGTTGCCGGTTGGTGGAAATGAACCTAGGTTTCGTCCCCAGTAACGATTCTTGAAAGGAAGCCATCATCTTCTCGTTCAAAGCGCCGAAGAAGTTCTTCACAAGCATCAACACGTCGTTCTCTCATTGTGGAGTCAGGTGCCGTGGCATCCATCTTGCAGACACTTTGTGAAACTGGAGCACATCATGTACAATGTAGTGTGCTGACCCACGCCTAATCTGTAAACATGCTGCAATGTCATTCATTATCACTCGACGGTTTTCCTTCACTATGGCTTCAACTGCTGTAATGTCCTGTGGAGTCACAACTCGTTGTGCCTGACCCGAACGAGGAGCACCTTCCATTGAAGTAACACAATTTGAGAACTTCCTACTCTATTCGTAGATTTGTTGTTGTCACAAACATGCATCACCGTATTGAACCTTACTTCGTCGATGAATTTCAATAGGTTTCACACCTTAACTACGCAAAAACCGAATAACAGAAAGCAGTTCTTCCCTTGTGCAAGTCACAAGTGAGGCGGCCATCTTTATACCGATACTGCGACGGTATTTGTGCATCTGCACAATGCTGCCACCTACAGGCCATTCTGTACGCTGTTTGTAGCACATTTACCAACTTAAAGGATAACCGCGCGAAATTTCGAATTGTTATTACAAATTTGAGGTTTTCATCTGACTCACCCTCGCACTTTAATCCAGAACAGGTGGTTCCTTTCCGACAAAAGTCCAGAACCCCAACGGCGCCGCGCTATCACTCCAGGTTCTGACAAGACGTTTTCCGTCACAGACACGGTTCTGTTGCCAGCACCGAGCGGGCTCACCAACTTCTTCGTGCCTCTGCTAACCCAAGAGCCTCTTCGTTGAAGCGCACGAGCTGCCTAGGGGAGCACGTTCATACGAGAGTTTCGTCACTGGCAAAGAGAATCTATACCACCAAGGATTCCACCAGAGGGGCACAAAGTCGGGAGAATGCAAAATAACTTTCGGCAGGATTGCGAGCACGACACACGAGGTGATATTCTGTTAACGGCTTGCCCAGCCTCAAAATTATTACGCCAGTCTTATTTCAAACTTTTCATGAAGTGAAAGTTAGGGGTGTTCCGGCGTATCGACAAGTGCCGGCACGAAGATGAAGAACGCAAGAGCAGAGAGGGCTGTGAGACGACGTCAGCCAATAGCACGCTGACTAGGACGTCACCACGACAGGAGCGGTATCTACATGAAGAGAATGTAAGTGCCGCTCCTGCCATCCTCGGGAGGACAGTAGTAGACCGGCGCTAGAAGACCTGAAGTAGAAGAGCCATCATCCTGTTATATTGTGCCTTATATCAATTGCTTACGTGGACATTATATATAGTGAAGGACACTGACTGTTTGCATGTCGCCAGTCGCTTGCGACACATTCTTGTCAACCAAAGTTAAGTATTGTCAATCTACTTTATTGTAATAAAAATCTTATAACGTTATTTGCATCCTTTAGGCACCCTAAAAGAGACGAGTGGGTAGGACCACACATTGTCGACGAGGATGGGATAGCAGCTGTAGCAGGTACTGCGAAACTTCCATATCTATTATCCACGATAGGAAGTGCAGTGTTCCGCTTAACTCAGAAGTTGTTTCGAAACGCCACTTCGAGTGAATTTGCTTACGACCAAGTGGTCGAGTCACTAACATATTATTATGACCAACAATTGAATGTGGTAGCAGCTAGGTTTCAGTTCTTTAACTGCAAAAATCGGGCAGAACAAACTTATGGCGAGTGGTAACAGATTTGCAGGGTATGACAACGAAATGCTTATTCCACTGTGCTTGTGGTGCTTTATATTCAGATGTTATGTTGCGTGAAGCGATCTTGTCAAACTGAGAGAACAGATTTTTAAACAGTCCGATCCATCATTTCAGAAGGTAGTGCAAATCTTAGATCAGTACAATTCAGGGGCTCTGTCAGCTGATAAATCTGAGCAGCCAGCTATTTGCTGGGTAGAGTCCCTTGTTTGTTTTCTGCCCATTCAGTGGCAGCTTGCGCAAGCCAACCCAAGTAAACACTCTCCATGCAACATAAGCAGTTCGTTAAACAGGCGGCTGCAAAGGATAACAGAATTAAGTCTGGCCTTAGGTGTTATTCACGACACAAACGCCAAGATTGCCCCTCACGACAAGCTAAGTGTTACGCTTGTGGTAGGAAAGGACATGTACAATCCGTATGTTTGCAACGGAACAAACATAAGAATTCGGCCTACTCATAAAAATCTACTCACAAGGCCCATGTCATTAATGCAATATATTGAGAGTCTGCAACAGGCATTAGCAGAACTTGCAAGCATGCAGTTTCTTCAGTGATACGCCCGTCGAACAAACTTTTCGTTCATTTATGTCTGTGTGGGAAACGTGTGAAATTTCAGGTCAACACAGGTGCCTCTGTCAAATTGCTAAATTGTCACACATACGAACTGTTAGGCTCCCCAAGCCTGTCCAAAACTAGCACGCAACTGACGGCTTATAATGGAGGAGAAGCTCCTGTTCTCGGCACATGTAAATTGCCTGCCATGTATCACTCGCATACGCGAACAGTGATTTTTACAGTGCTACAATCACGTGATTGCGGAAAGATATTTGATCATGATTCTTTTGATTTGTTTGGATTTAACGTTCAGGTCAATGTGCTGTCAGTGTCTGCATTCCATGCAAAGGACAAAGTCGCTAGATTGCTAAAAGAATTCCCGGAACTGTTTTCTGAAGGTGTAGGCAAGGGTAACAAATTTGTTGCACATAATACGCTTGAAGACAATGCTCAGACAAAATTTTGCTGAGCCAGAACTGTTTCCATTGCATTACGGCACAAAGTCGCTGCTGAACTTCAAGCACTGGAAGTTAGGGGAGTTACTGCGCCCGTATCAGCTAGTCAATGGGCAAGTCCACTGGTTTTGCTCCCCAAACCTGCAGGTCGCAATCACCTCTGCGCTGACTTTAAGTCTACAGTCAACACAAAAACCGTAATTGATACTTATCCGTTACCACGACCAGAGGATCTCACGGAAAAATTAGGAACTGGACGTTACTTTTCAAAAATTGATTTGTGCGACACGTATCTTCAAATACCGCTCGATGAAGAATTTCAAAAAGCGTGTGTCGTAAATACTCATTTGGGATTGCTTAAATATTTGCGTTTGCCTTTTGACAGTGCTTCCGCACCCACCATTTTCCAACGGTATTTGGAACAGCTGACTGCACAAGTGCCAAACTTTTCAAACGATTTGGACGATGTTGTCGTAGCAGAGGAATATATTGCAAAATTGCTTGCTTTGTTTTGTGTTTTGTCTGGGGCAGGACTAAAATGTTGACTGGACAAGTGTGATATTTTTGAACCTGAGTTGCATTATCTTGGTCATGTCATAAACAGTCAAGGTGTACATCCTCTTCAGTCGCATTTGTTGGACATACGCGATTTGCCAGTTCCTCGCAGTGTCACAGAATTGCAGGCAGTCTTAGGGAAAATGAGCTATTATATTCGGCTCATACCGAATGCCGCGCAAATAGTGGCTCCATTGCATCGCTTGCGTCGCAACAATGTCCGTTTTGTTGGGACAGGTAAGTGCCAAGTAGATTTTGAGAAACTTAAAGATGCATTGCTCATCGATCGATGCCTATTTCACTCTGATCCTGACAAACCAGTTGTACTGTAAGTTGACGCTTCCTCTTAAGGTATCGGTGCAATGATTTCGCACAGAATTGGCAATAAACACAGGCCTATTGCTTTCGCATCAAAAGTGTTGTACAAAGCTCAGTGTAACTATTCACAAACTGAGAAAGAGTCTTCGACTATTGTGCATGGGGTCAGCAAATTCCACCAGTATTTGTATGGGCGATAATTCCACTTAGTAATGGATTATAGGCCTTTGCAGTCCTTGTTTCATCCGACGGAACTGGTTCCTGTACTAACCGCCGATAAATTGCAAAGATGGATTTCGTTGTTGTCTCAATACCAGTACCAGATCGTGTATCGTCAGGCAGCTCAACGTGGTAATGCGGACGCACTTTCACGTCTTCCGATTGGCCCTGATACAGAGTTTTACGCATGTGCTGCATCTTGCTGTCACATCGATGCTCAGGATTGTGAATTGCTTCAGTATTTTCCACTGAACTACGGGAAAATCGCACAGGCCGTGGAAGCTGATTCAGATGTGAACATTTTACTAACATACATTCCCATATCTTGGCCTCGTTCATTGCATAGCATAAAGGACTCTGTTGTGCGCCGGTATTTTTCACGTCGTCATAGCCTCTCTGTACAGAAAGGTGTGAGTCTTGTTCAAACAGACAGTGGACAGTCACTTTTTTTGACCCCCAAAGCCTTGCAAAAAGAAATGTTACAGTTATCTTGCCAAGGACACTGGGGGATCATTCGTACGAAACAGTTAGCGCGTCGGCACTGTACCTGGCACGGTATGAAGCCCAAATAAAACAGATGACGTCACATTGTAGCGCATGTGCGGAAAATCACTCCGCTCCACCACAAAAATTCTCTGCTTGGCTTAAGTCGCAGTCACCACGGCAACGTGTGCACATAGACTTTGTGAGACCTTTTTGGAACACTCATTCGTTGATTGTGGTTGAATCGTACACCAAGTTCCCCTTTGCTGTACCAATGAACTCAACAACGTCACGTAGCACAGTTCAGGTATTATCATCGATATCTTGCTTCGAGGATGTAACTGAAGGAATAGTGTCAAAGAAAGGACCTCAGTTCACGTCAAATGAATCCTGAAACATTCTATGAACGCAATGTTATACAGTATATAACTAGCGCACCGTTCCATCCACAGTCAGAATATTCAAGCAGCACATGTCGAAACTTCGCTCTGCACACACCACGGATCAAGCATATCAAATGGTCCTCGCCTCCTGTCGTTCGCACCCACGAGATGGACCATCGCCGGCAGAACTGTTTCACGGCAGCCGCCACCGCGCACTACTCCACCTGCTCCACCCTCTTCTGCATCCGGTGCCGAAGGAAGGCCGCAAGTATCGCTTCGCGCCGCATGATATTGTCTTTTACAATGTATTTAGCGGAAGCACACGGTGGGCGCGAGGTGAGATCGTCCATCGACTTGGCGCTTGTCTGTATCTTATTTCAGGTCCCCATGCCTTGCAGGTGCCGACATCAAAACCAACTTCACCTCTGTCATGTGCATGAGGTCTTTCAGTGTCTCTTCCCCCAGATTCACGGGTCCTGAGGACAGCGCGGCCACAGCAGCCGCCGGAGTGGGTCATCACGACACCGTGGGACGACCCCTCGCCTCCTCGCCTCCTCCAGTCCTACCGATGGAGCTGGACCCGCCCACACCGCAGAAGTCGCCACCTTCTTCATCTGGTTCATGTCATCGGGACCTGGATGCGCACACTTCTGGTCGTTTTCCGGGAGACGTTTCCGCCAGAGCGAGGACCGGATAGCCGGATACTCCCGGGAGCTTGACGGCTCCTGCAGCCATAGCTTCCGGTCCCACGATGCGCCCACACTCCTGCCTCCCCTGCCTTGGTCGCACTGCCTACAAGACGACTGTTCGTCGTTTTGGGGAATGTTCCTGCGTATCGACAAGCCCCGGCACGAAGATGAAGAACGCGAGAGCAGAGTTCCTGCCTGCATAGGACGGACAGTAGTAGAGCGGCACTAGCAGACCTGGAGTAGAAGTGCCGTCATCCTAATGTTTTATTGAGACTTGTGCCTTATATCAACACCTTATGTGGACATTGTATATAGTGAAGGACACCTGACTGTTTGCATGTCGCCAGTCACTTGTAAACCAAAGTTAAGTACTGTCAATCTACTTTATTGTAATAAAAACCATTAATGTGATTTGCTTGAGTTGTTGTATAGCTATCCGAGACAGCAGCATACTTTAGGCACCCTGTAAGAGACTAATGGGTGGGACTCCACAAAGAAAGAGATCTTAGGTAGAAGTAAACGGATGAGATGAGACACTGTAATGTATATACAATGTGTCGCACGACGATGAAACCAGAGCAGCCTGCATCAAGAGAAATAACATTGACAGGATTAGTGTTTGTAAATCCCCGACACACTACTAGATAAACTGTTCCTGTGCAGAAGAATGTCAGTTACAGTAAAAAACGGAAATGAGCGTTTGGCGTCATTGGCCGGGAGGCCCCTTGCGGGGAAGGTCCGCATGCCGCACGCCATACAGGGTGACCTGCGTGCCGGATGGGAATGAAATGATGATGAAGACAACACAACACCCAGTCCCTGCGTGGAGATAATCCCAGACCCAAACGGGAATCGAACCCGGGCCCGTAGGAGGGCTATTCGTCACGCTGACCACTCAGCTATCGGGGCGGACCTCAGTTAGAATGAACCAGTGCCATGGTGTACAATGGTTAGAACTTTGAGTTAATGGTCGGCAGGCCGACTTTCACTTCATTTTTGCATTACGTTGCATTAGTCGTCATTGGGGTACGGAATGACGTCTAAGTTAAATACAGCGAAATAACGCAACATTATGAAATGTAATTGTATCCTATTACTAATACCAATTATGGAATAACCTGCAGCCATAATTATAAGATTTAATGTAAAGCTACACTTCTGTCGAGCAGAATTAGTTGCCCAAGAAATTTTTTTAAAAAATCAAATATTCCGTGTACCTCATAAGACGTTAACACTTAGTTTGTCACATTATAAAACGCTTATGTACCAATGCACCTGATAGTGTTCAGCACAAGAATTTTTTCTGTAGATGTCGCTTTGACCCTACTATTAGTTTCATTTTTCACACTGTTTTGAGAAAAAGGAAAAAATTTTGCTGACAAAGGACACTTATGAGCCGGCCGCGGTGGCCGTGCGGTTCTAGGCGCTGCAGTCCGGAACCGCGGGACTGCTACGGTCGCAGGTTCGAATCCTGCCTCGGGCATGGATGTGTGTCATGTCCTTAGGTTAGTTAGGTTTAAGTAGTTCTAAGTTCTAGCAGACTGATGACCTAAGATGTTAAGTCCCCTAGTGCTCAGAGCTATTTGAACCATATGACGCTTATGAATATACGTTGCATGGGGGCTTAATTAAATAAATTTGAAAATACTTTTAGTTTTTTTGTTTTTAGTAGCTGTATGTCCGATTACGCTGTGTCTCGTAATCGGTTGGCCCTGACTAGTATTATTACGCTATCTGACTGCAAAGAACAACAACAAAGAATGAAATGAAATTTTTCGTAAACACAGTTAATTAATTAAGTCCCCAGCAACTATAAAACCTACTAAACCAAAGCACAAGTATAACTGTTCTGTATGTGGAAGTATGACTCAACGCACATCTGGCACGGTTCTTCTTCAACAAGACAAGAATTTTTAAATACCAATTATACTGACGTGATAAAAGAGAATTAGAAATACCATAATTGCTCAAGGAAAGTAGAATTACACTCTAATACAAGAACACACGCCAGATGCTTTGTTGACTGAACATGTAATGACGCATTATTTAGGATACTGAAATTAAAAACAAACTGAGTTAATTACCTCATTTATATTGATGAAAATCACTCTAATCCTTACATTATATCTCAACCAGAACTCTCCAATATCACATCTCAGCAAGCACTGCCTAATAGCACATCTCAACAAACACTCTCTGCTACAACATCTCAACACAGACTACTACGATCTCTCTCCAAGCACTGACTTCTACGAGTTCTTAACAGGCACTGACTACTACGAGCTCTCGACAAGCACTGTGGAGGCGGCTTAATAATACTCTTTGGCGCAATCTCTGGCGCAGTGGCTCAGTGGAGCCACCTTTCATATGCCCCTCCTCCACAGGCCAGAATTTGATGGTACTTTTTGCCAGCATTGGTGGTGAAAATACCACCAAATTCGTCCACAAAAATACAGACAAAAATAAAAGATAATATTAATACCTAAATATCACATAATTAGTTAAAATTTTGGCTTTGCACTGTCCTTTCAATAACCTAATATATAAAATACAGTAGACAATACAAATTCTTTCATACATGTGGCTTTACATAATAGTTTACACAATACACAAAAAATCAGTTTATACAAATGTTCACATAAAATACTTTTAATTATTCAAAAAAAACAAATAGTTGATAATTCCAGCCCAGCAATGGTCAACAGGTGCAAACACCAACAAGTGACGTTTCAGCAGAAGCAGTCCATCAGTTGCACCCAGCAATGTTGAGCAGGTGCAGACACCAACAAGTGACATCATTTCAGTAGAAGCAGTCCATCAGTTGCACCCAGCAATGTTGAGCAGGTGCAGACAGCAACAAGTGACTTCATTTCAGTAGAAGCAGTTCCATTAGTGGCACCCAGCAATGTTGAGTAGGTGCAGACACCAACAAGTGACATCATTTCAGTAGAAGCAGTCCATCAGTTGCACCCAGCAATGTTGAGCAGGTGCAGACAGCAACAAGTGACTTCATTTCAGTAGAAGCAGTTCCATTAGTGGCACCCAGCAATGTTGAGTAGGTGCAGACACCAACAAGTGACATCATTTCAGTAGAAGCAGTCCATTAGTTGCACCCAGCAATGTTGAGCAGTTGCAGACACCAACAAGTGACATCATTTTAGTAGAAGCAGTCCATCAGTTGCACCCAGCAATGTTGAGCAGGTGCAGACAGCAACAAGTGACTTCATTTCAGTAGAAGCAGTTCCATCTGTGGCACCCAGTAAAGTTGAAGAGGTACAAACAGCAACAAGTCACATTAGTTCAGTAGAAGCCGTCCATCAGTGGCACCCAGCAATGTTGAGTAGGTGCAGACAGCAACAAGTGACTTCATTTCCATACAAGTAGTCCATCAGTTACACCTAGCAACGATGAGCAGGTCCAGAGAGCAGTCCATGATATTCACTATCACTGATCACACAGTTCGTCAGCAGAAATTAATCATTCTTAAGTGTCACACATTATGTTGAAAAAGTGCAGGTAACAGTTCATAATATTTACCATCACTAATCAGACAGTTCAGGCATGAACAATAGTTTGAATGCACATACGATTGCTTTTACACTAAACATACAAATCATAACAAACACACAAATGATATCAGATAATTGTCATATTAACTATTACAAATACTCAAATATCAGTAAACCTATAATATTTATGGGTGTCAGTGCAAGCCACAACAAACAAATAAAATAATATTTAGGAGATAGGTGGGTAGGATTAGGAAAGGAAAACACACAAAACACACTCACTCATCTTTCATCCACATTAAGTACTACTGTGTAACTGAATAGTGTTAACTGTGTAAATGCAATTCTGTCAAAATCTGATGTTCATCATGTGTATCAAGTAGTAGTGGCAGCAATGTATAACAGTCAATAATAGTTAGGTCAACGTCATAGTCATGTCAAGACCAATGTTTGCCAAGCCAGATCAAATGTACTGTTGTTGAACAACTGTCAGTGAGCCAAGATATGCAAATACTTCCTCTCTTCAAAAAAAAGTATATATTGCTTAGTGATTTAACAAAGTGTGTGTATAGACTATCTTCCTTCTACTTTAGTGTTTTAGTCTGCTATCTTCATCCTCCTTGTTCCATAAGACCAAGAAAAAAAAATATGCATCTCACTTACTTTACCTCTTATCCACCAAAACTCCAATAATCATCAACTTATAAAATAAATAAAATAAATTAAATAAAATAAAATATTAATTATTTTATCTGTATGATTGTCTCTCCTATGAGTCGTCAGGTTTTAAATATTCGGTATCAGATGCTTGACAATGGCTTTTTCGTAAAGGCAATGTTACTCGTAGTTGACCGTGAAATAAAACTGAAATAATCGGACTTCGTAATTAAATCGTTTCCAAAGACTGCTGCGGTAGGTGCGGACTCATAAACTAAATCTCAATATTACAATAATTTGCCAGCCATGCCAAAACGTCGTACAGAGGTGATTGTCTACTAAACAAAAAATTACACAGTTAGTTAAATCAGATATATTCAATGAATAAGCCTACTGTTCACAATCCTACTTACTTTTATAAATATAAATTCTTTTCAGAATCGAGTGCCTAGTATGGTTGCAACTCGCAGTAATTTTCTATAACATGAAATACGGCGGTGTGCCAGACAATAAACTAAAATACGTGCTTCTCGCACCACTTCTACCAGAGCTCTCCTTTCTTAATCAAACATACGAGTAACGTAATTGTGCTTTTGTTTTATCAGCGACACAGCGCTGCAGTTGTGTGCCATAGGCTTTATTTATTTGTCACTGATTATTTATTTAATAAATATCTCGCGTTTCCGAGGAAACTCACGCTCGGCATGCAAATGTGCCTTTATATTGCCCCCTGAATTGCGAGGCGAAAGGACACACCTGCAGGCGAGCAATTCACCTAAAGGCACAAGAAAATCTAAGTTATCTACAACTATTTACATGACCTACATTATACACATTATACACATTATATACAACTTTGAATGACGCGGGTGCGCCGTAAAAGTTCTTATGTTGGCAGATAGAGTGCACGCATGCGCAGAAGCGTCTGTGTGACTGCCGTTATGTCGTACAGTTAGATCACGCGGCACAGTATTGCAGTTCATATTGTTCGTGTGCGCGCGTTTGTCAGTCGTTGCGCAAAGAAAATATTCAACCAAGATTACATATGAAGACTACATTCTATGACAGGTAACTTAGTTTTAAATTTACAATATTCGTTATAACACAATACAACTTAGATTGTTGAATGTTTTTAGTTACATAGTATTGTTATGAAATACTTCAGAGAAAAATGTCCGTATGTTTCAGGTGCGTTGACCTATACACATCGTGTCGTTATCACAGTTCATATTCATCTGCTGCACAATAATTTTTTACAGGTTAGTATCGTCGTGGTAAAGTTTTTTGATCACAGTAACATCGTTGTATAACAACGTGATTAATACATAAGCGTGTCCATTTCCCATTTCCATTATAGTCGTTGTGATGCAGTTCGTTGTGAGTAAAAGCATTGCTTATTAAAGATCAGATGTAACCCGTCGAGTAATTGGTCCACGTGCAGTTCGTTTTTTTTTTTACATTCCGTGGAAGCTTGGTTGCAGAACCTCGGACGGCACACAGCTGGCGTCGATCCTTGGACAGTCCAGGTAAGAGTGTCCGTCACATTTCGAGAACATTTCATTCCCTGAAGTTCCAACCAAAATTCTTCCACCCGTCGTGTTGTTTTCTGGACAGGCACTTTGTGTCCATTTAATCCAGTTAACATCTTGAAGTTGGGTACTGTAGTAATGTCACTAGACGATGCACGAATTATTCACTTCACATTTTCAGTTTTTTGCTGAATATAGCTCACCTAAATGTTCGTAGTTATTAATCAAGGAAATCGTTCATCGCGTTTACATAGGTACGATGCATAATGAGTGGCATTAACCGTTTCCTTCACATAGGTTTCTGCGTAGTTGCAGAGTTAGTAATGTTCGTTAATGTCCGTGAACAGAGGTTCACTATGCAATGTCTTTTTGGCACTCATTTTGTTCAAATTTTTACATGATACATCAGTTTAAAAAAAATAAGTAATTATACATTCACACGTCACATATTTTCTTAGCATAAACATAATACAGTTGCACATAAACATGTTTACATCATCATTACATAGCTATAGGTTATTACATTGTGTCACATTTGATTACATGAATTGCAGATATTTACATCCTCTTTAGCGGTTTTGCTGGGATATTATCGATGTTTTTTGTGATGTCATCTGAAATTAAGATAGGTTAGACACAACATTCATTACATCAGTAGGCAAGACCAGGCGTTTTCACTACTCAATAAATATTCAAAATAGTAAGAGAGAGAAAATGTTCGATTCCTCGCGTTTTGTGCGTGTGTGTAGAGTGTCTGTGTGGCCTTGACTACTGATAGATGCTTTTCGTGTTGAGAGATGTGCGTCTAATCTATTTCTCAAAGTAAAAGATCGCTTCACAGATGACGTCTGTCAGTTCGTCAGGTGTCATACCAAGTCAGTGGTACCTACAATAACAAATGTTCCGTGAAAAAGTAATATGTCATTCACTGCTACGTAATCATAAATTTTACTTTAATATTCAGTCTTCTCGGTGGAGCCGCGGCGTTGAAAGAAAAGTTCTTCTGTCTTCAACTGCGACTCTGGAACGCTGAAATGAAAATTTCTATACTACTTATTATCTGTGTTGTAGCAACAGAGTTTTTCGAGTTGCTTAGCAATATTTTGATGGGTATGTCTTTGACATTATTCAGCATGAAATGCTCTAAGATCTCGGTGTGCGTATAGCCCAATAATTTTGCTAGTTCTACGATGTTGTAACAGATACGCACCAGGGTGCGGTATGTTAACAATTATATAAGGTCCTTCATATAGCAGACGCCACTTAGCGTTGCGTCGTTTGAGTGCAACAGATTTATGATGAGTACGAAGTAGTACAAGCATTGCTACCTCGAATTTTTGTTTTCTTTTTATTATGTTTCTGTGATGTTTGTTTCGTATCTGTGCGTGATGTGTCAGCGTAGTCAATACTTCTTTTATTTTCTGTTCAGGTGTGATTTCCTTGTCTGACAACTTAGGTAATGGTTCTATCCACTGATCGTTCTGTTTGCAATTGAACATGATCTCGTTCGGTGTGTAATTTGTATCGTAAATATTTAAGTTACTGTGTACGTCTTCGAAAAGACTTAGGTAGGACACCCAATTAGTATGTTTTGATGAAATATAGGTCCTCATGAAACGGTTTAATTCTCGGAAATGTCTCTCAGTCGCGTTACATTGTGGACTAAACCTCGAAATAAATATACTTTTAATGTTATTTTCCTTCAAGAAATTTCTCCATTTGTACCCAGAGTAGTATGCTGCATTATCTGATAGAATTGCTTTAGGTTTTCCCACGTGCGTCAGGTAATCACTTGAGAATCTTCGTATTATAACACTTGCAGTGGCGGATTTTAAAGCATAAAGTTTAACATGTTTAGAAAATATATCGTAAAAAGCTAAGATATATTTGACGCCTCCAGAGCTTGCTGGATGCGGTCCACTGATGTCAGTACACAGAATTTCCAGGGGTTTACTAGGTAGAATGTAAATCTGTTTTTGTGGATAAATTCTGGGGTTTTGATTTTTGACATATGACACATGTTTTCAGTTCCCTGTAAATTTTTCTTCTCATATTGCTAAAATAACAGTATGTACTGAGCTTCGCTAAACACTTTTTTGTCCCATAATGACCCCATACTAAGTGTGTGTGCCAAATTAAATTACGTTCAGACTCTTTGGGAATGCATACACACCAGTTAGTAGCATTTGAATGTCGGCGGTAAAATAGCACATCATTGTGTAACTTGTAATACTTAGTCAAAGGATGATTGTGTTTTTCTACCAGTAATGTTATTATTTTATACCAGTGAGGATCAGATTTTTGTAATTCAGCCATGTTTCTGCACATATCAATATAATATTGGTGATACTGCTTGTCTTGCATTAAGAGAATCCTGTAGTCATTTATGTTTTCTAAGTCACTGTTGGTATCATTCATACCTTGTGGAAGTCTAGACAAAGTGTCTGCAATGGTGTTGTCCTTACCTCTTATGTACTTAATTTCAAAAGAGTAGTTCTGAAGTGTAACTGCCCATCGTGATAGTCTAGGATGTACAAGTTTACAAGTTAACAAAAATGTCAGGGCCTGGTGATCGGTGTAAATTACTGTATGTTTTCCAAATAAATAATAATTGAATTTCTTGAATGCCCATACTATGGAAAGTGTTTCTAACTCAGTAGTGGAGTATGTACGCTCACATTCAGTTAGAGTGCGACTCGCAAACCCAATAATTCTTATCTGTTCCTCCTCTTTATTCTTTACAACTTGAAATAAGCAACAGCCCAAGCCAATACGTGAAGCGTCACAAGTCATACAAAAATCTAAATTGAAATCTGGATGGCTCAATATGTTAGCATTCACTAAAGCATGTTTAATTGTATTAAAGTCATTCTGGCACTGTTCCGACCAGATGCAAACTTGATTCTTTCTGGGTAGATTTAGCAGATGTTTACAGTTCAAAAGTGGTTGTGGCAAAAAAACGTCTGAAAAATGAACATAGCCCAAGGAATGATTTTAACTGCTTTTTAGTTCGAGGGCTAGGAAAGTTTCTGGTAGCATCTAATTTACTGGGATCCGGACGTATGCCCTGTGAATTAATGATATGTCCTAAATACTTTATCTCACTGCAACCAAACTTTGATTTTCTAAGATTGGCTGTGACTCCAGCTTGTGCAAATTTTTCTAAAATTCTTTGAAGTGTGTCAACGTGTTCATTCCAGGATTGTGTAGCTATCAGTATATCATCTACATAGTGTGTGACTGTCTCAACTAAATCATCGCCAAGCACGGTATCCAGGGCTGTAATGAATACCCCAGAGGTGACATTCAGTCCGAAGGGTAGAACACAAAACTGATAGGTTCGCCCCCCGAACATAAATGCAGTATATTTCCGAGAATCAGGAGTGATACCCACCTGCCAAAACGAATTAGCGAGATCTATTGTGGAAAAATATTTTGCATCTAGAAATTTCTGTAATTGCTCTTCTAAATTTTCAGGTTTTGTGTGAACCGGTAAAATTATTCCATTAATAGCTCGTACGTCTAACACTAACCTAATGCTTCCATTTGATTTTTTGACAACAAGTAGAGGACTACAGTAAGGTGAGGTGGATGGTTCAATGACCTTCCAGTCTAACATTTGTTTTAATTCTTGCCACACAGCAGGTCGTTGAGATAACGGTACGTTATATGTCTTATGGTAGAAGATCTTGTGAGGCTTAACTTCAATCTTGTACACATACATGTTGATAACACCTAATCGTTTGGTAAAAACTTGTAAATATTTGGATAACACTTCCTGTAGTTTTATACGTTCATGTACACTGAGAGCTGTAGCTTCACTTATCTTATGATCAAGCAATGTTTTCAAGTCCATTAGCTCTGCGTCAGATGAGCGTGTTTGCATGTCTTGAATGTCTTTGTCAAGTACTAACTGAACCTTGTACCCTGTACAGTGTTTGTCATGCTTTAGAGTTCTCCTGTCCAAATCAATAATAATTACCCTGCTTTTATCATTTAAAATACATTTACCTTTGGAGAAGTCTATAATGCAGTCCTTCTCGCTCATAATATCTATTCCTAATATGCAATTAGTCACAAGGTTTTGTACAACCAGGAATGGCCATTGTACGGTTCCATTACCTATTTTAACGTTTACAAAAACTTGCTTCGTAACCCTACATGACTTATTACCTAGTGCAGTAGTTATTTTACGGTTTTGGGCAGGAAACTCAGGCACAGGTTCCAATTCACACATCTTTTTATAAAAATTAAAAGATAAAACGCTCACAGCTGCACCTGTATCTAGGATAATAGTAGTTGGAATCCCACCTACTACACCAGTAGTGGATGCTAAAACAATTTCATTTGTGTTTAAACGACATTGTGTACTGTCTTGTAAAAGTTCATCTGATATTTTGTTATTGTGGTTGTATCTTATAAATAAAACAGGTAGCTTTTGTTTAGAATTACTCGGCATATCATTATTCTGTTGTTCAAGTGTGGTGTCAAATAACTGATTAACATTGAAGCCGCCCCCCAAGGATTCTTCAGCCACGACCTGGGGCAAAGTAGTGACTGTTTCTAGTTTGTTGGATTAGCATTTGTACTAGGTACTGACACAGATTGAGGTTGTGCATCAGGTGTCATTTCTATTATATTCACATTCGGATATTGCCTATTATGATCTCCAAACTTTTGCGGTTGTTGTTGCTGTTGCGCATTATAACTTACCTGTCGGTCGTAAGGTATGCTCCAATTTTGACCTGGTGGCTGCTGTGGTAAAGCAGAGTTTGAATGAAAGTACTGATCGTTACGAGTCCAACCTTGGTGCTGTCTTGGCTCGTAGTTATTATTATTTCTATTTCTGTTTGTGTTTTTGTTATTACCTTTGTATCCGTTGTTACCGTTGTAGTTATTACCGCGGTGCCTTTTGTATGGATTGCCGCATGAAATGTTATTACTGTTGTAACTATTGTTTGTATTGGAATACGCGTGTTGATTTTGATTTCCGTACTGAGACGGCATGTGAGTTTGCTGTTTTTGTTGTACCGCGTATCCAACTGTGGGCGCGCCAGAATTGTGTTGGCAAGCCTGCATGTTTTGCATACCACTAGTGTAAACATTGTGGCTGCTGTTTTGCCGCGCGAAGCGCTGATCTTCAAGTAACATGTCAACCGAATCTAAAGCTGTTAAAAAATAATCTGAATCGTCATCCGGGATATGTAGGAGTTTTTCTTTAATGTTGAAAGGCAATTTGGCCTTCAACGCACGGAGTATATCTCGCGTTGCGACTGGTTCGTCTAAAAAGTGTCCCATGTTCAAGTATTTTTCAAAATATCTGCGTAAGTTACCATTTTTACTGTTAAAAGTTTCGGGTTCTAAAATTTGTCTTCTGAGTCGCTCCTGAACGGATTGCGACCAGAATTTGTTCAGAAAAGCACGCTCAAACTCACTGTACGTGGTACATAAGTCAGCTTGACTGTATGCCCAGACAGCTGCATCGCCTTGGATGTAACCGACAATATATGAAATCTTTTTCCGGTCACTCCAAGTGCGTGGAAATGCGTTACTAAAAGATTTGAGAAAAATCACCGGATGAATGGTTCGTTTTTCTGGGATAAAAATCTGAAATTGCCTGTGTTTCATTAAGCTTTCGTCTTCCTTTGCATTATGATATGGATTTGTCCCACTGTAATTACTGCTATGTCCAGCTGGCGAGTAATTACGATAATGTTGCTGTGGTTTACCATGATAATAGCTTGTGTTTGTGTTTCCACATCGTGGTATGTGTTGTAGTCGTGGTGTGTTTTGTTCTTGTGTATTTGTCGTGTGCGGAATGTGTGTATCATACTCGAATGTATATTGGTTTCTGAACTGTACATTTTGACTGATATTTTCGTTACATTCAGACTGTAGTTGATCGGTGAATTGTCTCATGGGTGCAGTGACGGATTGTACTGCGTCACTGATCAGCTGTTTGTTACTAGTAATGTATTGCGCTACGGAGTCGTGCACCATTGTTGGTAAATTTTCACGTAAGCATCTATCAAAATGTTTGTCTTTGTTGACTACCCAATCATGAAATTCTTTATTAATATTTTGAAAATGAGCTGTGGCATCAGATTGTAAGATGTCAGTCAGGTGTTGTTCAACATTGTCAAATTTATTCTGTACGTCAGTAATTCGTTTTTCAAGATTGTCATGTACTGAAGGATATGTTTGGATTTGTTCAGTAAGAACTTCACACGTGACATTAAGGTTTTTTACTTGTGTCTGTAAAAGTGCTACGTCAGTTGTAGTCTTTTCTTGTCTCGTATTAAGCTGGGAAAATTTAGCACTGAGTTCAGTCATCTGTTTGGTCAGTGTGGCGTCTATAAGTTCCACACGCTTACATAAAGTGTCATTACCTGTCTTGAGTGCTATGAGGTCAGATTTGATTCCGTCATTTTGTGTCTTTAACTGTTCATTTTGCGTCTGTAAGGTTGCCATATTTTCTGCGTTTTGTTTCATTAGCATTTGTAACATGTCGGCAATGTTTGCCGTTTGCAAGGTCTCTGCCCCCGCCGCGTCATTAGACGTGACGTCATGCATTAACATGGGCTCTGATTGAGACTTTGAAATTTTTGTGGTGGAAGGCCTATTGTCAAAATTTTCGTCAACACTTGCGTCAATGTTTGATGAATCGTCACTACCGGTTGCTGTCGTAAAGTCATTTTCTAACATTTGTCTCTCGTCCGAGTCGGATTGCGTCTGAATACTACGTCTTTGCTGTTCCATTTTTGCGTATTGTTTTCTAGTTATTACCATGCCACACGTGATATATGTTTCAAGAAAATATTTGACACTGATTTTAAAATAAAATGCAGTTGAGCATGAATCGGTCGTAGCAACAATGGCTGTCTGTTAATTTAAAAATATAAACTGAATTTGAGATTATTGGAAATGGCTGCTGGCCATGTTACAAGATATCGTACAGAAGTCGGCCATATTGTACACTCGTGTATTGGTATTGTTGCATACGTTATTGTTTAAGGAAAAATACTGAGAATGGAATTTATCACTGAAACTGTTATGCGGAAAAGAAACACTACAGAATTTTACTGAAAAGCTAATACACTGAATTATACGTCTGGTCAAGCCTGCTAATGCAAAGATGCTGCGTCTTACCTTATTTTGCTGGAAGCTTCTTTGCGTCTTCCCGAAAAAATTTTATAATTAGCAAATATCTTCTGATTTTTGTTATTTCTCATATAGTCAAGTCCAGGTCCAGAAAGTTGATTTTTCACATGAAACAAAGAGAACAATGTAACAAATCACAAAATAACAAGTCCGACACGCAGTCGCCAATATAAAATAAATAAAATTAAATTAAATTAAATAAAATATTAATTATTTTATCTGTATGATTGTCTCTCCTATGAGTCGTCAGGTTTTAATTATTCGGTATCAGACGCTTGACAATGGCTTTTTCGTAAAGGCAATGTTACTCGTAGTTGACCGTGAAATAAAACTGAAATAATCGGACTTCGTAATTAAATCGTTTCCAAAGACTGCTGCGGTAGGTGCGGACTCATAAACTAAATCTCAATATTACAATAATTTGCCAGCCATGCCAAAACGTCGTACAGAGGCGATTGTCTACTAAACAAAAAATTACACAGTTAGTTAAATCAGATATATTCAATGAATAAGCCTACTGTTCACAATCCTACTTACTTTTATAAATATAAATTCTTTTCAGAATCGAGTGCCTAGTATGGTTGCAACTCGCAGTAATTTTCTATAACATGAAATATGGCGGTGTGCCAGACAATAAACTAAAATACGTGCTTCTCGCACCACTTCTACCAGAGCTCTCCTTTCTTAATCAAACATACGAGTAACGTAATTGTGCTTTTGTTTTATCAGCGACACAGCGCTGCAGTTGTGTGCCATAGGCTTTATTTATTTGTCACTGATTATTTATTTAATAAATATCTCGCGTTTCCGAGGAAACTCACGCTCGGCATGCAAATGTGCCTTTATAAACTTCACACAATCTCAATAATACCTCAATAATACCTCTTCAATACGTCGATACATATAAACCTTATTGCCAATATATGCTCCTCACTTACTTTACCTCTTATCCACCAAAACTCCAATAATCATCAACTTCACACAATCTCAATAATACCTCTTCAATGCGTCGATACATATAAACCTTATTACCAATATCACTTCACTTCCATAACAACTCTTTCCTCTAGTCAGTCTCCTCGAACAAGTACAGATAAAATCCTAATGCAAACCTCATCATCCCATACAATCCGAAGACACATTGTCAACACACAACCTCTGTGTAATCCATCTGAACCAAATCTTCTGCTCATTATGAATTATAAACAAAGAAATGCATACATGACCTCTAACAGACTTAGTTCGAATAACTCTCAGTAATTAAGTACGATTATGAAGTGTGAATAATCATAATATTTCACAGTGTGCACACCACTTCAAGAATTATGGCAAACAGAAGCAAACATGTGGAGTATTTCTTGTGTCAAGTGTCACTTCCTATTTCAATTGCTCACGAAGAATACAGTGTAATAATTGTTAATGGTCTAAACCTAGTAATGGTATGTCATGTCGTTAGCTTCCTTCCTATTAGCATAAATTTATACAGCTTCCATAAAACCTCAGCTCATGTGACTTCTATGAAGTTTCTTGTACTAATGTCGTTCGTCGAATTATAGCAGTTCATTTTCTTATCTTAAAAATATAAGGCACTTAGCGTAAGAAAAACATGCAATAGCGAGTAAATATACCAGTAGAGAACAGAATGTCAAAAAGTGGATGCAGCACAAATCCTACAACGAGGCTCTGCCAAGCGTACAATCTATAACCTATACCATAGTGTAACCTAAACTCTATGTTCGTACACTGTACATCAGCATTGCTATATACCAAATTAAAGAGTAGCTATGACAACAAAACAGAAACGTGTAAATATGCAATCCACACGCATAGCAGCAAACATATGTTATCTAACATAATAAACAGGTCATTAGCATCATATCAGCATAAGCAAATAAGTGTTCATATGTAATCTTAATAAGTAAACATGAAGGCGTAAGCAGATAAATCACGAAGTATAAGTTACATACATATCAGCACAACTAATCAGGTGACAATTATAATTTAAATAAATAAGCACAGCCGGCACATAATTAAAAAATATGACATCAGTGAAAAAGCAGTGCAGCCAAGCGATGCATAATATATACAAATAACAACCCTATTCATTAATAATCATTGTCAAAATCAGTTAACGTACGCAAGCACGTCGCTTTACACGTAAATTCATAGAACATGAAATTAGCACAAAGTATGAATCACGTAATCGCGAGCAGCAAATTACGTCTAAAGTACGTACCTAAGTAGAAATATGTTACCTGAAAAATAAACTCAATTAATAGTTACCTTTTTTAGTTTATTAGTTTCTTCTTGGAAATTACATTCTTTCTGAAATTTTCACGATAGCAAGTCCTCTTAACGTCGGAGACACACAGAATTTACCTGAAGTTCTTAAATATTTTATAGAACCGTATCCTGAAAAATACTGAATATTAATAACATAATTCATCAAGTCACTATAGCTTTATACTGAATTTAGTCAGAGAAATTAAACTGTGTATTTGTTTACGACTGTCAGTGCATTCGCACTGAGCGCTCGATCAGCTGTAGGCGCGTGACGTAGGAAGCAATTGTTCGCGGTCAACGACTGCCTTGTGCGGCGCGCAGACTTGACTGTTGCTTTGAGTATGTGCCGCCGACAAAACACAGCGCGGTATCCTTGTATTCTCTGCATGTTTACATCTAGCTGTTAGTTTATCACAAGTATGTCATCCCACAAAAGTTTTCAAAATTATATCATTCCACAAAAATTTTGGAAACTACGAACCTCACGTGTTGTGGTAGGAACAGCATAATTACGAATAGCGTCTAATTTTTCTGGATCAGGAAGAATACCTTCTGTAGAAATAATGTGACCTAGAAATTTCACCTGAGAACGACCAAATTCAGATTTTTCTAAGTTCACAGTAATGTCAACTCTTGCAAAGATACGTAATAATGAATCCAAAATTTTGTTGTGCTCACTCCAAGAATGTTTAGCAATAAGAATATCGTCAACATATGAAGTAATGTTGTCACGAAGATAAACAGGTAAAATTTCATTTAAGCTACGAATGAATGCTGCTGAAGATACGGTAAGTCCAAACGGTAATTTCCGAAATCACTTTTGGGTAAATTAGTCAAATCCGGTTATTGTTTACTTACTCTCTAGATAGATTGATAGTCGAAGAGTTGTTTTGACAGATGCAAAGAATAGTAAAAGAGTAGGCAGCGGTACAGAAAACTAAAAGAGAAATAGCACCACTACAGCTCGGGGCCCTATGCTCGCTACAGCACATATTCACTTAGAGTAGTGAATCCCCTGAGGACTTTAATAACTGCACATAATTTCAAGTTTGTGACTTAGTGGCAAATTTGGCGGAAGCGCGTACGTAAATTGATCTAACCATGAACATGGATGTATGTCATTCTTAGAATTGCGGAAGATCTTAAATTTCCGAACAGTCAAAAAGTGTTTATAGTCAAAGTTTTCGCCTCGTGGCGACAAAGTCCTACCGCGTCTGTCCCAGTCCGAATGTCGATTATTGTCAAGTTCGCGCACCTGGCGCTCTCTTGTTGCTTCTCGTAAATGAAATAAATTACTTTCTTCATACCCCTCTGCTATCTGTGATTCTAAGTTCCTTCTACTGTCCTTTCCTACTATTTCGCCTTCAATTTGTTTGACTTGCTTTTTTAAAGCCTCAAATTCCCTTTTCACGCGTTCATTAAATTTTCCCCGATTTTCAACATGTTTATTTATGTTCTGACACTCTTCGGTTTCTGCAAATGGCAATGGTGCTGTATCATCCGAATCTCTGTCCCCATGTAAACTAAGATTTGTCAGTTTATCTGAAATTTCCTCAACTCTTTCCGATAAGTCACCTAATTGTTCTTTCTGTTTATTTACGCCTTCCGTAAGTGTCGCGACTCGGGTTTCAGTATTGACACATTTGGTAGCTAGCTGTTCATATTGTTGTGTTAGGTTATTTAATCTGTCATTTGGTACTGATTCCTCGATTCTCTCAAATATTTCTTCCTTATCCTTTGCACGTTGTAAATTTAACTCTGTAAATTTCTGTTCTATTACGCGATCTCTTTCTTCCTGTTCTCTATCCTGTTCCCTTTGTCTAATCTCTACTGCAATTAATCTATTATTGTGAGAATTCAAAATCGGTTGTACTTCTTCTCTGATTTCTTTCTTTAATTCATCTTTCATATTTTTGAAACATGTCCCTATTCGTGAGTCTAACCGTGTTTCCAAAGTTCCCATCTCTGTTTTAATTGTTCCAATCTCTGTTTTAAATTCAAATCCTAACCGTGTTTCCATTGTTCCCATATCAGTTTTAATTGTTCCCATCTCTGTTTTAATTGTTCCTATCTCTGTTTTAAATTCAGATCGAAACTGCTCCATTGTTCCCCTTTGTAAGTCTAACCGAGATCCCAAATTTAATATTGCACCCATCAACTGCTCCATATTAAATGGTTCAGAATTCTTTTCGCCCCTAACATTTCCCGCAAAACTAACTTCCTTCTGCATAGCCATAAGGCTATCTGTGTTCGATACTATTCCAGAATCTTCTATCGTTAATCTCGTATTCTGTGAATTTTCTGATTGAGAAAAATTTTGAAATGGTTCCGGACTATTTTCCCGACTTATTACATTGTTTTCCACTGCATTATTCATCACACTGTTCTCCTGTGTTGGCGAGTTCGCCATGACAACAATTTCGTCATTCTCACTATTCATCATTTTCGTCTTTTTCATTGATCGCGTAATCATTTACAAAACATAAAAAAAATTCGTCACTGTACGAAAATTACACACAATGACACTTTATCTCCAACAATACCATTCACATGAAATGTTTCCCTCAAACATGATTAACAAACAATTGACATAATTGCACTAGATTGTCAAACGCGTAAACAAGACAACAAATCAAATTCTGAGAAAAAATACCATTAGAAGAATGACAATTACCAAATCTACACATGCAAAATAGACTACAATTACTAACTACAAATTACTACAACAATACTACCGTCTACTATTTTTACAATCAGAATAATCCAAGGGACGATCCGAAGCAGCGGTCGCCACGTGCATGGGGGCTTAATTAAATAAATTTGAAAATACTTTTAGTTTTTTTGTTTTTAGTAGCTGTATGTCCGATTACGCTGTGTCTCGTAATCGATTGGCCCTGACTAGTATTATTACGCTATCTGACTGCAAAGAACAACAACAAAGAATGAAATGAAATTTTTCGTAAACACAGTTAATTAATTAAGTCCCCAGCAACTATAAAACCTACTAAACCAAAGCACAAGTATAACTGTTCTGTATGTGGAAGTATGACTCAACGCACATCTGGCACGGTTCTTCTTCAACAAGACAAGAATTTTTAAATACCAATTATACTGACGTGATAAAAGAAAATTAGAAATACCATAATTGCTCAAGGAAAGTAGAATTACACTCTAATACAAGAACACACGCCAGATGCTTTGTTGACTGAACATGTAATGACGCATTATTTAGGATACTGAAATTAAAAACAAACTGAGTTAATTACCTCATTTATATTGATGAAAATCACTCTAATCCTTACATTATATCTCAACCAGAACTCTCCAATATCACATCTCAGCAAGCACTGCCTAATAGCACATCTCAACAAACACTCTCTGCTACAACATCTCAGCACAGACTACTACGAGCTCTCTCCAAGCACTGACTTCTACGAGTTCTTAACAGGCACTGACTACTACGAGCTCTCGACAAGCACTGTGGAGGCTGCTTAATAATACTCTTTGGCGCAATCTCTGGCGCAGTGGCTCAGTGTAGCCAACTTTCAACGTATTGTGAAGTAATTTTTTAAGGTATCGAAATTTTTTAAAAATATACTGAGAGGAGGTTTAGTATTGCACTGTCTGGCAAAAAAAAAAAAAAAAAAAAGTGAAGAACCCAGAATACATGGTCGTATGTCAATGTAACTTTGTTCATGAACACGCCACTGGCGAGTATGTAACTGATTAAGAGTTGCAATTCTCGTGACAAATCTTGTTCGTGTTCAGCATTGTTACCAGGCATGGTAGAGTGTATCAGGGGCGTGTAGAACGTCAGATGTCGCATACTTCTTGCGAATGACACATGGATGTCACATACTCGTGTGAGACGGCATTGTTAGCCCCTGACACCCTTTGGAAGGGGCGTCGTTATTGGTCTCCAATACTTTTTTTAAAAAAATTGGATTCATGGTTTCACTGTCTGCTACACAGACGTGTACAATTTGTGGTTCTCTTCATATTTAGCGCATGAATCGTTTCACTCAAGAACCTTGATTGGTTTTGATCATAGTGTTAGGCTTGAATGAGATTTTAACTCTGCAGCGGAGTGTGCGCTGTTTGGAAAGTAGGAGACGAGGCACTGGCGGAAGTAAAGCTGTGAGGACGGGGCGTGAGTCGTGCTTGGGTAGCTCAGATGGTAGAGCACTTTCCAGCGAAAGGCAAAAGACCCGAGTTAGAGTCTCGCTCCAGCACACAGTTTTAATCTCCCCGGAAGTTTCAAATCAGTGTTGGGCCTGCTTCACAGACAGTGCAGTTTGTTGCCTTTAAAAATTATTTTACCCTTATGGTTTCACTGTCGGTCTCACAGACATGTATAGCATATTACGTGTCACCTATCGGTTACTGGTCATGACAGGAACGGTTGCTATATTATTAGATTCTTGTACTTTTATTGGAATCTAAAGATTTATTTTTCACTTTGCAGATTCTTATAATCAAAAGTTGCCCGAGTCTGGCGAATCTATTTTATTTGCATTGGTACTTGTAGGATAGGCCTCTGCGGTAAATAGATTTTTAACAATTACACTACTGGCCATTAAGTTTGCTGCACCATGAAGAAATGCACATTATAAAAGGTTATGCGTTGGACAAATATATTATACTGGAACTGACATGTGATTACATTTTCACGCAATTCATGTGCATAGATCCTGAGAAATCAGTACCCAGAACAACCAACTCTGGCCGTAATAACGGCCTTGATACGCCTGGGTACTGAGTCAAACAGAACTTGTATGGCGTGCACTGGTACAGCTGCCCATGCAGCTTCAACACGATACCACAGTTCATCAAGAGTAGTTACTGGCGTATTGTGACGAGCCAGTTGCTCGACCACCATTGACCAGACGTTTTCAGTTGGTGAGAGATCTGGAGTATGTGCTGGCCAGGGCAGTAGTCCAACATTTTCTGTATCCAGAAATGTCCGTACAGGACCTGCAACATGCGGTCGTGCATTATCCTGCTGAAATGTAGGGTTTCGCAGAGATCGAATGAAGGGTAGAGCCACGGGTCGTAACACATCTGAAATGTAACGTCCATTATTCAAAGTGCCTTCAATGCGATCAAGAGGTGACCGAGACGTGTAACCAATGGCACCCCATACCATCACGCTGGGTGATATGCCAGTATAGCGACGACGAATCCACGCTTCCAAAGTGCATTCACCGCAATGTCGCCAAACACGGATGCGACCATCATGATGCTGAAAACAGAACCAGGATTCATCCGAAAAAATGACGTTTTGCAATTCGTACACCCAGGTTCGTCGTTGAGTACACCATCTCAGGGGCTCCTGTCTGTGAGGCAGCGTCAAGGGTAACCGCAGCCATGGTCTCCGAGCTGATAGTCCATGCTGCTGCAAACGTCGTCGAACTGTTAGTGCAGATGGTTGTTGTTTTGCAAACGGTCCGATCTGTTGTCTCAGGGATCGAGACGTGGCTGCACGATCCGTTACAGCCATGCGGATAAGGCTAGTGATACGAGGCCGTTGGGATCCAGCACGGCGTTCCGTATTAACCTCCTGAACCCACCGATTCCATATTCTGCTAACAGTCATTGGATCTCGACCAACGCGAGCAGCAATGTCGCGATACGATAAACCGCAATCGCGGTAGGCTAGAATCCGACCTTCATCTAAGTCGGAAACGTGATGGTACGCATTTCTCCTCCTTACACGTGGCATCACAACAACGTTTCACCAGGCAACGCCGGTTAACTGCTGTTTGTACATGAGAAATCGGTTGGAAACCTTCTTCATGTCAGTGTAGGTGTCGCCACTGCGCTAACCTTGTGTGAAAGCTCTGAAAAGCTAATCATTTGCATATCACAGCATCATCCTATAGGTCAAATTTCGCGTCTGTAGCACGTCATCTCCGTGTTGTAGCAATTTTAATGGCCAGTAGTGTATTTTAGTTAGTACCTTACCACTCCCAGGTCTTAGTTCCCCACTAGTTCAATCATAGCAGCGCATGGTCCTGATTGAGTGGTGGGATCCTGATTCTGTGTATTGGTAAGTGAAAGAAATTGTCTTCACAAAGCGAACAAATTGTTTGTTTGATTTCGGTTACTTGTGAAGCGTGGAATTGGCCATGGACCAGCGATCCGTCCGAGGATATTTATCTAAGAAGGGTCAGTTGCAGTATGAACTATAGACATGTAAGTTACCCACATACAGCAGCATAGTTGAGTCAAACCAATACCTGTCCAGCGTGTTGGACTACCAGGTCAACTTCATTCCTGACACAACTGGCGAGGTACGTGACACCTGTGCTGTGTGCTGTAGTTTGCTGTTTGGTGTTCTGGCAGATACTGAACTACTGCAGAGTAACAGAGCTTTACGGACACTGCTCTTTGGGGTTCCGTTACATTTATATCATGTGGGTAACCGCGCTAAGGATATAAGTGCGGTAAACATCAATGTGAAACACGCTCCTCTTACTGAAGAAATGCAGGTTAAATCATTCACACTTACAGGTTGATGCAAATTTACTGAATTGGTCAGATACTTCTGGGCGGGATAAAGCAGGAGGTTCTCTTCCTCACCCAAATACTCACAATGTGGGGTTTGAATCCCAGATGATAATGTTGAGGAAATATGGGAACTACGAATATTTAATAAATTACCTAATATATTTTTGCCTTTTCTACAGAGCGTCGACAGGTTATCAGTAGACACCAGTAGTGAGATAACTGATCTGGTTTGGCTAATCGTTCGATTGAAAACCGGGTTAAAGTTCTGCAAACGGCTCATTCTGTCGTGTTTCAAATTATTTACGTTAAGTCGTGGTACAATCAGTGTAATTATAGCTAAAGTCATTGAAAGTGCAAGTCGTTGGTTGTTTGCCATAGAAACTTGCTACAGTACATTTTATCGAGCAGAATTAGGAATGAGTTGCCTAGGCAATATTTCTATCACATTCAGAATCAGAGTTAGCCACTTGGCCACTATGGTTGAGGATGTTACGATAGCCATGTCAGCTGTTTGTCTTACGGTTACTGAGCTAGGAGCTGTAAACAATATTCTAGAAAGTACGCCTCCAGAACATCAATCGCATACTCTCTTCACCAATAAACCCGAAGCCTTTGCTGAATTAGGCAGATTTGTAGAGAGTGTAGAAAATGGTCGATTAACTGATGAAAGTTCTGGGTTTCAGGAACTTAGATCAAAACTCTCTTTAGTAAATGACGTACGCACCGATAGTAAGCATAAATTGATGGGATCTGAAAAAGAAAAACATATTTTCGGTGGCACCAATCAGGTCGAACCACTAGACAATGCCAAATGGAGGTGATGTTAGCGGGCGGTAGCTTGCACCATTTTCAATCAATTGTCAGTATTTGCTGTACCTGACTCGGATAACATCTCCTTGCTTGCTTATATTAGTATAGCAAGTATATTCAGATCTGTAGGATTACCCCTTTACAAAAGGCATTCAAACAGTGTCGTACTGTCAATGGCGAGTTGTTGCCGTTGTTGAGAGAAGTTCGTATTCATTTAGCGATTAGCGGGCTCTCATGGTCAATAATTTTGACTACTGTCAGAGGTCTGACGACTACCGTAATGCTTCATTGCAATTTTTTTAAAGAAGATGGAATGTGATTTAGATTATGCGACTAGGAAGTTCTTTTTCGGGTGTCAGCCTTCAAAAGATTTTTCCGTGTAACCACAATTATATTAAAGGGATATGTTAGGTCCAAAAGAATGTTGTACCTTTTAATTTCGCTCATTTGAGAGAGTTTGAGACTTGGCAAATTTTGGATGTCTTTCTGGAATTTCCTTGTGGACTAAAAGACGAATTAGAAGTCGCCGATTAGATTGATGATGATGATTTTGGTTTTTGGGGCGCTCAAGGGCGTGGTTATCAGCGCTCGTACATATTTGCACTGTTCAGTCTCGCCATTTTCCGGAACGATGATGCAATGATGATTAGCCGGCCGTTGGTGGCGGAGCGGTTGTAGGCGCTTCAGTCTGCAACAGCGCGACCGCTACGGTCCTTAGGTTAGTTACGTTTCAGTAGTTCTAAGTTCTAGGGGCTGATGACCTCAGAAGTTAAGTCCCATAGCGCTCAGAGCCATTTGAACCATTTTTTGAAATGATGAGTACAACACAAACACCAAGAAACCGGGTGGAGGAAATCCCATAGCCGATCGAGAATCGATCCTGGGACCCCGTGATCCACAGACATCAACGCTAATCACTAGACCACGAGCTGCAGAAGATAAGATTGAGCACAAAAGTCAATACCAGAATCAAATATCTGTCTGCCAATCATCTTGCCTGTAGTTTACTCCTAAAATGAAGGTGTAGCGTAATATCATCGATCAGTTGTTACAGGATGGTGTGTTAGGCCTTCCGCCACTACATATGCCTTCTTTATCTTTATAATTCCTAGCCCCAATGTTATCGCCCATTAAAAATCCATTAATCTTTGAAGGCAGTATAAGAACCGGTCTGTTAACTAACCCCCATAATTGTTTTACTTGGTTTTCAGGAGACCGATATTCCAACAAAGTACATATTAATCAGGCCTTACATCAGGCGCAGATGGTCAAAGAGACAAAGCCCCTAACTGCATTTCCTTTTGGGTTAGCCACTGAGGTGGTGGTGTTATCGTGTCTGCTGGATTCTGTGTTGGGTGAACTCACACTCAAGTGTGTTGAAAGTTCTTTTGATGATGGAATATACTATAGGACTCTCGTTGAATATTTCGGTTATCTATTTCAGGTCTTAACTTCGTTTACGTAAAGCTGGGCCGAATGTCGAATTCTACACAGTAAATAATTTAGACCGTGGCAAGATTTCCTTTCTTGGGAACATCGTGTCAGTGATAGAATAATGATTGATTATGAGGTACTAAAGGTAAGGAAAGAAGGGAGTAGTGAGAGTCACAGTGAGCCAACATCTTTTTTTTTTTTTTTTTTTTTTTTTTGGAAATGATCGCTAATTTTGCCCAGCTGGGCACCTCGCTGAACCAATTGTGCAGAAAAGGTGAAATATTTGGTGGACCGAAACCCTTCAGTCCGTGTTCGACCCTTTGAAGATGGCCTTGGCAACATCACCCGCCTTAGCCATTCCTTACTTCGACTACGAATTCATTTTGAAAACCAGTTCTTCTAGTTCAGGGATAACAGCGTTCCAGTGTCTTTGTCCCAGGACTTCAGCACGTTTTGTTCTATTTCTTACATCATGACCACGCTCTATTAATCGGAACCATATTTTGCGGTTGTTATTGTTGTTGTTGTGGTCTTCAGTAATGAGACTGGTTTGATGCAGCTCTCCATGCTACTCTATCCTGTGCAAGCTTCTTCATCTCCCAGTACTTACTGCAACCTACATCCTTCTGAATCTGCTTAGTGTATTCATGTCTTGGTCTCCCTCTACAATTTTTTCCCTCCACGCTGCCCTCCAATGGTAAATTTGTGATCCCTTGATGCCTCAGAACATGTCCTACCAACCGGTCTCTTCTTGTCAAGTTGTGCCAAAACTCCTCTTCTCCCCAATTCTCTTCAATACCTCCTCATTAGTTATGTGATCTACCCATATAACCCTCAGCACTCTTCTGTAGCACCACATTTCGAAAGCTTCTACTTTCTTATTGTCAAAACTATTCATCGTCCATGTTTCATTCCCATACATGGCTACACCACATACAAATACTTTCAGAAACGATTTCCTGACACTTAAATCTATACTCGATGTTAACAAATTTCTCTTCTTCAGAAACGCTTTCCTTCCCAGTGCCAGTCTACATTTTATATCCTCCCTACTTTGACCATCATCAGTTATTTTGCTCCCCAAATAACAAAACTCCTTTACTACTTTAAGTGTCTCATTTCCTAATCTAATTCCCCCAGCATCACCCGACTTAATTCGACTACATTCCATTATCCTCGTTGTGCTTTTGTTATTGTTCATCTTATACCCTCCTTTCAAGACACTGTTCATTCCGTTCAACTGCTCTTCTAAGTCCTTTGCTGTCTCTGACAGAATTACAATGTCATCGGCGAATCTCAAAGTTTTTATTACTTCTCCATGGATTTTAATACCTACTCCGAATTTTTCTTTTGTTTCCTTTACTGCTTGCTCAATATACAGATTGAACAACATTGGGAAGAGGCTAGAACCCTGTCTCACTCCCTTCCCAACCACTGTTTCCCTTTCATGCCCCTCGGCTCTTATAACTGCCATCTGGTATCTGTACAAGTTGTAAAGAGCCTTTCGCTACCTGTATTTTAACCCTCCCACCTTTAAAATTTGAAATAGAGTATTCCAGTCAACATTGTCAAAAGCTTTCTCTAAGTCTACAAATGCTAGAAACGTAGGTTTGTCTTTCCTTAATCTATTTTCTAAGATAAGTCGTAGGGTTAGTATTGCCTCACAAGTTCCAAAATTTGTACGGAATCCAAACTGATATTCCCCGAGGTCAGCATCTACCAGTTTTTCCATTCGTCTGTAAAGAATGGGCGTTAGTGTTTTGCAGCTGTGACTTATTAAGCTGATACTTCGGTAATTTTCACATCTGTCAACACCTGCTTTCTTTGGAATTGGAGTTATTATATTCTTCTTGAAGTCTGAAGGTATTTCGCTTGTCTCAGGCATCTTGCTCACCAGATGGTAGAGTATTGTCAGGACTGGCTCTCCCAAGGCCGTCAGTGGTTAAAATGGAATGTTGTCTACTCCCGGGGCCTTGTTTCGACTCAGATCTTTCAGTGCTCTGTCAAACTCTTCACGCAGTATCGTATCTCCCATTTATCTTCATCTACATCCTTTTCCATTTTCGTACTATTGTCCTCATGTATAGACCCTCTATATACTCCTACCACCTTTCTGTTTTCCCTACTTTGCTTAGGGCTGGGTTTCCATCTGAGCCCTTGATATTCATACAAGTGGCTCTCTTTTATCCAAAGGTCTCTTTAATTTTCATGTAGGCAGTATCTATCTTACCCCTAGTGAGATAAGCCTCTGCATCCTTACAGTTTTCCTCTAGCCATCCCTGCTTATTAACCATACAGTAAAGCTGCATGCCGTCGGGAAAAATTACGGCTGTAGTTCCCCCTTGCTTTCAGCCGTTCGCAGTACCAGCACAGCAAGGCCGTTTTGGTTAGTGTTACAAGGCCAGATCAGTCAATCATCCAGACTGTTGCCCCTGCAACTACTGAAAAGGCTGCTGCCCCTCTTCAGGAACCACACGTTTGTCTGGCCTCTCAACAGATACCCCTTAGTTGTGGTTGCACCTACGGTACGGCCATCTGTATCGCTGAGGCACGTAAGCCTCCCCACCAACGGCAAGGTCCATGTTTCATGGGGGGGGGGGGGGGGGGGGGGAGGGGGGTATGAATTATTTTAACCTGAAGGGGATCCTGATTATTTTCATTCCGAAGTTCAGGTCAAGATTGATCATACCATCACCTGACTTAATTTGTTTTTAACACTGTGTACAAAATTTATAAGACTATATTTGCCAACCCAATGTTTCAATTCCCGATCAACTCACCGATATCGAATCTGCGATAAATAAGTAACCTACTTCCTGCGGATGTTAGACGAAGTTCGACAAGGAGAACTAGGAAGCTCTTAGGAAAAAGAATTTGGGCATTGAATGGAACTGGGCCGAAGGTTTCTACTAAGATGCTCCCTCGCTTTGTGAGGTCATATGAGGTCTTCAAGGTGTTCTCCCTAATTAATATCCTTGTCCAGGACCGTGCCACCAAGAAAGAAATTAGCGCACATTCACCGCGGCTCAAAATTAGTTATATAAATTAGTATGGTGAACCGCTGATTGATCATTGACTCCAGGTATCCGCCCCTAGTTAAACCTCCCCCCCCCCGCCCCCCTCAGTTGCTGAGTTAAGCTACTCATGCGTTCCTGTGGTGGCACTTTTGCAAAAACGCGAGGACTATTTACGCGCATACGTAGATCTCGGGTGGTCTGCTCAGTGGGCCATTGGCAAGAGGTCGGAGAAATGGCTGTTGCACGGAACAGTGCTTGGAATCACGTGCCGAGGTGTCGTACTGAGTTGCTTCCTGTGTTTTGAATCGCTGGTATTTACTTCGCGGAAAGTGCCTTCACCAACTACCGAGGTGACGTGGCCACGTGCCCTAGCCTGTTTTAGCGAGTCGCTGTTCCATAGGCCGCTGGACGTAGCTACCTACATTCATCCTAATGCAGGTGAGCCCCATGTTTGGTAGGCGTTAGTGTGTTAATGGTGGAGATCCCCACTAACTATCATTTGCTGTTGTTGCACACATAATCTTCTGGACGTAGTTTGGCCGATGCATTTCTTGGGTCAGCATCCTTAACATCATTAAGCCTAACGCTCATTTAGATGTGCACAGAGGCGAGAAAAGTCTTGGAATATTTCTTAATATCGTGTCGGACCTCCTTTTGTCTGACGTAGTGCAGAAACTCGACATGACATGGACCCAACATATCGATGACCGCCATGGACCCAACATATCGATGAAGTCCCTTGCAGAAATGTTGAGCTATGCTGCCTCTATAGCCGTACATAATCGCGAAAGTGTTGCAAGTGGAGGATTTTGTGCACGAACTGACTTCTCCATTACATCCCGTACGTGTTCAGGGTGATTCCAGCCGCCTGATCTGGATGGCCAGATCATTAGCTCAAACTGCCCAGATTGTTATTCAAGCTAATTGCGGACAATTGTGACCCACTGACATAGTGCAAAATTTCATCGTTATCTGGGATCATAAAGTCCATGAATGGCTGCAAGTGGCCCCCAAGTAGACGAAAATAACCATTTCCAGTCAGACATAGGTTCAGTTGCACCAGAAGAGTCAGTCCACTTCACGTCAACACAGCCTACAACCTTACGGAGCCACCCCCAGCTTGCACACTGCCTTGTTGAAAAGATGGGTCTATAGCTTCGTGATGTCTGCGCCACATTCCAAACCTACCATCAGCTCTTACCAAATGAAATCGGTACTCATCTGACCAGGGCATCGTTTTCCACTCGTGTAGCGTCCCACGAGCTCAGCTGCTGGGGCAACGTCGTGCTGTCACCAAAGGCGCTCGCGTCGTTCGTCTGTCCATTAATGCTAAATTTCGCCACACTGCCCTAACTGATACATTCGTCGTACATTCCACATTGATTTTTGCTGTTATTTCACGCAATATTGCTTCTCTTTTAGCACTGGAAACGCAACGCAAACACCGCTGCTCTCTTTCGCTAAGTGAATACCGTTGGCCAAAGCGTTGATCGTGGTGAGAGGTAATGCCTCGGCAAACTTTTGACACCATGTGGCTCGTAATATTGAATTCCCCAACGATTTTTGAAATGGGATGTCCCATGCGCCTAGCTCCAACTACCATTCGGCGTTCAAAGTCTGTTTATTCCCGTCGTGCTGCCGTAATCACGTCGGAAATCTTTTCACATGAATTAGCTGAGTACAAATTGCAACTCCACCAAAGTACTACCCTTCTATACCTTCTGTACGGGATACCACCATTGTCTGAGTATGTGTATATCGCTATCGCTTGACTTTCATGATATCAGTGTAGTGGTGTGTGTATTTGGAAATTTTAACATTTTTTGTTCCTGAAATTAAACACTTCCTCTCAAGTTTAACACTTGAACTCTATTTCCCATGTGTTTATGGAGACTTATTAGTATAAGAAATTATTGCTTTGTTTTGTGCGAGATCAGAGTAATAGCTTATCTGTGAGCGTCAGGGATGCTCTTGGTACGTAATTTTTACATGGCTGTATTTCAACTGTGCGGTACTACTCGCAAGAGAATAATAGTAATTTAAGTTTTTGATTATCTGGTGTCTGTGACCTTTGTTCTCGATTTCACGACGTTGTGTCGTACAAGAGTTATTGTAATGTCAATTAAACGTGTGAGGAGCTTTGTAATTTACTATTCTCGTTAGGCAGTTATAAGTGTCCACACTTAATTACTGATAAATATGTGTGTGGAAATTTCATCTTCAGTGGGAAAAGTGTTTAGCAGATTGACTGCTGTCTGCATGGGACCTGCGGTCTTCGTGTTACTGGCTTTTCACAGCCTATTTAAAATCAAATAACAGCTCTCTTTCAATCTGATAATTAATACGCAGTATTGCACATTGCAGGAATACGTAGTCAACTACGATAAGAAGACAGACAAATAACTGAAAAGGAAATTCAAAATGAATTTCGCACACTTCTGCCACAAAAACGTTATCGTAAATGGTAACTAAGAAATTTACGATGCAGTCTTTCATTTCCTGTATGATAAGCGTTCTAATGTATGTTTTCGAATGCATAGTGGTTCTGTATTGTACTCGCGAAAGCAGGGAGTAATGCTTTTTTCGTCACTTGCAAGATTGTAATCTAGTGCAATGGTCTCTTCTGTCTGCTTTCAGCAGTGGGTCCCATCTTCTTTTTTCCTTTTTACCTGGGACCACTCTGATTTCTTTGTTGATCACAAGCTTCAATAAAAATAAACTGTGTGTTTAATCATCACATTTAACATACTCGTTAGACTCATAAATACTCGTAACATGCATGAACAGTACTATAATTACAGAAGTCACATAATTTTGTACTATAAAATTAAATTCGGCTTGCATCAGTGTCATTTTTGAGCTTCCATATTCTCTACAAATTCGGTGGTTCAGGGGCTAATATGGTTGCTCAAATCTACACGCATGTCATTTACTTTCTCTCGATTAATGGACATGCATAAAATTTCCAGCAAAGCACAAGTTCCTTAATCGTATAAATAAGTTGTGGAGATTCAAAATTGGTTCAAATGGCTCTGAGCACTATGGGACTTAACATCGGTGGTCATCAGTCCCTTAGAACTTAGAACTACTTAAACCTAACTAACCTAAGGACATCACACACATCTATGCCCGAGGCAGGATTCGAACCTGCGACCATAGCGGTCGCGCGGTTCCAGACTGAAGCGCCTAGAACCGCTCGGCCACTCCGGCCGGCAGTTGTGGAGAAAACCGTAAGATAGCCAAAGGCGATCTCTCGAATTTTTGTGTACGAAACTGGTTTTTTACACCAATGCCCAAGAGTAACAGGTTCATGTTAAGCGTTGGCAGCGCTAGGGGCCAAATGCAGATCTTTCAGTGAATTCTGATTTTCTCCGCTTCTGGCATCACCAGCGAAATCCTCACGTTATCGTGGACTCACAGCACAACCGACTGCCATGCTGTGATGTCTATCGCTTGCTCTGCCCCCAGCTACCCGCACTCGCCTCTATTCGCCGGGAGCCTGTCACTGCACCGCCCCAGTAACTGGGAATTAATAAATTAGAACGAATTAAATTTTAAATGTTTCGCGGACCATATTTTAGCTTTTGCGGACCACTGGCTGTGAACCAATGATTTACAGCAAGTAAAATTTTTAATTTAATCTAATATGCACTGTTGAATCGTGTATTCGGTAATCTAAATGTCAGCTTCACCGAGTTTACGTATTACCTTTAATTTAGTATTTGTGACCCATAGAGTTCTGAATTTACTAACGGAATTGGCACCAAAAAGTAAAACTCTTGTTAGCAAATGAAAAGTCTAGGTTCTAAAACAGCATTCTCCTCCGCCCAGTTCACAGATCTGTGTATTTCAGTTTTTTAAAATGAATTTTTTAACATCGAGAACTATATCCTTCACGTAAGTGCATAGTTCCTTTCTTTTATAAACGTTTATAAACGTTTGATTGTTTTATCCGTTTATTTTAATAGTGATGATAAGAAATTGTACTGTGTTTACCTCGCAGGTGTGTATAAAAAGCTATATTTTAAAAAACTTTCTACTAATAATTTCGCCATATACTTCACATATTCGTATACGTTTTTCTCTTTAAATTTTGCGCATTAGTGGTTTCTACATGTACATCTATACTCCGCAAGCCACCTAACGGTGTGTGGCGGAGGGCACTTTACGTGCCACTGTCATTACCTCCCTTTCCTGTTCCAGTCGCGTTTGGTTCGCTGGAAGAACGACTGCCGGAAAGCCTCCGTGCGCGCTCGAATCTCTCTAATTTTACACTCGTGATCTCCTCGGGAAGTATAAGCAGGGGGAAGCAATATATTCGATACCTCACCCAGAAACGCATCCTCTTGAAACCTGGCGAGCAAGCTACATCGCCATGCAGAGCGCCTCTCTTGCAGAGTCTGCCACTTGAGTTTGCTAAACATCTCCGTAACGCTGTCACGCTTACCAAATAACCCTGTGACGAAACGCACCGCTCTTCTTTGGATCTTCTCTATCTCACCTGTCAACCCGATCTGGTACGGATTCCACACTGATGAGTAACACTGAAGTATAGGTCGAACGAGTGTTTTGTAAGCTACCTCCTTTGTTGATGGACTACATTCTCTAAGGATTCTCCCAATGAATCAACCTGGTACCCGCCTTACGAACAATTATTTTGATATTCCACTTCAAATCGTTCCGTAAGCATACTCCCAGATATTTTACAGAAGTAACTGCTACCAGTGTTTGTTCCGCTATCTTATAATCATACAATAAAGGATACTTCTTTCTATGTATTCGCAATACATTATACTTGTCTAAGTTAAGGGTCAGTTTCCACTCCCAGTACCAATTGCCTATCCGCTGCAGATCTTCCTGCATTTCGCTGCAATTTTTTAATGCTGCAACTTTTCTGTATACTACAGCATCATCCGCGAAAAGCCGCATGGAACTTCCGACACTACCTACTAGGTCATTTATGTATATTGTGAAAAGCAATGGTCCCATAACACTCACCTGTGGCACGCCAGAAGTTACTTTAACGTCTGTAGACGTCGCTCCATTGAGAAAAACATACTGTGTTCTGTTTGCTAAAAAATCTTCAATCCAGCCACACAGCTGGCCTGATATTCCGTAGGCTCTTACTTTGTTTATCAGGCGACAGTGCGGAACTGTATCGAACGCCTTCCGGAAGTCAAGGAAAATGGCATCTACCTGGGAGCCTGTAACTAATATTTTCTGGGTCTCATGAACAAATAAAGCGAGTTGGGTCTCACACGATCGCTGTTTCCGGAATTCCTGTTGGTTCCTTCAGAGTAGATACTAGGTTTCCAGAAATGACATGATAAGCGGGCAAAAACATGTACTAAAATTCTACAACAGATTGATGTCAGAGATATAGGTCTATAGTTTTGTGCATCTGCTCGACGACCCTATGATGAATTTTGAACGTACTGTTTGATCTGTTTCACAAACAAGTGCAATCTTTTGTATTTAAAAATTGTTTTGTATTTATGGTTTCATTGTCTGCTTCACAGGCGT
This sequence comes from Schistocerca serialis cubense, assembly GCF_023864345.2. Classification (NCBI taxonomy): domain Eukaryota; kingdom Metazoa; phylum Arthropoda; class Insecta; order Orthoptera; family Acrididae; genus Schistocerca; species Schistocerca serialis. The sequence goes on from NC_064641.1 coordinate 175,823,504, forward strand.
GTGTAGAAGCTTAAACGTCGCCTGTCTGTGGTAGCAGCTTATATGTCGCCTCTCTGTTGTTGTTTACTACAGGAGCTGTTTCTAAAGTCTTTGTTAAATTCCTTCACATTTATCATCGTCTAAAGATCTCTTTTCAATTTACTGATCCCTGCTATCAAATGTGTGCCCACTTTGGCGAATCAATTTTACTTGTTTTTGTACTTGGAAGATAGGACTCTGTGGTAATGAAATAAATAATTATTTTTAAAATTATTCTATTCACTCTCACTGCCTTATTACTCCCAGATTCCAGCTCAATTCCGGTTCAGGAATCCTGTGATGTATGCCTAATGCTGTGCACATCCAACCGTACCAATCACGTGTATCATCAGGATGTTACCCCTAGTCACACTATTACTTGTCACACTTTTACTAGTCACACTATTACAGTTTTTACAGTGGAGTAGTTGCAAATGGTATACCTTGCTGCACAAATTTTGAGAGGCTCTGATTACTAAAGTGATAGCAAACAGTGAAATTACAGACCAGAGCCTTTGCGAATTAAATCTTTTGAACAGTGATTTATATAGAAAGACAATGATGCTGCTCAGTAAAAACAGTGCAGAGAATAAGATTAATTAACGGTCAATCACAGAACGTCGATTACGTGTGAATCTACACATGAGAATACGTGGAAGTAAGTCTGACGCTTTTTTGTTGTTGTTCAATTATACGCTGAAGTGTTGATTAGTTACAGTCGACGTATTGCAAATGTACTCATTGTGTGTGCCGTTGAACGTAAAACATTGTGACGTGGATGCTACGCAAAAGAATGACACCAAGAAGAGAAGATACCAAGATTTCGTTTATGATGTAACGCGAGGCAGGGAGACACACTGCCGCGGGGCAAATCATTCTCCGTAGTACGCAGCATCGGAGTAACAGCTGGGTTGCAGCCGTAATGGAATGCAAAAGTCTTCGTCACATCTCCCCAGCTTGGAACACACTCACCAAGATAAGATTTGACATGGAACAAATTTTACTGTGTGCTGATGCTTAACTGTGTTACGGCCCAGGAGTTGCAGACAGCACGGACTGTAAATATAACCTAACAAGTAGGTAATAAAATATTGTAGTAGTAATTGTAAGCAATATTTCCGAAAATGAGTATGCAAAGTGACTCGCAAATCTTACTGAGTGTGAAATATGTACGTGAGATTCCTTAGGGAAGTCCCTTTGTAGATGGCCGTCAACAAAATGTTTTTAAAACCTTAGGAGAAAGCTGTTGCTTCAGATTTCGTGAGAAGGTCCTGCCGCAGCAAAAGCCCTCTTTGTTGTAATGATTTCCACCCGAGTTTGTGTATCACATCCGTGCCACTCTCTCCCTTAATTCGTGATAATACGAAATGAATTGGCCTTCACTGATCTCTTTCGATGTCGTCCGTCTATCCTATCTGATGTGGATCCCACACAGCACAGCATTACTCCAGAAGAGGACGGACAAACGTAATGTAAACAGCCTCATTAGTAGACCTGCAACTTTTTCTTTCAGCCAATAAATCGCAGTCTTTGGTTTGCTTTCTGACAACATTATCTACGTGGTCGCTAAGTTATTCGTATTTGTAAACCCTAAGCATTTACTTAAGTTGACAACCTTCAGATTTGCTTGATTTATCTGTAACCGAAATGTAGCGGGGGTCCTCTTAGTAATAATGTGGATGACTTCACAATTTTCGTTATTTAGAATTAATTGCAGCTTTTCATCCCATACAGATAACTTGTCTAAATCATTTTGGAGTATGTTCTGATCATCTGATGACTTTACATGATGGCAATTGACAGCATCATCTGCAACCAATCCAAGAGGGCTGTTCATATTGTGTCATAAATCGTTTATGTAGATCACGAACTGCAGTGGATCGATAACATTTCCTCGGGGATTCCTAGATATTACTTCCGCTTTATTCAACATTTTCCGTCAGTTATTGCAGCAACAGCAACCTCGTCAATAATTTCCATCGGGATAGGATGAGTTCCTCTTCCAGGTGCCACACCAACTCACAAGTACTTTCGAATTTCGTTATCATCTTCTTCAAACCATTTAATGACACCTCTCCTCAGACCTTCCCGTCGGCTGTACCGTCTGAGTTCAGCATTTTGTGGCTGGTCCCGGCGGAGGTTCGAGTCCTCCCTCAGGCATGGGTGTGTGTGTTTGTCCTTAGGATAATTTAGGTTAAGTAGTGTGTAAGCTTAGGGACTGATGACCTTAGCAATTAAGTCCCATAAGGTTTCACACACACACATTAACAGCGCACGGTCTCTCTTCTCGATGGCCTTGGTGTCCACTCACGATATGGCTTCTCAAATGACAGCGTGTATATAATACCATCGTATAAACAGTGTACAGCGACAGATTTACACCTGGTGGCCAAAAGTGGAACTAATTAATTTTTTTCAGCGTAAATCGGTTCGGCAGTAGCGCATTAGCTTATCTACTAAGTTTCACCGCCATGCGATAATCACGGGTCACATTGGACCTCCGTGAGTAGCTACACTTTAATTATAAGCACCCGTTAGTAAATACAATTAGTCCCAGTTAGTATAGAAACTGTTACTGTCTGGCAACAGTCTTACTTTTTATCGTTCGCAGAGCTCGGGAAGGCTCGCGGTCGGCGGCTATGCGCAGCCGCTGCCCGCTGCTGTTGACGGGACTGGTGCCCCGGTCTGAGTCAGCCACTTGGCCGCCCATATCGGCCTCCGCCATCAGGCCATCGATTCGGTGGCCGCTATTCTGCCCCAGTAAGCGCTCGTCTCTGGATGGCTCACGGAATTGGCGCATACCATACCATCTCTTTTCAGCCGGGGCGTTTCTTGCTGCGATGGCGCCGCCGAGCACAACGGCAAATAATACCACCAGTCACCCAAAGAAAACGAGAAAACACGACTACCACGAGCGATGTCATGCTTCAGTCCTGGTTATGTAAGCTAGGGACGTACCTATACTTGCAAATCTGGAGGTTTTATCGGAAATATCTGTACAAATCAAACGGTATTCTGGTTATTCTGTTAACCATGACTGAACGAGAAAAATGTGAATATACCTAAGTCGCCAAAAATGGTTCAAATGGCTCTGAGAACTAACATCTTAGGTCGTCAGTCCCCTAGAACTTAGAACTAATTAAACCTAACTAACCTAACGAAATCACACACATCCATGCCCGACGCAGGATTCGCACCTGTGACCGTAGCGGTCACGCGGTTCCAGACTGAAGCGGCTACAACCGCTCGGTCAAAACGGCCAAGTCGCCAAATGAATCATAATATAGAAAATAGACCATGATCATGAAGACCGCTTCTGCCGTATGACAGGTATTTATTTATCATCCAACTAGCTTGGCGGCCTTACAGCCAAATCTTCACTAATACATCAGTATATAAGTAAGAGAAAAACGTGTAAAGATCCTATTTTGGTTAAAATGTAGATGAACTTTACACGAAACAATGTAGGAAAATTATGTACTTGTTGTTGTTTTGGTCTTCAGTCCTGAGACTGTTTTGATGCAGCTCACCATGCTACTCTATCCTGTGCAAGCTTCTTCATCTCCCAGTACGTACTGTAACCCACATCCTTCTGAATCAGCTTAGTGTATTCATGTCTTGGTCTCCCTCTACAATTTTTTCCCTCCACGCTGCCCTCCAATGGTAAATTTGTGATCCCTTGATGCCTCAGAACATGTCCTACCAACCGGTCCCTTCTTCTTGTCAAGTTGTGCCACAACTCCTCCCCAATTATATTCAGTACCTCCTCATTAGGTATGTGATCTACCCGTCTAAACTTCAGTATTCTTCTGTAGCTCCACATTTCGAAAGCTTCTATTCTCTTCTTGTCCAAACTATTTATCGTCCATGTTTCATTTCCATACATGGCTATACTCCATACAAATACTTTCAGCAACGACCTCCTGATGCTTAAATCTGTACTCGTTGTTAACAAATTTCTCTTCTTCAGAAACGCTTTCTTTGCCATCGCCAGTCTACATTTTATATCCTCTCTACTTCGACCATCATCAGTTATTTTACTCCCCAAATAGCAAAACTCCTTTACTACTTTAAGTGTCTCATTTCCTAATCTAATTCCCTCAGCATCACCCGACTTAATTCGACTACATTCCATTACCCACGTTTTGCTTTTGTTGATGTTCATTTTATATCCTCCTTTCAAGACACTGTCCATTCCGTTAAACTGCTCTTTCAAGTCCTCTGCTGTCTCTGACAGAATTACAATGTCATCGGCGAACCTCAAAGTTTTATTTCTTCTCCATGGATTTTAATACCTACTCCGAATTTTTCTTTATCTACTTATGTTTCCTTTATAATGTGCTTCTAACGATAACCAGTTGATGAGCCATAGTTCTATGCCCAATTGTGATAAAAATGTTCCACTGTGAAGAGGTCGATATTCCAATTTAAAATACGACAGAATGCATGGGAAATCATCCAGATAGAGGATATCTAGAATAGGCACAAACAAATCGACATAGATCTAAAAGTTAAAACATAAGACCACTTCACGACTTTATCTTATTCTATACTGAAGCGGCAAAGAAACTGGTACACGTTTGCGTATTCAAATAAAAAAAATATGCAAACAGGCAGAATAGGACGCAGCGGTCAGCAACGCCTATAGAAGACAAAAAGTGTCTGGCGCAGTTGTAGGATCGGTTACTGTTGCTACAATGGCAGGTTATCAAGATTTAAGTCAGTTTGCACGAGGTGATGTGTAAGTAGACTGTTTATGTTTTCTTATTGGCAACGGTACGTAGCGCTCTGTATGAAAATCACTGGCTGTGCTGTGTGCAGTCTGTGGCTAGTTTGGATTGTTGTCTGCCATTGTAGTGTTGGGCAGCTGGATGTGAACAGCGCTTAGCGTTGCGCAGTTAGAGGTGAGCCGCCAGCAGTGGTGGATGTGGGGAGAGAAATGGCGGAGTTTTGAAATTTGTAAGACTGGATGTCATGAACTGCTATATATATTATGACTATTAAGGTAAATACATTGTTTGTTCTCTATTAAAATCTTTCATTTGCTAACTATGCCTATCAGTAGTTAGTGCCTTCCATAGTTTGAATCTTTTATTTAGCTGGCAGTAGTGGCGCTCGCTGTATTGCAGTAGTTCGAGTAACGAAGATTTTTGTGAGGTAAGTGATTTGTGAAACGTATATGTTAATTTAGTCAGGGCCATTCTCTTGTAGGGATTACTGAAAGTCAGATTGCGTTGCGCTAAAAAAATTATTGTGTGTCAGTTTAAGCACAGTCATGTATAATTTTTCTTAGGGGACGTTTCATATGTCGACCCTTAATCGAGAAAACCTCACTGGAATCTTCTGATTTTTTTCTTGTAGTTTGTGTAATTAGTATAGCTATTGTTTATTGCTAGCGCGTAATTGTAGAGAGAATCTCCTTTGTAGTTGCAGTCTTTCTTTGTTGTTGTGGCATGCATGTAGATTTGCGCCAAGTATTTCGCAGCTGCGCTTGCAATTAACGAGATATTATTTTCAATGCTATGTTAATGTGTTTTCTTATTTTGCTTTTCAAATTGTGCTTTTCTGTGTTGTCGTGTGAAATATTGTGACAATAATGGCGTGTGAAAAACGTAATACTAGGCTCCAAAGTAAACTGAGAAATGACAGTGAAGACGATAGCAGTGTGTTAGCGCCACCGTGTAATGAATTAACTAATGTTCAAAGTAGTAATTTCGTAATTGTGCATAGGGAAATGGAGCGGGTTGCAAATAATGTTGTAGGCAGTGAAACAATTAGTGAACAGGGAAGCATTATCGATCGATCGGTCGGCAACAGCTCGCCTCAGGAATCCGAAATGACAGAATACAATTTTGCAAATACTGTAGATTCAGGTTTTGCGTCCTCACCATTTTCTCAAATAAGTCAAGACACATTTCCTGCTTTTCAAAATGCGAATATTGCCGGTTCAAATGCATTGCCGAATAGCATTGAGGAACATGTTTCAGACACCAGTGCATTGTTATTACAATTAATGCAACAAATGGGACAAAAGCTTCAAAAGTTAGACACAATGGAACAACACCAGAGACAAACACAGCAACATTTAGACACAATGGATCAAAATCTTTAAAAGTTAGACACAATGGAAGAAAATCAGAGACAAACACAGCAAAAGCTTCAAAAGTTAGACACCACACTTGAACAAACACGTGAAGATTTAACCACTGAGTTACATAACATTGAATCGAAATGTCAAAAGTCTGTAATGACGTAAAAACGCAAATTTGTGAGCATTTTCAACCTATTTTTTCGCGGCATGAAAATGCATTACAGAATCACGAATCAGCCATAAGAACTGCAAACCATTGTTCATGAAAATCATGAGACTTTGTGGGCTAAAATTGACTCAGTTGCATCTACCGAGTCGGTTACGCTACTTGCAAAACCTCAGGAAAACTTAAAGGACACAGTAGGTACGATTTCAACACAAATGGACACTCTGAAACTTGGTTCAGAAAAACAGACTGAGGAAATAAGTACACTATCGGAGAAAGTAGCCGAACTTTCGGATCAGTTCACTAACTTATCTACAAAGGTAGATGATGATCTGAATGACACAGGACCTGTAGCCATCACTGACACAGAAGAGTATGAACAAATTAAGAAATTCAAACAAAAGCGGAATCAAATTAATACGCAACACAAAAGAGAAATCCGGGAAGTACAAGATCAGTTGGCACAAGTAACACAAAAATTACAAATTTCAGAGGACACTCGCGCTCCAATACGGGAAGAGGGACTTAGAAATACGGAAAAGCCGCAAAATAATAACACAGGGCATCTCGGAAGTTATGAAAGAAATTGGCAATGTGCATCGAATTTTGAGATGGAACCGCCGACACGACGTAACAATGACCGACATGCGACTCGCCGACATGATGATTTTGACTATAAGCTTTTCATTACTACACGTAAATTCAAAACATTTAAGAATTCCGGCAACGACATTCATCCACAATCGTGGATCCATCAATTCTCTCATTGTTTTCCTCCCAACTGGTCATTAGAGCACAGATTAGAATTTATGTGTGGCTATTTAAACGATGAACCAGTTGTAAGAATGCGATCGGTCATTCACGATTGTCACAGTGAAGGAGAATTTTACCATGCCTTCCTCTCAGCATATTGGTCTCAAGCTACACAAGACCGAGTAAAACATAGCATCATGATGATGAAACACTTTGAACAATCTGAATTTTCCAGTCTTGTCAAATATTTTGAAGACATGTTGCATAAGAATCAATATCTTTCAAACCCATACAGCCCTTCAGAACTCATCCGCACTTGCTTAATGAAATAGCCTGAACATTTAAGAAATATTATTTTGGCAGGACGTTGCAAAGACGACATTGAAGCTTTTCAGGGACTGTTACAAGAATTATAAATTGACAAAGACAGTCGCGGGATGCGAAAACAGGAAAACAATCACTACAGGTCACAGCCTTCACAATTCCGTGACGACAGAAACAATAACTGGACACGACAAGGCTATTCTTACAACGTAAATCGTGAACAAAACAGACACCACGCATATGACAACCACTGGCAGATTAATAGTTACAGAGAAAGATCGCATTTCCGTAGTAATGAATTTGACAGAGATAACCATAGAAACAGACAATATGGGAACCAAAATAATTATTATCAAGGGAGACAAAATAACTTCAGATGCAACGGTCCACCACGCAGTTACGATTCCGGGAGAAATTCTCCACCACATGACCGACAAACAAGAAACTATGTAAACTACCGACAAAACGACAGACCTGAATTCCATCAGAACTGACGAGTTTCAAACAGTGCAGGGCATTCCCGTCAAGGTGAATTTGTAGAAGTTAGGTCTCCTAATCCCAATAACGGCGCGCGCCAACAAAGAGACAGACAATGACTTGCACCGTAGGCAGCCACGTGCGCCGGCTGGCTCAGAGAAAAAGAACATAGACGCTAACCTTGAGAAAAATTTTAGCATTCCTTACCGACATATACCACATGATAATTGCGTTGAAGTTGAAACTCTGTGTACTAGGAAGAGTACAGGTTTACACCACATTTCACATGTAAAGCCGTTTATTGAAAGATAATCTGCTTTTTAACTTTGTCTTTGCCGTATAACTTTTCACTTTACATTACTAGTATGCTTTGTCAGACTTAGAATCTGTTAACATGCAACAATGTTTGAAGTTAAATATCCAGTCAAGAACCAAGAGAACTTATTTCAACAGAAATTACGAATGCATTGTTATAGTGAACAGACGACACAGTGTTGTTATTTGTACATTCTTGCTTGGTAGTTGAACGATTACGTAACGAGTATAAGGCTCACATACTTAGAACATTTACCAGTACTGCTATTGAGATTTTAATGCAACATTTTGGTTTACTTGAAAATACATTCTGGATTTAAAGTACTTTCTGTGAGATACCAGATGACACAGTGGTTAGTGTATGTGACAGCTACACGATTTTTTCACGACACTACTAATGAGTGACATTTTACAATGTTGCTTTTGGGTGTTTCTGTTTTATATCTGCACAGTTTTTCTGAATTATTCTGGAAAGTAAAACATTTTTTAGTAGTAACTTTTGTGGTATAGCTACAATGAGACAGCCTTTTCCGTAGCACAACAATATGTTACATTATAGTACTTTCTTAATCATTATAAGGTAAGTAATAACTATGATATCTATACGCAAAGCATTTCACTTTCGTTTATGATGAGGTAAGTACACTGACTTCAGCAGAACTTTGCTTACAGAGGACGATAACTACGACACTTCCACAGAATTATCTTACAGCAAGATGCACATTTAGCGCTACAGGACACGCATTTGAGTGATTAATTTTGTACTTAAACCAATTATTTTTCAAGATTTTTCAATTACAAAGAAAGTTTTCTGTGATACATTTCATTCCATTGCTGTAATCTGTAACACCTGAGGGTATAATTACATTAATTCCTAGGGGGTACACACTTACTTTGCGTACCATGTGTTTGGCAAGCACAAGGAGCCCTAGCTTATATGGTATTTGCTTATACAACTTTGCACATCGGTACCATATTTCTCTAACACACAAACTACACAGCTGTCTGATCATTTAACAGAGAAACAAACATTTTTTTTACTACGTCAGTGACAGATGTTAACGCAATTACACAGCTGGATAACTTCACACTTATGAAATTGTATTTTGTCTCTACTGTGTGAACCCTTCATATTTTTCAGAACCATGGTGATACTATGAGAGCTTTGAATGATGTATTTGGTATGGGAGCATGATTTTAAAGTACGTTTGAGGTAGATGACACTGTTGAAATGAGCAGAGAATTTTTTTTAGGTTTTGACATTATTGCAGAAAGCTATGACGTTCTTGAGATTTGACTGAGGTGTTATGATGTTATTTTTACGACGACGATGTGTATTATGCTGTTGAGGTATGTTTATGATCAATAAGATGATGCTACCGTATATGAGGAATTTGATTATGCTACGTATTTATTATGATGAAATTAAAGAAGTGTCGACGAATATGTATATGTGTAATAAGGTAAGGAATAATGAGTAGTGGTTAGGGACTCTGACTTGTGAAAAAGGATGTTGGAAACCAAGACTTGTACTTTAAGAGTTATGAAATATGAGTAAATGCGTGAATGTATCACAATGCCGGCGAAAATTTATAGGACACTGTTATATTTATAGGATTTTGTTTCTACACATTTCTACTGTAATTTCTCGACTTGTGAAATTTTATTTGTATCAAACTGTCACTGTAGCGGAAACTTCTGTTGTAAATTTCGGAAAGAAAGCTAAGTGACCTCGATGTAATGGTCGTTGACGCCCAGCTGTGCGTCGCCTGGAGAAAAAGCCATTAGGTGGAGAAAAAAAGAGGCCATTAACCTCGATATTGACATTCCTTTGTAGAAAGCATCGCAAATACGACACGCTCAGACTTGAAAACATATGATTGTACTGTGGAGCTTTTAATTTATGATGTTTACTAAAATGCCTAATGAAATGATGAGAAACATTTTACATCTATTGTCTTTCTAGTTGAGAGAATTTTTTTGCCTTTGGAGACGCCATTTGCCTAGTGAATGACGTTTCATATGTTGCTTTATATATATATCTTTGCTCATTTTGTTTAATATCAAGTTTCTAGCTGCAATGCAGCATTGGTTAAAATAAAATTTAATAGATGTACTAATATCACTATTTTCTATCTACAGACCCAGTAAAGAATACGTTTATGATGAACTTTCTTAGAAAAAAGAGCACAAATAATCATTTCCCTTCACAGGATTTGCATACATAATTTTCTTTTCAACTACTCGGTAATATTTCTCGTAAAATAAGTTGTGGTGCACCACTTTAATTACATAGACATTAAGATGTGAATATACATTTCCCTTGTCTGCATTGTTGTCTTTAGTGTAATATTTTTTCTGTTTGAGCTATGTCATGTTTAGTTATTGCATTTGCTGCTGCTGTTTGCCAGGCATAGTGCTACAAAATTTCACTTTGCATTACTCTGTTAAGCCAGTTTTACTACTGATTTACTTTTCTTGTTTGCTGCTCATTGCTTTTATTAGTTGTAATATTGCAGCTTGCTTTGCCAATTTCCATTTTTTTGGTCATTGCTGTTTGTGTTAATTGTTTCGTGCTGCTGCATTGCCTTGTCCCTTAGTTTAGCATCTGAGCTCAGTAGATTTAAGTTAGCTTAAGGTGGGATAGGCTATATGTGAGAATGAGTTGTGATGAATTGGAAGAAATGCATTGGGAAGCTATAAGAAAATGGTTTGGCCAGAAAAGAATTTTGAAAGAGGATATGAACAGAATACAGAAAGTGTGCTTGGATAGGACTTTTTTTGGTGGAAACAAATGTCGAAATAAGGGGAAAGATATGCAGAACGAAATTTTGGGTTGGACTGCAGTACCAAATGTTACCCTGAAAACGAATCCTGTCTTTCCTTTTGTATTATTCCGCTATGTGTTTATGTACCCTTGTGTATTTGTCTTTTTCCTGTCTTTAAGTGTTTAGCTAATAAGATTTATGTTGTAGAATTTTTCAAATACTATGTTATTTTCTTTGTAAAGATCTTTAGACGTTATTTATTCAGTTGTGTTTTAATGATCACGTGTGAAGTTGATGTTTTAAAAGTTATTCTGATCTTTCATGTATGTACTTACGTCATAATTCCTGTAACACTGATGTATATGTTATTTCTATTCTTATGTAAAGCCCATATTACTGCAAATGTTATCTGTATTGTTATGTTCTTTAATGATGTATTTTGTACCTTTGTTATTGTATTCTCATGTTATAAAATTGTACTTGACACCAGTTCATCATATCATTAACTTGTAAAGTTCCATTTCACTGCGCACGTTCCTGTTGGTCATACTATATGGACAATATGTGAGAAGTAGGGACTGTTAGTGTTTGCACGTGTGTTAATAATTCAGCAAGGGACTGGATATCAGCATTGCTGGTTCTAAGGACAATTCCAAAACCTTTGTGAGTGCACAAGTGGTGGTTATGGACTTGCTATATTGTCCGCAAGACTCTTCGATGGTGATTGTGCAGCTGCACAGTCGCAGCAGATGGCTGATGGCCATCTCTACAAGGACTACAGTGGGTCTGCATTTTTGATGACCCACCAATACCATTATTTCTACAAGGACTACAGTGGGTCTACACCTTTGCTGGCTCACCAGTACCATTATTTCTACAAGGACTGCAGTGGGTCTGCACCTCTGGTGGCCCACCAATACCACAATCTCTACCAGGACTAGAGTGGGTCTGCACCTCTGGTGGCCCACCAATACCGTAATCTCTACCAGGACTACAGTGGGTCTACTCTGTGATGACCTACCTACCAATATTCTTCAAAACTTCGAATGACTGCTGTGGGTTTGCTCTGTTGTGGCCCATTACCTGTCTGCATGTCGAGAGTCAGCACTGTCTTTCCGTTGGAAGGACAACACTACTTCTTCAAGACTGCATGGAAATCCACTAATTCCGTGTGCATTTTCTTTTACTGCTCAGATTTTGAGAAAACACAGCAATTTTACTGTGATGAATGATCAGGACTGTCTTTATGGACAATGAGAAAATTTTAGCTTTTGACCAACAATGTATCAATAAGTGTGTGCATTTGATTGTAATTATGAAAAATTTTATCAAATCATTATTGGCCACTGCCCAAAACAATTTGTAAAATTTTTTGTGGGGAGCATGGGAGCTATGTAAGTAGACTGTTTATGTTTTCTTATTGGCAACGATACGTAGCGCTCTGTATGAAAATCACTGGCTGTGCTGTGTGCAGTCTGTGGCTAGTTTGCATTGTTGTCTGCCATTGTAGCTGAATGTGAACAGCGCATAGCGTTGCACAGTTGGAGGTGAGCCGCCAGCAGTGGTGGATGTGGGGAGAGAAATGGCGGAGTTTTGAAATTTGTAAGACTGGATGTCATGAACTGCTATATATATTATGACTATTAAGGTAAATACATTGTTTGTTCTCTATTAAAATCTTTCATTTGCTAACTATGCCTATCAGTAGTTAGTGCCGTCCGTAGTTTGAAACTTTTATTTAGCTGGCAGTAGTGGCGCTCGCTGTATTGCAGTAGTTCGAGTAACGAAGATTTTTGTGAGGTAAGTGATTTGTGAAACGTGTATGTTAATTTAGTCAGGGCCATTCTCTTGTAGGGATTACTGAAAGTCAGATTGCGTTGCGCTAAAAAAATTATTGTGTGTCAGTTTAAGCACAGTCATGTATAATTTTACTAAGGGGACGTTTCAGATGTAGTCGGCCCACAAGTGATGGGAAGCAGCAACTCCAAGGTAGCGATGAAGTGGGGATTTTGCTCTTACGCCCATTTCACGAGTGTATGGTGAATATCACGAATACGGTAAAACATCAAATCTCTGACACTGCTGGGACTGGAGAACGATCCTGCAATAACGGGACCAAGGACGACTGCAGAGAATCGTTCAAAAGTGAAACAAGTGGAGCCCTTCCGAAAACAGTTGCAGATTTTAATGCAGAGCCATCATCAAGTGCCAGTGTGCGAAACATTGAACGAAACATCATCGACATGGGCTTTCGGAGCCAAGGCCCACTCGTATACCCCTGATGACTGCACGACACACAGCTTTAAGCGTCGCCTGGGCTGGTGATGACTGGAACCATGCTGCCCAGTCGGACAAGTCTCTTTTCAAATTGTATCGTGCGGTTGGACATGTACTGGTGTGGAGACAACCTCATGAACCCATTGACCCTGCGTTGGAGCAGCGGACTGTTCAAGCTGGTGTAGGCTCTGAAATGGTGTGGGGTGTGTGCTGTTGGAGTGGTATGGCACCCCTGATACGTCTAGATACGGCTCTGACAGGTGACACGTACGTAAGTATGCTACCTGATCACCTGCATCCATTCATGTCCATTTGCATTCCGCCGGACTTGGGCAATTCCAACAGGACAATGCGACAACCCACACGTCCAGAATTGCTACAGAATAGCTCCAGAATCATTCTTCTGAGTTTAAACCCTTCTGCTAACCGCCGAACTCCCCTGACATGAAAATTATTGAGCATATCTGGGATGCCTTGCAACGTGCTGTTTAGAAGAGATTTCTACCCCTTCGTACTCTTACGGATTTATGGACAGCCCTGCAGGATTCATGGTGTCAATTCCCTTCAGCCCTACTGGAGTTATTAGTCGGGTCCACGCCACGTCGTGTTGAGCCACTTCTGCATGCTGTCAGGGGCCCTGCACGATATTATATAGTGAAGCAGTTTCTTTGGCTCTCCATTGTAGATATCCTGTGTAGGTGTGGTGTTCCCAGCATTCTGCCGTAATTTAAATTGGACTGCCGACCCTTTGACGCTTAACCATTTTTATCACAAGTGGACAAAGGACTTTTGGTCATCTATTCTTTATCGTTTGAAATAAATTGGAAAATAGATATGGGTACACAATTTTGCTGTATAGTTTCGTGTAGCAAAGTTCATCTATGTTTTAACCGAAAAAAGACTTTTTGCTCTTGTGTATTTACAGACTTATCCCTGAAGATGTGAAACTAGTTGGATCATAAATATTTACCATGTAGCTGAAATGGTCTTTGTCGTCACAGTAAAATTGTACACCAGTGAACGCCCACAACAGAAAATTTTCTAAAATAGGTGGCTCTTTGCTAAAATGGATGGGAAAAGTCCCCCCCCCCCCATGAACCATGGACCTTGCCATTGATGGGGAGGCAGCGATACAGATAGCCGTACCGTAGGTGCAACCACAATGGAGGGGTATCTGTTGAGAGACCAGACAAACGCGTGGTTCCTGAACAGGGGCAGCGGCCTTTTCAGTAGTTGCAGGGGCAACAGTCTGGATGATTGACTGATCTGGCCTTGTAACACTAACCAAAACAGCTTTGCTGTGCTGATACTGCGAACGGTTGAAAGCAAGGGGAAACTACAGCCGTAATTTTTCCCGAGGGCATACAGCTTTACTGTATGGTTAATGACGATGGCGTCCTCTTGGGGAAAATATTCCAGAGCTAAAATAGTCCCCCATTCGGATCTCCGGGTGGGGACTACTCAAGAGGACGTCGTTATCAGGAGAAAGAAAACTGACGTTCTACGGATCGGAGTGTGGAATGTCAGATCCCTTAATGGGGCAGGTAGGTTAGAAAATTTAAAAAGGGAAATGGATTGGTTAAAGTTAGATATAGTGGGAATTAGTGAAGCTCGGTGGCAGGAGGAACAAGACTTTTGGTCAGGCGAATACAGAGTTATAAATACAAAGTCAAATAGGGGTAATGCAGGAGTAGGTTTAATAATGAATAAAAAAATAGGAATGCGGGTAAGCTACTACAAACAGCATAGTGAACGCATTATTGTGGCCAAGATTGACGCGAAGCCCACGCCTACTACAGTAGTACAAGTTCATATGCCAACTAGCTCTGCAGATGACGAAGAAATTGAACAAATGTATGACGAAATAAAAGAAATTATTCAGATAGTGAAGGGAGGGGAGAATTTAATAGTCATGGGTGACTGGAATTCGGTAGTAGGAAAAGGGAGAGAAGGAAACGTAGTAGGTGAATATGGATTGGGGATAGGAAATGAAAGAGGAAGCCGCCTGGTAGAATTTTGCACAGAACACAACTTAATCATAGCTAACACCTGGTTCAAGAATCATGAAAGAAGGTTGAATACATGGAAGAACTCTGGAGATACTAAAAGGTTTCATATGGATTATATAATGGTAAAACAGAGGTTTAGGAACCAGGTTTTAAATTGTAAGACATTTCCAGGGGCTGATGTGGACTCTGACCACCATCTATTGGTTATGAACTGTAGATTAAACCTGAAGAAGCTGCAAAAAGGTGGGAATTTAAGGAGATGGGACCTGGATAAACTAAACGAACCAGAGGTTGTACAGAGATTCAGGGAGAGCATAAGGGAGCAATTGACAGGAATGGGGGAAATAAATACAGTAGAAGAAGAATGGGTAGCTTTGAGGGATGAAGTAGTGAAGGCAGCAGAGGATCAAGTAGGTAAAAAGACGAGGGCTAGTAGAAATCCTTGGGTAAGAAGAAATATTGAATTTAATTGATGAAAGGAGGAAATATAAAAATGCAGTAAATGAAGCAGTAAAAAGGAGTACAAACGTCTCAAAAATGAGATCGACAGGAAGTGCAAAATGGCTAAGCAGGGATGGCTAGAGGATAAATGTAAGGATGTAGCGGCTTATCTCACTAGGGGTGATATAGATACTGCCTACAGGAAAATTAAATAGACCTTTGGAGAAAAGAGAACCACTTGTACGAATATTAAGAGCTTAGATGGAAACCCAGTTCTAAGCAAAGAAGGGAAAGCAGAAAAGTGGAAGGAGTATATAGAGGGTCTATACAAGGGCGATGTACTTGAGGAACATATTATGGAAATGGGAAAGGATGTAGATGAAGATGAAGTGGGAGATACGATACTGCGTGAAGAGTTTGACAGAGCATTGAAAGACCTGAGTCGAAACAAGGCCCCAGGAGTAGACAACATTCCATTGGAACTACTGACGGCCTTGGGAGGGCCAGTCCTGACAAAACTCTACCATCTGTTTAGCAAGATGTATGAAATAGGCGAAATACCCTCAGACTTCAAGAAAAATATAATAATTCCTATCCCAAAGAAAGCAGGTGTTAACAGATGTGAAAATTACCGAAGTATCAGTTTAATAAGTCACGGCTGCAAAATACTAACGCGAATTCTTTACAGACGAATGGAAAAACTAGTAGAAGCCGGACTAGGGGAAGATCAGTTTGGATTCCGTAGAAATATTGGAACACGTGAGGCAGTACTGACCCTACGACTTATCTTAGAAGCTAGATTAAGGAAAGGCAAACCTACGTTTCTAGCATTTGTACACTTGGAGAAAGCTTTTGATAATGTTGACTGGAATACTCTCTTTCAAATTCTGAAGGTGGCAGGGGTAAAATACGGGGAGCGAAAGGCTATTTACAATTTGTATAGAAACCAAATGGCAGTTATAAGAGTTGAGGAGCATGAAAGGGAAGCAGTGGTTGGGAAGGGAGTGAGACAAGGCTGTAGCCTCTCCCTGATGTTATTCAATCTGTATATTGAGGAAGCAGAGAAGGAAACAAAAGAAAATTTCGGAGTAGGTATTAAAATCCATGGAGAAGTAATAAAAACTTTGAGGTTTGCCGATGACATTGTAATTCTGTCAGAGACAGCAAAGGACTTAGAAGAGCAGTTGAACGGAATGAACAGTGTCTTGAAAGGAGGGTATAAGATGAACATCAACAAAAGCAGAACGAGGATAATGGAATGTAGTCGAATTAAGTCGGGTCATGCTGAGGGAATTAGATTAGGAAATGAGACACTTAAAGTAGTAAAGGAGTTTTGCTACTTGGGGAGCAAAATAACTGATGATGGTCGAGGTAGGGAGGATATAAAATGTAGACTGGCACTGGGAAGGAAAGCGTTTCTGAAGAAGAGAAATTTGTTAACATCGAGTATAGATTTATGTGTCAGGAAGTCGTTTCTGAAAGTATTTGTATGGAGTGTAGCCATGTATGGAAGCGAAACATGGACGATAAATAGTTTGGACAAAAAGAGAATAGAAGCTTTCGAAATGTGGTGCTACAGAAGAATCCTGAAGATTAGATGGGTAGATCACATAACTAATGAGGAGGTGTTGAATAGGATTGGAGAGAAGAGAAGTGTGTGGCACAACTTGACCAGAAGAAAGGATCGGTAGGTAGGACATGTTCTGAGGCATCAAGGAATCACCAATTTAGTATTGGAGGGCAGCGTGTAGGGTAAAAATCGTAGAGGGAGACCAAGTGATGAATACACCAAGCAGATTCAGAAGGCTGTAGGTTGGAGTAGGTACTGGGAGATGAAGAAGCTTGCACAGGATAGAGTAGCATGGAGAGCTGCAACAAACCAGTCTCAGGACTGAAGACCACAACAACAACAACAACATGGGAAAAGTTTTATGGAATCAAATACAGCCTTGTCGCTACACAATCTACAATTTGGATTTACGAACTGCCTAAGAAGTTCAGAGTTTCGACGTCCCTGAACTGAATGAAATATATTAATCGACAGATCCATGACTTAACAATAACCTCTCCAGTTCCTAAAATGTTCTTTATTTCAGTGCGCGGCCTACTTCGACTTTTATATTGAATCCATTCTCCAGTGGATCGGAAAAGCTTGTTGTGCCGAAGCATTTAATGTTCCTTCACCCTAGCACAATTCTTAAACCGTGTCCAGGGCTTCGTGACTGGACCAGCGTGGAGTAGGGTCGCGTGATCTTCTTGAACGAGAGCAGATTCATTCTGCCTAATGATTCTGGATGTACTCTCATGTGGAGAGAGGTGGGAACACGTAATGCACCCGGATAAATCGTTGAATGTGATCGTTGTGGCGGTCCAGGGGTAATGTATGGACGAACTTACTTCCAACCCTTTGAACAAAGTGGGGAAAGTTGGGGTGTCATCACGTAGCTAAGGAGAAAGCTGAAGAACAATGATGCTATTCATTACATGAACCCTGAGTACTTACTTCTGATGGCGAAAATTACATTTAATGTAACTCACTGTGCAAATTACGGCTACACCCCATACCTTGGGGTAAAGTAATTACTATGTCGGACGTAAACGGATAATTTTATATTTTTCTTTTGAGACATGGGGTACACCGTTACTAATGGAAGTAACCATCAATCCACGCTGTTAATTTCTCATGGGCCCTTTTCTCACTATTTGCTGTTGAAGAGTAGATCTATGCAAAGAAGACGAAGCGTTTCGCTCACATCTTCAGAAGATCTGTTTGCCTCACACGTTTTCAGATTCTTCTGAGTCTTTTGTGCGGTCTAGGCCCGGAATCTTCCACATTTTTTTAACCTGCCGGGAAGTTGCTTTTGTTACACTGTGTTCATTTTTGTAGGGAGATTCTGTGATCACGACCCATTTTCCTCTTCACCTGGTTGATCTTGGTCTCACGTAATGAGGAAATGGGCTTACACTCTTCGGTGATACGGTGAGTGAAAACTGTGTTTACACATTGATAGACTGACCGGGATATGGAGAAGAAGCACTAACTTACTCTATTATGTTCTGGGAATCTGGCGTTATTCTTTCGATTGTATCTGATGGTGCAAAATGCATTTACATTAATCGGGAGGCTTAATGTCAGTATGCATTGCTGCACTTCTAGTGTATGCAACTCTTGTCACTATTCCCGAATGGCTGTCAAGCCCGTTGTTACTTTCGTGATTATGTAAAGCGCTTAACGGTCCCATCTCAAATGAAAATATACCTCTTCAATAATGGATAATTAATCGAATTGGTAGTGACAAAAATAATCTAAAACTGGCGGAAAATTACTGTGAATTCTACAAGTAATTATTAAATTTTAGTTACTGAAACGTGTACACGGAAGTAACGTACCGTTAAAAGCATAGACTTCTTACGACGACATATACGTTATGTGCAACGAAGTCATTGAGTACTGTCAGTTAGATCTGGTTTTACCCCATAGCCTCTAGATGGTTTTGTCCCACCTGTACCTTATCTGTAACATTCCTTCTGCGTAAGAAACAAAGCGAAGAATTATTTAACATGGCATATCTTCACAAAGCCTGTTAAAAGTATTATTCAGTCTATTATTAGTTTCAGCTTGTGAGTTTCTTTTTGAGGACATAATGACAGTTACACAACTACAAAAATGTAACATTATTTTGCTCAACAATAACGTGTCTGACAGTATGAACTGTCATGGGTGTACTGAAGTTTCTGGCTGTCTTCATAGTCTTAAAGATCAAAAAACAATGTATCCAACTCTCAAAGTTAAATGTGAGGTGCATTCATTCCTCATGTGCGTTACCTTCTGTACTATTTAGTAATAGTTTTTTCTGTGTGTGGACTAAGTATTATCGAGCTATAGTATTTGGAAGTGGCACATCCTGCGGAAGTAACTTTCGTATTCCAGTTTTGCGAGCCCTTCTATATAGAGTGGTTCATTGATAGTGACAGGGCCAAATATCTCACGAAATAAGCATCAAACGAAAAAACTACAAAGGACGAAACTCCTCTAGCTTGAAGGGGGAAATCAGATGGCGCTATGGTTGGCCCGCTAGATGGCGCTGCCGTAGGTCAAACGGATATCAGCTGCGTTTTTTTTAAAATAGGAACCCCCATTTTTATTACATATTCGTGTAGTAATTAAAGAAATATGAATGTTTTAGTTGGACCACTTTTTTCGCTTGGTGATAGATGGCGCTGTAATAGTAACAAACGTATAAGTACGTGGTATCACGTAACATTCCACCAGTGCGGACGGTATTTACTTCGAGATAATTACCCGTGTTAAAATGGAGCGTTTACCAATTGCAGAAAAGGTCTATATCGTGTTGACGTATGGCTATTGTGATCAAAATGCCCAACGGGCCTGTGCTATGTATGCTGCTCGGTATCCTGGACGACATCATCCAAGTGTCCGGACCGTTCGCCGGATAGTTACGTTATTTAATAATAAAACAGGAAGTGTTCAGCCACATGTGAAACGTCAACCACGACCTGCAACAAATGATGATGCCCAAGTAGATGTTTTAGCTGCTGTCGCGACTAAATCGCACATCAGGAGCAGACAAATTGCGCGAGAATCGGGAATCTCAAAAATGTCGGTGTTGAGAACGTTACATCAACATTTATTGCACCAGTACCGTATTTCTATGCACCAGGAACTGCATGGCGACGACTTTGAACGTCGTGTACAGTTCTGCCACTAGGCAGAATACAAATTACGGGACGATGACAGACTTTCTGCACGCGTTCTATTTAGCGACGAAGCGTCGTCCACCAATAGCGGTAACGTAAACCGGCATAATATGCACTATTGGCTAACGGAAAATCCGCGGTGGCTGCGACAAGTTGAACATCAGCGACCTTGATGGGTTAATGTATGGTGCGGCACTATGGGAGGAAGGACAATTGGCCCCCATTTTATCGATGGCAATCTAAATCGTGCAATGTATGCTGATTTCCTATGTAATGTTCTACCTATGTTACTACAACATGTTTCACTGCATGACAGAATTGTGATGTACATCCAACATGATGGATGTACGGCACATGGTTCGCGTGCGGTTGAAGCGGTATTGAATAGCATATTTCATGACAGTTGGATTGGTCGTCGAAGCACCATACTACGGCCCGTACGTTCACTGGATCTGACGTCCCCGGATTTCTTTCTGCCGGGAAAGGTGAAGGCTATTTGCTATGGTGATCCACCGACAACGCCTGACAACATGCGTCAGCGCATTGTCAATGCATGTGCGAACATTACGGAAGGTGAACTACTCACTAATGAGAGGAATGTCGTCACAAGTATTGCCAAATGCATTGAGATTGACGGACATCATTTTGAGAATGTATTGCATTAATGTGGTATTTACATCACGATGTAACAGCTCGCGTTCTCATAAAGGTACATGTATAAAATTGGAGCAGCCGAAATAAAATGTTCAAACGTACCTAAGTTCTGTATTTTAATTTAAAAAACCTACCTGTTACCAACTATTTGTCTAAAATTGTGAGCCATATGTTTGTGACTATTACAGCGCCATCTATCACAAAGCGAAAAAAATGGTCCAACTAAAACATTCATATTTCTTTACGTACTACACGAATATGTAATGAAAATGGGTGTTCCTATTAAAAAAAAAACGCAGTTGACATCCGTTTGACCTATGGCAGCGCCATCTAGCGGGCCAACCATAGCGCCATATGGTTTCCCCCGCCACGCTAGAAAAGTTTCGTTCTTTGTAGTTTTTTCGTTTGACGCTTATTTCGGGAGATATTTGGCCCGGTCACGATCAATGGACCACCCTGTATAGTGCCAGAAGCATATGCTGAAGAGATAAAAGAGTATACCACAAGATTAATGACGTTTGACCCAACACAAGGTAGCAATATAGCAGCGGTTCTGCAAGTTATAGGTTATGTAGGTGTTTGTTAGCCGTCCGAATGTGTGTGGTACCAGAGGTCTACGCACAAGCTACACAACTGGCGTGAAATATGGGCCGGTCATCTGTGGGCTTATGTGGATGCGGAGCTGGCATGTTGCACCTGTGTTCGGGTCAAGCGAATGTGGTGGAAGAGATAAAAAAGTGAGTTCACTATTGTGCTCCTGAAACCACTGAAGCACGAATCTGGCCTTGTAGACTGACAGTTACCCCGCTGACGGATGACGAACATTAAGAGTTGCATATGATCCGCAATAGTGCTCGCATAGTTCGCAACAGTTATGGTGGCTTCGATTACGATCCCCACTGAATCCCAGATGAATGTCTCGCATAGAATAAAATCGCCCAATCGACCTGTGTCCGTGGTGCAATGCGTGCTTCGAGCAGCCGTTCATCAGCCGGACGACGTATCCGGACGTGGTCACTGACTAAACGAGAAACGTGAATCATCCGACTACGCGGCACGTTCCCATTGTTCCATGGACTGACCACTACGATCCAGCCTCCACTGCCGTCGTAGTTGCTATGTCGCCGGCTTTGCATGGCATCATGTAGCGGTCGTCTGCTTCTTAACAGCGTAATTTTCAGATCGTTTTTCAAAATGGCCTGTTGATGAAGGTCGAAACTGGTCGTGGACTTAGATAAACAGATATTAGTAACTGGAGCAGCCTTTCGTTAAATAATTATATAGTTACGGAACACCAAAAGTCTCCAGAATTGGAGAAACTAATTATCCCACTGTGATGGAAAAGTTTGAAACTTGGCTCGAAGGTGCCTACAGATCTCCTCTGTAATCAGGCAAAAGAATGGTATCCTATATCGTCACCTTCTGGCCCCGCGCCACTTGAACCAAGGAAGTGTCGACTCATGAAAAAAAAAAAAAAAAGAATGAAGGCAGAACTCAGAAGTTCATGGGAGGAGTAAGGTGAGTTAACAATATCTCATGGGCACCAAATTTCTCCACAATTGTGCCCATAAAATGAAAATCATCAAACCACCTGTTACCCACGTTTCATCCTTTACGCTTCTCCGCTAGACTTAAGAACCGCGATACCCAGTGTTAAAAAAACGCGGTTGTCTTGTGGGTGGCCGAGTGCAACATTTCAGACACACTGCCATTTAGGCAAAGCCTACAGGAGATGGTATAATTCATGTGAGCGAACACCAATCCATTCTTTGGTGTGCCGATTTCCACACTTTCGCGGTCTAAAACGACAGTTCGTTTTACGATGAGCAGTGGGACACCGTTATTGTCAATGTTTGATACTGCTGACACATCTGGTGGATTCACATCTAAGGACATTGTGGGGCTACAACGACTGAACATGATTTGACCCCTTTGCAGTGTAGTGCGACAGTAATTTTTGCTCCGATATATAGGCTGGAGTCTCTAGGGTCTATTCAAAACCATTCGACAATATTTCAACGTGATCCAAAGCACCAAAGTGCGTTTACACATTTTTCAGCCATCCCGTTTCGCGTCCTACTGTGGCGAGAATATGGAGTGCCGGAATGTAATCATGTGCGTGGATAAAATGGCAAAGGGACTCTCGAAGACTTCCCACTTCCGCAACTCTCGAGTGCTGGGGGGGAGTGTTTTTAATTTATTGTAACTTACTTCACTGAGTCCCATGTTCCCGTGAAACTGTCATAGCAAACGCGCTATACGTTCAACACCGTTTAGGTTAGGTAGCCCGCTCTCGGCGCTAGAACAGCCGCGAGGCACCACTCAATTGGCTGGGTGTCGAAGTCTTTGAGAAGCACATTTTTAACGTGCTCAAAAAAAAGTGTGTGTAACACCGAGGGTGCCGCCTAGCTGCAGGGTGTGGTCTTAAAGAGTCCCTTTCTTGTTTCATTTACACACATGTCGATGTTGCACCACTCCATGATCACGTCACGGGAGAACGCTAAAAAGTAGTGGTGTTGTGTCAGAAATGTCTTCCTAAGACATCCATGAGATGACAGCCTAATTTAAGTGCTGGATATATTGTTCTAACTTCAATTGCAGAGATGTCAAAAGAAGGGGTGAAATGTGGATAAAACGGGGTGTGATGACGTTCCCATCATGTGACACACCCACTCTGGGATGGCTACCCCATTCATATAAAACTGAACAGTACTTGCTACAGTATCTGTACAATTCTTAATAACTGCCCACATTAATACCTATAATGCGTGAACTCAATCAGACAATCAACCAGTGTCAACTACGAAATGATCAGTCACTGTTACTGACTACTGATATTTGGGACCAGATATTTAGTGAGAAACATTTAATTATCGGTAATGTCTGTAATTAGGAGACTAGACTTAATATGCAAGTTTCAATACCAGCTTCTAATTCAATGATATCTAATTAACAAACCTTAGCTCATTTCACTTACATAACATATGTGTTTATTGTACGATTCAGTGATTTATAAAAGAAAAGAGAGTCTTTCACAGAGAGCCGAATCTGCATGCATCACAATAATAATTGTCAAATGTTAACTGAAATGGGTTAACTATTAAGAATATCTTTATATATATAATTCTACTGTACGTGTGTGTCACTGAACTCCTCCTAAACGGCTGGACCAATTTGAATGAATTTTTTTTTTTTTTGTATGCGTTTGGGTGGCGCCATGGATTGTTTAGATTCACAAATCAGCCCGGCAGATGGCGCTGCAGTCGGTATCTAGGTTATTTATCTATACAGCAACTAAACGGCTGGATCGACTTGAATGAATTTTTGTGTATGCATTCAAGTGGGTGCCTGGAAAATTTACATTCTTAAATCAGCACGGTAGGTGGCGTTGCATTTTTGCGTGCAATATTGAGCGTATTATATTCAGATATAGTTTACGTGCATAGGATTTCGTTTATTTTTCGACATTTTAATTTGATTGTATTATATTAAGTGTGTTACGTTATTTTGACATTTTAATTTTTTTGTACGGTGTCTTTTGATATCTCACATGTCGCATTTCAGTGAATATTGAGTGTATTATGTTCACATATCAGTTACGTACATAAAACAATGCCACGTCTTCGTAGACGAGGAGCAAATAGTGGTTGACGGACTCGGAATTCACAATTAGTCCAGAACCGTCGGTTAAATAGGTCGGCTGAAGATCAATTGACGGACAATGAATATTTAAGAAACCAGGCTGCGATCAGACGTGCTAATGAAAGTCAAGAGCAACGCAACGAACGCCTTCGAGCTAATCCATTGAGACAAAGACTGGCCCGTCAACGAGTCACCGACACATTCAGAACACGTGAACAACAGCGTTTGCAAGTGTATCGCGCACTGACACGTGCATCACTTCTTCGCCTTGAGTTTGAATATGAGTCGGACATCGACTATTCGTCACATTCACAGATTGTAATCGGTTCTATGAACAAACAATATCAGCACTGTCATGCACTCAAATACAAAGGTGAATCGGCCGGTTTCTGCTGCGTGTCTGGAAAAGTTGTATTGCCACCACTGAATTCGCCGCCAGAACCATTGAAAACACTATTGGCTGGAGCTACATCTCAATCTAACATGTTTTTGCGTAAAATTCGCAAATTCAATTTGTCCTTCAAATGACATCATTTGGAGCAACAAAAATCGTTCAGAATGAGGGTGGTCGCAATTTTCAATCAACGTTTAAGATTCAGTGAAATTGGTTCTTTAATGCTGATGTCTGATACCGATTAAAAATTTCTGCAAATCTACTTTATGGGTGATGATGAGCAGCAAATAAACGCACACTGCCAGTATAACCATATCGAGCAGATGGAGGAGCGAGAAATTGTGGTTATCTTAGAACCGTTTTTACAGAATCACAGCGAGTTGGTCCAGTTGTTCAATAGCGTTTGAAACAGACTGCAAAACGGCAACTATACGATCGCCATCAAAGCAGACAAAGTACCTTCTGGGAAGCAGGCGGGCCGATATAATGCACCGACCATTAATGAAGTTGCAGTTGTTATGGTTGGCGACGCATTTGAACGTCGATATATACGAATCCAACGCAGAGATAACACAGTGCCTACGACTGGAGACAGTCATCGCTCTTACGACGCTTTGCAATATCCATTGATATTTTGGGAAGGAGAAGATGGATATCATTTTAATATCAGACAAAGAAATCCAACAACAGGTACAATCTACACATTTCATTGCCTAATATTTTATTTTAATGCATGATTAATTTCTTTTTGTCTTAGTTATATTTTTACTCTGCAGGCGCAGAAATCAGCAAGAAAGTGAGCGCGATGAAGTTCTACGAATATCGGTTGATGATTCGTGCCAATGAAGACAATAATATTCTCCGATGCCGCCAACTGTTTCATCAATATATCGTTGATATGTATGCGAAAACTGAAAGCGAGCGATTACGATTCATCAGGTATAATCAAGCGAAACTTCGATCTGAGGAACACATTCATTTGCGTGATGCTATTGTTGGTAACGCAGATGTAATAACTAATATCAACGACATCGGACCTTCATATATTCTTCCATCATCATATATTGATAGCCCACGTCATACGCAAGAATATGTACAAGACGCCATTACATTTGTGCGCTCGTACGGACGACCAGATTTATTCATTACATTTACGTGTAATCCAAAATGGGATGAAATTAAAATTGCGTTATTGCCAGGTCAAACTGCATAGATCGACACGATATCACTGCACGTGTCTTCAGACAAAAGTTCAAATCGTTGACGAACTTGATTATACATTCCTCTGTATTTGGCAAAACACGTTGCTGGCTGTTTTCTGTTGAAAGGTAAAAACGAGATTTGCCACACGCGCATATTTTGATTTGGTTGGTCGACAAAATACAGTCTGAAGAAATTGATAAAATTATCTCAGCAGAAATTCCGGATCGGAATATCGATCAAGAATTGTATGAGATGGTTACTGCTAACATGATCCATAGTCCATGCGGTGCTACAAACATGACAGCGCCGTGGATGGACAATGGAAAATCTACGAAACGTTTTCCAAAAAATTGTATAAATGATACAATCACTAATATCGATGGTTATCCATTGTATCGTCATAGAGACACTGACCATGGTGGTCAAACACATCAATTACGCATGTCAAACGTTACAACAGTTGGCATTGACAATCACTGGGTAGTTCCGTATTCACCATTGCTGTGTAAAATATACAAAGCACACATAAACATTGAGCTCTGCAGTTAGGTGAAGTCCATAAAATATATATGCAAATATGTCCATAAGGCTGTATTTGCTGTTCAGAATGTTAACGAAAACGATGAAATAACACGGTATGAAATGGGTCGATACATCAGCAGCAATAAGCAGTTTGGCGTATTTTGGGTTTTCCGATGCACGAAAGAGACCCTGCTGTTATACATTTGGCCGTGCACCTTGAAAATGGACAGCATGTTTATTTCACGGAAGAGACTGCACTACAACGTGCATCAATTGCTCCAGAAACCACATTAACTGAGTCTTCGATCTATGCAACCGACCAGGTATTCAAATGGTTCAAATGGCTCTGAGCAGTATGGGACTTAACTTCTGAGGCCATCAGTCCCCTAGAACTTAGAACAACTTAAACCTAACTAACCTAAGGACATCACACACATTCATGTCCGAGGCAGAATTCGAAACTGCAACCGTAGCGGTCGCGCAGTTCCAGACTGTAGCGCCGAGAATCGCTCGGCCCCCCTGGCCGGCGACCGGTTATTCCCGGTCAATTCGCAAAGACATTAATGTATACTGATGTGCCACGATATTTCACATGGAGCAAACAGTAAAAAAACCACGAAAGCGAGGTGTTCCGGTTGAAGGATACCACGGCATATTTATGGGAAATACATTAGGTCGATTATACACAGTCCATCCAAAGCAATGCGAATGTTTCTTCTTGCGTTTATTGTTGGTTAATGTTCCTGGACCGACGTCCTTCCAATACTTGCAAACAGTCAATGGCATTTTGTACGACACATATCATGATGCGTGTCGCGAATTACATTTGCTGAAAGATGACAAGCATTTGGATATTACACTTGGAGATGCAGCATTGAGTTCCTCTCCTCGTGAAATGTGCCAATTATTCGCCATATTATTGACGACATATTTTCCATCTCAAGCTTCTGTCCTTTGGGACAAATATAAAGATGCCATGAGCGACGGCATTCTACATCGCATTCGGATCGCTGTTCAAGATCTTAATATCTATTTTTCGCCGGAAATATATAACGAGGTGCTAATAAAGATTGAAGATATTTGCATTCTGATTTCGAATATTTCCCTCATTCATTTTGGTATGCCCTCAAAAAAAATGGCTCTGAGCACATCTGTGGTCATCAGTCCCCTAGAACTTAGAACTACTTAAACCTAACTAACCTAAGGACATCACACAGATCCATGCCCGAGGCAGGATTCGAACCTGCGACCGTAGCGGTCAAGCGGTTCCAGACTGAAGCGCCTAGAACCGCACGGCCACACCGGCCGGCGGTATGCCCTCACCTAACGAGCAACAGACATCAATAACAGCGAGATTCAGAGCGAACAACAGTTCAATACGGTCTCTTTAACTACTTTCGTTGAAAATAATGAACAACTACTCACTGATGAACAAAAGAATGTATACGATCGAATTAATTTGTCAATTGCAGTAGAACAGGGTGGATTCTGTTTTTTGGACGCACCAGGTGGCACTGGAAAAACGTTTCTCATCTCACTAATTCTTGCGCGCATTCGATCACAAAATCATTCCGGGATGGCTAAAGTTTTGCAAAAATGCAATATTATTATCTGGGATGAATGCACTATGGCCCACAAGCATTCACTTGAAGCTCTTGATAGAATGATGAAAGATCTAAATAATAACACCAGGCTTTTCGGTGGTGCCTTACTGCTGCTGTCCGGTGAATTTAGACAGACATTGCCGGTCATTCCACGCGCTACATATGCGGATGAAATTAACGCATGTATGAAACAATCTTATCTATGGCGCAATGTCAGTACATTACGTCTTAGCACAAATATACGTGTTCAACTTCAAAGCGATCCATTGGCACAATCATTCTCCGAGCAATTTCTCAACATTGGAAAAGGACAATACCATTGCATGGAGACACACAATGCATCAAATTGCCAGACAATTTCTGCAAATGGTATATACGAAAGATGCTTTGATTGGAAGCATATTTCCAGATTTACAAGCTAATTATATTAATCATGCGTGGCTTCGTGAACGAGCTATTTTAGCAGCAAAAATATCGATGTTGACGCTATTAACTGCAAAATACAATAGTCATTGCCCAGCAATGAGATTTTGTTCAAACCGATCGACACTGTTACCGATCCTGAAGAAACAGTCAACTATCCTGTTGAATTTTTTAATTCGCTGGATTTACCAGGAAAGCCACCATATATCTTGCGATTAAAAATTGGCTCACCTGTCATTTTGCTTCGGAATTTAAATGCACATAAGCTTTGCAACGGTACAAGTTTAGTCATAAAAAAATTATTGGCAATGCTATTGTAGCTATAATTTTGAACAGAAAATTTGAAAGTGAAGTTGTTCTCCTACCACGAATCCCAATGTTCCCTTAAGACTCACACATTACATTCAGACGTCTGCAATTTCCAATTCGCTTGGCATTTGCCATGACTATTAAGTCACAAGGTCAAACAATGTCGATTTGTGGGTTGGATCTAGAAAATCCGGTCTTTCCACTTGGCCAATTATATGTGGCGTGTTATCGCATTTGAAAACCGTCAAGTTTATTCATTTATGCTCGTCAGGAATTGACTAAAAATATTGTTCATCAACTCACATTAAGATAAAATTAACCAAACGTTATTGATTATAACGATTTTAGAAAAATTAATGTTATTCCAAAATAAAGAATAATGAATTTATTATATTATTTGCCTTTCATTTCATTCTTCATTTAATATCCTAATCGCTTGAAATATCATGCAGGACAAAGTCTGTCGGGTCCGCTAGTATAAGATAAAAATTAAAAGTATATTATTGAGTTAAGAACTGAGTGGAATTTTACAGATATCAAAGGATACCATTTGATCCACGGGAACATTTATCTGGAAAGCATTTTGTGTAACAATACGCAACGTGAAGGAAAGTATTCCATATTTTTAAGGATGTTTTAAATTTCTTATATTAATTAAAGAATCGTCTTGCGTCGGAATCTGGGTGTGAACAAATATATTTTGGTCACCTGTTTTGACAGCTCAATTATTTACAAACACTGTTTCAAAAAATCATTTAAAACGACCTGGTACAGTGCTCTCGTATCGTAGAATTGATTACATTAGTTCATGGATAAACATCTTTCGGAAAGAGTAAAATGCAGTTCATATGTTCTGGTCGCAGGCAGTTCGCTCCGCGCTCTTGCATGTGCAGGTGCTGAATAAACCTTCCTTAAGTAACGTGTATCCACAGGACATGTGGCCTGTAATTGAAGAAGTTCCATGATGATCTCTCCATTGGCAAAAGATTCCGGAATAGTCCCCCATTCGGATCTCCGGGAGGGGACTGCCAAGGGGAAGGTTACCATGAGAAAAAGATTGAATAATCTACGAAAGGATAACGTTCTACGAGTCGGGGCTTGGAATGTTAGAAGCTTGAA
Source organism: Schistocerca serialis cubense (assembly GCF_023864345.2). Taxonomy (NCBI): domain Eukaryota; kingdom Metazoa; phylum Arthropoda; class Insecta; order Orthoptera; family Acrididae; genus Schistocerca; species Schistocerca serialis. The sequence continues at coordinate 175,853,732 of NC_064641.1, forward strand.
CGTGGTAGGCAAACTAGAAAATCTGGAAAGGGAAATGCAAAGGCTCAATCTAGATATAGTAGGGGTCAGTGAAGTGAAGTGGAAGGAAGACAAGGATTTCTGGTCAGATGAGTATCGGGAAATATCAACAGCAGCAGAAAATGGTATAACAGGTGTAGGATTCGTTATGAATAGGAAGGCAGGGCAGAGGGTGTGTTACTGTGAACAGTTCAGTGACCGGGTTGTTCTAATCAGAATCGACAGCAGACCAACACCGACAACGATAGTTCAGGTATACAGGCCGACGTCGCAAGCTGAAGATGAACAGATAGAGAAAGTGTATGAGGATATCGAAGGGGTAATGCCGTATGTAAAGGGGGACGAAAATCTAATGGTCATGGGCGACTGGAATGCAGTTGTAGGGGAAGGAGTTGAAGAAAAGGTTACAGGAGAATATGGGCTTCGGACAAGGAATGAAAGAGGAGAAAGACTAATTGAGTTCTGTAACAAGTTTCAGCTAGTAATAGCGAATACCTTGTTCTAGAATCACAAGAGGAGGAGGTATACTTGGAAAAGGCCGGGAGATACGGGAAGATTTCAATTAGATTACATCATGGTCAGACAGAGATTCCGAAATCAGATACTGGAATGTAAGGCGTACCCAGGAGCAGATATAGACTCAGATCACAATATAGTAGTGATGAGGAGTAGGCTGAAGTCCAAGACATTAGTCAGGAAGAATCAATACACAAAGAAGTGGGATACGAAGTACTGAGGAATGACGAGATACTTTTGAGGTTCTCTAACGCTATAGATAGAGCAATAAGGAATAGCGCAGTAGGCAGTACAGTTGAAGAGGAATGGACATCTCTAGAAAGGGCCATCACAGAAGTTGAGAAGGAAACATAGGTACAAAGAAGGTAGCTGCGAAGAAACCATGGGTAACAGAAGAAATACTTCAGTTGATTGATGAAAGGAGGAAGTACAAACATGTTCCGGGAAAATCAGGAATACAGAAATACAAGTCGCTGAGGAATGAAATAAATAGGAAGTGCAGGGAAGCTAAGACGAAATGGCTGCAAGAAAAATGTGAAGACATCGAAAAATATATGATTGTCGGAAGGACAGACTCAGCATACAGGAAAGTCAAAACAGCCTTTGGTGACATTAAAAGCAACGGTGGTAACATTAAGAGTGCAACGGGAATTCCACTGTTAAATGCAGAGGAGAGAGCAGATAGGTGGAAAGAAAATTGAAAGCCTCTATGAGGGTGAAGATTTGTCTGATGTGATAGAAGAAGAAACAGGAGTCGATTTAGAAGAGATAGGGGATCCAGTATTAGAATCGGAATTTAAAAGAGCTTTGAAGGACTTACGGTCAAATAAGGCAGAAGGGGTGGATAACATTCCATCAGAATCCCTAAAATCATTGGGGGAAGTGCCAACAAAACGACTATTCACGTTGGTGTGTAGAATATATGAGTCTGGCGATGTACCATCTGAATTTTCGAAAAGCATCATCCACACAATTCCGAAGACGGCAAGAGCTGACAAGTGCGAAAATTATCGCACTATCAGCTTAACAGCTCATGCATCGAAGCTGCTTACAACAATAATATACAGAAGAATGGAAAAGAAAATTGAGAATGCGCTAGGTGACGATCAGTTTGGCTTTAGGAAAAGTAAAGGGACGAGAGAGGCAATTCTGACGTTACGGCTAATAATGGAAGCAAGGCTAAAGAAAAATCAAGACACTTTCATAGGATTTGTCGACCTGGAAAAAGTGTTACACAATATAAAATGGTGCAAGCTGTTCGAGATTCTGAAAAAAGTAGGGGTAAGCTATACGGAGAGACGGGTCATATACAATATGTATAACAACTAAGAGGGAATAAAAAGAGTGGACGATCAAGAACGAAGTGCTCGTATTAAGAAGGGTGTTAAGACACGGCTGCAGCCTTTCGCCCCTACTCTTCAATCTGTACATCGAGGAAGCAATGATTCAGGAGTGGAATTAAAATACAAGGTGAAAGGATATCAATGATATGATTCGCTGATGACATTGCTATCCTGAGTGAAAGTGAAGAATAATTAAATGATCTGCTGAACGGAATGAACAGTCTAATGAGTACACAGTATGGTTTGAGAGTAAATCGGAGAAAGACGAAGGTAATGAGAAGTAGTAGAAATGAGAACTTAACTTAACATCAGGATTGATGGTCACGAAGTCAATAAAGTTAAGGAATTCTGCTACCTAGGCAGTAATATAACCAATGACGGACGGAGCAAGGAGGACATCAAAAGCAGACTCGCTATGGCAAAAAAGGCATTTCTGGCCAAGAGAAGTTTACTAATATCAAATACCGGCCTTAATTTGAGGAAGAAATTTCTGAGGATGTGCGTCTGGAGTACAGCATTGTATGGTAGTGAAACATGGACTGTGGGAAAACCGGAACAGAAGAGAATCGAAGCATTTGAGATGTGGTGCTATAGACGAATGTTGAAAATTAGGTGGACTGATAAGGTAAGGAATGAGGTGGTTCTACGCAGAATCGGAGAGGAAAGGAGTATGTGGAAAATACTGATCAGGAGAAGGGACAGGATGATAGGACATCTGCTAAGATATGAGGGAATGACTTCCATGGTACTAGAGGGAGCTGTAGAGGGCAAAAACTGTAGAGGAAGACAGAGACTGGAATACGTCAAACAAATAATTGAGGACGTAGGTTGCAAGGGCTACTCTGAGATGAAGAGATTAGCACAGGAAATGAATTCGTGCGGGCCGCATCAAACCAGTCAGTAGAATGTTAACAAAAAAAAAAAGTGAAGTTAGTGTTCGTCATTCATCTACTTACACCTTCTTCTTCTTCGACTTGACATTATTCTGGTGGAGGGGCCGGGTATTGGAACTTGTGATACCGCGCATTTTCGACGACACAGTGGCTCCCTTCAGGCCACGACAGAACCACTGTTTACGTCTCGAGAAACCCGAGTTCGAGCCATATTCGGCAGATCGCAATCTGTCGGAGACAGAAGAAGAAGAGGACGTTACGATGACAGCAACTGTGTGCCACCACATGGACATCCTTCCGGGTTCTCTGTTGACGATGGCCAAGATCCAAACAAGTGGCTGAAGGTATATGCGCGTATAGCCAAATTTAACAAATGGGATGACACCGTGTGTTTGGCTGACGTATTTTTCTACTTGGAGGGCACTGCCAAGCAATGGTATGAGAACAACGAGAAGTTCACAAGCTGGGAAGTTTTCCAGGCGGAACTGTGCAAGTATTTCGGGGACACACAACAACAGAAGTGCAAGGCTGAAGATCAATTAAAGTGCAGGGCACAGGAGAAACGACAGCATCCTACATTCAAGACGTCTTCGAACTGTGTAAAATAGTGGGTTCTAGAATGAAGGAGGAAGAGAAAGTTGCACATCTCATGAAGGGTGTTGCTGTGGACATGTATCAAGCCCTACTCCTGGTGGACGTTTCGACAGCAGACGACTCCATAAAATGGTGCCAGAATATCTAGACAAAGCATCAAAAAAGAATTGCACGCAAGAAGTTTGAACGACTTCCAAACATCGTATCGATGTCTGTGATGGAGGAAGGAGCTGATTTCACAAGTGTTCTTCGTCAGATAGTGAGAAAGGCACTTGGATCGCACGGCGAGCAAAAAGCTGAGACGCTTCAAGAGGTCGTAAGGGAGGAAGTGGCACGGACATTGAACCCAATCTCTCGTTATTCATTTCCCTGTAAAACGATAAAAAAGTCGAGACCCAGGCGAAGTTACGTTTCTACAACGCCGCACGAGGAACCAGTTTGGGCGCCAAGGAAGACTGACGTCTGGGGACGAAGGATAACTAACCAGTATGTTTCCACTGCGGACGACCGGGACATGTGGTGCGCTATTGTCGAGAAAGGCGGCGGGTATTTGATGACGCCCGCGCCAGAAGACAGTAGACTGATCTTAGCCGACGCCAACTCTGGGACGACAGAAATGAACAAGAAGATGTGGGTGCAGTACGACGTAGGTCACCATCGCAAACTAACCTCTCCCCAACAAGTCGATCAAGGTCTCCATCGCCGTTTAGAAGCTCCAGCCGACCACCTAGCCTCCGCAATCTGGAAATCTAAAGGGTGCGACCATCCTTGGAGGTGAGGCCGCAGAGGAGAAAAATCATCCGCCGTCTAAAATGATAGGAAACTACGTCGATATCCTCATGGATGGCTGACCAGTCCAAACTCTTGGGGACTCTGGAGCATCATATTCAGTCATTTCGGAGAAGTACCGTCGCCAGTTGCAGAAAACTGGATGCGTCGACTGCGAAACATCTCTGCTGATGGTGGCTAATGGTAAATATGCAAAATCTACAGGAAGATGTGTCATTCGTGTGGGCGGCCACTTATGCCCCACTTATGCCATACACATCCCTTAGAATTCATCGTCCTACGAAACTGTTGTCATGACATCATTATCGGATTGGACTTTTTGAAAGCTTCTCAGGCAAAGATTATGCTAGACGAGATGAGATACTGTGGATAGGAAGATGCGAATACGAGTTGTGGAGACGATGTGTGCTGGATGAAGTGATCATTTCTCCAGTCAACGCTAGAAAGGTAGCTGTCATGTCTCATGCCATGCATCAACCCATGGATGTTGTCGTGGAATGTAGGAGAAGCATACCACTGAAGAATAATTTGTTCATCCCAGCCTCTGTCATCTCGTTTAAGAACGGATTCGGTGAATTGTGGATAGTCAACTGTCGCCGAGAACCGCAGATCCGTCCAAGACACATGTGCGTAGCAAACGCTGAGCCGTTAATTGCAGAACAGCTGAGCGTCAAAGAAACCTCCCATGACGAGTCTGTGGGCGAAATTTGCGCTACCACTACGAGACAAGATTTTCTAGCTCGGCTATCACATCTCACTAAGGAAGAACAGGAGAAGGTATTTGCCATTCTTTTGAGTTCTCTGAATGCTTCATTCCACAGGTGAAGAGCGATTTAGACAAATCGACGATGAGTCACCGGACTAGCACTGGAGACCATCAACCAATAAGCCAGAGAGTATACCGTGTGTCAGCAACGGAACGTCGAATAATTCGCAACGAGAAAATGATAAAGAACGACATCATTCAGCCTTCACAGAGCCCATGGTCGTCACCAGTGGTTCTCGTCAGGAAGAAAGATGGCAGTTGGCGCTTTTGTGTCGATAAAGGGAACTTAATAATATAACTAAAAAGGACGTTTACCCTCTTCCACGAATTGACGCTACACTAGATTGCCTGAAGGGGGCTAAGTTTTTGTTAACCATGGACATGTACTCGGGATACTGGCAAATCGAAGTAGATGAGGCTGATCGTGAGAAAACTGCATTCATCACCTCAGAGGACCTGTATGAGTTTAAGGTAATGCCGTTTGGTCTGTGTAATGCTCCAGCAACTTTTGAACGGATGATGGATAATCTTCTAAATCACCTGAAATGGACGATGTGTTCTTGCTATTTAGATGACATTATAGTGTTCTCAGAGATATTTAGTGAAGACATAAAAAGACTCAGGGCCTTTCTTAAGTGTCTCCAACAAGCCGGACTGAAACTTAATTCAAGAAAGTGTCTCCTTGGAGCAAAATAAATCAAAATATTTGGACACCTTGTGTCAAACAAAGGTGTGCGGCCAGTACCGGAAAAGGGGAGATCTATTACGCAATTTTCTATTCCTAAATGTATTAGAGATGTGAGATGCTTCCTCGGATTACGTTCTTATTACCGTCGTTTTTTCAAAGACTTTTGTATCAAAGCCAGACCACTCCAAGAGTTGTTAAAAGCCGATGCTAAATTTATCTGGCGTGGTGCTCAACAAGATTCATTCGATGTGTTGCGAAAATTTCTGTTTACTGACCCTGTACGTGGTCTGTATGATGAGAGAGGACCTACAGTACTACACACAGGCGCCAGTGGGTAAGGGATCGGTGCTGTTCTGGTACAGATTTTGGATGGAAAAGAGAAAGTTATAGCCTGTCCTTCTAGGACACTTACAAAAGCCGAGAGAAACTACTCAACTACAGAAAGAGAATGTCTGGCTGTGATCTGGGCCATGCGCAGATTTCCACAGTATCTCTATGGAAGGCCATTTACAGTTGTTACAGACCATCATTCACCCATCAGGACGGCTCACCAGGTGGGCACTACGTCTTCAAGAGTATGTCACCACCATAGTGTACAAAAGTGGAAGAAAACACCGAGATGCCGACTGTCTCTCAAGAAACCCTATGCAAGACCATCAAGACTTTGATGAAGATAGTGTCTGTCTCGCTGCACTCTAGGATTTCGCTGCTGAGCAGAAGAAAGACGCCAAGATATCTCAAATTATGCTTGCCTTAAATCGGTCAGAGGAAGTGAAAGGACAATTTAAGGTAGTAGATTGTTTAGGCGGGATTACTTTGCAAGAAAAACTTTGATCCGCTTGGTAAGAGGTGGCTACCAGTAATTCCTAAACACATGCGCTTAGGTGCTCTACAGAAATTCCAAGACACACCTGAGGCTGGACATTTAGGACTTATTAAGACATACGATGGGATCCGCAAGAGATTTTTCTGGCGAGGTTTATTTAGGAGTATCCGTCACTATGTGTCGCACTGTCGAGAGTGCCAGAGGGGAAAGGCAGTTCCTTAGAAACCACCTGTCCGACTCATACCAATTACACCGGCCGAAACGCCTTTCCAGGGTGTAAGATTTCACCTCCTCGGACGATTTCTAACGTCTGCTAGTGACAATAGATGGATTGTTGTTTGCATGCTTATCTGACACGCTACGACATTACAAAAGCCGTGAAAACATCCGAAGCATTCGAGGTAGCCAAATTTATTGTAGAAGACATTGTATTAAAATACGGTGCCCCAAGGTCGTTAATTACGGATCGAGGGTAAGCCTTTCAATCGAATCTTGTGACAGAGATAAACTGTCGTTACAACATTACTCATCACATGACGACTGCCTACCATCCACAAACTAATGGGCTTACTGAACGCCTTAATAAGACCTTGGCCGATATGCTATCAATGTTCGCCAATGTTGAGCAGAGGAACTAGGCTGAGGTGCTACCTTTCGTGACGTTTGCCTACAACACCACCAAACAAAACACCACAGGATTTACGTCATTTTTCCTGGTGCATGGGCGTGAGCCGACGACGACGATGGACACTGTGTTTCCGTTACGTCTTGATGACGTGGACGACAACTACATCGGCCTGATGTTGGCTAGAGCTGAGGAAGCTCGGCAGTTATCTCGACTCCGCACGCTGCAGGCTCAAGAAAACGATGCCGAAGGTATGACGCGAGCCACACCCATGTTGTCTACCAGCCTGGTGATCTCGTCTGGATCTTCACCCCTGTTCGGGAAGGTTGGTCTCTCTGAGAAGCTCCTCTGGCGCCACTTTGCACCTTATAAGTTTGTAAAACAGTTGTCTGGTGTTACTTATAAAGTTGAAGATTTCGACCGAGACAAGATCAGAGACACGGGCCACGTCCTCCGAATGAAACCCTATAAGGATCCTGCAAACCAGGGTAAATACGAAGCTACAGCGACAGGCAACAAGCGGAAAGGTGACGAAGAACGCAGCGGCAAGGGAAGTTCTAAGGTCACCGCCAGGGCGAACATCAGTCATCGGGAGTCGGAATATGCAGGAGCGACGACTAGGAGAACGTAACACCGAGACTCTGTCCTCTGAAGGAGGGAGTAATGTCGCAGAAGAAGCTGAGTAACACAGTTGCCGTAGTTTAGTGGTTATGATACTAGACTGTTACCTGGAGGGTCGTGAGCTCTAAACTCGTCTGAACAGTAAAGTTTTAATTTCTGTATTCGGTTTGAGTTGGTTGGGTTGTTTTTGGGGAGGAGACCAGACAGCGAGGTCATCAGTTTTATCGGATTACGGAAGGAAGTGGAAGGAAGTCGGCCGTGCCCTTTCAAAGGAACCATCCCGTCATTTGCCTGGAGCGATTTAGGGAAACCACGGGAAACTTAAATCAGGATGGCTGGACGCGCGATTGAACCGTCGTCCTCCCGAATGCGAGTCCAGTGTGGTAGCCACTGAGGGGGTTTGAGTGTATTCTAGAAGTATCCACAAATGGCAAGAACCATTGTACTGGAATGTTCTGTAGCTGTATATATACCGTTTGTGTTCTGGCCGGAGGCAGTTCCCTCTGCGCTCTTGTGTCCGCAAGTGCTGAATAAACCTTCGTTAAGTGAAGTTAGTGTTCGTCATTCATCTACTTACACCTTCTTCTACGTGACAATATCACAATAAGTGACTTCCCGTTAGTTTTTGTCGAACACGACGAAAATGTTATACGAGAATAGAATTACATTTGGAACAGCACATAACTGATCGTCCTACAACTGTCTGTCATCTGCAGTAAACCAGATAATTCTGTGTAATCTGTTATTTGGAATTAATAGCATTTGTCTAAAGTAGTAAAAAATTAGTCTAAAATGGAACTATTGGCTACTTTCACTTTGTTAATGCCGTTCATCTTGCTTGTAATAATTATTTGTTTAGCACGGATGTCAACACTACTACGTCAATTCTGTTTATTGTTTGTTTACCAGGTTGTTCAGATCGTCTCCGAAAGAAACTATCTACTTTAGTGTTGTGTGGACATTTTCAAATTTGTGAGTGTGGGATGTGTTTGTTATTTGTAGTAATTTACTTCATCGGGTTTCATGTTTTCGAGTTTCCATGAAATTGTCATAGCAAACACGAAAAATATCACTGTTTGCGGAACATTCAGCGAGTCCATTAACTTGTTTTATATGCTTTGCGCAGATACTTTGGTCTTTGTTTTGAAAGCGGGCTTTGATGGGTGTGTCTGTGTCCGTATCTGCAGACAGAATACGTGCAAGTGTTGTGAGTGAGTGGAGTTTGTGTGTGTGTGTGTATGTGTGTGTGTGTGTGTGTGTGTGTGTTTGAGAGAGTGAGAGAGAGAGAGGGAGAGAGAGAGAGAGAGAGAGAGAACATTTCTGCTGTGTTTTTGGGTTATTCGAGTTAATTCTGAGAGTTCTTTGACAGCAGCTAGCAGCCTTTCATTAGAAAGAACTGTGTAGTACTTCACAGCTGTGTAGCCGTTTACTATTCCCTTTCCCTCATCATGTGGCATTTGTATGTGCCGCTTTATTACTAGTTTCTGTGCAGGTCAGTGTGAAAAGCGGTTGTCAAGTGTCCATGCTCACACGATTGTCCGCAAATGTAAAGTGACATATGTTCTTTGCACGGTGTCTAATATTGAGAAGTTGCCAAAGTCAATGTAGAACTGAAAGTCGCACTCAGGAACAGGATCAACACCAAAACAACTCGAGAGCTCAATAACCCGGGAACTGCAGTACGAGCTGGAATTCGAAAACCAAATATCAGTGGTGCAAGTGCCGTAATAGGAAAACGTGATGCCGAAGCCATAGAACATAGGCAGTGGAGGAATGGAAGAAAGTCATTTGGTCGAATAAGTTCTCAACTTCTGGCCAAACTAATGTATGACATACGGTGTCCTAAGAGTACGATACAGAGTGCTTGCTGGAAAGTGCGAAATATGGCGGAGGTTCGGTTATGACTTTCCCAGCCGTATCTAGGTACTCCATGGGCCCCTTCATTACTTTGCAAGGTCCCTTTACTCCCAAGCATTAAGCGAACATTTTGGCTTATCAGGTCGAACCCTTAGTACAGTGTTTGTTCTCTAATGGTGACCCTGTGTTCTAACAGCACAGGGTCCCTGTTTACACAGTTCGCATCGTCCAACGTAGACACTGAAGAATCGTATGACATGACGCAGGGGAGAGTAATAGGACCTTTGCTGTTCGTGTTTACGAGTACATTCATGAGTAAATCCGACAGTACTGGTAGCAGTAACAGACTTCTCGCACATAATGTAATTATCTATGAGAAAATTATTTTCTGCACCTCGACGTGATGTAAAAAGTAAATTCATGATATCCTTTGACTACAGAATTAATGAGTAATAACTAGAGCCAGTGCTGTGTTACCCATGAACTGCAGTTTATGAGAATTGTAAGAAGATGAAGGAGATAAATGACTACTGTGAAATTCATTCCCCAGGCTGCGGTCACGGCAATACACAAATAATTAGAATTATAGAACGGTGCAAGCATTTTTTCTGAGAATTAAGTACAGGCTGAAACTGCAATGAGCTGCAATGGCAGCTTCTAGACGTCGTACCAGGGATATCTGGCATGGATATCTGTCGAACACATTTCCACGCGTTTTGTTGGCACATACAAAACGCATCGTCGGTAATTGTAGGAGCACCAAAACAAATAAGTTACTGACAATCAATAACCCTTGCATGTTCGATGGGCGAAGTTTCAGTTGAATGTACAGGCCAGAGAAGCAGTGTTATCCGTCGTTCTTCGATGAAGACGTGCACATTCCTCCCACTTGTGGGCAGACATTGTCCTGTTGAAATATGATCGGTGGAACTGCTTGCAGGAGGGTGAGTGACACGGATTCCGTAACTTCTCTGCTGCTTCATGCCACTTCAGCTGTTGACAGCGACACCGTATCTTCCGGGTGTATGTCACCAGACTTCCCTCCCAGCCCGAGCCCCTAGCGTCCCAGCCTCTGCCGACACCACTATCCTCGAAGCTTCGCACTGACTTCTGACGATGTAGCACAGACATCGACAACGGACCTAGGCCTGGCTTCAGGCAAATATTGCTAGTTCCAGTCGCAGCATCTAACACCACCCACACCTGGCCCCAGCTCGGCTGTGGTAGCGGTCAGGTCCATCGTATGACTGCTCCATCCCCTGTCTCGAGGCACGAACACGACACAGAACTTGATAGGAATCTCCGGAGACAATCGACAGTGCTCATCCTCTGCAGCCCTCTCATCCCATCAAAATTCTTGCAACTTTCCAAGCCAGTAGACAAGGGAAACATACAGCGTCTGGAAATAAAGAAATCAGTGACAATCGTTTATAGTCACAACCTGCCATGCCTTACTTTTCTTCAATTAGACACACTTGAAACAACCTTAACGCATCATTCCTGATGAACATTCCAAGATGACAATTTGTCATAAGGTATAACACTAAAATATTCGTCGCTGGTCTTGCATTCACTATCCAGACTTCTGACTTATCAACATTACAAACTCTCCCCATGGACCGTATGACACACGTCAAAAATACGCTGTCAACCCTGATACCTGCGGCCATTCGCACAACTTACTCGCAAATAATCGCAAACCCGAACGATCATGTGATACACAAAGTAGATCTCCATGATGACATCGAAACCATAACAAAACAAGAAACAAAACCTCTAGACCTTGCTACCTTGAATAACCTCATCTTCAACTATATTGAAAGCTATCTTGTCTATAGCTGACATTTTGAGAGACGTGGCTGCAATACAGATATAAGGTTTACAATTTAAGCAGCAACCTGCCACTAGTACAGTTTACAAGAGTTTAACTGAAACCACTACTCGTTCCGTATCGTTACAAATGCATCTTCGGACGGCTTCGTACAGCCTTTCTTTCCTGCAGGGGCTTCGTTTTGTGTTAGGTACTCGTGCGGTGCACTAAGGCAGACAAAAGACTTATTGTTCATAACACGGCAAAGTTACGATAAACTTTTCTTCCTTTTTTCCCTTCAGAGAAACATTCACGAAATGATTTTTAACTTAATAAAACGGGGAATGTGGCAAAAACATACATGTTGGAGGTTTATGTGAGACGCATTCGTCCTGTATTTGTGATCTGTATTACTAAATTATCGTTTTTATTCTGCTCCCAATACTGGACTTGCCCATGCACTGTCGATTCAAACATGAGTTCGTGCTAGGAGCAAAGCCTCGACCGGCATCTACGTAAATGCCATGAATGAAACAGCACACAGGCAAGACAGACGCTCTTATTTATATGATGCTGCTATCAGACTATGCCCACACGGGCACGGTGCACAACCATGTACTGCTACCAAATCTTGTGTGGGATTTAGACGGAGTGGGATTGGGATTGGCGTGTTGTGTAGATGTGAGGCTCAATTTAACCTTTACGATGTTACAAGTGTACGCGCTGCCTTCTGTGCTGAGCACGACAATTTTATCGCTACCTGTGCTGAGAGACTGTGTTCCGATCTCTATGAAATACTCATCATCTGATTTTAAGAGGAGGGTTCTGTGAAAGAAATTGTTTTTTGTACATCTTAGAGCATGATATATTTTCTCGATAGAGGACTAAATTACTTTTCGCTATTCATCATAGGCAGTGAGGTGCATGAAATCAAGTAAAAAATTGCAAGCTATTTTAAAGAACGTGCAGAGGGAAAACTACGTTTTGTAAACTTTGCGTATGACTGATTTAAGGTCATACATTGCAGAATTGCAGATAAGATATCAAAATTTTGGTTAAAACTTGGAGCAGAATGATATCTCATTTTGTTCTCGAGTTACTGGTTTTTATATCCAGTGGAGAGTCACGTACGCTGGACCAGTTTTCAATCGTATTTCATAATCGGTTCAAGATACCGAAGCAGGAAGTCCACAAATGCTTCAGAAGGTTGTTGTCCAAACGCAGCTCATGTGGCAACTGTCCGACACACACGAGTTCTTGAAGTCGCCCCCCCCCCCCCGACTTGTCTTTATCCAAGGCCCTCCATCAGCTGGCAAACACACCGTGTCTTCTGGTTCTTATGCTGTACATCCCCAGACTTCTTTCGCTGCCCATCCTCAAGCACAAGCCTTAGCCGCCGCCACATCGCTCTGCGTCCCACACTGGATACGGCGACGACACCTCACAGCCATCAACCACAGACCCAGTGTTGGCTTTTGGGAGATACTGCCAGGTCTGATCGCTGCAGCCGACTGTCCACCGCCGAGCATCTGTTCCCAGTTGCGCCACGACGGCACTACACACATCCAGTGATATACTCCGTCTGTCCTTTGGTGGCACGAGTGCAATACACGACTTGAAAAGATCTCTGGAGGCGGAGAATCGATCGAGCCGTTCGGCACATCTCATCTGCATGGCATCTATCGGTCCGCCCTGATGCAAACATATTGTTTCTTCTCCCCAAAACCAGTTTGGAAGAATGCTTGCCAGGATCAGTATGTCTTCCTGTATTTTGCAACTTTTTTTCTCTAGATGTGTATTTAAGTGTCAGGTTGTCAGTGTTACACTCTTAAATTTCCTGTGTGACCACATCATATGATGCGGAAGGCATTGTCAGAGACCATTCAGAAAGTGATTACATTACCTGATGTTTTCATCATCACGTAGAGTCGGCCGAAACGTGTATGTGCAAGCGCCCATCGGCCGTAATATCTTATGAACTCAAAAACTGATGATTGATTAGTATAAACAGCAGAAACTGAAAATCACTTTGGCTGTTTTAGTTTTTAGTACCAGGCATGTGTCAACTGGTTGACGCTCTAAACGAGGGAGAACATAACCGAAATTCCTTTAGTGGTGAACTCGACAGCGGGATTTGGAACTAAAGGTGGAAAATGGTTCTTACACAAAGGCTTAATATCAAAAAATTGATATCATCAAGGACGTCAATATCCGCCTTCATAGCCTGCATTACTACATCAGATAAATAAACACTTGTGTAACTGTTGAAAATTTACCTACCGACCAGTGTGATGCAGTGGTTCACACACTAGTAACGTGATCAGTGGATTGTGTTAGTTGGTACAGAACAAAGAAATTCTGATAACGTTAGTGAAACGTTTGTAAATAACAATACACAGGATTTCCCAAAACTATTAGTTGAAATTAATACAAGATGTGGGGAATATCAAAACAAATATATTTCTGGAAGGAAAAAGTACTCTCTGAAGTCAACTTGCATTGTTAGAGAACATTTTTTTAGATGTGCTGATATATGCTGTTGTGTCGGCGTAGTTAACTGGGAATGTGTTCTAACATTCAAAAAAGCTCTATGTACTGATGTTCGGCTGTCTAGGTTGGACAACGGACGGAATTCCAGCCCATTTCAGAACTGATATGAGGAATCAACTGAGAGCCACATTCGGTATTCGCTGGATCGACCGAGGTGGCGCTGTGGGCTGGCCACCCAGGTCACCTGACATCACGCGTCTAGATATCTTGCTCTGGGGGCACATGAAGCAGTTGGTGTATGTAACTGTTGTGGATGCAGAAGACGGCCTTGTCGCTAGAATTGCCGTCGCAGCTGGTACCTTTGCACATATGCCAGGAATCTTCGTATGGACACAACAAAGGTCCAACGATGTACTGTCGTAGCTAGGATCAGGGACGTTAACTATACAGACACACACACACACACACACACACACACATATATATATATATATATATATATATATATATATATATATATATATATATGCCAGAATGCTTGCCAGGATCAGTATGTCTTCCTGTATTTTGCAACTTTTTTTCTCTAGATGTGTATTTAAGTGTCAGGTTGTCAGTGTTACACTCTTAAATTTCCTGTGTGACCACATCATAGGGTGCGGAAGGCATTGTCAGAGACCATTCAGAAAGTGATTACATTACCTGATGTTTTCATCATCAAGTAGAGTCGGCCGAAACGTGTATGTGCAAGCGCCCATCGGCCGTAATATCTTATGAACTCAAAAACATATATATATATATATATATCAGTACTTTAAACATAGCTGCGCTACAGCAACGGTTCCACGTAAATCAGACTAAGAGCAGCCGACCAGTTGCAAAGGATAAAGTAATCTTTACCTAGGTTTCATAACGGGAGTGTTAAATGCTTGCCATTTTATTTATTATCACTCTATTTAAGAACGCATTTAATATTGATATTTCAAATGTTACTTCAGTACGCCTATCGGCACATAGTTCGCGACATGAGCGCCACCTGCCCTGGCCGCTGTGCTACTACGCTGGCCGATTTTACTCAGTCGCTTAGGCGCTCTGCAACTTCTATGTACCTATTTTATTTGTCTGACAAACCCTGTTTTCAGGGCTATATTTTATATGATTAATGTAACTATGCAGATGTTTGCCTAAACGATAAGGACATATCACTTCATGTTGTTATAATACTGTAAGTACCAAGAACCTTGCTCACAACCTGTAATACAATATTTTCCTAATATATGTTAAACTTCATTCTTGACTCATGTTTCATACCTTAATATATATTACGATGTTCATTGTCCCCAGGCCGTCTTCTGAAGAAGATAGATTTATATCTATTGAAACCTAGGTAAAGATTACTTTATCCTTTGCAACTGGTCGGCTGCTCTTAGTCTGATTTACGTGGAACCGTTGCTGTAGCGCAGCTATGTTTAAAGTACTGAAATTCTTGCCTGCCGA
Organism: Schistocerca serialis cubense; assembly: GCF_023864345.2. Classification (NCBI taxonomy): domain Eukaryota; kingdom Metazoa; phylum Arthropoda; class Insecta; order Orthoptera; family Acrididae; genus Schistocerca; species Schistocerca serialis. The sequence continues at coordinate 175,869,062 of NC_064641.1, forward strand.
GGTATCAAAAGCTGCATCCAGGTATATGGACATCAAATTAAAAATTGTGAAAGCAGGTATGGCTATTGACTTTAATCACCAGTGCCTAGAGAAAGACATTATCCCTGATTATGTGAAGGCGTACGTAAATTTTAAACAGTGTAACAGAGTGCCTTCTATTAAAAAGAAGCTAGTGCATTTAGTCATTTCCGAGAGCACAGTAAATTTGTACAAGAAAAAAGATGTCCTTAATAGTGAAGCCTACTGTATACATCTATTTTTAACTAAAGCCTTTAAAGATCTTTGTAATTTTCAAATTGACCACCTGTGGAATAGTATTAATGAATGGCTCTCTAATCGTAAAGAAATAATCAAGGCCAGACATGAAAGAAAGCTTTTAAAGTTTAGTAATAGGACCACAAGTAAAAGTGATAATACAGCAGACAACAGTGTTAAGCACCTATTTTACGATAGAGTACTAAATAAAACCAATATTTCTTTTACGCAGGCCGAAAATGACTTGTTGTGTAAAGGCCTTAAATATAACTTGCCTGCTAAACTCGATAAAGATCCAGTTATTTGTAATCTCATTGTAGATCTAAAAATCGGTTTAGAATCTCTGAAATTAGAGAAAACGGAGCAAGTCAAATGTGCCTACGAATGTAACAACATAATAGAAAAAGAAATTAAATTATCTCCTAATAAGCAATCGGGCGAATATAGTATAATAAAAAGCATTAATCATAAACTTAGAGAGCACGACGCCTTAGTCACTAAGAGTGACATAGGGAACACCGTGGTCGTGGCTTACAAAAATGAATATATAGAGAAGACTGTAAAGTTTTTTGAGGAAAACGACATCACTGAGGTTACTGTAGATCCTACTACTGAACTGCAAAATGAAATCCGGCGTACTTTAACGAATTCCGTCAGCTTGTTTAATAAGTTCCAAAAGAAAGGGCTTATAAATATGAACCCTAAACCACCAGTGCTCAGAAGTCAGTTTAAATTGCATAAACAAAATCACCCGATCCGCCCTATAGTGAATGGTATAGGTAGTCCACATCACACACTTGCTAGGCGCCTCCATTTTAAAATTAAAGATGCTTTCACTTTTGAAAATAATTTTTCTGTAAAAAACAGTAAGGAATTAATTAACAATATTCAATCTATAAGTTGTACACCTGACACTAGACTGGTGTCCTTTGACATCGTCAGCCTTTACACAAATGTTCCGGTTGATGAAACCATAGACCTTGTAAAAGAGAATCTTCTGAAACATAAAAAATTAAGTGAAACTCAGATTGCCGAACTCATTGGTTTGCTTAAGGTCATTTTAAAATATAATTACTTCACATTTAATGGGAAAATGTATGTACAGCCAGATGGTCTAGCAATGGGTAGCCCCCTCGCCGGTATTCTAGCAGAGGTTTTCATTAACGCCCTGGAAACAACGTTTTTCAATTCAAGTTTAGAATTACGCCACAAAATCCGCTATTATGCACGGTATGTTGATGACATTTTCATTGCTTTTGATGGCACTGATCATGAGTTAGAGCATCTCTTTAACATTTTCAACGGTTTACATGAAAAAATTTCCTTCACAAAAGAACTTCAAAATGATAAACGTGAACTTAATTTTCTCGATTTAACAATTTCTATAGAAGATAATTCCTTCCATTTTAATATCTTCCGCAAGGAAACATATTCAGATAATGTCATTCCTTCTGACTCAACCCATCCAAAAGCTCATAAATTGGCATTTTTTCATTCCGCCATTCACCGGATGGTAACCACTCCTTTATCACCTGCAGATCAAAAAAAGGAATTGAATGTCATCAAAGCGATTGCGGTTAATAATGGGTATAACCAGAACATGATCGATCACCTGCTCAATAAGAAAATCTCCCAAAAATGTTCGACTTTGAGAAATATTCTCCCCACGGATACCACTGAAACTAAAAAATTTATTTCCATCCCTTTCCTGGGTAACTTATCGTATAGGATTGAACGTCTTCTAAATAAAAAATATAACTGTAACGTCTCCTTTTCTACAGATAACAGTTTAAAAAGAAATCTTGTACAGTCAGTAGAGATTGCCAGCGATTGGTTTTCTAATTCAGGTGTTTACAAGCTAACCTGTAACAACTGCCCCTCTTATTATATTGGTCAAACCGGCAGAGCTGTGAAAACACGATATAAAGAACATCTTTTAGGTAAAAAAGGAACAAATATCCGCAACTCTACCTTTGCTGAACACCTCTTGATAACCGGCCATACGCCTAAACAGTTAGAAGACACGGTTATCCTACATAGACAGGTCAAAGGACGGAGACTAGATCTGTGGGAAGAGCTATTTATTTTTAAACATCTAGAGCTCAAAGACGGCAATATACTGAATGATCAGTTGAACCTTGCCTGTAAACAATTTTTCGAAGGCTTTAAACCCGTACTGTTTAATATATAACATTAATGATAGTAACCTCAGTAGTCTATTTCCTCAGGAAGCTATAATGCACTTTCAAATCTTTCAGTTTACTACCGTTCATATAATGTGTTCTTCTCACGATGTATGGCTGCCACTACAGGAGCCCTCATGTAATTTTCTCTTATTCTATATTACGTAGTAACTGGATTGTAGACCAGGTCTCATAATTTTCTTAAAAGCCATTACTGATTGTTCTTGATGTTTTGACTTATATATGTTCTATGGGCTTCACTAATATGATAATATAACTTTTATATTTTGGCCATATAGACCACTGCTTGTAACTCACGGCGGAAGCGCCACCTGTCTTTTTGATGTATGTATCTACGTTATTGTTCCTATACCTCCCACAATGTCATAACGGGAGTGTTAAATGCTTGCCATTTTATTTATTATCACTCTATTTAAGAACGCATTTAATATTGATATTTCAAATGTTACTTCAGTACGCCTATCGGCATATAGTTCGCGACATGAGCGCCACCTGCCCTGGCCGCTGTGCTACTACGCTGGCCGATTTTACTCAGTCGCTTAGGCGCTCTGCAACTTCTATGTACCTATTTTATTTGTCTGACAAACCCTGTTTTCAGGGCTATATTTTATATGATTAATGTAACTATGCAGATGTTTGCCTAAACGATAAGGACATATCACTTCATGTTGTTATAATACTGTAAGTACCAAGAACCTTTCTCACAACCTGTAATACAATATTTTCCTAATATATGTTAAACTTCATTCTTGACTCATGTTTCATACCTTAATATATATTACGATGTTCATTGTCCCCAGGCCGTCTTCTGAAGAAGATAGATTTATATCTATTGAAACCTAGGTAAAGATTACTTTATCCTTTGCAACTGGTCGGCTGCTCTTAGTCTGATATATATATATATATATATATATATATATATATATATATATATATATATATATATGTGTGTGTGTGTGTGTGTGTGTGTGTGTTTTGATGTTCTCTGTCTCGTGTATTAATCTGAACGAATGGTTTCGGAACACCCTGTATAAAACTGTATTTATCATACAAGATCTGTGATCTGATAACCTTTGTTGACAACATTTATTTCATTTTAATATTAAAATAACCAAAATTTTCTTACATAAACCTGGTACTGCCATGTATGTAATAATAACACAACCTAAGCTGCAGTTTTATATTTATTGCTCAGGACTGTATCTGAAAGCCGTCTGTCGAATACGTTTTTCACATTACGTATCACTACGCCAGTTGAGCGTCATTCACCTTCCTCCAGAACCATTTATTAGATGCCATAGTCTGGCAGGAAAGTCTTTGGTTTTATAGTGAAGCATATATGTATGTTGTACCTTGAAGGCGCAGCCCTGCGAACAAATCAGGTGGTTTGACGTCGACTTCCGCTAGTGTAACGTGGATAGTCGACCATTTAGTTCATACTCTGTCACTTGCCTTGCTCTGCTTCTTTCCGTGGTCATTGGCTGTAACAGCTAACGTTGCTCTACTCCTGAAGTTCATAATTTTTTGTCTCGTGTGGTGCTAAGATGGCATTTGTACTCTGCTGTATTCAGGATTTCTAGTAAGAGCACTGCTTTCTGGCATTGCATTGGTAAATTCTAAACTACATGACGTTTTTCGTCTTTTCAGCTGCGTTTTCATTGTATGCAAGGTGGGCTCTTCATCATGTATGCTTCTCTGGTGCATATAATCAGAATTAACATCTTCTTTTGTAGGAGCCAACTGCAGATACTAGTCACATTTTGTTTTACTTTCTCACTCACTGAATAGTATTACGGGGACTTGAGAAGCTGTATGGCATAAATTTTCCATTTACGAGAAATATGGTACCGTATTTTATTGCCAACCAGTCCCTGGGAGGACAAATAAAAGGCAGAAATGCTAAAAGCTTTAATCTGACATTTGTCCGGAGAATGAAGGAACATTATGTTTATGCTGCTAAATAATTCGATTTGCATCCAAAATTGGAGAATATATTCTGTTACGTAAGTATTATGCTGCTCATACCATCACCGCAAACAGTAATGAGAAAAATTAGAAAATAAATACTTTGTTAAAAACGTTCTAAGACCCACACGAAGAAACCCATTACTTCTAAGTCACAAAAGGAAGCTGTTGCAAGCTGATTACTGCAGAGAAGAGAATAGCAACCTACCATTGTTAATAATTCTATTTGTTTACACAATTATCGCCGTTACCCGTTTCGAACCTGGAGGTTCATCTTCTGACGTCTGTTGCAGTTTATATTACATTTGTTGTTTTTTACATTAATTGGTGGCTGTTTCTTTTTCAGTAAGTAATATAAATGCAGATACCAAGTCCAAAGTCAAATTTCGAGGCAAGATTTCTGAACCTTTTAAAATCCAAACGGGTTTGAAACAAGGGGATGGAGTATCCCCAATTCTATTCATCATCACTTTGGACATTGGAGGAATACACACAACAAAAACCAAAGAGAATTTCTTTTGGAGGATCAGTTAAAGGCCTTACGATATATGCACTAGCTTTTGCTGATGATTTAGCTCTCCTATCCACAAATATAGCAGATGAAATTAAACAAATAGAAATCTTAGTAAAGCATGCAGCTAAATTTGGTTTCCAGATATCACAAGCAAAAACTAAATTCATGTGTAACAAATATAAGGAAATCAAAGAACTGCACACAATTATTGGATGTATCGAAAGGGTCAAACGCTTTAAAAATTTGGGAGAAACAATAACGGATACTGACATAGAAAAAGTAGCTGTCAAACTTCTAGTAGCTAAACTTAGGACACACATTTTAACACAGAAGCTGTACAACAAAAAATGCCTATCTGGAAATGCAAAGTTATTACGCTTCTATACAGTGACAAGAACAGAAGTTCAGTATGCAGCAGAAACACTCTCCCTCAAGAACAGAGGACTAATAGATGAGCTCGAGAAGAAGGAAAGAGTAATTCTGAGGAAGATTGTTGGTGGACACAAAAAAATGATGAAAAATGGGTAAAGACGAGCAATGAGAAGATCTACCAATTTATTACACCAGTCACAACGGAAATGAGAAAGAGAAGGCTGATTTTCTTTGGTCATCTGGTGAGATTGGATGATGGTAGATTAACGAAGAAAATCTTCAATACAATTTAACAGAGGAAAACACTCAAGTCTTGGTTGCAAGGAATAAAGAAAGACCTCGGTGAACTTGGACTTACAGAAATGGACGCAATGAATAGGGAAAAATAACTGAATTCGATGTTTTTCAGGAGGCTCCAAAACCGAAGACCAACAGGAAACTAACAGCTGAACATCTGGAAAAAATGGCAGCAGGCAGAAGAGCAGCTCGACAGAAGAGAAAGAATAAAATGTACAGGAAATAAAATTTGTAAAGCGGTCCTAAGTTGGCCAATTCGCGTAAATAAATAAATAAATAATAAATGCAGATGTAAATAAACGTGAAATCTGAAGATGAATCTGTCGTCCCGAAACGAGCTACGACTATATTTGTTTCAATAAATAGCGTTATTAAGAGTGTGTATTCGTTGGTTTCTTCTTTGTAAGAATCACCTTGTATTTTTTATACAGTCACGGTGTCTAGAATGTCAGTGTTGTTCCAAATACCGTTAATAATGAGGCATTACGTTTTATTTGTGATAATACAAATACACCTATAGTTTTACAACTAACAGAACAGATGTCAACAGAATCCATTTCTCGTACCTGTAAAATTTTTGAAACTAGAGAGGAAAATACAGCTTGACAATGCCGCAACGCATGATTGACTTTCTTGATGGTTTAGCACTTGTATTAAGTCTAGGAACCTGCAACATAATGCAGGGAACAGCACCGAAAACGCGTTTTCTGAACGAAAGCAGCTTACTATTTTTCCCTTTTCCACTCATCACGTATGGAGCATTAATAAGTGATACAACATATTGTTTTCTGGCCAATTTCAGTTGAAAGAATGCGGATATTATTGTGGGACATTGTGGAATATTTCCACTTCATCCCCTACAATTTCGTGAAGTTCCGACTGATGGCGACGATATACGTAGCCTCCAAAATGGTGTCTGTAACGGAGGTGCATTCCAATCAGAGAGCTGTCATTAAGTTTCCATGGCGGAAAACCATAGCATCGTAGATATTCATATGAGCTAGCAAAATGTCAAGACTGGGCAGTGAACAAAAGCACGGTGAGTCGTTCGACGAGGCGCCTGTCATCATCGGAACAAAGTCGTGCAGATCTGTCCAGTCTCCCAAGAGCCGGCCGGCCGCAAAAAGCTGTGACTTTCACAATTTGCAACCTGCAGACACTTACTCGAGGTGCTCGACTGATCACAACCAAACACCTCGCTACACAACTGGACGTCTCTGTTGGTAGCCCTGGCACACTCGTCCACCGGCTGGGGTATTGAAGCTGCGTGCTAGTTGGTTTCCTAGCCGTCCAACAGAAGACAATAAGGAGCAACAAAGGAACATCTGCGTGTAATGCTTGACAGATCGTTATTTTCTGTCAAACGTAGTTAGAGGTGATGAAACATGGGTTCGTCACCTCGATTCGGAAATAAACTGGCAGTCCACGCAATGGTGCCATACTACCTGACCACCGAAGAAAAATTCAAAACCGCACCAACAACTGCTAAAGTGATGGCGACGGTCTTCTGGGATTCTGAAGGGGTTAGTCTGATGTCCTCAACTCTGAAGTGTACTGTGCTACCCTCAGGGAACTTAACAGACTACTTCACCGTGTTTGACGTCTCAAAAATACAGAAGAAATTCTTCTTCTCCATGGCAACGGAAGGCCTCAAGTCTGCGCACTCGAGAGGGGCTCACAAAACTTCATTCGACTTTTCTGTCTCATCCTCCCTACTACCCTAATTACACCGTCGGAACTGCATCTGTTTGGCCCAATGTGGAACACATTACGCAGCAAGCAGTACGTGTGGTAATGAGTAGGTTACTGACGCAGCAAGACGTTGGTTCCCACGCCGATCTTTTGAGTGGTACCATACGAGCATACGTGCCCTCCCAGTAAGATGACGTAAGGCCGTCGCAGTGGACGGAGGATTTTCTAACTTAAAGAATGGAGATTAATATGGTGCATTAAACTAAACTCCTACCGAAAAGGCCATGAAGGTCCAACGGTACTTACCGGCCGCCGTGTCATCCTCAGCTCATAGATGTCACTGGATGCGGATATGGAGGCGCATGTGGTCAGCACACCTCTCTCAGAGATGGGAGCCGCTACTTCTCAATCAAGTAGCTCCTCAGTATGCCTCACAAGGCTAAGTGCACCCCGCTTGCCAACAGCGCTCGGCAGTCCGGATGGTCACCCATCCAAGTGCTAGCCCAGCCCGACAGCGCTTTAATCCTGTGATCTGAAGGGAACCGGTGTTACCACTGCGGCAAGGCCGTTAGCCAATATGGTGTATTGGAATTCCAGAAATAAAAAAAAAGTTTTAAATTACTTCTTGCTCGCCGTTCGTCTATCTGTTGTTGTTGAACTTTGATGCCTATTTATTGAAGAATAATTTGAGTAGATCCGACGTTTCTCGTAACTTATTTTCCTTCCGAAATAATTTGCCAGTTTTACGAATTTTATGTTCAGTCTACATGTGCTAGTTTGTCTCTCAGCCATGTCTGCAGCCGACTCCATCACAATTTCTTCCAAACAAGCTGCCTTCAGCTGAATTATTTGGGTTTTAGATACTGCTTTCAGCAGCTGAGTATTTTTTAATAGCGTGCAATTCTCAGCCAGTTTCATGTAGATGTGTGCTGAAAAGAACTTCGAGACATGTGTTGCAGTCTCGGATGCATCAAAGGAAAGAAGCAACGAACGTTCCAACAAGAGCGTGGCCATCAGAGACGGAGCACCATCTCGGATTACTGAAGGATATCCAAGAAAAGCGGCCGTGCCCTTTTCATAGGAAACATCCCAACATTTGCCTAGGGCGACTGAAGGAAATCAAAGAAAATCTAAATTTGGATGCCCGGACGGGGATTTGAAGCGTATTTCACTTGAATGCGAGTCCAGTGTCCTGATCTACTGGGCAACCTCGATCGGTCTGAATACATCGAGAACTGGCTTTTTGGATGCATACCTTTAGTATACGTTTTCGCTACAGCGGAAACCGCAGCTGCTCATAAAGTTTCAGTTATTTTGGTTTTACGTGTTAGTTATAATTTTGACTAATGAAATTTTCAAAATTTTTATCGAAAAAAATGATGCGTACTTGAAAATCACATCGAATAACAATTTAGGTTTCACATACCGTACCTCATTTAAGAGCTCTGATTTTCATCTACTTAAGGAACACTCCGAATTTTTCTGAATGCGGTACAGTACATAGAAAAACATATTAATGGAATTTTAACAATATATAGTTAACAATTAAATAAAATATTAATAAATGCATAACGATGAACTATAAGATGGACAAACTAGAGGTACTGGAAAGAAGGATTATTAGAAAAATAATGGGTCCAATAAAAACTGCAGATGGATGGAAAATAAGAAGTAATGAGGAGATCTACAAAAATATAGGGAAAATATCTGAAGTAATGGTCAAACGAAGATTAACCTCTTTCGGACACCTATACCGAGTGGATGGAAACAGGGTAACAAAACAAATTCTCCCATATTTCTGGAAGAAGAAATCGACAGCAGCATGGAGTACAGAAGTAAGGAAAGATCTATAAAGAAACAACATCAAAGAATCAGGAACAGCAGAAAGAAACCTTTTAAAAATAAAATATTTAATTTGGATGGCTTTCAAAGCAGAAGAAATAGTATCTCGGGAACAACATCGAGAGAAGAAAGGAAGAGACTTCATAGGGGAAAATGAGGGAATACTGGAAGAATAGGAAACAACAATAAAGGAGGAAGGGGAACCGAAGTTGTTAACGTGATCCTAGTTGGTCAATACGATTGTAAAAGAAAATTTAAATAAATAAATAAACAACAAAATGGAATTCAAATGCTAGTTATGTGTGTTACGTGTTATTCCTTTCTGTGTTATTACTGAATGCATATATTATTATTCTGTACACTGAAATTTCGTGAAAACCATATTATGCTATTTTTTTTAGCTTGTACAGTCTTCATTTAGCTGACAATGGAAAGCGTTCCATAAAGGCAGTCTTTGTTTAAATGCCGTCAAGTCACTGTTAATTTTGTATGCTTTACACCATACAACGATTTTGAGAACGCTTGTGTTCAGGTGTCTATTTGGAACAATTATATGTGACAGTTATGAAAGTGAAACAAACAATAGCGGAATGGACATTTTCATTTGAATATCACCCTGCACATTACCATTAGGATATTAACATGTAAGATCTGTGACCTGGATACACACTGGAATGGTGTCCGAGAGGAGCGTTATTAGAGTACCTTTCCTGCCGTCGACATTTACATTTCACGTGGTTTTCCTAATCTACTTAGGCAAATGTCGCCACATTTCCACTAGGAAGGACACTGACGGTATCCTCCACCGTCTTCATCCAATCCGTCTCAAATGCACTAGTAACTGACGAGACCGTAAATCCGTATCTGCATCGGACAACAATTGTTTAAAAATAATTCCAAAATGTCATGAATCCACGTAGTGATGAACTCTAGGGCTGCTCTGAAGAACAGAGCAGCTAGCAAGAAGCAGACGACGCGACGGCCGAACAGAAGCCGCTGGGACCACGTTGCTCCGATAATGGGCAGCACTTGCCGGGGATTAAAAACTGATCCTGCCGAGGAGAAAAAAAGAGCTACGTAGCAGCGGGTGGTGAAGGCGCATATTGGATTTTCCTCCTTTGGTAGCGTGAGGCGTGACTGAGAACAACCGCTCACACTATGACACCATACCAGAATTTAAGCGTATGTCTTGTGGAAGACGCTTATTCTGTCTTCACTTGTATTTTATGATAGTAATTTTAGAATTAATCTTCTGCTACTGTTAAGAATATTCAGTGACGTATTATTAATTCTGTTTCTCCACGTACAGGCTATCGAAAAGTTGTAACACTCCGGTTTAATCTACTGACTTATCCCGCTCGATCGGGATCTGATAGCAGCCCAAATAGATGATAATTAATGTGACCGTGTACCTAATGGGGCTGGTAATCGGATTGGACTGCTACGGAGACGTTACATTCCATTTTGTCCTTCTCAAATGCTGTAATAAAGAAATGTCTGGTGCCAAGAAGAACGACAACACAGCTTCATTAATCAATGACCTATATTCATCACAAAAACACAAAGTAAGGAGACAGCCACTGCCTTCGTCGTACAGAATTAATAACGGCTAATCTCAGCACAGGCCCTTTAGTTATTCATTATCGTCACACGCAATTTCAATCATTGTAATCCAACACTACAATCCAACACTGCAATCCAAATGATGCCGGCGCGGTAGACGCGTAATTACAAATATCGGCACAAAAATATCACTGAATCACACTAGTAATTATACTTTTTCACTTTCCCGAATATTCCTAACACAAAGGGGTTAAACCACGGCGATGGCCACTTCCTTTGTCGATACGGTCTTGCATTCCAGCAACAGACCTCCACCCGGCTCGGCCCGCAGCGCGTACCACACTCTACAGCTGTCTCAACACTCGCTCTCGCTCTCGCCACCCGACGCACACTATCGATTGTTTGTCCTGTCGACCTGTGCTGTCGCAAAACTTATAGTAAGGGCCTACGGACCCCTTACAACGTGATGGTAATTACAGACATTAATCAATTTATATACAGGGTGGTCAGAAAATGTTTGAAACGGTTGTCGTGATGTTGTAGATTGTACTGAGACATAAACGTTAAGAAAAAAATGCGATACGTTGCGCCGTTTCCGAGTTATTTAACATTGAATTTAGCCAATCGGGACGTCGCGCGCTCACATTCAGGCGGCCTGCCAGGGGCGGTGTTGGCAACGAGTCCTTTGTTTGGTTAGCAGAAACTTGAATTCGTTCGCGCAACAACCTTATTGGCTAACTTCAATGCTAAATAACTCGGAAACGGCGCTACGTACAGCATTTTTTTCTTAACATTTACGTCTCAGTAAAATCTGCCTATAACACCACGACAACCGTTCCAGACATTCCTCACACACAAATAAAGAAAGGATGTTATGTGGACATGTGTCCGGAAACGCTTAATTTCCAAGTTCGAGCTCATTTTAGTTTCGTCCACCTACGCTCAATGGAGCACGTTATCATGATTTCGTACGGGATACTCTACCTGTGCTGCTAGAACATGTGCCTTTACAAGTACGACACAACATGTGGTTCATGCACGATAGAGCTCCCGCACATTTCAGTCGAAGTGTTCGTACGCTTCTCAACAACAGATTCGGTGACCGATGGATTGGTAGAGGCGGACCAATTCCAGCCTCCACGCTCTCCTGACCTCAACCCTCTTGACTTTCATTTATGGGGGCATTTGAAAGCCCTGGTCTACGTAACCCCGGTACCAAATGTAGAGACTCTTCGTGCTCGTATAGTGGACGGCTGTGATACAATACGCCATTACGCCATTCCCCAGGGCTGCATCAGCGCATCAGGGATTCCATGCGACGGAGTGTGGATGCATGTATACTCACTAACGGAGGACATTTTCAACATTTCCTGTAACAAAGTGTTTGAAGTCACGCTGGTCCGTTCTGTTGCTGTGAGTTTCCATTCCATGATTAGTGTGATCTGAAGAGAAGTAATAAAATGAGCTCTAACATGGAAAGAAAGCGTTTCCGGACACATGTCCACATAACATATTTTCTTTCTTTATGTGTGAGGAATGTTTCCTGAAAGTTTGGCCGTACCTTTTCGTAACACCCTATATATACAGGGTGAGTCACCTAACGTTACCGTTGGATATGTTTCGTAAACCACATCAAATACTGACGAACCGATTCCACAGACCGAACGTGAGGAGAGGGCCTAGTGTAATTGTTTAATACATACCATACAAAAATGCACGGAAGTATGTTTTTTAACACAAACCTACGTTTTTTAAAATGGAACCACGTTAGTTTTGTTAGCTCATCTGAACATATAAACAAATACGTAATCAGTGCCGTTTGTTGCATTGTAAAATGTTAATTACATCCGGAGATATTGTAACCTAAAGTTAACGCTTGAAACTTCCGACGTTCAGTTGCGTGTTGTAACAAACACGGGCCACGGTCGGCGAGCAGCATCTGCAGGGACATGTTTACGATGACAACCGTGTTTACGAGTGTGGCTCTAGTGCACTGTTGTGGTTTGGTCTAGCTGTCGCAGTGTCCGCATGTAGCGCTTGCTGCTATTGTTATTCTGCATTCGTCTCCGCACGCAGACCAACTGTAGTACACAGTGTTACCAGACGTCTGTGATAGTGAAGTGTTGTAGGAATTGTGACCATGGCGGAGATGATACTCATCCATGGCGAGTGTCGACGAAATGCAGCTGAAGCCTGCAGGTTGTATGCAGGACGGTACCCGGTCAGAGAGCATCCAACGTGCCGCACATTGCAAAACATCTACCGCCAACTGTATGCAACAGATATGGTCGTAGCACGCAAACGGGTCCGTAACAGGCCCGTCATAGGAGAAGCGGGTGCAGTTGGTGTGTTAGCTGCTGTTGCCATGAACCCACACATGAGTACACGAGACATTGCGAGAGCCGGTGGACTGAGTCAAAGTAGTGTCATGCGCTTACTGCATCGTCACCGCTTTTACCTGATTCATGTGTCGCTACATCAGCAATTACATGGTGATGACTTTAATCATCGAGTGCAATTCTGTCAATGGGCATTAACAGAGAATGCGTTGCAGTTCTACCTGCTTACCGATGAAGCGGGTTTCACAAACCACGGGGCAGTGAATATACGGAACATGCATTACTGGTCCTTGGACAATCCTCGCTGACTCAGACAGGTAGAGTGACAGCGACCGTGGACTGTAAATGTATGGTGCGGAATCATTGGCGACCATCTCATTGGTCCTTACTTCATTGCAGGGGCCCAAACAGCTGCAACATACATCGCGTTTCTACAGAATGATCTGCCAACGTTGCTCGAAAATGTCCCACTGGAAACGCGTCGACGTATGTGGTATCAGCATGATGGTGCACCTGCACATTCCGCAATTAACACTAGGCTGACCCTTGACAGGATGTTCGACGGGCGTTTCATAGGAGTGGAGGACGCATAAATTGGCCAGCCCGTTCTCCTGACCTTTCAACTCTGGACTTCTTCCTGTGTGGTACGATAGAGGAGAATGTGTACCGTGATGTGCCTACAACCCCAGAGGATATGAAACAACGTATTGTGGCAGCCTGCGGCGACATTACACCAGATGTACTGCGGCGTGTACGACGTTCATTACGCCAGAGATTGCAATTGTGTGCAGCAAATGATGGCCACCACATTGAACATCTATTGGCCTGACATGTCGGGACACACTCTATTCCACTCCGTAATTGAAAACGGAAACCACGTGTGTACGTGTACCTGACTCCTCATGGTAATTTACATGTGCGTCAGTGAAAAAAACCGATAAAAAGATGTTAGCATGTGGACGTAATGTGGTGTTCCAGTCTCTTCTGTACCTAAGGTCCATCACCGTTCGCTTTGGATCCCTACGTAATTCGGTGCTCTCCGATACACACGATCGAACAGCGGAGGAGTGGTACTCAAGCGTCAACTTTGGGTTACAATATCTCTGGATGTAATTAACATTTTACAATGCAACGAACGGCTCTGATTAAGTATTTGTTTATATGTTCAGATGTATTAACAAAACTAACGGGGTTCCATTTAAAAAAAACGTAGGTTTGTGTTAAATAACATACTTCCGTGCATTTTTTTATGGTTTGTATTAACCAGTTACACTAGCCCATCTCCTCACGTTTGGTCTGTGGTATCGATTCGTCGGTATTTGATGTGTTTTACGAAATATATCTAGCGATAATGTTAAGTGACTAACTCTGTATATATATATATATATATATATATATATATATATATATATATATATATATATATATATACACTCCTGGTAATGGAAAAAAGAACACATTGACACCGGTGTGTCAGACCCACCATACTTGCTCCTGACACTGCGAGAGGGCTGTACAAGCAATGATCACACGCACGGCACAGCGGACACACCAGGAACCGCGGTGTTGGCCGTCGAATGGCGCTAGCTGCGCAGCATTTGTGCACCGCCGCCGTCAGTGTCAGCCAGTTTGCCGTGGCATACGGAGCTCCATCGCAGTCTTTAACACTGGTAGCATGCCGCGACAGCGTGGACGTGAACCGTATGTGCAGTTGACGGATTTTGAGCGAGGGCGTGCGGGAGGCCGGGTGGACGTACCGCCGAATTGCTCAACACGTGGGGCGTGAGGTCTCCACAGTACATCGATGTTGTCGCCAGTGGTCGGCGGAAGGTGCACGTGCCCGTCGACGTGGGACCGGACCGCAGCGACGCACGGATACACGCCAAGACCGTAGGATCCTACGCAGCTCCGTAGGGGACCGCACAGCCACTTCCCAGCAAATTAGGGACACTGTTGCTCCTGGGGTATCGGCGAGGACCATTGGAAACCGTCTCCATGAAGCTGGGCTACGGTCCCGCACACCGTTAGGCCGTCTTCCGCTCACGCCCCAACATCGTGCAGCCCGCCTCCAGTGGTGTCGCGACAGGCGTGAATGGAGGGACGAATGGAGACGTGTCGTCTTCAGCGATGAGAGTCGCTTCTGCCTTGGTGCCAATGATGGTCGTATGCGTGTTTGGCGCCGTGCAGGTGAGCGCCACAATCAGGACTGCATACGACCGAGGCACACAGGGCCAACACCCGGCATCATGGTGTGGGGAGCGATCTCCTACACTGGTTGTAGACCACTGGTGATCGTCGAGGGGACACTGAATAGTGCACGGTACATCCAAACCGTCATCGAACCCATCGTTCTACCATTCCTAGACCGGCAAGGGAACTTGCTGTTCCAACAGGACAATGCACGTCCGCATGTATCCCGTGCCACCCAACGTGCTCTAGAAGGTGTAAGTCAACTACCCTGGCCAGCAAGATCTCCGGATCTGTCCCCCATTGAGCATGTTTGGGACTGGATGAAGCGTCGTCTCATGCGGTCTGCACGTCCAGCACGAACGCTGGTCCAACTGAGGCGCCAAGTGGAAATGGCATGGCAAGCCATTCCACAGGACTACATCCAGCATGTCTACGATCGTCTCCATGGGAGAATAGCAGCCTGCATTCCTGCGAAAGGTGGATATACTGTTGAGTGGTACTTAAGTAAATAAATTAGTGAAATCAAAGTGAACTAGAAATTAGATGGAAAACTTGGTTTAGTTTAGAGAGTTACATACTGGCATTCAGCGTGCAGAACAGCAGAACAGAAGAGACAATGACCGTGAAGTCAGCAGTTCCACATAAGCGGGCGCTGTCGATTCAGCCGTCAGGGCATCGCCCGACCGGCTCACGTGTTTCTCAGTTGTCGCATGTGAGCAAAGGCCCTCGCCTACATTCCAAGAGCCAATGACCGACGTTAAGAAGATTCTTCGAGAAGCTTTTCGACGTGACGGAAGAGGCAATGACCGGCTCACGTGTTTCTCAGTCGTCACATGCGATCAGAGGCCCCCGCCTACATTCCAAGAGCCAATGACCGAGGTCAAGAAGATTCTTCGAGAAGCTTTTCAACGTGACAGGAGAGGCAATGGCCATGAAGTCGTTCACCTCCAGTGAACTGAAGTGTATAAATACGCGAGACGCGGTGGGCCCGAGGATGAAGACAGATGAAGACAGATGAAGACAGATGAAGACAGATGAAGATAGATGAAGATGGGGACGAAGACGAAGACAGAGATGGGGACGGAGACGAAGACGAGAGACGAAGGAAGAAAAGAAGAGTAGCAGTATTTTTCAGTCAGTTTCGGTGCTGAAGACGGTCATGCAAGAAGAGACTGCATCATGCACAGACACACCAAGTCCGCCGCTGTAATGGAATAGCAAGCAGCAGCCGCGGCGCCAGAAGACAGAAGTTAAAAGGTATTTGAAGTCTGATTTTACACACCTGGGTGACTTGTGAGGACGGGAAGGAGACGGCCTCACATCAGCAGTCACCTGTGAGCTGGGATGAAGACCTGACAGCCGAAGACTGGCAAGCGGGAGTCCGTGGTTCGAGTTCGGGACACTGGCCTTGCCCCGCCGCGCCACTCCGCTGGTCGACGCACAACACACGCGGCCGCTTAGAGAAGAGAAACACGGGACGCCACATTCAAGGTATCACCATCCGATGCACGACGTCGCTCGCAATAATTAAACGGGCCACCTCGCACTGCGTGTCTCCGGTCAGCTGGGCGAGACGGCGACATGAGATACACCCCGCTACGCGTAATCAGACGCCGCCGCCGCTGCCGCCGCTGCCGCAGCAGAAGGCTACGCAAACGACACAGCTGCCGCTCTCCGAACCAGAACGTCCCAGTAAGATACAGTTGTATGAAACTTTCAATAAAAGTTATCTTATGTAAAAATGATGTTTCATTCGACCTCATACCCGAGCCAAGGGAGAACCCACCCTGCCCACATGTTGTAAGAGAGAAAAGTTAATTTATTTAATATTTTCACCCTGACAGAATGCTTTAGAATGCTCATCCTGACAATTGACAGCATCAAAAGAGAAAACCCAGTTACATTGAGTGACAGAAATGTCACATTTAGTAACACAACTGTTACATTTGATGTCAGAAGCCGTTTTAGTTGTTACATTTAGTGTCAGAAGCCCTTGTAGTTGTTACATTTGGTGTCAGAAGTGGGATTGAACTGGTTTGCCTAACCTCACACAACTGCTTAAATAGTGCATTATTATCATTTTTAAGCTGTGCTATTTGACTAACTAAGCTCTGAATAGCTTCATTAGTAGAAACCGCTTGTGGTGCTGACTCTGACTTTGTACGATTTCGTGTCATCATTTTACAAACTGTTAGTTACACAATCTTCCTATACTGAATTTAAAAGATGTTTAAATATTTCCGACAAACTCTTAAAATCATGAGAGAAAATACACTTCTAAATAAAGAAAATATTACGACTGCTATGCAAACCTCTATCCCTTCACACATTAAAAAATACTAACTGTGGACCTTTAGTGACTGTCATTCACACCTCATATTGAGCCAAGGGTTTTTTCTCTGACACCAAATGTAACAACTACAAGGGTTTCTGACACTAAATGTAACAACTAAAACGGCTTCTGATATCAAATGTAACAGTTGTGTTATTAAATGTGACAGTTCTGTCACTCAATGTAACTGGGTTTTCTCTTTTGATGCTGTCAATTGTCAGGATGAGCATTCTAAAGCATTCTGTCAGGGTGAAAATATTAAATAAATTAACTTTTCTCTCTTACAACATGTGGGCAGGGTGGGTTCTCCCTTGGCTCGGGTATGAGGTCGAATGAAACATCATTTTTAAATAAGATAACTTTTAATGAAAGTTTCGTACAACTGTATCTTACTGGGACGTTCTGGTTCGGAGAGCGGCAGCCGTGTCGTTTGCGCAGCCTTCTGCTGCGGCGGCGGCGGCGGCGGCGGCGTCTGATTACGCGTAGCGGGGTGTATCTCGTGTCGCCGTCTCGCCCAGCTGACCGGAGACGCGCAGTGCGAGGTGGCCCGTTTAATTATTGCGAGCGACGTCATGCATCGGATGGTGATACCTTGAATGTGGCGTCCCAGTGTTTCTCTTCTCTAAGCGGCCGAGTGTGTTGTGCGTCGACCAGCGGAGCGGCGCGGCGGGGCAAGGCCAGTGTCCCGAACTCGAACCACGGACTCCCGCTTGCCAGTCTTCGGCTGTCAGGTCTTCATCCCAGCTCACAGGTAACTGCCGATGTGAGGCCGTCTCCTTCCCGTCCTCACAAGTCACCTGGGTGCGTAAAATCAGACTTCAAATACCTTTTAACTTCTGTCTTCTGGCGCCGCGGCTGCTGCTTGCCATTCCATTACAGCGGCGGACTTGGTGTGTCTGTGCATGATGCAGTCTCTTCTTGCATGACGGTCTTCAGCACCGAAACTGACTGAAAACTACTGCTACTCTTCTTTTCTTCCTTCGTCTCTCGTCTTCGTCTCCGTCCCCATCTCCGTCTTCGTCTTCGTCCCCATCTTCATCTATCTTCATCTATCTTCATCTGTCTTCATCTGTCTTCATCTGTCTTCATCTGTCTTCATCTGTCTTCATCCTCGGGCCCACCGCGTCTCGCGTATTTATACACTTCAGTTCACTGGAGGTGAACGACTTCATGGCCATTGCCTCTCCTGTCACGTTGAAAAGCTTCTCGAAGAATCTTCTTGACCTCGGTCATTGGCTCTTGGAATGTAGGCGGGGGCCTCTGATCGCATTTGACGACTAAGAAACACGTGAGCCGGTCATTGCCTCTTCCGTCACGTTGAAAAGCTTCTCGAAGAATCTTCTTAACGTCGGTCATTGGCTCTTGGAATGTAGGCGAGGGCCTTTGCTCACATGCGACAACTGAGAAACACGTGAGCCGGTCGGGCGATGCCCTGACGGCTGAATCGACAGCGCCCGCTTATGTGGAACTGCTGACTTCACGGTCATTGTCTCTTCTGTTCTGCTGTTCTGCACGCTGAATGCCAGTATGTAACTCTCTAAACTAAACCAAGTTTTCCATCTAATTTCTAGTTCACTTTGATTTCACTAATTTATTTACTTAAGTACCACTCAACAATACACTGTACTAGTGCCGACATTGTGCATGCTCTGTTGCCTTTGTCTATGTGCCTGTGGTTCTGTCAGTGTGATCATGTGATGTATTTGACCCCAGGAATGTGTCAATAAAGTTTCCCCTTCCTGGGACAATGAATTCACGGTGTTCTTATTTCAATTTCCAGGAGTGTATATATGTGTGTGTGTGTGTGTGTGTTTCATATACTCAGTTATCAATAAAACTGCTTAAACCCCCAAAATCGAATTCTACACTTAGACGTCCCGATTAATGAGCACAATTTCACCTTAGTGGCAAGTGTAGAAGAAACGTAGCCTGAATGTCAAAACGGTTTCAAAATTAGGTAAATAGAAATTGGAAATGTACATGGTAATACCAAAATAGTGCCTTTCTGCGACAAAGACTTACTATTAAACAATTCCTATATACAAAACGAAATTATAGAACGAGTGACAGAAATTAAATAGTTTTAACTATCACACGTGGTAGCTGCACATATCCCAGAACGGAACGGTGAAGTTTAACAAGTTCTTAGGAATAATAAATGGGATAATTAAATTGTGGAGACTTGCATCTGTCTTCACATAATCTTTCCGAGATCTGTTGTTTCTTAAGTAGCGAGGTACAGTTTTACACGGAGTGAATGAGAGTATAAATCGAGCTAATAAGATGAAGTTCATGCACTAAACAGCAGGTTACAGAATAAAAAAGTGAAGAGATACCACATGAATTTGAGTTGTAACCGGCATAGGAGTGCCACAATGGATGTCCCCTCTGAAGTGGAGTGTACACTGATTTGAAACTTCCTCGCAGATTAAAACTGTATGCTGTACCAGGACTCAAATCTGAGACCTTTCCGTTGCCTATCAGCATGAAAGGCGAAGGCCGCAGCTTCGAGCACCTGTCCGGCACACAGTTTTAATCAGCCAGGAAGTTTTAGTATAGGACCAGGGGTCTCCAAACTGCGGCCCGCGGGCCGAAACCGGCCCGCGAGGACCGGCAAACCGGCCCGTGTTAGCTGGCCGGACATCCCTGGTATCCGGCCCGCCAAATATTTGAGGTGCTACCTATACTGCCAAAAATTAAGTTTCGAGGCCTGTTGCGACCAATACACCGCGACATTGTCGGAGCTCTATCTTTACAAAGCGGACTGTCATGGTTAAACTTGTGGCTATCCACAATAAACAGACACACCATTCTCCGTGCGATAGTGAAAAAAAAGAACGATTAACAGACTAGTTTGGCAAAAACATTTTAAGTAAAAAAATTCTTTGCATTTTACTCTACCCACGAGTCTGGTCAAGTCTTTCAAATGGACGCCACTTCGGCGACTAGCCGTAGTAATCAATCATTATGGAAGATGCTTCGTAAGCGTGGTTTCACCAAAACACTAAAAAAGTCGTGAGACACTCGCAACATAGACACAATCACGCAACAGAAGTATCAAGTATATGCTCTGGCTCTGCTACTCGCTACAAGACTACATAACTAAACTTATTGTTGCGCTGCTTGAAATAACAATGCGTTGACATACTCTACCTCTGTTACGTCTTGCAGTAATAGTGTTGCTAACAGTGATTTTGAGATTTCGTTAACTTTGCAGGACGCTTTCGTGAAGAGTGTGCAGTGACATACTTTTTTTGTCGGTGAAATTCGCCAGAATAAAATACGTCAGAATTTCGATCAGGTACGTCAACCAATCAAAATTATGTAATTAAATAAAAATCGTATTTCGCTTCGGTGCTAGCTACTCCCACAGCCCTAGATTTTTGCGATTTCATCTTTCCTTTAACCTTACACTGCGGTGATCATGGAGTGCTAGGCTGCTTTAATCCCACTAGGTAGATCTTGCCCCTTACGACTTCGTGGAGGAGTCAATGTGGACCGCGGACTAAAAAGTTTGGAGACCCTGGTATAGGAGTACTTCATTCAGTATCAAAACATAGTCAACAGGACGCCCTGCGCCAAAATTCCTACAACAGCTTTAAAGTACGGATCTGACTGAAGAACTGCTCTGTGACATCCCAGAAGAGGTGAAAAGAAAACTTTAACGTTAACCTGTAACAGTGATTCCGGGATTTCAGTACGTCAGAATGATAGAAATGCCAATGTATCAGAACTACAGTACTAATGAAAATGACGACTTTAATAATGCGAGAAGTGTCGCTTAAAGCCACTTTAGGTGTAAACAAAGGAAAGTCGTCAGGATTACACTATTTTTCAATAAATCTAGTTAATCTTTCGTATGATTCGTGCCTTGCAGCGACCATAAAGTTCTTAAACAACACGAAGGCTTTCGTGGCAATTTTCATTTATGTTGCACCTACACATATGTGAAACACATACTATAAATGAAATATGTAATAACTGTCGTCTAAAATATCATTAAAAAGGGGGAAAGAACATTAAAGTATTGTTTTACAAATGGAAAATTCCAGTAAGCCCAAAAAAGTGCTATGTGTAGATCCAATAAGTGTTACTTTTCATCTGTTAGTAGCGGCATAAGCTGTAGATATGGAAATGATGTTGGTAATAAACTGAATAAGTTTGAAATGATATGTGGCACAATACACAGAACTCTGGGTGTGAAGACCAGGAAGTCCACACAGCTAAAACTTTACAAAGTAATTGCAACCGTATTCTAACGTGTGGAAATTGTGGTGTCACCGCCAGACACCACACTTGCTAGGTGGTAGCCTTTAAATCGGCCGCGGTCCGTTAGTATACGTCGAACCCGCGTGTCGCCACTGTCAGTGATTGCAGACCGAGCGCCGCCACACGGCAGGTCTAGAGAGACGTCCTAGCACTCGCCCCAGTTGTACAGCCGACTTTGCTAGCGATGCTACACTGACCAATACGCTCTCATTTGCCGAGACGATAGTTAGCATAGCCTTCAGCTACGTCATTGGCTACGACCTAGCAAGGCGCCATTACTAGTTTATATTGAGATTGTTTTATGTATCATCAAGAGCGATGTACAGCAATTATGGATTAAAGTTAAGTATTCCAAGATCTTTGTACTTTATTTGCAATTCTCAAGACATTGTCATGTTCCAGATCTCACGCCAGTCTGCGTGAGCTTAAACGCGTGCCTTTCGGCTACCTCCGAGTGGCTTGGCTGTCTTGCCGAGTCACTACAGAAATAAAGTCCTGCACGTTAACAGGTAGGAACAAAAGAAGAATATAGTCGACAGGAATGAAATTTTTGCCGGCCGGAGTGGCCGAGCGGTTCTAGGCGCTACAATCTGGAACCGCGTGACCGCTACGGTCGCAAGTTCGAATCCTGCCTCGGGCATGGATGTGTGTGATGTCCTTAGGTTAGTTAGGTTTAAGTAGTTCTAAGTTCTAGGGGATTGATGACCTGAGAAGTTAAGTCCCATAGTGCTCAGTGCCATTTGAACCATTTTTTTTTTTTTGAAATTTTTAAGGAAAGTTAAATGACGTATGCTCAGAGATACAATACAATACAATATTATGAGAGAAGAATTTAATGCGCACTGTATAAACGAAAAAACAGAGCAGAGCTGTATGAAATGAGAAATCATGGGAACAGAATTAGAGGAAACGGATTAGTTTACCAAGCTGTCAGTTATAAACGTACTAGCTGCAGTACCCGGCGTTGCACTGGATGTTTACTATATGGCCCTGTTTCTTGTTGATACAGCGAATGTAAGCCATGTGGGAAACTTAAATCGCTTTCAATTGAGGGACATATTTCAATCGGTAGGTGACAACAGAGTGCGGCGAATGAATACGTCTTAATATACATGAAAAGATGATTATTTGCGCTATCTGTTTATGGTAAGAATCTCATTGTGTTATTGGAGAATTCGTCTTCTGTAGTTTCAGCTCGGTTTTCTCTGTTTCAAGTAGGGCAGTTTTTGAGAAGGACTCAAACCGTTCAAACAGTTTACGCCACATTTGGGTAAATCTCGGGATCTGTTCGATCTTTTGATCGGCACTCGATCTAGTAACTTTAGTTGCTACTACATTCACAACTTGCCTTAGCGTTTGTATGGCACTGCGGATTTTAGTAATACAAATAAATTTGAAATATCTTCTTGGGTGTATGTCATATGTAACTACGGCAAGGAATCAATAAATAAGAGTTCGCCATCATGTTTCTGTCAGACTACAGAGCTTCCGCTCGCCCCGCTATCTAATGACGTGTGATGGTACTATCTCCGAGAGTGGTGCTGTCACCGTCATTAAAGCATAGTTTACACGACAAGACTAGGTTGCAGGCAATTGCGCTACCGGCCACTGCGCAAGCGTGCCGCGCGTTTGCGCAACTCGTTGGTGAAACTGAACACTTTCGGCGTGTTCCAACTTCGGCGACACTAGCTGCATGAGTTTTGAGGTTATGTGTGGTCGTAGAGTGTAGACAAACTGAAATGGGAAGTGGGGAAGGGTTAATAATGTTCGCCTTTTGGATATTTATGCCTTGCATAGGTAGGATTACAAAAATAAGCAACATATTGCTGCCGCTGAGACCATCATGTGCGATCATATCATAGATGGTTTGACAATATATGAGCTGCAGGGCAAAATGTATTGTGTTAGGAGCACATATACAACTGAATTAAGAAAAATACAAGCAAGTGTAATTCTAGCTGTGGCAATGCTCTCATTTACAAGACTAAAATCCCATCGTTCGAGTTGGCCAACTCTTTGTTAAGGAATATTGTTGACAGGAGGGAAGGCAATACAAATTCAAAAAGCTGCATTCTTTATTCACTACTCATCAGTTTATAACGCCCCTGCAGTTCAAAATGGTTCAAATGGCTCTGAGCACTATGGGACTTTACATCGATGGTCATCAGTCCCCTATAACTTAGAACTACTTAAACCTAACTAACCTAAGGACAGCACACAACACCCAGCCATCACGAGGCAGAGAAAATCCCTGACCCCGCCGGGAATCGAACCCGGGAACCCGGGCGTGGGAAGCGAGAACGCTACCGCACGACCACGAGATGCGGGGTCCCTGCAGTGCTATCCCCGTTCACATATGTTATAATTTTGAAATATTACCACTGTACAGATCTATCTTTAAGAGAGTAGTTTGCAAACTATTCTCATCTTAATGCGGCCTGCTTCGAATAATTATTGTTGCTAATGTTCAATAATTATTAACATTAACGGTAATGATTATTGTGTTAATGAAATAGCGTCATCACCAACTAAAACCATATCTTACAGCATGCCGAGTGTTCTCGATTGTAATGTACGCACTATGATATGTAATTTCTGTTCTGGCGACAGTGCTTCAAGCATTACTGTACCTTTATTCCTTATCGCATAATTAACTCTATTTAGAAGAAACGTCAACAGTTGCGGTGACATTCTAAGGTAATTTGAAGAACTTCTTGGATCTTCCGTTATAAATTATTTCAGCAAGGATTCTGAGCAAGCGAGCTGACGTCTTTTCTTCATCCAGTCACGAATAGAAACACGTTCCTTTTTTTTTTCCTTATGCAGCAATTCCACGCAACAAGCTTTAACTCCCTTACAACTTGTGTGACGTGCAGTTGCCAAAACTTTCATTTCAGACATGACTCAGGGACCCACTAAACGACGAAACTGAAGTGTTTACTGGTGTCGCCGTGTCTACAGTCATATATGAAACCACTTGCGTGCAACTCATTCCACACAACGAGTGGCGCAACCCAGTGTCGTCGTGGAAACTAGGCTTTACTCTCGCGAGAACTTTTAACAACATTTGTAGAATTTCTGCGGAGGAATACAGTTCTTAAACTGGAAAAATGGAGCAATTGTTCCCCACCTTAAGAAGGAAAACAGTTAATACACGTATGTCAACAGATTTGTAAAGCTCACCATACTAGAAAAATCATCTCATTTTTAGTGACTAAAAGGAGAAAAACTGGTTCTGCCGATATATCACAGAGAGCCATCTTGCAAGTTACAGGTGGAATTATGGATCCATGGAAGTACAAATTACCTTTCTGAAGAATTAATTTGAACACACTCTTTGCGAACAATCCTTCTAGAAAAAGGAATGTATCAACTTACCTTACTTATGTGTGCGCATCAGTGTTACTGCTCTCCTTAGACGTAATGAAGGTAGTGAGAGACATTTTGAACTGGAAGGAGAGTTAAGTGAGGAGATTTCACTTTATGGAAACTTTCCACGGAGGTCGTGGACTTCCGCCGGAGGTTTGAGTCCTCCCTCGGTCATGTGTGTGTGTGTGTGTGTGTGTGTGTGTGTGTGTGTGTGTGTGTGTGTGTGTGTGTGTGTGCGTGCATGTGTGCGTTGATCTTAGCATAAGTTAGTTTAAGTACTGTCTAAGTCTAGGGACCGATGATCTTAGCAGTTTGGTCCCTTAGGAATTCACATACATTTGAACATTTGAGGCCGTAGAAGACTTTTTTCAGATCTCTAAACTGAAAACCAAGGACGAAAACATGTTATTGTGTTGACATAACACTGTAAGCTTTCCAGACGGCATTGAAATGTTTGCCTATAGTGCAACTACATCATGTAAGTACTCGGCAGAGTTAGCATGAAACAACGGAAGTAAAAAGTGATAAAAGACATGACTAATAGAAAATAACGCATTTTAGATAGGAACTCGTAGGGCCCAATGCTGAGTATTCTATTTGGTCAGCTGAAGATAACGTCTGCGGTGACAAAAAAACGTGTACACCGAAGCGTTAGTGTGACCTGTAGTCCTGCTCAAAAAATTAGTTTCTTAGCGTGCATCGGAAGATGTAAGGTCATTGTTGCAAAGCATCTTAATCGATAGAAGAACGAGTACACTCTCTGTGAAGTCGAAGTGCTGTGTAGCTATGTGTTTGTGTGCGAACTCCCGGTTAGAGCAAGCATTCGAAAGGAAACCGTGAAGTGTACCGAATTTAACAGGCGTTCCTCAGAAAAATATTGAACAGTAATTCTCATTCACGAAAGCTGAATGTTTGTTTGGATCTCCCGGCATCATTTTGTTACTATAATTAAATTTATTTATTTACAGTGTAGCATTACATAATATAGAAAGATCATAAAAGTATCACATGTCAACATTTAAACACAACTCTCCAGAATAAAATAACACAAATGACAACAGCTATGTAGGATATAAAGGTTCTTGCACGTATTTCACCTCACCACTCGTCGATGTCAGGAAATCTTCGAAAGTAGCCTGTAGGCATACGCGCGACATGTTGATACACCGTGAACAACCGTCATTCCACACCACAGCCAGACAATGGTGATGAAGATATGCCCCACCTGTGGAGAGTGTCTTCACATGTTCCAAGGCCCGTTCGGACACGGCTCGCCTAATTCAGGGGGTTTCTTCTCGATGCAGGTCAATTTCAGGTGTTATGGAGGACAGTTTTTTTGCCAGCAGCGTTTTCATTCATCGATGGTATCGAATTCAGTTTCCATGAGATTCCTGGCTGTGGTAAGAGTGGGATGTCTTGATATTATTGCTAGTTTTTGTCACACTGAAGGTAATATATCGTTCAATATGAGATGGTAAGTTCACTGGTAATCTTCTGGTACACCGAAGTAGCGCACTCTCCTGTCTTATATCAGAAGCTGGAATATGGCTCAAGATAAGTATCCAGTATAAAGGAGTAGATAGTGTTGTCCCAGTGACAATGTCCATGGCTTCGTTAAGTTGTATGTCTATCTTTTTTACTTGTGCTCTATTTAGCCATAAAGGCGCACTTTTCTCTGCTACTGAGTATACCAATCAGAGTGCTGATACTCTAAGAATGTCTACTGACGATTCCCAACAAGTGCCACAGAGTTTATGGAAAGAAACGTTAGCGCAAAGCCCCGGACATTTGCACAAGCCACCCCCATTTACCTCCCTCCACACCTACCCTCCGCCACACCAACGAAGAGCACATCAATATGATCTTTGGTAGACCTCGTCGCTGTCGTGGTTTTGTTCGTCATTTTTTTGTTTTACCGCGGTTGTTCATATTAGCAGTGTTGTGCTGTTAGTACTTCTTAGCAGTTTGTGTTATACTGTCAAAATGCAACATAGATATGCACTCTCAATAAAGTTATCATACACTGGGTACCTAATCTTTACTGTTGTGGCCAACTGCTGTCAAAACTGATATCTAACAGACATTAAAGTACGATGAGATGTGTTGGAATGACACTGACGAAATTATGTACATATGTTTAACAATAGGTAGCTCTAAAGCTCTCAAACACTGACGAAGAACTCAAAGTAATCTCATGTCTGCTATAAGCAAGCAGTCATAAGAGTTCACAAGTAAAAATTCACCCATTACACAGGCAAATATTAATGGAGAATGTCACTGTATAAATATCTGACTGCTTGCATTACGCATTTCTACATTATCCCACTCTTATATTCTTTAGTCTTAATGAGGTAATCAGAAACAAATCAAGACATCGACTTTGCGTTCTTTATGCACAATATTGACTTTAGACAATCGAGAAAATGGACAGCATCCTTGGCGATACTAATAACTAATATTTCCCAACAGAATTTCTTACACTACGCGATGTGACGGAAATTTGCACTCACTGCAGTTAACAAATTCGCATATTCAATGAACATATTTCTAATTCTTTTCACAATGGTACCGGAAAAACTGTATTTCGTACTAACTACTGGTTTTCTCCCTTCTTATGACTGGCATATCTGTGACACGAACAACTTTGATGTTGGAACATGCGACAGACCATGGGCGGAGCTTAGGGTATGGATTGGTGTGGAGGGGGATGATTGGGCGGGACTTGTGCACCGTCCGGGGCTGTCGCTAACGTTACGTGTTTATGGACAATATTGTTTCTGCTTTTGAGCTTTGCAGATTTTCGTGTCAAGAGCTCCTTGAAAGAAAATGTCCTGTCCAATATGAACGCTTTAGAAACATGTTATGATGAAGTCTGTCTACCTAAAAACAGACATCAACGGCTGTATGTGCTAATCTACTGGAGAGATAAAAAGACGGAAATTATGTTTGTTTCGAAGGTTCTGTGTTGGGTGGCTGTTGCCCAGTCGTCCGCTGTAGCATAGCCTCTGGAAGAAGGAGGATTACAAAATTAACTTATCTATGTTCAACAACAAAGGAGCGCTATATGCGCTCTTAGAATCGTATTTATTGTAATTTTTGACTCGTTGTATAAAAGAAAAGCACGTTTTTTATTTCATTGTCTTCTGTGTATTCTTGGTTCTGGTGTCCTAGCTGACGGACGCACGTAAATCACTGTCTGTAATTAATACAATTACCTGTAGCTTTATTATAATTTTTGTTAAATATATATCCTAATAATTACTGTAGAATGTGTTTTTGTTAGTAGCAAGAAAGTACCTTTCCTATCCATGATTTAGTTGCGTAATAATTAAATGTTGCCCTGGCCATTTTGTGTAAGTGCATTGTTGAACCGACGCCATTAATGATAAAATGATAAAAACCGTTTTAATAGTCATTTAATTCTGAAAGTATTGAAGTGATTAATCTCAATAAATACAAAACGGCGTCTTGTAACATTTTCCAATTCAATTTTTATGCCAGAGGTACAGTTTCATTAAAATTTTTTTCTCTCTAAATGTATACGCTGCCATTGCACATAGGCAGCTATACTGGAGCATCAACCCTCATAAAGAAGGAATTAATTAGCATTGTGTTTAATTGGATTTTCGTGTAACATTAAAGAAAGTTTTTTTTCATCCATTGAGAGTAAGACAGATTTCTTAACGTTGGAATACGTATGATATTTCTGGCGATAGCGCCCTGAGAAATATTAGTCGTGGCTTTAACAAACATAAAACAGAATTTTTAACAAAGCATTTCATTCCAAATTTAACAGAATGATATATTTCATTCACTTTTCAAAAAGTTACACGATACCACATAGCCAAACGTTCTGCAATGTGTTGGAGGGGTTTCGAATATATACAAATCAAACAAGAGAGGATCAAGGACGGATCCCTGTGGTAAGCAATTTTTCAATATTTTTGGACAGCTGATGTCTTTTACTGTAGTTACTGTAACTGTCTTTCCATTTAAAATGCAATTAGTCTTGTTGTCTGTCTGCATGAGACAAGATGTAATAATTTATAAAGCGATCCACGCCACAAAACTCTGTCGTTTGCTGCACTTAGATCTATGAAAGCAACTGATGTTTTCTGCTTCATTCGGTATCCTGCTTCAGTAAATTTTGTTAAAGATAGGTGCAGCTCCCTCGTGGACGGAATCCAGCTTACTCAGCAGGAACATTCTGAAAGATCACTCCATTATTCTGACTAAATTATTTCAAGGAATTTGTAGATAGAGCTCGGTAGGACGATTTGACGATAATTCTTAGGCTGGTCTGATGTTTTGCTGGACTTGTGTATTGCTATGAGTTTTGGTTGCTTTATTCTTTGCGGAACTCCGCCAGCAATACATTTGCATAGTTCATACTATGCAGAAGAAATTCTGATTATTTCCCGTCGCCTTTTCAGGTTTTAGAACTTTAAGAGCAGCAGTAATTTCAGATACAGAGAAAGTTCTTGAGAATTCACATTGCTCGGTAGTGTACTTTTCGAGCAATATAAGTCTGCATCTGCTTTATCTTGTATGAGTTTTGAGCCTTGGTGCTCTCTGTGTGAATAGTAAATGTGACGCAATCCTATTAGCTAATGTATGAGTGTTGTTCCTTACGCCTGTTTGCGTCCGAGCATGCCTTAAGCCACACGTGTCCTCTGTGTGGTACTAAAGAACATTCACTTCAAGGCACCAAGAAGCAGAGGCAGCCAGATAATCTCAAAGATTCCCTGGCTAAAACGAATTTATCACAAGACATGTACCATAATTAAACAAAGCCTTTCGACAAGGGATATAATAAGCTACTAGTGGCACTCAGTCCATTGCACTCAATGAATTCCAGCCAACCGATCATTAAAATATACTACTATAATGTAATGCCACATTTTTCCTAAGACCAGTTCATTACAATTTAGGTAACTTTCATCAATTTACTTTCATAATGACAGTATTTTAACTTGTACCAGACTATTATCCCAATAATTGTGTTGGCAAAATCATCATTGCTGTTAATTTTCAACCTTTACTTCCGTCCTGTATTTACGAGTATTTGGTTTGGAGTCGGGGGGAGGGGGGGGGGAGGGGGGCTGGGGGAAGTTATGACAGGGATGTAACATATGGATGAAAAAGGAAGGTTAACGGGTTAAGAGTTGGGGTTGTATGACGCCTAGTACTTCATCCCATGCCCATGTTTCCTTTCAAATAAGTCATGGATACTGTTAATTTTAATTCACTTGCTCAATAGCACACGAATGGTTCCTGCAAAATAATGTAGAATGAGAAAAATACATATGTAAGTATATTCATAGTTTGTTCGACAAGTATATCAACCCTAATAGTTTAGCCTCACACTTCGATGCATCATTACTACTGGAGTACCATTTTCAGTATAGTTATCGTTGTTCTGGAATACTACCCCTAAAAACCACGATACTCTACCACACTTACTGTTTTCATACGCTACTTTAACCACTTGAGCCAGTTTTAATCAAAACATTACTTGTGTTGTAACTACTTACCTGAGGCTTTTCCTCATTATTACTAATGAATATTCTTCCTATCAACCAGTTTGCGCTGCTTATTCATCGTCTACATTTATCGCCTAACTTATGGCGACTACTGTTCCACGTAACAACAATCTTACAGTTTGGATGAAGTGAAAATTATGAAAGCCCCCCCCCCCCCCTCACATGCCTACATACGCACGCACGCACGCACACACACGCAAACAAACAAAAACGAGGCGCGTTCCAGCGCACTGTCGAGCGAGCAATATTAAAAATTACAAAAATCAGCAGACCACATAGAAAAACAAAACATACGCATGCAGAGCAAACAAAAAAAAGGACCTGGAACACAATGATGTACCTACGGTGGCGAACATTCTAAAGAAACAAGACCTCGTTATAACATATATAACAAGAGGAATCCATTCAAACATATTTACCGACCTCGACACCCAGGAGAGACAAATTCCAATGATCAGGCAAGTGGTATATGTTGCAATGCACAGCAAACATTTTAGAACAAAATGTTATAGTATATTCATACCTGTAATACAGCGGGTGCTGTCTGTAGTATTTTAACAAAATCATAAGGAATGTATCAGTTGTTGGACGTATGACACTAATTTCTCCACATTTGCAGAACGTTTAAAACAATGTAGCAACCACCCCATAAGTATAGAGTAAGTAATTAATGTTATTAAAATAAATAATCCTAATCTCGATACAAGAAGACGGCCACATTAAGAAAACATAGCATAGAGAAAGCAACTGATAATGACCAGACACACATAAAGACCAACTCACTAGTAAATCCGTCAGACAGTAACACAACCACGTACACACAAATATAACTCTTGACTATTGACATCACAAAATACATTCGACGGTTGGCAACACTACGTAACACCAAATAGGGTGACGTTGTGGAAGAGTGTGTGTGCAGTTTTTGTCCTCTGTTGAAAATTATATTTGTGCTACAGGTGCCGGCCGGAGTGGCCGTGCGTTTCTAGGCGCTGCAGTCTGGAGCCGAGCGACCGCTACGGCCGCAGGTTCGAATCCTGCCTCGGGTATGGATGTGTGTGATGTCCTTAGGTTAGTTAGGTTTAATTGGTTCTAAGTTCTAGGCGACTGGTGACAACAGAAGTTAAGTGCTCAGAGCCCTTTGAACCATTTTTGCTAGTGGCAGGTCAACAGCTTCACTAGTTATACAGGAAGATCACATGTAGTTTAAGTAGTAAACATACACTGAACAATACCTATCCAGGTCAGAACTGTTTGTAACTTAATGTTCAATAGCAGAATATGCAGGCTGAAAGGCTACTGAAGCCCGATTAATGAACTGACGGAAAATGCATCTTAAAAGGTCAATATTGCCTTTATCTAGTTTCATCAGACGGTTCAGATTTTGAAAATCATCCATATACTTGCCCATTTCTTATTTTTCTTTAACTTGTTTGGGTCACCTGTAGACGAGAGGGCTTTTGTTTTTGTCTTGCCGCGGTCGTCATTCATTTCTGGCGCTCCTGATAAAGTTTAGTAGCTATTCTCTTGTCAGCACATCAAATTTTTGTGTTAGCCTAATATCCATTCATTTCCCTTCTGAAGTCTATTTTGCGTTCCTCGGGCCGTTTCCTTGTTTGGTTGTGGTTAACTTACGTAAGGGATGTTAGGAATGGACTGGTATCAATAGCTAAATAGTAGCGGTCCTGTTAGTTATTAAGTCTTGTCTGAAACTCTGCAACGTCTTTATCTGCTTGATCCACAGGCCTTGTTTTTCGCATGCGTTTTTCTTCCCTCACCTAGATCCTCTACCGTCTCAACAAATTCTCACCGTACCCCACCCACAATAAACAGCTCTGTATGTCCTACACTGTCCTCAGACTAGATCCCAGTAACCGTATCGTTTCCACTCTGATCATAAATCGTACCATGCTGCCTCGCCTTTACCAAACAAATCACACCTCGCTGGCATCTGCATACTCCTCTATAAGCTACCCTAAGCAACTTCGACCGACCCCCTCTTCGAATGAAATCCGTTCCGATATTTGACCATCTTCTCAGCTATGCAGTTCAGTCACTTTAACGTGATCACCGCCTATGTTCCACGTTAATGTGCAATAACCACTCACAGACGGCACGTAGCAGCAGTCGTAGTGGAGGGCATATAAAGCGTGTCGGGTCGATGCGGAAAAGAGGATGGTTGTTGCCGTAACGTGGAAGTCACGAGTTTTATCTGACATCCAATTGGATGTGATCATTGGCTTTCGGGGCAAGGGTGGACGCATTTCCGAAATGGCTAAGATTGTAAATTGTTCCAGTGGCATGGAAAAATGGCGCTATCCTAGACCTGCTCCAAGGCAACTGCGGTACGCCACAGGCCACAGATGACAAGTATGAACAACGGGCGAGCTGACGTACAACTGTTAAGCAACTGACCGCCCAGATGAACCAAGGTGCTACCAACAGTGTCTCTTAAACAGCCAATCAGCGACGTTGCTGCATATGGGTCTCTGTAGCAGGCACCTGGTTCGTCGGTGACGAAATCTGGAATTTACATACCATTTCCGCAGCTGGACGACTGGTATCATTTTCAGATGAATCAAGTTTTATTCTTCATCGGAAAGATGGCCGTTGGCGTGTACAGCGTGAAATGTCTGAAGGCCAACACGCTGAAATCGTCGGTAAGGTCGAGGCTCGACGACGAAGGGTTACGGTCTGGGAATGTTTTCTTAGCAGTCCCTGAGCGATCCCGTCCTTCTGGAAGGCTCAATGAATCAACAAAAGTATATATTTATCTATAGTTACTCTGTTCAACCCTTTATGCTATATGTTTTACCTCGGCACAGTGGCATCTAACGGCAGGACAATACAATAGTCACACAGTTCGTATTGTACGTACTTGGTTCGAAGAGTACCAGGTATAAATTACCGCACCTCGCAGGTAACCAGACTTCCCAGATTCAAACCCAGTCGAGAATCTGAGGATCTGTTGGCCACCTCAACTGAGAAACCTATCGCAGCTGACCACAGCACTGTAGTTGTCAGATGACTCCATACCTCTCTTGTACCTTCCAGAATCTAACGCTCTTGTTGCAATGTTTCGCTGCGGCACGTGCTGCAAAAGGTGCTGGACACATTAACGTCACTGGCCAGTATATAACTTCTCCCCACATACCCCTCTCAGCATCAGGACTCACCTCTCTCTCTTCCCACTCCATCTCTCCCCAACTATTCGCCTCCTGATACCGCAGACCTGATTATCTACATCTATACTGCGACTCCACAAGCTACCATACCATGTATGGCAGAGGATACCTTGGACCGCTACTAACCACTCCCTTTCCTGTTCCAGTTGCAAATGGACGAAGGTAAAGCGACTGACAGTATGATTCCGTTCGAGAAATACGCTTCTTACCATTTCTTCGCGATTCTTACACTAAATGACTGTTGGTAGCAGTAGCAAAGTATTTCAGTCAGCCGCGAATGCCAGTTTCCTAAATTTTCTCAATTACGCTACGCCAAAAGAATATCTTCCCTCCAGGAATTTCCATTTGAGTTTGCGACGTTTCTCCGTATTACTCGTGTGTTGATGGAAGTTACCGGTGATAAATATTTATTATCAAAACGGTCTTGATCACAATTTATGTATTACGGTGACCAGTTTCGACCACTACTGTGGTCATCTTCAGGCCAGTGAGTAAGAACCCCCTTCTGCTAGAGAATAACTAGTGATGAAGACTGCTTTTGATAGTAAATATTTGTAACACATCGATCACTGCTCACTCCCACAATGCATTCAAAAGTAATTACCGGTAATAAATCCAGCAGGACGCCGCGGAACTCGTTCAGTGTCGTTAATCTGAATGCGTGGGGATCCCAAACACTCGAGCAGAACTCAAGAATGTGTCACACTGGAGAAGAACAGCGATCCTATCGTACTTGCCTGCAGCACTTCACACGATACTCTTGTCGCCAATGAACACTCAGGGTCCAGGACAAACTACTGGGCTGTACTACTTAGGAAGTCTTTGAGCCTCTTACATATCTGAAAAACCTAGTACATATGCTCGGACGTTCCTTAACAATCTCTCACAGGGCACTGTGTCAAAAGTTTTACAGAAATCACAAGACACCTTCCCACTATCTGTCTTCCCACTGTCCACCCCAACGTCTACGTCCATTTCCCAAGTTACTGTCCATTTCCCAAGTTACTGCCCAGCAGACCCCTGTGCCTTTTCACCAACGCCCTCCAATCCTACAGAACACATTTTTCCCTACCCAAATGCTTTTCTCCCAATGCAGGACTTTTAGATCACGAGCAAAATTGTAGTGCTGTTTTCTATAGGAACGTCACGCCTTATGCAATGTTTTCAATATCAGTTTCTGGTTTTAGCTTTTAATCTTTCGATCTTAATTTGAGCCACAGGACCATTTCCAGCTTCAGTGTTCTTTTCACTTGGTAACAAAAATCACGCTTTTATTGATTTTAAAAAAATTGTAAGTTTTCACCTTTTTAACGTATTTCTTTACTCTTTCTTAAAGTTTCTATCTAAAGAGCGGAGTGTTCTTCAGGTGATCCCATACCCCACCCATACGTGGTGAGAGGGACGAAGCAACAATAAAGAAGTCAAACATGTTTTCGTCACTGTCTTTCGTCTCACTGGCAACCCAGTTTTTTTTTCATGAACCTGGAACAAATATTTCTATTAAATGTGTTATCCATTCACTTGGTTCCTGTATCTTGCTACGACAGACACTTTCCTTGTCACAGGTTTTCACAGTGTGTGATGGTTCTCATATTCTTAAATATCACTCTATTATCCTACAGATGAATAATCTTACTAAATGTAAAAGATGTTAGTAGGTGAGATGTTCCTGGCTCCTATGTACCAGCAACTATGTATTGGTTACTTCTGTGTGTTCACTTTTATTGCTTTTCGCGTTTTGTTATCTCATCTGTGTGGTGGTTTTATCATCAGTAATACCTGTGATAGAGTTTACGAGGTGTGGCTAGAAAAAAACCGGACTAGTACTGGTGAAACAATAAAACGAATGCAATAAGGCTGAAAGTCGCGTGGCCTGTCACGTGACTCTCGCTCCGCCTACTGCTCGAGTTTCATCTGCCTCCTGCACTCAGTCTGCCCGTGGCGTCTGTTTTAAGTAGTTGACGTTTTGTCTGTGCGTCGGAAAATGTTGAGTGTACAGAAAGAACAGCGTGTTAACATCAAATTTTGTTTCAAACTAGGAAAATCTGCAAGTGAAACGTTTGTAATGTTACAACAAGTGTACGGCGATGATTGTTTATCGCGAACACAAGTGTTTGAGTGGTTTAAACGATTTAAAGATGGCCGCGAAGACACCAGTGATGACACTCGCACTGGCAGACCATTGTCAGCAAAAACTGATGTAAACATTGAAGATCGACAAGATCGCCGTTTAACAATCAGAGCAGTGTCTGAGTTAACAGGAGTTGACTTGTTGTCTTGTCGAACAAGTTTACCGATTTTTTCAATGTTTGCATCAGTTTTTGCTGACAATGGTCTGCCAGTGCGAGTGTCATCACTGGTGTCTTCGCGGCTATCTTTAAATCGTTTAAACCACTCAAACACTTGTGTTCGCGATAGACAATCATCGCCGTACACTTGTTGTAACATTACAAACGTTTCACTTGCAGATTTTCCTAGTTTGAAACAAAATTTGATGTTAACACGCTGTTCTTTCTGTACACTCAACATTTTCCGACGCACAGACAAAACGTCAACTACTTAAAACAGACGTCACGGGCAGACTGAGTGCAGGAGGCAGATGAAACTCGAGCAGCAGGCGGAGCGAGAGTCACGTGACAGGCCACCCGAATTTCAGCCTTATTGCATTCGTTTTATTGTTTCACCAGTACTAGTCCGGTTTTTTTCTAGCTACACCTCGTATACACAACTGAATCAAACTGTTGCCACAAAAACTTCACCTTATATTTTAGATATACGTAGCCTTTTCGCAAAAGGTTATGTCTACTACTATGATCTAGATGTTCTTAAAAAGAATCGTTCATCTCCAATAAGTTTTTGAAGCTTACAAGAGAATGGTAACGAAACAATTATGTGATTGTATGTTTCATACCACCCATTACACTTTTTTTGCAATTAATAATTTGATCGGTTTCATACGGACCACAGCTTGTTACTGTCCTGTGATACTGTCTTCATCTCAGAGTAGCAATTGCACCCGACGTCTTTAGTTATTTATTGCATACATTCAAATCTCTGCATTGTCCTATGGCTTTTACGCTCCACATCTCCCTCAAGCACCATGGACATTGGTCTTTGACTTCTAATACTCGTCCTCTTGTCCTCTTACCTTGTCCCTTTGTCTTGTCAAAGTTTTTCACGCGTTTCTCTCTTCGGCGTTTCTGCGGACAACTTTCACACCTCTTACGTCAGTCCACCTTATTTCCAACATCCTTTCGTAGCAACACATCTCAAATGTTTCGGTTCTCCTAACCTGACCAGAGGACCCTGTGGTCTAGGGGTAGCGTATTTGATTCATAATCAAAACGTCTTCGGTCCCGGGTTCGATCCACGCCACTGCCTAAATTTTCCAGCATAAGAAGTCAGCCTCATTCTGCCAACGGCCTTGTCAAAGAGGGCGGAGGAGCGGATAGAGGTTCAGGGCACTCTCTTGTCCTAGGGGTGGGAAATTGCCCCTAAAGGCGGAAGAATCAGCAATGATCAACGACATGAGGATGCAGAAGGCAATGGAAACCACTGAATTAAAGACACGTAACGTGTATCCACAGGACATGTGGCCTGTAATTGAAGAAGGGTCATGATGATCTCTTCATGGACAAAAGATTCCGGAATAGTCCCCCATTCGGATCTCCAGGAGGGGACTGCCAAGGGGGAGGTTACCATGAGAAAAATGTTGAATAATCAACGAAAGGATAACGTTCTACGAGTCGGGGCGTGGAATGTCAGAAGCTTAAACGTGGTAGGGAAACTAGAAAATTTGAAAAGGGAAATGCAAAGGCTCAATCTAGATATAGTAGGGGTCAGTGAAGTGAAGTGGGAGGAAGACAAGGATTTCTGGTCAGATGAGTATCGGGTAATATCAACAGCAGCAGAAAATGGTATAACAGGTGTAGGATTCGTTATGAATAGGAAGGCAGGGCAGAGGGTGTGTTACTGTGAACAGTTCAGTGACCGGGTTGTTCTAATCAGAATCGATAGCAGACCAACATCGACAAGGATAGTTCAGGTATACATGCCGACGTCGCAAGCTGAGGATGAACAGATAGAGAAAGTGTATAAGGATATTGAAAGGGTAATGCAGTATGTAAAGGGGGACGAAAATCTAATAGTCATTGGCGACTGGAATGCAGTTGTAGGGGAAGGAGTAGAAGAAAAGGTTCCAGGAGAATATGGGCTTGGGACAAGGAATGAAAGAGGAGAAAGACTAACTGAGTTCTGTAACAAGTTTCAGCTAGTAATAGCGAATACCTTGTTCAGGAATCACATAAATATTGCTTCCCCCTACTTAAACCTCCCGAGGAGATCACGAATGTAAAATTAGAGAGATTAGAGCGCGCACGTAGGCTTTCAGACAGTCGTTCTTCCCGCGAACCATACGCGACTGGAACAGGAAAGGGAGGTAATGACAGTGGTACGTAAAATGCCCTCCGCCACAGACCGTTGGGTGGCTTGCGGAGTATAAATGTAGATGTAGATGTAGATGTAGAAGAGGAGGAGATATACTTGGAAAAGGCCGGGAGATACGGGAAGATTTCAATTAGATTACATCATGGTCAGACAGAGATTCCGAAATCAGATACTGGATTGTAAGGCGTACCCAGGAGCAGATATAGACTCAGATCACAGTATAGTAGTAATGAAGAGTAGGCTGAAGTTCAAGGCATTAGTCAGGAAGAATCAATACGCAAAGAAGTGGGATACGGAAGTACTAAGGAATGACGAGATACGTTTGAAGTTGTCTAACGCTATAGATACAGCAATAAGGAATAGCGTAGTAGGCAGTACAGTTGAAGAGGAATGGACATCTCTAAAAAGGGCCATCACAGAAGTTGGGAAGGAAAACATAGGTACAAAGAAGTAGCAGCGAAGAAACCATGGGTAACAGAAGAAATACTTCAGTTGATTGATGAAAGGAGGAAGTACAAACATGTTCCGGGTAAATCAGGAATACAGAAATACAAGTCGCTGAGGAATGAAATAAACAGGAAGTGCAGGGAACCTAAGACGAAATGGCTGCAGGAAAAATGTGAAGGCATCGAAATAGTTATGATTGTCGGAAGGACAGACTCAGCATGCAGGAAAGTCAAAACAACCTTTGGTGACATTAAAAGCAACGGTGGTAACATTAAGAGTGCAACGGGAATTCCACTGTTAAATGCAGAGGAGAGAGCAGATAGGTGAAAAGAATACATTGAAAGCCTCTATGAGGGTGAAGATTTGTCTGATGTGATAGAAGAAGAAACAGGAGTCGATTTAGAAGAGATAGGGGATCCAGTATTAGAATCGGAATTTAAAAGAGCTTTGGAGGACTTACGGTCAAATAAGGCAGAAGGGATAGATAACATTCCCTCAGAATTTCTAAAATCATTGGGGGAAGTGCCAACAAAACGACTATTCACGTTGGTGTGTAGAATATATGAGTCTGGCGATATACCATCTGATTTTTGGAAAAGCATCATCCACACAATTCCGAAGACGGCAAGAGCTGACAAGTGCGAGAATTATCGCACAATCAGTTACCAGCTCATGCATCGAAGCTGCTTACAAGAATAATATGCAGAAGAATGGAAAAGAAAATTGAGAATGCGCTAGGTGACGATCAGTTTGGCTTTAGCAAAAGTAAAGGGACGAGAGAGGCAATTCTTACGTTACGGCTAATAATGGAAGCAAGGCTAAAGAAAAATCAAGACACTTTCATAGGATTTGTCGACCTGGAAAAAGCGTTCGACAATATAAAACGGTGCAAGCTGTTCGAGATTCTGCAAAAAGTATGGGTACGCTATAGGGAGTGACGGGTCATATACAACATGTACAACAACCAAGAGGGGATAATAAGAGTGGACGATCAAGAACGAAGTGCTCGTATTAAGAAGGGTGTAAGACAAGGCTGTAGCCTTTCGCCCCTACTCTTCAATCTGTACATCGAGGAAGCAATCATGGAAACAAAAGAGAGGTTCAGGAGTGGAATTAAAATACAAGGTGGAGGGATATCAATGATACGATTCGCTGATGACATTGATATCCTGAGTGAAAGTGAAGAAGAATTAAATGATCTGCAGAACGGAATGAACAGTCTAATGAGTACACAGTATGATTTGAGAGTTAAT
The DNA here is from genome assembly GCF_023864345.2 of Schistocerca serialis cubense. Classification (NCBI taxonomy): domain Eukaryota; kingdom Metazoa; phylum Arthropoda; class Insecta; order Orthoptera; family Acrididae; genus Schistocerca; species Schistocerca serialis. The sequence continues at coordinate 175,909,139 of NC_064641.1, forward strand.
CGGAGAAAGACGAAGTTAATGAGAAGTAGTAGAAATGAGAACAGCGAGAAACTTAACATCAGGATTGATGGTCACGAAGTCAATGAAGTTAAGGAATTCTGCTACCTAGGCAGTAAAATAACCAATGACAGACGGAGCAAGGAGGACATAAATAAAGCAGACTCGCTATGGCAAAAAAGGCATTTCTGGCCAAGAGAAGTCTACTAGTATCAAATATCTGCCTTAATTTGAGGAAGAAATTTCTGAGGATGTACGTCTGGAGTACAGCATTGTATGGTAGTGAAACATGGACTGTGGGAAAACCGGAACAGATGAGAATCGAAGCATTTGAGACGTGGTGCTACAGACGAATGTTGAAAATTAGGTGGACTGATAAGGTAAGGAATGAGGAGGTTCTACGCAGAATCGGAGAGGAAAGGAATATGTGAAAAACACTGATAAGGAGAAGGGACAGGATGATAGGACATCTGCTAAGACATGAGGGAATGACTTCCATGGTACTAGAGGGAGCTGTAGAGGGCAAAAACTGTAGAGGAAGACAGAGATTGGAATAGGTCAAGCAAATAATTGACAAATAATTGAGGACGTAGGTTGCAAGTGCTACTCTGAGATGAAGAGGTTAGCACAGGAAAGGAATTCGTGGCGGGCCGCATCAAACACCAGTCAGTAGACCGAACCTTACCTGACCCATGTTGCACTTATCTAAAATGTCGCGGTCGAAATGTACATTCTTAGAAATTTCTTCCTCAAATTCAACAGAATTACTTTGGTCAGGAGTGCCTTTGTCTGCTTTTTAGGTCTGTTGAACGTATGTAACAACTGTGTACTCATATTTGAAAATAATGATACGCTGTCGATGGGGATTAAGTGGTTGATGGCCAGTGTACTTTTAACTTTTATATATTTTTCGACCAGTGCTCACATTCAGACTGTCATCCCACAGACAGTTATATGGGAGGAATAGATTTTATAATGAGTCTTTTATTCCCCTTTTATCTAACGGCAGTCTGAAGAGGGCCGCCGACCTTTCTAAACCGGTTACAAAATGGTTCGAATGGCTCTGAGCATTGTGGGATTAAAATCTGTGGCCATCAGTCCCCTAGAACTTAGAACTACTTCATCATCACACATCCATGCCCGAGGCAGGATTCGAGCCTGCGACCGTAGCGGTCACGCGGTTCCAGACTGAAGTGCCTAGAACCGCACGGCCACAACGGCCGGCAAACCGGTTACACCGTTGTACGATGACCATGGGACGGTGCCATATAAAACATAAAAAGGTAGGGGAGGAGCGAGTAAGAGTTGTATAGTGTGGGTTCCGTACAAACATAATATTACGAATATAGACAGATTTTCTATTTGAAGAATCGAGGATTTCGATTATTTTTGCCTGTTGTCGATACTGATATTAGCCGCATCGGTCCCAGAGGCTCCAAGACTTTCGAGACTGTTTTAATTTCAAGTTTAAAGACGGATAACAAATGACAAAAGAAATATCTTTTCTGTGTGATAAAATTACAAATTACCTACTTTTTGATTCACTTTAGTTGCACTGTGAAACCATTCTTTTCATCAAATTCCAAGTTTCTACGTCAAGGGAAGTTCCCTATAGGTTTTAGTGAGTGAGTCTCCTAGTATCAAAATATGTGACATAAATGACCATATCTTTTAAGTGCATTGATTTAAGAGCTTAACCTATCAACACCACCAAAGGATTATAGATGTCAATATGTGATAAGAATTACATCTTGATACATCTACCCTATCCTGAGAAAAGTGGGTGTTAACAGAGATAGGGGAAGGCAAACTGTAAGATAACAAAGAAAAAAAAGATACTTTCATGTGATATAATTAAAAGTTAAAATTTTTGGATTTTTCCCTTTAATTGTCCTGCGAAATCTTTCTTCTAGCCAAATTTCATGATTATAGACCAAAGGGAACTATACTATAGGTTTTGACTAGTGAATTTGTATCAAAACGTGTGACATAAATAAGCATGTCTTTTGATGGTTTTGACTTGGACAGTAATAGTTATTACACCGCCAAAGGATCAAAGTCCTTGTCACATGACATAAAGTCCATCTTGATGCGTCTGACCGTTCCCGAGAAAAAGGGTCTTAACAATGGACGAATAAGCAGTCTGATAACAAATGACAAAAAAAAAATCCTTGTGATACAGAGACAGACTAACTATTTTCAGATAATTTTACTTCGGTCGCACTGTGAAACCTTGTTTCTCGGAAAATTACGTAATTGTAGGTCGACGGGAGGTACCCCATAGACACTCTGTAGGTGTCTTTTGATCCCATTGACTTCGAATCGTCACATTTTTACATTGCCAAGGGACGTCAGACGTCGATATGTGACGTAAATTTCAATTTGATACGTCTACTCGTTCCTGAGAATAAGGGCTTTAAACAATCGAACACACAAATACACAGACAGGCAAGCCGGCAACGGCGTGATCCTATAAGGGTTCCTTTTTCTCAGTTGAGCTACGGAACGGTAGAAGAAGAAAAAACTCTCTTCTTAGTGTTATCCTACATTTTTTGTGCTGTACACTGTACCCTTTGAAAAAAAAAACACTGTTTATTTTACTTTGCGCGTGGTTGCTCTGGGCCGGAAAGTGACGCGTCACGCGTCACTATCTGTTGTCCGCTTCTAACCGCAAACCTCTCCGGCGCGTCCGAGTGTTGCTGCGACAGACGAGTATTTGTCTGGGCCGCAGCAGGGGGCGGCGCTGGGAGGTTTTAATTTGATCAGCGCGGCCACCCTGGGGACAGACGAGCAGCTGAGGGCCACGGCCGGGCGCCGGGCCAAGCGCAGCGGCCGACCTCTGTTTGCTCGCTGCTCACAGAGCCGGTTTCCGAGGTGGCGAATTCTGTGGTCCGGTCTGCGGGGAATGAAATATTGTCAGATGGGGAGTTCCATCTCCGATAAATTGAGCGCGGGAAGAAGAGTCGTGGAGTTTGTTTTCCAGGTGCGTGAAACTCGCAGTCGTTGGGATCAGACTGCAGTATATCACCTGTATAGGTACCGCCGATACTACTACCATTAGATGTTCTTTGCTTTTGGACAGGAAACTTTCCACAAAACCACTGCTCTTAAACTGGCAAATGCGATCAGCAAATTATATTGAGGCAAAAATAACTTGTCTGAAATTGAAACAGACGTTGCTACAAGAATTAGTTTAGGAAATGAGATACTACTACTATTAGATGCTTGACCATGGCCAAAGTAGGGAAGATATAAATTCACAGCGGCAGTAGACAGAAAAATTTTTTCAGAGAATGATAAATTTTTAGCAAGTCTGGACTGTAGCTTTATACAGAAATGTGGATAATGAAAAGATCGTACCATACGAGATTCAGAAATGTAGTGCTGCAGAAGAACGTTGAAGATTAAGTAGGTTGAATGGGTAACATATGAGGAATTAATGAATCACATCGTGGAGAAAAGAAATTTATGGCACAACCTGACTAAAGGAAGGAATTAGATGCCGGCCGAAGTGGCCGTGCGGTTCTAGGCGCTGCAGTCTGGAACCGCGAGGCCGCTACGGTCGCAGGTTCGAATCCTGCCTCGGGCATGGATGTGTGTGATGTCCTTAGATTAGTTAGATTTAACAAGTTGTAAGTTCTAGGGGACTAATGACCTCAGAAGTTGAGTCCCATAGTGCTCAGAGCCATTTGAACCAAGGAATTAGATGGCTCTGAGCACTATCGGACTTAAGATCTGAGGTCATCACTCCCCTAGAACTTAGAACTACTTAAACCTAAAGACATCACACAAATCCATGCCCGAGGCAGGATTCGAACCTGCGGCCGTAGCGGTCGCGCGGTTCTAGACTGAAGCGCCTAGAACCGCTCGGCCACAGCGAGGAACCTGAGACACCAACCTCGGTGACTCAGTGATGCTTGAAGGTAAAACCAGCAGACGGAGACCAAATTTATACTATGCTAAACAGGTTCATTTCGATTTAGCTTGTTGTAGCAATGCAGAGACGAAAACTGATGTACAGGCCAGACTGCTGTGGAGAGTTGGTTAAAAGAAGTCTTCGGACTGTAAATGAAAGCAGTGGCAACATATATTCATATGCTCTATTCGTAATGGTTTGAAATATAAGTATGCAATGTGACAAGATTTTGCCACCATACATTTAATATTATTGTTGACTTTATATACTGAAGCGCCAAAGACTCTGGTATATGCATGCGTATTTAAATACAGAGATATGTAAACATTCAGAATACAGCGCTGCGATCTCCAATCCGTAAAAAGATTTAAATGAGTTTGAACGTGGTGTTGTAGTCGGGGCACGAGACACAACATCCCCGAGGTAGCGACGAAGTAGGGATTTTCCCGTACGGCCATTTCACGAGCTTACTCTCCGACATCGCGACGGCCGGAAAAGGGTCGTGAAAGAACGGGACCAAAGACGACTGAGGAGGATCGTTGAACGTGACGAAAGTGCTACCCTTCCGCAAATTGCTGCATATGTCAATGATGGGCCATCATCAAGTGTCAGCGTGCGAACCATTCAAGGAAATTACATCGACATGGGCTTTCGGAGCCAAGACGAGTCTCTAATCACCTGCGTCCATTCATGTCCAGTGTGCATTCCGAGGGACTTGGGTAATTCCAGCAGAACAATGCGACACCCCACACGTCCAGAATTACTAAAGAGTGGCTCCAGGATCACTCTTCTAACACTTCCGCTGTTCCATCAAACTCCCCAGACATGAACATTACTGACCACGTCTGGGATGCCTTACAATGTGCTGTTCAGATCTCCACCCCCTCGTGGAGTGGATGGGAGTGAGCAAACAAAAATCTTTACACGCGTTCTGTCGTATACTGACGTAACTCCACCCCTTGGAGATGCATATTGCTTCAATTGTTTATGCAAAGAATTGCAGGTATTCCATGTACGTTATCTGCACAGCGGACAACGTCCCAGTCAGCACGTAGTTGGTGAAGTAAGTGATACGCGCACTCCTCTTAGTTGCGTAGGGAAATACTAACAGCAAATGTGAAACTTCCTGGCCGATCAAAACTGTGTGCTCGACCGAGACTCGAACTCGGGACCTTTGCCTTTCGCGGGCAAGTGCTCTACCATCTGATGTACCGAACCACGACTCACGCCCGGTACTCACAGCTTTACTTCTGCCAGTATCTCGTCTCCTACCTTCCAAACTTTACAGAAGCTCTCCTGCGAACCTTGCAGAACTAGCACTCCTGAAAGAAAGGATACTGCGGAGACATGGCTTAGCCACAGCCTGGGGAATGTTTCCAGAATGAGATTTTCACTCTGTAGCGGAGTGTGCGCTGATATGAAAATTCCTGGAAGGTAGAAGGCGAGATACTGACAGAAGTAAAGTTGTGAGTACCGGGCGTGAGTCGTGCTTCGGTAGCTCAGATGGCAGTCGGCTCTCAGCCGTGGCAGCGTGCGGACGGCCCCGCGCGCCGGCCAGTGCTCCGCTGCGGGCGTTGTTTACTTCCGCGTCGTAGCTTTAAGGCTTGTGTCCGTCCACCGTGAACAACATGTCGAGCGCTTACCGCCGTGCGACCCTTAAAGTTTCCTTCCCAGCTGAACATGCGCGATCTCGTGCACATGAAGTTGAAACGTTCATACGTGCAGAAGTTCGTTTAGATCCTAACCACTTTATCGGAATCCATTTTTCGATCACGAGTAGTGTCGTTCATATCAAAATGACAAAAACCGAGGTGTGTGAAGATGTTATTCGCAGCCATGCCAATGGACTTAAGTTCAAATACTCTGGTGGTCACGTCGGAGCTGTAACACTTAAAGAGTACGGTCAACGCACGATTAGGGTGTTTGAACTACCTTCTGAAGTGCCGAAGGACGAAGTTGTCTCTGCGTTACAGCCATACGGTAACGTCATCGGTTACGTAGAGGAAAAATGGCAAACCTCCACGACCTACCATGGCCTTTATGGTGTGCGTCAGGTCAAAATTGAACTGAAAAAACATATACCATCATACCTGACCATTGGCGGGGTGCGAGCCATTGTCATGTACGACGGCCAACCCCGAACATGTGCGGGTTGTGGACAAGAAGGCCACGTCAGGTCCGCCTGCATGCGACGCCGCCTGATCCAGACACCGGTCGGCGAGGAAGCGTCCCTGTCACATACGCCAAGGTTGCCGAGGAAGGTAGCAACTCTACACAGAGTCTTCCTGCTCCGTTGACGTCGTCTGATCAGGTAGATGCAACCGCTCCTGAGATTCCTTCTAAGGTGCCACAAACGCCAGATTCTGACCTGCCGAATCATTGCAGCACTGTGACTGTTAATGCTACTGAGATGGACGTTGATCCGGGAGTAGTACCTACTTCTGCTTTGACTGGTCTGCAGTCAGACGAAAGCCACCAGCAATCGGACTCTGAACGACCTGTTCGAAAACAAGGGTCGACACGAAAGAGAAAGAAACGTAGCCGTACACCCCCTGATGAATCCATTCTACGGATGGATACCAGAGATGCAGACCCGAAGACGGACGACAAACCGCTCTTTGATGACCAAAAATCTGATCCGAAAGACCCGCCACAGGCGACCACTGGCAACGAACACCCCTCCTTACTGGCGCCGTCGCCCCCACAGGTCGACGTTGAAGAGAGCCTATCCGATGACACGAAAACTACGTCTCCTCTCCACGTGGATGATGTTCACAGCCGGTACCCTACCGCAGTATCAGTCTCCTGGGCAGACGACGTGGAGATCGAAGGGACTGGGGTGGACGCTGCTGATGATGGGGCACCCCCATCGGTTGCGCCCGCGCCCGCAAACTCTCCACAATTGCAGCCTCTTCAGCGGACCGGCAAGATCGGCGACCTCTCGCTCCTGAAGAAGAAGCCCCAACAGTGCCTGTGGGACTCCAACACCAGCATTATCGTGTCGTAACGATTAACATCGCGACCATTCGTGCGCCCCACAAACTAGCGCTGCTCCGCGATATGATTTATGATGCGGACACAGATATTGCGCTTTTTCAGGAAGTGCATGTCGCCGATTTTTCACCACCACATGGCTTCACGGTGCATCTTTCTCCCGCTTCGGACACCGGTAGTGGTGTTGGCATCATCTTACGCGAAGGTCTTCCTGCCGAAGATGTCCTATACCTCCCCAACGGCAGAGGTATGGCCCTTACTCTCTTTGGTGTACGCATCGTCAACATTTATGCGCCGTCGGGCTCCAGCTACCGTCGTGAACGCAATGCCTTCTTCGCGAATGAAGTTACACCCCTTTTTATGGGACCACACGATGACTGGGTCATGGGTGGAGACTTCAACTGTACCCAGCGACCTCAGGATCAATTGCCGCGTCACTCACCATGCGCAGCTCCGGAAACAGTCGTCACGCGGCTGCAATTTGTCGACACGTGGAGACATGTTCACGGTGATCTTTTGGGCTTTACGTACTACACTGCGCATTCCTCTAGCCGACTGGATCGCATCTACATCTCGCGATCCCTAATTCAACACACTCGACAGGCTGAAATCTGGCCTGTTGCTTTCTGTGATGTTGTTCTCACAAGACAGGTAGTATGGCACGGACGTGGTTTATGGAAACTGAACACGGCACTTCTTAATTCACCTGACTGTCGACTTCTAATAGAAGAAACTTGGATCACATGTAATAGACGCCGACCCACGTATCCGTCTACCATATCCTGGTGGATCCAGTGTGCAAAACCTGCTCTTCGAAAAACTTTAATCCGGTATGGCAAAGATGCTGTCGCCTGGAGGAAGAGCACTATGGACTTTTACTACAGGATCCTACGAGAATGCTCCACGATGCCAGTCTCCCCTGAGCGCCGTACAAGGATGAACCAAGCTAAGGCCCAAATCTCCAATCTCATGCGAAGGCATTTGGAAGGAGCGATAGTACGATCTCGTACTGCAGATCGCATGCCTCATGAACATCCGTCGATGTGCCATATCATCCAATAACGACAAAATCGACGCCGATAATTGATTCACGTCCTAACAGATCAAGAAGGGCGTCGCTACGTAACCCAATCTGCAATAGGGAATGTGCTTCACGTCCGCTACCAGCAGCTCTACGCCGCAATTCCACATACCCCAGAGTTGATCGAGGAAGTCTCACGGCTCAACTTCGGTGGTATCCCAGGAGATGCGGCGATTGACTTGATGTCAGAGGTGACTGATGAGGAAGTCTGCGATGCGATCTGGGCAGGAACCATCAATCGCTCCCCAGGACCCGACGGTCTTCCCCTCGAATTTTATCGCACCTTCCGTGATTTGTTAGAGTCCACCTTCATCTCCATCTGTCGGGAACTGATGTCTCCGGAAGTACCTGTGCCGGACGCTTTCATGGAAGGAATTATTATTCCTGTACATAAACCGCACGGTGGCAACAATATCAGTGATTATCGGCCCCTCACCCTCCTGAACAGTGATATGAAAATCTTCACTCGCCTTTTGGCAGCACGACTTAAAAACGTTGCCCGATATGTTGTGTCGCCAGACCAAGCATCTTTGGGAGGGGATAATAATATCCGCACGGCTTTATGCCGCTACAGGGATATGATCGCCGTTACCCAGGCACAACACCTCTCTGGGGCACTTGCGTCTTTGGACTTTAGTCAAGCTTTTGATAGGGTTGACCATTCGTTCCTTACAGCCGTTCTCCACCATATGGGTTTCCCAGTCGCCGTTATCACGGTAGTGATGCACCTTCTGCGGGGTGTCTCATCCAGGATTATGTACAATGGCAGACTCACTCCACCGATAATAATGGTCGATCCGTACGTCAAGGTTGCCATCGATCAGCAATTTTGTACGCCTTTTCCTTGGAATCCTTGCTATGTGGACTAAGACAACGTTTAGTAGGGTTGTCCATAGATCGCTACCGATTCTGTTGCACGGCCTATGCTGACGATGTAGTCATCTGTTTCCGTAATGCCGACGAGGTTCGAGCTGTTTTGACGTGGGTAGCGACTTATGGTGAGGCGTCGGGTAGCTCTTTAAACGTACGTAAGTCACAAGTTATGTTCATTGGCACGGGACTTCCCGTGGAGTGCGTTACACCTCTCACTACCGTTGATACCATTCGTTGTTTGGGAATAGATTTTTCATCTGATCTCCGGCGTTCAGCCACCATCAACTGCCGACGCCTCCTTTTAATGATCAGAGCAGGTCTTATGGACCATCGCCTTCGATCCCTAGATATTCTCCAACGAGTTCGATATGTCAATATATATATCGCATCCCGAGTTCCCCACGTAGCACAAGTTCTACCTTTCCCGCTTACTGTGGCACGTCGCATTTTGGCAGCGATGGCATCTTTCGTCAGCTCTGGGCTGTTGTTCAAAGTTAACTATGCAACCCTTACTCTTCCTCGTGAACGAGGTGGGATAGGTCTGTTTCCCCGTGCCGGATAGAGCTCGCGCCCTATTTGTCAGCTCCCAGATGACGGTATGGACACGTTGCCCAACGAGCCTCACTGGTCTCCTCCTGTCGGCATACTCGCCGGTCTCACTGTCAGCCCCAGTGATGATCTCGGATGTTCCTGCCCAGTTCCATTATATACGGTATTTCTTTCTGGAACTCAGTTATCTACGCCTCACCTTACCAAGACAGCTTTTACTCAAGACGAAGGCAGTATACAATGTCCTCCAATTAGGTCGTCCACCTAACCAGATTGAACAAAAGTTCCCCCAGGTTGACTGGCATCATGTATGGCGCGCGGTGTTCGCCAGTTACCTTGACACGAATGTTCAATCTGTCTGGTACCTAACTGTCAATGGTAAGCAAATCAACCAATTTCGCCTTCATCGTATCCTCCTCGCCCAATCACCTCTATGCTCCACGTGTGGAGTGCCAGACAATGATGAACATCGGTTTGTTTGCGGACCGGCGGCGGAGGTTTGGCACTTGGTTCGACGTATTGTGGCTTTTCTAACGCGGGACATTCCGGATCGGTTCAAAAATGGCTCTGAGCACTATGGGACTCAACTGCTGAGGTCAGTAGTCCCCTAGAACTTAGAACTAGTTAAACCTAACTAACCTAAGGACATCACAAACATCCATGCCCGAGGCAGGATTCGAACCTGCGACCGTAGCGGTCTTGCGGTTCCAGACTGCAGCGCCTTTAACAGCACGGCCACTTCGGCCGGTCATTCCGGATCGGATTACTCCCCTTTTATTATTATTTCCGGAACGTGACTATTTTCGTCGGACAAAGACCAATGCTGTGAATTGGATTCGCGGACATGCCATTCACTACTTATTTGGACAAACTGTAAACTCTGTATTCGATTTTTGGACATACCTCAATGACCGTCATTATGTCGTTGTCCGTCACCCAAAATACGGACAATTTTTTTTTCGAACTTCCTTGGAAGTGCTTTCCACGAGCCGCCTCGCAGCTGGAATGTGTTAAGCCAAGAGAGAAGAAGGTTTCCTGTTTGAACCAATGAACATTTCTGAACAATTGAACGGAACACATCAATTTCGAGAAGACGTGACTCAACATATTACCAGCGGGGCGCAGAAGGCCTTTGATCAATTACACAACAAAACTAAACAAAAAAAAAAAAATAAATAAAATAAAATAAAATAAAATAAAGAAAAACAATAAAAATAAAATTCAGAAAAAGGAAGATTTTGTTTTGTTTGTACGGATAGCCCTAACCTTGATTTCCAATATTTCCCCTGGTATATAGGCAGCTCTCTGGGGTAGGTTTAGTCAGGAGCCAACGCCTGAAGTGGCCCGGATTTTTTTGTTATAGGATGAAAAGTGGCGGTTGCACTTGCCTTTTTTTTAGTTGCATTTTATTAAAGGGTAAAAAAAAAAAAAAGATTGTAGATCACTTGCCCACGAAAGGCAAAGGTCCCGAGTTCGAGTCTCGGTCGGGCACACAGTTTTAATCTGCCAGGAAGTTTCATATCACCGCACACTCCGCTGCAGAGTGAAAATCTCATTCTGGAAACAGTAAATGTGTTGATTCCTTTTACTTGTCCAGTGATCGTTTTCTGTAAGTGAAAGTAGAGGATTCTCGCCACTAATCAGAAACTTTTTCAACCGCACTCCTTCCTTTCTGGAAAGTTGGACATCGACGATCGGCAGAAGGTCGACATGTTAACCTTTCAGCTGGCCACAACGTCGAGCGATAGTACGACCATTCATCAGATGAGGAAGTTCGATAAACTGCAGCAGAAAACCACCGGTGAGGACTCATAGTGGACACTGGACGGACGGTGGTTAACCTTGCATGGGGGCTTAATTAAATAAAATGCAAATATTTTTGGTAGCTGTAAGTCCGATTACGCTGTGTCTCGTAAACGGTTGGCCCTGACTAGTCTTAGTACGCAATCTGACTGCATAGAACAACAACAAAGATTGAAAGAAAATTTCCGTTAACACAATTAATTAATTAAGTCCCCAGCAACTATAAAACCTACGAAACCAAAACACAAGTGTAATTGTTCTGTGTGTGGGAGTGTGATTCAACGTACACAACTGGCACGGTTCTTCTTCAACAAGACAAGAAATTTTAAATACCATTTATACTGAAGTAATTAAAAAAAAATAGAAATACTATAATTGCGCAAGAAAACCAGAATTACACTCTAATACAAGAACACAAGCCAGATGCTTTGTTGACTGAATCTGTAATGACGCATTATTCAGTACATTGAAATAATGAGAAAAAAAAGAAAAGGAGTTTGTTACCTCATTTATATTGATGAAAATCACTCTAATCCTTACAATATCTCCACACCGACTCGCTACTATCACATCTCAACAAGAACTGCCTACTGCCACATCTCGACAAGCACTCTTCACTACGACATCTCAGCACTGACTACTACGAGTTCTCAACAAACACTGCCCTCCGCTACTTCTCAATAATCACTGCCAGTGGAGGCGGCGAAACAAAACTCTCTGGCGCTGTGGCTCAGTGTAGCCACCTTTCAACCTTTCCAGCCACATCTTAAGCGATGCAGCCACACAAATTCTGGATGAATTTCGCAGTCGCACTAAAACGAGTTCCGAAAGAAGACATCATCTAATCTGTCGAGGCTTCGATTCGTCATCTACTACAAGCTGCGGCGGAGAAGATGAGACAAGAATCGGTACGGGTTCTGACTCACACAAAGCCTCCGAAACAAAACATCTGCAAGGAAGAACATTACGCTATCGCGGAACTGAAGAACAACTCTCATATAGAAATAACAGGAGCAGACAAGGGAAATGCGACCGTTGTGTTGGACACGGACATTTATAGCAGACCAACGGAGGTTCTTCTGAGTGAACCTAATAAGCTTATGGGAGATCCGACGGCCAAGATAATCAAATCGACGTTAGCAATACTAAAGCAGACTAGAATGAATTTTGACACCGCCAGAAGACTCATCCCACAAGTTCCACAGGCACCAAGGGTATATGGCATACCGAAAGTCCACAAAGAGGCCTTTCCTTTACTACCGGTTGTGAGTACCAATAACTCGCCGACGTACAGTCTAGAACTGACTGCAAAGCTCTGATATTTGATAAGCCACACAAATTCGTACGTCATGGACTCCACTCATTTGTAGACCTTTTAAAAGAAAAGTGTATCTCGGCCACAGACTTGATGGTTAGCTTCGACGTGAAGACCTTATTCACTAATGTACCAATACAAGACACCATGAACATCTTAGAGGAACGCATGGCATCCAGTACCAACTCGCCACTGTTTAACGACCACTATTTCAGGTGGACAAGGAAATTCTATGAACAAACAGATGGTGTAGCCATGGGCTCCCCTCTCTCGCCTACTGCAGCAGATATTTTCATGGAAGCATTTGAAGAAACAGCGCTCCAGTCTGCACCATTACATCCAGACTTTTCGCTCCAATATGTTGGTGATACCTTCGTTATCTGGCCACTTAGTGAGGAAGAGCTACGAAATTTTCACCAACACCTCAATCAGCAGCACAGCAGAATCTACTGCAATACGAAGAAAGAAAAGAATAGGGTGCTGCCTTTCCTCGACGTGGAAGTTCACAGAAAGCCTGATGGAAAACTAGGCCATAGAGTATATAGGGTCCGCAGCTCGTGGTCGTGCGGTAGCGTTCCCGCTTCCCGCGCCCGGGTTCCCGGATTAGATTCCCGGTGGGGTCAGGGATTTTCTCTGCCTCGTGATGACTGGGTGTTGTGTGATCTCCTTAGTTAGGTTTAAGTAGTTCTAAGTTCTAGGGGACTGATGACCATAGATGTTAAGTCCCATAGTGCTCAGAGCCATTTTTTAGAGTATATAGGAAGCTAACCAGAACTGACAGGTAGCTCCGAGCCTCCTCACGTCTTCATCCTACGCAGAAGAAATCCCCCCTGCACACTTAAGAAGACAATTTTCTGAAGCAACAACAGAATAAGACATGTTCTTCGCACACCGAATGATCCAGTTGACAAAGTAAATGCTGTTGGACCTTACGAAATCAAGTGGGAATGTCGATTATGTATGTAGGTGAGATGGGGTGACCCATCACCACACGGATACTTGAACACGAAAGATATATCGGACTATGACAACATACCAAGCCAGCGCGCTGGCAGACCACCAGGATGAGTGCGGCAAACAGATTGATTTTTGTGAAGCTCGCATACTGGCGAAACAGCCTCTTACTTTCCGGAGGAAGATTAGAGAGGTGGTAGGAAAAGCCAAGCTACGCGCCAACATGAAGAGAAAAGACGTCTTGGCTGCCAGCGACTATCGACTTCTTGCCTGCCAGCAATAACAGCGTTACCGAAACGGAAGCTCATATGAAGCAATAGACACAAGCGTGCGGGAGACCGCAGCGGCCGCAAGTATGGAGTATTGGCGCGCCACAGTCAGCCGGCGCTAGGAAGCAACCAAACAACGCCATGTCACCACTGCCTCCTGGTTTTCCATTCGCCGATTTCCACTAATTACAAGCACTAATCCAAACACCAATCAAAATGCCTACTTTCCATAAATGAAAACGCCAATACAGAACTTCTAACATCCCTCCCCATCATCCTTACCAGCCTATCACAATTATACAACAGCCACGTCTGCAGGTATATAAGAAACAAAGTTTTCTCATTCATCAGTAAACAAAAATACCCTGATGAAGGTCACTTGTAACAGTGAGCGAAACGTCGGTAGTTTTACATATTGACAATACGGTCACAAAAACAGAATACATTTTATTGAATGTGACAATGGCCGCGGAATATTTCGTTTATGTAAGTCAAAACAACGTTCTGTGCAATTAAAAGGACGGGTGGTAACATTAAAAATGCAACGGGAATTCTACTGATAAATGCCGAGGAGGGTGCAGGTAGGTGGAAAGCGTACACTGGATACCTCTGTGAGGCGGAAGATTTTTCTGATATTATAGAAGAAGACACAGGAGTAGATTTAGAAGAGTTAGGGTGTCCACTGCTAGAATCAGAATTCAAAAGAGCTTTGGAAGACCTAGGAACAACGAAGGCAGATGGGATAGATAACATTCCGTCAGCATTGCTAAATTCGCCTCAACGAAATGTCTATTCACTTTTGTGTATAGAAAGTGTGAGTGTGACGAAATACCATTCGCCTTTCGGAAAAATGTCATCGAAACAATCCCTAAGACTGAAACAGCTGAGAAGTCCGAGAATTACCGCACAATCAGCTCAACAGCTTATGTATCCAAGTTGGTGAGAAAAACAATATACTGAAGAATGTGAAAGAAAATTAAGAATGTGTTAGATGGCTTTAGGAAAGGAAAGGCACTAGAGAGGCAATTCCGAGAGGCAATTCTGACGTTGCGGTTGGTTATGGAATACAAATCAAGACACGTTAATAGGATCTGCCGACGTGGAAAAAGCGTGAGACAGTGTCAAATGGTTCAAGATGTTCGGAATTCTGAGGAAAATAGGAGTGACCTACAGGGGGGAACGGGTAATATACAACATGTACAAGAGTCAAGGTTGAATAATAAAAGTGGAAGACCAAGAATGATGAGTTCGAATTCAGTCAATGTATAGAAGAAACAAGATGGAAATAAATGAAAGAATCAGGAGTGGAATCAAAATTCAAGGTGAAAGGATATCAGTGATGATTCGCTGATAACATTGCTGTCCTCAGCGAAAGTGGTGGAGATTTACATGATATCTTGAATGGGATGAACAGTCTAATCAGTACAGATTATGGATTAAGAGTAAATCGAAGAAAGACGGAATTTATGAGAAGTAGCAGAAATGAGAACAACGTAACATGGTAATTGGTGATGGCGAAGTAGATGAATTTAAGCAATTCTGCTACCTGGGGCAGCAAAATAACCCGTGATGGACTGAGGAAGGAGGACATAAAAAACAGGGACATTCCCGATCAAGAGAAGTCTGTTAGTATCAAGCATATCTCTTAATACGAGGAACAAATTTCAGACAATGGTCGTTAGAGTACAGCGTTGTATGTTAGTGAAACAGAGATTGTGGGGAAACCGCAAATAGGCTCGAAGCATTTGAGATGAGGCGCTATAGAAGACTGATAAGGTATGCAATGAGGAGGTTCTCCGTAGAATCGGTGAAGAAAGGAATGTATGGAAACCACTGAGGAGGAAAAAAAAGGTCAGGATAACAGGACTTCTTTTAAAACATTAGGGAATAATTTCCATGGTACTGCAGGGAACTGTAAGGGGGTAAAAACTGCAAATGGCTCTGAGCACTGTGGGACTCAACATCTGACCTAGGGACATCACACACATCCATGCTCGAGGCAGGATTCGAACCTGCGACAGTAAAAACTGCAGAGGCGGTAAGAGATTGAAATACATCTAGCATCTAATTGAGGACGTAGGTTACAGGTGCTACTTTGAGATGAAGAGGTTGGCACAGGAGTGAAATTCGTGATGGTCTGCATCAAATCGATGACTCAAAAAGAAAAAAAAAAAGAATCATTAATGAGATGTGCTGAAATGAAGTGAAACCACAACATGATACTTCGGTATATGAAAATCCATAGATGTAGTTTGATAACGTCAGGGTCATTTTAATCATTTGTAGGGTAAGAATTCCACTGCGGAGAGAACATTAGGTAACCACACACAAACACACACGCCATATGTTACACACTCCATACCATACTGTCACCTCCTCTCTTGGCACAGCTTTTACATTTTAACTGTACTGAATTGGATTATTTATCCCACAACTAGTATTTTATAACTGACTGCGTCGACTTTTATTTATGAGCGAGGCAACTCTGTGAGGCTGTTACTTTGGCTTCTCGTCCCATGTGAATAAAAAACTGGGAACATAAAAATCTCTCTAGTTAGTAAAAAAGTACAAGAAACTGCACTAGAATATTATTTACACAGCTTTGTTATTCACTCTTTGTTTCGAGCATATCTGACAATAATACAGGCATGCTGCGAAAAATTATTTCGAGCATTTACGACACATCAGACAATAGTTATTATATCTCTAGCAATATCGGATAACGGTGAGTGACGGAGTTCGTTACAGAAGCGCCTGTTTCATTCTGCTACTGAATATGGATTGGTTTTCTTCGGTGTCGTCTGCGTGTTCGTGAGAAGGTAGACATATGAACGCCAAGAGAGTAAATTAAACATTTGCTCTGCACATCTTAGACGAAAATATCTTTAAAACAATACGTAAGAATATGAACTTGTTGCATTTGAGATGCATAATAAAACGGATATACGCATTGACCCCAACATAGGATGAAACTGCATCACAATCACTTATGCCTACATCTACATCTACATGGATACTACGCAAGCCACCGTCCGGTGGGTGACGGATTATACCCTGTACCACTACTAGTCGCTTCCCTTCCTGTTCCACTCGCAGACAGAGCAAGGGATAAACGACCGTCTATATGCTTCCGTACGTGCCCTAATTTCTCGTATTTGATCATCGTTGTCCTTACGTGCAATGCATGTTGGTGGCAGCTTCAGATACGGGTTCTCTAAATTTTCTCAACAATGTTTACCGAAAATAACGTCAGATTCCATCCAGGGATATCCATTTGAGTTCCCGAAGCATTTCTGTGACACTTGCGTATGGTTTGAACATACCGGAAACAATTCTAGCAGCCGGCCTCATAATTGCTTCAATGTCTTTCTTCAATCCGACCTGATACATATACTAAACACTAGAGCAGTACTCAAGAATAGGTCCCGTCGGCGTCCTACGTGTGATATCCTTGACAGGTGAACCAATCTTTCTTAACATTCTCCTAATAGACCTAAGTTGACGATTCGCCTTTCCTACCACAGTCCCCACATGCTCGTTAAATCTCATATCGCTTTGCAACGGTACAGCCAGATATTTGAACGAATTGACTGTGTCAATCAGGAAACTAGAAACATTTTTCCGAAAATCGTGGATTTGACTGCCCTATTCATCCACATTAACTTACATTTTTCTACATTTAGAGCTAGCTGCGATTCATCACACCAACTGCAAATTTGGTCTAGGCCGTCTTGTATCTTCCTACATTCACTCACCTCCGACACCATACCGTGCATCAATCATCATCTGCAAACAACCGCAGACTCCTGTCCACCCTGTCCACCAAATCATTTACATATGTAGAGAACAGCAGTCTCCCTAACACACTTCCCCGCGGACTCCTGACGATACCCATTTCGCTGATGAATACTCGCCGTCGAAAATATACTATCTAGCGAGTATAGACTAGGATGTCTGTGGAATCATTGAGGTGGTACAGACAGACAGTCATGCGAAATTCATATAGCTTTTTGAAGGGTATCTTGAGCAGCTATCTTGGCAGCCCACACGCAATGGAGTTATCTTAGACCTTGTTGCTGCAAATAGGCCCGACCTTATCGACAATGTCAGTATAAAAACGGGGATAAACGATAATGATGTACTGGTTTTTACTGTTTAAGAAGACTTCGAGCTACTCACACATCTGTGAACTTATTCCATATGCTCGTACCTTAACAGCCTGCAAGAAGACTTCAAGCTACTCACATATCTGTGAACTTATTCCATATGCTCGTACCTTAACAGCCTGCAATGGGGCACCGAGTCAAACGCGTTTCGGAAATATAGAAATACGGAATCTGCCTGTTGCCTTTCACACATATTTCGCAGTATATCGTGTGACAACAGGGCAAACTGAGTATCGCACGATCGATGCTTTCGAAAACCATACTGGTTCGAATGGTTCAAATGGCTCTGAGCACTATGGGACTTAACATCAGAGGTCACCTGTCCCCTAGAACTTACAACTACTTAAACCTAACTAACCTCAGGATATCACACATATCTATGCCCGAGGCTGGAATCGAACCTGCGACCGTAGAGGTCGCGCGGTTCCATACTGAAGGGCCTAGAACCGCTCCGTCACTCCGGCGGGCAATCATGCTGATTCGTGCACTTAAGCTTCTCGGTCTCAAGGATTGTGCAGCCAACAGAAGTTAGGGATATTGGTCTGTAATTTTGCACGTCCGTTCTTTCATCATCCTTGTGTACTGCAGTCACCTGCGCTTCTTTCCAGTCGCTTGAGACTTTGCGCTGGTCAAAAGATTCACGATAAATGCAACCTTGGTTAGGGGCCAATGCCACAGAGTACTCTTTGTAAAATCAAAATGGGATTACATCCGGACCTGGTGATTTATCTGCTTTCAAATCCTTCCGTTGCTTCGCTACTCCAGGTATGCTTATTACTATGTCGTCCACACGGGAGTCTGCCGATGGTTAAATGACGGTATGTTTCTATGATTCTCCTGTGTGAACGATGTCTTGAACGTGAAATTTAAAACTTCGTCTTTCGTTTTGCTATCTTCACCTGATATACCAAATTTGTCAAAAAGGGCTAAATGGAAGCCTTAGACCCGCTTAGCGGTTTTACGTAAGACCAGAATTTTCTCTGGTTCTCTGCCAGATCTTTTCCTAAAATTTGAGAGTGTTAGCTGTTGTATACTTCGTACATAGATCTTCTCATAGACGCAATAACCTCTACAAACCTACGTTTGTCGTCATTTGTGCGTTCCCTTTTGAACCGAGAGTGCAACAGCCACCGTTTTCGAAGCATCCTCCGAATTTCCTTATTACGCCATGGTGGGTCCTCTCCATCCTTTATCCACTTACCAGGCATATAACTCTCCAGTCGACGATTTACAATCTGCTTAAACTTTTCCCATATTTCCTGTACGCCCATTTCACTGGAACAGAGTGATGCCATTTCACTGTCTAAGTGAGATGCTAATAACTGCTCTGTCTAGCAGAAACGGCCTCCTAACCTTCTTGTCGGATTTATTTTTTTCAAATCGTGACATCATGATCGCAATCCCCGTTTCTATACTGACATTGTCGATAAGGCCCGGCCTATTTGTAGCAACAAGGTCTAAGATATTTCCATTGCGTGTGTGTTCAAATGGCTCTAAGCACTATAGGACTTAACATCTGAGGTCATCAGTCTAACTTAAACCTAACTAACCTAAGGACATCACACACATCCATGCCCGAGGCAGGATTCGAACCTGCGACGTAGCAGCCGCGTGGTTCCGAACTGAAGCGCCTAGAAGCGCTCGGCCAATTGCGTGTGGGTTGCCAAGCTAGCTGCTCAAGACAGCTTTCAAAAAGCGTGTTCATATAATATTCGCATGACTGTCTGTCTGTACTTCCTCAGTGATTCCATAGACATCCTAGTCTATACTCGGTAGGTTATGTAGTTTATTTTGCATTACTGTGGCACAGACATGAAACTGGTAGGTATATGGAGGTATAATAAAGTGAAATAGCGCTACAATCTACGTTTTGAAGCCGGCGCCGCCATGTTAGATTTCCCAAAGAAATAGACTACTGTTGAAGACTGCTTCTTGTTCTTCATCTCTGTCGTGTGCTCGCGACAGTGCAGTGTTTTAATCACAAAATGTTAAAGTGCCTTCGCGAATAACACATCGCCAGGAAGGGATTTTCAGAAGTTCCTTTTGTCTTACATACGCATTTGAACCTATAATACGACACATTTCGCCTCGTTAGTATAACATTAGTTTTGTTATGTATTTAAAATAACCGAGAAGAGTAGTATGTGATGGAAAAGTCTTCTTTTGTAAAACACCATTTTTTGTAATACAGAAACCAATTTTCGCTCTATATCCTCTTCCCGAAAATTTTGAGAAAATATTTTGCTATGTATGCTCGATTTTCAGGCTTTGTTACTTACAGTGTTCTTCCAGAGAGATTTTAGAGTTGGGCTGTTTATGTCCGTGATCATCGTGGCAAATATCTAGTTCTTCAACTCGTTTTAGGACTACAAAAATTCACACTTGCACTTAGGTGAGATTCCATGTCTGACATCCAATGGAGCTCTCGGACTGACGCTGTAAGACTAATTGTAGCCCACTTGCCTGAGATTTCCATAGCCGTTAAAATTCTCAGTAAGTTAAATTGGTGAGCTGAAACACATTCTGAGAGAGGTTTTTTTTTATGGTAGATCTTTCGAGTGTCTTAGCATCAGTTTGGCTGAAGTTGTTGGTACCAGTTGACTACAGAATCAAATTACTACAAGCTCGAAAATAATTTCATTGATGTTGAGGTAAGACACCTTGAGAGGTTAATTAAATAACTTGAAGCATATTCGGGAAAGATGGGACACCATTCTCCCTGAATCCAAATTTGTTGGCAGTGCAATTAATACCGATTTTGAATTTCCTGAGATGCACACTGAGAAGAGGACGTCATTCATGAAGAGAGCGGGGTGAAGTGAGAGAGGTAAATTCAGAAGATCTATTGAAGGCATATGTTTTATGTCACCACTGTCAATTTAGCGCCTAACTTGAAAACTTGATGTATAATGCCGTGTGGCTACGGCCTCCGGGTAGACCGTTCGCCTGGTGCAAGTCTTTCGAGGTGACGCCACTTCGGCGACTTGCGTGTTGATGGGGATGAAATGGTGATGATAAGGACAACACAGCACCCAGCCGGGAATCGAACCTGTGCCGTTAGGTATGACATTCTGTCGCGCTGACCACTCAGTTACCAGGGACGTACAAAACTTGATGTGAAACAGGAATATTATATGTTGATTAATCGGGTTTCTGCAGGTTACTCGCGTCTTTCCTGCACTTGATATTTCAACTGCGTGACTCGCAGTCTTCTTCAGGTGCTGTCCGATACTGATTCCGGTATTTATGCCTACGTTGTGCTAGGCGTTCCCCCTGCCGTCTGCGCCGCGTCTGGCGCTCCGTCCGTGGCGTGCGCCGACCAATAGCAACGGCTGTAGCGTTTTCTTCTAACCGCGGCTGTTCCGAACGCTGTGCGCTTACGTTGTGGCTATTATCCGTTGTAAATATTGCTGAATTAACTTCCGAATGGCGTCGAAGCTGTGTTAGACGTTTTATCTTCCGACTGTCGTAATTTGAGTCCTTCTGTGAATTGAGACGTTTTGTTACCGTGGTGTGCCGTGTTAGACGTTCCGTCCGAAGTTCTTGCCCCCCAGGAACGGCTGCTGTGTTTTTCAGGCCGATTGTGTTCAAATTGTCACTCGAGAATCGAAAAAACGCTCTCAGATACTGTGTCTGTTGTCTCAGGTACCATTTCACGTACGTCGTTTGTTACATGTACTTGTGTCCTTGGGGTCTGGATGTTGCTTACGTTGCGTCTTTAGAAGATCGAGTGCTGGCCCCCAAATCGAGCTCAGCAAGAAAATCGGTGTCCCGGTTAATGAGATTCTCCGCGGCCTTAATCTCAATAAATTCTTTTATGACGCCGTCCCAGTATCGCGATGTTATAATTAAAATCTTGGCATCATTACACTTCATACAATGATTGAGTTCTTGCCAATGCTCGGCAATCGCTGACTTGATCGCCTCTCTCAGTCCGGTGGGTCTTTGGTGCTCTTTTCACCTGATGTCAAAGGTCCTGGTCATCTGGCCGATGTATGCCATCCCACATTCACATAGTACGTGGTAAATGCCCGGTTTCTCTAGACGCAGGTTATCCTTCACACCCCCTAGCAGAGCCTTAATTTTGGTGGTGCATGGAAAACGCTTTTAATGTTATGTTTGAGGAGGACTCTGCAGATATCGGCCCAACATATGGCAAGTGTGCAACTTTTTGTGTTTCTTCTTGCATCTCTTCAGGAACATATGGTGGCGAAACAGGGTGCAGCGTCTCTTGGACATCTCGAGAAGAGTATAAATATTTTTAGAAAATAGGTTGTAGATGTACTATCTCGAGTCGGCCGGGGTGGCCGAGCGGTTCTAGGCGCTACAGTCTGGAACCGAGCGACCGCTACGGTCGCAGGTTCGAATCCTGCCTCGGGCATGGATTTGTGTGATGTCCTTAGGTTAGTTAGGCTTAAGTAGTTGTAAGTTCTAGGGGACTTATGACCTTAGAAGTTAAGTCCCATAGTGCTCAGAGCCATTTGAACCATTTTCCTATCTCCGTCACGAAATTATCCGAATCTGACAGCGTTCGTGCCCAGTGAGCCAGTGTTGTCAGTACACCGTTTTTCTGTGTAGGGTGGTGGCAATTGCTGGCTTGCACGTACAAGTCGGTGTGAGTAGGTTTGCGGTACACACCGTGACTGAAGGTACCACCTCCCCCATCTCCCTTCCTCTTAACTAGTACATCTTTCTCCAGTTCCATGGTGAACTTAATGTTAGGATGGCGTGAGTTTAGGTGGTCCAAGAAAACATCGAGCTTTTCCCTCCCGTGCGGCGCTATGACAAATGTGTCATCCAAGTATCTGAAAAAGCATTACGGTTGATCTGGTGCCGGTGTAAGTGCGTCCTCTACAACTCTTGCCATAAAGAGACTGGCCAAAACCAGTGAGAGCTGGCGGCCCATTGCCGCCCGCCCCCCCCCCCCCCCCCCCCCTTCCGTTTGCTCGTACAATTGACCCAAATATAGGAAGTATGTCAAAGTCATTATGTGTCTGAATAAATCCAGGAGAGCATCGTCAAACTTTTAGCCCGCCGCGAGCCTAGTAATACTAGGGCTCGCGGCACCTCTCTCTCACACACTGCGCAGCGCTCTCTCTCGCACGCTCAAGGTCACGCGCTCTACTGTGCTGCCATCTATTGAGCACCCAGGGAGTTACCCAGAGAGCATCCCAGAGTGCCCCAGAGAGCTACAACACCAAGAAGAATCGCTTCTCGGCTTTTGGCAAGATCGATGTGTAGTATTGTGGCCCTTAAAAGGGCCTTTTTTTGAGAACTGCTTTCAATGGTTGAAGTGAATCATTCAGAGGTACGCTGGTGAACAGGGATACCACGTCGAAACTGACCATGATATCAGAGTCCGAGATCCGTAGCTGTCTGAGGCGTTGCAGGATATCCTCTGAGTTGCGAATCGGCACACTTCCCATATATGGCGACAGCAACTTCTTAAGGTGTTGAGCAGTGAGGTAGGTGGCTGCGCCAATTTTGCTGACTATTGGATGTAGAGTAACCCGTTCCTTGTGCACCTGAGTGGTATTCAAGCTTTAGCGTTTTGCTGCTTAACGGTCGTTTCTGGCAGACCATTTTCCTTCAGAAGAGCGCTGGTCTCCTTATCTACCTTGTCTGTAGGGTCCCTTTCTATTGGTCTGTAGCCGGGTCGTCTAGAAGTTGTCGCACCTTACTGTCATAATATGCCTTCTGTAGGACGACTGTCGCATTCCCCTTATTTGCTGGTGACACCACAATGATGTCATCTCCCGAAGTTGTTTGAGGACCAGCCTCTCATCACCAGAGATGTTTGGTTCGGGCAGCTAGTTTTAGTGAGGGCCCTACACGTCTCTCGTCGGACGTCTTCAGTTCACTGGCAGGACGTTTCAGGCCCACCTGATCCACTGCACTGACGAAGGCCGCTACAGGAATATTTCTGCGGGCAACTGCGAAGTTGAAACCCTTGCTCAATACTTTCAAGGTGATGGCGTCCAATTCGGTCTCGCCTGGTTGAAGACATTGCGAGCGTTCTCGTTCTGTTGCGTCTTGTTGTTAAGACCTTCAAACTTGGCTAGTTGACAGGACGCCGATTTTTTCCTATTGCACTCCGCTAGGGACCAGGAGGAACCATCAACACGGTCTCACTTTCGTCTGGTTGGAGAATTTGCTGTAAAAATGAGTAGAACCAGCAACTTTCTGGATGTCACATCAAGTCGGTATCGCATGTCAAGTACTCTCTCCCTGATTAATGCTAAGCTCGCTCGATGTTTAATTATGTTGGCCGCTCTGGAATATACGTGATGTTTAATTCTAGCGAATACTGGAACCACGTCCTCCTCTCGCATCAGGAAACAGAGAACTGAGCAGTCTTCCCTTCCTTTTTCGAAGCTTGTCTAGCTTTCTAATATTTAAATACATTTCTTACCCGTAGAGTGTTCTAATGTAATTCTTCAGGCCCTTCCGGTGAGGCGCTGTCATTTTGATTAATCGGATTTCTGCCCGTTATTCGCGTCTTTCCTGCATCTGGTGCAAAGAATATTGTAGATGAAATATTTGGATTTTTATGGAAATTAAGACGAGTGATGATTAGGTCGCTGACGCACGCGAGTTATCTATCAATGAAAGCCATAGTTATGTCACAACAGATTCAGGTTATGAAATTAAATATTTGAAACGTGTTCATAGTTCAAACTTTGACTGCACTACTTTGAAATAATTAGACGCACGACCTTAAAATTTCAATAAATGAAAATCACCAGTTTGCTTTTGTTGTACAATATTACTTTTCTTGTTAACCGATTTTCAACTTACAAGGCCATCTTCAGACATTTACTGAATATTATCACTAATGAAGTTAAAATGTTTGCAAACAACATTGTAAGAGAAGTAACACGTCTAGACTGAAGTAGAAACATACAGTAAATAACATCTTTGCAATGAAAAAGTAAAAATTGAACAGTACATAAACAACAATGAAGTAGACAGGAAAACCTTTAGCACAAAACAGGAATAGCAACCCCAAATAACAGTTTCTATTAATAAAGAAAACTAATAAAATAAAATAAAATTAGTACTAGACAAGGCTACATCAGGAGGTACGAAACATGGAGAGTGATACACAAACCCATTAAAAGAAGAGACAATTATCCATGTAACTAGAGAAGGAACTTAAGCAATATCAATAAGATAAACAGAAATAAATAAAGGCAGGAAAATGAAGGTGTTTGAGGAAACCTACAGTTTGAGAGTGTGGTGGTACTGCATTTTAACATTAAAATTTTAATCAAAGCAGTGGCTGTGTAACAGTTTTCATTAAACTCATATATTCTACACGCTAACATGAATAGTTGTTTTATTGCCACTTTTCCCACTGATTTTAGAAATTCTGATGGAATGTTATCCATCCCTTCTGCCTCATTTGATCTTAAGTCCTCCAAAGCTCTTTTCAATTTTGTTTAATATCTATTCCATTCATTCATCCATAACAAATAACATTTCGCTCTTCAGAAAATGTTTTCGTCCCCAAGATACAAAGCTTGCTGGAAGAGACACTTAGATCTAAGTCTTCCTAAATCAGCGGCTATTAGATAGCTGAATTTCGGTCCAATTCGTCTCACTCAAACAAATGTATAACTTTACATAACATTTTTTTTTCAAAAGATCACCCTTGTATCCTTTGTGTCTCACCTTTTCCACTCATAAGTATAATTTTTTACTATATCTTCCCTTCCTTATAAGTTATAACTATTTTGATGAAAAGAAATTATGACACGTTTGATACAAATAACAGTATACATTCCATGTTGAAATTACATATCATTCACGAAGAACTTTGTGTACCTACGCTTAGCATCTGGATGAAACTTACAGCGTTGATGGCCATAGCAGCATACTACCACAGCAATCGAACAATGTTATATCAGAGATAACAGTGCAGCATTCAGTCTTCTGCCAAGAATGGGCGTCATCTTTAAGTACAAGTGCCAGCATCAATCTCTTCCGTACCATTTTACTAAACGTAGAAATTTGTTACACGAGTTACAAGTTTTTTGAGATTTCTCACACCTGAAATCTAACTAAATTCTCGTATTGTGAAACACCCTTCCAGGGCGTGACTGAAAACGATGACTTTCCTACGTGTGTGCCCATAACTTTAATTCAAAGCATAGTCTACTGTGGTACCATCTGCCTTTCATTAGCATCCATTAAAAATTATTGATTCATTATGGTGTTTTATCAGTAATTCTATAAAAAATTGTGGGAGTTGAAGATGAGAGAATATATACAAAGATGGTTCTTCAGAACAAAACCAGGAGCTTTCTGGGAATGAGAGTAAATGTAAATATTTTCGGTCTGAACTGAATACTTCCTGTGTAATTGAATGGAAAGCCCGCAAAGATGAAAGAGAAACGAAGTATAAATTGAAGCCAGAGGGACGCAGCATTTGAGTTGTTGACTTAATTGGTTTAATTGACGAGGTGACTTCAAAGGAGTTGAGAAGAGACGCAGGTCAAAACTGCAGAATGAAACGAAATAAACTTTTGTCACTGTTAGGTTTCTGCAGAAGGCACTTAAATCTATAATGAGTTGTTTTCTAAACTAATAGATATACAACTATTACCTCTAATTGTGAATATAATATTTTTCTGTTCTCTGGACAAAGTGTACGTTAGAATATCCTGTAAACAGCGCTTATTTTCTAAAATTGTGGTATCTGCGTAGAGATATGTTTAAGTAAACGGTCACATCTTGTAAATGCTTACTTCCGTACAAACTTACGCTCTGTGAAACAACGTCGACCATGTTTACATTTTTGTTTCTGCCTGATGAATTATTGCCTACCTCCTGTAAAATAGGATTACACTTGGCAGGAAACGAATAATGGAGGAACAGAATAGGATTGATCAAACATGTGAATCAGTACTGATATTTGGTTTTAACAATATATAATATTTACTGTAAAAAGGAACATGTAACGCTTGTTACATTAACCAGAGGGTAATCTATAAACTGAATTTTTGCTCAAAGCTCAAGTAATTTGGGCGAGATTAAAATATAATAAATTAACACGTTCAAAAGAACAGAAATCACACGGAATCCGCAACTGTGGTAGATATTATGTAAACTGTAGGTTGAGAGGAGGGGAGGGGAGAAAGGAAGGGGAAGGAAAGCAATTCAAGATGTCAGCTGGACCGGGATTTATGTGGAGTCATCTGTGACGAGAGGAAATGCGGTTGGCCGGGATCCGAACGCTGCTTCTCCTACTTCTAGGCAGCTTTGTTAACCACTGCGCCACCCGGACACGGTGTTCACCGCAATGGCGCGAACTGTCTCGGTGTGCGCCTCGGCCGATCCACATTCCCACATAGCGCCAGCCTGTCCACAGTCCCCTTACATGTCCTCCATTTTCGCTACTTTGAGATTCCCACAGGAGGTCAAACGTAATTGTGCATCCGCAGTGAAGTTGGTGTATTCGCTGCCCATCGAGGTGAATCAATTATGTGAATGTGCGCTGCCTGTTCTTTCGGACATGATTGATTCACTTCGATCAACTACGTTTGCGTTACTGTCATGTAATAACACATGTGTGACTTAGTTTTCTTCCCTTCCTCTCATTTCATAACGTGCTTAACTGCCAGGCTTAAACAAACTTTACCATACATGATGCGCAGTTGTGACTTGTTAGCCGTTACAGTCAAGAATTGTCGCTTGTTCAGCCGATCGCGCGACCTTGGTGCGTGACCTTCGATACGTAGCTTAACATAAGATTCTGCCCTTGTTACAGACCGTTTACATAACTGTGCAGCCCTGAAATTCCTACCAACTGAGCTACCCAAGCACGACTCACGCCCCGTCCTCATCGCTTTACCTCTGCCAGTACCTCGTCTCCTACCATTCAAACTTTACAGAAGCTGTACTGCGAACCTTGCAGAACTAGCACTCCTGAAAGAAAGGATATAGCGGAGACATGGCTTAGCCACAGCCTGGGGGATGTTTCCAGAATGAGATTTTCACTCTGCAGTGGAGTGTGCGCTGATATGAAACTTCCTGGCAGATCAAAACTGTGTGCCGGACCGAGACTCGAACTCGGGACCTTTGTACAGTTGGTAGAGAACATGCCCGCGAAAGGCAAAGGTCCCGAGTTGGAGTCTCGGTCAGGCACACAGTTCTAATCTGCCAGGAAGTTTCATATTAGCGCACTCTCCGCTGCAGAGTGAAAATCTCATTCTGTGCAGCCCTATTTCACCCAGCTGAGTATAGGCATTTATGTTACAATACTTACTGATCACAGTTTCTAATAACTTCCTATGTAACTGAAGCTGAAGTTTATTAATCTTAAGGTGACGGACTACATTTCTGTTTAAAGTATAAGGCTGACGTGAGATTCGATCTTAATCAAGAACACACACGAATATTTCACCCCATACATTAGTTACTTCCAGGTAACATCGATCTGCCCATCGAAACGACAGTGGTTTAGTTAGAAGTAGTTAAGAACTGGTATTAAGTTACTGTAGGACAAACCATTTGAACAAAAAAAAAATATTAAACTTGGAAGGAACCGAATTACATTAGATCTTCTGAAATTTACTTAATGATTACGAAATCAAATATCTTTTATGGAACTGAAGTTACTTGAAAACAAGATGGACGCAAAATGTGTAGTTCTTACACATCCCTGAGGTCACCGTATTTTTAAATCTCTGATAGTTTATAATTACTGAAAGGAATTATTAAGAAGCTGTAGAAGCGTATCAAGCAAATTTGCCATTTATAAGAAAAAGGCAACCACAACCACTGGCGCATGTGAAATAATGCCCTCTTCAGCAAGTGAACAATTCCTGAACTTTTACGATGCTCAAAACCAACTTGTAAGGCTCTGATACTGTATTTGAAATCACGTCTTTCGCATAAAATATTAAAGATACATACTGTGTAATGACACGAAAATCAGGAATAAGAAATGTCTTTAGGTAAATGACGCTAGAAGGTACCGAGAATGTAAAGCACAATATTCTTCAAATTTAAGCAAAAACATGCTTCTATAACACCATAACATCCTTGCAAATTGGTTACAGTAAAGTTGTTCGCTTGAAAGTTACTATTTTATCAGTAGTTGTTCATATCTCTGTTCATATGTCTGACCACGTGGATTAATATTGCTAACGAAGGCCCTTATAGAAGCCATTGACCACGAAACACAAACTGCTCCAACACTCAAATATTATGGGAACAAAATTTTGCAACCTGTAACCCATAAGTTCTAGACATTACTCATCTACGTATACTAATAGCAACACCATAATGTATCTCATTCGACGCACTTTTATCCACTTTTTACAAATGCACATCTCCAAATGTGGAAACCCATCCATATCCATACTCAGTGTTAACCAGTCTGCGACACTTCCCATTCTATCCGCCAGACAGTGCCACAAAGTCATCCAAATTAACAGGGATGGAAAACCCATAAGGAATCCCTACTTCGCGTGGTTAAATTTTCAAAACTATAAAAGTACGTTCCCAAAGAAAATGACAGTCACTTGCGAAAGTATTTGCATTGTTTGTTACCCTATTACAATAATTATTTAATACACATTGACATACTTTCATTTAGGTGGCTCAAAAAATTCACAGCAGCCAATTGTTCCGTATCGATTATGTGTTACACTAATTTTTGACCAGAAATGTTGACAATAGTTCGGTGTTCATAAGTTAAACAAAAGAAAAGTACTGCTGTAATGTAACTTTTGTTTGATTAGCAACATAACATGGTTTATGCATTCACTCAAATTATAAAATGGTGAAATACACATACGTAATTATAAACTACATATAGAGAGGATATAAAATGTAGACTGGCAATGGCAAGGAAAGCGTTTCTGAAGAAGAAAAATTTGTTAACATCGAGTATAGATTTAAATGTCAGGAAGTCGTTTCTGAAAATATTTGTATGGAGTGTAGCCATGTATGGAAGTAAATGGTTTAGACAAGAAGAGAATAGAAGCTTTCAAAATGTGGTGCTACAGAAGAATGCTGAAGATTAGATGGGTAGATCACATAACTAATGAGGAGGTATTGAATAGAACTGGGGAGAAGAGGAGCTTGTGGCACAAATTGACTAGAAGAAGGGACCGGTTGGTAGGACATGTTCTGAGACATCGAGGGATCACCAATTTAGTATTGGAGGGCAGCGTGGAGGGTAAAAATCGTAGAGGGAGACCAAGAGATGAATACACTCAGCAGATTCAGAGGGATGTAGGCTGCAGTAGGTACTGGGAGATGAAGAAGCTTGCACAGGATAGAGTAGCATGGAGAGCTGCATCAACTCAGTCTCAGGACTAAAGACCACAACAACAACATAAATTCTAGAAACTCTTAGTGAATTGCTGTATCTACGTGGCAGTACATTACATTTTGTAGATTTGTGTAAATTTCCCAATTCCCCAATCCCAGTGTTCTGTATAACAATTCATTAACTATTACAAACACAATTGTATACATCAATTGATAACTACCTGATTTTCAATGAAGACCTATTCAGAAACTTCTCCAATAGGACAATGTGATCTAGAGTGTCCCTTGCTCGTAATGAATTTTTGTACCTTTTCACACTTTTACTTTTTAGTGAGACCTTTTTCTCTACACTTATCACTTTGTAGTGTCCAAATATACTGTGAAAAAGCTTTCACAAAATCCACATGTTTTACCTTTATCATTCAGGACATATGTAAAGCACTACATTCTAGTCTGCAGGCATTTGATGCACGCTGTACACTCTGGGGGGATGTGTGAGTGGCGGTGTCAGGCTGTGAAGATCAGGGAAAGCACTGTTAACAGTTACAAACGACTTTTATTGTCTTCAGTGTACGAGGTAGTGAGGCTGACACGCCTCTCCTCGTTATCCCTGGCTGGGGCTCTTGAACGTGCGATGGCTTCAACTCAGATCTACTGACACTGAGACGATTCGCTGTGCTACTGAGACTGCCAGTCTTTGGAGGCCACATATGTTGACGTGAGGTACGCTACGCATTGTGCTATGGCGGCTTTCACTTGAAGAATAATTTCTTAGCTCCGGACGTGGGCGCAGTGGCACGTGTGGAGTCTTCTGTGTGCAGCATTCAACCCGCAGCCGTCGGACATTAGTCGGATAGCAGCTGACGCTGTGGTGCCAAGTCCCACAAGGTTCTTCGGTTCGATGTCGACAGGTTCGGACTGCCGGTCGGCAAGGTTGCTGCACCAAGTTCCGTAAAGAACTTAGTGCAGGTGGCCGGCGAAGGCCAGTCACTGGTGGTCCATGTCTGCCACTGGTGGAACCCAGTCGTCTCATTGTCCGGCGTCACTCTGATTCGTGGTGGTACTGCTGGTTGCCAGCGACGAGGATTAATCCAGGCTCCCTTAAAATCCAGAGTTATTTGCATGCCTACGTTGCCCATTTACTCCACTAAAACACAGTGGCAGGTCACAGTGCCATAACAACATACTAGAATTGGTGTGGCGACACTGTCCCACTTGCCACACAGTTCCCACTGTGATGAGCTCAGCTAGTCTTGCTTCGCAATCCATTGGTGCATCTGTTATTCTGGTCTACATATCACCACACTGGCTGCTATCGGCCCACAGTCATTAAGGCAATGCTATACGGCGGCCTTAACAGCAAAATTCGAGTCAGTAGGGCATTAGGAGTTGCGACACTTAGCCAGGCGTAAGTGAGGTTGAGCATGTCATACCCGAGGTGTCTTGAAGCGCTGTTTATTGAATGCCATTGTTGCCACAGAAATCTTGCCGTCACAATAGCTGGAGGAAAGGGAGAGTGGGGAAAGATGCAATATTGAGTTTATTGTTGCGCTAGCGTCACAGGAAGATACACATGTTCAAAGGTGGCCATCGTACGTCACAGCCGATCTCGTAGACACATTTTTGAGCTGCCAGCAAGTTTATGAGCTATGTAGTTATTCATAGTATTCTTTGATTTACTTTTAGATTTTATATTTCTCAAGATGTCTTATGAAAAATATGAATGTCGGCTACAAGAACTACTACAATATGATTTAGAAAACTGTTCAAATGTTAGTTCCTGTGACTCAGAGAGCGAAGAAGAGAATGACAAAGTTTCTCAAGGAAGTGAAGAAAGTGTTTCAGAGCAAAAAGGTATTTTGGATGATTCGGAGAAGCCAGGACCTGCGTTAGCGGCACCTAGTTTGTCACCTGAGGTACGTGGGAATTTTTATACGTCCAAAATTGTATTGTTACAAAATTGATGAAGGATTGTTCTAGACAGAGTGTCCCTATTCAATCAGAGAATATTATTACCAATTCTATAGGTGTAAAAGGTGCTGCAAAACATGCCAAAACATAGACAATGCTGGAGTCTTTTTATAACAAACAGTGTGTTGAATACTGCTCTTACACACAGAAATAATCAAATAAGGAACATCAGGGAAAATATCCAGAAAATTAAGAGCAGTACCACCTGAACGATGTAACTTTGGAGGATCTGATTTATGGAACTTTTGTATATGGCGGACCTAAACCACACAAATAGACAGAACTAGAACGATTGGTGGCGTACAGATGGTACTGGAGTCGCAGTCTTCAGGACTACAATGTGACTGCAATTGTTTTACTTTCTACAAAATTGTTTGAGATTCGATGACAAGAACACCTGGGACAAAGGGAAAAAAGACTGACAATCTGGTTGCTATAAGATATATTTTTGACAATTTTGTTGAAAGTATTCAACAAAACTGTATACCGTCTAAGAACCTTACTATTGATGAATTGCTATCTTTCCGAGGGAGATGTCCTTTCCATGTATACATGCCAAACAAGTCAGCCAAATATGACCCAAACTTTATGCTCTTGTAGATGCAAAGACATTCTGTATCTTCAAAATGGAAGTACACTTGGGAAACCTACCACCAGGACCTTACCAGCTTAGTAATAAAGCATTTGATATTGTAAATCTTTTATTGGAACCAAAAACGAAAACAAATAGGAATTTTACGTTCGATAATTGTTTTACTAGTTACCCCTTGTGTTCCATCTCTTGAGAGAACATTCATTGACTTCTGTCGGCACAGTCAATCAAAACAAGATGGTGTAGCTCAGATTTTCAAAAAAGGAACAGAAGTATATAGTTCTCGATTTGAGTTCAAGAATGATGTTACGTTGGTGTCCTACATACCCAGTACAAATAAAGTTGTGGTGGTTACGTCAACTTTACACCATGACAAATACATATACCAATCGAAAGGTGATAAAAGAAACCGGAAAAGATAACTTATTACAATGCAACTTAAGCTGGTGTCGATGTCGCAGATGAACTGAGTGCCACATATGATGTTGCCCGCAACAGCAAACGTTCGCCTATGACAATTTCTTATGGTATACTCAATAAGGCTGCCATAAATGCCATCACAGTCTACGGAGAATAAACAAAGGTGACAAAACAAACATGAAGCGTCGAGATTTCATTCTTAATTTAGGTTGGAATCTGATAAATGGCAGTCTTCGCATTAAACATGAAAACATACGTCTTCCAATGGAAATTCGAAAGAGGATAGCTGATCAACTGGGAGAAATTTCATCGCCAGTTCGAAAAAATTGACTGGTAGATATGTGAAGTATGGTGACTGTACTGAGAAAACAGACATGAAAACAAAACATTGTCGTTACAAGTGTGAGAAGTCAATATGTATGGAGCACGCCATTTTTACGAACAGACAATGTGCTGATTTGTAGGTATAATGTTGGTGCTGAGCTAATTTATCTCGTAAGACCTTTTTTTTGTTTTGCTGTTTTATAATGTGATGATAATATCGTTATGTCAATTAATCAAAAAACTGTAATTTTGTTTGAAAAATGTAAAAATTCTGAAACTTGTACCTTTTCTGAGAAAATATAGACAGTTCATTATTTCCTCCAAACAAAGCTTTTATATCTTAAACATAGTATTTTACTTTCTCGCCTTGTTTAATAGACATCATTATTAATATCCCAAGTAACAAAGTACTTGATAACATGATTATAGTATCAAAAGTTCTTCATCAGAGTCTCTTGTATCTCATACACTCCTCATAGCTGGCATAAAAATTTCTCACCTCATTCAGGCTTGGTTAACTCGGTTTGAGTGAGGTCAGGTATATCATACGCAAGGTATTTTGAAGCGCTGATTATTGAATGTCATTGTTGCCACACAAACCTTGCAGTTACAGTAGCTGCAGGTAAGGGAGAGGGGGCAAGTTGCAATCTTGAGTTTATTGTTGCGCCAGCGTCAGAGGCAGATACATAAGTGCAAAGGTGGCTAGGGTACGTCACACCTGACCTCGTAGTTGGTGTTACATTTTTTAACTGTCAGCATGTTTATGAGATATATAGTTACTTACGGTATTCTTTGATTTATTTTTATATGTGCTGTAATATTGATGCATTAATTTGTTCTGAAAGCGGTGCTGATATTCAAGTCAATAACAGCGGGTTAAAAGCTGTGAGCTATCTGGGGAAGTTAACCTTGCATTACTGAGCAACTGTTTCACCAGGTATACAGTCTAGCTTACCAAATTCCCAACCAGATTATAATCTTTTAGTAGTCGTCTTACGATAACCGGTGATGTATATATGAAAAGAAAATTTGAATAAAGAGAAATAAAACAGCTTATATTTGGACATTTGTATTAACATTGATCATTGTTCTGTTAAAATTTCAGCATATTAAACTTGATTCATAACTAAACTGGAGCCTTATTTAGGATTGTGAAAATGTGAGTTTGTAATCTTACGGAACACATCAAATATGGAGCCAAGATTGGGAGACTGCATGCAACACTGCATTCGTAAAAACACACGAAGAACGTTGAAACATATGCAAGAGGGAAATAACAACAACCAACCGATTCCATTTTCACCCAAAGAAGTTACGTTCGTAGCTTCATCCTGTCCGTCATGAAATTACCACACACTGATATACTAAATTCATAATAACTCTCTGTGAAATGTTCCCGAAAAGAATAGCTGAGGGCTACTTTGATGATTAAACTACATGCTTCACGTGGTCAACTTGGTTTACACAAAGAGTGTAACTCCACAATAATTTTGATAATTAAAATAAATTGCATCGAAACACAAATTACAAAAGAAAAACCTCGAACTGGCTACTATCGTCTCACTATTAACCTGATGGGTCAAACAATTGTTTAAGCACGTGGTCCTGGTCTCACAAAGTACACCCCACGTGAGTTGAACATAAAGAAAAGTAGCTATATTGAAAAATATTGTCAAGACGGGACGTTATAATCTCACGCACATTCGCATTTTTAAGATTGATGATCTTAGTTAGAGTGACGGATCATCCACACGTGGTTCCACTTTACTCACAAAGTGTTGACAAAGCAACTACTGGAAGACATTCTGAACTTCACACTCGAATTACACTGCGTTGCAATTTAAGATTAGATATTTTAGATCTAAACCTGAAATACAGGTGATTGAATTTTCAGTTAGGCTGAACATAAGAAATCCATTGTCCTACGGACTTAGCAGAGACGCGCTTAGCCGGAGATCTTACCACTTCAGACCCCCGCTGCGGACCGACTGCCTGTGGGCGCTTACCAAGGGTGCTTCCAGATACAAAACGGAAGTGACCATAGAGGCGGCTTCCTGTACCAACATGAGAACGGATGGACAGAACCATACTAAGAATAGAAAACTCTTTGATTTTGTAAAGCGTAGCCACCTGTTCCGACGTTGGTCCTACTGTTCTCTAGCACACATGCTTGTCTGCTACCATCAAGCAAGCAACTAGAAATACATTTGCTCGTTCATCCTTTCACACAGAATGGAAGGGGGATAACAGTATCTTATCATACAGGGTGTTACAAAAAGGTACTGCCAAACTTTCAGGAAACATTCCTCACACAAATGAAGAAAATATGTTATGTGGACATGTGTCCGGAAACGCTTAATTTCAATGTTAGAGCTCATTTTAGTTTCGTCAGTATGTACTGCTCAATGGAGCACGTTATCATGATTTCACACGGGATACTCTACCTGTGCTGCTAGAACATGTGCCTTTACAAGTACGACACAACATGTGGTTCATGCACGATGGAGCTACTGCACATTTCAATCGAAGTGTTTTACGCTTCTCAACAACAGATTCGGTGACCGATGGATTGGTAGAGGCAGACCAATTCCATGGCCTTCACGCTCTCCTGACCTCAACCCTCGTGACTTTCATTTATGGGGACATTTGAAAGCTCTTGTCTACGTAACCCCGGTACCAAATGTAGAGACTCTTCGTGCTCGTATTGTGGACGGCTGTGATACAATGCCCCATTCACCAGGGCAGCATCATCGCATCAGGGATTCCATGCGACGGAGGGTGGATGCATGTACCCTCGCTAACGGAGGACATTTTGAACATTTCCTGTAACAAAGTGTTTGAAGTCACGCTGGTACGTTCTGTTGCTGTGTGTTTCCATTCCATGATTAATGTGATTTGAATGTGATTTGAAGAGAAGTAATAAAATGAGCTCTAACATGGAAAGTAAGCGTTTCCGGACACATGCCCACATAACATATTTTCTTTCTTTGTGTGTGTGGAATGTTTCCTGAAAGTTTGGCCGTACCTTTTTGTAACACTTTGTATACAGTACATAAAAGAAAGCGGATGTAGGTTCCGTATGAGACTGTGTGACATGAATTACATATAAACTGTGTTTTAAAGTGTAGTAGTGTGACAGATCGTTCTTGATTATGTGTAAAAGTAACACGTTCCACTGCTCAGTCTCCTCCCAGATAGTCAGAAACACCACAGTAAATTTAGAAGTGGAATGTATGCCGTAAATGACAACAGTTTTAGGAAATAAACATGAAAGGAATCCAACAGACACCTTTCATAACCCCAACGCTCCGGGAAAAGACTGTGCAGGGAATTTTCTGACCATGCTAGGACATTCCCAAGCAGGCTTTTCACACCCAACGTAAACCAACAAAATGTAAAGAAAAAGCATAAGGTCACCAGCTATTCGCTAAAACACAATAATTTCAACACATCTTTAGCTTCTACCAATTTCAAAGAGAAAAAAAAAACAATCTGTGACACCTATTTAAAAGATAGTGTTGACCTAATTCGGTCAGCAAGTAAAAACAATGGTCCCTGTGTCATTAATATGAAAACAATTTCTGGTTATTACCGTTATGGATTTCACCAGTATTTGCTCATTACAAGATGATCACAGGAAAATTTATGACCGTTTATTAACAAGTAAAATTTATGAAAATAGCAAAAGTGCCATAGCAATTAAAGATAGTATGGACCTAATTTGGTCAGCAATTGTCATTAATATGAAAACAATTTCTGGTTGTTACCTTTATGGAGTTCACCAGTATTTGCTCATTGCAAGAGCCAATTGATCACAGGAAAATTTATGACTGTTTATTAACAAGTAAAATTTATGAAAATAGCAAAGGTGCCACAGCAATTAAAAAAAACATGAAAATAACGTCAGTATTATAAAGCAGAACATTACAATGCACAAGATAATAAGAGGAAAAACATGTTTTACAAAGTGGTTATCACAAAAAGTTCTATATCTTATAAAACTAATAATTTGTAGAATTAAAATAACTTTGTGGCACTAATTTAATCGCTCTACTATATTTCAGTTACTTAGCAAACATTGATCACTGTGTCGTTGTATTGAAACTACAATTAATTATGTGATTGTTACCCTTATGAGGTCCCTCATTATAAATATGCCCCATGCAAAGCCTAATCGATCACAGTCAAATGAGAATGAAAAGCTATCTGACTAATAAACGAAGCAATGTCACAGGAATGAATTTACGAAACAAAATATCACAACTCTAATACATCACACAAAAACAAACATTGATAAAATAAAACCGCTCTGAAAGTTCAATAGTGACGTCTGAGAAAAACACCAACAAATAAAACACCTGTAAAATGCAAGAGTCAAAGTATAAAAAAACAATAAATAGAACTGCTGCAAAATACACGAGTCAGTCTATTAAAAAAAACACCAACAAATCGAACCCCTTCAAAATACACGATCAAAGTTTCTCTGAAAGAACACACGTATGTGCATTGGACTAAGAACCGTATAATCACTGTTCACTGGCACACTCTGTAGTTCCACTGTTCCGAGGCACAATATAAGAGGGGGGGGGGGGGGCTCGTCGCTGCAGCTGTCAGTAGGGATCTTTGTCCATCTGTTGAGTGCAATCCCGCCGTCTCTGTCCTCTCATGAAGTTTCTCTTAGTGGCCCGTGTCACGTACATCTCGACTTGGTTCCATGTTTATGTTGTCAAATTCGTGCGGTATCCTCGTTTCACTCCCCAAGTGGATACTCCAAGGGCAAGGATGACACTTAATAGCTTTTCTTTGTGCCACCCTTAGTGACCAGAGAACATCGAACTATGATTTACTGTCGCTTGACAGTGGGCATCCGCCAGGAAATGTTTCTCTGGACAGTATGTGTCAAAAGGCTCCTCGCCCCCTGTGTTGTTAAATTCTTGAGTTAACCTCAATTGGCTCTCTGGTTTGATATTCCTGGGCAAGGATGACACTTAGTGGCTATTCTTTGTGCCACCCTTAGCAACCAAAGAACACCGAACCATGATTTACTGTCGCTTGACAATGGGCTTCCGCCAGTAAATGTTGATAGGCGTCGTTGACAGTACCTGTCTAAAGGTTGCACGTCTCTTTATCCCCTGTCTTCTGTCGTTTCACTGAGGCCGTCTCATCACGGTCGCGTGCGTGTGGTGCATTGCCAGCAGATGGATTTCCGCGCAGTGGACCGCTCGGCCATCTCAGGTCATCGCCTCCACGAAGGGTCGCACTGGTGAGGCCACCCATTAGCTCCAGGTGCAAGGGAAAGTGTTTGTCCCACACCCTTCTTTTGTTGTCGAGCGTGCTCCAGAAGTGGCCCGGTTGACAGTGTGTCCTGCTGGGAAACCTGCCTGTTTACAACTAGTCCACCTCCTCGCTGCTCCCGCTGTCTCGTAAGAGTTTAGCCATTTCGTTTTCACCTTCTCAACTACATTCACAGAAATTGTACATCATAGTTACGTGATTACAAAATGTCATACATAATACCACAATTTTTAAGAACAAAAGTGAGATTTAATTTTTTTTAATAAAAAGTTACATGAACCGACAATTTAAAAATAAAAGTTAAATGACTTGACAATATAAAAAAATTAAAATGAAATGACTTGACAGTATAAAAATAAAAATTAAATGAACTGACAATATAATATCTAAATCCACATCTGTAATGTGGTTCACTTGCGTTTTAATAAATCAAATGCTACTTATTAATTCACTATAATGAATAGGAGTATGCCTTGTGCAAGTATAGGTCAAGACAGCATAGTGTCACGTGTTATTTACACACACACATGCACACTTGTTGTCTATTCTACAAACTAACTACTCATAAACACGAATTACTCAAAATTTTACTTCAATCCACTACTAGTTAATCCAACAAGCTACTTCAATGCTACTTCGACACAGTGTTTATACCACTACAACATTGTTCTAATTCGTCCTCTTCCTGAGGCTCGCGGCAAATGTCTTGTCCCATGATAAATATGGAGAAACTTTCCTTAAACATACACAGTAAAAAGAACAATGGTTATTTACACGCCAAAACATTTATACCAGTTGACACACCTGATAAGAGACTCGCAATTTTACATTTATCACACTCATATGTTCATACATAAAACAGTAAGACAATTTCATCTAAGATTACGTTATCACAAGAATTTATCACACAGATGACGCTGAGAAGGGTAAAAATATTTTCATCATACGGGTTAACTACGTTTCCTTAACCATTTTGCTCCAATTTCGTTCCTTCTTTAAGTTACCTTTCGCTTCCAAATCAGTTATTTCGCCTGTGATGGTTATTCTTGATTCATTTCTCATGAGTGGCAAAATAGTGGTCTTCTCTATTCTGCAAATCAGTTTCATCTTAACATCCTATTGAACTTACAACTGACACAAAAGTTCCGAATCCTCCTGTAGTTTAAATTACAAATGTTTTGCTTCATCCTTATTACATTAAACCAAGCTTTCCTTCGGTCTCATAATCAAAATTATTTAATCTTCCT
The DNA here is from genome assembly GCF_023864345.2 of Schistocerca serialis cubense. NCBI lineage: Eukaryota > Metazoa > Arthropoda > Insecta > Orthoptera > Acrididae > Schistocerca > Schistocerca serialis. The sequence goes on from NC_064641.1 coordinate 175,949,190, forward strand.
CTATCTTAAAGAGGGAATTTTCTTCAGTTCATATAGGCTGCAGTGCATCCCGCACCAGCGAAAACAGTAAGCTGTAATGCTCATAGCATCAGCAAAACACATTAACGTTACTTTTCTAGGACAAGTATTAACGCAGAATAATTTTTCAGGCTCTGGCTCAACATCAATAAAGACTACAAAAAGGATCCATATTTCTGTTCCATTCTCCATTTGCTGAAAAACTGCTCGTCATTTGACTACCATAATAATATTTTAGTGCCACGTAAATTACACAAACCGCAACTCTTCTTTCACCTTGAAGGGAATCAATCCACTTACGAAATCCACAGATAGCACTTTATGTACTCAGCTGTAAAGAACAAAAAAGGCATATATCATCAATATTAACATATCATCGCATATTGGGAAGCCATTGGTTACACAATCGTATTATTGCATCCTGTTTTCAAAATTCTAAACTTACTCATTCGTTTCTCAGAGTTCTCCTATCTTAAAATATTCATACAGCACGCATACTATAGTAAGAGATCTTCATTCATACTGACAGATATAGAATAGTAATAGATAGATAAAAGCACTGAAAGCAGAAAATTGGAAACAAGGCTACTAACAGCTGGGGACCTGGGTTTACCAGACCTATAATACCCACAAATCGCATATTCCCCTGAGTTTTGCATTAATTCGACACAGATTCCAGGAGCGAATCTTTTCAATTTACACAGACAAAACCATAAACAGCATTTCACTCGTTCACAAAGAAACCATTTATCTTCACATATGAACCAACCTAAATCCTAATTGCACAAGGGAAGGAAAAAAAACCACAAACATCACTTCAATCAATGACATAGAAACATCTTTATCATTATTTTTATCAACATACTATTCAAAATGCATATGTCACAAATGTAAACTAATCAATTCGTGCTCTTCACCGTCCTCTCTACTCATCACTGTCCTTTCTACTCAATGTATGGTTTAACGTTTGACACATGCTGTAGTCCTTTTGATTTGTCCTTTTGATTTCTTCGAGCGAAAAGCTTCAGCTTCTATTGCGTTTTCATGGGGAATCTTCCTCATCCGATACGGGCCGTTAAAGAGATTAAAAAATTTCTTGCGGTCACCTGACCGTTTGTTACACAGCTTGTGTGATCTGATAATAACTTTGTATCCAACATGAAATACTGTTTTTCTCACGTTGTTCTTATACGCCTTAGCTGTGGCTTCTGCTGCACGCTTGATGTTGCGTAAAGCTAAGTCAACAATTGCGTTCCGGCGTAGTCTCGGCTCTAGTGGCCAAGGCACCACCTCTTCGATTTTGCTCGGGGGGGTCCTTGGTTTTTAGCACAGTGATTGGCGGAAGCTTTGTTGACGTATTAGGCAACTCATTAATTGTGTTCTGAAATCCTTTTAGGTGTATGTCCCACGATCGGTGGTCACGACTGCAGTGTAACCTACATAATATTCCTAATTCACGCATGATACGGTCACTGGGGTTCGAGATGGGGTTTTATGAGTCACCTAACATAACCGCTGGATATATTTCGTAAACCACATCAAATACTGACGAATCGACTCCACAGACCGAACGTGAGGAGAGGGGCTAGTTAATTGGTCAATACAAACCATAAAAAAATGCACGGAAGTATGTTTTTTAACACAAACCTACTTTTTTTTAAATGGAACCCCGTTAGTTTGTTAGCACATCTGAACATATAAACAAATACGTAATCAGTGCCGTTTGTTGCATTGTAAAATGTTAATTACATCCGGACATATTGTAAACTAAAGTTGACGCTTGAGTACCACTCCTCCGATGTTCGATCGTGTGTATCGGAGAACACCGAATTACGTAGGGATCCAAAGGGAACGGTGATGGACCTTAGGTACAGAAGAGACTGGAACAGCACATTACGTCCACATGCTAACACATTTTTATTGGTCTTTTTCACTGACGCACATGTACATTACCATGAGGGGTGAGGTACACGTACACACGTGGTTTCCGTTTTCAATTACGGAGTGGAATAGAGTGTGTCCCGACATGTCAGGCCAATAGATGTTCAGTGTGGTGGCCATCACTTGCTGCACACAATTGCAATCTCTGGCGTAATGAACGTCGTACACGCCGCAGTACATCTGGTGTAATGTCGCCGCAGGCTGCCACAATACGTTGTTTCATATCCTCTGGGGTTGTAGGCACATCACGGTACACATTCTCCTGTAACGTACCCCACAGAAAGAAGTCCAGAGGTGTAAGATCAGGAGAGCGGGCTGGCCAATTTATGCGTCCTCCACGTCCCATGAAACGCCCGTCGAACATCCTGTCAAGGGTCAGCCTAGTATTAATTGCGGAATGTGCAGGTGCACCATCATGCTGATACCACATACGTCGACGCGTTTCCAGTGGGACATTTTCGAGCAACGTTGGCAGATCATTCTGTAGAAACGCGATGCATGTTGCAGGTGTTTGGGCCCCTGCAATGAAGTAAGGACCAATGAGGTGGTCGCCAATAATTCCGGACCATACATTTACAGTCCACGGTCGCTGTCGCTCTACCTGTCTGAGCCAGCGAGGATTGTCCACGGACCAGTAATGCATGTTCCGTAGATTCACTGCCCCGTGGTTTGTGAAACCCGCTTCATCGGTAAACAGGTAGAACTGCAGCGCATTCTCTGTTAATGCCCATTGACAGAATTGCACTCGATGATTAAGGTCATCACCATGTAATTGCTGATGTAGCGAAACATGAAACGTGTGAAAGCGGTGACGATGCAGTATGAGCATGACACTACTTTGACTCAGTCCACCGGTTCTCGCAATGTCCCGTGTACTCATGTGTTGGTTCATGGCAACAGCAGCTAACACACCAACTGCACACGCTTCTCCTGTGACGGGCCTGTTACGGACCCGTTTGCGTGCTACGACCATACCTGTTGCATACAGTTGGCGGTAGATGTTTTGCAATGTGCGGCACGTTGGATGCTCTCTGTCCGGCTACCGTTCTGCATACACCCTGCAGGCTTCAGCTGCATTTCGTCGACACTCGCCATAGATGAGTATCATCTCCGCCTTTTCAGAGTTCGAATACGCCATGGTCACAGTTCCTACAACACTACACTATCACAGACGTCTGGTAACACGGTGTACTGCAGTTGCTCTGCGTGCGGAGACGAATGCTGAATAACAATAGCAGCGAGCGCTACATGCGGACACTGCAACAGCTCGACCAAACCACAACAGCGCACTACAGCCACACTCGTAAACACGGTCGTCATCGTAAACATGTCACTGCAGGTGCTTCTCGCCGACCGTGGCCCGTGTTTGTTACAACACGCAACTGAACGTCGGAGATTTCAAGCGTCAACTTTAGTTTACAATATCCCCGGATGTAATTAACATTTTACAATGCAACAAACGGCACTGATTACGTATTTGTTTATATTTTCAGATGAGCTAACAAAACTAATGGGGTTCCATTTAAAAAAAACGTAGGTTTGTGTTAAAGAACATACTTCCGTGCATTTTTGTATGGTTTGTATTAAACAATTACACTAGCCCCTCTCCTCACGTTCGGTCTGTGGAATCGGTTCGTCAGTATTTGATGTATGCAAAACCTGCTTTAGATCGTATTAGTGGCCCAAATAGATCCACGGCCGCGAGGTCACAAAGTTTGCTTGGTATTATCGGGTGCAATGATACAGCATACGTCACTGTGACCGCCAGTATTACTTAGTGCGCAACAGAATACTATTCAAGAAACGAGCCCCGGACGACTCCAGATGGGTGTTGGTGATTCCGGAGGAACTCGTAAACAGAATTATATGGTACATACATTTAAGTTATGGTCACTTTGGAGCACAGAAATGTCGTGAAAAACTGAAGGAGACATGTTATTTTAATAAAATGCTACGGCGTATTCGTTGTGTACTTAGCGTGTGCGGACCTTGTCAGCGAGCAAAAAGGCCGTAGACTTAGGTGCCACTTCGTTGCTATCGTCACTCACCCGTTGCACAGAAGGATGATGGTGCAACGCACGTTTGATCTGCCTCTCACTATAACCATTCTGACGAAAGGTGACTTCGAGATGTGATGGCTCAGCTGCCAAACTTTCTGGGTCTTTCAGAGTCTGCGGCGTTTTTGCCTTATCGCAGGAAGCATTTCCAACAGGACTGGCCGTATTGGTTAGCGTAAGGCTGGGGTCTATCGTATTCCTTGCAGTTGTGGCATGTCATATATTTATTGGTCAGACAATCAGGACTGTGGAAGACCGGTATATTGAACATAAGCGTCACACACGCTTACAACAGCCGAGCAAATCTGCTATTGCAGAACATTGCCTTGACACCGGTCATCCTATGGAATACAACAACACGGAGATTCTCGCTTGCGCGTCCAGCTATTGGGATAGTGTTATTAAGGAAGCTGTTGAAAACAGACTATCAAGCAACCTTATTAACAGAGATGGTGGATTTTGTTTAAATGCTGCTTGGAATCCGGCTCTGTCTCTCATCAAAAAACAGAGGGACAGAATTAGTGCTACCTCACCTGTTGATTAATAGTTACTATCGATATTTCTGTTGTTGGTTACCTTTGTTTGTGTTGACACTTGTTCTGTGTGTGGTGTCTTCCTTGTTTCTCCTCTGTGAACCGAGGTATTAAATTTGTTGGCACATTTCTTCTTCCTTGCATTTGTGCCTTGAGAATGGCAGGGCGTGCTCCTGTCGAAATATCGGCGGTGTTCGACGACGTCACCCGGCAGCAAACCCGTAAGTTGTTTGAACAGTCAGTTCGCCGGGAAAAGTTAAGGCATATGATATTTTAAACCGTTTAGTGGAACCATTATCGAAAACAAATAGGAATCTGTCATTCGATAATTGGTTTGCTAGTTACCCCTTTATGATCCATCTCTTGAAAGAACATTCATTGACTTCTGTCGGCACGGCCAGTCAAAACAAGACAGGTGTACCTGAGACTTTCAAAAAAGGATTAGAAGTATATAGTTCTCGGTCAGGGTTGCAGAATGATGTTACACTGGTTTCCTACATACCTAATCCAATTAAAGTTGTGGTGGTTATGTCAACTTTACACCATGACAAATACATATACCAATCGACAGGTGTTAAAAGAAAACCGGAAATGATTACCCATTACAGTGCAACTAAAGCCGGAGTGGATGTCGCAAATAAACTGAGCGCCACTGATGATGTTGCCTGTAACAGCAACTGTTGGCCTATGACAATTTTTATGGTACGGTATACTCAATATGGCTGCCATAAATGCCCTCACAGTCTGCAGAGAAAATAACAAAGGATACTAAACATGCATGAAGCGTCGAGATTTCATTCGTAATTTAGGTTTGAATCTGATAATTGACAGTCCTCGCATTAGACAAGAAAACGTACAACTTCCAAGGGAAATTCAAAAGCGGATTGCTGATCAACTGGGTGAAACTTCACCGCCAGTTCCCCCTCCCCTCCCCCCCCCAAAAAATACATAAATATGTCAAGTACGATGAATGTACTGAAAAAAAGACAGGAAAACAAGACACTGTTGTCCGAAGTGTGAGAAGACAATATTTATGGAGAATGTGCTGATTTTTAAGTGTAGTGTTGGTGCTGAGCTAGTTGATCTGATAAGATCATTTATTCTCCTTTTCTGTTTTATAATTAGAAGATAATATTTTTACGTTAATTAATCAAAGAAACTGAATTTTTTTTCGAATTTTATATGAAAAATGTTAAGGTTCTGAAACTTGTACTTTTTCTGAGAAAATATAGACACTTCATTATTTCACCCAAAAAAAGGTTTTATATCTTAAGGATACTACTTTATTTACCCGTCTTGTTTAAAAGACACCATTACTAATATCCCTAGTAAAAAAATACTTAACACACAATTTTAATATCAAAAATTCGTCATCAGAGTTTCGGGTATCTCATACATACCTCAAGCCTAGTGTAACAATTTCTCACTTCATTCACGCCGGGTTAAGGTCACAGGTAACTGATGTTTGTCATGTCGGTTCGGACTTACTTGCTGTAGCAATTGATCTCTTGTGATTCGCCCTTTCGGCGCGGCTATCAACTGACTTAACTAGTGGTCCAAGTTGGGTTTCCACGTGCCGTTAAGGAAGGTAAGGATCTGAATGGACAGCACATCTAGAGGCTTGTCTAGCCAATGTGACTGTGGTCATGTTACATTTAACCGAGTCAGTCCCATCGTTGCAGCTGTCAAATTGTAGGTCCTGTTACATCACACCCAGTCCCGTTGATCAGTAATCCACTACCCAGTAATTAAACGTTTTGCTTCTTCGAGGCTCCCTTGTTCATAGTAACTGGCTACAACTAGCACGTTGTCAAATTCTGAGTATATCAAATGTAAACATGATCTGTGGAAATTCGGTTTCGGCTCTATCACCTCTTAAAGCCGTCGACATCCCTCCACTCTCCCTCTGAATAATTGCATGACACATGCACTTCCACTCACGGCGACCTCAAGTACCGTTAACATGGTACCATACTACTCTGGCACTACTGAAGCTCACCCTTAGTCGTCACCACATGATCATCCCAGTCTTCTTCTACTAGCAACAACCTCATTTATTTCAGTTGGACCCGTATCCCTACTGCTGCTAACTTCACCAGATAACTGTGCACTATGTAACATTTAAATATCGAATGACAGTTCGTTACCAGTACCCTCACTGATATGTACAATCCTGTATTATCAGTTGTCACCTCCACTTACACACTATGGTAGCGGTATGGCAAGTTGTGGCTACCCGACTCCTCTGATAGCTGCAATTTCAGTGGTACCTCTTCCTGAATCTTCCTCAATCCCTTCAAATACTACTCAGGTGACAGTAACACCAGATTCAACTGCCTGTGAAGTGCTTGACAAATGGCTTCCTGTAAGTTTTTCAGTTCCACTCTTGCATTCCAAATGCTATCACCTAAAGAAATGCAACAATCTTTTCAGTTTTGTCCTGATATCTAGTACCTGCATTCTTGCCTGTACAGCTTCCAAATGTTGATTCATAGTACCAACCGAGGTTCTAGTATTGTCCATAAGCTCCTTGGTAAGCTGCCAGAACAAGCATGTGTTGTTTAGCACCCAGCCCGCCAGACTGATGATCCATACGGACTGCAACTCAGCTGTTGCTCTTTTCGTCTCAGCCTATTTTGTGGCTCCTGTAACTTCATTCAGTTTGTTCACATCACCTGTGTCTCCTGTCCCGAAGAGGGTTTTCAGTGTTTTACGTACGCAGCTCGTGGTCTAGTGGCTAGCGTTGCAGCCTCTGGATCACGGTGTCCTGGGTTTGATTCCCGGCCGGTTGAGTATTTTCTCTGCCCGGGAACTGGGTGTTGTCCTAGTGTTGCAGCCTCTGGATCACGGTGTCCTGGGTTAGCTTCCCGGCCGGGAAGCTTGGCAACATTTGTAAGCTTGCCCTTGCTAATCACTAAATGTTGCACCCATTACTACCCTCTTTAATCGTTCTTTTCTAATTATGTAGTTCCCAAACATTAATCAGTAACCTCAGCATCCACCTGTGGCTCGACAATATTACGTCTTTGTATCCAGGAATATACAAATCTCTAGGCGCTTCAGTCTGGAACCGCGCGACCGCTACGGTTGCAGGTTCGTATCCTGCCTCGGGCATGAATGTGTGTGATGTCAAGGGTTTAAGTAGTTTTAAGTTCTAGGGGACTGATGACCTCAGCTGTTAAGTCCCATAGAGCTCAGAGCCATTTGAACCATTTATACAACTCTTCCGTCCAGGAAATGATCTTGCAGTGCTCCCATTCCACTCTCTAGCTCTGTGACCTGGCAAGGCATGATCGTGCATCTCATGTAACAACTTATCTTTTAACACCAATGATCATGCATCTGACGTAAAATCTTCTCTTTCAATACCGCTGGGATTACCACCTGTGGACCTAAGTTAGTTTCTGAGCACAACAAACCTTCATGCACACAGAACTGCTGCTCCTTATTGGTATCCTATGCAGTCTGCCATTCCTAAAAGTACTGACCAAGTGCTTACATCACCGTTATATTTCTGCTCAGTCCAGCTGACCCTATCTCCATATGTTCTTAATTTTTACGAATATTTCCTGGCATTCTTCTGACCGTACCAAACTAACAACCTTCTTTAACAAATGTGGGCGAGGTCGAGCTGTATCTAAAAGTCCCCTCACAAATTCGTTAATTTGTAATACCGAGATGAAATTCCTGGTGGTATCGGAAAATCGTCTACAGCTTGCACTAACCTCGGACACATTCTCACACCATCCATACTAATGATTTGACCCAAATAGTTGACTTCTTCCACAGCAAAGTAACAGTTTTCGATAGTGAGTACCAAACTGCCTGCTCTTAGCCTCTCAAATATTTCCCTCAGACTATGTTCCTGTATATCCCTTGACAAACTCATTATGTTATCAAGGTACAGTTTCACAACGGTAGTTTCAAACGTCTCAGCACCCAGTGCAGTAACCATCGGAATATTGCTAGCACATTCTTCAACCTAAAAGACCTCTTTCTATAACTTTAATTACCCAATGGAGCCTAAAACACTGTTTTAGGCCTATCCTCTTCAGTTATTTTCAGTTGACAGTGTCCACTCTTTAAATCCACTGTTGACAAGTATCGGCACTGCCCTAGAGTATGTGTTGAGTCTGTGAGTTCGGAATCGCTCAACCATCTGTAACACTATTAGTATCTAAGTGGCGGTAACTGCAACATACCTCCAACAAAAGCGATAGTTCCTAGAAACAGAAGTGTGTGAATTCATATGAGACCAAACTGCTGAGGACATCGTTCCCTAGACTTACACACCAGTTAAACGAAATTACGCTAATTACCCATGCCCGAGGGTGGACTCGAACCTCCGGCGGGAGGGGCCGCCCATTTCGTGACATGGCGCCTCTAACCGCGCGGTCCTTCCGCGCGACTGATACTTCCTAGAACCATAGAGTATCTGTTGTGTCGGTAACGTTCGGAAAGGGGTAAGCATCTGTGACAGTATTAATACGTAAGTATTGGTAACTGCATCATAAGCGATTCCTCCTAGAGACATCCACAAAAGTTTATGGTACAACTGCTATTCCTGTCCATCAAGTATTATTACTCTCCTCTATCACCCACCAGTCAAATGTTGGTTATAAATTCCTCTAACGCTCGTTGGGGTGACCTCGATACTCTTAATGGTTTTTGGTAAACCGGTGCTTCGTACCCTGTTGGAATCCTATGTTGTGTAACTTGTGTGACAGGCTATAGTCCTGTTGGTAAAGTAGATCTAGAGGCTCCAGTAGCAGGTCTTCAATTCGCATCCTCTCTATCCGCTTCATATCTCACGAAATACAGTTCCGGCAGCATTCTGTGCCTTTCGACGTCCTGTACCCTCCTTGCACAGTCTTTCTCATCTGGAATCTCCAATGTTCAGTTCAGTAACTTCACTTCCTCTCTTGCATGCATGCAATACTTTGCCTTAGTAAACAAAATGCTGCATCCAGTACCTTATTTTTCTTCATGAGTTCCACTATACATATAACATTAACTGGTAATTCGGGCTCTTCATACACCCACAGCGGCTTTGTGGAGTCTCCTTACAGACAGCCATGCCAGTCAAGCCTTAATGTCGCTGATCATTGTTTTACTGGATTATAACGTTTACCAGACACACCTTGAAACAGATCAACACATACAACAGTTTCCCCGAGCCGAAATGTCCTGCCACTAAGTTCCACTACATTGTCCCTAAACTGCGACAAATCCATTGGACCCTCTGGTTTCGCAAAAATAACCTTCGTACAATGAGGCCCCCATAACAAGTCACCGCACAAGGAATAAACGGTGTCACTCAACCCAGACGAATGTACTGCCCTCTGTGCCTATGACGTCGCGCTGGAGAGGGGGTCGATGGCACCGTTTATTTCAGTAATCGATCAACATATTCGTCTTGTCTAAGGACAATACACATGTTGCAACTCATGATAAACAGTGCGTAATATTTATGTCTGCTATTGCATGAGAATCTCTCCGTCTGGGCAGATAGTGCTGTCACAGACGAATGGTGATTGGTGACTTGTTGCCGCAGTCGGTGTCGACTATGGCTCTGGCTCTGAGCTCTATGGGACTTAACATCTATGGTCATCAGTCCCCTAGAACTTAGAACTACTTAAACCTAACTAACCTAACAATACCCAGTCATCACGAGGCAGGGAAAATCCCTGACCCCGCCGGGAATCGAACCCGGGAACCCGGGCGCGGGAAGCGAGAATGCTACCGCACAACCACGAGCTGCTGACGGTGTCGACTATCATTATCCGGTCCTCTAAGTCCTATCTAACATTCATCTACGTGTTTCGTTGGTTTTTCGATGTTGTGGAACGGCGACGTGAGCTGCCACGTAGCTGGTAGACGAGTCACTCGTGGCAGTCTACTAAACTTTCCGGTTACGTTACTTTCTAGACAAAAGTACTTTAATTTCTAAACAGAAACTCCACAGTCGATTTACAAAAGCACATTTACACGTTCAATAATAACAAAAGAATTATCATACAACCAGAGGAAATGTAAAAAGAAAATACAAGCAGAAAATCGTAGTAACCTAACCTCGAAAAATAGACATTCAACCGTGATTTATTTTCAAAGAATATTCTTAAGAATTTATTAAATTTTCTAGCGATCCATCAAGAACGTTAACACATTTAATCACACTACGTAAGCATGGAAGTAGTTGCCAGGAAGTAACTGATGAAATCATAACCAAATTCCTTTTAACATATGGGAATTTTATTCACTTTAATAGTGCCTAAACGCATTTTTTAAAAGAAACAGATTTAAAATTATAAACAGAAAACACCCTGTAAATATCAAAGTTATAAGTTATTCAGAGGCAGAGAGAAACAAGTTTTGACTGTATCAGCTTTCAGACAGAGAATCTTCCCGCTCCCTTTTGACACGGCCGTAGTTACGACCGCTCACAATAGCCTCTGAAAGATTACACTGGTGCAAATCTGCAACACACCAGATAAATTTAAACTACAAGTTTTAACAATTTACTCAAGTACACAAACTATGCACCCCTGTAGGAGGGATGGAAATGGTACAAAACACTAACAATGAAAATATTTACCGTGCCACCGAAGGTGCAACTTGATTTTAACTTCTAAGAAAAGTTTTACGGTGAAAAGGTGGCGACTTTATATACTAAAATGATCATTTAAATAAAAGCCCATGAAATGCAATCTTATATAAAATTCTACAAGATTGGCCAAACAATAGTTAAGATGTTCTACAGTACACAGATACCGCCTCTCAAGATCATAGGCAATACTAACAAAGTTTCCAAAGATCAAAACATATTTCAGGTATTAGGCCGTTACACTCCAAGCAATAAATTCGTTAACACACCAAATCCGACAAACATGACAGGCAGCTATTAACGTACGGTAGATTGATAGGGAGATTACCGGACAACCCGAACCGAAAGTTTCTCTAACCCGCCCCTACTCCACAAGGGAAAAATGGATCAACCAATTTATAAACAACCACCTTCCCGCGGGTGGGCAAACAGAGAAGAATGGTGGGACGACCCCAAAGCAAAACGGCTGGTGACCTCACCAAGAAAACAAGTAGAATTTAACAAGAGTAAACCAAACAACATATCACCAATCACTCTACTTCTAACAAACTGCGATTTCTCGATAAGACCTGGCGCAGCACCCCCAAATCGCTCTCCCGATCCGTCCGCTTCCAGCCGCTTCAACGGACGCAGGAAGGCGCGCCGATCTCCCTTCTCACGGCGTCGCAGCTCGCACCGGCCAGACTGACGTCGTGGGTTGACTCCTGTTGCTCCCGTGTCGACCGCGAAGTCACTACCCCTCGCTATATGCCGCGGCCCACTGGACTCACGTGGCGACCACACATGTGCCGGCGCTCAAGGCGGACAAGTCGTATTGTGTCTCAGTGCGCGACCGACCAACCGAACGATCCAACCGCCAATAACCATTGCCTGAGCAAACCCGAGCAGACTGGCGGCCTAACGCGCAGACTCCGATGCAGAAACTAAGCCCCGAATGGACGACCCTCGCTGAGTTCTCCTACTGGCGGAGCGGAAAGACTCCCATTTTGCCGGCTTTAAAGGTTGATCCGGACATACTAGCACTCCGAACGACAGACAGACACTAACTGCCTAACAAATGCAAACTGGGGACGAGAGACTGACCCAGACTGACCGACTGGGGAGCTCATAGCGCCCCCTAAATGCACGTGAATAGGCAACCTTTCCCCTTTCCCACCAGAGGGAGACACCAAAACTGCGATTGCCGGAGCGGCGCCACCTCCAGAAACGGAGGCCAACTGATTCGCACCACGCGCTGCGGCGCGCTCTTCAAAACAGCAGTTTTTACCGCGGCTCAGACATCTTTGTTCATTTCCTCGTCGCAACGCGATTCTATGAAAAAATTATTTCTAGGAAGATTGCAACACCTGAAGACTAATGAAATGGAGGAACAGTTGTAGAGAACTGTTGGGTGCTAAGAATAATTTCGTGTGTCTTTCAATTTTTTACGTGAAAACTCTTGCTTTTATAAATAAAACAGACTGTGGTAACGTACAGAGATCGCATTGCTAGGCCACATTTGGCAAAGTGAATCGACTCCACAGACATTAGTGAGCTCTCGCTGAAATCCACAACGATTTATCAGGATATGCTACTGAAGACTACGCCTCCCGTCACAGCATAACGGCGTCCTCACGCTGAGGTCATTACAGAGTCGAAGAAGCAAGGGTTCTCCCGCAGTTCAAGACCTCAGATACAGCAGTCAACATCATCGTGGACGACAGCAACCGTTAAGGTATCGGATGAAATGTTCTTAGTAAAAGTTGCATTTTGTACTGCAAGAGAATAGTTAGTTAATCTGTGCATGAACTGACGTTTTGCTAGTCCACGACAGTTGTAAATTGTCCAGTACTCTCGTGGCAAATGTGTCAAAGTTACCTAAGCCTTTTATCCATCTATGTAATAAACCAATATGTCATGTATTCCAGTCTGATGAGCCTTCTCACAGGGAAATCAAAGAATTCACAGTTTTGGCCTGACGAACTCGCCTGGCCGCAACACAAACGTCATTAACATTCTACCTCCTCATTATTCATGTTTACATATTTATTTCTCAACGTAGTCACCCTAGCGACGAACACATTTCTCCCAATGAGAGGTCACTTTGTCCATACTATCATTGTAGAATGTTTGACTTTGATGACAGAGCCACAAACTCACCTCTGCTTGCTCCGCCTTATCTCTACCAAAGTGAAGTCCTCGAAGGTGCTCTTTAAGTTTTGGAAACAGATGAAAATCGGATGGATCCAAGTGGGGACGGTACAGAGGATTACTGAAGATACAGAACACAAAACGTCTGATTGTTATAGATGTCGCAGCGCTCGTGTGTGGTCTGGCACTTTCATGCTGAAGGAGCTGGTTCTCCACGTGTGGACGAAATCTTCGAAACTCGATCACAGCTCGCTGTTTCTCACAAACCAACATAGTTACGATACACACAATTCGGAGCCCTCTACCGGGAGAGGGCAGCAAATCCGTAGGCGTGAAGAATCAAGATGAAGAATGTTAAAAACGTTTGTTTCTTTTAAATATTTTGTAAGAGTTTTCCCATAATAAATTCGAGGTTTACTTTTCAGCGCCCCTTCGCACAACACTCATCCAATCACGATGAAACTTGTGTCTTTCCTGGCGACCATTCACACCGTTTAGCGATGAAGGCTAGATTAGAGTCTGACTTGAAATTTGTATCATCCGGCCAATAATCGATACAGTGACCTTTTGGTTTCCATTGACGCGGTTTGTAATTTGACTACCACGCTCGGCGACGGGCAATTATGGGACTGCCAACTGATCCGAACTTTGTGGTGGAAACGTGTAACGTCACATAAAAATGTTCATTAGAAAAACCGTCTGACTACTTGCCGAGTATCATTTATCAGTCTGTAGTTCATTCCTGGTAGAACTAAATAGGGAAGTGTGTCATGTTTCTTCACGGGTCCGTTCAGTGGGCACGAAAGCATTACAGGTATGCGAACGACTCCAGTGGCAGAAACTGCAGGAGAGTGTTTTGTGCATACGAGAGGAGTTCGTTGATTAGCTTCAAAGACTGTCCGTTTCAAAAAGAGTCAGGCAACATATTGGGTGGTGTGCGTACTGTAAGACCTTTGGTACACACACCATCAGATTATTTGACTTGTCACTCTAACGAAGTAGGCGAGTGTCAGCAATATGTCTCGTGGTCATATCGTGGCGTGTTTATCTTCTGCCATTAGGTCAGACGATAGAAATGCCACTTGCACGCTTAGAGTAGCAGATTGATGGTGACCAACTTTAAACAGAACTTGAGTAATTTTCACACACATTTATTAAGATAATAACAAGCATAAAAATTACTTAACGTGGTTCTGGATGCTATTTACAATTGACAATCTGAAGTTCCTTTGGTATTGGTAAATTAATGTTATTCTCACGTATATCTCTGATACTTGACAAAAGTGTCTATACATTTTTCTTCATGGCTATGTACAGGGATATGGTAATCTTATTAGGCGCAGACTGAATCTTGACTATAGACTGGTACAGACAAATGTAGAACTCGTACAGGCGGGTACAGACTAATGCAGACTGGTACAGACTGGTGCAGACAAATGCAGACTGACTAATCGGAGGTCTGTACACTCGTTATAATACCTCGCGCGTTCATGTATCACTGCGCGAGTGTGATTCGCGAGGAAGAAAGGTTCTACGTTAGCAGCAATCTTATTGGCTGCGTTACATACACTCCTGGAAATGGAAAAAAGAACACATTGACACCGGTGTGTCAGACCCACCATACTTGCTCCGGACACTGCGAGAGGGCTGTACAAGCAATGATCACACGCACGGCACAGCGGACACATCAGGAACCGCGGTGTTGGCCGTCGAATGGCGCTAGCTGCGCAGCATTTGTGCACCGTCGCCGTCTGTGTCAGCCAGTTTGCCGTGGCATACGGAGCTCCATCGCAGTCTTTAACACTGGTAGCATGCCGCGACAGCGTGGACGTGAACCGTATGTGCAGTTGACGGACTTTGAGCGAGGGCGTATAGTGGGCATGCGGGAGGCCGGGTGGACGTACCGCCGAATTGCTCAACACGTGGGGCGTGAGGTCTCCACAGTACATCGATGTTGTCGCCAGTGGTCGGCGGAAGGTGCACGTGCGTGTCGACCTGGGACTGGACCGCAGCGACGCACGGATGCACGCCAAGACCGTAGGATCCTACGCAGTGCCGTAGGGGACCGCACCGCCACTTCCCAGCAAATTGGGGACACTGTTGCTCCTGGGGTATCGGCGAGGACCATTCGCAACCGTCTCCGTGAAGCTGGGCTACGGTCCCGCACACCGTTAGGCCGTCTTCCGCTCACGCCCCAACATCGTGCAGCCCGCCTCCAGTGGTGTCGCGACAGGCGTGAATGGAGGGACGAATGGAGACGTGTCGTCTTCAGCGATGAGAGTCGCTTCTGCCTTGGTGCCAATGATGGTCGTATGCGTGTTTGGCGCCGTGCAGGTGAGCGCCACAATCAGGACTGCACACGACCGAGGCACACAGGGCCAACACCCGGCATCATGGTGTGGGGAGCGATCTCCTACACTGGCCGTACACCACTGGTGATCGTCGAGGGGACACTGAATAGTGCACGGTACATCCAAACCGTCGTCGAACCCATCGTTCTACCATTCCTAGACCGGCAAGGGAACTTGCTGTTCCAACAGGACAATGCACGTCCGCATGTACCCCGTGCCACCCAACGTGCTCTAGAAGGTGTAAGTCAACTACCCTGGCCAGCAAGATCTCCGGATCTGTCCCCCATTGAGCATGTTTGGGACTGGATGAAGCGTCGTCTCACGCGGTCTGCACATCCAGCACGAACGCTGGTCCAACTGAGGCGCCAGGTGGAAATGGCATAGCAAGCCGTTCCACAGGACTACATCCAGCATCTCTACGATCGTCTCCATGGGAGAATAGCAGCCTGCATTGCTGCGAAAGGTGGATATACACTGTACTAGTGCCGACATTGTGCATGCTCTGTTGCCTGTGTCTATGTGCCTGTGGTTCTGTCAGTGTGATCATGTGATGTATCTGACCCCAGGAATGTGTCAATAAAGTTTCCCCTTCCTGGGACAATGAATTCACGGTGTTCTTATTTCAATTTCCAGGAGTGTATTAACATGCGGATCGGCGGAAGCAGAATTTGGTCCGTCTCTATTGCAGAGCCATCTCGTAGTGCAGAGACGGACGAGCGCTGCGCCTGCGCTGTTGTGCTTAGCGGGGCGCGCTCCAGTGGGAAAGTTGTGTTCGCGCAGACTAAGCGCAGACTACGCTCCCACATAAGTCTCTCGAAATGACCGCTGTTGTACCGCCAGCCGTGGGAAAAGGGTGGAAAGTGTGTAAGGATATAACAGTTACTATCTCTGACTCAGCTCGTCAGTTTGCTTGTTTAGTGTAATGCGCGTAAAAAAGCATTAAATGAGTACACTAATAACAACACATTACTGTGGATATGGAAATGGATTCCTGACAGAGCACAAAGTATGCCATAACGAGAGCAGAACGCCAGATAGCCCGGAGGCCCGCCGGACCGAGGGCGGGACGGGTCAGGACAATATTCCAGTGGGAACGGACAGCATCCGGAATGTCTGGAACCGACCATGGAGGGGTAAGGCCATAGATACACATGTAGGACGCGTTCCAGTCGACGAGTAGTATCAGTTAGCGCCTGATGAAAACAACGAGTCACGTTGTCGAAATATTGTCCGTGAACGACACTGATATCCGACAGAACACTCCACAGCTCAACATATCAACAGAAAGCCTGAAGAACTATATTATTCCGTTACTGTGAAACAGCAAAGCTTCTAATTTAACCTGCTTGCTATTACACTCGACCTGAACTTTCAAAGAAGTGCAGTAGTTCCTTAATATGTTATCCATTCATAGCAAGACGTACTTCTACCCAACGTCTTTGCGAATCACGAGCTCTCTGAAAGACTCGAGATTTGTCACACATGCGCTGATGAAACATTTCTGTATCCCTTTTATATCATTAATACGACTCCCATGTACCAAACCTTTAAAATATCCCAGCAGTCAAAAACGCAAAGGATTAAGACCGGTGAAAGAGCTTGGACTTCCTCGATGGCGTTTAATATCTGAGAGAGAACGAACGATGTCTCCAGTTGTTGATGGAATGCTATCTACTACAGCAGTACAGGCAAATAGTTTCATTAGTAATGACGATACCTTGCACTAGTGAACCTGAAGAACTGTGCAGTTTGTACCGTGCAGTCTGGATAGTTTTCAGCGTACGGACACGGGCTCGATGGTTGCATTCACTTGGCAGACTATAACGCAAGGTCAAGTCATCTATTTACTGTGTGGGACAATATACCATTATGCTGGTACATATAAAGAAAAAACTACGAATAGAAGCATTTCACAAACTTATGAAAACACAAACTGGTTCCGTTAGAACTATTCTATGGGTTGCATGTACTCAGAACTGCGAATATAGACGTCTACTGCATTCCGTGTCCATGGACAATAACAGAGGAATGTATTCTCAGTAGTCTATTGCATCTTGCTGAGAGTAGCTTGCAGTAGAGGAGAGGTGTTCTACAGTAGCGAAGGTGAAAACATGCACATAGCTCTTAAAGTATGTGTTTTAGAGCTCATGTTAACTGGATATTTTTGTTTTGTTTTGATCTACACTACTACTCCTCTAAATACAGAATGCCTTTCTTTGGAGCACGCTATATACGCTGATGTAAAACTTTGCTGGAGATACCTTATGACATAAGGCCAGTTAAATCACACCAATGAAAATGCAAACGTAACATTACAAAACAGCTCGGTAGAGAGAAACATGAAAAGGAACAGACATGCGTTATAACACTCTGGCCTTAACGTCATACAGTCTGGGTGCGCTGATCCGTGTGTAAAACGAAAGAGTGATTCAAGTAATGCCGGCAAGCCCCCCCTCCTCCCCCCCCCCCCCCCCCCCCGCCCCGCAAACTCACTCCCATTCCATTCATTCTCTCTCTCATACACGCGCAGCATTGTTATTCGTTCCTCCAGTGAAAAAATCGGGTTCTTGCTTTTGAGTCACATCTCGCAAAATGTGCTCAATCGATAGAAGAGTACAACCAGCATAACTGTGAGGGTGCCGAAGTGCTGCTGTTGGTTGACTAACGAGGTAATTATTTTGCATGATATCGAATAGCGTCCGATGTCGGCTGAGGTCTGTTGTGCAGCCTGTTTCGCGAACCGCAAACCACGTCGCTGAGCGCCGTAAACAAGGAGCAGGCGCCTGTATGCCGCATAAAATGGCTTAACGACATTGATTTAGCGTTGAACGAACGCTGCGGGAACACTGTGCGACCGCGCTCCGTCGCACTCACATTAATTTTACGGATCAGGCTGCGCTGTCTGCGTTGCAGGAGCTGTAACGATCAGTAATTCAGTTTAGACCCTCCAGTCGGCCACTCGCTCTGTCCGCAGCGACCAGATGCCCAAACGGTTTTTCGCCCGAGCTGTTTCTCTTCTGCTAATAACATAAAAGGGAACTGATAAAGAGAAGGGGTCTAGATTAAATCCACATTTGGCGATTTACAGGGATCGCAATGTTATTGTTCCAACAGAGCTTTCAGCGAGCTGCGTTTACAAGCTCTACTCAGTAATTTCATTGTATATGTGGGAAATAAACCGCGAAATGAAGAGAGTATGATAAAAAAAAATACTGTGAAATTTTCGGTCCGTATAGCGCTGTGTATTCAAAGTAGAGTGAAGTGAATGCGTTAATTTAAGTGATGTTTACAGAGGTCCCGCAGGGACGCAGTATTAAAGTTGTAGGATTATGACACTTTATGTGGCCGTTTTGCAAGGTTACATCGAAGCGCCAGAGGACCATCGAGAGGGTGTATAAATGATGTTTGCCAGAGCTGCGTCTACTGCAAGTATTTTACCCAATAGAAACATGCTGGACCTTCGAAGTATATCAGAATTTAAGAAAGCCTCTGTTTGGTACATGACTTACCCACTCGAGTCTGACAGCTTGAACTTCATCATATAGTCACAAAAGGAAACCGTTCAAAAGAAAGTTCCATTTACCTAATAGACTGTCTGATCACAGACATCTGGACACCTGTTAGTCAACATTTATGTGGTTTGTGTGTACTCCATTTACCTCTACTGACGGCTTGGACTCCGCTGGGGACACTTTCAGTGACATGTCTGAATGTTTGTGGAGGAATGGGAACCTATTCTTCCTCAAGACCCGAAACCAGAGAAGGTAGTGATGTTGGACGCGGGGGTCACGAGCGAAACCGACGATCAATTTCACACCCAAGGTCATCCACTGTGTTCAGAATGTTACTCTCCACAACGCTTAACAGATGGTTCATATTCTTCTGAATTCAGATTTTCTTTAAGCACAAGGGGACCATACTCTAGCCATGAAGAACGCCAACTTAACACAACTACGGCACGACACTGCTGGCATTACACATGTTGGCAGCTAACGTTCTCAAGACTTCGTGACTCATCTAGTCTGCATCACCAAGATAACTCTATAGTTCACAATTAATCGGCAGGCTGAGGGTTCATCGAAACACCTTCAAGCTATTTTTCTTCCGTTCCACTCTTGAACAACGTGGGGGAAAGTGAAAACTCAATTCTTTCCCTTCGAGCTCTGATTTCCGTTATCTGGTTATTATGATCATTTCTCTGTAGGTAGGTGGGAGACAACAAAATATTTTCGCATTCAGAGGTGGTTGAAATTTAATGAGAAAACCAAGCTGCATCGAAATAAGTATTTGTTGTAATGATTGCCGCCCACTTTCCCGAATCATATGCGTGACACTTTCTCCCCTATCTCACGATAATACAATGTCCTCCGAATCCCAAAGCATGCAACAGTACTCCAGAAGAGGGTGGACAAAGAGAGTGTACAGGTAGCCACTTTAACGGAATCGTTGCATCTCGTAATAATACGTAGTCTTTGGTACGCCTTCTCCACACATATTCTATGTGATAGTTCCAGTTTACGTTGTTCATAACAGTAATATCTAGGTATTTATCTGAATTAACAGCCTTTAGATTTATGACATTTTTCGTTTAATTGAAATTTAACAGATTCCTTTTAGTACTCATTGTGACCCCACACTTTTCAATACCCAGGGTCAATTGCCACTTTTCGCACCACACAGACACCTTGTCTTATCATTTTGCAATTAGGATTGATCTTATGATAAACATAATAGGCGGGAAAAAACGCGCTGTTTGAGGCGCCATGTCATGTATCGCGCGGCCCCTCCCTCCGGACGTTCGAGTCCTTCCTCAAGCATGGGTGTGTGTGTGTTGTCCTTAGCTTCAGTTAGTTTAAGTAGTATGTAAGTGCACCGACCGATAACCTCAGCAGTGTGGTCCCTTAGGAATCCACACATATTTGAATATTTAGGTGGGAAATGACAGCATCGTTTGCATACAGTGTAAGACGGCTGCTCAGATGGCTTCCTAAATCATTTATATAGATCAGAAGCATTAGAAGGCTTGTAAATGTTTTTTTGGGACGGCAGGATACTACTTCTGTTTTCCTCGGTGACTTTTCGTCATTTACGACAAGTCGTGACCGTTCTTACAGGAAATCACGAATTCATTCACACATCTGAGACGATACTCAATAAGCAAGCAATCCGATTAGGAGTCGCTTGTGAGGAACAGTGTCAAAATCCTTCTGGAAGTCTAAAAATAGGGAAGCAATTTTACATCTCCTGTAGATAGCATGCATTACTTCGTGAGAATAAAAATCTAACTGTGCTCCACAAGAACGATGTTTTCTGAATTCATGTTGGCTTTGTCAATAAATCGTTTTCTTCGAGGTAATTCATAATGTTGCAGCACAGTCTACGTATGTTCAAAAATCCTACTGCACATGGACGTTAGTGATATGGGACTTTAGTTCAAAGAATTTCTTCCGTTTCTTTTCTTGATTGTTGATGCACCAGTGAAACTTTCCAGTCTTTCATATGACGAGCGAGTGGTTGTATATGATTGCTAGGTAGAGAGCTATTCTGTCGCTGTTCTATCAGCAAACTCTGAGAGCAACGTTAATGGTATACAATCTGGATCACGGGCAACAACGAGGATATCTCAAGATGGCAGTTGTTGTTGATTCGAATGATGGAATATTTACGTCATCTTTGTTGTAGCAATTCTGGAAAACCATGTTTAGTAAATCTGCTTTAGTGGCAGTCTCATCATTAAAAAAATATGTGGTAAGTTCCTATGGGACCAAAGTGCTGAGGTCATCGGTCTCTAGGCTTAGACACTACACCAACTTACGATAAGGATAACAAGATAACGCACATCCATGCCGAGGGAGGACTCGATCCTCCGATGGGGGGGGGGGGGGGGGGGGGGGAGGCGCCTTAGACCGCGCACCGCGTGGCTCATCAATAAAATTACCATTACTATCACACATTGAAGGTACTGACTGCGTCTTGCCGCTAGTGACCAGAACGTCTTTGGGCTTTCAACCAGATTTCATCGAGGCAGAGTTTTGTTGTGAAAAGCACTAAAAGAATGGAACACTGTCATTCACGTTTCAGTAAAAAATCGCCAGTCTTGGGGATTTTGTGCTCTTTTATATGTGGTATGCTTCTTTCGATGCCTCTGCATAAGTGTTCTCATCTGTATTCGTACTGTGAGGGACTACTACCATTGCTTATTAATTTAGTTGGTATATTTCTCTCAACTGTCATGTACACTATTTCCATACATTTAAAACCACATCTGGTCTATGCTTAGCTAGTCATACAGGAAGATGTGAACGCTGTATATATACATATACATATACATACATATATATATATATATATATATATATATATATATATATATATATATATATATATTGCTTTTATTTTTGGTGTGTTTGGATGTTACGGTATTCAGTCTTGTTACAACGACTTTTTGGTCACTAATATCTGTATCCGTCATGGTGCTCCATATTTGCTCAGGATTATTTGCTGCTAAAGAGGTTGAAAGTGTACTTTTTCCAAACTCGTGTTTGTAAGTGCCAAGTTGCTATCTGAGAAATATATAAAACTTTTTTTGATACGTAAATGTGTAAATCTCAGTGCAGGGCAACAGAACAATACAAAAATTTAATTGTGAACGGAAATTTGTGGAGCACACACAACAACATGCGAAGTTCACACTAGCAGGAAAATCCCACAATTCTTCTATGAGCAAGCAGTTTGAGTTCAGTGAAATTTTCATTTTCTGTCTGATTGGAAACAAATGACTGAAATTAAAATTTCGGCCTTGAATGTTGTTAACCTTTATCATTAGTCTCACGAACATTCATTGTATCACAACGGCGATGGATTCGTGTCATTATAATGACACAAAATATTAACTTAATTAACATGTCAGACTTTCTGATAAAACTGTTTGAAACTTCACAAGACAGCGCTTTACCGAAATCTCTTACTGATATTAAGCTTCTGAACTAATGTGATATTACCAGTATTTCCACAAATTTATTCAGACAATCACAGTGACTAACAGTCGATACGAACTCTGATGGTAATAAAATTTGTTGGCCTACCTGTGCGCGCCGAATAATCGTCTGCTTTGCAACTTGTTGCGATAAGGAATAATCATGTGACTGTAAAAAATCTAATTTAATTTTCTGTCGTTATGATGTGCAGTGCAAGACGATTTCTTAATAGATTTCAAAAAAATGCTTCTCAGTACATAATTCGTGACGTGCAATGCAAGTGTGTAAAGAGAGTCGTGAAACCAAAATGAAAATGGGGAACTAACTTAAAGACTGCCAAATGAGAACAAAGACTCTAAGTTTAACTATGCTTAATTAAGCCATGACAACAATACACCTTGTTATAAAGTTCTCACACCTCGTGGTGTAGTGGCTAGCATTGCTGCCTCTGGATCAGAGGGTCCCGGATTCGATTCCCTGCCGGGTTGGGGATTTTTCTGTGCCTGGGGACTAGGTGCTTGTGTTGCCTTCATAACTTCATAATCATCATCATCATTTGTGACAGTGGCTAGATTGGACTGTGAAATAAAATAGAATCTGTAACAGTTGGGACTTTGTACAGGCGCTGATGACTGCACAGTTGAGCACCCTACAAACCAAACATCATCATCACAGACATGTGGGGTGGGTGACAATGTATACAAAGTATCGGTGGACAGGTACAAAGTGATATAAATGTGCACATAAATTCAAATACAAGTAACCATACATTCATGCAAACAAGTGTATAAAGTTTCCAGCAATAGATCATTGTGCATATTTGCCATGATACAGAAGACTTCGCATAACAAGATGCTTCCTGTGCTCAATCATCACTCAGTCAAATATAGTGCCATAAATAGATACAGATTTACAATATGGAAAAAGCATTATAAAGCCATTAAAATTAGCTGTACAAATGTTTTAAAAGAAACCTGTAAGTACAAATAAGAGTTCCGGTCCGTTCAAAAGGACTAAGAAAGATAGACTTATTTCATGTAACATGGTACATAACTTAACAAAGCAGTTACAATTGTTTATGTAAATGTTTAGGATGTATAGGATTTTCTGTTCAAAATTATTGAGAAAACCTATGACGACAACATCATTCAATGGATGGAAAGAATATCGCTGCAGAAAGTCAC
Organism: Schistocerca serialis cubense; assembly: GCF_023864345.2. Taxonomy (NCBI): domain Eukaryota; kingdom Metazoa; phylum Arthropoda; class Insecta; order Orthoptera; family Acrididae; genus Schistocerca; species Schistocerca serialis. The sequence goes on from NC_064641.1 coordinate 175,972,985, forward strand.
ACTCATCACTGTTCTGTCACACACATGCTTACCACACACATGCTTACCACAGTTGCGTCAACATGTGCGTAGTATTTTGCCTTCAGTTTCACCACTGACAACCCACAGAGGTCAAAATAAATATGTTAGGGAGGATGAAGCGTTCTTCACAACTTCCCCGAAAACCCAGAATTTGTAGAGCTACATTCATTGCTGTATAACTGCCATAATGAGCATTATTTCCAGTCATCTATATTTCATAAGCAGAGACATGATGTGACACCCAACTTAGCGCCACAGCAAACTGCATGATGCCATTCAGCATAATCTTTCCATTAGGCTTTGTGTGTGCATTGTAATCAAGTTCATCACCTGTGTGTATACCGTGTGTGTGAAAAAAGTTACAAAGGAACTATGTAATGAGCTAGATACATTTTAGTTACAAGATGAATTGTCCAGAAAAACGTGCTAGTTTTCTGTACATGTACCTTATTCAGAATTCCTTATCTTATACACATACAATAGAAATGGTTATCTTACAATATGGGCATCATATAAATTGCATATAAAGCTTATTAGTCAAATTGAAGCAATTGCTTGGATAAGAAAACGGTTAATCATAAGTCGTATCAAATGTGAGTCTTGAATCTCTGCATTTCTAAAGTACCTCACATAAATGAATAGACTTGGATCGAGATTCTTAAATTACATACATTTACCTATCTGGACGAAACGGTAACTGTCACATGTCTCATGTACAATTATATCAGGGATAAGTATGATGCTCACTAAAATAACTAATTATTGTATTCACACTCTTAAAATAGAAAACTGTCAGTTAATGTCAATGTATCAGTCAACATGTTATACTATTACAGCAGAAATACTAATATAACATCATCTCGGCAACTGTCAAATTTACTGGTATAATTAAGTCTACAAAACATTTGCCATTCTTGCTGATAAAAGAGTAACATGTTAATTACATTTTCAGTAACAAGTTGCAAGTTCCCAAAAATTCAGAGATCGTCACCACAAAATAGCTGTATCATCTGACAAGGACATACACACAGAGCACAGTTTTGCACAAACAAAAGTTCACGTAAAATTTATTTTCGTTCTTGTTTCCCTTGCTACACAGTGCACCTGTAGAATTAATATTATACCAAATACCACATCATTACTCAGGCGAAAATTTTCTTTTACCCCTCAATGGCTCTGAAACGATAATCCGTTAAAACACATATATCATTACTACTGAAATAACATCATCTTCTACTCCTCATTGGCTTCCTCAAATACTCCTTCTTACAAACTCTCTTCACCTAGATACACACTATAATTCAATACATATTATACCTTCATCGCAGCTCAGCATAAGTACCATTTCGATTATTTATCACTATCAATATCCATCAGTATTCAACATCAATATTTCATCACACAAATGCAGTTGCATCATAAGCACATCATTTATTACCTTTTGGTCTCAGTATATTTTATATAAATGTCATATTATCCCCTTTCTTTGTCATTATTTACACTGTGTCCAGTTTTATGCCACATACATATTCTTTGAAGTTCAATGGCCATTTTTCTGTATTATTTTTCTGTATTAGCTGAGGATCAGTAAAGTAGATTTCTACATTAATCAAAAATGGTCTATTTTAGGAATAGTAATGATATTGATTTGTCTAAAATCTAAACCCAAATATATTAACCCACCTCTTTTTTTCAACAATTTGAAGTGCACCATGGTAAGAACCCACAGCAGGTTCAATGGACCTTTGAGCTAACATGGACTGTAACTCATTTTTACTCTCTCCCTCTATACCAAATGACATATCATAAGTCGGAACTAAAAGTTCATATGTTCCTTGACTTTAAATTCACATGGAAAGTTTTGTATGGTACCAGGTTTCCTGACAAGGACTTCAGAATGAGACTCTAAGATATCGAACAACTTTCGCCTCCCTACTTCAGAAGCTCCTTCATGCTGTCTGCTTTACCACCTATATTTTCAGAAATATGAAAAGATTTTTCAATCTTCTGAGAAATCATAAGGTTATGATTTCGACGAAGACAAAAATTTCAAGCAGTTTCGGTCCTCTTCCTCCTTTGAGATCCACTCCTCGAATTGAAAACTGACTAATATTCTCTTATTAGATATGATATGACCAAGGGGATAACACCTTTACACCATGAAATTTCTACAACAGTTCTCCATTTTCTGAGGATGGTCTGAGTTTGAATACAATAACTAGATATTTTAGTGACCATCATACTTATCCCTGATGTTATTGTACATGATATATGTGACAGTCACCTTTCTGTCCAGACAACTAAGTGTATGTAATTTAAGAATCTGGATCGAAGTCCATTTATGTGAGGTACTTAAGAAATGAAGAAATTCAAGATTCACATTTGATACCAGACTCATGATTAACTCAGATATCACCTTGGCATCATTAAACTTTAGAATAGCCTTGTATTCATTCAATAAATCAACACCTAATATTATTTGTGTAATAAGTAGGGGCACTATTAAGTTTTCAGAGAACTGATGACATTGGTGAATGAAATAGAAATGCGCTGCTTCCTAATCTCTGCAGTTTTTCCAGTAATCTTACTCTCAATTTTGGTTCATTGCAGTGGAGATCTAGGACAAAGGGTTAATTCCTGACATTACTGAAAGCTGTCTCTATAATAACCGAAATAGGATTACCTGAGTCCAGTACCGTTGATAAAAAACTCTTCCAACGGAAACTGACACTATAGGTTGGATTACAGTGTTCTGATGGCCACCTTCTCTTCCAAATGGTATCTCTAAGATCATCGTATAGGAGAAAATTTATCGGTCTTTCCTATGAATCTCTTTCGCAAAATGTTTTTCCTAAGAAAGTGTCACCAAATTCCACTGCCATTAACATTATCACAACGATTAGGTGAACTAATCACAACTGCTTCAGCACGCCATTCAGAACTAAAGTTTCCACTATCGCTTATCCTGACTGTTTCATTCGCAATAACTGTTGCGATCACGCAGACTATCTCGTGTTCGGTTGTAATGATGGTCATGTAATCTGAAATCAGTGTTCTCGTTTCTCTTTTTGAATTAAAGCTTCCTCTTTCACGCCCATTGCTATTTGGTAGTTGCAGTCAACTATTCTTAGTTAGAAAATTCTGTGTCTTCAGCCTGAAGCAATGCGCATTCCTTGATAACACACAACTAGGGTTGGGAGAGCTTTAAGGAAAATACATGGTAGGTGGATCCACATACCTCGTCGTTTGTTGTTTCACGTAATACACTTTATTACTTAACAACAACATCATCATTACAATTTAAAAACTTATTAAAAGAATCAGAATTCTCACCAAAACCTGAAGAGGCTGTAACCTCCCCCTCACTTCCTGACCTTAATGACAGTGAAAAATTAAACCGCGTGTACCTAATGGAAATTTGGGAAAAGCAATCGTCACCGAAGTTAATCTGTCGGTAAAGAGGGAGGAAAGGGTTACATCTAAATGAAAGGAAAAATGTAAATGAAACTGGTGGAAATTCATTTTGAAAATTGGTAAAGTTAATAAAGAAAGTAAATGTGCTGCCGTTACGTTAACAATTAACTAGCGGTAATTAGATATTTGAGATTTGGGGGAAATTATGGTCGCCAGTCCTATGGACAATTACTATAGCAACTGAAAAAGAAAGGCTATTACACATATAATTAGCACTAGAAGCGTGGCAACTGAAGGTTGACACGTGCAGTGTGAATACTGAAAGTTTGTCAGAAGTAATAAATTTCACTACACTCTGACTTAATTTAGCAAAAGAATTAATAAAACCGGAAAATTTAAAGTTAATTTAGTGACTGAAATTAATAGTGAGCTTTGTTTCTGAAGCACATCGAAATTCAGTAAAATACGGTTAGTCTTGGGCTACCTCAACAATCATTTCAAAAGCTACGAATCTACGCAATTTAGAAATAAGAGATTTAACTTTGAACTTGAATTAAATGATTCTGAACAATTAACAATAGTAAAATTTAGTACGTACCAAGCTGAGCCGCAATCACAGGTAAGCTAAAATATGGTAACAAAACTCGCACTCTTCATTTGTGCTTGTGTAATCTAAATACTGTAGCCAGCTATGAATACCTTAACTGAACTTTGAAATTAAAGCAGTGAAATGGAATAATATTACTTTAATGCTGGCGTGTGAATTTCAACGACACTCGGGTTCATTCCGGAAAAGTAAGGGAGCCTGCTTGGTAACGCAATTGGGACAATGAGCAACAAAAGTTGGTGCTAAGTTGCTGTAATTATAGTTACGAAAATGGAACAGTTTGAAAAGCTGAGGTCTGCCATATAGTTCTAAAACTTTACGTGCTACCAGTCTTCCTCGTTGGTTGATTGAAGGTTTGAAGTCGTCGATCGAGGAGGTGGCGACAGTGACTCATTGTCGGCCGTCGCTGTTGCAGAAGCTGGATGTTGGCGCGCCTTCTTCTCGACACGGTCTACAGCCGAAACGGGCTCTTGATGTGTGCCAGCTAACGCTTCCCGTCCGCGACACCATGTCCGAAACTATCATAGCAAGTCGAGCGCAATTACATGCTGCCAAACCCCGAAAGCGCGGCAACTCGCGGGAGCGTCACACAACACACCTGCTCCACTGCACTACCCCAACCAGACTCCCCTCTGCCCGCGCTCCACTCTCAACGATCGTAAACACTTTGGTTCTCCACACGACCTATCGATGTAATCGTTCGATAGCATAGTTTTCCCTAGGCAAAACAACCAATTATACATCGACATAAATGCATAAATATATATATAGAAATAGTAAAACAATTACAATATATAAAGGCACAGAAATGTCATATCTTGAGGTAACAAAACATGGAAAAAAATTATAGTACAATAGATGGAAATAGGAGGGTATGCATTTCCGGCGTTACAAGGCTCAACTCATTAAAAGCCATTTTTAACAACTGACCCATTAAGAGCGGGGCATGAAAATTGAAAGTACACAGTTCCCAAAACAAGAAAAAGTCAGAGCAATTGGGCATGGCTGCAAGCAGGTTAAACAAACAATTTCATCAGCCAAATGAATTACAATAACAGCCATTAAATGTACAAAAATTTGCAAGGTTGGGTAACCATTACACAATTGGACTACATTCATCCAAATACAGCAAGGATCACAAGTCACTCCACTGATTGTAGCTGATGGAAGGCCGCTTAGCAATGTATAACCCTTAATAAAAAAAAAAGTCCCTTAAGCAATAAAATACACAGTCCCTCAAAACAGACGAGCTGGGAAGATATAAACGCCTACCCGTACATTCCAATTTAACATTAACGACAACCTTGAATGAATATATAATTGACCACAATTCGAGATAAGCTGAAAGCGCAAGCAATTGAAATGTACTTCCAACTGGTACTTTAACACAACCTTTAATAAATATACAACTGCCAAAAATTCAAGGTAAGCTGAGAGCAACAGCAGATGGCTACCACAGCCAACATAGAATGAGCACCCAAATTGCACAAGAAGTGGAGTAGCTGTTCATTGGGGATCAAGATAAGGTTCGGCAAATTATATTTATAAGTAACAGGTGTTAACTTCCACGCGCTGAGAAACAGTGATAAGAGTGCTAGGTTTAAATGAATAGTTACAGAACTGTAATAAGAAGAAACTTGGACTTGGCAAACACGCCTTAACCTCCTGAGCTCTTTAAATTCACCAAGTAGACTCAGCTACTGGTTCCCACCTAAACGCCGGCACTCCACGAGCCACGCATCAAACGAAGAACTTTACTTAACTTGAACCATTACGACGCGACTGGTAGGGATGAGAGACTACCGGTCAACCCAGACCCCGTGAGATGACGGAAATACCGCTGAGCCAAGAAACAAATACGCCTCTGCCCCGCACCCAAGGAACAGGAATGCGTCGTTTGCCACCGAATCTACCCTTCCAGCAAACGTCGAAAGGCATCAGTAATCTGCGCAAGTAAACCTTCCCACAAGAATGTCCAAGGAGTAAAAAATATGAACGAATGACAGGAATGGGGTACCAAATCAGGTTAAATTTAACCCTTCTTAAAATTATTATTAATCAGAAGAGAAAATATCAGCGCCTACTGATGCAATCACTCAGGCATACACATGTACCAAGATTGCCATGGCTCCAGCACAGATTATGTTACAATAGAATCCCTTCACCGACTTGTAACAGCGAATACTCATACACTTGCATGACATATGGCCTATAACACAAATTGCAATTAATAACACTGACCGACACTCACATGCTCAATCACCCATCGGCGCATTAATATAATAGGTCCATTTCCATATAACACAGACATGGCTTTACAATATCAAGTACTCAGAATAAGAAAACCATACTCAGCATCGGATATGATCTTCCTCCCTACACGAAATTTCCGCGATCTGGCCGCCATTTTCAGGTGCGATCGCTGAGTACACAATCACGCCGGAACTGTATGAACATAAGAAACTGCGGCTCATTCATACCCAGGGTCCAGGCCATTGGGCCTACTCGAGAAGCGGAAGAGCTGCCCCCTGCAAAGAGAACTGTAGCGCCACCCACGGTAGAAACTGGCGAAAGTGATAAATCGCAAACAAAGAAATTAATATGTGAGCGGGTCGAAAACCAGACCCTTGTTGTTTTACATGAGATAAAATAGGGTTCCATATCTTACTTAATGGAAAACCTTTATCTCTATTAATAATGTCATCAATTAATCGTATTTCGATGGATTCATTGAGCACACAATCCCAGTAACGAGAAGCCGGAAAAATGATTTGCGTCTCTTTAAACGACATGTTATTGCCTTCATTGAAGCAATGCTCGGCGACGGCAGATTTTTCAGGCTGGAACAAATGTATCTGACCCTGATATTCGGCAATCCGGTCATGAACAGTGCGAATAGTCTGTCCAATTTAGGCCTTTCCACAATTACAGGGAATTTTATAAATTCCAGAATTTCTCAATGCCAGGTCATCTTTAATATATCCAAACGGGGCTCTAGACTTGGCCAAAGGCAAAAGAACACTTTTAATATCATATTTCCTGAGAATTCTTGAAATTTTTGAAGAACTACTTCCAGCAAAGGGTAGAAAGGCAACTAATTTACTGAGTATCCGGCGCTGGTTCTCTTGATGGTCCTCAATGAAAAGCACGATTAATTTGATGATCGGTATATCCGCTGATGTGGTGGATGACAGATATTAGAAAGAAGATAGCGGTCCGTATGTGTAGGTTTTATAGTAAACGCCATAACCCAAGAGCATGTCACTGAGGGAATATAAGGGGTTTTCAGTTATTCCTGCTAATAAAGGTAGTGCCACTGTCCTTTTGTTACGTAGAGTTTATTTGGCTAAAATTGTCTGTTTATTGGATGATTCTGCTTACCGTAAACATCGGAGCAATCCTACAGACCGGATAAAGTGGAAGACCTTTTCACTTATTAAGAAGAGCTCCCTGCCAAAGGACACCATCAAGAACTTCATCTAGGGGCGCCAGTACCACCCAGGTTCTATGGTATGCCGAAGGTGCTAAAAGCTGGAATTCCTCTTCATCCCATCGTTAGTAATTTGGGCGCCTGCTTCCGTCTTCATCCCCTCAGCCCTTACGTTGCGAACTGTTAACATCATTTATCCAACTCGACTGATTTCATTCAATAGTTGAAATGTTTATGCATTGGAATATCTGACCTTTAGTTATTTCTGATGTGGTTCTATTTTCACCCAGGTACCTTTGGAAGAGTCCTTTTTGTCAATTGGTCAACTTTTGGATGATAAAACTACTGAGCTGTGTCGCCATGTGTTGGCATCGACATATTTTTATTTAATTACGTATTTTGTGAACAAACTGACGGTGTGGCTATGGGGAGTCTTCTTTCCCCTATTGTCGCCAATCTTCTTATGGAAGATTTTGAAGATATCGCACGCAGGACTTCCTGTCTTCAAACCACATGTTTTTGGAGATACGTGGATGATATTTTCATTATTTTTCCACAAGGATTGGAAGCTCTTAATCGGTTTGTAGCTCATTTTAACTGTGTTCATCCAAGCACCAAATTTTCGATGAAAACTGAAAAAAATAGGAAATTACCTTTCTTGGATGTTCCAGGACGCAAATGAGAAAATGATACCTTGGGACATGAGGTATACTATAAAACCCACACATACGGACAGCTATCTTCATTCTGTTATCCACCACATCAGCGCATTTCAGTTCTACGTGCACTGGTCATGAGAGCTAATGCCATTTCTGATTCCGAAAATTTGATACAGGAACTGGATCATCTTAAGGCTGTCTTCAAGCTCAACGGATATACCCAACACCAAATTAATAGTGCTTTCCATTGTGGACCATGAAGATAACCAACGCCGGATACTGGTAAATCAATTGCCTTTCTACCCTTTGCTGGATGTAGTTCTTCAAAAATTTATAGAATTCTCAGGAAATATGATACTAAAATTGTTCTTTTGCCTTTGGCCAAGACTAGAGCCCCGTTTGAATACATTAAAGATGACCTGGGATTGAAAAAGCCTGGAGTTTATAAAATTCCCAGTAATTGTTGAAATGCCATAATTGGACCGACTATTCCCACTGTTCAAGACCAGATTTAAGTATATCAGCGTCACATACGTTTGATCCAGCCTGAAAAATCTGCTGTCGCCGAACATTGTTTCAATGAAGGCAGTAACATGTCATTTAAATAGACGCAAATCATTGTTCCGGCTTCTCGTTACAGGGATTGTGTGCTCAAGGAATCCATCGAAATACGATTATCTGTTGATATTATTAGTAGAAATAAAGGTTTTCCTTTCAAGCAAGATATGGAACCCTATTTTATCTGATGTAAAGCAACAACGGTCTGGTTTTCGATTCGCTACATCTTAATTTCTTAATTAGCGATTTATCACTTCCGCTAGTTCCTACCTCCAGCGGAGCTTCTATCCTTCGCTTCGCAGAGGGCAGCTCTTCCGCTTCTCGTGCAGGCGCAGTGGCCTGGACAAGGGGTATAAAGGAGCCACCGTTTCTCATGTTCATGCGGTTCCGGCGTGATTGTGTACTCAGCGATCACACGTGAAGATGGCCATCAGATGAATCACCGAAATATCGATACTGAGCCTCATTGATGCGGGAAGGAGCCCTGATTTGCGGGATTCCAGTCAGGGTGGTATTGCCTCCAACCCATACAGGCAATTGTCGGGATGCCGTAAGCTTTAAGCCTGCAGAGTTAGCTGGGAACTTGCCGACCAGGTTGCACGCGACGTTGGTTGGTTATTTTGGGGAAGGAGACTAGACAGCGAGGTCATCTGTCTCATCGGATTAGGGAAGGACGGGGAAGGGAGTCGGCCGTGCCCTTTGAAAGGAACAATCCCGGAATTTGCCTGGAGCGATTTATGGAAATCACGGAAAACCTAAATCAGGATGGCAGGACGCGGGATTGAACCGTCGTCCTCCCGTGCGCGCGACGTCCGTAGGTCTTTGCGCCGCCCGTCGCTACCAGTCATTAAAGGGGGAAACCACATTAGGAGGCTATTTGACACAGATATTTTGGGATTTATTTTGGGTAGGAAGAATTAATTACAATTTTATAAAATTTCGACATCATTTCATTCATGAAACACCAAAAAAGTTTGGTATGACATCGGTTCCGAGAGTTCCAGATCCTGTCCAGAAAATTGGAACAGATATCAACATAATCATCATATCCGACATTTTTATTGCTCTTGAAAGCCACATTTTGAATGTTGTATCACCGTAAAGCGAGAGCTTCAGAAGTGGTGGTAAAGACTGCTGTGCACACCAGTACCTCTACTACCCAGTAGCTCGTCCTCTCGCATTCATTAATGCCTGTAATCGTCGTGGCATACTATCTACAAGTTCATCAAAGCACTATTGGTCCAGATTGTTCGATTCCTCAACGGCGAATCAGCGTAGATCCCTGAGAGTGATCGGTTGTTCACGTCATCTAGAAACAGCCCTTTTCAATCTATCCAAGTCATGTTCGATAGGGTTCATGCCTGGAGAACATGCTGGCCACTCAGGTCGAGCGATGTCATTATCCTGAAGGAAGTCATTCACAACATCTCCTCGATGGGGGCGCAAATAGTCGTCCATGAAGATGAATGCCTCACCAATATGCTGCCGATATGGTTGCACTATCGGTCGGAGGATGGCATTCACGTATCGTTCAGTCATTACGACGCCTTTCATGAACACTAGCGGCGTACGTCGGCCCCACATAATGCCACCCCAAAACATCAGGGAACCTCTACTTTGCTGCACTCGCTGGACGGAGTGTCTAATGCGTTCAGCCTGACCGGTTGTCGGCAAAGACGTCTCCGACGATTGTTTAGTTGAAGGCATATGCGTCACTCGTCGGTGAAGAGAACGTGATGCCAATCCTGAGCGGTCCATTCGGCATGTTGTTGTGCGCATCTGTACCGCGCTGCATGATGTGGTTGCAAAGATGGACCTCGCCATGGACGTCGGGAGTGAATTTTCAAACCATTCACCCTATTGCGCACTGTTTGAGTCATAACACGACGTGCTGTGGCTGCCACGAAAAGCATTATTCAACATTGTGGCGTGACTGCCAGGGTTCCTCCCAGCCATAATCCGTGGGTATCCACTGCAGTAGTAACCCTTGGGAGGTCTGAGCGAAGCCTGTCAACGACAGTTCCTGTCTCTATGTATCTCCTCCACGTCCAAGCAACATCGCATTGTTTCACTCTGAGATAACTGGACACTTCCCTTGTTGAGAGCCATTCCTAGCACAAAGTAACAATGCTGACGTGATCGAACAGCGGTGTTGACCATCTAGGCATGGTTGAACTACAGACAACACTAGCCGTATACGTCCTTCCAGGTGGAATGACTGGAACCGATCGCGTGTCAAACCCCATCCGTTTAATTGGTGTTGCTCATGCACGGTTGTTTACATCTTTGGGTGGTTTTAGTGACATCTCTGAACAGTCAAAGGTACTGTGTCTGTGTTACTATACCCACAGCCAATGCCTGTCTTCAGGAGTTCTGGGAACCGGGGTGTTGCAAAAGAAAATTTGTTGAGTGTATTTCGAACAGTTTTTGTGAATTTATTTGAATAGTTTCAGCCAAAAATATTGAGGTTAGGCTGTGATCATAAAATGAAGGCTTTCACGACATGATGACATAGCTGCTGGAAAACATTTCGGGATGTGTGGCTATTGTCCAAGAAACTCTACCGTTCCTGGCGTTTCGTCCAGGACTGCGCTGGACATCTTCAAAGGCGCTCTTCCGCTGAGTCTTGCCGACTGACTCGTCGGGCGTCCGAAAGCGACATATGTACTGTAGCAAAGGGGGCGTGACGAAGTAACACGTGATGCGCAGAGATAATCCTCGCCAAAGGTAAAACTTAACAATCGATAGTTAAGTTTCATCTTGGACAAGGATTGTCTACACCTCAAAGATAACTACTAAAACTACGTCCTATAAATGTTAATGAAAACAAAAAAAAATATTTATGTTACCACAGACAAAATTCACTGAATAAATACAAATCCAAAGTTCTGATAATACCACTGTGCAATTAAATACCTACACTTCACTAAAGGACACAAAGTAGGATATACCACAACAAATTACTGTCTGTCGATTCATATAGCACTTCAAGAGTAAATAAACTAGAATTCTTTTAACTCGGAGTAAATCTTTAGCAATAGCAAAGGTCAATAGCTAAATCACTTGTTCTAAGCACATCATATCACTACAAGTGCATAAAAATGTAAGAATGTTACTTTCACTACATTCTGTAAAATACAGGTCACGAACTGGTGTTCAAAATTACAGAAAATACACAAAACTCTATTTCTACTCAAAGAAACCTTAATTGTGTTGCTGGTCATAAACATGCAAAACAAACTGTGTTGCTGGAACGGCGTACAGTTTATAATTACCTCAGGTGTTGCGTCACATAACCTGAAAGTAGATGCTAAGTCAAAGTCTATACCGAAACTTTAATATGTATATGGTTGCACAACAAAACTTTATATAACTGCAAAAATCAGGGGACAAGCACATAAATACGCATCCCGGCAGAAAATGTCGACAGGTGAAAGTTCGTATAGTTCAAATGGCTCTGAGCACTATGGGACTCAACTTCTGAGGTCATTAGTCCCCTAGAACTTAGAACTAGTTAAACCTAACTAACCTAAGGACATCACACACATCCAAGCCTGAGGCAGGATTCAAATCTGCGACCGTAGCGGTCTCGTGGTTCCAGACTGCAGTGCCTATAACCGCATGGCCACTTCGGCCGGCACAGGTGAAAGTATCTGAGAAATATTTAAGATTTATTTTTATATCGAAATACGTAAATATCCGTGCAGGGTAACAGAACTATGTGGAAATTTAACTTGGAACGGAAGTATATGAAGCTCATGCTACACGATACCACGGAACATCAAACAATTATTCTGCCAGAAACCAATACGTTTTTAATGCAAATTACATGTGTTGCCTAACTGTAAAACAGATATGACAGATTAAAATGTAGGCCCTGAATATTGTTAATCTTTATCTTTAGTCTCGCAAACAGTCCTGTACAACAACTGTCATTGTAATTACGCAAAAATGTGATATAAAAATTAAGGTATCAGACTTTCCGATAAAACTGCTTGAATATTCCCACGACAGCACTTTACTGAAATCTACTACTGGTACTGAGCTCCTGAACTGATTTGATATTATTTCCACATACACTCTCTGACAATCACTGTACCTCACACTGGATGGATTACTCGTCTGCTCTGCAACTTGTTGCTATAAGAAATTATGATATGACTATCAAAAATCAAATTTAATTTGCTGTATTTGTGATATGCACTTCAAGTCGGTATCTTAACAGTGTTTCAAAGATGGTTCTTAGTACACAATTAGCGATATGCAATGCGAGTGTGCAAACAGAGTCATGAAAGTAAAATGAAAATGGGGAACAAATCTTAACAACTGATAAATAAGGACAAAGACTCCAAGTTTAACTATGCTTCACTAAACCACGACAACAATATACATTTTTATGAAGTTCGCACACTTACACAAGTCAGAAAAATGTTTCTAATATCTCTCCTGCGTACAACTGCCTTTCTTGACATTTGTTTCAAGTTTAATACACAACCATGCGCCTAATTACAAAATTTCTACAATAAACTTCAACCATATGCAATGTTCTAACAATAATAAACCACATAATTACAAATATAAAAAAGCTGGGTCACCTTAAAAGTCGGCTTTTATTATTCTTCCATTAAAATAATCTCATTTGCTCAATATCATCCCTCAAAATACATTCTTACAAAACATTTTCAAATAATGCTGCATCCACTACACAGTAGACCAGCTGTCAATCTTTACAAACCAAGTGCATTGCCAGACTGCCTAACATAGACAGTGCTGCCAACACATGGTTATTTTTTCTGTCAAACCAACACCCAAATATCCGTCAAAATACATCAAAAGGAAGTGTCTCCACATTTTACAGAAAAAATAAAGAAAAAAAACTTATTTTAAAACATGTCACTCATTATGTTGTTCATGCCTCGAGCAAACATTTAAAAATACGCCCAAATCCATCAAAATCAAATATCTCCTTATATTCTTGCAAATGAAAAAAGAGGAAATTAAAATTTATTTTAAACATTATACTCATACCTAGATTATGAGACGGAGAAACATGTTAAAATCAGCCGAACTCGATCAAAATATAAAAATATATATTATTTTTTAACCACATCATATTTTAATGGAATAGTAACAATCAAATTTAAATACGCTCCTTGATTTTAGGGCGTGCAGCCGCACACATTCAGCTTCTACTTCTAATATATCGGCTGTATAACGTCCAGTCATCTTCAGCATGACACGACTGACAGATGGCTGTGCAGTAGACAGCCGAAATATTAGAAGAAGACGAAATTTTGTGAAGCGCGCCCCTGCAGCAACCACTGCACCACGAAAACGTGAAGAAGCACACATTTAAAAAAAAAATCACCTATTTGATTAAAATAATAACAGTTTATCCACATCGTCCTCTGCCTCTTCTTCAGCTGCTGCGTTGTTGGTCTCCTTGGTACGTAGCCATTGTGCCAATTTGCTTCAAAGCATGATCTGGTAAGACGTAATTATGACAGTACTTGTTCACACGCGTAAGTCCGGCCCGCACAGTGAGAACTGCGTTTACCATACTGGTCTTAAGTCTATTTCTGAGGGAGGTTTTCACATTGTTGGGCGTGCTAAATGCTATTTCGAACTCAGCATTTGGCCAAGGTAACATAAAAAGCACTACTACAAAATCTAAGAGCTCCTGAAATGGACTGTGGGAACCGCCGTCTTTATATGATGCGATCTGTTGCCAAAGTTCTATTGTATTGTCGACATTTTTTCCATTGAAGAGTAATTTTGACCACTGAAAGTGGTAGTTGAAATTCCTGAGATAGCGGGTTTATACTCTATTTCACCACCCTCAAACAATGTTTGGAGAAAATACGCACACCTTTTGCAAAACCTTGACGTTATTCGGCAGTCTCCTCTGGGGCTCCTCTGCTAAGCAAAGCAGAAAACTTTCGCATCTACTGCGAAAAATTTTTCGCTTTCTGCGTCAGTTTTGTTCTTTCGTCATATTTAAGAGTCAAACCGCTACCTCATGGATAAGGTAATATTAAGGGATTTGTATTTTCTAACGTCTACCGTTAGCAAATCCTCCTTGTTACTGGGGACAGCAATCCGCCTCGTAAGAGCTACACTAAGAAGAACTAAGTCTTGCAGTAGCTTGAACGGTCTGCTGTACTTGACTGGAATGATTTATAGACCTTTTCTTCTAGATCTGGTCTAAGAAACGGAAGATAAGGCTTACTGATGGCATCTGCGTACACACTAAATAACGGTTCAGCTGTGTAGCACTTAGTCTGATGTCTGGTCTGATGTCTGGATATTTCAAAATGTGTCTGTAGTTCAAGATACCGACTTAAAATGCGGTAACAGCAACTTCGATCTGTAGCCACCTTGTGTCTGACTGGTGTATAATTTTAAGGAATTTGGGTCCATCATTTATTGCTTTAAACAACTCCATATACATGGCTTCTCTAGAAGAAGGTTTAGAAAACCAAGAATAAGATTCACAAATTAAGAACTCAAGATTCCTTGGTAGTATTTGGGCAGCAGAGGACACTGCTAACTGAACTAAATGGCAAACACAAGGGATCAGTACAAGATTGGGGACCTCACACTTCTGGTAAACCCCATTGTTGATACCCACCATTACAGAGGCATTATCCATGCCAATTCCTCTCATTTGTTTAATGTCAAAACTATAATCTGAAAGTAATGACTTTACTGCAATAACAATACAGTCAGAATTCCCCTATTCTAGTTCAAAAATTTCTAATAAGGTGGAAATATCTCTGATTCGTTGTTTTGAAAAATATGCATTGCACACAGCCAACAGTTTGGTGACAGAAATACCTGTGGAATCATACATAAGAAGACTAAAATATCCATTACCAACATCATTATGTAGTTCTGATTTAAAGTGCTGGAAGAGAATCTTCCTGATCAAAGCACTGCTCCTTGTATTGTGTAGCCATGAAAGAGATTCATGATTAGCACTTTGAAAAAAAATTCTTGGCTGGATCTGAAAGCTGATCAACGGGCCGACACAGTGATTAACTACAAACAATGTAAAAGGAACTTCAGCAGCTGCACGGGTGTACATATGTTTGATAGACTCAAATGAAAATGTTGACTGTGGTGAAGATGGAAAAGGTTCGGTGCTTCTAAACATTTTTTAATTTTTCAATGCAAAAGTAAACCTGACTAACGCACATTCAGGTTGCATTGGCAATGTTCACACCGCGCGGTACTAGGTTGCCCGGTTACCTCTAACAATCAGTCCTTTAATTGTTTATCACTTAACCACTCTTTTCTAAAATGTCGTACATACCACTTGACATTTTTTTCAAACATGTTCAGTCAGTCGTAAAAGAAACAAGAAGAGCACTAGACACAAGTTGTTAAACACGCAATAACTCACTACAACACTGTAGTCTGTAACCTGGTACGCAGCTCCCCAGTTATGAGCGGTAGCAGTCGGCAGTAGTCGGGAGAATTCGTGCCCTAGTGATTTGCAGATGTTGGCTGCCAACAGCGTAGCGTGCAGTTAGCCGGTGTTGACTGCACTGTCGTCGTCTTCATTACTGAGCTTTCTGTCGCTGTCTGTCTTTTGTTGCGCTATGTTCAATACGATTTTTAGGAAAATGAGTGATGATGCGCTTGCTGGCTCATCACGGGGGCTATCCTCCACTCCATTTCGGAAAAGAAAGCCGGTTATCAGGGGAGCTCAAAACACGGGTTTCTGTTGCCTGCAATGGGTGTTTACAGTACATGGAGGTGGAGTTTGTTCTCCCCTCCCACCCTCCCTCTTCCCGTGCACAATCCATCACTCCACGCAGCACAGCTTATCCGCTCTTCCCCTGCCTGCAAACCTCACTCGACGGATGCTAAGTTACAATTCGCGGGAAGTACCGTACACTAATGTATTGCGCTCACTATCCAGAATGAGCGGCATTAACTCAGAGCAAAGCATATTTTTGTTAGTGTCCTGCTGGTGCTAGAGACACGTATCGTACAATTAGAGCCAGTTCGAATCCTGTTGGTGGATGATACTTCCGCTGCCAGTACTTGGCCGACCAGGGGAGGAGAGATGGTAGTTTTAAACTTCCTGATCGTCAGTTTTGGCGCCAATGTCCTGGATTAAATTCCAAACCTCTCCACAGTCTCTCACGAAGAGAGGACATGTGATAATTTTGAGGGTGATTCGTCTGTCGGATAAGGATGTTAAGCTCGGCGACGCGCTTGATGCCTTTCGAGAGAATTACGCTGTGTGCCAACACCGAGTTTAAACCTCTCCCTCTTCATGCTTAAAAACTCAATCACGACAAAAAACACTACCATCACTCATCACAGTCACCCCTATGTACAAAAACACTCTCGACACTTCGCAACAGGCCGGAAGAGGCAATGGCAAACCACCTGCACTCGGACCCTTTCCCGGATGTTATTTCAGGCTTCGGCTCCCTACGCTCAATTCTTAAGTTTGGGATTCTTACATAATATTGTATCTTTGCTTACAACAGAAATTAGAGTCATTGGCCACCGCATTACGTTTGCTTTGTTGAGTTTTTCAGTCATGTTGCTCAGTAGGAAGGAAATCTAAGGAGTTAATTGCAGTTCAGTTTTCAGTTATATCCAACATGTATTTAATTTGAATTAACAAATCGGAAATACAGGCAGATATTGCAACACACTGAGTGAAACTTTGAGTTTTAGAGCAATACATCCATGACACTGTCTTGCAGGTGCACAAAGATTTGCATTCCTAATACACTCCTGGAAATGGAAAAAAGAACACATTGACACCGGTGTGTCAGACTCACCATACTTGCTCCGGACATTGCGAGAGGGCTGTACAAGCAATGATCACACGCACGACACAGCGGACACACCAGGAACCGCGGTGTTGGCCGTCGAGTGGCGCTAGCTGCGCAGCATTTGTGCACCGCCGCCGTCAGTGTCAGCCAGTTTGCCGTGGCATACGGAGCTCCATCGCATTCTTTAACACTGGTAGCATGCCGCGACAGCGTGGACGTGAACCGTATGTGCAGTTGACGGACTTTGAGCGAGGGCGTATAGTGGGCATGCGGGAGGCCGAGTGGACGTACCGCCGAATTGCTCAACACGTGGGGCGTGAGGTCTCCACAGTACATCGATGTTGTCGCCAGTGGTCGGCGGACGGTGCATGTGCCCGTCGACCTGGGACCGGACCGCAGCGACGCACGGATGCACGCCAAGACCGTAGGATCCTACGCAGTGCCGTAGGGGACCGCACTGGCACTTCTCAGCAAATTAGGGACACTGTTGCTCCTGGGGTATTGGCGAGGACCATTCGCAACCGTCTCCATGAAGCTGGGCTACGGTCCCACACACCGTTAGGCCGTCTTCCGCTCACGCCCCAAAATCGTGCAGCCCGCCTACAGTGGTGTCGCGACAGGCGTGAATGGAGGGACGAATGGAGACGTGTCGTCTTCAGCGATGAGAGTCGCTTCTGCCTTCGTGCCAATGATGGTCGTATGCGTGTTTGGCGCCGTGCAGGTGAGCGCCACAATCAGGACTGCATACGACCGAGGCACATAGGGCCAACACCCGGCATCATGGTGTGGGGAGCGATCTCCTACACTGGCCGTACACCACTGGTGATCGCCGAGGGGACACTGAATAGTGCACGGTACATCCAAACCGTCATCGAACCCATCGTTCTACCATTCCTAGACCGGCAAGGGAACTTGCTGTTCCAACAGGACAATGCACGTCCGCATGTATCCCGTGCCACCCAACGTGCTCTAGAAGGTGTACGTCAACTACCCTGGCCAGCAAGATCTCCGGATCTGTCCCCCATTGAGCATGTTTGGGACTGGATGAAGCGTCGTCTCACGCGGTCTGCACGTCCAGCACGAACGCTGGTCCAACTGAGGCGCCAGGTGGAAATGGCATGGCAAGCCGTTCCACAGGACTACATCCAGCATCTCTACGATCGTCTCCATGGGAGAATAGCAGCCTGCATTGCTGCGAAAGGTGGATATACACTGTACTAGTGCCGACATTGTGCATGCTCTATTACCTGTGTCTATGTGCCTGTGGTTCTGTCAGTGTGATCATGTGATGTATCTGACCCCAGGAATGTGTCAATAAAGTTTCCCCTTCCTGGGACAATGAATTCACGGTGTTCTTATTTCAATTTCCAGGAGTGTAGTTTTATAAAAAATACCTTTTTTTCGAAATTAAATGAAACTAGGAAAATCCCTCAGGAAAAGGCTCAGTTTTAATAACATCCGTCAAAAAATTTGTCAACCGTCAAAACAAAATTTTACCCGTTACACAAGCCGGCCGGAGTGGCCGAGGGGTTCTAGGCGCTACAGTCTGGAACCGCGCGACCGCTGCGGTCGCAGGTTCGAATCCTGCCTCGGGCATGGATGTGTGTGATGTCCTTAGGATAGTTAGGTTGAAGTAGTTCTAAGTTCTAGGGGACTGATGACGTCAGCAGTTAAGTCCCATAGTGCTCAGAGCCATTTGAACCATTTTACCCGTCACACAACATGTAATTCTAATATTCTGAAGAATCAGCCTCAGTTGCACAAATTTTCTGGTCTTTATCAGGTTTCGGCTAAATTAATCTAGCCTTCTTCAGAAGCATAAAATTGCTATAAAATAGCAGAGTAAGGCTGACGTTCAGCCGCAGCATCTCTTCACTACGCGGTCGGCTGGCAGCGGCAGCGGTTGGTTTTAATTTTAATGTTGACTGTGCCTTACTGTGGCATGTTATAGTAATTTTATGCTTCTGAAGAAGGCTAGATTAATTTAGCTGAAACCTGGTATATACCAGAACATTTGTGAAACTGAGGCTGATTCTTCAAAATATTAGTCTATCACAGTTGCTGACGGGGCTCCAATATGCTAAAAATTCTTCCATGAAATTCTGGCAAGTTTGACAGGAAATCCATCAAATTTACAACGCTGAACATACACTGATACAACACCAACTCTGACTTATTCTGACTAACATCCATGATCTCAGACAGGTCTTACACAGAATATAATTACATAGAGACTACAGTGGTTGAGTACATTTATCAGATTCGCAGCTTCATTCACATTTAAGGCAAAAACTACCTGAAAATTGTCATGGTAAACATGACAGGCACCTTTCAATGTCAGGTATAGTTTTTCTACCACTTACACTTCCAATGGGCAACTGGACTAATTATTGAAAAAAATTTTCGGAGAAGATTTTAGTATAATTCAGCATCACGTTTCCTTCCTGCGAAGGACTTTAAAAATCTATTTTCACCAACATACCGAAAGTAGATCGAAGTCACCACCTTACGAGGAACTTCAAACAAATAAGATACCTTCTTTAAACATCACACCTTTATACTGAAACAGCAGTATTCCAGAGCTATTAACACCTGCTTGCCATGTATAAAGTATCACTATAGTATGTAACCTCCCCCTCACTTATCGACCTTGATGACAGTGAAAAATTAAACGGCGTTTTCTCCTTAATACTCTCGCAATTATTAAAATGGAGTTTGCGTCGGATGGGTCTGCTACTTCTACCACTATAACTTTCGGTAAGGTCTGCCGGTTAGGGCCAGAACTTTCCGTTACTACGTCAACATCCAACTCCTGCGGGACAAAACACGACGAATCTTGCTCGTGCTCCCCATTAACATCAACTATTTCTGGTTAAGTCTGCCGGTTAGGGCCAGAACTTTCTATCATTTGACAAACACTATCTTCCTGCTGGACGAGACGCAGCAAATCCTGCCCGCGCTCCCCATAAACGCTTCTCCCGTACAGGCACCTATAATCTCTTAGTTCGTCGTATAAGCGACCGAACTGCCTTAACCAGACCTCATCCCTCTCTGCATCCGCTCACTCGATGACGGACGTGTTATCCGACATCTGATCTTCTCTCAACACTTGCGAATCCTTGTTAAACTCAATCTCCACTTCCGCTGTGGGTGTTACAGCTGCCACTTTATAATCGATTTCCGGAACACTACTTAAATTGTTCTCACTGACAGTGAATGTATTTTCTACCGCCGCGTCTACAGCTGATCTACTACTCGTGGGCGCACTCCTATCTCTTAACACTGGCACACTCTAACGCCGTTGATTATTGCATACGGAATTTTCATAACGACGACACCTGAGTTTTCTCCTGTTATTGGGCCGCCCAAAATTTTTCCACGCCCGGTCGGCCCATCACCGGCGCGGCTAATTGTTTCCCTGTCTCGTCCCAGCAGATCTGCTCCCCAGATGCTGCTGAGGCGGCTTATCACACCCTCTGGCGTTATTACTATTCTGTGAAGCCCGTATCACGTTAGTATGATACTAGTTTCCGTCATTCCCGTCATTATTTGCATTGTCATTACGGTCCGAACCTTTATTGTAATTGCTACCATGGTTACGGTATGCATTATTCCCATGGTTATTGTTATTGTGGTTTTTGTGGTACCCGTTGTTGTTACCACGGCCTCTACTACTGTCGCGATTATTGCGCTAATTGTCCTCGTCCTCAACTCTTCCCAGGAAATCATTGATTGTCTTGTACTTGCTTCCTACGTAGCGTTTTGTATCATCTGAAAGCTTCTTGTAGAGTTCCCAAACTATTTCGGATTCCGTGCGGCGATCACGCAAATATTCCAACTTGGGTATCCAGCCCTCACAAAACTCCTTCATTGAGCCACGCGAATTCGCATCGAAAGGCCTCGATACGACAAATTCGAGCCAGACACTTTCTTGTTTTTGCTCTGACCAGTATTCAGCCAGAAACAAATTTTTAAACTCGTCAAAAGTCAGGTTCGTAATGTTGACGTTTAAGCCCCAACGCTTTGCATCACCAGCCAACACATCAATAACCACATTAATTTTTCTCTCATTAGTCCATGATCTGGGTAAAACTCTTTCACAATTTTTAATGAAATCCGTCGCGAGTATACTGCCTTTTTTCAAGGGATCGAACCGCTCTTCTTTCGTCAACAATTTCGAACAGATTGGCACATAGCTCTGTTTTTCTTCAAGTTTCTTTTCTAATTTCGACACTGTCGTAATTACTTGGCAAGTGGTTGTCGCAAGCGTTTCCACTTCCCTCTTTTTCTCTTCGCAGGTATTAGACTGCTTCCTCACTTTAGTATCTACTGCAGACACTATAGCCTTTAAATGTTCCACCTTCTGCTGATCCTCTTTTTTCGCTAATTGAATTTGTTACGTCACCTTATTCTCGATGATCGGAGCAACTGCTTCTCCTACACTTTTTTCGATTCTGCTAATTTCGGAATCAAAACGAGTATTTATGCTCGCAATTTCCGCCTGAACGCCTATCATTTCCTGTTTGAGATTACCGATTTCGGTATATCTTCTTCGATTTTATCAACTTTTGTGTTAACAACTCCAACATTGTTGTTAACTACATTAAAGGTTTTGTTCTGATTGTCTAGCTTCCTGTCAATTTTTCAGACTGAGCTTCTTGCTTGGCAGACTGAGCTTTAATTTCTGCCGATTGAGTTTCTATCTTGATAGACTGAGCCTTGATTTCGTTAATCAAAACATTCAATAAATCAGTTAAATTCCCGGAAACCATCGGTTTTACTTCCGTAGCGGGTGCCTCTTTAATTGTCCCCCCGTATTCGTCATGAAGGGGTTCAGATTTGATTTTCACATACAATTCCGAAACATTTTCTAAAGTTTGGAATTCCATTTCTGCTCTTTGTTGCGTTTCGGCGGTCGCGTCTTCCATGCTAGCTGCCTGCCCCTCAACAATGGGTTCCGCGGCGCGCGTTTCCCACTGTTCTACCGATTGTTCCGTATCTAAGTCTACCAAATTTTGGTAATTGTTGCCTTCACTCATTTTAATAATTTTTAATATAAATGCCAAATGTCAAATCTAATTAGGATTCTTCCCACTACATATTCTCGCTGACGTAACGACCTGTTCGTAACCAGCACTTTGTTACGAGATTTGCACAATGCAAAATTCGTGTCCAGAACAACCTCAAATCCGAAGATTGTCCTGTCACCAGGTCGCCACCTGTAAGCCCACCTCACTTATCAACCTTGATGACATTGAAAAATTAAACCGCGTGCACCTAATGGAAATTTGGGGAAAGCAATCGTCACCGAAGTTAATTTGTCGGTAAAGAGGGAGGAAAGGGTTACATCTAAATGAAAGGAAAAATGCAAATGAAATTGGTGGCAATTAATTTTGAGAAAAGGGTAAAATTAAAAAAGAAAGTAATTGTGCGGTCGTTACGTTAACAATCAACTGGCGTTAATTAGATATTTGAGATCTGGGGAAAATTACGGTCGCCAGTCCTATGGGCAACTAGTATAATAACTGGAAAAGAAAGGTTATTGCACATATAATTAGCACTAAAAGCGTGGCAACTGAACGTTGACACGTGTTGTGTGAATACTGAAGTTTGTCAGAAGTAATAAATTTCGCCACACTCTGACTTAATTTAGCAAAAGAATTAATTAAACCGGAAAATTGAAAGTTATTTAGTGACTGAAATTAATAGTGAACTTTTTTTCTGAAGCACTACGAAAGTCAATAAAATAAGGTTAGTCTTGGGCTACCTCAACAATCATTTCAAAAGCTACTTGAATGTACGCAATTTAAAAATAAGAGATTTAACTTTGAACTTGAATTAAATGATTCTGAACAATTCATAATAGTAAAATTTACTATGTACCAAGCTGAGCTGCAGTCACAGGTAAGCTAAATATGGTAACAAAACTCGCACTCTTAATTTGTGCTTGTGTAATCTAAATATTGTAGCCAGCTATGAATACTTTAAATGAACTTTGAAATTAAAGCAGTGAAATGGAATGATATTACTTTAATGCTGGCGTATGAATTTCAACGACACTCGGGTTCATTCCAGAAAAGGAAGGGACCCTGCTTGGTAATGCAATTGGGACAATGAGCAACAAAGGTTCATGCTAAGTTGCTGTATTTTTGTGATGCAACAGTTAGAAAAGCTGAGGTCTGCCATACAGTTCTAAAACTTTACGTCCTACCAGTCTTCCTCGTTGGTTGATTGAAAGTTTGAAGTCGTTGGTCGAGGAGGTGGCGACAGTCACTCATTGTCGGCCGTCGCTGTTGCAGAAGCTGGATGTTGGCGTGCCTTCTTCTCCACACGGTCACTGGCGAAACGGGCTCTTGATGTGCGCCAGCTAATGCTTCCCGTCCGCGACACCGTGTCAGAAACAATCATAGCAAGTCGAGCGCAGTTACACACTGCCAAACCCCAAAAGCGCGGCAACTCGCGGGAGCGTCGTCACACAACACACCTGCTCCATCGCCCTACTCCAGACCCTCTCTGCCCGCGCTCCATGCGGCAGAGTTAACACTACCAAAGATCCTAAACACTTTGGTTCTCCACACGACCTATCGATGTAATCGTTTGATAGCATAGTTTTCCCTAGGCTATCCCCAGCGTAAAAATACAAATAACATTTACAAAACAAACCAACCAATTATACATCGACGTATATATATATATATATATATATATATATATATATATATATATATATGGATTCAAGATTCAAGATTCTTTATTAGCCATTGATCATGCAAGATGAAATAGGCTTCGTCAGTACATAAAATAATATTAATATTCCAGACACTATATATAAGGCATAGATATAATTAGCATATGAGTAACTTACAAATAACATAAACCTTAAGCAGGTGACTACAATGCTTAATACATATTCTTGTTTCAGATACATACAAAGGTACCAAAAATGAGTTACATATATATATATATAGCGATGGAACAGTTTGAAAAGCTGGCCCGCTAGATGGCGCTGCCATAGGTGAAACGTTTTTTTAAAGAGGAACCCCCATTTTGTATTACATATTCGTGTAGTACGTAAAGAAAAATGTATGTTTTAGTTGGACCACTTTTTTCGCTTTGTGACAGATGGCGCTGTAATACTCACAAACGTATATGTACGTAGTATCACGTAACATTCCGCCAGTGCGGACGGAATTTGCTTCGTGATACATTACCCGTTTTAAAATGGACCGTTTACCAATTTCGGAAAAGGTCGATATCGTGTTGATGTATGACTACCGTGATAAAAATGTACAACGGGCGTGTGCTATGTATGCTGCTCGGTATCCTGGACGACATCATCCAAGTGTCCGGACCGTTCGCCGGATAGTTACGTAATTTAAGGAAACAGGAAGTGATCAGCCACAAGTGAAACGTCAACCACTACCGGCAACAAATGATGATGCCCCAGTAGGCATTTTAGCAGCTGTCGCGGCTAATCTGCACATCAGTAGCAGACAAATTACGCGAGAATCGGGAATCTCAAAGACGTCGGTGTCGTGAATGCTACATCAACATCGATTGCACCCGTACCATATTTCTATGCACCAGGAATTGCATGGCGACGGCTTTGAACGTCGTGTACAGTTCTGTCACTGGGCACAAGAGAAATTACGGGACGAAGACAGATTTTTTGCACTCGTTCTATTTCGCGATGACGCGTCATTCACCAACAGCGGTAAAGTAATATGCACTATTGGGCAACGGAAAATCCACGATGGCTGCGACAAGTGGAACATCAGCGACCTTGGCGGGTTAATGTATGGTGCGGCATTATGGGAGGAAGGATAATTGGCCCCCCTTGTTATCGATGGCACTCTAAATAGTGCAATGTATGCTGAGTTCCTACGCAATGTTGTACCGATGTTACTACAAGATGTTTCACTGCATGACAGAATGGCAATGTACTTCCAACAAGATGGATGTACAGCACATAGCTCGAGTGCGATTGAAGCGATATTCATTAGCATATTTCATGACAGGTGGATTGGTCGTCGAAGCACCGGATCTGACGTCCACGGATTTCTTTCTGTGGGGAAAGTTCAATGATACGAGGGCGGTTCAGAAAGTAACCTCCGATTGGTCACAGTGCGGGTTGTGGGGGGAGTAGCGACGCCATCTGTGCGTTCACGCACTCAACAGGTCAGTCGGCATCAAGCCGTGGTCGAGTGAACGTCGTACCTGCGCTAGTTTAGTTTTTGTGGCAGTTTGAAATGTGTGCTGCAATAGAAAACCCCGCCAAATGTGAAGTGCGTGCTGTCAAGGTTTTTTACAGCCAAAGGATATTCTGCAGCAGCTATTCATCGTGAGCTTTGTGCCGTGTACGGACCAAGAGTTATGAGTGAAGGAGTTGTCCGTGAATGGGTACGTTTATTTAAAAGTGGACGAGAAAACGTTCATGATGAAGAGAGGAGTGGTAGACCATCATTGGTGACTGACGAACTCGTTCAGACAGTTGATGCAAACGTTCGTGAAAATCGACGTTTCTCAATGTCGGAGTTGTCTACTGGTTTTCCACAGATTTCTAAGACTCTCTTGTACGAGATAGTGACAGCCAGATTGGGTTACCGTAAGTTCTGTGCACGATGGGTGCCCAAAATTCTTACCGACCACCACAAAACTCAAAGAATGGCCTCTGCATTAGACTTTCTGTCACGTTATGAGGACGAAGGAGAACCATTGTTAAACAGAATCGTGACCGGTGACGAAACCTGGATTAAGTACGTGAACCCTGAGACAAAACAACAATCAAAGATGTGGACACATTCAAATTCGCCTACCAAACCAAGAAAAGCCTCGCAAGATTTTTCTGCCAGAAAACTGATGGCAACGGTGTTTTGGGATGCCAAAAGGGTGTTGTTGGTTGAATTCATGGGACGTGGTACGACCATTAATCAAGACGTGTACTGTGAAACAATAAAAAAGTTACGACGGGCTATACAGAACAAACGCCGTGGTATGCTGACTTCCGGTATCGTTTTTTTGCACGATAACGCCCGTCCTCACTCTGCTCGCAGAACAACGGCCCTTCTTGAGTCCTTCAAGTGGGACGTTATCAACCATCCACCTTACAGCCCAGACCTGGCGCCAAGTGATTATCACCTCTTCATGCATTTGAAGAAATGGCTCGGGTCACAGCGGTTTGATGACGACGAAGAGCTCAAAGATGCGGTCACAGGCTGGCTCCAGGCACAAGCGGGTGATTTTTATGCAGAAGGAATTTCAAAGCTTGTGAAGAGATACGATAAGTGCCTCAATCGCTATGGAGACTATGTAGAAAAATAGTGCAAAGATGTAGTTGTAAGATGTATATATTAAAATATTTTTATTTAACTTGGTGTATTTTTTTAAATCAACCGGAGGTTACTTTCTGAACGGCCCTCGTATTTGCTATCGTGATTCACCGAGAACGCCTGACAACATGCGTCATCGCATTGTCAATGCACGTGCGAACATTACGGAAGGCGAACTACTCGCTGCTGAGAGGAATGTCGTTTCACGTATTGCCAAATGCATTGAGGTTGACGGACATATTTTGAGCATTTATTGCATTAATGTGGTATTTACAGGTAATTAGGCTGTAGCAGCATGCGTTCTCAGAAATGATAAGTTCACAAAGGTACATGTATCACATTGGAACAATCGAAATAAAATGTTGAAACGTGCCTACGTTCTGTATTTTAATTTAAAAAACCTACCTGTTACCAACTGTTGGTCTAAAATTGTGAGCTGTATGTTTGTGACTATTACAGCGCCATCTATTACAAAGCGAAAAAGTGGTTCAGATAAAACATCATATTTCTTTACGCACTACACCAACATGTAATAAAAACTTGGGGTACCTGTATTGAAAGGGTACAGTACCGCCCGACATTGAAAATAGGTACAACATACTTCATTATTTTTGTCAGAACAACACTTTTTTTTGTAAAATAACTCAATTTCAATTAATGCAGCGAAGCCGGATACCAGTGTGGGAAAGAATGACAATTTATTTATTTAATTGATCACATGTGCTCTCCCACAAAGTAAATCCCTACATCCAGTTTGGTGAGATCTGTGAAATGAATGAATGTATGGTCGTCTGCTAACCGCAGATAGTGAATGTGAATATATGATCATCTGTGAGTCGATCCTTTGGCCACCTTTGGTGGGACCAAAGAGATGAAATTTACCAGAGCTTTGAGCGCCTGAAATGTGGCTGACCAATACGATAGCAAGGTGCTTCCCCCACCTCGACAGAGATGGGAGAGAACCTCAGGAACGACCATGTTTCAGCACTCTGCCGCTGGATCTTGTGCTGTGATGACCTGTTTTAATTGTGCTCCATAATGAGGAAAGAGTGGAGGCATGGTATGCATGTGGAATATTTAAGGGTAGTTTGAAATAATAATTTCTCTATTTCAGGAACTTTTGTGGGGAGAATTAAATGTCAGGCAGGTAACATTAGAGGGATTGTAGTAATCTTCGGAAGTGACCAACGGTCACAACGAAACCACGTGTGGCTATAAGTTGAAATACTTCCGTGTGCTTAAGTTAAGCTGAATTACTAGCGTGTGTACAATAAGTTGAAATATTTAAGAAATAGCGTGTTTACCATAAGTTGAAATATTTAAGAAATGGCGTGTGCAGGACTTGAAATTAGAGACGAGTACTTCCACGTGGTGAGTACTGTGTGAGTCTCAATCTGTGTATGAGACAAAGGATAAAGAGAAGTACTCGTCCATGGTATCAGTTGAGGACTCGCGTGTGTGATGTTCTTAATGTTAAATGGTGTGATATGATTCCGTGTGAAGCTAGATTTAAACTCTGAGAGAGAATCAAGGTGAGTCGGCCGTCTATCCAGCAACGCCACTTGGCTTGCATTGCACAGGAAGACGTGCATATATCTCCAGAGTTCACAGTAGGAAAGTAGAATTACCAAGATAAAACGCCAGTAATAGAATCTGTTAGGCTGGTATCTCAGAGCAAAATTTGCAAATTTTTTATTAGGAACACTAAAGTAAAAGGACTGTTTCCTCAAAAAGAAACGAGTTGCTAAAACGTTATGTAATAATGCCAATAAGTCCAGTTTAATTAGTGCGATTTGACTATTGCAGGTACTTAACATGTAATGTAAAAAGTCAACATTGTGACCGAAGTTTTTAGATTGGCTGCCATCCGATCGGTAGTATGTCATTGTCATGGTGACAATTATAATGAGGTGCTGTGTATGGTTGTTCGGAATCTGGTGTTAGGGAAAGAGGCCACTAGCACCAAAGTTTCTAACACTTGGGCTGTCCCATCTCTCCCAGCTTGTATATTCTCTGCACACATTTAATTTTCATATAAACTTAGATTCCTAACTAGCAAATTCTTTACTGTGTATAGTGGACCATTCAGAGTGAGGCGGATTGTCCATGAAAATGCTGTACTGATTGAGACGATCGAGGGAAAACAATTTCGTGGGCTTCATCACATTTCTAACATCAAATTATGGAAAAGTTAAGGATAGATCGAAAGTAGGCAATTTATGGTAGATAGTCAGTGTATTTATTTGTGGTGTGTAACGTTGTGCAGGGTCAAATCGAACATAAGAATTTTCAGGCGGGATGTCAGGAAGTATGACGGAATAGACTGGTCGAATGAGTCATGAACAGGAGTCGACAGAGTGGTGTATGTACGTATTTTTTGTCATATGAATAAGGATCAAGCAGAAACGACGTGATGATTAATGAGTGGATAAAGATGGTTGATAGAGAAGCGACGTGATAAATAGTAGTGGATAAAGGTGATATATAAGGAGAGAAGCGACGTGGAGCAGTGTGATTAATAAAGAGAGATTCGACGTGATGAAACAGTGGTAAATAAAGGTGAGTAGAATTAATAATGTGGAGATGTCTTAGATGTATGTTACAGAGAGGCCTGTGTATGCTGCAATAGAGATTGATGCCAATGGCGAAGGAAGACCAGGAAATGATGGAGTAATGGACGGACGGAGAGCCGAAATACGAATGAAGAGATGAGGACAACTGCACAATGTGAAAGGACATAAAGGGAGTATGAGATCCAGATGGTGAACATTGTGGAATACTGACGTAAGACGTAATATAAGTGTAGATCTAATTCTTAGCATAACATTTTCGATTTGGCAAAAATAATATTTTTTGTTGTTGTTGAAGCCTGGTACCAGTACAACTAATCAAAACGGTACCAAGAAAGTGTACAGTTATTTTTCAGGATGAATAATTTGTGTATTTTTTGTTCTTACATGAAATGTCGCAATTCTAAGTTGATATTTAGTATAAAGTGAATGCAGAGGTAAGCCGATGGAGAGAGGTGCCAGACTGAAAGGACGAATTCGGAGACTGGAAAGCTATCTCGGAAACAGCTTCATGTGTTATGTGGTTGAGTATAAGAGAGGAAAGGTATGGTATGTTGTCGTGAGTGTGGTGGTGTTATGAGTATAAGGGAGCAAAGGTATGGTATGTTGTCGTGAGTGTGGTGGTGTTAAGGTTAGCTGACTTCTAGACCTATTCTGTTAGTGTATTAATGGATTGAAGGAGAAGGAAAATGTGATGTCTGGTGAGTGAGAGTCGTAGAGTAGTGTGATCAATGCGCACACTCCTATAAAGGGGATGCTACCGATCGGTAACTAAAACATTATTGTGTATTGTTTGATTTGGAGGAACCTCGATGGCAGGTCAGGATCTAACATGTGGATGGTACATACATGTCCTAGAAATGTTGTTATATACAATAAAATGTAAAATAGATAAAGAGATACTAATTTCAGTCTGTCACAAGCACAAAGGTGCATTGTATGTTGTAGATTTAGAGTCATCAGTTTCTAAAATGTTTGTTGTGTTAGGATGTTAAAGTAGTTTACAATTTAATAACATGTGGTAGGCAATTGAGAGCTGTGTAGATTATTTCTTAGTTTTTTTGTTAGAACACTTTCAAGGGGTATTAATTTCAGTCTGTCACAAACACAAAGTTTCATTGTACATTATAGCTTTAGAATCAACAGTTTCTAGTATTTTCACTGTGATAGGATGTTAGAGTAGTCTACTATTTTATATTGTAATTATGAGTTGTATAGATTGTTTCTTACTCCTTTTGTTTTTTATTTTACATGTTTTGTATGAGGGACGACAGGTACAATCAATAGCACAAGTGTGGGCTGTATATTGAAAAGGGATAAATGTTGATGTATGTGTAGAAAACTAGAGTGTATAGTTTTATATTTTTTAGAACAAAGATTCTTTTATTACCAATGTATCTAATAGATCATACATGTAATCAATGAGTATTTAAATATATCCTTTTGTCTGTAATGTTGCGAGATGCACGGAAGGGTCTGACTGATTGGGTGTCGTAACACCCATACCGCTAGCGGGCCGAGCTGACGTTGCCATGGCGACGGGCGACAGAGCCGCAGCACTCCCCACTCCACTGCCGGTCGAGGTACACTCCACGCGCCCGCTACAGCAGGTCAACGGCCTGGGGCGACATGCTCGTACCACTGGCCATTCATAAGTTCCGCCACCCTTACGCCTGGGGAAAGTATCCCGCGGAGGCAACAGCGGGTGGTTTCTTCTGCTCAACGGCGCGCGCAGCGGCGCCACGGCCGAAAGGACGACGCGCGGCAGAGCCCGGCGGGCATTTGTTACCAGCAACTATTAACTAGTACTGGACTGTGGAGCCGTGAAGCAAGATGACTTCTCGCATGTCTCCATAAGGTGGAAAGTGAAAGACTGGTGTTCCCACGTTGTGAGTAGTGGAAAAGATTTTGTCTTTAGCAGACAGGATGATCGTTTTGTTTTGTCTTGACCACTGAATGGTGGAGTCCATAAACTTTTGGCAGTGACTTGTTAAGTGTGCTTTGTGAATTGCATGTGGGACGCTTGGTATTCTTGAAGAGGACAATTGTCGTTTGGTGACTAATTATTGTATGAACGCAAGAAACTAGAGTGGGACATTGACGTTTGCGTCTGTAGTAGGAGACATTTCTTTAATTGGTGCGGGAATAAGTGCTGTTTGTTGGAACTTACGACTTTTAATTACACCATGAACTGAAAGGAAAGAACCGTGGGTAATAGTAGTTGTAGGGCCATTTCTGGACGACCAGATTCGTGTGGATGGTACGCTGAGTGTGACTATGACATTTGTGTTTAATGTGAGATACAGTTTACTGTTCAGTGCGTGTTCAAAATGCCGATTTGAGTGACTTAAAGACTTTCGTCCGGGAAACCATGGGAGAGCTTAGACACCCAGACAGTGTTTCTAGGAAAACTATCAGCAACTTTTTTGACCCCAAGAAAATCACAGAATGAAATGATTCCGCGTGACTCGCAAGATAGGGAATAATCTATTTGTAATTGTGTAAATATATTTTTTATTATGTGTTTCATTCCTGAAGGGACAGCAAGTGTAATTGCATTTTATTAACATTTGTGTTTAGAATAGTTAGTGTTTTTTTTGGTTTGTTCTGGGTTATCAAGTTCACGTAGCATGTTTATTAGAATATTTGGAACAATGATGCTTTAATTATTAGCCGGTGGCGTAATACTAACGTAGTGGCTCTTGTAGCTTTGATCAGTAAGATTGTCACAGGGGACAAGAGTTTGCATTGCACAACAAATATCGGAATTAATTGATGCATTTTGATGTCGTGGACAGTAATGATCTTGTTGGTGTGTTGACTGAAGCCACTTATTTTATTATCACAGTGGTGATATTTCACATTAAAGTGTAGCGAAGGCTAGTCAAAATGCAAGTTCTTGTTGTCTAAATGTGTGACAACAGAGAAATGAGCAGTAGAGTAAGATACGAGAGCTACTGGTGGATTCGAGCAGTTATTGCTAACTATTTATTGCGTGTATTGATATGGAGCCTGACTTCTACGTGCAACTAGTGTACGCAATTTTTTTTCTTTTGTAGATTTTGTTTTGTATTTAGACATTGCCGTGTAAAGATTATTACAACGCAATTTATGACTGTCAGATTACTTGTTCTGTATTTAGACGGTGAGCTATTTAGAATTTCACGAGTACAATTAGTATTTTTTTTATTTGTTTTAGAATTATTGAAGTTTGGATTACTCCTAAAAATAACGGAGATCGCGGTAACTAAGCCAATTTTTATCTCACCATTATTTTTTATTTGTATGATGTAATGTTTTATTTGTCATTTGGATTCGTGTAAATTTGTATATGTACGTTACTCTGCATTGTGGAGAGTACAATAATGGAACAACTGTGTCAATAATTTGGTAAAGTAACAACATTTGGTCGTCTATTTGAGGTCACCAGGGGCTAAGGTCTCCTCCTGGTTATTTTGATGACTTGCTACGTTTGTTCTAATACACCTTTCTTAAAAAAATGTTCGGAACTACCCTCGCATTGCAAGGATAGTACCGTGCCATTTTTTTCTGCATGGGTAGCCGGTGGTGAAAGGGTACAGTACCGCCCGACATTGAAAATAGGTACAACATACTTCATTATTTTTGTCAGAACAACACTTTTTTTTGTAAAATAACTCAATTTCAATTAATGCAGCGAAGCCGGATACCAGTGTGGGAAAGAATGACAATTTATTTATTTAATTGATCACATGTGCTCTCCCACAAAGTAAATCCCTACATCCAGTTTGGTGAGATCTGTGAAATGAATGAATGTATGGTCGTCTGCTAACCGCAGATAGTGAATGTGAATATATGATCATCTTTGAGTCGATCCTTTGGCCACCTTTGGTGGGACCAAAGAGATGAAATTTACCAGAGCTTTGAGCGCCTGAAATGTGGCTGACCAATACGATAGCAAGGTGCTTCCCCCACCTCGACAGAGATGGGAGAGAACCTCAGGAACGACCATGTTTCAGCACTCTGCCGCTGGATCTTGTGCTGTGATGACCTGTTTTAATTGTGCTCCGTAATGAGGAAAGAGTGGAGGCATGGTATGCATGTGGAATATTTAAGGGTAGTTTGAAATAATAATTTCTCTATTTCAGAAACTTTTGTGGGGAGAATTAAATGTCAGGCAGGTAACATTAGAGGGATTGTAGTAATCTTCGGAAGTGACCAACGGTCACAACGAAACCACGTGTGGCTATAAGTTGAAATACTTCCGTGTGCTTAAGTTAAGCTGAATTACTAGCGTGTGTACAATAAGTTGAAATATTTAAGAAATAGCGTGTTTACCATAAGTTGAAATATTTAAGAAATGGCGTGTGCAGGACTTGAAATTAGAGACGAGTACTTCCACGTGGTGAGTACTGTGTGAGTCTCAATCTGTGTATGAGACAAAGGATAAAGAGAAGTACTCGTCCATGGTATCAGTTGAGGACTCGCGTGTGTGATGTTCTTAATGTTAAATGGTGTGATATGATTCCGTGTGACGCTAGATTTAAACTCTGAGAGAGAATCAAGGTGAGTCGGCCGTCTATCCAGCAACGCCACTTGGCTTGCATTGCACAGGAAGACGTGCATATATCTCCAGAGTTCACAGTAGGAAAGTAGAATTACAAAGTGGGGAGTGTCGTGTGAAACTGGGATAAATATTAATTGAAGTGGGAAAGCTGAAAGTGAAAATGTTGTAACCAATCTTTGTGTAGTATTTCAAGTTGTAGTGTGGTGTATGTCATGTAATTTGGGTATGTGTGGTTTGCATGGGAGAGTAGCGAGGTAGTTTGAAATGATTAGTGGGTTATGCTTGTTCCTTCGGTACCGCTCGCTCTGGAGGAAAGTTTCGTGATGATGATTGTGAGAGTCGAAGTGTGAGGTATAATAAAAGATCCACCATCCTATCCAGAAAGTGCACTGTAGCATTAAAAGTAATTTCGAGACCATAATATAGAGATTCACCATTGTAAAGCCATGCCCACTGGGCGGAATTTCTTATGTGTTATTGTTGTAGGTTATAGAATTTGTGTGTTTAGGTTAGAGAATTTATTGGAATAAATAAGATAGAGAAAAGAAAAAGATTGGTGGCCTTTTTCTTCGAATTGTAAGTTGTCACGATGCCCAGAATTTATAATGTGTGCGCCATTCATATTCAGTGCGGTGGCCACGTGCTGACAAAAGCCGTTAAATAAAAGACAAAAAGAAAATGTGGTATTGCCAGTGCGTAGTGTACAATCAGAGTTCTGTAAATTATTGATAGTCAGATGCGTGTTTCCATTGCGTATTAATCATATAGGAGGATAACTTGTAACTTAAATTGTGAGTACGAGAATTCATGTTACTCGATAAATTAAGAATGAATCCACTCGTTTGGCAGACCACTCATCTTGCAGGCCTGACTGCTTGATGCCACAGTATGAGCAAGGCATGTGGGTGCCTCTCAGTATAAAAAAAAACGCAGTTGATATCCGTTTGACCTATGGCAGCGCTATCTAGCGGGCCAACTATAGCGCCATCTGGTTTCCCCCTTCAAGCTAGACAAGTTACGTTCTCTGTAGTTTTTTCGTTTGACGCTTATTTCGTGTGATATTTGGCCCGGTCACGATCAATGGACCACCCTGTATGTAAAGACGGAACTACCGATATCTCTTCAGAGCAATTGGAGCAGGCTCAGCCTCTTACAGGAATCGGTGAAATGCCGCGAATAACGTAGATGATGGCCTGGGGCCAATAGTTTAGTAGTGTGTGCGTAAGTTGAGTACGTGAATCTGACAGGAGTGTGCTAGGGAAGTCCGTGCAAATGCAATGACCCACTGTGTCCAGATAACATATTCATTAGCTATCACGTTGCTCAGCATGTTCAATCAGAAGGCTGTCTGCCTTCTGTAAAGAGAAAAGAAACAAGTTAGGAGAAAGCAGGAGACGTGGTTCCGGATTCCAGTCCGGAACATATTTGCAACTTTCCCTTTTGATTTCAATCAATGCCAGCTGTAGTTTCCTTGTGTCGTAGTTCTACATTTATTCCGGTTTTCAGATGTAACCCCCTCTCCATATTAACTCACAGGAAATACCTTCTTCAGTTTCACTACAAGGTAAACAACTTCTGATACCAGTGAACACCGAACAACCAACTGTATTTAATATATCCTTTCTGGATACCTTTGTAAAAATTTAGTCTGAACTTTTCTTTGGCCTTAGCAGCTTTTCGTACCTATAAAGATTGGGGCTTCAGTGCTTTCTGTTACATCTTGGAGCTTCGCCACCTGCCTCGCGTGGAACTTCACGAAGGCAGAAGGACCGGTCTTCATTGCCAGACAAAATAACCGTCGTCGGACCCCACTGCCATCGAGTCGACCGCCGTCCTCCGTAGAAGACATCCCGAAGCAACTCATCACAGCTCATGCTAACAAGAAAGATAAGCGAATAAAATGTGCGAAGGATTTTAAATTATCAAATCTGTTCGGTTCATGTTCATCGTTAGTCAGACTTAGATCAAAACGATCGAGCATTGAAGTAATGCTTTAGACGTGGCAATCTTGTCAGTGTGTGGGAAAGTATAAGTAATAAATATTTCAAGAAGGAGATTTTAATTTCTGCTTGCAGACCATTTTCATGAATATTTGTGATTACTTGATCATTTAAGATTCATTGAAGCTGCTTTCTCCGGAGTGCAGACTGGAATATAATGGGAAAGGTTCGAGTCTGCGGCGTAGCACCTCTAAAATAAGGGGAATTACGCTACGGAATATTATGTCGTATTGTACATCGAATATCGATCAAAAAAATTAATGAAAGTTACTTCCCAAAATATAGATTGATTTTCTATTACTGTTACCTAAGAGATGTATCAGTATCTGTGGAAAAGTGTTGAAGTGTAACTTACAGTTCAGAAGAACAGAGATTAACATTCTGGGCAGCACTCATGGTTAATACTGAGCTCATTTTAACAAGTCTACTATCAGGGAGTGCTGGAAAGTAAAACCACTGAATACATGTGACAGTTTCTGTAGATTTTTAAACAAAACGAACGTTATTAATATTCTACGCCTTTATTCTCATTGTCTACATATTTACAGCCGTCTACCACTAAAGAGATCAGAGCTGTAGCGAGTAACATGGCGGTGTGTGGCGCGTTATGACGGTGCGTTATAAACAGCGTGCTACAGTCTAGTTTCATATTCGAAGTGTGTGTCCACACACGCAGCGTCCGCTTCTTAAGCATGAGACATCCGAAAGATTGTACTTGAAACAGCTATTTGAAGATTCAGTGATGGAGACTATGCCAGGCCCTCACAAAGTGTGTGTGGGTTATCATGACAACGAATCAACAAGACCATAATAAGGAAATCAAAATCCTAAATTTACTATCTGCTGTTGTAACCTCCCAACAGTTTAAAATTCCGTAAACCCCCAATAAAAATGTGACTAACCTCCCAATGAAAATGCGACTCACATATAACCTTTCAATAATTAACTGACTGTGACTCTTAACTGGTAAATTTGGACGTCAGCAGTGCTGCGTCATGGCCCTGAAAATCATTCTGAATAAGCTGAAAATCTTACCCCAATGATGTCACTGGATAACGCGTATATATCTGCTCCTATAAGAAAATTTTCTGGCACAGCCCAGTGCAACGCTGGCCACTTGATTTTCTTATGCATAAAAAAATACAACTGATTTCTCTTTACGATAATTGCCATGACTATGGCTAGGAGAAATTAGTAAAAACTTTAAATTCAAATGAATATAAGAAAGATTATTATTGAATTATTATTCAAAATTATTGACATGTGACTCTGATATAACAATAGTGCAAAATGAGTTGTCGCAAACTACGAGCATACGTGCGCGGCAATAAATAATAATAATTTTTGCTTTTATCTTATACTACATCGCTCAGGCACCGCCGTCCCTCTACGCTACCGACCTTGGTAATTCCATACAGGATACAAGTGCTCTCTGTGAGCTATAAAACTAGACGACTGCTCTCTAAGAGCGACCTGACCCAACCGCCCGACTGCGAGTTACTACTACTACTGCTGCTGCCGACACGGCTCTCTGGTCTGCGACTCAATTGTAGCTTACATATCGCAGGCAGCGCGTGAGCAATCCATCGAAGTTACATCTGCTCAAGTGCGCTAGCAATATATTCCTTAGCCATGGACCTCTTACACTGTTAATAAAAGTAATTTAAACCTTTGACGATCGAGAAATGTACCAGCAAAATCAATAAAGAATAACTGCGTTACAGTGATATGCCCCTGGCACTTGTTACTTATTACAAAAGCAAAAGCTCGGAAGCATTAGTGTATTACGTCCTGGAGTGGCACATGAAGGCCTATGGGCTACTGAAATCAAAGTTCTTGCAGTAGGAAAGATTTTTTTCACAGTATCTATGATGAAGATGTGCTCTTAGTACTTACGTTATGGCATTTTAGAGCTCATGTTTACTAAACTTTTTTGCACCGGATTATTGTTTTCCTGTCATACTCCTGAATATCATACTCCTGAATACTGAGCATTTCTCCTGGAAAGCTCTGCATACAAGGTAGGCGAAATAGCTGCAGAATTCAATAATGTAATAATTTCACTTCTAAAGGAAGCAGGTGCTGAGAGCTGAAAATATTACCAAACAATCATTCACATAACTCTTGTTCAAAAAAGTGCTGACAAGCCTGACAAGCATTACTTACAGCCAGATGAAAAACCTGGTAAACATTGATCTCGCTGAATATCAATCTGAACTATGGTGCAATGTAGGAAGAATCGAGGGAATAACAACCCTATGACTTGTCTTAGGAAGTATGTTAATGAAAGACAAACCTGTGTTTATATCATTTGTACGTTTAGAGAAAGGAATTGACACTGTTGACTCGAAGACACTATTTGAAATTATGAAGGTAACAGCGATAAACTATAGTGAGTGAAAAATTATTTATAACTTGTAAAGAAACTATATAGCTGTTACAAGAGCCCCAAATTTTTAAAGAAAAGCAGTGGTAGGGAAGGGAATGTGACAAGCGTGTGGCCTATGTCCAATACTTGTAAATTGGTACACTGGGCAAGCAGTAAAGAGAGCGGAGGAGAAATACTCAGAGGAAATAAGACACCAGAGAGAAGAAATTGAAACGTTGCGCTTTTCCCATGGTGTTCTAATACTGACAGCAAAGGACTTTCAACAGAGGCTCAAATGAACGAATATTGTCTTACAAATAGGTTATAAGACCAACATAAACAAAAATAAAACAAGATCAATGGAATGTAGTCGACTGAGGGGAAAAGATTAGGAAATGAGACTGAAAGCAATAGAAGTGTTTTGCTATATGGGCAGCAAAGTAAGTGATGACATTTGCATTGGTTATAATAACGAAAACTTTTCTTCGAAAGAAAAATATTTTAACACCTAATGTAAATTTTTGTGTTGGGGAGGCGTTTCTGAAGCAATTAGTCAGGCGTATAGACTTGTGTGAAGGTGAAGCTTTGCCGATAAGCGGTTTAGGCAAGAAGAAAATAAAAGCATTTGAAATGTGGTGCTACAGAATAATGCTTAATATGAAATGGGTAGTTCGCGTATTTAATGAGGAGGCACTGAACCCAATCATGAAAAAGTAATTGGTGGCAGAACGTGATTAATAGAAGGGATACAACACTTTCTGAGGCCTCCAGCGTTCGTTAGGTTGGTAATGGAGGGAAATGTTATGGGAATTTATGTAGAGTGAAACCAAGGTATCAATACAGTAATTAGGCCCAAATGGATGTCGGAAGCAGTAGTTAACCGGAAATGAGGAGTAGAGTGTAGAGTTCCATCAAACCGGTCTTCCGACTGATGACTACAACAACAACAGAATTTTACACAAAAGTCTAAATCTTCTTTCTGATTCAGATAAAAATGTTGCGCAGAGCAACACTTGCACATCCACTGTGATTTTTTCCTCGTTATTTTGTTATTACTCGAATGCTCTAGTGTAGCTTTCTGCTGTTTCTTAAATAGGAACTAAAGCAGGTATATACTCAACCATGTAACTTAAGCAGTTCCATCTGAAATGCCCACCTGCAGGCTGTCTGGCACACATGAGTAGTGACTGGTAGGGGTGGCCAAACAGCTGGTGCACATCATTGGGGTCTCTGTAACGTAATAAAGTCGAAAATTGCATTTCCAAAGATGTAAACAAAACGTGTAACATACATTCACTGCACACAGGTAACAGTATTCTGTATGCACTGTGAATGTAGGTTACATTTTTGTTGCCACTTCGGAATTGCCATTTCCGACTGTATGTTGATTTGATAATGGATCCCGGCCCGAAACTAGTCATCGAATGAAAAATAAAATATTTGCGTCTTGGACTCGTTTTCCGTTGTATTTATACGTATTTTGAACGTTATGTCACTGTAGCTTGTTACCATGAGATGTTTGTCAGTTGTGGTATTGCTTGCCCACCATGCAGTGCGCCCGAGTTCGATTCCTGGCCGGGTTGGAGATTTTCTCCGCTCGTGGACTGAGTGTTGTGTTGTCCTATCATCATTTCATCCACATTACCGCCACTCAAGTCGACCAATGTGGCGTCGACTGACATAAGACATGCACTCGCGGCCGAACTTCCCCGGATGGGACCTCCGGCCAACAATTACACACGATCATTTCATTTTATCCAATGCTTTATCGTGAATGCTGCAGTAGAAGAACAAACGTCCTACCTGTTTATGTGCGATACTTCGAAATTATTTACATTAAGTGTGAATGTTCCTGTAATTTTTGGGTTTAAGATTTTACGAAATGCTGCAGCTACATCTGAGAGTGGCCCCCCACAGTTGGCGACATTCACCACATCATTTGTGTGTGTTGTGAACAGTGAACAATTATGTCACTGATGATTTCGCTCATTTAAAACAACATTTTACTTTCCATAATTTAGGAGGTCTTTACTCCAGTCCAAGATCTACATCCACACTTGCTTATACATCCATACTCTTCAGACAACATTACGGTCTGTGTCGGAGAGCACATTGTGTACTATTGTCACTGCCTTTCCTGGAAATGAAAAAAAGAACACATTGACACCGGTGTGTCAGACCCACCATACTTGCTCCGGACACTGCGAGAGGGCTGTACAAGCAATGATCACACGCACGGCACAGCGTACACACCAGGAACCGCGGTGTTGGCCGTCGAATGGCGCTAGCTGCGCAGCATTTGTGCACCGCCGCCGCCAGTGTCAGCCAGTTTGCCGTGGCATACGGAGCTCCATCGCAGTCTTTAACACTGGTAGCATGCCGCGACAGCGTGGACGTGAACCGTATGTGCAGCTGACGGACTTTGAACGAGGGCGTATAGTGGGCATGCGGGAGGCCGAGTGGACGTACCGCCGAATTGCTCAATTCGTGGGGCGTGAGGTCTCCACAGTCCATCGATGTTGTCGCCAGTGGTCGGCGGAAGGTGCACGTGCCCGTCGACCTGGGACCGGACCGCAGCGACGCACGGATGCACGCCAAGA
This sequence comes from Schistocerca serialis cubense, assembly GCF_023864345.2. Classification (NCBI taxonomy): domain Eukaryota; kingdom Metazoa; phylum Arthropoda; class Insecta; order Orthoptera; family Acrididae; genus Schistocerca; species Schistocerca serialis. The sequence continues at coordinate 176,013,888 of NC_064641.1, forward strand.
GCGTAGGATCCTTCGCAGTGCCGTAGGGGACCGCACCGCCACTTCCCAGCAAATTAGGGACACTGTTGCTCCTGGGGTATCGGCGAGGACCATTCGCAACCGTCTCCATGAAGCTGGGCTACGGTCCCGCACACCGTTAGGCCGTCTTCCGCTCACGCCCCAACATCATGCAGCCCGCCTCCAGTGGTGTCGCGACAGGCGTGAATGGAGGGACGAATGGAGACGTGTCGTCTTCAGCGATGAGAGTCGCTTCTGCCTTGGTGCCAATGATGGTCGTATGCGTGTTTGGCGCCATGCAGGTGAGCGCCACAATCAGGACTGCATACGACCGAGGCACACAGGGCCAACACCCGGCATCATGGTGTGGGGAGCGATCTCCTACACTGGCCGTACACCACTGGTGATCGTCGAGGGGACACTGAATAGTGCACCGTACATCCAAACCGTCATCGAAGCCATCGTTCTACCATTCCTAGACCGGCAAGGGAGCTTACTGTTCCAACAGGACAATGCACGTCCGCATGTATCCCGTGCCACCCAACGTGCTCTAGAAGGTGTACGTCAACTACCCTGGCCAGCAAGATCTCCGGATCTGTCCCCCATTGAGCATGTTTGGGACTGGATGAAGCGTCGTCTCACGCGGTCTGCACGTCCAGCACGAACGCTGGTCCAACTGAGGCGCCAGGTGGAAATGGCATGGCAAGCCATTCCACAGGACTACATCCAGCATCTCTACGATCGTCTCCATGGGAGAATAGCAGCCTGCATTGCTGCGAAAGGTGGATATACACTGTACTAGTGCCGACATTGTGCATGCTCTGTTGCCTGTGTCTATGTGCCTGTGGTTCTGTCAGTGTGATCATGTGATGTATCTGACCCCAGGAATGTGTCAATAAAGTTTCCCCTTCCTGGGACAATGAATTCACGGTGTTCTTATTTCAATTTCCAGGAGTGTAGTTTTCGGTAAGACTCTGTGTGAGCCAGAATCTATGTAATTTTACACTCATGCTCATTTCACGAGAGATACGAAGGAGCAGACATTGTACTGACTGACTTTTCTAGGAACGTATGCGTCCATAATTCTGACAGTGAAGAGCGCCGTGGAGCAGAACATTTCACTTGCAGTATCTGCTTCGACAGTTGACTGTGTATCTCCGATACACTTTTCGCTTACTAAATAAACATATAACGGAACGACCTCCTACTCTTTGAATCTTCTGTAGTTGTTGTGTGAACGCCAACTGATAAGGACACGCGACTTCCGAACTATTTTCAAGCATCTGTTGACCGAGAATTTTGTAAGCTGCGTCCTTTCTGGTTGGACTGCCAGAGGGTTCTTCCAATAAATCTCAGCCTGGCATCTACCTTACCTGCGATTAGCCTTACGAGTTACTTTCTCTGCAAACCACTCCGTACGCCTACTCTGAGAAGTACAGATAATGTTGAGAATCAATGGATAAAGTTCATAACCATCGTGCAATATGCATTAGATGAGTATATGCCAAGAAAGATCGTAAGAGATGGAAAAGAGCCACCGTGGTACAACAATCGAGTTAGAATACTGCTGCGGAAGCAAAGGAAACTTCACAGCAAACATAAACAAGCAAACATAAAAAAGCCGTGTAGACAAACAAAAATTACGCGATGCGAAGTGTAGTGTGTGGAGGGCTATGCGAGAGGCGTTCAATGAATTTGAAAGTAAAGTTCTGTGTACTGATTTGGCAGAAAATCCTAAGAAATTTTGTTCTCATATCAAAGCGGTAGGTGGATCAAAACAAAATGTCCAGGCACTCTGTGACCAAAATGGTACTGAAACAGAGGATGACAGACTAAAGGCCGAAATACTAAATGTCTTTTCCAAAGCTGTTTCAAAGAGGAAGACTGCACTGTCGTTCCTTCTCTAGATTGTCGCACAGATGACAAAATGGTATATATCGAAATAGATGACAGAGGGGTAGAAAATCAATTAAAATCGCTCAAAAGAGGAAAGGCCGCTGGACCTGATGGGATATCAATTCGATTTTACACAGAGTACGCGAAGGAACTTGCCCCCCTTCTTGCAGCGGTGTACCGCAGGTCTCTAGAAGAGCGAAGCGTTCCAAAGGATTGGAAAAGGGCACAGGTCATCCCTGTTTCCAAGAAGGGACGTCGAACAGATGTGCAGAACTATAGACCTATATCTCTAACGTCGATCAGTTGTAGAATTTTGGAACACGTATTATGTTCGAGTATAATGACTTTTCTGGAAACTAGAAAAAGACGATCGTGTGAAACCCAGCTGGCGTTATTCGTCCACGACACACAGAGGGTCATAGACACGGGTTCCCAGGTAGATGCCGTGTTTCTAGACTTCTAAAAGGCGTTCGATACAGTTCCCCGCAGTCATTTAATGAACAAAGTAAGAGCATATGGACTATCAGAAAAATTGTGTGATTGGACTGAAGAGTACCTACATAACAGAACGTAGCATGTCATTCTCAATGGAAAGAAGTCTTCCGAAGTATGAGTGATTTCAGGTGTACCGCAGGGGAGTGTCGTTGGACAGTTGCTATTCACAATATACGTAAATGACCTTGAGGATAACATGGGAAGTTCACTGAGGCTTTTTGAGGATGATGCTGTGGTATATCGAGAGGTTGTAACGATGGAAAATTGTACTGAAATGCCGGAGGATCTGCAACGAATTGACGCATGGTGCTGGGAATGGCAATTGAATCTCAATGTAGACAAGTGTAATGTGCTGCGAATACATACAAAGTAACATCCTTTATCATTTAGCTACAATATAGCAGGTCAGCAACTGGAAGCAGTTAATTCCATAAATTATCTGGGAGTAGGCATTAGGGGAGATTTAAAATGGAACGATCATATAAAGTTGATCGTCGGTAAAGCATATGTCACACTGAGATTCATTGGAAGAATCCTAAGGAAATGCAACCCGAAAACAAAGGAAGTAGGTTACGCCACTGCTTGAATATTGCTCACCAGTGTGGGATTCGTACCAGACAGGGTTGACAGAAGATATGCAGAAGATCCAACGGAAAGCAGCGCGCTTTGTTACAGGATCATTTAGTAATTGCGAAAGCGTTACGGAGATGATAGATAAACTCCAGTGGAAGACTCTGCAGTAGCTCTGTACGGGCTTTTGTTGAAGTTTTGAGAATATACCGTCACCGAGAAGTCAAACAGTATATTGCTCCCTCCTACGTATATTTCACGAAGAGACCATGAGGATAAAATCGGAGAGATTAGAGCCCACGCAGAGGCATACAAACAATCTTTTGTTCCACGAACAATACGAGACTGGAATAGAAGGGAGAACCGATAGAGGTACTCAAAGTAACCTGCGCCACACACCGTCAGGTGCTTTGCGGAGTATGGATGTAGCTGTAGATGAATATCAAGAAAAGGTTTGTATACCTCGCTTCCGAGAGTTCCGGAACCTGTACAGAAAATTGGAATAGTTATCAACATAACCATCATTTCCGCCCATTTTATTCCTAATGAAAAACACACACTGCATGTAGTACCGCCATACAGCGAGACCTTCAGAGGTGGTGGTAAGGATTGCTGTACCTCTAATACCCAGTAGCACGTCCTCTTGCACTGATGCGTGCATGTATTCGTCGTGGCATACTATCCACAAGTTCATCAAGGCAGTGTTGGTCCAGATTGTTCCACACCTCAACGGCGATTGAGCATAGATCCCTCCGAGTGGTTGGTGGGTCTTGTCGTCCAGAAACAGCCGTTTTCAATCCATCCCAGGCATGTTCGATATGGTTCATGCCTGGAGAACAAGCTGGTCACTCTGTCCGAGCGATGTCGTTTGCCTGAAGGAAGTCATTCACAAGATGTGCACGATAGGGGCGCGAATTGTCGTCCATGAAGACTAATGCCTAGGTAATGAGCTGCCGATACGGTTGCACCATCGGTCGGAAGATGGCATTCACCTATCATAGAGTCGTTATTTTGGCATCCATGATCACCAGCGGCGTACGTCGGCCCCACATAAAGCCACCTCAAAAAAGCCTTGCTGCCCTCGCTAGACAATATGTCTAAGGCGTTCGGCCTGACCGGGTTGCTTCCAGACATGCCTCCGACGATTGTCTTGTTCAAGACATATGCTACACTCATCGCTGAAGAGATCGTGATGTGAATCTTGAATGGTCCATTCGGCATGTTGTTGGACCCATCTGTAGCATGCTGCATGGTGTCATGGACCTCACCTTGGGAGTGAAGTTGCACATCATGCAACCTATTGCGCACAGTTTGAGTCGTAACAAGACGTCCTGTGGCTGCACGAAAAGCGTTGCTGTCAGGGTTCCTCCGAGGCATAATCCATAGGTAGCTCTTGGGCGCCCTGAGCGAGGCATCTCATCGACATTCCTGTCTCTCTGTGTCTCCTCCATATCTGAACAACATCGATTTGGTTCTCTCGGAGACGGCTGGACACTTCCCTTATTGAGAGCCCTTCCTGGCACTAACAATGTGGACGCGATCGAATCGCGGTATTGATCGTCTAGGCATGGTTGAATTACGGACAACACGAGCCGTATACCTCCTTCCCGGTGGAATGACTGGAGCTGATAGGCTGTCCGACCCCCTCCGTCTATTAGAAGCGCTCATGCTTGGTTGTTTACATCTTTGCGCGGTTTTAGTGACATCTCTGAACAGTCAAAGGGACTGTGTCTGCGAAACAATATCCACAGTCAACGTCTATGTTCAGGAGTTCTGGGAAGCGCGATGATGTAAAACATTTTTTTATGTGTGTATTAAGGTGGTTGTTCTGCAATCGTGTAATAATACTGTAGTACATTCTTTAGCTACTTATGCAAATTACGTTTCCAGTCCAGGGATCAACTGTGGATCCTCTGCAGGTCATCTTGCATTTTGCTACAATATTCTAACGTTCAATGTTTTCTCTAAAAGACAGCACCATCCACGAAAAGCAGAATGGAATTTTCGACGTTATCCAATAGGTCGTTTATATAGAGGATGTTTCAGAAGTAAAGCGTCTAACTTCAGGGAAATTTAGACGAAACAAAACAATGGTAGGAACTAGTGTCCTACAGAAAAGTTAAAAAACATAATGAGAAATGAAACAAACAAGAAAAACAGGCAATAAAATGGCGACATGGAATAAAATGGTAAATGCTGTGGAATTTAAAATACACTCCTGGAAATTGAAATAAGAACACCGTGAATTCATTGTCCCAGGAAGGGGAAACTTTATTGACACATTCCTGGGGTCAGATACATCACATGATCACACTGACAGAACCACAGGCACATAGACACAGGCAACAGAGCATGCACAATGTCGGCACTAGTACAGAGTATATCCACCTTTCGCAGCAATGCAGGCTGCTATTCTCCCATGGAGACGATCGTAGAGATGCTGGATGTAGTCCTGTGGAACGGCTTGCCATGCCATTTCCACCAGGCGCCTCAGTTGGACCAGCGTTCGTGCTGGACGCGCAGACCGCGTGAGACGGCGCTTCATCCAGTCCCAAACATGCTCAATGGGGGACAGATCTGGAGATCTTGCTGGCCAGGGTAATTGACTTACACCTTCTACAGCACGTTGGGTGGCACGGGATACATGCGGACGTGCATTGTCCTGTTGGAACAGCAAGTTCCCTTGCCGGTCTAGGAATGGTAGAACGATGGATTCGATGACGGTTTGGATGTACGGTGCACTATTTAGTGTCCCCTCGACGATCACCAGTGGTGTACGGCCAGTGTAGGAGATCGCTCCCCACACCATGATGCCGGGTGTTGGCCCTGTGTGCCTCGGTCGTATGCAGTCCTGATTGTGGCGCTCACCTGCACGGCGCCAAACACGCATACGACCATCATTGGCACCAAGGCAGAAGCGACTCTCATCACTGAAGACGACACGTCTCCATTCGTCCCTCCATTCACGCCTGTCGCGACACCACTGGAGGCGGGCTGCACGATGTTGGGGCGTGAGCGGAAGACGGCCTAACGGTGTGCGGGGCCGTAGCCCAGCTTCATGGAGACGGTTGCGAATGGTCCTCGCCGATAACCCAGGAGCAACAGTGTCCCTAATTTGCTGGGAAGTGGCGGTGCGGTCCCCTACGGCACTGCGTAGGATCCTACGGTCTTGGCGTGCATCCGTGCGTCGCTGCGGTCCGGTCCCAGGTCGACGGGCACGTGCACCTTCCGCCGACCACTGGCGACAACATCGATATACTGTGGAGACCTCACGCCCCACGTGTTGAGCAATTCGGCGGTACGTCCACCCGGCCTCCCACATGCCCACGATACACCCTCGCTCAAAGTCCGTCAACTGCACATACGGTTCATGTCCACGCTGTCGCGGCATGCTACCAGTGTTAAAGACTGCGATGGAGCTCCGTATGCCACGGCAAACTGGCTGACACTGACGGCGGCGGTGCACAAATGCTGCGCAGCTAGCGCCATTCGACGGCCAACACCGCGGTTCCTGGTGTGTCCGCTGTGCCGTGCGTGTGATCATTGCTTGTACAGCCCTCTCGCAGTGTCCGGAGCAAGTATGGTGGGTCTGACACACCGGTGTCAGTGTGTTCTTTTTTCCATTTCCTGGAGTGTATAAAAACACTGCAGTGACGATGCGGATGAAGACACACAAGAAGTAGCAGACACAATTAAAAAACACGGCGACAATCTGGTTTCTGTTCGCATGAGATAAAAAACACAACTAGTGACAGTATGGCAGCTGTTCACAACACTGACAGGGGATGCACAACACTGAACACTCACTTATAACAGCACTATACAGGTGACATGGCGGCAGATGGGGGAGGAGGAGGACATGAACCTATGAGGTGGAAAAAGGGTGGAGGGGGGGGAAAGGAAAAAAATGGGAGCCGATGGAGAGAGTGGACATGGAAAAGGGGGCCTGGGAAAGGCAGTGGAGGGGAGAGCACAAAGGACACGGGGGGAGAGAAGGGAGGCAGAGAGTGGATAGGTTGGGAGAAAACGGAATGGAAGTGGGGAAGAGGGAGCCCGGGAAAGGACCGTAGGAAGGAGGGGGTGGTGAGGATCAGGGTTGACAGGAGGGATAAATGGAGGGAGAGAGGGCATCACCTGGGAGGGGGAGTTGACAGAAGCCTCCTTGGGAAAGGAGATAAGGGTGTAGAGGTGAATGGTAGAGGAGTGCACAAGAGTGAAGGCGCAACAGAAAGTAGGGGTTGAGGAGGAGAGGAGCAACCAGGGGTTGAGCAACCAGGGGATGAGGGGGATCAAGGCAGTGGGAGGTGTAGAGGGTGCAGATATGTTCAAGGATAAGGAGCGGATGTGGGAAAGGAATCAGGTCATCAAGGATCAGCGTGTGGGATGGGAGGCATATATGGAAGGCGAGGTGGAGTGCATGATGCTCCAGGACCTGGAGGGACTTATAGAATTTCGGGGGGGGGGGGGTGCTGCTATATTTTTTGTCCTTTATTATTATTTCATTCCTCAATGAGACGTGCCAGTAGCGGCCTACATACTCCGCTTTTCAGCCAAGAGACACAAGCGATAGACACAGAGAACAGAGACACATATAAAAAGCATGGTAAAACATGATGAACATATTCACAATATATTAAAAGTCATTCGATGGAAGGTATTGTACATAAAGGGTGTCACCACGTGAACAGACGAAGACATCCAGTTGGAGACATGAAGTAGGAGAACACTGATGAGAAAACTGTAGCACTTAACGGAGAAACACTGACACACAGAAACACTTGTGACTATCATCGACAAAGCACTCACAAGCACACTGATGAAAGAGGGGGCTACCTCTAGGTAGCAGGGAGAGGTAGGAGGGTGGAAAGGAGGGGGATGGAGCCAATGGAGGAGAAGAAGGGAGGGGGAGGGGTGTTGGGGGGTGTGGAAGACCAGGGATGGGGAGTGGAGGGAGGAGGGAGAGAAGGGATAGAGGAAGCCCTGGAGGAAAAACACAGGAGGAGGAAGGGGACGATCAAATCTGGTAGGAGGGGTAGATGGAGGGGACGTCATCTGGGAGGGGGAGGTGGGCGAAGCCACCTTGGGCAAGGGTATGGAGTGTGGTAAGGTGGAGAGTGGGTGGTATGCAGGTGTACAGGTGCTGCAGTGGACAGGGGTGGGAAAGGATGGGAGAGACAAGCGGGTGAGGGGGTTCAAGTTTACAGGAGGTGTAAAGGATCTGTATCCATTCAAGGAAGAGGAGGAGGTGTGGGAAAGGATTTAATTCATAGAGTATCCGTGTGGGGGCAGGGGGTGGATGCGATAGGCGAGGTGGAGCATTCCACGATTTGAAGGGGACTTATAGAAGGTAGGAGGGGTGGAGATCCAGGTGGGGTAGGCATAACAGTGGAGGGGGCAGATAAGGGATTTATAGGTGTGGAGCATTGTGGACGGGTCCAGGTCCCATGTGCAGCCAGAAAGGAACTTGCGGAGGCAGAGTCAGGAGCATGCCTTGGCTTGGATTGTCCAGAGTTTGGGAGGGTGGGTGGGGGGGGGGGGGGTCCAGCAGAGGCGACGGTCAAGGGTGACGCCAAGGTATTTGGAAGGATTGACCTTGAGCAGCCACTGGTTACACCATGTGGTGAACCAGTCAAGATGGGATTGGAGAAGGTGCTGGGAGCATTTCAGGGTGGGGGCGAGGGCAAGGAAGGCTGTGTCATTGGCGTATTGGAGAAGATGTAAGGGGGGTGAAGGCGATGCCATGTCTGGCGTGTAAAGAAGGCAGAGAAGAGGGGAGAGGGCGGAACCTTGGGGGACACCGGTGGGGGGGTGGAAGGTGTAGGAAACCGTGTTATGGATAGTGACATAGGAAGGACAGTGAGAAGGGATGGAGGCGATCAGACGGACGTAGTTCGTAGGAAGGACGAAGGTATGGGGCTTGAAGAGGAGACCGGAATGCAATACACCGTCATAGGCGCACCCAAGTTCTAGAGAGAGGAAGTTGATGAAGCGACGGGAATTTAACTGTTCAGAGAAGGTCATCGGTAGAGAATGACGGCCGAAAGCCACATTGGGTAGATGGAGGGAGGCAGTGCTGGTGAAGGTGCTGGTGGATGCGTCGGGTGAGGATGGATTCCAGGACCTTTCTGAACACCGAGGTAAGGCTGCTGGGGCGGTGTGCTGGTATAAATCAATGCTCCCTATGTACAGGAATCTCGTAGCAACAGCACTGGAGAAAGAAACACGCTTGTACTCTTTCAAGAGTTGCAATTCGTATCATAGGCAACAGAAACGTGTGAAATACATCGTATGATATACTTTATGGAAGTAGAGGGGTTGGTACTAGATTTGAAAATTGCATTTTTAGACGATAAATTATAAGCATTACTTCAGAATGACCTTTAGCGCACCTATTGGTCGTTGTGCGAACTGCTGCATCACATGTGCACATCGCACTTTCGCACATGCGCGCTCTCTAGCGACGAACAGCCGAACTGTCGTCAATAGAGTGTTTCGTGATTCTGCGCGCGTGAGGATTCAGGCGATTCTAGGTCATGTCACAGCCTCCGCATCGGACGTGCGCTGGTCGGACGTCTCCATAGGATCCATCACAAGTATGTGATTGAATTCATCACACACAATTCCAAATCAAAGACAACATATTTGATATGTGTGGTCAGTCTGTCATAGGATTTTATACCAATTCTTACAATTCAAAGACAGCACTGAATTTTAAGAGACTGCCCACAAAGTATCGTATGTCCACAACAAAGTTGTTCTGAGAACTATGGGTAATGCTAAAAGTTTTCCCTCTCGCAAATAGCGTCTGCAGTAGCGAAGGAGATAATTTATGTCCCAACTTGTCGAAATCATACAGCTCGTCTCCCCTGAAAGCTATGCTGCGCCACTAATAAGTACAATCATAGATTTTTTCTAATCCTTGTAAATTTTACACAGCCATAGCTGGAAGATAGTCACTGAGTGACCAATTGGCACATCGGGTGGCAGGCGTGGTCTATGTTGATATTTGGCAAACGATTCTGAGAGGACGTGCTGTGAAGATATACATCGCAGTTACGAAAGCGCCTAGTGACTTTTTTTGTTAGGAGCCGAAGGAGGCTGAGGAAAGCAGACATTATAATTATCAAAGAGCAATCCACTTGTCGCCTCCAGAGGAACTAGGTCAGGGGTGTAGCGAAAATACATATAAATAAGCAAGCCCAGAGGCTCAAATCAGTCAGTCGTGTTGCAATTCTGTCTGTGTCCAGAACTGGAGAGAATGACGATTGTTTAAGTTGCAGGCCTACCACTACGACCTTCTTGTGATGGATTTGGCGGCAAAGGGGCCCGCTGAAACTACCTCCAATGTCCACTGCATGGACGCGCCAAGTTATGGTGGGGTACATTGCACCTTGATGCTACACTGGCGCAAGTTCTCTCTGAGTGACATCCGATGGACTGCAAGCTGCCGTCTGCATGGGCGGGGCCAGGGCGCTGACTCATCTCCTACCAGGTTCAGAGCTGTCTGTCGTCACTGAACAAGCTGCCCTGTATGGACAGCTGGAGCTACTAAAGCTCACTACAACGATGGCAGCCGGCTGTTTCCCTTTAGCACTCTACATGGGGTCTACGAGTCATGCTTGCGGAGCAGTCACCTACGTTTCAGGCTACAGATGCAGCTAACATATGTGGTGGCCACATAGCCATCGCCGGCCAGGGTGGCCGAGCGGTTCTAGGCGCTACAGTCTGGAACCGCGTGACCGCTACGGTCGCAGATTCGAATCGTGCCTCGGGCATGGATGTGTGTGATGTCCTTAGGTTAGTTAGGTTTAAGTAGTTCTAAGTTCTAGGGGACTGGTGACCTCAGAAGTTGAGTCCCATAGTGCTCAGGGCCATTTGAACCATTTGAACTTAGCCATCACAGGGAAAGGAGCACTATGTATGCTGCAGATTCCAGCATTACCTTTGGCGCTGACCCACGCATGTACAGTATGTTGGGCCATCCCCGAATTCAGCAGAAGGTCTTCTGTGTACCCTCGGTGTAATAAAGTCAATGACACAATTGCCTGTGTTTCTCTGGACGCTTTGGCGTGAGACAACCCTCTCTAGAAAATCACATCTCTCGGTCGTTTTGAGATATTACAACCCCTGAGCTCGGTGGACTGTAAGAGTTATTTCCCATTAAATAAAATTCCTGCTGAGAAATGACCTTGTGGATGACATCGGAAGTTCACTGAGGCTTTTTGCGGATGATGCTGTGGTATATCGAGAGGTTGTAACAATGGAAAATTGCACTGAAATACAGGAGGAGATGCAGAGAATTGACTCATGGTGCAGGGAATGGCTATTGAATCTCAATGTAGACAAGTGTAATGTGCTGTAAATACATAGAAAGAAAGATCCCATATCATTTAGCTACAATATAGCAGGTCAGCAACTGGAAGCAGTTAATTCCATAAATTATCTGGGAGTACGCATTAGGAGTGATTTAAAATGGAATGATCATATAAAGTTGATCGTCGGTAAAGCAGATGCCAGAGTGAGATTCATTGGAAGAGTCATAAGGAAATGCAATCCGAAAACAAAGGAAGTAGGTTAGAGTACGCTTGTTCACCCACTGCTTGAATACTACTCGCAGTGTGGGATCCGTACCAGATAGGGTTGATAGAAGAGATAGAGAAGATCCAACGGAGAGCAGCGCGCTTCTTTACAGGATCATTTAGTAATCGCGAAAGCGTTACGGAGATGATAGATAAACTCCAGTGGAAGACTCTGCAGGAGAGACGCTCAGTAGCTCGGTACGGGCTTTTGTTGAAGTTTCGAGAACATACATCACCGAGGAGTCAAGCAGTATATTGCTCCCCCCTACAAATATCTCGCGAAGAGACCATGAGGATAAAATCAGAGAGATTAGAGCCCACACAGAGGCATACCGACAATCCTTCTTTCCACGAACAATACGAGACTGGAACAGAAGGGAGAACCGATGGAGGAACTCAAGGTACCCTCCGCCACACACCTTCAGGTGGCTTGCGGAGTATAGAAAAAAAATTACCATCCTGAGGAAATGTTCCATTTGATTCCGACTAAATTAGTCAGCTGAGCTTGAGTATACACACTTCATAGTGTAATGGAACTTCATGACCCTGACGAAATACGCACATGCAGTTGTAAAATGATCCCATCAAAAGTATGAAAACACCTGTTAGTGGGTATTAATAAGTGTACAAACATACATTTCTAATTTCTGTCATCCTGATTCTGAAATTGTAGTTTTTAATTAATCATCAGGAACATTCAGTGAAATCATGGTTATATATTTATTCACTTTACTGCCTCATGTAAACGGCGGATGTTTATGTGTAACTACATTTGCCCTACACATCAAAATCATGTGGCCACAGTTCCACTGTTTTCTTTCACCATTTTTCTGTTTAATAATCTTGTTTGACTGCATGAGATGTTAACCTGTTTGCGCGATAGGTTTTAAATCTGTGTGCCCTTGCTATCTTCGGAATTATATGGCTGATATATCTCAGAAAGTTTGATGATACGTTGCCAGTCTGATGGATTCTACACACCAAGTTTAATAGTCGTTTGGTTGTCTTTTCCCCCATAATGATTTTAGAAATTCCGATGGGATTTTATTCGTCCCTTGTGCTTTATTTGTAGCTCAAGTCTTTAACAGATCTTTTAAAGTTTGACTCTAATACATGATCCTCTTATCGACTCAAGTTTCTTCTTCTATCGGCTGCCGCTGGTCTTTAATAGTGGACGCAGACGCGCAGGAAGCAAGCTACTGGATATTTTAGAACGCCCAGCACCCCTCTCCATTCGTAAATAAAGAAATCTGTCAAGCACTTTCACAGACTATGTCCTTTAAGGGATATTTCGGTCACAGCTCCCTAGCCCTCCCATTGTCATTAAACAGGGAAGCCCTTTCAACAGCAGCCTCCAGTAATAATACGGCCATCTACAGAGAAATTGAGCGTTCTGCTGTTAATGTTGGAAGCTCTCGCTCTAGCGAACAACACCTACAGCAGGGAGAAGTAATACCTGCAGGGAATTCCCTTCAGTAGTTCAGCAGTTAATATTTGCTGTCAGTCTTCCGAGAAATGAGCATTCAGCTATAATTGATTCCAGACACTCAAAAGCCATCGTATCATTCTTGGAAGGACTAGGCACTTGAATATCAGTGGGGTACATAGCATAATGTGGAACAATGTGCTTACCGTCCTCCTACATGCAGACAGAAACGTTCTACTTTTGAGATATCATGGAAAGGCTGACCCAATCAACAATAGCAAAATACTAGTCTGCTGACCACCTCATCCTAAGCACGTTTGAGTCCACAGACCTTGGTTTCCCCAAGAATACGGTGAAGTAGAACCGTTCCTATTGCTTCACAGCAAATTAGTGCGGCGAGCAGTACTTGATTAGATTAGATTAGATTAATACTAGTTCCATGGATCATGAATACGATATTTCGTAATGATGTGGAACAAGTCGAATTTTCCAATGCATGACATAATTAGGTTAATTTAACAACATACTTAAGTATGAAATAACAACTTTATTTTTTGTGTTTTTTTGTTTTTCTTTATTTTTTATTTTTATTTTTTATTTTATTTTTTTATTTTTTTAATATTTTTGTTTTTTTTTCTTTTTTTTCTTAACTTATATCTAAAAATTCCTCTATGGAGTAGAAGGAGTTGTCATTCAGAAATTCTTTTAATTTCTTCTTAAATACTTGTTGGTTATCTGTCAGACTTTTGATACTATTTGGTAAGTGACCAAAGACTTTAGTGCCAGTATAATTCACCCCTTTCTGTGCCAAAGTTAGATTTAATCTTGAATAGTGAAGATCGTCCTTTCTCCTAGTATTGTAGTTATGCACACTGCTATTACTTTTGAATTGGGTTTGGTTGTTAATAACAAATTTCATAAGAGAGTATATATACTGAGAAGCTACTGTGAATATCCCTAGATCCTTAAATAAATGTCTGCAGGAAGATCTTGGGTGGACTCCAGCTATTATTCTGATTACACGCTTTTGTGCAATAAATACTTTATTCCTCAGTGATGAATTACCCCAAAATATTATGCCATATGAAAGCAATGAGTGAAAATAGGCGTAGTAAGCTAATTTACTAAGATGTTTATCACCAAAATTTGCAATGACCCTTATTGCATAAGTAGCTGAACTCAAATGTTTCAGCAGATCATCAATGTGTTTCTTCCAATTTAATCTCTCATCAATGGACATACCTAAAAATTTGGAATATTCTACCTTAGCTATATGCTTCTGATTAAGGTCTATATTTATTAATGGCGTCATACCATTCACTGTACGGAACTGTATGTACTGTGTCTTATCAAAATTCAGAGAGAGTCCGTTTACAAGGAACCACTTAGTAATTTTCTGAAAGACAGTATTGGCAATTTCATCAGTTAATTCTTGTTTCTCAGGTGTGATTACTATACTTGTATCATCAGCGAAGAGAACTAACTTTGCCTATTCATGAATATAGAATGGCAAGTCATTAATATATAAGAAGAACAACAAAGGACCCAAGACTGACCCTTGTGGAACCCCATTCTTGATAGTCCCCCAGTTTGAGGAATGTGCTGATCTTTGCATGTTACGAGAACTACTTATTTCAACTTTCTGCACTCTTCCAGTTAGGTACGAATTAAACCATTTGTGCACTGTCCCACTCATGCCACAATACTTGAGCTTGTCTAGCAGAATTTCATGATTTACACAATCAAAAGCCTTTGAGAGATCACAAAAAATCCCAATGGGTGGTGTTCGGTTATTCAGATCATTCAAAATTTGACTGGTGGAAGCATATATGGCATTTTCTGTTGAAAAACCTTTCTGGAAACCAAACTGACATTTTGTTAGTACTTCATTTTTACAGATATGTGAAGCTACTCTTGAATACATTACTTTCTCAAAAATTTTCGATAAAGCTGTTAGAAGGGAGATTGGACGGTAATTGTTGACATCAGATCTATCCCCCTTTTTATGCAAAGGTATAACAATAGCATATTTCAGTCTATCAGGGAAAATGCCCTGTTCCAGAGAGCTATTACACAGGTGGCTGAGAATCTTACTTATCTGTTGAGAACAAGCTTTTAGTATTTTGCTGGAAATGCCATCAATTCCATGTGAGTTTTTGCTTTTAAGCAAGTTTATTATTTTCCTAATTTCAGAGGGAGAAGTGGGTGAGATTTCAATTGTATCAAATTTCATAGGTATGGCCTCTTCCATTAACAGCCTAGCATCTTCTAATGAACACCTGGATCCTACTATATCCACAACATTTAGAAAATGATTATTAAAAATATTTTCAACTTCTGACTTTTTGTTCGTAAAGTTTTCATTCAATTTGATGGTAATACTGTCTTCCTCTGCTCTTGGTTGACCTGTTTCTCTTCTAATAATATTCCAAATGGTTTTAATTTTATTATCAGAGTTGCTGATTTCAGACATGATACACATATTCCTGGATTTTTTAATAACTTTTCTTAATATAACACAGTAGTTTTTATAATTTTTGATAGTTTCTGGGTCACTACTCTTTTTTGCTGTCAGATACATTTCCCTTTTCCGGTTACAAGATATTTTTATACCCTTAATAAGCCATGGTTTGTTTCAAGGTTTCTTACGAGTATATTTAACTATTTTCTTGGGGAAGCAGTTTTCAAACGCATTTACAAAAATGTCATGAAATAAATTATATTTTAAATAGGCATCAGATTCACGGTACACCTCATCCCAGTCTAACTGCTGTAGGCTTCCCCTGAAATTTGCAATTGTTAAATTGTTGACTGAACGTACTACTTTGGAGGACTGTTTAGTATTGCTGAATGGAGCTATGTCATATATTGTAACTAGCTGTGCACCATGATCGGAAAGACCATTCTCAACAGGCTGAGCATTTATCTGGTTAAACTTATCTTGGTCTATAAAGAAGTTATCTATCTTGTGTTAGCAATGGCAGATATACACACAATACTGAGCATAGAGGCATCTTCCGTTTCATATCTTCATTCGGATGTAACTAAGCGAGAATATAGCACTTGTATTCCACCGATTACAAGTCAATTGTTGGCTTTTATTTCGCAAAATGTTATTGTAAATTTTACAGAACCTACACTGGAAACAGGTAGCTTAATCATTCACAGCTCACGTAACGTATCAAAGCCAAATCACACACCAGTGTGCCAAAAATGACACTTTTATCGAAAGAAGCGAATTTCATGTAACACCACACTTTCGTCTCTCTGAGAAATAAATGTTTTGATTCAAACATGGTGTCTATGAGTTCGTTCCATACCTGTGTATCGTGCACTCTAAACTTGGTCGTACTAGCATCTTCCTCTACAGAATATGCCATTACCAATGTGTGTGTGTGTGTGTGTGTGTGTGTGTGTGTGTGTGTGTGTGTGTGTGTGTGTGCGTGTGCGTGTGTGTGTATGTCTATGTATGTCCGTGTGTTTGTTGTAGGATAGAACAGCACAGGATCAGAATTCAGCATAAATAAGTGCAGTTCTGAAGTGCCAATAGTGTTACTTGTTTGCAGCAAATAAGAATCACAAATTCTGTCTTAAGTCCCACATAAATATTCTGTATTTGACTCATGTTGTAATATCTTGGAACTCAACACAGAATTAGGCTGTGTTTGTCGTCTGTTTTCAGGGTGACGATTCTGCGTTACATGGAAAGGAATACTGTCTCCAGAGTGTCGTAAGATGTTGTCCAAAAAACAAAACAGCCGACTCTTGCTAGCGATGTGCACCTTTGATTATATGAATCAGAAATTTTCGTAGACATTTCTGACTAGGAGTGCAGGTTTTAATCGATAGACTTTTTTTTCATCTTCCTTGTTAATCAAGTGTATCTATACAATATGGCAGTGCAGAACATACGCAATACGAAATTGCTGACTGTGGTTTAATGCTATCCAACAATTTTATTCTCCTTAGGAAAGGGCCATTTTCTTTTCTTCCATGAATTGTCTGGATGGCAGTCTAGGATGCACATAATCAAATGATGAAGGGTAGTGGATCTATGTTGACGTGCTTGAGTATAATATCTAAATCAATTCTGATCACTAGCGTGAGTGTCAGGTGTCAGGTGTGAGAAATCCTGTAACTATGTGCAAATGCTACTGAATCAGTTCTTATTAACATCAAATGATTTCTCGATTTTCCATCACAGATCTGAAATTTAAAAAGTTTTTCCATTTGCTGTACCACACCTAAAGTGACCATTTTCTAGCATCTTAGAGGAAGCTTCCATTTCGTGAAAACC